>NC_090923.1:1337754528-1342754528 GCF_040938575.1 Ambystoma mexicanum | reverse complement strand
CTGCCTTATTCTTTAGTTTCTAGTGTGCGGGACCGATGTAATGTTTTCTTGGCACAGGACGGAGGACACTTGGGTTGACCGACATCCTGACAGACACCTTATCTTTAGTTGAGGCAGGGAAACCCTCTTAGGATAAGGGATAGAAAGTATTTAGCCCCAAACATTCCACCTTTGTGTCAACCCCTTTCTTCTGCATCCTTAAAATAGGTATTTATGTCCGATATAACAGCCATTTGGAAACAGTCAAGTAGACTGTCAGTTGGCAAGGCGGGTACACATTTTGATTTGTTCCGCAGTTCTGGCATATCCAAATTGCTAGAACATATTTTGAGATCCTGTAGTATTTGTGAATCCTTGCCTAAAGAGAATAGAAGTTCAGTATTGGCAATGCCCTTCATAGTGAGTTCAGTGATTAGAAGACTCCCCTCAGTGATCTGCGTGCATGTGGGTTTATGTAGAAAGAAGTTCTTGAGTTTAAATTTTCTGATAAAATTGAAAACATCCACCCGAGTATTTATAGGGTCACTCTTAATAGATGGAACAAACCATAGTCCTTTGCTAAGAACCTTCAATTCTGCTTGCAATACACTGATTCTAGTTGCATTGCGAGGCCGTCTGTGCGCATCCCTCCCTCTGTTTTAGCCTTAATCCCGGCACCTGCTTGCACCCCTGACCACGCTACTGTTTGCATAGTTGGTCCTTGTGCCCTGTAATCGGCAAGCGGCCTTCCTGCCTTCTATCCTCGACATTCTGTGCACCCCTTATTCCCCCCCACCTCACGGTTGCCGCAATGCTAACGCTGCCTCCTTCCTCGCCGACATAGTCACAGCATGTCGGCAGTCTCCTCTTTTCTCACCCTGCCCAATCGGAGGTGAGGTGCTAACACTGTTTCTGCTTCCTGCCTGTGCTGCGCCATCACCTTTTCCCTCTAAGAAGACAAGCAGCTACCTGACTTGTATTCTTCTTACCCTATGGGTTCCTTTGTGGGTCTACCGTTACCCATTACATACTGGCCTGCCGTGAAGTAAGTTATTTGGAGACTAATGCATTTGGGTTACTCTTCCTATACTAGCAGTCAAGGTAGGCTTCGAGTTGTAGTAACGTGAAGTAAGTTTCACCTGTGCGTCCTTTCCCCAACCACTCCCATATTTTTAACTTTGAGGCCTTTTTCACCTTATTCTGAATTCCAATTTATGATGTCCTGCATCTTCTGAATGTTGGGTTGTTTTATAAATCTCAGTTTAAATGCTGCATTTTAACTGCATTTCTTGGAAGTCGAATCTAGATGTGTTTTGAATCTGCTGGCTCTATTTAAATGCTGCATTTTGACTGTATTTCTTGAACTTCGAATCTAGATAGGTTTTAAATCTGCTGGCTCTATTCAAATTCTGCATCTTGATAAATCTAATCCCTTCGCTTTAACTTCTCGGGCTGTGCTAAAATGCTAGGTTTATCTACCTAGTGTTAAAATCAAAGTTACATCTTTAAAATACTGCCGTTCAACTGTAAGGCCTTTTTTTTTTACCTTATACTGGTTATTATATGGATACTCTCTTTATTTGCAGTTGCGCCCCCGCATTTGTGAACTGTTCTTGCGCGCTGTTTCCTTTTTTGTAACCTAGGCTCTATTCCTCATTAGCCTTGATTTACTATTTCACTTGTTGCATGTGCAGTCCCTTCATCTGCTCTCCATTTCCCTCCAACCCCCTGTAATTATGGTGCTCTCTATCCCTCTCATCTACTCTTAATTGCTACATTGTTGGCTTTTCCTACCCCTCTCTCGAAGTCTGGAAGGAAATGATTTAAGAAAGCACTCAATGCTTCCTCCAAGCAGACTATTATCGACATCCTCTTTACTGACCCCTCTCCTGACCTATGGATTCCCCATATGGTCACCATCCTCTCCCATTAACGGTGGAACCAGATGGGAAGTTCGCTTGACACACTTCCTATCATCTAGGTGCATCATTAATGTTTACCAGAACGGCGTTATCACTGCCCAGGGCTCTCAGCCCAACCTCCTCCTCCTTGACAAGCGTCTCCCGTCTCATCAACCTCCTCACTTTTCCTGCCATTCCTCTGGCTGCCACCCCTCTGGCCTCTTCATCCCCTCCGACTGGTGTACCTCACCCCTGTACCCCGCATCGGAAGACCTTTAAAGGTGGCAACCAGCTTCACATAGTTACCCTTAACTCTTGCTGTGCTGTCGAACACTCCTCTGACATCTGTCACCTCATTGAAGACTTTGACCTTATTGATATTTTATTTCTATCGCACTCGTACACAAGTGTTTCAGAGCGCGACAAGGCAAAGGAGGGGAACAGGGGAGAACAAAACAATGATCTTACTAGGCCCAGTGACATTGAGAACGCACAAGTGCATGGGAGAGGGGCAGTGGAAAAGTGCATGGAAGGGGAGAGAAGTGGAAAGTGCGGAATAGAGGAGAAACAGACAAATAATAATAAATAAAGGTAACAAACAGTAGTAGTGCAGGCAGCAATTTGCAAGTGCTAGGTTTAAGGCAGCAAACAAGGTAGGTCTGATAAGTGCAGGAAGAAAAAGGGGAGGCTGTATGGGTACAGACACAGACTCCAGTGCAAGGGGTGTCCCGGAGGCAGTGTGGCAGGGTGAGCAGGTACCTGGGCCCGGAGGACAGAGGGTGGCCAGGTGCACAGTGCCAAGAGAGAACAGATCAGCAGGGGAGAGGGGGAGCGAAGGCTGAAGAAAAGAGGAAGGTCTTGAGGTGCTTTCGGAACCAGAGATGGTTGTCCTCAGGTTTTAGAGTGGCAGGGAGGCTGTTCCAGACGGAGGCCCCAGCTGAAGACAGATCTACCCCCAGCTCGTTTCTTTGAAAAACGACTGACCCTAAGGGAGTTGGAGGTAGAGGAGCGAAGAGCTCGATGGGGGAGGTATTTGCGGAGGGATAGCTGAAGGTATTTTGGCCCAGGTCCCAGAAAGCCTTGTGGACAATGCAGAGGGTTTTGAATTTAATCCTTGCATCCACTGGGAGCCAATGGAGAGCTTTCAGAGCTGGAGAGATACGATCCCAGGGCTTGAGACCAAGAACAAGTCTTGCAGTCCTGTTCTGGATAAGTTGCAGAGGGAGGAGAGTAGAGGCAGGTAGATTTAGAAAGAGGTTGTTACAATAGTCCAACCTAGAGAGAACCAGAGCTTGGGAGACCATGAGCTTCTGGGGGAAGGGGAGGAAAGGCAGAGTACCTTGGAGGGGGTGCAGTAGGAAGTTTGACTTTTTAGAGACCTCGGAGATGTGGGCAGAGAAGGAAAGTGTGGAGCCAAAGATGACCCTGAGGTTCTTAGCCTCGCCAGTGGAGGTAGGAGGAGGGCCAAGGGAAGCCGGCCAGAGATTTAGGGGAAAGGATAGTGAAGGTGTGCCAATGATGAGGATCTCCGTCTTGCTGGCATTCGGACAACGATCAGATCATTGGTGGCACACCAATCTTGAATGGCAGTTAGGCAATCAGAGATGAGAGAGGGAGAGCAGGTGGCCGAGGGCAGCCTGAAAATGAGTTGAGTGTTGTCAGCGTAGCACTGGAAATTTGAGTAGAAAATGGGAATGCAGCGGGAGAGAGTTGCCAGGGATTGGTTGAAAAGCCAGGGTGAGAAGTTAGCCCCCTGGGGAACACCACAGGTAGAGAGGAAGATAGATGACAGGGAGGACCCACGTTGGACCTGGGAGGGTCGATCAGAGAGGAAAGAGCTCAGCCAGGCCAGAACCTAATCAGTGATACCCAGGTTATCACAGAGACGGTTGAGCAGGATGGTATGGTTGACCATGTCGAGGGCAGAAGAGAGATCGAGGAGGATGAGGACAGACAGAATGTTAGTCAAGGTTGGAGAGCAGATCTTCACGGATGTTCAGGAGAGCAGTTGACATCCTCACTCTCACCGAGACGTGGTTCAATGTCCTCTGTGTCACTGCTTTTGACACTCTCCTTCCCGAGCATTAAAAGATACTCTCTAAGCAGAGTTCTAACCAGTCTGGAGGCGGAGTGGCACTTGTCGTCACTGAATGGGTCCCTGCTACCATCATACTCAATCCTACTCCTCCTTTGAATGCCTGGTCTGCAAGCTTTGGGTCTCTACTACTCTCTTGCTCACTCCCGCTACCATCTACAGGACTCATGGACTGATCTCCCCCTTTCTCTAAACTTCTCCTCCTCTGAGACTTCAATTTTCATCTGGATTTTTCTGATGTGCCAACTCTACTCTTCCACAACCTCTGCAACTTTTTCTCCCTCACCATTCTTCCCTCTGGCCCAACCAACTCAGCCGGGCACATCTTGGATGCGCTCATCTCAGCTGATATTTCCTTCTCTAACCCCCTCACTACTCCTCTCTCCTGGACTGACCAAGCTCTCCTCTCCTCCCCCTCTTTAGCCTCTGGGATCCCCAGCTAAACCTCTGCCCGCAATGCCAGTCTCCTTATCCATCATTTGACAGATGAAGCGAGCGTCCGTAGCTCCTTCACGCCCCCCCTCCTACTATTCTCCCTCATACTGACTCAGCTCTTACTATGCTTCACCTACCTATCTCAAACACCCTTGACATCCTTGCCCCTGCCATGAGGACCTGCATGAAGCCAGTTTCCAAGTGTAATAGCTGGTATGATTTTAATCTAGCCTAGCTGAAACGCAAGTGCAAAGCTGCAGAACGGAAGTGGTTGGTTTGCAGCACATCCTCTGACAAACTGGCCTGCTGCCTGCTCCAAAGGCAATACCGACTCTGCACCCTCTCCAAGAAACTGGCCCATATCCAAGCCTGCATCTCTGGGGCCACAAACATGGCTGAACGTTTCAAAATCTGCAAGTAACTTACAATCCCACTGCCGCCATTACCACCAGTCTGGCTTCAGAGCAGCCAGAGGCACGGAACTG
The DNA here is from genome assembly GCF_040938575.1 of Ambystoma mexicanum. Lineage (NCBI taxonomy): Eukaryota > Metazoa > Chordata > Amphibia > Caudata > Ambystomatidae > Ambystoma > Ambystoma mexicanum. The sequence continues at coordinate 1,342,749,633 of NC_090923.1, read as the reverse complement.
CTCTCCTGAACCCCCATGAGGACTTGCTCTCAAACCTCGACTCTAACACTCCTTCTGCCCTTATCCTCCTTGATCTGTCCTCTGCGTTTGGCATGGTCAATCATTCCATCCTCATAAAATGGCTCCTTGATACACTGGGTATCACAGACTGGTTGACCTCTTTCCTCTCCAATCGGCCTTCTCAAGTGCAACTGGGCCCTTTTCTCTCGACTTGCGGCGCCCCTCAGGGTTCTATTCTCTCGCTATGGCTTTTCATCATTTACCTTGCCCCTCTGGCCCACTTGATCTCCACCTTCTCGTCTCATTTCCAGTGTCATGCTGATGACACACAGCTCTCCTTTAAGCTTCTCTCTTCTTCCTCCCCTCTTAATCCTGACTGAGTGCTATTCAGGCCTGGTGCACTGCTAATGATCTCTGCCTTGAGGCCAGTTAGACTGAGATCCTTCTCCTTGGGACTCCTATCCCCTCCTTGCCTCCTACACTCTGGTTTCCCTCCTCGGGACCCCTCCCATCACCCTCATGTGAGGCTAAAAACGTGGGTGTCATCTCCGACTCCTCCCTCTCCTTCTCTCCTCATATCGCTGACCTTGCCAAGAAGGTCCACTATTAGCTTCACCTCCTCAGAGGCGTTCTCTCTTTCATCTCCTTCCCTCAGAAACTCAATACCTCCAGAGCTCTGGTTCTCTCAAGGCTTCATTACTGTAGCAGCCTCTTCCTTAACATGCCACTCTCCTCCCTTCACCCTCTTCAAATAATCCAGAATAGGACTGTGAGACATACCCTTCGGCCTCAAGCCCAGGAACCGCATCTTTCCAGCCCCAATATATCTCCACTGGCTCCCGGTGGTTGCAAGGATCAAATGCAAGACCCTTTGCATCACCCACAATGTTTTTTGTGGACTGGGATATATATATATATATATCTCCCCCTCTCTCTCCCCCTCACTCCCTCCCCCTCACTCTCTCCTCCTCCCCTGCTTGTCTCCTCCTGCTGCAAACTGGTTGCCTGTGTTCCGTTGTGAGTCTTACTGGGGTCTGGCCCTCTGGCACCCTTCCCTGGCAAGCCTTCTGAGGCCGGTCTACCCCCGTCCTCGCTCTTTGACCCCTACCCCCTGGTTTCCTCCTGGCACTTGCCCTCCTGGGCACCCTTTAGCACTTGCACAACTTGGCCCCCCTCCCTCCGGCACTTCTCCCTCTTACATCCCTTTGCCCTGATCTTCCCCCTCCCCCTGCACTTCTTGATACTGCACTTGCACGATCAGAATGTCACAAGGCCTAGTAGGACCGTTATTGTTATTTTTCTCCTCTGTTACCCTCTGCCCCCACTAATTTGTCTTGTGGTGCCTGAAAACACTTTTTGCTGTATAGGTGTTAGGTGTTTTCTCTGGTTTATGGTCATTCCATCGACAGCCAAAACATCTAATGCCATACCATCTAAAAAAAACATCTAATGCATTTGTTTCATACTTTATTTGCCCTTTAAACCCCATTTTTTATTAAACTAAACCCATTGCATCTAAAAACATGCATTAGATGCTTTAAGATGCTTTTTTTTAGATGGTATGACTGTTGATGCTTCGGTTGCCGATGCAATGACCGGATACCGTTTTCTTCCATTATTCAGGTGTCTCACATTCAATTGGCTGTTACTTGCTTCTGCTGTTCTGAGATTTAGGTCTTCTCCCAATAGTAAGGTATCCCACATCTAACCATTTACTACCTGCTGCCATTGTCCCTAATTTGGGCATTCTCTCCCGCTGTTTAGATATCTCACATCTAGCTGCTAGCCTTCTGCTACTGGTGCCTCAAAGTTATTTGTTTCCTCCAAACATTAAGGTATCTCACATCTAGCCAGCTGCTCACTGTTGCCATTGTCTCAAATTTGGACGTTTCTCCCACAATTTAGATATTGCACATCTAGCTGCCTGTTTTCTGCTGCTGCCTCAGATTTAGGCGTTTTCTCCCAATATTAAGGTATCTCACCTCTAGCTATTTGCTCTCGGCTGCAGCGGTCTCAAATTTAGCTGCTTTTCCCGCTATCCAGATGTCTTAGATCTAGCTGTTGATTGCACGCTGCTGTGATATCAGGCGACTGTTCAGGTATTCCTCATCTATCGTTAACGACAGTGGTGTCTTGCACCTGGGCAATTTCTCACTCGGCCCAGGTACCTCAGACCAAATCGCTCCGTACCGGCTGCTGTTGATGCTGACCTGAGCATTTATCACTTGTTGCAGGGCTCCCTTACACAATCAAACTAACAGGGACACCACGACAACCAAGACCACTGCTCCGCCTTCACAACCAAGCCATCTGCACCACACTCACCCAGAGTAACACTCCTGGACACAGCCACTCACCACATTCATCCCAACCCCCAAACAAAAGAAATCCTCTGGGAAACCAAAAAGCACCCCATGCGGGTTACCTGCCTCTTCACACTAGCACCTTCATTCATGAACCCCCCCCCCCTTGCATGCCACAAGACCTTTTTATCTCCAACTCCTGCACTCGAATCTTACACTCTGACCCACCACACCACTCTCCACACACCCTCCAACTCTCAGACCAGAGGAGTTACCTGGCTCACCATGAACTACCCCTACCCCTCAACCTTACACCTCCACACAACCTCTCCTCATGCCCATTCTCTCCCTCTCGATAACTCGTATGAATGACCACACCCCTCCACTTCCACACACCATCCAACGTCCCAAGCCAGAGGAGCCTTCTGGTGCTCACATGATCACCCCGCCACCACTGTAAACCACCCATCCCCCCAGCACCAGACCACCCCCATCCAGTCCTCCCCCCCTCCCTCAGCATGGCACGCCTTGCCCTGTCCAGAACTATCGCCTCACCCCCTTGCCCCTCAGATCCCCTACCCTCTCACACACCTGTGGCAGCGAAACACACAAACCTCAGGAGCAGAGACTCACCCTCACCCTCGACTCTTCATGCCTCGCCACACCTGCATCAGTCCACCCACCTCACCTTCTGAACTCCCCATCTCGCCCACTACACTTACACCTCTCCCTCCCCCTGGACACAAACCCTACACAACAAGCTGGACACTACCTACCACCACAGCGGCACCACTCACCCCCCTCCTTCCAACCCCTGATCCTACACTTTTCCCCTCACGAAAGCCTGCCACCGCCCGGTTACTCTTCTAGCTCCCGATCTACCTCACACACTCCCCGACCCCACATACAGAATCCCGCATCCCTAACCATCCCCACACAGCCCGCCCCCCGTGACCAAGACCAGTCCACCGACTACACAGGCCATCCGAGTCCCTCCTTTCATGAGCACCTGTGGAAATACCACCACATCCCAACAAGTCACCTGCCTCCTTTTTAATGCCCGCTGTGTGGTCAAAAACAGACACAGTATCTTTGACCCCTTATCCTCCAACAATCCTGATCTCATCTTCATCACTGAAACATGGTTCTCAGACGATTCAAACCAATCGCGCACACGGCTTTCCCTCGCAACTATTCAATAATCTCCCACAACAGACCTTCTAGAGGTGGCGGAGTAGCTATCCCTCCACACACCTCACATCTCCATCTCACTCACTGAAACGCAGTCCTGCACAGCTAACTGCAAATTCCTTCCAGTCAAATTCTGTTGCCCACTCTCTCACACAACTCCCTACTCATTGGCAGGCCACCTGAATATGACAGACATTTGCCAACAGTCTCTGTGACCACTAGCAACCACACTGGTTAACCACCCAGCAGTCACTCTACTGGGAGACTAACATCTGATTTGACGTCCCCAACAAATCCATAACCGAACCCGCGGACAACAGTCTAGAAGCACTCAGCCTTTGCCGGCATACTACAGGTCCCACTCACATTGGAGGTCACACCCATCATGCGATTTTCAGCTCCTCCGACCTCGTTTCAGTATCCACTCCCGTACCCCTCCTCTGGACAGAATACTCAGCCATACCTTTCTCAGTCTGCACACCACCACTGCTTCCCAAGGCCCACCCATGCCCTCAACATGATCACAAATGCTGGAACAAGGTCAAGGTACTACCCAACCTGGCAGAATCCCTGCTAGGCACTCCAGGCCACAGACAGGTCCATACCTATTGAATCTTTTGACTCCTGGCTTAACAAATCACTCCTCCCTCTAACACCCCTCGAATCCCTCTGCCACCCGCAAAGGACCAACGCCCAAATGGTTCACCCCCCCCCCCCAACTGAAGGCTTTCAAAATCCCAAATCGCTCCCTCAAGCACAAATGGCAAGCATCCAAAACCCTGAACAGCAAGTCAGTGTTCCTCCACCATCACCGAAACTACAAATCTGTGATCGGAAAGGCCAAAAAACAATAAAAGAATCCTGAGCTGCCACAGCAGCAGCAAAGAATTCCACAGGATCATCATGGAATTTGTGAAGCACTCCTGCACCACTGCCCCGACCGGGCAAACGCTCTGCAACTCCCTCTCTCAACACTTCCACAACACATTGCTGGACAGGACGGCCATCCTTAATGAGAAACTTTCCAACCTCACCTCCCCACCCAACACCCACCTCTCAAGGTTCCACCATCCCCGCCTCCCCTCCATAACGCCTTCTTTCACCTTTTACAACCCTATCTCGAGCGAGGAGTTCCTCAAACTACTTTCAAGCAGCAGATATTCGGGTTACCCCTTGTCTCACCTCTCTCTCCTCAAAGAAATCTTCGCCTCCACCCGTGCAGCAGAATGGGCGAGCTCCATACTAAATGACTCCCTCAATGCTGGAATCTTACCAGAACCCATCAAAAAAGCGCATGTCAAACCTCTTCTAAAAAAAAGAATGCCTCGATCCTCTCTTAGCCAGTTACAGGCCCATCTCCAACACCCGATTCCTGACGAAACTCATCAACCACGCTCATACTCTCAGCTCAAACTTTTTGTTGAATCCAACAACATACTAGACCCTGCACAATCAGGCTTCCAGCCATGCCACTGAACAGAAACCACACTGATCTCGATCTGGGATGACCTCAAAGCCTTGGCAGACTCTGAAGGATGCACAGAACTTGCTCTCCTTGATCTCTCAGCAGCCTTTGACACCATTAACCACTCAATTCTCCTTGACGGACTCCACTCCCTTGGAGTCAGAGATTTGGCACTCAAATGGATTGCCTCTTTGCTTAACAGACAACAAATCACGCGCCTCCCTCCTTTCCTCTCAACCGCACGCCCAGTCAGCACTGGAGTACCACAAGGCGCCTGCCCATCGTCTCTTCTCTTCAACCTCTACATGACCCTTCTGCCGCTCGCACAGGGTTCACCTGTTATTATTACACTGACGACACCCAAATTATCCTGAGAATTCGCAACGCAAGCTCCGATCCACGAGCTACCCTAGCAACATGTCTCAGAGATATAGGCTTATGGATAACAAGTACCACCTCCTTCTGAACCCAGGGAAAACAGAGATCATGGTATGTGGCAATACAGCACTACTCCAGAAACCATTCCCATGGCCCCCACCCTAACTCCACCCCCCACTCCCTCCACCACAGTCAAAAACCTTGGCTGCACAATGGACTCGGGCCCAACCCTGTCTCACCAGATCAACAATGTATCCAAATTATGTCACTACCACCTTAGGCTTCTAAGACTCATCTTCCCTTACCACACCACACCCTCCCCGGCAGACTGGCTGCAATTATGTCCATTGTCCAGACTGGACTATGCAAACTCCATCCACTTGGGTACATTGGCCTACCAACTTAAACTCCAAAGAGTCCAAAATGCGTCTGACACATTCCTTGCACTTCGGTGAAGGGATCACATCTCACCTGCTCTAAGGGGTGCCGGTCGCCATATTCTGGAGACGTAGTCGCCGAATGAGACCCTTTGCCTGGGCCAGATACATTGAGTTGCAGTAGTCCAGCCGCGATATCAGGGCTGCTACCACTGGTGGAAGAAGAGGAGCAGGAATCAAAGGGAGAACCCTCCTTAAAACGTTCAGCTGAAAGTGTCCCACTTGGCAGACTGCAGCAACTTGGTTGTCCATAGACAAGAAAGCCGAGAGAACACCCAGATTGTTCACCTTTCCCACAGGGGAGGGAAGGACACCAAGGGAGGGAGGCCAGAAAGAGGACACCCAGAGTGAGGGATCAGGGGGACACTCCACCACCAACACCTCTGTCTTGTCTCCGTTCAATTTGAGCCAATTGAGGTTCATCCATGCTCCCACGGGAGTCAGGCATTCCCGTAGGCGCAATGACATCTCCGCCTGATCGAGATCTAACCGGATCAGGATCTGAGTGTCGTCAGCGTAGGAGTAACACCTGACGCCGTAGGAGCGGAAGAGACACACAAGTGCCCAAATTTAGATGTTAAATAGAATCGGAGATAGAGATGACCCCTGCGGGACACCACAGCTACAATGGCAAGGAGCAGATAGAAAGGGTGGCATTGAGAACGACATGAACCAAGCCAGTACCTGGCCAGATATACCTATCTGGGCCAGACGAGACAACAGAATGGGGTGGTCGACCGTGTCGAATGCTGCTGACAGATCTAACATAATCAGAGCACCAACCCCACCTGTGTCCACCAGCCTGACCAGGTCATCCTGGACGGAGACCAGTACACACTCTGTGCCTCCGCCTGGTCTAAAGCTGGTCTGCGCAGGGTCACGGAGGTGTGAGAATTCAAGAAATGATGATAGAAGGGGTGATACCAGAGCTTCAATAAGTTTTGTAAGAAAAGGAAGAAGGGAAATCGGACGAAGTTAGCCAATACAGTAGGGTCAAGTGATGGCTTCTTTATTAGAGGGGCAACTCTGGCAGCTTTTAGTCCAAGTGGGACTATTCCCGATTGGCATGAATTATTCCCTGCAACAGTGAATAACGACAGGAGGTCCGGGGCGATTTTTTCCCATGGCAGTCAAACTGAGCGGGGACAGAAGCTGCAGGAACTGCGGCAGTGGCACATGCTGCCGCAGCAACCAGTTCAGTGGGTATTGGGGTGTGGGACACAAAATTACTACGGGGACAGTGGGAGAAGATGGTGGGAGGGGGAACCTTGGAATGCAGGCTTAGATTTGATGCTTCCGCCCGTGGTTTCATGCCACCTGATTGGCTGGCTCCGATCCCCAAGGGTGCTAATAAAATAATAAAACCGCAAGGTATTAAAATAAATGCTCATACTTGAATAATACAGGCAATATTTGGTTATCGGTCATTTACTGTGAAATTAAATGGTGATAACAGACGCAAGTATCCATGTAGGATTAGTAGAGCATCGGTCGTGCGCGTGCCTGAGGAATTGAGAAAGAGGAGAAGAAAGAGATGGGAGAGTGAAAGATTTGATACATTGAAACATGGGAAGCCAGATCCTGTACCTGGTAAATCTCACCTGGTATCCAATTGTCTTTAGTGGGGAGGAGTTTTACCATCCCGGCTAGATGAGTCTCTCAAGCACTGGATGTCAGGATATGTTAAATCTATCGTAGATATGCGTTGGTCAGGGGTCGGTATAGCTTGTGCTCACTTAAAGGCAGAGGTTTGGCCAGTAAGCCAGGATTGTTTTTACCTTCACAGCAACAACATGTCATCTGCAAGTGCAGTTCAAGCTGGTGCCCGTGAAATCGTGGAGACTCAGAGGTCATTCATGTTCAGTCTGTGGACACAGAAAGGGAATACCATAGAGTAGCCTAACAGAGAAGATGCATATTAATAGAGGGGCTAAAGGGGCACTAGCTAGAGTGCCTGTGAACTTAAGCGCGCACATTTAGAAGACGACGGGGCCTCTGTTTAGGGAACTGCCGCGCTTTCCAAAAGTGTGGCTGTATTCTAGTCCAAGATCTAAAGAAACCATCTAAAAGATATCCGTGCCGTGTGCTATGCAGCACATGCTATTACATGTGAAAGGTGGGCTAGTTTATTGAATGCATGCCCTAGTTTCCAGAGGCCAGTTATAGGTGTAATCCATAACCCAGTGTGTGCAGAAGGTTCAGTGCCACGTTAGCAGTATGGTCAAGCAGAGTGAATTATACCCGTGTGCTCTTAACAGCAGCCTCACTGGGCTGTGTGCATAATGTTTGAAAAGTAAAGTCTGCTAGGAGGCTTGCGGTGTGTGCATGTCCTTTATGGTGCACGAATAACCCCTCGTGCAGTTATCGGGGCCCGACTCTGCCGAGGGCGCCATTAGTAACCCCGCCATGACAGCTCGGAAGAGTCCTTCAAGGTCTCCCCAGACGTACTATTTAAATTAAATGCGCCCGGTTCTCGTTCCTGATGCTTTCGCATCAGCGCCCATTGAAAAATGTGTGCCCCCCCCCCCATGACCAGCTGCGTGCAGGGCGCATGGGGAGGCACCATATACGTTGCTGGGGGTTTGAGGGGGTAGAGGGGGCGGCTAAGGGGGCTATAGCCCCTGGTCTTTTGGTTGTAGCCCAGGATAGAATCTCAGGAGCTACAACCAAAAGCTAGCTAGCCCCGAATCCCAACAGTTCCGATATTAGCCTAGCCCTGGGTCTTTTCCAGACCTAGCAACACCCCTGGGAGCCACCACAGTTTTGTTTCTGCCCGAGGCGCTGCCGCCGCTAAGGCCATACCTGGCAGTAATATAATAGAAAAGTACAATTCCTATTGGGAAATGTCAGCCATTTTGTGGTTGCTGAGGGTCACGTGTGTGTGTAATATTTGATAGCAAAATACTTGTTAGAATACCACGAGAGAAAATAGCGTTCACCAGGGATACAAAGGCAGAAGGGTAATAGGATAGGGATAAGTGTTGCAGGAACGCCCCAGTAGAATTTGAAAAAGACGTGTAATACCCCGAGCCAACCACTGGAGGGCGGACTAGGCCTAGCATGTGAATATAAGCCGCTTCACAAGCTCCCGAAATGTGGTAGACACCAGACCACCCCCTACTGGGTCCTAGGAGCACATCCACCAACATCAATGACGACCACGGAAAGAGGCACAGGTCAAATCCCCTTGAGAATACAGCTAATCCTATTAAATGGCACTTGCAAAATTTTCTTTTTGAACCTTTCGCTCCATACATTTCTGTGGAACACCCTTTCTTTTTGCTCGTTTGAGCCTGTCCTGACCTTTTGGATGTAAGTAAAGCCTTCTGCTTTACGCCTCTTGCCTATTTTGCTCATTCTTATGTGGAAACCGCCTAGTCCCTAAAACGGTCAGTACTTAGTCTCTTTATGCATTCATGTATTGGACCCATGGCAAGTAGAAGTGCGTCAGAAGTGGCTGTGAGAGTGTGCAGTGGTGGAAATGGAAAACATTTGGTGGGGGGTCCCACAAGGTCCTGGGTGGAGGTGGAGTTGGGGCGGGGCAGTGCCCGAGGAGGCAGGGTTTGGGGGGCAGAGCTGGCAGTTGTCCTCCGATCAAAGGAAATGTCCAAAATAATAGTTTAAAACGGCGTAATTTCTTTCATTCTTTAAATCACTTCCATGGCACTGGTGATGAGTTACACTTCACTATGCGGATAATGGTTTTGACCAGTGTTGCTGAGTAAATATTATTTAACATACACCATTTGCAACCCATTTTATTTTTTTTTAAAACTCCCTCTTGGGTACTATTGAAATAAGGTTATTTCTGTTCATCATAAGCAACATTTTCTTTTACTTGAACCGCACCCGGCATATCTCCTGCACCTCGCCTCTGAAAGCAGTTGGGTGGCTGCATCAAGTACAAGTATCCAACAAACATTGCATGAATAAATAAATAATCCGGGTCCATGTATCCAACAAACATTGCGTAAATTAGTAAACCGGGTGTGGCCGAGGACTGTAACTTCCTCTGGTGACCCCTAGCACGGGCTCACCAGAGGAAGTTATAGTTTGCGCGTCATGCAGCTGTGACCTGTATCAAAGTCCTGCTGTGTATATGTAGTGGGGTGGAGCCAGCAGAGTGCTCATGGTAGCAATGAGCTGCTCTGCCCCCCTACTCCGTGCCGTTGTGGGCGTTTTCTTTTCTTCCATTTTCTTTTTCATATTTTTTTTTCACATTTTTTTTTTCTCGAAGTATCCCAGCACAGAGCATGGGTTTGGGGATTGCGCGGCTGACTCTGGCCGGATCCTGAGATCCGGGTCATCTTGTGCCGGATCTCAGATCCGGCGAGAGCCGGCCCAATGACCAGCACTGAGTGTGAGCGGCATCGTACACAGTGCGCCTTGACGTGCTCTGTGGTAGGTGCTTTTTCTCTAGCCTTGAAGGAGGAAGGAGAGGAACCATAGGGGAGAACGCAAGAGAACGAGACGAGCGCCATAGTCCGAGCCGGTAGCTCAAAGCCAGAGCTCAGTGCTTATTTTGCCCATCTGAGTTGACCCCTCCTGTGTTGGACCCAGGAGCGGGGGAAGAAGCTGGATAAAAATCCTACTGTATGGCAGTAAGCGGACGCCCAGTGTAGCTACAGTGTTGCTGCACATTGAACTGGTCAGCAGCCACAGGGGTTGTATCCCCTATATTCACTTGGCCACCTATCCTTATTCTTCCCACTTACCCTCTAAAACTTACGCTGTGGCACGGTGAGTGCAGTCTGCACCCTGCGTTAGGCATGGTGTCAGTGACATGAGAAGAAAAAAGGGGGGTCCTCTGGAGTGGAGTGCTTCCCAGTTCGATTGGCAGGCAGCTGCTGGCACTATCGCAGACTGGAAGGACTGGGTGCAAACTTTTAGGTCTTTAGACCAGGTAAACACTGTCTGCCTGGAGTGGAGCATACATTCCTCTTATTTCTCTCATTCACTGGGGGCAATACGCTGGTATATAACCTGGTGCAAATCTGTCAAATCTCATCAATAGGCAACTTATAATTTTTTAACAATATTAACAAGCGGGAGTGAGGTGAGTGTCTCGGTCCCGCAGTAGCCTGCAGTAACCATCAGTCTGCTTTCAGCTATAGCTGCCTTGGAGGAGGAGCCTAAACTTTCAAAATACCTGCTGTGTAAGTGGGAGTGCGGTGAGTGTTTCGGTGGCCCCCAGAGTGGGGAGCTGGGAAACATAGTCAGTGTAGCGCTTGCCGTGTAAGGTAATTGTTATGCTACTGGCTCTGTGATAATTCCTGTTCAATCTTCCATGGCTTATTCCTTGAAATCAGGGACGCCTAGATACTGTCAGCTGGTGCCTACGGATGATGGAGTGATTAAACTGGACAATACCTTTCTCACGGTTAAAACTGGTGAGCAACTCCAACCGGGGGCATTGTGTATCGAGACAAAAACATCTGAGGGGATGGCACCTGAAGGCCCTCAGTGCTCTTTCTCTCCTGTGTCTCTGACTAGATCCCCCAAAACGGTAAAACTAAATGATAAAGCAAGACAGGAAAACTTGAATCCGTTCTCTTCTAAAGCGTTGCCTGGTGAACTGTCCTGTTCCCTGGATTACCCAGAGGTGGAACATTGGACTAACTGTCCACATCCTGATCTAGTAACAGAAGTCTCAATGCTGGGACTGGCTGTTGCACATGAATTAGCAAAACGAGTATTGCTTATTTCTGGGACCAAGGGAAGTGGACGCTTCGACCCAGGATAATAGAGAAAGTGTTTGCTTATTCCAAATCCCTGATCAAGGTGTTTTTCCGTCAATATATGGAGAGGTGGCTCCTGAATACCTCCAATGCCCTCGACTTCAGTCTGGGAAATTGCTACAGTCAGAAGATTTAGGGGAAACATAAGATGCAACACAAGGTTCCAACTGAATTCCCTGCAATAGAAGAGTTATTTGATGTTTTTTCGTTCTGAATGCTCACAACATTACTTATATCGATGGACAGGGGCCATGAACTGTTGCAATATGCGTTGCAGGATATCAGGACGACGGTTAAAAACTAAATTGTGTCTGGTCGAAGATTTTGTTTTGGCAACAAATCAGCCATGTAACCATTCCTTGCCACCTTGAGGGTGAATCACAGGTGTCAGTGTGATGTGGGTAATGAGGCTGTGGTAATATTTGATGCGGAGGGTGAGGGCGATGGTAGGGCTGGTGTGGTGTTTCCTGGCAAACTTCCCGAGAGTGCCGCAGGAGATCCTCTTACAAATACAGAGGACTGGGAGCTAGTTAAGGCTACTATGGTATCCGAGAAAGTAATACTTCACAAAAATACTGCAACAGAGAAGCTACCTGTGCACGGCAAAAAACTGAAAAATCAGAAAAAGAATTTAAAGAAACTGCAAAGGGGCTCTCAAAAATGTCTGCGACATATTAACGTGGTCGCTCGAGATGGGATTGTGGGGGAAGATGAGGAGTGTGATGCTGGATCTACAATATGTAATCCTGTGCCGGCTCCAGAGGGAGGGCGGCAGGAAGCTTTACGATTGTCTGATGCCCTTAAAAAAAGAAAAAAGGATAAGAAGAAATTGGATCAAGCTAAACTACCATCTCTAGAGGAGGGCAAAGGCTCCATTACTATGTTTTTGAAGCCGATAAAAAAAAATCAAGAAGATCTGTTAGATTTTAGTGCCCTCTCTGTCTATACAGATGACCTTTTGTATCAAGAGTCAAATGCAATTGAGGGCTGCGATATATCCACCTCCCGACCTGGCGTACGCCACTCTGGATTAACACATGGAGTTTGCCAGGCTGGGAGCTCATGTTCCCGAGATCCTGCTATGGTGGAAGAGGGACCCCTCAGCATTCCCGTAAAGTTGCCGCCAGAGATAGTAAGCCCTAAGACACAGGCTTTTGTGCCTAAAGTTAATTATAATCAACAAGTGCCAGGGGTGACCAACCAGGATATTTCTAACTTTGTGCATAGGGCACATCGTGCGGGGGGAGGGGGATATTAGGGAAATCTCGAAGCTTTACAGTCACAAGAGGTAAAAGTACTAAGAAAGGATGAGAGTCTTTGCCCCAGCTTCATGTCTTTACAGGACCCTAGAAAGAAGAGCATGATCGACATTGAGGGGGAAAAAGGGGAAAAGTGGATAAACCACCCAAGGTATCGTTCAAAGTGCTCAAGAAGGAGGAGACTCAATGGAGCAGTAGTGTCTGGTGTGATTCCTAAGGGAGTTGAACAGGACAAACAAATGTGGCATCTGTACGTGGAAAGAACCTTTGGTGTGCCGCGCTTAGAAACCTCGGTGTATTAAGCGCGTTATAAATAACCTATCATAGCATATGACTTCTTGACCTAAATAGGCATTACATACTGAGCCTATACGATGTAATTCCTAAATTGGCCTCAATTAACTCGGGCGATATTGCCCAAGTTCAATTTACTTACCCAGCAAGAGTCGATGTTGTTAGGCTGAGCTTTAAATCTGAGTTTATTCAGAATGAGATTCTCTGAGAAGCTGCCTCATTTAAAAGGTTGGGATATGACCTGTCGACATCCCGAGATGACTGCTCGCCAATCGAGAAAGAGGTGATGGGGGTTTCATCACGAGAGGCACTAGTCATATTCCTCAACACTAACGACAACTCGACAAGAATGAGGATTGACTCACTAGTCCCAAAAAGAGAACTGAAGTATGTATGATCCCATATATTGAACAGCCTACACGCTACATCTGAAGTCACTCGGTTGGAAAAGTGAGACAGCCCATTTAGTGTGGCCTCTTGGAATACTGGGGGCTTTTTGCACCCGTTTAATCCATACACTATCTGGGGGACTACTATCCAATGTATCGCCCTTCAGGAGACTTGGTTACTTGAGAGTATACTATATGTGTCAAACCAACAGTGAAACACGTGATGGGCAGACCCTTTGGTGGCCTGGCCTGCGCCCTGCGTAATGGCTGAAGCCTCCATGATAAAATTGACAATGGTAGATAAAGGTATTTTGGCACTGATGCTTAACTATAGGATATATGATAATAGTAATTCATTTTCTTGTCTGATTTTGGATGTGTATTTTAATCCTGTGGCGAATGATTTAGCACGCTTTTTGGATAACAGTCAAGGTATTATGGAGGTCATTTTGGGTGAGGTTACGAGTTGCATACTTTTGGGTGATCTAAATAGTGAGTGTCTGGATGACGAACACTATGGCGCTGATAGTTGGGTAGACGCAGGGGCCAGACTAAGAGGGCACCAATGGAAAGTGTGTTGTGCATCTTGGAATCTGTATGGGGCAAATGGTAATATACAGGGTGAGTTGCCACCGCAATGTACTAGAATTGGAAGATGGAGTCAATTTAAGATTATATTTGTCTATCAAAAAACCTGGTGGCGGAAAGGCTGGAGGTGATGGGAAATAGTAGTGACCATTTGTGCCTTATCCTTACATTGCGTCTGAACACACCTTGCAAGAACACAATAGATAGCATTGCTGTGGAGATCTGTTACGCTCACCTTAGCTCTGCGGGGGTATCCGGAACATCCGTGCGGCACTCTTTCCCTTGTTGTCTTCTCTAGGATGGCTGATCTATGAGTTCAAGGATGAAAAGTGACAGAGTTCCGAGGACTAAGTACTGGCAAACAAGCTTCTACACACTTCCTCTATTGCCTTTCACAGCCCTTGTGTGTGCGTCTGTGTGCTCACCTCATATGTTTATAAGGTAGGCTCTCCGTCCTGCTTTTCAGTTTTCAGCAGGGGCGCGTTTGTCCTGTTTCATCAGTTACTTCACTGATGTTTCTTCCAGCCCAGTCCTGCTGTGGCTTGGAAAATGCCACTATGCTTTTGGAGTGTTAGCCTTTGTTGGAATGTCTCTTCCTATTGTCTTGTTTGTTAAGTCTTTCTTTCTTACTTGTTTGCTTGTTTCCTTTTGCAGGCTTCTGTCCTTAAGTTTTGCTGCCTTTGCCTTATTTTGTTCTGTGTGTCTTTTCTTGTCTGCTTTCATTGCTCGTTTGCTTTTGTCCTTATTGTGGCGTTTACTTGCACGCCTAACGTGTGTTTTTCCTTTGCAGGGTTCAGAGCGGAGCGAGTCGGATGCTCTGGAGTGACAGGGCGCGGTAACTGGAAGCTGATGAAGCCGACGACCCGCAGACCAGAGCAGCTGGGCCGCGGATCGGATGAGGAGGGGCCGGAGCTGCTGCGGAGCCGAAGACAGATGGGTGCGGTTGCTGAAGTGGCTCCGTTTTGACTGGATCGCCCACAGTACGGAAGTCGGATGCTGAAATTAAGTTGTTTGCAGAAGTAGATGCTCCTGAATCACGGTGAGCATTCTGCTGCCATAGGCAGTGTAACGCGAAGCGTGGAATCCTGCCTGGGTGTTTCTTATAGAGGCAGCCACACCCAGATTTTTGGCAGAGACTAGTCTGTTGTTCCTGATGCCTCGTTAGGCTGCTTCCCCCTCCATATGGGGTGATAGTTCAGTGTTGATTGACACAGGTGGTTCCAGAAGCGCCACGCCCTGGTCCAACTGGGTTTCTTCTCATAGCCTGTGAGGAGATGTTGTGAAGCCCAATAAGGGAATCTTGAGGCACGTGTGTGTGGATGGGTTACTGGCTTGGTGGGAGCAGGGGCAATTAAGGTAGAGTTTGTGACAAGATCAGAGGCAATAACAATAAGCTGTATTGGAGAGAAAAAATAGCGATTCGATTTGATAACAAGTTTGTGGATTATTTAGTTACTGCAAATAGGACTTGTTTAACAGCTTGGAAATGTTTTCCCTTTTGTTCAAAGTATCCTGAAGGGGCTGATTCCATCCAATATGTTGAATAACATGGGAGCAGGTAGGAGACATTTCCATGCTTATGATAAGGAGGTACATAATGAAAAGAAGCGCATTTCAGACGGCAACTACGGTTATTGTAGAAGCAGGGTGGTGATGCCTTTCTACGGGCCAAAAAGTTAAAACAATCATACCTAAATCGGATGACGGCTAGGAGGCACTCAAAGTACCAACATGATGCGGAAGCCATGTTGGTTGCCCTAGCGTTGAATAATAATGTATCCTTTTGGTCATTAATTAAGGGAAGATATGCTCAGACTTCCGGGCAAGTTAATCCCATATCTAATGATACATGGATGGAATTCTTCTTTGCATTGTAAGGGGAAAAGTGATTAGAATCAGTACCCTTTATGACGAATGATGAAAATGTTGTGACAAATTGGAATGGATTTGATAACTCTTTTGAGGGGGTCATGTGGGCCATTAACGAGGCAAAACCGTCTAGGGCTGCGGGGCCCGATGGTCTCTCAAACCTTACATTTAAGTCCTACCGGGAGTTATAGGCACCTATTTGAACGAAATTGTTTGACAACACCAAAAAAACAAAAACAATTCCCCCGTCTTGGAGGGATGAAACAATTATAGTTCTATATAAGGCAGGCAATATATTTGATCCTTCTAACTATCGCCCAATCTCCCTTTTGGATAACTCTTACAAAATGTTTGCATCCCTCATTCTGAAAGACGTGGTTAGGCATACTGAGATTCCGCTTCATAATGATTTATTTCAGTCGGGCTTTAAGAAAGGAGTGAATACTTACTTGAACGGCTTCATTCTCTCTTTACTTCGAACACAGATTCAATCTTCCAAGACACAGATTTCTGTTGCCTTCCTTGATATCAGGAAGTATTTAGACTGTGTCATCAGGATAGTGTTATAGGCCAAATTAAAATCCCAAGGCTGTCCAGCTTTTCTACTGTCTATGCTGGTAGCTTCTAACTCACAGACAAGATTAAGGGGCTGGTTCTAAACACAGGGGACAATGTCAGATTGGATAAGGAGTGAGAGGGGCTTACGCCAAGGCTGCATTTTTGCCCCTCTTCTCTTTAATGCATATATAGCTGACTTTGGAGGGGCTTAAAATCTCTCCTCCTCGTCTTGGGGATCTCTGTATCTCTTACATGTTTTACGCAGATGACCTGGTTTTAATGGATTATACCCAGATGGGTCTCTAGAGAGCTTCAAATGCTGCTAATGAGTTTTGTGAGTCAGTAGGGTTGGAAATAAATGTTGCAAAATCTAAAATATTGGTGCTGAATAACCGAAGGAACTCTACTAAGAAAAGGTTTGTATGGTCTGTGAAGAATCAAAGATTGGAACAAGTATCAAAGTTAAAATATTTGGGTATTAATGTCTGTAGTAATGTAAAAATTGCCAAACAAATAATGCCTAGTAAGATGGTGTTAACTAATTCCATTACACAAATGAAGCAAGTAGATAAGAAGTATGGTCGCTTCTCCTTGCAACCAATCTGGAGATTCTATCATGAAACAATTATCCTGACCGTAATCCATGGTGCTGAAGTGGCTTCCATTGAGGAGCCTTGGCCTCGCTTCGAGAGCATTTTGTGGCGTAGTATTATAGAACTTCCACAAGGGACTCTGATTGCTGCATCAAACGTATCGTGGGCCTTGTATCTAACCAGGCTGGAATTGACTGCAGGACCTTACAACTTTATAGATGCTATCTGCTACCATCCTGGGGGTCTCCGTTTATGGAACAACAGCGTGTGATGAGATTGGGGATCTGTCGGCCTTTAATAGCTTGGGAGCAGAGGTGTCTGGCTATCATGGCTAGAGGTAATATTGTGGAGGAAATGTTAGTACAGAGGCCGGATGAGGCTAAAAAATGTGTTTAGATAGGACTGGATTGACAATAGACAACGGTTGTCATCGTATAAGATATAAAAGCACTTTATGTACGATATTAAAGCCTGTGGGTCCATGAACATAACCCTTAGAAAATACCCAAGTGAGATGATACGTCGTACCTGTATACTTGTGAAATTAAACTTAATGGAAACATCTGAAATAAAAGGAGCCAGAGACTGTATTCCAAGACAAGATAGACTTTGTTGGTACTGTATGGGTGAAATTAAAACTATTGAACATATATTACTATGGTGTCCTATTTTAAACACTATTCGTGTGAATGTCTTTGGGGAAGCTTTGGACAAAGAAGGGGATGGTCTCGAAAGATTATGGCATAAACTGTTGGTGGTGACCCCAATCCCAGTCATGAGTTGCCCTTCGATATCGTTCCCTAAACAATTATCTCAACTGACGGCCGGATATGCTGAAATGGGAGTAAAGACTGATGTTGGTTACCACTAATAGGGAAAATCCGACAAAGTGAGGAAATGTAGTATTTTTTAAATGAATTTGCACTATTATGAGATTGTTTTTATCTATTGTCTACTGTCTATTGTTTTATGAAGGGTTTTAAACGTTTGATGTGTTGATGAATTGATGAACTGTTTCTACCCATGGATGTACTTTTAGAGGGATGTATTGATCAGTGCTGAGGCCTGGATGTACTCTATTAGATGACCTGCAATGACTTGGATGTTTTTCTATTTTTATTTACTTGTGTTGTAAATTGAGAATTTGTTTCATGCGATAGGTTTAATTCTTTTTTTTTAAACTATGTCACACAATACATAAAGTAGAATTCATGTATTGTTACAATTACACACATCACCTTACATTGAAGTGCAGTTAGGATACATTTATTCAATGGCTTTTTGATTACTTTTACCATGTGCCTAAGACATATTGGCGGCATCTGTGATATTTTGATCATTTCTTTTGCATTATTTTACCCATCCACTGTTGTATTTATCGTGAATGGATACTGAAGGTGGCTAGAACCATACGATGGCCGTGTCACATGATTTTCGCATGTTCTCTGGCCAAATTGTTCTTTGGCCTTCTCCCTTCCTTCTCAGGTCAGGAAATGCCTTTTTATGGAAAAGCTGTGGCTTGTGCGGGCTAAGCAGCATTGTGTGCCTGAGCCAGACAAGGGGACTGGTACGGTCTAGTCACAATCCACATCTTTGGCGCCCGAATATCTGTTGCTGGGCAGATGTGATGAGCAGTGGTTGGATACCCACTGGCTGGCTGACTGGTGCAGATCGTTGTCCTTGGTGGACTTGGGCTTGCTCAAGTCTGAATTTTCGATAAAAGGAGTGTTTGTGCAATTGTTCACCAGATCATCATTGGAATCAAGACTTCTACAAAGAAGAGCAGCCCGCTGATGACCCAAAGACGACTCCTGCAGCTGACCAGCATCAACTCCAATGTAGTCCTGGTGAAGCCCTGCTCCTCTGTCCTTATCTCAAGAAGGCCTCCATGGGTGCTTCAACCCTTGGACTAGTGGGAGCAACCAGTCTCGAGAATCCGCATATTCGGAGCCTTTGGAAGTGTCACGGGACCAACCGGTGGTCTGACCTGCTCCTGGGCTACCTCGCTGCAGCTGTCGCCTTTCTGAGCAGAGCCTTGGAACTTTGCTATCTTCAGCTTGTACCATACGTCGCCTAGTCTTACATTTCCAGCTGCCTCAGTACAAGGAAAGCTGTGCTGGGCCTGCTCCTGTGTTCGCCACCTGAAGATTGCCTGTTGCCGCCTGACCGTCGTAACTCTCGTTGCAACACAAATTAAATGTGTTGAGGTGCCCTAAGGGGGTCTGCACCGCAGAAGTCTTCATCTTTCTTTCTTTGGGTCTTCTACTAGAAACTGTCTGGAATCTATTCCTTTGCACCACGACCGACCAAAACTAAAACCAGATGCCAAAAGTGACCATTGCACTTGCAACCACTGGGCCTCCCTCAACTGGACCAGATGTAGAAGATTGTGTCCCCGACAGATTCCAGAACACCTGCAGTGGTCTCTGGAAGAATCAGAATCAGGGGGGTAAGTTAACATTGATGTTTCAGTCTGCCATGTGCTCTATCGGGTTACATTGGGCATACAGACCTGGCCCTAAATTCACTCTTGACTAAGCTTTGGTGCTGGAACCTGAGTTAAGGATCCTTCTCATGGCCTATCCTAGTGAGTTGGATTGAGTTGAATACTTACATAAACTTAACTTGAACTCTTATTAATCCTAACCAATAGCACTGCTCGGCTTATCAGAACTTATCTGTCATAAGGATCAGTTTGAAGTCCAAAGCAAAGTGTAGTTCCTGGTATGACTCCAACCTAGCTACACTGACAAACTGGCCTGCCGCCTGCTCCAAAGGCAATACCGTATCACTGTCTGGTCCAAGAAGAGAGGTCACATTCATGCCTGTGTCGCTGTGGCTTCTAACAACTCGGCCGAACTCTATAAAATCTACAAGGAGCCGGCCAGCCCTGCTGCAGGCTACACCTCTCCTCTCACCTCCCATGCTCTTTGCAATGCCCTTTCCTCTCACTTTAATTCTAAAACCCAGGACATCTTGTCCACCTTCTCCTCCCTCCCACCTGTCCCCTCTCTGTCCCGGCTTGCTGACCTTCCCTCAGCCACCATCCTCCCTCTTTCTCTTCCTTTCCCCTTTTCTCCCTGGATGAGGTTGCTAGACAAGTCCAATCTATGAAAACCTCATCAAAACAGGTCCAACCCTGTTCTTCTAAAACCATTAAGGACCACATTGATACCCTCGCGCCTGCACTTGCCAATTTCTGTAACCATTCTTTTGCCTCTGGTTATTTCCCCTCCCCTCTGAAGCACTCCCTTGTTCATCCTCTCCTCAAGAAACCCACAGCTGATCCCTGTTGTGTGGCTAATTATCACCCAATTTCCATTACTCCCTTTTTGGGGGAAGCTCCTGGAAAAGCTGCCCATCTCCCAGCTTAACCTTCTTTCTGACTCTGTTGGCTCTCTCCATGACCACCAACCTGGATTCAGAGCTGCCAGAGGCACAGAAACTGCTCTCCTGAACATCTGAAATCGGAAACTGCTCTCCAACATTCCCTCCGTCCACTTCCTACTTGACCTCTCCTCTGCCTTCGACACGGTCAACCATACCATCCTGCTCAATCGTCTCCATGACAACCTGGGTATCACCGATCAGGCTCTGGCCTGGCTGACCCCTTTCCTTTTTGATGGACCCTCCCAGGTACAACTTGGGTCCTTCCTATCCTCCATCCCCCTCTCCACCTGTGGTGTTCCCCAGGGGTCTAACCTCTCGCACTGGCTTTTCAACCAATACCTGGCAGCTCTTACCTACTGCATTTCCATCTTCTGCTCAAACTTCCAGTGCTATGCTGATGACACCCAACTCATTTCAGGCTTCTCCCAGCCACCTCCTCTCCTTCCCTAATCTCTAGTTGCCTAATCGCCATAAAAAATTGGTGTGCCGCCAACATTCTCTGTCTAAATGCCAACAAGACCGAGATTCTCCTCATTGGTATACCTTCACCATCTTTTCCCCTCAGTCTCTGGCCGGCCTCCCTTGGCCCTCCTCCTACCCCTACCTGCGAGGCTAAGAATCTTGGAGTCATCTTTGACTCCACACTTTCCTTCTCCGCACACATCTCTGACGGCTCTAAAGTCAAACTTTTTACTGCACCTCCTTAGAGGTGCTCTGCCTTTACTCTCCTTCCCTCAGAATCTCTGGTTATCTCCAGGTTGGACTACTGTAACAGCCTCTTTCTAAATCTACCTGCCTCCACTCTCCGTCCTCTACAACTAATCCAAAACAGGACTGCAAGACTTGTCCTTGGCCTCAAGCCCTGGGATCTTATCTCTCCAGTACTGAAATCCCTTCACTGGTTCCCTGTGGATGCAAGGATGAAATTTAAAACCCTCTGCATTGTCCACAAGGCATTCTGGGGCCTGGGTCCAAAATACCTTCAACTATCCCTCTGCAAATACCTCCCCTCTCGAGCCCTTTGCTCCTCTACTTCTAACTCCCTCAGGGTTAGTCGTTTTTCAAGAGAAACCAGCTGGGGGCAGATCTCAGTCTTCGGCTGGGGCCTCCCTTTGGAACAGCCTCCCGGCCACCCTTAAACTTAAGCAGAACCATCTCCAGTTCTGGAAGCACCTCAAGACCTTCCTCTTCGCTTCCGCCGTTGTCCCTCTTCTCCCCTGTTGACCTGTTTTTCTCTCTCGGCACTGTGCACCTGGACACCCTCTGACCTTCAGACCCAGGTACCGCTCACCCTGCCCAGCACTGTCTCATGGCCACCCCTTGCCCTGGGATTCTGTATCTGTACCCATACAGCCCCCCACTCTTCTTCTGCATTTATCAGATATACACTATCTGACTAATCTTGCACTTGCCACTTGCTGGCTGCACTACCACTTTTCACTGCCTTTATGTATTTACTGCGCTTATCATTTATTCTGTTCTCTCCTCTGTTCCACACTTTCCACTTCTCCCCCTTCCAGACACTTGCCCCCTTTTCCCCTTTCCATGCATTGCACATTCTTAATGTCACTGGGCCTAGTAAGATAGTTGTTTATTTTGTTCTCCCTTCCTTTGCTTGGTCGCGCTCTGAAACACTTCTGTATGAGCACGATATAAATAAAATATATCGTATCATAACCGAAGTAGTATATGGTTTGGAACTTGTGACTTTTGGGCACCTGGCCCCAGACCATCGTAAGGTTGGACTATATGATAATTAGGGAACTGGTTTATGTTTATTTTAAAGAACTCTGCCTACATTTCTGTGCACCTGCCTACTTACCTGTATTGCACTGGTAATACAGTGATTTATATGTAATTCTATTTCTCCTGAGGTTGAATGTGCATATATGTTGTATAAGGTTTTATGTGACAATACATACCTGCGATTTTTATATGCTAAGTGCATAAAGGCATAATTAGTAATTGTATTTTGATATACTTACTGCCTAACCGGAATTACTGGTTTTGCTGTGTGGACACATTGTAGCTCTAAACCATTCCCACACCCCTCTTGGGACTAAGGCCCTCATTACAAGTTTGCAATTCTGGAAAAAAGGGTCTGGTAACAACAGTTAACTGTATCCTTTCCGGACCGGCAAACTACAAGTCTGCTGGTAGGGGCTGTGAACTACCGGTAGTTCCGGCCCCTACCGGCAGATTTTTCACTGAAGCACTGGCACCGTTGGTAACAGTGTCAGTGTTTCAGGGTTCCCAATCCCATGGAATCCTATGCGACTCCACAGGAATGGGGACTTAACAGCTTTCTGCCGCCTGTAATATCCTGGTATATCAGGCGGTGGAAATGGTAAGGCGGGTCTGCCGGTTACTCGCCGGTGCTACCGGCAGACTCGTAATGAGGGCCTAAGACTTGACCGCTCTGCTACCTCACCTTAATTGGATTTGGCAGACCTCTCAATGTCTTTCCTGTTCACCATAATAGGTTGGCAACTCACCAGAGCTGATTTTGGAAATCCATCTAAACACTTTTCAACACCATAACTGGATCCAAACACACAGCGTAGGAATTAATAACATCAAGCAACGCTAACATTCTCCAAGTGCTATAATGATAAGGCAAAATCAAGCGCTCGAGGTGTATAATTCATAGGCCTTAGCAGCTACAATATTTGGTTCAGAATTGTGGGGATACTGCAATGTTGCTGCAGTGGTAACTAAAGAAAGACTTTCATCCCTGCCATACAGTGCACCATCGCTTCCCACTAAAATAGAATTAGGGATACAGGGGATGGTGTTCAAGCTGAGGATTAAACCGCTCGCCTTTTGGTTGAGAATTTGGAGCAGTGAATATCTTAAAGACTACTCAGACATGCTAAAAGAGTTTCTCCAATTACCCGGGGTGGGTGAATTTACCATGATATATATTCAAAATTTGTCTGTGGGTTTGTGGCGGGATTTGAGAGTTTGTGGCTTGATGAAGCGCTGTTCCTTATACATTTCCACACCGTTTCACCAATCTGCACTAAATTTGGCATAGCTACCAGTTAGGACCCTTCGGACATTACTGGCTACATGACATTTGGACACCTCACCCCCTTCCCCGGATTTCAGCAAAAGTAAAAATGTGTCTGTGACCTGCCGACAAAGCGGTAAACCATGTTTATGTTCCCTGAGGAGGGAAACAAAAAATGTTGTTTTTCAACCGATCTAGACACGAGGAACTAAATTCACATTTCAAGGCCCTAGGATGCACAGTCTGAGATCTTCCCAGCCTAAAGAAACCCAAGAAAAGTCTTTGTAAGTCCAAAATGGGAGCCTATATGTGTCAAAACATATGCTTGTCCTTGCAACTATAACAAAACATGGTGTGGGGGATCTTCCTCAACAAAATAGAACTGTTCAAAAGTAAAGACTTAACTCCTTTCAGCTCGAGTCCTTCTTGGGTTCCCTGTTTCAAGTTCAACACAGTTTCAGAAAAGATTCAGTTGAATAGTGTTTGATCAAGTTCTAAAATTACCTTCTCCAAGTTGAAATTGATTACAGTTCACACACACAACAGAGGTCCTGGGACTCTCTTCCCCAAGACAAAGTCCATCGCACGTTTTACTATCAGGGTTCCCTTCCCCAAGACTTTAACATAACATTCACTTTGGGATTCATCTGCTCAATAGTCCAAAGAAAACACTGGGTACGATTTGACCTTCCTTCAAGTTTGCTTCACCAAGTAGTTCACAGTTCTTCACTGCTTGTTCATCATTCAGGGTTTCCTGGTCAGGGGCAGTTGTCAGACCACACGGTCCACCCATCACAGGTCACACAACCATAAGCCTCCCCAAATCTGTTGGGCACCTTGTAGACTCTTTTGTATTGGGCTTTCACTGTAATCTTTGTAACCCTCTTTTATGCCAGTTCTTGGGTTGTAGTTTATTGGTGACTCCTTCTCACGTTTGCAACAGTGATTGGAAGTCTTTCTGATCTTTGCACATATAATACTCACTACAACTCTTCAATCCTTCATATGCCTTTGATTCTGTCCATACTGCCTTTAAGTTATAGTGCTGGTTGACATATCTATTAAAGTGTTCATTCACCATATCATAGTTTACTCATTTGACAGCTTTCTTTCAGTTTGACATTCATTACAGGTAGCATTTACTTGTGCTTGTTTGAATGGTAACTTTCTTTCAGTTCGGCAGTCAATATGGGTAGCATTTACTTATGTTTATTGAATTAGCGGTTTTCTTTCAGTTCAGTATTCAAGATGAGTAGTGTTTACTTAAATGCATGAACCGTTGCCTATTTAAAGTTCCTTGGGAACGCTCCGGTCTCCTCAGTGTTTCCTGACACTTACCAGCATTTGCGGCTCCTCCCAGCCACTCTCCCAGAACGGGAAAACCTTTGGTTTGTTAGCCGCGCATGCCTCCAGATGTGGCCCAGCACATCTGCTCTGTTCCACATGCGGTGCGTGTCCCTGGCGTCTTCTGTCTCGGGCGGATAGCTTAGGGGAAATGTGCTTGCATTGGGAGCAAGACGACACAGAGCATCACAGGTTCGATCCCCAGGTCCACGCTTAGAAACCACTGGGTATTAAGTGCATTATAAATAACCTATCATATCATTCTGCAGTTCCAGCTGTGCCCGGCCTTGGGCGCGGACAGCTTTTCTTTCTCCTCTGCTACTTGGCAGCGCCTGCTGCCCGCCTTCACAGTAGAGGAATCTGGGTCCTAGAAAGCTCATCTGGGAATCGTTGTTGCCGTCTCTGCTCCATGGCTCGGCCCAAACACGGTAGATTCTCTTCCCTCTCTCTCCCTGCTTTTGGGCTCCAGCTTTTATACTCTATTATTATTAACAGGCTGCAAGTGAAAAGGGTTAGACTCCATTGCCTGACCTTGTGTAATCCTGTTAGTGTGATATGCCTGACCTTCATTACTAAGTGCATGCAGGTCCCTCTTCTTCGTTCCAGTGCCAGAGTGGTGTTTACAACAGGAAGTGTGCATTACTCTTAGTTGCCTCTTCCTCCTCTCAGTACTTGATGGCATATCACAAACAAAAACTGGAAAGGACTGACAATATCCCATGAAGACTGAGCGAGGTTCTGGTAGGTCAGTGTTGGTGAAGGGGGATACCATGTCTCACCTTCAGGCACCCTCTCCCCAAACCCCAAGAACCCTCCATTCAGGTGATCCTCCCTCGCAAAAAGTGATGGCCCTTCTCATGCTACCTGAACAGAAGATCCCTGGGGAGTAGATGTGAGACGACCGTCCAGTTTCTCACACTGTCTACAGAACCCGTTCAGAGAACAGGTGCTTCTGCTAGTATGTGAAAAATATGCTCTTAGCATTGAATTATTTGATCTCTGGTAAAATCCCTGTTGCCTTGGACTACAGGCAAAGTCTACATTAAAAAAAGGCATATGAGAACTGGGTAATCAGTGAATTGGGGCATGCCAGTGAGGAAGGCCATTTATCTGGAGATCATATTTTGAACAAAGATTGTAACAGCTTTGAACCGTACCTCAAAAGGTTAAAGAACACACACTCTGCAGTTAAAAATCTATCTGAGGATTCTCCCTCTAAATGCATTCATCCATCAGTGGAGGGAAAATCATTTCGTAAAGGGATGTTATTGGATAACACAAAATGAAACATGACTTTCTGCCCGCTGTATAAATCCCTGAGATCCCGTTGGTGGATACTTGTGCTAAAAGCCAAAGATATCAGGAATGTACAGGAAGCATTATAATTTTGCAAAATGCTAAATGACTATGCCACAGAAAAACCTGTAGCACTTTTGTTAATCTATGCCCGGTGGAAAAGAGCAAGACTTATGCGGGCACATAATTAATCTCTGGCTGTATTATGACAATTCGACAGCATTTAGCATTCTACGTACACACGTTTCGCTCGGGTATACGGCACTTGATTTTGTTTAATCAGCTTCATGCAATTATTGAATGATCGCTTGCATCTAATTTGTAGCCCAATTCTAGCTGGTGTCGGAATATTCAAATTGAAGAGCCTATTATTTATTTAATGTGATCTAGTTTACATAAGAAACTTTACACATACTCTAAAAAAAGAACATACAAAAATACATCATAATATCCATAAAATGAAGAAGGAACAAGTTACTTACCTGTAACTGTTCTTCTCCAGCATGGGTCTGGCATGGATTCACATGCTCATGAATATTCCCCGTCGTCAGGCTGGGAATCCTCGGTAAAAGAAAAAATCAGTTTGTTTCGTTTGTGAACTGTCTTTCTCCTAATAACCAATAACTGGTCTCTGGGTCATACTGCCCTCAGCCAATGACTGCCCTCTACCTAAGCCCCTCCTCAGGCAACCATCTTCAGTTTTGGTCCCAAGTAAAATGGCAGTAGGACCAAGATAAGAGCCGCAGAGGGGTAGGCGGGAGGGATCGCATGTGAATCCATGCCAAACCCATGCTGGAGAACAACAGTTACAGGTAAGTAACTTGTTCCTTC
Organism: Ambystoma mexicanum; assembly: GCF_040938575.1. Classification (NCBI taxonomy): domain Eukaryota; kingdom Metazoa; phylum Chordata; class Amphibia; order Caudata; family Ambystomatidae; genus Ambystoma; species Ambystoma mexicanum. Next base: position 1,342,722,697 of record NC_090923.1, on the reverse strand, counting down.
TCCAGCATGGGGTCTGGCATGGATTCATATGCTCATGACTACAAGAATACATAGCAGTACACACATGCACAACCACGGGAGGTGGCAAGGCTCAAAATTAAGCATTTCAACAACTGAACAGTAAGCATCTGTTACCTCCTCACCAGGCTCACCTTCAAGCAACAGGTTGCGCAGCACTGCTTAGCCGACTCTGGACTCCTCCCTGGAATCCCGGTCGACGCAGTAGAATCTCGTGAAGGTGTGTCGGCCTCCACGTAGCAACTCTGCAGATGTCCAGCAGGGGCACTCAAGACAGGAACGCCATAGTTGCAGCGATCCCTCTGGTCGAATGGGCCCTCGGACGGCCAGGCAACCGTCGGTTTCCCAACCGGTGACAGTGTGTGATGCAGCCGGAGAGCCACCTGGAAATGGAGGCCTTGGAGAGGGCCTTCCCCTGGTTCACAGGGCGAAAGTTCACAAACAGCTGTGACGTCTTCCGAAAACTCTTTGTGCGGTCCACGTAGAACTTCAGCGCTCTAGCCACATCCAGCAAGTGCAAAGTCCTCTCAGCCGACGGCGACGGGAAGAAAATGGGTAACACCAAGGGCTCGTTGAGATGGAAGTCCGACAGCACCTTGGGCATGAAGGAGGGGTGCGTCCTCAGCACGACCCTCGTTGCGTGGAAAGTCAAGTACGGAGGCTTTCAGGAGAGAGCCTGGATCCCTCCCACTAGTCGTGCGGAGGTGATGGCCACCAGGAACGCCGTCGTCCACGACAGGAACTTCAGGAGGTGCCGAATGTAGAGGCTCGAACGGGGGACCCATGAGCCTAGTCAGCACCACATTGAGCTCCCACGCCGGGGCCGGAGACTTCACCAGCGGGAACGAGCGGAAAAGTCCTTTCATGAACTCCTTAACCAGGCGATGCGACCACAGCGATGGATCTTGATAGAGGCGTGCGCCAGCCCCGCCTTGACCAGCGACAGTAAGTATGGCAGCACGTTGAACCTCTTCCATTTATGTCCGTAGCACTTAAGAGTCGAAGAAGCCCTGGCCTTGACAAGCACCTCCTTGCAGTCCGCCGGGATCTCGTATCCACCAAACTCTAGCGCAGCAGGAGCCAGGCCTGTAGGTTTAGCAACAACGGGTTGTGGTGCAGGATCGCGCATTCTTCCCTGGCGAGAAGATCTGCGTGCGCCGGAAGCTTGACCGGGGGGGACGCTGACAAGTCCAGAAATTCCGGGTACCATATCTGCCTCGCCCACGCCGGTGCGACGAGGATCATCCTGTACCGGGACCGTCTGAGTTGACTGATGAGTCGTAGGAGCAACGGCAATGGTGGGAACGCATAGAGAAACAGGCGGTCCCAGGGGAATGAGAACGCATCCCCCATGCTCCCTGGCTGGGGAAACCTGCTGGTGAACCTCCGGGTTCATCGCTGTCGCAAACGGATCGATCTGGGGATTGCCCCATCGTCGAAACAGTAGGTCCACCTGATCTTGCCGAAGTTCCCACTCGTGGCAAGAGCGCAGCTCCCTGCTGAGTGAGTCTGCAACTGTGTTCTTCACTCCTGCCAGATGAAAGGGTACCAGGAACATCCTTCGAGTGATGACCCAGTGCCATAGGTCCTGCGCTTCCTTGGAGAGAGCAGTGGATCTGGTGCCCCCCTGCTTCCGAATGTAGAACATCGTTGTGGTATTGTCGTGAAGACCTGCACCACCCTGCCCTTGAGGGACGGAAGGAATGACTTGAGGGCCTAAAACACGGCCCGGAGCTTCAGGACGTTGATGTGCAATGACTTTTCCTCCGGAAGCCAAACGCCTCTTGCGTGGAGATTTCCGGTGTGTGCGCCCCATCCCTCCAGGGAGGTGTCCGTTGTCACCATCTCCTGATGCGGCGGGGTCTGGAAGTCCGTGCCCGCCGCTAGATGCGCGCAGACCCCCCACCAAACAATCGCCCAACGGAATGTCTCTGAGGGCGATCCTGTCTTAGAAGCTTCCTTTCGCCTGCATGCTACGGGCGTTGAGGAACTTGTGCAGCGGCCGCATCTGCAGTCTGCAGAGCCGAACGAGGTAGATGCAGGATGACATCATGCTGAGCAGGGACTTGATGGACCTCGCCCTGGTGACCTTCATGGCTAACAGCCGTTGTACTTTGCCCAGGATGGCCTTTATCCTGTCCTCAAACGGCGCGGCTAGGCGCTCCACCGTGTTGAGTCTGGCTCCCAGGAACTGGGCGTCCTGCGATGGCTCCAAGCAGGACTTTGCATAATTTATCGAGAACCCCAGTTCCGTAAACAGGCGGACGGTCCTTGCTGTGTGTTGGACGGCAAGTTCCTTTGACTTCGCTCGGATGAGCCAATCGTCCAGATAGGGGTAGATGTGGATCCCCTGCAGGCACAGCCGCACCACCACCAATGTCAGGCACTTGGTGAAGACTCTTGGGGCCGACTTCAGGCCGAAGGGGAGGGCCCTGAACTGGTAGTGCCGTCCTTGGACCACGAAGCGCAGAAACATTCAGTGCCCCTTGTGAATGGGGATGTGGAAGTAGGCATCCAGGTCCAGCGATGACAGGAAGTCCCCTTCTTCCAGCTGTCCCAGCATGTGCTGAAGGGTGACCATCTGGAATTTCTGGGATTTTATATATTTGTTGAGGCAGCGGAGATCTAGGATGGGCCGGCAGCCGCCGGTCTTCTTTCGAACGAGGAAGCACTGTGAGTATACTTGTCATGATCCACAGAACATGCCCCTTTTGGACCTCATGGTCCTTGTCACAACGGGGCTTGCACTCCTTGATACTCCCAACATGGCCATCTAACGTGCAACATCTTCCTTGTCTTTACGTCAGACGTAGCGTATTTACAAATAGGCTGTTCCCGCGCGTCTCAATGCTACTGCAAGCAGCGACTAGACGTGTGCTCCGTAGTTCGCTACACTGTTATCCTTGTTCCTGGACCTCCTAATTCCATTCCCATTACCCTCTTCCTTCTTTCCCGGACTCGTGTGCTGTGTGCTCACCTTCTTCGTTCCTGGATCCCGGAGTGTTTGAATCCTGGAGCTCTGAACGCACGCTGGAGCCAGAAGAGGCTTGCGCGCGCTTATACAAGACCAGGTCCGTGCGTAAGCAGACACCGCCCAAGAAATCCTGCAAGGATCGCTCCCAGGTGAGAAAGGGGGAATTCCGTGACAATACTCCGGAGCCCTGAGCCTCTTCGGGACAAGCTCGATTGCGCCCTTTTTTTAGCATTGCTCGTACCTCTAGAAGTAGTTGAGGAATGTGGTTTTCTTTCCTGGCCACGGGTGGAAAACGGGGACACTTCCTTTGGAACTCCAGAGGGTGTCCGTGGGCCAGGGCATCCAGCACCCAACGGTCGGTGGAGATGGATTTCCATGCGCTGACGAAGTCTGCCAGCCGCCCTCCCAGTCGGGGTGCTCGGATGGGGGCCCCGACGTCACAGCCGGTTCAGTCCTGCTTCGCCGAGGCCTTACCACCTTGGGCCTCCGAAGAGCAGGCAGCCTGATGGTATGAGGAAGTGCTGCCGCCGAATCCTTTGGAGGCACCTTGTGACTTGCCTCCGGAGGGCCGAAAGGATGGCTGTCGTTGATGGAGCATGCCCAAGGCACGGGCCGTCTCGGTGTCTGCCTTGATGGCCTCCAGTGACTCGTCTACTGCCTTTTCGAACAAGTTGTTCCTGTCGAAGGGCATGTCCAGTACCCTCGTCTGAACGTCCTGACGGAAGTTGGTGGCCCTGAGCCAGCCGCGCCGGTGAAGGCAAATGCTGTTGCCCATCTGGCGGAAGCCGATGTCGTCTATGTCCGTGGCCACCGAATTGGCGTGGTCTGAAGTCACCTCGCCTTCCTGTAAGATTTCAAGGGCCTCTGCCCCCTTGTCTGGGAGGAAGTCCAGGAGGTGGGGCAATTTTAAAACACAGCTTCCTATCGTAGCGAGCCATTGGCCGCCTTAATGGTCGCCGCCGTCGACAAAATGACCCTACGTCCCATGGTATCCAGCTTCTTCCCCTCACCGTCCGGCGGGGAAGTGGAAGTCAACGCCATCGTCCTAGTGGATTTCTTCTTGGCAGCCGCGGAGACGGCTGCGCTCGGAGGCACATTGGTGCCGAGTCTGGGACCCAGTACTTTTTCTTGTACCAGTCTCTCTTCGCCGGGGTGCCGGGGCTGGGTTCTTCTGGAGGGCCAGCCCACGTCCCAGATGTTGTCCAACATTAGGACCGAGAGCACGGTCTTCCTCTTCGCCTCTTGTCGTTCATAAAAGAATCCCTCCTTCTGCTCCTAGGGGCATAGCTGAAAAAGCTCTGAGGGCCTAGCGATCGTGGCGTGAAATGAGCTAATTTCGTCGGGAGGAGAAGCCAGAGTTAGGGGCGACGGGAGATCTGTTCCGCCGTCTTCCGTCCCCGTTGTCTCCGTCCCGTCCCTCAGAGGGGAAGGAGGTGAAAGATGGAAGGGTGGGGCCGGATGGACTTGCCTCCGCTTGGGTGAAGGGCTTCCCGACTGTCTAGGCACCGCTGGATCATCCACCGGAGGCAAAGGCATCCTTGTTCTTATTTCTGAACACAGGGTGTGCAGGGCCAGCAAGATGTCCTCCGACCTGTCCGTCGGTGGTTGCGATCGGAGCGTCGGCAGCAGCGTGGTGTCCGGTTTCTCGTCGATCTGACGTTCGTCGGCTCCCCCATTGCTCTCCATGTCCGCTTCGTCGGGGTCCTTCCCGTAGGACGTGACCTTGACAAATCTCTTGTCCAAGACTGACTTGAGGCTCGCCCACTCATCCTCGGATGAGATCTTAGTCCGGTAGGACTATTGCGCCCCCCCCCCTTCTCGGCCAGGGGTTTCACAGGGGTCTTTTCGATGGGCAGGAAAGACTATTCCCTCCAGGAGGGCATGGAAACCCTTGGCTTTGAGGTCGTCTCCACTGGGCCACATCTGCGGGTTTCACCAGGGATGCTGCCACTTCCGCAATTGAAGTCTTAGCTGGGTGAATCTGGGCCTTCACGACCTTTGGCGCCTCTGAGGCCTTCACTGTGGGAGGAGGGTCACCACCTCGCTCCCCCTTGGCTTTCTCCATCAGGGTCGACTGGGGCTTCTCCCGAAGGTTACCTGGGGTTTCCGACTTCCTCTTAGTCGAGCCGGAGCGTTGGCTCATGGTTGACTGCGTCAGCGATGCTGCGCCCGGCCTGGCAGCTGCAGAGCCCGTACCAACGGCGCTCCCGGTGCCCGCAGACTCGCGGTGCTTTGCCTTATGTTGGGCCCCCTTCGCCGGAGCGCCCTCAAAGGTCTTAGAAGACCGCTCAGACTTCTTCTTGGGCTCCAACAATGAAGATTGGGAGGGTAAGTCAAAGATATCCACAGCGCTTGTACAGTAAATTTGGAGTGAGCACCAGGCAGCGGGTGTCTTGTGAGGTGTGGGTACACTGCCAATGTGCTACCACGGAACAATTACAGAAAACAGAGTGTTCACAGACACAATGTGCCAAGAAAGTGCAAGCATTAACTGCGGTCTGGTATTTATTCAAAAAGGTCGGGACAGCCTGACACGTGTTTCGAGCTAAACCATAGCTCTTCATCCAAGGCTGATATGTTACATACATATATCCAACACAATATTTCAATAATGCATGATCCAAGTATAGACAGGAGTAACATTAGATCCAAACAGCACATCCAATTAGGTGGCAGTAAGAGGCAACAGGTTGAGTGAAACAAAAACAAATATAAAGGAAAGAATATGCATTCCGCACATAACGTATAAACATTAGATATTCACTCAACATGGTAATTCAATTGACAAATTAAAACATTGGCTTGATGGAGAAGGAGATAGTGAGATAAAATGGACAAAATAAATGAAAAAACAACATTTAGTCATGAGGATTAATGTAGCAGCGAGGTCAGAGACATTTCTTGTGAAATACCAAAACTGTTGCCTCTTACTGCCACCGAATTGGGTGTGCTATTTGGATCTAATGTTACTCCCATCTATACTTGGATTATGCATGATTGAAATATTGTGTTGGATATATGTATGCAACGTATCAGCCTTGGATGAAGAGCTATGGTTTAGCTCGAAACACGTGTCAGGCTGTCCTGACCTTTTTGAATAAATACCAGACCGCAGTTAATGCTTGCACTTTCTTGGCGCAGTGTGTCTGTGAACCCCCTTCTTCTTGGGCTCACCTGCCTCCAGATTTTTTGCCTCCAGCCAGTCAGCGAGCCGTTTGCGACGGTCCTTCATGGTACGGGCGGACATGTCCTTGCAGAACGCACAGTCCTCCTCCACATGTGACTTGCCGGAGTGCAGGCAGTAGAGGCACCGGAAGTGATCATCTTCCTTGAAGACGTTCTGTAGTCCACATCCTGGGCAGAACCTAAACAGCTTGGATCCAACGGGCGTCGAGCCTCCTTTGTGTTCGGCCATGTCCACGCGGGGTAGGCCTCAAAGATGTTCCAGAATCCTCCAAGAAGTGAAATTTGACGAAAATTCGCCCTTTAGTGGCATAGAGATTTCTGAAACGGGTCCCTGTTAATCGGTGGTGCTTGAGGCTCGATTTGACCGAAAAAGTAAGAGTAAACTCTTTGAAAAAACACAATACGCAGTAAAAGCTCAAGAGCTAAGCACGAGGACTCCCAACACTTGAACGTGCGGTACAAATTTGAAAATGGCTGCCTTGGGAGGGGCTTAGGTAGAGGGCAGTCATTGTTTGGGGGCAGTATGACCCAGCGACCAGTGATTGGTTAGTAGGAGAAAGACAGTTAAGAAATTAAACTGAATTTTTCTTTTACCGAGGATTCCCAGCCTGACGACAGGAAATATTCATGAGTATGTGAACCCATGCCAGACCCCATGCTGGAGAACAATACTAATAAAACCATCAAAACCATACAGACTTAATTTCTTATATGTAAATCATAAAATACATTTGATTAAATACTTGTGTCTCTAATGTCCCTGATATGACTATCTGTCATTTACAATCCAATGCAGTTCAACATCTAGATATTGCCTTTCCGCTTTTTACCAATGTACAACATTCTATATTCTACTCGATGATATGAAGTAATCATAAAAGTATTCTCCTCAAAGGGGGATCTTCATCAAGATCATAGATACCGACTAATAGGTAATTTGTCCATTTCTTATATTGTTATGCCCAACTTGGCGTCTATATTTAACCAAATGTTATATAAGGTCATTAGCAGGCGCATACGATTAGTGTTAGTGCAATAAAGCCAAAAGGACATTTCCCCAATGGATTCCCAATTGTGCACATACAGACCAATATACTCAATTATACTGGTCATTGCATGACATTCAGTCAATAGATGTTTTGCCGTCTCCAATGTCTCCTGATCTTTACATATATGGCAGAGTCGTAATTCAATAGGGATCTTATCTTTTCTCCCTGTGACACTCCTTGTTGGGAGCTGTTCCATTCTAAATAGGATGAATCGTCTAAGCCTTTTGGATGGATATAAGTTCAAATAAGCCTGGGGCTTTTTAAAGGAATATAGTTTATACTGCACAAAGGGATAGCTTTTTAGTCTATCAAGGTGTGTGTAATTCTCCAACCAATCCCATAGATCGATCCGTTTCCCCAGCGCATTCTGCACTTCTTCTGAATAGCTCACTCCTCTACAGGTCCAGCCAATTTCCGCCAAAGATTTTATCATGGAACTATTCGGTGAACAGGGAGATTACTTTTTAGAGATTTCCTGGTGAACTGCTGCTAATAGTGGATTTTTTGTACCACTGATCATCTTCACATAGAGCCCTGCCCTCTTTTTCAAAACAATAGCTTTAACGGAAATCAACCCTAACTCTAATCTTATCAAAGCCATAGGTATGTTGGGGGGTAGGCTCAGGATCCGTCGCCAAATTTCCCCTCGATGACCTGAAGTCATTTCAGGTCTGAGTGCAGAAGTGCTTCTAGACCATATGTCATCATTGGGGAATAAACTTGTATGTATAATTGGCGAGTGCCCCATAAAGTGAATCCTCCCTGCTTAATCGTAAAGCTATGTAGCAAAGCAGCCACCTGCACTGCTCTAATGGTGCAGGTCTGTTTGCACATACCATAGTCACCACTGGGTTCGAAATCAATTCCCAAGTAGCAATACTGTGGGGCAGACAAGATTTTATCGTTGCCCACCATAAGGTTAACTCATGCTGTTCTTTTGCCCCTAAATCTCATAACCTTATTCTTTTCTAAATTAATGGTAAGGCCGTTACTATCAGCACACTCCCATAAAGCTGTAGCAGATTGTCGTAGCCCGCTGATGGTATAATCAAAAGTTACCAGGTCATCTGCATACGCTAGAACAGGGCAGAGCGCTTCACCAATATTGGGAGGCCAATTTTTAGCTGCAGATATTGCCACTGGTATATGATAAACATATAGATTATAAATAAGTGGTGCAGTGACACATCCCTGCTTAACCCCCGTTTTGGTAGACCTTTTGCGTTGTACGCCCTTCCTGGTCTAATTTAAATACGACAGAGGTATTTATATATAATAGAGATAATACAATAACCCTGCTGGGCAACCCATCGCTTCCAATTTCCACCATAGTCGATTTCTGGGAATTGAGTCGAACACAGCCTTAAAGTCTATGTATAATGCATACAGAGGGGGCTGCCCCCCTACATGCGCCCTAGTACAAAGGATATCCATTACCATGAGGTTATGGGTGGTGGAATAACCCTGTCAAAACCCACTTTGAAATTTACACAAGATGTTCGTTTGGTCAGCCCACATCTCCAACTCTGAGTATTAATCAAGCAAATCATTTTCTTGTTGTATCCAACGTTGATAGAAGTCGATAATTGTTCGGGTCCAAACGGTCTCCCTTTTTAAATACAGGTGTCAGGATCGCCGTTTGCCAAGAACAAGGAATTTTGCCTTCCGTTAAAATCCTCTTGAATAAGATAGCTTTTTTTTTTTTTAATTTTTTTTATTGGTTTGTTCAACCTTTAAAAAGAAATAACTAAAACAGAACAAGAGGAAGGATACGTCACATGTGAAATCGTGTCGTTTTGTTTACCTCCCTCCATCCCTCCCACCATCAGTGTCGTCTTACAGTTCGATTTGTACTTCCAACGTGTCGTATTAAAGGATGCTGCCATGGTGGCCGATAGAGATTTCAAGTCTTTGATTGGACCCCGTTGAGTTTTGGATCGTCCAGCTGTCCTTTTACTACACGTAGAAAGTTTATTAGTGCAAATAGCACTGCTCTGTTCGATCCCTCAAATAAGGCTATCCACCAGTCATCAGCCGTCATACATTGGTGCTCTTTGATCAGCTCTCTGAAGTGAATTTGCCTTTGATGCTGAAAGTATTGGCAGAACATCGTTAGATGTTTTAAGGTTTCCTTATCATTGTTACAGAAGCTACAACTTAGGTTGGTGCCCGCACCCTTCGCCCAAATGTTCATCCGCTCCTTTGTTTTTAGCATATTTAGTCTGAAGTGCATGTATAGAGATCTAGCATGCTGATCTGGAAGAAGAGTTAGATAAGTGTGCCTCTGATGATATGCTTTGGCTTCTCCTGGGACATCTTGCATTAGAGTTGAGTTGGCTCTTGCTTCGCAAGTTTTTATCCAGTCAGCCCTCCATATTTTCGTTTTTGCCAGCTCTGGATTTTTAGTTAGCATTGTGGCTGAAATGTCAAACTCCTTTAAAAGTGTTTCGCAAAGGAGGTTCCATTGAAAGAAGATCGTGTGTTCTTTGGCGGTGTCTGGCCTGTGTAGTATTTTAAATTGGATCGCTGGATCTTCTATCAGAGTTTTTCTAAACAGACTCAGTAAGTTCCAAGAGACTCTTGCGTTTATCGAGATGAGGCCCAGTTCATATCGAAGACAGACCGTCGAGGTGCCTTTGGGAAGCTGTAGTACTCTGCTCCAGAATATGTTTTCGAGTGAGTTCCACAAGTCACTTGAACAGCCAAAGGCGTTTTCGCCGCTATAGATTAGGGCAGGTACCACTTTTTGTTGAAAAAATTCAATTACTGGTTTTAGGGTGAACTTTCCAAATTTTTTGTTGATTAGAGTCGCCTGACAAGCCATCTGTCGGCATTTGCTCTTGTCAGTTCTGCCCACGGTGCGTCATTTCTGCTGGCGCTGATCTTCATGCCCAGGTATGTGGAATATTTTACGGTCTGAAGTTGTTCATTACCAAGAGACCGTCTGTTCTTTTTCCGTCGAGTGATGCGGCCTTGTAGTTTCTCCAAAAATTAGAATTTCGCATTTTTGTTTGTTGATTCGAAGTCCGTTCGCTGTTGTATAGGTGTCAAGGCACTTTAGTTTACGCTGCAGGCCAATAGGAGTCAAATCGATCAGAATAAGATTGTCAGCGTAGACCAGGTAGTTAATGGGCGAGCCATGTAATTTCGGAGGAAAAATTGATGCGCCAGTGAATGCCTCATTTATGTCAGATATAAAGAGGTTAAAAATAATGGCTGCTAAGGGGCATCCTTGTTTCACACCCTTCTGTGTGCTGATAGGGGCAGATAACGTGCCTTTAGTGTCTAAGCGAATCTGAATGGTAGTGTCCGTGTGTAGTTCACGTATCGCTTCCACTAAGCTTGAAGGGCAGTTCCATCTCATGAGTTTCTCCCATAAGCGTTCCCTGTCTATGCTATCGAACGCATGGGACAAGTCTATCAAAGCCAGGTAGATCTTTGTGTTGGTTCTGATTGCTTCCATCTTTAGGAGATTCAATACCAATAGGTTCAAGCCGCATCCGACTCCCTTTACAAACCCCGCTTGTCTGGGGTCTACATGGTTGTAGTCTTTGGCCCATTTTTGTAGTTTCTGTTTCAGCAGGGTGGCGTAAATCTTCCCCAACACGTCTAGCAGCGCTATGGGCCTGTAGTTTTTTGGATTTAGACGGTCTCCCTTTTTAAAAATTGGGACCACTACAGCGCTTTTCCAAGACTTGGGGGTTGATCGGCTCGTGATGACTCGGTCAAACAGAGTGACACAAAAGTCTGCCCATAAGGCTGGTGTTTTTTTCAATGTATAGTTTGTTAGGCCGTCAGGGCCAGGCGCTCTAGAGTCGTGCACATTTTTGATTATGTCCAAGATGTCGCTTCTTTTAAACTCCAGGTCCCATTTGTCTGTCGTTAAAGGATCCCAAGATTGTACGGGTTTATCATTGCAAAAGAGGTCTGTGTAGAAGGTCGCCCACTCAGCTTCAGTTACTGCAATGGCTTGGAGGGCTTGCTGTGGGGCCATAGTGTTATTTATCAGTTTCCAATAGGCTGCCGAGTTTTTGCCAGCCATTCTTTTCAGCATCTCTTCTGAGTCGTTTTTGAATAAGATAGCTAACAAACTGGCGCAGAACTCTGGATGACTCTTAACTATATTTGCCAGTCCGTTTGGGCCAGGGGCGCTCGAAGATTTTAATTGTTTGATCTTACTCAATATTATACCATAGGATGCTTCAATGGGCGATATCAGTGGGACATTCCTCAATGGGATTGGGTCCTCCGACTCTAAAGGGGCATTCCAATTTTCAAGGAATATTACCCATTCCGCACCACCAACTGGGTTCACTAACTGTCCTTTCACAGTCCCCTTTGCCTCACTTAATAATGACCAAATGCTCTAAGTCTTTCTTGAGCAGATCGTCTGTACTAGTCTTTGCCATGCTAAATTTCTCTCAGCGTTTCTTATCGCCTTGATGGTTGCTCTATACCTATTCTTAAGTCTCATCACGTTAATATAATATAGCTCTATTGAGCTATTCATTTTCTTAGCATGATGGAGCTCTGCTCTAAGATTCCTCTTTGCATCTCTAATCACCCTGTCAAAAGGGAGCTTACTACCATCAATTCTCACCATTGCGTCCATTGGTACTGCTGCATGCTTACCAGAGAGTGTGTGGATCCAATTCTCTATTGAATTAATAGACATAGAATTGAAATCAGGTATATTTAAAAATCTATCTATGGATAAGGCTTCCCTTGCCTCTTTCACGCTCTTGTCCGACCAGCTAATTCTTATACCCGCTTTATCCACATTTACATTACACATACACCTCATCACTGGACCACCAACAGGACTATTCAAGGTACACAACAGGACAGCATGTTCACGCCAATGATTAGGGACAACTTCCATATCTACAACATGCAACTGCATTTTAGGGCATACAAATATGTAGTCCAAAGTGCTACAAGCGCTACAAGCGATACCGTTTGTCCATGTATGCTTACCAGGATGGTCACTCGATGTTCTACCATTGATCATTTCCAATTCCCAATAATCAAAAAGTTGTAACCATCCCCATCCCTCCAACTCACTTTTAGTGTGTTGCATTATACATTTTTCTTTTAACTTTGAGTTCTGTTATTCCCCCCCACCCTCCTGTCATGTGGCAGTTAAAATCGCCCACCACTATTACCGCTGAATTGTCGGACTGCATTAACCAAGAAGTCAATAGCTCGTATAGGGCATCTTGTATTTTTTCCCTTATGACAGCTCTAGGGGGATTATAGAGATTCACAAGCAACAATCTTTCAATGCTACCTTCGCGTTTATATTCTACTTCAACTGCCATCAAATTAGTGTCTTGTTTAGAGTTGATCCGCCTTGAGACAATGGTATTCACCACCCCAATAAGTACACCCCCAAATGGTCTACCTCTTTCTCCCCTCTTAGAATAGAATTGGTGAATAACATATCCATCTAATATCAAAGGGCACATTGCCAATGTTTCTTGTAGGCAGATACAACTGTTTTGCAATAAGTTCAACTGATCCATCAGCTGACAGTAGGTGAGCAAAGCCTCTACAGTTCCATGTAAGGATAGTGAGTTCTCATTGTTTTAGCAATACCTCAGGAAGTGAATCCGCCAACCATTTTAAGACTTGTTGTACATCCGTGACATCCACCTTCTTTCCTTTTGGTAAGCTAGGACATTTTGATGCCTTTTGCGGTGTCCCCGTCTCCACACATATGCACCTAGGATCTTGTTCATTCAAATAAACGTCAATCTCAACGTCCACTGCCTTCAGTTCAACTTTGAACTTTCTAATCATTTGCGCTGTTGACAAAAACTTGCAGTGCAAGGCAGTGACATTGGGATTAGGTCCTTTCAATGGCTCCACGAATTGGAAATCGTCTGATTTGAGTCCTCGCAATTGTGGAACCGAGTACAATCTAATCAGAAATTCAAACCGGGATAACCATTTGTGGTCACCACTTTGATACAGGTTCTTAATCAGGCAAACACGATTTACTGACAGTACACTCTGATCTTCAACCATTGTTATTGATCCTGTGACTGCTTTATACCGTCCAGTTAGTGAACTTTGGGGTTTGTCTGGACTTGCCAGGATCATTTCTTCTTTCACCTGGAAATCTACCTCCAACATCTCGGCATCCTCCGCCAACTCTTTCGCCTTTACTTGTTCCCGTAGCAGCCAGCTAGTCAGGTGACCATCTCCTCTGGCATTTTTTCTCTTGGCTCTAGCTGCTCTTTTCTTGGCCTTCTAAGTACATAGACCTGGGGTCCCCGACTCTGCCAAATACGAGGCCATAACACTCTGCCTCTTGCTCATTTGCGCCCTCCGCCCCATTCTACATTGCTTCTGTGTGAGATATGCTTCCGGGCTTTGTTCTAAGCTTAGATTTATCTCTACATCTTCCTGATCTTCAATCTCTTCGGTAATATGAATTGCTTCGGATAGATTATCTTCTGCCTCCTCAGATTCTTTACCCCTATGGTCATTAACCATAGTAAGGGGGTTGGTATCAGCCAATATACGCCCAGACATTTGCAATAAGATCTTAAGGGCAAATTGCAAAGATGCTACTGATGATTGTAGCTCAGCTATCAGTTGCTCCAGGATAAAGGAAGCCCAGACTCTCTGCCTCTATATCTGGCACATCCACATCCAATGATGCCATTGCTAAATTAGGAGACGCTGATAATCTATCAGGACCCTCAGCAAGATTGGGTAGCCCAGGGGGAGAGGTAGCGTGCCAATCATCTTGCATCTCTCTACTGCTTCCCATAGTGGTAGATATTAGCAGAGTCATTCCCCTCAGGATGTTCAAACAAAGTTCCAACAACGAATGTTGTCGATATCCTAAAAGTTCATCGAGCTCAGTGATTATTGTCGAGTTAGTTTCTGGTAGTGGGCTCAAGGGAAAGAACTCAATGATCAGACCTTGGTCAGCTGGAATTGTATTTTTGTATCTTCTTTTTTGCTTTAACTTTCCCCACCGCCAGCTCCTCATGCTCAATGTTTTTTATATTAGCTTGCTCCTTCATTTTTCGTAAGTTATATTTGGTCTGAATTGGCCTTTTCACCAGATACATTTCTCCACCAGTTATAGTCAACAGGATTCAATTTGGGGATGTTTTATGGCTCAATGTCCCAGCCTTCTGCCACTTCTTTACTCGTTAGCTCAGTAGCTGTTAATAATAAGAAGCAAGCTTCCAATCCGTTACCTAGACACCACAAGCGTAGGTGCCCTTCTCCCCCACAAACCACGGTACCAATCAGCCACAAAGCTGCCCCTGTCCTTCACTCCTCCAGTCTTCACCTGTGTGGCAGTTAGGAAGCAGCTGCGGCTGTATTGTAAGCTACTGACGGGGGCTACCAAGTTTTAAAGGGAGCCACGTATTACAGTGATATTGGAGAGAGCTGCTTTCTCAACCTATCAATTAAGTGAGGAACTTCGGCTAAAAACACTGACATGAAACGGGGGAGCCACCGTGGCCTACTAGCGGGCGTTGCTGAATGCTAGAGGGAGATGCGTCCAGTAATAATGCTGGGGGGTGGTGGGGGCGCGGGCTCTGTGCACAAATTAGAAGCACAACTATGCCTATAGTATTGCCATACGTGTTTATCAATGGGGCCCACACCCTCTCCCGTTCCCACTCTCCCGCTCTCACAGCGACCCGCTCCCCCAAAGATACCAATGGGGTACCGCCCACTGGCATGGCTGTCAAGCTGTCGGGCTTACCCCTTTACACCCTGTCAGTGATAGTCAGAGCAGCAGACTCTTCCCTTCCTCACTACTCAGCCTCCACGGTTCGCAACAAGTGGGGCAGGCAGAGGAGGGACCACCTACGTACTGTAGTGTACCACACTGCGGTACGCTGGTTCGCTTACTCACTAACTGGACCTCCGCCTCGAACCACTCCCTCCTCGCTTCCTCTCACTGCCGTCTGTGGTCAGCGCGAGATCAGAGGAAGGGACCTCTGTACGTGCCACAATGTTCCACAGCGTGTCAAGCCGACCTCACTCTCCAGTCTGCAATCTGCAAGAAGCCACTTCCGACACTGTCGTCACTATCAGGGACTGGTTCTGCAACAGTGAATGTTAGGGTAGTGTAGAGCCTATTGTGATACTGTATTAGGACTCAGACACTGAGTCTTTATTACTTTTAAGCACAGTGAACTTTAGTTCTATAAATATTTTATAGAGTCTATTAGGATATACTAGCAGTATCACTGTATTTAATGGTCAATTGTCATAAGGCTGACAGCACCTGATCCCTGCAGAATAGAATCTTTTAAATTTTAGATAAAGCATTTAGTAAATTATGTGTGTTGCAATTTTACTCAACTGATGATTTTGTAAGACTTGTTTTCACGTGTGTTCGTTTTATGGCGGTGCAGAAATAAACAGAATACTGTTGAATTGATGACTTTCCTTTTAAAGGGAACATATTATTAATCCAAATTTACCAGAAATTGTGAAAATACACCTCTTTCCTCATCACCATTGCCGAAGAAAACATTTGAGAGCCTGGGCCACAGTAGTGGAGTCCCCATGTGTCCCAAGGATACAAAGTTTCACTCAACACACAAGTAAAATCAATTAAACCGTACCTGCGTTGTCCATGCAGGGGACAAAACACTCCTGCAGTGGCAATAAAGATGCTTTTGCCACACATAAAATGGCTGCATTCACACCAAACATCTCCCCTTGCTTACCAAAAGTTTTTTCTGATTTGCATGCAGGAGAAACAGATCCAAGCAGGCATCATCAACAGGACTCCAATGTAGAGGAATGAGACCTCCCATTTATATGAGAGGTTATTTATAACGCACTTAATACCCAGAGGTTTCCCAGCGCGGACCTGGGGATCGAACCTGTGGTGCTCTGTGTCGTCTTGCTTCCAAGGCGAGTACGTTGCCCCCGCGCTATCCTCCCGAGACTAAAAATCCAAGATGGGAGCAAGCATTGTTACAAGTTCAGGGCCACGGCCCATTCCCAGATGCACCCAGTCCACAATACGCAGGTGCAAGACATACCCCTAAATGCCACGGAAAGGGAGAAGAGACCAGACCATAAAATGTCAGTCTGTTTGGTTAAAAAGCGCAGGGTGTTTGAAAAGGAGCTGGAGGAAGGTGTTTGGAGGGTACCTGGTGAGAAAGAGATCTATTGAGAGAAGAACTGGGAGGAGAGCGCTGGAGTTTGGAGGAAGTTACAATGGAGAAGAATTGTTGCCATCTGGAGAGATAGCTGTTGGAGGGAATGTATTAACAAAGTTGGATGAAGAGTATTGAGGAGTCCTAAAGGAGAATTGGTACCATCTGGAGAGTGAGTTAATGGGGAGGTTTGGGGGTAGATACATGGAGAGAAAGAGTCAATGAGGTTGGGGACAGAGTAAGCAAATGCCAGCAAGGTTAGAAGACTGATAAGAGGTGTAGCCCAAACAGGAGTTGGTAACTCCACAGGATGGCTCCAGGAACCCTTCCAAAGACTCCAGATGGCTGGGCACCGAGCAGACTTTGAGAGGGGTTGGTCCCACCACTTCAAGAGTTGAAGCACCACTGAAGGCATTCTGAAGATCACCAGTCAGACAGCGCTCGACCGGGACTGCAGCAAAAATTGGGCACCAGGCCTTCTTGGGACGGGTCCACGGTCATCATAGCTGGGCCGGATACTTGGCACCTTGCAGGATTTCTCCAGGATCTCTGAGGCATGTCTACAGGACTCCTCCTCTTATCCAGAAACTCAGGTGAGACAGATACCCAGCTCGTCCAATGGAAGATCTGCCTGTCACACACACCCCAGAAGTGGTCCAAAGAGGACCACTGATGGTGAAACTCATGCATACACTCTAGACATACATAAATCAGTATGTGGATTGGGACGAGACAGTCCCAGCCCACTTCCTGGGAACACACACATGGCCCTGCACTAGCCTGCATAACCCAAGGCTTTCCTGGGCAATACAGGACCATAAAAGGAATTTCCTGACCTGGCAAGGCAGGAAGAAGGACACAGAAAAGATGCCCAAAAGAACAAGCAAAAACCTTGTGACACGACCATGTTGGGACACTAGCCACAGTTAGCAGCCATTGTAAGATGCATTGTGCAATGATAAAAAGTTACCCAAAAAAAATAGATCACATGTAACAAGAAAAGGGAAACAGTTTTCCACTCCTGACAGTCTTAAGGACTGGTCAGTTTATCCATAACAATGAGCTAAAGTGCAGGAGTGAAGCTGCAGGTTTTGCTTCACTTTAAAAAGTCAGGACCGAGTTCAAAAACATTGGGGGTCCATGGAAATGGAGTGAAAGTTGCTAAAAAAAAGAGAAAACTTTCCTAACAACTTTTTGGACGTGATACCCAGAACATTTGGATATGTCCACCTTTCATCCCTTGCACCTCCCCAGGCAAGGACGGATGACTCATCCAGATGGAGGCATGGCCCTCCATCCAAGCCTGAGCAACCTTATTCGTCATGTTTGGCAACAGATGATGAGGTTTAAGGAATGGGTTCTGTCTCATGATGTCCCGAATGTACTCATTTCTGCCAGAAGCCCGGCTACCAAGTACATCTCCATCTACATGTGTTGCATGTTTTTAGAATAGAGACGCAAGAAGGGTCTTGATCCCTTGTACTATTTAAGCTCTGCGGTTCTGGGTTTGTTGCTTTCCTTCACTTGCCAGGACCTTCTGATTGACCCCGTTTTGTTCTTTGAAAGGGCACCCAAACGAGACTTTTTCTTTACATCCCGATATTAAGCAGTTTTAGCAGGAATTAGCAAGCCAGTTTCCACCACTACAATGCATTGTTCCTGCGCAGGATTTAAACATAGTTTTGACTTCACTTAGCACCTCAGTTTGAGCCTTTGAATTCTTGCCCGTTTTAGTTGCACACCTCATACAGTTATTTTCCTGGTTTCCGCTGCTTCTACATGGCAGGTACAGAGCTTCAGAATATCTGTAAAACCTTTGCATCTTTGTTTCTCAAAGAGGAAGTGACGCAGGGTGAGACTAACCTTCCTTTTTAAGGTTGTGTCAGACCTCACTTACCACAGAAGATCTATCATCTTAATCATCTACCTTATGCCTCATCTTTTTAAGGTGGACGTTTCCCCATCTAAACCCCAAAAGGGTGCTCAGCTAGTATGTTGTTACTAGTTCGGTTAATCGTCCTCTACACTTCAGAGTGCAACCACTTCACTGCAAATTGGTGTCAGACTTGTCTGAGGGCCCCTTCTGATGGCTACCCCTGCTTTGTAGAAGTGTATGCATGTTTTGGACATCTGTCAAGTGGCTGTTTGGGCTTCCCTGCCTGTAGACGTTCACCAAGCATTTCTGCCTGGAAGTCTTGCTGAGTCAGGAAGTCCATTTTGGCCATGTAGTGCTCCAGATTTTTCAGATTTTTCAGATTTTTCAGGAGTGGGCAGTGGCTTCTTGCTCTCTTCCAGCATCTGTTTGGCTTTGGGTAGTCTTTCGAAGATGAAGAGTCTGTGGGAGGAAGGAATCCATTAGAAGAACAAATGACTCACCTCTTTGCAACATTCTTTCTGACGGATTAGACCTTCCTTCCACGGAACCCACATCATCCCACCCAACCTACCACTAATGCAGAAAGCGTGTTCACCTCTCGTCGTTCTGCATACCTTTGAGCTACATAGTTCGGGGGAAAAGGTGTAATGAGCGTCATCGGCAAAGGGCCCCCTACATAGCACACATGATATTACCTCCAGAGTCAAGGGCACCAACGATGCTGAGCTGATGAAGTCTTAAGATCAGTTAGCAGTTCATACACAAGAAAAAAAACTTGTCAAATTAAAGCATGTATAAAAATAATCTCAGTCAGTAAAACAAATCATCACAAAAGCCAGTATGTGTGAAACAACTTGGTAGCTTAATTTATTTTGTTTCTCCAGTCGAAAGTAAAAGAACATTCTTCTTCGAGCCACACTTTGTGTCTCTTCTGAATATCAGCAGGAAGGCAGGGATAAATATTAGGTAAAATAAAGTGACATTTCTTCCTTCAAGTTCCTTATAAAATAGTCTTCTTTAAGAAAATATTTAATTATTTGAACAGAACACCAGTGATTTCTCAATCTCTGCACCAACAAAAAAAAAATCTGCTTGTGAAAGAAAATGTGCCGTCTTGAACTAAAAAAAAAAACTCTTGCTCTTTCCCAGTGCATATCCCTATGCTGGAGGTTTGCGGAATACACCCCATGCATGGAAGCAACGGGTGAAGAGGTGCTGCTCGTTCCCTTTACGCACCAGCCTCAGTTTGCGCGGTTGCTCTGCTTCTTTGGATCGCATATGCTGTATATAAACCTGGAGAAGAAAGCAATATTGGAGGCGGTCAGCTGTTGACATGGCTTAGGCTTTTCAAGCTCATAAAATACATTGTATTGTACTGTAAAGGGAGCATCACCAGTCCAGCAAAATAAAAAGTAACCTTTGCTTACTGAAAATGCAGCTAAACTAATGTTATGCATGCATCGTCCTCAGACGGATTACCTCTTGAGATGTCCCCAGGAGGCGGGAGGATCCCAAAAGGCTTGTTAATAAAAGTATTTTAAAATGCTCTTGAACACAGATATACAATTCATTTGCAAGTACTACGGACCATGCACTTCAAAGGTTGAAAATTCAGCAGAACAGCTCTAAATTCTGTGCTCTCCGGTGGATATTGCAGTTTACATTTCGGAATCAATACTTTTCTAATATCCAACCTTTTTTCAATTTACAATAGGAAAGCAGGATGGCTCAGCTATCAGGTCAATACCTGTTGGGGAAGATTTCCATAGCTCTCCGATTGGGGGTGTGTGGTGGGGCAGACCCATCTTTTGTGAGAGGGCAGATTGTCTGCCTAGTAAGACTAAAACTCTCTTAATGGGTACCATAGGTCAGGCTCAACTCTTAAGAGGGGCATGGCTGGCAAAGTACAATAAGTCCAATACACAAAATCAACAAAACATACTACACACAATCAACAATAAAATAAATGTAACTATATTTAGTATTACATGAAAGTAAAAACACAAACAAGTACTTGCAAGTTACCTATATAGGAAAAACACAGTAAAGGGAAAGGAGACTAGCCAGAATGGGTTAGCAATAGGTCTATATGGTTCCCAAAGAGGCGGTAGAAAAGGGGCAAGACTATTAAAACTAGAAATACAGTAGTGGTCCGGAATAGTCCAAAAGTGAAATGCAAAGATTTAGTATACAAAAATGTATAATAAATCACTGGTACAACCTTAAATTGCAGTTTCTATTTTGGAAGCTCTAGGAACCCAAGGTGGTCCATGGGACCATCTCAAGGGTCAGGTAAGTAACTGTTTAAGTCTCTTTCCAATAGTTTTAAAAATGTGTAAAGTTATTTGTACGTGACATTTCCCACATTATGTTAAATACATGTTTTTGTGGGAAATAAAGCGTGAAAGGTTTTTCCCAGGGAGCTGAACAGCACACATTCCCAGAGGCATGCTGCAGTAATGGTGAAAAGATAGGTATCGTGTGCTTTTACCCCACAGGTGCAGCAGGAGAGGCAACCAGCCTAGAGGGAGCCCAAGAGACCCCCAAAGAAGAGTTGCAACCAAGGGTTTCAGAACCTGCAGGCCAGGCAGAGAGATAGAGTAAGGACCATTCCAGTCAATTAAGATCAACAGAAAAAGATACTTAAAAATACCGCTGCTACCATATCCAGGCGACCCCTGCAAATAGAACCAACTACCGGATCAGGACCTTGGGCGACAGATACTTATGGTGCTGGCTGCTCCAATTTGGGCTTAGGAAAGGCGGATACAAAAGGTGTATTTTGGTGTCCGGGTTTAGATCGGGCCAGCAGTGATTCGAGGCTCTGGGTATATGTCACTCAAGCTGGTGGCCCGGCAAGCTCCCAGTTGAAGAAGGGCCAACAAATAAGAAATCTAGACGGATGACCCATGAGGCGAAGTAATTGGCAGGAAGGAAGGCTGCATCAGATGTCCCCTGCAGAGCCCAGCAAGTATCACAGGTCAGCCCATGGGAGAAGGAGGGTGGAGCCAACCAGCAAGCAAATGGTCCCATAATGGAGACAATGACTGAAGGCCAACCCAAGATGTCCCACCACAGAGAAGGTGAAGTAGAAGAAATCCACTGAGATTTCTAAGCCAGTATGGACGCCCTCGCTTAGGCACTTGGGCGAGAAGGATATCACCAGGGGTCCAGCAACAGCAGCCGAAGAAGAGTCCAGCAAGGACAGCCCATCCAGCTTACTAGAAGGAAGGCAAGAAGCAAGGAATTCCACCAGAAAGGAGGAGCAGGTGCTCAGGAAAAAGGATTTAATTTGCAGATAGTATGGCCAAACCAGGATCCTCAGCAAAAGCCTGAGGAATGCACACAGTGATGACACATTCACTTATTGGCTGGCCTAAGACAACCCACCAATCACACTCCAGGAATCGCACAAATGTTTTGGCAGCCAGCAATCAGACTGACCCTAAGAATGGCCAAACACAAAGGCCCTCAAACACTGCATGTGGATTGGGAAGTCTAGTGGACTTTGAAGCAGTCCATACCAGATTTAATCAAGGGTGCCTTTGCGTGCTCAAGATGAATCAACGTCCACAAAACAGCGACAGGCAAAGGAATGGGAAACATCCAAATGGCTGAGAGCAAAGCTTTAAAAAATGCATAGTACCCCAATGGCTAGCATGCAGCTGTAGTCCATCAGATTGCTGGCTCTTCCCCAAGGATAACGTACTTCCAAGTTTTCCCCCCAAACCCATAGAAAGCAGATTGGTGCACAGCAGGATCCAGGTACTTCGGACTTGCACCCACCAACACCACAGTTTTTGCTTTTGCCTCTGCCACTGTCCCAATAATGACCGTCCAATCTCCCTTCTTTCTTACAGAGCCACACGCAGCCAGGCCACCAATAGCAGCAGACGTGCCATATAAAAGACCACTTATATACAGGTACTTTGGGCTACTAATGCAGTAAAAGTGGCTGCAAGCCCGTTGCAGCCCAAACTAAATTGCAACTGTTACCAGCCTAAAACACCACACACTTTCAAGGTGATAAAGAAGCACTGCCTTGGTAGCTCTATTGGCTACTAAGAGCAGCACATCATAAAAAGAGTAACAGTGAGAGATGAACCTCAGTAGAAGTCCCTTTAGTCACAAGAGAAAAGGTGAAAATCCATGGAAGCCAGCAACGTTTAGGCGAATGTGGTGAAGAAGCAGAACTCTCTGTAGTAATACGTGAGGGGGTTGAGCCGCAAGGAAGTGGGCAGGTCCAGCTGCTATCCAATGTGCCACCCAGATGGAGGGTGGAGCAGGATCTTTCAAGCTTCCCACTCCCTTCAAGGTACTGCATTATCCCACAAGTAAAAGCTATGTTCCGAAATCCCACCTGGGATTATATCTTTCCACCTCTGCAGACCATGCGGACAAAGAGGGAAAAAGCAAATAAATATTCTGTGTTCATTTGTGGACGAGCAGAGTCCAGGGGCTGTGGTGGTTATATTTATCAAACTTACCAGTTAAGGAGACATAGAAGGCAAGTTGACTGTGGATGGCAGGGTCAAGCAGAGAAGCCATTGCAATACACTCCCAGAGACTGTCAGAACGTGGAATGATAAGAAAGAGAGCTGCTACAGGCCGATATCCAAGATTATACTGACCTCAAGTAGCACCTATAGAGTTACAAAACTGCCAGGTGAGACTGGTGAGGGAATTTACGGATGTAGAGCAGTTGTATATTCCAGGGAAACCAAGAGACAAGCACAAACCCAATACTTGGCACAACCCCCTAGTGGGCCTTGCCAATCACAAGGGCCGGCACAAACAAATACATTAATGCACTATAAAAGAGGCTAGGTGAGTCCATCAGAGGCAGAAGACCGGGTGAAGGATGGGTTCCTCGCTGCTCCCCGCTGAGATAGTGAGACTGCCATGTGGTAGAAGGTGGCCACTTAGCTCGAGTCCCTAAATGCTATTCAGGCCCCGATACAAGGGTGTACTGCCTGACTGACAGAGGTCTATAAGATCTGAAACTGAATGCTGAGACTACACAAGAGGTCTGGAGAGTGCTGAGGACAAGTAGTCTAGGAGAGACCGGTCAACATTCTAAATCACAATGTCTGTATCTTGTATTGTGCCATATAATGCATGTAGAAGAGACCGCACACTACAGCGAGAACCACTGGAGGAATACCCAGTGCAAGCTGGAAGACAAGATATTTGAAAACCCAGAGGTATGGGAGGACAAACAAAGAAGGGTCAAGACTGTGAGCAATGCTGGAAACAGTCTCCATGTGGAAACCTTTCTCTACTTTGTGTCTAGACTAGGGTTGGACATAAGACTAGTGCCAACCTGTGGAACATTCTATATTTTCGCTTATGGTCAGCCAGGAGGCGAAGGTCTTGTTCCGACTAGGTTTTGGATCTTCCTGTTGGCCACATCTTTTGACCTTTTATTTTGCAGGAAAGGGGGTGTTGAGATGGATTTTCAGATTCCGAGAGGCCACCCTATTCTGATTAACAAGGACAAACACCAAGGTCTAGCCGAACTGCAAGGCTTGGACTTAGGAGGGCATGATAGTGGTGAAGGGTCAGTTAAGCACACACACAGCACCCTTAATAATAAGTTAGGCAGAATGTATATAACGGATACATTACTTACTGTAATTTTATTTATGATGCTTGTATCTGCTTAGATTCCCATGCTATGCATAGGCCGACATCTAGTGGAAGCTCTGGAATATTGCAGTTGTTTTCGAAACTCGAAAAGGGACGTTGACAGGGCGTGCCAGTAATACTATCCCTAGTGTGACGTCCACTGTAACCATGGTCCTTCATGCGTCGAGGTCCCTCAGATTGTTTTGTTTCTGACATGAGGTTGCATGAAGTGTAGCGCGAGTACAAGTGTTTTAAAGCAGATATGTATCAGCTAAAACACAATGACGCTCAGAAAAACCATCTATGCACCTTCTACTCCAAGTTCAGTGAGTGAGGTTGAGGGTGCAATGTTGTTCCCACGTGCTGGGAAAGCAAGTTGGTCGGGCATGGGAGCTTGATCAGATCGCATATCGCCAGTTTGCGCAGATGTGGATGCCAAGGTTGTCTCGCACACATGGGAGGGACTAGGATTACCGTCATTGGTTCTTTGTGAACCTTGTTCACCACCCTGTTCATAAGTGGAGTTGGGGGAAAAGCGTAGGCAAATTTCCCTGACCATCTCGTTCATAGGGCGTTCCCCTTGGAGGCTGGTTAGGGAAACCTGGACAAGTAGTCTGGGCATTGCTTGTTTTCTCTTGTGGCGAACAAGTCTAGGGTGAAACACCACTGAGAAAATGTGGTGTACGATATCTCTGTCGAGTCGTCACTCATGATCATTTGTTAGAGGATCTCTGCTTAATGAGTCCGCTAGGGTGTTGAGTTCTCCTGGAACATTATTGGAAGTCAGGAACATCCCCAGTTTGAGTGCCCACTTCCATATTTTCTGTGCTAGCTTGGACAAATTTGGAGAATGTGTGCCCCCCTGCTTGTTGATATAAAACATTGCAGTGGTGCTGTCTGTGAGAACTTGTACCAACTGATTTGTTAGGTGTGCTTTGAAGGATTGGAGAGCTTTGAATATTGCTAGAAGTTCCAGCAGGTTGATATAATTCTGTGCTGTGAGGTGAGTCCACAGACCATGTGCTGTGAGATGAAGGCGATGGGCCCCCCACCCGGAGAGTGAGGCGTCTGTTGTAACTACCGCTTGCACCGCCGGTTCATGGAAGGGTTTTCCCTTCAACAGGTTTTCCTTCGTCCCACTGACCACTTGCCCGAGACCACTGTTTCGCCAACTACTCCTGCATCGGGCGCATGCGTAATCGTGCGTGTGGGACCAGGTAAATGCAAGATGCCATCATGCCGAGCAAACGCATCACTTTGCGTACACTTAACTGCTGACCGGCTTGATACTGAGGTATTTGCAGCAGTATGTTTTGGATTCTTTCCTTTGATGGAAAGACTAGGCCTTCTTCCCTTTTTATGACAGCTCCTAAGAAATGTTTTGTCTTGTTTGGTAGGAGGCTTGATTTTTTTCTCACTTATCGAGAAGCCCAATTGAAAAAGGTTGATTGTTCTTTGTGTGTTTTGCTTGCACATTTGGGTTGTTTCTCCCGTGATCAGCAAGTCGTCCAGGTAAGGGTACACTGGTATTGCTTCCCTGCGCAGATGCGCTGCCACCACCGCCAGTACCTTGGAGAATACCCTTGGAGCTGAAGCTATGCCAAAGGGTAGCACCTTGAATTGATAGTGCTGTTTTGTCATCTTGAAAACACAAGAATTTTCTGTGTGATGGGAACATAGAAATATGAAAATAAGCATCTTTCATATCCACGGTTGCCATGTAGTCCCTTGCTTTAGCAGTGGGATTACTTCTTGTAACGTTGTTGTGCAGAATTTTTGTGGCTTGACATAGGTGTTTGCAGGGCGCAGGTCTAATACAGGACGCACTGTTAGAACTTTTTTGGGAACAAGGAATTACGTTGAATAAATACCCTTGTTTACCTGGTTCGTCGGGACGATTTCAACGTGGTCCTTTAACAGCAAAGCTGCAACCTCTTCCAGGAGGATATGCTGCTCCTCCTTTGTGGTGGCTCTTTGTCGCGGGGGCCTGGGGAGTGGAAGTGGGGACACTGCAGTAGTTCTATGCAATAACTGCCTGTTACGGTAGAAAGTACCCACTTGTCCGAGGTGGTCATTGCTTTGGAGGTGTGGACACACCCCTGGTAGAGGAGGATCTGCCCCGGCTGCGAGATCTTCACTGGCCTCTCTGCAAACCTTGAGATGATTGTCTGTGATTGGAACCCCAGGATGAACCCTGACCTTGGTTATATCCGGATCATCTTTTGGATGTTAGTGAAGACTTTTTGCTTCACGTACCTTGCTGGACTCTTCCGTATTTGTCACACTGATCAGTCCCTTTGGCTAATAGTGCATGAGAACTCTGTTCTCCATAGTAAAGCTCTCAGATTATTTTTCCCTGCGCACATCACCTTCTTTGAAGTCCAGTAAAGATACTTTATGTCTCTGTAACTTTGTTTTTGGTTACTTCATGGTTACTTGCATCTGTCCAGGAGGGGTTGGTTGGCAGTGGATACTCCTGTAGCGTTTTCTTTTTTTATTGTCTTGTGTACCTTTGCATTTTACTGCTTAATGCTATTCAGAGTGCCATATATTCTAAAATGGCTGTGGCACGAGATTTTTGCTTGTTCTTTGGCTATCGGTTTGACCATCTTCCTGCCCTGTAATGGCTGGATTTTATATATTTGGTAAGCCCTTTCCCAGGGGAAAGCTTCCATTTTCACGGGCAAAGGGCCGGTCTGTGTGTGTGTAGATGGATGTGGGGGCTGGGTCCTTCTGTACCAAGTTTAAGTTTACATCCATGCCAGAGTGCGTCTGTTGCTGGGCAGATGTAGTGGTGAGAGGCTGTCCACGATTGGACAGCCCCTGCCAAGTTTGAATGGTGCTGATCTTTGCCATTTGTGAGCTGGGGACAACTCCAGCTTAGAGTCTAGATAAGAGGGCGACTCCTGCAGCCATTCTTGACATTGTTGGAGCCGTCAAGACCTCTACAAAGGAGAGAAGCCTGCTAAAGACCCAGAATTCTTCATTAGAAGATCGCCAGCAGCCCTTTCTTTACTTGCCCAGCAAAGCCCTGCCTCCTTGCAGATGTCCTGAAGACCTTCATCCTTGCTTCAACCCGTGGACCTGTGGAAACAGCTAGTCCTTGCCTCCGTTCAAAGATCCAGCCGCTGGAAGTGCTTGGACGAGTCCCAGAGTCATCCTTCGGGCTAGCCGGACATTGTTTTGGTCTACATCTCAGCAAAGGTCCCGTACTGAGTTGAGCATGATGACTCTGCAGATCCTCGGCTTATAGAAACATTTCCCTAAAGTTGCAGCACTCCACCACTAAGAGGGGCCTTGCAGGACCAGTTTCTTTGTTTCTGCCACAAAGGGTACATTCTGCCATTTCCTGCAAGTGGCCATCGCTGTTTGCTGCCTGCATTGCATCTTGCCAGTCCTCTGATGTAGTGGAGTGATGGTCCAGTAGTCGGTGTGTCAAGCTGCCAGAATCCCAAACCTATCTGTTAGGACTGATTTTCTATACTCTGGCCTGGTGGACCAATGCATAGAAGGTCAACCTAGTATTGTGACCGGGATAACTTTGAGAGCTGTAGCCAAACCAGTTCAAGGTAGAAAAACGAGTGGTCTCAAGAGGGGGTGAGCTTGAAAGGGGTCCACAATGAGCACACACAGTGAAGCAGCCAAAGGAACACATTTAGACAAACGGGTATAAAAATATTTCTTTACTTATGGCCAAATAACAGAGTGAAAAATGACTACAAACAGGTAATATCACACAACTCGAAGAATATGATACATATACACAATCAATAGGGTAGGGCAAAATACATATCAAACCCCTGAAAGGGAAGGTACAGATTAGTATTAGCACTACAGGTCCACAGAGAATGAATCTTAACTTCAGAAATCCATCCCTAAGATGTATGGGACCTTGTGCCTAAAAGCTCCATATAGTTTGTGAAGCTGGAAAAAATGAAGGTAGGGTCTCTGGGATCCAGTGAACATTTCCAAGGTTAGGGGACAAGGCAATCTAACTAACAAACATGTTTCCAACTTTCCGAGTGCTTGTGTGGACAAGCAATGGCAAAGCCAAAGTAATACAAAAGTTTCTAAAAGTTATGAAAACATTTTTAAAGTGAATTGCAGGTAAGTATTGCTACAACTCACCGCCCGTACTATGATTCTTCACAGGACTTGGCAGGTTGATTGAAGAGGGTCCAAGGTCGCTTTTCCCACCATCAGCCTCAGCCCTTGATTCCCAGGGGATGCAGGTTTTAGCAGTTCTCCTGTCATCGACTAATGCTGGTTCAAGGTCTTCCAGTGTAGAAGTGCAGAAGAATTCGATGCAGGGCCCCTCTCAGAAATGGGACTGGAGGCAGGTAAGCAGTTTCGGATGATGGCCACCGATGCACGGTGACGCAAAGGGATTCACTTGCAGTGGTCAGACTTTTCCATCTATCACGGGTCCCCTTGATGCTAGGACCACAAACATTTGCAGGGCTAAGTCTTATTGCACAAGCCAAGGATCCGCCCAGTTACAGGCCTCAACTCAGAATGGCGACGTCTGCAGCAAGGTAGCCCAAACTCAGAGCTTGTCAGCCACAGGGTGGTCCAGGGGCACTTCCGAATGCTCTTCTTTGTAGGACTCCAGCTGGCGTCGGGAATGGATGGTCCCTCCACTCCAAAGGTCGCTGCTCCTTTGCAGGACTGCTGAAGATCACCTCTAAGACGGGGCTCTCCCAGGACAGTAGCAGAATTTGGTCACCAGGCCTTCTTCCAACGGGTCTCCCGTTTCTTTACAGAGTCTTGCCCTCTTCACTTTCTTCCAGGATCTCTCTAGAGTGGGTGCAGGGGTCCTCTTCTTATCCTAAAAGCCAGGTAAGAGCAGCAGCTCTCACTAGCCAATGATAGATTTGGCCCACACACACCACCCAGCAGTAGTCCAATTAGGACCACTGGCGGCAAAACTCATGCATACCACTCAGACATACTGGCACCAGTTTGTGGATTGAGACCAGAGGAATCATACAAAAATGTCGCGCTCATTTGTGCGCCCCCGCAGTTACTGCGACTTTGTGGGCGCACAAAATGAGGGCGACATTTATTGCGCCCAAGCAGAGCATGGGTTGTGGGTGAAAAAAAAAAAACGAAGCACCCTGCGGCATCAGCTCCAACCCACGTTAGTGGGAGGAGCTGATGCCACAGGGATAGCAGGGTGCAGGCGGCACACACAGAAGTGTGCCGCCGTGAACGGTAAGTTGGGGGGGTGGGGGTCAGGAAGGGAAAATCAGGCCGGGGAAGCGGGCACAATGATCTATATGATCACTGCGCCGTGCCGTAACTGGCATCGGCATTTCGGCCGTCACAGTTATGGGCGGCACAGTGATCACATAGATCCGAGACCAGTCAGTCCCAGCCCACTTCCTGGCAGAAAACACACATAGCCTGCTAAAAGCCTCTGCGTTCCTGGGAACTGGAAGTCCATATATAGATTTTCCTGGCCTGACAGACAAAAAAGACAAGATGGCCAAAGGATAAGCAAGAAATCTCATGGCATGGCCATGTTTGACTGCTAGCCACAGTTGGTAGCCAAATGCGGTAAACGCGGTAAGGCTTACACAAAATGCACCAACAAATTGTAATAAGTCACTGCTGCCATCAGTTTAGCACACCTAAAGTAACCAAAAATCCTAAGTGTTAGTCTAGGGCAAAACAAAAAGTGTACCCCATTATACAATGATGAAAACTAGCACAAGTGGTTAAAAGTTACTAACACATGTAACAAAGTAAATAGACTAAGGGAAACAATGTTTCCCAGTACTGACAGCCTGAAGGACATGTCAGTTTCCCCATAACTATGAGCAAAAGCCAGTGCTGCGAAGCTTAAGGCTTCACTGCACTGTAAAAAGAACAGGTCAGATACAAAAATAAAAGCAAAACGTTTGTGGGGGGTCCATAGAAATGGATGGAAAGATGCTGTAAAAAGGAATCTTTCTTAACACTATGCATCGAAGCCAAGAACCATGATCTACAACTCCTGAAGGGACCTCTGCGCCCAGGGCCCCTCCACTTCCTTCAACGCAACCAAGGCACAAATCCAGAAGGCCCAGCGATTTCAGGAACTCCTTGCAGTTCACCATGAGTGAATTGGAGCACAGGGCATGCATACATATACCAGTCTTCTCCCCTAGCGCCCATACCCAGTCTCTGTAGGGTTGGATGGGCTTAAAGACCTAACCCTACCTCTTCCTTGATTAGCTTTCACTTGTGATCTTCTGGTCAGGTATCTTCCACTGGGTGTCTCCACTAAGATGGTCTGCTAAAGATTTTTCCTCTTGTTTTTATTGTACTTTAGAAGACTTACTCTACATTTTGGCTCAAGCCAACAAAGACCCCTGGCCTCCTGAATATACTTTATTTAGGACCTGTGACTCAAAGTGCACTAGGCCCCTTCTTTTTTGCATAGCGGAGGACTTTTTAAGGATAGTATTGTATTGCAAAGGTTTTGTATGGTGTTTGCTAACTCCTTTATTTTCAGCCTATTAGTTCTCAGTGTTGATTACCTACCTGGTTCTATTACTTTATTCACTTTTACTACACTTACCATATTCTGAAAACCGATTTCCAATGTATTTTAAAAGGGTTGTGTTAGTGCTCTTAGTAGGGCATAAGTAGGCGAATGTGTAATAAGAGAATGGGACTCATTGCAAGTTTGCCGGTCTGGTACCAACGGTACCGGTAAGCTTGCCGGTACCGTTGTTGCCAGACCGGCAAAACTACGAGGCACGCTCATGGTGCCTTTTTGCCCACCAGGTCTGACCTGGCGGGTGGAACGGTACCCACAAGCAGACAATGTCGGAGGCACCGGCACCATTCGTGAATCCGACCTCCCCATTCCCATCGAGCCCTATGGGGCTCAAATGGGAAAGGGGAGTAATGCATTCCGGCACCTGGCAATGGGGAAATACAGGGTCTGCCAGGGTTGTAACGGCCCTGTATTTCTGAATTGCCAGGCACCTGAAAAATTCCAAGTTCGGCAGCAGCTTTTCGGTTTTACCGGCAAGGCTACCGCCGAACTTGTTATGAGGCCCAATGTTTTAGTGTGTTACTTACCTGCAGTCTTTCATTGCTAAGAGTTTGTCTAATGCCTAAATAAATAACTATTTCTGAGGCTTGTGTAATCTGCTTAGATCACATGCTATGCATAGGCTGATGTCTAGCGAAAGCTCCGGACTATCATGTGTTCCATCTGTCGTCTTGTGCAGAGTATGGTACTCCAAGAAGAGGAGCCATACCATGTCAACATGTGAGCGTGACTCAAACAATATCGCTGTTAGGCTCTCCAAGTCGTATATTTTGTATGCTTTCTACAACCATTCCACTTGTATAGGGAGGGTGGCCCCTCTTCCAATGAAGGGCTAGGCACATTCTCGCCTCCATGAACAGATTTCTCTGCATATGGGGTAGCAGGGAATACTTGCCCTCCTGCCCATCGATGCAAACAAAACCAACAATGGGATGAACTTCCTTTCTATTCCATCTGCATCCTTAACCCACCCTAGCACCTCTTTCCAGAAACAACGCACCAAAGGACCTTCCCACATTTGCCAATATGTACAAGTCAAACCACAGTTCCTCCAACACAGGGGGCTAACATTTAGATCTACTTTGGAAAGTCTTGCTGGGGTCAGACGCCATCTAAATAGGAGTTTTCATTGCGCATCTTGTATTGGACCGCTATCAATGATAACCAGACTGCCTATAAATTACACACCAGACATCTGTTTCATCAGTGAGGTCTGTAGACCATTGGTCCTGAGTGTTTTGTGTGCCTATGTTCCTCCTCATCAGGGGTGAGTCATATAAATCAGAGATAAGGCACCCGGAAACTCTGCGTGTATTGAGAATCTGTTCGAATTTGGTCAGGGGACATTTATGGTCATTCTCCCAACATCAATCTGTTAGCACCCTTATTAGTTGTAGTTATAATAAATGGAGGGCTAGTGACCACCTGTAAAGCATTCTCTAGCTCGGTCTTGAGCAAGAATTCTCCTTCTTTCCATACTTGACCCGCTCTAACCAGACCGGCTTCATAGTAATATTGAAATCGAGAGGGGTCTATCATCTTATGTCTGATGAGTGGGGACCAAATACAACTAAGTGGCGATGACCAGGTTGTCACCTCCACCATAATCTTCAATTTACAGAGATGCCAGAGGACTGAGTGTGTGCATATACTCTGAGGCCGGCGCTTATTGGGGATACATAGCTATTCTTCAGGTGTTACCGCGGCAATAAGTGAATTCTGGAATGTAACCAAATGGTTTGCCTTATTTTCCCACAAGTGATTCACCAGAACCCTAAACTGTGCGGTTCTGTAATATTCGTATTGCTCTGGGAAGCCTGCTCTGCCTGCCTCCTTCTGTAACACGATAGCGGTATTTGGTATACACTGCCTTTTATTTGCTCACAAAAAGGTAAGGAGAATCTGACTTCTTCATGGAATAGGATCGGAAATATAACCGGAAGAGCCTGAAAAAAAATTATTACCAGGGGATTACATTCATTTTAATAGTCGTGAGGTGGGCCGCCCATTATAACAATTTTGGACCAGGACATAGGGGCAGATAGTTGGCTTCATACACCTTGTCTAATCTTGTGGTAATATCCCCAGATATTTCATTTTCTCATTCAGGACCTGCAGACCGTGTTCTAATATACTTTCAGATAAGCAGACTGGGTAAACGGTCAATGGTAGTATGATCATTTTTGGGAGATTAACCTTGAACCCGGAAAGCAGTACGTATTCTGATATAGTTGTCAGAAATGTGGTAATTGATGTACTCAGAGATTTAAAGTAGGCCAAGACGTCATCTGGGAATAGCGCCAGTTTATACTCTCTATCACCCCTCCTCAGGCACTGTATCAGGGTATTCATATGGATGGAAATGGCCAATGGTTCCAGCGTTAGTGCAAAAATTAGTGGGGACAGCCTTAAAAGTGTGGAGAAGCGACACCATTCACTATTGCCCTTGCTCTGGTATCTTGATATAACCCTACTGCCCCCACCAGCCATCTAGGTTCTATGCCTGCTTTTTTCAAAGTCGCCTCAATGAACCTCCACTCAACCGTGTCAAAGGTCTTTTGGGCTTCAATGGATATCAAGACTGCATCATCAAGGTTCCCTGCTGTCCCTGCCATGAGGTTAGGGGTCGTACGAATATTGTCTTCTCCTTGCCCACCTGTGATAAACCCTACTTGGTCGCTGTGGATTAGAGTGGGAAGGACTAGATTTAGGCTGCCGGCGAAGACACTGGCATATATTTTAGCATGTGTTCATCAGCGATATGGGTCTGTAATACACGCAATCAAATGTATCTCTTCCCTCCTTCAGAATTACTACAATACGTGCTTGCTTAAAGGTATCAGGGGCAATCCCTCCATCCAGTATATTATGGAAAAGCTTAGTCAAAAAGGGGATTAACAAGGGGCCATTTCTTGTACAGAAAGCCAGAGCATATCCATCCTGTCCCGGCGCCAATGCTGCCCTCAACTTTGAGATGGCTTGGAGTATTTCCTTGCCCGAGATAGGTGCGTCTAGTGCCACCCTCTCCTCCTCTGCTTGGGATGTCCTAAGTGGGAGTGCGGTGAGGTTATCACATATCACTTCCTCCGTACCCCAATGCATAGTATTCACCAAAGCGTGCTTTTTGCTCTGCCTTAGTAAGATTGTCGTCTCCCTCACCTTTGATCTAATAAACCGCTCTTTCCATTCTCTGTTCTCTGAGATGGGATGCCAGCAATGTATGAGCCTCGTCACCCTTTTCTTAATATTTTTGTTTTATGAAACGTAGTTGCGCTATCGCTTTCCCCTTCCAAATGTCTTCTAGCTCGTGTCCCTTATCACCTGTTATAGTTGTACAGGTGGCCCTCTAATTCTTTAGAACCTCCTCTTTCTTCTTAATCTGTCCTTCAGCTCAGACTCCTGGAGTGTCCTCATTTTTTTGCCACACCTTCAGAGATTATGAGGCTGCAAAAGGTGGCTTTTGCTGCGTCTCATATGATATGAAGAGGCACCTTACCCGTGTCGTTACGCTGAATTAATTATTTCATTTCTTTTGGAGAGTTTCTCTAAAAATCAAGTCTCTGAACAGGGTATCATTACAGACCCCAGCCCCAATCTAGCAGAGCCTAAGGTCCTATATCCAATGTTACCACATTCATGTCGTGGTCCGACCATCCAACTATTTGATTGTCAGCATCTCTGAGTGAGTGTTCCTGTGCAGCTTCCAATATTATATAATCAATCCTAGTAAATGTTTTGTGCAGTGGGGAATAGAACGCATATGCTTGTGTGTGAGGGTTTGCAGATCTCCAGGAGTCTATGAGGAAGTGTTCCACTTCTCAGCGAAGACCAGTCTTTGGAGGGATCCATCACGAGATTCAAGTCACCCCCACATATCAACAGGCCAGTCCTCCATGTACTCAAAAAGGTCATGGCTAAGGTCCAGAAAACTAGTTGTTGATGATTAGGGGAGTACAGTAATGAGCTTCAAGAGCCGGAGTGAGGCAAGACTGGTTCTTTTTTGAGAGCCTGCGGGCACTCAGAAGCTCATATACATCCGCCCCTCAGGCTTCTCCAACTGCCTCCCCAAACTCACCTCCCGAGTGTTCCACGTTCCATGATGCGGCATGTGGAACACTCGGGAGCCAACCCAACACATCTTTCCCCTTAAGAAAAACCAAGAGAAAACTTAATGAACAGATGCAAACAAAAATAATTAAACATAACTGCTGGGAATAGGATAAGAGGAAGATGCATTTGAAACACCAAACCCAAAAACAATTTGAGGAGAATGACCGAAAGGTACAGGAGGGATTTCCCTCCTAAATCAGATTTGGGAGTTCTGGTAGGTGCTCAATCACACGCGTAGTCTTGCATCCAATCAGGCTCCCTTCTCACACTTTGTCGACATAGGTGACTCATTCCTTCACCACCCTGCTCCTCCTCTCTGGCTCTGCCTTCCCCACAGGGCACCAACCTCCCTATTGACCAAACCTCACCACCCTCCACTATCACCACTCCACCCCCGACAGCCGCAGTTTTCTTAGGCCCTATGAAGTTACTCTCCAAACACTTGTGTGTCGTTCTGGGATTGCAGATCAACACCCAATCCTTGACTCCAATCACGCACACCCACACCTTTCTCATGATCAAACGTTTGCTTGAACTGCGCTGCTTTCTTCTTGATCAAATTCATAATTACACCTCTGTCCACAGAGACAGTGTTGGCCAGTCCCAACCATCCCAGACACACATTTGTCCCCAGCTCTCTGCCCTTCAACGAAATAAATAGCAACACCTTGGCCTCCGAATGAGGTGGAGCAAGATACATCCAGATCATGTGATTAAGAACCAACTGTCATGAGGACAGGACGATGGAAGTGTTGGACACGATGGAAGCGCCATTAAATTCCCCGTCACGGCGCCCTGTGCAGCGTTCTAGCTGTTACGTTCTGTGTGCCTCATATTGGGGTTAGCCACGCCCCCTCCTTGCGTTGCAACTGTTTCCTGTTCTTCGCTACACGGTTGCCGTTGGTTCCCGTGCCCTCTGTGTTTTCCTCCCGTCTGACAATTCCCTTTCATAGCGTTGTGTTTCCTAGCTTTATTGTTCCTCCTTTGGCGTTACCTCTCTCGGTATCTTTTTCTCTATTTGTGTATTTCCTACGTTTCTCTGCCTCTACTCGGCTTTTCACTTTCAAGTAACTCCGCCTCCTTCTCTAGGCATTTTCGTATTGCTTTTCCTCCAGGGCTTCGTTACTTTCACTCTACCATTTTCACAGCTCCTTCCTTTTGGGTGATTTCATCGGGATTATTAGATTTACTCCTTGGTTTCTATTTATTCTTATCTTGCTATATCACGTCTAGTTTCACGGTTTCGGGTTGGTAGTTTCTTCTATCTCTCTCCAGTTTTCATTACTCCCTACCTGCTGCCGATCCTGTATTTGATAGATGGATGAACTTGGTTTCCCCGCCTTATTCTGTCGGTACTACGCTGAATTTGTCACCTGGCACTCACCGGATTCCCAGCTGCAGAACCTCTTGGCCTTATTTCCTCGCAGCGCTTACAAGAGCACACCTCAGTGATTGTTTTCTTCCCGGAACTGAAAGATCGTTGGACTTCCATTCAGCCCTGTGCACAAACAATCCAGGGGTTTTTTCTGCCACTGGCTTTTTCCCCCAACAGGCTGTGCAGGGAATCCTCCGCCTTGGTTGCTGTTTGCCTTCTTACGCAACCACTGTGGCGAGTTCCCGGAACAGACCGTATCTCTTCTCTAAAAAAAAGACTCCGGACCGGACTACGCCATCTGCTGAGGCTGAAATATCTTCCTGCGAATCAGACACCGAATCACAGGTGAGCCCCACTCGTGACAGTTTGCAACGCCCAGTTATGGCCACAGCAGAGCAAGTCCAGGAGTTGTTAAATGCGGTACAGAGCCTTCTTGGGTCTCTCCAACTTTTACAGAAGGTTCATTCACAACTTCTCTGAACAAGTACTCCCCATCACCGTTCTCCTGAAAAAAGACGTTCCCTTCAGTTGGAATCACACGGCTGAACAAGCATTTCAAGGATTGAAGAAAGCCTTTTGTTCCGCACCCATTCTGAAACAACCTGATCAAAGAATACCCTTCATCGTTGAAACAGACGCTTCAGCTGGGGCTTTGGGGGCAGTACTCAAACAAGAGCATAACGGGATGGAACACCCTATTGCCTACCTCTCGCGCACACTAAACCCCAGTGAGTACAATTACTCAGTAATTGAGAAAGAGCTGCTGGCCATTAAAAAGGCCTGCTCGGAATGGAGACATCTGCTTCAAGGGTCAAGACACCCATTCGAAATCCGAACAGACCATAGCAATCTCAAGGTATTACAACAAATGGAGTGCAGGAATTCCAGACAAGCCCGATGGGCTTATTTCTTTGCTCAATATGATTTTTTCATTACCTACCTTCCGGGTAACAAGAACATATTGGCAGACTGTTTATCTAGAAGTCCTTCTTCTTTCACCAGTCCACCTTTTAAAGAAGAAGGAATGTTCCCAAAAGTTCGATTTGTCCATTCGATTTCAAGGTTTCTTCAGAAAGTCAAAGAAACCTCAGTAGAGGCTCTCAAGCCTCTTCCCAGTTGGATAAGAAACAAATTAACCAAGAAAGAAGGAATGTGGTTCCATCTAGGAAGACTCTTTGTACCCGATGTCAATCTACAAGAACGAGTCCTTCATTGGGGTCACACTTCTCGGATCGCAGGGCACAAGGGCTTCGCGGCCACATCAGACCTGATCCGACGGATGTTCTGGTGGCCATCCATGCTCTCTAACATCAAACAATTTGTTAATTCCTGTCCTATCTGTGCTAGAATTAAGGCAATCCTTTCCAAACCGGCAGGGCTACTACTACAACCCAGACTACCAACTACTCCGTGGTCACATGTCTCCACAGATTTTGTAACCGATCTTCCGTTATCACAAGGATACACTGCAATTATGGTTACTGTTGACAGCTTCAGCAAGATGGGTCATTTCAGCCCTCTGAAAGGAGTACCTTCGGCTCCGGAGATGGCACATGTATTTCTCAGAGACGTAATTAGACTCCATGGTATTCCGACTACCATTCTATCAGATCGAGGCTCACAATTTACATCAACATTCTGGAAAACATTATGTGACCTACTAGGGGTTGAAAGAGCTCTCACTTCTGGATACCATCCCCAGTCAAATGGACAAACAGAGCGACTCAATGCCACCATGGAGCAGTACCTCCGTTGCTTGGTCAACGATCAACAAGACGACTGGGTGTCACTTCTCCCCTTGGCTGAATTCTCTTATAACAATACAGTACACTCAGCTATTAAGATGTCACCCTTCTTCTGCATTTATGGACAACATCCCCGGTCCTTTCCGCTGGATAAGATCCAACCTTCGAACCTACCAACAGTGGATTCTTTTTTGGAAAACATCCACAAGACCCAAAAGACAGCGGTTAGTAATCTGCAAGAAAGTCGAACCCGAAATAAACACCAGGCCGACCTTCACCGCACCCAAGATCCTAACTGGCAAGTCGGGGATAAGGTCTGGCTCTCTACTAAGTACCTACCCAGATGGACTCATCCATCAAAATTGGCCCCCAAATATCTAGGTCCATATTCTATCACTGCTCGGATTAATCCAGTGGCATTTCGACTAAAACTTCCTCATCAACTCAGCCGAATCCATCCAGTATTTCACTCATCCTTGTTGAAGTCATTTATCCCGGATCTTCACCACCGGAAGAAAAGGTTCCAGATAAAGAGCAGGGAACCTGACCCAGAAGTCTATGAAGTAGACAAGATCCTGGACTCCAGGTATTACAGAGGCAGACTTCAGTACTTGATCCGGTGGAAAGGATACTCTCAGGCTGAAGATTCCTGGGAACCCGTGACCAGTATTTCGGCTCCCAGATGTATACAGCAATTTCATGCCCTTCATCCCGGTAAACCCGGGGTAGGTGCCCCTAGAAGGGGGCATACTGTCATGAGGACAGGACGATGGAAGTGTTGGACACGATGGAAGCGCCATTAAATTCCCCGTCACGGCGCCCTGTGCAGCGTTCTAGCTGTTACGTTCTGTGTGCCTCATATTGGGGTTAGCCACGCCCCCTCCTTGCGTTGCAACTGTTTCCTGTTCTTCGCTACACGGTTGCCGTTGGTTCCCGTGCCCTCTGTGTTTTCCTCCCGTCTGACAATTCCCTTTCATAGCGTTGTGTTTCCTAGCTTTATTGTTCCTCCTTTGGCGTTACCTCTCTCGGTATCTTTTTCTCTATTTGTGTATTTCCTACGTTTCTCTGCCTCTACTCGGCTTTTCACTTTCAAGTAACTCCGCCTCCTTCTCTAGGCATTTTCGTATTGCTTTTCCTCCAGGGCTTCGTTACTTTCACTCTACCATTTTCACAGCTCCTTCCTTTTGGGTGATTTCATCGGGATTATTAGATTTACTCCTTGGTTTCTATTTATTCTTATCTTGCTATATCACGTCTAGTTTCACGGTTTCGGGTTGGTAGTTTCTTCTATCTCTCTCCAGTTTTCATTACTCCCTACCTGCTGCCGATCCTGTATTTGATGGATGGATGAACTTGGTTTCCCCGCCTTCTTCTGTCGGTACTACGCTGAATTTGTCACCTGGCACTCACCGGATTCCCAGCTGCAGAACCTCTTGGCCTTATTTTCTCGCAGCGCTTACAAGAGCACACCTCAGTGATTGTTTTCTTCCCGGAACTGAAAGATCGTTGGACTTCCATTCAGCCCTGTGCACAAACAATCCAGGGGTTTTTTCTGCCACTGGCTTTTTCCCCTAACAGGCTGTGCAGGGAATCCTCCGCCTTGGTTGCTGTTTGCCTTCTTACGCAACCACTGTGGCGAGTTCCCGGAACAGACCATATCTCTTCTCTAAAAAAAAGACTCCGGACCGGACTACGCCATCTGCTGAGGCTGAAATATCTTCCTGCGAATCAGACACCGAATCACAGGTGAGCCCCACTCGTGACACCAACTTCCATGGCAACCCTGAGCAAAAAGCTAACTAGATGCCACCTGCATGGAACGCATGGTATCAACAAGTGATCGCACTTCAAGGCTGTTTATTGAACTTCAAGGGGTTGGCCAAATACCTATTTAAACCTAAATCTAAGGATGGGTGCAAGCTACAACCATCAAATAATAACCCAGTCCTAGTGGAGTCTGTCAAAATAAAAGGGCCTATACTAATAAACCTATTGCCAATCCTTATTTCTAAATACAAAATGGGGTAGGATAACAATGTACGTAAAAGAAAAGGGTTCAAGAAATGATATGGCAGGACAGTTGAGCCGTTGGCTTCCCTCCCCCACGTTTGCAGCAATGGGGCAAGGCAGCATGTGCAGGCTTCGTGCACACTCTAGCTTCTTGGCCACGAGGACAATCAGGGGACCAGCAGGGATAACAATTCAAAACATTGGCAACAGGGTCATCTGCCCAAATCCTATCTCGCGATGACAGTCTCTTAATGCAAAGGGCCTAATGCAGCAAACAAAATACTAAAGTTCCTTTCCTTTGCCAAGGTTTCACTTTCACAAATTGAAAACTGGTCTCCCTCCTTTGGGCTTGGACCACGGGTCCCCTTCGTCCGGGCTCAGACCCCTTTCATGTAATGTTCACAGTTCGGGCTTAAACCATGGATCC
Organism: Ambystoma mexicanum; assembly: GCF_040938575.1. Taxonomy (NCBI): domain Eukaryota; kingdom Metazoa; phylum Chordata; class Amphibia; order Caudata; family Ambystomatidae; genus Ambystoma; species Ambystoma mexicanum. The sequence goes on along the minus strand of NC_090923.1, from coordinate 1,342,682,600 downwards.
CCCCCTGTTCGGGCTTAGACCATGCATCCCTTCTTTCGGCTTGGATGCCCTTTTCTTCAAGATTCACAACTTGGTCTCCCTCGTTCGGCTCGGAACATGGCTCCCCCTCATCTGGGCTCGGACCATGGATCCCCCTCATCTGGGCTCTGATCCCCTTTTGATACCAGAATCGAAGACCTTCGAATGTGCAATGGGTTTGGCTTAAACCGTAGCAGGACCACTTTGATTCACTTCACACAATTACACTTCACATGTATCTTCTGCTTTCTTTCGTTTCTTTTGCCATGATACCGTACGGAGACCTTCGATTGAGCACATTCACAGTGCTGGACACACTCTGTCAATACTATCTTATCTATTCTTCTAATGTTCAAATATTCACCAGCAATTTAGCTTCACTTGCGTCCTTTATCACACGCATTTAACAATGTTTCTTCCTGAGCTCACTTTACAATATTGCTGCTTGCAACCTTGACTTCAACACAGACCAGTCTCCCCAACTCACAGGCTGTGTTTTTCTCAGTCGCTTCTTTGTTCTTGGAGCCAAGGATGAGACCACAGCGTCTGCTGCTCCTCCCTGCCTCGTCAGTTCCGTGTGAGGACCCTCATATCTCCGACACAATGCAGAATTTCTTAGCCTTGTTTCCTGGTCTTACATTTTCTACTTTGAGGGTTTCTTTAAAGTAACAGCTTTCTGTCAACGAGTTCAAGGGTGTTGCCTCTCTCCCAAACCTCTCATGCCTGGCCGATTTTCTCCCCTTGTTCAACTGCCAACTCAAAATTGCTGTACCTTCGTGTGTTTTTCCTCGTTCAGAGTGTGCTCTTGTGCTACGCCTTTTATCCGTGTGGGGAAGTGTAATGGAAGTCAGGTGTGAGTGAATGTCGATAATTGCCTGAACTCGCCTGACCATAGTATTGGGGCATATCATGTACATGGCTTGGGTGTGAGTCTGTTTTCTCCCAGAACGGGCTGTCCATGAGAAAGTGTTCGTGCAGGAAACGGGGGTTGGGGGTGGGGGGTGGGGTTTGAGTTTCTAAATATCTCATCAGGTAAGATGGGAGAAAGATGTTTCAGGGATGACAGGGATACCGTGTCTCACAATCCGGCATCCCACTCCCTGAGGACCCCACACCCAGGTGATCCTCCCGCAGTGGTCCTCCCCAGGAACTGGATCCAAAAGCAATGGCCATGTCCTGGTCACCCTGATGACGAGTACCCGGGGACCAGCCTGTGAGGCACCTTTTGGTTTCTCACACACCCTTGGTGAATCTGTTAATTCTCTCCACCAGGCCATTGCCCTGGGGTGGTAGAGAGCAGTGTGGGTATGCTTAATGGCATAGCTACACAAAAACATAAGCTCTGAGCAAAATTGCATATCATTGTCGGTAACAACCTCTGATGGAAAGCCTTCCGTGTAAAACACACCCGCCAAGAACACAATCAAATCCCTTGTGGTAACTTTGCTAACAGCCTTCCACCCACTTGGTATGATAGTTCACCAACATTAACAAAAACTTCAAACCACCACCCAGACACTAGATGGGGCCCATAACGTCAATAGTAACCTTGTGCCACGTCTGGTCAGGAACAAATGGGAATGAATGGCGTCTCACACTACCTTGGTGTCATCACCCAGACAGCACAACACGCAATCTTCTCACCACTCTCTCCACGAGACCATCCAGTCCACTGAGGCAATATCTTCTGAAACAGTGCCTCAATGGTTTGTTTTCAAACCTTTCTGCTGCCTAGTTGGCTTTGCCTACACTTGTGTGGGCGCACTGCAAGTCGTCGTTATGGAAGCTCCCTGTGGCTATGGGACGCTGCACTTGCTGTGAGGTTGTTTCCTCTGAACTGTTATGTTCTTCCTTTGTTTTTACGGCCTGTTGCTGGTAGGGAGAAACCTTCCGATATACGCCGCCCGGACTGTCGCAGGCAAACAGGGGCAGCGCAATGTCTCTTGCAAGGCAATCACGGGCAGGCTGTACGAACACCTGGTTGCCGTTCCCCGCATTCACCACCAATAAACGTCCCTCTAGCCCTCGCTTGACCTGTGTGACTCCCAACCCAAGGGTGTTCAGAATCACAATAACTACTCCTGCTTTTTTTAACCGGGACCGAGGACCACCAGACCTTCCCCAGTTATTTACCCTTCAGTGAACACTCCCCCCACCACCTTAAATTTGGTCTCTTGCAGAAAACACTAGGTCTAGTTTAGACTGTTGGAATGCAGGTACCACCATTGATCGTTTATGCAGCGAATTAAGGCTCTTCACATTCAGAGAGCCACCCTAGATTCCATTAGAGTACATTTCCTGCCTCTTTATTATTGACATATTCCCCACAACACTGTTCCATTAAAAAACATACTTTTTCAAACCCTAATCCCTGGTCCCAAAATACCTTCCATTTTCTCCTCTTTCAACCTTCATTCCAAGACAGCATTAATTCATGCCAGAGTTTCCATCATTTACCCAATTCCCCAGAGGACATACCACATCCCACTTGCATATTGGTGAGAACTGGAAGCTTCTCAAGCCAGAGACACCCCTAGATACAAGGGCCACTCAAGCAAGGTCTCTCGCTCAGAGGCAACATCAACTACCACAACAGAGTAAAGAACATGCATTATAACTTTTGAAAATGACAACCTTATCCATTAGCCAAAGATATGCAAGACATCCAGGGTCCGGGACACTGCTCCAAGGGAAACTGTCATCTCCAACCCAGGCAAGGTCCATACATGAGATCCACAGGAAAAGATCACTCTTCAATGCTCCTGCAGAGTTAAGTCTGCAGAATGTTCTAGTACCCGCAGGTCGGCCTCTACTTGGTCACGCATTCCGTTTTCTCTTTTGTGAGCCAGTCATATTCACAGCACAAGGTATCTCCGAGCCACAATCTTCCAATGTTATTTGTTTCAGGACTCCTTCTGCCTCTTCCTGTGAGGTGACCCTGTATTCCTCGCCTTGATATTAGAAGCACAATGCAAATGGGAAGCCCCACCGGTATCGGATGTCATTCTCCTGGAGCCACTGGTACATTTGTATGAGAGACCCCTCAAAGAGTAGCTGCCCCTTCTCTTTGGCTTTTTTCAAACAATGGCCCTCATTACGACCCTGGCGGTAAGTGAAAAACGATGCCGGTAAAGGATTACCGGCATCGCTTACCGCTAGGTCCTATTACGACCTGAGATAGCGTAATCAACGGTGCCGGTAACAGCGCCAAGGGTGCGGGCACGCAACCTCCCATGCCGGCATGGCGCAAAGTGGGGATAATCACGAGCCAAGCGGACATGCTCTTAACGCCCTTGCGAAGGCCGTAAAGTACCTCACCGCCATTGTGCTAATACCGCCATCGCGGATCAACCATAAACGCCCATGTGCAGTGTACTTAAGTGACACAGGTGCACACAATCAGCACAGGTGGAGGCAATACAGACTGGCCAAGAACAAAAGGAGCACACCCCCCCCCCCCTTCCCACAATGATTCCAATACGACTAGCAATGTTGGGGCTGGAGGACCTGATTGCAATGGAAGTGCTACAACAACAACTACTACTACTACAACAGGCAGCACAGAGGAGACGCAGGAGGAGAAGGAGGGCAAGGCAGGGCCAGCAAGCCCCGCCAGCACAGCCAGTGCTACCACGCAGGCAGCCCCCAATCCCACGCATCAGAGCCAGTCCATTCAACCTCACCGCTGAGCAGATCCACACCCTGTACCGTTTGGACCGGGACACCATCACCACCATCACCACCATCGTGGACATGATACACGACGACATCGTCAGCATGATTGAAACACCCACCGCCACCCCCTCTCTCCCCCGCCCACTGAAGCTAGTGTCCATGCTCCACTTGCTGGCCACAGGCACCTACCAGCACACAGTGGGGCCCTTGCATGGCATTTCACAACCATTATTCTCACGTATGCTGAACCAAGTGCTTGATGCCCTCTTCAAGCACACAGACAACCACATTTCCTTACCACGGTCTGCCCAGGAGATCGCAAACACCAATGTGGGTTTCCATGCACTGGCCGGCATACCTGGTTGCATTGGTGCCATCGACTAAACCCATGTGGAATTGGTGGTCCCACATGCCATGGAGGTAGTGTACCAAAACCGTAAGCTATACCACTCAATCAACGTGCAAATGGTATGTGACTCGAACAGGATCATAACACATTGTTGTGCCCGATTCCCCAGATCAACCCATGATTCAATGGTCCTGCGGAACTCCACAATACCACGCTACATGGAGCGACATGCAGGGCCGAGATCCTGGCTACTCGTTGAGTCTCATGTCATGGCTGTGAAGTAGGTAGGTGATTGACGTACCAATGCATACTTTACCTGTCTGACATGGGGGAAAGGGGGAAGAGATGCATACTTTACCTGTCCGATAGGGGGGGTGGGGAGATGCTTACTTTACCTGGCTGCGAGTACCAGAGGTAATGGAGCAAGCTCATACCCTAAAGCAGGCCAGACTTGAGCTGACACCTGACCACATAATGCTAGATGTGATCAGCCTTACCATGTGAATGAAGCTGTGTTCCAACCATTCCACAACCATCTGCATGTGCACTGTACCAAATCAGACCACATCCACCCCAACGCAATGTAGCTACATGCAATGACTTCAGGCAATACACAGCACCAAACACCATCAACTGAAAGGCCAGTCCCCCATAACTGCGCACAAAGGAGTCACATGGCGGTCATGAACACCAATTCACCACTACACTGACACAGAGGCCCAACTGAATTGCATAACAACATTTTTAGTGCTCAGTGAGATCATCATGAGGCTGACAGCAATGGTGCCATGATGAAAGCATTAATATCACTGGACATCTGCCAGATCACCAAAACAACCGCTATGGAGTAACAGAGTGGATGGGCACTCAACAAGGAACTGGACCTCCCTGCGTACACTAGTTGATGGCATGCAAAACTGTCCATAAGGGGAATACACATATAGCTGTCACATCGTGTGACTCCATTCGTGCATGGAAATGGGGTTCAAGGTAAAAGATGAATGCATGCCATGGTGTCACGTAATGATTTGCAATCTGATGTCCTGACTGACACATACATTGTTGCCCACATACAGGTGATGCAGGCTATCCCTTGAGGAGGTGGCTCCTTACCCCAGTCCGGAACCCACAGAACCGGCACGAGGAGGACTTCAATCGTGCACATACACGAACCCGTGTGGTGATTGAGCAGACATTTGGCCTCTTTAAGGCACGGTTTCGCTGCCTCAGCAGGTCTGGTGGGGCACTCCTGTACCGCCATGAGAAGGTGGCAAAGATCGTCATGGCATGTGTAATGCTACACAATATGTGCATCAGACGGAATGTGCCCCTGCCCCCTGACGCTGAACTGCAACCACCTGACGAAGAGGATGATGAGGGTGGGGATCGGACAGCACCTCATGGAGGAAGCGATGCACAGGAGGGACGTGACATGCGTCAGACTCTCATTAACCAATGCTTCTAGCACACATGGACGGGGGGGGTGTCACATGGAGATGGCACTTGGGGCACTGGATGTGTCTGGGACATGCACACTGTGGACTGTTCACCAATAAAGCACACGTACGCAATGAGCAATGTCCACACATGTGATTTGTGCATAACCAAAAAGTGTATTGAAATAGTGATTTGAATGAACACACCCACTCCCCCCTCCCCAACACACCCACTCCCCCCTCCCCAACACACCCACTCCCCCCTCCTCAACACACCCACTCCCCCCTCAACACACCCACTCCCCCCTCAACACACCCACTCCCCCCCTCAACACACCCACTCCCCCCCTCAACACACCCACTCCCCCCCTCAACACACCCACTCCCCCCCTCAACACACCCACTCCCCCCTCAATTCCCCTTAACATGGTGTGGATGTCAGTGCTCAAGTGCATCATGTGTGATCGTTCCACAGGGCGGCCTCTATTGGCACCCCCCTCTCCAGGCACCCGGTGCACCCCTGTCTGTACGCCGCAGGTTCCTGCCCGATCTGCGGACGGGGCTGCTTCTTGTAGAATTGGCAGCCGAGGAGGTACTGGCCTGCTCACAAGGACGCATGTCCTTCATAGTTTGCACAAGCTACGAAAATGCCGCACAGCAGCCAGTTCTGCACAAATATCCTTGGAGGTGGACTCTATGGCAGCCTTCACAGTTTCTGCACATTGTTGCATTTCTGCCCTTGCACTTCCACATTCTGCCACATGCTGTGCCAAGGGGGAGGACATTTGTTGGCGCGTGATGATTTCTTCCATCGACTCCTGTTTTTTTTGGACTATGGATAATGCTAGTGGCGTATCCATTGTGCTGCTCCCCTCCTGCACATCTGCCACTGGGCATGGAGTGGCTGGCCAAGAGTTATCAGGGGATTGCCCCTGTATGCCATCATCATGCTGGCTGCATGGGGACAGGTAGGGGGAATGAAGGGGGCTGTGGGGGGACCCACAACATCATCATCCCCTACATCATTGTCCGAGCTTGCTACGGTGGCAGCAGTCTCGCCAATCGTGCTGCTTCCTGCAGACCCAGTGCCTTCAGTGGACACCACTTGGTGGATGTTTGTCGCTGGTGGTACCGTGGTGCTTAACTTGGTGCACATCTGTGCCTTGGCCTGTGTTGTGGTGGTAGATTTCGGCTGCTGTGGGGGTTTGCTTTTTGCAGCAGAGGTGGAGGGTCGGTGTGTTGGGACTTCAGGCCTGGCCTTCTTGGCAGGTGTGGTGGCAGTGTCATCGTCAGCACTGTCCGAATGAGAGCCTCTGGTGGACCAAAGGAGGGAAAGGGTTAGTGATGGGTCTGCGGACATTGAGCAGGCATTGTGATGACTGCATTCATTTTGATTACTAGATGGTGCACATTGGAGGCAGTGACATACAGGTTGTCTCCCTCTTAGGTGGTAGAAGCATGGAGGCATGTGGGTGCCTACAGAAAGGGTGTGCATACTGCATGTGTACAAGGTGGAGGTCAACACTGCCTGTAGGCAGTCTTCTGCTAATGTGTCGTGTTAACCCTGTTAGGCATAATTGTGCTTCCCAAAAATCTGGACTTCAGTGAGTTTGGCATGGCTGGATTTAAGGCACCTACTTGCGTCACCTGATGTCGGGGCTCCTCTCTCCATTTCTCCGACCCCCTCTATGCTCTCTGTGCCTATGGTTGCGGCACATATCTCCTCCCACAGCTGCATTTTGATCGGTGACTCAGCTCCTCTACCAGTTGCCATGCCCAGGTTTCTATTTGCAGACAGTATACACCTTACTCGGAGCCGTAGATCGTGCCACCTTTTACTGCACTGTCTTGCATTGCGGGGTGTTGTGCCAACTGCACTGACCCTCTGTGCTACCATGTCCCATATGGCCTTCTTTCGTGTTATCGCCGGTCTGGTCATCTCTGTCGAGAATACTACGTCGGTATGCTCTTGTAGGGTTTCTGCCAACATATTCAACTCCTCCCTGGAAAAGCGCTCCTGCCGCAGCCAATCTCAGTTTCTTTTCCAGAACTTTAGGCATTCTGATGATTGATAGGTGTAGGAGAAGGTTTGTGGAGGTTGGGGGGTGGGGTGTCAGGTGTCCAATGGTTGAAGAGGATGACAATGGAGTGTGTTTTAAAAGATGGCCGCCGTGCTCTTTCCCGTTCCTGTGCAGTGCCGCAACTTCCGGATCCGCTTATTTGCAATCAGCGCTAATTGCGGTTCCCGCTATTTACGGTCACTGCTATTAGCGGTGACCGTTAATTTGGAAGGCTAGGGTGGCGGAGGTGCTATTTGCACGGCATATGATGCCGGTAAGTGGCATTTTTATGCCTTTAGCGGCATGGCAGTGTTTGCATTACCGACATGGCGCAATGCTCGTGCCCGAGAAGTCGTAATGTGCCGCTTTTAGCGGCATCTGGCCAGCACGGACACGGTCATTACGCCATGCCGGTAATGTCCGTTACTTACCGCCAGGGTCGTAATGAGGGCCATTGTCTGCTTTCTGTTTGAAATAGTGACATTTTGCCAGAACTGATCGTGGACTGTTGGGAGGGACGCCTGCTCGATGAATTCTGTCAAATGATATTTCTGGGGTGGGTACTTTCTCAAAGAGTCCATGGATTAGTGTCTTCACCCGGTGTTCCAGAGAGAGATTAGATTTGTCTTGCAACTCTTTCCGGCCCATGATTAGAATATTAGAGTGTCTCTCTCTGCTCTCTAAATCAGCAACTTTTAGTGCCAAATCTCTTTCCTTTCGTTCCAAGTCTAGCATGTGATCCTCCACTTTCAATTCGATTAAGTCAGCAGTGATCTGATTAGTCTACAAAGATTCCAGTTTCTACTCCACCTTCTCAACTCTGCCTTTGAGCTCCAATATCGTCACTGTCAGCCCACTCTTTATTGATCTAATCTCCTCCAGAATCAGTCGCATGTCCACTTTAGTGGATCCCTCCCGGTCGGTATCAGTGGCAATAGGAGCGTCTTCCATTTCTGCTGCCACAACCCTATCAGGAAGCCTTCGGTAGCTGTTCAACAGCACTGCTGTATTGGGGTCCAACATACGTTGTCCTCCAAGCTGTGTCACGAGCTACAACAGATCAGCATTTAAAAACGTCTGCATTGCTCTGTAGTGAGCTCTTTGGACCCTCTATCCGCCCCTGGATTTACATTTCTCAGCAGGACCCTTCCACCCCCATCATGTCCACTTTGGGTTGAGATCAGGACACCCGAGGAAGGGGCCAGCCCACTACCCATGCTCAGCCCCAGCAGGAAGACTGCAAGCAGCGAGGGATCCGACTATGCTCCGGACAGCATTGCGCCACTCACTCCAAGCAACATCTATGGCAGCTCAGCGTGGGGTGGAGGACCGTCAAAGGAGAGCTACCGAGTCCTCATGTGCTATCTGGGTGCTTCCTGGCTCCTCCAATGCAATCAAGAATGGCATGCTCATGAGATGCACACCCGCTATCTGACTCTCCTGGTGAGACATTGCAGTGCCAGGAGCCCCTCCTGAGCAGTATACCCATTGCCCCACTAACATATGCGCAGTGTAGCGCATGTTTCCAGAGCGCCTACCGTTCCATACCCAGGTCAAGTGTCTCTGATCTCCTGTGCACCGCACCACCTTCCTAAACAGGGAATCAGGCTGCAGACCACGGTCTGGTTGTCCTCGATTAGGCAAGATTGTGTGCAGTAACCTTTGGAAGACTACAGCAACCTTGACCCTCCTGGCAATAGGAACCCAACCTTTGGTATAAGTCTGTACTACACAGATTGGTAGTGTGGCTGAGCAGCCAGGCTTATCTCAAGAGGGGTCAATGTGAGCAGTAATGTTGTAAAACAGTTTCACAGTGACAGTTATTCAAATAAACACTTTTACTCCAGGTTTCTAGACTAAACAATTATTTAACAGTCAGTTATATAAGCCTTCGGGAGCAAAACATGTAACAAATATAATACACTTCAAAACACACTTGTTTCTCTAAATCAGTGATACCCATTGGGGATGGCACACAGACACTTCCTACACCCTCAGGGTACTTAAATAGCTTGGACACTGTGGACATTGATTTATCACGGGTACATTTAGATCAATACTGATTAAATAGAGGAATAAAACAAAAGATAATTCCCAAATTGTTAAGGACTTTTTAAACGTTCCAATGCAAAGTAAATTAACCCTTTCCTGGGGCAAAGGCAAAAGCACAAATTCAGAGATAAGAATCTCTCTTGGAGCCAGGACAGTAAGTGTTAGTTGAACAGAGTCTATGGGAGCTGAAGATCTTCTTTGCAGGTAAGTAAGTCTTGCACAATGTTTTTAGAAAAGTTTGTAGCAATAAGATTCACTTGAAGGACCACAAGCTGGGAGGCTTGTAAGGGGCAAAGCTGCAAGCAACTCTGCAAAAGCAACCAAGACAAGTCTCAACTGAGAGCAAGTAAGGCTACACAAAAAGAGTTCATTCCTCTTAGGTTTACAGTACCTTTGGTTGGAAGAAATGGTTCCAGCTGGCTTCTGTTCTTGTGTGGCTCTGCAGATCCTGTAGTTCCTGTGTCTCAGTCGTGGGGACAAGAGGGATGACTTCTGGGGACTCCTGCAACACAACGGCAAGGTCGGCGGCAGCAAAGGTCAAACTTCAATTCAGCAGCACTTCGTGGTTTCAGCTCTTCGCGTCTATAGCAAAAGGCAACAACGCGGTTCTCGGATACCACTTCAGACTTTCCTCGCATCTAGGGTCCAGGACTCTGTTGAGGTGGCTCAGGTGTGGTCAGTCCTGCTTCAGGGAAGTCCGGAGGATCTTCCTGGCGCTCAGGTCTGACTTAAAAGCGATGCACTCAATCTGGTGTTCCTCTACCTGGCACTTCGGTTCCAGCAGCAGCAGAAGTACACCCAGCTTCGAGGGGATCTCCAGACGAGTTCACTTTGGGGTTCATTGGTCCCACCAACCCAAGGGGAGAATTCATCCTTGCAGGGCTTCTTTAGTCGAGGCAAATTCAGAGTTTCAGCACAGCAGCAGGGCTTCATCAGGCAAACCAACGGTCTAGGAGTTGCAGCAGGCGTCTCTTCCAAGTTCTTCTTCGGATTCCTTCATCCAGTGGTCTGCCTTTCAAGCCAAAAAGCCTTGCCTTTTATGCAGGTTTCTCCCATTCATTCCAGCCTAGCTGTCAATCACACAGCAGGGTGGCTGTCCTCCAAGGACAGCCAGCCGGCCAATCACCTTTGGGTGCATTTCTGTAACCAAGGGGATTAAGCACAGGGAGTTTCAGGCACCTCCCTCACTTCCTGCCCCTGCCAGACATACTGGAGACAGAGGCGGGCGTCACTCGTGAATGCAGCCAAAAACAAATCTGGTTTGGCGCGCAGATTAAATCTCAAGAAAGACCTTTCCAAAAAGAAATGGCAAAAAAAGAAGACCAGGCCTCTTTGACAAAATGGGCACCCATGGGTGCCTTACTGCAGCTGCGAACGCAGCCCGTGGTAAAAAAAAAAAAAAAACACGATAGTAAAACGTGAACCACTGCCACCAGCCATTAATTGTAGAAAGGGTAACATAAAAATGTTACATGAGAAACTAGACAACGGGGATACTAAGTAACCCCTCCAGCACCCTATTGTAAGATAGTGTGTACTGGGTGTATTTAAACCTTTGGGAAATCTAAGAGACTTTCCTGTGCCACTGCACTGAAGGTGCTGTGTGTCACAATGTAAAGATGCTGCCTATGGAGTTTGTCAGACTCCAAAGTCAAAAGAAACAGAGTCCAAATCACAGAAAAATATATGAGAGATGGGAAAAAGGTCTCACTCTCTCCAGGTTAGAAATTAAAAGTCCTCAAGTCCAGCAAAAGAGTTGGGCGTCTCTAAAGTAGAAGGGAATAAGCACATTTCTGAGAATTCTCAACAACCTCTTTCCACTGAGCTCACGCAGGCTCTTACAACAGGTCACCACGTTCATCGGCCTCACTAAGGCACACTCACCACTATGTGCTCCTCACTGCGTGTATCGAGAGGCAGTATCGGGTTCACTAACAAGGCCCCTGCAACGTGATACCTCCGCAGTGTCTTCCAGCTCTCAGGCCTCAACTTTCATAAGCAGATTTGTCTGGGTGCCAGCTGCGACATGCCCTGAAATTCAAACGGCATTCTCCGGACCCCATCAGACTGCTCTGGTGTCGTTTTTACCATATTGCGTTTAGTATTAATGCAGTTCGGTGCCGATCGCCGAGGGAGACAGCACGTTTGTTTGTCATGCCGACCGCCCCCTATGCTGGTCTCCTGATTTTTCCTTTTTAAGCATTAAGAGGTTCCTACAGTGAGGCAAGCTATGTGGACATTGCAGCCATCATGAATTATTAGAGGAGGCAGTCAAGCTGCAACTGCATGGTCCACTAGCTGGACAAAGGAAACAGAGGACAGAGAGGAAAAAATTGGGGATGGAGGGGAGCAGGTAGAGGGAAAACACATTAAGAAGGAAGGATAGGACCACATCTTTTAAATAAGGGTGGGAAAACAATAGATCTGAGAATTTGTAATGGGCCAAAGGAGAAGAAGGGCTGAAAAGGGAGAGTAGGCCTCTGTTAAACATGCAGATACTGAATTTTATTTTTAAATCGTTTGTGCTGCAGCATTCCTGAACATTGTCTCTTGATGAGAACACCCCCAACCGTTGCCTTCATCACATCCCATTGAACAGTGGACCCCGCTCCAACTTCCATTCAGGCCCCCGTTTGGCTCCCAGAATTTGTTGAAAGATGACCCCACCTCTGTGCCAGTTAACCACTCTTAGGCTGTACATGTACGTTTCCAAAGGAAACTATTTCAGGCTTAGCAGAAAAATAGTTAAGGGTCCAATATAAGGGATAGGTACAATTTCCAATAACATGGCCATGCCTCTTGTGATACCATATCAACTGGACATGATCAGAAAAGAGGATTCTACCAATGGATCAGTCAGCGACAGTGGGAAATCTCCAGAGAAACCCAGATGTAGTTTATGCATGACTAAGAATCTTGGGACATGATATTCTAAAAATCAGGCAGTGGGTGAATACAGATCAATCTGGGCCTATTCAACGAATTGTGTGTAAAATTGTGACCATTTAAAATATGAACAAAATACTAAGGTTTTTCATACCTCAGCTTGTAACCCTTCCCACTCAAATACATGTGGTGTATATGTCCGACTAAAAGATGACCATTTGAATCACTGGATAAATTGTAGCAATGCCTGGGAGAAACTTTACAAGGTTTACAAAGATGTTCGTGATGGTGGGTTACTGGATATGGTTTTGTTTAAAACCCCAACTACACACATTTTTGGACAATGTAATTGGACGTATGTATAATTCTTTTTAAATGTCAATAAAAACTACAATACTATCCTTGTTAGAAGGGGCTCATCAGAAAAAAGAATGATGGACATGGGGGTGAAAGGAGGTCTTTAGTTGTTGGATGCAACTCCCTTAATTTCTTTTGCTGATCTGCTTCCCAAAAAGCTTGAAAAGTCTTTGGTATCTAAACTGGTACACCGTATATCAGAGAGTGACCCATCAGTATCCAAAATAAGGATCAAGTAAAATTCTCCTGTGAATAGAACATCGCTGTTAGCAAAAGCCAAAAGTTTGGAAAGAAAATCATGTGGGCAAGTTCTTTCGTAGCCCTTTCCCTTCTACCTTTATTCTTACTCCGACTGCCTTCTAGCACCCAATCTTGACCTATTCTATTCTCCCAATCTTCTCTGCCGCTCTACCCCATATTCATCTGTGCCTCTACTTCAACCTCATCCTTCCTTTTAGTCCTCGCCTCTTCTTTAGCATCCTCTTTATCCACCTCCTACCTTATTGCCTCCATCTTGCTTCACCCCCAACTTCACCGACCCTGCCTCAGAATCCTTAGAGCCTTGCTCTTTTCCAAATGCACAGAGATTGTGCCTGCCATTAGCCTCTCTCCGCGCCTGCCCATGTGAGTGTGGCACCTGTGTGTACCTGCGTATGATAAATCTCTCCCAGATTGGTGCAGCAGGATTTTAGCTCTCACTGCACCTGTGTGTACTCTAAAGACACTGCACTGTGTGGCTCTGCAGACCGAGACTTCTTCAGGCTCATCCGCCATCTTGATTCCTAAACCTGTACATGTGAAGCAGCCAGGGCGAAACACACCTGGTTCAGCCCAGTCCACGTGTGAAGGTCTTGTAAGTCTCCTAGTTATAAACTAGGGACCGGGCAGACGTAGGGGGTACCATAGGCCAATATTAGGGTAGTGGGCTCTCTCAAAGTTAGGGGGATTTTAAAAAAATGCTTTGGGGATAAGAAGGGTCATTTCAATTCGCTATACTATATGGACTAAATTTCTAATAACTGTTTTGATTTTCTATTACCTATTTTGTGCTAAATGACTTATTCCCGCGCCTGTGAACCTTGCAAAGTAACAAGTATTTTACTTGATTGTATTTATCTTTTTCATTCTTTTTAGGAGTGAGTCCAGTCTTGCTAGACCGTTTAAAATAGACACAGTATATGTAAAACCCGAACATATTTTAACTGTAGGTACATAATGTAATTCTTAAATGAAAGTATATATGTTGTCAGTATATACTGTGTGCTTGTGATGGACTAATTATACTTTCAGTTCAGACCTGCCCCCCACCTCATAAGAGTGAACCTGTAATGCTCTGCCATGTTACCATTGAGTGTGTTTTGGACTAACCTTGTGGATACCCTGTGCATACACTACAAGACTGGTTTTATAAACCCTTCACCAGAGGGATCCTGAGAAGCCTCTCTAACAAGGTTGTTTGAGGTAACAGCTTGTTATGACTCCAGCCACTAATAGAGACTCAAAGGTTCAGGTGACCATAGTCTTTCTTCTCTTTCTCCCGCCTTCGGTTTGACCTCCATGTCTGCCGTGGGTACTCCATCAGGCATATCTGCTCCCGCCGAAGGCCTACTCCCCCAAGAACTTCAGGGAAAGCCTGGCTAGGCTCGTTCAGCCACCTCTTACTCCTCACTGTGGGATCACAACTTTATCAATGCCCCAACACGCTGGCTTTCCTGGTTTGCTGCGTCGCCTCCTGGCCTTGGGATGAAGCGAGGAATCCGGCTGTCACAGTTACTCAAGTCTCACTTTGGTTGTTGGTGGCTGCTTACTTAACTGCACAAAGCTACCTGCATGGGGAGGCCTAGTGTCTCTTATGGGGCACATTAAAGAGTCACATCCCTGATGTGTCATTGAGTTAGCACTCCTCAGGGGAAAAAGTTAGTACACCAGTCAGGAGGAAGCAAAATGTTCAAGGACTTTACACCAGAAGTACAGTTTATGACTCTTGCCCTCATATTTTGGACCTACTTTTTTTCTGCAAGATTTTATCCACTTCCCATAAGAAATGCATCAATTCCTCATTTTCCTTTTTCTTGTTCACAATCCTTTAGAGGCCGACATACCCCTATGTAACATGTATGCAAGGCGGGCTCCGACACTTATGAATTGCACCATGATGGTGCAATATTCTGATAACTTGATTTTTCTGGTGTCCCTTAGGTGGAAAGAATCTATGAAAATATGCATTTCTGGATTCCTTGTATCTTGCATCATAGGGAACTATTGCAATTTGGATGTCACATACTATTCACCATGTATCTATGCTCATTTGGCCATCTGCAAGGTAGTGTCAGTGACTTTTCACAGGTACATACTTATCAATGTTGTTTGCAAAGCAGACACTTGGGCAATGCGTTGGGTATGAAATTGAAAGTCACTGATCTCTTGGGGAAGGACATGTTGAGCATCTTTAGCAAGACCAATTGCTCGACATCCCCATCAAGATGAATCTGTATAGGCACATGTTCAAGCCCCAAGTTATCCAACTTGATTAGCTAACTTATGTGCACAGGAACAAATACTTTACTAGTCTCTCAAGAGATTGATGGAGCAATCCGTGATTTTCGCAGGGTGACCATTTTGATAGCTATGAAGAGTAGTCCAACAAGTGGAACAGGATACCTGTCCTTGTGCTGTGGTTTTGACTCCATGTTAGACTGTGGCTCGAGACAAGACAATGGGAACCTTACAGTCAGAAGATTTTGTCACGTTTCTGACTGGTTACATCCAATTCTAGACCTTCCGAGTTCTCTGGTTACTGGGAGGCAACTGTTTAGGTACTAAGGAATTCTGTGGTTGCTGCAGTGATGACTAGAATCCCCAGAAGCTATTGGAAACTGGAGGGTCACAGAAAGGAGTTTCAGTAGTTCACAAAATGGATTTGAGGCTGCTGGAGAGCATTGGTAGCCGTTCAATTCAGTGGGAACCAAAGTCCCTGTAGTGGGCTGCTACAATGGAGATTCAGCAACAGCAGCAGGTAAGACAACATCTCTCCAAGGTACTAAGCAGGAAAGACAACATCGATCCCAGGTACTAACTGTCTTTGTAACACAAATTGTATCTAGCATGTCATCCACAAGCGTAGTAACTCCAAACCTGTTGTCAGTTTGGTTACTAGTGCTCTTTTGACTCACTTTAGTGATTGTTTCCATGCAGCATCCTCAATGCAGGTTCTGGGAGGGCAGGGAGTCACTAGAGAAGGTAACCCAGTTAGTAATTCTGGGTCACAGGAACAAGGCACCACTGCAGAGTCCTTGATTGGCTCAGGTATCTGCATACACCAGCGGATCTTCACCATCTGGCATGGTCTTGGATAGGCTGCGCATATATATATATATCATATATATATATATGATACATTACTCACCGTAATCGTATTTCTGATGCTTGTATTTGCTTAGATTCACATGCTGTGCATAGGCCGACATCTAGTGGAAGCTGCGGAGTATTACAGTTTGGTTTTTCGAAACTCGAAAATGGGCGTCGACACAGGGGGTGCCAGTAATACTATCCCTAGTGTGACGTCCACTGTACCCAAGATCCCTCACGCGTCTAGGATCCTCAGATTGTATTTTTTCTGACATGAGGTAGCATGAGGAGTAGCGTGAGTACAGATAATCCAAGCAGATGGATAGAAAGGTAAGACTACAAGCAACCATGCGCCTTCTCTCAGAGGGGAGGAAGGGTGGGTCGCATGTGAATCTAAGCAGATACAAGCATCAGAAATACGATTACGGTGAGTAATGTATCCCTTCTGAGGCTTGTGGAATCTGCTTAGATCACATACTGTGCAAAGATTAGCAAGCAGTACCTGAAGAAGGAGGTGGGATGTGAGAAGAGTCATGAGCAAATAAGTGTCTTAGAACCGCTTGTCCCACTTGTGTATCTGCCTTGGAATGGGTATCAATGCAGTAATGCTGAGTAAAAGTGTGAATAGAGCTCCAAGTAGCTACTTTGCAAATGGTGTCAAGGGGTACATTTGCAATGAAAGCCAGAGTGGCCCCAATGCCTCTAGTAGAGTGGGCTCTTGGCGTGAAAGGAAGAGTTCTTTCAGAGAGTGAGTAACACAGCTGGATACAGTTAATAATTCCACTTCGAGATGGCACCTTTAGTGACGCGATCCCCCTCTCTGCCGGTAGCTATGGAGACAAACAGTTGATCTGTTTTCCTTAGCAGTCTGGTTTTATTTACATAGTAGAGGACCGCCCTACGCACATCTAGGGTGTGTAGTTTCACCTCAGCCGAGATTTGAGGGTCCTGGAAGAAAGCCAGAAGCTCGATGGACTGGTTTACGTGGAATTTAGATATAAATTTAGGTGAGAACCTAGGGTGTGTGCATAAAACCAGTTTGTCTTTATGGACCGTAAAGAAGGGATCCTGCACTGACAGAGCCTGAATTTCACTGACCCGTCTTATAGAAGTAATAGCTACCAAGAAGGCCGTTTTATAAGTCAGGTGTTTGAGACTGCTTTTATGCATGGGCTCGAAAGGGGGTCCCATGAGTTTAGATAGCAGCACATTAAGGTCCCACCGTGGTGGTGGGTCTGAAATAGGAGGGTGAAGTCTCTTTACTCCTTCCATGAAGGCTTTAACTACTGGTACTTTCCACCACGAGACCTTGTTATGGGAAGTGGTGTATGCCGACAGGGCTGCCAGGTGTACTTTCAGTGAGTTAAAAACCAATCCTGCGTCTAGCAGGTGGAGCATGTATGTAACAATAGTGGAAGGAGTGCAATCAACTGGGTTGATTTGTCTACTCTGGCACCAGATAACGAATCTCTTCCACTTGTCAAAGTAATAGTGCCTTGTGTTTGGGTTCCTAGATTCCTTTAGGATGTCCATACACCTCTGTGGTAAATTGAGATGTCCAAACTCTGACCTCAGGAGCCATGCTGCCAGGTTCATTGAGTTGGGTTGCTGGTGCACTGTTTGACCTTGGTGCTGGGACAGTAGGTTGTACTAGGCTGGAAGTTTGATGGGTTCGCACACCGCCATCCTGCGTAGGTGTGGGAACCACGGTTGTCTTGCCCACATGGGAGCAACTAGGACGAGCGTCATCGACTCTGTTCATCTTGTTCACCACCTTGCTGATGAGAGGAGTTGGTGGAAAAGCGTACGCAAACTTCCCTGACCAGTTCATCCACAGGGCGTTCCCCTGGGAGTATGGTTGGGGGAACCTGGATGCAAATCCTGGGCATTGTGTGTTTTCGATTGTGGCGAATATGTCTATAGCGGGGAAACCCCACCGAGAGAAGATATCTTCTACGACCTCTCTGTGTAGAACCCATTCGTGTTCCTCTGGGAGGGAGTCTCTGCTCAGAGCATCCGCTAGGGAATTGAGCTCCCCTGGAACATGTTGTGATGACAGGAAGATGTTCCGTCTGAGTGCCCATATCCAGATTTTCTGGGCAAGCTTGGACAGATTTGGCAAACGAGTCCCTCCTTGCTTGTTCAGGTAGAACATGGCTGTTGTGCTGTCCGTCCGGATTTGCACTGACAGGTTTAGTAGGTGGGGCTCGAACGCTTGAAGCACTCTGAATACTGCCAGAAGCTCTAGAAGGTTGATGTGGTTCTTGGGCACTGAGGGAGACCAGAGACCCTGAGCTGTGTGGTGGAGATGGTGAGCTCCCCACCCCGTCAGACATGCATCTGTAGTGACTACTGCCTGTACTTCGGGATCGTAAAAGGGTTTTCCCTGTGCAAGATTCTCTCTTGACCACCAGTGAAGGCTTTGTACTAGTGTTGGCGAAACGACCACTAGATCGTCCCACTGACCACTTGCCTGAGACCACTGTTTCTCCAACCATTCCTGCATGGGACGCAGGCGCGCGTGGGCGACCAGGTACATACATGATGCCATCATGCCCAGTAAACGCATTGCTTTGCGTACCGTTATTTGGTGACCGGACTGATATTGCGGAATTTGCAGTAGTATATTCCAAATTCTTTCCTCTGAAGGAAAGGTCAACCCCTCTTGAGTATCTAGGATTGCTCCTAGGAACTGTTTGGAGGTGCTTGGCATCAGGCTTGACTTTTTCTCGTTGATTGAGAAGCCTAATTCGTGGAGGAAGTCGATAGTCCTTTGAATGTTTGTCCTGCAAATTACTGGGGTTTCCCCCGTTATGAGCCAGTCGTCCAGATAAGGGTACACCGGGATTGCCTCCCTGCGTAGGTGTGCAGCCGCCACCGCCAGTACCTTGGTGAATACCCTTGGTGCCGAAGCTATCCCGAAGGGCAGTACCTTGAATTGGTAGTGCCGACTGTCCACCTTGAAGCGCAAGTACCTTCTGTGCGCTGGGAACATGGAAATATGAAAATAGGCATCTTTCATATCCAAGGTTGCCATGTAATCCCCCTTTTTTAGGAGGGGGATTACCTCTTGTAGCGTAGTCATACGAAACTTTGAGGGCTCGACATACTTGTTGGCAGGCCTTAAGTCCAATACTGGGCGCATTGTCAAATCTTTTTTTGGCACAAGGAAGTAAGTTGAATAAATACCCTTGTTTACCTGGTGTCCCAGGACGAGTTCTATCGCGTCCTTTTCTAGCAAAATGGCGATCTCCTCGAGGAGAATCTTCTGATGTTCTAAAGAGTGTACTCTTTGTCGTGGAGGATGGTTCCAGGGACGCTGCAGTAGTTCTATACAGTACCCCGAAGATACTGTTGACAGCACCCATCTGTCTGATGTGATCCCTTCCCAAGCCTGGGTGAAGTTGGAAATGTGTCCCCCTACTGGGGTTGCGTGATAAGGGACCCTGAACTGAGCGTCACTGCTTTGGTGGAGGCGTGCCGACTCCTTTGCTGGGGCTGCCTATGCCTTTACCATGTCCTCTCCCATTACCCCTGCCGTAACCCTGGGTAGACTGTTGGCTGTTGTTCCACTGTGTACCCTGCCCCTGGGAATAGTTAGAACCTCTCTGGGAATTTTGGCCGCGTGGGCGACGAAAATTACTATTCCCTCTCTGGTTAGGGGGTTTATTGGTTAACTGGCAAAGGGACTTGAGTGGCTCGTATTCGTCTTTGGCATTCTTCAGTGCGTCCTCGACCGCCTTACCAAACAGATCGGCTTCCACCGGTTTGTCCAATAATGATGCCTGGGTTTTTGCCTTAAAACCAGACTGCCGTAACCACGCATGTCTCTTGATAACAGTGCCTTCTGCTATCAACCTGCCTGCGTTGTCCGCGGCGTCAAAGGTTGCTTTTAAAATGCAACCAGACACGGCTCTACCCTCTGCGGAAATCCGAGCTAACTGGCCCTTTAAGGGTTCCGGAGCAGAGGCTATGAGTGCCGCGACTTCTTCCCACTGATGGCAGTTGTAGCTGGCCAACAGGGTGGTGGAGTTTGCAATCCTTGCCTGATAGGCGGACGTTGAGGCTACTTTCCTGCCGAAACCATATAGTTTTTTACTCTCCTTGTCTGGAGGAGCTTCGGACGATGACAAGGGAGTTCCAGCCCTCTTACGAGTGTTAGTGACAACTAGGGAGTCTGGTTTCAGATGTCCTCTTATATAGAGAGGGTCAGACTGGGCTGCCCTGAAAAGTTTTTCAACTCTGGAATTGACTGCTCTGGTGAGGTTTGGGTTCACCAGGGATGGGTCTATTCTCCGCTGAATAGACTTGAGGATAGGGATGGTCTGGGCAACAGGCCTCCTTTCTCCCACTAACTCTTCTGCGAAGTCCCTCTCCTCCTGGACACCGTGGGTGTCAATATGGAAGTGTTCTGCTGCACGTGCGAGAACCTCGTTCAGGAGGGGTTGGTTATCGACAGGGGAGTCGGTAACCGGGGCTTCCTTCTCTACCGGGGAATCTACTCTGTAGGTTTCAGGGTCTTCCTCTTCCTCTTCTTGGTCCTCATCGTCCCCCATAGTAGCCCGTCCCGGTTTGCTCTTCTACCATGCCCAAATCTTGGTCCTCACCAAAGGAAATCTCTCCTTGATACAGTGAGAATGGCCGTGAGTATGGTTGTACCTCAAAGGGGTCTGTAGACCTCATCGGTGTCTCAAACCAGGGCTTCTTACTCGGGGGGATAGGATCATTAGAGCCTGAGGGAGTAGCCCCTTGTGGATCATAAGAAAGTAAGTGGTCTGGATTTTTATCGTAAAAGTTAGCCAAGGAAGACATCCTTGACATGACCCTATCTATGTCATCACTGGCCCATTTTTTGGAACTGGGAATGACTCTCTCAGAAATATTTGGAGATTTATCTTGAGTAGATTTGCTCTTTGAAATATCAGCAGACCTGGACTTGTCTGCCTGTTTAGGAGGAGAGGAGTGTTTTACAGGTGTGGAAGAGTGCAGAGGCTGCTTCTTCTGCTGTTTTGCCCCCTCCCCCTGAGTGGAAAAGTGTTTTCCCTGTCCCTTTGTGGCTCCGTAGGTTTTCGACGCCTGGCGTCAAGGATCGGGGCTAGAGTCCCTGTCCTTCGAACGTGGGGCCCTGCTGATCTTGTCTGCGGGCTCAGACTCCTGGAGTGCGGCCTGGGGGTGGAAGTCGTCTTCGTCTTCCGATGATCGAACTTCCGTTAGCCTAGGGAGCGAGGCACTCTTGGCAAGAGTGGATGATTGCCTGGAGTCATGCGGCGATCTCGATCTCGAACGCCCAGAGGACACCGATTCGGACCGTTCTGTTTGTGCCTCTTTCCGAGCACTCGAAATCGTCAAGTCTCGGTTGGACTTCGTGTGCTTAGTGTGGGTGGTGTGTGAAGCGCCTGTGTCGCCGGGGGTCTTCCCCCATAGCCGCCCTGTCGGACGACCTTCCGAGGTCGGGGACCTGCGCTCGGCTGTCTTTCGACACCGTAATGCCCTCGCCATCCGAAAGTACAGCGTCGCTGCCATCGCAGAAGGCACTCTCCGCTGCCATGGCCGCCTGCCTGGCGTGGTGGGCCCAACGCTTCGTCGAACGGTCCTTAAGTGTCTTAGGTTTAGACCTACTACACGCTCTGCAGTTCGCTTCGGGGTGGTCCCTCGGCAACCAGAGATTGCACGTGGCGTGCCTGTCGACCCAAGGGTATTTGCGATTGCACTTGGGGCAGAATTGAAAAGGGGTACCCTCCATACGCACCTTGAGGCAGCGGGCTGTTAAGTGTAGGAAATGCATAAGGTGTACCTATATACCAAGAGCGTAGAGTATGTCCAACCCCCCACTCTCCCTACTTGCAGGGCCGAGGCCAGAGGCCTTCCGAGGCCCGGGCCGAGGCCAGAGGCCTTCCGAGGCCCAAATCCGTCATGCAGCAGCCGACGGTCGATTTCTTCTCCAGCCGGCGTCGAGTGTCGAAGTTCGACGTTGGGATGGGGAAGGATGTCAATAAATCAATATTTTAGCAAAAGTATGGCTAAGGCCAGGGGACTTCGCAAAATGCTTCCGACCAGTATGGCGGAAAAAAACAATCTGAGGATCCTAGACGCGTGAGGGATCTTGGGTACAGTGGACGTCACACTAGGGATAGTATTACTGGCACGCCCTGTGTCGACGCCCATTTTCGAGTTTCGAAAAACAAACTAATACTCTGCAGCTTCCACTAGATGTCGTCCTATGCACAGCATGTGATCTAACCAGATTCCACAACCCTCAGAAATATATATATATATATATATATATATATATATATATCTCAAAAACATATGCACTATATTGAGTGGTTGTAGTACTGCAAATAAGCACACAAAAAGTACACCAAAATGTCCAAGCCCATAAGACCCTGCTGCCAATGGGTTAAAATTGCAAAATCTTTATTTTAACCTTCACGTGAAAACACGGACAAAAAGAGCGTGTATAATATGCTCTTACTCACATGACAGACCAAGTACAGATAAGTGTCTCACCCTCCTGGGTGGACTCGTGCCACGCGTTCCGCCCTCTGCTCTGGCTTCGTCACACTTTTTACACATCCACATTGTGATTCAACACTTACTCATATAAGTAAACCGTTGTGCTACAAAGTGAGGCAGGCTACTCCCATTTTTCCTTCTGACCTTTAACTCCAACGATCATGTGATCAAGTGCATCGCAAGTGCAACAAAGGTGGTCATCAATCTTGGTGCTTTATGGTTTCTATCTGGAAACTACAGTATGAGATATATATTCATATTTCTAAATTACAATAATGCCGGACAAAAGCAGCTGGCTGTTATGGGGTGCACTTGCCTCGCCTTTACCGCCCGAAGTTACTTTACTAAATATTTTTTTTTAAATAATAGTGTTCTTGAGCCTGTGCGCTCTTTGTAATTAGAGGAACAAATTCTACACAATAAATTATGCAGGTTCGTCCCCTCAACCCACCCAGAAGTGACACTTAATGAAGCTAAGTGGGCGGCTCACCAGTCCTATATCTGTTGATATAGTATCCTCTATATCCACTTTAACCAAGACGTGTGTCATAACGTTCTAAAGTAAATAATTAAAAACAAACAGACTCAAATATCATGTCTCAAAAACACGCAGCATTTTATCATTACTAAAATGATATCACAAAAATGACGAGCAACGGTGGCAAAAAACTGTATAACCAGATTGTGTGAAAAAGACAAATGTCTCAATTAATGCATCCAAATAATCAGGACTACTCTGTAAACGTCCTACATTTCTCATCATTTGTAAACAAATATATGGACCATAATGATGTATAGGGGTCTCTAATAATGGCATTTTCACATATATAAAATGACATCTCTAATAAAGTGCAAAATGCATTCCAATTAAAGTGCAAGTGCCTGTCATTATTGTTTGTAAAGTGCAAGTGCATATAAAGTGTCTATTTTCATAAAGTGCAAAATGCTAGAAAGTGCTAATATTGAACAATATGTATATATAATTGTTAACAGTGTCCCACAGTCTATTTAAGGTCTGACTCATGTTCCTAACAGATAAACTCTTACTGTAGGAACACATACATTTCCGAGTCAATATTAAGACCTTTCGGCCTCAAGGTGTCAAATTTACAGATAAGCGAGGCTTCCAGTTGCCTCAACTTAAGATCTCCATTGCCCAGTCTTTTGTATTGAGGCACATGTGCCAAATCTAACAAAGAGATTTCTTTAATATTACCTTGATGTTGTTCTAAAATGTGTCCTGTTAATGGATAATTCAGATCTCCATTTTTGATCGCCCTGTAGTGTTGCAAGATGCGCAGTTTCAATGGTCCTATAGTCAAACCTATATAATGTAGGTCACATGTGCACGTAATCACGTATACCACAAATCTATAAGACATGTAATGTGATGTTTATATTTCCATGTCATACCATTCTAACTAACTAGTGAATGGCTTCTGTGATATGAAACTGCACATCTTGCAATTAGCACATTTTCGAAAGCCTAGTTTCAGTATAGGCTGCAATACATTTGTTCTCCCCAAACTGACCATACTAGGGGATAATGTGTTTTTCAACGTGGAGCTTTCCGATATGTAACACTGGGTCTTCATTCTAGTACCTTAGACAGGTCTGGATTAGTGTGTAGTACTTTCCAATGTTTTCTCATTATGTGTTGGATGTTCTTGGCTTGGTGGCTAAAACCGGTTATAAACCTAATTACATTGTCATTTTTATTATTCTTCAGTTTCAACAGGCTCGGTCTTTCTACCTTCTCTGCTTTTTTGAAGCTTTGTATCACAGTACCTCTGTTGTATCCTCTGGCAATAAACCTCTGACCTATGTGTTTTGGTTCTCCAAGTTGAGATCATTATTGTTTAGAATTTCAACATATCTAGTTAACTCCATCACTGTGCCGTCCCAAATACTGAACAAGTCATCAATGAACATTTGGTCACCATCGAGAAAGTAATTATGCTCAAAGCTAAATTTTAATATATCTAAGAGCATCACATTATGTTCTCGGAAATCCTTCTGATTATGCCTTTTTGAAGTCATGCTTTCCTCCAATTTCTAAGGCATCTGTATTTTATTATTGCAGCACAAAGCACTTTATGTGCAGTGTTGCTCGGAGCTCTTTGAGCTGCCCTTTTTATTTTCCTGTGCTAACTTAATGTTACCAGGATAGGGGGATACTTTTTATCCTACCTATGCTTTTCCTTTGTGAGATCAGCACACCCCGCGTTATGTGGAGTGCTGAGGGGACACATTGTATCCATTTTCTCATTTCTCTTGTAACTTTCTAGTTTCAATGACAAGTCTAACTGAGTGGCTGGTGGCAGGGAGGATTTTCTACCGATTTTGTGAACTTACATCGCAGGCTGTATTCGCAGTTGTGTTAAGGGACACATGGGGCACCCTTGTTCCAAAATTTTGCCTGTCTTCTTATTTTCACCAACGACTTGTCCTTTGAGCCTTCTGCCAACCTGGGTGGGGGAAGTTCTGCACGCTTCTTTGTCTTTGCGGGCTGCCTTGGGGAAGCCTGCCAAGAGGCGCCAGTGCGTCTGGGAGAACAGGAAACTGGGAGGTCACTGAAAATCCTCAGGTCTTTGTCCTCCAGTGTGTCTGCTTGGACCCAGTTCTGAAGTGAGAGCAGACCACTGAAAGATCCATTCCGAAGAAGAAACAAGGACGCCAACAGCCACCTCCAGCGACCGCCGAATGAGTGACTGCTACAGTTCCAGCCCTTTCTTCTGTGTGATAGGGAAGATCCAATCCTGAAGACTTTCTTCCTTGGACTGGTGGGCCAAACTGGTCTCAACACCAGCTACAGTTTGATCCATCCCATGATAAGCTGGGATCTTCTGGGCGTGCAATCTCCAAATACCCTGGGACCTCTGGCACGGCTTTGGCGCATTGCCTCATCGAGCGCGGATCCGGCTGCAAACTTGTGGGCACTTGTCTGAGCCTACATAGACTCCATCACTAGAACATCTGCCAGGTGAGAACCGTTGCTGCTACAAAGCCTGTGTCGAGCCACCACAAACAAGCGCCGTGAAGATCGTCTGCTGGGGATACTTGTGACCGAGACCGACCACCTGCACATGCCAAACGTTCATTCTTCAGCCACCAAGGTCAGAAACCCAAACCAGAGCTGCTGTTAGCTCACCTTGGGGACCAAACAGTGACATTGCTGTTTTTCCCTCGAAGAAGGTACTGTCTCACTCCTGTGTACTTACCTGGACAGTTGTGTTGCAGTTCGCTACTCCTGAGGTTTTAGAGTCATGTTGCGGTGGACGACCCAACCGTGTTCTCTCAGGCCTTAGGACATCTGTCCTTTAGTCTGAAATCCTTCAGGTGGCCTATCAGGTGGTCTCGGGAGGATAGCTCAGAGGCAACATGCTCGCCTTGGAATCAAGATGTCACGGAGCAACACAGGTACGATCCCTGGGTCCACGCCTAGAAACCTCTGGGTATTAAGTGCATTATAAATAACTAATCATATCATATCTAGCACCCCTGAGCCCTTTGAATCCAATTTCACTACTTACTTGCTATGAAAAGCATCATCTATGAATTTGATAGCGTCCGTCTTCCTTTGTTCTGCTGCCACCAGGTCAATGGTCCCCCAGAGCACACAATTGACTTTTGAGACTCTCATTCCCCAGATAGGGGTATACTTCTAAAGTTTAGACCCACCCAAAGTTCATTAATCTTTCAGTATTACTATTTAGTAAAGTTTGGTTAATGAATGATTTGCTAACCTAAAACTACTCTCAATACTTACCTGTTTCTCATCTAAGTGTCTACTACTGAATTGAGTATTGCAACAGCCAATGTCTTACTGTGTATATGTGTGAAACTTTCCTTACTTACCTGAATTGCATATTGAGTTTAACATTGCCTTAGTGTATATAATAACTATATTTTTATATAATACAGTGTGTAAGTGTTGTGGCCCTTCTCCCTGCTAGACTAAGCCTGGCTGTTCAGCCATAGCTACCAAACCTTTTGGGTAGTTCAAGCCAAAGCTAAGAGTTGGTGGCCTGTCCAGCCAAGAGTGAGTCTTCTGAAGTCCTACCACAGGTGGCCATTAGTAAAACTCCCTAACAGTACATTACCTCAGCACCCATCCGAGCAGCTTTCATATACACATCCAGGCAGTGTGAGCACCTCAAACTTTTGTGGAAGGCATCAGGGTTTAGATACTCAATACCGCACCTTTCCCAAATAAACACCATGTTTTCCATAGCACCAATAAATAACTATGTTCACTTTGCTCAACAGAACGAATGTCATTTCTTGAAATATACCCTAAATAGTGGCAGAACCTTGCACACACTGGGGGTGGGTGAGAGGGGAAAGGTGTGCAGCAGACAGTCGTTTTCAGATACAAATGCCAATATCAGGCAATACATTAAAGGTGAAATCCTACAGCAATAAGAAAAACAGGACTCCTCCCTGGAAACTTTTGAAAAAGAAAGTTTCATTGAGAATAATGCCATTGTTTAAAGTAAGGCTGCCCAGAGTCCAAGTCATCTGGCACAGGAATGGATCAGGTTGACTGTCGGAGACAGGTGGGGGCATGACAGGGGAACATGCTACTCTGGTACCCAGTGGTAAATTCAATGGTGAATTTAGCCTATGCTTGAGAGAGATTTCTACCCACTTGCTCGGAGGACACGGCTGACCTACAACAATCACCATCAGCCCTGGTTAGTATGGGTAGGGGAGGTGGAATAGAAGGGTTGAGAGAGGTGGTTGGCCAGAGTGTTTTCTTTCAAAACATCCACACAAACGCAGGATCGAGCACTGCTGCCTTCCACTCACCCTACACGAGGGTCCAGTGTATGCGGCGACAGTCATGCTAATACCTAACCACATCACTGGCCCTTCATGACCCCGCAGTGTCGCCTCCTGTGAAAGGGAATGCTGTCAGAGCATCAGACTACACAAAAGACATGGGGAACTGGCAAGGGCAGCTTACATACCTGGCAGGCTTTCAGGCTCAGTTTGATTTCAACCTGGCTGGTCTGAGTCCCGACCCACATGTACACCTGGAATAACAAAATTAAAAGGGGGCATCAGTGAAAACATTTCAAACCACATCCGCCCTGCACAGTGAAACAAGCTATGCAAAACAGATATGCCAGTAGGCAACATAAAACTACATATATTTGCCACAGAAGGTGTGGCTCAATAAACGAGATGCATTGGCAGGGCTCACCATACACTCTTTCGACACTGAGCAGTGTAAGAAATGTGAAATTACATAGCGTATACGTAAGTGATATCACTTATGTCCAAGTTTACAAAACAATGCACACCTTAATCAGATTATGTTCTCTCTTCCAGCAGATGAAGGTCTCGATGCCCCTGGTGGGGGCACGATACGCCATAAAGAAGCCTAGACGCTCTGATACAGTAACAGTGGTCATTTGGTGCAGTATAAAAGCATAATTACATAACGTTTTTCCATAGCATTTAAGCAAAAAATAAACAGTGACTAAGGAATTAAGAAAATCTTCTTTAAAGAACAGTGTGGATTTGTCTTAGGAGATGTGAACACTCTCCATATACAACAGCAACATGACTAATGATTTCAAAGTATTTTAATTAAAGTTCAAAAAGGTTGCAACAGATGGACAATTTTTGTCAAATGTTAAGTGGTTCCTGTGCATATTACGATGCAAAAAGCTTTGCTCTGCATATTATTTTGTTCAAGAAAGAGTTATACCAGTCTTGAAGACAGACTGAGCGCTTTCCTGTGTGTGCTTGAGTAGAAAGTGAGTGAGCTGCTAACAGACAATATCCTGAGACTTGTCAGGATTTGAAACAGCTTAGAAAGAATACAAGTCTCAAGTTGCGCTAACTCAAATAAGTTATAAAATGATAAGCACAAATAGATGATTAGATATATCAGTTTAATTCACTAATTATTCCATAACATGCAAAGATGTTGTGTACTTTGAACTCTGAACCTCAGTTGGATTCACTGAAGGTGCACTCAGTTTAGTTCACTCGTTATTCCATTAGTTTCACTCCATGCCAAAAGGGACAGTAATGTATTCAATTGTATCACTTTCTGAGACTCAATTTTGATCTACTCTGAACCTTAGTTTGTTCAACTGCATTCTATATTCCATGGCTTGAGCACTAGTTCTGCTCGCACTAGGAAACAGAATACATGAAGCAGCATATCCCTCTGTACCATATTAACTGTGCATGATCAGCAAGTGGCTCTGATCACAAAACAGCTTGACATGTCTCTGTTTTTTCCCGGTAACAATCCAGTTTCTTCATATCCTAGTTTAATATAGAGGTTGTGCTTTTTTCTAAATTGGCACATACGTGAATGCAGGTATCTGATCTTTCCATCGAAACCCTTTCCAACGAAAAGTTTGCATTTCATTTTTTTGCATCAAATGCATATATGGATAGGGTAAAGGGTTCTTTTTCGTTGGGGTGGGGTTCTAAAGGTGAAAAACGGGGGTTTGGGAGGGGAACCCCTGAGGGGGAGCCCCCCAAAAATGCAAAGAAATGCATTTGATGCAAAAAAATGTGATGGAAAATTTTCATTGGAAAGGGTTTTGATGGAAACCCTTTCGATGGAAAGACCATAAACCGTGAATGCAGTGTGATGAATCGAGGGAATTCATCCCTTCTCCACAACGGGGGAGGCCCCCTGTCCCCCTTGTAAGGCTAGGGAGGTGAGCCCACTCCTCAATACCCTCCCTAGGGGTAGAGGCATGTTGGACCTCACCGGGAGAGACTCCCCTTAGGGGACAAGGACTTCCATTCCTGTGAGCAACTCCCTAAAACTGTGCACACTGTGGCCTACATGGAATGCTCTAAAATATCAGAGACTTCACAATCAAGACTGCGACGAAGAAACACTATATAATAGATGTTAATACATATAAAAAGAACATGCCCCTTTAAATCGAGCTATCCAATCCACTGGGATGTGGATGTCAAATGACGTGTACTTAACGAGTAACACGTGTACTCAACGAGTAACCAGGAAAGAGGAACGCGCAAGCAGGCATGGGAAAGCCCCGAACTGTGCAAGACCCGAGGAGACAGTGGAGAGCATAAGCAGGCATCGGACGGCCCTGAGCTGCCTAACACCTGAAGAGAGAGAAGGTGGAGTAAGCAGAAGTCGGGAAGCCTGCAAGTTTGAAACTCGCACTAAAGTGAAGAACGGGATGCCAGAGCCACAGTGAATCCCCAGAATGAGAAGCAGACAGTGCAGGAGCCCAGAGGAAAGTGGTGGCAGGAAAACATTGGATCTGTGGTATACAGACGGTCCACAAACGGTCTCTGACACAACCGCAAGCATAATGCAGCAAGGTGTCCTGGCAGGCACTGAGAGACCGAGAAGCTGTGAGGAGGAAGAAAATGCCAACGAAGAGAACCCAACGGCGGTGTGGGACAAGAAAGAAGGTCCCAGAGGAAAAGGGCAGCTGAAGAGGTTCTCCTTCACAGCTGAACGTAACGGGGAGAACGAAAATAGCGGGAGGCCCAGAGGGAATCCTTATAACATACAAACACCTTGTCTCAGTAGAAGTCAAAAGGTTAAGTTAAACCTGAAATTGATTAACTTAAAACACTGTGACACAGGAGAACAAAGTGCTAAAAATCTAAATACTAAGAGAAAAGAACATTGGATAACAATACCCTGGGAAAAAGGGAAATTAACTCAATATTCTGTGCAAGAAGAACATTATATAAAAGAGAGTCAATATGAGCTAGAGTTCAGAGGAACAATGCAATTGAACTATGTTCAAAATCAAGTAGACCAGAACAAGCTGGAATAAAATCGCCCAGGAGGACCTATCAAGGAAATAATTTCCAAAGACACCTTGAAACCAATAACCAAGAATATAGATCTTACAAAAGATCCCAAAAGGGATTCCCAAGGAGGAGACAAACGTCAATCATCCATTTGAAGAGATATAGAGTGATTCAAGAAATCACAAGAGACTATTTGAAGATTAGGTATTAAGGAAGAATCCTACAGACTGGTACTAGAAGTACCCTCAGGAGAAGGGAGCCACTCTCCTGACCTAAGTTTGTTTTCATAGTGGTAGGGTCAGTTAGGGTTGTTTTGGACAGCAGGCTTATTTGTACATTCACGACTGAATGACGAGCACCTTAGTTAGTAACATAGGCAGGGACCACCCATAGTCATAGGGAAAGTGAGGCCTTGTGGTTTTACTTTAATAAAATATTGTGAAACATGTCCTCAGAGTGTCCACGTCTTCCTTCTGACTCGCCACAGTAGGCAGAGGGAGCTGCATGGAGTATTCCAGAATGCCAAAATGATGTCACATACATGTGCAGGTCAGTATTATAATTGAAGGTTCTTCATACTAAAGTCAACAACACTCACTATGGATCTCTCCCTGCGACCGAGGGGGGACACGGGTGACAAGTGATGCCTGGAAGATACCTTTGCTAGTAGTTGCTCTTGTTTTCTTGCCTTCCCCTGATAGACCAGAACCTACTTGCCAAGATGACCGTCTACAAGGTTTTTCACTTGTTCATTCGTCATTTTGTTCTTTGACCTTTTTCCTGCCTTTTTAGGTCAGGAAAAGCCTTAAATGGAAATCATTTTTTCCAGGGAATGTTTGGGCTTTAGCAGGCTAAGGGGCATTGAGTGGGTGAGGGAGAGAAAGGGACTGGGAATTTCTAGTCCAAATCCACATCTCTGGTGCCTGAAAGTCTGTTGCTGGTCAGATGTTGCAACCAGTGGCTAACCATTAACCAGTGGCTAACTACTGGCTGTTTGAAGGGTTAATATATTTACCACTGGTCTGCTTGGGCTTCAACACAGCCTGAATCTTGGATGAAAGGAGGGCTCCTTCAACTGTTCATCAGATCACCTTTGGAGCCAAGACTTCTAAGGAGAGCAGCCAGCTGATGACCTGAGGATGACCCCTGAAGCTGACCAGAATCAACTCTAGTTTTGTCCAGTTGACGCTTTGCTCCTCTCTCCTGATTTCAAGAAGGCCTTTGTCGGTGCTTCGATCCCTGGACCGGAGGGAACACCCAGTCCCAATCCCTGCTAAAGGAGCCGTGCCTGTGGAGCCTTCAAAAGTGTCCCTGAACCAAATGGTGAACTGACAAGCACTCTCCTGGGCTACATCGCTGCAGCAGTTGCCATTTCACAGTGAATCCTTGGAACTTCTAGGATTTTCAACGTGAACAAGATGCCTGCTCCTGCATAGTCAGCCTTCCTGCATCAACGGAAGCCATACAGGACTGATTTCTTTGTTCATCCCTGTCGCCGTCCGACTATGGCGACTCCCATTGAAATCCGTCTTCTTTGCATCATGGGGGTATCCTGAGGTCGCCTGCTCCACAGAAGTCTTCATCTTTTCTTGGTTTGGGTGTTCAGCTGGAAGGCACCTGGAATTTATATCTAAGCACAGCGACCAACAAACTAAACACAGCTTGACTGGGGGGTAAGTTAACATACCTGTACCTTTCCCATCCTCTTCTCCACAGGGTTACATGGGCGTAATATCCTGTCCTTAAATCACTATTTCCTGACTTTGGTCAGGGGAGACCTGGCCAAAGATCCCTTCCTAGCCCTATTCTAGTGTCTGGGATTAAAGGAGTTTAGTTACCTGAACTATACTACCCTTTTTGACTTTTTAATCATAACCTCTGGTATCGTCCGATCTCTTTGTAAACCTACCTAAAAAACTTTGGAACAGATGACGGTAGGGCACAAGGCCCAAAAACATCTTCAGGTTGGATTCATTAAGTGTTGTGGAAGCTATTCTGTGGTATTCTACAGTCTCTCTACTGAATTTCAAGCCCCTGAGTACTCACCTGTGTTTCACCATTTATTGGATCACATGATTCTTCTTCTAATGGTGAATGGATATATCTGTTTTATAATTTGTGTGTGACAATATTTGCCTAGACGTTTTATTTGCTTTGTGTGTATTTTAAAGGCCTAATAAATCATTGTACATATTTGTACTTACCTGTCTAAATGGAATGTTTGCTCGGTGTGGACTCATTGTTGCCCTAGACTACTCTCACACCTTTCCCGAGACTAAGCCTTGCTGCCCTGCTACCTTACCTTGATTGGGTTTGGCTAGATCTCAGTGTCTACCTGTTCATCATATTAGGTGGGCCTCACACAATCCACTCGAGGGTTCATTCTATCTCATCACTAGTAACAGCTATTCTTTGCAATAATAAACTGAAAATCTGCATAAGACCTTAGATCAGCATTGTTGGGACCACTATGGGCACGTGGCATGGGAGCTGTGAAAGTTCAGGGCGACTATGCTATGTTCACAAACTGGCAGCAAAGTAATGGAGGGACTAGCCTCATGTTCTGACTTTAGAGAGGGGCTAGGATCTTGCTTTCGAAATTGAAAATACCTAATTTGTCAGAGTATTTATTTTCTAGCTGTTTATAACAACCAATGAAAAGCTTACTGGCCTTCAAATAAATATTTCTCAAGTTCTTCAACAGACTGAAAAATATTTAAAAAAGAGCACAATCACGTGACCCAACTTAAGTGGAGTGTGTTTCCAATCCTGCTTTCTGTGTTCTTGGTCTGTGATAGGTTCAGACATCATAGTGTGTGAACATACATTTAGGTCAGGCCCACTATGAAGTTAAATTAATAGCACTTGCAGGCAGAATTTTGCAGTTTCATAGTGCTGCAAGTAGGGGGTGTTACTATTACCAGGCGCAAAAGTGTTATGAGGAAGGGTCAACAGAACACGTCAGTCGAAGCATGAAGATCAAAGGGCCTTTATTAACTTTCTCACAATGGGTGGGGATAACTCCCATAGGTACTATGGGAATAACACTACAAGGGATAAGGGAGAATATGTCGAAGGGATCAGGATGGGCCAACTCAATGTGTTTTCAAAGCCTATGTATGGGAATACTGATCTTCCCCCAAGGCACCCCAATATTCACTTTTAGGGAGCTTGGTCAGTTGCAGGATCTAGAACCCTTTTTGTCAGCCCTATTCTAAGAGATATAGTGATCAGCTGATTCCATGGCCATCTTCTAGCCAGCAAGTTCTTTTCACTCCTTGATTCTTTAGGGGTAGATACCGTCACTGTCGTGATGGATCACATTCCTGGGCAGTCGCAATCCCTTTTGACATACTCTGACCAGACCATTTCTCCCGTTTCTCCCTTGATTAGGGTTTTTGTCAGGCAGCGATATTGTTACCCTCCATCATCGGTCACATTCGTGGGCCAATGTCTGGTGCTCCAAACTGTAATGTGGATCCCAACAAGTTCTTACGGAAATTCTCTCTCAATCTGGCCTCTCCCAGTGGATGGCTCTTTGCCAGTGGATGGCTCTTTGCCAGTATCTGGCCCCTTGGCTTGGGCTTCTTCCCTCCACTCTCTACTTCCAGGTCTGTAGCTCGTCCTATGCCAGTAACTGCCAAATTCCGAGGTCCTTGATAGTACTTATTGGCCAAATTATTCAATGAAGTAATCAATGTATTATTTCCTAGTCTTTTCCTGTCAGGCCATGATTTATTATACCGCCTACCTGTGTGCACCTTATCAGATGTTTCCCTTCCCCTCTCTGTGCTGGATGCTTATTGCCCTCCTAGTATCTAGCCCTGATTGGTGCATGAATGGCAGCACACAAGAGCATTGAAAGGCCATCTGCAATTTTGAAGTCCTGTGGCATTCGGCCGTACAGCTCAAAGGCACAGCAGTGTGTTTGCTTGCCGGTCCTTCACCAGACCTTCATACCTGGTGAGGAGTTTTCTTTGCAAGTGCGAGCCAGCTCTGACAATGCAACTGTGCACTCAAGTGAAAGCCTGGCAGCCCATGCAAGCGATCATGGACCAGTCCGCCTGCACAAGCTAATACAGAGCTGGGCCTTTGGGGGCTCCGATTTCAGGCCGCTGGGGAAGGGACACCCCTAATTCAAGAAACTAGGATCTGCATTTACTTTTGTGAGTATTCACTGAAGAGACTAGGAAAAATGAAGGGGCTATGGGGAGTCCTTGATATCTCCCCTCCAGCATAGTGGGCGGGAATGCCTGGCTCCCAGAAACACTATGTCCCAGAGGAGGCCTAATCAAGTGTCAATTCCTTGAGTACCAATTTGATAAACCTCAGATTGTGGCAAAGTTTTGCCACAGACCACCTGTCTTACTGGCCTGATGTTGAAGCACAGGTTTCTGCAGAAAATGTATTAAGAAGCTCAGTTATCCATCTTACCTTTGAAAGAGCCGACAACCTTTGTAGCTTAAATACCAGGTGTACATATTAAACTCCCTTTAAGCCCAAGTATCTTTTAGTCTTAAACTATATTTACTCACAATTTGGTAGCTGATTTGGGTCCTTCATATACAGAAGAAAAATATTTTATAAAGTAATCCATTCTTTTTTATATTTTCAAGTAAAAAGAGTGGGACATACTTTAGTTAAAAAAAAACCGTAGTCGCCCAACAAGAACATGTTCGTATATGGGGATACTGGCAGAGCCAGCAGGAACATGGTTATTATTTTGTATATTATTGCTGGCCACGCACAGAGTTGGCTGGTACATCTGGGTGCCCAGAGGCAGGTACAACGCCCTTGTTTCTACACTAGGTGAAAAATATAAGGATGGATTAAAACACTGATTTAGATCTTTGTCCTAGAGCGCAGCGCGCCCCTGCAGCAGCAGGATCATTGTGCGTATTGTGCATGTGTGGTGGCGTGACCCATGCTTTGGTGCAGAGCTTGGGGGAGAGGGGCATCATCATGGCTCCAAGGGGGGGGGGTCGGGAGGGCCATTTTGT
Organism: Ambystoma mexicanum; assembly: GCF_040938575.1. NCBI lineage: Eukaryota > Metazoa > Chordata > Amphibia > Caudata > Ambystomatidae > Ambystoma > Ambystoma mexicanum. Next base: position 1,342,647,124 of record NC_090923.1, on the reverse strand, counting down.
GCTACTCCACTGAAGGCCAGATAGACAAATACTGTTGATCAGCAGAGGGCACAGGGCAATCCAGCACAGTACTTTTCCTTATATTGGCCTCAGGCAGACTTCCTTATAAAACCAACCAATGCACATGCCTCGCTGCCCTGCGACAATAGCATGTAAATGTACTACTGCGCCAAAACTAAATCAAAGGGACAGGAAGTGACCTAGCTGCACAGAAGGTATACTTAAGAACAATGCTGCCACCATGTGGCCGTCTGCCATACTCCTCACAGGAAAAATCTCTTACAAGTTCAGAAGGGAGCGTTTCGCTTTCATGACAATATGATATATGATATGATGGCTTATTTATAATGTGCTTAATACCCAGAGGTTTCTAAGCGCGGACCCGGGGATCGAACCTGTGCTCTGTGTCGTCTTGCTTCCACCAAGGCGAGCATGTTGCCGCTGAGCTATCCTCCCGAAACTCAAATATAAATGGTGCATTTAATTTCCAAGAATACTCCAACTGTTGGATGTCTAACATCAAGTTGCATTACTAGTGCAAGATGACAAAAAACACCAACCAACACTCATTTGCTTCAACTAAGAGGTTAAGAGGATTTGGCGACAGCAACTTTCAGAGCAGGTATTTTATTTATTTGGCATTTATAAGGCACTTGTACAGCTAGACAGTGTTTCAAAGCGCCACAAGGCTAAAGGGGAAGGGAGCAAGGGAAACAAATAATCAAATGTCAATGCACGAAAATAACAGTGAATAAAATATACAACAACGTTCCTACTAGGCCTTGTGACACTTGTGACATTCGAAAAGTGCAAGGGCACCGAAAGGTGAGGAGGTATGTGCTGGAGGGTCCCCCGTGAGGGTTGGTGGGGGGGAGGGCGTGGAGGAGGGAGTGCCAGGGTTGTCTGTTACGGGGGAAACCGGTACGTGCGTGGGTGGTGACAACCCTGGTGAGCAGGAGGTAAAATCCCCTCCTCCCCTGATAAGTGCAGACCTGATGCAGCACCCACCAGGCAAGTGAGGGCCCAAAGGCCAGTGCAAGGGGGTGGATGCTGGTGGCGATTGGGCAGATGGCCAAGACCCAATTTGAGCTCTTGTGGGACCTGCCCACCAATCTTAGCGACTGTGGGAGTCAGCACGGAAGGGACAGAAGAGAGGAGGAAAAGAGGAAAGTCTTGGTATTTGCATAACTTGAGCAGGTCTGGTTCAAGATGGAGAGAGGAGAGGGAGAGGTAGACTGTTCTAGAGGAGGGAGCCAGCTGAGGAGAGATCTGCCACAAGCTCTCTGCTTGGAGAAGTGTTTGACCAGCAAGGAGTTGAAGCCACAGGATTGAAAGGATCTTGGAGAGTATTTAATAAGAGAGAGTTGCAGACAGAGTGGTCCCAGTCCCCAGACAGCCTTATGGATGATGCTGAGGGTTTTGAATTTGATCCTTGCATCAACCAGGAGCCAATGAAGATTTTGGGGCTGGAGAAATACGGTCCCTGGGCTTGAGGCCAAGGATATTCTGGATTAGTTGGAGGGGGCGGAGGATCACAATGAAAGACGCAGAAATCACTTCAAATGTGACCTGTAAGCACTAGCCCGATAAATCAAACACAGAAACACAACACTTAATTGAAAAACAGTATAAATAAAATATAAAATTTACAATACTAAATACATCTCGGAAAGGGGGCACGGGGCGATAAACCGCAAAATCAAGTGCGAAAAATACAAGTACCAGAATCCTCAGAGCTAATTAACTTGCCACACCTGAAAAAGAAATGCAGACCTGCCTGAAATAACTAAGAAACACAGCCTCCCTGAAGATTGATGAAGTCATGAAAACGTGCGTTACGAAGAGAAGCTAAAGACTGGTAACAGAGCGCCTGCCTTTACATCTTTAAACATTGTTCCAGGAGTCCCGGGCTCAAAAGGCAGTAGCAGCAGGGCCATCATGCCTTACATTGGAGAGCTACAACCATGGCTTTCTGCCTCCCCCCATCAAGGGGAAGACTTGTGCTATGGAGGGAGTTGTTTCCAGTCACCTGCCAGCAAAATCGAGTGCGTAAAATACAAGTACCAGAATCCTCAGAGCTAATTAACTTGCCACACCTGAAAAAGAAATGCAGACCTGCCTGAAATAACTAAGAAACTGTGTGGGAGCGAGGGGCCAATGGGCCCCTCTCTACCATCACTTCTCAGTACAAAACTCGGACCAAGTGCCTCTAGTGGTGGGTACGTCCCTCGCCCTTATGCGATGTTAACTTTGGGTTACATTCGCGTAGATGGGACCACCAAGCAGGACACAGGGCATCCATTTTTTGTACCCCCTGTTCGACTCCATCTTGGTAACCAGGCCTCACTGCGATAGTACAAAATGCCTCTCTCCCTTTTGCCCGCCGCAGTAGCTCGGAACACATGGCCCCCACCCTCGTTCCCACTCCAACTGGAAAACTCTGCAGCTCCATTCTCACGCTGAAGCTAGAGCTGCTTGCAACAAATAATAAATGTAACACATCCCTTTTCCTCTGAGATCACTGTCCTGCATGTGAACCAACATCAGCCAAGCACATAGCTCGTCCATCTCCACAAAAGTGTCCTTGCCCTCTTACCCTCGCCAGTTGAAGCTTATTGCCATTCTAACCCTCTGTCCTTGCAAGGCATTCCTTTCATGTGCCAGACTGCCAACCATGCTATGAAGCCCACCCAACAGACCCCCAACTAACATTAGACCCCTGCTGCAGTATATCGTGCCAAATACTAACAAGTGCCACATACCTGAGATTCTTGTGAGACTAACCCTATAGTTCAATGACAGTATTATAATGGTCAAGGCCCATAAACCTGTGACCTGTATAACTCAAATGTTGTAGATGATATAAACTCGAGTGATTTGTACAATGACATGATACACTACTGAGGGTCTTTTGATCAACTATTATTTAGTGCATGCATTACTCAGAATGTATTTTCTTAGCTTAGCTTAGATAGTGACCACCGTGTTTCACAGCGACCTGACCTTCACCCATCCGGAGCACAGATGTCTGACGTCAATCCTCCCGCCAACCAAGCAACCAACCCGGAGGAAGAGATGATGCCCACACCTAAGACACCACCCCGGCTGACCAATCCAGGTCCAACGTAGCATCATATGTTAAAGATGTCAATGTACTATATAAATGTGTTGTAACCTTGATGTGGTCAGAGCGCTCTCAGAGATCTAGATAAACTTTTCCTTGAAGTCTCACAGCCTGCTCTTTTGTCCCTTATTCCCTGTCCAGGGAGTGTCTGTATTATTCATTTTTTCACATGGAGTCGGGGAGGGCACAAACAAAACTCAGCCTCCCTGAAGATTGATGAAGTCATGAAAACGTGCGTTAGGAGGAGAGGCTAAAGACTGGTAACAGAGCGCCTGCCTTTACATCTTTAAACGCTAAACTGTTTAAGCCACACAAAATAGAATTGCCCCATATGGGTTTTCAAAAACCGACTAGAAAGGACACCTTTGGACCTAGAAACCTTTCCTTGTGGAGGGGAAGGCAAATGGCGGTGTTCGTTTATTTGCTGAAAGGCTTAATCGACCTGGCAGGGATCAGAACCTAATAACAAGGTTGTACTTTAATCCCAGCTGGCAGCCTTTACTCACCGAGCTATCTGGCCGTCTGAGAACCGACAACCTCAACCTAACCCTCTCCTCTGGTGGCCGCTCTCATAGGATTATGAAGTGTTGCGTTTCGTGATCGGGTGCTTTTTAGAATGACGTGCCATTTCCTTTGGTGCAACTCACGCAAAGATTTTATTTATCAATAGATCGAAGGAAAATTCGTTTTAACAAAACTTAGCAAAGACCAAGGTAGCAGAAACAGATTACAATACACAGAAGGCAAAACTTACTGTTATTAATTAGCAAAGAGGACAAAAAAACAAAATCTAGAAAACGTAGATGTTCACCAGCAGCTCACTGCCATACGACACATTCAATGGCATAGGTTCTCCTGGGCTAAGGACCCATTGAAATACTTGGGGCTCATGACCACAAGAGGCATAATGCACCTTCTAGAGGCATAGTGCACCTTCTAGAAATTAATGTGGGTCTAAAACTCAAAGAAGTCACAGCAGACTTAAAGAAATGGACCAAACTCAATCCAACACTTTGGGGTAGGAGTGGCACATTGCAAATGACTGCTCTACCTTTTCAACATGCTGCCCTGCCTCTCCCTGCAAAGCCATTGAAAGACCCACACAAAGTCCTCCTCAAGCTCTAGTAGGGTGAAGGGACAAGGCAGAAGATATCTTTGTCACAGTTTAGTTGCCCAGTGAAGGAACAGGGGTTTGGCTTCCCAACATAAAGTACCACAGGGCATATAGATTGTGAAGCCTACACTACGGGCATGGAGCCACCTCGGCCGACATGGTCCCCAAGTGGACATTTATCAAGAAAGAATCGGCCAAAGCAATCACTCTGGACAGATGCCTACCTCTTCGACCGCAGGTTCTGCCACAATAGAGGGCTGGGGACATGGATTGAGATGAGAAGTCTATCCTAAATGAACAATCTGGCCGCCACCCTTCTCACGCCGGGGGATAATTGAAGAGTCTAATAGACACGAAATCAGTTTAAACAGGAAAGACATAAAAACAGAGTTCCTTGTGGGCTCTAAAAGAGACTACGTAGACAGAAGGAATATTCTGTCTGTCTTCTTGGACCAAGCAAAGAAAGAAAGGCCACAAAACAAAATGGAGGGGCTGCAAGGCTTCTAAAATTAAGCAGTACCCCAATCGCCAAGGGTATGGACATGGTAGAGTCAAAGGTAGATTACACAACACAGCAGCCACTGGGCGATTGAAATTACTCGGACAACATTAGGTGCTTAAAAGCACCCCTGCCCTGCTAGACACGTGGGCTACCAAGGGCAGCTCATTCAAAACGAGTTGCATTGATAAAGGAACTTCGGTATATGTCCCTCTGACCAAAAACAGTATAATATCCAAGAAAACCAGCAAAAACGTTTAGGGGACTCAGTCAGAAAAAGGAACCCCAAAAATGAAATTCTGCCTCAAAACTTTCAGCAAGATAACGGCCTCATGAGTGAACCTGGACTGCACACCAATATTAGACCAAGAAAGCTCGGAAAGACCTGAAGGAGTGATGAAAGAATCGGATCAGATAGGCTGAACTGCACCGCCTGTAAGGGGCAGGGGTAGAATCTAAACTCACCTCTCTCCCGTTGTCCAGAAGCATGATGTCATCATCGGCAAGGTCATCTTGGCAGAAATCGGAGCATTTTTCGGACACAGCAAAATATCCCTTCTCATTGGAGCACCTGGGTCATAAAGGCCAATGAAACATCAGAAATCAAGTTCATATTCTTGACACATCCAGCCTTTCTCAAACTGCAAAGATCTAAAGCTGAGAAATCCCATGGCCTACTTAATTCTAGAGATCTCCGACCAATACAGGATCAATGGTCCTTACCTGAAGAGACGGGCATGTTTCATATAATCTGCATCTTCATCATAGGATTTCTGACCTCCAATTCCAACCCAGAAGAAGTTCTCCGGTTCCTCTCCCTCGTTCACAACCTTCAGAAAGAAAACTTAGAGTCAGTGCTGAAGGACCCTGGGGGGGCGATAGGTGTGAATCTGAGTTTATAGGCACAATGGTCCGTATTCATGGGCGCAGCAGAATGTTGTAGATGGTGGGGAGGCAGGGTCGGTCAGACTGGCAGACAGGGAACGCAGGATGGTACAAGAGAATCATTACCGCAACAGTAATTTGTCATGGTCGTTTCAGGAGCAAGTGGAGGGTGAGATAGATAGTGCAAAAAAAGCGGCATTGGTAAACAGAAACTGAACTATACACTGTTACCAAGAATTCAATCAACTTATTTTTCCTGCTGGCATAATACCCATTTTACAATTTACTTTAATCCTTTTTTTATTATATGTATCATTGTATATGGGTAATGTATTTATTTGATTTCCTGCTTTTAGTGTAAGCTTAACTCGACTGACATTGAAGATGCAGTCATGGTGCATTCCCAGGAGCCAATCAGGTCTCGAGGTGCTGAAAACAGATATGACTATAAGATTAGTGGGCAATAAAAGCACCCTTCACCCAGACCCATCTCAACTAAAACCTTAATCTCTACTTTAGTACTCATTAAAGAGGATGACCGTGCAGTCTACGTTTTAGTCGTCCCCTCTACTCCTTAGTACCCCTCAACAAAGATCTCAATTTTGCAACACCTCCCAGATTCTACCCACCTCTTCCCACCATCACCATGCTAGATAGCTCTCCATGCAAAATGACTCTTTAATATACGCCTACTTCTCTTTAAATTGAGTCATGGTTCCCCCGGCCCCACTGTCTCCCTGTGCTCCTCCCCTCAGACTCGCTTCTCCTCACCTCTCTGCAAACTATCAGGTCCCCAGCCTCTCTGGGCCTTCTTCCACTTCTGCTCCTTTTCCTTACTTGCCACACTCCACTGGAAGGTTCCCACTCTTCCCCAGGCTGTCAACGCCATTTCATTGATGAAAACCATCAAAACGAGGCTCAAACTCCATTGGCTAATGTTGAAAGACGCCCCCTTAATCCCAGCCCCCTTCCTATCCAAACTAAGCACCCATCCCAAAAGTCTTGCCTTCAGCCTTCGGAAGTACACTCTGTAAGTTGTAATTATGTAAATGGCTGTGGGCTCTTTTTTTATATGTTTATTTTACATTTTCATGAATAAGACAAGCAATCACAAAAAAGAACAAATATAAATATAACATAAACAAGGATATAGGCAAAATGACCCACATTAGCTTCACAATCCCCCCAACACTAACACACAACCATACACTCACTATCAGTGAACTACATAACCCCACTTCCCATAGCATACACGCATACGTCTAGACACTGATACTCTGTATTATTATTATTTATCTGTCTATCCTCTGCTCCGCACTTTCCACTCTTCCCCTCCCATGCACTTTTCCCCTTTCCCTTACCCTCCCCAGGCACTTGCGCGTTCTCAATGTCACTGGGCCTAGTAAGATCGCTGTTTTGTTCTCCCTTGTTCCCCTCCCTTGCCTTGTCGCGCTCTGAAACACTTCGTGTACAAGCGTGATAAAAATAAAATATCATATCATACCCATATAAATAGGCCTTAGGCTCTTAATGCCAACATTTATTTTTTAAACCTTTATTTTAAGATTTGACAAGTGCATCACATATAACATACATGTTTTGACATATTGCATTTAGACATACATCAAGTTTTGCATTTTCGGACTGGGGGTCAGTTCATAGTGTTCGCGTCATTGGTTTTCTTTTAGGTTTCAGTCTGTGGTCGATGGCGGACCTGGGTTTTCACTGGCTAGGTCAATGGCTGGGCTAGAGGATTCATCTCCTGATGTGTCGGAAGGTGGTCCAAGATACCTCCTTAATGGGGCCCAGATATCTTTTGGCCTGCAGGCCGACACCACGCTTTGCACGTATAACTGTAATGCCAACATTTAAGTGTTGCTCTACTATAGTGGGTATTTGGTCTCACTCTTATCCCTTCATCATCTGGCCTACCTCATCCAGTGCGTCTTGTAAAGGCACCTTACCCAAGGACTGCTTCCACTGCGTTTTCTCCTTGGTAAGTGTCATGTCAATTAGAAATTACACTCTTGTGCTTCCAATAAAATATGAAGACACCCTTTCAATACTGTAGGTCACCTGGACCTGCCTACGGAAAGTACATGTTACCTGTGGTATTTTCTAGTGCCATAGACCCTCCTCCCCTTCTTCCAGACCCATGGGACATCCCCCACATATCAAGCAGTGGAACAGTGCACCTTTTTCATAGTACGAAAAGCGCAGTTTGGAAGCCAGAAAGTACCTGAGAAGACCTGCACTGCTCAAAGCCCCAAACAGTAGGTGTTTGGCTCTTGAACCGTTTTGCATGTATCCGTTTTCCAAGATACGTATGCAAAACGGTTTGTGGTCAATACGAATGTTGTGCTAATCCCATCTACAATACAGCAGGTGTAAGACATTTACGACACATCGCATCACGAGAGGTTGGAATTGGATTTTTTTTCTCTGTTGGTTAAATTAATAACAATGCAACCTTTCGGAAAGCATTCAAAACGAATATTTTAGTCTAAAAGAAAAAGGACACACATAAAACATGCTGATCAAGCCACTAAATCAACTTCCTAAAATCAGAGACAATGTCACAGTCCAATTACCAATTTCATAAATTATTTAACAAAAAGAAGCGTAGTACAACAGTAACCACCTGTTTGCAACTTTAAAATCACATTCAGGTTTCCAATTTCATAGGCTTTAAAAATCCTGCTACCGCTATGACTACAGGTGTAGGAAGTTCCTAACATAAGTCGCTGCCAAAATATCTCAGCATTCACGTAATCCAGCCGATGGACATGTTTTTGAAAATATATAGTACGTGGTGCCGGGAGGGCTTTGCAATATACAAATAAGCGCTTCAGAGTCTCTCTCGTTATTCCTTCAAAATCTACAGTTAATGCTTTCTTTAGGAATATGCCCGTTACGCACTAAAATCTGTCTAGTCGGATGCAAGTTCCTTTGAAATCTCTGAAAGTCATTTCTTGCCCAAATACTGGGATACAGATTTAAAAAAGGAGCGACAATACCCAGCTTTTTGTATTTATAATTTAAACAAACAAATAAATAAATGACAAATAGTCTAAAGATGAGTATCTATGCAGTCTCTATGCTTGACAACCAATCATTATGATACATCTTTTGTTTTATTTTCCAAGGACTACCCAAAAGGATTACCCTAGCATCGATTCTTAACAAAACCACAGAACAGTATTCATACAAGTCATTGATGCACCTTTCTCTCTTGTTTTACATCAGTTGTTGGAAATCACAATACAATGATTCTTCTGGTGTATTAAGTATTTTCTGGTATAGTAATAAGCGCCATTAACCCAAACTCATTTTATTGCATCCCCAAGGATGCAACTTGGTAGGCGTAACACCCTTATCCATATGTAAGCTTCAAGTAGGGTAAGGGTGTCAAGAACCCACACATGCATCGCTTCCAATCCATACTCGTCGGTCTGTTTGAACTTTTTGCATCATCTTGTTAAGCCATGCTCTCTGCCTTATATTAAACTCCTGCTGTTCTCGCTCCTGCTCAGAAAGTGTTTACCCCCATTGGCCCTTTTTCTTTTGATAACTGCTTCAGAAAATGCCAGTTACAAGGGCGATTTGTATGAGTAAATCGGTGAACAAAAGGGACTCCTCAAATAGAGTAGTACCTGGTACACTGCCCCATACCAACTCTTCTGTCTTTTTAGGCAATATGGAACCCCCTTTACAGTATACATCTCCTACCCCTCAAGGGAGTGCCAGTTGTTTTTCCAAAGTGTTGGCATTAAGCGCAAAAAGAAAAGCAAAGTACACAAAAACTCTCTCCCTTCTAATAATAAAGCCATGAAGAGTGACTTTCCCAAAGATATTGGTGTTAGTGGGGTCTTCCTCCCTCACGCATGGGCAGTCGCAGAATATGAAGAACCCCCCCCCCCCTTCTGTTGCCCATGTGAGGGCAAATGAGGACTCTGCAGAGGGGAGTAAACGCGACAAAACTGAAGATGATGGGCCCACATGGATTCTTTCAACTCCAACCCTGCTGGTTAAGTCAGGGGTAAGGACTGGGGAAATTGCCCCTGAAGGACCAACAAAAGGGCGTGGCAATCAAAACATCTTGGGAAATTGGTTGCTTAAAGAGCGCCATATGCGGGACCTTGAAGCATGTTCTAATGTTGAGGATCTCCATATTTGGGTTGCTTCCTTTGCCTCAAAAATTCCCATGTTACTCTCCCCGAGTATCGATAAATGCTGCCAATGTATGCCTATAGTCGTGGTTAGTTCTGTCAAACTTTAGATACCTGGATTAGAGTGCACCAAGGTTGCCAAACTTATTCAGAAGAACTTCTTCATAAAAGTTTGAATCCTCAAGTCTGTTACGCTCACCTGGCTCCCACAGGGGCGTCGGTCGGACCCGGACTGCTGCGGCCTCCACCCACGTGATGCGTAGTGCAGCGATGACTGACTGGATCTGCCCTCCTAATCTTGTCTGCTTGGCCCGTAGAAATATTCTCCTACAAGTGGAGATTTGGATTTAGCCACTTGTGGATTCAAATGGTAGCACCCCCACTGTCCTCCCCACTAATCACCTCTGAAGCGCCCTCTCAACAATCTCATCTTATATTCTTGAAGGATGAGCCCTCCATCCTGCGAAGCACGCAGGGGCGCGTTGATGACCAGTTACTTCACTGGCCTGAAGATATTGGAAGAGTTGTAGACGTACCCTGACTCCAAAAGATCCTACCGAAGAGCCGTAAGTATATAGTTTGTTAGAGTTCAAAATGTCTGTAATTCACTCCTGTCCAATTCCTCTTTTATCTTGCAGCTTTGACCCAATAAGAAGATTGACAGCTGAAAGCGCTCCGGTAAATGTCTGTGTTACCCAACACTGTCCGGTAAATAATGCTAAGGGTTAAACTTGCTGCTTTCTCCTTGTCTTACAGGTGCGGCATAAGAAGATGTGGCGTGCTGATGAATTATACCTCTGGCGGTAAAATCAGGTAAGCATATGGCGGTTAAAGAGATTGTCTCTGTCTGTTCTCTCTGCTCACCTTGTTGTTTCATGTCCCCCTTAGGTGCCGGGATTCGGCGATGTAAAGATGGAGACAGCGCCGGATCGAAGAGATGCTGCGTGGAACGGTGAGTTTGGCGTGGCGCTGCTGCTGGCGAAGCGACGCATTTAAAACAAAGTCTTTCCTCTGGTCTGAAGATGCGATGAATCCGGAATCAGGTAAGAAATCAGGTAATACTCTTGTTCTAACCTTTGCTTCTTTCCTTCTTTCTAGGTGCTCCAGATTCGAGGCGGCCGTGGCAGAAGGCTGGATGCTGCTGCTGGCACGGTGAGCGTTACGCTGCTGGATGCAGAATAACGCAAAGCGTGTGCTGCTCTTCGGGCGTGGTTTAAATAGCCTCCAAAGTAGTCCCAGGTAGGTATTCCTCCCCGACCACACCCGAGTAACAAAATAGTCCCTAAGGTAAAGTAGTCCCTTCCAGGCCTCACATGGGCTTGGATCTTCTTGCAGCATGGTCTGCATCAGGTAAGTGGCACCCATGAGCCTGGCGCCTTTGGCGCCAGGACTGATGTCCCATATGAGCCTGGCACCATAGGCGCCAGGACTGAACCCAGACAGCCCCTGGCAGGGGTTGCTGGGTTTTCTCAAGGCGAGATGATGCCTGCTCCCGGGGCTGATGGACGTGGTCTGGATGCCCAGGGGTATGCATCATGACAGGCTCTATAACTACACCAGGAACAGTTTTTGGTAATGCCCACTCGCCTGATGGAACTTTCTCGCCGATTAAATCATATACCTTATCTGGCCTTTATCCGTAAAGGATATTCGTTTAAGCAAGTCTGTTATGACACAAATAGTCGATCCTACTCTAAGGAGTTTTGCCATGGATTCTAGAAATTTTATTATTACTAACGTTGATAAGCCGAGGGACTATGAATCCAGGGAGGCGATAAAAAAATAAATTCTAGCCTGGCTCGAACAAAGAGTGGGCCGTAATTGTGTCAGAACTCAAGACTTGAAAGTCCTCAGTAGGATTCAGATTGATGATGTGGCTTTAGTAGTTTACACACTTGTTCCTGAGCAAAAATTATAATCTACAGAATATGTCACCATTTACCAAATTGAGAATCATTATGAATTGACTCTTTCCTTGGTCACACATGTTTTTGTAACTTCCTTTCCTTTTTTTGATGCTATCATTATCTGCCGGATTATGTTTATTTTTATGTGATGTTTGTATTGTTTCTGTCTTTTTTGTAACCGCACTGAGGCCTACGGGCATGCTGTGCTATATAAGAAATACATCAAATCAAATCAGTCATACAGTATTTTAGGGACAATATTCCCCTCATAGAAATTAAGTAGAGGTTTCAATAAAAAAACCTTCCAAATTTGCAGTCAATTTCTTTTCATTTGAACTGAAAGGGCAGTGGCCTTAGTCCTTAAAAATTCTATGATATACTTTTTGTTTGATTAATTCAAAATTGAGAAAACCAGGTAAATCCTATTACAAGTTTCCAGCTTATATTTGTCCAAAACCAGGGCGCATTTGGGAACATTACATGTTGCACTGGGACACATCACATTCGTTTTGGCTGAACAAGATGATTTTGAAGTGCATATTTAGCAAATTAACCAATTAGCCTCTGTAGGCCGATTACTGTGAAATCAAATGATAGAAAAATCATCTGCAAAGCAATGCACATATATTTCTGATCAGCCAATTTTGTTGATATAAACGCCCCCCTGCTTAAGAACTCCTCAGCGTCCGAGACATATAATTTAAAAAGGCAGGGTGCAAGAATTACTCCCTGCTGTAATCCTGACATAGTTCCAATTTTCCTGGACAAACTCCCATCCATGTTTAAACAAACTTGCATATTGTATTTTGAATGCAAGCCAATCAGTATCCCAGAGATTAAGTTAGGGATGCCCCAAAGCTGGAGCTTCGCCCATAGTTGGCTATGACTCACCAAGTCAAATGCTTCACTTAAGTCAATTGAAGCCACATAAACTGACTTATATTTGCCAGACCAAGCAAGGAACTGCATACACTTGACAACAAGATCATTTAGCGAAGCACCCATTTTCTTGCGGAAACAGGTCTGAAACATTTTTAACCTTCCCACCTGCACCGCCCAAGAATTCAAGCGTGAGAGGATGATGGATGCAAATATTTTGCTATCCGCATCGATCACCATTATTGGGCAGTTGTTTTTAGGGTACGTTCTTAGCCCCCTTTTATAAGTAGGTACCACTATGGAAGTCTCCCATGAGTGTTGATACATACCTGTCTCCACCACAACATTAAAAATAAAGAGGAGGGTAACTCTCTGAATCTGTCATAAGGACTACATTTGTGAGCCTGTTTGGCTGAACTGCCCTAGATCTGCTGGCCTTAATTATACTATTCACAATTTCCTCCCGTCCGATAAGTGCAGAACTGGAGGCAATAACTTGACCTTTATCCAAAATATTCATTAAGGATACAATGCCTATGTCTATGGCATATATAGATTGAAAATGCTTTAGCCATTCTAACTCGGGTATAGGATTGATCCGAGATACCACCTGGGGATTAACCAGAGTTTACGAATTGTATGAATCTTTAGTTTTAAGGATATCTAACATTAGCTCACCCTCCCTCTGCAGACGTCGGGCCCAATGATTTCTGACCCAGTTCCCATAAGCCTGCTTATCCAAAAAGAGTGGAAGTCACCCACTGTAAATGTGCGACGCTTGCATTCTTCAGTTGAATTTTCCAAAAAACTAATTAGTTCTCTATTCAAATGCCCCATTTTTTTTATAATTCCACTTAAGTCTATTAGCCCTGGGATTCAGGGTACAGCCACATTCTTCCACCACTGAGCTTCCTAAATGGAAACTAGCAACAGGACATTATGGTCACTCACCATAGTATTAACAACCCTGAATTTTAAACACAACGAAAGAAAATGGCATCTACAAACAAATAACCCATGTACTGCCTCGTTACCTCTACTAGTCCAGGAGGGAAGCATGTTTTCATCCCCCAAAAGATTACCATTAAGCATACAAAGGCCCAAAGATCTGAGAGTAGAAAACCACATATCCCCATCTATGACCTTCCTTGAGGCTCCAAGCGAGAGAAAAAAACTAAGGTCATCCCCATTATCATCCTCGCTGAAAGAGGAGGAATTGAAATCACCTCCTACAAGCACGAATCCCTTTCAATTTCCCCCGCACCAATCTAATATAAAATTAACCAAAACCTCTAAAATACAATAATACAAAAAAATAAATCACTCAATGTGGACACCCTCCTGTGCCAATAAATATTTACCACTAAAAGAGGAGTGCATAGAGCATTAACCATAAGACTCAGTTCTGTTGCAAGTGCCCCGTCTGAACACAATAGGGTTTATTGCACACAATACCCCTGCTCGATTTCATAGCAATTAACAGACCCCGAAAAGGGTCTACCCCTGGGGGTTTTCAAAGCACTCTGAGAAGCAATCCTAAAACCAACAAACAAAGGTTGTTCCATTCACCAGGTTTCTTCCAGTAGGAGTATAGCAAAGGTTTTTAAATCATGGCATGTATTATGGCTTTATGGTCACTAAGGCGGTAAAGTCAAGAAAACATGCAGTATTTCAGAATTACTACATGAAGTCTTTCAGATTTACATTTTTTTCATTTTTGCCTTTTTAAAACATGCATAAAAGGACAGCAGCATCCCATAAAGAAATAAATGCACAGAAGGGTCAGTAACAACCCTGTGCATGGTGCATGTCCATGGACAAAAAGGTGAGAATGTATCAGATGCTCACATTCTCACCCCCCCGCCCCCTCACCCCTGCCCCCTGCAGCTCACAATGGAAGGGGATGAGCTGCCGCATTCCTAATGGGATAAAACGTGTTAAGCAGATTACAAAGAAAAACAATGCTTGCCTCCAAATTATGGGGAAATGCCCCTAGTTTTCAGGTGGCATTTCGACATACAATCATGCAGTATTTACTGCAAATAGTGTTATGAAAATAATGCAGGAGGTTCAATAGCTAGCAAAAACAAAGAGGTCATGGCTGGAAGGTTTAGAATGAATCTTAACCCCGGGCATTGATCTGGGCGCCCCTCCAGACCATCGTTCTTCACCATCCAAGCCATTACAAGAAGGGGAAAGATCATATGCAAATCAGGCTTGGTCCCACCCCAATACCTCTCATGAACAGGGACACTAAAAGCAGCAATGCGACAAAGGCGGCCTCTTTTTAACATTTGTGACATACACATAAGGGGCCCACTTGCTTTTATTTTTGGACTTGCTAGGGGTCAGAAAAGCCTGATGCACGGTTTAGAAAACCCACTTTGCCTAGTTATCTTATACGCAGACACACCAATCACACCCGCTTACCTGTTTGCTGTAGGAATCATCAAACATGTGATTTGTGATGTCCTCGGCTAGCTTAGCTTCATCAGGGTCCGCGGCTCTCCCAACCCATGTGTAGACAATGCCCTGATTATCAGTACTTTCAAAGGGGACCTAGAACAAACCAAAAATCCCAGCAGTTAGCAATATGGAGGAAGAGATCACAGCAGTTGGCTCAAGTCATGCTACAGTTGGAGCCCATCGTTTGGCACTGGCTGGTAGAACCTCAGCATGGTCGGATCACACAATGCTTTACTATTCTGGGGGTGGTGCCCCAAGGTGGGCCCTGCAGGGACATGTTATACCCAATGATAAAAATAACAAAATGGAGATGTGGCTCAGCTAAAGCCCATATGTAGCTTTTATAGATGTTGTTTCATGGTTAAAAAGTGCACTGCTTCTTCGCACGTACAGACCCTTGATTTATCTTCCAACTGCTCTCCCCACCACCTCCTCATGCCCCACCCTTTCTCCTTTTCCCCATTGCACTTCAAAAAGGCCTAAACATAGTATTAAGCATATGCAAGAAACATGCAATCAAATTGACTGCACATATGCAAGCAAGCAAGGCAGCAAACCTGCCTGTACCTCACTTTGGACTTTAACAACATGCCTTTGCAGCTTCACTTACAACCAATGAGACACTCACAAGAGCGTTGAGTTGCAGTACTAAAGGGTTCAAGGACTGCCTACTCTCTCCATGGCCTGCCACTTGACAATCTGCCTCTAGAGTTCCTAGGCTGACCATGAGAGGCTCAAGACCAAGGCCCATGTTGAGGAGCTTGCCGACTCACCTTCAATATGTAGCAAAACTCAGAATTCAATAGACTGGCATCTGTGGTGACTTGGATACATCTGCAAGGAACAGAAAAGAAACTTCAGATTGTATTTCACAATGCAGCAGTGTGGAATAAGCCACCATGATGTGAAGGAATGGATAACCAAGCTACAACATAGGAACTTTCCCACGCCTGCCTCACAGGGAGAGGGTAGGCGGAGCACTGGGATGTATTTGAGGATATAGGGGGGTAATGCCAGGCAACCAACCAAACACACAAAACACACACACACACACACACACACACACACACACACACACACACACACACACACACACACACACACACACACACACACACACACACACACACACACACACACACACACACACACACACACACACACACACACACACACACACACACACACACACACACACACACACACACACACACACACACACACACACACACACACACACACACACACACACACACACACACACACACACACACACACACACACACACACACACACACACACACACACACACACACAGCCAAGGGCTAGGCATATACACTGCACCAAGGCATACAAATCTATGCATGATGTGCCACTCATCACCTTCCAAAGACCTAAATATCAAAGCCCAGACCTACGAAGGATACCTCAATAACTCAGCTGCACATCTACAAAAAGATGCTTTGGCCTTAAACACTGCATGCAGCATGGGTTTGCAGCCATTGCTGGATGCAGGTGTCAATAACACAGGCACAATATCGGCCATAAGACTGGAAATTGTGCTTCAAACCAGAAAGCTGCTATGTTAATAAAGAGGGTGGCTTCCAGTTCTCCCATGAGATCACTAGCTGCATACACCTTCACCCCAAGCCCATCAAACACTGAAGCCCCAAGAAGGTGAAGAGAAAAAAAAAATAAGAAATTGTGTCTGAAAGCTTCCTTCAATTGGCAGAAATCCATCAAGACTTAATGAGGCAAGTTGAGCATGAAAAACTGTAAAACATCATAAGTAGAACACAAAATCTGAAAGATGTGATGCGAGGAGAAACACAGTTCGAGAACACAAGCCAAGACACCCACTGTGCACAGCATATGGTTTGCATACAATTCCACCCTATCCCTTAACACACAATTTCCTGCTACCCCAAATTCGCATACACCAATTGGTGCACTGCAAATTCAACCAAGACAGCAGCAGGGTTTCTGCGAGTTAATGGCACGTGAAAAAGATGGCCAATGAATGCAGTGACCCTACAGTGTTCTTGAACAGCCCCACTGTTCAAGAACAAAGGAGAAGGTTCCAAGACCCCGAAAACGGCGCTCCTCCTTCTCTGCGGGTCACTCAGTAGATTGGCTCAGCCTCTTCAGCGTTTACCGCTTTCAAAGATTGCTCGGAGGCTGGGGAATGGGGCTACGTGTGATCAGAGAAATCTGATTGTACCTTTAAAATGGTGCGGTAGCAGTGAAACAAATGTAGACACCACTTTGTGAAGCATTGGGCTATAGAAGATTTAAATGTGTTAGTTATTTTAACTTAGAAACTTGTCAATGTCTTACTTTGCATACAATAGGACTGGACAACAATCTAAAACTGAAATGACTAAGTATTCTCACTCAAGGGAAAGAATTGGGAACTTTTCTCTGTGTTAGGGAGATTTTTACACTACCGTCTGGTGAGGGCTGTGTAACTATCTAACCTAATGGTACAAGAGTGTTGCCCAAAAGGAAAGACCAGCGACTCCAATGGTAAGCAGAGAAGAGAAGTCAGGTTTAACTTCAGGAGGGAGGAGGGCTAGCAGGGAGGTACACATATTCCCAATAGTCATCACAAAAGAATGCAACGGATACTAAAAAATATACGCTATTAGAATACCCATGTTTGGAAAAATAAGTACTATGGTTAAACATAATACAAAGCAGAGCATAGTGTAGTTAACACAACAGTAACTGGCCTGTTAATGCCCAACTGGCTCAACTACAAATACAAGCCCCGTACAATGTGGCAGACACTATACATATAGGCTTTCAGAGGTAAGGTAAAAGTAGACCACCCTAGAAAATAGTACACACAGTAATCACCAACATGTTCAGGACCCAAAGAGGCCACACAGAACGTAGCATGGGTTTCCACTTCATGCTAAATAAAGTATTATACCCTAATACATAAGCACATACACGGTTTCAGCACTTTGATGCAGTAAACAGGGGAACATATTGTCCAACACCGCTAGGGGGGCTATCAAAAGACTGGGATATATTCTGATGATGATTTGCACAGCGCTTGACACTTTATGTGGGTTATCCATACATGATACCAACTCTTTTGGAACCCACTTACAAATAACCCTATCTGTTTTCCCTGACGCACTGACTGACACATTATTTAATAATGGTCTTTTATCAAACCGTGAGCTATTTGATTAATTTGTTTGGTTGCCTTTTTCAAAATATTTTTTTCTAATCGAGCTTTAATAAAATGGTGTAATTTTTAAATTCTTAGTTGTTGAGTTTGAGGTTTTGGCCTCTGCTTCTTGAGGTCACTTTATAGTCAGGCACCTAGCCCTTGCTTTAGGTATTTTTTGGCCCCTGACACATGCGTTTGCTTATTAAGGTCTTCTAACCTTTTCTGAGGGATTGTTCGGTTTGGGCGTTTTGTCCCTTTTACCTCTCTTTGTTTCCTTCTATATATTCTGATGAAACCGTCCCTATGCCCAGACGGGTGTATTACACTCCAAGGTGGAGTAGGGGGACCATAGTACATTTGTGGTACAATGAGCATCATAGGCAGGAGTGTAATACATTTAAAAATCACCAATCAATCGTGGCAGCATTAAAATTCCAGTGTTGGTGGCAAACTCCATGGACCCTAAGGGGACCCTTGAAAAATGCCACAGTCCAGGTCCTTGCAATGTCAGTTGAGGGAGATTCAGCGTTTTCAGGAAAGTGCCCCATAGTAAAACAAGACAAAGAGGCTCATTATAACTTTGCCGGTGCAGAATTAACGTGCCAGCATTACTGTATACCGGGACTTTGCCGCAACGGCAAAGTGCAAATTTGCCAGTGGGGTTGAGTAATTACCTCCAGCTACTAGCTGGAAGTAATTCCACCACCCTACCGGCAAAAATAGCTGGTATTTAATGGGGATTTACAACCCTTACCAGCACTTGTGCTGGTAACAGGGCTAGCATTTGCAAAGAAGAATGCTATCGACCCCACAGGTCACCAGTGGAGACCCAGAAGAAGAGATCCAGTGCAGTGTTCAAGACTGAGTAGCCCCAGGAGCAGATACAGGGTAGGATTCAGGCCCCAATGTAAACTAAAGGGGAAATGTGGTTGAGGAATACCTGCAAAGCACGATGATCACAGACCATGGGGCCCTTTGAGGGTGAGTATCTTGAATAATCCATCACTCCAGAGCCCAGAGGTAAGTACTTACACTGCTGGTTCCTGAAAACAGTTCTAGAAAAGCAGAACAACTCAAGTATAAGCTACTTTTTACAGGGTGAATTGGTGGATCTGGTCACCCAGGGACTTGAACGCTGACTCGATGACGAGCCCTAAGGCCCAAAAGAAGAGCAACCGTCCTTCACAGGAGTGGGACCCACCATCCAGAATTGGAATCAGTAATGGAGATGGGGCAGGAGGACAGAGGAACCTGCACACGGCAAACCGCAGTAGCCAAATGTGGATGGCACATCAGCAAAAACGCCCCCTGCAGCAAGACATTGGCGGTGCCAAAGCAGGATGACCTAAAGAAGCAGATTAGCCAGGGTGTTGGGGTTCTAACACCCTAGTAGGCAGTGAGAGCTTCCAAAAAACCAAGGTGGGAGGTGCTGGTGGTAAATTGCAGTAGAACTTCCCAGAAACGGTCCCAGGATGTAAGGCCTGGCACAAGCCAATGAGGAGGACCAGAAGCAGGATATAAAAGATGCATAAATGATGCCCAGCACTCCGAAATGCACAGGGGGGCACAGGCAAGATACACCAGTCCCACTAGTATGGCCAAACTGGGTCTCAAAATCAGATACAATGGTTTTTCAGTGGTAAAACCATTCAGCAGGTAAGCAGACCTGCTCAGCATCCGAACATATGGCACAACATAGTGTATACGTGTTCCTTCTAGATGTACCTTAACTCACAGGGACTGGCTTCTGCCAGCCTACCAATTGCATTAGGGGATTTAAAACAAAGGTGTTAGTGGCCAACCAATCATGTTGGCTCCAAAAAACTGCCAAACACCCAGGCCCATCTCCACAGGAAGTATAGTGGCCTGTTGGGACAGGAACTCTTCTACACCAGTTCAAAACATTCCAGAGGCTGCCATCCTAGCTTTGCAAACAGCTCACATGGCCAGGACGGCCATTTTAGGCCTGCCTCAGTTTCCCTGAACAAAGGAAGCCCCCAAAACAAAATGCCCAAGAGTAGGAGAGTAATCCATTAAAGGTAATCGCACCCCTGGTGAAGCCAAAACTAAATACTAGATGCACCAGCCTACTCTCTAAAACCAATGCAGGGTGATAAAATCAGCCTAAAACAAAATGGGAGGCTTAGAAAGCACCCCTGGCCAGGGGACCCTATTGGGCAACCAGGACCATATACTCTTAAAGGGTGAAAAGGGGATAGTACAAGCGTACTTTAGCGGAACTATTCTACTATTTCTTTTTTTATTAAAATGATTTGGTTTTTCTATTAAACCTTTTATCTTTGGTTATGCCATATTTCATGTCTGGAATCAGAAAGCTAAAAATATACAAAAATAGTTTCTTCCTTATTGCCTTTTGTCTTCTAGAATCGTTTTTAGAAAGTGTACAATGTTGAAGATTTCTTTTTTTGTCTCACCCTGAAGAAATTTTGGCCATCGGTCTCCAGGTTCTAGTTGAGTTGCTGCGGATAAATACATGTCTCTTCCATGCGTTTTTGTATCGGTCAGGGCTGGGGAAGAGATGATGATATGTTTCAGGGTTTCGATCCAGTTTTCTTTTTTGCAGAATCTGCAAAAAGCCATGTCCTTTGGTAGAAGATTCCTACATGACAGTAGTTCCCTTGTTGGTAGCAGGTTTAGCCGAAAGCATAGAAAAAAGTCTCTAACTTGAGTAGATGGAAAGTGTTGGAGATAAGCAGGGAGGCAGTTTACTGGGTGGGTGTTCGAATTTACAATCTTGATTAAGTTTGTATTTTACCTTGGCCTCCATGGTCATTATCCAATAATTTTGAGTGATTTGTTTTTTTGCTTTTTCCGGACGAAGTTCGGTTGAAATATCTGCCGTAATTCTGATGTCTGCCATGTGTTTTTTCCAGATCAGCAAAGTAGTTGCTTGTGTTGTGTTTTCTTTTCCTTGGAATATTTCTAGTGCCGGGATGTGGAGATCGGTCAGGATTTTTCTGTATAGATCTAATGTTCTCCATGCGTAAAGTGATGTTAGCGATTGGAGTGCCAGTTCGTATCGGATATAAGTCGTTGGAAATTATTGGGGTAATGATAGAACTGTCCTCCAAAAAAGGCCTTCTAGACAGGACCATATCGTTCCATCTAGGTTAATCAGAGATTCACTGCTATACAGAAGAATAGCCACAACCTTTTGTCTGTAAAATGTTATGATCGGCTGCATTGAGAATTTACCGTATTTACGGTGGAGAAAGCGGCCTTGGCGGGCTAGTGACAATGTTTTCGTTTGGAGGGAATTTCCCCAGTTAAATTCTGATGGCGATTGATTCACCCACATCCCCAAATATTTTACAGTTGTTACTCGAGCTAAGGGCTGCTGATTCTGGAACATTATTTTCACTTGCTGGTTTGCCTTATCAGTCGGTGCTAGCAGCATGACTTTCGATTTCTGAGTTAATTTCAAGGTGATTTGCTTTCATGTAGGCCTCTACTTTTAACAGAGCAATTTGGAGACCTCTTGGTGTTTGAGAGCATATGACAATATCATCTGCGTATATTATGCATGGGATGGTTGTTGTGTTTAACTTTGGGGGGTTTGCCATCTGAGTGTTTGTCTCCGATTCATAATCAGCCGTGAATAAATTGAATAATGTCGCTGATAAAGGACAACCTTGTTTGAGGCCATTAAAGGTTGGAATGTCATCAGAGACTGCCATCTTTCGATAGTCTGACTCGGATTGATGTATTTTCATACAGCAACTTCAAAGGCTCCAGTATATTGTCTGGGCATCCCCATTGATGTAATTTGGTCCACTGTTGTGTTCTGTTCACTAGGTCGAAGGCCAATATGAGGTCGATAAATGCTGCGTATATTTGTCTTTTGCTATAAATTGCCTCTTGTTTTAGCAAGTTTAAGAGAAATAGATTGATATTTGTGCCGACATGCTTTACAAAACCAGTTTGTCTTTTTGCAAATATTTGATTTGCTTTGACCCAGGTGTTTAATTGCTCTAAAAGTATGTTGGCAAAAATCTTTCCCAAAGTGTCTAAAAGGGTGAGGGGTCTAATTACAAGGATATTTTGTGTCACCCTTTTTGTAGATTGGTAGCAGTACTGCTTTTTGCCATGATGGAGGAATTGATTTGGTTTTATCAATTGTGGTGAAGATGTGGGAGCAAATATCTGTCCAGGTAGATTTATTTGCTTTGATGATTTCATTAGAGGGGCCATCAGGGCCTGGCGCCCGTGAAGGATTTAATTTGATGATCACTTTCTCAATGTCTTCAGTCTCCCAGGTGAAAGCCCAGGGATGTTTTTGTTGATGATTGGCTAGGTTTTCTTCATTGGTTTTATCCTTATATTGTAATTTCCAGCTCTGCTCATCCACATTTGATGACATTGTAGCTGACGAGGCCATTTGGGGGTTCAGGTCATTCTACTATCACAATAAGTTAGAAATTCCCCCCCCCCCCCCCCAAAATAAAGGGGGAAACAGTATGGTCCCAGAAAATGATACTGCAAAACACTCAAAAGTAGAATTCTGCTCTAACACCTTTCTTTGTTTGAATGTCCATCACTGTTTTCCCTCATCATCATTAAGGGTCAAATTTCCGGGAAGAGCAACTTGGGCAAGGGGCACTCAAAAGACCCATTTGGATAATTTTGCATCAGTTTGGTCTGTCATTTGCACCCCTTGAATGCAACGCCCACGAGTGCAAGTGATCATGCTCTTCTACAGCTTTGTTTTAAGGGACAGCATAGGGAGCTGAAGAGCATAAAGGGGATGGCAACACAGACAAATCAGGCAAGAACTCGTTTACAAATTCCCCCGAGGCAAATCCTAGAAATTAATATAAGCTACAAGGAAGCTTTTGCTGTTAACCCTTTGGGTGTGAATTACTCAGGCCTTCTCTTAAGGTTTCAAATGAAGGTAAGGCATGGGAACAATCGGAGGGTCGCTAAAGTGTATTGCCCTAATGAGGAAGTCAAAAATCCGAAAAAACAGTCGAGAGCCGATAGAGCACTGTGAAAGGGACGATAAAGTGCATTTGAAGAAAAAACTGCGAAAACAGCAGTATCGAAACTGTCTGCTGTCAACCAAGGCCCTGTGTCTTCAAACTGACGCAGAGACCATGATGAAAATGATAGCTAAGAAAAAAAACCTGTGAATTGTGGGCCCAGCTAAATAATAATTCTGCCTTACAATTGGCTACTATGATTCCGGATGTTACGGAAAGGGCTTGGATTACGTTTTTTGGTGCCCTTTTCTCAACTAGTTCCGAAACATCTATACCGAGGGCAGAGCAGTCTAGGCGGCCCGGGTCTATTGCGTTTACGCAAGAGGATATCGTTAATAAAATAAAAAACTGAATCCATCTGGAGAAGCGCAGCCGGATGGCCTGAATAATGAAATGCTAAAACGAAATCCTGAGGAGTGGGCAGATTTCTGCTGGACGTTATTTAACCAGATCCTGGTAACTAAAAAGGTCCCTGCTTCCTGGAAGACGCAATAATAGTGGCAATTTATAAAGAAGGGGAAAGAGATAACCTGAAAAATTATAGGCCTATTGGCCTTTTACACATGCTGGGAAAGATCTTTGCGTCAATCCTGTTGGGACATTTTAAGGAGTGCGCTAGAAATGCAGGCCGTCGTGATAAACGGCAGGATGGGTTTGTCTCTGGGGTTGGTACTAGCTTTAACCTACTCTTGCTTAATATCCTAAAATCGAAAGCTTGCACATCAGGCCAGAAGATTTATCTAGCCTTTATAGATTTGGAGTAAGCGTTCGACTCAATCAGTAGGGAAAATTTGTGGGGAAACAAACTCGCAAGCTGGTGCTGCCCGCTGGACCTTCTGGAGGCAATAAAAGACCTTAATTCCTCAACATCTATTAAAATCAGAAGGTCGAGTGCAGGGATACTGACAGAGTCAATACAGACTACAAGAGGACTTAAACAAGGCTGCCTTTTTGCAGAATTGTTTAATCTGTTTCTATCTGATTTGGAAAAGAGTCAAAGAAGTAGCTGCTTTTCCTCATAAAATGTATAGCCAGTCGATCTCATGGGTCGTCTATGCGGACGATTTGGACATGATGGACTACACACCGATAGGCCTACAAAGGTGCTTCAAACAATTGGAGATCTACCTGCCTGAAAGCAGCTTGAGGGTGAACATGACAAAAATAAGATCATGATTCTACCCAAGCCAGGAACTAGGAAACAGTTAAAATTCAGCTGTGTAATAAACGAGGAGACAATGGGCTCCTTTCTCCTCCCCCCTCCCTCACCTCGTGTGACTGCAGAGATGTCGTCGGGCCTAGTGCGGTAATCGCCTGTATGTTCCCGTATCCTTCCTGTCTGTGTCTTGACACTTGCACCATGTAAGGTGTCGCTAGGCTGAGTGTGATGGTTAATCCTTGCATTCTTTTTTTGATATAACATTTTTATTGTTTTGTGGACATAAACAAGCACAACAACAATAAGTAGTTGACATTTGGTCACTACACATAACCATTTAAACATTTAAACACACAGATATACATTTCTTCCTGGCATCTGGTTTATGTTTGCATATATTGTAAAGTTGTTACATCTAGAGTTTCTCGAGATCGTTCCAATGGCTTATATCAGTTCACTGTTCGGCGCTCAGTGTCCCCATGTCTGTTCTTTGCTTGCCTTCAGTTGTCCTCCCATTTTTGCCATATCTTGGCCGCTTTCTCTGGGCGTCCTCTTGTGGTGTACACTCTCGCCTCCATTGGGACGCACATGTCCATGTGCGCTACCCATTTGGCGTACTGTGGCGGTGTGGGCGAGCCCCATAATTGGGCTATGTTTCTTTTTGCGAGACTCGTAGTCGTTGCAAACATGAGTTTTTCAAATCTGGATAGCTCTATATCCGCATCTATTCCCAGTATCAGGAGTTTGGGGTCCATCGGTATTTCACGGTCAAGTACTGTTGAGAGCCTATCGCAGCATTGTTGCCAAAAGTCCTGTATCCGCGGGCATTCGCATAGGATGTGGAAGAAGGTTCCTCTCAGATGGTGACATCTCAAGCAGTTAGGGTCCGTCGCCCTTCCCCATTGGTGCAAGGCCTCTCTAGGATAGTAAATCCTATGTAGGATTGTTAGCTGGACCAGCCTGATTTTGGCTGCAATTGCTGATTCCCAGGGGTACATAAGTGCCACTGTCCAGTCCTCTGCTTGTATTTGACCCACATCTCTTTCCCATTTCTCTTTAAGTCCTGTGAGTTCTTTCGTGGCAAACGAGTTGATGGCATTGTACATTGTGGATGTTACTTTGTGTCCAATTCGTTCCATCACTATGTTCCTCTTGATCGGGGTGCATTCTGGCACATTTGGGAGGTCTATTTCGCTTGCAGTAAGTGCGTGCCTTATCTGTATGTAGTGGAAGTGCTCCGTGATGGGAAGGTTGAATTCGTCTTTCAGGACTTGGAATGTCTTGATTTCGCCATCCGGTACCAGGTCTTCTAATGTCTGTATCCCCGCCTCCTCCCAGGCTACCCATTTGGGAATGTCTTTAAGTTTCGGGAGGTGTTTATTCCACCACAGGGGTTGTTTCAATGTGACCTTCCCCTCCCACCCCAGGTATTTATGCGCATCCATCCAAATCTGCGTTCTCTGAGCCACCATTGTCGGGTTTTCTTTTGATACAGGCTTTCTAGCGGGGTGATTCCATGGTCCGTCCGGGCGTCTGCTCTGTTGTGTGGTATCATTGGATCGGCATGCAGGCCATCATCCACCACTGACATTTGGGCCGCCCAGTAATACGTCTGCAGGTGTGGAAGTCCGATTCCTCCCTCTCACACTGAGTGCTGTAGGGTTCAGAGAGCAATTCGTGGGTGCCCGCCTCCCCATAGCAGTTTCTTGAGTGATTCATCTATTTTGTGAAATTCTATTTGGGGTATATATAGCGGTGCGTTCTGCAGGGCATATAAAAACCGGGGGAGGGCCAGCATCTTGAATAAAGCAGCTCTTCCCAGTAGGGTGAGCGGAAGGGCCATCCAGTGCTTTCCGTCATTTACGAATCTATCTCTTACTGGGTGCAGGTTTTTCCCTATATACTGTGTTGGGTCTGTTGAGATTTGTATCCCCAGATATCGGAACTGCTCTTTCTCGATCTTAAATGGGTTATTAGCTAAGGTCGCTGCATCGAGTCCCTTTATTGGAAAGATCAGGGATTTATCATAGTTTACCCTCAACCCGCTAAAGGCTCCATATGTACTTAGTATATTGGTTACAGTGGGACAGGAGATCGCTGGTTCACTAAGGTAGATTAGGGGGTCATCTGCATATAGGGACACACTGTCTTCCCAGTCCTGTGCCCAGTGGAACCCCTTCCAATCTAAGGACTCCCTCAGCATAATCGCCAGTGGTTCAATTGCGAGTGCAAATAACATTGCCGAGAGGGGACATCCCTGCCTGGTGCCCTTCCCAAGTTTTATGGTTCGTGAGGACCAGCCATTGACTCCGATTTCTGCTATTGGGGCATTGTATAGGAGTTTGACCCAGTTTGTGAATTGCTCACCAAATCCCATTTTGCCCATGATGAGCCACAGGGCCTCCCAATGGACTGAGTCGAAGGCCTTCTCAAAGTCAATAGTAAGCAGTGCCAATGGGTCCTGTAGAGTGGCCGATCTTTCAATGGCAGAGTAAAGTCTGCGTATATTCATTCGCGTAGATCTTTGTGGCATGAAGCCGCATTGGTCCGGGTGGATCAGGGAGGCTATCACTGTTTGCAGTCTGTTGGCCAGTATTTTGGCCAATATTTTAGCTTCTGTGTTAATGAGAGAGATTGGGCGGTATGAGCTGCATGCGCCTGGAGGTTTGCCTTCTTTGTGTATTACCACTATGCTGGCTTTTCTTAGGTCCGGTGGTAGGATGCCTTTCTCCTTTGCCTGTAGGAACATTTTGAGCATGTGTGGCGCCACTTCTCCGGTGCCAATTTTCTTCCATATTTCTACTGGAAGGCCATTCGGCCCTGGGGTTTTTCCATTCTGTAGCTGGGAAATGGCTGTCGTCAGTTCTTCCTCTGTTATTGCGGCTTCAAGATTCAGCCTCTGGGTTTCGTTTAGTGCTGGGATGGTCGCTGAGTCCAATATGGTGGCGTCCAGCGGAGTCGTCGGTGGGGCATATAGTCTTTCATAGTAGGTTGCAAAGGCCTCCGCTATGCCCGAGTCCGTTGAGGCCCATTCAGTGTTTGTGATGCCTATCCGCCGTACCTGGAGGTGGCTGTCCTCCCTCCTTTCCAATCATTCCAGCATTTTGCTTTCATATATCCTTGCTCGTGTAGTTCTGTGCGCCTGTTTTGCGCATGTCAGCGCCACATTGTATAGTTTCTTTTGTGCCACCTTTAGAGATGTATTGTCATCTGTCGTTCCTGATTTTATGAGGTTCTCCTCAGCACGTCTCACGTCTGCTTCTGCTTCTTCTACTTCTTGCTGGTGTGATTTTTTGTGTGCTGAGGTCCAGCTCAGTAGTTCACCCCTTAAAGTTGCCTTATATGCTTCCCATACTATTCCAGCATCGTCCACAGAATCCTGATTTAGTTCAAAGTACATTGCGGTTGTTTCTTGGATTTTCTCCGTTAGTTCTGGGAATCCCAGGTAGTATGCATTCAATCGCCACTTCAGTGGGGCCTGGGGTCTTTGTGTCTCAAGCAGCATCGTGAGTGGGGAGTGATCCGATATTCCTCGGGGCTGCAGAGTTGACTCAATTACTTTGTGCATATTTACACCAGGTAGGAAGAAATAGTCTATCCTAGACATCGATCCGTGTGCACCCGAGTGAAAAGAGAATTGTTTCTCGCCTGGGTGGAGGTCCCTCCATAAATCTTTCAGGCCCTATGCTGATGCAAAGCTGGCCAGCTTGGTCAGTCGTGTCGGATTTCCTCCTCTCTGATGTGTGCGATCCTCAATGCTGCTCATCTCCTCATTGAAGTCCCCGCCCATCACCAGTGTATCTGCTGGGTTATTTACTATTATCGGCGTGACTTCTTCGAGTAGAGGGGCCATTAATGCTGGGGGCAAGTAGATCGCCATTGTAGCTATAGTTTGGTTCCATAATGTGCCAAGTATAAACACAAATCTGCCTCCCGGATCTTGAATTATCTGTGTTATGTCTATCGGGGTTCTTTTGTTTATCAGTATCAGCACACCTCTCGAGCCCATGGAGAAGCCTGCATGGATTGCTGTTTTGTACTTGGTTCTCTTGAAGAATTGGCAGTTCGTGCCCGCCAGGTGTGTTTTGGTTATCACTATATCCGGATCATGTCGATTGATATATTGCATTACTAGTCTTCTCTTTATGCTATTTCCCAGGCCATTCACGTTCCATGTCATGAAGGCAAGCTATTTTTCCCCAAGTCCAGCTGTAGCCATTGCTCACCGAGTTCCTTGCCATATGTGGGTGTTTGATCCTTGCCATTTTCAAGTATATCTTGTTTGAAGTGGTCCTGATGGGCCAGGTGTCATTTTGATACCTGTGTAACTCCCGATTCCCCCTCCCCACAATCCTTCCCCAACTGAAGCATCTGTCGCCTATTATACAAATCATTTATCTACTTATAGTCTCTTTGGTATTAGGAATACCACAGTGTGCACTTCGTAATTGTTCAGGGGGGCTGTGCTGGGTTTTGGGTCGCCAGCATTCATTTCGCCAATTGTTATGATTGTTAGGTGGTCATCGCTTAATTTTACGTTCCGTTGATTTTATCTTTTGTCCGTTCTTTCATTTATTCGCCTTAACTTTGTGGTATCGCTTCCATATCTTGGTAGGATAGTTCACGTGGGGGTTCGTTTAGCTTTGGTCCATTTCCCTTCAGCTCACATCTTTTGCATGGGCCTCAGGTGTCATGAGTTCTTTCATCTCTCAGTCATGTTTGTAGTTAATCATTTTCTCTCTGGGGTCTCGCTTCTATTTCCTGATGGGGAATCCTTGCATTCTTGTTGTTTATGGCCTGTAGGAATGTTTGTGCTTTCCCGTGTTCCCTCCCTTGTCGTGGGGAACTTTGAAACGCATTGTATGTGGGCGCTGTATAAATAAACTATCATATCATATCACTATGCTTAGGCTCTACACTATCACACAATCAGAATGCAGCTACACCCCTCGATCAATTCGACCTAGCTGCTCACATACGAACATTATCCCATGAACACCTCATCATTCTTATAAAACACAGCTATATCCACGACAAACCGGCCTAGCTTTACACATAAGCGTCCCTCAGGCCTAACGCAGCCAGAACCGAGTCTTGGTATCCACCCGCCAGACTGCACACATTGAACCGATATCAATACCACCACACCTAATGCTAGGATGCAGCTACCATCAGGCAATTACATCAGCTGCACACTTAACTGGTGCACCCAAGCACCCTTCAACACCCTACTCTCTCAACTGACCTGGACTACGGTCCTCGAGGGCGTTCAACCTACCAGTACTTTGAGGTCATACCAATGATATGTAGACCGCTATATAAATGTCAAATAACATAACAAATAACATAACAGAGTTGATGTTATGACCTACCAGAGGGTCATGTTTAATGGTAGTTTCATTGAAAAGCCTTGGGTGGACGCCTTGAGATTAAAATGTTTAAGACTGGCAGCACAGACAATGAAGATCGAAAAGTTTGGTTAAGTTTACTATTGAACCCCTGATTGCTTTCTATAAATTGAAGGTGGTGCCAATATTGATATATGGTGGAGAATGTGCTGCCCTACTTCAAGAGGCAATATGGGATCAATTGGAGGGTCTTTTTGGAGGAAGGTGTTGGTGCTTCCACAATCTCTGCCAATTTCCTTTGCCCAATTTGAATTGGATTTTCAATCACTCAGATCGATGATATGCTGGCGTTCATTGACACTATACTCTAAGTGTGTAAAGGTAGAAAGGTCCCTCCGTTTGAAATCCTATCGCGCCTCGAAACACTTGTGTATAGGCATGTTATAAATGCCATATCATATATAGACAAAGGAGTGTTTATTGGCTCGGATTATATAGTGGAGGGTTGAAAAGCTGGTTGTAGTGATCTGCTTGGATGAACTAGAATTAACGGAGGAGGTCTTATTATCCAATCCGAACAAAGTGAAGCTCCAGCTCAAGAGGCTCGATTGGATTAACACACTCCATCAGAGAAGTTCATATAAAATGGCCCTGCATTCGGAACATGAAGGTAGACCTCTTAATAGCCTCCATAAATATCTCTCAAAATTTCCGAGCAACATTATAGAAGACTATTTATGAGATTAAGAATGAATATCATCCATACCAGGGAGGTGTTGAGTCATAGGCGACAGATCCCTCCAACTGAATCATCCTGTATATATTGCAATGATTGAACGATAATAGAGTCATCAAGGCACCTACGGACAGAATGTCAAATGCTGGAGGTTGAAAGAAGGCTCTATATGAGCAAGTAAACTGAAGGATGTAAATCTTTGACATTGCAAGTGTGGTGGGATATGTTTATTTTGGGGAAAACACTTCTATGAGGCTAGCTGCAATGAAGTTTCTCGAACGAGTGCTAGAACCTTCCAAGGACGAGCGAGAGGCCTAGAGGGGCCGTGGATCAGGCAAAACTAAATTAATGGAGTATATGCGGACAGGGGGCTATGAACATTTTTGATGTGATTTGGCTGGAGTGTATTCTCAATTCCAAAATAGGATGCCTTGTTTTTCAGCTTGGGATGGCCCCTATTTATGTATTTTTATTTTATTTGCTTATTTTCATTGCTTCGTGTATGCTTATTTTAATGGAGGGACGGGAATTAATGGATTTGATGAATAATTTTTTTACATGTTTTGTTTTTGTAAGGTCTGAAATATACCAATTAAAAAATAAAATAGAGGTCAAATGTGGCTTAAAACCCATCAGAGCTCCAGAAACTACTTCTATGGACATCTTCAAAAAAGGTAACTTTTCTGCAAAATCCTGCCCAAATTTGCACAACTAATCTCTCATGGGTTCTGTGGTTGGCGAGATAAGAAAAGTGGTTTACCTGTGGTTGCATTTTCCCAACTAGCAAAGGCACTTTGTTGAACTCCTAAGTAACTCTGTTACAGTATTGGATTTTTTTATGAAGAAGCTGCAAACAGTGTTAATCTATTTTCTTATATAAATATTACATATTCAATACAAATATAGCCTGTGGACATTCTCATTAGATATTGGTGAAAAGTGTGTGCTGGGCCAGTTAACCACCCAGCTCACTTTCAGAGTCTCGGGCCTGAGCAGCTCCATCACACTATCTCTTAGAAAGCCTACTGAAGCCCGACGGAAGCTTTTGCACTCCAGAAACGAAGATATACCGGAGGACCCTGACAACAAGGATTAAGTACAATCTTACTAACAGTTATGCTGTGCGAACCAGAGGAAACAATGAGTGGTGAGCACCAGCACAAGTATTAAAAAGTGTTACAGTGAGCCTTCTTAGCCCCTGCCACTTGCAAATACCCAGCTCAATACACCACCCAAGTAGTAACAACTCTAGACCCTCTGACGCCACACTGCACTGCAGGATCACTCATACAACAGTTTAGCCTAACCCCAAAATGGCAGCATGGGGTTTCAAATCCTCTACTTCAATCTGTCTTTTCAATGGAGGCGAATAATCCAGGGAGGTAAACTAATCACTGTTAAGAAAGATTTTCTTTTTGCTGTTTTCTTCCCATAGACTTCTATGGGACACCATTTTGCTTTTGCTTTGACTTCTGCTCGGACTTTGTGGAATTAAAGCAAACCCTTCTGCTTTACTTCCCTTACCCTTTTGCTCATTCTTATGTGGAAACTGATCAGTCCCTAAGACGGATCTATGTGATCACTGCGCCGCCAAAAATGTCCACCTTCAAATTGCCCACTACACTTAGGGCGATTCAGTGATCATATACGGAATGTACATGTGTGTGCCACAAATATAATGAAAACACTGACTATATGAAATAAAAAACAGAAATTGTGAAAGAAATGTGTAGCGAACATAGAGGCACGTTTACGGTGTTCGTTTGCGCAGGAGAGAGGGGCATGTTTAATCTGTAAACCCTGGAGTGTTCGGAAGGCAACGCCTGAAGTGAAAGTATGCCACGCTGAAGAGAAAAGCAGTTTAATTTTATGTTTAATGTACCCGCACGCATTCAATTACAAAATGACCTCCAAATGGAAAATAAACATAGGAAAAAGTATGTTTTGAAATGGAAGGGAAAACAAATGATACAAATAAAAAAATGTTTGCCGTAAATAAAACAGTGAACGGTAAGTCTTACATAGGGAGAGAGCAGAGCAGTGGTTGCAAAATCACCCTGACCGACTTGGCCTGAAAAACAATGCCGACAGTGCAGCAATATCAATCCACAGGAATCGCAGAAGCAGTCTGTAAAATGGTAAGTCTTAGAGCGGCAGAGAGAGAGCAGAGCAGTGGCAATATCAATACAACGTCGCAGTCGAAATGGAGTCGGTAAAATAGCATACTCGAAAGTCGCAGAAATTGTATTGGTCGCAATAATGAGGATGACATTTTGGTATGATTGCCCTAAGACTATCAGTATTGAGATACTATGGCTTTCTTTGTGAATTTCTTTTAAACTTTTATTTATTGGCATGAAGAGAGAAGAAACCACCAACATAGTGCACAAAACGCATACATTTGCAGGTACATGAACGGCATTAAGCATGTATAGGGATGCCAAAAACCCGGCCGGCGCTTTGTTTTGCAGTTCAGTGAGCCTCGACAGTACCCAAGCTTACTTCATCCAGAGGTGGGGGGGGGGGGAGATAGTAGTTCAAAGTCCTCTTTACTGTTCAGGTAGCTACAGAACTCAGACCATACATTCTTGGGGCGGGAGGTCAGTGGGAGAGTATTTATGTAGTCGTCCTCGCATATTTGAGTCCAGGTAAGGGCCCTCAGCCACATCTCGAATGACGGGGGGGGAGTGGCGCTTCCAACACATCAATATGCATTTCTTTGCTACCATAGTGGCGACATTGAGAAACTTGGACATCTTTCTTGTTTCAGGCTCATCCCACAGTCCGAACA
The DNA here is from genome assembly GCF_040938575.1 of Ambystoma mexicanum. Lineage (NCBI taxonomy): Eukaryota > Metazoa > Chordata > Amphibia > Caudata > Ambystomatidae > Ambystoma > Ambystoma mexicanum. The sequence goes on along the minus strand of NC_090923.1, from coordinate 1,342,613,863 downwards.
GGACAGCCAGCGGTTCGGGAGATATGTGGGAAGCGGTTATCTCAAGTAGGGCATCTATGATGGCTTTCCAGTATGGGCCCAGTGCTTCACAGGCACAGAACATATGCATGTTGTCTGCATCTATGGACTTACATCTAGGGAAAGAGTGAGCCTGGCTATTTGTGAATTTGCCCACTCTGTCTGGTGTGTAGTAAAGACGAACAAGGAGACACTCTGTGTTGGCGAGTAGGCAGTGAAGGACTACATATCTGCCCTCTGTGTCGATATGACTGGTACGTAGTGAGAATTGTACAGATTTGTGAATTAGGGCGAGTACCCCCCTAGACTGCGTCGAATACTTTGTGTAGTACCTGTTGGAGCCCGAGTTCGGGGCTATATAAGTTGCCAAACGCCCCAGGGCATGTGTTTCTTGGAGGAGGAGTACCTTTATGCCATGTCTCTGGGCATAGGCGGTTATTCTGCGAGCTTTGGTGAAGTTACTCGGCCCCCGGACATTCCACATCATGATGTTAAGTGTCATAGCGCAGCCTTACGGAACATCCCTGCAGTAATATTCATTCCCATTCAGTACCTTGTGCCCACCTGTTGTGCAGGCAGATTGCGTGACGGTCGTGTGTCTCCCCTCCATGCCATTTCCTTTTGACTCAACCCCACTGTTGCCACCCCCCACCCTCACTGCCCAACCCCAACTTGCAGTGCAACTCTCCCCACCCAAACCATTGGTGCCACCATATGTACCGCCCCCCGCCAGGAGACGAAGGACGGTGGGCCCAATACAACATGGACATGCCCTCATCCCAGCCCAACGGGGGGCGAATAGTAGAAACAACCAAGTGAAAACAAACATTGCAGCTGCAACAGGGCACGCTGTCGCTGTGCGGCAGGCATTTGAGGCGTAATGTAGGGCAGCGTATGCTGTCCGGGACATGTTACTGCGGTAGGTGGATTGTGTGATTGGCCCCTAGAACCAAAGAGCACCTCCCAGGGCAGCAAGGACACGAGGGTGTGGGGGGACTGGGACAGGTGGCTAGCTCCTAGGATCAAGAGGGATTATTAGCCAGTGTTAACTATCTAGGAGCCAGCCCGTGACCTAAATGCGTGTAGTAAGGAACCAACATTGCCTAGTAAACAGAACTATGTTGCCATTGACACATCATAAATCAGGGATCAGTAAATATGGAGTCTCTCCTCGAGCCACGCTATACGTGATCAGCCGTCAATGGCACGGTCACCTCTCGGACTACAGAGCGGTATATGCATCTCAATAAATTTCACCGCTTCATCTGGGACGGTGAAAAAGTACAGTTTGCCATTAAAGGTAATTTTGAGTCGCGCAGGCAACAGGATGGCATAGGGGACGTTGCGCTCCCTGAGCAATTTCTTGTTGCCCAAGAAATTATGTCTCTCCTGCTGCACCGCCACTGAGAAGTCCGGGAAAATTCTAATAGTATGGGACTCTAGTCGCAGGTCCCCTTTCTCCCGCGACAGGCGGATGACGTCTCTGTCGCGGTAGTTAAGTATTTTGGCGATGATGGGCCTGGGGCGGTCACCCGGCTTAGGTCTTGGTGATAGGGCCCGATGAGCACGCTCCACTGTGAAATATGGGGAGAGGTCCCTACCGTCTAATAAGTCCTTGAGCAGCATTTCTACCGCATCCTCCATCCGCCCCTTGAGGGCGTTCTCAGGAACTCCAATGATGCGCAGGTCGTTTCTGCGGGAGCGAGACTCCAAGTCATCGCATTTCGCCTTTATGCTCTTCATGTCGCGCGACAAAGAAGCTACAGTGTCTTGGAGCGTGTGTATTGCATCTTCGTTGTTGGAGATTCTGTTTTCGTCTCCGTGATTCTAGACCCCGCCTGGTGAACACGAGTTTTGAGTGAAGCAACATTTGCGTTGTCATCAAGCTTTTCGTGAAAGGAGGCAAAGTCTTTGGCCATTGATTCCATCAGCGCAGTTAGGTCTGGCGCCACAACACCCGGATTGGGGTCAGTGTCAGGTTCCTCCTGTAGGGATGACGTGTGGCCCGCCTCGGCCCGAGGGACCGCTTTGGCGAACTTGTCCATGGTGCCCCCTTTGGCAGTTCCCTTGGAACGGCTCGACATTGCGGGAAATAGTAGCCTGGTGCAATGTGGGGACGCTGAAGGGGGAGGTGGAGGGAAAGGTGGCAGTATGGAGGGAGCGGCTTCAGTGAGGTGAAGGGTTTCCAGCCAGTGTCTCTGTGTTAGTAGGCTGCACACGGAGTAGCAGAGGCAGCTGGTTTCGGTGCGGCTGCAGCACAATATGTAGTACGGGTAACTCTGGGGCAGCCAGAAAGAATTATGAGTTGATGAGTGCGGCAGAGCGATGGACATGTCCCATAGGCACTGACCGTGCCCGTGCCACCTTGATAGTTAGCCAAGTCGGGTGGGGTCCCATTCATTAGCGTCTAGAAGGGGGAGGAGGGGCCACACACCCCCGGGGGGCCGGCCAGAAGGAGGGCCGTCTCGGAGCGGGAGCACAATGTGGAGCCGGGCCCCGTCTCTTATGTTCCGGTCAGGGGCACGAGGGGCAGGCAAGCAGTTGAGTTGGTTTACCAGGCCCAGGGAGGGCTGAGGATAAGCCAAAGTATGGCCAAATGTCAATGCTATCAGTCCTCCTAGATACATCAAGTGTGGGCACAGCCAGCGGCACCTCCAAGTGCACCCCCTCCCCACTCCTCACCTGGATCAGTGGGGGCGGCGAGAGCCTTCAACCCCAACAGCAGGACGGCAGCCCGCCCGCAACCGCGAGCGCAGCCACGATCGCGGCAGGCAGACGCGGCCTCACAGTGCCAGAGGGGGCAGGCCGCACTCCAGCGCGGGTCGCGGCCAGGGCCTGCCGCTGCACCCTCCAGGAAGGCCCCCCGCAGCCAGCAGTCCCAGGCCACCGCCGCACAATCACACCCCTCAAGCACCGCTCCAGTGGCGCTCAGGCGGGAGGGGGACTCAGGGCGAGCTCCTCGGTGATCTCAGCGACGTATGCAGCAAAGGGGGGTCCGGCGAGCCAGGCAGAAGGAAAGTCGGATGTTAGGCGAGGACGCCCACACGGCCAGCCGACGGCGAATCAGTCGCAGCAGGGTCCTCAGAGTATGTATGAGGCCCAAACTCGCACAGTGCACGGCAAGTGCTTTATGAAGCAGCTCTGTAGAAGGATGGCGTTCAGGAGAAAGGAAAACCACAGTTGTAGGCGGATTAATGCCTCAGTCGCACAGAGCCGAGAAGCTACGAAGCCATCTTGGGCTGCTCCACAGTGCCCCCCCTCTCTGTGAATTTCTGGTAGTTACAATTGCACACATCACCTTAAAGTGAAGTGCTGTTAGGATATTTGTATCCTTATAACATATAACATATTTTGTAGTGGCTTTTTGGTTACGCTTACAATGTGCCTAGGTTGAGCTGGTGGTAGCAATATTTTTGCACTGTGTTTTAAAGTTTTTACTCATGCACTTTTGCATTTACCCCAAAGGGCTGGTAAAGATAGCTACTAAAGATAGCCAGAACCCTAAGATGGCCATTCAAAGAGGTTTCTGCTTGTCCGTTGGCCTTCTTTCTGCCCTCTCGGATCAGGAATTGCCATATTTGGGAAGCCCTTTCCTGGAGAAAGCGGTTTGTGTGTGTGAGCCCAGATGTGGGGGCTGGGACTGTCTGGCCCCAATACACATCCTTGAGCCTGAATGTCTGTTGCTGGGCAGATGATGTGGCCAGTAGCTAGTCATGACTGGATAGCCACTGCCAGTTTGAATGTTGCAGATCCTTACCACTGGTGGACCCTGATGAGCTTCCAGTACAGATCTTGTATAAAAGGATGACTCCTGCAGCCATTCTTCACATCATTGTTGGAGTTATGTCCCCTACAAAGAAGAGCAGCCAATTGATGGCTCGTGGATGACCTCTCCAGCTGGCCAGCACAAACTCCAGGGAAGTCCCTGTGAAGCCATGCTCATCTGTCTGATCACAAGAAGACCCTTGTCAGTGCTTCTACCCCTGGACTGATGGGAACAACCAGTCTCGACCCCTGCACGAGGATCCATGGCTCGTCTCCCAGAAATAACAGCTATCTCCTGGGCTACCATTGCTGCAACTGTCACTGTTCATAGTCCATTCTTAGCACTTGGAAGATCTTCAACTTGTACAACAATACACCTGCTCCTGCATTTTCAACCTCCTTGCATCAATGGAAGTCATGCAGGACCTGCTCTTTTGTTTGTTTGTGGAAAATGCTTGCAGTCACCTGATCATGGTGACCTCAGTTGCAAACAGTCTTCTTCGCACCCTAGAGTTGCTCTTCGTTTGGGTGCTCAGCTGGAAGGTGTCGAATAGAATTCCAAGCACCGCGACAGACAAACTAAATCCCATGCCTTAATGACCTCTGCGCACGAGATTTGTGGACCTCTCTCGACCGGCCCAAGCACAGAAGACTGTATTCCCAATGGAGTGTGGAACATCAACAGTGGTCTCTGGAAAATTTGGAGTCTGGTAGGTAAGCCCCTCCCCTCCCCCCGCTCTCCATAGGACTACATGGACATATAGTCCTGTCCCTAAATCATTCTTTCCTGACTTTGGTCTGTGGAGGCCTTTAGAGCACAAGGCCCCAAACCATCTTAGGGCTGTACTCATTAAGTTCTAGGGAAACTGTTCTGAGGTTATTCTAAAGCGTCTTCACTGAATTTCATGCATCTAGGTACTTACCTGTGTTACACTGGTAAATTAAGCAGGCTTTTTTCTTCTCCTAAGGGTAAATGTACATTTCTGTTTTATAGTAAGTTTTGACAATATTTGCCTAGAATTTCTACTTGCTTAGTGTGCATTTTAAAGGCCCAATACATTATTGTATATGTTTGTACTTACCTGTCTAACTGGAATTATTGGCGTTTACCTTGTGGACTCATTGTAGACTAGACAGCTCTCATAGCCCTCATGAGACTAAGCCTTGCCACTCTCCTACCTTACCTTGACTGGGTTTGGCAATTCTCAGTGTCTCCATGGTCACCAGAATACGTTGGCCACCCAAAATCTACCCCCAGGATTGTTTTTGGGAAGTCCATCTTAACAATTACCCCCAGCTGGGAGATGTACTAGGGGGAAATAGTGCACCAGCCACAACTCGCCAAGAAACTTAAATCCGTCAATCATGGAGCAAAAATCAAACGAGGGAAGGGCCAAACCAGTCATACCCTTTATTGACTAATAATTCCCATTTAGAATGAAAACTACAGTGAGAAAGAGGGAGAAACACAGACCAGGCTCCCATCAGGGAAGGAGAAGGAGCACAGAGCCCGTTCGTGCCAATACCGCAGACACTGGCAGAGACCAAGCTCAAAAGATGAAGCAGTAGTGCGCTTATTGAGAGCTATATCCCAGACGCTGGCAGAGACCAGCCTGTGAAAGAAGACTGCAAACCTACCGTAGTCCACACTGCAGACAGTGGGAGTGGGACCAACCCAGAGAGGAAAACAGCCAAGAAGCTTGCCTCGGAACAGATCCTAAAAACTGGCTGTGACCAGCCTCAGCAAGAAGGTTGGAAGCCTGTCAGGCACTACACCCCTGCCACTGGGAGTGACTAGACTCAGAGAGAGGAACAGAGCCACCGAGCTTGCTCAGGGGCTCTCTCCCAGACATTGGTGAGACCAGCCAAAGAAAGAAGGTTGGAACTCTGCTGGCAGCTATAACTCAGACTTCTGCAGTAACCAGATCCTGAGAGAGAATGAATGGGCCTGCAGGGAGAATATCCAAGATAGTGGCAAAGAAGAGACTGTTAATGCAGTTTTTGCACAATCCCCTGTTAAGCGCTGAACAACCATTGACCCCAAGGGTGTAACACACCAAACCAAAAAGGGAAGCCAATTCTTTCTTAAATGTAAATAGCATGGCAGAGCAACAAGGCTTAACTTGCAGGAAGGGTTAGAAGGCTGACATAGCGGTACAATGAGTCATATACATATATCCATAGAAACATACAACACAATGATACTCTGAAAAATACATACATTATGTCTCGGAGTTCAAAAAGTGCATAGACCCACAATTCACAGTATTGAAAAAATGACAATGCATTACTTACCGTAAAAGCATTTCTGATGGTTGTATCTGCTTAGATTCACATGCTGTGCATAGGTCCGACATCCAGTGGTCACTGCGGAGTATTGCATTTTGTTTTTCGTAGTCGAAAAAGGGGACGTCGACAAGGCGTGTCTGTAACACTATCCCTATAGTGACGTGCGTTGTACCCACAATCCCTCACGCGTCGAGGTCCCTCTGTATGTATTTTTCTGCCCTGAGGGAGCCTTCTAGACGTGAGTGAGTACAGAAAAGAGAGAAATATAGAAAAGGATGTCTATGTTCCTTCCATCCGAGCGGGGAGGAAGGGTGGGCGCATGTGAATCTAAGCAGATACAACCATCAGAAATGTTTTTACGGTAAGTAATGCATTGTCTTCTGATGTTTGTTAATCTGCTTAGAATCACATGCTGTGCATAGACTAGCGAGCAGTACCCGGAGTTGGCGGTGGGTTATGAGAAGGAACAGTAGAGAAAAGATGTCTTAATACTGCCTGTCCCACCTGGGAGTCAGATCTAGAGTGTGCATCTAGACAGTAGTGTTTTGTAAAGGTGTGCACAGAACTCCAGGTAGCCGCTTTGCAGATGGACTCAAGGGGAACATTTGCAATGAACGCTATGGAAGCCCCAGTGCCTCGAGTGGAATGTGCTCTTGGCTTGAAGGGTAGTTCTCTCTTAGCAAGAGTGTAACAGAGAGTGATGCATTGAACAATCCATCTATATATAGTGGACTTTGAAACTGCATCTCCTTCTCTTCCTGCTGCCACAGAGACAAAGAACTGATTAGTCTTTCTCAGTGGTCTGGTTCTTTCCATGTAGAACATGACAGCTCTGCGTACATCTAGTGTATGCAGACTTTTTTCTCCCAAGCTGGAAGGGTTTTGAAAGAACGTTGGTAGTTCTATTGACTGGTTTACATGAAATTTCGAGATGAATTTTGGTGCAAACCTTGGGTGTGTGCGTAGAACCACCTTATCCTTGTGAACTGTTACGAAGGGGTCTAGTACAGAAAGAGCCTGTAGTTCACTTACTCTCCTAATGGAGGTGATAGCTATTAGGAAAGCAGTCTTAAGAGTGAGGTCTTTAAGAGTTGCCTTGTGCATGGGTTCGAAAGGAGGGCCCATGAGTCTAGAAAGTACCACATTTAAGTCCCATCCGGGAGCTGGGTTAGCTATCGGAGGGTGTATTCTCTTTACCCCCTCCATGAAGGCCTTGATAACTGGGATCTTCCACCACGACACTTTAAGTTGGGAAGTGATGTATGCAGAAAGTGCCGCTAGGTGGACTTTAATGGAATTGAACACTAGACCTGAATCCAGTAAATGGGTCAAGTACAGAACAATGTTAGTGGGAGAGCAGTCAACCGGGTTGATGCTCTTACCTCTACACCAGATGACAAATCTTTTCCACTTGCTAGAATAGCAGTGGCGAGTATTAGGTTTTCTGGCTTCCCTGAGGATGTCCATACATCTCTGCGGGAGTTGTAAATGTCCAAATTCTATGATCTCAGGAGCCAGGCTGCTAAGTTCATGGTCTGAGGGCATGGATGCAGTGTCCTGCCCTTGTCCTGTGACAGCATGTTGTACAGGCAGGGAGATTTCACTGGGGGAGATAGGGACATCTCCATCAAGTGAGCGAACCATGGCTGCCGGGCCCACATTGGGGCCACTAGTATCATGGTAACCTGCTCCTGGTGCATCTTGTGCACCACTTTGTTGAGAAGGGGAGTCGGGGGAAAGGCGTAAACAAATTTCCCTGACCATTGAATCGACAGACCGTTCCCCTTGGACTGGTTCTGGGGCTACCTGGAGGCGTAACTTTGGCATTGTGAGTTCTCCAGAGTTGCGAACAGGTCTATTTCCGGGAATCCCCATTGCGTGAAGACGTCTAAGACGATGTCTTCGTGCAATTGCCATTCGTACTCTTCGGGCAGGGGGAAGTCTCTGCTGAGTTTGTCTGCTAGCAGATTGAGTTCCCCTGGTACATGTTGTGATAGTAGGAACATGTTGTGTTTGAGAGCCCACTTCCATATATTCTGGGACAGCTTGGACAGTCCTGGAGAGTGAGTGCCCCCTTGCTTGTTGAGGTAGTACATGGCTGTGGTGCTGTCTGTGAGGACCATCACTGTCTTTCCTTGTAAGTGTTCCTGAAAGGCTTTCAGTGCTTTGAACACCGCTAGTAGTTCCAGCAGGTTTATATGCTTGGATGCTAAACTCGGAGTCCACACTCCGTGAGCAGTCTGATGGGATAAGTGAGCCTCCCATCCTGTAAGGGATGCGTCTGTGGTTAGAGTGGCTTCCACTGCGGGTGTGGCAAAAGTTTTCCCTAATAACAGGTTTTCTTTTGTCCACCACCGTAGCGAGAGAACCAAGGCCTGCGAGACCACCACTATATCGTCCCATTTTCCGCTGGCCTGACACCACTAGCTGTAGAACAACTCTTGCATTGGGCGCATGCGCAGGCGCACGTGAGGTACCAAATAAATACATGACGCCATCATCCCTAGCAAGCGCATTGCTTTGCGTACCGTCACCTCTCGACCTCCCACATAATGGGGGATCTGAAACAGCATGTTTTGGACCCTCTCGTTGGAGGGGAAGACGAGGCCATCCTTTGTTCGAATTAGAGCCTCTAGGAATTGTTTGATTTGGCTGGGGTCTAAGCTGGACTTCTTTTCGTTGATGGAGAAGCCCAGTTGGGACAAAAGGTCTACGGTCTTTTGGGCATTGGAGAAGCATGTTTCGTAAGAATCCCCTGTTATGAGCCAGTCGTCGAGGTAAGGGTATACCGGGATGGATAACCTGCGCAGGTGGGCCGCTGCCACTGCCAGTACTTTCGTGAATACCCTTGGTGCAGATGCTATCCCGAAGGGTAGTACTCTGAACTGGTAGTGTTTGTTCTCTATCTTGAACCTGAGGTATTTTCTGTGCGCTGGCAACATTAAAATATGAAAGTATGCATCTTTCATGTCTAGTGTTGTCATGTAATCCCACTGTGATAACAGTGGGATTACTTCCTGCAAGGTCACCATACGAAACATTTGGGGTTTGACAAACTTGTTCGCTGGGCGCAGATCTAATACAGGGCGCATGGTTAAGTCCTTTTTGGGTACAAGGAAGTACACTGAATAAATACCTTCTGTTACCTGAGATAGGGGGACAGCCTCTATAGCTTCTTTTTTCAGTAGCTCTTCTACTTCTTGAAGAAGAATAGTGAGGTGTTCCGGTGTCATGCGTCGGTTCCGTGGGGGTCTGTACTTCGGGGAACCGTTGAAATCGATGCAGTATCCGTGGGCTATGGTGGATAATACCCAGCGGTCTGACGATATTCCCTCCCATGCTGAAAGGAACGATGTTAGCCGGCCCCCGACCGGTGATGCATGGGAGGGGACCCGAATCTTCGGGTCATTTGTTGGTATTGGGCGTGGAACCTTTGGGGCTGGAGCCGCGACCTCTTCCTTTGCCACGGCGTTGGCCTCTTTGACTGAACTGGGTGTTGTTACCCTGGTTAGAGGGCCAGTTGGTAGCAGAGTAAAATTGCTGTTGGTTTTGCTGCTGGCGTTGGCCACGAAAGGAGCGTCTATTGCCATAGCTGCGTCTGTTAGGGGGCCTAGAAATTTGGTCAAGAGTCTTGATGGTATCAAACTCTTTCTTTGCATGTTCTAGGGCCTCATCAACTGCTTTTCCCAAACAGATGTGTTTGTTCTATGGGCTTATTTATCAGGGAAGCCTGGGTTTCCGGCTTAAATCCCGAATTGCGCAGCCAGACATGGCGTTTGAGAAGTATTCCCTGAACCAGGGAACGGCCAGCCATCTCTGCGGCATCTAAGGTGTTCTTTACGATGCCCTGGTTTACAAGAGTTCCCTCTGAGATTATAGCTAACAGGCGTGAACGCAGGGGTTCTGGTGCATCCTCTGCTTCGCTGCGCAGCTTGCTCCACTGTGCATCTGCGTAGCTAGCTAGTAGGGAATTGTTATTTGCAATCCTAGTTGAGAAGGCGGCGGAGGTCGTGATTCTCTTCCCAAGTGCATAGAGCTTCTTGCCCTCTTTGTCAGGTGGTGCCTCACTAGTGGATAGTGGTACCCCCGCTCTTTTTCTTGTATTAGTAACTACGAGGGAGTCCGGAATAGAAAGTCCTCTGATGTACAAAGGGTCAGAGGACGAAGGACTGAAGAGCTTTTCTATCCGAGGGTTGACCCCTCTGACTAAGGCCGGATTGGAAAGGGAAGGAGTTATTCTTCTCTTTATAGAAGCCAGGAGCGGAATAGACAGACTAACATGGGCTTTTTCTTTAATAACTTTCTCTACAAAGTCTATGTCAGGAAGAGTCTCCCCTGTGTATTTCAAAATGCGCTGCTGCCTTGCGCAATAGTGCATTAAGTGAAGGTTGGTCATCTATGGGAGAGGTGTTTCCAATAGGTGAATCCTTGGGAGGAGAAGGGTGAAAGACATCAGGGTCTGAGTGCACTGATGGGGATTGCCAAGGCTGCACTGATGGGGATTGCCAGGGCTGCGAGGTAGCTGTATCTTCTTCAAAAGCTCCTGCACTAGTGTAAGGATCTTCTTCAAACCCCTCTTCCTCATGTTCTTCCTCTCCACCCAAACACTCATCTTCCTGGAGGTATTGCTCCTCTTCAGTGAGGTCATATGCATCTGTAGAAGGGGGAAACAGCCTAGGAATCTTGACCCTAGGGTCATCCTGGGGCCATTCTCTTGGTCTTTTGGGTGTGGGTGGGTTTTGGCTTCCCAAAAACCTTTCCATTTTCTCCATACAAGAATGGAGTCTTTCAAGGGTCTCATGGGGGACCCCTGAATAGTCTAGAGGGGGGAAATCAGTGTCTTCACCTTCAAAACGCTTAGAACGCTCCCACAACGTCGAAGAAAGGTTTCTGTCGCCCTCTGAAAAGCCCTCCGGTAGTTCAGAAGTGCCCTTAGATGAAGGGGGCAGTTCCTGGCTACTCTTGCGCTTTTTCGGCGTTTCCATAGCTTTTTGTGCGGTATTCGACGTTTGTTTCGTCGTCCGCTTACGTTTGTCTTCGGAAACAGTTCTCGCCAGGCTCTCGACAACGAGTTTGTCAGTAGAGGGCTCTGGTGTCGACGTTGCCTGCGTTACGCGTTGTTCCTCGACGGCCGCTCTATGGAGCGTTACGTCGGATGATTTTGAGGTAGCGCCCGTGTTTGATGAAAGCCCAATCGCTGGTCGCGGCTGCGTTTGCAGGTGGGGCTTGAGACCCTTACGGTCTGAGGTAGACGCCGGAGTGCCCTGCGTCCCCTTCGGCGCTGATGGATCCTTCGTCTTCGATGAAGAAGAGCCGTGGGTTGTGTGCTTAGGCCTATGGGGTCTATGTGCGTCCTTGTCGCCGGGGTGTTCATCCCCATAAGCAGGGCGTGAGCCGAGCCCATCGGGGCCGGGGACGGACGTCGAGGAGCGCGAGCGCTCCTTCTGGGGGTTAATGACTTCCGTAACGGACGTCGAGTTATCACCCTCCTCGTCACTTTCTGTAACAGCGGCGGCGGGTGAGGAAACTGACTTCAACATAGCGTAGTCCGCCCACCTCTTAACCTTTCGTTCTTTAAGAGTTCTTGGTTTCAAGAGTTTACAGGCCGCGCAGCTGTCCTCCTTATGATCGAGGGGCAAGCAACGATTACAGAGCTTGTGTTTGTCCTTCCAAGTGTATTTGCCCCTACAGCGTGGGCAAAACTTAAAAGGTGTCCTCTCCATAGCTGAGGCAATAATAACTGGTGATAACAACCCCAAGGGAAAGATAGGGGAGAAAGAAAGACATTCTCAAAGAGAAGATAAAAGTTCGAACCCCCACTCTCCCTACTGTATGTTGGCCGGCGAGGCCAGGCCACGTGTTCGGCAGCGCCGAAGGATCTCCTCCGTCTCTTCCCCTCCGTCGAAAACTTGCTTGGCAGAGAAACAGCTTCACAGCTAACGTCGAGGGGAGGGATCTTTAACAATATAATAAGTATAATTAAGGACCGAGGTCCGTAGTAAGTATTTGCAATGTCTCTCTAGGAGCTCCGCGTAAGGCGACCAGAAGCTGGGCGGAAAAAAACAATCTGAGGGACCTCGACGCGTGAGGGATTGTGGGTACAACGCACGTCACTATAGGGATAGTGTTACAGACACGCCTTGTCGACGTCCCCTTTTTCGACTACGAAAAACCAAATGCAATACTCCGCAGTGACCACTGGATGTCGGACCTATGCACAGCATGTGATTCTAAGCAGATTAACAAACATCAGAAAAATATATATTTATATATTGTGAGAAACCTGAAGGTGTCTCCCGCTAGTCCCCGGGGATCTATCATCCAGATGGCCAAGACACAGCCATCTCTATTAGATCCAGTTCCTGGGGGTGGACCAGTGCAGGAGGATCACCTGGATGAGGGGTCTTTGGGGAGTGGAAGTGGGACACCAAAGGGTGAGACGCGGTATCCCCTTCCTTATAACATCTTTTCCCCATCCTACCAGCTAGGATACTTAGAAGCTCAACCCCCCCCCCACCAACTTTCTCATGGACAGTTCATCGTGAGCGACAACGGACTAACACCAGCGCTGTATACCCGACATGTCCTAACAAGGGTCAGTCTGAGTCAGGCAATTACTGATAATTACACACACCGGACCTCCATCACACTACCCCACACAGATAATAGGCAGAGCACCAAAGCACACTCTGAGCAAGGCAAAACGCATGAGGAAACAGCAATTCCGAGATGGCAGTTTAGATCGAGGAGAAAGGCGCAAGACCAGAGAGGACGACAAGGGGGGGAACCACCCTTGCCCTTTTCTGTGAAAGACTGACTCTCAAGAGGCCTTGAGGAAAAGAAACTTAAGACCAGGAATTGCAACTGACCAACGGTGCAGTGTGTGTCAAAGGTACACAGGGCCTTCCCGCATTGATAGCCAAGGCAGGGAGAAGCTATTGCCGCTGTGGTACTGTCCTTGATTCGAACAGTAAAGCAACGCCAGTAAGTTCAGCACCGCCGGTGAGTTGGAGAAACTGATAGCAGACCGGACTGTGTTACGCTCAAGGTGGCAAGTGGCAACATTGTATGCTGCAAGAGAACTTGTATGCGATTCAACTTTATAAAACCGAAATAGGTACCAGATACAGATTGGTCCGGCGCCATGTGGGTGCTCATTCGAAGGTCTCTGTTTGGTATCCAACTGTTCGTGAACACATTTTTGGCCTGTGCAATCGAAGTGGTCCTGCAGGGGGGTAAGTTCAATTTGAAAGTCTTCGATTACATGTGAACTGAAATCGGTCTGAGCCAGCAAGAGGGGGACTAATTGTATAAAAGGGGATCCGAGCCTGGAAGAGGGGGGGGGATCTTGGGTGAACCGTAAAGATATTGCTGTGGCAAGTGTGAACCCGACAGAGGGATGCCGGCAAACTAAAGATGGTCTGAGCCAGACTGAGCAAGGCTAAAAGGATCTGAGCCCGGCTGAGGGGGATCCAGTGTGAAGAGTGAATCACCCGACTGGAATATTTAGAAAGAAACTTTGTATATTGTTTCCGGTACATTAGGCCTTCTGAATCAAGAGACTTTGACCATAAGAGACGTGGGCACAGAAGGCACTGATGTTAGTAAAAGAAACTGACCTTGTGCCGAAGAAGCCCAAGAGTGTGCTGTGCTAGATTGACCCTCCTTGTCCCGTGCTAAAAACGTGGGGAAGGGAGGCCAACGGTCTAAACATCCTGACTTATCATTTTGTGAACACTTCTTTCTTTTTCGTGAACATTATCCCACACTATTTGTAGCATAGCGGTAAGGATTAGCAATATTTTTTTTAGTATAGGCCCTTTTTAATTGACTAGACTCCACTAGGACTGTATTATAATTTGATGGTCGTAGCTTCTCCCATCTTAGATTTAGGTTTAGATATGCGTTTTTCACACCCGTGATGAAGTTCAATAAACACCCTTGAACTGTGATCACTTGTGTCTGTCTTACTTTGATACCATGTCTTCCTTACAATGGGCACAACGATGTTATAACGCCAGCCTTTTTTACGAAAACTTTTTTCCTGAAGATATTCTGCTCAAAAATACTCCAAAAAATAGGGGGGGGCAAAGGGGTGAGGGAATATAGGGGAAGGGGTGTGGGGAATAGGGAATGAGGGTTTGGGGGAACCCCCAAATATAAAACATTTTAAACCTAGTTTTTTCGGCCGAATGAATTCGGGAAAAACATTAAGCAAAAAAAAAAAAAAAAATTAAATGCTGATGTAACAGAGAACCATGCATGTGGCATATATTACTTATCGCAATCGTGTTTCTGATGCTTTTATCTACTTATATTCACACGCTTTGCATTAGCCGACATCTAGTGGTATGCAAGGAGTACTGCACATGTTTTCGAAGTTTAAAAAGGGACATCAACTGGGTGTGTTTGTAATATCCCTAGTGCGACCTACTGTACACATGATCCCTCACGCATCAAAGTCCCTCAGATTATTTATTTCCGACATGACGTAGAATAAAGTGCACGCGTGGAGACTAGGCAAGTTATGAGGTGCGAAACACATCTATGATTTACTCAAGAACCTTCAACTCCAAGAGGGGAGGAAGGGCGGGCGCATGTGAATCTAAGCAGATACAAGCATCAGAAATACGATTACGGTAAGTAATGTATGCCTTCTGAGGCTTGTGGATCTGCTTAGAATCACATGATTTGCATAGATTAATGAGCAGAAGTTGGAGTTATTTGCAGGTATTGCAGCAAACAGATGTTTTAACACTGCCGGGCACACTTTTGAATCACCTTTACAATGTGCATCTAAACAGTAATGTTGAGTGAAAGTGTGAACTGAACTCCAAGTAGCAGCTTTGCAAATGGCATCTAAGGGTACATTTGCTATGAAAGCTAGAGTTACCCTTGTGACTGGAGTAGAGTATGCTCTGGGCTTGAATGGCAACATTCTCTTAGCAAGAGAATAGCAAAGTTGGATGTAGATGACAATCCATTTTTAAATGGCAGATTTAGAGATGGGGCACCTTCTCTCCCTGCGGTTTGTTGTTCTGATATTTTAAATTTTCTGTAGGTAAAACATGACAGCCCTTCTTACATCTAAGGTATGAAGGATTTTTCCAGCAGCGTTTGTGTGGTGTTGGAAGAACGCAGGAAGTTCTATGGACTGATTCACATAGAACTATGAGATGAATTTTGGTGAAAAACAAGCGTGTGTGCGAAGCACAACTTTGCCTTTGTGCATTATAACAAAGGGAACTTGTACTGACAGTGGTTGCGGTTCACTAACCCTTCTAATAGATGTAATAGCCACACAAAAAGCTGTCTTATAAGTGAGATGTTTAAGACCACGCTTTGTGCATAGGCTCGAAGGGGGCCCCTATGAGCTTTGTAAGAACAATATTTAAGTCCCATCTGGGAGTAGGATTGGAAACTGGAGGGTATACTTTTTTGACACCTTCCATGAAAGCTTTAACTACAGGCACTTTCCATCATGAAACCTTATTTCGTGATGTAGCGTAGGCTGAGAGAGCAGCTAGATGTACTCTAAAGAATGAAAGACTAGGCCTGAGTCTAACAAATATAGTAGACGGTGTACTATATGTGAAGGTGAACAGTCAATTGGATTGATTGCACAAGCCATGCATCATAACACAAAAAGTTTCCATTTGTTGAAATAACTGGTCCCCACTCCCATAGAGTCCTTCGACTTTGCGGACTGGCGGGGTTGGAATCCACTGGTGTTACCAGCAAGCCAGGCGCCGGGAAAATGTACAAGTCCGGTGGCAACCTTCTGGTTTTACCGGCACGGTTACCGCCAGACTTGTAATGAGGTCCAATGTCTTGTGTTTGGCTTATGTGCTTCTTTTAGAATGTCCATGCACCTCTAGTCTTTGTGTAAATTCTATGACTTCAGGAGCCAGGCTGCTAAATTCAATGTCTGAGGGCATGAGTGAAGTGTTGTTCCTTGATTCTGTGACATGTTCAATGGGAATGGGAGGACAAAGACATAATCTGTATATTATGTTATGTTATTTGGCATTTATATATATCAAAGCGCTGGTAGGTTGAACGCACTCGGGGACCGTAGTCCAGGTCAGTTAAGAGAGTAAGGTGTCATAGCGTGCTTGGGTGCACCAATTATGTGGGCAGCTGATGCAATTGCCTGATGGTAGCTGCAGCCTAGCATTAGGTGTGGTGGTAATTGATATCAGTTGAATGTGTGCAGTCTGGAGGATGGACACCAACACTGGGTTCTGGCTGCGTTAGGCCTGTGTAGGACGCTAATGTGTGTAGTTAGGCCGGTTTTCGTGGGGTGTAGCTGCGTTTGATTAGAATGATGAGGTGTTTATGGAGTAATGTTCGTATGTGAGCAGCTAGGCTGAAATTGATCGAGGGGCGTAGCTACACTTTAATTGTGTATTGGTGTAGAGAGTGAGCATAGTGATATGGGAGGTGAGTGTTTGGGTGGAGCTATGACCTAAGGAGCTTGCTATTCCGGATTTCAAGCACGCGTATGCTTATAGTGACTTAAGCGTATTCAGTGGCATCATTGCTCTGGACCTTATTGAGCATTTGTCATCGGGTTGCAAGGTCTTAGTCGCCTCAAATGGTCTAATTCGGCATTACGGAAAGAGCCACGTTTTTAGAGCTTTGCAGAGGGTCATATAGTCTTGGGTGTGTCGAATATGTCGGGGGGAGTGAGTTCCACAGAGTTGGGGCGAAGGTTGAGAAGGCGGATCCTCCGATCCTGATAGAGTTAGAGGTTGGAATCACTAGAAAGAGGGCAGTGTTTGATCTTCGGGTGCAAGATGAGAGGTAGGGTTTTATCTTCTCTTGCAGGTACTTCGGGCCGGTCTTGTGCACTGCTCGGTAAGTGATGCATAGGATCTTGAAGGTGGCCCTTGGTCCGACTGGGAGCCAGTGAAAGGTTCAGAGCGCGGGTGAGATGTGGTCTCTGTGTCCCAGGGCGAGGAGCAGTTTTGCAGCCGCGTTTTGGGCTCTTTGGAGTTTGTATGCCGGTGCTTCCAGGCATAGGGAGTTGGCATAGTCCAGTCTCGACATCACAATCAATAGACATGACTGTGGCAAGTCTGTTGGGGTAGGGGAGGTAGGGAAAAATGTGTCTGAGAAGTTTGAGGTGGTAGTGACAGCCTATTGACACATTGTTGATCTAAGAGAGAGGGTTAGGCCTGAGTCCATAGTGCAGCCTAGGTTTTTGACTATATTGGAAGGTGGGGGAGGGGTGAGGGAAGGGAGGCCATGGGAGCAGGTGTGGGAGAAGGGCAGTATTGCTGCACACCATAATTTCAGCTATTTCAGGGTTCAAAAGGAGGTTGTCATCTATCGGTCAATATCACAGAGACCAGCTTCAAGGTCAGGACGAGGGTTGGTGCATGTCTTGGGGATTCTTAGGATAATTTGGGTATCGTCAGCATAGTTTTAACAGGAGAGGTTGTGGGTGCAGATGATTCCTGGTAGAGAGGTCAGATAGAGGTTGAACAGGAGAGCAGATAGGCTTGCGCCTTAGGGTACTCCAGTGTTCACCGAGCAAGCAGTTGAGACAAAAGGGGAGAGGAAGGTTATTTGTTTCCTGTTGCTGAGGAAGGAGGCAATCCATTTGAGAGCAGTGCCACGGATTCCTAGGGAGTGGAGGCGGTCAATGAGGATTGAATGGTTAACTGTGTCAAAGGCTGCAGAGAGATCGAGGAGAATCAGTGCTGCACAGCCCTCAGTCTGCAGTGACCTTGAGATCATCCCAGATAGAGATCAGAGTGGTTTCTGTTCCATGTTGCGGTCTGAAGCCGGATTGTGCAGGGGTCAAGGAGACTGTTGGATTCTACAAAGGAGTTGAGCTGGGAGTATGCAGTCCGGTCAATGAGTTTTGCGAGAAATCTGGTGTTGGAGATCGGCCTGTAGTTCTTAGGGTCAAGAGGGTCAAAGGATGCCTTTTTTAGAAGTGGCTTGATATGCTCTATTTTGAAGGTGTCAGGGAAGATGCCAGAGGTGAGAAAGTCGTTAAGTATGGCTCTCGCATGTTCTCCTGTGCAGGTAGAGGAGAATATTTCTTTCAGGATAGAGGTGGGGCAAGGATCGAGGGTTTGGCTGATAGTAGGTCAAGGAACTTGTCTCTGGAGATGGGTTTGAAGGAGTCTAAAGTAGGTAAGGTGGGCCTCGGGGCAATTGGATCAGGAGGGGTCGGTGAAGGGAAGGGGGAGTGCAAGGACAGTTTGGTGTCAGGGATTGCCATCCTGACAAGTGCAGTGTTGTAGAAATGTAGGGAGAGGGAGTCGCAGAGTGATTATGTGGATTGGGCAGAGGTGAACGTAGGTTTCACGAATTCCGATATGATCACGTGGAGTTCTTTGTTTATTGTAATAGGCTTTTTTTGGCTTTTCGGGTTTCGGATATTTAATTACGGTGGTGTAGGGCGAACATGGATCTGCTGAGATTGGTTTTAGATGCTCGCCGTTTGCGTTCAAGAGTCATTTTGTTTTTTGGCATTCCTTCGGTGGGGCGTGAACCATTTGGGGGACGGTCCTTTGCGTGAGGATGCGGGGCGCAGGGGATGAGAGGAATTAGTGAGTCTTTAAGCTAGGAGTCGAAGGAATCGATGGTTAAGGGTCTATCACAGGGCAGAGTTGCAGGGGGATGGAGAAGCAGAGCTTCAGCTAGGTCGGGAAGGACCTTTAGTTTGTTCCAGCATTTGAGATCAGGGGTGGGGGCAGAGGGGCAGGTGTGTGGATAGAGAAAGGGATGGCAAAGTGGTTGGTCCAGATGAGCAGTTTTGGGACAGAATATATAAAACAGGTCATGGGAGCTGAAAATTGCATTAAGGGTGTGCCCACCTGAGTGGGTTGGACCAGTGGTATGTTGGAAGAGGTTGAGCGCATCAAGACTGTCAACCAGAGGATGAGTCATGGGGTTGTTGGGCATATCAAACCAGATATTGAAATCTCCCAGAAGTGTAAGAGAAGGGTGATTTACCTGAATGCTAGCTATTGAGTCACAGAGATTGTTGGCGAAATGTCTGTCCTATCCAGGGGGTCTGTAGATGAGTAGGAAGCTATGGGTCGATGGTAGCAAGAGTTTTACCAGAAGGGATTCACAGGAGGCATTGCATGTCTGGGATTCAACAAGTGAGACGGAAAAATGGGGTTTGAAGAGGATTGCCACTCGGCCACCTTTGGAGGGTCTATTGTAGGCGATAAGCGAGTAGCCAGTGGGGAAGGCGGTGTGCGCTACTGGGGCAAAGTCGTCGGAGAACCAGGTTTCGGTGATAAAAAATGAGGTTGGGATTGTCAGAGAATAGGAGGTCATAGATGCTGTGTATGTTTTTTGCTACGGAGTGGGCATTAAAAAGGATGCATGGGACTGTGAGGGGAGGTGGTTTTCGTGATGCTCGTTGCAGTGGAGCTCGGCGGACATGGGAGCCCGATGGGGAGGTGTGTTTGGTAGGATCATTCAGGGTGGTTGAGACCGGTTGAGGTGGGGTGGGGGTCTGGATGTGTGAGAGGGTTACATCGGTGGGGCGTGGGAAGAGCAGGCGGGCAGAGGTAGGAATGTGAGAGATGAGGGGTTGGTCAGGGGTTTTGGGGGTGGTGAATGGATCATTTGAGGTGTTGGGGTTTCGGTGAGCTGTTTTTGGATCGAGTCTGGAGGGTGCTGGGGGTTTAGGGGTACTGGGTGAGAAGTCAAGAGCAAGGGGTGGAAACTAGGAGAAGTGAGACGGGAGAGTCTGAGGTTAGGTGGGGAGAGGCTTGGAGGTTGGACTGAAGCAGAAGTGGTGAGGTGTGGAGGGTCGAGGGAGAGGACCACTCACTTTTTCTGACATTTTGTGGGTTTTGTTTCCATAGGAGTGAGAGAGATGGTGGGGGAGCCAGAAGGGGAGGGAGATGAGGCTATTGTTCTAGCAAGGGTAGAGACAATCTACTTTCAGAGAAGGGAAGGGATATGAAGGGGGGCCTGTTGGCAGGCGTCGAGTAAGGGTTAAGGGGGATGGAAAGGGCAGCATGGGAGGTAGGTTCAGAGCGTGGGGAGTTCCTCCGTGGGCACAAGGATTGTGTGGAGGTGGATTTGTGCTGTTTGGAGCTTTGTAGGTGTGAACACCACCTCTGTCATGCCCACATTGGAGCAGTTAGGATAAGTGTTACTTGTTCCTGATGTAGCTTGTGGACTATTCTGTTGAGAAGAGGTGTCGGGGGAGGGAGGAGTGCAGGGGGAGAGAAGCGTACACAAATTTCCCTTACCAATTCATTAACAGAGCCTTCTGCTTGGATCTTGTCTGGGGAAATCTGGAAGTGTAGTCTCGGCATTGTGCGCTCTCTTGTGTAGCAAAGTGTTCTACGTCTGGTAAGACCCAGTTTGCAAATACATTCTGTAGCACGTCTGCGTTTAGTTGACACCAGTGTTCTGAGGGCAGCATTGCACTTCTGCTTAGTACATATGCCAGAGAATTGCGTTCCCCTGGAACATATTGCGCTAGGAGCAACATTTTGTTTTAGTGCCCAGAGCCAAATGTTCTGGGCTTCTTCGGATAGCCTCGGAGAATGCGTCTCTCCTTGTTTGTTGATATAGAACATGGCTGTAGTACTGCCTGTTATAAGGACTGTCTTTTCAAGTAGCTGTGGTTTGAAAGCTTGAAGTGCTTTGAAGACTGCGAGCAGCACCAGAAGGTTGATTTGTTTCTTGGTTAAAGCCTGTGTCCACACCCTGTGCGCAGTGTGATGGAGAAAGTGTGCTCCCCACCCTGTTAACGATGCGTCTGTAGTAAGAGTGGCTTCGATAGCTGGTGTGTTGAAAGGTTTTCCTTTTAAAAGGTTTTCTTTGGACCACCACTACAATGATAAAACTAGAAGTTTGGGAAACCACCACTACATTGTCCCACATACCGCTTTCTTGAGACCATTGTTTCACCAGCCACTCTGGCCTAGGACACATGCTCAATCGGTCGTGTGGCACTAGGTAAATGCAGGAAGCCATCATTCCCAGAAGGCCCATTGCCTTTTGCACACTTACCGGACGACCGGCTATGAATTGAGGTGTTTGAAATGGAATGTTTTGTACCCTCTTGTTGGAGGGAAAACCAACCTGTCATTTGTTCGCATGAGTGCCCCTAGAAACTTGCCTGGGCACTAGACTTGATTTTTTTCTCGTTGATGGAGAATCCCTATTGAAACAGTAGGTTGACAGTTTGCTGGGTGTTTTGCTTACACATCTATGGTGTGTCGCCTGTTATTAGCCAGTCGACTAGGTACGGGTACACTGGAATTGACGGTCTTCAGTAAAGTGTGCGGCCACTACCTCTAGGACTTTTGTAAACACTCGGGGGGCTGAGGCTATGCCGAATGGAAGCACTTTGAACTGGTAGTGCTTTTCCCCCACTTTGTACATTAGATGTTTCTTGTGCACTGGAAACATTGAAATATGAAAGTATACATCTTTTATGTCCAATGTTGCCATGTAATCCACTTGTTTCAGTAGAGTAATTACCTCCTGCAGCGTAGTCATCCTGAAGTTTTGTGGCTTGACATACGTGTATGTAGGGCGCATGTCCAGAACTGGGTGCATTGTGAGATCTTTCTTTGTAACAAGAAAGTACACTGAATAAATACCTTGATTTTCCTCTAGAGGTGTGTTGGGAAAAATTGGTGCAGTCACACTGTGTTGCCAATGTTAGCATGTGCACATAGAGGGAATTCCTAAGCTTAGCATGCGCCACATCTAGATATAATTGTGAATGTTAGCATACGCCGCACTTAGATGGAATCCTTAACCTAGCCTGCGTCGCATCTAGATAGAAATGTAATTCAATTATTGATATAAGACTCCTGCCAAGCCTGGATCAAGCGTGCAATCATGAACCAATAACCAACCCACTAACAATTCCACTCCTCTGCATACACCTCTCAAACTCGAACCAAACACCACCACAAGCCTTAAATGCAGCAAACCACACAAACTTCACTACACTGCAACAACAAAACAAACCACACATAGACTTGCACAACAGCACACAACGACTACCGATCGTAAAACACCCCAAGCCCAACCAACAGACCCACCGGGCTGAGGCTGCCAACAGCACATCACTGCTATCTTGCACTTTTCCAGCTCATTCCCACTAACTCACCTCCCCTCCCTTTTTCAGAGCCGCCAGAGCGCCAGGGGACCACTCCGGTGGTGATAGTGCGCGGTACAAATATCCTTTAACATTAACATTCAGGTATAAAATCGCTTGCATTCCTTATTAGGGGGTGCTTCTGAACTAGAGTGGAACACTAGCCCTCTTTCTGGTAATGGCGACTACCAGAGAGTCAGGTTTTGCATGTCCTCTAATATATAGATGGTCTGAAATATTTTTCCACTCCAAGGTTTACTGCCCTGGTAAGGGAAGGTGTAGTAAGTGACGGCCAATTGTTTTCTTTATGGATTATAACAAAGGAATGGGCAGGCTAATTACTTTCTTTTCATCTACTGAGCAAGTCTTCACTAACTTTAACGCTGTTCTTAACTCTCCCTTCCACACCCTGAAAACGTGAAAAACCCTTTGCATTTGCTAAAGATCTAGACACTCATCGAACCTCCTACCTGACTGCTCTTGAAAACTACTCCTCTCCTCACGGCTCTGACAAACATCACTTCTATCTCTTGCTCATTTCATCTCAATCTAGGCATTCCTAAAATCATTCAACTCAATTTTCTCACCACCTAAACCCTCCTCCATCTCCTCTACTCTTTCTGCAAACGATCTAGCTCTCTAATTTGTTTCAAAAAGTTCCAACATTACCTAGCAAATTACCTTGTATCCGCCATCTGCTCACTTTTCTGAACCACCTCTACCCTCCTCTTCTTGACCTTCTCCTCAGGGCTAACCCTTCATGTGCCACCATCAACCTTCCATCTCCACACATAGTGAAACTCAGAGCTTCCAGTTTTGCTGCCCATCTTACTTACTTCTTCAGTGCCTCTCTTGACAGTGCCACTTTTCCATCATCCTACAAGTCGGCTATTGTCATCCCGGTCTTTAAGAAACCTGACTAGATCACTGTCCTGCCAACTTAAGTCCTGTCTCTCTTCTACCTCACTAATCAAAAACCCTACAGCTCATAGTTTTCAACCGACTCACTAAGTTCCCTGACAAGCACAACCTCTGGGATCCTCTTCAATCTGGCTTCTTACCTTTGTACTCTACGGAGTCAACTCTCAGTGTGAGCAGTACATCTCTTCCACTCGTCATGGTAACTGTTCATCTATTCTCATTCGTCTCAATCTCTGTGCTGCCTTTAATGCCGTCAAACATGCTGACATTCTGTCAACACTATCTCTCCTTGGCACCAAGGACAAGGAGGTCATTTGGTTTGCTTCATATGTCCCCCCAGACACTTCCAGGTGTCCTGCAATAGTCTTACCTCCCCACTCACCCCTTTACTGTTGGTGTTCCCCAGGGGTCAGGCCTGGGTCCACTTCTCTTCACTCAGTATACCTCTGCTCTTGGCATCTTGATACTCTTCTATCAACTCTTCGCTGAGGAAACTCAGATCTTCTCCTTTCCCTCATTATCTGACGAGCTGCAGTGAGAAATGTCTAACTGTCTCTCTGCCACCAAATAGTGAATGGCATCTCACTTGGTCGTGCTTAACTCCAGTAAGACTGACATTCTCTACTTCCCATCCAAACAGGCTATCTCTTGCTCTCCCCCTTTTCTATTCTTTTCTCACGACTACCTTCCATATTTTGCTCGCAACCTTGGTGTTCTATTCGGAACATCAACTTCAAATCTGCCACTGTGGCCAAAGTTAATTTCCTCGCCAGACCTCTTCCCGTCAACACTGCAAAGCATTTAATCTCCTCTTTAGTACTCTCCCGATCGGACTAGAGTGCCAGTGTACTCTATTGCCTTGCCAACTAGGCTTTTTCACCTTTAGACAAAGTCCTCAGCTTTGCTGTCCATACACTGTTCACCTTCCCTGCTTCACCTCCACTGCCCCAGCCCATCGTCAGTTAGGCTGGTTATCTATGAGACAGAGGGCAAAGTATAAACTCATTCTCATCATCTTCAAAACTATACACTGACTTGCCCCACCCTACCTATCAGTCCATCGCACTCCCTACGATCATCCTTGGCTCACCTCCTGGCCACCTCTCGTGCCCCTTGTATTCACTCTCGTTTCCATTCTCTTCCTCTCCTTGCTCCCTTAATGCTCTTCCTCACCACACTACTCCCACTCCATCGGTATTTACATCTGACCTCCTAGCACTCCTCCTTTCTGAAGAACCATTTGCATAGCATTCTAAGCCACCACATTTCCCTGTTCTCCTTGCCCCCTACCTCTCTATGAGAAAGCCACAGCACTTATCCCCTAACCCCTTCATCCTAAAACTTAGCACTTGCTGCATTATCCTGTTCCTATATTGTGCTCCTTGTCACTGGTTCATGTTTGCACCTCCCCTGCATCATCTAGTCTTACAACCACATCCTCTTACCCATTTTTAAGGACACTTGTCCTCTGCTCTGTAAATCAATGTTAGAGGTTTTGTAAGCATTTTTGTGCCAAAAATTCATAGTTTTCCCTGTAATTTTCATTAAATAAATAAGTGAAATTGTACATACTAGCAGTCACATATGTTACCTGGTGCACAGGGCGCTGCCATTGGTACGAATGTGGTACAGGCTGGGCTGCAGATTGGCATCTTTGGATTTCCGCTTCCCCTTGTGGATGATGAACTTTCTTTTAAAGTGAGAGAGGAACTTGGGGTTTTCCTGTTGCTGCGTCATGCGTACGACCTGGACAGCAAAAGTAGAAACAGAGTGTCCAAAGTGTGCGTGAAGATAATTTCAACATGCAGCACACATTCAAGGGGCCCAGTGCCACCTAGCTTCTGCATCGAGACCAAAAACAAATGATCAGTCTTTAGAACATTCAAGGTCAAGGAATAGATCTCTTTTTACTACAGGTCTTTGTTTCATGTGCATACTCCATACTCCGCTACCATATAACTACCATATAACTACACCCAAGCACCGAGGTCTGGCTCAATAGTAAACACGTTCCACCAAAAAACATCATGCATTATGTATCAAACCTGATGAACAAACAAGAAGTAAAGATAGGATGCAAATTGTTTTGGCTACATTTAGTAATAGACAAGAAAGTAGATGCAATAAACTTAACTTTGGGAACAGGTTGACAGAAAAGTTATTTTAATGAGTAGCTGGAATTATTTTACTTTTATTATTACATTTATTTTCTTTTTTTTTTAAACTTTGAGCTTGACTTTACAACAGAGAAAGTGAGCAGTATGCAGGCAGTCTGAAGCTATACAATGTGCATGCACATGCTGGGTAAAGATCATACAAAACAGCAAAGCAGTGATTGGGGATATCATGGCCAAAGATGTATGCAGCACAGTGATAATTAAAACATACAGGTAAAACAGGACTGAGTTCTGGAGAGGTCAGGTCGCTGGCATTAGCATCGGTATCCGGAGTCAAAGAGGAGCTATAGGAGCGGAATGGGGCCCAGATATTCCTGGGCCTATCCACTGGTGGTTGTAGGAAGGCCCAGCGCTCCTCAGTATCGGAGGCCCAGGTAACAGCCCAGAGCCACTGAGTGTGTGTGTGTGTGTGTGTGTGTGTGTGTGTGTGTGTGTGTGTGTGGGTGCCCCAGGGCGAAGCCAAAGAAGCAGAATACAGCGGGTCGCTAGTAACAAACAGAGACCTGCCAATTTCCTGGGGTCACACCCGAGCTGGGGAAGCTTGTGGAAGAGGCATGTCAATGGGGAAGAGGTAATTGAGCAATCCAGTACAGTACTTCTGATACAGTAGTGCATACCCTCTCCCCGAACAGGGAGAGGCACGGGCAGGACAATGGCATGTGTATGTAGTTTGCGTTGTCTGATCCTCATCTAGGGCATAGGGCAGGTGGTACTTCGACACGCGATGTAGACCGATAGGGGTTGTAGTGGAATCTATGGAGTACCTTAAATTGGATACGTTTAAAATCGTGAATTGAATGAGATTTCATGGGTACGGGTACACATGCGGTCCCAGCGGTGGTCTGTGATTTCAGTACCTAGGTCCCTAGCCCAGGATTCCCTGAGCTTGGCAAATGGCGAGGCTACCCTACTCTGGAGAGTGGTATATAATCTAGAGCAGAGGTCGCCAAACAGTCGATCGCGGGCGACTAGTAGGTCGCCTGAGCCTTTTCAGTCGCCCGCGCTGAAGATACCAAAAAAACAAACATTTTCTATTATATTTAATGGTGTGTTTTGCAGCTATTTTCCGTGTTCAGGATCCGAACCCTGGTCGTCCCAATTGCAAGCGGAGAGCTTGGCTGCTGTGCCACTTGGAGCTGCTTGTAAATCCACTGCCAGATGTCAGTATCACATTCTGCTTCTGCAGGCTGCCTGTAGTACCACAATTGGCCTTGTGTGCCCCCAAGACACTGTATTGCTAAAGCAAGCTGCTCTTGTTTGCCAGAGATGTTGGAGGGGCTGGGGCAGGATCAGGATTATTGTGACCACGCAATGAAAATATCACAGTAGCACTGTCGCTCGCCTGGAAATGTTCAAAATAATATTTAAAAAATGGTGCAATTTCTTTCATGTGGCTTCTTTCCAAATTCCACACTGTACATTTCCACTTTAAATCACTTCCATGACACAGGTACACCCACTTTTAGTACATTAAGCGATCCATAGACACGCTGTACAGTAGAAGCCTACTAGGCTAGCTCAGCAGGTTGACAGACCGATGCTGAGATGTTATATATTCAAATCTACAGGTTGTTAATCGTATGACTTTTTGCAATTCCTTGTAAAAAAAAAAAAAGTACTATACAATGTGTTTGGCGAGGGTATGGGTTGGGCTGGCTGCTTGCTTATATTCAGGGCTGAGGTAGGCATATTTCTGCCCCTGTAGTGAAAATCAAAAGTTGGCACCCATGAACCCAGTTTAATTTCCTAAACAACTGCTGTCGGCGTAACAGAAGCATTTATTTGTGATTAACCAGTTTGACAAGCATATAACATCTTTATCAATATAATTTGTGCTAAAACACAGAGGGGCACGCAAATAATGATATGTTATTTATATAGTGCCTTAATCCAAAGCGCTTTACAGAGCACATATTTGCATGCAATATCACCCGACCATAATTAGTACTCATTGATCGACCTCAGAAGGATGAAAGGCTGAGCTGGCCTTGCTGGGATTCGAACCTGCGACCTGCAGATCATGCTCAGATCTCAGCAGCAAGCACTCAACCCGATGAGCTATTTTACCAGCAAATAACAGAGTATGTGTGGTGTCTGACAAAAAAAAAATTCAAGGAAAACTCGTGAACGCAAGGAGCATTTTTCAATTTGGAAATTACTTTTTTTTAAGGAAGTGTAAAATACACATTTGGAAAACAGTAGTGTGCCTAGCATGTAGAAAGCCTGCATGAAACGCAAAGGAAGGGGCACAAAAACTACAGGATATTTGTATGGTAGTCCAACAAATATCTGTCTTTTTGAGACAGCTACTAATAAATAATAATGTAACAAAGAGGGTTTTGAAGTTCTTAATATATTTGTGAAGGCATATGTTATTCCATCTGTTTATAGAGGGGAAATAATCGAGCCAAAAAAATATTGGTAAAAATTCCCAGGTTTATAAATATCCCCACCTAGATATCGCCCGCTAGTGGCTCTCCACTGTTGGCCTCCACTACAAGTAGCTCTAGCTAATTTAAAGGTTGGAGACCCCTAATCTAGAGACTTTTCCCTTGAAGGTCGTGGTATTCAGAATTTCAGATAATAACGAGTCATCAGAAGGGATTGACGGGAAATCTGGTAGCCTATCCTTAAGAGAGTGGCGCAGGCCTGCATATTGTAGCCAGTGGGAGGGCATGTCTCGCAAGGGTTCTGGTACGTCAGGCCATTCAAGAAAAATACCCTGGTCGAAAACATCTCAGACAGTGTCAAGACCTGCACCTGACCAACAGCATATCGTTGCACCACCTACGCAGGGCCAGGAAAAAGTTCCAAAGGGGGAGGTCACCATGAAAGGGGCGCAGGGTGCTAGCCTGCTAAGACAGTTTTTTCAGGGCTAATGCCGTGGACCCGGCAGGGTCAAGAAGTTCAAATTTGATGTGATGTTTGGGGAGAACCAAAGAGCGGATATCTCAAGCATACATTGCAAGGTGCTCAGGTTAAACGTGGGGTCGGGGGAAATCAGTGATATGAACCAGTGCGATGCAAAGTGAGCTTGAGCAGCTATCCAGTACCTCTTAAAATTAGGGGTGCTGAGGTCACCAACTTCAGACAGGCATCTACCTGTTACTATCTCGTGGTGGGACTATTGGTGGTACTTACTGGGTTGGTTTCTCAATTCAAATAAGGCCAATGGTAAACAATGTACCCAATATTTATTTAATGTGTGACATAGTTTAGACAAGCCTACTTTTAAGGAGTCTGTTTATCTTCTCAACGCCATTTGATTGCAGGTGATAAATCGTGCATAATTTGTGAGTAATGCCCAGCATTGTTGTCATTGCTTTGAACAGGTCATTGACGAAATGTGTTCCATTGTCGGAACGTATGACATCGCATATCCCCCACAGGAAAAGACCTCCCTCACTAGGAACTTTGGCTGCACACTTCGCGTCTGGGTGGGCGGAGGGGCCTGCTTCCATCCACCTTGAAAAGGGGCACACTACCACTATTAAGTACTGCAAAGCATTACACCTTTCTGCCATGTCTGCATAGTCTATATGTAGTGCTCGAAGGGTCCAACTGGCTTAGGCAATGCTCTTCGTAATGTTCTCAATATCATTCCCGAATTATATGTGTGACATGGGGTACACTCCATCACCATTTTGTATATCTGTTCTTGTAGCCCTGGCCCAAACCAATTTTCCTGAATGTCTGCTGCAATATGTTGTTTAGTATTGTGGGCTGGGAAGTGAAGCTGCTGGAATGCTATTTCTAGTAGTTTCCGTGTCATTACTACTTTAGTTGTTCTGTCGCCAGAGAAGGTCAGTGGATGATTGACTACACCCTCTCCTTAACCATAGTTCCTTTTCTTCCTCTGGCACATCCTGCTGCAATTCTAGTATTTGTGAGATTGGCATGGAGTTGTATCCCTCCTTTTGTTCTTCCTCCACATACCTTTGCAGCATGTACTCACCTGTTATTGCTTTTGCTAGGTAAGACGCTTCCTTTCCAGCAGCATCCACTGCTGCGTTTCCTGATGAGACGTCCTTGTTCGTGTGGGCCTGGCATTTTACCAATGCTACAACTGTTGGCTCCTTTAATGCCTCTATTAATTCTGCAAGCAGTTCTGCATGCTGCACAGGAGACCCATCTGTTCTTCTAAATCCTCTCCTTCCCCATCGGGCCAATCCCCCGTGCACTGTTGTGGTAATGTATGCGGAGTCAGTGTATATTGTTACTGCACTTCCTTTGGCTGCATGCAGCGCTTCAATTAGCGCCACTAGTTCGGCCGCTTGTGGTGAAAAATGGGCGGGCAACCTCTTTTGCACAATCACTTTATATGAAGTGATTGTACAAAAGAGGCTGCCCGCCCATTTTTCATTCTCCTTCCTCCAATCATACCACTGCCGCCCCTACGTGTTTTTCTCCTGTTTCACAATTTATTGATGCTAATCCATCTACAAAATATACTTCTCCTTCAGTCAGGGCATCTTCATTTGCTGTGGGTGTACCATCATCTTCCTCCCTGTACGTGGCACAATCGTGAATTTGCATATCTTCCACTGTGCATGCTTCGGTGAGAAATGTGAATGGGTTCACTGTTTTACACCGCACTATGTGTATGTCTGCACTTAAGATAATTTCATAGGCTGTGGCTCTGTGTTGTTAATGTACTTTTTGACCATTCAAGTATGGCAAACAGTGAATGCTCCACGTATAGAGTTACAGAGCATCCCATCACAATTGTTGCACTTTTTTCAATGACGAACGATGCGGCTGCAAGAGCTTGTTCGCAAGCGAAGTGTCTCTGCATCACTGCGTCTAGTGTACCACTGTAGTACGCTAGAGGCTTGTGGCCCAATGATGTTTTTTGTGTCAGCATTGCTGTCATGAGTGTTCTATCACAATGGGAAAATAAATGGAATTTGCGCTCATAATCTGGCGTCGCTAGGACGGATGCTGTCGATATTGCTCTTTCATTATGTTGAAGGCAATGTGCTTTTCTTGTGTCCATTTTACTGCTGCTTTTTCCCTTTGTGCTTCCTTTAGTGTGTGTAGGAGAGGTTGTGTGTATGCTGCATATTCTGATATCCAGGTACAGCAATAGTTGCACATGGCGAGACATTTCTGCATCTCCTTCACTGTCTGGATTCACTTACAGCTCGTACAGCTGCTACTCTGTCGGGTATTATTCGTTGGCCTTCTTTTGATATTAGTTGACCCAAATACAATACTTTTGTCAAGCAATACTGCAATTTTTGTTTGTCCACTTTGTAACACTTGTGTGCTAGTAGCGTCAATAGGGTTACTAAATCCTGTCTACATTCATCTTCATTTTTTCCACAAATCAAGAAATCTACGTACTATTGTGCTTTTTGTGTCAATACTTCCAAGATCTTCATGCAGTATTCTGTTAAATATGCTTGGGCTTTCACAGTATCCCTGGGGTAATCTACAATGCTCATATCCCCCCCCCCCAGGGTAAATGCTGTTAGGTACTGTGATTCAGAGTCCAGTGGTACTGGGAAAAATGCATTTTCCAAATCTACCACGGTAAAACATGATGCGTCTTTGGGTATACTACATATTATTGATGCAGGGTTTGGGACAAGTGGGAACTCTTTTTGTAGGACGTCACTGAGGGGGCGTAGATCCTGTATCATCCTCCAAGCCCCTCCCTTTGCTTTTTTGATCGGATAGATACAAGTGTTACAGGGAGAATTTGAAGGTACTATGATCCCTTGCTGTAGTAGGGCATGTATTGTTTCTTTTATTCCTTCTTCTGCCTCTCGTGACAGGGGGTACTGTTTTACCCGGGGCAATAATGCCCCTGGCTTGAGTTATTTTTACAGGTGTTACCTCGTGCAACAATCCCACGTCAAGCGGGCCAGTTGTCCACAAGTCTGCTGATACATGTTGCATGTCTTCATTGAAAAATGCTGGTGGTGCGCTCACTACGGCCATAAGTGGCACTTGTCTGTTCTGGATCATTATGTCACAGGGAATTGCTATCTCCATTATTATTTCCCCATCACTGTGAGTCAGTGAAAAGCTCCTAGTCAGACAAATCTTGCACGCTGTGTTGGCATTGATGCACAGCACTGTTCGCCATTCACATCCATGTATGTCTAGTCCAATCACTGCTATCCTTTGTGATGACACCTGTACCCCATGTAAGTCTAGGGACACTACCGACCCAGGCACGATCTCGGGCATGCTACAGGACGAAACACAAATTCTGATGGCACTCTCCATGCTTGGCGTTTTAACTCGGGCACTACTTGTGCCAAGGCCTTTAACCCTTGGATGAACAGGTCCGGATCTACAGGCATTCCACGCACTTGCTGTGCCGTGGCGTGTGTGTGTGTATTACTAGCATTGCACATATCCCAGGAGTTGAGCACACTATCCCACTCTCTGTGAATGAGATAGTCATATTGAGTTTGCCAAGGAGATCCCTGCGTCTCCATTTTATGATTAGACAGTGGAAACCTGCCTTCTCGTAGGCATGATTTTTGTGCTCCCGAGTCTACCATAAAAATGAACGGTTTGTTCCCCATCTCCGCCCCCACCAGTGGTTCCTCTGCTGAGTTGAGGGTTGTCGATAGTACTGGACACGCAAGCGCTCTCTGTGGGCTGTCCAATGTGGAGTATCTTGTGTCCTGCCCACTGTCAAAAACATTACCTGATACTACTGCTGTTCCTTTGAAAGGTGTGGGGGCACCATTTGCTGTCGTGACAAAGAGATTTCCGCGAACCGGGGCCATGTGTTCTCGGGACTGCGTATATTGTTGTGTGTTTTGTGGAGGAGATCTGCGTTCGTCTATGTACCTGGGATCGGCTTGACCTTCTCTTCTACCACCACCCATAGACAACCCGTGTGGGCTTCCTGGGGGAAAGAGGGTGGCCATATTGTTGTTCGTTTTGGTAGGGGTTCATGGGGCGGCTTTGACACCCTCTTGAAAAATGTCCCCACCTCCCACAGTTCTAGCATGTTCCTTGTCCTCCTCCTCTGGGGCCTTGTCCTCCATACCCGTACCCGCCCCTCTCTGGTCCCCCTGTACCCACCTCTTCCTCCACAGGCACTACTTGCTTGCGATTGCGGCCCTCAATACTGTTCCTCGCCATTCCACTGTTCCTGTCCCTTTCCTGCACAATTCGCAGCCATCCTTGCTTGTATTGCTATCGGCCCTTCCTCCTCCTCTCGTTCTCACTTTGCTGGAAGGGCGGCTATTGCTGCTGTGACCTTCACTAGTTTCGTCTGTATTAATTTAGCCTCGTCTGGCAGTCTCTTTTGGGCTATCTTCCTTTCCCTTTCATTGATTCTTTTGGAATGGTGTACTATAATGCTCTGTATCTCTGGCCAGCCCTTGGCTTCTATCCCAGCTATTTTATCAAGAGCCTTCTGCGCTTCTTTTGGGAGCCCTCTTTTAATTATAAAATAGAACAGGGAGGTGGATTGATCCCAAGCCGTGCCCGTCTCCGCTCTCCACATCTCCTGCACCCAAAGAATGAAGGCCATTGCATCCTCCCTCTCTCCGATTGTGCATTGCATTACAGACTGTAAATCTGGTGTATCTGGAAAAGTTTCTCTTAGTGCATCCCATACTCTTGCTCTTACTGTGTTAAAAGATGCCACATCATGGCGGTCACAGACTAGTGTTATTCCAGGAAATCCTGCCTTTGCCCACACCCTGTTGGCTTGATCATCTACTGCGGACACTAATAAGCTTTTGACATCACCTACTGCTAAAGGAACCCCGGCAGTATTTTTCTCAAATGCGTATATCCATTTACTTGCCCCTTCCGAGAGAGGGGGTAAAGTTTTTAGTAAGTTTGCTTTATCCATCTGGGCCCAGGGTATATAATTGGGTCTTCCTCCCCCTCTGTGTATCAATGGTAGTTGTAATTTGTTTCTTGTTGATGTCCCTGTACTTACCTTCGCCCCCTTTTTCCCCCAATACTGCCATTCGTCCCATCCTGTTCCTCAACCTTCCATGCCATTCTTCTTCCATTACTCTCCCCAAAGGAGACTGTTCTATTCCTGCCGCCACCCCGCCTGTTGCACACCCCAACCTCCTCTCTTCTTCTTGCTCTTCTATGTCGCACCAATATTCTTCCTCTCTATTCGATGCCATGTCCCCTCCTTCCGCACCCACCTCACTGACAGCCTGATCTATTTCTATTATTCTTGTGGGTGTATCATTAATTTGGAAAACTGTTTCTCCCTTCTTCCACATCCCTCCGTTGACCTCTCAAGTGGTTCTGACTTCTGCATTTGTTCTGCTCTAGTGGTGATGGAGCCTCCTTGTGCACATATATCTCTTATCGCGATAATTCTGTCCGGGCCATTGTTAATCGTGAGTATAAATCTTGGGTGACGTTTCGATATCTATTGCAGGGGTACTCACCTGTCCACCAGTTGTCCTTGGACACTCAAATGCGGGTGGTGCTGGGGCTGTTGGTTGGAGCGCGGAGGGGGACGTGGGCTTTGACACATACACTGGGTCACTATACCCTTCTGCTGGTACTGGCTTTGGCAGAAGGGGATATAAACGTGCAACCTCTATCTTACCCTCCTTCTCTTCCCCCGCTGCCAGGGGAGATGCGCCCTGTTCTTTTGCCTTGCTTGGAGGGACATCCACGAAAAGTCTCCGCAAATCTAATATTTCTCATCTGTTCTGGAGTTATTTGCCTTTGTATTTCACAAATAAACAGGTTGCTACCATGTCTAGGACATTCTTATTGAACGACCCTCCTTTGGGCTATACCTGGGGTAAACCTTCCCCTTTCAACTCTGTAATCCACTGGCGGTGGTACTTTGTGATCCTGTCTGCGTACCCTGGCAAACTTTGGCAAATATGTGACAATGGTGTCTCTGCACCCATCCTGTCTTAACAATGCCTTTCCAACCTTGTGAGTCAGTATAACAATACAATACTTCAATACTTCACTTCTTCGTATGTCACCGCCGTGACACTGTACTGGGTAATCTACAATCTGTCACATCTACTATGACAGCGTGTGTAAAAACAATTATGCAATATTGCTTTTTATCATTGCATATCCATGTACATTGTACGCAACAGACATAACAAGACGATTACACAACAATGACCGTTAAACATATCACATGTAACACTTAACAAAAATCCTCCATTCCTGTCCCCCTTTACCCGTACAATATTTTCCCTTGATATGCCAGCCCGTTCCCTAACTTAATCCCTTACGCACTACCCCCTTACCCAAGAAAAAAGAAGAAGCGTTTCTAGATACTATTCCGAGTCTTTTCCTTATATAAGACTCCTACTATTTCCACTTATTTTCCTTGTTATACCCAGTACTAGTCTAGAAAGCACTAGGTTCCTGTATCCCTTTTCAGCTTGTAATCTCCTTAACTGTCCTAATGACCATATGCAGAAAGAAAAAAGAATAGATTTAAGCCCACACATTCTCTCTGTTATGTGAGCTCTTCTCCCCTCCAGTTTCCCTTCTTTCTAACCCCAATACCCTGTTATCTGACTCCTTACAGTATTTTTCCACCCCCCCCTTGTTCCTTTAATGTCGCTTGCACTTGATACTCGTGTCCGTCTTGATCCGAGACCCTCCGGACCCGGTCTGTCAAGGCACTGCCCCGCACTCAATGGCCGCACCCGCACCCAGCTCCGGCGAGCAGTACGGTGGGTTTTTGCAAAGCCGGGACCCGTACCCTCTCGCCCTACTGCGTGTGCATGTCTAGGTGTACTGGTTGCCGTAGGCGGGCAGCTCTTTGAGGGGGCGTGCCCTGGGTCCCCGCTGTGGCCGGGGAGGTCTCGTGCCAAAAGGAACGGAAGGACGAAATCACGTCCAGGGATTACCAAATAAAAGTGAGAGTCCCCCAAAATGCAATCAAAACTCCCCAATGAGAGTCAATAATGGACACACCCGAGGAGGGAATGAGATCAAGACCAAGTGCAGGTGAAAGTAAAAGTAAAGTTTATCTAAAGCCAAAATAGGGCAAGCAGAGAACTCTGCAAACTCTGAGAGAGCTCTGCCCAACATCACTCTAACAGTACTTTAAAAAGGGTTACAGCATTTTAGATGACATCACTACATATGTTACATTAATTACATTCTCATTGCTAGAGTCCCAAATCCAGTATAGTTGTGTAGGCGCCACCTCCGGATGATTGGATAGTTGCTTGGCGGGAAGGCGGACATCACGTGCTTCAGCCAGGCTGGTCAGTGTGAGGTGAAGGTTATGGGGCCCCGCATGGGGTGATTGATACTAAC
Organism: Ambystoma mexicanum; assembly: GCF_040938575.1. NCBI lineage: Eukaryota > Metazoa > Chordata > Amphibia > Caudata > Ambystomatidae > Ambystoma > Ambystoma mexicanum. Next base: position 1,342,578,331 of record NC_090923.1, on the reverse strand, counting down.
TCTCTAATCTAGACACCACTTCAAAGTATGCAATGAAAAAGACACTCATAAAAAACATCATGGGCTTCCTGACAGTGGGGGAAGAGGGGTGTCATATTTCACACTTATCTGTACATACATTTGTCTGGTTCACCTAAAACTAAAAGGGGGGTTGGTGGGGGGGGGTGGGTCATCGTGTGTCAGGGGGCAGGGAGGTGACAGTCTGTGTGGGACTAGACGAAGTGGGAGAAGGAACAAGTTACTTACCTGTAACTGCTGTTCTCCAGCATGGGTCTGGCATGGATTCACATGCTCATGAATATTCCCCGTCAGGCTGGGAATCCTCGGTAAAGAAAAAATTAGCATCAGTTTCGTTGCTGATCTGTCTTTCTTAGTAGTAACTAATCACTGGTCTCTGGGTCATACTGCCCCCAGCCAATGACTGCCCTCTCCCTAAGCCCGGCCCTGGCAGCCATCCTCAGATTTGGTAGCACGTAAAGTGGCAGTATGACCAAGTGAAGAGCCGCAGAGGGGTAGGAGGGAGGGTTCGCATGTGAATCCATGCCAGACCCATGCTAGAGAACAACAGTTACAGGTAAGTAACTTGTTCCTTCTCCAGCATGGGGTCTGGCATGGATTCACATGCTCATGAATATAAGAATACATAGCAGTACACACATGCACAACCACGGGAGGTGGCAAAAGGTTCAACATTAAGGATTACATAAACTCAACAATAAGCAACTCTTACCTCCTCACCAGGCCCACCTTCAGGCAAACAGGTTGCGCAGCACTGCTTGGCCGACCCTTGACTCCTCCCTGGAATCCCGGTCGACGCAGTAGAATCTCGTGAAGGTGTGCCTCGACTTCCACGTAGCAGCCCTGCAGATATCCAGCAAGGACACACCAGACAAGATCGCCGTGGTAGCAGCGATCGCTCTGGTCGAATGGGCTCTCGGATGGCCGGGCAACGGTTAGTTTGCCAACCAGTGACAGTGCATGATTCAGCCGGAGAGCCATCTGGAAATGGAAGCCTTCGAGAGGGCCTTCCCTTGGTTTGCAGGTCCAAAGTTCACAAAAAGCTGTGAAGTCTTCCGAAAACTCTTTGTGCGGTCCACGTAGAACTTCAGCGCTCTAGCTACATCCAGCGAGTGTAAAGTCCCCTCGGCCGACGACGGTAAGAAAACTGGAAACACCAAGGGTTCGTTGAGATTGAAGTCCGACGGCACCTTGGGCATAAAGGTGGTGTGCGTCCTCAGCACCACCCTCGTCTCGTGAAAACTCAAGTATGGAGGCTTGCAGGATAGGTCCTGGATCTCCCCAGTCGTCGTGCGGAGGTGATGGCCACAAGAAATGCTGTCTTCCACAACAGGAACTTCAACGGTGCCGAATGCAGAGGCTCGAATGGCGCCCCCATGAGCCTGGTCAGCACCACGTTGAGCTCCCATGCCGGGGCCGGAGCCTTCACCGGCGGGAACGATCGGACCAGTCCTTTCATAAATTCCTTCACCAGGCGATGAGACCACATGGATGGCCGCCCTGTAGTTCTGGTGTATTGGGAAATCACTGCCAGGTGTATCTTGATGGAAGCATGCGCCAGTCCCGCCTTGGCCAGCGACAGTAGGTACGGTAGCACTTGAGGGGCCGTAATCCGTAGAGGGTTAATCTTCTGTGCACGGCACCAGACAGAGAACCTCTTCCACTTGTGTCCGTAGCACGAGAGTTGAGGACGCCCTGGCCTTCGCAAGAACCTCCTTGCAGTCCGCCGGGATATCGTACCCTCCAAACTCTAGTGCTACAGGAGCCAGGCCTGCAAGTTCAGCGACTCTGGGTCATGATGAAGGATGGCTCCTCCTTCTCTGGAGAGAAGATCTGCGTCCGTCTACAGTTTGACTGGTGGGGACGCTGACAAGTCCAGAAGGTCCGGGAACCAGATCTGTCTCGGCCACACCGGTGCGACGAGGATCATTCTACACCGGGACCTCTTGAGTTGGTTGATGAGTCGGAGCAGCAACGGCAATGGAGGGAACGCATACAGGAACAGGCCAGAGCATCGGCCATGCTCCTCGGCTGAGGAAACCTGCTGGCGAACCTCTGGCACTTGGAGTTCGTCGCCGTCGCGAACAGGTCGATCCAGGGTTTGCCCCATCGCTGGAAGGGTCAATCCACTTGATCCTGGTGTAGTTCCCACTCGTGGCACGAGTGCAGCTCCCTGCTGAGTGAGTCGGCAATGGTGTTTTTTATCCGTGCTAGATGAAAGGGTACCAGAAACAACACCTGGGCAACGGCCCAGTGCCATAGATCCTGGGCTTCCTTGGATGGGGCCGGGGATCTGGTTCCTCCCTGCTTCCGGATGTAGAACATCGTGGTGGTGTTGTCGGTGAAGATCCTCACCACCTTCCCCTTGAGGGACGGGAGGAATGACCTGAGGGCCCAGAACACTGCTCGGAGCTCCAGTATGTTGATGTGGAGCGGCTTCTCCTCCGAGAGCCAAAGGCCTCTCACATGAAGATCTCCGGTGTGCGCTCCCCACCCCTCCAGGGAGGCATCTGTCGTCACCGTCACCTGGTGTGCTGGGGTCTGAAAGTCTGTGCCCACCGCTGAATTGCTTGGCGGAAGAACTCGTTGCGCAAGATCTTGTCCTCGAAACTGCCGCCGCTTGCATCCAACGGGCGTCGAGGAACTCCTGTAGCGGGCGCATACGAAGCCTGCACAGTCGCACCAGATAGATGCATGAGGACATCATCCCCAGAAGGGACTTGATGGACCTCACCCTGGCCACGTCCGAGGCCAGCAGACGTTGCACCTTGCCCAGGATGGCCTTCGTCCTTTCCTCCGACGGCGAGGCCAATCGCGCTACTGTATCGAGCTTGGCTCCCAGAAACAGTGCAACCTGCAACCGAACCAGGTGGGATTTGGGGAAGTTGATGGAGAATCCCAGGTCCGTGAGCAGCTGGAAGGCCTTCGCTGTGTGCTTGATGGCGAGTTCTCTTGTTCTTGCCCGGATGAGCCAATCGTCCAGGTAGGGGTAGACGTGGACCCCCTGCAGGCGCAGCCGTGCCGCCACTGGTGCCAGGCACTTGGTGTAGACCCTGGGCGCCGACTTCAATCCGAATGGTAGGGCCTTGAACTGGTAGTCCCGTCCTTGGACTACGAACCGGAGAAACTGTCGATGTCTTTTAGAATGGGGATGTGAAAGTACGCATCCTCCAAATCAAACGACGATAGGCAGTCACCTTCCTCCAGCTGGCCCAGTACGTGCTGGAGGGTGAACATCCGGAACTTCTGTGCCTTGATGTATTTGTATAGTCGGTGCAGGTCCAGGATGGGACGACATCCTCCTGTCTTCTTTCTGATGAGGAAGTATCTTGAGTATACTCCGGAGCCCCGGAGCCTCTTTGGGACGAGCTCGATGGCTCCTTTCTTGAGCATCACCCTTACCTCTAACAGCAATTGAGGGACGTGGTTTGCCTTCCTGGCCACGGGAGGAATGCGGGGGCACTTTAGAAATTCGAGAGGGTGCCCGTGGGCCAGGGCATCCAGCACCCAACGGTCGGTGGAGAAGGACTCCCACACGCTGACGAACTTGGTCAGCCGGCCTCCCACCGGGGTGCTCCGGTGGGGGCCCGACGCAACGGCCGGTTCAGTCCTGCTTGGCGGCGGGAGGCACCTTGCTTGCCTCCGGAGTTCCAAAAGGGCGGCCGTCGTTGCTGCAGAACTCCCAAGGCCCGAGCCGTCTCTGTCGGTCTTGATGGCCTGAAGTCACTCATCCACTGTTTTTTCCAAACAGGTTGTTCCCGTCGAAGGGCATGTCCAAAACTCTGGTTTGCACGTCCTGGTGGAAATCTGTTGCCTTGAGCCATCCCCGCCGCCGAAGGCAAACGCCGTTGCCCAACTGGCAGAAACCGGTGTCGGCAATGTCCGTGGCTACCGTTATAGCGTGGTCCGACACCACCTCACCTTCCTGTAGGATCGCCAGGGCCTCTGCCCTCTTGTCATCCGGAAGGAAATCCAACAGAGGGGCGATCTTGTACCACAACTCCCTGTCGTAGCAGGCCACGATCGCCAGGGCGTTGGCCGCCTTAATTGTCGTCGCCGCAGACAAGATGACTCGTCATCCCATGGCGTCCAGTTTCTTTCCCTCGCCGTCTGGTGGGGAAGTTGAAGTTGAAGCAGATGCCCCCGCTGCTTTCTTCTTGGCTACCGCCGAGACGACCGAATCCGGGGTCGGCTGTGCCCTAAGGCACAAAGGGGCGGTATCGGGGACCTGATACTTCTTCTCGTAACGGTCCCTCTTGGTAGGCACTGTGGACGGGTTCTTCAGAAGAGCAAGTCCCTCGTCACAAATGTCATCCAGCAACAGCACCGCGAGGACCGTCTTCCTCTTGGCCTTGCGCCGTTGATAGAGGAATCCTTCCTTCTTTTGCTCTTCGGGGCAGAGCTGAAAAAGCTCGGATGCCCTGGCAATCATGGCGTGGAAGGAGCCAATTTCGTCAGGTGTGGAGGCCCGAGGAGGTGATGATGGGAGGCCCATCCCGTCGTCACCACCGCCGTCGTCGTCCTCCGTCCCCATCGTGGCCGTATCTGCTCCCGTATCATCCTCCGGGACAGGAGAAGGAGATAACGGCTGGGAGGGCTGTGAGGGCGGGGGTGGAGGAACTCTCCTCCTCTTGTTTGGAGGGCTTCCCGACGGGCCCGGTTCTGCTGGGTCATCCGTTGGGGGTAGGGGCAATCTCGTCCTTATCACCGTGCATAAGGTTTGGATTGGCATCAAAATGGCCACCGAGTTGTCCTGTGGCTCGGGTTGCGACGGGCGCGACGGTTGCTCCTCCTCCACGGGAGCATCATCGGCGCCACCATCGCTCTCTTCGTCCTCCTCGGTGGGATTCCTCCCGTGGGACCGGCCCTCCTCTAACTTCTCGTTGAGGCCCTCCACGAATTCGACCAGCTCCTCCTCGGAGGCTGTATCCGTGTCCGTAATGGCCACCGCCCCCCCTCTTTTTCCACGGGGGTCTTCTCGATGGGCTGAAAATAGGATTCCCTCTGCGGCGGCAGGGAAACTCTGGGCCTCGAGGTCGCCTCCACTGGGGTAGCCTCCACAGGCTTTGCCAGGGCCGTCGCGACTACCTCGATAGAGGCCCTAGCCGGGTGAGTAAATGCCTTCACCACCTTGTGGACACTTGAGGCCTTCACCTTGGGGGGAGGGCCACCGCCTCACTCCCCCTCGGCTGGTTCCTTTGAGATCGACCAGGGCTTCTCCAGAAGCTTAGCCGGGTTCTCAGACTTTCTCTTCCACGAGCCAGAGCGTTGGCTTGTGGTTGATGGCGCCGGTGAAGGTGAGCCCTGCCTGGCAGCCGAGGAGCCCGACCATTCGGTGCTCCCGGTGCCCGCGGACTCGCAGTGCTTTGCCTTTTGTTGGGCCCCCGTCGCCGCAGCGCCCTCACAGGTCTTAGAAGACCGCTCGGACTTCTTCTTCTCACCTGCTGGGCTCTTTCCTTCCAGCCAGTTGGCGAGACGGGTCCGACGATCCCTCATAGTCCGGTCTGTCATGTTCATGCAAAACGCACAGTCCTTTTCCATGTGCGTTTTGTCTTCGTGAAGGCAGTAGAGGCATCAAGAATTCTTGTCCTCCTTGAACACATTCTGTAACCCGCATCCAGGGCAGTTCCTAAACAGCTAAATCCGGTTGTCGAACTTCCCTTTTCCTGGGCCATGTCCACGAGGTAGGCCTCAGAAACTTCTGGAATCCTCCAAGGATATAAGCGTATAAAATTCCGAAACGGGTCCCCATTGATCGGAAGTAGAAAACGGTGGAGCTTGAGGCTCGATTGACCGAAAAAATTAGATAAAACTCTTTGAAAAAACACAAAATGCAGTAAAAGCTCGAGAGCTATAGCACGAGGACTCCCAACACTTGAACGTGCGGTAAAAATCGGAGGATGGCTGCCAGGGGCAGGGCTTAGGGAGAGGGCAGTCATTGGCTGGGGGCAGTATGACCCAGAGACCAGTGATTGGTTACTACTAAGACAGACAGATCAGAAACAAAACTGATACTGATTTTTTCTTTACCGAGGATTCCCAGCCTGACGACGGGGAATATTCATGAGCATGTGAATCCATGCCAGACCCCATGCTGGAGAAGATACATTTGTTGCATTAAGGCATTAGTGAGACATGGGCCTCCAGTAACAGCACTGTCATGAGGAAGGGAGAAATGGGTGGCGGCTGTGCGCCCTTTGTGCGCGGCACTGCTGGAGAGGGGAGAGAGGGCCCTTTGGCTCTTCAAGTCTGGCTCAGTTCGATCAGTGGAAATATACGTAAACCATTGATCTGGGGTTCGATCATGTTTACTACCATCATATATACCGTGGTCACCTGTGCTACAGAATGGCTTTTATTTACATTAGTCTTGTGGCCACACTATTTATATTGTACATGAGAATCTTATAACATCTGAATACATTTGCGAGTATACACAGTACTGAAAAACAAGTGAGCATGTGGACCATACATTTTACATCATAACAAGCGAGTCACCTAGCATCTCATACATTTGTGGTGGTCTTTGGTAGTGAACGATATGTAACCAACATTATAGGACACCGACATGTGGATCATGTTATCATATTCATTGCAATGAATTTAGATAGGTAAATTATTGATCGTTCTGTTACATCTCATTGAGACAGCTCCCTCATACACAAGCACAGGAGAGAATGTATAGCCTTACAGAGGGTATTAGCGTTGTGGGTGAACCAGGGTGGCACACAGTCGTGGGGGCATGCATCTGCTACATCAAAAGACGTGTGAAGTTGGGGGGTTATACACGCTATCTCTCTCAAGGGTAGAGTCTGAAAATCATGTGGCATGTTTGTGGAGATGTATTGTTTTTTCCAGGCCCAAGCTCTTGCCCGGTCATTCACAGGTCAGTGATGGAAGGAGGAAGGCGAGAGATACAGTGTTCAACTTGTAGCTGTTTGTGCCCAGTGTTCTGTGACAACGGGGCAGCTGCAGGGACACCAGAGGGGAGGAGGTGGGGGGGGAGTAGCTGGCTGAATGTGGGCAGCGCCAGGGGAGAGCTGCAGGCTTGCAGGCTGGCTTTGCTGTGAGGCCTGCTTTGGCATATACAAAATGGAGTCCGGATTTAGTACAAAATGGAGTCAGTAATCCGCCCTCTTCTGGACGTTGCACTCATATGCGTCGTCCCAAGGCTGTCCGGCACCTCTGGCCACAGGCGCATGGGCAGGCAGCCGTGGGACGAGCATAGTGCGCATGCGGAGAGGAAATGGAGGGGAGAGGGCCTAAACAACCTTTCCTCCTACCCTACTCCAGATTTAGATGTAACGTGAAAAGTTGGATCTGGACCAACGACAACTAACAAACTGAACCCTTGCACTAGGCCCTGGATCACTGCATACAACTGCCTTGATACTTCTGAAATCTGGACTGCAGACCATCTCACTGCCCTCTGTGGGTTGTGAAGTACCACTATCTTGTGCTTTTGTATATATGTACTGTAAATATGGTAACATGACTTGTATTGCATCAGCTATTTGTATCCTCTGTATGTAACCTAAGCTTAAGTAATCTTGTACCTGCTGCGCCCGGCTACCCCTGGGTTTGGAGCGCATTATCAAATAATAAACAAACACATACAAGAGCGCCACAGAAAGCTATTTATGATTCAAGTCAATCTAAAGAATTCAATACCTGGCCATAGGGGGACATTCAGGAATCTGTATAGGAGTTGGAGCTGTACCACCATCTTGAGGACGGCAATCCCACCCGCCAGAGAGATCGGCAATCTAGCCCAGCCCATGCACTTTTGGGTCAGGGTGGTATGGTACTTCCCAAAGTTGGCTTCGTACAATGAGCACCGCTGACGTGTGACCACAACTCCAAGATAGGTGAGCTCGGATTGTGCCCATGCAAATCCCAGAGGGTTCGGTGGGGGGCTGGTGGGGGTTGAGGGGTGGTGGCTTCGGTTAATGGAAACAATAGAGACTTCGAGCAGTTTACTTCGAGCCCCGAGAACTCACCAAGGCGTACGACATCCTCTAGTATTGGGTCCAGGTTGCGTTCAGGAGAGCAGATGAAGAGCACAGCGCTGTCAGTGTAAAAGGAGATTATCTCGGGGGGGACCCGACAATCATATGGCTCTGTGTGCATGTTGTTGCCGTATCTTGTCGGCCTGGGGCTCAATGGCTAGAGCAAAAATGAGCGGTGAAAAGGGGCATCCCTGCCTCGTGCCTCTGGCTATTGGAAATTGGGGTAAATACTGGTCTTCAGTGCGAACCCTGGCAACGGGGAGGAATATAGAAAAGATGCATTTTTCAAGAACCTGCCACAAATACCTCCAGGAGACAGGCTTTCTGCATATCGAGGGTAGCTGCAACTGCGTGCGTGCTTGGGTCGATCCGAGAGAGTATGTTGAATAGATGGCGCAGATTACAAGAAGTGGAGCGCCCCGGGATAAAGCCAGACTGGTCTGGGTGGATAATATATGACAAAAGGAGCTAATGTCAGGGCCAAAAACCTTAGCGTAGATTTTGACGTCACAATTGATAAGAGGGAGGGGGCGGTATGAGCCACATTGCGTGGAAGGTTTGCCTGGTTTAAGAAATAACAAGATTATTGTCTCTCGGAGGGAGGGAGGATGCCCGTTCTCCAGGCCTCATCCCAAATGAGGGACAAGGTGGGTCTTGTATATTTATAAAATTCAAAGGGAAGTCCGTCGGACCCAGGGTCTTTCCCAGAGGCCAGTAAGTCTATAGCCCTGGATATTTCCTCGGGTGCGACCGGGGTGTCCAAGGCATCTCTGGTCTCTGAGTAAAGGATAGAAAGCGGGAGGCTATTTAGGAATGTTTCTATGTCGGCAGTGGGGGCAGGGTCCACGTTGGAATAAAGGGTTTCCTAGAAGGAGTAAAATTTGGCATTAATATCATGCGATGATAGAGCTAGAGTGCCATCAGCTTTCTCGATAGCCAGGATATGTGAGGTTCCGTTCTCGTGGCAAATCAATCTCGCATTCACCCTTCCCATATCTACAAGCGGACTGGGGGTCGTTGAACTTCCGTTCACGCTCCGCCTGGGTGCGTAACGCATCCAATTTTGTGCCTATATCGGCGAGGACAGTGGGTGACATAGGAAGCGTACTGAGCCTCGAGGAGGTAAAGTCTGGATTCACTCTAAGCAATGTCTCTCCGGATTGCCTTAAGAATCCCTGCTTCCTTGGAAATTGCGATGCCCCTGATATAGACCTTGAACTTCTCCCCAAGGGTGGCCTGTGATTCGCCAGAACCAGTGTTAAGTGTAAAAAAAAAAAAATCACCAATACTGGTTCCCAACTCAGTTTCGAAGGCAATATCCTGTAGGGAGTGCAGTTTCAATCTCCATGAGTGAGCTCTCGGACCATCTGCAGTCCACTTCAAGGAGATAGTCACCGGGGAGTGGTCCGAGAATGTTCTTGGAAGGATGGACATATGGGCGATGGTTCTGACAAGTGCATCCGAAATGAGCCATCTGTCTATACGTGAGTGGGAATCGTGTACCGAGGAATAGAAGGAGAATGTCTGGGAGTCGGGGTGGATCAACCACCATGCGTCAGATATTTTTAATTGGGCCTGCGTTTCTATGATGGTTCTGGCCGCTTTGGAAAGTTGACTAGGTCTGGATCCTGATCTATCTAGGTTAATGTCTAAGATAGTGTTGAAATACCCGCCCAAGAGGATAGGGATAAGAGGGAATCCAGATAGCAAGGAGGAGAGATGTATATAGAAGTTGGGATCATCAATGTTGGGACCATATACGTTCAATAACACGTCCTCTCTGCCCAAAAAGACCCCAAACAGTAATACATAGAGTCCCAGTGGGTCTATATGAGTCACTTTGTGTTGAAATTTGAGAATTTTATGGATTAAGATCATGACTCCATGGTTTTGGGTGGAGTAGGTGGTGTAATAGTGCTGGGGGACCCCCATGATCTCGCAAACCCTTCACATCCGCTGGAAAGAGCGTGTTTCCTGCAGGAAAAGCAGGTTAATCTTGTGCTGTTCAATATATAATTGCATTATGCGCATTTTAGTGTGGTTACCCAGCCCCCTGACATTCCAGTTCATACATATTACACTGTCATCAGCCATTACGGTGGTAAATTCGGGGGGTGTGGCCAGCCGGTATGCAGAGCAGACTTGCCTTGCTGAGCTCGCCTGCCTGATCTGGCGTACAGATCCTATATGCAGTAATAAGAGGATAATTGCACAAAAAACAGCTGCCAAAGGTCTGGCAAATCGAGCGACGTATACAACTCCACTTTTGGCCTGGGGAAAAGTGATTAATCCAGCCGAAAACGACCAAACTGGGTGCAAGGAGGAGCCCATAAAATGCCGCAGGGGCGCTGAGAAAATGAGGAAGTCGGCAAATCAGCCCGAAAACAAGCAGGACGCCAACCAAAGATTTGCAGCCTCCCTAAACGAGAGAGGGACGGTAAGAGCACAGTGGCAGAGAGCACAGTTGCGACAACACCCGTTGTCCGAGCACTGCCGAGTGCTGCTGTGATGCCCCCAGCGATGCACGGCATATTAAATAGTAATCGCGGTGGCCAGCTGAGGAATCCTCCCGGTCGACACGACCATCATACATACCAGTTGCTGCCCCAAAGAGCGTGTCCAAACGTTCAGTACAACGTCAAACACACAAACGGATAGGCCCTATTAACTCCCAACCCACCCGACGAGGGCTGCTCAGCTAACTCTGAAACACAGCCTGCCCGGCTCCATGCTGCCTGGCTCCATAAGGCTCCCCACGCAAGCTGAACGGAAGGCACTATAGAGCCACATGAGCCCAGCCACAGGAGGTTCCTACGCAGTATTGCATCACCCTCAGGCTTTGGCTGAATAAGCTCCTGTAGACAGTAAAAGCCCGAACACCAGCAGACAGCCCAGACCTTTCTCCAGCCAAGGCCAACAGTGCCGGTGCATTAACTAACACAGCAGAGGGAAGACAAATAAGGCAACCAAGAAGGCGGCCACCACAGGCTCTTATAGACTGCAACCCACTGCCGGAGGAATCAAGGCACTGCAGCGAACCCAGCCCAGCCACGTGAAGCCTGCATGCAATATTAGCACCACCCTCAAGTTACGGCAGCATAAGCCCCTGCAGGAGAACAAAAGCCTGAGTACTAACAGACTGCGAAAGCTCCCCTACAGTCCAAGTAAGCAGTGCCTGTGCTACTAACACACAGCAGGGAGAAGACAAATTAAGCCACCAAGAAGGAAGTTACCATAAACTCCCACAGACGACAGCCCACTGCTGCAGGAATCAAGGCGCTACAGTGACCCCACATAAGATACAGAACCAGGGGCGAATTGGAAACACCTAAAGGCATAAACACACCGACCAGCAGAAGCCAACACTCACCAAGTGTCGCATAACCCACACCAAAAGGCGCCAATAAGCCCAGGGGTTTTATGACAACACAGTCAAGACACGCTGCAGAAACAGTGATCACCGCCAAATCCCAAATGCCGGAGGGGAGGAGAAAGGCACCAACACACCAGAAACAAAATACTGCACAACCCAAGCAGGCAACAATGGACAGTTATGCCAAGAAGCAGACCCCATAGCAGACCCTCCACAGCAAGATGAACAACCAGATGGCTCCAAGTTGGAAGCTCGACAAAACGCAGAAGAGAACAAGATCCTGGAAGCAATAGCACCATGTGCACATCGATGGAAACACATAGGAAAAATAAAGTGTGATGTGAACCTTCTGCGCCAAGACCTTCGCAACCTAGCCAGCAGAGTGGGCGACACAGAGCAAAAACTAGAACAAACCACCTTCACAACCAAAGAACTCAAGAGTACGGTCCATGAGCTTACTTCCCAACTCAAAATACTACAAGACCGCAAGGAAGACGCAGAAGGAATCAGAATTCTAGGCCTGCCCCGAAGGAAAAGAATACGTAGAAAATCTACTACTCCAGGAAATCGGGCCGGGGACCCAATTGCAAGGATTCACAGCTGAAAGAGGCCACCAAGCCCTCATGAGGATACCTCCACCGGGATCCCCACCAAGACCAATCATCGCAAAGATACTTAATTAACGTGACAAAGAAAAGATACTAACCTTCTCCAGGCAGGGAGGCGTAATTCAGAGAGACTCTGCAACCCTGGCGATATACCCAGATTATACGATACAAGTACAGAGACAACATGCATAATATGTGCCAACCAAGGAAAGACTACAAATCCAGGGAAATATATGCTCCTCTTCCCAGCAAAAATGAAAATACTCTACAATAGAAAATTCCTATTCTTCGAGATCCCAGAAGCAATAAATTCCTGGATGGACGAATACAACCTGGGCCGACTCCAGGAGAGGCACCCCAACAGAAACGGGCGGAATAAACAAGTCGATTAACAGCCCTCCTCCCAGACCTCAACACCACTGACATCATGAAGTACGCGCACATAAAGCAGAAACTCAGCACCCGACCCAATCAAGCTTAAACCAAGAATCTACTTTGATGTATGGTGGTAAACGGTAAACCACAGCTAGACCACCCCATCTCCACCATCCCAACCTAACGGGGATAGGCCCCGCATCTAACTCAAAATGCACTAGGAGTACCCGGAGTACTCATCCACCGACTCCCGAGGACCAACGGGAAGATGGTGGAGATGCATCTACGGAATCACGCCGATGGGCAACAAGTTCAAGATTATGTTTTAGTTTTGTTGTTAAAGTCACAAAGGGAAACCACCCTTCGGTGGAGAAATTGCAAAATCAAGAGACTGCCAGGGGCCCAAAGCCTACGAACGCGAAAAAAAGGTCGAAAAAATGGTTGAAACAAGACAGAACATGGAAGGCGCTGAGGACATCGAATTCAGCAGCATAATCAGTGCAAACTGCAACGCAAAAATAAACTGAGGGTAAACAATCATACCACAACACAACCAGGCATTCTAGACGAGGGCTCATGATTCCTGACGAGAGGGCCAACTTGGATGTACTCTTTCTTCAAGAAACCAGATACACACGAGGGGCAGAACGTAGGGTCCTTTTTTCAGGGCGGGACTTGAATATTGGGCCTCGGGCCCCTTGCAAAAAGCATGAATTGGTATTCTGGTGCGGAAGGGACTCAACTTTGAGGTTTTGAAGGTCTGGTTGGACAGAGGGGCGGGCCATTGTACTGGTGGGTAAGATGCACAACACAACTCTCACTTCAATATATGCTCCCAACACTGGACAATCCCACTTCTTTCAGTGCATGGTACCAAAGATTATGCTGGAGGCCGCTGGACAGGTTATTCTGGCCAGCGAGTTCAATATGTGGGCTGCCCTACATTAGACTGATGGGCTGGCAACCCAGAGGCGAACGAACCACCAGATGGCGGCCCGGCGAAGGTGGCTAATATGATGGATCTATACGGATTAAGGGACATATGGTGGTATTTCCACCCCAATCGCTCTGTATACACCTTCTACTCCACCCCACATTCCACATTCACAAGAATAGATTATATATACCTCACCACTGGGTTGCGTCATGCCGCAGCTGCCTCATTCCGATCTCCTGGTCGGACCACGATATGGTCACTACTAACATAAGTCTCCTGGCACTTCCACAAAAAAAACCCTCTAAAATGGTGCTCTAATGAGTCGCTGTGGAAGGACCCCATCTTTTGTGAGCAATTAAAGAATGAGATCACGGAATATTTTAAAACGAACGACACAGGAGAAGTGCCTAAAAACACGGTGTAGGAGGCTAGAAGGCAACATGGAGGGGGTTCCTGATTAGGGAGGGGGCCGACAAGAAGAGAGAAAGAACTCTGATAGAAAATAGGCTCCTAGGGGAAATCACACGGTTAGATGCTGCAGCTAAGCTGGAGTCGCTAGAGTCCCCCACAACTTGGGACGAAGTGGAGAGAGCGGTTAAGAGGCTGCCAATGGGGAAAGCACCTCTGAACGATGGGTACACCGCCGGTTTTTATAAGACATTCCTTACACCTCTCCTCCTTTTATGGTTGACCTATTCAACAATATTGTCCAAACGGGAATAGCACCCGAGTCATACTCACAAGCATTAATCTCTGTGATTCCTAAGGACGGTAAGGACCCCAAGCAATGAGGGTCATATCGCCCCATCTCCCTCCTCAACATTGATGCGAAAATATACACACGTGTACTGGTGGATAGGCTGGAAACCCATATGCCCTTTTTGGTACACCCCGATCAGGTCGGATTTATCTTGGGGCGCCAAGGTGCTGACAACGCGGAAGACTCTCCACTTGATACATGAGTTGAAGAACATGTTGAACGATCCCTCGCTACTCTATTGATGCCGAAAAGGCGTTCGACAGAGTAGAGTGGGATTTCTTGGAGGTGGCGTTATGCAAAGTAGGGCTTGGCACGACATTCAGAAAAGGGTTCAGAGTTGTATACACTTCCCCACAAGCATCAGTCAAGGTAAATTCAGAATATTCTAGATGGTTCTCTCTCGGGAGAGGCACGAGACAAGGCTGCCCCCTCTCAGCAATACTGTTCCCTCTTTCACTAGAACCCCTCGCCCAGACACTCAGAGCGGACCGCCAGATAGAAGGGCTGCGGGTATATGGAAAAGTATACAAACTAGCCCTCTACGCCAATGACATTTTACTCCATGTCCAGAATCCCATGTCCTCAATACCCCGGGCTATCCTACTGATCGAAGCTTACGCATTACTGTCTGGGTTTAAAATCAACAGGTCCAAATCCATACTCTTCCCACTCCATGAACCCACCCCCAACTCCACCAGGGGACTCTCTGAGTTGGGTCTGGTGGTGGGAGGTCCGAAACTACGCTATCTAGGGATCAACCTAACAAGGAACCTGGATGATATGTATAAAGCGAACTTCCCCCACGTTCTGGCCTCATTTCAGGCAGACTTGGCAAAGTGGCAAGGTCTCATAATCTCCTGGATGGGACGCCTGAACGCCATCAAAATTGTATGCCTCCCACGATGTCTGTATCCGTTTCAGGTTCTCCCCTTGAAAATCCCAGAGGCGTTCTTTCGAGAGGTGAAAAGTGCCATATTACGGTTCTTGTGGCAGGGGAAGAAACCAAGAATATCATATGAAACACTCATATGCCCAAAGAAAAGGAAGGGGGGTAGGCCTCCCAGATGTTCAATTATATTACCAAGCAGTCCAGTTACGTGTACTGATTCCTCACCTGAGGGGAAGAAAAGATCTGCAATGGATGCACCTAGATAACTACAACCTAGCCCCTGCATGGTCTCGGAATGACTATGGGTCCCCAGAGCTAAACTTCTGCTGAGACTCCGAGACCACCCCATACTTGATACAATATGGGACATATGGAAGGCTGACATGAAAGGCGTCACACCGTGGCCATCGCCCCTAAGCCACATATGGACCCCAGGGATCTGGGAGGAAATTACAGACCACCCACGATATCAATCCTGGTTTGAGGTGGGTCTGGAGAGGGTAGGGCAGCTGTGGAAGGGTGGAGCTTTTCTGACGATCCAGGAACTAGAAGAGGCTCTCCAAATGCATCAGATCCCGGTTTTCCTCTATTTTAGGCTTAAGGTGTTCTGTCAAGAGAAAAATGGAGAGTGAAAATACAAAGGGAACTCACACCATTAGAAAAACTGCTCGATACGGCGACTGAAACTAAGGGCTTGATCACAAGTATTTACAGGGCACTACTAGATAATGTAGGTGGGAACTAGATCTTGGGCATGAGCTAGAAGAACGCACATGGGCAAATATATGCAAGTCACCCTCACAGGCATCGATTGCTGCACAGTATAAGTTACATACTATTAAGTTGCTGCATAGATGGCAATACGACCCCTATCAATTGTCCAAAATGTCCTGAACTACTAGCCCCCTATGCTGGCGATCATGTGGAAACAGAGCTAATTACTGTCATATGTGGTGGGAATGTCCCCGGCTCCAGGTGTACTGGAGTGAAGTTCTGAGTTGGATCAGGCAGGTTGATTGAGTCACCCAGG
Source organism: Ambystoma mexicanum (assembly GCF_040938575.1). NCBI lineage: Eukaryota > Metazoa > Chordata > Amphibia > Caudata > Ambystomatidae > Ambystoma > Ambystoma mexicanum. The sequence continues at coordinate 1,342,562,332 of NC_090923.1, read as the reverse complement.
ATAGGACACCTCTCCTCATATTGTTTGGCTTAAAAAAAGGTGATGATGGAATGATGAGAGCAAGTGGAATTGTGGCCCCCTTATTACACGCTGCACGCGCCTGTCTGGTGATCAGGTGGAAGGCGCTACTACTTCCCTGCAAATCTGAGTGGATAGGGGTGGCCAAAAATAAATATGTGATGGAAAGGATCACTGCAGCCCTCCACGAAAGAGATGCCCAACATGAAGTGCTGTGGAATGACTTTGCAAACATGTATGTCCCTGGCCCTGCAAAGAGCCCTGCACAAGACAATGACGATACCTGCGAAAGGCAATTACTCACCCTAGCAATAACGCAATGTGCGAGCCCAGCAACCCATGTGCTAATCTATTGTCAATATTGTGACACTCTGAACAAACACGTTTGAGAAGGGATCCCCATTAAAAACAAAGACAAATGCATGTTAGAGTGACTGTAAGGCGCTGTAAACCTGCCCCGAGGGGTCGGGGAGGGAGTCTAGCAGGGGCGACTAGAAGTTATGTTGGTTACGTATCTACTGGATGAAGACAGGATTAACATGTGAAAGTAATTTGATACAAATAACATAACATAACAAATGCCAAACTTTGTTGTGTAATCTTTCTGTTGAAAACCCAATAAAACCAAATTTTGAAGAAAAAAAAGAAAAAAACATACAAATATTCTGACTGAGATAGTTCCTTCAAATGCACAGTAGGATTTTGTGCAAAAAGCCACCCTAAAACAGGCTGAGATACATTAGGAAAGAAACATAGTACAGACTATTCAGGCAGGGCAGATGTTCTGCTGTGACAGATTGGGACCAATCCTCCTCATACATCATTCCTCTCTATCTGTACTCCAGTGCAATAGTTTCTGCTTCTAGATGTCGCAGGTCACACCTAATAGCTTATACTAAAAAATTCAGAGCATATAAACCAAAGAAGAGTTGGACTGGTCGCCAGATCCTGCAACCACACAGATTCCAAAGAGACTCTGCCAAGGACATGTTTACTTAGACGAGATAACCAACAATCCAGTGTTTGCTTAGTACACACTTTGTGGGCATTCAGAGTAGGTAAACCTTGATTGGCTTTTTGTTCAAAATGATTATGGGCAGATGCTAAATACATTATTTTGAGGAACACTGCAGGAATGGAATGCTATTTGAGTGATGGGTATTACAGAATAGCAGCAATGTTGCACTTTATAGGAAGGGGTAGTATAGCAAAAAGGAATGAAAAATGCAATGAAGGCACAGGAATAGGAGCGAACAAGAAGGGAAAAATGGATGAGCGGAAGAGAGAAGAGGTACCAACTTCGGGATAAATTCGAAGACGGCAGCGAGGGAACGTCTGGTAAAGAGTGCTTTGTCCGGTGGTGGGTGAAAGCAGCCATTGTTGCACTTTGTAGGAAGGGGTAGTATAGCAAAAAGGAATGAAAAATGCAAAGCAGGAATAGGAGCAAACAAGAAGGGCAGCATGGATGAGTGGAGAAGAGAAAAGGTACCAACTTGGGGATAGAATCGTAAAGACACTTGCTATGCACAGCTGAGGGGTATTAACTGACCATTGATGGTAGCAGGAGCAAAATGGTGCGAGTACCTGGGCATGTAATAGCAATGCCTGGCAAATGCCTAATACTTGTACATAACACAAAATTGTTGGCTTTGCCAATGTTTGTTAACAGGACTTCAGTGAAGGAGACGCAGAGTGCTTACAAATCTAGCGGTTGATAATTTCACTGTGCATTGCCTGCAAAAACTGGGAGTTCTCAAAGCTTGCCATCATTTGTACATCCTAAAACTGGTGTCCAAACAGGACAAAATCAGTCTTTGATTGATGAGTATCTTTGAGAGACTGTTGCATTAGGCTGACAGAATCAAATTTTAAATTGATGACTTATTGCTGAGAAATCCCATCCAAGTCCAACTCGCGGATATCAAACCTAACGGTGTCTGCTACCTGTTCTTCCCACACCTACAGACTCTGTGCCCCTCCTCATATGTCATTCCTCCCTATCTGTACTCCAGTGCAATAGTTTCGGCTTACAGGTGTCGCAAGCAACCCCTAATAGCCCAAACTAACTACATATATTTTCGTACTTTACTTATGAATTACCATATCTAATCCTAAAAAAACAGAAAAAAATTCAGCAAATAGAAATGAAGTAAAGGGTCTGGGAGCAGAGAATGCCACTCTTAACAGCTGCACTGCAGTGATCCAGGACTACTGACAAGTGCAATGGCAAATCCAAATAGGGTGTAGTAGACCCCGACACAAGTGAACCCACAGGCCTCACAGAGAAATGTGTGGCAAGAAGTCTGAAGTCTTCTACGCATCGTGCACTTCAGAAACTGTGTTTGATTCACGTTGAAATGTACACTTGTGCATAAGTTAAAAAAAAAAAAAACTGACTGCATCTAATTTATTGCCACGCACTACTTTATGTTAAAATATGCCAGGCTGCAAAAACGTACATGCTGAAAACTACTGCAAGGCCAGCGTCTTCCCCTTCTCCTGTGTCAGGCTTCTGCTAGTAGGCCCAGTAAACTGGTACGAAGTCCTTTCATTGGCACCCGTTTTTATGCAGAGTTTTTGCTGAAACAAAGTTTTCAATTTCTTTTTTGGGGTCGGGCGGAATGGCATATAAAGGGTTGGGGGCGGTCGGGAATAACAAAAAATAGGCAGAAAATGGGGTACTGCCCCAAAAACAATGATAAAAAAGTTCTATTTTTTCGGCAAAAACTCTGCGTAAAAACACCCGTCATTAAACAGGTGTCGATGAAATGACATAGAACACAGTAAACTACATGGTATGTGTGAAATGATCCTTGCTTTTTTATGAAGAGGAAAAACCGACAAACATTAGAGCAGGATGTGTAGTCTTGGCCCAGACTGATGGATTGGACCTGTGCCACACTGCAGCAGTGACTTACTCGAGTGCGAGTGCGACTTATCTCTCTCGATGTTGTTATGTTCCACTCTAGTGGCTCACGGGCACCAGGGAGCGCGCGCGCTGAATGATACACAGGAGCCAGGCGTATGCACAACATGTTTTATTCACGTTCAGGCGGCAACTGCCGCAACTATCCCCGACCCTCCCCTTCCCCTGACGTCACGTCCGGAACGTCATGTCCTGGGGCCACAACGGCGGCCCGCCAACAACGATGTGGGCTATCTGACATCTCCCCCCTTTTTAGAATGCGAGTCCCATGCTTTTTCTCTCACCCCATTTCCTGGTTTCAGTGGTTTCATGCGGCTCCTCTGGGGGCGCCTCGCTTTGCATGGGTTTCTGATTTTCCTCTGGCATGTTGTCTCATGAGAGTCGTCTTATCGGTTTGCAGGCAGTGCCTTGCGATGCAGAGTGCCGGGTCCGACTCCGACTACGCCGACAGCTCTGTCCATCCGATTGGCAGCGGTTGTAGATGATGTATGATGTAGTTTATGTATGCGTCTGCTATGGATGGTTGGGACGCGGTCGTAGTTACCGGGTGGCGGGAGAGGTAATCTGCGGGGTTCTCCTCTTTCCTTGGTCTGTGTAGTATCGTGAATCTGTAGTCTAGTAGGCGTAGACCCCATTTGGCTATTCTCTGAGGCATTCTGGCTTTCGGACTTTCATAAATGGTGAGCAGGGCCTGGTGATCGGTAATGATGGTGAATTCCTTGCCGAACAGGAAGAGATGGAAATACTCACAGGCCCATACTACCGCCAGGCTTTCTTTTTCTGCCTGTGAGTATGCCTGTTCCCTTGTGGTCAGGCTTCGGCTGGCATATGCTACTATGTGGATGTTGTATGAAACTTAAGGGTCTTTTTGAGTCAGTATGGCACAGAGTCCCAGCGGGCTGGCATTCACGATCAGTTCAGTGTCGCGGCTGGCATCAAAGTATGCCATGTCTTCGGCTTAAGATATAGCTTCTCGTATCGCCTCAGATGCTTCTTGGCACTCTTTTGACCAGACGAATGGTGTGTCCTTGCGTGTGAGCAGGCGTAGCGGGTTGCTGATGGTGGCATAATCTTTCAAGTATCTGGAGCAGTAACTAGCTAGGCCCAGAAATGACCTGAGGTCTGTGGTGTTGACGGACGGGAGAGGGGGGGCAGCTGAATTAACTTTTCCCGGATCTGGTCTCATTCCTTTGTCTGAGAAAATATGTCCAAAAAATCTCAGAGGTCCTTTTGAGAATTCACACTTAGACTTGTTTAACGTTAGACCTACCTCATCAAGTGCCTGACACACTCTGTGGAGTGCCAAGTCGTGTTCTTGTGATATGCCGTATACTAAGACATCGTCTGAATAATTCAAACAGTTTGGGACGTGTCTTATCACCTTGTGAATCTCCTACTGAAAGATTTCAGCGGCGGAGGAGATGCCGAAACTGAGTCTTTTGTACTGAAATAGACCAAGGTGGGTAACGAATGTGGCGATATATCGGGATTCAGGCGCGATTTCAATCTGATGATAGCCTTTTGTAAGGTCTACCTTTGAGAAAATCCTCGCTCTGTGAAGGAGATGGATCATGTCAGTGATCCTGGGTGCCTGGTGCCTTTCTCTTTCGATGGCTGTGTTGGCTCTGCGCATGTCCACGCAAAGGCGTATAGACCCATCCGGTGATTTCTTGGGAACCGGGACGATGGGTGATACCCATGGTGTGGGACCCGACCAGGTTCAATGACGTTCATTTTGATGAGTTTTTCAAGTTCCTCTTCCACCTGCCTTTGAATGCTGAACGGAATCCCTCAATAATGTTGGGCAACCGGTTTGATGTTTGGATTTATGTGAAGGTGTACTTTCCTGTTTTTCAACTTGCCTAGGCCAGTGAATAGCTTTGGGAATGATTGTTCGATTGCATCAGGTTTTGCAAAGTATTTATGCGCCATCAGCTGGTATAAGACGTGTACTAGTCCCATGTCTACGGCAGTCCGGAAGCTTAGGATGCATCCGCTGTTGACTTCAGTTTTCAAAATATGTAGGGGGACTTTCGCCGTGTGTTCCTTACGGGTGCACCAGGCTGTGATCATGCCTTTGCACGGCAGGGGGGTCGTGGAGCCGTAGAGATATAGGTCTACGGCCGCTTTCCTGATTTTGGGCTGCGGTGCCAATGCCTTGTTTGCTTGTTCGCTGATGATATTAACCGTCGCTCCGGTGTCTATCAAAAATTGTAGCGGGGTGTCATTCACATGGAGTGTTAGGATGGGGCTGTGTTGGGTGGCTGCTGTGTTGTCTTTTATGGCCCACACGTAGCCTTTCCTCCTTTGATCTTCCTCTGAGGACAGGGTGTCACTGCTTGTGGGTGATTGGATCTCAACATACCGTACAAATCGTCTTCTGTGTGAGCGTCTCGTGTCTTCCGAGGAACGTCTGTCCTCACGGGTGTATCGGCTTTTGCGGTCACCGTCCTCTCTTCTCATGGGTTTTCTGTCACTTTCCCCCCTGGCTCTGGGCGGACTCTGGCGGATGTATCGTCGCCTGTCTTGATTTTGATGTTTGTTCGGTGTGTGTGTCAGTGCATTTTTGCACATGGCCCGGTAATGATCCATTCCTCTGCATGCGGCACATTGTTGTCCTATGGTGGGGCATTCCCCCGTGTGGGGGTATTCGTATCCACATTTGTAACACGTGGCTTCTGGACGTTTGTTTCCTTGAGTGGGGTTGGAGTATAATTTGTTGACTGATTCAACGTTATCACTGTGCTGTTGTAGTGACACTTTTCCTAGATTGTCCAGTTGTGAGTCCACTGCCACTTCCATACGGGCCAGTGCTAGGATTTCTTCCAGGGACCTCTGTTTCTGAAGAAATTGTTTACGAAATGGTTGAGAGGCATCCTGCGATGACTTGCGACCTGAGCGCCTCTTCGTTGGAGTATTTGTGGAATTTGCAAGGTTTCAGTTTGACGCAGAGGCGCATTACAACATTGTCTATTGACTCGCCCTTCTCCTGTCTGGTTGTATGAAACATGTGGCGTTCATAATCAACGTTGGTATGTGGTGCAAAATAGTCTGACAGTTTGGCATGCAGTTCTCCATATGTGACAGTGTCTACGTTGAGTAATTCCCCCACGATATCTGTTACTTCCGGTCCTACTGCCATGAATAGTGTATTTTTCAGTCTCGTGTCATCTGTTAGACCTATGGCACCGGTGTAGAACTTGAAATCCCGGAGCCTTATGGTCCAGCGGGGACCTAGATTCGAGGTATCCCGTATTTCAAAAGGGTTTGGCATGTGCATGACTTGGGATGCACCCCCTTCATTTTGCATGTGTTGGGTGTTGTCCTGTGCTGCATTTGTTCCTCCTGGTGACGTTGTTGCCGTCGTTCCCGCCACTCCTGAGTATGAGGCTGTGGTGCTCGCCGAGTCTGACAAGTCGGAAGGTATGTAAGGGTTCTATGAGTAGATAACTGGTATCGATGCTGGAGTCGTGCTCCTTAGGGGTGTGAATTGAGGCCCCCGTTGCTTGAGATTCGTATTTATTTCAGCCCGCGTATGGAGTGGGATGCGTTCTGAGGTTTATATGTTGCTTCGATCCGCACCTGGGGCGGAATGCCTGCTGCATAGGAGCGGTACACGCTCGAGATTCTGGTGCCCTGAATGAGCACCAAGCAGGGGTTGTGCTTATGCTAGGGCTGCCTTGCTGTGTGGCCCCTCTCGCCTTGCAGCTTGCACAACTCCATGTCTCGCCGGGGAGCAGCGCACCTCACCTCGTGTTGTGGGCGGGTTTCTCCAACGCTCCTCGCCTTGGGCCCCGTGCTTCCACGCTGCCTTCACCGGGCGTGCAGGCACCTCAAACGGTATGGAGCGTCGGGCGCGGGACACCTGGGCTCTTTTCCGGGTCCGCCGTCTCTCGTGGGGTTGCACCACGTTGTTTCCGCTGATGCCGTGTCCGAGGCGCGCCGACGCGCTACACTGCTCGGCTGCAGACCTCGGCACGGTGTTAGTGGGACACGTACCCGCTCGTCGCCATTTTTATGTTCCACTGTAGTGGCTCACGGGCACCAGGGAGCGTGCGCGCTGAATGATATGCAGGAGCCAGGCATATACACAACATGCTTTATTCATGATCAGGCGGCAACTGCCGCAACTATCCCTGACCCTCCCCTTCCCCTGATGTCACGTCCGGAACGTCATGTCCTGGGGCCACAACGGCGGCCCGCCCACACAACGATGTGGGCTATCTGACAGATGTAGTGTCTTTTTTCAAGTCTTTGCTAATAGCTGCCTCCGATAATTTATCCTTACGAATATGTCACATCCCTGCCCATTGGCAGTGTGAACTGAATCATGTCAATTCAAAAGGCCACCAAAGCAGAGCCGGCCTTAGGGGGGGGCAGCCGGGCGACCGCCCGGGGCACCATGTCCCCCAGGGTGCCATTAGCCCGCGACACACCAGCTCGGGGGAGTCTTTAAAAAAGAAAATTTGCCCATCCTGGCCCCGCCCCCTTCTGCCCCGCCCCGCCCCCTGTTAACCATGGGCGTGCGGTGGGCGAGGGGAGGCGCTATTTCACCCAGGGCGCTGCTGCCCTTAAGGCCGGCCCTGCACCCAAGCATTGAGCAGCCCCTATCAGCACAAATTCCTTTAAATCCACAAGGTGGGCTTTAATCCAGCTTTCAATGGATTTCAGTAGAGGTACAAAAAAAACGCCAATATCCTGCATGTCCTAAAGCTAGCTACCTAATTACATATCTCTGTCACAGATCACTGGCAGCCATTTGGACAATAATTCCCGTTTGGTAGCTTCCGTGCTTTCTTAGGTGCAGCTAAAATACATCAGAGAAATGTTAGATTTGTGGTTTTAGTATGGCTAATATCCCTGCCTGTCTCCTCGAGGGGCGGCCCAGAGCACGTTGCCGTTTGTTGCTGCAGTCCTGACCTGGCTACTTCGTACTTGCTAATGTGGTATTACACTAGCAGGGTCTGGCCAGCCCGGCAGCCAATCATTGCGCGTCCCGTTCCCGCCGCCCCGCCGCCCAAGCGCCACTGGACCGCCATGCGCATTGGGTGTGTCGTGTGTGCATTGCAGCCCGGCCGCCATACTCCAGCACATACTGGCTGCCGGAAATTGACTCGGAACTTAAGTGTGGGACTGGAGTCTGGGAGTTATAGATTCAGTGAATGGTCGGTGGAGAGGAAGCCTCAAGCTACTGGTGTTGTTGCCGTCGAGGGGGCAGATAGAGCAGCACCACTGCACACCACAGTCATCAGTCTGTGTGTGCGAGCAGCAGTAGCAGCAGGCCGCCTGGAGACACTACAGACGAGAAGTCCAGCCCTATATTTGAGCAAGTAACTTTAACTTAAGTAATTAAAAACACAAGTGCTGTTATTATGTTATTTTTATATAATCTTTGCAGTATAAAACTGGACTAGGCCTCAACCCAAGAACTGATTACCAGTGAAGGAACCCCTCCGAGGAAGTCGGTGCGATTTACACACACTGTGTGTCAGGCTGTTCACCCTCACCACCCTTCTCCTCACCTGAGGCTTCCTCTTGTTTGTCCTTGGAGTGCTTGGAGGATCTTCGGAGAGTTCTGGTATCTTCCCTTGTAGACTAGTCTCTGGACCTCCTGTCATGCAAGTAGGGTCTGGCTCCCTCGGAGGCCACCTCGACAGGAAGTGGAACCTGTCTTGGGGGGCCCCGAGTAGCCAAGGCCCTGCGACAGGGAAAAGACCGATGGACGGTAAAAAACCCTGTGTAGTCTTCCTGAGATTGTATTGAATATGAGACTCTCCAATAGCGGATGTGGTAGTGAGTGATCCGGAGTGAACCCAGGAAACTGTGAATCAAGTAAGTTCGTTCTGTCCACCAAAGTGAAGATGGCTTGAGGAAAAGAAGGCAGGATCCGATCCGTGGAGACTAGGCCGGATACTAGGTAAGCAGCAATGAGAAGCGATGAGGGAGGCAAGAGAAGAGGGATAGAGCCCGGAACGGGGAAACGGTCCGAGCAGAGAGGGAAAGGTAGAAAAAGAGGGAGAAGCAGTTAAAGTCCCTACTTACCAGAAACGGTTGGATCCACGAAAGGCACAGGGAGGAACACGTAGATACGCGAGGATGGCGGCGGACCGCTAGTACGAGTGGCAAGATGCCGAAAGCAAAGGAAAAGACTGAGAAGGCGTAACGGACAAGTGCTGTGAAAGGACTAGGGAAGTAGGGAAAAGCAAAGTTAAATGGAGGTAAAGGCAAGCAGGTAGGAGTAAAACTGCAGGAGGCACTCAAGGAGCTAAGACGGAGTATTAGCAGAGCGCTGGTTTCACAGGGAAAAATAACACAGATACAACGCACCGGGAGGAGGGCGGGGCTTGCTTAAATAACAAAGGCAGCCATGTTGGAGGAAGACTGGACTGCTAACTGAAGGTTCTCCGCGGCGAAAACTTCCACTTCTGCCATGGCTTCCAGGGATGGATCCTGACAGTATAACCCTTGTCCCTCCGAAAGCCCCCTGGTTTTCCCGGGTGTCTTTGGTGAAACTCTCTCAGTAACCTTGGAGCATGCAGATGGTGTCTGGGTTCCCAGGTTCTTTCTTCAGTGGAGAAACCCTTCCAATGGACAAGATATTGGAGACTGCCTTGATAATACCGAGAATCCACTAAGTATTCCACTTCATACACTTGTGGTTCTACTGTGGTCGGAGTCTTGGCTTTCCGAAACTTTTGTGAGAAAGGATCCACCTTATATTCTTTAAGCAGTGATGTGTGGAAAACCGGGTGTACTCTCTGGAGGTTCTTAGGCAGGCGGATTTCGTATGCCACTGGGTTTGTTTCACAATAGGATAAGGACCCAGATATCGTGGAGCAAACTTGCCGGTGTGTATCCACTTGGGTAGATACCTCGTGGATAACCAGACCCTTTGTCCGGACTTCCAATCTGGGTTGGGTCTTCTGCTTCTGTCGGCCCACTTCTTTTGTGCTAGTTGACTGTCCTCTAATGCTTCTCTCGCCAACTTATGTACTTTCTTTAGTTCTGATAACCGGTCATCTATGGCAGGAGATTTGGTGGGTTGCATTCCGGACCAAGGCATCTGCTGAGGATGGTAACCATAAGTGCAATAGAAAGGACTCATTCTAGTCGAGGTGTGGTAGTTGTTATAGGCGAACTCAGCCTGCGCGAGGTAGGAAGACCAGCTCTCCTGTCGGTTGCTGCAAAAACATCTTAAGTACTGCTCAAGTCCGGCATTAAGTCTCTCTGTCTGACCGTTGCTCTGTGGGTGAAAGCCGGACGACAGTGCTCTATGAATCCCCAACTGTTGACACAACGATGTCCAGAACCTGGAGGTAAATTGGGTACCTCTATCCGAGACGATGGTTCGAGGCAGGCCATGCAAGCGTACTATATCCCGGAGGAAGACTGAAGCCGTCATTGGAGCTGACGGAAGACCTTCTAATGCTGAGAAGTGGGCCAGCTTACTGTGTGAATCAATAGTTACCATGATTGCGGTCATTCCTTCTGATTTCGGTAGATCGACAATAAAATCCGTAGGCACGGGTCCCCTAGGCTGGGTAGGTAGGGTAGGTTGCTGCAGTTTGCCCAATGGTTTGCCTGTTTGGTATTTGTTGGTAGCACAAATCGGGCAGGCCGAAATGTATCTCTCTACGTCCTTGTGGAGTTCTGGCCACCAGAACCTTCGGCTTATGAGATCCTGGGTCTTCTTGATACCGGGGTGTCCAGCGAGGGGGGTATCATGACACCAGGAGAGGATCTGTTCCTGAAGTCCTTTAGACGGGAGAAACAACCCAGTACCGTGGTAGAACAAACCATCGTTGGCCAGATTGACAACGGTTGGAATGGTTGATAGCGAACCGTATTGGGTGGTAAGTTCTTGCAAAAAGAGAGAGACACCTGCCATGATCTTAAGGTTGGGAAACAAGAGATCGTGATCTTGATTATGGTTGGTTTCTTCTCCTTGACATCTGGAGAGGGCCTCTGCCATTTTGTTCTCTGACCCTGGTAAATAAGTGATGTTAAAGTCATATTGAGAGAAGAAATATGCCCATCTAGCATGTCGGGTGTTGGTACACTCCATCTGCTGTAACACTCTGAGGTTACGATGATCAGTTCGTACTTGAAATGGGTGCGCTGCTCCTTGTAACAAGTGCCTCCACTCTTGGCATGCCAGTTTGATGGCCACTAGTTCTCTTTCTAAAACAGAGTAATTTTGTTCACTTTTGGTCAGGGTTTTGGAATAATACGCTACTGGATGCGTGAGACCGTCTTCTGCCTTTTGCAATAGAATGGCTCCCACTGCTCCACCCGAGGCATCAGTTTCCATTATAAACGGTCTTGCTTGATCTGGTTGCACTAGTATGGGAGCGGCGGTAAACAGCTCCTTGAGCTGTAAGAAGGCTCCTTTCTGTTCTGGTCCAAGGGCGTACTGAACCCCTTTTTTAAGGAGACCTGTGATGGGTAACATCAAGTTAGAAAAGTTGGGGATAAATTGGCGATAGAAATTAGCCAGACCTAGGAAAGACTGGATCTCCTTGACACTTCTTGGCTCCTTCCAGTCCAGGATAGCCTTTATCTTTCCAGGTTCCATCTTGATCCCTTCCTTCGAGAGGACATAACCTAGATAAGAGACGGAGGTCACTTCAAACTGGCACTTTTCTGGTTTGACCAGGAGGTGATTTGCTCAGAGTTAATGTAACACTCTTTTGACTTGTTCACGATGGTCCAGTAGCTCTTGAGAATATATCAATATGTCATCTAGATAAACGACCACCGAAACAAACATGTCGGAGAAAATCTTGTCGATAAACCTCTGAAAGACCGCAGGGGCATTTACCAGGCCGAAGGGCATAACCCTGTATTCATACAATCCGAATGGGGTCCGAAATGCGGTCTTCCACTCGTCACCTCTCCTCACTCTGGGGAGATGGTAGACTCCTCTAAGGTCCAATTTGGTAAAGTAAGAAGCCCCTCTAACAGCTTCTAGGATGTCCCTTATGAGTGGCATAGGGTAGTGATCGCGGATTGTGATCCGATTTAACCCTCCGTAGTCTATGCAGGGACGTAGTTCGGTGGTGTCCTTCTTAGGAATGAAAAACAGTGAAGCCCCCCCTGAAGACCTTGATTCCTGTACTAGACCGTTCTGCAGGTTGTCATCCAGATATTTTCTTAAGACCTGTCTTTCGGAAAGAGATAGGGGAAACATCCTGCCAAATGGGACAACAGAGTCCGGGGTCAGTTCTATGGCACAATCCTCTGGTCGATGAGGAGGTAAGAGTTTGGGTGTAGTGTCTTCGAAGACTTCAGCAAATTCTTGGTACTGACGGGGAACCGATGAGACCACCTTGAGTAGAGGGGTTCCCTTGTCCTTGTCTTCTCTTTTGACTTGAAGGGCTGATTGGCAATGCTGTTCACAGTAGGAAGAATCAAAACGCACACAGTTGGTAGTCCAGTTTATTTGCGGATTGTGTCTTCTTAGCCAGGGTATTCCAATCACCAAGGGAAAGTGGGCTGCTCTAATGAGATCGAATACCAGCATTTCCTGATGCTCTCCCAAATCCAAACGTAAGGGTATTGTCTCGGATTGGATTGGGCCTGAGGACAGGGGGGTATCAGCCACTCCTTCTACCGGAATGGGCCTTTCCTTCTGCCTAAAGGGGATCTGTTGTTCTCGAGCCCATCCTTCGTCCATAAAGTTCCCTGCGGCACCACAGTCCAGCATGGCTAAGACCTCCACACATGAAGTTTTGGTTGTCCAGAGTTTGACTCGAAATACCATCAGGCTGTTATCCTCTCTTAATTCTGTTGGTCTGGTAAGGTTGCAAGGACTGTGTCTTGTTCCCCCCAGACCTCCCTTGCGAAGGACTTCTCGGAGGGACTTCCGGACAATCTCTGAGGAGGTGCTTTGAAGAGCCGCAATACATATAGAGGCCCGAATCCCTGCGTCTTTTACGTTCTGTAGGCGTGAGGGGGCCTCGGGTTGCCCCTATCTGCATAGGTTCCTCTCGGGTGGACGGTTCCCTCGAAGGGTGAGGAGCCGGGCTGGATGAGGGCTGGCTGAGACGAGGTCTTCTCCTTTCCTGGTGGCGTTCGTTGAGACAATACTCTAACTGGAGAGTGAGTGACATGAGATGAGATCTTGAAAGGACGGAGGTCGAGCCACTCGGGCTAACTCATCCTTCAACTCATCCTTAAGTCCCCTCCGAAAGATCGTCTGTTTGGCAGATTCTGGCCAATCTGTCTTCGCCACTAGTCTCAGGAAGCGAGATATGTAGGTCTGTACATCCGTGTTACCTTGTTCTACATCTAGTATTGCTTCAAAAGAGGTGTACAGAACCTCAGGACGATCGAATCTGGCCTTGAAAAGGTCCACACATGAGTCATAATTAGCCAGTGCAGGATCATTTATTGTTACCAACGTGGTGGCCCAGGCCAAGGCATTTCCGGTGAGATTGGCTATGAGGAACCCCACTTTAGCTCTGGCGGTTTCAAAGGCGTGGGGACGAAAGGCGAAATATATGTGGCAGGCGTCGTTGTACTCCTTTAGACCGCCTGGATAGCCATCATATTTTCCAAAGGATAAATGCATGGGTGGTAGGTCTCCTTGGTCGTCCCTGTGTAGGACCACTTGTTGGCGTAGGGAGGTATTTTCGGTTTTCAGGGATTGGACTTCTAGGGTTAGCCCCTGCAATGCTGCCAGCAGCTCTTGATACTGTTCAAGGGAAGCCATGATTCTGTTTGGGCGTTGTATTCTGTCAGGCTGTTCACCCTCACCACCCTTCTCCTCACCTGAGGCTTCCTCTTGTTTGTCCTTGGAGTGCTTGGAGGATCTTCGGAGAGTTCTGGTATCTTCCCTTGTAGACTTGTCTCTGGACCTCCTGTCATGCAAGTAGGGTCTGGCTCCCTCGGAGGCCACCTCGACAGGAAGTGGGACCTGTCTTGGGGGGCCCTGAGGAGCCAAGGTCCTGCGACAGGGAAAAGACCGATGGACGGTAAAAAACCCTGTGTAGTCTTCCTGAGATTGTATTGAATAGGAGTGATCCGGAGTGAACCCAGGAAACTGTGAATCAAGTAAGTTCGTTCTGTCCACCAAAGTGAAGATGGCTTGAGGAAAAGAAGGCAGGATCCGATCCGTGGAGACTTGGCCGGATACTAGGTAAGCAGCAATGAGAAGCGATGAGGGAGGCAAGAGAAGAGGGATAGAGCCCGGAACGGGGAAACGGTCCGAGCAGAGAGGGAAAGGTAGGAAAAGAGGGAGAAGCAGTTAAAGTGCCTACTTACCAGAAACGGTTGGATCCACGAAAGGCACAGGGAGGAACACGTAGATACGCGAGGATGGCGGCGGACCGCTAGTACGAGTGGCAAGATGCCGAAAGCAAAGGAAAAGACTGAGAAGGCGTAATGGACAAGTGCAGTGAAAGGACTAGGGAAGTAGGGAAAAGCAAAGTTAAACGGAGGTAAAGGCAAGCGGGTAAGAGTAAAACTGCAGGAGGCACTGAAGGAGCTAAGACGGAGTATTAGCAGAGCGCTGGTATCACAGGGAAAAATAACACAGATACAACACGCCGGGAGGAGGGCGGTGCTTGATTAAAAAACAAAGGCAGCCATGTTGGAGGAGGACTGGACTGCTAACTGAAGGTTCTCCGCGGCGAAAACTTCCACTTCTGCCATAGCTTCCAGGGATGGATCCTGACAGTGTGCTAGTGCAAGATGTTCGACTTTCTAGATATGACCTAGGGCCAGTCGGAACATTTTCCAATTTCCCCAAAGGCCAGTGCGCCTCTGCATTCAGCGCTTTTGACAGTGGTGCGCAGCTGTCTAGCCCAGGCGATCACCCCCTGGGCCTTGCATGCACCATGATTGGGAAACATGCAGTCAGAATTACAACAAATCGTTCCCTGCCTGGACTCCGATGCAGGAAATTCCCATTTGGTTGGGAGCGCCAGGAATTCGCTTGTCATGTTTCCAAAAATTTTAATGACTAAGGCTATGGAACAAGAAAAGACAAATGAACCAAAATCATGCACTTCCAAATAGGAATATGTGGAATGGAGACGCCAAATCAAAATATGCCCACTTTGCTTAGGTTGTTTATATATGTGTTTTTAATATAAAAAGTAACCAAGCCCTGTAAATAACACATACTGCTATTACAGAGTTCGCTGCTCATGCCGTTTCTGGCCTGCAGGGGCCCGGGAGAATAGTGGTATTGTTAGCCAACCTTATCTGATGAGGAATCTACAAGAATCTGCAGGAGAAAAGCAATCCATTGAAGGAGAAATGACTTACTGGTAATGTTCTTTCTATGGATTCTGCTCCCGCAGATTCCGCATCACCCTCCCATCTGCCTGCTATGAAAGTGCCTGCATTGGATGTTGACTGTGTTTGTGGGAAATGCTGATTTTTCTAATTGTTCGGCTTTTTGCCCTTCAGAAGGCGTCCCTCATCAGATAAAACTCCCAAAGCAGTACGTGGACTGGTGGTGGGATCAAAGTCCCTATACCGTATTTTTCGGAAGCACTGCTCTTCCAAAGCGAGCATCAGCCCCATGTGACGCATCCAAAAAATAATGCTTGGTAGAAGTGTGCAACAAGGGCCAAGTTGTAGCCCAGCAAATGTCCCGCTACACCTCTTGTGGAGTGCGCCCTGGTGGAAGCTCTTTCCCTGCGTGCTGATAGCACTCCACTATACAGAGCATTACCGAGCAGGAGACTGTTTAGTAACAGTTAATCCTTTGCGTGACAGGGAAAAAGCTAAACACAACTGATCAGCCTTCCCGAATTCAGATGTTCTTGCACCATAAAAACTAAGGGCCCTCTTGGGGTCCAACCTGTGGAACCTCTCCTCTTCTTTAGAAGGGTAAGGCAGAGGGTAGAAAACAGGTAAATCAATGGTCTGGGAGATGTGAAACTCTAACAAGACCTTGGGCAGAAACCCAGGTCGACCTTTCAAAGACCCCTTCTCCTTAAAGAAACGGAGAAAGGGAGGTCTGCATGGCAAAGCCTGCATGTCACTGACCCTTCTGGCCGATGAGATTGCCACCAAAAAGACAGTTTTCAGCATGAGCAGTCTTAGAGAACAGGAGTGCATAGGCTCAGACGGAGCCGCCATAAGAAAAAGTAAAACCAAATTAAGGTCCCAATCCAGGACACTGAAAGGGAAGAGTGGAAACGTATTCACAAGACCTTTCAGGAATTGGACCATAACCAGGATCGTGAAGAAAGAACCTTGAAACAGACAGGGCCGCCAAATACACTTTGACCGTTTGTACCCGAGGGCCTGAAGAGTCCAGTGACAGAAGGAACTCCATTACTGAAGTGGTGGGGTAAGCGATCGGATTGATCTTGCATTCCACGCACCACACCTCAAACCTTCATCGGCACACATGCAACAATCTTGTATATGGTCTGCGTGCAACCAGCAGCAACTAAAGTACCTCTTCTGAGAGGTCCCAGTCATCATAACCCAACCACTCAAGAGTGATGCATGTAGGTTGAGGAACTCTGGTTCGGGTGGAGCACCCGATCTTCCGACTGGGATAGGAGGCCCGGCCAACCGAGGCAACCGGAAAGGTGGGCAGATGGCCAAGTCCAGACAGAAGTTCCGGGTACCATGTTCTCCTCGCCCAATCCGGGGCAATCAAGATCATGGTAGTTTGAAACCTCCTGAGAACCCACAGGATGATGGGAATCGGGGGCAGGGAGGAAGGCATAGTGGAGGTCGAAGACCGACTCCACCAGGAAAGCTTCCCCCAGTGCGTCTCTCGACAGGAATTTCCTCGAATAGAACTGTTTGAAATTCCTGTTGGACCATGTCGCAAACCGATCCACTGATGGAGTACCCCAATGAGTGAAGATCTCCTCGAGAACTCTGACACCTCCCACTCATGTGAGACTGTGCTCTGCCTGCTCAGAGCATTGCTAGTCCATTCTCCGTCCCAACCGGATGCACTTCTGAGACAGAGCTCTGGCTCTCTAATAACCAGAACCACACCTGCATCGCCTCCATGCATAGGGGCAGCGACCTGACACCTTCCTGCTTGTTCAGGTAGCGCATGGCCACTGTGTTGTCCGTCATAATCAGGACGTGTTTCCCTACGAGAGATGGTGCAAAAGCTTTCAGTGCTAGCCTGATAGCTCACAGCTCCAGCCTGTTGATGTGCCATGGCTCTGCATAGCTGAGCTAAGGCCTCTAACCTGCAGATCGTCGCAGTGAGCACCCCAATCCAATGACACATCTGTGGTCACCATGGCCTGATATCAGACGTTTTCCCCCACCATCATGTGGTCTCTGCTGGCCCAAAAAGAAAGATTGTTGGCCACCGACTGCGACTCCCTGTGAACATCCTTCAGGGAGCTAAAGTACTGGGACCACCGACTCCTTCGTAGACACTGCAGTGAATGCATTCTCAGCCTGGCCTCTGGCACCAGAAAGATGCAGTATGCCATGAGGCTCAAAAGGCAGAGGAAGCAGACCACTGGCAAGCTGGAGTGGTTCTGGAACAGATCGACCATCTGCCCTACACTGGTGACTCTTCTCTGGAAGGAAAGCCTTCCCTTACCGATTATCCAGAACTGCTTGGATGATTTGGAGCTTCTCTCGCAGGTGTCGTGTGAAACTTCTGAAGATTCAGGGAGAAGCCCAGCTTGTGCAGTAGTGAACAAGAGTCCTTGAGATGAGACAAAACGTGCTCAGCCGACTTCCCTCAGATCAACCAGTCATCCAAGTATGGGAACACATGAACGCCGGCTCTCCTCAGGTGCGCCGCTACTACTGCCATCAGCTTGGTGAAAACCCTGGCAGCTGAGGTCAACCCAAAGGCAAGAACCTTGAACTGGTAGTGCGTGCCCCCTATGAGGCATCTCAAGGAATTCCTGTGCTGAGTACGAATACGCAAATGGAAGTACACATCCTGAAGATCCAACGACAACAAACAATCCTGAGACCGAAGAGCCTGAGAATCTGTGTGTCTCACCATCTTGAATCTGTCCTTACTCAGGTACTTGTTCAACGCCCTGAGGTCCAAAATGGGACGCAGTCCTCCTCCCTTCTTGGGTACCAGGAAATACTGGGAATACCAGCCCGATCCTCTCTGCTCGGAAGGTACCTCTTCCACGGCACCCTTCAATAACAGGGCTCCCAGTATTTCCTGGAGCTCCTGTTCCGGTTGCTGAGGGCCAGGGGGTGTTCTGTCTGGTGGCCTCTGCAAGAAAAGAAGACAGTAACCCCATTGGACGAGCTGCAGTGCAGAGGCACCGGATGTGATCTCTCGACACTGTGGCACATGCTCTCCAATCCCCCCAAAACCGGATAGATGTGGGGGGAGAACTAAAGGCGGTTATGAGGCTGGAGCTGGCCCCACCGCCGGTGCTGAAGGCTGCTGAACCCTAGAGCCCACTCTGCCCCTACCGGATCGCGGAAAGCGCTGGTGCCCCTGCTTAGGTTGCATGGGCTGAGTCTTCCTTCAGAACGAGACAAACCGCTGGTAGCCTGTACCCCTGGAGGCGACGCTGAAAGAAGGTTTTGCTGGTTGCTGAACAGCCAGGTCCAGAGACTTCGCAGCCACCTTGGACTGTAGAATTTTCCAAGGATTCATCAGCCTTGAGGCCAAAGAGATGTTTGCCATCAAATGAAATGTCCAAAAGCTTGCTCTGTACATTAGAGGCAAAACCTGAGCTGTGCAAGTAGGCCTGCCAACACACTGTTGCCGACCCCATCATCCTTCCAACACAATTTGCTATATCCAGACAGGATTGTAGAGCCTGGCTGGATAGCTCGTTGCCATCCTTCACCAAGCGGAGAAACCCCTCATGCATTACCCCCTGCGGGATGTGCTTTGCCGCTTCTTGAATTGTCCTCCAGAGGACATGTGTGTATTTGGCGAACCACACAGGAAGCATTGGTAGCCTTGAGAGCCATACTGACAGCTGAGAAAATGTTCTTAGCTAAGGCGTCATTTTTATGGGACTCTTTGTCCATTGGCAAATGTGAAGGCATCATGAAGCAAGACACAGACAACAGATTCAAAGTTCAAACAGAATTGTTTTATTAACTCAAATTTCAGGATGGATGAAGGACTAACCTGCACTATGCTAAGGTAGGATGTCGCTACCCAAAGAAACGAAGGAACGTCTGAGTCAGAAAGTTAAACTTAAAAAGTCTGTCCATTTCAAAAACCTATACTTGCCCTCACAACTAAAGCTATACAATGTATGGGGATGTCAAAAATAAAAGCAATAGTGTCGTGTCTGAAATAAAGTTCTGAGCTTCTTCCAGCTCCTAGCTTACTTTTCAGCTCCCCTAACCCAAGGTCAAGAAAGTTCCACAAAAGTCATGGGATTGCCTTTCCCAAGTTCAGGATAGTTCTACTAATCCTCAGGGTTCCCTTCCCCAAGTTCAAGACATTCAACTTCTACTTATTCTCAATCTTGCAATGTTCAAAAACAGCTCCAAATCAACTTTACACTCCTTCTGGGTTTTGTATAACAGTTCAATCAGATTGCTTTTTCTCATTTCACTTCAGCAACTTCTTTGGTTTTCACAATAAGGGTTCCCTGGTCTAAGCGCAATTGTCAGACCAAACGGTCCACCCATTACAGGTCACGCAACGAGGAACCAGAGTCTTTAGCCCACACAGGTTCCTCTGTATATGTACCTATATGAAGGGTCACACTCACTTGTCTTCTCCTTGTAAGCCTCGTGGCTTTGTGTGCAGATCCACATTCACTTGGCATTCCCTCATCAGCCTCTTGGCTTTGCCACAATGTGTCACATATCCTTTGCTAGTCTCTGGCCTTGCCACACTGTATTTATACACATTTCACTCCGCAGTGGTTTTGTTGGCTTCACCACCTTGCTTTCAGGCTCTCTCGTAATATTCCATACTTGCTTTTTTCTGTGTTTTAAATGACTCGATCTTTGCTTTCAAATAGGCAGTATCTGAATGATCTACACTTGTCATCAGGACATGACTTTGCCAAAGCATTTATTTTGGTTTGCCCAGGAGCGCCCCAGCTCAAGTGATTCTCCCTCTTCACTCACTGGTCCCAGGTGTCTCCTCCGGGAAGCTTTGCTTTGTTTTCCCTTTCTGCTCCGCATGCATATTGTCCTTCAACCGCGAGCCCTGCTTGCACTTCGATTTCTCTCTGGCTCCTGCCAGCAGCTCTGCTTTCTTGCCACAGACCCGGTCGGTCACTATGCTTCTTTCTTCTGTGTTCGCAGCTCTGGCTGAGAACCTCCAACCATTGAGGCTCCCACACCTGTGGCCTTCTTGTGGCCCGCCTGGCCCTGGGCTCTACAGTTCCTTGGGGTAGTCTGCCAGTGTCCTGGCTCTCCCGCAGGACCCACCTCAGCTGCCTTCTCGCATACAGGATTCCCTGCTGGTCTTTTCTATACAACTGCAACCACTTAACAGGTTGCTGGTGCGAGTTCCAAATTGTAATTGCTTGGTAGCAATTAGTGGAGCACTTGGGACATGCCTGACCTTTACAACACTCTGCAGGCCTCGGCTCAGTACTGAAGTGGTGAAATGACTTACTAGTGTTCACTACCCTTAGTCACCTTCTCCTCGTCCCAGTACTACAGTGGGTTGAATGATGGGAAATGAGGGGAGATGTTTTAAAACAGCCCATAAAGGCCAGGGGACAAGTTACGTTGGTTCCCACAAAGGAAAGGGGGATACCATGTCTCACCTGTGGATAACCTCTTCCCAAACCCCACGGACCCTCCACCCAGGTGAACCTCCCTCGCTTCTCCACCCCCAGGTTCATGGTCCAAAAGCAATGGCCTTTCCCTGACCACCTGAGAAGAGTATTCAAGGGGAGTAGGTGTGACGATACCCTCAGGTTTCTCACACAAATTAGAGGTGGAAATAGAAGGCCGAACAGAGACTAATCTTTCTGGTGTTGGATCGGTGGATAGGTAGGGGGGTCCCCTCTTGTCGGTTTGTACTTTTTTGCAAACTCAGAATCCACTGGGGGAATAGAACAAGGTCTTTACCAAAGTGTAGCGATCATGTCAGCAACTGGCATGTTAAATGGCATAGCCCTTTCGGTCGGATCCACAATCGAGTATGTCAGTGAGCTTGTAAGTCGAAATCGGCTTAGCTGGGGAAGAAAGGCTCAGGCGTCGACCACCCTTGCCACAGGTGTGAGCCTGCTGTGTTTCGAGCTCTGGCGAGGTGTCCAAACCGCTGGCATTTTGTAAAACTCCTGCCAGTGCACAGAGATCTGCCTTATTGATGAAAAGGTCAGCGCCACCAGAAGAACCCGCTGTCAGTTCGAAGTCACCCCCATCATCTCCAAATATGGAGTGCATAGTATCAAAGAATGAGGTTCTCGACTCGTTAAACAACTTTTCCATAGTCGGCACCGATCTTGATGGTTTTGGGGCTGGTGGCCTCGAGTACACCGGCGCCGCAAGCGGTTTCGAAGGCATCATCGATAAATCAACGGTCGGTGTCGGCTTGGAGGGCTTTGAACCAGACAGTCTCCTTGTCGCTGGATGGACCAGGTGCAGCTGGGACTAACAATGTCTGCGGCTTCGAGGGTTGCCCTGTACCCCCAGCGAACGCCTTCATCATGTCGAGTATCTGTTCTTTAAAGTTTTCCCACTCAGCACTGGTAGTACCTTCGCCAGAGTGGGACTTACCTCTTTCCTCGGATGAATCTGAGTTGTGCCGACGACGATCTTGATGTTTCTTTTTGTGAGAAGAGGACGATGAGCTATCACCTCTGGAGTGCAACCTCTTTTTGGCCTTTTTACAGTGCCTGTGTTCTTTCTCCCGGGTGGGGTCTTCAGTCTCATTGCCGGACAACCTCGTAGCGGATTGAGCTAGCGACTTCGACGGCGGACGTCCCACCTTCAATTTAGCGGCCCGCTCCCACAAAGATTTAGTGTTCATCTTTTGACATGACCCACAGTTCTTGGTCACATGGGCGGCGCCTAGATAGCAAATGCAAACACTGTGTGAGTCGGTGAAAAACATTTTAGAATTCCAGTGGGGACATCTTTTGAAGCCTGATAATTTCAGAGCAGACATCGCGAATACTCCACCGAAAATGTAATTCGAATGACAAAAAAAGCTCTATAATGAGTAGAGCTGCTTGAGGATCAGCTCTACTCATTATAGAACTTTTTTTGTCATTCGAATTACATTTTCAGTGGAGTATTCGCTGAAAAAAAGCAAATGAGGTACGGAGGCGTAGTGACGCAGTATATGTATGGCGACCGGCAAGTTGACGACCGGCACATCGAGACAAGATCGATCGATGGGCCAGTCAAGATGCACTATGCACCCTGTCCGTTTCCGAGCAGCTGATGCCAGAAGGGATATCTATCTGATGAGGAGGAGGAATCTGCAGGAGATAAGCAATACATTGAATGAGAGGTTTAGCCACATGAAATAAGAAAAAGGGGCGAGCCTTATAAAAACTGCAAACATGGAAGTGACGAGAACGAACAGTATTAGAAATGCAAAGAGAAAGACATTTTTGCATCAAAGGTTATGCCAATATTGCATGCTAAACAGGAAAGAGGAAGTTGGGAGGGAAGGAAAGAAATGACAAATTGGGAAGTGTAAAAACCCAACAAAGAAATGAAAGGGGAAACAAAGATTCCCTTCAGTACTCTCCATAGCAAAGGGTTTCAAATGGGTGTGGGAGAGGGGGGAGGCACTGGTAGCCATAAGGAACAACATGTGCCACCAAAACGAGTTAAGTAAGGGCGTGAGTTTGAAAAATACCTCACTCCTAGAAATCAGTGCAGGATCACACAAACCGTCTGCAGATAAGCTGGAAAGTCCCATTAAAGTATATGTGAAAGCTGCAAAAAGAAAACATTTGTCAACAACCAGCCTACTCCAAATCACACTTTTAGGGACAAAACCGGGTGCCAGTGGAGTACTTAAAAAGCACCCATATGCCTGAGCCATATGGGCCTTCAAAGTGCAGCACAACAAAATTAAGGTGCTTCTGCAAACAGAGTTCAGTAGAGAAGTCTCTCTGACAGAAAAGCAAATGTCTGAAAATAAAAAAAGCCAGCAAAAGGTTTAGGGGACTCACAATTTAGGGCAAAATTCCATTTAGGGGCTCCTTTGTCGAACACTAGCGAAGGACAGAAGTCCCAGTCAATGCACATTTCACCATCTCACCTCCAGGTTTCCTGGGAAAAGGCTCTCAAACTTCTTCTGCAGACTGAAGGTAAAGGTGAGCCAACCCATGTTGGAGGCCTCCCGTCCCTGCCAGAAGTACACCACACACTGGAAGTCTTCATCCGCCTGCTTCTCTTCCTCCTCCTCCTCTTCTGCTTCCTCATCTTTCTTGCTTTTCTTGTCCTCTTCGTATTCAACAGGAATCCAATACCTGGAAGACATATCAAAAGTCATTTCTGACCAAGACTTGAAAACGGTAGGGATTGTATAAAAACTGGCTGCAGCAAGAGATGGGGCTAATTCAAAGGAAAAGTCTGTCAATGCCTTCTTTTTGTAGGAACCTGACAGAAGAGATAACAATGTACACAGATTATCTCGTCATCATTTCTTCAAAGCCGAGTTCTCCTTCAAATTACCAAAGTGCTGGAAATCCCTTGGTAACACTCCAGTTTGAAATCTTTCAAAGATCCAAAGACACCACTCGAGCACAAACAGTCTGATCGCAGGCCAGATGGATGCCTTCGCTTTTCTGACTTGACTCCAAATAAAGGCCCAGGGATAGCAACTACAGTAAGAAACGTATCGCCTTGCACTTAAATTCACAGCATGTGGGGAATGGATTACCAAACAGCAGTAGAAGAAGTGAACAGGGTGGTAGAACAAGCCAGGCTTTAAGAGCAATTCTTGTGACAAGAAAGCATTCTGGTCCACACTGATCAGAACTCCTCTCCCCATAAATGTGCTGATCTGAAGAAAAAAAACAATCAGACATACTGTTGAGTGTCATACACACTGTTAGGGCAGAGTTCCATTCTAGGGGGTCTGAAACCTCATTTTGTGGAGCCTCTACTCTTTTTGCTTTTTCTCCCCTTTATTCTTTAGGTTTTCTGATTAACCTCTCAAGAGTAGAAACTTTACACTAAATATTTTGATCACTTATCCTTTAACTCTGGTTAAAGAATTTCTGAAGTTCTCTGGTTAATTAACTGTTTAAATCCTAATTACACCAGGAGTTCATGGTAAGTGTGAACTGCCTAGTTGGTATCTGGAATGAAAGGCAGTTCGAATTCAATTCAACATTCCAGAATAGCCTTCTCTTGAATTCCACCAATCAGCTTCTAGGGAAGCCTCTTCCATCTTGAAAAGGGGCTATTCCGGCCTCCTGAATGAGACTCCATTAAGGAAAACCGTAATTTATAAAAAGAAAAGTACTCGTACACATACACACTCCAAACAATAGTGTTAACAGGTAAAACACCCACCCAACCTTGTGTACCACTTTCCTTCTCCTGGAAACGCTGCCACACTGTGCCAACAAATGCACACTAAATAAACCCTTCCCTGCAGAGCCCTGACAGCCTCGCATGCTCGTACCATTTTCTGTGCCATTGTAACACTGCTCATCACAGGTTGCCGCCAGGTCGCCCGTTTTGGTGATGCAGGCTGCTGCTGCCTGGAAGAGTGTTGGGACCTCAACACCCTGCAACATCAACTTCTCTGAGCCGTCCTGGGCTAGCACTACATTTGTTCTGCTGCAGAGGCTGCGTTGGCTGGTGTGCCATCCACTTTTTCCTGCTGAGTCGCTGTGGCCTGTTTTGTGCAGGTGCCTCCATCCGAATTGGCGTCACTGACTTAGCTTCTGGATGGTGGTTCGGCCTCTGAGGACTATTTCTTTTGGCCAGCTGGGTTGTCGTTTTCTCAGAGATTAAATCCTTGGTTGACTAGAACCTTTTTTTTCGCACTGTAAAAATAAGCGTTTAATTACTGGAGTGTTCTGTCTTCCTGGAACAGTGTTTTCCGGCACCAACACGAAGTACTCCCAGTCATGGGTTGTTCCCAACACTCACCCTCAAGGCTCCCGGTCATTGACCTGCATTGAGAGCTCTGTTCTGCTTGACTGCATTCTATGCTGGGGCTGGACCTTGACCCTGGATGTCAACCATGAGCCAACTATCATCCACACTGCCCAACAGAAGAACACGTTTCTTTCACTGGAGTGGGATACGCCAACCAGAAAAAGAATCCGTGACAGAGATGGCTCCAAGAGGATGGAGGAACTCGCACAAGGCAGACCGTAGCAGCTCAGCAGACAAACGGGGATGGCACACAAAACTGCTCCAGGACAGCCCAGACAAACCGATTTGGTGTGTGTGTTTGGTTAAAACTGAAAACCGGAGCACAGGCAAGAGAGCAGTCTCATCAGCCAGACTTGGTCGCGACATTAGAAACAATGGTTTTCGGCAGCAAAATCCTACAGCAGGAAAGAAAACCTGCTCACCTTCCAATAATCCAAGGGTTTCCCTTTAGATGCGCATTTACACATAGGGGCTGGCCTCTGTCAGCCCAGCAACCACTTTTGGGGATTGAAAACAACAGTTTGGACAGCCAGCCAACCAAGTTGACCCCAAATACCGCCAAGCACCCAGACCCACCTCAACCGAAAATGTAGTTCCCAGGCAAGGAACTGGTCTAAACCTGTTCAAACACCATTGAGGTTGCCATTATGGGTTAACAAAGAGCCCACGTTGGCAGAACAGCCATTTTATGTCTGCCTTGTGGTTTCACTGAGCAAAGGAAGCAACTAAAATTAAAATGGCCCAGAGTAAGATTTAGAAAAACATTAATACCCCAATGGCTAACGTAAAGCTACATTGGCTACTAATTCAGTAAATCAGTATATGATATGATAGTTTATTTATTACGTGCTTAATACCCAGAGTTTCTAAGCGCAGACCCGGGGTGCTCTGTGTCGTCTGGCTTCCAAAGCGAGAACGTTGCCCTTGAGCTATCCTCCCGAGAACAGTTGGAGCCAAAATGAAATATTAAATTACCATCAGCCCCCCTCAACCCGCCTTACAACCAAAGCAGGCTGATGTAACACCCTAGGGCAAAAATGGGTGGGCAACCCAATACCATATATACCTTAAGGTAAAAAGGGGCAGGATCAGCCCTAATGGAAAAGTGCGGTTGAGACCCACCTGCGTAAGGTCTCTACCACCAACCAAGGTGACCCCTGAGGCTAGGTACAGCAAATTACACACCAACCCAGCACCTTCAGTGATGGTCCCCAAAATGTTAGT
The DNA here is from genome assembly GCF_040938575.1 of Ambystoma mexicanum. NCBI lineage: Eukaryota > Metazoa > Chordata > Amphibia > Caudata > Ambystomatidae > Ambystoma > Ambystoma mexicanum. Next base: position 1,342,536,174 of record NC_090923.1, on the reverse strand, counting down.
TCAGGAGACCTGAAACAAACCTAAACACAAGGCTCCTTCTCTAGGTGCGGTTTACAGGATTCAACCTCACAGGGACTTGAAACCTGGCCAACGATGACCCAAGAAGCAGAAAAAAAAAAATCTTCCCAGCAGTAGGACCCACCTGGCAAGAGTGAATTCAGCAACAAGGATGGCTTGAGGAAGGAACCTGGCCAAGCAAATTCCGGCAGCACAAGGGGCAAGACTGTGCAGCCAGCTCACAGAAAACAGATGCACAACAAAGACACAGTGGAAACGCAAGCGACCCAGGGCAGGTGTATTTGTTTCCCAACATCCTTTTGAATGGCAGCAGCTTCCTACACCAAGGCCCACACCTAAGGTGGTACAATCAGCAGCATCAGGGAAATGTTATAGAGACAGTAACAGCACAGAGTTCTCAGCCAATTCAATGGTTGTATACGAATTGTTCGTTTTACAACTGTTCGAATTACAATTGACCTTTTCACAATTGACCGAATTGTGAAGGTCAATTGTAACATATGTGGGGGGAAACCCCTCACAACCCCCCACCCAACGCCAAACTAAATGAACAATTTGGGTTATACCAATTCAACATGGAAGACGAGTGGGAGGATGAAGACAGCCCTGGAAGGGTGTCCAGCAGCCAGAAAACCAAACTGAGATCAGCGCAGGACACAAGGTTCAGCCAGTATGGCCACATCTACCCCTTACAAATTCAGTCACTGTTCGAACATGGTGGTAATCCTTAAGCAGGTAAGTGAACCTGCCAAGTTGAACGGGACTCTCAGAAAAGTCCAGCAGAATTGAGGCAGGTTGAGAGTTTCCTCTCTATATACCCCCTTAAGCTCAAGGTCTGGCAAAAGCCAGCCCTCCAATTACACACCAGGGACATAACCAAAGGTTTTTGTTGCCAGCCAATCGGGTCAGCCCCAAATCTGCCAAAGGCCCAGGTATACTCATACTGGATGGTAATGACCAACTTAGTACTAGGCATTGGTCTAAACCAGTGTACATACTTTTGAGAGTGAAGGGCGGGGCTCACAAAGAACCCATGTATGCACAACAGCTATTTTAGGCCTGCCTCGCTGTTGCCCTAAACCAAGAAAGGCTGTAGAAACAAAATGGCTGACAGGAAGACTTCACAAAATGTAGTGCTTCGCTGGCTACTGTTATGAACATTTTATTTTGCACCTTTCCCTCCATATATTCCTATGGGACTCCTATTCATTTTGCTTATTTTTGAACCCTGTCCTGAATTTTGCAGGTCAGTAAAGCCTTCTGCTTAACTTCTCTTGGCCGGTTTTGTTCATGCTTATGGTGAAACCGACTAGTCCCTAAGACTAAGTACTGAGAGATTTTGTCGCTTTTGGAATCCTTGTATTTTTACAATTGCACACATAACCTTAAAGGGAAGTGCAATTAGCGGACTTTGTACCCATATAACATTTTACCTGATGGCTTTTTGGTTACTTTGACAAAGTGTCTAAGGCAAGCTCGTGGCAGGTGTGTGATTTAGACTGTTAGTGAGTTTTTTTTAATTTATTTTTTTATATTTGATTTAGCTGAAAAAACAGCCTTTCAAAATTTCAAATTACAGATTGATAAAACATAGTAAGACAAATTCAAATGTACGATATTAATTACCACGCTGCAACCATTGCCATTTCGAGCAGAGCCTTAAGGCTCACAGGATATTCAGTTTATGCCATAAGTTGCCTGTCCATGCAATTTCAGTTTTCTCATGGCAAGGGAAGCTGAGCCGGGGAGTTCCCTCTGTTCACTGCTGGAACCATCCTTCGCCTGCCGCTAACTGACAGTGGTGAACTCTGCTGTGAGGTGTCATGAATGATCTGCACTGCAGAGGTCTGCATATCTTCTTCGTCTGGGGGAGGTTGCCTGGAACCGTCTGATGAGAAACGCAACCAGGTCCCTAAATGAAAAGTGACCTCTGTACTCCCGACCCCTGGGGTCCCCTAACCGAACGACAGAAGATTGGAACCCCAGCAAATTCTGGAAGACCTGCAGCGTCACCTGGAAGAATCAGAGTGAACATACCTGTTTCTGTCCCCCCCTCCCGTTTACCATAGGGTAACATTGGGCAGAGAGCACTTGTCCGTAAACTCCCTCTGGCCTGGCCTCTGGTCGTCGAACCAGGGTTAAGGATCCTGTCCTAAGACTTACCTATGTAACAGGATAGAGTAGGGTACTTACCTTACTTGAAGTAGGATATAAAGCCCCCATACCTCTTAGCCCTGGACTTCATAAAACAGAGGGAACTGGGTTGGGATTATTCTATCCAATCTGTTTTTCTTCCATTTAATTTCTTACCTGCTGGTTAGGGGAGTTTTCCCAAAGGACTACTGGTAGTAAGACTTTAGTAAGCTATCCCAGTGGTATGTAGATCCCCAACTCTTAGTATCAGTTTCTACTATATCAGGACCTTGGTAGTGTGGCAGAGCAGTCAGACTTATCTTAAGAGGAAGATGTGAGCTGTAGGTAAATACTCTGAATCTTAGTTAGATAGGCACAACAAAGAAACACTTAGACTTACATAAAAAGTATATATTTATTATATTTACACCCGAATCACTTTAAATACTTCAGGCGTTTACGTTAGAACACTTAGGAATACTTGATAATACACTTCAAAGGGCACTTTCACTTTTGTGTTTGTTCGCGGTTACATTTGTAGCAACGTTAGAAAGGGAAAAGACAATGTTATCGTATTATCGGTTATGTGGTTTTCAACGGTTTATAAGGTAATACATTTACTTTGCAAACACATATAGTAAAGTGACTTAAAGGAAGGAAAATGGCTAGTTAGTGTAGCATGAGCTTAGTTTAAGGTTCTAGAGATGATTTATTTGCCTACTAAGTCTTTTAAGTCCAAAACACAACCCCAGCTAAAGGCAGTTCGGAGAGGGCTTGAAGTCTTGACAATCAGCGAATTACAAAGAGTTCCTGTGGATTTCTTCCAGTGTCTACAATTATTGAAGCAGCAAGTTAACTAACAAAGGAGACCTTAAAGCAGAATTGAGACCGGGACACAAGCAGCAGCTTGGGTCAGAGGATAGAGGTGGTTGCCCTGGACACATCATGTCAATGCAAGCAAAGGGATAAGGGTCTCGACCCTCTCTCCCGAACCACAGAAGCCGAATAGATTCGACCCTCCCACCTTGGTTAGCACGGGCGCTTGAACTAGTAACACAAGGAGCCACGTGGCAGCCAATGGGGGGAAGAAGGAGTTAGGGAAAGGGGGCGGAATGACAAAGGAAAGGAGGGGGAAACACAACATACAACTTAATAGTAGCTCTAAATAAGTACGCTGAAAGCTATATAATAACTCCTGCACCTGACCTGTCCTTCAAACTGTATATGCATATTCATAGTATCTTTTCATAAGCAAGAACACATAACCTGACTTTAAACACAACGTAAATGGTGTTAGCAACTCAAACGTAATGAGCACAACATTTAGGAACAATTATGCTCCAAACAGACTTTAGCACATAAAGCATGATAGCACACACTGGGATGAAGCACATTGGACTCATGGCCCCATTATCACAACGAAGCAACGAACAAATGCTGCACAGGAAATACATGCAACAAACAAAACACAGTGTCCATATTCTCATATGCTTAGATATTAATTCCTGGATTTTAGTGAAACACTTGATCTTCCTGAACAAAGTAATTCAGCCTGCTTTGTATCAAAGTGTTCCCGTGTTTCCTCACACGCACACATAACTAATGACTTCAAAAGTTTCGTAGCCATAAAATAGAACACCATGGAAAATGCACTTAGCTGATGGCCCGGGCGCCTCACGAGGACACCCGAGCCCTGAAGACTGTTGCTTCCAAAGCACGTCCAAGCCGCTTGTAAATCACCACCGCGGCCCGGGATGCATGCTTATCTTGATCCTGGAATCCCTGCTGACGCCCAACAGTCCTCCGGCGTCCGAGAAAATAACCTGGCTCACAAACTCTCCACACTGCCGCCCGTGCACATAATCATTAATTATCTGCACCGAGGCACGGGCGGTTGGAGATTTATTCCTTCCTAATTGCCAGCTGCTGCATCGCGCAAAAAAACCCCGGACTACTGAATTCCCTAGACATGCTGGGAAATGTAGTTTAATCCCAGAACAGCCTATTTTCTGGATGTAACGCGCTGTTTCTTGCCCCAAACAACTGTTTTTCTGACACCTCTATTGCACTCCAATGCTATGGAGCGACTTCTTGGAATCAGGTAAGCAATACCTTTTTCCCAACAATACCTTAGGTTAGAAGAATATGTTTGTGCTGGATGCTCTGCAATGTTTCAGCTCTGGACACGACCTCCAGATTCCTTGGCTGGTGACTGAAGGCAGGACAATGGACAGCATCTCTCAGCAGCAGTTTCGAGGGAGGGCCTGTGGCACGACTTTCAACAACTTCTTGGTTCACTCTGCGGTTTTGGTGCCTGTTCTTGTGCAGCACCAACAAAGGACACGGATCGCCTGGTCAATCTTCTTCGCTTCCTGCAGTACCACACTCTGGTTGAGGGCTTCTGGGCGAGTGTCCTTATCGGTTTAGCAAAGATTTTGACAGGTTCGACCTTTACAAACAATGATGCACTCGAAATGGGCAGCAGGTCTCCTGGTATTGGGGTGCACAGCTTGAAAAACAAACTCCTAGGACCACGGGAGATGACTTGTTTCAAAGTTCGTCCTGGGACTGGTTGTTCCCGTCAGCCAAAGAGAAGGAGTCGTCCTCTTCAGAGCTCCTCTGTCGCATGGAAAATGGGGTTAGGACAGCAGTGGTCACTTCACACTGTTGCAAAGGGTCAGCAGGTGTCTCTGGTCATAGTCTTCTTCGGTTACTTCAGCTTCCAGTGGTCGACTTGCTTTTCACTCAGAAGCCTCACCTTTTATTCAGTTCCAGCACACACTCCTCTGCAATCTCTCTCAACATTTTACAGAAATGGGCGTTTGGCTGTCCAAAGAGGACAGCCAGACCCCCTGCGACAGCTGGACCTATTCAGGCACTGTGGCAAACAAAAGACAGGGGATGGAAAACTCCTCCCCCACTTCCTGCCTGCCCAGACACTCTGGAGCCAAGGCAGGGCTACCCACGTGTTCCCACCAAAGGCAAAACACACACACACACCAACCTCCCCCTGCCAGAATGATAGAAGAAGGGCTAACAAAGAACGACCAAACTAGTAATGGTGAAAAAAGAAGAAGTGAGGCCCCAAGTTGGTACTTGGGTGCCCCTATTGTGCACTACTGAGAGTATGGACATTGCCTGCGGTATAAAAAATACACAATAGTTGGTAGAACACGTCCATTGCCACCAGCCATAGCTAGGGGATTGTGTATGTGACTGAACAGTCACAAGACTCAGAGAGAAGGAGGATACTAGGTATCCCTTTGGCACTCCACTGAAAGTGGCGTGTGCCAGTCTCTCATACTACAGAGTTTTGGGAGAGATACTGCAGTTACTTGAGGATATAGAAAAATAATCTTAGAGGGTGATCATACGGGTCCCCAGCAACACTGCCCTTAAGGAGCTCTGTGCTGCAGCTGTAAAAACAGATGCCTTTAAGGGCTATGGAGCAGACACACTCCATTGTACAGGTAAAATACAAAGAATACAGTTTCAAAAGAAAGAGCCCACAAGCATGTTTGAGGGGAAAAAGGTTCCACTCATTCAGGATTGAAATAAAAACGTCCAGAAGTTCAGCAAAAAGCGCTGGGGGTCTCAATAGGAGACGGATGAAGTATAAACAAGATAAATCTCCCTAACACCTGTTGACTACTAGTAAGTGATATTATCTCTCTAGGTGATTTTGTGTATATATGGTATAGGTAAGTAAGGGATTCAAAAACCATATAATAATTTGTTTAGTGCGTTTAGAAAGGCCTAATAAATAATTGTATTTTCGTATACTAACAAATTATTGGTGGTGTTCTGTGCGGACTCCTTGTAACAGTAGACCATTCACACTTCCTGAGACTAAGCCTTGACTGCTCATCTACCTACCTTGATTGGGTTTTGGCTAAACTCTCAGCGTATTCCCGGTTTACTATAAATAGGGAGACCTCCTAAAATCCTCTGCGCAGGGGAGGTTTTTAGAAATCCATCTAAATGGCTACCATGATTACACTGGGCTACTAATGCAGTAAATTGGCACGCACCACTGCTGAAGCCAAAACGAAATTATAGCTGTCACCAGCTTACTCCCTAAAACCAAGGTAGGGTGATGAAATCGCCTTAAGGACAAACTGGCAGACTAAAATGCACCCCTGATTTAGGAGCAATATGGGCTACCATAGTACCAAATACTAAAAATGGGATAATGTGGCAGGGGGACTTCAGCAGAAGTCCCTATGGCCACCAAAACAAGTCAGAAAATCTTAAAATCAAAGGGGAGAAAATGCAAAAACAGTAGGGGGTCACATACAACCAGACTGCAGAAACCCCTCAAACAGAATTCTGTCCAAACAGGCTTCTTCCCAGGTTAAATACACTTCCCAATACGCTGACTTTGTTCTCATAAAACATAATGTTATGATAGAACAAGTTACTTTCTTACCTGGTAACGTTCTTTCGATGGGATGGTCCGACGACGTATTCCATATCTATGACAGGTAATCACCACAGCTGTGCTGCTTCGGAAACTTTTTTCGGCGTCTGCATCGATGCGCCGTCGTCGAGGACCTCCTCCGACGTCATCCAATGTGATAAGTAGGATGCACGACGCCCGTAGCCTCAGTTGTAGTTTTTTCCCCCAGAACGTGTGACATTAGTCCACTGCCAGTCAGACCCAAAGCCTTGCGGAACATAAGCTGCAATCGCAAAAGAAATTCTGCAGCGGGGAAGGCAGGGAGGGAGAGATATGGAATAACGTCGTCGGACCATCCCATCGAAAGAACGTTACCAGGTAAGAAAGTAACTTGTTCTTCGAGGGGATTGGGTCCTCCGACGTATTCCATATCTATGACAGACTCCCAAAGCAGTACCAGAGACAGGAGGAGGGAAAGAATTTAGAATAAAAAATTTAGAATTGCCAATCAAATAGCAGAGCAAAGGACCGCCTTTCCAAAGGCCAGATCCTGTCCTCGGATGGAATCGAGGGAATAATGGCGTACAAATGTATGTACTGAAGCCCAGGTGGCTGCATCACAGATGTTGCGAATAGGAAAACCCCTCTGCAGGGCAGTAGATGCAGCCATACCCCTGGTAGAATGGGCCCGCAAGCCAGCTGGTGGGTCCTTACCCGCCAAGCGTTAACACTCCGAGAGGGCCAAAATAATCCAGCGAGACAAAGTCTGTTTCGTCACAGCTTGTCCCAAACATTTTCCAGCGTAACCAATAAAGAGTTGATCATCCACTCTGACCCGGGATATGCGTGAAACATAAAAGCTTAAAGCTCTCCTAGGATCAAGCCTATGGAGCCTCTCCTCTTCCTTACCAGGATGTGGAGGAGGATAGAACGCCGGAAGATCAACCTTCTGGCTCAAATGAAATTCTGAAACCACCTTCGGAAGAAAAGAAGGACGAACTCTAAGGACAACCCTGTCCTTGTGAAATACAGTGAAGGGTGGCTTAACTGAAAGTGCCTGTAACTGCGAGTGGAAGTAACCGCAACTAAAAACACAGTTTTCAGAGTTAACAGCCTCAAAGGGCAAGAATGCAAAGGCTCAAACGGAGCACCCATAAGAAACTTAAGAACAAGGTTTAAATCCCAACCGGGCACCAGGAAAGGTGACGGAGGGAACACATTAGTGAGCCCTTTCAAAAACTGTGAAATTAAAGGGATTTTAAAGTAGGAACACTCTTCAGACGAGCGCTTAAAGATGGACAGCGCCGCCAGGTAACATTTAATGGTACCCACTTGCAAGCCCCTGTGGGCCAAAGAAAGTAAAAAGGACAGAACCATGGGGATGTCACATGCCAAAGAATCCACATTCTGAACTCTGCACCACTCGCAGAACTTACGCCAACGGTACAGAGATTTTGTTGCTGGCCTTCGGGCCGAGAGCAACACCTCCATCACGTCTTCAGGGAGGTCCCAATCCTTATACCTCAACCTTTCAGAAGCCAAGCGTGAAGGTAGGGGGATCTGACCTCTGGATGGAGAACCTGACCCCCCTCCCGTGAGAGCAGATCGTCTCGGTAGGGAAGACGACGTGGAGGACAGATGGACAAGTCGAGAAGGTCCGGGTACCACGTCCTCCGAGCCCACGCCGGAGCAATGAGGATCATCCGGGAACCGAACTTCCGTAACCTCCGCAGCACTTGCGGGATGACGGGGACTGGAGGAAACGCGTACAGCAGTGGGAATGACCACTCCACCACAAACGCGTCTCCTAAGGCTCCTTTTGGAGGAAATTCCCGCAAGCAGAACCTCTCGCACTTCCGGTTGACACTGGAGGCGAAGAGATCCACTTGAGGGGTCCCCCAAAGGGCGAAGATCTCCAGGAGAATCTCCTGAGCCAACTCCCACTCGTGAGAGATCATGCTCTGCCTGCTCAGAGCGTCCGCCGTCACGTTTTCGTCTCCGGCCAGATGAACTGCCGAGATCTAAACTTCCTGCTGGATGGCCCAGAACTCGAGCTGCATCGCCTCCCTACACAGAGGAAGTGACCCTGCCCCCCCCCTTTTTGTTGAGGTAGTGCATGGCCACTGTGTTGTCCATCAGGATCAGGACATTCTTTCCTCGCACAGTCAGCAGAAAAGGATTCAGGGCTAGCCTGACGGCCCTCAGCTCCAACAGATTGATATGGAGTCTGGACTCCGACGGAGACCAACGACCGCTGACTGTCAGCTCGTTGGCATGAGCTCCCCATCCCGTGAGGGATGCACCTGTCACGATCGTCACCTCCAGCCAGGGAAGCCAAAACGGAGCCCCCTTCATCAAGTTGCCTTCGACAGCCCACCACAGAAGGTCCTGGGCGACCGAGGGCGGCACCTGAACCAGGTCCGACATCCTGCCGGAGGACTGCGACCATTGCATCTTGAGTGCCCACTGCAAAGACCTCATCCGCAGGCGAGCCTCTGGCACCAGAAGAATGCAGGATGCCATGAGGCCGAGCAACCTCAAGAACTCGAACGCTGGGAGCGTCTGGGCATGCTGAAACTTGTGCACCATCTGCTGAATGTGAAGAGCCCTCACCTGGGGAGGAAAACACTGCCCCAGGGAAGTGTCGAGCACTGCTCCGATGTACTGGAGCCGCTGCTTTGGCGTCAAATGGGACTTCTTTAAATTGAGGGAGAAGCCCAGCCTGTGAAGGGAGTGGCAGATGACGGACTCGGAGAGCTCCCCCTGATCAACCGATCGTCCAGATAGGGGTAGACGTGAATCCCCCCTTGCCTGAGATGCGCTGCCACCACCACCATTAGCGTGGTGAAAACCCTCGGGCGGAGGTCAATCCGAACGGCAGGACCCGAAACTGAAAGTGCGAGTCGCCAACCGCGAACCTCAGGTACTTCTTGTGCTTGGGATGGATCGGCACATGGAAGTAAGCATCCTTGAGGTCGAGAGACACCAACCAGTCCTGAAGCTGAAGGGCCTGGAGGACTTGAGAGAGAGTAACCATCTTGAACTTGTTCTTCCTGAAGAGTTTGTTCAAACCGCGCAAGTCCATGATGGGTCTCAATCCCCAGTCTTTCTTCGAAATCAAAAAATAAGGGGAATACCATCCCTTGCTCCTCTCCGCTACAGGCACCAGTTCTATGGCGCCTTTATCCAGCAGGGCTTGAATTTCCACGCAAGGAGCGGATCCGGACTCTTCAAAGAGAGGTTCCCTGGTGGATTGTCGCGAGGCCTCTGCCGAAAGGGAAGACAGTAGCCGTGGGTTATGATCTCCAGAACCCACACATCTGAAGTAATGGCACGCCACTCTACAAGATGCTGCGCCAGCCTTCCCCCAACCGGCGAACCCTGGGACCTGGCCTCATAACTGAGTGATAGCGGCTGCGGCGTTGCCTGAGGGCAAAGAGGCAACTGCCCGAGCGGCCTTGGCACCACGGGTACCCCGTCGTCCACCTCTGGTACCCCTGCGTTGGCCTCTTTGACTGCTAGCTCCTCTCGCTTTACTGAAGGACGAGTAATAGCGAAAGGAACCACCCCTCCATTGCTGTCCCCTAGGACGAAAAGGCGGAGGTTGGCGAACTGCAGCGCCCAACGACTTCGCTGCAGCTTTGGAGGTCTGCAACCTCTCAAGGCTCTCGTCAGCCTTGCTGCCAAAAAGGTGTTCACCGTCAAAGGGCATGTTGAGGAGCCAGGACTGCACATCAGGAGCAAACCCTGACTTCCGCAACCACGCAAACCTGCGTATCACGGTGCTCGCCGCCATGGACATGCTGACGCATTCAGCCATGTCCAAACCCGACTGAACGGACTCACACATGGCATCCTTACCATCATGGACCATAGCAAGGAAACCATCCCGTTCGTCCCCTTCGGGAATATGTTCAGCTGCTAACGCAACACAGTTCCACAGAGTGTGTGTGAAACGAGACAAGGCACATATGGAGTTGGCCGCCTGAAGCGCCATACCCCCAGAAGGAAACACTTTCTTCGCCCATCCGTCAAAACGTTTGTCGTCCCTATCAGGAGGGATGGTAGGGTACGACGCCTGCTTTGCCGGGGCCGTGGCCGCCTGCACCACCAAACTCTCCGGAGTGGGGTGCCTGGTCAAGTAGCAGGGGTCGCTACTGGCTGGATGGTATTTTCGCGACAAGGACATGCCTAACGCAGGGAGACTCTCCGGAGCAGTCCAAGCTGCCGCCACCCTTCTCTGTAGAGCCATATGAAACGGCAGTACCGGGTCAGTTGGGGGACCAACATCAAGGATGTCCGTGAGATCATCTTGCACAAACTCCCCTGGGGGAGCAGACCATCCCAAGTACTCGGAGACCCTAGCCATAAGGCGCCGGTACGAGGAATCGGCATGAGAGCCAGGCTCAGGCCTACAAAACTCCACCTCTGGAGAGGTGTCCAGTCCACTGGCATCATCCAGTGACTGCCTCAAATCGTCAAATTGACTATGGCCCGAGACCATCTCATCTGGAACCTGACTAGTAACCAGGCCATCAGAATCCTCATCTACCTCCGAAATATAATCCAGGTGGTGAAAAGAAGGCACCCGAGAGTGCTTGCTCTTAACCAGAGCTTTTCTAGGGGGTTCCCCCGTGCCACGGGGTACCTCCGACACCCCGGCCTCGAAAGGTGTCGAGGGCGTCGAGTGAATCGGCGCCGGCATTGAGAGAACAGGCATCGGCGCCGAGAGGATCGGCGTCAACGTCGAGTAAATCGGCGTCGACGTCAGATGCAGCGCCGGCAGCATTGACGGCGTCGACACAGTCCTCGAAGCCGGAGCTCCGAGCGTGTCCTTCGACGACCTGAGCGTCAACGGCTTCGACGACTTCCTCAGAGCCGGAGCCTCGAGAAAGCCTGTCGACGCCCTCGACGCCACAGGCGTCGATGTCTTCCTCGAAGACATCACAGGTGCACACGGTCTCGAACGCGTCGAGGACCGGGAACTGGAACGGGTACGTCGAGAACGAGTCCCCTTGTCCGAACGGGACCTCTCCCGTGACTCGTGCCGACCACTCTTGCGAGCGGTGTCTCTCGACCTCTCACGGCCGACCCCACTCGGGGGCGCGGACGGCTTAGTACCCTGTGACTCGAGAATCGCCAGCATTTTCTTCGCGAAGGAAGCCCATTCCTCCGGTGTCGCACGGCTGGTGGGGTAAGAGACGTGCCGGGCGGAGTCCTCAGAAGAGGACCGGGAAGACGACCGCTGTCGGCGCTTCCGAGAATGCCTCGAAGAGGCCGAGGAGTGGCGAGACCGACTCCTAGAAGGAGACCCACGAGACTTCCAAAGCGGAGTCACCTCTCGAATCATCCGTCGAAAGCCCCGCAGACTTCGACTTCTGGTGCTTGGACACCCGACCTACCGAAAACTTCTTCTTACGTTCCCGTAAGGCTTTGGACATGAGCGACTGGTAGTCGATACAGTCATCTGTGTCGTGGGCCTCCCCGAGGCACCAGAGGCAGGCGTCGTGCGAGTCCGTCACTGACATCTTGGACCCACACTCCCCGCAGATTCTGAAGCCTGGACGCAGGGTCAAAGACGAAGTAGAAGACATCTTCTTACGAAGGATTTTCGCACAAAAACGAACAGGTTCCAAAAAACCGAGAACAACAGAACTCCAAAGAGTCGAGGCGTAACCGAGATTCACGAAGCAACACATTCGCGGAAAAAACAGAACTGAGGCTACGGGCGTCGTGCGTCCTACTTATCACATCGGATGACGTCGGAGGAGGTTCTCGACGACGGCGCATCGACGCAGAACGCAGAAAAAAGTTTCCGAAGCAGCACAGCTGTGGTGATTACCTGTCATAGATATGGAATACGTCGGAGCACCCAATCCCCTCGAAAGATTGTTATATTGTTGAGGGCATCCCTTTTGATACCAACCATGACCTTCTCATAACCTGTGACATAGAATCACTTTATACCAGCATTCCTCAGGATGAGGCGAGTGACATGATTAGACACCATCTTGATACCTTGCATAGTAATCTGAGTAGTGAAATTCGAGATTTCATTTTGTGATGCATGAATGTGGCCTAACAAAACATTTCCTTACATTTGAAAAGCAGTTACATGCCCAAATTAAAGGAACTGCAATCGGCAGAACTATAGCTCAGAGCGTGGCTAATGTATATGTTGAACATTTTGAAAACACTCATCTTTACAACATGGTAAACCTTTTTTCCACTAAATACTTTTGTGGATTTGTTACATAGATGATGTTTTCAACATTTGGCAAGGTACGCTGTCCACTGGAGAAGATTGTATTGATTGTCTTAATAGTAGGAATCCTGCATTAAGATTTACGAACCGTTTAGATCCGAATTCAGGTATCTTTTTAGGCGTTATCTCGAATGACTGTGGGAAATTGAAGGTGACATCATTTACAAAGCCTACAAAGAACTAAACTTTCACAGCTTCCACCCACCATCTCTTAAAAATAACGTACCAACTTACTTCAGGGAGGGACAATTCCTTCCATTAAAGCAGAACAGTAGTGACAAAACAGAGTTTGAACATCATGCAACACGTTTGATAAAAACCTTTGAGACAGATCACCCCAAACAATTACTCAAAAGTTACAAACTAGCATTTAATAATCTTTGAGAAGCTCTACTAGAAGACTCAGTTTTTGTTTCTGATATGGATCAACTAGTTTGTGTGTTGGGGAGTTTTGCAAAAGTCGACCTGTGTAGGACTAGAGAAGACTCACTCTTAGATTTACGTGTTTCCAGTTCTTAGATTTGGCCTGAACTACCTAAAGGTTTGGTAGCAATAGCTGAGCAGCCAGGCTTAGTCTAGGAGAGTCGAGGGCTGTAGGTAGGCACACAGGACTCAGAGCATATAAGGTGATTCAAGGAAACACTAAAACACGGACACACTAATAGTTTATATAAAAATAACATTGATCAAATATACACTAAGTTTACGGCTCTTAAGCAAGGCAAGTACAATTCATAATAAAATCTCAGTTAAATAACTGTAGAATAAAAGATTGTATCCTTTAAATCAAATAGAATTAAAGGTTGTATCCTTTAAATCAAAACAGAATAAAAGGTTGTATGCTTTAATTCAAAACAGGATAAAAGCAATTTTAAAACTCTTGTAACAGGTAAGTACACTTTTAGAACATTTTGGTAACTTGATTTAACCCCGCTTAACCAGTCTTCAGAAGTCCAACCCTATACCATGTGCTACACACAGAGTCAAGGGGGGGCACAAGGGGTGCACTGGGAGTCCAGTGACCAACGTTGAGGAGGAAGGAAGCAGGTGATTAGTTGGTAGAGAAACGTTCTATGAAGATGTCTTCTGGTTTACAGGTAAGCACAATAAATTTAGGAAACTGGGCCCAATGGGTTGTTCAGCCTAAGGGGACCTAGGATGCCCTACAGAGGGGTGCAAGTAACAGCTTAACTGCAGCCATCCCGGTGCACTAAGTCACACAGCAAGACCAATGCTTCTCACTACCTTTTGAGTGGATAATTCGCTGCAGCAGGTCAGGCCACAGATGTCCTGATTTGGGTTTCTTGGCCTGGAAGGCTCTGGAGGGAAGAGTCTGATGTACTCCAACAGTGGGACACCAAGCAGTGGATTTCCGCAGTACAGATGTGTTGGAGCCTTTCACAGACTCTGGATGCAGATAGGTTATTGTGCAGTGGAGTTTGCACCTTTTCCCGTTCGTCTCGGTTGAGTGGACTTTCAGGAGCGGGATCTAGTCACTGGAGGTCCAGAAGGATGCCTACCAATGTTCAGACAAAACGGACCATTGGCAGACGTTGCACTGCAGAATGGCACAGAACCCCAGGTATTGGTGAATGGCAGCCATCGAGCAGCTCTTACGGGGATGGCTCACATTGAAGATCGTCTTGGGACTGGTTGATCCCACCAGTCCAGGGGAGGAAGTAATCCTTTTCAGGTCTTCCCTGGCGTCTAGAAGTTGATGTTGGGGATGCAGCGGTTACTTAGCTGGCTCTGGAAGTGTCTGTAGGGTTCCTCCTTTTACTTTGGATCTTCACTGAAGTGGTCGACTGAGGCTTGCTTCCAAGACCCTTGTCTTTTATGATGAAGAACTGGTTAAGCCCACCAATCATACCACAAGCCTTTCATACAAATCTGGCAAGTGGGCTGTACAGGAAGACAGCCAGCCCCACAATTGGAACCGGTTTGAAGCAGGCACACTTTAGAACAAAGTCCAGGGTAGTTTCAGGCTCCTCCCTTACTGCCAGTCCTTTCAGGCACTTACAGAGCCTTATTAGGGTTTCCAAGGGAACCCCAACAAAGACAAAAGACCCATTGAGACCTGCCCTACCCAGCTAAGTAGAATAAGGTCTCACAAAGGTCAAGTCATCAAGAGATGGCAAGAAAAAAAGTACATCCACCATTTCAAGGGAACGGTGTAGCACGTGTTCCCTGTTGCAGTTGCGAGCACGCCTGCAACAAAAACTCACAAAGGTTGGCAGTAAAACATCCACTGCCACCAGCCACTCCGATAACTTGCCACTGTAACTAGAAAGTTACAGGATAAGTGGAAAAAGGGATACATTGTGAGGTGTGTTGATTTCACAAAACAGAGGTCAGGGTGGATAAAAAGGATCCACCTATCCTGATAACAGAAAGTTTTCACAGAAAAGTAAAAAGGGAAACTGAAAGCTTCCCAGCAACACTGAACAGAAAGTGTTGTGGGCTGCAATAGCAAATTACAGATGCCATAAAGTTGGAGGAAGAAGTTATCCAAAAGAGATACAAAAAATTCCCAAATAGAGAGCAAAAAGCCTGAGCGGATGTGGAAAAAGGGTCACACTCACTCAGATAAAAAGAACAAGAGTCCAGCAAAGCGTGCTGGTGGACTCACCGGTTGAGAGAATTTCAAACAAAAAGGAATTCTACTCTAACACTTTTAAACACGTATCAATTTATCAACTACGATTAAGAGAATCATCTTAACAAATTGCAAAATTCTAGAGGAAGGTCTATCTAATCTTAAAAACCTTCCTTTGCCTTTAAACATAGCTCAAATTTTAACAAGTTAGTACACACTGATCTTTCTAAATAAAATAAAAATATATATGACATGCATTACTTACCGTAAAAGAATTTCTGAGGATTGTATCTGCTTAGATTCACATGCTGTGCATATAGTCCGACATCCAGTGGTAACCGGAGAGCATTGCATCTTGTCTTTCAAGAATCGAAAGGGGACGTTGACATGGGCGTGCCTGTAACACTATCACTACGTGACGTGAGGTGTACCCAAAATCCCTCACGCGACGATGTCCCTCCGAATAAACAAGTTACTCTCTTACCTGGTAACGTTCTTTCGATGGGATGGTCCGAAGACATATTTCCATATCTATGACAGTAATCACCACAGCTGTGCTTGCTTCGGAAAATCTTTCGGCGTCTGCGTCCATGACGTTGATACGCTGTCCTCGAGGGACTCCGTCGAGCCAACGTCACCTGATGTTATAAGTAGGATGCACAACGCCCGTAGCCTCAGTTGTAGTTTTTTCCCCCAGAACGTGTGGCACCAATCTACTGCCAGTATGACCACAGAAAGCCTTGCGGAAACGTAAGCTGCAAACGCATAAGAAATTCTGTAGCGGGGTAGGCAGGGAGTGAGCGATATGGAATACGTCGTCGGATCATCCCATCGAAAGAATGTTGACAGACTCCCAAAGCAGTACCAACGTAAGGAGGTGGGAAAAGAATTTAGAATATACAAATTTAGAATGCCCAATCAAATCGCAGAGTAAAGGACCGCCTTGCCAAAGGCCAGATCCTGCCCATGGACAGAATCTAGGAAGTAGTGACGTACAAAAGTATGGACCGAAGCCCAGGTGGCTGCATCACAGATGTTACGAATAGGAACACCCCCCTGCAGGGCAGTAGAGTCAGCCATACCCCTAGTAGAATGGTCCCGTAAGCCCACCGGAGGGTCCTTACCCGCCAAGCAGTAACATTCAGAATTGCCAAGATAATCCATCGAGACAACGTCTGCTTAGTAACAGCTTGTTCCAAACACCTTCCAGCGTAACCAATAAAGAGCTGATTGTCCACTCTGACCCGGGACATGCGTGAAATGTAGAAGCTTAAAGCTCTCCTAGGATCCAGCATATGGAGCCTCTACCATTCCTTACCAGGATGTGGAGGAGGATAAAATGCCGGAAGAATAACCTTCTGGCTTAAATTAAATTCCGACACCACCTTCGGAAGAAAGGAAGGACAAACTTTAAGGACAACCCTGTCCTTATGAAACACAGTGAAGGGTGGCTTAACTGAAAGTGCCTGTAACTCACTCACTCTGCGAGCAGAAGTGACCGAAACTAAAAATACAGTTTTAAGGGTTAACAGTCTCAAAGGACAAGAATGTAAAGGCTCCAATGGAGCACCTATTAGAAACTTGGGAACAAGGTTCAAGTCCCAACCGGGCACCTGGAAAGGTGACGGAGGGAACACATTAGTGAGCCCTTTCAGAAACTGAGAAATTAAAGGAATTTTAAAATAAGAACACTCAGACGAGCAGAACTTTCTCCAACGGCAACGGTACAGGGACTTTGTTGCCGGCCGTCTGGCCGAAAGCAAAACCTCCATCACGTCTTCAGGGAGGTCCCAATCCTTATACCTCAACCTTTCAGAAGCCAAGCGTGAAGATTGAGGGATCTGACCTCTGCATGGAGAACCTGACCCCTCCCTCCCGTGAGAGCAGATCGTCTCGGTAGGGAAGACGACGTGGAGGACAGATGGACAAGTCGAGAAGGTCCGGGTACCACGTCCTAAGGGCCCATGCCGGAGCAATGGGGATCATCCAGGAACCGAACCTCTGTAACCTCCGCAGCACTTGTGGGATGACGGGGACTGGAGGAAACGCGTACAGCAGTGGGAAGGACCACTCCACTACAAACGCATCTCCTAAGGCTCCTCTTGGAGGAAATTCCCGCGAGCAGAAACTTTTGCACTTCCGGTTGACACTGGAGGCGAAGAGATCCACTTGAGGGGTCCCCCAAAGGGCGAAGATCTCCAGGAGAATCTCATGAGCCAACTCCCACTCATGAGAGATCGTGCTCTGCCTGCTCAGAGCGTCCGCCATCTCGTTTTCGTCTCCGGCCAGATGAACTGCCGAGATCGAAATTTCCTGCTGGATGGCCCAGAACCAGAGCTGCATCGCCTCCCTGCACAGAGGAAGTGACCCTGCCCCCCCTTTTTGTTGAGGTATGGTATGGTCACTGTGTTGTCTGTCAGAATCAGGACAATCTCGCACAGTCGGCAAAAAAGCTTTCAGGGCAAGCCTGACAGCCCTCAGCTCCAACAGATTGATATGGAGTCTGGACTCCGGCGGAGACCAACGACTGTTGACTGTCAGCTCGTTGGCATGATCTCCCAATGTCGTGAGGGACGCGTCCGTCACGATCGTCACCTTCAGCCAGGGTAGCCAAAACTAAGCCCCCTGTCTCATCAGATTGCCTTTGACGGCCCACCACAGAAGGTCCTGGGCGACCGAGGGCGGCACCTGAACGGGATCCGACATCCTGCCGGAGGACTGTGACCACTGGAGCTTGAGAGCCCATTGCGGAGATCTCATCCGCAACCTGGCCTCTGGCACCAGAAGAATGCAGGATGCCATGAGGCCGAGCAACCTCAAGAACTCGAACGCTGGGAGACTCTGGGCATGTTCAAACTTGTGCACCATCTGCTGAATGTGGTGAGCCCTCACCTGAGGAGGACAACACTGCCCCAGGGACGTGTCGCGCACTGCTCCGATGTACTGGAGCGGCTGAGTTGGCGTCAAGTGGGACTTCTTTAAGGTGAGGGAGAAGCCCAGCTTGTGAAGGGAGTGGCAGGTGACGGACAGATGATCCAGGACTTGCTCGGGAGAGCACGCCCTGATCAACCAACCATCCAGGTAAGGGTAGACGTGAATCCCCCCTTTCCTGAGATACGCTGCCACCACCACCATGAGCTTGGTAAAGACCCTCGGGCCGGAGGTCAATCCGAACGGCAGGACCCGAAACTGAAAGTGCGAGTCGCCAACCGTGAACCTCAGGTACTTCTTGTGCTTGGGATGGATCGGCACATGAAAATAAGCGTCCTTGAGGTTTGGTTTGGTTTGTTTATTTATAAAGCGCGTCCAAACCCTCAGATAACTGGGCGTATAATCATGTGCACAGCAGAGTTACAAATCGTTACAAAACATCATAATACAACAGACAGAGCATACATTGGTTCAGGGTCTGAATGTTTACATACAAAAGTAGGTCTAGAGACACCAACCAGTCCTGAAGGTGAAGGGCCTGGAGGACTTGAGAAAGAGTAACCATCTTGAACTTGTCCTTCCTGAGGAGCTTGTTCAAACCGTGCAAGTCCATGATGGTTCTCAATCCCCCGTCTTTCTTCGAAATCAAAAAATAAGGGGAATACTATCCCTTGTTCCTCTCCACTACAGGCACCAGTTCTATGGCGCCTTTCTCCAGCAGCAATTGACTTTCCTGCGCAAGGAGCAGATCCGGACTCTTCAAAGAGATTCCCTGGTGGATTGTCGTGAGGCCTCTGCCGGAAAGGAAGACAGTAGCCGTGGGCTATGATCTCCAGAACCCACACATCTGAAGTAATGGCACGCCATTCTATAAGATGCTGCGCCAGCATTCCCCCAACCGGCAAAGCATGGGCCTCATGACTGAGCTGAAGCGGCTGCGGCAGTGCCTGAGGGCAAAGAGGCAACTGCTTGCGCAGCCTTGGCACCTCGAGTACCATGTTTTCCACCTCAGGCACTCCTACAGTTGCCCCTTTGACTTGCAGCTCCTCACGATTTACTAAAGGACGAGTAATATCGAAAGGAACCTCCCCTCCATTGCCGTCCCCTAGGACGAAAAGGCAGAGGTTGGCGGACTGCAGCGCCCAACGACTTTGCTGCAGCTTTTGAGGTCTGCAACCTCTCAAGACTCTCGTCAGCCTTGCTGCCAAAAAGATGTTCACCAACAAAGGGCATGTTGAGGAGCCGGCTCTGCACATGAGGAGCAAAATCCGACTTCCGCAACCACGCAAACCTGCGTATTACGGTGCTCGCAGCCATGGACCGGCTGACACAATCAACCATGTCCAGACCCGACTGAACGGATTCACACATGGCATCCTTGCCATCCTGCACGATAGCAAGGAAACCATCCCGTTCCTCCCCTTCGGGAATATGATCAGCCGCTAAGGAAAAACAGTTCCACAGAGTGTGCGTGAAACGAGACAAGGCAAACAGAGTTGGCAGCCTGAAGCGCCATACCCCCAGAAGAAAATACCTTCTTCGCCCAGCCGTCAAAACGTTTGTCGTCCCTATCAGGAGGGATGTTAGGGTACAACGCCTGCTTTTCTGGGGCCGTAGCCGCCTGCACCACCAAACTTTCCGGAGTGGGGTGCGTTGCCAAGTAGCAGGGGGTTGCCACTGGTTGGGCGATTTTTCTTCGGCAAGGACTTGCTCAATGCCCGGAGAATCTCCGGAGAAGTCCAAGCCGCAGCCACCCTTCTCTGCAAGGCCATATGGAATCGCAGCACTGGGTCAGTTGGAGGACCTTGGTCCAGGATATCAGTCAGGTCATCCTGTGAAAATCCCACGGGGGGGGCAGACCACCCCAGGTAATCCGTGACCCTCGACATGAGGCACCGGTATGAGGATTTCGGCATGCGTGCCAGGCTCCGGCCTACCAAACTCCACCTCCAGAGAGGTGTCTAAACCACTTGCGTCATGCAGCGACTGAGGCAGGTCCTGAAGTTGACTATGACCAGAAACAGTGTCATCAGGAACCTCTGCAGGAACCTCACCTTCCTCAGACCCCTCATCCACCTCAGAAATATAATCCAGAGGCTGGAAAGAGGGTCCAGAAAAAGGAACAAAGACATGTTTAGCCTTGGCCAGAGCCTTTCTGGAGGGTTCCACCGTGCCAACGGGTACCCCCGAAAATGCCGCCTCGAAAGGTGTCAAGGGCGTCAACGGAATCGGTGTCGACGACGAGCGCGGCGCCGACAACATTGACGGCTTCGACACAGGCCTCGAGGGCGGAGCCCCGAGCGTGTCTCTCGACGACCTCTGCGCCGCAGGCGTCAATGTCTTCTTCCAAGACTTCACAGGTTCTCACGGTCTCAAGGGCGTTGAGGACCGGGACCTGGAACGGGCATGTCTAGAGTGACCATCCTTGTCCGACCGGGACCTCGAAGGCGCCCGGTGGTCGCAACGACTGCTCGAGCCCAAAGGCGGACAAGCGGTGTCTCTAGCACAGCCACGACCGGCATCCTCAGACGGCGCGGATAGACCAGAGCCCTGCGATTGAAAAATCGGCAACATTTCCTTTTCGGAAGGAATCCCATTCCTCAGCAGTGGAATGCTTGTTGGGACAAGCAACCCCCCCGATGGGCGGAGTCCTCGGACGAGGAAGGCGACCTGTGATGGCGCTTCCTGGAGTGCCTCAAAGAGGCAGAGGAATGGCGGGACCGACTCCCAGACCGGGAACCCCCGACTCACGACGACGATGCAGAGAGTCGCCCCTCGAATCATCCGTTGAAAGACCAGTGGAACGCGACTTCCGGGGCTCGGCCACCTTACCGACCGACAGCTTCTTCTTACGCTCCTGCAAGGCCTTCGATGTGAGCGATTGGCAGTCGACACAGCCATCCGTATCATGGTCCTCCCCGAGGCACCAGAGGTAAGCATTGTGCGTGTCCGTCAGCAACATCTTGGACCCGCACACCCGACACTTCTTAAACCCGGACCGCAGGGTGGAAGAAGCCAAAGACATCATACAATCTCAATGAAGAAACAGCTTCGAAGAACCGAAATAACACAATTCAGTAGAATCGAGGTGTGGAAAAAACAGAACTGAGGCTACGGGCGTCGTGGATCCTACTTATAGCATCCGGTGATGTCGATTCGACAGAGGCCCTCGAGGACAGCGTATCAACGTAATTGACGCAGGACGCAGACGCCGAAAGATTTTCCAAAGTAGCACAGCTGACTATCGTGAGTGAGTACAGAAAAGAGAGAAAGGAACAAGTTACTTACCTGTAACTGTTGTTCTCCAGCATGGGTCTGGCATGGATTCACATGCTCATGAATATTCCCCGTCGTCAGGCTGGGAATCCTCGGTAAAGAAAAAACCAGTATCAGTTTCGTTTCTGATCTGTCTTTCGTAGTAATAACCAATCACTGGTCTCTGCGTCATACTGACCACAGCCAATGACTGCCCTCTACCTAAGCACCGCCTCTGGCAGCCATCTTCAGATTTGGAAGCACGTGAAGTGGCAGTATGACCAAGTGAAGAGCCGCAGAGGGGTAGGAGGGAGGGTTCGCATGTGAATCCATGCCAGACCCATGCTGGAGAACAACAGTTGGGTCTGGCATGGATTCACATGCTCATGAATAAAGAATACATAGCAGTACACACATGCACAACCACGGGAGGTGGCAAAGGCTCAACATTAAGCATCACATCAACTCAACATTAAGCATCTTACCTCCTCACCAGGCTCACCTCAGGCGAACAGGTTGCGCAGCACTGCTTGGCCGACCCTGGACTCCTCCCTGGAATCCCGGTCGACGCAGTAGAATTTCGTGAAGGTGTGCGTCGACCTGCACGTAGCAGCCCTGCATATATCCAGCAGGGGCACACCAGATAGGAACGCCGTGGTAGCTGCGATCGCTCTGGTGGAATGGGCTCTCGGACGGCCAGGCAGCGGTCGGTTTGCCAACCGGTGACAGTACATGATACAGCCGGAGAGCCATCTGGAGATGGAAGCCTTCGAGAGAGCCTTCCCCTGATTGACAGGTCCAAAGTTCACAAAGAGTTGTGACGTCTTCCGAAAACCCTTCGTGCGGTCCACGTAGAACTTCAGCGCTCTAGCTACATCCAGCGAGTGCAAAGTCCTCTCAGCCGGCGACGAAGGCGACGGGAAGAACACAGGTAACACCAAGGGTTCGTTGAGATGGAAGTCCGACGGTACCTTGGGCATGAAGGAGGGGTGCGTCCTGAGCACTACCCTCGTGTCGTGGAAAGTCAAGTACGGGGCCTTGCAGGAAAGGGCCTGGATCTCTCCCACCCGTCGTGCGGAGGTGATGGCCACAAGAAACGCTGTTTTCCACGACAGAAACTTCAACGGGGCCGAGTGCAGAGGCTCGAACGGAGGTCCCATGAGCTTGGTCAGCACCACGTTGAGCTCCCACGCCGGGGCCGGAGCCTTCACCGGCGGGAACGATCTGAACAGTCCCTTCATGAACTCTTTCACCAGACGATGAGACCACAAGGACGTCCGGCCCGTGGTTCTGGTGTATCGGGAGATCGCAGCAAGATGAATCTTGATGGACGCGTGTGCCAAACCAGCTTTGGCCAGCGTCAGCAGGTACGGCAGTACTTGGGGAGCCGTAATCCGTAGAGGGTTAATCTTCTGTGCGTGGCACCAGACAGAGAACCTCTTCCATTTGTGTCCGTAGCATTTAAGAGTCGAGGACGCCCTGGCCTTTGCAAGAACCTCTCTGCAATCGGCCGGTATGTCGTATCCTCCAAACTCTAGCGCTGCAGGAGCCAGGCCTGCAAGTTCAGCGACTTCGGGTCGTGGTGGAGGATGGCGCCTCCTTCCCTGGAGAGTAGATCCGCGTCCGCCGGCAGCTTGATCGGCGGGGACGCTGACAAGTCCAGAAGGTCCGGGAACCATATCTGCCTCGGCCACGCAGGTGCGACGAGGATCATCCTGCACCGTGACCTCTTGAGCTGGTTGACGAGCCGGATTAGCAGAGGCAAGGGAGGGAACGCGTAGAGGAACAGGCCCTCCCAGGGGAACGAGAAAGCATCGCCCATGCTCCTCGTCTGGGGAAACCTGCTGGCGAACCTCCGGCACTTGGTGTTCGTCGCCGTCGCGAACAGGTCGATCTGGGGTGTGCCCCACCGTCGGAAGAGGCGATCCACCAGATCCTGCCGTAGTTCCCACTCGTGGCACGAGCGCAGCTCCCTGCTGAGTGAGTCGGCGATGGTGTTTTTTATCCCTGCCAGATGAAACGGCACCAGAAAAATCCCTTGGGCGACGGCCCAGTGCCACAGGTCCTGCGCCTCCTTGGACAGCGCTGGGGACCTGGTTCCGCCCTGTTTCCTGATGTAAAACATGGTGGTGGTGTTGTCTGTGAAGATCCTCACCACCTTGCCCTTGAGGGACGGAAGGAAGGACCTGAGGGCCCAAACCACTGCACGGAGCTCCAGGACGTTGATATGCAGGGACTTCTCCGTCGGAAGCCAGAGTCCCCTCGCGTGCAGATTTTCGGTGTGCGCTCCCCACCCTTCCAGGGAGGCATCCGTGGTCACAGTCTCCTGGTGGGCTGGGGTCTGGAAGTCCATGCCCGCCGTCAGATGCGCGCGGGTGCCCCACCACCGTATCGCTCGTCGGCAACTCTCGTCGAGCTTGATCCTTTCCTCGAAGCTGCCCGTCGTCTGGATCCAGCGCGCATCCAGGAATTCTTGCAACGGGCGCATCCGGAGCCTGCACATGGGAATGAGGTAGATGCAGGAAGACATCATCCCGAGGAGGGACTTGATGGATCTCACTTTGGCCGCGTCGGCCACCAACATCCGTTGCACCTTGCCCAAGATGGTCCTGGTCCTCTCCTCCGACGGGGAGGCCAGAAGGGACACTGTGTCGAGCCTCGCTCCCAGAAACAGTGCGACTTGCGCGGGCACCAGGTGGGATTTGGCGTAGTTCACGGAGAATCCCAGGTCCGTGAGGAGTTGGACGGTCCTTGCCGTGTGGACCACGGCGAGCTCCTTCGTCTTGGCGCGGATGAGCCAGTCGTCCAGGTAGGGGTAGACGTGAATCCCCTCGCGGCGCAGCTGCGCCGCCACCGGTGCGAGGCACTTGGTGAATACCCTGGGTGCCGACCGTAGTCCGAAGGGAAGGGCTTTGAACTGGTAATGACGCCCTTGGACCACGAACCTGAGGAATTTTCGGTGCCCCTTTAGGATGGGAATGTGGAAGTAGGCATCCTCCAAATCCAACGACGATAGGAAGTCTCCTTCCTCCAGTTGACCCAGGACGTGCTGGAGGGTGACCATCCGGAACTTCTGCGCCTTGATGAACTTGTTCAGCCGTCGCAGGTCTAGGATGGGGCGCCATCCTCCCGTCTTCTTCTTCACGAGGAAGTATCGCGAGTAGACTCCGGAGCCCCGAAGCCTCTTTGGGACGAGTTCGATGGCGCCCTTTCTGAGCATCGCCTTTACCTCCAAGAGAAGTTGAGGGACGTGAAGTTCTTTCCTGGCCACGGGGGGGGCGCGCGGGCACCTTCTTTGAAACTCGAGCGCGTGGCCCCGGGCCAGGGCGTCCAGCACCCAACGGTCGGTGGAGATGGACTCCCACACGCTGACGAAGCCCGCCAGCCGGCCTCCCACCGGGGTGCTTCGGTGGGGGCCCGACCCCACGGCCGGTTCAATCCTGCTTGGACGCGGCCTTGCCGCCTTGACCTCCTTGGCGACGACGGCGGGGTCCGCTAGACTTGCCTCGTCCTCTGTAGGCCTCTTGCGACGACGAGCGGGCCGCTTGACGGTAGGAAGCGAAACCGCCGCCGGAACCTTTGGAGGCGCCCTTGCCTCCGCCGCTCCGAAAGGGCGTCCGTCGTTGCTGCAGGACTCCAAGGGCCCGGGCCGTCTCAGTATCCGCCTTGATGGCCTGAAGGGAATCGTCCACTGTCTTCCCAAACAGGTTGTTCCCGTCGAAGGGCATGTCCAGGACTCTGGTCTGGACGTCCTGCCGAAAGTCCGTAGCTTTGAGCCATCCACGACGTCTAAGGCAAACGCCGTTGCCCAGCTGGCGGAACCCAGTGTCGGCGATGTCCGTCGCCACGGTGATGGCGTGGTCCGAAGCCACTTCACCTTCCTGCAGGATCTCAAGGGCCTCCGCCCTCTTGTCGTCCGGCAGAAAATCCAGCAGGGGAGCTATCTTGTACCAGAGCTCCCTGTCGTAGCGGGCCACGATAGCCAAGGCGTTGGCCGCTTTAATCGTCGTCGCTGCCGACGAGATGACTCTACGTCCCATAGCATCCAATTTCTTTCCCTCGCCGTCCGGCGGGGAAGTCGATGTGGAGGCCGCACCCCCCCCCGCTTTCTTCCTGGCTGCCGTGGAGACGACGGAGTCCGGGGTAGGCTGAGCCCGGAGGCATAGGAGGGCCGTGTCCGGGACCCGGTACTTTTTCTCGTACCGGTCTCTTCTAGCTGGCGTCGTGGAAGGGTTCTTGAGGAGGGAAAGGCCCTCATCCCAAATGTCGTCCAACAGAGGCACTGCGAGGACCGTCTTCCTCTTGGCCTCGCGCCGCTGATAAAGGAAGCCTTCCTTTTTCTTCTCCTCAGGGCAGAGTTGGAAAAGCTCGGAAGCCCTGGAGATCATGGAGTGGAAAGATCCGATCTCGTCGGGCGGAGAAGCCCTGGTGGGAGGCGACGACGGAAAATCCTCGTCGTATGCCTCGTCGTCCGTACCCGTCGCTGCCGTGTCAGTCCCCGTATCATCCCCTCGGGTGGACGGGGAGGAGGGCTGGACGGGGCGCGACGGTTGAAAAGGAGGTGGAGGATGGATCCTTCTTTTCTTGGTAGGGGGAACACCAGAAGGTCCCGATTCTGGATCCCCCGACGGGAGAGGTTCCTCCGTCGGCAACGGTAGCCTCGTCCTTATCTCGGTGCATAAGGACTGTATGGCCAACAAAATGGCCGCCGAGTTGTCTCGCGGCGCTGGCAGAGGGGAATCCGACGGGCGAGCAGGGGCCCCGTCGGTATCCTCGACGATGTCGTCGTCGTCACCTGCGTCGGGGCCCATTCCGACGGGCTGGTCTTGTTCCACGCCTAGGCCGTGGCTTAAGACCTCGATCAGCTCCTCTTCTGAGGCTGAGGCCGAATCTACGACGACGCCCTGCCCCCCCTTCTTCTTCCCCACGGAGGGTTTCACGGCGGTCCTATCGATGGGCACAAAAGAAGACTCCCTCCGAGGAGGCAGGGAGATTCTGAGCCCTGAGGTCGCCACCACTGGTGCAGCCTCCACAGGCTGAGCCAGGGCCGCCGCGACCGTTTCGATAGAGGGCTTGGTCGGATGGATCAAGGCCTTCACCACCTTAGGTGCGCTCACCGCCTTATCCTTGAGGGAGGGGGCACTGCCACACTCCTCCTCTGCCATAGAGCTCGACCGGGGCCTTTCCAGGAGCTTCGCCGGGTGCTCGGCCTTCCTCTTACCCGACCCAGAGCGTTGGCTCGTGGTTGATGGTGCCGGGGAGGGTGCGCCCTGCCTGGCGCCCGTAGAGCCCGACCGTTCGGCGCTCCCGGTGCCAGCGGACTCGCGGTGCTTGGCCTTATGTTGGGCCCCCGTCGCCGGGGCGCCCTCAAAGGTCTTAGAAGACCGCTCGGATTTCTTCTTCTTCTCGCCAGACGGGCTCTTACCCTCCAGCCAGTTGGCGAGACGTTGATGACGGTCCTTCATGGTCCGTTCCGACATGTTGCCGCAAAACGCACAGTCCTTCTCCACGTGCGTTTTGTCCTCATGAAGGCAGTAAAGGCAGAAAGAGTGTTCGTCCTCCTTAAAGACGTTCAGCAGCTGGCATCCAGGGCAGACCCTGAACAGCTTTCCGGGCGTCAAGCTTCCCTTCTCCTGGGCCATCTCCGAGACCGGGCCTGAGAAGCTTCTGGAGTCCTCCGAAGTGTAGCTCGACGAAATCTTCACCCTTGAGGGGCACAGACGAATCCGACACGGGTCCCCGTTGATCGGATGTAGGATCGGTGGAGCTTGAGGCTCTTTTGACCGAAGAATCGAGTTTTTGTGAAAAAAGCGCGAAAAAATAGCACTAACGCTCGAGAGCAATAGCACGAGGATCCCAACACATGAACGTGCGGTAAAAATCTGAAGATGGCTGCCAGAGGCGGTGCTTAGGTAGAGGGCAGTCATTGGCTGTGGTCAGTATGACGCAGAGACCAGTGATTGGTTATTACTACGAAAGACAGATCAGAAACGAAACTGATACTGGTTTTTTCTTTACCGAGGATTCCCAGCCTGACGACGGGGAATATTCATGAGCATGTGAATCCATGCCAGACCCCATGCTGGAGAAGTAGTAAGACGTCTATGTACCTTCCATCCGAACGGGGAGGAAGGGTGGGCGCATGTAAATCTATACAATCATCAGAAATGCTTTTATGCAAAGTAATGGATGTCTTCTGATGCTGGTTAATCTGCTTAGAATCACATGCTGTGCATAGACTAGCGAGCAGTACCCGGAGTTATAGGTGGGTTGTGAGAAGCAACAGTAGTGAAAAGATGTCTTAGTACTGCTTGTCCCACCTTGGAATCAGACCTAGATTGAGTGTCTAGGCAATAGTGGTTTGTAAAGGTGTGTACAGATCTCCAGATTGCCGCTTTGCAAATGGACTCTAGGGGAACATTTGCAATGAATGCTATGGAAGCCCCGGTGCCTCGAGTAGAACGCACTCTAGGCTTGAAGGGCAGTTCTCTCCAGAGTGCGATGCATTTGACAATCCATCTTGAGATTGCTGATTTTGAGACAGGATCCCCTTCTCTATCAGCTGCCACTGAAACGAAAAATTGTTTTGTATTTCTCAGTGGTTTAGTTCTGTCCAGGTAGAACATGACTGCCCTACGCACATCTTATGTGTGTAGGCTTCTTTCGGCCATGTTAGTAGGGTTCTGGAAGAAAGTAGGCAGTTCTATTGATAGGTTCACATGAAACTTTGAGATAAATTTAGGAGCAAATCTAGGGTGAGTGCGCAGAACCAACTTAGCTCTGTGAACTGTAATGAAAGTGTCTAGAACTGAGAGGGCCTGTAGTTCACTAACATTTCTAATAGAAGTGATAGCCACTAGGAAGGCTGTTTTATAGGTAAGATCTTTGAGACTTGCTTTATGCATATGTTCAAATGAAGAACCCATAAGTCTGGTTAATACCACATTCAGGTCCCATGCGGGAGTTGGATTAGAAATGGGGGGATGAATCCTCTTGACCCCCCCCCCTTCCATGAAAGCCTCAATAACTGGTATCTTCCACCACAACACTTTCTGTTGTGATGTAGTGTAGGCTGAGAGAGCAGCTAAGTGAACCTTAAGGGAATTAAAAACCAGCCCTGAGTGAAGTAAGTGAGTCAGGTACAACACAATGTGCATGGGAGAGCAGTCAATGGGATTGACACCCTTGGAACTGCACCAGATAACAAAACGTTCATTTACTGGAATAGCAATATCGGGTGTTAGGTTTTCTCGCTTCCCCGAGTATGTCCATACATCTCTGAGGGAGTTGCAGGTGCCCGAAACTCTATGACCTAAGGAGCCAGGCCGCTAAGTTCAATGTTTGCGGGCATGGGTGGAGTGTCTTACCTTTGTCCTGCGACAAAATGTTGTACGGGCAAGGTAGTTTCACTGGGGGAGAGAGATCTCCATCAGATGAGCGAACCAGGGTTGGCTGGCCCACATGAGGGCCACCAATATCATGGCGACTGGTTCCTAGTGCATCGTGTGCACTATCTTGTTGAGTAGGAGAGTCGGGGCGGAAAAGCATAAACACATTTCCCTGGCCATGTGATCCAGAGTCCTTTCCCCTTGGAACGGCTCTGGGGGTACCTGGAGGTGTAGTCTTAGCATTGAGCGTTCTCCAGAGTTGCGAACAAGTCGATCTCTGGGAAGCCCCATTCAGCGAAAACACTGGAGACAATGGGGTCATTATGAGGTTGGAGGTAGCCATGGCGCTATTAGCACCATGGCTACCCCCTTACCGCATACCGGGTCCGGGTCCCCTGAATGGGGAATTATCTGGCCATTCCAACCTTGGAGGACCCGGTATTTCCCCATTCAGGGAACCCATCCCCATTCTCATTCGATCCCCCATAGGGCTCAATAGGAATGGGGACCATGCTAACAACGGGCCCGTTATTAGCATGCTGGTCCTTTAGCAGCTCCCACTAAGGGCGCCTGGTAAAACCAGCCGCCCTTAGCTGGATCCGCTAAAGGATCTCGTAATGCGGCGGTAAGGGGTTAATGGCACTGGCACCTTTACCGACGCCGTTAACCCCTTACCTCCAACCTCGTAATGACCCCCAATGTCTTTGTGTAATCGCCATTCGTATTCCATGGGTAGTGGGAAATCTCTGCTGAGTGCGTCTGCCAGAAGATTAAGTTCCCCTGGAACATGTTGTGTTTGAGAGCCCACTTCCAAATGTTCTTGGACAGTTTGGACAGCCCTGCAGAGTGAGTGCCCCCCTGTTTGTTTAGTTAGTACATGGCCGTGGTGCTGTCTGAGGATCAGGACCGTCTTCCATTGCAGTTGTGTCTGAAAGGCTTTCACTGCTTTCAATACTGCTAACAGTTCCAACAGTTCCAACAGATTTATGTGGTTGGATGCTATGTCTGACGATCAAACTCCATAGTGTGAGAGATGTGCCTGTAGTGAGAGTGGCCGCCACTGCGGGGGTGGTGAAGGATTTTCCCTTCAAGAGGATTTCCCTCGACCACCACTGCAGCGAACGATGGCTGGCGAGACAACCACTAGATCGTCCCATTGTCCGTTGGCCTGACACCACTGGCTGTTGGGCCACTCCTGCATTGGATGCATGCGCAAGCGCAAGTGAGGAACCAAATAAATGCATGACACCATCATTCCTAACAGCCGCGTAGCCTTGCATACCGTCACCTTTCGACTGGCTACATAGTGAGGGATTTGAAACAACATGTTTTGGACCATCTCGTTGGAGTGGAAGACAAGGCTGTCCTTTGTTCAAATTAGAGCCCTTAGGAACTGCTTGACTTGACTGGGATCTAAGCTGGATTTCTTCTTGTGGATGGAGAATCCCAGGCGGAATAAAAGGTCTATTGTCTTTTGGGTATTTGACAGGCATGTCTCCTAAGAGTCCCCTGTTATGAGCCAGTCGTCGAGGTAAGGATGAACCGGGATGGATAGCCTGCGCAGGTGTGCTGCTGCCACTGCCAGTACCTTTATGAATACCCATGGTGCCGAGGCTATGCCGAAGGGTAGTACCTTGAACTGATAGTGCTTGTCTTGTATCATGAATCAGAGGTATTTTCTGTGCGCCAGCAACATTGAAATATGAAAATATGCATCTTTCAAGTCCAATGTTGCCATGTAATCCCCCTGTATGAGCAGGGGGATGACCTCCTGCAGTGACCATATGAAACCTTTGAGGTTTGACAAATTTGTTCGCTGGGCGCAAATCTAGTACAGGGTGCATGGTGAGATCCTTTTTTGGTACAAGGAAGTACACTGAATAAATTCTATGGCACCCTTTTCCTGAAGGGTCTCGACTTCTTGTAGCAGGATGCGCAGATGTTCTGGTGTCAAGCGTCTTGAACGTGGAGGTCTGAATTGGGGGGACTGGCAGAATTCTATACAGTACCTGTGGGCGACGGTCTTGAGTACCCACTTGTCAGTAGTTATCCCTTCCCATGCTTGAAGAAATGATGTTAGCCAGCTCCCGAATGGGGAGGCATGGGAGGGGACCCAGATCTGCAGGTCATTTTTGGCCTGAGGCCGGGGTACCTCGAGGGGTAGAATTCTGGCCCCTTCCTTTTCCACGTTGTTGAGCTTTTGGGGGATACGTGGTGGTGTAGCTGCTGGTTCCTTGGGGTGAGGCCCAATTATTTCCCGAGCTGTATTAGTTCCAAGGGAAACGTTGGCCACGAAAAGGAATGTCTAGATCCGCTCCCCCTCCTTGGGGGAAGGCCTCTGGGTGATCTGATCCAGGGTCTTGAGGGTGTCATGCTCTTTCTTAGCAGTTTCGAGCAC
The DNA here is from genome assembly GCF_040938575.1 of Ambystoma mexicanum. Lineage (NCBI taxonomy): Eukaryota > Metazoa > Chordata > Amphibia > Caudata > Ambystomatidae > Ambystoma > Ambystoma mexicanum. The sequence goes on along the minus strand of NC_090923.1, from coordinate 1,342,504,791 downwards.
TTCATCTACTGCCTTTCCAAATAGATTAGTCTCCTCCACCGGCTTATTTATTAGTGAAGCTTGAGTCTCTGGTTTGAAACCAGAGTTTCGTAACCATGCGTGCCTCTTCAGGAGGGTACCTTGAGCCAAGGACCTGCCAGCTGTCTCTGCCACACCCAAAGTATTCTTTAGGATACTCTGATTAACTTGTCTGCCGTCTGCTACCGTGGAGAGCAGGCGAGCCCGCAGCGGTTCAGGGACTTCTTGAAGGCCCTCCTGTAGCATGGCCCATTGTGTGTCGGCATAGCTGGCCAACAAAGTCGTGTTATTTGCGATGCCAGTGGAAAAAGCATGAGCAGCCGTGATCCTTTTCTCTAGAGCATGTAAACTCTTGCACTCCTTGTCCGGGGGTGCCCCCCCACTTTATTGGGGAACCCTGCTCTCTTCCTGGTTGTAGTTACCACCAGTGAGTCTGTAGAAGCATGGCCCCCGATGTAAAGGGGATCAGAGGGGGAAGGTCCAAACAATTTTTCTACTCCAGGATTTACTGCTCTAGTTAAGGCAGGTGTCAATAATGAAGGGGCCAACCGCTTCTTGATCGAGTTTAACAGAGGAATAGCTCGGCTGGCCGGTGGTTTCTCTTTTAAGATGTCCTCGACAAAAACAGCCTCCGCTATAGCTTCCTGGGTAGCAATCTGGAAATGCTCTGCTGCCTTCCTTAATATGGCGTTTAACGCCATTTGGTTGTCAACTGGGGAGGCCTGTCGAGTGGGTGTGGTCCGGGGGAATCCATGCACAAAGCATCAGGTTCCGGTGTTGGATTAGGTGGCTGCCAAGGCTGAGGATCACCCAGGTCGGGGTTGCCCCCCCTCCCAACCCTCTGTGGGGTCGATATGAACATCCTCATTGTCAGCAAAGGGATATTCATCCTGATTGTGCCGAGTAACTGCAGAGTATTGCATCTTGTCTTTCGAGATCGAAAGGGGACGTTGGCATGGGCGTGCCTGTAACACTATCCCTGTGTGACGTGTAGTGTACACACGTGTCGAGGTCCCTCAGATTGGTTTCTTTCCTTGCCTTATGCGGAGCTCGTCCAGAGATATTGCTATTGTTCTCCTTTCGACCCTTGGTCATATATTATAAAGTTATTGAACATAATCCTACCGTCCATTCCTTCGACGGCTGTTTCCTGATCTAACCCGAAGCCGGTTCCACAGACCTTCGACGGACAGTCTGTGGCGCTGCCGACCACGTGGCCGGACCTTCTGGCCGGCCTACACAGTAGGGAGAGTGGGGTCGGGGTCAACATTTACTTTTCTGAGAATGCCTTTCCCTTTCCTCTCTTTGTTCCCTGGGTCTGTTTGTCACTATAAAAACAAATTGAAATTGTATGGTTAGTAATTGTACTTATACTTTTTGTCAAGTGTGACGGGGCTGCTCACCCCAATGAGCCACACAGACTCTGATAGACCGCCCAATGCTGTTCATTAAAAATCTTTACAGATCGGATGGCAGCATCTCTTGTGGCAAAGGTATCTGGGCCTTGCAGGGCTTTGGATGTTGGCGCTAGGGCTGTCCCTCTCTAACTTGTCTACACCGGCTTTATCCCCGCCTCCCTAACTCAGATGTACCAAACGGGGGATGTTAGTAGTACTCGGATCAGTAACCCCCAGCTGTTGTCTTTCGACTGGGCCTAATGATGTTTTTCCCTAAGACAATGGCTACCTGTCTCCCTAGAGTACTTCTAGGCTTTCCCTAATCTAGCCCACTTAATAGTCTCGGGGAGTTAGGGATGTTGCCTTCTTCCGCCCGGTGTCATGTTCACTTCTCTTACACCGCCTTGTACCAGAGCCTTCACTATACTTTGTCTCTTTAAGATGTTCTACTCCCACCACATCACTGTCCCTCTGATCGATCACTCCACCTTTCCGCCTCCACCCTTTGATTTTACTTCTTCTCTTAATCCTGTTCTTAATATCACTCGTACCTCCAATCACCCCTCTACCTCCGTTACCACCTTCCCCTCCTTCCTCTCGCTTTACTTCCTTGCCTCTCGCTATTCCTCTTGCTATAATCTTTATCTCACTCTACGCTAATAGCTACTCTTATTCTCCCACTCGCTGCCGCTCATCCTACTCCAACTATTATTTTTCCTACTTTGTTGCTTCACTTCCCACTACTACTGTCAGTTTGGTTATCTCTCTACTCCCTAATGCACACTGCCACCCTCTACCAACTACTATTCTACTGCCTTTTTCTCTCACTCGCTACTCCCACTACTTACTGTCTTCACTCCCAACGACCACTAGTACCTCCACCGCTACTGCAACTATGCTACTTCTACTCTACCTCAACAGATCACAGTCTCTGCTCTCAAACACAAACACTCCACGGACACCCTCCTTATAATATCCTCTGTACTCCTTTTGCCCCAGCCTAGTCTGGTCTTTTGGATGTCTTCCACCACCTCCTGTCCTCACCCAACTAACCCACACAAACCCATTCTCACACATACCTCCTTACATACCCCACCCCGTCCCAGGATTGGCCACTTACCTTAACCAATAACTTTCGTGGCTCCAGGAGGTGTGAAAGGGGTAGGCCATGGGAGGGCTTAAATGGGCTGGTAAACCCTGCCCCTTTCCAACATGGACCTTAATGGGGTCCAGGCATCAGATGTTTGAAGGCCTTTCTGTGGGCCTAAGCTTTGTCCCAAATATCCCTGGTGGTGTAGTGGGCCCCCCTGCAAGGTCCCTTCTCTTAGTAACAAAAACCTCCCTGGTGGTTCAGTGGATTCACTGTGGCCCCAGTGGAGACGTTCATTTAAATAATAACAATTTTGCCTGGTGGGCTGCCTCTCGTTGCCGCGTCCTCTGGCGTTAGTCGGCCGGAGTTGTGCCGCTCATGACACCCCTTGGTTTTTATGTGGACCACTGCTCCTCGTGGTGTAGCGTCTCTCTGCTGCTGGCATCTTCTCCTGCTGCGGCACCCACATCTGTGCAGGTAAGGAGGGTTGGGGAGAGAGCCTTCCTGCACTCAGGCAGTATATGGTTGAGTTGGGGTGTGCTCCCATCCCCCACCCTAACAGGGCCACAACTTTGGCTGTGTCACACAAGGTAAACATTATTTAAACATGGATGGGAATTGATTCACTTTAAGTGGAGGTAAGGCAATTCCTTCCTTAACATCTGTGGAATGATGTAATATATTTATAGCTGAACTAACAGGTGCCCCCACACCCCCCACCCCTTTCTCATTCAGCACTTATGTGCAGGGTTTGATTATTTACTGTTCCGGTCCTCCCCTACTGACGATAGCATTAGTCCACAAATACAACGTTACTTTTTAAACTTTATCAGAACAAGATTGAGATGAGTAGGATGTAAAGTTAACATCATCCCCATTTAATATGTACTTAGAGCATGCAACTCGCTAGTATAAGGCGTATAATACATTTATTTCCATTTCAATTTTTGCACTTCAAACCAACATGAATTCTTGAATCAGATATGTGAACAAGATTCAGTCCCATATATAAACATGAACCAATGTTTTTGCAGACAATAGTAACATATCAACAAGGACATATGGACCTATGGGTGACCATTGCTCAGCCTATTTAGTATTTACATCACCTCTGTCAACTTGGACTGCCCCCGACAGAAATCCCACGTCAATTTAGAGGACTAAAACAAGTCTGGCCTTTGATTGTTGTTACAGTCTTTTTATGTAAAATGATTTTGCAAACTATTGGATGTCAGATTTTGTAGTCATTGAAGAAGACACTGATTTGTTTTGAACTTTTGTATGCCAACCTATGAGTGTTTTTGGGTGATGCTATCAATTCAAATACACGCTATATGGTATTTATTCCTATGTATAATACAATTAATAATTGTTAATTGCTGTTTTTCCGATTCAGACACTAATGTCTTTCAGTGGTGTCTTCTTTGTTTGATGTAAATTATAATACTTCTCAAAAGAAGAACTTTTGTCAAAAATTGTTTTGCATCAATTACTAGGGTACGAGAAATACTGTATTGCCTAAATTATTTGAAAATAATCTATTCAACATACTAGTGCTTTTGAGGTAATTCTGTGTTTTCACAATCTTATGGTTGCCTACCTTTGACCTCTACCTTTATTGCTAGGCTTTCCCTCTGTTGGTTTCATTGTTGTTCCCAGGTTGAGGCTAACTGCTCTGACACAGCTACCTACTGTAATAAGGTTTGGTTTACCTTTTATGTTGGGTTGGCAGCCTCACCTTTTGGTTATATGGTTGTGCAGCCTAAAACCGAGGGCTGTACTCAAATCTCCCTAACAAGGAACTTTGGGGCAAAACCCTCCAGCAGGTACGTAAATATGAAGAATCCCAGGAAAACTCCAGCACATCTGAGGCAGGGTACGTCTCCTCAAGATATACCCAAACACACATGGCATACTCTAAACCAGTCCTGCCACACAGGAGAGCTCAAAGGTTTTGCAGCCAGCCTAAAAATCGCCAACCACTCCGATCCATCCACACAATAGGTTTATTGGCATGCGTAGGTCTAGGACAGCAGTCTGCAACCTTTGGCTCTCCAGATGTTTTAGACTACAACTTCTATCATCACTAAACAGCATAAGAAGTGGTTAAGGATCACCAGGGCCCTAGCACAAAATACCTGGAGGGCCATAGATGCAGACCCCTCGGGTACGTATTAGTCTAAGCCAGTCAAACAACTACTTAGGTTGTTAGTGCTGGGCTCAGAGTGAGCCCATGTTTGCACAACATCAATTTAGCCCTAACTCGTGGTTTGATCAAACAAAGGAATTGCCAAACAAACATGGCCTAGAACAGGACTTACGTTAGTACCCCAAGGGCTAGGTGCATTAGGATACTGATGCAGTATATCTTCTTGCTGGCCTGGTTAAACAAACACTAAACCACAGCTGCCATCAGCCTACTCTTTAAACCATACTATGGTGCTTAAAATGCACAACTGTGGTGGAAGTTATACGGGCCAGCATAGGACCATGCACTCAAAAAGGTTGTCAGTGGAAGAGGACTTCTATTGAAGTCCCACAAAAGAGGTCAGAGATCCTACAAAACATGGTGGGGCGCAGCTCAAAGTTTAGAGGTTCCAAAAATGGAATTCTGCTCAGAGCTCTGCAGCCACAAAGTGAAGCATTCATAGACCCACAATATTATAGTAACCCTCGTTAAGCACCTGTGTCTGACAGACACAGGCCTATGTTTTATAACTCATCTTCAGTAACATACTTTAGAAGCCCTTGCTTACCTAGCAGAGGTACAGTGAACCCTGCTCTTGCTCATATATAATTAAGCAGAAAAGGCTTAGCAGCTCTCAGTGTAATGGGAGTTGATTTCCAGACTTCAGCGTCCTATGTAATAGGTTTAGTGTGATGTTAACAAATGAAAAAATAGAGAATGACATTTTAACAAAACCTAAATAACAAAAACAATATTTTTTTTTTGTTTCCCCGTGTTTAAAAACCCCAACCCAAACCCCTCTGCACCAGATTTAACCACTTACCCCACATATATATATTTTTTTAATTCACTATTTTGTAGTTATTTTTTATTAGTTGAAATTTCATTCTCAATTTTTTATTCAGTATAATCACTGGAGAACTGTAAGAAGCTGCGTCAACCCCTCGCGTGAGGATCCTAGCATCTCCCATTGCTATATACACTGCAAAATGTAGCAAACATAGGAAGAAGGGGTAGGAGCACTCTTCCCACAGTTACCTAGGAGGATGTAGGGGCTTAAGGTGTGAACAGGTAAAGATTTGGTTCCCTACATAGGTAGTCGGAACATGCCCGTGTTTAAAGAGTACCCTTCCACTTATCAGTTACCTGCACAGGAAGACATAGCAGTCCTGTGTATGAAAGTGGCCAAAGTCTTCTTCTGGCAGACGAGCAAATTTCTTGCCCTCCAGGACAAACCCTTCCATGCCGTCCAGGTCCTCGTTCCACTCCTCCATCAGCTGTTCAGCCTGCACATCCAAGACAAAGCACAAGAAGAGGTGTCACAATCAAAGGGGCAGCCATTGGGGGCCTTGTGTACCGATGTGAACAATGGGGCAGGGGGAATGTTCATTCAATCTCATGACGGTGCCTTTTTTTGTTGTTGCTTTAAGTCGTTTTAGTGAGATTGACAATCATGTACACAATGCAAAACATTTCACACTCTGCTTCAGTTGTTACACTATCAATGCTTCTTGTCCCTTCCTGCCCCTTCAATGGTGGTGATAGAAACTTAACGGAGTAAGCCCCATTTACTTCAAAGTAAATGTAGCACTTTATGACCAAACCAGACACGAAACATTTGACTGCATCTGTATTTCAACTGTAAATGAGGCATAACATTGTGTGGCATATTGTGCTGATACATTTCTGTGTACCTATGGACCTCATCTTGACCAATCAGGCTTACTACGCAAATCCCACCAGAGGAAACCAACCAATAATGGGAACACTCCATTATCTGTATGCTCCTACTGTTCAGTGTTTCTAGTTGAAGCACTATCCCTGTTTTCATATACATATGAACACTCCAAAAGGCATATGGGTAGGTCTCACTCTGCAGCTGCTTTCTACTAAAACACATAAGGGTATGCCTCTAATAAATATGCAGGGCATCAATGTTTCGCATCTTAAACTGGACAAAATATATAGGAGGTCAGACTGCTGTTTGCAAACACTCTGATGAAAAATTGAAAATATTCTAACTGTGGGGGTGTAGACATTGAAAGCCGTCCCTGTGTAGGTGGGATGGATACCCTATTTGGAATGCTGTCACTTGACAAAATCATAGACCAGGTGTGCATGTAAGACACATATAGGGTACTTTGCCAATCTTTTTTGACAAGTTTGTGCCTTGTAGGGATGTAGAGTGGGACTCGAACTCAAGCATGAGCATGTTTGCGGATCTGATAAGACACAGAACAATGAGTAAATGGCAGTTTTGGGTTCTGGCAGAAAAGTGCTGAGGAAAACCACAACATATTCCTTGTTCTGTATTAGGCTAGAAACGTATATTCAAATGGTTTCAGCACCTTGACTTACCTCAGAAAGAGCCATAGCAGGTTGGCGAGGGAGAAAAAGTGCAGTCAGGTCGGCCTTTAGCTGGTCCTTCTTTTCAGCATCCTTTTTCACTTTACCCATCAAGCTTTCCTTGTGCAGCACAGTCTCTGCATTACGCGTGTAGTCGACCTTCAGCACATCGTCCCAGTTTTTGAATTTGGACTTAAACACCTTGGGGATAAAGAGCGACAGATGGATTGTAGTCAAAGGCTTCCATTATATTGAACATTATTGAGTCCCCAAGAGAACACAATCCACTTTAATGCAAAATGTTTAAGAGAATCTCCATGATTCAAAATGACAATGCATTACTTACCGTAAAAGCATTTCTGATGGTTGTATCTGCTTAGATTCACATGCTGTGCATAGGTGCGACATCCAGTGGTCACTGCGGAGTATTGCATTTTGTTTTTCGTAGTTGAAAAGGGACGTCGACAAGGCGTGTCTGAAATACTATCCCTATAGTGACGTGCGTTGTACCCACAATCCCTCACGCGTCGAGGTCCCTCTGTTTGTATTTTTCTGCCCTGAGGGAGCCTTCTAGACGTGAGTGAGTACAGAAAAGAGAGATATAAAAGGAAGTCTATGTTCCTTCCATCCGAGCGGGGAGGAAGGGTGGGCGCATGTGAATCTAAGCAGATACAACCATCAGAAATGCTTTTACGGTAAGTAATGCATTGTCTTCTGATGTTTGTTAATCTGCTTAGAATCACATGCTGTGCATAGACTAGCGAGCAGTACCCGGAGTTGGCGGTGGGTTATGAGAAGGAACAGTAGAGAAAAGATGTCTTAATACTGCCTGTCCCACCTGGGAGTCAGATCTCGAGTATGCATCTAGACAGTAGTGTTTTGTAAAGGTGTGCACAGAACTCCAGGTAGCCGCTTTGCAGATGGACTCAAGGGGAACATTTGCAATGAATGCTATGGACTCCCCCGTGCCTCGAGTAAAGTGTGCTCTTGGCTTAAAGGGCAGTTCTCTCTTAGCAAGAGTATAGCAGAGAGTGATGCATTGAACAATCCATCTAGAAATAGTGGACTTTGAAACTGCATCCCCTTCTCTTCCTGCTGCCACCGAGACGAAGAACTGATTAGTCTTCCTCAGTGGTCTGGTTCTTTCCATGTAGAACATGACCGCTGTGCGCACATCTAGTGTGTGCAGAGTTTTTTCTACCAAGTTGGAAGGATTTTGAAAGAACGTTGGCAGTTCTATAGACTGGTTTACGTGGAATTTCGAGATGAATTTCGGAGCAAACCTTGGGTGCGTGCGTAGAACCACCTTATCTCTGTGAACTGTAATGAAGGGGTCTAGAACAGAAAGAGCCTGTAGTTCACTTACTCTCCTGATGGAGGTGATAGCTATTAAAAAAGCAGTCTTAAGAGTGAGGTCTTTAAGAGATGCTTTGTGCATGGGTTCGAAAGGTGAGCCCATGAGTCTGGTAAGTACCACGTTAAGGTCCCATCCGGGAGCTGGGTCAGCTATCGGGGGGTGTATTCTCTTTACTCCCTCCATGAAGGCCTTTATAACAGGGATCTTCCACCACGACACCTTGAGTTGGGAAGTGGTGTATGCAGAAAGTGCCGCTAGGTGGACTTTAATGGAATTGAACACTAGACCTGAATCCAATAAGTGGGTCAGGTATAGAACAATATGTGTGGGAGAGCAGTCAGTCGGGTTGATGCTTTTTCCTCTGCACCAGATGACAAATCTCTTCCACTTGCTAGAATAGCAGTGGCGAGTGTTAGGTTTTCTGGCTTCTCTGAGGATGTCCATGCATCTCTGCGGGAGCTGTAGATGTCCGAATTCTATGATCTCAGGAGCCAAGCTGCTAAGTTCATGTTCTGGGGGCATGGATGCAGAGTCCTGCCCTTGTCTTGTGACAGCATGTTGTACGGGCAGGGGAGTTTCACTGGGGGAGATAGAGACATCTCCATCAAGTGAGCGAACCATGGCTGTCGGGCCCACATTGGGGCCACCAGTATCATGGTCACTTGTTCCTGGTGCATCTTGTGCACCACCTTGTTGAGATGGGGAGTCGGGGGGGAAAAGCGTAAACAAATTTCCCTGACCATTGCATCGACAGACCGTTCCCCTTGGATTGGTTCTGGGGGTACCTGGAGGCGTAACTTAGGCATTGGGAGTTCTCCAGGGTTGCGAATAGGTCTATTTCTGGGAATCCCCATTGTGTGAAGACGATGTCTTCGTGCAGTCGCCATTCGTACTCTTCGGGCAGGGGGAAATCTCTGCTGAGTTTGTCTGCCAGCAGATTGAGTTCCCCTGGTACATGTTGTGACAGTAGGAACATGTTTTGTTTGAGAGCCCACTTCCATATATTTTGGGCCAGTTTGGACAGTCCTGGAGAGTGGGTGCCCCCCTGCTTGTTGATGTAGTACATGGCTGTGGTGCTGTCTGTAAGGACCAACACAGTCTTGCCTTGTAGGTGTTCCTGGAAGGCTTTTAGCGCCTTGAACACAGCTAGTAGCTCCAGTAGATTTATGTGTTTGGATGCTACGTTCGGAGTCCACACTCCGTGAGCAGTCTGATGGGATAGGTGAGCCCCCCCATCCTGTGAGGGATGCGTCTGTGGTCAGAGTGGCTTCCGCCGCGGGTGTGGCAAAGGGTTTCCCTCTTTCCAGGTTTTCCTTTGTCCAGCACCGTAGCGAGAGAACCAAGGCCTGCGAGACCACCACTAGATCGTCCCATAGTCCGCTGGCCTGACACCACTGGCTGTTGAGCCACTCTTGCATAGGGCGCATGCGCAGGCGCGCGTGAGGTACCAAATAAATACACAACGCCATCATGCCTAGCAAGCGCATTGCTTTGCGTACCGTCACCTCTCGACCGGTCACATATTGAGGGATCTGAAACAGCATGTTTTGGACCCTCTCGTTGGAGGGGAAGACGAGGCCGTCCTTTGTTTGAATTAGAGCCCCTAGGAATTGTTTAATTTGGCTGGGGTCTAGGCTGGACTTCTTTTCGTTGATGGAGAAGCCCAACTGGAACAAAAGGTCTACAGTCTTTTGGGTATTGGAGAAGCATGTTTCGTAAGAATCCCCTGTTATGAGCCAGTCGTCGAGGTAAGGGTAATCTGGGATGGACAACCTGCGCAGGTGGGCCGCTGCCACTGCCAGTACCTTCGTGAATACCCTTGGTGCTGATGCTATGCCGAAGGGTAGCACTCTGAACTGGTAGCGTTTGCCCTCTATCATGAACCTAAGGTATCTTCTGTGCGCTGGCAACATTAAAATATGAAAGTATGCATCTTTCATGTCCAATGTTGTCATGTAATCTCCCTGTGTTAGCAGTGTGATCACTTCCTGTAAGGTCACCATACGAAACTTCTGGGGTTTGATAAACTTGTTCGCTGGGCGCAGATCTAATACAGGGCGCATGGTTAGATCCTTTTTGGGTACAAGGAAGTACACTGAATAAATACCTTCCGTTACCTGAGATAGAGGCACGACCTCTATGGCTCCTTTTTCCAGCAGTTGTTGTACTTCTTGGAGAAGGATGGCAAGGTGTTCCGGTGTCATGCGTCGTCCCCTCGGGGGTCTGTATGTTGGGGAACTGTTGAATTCGATGCAGTATCCGTGGGCTACGGTGGAAAGTACCCAGCGGTCTGACATTCCCTCCCATGCTGGAAGAAAGGATGTTATCCGGCCCCCGACCGGTGTTGCATGGGAGGAGACGCGAATCTTTGCGTCACTTGGTGTTGTTGGGGGCTTGGGAGCCTCTGGGGGTGGACCCCCGACCTCTCCCTTTGCCCCGGCGCTGGCCTCTTTGGCTGTACTGCCCACTATTGGTCTGGTAATTGGTGGCAGGGTACTGTTGCTGCTGATTCTGCTGTTGGCGTTGGCCACGAAAAAAGCGTTTGTTGCCATAGCCGTGTCTGGTAGTGGGTTTAGAGATCTCGTCAAGAGTTTTGATAGTATCAAACTCTTTTTTAGCCATCTCCAGAGCCTCATCCACCGCTTTCCCGAAGAGGTTTGAGTCTTCAACAGGTTTTTTTTATTAAAGACGCCTGTGTAGCCATACATGGCGTTTTAGGAGTATTCCCTGAACCAGGGAACGTCCCGCTGTCTCTGCAGCATCCAGAGAGTTCTTTACAATACTCTGGTTGACCTGGGTTCCTTCGCCAATAGTTGATAGCAGGCGTGTACGTAGTGGTTCCGGCGCTTCTTCGGCGTCTTTGCGCAGTTTGGCCCACTGCGCGTCCGCGTAGCTAGCTAGCAAAGAATTGTTGTTCGCAATTCTTGCCGAAAAGGCAGCCGAGGATATGACTCTCTTTGCAAGGGCATATAACCTCTTGCCCTCCTTGTCAGGTGGTGCCTCGCTGGTGGACAGCGGCACCCCTGCCCTCTTCCTTGTATTAGTTACTACAAGGGAATCTGGAATGGAATGTCCCCTGATGTACAGCGGGTCTGAGGGTGAAGGAGTGAAACGTTTTTCAATTCTTGGATTAACTCCTCTGATTAGTGCGGGTGTGGATAGCGAAGGGATGATTCTTCTCTTCACTGAAGCGAGGAGGGGAATGGTCTGGCTGACTGGGGGTTTCTCCTTAATTACTCTTTCCACAAAGTCTATTTCAGGAGAGATCTCCCCAGTGTCCAGTTCGAAATGTGCTGCTGCTCTGCGCAACAGGGCATTGAATGTGGGCTGATCGTCAATGGGAGACGTGTTTCTAACAGGTGAATTGTCAGGAGGATTTCGGTTCAGGACATCAGTGTCCGAATATACTGATGGGGATTGCCAGGGATGAGAAGGTCCTTCTTCTGGATTTTCTCCGAAGCCTTCTCCTACCATGTCTGGGCTGTCTTCCAGACCTTCCTCCTGGTTCTGTCCCTCTTCATCGTCCACAAATTCATCCTCCTCCTCCAAGTATTGTTCCTCACCAGTGAGGTCATACACATTATGGAAGTCTGAGGCTGTGTCCTGCTGGGGATTGACTAGTCTCGGATATTTGGCCCTGGGGTCCTCCTGAGGCCCTTCTGTTGTTCTCATGGGAGTGGGAGGGTTCTGGGTCTTCATAAACCTCTCCATTCTCTCCATGCAGAGATGGAGCCTTTCCATGGTTTCATGGGGTACCCCTGAGCGGTCTAGCGGGGGAAAATGAGTATCATCTAGCTGAAAACGGCTCGACCTCTCCCATAACGTCGAGGAAAGTGTTGTCCGTCGCCTTCCGAAAAGCCTTCCGGTGTGCTGGGGGTACCCCCGACTGAAGGGGGTAGTCCCTGTCTTTCTTCGGGCTTTTTCGGCGTGTCTTTCGACCTCTGCGTAGCGCTCGACGTGTCTTTCGGCGTACGCGTCTGGGCATCGGCTACAACGATCCTCGCCAAGCTCTCTACGACTCGTTTGTCAGCGGAGGGCTGTGGTTTCGACGTTACGGGTGTCGATCGTTCTACGGCGGCATGCGCTCTCTGCTGGTGCGCGCCGGCCGATGGTTTGGGGGCGGCGCCCTTATTTGCCGAAAGCCCAGTCGCTGGTCGCGGCTGCGAGAGGGGCTTTGAACCTGAACGGTCCGAGGAGGCCGCCGGTGGAACCTGCGTCTCCTTGGGCGCCGATGCTTTCTTCGTCGAAGAAGAGCCATGGGTTGTGTGCTTATGTGTGCGTCAGTGTGGCTGGGGTGTTCATCCCCATAAGCAGGGAGTGAGCCGAGCCCGTCGGGGCCGGGGACAGACGACGAAGAGTGCGAACGCTCTTTAGAGGGGTCTACGACTTCCGTAGCGGAGGTCGTGTTATCACGTTCCTCGTCACTGTCGGTGGTAGCAGCGGCGGGTGAAGAATCGGCCTTCGACATAGCGTAGGCCGCCCACCTCTTGACCCTACGGTCTTTTAGAGTCTTTGGCTTAAGAAGCCGACAAGCCGTGCAACCCTCCTCTTTGTGATCGAGGGGCAAGCAGCGGTTACACCGTGAATGCTTGTCCTTCCAAGTAAACTTGCCCTTGCAAAGTGGGCAAAACCTAAAGGGTGTCCTCTCCATAGCCGAGGCAATAAATCGTGATAACGACCCCAAGGGAAAGGAAGGGGAAAAGGAAAGGCATTCTCAGAAAAGAACCAGAGATGTCCCACGACCCCACTCTCCCTACTGTATTTGGCCTGCGAGGCCAGGCCGCGTGTTCGGCAACGCCGAAGGATCTCCTCCGCTCGTCCCCTCCGTCGAAGATCTTGCTCGGCGGAGACAGCTTCACAACTGCGTCGAGGGAGGGATCGATATGTTATATATTAAATAGGAAAACGACCAAAGGTCGAGGAGATGGAATCTGCAATGTCTCTTGAGGAGCTCCGCGTAAAGGCGACCAGTAGCTGGGCGGAAAAAAACAATCTGAGGGACCTCGACGCGTGAGGGATTGTGGGTACAACGCACGTCACTATAGGGATAGTATTTCAGACACGCCTTGTCGACGTCCCTTTTCGACTACGAAAAACAAAATGCAATACTCCGCAGTGACCACTGGATGTCGGACCTATGCACAGCATGTGATTCTAAGCAGATTAACAAACATCAGAAATAATATTTCAAGATGATATGCGACTAAGCACAGTGATTTACAGCAGATCTGTAAACATAGCAGGAATGACCATGTGGCTTAACAATTGGTGCAGCTTATGATGTGGTTTTTGACCCATTCCTGCAGTGCTACAACCATGGATCTCTCCCACTCTCAGTGGTGTGAGATGACCTTACTGTGGCATAAAGCACTACACAAATAACAAGGTTTGAAATAACATCACCGGAGGGCATCCATGTAACACACATAGTCCCCTTCACAGAAACAGAGCATCTGAACGTTCAGACAATATATTATAATATATCATAAAATTCTCTATTCCCTCCCTATGAACCCACCCTCACTCTGCGACCTTCCCACTATAGCACTCTAAACAGATGGCCCACACACTTTATTTCTCTTCTCCTGTGTGTCCACCTGACCAGCATTGCTCAAAGTCACCTCTGGGATCTGTCACGTTTCACAGCTGGCTGAGCAATTACAGATTTCTCTCTCTCTGGGATCTGTCAGGTTATGGTAATACCTAACAGAAGAAATAGTCTCCTCCCTTCAAGGGTACGCTGGAGCACATCTCAAGCCCATCATGTAGCCATGCACAGACTCATTTCAGGACTTCCTCTGTAAGTACTGGCAACTGCCCACACGCTTGGTAGCAGGAGCATTACTTATTTTCCCTTTTCTGATGAGCACTGTCCATTCAAACTATTACAAACTCAATCCCTATCCCTTATTCTATTGCTTACCTGTACAAAACGTTAATGTGCGAGAGAGTGATCAGTCCTTCAGACTATCAGTACTGGGAAACTACGTTTCCCTTTTGGTAACGTAGTAACAGTGCACACAGCATCTTACAATGGAGTGCAGTAGGGATACTTTGTAACACCCTTGTCTTTTACACTTTGGTTTTTAGTTACTTTTATATGTACCTAAAGACAAGCTGGTGGCAGCTATTACCTTTATACTATTTTTGCAGTATTTTTAGAATGCACATTCACATTTAACATGTTTCGGTACTAAACATGGCTAGTGCCCTAAAATGGCCTTGCCACGAGATTTCCTGCTTGTTCTTTGGCCATATTATTGTTTGGCATTCTTCCTGCCTTCTCAGGTCAAGAAATTCCATATAAGGTCATGCACTTGCCCGGGAAAGTGATTGTAGCTCATTCATTCCCCCTGTTCTCCTTCGAATAAAGTTTGGTTCTTCTATTCTCTTGCTTTTTGATTGTCAGATCTAAAAGCTTGTATCTAAAAGATGGGAATATAATTTTACCTACCGGTATTATTGTTGAATATCTTCTGGAACGGTCCAACACCACCACCATAACTTTTCCTACATCACTCCCCTCTCCTAAGAAGAACAAGTTACTTACCCCTGGTAACGTTCTTTTAACTGGATGTTCCTCCCACGTATTCCTCATCTTATGATAGACTCCCAAAGCAGTAACATTTTGGAGGTGGGAGTACCAATTAAATTTAGATGTAATCATGGACTGAATGAAGGACTGCATTTGCAAATTGGCGAAATTTTGCCATTCTGGATATATATATAATTGAGAGCCCTTTTTGTGTCCAGTCTATGCAACCTCTCCTCCTTTCCTGGATGAGGAGGTGGATAGAGAGTTGCTAAGGTAATTTTTTTGTGACAAGTGGAAGTCAGGGACTACCTTCGGTAAAAAAGATGGCTTTACCTTGAGAAGGACGGTCTTTATGAAATATTGTATGTGGGGGTTTGCAGGAAAGGGGCTGCAACTCGCTTACCCTGCCTGCTGACGTTATTGCTATAAGCAAAATGGTTTTTAATGTCAAGAGCCTTAAAGGGCATTAGTGTAAAGGCTCAAAGGGAATGCATGTTAAAAACTTCAACACTGATTGAGATCCCATACATGGACATTGAATGGGATTGGTGGATATACATTAGTAAGGCCTTTCAAGAATTGACCCACGAGAGGTATCCACCCCACTGGCTGACTGAAGATTATTGTATAAATCCCTTAGCCTGGACTCATCAGATATTAGTTCTTCTGGCACATTAGGGGTGCCAAACTGTAGTCCAAAAGGTGGTGTATTGTCATCAGAAGGAGGTTCCTCCTCATATATGGCTGACAGAGACTTAAAATAGTCCTTTTAGGTAAAGGTTTGTAAACCTTTTCCTGTACCACTATGTCTAAGTAGTCGTTGATGGCTTCGAAATCGGTGCCGATTTAGTCTGCGTCGACTACGGTTTCGGCGTTGACAGCTCCGACAGTGAAGGCGTCGAAGTTGTCGACTTCTTGTTCTTCTTCGACGGAACCCTAGATGGGCTAGGTTCCTGACTCGAAGCCCTCGATTTCAATTTGGATCGAGAACTTTCGCAATGCAAAACCGGCTTCAAGCTCGGTCTCGAAGATTTAGTCTTCGACTTCCCATTGTCGCCCTTATGCAGAGCAACTGGGGCATGGCTTTTCTGCCTGTCCTTTGAGGGGGCCGAGGCCGCATTCTTGAAGATTCGAAGCATTTCACTGCGAAATGCATCCCATTTAGCATGGGAATCTGATTTCGTAGGACACCTGATGACCCCCGTAGAGGAATCACTGGAGGTCGATGGTGACCTATGACGCCTCTTCTTGGCCTTCTTCGAAGACGAAGAATGGCGCGATCAACTTCTCGATCGAGACCATTTTGATTTTTAGCACCGGGAAGAATCCCTCGACTCATCAGTCTTTTTCGATCTCTTCGATGGTGACTTTGAAGGTAACCTCCCCACCGCCAACTTACTTTTACGCTCCCCGAGAGCCTTCTCGGTCATCGCCGGACAGAAGCCACAGTCGGAAGTACGGTGCCCGGAACCCAGACACCACAGACATAATCGATGGGGGTCGGTGATCGACATAGTCTACCCACAGTCTTGGCACTACTTAAAGCCCGACTTGGGCGTCGAAGAAGATATTTTTCAACGTAAATCACTATTTCACTGAAGCGTGCTGTAATTCTCTCAAAGAGTTAGCTTGGAAAAATGGAACTGAAGCCAACAGGCGCTGTGTGCGCTACTAATACTGATGACGTTGACCGAACGGAGGCCCTCGAGTGACATCGACTCGACGACACTGCACACAGCGCCCTCTGTCGAGAAAATTATCTCTGCTGCTTCAGAAATTATTATCATAAAATGAGGAATACATAGGAGGACACAATCCATTCGAAGAAGCTTCATGACTTTTAGGCACAAAGCACCATACATCATAGGGATTGTTAGGGCATCCTTCGTGTGAACTGGTTTCATTCTACCGGGTCACTACTTACCCTCTTTTAGTAGTCTAAGTTATTGTATGCATTCCTACAAACCTAAAGGTGACTATATATGTATGATAATGGAGTATTGTGTGACACTGTACCCGATAATGTAAAGGGATTTTAGGGGTTCCTTTGTTCAAGGCAACCATGAGTTAGGCTAAAAATTACTGTTTTCACCATGTGGGCTCTTTATGAGCTCACAAGGCAGCCTCTTTATTGGTGTTGACTGGGTTTAGACCAACGTAGGTACCTGTGCTATCCCTCAAATTTAATCTGGGGGGTGGTCTATGTTGAGGGGCAGTAGTGTTGGTGTTCTATTCCTTTACCTCCAGCCTCCTTTTTGGCTTGCCTTTGACCAGCCGCTTTTTTGCACTGATATTTAAAGCTTTGCCTTGTCCCTGCCTCTATCTTGGCTTTTAAGCAGTTTGTCACGCTACATATGCATTGCCATTAGTTGAATATACCAAGTGGCGATGTTCGCTAGCATAACATCAATTGAACCAGTATCACTAAGCCCATGCATGGATGCAATTGTACATTCGTAGGTTAACAATCAAAATAAATTAAAATTGACACCACCAGTTTGTAGAACTTAATTTTCTGTAGTTCCCCACATTAGCTGAGCTACGTAATAACGACATGACGTTAGTTTTAATGAGCGACGTAACCAAGATATACTGCTTTACAAGAACCTGCACCAGCTAGACATACATGCTGGCTTTGCAGTGCTAGCATACATTAGGTGAACCACAATGCAAGCTTCAACCCGCCGTTGAAGCACAGTTAATACATTGGCCAGGTAGATTCAGGATCGATATGTACGAACTCTGGGAACTTATATGATACGTTATTTATAACTCGCTTAATACCCAGAGGTTTCTAAGTGTGGACCCGGGGATCGAACCTGTGTGGCTCTGTGTCGTCTTGCGAAAACGATCCCACATACTAGGTTTTCATTTTAGCCTTTGCAGAGTCCTTTTGGTGCATGCAATTGAACTGGAGATTCTAGTTTGAACAAATATACCCTTTTAAAAATAACTTCAGTGAAAACTAGGAGAGGTAATCTTACAAAAAATATGTTAATTAAAATATTGCTTTTAATGAGTGTCAGGGAGTTTTACTAAGGTCCACCTGTGGTAGGACTGTAGAAAACTCATTCTTAGATGTACAGGGCTCAAACTCTTAGGTTTGGCCTGAACTACCCAAAAGGTTTGGTAGCTATGGTTAAGCAGCCAGTCTAAGAAGGAGGAGGGCTGTAGTGGAGTACAAAGACCTTTGAGTACACTTCTAGTCCAGTAACCACACACTGTAGTTATAAAAAAGGAGAAATTACTCACCGTGATGATCTTTCTATGGATTCTTCTCCCGCAGATTCCTCATCTTGATAGATATCCATCATCCAGCTCTGCTGCTTGGAACTTTTTGCCATGGGGCTTAGTGGAACTCGACTCTGCTGTCGATCCATCTTGTCCGGCTCTCGATCGGCGGCTCCGGAAGCGACGTCAGGCATCATATATATAGTATGTCACTACGCCCCATGCTTCAGTTCCTCCCTTTTGTCCCCCCGCAACTGAACGCTGCAGAAGGAAAGACCACAGGAGGCGGCTAAGCTGCCAGTAAAAAACATAACAAGAATACAACCAAACAGGGTGATCCCACACAACAATGATTGGAAAAAAGTTATTTTTTAAAATCTAATGAGACAGAAGCAGTCATCTAAGAGCCATCACCAGATGCCTTCTCGTTTGGACATAAGCGACGAGCTACAGAACTTTGAGCGGGGATGGATGGATGGGAGGGTCGATGAGGAATCTGCAGGAGAAAAATCCATAGAAAGATCATTACGGTGAGTAATTTCTCCTTCAATGGATTGCTTTTCTCCCGCAGATCCTCCTCTTGATAGACTCCCCAAGCAGTTAGAATAACGGAGGAGGGCAGAAAGATTTAAACCAATAGATTCTGTAGATCCGTCCCACCAAACCGTGCATCAGCTCCCCGTGCAACATCCAAGGTATAGTGCTTGGTGAATGTATGTAAGGATGACCAAGTGGCTGCACGACATAGGTCCCTAACAGGAACCCCTCTTTGGAGGGTTGTGGAGGCCAAATCCCCTCTGGTTGAGTGCGCCCTGATGCCTGTTGGAAGCTGCCCCTGCTTGCCGATTGGTAACACTTGGATATGCAAAAAACAATCCAATGGGACAGAGTTTGTTTGGTTATGGCAAGACCTATTGGAGATAAAGAATGGGCCACAAACAACTGGTCTGACTTCTTAAACTCAGATGTGCGAGCAACATAGAAGCTTTACTCTCTTTTCAGGTCAAGGCGGTGGAACCGCTCTTCCTCTTTCGAGGGATGTGGAATAGGGTAAAAGACAGGAAAAACAATAGACTGGGACAGGTGAAACTCAGAAACCACCTTAGGAAGGAACCCAGGCATGACAGAGACTTTCTCACAAAAGAACCTTAGAAATTGGCGTGCTTAGGTTCAAACAGAGCCGCCATCAAGTAGGTAAAAACCAGATTAAGATCCCAATCTGGGCCAAAGGGGGTTGCTGGAAATCTATTGAGGAGGCCCTTCAGGAATTGGGCCATGACCGGAATAGTAAAGAAGGAACCTTAATAGGGGACCTCTTGAACACAAACAGGGCTGACAAATACCCTTTGTCTGTTTTAACTTTAAAGCTTGACGTGGCCCTTGACAGAAGGAACTCCATCACTGTGACGGTGGGGAAAGAGATAGGGTCAATCTTGCGTTCCCTGTACCACACCTCAAATTATCTTTACCTGCAGGCGTACAGAGATCTTGTAGAAGGTCTGAGTGCAGCCAGCAACACCTCAAGTACCTCCTCTGAGAGGTCCCAGTCATCATACCTCATCTTCTCAAGAGTCACACATGTAGGTTGATGGAATCCGGGGTCGGGTGGAGCACTCGACCCTCCGACTGGGTGAGGCGATCCGGACGCCGAGGCAGACTGATGGCCAGATCCAATAGATCGGAGTACCGCGTCCTCCTCGCCTAATCCGGGGCGATCAAGATCATGGTTGCTCAAAATCTTTTCAACCTCCCGAGAACCCAAGGAATGACGGGAATCGGGGGGGGGAGGCATAGTGGAGAGGGAAGGTCCAATCCACCAGAAACGCGTCCCCCGGTGCGCCATTCGCTGGGAATTCCCTCAAGTAAAACTGTTTGCACTTCCTGTTGGACTCCGTGGTGAACAGATCCATTGCTGGGGTACCCCACAGAGAGTGTATACCTACTCTAGGACTTTCTGGCACACTTCCCACTCATGTCAAACTGTGCTCTGCCTGCTCGGAGCATTCACCAAGGTGTTCTCTGTGCCCGACAGATGAAGTGCAGAGACCGAAATTTGGTTCTCTCGTAACCAGAACCACAGCGGTATTGCCTCTGTGCAGAGGAGGGCGGGAGAGCACACCACCCTGCTTGTTGACATAGTGCATGGCCACCGTGTTTTCCGTCAGGACGAGGACATGTTTCCTTGTGAGAGACATGGCAAAGGCGGTTGATGTGTCACCTGGCTTCTGATGAAGACCAGAGGCTGTCCACTTGCAAATCCTTGCAGTGGGCGCCCCAACCCTTCAGAGACACATCTGTGACCACTTGGGCCTGAGGACAAGGGGGTCAGAAGGGTTCCCCTGCCATGAGATTGCTGTGCGTGTTCCACCGCGAGTTTGTGGACTACCTGGCTGGACACAGAGGTGATGCGCAAGTGCTCCCAGATACTGAGACCACTGGTCCCTCAGTAGCCACTAAGGGGATCGATCCCATGCGCAGCCTGGCCTCTGGCACTAAAAAAAAAAAAAAAAAAAAAAAAAAGACAGGAGGCCATGAGACCCAAAAGGCAGAGGAAAAAAAGACTCTCGTAGGGTAGCAGGGTTCTGAAACAACTGCACCATCTGGGCTACATTGCTGACTCTCTCTTCAGGAAGAAAAGCCTCTCCTACCCGAGTGTCTAGCACTGCCCCGATGAACTGGAGACGCTGATCTGGTGTCAAATGGGACTTCAAGTTGAGGGAGAACCCCAGCCTGTGCAGTAGTAGGAATGTGTCTTCCAGATTAGTTGAAATTTGCCCTGCCAACTTACCACGGATCAGCCAGTCGTCCAGCTACGGGAACACATGGACCCCGGATCTCCTGAGGTGACCAGCGACTACCGCCATGAGCTTGGTGAAGACCCTTGGAGCAGAGATCAACCCAGAGGTCAGCACCTTGAACCGATAGTGCTTGTCCCCTATGAGGGACCTTAGTTTCTTCCTGTGCTTTTGGTGTTTTGGCACATGGAAATAAGCGCTCTGCAGGTTTATTGACAACAGCCAGTCCTGAAATTCGAGAGCGTGGAGAATTTGGCTCAATGTCACCATTCTGAATTTATCTTTCCTCAGGAACTTGTTTAGAGTCCTGAGGTCAAGGATGGGATGGAGACCTCCTCCCTTCTTGTGTACCAGGAATACCAGCCCTGATCCTCTCTGTTCGGGAGGTACCTCTTCCACAGCACCCTTCGACAACAAGGCTCTGTTCTTCCTGGAGCTCCTGTACCGGTGGGATTGGGAGAGGTGGGCTCTGTCCGGTGGTCTCGTTAGAAAGGGAAAACAATGATGCCACCAAATCAACTGAAGGGCCCAGACGTCGGAGGTTATCCCTTGCCACTGGGGCCAATGTCCTGCCAACCATCCACCAACCGGTGCAACGTTGGAGGGGAAAATCAACGCTGCTTAGAGGACAGGGGTGTCCCCACCGCTGTTGCAGCTTGTTGGCCTCTAGAGGCCCCTCTGCCCCTTCCGTAACACAAGAAGTGCCTCTGCCCCTGCCTGGCTTACTGGAGCTGCGCCTTCCTGCCATAGGGTACGTAACGCCTATATCCCCGGCCTCTGCAGGCAAAGTTGAAGGCAGGCTTGGCCGGCTGCGCCGCTAGGCCAAGTGATTTAGCAGCCAATTTGGATTCTTTAAATTTTTCAAAGGATTCGTCAGCTTTCTGACCAAAAAGCATGTCTCCCTCAAAGGGCATGTCCAGCGACCTGTTCTGTACATACAGGGAGAAGACAGAGGTTTTCAGGTAAGCCTGCTACCTCATTACCAGTGCTGAATCCATTGCTCGGGAAACACAGTCCGCTACGTCCAGGCCCGTTTGCAATGACTGCTTGGCTACCTCCCTCCCATCCTCCACCAGCTGTAAAACTACATCCCGCATGGCAGCCTCAGGGACATATTCAGGTGCATGTTCCACAGTTTCCACAAGCCGAGGGAGTATTTTGCGAATCCAACGGCTATGTTTGTGGCCTTAAGCACCATGCTGCCAGAAGTGAAGACCTTTCTGGCCAATGCGTCAGATTTCTTTCCCTGTGTCTGCAGGCAGATTGGAAGGGGATACCGGTGGTCTGGTGGAAATAGTGGCAGCCTGTATAACCAACCCTTCCAAAGAAGGGTGCGTGGCGAAGAAAGAAGGGTCTCCTCTTGCTGGCTTATATTTCCCTGTAAAATTAGCATTTACAAGGGGAATAGTGCAAGGGTGCTGCCATAAGGAGGATAAAGGGAAAGCAATGGCTGGGTTAAATGGCATGTTTTGCCCAACTGTGGGACCCTCTTCCAAGATATCAGTGAGCTCATACTCTGGAAGAGATGTGGTAGATACCTTCAATCCAAGGGTGTCAACAACCCTGTCAACCAGAGCCCTGTACTTGACATTAGCATGAGTATAGGGCTGGTTTTGCTGCAACTCAAGGTTAGGAGAAGTATCCAGGCCACTAGCGTCATGTAAACCTTGAGCCAGGGCCAATAAATCACCCTTGTCATCGAAATAAATCGACGATGCCAGCTCCCGTGTCAACAGGGTCGACTTGATCATCAGGGTCATCGATGCCGAAAATGTACTGTATCGAGTCAAAGAACCCCAATCTTGATAACGGCACAAATGAACCATCATCAACTGTCGGTGCTGAGGACCTACCCGCCGGAGTAGGCTTCGAAGCCAAAGCTGCTTTTAATGCCGATGGTTCCTTCGGCGCGGAGGGACGCTAGGACGACATCTGGACGCCGTGGGGCTAGGCCTTGCGGTCTGCCGGTGATTTATGCCTAGCAGGCGTGCCGCCCAAAGACATTTTCGACATCAACGGAGTGGCTGGCTTGGGGTCAGGAGAACCTAGCACCACTTTTGCCACCAAAGCTTGCTGGTCGGGGGCCAGGGCTGTGCCTACAGCAGCTTTCTGTTTAAGCATTTCAAGTATAGAAGTTTTAAAACATCCCACTCTTCCCGAGTGGTTGGCCCTGTCGAGGGCTTATCTTGTTCTGACGACCAGCTGGACTTGCGTCAATTGCAGTGGTTCTGCTTCTTCTACCGCGAGGAACACAAGGAATAACTCCTGGAATGGGACTGTTTCTTGGTCTTCTTGCAATGTCGTTGCTTCCCCATGTCAGGGGTGGGCTCCTCAGTGTGGGCCTCTCAAGACCGGACGAGAGACTGCGGTGCAGATTTGGCAGACGGTGGAACCAAAGCCAGTTTCCCAGCCCGCTCAAGCAGTGACTTTGGCTGCATCTTTACGCACAACGCACAGGACTCTGTGTCATGACCAACACCTAGACACCACAGACAGATGTCGTAGTGGTCAGTCACAGATATTTTGGCCTCGCAATAGCGGCATTGCTTGAAGCCCGAAACCCGTTGAGACGACTTTTCGTCAAGGTTTTCTATGAAAATGTACAATTTGGTACCAAAAAATATCGAGTAAACGCGAGTCGTGTTCCCGATGCAGCCTTCTAGCTCGCGGAAAAAAGGAACTGAAGCATGGGCATCACTTCCCAGAGCAGACCATCGAGGGCCGGATAAGACAGATCTACGACCAAATCGAGGTCCACTAAGCCCCCTTGCAAAAGGTTTTCGACCAGCAGAGCTGGATGATGGATATCGATCACTAGGGCAATGTTAAAGTCAAAATGAAATTCAGGTAAGCAAGAGAATATATATATTCGGGAGGATAGCTCAGGGGCAATGTGCTCGCCTTGGAAACAAGACGACATGGAGCACCATAGGTTCGATCCCCGGGTCCTCGCTTAGAAACCTCTGGGTATTAAGCACGTTATAAATCACCTATCAGAGCATATAAAGAAGAACTTCTGCCGTAGGAATAACAATTCAATAGTAGACCCTTAAACGAGAAACGGATATCAAGAGTAGTTTTAAATTAGCAACTCATTCATCAACCAACATTTACTCAATAGTAATACTGATAAGTTAAATAACTGTCTAGGTGTAAACTTTAGAGGTACAACCCTACCTGGGGAATGAGAGTCTCAAAAGTCAGATTGAGGTCCGGGGGGACCAGTGACCTGTGGGTGGCAGAACAAAGGAAGGCAGACACTGTCAAAGTCGTCAAATTCACAGGTAATGTGTTTTGTAGTAAGTAACGAAATTGTATTCAAAGGGTTCAGGGGCGCTAGGTAGGCAACCTGAATAATTTCTGCCTCTATGATTTATGTCCTTAGGCACAGGAGAACACGGTTAGGTCCTCCACCTCACTTGACTCAAAAAGCTCAAGAGGAGCAAACCGCAACACAAAATCTACCTAGGTAAGTACCAAGAGTGAGACAGTACCTTCTTAGATGAAGACCAGCGTTGTCACTAGCGGATCACCAAGGTAAGACTGAAGCAGCTCCGCTTCGGATCTCGGACCTTGGTGGCTGGAGGAAGAACTTTTGGTGGGAGCAGCTGGTTAGGCTCTGTTACAGGGATGTCCAGCAGACTATCTTCACGTCACTTACCTGTGGAGGCTTGACACAGGTTTTGTAGCAGCGACGGTTGTCACCCAGCACACTTTCTTCCTTTTCTCGGTACACGACTCAGCTGAGGGGACTTCTATGATTGGGATGGAGTCTCTGTAGGCCCAGAGATGTCCACAAGTTTGCAGCCAGAACTGCGCTTGGTGTGACAATGCACTGCAGCAGTGCCAGAGATCCCAGGGTATTTGGATATTGCAGGCTGGGAAGGTTTCAGCTTGTCGTGGAATGGCTCAAACTGTTGCTGGTCTTGAGACTGGTTAGGCCCACCAGCCCGAGGGAGGAGGTTGTCCAGTCTGGATCTTCCCTGTTGCAGCAGTGAGTCATCCAGCTCTGGTGGTCCCTCCTTCAAGCGTCCTCCCTTCAGAATAGATCTTCCAGTGGTCTACACTAGCTTCAGCATCAATACCCTTGTCTTTTATGCAGGAGCCCAGCCAATCAGCATGCATGCTAAATTCAAACCTTGGGTGGTGGCTGTCACAAGAGGACAGTAGCCAGGCATCCAGTCAGCACTGTATCCAAGCAAAAACACTGCAGGACAGAGACCGAAGAAGTTTCAGTGACCTCCAAGTTTCCTGTCCTCCCAAACATACTGGTCCCCTTTGGGCAGGCTACCCAATGAGAGCCCGGCGAAGACAAAGGAATGAGCGGGACTTCCCCCAACGAGGTTGTCAGAAGAAGGTTCAAGAAAGGGCAAGTCTCTGTGAGTTGGCAAAAAAAGAAGACTGGCAGCATTTTGGAACAATGGTGCCCCATGTGTCCTTCACTGCAGCTGCCACCAGCCACTCAGACTTGTCCCTGTAACTAGAAAGTTACAGAGGTGAGAAAAGGGATCAAATGTGTCCCCCTCAGCACTCCACATAAGGTGGCGTGTGCTGATCTCACAAAAGAAAAGCATAGGTAGAATAAGACATATCCCCCTATCCTGGTAACCTTAAGTTAGCACAGGAAAATAAAAGAAAACCAAAGAGGGAAGCTCAAGGAGTTTCCAGCAACACTGCACAGAAGGTGCTGTGTGCTGCAAGGGGAAAATACAGATGCCATAAAAAGATGGAGCAAAGCAGACTCCATCAAGAGAAACCAAAAACGGGTTCTTGGAATCACAGAAAAGAATGAGTGAGGAAAACAGGTTCACACTCACTCAGGAGAGTCAGACAAAAATCCAGTAGTCCAGCAAAAAGTGTTGGTTGACTCACCAACCGGGGAGAATTGCACACAAGATGAACATTCTACCCAACAAAGAGAGGGCATAAACAAGGCTTTCAGTATCATTTTGATTTTCAGATATGCATTTGAGTGCATTTTTTTTTGTCTGAAGAACATCAACCAAAAACAGGCAGACATTGAAAGCAGGCACTTTTAAGGTGCATTGTTAAGAGTTGCAAGGCACTGCCTGGTAGGCATACTTGAAAGGGTATCCTCACTGACTGACTGAGCTCACCTCCTAAACATATAACGAACCAGACATTGTTGAAACATGAAAGCACTTGGGGAGTGCTTGGTTTATTGATATTTGTAAACACCTTAAAGTTGATCATAAGCAACCATAGTCTAGAAGTAGAGATTGCAATTTGGTGGTTGTCATTCCAATCTTATGCAATACACATAAATTCAACCTCATGTAAACAAACAATAAGAAAAAATAATATATTTTGCTAATTCAGATTGGTATTCAGATTGGTATTAGTAGAGTGAAAACTGAAAAAATTATTTCAGAATAAACCAATCACTTATAGACCATCAGAGAACCTCCCGCCGAATAGTTCAAGTAGTATTGAGACTATTCATTTATTATTGAATTTAGGAGGAGAAGAATCCAAAACTCTCAGTGACATTCCAAAAGAGCTAGGAGTCCACCAAAGAAATATAAAAACACAGAAACAGATCCAAATTCATGCCCCCCACTTTTGGGGAAAATGTTATTGAAACTTTATACAAAACAATTACCAAAGAAATACATAAACACATTGATGGCTTTCAAAAAAGCTTCAGCAACAAAAACAATAACCTTACCAAAACTGAGCGTCTAGCACTACAAGACCTATGTGAAGACAATTCCATTATTATCAAAGAGGCAGATAAAGGTGGCAACATCATGATCCTCAATAAAACAGATTATATAATAATGGCTCAGGAGCACTTAACAACTCCAGATTGTTACAAGAAACTAACTAGTAATCCCACAGCACAAACGGTTCAGGATCTCCAAACATTGTTACAGCATTGGTACAATTAGGGCCTATTAACAGATGAGGAAAAATCATTTTTAACTGTACTCAAACCACTAATGCCCACAGTTTATTTTTTGCCTAAGGTTCATAAGCCTTTTTTCAAATGACCAACTGTGCGACCAATAATGAGTGGCCAAGGAGCGGCCACAGAAGCATTTGCAGACTATATAGATAGCGGTATCAAACATTTGGTACCAGCAATACCAGCCTATCTCAAAGACACCACACACACTTTGCAAGTCTTGAATGATATTATTTGGAAGCTGGCCTTTTTTCTTGTCACTTTAGACGTAACAGCACTATATACTTCGATACAACATAAATTGGCATTGGAAACAATTGATTTCAGCTTCATAACTTTTTCAGCTTCACACTATATGCATGTACAAATGATGAAGTTTTTTGGACTTAACTCTAACACACAACCAGTTTATCTTCAATGACAACTATTACACTCAAACAAAAGGCATAGCCATAGGGCAAAATATGCACCCTCCTTGGCAAAGCCTTCTTCGAAGACAAATATATTTTCAAAAACAACCTGTTCCAAAATCATATCATTTGGAAAAGGTATATTGATGACGTGTTGGCCGTCTGGTCAGGCAGCCGCGATGACTTTGAGACATTTATGCTATATCTGAACAAAAACAATTTTGGAATTAACTTCACAGAACACATAGATGAAGCTGAGATCATGTTCTTAGACTTACAAATTAACCTTATTTCCAACACGATTCAAACTCGCACTCACAGGAAGGCCACAGTGAACTCATTTTACTTGCAACCAGCAGCCACAGACGCAGTGTCATTAACAACATACCGAGAGGGGAATTTCTCAGATCTAGAAGGAATTGTAGCCAAGACGACATATATAAAGAAGAATTAAAGTCAATTGGAATCAGATTCCAGGAAAGAGGGTACCCAATACACACAATCAGGAAAGCTACTAAAGCTATGGAAACAGTCGAAACCAAACCTACTCGTTCAAAAGACCAAACAGGATCGCGAAACATACCCAGCACATGTGAACTTCATTATGAAGTACTCACGAGATTGTACGTTTTTGTATCACATTTTACAAAAACATTGGCACATGCTACTCCTAGACTCAGATCTTACTCCATATATTTCAGAACAACCAAATATTATTTTCACCAAAGCTTCAACTTTGAGGAACCTACTTAGCCCCTCTTTCCCCAAATCTTAGCCTACCAGACAGGCAGACTGGCTATCCATAACTACCAAACCAGAGGGCTTCCACAAATGTGGCTCATGTAACTTTTGCCAATATGCACTATCACCTACAAAGGTTTTCAAATGTCATGGAGGGGGACAAGTTAAAATTAAAGATTTCATTAATTGCCGCTCAAAATATGTAATTTATGGAATTCAATGTGTATGCAAGAAAATATATATTGGCAGCACCATCCGTGAAGTGCGAATCAGAATTCGTGAACATCTCACCAATCTCAACAGTCAAGCCGTTAGATTACCTTTTGCCACCAATTGGCAAACCCATCATCAACTAGATCAACGAAAGGACATTAGATTTATTGGATTACAACAGATAAAGCCACATGCAAGAGGTGGTGACAGACAATTGATGCTGCGACAACAGGAAGCACGTATGATATGCAAATTACGCTGCCTTTCTCTCGGACTCAATCAAGAGCATGAGCTCAATGAATTCCTTTAAACAAGTTGACATATTACCTAAATGCTACCACCCTTAACCAAAATGTTTCACCAATCCATTGGGATATTTTCAAAAGTTACAAATCCATTTAGATTTATTTGGACTCTTGTATAGTAAATCAGCACTAAACCATTTAAGGTAAATCTTGTGATTGTAACCTGCTATTAATTACACCACAATGTGGTCTGGCACTAACATGTATACCTTAACACTGCCGTTTTTCAGTACTACTAGTCACACTTTTTCACCCAGAGACAGTTTCTTGGGCTGGGGGTCTGATTGCATTGTGGTTTGGCAAATCCCATCAGACTACTATTTTTTGAGATCACACTAGTACACGTAATTTTGAGTAGATCTGAAAACCCAGATTTTGAGACACCAAGCGCATGTTTAAATATTGCATTTTTTCAGCTAAACTCATACGCTATACACTAATAACGCTGTCACAATGTCAGAACTACAAACTGAGAATTTGTTTCACATATAATTTCTGGACAGGAATCATGTGACTGGTCACCTGACCAGAAGTAACTTTCGGATCCCTTAGCAACCGGCACTTACAGCCGATGCTTCCACGCCTTCCGACAGTGTGTCGCTATTGAGCAAGCAATCGGGAGAATCTCCACGAGCGCAACAATGCGATTTACTTGTAAAGTGATACCCGTTGAGAATGACCCAAGAACTCAGGAAATAACTAGGACAACTTTTATAAGCAAATAATTATGCGCACTCACGTAGCCCTGAGGATCTTCCCTTTGCCATTTCAGATCCCTTCAAACCCATTAGAATGGTGACAACGGCACCATTTTCTGCAAAAGACATGCTCACAGCTAGAAAATGAATATTACGGTCTTCGAGTTTCAGGTAAACTGCCAATCAAGCAATGGTATCAGTGAAATTCTAGTTATGTATATACTGTGATTAACATAAAGAGGTCAGGAATATAACATATCCCAGCACCTACCCCCCCCCTTTTTTTTCTCTAGATCTAACAAGTGATCTTTTTTGACTATGACCAGGCACATAAATGGCAATAAACACAGCGGGTACTGTATAATGTCAGTCCACAACTTTTTCGCTGTACTTAGTGTGTGATAAAAAACCACAGGTAAATAAGCCTCGCAACACTTACAATATTTACATTATACTGTGCTCTGGGTGAAAAATGGCTTTTGTCTTGCCTTAAAGTAAGCAAAAGGACTATTCACATGTATGAAACATTAGATGCAATTTAAAATAACCATTATTTACTAGGAATCTCACCTCGGAGAACAAAAACCGCTAGCTAAATATATATATATCCTTTGACTTTTTAATATTTCATCTACAATGTAAAGCAACATTTTTGTTCTGTTCACCTTTGCTGACCTTATCTCTTTTGTCTTCCCTTCCCTTTTTTGTTTTCTCTCTTTGATATAGACTAGACTGAAAGAGTTTGCTTTCTAATGCAGCTTCGACAAATCTTTATGTGCATATGATTTAAAAATCAAAGTGAATCGGTTGTGTTAAAAGTATTATTGTACGCCCGAGGATGACCTTGGAGGGTCGAAACACGTTTTGGCGTGGCTCAAAACTCAGTTATATCTTCCTATTCCACTACAAATATATTGTTATAAAAACCGATGTACAAGGGTAACTGCAATATTCATATTGCTATGTGTTCTAACTCGGATGTGTTACACACAATTGGTATGACACTCTACTAATACCAATCTGAACTTGCAAAATATATTATTATTTCTTCTTATTGTTTGTTTACATAAGGTTGAATTTATATGTGCTTTGCATAAGATTGGAATGTCAATCACCAAATTTCAATCTCTACTTCTAGACTATGGTTGCTTATGACCAACTTTAAGGTGTTTACAAATATCAATAAACCAAGCACTCACCAAGTGCTTTCATGTTTCAACAATATCTGGTTTGTTATATCTTTAGGAGGTGAGCGCAGTCAGTGAGGATGCCCTTTCAAGTATACATAGCTTATTGTAGGTGATAGTGAAAAATCACCTAACTCTCCCCACGGCTGCAGCACACAACAGCTGACGGTTTGTCTACCTAACTCAGCCAAGGATCGCGCACTTCCAGCATAGGGTTTTTCACAAAAACTTACGCTACTGTCTGGTAGGCATTGCAGTACAAATTTTAATTTAAAAATAAAATGTCATGCTCTAAAATAGATGTTCAATATAGATTCACAGTTCATTGGATTGCTTTTCTGCCACAGATTCCCCATCATGATAGATATCCATCATCCAGTTCTGCTGTTCGGAAACTTTTCGACAGGGGGAGTAATGGACCTCAACTCAGCAATTGATCGTCTATACGTCTTGTCCGGCTCTCGATCGTTGGCTCCGGGTCAGGCGTCATATATAGCACATCACTACGCCCCATGCTTCAGTTCCTTTTTTCTGCGTGCTAGCATGCTGCATCGGGAACGCGACTCGAGTTACTCAACGTCCTTTTTGTACTATTTGTACGCTTTTCTTCTAAAACCTCGACGCAATGTCGTCTCACAGGGTTTCGTGCTTCAAGCGATGCCGCGATTGCAAGGCCAAAATGTCCATATCAGACCCCGACGACGTCTCTATAGTGTCTAGGTGTTAGTGACGACACAGAGGCCAGCGTGTTGTGTGCAAAGGTGCAGCCAAAATTCCTACATGAGAGGGCTGGGAAACTGGCCTTGGGTCAACCGTGCACCAAGTCTCCAGCGCAGTCGCTCTTCTGGTCTTTGGAGGCCGAGACTGAGCAGCCCACTCCCGACAAGGGGAAGGAACGATATTGCAGGAAAACCAAGAAACGGTCCCATTCCAGTAGCCATTCCTCGTCGTCTTCCTTGCAAAAGAAGCAGCAACACCACTGCCATAAACGCGAGTACAGCTCGTCGTCGGAATGAGGGAAGCCCTCACCGGGTCGACCACTCGGGAAGAGTGGGAAAGTTTGAAAACTTCAATGTTTGAAATGTTTAAGAGACAAGCTACTGTAGGTGCACCTCCAGCCCCCGAACAGCAAGACTTGGCAGCAAAAGCGGGGCTCAGTGCTCCCGACCCCAAGCCAGCCACTCAGTCGACATTGTTGGCGTCAAAACACCTTTGGGCGTCACACCCATCAGGCATAAGTCGCAGGAGGACCGTAAGGCCAAGGCCCATGACGCCCATCGGTTATGCGAGCGTGCCTCATTCGGTTAATTCGTGCCTCTGTTGAGATTGAGTTTGATTGATTCGATGCAATCCATACTTGGCGTCAATGACCCCACCCCCTCCCCCCGAGGACACAAGTCGACCCAGTCTACATGGGAGCTGGTGACGGTGACATTGATTTTATCGAAGAACAGGCCGATTTATTGACCCTAGCTTAGGTTCTACAAGCTGCCAGTGGTCTGGATACTTCTCCAGACCTTGAGTTACAGCAAAACCAGCCCAATTCCCATGCTAATATTAAGTTCACGGATCTGGTTCACAGGGTTGTTGACACCCGTGGGTTGAAGGCATCCACTACACCTCTTCAGGGCTATGAGCTCGCTGACATTTTGGATGAGGGAGCATAATATGCCATTTAACCAGCCTTTGTGGATCTGTTAGCCTCCTTAGGCAGCACCCTTGTACCATTCCCCCTGTGAATGCCAATTTTACAGGGAAGTATAAGCCGGCAAGAGGACACCCTTTCCCCGGAAGGGTTGGTTATACAGGCAGCCACAATTTTCCACCAGACCAGCGGCATCCACTTCTTATCTGCCTACGGACAGAGAGGGAAAGAAATCGGACGCATTGGCCAGAAAGGTGTTCGCCTCTGGTAGCATGTGGCTCAAAGCCACTAACATTGCATGTTGATTTGCCAAGTATCACTTTGGCTTACGAAAGGCTGTGGAACAATCTGCTGAATACGTCCCTGTGGGTGCCAAGCAGGACTGATTTTTTTTTACCACTGGTGGAGGATGGCTAGGAGGTTGCCAAGCAGTCATTGAAAACGGGCCTGAACGTAGCCGACTGCGTTGGCAGAGCAATGGGTTCAGAAGTTGTAATGAGACGCCAAGCGTATCTACAAACGTCTGGCTTCTCCCCAAATGTTCAAAACAGGCTGTTGGACATGCCCTTTGAAGGTGACATGCTTTTCGGTCACAAAGCAGGCAAATCTGTAGAGAAATTCAAGTAATTCAAGCTGGCTGCTCAATCATTGAGCCTAGAGGTGCAGCCGACCAAACCTGCCCTCAGCTCCGCCTCCAGGGGCAGAGGCTATCGACGTTATGTGCCCTATGGCAGGAAAGTGCAGCTCCCACAAGCCAGGCAAGGGCAAAGCCGCTTCTCGCGTCCCAGAAGGGGCAGAGGGGCCTCTAAAGGCCAGCCAGCAGCAACAGTGGCAGCGTCACCCACACCCTCTAAGCTGCTATGATTTTCCCCTCCCACGATGCACCGGTTGGTGGACGGTTGGCAGAGCATTGGCCCCAGAAGCAGGAAATAACTTCTGATGCCTGGGCCCTGCAGTTGATTCGGTGGGGTTACGGTCTGTCTTTTCTAAAGAGGCCTCCAGACAGACAACCTCCCCCAATCCAACCGGCACAGGAGCTCCAGTAAGAACTGAGAGCCCTGTTGTCGAAGGCTGCCATGGAAGAGGTACCTCCCGATCAGAGAGGGTCAGCTTGGTATTCCCGATATTTTCGGGTGAACAAGAAGGGAGGAGGTCTCCATCCCATCCTGGACCTCAGGGCCTTGAACAAGTTCCTGAGGAAAGGCAAATTCCGGATGGTGACGTTGAAAGATTCTCCACGCTCTCGAACATCAGGACTGGCTGGTGTCAATCGACCTACAGGATGCTTATTTCCATGTGCCGATACACCAAATGCACAGGAAGTTCTTAAGGTTCTTCATAGGGGACAAACACTGTCAGTTCAAAGTGCTTCCCTTTGGGTTGACTTCCGCGCCAAGAGTCTTCACCAAGCTCATGGTGGTAGTGGCGCCTCACCTCAGGAGATCCAGGGTCCACGTATTCCCATACCTGGACGGCTGGCTGATGCGAGGGAAGTCAGCAGGGCAGTTTTTTCTCATCTAGAGGACACCTGATTTTAACTGCACAGGCTGGGCTTCTCCCTGAACTTGAAGTCTCATTTGACACCAGTTCAGCTGCACCAGTTCATCGGAGCAGTCCTTAGGGAGGGTGTTTTCTCCCGAAGAGAGGGTCAGCAACATAGCCCAGGTGGTGCATTTGTTTCAGAACCACGCCACCCTCCCAGCGTCTTCCTTCCTCTGCCTTTTGGGTCTCGTGACCTCCTGTATTTTTCGAGTGCCAGAGGCCAGGCTGCGCATGAGATCCCTCTGATGGCTCCTGAGGGACCAGTGGTCTCAGTATCTGGGAGCGCTCACGGATTGACTTTCAGTGTCCAGCCAGGTAGTCCGCAAACTCAGCTGGTGGAACATGCACAGTCATCTTTCGGTGGGGGAACCCTTTGGCCTCCTTGGCCCCATGCCCGAGTGGTCACGGATGCGTCCCTGAAGGATTGGGGCACCCACTGCGTGGATTTGCAGGTGAGCGGCCTCTGGTTTTCATCAGATGCCAGGTGGCATATCAACGGGCTGGAGTTGCGGTCCATCGGGTTAGCCCTGAGGACCTTTGCCCTGTCTCAGAGGGAATCATGTCCTCATACTGACGGACAACACAGTGGCGGCCATGCACTACCTCAACAAGCAGGGTGGTGTGCACTCCTGCCCACACTGCACAGAGGCAATTCAGCTGTTCTGGTTGCAAGAGAACCAAATCTCAGTCTCTGCAGATCATCTGGCGGGGATGGAGAACACCTTGGCGGATGCTCTGAGCAGGCAGAGCTTGGTCTCACACGAGTGGGAAGGGTCTCAGGAAGTCCTCAATGCTGTCTTCGCTCTCTGGGGTACCCCAGCAGTGGATCTGTTTGCCACAGAGTCCAGCAGGAAGTGCAAACAGTTTTGCTCAAAGGAATTACCCGCGAACGGCACACCGGGGGATGAGTTTCTGGTGGATTGGGATCTTCCCTCTCCACTATGCATTCCTCCCGATTCCCGTCATCCCTTGGGGTTCTCAGGAGGTTGAAGAGATTTCGAGCAACCATGATCTTGATCGCCCCGGATCGCGAGAGGAGAAAGTGTTACTCCAATCTCCTGGATCTGACACTCTGTCCGCCTCACCGGTTGCCTCGGCATCTGGATCTCCTAACACAGTCATAGGGTTGAGTGACCCTGGATTCCCTCAACCTACATTTGTGGCTCTTGAGAGGATGAGGTTAGATAACTGGGACCTCTCTGATGAAGTACTTGAGGTATTGCTGGCTGCACGCAGACCTACTAGATCTATGTACGTGTGCAGGCGGAGAAGATTTTCCCCACCATCACAGTGATGGAGTTCCTTCTGTTACTGGCCTCTTCAGGTTGCCAGAGTCAAAGGGTATTTGGCTGCCCTGTACGTGTTCAAGAGGTCCCCAGTTTCCTTTTTACTATTGGGATCTTAATCTGGTTTCGACCTACTTGATGACAATGCCGTTTGAGCCTATGCACTCCTGTTCTTTGCGGTTGTTAATCCTTAAGATAGCCTTTTTGGTCGCGATCACATCTGCCAGGAGGGTTAATGAACTGCAAGCTTTGTGCTCCAAAACTCCCTTTCTGAAGTTCTTCCGTGAGAAATTCTCTTAAAGTCAGACCCTGATTCCTTCCTAAGGTGGTTTCAAAGTTTCATCTGTCCCAATCTTGATTTACCTGTCTTTTACCCTCCTCAACATCCCTAAAAAGAGGAAAAGCGATTCCACTGCCTTGACCCGAAGAGAGCATTAAGCTTCTATCTTGCTGGCACATCGGAGTTCAGGCAATCAGACCAGTTGTTCGTGGCCCATTCCTGGTCTAGAAAAGGTCTTGCCATTACTAAACAAATCCGGTCACGTTGGATCATTTTGTGCATAACCAAGTGGTACTAAGCTGATGCTTCCAGCGGGCATCAGGGTCCACTCGCTCTCCAGCGAGGGGTTCCCGTTAGGGATATCTGCTGAGCGGCCACTTGGTCATCCTTACATACATTCACCAAGCACTATGCATTGGATGTTGCACAGGGAGCTGATGCAAGGTTTGGTAGGACGGTTCTACAGAATCTACTGGTTTAAATCTTTCTGCCCTCCTCCGTTATCCTAACTGCCTGGGGAGTCTATCCTGATGATGAATCTGTGGGAGAACAGCAATCCATTGAAAGAGAAATGACTCACTGTAATGATCTTTCTATGGATTCTTCTCCATCATAATCGTATGATCAATACATCCTTTTGTTTGATCCTGAAGAAGGCTCGGAAAACAAAAGATGGAACTCCTGTGGGCCAAAACTCCTGTATATCTATTGAAAATTATATTGCATAACATTTAGTCACGAAACAGAAGCTGCCAAACAATTTTATGTCCGGTTAGAAACCATAATGAAACATTTACTGCTTTTTTCTTCTTTAAGGTATGTTCTTAAAGCAAATACGTTGTGGATTAATAGTTTGTGATATAAACATAGCAATAATTAATTTATTTGATGTTATTTTTCTCGAATAATTAACTTTTGTTCCGATCACATTTTTTGTTTTGTTGCAAAAAATGTACTTACAGCTTTTTATGAACTGGTGTTACATATTAAAATGTGCATTTTGCAATAATATAATAAATCTATGCCTATATGTTAGTCCTATTGAAATATTTGTTTTCGAAACCTTATGGGATGACCAGTGCCCACAAAATAACTGAGCTGAGCCAGGGAGGTAAAGCAAAAAGAGAACACTTGCCTGTTCAAGCCATTGCAAAAGCTGGGAGTTCTCTTTGATGTTAATGGAAGGAAAGTTGCCAGAAAAAGACATTTTTCCTAACAGCTAGTGGCAGCTCTAATTTAGTTTGGCTCAGCCAACGGTGAAATCTGATCTGTTGCACCAGCAGCCCAATATACCTTATTTGTAGCCATTGAAGTAGTAATATATTTTTTAATTCCAGTTCTCTGCCATTTATTGGGGGCCTTTTTTTGTTGGTCAGGGAAACCACGAGGCAGGCCTAAAACGGCTGTTATGCATAGATGGGCTTACTGCAGCGGTTTGGACTGGTATAGAACAGTGCCTGGCCCGCAAACTGACTGTTGCCCATCCTGTAGGGATGATCCTGAATGTCCGGTGGGTTTTGCGGCCACCCGGATTAGTTGGCCCCCAAAATGTTTGTTAGGTGCCCTTGTGTGTGATTGGAGGGCTGGCTTAGGCCAGCCCATGAGTTTCGAGGTTTATCTAGGGGGAGATCCTGATCCTGCAATCACTTCTGGTGGAATATTTCTTGGAAAACTGCAGGTTTACATAAATGCTGCAAGATTTTGGCACTGAAAAGTTGCTACCAAATTTTTAGATCAAGTATGGTTAAACTGGCTGGGCGTGTGTCTCTGTACCTCAGCTCTGGGTTGGATTTCTGGCTGCTGGAGTTCTTTCCAGAGCGGTCCTCTTCCCTCCTGGCCCTCTTTGTTGGCTGGGCTTGACCTTCTCTGCCAGGCTGTTTTTCTAATGTCTTCCTCATTTTATCGTGCACCTAGATGTAGGCAGCTACCATCAACCAGATGACCTAGCAGTTGGTCCCGATAATGGGAAGACTGAATAGTATTCTCTTTGGCTCTATGGGTCACTGATCGTTTGGGCTCAAGTCACCGAGTGACTGGATCCTGTGAACTGTACCTGGAAAAGAAGAGCTAGATTCGAGTGATTATTTTACCCATAATCTCCCATTTTAACACTATACTCGTCAAGTGGCTTTGACCTATGTGACAAGTCAGCAAACTTGCAACTTAAGACCCCACCAGCGGCTCCACACAGACTACTCCAGTTAACAGATAGTTTTCACCAGCGGGAAGAGAAAGAGCTGCTATACAATGCAGAAGATAACCAGCGCGGCCGCAATGAACACTTCGCACTGCCTGCTGACACCAAAAAACACTGCAATCCAGAAGCTGCAACAGAGCTCCCTCAAATGGAGTATAACAAACCTGCTGCGGAGCAGCGTCATTTACAGGATCCCAGAGACATTTCAATATTTACCTTAGACACAGGTGTAGTGTGGCTGCCTGATACAAACTAACATTTCACAACGAGAATCGATATTGTCCCATGGGGGACCCGTGAGGCACAAAGGGGTGGGGCTAAGCCCCCTTTTTGTGTACTCGGACATCTGTAAGCCCTTCCGGGCAGGGAAAACAGGGCGAGGTTGGCTCAGGGAAGAAGACCAATGGTAGGGCAAGTTCAGCAGATGACGTGATGGCAGACAAAGATACCAGAAGGAGGGAGGATAGTGGACAAGAATGTGGAGGCGATTTGCAAAGAAGCTGAGGTATCAGTTGTTGGGATCAAGTGGTACTGTGTTGTGAGTGGGTGTGATTGCTAGAGAGAGAGGGTGAATGGTAGGTGACAGAGTGGAAGGGTGACTCAGACAAAGGTGGGGTGAAGTAGTCCTGCAAGAGAGGGGAGATTAATAGTGGACTGGAGAGCCTAGTAGCGAAGTGGATAGGGGAGGAGAGTAGGAAAGACTAACATCAGAAGGTTAAGGTTCAGTGCAGAGCGAGAGTGTGAGATCGGAGGGACAGCGGGGGAAAGAACCAGAGGAAAGAAGGTGGGTAGAGGTGGAAGGGGGAAAGTAGCAGGAGGACGGTGAAACAGTGGTGAGAAAAAGTAGAGGAACATCAGGGTTTGAAAGAAAGAAGATAGATTGGGACAGAGTGTCTTTACAGCACAACCACTTAACCCCTTTCAGTTCCTCAACGATAGTGTAGGTCCCACCTAGGTAGTCCCGGTGGGAGAACAGATAGAAAAGCTGATTGCCTTTAAGCCTTCACGAATAGGAAGGCAGAACTTGATATTAGAGGTAAACACGCAATAGGAGAGGGAGACCGGGAGAGAGTGCGAGAGATGGAGGAAGAAAGGGGCAGTATTTACATTTGGGCCCTGGGTTGGTGGGTTAATTATAATACCCTCAGGGGACCCTGTAGCCAGAGGTCTAAGTCCTCTTCCGCCCTCTTCTACTGCATCTTGCTATTTGTGTGCATTGATCCGAATCCTGTTTGGCAGCATCTCTTCCGGGGTTGTCAGGTCTCAGAACTGACACTGTTCTTGTGGGCAACGTTGTGCCCATAGTGTGTTGGAATTGGGAGAGTACCCCCAGTATCTAAAACATACTTTTGTTCTTTCACCACTGGAAGAGTTAACTTACCTGTTGGTCAATAATACTTTGTGTTCACTTCAACAACTCCCGACTACCTATAAAAGATATTTGGCTTTGGATTTGTGACTCGTTTGGGTACTAGACCTACCTACTTTAGCATTGAATGGCATTGTAAATATTAGGGGATTTTTTCTAAGGCAAAGTATAATTGTTTCCAGCGTTTTACGTTTTGTTACATTGTTCTAATCTGAATTTTAATACCTGTGCTATTGCTTCTAATTTCCTTACTTTTATCTTCACTTGCTTTACTACATACAATTGTTACCTGTTCTTAATGGAGTATCCTATAAATGTTTTAAAAGTAAAGTTTTGGTGACATCAGAGATCCCTCCCTTGGTGAATGTATATTGTATGTGTCTAGATTTGATAGAGTCGTTCTACTTGCCTGTTATTTTCATTGCACATGGTGTGTCGAGACCTAATAAAATACAATATTTTTATAACTCTGGTGTAATTTGTTTGAGAGCTCTGTGATGAACCAGGGAATTTGTCCCTTCTCCCCAAGCCAGACACCTCCTTTGAGTCTAGGGAGGGGAGCCTGCTACGCAATACTCTCCCTATGGGTCAGGCCAGGCGAGATCCCACTTGGGGTGTACCCCCTTCTGGAGACAAGGCATGCCAAAGGCAGGGCTATACCCCACATCGCTTTCCAGATTTCAATGTTTACTGGTTATATGGGAATTGAAGATGTTATCAATGTACAGGGGCCCTTTATGGTTGATGGCTTGGTTATTGACCTGTACTCAGTTTCACCTGCTGAAGAGGCCGAGGACTGATGGACTTCTCATCTTTACTCCAGGGAGGAAGTTAAAGACGGGAGGAAGCCAGCTGACAGGGAGAGACTCTGCCGAATGACGCGGAACGCAGGCCTGCGCAGAGATGCAGAGGATGGAGGCAGTCCCTCTGCAAGAGAGCTAATAACCACACCAAGGATGTGATGGGTGGAACCTGACAGCTCAGCGAGAAATGCTTCCTCTTCGAAGGTGGGGACCCTAAGCCGATGGGTGCTGCTGAGGCAGGAAGCGAGAAAAGCACTGTAAAGAACTCAAACGCTGAAGTTCCGAAAGGGAGAAAGAGAAGCAGAAAAGCCGACTGTGCATTTGGCTCGGGAGGATAGCTCAGGGGCAACGTGCTCGCCTTGGAAGCAAGACGACACGGAGCAACACAGGTTCAATCCCCGGGTTCGCGCTTAGAAACCTCTGGGTATTAAGCACATTATAAATAACCTATCATATCATGGTGAGAAACCAGAAGGTGCCTCACCCACTAGTCCACAGGGATCTGTCATCCAGGTAGCCAGGACACGGCCATCGCTTTTGGATCCAGTTCCTGGGGGTGGACCAGTGTGGGAGGATCACCTGGGTGAGGGGTCTTCGGGGAGTGGGACATCGGATGTTGAGACACAGTATCCCCTTCCCTGTAACACCTTTACCCCATCCTACCAAGTAGGATATTTAGGAACTCTGCCCCCGCCTCCTTTCACAACACAAACACTTGCTCACATACAGCCCGCTATGACACAAAACGGACTGACACCCAAACCGTAAACTTGACATTTCCCAATAAAATGGTCAAGAAAGGTCAGGCAATTACTGACCAGCACACACACCTGACTTCAATCAAACTTCCCCACACGGATTAAAGGTAGAGCATGAGGCAAAACACACGAGAAAAGAGCAGTTCCAAGATGGCAGTTTACAGAGAGAAGAAAGATGGCAAAACAGATGAGGATTGCAAGGAGGGAAGATCCCTTGACCTTTTCGACAAGGAACCATTGCTTTCATGAGCCCTCGAGATTGGGAAACGTAAGACCAGGAAAACAGGCTGAAGAATCCTGCGTTGTGTGGGAGATACCCAAGGCCCTCCCGCGTCAATCAAGGCAGGGAGAATCACTAGCCGCTGTGGTACTTTCCTTGGCTCCAAGAACAAAGCGGCGGCAGTGAAATCAACAGAGCCTGTGAGTTGGGGAGACCGATACCAGACCGGTCTGCGTTGAAGCCAATGTTGCAAGCAGCAACATTGTATGGCGAGCGCTGGAATTAACATTGTTTGAAATACGTGTGATAAAACATGCAAGTAAAGTTGAACTGCGGATTAGTGATTGTACTTTGAAACCAAGGTGCGATACCTTTGACAGAGTGGCCCAGCACAGCGTGTGTGCTCAATGGAAGGTCTCTGTAAGGTATACAGCTGAAAAGTAAAAGAGTTGTAGAGAATTGGGAATCAAAATGGTCCTGTGAGAGGTCACGCTAAATCCTGCACACAGTCAAACGTCTTCGATGTTGATAAAGTAATGCAAGTTTGTGGCAAAGTAGATAAAGTTGGTCCGAGCCCGGCAGAAGGAGATCAATTGAAAGCTTTGTGTTAAAGTGGGTCTGAGCCCGGCGGACGGGGACATGCGGTGAACAGAAAATCACCAGAGAATTTGTACATGTGAAATCCTAAGAAGAAAGGAACTTCGATGTTTGTTGTGTAGCAGCAGGCTTTCTGAAAAAGAGACTTTGAATGGCAAAGAGACTGGCACAGAAGGCAATGAAGATTTGAACTGCACCCTCATGCTAGAGAAGCCAGAGACTGTGCTAAGCTAGAGTGTGCCGCCTTGTTCCGGGCTGAATGCGTGGGCAACGGAAGCCAACGGCTTGAATATCCTGACATATAATTTCTTGAACACTTTTCTTTTGCATAACATGGTTTCCTACACTATTTGTATGTAGTATTAAGGATTGGCAATAGGTTTATTAGTATAGCCCATTTTAATTTGATAAGATACCACTAGGACTGCGTTATTATTTGATGGTCGTAGCTTGCTCCCATCTTTAGAGTTAGGATTAGATAGGCGTTTTTCAAACCCAATTCAAGTTCAATAAACACCCTTTAACTGTGATCACTTGTGCCTGTCTTACTGTTTGATACCATGCCTTCCTTTCAGCATCCTAAAGAGGAAACAAGGGCACAGATCCAGAGGAACCATAGATTCTGACGCCAAATGCAGAGTTTCGCCCGCTGGAGAGAAGATGCGTGGTCTACACTGGGGGACTGGTTGGCGTGTGGAGAAAACGACACAAAATTCATAAGACCAAGCCCATAGCCCACTTTGGGCTGAGAAATAGGCTGAGAAAATGAAGACCCTTTGAAGGGCTAGAAGAGCGCTTCTGAGCGAGGCTGACCAGGCCCTTAGCCCGCCCGTGGCTGAGAAGAGTAGGGAAAGAAGAATGGGTGGAAGAATAATATTGCATATGTCTGAACTGGCCCGTAGCTGAGGTATTAGGAATCTGACGAGTGTGCGAAAGATGACAGTACGTTGGGTGGAACACATCCACAGCCTAACTACTACGACAAAGTGGTACAATGCGAAGACAAAAGAGACTTAACTTTGGTTATTTTAACCTTTAGTTTACCAGAGTCAGGAGAATAGAACCCCGAAGGAGGGATAATTGGCACTCTTTTTGGAATATCTGACCAAGACATTGTGTTATCCAAAGTCAAGAGACTTATGTTTCTTTTTGATCTGGACTTTTGTTGTGAAGCATCTACGAGGCCAGTAACTATAAGATTGTAAGAACATTGTGGGTGGGGGTCAGAAAACCAGCCATCACTAATCTTCCAAGGGAAGTAACCCTTAGACTAAGCTGAGTCTTAGCTTTTCTTACTTACGCTCTTCCTCTTTTCATAGTGGTAGGCTTGAGACTGGAGAACTAATGCACTCTTGCTTCAGTCCCTGTGGAAAGCAGATGTGCTGTGCTGTAGCTCCAATTGGTTTGTTGGTTGTGCTACTGGTCCTTTGACAAAGTAAGGACTGCCTTCTCTAGATAATTGGAGCATGGCGCGTAGCACCAGCGCGTGAGTCCGGAGAAAGAGTCCAGTCTCGCTTCAGTCACAATGAGGTAAGCCTGGTCGCCTACTCTCGCTCTCTGCCTGCACATGGCACCTACGGAAATGGAAGGCCACTGTACCTGGCAGCAACAGAAATTACATGATTTATCAGTTCAGACATTACAAGGGATGATGGCGAGTGGTAACGTCATGAACAACTCTACACCACGAGAATATACATCCTCGACAACCCCCACCCCTGCAACAGGCACTAACTGTCCACCCTTCACTCCCTAATGACTTGGTTATAACAGATGCTGAGATACTGAAGTGGATATTACAGGAACACTTGACAGTGCCCCTATAGGGGAGGGGGTGCAGGCTTCAGCAGACTCTTCTTTGCTATCTCCAAGGATGTCTGGGGGACCCTCCTTGGAGGCGCCTGTGGAAATGCCCCGAGTGCAAATTGGTCAGGGGTCAGGGGGGCTCTGACAATTGATATCGGGGAGGAAACTCAGTCTTGAGAAGCAGTATAAATAAAGAACTCTCGACTTAATCATTGGCGGCAAGACTCTCCCGTGATATTGCAGAAATTCAAGGGCTCATGACTGCCCTTTCCTGCCTCATCTAAAACCCAATAAAATTCGGCCATCGGCTACCTTGCAGGAAAAGGATCATTTTGTTTTTTCAATGTTACTTCTAGCAGGAGCACATGATCTTCCGAATCTAAATTACAGCCTTGATGCAGAACCACCATCGGCTGTTTCAAGTCCTGAGTTGGGAATTACACATAATTCTGCAGACTCTACAACTAAAA
Source organism: Ambystoma mexicanum (assembly GCF_040938575.1). Lineage (NCBI taxonomy): Eukaryota > Metazoa > Chordata > Amphibia > Caudata > Ambystomatidae > Ambystoma > Ambystoma mexicanum. The sequence goes on along the minus strand of NC_090923.1, from coordinate 1,342,461,378 downwards.
ATGGGTCTCCTTCCTTTGCCTCCCCCACCCATTCAGCCTACCCATCGCTCGGCGGCAGCTGTCTTTCAGCTTCAAAACAACATTATGTCGGCAAAGATTTCCCATCATTTTTGAAAATATAGGAGGCTCTGAACAATAACTTCAAAGATCAGGCAACCTTACTTGCCATGGTGCATTCCAAACTGATCTTTTTGGAGTCTTTTACGTCAGCAATACAATCCAGGTTGTACAAAGAAGCTGAAACTTTTATGCAATGGCAAAATAGACTTTGCAACTTAGCGAGAGGCGAACTGTCTGAAAAAACCTGGATGATGAAAGCTATCCTCGAATAGCTTAAATGCCTGCGAGCTACGGCTATACTGACTTTATTAAAAATGCTAAGGGTGATCTAACATGTTGGGGAGAATTCTCTGAAATGTGCCAATACCCTTCTACCTTAGAGATCCCCCCAGCACTTTTGCTGGCCTCTAGGACTTTTCAATTTTTAACCTTTAGAGAGTGAGACATTTTTCCCACTCTCATGAATTTTATTGTGATTTAAACACTGTTTCTTTTTGGTTTTGGAGTCCGACAAACTCCATAGGCATCTTTGCATTGTGGCACACAGCACCTTCAGTGCAGTGGCACAAAGAAGTCTCTTAAATTTCCTGAAGGTTTAAATACCTTCTCTTGGGTAAACTACTGTTTCCAAGAGCAGTAAAGTGAAATTGACTTTACTTATAATTTTTAACTTTGTAGACCCTGCACACACTATCTTACCATAGGGTGCTGGAGGGGTTACCTAGTTTCTCATGTAACATTTTTATGTTACCCTTTCCTCGATCAATGGCTGGTGCCAGTGGTTTACGTTTTACTACCATTCTATGTTTTTACCACGGCTGCATTCGCAGCTGCAGTAAAGCACCCATGGGTGCCCATTTTGTCAAAATGGCCCAGGTCCTCTTTTTTCGCCATTTCTTGCAGGAAAGGTCCTTCTTGTGATTTACTCTGCGTGCCAAACCAGGTTTGGTCCCTTTGTTCGCTTTGTCTTTGGTGGGATTCCCGAGTGAAGCTCGCCTGTGGCTCCAGTATGTCTGGCAGGGGCAGGAAGTGAGGAAGGTGCCCGAAACTCCCTGTACTTAATCCCCTTGGTTACAGGGATGCACCCAAAGGTGATTGGCCGGCTGGCAGCAAGGCTTTTTGGCTTGGAAAGCAGAGTCGACCACAGGACGAAGGAACCCAAAGAAGAACTTGGAAGAGATGACTGCTGCAACTCCTGGACCGTTGGTTTGCCCGGTGAAGCCCTGCTGCAATGCTGAAGCTCCGAATTCGCCTTGACTAGAGAAGCCCTGCAAGGATGACTTCTCCGCTTGAGTTGGTGGGATCAATCAACTCCAAAGTGAACTTGTTTGGACATCTTCTCAAAGCTGGCTGTACTTCCACTGCTGCTGCAACCGAAGTGCCAGGGAGAGGAACACCAAATCGAGCAAATCGCTTTTAAGTCGGACCCAAGCGCTACGAAGATCCTCTGGACTTCCCTGATGCAGGACTGACCAAATCTGAGCCACCTCAACAGAGTGCTGGACCCCAGAAGTAAGGAAAGTATGAAGTAGTATCAGAGAACCGAGGCAAATCTGCATGTCTGCCAGGCTCCGCCTTATCCAGTAGAAGATTGTACACTGGATCTATTATTCACGGGCAAAGTATGGGTGGGCTGACAATGATTGCTGCCTACAGTGTGGGAGGTTCGGAGGCTCGTTCTATCATATACTCTGGGAATGCCCTTTGGTTAAATTAATGTGGGGGAAATGTATCCGCAGGTTGTCTAATGTACTGAAGGTGGGGCCTTTCTAAATATGAGAAAATATCCCAAGTGGTTGCCCTGGGACTGATTAAGAGAGTCATCGCCTCATTGTGGGGGGGGGGGGGGGTTCCCTGATCACCCCCGAGTGGCCAGTTGGGCGGCCGAGATGGACATGTGCATGGCCTTGGAAAAACAAGTGTACAATGCCAGGGAGTATCCTGCAAAGTTTATGATGGTTTGGGGTAAATGGGAGGAGGGGGGCGATGGGTAATGGAAATGTTCAATAGACTTGGCGGCCCCCCGCAGGGAGCCCTGTCATGTTACACTCACTTGGTCTCTGCAGGGACGTTGGGGCATGGTTGGAGCCCTCCCTGGAATCGGCTACCCGGGATCGGTTCTCACCCCCAACTGCTGCCAAGTACACTGTTCTGGATGCTGGTACTGCCCCTGCGGGAACACGAGAGGCAATGAGGAGGGTGTCTCTGACCTTTTGTGCCAAAATGAGGTAAGTAAGCGTTTACCCATATAGGCTCACCTGATATATAGTGAGGGCGAGCTCTCCGTCCTGCTTCTCATCAGCAGTGGCGCTTCAGGATGACCCAGTTGCTTCACTGGTCCATAGATGTGGTAGCCCAGGACGGCTGTGACGAACCATTTTGAAGGTAGGAGTTTTTCTGATTGTTCATATAAGTATTAATGTCTTGTCACACGATTTAAGTTTGTACCCTTAATAATGTCTCTTTCTCCCTTATAGGTGATGGCGGACAGAGGAACCGTTGCGCCAGTGGAAGACTTTGAAGTGATCCCAAGAAGATGACAAGTTGGAATCCAAAGGAAAGCGCTAGATGCGATGGCGCGCGACCTTAACAAATGTCTCTATTAGGTTTCTAACCTTATTTGTTCTTTCCTCCTGCAGGTATAGTCTGGCGGCGCTTGGAGAAGAGTTGCGGCGCGCGGACCTGACGGCGGTGAAGGATGCCTGCGACTGCTACGAAGCTGACCGTGTAGAACTTCTGAGTTGGTGTCCGAGCTGAAGGTCAGGTAAGGCGCGCAGTCAGTGGTTGTATACCACGAGCCAGGTAAGTGCGCTTTGGTCGATCGCGGATGGAGTCACTGCGAGCAGGTAAGAGACGCTTCAGCGATGATTCAGCTGGTTCTGATGGAGAAAACAGGTAAATTGCGCCTGCGCGATGGTTTTGCTGGCTATGCAGGTAAGATGCTTCTCTGCAATGGTTTTGCTGGACGACAGGTAAGAAGCTTCTCTGAGATTGTTTGGTGGGAGACAGGCAAGAGGCTTCTCCGAGAGGATTGCGCTGGAAAACAGGTAAGATGCTTCTCAGGCGGCAGTGAGCGTTACGCTGCTTAGGCAGAAAAACGCGAAGCCTAGGCCTGCGGGCGGGGCAGGCTTAAATAGCCTGGTCCTGGTCACACCCCCTTGCTCTGCTGGATGGTTCCACTCTGCCACTCCCAAATGATGCTGCACGTGCAGCTTCATGGATTCCTATGGCCACGCCCGGCCTAGATGCACGTGGTTGACTGACATGAGATGGAATAACACGTGCTCAAGGAAAAAAGTGTGACGAGCACAATTTATGTGCCTGGCGCCAGAGGCGCCAGGACTGGGTCCAACTGGACCCTTTAGGGCATGTAAACTGGGGTTCATGTCCAGTGGCCATGACATGTCATGACACATTATTTAATGTCTGTTTGTCCATGCTGCTATATTAAGCAATAATGGTTATTGTGCGCTTTTCTCTGTATGTTTTGCTGAGAAAATGAATAAAAAAATATTTTGTAAAAAAAAAAAAAAAAAAATGAGGGAACAGGAATTATGGGCTAAGTTTGCTTGTTTGTTGTTTCAGGAGATATTTAAGGCAAAGGGCACCCCCATTTCTTGGAAGTTGGAAATAATAATTCCGATCTTCAAGAGGGGGGGATAGGTCGAACCCAAGAAATGATCATCCTATAGCCCTATTAGATGTTCTTGGCAAATTGTTTGCATCAATACTCTTATGCCATCTTATTTTCTGGGCTAAAGATGAAGGTCCCTTGTATCCTCGTCAAACAGGATTCACTAAGTGAGTGGGTACTGATTTAAATCTTTACTTATTAAACACTCGAAAATTACGAGCGCTTAAAGGAGGCACAAAACTATTCTTAGCTTTCAAAGACTTCGAACAAGCCTTTCACAGTGTGAACAGAAGTAGTTTATGCATGAAATTAATAGCCTGGAACTGCCCTAGAGACCTGCTACAGGCCATTGGATCACTATACTCAAACACCATGATGCAGGTCAGACTAACTTCCCAAGGCCTGCCTTCTAAGAGAATAGATACCTTCATAGAGTTGAAGCAAGGATGTCCTCTTGCACCCGCCTTGCAACCTATATCCATCGAATATGAAAGTGTGATTGGGTGAAGCTAGGACCTTCCTGCCTAAGGCCAATGGCAATCTAGTAACATGGATGCTCCATGCAGATGATTTGGTCTTCATAGACCAAACACCCATAAGGCTCTAACATAGACTGATACAATTACAGGCTTATACGATGACCAAGGAATTTAGAATAAACATGAAATCAAAAATATTGATCTTCAGTACCTTGAGGGGGAAACAGAAAATGAATTTTAGGTGGCGAGTAGGAACTGAATACCTGGAACAGGTTAATACAATTCTCTATTTAGGGATTCGTATTAATAGAAGCATGAATGAAAACCCAAGGGTTGCAGACTTAAAAACGAAAATTAGGACTATTTGAACAAGTGGCTATACTACAAAAAAGGTATGGTAGATGTACTATGTTACCCATCCTAACATGCTACAAACAGAAGGTTGTAGCAGTCCTACCTTATGATGCTGAGGCAGGCTTAAATCTACCATGGCAAACATGGGAGGCCATAGAAGGAGGGTTTTGGAAGAAGGTGTTGTCCCTTCCAAAGGGACTCCAGATGGCAATAATCAGATATGAATTAGGACTTCACTCTCTATAAATCAGAGATACTTGGGAAATCGCTATCCCTGGTCTGGAAATGTGCTATGCAAGATTCTGCTGCCTCCTATGATATTTTAAAATCAGGGATAGAGGAAGAGGCCACTTGGCCCATTTGTCCCTGTAAACAGAAATGCATTGACTGTATAAAGGATTTACAAACTTCAATGGAGACTGTTAAAAAATCCAGATGCAGTTAAGCAGAAACTTAGATGTCAACACTGGATCGACACTCAGGGCAAGAGAGAAAGCTACAAATTAGCCTTGAATCTTGGCCTTGAATTTCGAGCAATGTATGTGATACCTAAATATTTAACCAAGTTCCTGAATGCTTATCACTGGAATCAGTTTCTCCGGCTAAGACTGAACCTGAATCCAACTAAGGAGGTATTGTTCTCTTGGAAACAACCTCTGTGGATGGATAAGGGGTGTAGGTTTTGTGAAGGCTTAGGTATAGTTGTGACATTTAAACACATAATAACTTCCTGTGCCGCCATGACTTCCTTGAGATCTGTTTATTTGAGGACATTTGTTGAGAATGTAGCCTCACTAACCGTTGAGGAATGGTGGAGCATGTTTTTAGCTGGGTAAAATAGGATGGCGGCCTCTCAGAACTGTCCAGAGGGCTGGTTCTGAATATCCATCTTAAAAAGGGACTCAAATAAATCTTAAACTGCAGCGCTCCCCAAGGGTAAGTATCATGAACAACCTAGCAAACCAGGGCAAAGTAATCACAGTCTTGCTTCTTGAAAAGTCAGATTAGGAATGCCAGAAAACCTGGTGAGTACTGCCCTTTTACGGGGGTGGTTTACAGAGTCCAGTAACCCAGGTCTTAAACCCAAGACCGACGACGACCCAGGAGTGGGACCCCACCAGCCAGAAGTAAACGAAACAGCAAAAAGGATTCCTAGATGCACAGCTCTCAGGTTTCCCATGGCCCTCCATGAGAAGGCCATGCAGACCTATTCCCCCCCCCCGCCCTCAGGACTCCGGAACTTGTCGATTTTTCATTCCCATTTGAAATTTAGGAAAAATACAAGTCCCAGAATTCCAAGCAAAAACAGGACTTTGACTTTTCCACTCGCAGCAACAGAAAACCTGAGAGCTCTCTAGAAGATGGGCTAAAAGGGAAACACAAACAGTAGGAATTTGGTCCCACAATGAAGAGAACTGTGGTGGTGACTCAGAGTAGCCAAAACCAACAAGGGAGATGTGGTATGGGAGTGAAAATAACCTTCAGGTTGCCAGCAGCTTCCTAAAATGAAGACAAACAAGGTGGTAAAATGGGAAGGCAGCAGTAAAATGGCCTGGAGATGGGGTCAGCAAGGAAGTCCCAGCCCAGCCAAAATGACAGCCCAGGAAGGATGTCCAACAGGCAAACATCAAAATCAGCATTAAAAGGTACGCAGACACAAGACCAATCAGTATGACAAAACTTGGCCTCAAAATTACAGCAGAAGTTTTTCTGCACCAAAATCCCCAAGAAGGTAAGCAAGCATTCCGGTTCCCGGACAAATCCAGCAGAAGTGAGGCACAGCCTCCCTTATATAAACCCTTCGCTCATGGGTTAGACTAGATCAGCCCTCCAATCTGCTCTCCAACCTTGACTCCAACATTCCCTCTGTCCTCATCCTTCTCGATCCCTCTTCTGCTTTCGACACGGTCAACCATACCATCCTGCTCAACCGTCTCTGTGATAACCTCGGTATCACCTATCGGGCTCTGGCATGGCTGACCTCCTCTCACAGATCGACCCTCTCAGATCCAACTTGGGTCCTTCCAATTATCTATCCCCCTCTCTACTTGTGGGGTTCCACAGGGGGTCTAACCTCTCGCCCTGGCTCTTCAACCGATACCTGGCAACTCTTGCCCGTTGCATTGCTTTTTTTTGCTTATATTTCCAGTGCTATGCTGATGACAACTCCTTTTCAGGCTGCCCTTGACCACCTCCTCTCCTTCTCTCATCTCCGATTGCCTAGCTTCCATTCAAGATTGGTATGCTGCCAACGATCTTTGTCTGAATGCCAGCAAGACTGAGATCCTCCTCATTGGCACATCTTTACCCACCTTTCCCCTCACTCTCTGGCCGGTCTCCCTTGTCCCTCCTCCTACCCCCACCTGTGAGGCTAAGAACCTCAGGGTCATCTTTGACTCCACACTTTCCTTCTCTGCCCACATCTCTGATGTCTCAAAAAAGTCAAACTTCCTACTGCACCTCCTCAGAGGTACTCTGCCCTTCCTCTCCTTCCCCCAGAAGCTGACTGTCTCCCAAGCTCTGGTTCTCTCTAGGTTGGACTATTGTAACAGCCTCTTTCTAAATCAACCCATCTCTAGTCTTTGCCCTCTGCAACTAATCCAGAACAGGACTGTAAGACTTGTCCTTGGCCTCAAGCCCTGGGATCGTATCTCTCCTGCCCTGAAAGCTCTTCATTTGCTCCCAGTAGATGCAAGAATTAAATTCAAAACCCTCTGCTTTGTCCACAAGGCTTTCTGGGGCCTGGGTGCAAAATACCCTCAGCTATCCCTCTGCAAATACCTCCCTTCTTTAGCTCTTCTACCTCTTAACTCCCTCAGGGTCAGTTGTTTTTCAAATAAACAAGCTGGGGGAAGATCTCTGTCTTCGGCCACCCTCTGGAATACCCTCCCTGCCGCTCTGACACTTGAGAACCATCTCCAGTTCCAGAAGCACCTCAAGACTTTCCTCATTGCTTCTGCTTCTCCCCCTGGCCCCCCTCTCCCCTGCTGAGCCGTTCTCTCTCGGCACCGTATACCTGGCCTTCCCTCCGTCTTCCGAGCCCAGGTACCTACTCACCCTGCCATCCTCCTCCACTGTCTACAGGCCACCCCCTGCACTTGGGGCTGCATCTGTACCCATACAGTCCCCCCACCCAGTTTTCTTCCTGCACTTATCAGACATACACTGTCTGCTACCTTCACTCAGCACTTGCCCTCGCTGGCTGCCCTATCATGATGTGTTGCCTTTATTATTTATTTATTTATTATTGATCTGGTTTTCTCCTTTTCTCCGCACTTTCCAGCCCCTCCCTCCCATGCACTCTCCCCTCTCACTCTCCCATGCACTTGCACATTTTCAATGTCACTGGGCCTAGTAAGATCATTGTTTTTGTTCTCCCCCTGTTCCCCTCCCCCCCCCGTTACCCTCCCTTGCTTGGTCGCGCTCTGAAAAATTTGTGTATGAGCGCAATATAAATAAAACTTCAATATCATTCCCACACAAACATCCCCGTCCTCTGTCCAAACCACAATAGAGGGCGCAGAACTGGACTCTGGGTGAGCGAATGTGGGTGCAACATCCTTTTTGGGCCTGCCTCATGGTTTCCCAGGACAAAGGAATGGCCCAAACACAAAATGGCTGGAAGAGTACATTTGGCTAAAAATGCGCTAAATGGGTTAAGCCAAAACTAAAATAACAGCAGGCACCAGCCTTCTCTCTAAAACCAATGTATCATGATGTAACCCCTCTAGGACGATAATGAAGTGCTTAAAAACCACCCTTCTCCTAGACACCAATTGGGCTTCCACAGAACTATATACTACCCTATACTAAAAAAAAAGAAAAAAAGAAAAAAAAAAGGATTGTAGTGGCAGGGAGACCTTGGCAGAAGTCTATTTGACCATGAAAAGTGGAAAAAGATACTAAAACAAAGGGTGTGGGCGAGGGAGGGTGAAAGGTTTATGGCTTCTCTAAAAGAGACAGCAAAACCCCCCACAATTGAATTCTGCTGCAACAGGGATCCATTCAGATTCCCTCTGGCCCTGCCTAGTGGCCTCTGATGGGCAGTGGATAGCCAAGAGACCTGGCGTTTTTTAATTAAAAGAGCATGCCACCTTGTCCATAGTTCTAAAAGACGATTCTCCTTTGAGGGGTTTAGGTTTATAGAAACGCCTGGCCCATTACTTTCATGCTCCTCTTCCCCCACAGCTTCTGCATAGGATATGTTGTGAACAAGAAGTTCCTAGAGACTCTACCACGGACATAGGTCCAACTCTACTCTACTTAAATATTCCTTTGTCCGAGGCCCTCAAGAAAAGGCCAAGTATTATTGTGGACCCTTAGTTTCAGAAAGTGAAATTGATGCACCATGCTTCATTTTGCCAGTAAACTGTTGGAGATAAGTAAACAAACCCACCATTTATTTATTGATAAAACCACATTAATTCTCTCACTGTGAAGACGGTGGAAATGAATCTAGACTTTAAGGCCTATTGGCAGAGCAGTTGGGTGCACTTGCACTGTTATGCTTGCACCGTTACCATGTACTAGAATCTTGCTGCACTTCTGGAGAAGTCAGACATTTTTCTATCTGAGGCGCACAGCTTTTCAACTCATCGCCTCAGAGTGTAAGAACAAAAACTTGAGTCAAACTGGAGACAATGGAAGCCTCAATCTTAAATAGACAGTATTCATAAGCTCGTTGCCCCCCCAATACATACCATCCAGCTGGCATAATTAGTGGCCATTTAGGTCTCCAGGATTGGAACAAGAACTAGAGTCTGACCAGGGATTCCCTACTTGTTCATGAAGTTTATAAGTAAACTTAACCATATTTTTTCCAGATGGCCCCATTACCTGACATTCGGTACCCTCCAAATTTCGGATCACCATGGCATGTTTGGGGCGGTGCAGCATGCTGCACACTTCCTGTCCCAGTTTGAGAGCTGCAGCTCGAACCAGACGTGAAGATTTCCTTCCAATCCAGATGAACACATCTGACCAACAGTCCAAGATGTACACTGATTTGGTATCCAAAAGACTTTGGACCTAAAAGGAAAAAGAGAGGGGAAGAACAAAGCATTATCAGAAATGATAAGAAAACAAAATCCACCTTAGCATCTTTATTCACGCAAACGTTTACTGTTCATATAGAAAGTAAAGTGTTTAAACCATTGTATCTACAGTTGAAGAGATCAAGCATTGCCCAAGCCAAGACTGTGCCCATGTTAAAACTGAAAGCAATGATTCTTAAAGTCGAAAACAATCTAACCAAGACTACAAGCCCAATAGAAGTTTAACCTTGCCTAGGATACAAGTGTGCAAGCATTACCTGAAGCCAAGAGAGTGGCACTTAGGCATCTGGGTAATTATGTTGGCTAACAATTGGCAGAGAGATGAAGGCCACGTTGGGGAAGGGAAACCTGCTGCTCAGGAATTTCGTTTGAAGTTGGCACAATTTATATTTATTGCCCAAGACTTTACTCAACAGTGAGAAGTGGGTCATACAGGCAACCTGAAGTAGTGGTTGTGGCAGAAAGACCAGAGAGGCAAAGAGGCTGCCCCTTTTTGAAGAGAGATATGTTGAAGTGCCTTCACATACACCTCGTCAGACCTAAAACATGATATAAATCACAAAGTAGTGAAGCTGTAGTGGAATCACAAAGTACTGAAGCTGTGGTGGTATATCTGGGTGTCAGTGGATGTAAAACATCAGTAGTACAAGCGAAGTGGAGTTCTGTGAGACAAATGAGAATGTTCGCATGGTGAACTTTAGTAGAAGTGAAGTTGTTGAAGTAGAAGCAGCAGTACTATGAAGTCATCCTGACAAACTTACTGTAAATCCTAAAGTTGTGAGTAGTGACATATTAACTATAAACAAGAACTGTGTTTAACAATTGCAGACGTTGCATTTGTTATGAACTGTTGCAAAGCATCGTGTCTTGCAATACCACTGGTGCTGTTTTGAGGAAGTGGAAAGTCCATATTTCGCCAAGAAGAAAGGATTTGCTATTGTTGAAACTTTGGCTAATAAGACTACTGTGACATTGAAATATCAATGACTGATGACATTGAAACCCTAAGAACTGATCTGAGACCATCTTACCTACATGGATTTACTTGTTTCTTTTGTTAAACTTTGGAGTTGAATTCACATTGAATCCTGGGGAAGGGATCTCGCCCAGGTTCTTAAGAGTTTATCGGGAAACTTTGAATGTTATTGTTGTTAACTGAATTGCCATATATTTAATGTTTAAGTGTGAGGGCCAGACATCCTGTGTTAGAGCATTTCCTTTTAGTTTTGTTAGGTAGGGAAATCCTAAGCAGAGTAGGGATAATGAGGTGTCTAATATTTTTTTCTTTAATAAATTGGCATATTTTGAACAATCATGAAACAGCAGTCCGCCTCGCGTTGCTATCCCCTCACACCATCTAGGACTGGATCAATGTGAGGCAGGCCTTAAGCATGTGGATGTCTTTGATGGAAGGTATTCTGAGGTAGAACGGCGGGTCATCTGCGTATTGATGGATGTGGATGTTGTGTGGAGCCAGGAGGGTTCCATGTAAATACTAAACATCATGGGGGTAGAGGATGGATCACTGCAGAACTCCACAGGTGAGAAATAGATTTGGTGATCTGGAAGAATCCATTTGTACAAACTTGTGGCAATTAGAAAGGTAGGATTTGAACCAGTTAAGGACGATCTTGCTGCTCCCAATAAGGCAATGTAATTTGTCAGTGCGTGTCTGGTGGTCCACTGTGTTGAATGCTGCTAAGAGGTAAAGGATAATCAGGCGGCAATGATGGCCAGTGTTAGGAAAGATTTTCCTCTTGCTGCTTTCCTCCTATAGAGTTGTATGGCACATCATTCTTTTTGCTTTGTTTAGACTCCTGGCCTGCATTTCTGGAGCCAAGTAAAGCCTTTCCGCTTTACTTACCTTAACCTTTTGCTCATTCTTATGGGGAAACTGATCCGTCCCCAAGACTATCAGTATTCAGAGACTGTCTCGCTTTGTGAATGTCTTGTATTGTTAAAATTGCACACATCACCTTAAAGTGAAGTGCAGTTCGATCACTTTGTATCCTTGTATCTTCTTCTGTAATGACATTTGGTTACTTTTACAATGTGCCTCGGACGAGCTGGTAGAGGCAGCTTGTTTTCTACCATTTTTGTAACATTGTACTCGTGCAATTTTGCATTCATCACAAATGGCTGCACAGGCTGGCTAGCAATCTAAGATTGCCATGCAACACCTTTTGCACTTGTCCTTTTGGCCATATTATTCTTTGCCCTTCTTAGATCAGAAAATACCATATATGGAATGCCCTTTCCCAGGGAAAGCTGCTGCTTCTGCAGGCAAAAGGTTGCTTTGTGGGTGAGCCCCGATGTGGGGACTGGGACTGTTTAGTCCCAGTACAGATTTGGTTGCCTGAATGTCTGTTGCTCGGCAGATGTGGGGGCAGGTTTGAACGGTGCAGATTGCTACCAATGGTGGGCCTGGGCATGCTCCCAGCAAAAATCTTCGATAAAGAGCAGGCTCCTGCAGACATTCGACAGATCAACATTGGAGCCCAGTCCTCTATGCAAAAGAGCAGCCAGTAGATGACCAAAGGACGACTGCTGCAACTGACAAGCATGGACTCCAGTGCTGGTCCAGTGAAGCCCTGCTACTCTGCTTGATCTAAATAAGACCCTTATCAGTGCTTCGACCCATGAACGGTGGGAATAACCAGTCTCAATCCCTGCTCGAGGATCACCTTCCTAGCTTTTGAAAGTGTCCCTGGGTGGATTGAACAGCTCTCCCCTGGGCTACCTCACCGTTCCAAGTTCATCCTTGGAACTTGGAGGATCTTCAACTCATGTAACAAGACGACTGCAGTTTCAGCCTTTTTGCATCAACAGAAGCTGTGGTGGGCCTGGTCCTTTTGTTAGTCCATTGAAGATCGCCTGTTGCTACCTGATTGTGGTGACTCTCGTTTCAACATTCCTTCAATCCCTGGGGGTGCCCGGAGGTCGTCTGTGCCTCAGAAGTCTTTCTTTGTTTGGGTGTTCTACTGGAAGCTGTCTGGAACCGATCCCTAAGCATGGCAACCAACCAAAACTAAATCTTGCGCCCAAAAGTGACATCTGCACACCTGACCTTTCAGCCTTTCCTCAGTGGGAGCAAGCACAGAAGACTGTGACCCCAACAAAATGTCAAACCTCAACAGTGGTCTCTGGAGACATCGGTAGTCAAGCAAGTTAGTTAACATACCTGTTTCTGTCCCCCCTTGTCCTCCATAGGGTTACATGGGTGTTATATACTGTCCCCTAAAATCTTTCTTTCTTGACTTTGGTCAGTGGAGGCTTGGTCAAGGATCCCTTCCTATGCCTCTCCCAGTATAAAGGATTGAGTGAATTTACTCATCTGGAACTTAATCTAACTTTTTGACTTTTAATTAGGCATCACCAATCTCTTCATAAAACTACCTATGAAGTACATACTTTTGAACTGGTGACCTTTGGGCACAAGGGCCTAAACCATCTTACGGTTGGACGTTATAAGAGCTACGGAAGTTAGGAAAGCTGTTCTATGATTATCCGGAAGTGTCTTTTCTAATTCTAAGGCATCCAAGTACTTCCCTGTGTTACACTGGTTATTAAATCAAATGCTTTCCTATCTCCTATGAGTGAAGGTATATATCTGTTTCTTAGTGTTCGTTTGACAATATTTGACTAGAAGTTTTACTTGCTTAGTGTGTTTTTTTAAGGACTAATACGTTATTGGATATTTCTGCACTTACCGGTGTAAATTGGTAGGATGGAAAGAGGCTGTTGGCAATGTGTTGGAGCAGTTGTGTTGCTACTGCTTTCTCAAGGTTCTTACCTAGGAAGGGAATGATGGGTGATAAGGTAAGTAGTTGCTGAAGTCAACAGGGTCCAGTGTTTGTTTCTTGAGAAGCCGGGAGGATTTGCCAGTCTTGAGAGTCGAGGGGAAGGTGCCTTGAGTTAGGGAACTGTTGATGATTGTCAGGTAGAGGAGGAGGGCTTCAGTCTGAAGGGTCTGGAAAATGAAGGCAGGGAGGATCTTGTCCGTATAAGATGTAGCCTTGAGAGCTGCTAGGGTGGCAATAAGGTCTTCCATAGTCAGTGTCTTGAAATTGACCAGCTAGTTGTGGTATTATTGTTGGATCCGTAGACTTAGTAAATGACCCCTGCATTTTAAAACCGTTTGCCCTGGAGAGAGAAAATGTGTAATGTGACAATGCCAGTACCATGGCCTTGTGGGGACGGGGGAAGAAGTAGTGTGAATGAGGGAGTAGTCGTGTGAACGAGGTAGTAGTAGTGTGGAGGAGAAAGTAATTGTGTGGATGAGGCAGGCGAGGTAACATAAAAGGGTGATGGCAAGAACTAGGAGTGAAACATCGGAGGGACACATGGGTGAGTGAACAGCCTGAAACCAACTGAGTAAGTCCAGGGCTCTTCTCTAAATCCTTTGGGGCACAACAACTGGATAGAATAAGAACAGATCGGAACTCCCTCAGGAAGTTAGAGAGCCAGCCACTTAGGGAATTATATGTGACCTAAAACAGAACCAGACAGAAGGTTTTACTGGTTGATAGTAATTACAAGGGGTTACAGAAGCTTGCATTAGGTAAACATCCAGAGAGACAGAGAGAGAGAGAGTCCCTAGGGCCCAAAAATATATTTTAATAAAAACCCTTGAAACGTCCTTGAATCATGTGTGCGCTACCTGTGCCAGTAATTTGGATCAAAAAAACAGGCACACTTAATGGGTGTCATGTGGTGAACCACTTAGTGTGGGATACATTGCAGAAATAACACAGCCCTCCAGTGGCCGTTGTGGAGCTCAAGAGCTTCCTTTCATGTGTGAGGCCTTTACTGAATCAAACATGGCAGACAGGCTTTATGAAGTCTTGGTGCCCAGAGCCTGGTCGAAAAAGGAGAAGTCAAGGTTTGGAGGAGAAATCACATTTGAAGGCTTTAATCAGAAAGGCGCTTTGCATAGGCCTAGTTGTGGCATGAGACAGTGAGTGGTTGGAACACACATGGGGCGTGTTGGAGAGAAGGTGAGACAAGAGGTAGGAGAACAACCTAAGTGTAGGTAAAGGGCCCCTTGGCAAAAGCATACATCAAGGAGGAAAGTCAAATCAGGTTGATAGGGGCAGGTGCCAGGCCCTTAGGCAGAAAGGTAGAAAAAAGAATGAGAACCAGCCTCTAGGATACTCCACCCACCTCTTCTCCGAGTACAGCTCTGGGCCCTGTGGACGTCTCAAACTTAGTTAGGACACACTGAGACCTACTCCAGCACAAATCCTTTGCCAGGGCAAGCGACCGACCCTAGTCAACACTCAAAGGCCTGAAGCGATCCTTTCGAGAGAAACTGAATTTTTCCAGAGAAGAGACCCAGGGAAATGTTTTCTTATTGTATGGAAAATACTACCCCCTCCTCTCATCCCACCAAGGTTTCCATTTTTTAGCATTGGCTGGTCCAAAAACAGCCACATAGAAAGAGTGGCATCAAGTTTGAACTGAACTTTCACAATCATTTGTCAAGAGATTGGCCCATACGTTGGAAAAGAAACAATTGCCGTCGGAGGGAAGAGGCAGCGTCAGAGCAGTTCTCGTTTAATGGGAGAAGCAATCCTATTTGAGCTGTGCTATTGGTTTCTAAACCCCACACTTTCCCATATCACTGTATTAGAAACTGTGATAAGTCTACTTGATCATCAACTAACTATCGTGTCAGGGTACAGAAGCACGAGTCTGACACGGGGTGGCATATTGGTTGGTATAGACTTATTTATAACAGCAAAGGTAAAGAAAAGTCCATCTCGCCCCTATTACTAGGAGGAGATGCCCTGAAACAAAATACCAAGGACCCAGTCAGGATGTCTGTGAAGCAAAATGTCCACCATCTTGTGTCTAACCCTATTTCAGTCCCTTACACTTTCAAACTCACTAAAGAAAATTAGATCGCTCATTAATCCAGAAGGAAGCCCATCTCATTCTGGATGTGGACTCCAAAGCACAGTTTTTGTGACAGAATATTTTCAATGTCCAGTTCCTCCATCTTTTGGAGGAATCCTCTTCCTCTGGTTGTGAAACATAAAAGTAGTTTTTTTTAGTCTATTATCAGGCCTGGTTCACTAACCTGCCAGGCCTGACCATAGATGTTCCCCAAAGGACTCAATGCTGCAATCACCAATAGCGTATCAAGTTTGGTTCACTTTTAACCTTTCATACTTTCTCGTGTTCTCCCCCAACTTCTTCTGGGCTCCAGCCCACTGCTTATAGGTATCTTTTTTTTATTCAAAATGTTCATATTGAGATTTCAAGCTGAGCAACAATACAACAGTAACACCCGTTTTATTCAAAGACTTGACCTCGAAATTAAAACCCAATATGAGAATTGCATCATTGTTCTAAAACCCATCCATAGTGCAGGTAAATCTCGGTCGCATATCGCTCAAATCAAATAGTGTCAGCTTATCAATCATGAAAACAGAAAAGTAAAAAACAAACATGAACATTAAAAACAAATACAAGTGGGGAAGCATGGTAGGCTGCAATGCATAAAGCACATTGGTAACTGTTACAACAATGAAAAGGAAGTCATCTCATGGACCTTGTGATATATCCCAGAGCCATCGTGCTGACTCACATAGGTAATGAGAGGGGCCCATTCTTGGCGGGATCGTGCAGACTCCCCCTAGCTGCAATGCATAGCCACCACATACAAGATTGTAGACCACCATTCTTTAATGTCTGGGGGGAGTGAGGACTTCCAATTCTTTGCTATGACCATCATCACTGCAACCAGAAGATGAGTTATTAGTTTGGACTGTTTCACCCCCATCTTGTAATACCCCCGTGGATCCTCATCGCCTAGCAGTATCACTAGCAGGTGCGCTTACAATTCTACTCCGATTATGGTTTTCATCTGAGCTAATACTTCCTTCCAAAACACCTGTGTGACTGGGCATGTTCACCACAAGTGAAAAAAGGTACCCATAACAACGGAGCATCTACAACATATGGGGGTATGCGGGTTCATTTTATTCAAGCGTTCTAAGGTCAAGTACCACCGAAGTAGCAATTTAACACCATTTTCTTTGAGGTGAACCGATTTAGAATATTTCCCTGTCCTAGTCCATATACTGTACCATGCCAATTCATCTATGGGTCTCCCAATATCCTCCTCCCATTTGACCACCAATGTGTGGGGCAGGTGGAACCTTTTAGAGTAAAGGATTTTATAGATTAATGATAGTAGCCCTTTCAGGGGTCCACAATAAATAAGTCTTCGAACCGGGTAGTATCTCGTTTAACTTGAGCCACCAGTTTTGAGTTAGTGAGCCAATGACAGAGTTGTATATACCCGTATCTGTCTGGATTGAATACTAAAAAGGCTTGTTTGTATTGCTCAAATGATAGCGGTTGCTCATTATCAAATAGTTGGCCTGCCCTAGACAGACCCCCCTCTATCCATCGAGTAAATCTTAGTGCCCTATCCGGAAGGGAATTACAGTTATTCCAGATTCCTGTGAGAGAGGATGGAAAGGTGGTGGTTCCATTTCTGCAGGCTGCCTTATCCCAGAAACCAAGAGTTGACTTCGTGGTCGGGAGCCCATTCCCAAGGTTTTTCCTGGTTCTCGGGAAGAGCGCCAGCACTATTAGTGTATGGGACCTCCTAAAGCGGATGGTTCTAGAGATGCCCAGTGCTTGGTGTTATATTGTGATGCTTGTCTCTACAGTAATGGAGCAATGTATGCTGCATACAAGTAACTATCTACATCTGGTACTGCCTGCCCTCCCCTCTCCTTTGCTGCCATCAGCATTCTTCTAGCCACTCTTGGGGGTCTGTATCCCCAGACAAAGTTAAATATGTGCGGCTGGAGCTCCTTAAGAACCACAGAAACACTCTGGGGATTCAGATGGGTAATGCTTGGAAAATATATAACTGCCTTGGCAACAGCGTCATCTTGACCGCTGACATTCTACCCAACCAAGAAATTTCCATCATCCCCCCCCCCCATTTTGCCAGGTCTTGTTTGGCAGACGTTAAGAGTGTCTGGATATTAGCCGCGTATAATTGGTTATACTGGGCCGTCAAAAAGACACCCAGATCCTTCAGTGAATTTGTTGCCCAAGCAAAATCAAAGGTACTTTTTAACTGCTGAACAGTATGATGTGTTTCCGAGACATTAAGTATGGTGGATTTTGCATAATTAATCTTGGATCCGGAGGCCTCCTGACACCTTGCCAACAAGAAAACTACATTGGCAAGTGTTTTTACTGTGCTCACCATATCAGGTCGTCAGCATATAATGCAATTTCATGTTGATACCCAGCCCTTCTAGTCCTTGTATACTCTCTGTGGAGCGAACCAACCTTTGCGAGAGGCTCCATGGATAAGGCAAAGAATTGTAAAGTTTGCGAGAACTCGCAAGAAACTAAGGCCCAAAACCAAACCCTGTTAGCACCCTGGTCAGATAACCGCAGTTCACCGCATCAAACGCCTTCTACACATCGATCGACAATACCGCCAACGCCTTCTTACTCCGTCTGGCTAATGCCATTACGTCTATTGTTCTCCGGATGTTATTGTGCGTGTGCCGACCCGGGATGAAACCTGTCTGGTCTGCTCCAACCACTAATGTGAGCATAGAAGCGAGACGGGTGGCTAAAATCTTGGAATAAATGTGTACAACGTAATTAAGGACAGCAATTGGTCAATACAACGAGCATTGTGTAGGGTCTTTATCCGGTTTGCCAATTAATGTTAGGACCAATTCTAAGTATCTGCTAGGCCTTGTCCGAGATATTAAAGTAAAAATGCTTCCTCTTAAGCATTTTATGGGAGATGTTAGCCGCCCAGAAAGCTTTTACCTCTACTCTAGCTACTTATAGTTGTCTATATACCTTTCGTATACCCTCAGCTTTATATTTAGTTTCCCATTCCTGTACCTGTACCTTCTCAACATTCTGCCTCTGGGCCATCATTGTGCGTTTCCACGCTGAAGCTAAACTAATGATTTCCCCCCGTAATGAGGGCTTAAACACATCCCATACTGTCACTATTGGCACTCCCCCCATTCAAGTTTTCCTGAAAAGAATGTGTAATTCTTTCGGAGAAAGACTCACAAACTAACGGATCTGTTAACAATGAGTGTTTCCATAGGGTAGTTTTCATAATCTCCAGGGCTAGCGAGTCTAGCTGTCGAGTAATAGGGGAACGATCCAAAACCAGTGCTACCTCTATGCTAGCCGATCTAGCTAACTGGGTCAGGGGACGGGAAACCAACAGATAATCTATTCTCGAATAACCCTAGTGTACAAGTGAGAAATTTGTGTAATCTCGGGAGTGTGGGTGTAAACAGCGCCAAACGTCTAGCAGTTGTAAATCATTCATAGCTTGCTTAAGCGAAACCACCTTTGTGTCGTCTGACCCCGACGCTAGACCTGATCTATCCATCGCTGAGTCTAGAACCACTTTGAAGTCCCCTCCGACCACCAAATCTCCTCTCTGAAACTGTGCTATTTGTGGGAACACCTGATTATAGAAGGCGTCCTATTGCTGATTTGGACCATAAATCGAGACCCGGGTCAGGTCTCTTCCTCCAACCCTTACATGCACCTATATATAGTGGCCCTGGTGATCTCAAAAGACCTTGATTTTCTCAAAACGCATGGAATTAGACATTAGAATTGCTACCCTAGCCCTAAAGCAAAAAATTGGTGTGGGAACCATTTGGATCTTAAACTTGGCCAGTCCGTTCTCAAAAGGTGAGTCTCTTGCAATAATACTATATCGACCTTCTGTTCAACCAGCCTGCACAATACGCTCTTCCTCGGGGCATTGAGCCATTGAGCATGCAAAGATACAATCTTCATACCTGCCATCCCTAGAGTCATCAGCAAGTTACATAACCCCAACAGCCAATGGGACCTTCACCAGCTTTAAATCTCTCCAATTTGGTAGTGTTATATGAGGACAACGCTTCACATTACCCATACGATTCCACAATTCCACCACCCACGCAACAACAAAAAAGAACCAAAAATCATGCAAAACTAACTTTAACAACAAAACAAAAACATTCTAGATTGCCCTCCATGGTGTGATCCACAGGTTTGAAATACCTGAACGAGGGGGTTGTGCTCCCAAAGCCCCTATAAACAACCTCTATTATTCAAGATGTGGCTATAAATCCTGTGCAGAGCTAATCACAATGCACAGAAACCACCAGAAAAAACAAAAAAACTAAATTCCTGGACTCGGTTCCTTGATTAAAGTAACCCATCTTCATGGATATTTCGGGAAAGCCTTCAGGTCTGATCATCGGGAGCCTTACTAGTCTCTCATCTATCTGTGGAGGGACGAGAGTGGTGTTTGCATCTGTTCCTCCTAGAGCGTGTTGTGGTCCACCCCTCCAGGGGAGCCCCAGTTCCTCCATCCTGGAATCTGTATTTCTTCGGGCGGGATCTTCATTTTCTCCACTGCCGCTCTGACCGACATATATTGATGTTGATGTCCATCCATTTGAAATAGAATGCGAAACAGGTAACCACAGCGATATTGGATCTTTTTGTCTAAGAGCCATAAAGTGAAAGGTACATCGATCTCAGTTTCTGAATAGTCCCTTGGGATAGATCATGTTACAATTGAAGGGTGTTGCCTCTAAATTTAATTAATTTCATTTTTTTTGGAATGCAAGTTTGTTAGTCTTAAAGAAATGGACCCTCGTAAGGGAAAATTAGAAATAAACTCTTGTGTGTCCGGTCCAGTGTAAGATCTACTTCCATTTTTCCTAATATCCCCAGAAACAATCCCCAGACATAGATGTCTAGATCTGGGCCTTCAACCTCTACAGAGATGCCTCTAATGCAGACATTATTCCGTTGTCAGTGGTTTTTGGACTCCTCTTGTTTCTCATGCATGGAGGCTCTATCAGCTTCCAGCCCCACCATGAGTTGTCCCAGCTGATTAAAAGAGTTTGCTTGATCACAGAAGGCCGACTCTAAGCCCCCCAATCTGGACTCTGAGTTTGTTGGGCACTCTGCGCTAATTCCTGGACCGAGCCTTTCAGTTCTTGCAGAGTGGAAGCCATACCTTAAAGCAGGGTTATGTCGCTTTTTGTGGCCAGTTGTGTATTCATAGTCAGGGGCCAAGGCTGGTTCTGAACCAACAAGGCTACTGGCTGGGGTTTTTGAGTGCAGCAAAATCTCCTTAATTGAGGTTGTCCCCTTCTCTGTTTTTCCCAGAAATGTTTGGTACAGGAAATCTTGCCCAGGCTGCAGTTCAACTAAAGGCAATTGGTGAGGTATCCGAAATCAGAGGCCGGTTCCCTCCGCAAAGTCAGAAGGGAGTCCCCTCAGATGATGGCCCTCCAGCTCGACTATTCCTGTCCCTGCATTATTATGGTGCTATCAGGTGCCAAGGTAAGACCCCTCCTTCTCAGGTAGTGTGCCATTAGAGCTGTGTGCTTAGTAAGAGCTCAAGTTGCCATGCATTCCTTTAATTGTACGGGCTCCCCGCCCGATAGAGCCTGCATCAGTGATTAGGGGACCAGGACCCATCAGCCTATTCCCATGGCAGCCCTGGGTCACTTGCTTTCGTGGTGCTACCTACCTGCACCGTTCTCAGCCACCGATATGTGCACCGTACCTTATCAGCTGTGTTTGAATATCAGGCTGTCCTCCTTCCCCGTGGGATGGGGTTTATGGCCTCTCCTCTGCTGCCTGCGTGTCAGTGACTGGCTTCATTGAGACTACTTGCCCAGCCAACCCCTCCTGATCGGGGTCACACTGCAGCCTCTGCGATTCTGTATCTCAAGTCGGTGCCACCGTCAGGGCGAGGGAGGGTGTTGCGAGCGCTCCCTGGCTCCTTCACTGCAGCTCGGTCTCAGAGAAGGCAAGCTCGCCTGAGCTCTCCAGCGCTCCACAGGCTCGGCTCCAGGCGCCCTGGCAGTGCAATCCAATGTCGATTCCCGATCCGACTAAGGAGGAGCATCCTCTGATACCATCGGCTCGGCACCGGACAGCCCGACGGCCATATATTCCCCTGTCATCGGCCACGGGTTGGATTATAAACCTAGTCGATTTTGCATCAGCTGTATGCTTTCACAGAATCCCCAGCATATCCCTCGATTCCTGAAGGGCTCTGGTCCTGGAATCTATTATTTCTGTCGCTGCTTCTGTACGTCGAGTGGCCACATCTTTGGTAAATTATTCTCAGGCTATGGAGCTCACAGGGCTAAGTGCCATCATCCTCCAAACAGGCCACGCCCCCGGTTATAGGTATATCTGCACTGATGCATGTCTGTGACCCATATGAAAACGTGGAAGCCCCACCAGTATACAACGGAGTCTGGGACCCATATGGAAACTGACACAGCCCATCAGCATCTCAAACTCTATTGTATACTGGCGGGGCTTCCTCGCTTTCATATGGGTCCCACACCCTTTTCCATTGCTTCGGCGGGATCCCTGTCCCAGCTTCACTTATTGTCCATTTGGACAGACCTGGTGTACTCTCCTGCCAGGTACTGTCCCACATAGGCTTATTCCCAAAGTTTGGATCAACTTATTATCCCCTTTTGCTGTTTGGGATGCGTTTACGGGATTTACAAGGTTTGCATCCAAATGTACAATTCCTCTGTTCTCCCCTTTTGCTCCTTGGAATGTCTTTATGAGGCTTTTCAATACAATAAGCTTGCTCAGTGCCCCAATCACTGGCCTGACCCTTTCCCTACCTTTGGCAAGTCTCAGGGATGTCTCCGGCCTCTTCTGGTGGTGGAGCACAGCTTCTGTGTTGCTGCCGTGCTCGGTTTCTCGCAACTCCAGACTCTCCCTCATTTCTCAGGTAGTTTGCATCCTCGGTCTGCGTTCGCTGGTGAGGCTTCTTTCCTCTCTGCCACTGGCCTGGTCTACCTCGCTTGGATCCTTTGGAAAGTCATGCCTCTGTGTCTCGGTTTCCAGCCTTTAGGTCCCTGCCACGGAACAAGCATTTAATTCCATGCTCCTACAGGGCTGGCTAGATGCTCTGTTCAGTCCATCTTCCATTTTTATGATGAAGGATGCCTCTTGAAAACTGTACCGCGTGTGTTGGTTCTATGGTGGGTTTTTTCCTCCCTGTTCTGTCTTCTTCGTTTCAGTGGTATTTTGTATTAAGCTTGGTTAAGTCTCACTCTTCCTCGTCCCAGTACTGTTAGTGATATCCTTTGCTCTACTATAACACAGAGGTATGGGGAACAGGGAAGGCCCGAGTGGGTTTTAAGGAAATTGAATACTGAAAGATTAAGTGAATACTGTGTTATTCCAAGGCCAACGTCACCGGACGCATGAAGGGTCTCCCTCCTCATGAGATCCACCCCCCTCCAGGCCCCCCCACCCCAAGGCATGTTTTTCCTTCAGAATTAGAGGAATAGGTACTTTCAAAAGAACAAGCAAAATGTTCAAACAGTGGTCAGCTGGGTTTATAATATTCAATGAACCATGATGTCAAAGAGACAAACCATTATTCTTACACATTAAAATTCCCGATGTATTTACATTCTGAGGATCAGATGCCATAAACAAATGACGGTTGTCAGAAGGGGGAGGAAACAGTCCCTTCGACACCAATTTCAGAACGGTTATATTTGCTTTACATGAATTATTATTATGTGGGCTAAATTGGACAGAAGACGCTCTTTAGTGAATGTTGATTAATCCACATCATTATGTTGAAAGATAGCTGCACACCTAAGCAAAGTAAGGAACTAGTGCCTGGATCCCTAAGTGTTAAACAAGTATAATCACTTTGCTGGTGTTGCGCTTATCCTACAATAACACAAAGTCCTTCAATTCTGCCGTCATTTAATATTTTCTGATTGCATGACAAAGTACTTCAATTCTTCCAAAAAGTCCTTCCATTCTGCCGACATGTGTTTCAACCCTAAGTCGTTATCAAGGCATTCAATTACATAGACTTCATAATTGTTCTTAGTGTATATCACTGTTGCATTATAGAAACCTTACAAGTTGCAAGGCTGCATACAAAGTAGTACAGTTGCGATGTAAGCCCTGTCTTGAATGAGATTCTTGTACGTCAAAAATCAATTTAGCTTCTTAGTCATGTTCAATTCCCCAGCTCCGTTTTTTAAGTAGCTCAGCCGATTGAACTCCATTCCATTATATTTGCTTGGTTTTCAATGAATCAAGGCTAATCTTAAAAAAACAATTGTATATAATAAACAAAAAGGGGCAGCACCTGGACAGGCAGCGCATGGTGTAGAGCCGTATCCATCGAGCGCTGCTATTCTGCAGCAGTAACCTTGACTTAAAATGTACATTTCTGCGGTAAGTGGCTTGAAATGACACTGGAAGCTGCGTGAGATCCCACAGCGGGAAGCAACTGATGGGATTTTGGCCCACAGCGTATTTACCATATTGAAATCAGTCAAGCGTCTGGCTTGCTAGCTGTGCAATACGGCTCTGTTCTCATGTCAGAATGATGCTCCGACAAACTTCAGTCAAGGCTGATTGCATCAGAGATCTATCGACGTGTCACTGTCACAATGAGATACTCCAAGGCCGGTGAATTCTGCTAAAACATTCTAAATATTCATGTTAATTTCACAAATCTCTTAAGTGCATGACAAAGCGCCTGAGCATTTAAATATGTATATAAGCGCATTCATCAAACAGATAAAAATACATACAACAACTTCTCATTCAAATTGCTATATGCCTACAGAAATGTGACAATTGCAGATCTGCTTACTATGGCATAATGGGCATTTGTTTAAAAAATAAACCATCTAACATCACTACATAGTTTCTATTGCTTTTCATTAATTTCTTCTCACACCTACTAGACTCGACTAGTTTCAACAAATTACCTATTGGTTATTTCTCCACATGGTTTTGTCTTTCGTTAGGTCGTTAAATTTGGCTTAAAAAATAACTTTGTGCAGGATTGCGATACTCAGCATAATCTTGCCAATTACCCTGACCTTACTAATTAACTTTCATCTCCAAACCTCACTGAATTTGATATAACATTCTCCTCACATAATTTCAATGAGTTGTGCACACCCTCGCTGTATGCTTGTTTCGCATCACTTCTCTGGGTTAGATAAAAAGCAAAACCATTTTGAGGTGAATATTATGAGATAACGAGAACTATTCAAGTTCGAAATCTATAAACTACATTGTGAAACAGATAGTGGTAAAATCACAAGTTGATCCCTATGAACGGTTTAAAACCTCTAAGAATATAAACAAGCACTACGTGTTAAGATGACTGCCAGATTTGACAAAGGACACCATGGCTAAATATTTGTTTTATATCTCCATAAATCAGAGGCACTATAAAACAAAATCCAAAATGGTGCTTGGTAAGGACCGAATGCCAATGCTCCATGTGGTTATCAGGCCACAAACTGCAATAAAGTTAAGTGCAGAAAGGTATGAAATGAGTCGCGGTTAGGAGAAGTGACAGTTTCGATGATGTACGTTGAAATAGATGCAGATTGGGATAACTATTAGAGGCACTTTAATGTCGGAGAGAGTACTGATAAGTACACAATGACAGTAGAATGCTAAGAAGGTTGACAGACAGCAAATGAAATCAAATACCGGTGAAATATTGCAAAAGAAAATAAAAGTGTGAAAAAGTTCATGCAACATATTTGCAGATAGAAATAGTGTTTGAAGCAAAGAACCAAACTAGTGTCATAGATGGTACACACATGCCTCTCGAGACTAAAGGAAGGTCCAAGGGTTTATATTGAAATATTTGAGGGCCCTATGGCCATTCCTCTCTCTAGTCTACCATGGAATATTCTCCCTGACCCAGGCATCCATACCTCAAACGTAAATGATATCAATCGGTAACCCTGGTCTTCTGGCTGCCTTTTGTTAATGGGGAATCCCCTAAGTGCAGGCTGTCTGATCTCAGGATTGTGCCTTGCACTCTGTGAGGGGTCAGCAATGAGAGGCAGACACAAGGTTGTAATATTCTCAACAACCATATTTATTAAAATAAATGGGGTTGAAAAAAAGGCCTATGTTGCCCTAACCAAAAGAGGATGTTGTCCCTACCTATGAAACCAAAACTAAAACAAATTGACCTCACACTAACATAAAAAAACAGAAAAGTAAACATCAGAAGTTCTGTTTTCACTTCATTTAAATTAGGAAACATCATAAATATATACAATTTCAAAAAAGCAATTTTTGTCTCCAGAGTTTAGTTTCCCTTCCCCTGAACTGTTTCAGGAAAAGGTATTTTGAAAGATTCTGTTTCACCAAAGTTCCAACAAAGGCAATGACAACGTTTCTTTCGGTCACACACAATGAAATATATTGAAAGTCTTTTATAGTTTTCTGGATGGCAAAGCAAAATGTTCACTTTTGGTAACAAAACACAGATGTTCATTTTGGGTTTAAAGATGGCAAAGTAAAATATTCACTTTCAACAGTAAAGTAAAATGATTCAATTTGGTTTTGAGGAAGGCAAAGCCAAATTCTTCATTTTCAATAGAGACTTAACATAACAAAAGTTCCTTCTTAACACAATGGTGGAGTTCCTGGTATATTCCCCTGCCAGGAGCTCCCTTATAGAATTGGGTATCCTGGTTTACTCTCCTGCCAGAAATACCCCCCCCCTCTTGGTGGTTGTAGATCCACTAGTATACTCTCCGGCCAGGTATCTCTCTTCCAAACAGGTGCACTGAAAGTTCTAGATATCCTTGTTAACTCTCCTGCCAGGAATAGCATCCTCTTAATTCATACAAATCCCCTTGTATACTCCCCAGTATTGTATCTCTTTAGTATGACACAGTTATACTTTCTCCGTGGCATAACTTTGCTTGACGTCAATTAAGGATTGTACCGAATTTCCCCATACAGACATCCCTTATATGAGGGTTTGTTCATGCTCAGTTAACCTTTCTTAAAAAGTCTCTTGGCAATGCTTGTTCTAAGTTTGCCCCAACTGACATCTTATGTTAAGAGATTTACACAACTTTTGCCTCTGTTTCTCTTTACAATGTCTTTTGGCTTATGGCAATGCTGGCTCTAAATTTTCCCAATTAGCATCTCTCGTCAGGAGAGTTGTGCCACAATTGCCCTCTTGTTCTTTGTATAAAGTCTTTATGGCAGGGCTGGTTCCAGGTTTCCCCCAACTGACATCTTATGTCTGGAGAACAGCACCACCTTTGCCTTTTTATTCTCTACGTAATTCTATTTGGTCGGTATTCAAAACGTGCCCTTAATTGGAATTGCTTCTTTCGGAGCGTTCCGGGGTTACCTCTCTCATTAGGCCAACTCATCTGTTTCTTCTGGCTTCTCTGTATCGTCTCAAGTTGCTGCAGTGCGTTATTCTGGCGAAAAGGGCTTTGGTAATCTGTCAAACCCTCTTTCAGCTCTTTTGTTAGCCTTACGCCTCTTCTCCTGTAAGGCTGCTGCTGTTCGGGTTGTCAGCTTTCCTGCAGCTACCGTTGCCTGCGCCACACTTCCCTGGAACTCACAAGGCTCCGTCGGGTCTTCTGGCACTCCGGAATGTTGTAGCAACACTCTGTAGCTCGGGAGCATCTCTCCCCTTCAGCTTGGCTTCCTTCCGCTTTCTTCCACGATTCCACTTCCAGCACTGTATACTCGGCAGCACCACACGACTTCTTCACCTTCAGCTTCCCTCCCCTGGGGGTGATTTTCAGATTTAAATGTCCGTTAGGTTGATTGAAAGAGTAACAACTAGACCGCACATTGTTCTTGGCAGCACTATTGATCTTCATTGACTCTTTGCTCCTCTTCTTCGCACCAGTACTAAACGCTTTTTGTGAATTGGAGTCCGAAGGTTTACCATATGTTTTTATGTGCTCTTGTTGAACGCTTTTACCTACATAACAATCAACCTCAGATGTCAAAAGGGTTTTGGAGGGACTATGCATATGTGAATTATGAATAAAGTTCTGCTTAAGATGTTCAATCAAAGTAGGTTTCAAGCTCTTACAACTAAAGTGTTCTGATGAATGGCAACAGGCCACGAGAAACTCTGGGATTATTGATTCTTCAGGGGAAAAATACTGTGTCTCTCCTGTCGGAGCCATCACCACCCCCCTACAGCCTAAAGGAGACATTAGGCTGGGTATTAGTGATGACTCTTCAGGATTCCCCACAACTCGTACTGCTGGACTTAAGCTAATTCACTCATGCTCAACTATACCCTCTCCCACTTTATTCTCACCCCTCATCTTACTCTTCCCACCAATACTCTGTCCCTCCAATGTTTCACTCTTCCCAAGTCTTGCCTCCACAATTTGATGCTACCTCTCATGCCACCTCCCTTTCTCCATGCTACTATTGCCACCTACACACTACAACGCTGCCTTCCAATCACTACTACTCTGCCCTCTAACTACTACTTCCACGCTACTACTATTCCAACATTAGTACTGCTGCTATTCCTCCTCCCACACTTCTACTACTCCTTCTCCTCCCACACCACTACTCAAACACCCTCCTTCCACTATACACCAACCGCTTCACATAGGCTCCTTACACAGACCCACCTACACATGCCACACAAACTTGCACATTCACGCTGCAGTACCCTTGCACTTACTAAACCAACACCTCACCTTCTTAAAGAATAGTCTCCACACCCCAATTCTTACTCCTGCTTGTCCCTCGGTCTGCCTCCTTCTCCTCTGAACTTGCTCAGATAACCCACACTTCACTTAAGGTTGCCTCCTTCTGACCGGATTTTGCCAGCTTTCCCTGTCTAATTGTGTCGTACTCTTCCCTTCCTGGGAAGTGTATGTGTAAGGGAAAGTCTTTAAAGGCTAATCCCCACCTACTTTTTCCTCTCTTTTAAGAAAGATTTTCTTTTAGCTAACTTTCCCTGCATACTTTCCCATGGAACCCCATTTGCTTGGCTCCGCTTTCACCCTGTCCTGACTTATTGAAGCGGAATAAAGCCTTCACTTCCCTTGCCTTCTGCTCATTGGTATGGGGAAACCGATCAATCCTTCACAGTTTCAGTACTGGGAAACTGGTTTCCCTTTTTAATTCTTGTACTTTTTAACATTGCACACAGCACCTTACAGTGCAGCACAATGGGGATAATTGCATTTGTACTTCCAGTCAACAAAAAGAATCCTCAAACCTGCAACTCCTGGGCGCCTCTCTGGAACAGTGGAAGATTGAGACTCAGCAACACCAGACGATCCACAAAATCATCTGGGAAAATCAGAGTTAGGGGGGTGTGATGAATCCAACGGAGTCATCACAGATTCCACAGTGGTGACCTCCTCCTATGTGGCCATGGGACTAAAGTCGCTACCTGATCCTGACCCTGGAGGCGGCTATATGAGGGAGGATCACATGGGAGAAGACCACTACCGGGGAGAAGTCATGACTTAATTGGACGACACGCAGTATTCCCCCCCCCTCCCGTCCCATGAGGAAGACCCTCTAATGCCCAAGACATTAATGGTCAATTCTCAGCTGTTTCTTCCCCCTTGTAGAGGAAGTAAAGAAACCTCTTCCCAGTAGTCTTTAAGTCAAACCCCCATCTATGACCTAGACACACAAAGCTCCAATAAAACCCATTTTGCGCCTGATATACCTTATGTCCGATGACACCCATGTACTCCAACTCCCATAATCACTGAAGTACAGAGACAAGGAGGATGAAGGTGTTAGTATAAAGGTAAAAGGAGACCGAAGCACAATGTGCAAACTAGTTGTTCTACAGAATCACCTGTGAGCAGGACATTTAAAGATGGCAACAACACTCCCGAGTGTGACAGTGCAGGAAAAGACGTCCGTTCCTATGCAGAGGCTTTCGAGTGCGGGAGACATGTACTGGTCTGGCAGAGCAGAGGAGTCAGTTGAGACAGAAGGAGAAATGCAGTGCACGAGCAGGACATGCCGTGGAGACGCCAGGAGCCGCGACAGTGTTCTGGGGTGCTCAGCAGCTTGAAGAGGCAGTGTTCTCCATACTGAGACCTGAAAGGAAGCAGGCATGTGACAGCAGAGCCGCGAAGGAAGACGGCCAGACGTCTGCACAATCCAGAGTGGGAAACGCGCAGCAGAACCATGCTACAGAAGCGTGAACAGGACCGGAGATGCTGGAGAGAACTGGTGAGTCAAACTAAAGCAAGTGGGGACCCCAGGACGTTTGGGCAACCACACCAACGACAATTTGAATGTTATGAGATTGCTAATATAAAAACTACAAGAAGATTGTTTGAATGCAGAAAAGGCAAAATACGGATTCAAGCCCAATAAGATACAGATGCATGAGATGCAAGGGTGGGGCAAAGTTTGAACAACCATTATTGCACGCAGATATACCGACCCAAGAACGTTATATGCAGTTTTGGTGATAAAGAGAGGAACTGTGAAACACATAAGAAGACCTGGCAAGGGAAGGATACCAGGCAATTGAAATCACAAGAAATACTAAAGAAGGATAGTGTTTGCTAGACAAAGGAGACACTTGTGTTAAAAAAGACTGTTACAGAACTTGTTGCCTAACAAGCACCATATGAATCAAGGAGAGATACGAAGGAACTGTTAGTAAAAGAGACATTGTCATCCCATTTCAGAATCCAGGAGAAGGAGAACCAAACCCTGGGTCCAAGAACTTTAACTTTGGAGAACATTTTCGGTGGAACTATTCTAATTTTCAGTTGTAAACGCTTTTTTGCCAATATCAAGTTGAAGACATTTCCTTTGTTTTGTTTGTAGCATGAGGGTCAGGATAGGACGTATTGGACACAAGGACAGCTTTTCATTTATTGACATCCTGACAGACAGATCCTTAGTTTTTGTTTTTACGCTAGGGAAACTGCTCTTTAAAATAGGGTCAGAGACACATTTTCCCAACCCATTTTAATGTTTTTAAAGTCTTGTGAGAAACAGTGTGCGACTCCTGTGACTTTTTAGGCACAAGCCCCATTAATTTTAGGGTCTGGATTTCTTAAGTTAGAACATTGTCTCCTGATCTGATTCCATCATTTACTGCATCTGAAATATTTACCTGCTTTGCTGATTAAGCTATTGGGTGGATATGTGAACCTATGGTGCCTGTATATATTTGTACCATATAGTGTTGTGCAATAATGCTGCCTGTTAGATGAATTTTTCAGTGTGTTTATAAGGCCTATAATTAATAACTATTTGTATACTGGACTGTCTAAATTGAATTGAGTAACATACTGTGTGGATTTATTGAGGGTCCCTAAATCCACTCCCACTCTCCTGAGATTAATCTGAGATTTTCATGTACTGCACTCTCCTTGCACTTTCCACCAGTTGGCCCTATTATTTATCTTGTATTCTACTAACCATGTACTGCACTTTCCCCTCTCCCCTTCCCCTTGCACTTTTCCCAGTCCCCCTACCCTTGCACTTGCGCGATCTGAAGGACACCAGGCCTAGTAGGATCTTTGTCTGTCTCCCCTTGTCCCCCCCCGCCTCGTCGCGCCTTGAAACACTTGTGTATAGGCACGTTACAAATGCCATATAATATCAAGCCTTGACTGCTTCTCCATTGCTACCTTGATTGGGTTTCAGCTAACCTCTCAGAGTCCCATGTTCACTATCACCATCTTGATGTTCGCGAAGTCAGCGCAGAGTTGCCATGACGGTCTGGGCAAATGCTTA
The DNA here is from genome assembly GCF_040938575.1 of Ambystoma mexicanum. Lineage (NCBI taxonomy): Eukaryota > Metazoa > Chordata > Amphibia > Caudata > Ambystomatidae > Ambystoma > Ambystoma mexicanum. Next base: position 1,342,430,203 of record NC_090923.1, on the reverse strand, counting down.
TCCATGTCAGATTCTGAGGACCCTGGTCCAGGTACCCCCAAAGTCAGTCTATTGGACCAAATGGGATCCAAGGACCCAACTAGTCCCTGGTCTGGTGGTCTAAGGCGCTATTCTTTCCGCACTGGTGCTTGGAGCTACCGCCTCCTGCCGTTGGGGAAGTTTGTTTGTTCTGAGGCTAACTTTCAGCTATATGGCGTCTCTCACTTGATGATAGACTTCCTTCAGGGAAGGCATGAGAGGGCCGATTCAGCCGGTTTCCTTGCTCATGGGCCATGCTCATCTCAACAGGCTGGGATGTCCCCTTTTTTAGCCCATTTGTTACCAGGCTAGCAGTCAGAGAACCTTGGGATAAAGCATCCGTCATAGCTGAATAGGCCTAAAAAGATCAGACTACTGCTCTTTGTGACTGGGCTCTTGACGGTTTGTATCACTTTGACTTGGGCGCTCTGTGGTAAAACTTTCCCATTCCCTTCCTGGAACACCAATTATTTTACAGTAGACCAGGCCAGGTGACACTTGCCTGTTTTTGCTGTTAGATTAACTTTCTTCGGTTGATTGCACATGGCCGTTAAGTGTTGCAGGTGTTTCTCCCAGCTTGGATTGCATAGGACTATGTCTTCCAAGTAGGCCTCAGCAAAAACTTGATAAGGTTTAAGGACATGATCCATTAGGTGCTGGAATGTGGGGGTCACACCATGAAACCCAAAAGGCAGGAATGAACTGGTATAATCCCTTGGGGGAGGAAAAGACACTGCTTAGTTGGGCGTCTTTGTCCAATGGCACTTAACAACCTTTGGTAAGGTCCAAAGTTGATATGTATTTGCACGGCCCGGTCATTCTACCAGCTCATCCATGCAAGGTATTGGGTAGGCATTGAATTGTGAGATGTCATTCAATATTCCAAAGTCAATTCAGAACCTCGAGCTCTAGTCAGGATTTGATACCAAAATGACTGGGGATGACCATTGGCTATGCGTGCTTTCTATTACGCCTAGTTGAAGCATCTTCTGCAGCTCATCTCGGATGATCCGCTCCCTCACTTCAGATAATCTAAGGTTTTAAGCAGATCACCCTTCATGGGGGCATAATGATTTGATGCATGATCTTCGGGCTTCGTGGATAAAGAATCTGCATACCCGCTGAGCCATTTGACTAAGTCTTGATGTCAATTCTGGGAGGGATAGTTGCCATGTGTGCTTCCCTTGGAAATAGTTTGCTTCTGGTATCATTAGAGTAGAGTACTAGAAGCTGGGGATTACTATGATCCTTCCAAGTCTTCAAACTTATTGACATGGTACAGCTGTGAAGGTTTATGCCGATCTGCTTGCTGTACTCTGTAGCTCAGGTTGGATACTCTGCGTAATAGTAGATTATCCATGCCACTGTGCCAACTGTTTTTTTTGGGTTTTAGGACCATTGCCCGATTACCTACTTGAAAGGTATGCAGATTTGCTGCTTTGTTATAAGCCTTTTCTTTCATTCTCTGGGCCTCCTCCATGTGGGGCTGTACTAATTGCCTGACCTTTTCCATGTACTACCTAATATTAGAGATGAGCGGATGATCGCTGGTTTGAAAGGTGGTTGGGAATGTCCCACTCCTCTCTCAAGATGTCACAGACCATGGGGATGGGGTTTCAACCATACACCATCTCTGAGGGATAAAATCCGGTCGAGGGGTTTGGAAGTCTTCCTCACTACAAAAAAAGGGCCCAGAGGATACAGTTTTCTTAATTCCATCCCTCCTCAGCTATGAGTTTCCGTAGGATCTGCTTGAGGGTCTCATTGAACCTTTCCAGGAGGCCATCCATTTGGGGGCGATATACGGATGTCAGCAGGGTTCAAATCTTTATGGATTACTTCATTTCTTCCATCGATCAGGACATGAAGCTATTCTGAAAACAACACATTTGCTCTCTGATCTGTGTGCATTTAGAGTTCAGAAAGAAACAGCACACACAGTGTGATAATGAAAGGCTTCTTTTATCAGTAATAAGATAGAAAACTTAGTTACCAATGGGAAGTATCCTTTGTAGCAAACCGATTATGCTTGAAGTGAATGTATGGTTGCATTACACAAGTATTTTTTTAAGTTTCTGGGTTGTGTGCATTTATCACCAAGATGCATATATGTGGTGTGTTGCTTTGTATTAACGTGTAGGAGAAGGTGTTCTACAAATGTAATATAATGTTTGAAGCCTGACATCTTTGCTACAAAACTGTTTTATTGCTAATGTGTTCTATTCATATTCAAATGTAGTCATGTTTTGGTTGCCTGCCACATACATTTTAAACTCTTGTGTAGGTCATTTTTACTGTAACAATTTAATTAACACTAATTATAAAAAGGGTGTAAAATACTTGCACCTCAAAACCGTCTATGAGGCACGAATGAGTATGGAATGTCTAGTTTAAACATCCACTAACCATAATTTGGAGCAAATGTGGTCAATTGTACTATAATTGGTTAGCGGCAGCAAAGCCCTTGCTCGCACTTGAGTGATTGTCAGTCATTACACCAATCACAGGGTTCATAGCATATTCCAATCTTCAAGACTCCAATTCTAACATTCTAAAATTCACAATCTGACACTCCAGCCAGTGCATGCGTTCTACAAAAGAAAAAGATGAAATGGTTTCATTTGTAACTGAAATAGAAACTAAGACAGACATGTCCCTGTCGAGGTAATCCAGTTAAGTATTTAACTTTATCTAGTGGTTCAAGCAGGACTCCGTCAACTTCTAAGCACTGAAATTATTATTGCCTCATTTGATATTTTACCAACTTCTGAAGAATGTAAGGCTAACTGTCCAGCAAATATTTGACTAGGAGATTCACTGCATGCAAAGTGCTAGTGCACATCTGTTCCATTGGTGAGACAGGGCTGCTTCACTCTGTGTTGTATCTGTTAAGTGTGAGAGAAACCTGCTTATCTGTCACAATGTGGACTTCTGACACATGAGAATCATTTCCATACAGTTAACCTTTTGCATGCGTTGGCTGCATGTCACATACTTTTTACACTATTACGAAGGACAAAACTCATTTTACTGCCTTGAAATTTCATTTACTCTCAAAGTTTAAACAATTCCCATCTCAAAATCTTATCTGGAGCACTGGCTACAGGGGTATTCTTTTTATCCAAGATCTGGACTGGAAGCTCACCCATGGTCCACCAAAGGCATGGACTGGTTGACCATAAAGCATGTAGCGCCAACACTGACACACAACATTAATTCAGCCCAACTAGGACATAGAATTAAAATAATAAAAATGTACACATGATAATAGACTAGAAGTTGGAAAACAATTTCTGCTGACAGTACAATGCCTAAAAGAAATTTCGGTACGTTGTTAGTAACACCAGTGCAATTAACTCCCAAGAAAAATAGTCACACAGTTACTGAAATGAGTTACAGTGCATCAATCATTCCCATTTACAGGGGAAAAAAAAAAAAAAAAAAAAGAATAGGACACCCATCAGTCCTTGGATATACTCAGTTATTAAGTAATATACTGCTACAAGGCTAAAGTGGGGGCAAAATATGCAAGAGTAAAGACTTAACCTTATAAATCAAGGTATACCAACATTGGGGGCGCTGTTGCGCTCGACTAAGATGACCGCCTGAGTGAGGAGATCTGCTGCCTGGCATCGCTATGCGACCAATATCCTGCCATATAGTGTGCGATACGCAGAATTTAAGCGCTGCCCATCTCGAGGAGCACCTACAAAACAGAATTGCCGCGTCTGACTCTCACTGATCCTTCTGAGGCACTCCTGGGACTTGATTAGCAGGCCCCCGAGGCTGTTGTCAAACTTTATAGTGGTGCACTGCAACTGCATACTGTTATACCCCTATAAGGCCCACAGGATACTAAATAAAATATTACAGCAGTTGTGCCACAACCCTCTCCCCCCAAGCCCCCACTGCCACACCATGCTTCCACCACAGACCAGCAAGAGCACAATGACTAAAGGAACATGGAAAAAGCAAAGTTCAATAAACATGTTCACCAAATCCGCACCCAAAAAACTATGGAAGGGGCGGATGATGCAGAAGGCGCGACGGATGGCATGTCAGAGCAGAATGAACCCAGTGAACTACACCGCACAATGGAGTACATGCGAGAGGGGTTTACTGTTATACACACAAACCTAGACGATATGAGCGGCACAATCAGCTCAAAATAATTCCGTATGGAGAAAACCGATGTGTGGAGACTAGAGGGAGCATGACTGAGGAGGAGTTCACGGCCCTTAGAGTTGATGTCGCCTCACTCTCAAAACAAGTGTTATCCATTGGCAAGAAGAATGATGACCTTGAATCCAGATCGCAACGCAATAACCTGCGAATAATAGGTGTACCCCAATTTGCGATAGAACGGGCCCATCGCACACTTGCTAGTAAACCCAAACCTGGAGCCCCTCGCCCGATAACAGACCTTGTACTCAATTATCGATACAGAGATACACTGCTACGAGCCGCAAGAGCCAAAGGCGAGCTATTACTAGGTTCCAATAGGATCCACCTATACCCTGATTTTTCAGTCTCTGTGCAACAAGAATGCAAAATCTTCATGGCCACGAAGAAGAGGCGCCGCGACTTCAACGTGAAATACACCATGCTATACCTGGCAAAACTGAGAATAGAACATGGCAACAAATGAGATCTAGAGAGGAACACTTACCCGGGTGACCCCAGTCAGTATGATTTGGCTCCCTAAAAGCCCTTGTCAACAGATCCTAATTGGGGCACTGATTGAGGGCGTTAGGTGTCTGTTGGTGTTTCACCTCCCCTGCAGTGACCGTTATTATTTTCCACCTTGGTTTTTGTACACTTGAAATATGTGCACCCATAACCTGTTTCAAAGATGCAATGTTAAACTGTGCTGATGCCGGGCTTTAGTCGGCTGACGCTCCCTCCACCCCCCATGCAAAGTTGCAAACGTTGTTGGGATGTTGGGTATGGGATGTTCACTGCTCTGATTGGGGGTGGGATGGAAGTTATGGGATAGTTATGCAAAATGTGCTTGACATGTGTGTTTTAATTGATAGCATGCAACATTACTGAACAGTGACTCCACTGAAAAGCCCAATATTTACCCCATAGGGCTTTGGACCTATATTACAAGCAGGCCAAACGGGAGTTGAGCAGCTACAGCTCATGAGCTGGAACGTGCAAGGGTTGGGTAATCCGATAAAAATGCGACAACTCCAGCTATATACTGAACAACATAAGGCACGCATCCCATTTCTACAGGAAACGCATGCACTGGCTGTGGGCTGTGAGAGATTCGCTAAAAGCTGGGGTACGCAACGTTACTATACTTTGTATTCAACTCAAAGCTGAGGGGTCATGACCCTTATCCACAAGTCCATACATTATGTCCATAAAAAGTCACACTTTTACCCACAGGGACGCTATGTGCTATTACGGGGCGCACTGTTGGGTCAGGAAACAGTCTTGTTAAATGTGTATGGGCCCAATATGGAGTAGCCCGAAGTAATGGACCTATTGGCGTTACACCCCTTAGTGCCCTTTTTATGCGGAGGAGACTTTAATACTCTAATAGACTTAGACCTTGATAGGTCAGGATGCAAATCCCAGCAATTGACCAAAGTTGCCCAGGTGTTACGAAAGGGCATGAATGAATTGGGGGTGGTGGACATCTGGGGGTACTCAACCCCAACATCACGTCAATATTCCTACTATTCCACAGTACATCACTCCCACTCCCGGATAGATGTGTGGTGGGTGTCTAGCATACTTGTGAGTCACCTCAATGACGCCGACATATCACCCAGAACATTCTCGGACCACTCCCCGGTTACACTAATATTGACACTGGGAGACACTTTGAGAACAAGAAAGGAGTGGAGATTTAAGCCGCAATCATTGCTTGACCCTGTGTTCAAGGCTGGAATGGAGAGGCGAGTTGATGAATACTTTGAGATAAACACTGGTTACGTTGATAAACATGCAACTCTCTGGGAAGCCTTCAAGGTGTATGTACGCGGCATGGCCCTAGCTACAAAATATGGGCTGCTGAAAATGATATGACAGTATATGCACACCAGCGAAACCAATCTGCTCTGTCTGGAGCAGACATATGTGTCTGAACCCAGCAGAGACATTCTGGGAGACATTAAAACCAAACTTGACAGATTCCGGGCACATGCAGATAGGGAATTGAAGTTGCTAGACAGCCCAGGCTTGGCAAGATTGTATGGCGAGGGCGAGCAGCCTGGTAAGTTGCTGGCCAGGATGGTGCGACAAGCAAAGGGCAATCATCATATCCCATTTATGCAAGACATGTCTGGGACGCTGGTCCATACCACACCACAGGTGAACTAAGTATCCCGCTCCTTTTATTCTATGCTGTGTGCCAACTCAGACGTGGTGACCTTCCTAGATATAGATACATTCTTAGATTACCTTCGGTTATATGTATTCTCTGACAAAGCCAGAGAAAACCTTGAACACCACATAACCCCTGAAGGGGCTACTGCACCATCGATGCCCTCGCATCTGGAAAGGGACCAGGCACAGATGGCCTTAAAAGTGAGTTCTTTAAGCATTTCAAGTCTTGCCTTATTACTCGATTAACCGCCCTATGGGAAGAATCCTGCGCTTCAGGGACACTTACCCCTCCCACCCCCCACACTACGCAAAGCCGTGATTACAGTATTACTCAAACCTGACAAACCAGTGGAGCAGTGTGGCTCCTACCGCCCCCTTTCCCTCAAACTCTGACATTAAAATATTTGCCAAGGTACTAGCATTACAATTAGCCCTTTACATGAGAGACATCATACATCCAGACCAGTCTGGTTTCGTTCCTGGCCGATCCATGGCACTCAATCTGAGGTGCCTTTTTAATATCCTGGCACAGATAGACCCAGAAGCGCAGGCAGTTGCCACAGCTCTGGATATTCAAAAGGCCTTTGACTCAGTGTCCTGGCAGTTTATGTGAGAAGTACTAGGTACCAGGTCAACATATATGACATGCCTTATAAAGGGAGTCATATGTCAATTTTCAAAGCAGTCGAAAAAGTAATAGACAAAGTGGCAGACGACTCCAATGTCATTATTTGTGGGGATTTTAACGCAATAATACATAAAATAGAACCAAATGAGATGACCGAATTGTGTTGTTCATCTTCTCCCTTGCATTTCGGTGGACTAGACATGTCCTGTCTATTGTATGCCACCGATTTTGCAATGGTTAATGGCTTAAATCCTTCTGCCATCCTGCCAAACATACTCATTGGGAGCAAAACGAGTAGCATAACTGACTATATGTTTATAACTAACTTGTCCCCTCCTCATCATTGACATGTGCATATGTGGAGGGAAATAAAGTGATAATTACCCTTTAGTGGCTAGCTTGGATTTACACACTGACAGTAGATCCAATCCAGTTGGGCTGACTGGACGTGAATGCATTGATAAGTTAAATCTCCTGGGATGCTGGGAGCCTAAAGAGTCCTTTTATGGTAGCCCGGGCGAAACTTGATGCATACTCTAGAGCCTGGTGACCACTAGTAAATAATGCAGTGGTTGTAACTGAGGCATCAGCAATAACTGATTTTGCCGCATATATGGAGAGCATAAAGGGTTGTTCTGTAGTTGTGCAGAAAACATTTGACAAGACATGCATAGTACCCCGGAAAGTACATCCGAACAAATCTGATGGGGACATTTAGGATAGAAAAAGAGTGCTACATCGTTAACTACTAGTTTTATCTAACAAACAGCTGGAACCAATCCAACACACCATAGATGTGAAAGGTATTAGAAAAAGCCTATGCAACTTGGCTGAGAAGACACAAACTTGTTAAAGAATGGTTTAACTGTCGCAATCCCATTACCCCATCCTATTCTGGAAGATCGTTCATGGCAATCCAATAAGAACTAGGGACATTAACGATGTTGCAGAAAAGGACTGGGAAACCTGTGTGAAGCAGCACTTTGGAGGGGGAGAGCCGCACAATGGATTAGATTTAGAGCCAATTCCAACTGGAGATACTCGAAAAATATTAATGGACGTTCTTAATATTATCACGAGTAGTAAGTCGTCAAGGGCGTCAGTCCGGATGGGATTTGCGGCTCCGTGATTTAGAAAGATTCAGCCGTTTGGGCAAATGCCCTGCAGTGGCTATTTCAATGGATCAGCGAGACACAAACAATCCCTCCATTGTGGCGGGATGGCATTATTGTTCCAGTATTTAAAAAAAGGCCACAAAACTGCCTTCTGGCGATGCTGGATGTTCCAGCAAAGATCTCTGCTCGAGTGCTATTAACAGAGCTTGAAGATTTGGCAGACAAGAGAAATATTATTTCGCTAAACCAAACAGGGTTTCGCAAGGGGTCCAACACTTCCATTAACAGTTTGGCCCCGATTATCACTGTAAAAATGGTATGGTCCAAACGCAAGACAACAGTCTACGCAGCATTCATTGATTTCAGTGCCGCGTTTGACACTGTCGACAGAGACAGGCTCTGGAGCAAACTGCAAGTTGGAAGTGTACCCCTTGCCTAATAAAGATGATAATTAATTTGGATGACTGCACCAGGGTCAAGGTTCGAATGGACCACCTTAGCAGGACCACTGCCTGGATAGGGACCTCGAAACAGCTGAAACAGGGATGCATATTGGCACCCATACGGTTTAACTTATACCTATCTGATCTGGGGGAGGAACTGTCTGAATGCCTGTCGATTCCATAAAATTGGACGATAGACCATTGCAATGGCTGGTTCTTGCAGACAACCTCGTTCTCCTGAATTCCACCTGAGGAGGGATGCAGGCGTCATCTAATAAAATGGTAAATTAGGCAAACCGTAATTCGTTAATCATAAACACTGAGAAAACAAAAATTATGATTTTTTTTCTCCAACTCCAAAAAAGGTGAAAAGGGTCAGTTGGGCGATGGAGGTGGCACCGGTTGAAGTGGTTTAGGACTTTAAATATCTTGGAGTCTACCTAGATACAAAATTGGAGAGAAACCGGCATTTAGAACATGTAAAGTTAAAATCGCTCAAACAGTGGGATCAATCGCATCCTTCGCACTAAAGGGCAGAGGTTACTTTCTTGATGCCTTGCTGAAGTTGTATGGGGCAAATATCTCTGTTATTTTATATGGGGCAGAAATCTTGGCCTTGGCCCACACAAAGGAGATCATAAAACTTGAACCCACTATTATTAAGAGACTACTAAGGTTGCTCCTTCGAATGACAACTGAAATGTTGTACTTGGAATTTAATGTGAGACCCATTACGGTAAAATGACACCTCCGATGCTTAACACTCATTTGGAAAATATCAAATGCCAGAGACGATACTTTGTTGGGCTTACTACGTGGAGCTATGCGGTCCAAAGCTAACCTTATGAGTGTTAGTAACATAACTAAAATCCAGTCCATTGCAACTAAATGGCTGGCTATGGTACCGGAATAAGCTGTGGGATGGTCCTTTATGAAATATAAAAAGCACATGGAGACCATCCTACTGACCCAGATAGGGTGCAACTGATTGTTCATATGGCCACAAAAAAAATCAAGGTCAATGTTCTTGGAAAACATCATGTTCAGAGACAGTACACTGAGGTACACTAAGAACTTTCTTGGAAATTTCCTCGGGTGAGATTATTTAAGAGTAAAGTTCAATGTGGTAAAGGCGAACTAAATCATGAGAGCCTGGTCTAATGCTTGACGGGATTGTAGGCAATGTCGACTGTGCAAGGAACCGCGTGTGGAAACTACCAGGCACCTATTGACTGACTGTGCTGCTCTTCAGTCCCTACTGCAGCACGCTTTAAGAGGTGCTGGCATATCCTTGTCAATTACGCCAGAAGCTCTATGGACTATGTTTATTGGAGGTAACAACGTGGCATGTATATATCACTTGATAATTTAATGGAGGAAGATTGTCGTCATTTTAGACCCATTGTCTATGTAGAGAATTATTATAGGCGTACTCAGCGACTCATAGAAGTTCTTTCCAATCCCCTTCTCCATGGTGAAGCATGCAGTGTAAGTACTACTCAAGAGTCTGATTCGTTCTCTCTGTTTGGCCGTCGGTCTGAGGGTGGTAACTAGTGGACAGACGGATGTCTATCTGGGCCAATGAGCAGCATTTCTTCCAGAAGCTGGATACAAATTGGGTTGCACGATCTGATATTAAGACTGAAGGGAATCCATGCAGGCGCACTACGTGTTCAAGGAAGATTTTGGCGAGGCCGGATGCAGTCGGCAGACCCTTGAATGGGAAGAAATGAGCCATTTTAGAAAATAGGTCCACGATTACCAGGATGGTATTGTATCCTTGACACGGAGGAAAATCTGTGATGAAATCTAACGATAATGTATGCCATGGGGCTGGCGGGACGTCCAACGGCTGTAGGAGGCCGGCGGGTCTTTGTTTGACAGACTTATTTTGGGCACAGATACCACAAGATGAGACAAACTCGATTACATCCTTACGCCAAGTTGGCCACCAGTAATTCCTTTTTTACCTTGGCCAAGGTTTTGGCGATTCCCGGTGGCCTTCAATGAGGGAGTCATGGTATTCAGAGATTACCTGTTCTTGCAATTCCTTCACCGGTACTAATAGCCAGTTTCGGTAATACGGCAATTGATTCTTAATACAATAGTGCTCCCCCCTGGAACTCCACTCTTGTAGTTGCTCATGGGTTAAAACCTGCCAAATTTCATATAGGAGCTCGTCCTGGGTCATGGTGGTTGTGATGCCTAAGATTCTATTCTCTGGAATGATGGCCACCGGATCCGGAGGCATGTGAGCCTTTTTGTCAGTGCCCATGTGGGAGAGTGCGTCAGCTCTGCCATTTTTAATCCCAGGTCTGTACGTAATCACAAAGTCATACTCTGCGAAGAAAAGGGCCCAGCGCAGGTGTTGTGACGATTGAGCCTTTGCTCCTTCAGATAATGGAGGTTTCTGTGGTCCATATCCACGGTGATGGTGTGCCTGGCCCCCAGCAGGTAGTGTCGCCAGGCCTTGAAGGCAGCTTTAATGGCCAATAGCTCTTTGTCCCTAATGGCGTAATTGAGTTCTGCTGGCGCGAATTTTCCTGACCAAAAGGCCACTGGATGTAGTTGGCCTGTTAGTGGGTCTTTGTGGGACAGAACCGCCCCCATTGCCAGACTGGACGCATCTGTTTCCACAACATAAGGAAGGTCTGAACGTGGGTGTCACAAGATGGGAGCGGTGGTGAACCTCATCTTGAGTTCCTGGAAGACTTTCTAAGCTTCCTCAGTCCAGTTAAACATCTTGTTGCATTTTCTTTACAAAGTAGTAATCGGGTGTACGACTTGGGAGAATCTGGGGATAAATCGACGGTAGAAATTTGCAAACCCCAACATACTCTGGACTCCCTTGACTGAATTGGGTGCTGGCCAATTGAGGACAGCGTCCACCTTGTGAGCGTCCATTCATATGCCCCAGGAATTCCACCTTCGTAACATGGAATGAGCACTTTTCCAACTTGGCATAAAGATGGTGTTCTCGGAGTTTGGTCAGGACTGCCCGTACATGCTCAATGTGCTCTTGTTCAGATGTTGAATACACCAGGATGTCGTCTATGTAGCGCAGACATCAATGAATTCTCGAAGGACATCGTTCATGAAATACTGGAACGCTGCGGGGGCGTTGCATAGGCCGAACTGCATTACTTGGTATTCGAACAGGCCATACTTGATACGAAATGCCGTCTTCCACTCGTCCCCTTCTTTCATGCGCACCAGATGTTAGGCCCCTCTCAGGTCCAGCTTCGTATAGATCTGGGCTTCCTTAACCTGGTCTAGTAACCCCAGGATTTAAGGCATAGGGTAGCGATTTTTGATGGTTACTTGGTTGAATGCATGATAGTCAATACACGTTCTCAAATCGCCTTCCTTTTTCGGTACGAATAATAACGGCGCCGCGGCCGATGACTTGGACGGGCAGATGAAACCATTGGCCAGGTACTACTTCAGGTATGTTTTTAGGTGTTGGTTTTCAGGCTCAGTGAGTGCGTAAATGCGCACACATGGAATCTGGGCTCCAGGTAGCAGATCGATTTGGCAGTTGTAGTGTCTGTGGGGGGGGGCAAAGTATTTGCTTGCTCCTTTTGAAAAACACCTTGGAAGCCTTGGTAATTAATCGGGAGGGTAGCGATCCCTCCGAGGGCATGGGCCATTCCTTCCCGAACTGGAGAACTTGCGTATTTTGCCTTCCGACCCTTCGGGTAACAGGTGTGCATGCAGCTATGGGCAAAGACCAATTCGCGAGCTCGCCAGGTTGATTTGTGGGTTATGAGCGACCAGCCATGGCATCCCCAGGATCAGCCGAAATTGGGGGGCTTTAATCGGATCGAAGGCGATGGTATCGCGGTGCCCATCTTCGCACAGGAGGGTGAGTTCAGTGGTGCATTCCGACACAGGGCCCGAAACAATCTCAGTACCATCAACGGTGGTTACAGTCTCTGCGGTTGGTTTAGGGCAAAGGACTAGCCCCATCTTTGCTGCAAGATCTTGATCTATGTAATTTCCCACCGCTCCGCTGTCGATGTGGGCCGCCAACGAGTGCATGTCGGACGGCTGTTGATGGGGAATTAAGATCACGGGTAGCGCTAAATGGGAGGTCTGTAGCTAGACTTCTTCGCTCGAAAATTGGACCCCTACAATTGCCGGGTTTGCTCGTTTCCAGATTCCTCCTCAGGGGTTTCTTTATCCGTGGCTCCCACAATTCTTCTGGGCGGCTTGACCGGGCATTCCTTTAGGAAGTGACCTGCTTTTCCACAATACAGGCACAACTGCAACTCCCTCTTTTTGTCTCGTTCTGTTTTGGTTAGAGAGGGCCTGACTCCTATCTGCATAGGTTCGCTGGTCCCGTCGGGTCCTCGCGGGGTTTGATGTTTGGATCGCAGGAATAGGGGGCATGAATCCAGCTTCCCACGGTCGTTGTTTCTGTCTTGCAGTCAGCGATCCAACTGTACCACCACCAAACTAACTCAGCACAATCCCAGGGTGGATCCACTACTTGGGCCAAAACGTCCTTTAGCTCCCCTCGAAGACCCGGTTAAATAGTGTGGTCCGTTTGTCCTCTGGCCAGTCTGCCTCGACCACCAGTCTATTGAAAGTTGCGATGCAAGTCAGCAGATCCTGGCTCCCTTGACGAAGGGACAAGAGTTCATTATCTAGAGCCTGTCCATGGTGGCGTCGGGCGAAGAGTTTTTCCAGTTCCCGCTGAAACCCGTCGAAGTCTTGCAACAGAGGGTCGTTCCAACTAATGAACGATACTGACCAATCTGCCGCACTCCCACTAAGGTAATATGAAACGAAGGCCACACGTGATTGGTCTGTGGGGAATGCCCCAGGCCTGCACAGAAAATGGAGGCGACACTGGTTCATGAAGATAGCGTATCATCGAGGGTCTCCCGAAAAACATTTTGGAGGAGCCAGAGGTACTGCCCGGAGGTTGATCTGGACCGGATTGCTCGCTGAGGCTGATGTGGACTGACCAATTCCGGGCAACAGGGCTTGTCCTGTTTGTGATTCTAGGTGTTGCCTTCCGAGGTCATCTGTCCTTTCCTTGGCCACAATGAGTTCCCTCTGCAATGCATTAGTTTCCTGCCGCGCAGAGTGGACCTCCAACAACTGGGCTAACTGGTCTGTTTCCAAAGCTTCCATACTAGGCGCCCAGGTGGATAATTAAGTTGTGGGCTTCCCATTCTGTAACGCTCACCTTGTATCCACGGGGAGGCCCCTCGACTGGCCGGATTGCTCTTCGGTCCCTTCCCCTACCCTGGAGTTCGTGCTGTGGAGGATTGGCTCTAGAAGACAGGAGGTGAAGTTTAACTGCTGTTCCTTCCCTAGCGACCCACCTCCCGGGTTCCCCTTGCTGTTCCCCTGGGACGCCTCTCACCTTGATTTCTATAAGGATGCGCTCTCCATCCTGCCGCACTGGGCAGGGGCGCTTCGTCAATGGCACCGTACCGCCAAGTTTCTTCACCGGGGGGGCCGGAGTCCAGACCGGCTGCGACTCTGTTTTTTCAGGTAAGTCTTTGAAGATGAAGATGAGAGCAATGTCTTTAGTGGTTTAAGCACAAATAACCTTCTCCCCTTTTCTTGCAGAAGTTGGAGGCTGAGGTGGATGCTGAAGCTGGGTTCGAGAAAGTAAGATGAAACGCCAAACGGCGTTGAGAGCGTCCTTGCAAATGGCTAACCTGTGCTATTGTTGTCTTGCAGGTCGAGAAGAAAAGATGAGCGGTTCACCAGAACCCAAGGAGGCGGAAAATGTCTTGGAGAAGATGACCTTCCTGACGGACTGGTAAGAAGCTCACACGATGTCAGAGATGGTGCTGGAGGAAGATGGTGAGCGTTGGACGATTTCGGTTGCCGGAGGATGCCGCTGAACAGGTAAGGATGGCGATGCTTCTTGCCTTTTCTCACCCTTGCAGGCCAGGATGCTGAGCAGGACCCGGTGAACGTCACGCTGCTAGAGCACAATAACGCGTGCCTCTAATTGGGCGTGGTTTTAATAGCCAGCAGGTATCTCAGGTGCCTTCGGGGCGAGCCTCGCCCTGTATGCTAGACCGCCGAATGCAGTTCCTCAACGTTCATCATGGGGGCGGCCATGCTTGTCCATTGCCCATTGAAACCCGTCCCAGCATGTGCCTCCGATGCCAACACCACCAGGACTGGCTCCAAGGGATCCGAGGGGGACCGAATAGAGTCTTTAGGGCCCTGTGAACACTCAGTGGGGATAAGGTTGTGACATGGAGCTGAGGAATGCACAAGGTGTCCCACTGCAACAACATCAGGGGCTGGCCTTAGTCATCTCACAAAAACAGGCTCCAGGCAGCACACAAAAGCTTGGAAGTCTCCCGCATGCAGATTGGGATGTCTGGGGGACTTCAAACCAGTCTGCACTGGTCTAAACCTGAACCTTGGGTGCCTCTGTGGGCTCAGGATGAGACTACATTAGCAAAGAACAAGTTACTTTCTTACCTGGTAACGTTCTTTCGTTGGGATGGTCCGACGACGTATTCCATATCTATGACAGGTAATGTCCACAGCTGTGCTGCTTTGGAAAATCTTTGGCGACTGTGTCCTGCGTTGATGACGTTGTTGGGCCGTCCCCGAGGACCTCCTCCGACGGCCGTTTCCCAGAACGTGTGCCACCAGTTTTCTGCCAGTCAGACACACAAGGCCTTGCGGAACGCAAGCTGCAATCGCAAAAGAAATTCTGCAGCGGGGAAGGTAGGGAGAGAGCGTTATGGAATACGTCGTCAGACCATCCCATTGAAAGAACGTTACCAGGTAAGAAAGTAACTTGTTCTTCAAGGGGATTGGGTCCTCCGACATATTCCATATCTATGACAGACTCCCAAAGCAGTACCAAGCAAGGAGGTGGGAAAGAATTTAGAACACAAATTTAGCATGCCCAATCAAATTGCGGAATAGAGGACTGCCTTGCCAAAGGCCAGATCTTGCCCTCTGATTGAATCGAGGGAGTAGTGACGTACAAAAGTATGTACTGAAGCCCAGGTGGCTGCATCACATATGTGATGAATAGGAACGCCCCTCTGCAGGGCAGTAGACGCAGCCACTCTCCTGGTAGAAAGGGCCCGCAAGCCAGCCGGAGGGTCCTTACCCGCCAAGCGGTAACACTCGGAGATAGCTAAAATGATCCAACGAGACAAAGTCTGTTTCGTCACAGATTGTCCCAAACGCTTTCCAGCGTAACCAATGAAAAGTTGATCGTCCACTCTGACCCGGGACATGCGCGAAATATAAAAGCTCAACGCTCTCCTATGATCAAGCCTATGGAGCCTCTCCTCTTCCTTACCAGGATGTGGAGGAGGAAAGAACGCCAGAAGAACAACCTTCTGGCTCAAATGAAATTCCAAAACCACCTTCGGAAGAAAAGGAGGATGAACTCTAAGGACAACCCTGTCCTTATGAAACACAACTGAAGGGTGGCTTAACTGAAAGTGCCTGTAGCACTTTCACTCTGCGAGCGGAAGTAACCGCAACTAAAAAAACAGTTTTAAGAGTTAGCAGTTTCAAAGGGCAAGAATGTAAAGGCTCAAATGGAGCTCCCATAAGAAACTTAAGAACAAGGTTCAAATCCCAACTGGGCACTAGAAAAGGTGACGGAGGGAACACATTAGTGAGCCCTTTCAAAAACTGCGAAATTCAAGGAATCTTAAAATAGGAACGTTCTTCAGACGAACGCTTAAAGATGGACAGCGCCGCCAGGTAACCTTTAATGTCCCCCACTTGCAAGCCCCCGTGGGCCAAAGAAAGCAAAAAAGACAGAACCATGGGAATGTCACATTCAAAAGGATCCACATTCTTAACTCGCACCAGTCGCAGAACTTTCTCCAATGGCAACGGTACAGAGACTTTGTTGCTGGCCGCCTGGCCGAGAGCAACACCTCCATCACGTCCTCAGGGAGGTCCCGATCCTTATACCTCAACCTTTCAGAAGCCAAGTGTGAAGTTTGAGGGATCTGACCTCTGTATGGAGAACCTGACCCCCCCCTCCCGTGAGAGCAGATCGTCTCGGTAGGGAAGACGACATGGAGGGCAGATGGACAAGTCGAGGAAGTCCGGGTACCACGCCCTCCGGGCCCACGCCGGAGCAATGAGGATCATCCAGGAACCAAACCTCTGTGACCTCCGCAGTACTTGCGGGATGACAGGAACTGGAGGAAACGTGTACAGCAGTGGGAATGACCACTCCACCACAAACGCGTCTCCTAAGGCTCCTTTTGGAGGAAACTCCTGCGAGCAAAACCTTTCGCACTTCCGGTTGACACTGGAGGCGAAGAGATCCACTTGAGGGGTCTCCCAAAGGGCGAAGATCTCCAGGAGAATCTCCTGAGCCAGCTCCCACTCATGAGAGATCGTGCTCTGCCTGCTCAGAGTGTCCGCCGTCTCGTTGTCGTTGCTGGCCAGATGAACAGCCAAGATCAAAACTTCCTGCTGGATGGCCCAGAACTCGAGCTGCATCGCCTCCCTGCACAGAGGAAGTGACCCTGCAACCCCCTTTTTGTTGAGGTAGTGCATGGCCACCGTGTTGTCCGTTAGAATCAGGACACTCTTTCCTCGCACAGTCGGCAGAAAAGCCTTCAGGGCTAGCCTGACGGCCCTCAGCTCCAACCGATTGATATGGAGTCTGGACTCCGACGGAGACCAACGACCGCTGACTGTCAACTCGTTGGCATGAGCTCCCATCCCGTGAGGGATGCGTCCGTCACGATCGTCACCTCCGGCCAGGGCAGCCAAAATGGGTCCCCCTTCATCAGATTGCCTTCGACGGCCCACCACAGAAGGTCCTGGGCGACCGAGGGCGGCACCTGAACAGGGTCCGACAGCCTGCCGGAGGACTGAGATCACTGGAGCTTGAGTGCCCACTGCAAAGATCTCATCCGCAGACGTGCCTCTGGCACCAGAAGAATGCAGGATGCCATGAGGCCGAGCATTCTCAAGAACTCAGACGCTGGGAGATTCTGGGCAAATTGAAACTTGTGCACCATCTGCTGAATATGAAGAGCCCTCACCTGGGGAGGAAAACACTGCCCCAGGGATGTGTCGAGCACTGCTCCGATGTACTGGAGCCGCTGCGTTGGTGTCAAATGGGACTTCTTTAAATTTAGAGAGAAGCCCAGCTTGTGAAGGGAGTGGCAGGTGATGGACAGATGATCCAGGACTTGCTCGGGAGAGCTCCCCTGGATCAACCAATCGTCCAGGTAGGGGTAGATGTGAATCCCCCCTTTCCTGAGATGCGCTGCCACCACCACCATGAGCTTGGTGAAAACCCTCGGGGCGGAGGTCAATCCGAACGGCAGGACCCGAAACTGAAAGTGTGAGTCGCCAACCGCGAACCTCAAGAACTTCTTGTGCTTGGGATGGATCGGCACATGGAAGTAAGCATCCTTGAGATCGAGAGACATCAACCAGTCCTGAAGTTGAAGGGCCTGGAGGACTTGAGAGAGAGTAACCATCTTGAACTTGTCCTTCCTGAGGAGTTTGTTCAAACCGCGCAAGTCCATGACGGGTCTCAATCCCCCGTCTTTCTTCAAAATCAAAAAATAAGGGGAATACCATCCCTTGTTCCTCTCCGCTACAGGCATCCGTTCTATGGCGCCTTTCTCCAGCAGGGCTTGAATTTCCTGTGCAAGGAGCGGATCCGGACTCTTCAAAGAGAGGTTCCCAGGTGGATTGTCGTGCGGCCTCTGCCGAAAAGGAAGACAGTAGCCGGTGGTTATGATCTCCAGAACCCACACTTCTGAAGTAATGGCTTGCCACTCTACAAGATGCTGCGCCAGCCTTCCCCCAACCGGCGAACCATGGGACCTGGCCTCATGACTGAGTGGTAGCCGCTGCGGCGTTGCCTGAGGGCAAAGAGTCAACTGCCCGAGCGGCCTTGGCACCTCGAGTACCTTTGGTTCCACCTCTGGCACTCCTACGGTGGCCCCTTTGACTGCTAGCTCCTCTCTCTTTACTGAAGGACGAGTAATAGCGAAAGGAACCTCCCCTCCATTGCTGTCCCCTAGGACGAAAAGGCAGAAATTGGCGAACTGCAGCGCCCAACGACTTTGCTGCGGCTTTGGAGGTCTGCAACCTCTCAAGGCTCTCGTCAGCCTTGCTGCCAAAAAGGTGTTCACCGTCAAAGGGCATGTTGAGGAGCCGGGACTGCACATCAGGAGCGAACCCAGACTTACGCAGGTTTACGTGGTTGCGGATTACGGTGCTCGCCGCCATGGACCGGCTGACACAATCTGCCATGTCCAAACCCGACTGAACGGCCTCACACATGGCATCCTTGCCATCCTGAACCATAGCAAGGAAACCATCCCGTTCGTTCAGCCGCTAATGCAACACAGTTCCACAGAGTGTGTGTGAAACGAGACAAGGCACATATGGAGTTGGCCGCCTGAAGCGCCATACCCCCTGAAGAAAACACTTTCTTCACCCAGCCATCAAAACGTTTGTCGTCCCTATCCGGAGGGATGGTAGGATACAACGCCTGCTTTGCCGGGGACATAGCCGCCTGCACCACCAAACTCTCTGGAGTGGGGTGCCTGGACAAGTAGCAGGGGTTGCTACTGGCTGGACGGTATTTTCGTGACAAAGACTTGCCCACTGCCGGGAGACTCTCCGGAGCAGTCCAAGCCGCCGCCACATTTCTCTGCAGAGCCATATGAAACGGCAAAACCAGGTCAGTGGGGGACCAAGATCAGGGATGTCCGCGAGATCACAACGAACTCCCCTGGGGGAGCTGACCAACCCAAGTACTCGGTAACCCGAGACATAAGGCGCTGATATGAAGAATCGGCATGAGTGCCAGGCTCCGGCCTACAAAACTCCACCTCCGGAGAGGTGTCCAGTCCACTGGCATCATGCAGTGACTGCCTCAAGTCATCAAACTGGCTATGGCCCGAAATAAGCTCATCTGGTACCATAGCCGGAACCAAGCCGTCATCAGAGCCTTCATCACCCTCTGAAATGTACTCCAGGCGGGGAGAGGAAGACAACTGGGGACCAAAGCAGTGCCTGACCTTAGCCAGAGCCTTTCTAGGGGCTAACTCCGTGCCACGGGGCCCCTCCGACACTACCGCCTCGAAAGGCGTCAAGGGCACCGAACGAGTCTGCACCTGCGTTGACAGATACGGCGTTGAGCGAATCGGCATCGAAGTTAGCTGAAGCTCCGCCAACATCGGCGGCGTCGACACAGGCCTCGAAGCCGGAGCTCCGAGCGTGTCTCTCGACGACCTAGGCGCCGACAGCATCGACGACCCCCTCGGAGGCAGAGCCTCGAGAGAAATCGTCGACGACCTCGGCGCCACAGATCGTTAGCATCTGCTTCCCGAAGGAAGCCCATTCCTCCGGTGTCGCTGGCATGGAGGGATAAGCGACCGCCGACGGGCAGAGTCCTCGGAAGAGGACGGGGAAGGCGACCGATGCCGGCGCTTCCGGGAATGCCTCGAAGAGGCGGAGGAGGGGCGAGACCGACTCCTGGAAGGAGACCCACTGGACTTCCGACGATGACGCGGAGAGTCGCCCCTCGAGTCATCCGTCGAAAGCCCCGCAGACCTCGACTTCCGGGGCTTAGACACCCGACCTACCGACAGCTTCTTCTTGCGTTCCCGCAAGGCCATTGCCGTGAGCGACTGGCAGTCGACACAGTCGTCCGTATCGTGTGCCTCTCCGAGGCACCAGAGGCAGGCGTCGTGCGAGTCCGTGACCGACATCTTGGACCCACAATCCCCGCATTTCTTGAAGCCCGGACGCGGGGTTGAAAATGAAGTAGACATCGCCACGAACAGGTCTTTCACAAAAAACCGAACAGGTTCAACGAACCGAGAATTGAAAACAGCAAACTCCAAAGAGTCGAGGCGTACCGAGATTCACAAAGCGAACACGTTCGTGGAAAAAACGGAACTGAGGCTATGGGCGTCGTGTGTCCTACTTATCACATCGGGTGACGTCGGCCATCGGAGGAGGTCCTCGGGAACGGCGCATCGACGTCATCGACGCAGACGCCAAAGATTTTCCGAAGCAGCACAGCTGTGGACATTACCTGACATTACCTGTCATAGATATGGAATACGTCGGAGGACCCAATCCCCTCGAAGCAGCCATTTTGGCTGTGTCTTGTGGCCCGTATAGGGAAGCAAAGGTCACAAGACAAAATAGCCAGGAGCAGAACATTAACGCTTGTGTAGGCAAAACTATATTACAGCTGCCACCAGCCTGCTCCATAACATTTTTAGGGCTCTGGAATCACACTGGGACCAACATGAGGTGCTTAAAAAGCACCCTTGCCGTAGTATGCATAGGGGCTATTTAAGGCAGCACATCAGAAAAAAAGGGTGCAGGGACAGTGGGACTTCAGAAGCAGTCCCACCACACCAAAAACAAACTTGAAAAACCAGCAAAGTTAGAAAAAAGTTTGAGACCCACAATGTTAGGCAACAGAAACCCACAAATTGATTTCTGCCCCAACACAATACATCTTTACTATTTGCTCACCCTGCTCAGTTTCTCTTCTATTCTCACAGCTCTGCTCGCTCCTGAAATAGATTCTCCGACACTTCGGTCTCTCCCTCCCCTTACAATATACAAAAAAGACCTTGCTCCAGTCCTCCAAACCAGACACTTACCAGTCTCATCTCTGGTGATATATCAATCTTTGGTCGCTGCTTGTGCTCCACTGACAGCTTGTAGTTGATTTGAGGAAGTTCCAGATAGCCCAATCCAAGGCCAACCTGTGTGTGGAAAAAAGAGCAATTCTGTAACACAGGCACTCTCAAAGCATGCTGGGCAGAGAACAAAAAGGCAAAAAGGCATAAGAGTGTGCAAAAATGCTCACTGCCCCGTAAAGCTGAAAGTTAACTGCAAGTATCTCCTCAGACACACTAACTCTCCTTTATAACCAAAGAGCATCTACCAGAATATGCCACAGAAATAAAGGCATGTTCCCACACCTACACAGAAGCGCTGTCTTTTCTTATACTCAAAAGTCACCTCCCAGGATTTCATTAAAAATTCTGACACATAAAAATTTCTGACATGTGCAAAAACTCTGTTCTCCTTAAAACTCATTCAATCATCAGATAGCCTTCATACAAATTCAACAGGACAGGGGTTATTGGTGACAGTATAGAGGTTAGGGGGGGAATTCAAATTGATGTTTGGAGAGTATGGCTGTGCAGAGTTCTAACAATGCGGGGATCTGCCATAGTGTTAAAATGGACTCAAAATCAACACTGGGATGAAATTTGGGGAGCCAACCTATTATTGTTAACAGGTAGATCCTGAAATCTAGCTAAACCCAATCACTGCAAGGTAGCAGAGTGGCAAGACTTGGACACAGCAGGGATGCGAGAGTGGTCTAGGGCTACAATGAGCCCAAACGGAACACTGCAAATAATTCCAGTTAGACAGGTAAGTGCAAAAATATACTAACGTTTATTAGGCATTTAAAATACGCATTAAGCAAGTAAAATAGGAAAATATTGTCACACAATTACTATAAAACAGATAGAAACAATCAACCTTAGAAAAAAGAAAGCATTTGATTCAGTGACCAGTGTAACACAGGTAAGTATTCAGATGCATACAATTCAGTAAAAGACACTTTAGTACACACATAGACCAGTTTCCACAACACTTAATGAGTCCAGCCTTAAAATGGTTTTGGGCCTTGTGCCCTAAAGAATGATCAATTCCAAAGTTCTACTTTTCAGGTAGGTTTAACTAAATTCCAGACACTCAATTCCAGACACTAGTAAAGGCCTAGGAGGGGATCCTTTACCAGGCCTCCTCTTAGTGCTTAATTTGCACACAAAAGAAGTGCCAGGGCCCAAAGGTTCCCTAGCATGCCCGTTAGACATTGGGACAGGCTTCTCAGTGCCATTGATGCCACCACCAACAGTATTATCATATTTAGGGTTAAAGCTGCAAGTCAAATCGGCTCATTGTTGATGCACCAACTATGGCAGATAAGCAATTTATAAATAAAAATCAGCAAAAACGATCATGTCTTGAAAATGAGACACGTGGTTAGCATCTTGCAATGATTCTTTAGGTGGCAAAAGGAACTTATTGACTGTCTAGTGAGAAACCAAAGGGTGTTTCACCCGCTAGTTCCCAGGGATCTCTCTCGCGATCTCTCTTACGATCTCTCCCTCCCTCCCTCCTCCCCTCTCCCCCTCCCCCTCCCTCCCAGGGCATGGCGACAGCCTTTGGATCGAGACCCTTGGGGGTGGACCAGTGCAGGTGGACCACCTCAGTGAGGGGTTTCGGGGGGTGGGGATGGGATAGCCAATGTTTAGACACAGTATTCCCCCCCCTCTTTTGATCATTTACCCCATCCTATTTTTGAGGATTTACTGAAGTCCCAACTCCCCTCCAACGCCCTTTTTTGCACAAACACTGGGTCGAGGAAGAGGGTGACTAAGAGTAACCAGACTAATCATACTGGATATGTCCCTTTAATCAGGTCAGGCAAAGTCAGGCACTTTACCCTAAGTGCATACACCCGATACCAATTAGTCCTCCTCACCCGAATAAAAGGCAACACCTAAAGACACACTGTGAGCAAAGCAGAACATGTGAACGAGAACAAGAACAACTTCCGGAACGAAGGCACATCTGCTGGAGCAGACTGACGGACCAAGGGACGAAAGCAGCGTGCTGAAAACCCCAAGGCTTCCCTAATGGAGGTTGTTCCCTCCAACAGACCCGGAAAGAACCGTGGAGAAGGCCAGATCCACAAGTGAAGATTGCTTTGTGTTCCAAGGAGGCAAGCAACCCTCCCGGGTGAATGGCAGAACTGGGGAGGCGAGGCTGTTAGGAAGATATATCATTTTTATGATTCATCCCCTCTCCTAGTGAGACCCCCAGCACTTTTAATTAGATTTCTGGACCTTTTTCATTCAATCCTGAATAAGTAGGAGCCATTTTCCACTCATTCATTCTTGTGGGCTCTGTCTTTTGAAACTATATTCTTTGTAATCTACATGTACTATGGAGTCTGTCTGCTCCATAGCTCTTAAACGCATCTGTGTTTTACTACTGCAGCACACAGCTCCTTATGGGCAGTGTTTCTGGGGCCCTTAGGGTCCTCCTTTACGACTCTTTCTATATCATCAAGTAACTACAATTCTGGATAGAGAGATACTTAGTATCTCTACCAAAACTCTATAGTCTGAGAGATTGGCACACACCACCTTCAGTGGTGTGCCAAAGTGATACTTCGTATCCCCCTTCTCTCTGCTCCTGTGACTTTTTAGTCACAATCACCTAGTTATGGCTGGTGGCAGTGGACGTGTTCAAACAACTATTGTGTTTTTCCTATACCACAGGATATGTCCATAGCCTCGGTAGTGCACAATAGGGGCACCTAAGTACCAACATGGGGACTCACTTCTTTTTTCGCTATTGCTTGCGTGGTTGTACTTGGTTAGCCCATCTTCTACCATTCTGGGAGGGGGAGGTCTGTGCATGTGTTTTAGGTAGGCAGGCAGTTGGTATCCCCGCTTAGGCTCCAGAGGGTCTGGGCAGGCAGGAAGTGGGGGAGGAGTTTTCCACCCCCTGTCATTTGTCTGCCAGATTGTCTGAATAGGTCCAGCTCTCGTCGTAGGGGTCTGACTTTCCTGGTTGGACAGTTAAATGCCCCTTTCTGTAAAATGCTGAAAGGGATTGCAGAGGAGTGTGTGCTGGAACTGTATAAGAGGCGAGGCTTCTGGAGTGTAAAGCAAGTCGACCACAGGAAACAGAAGTAACCGAAGAAGACAACGACCAGAGCCGGCTGCAGACCGTTTGCAAGACAGTGAAGTGACTACTGCTGTCCTGACCTCGTTTTCTATGCAACAGAGGAGCTTTGAAGAGGACGACTCCTTCCCTTTGGCTGGTGGGAACAGCCAGTCCTAAAGCGAACTTTGAAACTAGTCATCTCCCGAGATGCTAGGAGCTTCCAGAGCTGAGGATCCCCGATACCAGGAGAACTGCAGCCCATTTCGAGTGCATTATCGTGCAAAGGCTGAATCCGTCCAAATCTTTGCTGAACCCATACGGATACTCCAGAGATCCGATCCAAATCACTGAGACCCCCTCACCCGAGGGTGGGACTTGCAGGAAGCGAAGAAGATTGACCGGGCGATCCGTGCCCTTTGTTGGTGCTGCTGAAAAGGCGCCAAAACCAAAGTGAACCAAGAAGTTGCTGAAAGTCGTGCTACAGGTCCTTCCTCGAGACTGCTGGTGAAAGACACCATCCATTGTCCTGCCTTCAGTCACCAAACAAAGGATTCCCGGAGGTCAGTTCCAGAGCTGCCACATCAGGGAGATGTCAACACCCCCCTCTTACCTCTGGCCCACGCCGCTGCTTGTATCCCCTTCTCAAGTCCGTTTTAATGTCTCCCTTGTTAGATGCTAACTTGCTGCTTCCAGTCCAGGCTCTCTCGAAGCTGGACTACTGTAACAGCCTCTATCTAAATCTGCCTGCCTCTACTCTCCGCCCTTTACAACTCATCCAGAACAGGACTGCGAGACTTGTCCTTGGCCTCAAGCCCAGGGACTGTATCTCTCCAGGACTGAAATCTCTACACTGGCTCCCAGTGGCTGCGAGGATTAAGTTCAAAACCCTCTGCATTGTCCACAAGGCCTTCTGGGGCCTTGGGCCAAAATACCTTCAACTCTCTCTTCCAAAGTATCTTCCTTCTCGAGCTCTCCGCTCATCCGCCTCCAACTCCCTCAGGGTCAGCCGCTTCTCCAAGCAACGAGTTGGGGGTAGATCTATCTCCACAGCAGGGGCCTCCCTCTGGAACAGCCTTCCTGCCTCCCTGAAACTTGAGGAGAACCATCTCCGGTTCCGGAAGCACCTCAAAACCTTCCTCTTTGCCTCCGCTTTCTCTCCCCCCCCTCTACCCTGCTAAATTTACTGAAACTGCACCGAATCTGCTACTGGGCCACCCACCGAACCCGGTCCTTGGCCCAGCCACTCTCCCCCGCACTGCCTCCCTGGCAACCCCTGCACTGTGGGACTGTTTCTGTATCCCTACAGCCCCCCTTCCCAGCACTTGTCTGCACTTACCTTGCACTTGCCACCAGCTGGCCCTTATTATTTATTTTTTGCTATTCTACTAACCATATACTGCACTTCCCCTCTCCCTTTCCCCCTTGCACCTTTCCCCTCCCCTCTACCCTTGCGTGATCTGAATGACACCTGGCCTAGTAGGATCGTTGCCTGTCTCCCCTTGTCCCCCCGCCCCCCGCCTTGTCGTGCCTTGAAACAAGTGTGTATAGGTACGTTATAAATGCCATATCATATCATATCATAACTTTAGACACTGGAAGAAATCCACAGGAAATCTTCATAATTTGCTGTGTCAAGACTTCAAGCCCTCTCTGAACTGCCTCTAGCTAGGTTTGTGTTTTTGGAATAAAAAGACTTGCCAGGTGAAGAAACCGTCTCTAGAACCTTGAACTAAGCTCACGTTGCACTAACCACTTATTTTTCTCCCTTTAAGTAACTTTATTATAAATGTTTGCAGAGTAAATACATTACTGTATAACCCGTTGAAAACCGCATGAGTGTGCAATTACCGCTAATACGATAACCTTGTCTTTTCCCTTTCTAACGTTGGTACAAATGTAACCGCAAACAAACACAAAAGTGAAAGTGCCCTTTGAAGTGTATTATCTAATAAACTTAAGTGTTCTACCATAAACATCGAAAGTATTTAAAGTGATTCTGGTGTAAATATAATAAATACACATATATTTCTATAAAATATATATATAAAAGTACTTATTTGTTGTGCTTGTCTAGCTAAGATTCAGTGTACTTACCTACAGCTCACATCTTCCTCTTAAAATAAGCCTGACTGCTCTGCCACACTACCAAGGTCCTGATCTAGTACAGACTGATACTAAGAGTTGGGGGATCTACAAACCAGTGGGATAGATTACTAAAGTCTTACTGCCAGTAGAACTTTAGGAAAACTCCCCTAACAGAGGCCAATCTTGTGGTACTAACCTTGACTCGAAAAATGGAAAACCACAAACCAAAGAAGTGCACACAGCCAGTGAGTTGGCAAGCGACCTGAGAGACCATTGTGTGTCAAAGTGAATGAAGTAGCAATATCATATCACAAGTGAAGGCTGCACGCGTGTTATGAGCGGCGAAGAAAGGCTGGACGATGAATTAACTTTAAAGTGAATTACAGCTGCAAAATCAGCAATACTAAGTAACAGAGTGGTCCGGTGAAAGGAAGTAACCCAATCGAAAGTCTCCATGAAAGATGCCTTGTTTGAAGTTAGCGGGCGAACAAACAACAAGCGTGAAAGTAAATAGTGAACGTTGAGTAGAAGTGGTCCTGCGGTGCTCTGTAACAAAAACCCATGCACATTCGATAGGCTTTGACATCCAAAAGTGGTCTGAGCCCGATTGAGGGAGACCATATGTATATTGAGCTTGGAGAAGGGAGCCCCCTTGCAACTTTGGGTGAACTGTATAGTCAGAGGTCTGAGCCCAGCAGAGGGGGACCTTTGTGAATGTTTTGGTTGAAACATTATTTTGAAAGTCAGAGAAAGGAACTTTTAAACGTGGAAGACCAGGCGGGCCTTGATACACGGTTTTGAACTGTGTGCTAAATTGGAAGCCGAGCCAGAGTGTGCCATCCTGCTCACAAGGATCGCCTTACCCTGTGAGGCCTAACGTGGGGAGGAGAGCTGGTTCAGCCACATCATCATTTGAACACTGACTCTTCCTTTTGCATACATTTTCTCCATTTTACACTTTTTGTACAAGAGATAGGGCAGGCATTAGTTTTATGTTAGAATAGGACATTTTGATTTCACAGACTCAACTAGGACCATTTTGTTTATCGTTTGATGGTTGAGACTTCTCCCACCTTAGTTATAGGGCAGAATAGGAGTTTCTCCAACCTCAACATTTTCAATAAAGGTTGCACAAATTGTATCCATTGTGTGAGTGTCAATAATACTATGCCTTCCGTACACTAGCCACAGAAAACAGCAAACATGCTTCCCTCACGTGGTTCATTGATGTACAAATGCAGGCAAAACTTCAAATCAACTCTTTTGTCAAAAATTGCATTAAGACCTTTGTGTAGGTGGGTACTCAGGACAGGCACTGCGCCTTGGCAATGGCCTTTTCTCTGGTATTGCCCTGAAGTTGGTACTGCTAGCTTTCCTGTTGTCAACCCTCCCTGATGTGGCATTGCTGCTGGTTATTACAGTAGTGGAGCTGCCTCAAAGTTATGCAGGCTGACTGTCTGGTGCGCAGGCATGCTCAGAATGAGTGCATGGCACAGTCACTTTCCACCTCATTGGTATTCCTAAAAATGAATAGCTAGGAGTGCTGCTCCAGCATGGGTCATCATGTTCATGAGTTACAAGGAGCCAGCTCAGGATGCAGAAACATGTGAGTAGGGCAAACTGTTGTCGCTTGTTTTGTGACTGCTACTGATTGACAGTTAAAGTAATTAAGTTGTTAAAACCGCTTAAACTGAGTCTGGGAAAATAAGTGCTGGGGTTCAAAAATATGTGGCAGGGCTGAGCCCTTGCAAACACCCCTACAAATTAAGCACTGCCTCACCCAACCAAAGTCAGTAAAGAGTGAGCTAGGGACAGGACATTATGCCTAGGTAACCGTATGGAGAGCCTGGGGGGGAAGGAACAGATATGTTAATTTGCCCCACTGAAACAGATTTCTCCAGAGACCACTGCTGAGGTTCCGTAATCCATTGGGACAGAGTTTTATGCGTTTGGTTCGGTCTAGAAAGGCCCGGAGGGTCACGGGTACAGAGATCAATATTGGACACCAGAAATAGTTTGTCAGTCGTGGTATTTAGGAATCAGTACTAGGCACCTTCCAGCTGAACACCCAAACAGATAAAAGATGAAGACTACTGTGAAGCAGGCGACTTCAGGACACCGCTAGCATGGGAAGAATATGGATTGCAATGGGATTCAACACTATCAGCTGCAACAGGTGATGTTCAAGGGACGAATAAAGGAGTAGGTCCTGCATGGCTCCCGTCAATATGCAGGAGCAGTCATCTTGTATACAAGTTGAAGATATTCAGAGTGCCAAGGATTCACTGGAAAAGGTAATGTCCGCAGTGAGGTAGCTTAGGAGAGAGCTGTCACTCCGACTGTTGGTGCAGGGACACTTCTGAAGGCTCAGAAGGCATGGATCCTCGAGCATAAGTTGAGACTGGTTGTTTCCACCAGTCCAGTGGATGAAGCACTAAAGAGGGTCTTCTTGAGATCAGGCAAAGGAGCACCGGGACTTCACTGGAGTTGTTGCAGGTCAGCTGTAGGGACCTCCTCAGGTCAACAATAGCCTGCTCTTCTTATCTGAGATCTGGGCTGGAAGCTCGCCAGGTCCACCAATGGTAAAGATCTGCGCCATTCAAACTGACTGTGGCTATTGTTAGAACCCTGAGGGTATTCTCACTCCTGGACCCCTTGGATCCTTTGCACAGGTGGCAAGGGAAAGGTCATCGCTATTGGATCATGACCTCAGGGGTAGAAGCGAGGGAGGATCACCTGGGTGGAGGATCCTTAGGAACTGGGAGTGGGGTGCCCTTGGGCGAGACATGGTATCCCCCTTTCCCTAGCAACAACCAACCCAATCCTTCCCCAACCTGTATGGGCTATTGTAAATCAGTTCCCCTCATTTCTCAACAATTGACACTAGACAGTACTGGGTTGAACGAGAGGCAACTAAAATCAATGAAGACTATGCTCTTTTACCACTCTAGCACTGAGAAGTGGAAGATACCAGCTAAGAATATTAAATGGCAGGCATGTTCCTTTAATGAGAGTCAGGCAGGGCTGAATATTCATCCACACCTGCAGCGAGTCAAGGGGCTTCAGGTGAATAAATGGAGCCCACACAGTGCCAGAGGAAACAATGGGAAAAGTCAAGAGCAGGGCCCGAAGGTCGATGCAGGCAACTGAGGACCGAACCGCATGGTGTCAGAGTGGGGACTCCCTGGAGCAGACTAGGAAAGATGAAGAGCTGTGCAGGAAGACTGCCCCATTACTTTCCATTCAAAGTGGACCACCTCAGGAGTATATGAGAGGTGGGAACTGAGCACCGACACGGACGGAAGGCGGCTGCGTGATCCGCGCTGCAGCACAAGCATTCAAAGCAACCAGTGAGTTTCTAATGCTTGAGAAACCTGGTGCTTGTGTGTGAACTAAAGCGTTTCCTGAAATACATTGTATCGGAGTGGTCGCTTGTAACCTGAAACACGTTTTCAAAGGCCTCCGATCAGCCAGTTGTTCAATTTAAGGGAAACAAACTACATCTGTTAACAATAAAACAAAGGGAAATACTTTGTAGCGGAGTTGTCATGTGTGACAGAACATGTTTTTGAAAGTCTCACAACACCAAACTATTCAATTAAATTACAACGAACAGTTACATTTGGTCAATATAAATAAAAGGGAACATCTTGCATCAGAGTGGTCGCGTGTGGCAAGAAACCGTTTTTTGAAGGTCTTCGCACATTGAACTAAGCACTTAAAAGTGAAATTAACAATTATTTAACAATTAATTGAACCAAGATTTTGCTACTAAATACAATTAAACAGAAGAAATCTAAATTAGGAAAGAAAGTTTAAATCAATTCAAACCATCATACATTGAAGTGCTAAAATGAACAAATGAATATAATTATAAACCAATCACTGTATGAATCAATATAAACGGATGTGAAAAGGACAGACAAAGAATACTGAATCCTGATTTACAGTGGCATTTCCAACATGTGGGAAAGCTACAGAATTATCTGAACTGTACATTTGAAAACAAAATCCAATTTAGTGTACATAGTATTTTATGGTTGTATTTTCTTTTTCTATGTATCTAACAATCAATTTTTTAAGTGTTGCTAAAATTAACATGTTTATATGCTTTATATTTTCTATATGTATATTTGTGAAAAGTTCTTTTGGAACTGTAACACAAAATAAAATTTAAAAAAAATCCAACTATACTATACAAGTCAATAATACTTATGTTTCTTTTGGAATTGTGACATTTGGAACTTGGGGAGGCGAAAACCGAATCCTAACTTGGGGAAGGAAACCCCCGAGATATGAAGAGACCATTACATTCTAAATCTCAGAAAGGGAATTTTGAGACTTTACTTTGTTGAACTATTTTATAGTTGGGGAGGGGGCTGAAGGAGAACTTCGAGCCGGAAGAAGCCCAGGATTTTGTATTGAACACGGTTTTCTTTTTCATTGCTGACATCTCTACACATTTTATAGCTCTAGTTGGGAGGGCAAGCATAGGTTTTGCACACAGATTCCTAAGTTGAAGTCTCTGACTCGGACTTCCCTTTGTTTTATTTAGGTAAGGAAATCCCGCCTTAGTATAGTGCAAGTTTGTGCTTTTTCCATCTTGACATTTAAATTAATAAACTTGGTTATTTTGAATTCGGAATCTGTGGTCTGTGTCCTTCATGATGCATTTACACTATCCAATCATGAATAGCCACTTGCAAAAACATCAGGCCAGCAACATACATTCAAAAAGGAACTCCAGACTCGACAGGGCAGGAAGAAGGCAAAAAAACAATGCAGCCAAAAAAAACTGTAAAAACCTCATGGCACAGCCATTTTCAGGTGCTAACCACCTTTAGTAGCCATTTGTGGTAAATACAAAAGTGCATCACTAAAAGGTTTGAAACATGGCAGAGAAACATCCACTTCCACCAGCCCCAGCCTAGGCAAATTGTAATTGTAACCAAAAGTCACTATAGATAATGTTCTAAGGATACAAAGTATTCAAAGCGCGCTTCACTTTGGGGTGATAATTGCAATTGTAACAATACAAGAAATTCACTAAGAACGACAGTCTCTCAGTACTGATAGTTTTATGGAATGATCAGCTTCCTCCTGAGAATGAGGAAAAAGGACAAGTAAATTAATGCAGAAGGCATTACTTACCTCCAAATAGTCGTGACAGGATTTACAACAAAGCAAAAAGAAAGGATGTCCCATATACGTATATGGCAGGAAAGCAGCAAAAACAATCTTTCGTAAAGCCTGACTTGTGGAGCAGGGGGGGAAAAGAGTAGGGCATGCAAGAGTGCTTCAACTCTTTCAGCTTGGACCCATCAGCTCTACGTAAAGGTTTGATTATCAATTGAACAGCCAGATAATCGATTCAACACAAATTAATGTGCAGCGAATTTTAAGTTACTGACCTGTAACAATTGTTCTGCAGCATGGGTCTTGCATGGATTCACATGCTCATGAATATTCCCCTGCGTCAGGCTGGGAATCCTCAGTAAAAGAAAATAGTTTCACTTTAAAACTGTATTCCTCCTCTAAACCAATCACTGTCCTCTGCATCATACTGCCCCCATCCAATGACAGTCCTCTCCCCAAGCCCCTGTCCTGGCTGCCATCTTCAAATATGGTAAGCACGTAAAGTGTATGACCAAGAAGAGCCACAGAGGGGTTGGAGGGAGGGTTCATATGTGAATCCATGCCAGACCCATGCTGGAGAACAATAGTTACAAGAAAGTAACTTAAACCTTCTCGAGCATGGAGTGTGGCATGGATTCCCATGCTCATGAATATCGAATACAAACCAGTACAACATTACACAACCATGGGGGGAGGCAAGGCTATACAGAAGCAATTAACTCTTACAACTGGAATAGGCTCACCTCTAGTGAACAGGTTGCAAGCACTGCTTGGCCGACTCCGGGCTCCCCCTCTGGAATCCCTGTTGATGCAGGAGAACTTTGTGAACGTGTGCGTGGACCTCCACGTAGCAGGCCAGCAGATGTCCAGCAGGGGCACACCAAACAGGAACGCCATAGCCATATTTGCAGCGATCGCTCTGGTGGAGTGGGCTCGGACAGCCAGGCAGTAGTCGGTTCGCCAACCAATGACAGGTGTGATGCAGCCGTAGAGCCACCTTGAAATGTAAGCCTTACAGAAGGCATTTCCATGGTTCACAGCACCAAATTTCACAAACAGTTGTGAAGTCTTCTGAAAACCTTTCATGCTTGTCACTCAGAATTTCAGGGCATTAGTAACGTCCAGCAGGGTCCTTTCCGCCGGCGACAAAGGTTTTGGGAAGAAAACAGGTAACACCAAAGGCTCTTTGAGGTGGAATTCCGACAGAACCTTCGGCATGAAAGAGGGGAGCGTACGCAGTACCACCCTTGATTTGTGGAAAGACAGGTACGGTTGCTTGCAGGATAGGGTATGGATCTCACCTATACGTCTGGCAGAGGTGATGGCCACAAGGAAAGCAGTCTTCCATGAGAGAAACTTGAGTGGGGTCAGATGCATAGGCTCGAAGGGAGCGCCTCCATGAGACTTGTCAGAACCAGGTTGAGTTCCAACGCCGGGGCAGGGGACTTCACCGGCGGGAAAGATCAGTAAAGTCCATTGAGAAACTCCTTGATGAGTCTGTGGGACCATAGCGAGGATCTTCCTGGGGATCTGGTGTAGCGGGATATAGCCACCAGATGCACCTCGATTGAGGTGTGCACCAGACCAGCCTTTGCCAAGTATAGCAAGTATGGAAGGATCTGTCAAGCCGTGACCCTCAGAGGGGTAATCTTCTGCAACCGGACCATGTAGAAAAAGCTTCCACTCATGGCCGTAGCACTTTAAGGTTGACGACACCCTGGCCTTCGCAAGGACCTCCCTGCAGTCCGCTGGTAACACACCTCCAAACTCCAATGCTGCAGGAGCCAAGCCTTCTGGTTCATCAATCCTAGGTTGTGACGAAGGATTGCGCCTCCCTCTCTGGTGAAAAGATCCGGAAACACCAGCAACTTGACTGGAGGCGCCGCGGACAGGCCGAGACGGTCCGGGTACCAAATCTGCCTCAGCCACGCCAGGGCGATGAGTATCATCTTACATTGGCACTGTCTGAGTGTGTTGATGACACGTAGCAGGAGATGGAACACGGGGAAAGCGTACAAAAACAGTCCTTCCCATGGGAAGGAGAACATGCCCCCTACACTCCA
This sequence comes from Ambystoma mexicanum, assembly GCF_040938575.1. NCBI lineage: Eukaryota > Metazoa > Chordata > Amphibia > Caudata > Ambystomatidae > Ambystoma > Ambystoma mexicanum. The sequence continues at coordinate 1,342,396,647 of NC_090923.1, read as the reverse complement.
CGGCTGGCGAACTTGGAGTTTGCTGCCGTCGCAAACAGATCGATCTGGAGTCTGCCCCATTCGGCAAACAGGCAGTCCACCTGATCCTGACGAAGCTCCCACTCCTGGCAGGAGCGGAGTTCCCTGCTGAGGGAGTCTGCCATGGTGTTCATGACTCCTGCCAGGTCAAGATGGACGAGGAACATCCCTGTCTAACGGCCCAGCGCCACAAGTCCTGGGACTCCTTGGAGAGTGCTGGGTATCGAGGGGCCCCTGCTTCCATATGTAGAACATGGCGGTGGTGCTGTCCATGAAGATCCTCACCACCTTGCTTTTCAGAGACCGTAGGAACAATTTAAGGGCCCAGAACACCACCCTTAGCCCCAGGATGTTGATATGGAGATCCTTCTCCTCTGGCAGCCACAGGCCTCTGGCGTGCAGACGTCTGGTGTGCGCTCCCCAACCTTCCAGGGAGGCACCCGTGGTGAAAGTCTCCTGGTAGGGGGGTTTTGAAATCCCATGCTTTGGGCGATGTGGGAACGGAACCCCCTGTGGGGTGAAATAACCCTAAAATGCCATAGCTACAGTCCTGTGCATGAGTAAGTACAAAATTAGGCCTTTGTCCAAACACGAAGGAGCCAATTTAGACATCTAAGCCTAGTGAGGCCTGAACATGTTCCCTGACACATATGAGGGGAAGACCTTATGATCCTTTTGAGAAAGATCCGGAAAGGATTAGACCATCTTGGCAAAAACAGCAGCATCCAGCGAGTAAATTTGTGTGCAGACTTGCACTGCAGAATGGAGTTTTGTACTTTGACCACAATTATTGCCTTCAAAAGTCATTTTTCCTTTTCAGTGAACGATATGCTCCTGAAAATGGGGGCAAAAGTATAACCTAGGAACTGTGCATTTGTGCATCATAAGACATAATGCACATAATTCATGTGCGGTTTTATGAAACTGGAACAGAAATGAAGGGTCACAGATGGAACTTTATGCAGCAACATTTTCATTGTATTGTTAAACACCAACACTTGAAGTGTCCACATGTTCCGTCAAAGTCAAGCAAAATAAATTATTTTGCCTTTCTATAATCAGGGATTGCAGGCAACCACTGTGTGAAGGTTTTTATATATTCGAATAGTTGATTTAAGCAAATGACTGCAGTGGGGGAAATGCCAGAGTTTCACTTCCATTTCTGCTGTGGGCTCATTAGGTGCGATACTGGCTGTACCCAAGCCCCGTTGCCAAGGAGATAGGCTGGCAAATTCCCTTTGTTCCACAGTTTTATGACCAAAAGCACGTAAGAAAATCATAAAATCTGCCGTGGCTGGCCATCAGCCCTTTGAAGCAGGAACAGCAACCCTTGTGACATCACAGCCCCACATGTCAGAGTGGGGGCAGTTTTATATAGGGGGTTCGTGTCCCATTGCACGCAATGGGGAGATGTGCTTTTCTTTATGTAATATCCCCAATATTTATCTCTGAATATTCATATGTGGATTTCTGGAAAGTTGTCCGCAAGCTGCATCTGATCAACCGAAAATAATATGACAACCATAAAAATGTGAGAAAATGTGTAACAGGTGAGGTGTTCTGCCCATCGAATGCATACATTTTCAGTAATATGGTTTGGATGGAAAACTGGCTTCGCACCAGTAGGTCCCACAGTCAAACAAAGTTAAGACGACTTCCTGAAAAATATATAATCCAGAAATGCTGCCATAGGTGACATAACATGATGAGAAAAGGAATTTATTAAAATGTGAAGTTTCCAGGTACAAAAGCCAGATCCAAACCCCTGCCTGTGTCATATGATTGATGGGGTATCCTCCTCTGACTGCTCAAAACATGACTACCTTCGCTGAGCCTACTGGCTGACAGAGGGGGAGGGAACCCTTAACCACTGCCCAATCAGTTGTGCGAGGAGGGTGACACAGCAGTGATGTCATTTCGCTTATAAATAGGTTACTCCTCCTCAACTGAATATTCTATGTACAAAATTCAAGGTGTGCAGCTGACTGAAAATCTGAGCTATACTTGGAGAAATTGGGTCTAGTCCTGGTGTAAAGCAGGGACCTGGAGTAACTGGTTGGGAGGACAGAGTGACGCCTTGATTGAACCCTTTGATGGTCCTGGCACTGGAGCCCTGGCGCCATTCATGATTATAGAGTCCTTTTATTCTGTAAGTATAGATCTCCACAGCCATAGATTAAACAAGTCCTATCTATTTAAGCACTACCCTAGAGTGTTCCCATAAGGAAAAATCCTCTGTGCTGTTTGTGAAATGTCATTTTTCTATTGAAAAGTATTTTATTTGTCTGTGCAATTTGGTAACTCTCCCCTTGACAAATACGGTGTTGCTCCGTGCATTTAAGTCATTTTTCCTATGGAACAAAATCATCCCTTGTGTATCTGTTGATTATAGTTCTCTTTCCTCTGAACAGTTCTTTGTTTGTTTGCATAGTTAAGTTATTCCCCTATTTGGCATAGTAAATCAATTCAATTCCCCATTGAAATTCACAGATTAAGATTGTTACCATTCGAAATCAAGAATCTTGGGCCGAGAGTTGTTATTTAATTGTTATAGTCATTAAAGTGTTGCCCCAAAAGAATTGTTCCCATTATGAGCTAAAACCGAATTTGTCCATGTGTTACATTGTGCGCTTAAAAACAAATCCCCATTTACATCTGTCCTATTAAACCCAAAAGGTTGCTCCCACTGTGACAATCTCTGCCCAAAACATACCTGTGAGTTGCCCCTGTCCTTTTCACTGAAAACCGTGGTTCCTATGTGCCTTTCTCATTGTTGAAAGTGTGTGTGTCCTCCTTAGCCCCAGCCAAATTAGTAGGATTTGCAATTTTGTTTTTCCAAATATTTCCTTTCATCTTTTAAATAGTGATTTTCCTAGAGTATTCCCCTTCCTTCATCATGTTCTGAACTCGGATTTGGTATTGCCTTTCTTTCTGTTTTAATGGTTTTGAGTTTGCCTGTCATTTCCAACTCCATCTAAACTTAGCAGAATTTGTATTTTCATTTTTCCAAATCTTTTTCACCTTTGAAGAATAGTTTTTCCTACTCCATCATACCCCGATCCCGGTTTTTTCTCTAATGTGCTGCCTATGTAAAAATCAGATGTCCTATGTGTGCTAGCTAGTCTGTTTGGAAGCCCCATTTGTTCTCTAGTGTAAGCAGTCTGAAAGTCCCTTGTGTGCTGTCCCATGGTAGTAGTATTGAAAGATTTAAAACTCAGTTTTCCATTGTCAGAGCCAGCGGGGAGCACTTAACCTTCCTGCAATCAGTTGAGGCAAAGTATTTGGTATTGCTTTTTACAACACAAATTTGTTGTGGCAATGAAGTCTCTCTGAACCAGATTATGTTCTAGAAGCGTGTGCATTGTGTTGCCACAACTTTAGTGGCTGTCATATTTTTGTCCTGATTGAATATTAAAATGATAAATAAATAAATTATTCATTGACAACACAGCGGCCTGGTCCCTGGTGTATTGAGAAAAGCAGTGCTGGTGGAGGTTGGGTGCGAGACGGGGTGGAGGCCTCCTCAAAAGTATTCTGTGGAATCATAAAAAGCACTTTATTGTGCGTCACCATCATTGCAGGGGTAGAAGGTTCCTAACATGCTTGTGCTGCATAATATCTCGTGACACCCCACCACTCTATCACTTGTCGGAACTCCCCATTGAGAGGGATATTGTCTGTGAGACTTCCCGACACCTGTATCCAACAGGCATCCAGGAATTCCTGTAGGGGGTCGCATCTGCAATCTGCAGAGGCGGACATGGTAGATGCAGGACAACATCATGCCCAGTAATGACTTGATGGGCCGCAACGTGGCTGTCTTCGCCAATGTTAGCCGTTGCACCTTTCATTGCATGGCTGCTAGCCTCTCTTCTGAGGGGGACACCAGGCAAGGCAATGTGTTGAGTCTGGCACCTAGGAACAGCGCGTTCTGCGATGGCGTTAAGCAGGATTTAGGATAGTTGACAGAGAATCCCAGATCCGTCAATAGACGGGCAGTCTCCTTCATGTGCTCGTTGGACAGCTCACGCGAGCAGCCGTGAATCAGCCAGTCGTCCAGGTTTGGGTATACACGTATGCCCTGCAGATGTAGATGGGCCACCACTGGAGCCAGGCACTTTGTAAATACTCTTGGGGGTCGACTAAGCCGAATGGTAGGGCCTTAAACTGGTAGTGCTGGCTCTGCACCATGAAACTGTCAGGAATCGAGGGTGGAAGTTGTGGGATCGATGGACGCTCTAGTCCTCACCCAATATGGCTGCCTCCACTATAAATTTAGGCCCCGCCTCCAGCTCGGCGCGTTGTATCTGTGTATTGTTTACACTATTCCCAGCGCTCGGAGTTACTCGTAACTTTCTTCCGTATTCCCTCCTCGCTCTTGTTTTCGGCTTGAGCCTGTATTTTTCTCTTGTGTTCCTCTCCCCTTTCTGTCCGCTCTGTGTTATAGTTCTTTGTGGTTTTCCGTAACCATCTATCTGTGTTCAGCCTTTCCCGCGTGCGAACCCCCTTCGCACTCAGCTCCTCGCTCTGCCTTTCTGAACCCTTTTTCTCCGCTCGCGATCTCTTTCGCGTTCCGCTTCTTGCTACCTGCTTGTTTACTTTCCTCCGCTTGCGAAACCCTTCGCACTCCGCTCCTCGCTCTGCCTTTCTGAACCCTTTTTCTCCGCTTGCGATCTCTTTCGCGTTCCGCTTCTTGCTACCTGCTTGTTTACTTTCCTCCGTTTGCTAATCCCCTTCGCACTCAGCTCCTCGCTCTGCCTTTCTGAACCCTTTTTCTCCGCTCGCGATCTCTTTCGCGTTCCGCTTCTTGCTACCTGCTTGTTTACTTTCCTCCGCTTGCGAAACCCTTCGCACTCCGCTCCTCGCTCTGCCTTTCTGAACCCTTTTTCTCTGCTCGCGATCTCTTTCGTGTTCCGCTTCTTGCTACCTTGCTTGTTTACTTTCCTCCGCTTGCGAAACCCTTCGCACTCAGCTCCTCGCTCTGCCTTTCTGAATCCTTTTTCTCCGCTCGCGATCTCTTTCGCGTTCCGCTTCTTGCTTACCTGCTTGTTTACTTTCCTCCATTTGCTAATCCCCTTCGCACTCAGCTCCTCGCTCTGCCTTTCTGAACCCTTTTTCTCCGCTCGCGATCTCTTTCGCGTTCCGCTTCTTGCTACCTGCTTGTTTACTTTCCTCCGCTTGCGAATCCCCTTCGCACTCTGCTCCGGTGTCGTGGCATTTGACACTCCCAGCATTCTGCAGTGTTCCGACTTGCAGAAAGCCCTTGTATTTTAAATTCTTCATTCCTGAATCTTCTTCATATCAGTCTGGAACAATTTGCCTCATACCGGACCTTCGGAACCACTCTTCACCTTGCCTGCAGATCTTCATTCAAGAGTTTTTTCTGCCGCTTCGGCTTTTTCCCTTGGGCATAGAGGCTGGCCCACTGGGAGCCCCCCGCGGCAGGTTTCCACTTCTGCCAAGGTGGCCTCCGGAGGGGCCAGACCTTATTTGCACGATAAGAAGGTTAGAACTCCTAAGGATCTTATCTCGACCAAGAAGAAGGAACGTCCCCGAATTCGGACTACGGTAAAGGACTCTGTATCAGAAGATTCAGGTGAGGTGAGGAGAAGGGGGAGGTGGAGCCGAAGTCTGACAGAAACATATACATTTCCGATGTTTCTTGTGAATGGGGATGTGGAAATATGCATCCTCCAGATCCAACGATATCAAGAAGTCTCGTTTATCCAGATGGCCGAGCACGTGTTGCAACGTGACCAACCTGAACTTTTGGGACTCTAGGTATTTGTTCAGACGTTGCAGGTCTAGGATGGGAACCCCGGAGTCGTTGGGGAACTAGCTCCATCGCCTCTTTTCGTAGCATGACTCATACCTCTTTCAGAAGCTGAAGTATGTGCTGCTCCTGCCGGGTAACCAGTGGAATATGAGGACACCTGCATTGGAACTCCAAGGTGCGCCCCCATCTGTGGCTGGTAATCTTTCGGCCACTCGCTGATTAACCTAGTCAGCCGGCCTCCTACCGGGGTGCATGAGTGGGGCCCAACGGCTTGACTGGTTCAGGCATGTGTGGGCGCCCGCGTCCTGCCCTGCGGGTGACATCGACACGGTCTGCTACCGCAGGCCTGGGAGCGGCCTCTGTAGGCTTCTTGCGTTGAGGATTGGGAAGGCAGTCTGTACAATGTGAGCACCCTTTCAATGACCTGCTCGATTTCCCCTGGAGGAGGGGAAAGATGAGCAGTGCTGTTGGGAGTGCCGAGGGAGCGGGCCATCTCCGTATCCACTTTGATGGCCTGGAGGGACTCGTCGATGGCCTTCCCAAACAGATTTTCCCCATCGAAGGGCACGTTCAGCACCTTCGGCTTGGACCGCCTGACATAAGTTAGGGGCCTTCATCCATCCCTGCCTGCCTGCGTTCCCCATTTGCCGGAACCCTGTGTCAGCGATGTCTACTGCCACCACGATGGCATTGTCCGATGCTGCTTCTCCTTCCTGGAAGAGGGCGAGGGCTTCCATCTTCTCATCGTCGGGGAGGCAGTCCAGGATCGGTCCTAGTTTGTGCCACAGTCCCTGTTGTACCTGGCTAGAATTGCCAGTGTCTTGGCCGCCTTGTTTGTGAACACTGCAGTGTAAATCACCTTCTTCCCCATGCTGTCCATCCTTTTCCCCTCAATGTCCAGAGGGACCGAAGACGACGAGGGCGGGTTACCCGACCATTTCCCCCACAGCCGCCGACACCACCGAGTCCGGCGATGGTTGCGACCTCAGGCATTTGGGTGTGGAGTCCAGCCCCCTATACTTCTTTTAAAGCCTATGCCGCTCGGCTGGAGCTGTGCAAGGGTTCCTCATGAGGACCACGTCTTCTTCACAAATATCGTCCAGAAAAGGCACAGCCATGATAGTCTTCCTCTTGGCCTCTCCCCTTTGATGCAAGAAGCCCTCCTTCTTGGTTTCCTCAGGCACCAGCTGGAATAGCTCGGAGGCCCTGGCGATCATGGAGTGGAACAAACCTGCCTCGTCTGGTGGGGAAACACTATGCGGGGCATCCAAATGTGGCGGCTCATCGTCCGCTGCGACAATGTCTTAGTCGTCATCCGTCGTCATGGCCATATCCGTTCCCACACGCGTGTCTGGGTTTGCTGGGGGAGTTGGGTGCCTGACGCAGTGGAGGAGGTTCTTCTTCCTTCCTCTTCTTCGGCAGAGGAAATGTCCCCCGGCTGAGAAGGCAAAACTGGGAAACTAGGCCCTGCGCCGTCGTACTCGTGGACCGTATGCATGGATTCCTGATCTTTGTCGTCCGTGGACGAGACTTCCATTGCTTGGGAGACTCCTTGGGAGGGCTGTTTCAGGAGCTGCTGCCACCCACCCCTTTTTTCCTCCTGGAGGGTTCTGAACCAGGAACTTTCCCGGTATCTTCACCCCTTCTGGCGTACCTGCAGACTTTGCCAAAGTCTCTGCAGTGATATTGTGCCGTGGGGGCAGGGACACATTCTGTACCATGGAAGCCAACCTCTAGGATCAGCGCCCTTAGCTGCCTTGATAGAAGTAACCATCGACCGAGTAGCTGACAAGGTCTTTGCCTGTGCCAGCTGAGCCTATGTGGGCTGCGCTGCTGTCTTCTCCTGGGTCTGCGGCTTCTCGGATTTCTCACTTAGCTTAGCCGGGGTAGATGACTTCCTCTTTGAAGAAGAGCTTGATAGTAGACTGGCAACGGAAGTGGAAGGTGTTGCTGATCGCGCCCTATCCACTTTGGGACCCGCTTCCGCAGCAAACCCGGTGGACTCGGACTTGCAGATCTTGGCCTCATCTTGGGCACCCATGGAAGAGGCGCCCTCAAAGGAATTAGAAGACCGCTCCACAGACCGCCCCTTTTCTGGATGAGGCATGACCCTGCTCGGAGCACAGGTCAGAGGCCTTGGTGTTAAGCCATGCCGCCAGCCCACTATACCTGTCCTTTGTTGTTTTCTTAGAGAAAACAAGGCATATCTTGCACTCTACCTCCTTATGATCCGGGTATAGGCACTGTAGGTGCATATCCTCGACACACATTCTGTAGCCCGCATTTGGTGCAGGGCCTGAAGAGGGACCTTCCCATCTCCTCTATCATGGTGGGAGGGTGAGAAGTAGGCCCAAGATGGCCTTTGAGAATCTTCGATGAATCCTAGCCCTTCAGGGGCGCAGAACTTCACCAACAACCGGTCCCAGCTGTCGGCAGATGAAGGAAACTGCACAAGGCTCTTTGAAACAAAAATTGAACTTTTTTTGTCGAAGAACACGAAAAAACATACAAATAGCTCAGAGAGGAACACGAGGGCTCCCAACACTGAAGCGTGCAGTAAGAATCTAAAGATGGATGCCAGGGAGGGGCTTAGGGAGAGGACTGTCATTGGGTGGGGGCAGTATGACCCAGAGGACAGTGACTGGTTTAGAGGAGAAATACAGTTTTAAAGTGAAACTGTTTTTCTTTTACCGAGGATTCCCAGGCTGACAGGGAATATTCATGAGCATGTGAATTCATGCCAGACACTATGCTGGCGAAGTTACCTTTTTTGTAAAATGTAGTAAAAAAAAAAAAAACTTCAGACTTCCGTTTCGCTTTTCAATAAATGTATTACTTTTAAAACAATGTCAAAAATGTTTGGAGAAATATAAGAGTTTACGATTGGAAATAATTTACATTGCGCGCAATACTGGTAATTGATTTCAGTTTATTTAAATAAGGCAAATTATACTTTTTGCAACTAAACAGAAACAGGTGTTAACATTTTTAGCCGACATGTGGCCAATGCTTCGACCAATGGCGCATTTCCAAGGTTCTATTGTCCTACCATGTATCCAGTGAAGGGGCGCTGTATGAAAGGATTCATTCAAAACCAGCTCCAACTCTCAGCTAAACAGAGACACAAAATATTTGATCATAAAAAGCAAGAGGATGACTACTTATTTAAAACGGACCCCTTTTAATTCAGCTATACTTGATACAATAATAAATGTGACATTCTGTGAGGTACGGACAAGCCGCTTGTCAAGAAAGGGCAAGAACCCCTCTCAGCCAGAGGTGGTAGGTCTACCAGGGAGAAATCCAGTGCCATTTCCACTACTGAGGGAGGATGGTGGTAGTTGGGAGGGCTCAATTTCCTGTTGGCAGCCCATGTGTCAGTTTGTTAAGAAGCAACCCACCTGTGGCACGTCATGTTTCTGAGAGAAGATGCTTGCCGGTGCCCTTTATTTTACCAGAGACACACAAGCAAGAGCTATTTTACAATGCCCTACATCAGCTGCGAACAAACAATCAGCCGACCACCGGCTACCGAAAGCCTTAGTCTTTCTACTTACACACAGAAGAGGAAGAAAGAGAGAGAAGGCAGAAAGAGAGAAGAGGGGAGAGAAAGAAGGGGGAGGAGAGAGAAAGACACTGCAGCCACAGTCCTATGAAGCAGCAACAGAAACTGCACAGTGCTGCAGAGTGCTAGCGGCAAGCACCTTCAGCATTTAACAAAGACACTAAACCACCTGGAACTGTTCTGGGGAAACAAAACCCCCTAAAACATGGGACTTACCTTGGCAACACCAGGTACAGATTCTCTGAACATAAACAATTGTCTTCCCACACCAACACTGTTGTTCCGTGCCAAGGAAGTGGACGGGGCTTAGCCCATTACTTGTAATATTTGGTTGCCGCAACATGCCGAGGTGGGAAAGGCGGGCCAGATGAACATGGGAAAAGGAACCAATGCACACAAAGGGCAGGAGATAAAATGAGACAACAGGAAGCAGTAAGTGTGGGTTATTCCGTGTGACGTCAGCAGAGGAGGAAGATCCAGAGACCAGTAGGCGGGAAAGAAAAGCAGCAGAATGTGGAGACGACTTCTGAAAGGTGAGGTATTGGCTAGTGAGCGAAATTGGTACTGCAGTGCAAGTGTATATGCTAGTGGCAAGTATGGTTGCGAGAGTTAGTGTAAGGAGAGGATTTGAAGTGAATGGCACGGAGTGGAAGATGGGTGTTGTAGTAGGAGGGAGTAGTGGTGCAGAAGAGGGTGGTAGGGGTGCAGAGGAGGAAAAAGGAGTGGTGCAGAGGAAGGAAGAGTAGTGCAGGGGAGGGAATAGTGCAGGGATGGGAAAGTAGTGCAGGGGATGGGACAGTAGTGCAGGGGATGGGACAGTAGTGCAGGGGATGGGACAGTAGTGCAGGGGATGGGACAGTAGTGCAGGGGATGGGACAGTAGTGCAGGGGATGGGACAGTAGTGCAGGGGATGGGACAGTAGGGTGAGGGAGGGAGTAGTAGCATGAGGGAGGGAATAGTAGTGAGAAGGCAAATATTAAGGACAGGGAGTGGGTAGTAACAAAGGGCGGAGGAGAGTGAGAGATGCCAGTGAGTGAGGTCAGAGGAGAGTGGAACTGAAAAGTGAGAGGAGAAAGTGAGCATGACAAGAGAGCAAATCCAACAACGTGTCTGTAAGGCACAATTCCTTGTCCCTTTAGTAGACTAATCAATCGATAGAGGGAGTATAGATGGAAAAAGCAAGCGTTCATGTCTTCAACATTAGGACAAGACGGACTTTAAACAGTAGAGGTCAGTCTTTTGTATCTACTAACCTGGAGGTTAGGGACACATGGGTAAGGGAGAAGGTTCAAAGCCAGACGAGAGTGGGACAGCCCTAGAAAAACACTTCAACCGCCTTTGCAATTTGAACTGATTTTTGTGCCATCATAGACACTGGCCAATTCTTGGCTAACAATCTTATTGTAGACCAGGTAATAGCACACAGGGTTGACACATTCATACACATTCAGACCCATACAGGGGAGGAGGCTCTCCCTGACCGGTTTGAAAAGATTTTCTTATTGCTGCTTTCCTCCCATAGACTTCTATAGCACACTTTCCTTTTTGCTCCATTTAGAATCCTGACCTGAAAACAGATGAGTCCTTAAGACTATCAGTACTGATTTTAGTGAATTTCTTGTATTGTTACAATTACACACGTCACCTTAAAGGGAAGTGCAGTTAGGGGCAGTAACAATACTTTGTACCATCATAGCTTTTTCTTTAGTGTTTTTTTTGGTTACTTTTACAATATCTCTAGAATTAGCTGGTGCCTGTGATATTTTTCTATCGTGCTTTAAACCTTTTACTTGTGCACTCTTGCATTTACTAGAAATGGCAACTAAAGGTGGCTAGCACCCTAAAATGGGCATGCTACATGGATTTTGTCAGTCCACTGGCCATATTGTTAATTACCCTTCTTCCTAGCCTCTCTGTATGGAAATGGGAACCACTTTACCAGAGAAAGCTGCTGCTTTCCCGGGCAAAGAAGCGGTTTGTGTGCAAGCCTGGATGTGGGGCTGAGACAGTTTGGTGCCAGTACAAACCCTGGTGGTCCAACGTCTGTTGCTGGGCAGATGTTCTGGCTAGTGGCTATCCATAATTGGCCAGCCGACCAGCATCAACTCCAGGGAGGTCCCACTGAAGTCCTGCTCCTCTGTCCTGAACTCATAAAGCCCCTTGTTGGCAACCAGTCTCAATCCCTGCTTGAGGATCTGTGCCTCCTGAGCCTTCAGAAGTGTTCCTGCACCAACCACTGGGCAGACTAGTTCTCTCCTGGGCTACCTCGCGCAGCCGTCGCCATTCTGAGTGCATCCTTGGTATTTGGAGGATCTTCAACTTGAACTACAAGGACACCTGCTCATTCACGTTTAGCCTTCTTGAAGCAACGGAATCTGTTCAGGTAGTTAAAAATAACTGTTCCTTCCCCCCACAACAAGTTCTCCATAGGGTTACATGGGCGTAAAGTCCTGTCTCCAAATCCCTCTTTCCCGACTTTGGTTGGTGGCGGTCTGGTCAAGGATTACATCCTAGACCTACCTAGTGTGTGGGATTGAATGAGTTTACTTGCCTTTCTGAACTTTGTATCATAACCACTGGTATTATCTGTTAAAATAGAATTCTAGAATCTGGCCTGGTGGAGAGATTTTAGGAGGCCACCCTAGTTATAATGAACAGGGGAACTCTGAGAGGTTCACCAAACCCAATCAAGTGTGGCGAGGTCAAGGCTATTCTCAGGAGAGTATGAGTGGAGTCAGGGGTCCACAATGAGCCCACACAGTGAAGAACACAATAATTCAATTTAGCAAAGTAAGTACAATATTATATTTATTATAGGCCCGAAACACACATAGAACATGAAATAAGTAGGTAGTAATACCACACAACACTCAGTTATAACACATATATAGAAGGACCTTTACGTTCTAAGAAATGCAATCAATCATTTAGACAACAAGTACAAGGTAAGTATTGATGCAATAGAATGAAACAAAAGCACAAGAATGATACCCACATTTCAGAAGTCCAATCCCTATGATGTATGAGGCATTGTGCCAAAAACACACAAAGGTTCTTCTTAGGAGAAAGGGCTGGTGTAGGAAGAGTTCTTGTGGTAGTGAAATGTTCCAGAAGATATTCAACAATAATACGGGTAGCTAAAATTATATTCCTATCTTTCACATACAAACTTTTGGATCCAATGATCAAAAAGCGAAGGAATGGACTAACCAAAGTTTATTTTAAGATGTATTCTACGGAGAACAGGGGGAGTTGAATGAGTTGCAGTTACTTACTCCCCCGACTCAGATTTTCCCAGATGACTAGGTTAGTGTTACGCTCACCTGGTATCCACGGGGACGCCACCCAGCCCTGGTTGGAGGATTTGCACTCTCGAACCCTCTCCCGGTCCCTTGGTAAGGCCTCTGGTTAAAGATCGGTCTGCAATATAGGAGAGCTGGATTCAGTACCAGATTGTCTTTATGTTTTCCCACCTCCCTTGGCCTCAACTCCTACCTCCCCCTTGGGCCTTCTCCTCACCTTAATATTGTAAAAGGTGGATTCTCTATCCTGGGCAAGCAGCGACCAAGTTACTTCACTGGTGAAAGCCCCCCTGTGGGAATCCAGGCCTGCTGCGACTCCGTAGGTTTGCTGCGTTGCAGTCTTTATATGCAGTTCTTATGTTCCTCTTAGTTGGAATATTAATGTCTTGCTTCTTTCCTTTTAGGTATGGAAAGGTATTTTGGTGTTGTCATGCAGTTTGAAGATGAGCATGGGCAGGTAGGCGAAAGCGCGGTGTGTGCGATGCTGTCCAGTGAGTAATGCGCGATGCGCGGCGCTGTTTCGCCTTTTATATTGCTAACCTGTGTCTTTTCTCTCCTTGCAGGTTACGATGTTGCTCGCCGAGCGCCGTAATGTTCCAGCAATGATACTGACCAGGAGATGACTAACCAGGTAAGAATTGTGTGGCTTTCTTCATTCGGGAGGAAACGTGAGTAAACGCTTACTAATGCTGTCTTTCTTTCTCCTCTTTCCAGGTTATGGTATTCCAGGATGCATGCGGTGCCGGATGATGTTGTTCGTACCTTCAGGTGAGTGAAACTGAAGTCAGCGATGGATTGAAGACAGGATACTGTTCCAGGAAAGTTTTCCTAGTGTTCTTTCTCTCTCTGCAAGTCCTTGGTTTCAGATAAGCTTGCATCAAAGAACTGGACACGGTGAGCGTTATGCTGCCCACAGCAGAATAACGCAAAGCATGTTCTGCTGTTTGGGTGCGGTTTAAATAGTCTCAGGTAAAGTAGTCCAGGTAAAATAGTCCCAGGCCTGCCACACCCACAACAGTAGTCCAGGTAAAGTAGTCCCATGCCTGCCACAACCAAAAGAGTAGACCGCATAGCTCAGTTCCTTGTAACTGAGCTACGTGGTTGTCTCCATGTTGGCTGAACCCTCCCCCTCCCCCCCAAGTTAAATAGTCCCATTCTAATGTTGGTCTTTATGATGTTTATGAGCCTGGCGCCAAAGGCACCAGGACTGACTCCAAGAGAGTCTTGGATGAGGTTTTAAGGCCTTTGACCTGGCCCTAACTGGAAGGCTGACTTGCCAGTGAGGGCCAGGGCCAAGGGTCATGACAGCTAGTTGTTCTGGGGGGGGGGGGGATCACTGTATGTACCGAAGAATGTAACCCCTGACAAAGAAGGCAAGCAGGATTCACCAATGAAGGACTCTTTTGGACACCTCACAAGACACAGGAAAGCAACTATCACTGATGGTTACTGCACAATGATTATGGCAGGTGTCTCTCCAGTCACGGCAAAGAAGACCTTCCAGAGCAGGATCCCTTCTAGCTTGGAAACAACTCTGCAGGAAGGTGATTTGTAGCACAAGCTGGTGACTTCCAAAGTTCCGATGACTAACACTGAACAGCAATGATTCTACCGAGGTAGCCCTCTGCAGAGCTGGGCACTTCACTGGGTGGTCCAGGGACACTTACAAAGGCTCAGGAGAGCTGGATCCTCGAGAATGTGTTGACACTGGTTGACCCCCACCAGTCAAAGGTTTGAAGCACCACTCAGGGCCGCCGCAGATCAGGTAGTCCAGCAGGGCTTCACCGGGACAAATGCAGGAAGGGGATGCCTAGCCTCTTTGGGGGGAGTCCATGGATCTTCAGTCGTTCTTCTACACAGGATACTTGGCTCCAATGCTGATCTGAAGAAATGGCTATACGAGTCCTCTTCTTATCCTAAATCCTGGCTGGAATAAAGTCAGCAGCGGTCCAACCAGTCAATTGGCCAAGGTGGCAAAGGAAGTGAAACCAACTAAAACCAAGCCAGGAGTCTGATGTTAATATCCATTCATCCACTATTAATTTGAACCACAAGGAATACCCTCAAATCCAGGCTGGCATAATTAACCATTAGGAATATAGAAGGGGGCGACCATACCCTTGAGGGAAAACCAGGCTACAGGATTTCCATATGTCCATTGTCGATTACCTGATAGAATAGGGGTGGAAAAGATCTATCCTCCAAAACATTTCCATCACCCCCTCCACATTTCCAACAAATACTGGGACGAGGAAGAGGCAACAGAAAGTAGTTAAGTCTTCCCATCGGAATAACATGGAAGTGTAAGAGAAACTGGCTGTAGAAAGAACTTAAGTTATCCCATTGAAAGAGTCAGGCATTTACTAATTATCACTCACACCTGACTCCACTTTAATATTTTCCCAACTATAAAAGGTGTAGTTCCACACAGAAGAGAGAGCAACTGGGGACGTTTGGACCACAGAAGCCAAGGAGTAGAGAGCACCAGGATCAACGGCTCAGAGGAGAATGTAGTGCTGAGACGCTGGCCCGGTATTTGTGAGGAGCTGCAGCGTGGCCAAGGAGCCGTGGCTCCAGAGAGCCGGAGCAAAGCACCCTACAGGCTGGTATTGGCTCGTTCCCCTGGGACCTGTGCCGGCCCCAAGACTGTCCAAGGGGTAGGTGGTGAAACCCTAACCTCAGGCCCGCACAACCAGAAGGGACCGCTTGTCACCGCCCTGCTGCCTGAGAGAGAGTGAGAGACAGACTCGGGAGCATGCGACTGACTGAAGCGGAGCAGGCAAAAGGAAATGCATAAAGCGTCACAGAGGAAGAAATTAAAGGAATCTAGTAAAGCAATCTAGAATGAAAGAAGAGTGACAAGATTAAGAAAAAGGAAGAGAAAGCAAGAAAAACAGAGCGAAAGGGGCGCGAAGTGAAAGAACTGTAAAACAGAGGGCGCAAGCAACCCAAAACGAGAGAGAAGGGTGCAAGTGACCCGGCAGAGTGGAAAGTGTGAAAGTGTGCACAAGAAAGCTGGAAAAGGTGCCAGTGGGCACAAGGAGGAGTGGGAGGTGCAAGTGCACAGGAGAAGGAAAGAAATGTGCCCATGGGCACGAGAAAGAAGTCTAGAAAATGGAGGGGAACAAGAAGGGGGGCAGAACGCCCCTGAAGACAAAAGGTTAAAAGAAGGAAGAGCAGGAATTAAAAAAGAGGGGTTAAAGTTCAGAGTGGCTGCGCTTAGTAGGAGCAAAGAACCTGGCGTTTTCGAAAGTCAATTAACACTGACATCAATTAAGTACTAAAAACCAATAAGACATTTTGGAGACAATATGAATAAAATACAAAATCGATCCCAAAAAGTGTGCACTTTGTATTAGACACACAGGAAAGTAGTGAGAGAAGATAGGGTTAGCCTCTTGCATGTCACCCTCATCTTAGATAAGCGTTGCACCAGCGTTTTCTAGGGACAACCACACCCACACTGAGGGACAGCTGGATGCTTCTTACAGGGATATTTGTGTAGACATAGGGACTTAGACCAGTAGGAATAACTTTGTAAGAACTAGTTCTGTCTATATTGTGTTAAAATATATTTGGGTAAAGACAGAATGGAATCGCACAGTGACTCCTAACTGTATAGAGATAGCAACCAAGTAGCCTTGGACTGTATCAATCTGTAGGCTGTGGAGGCCAGTGACAGGAGGAACAAAAATATCCCTGTAAGAAGCATCTAGCTGTTCCTCAGTGTGGGTGTGGTTGTCCCTAGAAAGCGCTGTTGCAATGCTTATCTAAGGTGAGGGTGACATGAAGTGGTGGGACAAGCTATACTGTCTGTCCAGCATTCCCTGCACCACGCCTCAAATCATCTCCATTTGCATGCGTACAGAGATCTTGTAGATAGTTTGCAAGCAGCCAGTAGCACCTCAAGTAAATCATTCTGAGAGGTCCCTATCATCATATCTCATCCTCTCAAGAGCCACACATGCAGGTTGAGGGATTCTGGGTTCAGGCAAAGCACTCAAACTTCTGACTGGGATAGGACCGGCCGTCAAGGCAACCGAAGAGGTGGGCATATGGGCAAATACAGGAGAACCTCCTTGCCTAATACGAGGCAATCATTATCATGGGGGCTCGCAACCTCTTCAATCTCCTCAGAATCCACAGTATCGGAGGGGAGACATAGTGGAGGTCGAAGACCCACTCCACCATGAATGCAGACCCCAGTGCACCTTTCGCTCGGAATTCCCTTGAGCAAAATCATCTGCAGGTCGTGTTGGCCCTCTGGCAAACAGATCTACTGTCAGGATACCGTACTGAGCGAAGATCATGTCTCCAGATAAGCATCGTACCAAGCCTTTATATACATTTAAATCTTTAAAAACCACCTCTTTATTATTTTCCTGTGTAATGATATGCACCAGTTTGGAGCAGAGGCTAGTGTAAAGGTCAGGCTACTTGAAATAAACCAGAACGCTTCCTTTGATTTTTATCTACATGGATGTAATTGCAGGCCATGGAGAAACGCCTCTGAAACAAACAATTATTTCTCTGAAACCTTTAAGATGCAGGTTCGGTTGAGTTATGTGTATAGATGCTCCTGGAGCAAACCGAAGCTTTGTGCATATTTATTTTCCTTGCATTATAGGATCATATAATTATCAAAATGGAAGACTGAGTTACAACAGAGAATTCTCTTTTGTAACAAATGATGCTTTTGTTTCAGCGAAAGCAGACCAGTATTGCACACAGGTAGTATTCACAGTTCCTGTGCTGTTTTCATTTATCAGCAAAGTGCACCTATATGGTGTGTTCATACACATTTTTTAGGAGGTTCTTCACAAATGTAATAATTTGGAACCGGACCGGTTTGCTGAGTAACTGTTTTGTTTCTAATGGGTCCTATTCATGTTAAAGTTTTGTCATGTTTTGGTTGCCATTTGCATAGGTTTTACACTCTTGCAGAGACAAATAATGTGCACTCCTATCATTTAATTTACACCCCAATCGTAAAAACTGTGTGTAAAATGATGAGTATGCAAGGTGTACTTTACATCCATTGAACCTTAATTTGCAGTCAATGGGGTAAATTAGTACAACTGTTCAGTGGCAACATAGTCCTTGCTCAAGGGTGAGAGATTGTTATTACACCAATCACAGGAGTCACTTACTCTGTCAAATCCTCAAGACTACAATTAAAACATCCTAAACCTGACCTGTAAAAAACAGTTGCATGTGTGATTGAAATATAAACTCAGCAAAACCTGTCCCTGTAGTGATAACCCGGATAGGTATTTAACTTCTTAATGTAGCGCTTCATGCATGGTTTGTCCAACTACTAGGCAATGTGATTATTATACCTCAGTCGACAGTCAAATGTACTGACCTCTGCAGGATGTTAGACGATAAGATAGTTCAGTCGGTTGAGCGCTCCCTGCTGAAATCTGTGTGTGATATGTAGGTCGCAGGTTTGAATCCCAGAAAGGCTAACTCAGCTTTTCAGCCTTCCGAGGTCAATAAATGATTACCAATTTCGGTTGAATGATAATTGTATGTAAATATGTTCCATGTACAGCACTTTAGCAAAAGCGCTATATAAATAACAAATCATTAACTTTGCCCGTCCAGAATTTGACAATGAAATTAGATATAGAATTTACCATGGAGTCCTTACCGCTCTGCACTGTTGTACTATAACACTGGCATACTATTAGGTAGTACTAGTTCTGGGAAATTAGGACTTTCATTAAACATCAAAAGACAAATCTGCTATCGAACCTCAAAACACACAAAACAATTCATGTATGCTTTACTGTGTAATTGTCTAGGTTTTTGTGTCTTAAAAAATAAAATGTATACAGAAGAGATCAAATTAGCAGACCTTAATTTAAAGGCACATAGCGGGACTTATTGCTCTGTATTATATGAACATCCCCATCTGCAACATGTTTTAAGAAGTGAATCAGCTGTAGAGTGGCTGGGAATTGGTATAGAAATAATCTGTCTTTCTAAGCCGGAATTCCTTTTAATCATGGTTTATTGAATTCCTACTGCTACTGAAAAGTTTTCCTGATTTGAGTAAGCATGCACATTTTGACTGGTCACTATCAATGCTACATTTTGGCTTTTCTGTATATGTGCATATACAGCTATGTCATTCATGTACCTGTGATGCCCAAAATGTAGTCTACGCATTAAAATGCCCATGCGGTTTCTACTATGTAGGTATGACCACTAGAAAAGCCAAAATTAGATGGACTGAGCACAAGTCCAATATTCGGACTAAAAGCCTGAAATCCCCGGTGGCAGTTCACTTCTTAGAGGCATGACACAGTGGCACAACTACAATGTGTCATCCTTGAACAGGTTATAGCGGCTAGGAGAGGGGTTGACATGCAAAGAAAATTAGCACAACGTGAGATACTGTGGATTGAACTTTTGGACTCTCTGAACCCCCGAGGCATGAACTCAGAGTTTGACCTTATGTGTTTTTTATGAATTTCACCCATCTCAATGGGCTAGGAAGAGCAGGATTATAGAAATGTTTCTGTATGCTGTCATTGTACATGTTTTTAGATACTTGTTGATGATGAATAACCCTTTGAAATGCTGCTGTATTGTATCACATCTATTGACCATTTAATGTAACAGCTTTTGTTGACCGATCTCCTTCTACTTAACATGTCCAGTGCTAGTCTGAAGAGTGACAATCTTAGGTCACCATGTAACCCTTAGTCTTTTTGTTATGAGTGTGAGATGGGGGCACCCCGCGGTTACAGACCTGTGCCGCGGTGGTGCCCCCACTTACATTCTCTCTGTCCTATTCTAATATTCCCTAGGACTGAGTCTTATGGGAAGTAATGGTCCCCCCTAACACGGCCTTGCCTTTGGCCCTGTTTTACTATCCACAACATTTATGACTGATGTAAAAGTCCATTTAAATCACTAGTGGATGTTAATTTCCCGGATGTGAGAGGGGGGCACCCCACGGTTACTGCTAATGCCGCGTGGATGCCCCCACTCACATCGAGTGCATCTCATGAAAACACTTGGTATGGCCGAGTACGATTTGTATAACGGGCTCTCCTTACGGATAGACTCTTATGTATAGATCAAACTACTCACGCTTTCCTATCAACTTTCAATTAAGCCGGATACCCCTAGAACTTGGGAGTCCTTCGTAATAATATTAGTCTACACATGCATACTCAAAGTTACTTAGACAAATGGCGTGGCTTGACGCCATGACTGCAGTTTGGTGTACTCGCGCCCAATCCAATATGGCCGACATCGAACGGACCTCACGCGCAAGCGTGACGTTGCCGTGACTACAGTGAACGCTACCGGCAGTCGAGTAGACATTCGCTACCAACACTCGGCTGGCGGACACTGCAGCAACCGGCACAGAGCGCCTATCCCCGCTTTTCAGGTGAGCCTCTTTCCACTTTTCCTTCAGTCTCCCTGAGCGTTCAGTGCGTGAAGTCGCTCGTGGTATGCAGACACATCGATGTACACTGGACACACATCCGTAAACTATTTTGATTTAGCATCGGCCCACTTTGTGATTATATCCTGGCTTGAGATCTGTCTTTAGCCACAATATTGCTTTACCAGGTTGCACTCTCAGTTAAGTTCTAATTGACACTAAATTTGACTTTTTAGGGTTTCTGGTGTCACCTTCTGCCACCTCAGTCTCCTGGAAGTTACATTCTGAAGACTGGGTGAGTAATTGGAACATGTTAACTTAGTACCCTACTATCTTGGGGAATTCAAATACACAAATGAGATGATTAGCTTCTAGTTACTGTTGTACTTTCCTCCGACTAGGTCCTGATCCCGGACCACAGCTATCTTCCGGTAGAGGTCAGTGACATTTAAACTTATAGTTTATCCTTGGTAATCAACTATTTTAGACAAATAGATTAAAAACACTTGTTATTTCTAAATTCCCCACAGAGGAAGATTCAGAAAGAATTATAAACTACTTTTGCCCTATATGAACGCAAGAACAGTGAAGCCCCACCCTGAAGATGGATCTATAGGATCCGAAACGCGTTGGTTATTTTTGCAACATCCACAAAAGGGCTTCCATGGAGGGAGCTGTCTTTATGTACAAGAGCCCCTACACACCTTTCCCTGATGGGGATTGTCACACAGATGAAAAGTTGCGTTTAACTGTTACACTGGAATTGGTTTGTTTGGCTACGACGCACAGTAATGATTTCATGACTAAATGAAGGTTCATGCTATGTGGCACAAATGTGTATAACTTGTTTGTTGATACATCCTTGTTTGAACATTTTATTTTGAAAAGTAAAAGAGATAATGGGTTAATTAAAACAAACCTTATCACTTAAAATTGTTACTAATGCTTTTTTTGATATTTCTGGTCCACTTGTTCTAAAGCTTTATGTATAATAATCCTTTACATGGATGGAAGAAGTACTATTTAATTGATTGATGTTTATGTGGTAATATACATCAATGTTGAGTTTAATATGATTCATTAAACCTATATCACTAACAGGGTAAATGAGTTATAGAACTTAGGTTCTAGAGGAGTGCATTTGGGCTTACTGCTTAGTAATAGGCAGTTCTGCTATCACTGGGAGTGCCAGGTAACTGGGAAAACGGGAGACACGGGAGGACGACAGAAAATCGTTATGAGACTATTCATACTTATCCCAGTAAAGATAACAAGGCTATAACAGTAAAAGCGAGAGATATGATTGAGAATCATTTTTTTGGGGGTATTTCATACTTGTCCCAGTCAAGATACTGAGAGTATAATACTGAACATAAGATAAGTGGATGATAATCGCTATAAGAGTACTCATACTCATCACAGTCCAAGTAAAGAAAGCATCATTAAGAAAGTGTGCAAAGCTATAATAGAAAAGCTTGAGAAGAAGGAACTGATATATATGTCAAAAGACAGATAAGATAAAGAGAACAAAGGTAGTGAACTATGCAGAAAGGAAAATAATCTCAAAAGAGAAACAGAAAGGTTGGATAACCTTACACTAGGAAAAGGGAAGAACTTTTTTGCAGAATAACTAGAGTGGGAGCGATAAATAAACGGAAACTACTCACAAGGGAGAAGATATCAGTCTAGAATCGAAGACACCCAATTTTTAGAAGAAAAAAAAGCACAAGGGAGTAGTGAGAGAACTGTATGAACTGATCAAAGAAGTCACGATAAACTATTTGAAAGTCAGCTATTGAACAGAGGTTTGTGAGAAGCAAATCCCAGGAGAAGGGAGTAATTCTCCTATCTTTAGTTGTTAAGATAGTGGTAGGGTCAGTTAGGGTTAGTTTGGACGGTGGACAGATTCTGTTAAGAATTTCACTGACAACTGATGAGAACCATAGCTTGTTTGTTAGGCAGGGAATACCCCATAGAAGTAGGGAAAGATAGAAATGATCCTATTCTTTATTAATTACACGCTTCAAAGTCATAGGCCAACAGGGGCTTTGTTGGAGCGCCAGACCCAAAGCCTCAACTTTCCTCTCCACAGTCCTTCGGTACTGTGCATTAGCATGACCATGAGGAGAGGCTTTCTTGATTTCAAGATCAGGAGATATACCCAACCCAGAATGACCAAATAACCACCTCTGGTTGACCTGGAAATACTTTCCGTGAGCTGAGCCTGAACACTTACTGGCATTCTGTTCTACTGTCCTGTGAAGGGTATTGGAGGAGAGTTCAAGTCCCCTGTGTCTTCAGGCGAAGATACAACAAAAGTTCAACCTCATGTCTTTGTCGGGTTCTCCGAGTCACCTGGGGGAGGGACTAGGGCAGGAGGACACGCCTTGCTCACCGGGTGGCGAGGGGGAAGATGAACATTTAAGCTCTATTATGTTTCAATCAGGGAGGTGGCTACTCAATGATACACAAAATCAAGCATAACTTGCAAAGATGTCCCAGGGGCTGTCCTGCCATACCAGCCAAAAGTTGGAAACGCAAAAATACTTCTTTAAAGCAGGGTACTCCTCCTGGGTACGCTGGAACCCTAGGCAAGTGAACCCCTCACCCCATATCCCCAGTTAGGTAACAGGTCCATTAGTCCCACACCCTGGTACATAGGCTTGCCCCATCCGTTCCATCCTTCACCCGTTCCTCAGTCTCACTGGTTCAGCTGTCCATATTTCTCAAATAATGGGAGCCACATACCCTCTATGTTAGATCTAGACACCGATAACAGGTGGGTTAAGTATTCCATGTCGTATATTGTGCAGATCTTGGAGATCCACCCTTTCTCCACCGGCATTTGTGTGCTTTTCTGCACCTGTGCCAGGCTACATCTCGCCGCAACCAGCATAATATGAAGCATATGGCCCTGTTCTACTTCGGGCTCCCCCTCCGTATAGTCTCCAAAGAGACCAAGCCATGGGGAGAGGTCTCTGTGGATCGCGCCCACCCCCTTCATCCAAGAAAGGACCTCCCTCCAATATGTCTGCACCCTGGTACAACTCCACCACATGTGGATATAAGGAACAAGTTACTTACCTGTAACTGTTGTTCTCCAGCATGGGTCTGGCATGGATTCACATGCTCATGAATATTCTGCGTCGTCAGGCTGGGAATCCTCGGAAAAGAAAAAATCAGTATCTGTTTCGTTTCTGATCTGTCTTTCTTAGTAGTAACCAATCACTGGTCTTTGGGTCATACTGCCCCCAGCCAATAACTGCCCTCTCCCTAAGCCCCAACCCTGGCAGCCATCCTCAGATTTGGTAGCACGTAAAGTGGCAGTATGACCAAGTGAAGAGCCGCAGTGGGGTAGGAGGGAGGGTTCGCATGTGAATCCATGCCAGACCCATGCTGGAGAACAACTTGTTCCTTCTCCAGCATGGGGTCTGGCATGGATTCTCATGCTCGTGAATAGAAGAATACACACATGTACAACCACGGGAGGTGGCAAAGGCTCAACATTAAGCATTACATAAATGCAACATTAAGCAACTCTTACCTCCTCATCAGTCCCACCTTCAGGTGAACAGGTTGTGCAGCACTGCTTGGCAGACTCTGACCTCCTCCCTGGAATCCCGGTCGACGCAGTAGAATCTCGTGAAGGTGTGCGTCGACCTCCACTTAGCAGCCCTGCAGAGGTTCAGCAGGGGCACACCAGACAGGAACGCCGTGGTAGCAGCAATCGCTCTGGTAGAATGGGCTCTCGGACGGCCGGGCAACGGTCGGTTTGCCAGTCGATGACAGTGAATATGCAGCCGGACAGCCATCTGGAAATGGAAGCCTTTGAGAAAGCATTCCCTTGGTTCACAGGTGCAAAGTTCACGAATAGCTGTGATGTCTTCCGGAAACTCTTCGTTCGGTCCACGTAGAACTTCAGCGCTCTAGCTACATCCAGCGAGTGCAAAGTCCTCTCGGCCGGCGACGAAGGCGACGGGAAGAAAACTGGTAACACCAAGGGCTCGTTGAGATGGAAGTCCGACTGCACCTTGGGCATGAAGGAGGGGTGCGTCCTCAGCACCACCCTCGTCTCGTGAAAAGTCAAGTATGGAGGCTTGCAGGATAGGGCCTGAATCT
Organism: Ambystoma mexicanum; assembly: GCF_040938575.1. Classification (NCBI taxonomy): domain Eukaryota; kingdom Metazoa; phylum Chordata; class Amphibia; order Caudata; family Ambystomatidae; genus Ambystoma; species Ambystoma mexicanum. The sequence continues at coordinate 1,342,372,462 of NC_090923.1, read as the reverse complement.
CTCCCACTTCCATGGCAGGAACTTCAACGGCACCGAATGCGAAGGCTCGAATGGCGGCCTCATGAGCCTGGTCAGCACCACGTTGAGCTCCCACGCCGGGGCTGAAGCCTTCACCGGCGGGAACGATCGGAACAGTCCTTTCATAAACTCCTTCACCAGGCGATAAGACCACAGGGATGACCGTCCTGCAGTTCTGGTGTATCGGGAAATTGTCGCCAGATGTATCTTGATGGAAGCATGAGCTAGTCCAGCTTTGGCCAGCGACAGTTAATACAGTAGCACTTGAGGGTCTGTAATCCATACAGGGTTAATCTTCTGTCCACGACACCAGACAGAGAACCTTTTCCACTTGTGTCCGTAGCACTTGAGAGTTGAGGGCGTCCTGGCCTTTGCAAGAACCTCTCTGCAGTCCGCCGGGATATCGTACCCTCCAAACTCTAGTGCTGCAGGAGGCAGGCCTGCAAGTTCACCGACTCCGGGTTGTGATGAAGGATGGCACTTCCTTCTCTGGAGAGAAGATCTGAGTCCGTCGACAGTTTGACTGGTGGGGACGCTGACAATTCCAGAAGGTCCAGGAACCAGATCTGCCTCGGCCATGCCGGTGCGACGAGGATCATCCTGCAGCAGGACCTCTTGAGCTGGTTGACGAGTCGCAGTAGCAACGGCAACGGAGGGAACGCATACAAGAACAGGCCGTCCCAGGGGAACGAGAAAGCATCGCCCATGCTCCTCGGCTGGGGAAACCTGCTGGCGAACCTCTGGCACTTGGAGTTTGTCGCGAACAGGTCAATCTGGGGTTTGCCCCATCGTTGAAAGAGTCGATCCACTTGATCCTGTCGCAGTTCCCACTCGTGGCACGAGTGCAGCTCCCTGCTGAGCGAGTCGGCGATTGTGTTGTTTGTCCCTGCCAGATGAAAGGGTACCAGAAACATCCCCTGGACAACGGTCCAGTGCCACAGGTCCTGGGCTTCCTTGGACAGGGCTGGGGATATTGTTCCTCCCTGCTTCCGGATGTAGAACATCGTGGTGGTGTTGTCGGTGAAGATCCCCACCACCTTGCCCTTGAGGGACAGGAGAAAAGACCTGAGGGCCCAGAACACCGCTCGGAGCTCCAGTATGTTGATGTGGAGCGTCCTCTCCTCCGGGAGCCAGAGGCCTCTCGCATGAAGATCTCTGGTGTGCGCTCCCCGCCCCTCCAGGGAGGCATCTGTCGTCACAGTCACCTGGTGTGTTGGGGTCTGAAAGTCTGTGCCCGCCGCGAGATGCACGCGGGTGCCCCACCACCGAATTGCTTGGCGGAATACGTCATTGAGCGAGATCTTGTCCTTGAAGCTGCCCGTCGCTTGCATCCAACGGGCGTCAAGGAACTCCTGCAGAGGGCGCATCCGAAGCCTGCACAGGCGCACCAGGTAGATGCACGAGGACATCATCCCGAGAAGGGACTTCATGGACCTCACCCTGGCCACGTCTGTGGCCAGCAGACGCTGCACCTTGCCCAGGATGGCCTTTGTCCTTTCTTCCGACGGTGAGGCCAAATGCGCTACTGTATCAAGCCTGGCTCCCAAAAACAGTGCGACCTGCAATTGAGCCATGTGGGATTTGGGGAAGTTGATGGCGAATTCCAGGTCCGTGAGCAGCAGGGCAGTCTTCGCTGTGTGCTGGACGGCGAGCTCCCTTGTTCTTGCTCAGATGAGCCAATAGTCCAGGTAGGGATAGACGTGGATCCCCTGCAGGCGCAGCCGCACCGCCACTGGCGCTAGGCACTTGGTGAATACCCTGGGCGCCGACTTCAATCCGAACGGGAGGGCCTTGAACTGGTAGTGCCTCTCCCAAGGCCCGAGCCGTCTCCGTGTCGGCTTTGATGGCCTGCAGTGACTCATCCACTGTCTTTCCAAACAGATTGTTTTCGTCGAAGGGCATGTCCAAGACCTTGGCTTGCACATCCTGGCAGAAATCCGTTGCGTTGAGCCACCCCCGCCATCTAAGGCAAACGCTGTTGCCCAACTGGTGGAAACCGGTGTCGGCAATGTCCGTGGCTACCGTTATGGCGTGGTCCGACGCCACCTCACCTTCGTGCAAGATTGCTAGGGCTTCTGCCCTCTTGTCCTGTAGGAAGTCCAATAGGGGGGCGATCTTGTACCACAACTTCGTCGTAGCGAGCCAATACCGCTAGGGCGTTGGCCGCCTTAATCGTCGTTGCCGCCGATGAGATGACTCGTAGTCCCATGGCGTCCAGTTTCTTTCCCTCGTCGTCCGGTGGGGAAGTTGAAGATGAAGCCGATGCCCCTCCCGCTTTCTTCTTGGCTGCTACCGAGACGACCGAATCCGGGGTTGGCTGTGCCCTCAGGCACAAGGGGGCGGCATCGGGGACCCGGTAGTACTTTTCGTACCCGTCCCTCTAGGCAGGCGTTGTGGACGGGTTCTTCAGAAGCGCAAGTCCCTCGTCCCAGATGTCATCCAGCAGCGGTACCGCGAGGACCGTCTTCCTCTTGGCCTTGCGTCGTTGGTAGAGGAAGCCTTCCTTCTTCTGCTCCTTGGGACAGAGCTGGAAAAGCTTGGATGCCCTGGCAATCATGGCGTGAAAGGAGCCAATTTTGTCAGGCGGGGAGGCCCGAGGAATCGGTGATGGGAGATCCGTCCCGTCGTCACCACCGTAGTCATCCATCCCAGTTGTGGCCGTATCCGTTCCCGTGTCATCCCCGGGGACAGGGGACGGGGACAAAGGCTGAGCGGGTCGTGAGGGCTGAAAAGGCAGGGCCGGATGAATCCTCCTCCTCTTGTTTGGGGGGCTTCCCAATGGGCCCGGTTCGGGGTCGTCCGTCGGGGATAGAGGCAACCTCGTCCTCATCTCCAAGCATAAGGATTGCCATCAAAATAGCCGCTGAGTTGTCCTGCGGCTCAGGATGCGACGGGAGCGATGGTTTCTCCACTAGAAACTCGTCGGCGCCACCCTCGCCCTTGTCGTGTTCCTCGTCGGGATCTCTCCCGTTCTCATTGAGGCTCTCCAAGACTTCAACCAGCTCCTCCTCGGAGGCTGTGTCTGTAATGGCCACCGGCCCCTCCCCCTCTTTTTCCACCGGGGTCTTCACGGGGGTCTTCTCGATGGGCTGAAAGGAGGATACCCTCCATGGTGGCAGGGTAACTCTAGACCCCTGAGGTCGCCTCCACTGGGCGAGCCTCCACAGGCTGCACCAGGACCGTATCGACTTCCTCGATAGAGGCCTTGGCCGGATGACTCAAGGCCTTCACCACCTTGTGCGTGCTTGCGGCCTTCACCTTGGGGGAGGGTCACCGCCGCGTTCCCCTTCGGCTGACCCTTCGAGATGGACCGGGACCTCTCCAGAAGCTTACTCGGGTTCTCGGATTTCCTCTTTCCTGAGCCAGAGCGTTGGCTCGTGGTTGATGGCGCCGGTGAGGCAGCGTCCTGCCTGGCAGCCGAAGAGACCGACCGTTCGGTGCTCCCGGTGTCCTCAAACTCGCGGTACGTTGCCTTCTGTTGGGCCCCCATCGCCGGGGCGCCATCACAGGTCTTAACAGACCGCTCAAACTTCTTCTCACCTGACGCGCTCTTGCCTTCCAGCCAGCTGGTGAGACGGGTCCGACGATCCCTCATAGTCCGGTCCGCTATGTTCATGCAAAACGCACAGTCCTTCTCCATGAGCGTTTTGTCCTCGTGGAGGCAGTAGAGGCATCTCGAATGCTCGTCCTCCTTGAACACATTCTGTAAGTTGCATCCAGGGCAGTTCCTGAACAGTTTGCCGGGAGTCGAGCTTCCCTTCTCCTGGGCCATGTTCCTCTCGTCCGCAAGGTAGGCCTCAGAAAACTTCTGGAATCCTCCAAGAAGCATAACTCGACAAAAACTTCACCCTTGAGGGGCGTAGAAAAATCCGAAACGGGTCCCCGTTGATCGAATGTAGACACTGTGGAGCTTGAGGCTCGATTTAACCGAAAAAATTAGATAAATCTCTTTGAAAAAGCGCAAAACGCAGTAAAAACTCGAGAGCTATAGCACGAGGACTCCCAACACTTGAACGTGCAGTAAAATTCTGAGGATGGCTGCCAGGGGCGGGGCTTAGGGAGAGGGCAGTCATTAGCTGGGGGCAGTATGACACAGAGACCAGTGATTGGTTACTACTAAGAAAGACAGATCAGAAACAAAACTGATACTGATTTTTTCTTTATCGAGGATTCCCAGCCTGACGACGGGGAATATTCATGAGCATGTGAATCCATGCCAGACTCCATGCTGGAGAATCCCCTTTTTCGCAATGACATTTCCAATAGTACGCAACACATCCCTCCCTCATCCGACCTATCCTCACTGGCGGATAGAGCCACCTGTGCATCAGTTTCAGGGCTTGTTGTCTATATTGAAGCGATGTAGTAGATCGGTGAGCCAGCCTACACATTTGAGCCCATAGTGCGTCCTCAATATTCCTACCCAGGTCCTGTCAAGATCTGACTCTTGAGTGAGGTGGAGCAGGGGGGAGGGAGGAATCCCTCCCCCCTGCCAGGAGAAGCAGTTTGTATATTCCAACTATCAGTCCCTTGGACCCCTTCTGTGTAATTAGGAATCCTTCGAAATCTGTCAACTCCCTCCTGAAATTTTACTCCCATCTTTCCTTGGACAAAACCACCTTTTACTGTAGATAGCGAAAGGGCGATAGTCCACACAGACCCAAGGCCTCCTCTAGAACTTGCAGCAAAAGGAAGGTGTCTCCAACCCAAAGATGTCCTGCCATGCTGAGCCCCACCTCATACCAAGGCTGACATGCCAGCGGCTCCTCAACCCCATCCCTGATTGGTGGGGCCCATATGCAGCTCAAGGACGATGGCCATGTCGTGAGCCACCTATTCTGACCTCCATCCTTCCACACGGACCACAGGACCTCCAACACTGGGTGGAGCAGAACTCTTTGAGATGCAGGCTTTGGGGACCCATAACCACTCGTCCCGTGTGTCCGGGGCTAGTACCTCATTATCCATTGCCACCCATTGTTTCCCTGTCCACGGGTTAAAGTGATCCACCAAGACTTTCAGCTGGGTTGCTTTGTAGTACGTTGCCAGGTCCGGCAATCCCACTCCCCCCTCTTCTTTTGGCCGAACTAATGTCCCATAGGAGATCCTATGTTTCGCCCCTGCCCGAGAAACCGCAACATGGTTTGCTTTGCCTCAGTCAAGACAGACATGGGCACGGGGACCGGTAGCATCTGAAACAGGAATAGGAACTTGGGGAGAATCACCATCTTTATAGAATGTAATCACGCCATCCACGATAGCACCATCCTCTGCCCACATCTCCATATCCTGCTTCACTGCTTACCAAAGGGGAAGAAAGTTACCAGTGAAGAGATCTCTAGGTCTTCGTGTCACCTGGATCTCCAGATAGCTTAACATTTCCCTCTGCACCTTAAAAGGAAGCCCTGCCACAAACTTCCTTTCTCCCTCTGACAATCCCCCTGCTACAAACGCCACTGATTTCTCCAGGTTGACTTTAAAGCCCGATAGCTTCCCATAACGTTCCAAGCTCCTTAACACATGAGGGCCTGGAGTAAAGCATTGTCTGCAAACATGCTCATTTTACAGTGTACCCTGCCCACCATGACACCCTTAATCTCCTCATTATCACGGATCGACGTCACCCAGGGCTCCATCACTAGCGCATAGATCAGCGGGTAAAGAGGGCATCCCTGACACGTACCTCTCCTTAGTGGAAAGGACCCAGACTCCTTCCCGTTAACCACAACTCTAGCAGTGGGCTCAGAGTATAAGGCCGACATCCAACCCATCCATCTTGGGCCCATCCCTAAAGACATAAAAACCTCCCCCATGAAGGCCCAGCTCACGCAGTTGACGCCTCCTCAGCGTCTAGGGATAGCAAGAGTGCTCCCTCCTCCCGCACCACCTGCGCATTCATAATGTGGAGAGTTTTCCGCATACTATCCGCTCCCCACCTGTTTAAACACAAAGCCCACCCGGTCCGGGTGAATCAGACGAGGGAGGTACAGTTCCAAACGCGTCACCAAGACTCTAGCAAAAATCTTGGCATCCACGTGGAGAAGGGAGATGGGCCTGTATAGGTACAATCTACTAGGACCTTTCCTGGTGTCGGTATAACCGCCATCAAGGACTGAAGAAATGTCAGTGGTATTGAGTCCAGCCCTGCTATTAGGTTAAACAGTTTGGCCAGAGGCTTCGCCAACAAGGTCTGGTCTGCTTGTAAAAATCGGCTGTGAAGCCATCCCCTCCTGGGGGCCTTCCCTGTCTTCAATCGCTTATTGCCGCCCATCACCTCTTCTCCAGTTATCTCTCCTTCCAAGCCATCTCTCTCTCCCCCGTAAACTTAGAGGGGTTTTGCTTGGCCAGGTTTTGCCGTGTGTCCTCCTCAGACTCTTCCCCCTGTCGGGCGTACAACTCCCTATAGAAGTTTGCAAAGCATTCTGTTACGTCCAGACCACTTTCTGCAACTTCCCTTCCATGTCACGGATTCCTTCCACCCTTCTGTCCACCCTACAGCCACTCACCCTATTTGCCAAGAGGGTCCCTACCGTGTCCCCCCTCTCATAGTACCTCTGCCGGGTGGATCTCATCCTCTTGTCAACCTCCCGGATTAGGACCGTATAAAGTGCTTGTCTCTTGCCCCTCATCTCCCCCAGCAGGTCCTCCCTATCCATGTCCCTCTGATTCAGCTGAACACACAGAGCTCTCAGTTCCTCTCTGAGCTTACTTTAAAATCAGCACCCTTTCACATTTCCTACGGGCTCCCTCCGCAATGAGCAAGCCCCGGAAGGTGGCCATGGCCGCCTCCCACACTGTCGCCATACCCGTCTCCCCATTGTCATTCATTTCAAAATAGGCTTGTATCTCCTTCAAAAATTCCCTGAACACCTGGTCTCTCAAAAGAGGGTCAATGCATCTCCACCTAAAGCTCTATGAAACCTTCAGCAAACGCCCAGTTCACCACCACAAGTTTGTGTTCTGACCGCGTAATGACCTCCACACTTGGCACACCCACCTCCCCCTCCGTCTCCCCCAGTATCAGCAGGAGGTAAATTCTCATGTATGTTTGATGCGGGCGGGAGAAAAAGGTTTAACCCCACCCGGTCCTGGCCAGGACCTACGCCACACTTCCACCCAGTAGTGATCCTGCAGAAGGTCGCTCAAGGGGAGATTGTCATTCGTCACGCCTCTCATCCCGACTCCTTTGCCGACCACCAGTCCAGGTTGGGGTCCAATATCAGATTGAAGTCCCCACCCAGCATCATAGCTCCCTCCGCCCATCCATCCATCACCCAAACACCTGGTGTAAAAACCCCACTTGTCCCAAGTTGGGTGCGTAGATGGTAGCAAGGGTGATCCTCGTTCCCTCGCACGTGCCTTTTATACAAAGAAACCTCCCCCGAAACCCCTCTTAATCTCAATCTCCACCAGATGGAGTGATTTGCCTAGGAGTATACCCACCCCTTCCTTCTTGGAGGTTTTATGACAAGCCCAGAAATTCCTACCCATCTCTTTGCATTTTATCAGTGAATCCGCCCCTGGTTAGTAGTGTGTTTCTTGTAAGAAGAGGACCACCAGTTTCTGTTTACGGAACATGTTACTAGTTAGGGATTGTTTATTTTGAGAGTTCAAGCCCTTTACAATCAGCGTACCGACCTCCCCTTCCGACCATCCCCTCTGTTCCCCCTTTGCCCATTACTCCTCTCGCGTCCAACTAGGCTCCTGGCCTCTCCAGCATATTGAATCCATGGCTTGTACTGTCCACCCCCCCACGCCCTTCCCATCCAGTCCTCCCTCCCCACCCATTCAAGCCATTCCATCCTTGAATGGTGGTGTCCGACCCCATGCCCCTAACATACTGAGCATGGTTATCGAGCCATCAGGGACTCGTTCCCAGCCTTGCACAGCATATTTAGTAGTCCGTCTGTGTTTCCGTCACTTAACAACTCTGGGGGGTAGGGTTTAAACCTCCCTCCCCGGTTCCGAACTGAAACCTGAGTCAAATCCCCCAACTCCCGGGCCTGCCCCTCACCATACATGCAGACCATTGTTCCTTTCAGGGAACTTAAATCACTATCAAACTGCTCACTGGATCACCCTTTTGGCAACCGAAAATAGGGAATTAAACACAACCAAACATTAAGGCCCCAAATCAAGAACATGGAGCCCCACAGAAAGAATAAGTATTTAGTGTTTGCTTACAACTGTCCCCTTCTGGCATCGCCGTTCCTCGGAGGAGGGGTATTCAACTTCTGATATTTTCAGCCTCCTTTCACCCCCTTCTTTCCTCGCACCAATTCTGGGCCCTCGAGGGCCCCCGGTTGGGATCCGATCCTTGGTCACCCCTTTCTGAGGAGGGGCCCCCCTGACTGCTGACCAGGTCTTCCGTGACCCTTTGTATGTCCTCTTCTGCCACTAGATGGTGCCTCTCCCTTTCCCACTTAAAAACCAATGAGAAGGGGTAGTCCCAATGGTACCTCACCCCCTTCTCCTGCAGCCACCTGGTGAGAGCCCCACATTTCTTCCCCCTCAGCAAGGTATGGGCTGAGAGGTCTTGAAAAATGGCCATCCTTGAGTCACCATAGTCTATTTCTCGCAGAAGTTTTGCTTTATTCGAGGATCTTCACCGTGTCTCCATAATAGTGCATATGTGCTAGGACCGTCCGTGGACCTCGGGCTCCACCTCCAGCACGGTGAACTCTGTCTATTGCGGCTCTTTCACTGTCCCCTGAGCCCAGGCACCATCCTTATTATGCCCGTACCTTAGGCTCCAAGCCTGTTGGGGTCTCCCCCTACTCCTCCACAGGTCTGAAAATCCGATAGATCTGCCAATTTTGCCCCATGTTGGTTCTCATGCCCCTGATCTCCTCCAGGATGGGCTGTATGTCTGTCTTTATGGAGCCTAGTTCCTCCGGGCCTGTAAGGAGGCCTCAGTCATAGTGTGTAACTGGAATTTTGCCAGGATCTCCTTCCAGCTCATGGGGTTTCCACTACCCCTTCTCCTGTGTCCTTGAGGGGTCTAGACTCCGGTTCCCCCAGTAGACAGGCTCCCAACCTGGTGTGAAGTCTCTCTCTGGGCCCAAACCGTCCGTTGGCTCCCCCAACTCCCCAGGAAAGTGACCACGTTCTTCGGGGTGGGTTCGGTGTGACACTGTCCGCACCAATGAGATGCAGCACGCAGGTAGTAGGACTCAGGTCTGCCCCCTCAGGGGCCTCTCCTCCTGCTGTTCACTTGCTTGCAGGTTAAATTATTATTGGCAGGTTGAGTTTCTATGCTCTCTCAGGTGTGCTGCCTAGGAAGCACACCCCCACAATGGCGCAGGACCAGTGAGGAGAGCCACCACTTCCCTCTTCCTCAGAGGCACCTCTTTAACTCACCCCTGGGAGTAGGGGGGGGGGCAGTGTGGAAAAGCCCCCTCCTCAATCTCCAGGGGCCATTGTCTCCCTTCTTGGTGTTGGTGGCAGCAGCTGTTTAGCACCCAGTCCTTTTGTTGATCACACCACACCCCTGTTTGACTATGGGGTGTCACAGAACACTGTGGTTGCCTTCTGCCGGGCCCTGGGCCCACCCCTACTCAACAGTTTCTGTGACGCGTTGCCCCCAGGCCAACTACCTTCTCTGGACCGTAAGGGGAAATGCCGACGAGTGAAGGCGATTCTCGATGGCTCCTCTGAGCTGTGTCATGCAGCCCAGCCCAGCAGCGCCACACCACGCCGCCAGGGGCTCACAGGGTGTGGACCTTCTCCAAGCCTCCACTGTGCAGGTGGGGAGTTGACGTGTCCACTTCCCCGCTGGGTGGTTGGGGTCCCCACTGGCACCTCGCCTTCTGCACGTCATCCTGCAGCCCGGCTCCCGGCCCGCCACGGTCAGATCCCTCCTCTTATGCCGGTGCCAGCGTCGGCATCACCAGCAGACTGGCACTCTTTGGGGGAGAAAGCCTCCACTCTCCTCCACTGCTACTCCAGGGCCCAGGAGGGCTGGTGCCTCCTAACTTTTAGCACAATAGGAGGATCCCCTGCTTCCAGACGGGGCTGTCACGCCCTCTGAGGCCAACCGGAACACAATGGACTGCACTCCGTTCCTCCGACAGCGGGGGGCCGACGGAGATCACTCCAGAGTGTGCGAGGCCAGGTCCGGGACCCTAGGGCAGCGCCAAGCTTCCTTTTTTAAACCTCAGGGAGGCTGCAGATTCCTACATCAAGAACAAAGCTTTTAAAAACAGGTTAGGGACTGTAATTCACCATCACTCCTCACAACATCCAAGGCTGGGGACGGAGCTCAGCGCTCAGGCAGCCATCTTGCCTACACCCCCTGGTGGCCTCCTAAAGCTCTTATTTTAATGACAATAGTTTCGGCTTAAAGCTAGTGCTTTCAGCGCCACCTAATAGCCCAAACTAAAAACCTATCTGCTGCCACCAGAATGTCTTCAGGCACCAATAACAGTTTGTTTTGTTTGTTTGTTTGTTTTATTGACTTATAATGCGCACCAGACTCGAAGGTAACCGGGCGCAGCAGTACAGAAAATGCGAAGCTTAGGTTGCAGGGTGGGGTCATGGGATACATACACTGTACAAATACAAAATACAAATATAGAATGCAAAATATCACGGTAAGGCAGCAGTTGCGGTTTACATGCAGAATAAATACAAAATATGATCAAGACAGTCTATGTACAGGCACTGTGTGGGCGAAAGCTCAACGGTCAGGTGGGCAAAGTGGGTGGGACCATAAGATCATGATGAAATGTATGTTCTAGGGTGGGGTGAAGGATAAGTGGGCGCCAGTAGGCTATTCATTGGCAGTCCTTAGCAGATTGATGTAGTTATTTCTGAATTTAGGGAAGGGCTGTGCCTCGCGTAGAGGATTAGGCAATGAGTTCCATAATTGAGCTGCTTGCACCTGGAAGCTACTACCCCCCGCCTTAGATAACCTGAATCTCGTAATGATGAGGCTGTTGGCATTTGCAGTTCTGGCAGGGCGCGAGTGATGTCTTTTTGTGAGTTTATTGCGGAGATAGCTTGGTGCTGCATTGTTCAGGGCTTTATGAACCAGGGATGCAACTTTAAGGTGGATTTTGTTTTGGGAGGACAACCAGTTGTTTTGACGCCTGATGTTTGAAATATGTGATCTTTAAGGTACACCAAGGGCGGCTCGTAGGGCATTGTTTTGAAGAATTTGCAGTCGGTGGGTAATGGATTTATTTGCTCCAATGTAGAGGGCATTACAATAATCAAGCCTCGAAAGGATTAATGCTCTCGCTAGGATAAGACAGTTGTTATCGGAGAGAAAGTGCTTGCCTGCTCTAATGAGCTTGCATGTGTAGGCGGTGGCAGATGCCAATGACTTCACCTGCTTGTCAAAAGAGAGGGTGGCATCCAGATAGAAGCCAAGTGTCTTCACATCTTTGGAAACCTTGATAATGTTCCCGTCAATTTCAAATGAGGTATAGTCCTGACTGAGTTTCTATATGTACAGTAACCAAAAATCCCAAGTGTAAAAGACTAGGGTGATACTAAAGTATCCCCACTGTACTGTAAGCTACTGTGTGCTTTGTCAGAAAGTTACCAAAAAGGTACAAGGTAAAAAGACTAACAGGAAACATAGTTTCACAGTTCTGATAGTCTGAAGGACTGATCGGTTTCTCCCATAACAAAATGAACAAAAAGGCCAGGGGAGTGAAGCTGTAGGCCAAGAGATTTTTTTTGTGTGCAACATTGTATATGCTTGTATTTACCCTTCTAACTGGAATTTTTGGTGTTCTTCTGTAAGGACTCACTGTAGCCATTGACCACTCTCACAGCTCTCCTGAAACAATGTCTTGCCACTTTGCTACTTTACCTTGATTGGGTCTGGCTAGATCTCAGTCTCCCTGTTAACCAGAATAGGTTGGCCTCCCACAATCTACGCCAGGGTTGATTTAGGAAATCCATTTTAACACCTCCTATCACACATCATGCACCTTTTAAACTGGGGATAGCTTTTCAAATCTGTGGAAAGCCCCTGTTACGCTCACCTGGCTCCCACAGGAGCATCGATCAAACCCGGACAGCTGCGGTCTCCACCAACGTGATGCGTAGTACAGGGATGACAGACTGGACTGGCCCACCTAATCTCGTCTGCTTGACCCATAGAAGTATTCTCCTGCAAGTGGAGAAAGGGATTTAGCCACCTGTGGATTTAGTGATGGCTCCCCACTGTTCTCCCCACTAGTCACCTCCGACATCCCCTTACAGTAATCTCACCTTATGTTTTTAAATGATGAGCTCTCCATCCTGCGTGGAATGCAGGGGCGTGTAGATACCAGTTACTTCACTGGTTTGAAGGTGTTGGAAGAGTTCAGGATGAATGTTGACTGAGGTTCTTGGCGAGGACCCGTAAGTATAATGTTCAAATGGTTCAATATGTCCAATGTTCACTCGTTCCATTTTCCCTTTTTGAATTGCAGGGGTCTGAGAAAATATTGCCTTGAGGCAACTAATGGTGTTCAGGTAAGAGTCTGTATTAACCAACACTGTCCGGTAAAAGTTGCATGTGTTAACTTGTTGTTTTCTCTCTCTTTACAGGTGCGGCATAAGAAGATGTGGCGTGTTAAAAGTTAATGCTTCCAGTGGTAATCAGGTAAGTCTATGGTGGTAAAAGAGATTATATTTGTTGGCTCTCTCGGCTCACCTTGTTATGTCTTTTGTTCCCCAGGTGCTGGAGTTCGGGGAAGAAAATGGAGGCAGCGCCGAATCGAAAGATGCTGTGAGGACTGGCGAGTATGGCGCGGCGCTGCCGCTGGCGATGCAACGCGTACAGAAATAATGTCCTTTCCAGGCTCGGAAACGTGCTGGATCTGGAATCAGGTAAGAAATCAAAATAATGTCCGTGATCTAACCTTTCCTCCTTCTTTCCCCTTTTCCTAGGAGCTCCAGATTTGAGGCGGGCGTGGCAGAAGACTGGATGCTGACTGCAGGCACGGTGAGCGTTACGCTGCTGAGTGCAGAATAACGCGAAGCGTGTGCTGCTATTCGGGTGTGGTTTAGATGGCCTCCAAAGCAGTTCCAGGTAAGAAGTTCCCCAGAACCACACCCAAGTAAAAAATAGTCCCTGTAGTAAAATAGTCCCATCCAGGCCTCACGTTGGCTTGGATTCATTTGCAGCATGGTCTGCATGAGGTAAGTAATGTCTATGAGCCTGGAGCCTATGGCGCTAGGACTGAACCCAGACAGCCCCCAGCCGGGGCTGCTGGGGTTTTAAATAATGTCTGGATGCCTGCTCCCGGAGCTGATGGGCTTGATCCAGATGCCCGGGGGTAGGCATCATGGCAGCCCCCTCTCCCCAACGCACATACAAATCTTTGCTGGCAAACCACCCAACAGGCAGCCAGGATGCGTCTGCAGGCCCGAATACACATACTGGTCATTGGCTATGGCACTCATCCAAGCTGGGGATGCAAGTAGCCCACTAATTTTTTTATGTTTTATTTTTATTGTTTAATAGCATGGACCTAGCTGGAAAGCAGCAGAGCACTTTACAGAGTGCGGCTAGCCAGCAATTGAGATGCCATTTTTTAACGGCAAGAGAAGGATTGTTTGTGGGTCCCCTCTTTGTGGACGGGTTGCGGTTCAAGCCGGTTGGTCGATTTGCTGCGATAGGGGCATGTGCCACCAGATATGTGGAGCTTACCCACCAGGTATACTGTAGTGCCACTCATAACTGCTTTGTAGATAAGAGAAATGTGGGCAGTAGAAGCACACCCTATTGGTAGAGGTTCAGAGTAATATAGGAAGTATTTGGCCGATAGGTAACTGATTCAGAAATGGATTTGAGGTGCAGAGGAGAGAGATGCAACTTTGACACCTACGTTGAGCTAAATACAGAGAAAACAAACAAGTTCCCAATTCGGGAACTCACGTCCCCTACACACTTTCGTATGTCTGGAATACCAGACCAACAATTCATAATTTAGATTCACAGTATTTCAAGTAAATATTTGTTTTACATATATTACAAAAGAAACAATTTTCAAATAATGACCATTCAGTCTTCATTTTATTCATGATGATGCAGTAGAGGGCCCGATGCGTTTCGAGTGATTACACACTCTACATCAGGGGCAATTCAAATTCTGGGAAAATATTATGTACAATATTTACATTCAATATCAAACAGGGGTAGACACGCACATAAAGTAAATTCCCCAGGGATACCACCTGACTATTTGGTAGCGGGCGTAACAGCTGGCGTCACTGTCCTGACCGCTTATTGGTAAGCGTATGAAAATGTATTGAGGTGATGGGTGAGAGAGGGGTGGTCAGGGCAGGGTGGATACCCGTCCTGGTGGAAGGTTGGATGACGTGCCGGGTGCTGCTTCTAGGGCAATCGTCCAGAGGGCGCAATGGCTCGGCTTGTAGCAATGCTGGCTGGCCCATAAATAGATGTGTGGGCTGGAGTGATTGACTGGTTGCTGGTGGGAGAATGGGCACGCTTAGCATTGGAGTGCGTCCATGTAGTCGGGAACTAACCGAAAGGGGGTTGTTGGTAGGTGTGGGCACTCAGGGCAGTCACTGCGTTTTGGAGCCTGTAAGCCAAAGTGCGAGTCAGGGTTCTGTGTGGACCAGGGATGAGCATTGGTGGGGGGTTGGTCTATGCTAGGGTGGTGAACAAGGTCTCAGATGGCAACTAGTATCTTTGTGCATGGGCACTCGTAGGTTTAATGGGGGTGACAAAGTGATCTGTTGGTAACCATTGTCGCATCCGGAGAGTTAGATATGAAAGGAAAGTACGGAAGGAGAGTTGATAGGCAGCTCAATTATGGCCAGTAGTCTCAAAGGAGGTTGTGCGGGGTCAACTGGTGTTGGAAGGATGCAGAGTTGTAGCGGAGGGGAGGACCTCCCAGGCCTGCCAAATCGGAGCTGATTGTGGGTTGTGTCACACGCGGGTTGTAAACTGCATACATCTGCACAGGGACTGGTTCTGTTGGAGAGGACAAGGGTTATGCTAACCCAGATCGGTTGCAAGTCTCATGCGTTTAAGGGAGATGGGTGGGCCAAAGGGCCAGGTAGAGGCCCCATGGTTACAAGCATCGAGAGTGTGGAGACAGTGATTAATCATAAAAATACATGAAAATCATGATCACCGTTAAGTCCCACAGTAACGCCTCTGTATCTACAGATCAGTCTGGCTCCTTTCTGTCGTAGATGCAGTTCCCCGTCGCCTTCTCTGACATCTGCTGGTATTGTTTCCAGTCCCATGAAGGAAATGTTCTTTCTTGATCCACTGGTGTCAGTAAACATGATTCAATGTAGCTCTGAATTAGCTCGAACTCCCTCCTTTATCCGCTTTTCCTCTCCGACTTTCTCCCCTCTGTTTCCTTAGTACTATGTTCATCATGTTGTATTGTGAATGACTTATCAAATGAATATCAACCTGCTATATTTTTAAAAACCTTCGACAATAACCGCCCCACTTTGGGCTAGTCAATCACCACAACTCAGTGCACATCACTGCCTAATATGAACACAATCATTTGAATTGACTAATAATGTGTATATGTCTCTCGGTGTCCAGTTAAAGGATTGAATACAAAAGGTTCAAATACAAAAAGGTGAGAGTTAATAGGATTGAAAACAAAAGGTTCGATTTTTTTTTTAATTATATATAATTTTTTGGGTTTCCGTATAGGTAGAAAAAGTGTTTTTTACCACAAAAACGGGGGTTTAAAAAAAAAAACCTTTTGTTTTCGGTCCTTTTGATTCGAACCTATTGTATTTTGTACCTTTTGATTCGACCCTTTGACCTATAACCATGTCTCTCTATGCACTACAACCATGTGGCCTACATGCGGCTTATGACTATTGTAACCTTCAAATATTGCATTCCATCCACCACTGCACCGCCAAATCGTGCATTTTTATCCTCACCCCAAACACATCACTTACCACAGCCTTGATAAAGACTACGGTCGAAACGTGCGTCGGCTCTTTGTTTCACCCTTATGGCCAGAATTTGTCATGTGTTACTGAGTACATAAATAAACCTGTACAGAAACAACCTCTGACTGATTTGTCTGCATTCCCCACTCACTCACGTATAACTGGTGCCAAGATAAATCGCAGAGAAAGTGGACAACCACGAACTGCCAGCGCCAACTACCAACAAGGCTTGTCAACCCCCCCCCCCCCAGTACGCAAACTCCTGAGAACCCTGGAGTTTGGTTCTCTGACAAACCATGTGCCAGGCAGCAGGCAACACTCCAATTCCGAACTAAAACAGTGCGCAGGGGACCAGTGTTTCCCAACCTAAACTCCAACCATTCCCAAAACACAAATGATTATTCAAAGGGTAGAGATTCTGAGCCAGGCTAGTTGGGCCTTCTTGGCTATGTGTTTCTGGAAGGTCAGGCTGCTGTCAATGGTGAAGCCTGAGGATTTTGCTGAGTCAGAGTTGTGGGTCAAATACTTCTAGGTGCATATAATTGAGCCAAGTTATTTTTTAGCGGGCGGACCGATGAGGATGAATTAAGTCTTGGATGGGTTTACTTTGAGGCACGTAGTCGACATACAGGGCTGGATGATGGCTAGATCATCGCGGAGACGAATTATGTCCTGTGTGCTATTTACTCTCATGTACCGTCCGTGTATTGGTAGATGGCTTTATTGGGATATTTGAGGAGAGTGCTCAAAGGCTCCATGTAAAGATTAAAAAAGATTGATGAGAGGATGGAGCCTTGGGGGACTCTGCAGGAAACCAGCAGTCGGTTAGACTACATGAGGTTCATTTGAACAGTCTGGTGTCTGCCTGAGGTAATGCAATTCAGGACAGTGTCAGACAATCCCATTGTGTCAGCAAGAAGGGAGAGAAGGATTCAGTGGTCGGCAGTGTTGATCGAATGCAGCTGAGAGGTCAAGGAGGACGATGAGGCATGAGTCGCCCTTATCTATGATTTGGAGGGCATCATTCACCACCTGGATGGTGGCCGTCTCGATTGTACACTTGGGGCGGAGCCCTGACTGATCATCAAGGAGGTGGAGTTGTTCAATTCTGCCGAACACTTATCCAGCAACTACTTTTTCCAAGATTTTACAATTAAACGGGAGGTTAGTAATGGGCCAGTAGTTGCCTAGGTCGTCTGGATCTAGGGTTGATTTTTGCAAAAGAAGTTGGATGTCCACATATTGTTACATCCCCTCTCCAGCACAAAGACTGCAAAGATAAGGTAGAACACACTGAGGATTTGAGGAGAAAATGGAAAGGGACAAAACTCCATGTTGTCTTTTTCAATGAGTTTGGAAACTGCATTAAAATGGCTGGGCAACCATTTGGTTCTATATTCCTAGATCGCTGTGTTTTTTTCCGCCGAGTTTGTCGCCGAATATCTTCGGCCGGGAAAACTCAGTGAAATTCACCCCCCCGCCAAGCCTCCCTTTTCCTCATTATCTAGTCCCTATTCGCCACTCACCACTACCCCTTATATTGCCTTACCCACCCACCCCCTACTTGGGTGCCTTATGGGCCCCAAAATATTCACCTTTAATAATACACATAAGAAAAAACAAGAGTATGAGTTTTGGTCTCCAGTGAGCCTTGGGATTAAGTCTTACTGGGGATAAAAAATAGCACCCAAAAAGGTAACAATGACAGTGACCCAAATAGGTCTCCAGCTTTGCAAATACTTTCTGAAATGCTTCGTGAAGTTAAGTCCTCGAAAGATTTTTTTTTCAAATGGTGAAAAATCAATCTAGGCCACTTTCAGCCCCAGCACAAGTTAAACCAGTTGTGCAGCCAGTATAAAAGGTCCATATTTTAGTAAAAACAACAGATTTAGAAACAAGTTTCTTCAAATCAAAAACTAGGTTCATTCAAATTATTAGGATCAGCGCGCGCATGTCGACTGGGTATTTTGCCAAACAAATTGTATTACTGATTAGCAATTGCTTGCAAATTCAGGCTTGCCATCTTATTCACTAATACCTTGTACACCAAACCCTTTTTGGGTATGGTAGGTTAGGTATTCTCCCATAATTTATGCACAGCCTGTGCATAGCTGGGGAAGTGATGGCCAGAGGGGTCATGTTCTGTTACCATGTATAGTTTGAAGGTAGAAATGAAGGGGTAGGAGAATGTGTTCTCCCATACCTTGTACAGCTTGGGTCGTGCTGGCTTGAAATCCTTTGGCACACTGAATTGGATCTCCTCAGGCTGGCCTCCCAATACCTCCCAAAACTCTGGTGTCTCCTGGTTTTGCACCAGGATGGTGATCTCCGCCTTTCCCTTTCGCTCATTCTTGTTTATCTTCTCAGCAAATAACCTGAAAAATAAAAGGCAGATTAAAAAATATCAGTAAGTTCTCCGGTAGCATAAAAATACCAGATATAAAAGCAAAGCTGCCCAATTTTAACTAAGAGAAAAAAAAGGCTGGAAGTGAGGCTGAACCAAAAACAATTCTTTGTGATAGGCATTATTTATTCATGTCCAGATGGGTATTGGGATAAAGCTTTCAAACTCCTATCTGATATAAAAACCAAAAGGTGTACATAACAGATAACATAAAAGGTGACGGTCTCATCATTTATTAGGGATACTGCCAATCCTCTGGTTCGCTGTAGAACCTGACAATTGTTTGGCTGGGCATAGCGCCATGTACGCTTTGCACCATCAAACAGTCTCAAGGTTATAGTGTCCGGTAGCTTCTTGACATCACAACTCTGACTCAGCGTATAGTGTGTTGCAGAGATTTTGTATTGGGTCTTATTTCTGGGACCCATATAAAACATTGCATCTTGGTTTACAGGGTGTTAACCGGATTGCACAAGAGGAGGTATATCTGAGCAGTCGAAGAATTTCTTCAGAAGGTGAATGATGGTTTAGGTAGACTAAACACCTTTGATAAATATACAATAAGGAAATGCCCACACAATATATTTGTACATATACTCTTTATACTAAAGTTGTGCAAAGTAATAACTACCAATATCACAAACAAGAGTAACTTTTCAGAACATGAGAATGAAAGATTAACCACAGAGGGTCATACGAATGTTCAACAAGTTCAAAGTCCAAATGGACATTGGGCGAGGCCCACGGACCACTAGCATTCCTTTATTTCCCCAACCGCAAACATTATTCAATGGTCCCAATACAGGTAAAAGTTGCTAAATAGAAAGTCTGCACATGGGTCCCAATGAGTGGCATAGCCAAAATAAGATTCTCAGAAGGATATTGGGACCCATGTCCTGACCCTGAAGATGACTCACCAGTAAGTGATTTGGAGACTGCAGAGTGAGTTCTGGTGTCAGCAACCCAGAGAATGTAAAAGTTCTAGCCTAGAGGGGCAAGGTCTGTAACTGGAGACACTGAGCTTCTAAGGACAGAACAAAGGAGCCTTTGTGATTCAGCCCCTCGCCCCTAAGAAGAGAGCCTCATAAAGAAATCACCTCAGAGCTGCACAAATGGTAAGACTGCAGAGAACGGTGCATGGTAGAGCAGATCGAGAGGTAGAAATGCCTTCCTGAAATGACACGTTCAGCAATTGTGAGAGGCCCAGCAGCCAAACGAGTAAAACAAAGACATTAGGCAGAGGCCCATGCAGAGTCAAGGACATTCTGCTGGGGCCTCCCTCTAGAACAGCCTCCCTGTCGCTCTAAAACTTGAGGAGAACCATCTCCGGGTCCGGAAGCACCTCAAGACCTTCCTCTTTGCTTCTGCTTTCTCTCCTCTGCTTCCCTGCTGATCTCCTGGTGGATACTGAAAATGCATTGGTTTACCTGGCTACCCTCTGATCTCACCGCCAGTTGCACACCTGCTCTGCCCCCCTGCCAACCCTTGCTCCTGGGGACTATTTCTGTACCCCTACAGCCCCCTTCCAGCACTTGACACCCGATGTCTTATTGATTTCACTTGTTTATCTTATTTATTTTTAAGGTTATATTAAGTACTGCACTGCCCCCTGCCCCCCCACCCCTGCACTTGCGCGGTCTCAATGTCACCTGGCATAGTAAAATCGCTCTCTGTCTTCCCTCTGTCCCCCCCACCCTTGCCTCAGCGCCCCTCATCGCCCCTTGATAAACTTGTGTATAGGCGCCTTATAAATGCCATATCATATATCATATCATGGGCCCAGAAGAAGTAAAGCAGAGGAATGTTAGTCACAGCAGCTTCATGTTGGAATTTTCACACTGGTGACCCAAGCAACTGGTCCTGGTTGGATCGAAGTGCACCAGGACACGGCACAAGATGTATCCATGAAGGGAGGATAGTAGTAGGGTTGCACTGTGCAGTTCCGTTGTTGGTGTTCAGCAACAGCAAAAGCCACACCTTGACTTCTGAAGGACGTGGTGGTCTAGTTCTGAGGTCAATCAACACAGGCAAGTCGTGGAAGTTGGATGAGCACACAAATGCCTTCAGAAAAATAGATCCAGCTGGGCCAACAGCATAAAGGGGAAGGAGCACTTTACAAGGGTCCTTCTGGCCAAAGGATAAGGAAATTTCACCATTGGATTTTGTGAGTCCAATAGATGCTGGTGCAAAAGTTCTCTCATCTTCCTCTGGCGAGTACCTTTATTGGTTCTTCAGGATCAAATTCCAGCAATTAAATAAGTAGTGATGCAGAATGGCAGCTTATAACACTAAACCAGGGGTAAGCTACCTACCGCCCAGGCACACTTAGTCACGCCCCTTTGTGAACTCCTGGTCGAAGTTTAAGAGATCTCTCCCGGTCTCCATCCAACCACACAAGGGGAACAAAGTACAGAGACTGAACACTGGATTTACAAACACTAGAAATTCTATTTTTGGAGCTTCAGAAAGGGAAAAGGCACCATGACAGCAACATGATGACTTCAACTAGAGCATTCACAGTATTAAGATGCAGTGCCGCACAGATACCCAGAGATGAGAAGGGTCAGCCTGGGTGTATCCCCCACCTTTAGAGACCATAAGGATATCTCCAAAGAGCCACATTTATAAGAGTTGTGTACCCAATGAAATCTGGAAGGACCTCAGTGTGGAAGATTATTCCGAAGCATCACAAAACTCTGCAAAAAGGTCACAGGATTCACATAGGAAAAATGTATTTTATACTTAATGGCACCACGCGGCTTCTGGCAGTCTCCAGGATACAATGTACAGGCCACTGTTGGACAGCTTAAGTGATACAGTGCCCAGCCCAGTAAGCTGTATTCTCAGGAAAGTAATTTCCTGTTCACACTTTGACAGTGCCAGATTGTGTTACCTTCGTCCACCTGAGATAGTGCCAGAGATTCTCATCTTCTGCATCGATAGACCACCAAGGCCATGTTCTCTCCTTTCAGACCACACTTGTGTCCAAGTCTCCATGGAGGTCTCTGGGACCCTTTCATCTCACGATTAACTTGCTGTGCTGCGTTAGGCTGACGTTAGGCTGACGTTCTCCCTCAACTCTCTCCTGCCCCTCACACCTGGGTTCTCTTAGTTCATGCTGCTCTATGATTTTGCAGCTCTGGGCTTTTGCAGCTCTCAAAGGCCCATTAGTCCACCTGAGTAGGCATCCACTCCTCTCAGCCATTCAACACTCTAAGGCCATTCAGTTTCACAAGATATTCAGCTCCTTCCTCTGACTCTTCACTGCTACTACTGCTGTCATTAGCATTCCCCTCCCTCCCCCTAACCGCTGCCTCCAACTGATTTTTCTTCCATTTATTTATGTATTTATTTTTTATTACATTTTTTACATGTATATAGCGCACAAAGCAACCCTTGGGCATCACAGCGCTGTTACAAGGAGGTATATAGGTTACTTAGTTGCAGAGGAGAGAAACAGAACGGTGTACGAGGTTTGTGTGGTTATCCTTCGCATATGACTTGCATGTTTATAAGACAACCTCTAGTGCAGCATTTGCGAGTCTCTCTGAATGTTTTTCTAGTTTAATTGCATGGTCAGGTTCACAAGAAAACTCAGCATGCAGCTCTGAGGGTTTAAATGGCTCGACAGCCATCTTGGAGTTAGGCAGAAAGGCCATCCCTTCACAGGCAGCTCAGAGACTCCTGCCCCTCATCTCACTGGTATTCCCATATGAATCTTAGTGAACCTCTAGGCCAATGGCAGGGAAACTTTATTAGAAATGTCGGTGCTCTGTGGGGTCATGCAGCAATGAAAGCACATTTAATTTTGTAGAGGAGGTCCCAAATAAAACCTGCACTCCAGCCGCCCATTTTAAGTACCAGGAAATTTCACACCGAGATATGTGACTTATGATGAGCAAATAAACCAACAGAGAGCCACAGTAGGGCTCTGCCCAGTGCCTATCAGAAGGACAATACCTATTGAAGTACCAATAACCAGACAACCATGGACAGTAAGGTATCCATTGAGAAAACCCTACCAGCAAATGGCACAAAATGAAGGTTGCTTAAACACTGTCCCGGAATAAACTCAAAAGGCCTTAATTGAAGACGAATGGTGACGTCAAAAAAGCCCCAAACAGACCTGCAGATAGAAGATAAGATGACCCCAAGATGACACACAGAGACAAAACGCCATGAATAAGGATATCGTGAACCTAGAAGTAGAGACAATGTTGAAATATAAACAAACCTAAGCTGTAAAGCAGGATGAAGTCATTCAACCAGCTAAACGCCTGTACATATGCTTGAAACCGCAAGAAAGCTAAGGAAATAGTGCGGCTTGCTATGCTTAGTAGAAGCTAGACCGCGGCAAGCGCCACCTATACATATGTACCTCAACGAAGCACACTATACAATTGCGAGTCCACTTTACACAAAGCAGAATTAACTCACGTTACTAGAGGTCAAACAGGACAGGATTTGTATTCCAGCTAAAACGAGAAGAGATGGCTGAATCGAAACTCAGCAGGAGCAACTCGTGCCTGGGGGAGCCAAGGTCAGACCAATAGAGGGAGAGAACAGTAGCTCAGCGGAATCGAAACATAAGAGCAGAACAGCCTATCCCAGGAAGGCTGAGATAAGGAGGCTCAGGCAGGTGGCAAGCCGAACAAGAATAAAATGCACAAATTGAAGGAAACTAGGCAGATCCACGGTGTTAGCAGCACGTGACCATCCGAGCAAGAAAAGGCACGGGTTCACACCTACGCCTGGCTGTCACCCAGAGAGAGATACAACTTTTTCTGACAAGATACAGTTTCGAGGCCTACCACAGCCAACTAATTAACACATAGCCACTAAAGTAATGATTGATTGAGGGGAGGCCGGGTGAATCTTGGGGCATCTTGCACCTGGCTGACCATTCTGCGTGCTGCTAAGTGTTAGGCAGAATCCTGTGCAGTTCCCTTGGGGAACACTTCAAGAAGATTAATACTACAGGAGCAAGCAGTAAACCCAATTGGTAGCAGTCAGCACCACCCAGATTTACCTGGTAGTTGTGGCTGAGCAGTCAGACTTCTCTCAAGATGAGTAGGGCAGTATACAGAGGATACACAATAGGGCAAAAAACGCAGAAGAGCAAGCAAACACTGACCAGAGCTTGGTATCAAAAGTATATAATTATTTATTTAAAACACACTTTAGGAAATACTCTAAGCACTATAGATCAAAGCAAGTTCAAACACAATCAGACAAGTATACACATCTCCCTTAATAATTATTAGACAAGTCTAGGTCAAAACACCGCTATTTGTGAAAACAGATGTGAGCGCGCAACTTAGATGGCACTCCAATAATTAGGTTAAAGGGACAGAAAAAGGCAGGTCATGAAAATAAAACAATTCCCAACACTTTTCTAAGACCACAGCAAGTTAGTGAAGGCAGAGTCTACTGTAGAGCCAAAGTTCCTAGGCCAGGCCCACTTTAAATGGAGCAAGGCGAACTGTGCCCAAGATCACACAGTTTAAAAAGCACTCAAGTCTTTGCAGAAATGTTCAAAGGAGGTTGGTTTGATGCGAAAGATAAAGTTGGAAGGTCTGGGGGCCAACCCAGTTGGAAAGCCAAGGGTCACCTTTAGCAATCTGCAGAAAGGGAGGCCAGGCGGAACACAGTTCCTTAAAGAGTGAGGACCCTCCAGCGGTGGCAGTTGTTCCTGGCAGCGGGTGCAGTTCATGGTTTCGACCAGGGGAAGAGAAGATCTCGTCGAGGAGGAAACTTGGAGTCGTTGCACTGCCCAGGGAAGAGACCAGCCGCGGAGTTCGTTCGGTTAAAAAGGTGCGTTCCTTTTATTCGCGGTCACAGTGGTGAAGCTTGGCTATCCGGCCGCCGGGGTACTTGGCACTGGTGATTCGACCAAGGGACATCCTGGAAGGTGAATGGTGAACTGGTTGTCCCCACCAGCTCAAAGGGAGAAGACTCTTACAGCAGAAGATCTTCTCTTGTCGTCGGGAAAGTGGTGAGGTTGTTGCAGCAGGGCTCCACTGGTGGTGTCGTTGTTGCAGATGGCTCAGCTTCTCCCCTCTTCGGATTTCTTAGGTCCTGTGGCGACTTCTGAAGTTCCAGTCCCCAAAGCCCTGCTTTTATGCAGAAAAACCCCCATTCAACAGGCTAGCTGTCACTCATATATGCTAAGTGGTGAGCCGGCCGGCTCACCACTGGGCCAATCAGCACAGAAGTTCGACTTGGGTTGCTAAGGCAATGCAGTCCAGGGTGTCAATTCCCCCACCCACACATCCTGTGGAACCCAGACAGAGTGGCACCAGTTGGAGGGCTTCTGTGGAGAAGCCCGCCAAAAAGTGGAACAAAGGGCCCGACCTTGGTTGGAGTTAAAGAGAAGGACACAACCACCATTTTGGAAAAGAGCTATGGCGAAAAGACCCAACCGATGATTTTACATTAAATAAATAAACCGACGGTATCTTTACCATTGCACCAAAATAGTGGTGAGTTTAAAATCAATGGGAAAATCCCATAGGAAATATTCCGGTGGAATATTTTGCGTGGTAACCACTGCCACCAGCCAGAAACTCGACGAGGGGGGACTGGACAGTGCCCCCTTGGAAACAGACCCAGGGGTAATCTAATTAACACCTTCCAGTACTTCCACAACATGATGGTTTGTACTGGTTCTGTTCACAATTTTGGACTAGTAAAGCCAATGGTGACTTTACATGCCTTGGGAGACAGTAGTCAGTCCCAGGGTATGGAGTCTATGTTTGGGGGTCACTATGACACCCCTGTGTTACTGCACGGAGGGTGCTGTGTAACATACACTAAAACAGATGATACCCTATGGAGTACAAGACCCCATAGCCCATAAGCACACAATAAGTCAAAGACATACCTCAAATCATGCCCAAGAGTGGGAGGAAAGAGTCTCAATCTTAGCAGGAGAAAAAAAAAAAACACAAAAATCCAGCAAAGCTGCTGGGGGACTCACTAGGTTTGGGAAATTAGCCTAAATAGAGAATTCTCCCTAACACTAAGTAAAGTAGAGATGTATGCATGGGGTTGAAGCCAACCCAATCACAATGGACCGAATAATCTAGGGTCCTATAGATAGAACCAATGGGACGTCGTACTTTTAGTGACGTCTACAAGAGTAATGTTAGAAGGACGGCGTTAGACGCCCCCGATAGTGTTTATCCAATCCCCTCACTCCGTTACCATATACAGATATAGTACCTACAGTAAAGTGACCTTTTCCCAACCAATAGAATTGCATGTTAACTTTTTGAGTGTTACACGTCAATGATGACGAGTTTTGGGTATAAATGTTACTGTTTGTATGAAGTTCGAGGGAGTTGAAGTGAGACAGACTATCGCATCACTGTTCATTTCCATGTTTCCCCGTTTTTTGTACTCGTCATTAAATGGACTCCCCTTTGCCAAACTAATGAGTTGTCCTTGTTGATTGGTGTTGGAGTAATATTCCTGCACCCCCATCAATCTCAAAGGTGCAGCTATCTCGTCTTAAAGTACTGCAGAGCAAACCCTGACTCTATGGGCTGGCCGGAGGTCTCCCCAGTAAAATTTATATACATCTGTGACTCTTTTGGCTCAGATTGACGCTCTATTTATGCGTCTTTTCCCAGGAGTTTTGTTTTCCATAAAGGAGAGGTAGTGAGTCAGGCAGAGACCAAAGATCAAGAAGAGTGCTTCTATATTGATCATGGGGGAATGGTGGCGGGTGTCGACTTCCTGGACTATTGGCGATGGGTTCTGCCCAAGCTATGCAGAGGTGGTCTCCCCAAGTTATGGAAAGGGGGATTCTAGGGATCTCACCCAGAACAGCCTCCAGAAAGCTCACAGCACTAGCCCAATGGCCCTGCTTTGCTAGCATTCCTGGTTCCAGGGCTTTCCTAAGCTCTTTGTACGATGTCCAGGAACTGACTGTCACAGTAATAAATCCCAATGACCCCTGAAATATGGCTAATAGGACTTTTGACAGAAAAGGGGAAGACACTAGAAAACACCATAAGAATTGAGGAACGGTTAGTGTTTCTCCAAGACTAAAGCTAGCCCTCCAACCACAAACCAGGGTTACTAACAAAGGCTTTGTTGCCCGCCAAACAAACTCGCCCCAAAAACCACCAAACTTCAAAAGTACCCTCCAACAGGATGTGTAATGACTGGGCCAGGGACTGGTCTAAACCAGTCCAACCACAATAGTGGGTGCAGGGCCAGGATCAAAGTGAGCCCATCTGTGCAGAACAGTGATTTCAGGCATGTGTTGGGGTGTCCATAGACAAAAGCAAATCTCCTAAAACAAAATGGCCGAAATCAGGACTTTGACAAACATATAAGTGCCCCAAAGGCTACCTAAAAGGTGCACTGGACTACTAATGCAGTAAATCTGCTTCCACCTTTGGTAAAGCCAAAACTAAATTAAAGCTGCCACCAGCCTATTGCCTAAAACCAATGTAGGCTGAGCAACATTGTAGCAATGCCCTGGGGGGGGGGCTTAAAAGCACTGCAGATGTTCATGCAATAGGAGCAGAGTAAGTGTGGGCAGTCCCCTTGTCCCCTCGTCTTCCGCCTGAGCTCCTTAACTTTTGCCGTATTACCAAGTCTGTCCAGCACGGATATTGCCAATAAAGTGCACTGTTGCTCTTTGCAGTAGCAAATGATTGGTCTCAAAGCAAATACCTTGGTTCTGGGATAACCATGTTTCTAAGACTGATAGAACAGATTCCTACTGGCCAGAAAAGTGAAACATTGTGTTAGGAAGATGTTAGAGGGGAGGGGGGTTTCCTAAAGTCCAACTATTAGTAAGACTTTAGCAAGCTATCCCAGTGGTTTGTACATCTCCAACTCTTAGTATTAGTCTCTACTAACTCAGGACCTTGGTAGATTGGCCGAGCAGTCAGGCTTCTCTTAAGAGGAAGATGTGAGCTGTAGGTAAGTACACTGAACCTTAGTTGGACATGCACACCAAAGAAACTCTTACATCTATAATTTATATAAAATTATATATACACGCACCAGACTCACTTTAAATACTTGAGAGATTTACACTACAACACTTTTAATACTTGAGAATGCACTTCAAAGGACACTTTCACTTTTGTGCTTGTTCACGGTTACATTTGTAGCAACGTTAGAAAGGGAAAAGACAAGGTTATCTTATTGGTTATTACACGCACCTGCGGTTTTCAACAGTTCATACAGTAAGTAATACACTTACTCTGCAAACTAACGAGTGTAACATTAGCTTGGTTCAAGGTTCTACATAGGGTTTCTTCGCACAGCAAGTCTTTTCAGTCCACAAACGCAACCCAAGCTGAAGGCAGTTTGGAGAGGGCTCAAAGTCTTGACAAGCAGCAGACTACGAAGAGTTCCAGAAAATTTCTTCTAGTCTCTAGTGTTATAGAAGCAGCAAGTTAACAACTAACAAGTGAGACCTGTAAAGGTACTCGAAGGGACAAGCAGCGGCTCGAGTCTGAGGTAAGAGCAGGTGACCCTGGACACCTCTAGGTGCACTTCAATGCTCTGGAGTGACTTCTTGGAATCAAGTAAGCAATTCCTTTTCCCCAACAGTACCTTAGGATAGAAGAAAATGTTGGTGCTGGATGCTCCGCGATGTTGCAGCTCTAGACCCGACCTCCGGATGACTTGGTTGGATGACTGAAGGCAGGACAATGGATGGGATCTCTCACCAGCAGTCTCGAGGGAGGACCTGGGGCACGACATTCAGCAACATCTTGGTTCATTCTGAGGTTTTGGCGCCTTTTCTGCAGCACCAACAAATGACACGGATTGCCCGGTCAATCTTCTTCACTTCCTGCAGTCCCACACTGTGATGAGGGTGTCTGGGCGAATTGGATCAGATCTCTGGAGTTTACTCCAGCAAAGACTTGGGCGGATTTGGCCTTTCTACAACGATACACTCGAAATGGGCAGCAGGCCTCCTGGTACTGGAGTTCCGTAGCTCTGGAAGCTCCCAGGACCACGGGAGATTTCTCAATTCAAAGTTCGTCTCGGGACTGGTTGTTACCACCAGCCCACGGGAAGGAGCCGTCCTTTTTGGAGCTCCTCTGCCGCAAAGAAAACAGGAGCAGGACATAAGTGATCGCTTGACAGTGTTGAAAAGCATCTGCAGACATCTCTGGTCGTCTTCTACTTCTGTTACTTCAGCTTCCAGTGCTCGACTTGCTTTTCACTCCAGAAGCCTCGCCTTTTATACAGTTGCAGCACACACTCCTCTGCAATCTCTCCCAGCATTTTACAGAAATGAGTATTTGGCTGTCCAATCAGGACATCCAGACCCCTCCCCCAGACCCCTGTAGGAGATGGTCCTATTCAGGCACTCTGGCAGACGAAGGACAGGGGGGTGGAAGACCCCTGCCCCACTTCCTGCCTGCCCAGACAGTCTGGAGCCTAGGCGTGGATACCCAAGATTTCCTGCCAAAGGCAAAATACACGCTCTGACCTCCCTCTCCCAGAATGGTAAAAGAAGGGCTACCACACTAGTAATGTGGAAATAAGAAGGGAGGCCCCATGTTGGTTCTTGGGTGCCCCTATTGTGCACTACAGTGGCTATGCACATAGCCTGCAGTATAAAATTTACACAATAATTGGTAGAACATGTCTACTGCCACCAGCCATAACTAGGAGAGTGTGTGACTATAAAGTCACAGGAGTAGAGAGAAGGGGGGGTACTAGGTATCCCTGTGGCAGTCCCTGAAGGTGGTGTGTGCCAATCTCTGAGACTATAGAGGTTGGGAGAGATACTAAGTATCTCTACCCTTAAGTACTGTAGTTACTAAGGATATATAAACAGAATCTTAAAGGATGACCCTAAGGGTCCCCAGCAACATTGCCCACAAGGAGCCGAGTGCTGCAGTGGTAAAACACTGATGTCTTTAAGAGCCATGGAGCAGACAGACTCCATAGTACAGGTAGATTCCAAAGAATAGAGTTACAAACAACGGAGCCCACAAGAATGAATGAGTGGAAAAGAACTCTACTCATTCAGGGTTTAAAGAAAAGGTCCAGAAGTCTAGCACAAAGTGCTGGGATTCTCACTAGAAGAGGGGATGAAGCATACACATGATCAATCTCCGTAACAGAACCTTCTTGTGGGGGCTGTGGAGTCATCTGACCTAATGGTGGAACAGTGTAACCTAAAAGAAAAGACCAGACTCTCCAATAGCAACTGTAGCGGAGCAGTCAGGGTTAACTTTAGTAAGGATGAAGGTTGTCAGGGAGGTACAATTGGTCCAATTAGACACCACAAACAAATACAACACATGCATACTGAAAATATAGATGCTTTATTTCTAAGGCCACACGTCAAATATTTATGATAGCAAAAATGTGTACTCCAATTACACAGAACACTTAGCAAACTATAATGAACCTAAAAGAAGAGTAAACAGCCAGTTAAGGACCAACTCGTTCTTTAAAATATACAAAATTGTGGAGCACCTCTATTGCAAACCAAAATGGTTCAAATAACCTATTCTATTGAATGTAGTCCCCACTGGGGAGAATTTACAACCAAGTTTTAGCATACTGCACTCTTCACATAGAATAAATACTAATTTTAATGACCAGCCTAATCCCCCGCCCACAAGGGCAGTCCAACACCAAAATGCTAGGCTATTCTCTCCTCTGAATAATCAATCAATAAAAGCTTTATTTTGGTCATAAAACCATAAAGCAATACAAAACAGTACACAATTAAACACAATATATTGACCTTTACAATATTCGTTAATACTAAAAATAATACAACACAACAATGTTATACAATTAGGCACATATTATAAGGAGAGCATAGCTCACAGCCTTAAACAGGGGGACTGAATTAGTCGAACCTTGCTCCAACAAAAGGAAAAAAATCTTAACTGTTTTCTCCCATTATATTAAGAGCTTTTGCTCTTAGTAACCAAGTTCTGTATATGAATCGAGATGTTGCAAAAACCACACAGCTGTTTTGGGGATTACTTAAAAATATCAGTGCCTCCATTGAGCTACGAATCCCAACATTAATCAAAATTGGTCTGAAATAACTATGTCTCAACCTCAAGGTCTTATGGCAAATTAACAAGAAATGCAGTACACCTTTTTTAACATACACAATGGACATAAAGCAGACCCCTGGATTTTCCAAAGGGATCTAAAGATCACAACACCCAACGTCCCTAATCAGAAGCGAAAATATATCAATTTCTCATAGGCCGTACTAATTGGGTCAACTTATTCCAGACTTGAGCAGTCTCTTACTAATATTGTCAGGGCCACTGGTCAGTTTACCATCAGCAATCCCAGACAGGAGTTATGGCTTTATTGGCCTCATCAGTGAGGTGAAGCTGAGCCTCTATAAGCACAGTGAGCAAGGGGTCCATGTCTGGATTACCCTTAGTGATGTAGAAAAAAAAAGAAAGTCCAATAAAATATCCAACATTGTTGCAGACCCTCTACTGAGAATGAAGATGGTTCAAATAACCTGTTCTATGCAAGGTATTCTTTAGGGAGTTCGCCAAGTCTTCAGTGCCATGTATCCCACAGCTGATCATTATTCATATTAGAGAGGGTTTTTGTACAACCATCTGACGGGGTCTGTGTAATCATCTAAACTCATGGTGGAACAGGGTGTAACCTAAAAGGAAAGGCCAGACCCTCCAGTGGTAGTTGTAGCAGTGCCATCAGGGTTAACTTTAGGTCTCTAGACAAGTTTTCTCTATGAAAGTCTCCTCCAAACAGGTGCTCCCCTGCTCCTCCAGAACTATAAAGGACAACACTGCCTCCCTTGCGGAAGCCTTGGCCGATTTCTATAATCACTCCTTTGTCACTGGCTCCTTCCCGCTACCCCTTAAGCACTCCCTTATGCATCCTCTCCTAAAAAAGCCCTCTGCCGACCCCTCCTGCCTGGCAAACTACCACCCTTTCTCCACTACCCCCTTCCTGGGCAAACTCACGGAGAAGCTGGTCATCTCCCAACTGATCCAACACACTCCATCTGTTGGTTGTCTCCACGACCACCAGTCTGGTTTCAGAGCAGACAGAGGCACGGAAACTGCTCTACTACACCCCCGTGAAGACTTGCTCTCAAATCTTGATTCTAACTGTATATCCATTCTTATCCTTCTGGATCTTCTCCTCTGCCTTCGGTACGGTCAATCATGCCACCCTGACAAATCGGCCCTATGACACCCTTGGCATCACGACCGTGCCCTGGACTTGTTGACCTCATTCCTCTCCGACCGACCTTCCCAGGTTCAACTGGGCCCTTTTCTCTCCCCTATAACACTCCCCACCTGCGGCATCCCTCAAGGCTCTATCCTCTCACCGTGGCTCTTCAACATCTACCTTGCTTCTTTAGCTCATCTGATCTCTTCCTTCTCCCCTCACTTCCAGTGTTAAGCAGATGACACACTGCTCTACTTCAAGCTTCCCTTTACTGCTTCCTCTTCCTCCTTTCTCACCCCGACTGTCTGACTGCTATTCATGCATGTTGTGCTGCCAATGATCTCTGCCTTAATGCCAGTAAGACTGAGATCCTTCTCATCGGGACCCCAGCTACCGCTTCCCTCCTACCCTCTGGCTGCCCTCTATGGGTCCTCTCCCCTCGCCCTCTTGTGAGTCAAAAAACCTTGGAGTCATCTTTGACTCTCTCTCTCTCTCTCCTTCTGTCCTTAGATCGCAAACCTTGCCAAGAAGGCCCACTATTAGCTGCACCTCCTCAGAGGCATTCTCCATTTCCTCACCTTGCCCCAGAAACTGAATGTCTCCACAGCTCCGGTCCTCTCTAGGTTGGACTACTACAACAGCCTCTTCCTCAGTCTTCTTTTTCCCTCCCTACACCCCTTCAACTAATCCAGAATATGACTGCAAGACTTACCCTTGGCCTCAAGCCCAGGGACCACATCTCTCCAGCCCTAAAATCTCTCCACTGGCTCCCAGTTGCTGCTAGGGTCAAGTTCAAGACCCTTTGCATCATGCACAAGGCTTTCTGGGGCTTGGGACACTGCTACATCCAACTCTCTCTCCCTAAATACCTCCCAGACTCTTCAGTCTTCTAGGTCCAACTCTCTGCAGATCAGACACTTCTCTAAGCAGAGAGTGAGGGGTAGATCTCTCTGCTCTGCAGGAGCCTCCTCTTGGAATAGTCTCCCTTGCTCCTCTCCGGCTTGAGCCTGATCTCCTTAAGTTCCGGAAGCTCCCAAAGACCCTCCTTTTCTCTTCTTCCTTCACTCTTCCCCTCCCCTGCTAACACTTGCATCTGTCACAGTGACTAGCTGCCTGGTTCCCTATGAGTTCTATTAGGCACCAGCCCCCCCCCCTGCCCAGTCAACCCCCTCCTCGGACTTAGTATGTGGACCCTCACCCCCTGAACCCCATTCAATCCTTGGCACTTGCTCTCCTGGCCTCTCCTTAGCACTCGCCTAGCCCCTTGGCCCACTTCCCCCCTCCTCCACTCCCCCTTTCATGGACTCCTCTTAAACTGCACATCCCTTACCACCCTAGCATTTCGCGATTTTGGGCAGACTACCCCCCCAACCCCTCTCCCTCGCACTTCTTGTTACTGCACTTGCACGGTCTGAATGACCTAGTGGGGCTGTTATTGTTATCTTTCTGCCTTGTTGCCCCCTCACTCCCCCCCCCCCCCCCATATTTTTTTTTGGTCTTGTGGTGCCTTGAAACACCGTTTTTTGTACAGGCACCGCACAAATAAAAGAGGAAGGTTGGCAGGGAGATGCAATTAATTTGAGGTGTGAGAGCCAGGCGGGACTCGGCCCGACCCGAGGGCCTCAATTAAGCTTGGCCTGTGCATGGAGCCAATGAGCCCCAGAAACCGCACCCAAAGCCTTCCAGTCTTTTGCATCTGCTCTTGCATCTGCTCTGATAGCAAGCATGATTCAAGCTGCAGTGACAGTGGGGCAGCCTTTTGTCACAGCTCATTCCAGCTTGGAATACTGTTCATTGTCTCTGTACACTTGAAAGAAGGAAATGCGTGTTTCTCCACTGCACCGCAAGTGAACGTGTGAAATGTGTTGGAATGAGGGGCACCCATGCGTCTGCTCCAGAGTTTAAAGCAAGGCAGGGGGGTGGGGGTTGGAGAGGGTTTGCAAACGGTGCCAGCTCTGTTTAAAATAAAAATAAATAAATAAATAAAATCAGCTGGGGAGAGGGAGCACTTTCCTGGCATACACGACTCAGCAGTGATAGTCCAGTCCCTTTAGTATTGACGTTGACAAACATGCAGTTATAGTTCTCCCCATTAGGAACTCAAAAACAAATCGCAGCGGGGGTAAAAAAAAAAATGCAGGAACCGCTTTGGCCTTCTATGGAACTGATTGTGAGCCAGTCCCTGTAGAACAGGTTGCAAACCTCTGACACAACCTGCCCCTCCATCAGTGCGTCAGGCAAAAACGTACACGTTTTGGGAGATATATTGCAGTATCACAAGAAGCAAGAGTACAGCTGAAATCGTAGTATGTTTCAAAAGTAAACAGTGATTGTTTAAATTAGTAGGTTTGACACGCTTTAGAATTCTGATATATATATTTTATTTCAGTTGCTTGCGTTCTTGTTAAACAAGAAAACTGTCACAGCATGCAAACAAAATAATAAAAAAGTATATCAAAGTAAAAAAGGTTTTTAAAACTGTAGCTATTCAT
Organism: Ambystoma mexicanum; assembly: GCF_040938575.1. Classification (NCBI taxonomy): domain Eukaryota; kingdom Metazoa; phylum Chordata; class Amphibia; order Caudata; family Ambystomatidae; genus Ambystoma; species Ambystoma mexicanum. Next base: position 1,342,338,472 of record NC_090923.1, on the reverse strand, counting down.
TAATGCCTATACCATTAACTATAATATTCCTTACAATTGATCTAAAATTGCTTGAATACATATCCATAATTTCATCATCGCTAAAATAAGTGACATTTGACACCCAGCTAACAGGTGCTCCCAACATTAATTAAAATACCATGCATATTTTATACACAGTTCCCCAAATACTTAAAGTGCAAAATTCACACTTTGGGATATTCTGTTAATACATGTTGAGTGGCCCTTTGCATTTGAGTCATTACAACACAAGCAAACACGCTTTTTAATGGGATTTTTAATAGTGTTTACTTTGCATGTAGCTCGCTGAAGTCTGGTAGAAGAGAAAACATGTGCTCCTCTCTTTGGCCACATACACATATGGCGATCTGTACAGATCATTCCCCAGCCTACATGGCTTCTGCTTTTCATCCTTCTGTCATAACTCTAAACATGTGTTGTCACCAGAGTGGTTAAAGCCCACCAATTTTGCTTTTGGCGGATACCATCTCCATTAAAATAATGGAGTGTTAGGGCTTTGGAAGGTGAGTGGACAGATTTCACGCAGGTGACGCCAGCAAAAAGCGTGCCAGTTGACTACTGTGCTTATGCAGTCAATAAAGTAAGTACAATTAAGTTGTATGATCAAATCTTATTTACAACGCTGTGAAGCTACTTGCACTCATTCTGATGATGTAGCGTGTATTTCTTGACCAAGGTAGCCTCTAGACTTGAGTGGTGTTCAAGTATGGGAGTGAGGCGGCCAAGAAGATGGTTAGTTAGAATTTTCTCCCTTGGATCACACTTTGGGAGACAAAGATCACCCCAATGTGGTACCCTGCTTCTGCCATGGTGGTTCCTCCCTTGGGCATCCAGCCTCAACAGCAAATGGCTCGTTGACAAAATAAAAAAGACCCAAAAAAAGAAAGACTGCTGTGAAAGTGCCACCTACCCCCTGACCACCTCCTCCCCCCAAACACCAGAGTCCATGTAACTGTCGGCCCCAAATGGCAAGCCGCCATTGGCCGGGTCCCAATTATGGGTCCTGTATTGTGGTGTGCAAAGGGCTAGGGTGGCAGGTATATTCATTTCTGTGGTTTGGGCCGTATTGGGGTCGCAGAGTCAGGCCTTACCCCCTGCCTCGGCTCTGACTTGGCCCAGTCAATGCATTTTCAGGCTCTCCAACCTCTACAATGAATTCCAATAGACACCACCAAGAATACACCACACTGGTAATACTGAAGGCAAATACAATTTACACACATACAATATTTATGATTGGACAATTACAATTATGTTCAGGGTCCAAGGGTACCAAACGGAACTAAGCACAGGTTTCATATTACCTTCTGAATAAAATATTATACATAATACATATGCATATGTCAGCTGTAGTACTTCGATGTAGAGCAAAAGGGAACACAAGGTCCAACACCATCAGGAGGGCTACCAAATTCATAATATATTTTAAATAGACAGCCCCTGATCCCAGAAGGACATATTACAAACCAGGGAGGGAAAAAGTAGCAACACATAGTGACGTTATGTAAATCCTAGGCAGGAGTAAATCAGTAAACGCAGCAGCGCCAGTTGCAGAAAAGCAGAGCAGGATTCAGCCCCCAAAGTTAACCAATAGGGAAGTGCAGTAGAAGATGACCTGAAGAACCAGACGACTACAGACCACTGGGATCCACTGAGAGGGAGTATCTTGAATAACTCACCCACCAAGGTGGGTGAGTTAAGTGCTTAACGTTTTTGCTTCCAGAAAGTCAATTTCCAGAAGACAAAATAAACCCGGTAAGAAGCAGCTTCTTTTTTTAAAGGGCAAAATTAAGAATGCAGTCATCCAGGGATTGTCACCCCGAGCCAACGATGACCTCAACTGACCCAAAAGAACAATTGTCATTCACAGGAATAGGACCCACCCTCCAGAAGTGAGATCAATGGCCGAGATGGCTGCAGTAGGCTTGAGGAACCTACACACGGCAGACCCTAGCGGCTCAGCAAGTAAACATTTTCAGCACACCTGCAAAACAGCCACAGCAGCAGGATAACGGTGGTGTCGACCAGAAATGGCCCAGGCAAGCAGATTTAGCAGGTTGTTGGGAGTCCTAATACCTTTTGAGGCAATGGCAGTTCCCAAAATCAAGGCAGTGCACACTGGCGGCAAACAGTAGCCCAGAGAACAGCCCTAGGATGGGAGGCCTGACCCGAGCAGATAAGGACGATGATTTACAGGATGAGGAAAACTTGGGAAGGACAGCTAACAGCCAAAAACTCAAACCATACCTATGCCCTGGCCACTGCATTCAGCCATATGGCCAGAAGGCAGTCTAACAATTCAGTAATTGAGGGAAGCAGTGGGAAATCCCTGAACAGATAAGCAACATGCTCACATTCCAAAGAATCAGCAGCACTAAGCTCAGGAACAGGGTTTCCCCTATATATCACATCACTCACAGGGGCTGGCTTCTGTCAGCTCACCACTTCCATTAGGTGATTTAAAACAAACATTTTGGTGGCGATCAATCAGGTTGAATCCAAAACTTGTCAAACACCCAGCCCCACACCCACAGGACGTGTATAGAGACCTGTCCAAGGCCAGGAACTGGTCTCGGCCAAATCCAAACATTATGGAGGATGCCATCTGGGCTCTCAAAGAGCCCACATGGACAGAATAGCCTTGTAAGGCCCGTCTCATGGTTTGACTGAACTGTGAAAGCCCCTAAAACAAAATGACAGCGTGCAGGACTTAAAAACCGGATGTGATAAAATGGCCTGCACCCCTGGTGGAGTCCAAACTAAATATTAGCTGCCATTAACACGCTCCATGAAAACAATCTTGGGTGATAAAATGACCCTAGGGCAAAAATGGGGTTCCTGAGAGACCCCCCTGGGACTGGGCATCTTATGGGTGAACCAATACCATAAACCTTAAGTAAGGTAAAAAGGAATGCAGTGGAGGCTGACTTTAGCAGAAGTCCCCTGACCATCAAAAGAAATTTAGAAACCCAAAGAAATAGAGGGAAAAAAACTAAAGGATTAGGAGTCCCATAAAATGAGACTGCAGAAACCCAAACATTGAATTCCGCCCCAACACATTTGTAGGTAGGATGGCCATCAATCCATTGTCCCCTTAACTTGAAAAAGATGATGGTTGTTTCCAGTCCGCACCACAAGAGGCTTAACTTGTTCCTCTGCACATATCATCTCCCTCAAAACCTAGAGGATTATTCTTTTGCTTAAAGCAGATGTGAACTTCCCTCACCCCCTTAATGGCGGTATTCTATCTATTTTAAAGTGGGATGGACATTGCCTGTTCCTCACCAACTTTAGGATTGTCCTTTTTGAGGTGGAGTGGACGACCCCAGTTCCTCACTGCTTAAAGGAAGTTCTTTGACAAGAGGGTTATTTCTTGCAGGCATAGAAACAAGTGTTCGCTCCACAGGAACTGGTTGTATGCTCTTCTGTACCTCGATCCACATAAATGTCCGTGCAGTGTGGCGGATACATCCCTCACTCAGATTGTTTTCGAGGGACAACAAACCTGCTTTGCGATTGAATCTCCCCTTGCCTTCTTCCCTTGTGGAGGCTGGCTACCCTTAGTTGGGGTGGACTCTGTCCTTGGCCCTAGCAGGAAAGCAGCTCTGCAGTATTGAAAGAATAGGTTGTACACATAAATCTTTATGCTGTGCCACATAGCTGCTTGGTGAACACAATGGTACTTATCAGATAATCAGTGATGGTGTGCATCGCATAAGACAGTGTCTCTTGTTGGTCCCCCCTCTGTTAGGGCAGTTTTTCTGAAGTCCAACTAAGGCCTTAGTAAAACCATACAACTGAGACTGTACAACATTCCACTCCTAATATCAGGCTGTACAACCTGAGTATTTGGTAGCATAGCCAGAGCAGCCAGGCTTATCTTAGGAGGGAGAGAGGGCTGTAGGAAGGTACAAAGAACCTGTAGCATACAAATGGTTCGAAAGCAACACTTGCACCCATAAGTATTAGAAGGTTTATTATAAATACAAATAGGCCAAGGTCAATCTTGGTGGGTAAGTACTTTGCAATAGAATCAAACACAACACAATGTTAAGGTACACAGACCAAAGAATAGAACTTGTTCAGAATAACTAACAGTATTTTTAGGCAAGTCAGACCTAATCATACACATTTAAAATAGAACACACTTATTCAGGGGGAGTAAACCACAAGTTACTTTTAGATTGCTTACAGTAATTCAAGGGTAGTAGACCCTGTGATTTATGCAGTTAAAAAAATCACAACATAGTAAACCAAGCCTGTTACCAGGATACTTTTGTGAATAGTGGAACACAAATTCATGAAACAGTATAACCGTATAACTACATTCAGGATAACCCTCAGTTATACCAGGTGATAAAGAGTTGCTTTTCAGATCAGTGGAAACAGATTGAGGTAAGCAATAACTCTCCAACTTATTTTAGGATGGCACAAGGCAGACCAAGGTTAGTAAAACCCTAACATTCAGTTATACTAGGGTCAGTAAGGCCTAATGGTGTAATAAACTGTTGCAGTTGTTTTTCAGATCAGTGGAACACAGACTAGGGTAAGCATGAACTCTTTAAACTCTTTTAGGATTGCACCAGGCAGACCAGGTTCAGCTAAACCCACAGTAGATTTATTCAGAATGGCACACTGCTATTTAAGGTAGGTAAATAGCAAAGGCAGACTTATTCTAGACAGGCTAAGCAGCAGGTATGGGAAAGCAAAACCCAGTTGGTGAACATATACATTTATATTCTAACAGAAATAATAAAATGAAGCCAACAGCATTACGTTTGCGAAGTGGGGGAACCAATTCACAGGTGAGTAGAGGGCCAGTTATCAACCAACCCTTACATAAGGAAGTAACTTTTTAACACGTATTATACTTTTCAAGACAGAATCCTTTTCTTATCCAGTCCTTCCCGAGTCTATTGCATGATTTCTCTGAGGCATGAGAGGGACCCTAGTGGCCTAGGTGCCAGCTGTAGGCAGGTTGAGATAGGGTTCAGTTGCAGGGAAAGTCAGAGTTTCTGAGGAATTCTCTTCAAAACAAGTAGTTCACTTTATAGTTAGTTAGGGTCCAGGAACTTTAGAGAAGACACCCTAGAGGGATTGCAGCAATGGGCCTGGGTGAACTGGTCGAGAGAACTCCCAATCACATGACTCATCCCCAAAGCTTCACCGAAATCACAAAAGGCTTAAGGTAAGTAATACCCCAGCCAATACAGCACCTCAGCACAGAAGAAGGGTTTGCAGCAGGATGTTTCCAGGATCAGCAGCCAAAAACCCAGTTGATGAATTCCTTGTCTTGAAGACTGGACACGAAGGGAATTTACAGAAGGGATCAATGGGGAACACTCTGGACAAGGGTTTCTTCGTGGCTGGATGCGGTTCTGTGGTTTTGGCGCTTTTTTCAGGAGCCAGGAGAAGACTGAATATCGCTGGTCTGTTTCTCGTTGCTAATCTGGTCCAGCATTCTGGTGAGGGGACTTCAAGGATTCAAATGAATTCTCTAGAGGTCCAGAAGGGTGCCAAAGTTTCGGCGCAATTCGGAATTTGGAAGACTGTGCACCGCGTAATGGGTTGAGGTCCCAGGGTATTGCAGCGCGGCAAGGTCGCAGCACGCTATGGGATGGCTCAAAATGCAGGTCTTAAGTGTAGTGGGTCTCACCAGGCTCTGGGTCATCCTTTTCAGGGTCCCCCGGTTGCTTTGAAGGAGGGGTAACAGCAGGCTCCGGTTACATAGCTCGCTCTCCAGTGGCTGGAAATCGCTACAATTCTTCATCTTTCTCTTCATTTTCAGCTCCAGTTGTCGGCTTGTCAGCAGCTTCCAGGTTTCGGAGTATTTAACAGGAACTACAGCACAACTTCAGCATTCTCTCCCTGTATTTTACAGCCAGGGGTGGTCTGGCTGTCCAATCAGGACAGCCAACCCCCACTGGGAGTTGGTTCCTTTCAGGCAAGGTGAAAGATGAAGGGCTGCAGAGTTTTGGACGCCTCCTTCGCTTCCTGCCTTCTCAGACACTCAGGAGCCTGAGTGGGGAATCCAAAAAATTCCCGCCAAAGACAAAAACTTCCACTGAGGTCGTTCCTGCCTAAAATGGAAGGGGAAGACCTCAGAAACAGCAAGCGCACTAGAAATGGCGAAATAAAAGGAGCTCACAATTTTAGAAAAATGGTGGCCCTTCTGTGCATTACCAAGGCTGAATTAAGAGCCTCTGAGTAATAAGGACTAAAAGTCAAAGATAAAACCACTGCCACCAGCCATTCATATAAACTCACAATTGTAACAAATGTTACAAGGTAAGTAAGAAAGGGGATACGTTGTATCCCCCCCAGCACTCCACATAAGGTGGGGTGTGCTGGCTCACTTACACTAAATGTACAGGGAATGAAAATCCCTCTGTGCTAATTGGGAACAGTAGTACACCCAAGTATATGAAAGGGAAATTAACAGGGAAGCCTAAAGGGGCAACCCAGCCGAAGCCCAAACGTTATTGGAAACAGTAACTCCAACCATACACCATGGAGAGACACAAAAAGAGTAAAGGACTAGGTGAGAGGGGAAAAAGATCCCCCCTCACCTAGGGACAAGGTAAAATAGTTACTAAGTGCAAGCAAAAGGTTCTGGGGTTGACAAAGGTCAGGAAGATTTATCATAATTAGGAAACTCTTACCTAACACCCTCTCACACTGCTGGTTTCACAGTGTTCAGGTAGATTCCTTTTTATGCAATCTCCTCCACATGAAGTTCCGCAAGTGCGCCAGGACTTTTTGCTGGACTTTTGGTCTGTTCACCTGAGTGAGTGGAAAACTTTCCACACTCACTCATTCTTTTACTCCGTCTTGTGGGATACGTTGCATTTCATTTTGTAACTCTCTTGGAGAAATGCTTTCCTCCAAGTTATATGGCATCAGCCATTGAATTTTGCTACACACAGCACTCTGTGTTCAGTGTGGCTTGCAGCGCCTTGGGCTTCCCTTTTTATTTTCTGTAATTTTCCTTGTGAGAACTCATGCTCCAAAGGGCAGGGGGCTATTTAGTATCCTTGCTTGCTTTTATATTGTGAGATCGGCACACCCCATCTTGTGTAGTGCTGAGGGGCTACACTGTATCCCCCTCTCTCACTGCTCCTGTAACTTTTTGGTTTCATTGACAAGCAAATCTGAATGGCTGTGGCAATGGTTTTATCATACCTATTTTTGTGCAATTTGTACACCCAGGCTGTGCTTACAGTCACGGTAGTGCACAGAAGGGTCACCATTAACCAAAATGGTGACCGTTTTCTTTTTTCGCCATTTCTTCTTTGCTTGCCCTATCTTGGTCCTTCTTCTGCCATGCTACTGTGCGGCCTCTCCTTCCAAGCGTCAGGAGAACTCCTAAGAGGACGAGACTCTCCCTAAGACTAGTGGGATCAATCAGTCTTGAGACTACCTGCATTTCGAGCCATCACGCAACAAGCTCCTGTGACCTTCAAGGGCTGCAATCCACCATTACTCTGGGACCTGTGGCCACTGTGCAGTGCATCACCTTCTGAAGATGGAATCCTCCTGAAACTTTGGCGGACTCCTTCTGGACCTCCAGAGGCAAGATTCCTCACCTTGAGGTCCCCTCACAATAGTTCTGGACCGAGAAAGCGATATGAATCGACCAGGCGGTAACTGTTCTTCACTGGTGCTTGGAAAAGGTGCCAAAATGACTGAACCCTGACAAAACCTTTGCTGAGAGCCACTTTACTGGATTGCTGGCTGCAAGATCCATTGCAATGTCCCTTCTTTCGTCTTAGAAGTCCCTGAATCCTTTTCCCCCACAAAAGCTTTACTTACTTGCTACAGAAGACTTCCTGTGGAACGTTGGAACTTTCTACAGTTTGTGCATTACCTGTTTTGCCCTACAATCCAACTCCGAGACTCATAATAAGATAGGAATGGAATTCTAAAGTGTTAAACCTCTGAAAATAATTGCAAGTATTTACCTGTTTTATGTTGGTTTTGTTTTATCCATTTGTACCTGAAAAAGATATTCAAGTGGTTATTACAAAAGTGTTACTTACCTTAGAATTGCATACTGCCATTCTAAAAGTAGTACAAAAGTGATTTACTTACTGGGAATATTGCATTGGTTTGTTTAAGTTTACTCATTGTGTGTTACAGTACTTACTTTTTACTTTACCTCAGTGTGTGTATAAAATAAACTATTTGTATATATTCTGTTCCACCTACAGCCCTTTATCCCTCCTAAGATAAGCCTGGATGTTCAGCCATTGCTACCAACATACTTGTGTGGTTCAGGCCTATGCTAAGAGTTGGCGCCAAGTGTGAGTCTTCTAAAATCCTACCTTAGGTGGACTTTTGCAAAACTCTAACAAATGCAAAGGTCCTTCTCAAGCTAGTTGCCAAAATATAGAGGTGTGATTGTGAACAAATAATTCAGGATCCTCGGGTTCTTCATTGTCGCAGTTTATTACACAGCACACGCCAGCCAGGGAACTCCTTCCCCTACAATTAATGTGGCGCCCAATAAAACTTTATTTTTAGTATAGTACGGATTCTTTTTGAGTAGAACTCCAACCCGTCTCACACCCAACCTCCACTAGCACCCCGTGTCACAACGAACTAGGAACCAGGGCGGTGTGTATTAATAAGATATTTTATTAATTTATTATTCAATGTAAAGGTGGATAATCAAAATACAACAGCCACCAAAATTGTGGCAACACAAATGCAATATCCCATCTATAGCAACCAGGTTGAAATAAAATGTTGCACTTGCTTTTGTTTTCATGACAAAACAGAAAAATAACAATTCCACACTAAGTGATAACACCTACAGTGAAGCACTTCTACCGGCAACACTCACCCCCAAACATCAACTGGACTTGATTCCTTTGAACGGAAGACAGTGAAAAGGAGTAGGAATATAAGGGGGAAATCAGTGTTGGGGTGAAGCCCACCACCACAATATGGGAAGCCAGCAAAGAAAAGGAAAATCTGTTTTTGGAGCAAAATGATAGCATGGGGTTTGTACTATTTCTAACAATTGCTAGGGGACAGAATAGAAGAAAATGTGTACTGCTTACAATTAGGAGACAGGCAAGGTTTTAGAGAATACTAATCAGCACATCAGGGAAAATAGAAATTAAGAAGTAAAAACACTTTTTTGGAGAAAGCAAATGCATAGGGAAAATACAGTGTCAAGTGAAAATTCGTTTACACTGAAGCTTACAATGACAGGTAGGCTCTGGGAAAGGGGTTTAGCTTACAAAACTAAAATCGTTTTTGTTTCAGGCTGACGGATGCAAAGAGGAATGACACTGGCAAATGAAAATTCACTTAGCAGGGCATAATTTAAACACAGGGACAAGTTTGTTTTTCAGCTCACAAGGGGATTGATTCTTTTGGGTAACACTTTAATGACCATAACAATTAACAACAACACTGGGAAAAAGATTGGTGGTTTCGAACTCCACCAATACCGATCCTGCGAAATTCAAACTCCACCAATACCGATCCTGTGAAATTCAATTGGGAATGAATTGATTTACTTACAAAAAATACAAAGGATTTACACAGACAAATGAGGGGTTTTTCAATGGGGATATGCTAACACACATAGGCAAACAAGAGATTCTTCTGTGGGGCTATGGCTGAATTACACATGCAATTGGGGTTTTCAATGGGGAAATATTGGATGCACTGCAACAAAATGAAGGGCATATGCAATTTAGGTCTGGGGCTACTGCTACTTACATAGCAAGCTTTTGTTTAAGTTTCAGAAAAGCCAGCAGCATCTCGGGAGACACTCTGGAAAAATAGGGCAGGGGTCTGGTCACTCCACTCTCAAAGGTGGTAAGTTTCAGCAGCCTACGCTTCGTTCTCCTTTTTCTGTCTTCCCCGGTTGTGTCCTCAGTCCTAGTGCAGTCCCCCTTATATAGCAGAAATGACATCGCTAATTGTACAATCTAGGGGAAGTACCTGTCACGACCACAGGCCAGTCTAGGGGTAAGGATCACCGTAGCTCTAGAAGGGTTAATCCAGTTATTAGTAAAGTGCACTGAGACAGTCTAATAGATTCCCCTTGAGTTATTAGGATTGCCTGTTTCCTTGTAATGGCTGCAGCTTAGTGCCATAGAAAGACTAGCATCACCGGTGTAGTCTTTCTCAGTGTATCCCTATATTAAGCGAACTCTCCTGAGACGCGTGCTTCGTGTTGTTGACTGAAGTTCAGTACCGACGCTTACCGCGGTCTCTCCAAGATTTCCTCTCAGCAGTTCCCTTTTCATTGCACGCTGCCCATGACCTTGCCAAAGCATATTCTTGTCCTTCCTTAGCCCAGTTGTGTAGTTTCCCCTTCTATTTATGTATTTCCTCATTTCCCCGTTCTGTCACGGAATGTTCGTTTCTCCTCAGTGAACTACGAGGAAATTCCACGCACCCGCAAGTATTCCTCAGAATTGTTTGTTGGTTGACACAGTTCTATTTGGTCATGTGCACGTTGTATTCATGCCGCCGTGCAGAGGAGTATTTCGAATTTAGTTTTGGTATTTTAATGATGGTAACGCATGTTGTTGTTGCTTAACGTTACTGTGGTGTCAGGGTTGCCTTCAAAGAAGCACACATTCACAAGGCTTTGAGTGCTGCGTCATATTTGTCAAAGCCACACTTGTAGGTCTGTCAAGTGAATTAACTTGTATCTGTGAGGTACTGTATTAGCCTTGTTGTTACAATTTTGAGAGACAATTTTTTCTCCTCAGCCTAGTTTACAGAAACCATTTCAGTACTTCCCAGAGTGATAGCATATTTAGTTTTCTGAGGCATTTTATTAGTGTTATTGTGACTATTTATACCCGCATGTCATTTAGGATTTCCCCTTAGTCACTGACACAGCTCATAGGTATTTAGGCTAAGTAAAAGAGAGGAAGTTTCAGATTGTTCTTTTCAATTACATCATTTTAAGAATCCATTCTCCCTAGTCACATAAACCCCCATATTCTTGTTGTGTAATCCACTGTATCAACATTCTTCAGAACTAGCGCCCCTGTGTTAAGAAGCAGGATGGAGAGCTCACCCAAATAAAGGATCAGGTGAGCTGGAAAAGACTTGTTTTCTGCAATTATTTATTTCTTGGGGTAGAGTAGAGAGTATCATTAGGTTTTCATGTTAAGGGAACTTTTGTTTGTTGTCTCCACAGAAATTCTCTGTTCCTAAAGGAGAAGGTATTATTCGGTCTTCAAGGGTGTTCCCGCAGAGTCAAGGTAAGCGTTAGGTACCCTGCAATAATCCCTGCCACTATGATTGGACAGTTACCCTCTCTCTCTCTCTCTGCCCCCAGTCAGCATTGGCTTAGGCGTTTTGGAGCAACATCTGTCATTTCTCATTCATCACCATCCTTTATTCTCCTTTCAACTTTTTGGCGAAAACTAGTTATGTATCATGAGACAGTATGAGGAACTTATTTGGGGATATCAACTTCTTGGCCTCTGCGCCCTATGTATTGTTGAAATCTCCTGAAAATGTTGCATGTGTGTGAAGACAAACAGATGTGAGTTGCTCTACTCCGTTCAACACAATTTAGCATAGCATTACTTCACACAAGTACACGCACCGCAAAAAAGCTATTTGATGCAGAAATATGGTTGAAACCAACTCACATTTTTATTGAGTGGTAATCATATGATTCAGTTGGCCTCCTAGGATAACACGTGTTTCGGCATACACTCTGCCTTTGTCAAATCAGGACAACTCCAAATTCAGTCACGTATTGTCCTCTATTCTTGATATTGGAATTGCTGCGTCATGGGTTAAATCCCTCTGCAAAGTTCTGTGCCCCTCATGTCCGTTTTGTCCTGCGTTCTCGGGACGTAAAGGACGTGAGGGGCACAGAAATAGCTTTTATGTGGCACGTGTACATGTGTGAAGTAATGCTATGCTTAGTTATGTATCATAACTACATAACTGTACTAGAAACTTCCATACAAAACATACATTCTGTTTTAGCTAATCATGAGGAATTGCATAAGCCGACCCCCAAATCTGTATGATGTAGCATGGCCTTGTGTCACATTTTTGTCGTTTTCATAAAATGTACAACAGTTATGAATATGTAAGTTATCAAGCATATTCCTAGTTTCATTTTTCACCGACTGTCAGATTTGTCACATTTTCAGATCACCCAGAAACCTAGTCTAACTGGCCATTACCGTTCCCAGAGTCACAGCTAGATACATTTTATACCCCCAAAACCGCCCGGAAATTATATGAAAAATGGCATAAAATGAAATGAATCCTCAGTCTGATTGCTGCGCAAAATGCCTAAAAATGAAATGGTCTTTTATATTAATGACGAGTGTTTGTCAGCAAGTGGGATGGCTGCTTCATCCACCACAGCCATCTGTTCCCCTGGGTCAGCCTGTGACCAGAGAATTTTATGAGTCGTCTTTGATGTTAGTGTGGGCTCTTGAAGTGGGTTCTACAAGGATTCACACCTTTTAGTCATGCTTCAGCCGCGGATGGCTTTCTTTTGAAGTCCCTGCTTTCCTGCCAGTAACTTTGTAGAATAGGGAGTTTTGACGCTACAGCAGCATCACATTTTATTGCGAGGTTATTAAACAGGAGGTGTGACATCTAGCTTGAGTGTGGCTTTTCATTGTGAAGTTCTGCACCCAGCCAGAACAGGTTTTTCCTGAGGAAAGTTTCTCTTCAAATGTCCCCAGAGTTTTGTGGGTGAACCATAATATACATTGCTTTGGTCAACCCACACATCCTATTCTGATTTCCGGACATTTTTCTGTGAGCAGTGATCTCTTTTTCCATTGTAGCTTTTTAAACCCGTTTTTATTTGCAAACACATGTGCAGGCCGTTTTTCCTTCCAATGTTTAAAAATCCTGTGTTTCATGTCCCAAGATTCTTTGATTCCTCTTTTTGTGTATTCAACTACTGCTTGCCCATTAATAATGATAGGTAGGCCTCTTTCCCCATGGCTCTTTAATTTTTCATGAACAACAAAAGAAAAAACCAAGCCGTTTTTGTTGCAGTTTTTAAATTTTAAATTGCTGCTATTCATGGGAAAGGGACTTCTGTTTGCGGCCGTAATGCACCCCACATGATGTAGGTTGCTTTATTGCAGACTCATGTCACTAGTCACGTGTTTGGGTGCTATTCAGGATAACTTAGGGAAATGTACACGTTTTACAACCATCCCTCCATTGACTTCAATGCAGCCCCAGCATATCTGTTCATTCAGTGTGATTTTCTTATTTTTTTTATTGCGAATGGCATTTTTAGCTTCACACGTCATTTTGGGTATACAGTGTAGTCCCTATGGCTCCCAATGCAGGGAGAGCTTTCCCCATTTCTATTTAACTTTGTTTTAATGTAGAAGAGCCTACACTATGTCCCCTTTTTTCTTTTAGGTAACTTTTGTAACCATTTTCGATGTGCACTAAAGAGGATTTGGAAGTGAAACCATTTTTACTTTCTTTTACGGTGCATTAGCGAGCACCACCGTTTAATCACAAAAAAGCCTTTTTGTTTCCAACATACTCATAATGGCTATTCCTCATAGTACAAGTCCTGTTCTCAAGGCCATCATGTTTTTTGCATCCCCACCCGCCCTTTCAGGCAGGAAGCAGGCCTTATGGATATGTTCATGGATACGGGGTCCAGCCATGGATTTCCATTCAGTGCTGTGCAGGCCTCAACTGGCTGGAAATGTATTTTGTGGCGGTCTGGTCCCAATCTGCATTCCAGCTAGGGGATGTATGTTGCTGGTCAGATGTGGGGAATCTAGCTTTCCATGATAGGACAACCACTGCCAGTTTGAATGGTGCAAATACTTACTATTTGTAGGCAGGGGTTGCTCCTGGCATGGATGCGGATAGTAAAAGAGTCTAGAGCCAATCTACATGTCGCCCATGATAACCAAGAGTTTGAAAACTGAAGACACCACCAAGGAATGCTCGAGGACTGCAGCTGTGGACAAACATTACTAACGTCGTCCACCAGGTAACCTCCGAGCCATCTTCAAGTGACAAGGAGACACTTTCACTGGGTGCCTTCCTCCCATAAACTGGCGGGCTTAACCAGTCTGACATCCTGTGCAGTCATAACACTCACTCCAACAGTGTGGGAATCGAAATAGTCGTCCATCATAGTCGTCAGCGCTGTCCAAATGGTGGGTCACTAACTAATGACTTTGCGACAGACCAGAACAGCTGCTAGCCCCACCGCAACCCAACACCAAAATCAACCAGTGTAGCCGAGACCTCGGGACATCCTTCAACTGAACCAAAGGCATGAGCAGTTGTCACCAATGCCACCCTACTCACCTGGGGGTTATTTTTCTTCAAACCCTGAATTCAGCAGCTGAGATTCTATACCACTATTGAAGACCCACTGTTCTGGCAAGGGTTCAAAAGGTGTAAACACTGACCCTACAACTATCCTTACCCAACCCTGTGCTTTGGCATTCTAGTCCACAATTCCTTTTAGGGGCCCCTTAGAGAGCAGTTATTGGGAGTTGCGCAGTCCCGTTTTGGGAAACAGTCTAAACTAGCTTTGGTACCAATATAAAAACGTACCTATTGGCTTTGGCCACTTCTCCCTTTACGACGCTTTGTGAATGCCTTTAGGCCCTTTCAAAGTACTTACCAATAAACCGATTCAATTGGAATGCTGGTTTCTATAGTGGCTTGATAGTGAAGGACCTATAAAGCTTTTGGGTATTACTTTAGAATTATACGGTACATGTTTTTGATGGTTTAACCATATATTTTGTTTTCCCTCCCCCACTTTGGTTTGATTACTAATGCTTAAACTTTGTATTACTGAATAACACTGTGTGTATAGTCAAGTGGGGAGTAGCCCTTTGAGTGGGTTACCAACGGTGTATGTGTATATGGAGATACTATTTTTGCCCAGGTTTAAGATGGATTTCCAAAATGGGCAGAACCAAAACGCGAACAGCTTCCCTCCATCTTACTAAGTTAAACCCTGAGATGGTATGGGACTTTGCCCCCAAAAGGCACAAGTTCAAAAAGATAGCTTCTTGTGTTTAGAAAGGATGCAGTGGGCTGTGGTGATGCTTTTAGAACATTTCCAAAGTTACATAAGTATTCAGTAAAGTTCAAATAGGAACTAGACTCAATCCAGCACACTAGGAGTTTAAAGAAGGATCTTTAACCCAGGTCCCACCACCAAAGGTCAGGTCAGAGTGATTTGGGGGGTCAGGACTTTACGGCCAATGCAACCCTACGCAGGACAGGGGGAGACAGGAACGGGTATGTTGTCTTACCCCAATACTCTGATTCTTCCAGAGACCACTATAGGTGTTGCAGAATCTGTTGGGGACACAATCTCGTTTGGTCCAGTCGAAGAAGGCCCAGAGGTTGCGGGTACTGTTAGAAAACATTTTATTTTGGCAACTTCCCTTCATAGTTTCTATGGAACCCCTATCTGTTTGCTTAGTTTTTGATCCTGTCTGAGATTTTGAAGGGAAGTAAAGCATCACCTTCACTACCCTTGTCTTTTGCAGGCTAGTGAGCCTTTGTCTGTCTCGCCCAGTAAGTGGGCTGGGACCGTCTAGTCCCAGTCTACATCACCGGTGCCAGAACGTCTGCTACTCGGGTAAATGTGAGATCAGTAGTTGTCCCAATCCGACAACTACTGGCTGTTTGAATGGTGCAGAGCCTTACCATTGGTGGGCTTGGACCTGCTTCCAGCTCAGAATTTGGATAAGAAGAGGACCTTCTGCAGCTATTCCCGAGATCTACGTTGGAGCAAAGAATCACTTTAAGAAGAGCAGACCGTTAATGACCCGAAGACGACTCCTGAAGTGGCCAGCATTCCCTCTAGTGTCAAGCCCGGTGCAGCCCTGCTCATCTGTCTGATCCCCGAAGACCCTGAGCAGTGCTTCAGCTCTTGGACTAGTGGGACCAACTAGTCTCAACGCCTTCGAGGATACAGCTAGTCAAAACCTTTCGAAGTGTCCCTGGACCGACTAGTGGACTGACCAGCTCTCTCGTAGGCTAGGCTACCTCGCAAGATGTATCTCCGTTCCATGATCAAGTATGGAACTTTGGTGGTCATCAACTTGTGCCACAAGTCGCCTTCGCCCTGAATTCTAGCTTCCCATCTTCAAGGAAACTGGTCCCAGAGCAGTTTCTGTGACTGCCAAACCTGCAAACAGTGATCGTCACTGGAACTCACCCTACTCCATCCTGTGAAGTGTCCTAAAGATGTCTGCATCATTGGATTCTCATTTCTTCACCAACAGGGATTGCATCTTGCAGAAGCACCCGACCGGAAGAAACCTCAAACCCTGCAACCACTGGGATCCTCTCATTGGAACGAAGGATAGAAGTTCGCGCCACCAGCGACCCGTAGATGATCCTTCACAACATCTGGGAAACTTGGAGTCAGGGGGGATAAGCAAGCATACCTGTGCCTGCCCCCCGTCCTCCATAGGATAACATTGGGAACAAATCCCTTTGTTTCCCATCTCCCCTTCCCTTCCCCTCCACTCCACTTTGGTAGTCGAAACTGGGTCGGCTATCCGGCTCCTGGGTTAACCTTGGGTCTGGAAGAAAGGAGAGAACTTACCTAGCTTGGGTAAATTGTGATATTTTGAAATAAATCACCATCACATGCCCATTGCATCATTTTTAAAACGGCATTCATTTTAGGGTTTAGACTTCCAAAGTTAAGATATTGTACTTGCGACTGGTTCCCATCATACTACTGCATATGCATTACTTACCTGCATTGTTGGTTGAGTTTTTTGATGAAGTATATTAAGTGTACATACTGGTCATTTTATGTATTTGCATTTAGAGTGTTGTCTGTTATTACTAACTGCCAGATTCATTTTTTCAGTGTGTTCTAAAGGCCTAAAAAGATAACTATTTTTATAAATGACTTTCTAAATTGAATTATTGTGTGATTTTCTGTGTGGACTCATTGAGGGCCCCTGACCCATTCAGACTCTACTTAGACTAAGCTTTGACGGCTCTCCATTGGTACCTTGATTGAGTTTTGGCTAAACTCTGAACTTGCTGTTCACCATAACTAGGGTGGCCTTCTAAAATATTCCACCAGGTCAGATTCTAGAAATCCATTTTAACACCCTATTGCCATGTTGTATCTAATTCTTAATCCCTGCTGTGATCCTTTGCATGCGCTCAAGGGGTGAGCAAGGAGTGGGCGACTCAGAATGTCATTTACGACATGCCCTGATTTTCTGGGGTTTTGAGGCAATACATTGGTTTCAGTTTACTCTTAACTAACGGTTTACCCTGAATGTCAGGGGTTTTGTAATGCAAAATCTCATCAAGAGCCCATTTGCCATAGCCTTCAGTTATGGCCCTGTGAACTCTAGAACATTCAAGATAAAAGACTGTGGCCCATTTCCACATCACTACTAAACAACCAGGCCCCACCAGCCAGGGCCATGGACACTGTTCACCTTGCAACAATTAGGCTAAAAGACAATGGCACACTGGGCAATATGGCCCCTCCCACCAAACCCACTTTCTTTCACTTTCTGCGGAAACAGTACTGCGATTGTCGTGGCAAAGTCTTGTATTGGAACAAGAATGGTTGCCATGCAAGCAAAGTGTTTTCTTATTACCGCAGTAATTCAAACTCTCTAAAATAAAAGTGTCCCTACATCCCCACTGTCACTCTGCATGTGCACCGCTCCTCCATTTTAGGTCCCGCCTGCCTTCGTCCCACTGAGACAATCCCTACTGACCCTCTATTTACCTGCTCTTTTCGATGACATGCTTTTCTTCCCCTTCATATCTTGTGATTTACCTGCAGTAACCCCATGAGATGTCCACAGTAAAACGAAAAAACTTGACTAAAAATGTGCTCTCTACCCCTCCCCAACATGCCCAACACACAATTTGGTCCTCTTTTCAACTGTTTCACCCCTATCCTGATGTGATACTTCCCCTTTCTCTAGTCCAAATATAAATTTGAGCACTTGTCGTTTTCACTTTCTTGCAGGATTTTCAAGGTACTGACTCGTACAGCGTGTTAAAAAAAAAAAATTTACATTTTTGAAAAGCCTTTGTCTGGCAATGCACCAAGGCAAACGTATACATTTTTGTAGACCATGGGCGCCCCCTTCTACATCACATTTTTTAAGACATACTAGATGGATTTACACCAAACCAAGAAAAGGATTTTTTGCAACACTTGGTGTCTAACTTGTTTCTTATTTGGCACAAATCCATTTTCAGAGTGGTCATGCTCAAAGGGAGCAACTGTCTTCCGAGAGAAAAAGAATGGGTTTAGGCTTAAAACAGATATTTTTCTGAGTTTAATAACTTTTCAGTAAAGGGCTGTGGAAAAATCTGTCACAATGAACATGGGATGAACTCTTCTTTTACTGACCATCACAACCCGGTTGCCCAGCAGAGAAGCAGGTGAAGCGTTCTTTGATCTTCCGGCGTGTTCACTAGCTGTTTTGCATCCCGGCATGAACTCGCAGAGTGCATCACTCACTGAATTCTGTTTTGCTTCATTAAGTGACGCAGACTTTTCAAGCCCGTCGAAAGTATCCGGGTGTATAAATGCTGTGCACAGTATGGGAGAGTTTGCGTGTAGCTTGTGTGGTAGAGTTTAGTTCCTGGGCCTTAAAGGAACAATAGCGTCAACAATGTGTTCTGCTTCGTGAGATGGAATGTTATCCAGCAGGTCTGCGGAGAGCAATGTTTTCTCACTAACGAGTCCTCCCAACCCTTTTGAAGCACCGACTTGGCCATGTTCTTTTTGCGACTAGCCCCTACAACATCCATTCAGAACAAACATTGTTGAAGAAATGAAGACAAAAAATAAAAACAATATTGCTCACCTACATTAACTGACCCTTTAATTGCATTGAATTGAATTGATATTTTATTTCTATCGCGCTCATACACATGTATTTCAGAGCGCGACAAGGGAGGGGGAACAGGGGAGAACAAAACAACAATCTTACTAGGCCCAGGGACATTGAGAACATGCAAGTGCATGGGAGAGGAGGAGGGGGAGAAGTGCATGGAAGGCGGGAGAAAAGGTGGAAGGCGGGAGAAAAGGAGAGCGCGGAGCAAGGAGAAAACAGATAAATAATAAATTAATAAATAATAAAGGCAACAAACAGTGGTAGTGCAGCCAGCAAGTGGCAAGTGCTGGGTTTAAGGCAGCAGACTGGGTAGGTCTGATAAGTGCAGGAAGGGAAAGGGGGGCTGTATGGGTACAGATACAGACCTCAGTGCAAGGGGTGGCACTGCGGGAGGGTGGCAAAGTGAGCAGGTACCTGGGCCCGGTGAACAGAGGGTGGCCAGGTGCACGGTGCCGAGGGAGCACAGTATCAGCAAGGGAGAGGGGGGGGGCGAAGACAGAAGCAAAAAGGAAGGTCTTGAGGTGCTTCTGGAACCGGAGATGGTTCTCCTCAAGTTTTAGAGTGGCAGGGAGGCTGTTCCAGAGGGAGGCCCCAGCCGAAGACAGGTCTACCCCCAGCTTGTTTCTTTGAAAAACGACTAACCCTGAGGGAGCTAGAGGTAGAGGAGCAGAGAGCTCAAGAGGGGAGGTATTTGCGGAGGGATAGCTGAAGGTATGTTGGACCCAGGCCCCAGAAATCCTTGTGGACAATAAGAGGGTTTTTAATGTAATCCTTGCATCCACTGGGAGTCAATGGAGAGATTTCAGAGCTGGAGAGATACGATCCCAGGGTTTGAGGCCAAGGACAAGTCTTGCAGTCCTGTTCTGGATAAGTTGCAAAGGGGGGAGAGTAGAGGCAGGTAGATTTAGAAAGAGGCTGTTGCAATAGTCCAACCTAGAGAGAACCAGAGCTTGGGAGACAGTGAGCTACTGGGGCAAGGAGAGGAAAGGCAGAGTACCTCTGAGGAGGTGAAGTAGGAAGTTGTGAAGAATGACAGTCAAATTGCAGTGAGGGGAGGACAGGATCAAACATGCATTTCGGCACAGCAAAAAGGGGAGATTTGGGAAGGGAAGGAGGTGGGGAAGTGGAGGGTTCTTCAGCGAAAATGATAAATTGTAGAAATGTGTTGTAATGTGCCTACTGTTACATGATTCTGAGGGTGTGCTTGATGAAGGGGGGCATGGGGGAGCAGTGCAGTAATGTGCCTCCTGTACATTACGGCATGCTTAGCTGTCAGTGGGATGGCTGTCAGTGGAATGTGATGGTGTCATTGGAGGTTGGTTGTGTGAAGGATGATGTTCTGTGCGACAGTGAGAGTGAAATGAGCTTTTGTGTGAATGGGCCAGTGTTTTTCCTGTGCTCCACTAGTTCTTTTGGTGTACAGCTGAGCACAAATAAACCTACCGATTGACCTGGATTCCTGGGTGGTGTTTGGGGGAAGAACCCCCACATTGGTTACTTTAAAATGTAAATTATTAAATGTTTCAAATGGCTACTGATTAGTTAACAATTTAGGCTGTATGCAGAATATGAATAATTTAACTGGCCAGCAACCCCACTATGAACTGCTTGATTACAATCTGGGCCACTAAAATAACACAATTGAGCTGAATAAATACGACAAAAACTCGACAAAATGAAAACTCAAACATATCAAAGGTCAATCATCTTCTAGCTTGGTGGGAGGTGCACACTGGGCAAGGGCAAGCTCTTGAAACCAAGAAGGGGACGGGAGTACAGAAAGACAAGGAGAGAAAGCTGCTTTCTGTGGAGCATGGTGAAAGCGTTGATCTACTGTTCCAGTGTCTGCCTGGCCTCTGTTTATCGTCTTCTTGCCACACACCCCAACCAAAGGAAGAGTGAAAAGGCATGACTGTACAGATGTTCTGAATATCACCCGCTTCCCACCGGCCACAGAGACGTGTGCTTCTAGCCACTGAGCTCAGACACAGCAGGAGAATAAACGACACAAATACAAAGGAGGTTTTCCGAAGCTAGTAGCAAGAGCTGAGACGTTTGCCTTAGAGTACATTCTTCTCACAGAGAAGCTTTGTTCCCAGATGTACAAAC
The DNA here is from genome assembly GCF_040938575.1 of Ambystoma mexicanum. Lineage (NCBI taxonomy): Eukaryota > Metazoa > Chordata > Amphibia > Caudata > Ambystomatidae > Ambystoma > Ambystoma mexicanum. The sequence continues at coordinate 1,342,317,470 of NC_090923.1, read as the reverse complement.
ATGCCCTGGGCTACATCAGAGGACATCTTACCTGGCCTTTGTGGTGCCACTAAGGGTGGCTTGGGCTCCTCTCCAGACATAGATGTTCAGACCGTGGTCCAGCAGGAACACAAACCTAAGAAAGAGTGTAGATATTAGAGGGCAGAGTGGAGAGGTTCAGATAAATCCATCATGCATTATAAAGGGCAGTGGAGAGAAGGACTCTGCTGCATCATAGGTCAAGTATAAACATTATTAAAAAAAAGTGACCCTGTTTTTAACTGAAGAGTTACTAGATTTCTTCACGTCAGACTCTAGAGGGTAAACAGATCTCCCTGTCTGCATTTGTTTTATCTGTGAAATGCTGCTGGAGGGTAAACACAAACTGTGCACAACAACCTGGTGTATGGTAACAAAAAAGGTATTTTAGCAGAGAGTGAGTGGAAAAGTTACAAGACAAATGCAGCACACACAGTGAACATTCCACATTACGTGATCTCCAACAAGGGTGAAACAGGTATGCCTGCAGCCTTGAGAACGGCCGTCTTGGGTTGAAGAAGATATGGGTAAAATAGCCCTGCAAGACGGACATTGTTCTGAAGCTAAAGGCTTGCATTTGGGCTAGTTTGCTTACCCACAATACTTCACTCATGTGGCTCTGAACTGGAGCTGCACTTCCCGTGCAGGCTGCTGGTTGGTGCTGTGGCATGTGTGACTGGGCCACATGGTTTATTCCACTTTCACACTACATTCCAGAGAGTGTTCAGTATGCCACACTGACCGTGGATAGTTATGAACAAGAATACCAAAATTAGTGGATGAATTTGTGCCCTATTTTCAATTTGCTCGAGCAGAAGGCAGAGCTTAAGCAGCAAATGTGGGTTCTTGCAGGTGTGGGCACCAGCAACAAATATGACTCTTTGGGAGGCGCATTCGAGTTTGTTGTAGTGAAGATGTGTTAGATTTATGAATAAATACGCACCCATTGGTGTTAAAAGGGTTGGTCTGTGTCAGGTGGGGCTGGAGGGATAATGGCATTGACCGGTTTGAACACAAGAATAAGCCATTGGTATGGAGACTCCAGGTGCACAGTCAGCTCGCTGCCACCTGTAGAGGGAGATGGACTTGGACCCAAGAAGGCCAAACTGGGTGCAGGTAAGGACCACATATTCAAGCAGATGTAAGTAGTAGTGATGAAGACTCCTGGTGCCTCGAGCATGATAATCCAGGCATTACTTGTCTCAGGGGCCAGGCATGAAGTGAGCAGCACTCTGTGAGCTCCCACTAGACCCTAAAGAGATGACCTCATAATGAAGTGTATTTGAGTATGGGAGCGAAATCCCGAGCACCGGACCATACCTGGTACCAGTCGGGGTAGCTGTGTGGTGAAGCGCCGGAGGTCTGGTGCTGGTATTCCAAAAATGGCAGCCGCCATATGCAGGACCGAGAGGGGAGGTTGATGCTGCTAACTGGTGCCAATCATACTCTGGGGGCTGTGGTGGGACGGCGGAAGAGCCTCTGTTTGGGAAGCGGGACAGCCGGGAGAGGGTCACAGTGCCAGCAGGACAGCGGAGGGGCGACATGCAGCCGCGGTAAGCGGAGGAAGCCCGCACTCGCTGTGCACGTCGGTGGCACGGAGGTGCCTGTGTGTGGACTGTGGGTTGCTGGCAGTAGCTGCCATGGCGGGGGAAGCAGCCCTGCTGGAACGTTTCTTCTTATGTGGCTCCACTGAAGATTGCATGGCCACCGATCCTGGGGGATCACGTGCTGGTTGAAAGGCCCGGGGACACAAAGCACGCTCCCACTGGAGACCCCCTTCTGACAGTCGGTGCGAGAAGACATGCGAGTTGGCATTAGGCGAAAGCCGGCATTATTTCTCTTGCCTCTTGGGGGGGATAGACATATATACATGCTGTATGGACAGAGACAGCATTTTCAGCCTACAGCCTGAGGACTGTACTACTGGCGTACCATCAGTGGACTGCACTGTACTTTTGGCATTGGGCAGAGGCACTCTGATTGCGGTAGCCGGGGGCGGTGCTCTGTCTCCTGGGCCACAGTGTTCTGTTCTGCGCTTACTCCATTGGCAGTTTTTGTGCCTGGGTGCGGTTATCGGGGGGGAGGGGATACAGGCGGGTGATTCATGACTGGAGCACGCCGTGGAGATTACTGGTTGGCAGTGTGCGGCACTGTTCTGTCCCTGGATGTTGCTGGGGCTGCCTGGGCTCAACCTGGGTGGAGCGGCTCTAAGGCGGCTGAAGTGGCTTTCAAGTGGAGACATGACCTGGTGAGCGCACACATCCCTCGCAGGTAGCCCTGGTGTCCCAGCGAGGACCCCCGGTCAGCGGCGCCTTGTGGCTGGAGCTGGTGGCTGGACAAATTGGAGAGCAGTGGATTTGGTGTGACATAAGGCAGCATGGGTGAACTGTACCCCCATAAGGTGAACACTCATTCAATTAGGGGTGAGGTTGGCTCCGCACTGGGACGAGGGGCGATGTGGACAGTGCTTGGCTGTGGTCGAAGGGGGAAGCGTGTGTGAAGGGCCCCGACCTTGGGGAAACTCTTGAGTGCATATTGCTGCCTAATATTGACTGCAAATGCCGGACAAGCACTGCAGGAGTAGGGCCAAGCAGACAAGCATGGAGGGTTTCACTCAAGAATGGCTGCAGTGCAGCCCAGGCACCCCTGCCACAGGGGGGAAAAGAGTCCACATCTGTGTACATCAGCCAGCAGGGAGAATAATAAAGTTACTCAACATAGTGACTACCTTACTCCTAGTCCATAGTCCCTTTCCTCCATACTTTTGGAACATTCTGTCCTGTGGGATGGGACCGAAGCACTTTTTGTATAAAAGCATCTAATCGAAAAATGTGTTGTCCTTCTCTTTTTATACGGGGTACCGCACGCGGCCTTAACCCCGCCCTCCTTAGCTCCGCCATGCGCATCGCCCTTCAGTCCTTTTCTATCACCTGGTCAGAGACCATTTATGCAATAATAGAGGATACTTATTAGAGGGGACTGCGGGCGGGCGGATGGAGGAAAGGGGACTTTGGACTAGGAGCAAGGTAGTCACTACGGTGAGTAACCTTATTATACTCCTACGTCCCGTCCCCTTTCCTCCATACTTTTTGGAGATTACCAAGCACTCCTTGCAGGATAACGGGTGGATGGAACTTTACTGAAAGAGGTTTTTAAGAACAGCTTGCCCAATTTGAGCATCAGCCCTGGAGCTCAGGTCTAAGCAGTAATGTTTCACAAAAGCTGATGGGGAAGCCCACGTGGCTGCCTTGGCAATTGTTTCCCAGGGAACGTATTTTTGGAAGGCATTGCAGCTGCCTTGCCCTGTACAAGATGGGCTTGAATTCCCTTTGGAGGTTGATGGCCCTGAACGGAATATGCTTCAGAGATACAGGAAGCAATCCATTGGGAGATAGTTGCTTTCGAAGCCGGCTTTCCTTTCGGGTCTCCGAAGGCCACCAAGTGCTGGGAAGAGCTCCAAAGATTAGATGTTCTGTCCAAATAAATCTTAAGAGCTCACCTTACATCCAAATTATGTAGAACAACTCAGATGAAAATCAGATACCACCTTTGGAATGAAAGAGGGATTGGTCCGGAGGACAATCTTAACCTTGTGAAAGGTGAGGAATGGATGTTCTACCGACAAGACCTGAAGCTCGCTTACAGGCCTTGCCGAAGTCACCGCAATCAGAAAGGCCATTTTCCATGAAAGGAATGTCAGTCTGCCGTAGCCATGGGCTCAAAGGGTTTATGACAAACCGGTAAGGACCACATTCAGATCCCACTTAGGATGCGGGCTGCGCACAGGTAGATACAGATGCAACAGACGCGCAAAGTGCCTTTTAATGACAGGGTTTGTCAAAGAACAAGAGCAGGAGTCCGTGGACAGGTAGGCGGCAATAGCCGACAAATAAGTCCTGCAAGACAAAACAGGCATGCCTGAAGCTGCCAGATGAGAAATGAAGGACAGGACCATGTCGATAGCTTCTCTGGAGTCCAGCTTTTTTGCTAAACACCAGTGGTAGAAACAGAGCCATTTGCTCCTATACTGAGACCTGGTCGAAAGTTTTCTAGCTGCTTGGATAATACGCATATTATCCACGGACAAATTGAAGCTTTCTAAAGATTTGAACTCAGGCACCAGGGCGCCAAGATGAATGATTGTGTGGAAGGGTGCCACATCTGCTGATCGATCTGGTGAAGCAGGTCGGGAATCAGCGGAAGACCGATTGGTGAACAGACTGACAGATGCTGAAGCTCCGAAAACCAGAATCTGGCTGGCCACCACACTGCTATGAACAGGAGAGTGCAATTCGACGTGTTCCTGAGCTTGCATAACACCCGGTGAATCAGAGGAAGAGACAGGAAGGCGTAGGCCCTCTTGCTGTGCCACAGAATCTCGAGAGCATCCTGAGGGAAGAAGCTTGGAGCCCGTTCCTGGAAGCATAAAAAGGAAGTTTCCTGTTCAATGACGTTGCAAAGAGGTCCACTTCTGGAGTGCCCCAATGGCGAAAAAGGTCGGAGAGGATCTCCGTGTTCAGCTCCCACTCGTAGCTGACCACCGCTCGCTGGAGGAGAGAGTCTGCCGTTACATTCAGCTGGCCCGGAATGTGTACCACCAACAGCTAAACACTGTGCTGAATGGCCCATTCCCAAATCTGAATGGCTAGATCTACAAGGGGAGGTGAACTGGTACCCCCCCAACTTGTTGACGTAAAACATGGATACCACATTGTACGTGCGGATGCAGACCACCTTGTTCACAATCCCTGGTTTGAAAGCTTTGGGTGCCAGGAAAATTGTCAGAAACTCCAGATAATGAATGTGAAATTGTCTGTCCTGCGGCGACCACAGGTCGAAAACCTGAAGATGATCCATCGTCGCGCCACACCCGATAAGGGAGGAGTCCGTCGTAATGGTCACCTTCGGGGAGGGCTCCTGAAAGGGCACACCCACCGACAGATTGCTGGAAGAAGACCACCATAGTAGATCTGTCATCATGCAGGGTGGAACCGGAACCATCTTGGTGTCCGGTTCCACTGCCTGAAGCCAGGAGCTACGAAGAGCCAACTGTGTAAGTCGCATTTTGAGACACGCGAGGGAAAGAGCAAGCACGCACGAGGGCATGAGGCCCAGAATCCTCTGGAACCACCAGGAGGACATGCTTTCTGACTGAATGAAGACTTGGTTAACAGATCCGCCATTCCTGTCCACCGTCAAGTACACTCTGTGGTCTATCTAGTTCCAACAGAAACCCAGGAATATCAGGTCCTGAGAGATCATCATGGAGGATTTCTGCCAGTTCACCGACAGCCCAAGACTGAACAGGAGCTGAAGGAGAGACCGAAGATTGCTCGAGGCTTTCACCAGACCAGGACTGCGCAGAAGCCAGTCGTCCAAATATGGATACACATGAATTCCCTCTAGCCTTAAAAAGGCTGCAATGACTGACATCTTCGTGAAGACACGCGGCGCCGAGCTTAGACCAAAGGGGAGCACTCGAAACTGGTAGTGCTCCTCTCCCAGGGAGTACTGCAGATATTTCCGATGCGGGCTCCAAATCAGGATATGCATACAAGAATCCTGAAGGTCCACAACGCTGAGCCACTCGCACTTCTGAAGAGAGGACTTTATTTGGCAGGGTGTAATCATCTTGAATTTCTCTTGGCGAAGAGAAATGTTGAACTGGGAAAGGTCTAGAATGGTGCGCAGGCTAGCCTGGTTGGGTTTTGACACCGTAAACGGACAAGCGTAGAAGCCCTTCCCTCGTTCCCCTACGGGAACAGGTTCTATAGCCATGAGATCTAGAAGCTTCTGGACCAAGGCTCTGAGGGAGGGCGTTCCCGACTGCTGAAAGGGAGGATTGAAGGATGGGGTAGGTGGAGGGCAAGCGGATGCCTGCCCGAGCGATGGACAAAACCCACCAGTCGTCGGTGATGGTTTGCCATGCCTCCAGATGAGACCAGATTCATCCTCCCACCGGAGTCTGGTGCGAGCGCCAAAAAATATAATTTTGCAGACTTTTCGGCAGAGAGACTACCTGTCCCCGAAGAGGAGGCTGACGACCGAGAGAAAAACCGGCCACGTTGCTGCCTCCGGCCAGAGTTACCCGGCGGAGGATCAGTCCTGCACCACCTGCGATCTTGGAACCCACTAAAGCATGAAGAGGGTCGAGATAGGGGCCCAGATCTCTGGCCTTTGATGGGGCCTTCACGAGCAGCGACAGCGACTTGGTAGTTTGCGTGCTCGCCTTAGTCTTGGTGAGCTTGTCATCCGTTGAAGAATGAAACAACTCTTTGCCATCAAAATGGCAGGACCTGAACTTTATCTTGGACCTCCTTCGAAAACTTTGTTGCATGAAGCCAAGCCTGACAAGAGGTGTCCACCCCCAGCATGAGGCCACAAACCGAGGTGTCAACATGATGCGCAGCAGCCTCGAGCATATCCTGCGCCAACACTCTAGCGTCTGAAAAGCCGCCTTTAAAGTCTTCTAACCTGTCGACAGCAATGAACTCCTTGAAGTCAGCCAAATCTCTCCACAGTTTCATATTCGCTGCCACCAGGAGGAGCTCTGCGTTGGCCTGACGCAATTGCAGTGCCAAATTGGCAAACGTCTACGTGCCCAAGGAATTTAGCAATTTGTCCTCCTTGGAGAGCACTTGAGTCGCAGCTGCGGAAGTCGCAGATGCCCACTTGGATTGCAGAGTGGCAGCCACTACCACCTTCGAGGACGGGAGTGGCCATGACACCAAGACTACTTCATCGGAGGTCTGAAGCCTGTAACGGGCGTCAATTCTTTTATTTATGTGCAGCCCGGTGTGGGGTTTATGCCAGACCTTGCGGGCCTCGGCCAGGGAATCCCTCTGAAGGAACAGGCCGGTGCGCACCTGTGGAGACGAGGTTAGCGCCCCCGAAAGCACCCCTTCCCTTGGAGAGCGTGCCTCAGGCAGTGTTATGTCAAGGAGTGACGTGTCCAGTACCTAGTCGTGAAATGCTTGGACAGAGCGGAGCTGGTTCTCCCTGTCCTGATCTGCCAAAGGGTTGTCTAGAGCATCCGGATACCCGACTGCCACGCAACAGGCATCTGATTGACATCACGCTCAGCTGAAGACTTGTCCACCGGTGACAAGGGAGGCAGAAGAGCCAGGAGGAGGGCCGGGAAACAGAGGAGGTGCCACCGGTGGGGCGATAGGTTTTGTGACAGAACTGTCGGGGCAGGCAACGAAGTTTGAGGGCAGATTTCCCGAAAGAGGCCCTTAAAGTACTCCCTCATGGGATCAGAGTTCATTAGACTATGACATTTCCCAAAAAGGGCATCCTCTGCCGAGAACTTAGGCGCCGGAGTGGGCAGAGGCCTCTCATGAGGAACATAACCCCACAAACCTAGAGAGGAGGGCTGCCAAGAGGGCCGGCCACCAACTGGGTCTACATAGACCAATGGGACAGATGTAGGATGAAGTGAGACCAAATGTGGTAGTGGCATGCGAGCACGCCAGTCATAGGAAGGGCGGAACGGATTCACACGGTCGCGTGGATAAGGTTGTCCACCAAAAATAAGGTTCCCAGCACCTGCCGACGATATCGTGGGTGTGAGGGAAGAATCCGAAATGGTCGCCGTAAACCATGCAGGAACATCGGAGGAGAACTGCGTCACATGTGTAAATGAGGCAGTTGATTCCACAGATTGGTCAGGGGACTTGACTGAAATGTTAGCCTTGACACAAGGATCCTCGGCAGAGCCGGTACCAAGGGGCCTCGGATGTTAACTGGACATCCTGTACCTGAAATTAGCCTCCAAAGGAGGAACCTCTGCAATACCGGTAACAGAGGAGTTACGGTCGACCACCTCTCCCTGTGCCCCCTCAACAGAACTGGTAACACCGCAAACGCTGGAAAATTGAGGAATCCACCTCACAGACAAGACCTTAACAGGCCTCTAAGTTCTGTTGGTACACACCTTAGGCACCTCGGAACAGAGTCCGGTCTTAATAGCTCCCCCGAGAGGGGCCTCGAACCGTGGTTCATTACAGAAGCCTCAACTGAGGCCTCAGGGCGCACCCCGGTGTCTGTGTGGGAAGCTCCTGAGAAGGAGACCTCGGTGCGAACTCCGGTACCCAACGCCTCAGCACGACTATGCTGTCTATCAGCATCTGATCAGTGAATCTCGGATTGTGATCCGGTGTAGGCAGGCCCCTCACGGAAACCCTTGGAGAAAACCCGATAGGCCTATTAGGCCTGCGAGGCACCCAAGGGAAATCCCCCGGGAGCAGAGCTTTTTAAGCCCCTCCCGGACATGGAGGACCCCGGGAAGGAGTCCCACGGCCGGGGTGCCCTGAAAAGTAAGGAATTTACCGGGCGTCTCTTCTTTCAGTCGATGAAGAGTTGGAAATTCGGCAGAGGAACCTTCTGGAAGATCTCCTCCCACCGACGAAGACAACAATGAAGTGCCCGGACCGAAAGGGAGTTGCAGAAGAAACACGAGTCCCAACGGTGATCTGGTCCCAGACACTCCAAGCAGACAGCATGGGGATCCGCCCTGGCAAAGCTCCGCTCGCAAGAGGTACAGGTGGCAAATCCCAGACGCTCTGGTATAGACGGAGGACTACGTGATTGTGGAACCAGAGTAGGACAGAAGGACAACAGGAAGGAAAAGGCTTCCGGGTGATGCTAGTGCATCGAGCCCCGACCGCGTGGAGAAAAGGACTGAAGAGCGATGCGGAGCTAAGGAGGGCAGGGTTACGGCCACGTGCGGTACCCCGCGTAAAAAGAGAAGGACGACACATTTTTCAATTTGATGCTTTTTTACAAAAAGTGCTCTGGTCCAGTCCCACAGGACAGAATGTCCCAAATGTATGGAGGAAAGGGGACTGGACGTAGGTGTAGACAAATTACTGGCAGTGATCACAGCATTGCAAACCACTTTTGAACACAAGATAGAAGCGGTCACGGTGGACGTGGGTCTTCGGCAGCAAGATGTGCTTTCCCTTGCGGATTGGCTGGGCACGACGAAAGTGATGTCACAGGAGAATAGGATCAACATTGCTAGTAATCAAGTGGATATTGCCACATTGGTGGAGAAGGTGCAGGCCTTGGAGCTTCGAGCAGAGGATGCTGAAGGCAAAGCAAGGAGGGATAATGTCTGGATCCTGGGTCTGCTGGAAGGTGATGGGGGGGGGGGTGGGAGTTTGCTACCTTCTATGTGGAGAACTTGCTGCTGCAGGAGGTGGGTCCGATATGCTGAGGCAGGGCTTTACAGTGTAATGGGCCCACAGATCTTTAGCTAAGAGACCGCCGGGGCCCCAACCCCTCCAATCCCCCCCCCCAATTGCCCCCTGGCCCCCCTCCCCGAGGCTGCGGATTGCGAAAATTCAGAACTTTAAAGAGAGCGGAGACTGGTGTTTTCCAGAGAGGAAGGTGTGATAGAAAGAGCGTACTCAAAGTTGACTATCTAACCATATTATACACAGGTCGGCTGCCTGCCGCATTTGCGGCTGACACTTTTCTACGGACGTTGGACACCTTTTTTATACCAGTTTGCAAGGTATAGACTGCAGTGCGTTATCTGGTAATAGGAAATAGGTGTGTGGAATGCAGTTAGGCCTAAATATGCTTGTAGCAATTGGACCAGTATTGCATGGTTCGGAGAGCTGGGGTGTTTGACAGTGTGGGGGAGTTTTTAGGTTTACGGTTTCTGCTTGTGGCAAGGGTTCGGTGGGCGGTTAAGGATGCACCTGTGGAGGGATAGGGTGACTGGGTGGGTAAGATGGAAGACATGGCTTGGGAGGCGGACAGGGGTTGATGGGGAGGAGCCGAGTAGGGTCAGTGGGGATGATCTAGACCCTACGATGTTTGAATATGACTGGTAGTGTGCGTGTTATGTGGAATGGCTGCGGCCCGAGTCACTACATTAAAAGACTCAGGGTCTTTGCATTTCTGAGTACAACAGGGGTGGGGATAGCGCTATTACAAGAGACGCATTTTACCAGGGACAAAGAGAACAAGCTTACTGAGAAATGGGGAGGTCAACTGTGTGGCTCCCCCTACTCTGCATTTGCCAGATGTGTCCTGGTGTGGACCGCACCTACTGCCCCCTTCAGGAACCAGCAAACCAAGGGGGATGACAATGGTAGAACTGTGCTTGTCCTGGGACTCCTGGAGTGGAGGGAGGAATGCATCGTCAATTGCTATGCTCCTAACCATGCCGCCCCTTTTATTCTTTGCTTCACTCAAGGCTGTCCCGTTCTAGGGGTGCCCTGTCGATCTGGGGTGGATTTTAACTGTCCTTTGGACAAGACAATAGACATGTCAAATAATTAATGTAAGAGGCCTGCCCTCCCCGCGAAATCCTTAAGGGGATTGCTGGAGGACCTTTGCGTTGATAGATGTATGGCGAGTGATGCATGCAGGGGACAAGTCTTATATATATTTCTTGGTCCCACACAGGGTGCACACCCACAGACTATATCTTTACGGGCGGGAGTCACTGGGAGAATTTACAGAAGTGGCTGACAGGGCCAGGGTTGTTTCTGATGATGTACCGTTGATGGCCACGTGGGGGAGGAGATCAGGCAGACCCCCGATCCCTACTTGGAGGATGCGAGCAGACACTCTCCTTGATGACACGTTTCGACGACATCTGGGCGAGGCGAAAGATTCACTTTTTGATATTAACTGTGGTAGTCTGGCTAGCGCGCACACGCTGTGGGAAGCCTTCAAGAAGGTGAAGGGAGAGGCGATAGGCAAAAATGGGGGGGGCTCTGAAAAGGAGATGCAGGATTCCCTCACGGCTTTGGATGGAAGGATAGAGTTGGCAGAGGGGAGGGCGGCGGGAACTGGACAGGAAGCAGGGGACCTGACGGAACTGTGGCAGCAGTGTGTAAAAGCATGGTACCGGTTGGACAAATTTGACAGAATACACGCGTAGGCTACATGCGGAGGGTGATGACCTTGGGAGATTGTTGGTCTGGTAGTGTAGATGGGAGGATAACAGGAAAATGAAAAGTGCTATAAGGGATAAAAAGGGGGCCATTAGGCATGGGCAAGAGGAGATTAACAAGGTCTTTGCTAAATACTAGGAGACCCTGTATTCAGCTTGTGTGGAGGCCTGCGGCAACGAGATTGTTGAAGCCTTGTCCAATTATAGAATTGCCCCGCCTACAGCCAGATCAGAGGGAGATGTTGGATGCCCCGTTTTCAGTCGAAGAGCTATTGGCTGTAGTACGGGACCAGCCATCAGTCAAAACCCTGGGAACTGATGGCTTGCCTGGGGAATTTTATAAGTAGTACACTGAGAGGGTGGATCCAGGCTCTTGGAGACACGGGACGAGGCGTATTAGATAGGGATCCTGCCAGGCAGCCTTCAGGAACCAATCATAATCCCTGTGATCAAACCAAATAAGCCACCACTAGATTGAAGCTTGTAGAGACCCTGTCCATGTTCAATTAAAATTGCAAGATTCTTACAGCCCTGCTGGCCGCCAGGTTAAAAAGAGCGATTGGGATTCTGATACACGATGACCAGACGGGATATGTGTCGGGCAGGAACACCACAAGGAACGCGAGGAGGTTTCACCACATTATAGATAATACTATGAACTCAGTGTTTGAATTTGTGGTTGTCTCTTTAGATGCCATTAAGGCCTTTGACTCAGTCCGATGTTATTGGCTATAAGAGTCTTTCCGTCACTTTGGTATTGGGGATGGGTTTCTTGCCTAGTGTACGCAGGTACCACAGCCAGGGTGCATACAGGCAGACAGATCTCTGAAGGGTGGGTGCTGGGGAAAGGCATTAGGCAGGGCTGCCTGTTGTCTCTGATGCGGTTTATCCTAGCGTCGGAGCCGCTTGCAGCCTTCCTTAGATCAGAGTATTTGGAGGCAGGAATCCTGGTTGATGGGGACATTTAATATCATTGTAAGCTGATGATATGCTCCTCTACGTTACATACCCGGAGGACCATTTACAATACCTTCGCGGCATGATTGATAGATTTGCTGAGGTCTCAGGTATTTCCTCCAGACCGGGACTGTTCGAGCCCTCATTTCACCTCTTCTGAACTCTGACTAAACCAGCCTTGACCAGTTGTTGCATGCATTTCACCTGCCCTGCTGAATACCGTTTTAGCTTTGCCAGTTGTTGCATGTATTTCACCTACCCTAATGAAAACCGATTTTAGCTTTGCCCAGTTGTTGCATGTACTCCACCTGCCCGCAGGGCTGTCACAAGATGTGGTAAGGCATAGGGCAAAACATTTGGTGAGGCCACCTTACATGTTTTTGCACTTGGCCAGCGGTGGCACCTCTGCAAACAGGAGACTCGAGAAATCTCCCCTTGAGTTTGTTTGAAGGATCCCAAATATGGTTTATAACTACAACTGCAAATCAACTACAGCAAAGTTAGATTTCTCTACTGAAGAAAGTTTTATGCCAGACTAACTTTTGTATGATATGCATAACTATTTATGGGATGGCAGGACACATGTGGTGCATGACGCCAGCATTGAGGAGCCCCTTGCCCCTGTGTGCGCATTAAAACACACATCATACACAGTGACAGATAGATGAGGTACAGCGGAGGCTGGTACATATCTCAATTTAAGAGGCTTAAATGTTTGTGCCAATTATGCAGGATCAACAGGGCACAGTGCGGGAGCCCAAACCAAACAAGGGCTGCTTGATGGAGGTTTTCACTCCCAACAATGTTTGAAACATTGCATTTTACAGCCATCTCTTTGCAAAAGTGGGTAGAAATCCATACAGTGTGCAACTGGTTGTGTATGGAAGCACATGGAAAATCCCAATAGTTGCAAATCACAAACCGTGCACAGGAACATTTTCCAATATATTTCTTGCCACCTTTACACACAACATATGCTAGTATAAAAATATATTCATGCTGGTTGTTCCCATGTATGTCCATGCAGACTGCATCAATATATGCCATTATTACCATGTACGAACTCCCAGCCAGTAAAAATGCCATGCCACAGAAAGTATGTCCAGGCTGACAGTGCACCATAAGTGTTATTAGTGGCTAGATTGGCCTAAATTCAATGTGGGCCAATTTGGCCAAGTAGTAGGTTTGCTTTAACCTTGATGCATTGTCCTGTGCATCAAGGGTAAAGCAAAAAGAGCATTGGCAATGCTAACAGTTTGGGCTTTCGTGTAGGCATGGCAAAGGCCCTTCTTTATTGGTACTAGCTGGCCGTTGATGGTACCAGGTGCAAAATGGTTTGTGTACCCAAGCAGCTTATAGCAGTGCCTGGCAAATGCCTAATAGTTATGCAAAAGCCAAAACTGTTGGCTTTGCCAATGCTCGTTTTTAACAGGACTTCAGCGAAAGACACGCATGGTGATTTTAAATCGAGTGGCTGAAGGCAGACCTGATCAAGACATTTTTATTACACAAGTTCGTGTTTACAACTCCAATGAAGTAATTAACTCTCAGGTGACTCCTTTGAGAAAACACTTGCAGCCACATTGAGGGCAAAGTTTGATGGCTAGGCTTGTTTAAAGTTAGTTCAAAGAGTTTCAGTGAGAAGGTGTTTTGGTTGGAGAGGGCAGGAACTGGGGGAGAATTGCCATATGGATTAGCATGGTCATGAGAATTCAATGGGTGGGAAAATAAATTAACAACTATGAGCTTTGTGTCCCTCCTCATATGCCATTTCTTCCTATCTGTACTGAATGCTGTCATTGGGACGGATCTTCTCAGATCCAGAATCTGGCAGGAAATTATTCACCAGATCTCAGATACAGGTCCACAATCTGGGAAACCTATGGGCACTATATGTTTATTTTAGAATGTTATGGTGTGTTCGTGCTTTAAACTATGTTGGGCAGGGATTTGAACCATGGTCGCTAGGTTCCAAAGCGAGACACTTCCCCACAAGACGACTTGAGGGTCTGAGCGGGAGCCCTGTGAAATCCCTTGTCAATGTTGCACTGTGTGGGAAATATTGATGTACATTTTGTATGTTTAAGAGGGGTGAAGATTTTGAAGTTTGCTGACGTTAAATCCTCTGAGGGGGGGGAAGAGGCAAATGTTCATGGGGGTGACTAAAATACCTGCCCTACACCCTCCTAATCCTCCCGTCGCTGTACCTGGCCTCTTTCACTGCGCTAGGAGGAATGCCTCAGAAAAAAAAAGTCTATTTCCACTGTTAGGCAGAAACCTGTGCAGTTCCCTTGGGGAACACTGCAAAAGATTTAAGACTACAGGTATAGCAGTAAACCCACTTGGTAGCAGTCCGCACCTCTCAGATTTACCTGGTAGCTGTGGCTGAGCAGTCAGACTTCCCTCAAGAAGAGTTAGACAGTATGCAAAGTATACACAATATGTACCCAGACACAATAGCACAAGCAAACACTGACTAGAGCTTGGTTTCAAAAGCATACAGTTATTTATTTTCAAGAACACATAAGCTGAAAACACTCTAGCAAAATATAGTAAAAACACTTCAAACACAGTTATAATGAAAGCAGTTTCAACCCTTACTCCTATCTAGCCAACTCTAAGTTAACACCACATAATTAAAACAGAGGTGAGCGCTTAACGTTAGATGACACTCTAGTAGGTTCAAGAAAGGGATAAAAAGAAACAGCTATGGGTTAAACACACCACTCTAAGGTCCAGAACACTTGCAATAGACTCAAAGAAGCACAGTGAGCAAAAGTCACTAGGCAGGGCCCACTCTTAGAGTAGCCGGAGCGAAAATGTGCCCAAGATCACACTGTTATTAGGGATTCAAAGTCTTGCAAAGAGTTAGAAAGAGTTTAGAGTGGTTTAGAAAGTTTAGCCAGGGTGTCCCCCAGGCACTCCCAGGGTCGAAAGCCGGGGGCTAAATCTACCCCGTACAGTCGGTAGCAAGGGAAGCCAGGCGGAACACGGTACCTTAAGCGGAAAGGATCCTCCAGCGGTGGCAGTTGTTCCAGGCAGTGGCAGCAAGGCTCGACGTCGGTCAGGGGAGAAGAAGTTCTCGCTGAAGAGCAGAAGAAGAAGGTCGTTGCACTGCCCGGGAAGAAACCAGCCGCGGAGTCCTCCGGTTAAAGGGTTGTACCGACTTTCGTGGTTGGGGTAAAAGTGGTGGGGTTCCGGTTGCCGGGGTGCTTGGCACTGGCAAGGCGGCCACGAGATACCTCGAGAAGCGAAAAGAAGGCGAAAACTGGTTGTCCCCACCAGTCAAGGGAAGGAGCCACTCCGTTAAGAGTTCTCCTCGGTCGTCGGGAAAAGTGGTGAGACGGTTCAGCAGGGCTCCACCGGGTGGTGTCGTCGAAGCAGGTCGGCTCAGCTCTTCCCTCGTCGGATTCTTGGTCCTGTGGCGACTTCTGAAGTTCCAGTCCCCAAAGCCCTGCTTTTATGCAGCAAACCCCCATTCACCCAGCCTAGCTGTCACTCAAACATGCTAAGTGGTGAGCCGGCCGGCTCACCACTTGGGCCAATCAGGACGGAGTGCGACTTGAGTTACCAAGGTAACTCAGTCCAGGGTGCCTAAATCCCCCTCCACCCCTCCTAAGTACCCCAGACAGAGTGGCACCACTTTGGAGGGCTTCTGTGGAGAAGCCCGCCAAAAGTGGGACAAAGGGCTCCACTTTGGGTCAGAGTTACAGAGGCGAACGCCAACGCCATTTTAGAGTCAAGTTTTGGCAAAAAGTCCCAACCGGAGTTATAATAATAAATATATAAACCGGCGGTATGTTTAAGGCTACCGTAAATAAATAATTAAATGTGTTAGCCTAAAACAATGGGAAATCCCATAGGGAAATATTCGCGGTCGAATATAAAAAGTAGTTTCCACTGCCACCAGCCAAAACTCGATCAGGGGGGACGGAGACGTGCCCCCTCGACTAACAGACCCTGGGGCAATCGAATTGCCCCAGCCAGTACGTCCACAATATGATGGTTTGTACTGGTTCTGTTCAGGATTCAAGACTAGCAAAGTCTTTGGTGACTTTACATGCCCTGGGAGACAGTAGTCAGTCCCAGGGTATGGAGTCTATGTTGGGGAGTCCCTAGGACACCCCTGGGTCACGGCACAGAGGGTGCTGTGTAACCCACATCACAAAAACACATGAGGCCCTATGGAGTAAAAGACCCCATAGCCCATTCAACACAAGGTTTAACCAAGAAAACACACTTCAACATGTCCAAGAGTGAGGGTAAAAAGAGTCTCACTCTTGGCAGGAGAAAAAAAGAAACCCCAGAAATCCAGCAAAGCTGCTGGGGGACTCACTAGGTAGGGAAATTCAGCCTAAACAGAGAATTCTCCCTAACATCCACCACTGAATAGTTTTAGCTTATTGGTGGCACACCGAATAACCCAAACAAAAAGAATGCCATGCAGTGGTGCAACACCATTAAGCAGATCAGGCTCTAGCCCCCTCCTGACATGTTGGGCTTTGTTGACTCGAACAGGCTGCATGGGCGGCACCAGCCACTGGCCACTTTGAGGCAGAAGGCCTCTTTCGATGTGTCGCCAGCCTATAGCACTCATTAAGGAGTGGCATCAGCATCAAACATGCAGAGCACAAAAACCTATCCATGCGATATCAAGAGACTCACTTTGATAAAACCAAAGACTTAACTTCTGGTCTTAGCTTTTAGATAGCCCACCTCTCCAGAGATTAGCTTAGTATTATGAACGTTAACAGCCTCTGAATTGGGGTGAAAGGTACAACTAGTGGCCAAAGGGAATGTGCAATAGCTATTCAGCTTCCTAGCTGTGCTCAGGGAATTGGGGCGAAAACGGGAGCAGGGCTGGCTGAAGATGTGTCAGAGCTGGTGGAGGCCCATTTCCTTTTGATGTTTGGAGGCACCCCTTGCCTTACTGATTGGAAAAATAGACAAAGGCGCCCCTGGAGTGCTTAAATCAATAATGAAGTCACAATAATGCAGCAAGGTGGTTAAAAGCTGCAGATTATCAGTAGGTTTCTGTGTCATAACACAGCCAACATGGGGGCAGTTGCTTGGGGGCACATAAAGGCCCAAATGTCATCCCTCAGTGGGGAGACCGACGACACAATGGGTTTATTGGCCCCACTCACTATCTGCTTTCAAAACGGTCATCCTGCCCCTGCCGGGCTGACCAACAGAGCCGTAGCCAGCTGGAACAGGACACAAACGGTAAATGGTGCCTGGGCTTCGCTGTTAACAAAGGCCCTGCAATTACTAACAAAGCATTTCACTGTTAGTACCTGCATTCATATGCATACATTTTTAGGTAATTGAAAACTTGATGAGCACTTGGCAGTAAAGAGATTACAAGGGAAGTGGCGACACGAGACATAGCATTCTCACTGCAGTCCTTAAGGGTTACGTTTCAGAAATGAAGGCGAGAGTTAGCTGCTTGTAACATTGAAGCTGGACCAGAATAGTCTCATTTGAATGTGGAAAGATGTCAGATGCCACCATACAAGTTAGTTTGCCCACCCCTCACAGCCTCTGAAGTTAGCGCCTCTCCCACCACTTAAGTGTTAGTTTTCCTCCCCCTGATATTTTTGCCTCGTTGCAGCTCTGATGCCATGAACCCTCCCCTTAATGAAGTGGCCCACAGGGCAGCTAAATTTGGGGGTGGGGCTGCACATACACTCACATACAATACTTTCACCCATGCTTTCATCCACCAGTCACAACTCCTTACATGCACGCATGCATAAAACCAAACAGCATTGACACAAACACCAACATGCATGCATGCATTCATACACATATATACACATTTAAATTTAAAATAAAAAACACTGACCTTACCTCCATGCACCCTTCAAAAGCACCCACGCAGCCACGGGGGGACAGGATGGCCCTTCCTTCACTCTGACACGCACACATGCTGTCTGACAGGATATAACTCCTCTCCTATCAGTCAGCGTGTTCACACTGACATGAACACACGGACAAGAGAATAGTCCTCTCTTGTCATTCAGCAGGTCAACGTTGTCAGCTGAATAACAGGGAGGTAGCAGAGCTCACTTCTGAGCCCTGCTGTCTCCGATTATTTTGTTGTTTGTTGCAGAGCCAAACGATTTCGCAACAAACAGCAAAATCATTGCAGACAGCAGACCGCACAGTCCACTGTGTGAATAAAAGACATATTTGGACTGTGCTGCCTTCTATTTAGGAAGAGTGCCGCGAGGCCCCCTGCAAGCTTGAGGCCCGGGCAGTTTGCCCCTCCGGCCCCACCCCCCCTCGTGACGGCCCTGCCTGCTCTGCTGAAAACCGTTTTTAGCTTTGCCCAGTTGTTGCATGTATGTCACCTGCCCCCTGCTAAAAAAAACGCATTTAGCCTTGCCCAGTTGTTGCATGCATTTCACCTGCCCTGCTGAAAACCGATTTTAGCTTTGCCTTGGGGCTGCTTGTGTTTGCAGCCCCATCATCTCTCTCCCCCTTTGTGCCCCCCACTGCACCCGCCCCCTTCCTCCAAGTGCATCAATGCTTAGACTGGTAGGTGTCTCCCCTCAGCTCCCCTTCCACTGCAGTAAACCATGTCGCTATCTTTCTCTCCTATCCTCTCCAACTGCTTCACTATCTCATATCCTTTCCCTATCACTAAGTCTGTCCGGAAGAAACTTAAGGACATACTGGGCTCCAACCCAGGCTTTCCTATTGCAGACACCTATGTCAGGGCTTCCACCAGAGAGACCATCTCTGACATCCTCTTCTTCGTTAGCGAACCTGATCTATTGACTAGCTACATGGTCAACTTTCTCCTATCACCTCTTCTCCCATTAATGGTGGCACTCGGTGGGGGGTTCTCCTCTTCGGCATTTCCAAAGTCATCATTAATGTTTATCTCAAAGGCCCCATCATGGTTCAGGTCCTCGACCCAACCTTCTTCTCTTCGACAGGCTCCTCCCTCGCCTTTTGAACCTCACCTCTCCCTCTGCACAGGCTCCCTTGCCTTCTGCGTCTTCCTCCTCTTCTGTACAGGCGCCCCTGCCCTGCCCTACCCTACCCTACTGCCCCGGCTCCCTTGTCGGCCTGGGCTCCTCTGCCATCCTCCACTATCTCCCTGGCCCTCTTGCTGCCCTTTGCCCCACCCCCGAGGAAGACCCTCAAAGATGACAAGCTGCTCCACATTGAAACCAAAGGATGGGTGTCCCCTTCATCGTGGACATGGGGAGCATATGAAATCAAAGAACCAAAAAACGTAGTCGCACGGGCAAAGAATTGTATAGAGAAAATTTACAAATGAATTAGACTTCCATATGCGAACCAAAGGGGATAGGCTCGGTCTCTAGGAGATTAAATATTCATATTTTATTCATCAAATACACGCAATAGTTTAAAAATAACAAAACATGATTGATCATAAAACGAATGATACATTGTAAAAGACATACAAATATTGATACTGCCTAAAGCTAAGATAATTGTTCTGTATGAAGAGCGAATACTAATATCGAATAGCATGGATTGCTAACTAAGCCTAATTACATATGACCCTGATGCAGTCCGAGCTAATGGATATATTTCTCTCAAATTGTAGATGTTATGCCATCTGAATGGGCATGAATAGTATCAAAAATGTTTTTTGTACAAATCGTCATAAAGTGCTGTGTCAGTGCTGAAAAGCACACAACAAAAAGGTGCTAAATGTCGACTACTAGTACCTTGTATAGATTTATTTTATACATGTCGCAAGGTATTCGGTTGTTCTGTAGTTTCGACGAATACTTATATCTAGTTCTAACCAATCAAACAAGATAGGAGTGAGCCGACATTCGTCTTCATCAGGACATACACACGGCAAGCTGAATTTTAGACAATGTACAAAGACATACACACATTTGTTAACATCTCAGCATGCTAATTTCTGATTGATAATAATAATTTAGCATTTATATAGCGCTACGAACCCTCAGGTATCTGAGCTCTGCTTATTATACACGGTGTGTGGAGCTCATTTATCGGCCTCGGAAGGATGAAAGGCTGAGTTTGGCCCTGCCGTGATTCGAACCTGCGTCAGCAGGCTCTGCACGGATGTCAAAGCGAGCCCTCTAATCGCTGTGCTATCTGACCTGCTTAATGGAGATTAAGCCGGTCATGATGAGGTAATCTTCATCTCAGACCACTTGTTCACTTGTTCTATCCAGTGGAGGTTTGAAGAATAAATGCTCAATCCAATCGCAACGGAAATAGGGCAGACACTGAAGAGATTAATCTCCATTATCTAGTAGGAAGCACATCCAATGTTAATGCGGATCCCCATCAAACTCTGATGACGTGGGGTGTATGAGCGCTAAAATCAAGCATCCATATCGAAAGAAGGCATGATGTAGAGCCTGGAGAATGAAAAGTGCCAAGTCCGCGAGGCAGCGGTCAACTCAAGCGAGCCTGGTCACGAGCTATAAACTGGCTGCACGAGCTCCACATTGCCACTCTCAACTCCCGTTCTGCCTTCAAACACTCGTCTGACATCTGCAACCTCCTCAAATTCATGGATCTTGATGTGCTCGCCATCACAGAGACCTGGTTCAAGGATAGCTCTGTCACATGCTTTGACACACTCCTCCCTGAAGGCTACAACATCCTCTCTGCACCCAGGCCTACGAAGACAGGTGGGGGAGTAGCGCTCATCTTCCCAGAATGGATACCTGTGTCCATCATCCCTACTAAGGCCTACTCCTCCATCGAGTGCCTAGTTTGCAGACTCACACGATCCCCTAAATCTTCTCTCATTATGGCCACCTTCTATCGGCCACCTGGTCAGTCCACTCTCTTCCTGCCTGAATGAGCTGACCAAGCTTCCTCCCTACTCCCCTCCTCTTCTAAATTCCTCCTGATGGGTGATCTTATCCATCTGGACTCTCCTGACTCCTCAGGTTCTTTCTGAAACCTTTACAACTTTCTTGCCCTTTCTATCCTTCCCTCTGGCCCCCCACACACCGTGGGCCACACCTTGGATGCTCTCATCTCTACCGATATCCCCCGCTCTATCCCTCTCAGTAGATTCCTCTCTTGGACTGACCACTCTCTTCTCTCAACACATCTGAACTCTCCTCTCATCTTGCAGCAATACATCCGGCACAGCCACTTGGCTTCAAAGTCATCAGGCCCATGAAAAAAGTGACAGTGGCTGCTTTTGCCTCCTCCTTAACTCCTCCAACCACTCATTTGGCTGACTCCCACCCTGACACAGCCCTTGCTAATTTCAAACTCTCCATCTCCAATACTCTTGACATTCTTGCCCCTGTCATGACTGAAGCCTTCCAAAAAGTGCAACTCTTGGTACAACTCCGACCTTGCTGCCCTTAAACACAAGTGTAGAGCAGCTGAGCATAAATGGAATGCTTTGGGCGACCCATCAGACAGACTGGCCTGCTGCCTCCTTCAAAGGCATTATCGACTCTGCATCTGCACCAAGAAAAGAGTCTTTATTCAAGCCTGCATCTCCGCGGCATCAAACACGGCCTACCTTTTCAAAGTCTGCAAGGAACTGGCCAATCCTGCAGCAGCCTCTTCTTCCGTTACACCCACCCAGGACCTTTGCTCTCACCTGGCTGCACACTTAACCACAAAAACCAGGGACATCCTTTCCACTCTCTCTTTCACACCACAGCATAAACCAACATCGGAGCCACCCTTGGACCCCCCCCCCCCTTCTTACCCTCTTTTCTCTTTCGCCCATCAGACCGGATGAGGTCACCAGACAAGTCGGTTCTATGAAGGCTTCATCAAAACAGGTGGACCCCTACCCCTCTAAAACCATTCAAGACAATATTGACTCCCTCGCCCCAGCCTGGTTTGATCTCTGCAATCTCTCCTTTTCCACAGGAGCTTTCCCAACTGCTCTGAAGCACTCCCTTGTGCACCCTCTGCTCAAAAAACCCTCTGCCAACACCTTCATTCCGGCAAACTGCCGCCCTATCTCCGTCACTCTTTTCTTGGGCAAACTCCTGAAGAAACTGGCTCTCAGCTGACCCTCCACACTGAATCTATTGGTTCCTTCCACGAACATCAGACTGGCTTTAGAGCATACAGAGGCACAGAAGAACAAGTTACTTTCTTACCTGGTAACGTTCTTTCGATGGGATGGTCCGACGACGTATTCCATATCTATGACATGTAATCACCACAGCTGTGCTGCTTCGGAATCTTTTTTTCGGCGTCTGCGTCCTGCGTCGATGACGTCGATGCGCCGTCGTCGATGGCCTCCTCCGACGTCCGACGTCATCCGATGTGATAAGTAGGACGCACGACGCCCGTAGCCTTAGTTGTAGTTTTTTCCCCCAGAACGTGTGACACTAGTCAACTGCCAGTCAGACACAAAGCCTTGCGGAACGTAAGCTGCAATCGCAAAAGAAATTCTGCAGCGGGGAAGGCAGGGCGGGAGCGATATGGAATACGTCGTCGGACCATCCCATCGAAAGAACGTTACCAGGTAAGAAAGTAACTTGTTCTTCGAGGGGATTGGGTCCTCCGACGTATTCCATATCTATGACAGACTCCCAAAGCAGTACCAGAGCAAGGAGGAGGGAAAGAATTTAGAATCAAAATTTAGAATAGCCAATCAAATAGCAGAGCAAAGGACCGCCTTGCCAAAGGCCAGATCCTGTGCTCGGAGTGAATCGAGGGAATAGTGAGGTACAAATGTATGTACTGAAGCCCAGGTGGCTGCATCACAGATGTTGCGAATAGGAACACCCCTCTGCAGGGCAGTAGACGCAGCCATACCCCTGGTAGAATGGGCCCGCAAGCCAGCCGGTGGGTCCTTACCCGCCAAGCGGTAGCACTCCGAGATGGCCAAAATAATCCAGCGAGACAAAGTCTGTTTCGTCACAGCTTGCCCCAAACGTTTTCCAGCGTAACCAATAAAGAGTTGATCGTCCACTCTGACCCGGGACATGCGTGAAACATAAAATCTTAAAGCTCTCCTAGGATCAAGCCTATGGAGCCTCTCCTCTTCCTTACCAGGATGCGGAGGAGGATAGAATGCCGGAAGAACAACCTTCTGGGCCAAATGAAATTCCGTCACTACCTTCGGAAGAAAAGAAGGACGAACTCTAAGGACAACCCTGTCCTTGTGAAATACAGTGAAGGGTGGCTTAACTGAAAGTGCCTGTAACTCACTCACTCTGCGAGCGGAAGAAACCGCAAATAAAAACACAGTTTTCAGAGTTAACAGCCTCAAAGGGCAAGAATGTAAAGGCTCAAACGGAGCACCCATAAGAAACTTAAGAACAAGGTTTAAATCCCAACCGGGCACCAGGAAAGGTGACGGAGGGAACACATTAGTGAGCCCTTTCAGAAACTTTGAAATTAAAGGGATTTTAAAGTAAGAACACTCTTCAGACGAGCGCTTAAAGATGGACAGCGCCGCCAGGTAACCTTTAATGGTACCCACTTGCAAGCCCCTGTGGGCCAAAGAAAGTAAAAAGGACAGAACCATGGGGATGTCACATGCCAAAGGATCCACATTCTGAACTCTGCACCAGTCGCAGAACTTACGCCAACGGCAACGGTACAGAGACTTTGTTGCTGGCCTTCGGGCCGAAAGCAACACCTCCATCACGTCTTCAGGGAGGTCCCAATCCCTATACCTCAACCTTTCAGAAGCCAAGCGTGAAGGTTGAGGGATCTGACCTCTGGATGGAGAACCTGACCCCCCTCCCGTGAGAGCAGATCGTCTCAGTAGGGAAGACGATGCGGAAGGGCAGATGGACAAGTCGAGAAGGTCCGGGTACCACGTCCTCCGAGCCCACGCCGGAGCAATGAGGATCATCCGGGAACCGAACTTCCGTAACCTCCGCAGCACTTGC
This sequence comes from Ambystoma mexicanum, assembly GCF_040938575.1. NCBI lineage: Eukaryota > Metazoa > Chordata > Amphibia > Caudata > Ambystomatidae > Ambystoma > Ambystoma mexicanum. Next base: position 1,342,293,719 of record NC_090923.1, on the reverse strand, counting down.
GGGATGACGGGGACTGGAGGAAACACGTACAGCAGCGGGAATGACCACTCCACCACGAACGCGTCTCCTAAGGCTCCTTTTGGAGGAAATTCCCGCAAGCAGAACCTCTCGCACTTCCGGTTGACACTGGAGGCGAAGAGATCCACTTGAGGGGTCCCCCAAAGGGCGAAGATCTTCAGGAGAATCTCCTGAGCCAACTCCCACTCGTGAGAGATCGTGCTCTGCCTGCTCAGAGCGTCCGCCGTCACGTTTTCGTCTCCGGCCAGATGAACTGCCGAGATCGAAACTTCCTGCTGGATGGCCCAGAACTCGAGCTGCATCGCCTCCCTGCACAGAGGAAGTGACCCTGCCCCCCCTTTTTGTTGAGGTAGTGCATGGCCACTGTGTTGTCCGTCGGGATCAGGACACTCTTTCCTCGCACAGTCGGCAGAAAAGCCTTCAGGGCAAGCCTGACGGCCCTCAGCTCCAACAGATTGATATGGAGTCTGGACTCCGACGGAGACCAACGACCGCTGACTGTCAGCCCGTTGGCATGAGCTCCCCAACCCGTGAGGGATGCATCCGTCACGATCGTCACCTCCGGCCATAGAAGCCAAAATGGAGCCCCCTTCATCAAGTTGTCTTCGACGGCCCACCACCGGAGGACTGCGACCATTGCGTCTTGAGCGCCCACTGCAAAGATCTCATCCGCAGGCGAGCCTCTGGCACCAGAAGAATGCAGGATGCCATGAGGCCGAGCAACCTCAAGAACTCGAACGCTGGGAGCGTCTGGGCATGCTGAAACTTGTGCACCATCTGCTGAATGTGAAGAGCCCTCACCTGGGGAGGAAAACACTGCCCCAGGGAAGTGTTGAGCACTGCTCCGATGTACTGGAGCCGCTGTGTTGGCGTCAAATGGGACTTCTTTAAGTTGAGGGAGAAGCCCAGCCTGTGAAGGGAGTGGCAGGTGACGGACAGATGATCCAGGACTTGCTCGGGAGAGCTCCCCCTGATCAACCAATCGTCCAGGTAGGGGTAGACGTGAATCCCCCCCTTGCCTGAGATGCGCTGCCACCACCACCATGAGCTTGGTGAAAACCCTCGGGGCGGAGGACAATCCGAACGGCAGGACTCGAAACTGAAAGTGCGAGTCGCCAACCGCGAACCTCAGGTACTTCTTGTGCTTGGGATGGATCGGCACATGGAAGTAAGCATCCTTGAGGTCGAGTGACACCAACCAGTCCTGAAGCTGAAGGGCCTGGAGGATTTGAGAGAGAGTAACCATCGTGAACTTGTCCTTCCTGAGGAGTTTGTTCAAACCGCGCAAGTCCATGATGGGTCTCAATCCCCCGTCTTTCTTCGAAATCAAAAAATAAGGGGAATACCATCCCTTGTTCCTCTCCGCTACAGGCACCAGTTCTATGGCGCCTTTCTCCAGCAGGGCTTGAATTTCTTGCGCAAGGAGCGGATCCGGACTCTGCAAAGAGAGGTTCCCCGGTGGATTGTCGCGAGGCCTGTGCCGAAAGGGAAGACAGTAGCCGTGGGTTATGATCTCCAGAACCCACACATCTGAAGTAATGGCTTGCCACTCTACAAGATGCTGCGCCAGCCTTCCCCCAACCGGCGAACCATGGGACATGGCCTCATGACTGAATGGGAGCGGCTGCGGCGTTACCTGAGGGCAAAGAGGCAACTGCCCGAGCGGCCTTGGCACCACGGGTACCCTGTCGTCCACCTCTGGTACCCCTGCGTTGGCCTCTTTGACTGCCAGCTCCTCTCGCTTTACTGAAGGAGTAATAGCGAAAGGAACCACCCCTCCACTGCTGTCCCCTAGGACGAAAAAGCGGAGGTTGGCGAACTGCAGCACCCAACGACTTTGCTGCAGCTTTGGAGGTCTGCAACCTCTCAAGGCTCTCGTCAGCCTTGCTGCCAAAAAGGTGTTCACCGTCAAAGGGCATGTTGAGGAGCCGGGACTGCACATCAGGAGCAAGCCCCGACTTCCGCAACCAGGCAAACCTGCGTATTACGGTGCTCGCCGCCATGGACCTACTGACGCATTCAGCTAAGTCCTAACCCGACTGAACGGACTCACACATGGCATCCTTACCATCCTGGACCATAGCAAGGAAACCATCCCGTTCGTCCCCTTCGGGAATATGTTCAGCCGCTAATGCAACACAGTTCCACAGAGTGTGTGTGAAACGAGACAAGGCACAAATGGAGTTGGCCGCCTGAAGCGCCATACCACCAGAAGAAAACACTTTCTTCGCCCAGCCATCAAAAGGTTTGTCGTCCCTATCAGGAGGGATGGTAGGGTACGACGCCTGCTTTCCGGGGCCGTGGCCGCCTGCACCACCAAACTCTCCGGAGTGGGGTGCCTGGTCAAGTAGCAGGGGTCGCTACTGGCTGGACGGTATTTTCGCGACAATGATCTGCCCACCGCCGGGAGACTCTCCGGAGCAGTCCAAGCCGCCGCCACCCTTCTCTGTAAAGCCATATGGAACGGCAGTACCGGATCAGTTGGGGGACCAACATCAAGGATGTCCGTCAGATCATCCTGCACAAACTCCCCTGGGGGAGCAGACCATCCCAAGTACTCAGAAACCCTAGCCATAAGGCGCCGGTACGTGGAATCGGCATGAGAGCCAGGCTCAGGCCTACAAAACTCCACCTCCGGAGAGGTGTCCAGTCCACTGGCATCATGCAGTGACTGTCTCAAATCGTCAAACTGACTATGGCCCGAGACAATTTCATCTGGAAGCTGACTAGGAACCAAGCCATCAGAATCCTCATCCGCCTCTGAAATATAGTCCAGGTGGCGAAAAGAAGGCACCCGAGAGTGCTTGCTCTTAACCAGAGCCTTCCTAGGGGGTTCTCCCGTGCCACGGGGTACCTCCGACACGAAAGGCGTCGATGGCGTCGAGCGAATCGGCGCCGACGTCGAGAGAACCGGCATCGGCGCAGAGAGGATCGGCGTCGACGAAATCGGCGTCGACGTCAGATGCAGCGCCTCCAGCATTGGCGGCGTCGACACAGCCCTCGAGGCCGGAGCCCCGAGCGTGTTCCTCGATGACCTGAGCTTCGACGACTTCCTCGGAGCCGGATCCTCGAGAAAGCCTGTCGACGCCCTTGACGCCTCAGACGTCGATGTCTTCCTCGAAGACCTCACAGGTGCACACGGTCTCGAACGCGTCGAGGACCGGGACCTGGAACGGGCACGACAAGAACGAGTCTCCTTGTCCGAACGGGACCTCTCCCGTGACTCGTGCCGACCACTCTTGCGAGCGGTGTCTCTCGACCTCTCACGACCGACCCCACTCGGGGGCGCGGACGGCTTAGTACCCTGAGACTCAAGAATCACCAGCATTTTCTTCCCGAAGGAAGCCCATTCCTCCGGCGTCGCATGGCTGGTGGGGTAAGCGACGTGCCGGGCAGAGTCCTCAGAAGAGGACCTGGAAGACGACCGGTATCGGCGCTTCCGAGAATGCCTCGAAGAGGCTGAGGAGTGGCGAGACCGACTCCTAGAAGGAGACCCACGAGACTTCCGACAAGGACGCGGAGAGTCACCCCTCGAATCATCCGTCGAAAGCCCTGCAGACTTCGACTTCCTGGGCTTGGACACCCGACCTACCGACAACTTCTTCTTACGTTCGCGTAAGGCTTTGGACGTGAGCGACTGGCAGTCGATACAGTCATCCGTGTCGTGGGCCTCCCCGAGGCACCAGAGGCAGACGTCGTGCGAGTCCGTCACCGACATCTTGGACCCACACTCCCTGCACTTCTTGAAACCCGGACGCGGGGTCGAAGAAGAAGTACAAGACATCTTCACACGAAGGATTTTCACAAAACGAACAGGTTCGCAGAACCGAGAAGAACAGAACTCCAAAGAGTCAAGGCGTTAACCGAGATTCACGAAGCAACACGTTCGCGGAAAAAACGGAACTGAGGCTACGGGCGTCGTGCGTCCTACTTATCACATCGGATGACGTCCGACGTCTGAGGAGGCCCTCGACGATGGCGCATCGACGTCAGCGACGCAGGACGCAGACTCCGAAAAAAAGTTTCCGAAGCAGCACAGCTGTGGTGATTACATGTCATAGATATGGAATACGTCGGAGGACCCAATCCCCTCGAAACTGCTCTTCTGAACACCCGTGAAGACCTGCTCTCAAATCTTGACACCAACACCCCTTTTAGCCTCCTTCTCCTTGACCACTCCGCTGCCTTCGACACGGTTAAGCACAACATCCTGATCGCACGCCTCCATAACACACTGGGAATCAGTCTCTGGCATGGGTAACCTTCCTCTCTGACCCACCATCCCAGGTGGAACTCGGAGCCTTTCACTCGACTATCACTTTCTCAACCTGTGGCGTTTCCCAGGGATCTAACCGATCCCCCTGGTTCTTCAATGTCTATATGGCTACCCTGGCACGTGCGATTGCCACTTTCACCTCTAACTTCCAATGCTACGCTGATGACACACAACTATCTTTCAGGCTATCCTCAGCCACCTCTTCCTTCCCACTCAAATCTGACTCTGGAATAGCCTCCCTGCCGCTCTCTGTCTTCAGCCGGATCTCCTTAAATTCTGGAAACTCCTCAGGACTTTCCTCTTCTCTTCATTCTCTCTCCCTCTACCCTGCTAACCCAGTTCTGTTTTTACTCCCTCTCCCTCCTCTTCCTTACAGAACGCCGAGTGGCTGCCAGGTGTACCTCAGTCTCACTGGTCCCCGGAACCCCCGCCAGTCCAAACTAATCCAAGAGAGTGGCTTTCTCTGCGCTTAACCCAGTCTGAACCGACCAGGTGCACTTGATCCTCCCCCTCCCTGTGACTTGCACTAATCCGTATGCACCTCACCTGAAGAACGTCTGTCTGTTTTCCCTTGTCTTCACCCCTAAATTGCACTGTTAAAACTGCCGATTCCCCATCTCCCATATTGTTAAATATATATGGGATACATTACTCACCGTAATCATATTTCTGATGCTTGTATCTGCTTAGATTCACATGCTGTGCATAGGCCGACATCTAGTGGAAGCTGCGGAGTATTACAGTTTGTTTTTCGAAACTCGAAAATGGGCGTCGACACAGGGCGTGCCAGTAATACTATCCCTAGTGTGACGTCCACTGTACCCAAGATCCCTCACGCGTCGAGGATCCTCAGATTGTATTTTTTCTGACATGAGGTAGCATGAGGAGTAGCGCGAGTACAGATAATCCAAGCAGATAGACAGAAGGTAAGACTACAAGCAATCATGCGCCTTCTCTCGGAGGGGAGGAAGGGTGGGTCGCATGTGAATCTAAGCAGATACAAGCATCAGAAATACGATTACGGTGAGTAATGTATCCCTTCTGAGGCTTGTGGAATCTGCTTAGATCACATGCTGTGCATAGATTAGCGAGCAGTACCAGAAGAAGGAGGTGGGATGTGAGAAGGGTCATGAGTAAATAAGTGTCTTAGAACCGCTTGTCTCACTTGTGTATCTGTCTTGGAATGGGTGTCAATGCAGTAATGCTGAGTAAAAGTGTGAATAGAGCTCCAAGTAGCTGCTTTGCAAATGGTGTCAAGGGGAACATTTGCAATGAAAGCCAGAGTGGCCCCAATGCCTCTAGTAGAGTGGGCCCTTGGCGTAAAAGGCAGAGTCTTTTCAGAAAGTGAGTAACACAGCTGGATACAGTTAATAATCCACTTCGAGATGGCACCTTTAGAGACGCGATCCCCCTCTCTGCCTGTAGCTACGGAGACAAAGAGTTGATCTGTTTTCCTTAGCGGTCTTGTTTTATTTACATAGTAGAGGACTGCCCTACGCACATCTAGGGTGTGTAGTTTCACCTCAGCCGAGCTTTGCGGGTTCTGGAAGAAAGCCGGAAGCTCGATGGACTGGTTTACATGGAATTTTGATATAAATTTAGGTGAGAGCCTAGGGTGTGTGCGTAAAACCAGCTTGTCTTTATGGATAGTAAAGAAGGGATCCTGCACTGACAGAGCCTGAATTTCACTGACCCTTCTTATAGAAGTAATAGCTACTAAGAAGGCGGTTTTATAAGTCAGGTGTTTGAGACTGCTTTTATGCATGGGTTCGAAAGGGGGCCCCATGAGCTTGGCTAGCACCACATTAAGGTCCCACCCTGGCGGTGGGTTTGAAATAGGAGGGTGAAGTCTCTTTACTCCTTCCATGAAGGCTTTAACTACTGGTACTTTCCACCACGACACCTTGCTATGGGAAGTGGTGTAAGCCGAGAGAGCTGCCAGGTGTACTTTCAGTGAGTTAAAAACCAAACCTGCATCTAGCAGGTGGAGCTTGTATGTAACAATAGTGGAAGGAGTGCAATCAACTGGGTTGATTTGTGTACTCTGGCACCAGATAACAAACCTCTTCCACTTGTCAAAGTAAATAGTGCCTTGTGTTTGGCTTCCTAGATTCCTTTAGGATGTCCATACATCTCTGTGGCAAATTGAGGTGTCCAAACTCTATGACCTCAGGAGCCATGCTTCCAGGTTCATTGAGTTGGGTTGCTGGTGCACTGTTTGACCTTGGTGTTGGGACAGTAGGTTGTAACAGGCTGGAAGTTTGATGGGCTCGCACACCGCCATCCTGAGTAGGTGTGGGAACCACGGTTGTCTTGTCCACATGGGAGCAACTAGGACGAGCGTCATCGATTCCCTGTTCATTTTGTTCACCACTTTCCTGATGAGAGGAGTTGGTGGAAAACCGTATGCAAACATCCCTGACCAGTTCATCCACAGGGCGTTCCCCTGGGAGTCTGGTTGGGGGAACCTGGATGCAAATCCTGGGCATGGTCTGTTTTCGCTTGTGGCAAATAAGTCTATAGTGGGGAAAACCCACTGAGAGAAGAGATCTTCTACGACCTCTCTGTGAAGAACCCATTCGTGTTCCTCTGGGAGGGAGTCTCTGCTCAGAGCATCCGCTAGGGAATTGAACTCCCCTGGAACATGTTGTGATGACAGGAAGATGTTCCGTCTGAGTGCCCATATCCAGATTTTCTGGGCAAGCTTGGACAGATTTGGCGAGCGAGTCCCTCCTTGCTTGTTCAGGTAGAACATGGCTGTAGTGCTGTCCGTCCGGATTTGCACTGACAGGTTTATTAGATGGGGCTCGAACGCCTGAAGCGCTCCGAATACTGCCAGAAGCTCTAGCAGGTTGATGTGGTTCTTGGCCACTGAGTGAGACCAGAGACCCTGAGCTGTTTGGTGGAGATGGTGAGCTCCCCACCCCGTTAGACATGCATCTGTAGTGACTACTGCCTGTACTTCGGGATCGTAAAAGGGTTTCCCCTTTGTGAGATTCTCTCTTGTCCACCAGTGAAGGCTTTGTACCAGTGTTGGCGAAACGACCACTAGATCGTCTCACTGACCACTTGCCTGAGACCACTGTTTCGCCAACCATTCCTGCATGGGACGCATGCGCAGGCGCGCGTGGGGGACCAGGTAAATGCATGACGCCATCATGCCCAGTAAACGCATTGCTTTGCGTACCGTTATTTGTTGACCAGACTGATAATGCGGAATTTGCAGTAGTATATTCCGAATTCTTTCTTCTGAAGGAAAGGTCAACCCCTCCTGGGTATCCAGGATTGCTCCTAGGAATTGTTTTGAGGTGCTTGGCACCAGGCTTGACTTCTTCTCATTGACTGAGAAGCCTAATTCGTGGAGGAGGTTGATAGTCCTTTGAATGTTTGTCCTGCAAATTCCTGGGGTTTCCCCCGTTATGAGCCAGTCGTCCAGATAAGGGTACACTGGGATTGCCTCCCTGCGTAGGTGTGCAGCCGCCACCGCCAGTACCTTGGTGAATACCCTTGGTGTTGAAGCTATCCCGAAGGGCAGTACCTTGAATTGGTAGTGGCGACTGTCCACCTTGAAGCGTAAGTACTTTCTGTGCGCTGGGAACATGGAAATATGAAAATAAGCATCTTTCTTATCCAAGGTTGCCATGTAATCCCCCTTTTTTAGGAGGGGGATTACCTCTTGTGCGTGAACATACGAAATTTTTGGGGCTTGACATACTTGTTGGCAGGCCGTAAGTCCAATACTGGGCGCATTGTCAAGTCTTTCTTTGGCACAACGAAGTAAGTTGAATAAATACCCTTGTTTACCTGGTGTCCCGGGACGAGTTCTATTGCGTCCTTTTGTAGAAGAATGGCGATCTCCTCGAGGAGAATCTTCTGATGTTCTAAGGAGTGTACTCTTTGTCGTGGAGGATGGTTCCGGGGACGCTGCAGTAGCTCTATACAATATCCCGTGGATACTGTTGACAGCACCCATCTGTCTGATGTGATCCCTTCCCAAGCCTGGGTGAAGTTTGAAATGCGTTCCCCTACTGGGGTTACGTGAGAAGGGACCCTGAACTGAGCGTCACTGCTTTGGTGGAGGCGTGCCGCCTCCCTTGCTGGGGCTGCCTCTGCCTTTGCCACGACCTCTCCTATTACCTCTGCCGTAACCCTGGGTAGACTGTTGGTTGTTGTTCCACAGTGTACCCTGCCCCTGGGAATAGTTAGATCCTCTCTGGGAATTTTGGCCGCGTGGGCGACGAAAATTACTATTCCCTCTCTGGTTAGGGGGTTTATTGGTTAACTGGCCAAGGGATTTGAGTGTCTCGTATTCGTCCTTGGCATTTTTCAGTGCGTCTTCGACCGCCTTATCAAACAACAGATCGGCTTCCACCGGTTTGTCTAACAGTGATGCCTGAGTTTCTGCCTTAAAACCAGTCTGCCGTAAACACGCACGTCTCTTGATAACAGTACCTTCTGCTATCAATCTGCCTGCGTTATCTGCGGCGTCGAAGGTTGCTTTCAAAATGCAACCAGACACGGCTCTACCCTCTGCGGAAATCCGAGCTAATTGGCCCTTTAACGGTTCAGGAGCAGAGGCTATGAGAGCCGCGACTTCTTCCCACTGATGGCAGTTGTAGCTGGCCAACAGGGTGGTGGAGTTAGCAATCCTTGCTTGATAGGCGGACGTTGAGGCTACCTTCCTGCCGAAACCGTATAGTTTTTTGCTCTCCTTGTCGGGAGGAGCTTCTGAGGAAGACAAGGGTGTTCCAGCCCTCTTACGAGTGTTGGTAACAACTAGGGAGTCTGGCTTCAGATGTCCTCTTATATGGAGAGGGTCAGACTGAGCTGCCCTGAAAAGTTTTTCAACCCTGGGATTTACTGCTCTGGTGAGGTTTGGGTTCACCAGGGACGGATCTATTCTCCGCTGAATGGATTTAAGGATAGGGATGGTCTGGGCAACCGGCCTCCTTTCTCCCACTAACTCTTTTGCAAAGTCCCTTTCCTCCTGTACACCATGGGTGTCAATGTGGAAATGTTCTGCTGCGCGAGCGAGAACCTCATTTAGGAGGGGCTGGTTATCGACCGGGGAGTCGGTAACCGGGGCTTCGTTCTCTACCGGGGAATCTACTCTGTATGTTTCCGGGTCATCCTCTTCTTCTTCCTGTTCCTCATCATCCCCATAGTAGCCCGTCCCGGTTTGCTCTTCTATCATACCAAATTCTTGGTCTCCACAAAAGGAAGCCTCTCCTTGATACCGTGAGTATGGTGTTGCGTAAGGTTGTACCTCGAAGGGTTCAGACCTCATCGGGGTTTCAAACCGGGCCTTCTTACTGGGGGGGATAGGATCAGTAGAGCCTGAGGGAGTGGCCTCTTGAGGATCATACGAGAGGAAATGTTCTGGATTTTTATCATAAAAATCAGCCAAAGAAGACATTCTTGACATGACCCTATCTATGTCTTCACTGGACCATTTTTTGGAACTGGGAATGACTCTCTCAGCAAGTCTATGGGATTTATCTTGAGTAGCTTTGCTGGTTGTGGACCTATCAGCAGACCTGGGCTTGTCTGTCCGTTTAGGGGGGTGGAGTGTTTCACAGGTGTGGAAGAATGTACAGGTAGTTTCTTCTGCTGTTTTCCCCCCTCCCCGTGCGCAGAAAAATGTTTTCCCTGTCCCTTAGTGGCTCCGGAGTTTTTCGACGCCTGGCGTCGAGGATCGGGAGAGGTGTCCCTGTCCTTCGAGCGTGGGGCCTCGCTGGCTTTAATTGCGGGCTCCGCCTCCTGAAGCGCGGCCTGGGGGTGGAAGTCGTCTTCATCTTCCGACGATCGAACTTCTGTTAGCCTAGGGAGCGAGGCACTCTTGGCAAGAGTGGATGATTGCCTGGAGTCATGCGGCGATCTTGATCGAGAGCGCCCAGAGGACACCGAATCGGACCGTTCTGTCTGTGCCTCTTTCCGAGAACTCAACGTCGTCGAGTCTCGGTTGGACTTAGTGTGTTTAGTGTGTGTAGTATGTGAAGCGCTTGCGTCGCCGGGGGTCTTCCCCATAGCCGCCCTGCCGGACGACCTTCCGAGGTCGGGGACCTGCGCTCGGCTGTCTTTCGACGCCGTAATGCCCTCGCCGTCTGAAAGTATGGCGTCGCTGCCATCGCTGAAGGCGCCCTCCGCTGCCATGGCCGCCTGCCTGGCGTGGTGGGCCCAACGCTTCGTCGAACGGTCCTTAAGTGTCTTAGGTTTAAACCTACTACACGCTCTGCAGTTGGCTCTGAGCGACTGTTTTTTCCCCCCATGTTCCCACCCTCCTTGAGCACTTTGAAACACTTGCCTGTGTGTGGGTGCTATATAAATAAACAATACCATTCCATACCAGAGCTATGGATGGGATTGTTAATTCTATGGCATTCTAGAGGAGAATGAAAATGGTGGTGCTCCTGTGTCTGTTATATCACTGCCAACATACCTATTAACATGCCAAAAAGTTTTATTAAGTTGCATTCTATCATCGGGGAATGTGTTTGGGATGGACAGAGGAACAGGACTGCGCTGGGCCCTTTGCAGAGGGACTAACTGGATTGGGGAGTCTGGTCACCCAGATTTGAGTTATATTACTGGGCAGGACAGCTGCAGTTTGTCACAGGCTGGCTTGCGGATGAGCCTTCTTTAGACACTTGCTTGTTGCAGCTCGCTACTAAGCAGTACTTCATAAAGGAGGTGCTGTGGGTGCATATGAGGGTGCACTTCCGCACCTGCCTCATCTCTTGGAGTTGGGAAGCGCCCTCTGCCACAGGATGTAGCGGCTCTTCGGGGTCACAGATCACTATTCCCATAATATTCCCCTGGCGGGGCTGGTGAGGGCAGGTTCCAACCAGGTGCGCTGGAATCAGAAGGTATTGGGAGATTAACGGGTGGGCACAGTGGGAGACTTGTCACAGAATGGCTAGATGGTGGACTTTGGTACCTTAAGACTGACCTCAGGCATACATGAGTAGGAAAACTCAGGCGTGGTGAGAGTTCAGAAAAAGCTGGCCTGCACTCTGAGGGTATGGAGCCTGACCCAGTATTGGAGGCCATGTATGATATGCCTGAGAGGGGCCATGTTGTCTCTAGAATACATTCATTGGTTTCCAGTAAGATGGCGGCGCCTGCGTCAAGGGTTCCTTTGCAATGGGGGATGGACCTGGACAGGACCTTTACAGGCTCGGAATGGGCCCAGGCTTTGATTTATAGCAGAAAGGTCTCCAGAAATGCCCATTTAAAATTACTGCAACTACATAATACACATAGGGCATATATGACCCCGCACAGAATTTCCCAGTTCCCGGGGGCAGCACAGGAGGTCTGTCCTAGATGTGTGGCTGATGAGGCGGATAAACGGCACATGTTTTGGAGCTCCCCAGTGGTTCATAGGTACTGGGGGCAATTGCAGACAAAGTGGCCCACGAGCGCATTGAGATAAATTCTTGGCCACTTGATGCCTGCCTGTTGGGGATGTTGCCACAGGGGAAGAAACACACCATACACCTTACCAGAACGAAAGACCTTATCTGCCTGTTGGCCAAACACTGTATTGCTATGGCCTGGAAGGCAGAGGTATGAAGGAGATCAGTGAGGATGTGGCTGCTTGTAAATCCCTATTCTCCAGCATGGGGTCTGGCATGGAGTCACATGCTCATGAATATTCCCCGTCGTCAGGCTGGGAATCCTCGGTATAGAAAAAAATCAGTATCAGTTTCGTTTCTGATCTGTCTTTCTTAGTAGTAACCAATCACTGGTCTCTGGGTCATACTGCCCCCAGCCAATGACTGCCCTCTCCCTAAGCCCCGCCTCTGGCAGCCATACTCAGATTTTTACCACACGTTCAAGTGTTGGGAGTCCTTGTGCTGTAGCTCTCAAGCTTTTGCTGCGTTTTCGCGCTTTTTCAGGAGATTTTTCTCATTTTTCAGTTAATTAGAGCCTCAAGCTCCACCGTTTCTACATCCGATCGACAGGGATCCGTTTCGGAGTTTTCTACGCCCCTCAAGGGTGAAGGTTTCGTCGAGTTACGCTTTTGGAGGATTCCAGAAGTTCCGAGGCCTACCCCGGACATGGCCCAGGAGAAAGGAAGCTCGACGCCCGGGAAGCTGTTCAGGACCTGCCCTGGATGCCAGCTTCAGAATGTTTTCAAGGAGGACGAGCATTCGTTATGCCTCTTCTGTCTCCATGAGAACAAGATGCACACGGTGAAGGACTGTGCGTTTTGTGGCAACATGTCGGAGCGGACCATTAAGGATCGCCACCTCCGTCTCGCCAACTGGCTGGAAGGGAAGAGCCCGTCAGGCGAGAAGAAGAAAAAGAAGTCTGAGCGGTCTTCTAAATCCTGTGAGGGTGCCCCGGTGACTCGGGCCCAACAAAAGGCCAAGGCCAAGCACCGCGAGTCTGCGGGCACCGGGAGCGCCGAACGGTCGGGCTCCTTGGCTGCCAGGCAGGGCGCATCCTCCCCGGCACCATCAACCCCGAGCCAACGCTCTGGCTCAGGTAAGAGGAAGTCCGAGAACCCGGCGAAGCTCCTGGAGAAGCCCTGGTCGATCTCGAAGATTCCAGCAGAGGGGGAGCGAGGCTCGGACCCTCCCCCCAAGGTGAAGACCCCAAGCGTACAGAAGGTGACGATGGCCTTAATTTACCCTGCTAAAACCTTGATTGAGGAGTGTGGAATTAAGCTCGGAGACAGGTGGATGTTGAAACAATATTTTTAATCAATGGTTGAAGGATAGCGTTATGTTTAAGGAAATTACTATCAAGTCCTCCCGGTTGACTTCACCGGTGTCTTGGTCTTCCAAAATATAACGACGTTAGTCCTGGTCTGGTCTTGAGGTGTCCGGATAGGCCCACCACTCTGGTTCTCCCCTCTCTCCTTTCTCCGTGTCCTGTGGAATGAGAGCAACCCATTAGTTTGGTTTGGCGCCCTTTTATCATAACAGGAGGTTTAAAAACCCCCTCCAATCACTGAGAGCCTGGGCTAACCCCAATCTCATTGGTTCCTGGGACGTTGTCCCGCCTCCCTTAAAGGTTGCCGCCCCGGGCTGTCCCCATTCCCGATTTCCTTGAGGTGGTGGTTCACGCCGGCCATGCGGCTGTGGCCGCGTGGTGTAAGGACGCATCCGGACGATGGGTGTCCTTTTCCATCCACATGCGGTCCTGGCACCATCAGTAGGAGCACGGGGGCGGCGATCCGGTCGCTGCTCTCCTGCGTCCCGGCACCACTGCGAGCCTTTTCCCAGGCAGGGGTGGAACCCAGGTGAGTGTTCCGTGGGCCCGCCACGGCTGTCCCCAGAGGCTTCTCTCGCGGCTTTGCCGCGGCCGTCAATAGCGGCTCTGTCCTCAGCGTCACCGCGGCCGCCAGTAGCGCGGCTGTCCGCAGCGGCTTCCCCTTTCCTTGCTACAACGGGAAGGGCGGGCATGCCGCCAGGGTGTCCCGTTTCTCCGGGCTCGTGCGGGTTGAGTGCACGCCACGGCATCACCCGAGGCATGACTCCACAAGGAGGTTGCAGCGGCCCTGGTTCAGCCTGTGGAGGCTATGCCAGTGGAGGCGACCTCAGGACCCAGAGTCTCCCTGCCACCGCGGAGGGAGTCGTCTTTCAGGCCCATTGAGAAGACCCCCACGAAGTCCTCGTTGGAAAAGGTGGGGGAGGGGCAGGTGGCCATCGTGGATACAGACATGACCTCTGAAGAAGAGCTCACCGAGGTCGTGGAAGAGGCCCAGCCCATCGGGAGGGATCCCGATGAGGGCGACGACGAAAGCAACCGTGTCGCCGACGAGGTTCCTCAAGAGCCCTCGCGCCCGTCGTTCCCGGCGCCGCAGGACACTTCGGCAGCCATTTTGTGAGCGATTCAGTCCTTATGCTCGGAGATAAGGACAAGGTTGCCCCTCCCGCCGACGGAGGTACCTGAGCCAGGACCTTCGGAAAGTCCACTGCATAAGAGGAGGAGGACGCATCCTACGCCAACTCTCCCACCTCTGCGGCCTGCTCTGCCTTCCCCCCGGTCTACTACCCACGGGGATGATACAGGCACAGACACAGCTAAGACAGGTACAGATGACGACGGAGGCGACGACGGGACGTGTCCCCCGTCGCCCCCTGCTCGGAAGTCCCCGCCCAACGAGATTGGATCCTTTCATGCCATGATTTCCAGGGAATCCGAGCTCTTCCAGCTCTGCCCAGAAGAGAAGAAGGAGGAAGGGTTCCTTTACCAACGGCGCAAGGCTAAAAGGAAGACGGTCCTCGCCGTACCTCTTCTTGATGACATCTGGGATGAGGGGCTCGCCCTCCTCAAGAACCCTGCCACGGCGCCGGCAAAGAGGGACCGGTACGAGAAGAAGTACCGGGTCCCCGACGCTGCCCCCTTGTGCCTTCGGGCGCAACCTACCCCGGATTCAGTCGTCTTGGCGCCGGCAAAGAAGAAAGCTGGGGGGCATCGGCCTCGACATCAACTTCCCCGCCGGACGGCGAGGGCAGGAAGCTGGACACGATGGGACGACGGGTCATCTCATCCGCAGCAATGACTATCAAGGCAGCCAATGCCCTGGCTATCTTAGCCCGCTACAACAGGGAGTTGTGGTTCAAAATCGCCCCTCTGTTGGACTTCCTTCCGGACGCCAAAAGGGCTGAGGCCCTTGAAATCCTACAGGAAGGTGAGATTGCTTCGGACCACGCCATCACAGTGGCAACGGACATCACCGACACCAGTTTCCGTCAGTTGGGCAACCGCATTTGCCTGAGACGACGAGGATGGCTCAAGGCGACGGATTTCCGCCAGGACGTACAAACCAAGGTTTTGGACATGCCCTTCGACGGGAACAACCTGTTTGGGAAGGCGGTTGATGAGTCCCTTCAGGCCATCAAGACAGACACAGAGACTGCCCGGGCACTGGGAGTGCTCCAACAACAACGGCCATCCTTTTGGAGCTCCGGAGGCAGACAAGGTGCCTCCAAGGGATCCGGCAGTGGCTCCTCCACGTACCGCCAAGCGGCAAGATCTTCGTCCCAGGAAGCCTACAGGGGACGCGGCAAGTCAGGTGGTGCCCGTCGTCGTCGACAGGGAGGTCAAGGAGGCAAGGCGGCCTCCAAACAAGATTGAACCGACCATGGGGTCGGGCCCCCGCCGAAGCACCCCAGTGGAAGGCCGGCTGGCAAGGTTCGTCAGCGTGTGGGAGTCCATCTCCACCGACCGTTGGGTGCTGGACGCCCTGGCCCAAGGGCACGCCCTCGAGTTTCAGAAGAAGTGCCCTCGCGTTCCACCCGTGGCCAGGAAGGAAAATCACGTCCCTCAACTACTGTTGGAAGTAAGGGCGATGCTCAAGAAGGGTGCCATCGAGCTCGTCCCAAAGAGGCTTCGGGGCTTCGGAGTTTACTCAAGGTACTTCCTCGTAAAAAAGAAGACAGGAGGATGGCGCCTCATCCTGGACCTGCGACGACTGAACAAGTACATGAAGGCACAGAAGTTCCGGATGGTCATCCTCCAGCACGTGCTAGGACAGCTGGAGGAGGGCGATTTCCTGTTGTCGTTGGACTTGGAGGATGCATACTTCCACATCCCCATTCTAAAAAGACACCGAAAATTCCTCAGGTTCTACCTGTTCAAGGCCCTCCCGTTCGGATTGAAGTCAGCACCTAGGGTGTTCACCAAGTGCCTCGCACCGGTGGCGGCGCGGATGCGCCTACAGGGGATCCACGTCTACCCCTACCTGGACGACTCGCTCATCCGGGCAAGGACAAGGGAGGTCGCCGTGGAGCACACTGCGAAGACCGTCCAGCTGCTCACGGACCTGGGATTCTCCATCAACTTTCCAAAATCCCACCTGGTTCTGTTGCAAGTCGCCCTGTTTCTGGGAGCCAAGCTCAACACAGTGGCGCGGCTGGCCTCGCCGTTGGAGGAAAGGACCAGGACCATTCTAGGCAAGGTGCAGCGTCTGCTGGCCACGGACATGGCCAGGGTAAGATCTATCAAGTCCCTCCTCGGGATGATGTCCTCCTGCATTTACCTGGTGCGCCTTTGCAGGCTTCGGATGCGCCCCTTACAAGAGTTCCTCGACGCCCGCTGGGTCCAGTCGACGGGCAGCTTTGAGGACAGGATCCCTCTCAACGAGACGTTCCGTCAGGCGATCCGGTGGTGGGGTACCCGCTCTCATCTGTCGGCGGGCATGGACTTTCAGACCCCAGCTCACCAGGTGACGGTGCCGACGGACGCCTCCCTGGAAGGTTGGGGAGCGCACTCTGGAGATCTTCATGCGAGAGGCCTTTGGCTCCCGGAGGAGAAGTCACTCCACATCAACATCTTGGAGCTCAGCGCAGTGTTCTGGGCCCTCAGGTCCTTTCTTCCGTCCCTCAAGGGCAAGGTGGTGAGGATCTTCACCGACAACACCACCACGATGTTCTACATCCGGAAGCAGGGCGGAACCAGATCCCAGGCCCTATCCAAGAAAGCCCAGGATCTGTGGCATTGGGCCGTCGCCCAAGGGATGTTTCTGGTGCCTCTTCATCTGGCAGGAATAAAAAACACGATCGCCGACTCACTCAGCAGAGAGCTGCGCTCGAGCCACGAGTGGGAACTACGCCAGGATCAAGTGGATCGTCTCATCCGGCGATGGGGCGAACCCCAAATCGATCTCTTAGCGACGGCGACAAATTCCAAGTGCCGGAGGTTCGCCAGCAGGTTCCTCCAGCCGAGGAGCATGGGCAATGCTTTCTCGTTCCCCTGGGAGGGCCTATTTCTTTATGCATTCCCTCCGCTGCCGTTGCTGCTCCGGCTCATCAACCAGCTCAAGAGGTCCCGGTGCAGGATGATCCTCGTCACACCGGCGTGGACGAGAGATCTGGTTACCGGACCTTCTGGACTTGTCAACGTCCACACCAGTCAAGCTGCTAACGGACGCAGACCTTCTCTCCAGAGAAGGAGGCGCCATTCTTCACCACAACCCGGAGTCGCTGAACTTGCAGGCCTGGCTCCTGCAGCACTAGAGTTTGGAGGGTACGACATCCCGGCTGACTGCAGAGAGGTTCTTGCAAAGGCCAGGGCGTCCTCAACTCTCAAGTGCTACGGACATAAATGGAAGAGGTTCTCTGTCTAGCGCTGTGCACAGAGATTAACCCTCTGAGGATTGCGCCCCCCCCATCCCAAGTATTGCCATACCTACGTCATTGGCCAAGGCTGGACTAGCTCACGCTTCCATCAAGATACATCTGGCCGCCATCTCACGATACACCAGAACTACCGGACGGGCGAAGGAATTTATGAAAGGATTGTTCCGATCATTCCCGCCGGTGAAGGCCCCTGCCCCGGCGTGGGAGCTCAACGTGGTGCTGACCAGGCTCATGGGCCCCCCATTTGAGCCTATGCATTCGGCACCATTGAAGTTTCTGTCGTGGAAGACAGCGTTTCTCGTGGACATCACCTCGGCACGATGAGTGGGAGAGATCCAGGCCCTATCTTGCAAGCCGCCATACTTGACGTTTCACGACACGAGGGTGGTGCTGAGGACGCACCCCTCCTTCATGCCCAAGGTGCCATCGTACTTCCACCTCAACGAACCTTTGGTGTTGCCAGTTTTCTTCCCGTCTCCTTCGTCGCCGGCTGAAAGGACTCTGCACTTGCTGGACGTAGCTAGAGCGCTGAAGTTCTACGGGGACCGCACAAAGAGTTTTCGGAAGATATCACAGCAGCCCATTCGACCAGAGCGATCGCTGCTACCACGGCGTTCCTGTCTGGTGTGCCCCTGCTGGACATCTGCAGGGCTGCGACGTGGAGGTCGACGCACACCTTCACAAGATTCTACTGCGTCGATCGGGACTCCAGGGAGGAGTCCAGGTTCGGCCAAGCAGTGCTGCGCAACCTGTTCCCAGGTTCGGCCAAGCAGTGCTGCACAACCTGTTCGCTTAAGGTGGGCCTGGCGAGGAGGTAAGAGATGCTTAATGTTGAGTTGTTGTATTGCTTAATGTTGAGCCTGTTGCCACCTCCTGTGGTTGTGCATGTCTGTACTGCTATGTATTCTCTTATTCATGAGCATGTGAATCCATGCCAGACCCCATGCTGGAGAAGGAACAAGTTACTTACCTGTAACTGTTGTTCTCCAGCATGGGTCTGGCATAGATTCACATGCGAACCCTCCCGCCTACCCCTCTGCGGCTCTTCACTTGGTCATATTGCCACTTTGCGTGCTACCAAATCTGAGGATGGCTGCCAGAGGCGGGGCTTAGGGAGAGGGCAGTCATTGGCTGGGGGCAGTATGACCCAGAGACCAGTGATTGGTTACTACTAAGAAAGACAGATCAGAAATGAAACTGATACTGATTTTTTTCTATACCGAGGATTCCCGGCCTGACGATGGGGAATATTCATGAGCATGTGAATCCATGCCAGACCCATGCTGGAGAACAACAGTTACAGGTAAGTAACTTGTTCCATACAGGCGATGTTTGCGCCCTCGGGTGATAGGCCCCTGAAGACGACCAGACTGGATCTGCATGCAGATGTGAGACTCCATCCCACTCATGGGCCCATGGGATATTGGGTTACGCCCTGGTGCAGATTTGAGGCCCTGGACTAGGACCTCACGAGCAGGTGTTATTGTATGTTTTTTGTTGTTTGTTTGCCTTGGCTACAGTTTTGTATTGCTCCATGGTCATGACGGTGCGGTTCAGTACATTCTTTTTGCTTGCTCCAATTGTTTATCCTGAAGATACACTGTGTATGATGATTCTATGGATCTTATCATCCACAAACCACTTGCTGTATATGTTGTATGTTTATGCAAATAAAAATAGAGTTTCCCAAAAGGTCTCAAAGGTGCTAAAAAGCAGCCGGGCTCCTTGTTGCTTTCATGTGTTGAACATCATGGTTAAAAGGCATACTTTAGCTGAACCACTGCTCTGAAAGGTTGGCAGAAGTGAGGCATCAAGATGGGCATCCAGGTTCATGGCTGCAGTGGGACATTATGTATAATAGCAAAATAGGGTCCAAGGGGGAAAGGAGCATGGAGTTGGTCGTTCCCTTTGAGAGACTCCTTTTCCAACTTGGGCGATTCCTTCCATAGATGGTGGTTTTCATTCACATGTGACATTTATTTCTACATTCAATGGTGATTCTTTTGCTATTCTGTGGTGGATCTTTTCTCTGCACTTTACTGATGGAGCTTTGCTTTAATTGATGGTAGGAACTATTACTGGAGGTTTCTACAGGCATAAAAGACAGCAGCCGATGAGAATCTACTAAGTAGGAGAGAAATGCTATGAGAAACATTCACATTGGTTGATATTCCCACCAGACACTTCCTTGCAACTTCTTGAAGACAACCCCCAAACGATGAAAAGCTGCAGACCTCTGCAGTGCAGACTCTTCATGACACCTCACGGGTTTGCAGAAGGATGGTTCCAGCGGAAGTCATGACAAGCAGGCAGTGTCAGCAGATCTTCTAGCGACAAACACAGAAGCAGTTCCAGCTTAGCACCCTTGTTGCGAGAAGGCTGAAATTGTGAGGACAGGCAATTTATGGCATATGCTGAATATCCTGTGAGTCCCAATGCTCTGATTGCAAAGGCAATGGCTGCAACACGCTAGCCCAAAAGGGAGTTGGTCAGTTCATCGGGTGGTCCAGGAAAACTTTAGAAGGCTTCTAAGGCATGGATCTGCGAGCAGAGGTCAAGACTGGCTGTTTCCATTGGTCCAGGGGTTGAGGCACCAATGAGGGTCTTCCGAGATCAGGCAGCGGAGCAGGGTTTCACCAGGCCAACTACTAGAGCTGATGCTGGTCATCCTCAGGCTGCTCTTGTTTGAAGAAGTCTTGGTTCCAAAGATGATCTGTCGAATAGCTGCAGGAGCCCTCCTTTTATCCAAGATTCAGGCTGGGAGCTGGTCCATCCCCACAAGCGCGGAGGATCTGCAATATACAACAACGCAGGGTTGTCCAATCCTGGGCAACCACTGGTTATTGCATCTGTCCAGCAACAGACTTTCAGACACCATAGGATGTGGACTGGGACCAGAGAGTACCAGCCCCCCTCCTCTGGCTTGCACACACAAAGCCCACGGCCATGCAAAAACAGTAGTTTTCACTGGGAATTGGGTTACTATATATGGCATTTCCTGACCTGAGAGGCAGGAAGAAAGTCAAAGGACAAGATAGCCAAAGAACAGGCAAAAGTCTCATGGCATGACCATTTTGGGGCATTAGCCAGCACCTTAAGAGCCATTCATGGTAAACGCAAACGCACATGAAACTAATATCACAAAATCTGTAAAAATCCCACAGCTACCACCACCAAAAAAAAAATCAGGTTTAAACGGTATAAGGATACAAAATATCCTAATTGCACTTCACTTTAAGGAGATGTGTGCAATTGTAAAAATTCAAGAATTCCAAAAGAGACACAAAGTCTCCCATTACTTACAGTCTTGGGTACTAGTCAGTTTCCCCATTGCAATGAGTAAAATAGGCAAGCAAAGTAAAGCAGAAGGCTTCAGTGACCACCAGAATTCAATACAGGGTTACACAAATAAGCAAAAGACTGGGGGTCCCATAGGAATGTAGGGAGGGAAAGATGCAGCAAAAAGAAAATGTTCATTACAGCTCTCAACAGTGGTCATTGGCTGTGTAAGGAAAGGTGGTTTTCCATTTCCTTTTTCCAGCAGTATTCATGGAGGATTTCGGTTTCGTTCACATTTAATTCTTAACACAGGCAGTTGAATCCCGTATGTGGGTGCTTAGCATCTATATATTTTTAGCAAAGCTCTGGTCCCGGGGTTGGATGTGAATGAATAAGGCACTCAGCGACTTGATGTTACAAGATGGAGGAAAAACAACGCCGTGGCTTATTCATATTAAACATCATTGACTTCTGGAATAGCCCCGAAGGCATTAAGAGTAATGGAGTATATTAAGAGTCAGGAAGCTGGTAGGGCAGTACTCTGTTCTGTAGCAGCATCTTGAAATGGAAATAAATGGTTGAGATAAGTTACAAACATCTGGTGCTGTTTGCAGTGGTCGAAGTGGGCAGAGCGGTCGGGAGCCATGCTCCTCTACTTCTTTTAATTAAGTTTTACTGTTCCCATACTTTTATTTTAAAAAGAAGCAGTTCAGGAATTATTTTGTTTTAAAATAAAAGTGTAGGAAGAAGTTGAAACTTTCACTTCCAGTGCACTGCACTGGACGTTCCCTTAAACAGCAGGTGCATGTGTTTTGGGGTTTGTATTGTGCATGGCAGGGGGTGTGGCAATGGGGTTTGTGGGGAGCAGTGCAGGCCATTAGGGAACATGGCTCCACTACTTCTTTTCGTACACTTCGACCACTGGCTGTTTAAAAAAGAGAACTGTGCAGGGAGTTAAGTCTTGAATTCGGTACAAAGTTTCAGATCGTTTTAATTGTCAAAATCCCAGATTGTGTTATGTTTCAGGTTTGGTTGGCAAATATTTTTTAAAAGGTAACACAGAGTGATTATTACGGTCCACAATCTGCGCTTATTTTAATGGCAGATTTTATTGAAAGTGGGAGATAGTAGGTATAACTCAAATCCTCCAAAATGGGGTCATGTTTAGACCTTGGATTCCCTAAGAAATCCGACACATTACTAGCCTGTTTTAGGACAAGCTTACAGAAATAACATCACCCATCCCATCAGATGACACATGCCTTCAAAATGCAGCACACATGGAACTGAAAAGCAAGGGAAGAGTCCCATTTGTGCCCACCTTGGATCGAGAGCAGATGCTTTCAATGGTACCGGTTCCAGTTTGATATTCTTCTTGCCAAAAATACGATACAGTCTGTGGCCATCCACATCAGCAGGAACATCAATGTGAAGACAAACAGGAACAGAGCAAGAAAGAGGCAAAGAGACAAAGGTAAGAAAGGCATAGAGGCATATCTAGTCATTTAGCATCCGATAAACAAGCTATGGTAACCACAATACACAATGTTTCCATCAGGATAAACTGTGTCCCACATCTCTGCTCATAATTTAACCTCCTGTGGCCCGTATCGTTTGTAAAGTGGGCCATTGGAAACCCACTGCAATACAATGTTGGACAAAATAAACCAATTCTAGATTTCTTTAGTCAAAAGGATTTTATTTCTTATTTTATTTTGGGTATTCATCAAGGATAAACCTAGCTATGGGAAGAAAGAGCGCTGTACAGACATGCATTAGGTGGTTACCAAGGGGCGAGCCAGGAGATCGACGGTCCCTACAAGATAGCATTATTACAGATATACATGCTAACGGGCAACTCCTCACTTCTTCCAGTGAAAAACATTGCGATTCACGCCCCGTTAGCTTTAGGTTTTCCCGGGGTTTGCAACATTCCTGTAAAACTCGTGCTGTTGATGAGGAAGAAACGAAAGCCCACCTATTTGTATTATATATAGCAGTGTGATGTAACTGTACCTTTTGGGGTGCCTTTTGCAATTTCTGTTCTCAATCAAACAACTGGTCCAGCGATATTACTTCGAGCTGTAATGCTGTTTAGTGCTCAGGTTCAACTTGCTTGAGGTGCGCTTCCAAAAGGTCCCAATAAAATAAACATTGGGGGTGTACAGTTAGAAAATGTGCATTACAGCTGAAAAGGTTTGTGATGCAGCTACAAAGGTTATGGTTTATCCAGGAAGATTCTGGTACATCCAGAAAGACCAGAGGTAAATGGCAAGAATATGGGGTGGGGCCTCCTTTCATACTTGATGATTGGGTCTGGGCAGTGCTCTTTAAGTCCAATACCGTAAATGTGCTGCTTTTTCCCTACAACAGTAGATGCAGTCTATAAAAAGTTGATGTTTACATTCCTCTTGCCTGTGAGGTCTTTTTGGAGCAAATTCTCTCTACTTCGGACCTGATGATTGTCCTGTGACTTTGGCTGGAAAACCCCTCCGTGCTGTACAGAGAACAGGTTTCGTCCAGTAAACACCTCCTGGTGCAGATTAGACCAAGACACTGTAACATGGCAAAGGGACATGTCAGACCTTCTCTTCTGCTTGCTCTCTATGTAGGGAAGGCATGGTATCCCAAGTATTGACACTGACACAATGGATACAATTTGTAAAACCTTTATTGAAAATGTTGGGGTTGGAGAAACTCCTATTCTGCCCTATAACTAAAATGGGAGTAGTCTCGACCATCAAACGATAAATAAAACAGTCCTAGTGGAGTCTGTCAAATCAGAATGGCCTATGCTAACAAAAACCTAATGCCTGCACCATCTCTTGTACAAAAAGTGTAAAAAGGAGAAAATGTATGCAAAAGGAAAAAAGTCAGTGTTCAAATGATAATGTGGCTGAACCAACTCTCCTCCCCACATTAGGCCTCACGGGGTAAGGCTATCCTTGTAGGCAGGATGACGCACACTGGCTTGGCTTCCAACACAGTACACAGTTCAAAATCGTGGCTGAAGGCCAGCCTGGTCTCCCACGTTTAAAGTTCCTTTCTCTGACTTTCAAAATAATATTTCCACAAAGACGTTCACAAAGGTCCCCCTCTGCCGGGCTCAGACCTCTCACGATATGGTTAACTTAAGTTGCAAGAGGGCTCCCTTCCCAAAGCTTAATATACTTTGGGTCTCCCTCAATCGTCCTCAGACGACTTTCGGATGCCGAAGACTTTCAAATGTGCGTGGGATTTTGTTACAGACTACTGCAGGATCACTTTGACTCAATGTTCACTATTTACTTTCACTCTTGCTGTTTGTTTGCCCTTTATCTACAAACAATGCACCTTTCACAGAGACTTTCTAATGGGCTACTTCCTTTCAGTGAACCACTGTTACTTAATCTTGCATCTGTATTTTACTTTAAAGTTAATTTACCGGTCTGCCTTTCTTTGCGTCTCATCCCCACGCGTTAAGCCTTCTCTTGTGATATGATGTTGCTACTTTATTTACTTTAGCACACACTGGTCTCTCGGGTCACTTGTCGACTCACCGGCTGCGTGCACTTCTTTCTTCTCTTAAGGTTTTCCAATTTTCGATCTTGGAAGTTCTGCTCATTTTCGTGTTCCGTCTTGCTCAGAGAGTGTGTCTTTAGGTGTTGCCTTTTACTCGGGTGAGGAGAGCTAATCGGTATCAGGTGTATGCACTTAAGTAAAAGTACCTGACTTTGCCTGACCCGATTAACGTGACATGTCCAGTACGATGTGATAGAGTTAGTCTGGTTACTCTTCTTTGACACCCTCTTCCTCAGCCCAGTGTTTGTGCAAAAAGGAGATGGGGTTTGGGAGGGAGGGGGAGTTGGAGCTTTGGTAAATCCTAAAAAATAGGATGGGGTAGATAAACAAAAGAGGGGAGAATACTGCATCTCACCATTGGCTATCCCACCCCCACTCCCCAAAGACCCCTCAACCAGGTGACCTGTCATTGGAATACAGGAAACAGAACAAATTTGGACCTTCATTCAAGGAAATTACAAAACTCATGTTTATTGGCTTATGACTAGGCCATTTTTTACTATTGGCAGTCCATGTACCTAGTTTCCACTAGTATCTCCCTTTTGTGCAAACAAATTGATAATTGAACTTCTGTGCGTTTTCTTTATTATAGTTCGTTTTTTACTAATATTCTCACACCATGAAATCATTTGTGTTCGCATCTATTTGTTTTTTGTATTATGTTTTTTATTGTTGATAAGCCATTCATGCCTAATTCATTTAATTTCTCCTTGTGAAATTAACACAAAATAATTCTTTTACAAACTTGCCCTGATTGTTTACAGAGAACCCTAAAAACAAGTGATACCATTTTGGTACGCCTTGAGAAATAATCTGTGATTTGAATCTATTGCAAATTTTGTTTATAGCAGTAGGGACCCTCTTGTTATAATACAATTCTCCTGGGTCAGACACCCTCTGATTTCTCACATCTACAAGTATAGCATTCACACCATATATGGCAGATAACAGTAGGGTTTCTGCGAATACCGCTGATCCTAGTACAACATGATGTACCCAGCCGATGTCCCCGCAAGGCTTTGTCACAAGGTCACAAGTGAGATGTTGACAGCCATTGTCAAATGTCTGCCATTTCATGGCAAGTACCTCCCACCATTGTGCAAATGCTATAATATATTAGTGATTGCTTAGGAAATGACATATAACCTGCTCTCTAAGGGCTGTCCCTAGAGAACTCTGTGTGCTGACTGCCTGGACACTTGTCCTGCTGTATTTTCCTGCTTATCAACTGATAACTCTGTATGCTGTGTACTTTCTATCTAATAAAAGAAGCTTTTTTCACCCATCAGTCTGTGTCTAATCTTATTTGCTGCAAGATCTTGGCCCCACAGAATGGTACAATTGTCTCTGGCCTAACTGCGTGTGAGTTTTGCTGTGGGCTGCCCTCGACCATGACCACATGGCCAAGTAACACAAGGTCCTCACCATACCAGAGGTCGCTTTTATTAGCGTTGCACACCTGTTGACTGCGAAGTTGACAAATCTGCAGTGGGGGTCGAGAGGTGGGCCACAGAGGATCTCCAGCGCAGCACACAGCTTTGAAACTGTTCCCCTCGGGCTGATAGGTAAATACAACCATCCTGCCGCTTATTTTCTGTCACTCCGTTTTTCTTGGCATTGCACCATACTTTGACTAAACATTGATTTTCCATTTCATGTATGCGCTGCTTCTCCATCTACACACCCTCTGTATATTTTGTATTTGTCTGTAACTGGGTAGATAGCTGCGCCACAGATATTTTTTGCTCTGACTGTCGTATTCATCATGTCTGTCTGGCTTCTGTCTGTCTGCCTGCCTTGCTTCTATGCGTTATTTGCTGGCTTCAGTGTATAGCGCCAAATGGATTCCCTACGAATGAAATTAGTGCCTCAGGCTATCCTGCACGTAGTTATTTTGGGGCCGTCGCTCAGAGAGTACTAGGGTAACATGTCTGTGTTGAGCGATCTTGGCTACCACAGAATGGCAGAAACGTAGAGAAAAAAATAGGTAGGTTTCATATATTTTAGTAGAGCATGTCCTTGGAGTCGCAGAAGCACTGACGGTGCTAAAGCCCACGACTCCCCCTCTTGCCTCTATCAGAGAAGCTCACTGCAGACGCAGACAAGCTAAAGATAAAAGACAAGCTCTGAAATACCAAATGCAGTCCTTGTGTAGTTATATTCGGTAGTTATAATCTGGTTATCATAGTTCACTGACTCCCACTCTTCCCTCAATAACGATCGGCACATTTTAAGGGGGCCTTTCTTGCAAACAGCTTGTATGTGGGGATACTGTCTATTTGTCATGTTATGTTAAAAAGGCTTCTGCGGCAGCTATTGGTTTTATTTTATTTTATCTGCTCCATTCTACCAGTGATGTTTTGATTTCAGTTTTGGGTTCGGTTTGCAGTTTACACTGTTTAAAGATGTTTTGATCCTTCTTGCGGTTTCTTGCGATTCAGGACTACGGTCCCATGCAACATCACAATCTATTTCTGGATTGCAAACTATTGAGACATGCTACTGTCTCCAGATTGAGTTTCAGAGTCACTGCACCCATGGTTATTGTGCACTGCCACAAAACCACGATTTGTGACCTGGGTGGGGGTACAGATAGGGGGTGCAGGTGTGTTGTCACATGGCAAGCAGGACTGGGCGCAGGTTCCGATGCATTTGCCCCTGGTTGTCTATCAAGAGTTCTTTCTCAGCGTGCCATTGGTGTAAGATTGTGTGTTCCAGCTAATTGGGTTGCCCTGTATTTGTTCTCCACACCGTAGCTTGGCTTTGCCACTCAAAGGGTCGCTGTGCTACACCATTACCACACATATCCTTGGCCTATGCTAGACACCTTTAATTTTCTGCCTGCAGGCCTGCCTTGTTTAGGGAATTTACATATTCCATCAGGGTTACTTGTGTGATTTTTGGTTGATGAATTGACTTAGTGTTTTATTTCTTGATTTATTGTGGGCATGGTCAAGATTTTTTTGCTACTATTTTCCAGCACCCTGTCCAGGCTACAGACAACTTAGTGCACAGACATACCTACATGCTTTGCTTACCTGCTCGGAGGAGGCCTTGAATGGCAAGAAAATAGTTGCTTTATCTACTGCAACACTCAGAGCCTTGCGATCTACATCTGTGCTCTTGTTTCAACTAAAGAGGCAATGCTGATGGAACTTGGCCAATTGGGAGTTAAGTGCCACATGTTATTGTTGAGCTACACCCAGAAGCGGTTCCTCTTGTGTCTTACTTTATCTTTATATTCCGAAACCTCCATCAATCCTTGCTGGCTCCTGTCTCCTCTTATGTACCACCTCTCTGATTTGTCTATACGCTGTTACCACAAGAAAATACCAATTGCTGGGCGGTTGTTTGCATCACCCCTCTTGACCTGTACTGTCTGCAGGCCCAGCTCCTTTTGCATCTCCCTGCTCTTAATTCCTAGAGTTAGCGATGGGCTCAGAGCTATCCCCACCACTTACACCTGTAGCAGGGACCAATGCTTCCTTCATGTTTTCCATGTGTGGGGAATTCACCTGTAAATATTTGAAAGAGTGGAATTTTTTGACCTGGGTTTAAAGGAGCTTGTGGCCACTTAAGGGCTCATTTCATGCAGCTGACGTTTTGCACAAGGCTTTGGAAGATAGAAAGTCTAAGGTTTCTGATGGTCATTGGTCAGCTTACTCCGCCTAGTACAAAGTGTCTACAGACAGATTGCGTGACAGTCAGACTAGATTACTGAGGAACTCTCGGGCTATGCTAGAGAAAGAATTAGAACACTATAGGCATCCTTCCAAGGCCCACCAGCTAAACAGTAAACACACTCACAAAACAGGCCTCTACCCAAGTGTTTCTGTAGACACCATTAAAGACTCCCTTTCAGAAGCACCTACAGCACCACTGGTTGACCTGTTAGAGAAACTACCAGCATTCTCACCTCTCTTGAGGACCCGCACACCACCTACAATGCACCAGAGACACCACCCCCCAAGCAACAGCAAGCTGCCATGCCACCTCAGCCACAGCCAGGTCCCCCCCCTCCAGCGCCCCCCACTGGCTCCCACACCACCCCCTGCGCCCAAATCACCACTGCACTTTTAACGTTCTAGCGCCAGAGCACAACCTCTAGCTTCCTGCACCCCCATTGCTCCCGCCCAACATAACTGCTGTCACAACTTGGAACACAAGTGGACCTCAGACTAATTACACAGATCACGCGCTGAAGCAGACGCAGGTTCACCACATTGCACTACGGCGTTGAAGGAACTCACTAAACACGACCTTTAAGTGTCACAAGCCTCCATGTCTACACCACGACACTGCACAATAGGAATTACTCATCTTCCACTGCAGCCACCACACTTATGCGCACCTACCCTCAGGTCAATACCGATGCTGATCCTTTGAGAATTCATACTCCGTGGAGCTCTAATGACTATGGCACAACAATTCGCCATGTTGACCGACGACCCCACTGCTTTCATGGAACATTTGAACACTGATTGCCTGTTATGATCCCACCATTGGTTACCTTAAACAATTCCTACGAGCTGTGCTCAAAGACACATTATACAAACACATTATGGAAAAACTGCAATGGCCAGACACACTGGCGGAAGGTGAGGCTATTACTGCTAATATTTCCGCACTTGCCATCCTCAAAGAAAAATACCCGGTCAAATCTGACTGGTCAAACACAGCATGAAAGCAGAGCCAGTCTGAATCTCCCTCTGACTACCTATTTAGATTGACTGACTGTTTTACCAAATATTCCGGTATTACAAACGCTGGGGAACAAGCTAAACCTGCATTCGTTTTGCATTTTGTGAATGGTCTCCTTCCTGAAATTTCCAACAATGTTAAACATGTTCAGATTGGGTGGCAAGCTGAATCTATTGAAAAAGCACTGCAAGCAGCTCAACATTTCTTTGACAAACTCAAATGCCGGGAGCAAGATGGGTCTACCCGCCTCATGGCTTTGTAGATAAAGTATGCTCAACAAAAGACTGCCTCTGGAGGCCAGGGACGCTTGGATACCTCATGCCAAGCATATGCCCAACAAGCCCCTCCCGCTTTTCACCAGGGCCACCAGCTACAACAGAATTTTGCACAGCCATTTCTGCCTGCGCAGCAAACCCCTGCTAGGGCAACCTTTCTGCAGATATTGTAAGCAGACAGACCATCTCATCCAGAAATGTCCTTCCAAACCTGCCAGACCACAGCAACATTGTCCCACTTCTACTTGTAATGATTTCATTCCACCTGTCAATTCTCATTTTTACCCTCCACCCCCACTGCCTCCCCTTCTTCTAACTGGGGCTAACAGGACAAGCACAACTCCTATGGTTCACAATGACAATGCCAGAGGGACCCTGACTTGCGGTCTGCTGATTTGCTCCCATTAGACCGGTCTGGTCCCCTATCTCAAATGTGACATCCAAGGAAACAGGATGACTTGTTTAAAGGACACAGGTGCCAGGTGCTCCACGCTGCGGAATTCTTTTTTTTCTTTTTTTTTTAACTTTATTTCCATTTCGACAATAAAGAAAACATTACATATGTATAAACAGCAGATGGATCAGTAATACACTGTCAAATACATTACATTAAAAGCTTTGATCAAAGAAACTATCACATATCCGTTAAAGCCTATTCACAAATAACAACCCCACATTCACAACCATGAAAACCACACAGAACAAAACACAAAGACCCACCCCCACAATATAATTCTTGAGACTAGATACAACACCTATAGACCCCATCAAACCAAACAACCTTCACCCATAAAGATCATTAAAATTCCCCCATTGTTCATCATAACATGTTTCTTTGTGCAATTTACAGAACATAGTCTTTTCGTAGGCAGAAGGAACTTGCACATCAAAAATCCAGTCCTCTACCGAAGGTTTCTTCCTCGTCTTCCAGACTTTCAATATCTGTTTTGTAGCCACCAAGAAGACCTTGGCGATCCAACTCAATGTTACCCAATCAATTTTATGACCCCGCAGTCAATAATTGCAAAATAATTGCGGATGAGTTCCTTGGATAAGTAATTACCCAGACCCGATCAATCCTATCAACCTAATCACACCAAAAGTTCTCGACTCTCTCACAGCTCCATAACATATGGATTAACATACCCTTCTCCTTCCCACAACCCCAACAACTATCATTATCAGTCATACCTAGAATACACATACGAGACGGAGTCCAATAGATTCTACCCAAAATCCTCTGATGAATATATCACAGTTGCATATCTACTTTAGCCCTAATCGGGATCTTCCAAACCCTTTCCCATTCAACTGGGGTCAATTCTCTACCCAGTTCCTCTGTCCATGCCAACCTCAATTTATCCCACAAATCAGTCCACTGCACATCTAACTTCATAAATTTCAAAATGTCAGACACCTTACGCAGTCCACAGACTAATAGGTTAAGAACCTCAGGCTCCTGCAATATCGGCGCTTCCAATATTCGAACCCTTTCCGATACCAAATCCACCAATATTTCATATTTCCTCAACTCTCTATTTTGTAACCAAAACTTTTCCACCAGCCTCTCAAATGAAACTATTCCAGTCTCCCCCCAAACATCGCCAACCTTCGAAATGTCTCTACTAATCCAGCCTCTCCAATTCAAAGGTCTATTATTAATCTGGAGACCTGGGTTGAGCCATAGAGAGGCCCCTTTGTATACAAATAATCCCTGATCATTTCCCACTATTAGCGAGGTCAGTGCCGCCTCTGTCGCCAGAATGGTTTTTCAGTGACCTCAATCTCCCAGGCAACTTTCCAAATGAATACAAACATGTAATGTCAAAAGGTAGTAGTTTCTGCTTTTCAATCCGCACCCACCAAGGCGCCTGAGGCAAATCACCAACAAAATAGCTAGACACTTTTTTTTAAGAGAAAACCATCACAGTAATTCTTCAGAATCGAATAACCAAAGCCCCCTTCCTTAATACTGCGAATCATAATAAAACGTGGAATTTTGGCCCTTTTCCCTACTCCCCAAAGAAAATCTTGAAATACCCTATCAAACCACCGCAACACCTTCTTGGTGAAAAGCAAAGGCAACGACTGGATAATATACAGGACCTTCGGCAATAGAATCATTTTGATTGCATTAACTTTATCCCAAACAGTCAACGTAAATCGCTCCCATTTCCTAATATCTCTATGAAGAGTCTCTACGATCTTATCTACATTATAATTAACCAATTTACTGATATCACGAATAAGGTGTATACCCAAGTATTTGACGCTCACAGTCTCCCATTTAAAATCCCAACCCAATAGCTGTTCCTGCAGCGGTGAATACCGTACAGGAAACACAACAGTCTTCCCCCAATTAATCCGATAACCCGACAATTTACCTACCTCTTCAGAAATACTCTTCAATAAGGCACCTCCCTCAGCAGGATTACTCAATAGAACCACCACATCGTCAGCACAAGCCAACACTAAGTTCCCACGCATAAACCTCTGATCCCCATATGCTGTCGAATATACGCCAGTAAAGGCTCTAACACCAAATTAAATACCTGGGGGGACAAAGGACAACCTTGTCGGGTGCCCCTAAACAACTGCAACGGCTCCGAAAAACCACCATTCACCCATTCCTTAGCCGTTATCCCATTTTGCAAAGACTGAACCGCCCTAATAAACAAAGGCCCAAATCCCAATTTTGACAATGTATAATTTAAGAATCTCCAATTCACCTTGTCAAATGCTTTCTCAGCATCTACAAAAATAAGTAAAACATCTTTGACCTCAGACTCTGGTAAATCCAAAACATCCAACAACGTTCTAATGTTATCATATCCATGTCGATATCTCACAAATCCTGTCTGAGAACGTTCAATCAATACCCCCATATATTAAGTCGAGCAGTCAGTATCCTAGTGAAAATCTTCATATCAACATTAAGCAATGAAATAGGTCTATAATTACAGCATTTAGTTACATCCTTCCCTGGCTTCGGAATCATTGTAATTATAGCCTCCTTCATTGTCCCACATAACCTCCCGTCCTTTAGCATACAATTATACAAGTCACACAATATAGGCAACAACACTTCTTCAAATTCTTGATAGAATTCTACTTTCAGACCATCCACTCCCGGGGACTTCCCTTTTGCAAGTTCCCCAATCGCCAAGAAACCTCCGCATTATCAATGGGACTGTCCAATAGTTCCCTGCCTTCCTCCGAAACAACAGGAAGAACAATCTTCTCAAAAAAGCTATCCAACTCCTCCATCTGTGGGTCCATATCTTCCCTATACAAGTCGGCATAAAACAAACGAAAGCAATCCCCAATCTCATCCCTTTTGACCAGGACTTCACCACAATCATTCACAATCTTCTGAATATATACCCTCTCAGAATAACTCCTCAGTTTATTAGCTAAAACTTTCCCTCCACGATCTCCCCCTTCCCAATATTTTTGTTTCACAGAATACAAACCCTTTTCTGCCTGCAAATTCAACTCACTTTGTAACTTTTCTTTTATCACTGCCATTCTAGTCCTCAATTTCACATCATTTGTCAATGCATAGCATCTCTGCAATTTCCCCAAGTTCCTCTTCTAATTCTTTTAATTTAGCTTCTTCAACCCTTTGAACCCTAGCAGTCCAATTCATCAACTCTCCCCTAACAGAAGCTTTAAAGGAATCCCACACTATCATGCTATCTGCCGACCCACAATTTTCTTGAAAATAAGTGGTAATAAACATTTTCAACGCTACCAAAGTAGCCTCATGTTTCAGCACAAATGGTTTCATCCTCCATCTATAAACACTTTTCCGCTCAGCAACATCTGACAACCTTGCAGCCACGATTGAATGATCTGAGAGGTGCCTTTCCCCTATTGTCACATCCAAAACCGTCTCCGCAAATCTGTCTGACATAAGGATGTAATCAAGCCTCGAATACAAGTCATGTACCGGAGAGTAAAAAGAAAATTCCCTATCTCTCCAATGAGAATTCCTCCAAACATCAACCAAATTAAAGGCTTCCAAAAATTCTCAGAACTCCCTACTTGACGACTGACCAGTGAAACCACATGACGAATACCTGTCTAAGACAGGATCTATCACACAATTAAAATCTCCACCAATGATAATAGACTCTCCTCCCATATCACGCAACATCCCTTTCAAAGTCCGAAAGAACATCCCACCTCTCGCACAGGGACCATAAATAGATCCAAATGTTAACAATCTGCCCTCAATACTCAAATCTAGCAAGATAATACGACCCTCAGAGTCCATACTCACCTTGTCAATAAGGCCATTGAAACCTTTCCTAAACATAATTCCTACGCCCCTGGAATTAGAGGAATAGTTGTTCAAATATACTTTCCGGTAATGATTATTAGTCAATAAATTTCCAGCACCTTCCACTAAGTGCGTTTCCTGCAACAGAACTACATCAACTCTTTCCCGCCATAACTTAGACAGCACTTATTTCCTTTTAAGCAAGCAGTTCAACCCCTTCACTTTCCAGCTACACACAGACAATGGGCCCATCTTGAACAGAAACCAGCATCATGTATGCAAATCCCAGCAGGTCAACACCAACATTCCAATTTGCATTTCTAGAACGTATCCAGTCAGTGTAATAAAATTAAGCAATTCTTCCGCCCGCACCCAGACAACAAGAGACAACAAAAGACAACACGCGAACAAAAAATATAAATATTGCTTGAATAGAATCTAAGACACCGTGGACTTCAACAAAGCAACATTATATACACACAAAACCATATCCTAACCATCTCCCAGAATCCTATACCTACTGCATATATCATTGCATCCCTCCTACATAATTTACATAGCCACTTAAAACATGCAAAACCAAACATACCAATCAATTTAGTCAAATCCACTCTTTTTTCTTTAAAAGGAACACTACCGTACAGTTCTAATTACTACACATATACTACCCAAAATAAACAATACCAATGTCACCAAAGTCTACCATCTCAAGTAACGAGAAATATGAAAGCATCAAAAGAAACCCACCTGGCAACATCAACACCCCCCCAATCATAACAATAACCAGTAAACACTCTCACACTTCTCAAATCTAATTGCTCCAAGCAATATACTATAAAGGAATTCAATTAAAGAAATTAAAGTTAAAAAAACAAAATAAATTGTCAAACCCTGCAGAAATCCTCCAAACACACCGTACCTAACACCACAAATATGAGGAGACGAATGCATTCATCACAATTCCATTCCCCATCCACATACCAGCAAATATTAACCCTCCATTATTCAAGCCCCTATAAGGCATCCTCGTCCGCAACTTCCGCAACCCAACTCGCAACCCTCATGCTGATATAGCTATCCCTCTCCCACTAGCTCCATAGCCGATGTATCACAAGCCCCATGAACTAATGCGCAGAATAAACACACACTTTGCAAACACATCACATTTCATATAACAATCACATACAATAAAGCAAGGCAAGCATGTTCTCAAAAACCACCAAATCAAATTCACACTCAAACTCAGCAGTCCATGTTACTCCAGTATGACCATATTCAGTACACAGGGGCATAGGACAATGAACATAAGGACATAGAGCATGAGCTGGCCTAATCTAACATGCCTCCATTGTCTGCACGTCGTCATCCGTTCAAGCAGATCGCACAGACACAGGACAACAAAGCATAGAATACTCAAGAAACAATTAAGCAATGCTTTAGAATAACACTGAAATTAGCTGCAGCCAAAGCGCTTTCTGAGCCCTCATTTCATCGCTGTTCAAAAAGGCCAAAAGTAGTGAAAGTGCGAGTACTGGGGCACTCAAAAACTTCTACT
This sequence comes from Ambystoma mexicanum, assembly GCF_040938575.1. Lineage (NCBI taxonomy): Eukaryota > Metazoa > Chordata > Amphibia > Caudata > Ambystomatidae > Ambystoma > Ambystoma mexicanum. The sequence continues at coordinate 1,342,258,672 of NC_090923.1, read as the reverse complement.
GTAGTCCGCTCCCAAGTCCTTGCAATGTACTTTACGTGACAACATTAACATTCCAGAGTCATTAAGCAGGCAACCAGGCTTCAGCACAATGCATGCGCATACCCCACCTGCTCTTCACAGTTATTGTTCATTGTTCCGGCTTCCACACATCCCTTTGACACTCCTAAATACTGAAGTCAGAGTCTCCGAGATCATGCTGCAGTGAAGTACACATATCCCAAGTCACGTACAATTTTATGCTGACGCAGTTCTCCCTTGCCCGGCAATCATTGCATCACACAAGACACATGCTAAGTCTGCTGAGGGAGCAGAAAGTGAAACATCAACTGCCAGCAAAAAGGACACCCGCATTCGGTCCAGCAAACCGTAACATATTACGCAGCATTAGAGCAGCCAAACTCGCCTACCAAACCCGTCTGCCTTACTTCACTGTCTACAGCACCTCTCATGAGAGTTTGGTAAGCCCATGTGGTAGTGTGCAGCACGGTGTTAGGGTCAGACAGTGACAGCAGGCCGCCATCTTGAAAGTGCTAGAGTTGTTGACCGTCTGCTTACCCATTCTGAGAGTTTGAGGAGTAGCTGCATCTTCATATACATGGCATTGGAGCACGTCACGGTGTGCAGCACAGCGAGTTCGGCCTTTGTGACCGGGCGGATGTCTATGCTCAGCAAAAGTTCCCAGAGCTGCAGAATTTTTAAATGTGGATGTTTCAAAGGAAATTGTCAACGCTGTTGGGATATCTGGCACCACTATTCCACAACCGGTATCAAATGAATTGTCTGTTTCTATTGGTCCCATCACTGAACACCATGCCTTTCAGTTGAGCCCTTGCTCACCTGACAATCTGTTGGGTATTGATCTGCAATGCAAAATGCATTGTACCATTTATTGTTGTCCAGATGGTATTTATCCAGAGGTTGCAAAATCTAGGCAAGCCAAATGTTTGTTTCTGAACAAACTACCCAGTCACCCAGACCCTTCTTCACTCCTCACACCCGCACAAGCTACACAGGTACAACACCTTATTGACTCAGTGCCATTGCCCTCTGGACAGCATATACCAATGAGGTAGGACCTGTTCTTTCTGCTAAACCTGTTCGCATCACTCTCAATATAGAGGTCCCTCTTCCATGTGTGCCCCAGTACAGAACATCCCCGCAAGCAGAGGACGGTATCAAGTCTGTCATCTCTTACCTCATTGATCAGGGCATACTTTACTACACCACTAGCCCTTGCAATACTGTGGTGCTCCCAATTGAGAAAGGGCACAGGCAAATTCCGTTTTGCTCACGATTTGTGCGCCCTTAATAAGGCGGTAATAACCCTCACATCCGGTGGTCCCAGACCCCCTGGCCATCCCCTCCTGTATCCTGCCCCACACCCAATTTTCACTTGGAATGATCTTGCCTCTGCCTTCTTCTCTGTCCCCATCCACCATGACTCTCAGCATCTCTTTCTATTCACATACAAGGGACGTTAGCTCACCTACAGACTCCCTCACAATGGGCTTTATTGAGTTCCCATCTCTTCTCTCCCAGATTCAGCAGGAAGACCTCCAGGATGTCACCTTCCCGGGTGGCTCCACTATGATCTGATACATGGAGGCCCTACTGTTAGCATCACCTTCCTTTTAGGTCTCCCTCGCCGACTCCGAAGTGCTCCTCACTTCCCTAGCAGAAAAAGGTCACAAAGTGAACAAGACAAAATTGCAGCTCTGCCTTCCCACTGTCCATTGCTTGGGACACATTTCCCATGGTACTAGGTGCCTTGCCCACTCTTGTGTGTCCTGCATCGTACAATGTCCGATGCCCGCCACTAAAAGACTTTTTAGGAATGAGCAATTCTTGCCACCCGTAGATCCTGGATTGTGCCTCTATGGTAGCATCTATGCAAAAGATGCTACACGACACCCAGCATGACAAACTCACATGGTCTCCGGACTCTTCCACAGCATTCTCCAAGATCAAGACTGCCCTTCTCCATTGCTCCCACCCTCGCCCTACGTGACTACTCTAAATCATTCCCCCTGTTCTGTGATGAGGAAGAGGGGTATGCCTTAGAGCACGGGGACCTACAACGCTCTGCAGTCTATTCAAGCTCGCAGTTAGACCCTTTAGCCTCTGCCTTTCCCAAATATCTGTGTGGTAGCTGCTGCTGCCCTTCTCCTTACAAAAGCTGGCATCGCCTTAGGACACCACATAAATGTAGCAGTACCACGCTCTGTATTAGCACTCATCCTCAGGGGTAAAACACAACACCTATCTGCTGCACGTCTCACTAAATATGAACAACTGCTCTTCCCTGCCACCAGCATCAATCAGATGCACCCCACTCAGCCCTGCCTCCCTCCTACCCACACCCGATGACGGTCACCTGCACGACTGCTTGCGGCGGTTGACATATCACCAAGAACCGACCTCAAGGATATCCCCCCTCCCCAATGCAGACCTCATTCTCTTTGCTGCATCTCTAAGACAAGACCGGTCAACAGATAGTATCCAGGCAAGTTTTGCCGTTTACACCTCCTTTGAAGGGTTTGACGCTTTTCAGCTCTCAATCGTACGATCAGCACAAGATGCTGAACTCATTGCCCTCATACGGGCTTGCACGATCATCACACAATGCATAGCCACTATATGACATGCATTACTTACCGTAATAGCATTTCTGATGATTGTATCTGCTTAGATTCACATGCTGTGCATATGGTCCGACATCCAGTGGGAACCGCAGAGTACTGCATCTTGTTTTTCGGGGACCGAAAGGGGACGTCGGCATAGGCGTGTCTGTAACACTATCCCTATCGTGACGTGTAGTGTACCCAAAATCCCTCACGTGCCGAGGTCCCTCCGATTGTATTTTTTCTGCCATGAGGGAGCCCAAGGCTATAGTGAGTGAGTACACAAAGAGAGAAAGTAGTAAGATGTCTATGTTCCTTCCCACACCCAGTGGGGAGGTAGGGAGGGCGCATGTGATTCTAAGCAGATACAATCATCAGAAATGCTATTATGGTAAGTAATGCATGTCTTCTGATGCTTGTTAATCTGCTTAGAATCACATGCTGTGCATAGACTAGCAAGCAGTACCCGGAGTTGGAGGTGGGTTGTGAGAAGGAACAGTAGAGAAAAGGTGTCCTAGTACTGCTTGTCCCACCTGAGAATCAGACCTAGAATGAGTGTCTAGGCAATAGTGTTTTGTAAAGGTGTGTACAGAACCCCAGGTTGCTGCTTTGCAAATGGACTCTAGGGGAACATTTGCAATGAATGCTATGGATGCCCCAGTGCCCTGAGTAGCATGTGCTCTAGGCTTGAAGGGCAGTTCTCTCTTAGCAAGAGTGTAACAGTGTGATGCATTTAACAATCCACCTTGAGATAGCCGATTTAGAGACAGGATCCCCTTCTCTATCAGCCGCCACTGAAATGAAAAATTGGTTTGTTTTCCTCAGTGGTTTAGTTCTTTCCAGGTAGAACATGATTGCCCTGCGCACATCTAGTGTGTGTAGGCTTCTTTTGATCATGCTAGTGGGATTCTGGAAAAGGGTAGGTAGTTCAATCGATTGGTTCACATGGAACTTCGAGATGAATTCAGGCGCAAATCTGGGGTGAGTGCGCAGAACTACCTTATCCCTGTGGACTGTAACAAAGGAGTCTAGGACAGAAAGTGCCTGTAGTTTGCTAACCCTTCTTATAGAAGTGATAGCCACTAGGAAGGCTGTCTAATAAGTCAGGTCTTTTAGACGTGCTTTATGCATTGGCTCAAAGGGAGATCTCATGAGCCTGGTTGAAACCACATTTAGATCACATCCAGGAACTGGGTGAGAAATGGGAGGATAAATCCTCTTAACCCCCTTCCATAAAGGCCTTAATCACCAGAATCTTCCGCCACAACACCGTATGTTGTGATGTGGTGTAGACTGAAAGAGCAGCCAGATGAACCTTTAGGGAATTGAAGACCAACCCAGTGTCTAGCAGATGGGTTAGGTACAGCACAATGTGTGTGGGTGAGCAATCGATGAGATTGACGCCCTTGGAATTACACCAGATGAAAAACCGTTTCCATTTGCTGGCATAACAATAACATGTATTAGGTTTTCTAGCTTCCCCGAGTATGTCCATGCATGCACCTCTGAGGGAGCTGTAGGTGTCCAAACTCTGACCTCAGGAGCCAAGCTGCCAAGTTCAGAGTTTGTGTGCATGGGTGTAGGGTCTCCCCCCTGTCCTGAAACAACATGTTGTACGGGCAGGGTAGTTCCACTGGTGGGGAGAGGGACATTTCTATTAGATGAGCGAACCTGGGTTGGTGGGCCCAAATGGGGGCCACCAGTATCATGGTAATTGGTTCCTGGTGCATCTTGTGCACTATCTTGTTGAGAAGGGGAATCTGGGGGGAAAAGCATAGGCAAATCTCCCTGACCATGTTATCCAGAGACCGTTCCCCTTGGAGCGTTCTGGGGGTACCTGGAGGCGTAGTCTTGGCATTGGGCATTCTCCTGAGTTGCGAACAGGTCGATCTCTGGGAAACCCCATTCTGTAGAGACGTTGGACACAATGTCTTTGTGCAGACGCCATTCGTATTCTACAGGTAGAGGAAAGTCTCTGCTGAGCACGTCTGCCAGAAGATGGAGTTCCCCATGAACATGTTGGGACAACAGAACCATCTTGTGTCTGAGAGCCCATATCCAAATGTTTTGAGACAGCTTGGATAGCCCTGGAGAGTGAGTGCCCCCCTGTTTGTTCAGGTAATACATGGCTGTAGTGCTGTCTTAGAATCAGCCCTGTCTTCCCCTGTAGTTACATCTGAAAGGCCTTTAATGCCTTGAACACCGCTAATAGCGCCAGTAAATTTATATGGTTGGACCCTACTTGTGGGGACCACACTCCATGTGCTGTCTGCTGAAGCAGGTGAGCCCCCCATCCCGTGAGAGATGCGTCTGTCGTGAGAGTGGCTTCCACTGCAGGGGTGGTGAAGGTTTTCCCCTTCAAGAGGTTTTCTCTTGACTACCACTGCAGAGAGAGAACGAGGGCTGGCGAGACAACTACCAGATCTTCCCATTGTCCGCTGGCCTGACACCACTGGCTGTTGAGCCACTCTTGTATGGGACACATGCGCAGCCGCACGTGGGGAACCAAGTATATGCACAACGCCATAATTCCTAGCAAACGCATGGCTTTGCGCACTGTCACCTCCCGACTGGCTACATATTGAGGGATCTGAAAAAGCATGTTCTGAACCCTCTCGTTGGAGGGGAAGACAAGGCTGTCTTTCGTCCGGATTAGAGCTCCCAGAAATTGTTTTATTTGACTGGGGACTAGACTGGATTTCTTCTCGTTGATAAAGAACCCCAGACTGAACAGAAGGTCTACAGTCTTTTGGGTGTTAAAAAAAACATGTGTCGTACGGGTCCCCTGTTATTAGCCAGTCATCGAGGTAAGTGAAAACCGGGACGGATAACTTGCGCAGGTGTGCTGCAGCTACTGCCAGGACCTTCGTAAACACCCTTGGCGCCGAGGCGATGCTGAAGGGGAGTACCTTGAATTGGTAATGGCTGTCCTCTATCATGAACCTTACATATATCCTGTGCGCTGGCAACATTGAAATATGAAAGTATGCATCTTTCATGTCCAATGTTATGTAGTACCCCTGTTTCAACGGTGGGATCACCTCCTGTAGCACTACCATGCAAAACTTCTGAGGTTTTATGAACTTGTTCGCTGGGTGCAGGTCTAGAACACGGCGCATGGTGAAGTCCTTTTTGGGTACAAGGAAGTACACTGAATAAATACCTTTGTTTACCTGAAGAATAGGGACGGCTTCTATGGCGTCCTTTCCCAGCAGCGCTTCCACCTCTTGATTCAGGGGCTCCAGATGGTCTGGTGAATGGCGCTGTGAGCGCCGTGGTCTGTATTGTGGAAGTAGGGCGAAATCCACGCAGTACCCGTGGGCGACCGGCTTTATGACCCACTGGTCTGAAGTTATCCCCTCCAGTGCCCTGAGGAAAGATGTTAAGCGCCCCCCGACCGGGGTGACATGGGAGGGGACCAGGATCTGATGGTAATTTCTGACCAGAGGATGCAGCTCCTCTAGGATTGGGGCCTCTACCTCCGGCTTTGCCGCGTTGCTGACCCGTTGGTGGGTAGTATGCAGGGCTTCCGGATGTTTGTCCATCATTAAAGTTTCCCATACCATAGTTGTTCTGACTTGCACGGGACCGCCCTCGAAAGGACCGCCGAGAATTACTTCCTCTCTGGGGGGAAGGTCTTTGAGTAATTTGTTGCAGTCACTTAAGAGCCTCATGCTCTTTTTTGGCTGTTTCTAGGGCCTCATCGACCGCCTTTCCAAAGAGGTTAGTTTCATCAATTGGTTTATTGATGAGAGGCCTGTGTCTCAGGCTTAAACAATGAGGTACGAAGCCAAGCGTGCCTTTTCAGTAAGGTTCCCTGAGCCAGAGACCTGCCTGCTGTTTCAGCCGTGTCCAGAGTGTACTTTATTACATTCTGGTTCACTTGCCTACCTTCGGCCACAATAGTGAGGAGCTTGGACCTGATGGGCTCCGGTACCTCCTGGAGACCTTCCTGTACTAGGTTCCATTGAGCGTCAGCATAACTCGCTAGCAGCGTAGTATTATTCGCTATGCGCGTGGTATATGCGGCAGCCAAGGTAACACGTTTACATAGGGCATATAACCTCTTGGATTCTCTATCTGGAGGTGCCTCCCTCGTAGCAAGGGGTACTCCTACTCGTTTCCGGGTAGTAGTCACTACCAGGGAATCGGGGGTGGCGTGCCCTTTAATGTATTGAGGGTCCGAAGGAGCTGGCCGAAATAACTTTTCTACTCTTGGGTTCACTGCCCGGGTTTGAGCTGGTGACACCAGGGAGGGAGCTAATCTTCTCTTAATAGAATTAAGGAGGGGAATGGCCTGGCTAGAGGGGGGTCTCTCCTTAAGAATAGCACCGCCTCTTGAGTAGTGATTTGAAAATGCTCAGCTGCCTTCCGTAACACGCACATTGAAGGCACAATACATCAGCGTCCTGATCTATTAGGGGGGAGTGCCCATGGGACAGTCCTCACTTGCTGGTTTTCTACCCAATTGTCCGTGGCATCCGCCTGGTCCTCATTGTAGCCCTGCAGGAGGGAAGGTTCTTCATCTTCACTGTAAATGTCCTGATAAGTATCCATCTGGACGATGCCTTCATGATGGACGGGGACAGAGGGCTGATCTTCTTGGAAATGTGAAGCAGATTGAAGATTAGGTTCTCCACAAGATCTTTTCGGGGAATGACGTTGAGAAAAACTGATAATTTTTTCAAAGACTGTCCATACACCCTTCACATTTTTCCCTTGTCCATTTAGAGGACCCAGAAGGGCCTACGGGTGGAAAAGTGTAGTCTTCCGCCCTTTGTGCCGAAAAGTGTTGGAAAGAGGCTCTTGACAGTCCTTATAGGTATCGCTAAAATCGGGGCACCATGGCATATCTAAGGATTTGTCCTTGGCATGCTCCATGTTTTTCGGCGGAACAGGAATAAGCCCAACCGATGAAGTAATTCTTGCGATACTGTGTTCTATTACCCCCGAATCGGCGTGAGTTAGTGGGTCCGAAGGCCTAGCAGTAAACGTACCGGCTACCGCAGCGTTAGGGGGCCCAGTGGTCGGTTTTTCGCCTTGAGACCTAGTTGTAATTTTTGGGCCTAGCGGGCCTTTCGGGACCGTCGGATTTCCGCGCTTCGATGTGTTAACCTGATTTAGGGGTAGCGCCCTTGTTTGTTTTGGAATGCCCAGTCGCAAAACGCTGCTGCGGATGCGGGGAAGGCTGTTGATCTGAACAATCGGAGGAATCCGCTGAAATTTTCGACGGCCATGCCGACGCCTTCATCTTTTTCAACGTACCCGTCGAGATAGGTGTAGGGGTTGTGTGTTTAATGTAATGCACTTGTACGCACCTGTCGCCGGGTGTTGGCCCTGAAGCAAGACCAAAGTCAGGCCTTGAAGGGTCGGGGACAGGCGTGGCCGACCTAGAAGTGTCCCCCTCGAGGTCTATCACATCCGCAACGGATGTTTGGTCATCGGAGGTCCCCCTGTCACTTTCGGCGGGTGTGGCGGTGGGGGAAGAGGGTTCCGTCCACGACATACCATACGCGGTCCCCCGCTTTACACGGCGCTCCTTAAAGGTTCTTAGGCCGAAGGAGTTTACAAGCCGCACACCGCTTCTCGTCGTGATCTAAGGGGAGACAGGATTTGCACGTCCTGTGTTTGTCCTTCCACGGGTATCTGACCCTACAATTAGGGCAGAACCTAAAAGGAGTCCTAGACCTAGAGGGTAAAGAGGGGGAAAGAGGAAAGACATAACGGTAATATGACCACCTCGACCCCACTCTCCCTACTGTAAAGGCCGGCCAGAAGGGCCACATGGATGCTTCAGCCGCCGGATCTTAGGCGCCGAAATCCATCACCGTAGACAAGCGCCCCGCAGTCTTCTTCGAAGCTGTCCTTGCCGTCGAAATGACTTAAGGGGGGAATAACCGACAAGTCGGTTTAGTACAAACAATGTCTCTTATGTAAGAGCTCTGCTATAGGGCGACCAGTTATCTAGGCGGACAAAAACAATCTGAGGGACCTCAGCGCGTGAGGGATTTTAGGTACACTACACGTCAAGAATGGGATAGTGTTACAGACACGCCTATGCTGACGTCCCCTTTCGGACATCGAAAGACAAGATGCAATACTCTGCGGTTACCACTGGATGTCGAACCATATGCACAGCATGTGATTCTAAGCAGATTAACAAGCATCAGAAACACTGATTCACGTTACGCTTTTGGTATCTCACACGACTACAGGACCCTCTGGAAACAGAGGGATTACCTAACTGTACAAGGTACTCCCATTCTCAATTCACACTATGTTGAAGCCCTGCTTAATGCGATCTTACTACCTACCCAGTTGGCCATTATGAAGTGCAAGGACCACACTCTGACAGCACCTCACAGGGTAACGTGCTAGCTAATGGCCATGCAAAAGATGCGGCCCTTCATGGCCCGGAGGTTCCAGATCATGTTCTGCAGTTTCTCCTCTCATTTGCTGTTTCTCCTCTCATTTAAAGACCCCCCCCCTAGAATTTCTTTCTGTCCTGGTAGATCTCCTAGAAGCGCCCCCTCCCCAGGCCGAGAAACAGGGCTGGGAAAATAACAAAAGTGTTTGTTGCTCTGATCGCCTATGGTTTGATAACGCAGGTCGGTTAGTGGTTCCACTAGTGTTATTGCCGTATCTAGCACATGTTGCTCACTCAGTGTCCCATTCAAGCAAGGAAAAATGACCTCTGAGGTCCAGAGATATTGGTGGTTTGCACCCAAGTTTCCCTACAGTGCTCAGAAATACTGTGCTGACTGTCCAACATGTCTCACATTCAACCCGGGGAAAACCACTCTAGGGGCACGTGAAGTCCCTTATGGCCCCTTCGTGAATCTCCAAATAGACTTCATTAGCATACCGAAGTGCGCCTCCTTTGAGTACGTCCTGATAATCATTGACACATGTTCTAAATGGACTGAGTCCTATCCCTGTAAATATGCTGATTCCATTACAGTGGCCAAGAAACTGCTCAAAGAGTTCATCCCACGTTTTGGCCTTCCAGTTTCCATAAACTTTGACAGAGGCACCCATTTCACGGGACAGATTGTACAAAACCTGTGCAGTGCCTTGGGGATCCTTCTGCACTTCCATTGTAATTTTCACCCATAATCGGCAAGGGCGGTGGAACACCGATACTTCGACGTGAAGCTTCGCCTTGCCAAGGTCTTCTAGGAAACTTGTCTAAAGTTGCCTGATGCCCTCCCTCATGCACTCATGGACATATGAAATTCTCTAAATAGAGTACACAGCCCCCCACCCCACAAGACACTCATGGGGAGGCCTATGAGAATGTCAGTTACTCTGCCACCTTCACCTGAACTCTAATGTACAACTGAATGATGATCTTGTTGTTTCAAATTGCAAAAGACCAATGCTTGTGGTCAGTTCTCACTTCCAGAAAATCCAAGAAGCTCTGCCTCGACTGCCTGAAACGCTGTGCCAAAGCCTCCTGCCAAGAAACTGGGGGGGGTCCTGAAAGTGAATCAGTGAAAATCCTCCCTGCATCCTCGCTGGAAGGGTCCTTTCCAGATACTGTTGACAGCCCAAACCACAGTACGGTGTAGAAGCCATGACTCCTGGGTCCACGCCAGCCAGTGTGTGAAAACAGCACCTCCAATCGAGGAAGAACAGCAAGAGGTCCATGACAAAGATCACCCGCTGTCTGCCAGAAACAAAGACATAGCAAAGCTGCAATCTGCAGGGGTACAGGATAACACCCCTCTTCAGCTGCCCACTGGGGACCCAGCAGCTAAAACCATGGTAACTACGCAGACAGCACTCCTCAATGACAAAGTTCTTCTACAGGTCCAGAGGCACAACTTGTGGAGTGCGGCCACCATCTCCCCTAATATCAGCAGGTGAACTATACCTACTGAAAGTAGGTAACTGCTACGCCTGTCTGCCATGAGTGGCCCACCGCTCTCACATGTTTTTGTCACCAAGCAGCTACAATAACGCTGCACACCTGGAGAGTAGGTGGATAAGTCCTCCAGCCCAACAGGGTTTTGGAGGACAGTTGAATGCAGACAGCGCCTCAGCTAATATCTTCCAACTCTACACATCTGTCATCAACATTGCAGGGATCCTGAACTTTTACATCATCCACTCTCCTGTCTACCGGGTTCTGCAATGACCGACACTCGTTGAAATATTTGGGCATAAGGCCCCAATCTCCGTAGCATTGGACTGCTAAAGCTAGGAATTGAATTATTGAATCTGAATTGTTCCCAGATGTTGCTGTTCCTTACCATGATATTGGCTCTGCCTCCCCCTACATCTGCCATCCTACACCCAGATACCAACACCTTCCTAAACTTCCCTTTGGCATAGGCTGACCGAATGTATGCCTCCGATTGCTATGTATGATCTCACACTCCTATGTACGCCAGTGGGAGGGTGGGGGGTGGTGGGGCTCCCCTTCATCCCTATCCCGTTCCATCAGGCTGAATGGTGTTATGACCTCCTGATCAATTACTCTTTTTGACGCCCCCTTCCCCTGGGGATTCTTCTACCCCAACTGTGCCAATACTTTACCTCCTAGAATACTGACTGCATTTGTTCCACACGCTCTGATCTCTTTTACCGCGATAAGCACTATGCATTCAATGGGTATCACACCAGCCACCTATGTCCTTAACAGAAGTGCTACCACCATCACTTATGACTTAACAGCTATCAGTAGGATGGGGCAATTTCATAGTAATGGCTATTCTTACTGTATATAATATCTATGATGAAAAAAATATAGTTCAAATGAAAAAATGGACACGAATCATATTGAAATGTGGTAACATCATGTAGATGAACGGGAATACATTATATATACAATTCAGAATGTACAGAAGAGAACGAACAATATATTATGACTAATGTCTAATGGTTGGATGTACTTTCATCTTCATTGCCAAGAAATGGTAAAACAAATTGTGAGCACGTTTATGATCTCAGAATTAACTTGAGACACCCCTGGTGAAAAAATATGGGATTACCCATCATATAGTAATTTGCCTAATGACACCACAAGGGCCTTTTTTTTAAACCATCCTTAAAGGACAAAGCCACAACTAAGAACAGCGGCATGTGATGATATCATCCATGCAGGTCGACAAACCATGAGATATTAACATAAACAACAAACACATCGAACGAACACATCGAACTAAAACAGAACGGTGGTGCGTATGACATCATCGCGTTATCACGTGATGACGTCACACATAGAATGTAAATAAATAGAACGGCGGCCATTTTGCAGCCGTTCGCACGCGAGGCTGCAGAATTTCGTGCTTGGGAGTGAGAGATACAGAGACTTCTGTCTGACAAGGTAAATGCTGGAGATAGAAAAATAGAGTTTTACATGCATGATGACATTGACCTTAAGTTCAACCCCCCCCCATTTTTAAGAGGACAATATAGTGATAAAGGATTTTTTTCCCTTAGAACTAAAGGAGAGTTTTCAGATGAACCAAATTCCGAATAGTGATTACGAAGGGCAATATACAGCCAACATTAATTCATCAACAACCAAGTAGATAGGTAAGCAATAAAGTCTCTACAATTTCTGTAATACAATAACTCGGGAGACAGTTTACCACAAATTGTGAACTTTTATTCACAGAACGGTCTACACATTGAGATAATCAAAAGGGCATCATTGGCACTAGGAGGGACCTAATTGCATCACCAAGGGCAGCTTACTGCACAAGCAGTGGTGAGATTCCAAACAGAAGTGGGAGGCACCATTGGAAGTATCACACAGGTGAATATTTTAATGGATCTAACTAAAGAAGTTAACATGCTAAAATCTGGACACCCCATCTGGGTATATATTTTTAACTGGATTAGTGTAAAAGGATTGAACTATTCTTATTTATCTGGTATTGTTGGCATTAAGTTGAACAGGCAATTCTGATAATGAGTGAGAAACCGTACTGAATTAGTCAAAATCACCTAGTTAATTATGAGATCATAATTAAAGTGACAGTGGCAGTGAAAAACAAAAGAATAATGGAATTTAAAACCTATAAATCTAAATTGTTTATTCTAGATGGAACTACAAGACCTTTGAAGAAAATAGACAACTCCTGAAGAAGGGGAGCATCAAACCCCGAAACGCGTAGAGACACAAGTTAACGGATTGTTATTCTAGAAAATATTGCCCAGATGGGTTATTATTGAATAATCAAACGTCATACTGTATATTGTCTATTTCGAATTGTGAAATGATCAACAAAGTAAAATTTGAAATTCAACAGTTTGGTATTATGTATGGTCTAACATAAATGAATAAGTGTGTATATATACATTTCTTTGAGTAAAGAATTTTTATAAGACAAGAGTTATTAGCAAAGTGTTATTTTTGAATTACAGAATTGAACATATAGGAATCATTCACTAATTGGTTGTGTTCACAATATTTTTGGGTGTGCAGGGGACGGGAGAAATCCACAAGTGTGTGGTTATCTGTTGTCTATAGTATAGTTTATACAACCTAGTGTCAGGGTTGGTTTTCTCCCCGGCACCCCACTACTAAATTTATACTTTATCAAATTTTAAGGAATAAGAGGAGTGCACTGTGATAAATTGGCTAGCAATTTCATAGTAATGGCACACCTAGCACTGCAATAGCACTATCCATCCACAGAAGGTTTTATTTCCTTTGTGGGGCTAGCGCCTACCAATGGCTACCAGCCAACTAGATGGTTCAGTGCACCATTGGGTTCATTCGCCTCGCAATCTGCCATATGTCCCTTATTCCTAATGTTCACTACACACCTGACGTTCCAAGCGCAATGCCTGGACATGGTTCAAAGGCCTCCTAGGGTTCCTGATACCGAACATTAGCACTGCCATCAACAGGGCCTATCTTTATTCCACATCACTCCTCCTAAAACAGGTAGCCAACACTGCAAAAGGAATATAGATTCTTAAAAGTGAACAAGTTGCACTCAGAACTATGGTCCTCCAGAATAGAATGGTGCTGTATTATTTACTAGCTGCCCAAGGGGGGATTCACTGCTCCAGATAAGATTTTGACATGGGAGTATTTTACTCCCAATTTTTTAAAGTTGGGTGTAAAGTGATTTTTCAGGGAGTACAAATGTAGTCCAATTCCCAATGAGAATATTTTATAAGCGGGAAAAAATACGTTTTAACTGGGAAACAGAAATGTTTTTGTAATAATTATTTGCACCTATTTATTCATACAAATTAAAAGATACACGTTTACTTCTTCTAATCACACAATAATAATAGCACTTTCTTCTGGTGGTACTACATGCACTGTTGGTCCGAACATATTCATGGAGCTGTGTGAGCGAAAGCAGGGTCACAAGGTCATATATGTCAGTTTCTCATTTTTTGTAAGAAGTATTTTTACTCCCCAATTTTATTCTTTGGGAGTATTTGCCTATTTCTAGGGAGTAAAACTGGCTAATGAACCCCTTATCTGTACGACTGACTACACATTTGTACAACAAAATTCTAAACATGTCTCTTTTGTCTAAGTATTCTCTATTTATGAAGTAATTTATATTATGGGTCATGCTAATGAGATACTCCCCGATAGTGGCATGACGTATTTGCAATTAGAATGCAATGTGATCCACCTCCATTTTAAATGATATTTTAAATAACTGTTCTATTAATCCACTTCAGAAATTGTCTGTTATGTTAGTTATGTTCCCCTTCTCTTTGTGAGTGATAGGGGCTCCCTAGTGTTTTCTCAGACAAGGAAAGCGTTGACAGCGCAGAGCTGCACCCTAGATGAATACTTGCACCAACCGAGTATAGTAAGCATTCTATTCTATTGCTCTGAGCATAAGAGATCTGTTGTCAGAAAACACTTCATGTAATCCACTTTAAAGTAAACCAGTCCAATGGTTGAAGTACCTGTGTTTAACAGTAAACTGCTCACACAACTTTACTGGAAGTATAGGAAGTAGTAGGGGCAATTTTGCTGTCCACAAAAGCTCAGGGAGAAACCGTCACAAAGTGACTGAATCAATCTGTTATCGATGTTTAAGCATCTGCATCACCTGGACGCTTTACAGATTCCACTTGTGAGGCCTGCCAGGTCTGACTCTTTGTAATTGGCCAACCTTTGAGGAGTTCACTGCACTGTGAGTCAGCTGTAAATGCACAGGATTGTGTGACTAATTGTACTGTGCAGTGTTGCAGGACTATGAATGGGTTTGCTAGAGTCAGATGTGGCGGTCTGGTTAAAGGCCCTGCTGCTATCACGGATGTTGGCCGAATCCCATTCAACTCAATGGCACAGTAGTCTTCACACAAAGCTAGCATTTGCTAAAACTGTGCTTCAGCGCCATCTACTGGAAAGAAAAAATAGGGGAATTCACGAAAAAGTACCGTGGCCAGCCTGCGTAAATGGTATGAAAATAAAAATAAAATGTGGCCCATTTACAATATTTCACTGCGGAAAAAGCACTATATGCACCTCATCTGGAGGGTTGGGGGTACCTGTAAAATTATAGGACAAGAATGCTGCACCTGGGTACCAGTTAACTCCTTCCAGGTTGTGGACGTCATAAAACACTTCCATTGGGTTGGTCCCACCTTACACAGTATAAACAAAGGTAATGTCGGCTTACGGTTAACTTGGATTCAAAACCCTTTTGGTGCACTGGGATCTTCCATTCTACATGGTATTTTAATCATTGTTGTCATAATTGCCACCTTTGCAACAATGTTTTTTCTTATTCGCTACCTTCGGTCATGCTGTGCTAAATGTCTCACTTGCTCCCCAAGGCCAGACTGTTGCCACTTGAAATAGAGACATCTCTAGTTAAGAAGGACACCTCCAAGTCTCAGGAAGATAGCTCAGGGGCAACGCGGTTGCCTTGGAAGCAAGACGACATGGAGCAACACAGGTTCGATCCCCGGGTCTGCGCTTAGATACCTCTAGGTATTAAGCGGGTTATAAATAACCAATTATTATATATAAGGTGCCTCCAATTAACAGGAAATGGTAGATGTGTTATGACAAATGTCTGACGCTGAATTGTATGAATTCCTGAATTAGGACCTTAGAGGCGGACGATGTAGGTCTCTAAAGCAACCTCCTTTCTGTGACAATCCTGGTGCCGATCCTTAGGTCACCAGTGTTCCTGGGCATCTTTGATTGATGCTATGCCCCAATCCTGCTCCCTGTGGTCTATGCCCTGTCTAAGAGACGGCCAAAAAGGGGGTTGATGTGGCAGGAGTGTTATGCTATATTATGCTATGCTACATTAGTCGCTCGCATACATATAGGCCTCAGATCTTCCATTTTGTCTTTCCCTGTGCCTCCCTCTGCAATCCGCTCCACGGACATGCCCAAATCCCTCCTGGTGCAGATTAGACCAAGACCCCGCAACAAGGCAAAGGGACACGTCAGACATTCTCTTCTGCTTGCTCTCTACAAGTATAGCATTAGCACCATATATGGTAGATAACAGTGGGGTTTCTGAGAATACTGCTTATCCTTAGTACACCACACTATACACAGCTGATGTCCCCGCAAGGCTTCGTCCCAAGTGAGATGGGTTTGAAAAACACTTATCGAATCCTAAATCTACAGATGGGAGCAAGCGAAGACCATCAAATAATAAACGCAGTCTTAGTGGTGTCTTGTCAAAATAAAAGGGCTTATACTAATAAACCTATTGCCAAACATTACCTCTAAATATGAATAGTGAGGGAAACAATGTTATGTAAAAGAAAGAAATGTTAAAGAAACGATATGTCAGGATGTTCAGGCCGTTGGCCCACCTTCCCCACGTTTTCAGCACGGGATAAGACGGTACACTCTAGTTTAGTACAGTCTCAGTGCAGTTCAAACATTAGCATCAGGGCCTTTTATGCCCAAGTCTCTTTGCCTTCCAAAGTCTCTGATGGCAAAGGGCCTGATGCGACGAACAAACTATGTTATTTTCTTCTTCGGAATTTCACACATACTCAATTTCTCAGGTGATTCACTATTCACTTCGGATTCCCTGCAGCCAAGCTCAGATCAGCTGAGCTCCCCTTTTAATACAAACTTTGTAGGATTTTCAGGTGTCCAATTTCTGAGGTGATTCACTATTCACCCTGGATCCCCCTCAGCCCAGCTTGGATCCGCTTAACACAATGTTCAATAAGTCTCCCTCCACAGGGCTCGGACCAATTTAATTCACTTTAAACAATACTTGTTTTATCCCAAAAGCTTTCAATTGATCTCCCTCGTTCGGGCTCGGACCAACTTTCTCTATTTTGTCATCAACTTATTCAATTGGCAGCATCAATATCGAAGACTTTCGATTGTGGACAGGCTCTTGCTTGACCCGTCGAAGTACCACTTAGATGTACAGTTCTTTGCCACTCTTTCACCTTTCTCAACGCCGTGTTGCACACCTTACAGAGACCTTCGAATGAGCACACACGCTGTGCCGGACCACTCTGTCAAGGGTATTGCATCTTAGAAAGTTCAATCACTCATCTGTTGTTTTACTCGCCTTGGTTATCAAATGCGTGTCATACCCTGCCCGTGTCAACGTTCACCATACAATGTTGCTGCTTGCAACCTTGGCTTCAACACAGACCGGTCTACTATCAGTCTCCCCAACTCACCAGCTGTGTTGATTTCACTGGCAGTGCTTTGTTGTAGGAGCCAAAGACAGTACCACAGCGGCAAGCGGTTCTCCCCGCCTTGATTATCGACGCGGGAGGGCGCCAGGTACCTCCAACACAATGCAGGATTCTTCAGCCTGGTTTCCTGGTTTTACACTTTTCTATTCTCGAGGGTTCATGAAAGTAAGGGTTCCTCGTCGAAAAGATCAAGGGCATGTTCCCTCCTTGCGATCCTCTTCGGGTTTGCCGTCTTTCTCCTCTTATTAAACTGCCAGATTGGAACTACTGCGTCCTCGTGTGCTTTGCTCAGTGTGCTCTCGTGCGTATGTGCGTGCGTGTGCGTGCATGTGCGTGTGGGTCAGTAATTGCCTGGCCTGACCATTGTATTGTGAGATGTCAGGTATATGGCTCGGGTGTTTGTCCGTTTTCCCTCATTGCGAGCTGACCTTGAGAAAGTGTTCATGTTGTAAAGGGAGGTGGGGGGATTTGAGTTCCCAAATATCCTACCTGGTAGGATGGGGTAAAGGTGTTACAGGAAAGGGGATACTGCGTCTCACCATCCGGTGTCCCCACTCCCCCTCACCCCAGGTGATCCTCCTGCACTGGTCCACCCCAGGAACTGGATCCAAAAGCGATGGTCGTGTCCTGGCCACCTCGATTACAGATCCCGGGGGACTAGTGGGTGAGACACCTTCAGGTTTCACACATCTACCAACAGTGGGGAAAAAAGGCAAGGGGTGAAAAAAAGCAAAGCAAAAAAAGTAAAATATGCCAACGGAGTAATAAACTGAGGATCTAGAACATCCTGCTCGAGTCCCCAATTAGTAGATCAGGCAAGGGGAAGGCAGCGAGTAGAACTAAAAAGTGTTTAGTGCCATAAATGGTGAACAATCCTATAACAAACTCTAAGGTAGCTTGTAATGTGCAAGTAACATCGCCATTCAATAGTGCGGCCGTTGTTAACGGCTCGATCAATCTACTGGTAGTGTCAACCTATTAATTGGAGGAAAGTTTTAAGAGTGTGGCCCCTCGGGCTGTGTATCTGAACGTGCTACCCCATTACCTGTGCCCTCAATACGAGCTATGTGCCCTCACTTGCCTCCTGTCACTTGTCAGAAGGTAAAAGCTGATTCAAACGCATCTGGTTTGCTAAATGGTCTGCACAGCGGGCCACTTTTAGGGAGATTTATCATTTTTATGCTTCATCCCCTCTCCTAGTGAGACCCCCCCCGCACTTTTGCTGGACTTCTGGACATTTAATCTTCCAATCCTGAATGAGTGGAGCCTTTTTGCACTCATTCATTCTTGTGGGCTCTGTCTTTTGGAACACTGTTCTTTGTACTCTACCTGTACTATGGAGTCTGTCTGCTTACTATTGTGGGAAATATTACGTGGGCAAGACAATCCGGAAAGCAAAGGAACGTTGGACGTAACACAACTCAAATATCAGGACATGCAATACCAAGTCACCAGTATATAGACATTTCAAGGAAAATGGACATAACATCACTCAACTAAGATGGGCAATACTGGAAGTAATCCATCCCCTTCCAAGGGGTGGAGACTTAGCCAAAAGATTATCCCAGTGAGGACTGTTCTGGATACATAAACTCGATGCTCTAGCCCCACATGGTCTCAATGAGGAATACTATTTAGGTTCCTTTCTATAAATCAGACCCTAATCCTTTATCATATGAGAGTAATCATATTATGTTATACTGAGGAACTTGTTATATCAAGGAGTTTCCAACAAATTGAATGTACTTATCATTTTGGTGAAAATTGATATATTGATCACAAAATGTACTAATACCATCATTAACTAAGGAAAGCAAGTATTTGAATGACAACATTCACTAGTGTTAACAGATTGTGAACTCCATATGAGACCATGAAAATTCCCACAATTATGTTCTAGTTCTGTATCTTTATTGATGTCTTTGATCTGATGCTCGCTTGACAAGACTCACTAGTGGTAAACACAAATGACTAGATTGTGAACTCCATATGAGACAGTGAAATTACCACAAATATTGTTCTAGTTATGTATCTTGATTGATGCCACTGATCTGACGCTCGCCTTACCATGCTAAAAAGTCCCATAGTAGATGATTATATTTTATGATAAATACAAATCCTTTTTACTAAGGGAGACATTCCCTCAAAATATATGACAGATTTCCAATGGTTTATGAGAACAACCTCCGCAACATGACCAACAAGATTTATTCCTTAAAAAAATGCTTAGGATTTGACTTTACCTACTTCTTACTTCTTTACAAAAAAACTACTCAGTTCGTTCATCCTTTAGATAAGATCATAGCATTGACATTCTATTAAATATTCAAACCGATTCAGTTTTTCACACACCCCAAATTCACTCTGAACTCTATTCATAAATAAGGGCATTTGCCGTTATTTCATTTTTTTCGCTGATTTTGAAAACGTTATCCCGTAGCACTCCGTCATCCGCGTCATTGTTTACATTTGTGACCTCATGCATGCATGCAACGTGATGACGTCACACCCCCTATAAATACGGCCATTTTGTTTGTATTACACCTATCCATGGTTGCCCTAGCCCACTGAGCCAAGCAACCCCTAACATCAGGAAAGGAGCACTAAGAGAGACAGTTAAGTACCCCATAGCGGTTCTTTCCCTAACTTAACTTCTGTTCTAATTACTTTTAATAGTATCTATGCACTCTAACCCAGGGTTTCCTAATTCCCAGGTAGTTTGGAGAGCGAACTGCCAAACCCTTGTGACGCTTCTACAGCGGGCTACTCTTGTGCTTATGGCACAACTATCTCCGTTATCTCTTCCAAACAACACTGTTTAGTATGTGTTTATTCCTTGCCATTTTACCATTAGGAGTCTAATAACTTGATGTGAATTATCCTTAGGGATCACTCTCTGTAATGGAACTAATATATTGCTCATTTTACATATTTGATTCAATGTTTTGATCCTACTACAGTATTTTCTACCTAGTATGCATTTTCCTTTTAGAAAAACTGAATTTCTGCTTACCAGACCTTTAAGGTTATAATAATTTATCTATACAGGTCATACAAAAATGCCCTAGAGACTTCTTGAGAAACCAAAGATAACTATTCCCGTTCGAATATCACAGAAGGAAGAACGTCCTTCTACCTGATTTTTTTAAGAATAAGAAACAGGGTAAGCACTCTTTAATCATTACCATCTCTAGGTTTTACATCATCCTTTCTCTGTAAAATAAGATAGGGTGCAGTTGAATAATCACCATCGGACATCTCTCTTAACTAGGAGCAACACCTCTGTTAACCAGGAACAACCATCCATTTACCTTTGTTGAATAGCCATAATTAATGGTTACAATAAATTACCAGGTATAAAGAGATAAGGTTATTATCCTCTTGGTTTTTGGTTTTCTGATTACTTGCCTCCTTATACTGTGTATGATTTGAACACTTTACCTTCTCGCATGATGACAATTTTTGAGTTTTTGATCATTTCAAAAATCAAGTTAAAATCGTTTTTGCTTATCTGAGCATCAAATGTTGGAAATGATATCAAATAATTAAGTTATTACTCTGGATCTAATCTAGAATATTGTTTAATTTTCTTTACCAGATTTAAAGTCTGACTTACATAACACATTCCCTGAAGAAGAGAACCATTCTCGAAACGCGTTGGGCAATTTTGTTTGGACCAATAAATCCAGTACAAACTAAAGATCATGTTATAAGTTGTCTTTTGTACAAAAGTGGAAAATGAACAAGTTATTGTTATTATATCTAATGAGCAAAGTATGCTAAAAAAAATTACCGAATGAATGCAATGTTAAAAAGCCTACCTTCAAATTAGAGTGAATATTTAACTACATACTCTGAAAGCCTTGGCTATATAGCCCCAGACAGTGTGCAGGGGACGGAAGTTCCCTAACAGGGAACTTATCGTGTTCTTACTATTGTAAGCACACAGCTCCTTATGGGCAGTATTGCTGAGGACCCCTAGGGGCCTCCAAGACTCTTTCTGTATCCTCCAGTAACTACAGTTCTTAAGGATAGAGAGATACTTAGTATCTCTTCCAAAACTTTATAGACTGAGAGATTAGCACACCCCACCTTCAGTGGAGTGCCAAAGGGATACCTAGTATCTCCCTTCTATCTATGTGACTATGGACAATCACCTAGTTATGGCTGGTGGCAGTTGACGTGTTCTACCAACTGTTGTGTATTTTTTGGTACAGCATAGCCTCGGTAGTGCACAATAAGGGCACCCAAGTACCAACTTGGGACCCTCCTTTATTCACCATTACTAGCATGGTTGTTCTTTGTCAGCCCTCCTTCAACCATTCTGGGAGGGGGAGGCTTTGTGTGTGTTTTGCCTTTGGCTGGAACCCTTGGGGGACAGGCAGCCTTCCAGCACAAACTGGTTCCATGCGTGCACGCTGCAGGACAAATACCAAGGGAGCATTGGTCACCTCCCTGACTTTCAGTCCTTGCAGGCACTCAGAGAGCCTTGGTGGGATTTCCAAGGGAAGACCCATCAAGACATCCCCACCCAGGCAGCTAGAAGACGGCTCAAGAAAAACTAAGTCATCAAGAACAGGGCTTAGAAAAGTACAGCCACCATTTTAGGTAAATGGTGTCCACTGTGTCCCTTACCGCAGCTGCGAAGAAAGCCTGCAACAAAAGTCCACAGAAAGTCATGCAAAAAGGTACACTGCCACCAGCCTGTTAGATTAACTTAGAACAGTAACTAAAACTTACTGGGAAAGCGAGAAATGGAATACAATGTTTCCCTTCAGCAATCAACTTAAGGTGGGGTGTGTTGATCTCACAAAATGAAATACAGATGCGACAACAAGTGTCCCCCTGCGATGTTAACACAGATCAAATAAAAAGGGACGCACAAGGAGCTCCCCAGCAACACTGAACAGAAAGTGTTGTATATTGCAATAATACATTGTAGATACCAGAAAATAAGGAAGAAAGCATACGGCCATTAAAAAGTATCAAAGAGAGATAAAAAGGTTTACCAATGCCAGAGTAAAAGTATGAGTAACTCTGGAAAAAGGTTCCCACTCACTCAGGAGAATCATCCAAAGAAATCCAATAGTCCAGCAAAAATGCTGAGACTCAAAACGGGGAGAATTTCACTCATGAAGGAAAATCTACCTTACACGAAAGCCTACGCTTTCCGGGGCTGAGTTAGTTTTTGTTCATCAATGTTTATCAGAATGCTGCTGGTGTCTCCCAACAGGTCTTTTTGGATTCTACGGAAGAGATTATTGAAGAGTGGCTGGCGGATTCTAATGCTACTGCTATTTTGATTCGTGGAGATCTGAATGCTGCTTGTTTTGATGGTAACCGCAAAGTATTAAGAATTTATATTGGCAGTTCACCCTTGTTCAAACAAAGCTTTGCCTGGATGACCCTTATGGATGTCTTGAGGTTCCATATGTTGAACGGTAATGTGAAGGGGGATATTCTGCCTCCCGACACCTGGGAAAGGTGTCCCCTGCTGGATTATACATTTGTCTCTGGTAATATTTGCTCTTACTCGAGCACCTTTGTAGTGTTACCATCAAGACTAAGCGACCATTTGATTCTCCAAATGACATGGAACATCTATTGATGGGGTAGACCTCTAGAATATTGTCCCCCGAATTTGGTAGTAAATTTAGGAAGGGATAGGCTTTTATGGAAAACTGGTGTGGTAGAGAAATGTAATGGACTTCTGGAAGCCAGATTAAACAACTCTAATGTCTGCCAGGACATCTCCACTAGATTATGTAGCTATTTTGTCAGATTTTTACGAATCCCATTCTGATGGAACGAAAATTCAAGTTAGACATAAACATGTTTTTGACTTAGAAATAAGAAGCATAAAAAGTATCCTGAGGGAAAACAACAGGGCTATTGGGAATCGGCCTTGTGAAGAAAAGGTTGTTTTGGTAAAAATAATAAAATTGGAATATAGAAACTGGCCAAGGTTTCATAATCAGCTTTTCAACTAAATCCTATTCCAGAGGAGAGTAGGTTTCATATTTTCAATTAACCTGCATCAAAGGGCCAAGCACTTTAGGTTTTCATGCCCCAATACTGTTACAGATTGGAACCTCCATTTCTTCTTGGGAGGATAGCTTCCTGTTAATGAAAGCTCGTAAAAGCTCACAAGCCCCAGTCCAGGACAGGACAGCTTCTTCAACACAATCCTCAAAAGCCTTCTGAAGCTGTGGACGGATGTACTATTCACTATTTTCCAGGTCGTGAAATGTAAGCATGTCCCCCTCTCTTGGAAAATCGCTACAGTGGTCCACATTTTTAAGAAGGGGGTGGGGGAGACTGCTGGAATCCCAACAATGACCTTTTAGATGCCCCTGGGAAAATGTTTGCATCCCTTGTATTAGCAGAATTGTATAATTGGGCAAAGGAGAATAACAGGTTAGATCCCTTTCAGTCAGGCTTTGTAAAGTGCTTGGTCATGGATGTGAATGGATTTGTTTTTAATTTTCTTAAGGAGAGAATTCTCACTGGCGGAGCCCCAATTTATTTGACATTCATAGACTTTGCTATGAGAACTTCCATGCTTAAGCATAAGTGATTTCTTTGGCTGCCCAAGGGAAACACTTAAGAAATTGGGGCAATTTTCACTTCTTCTACTGTTATAATTCTACAAGATGAAAGCCGTGCCTGCGCCGACTTCTTGTGCAGAAGAACAAGTTACTTCTTACCTTGTAACGTTCTTTCGATGGGATGTTCCTCCAACGTATTCCTTATCTTGATAGATTACTTCCAGCTTGCTGGCCCCGGAATTTTTTTTCAGTAGAGGGCGCTGCGCATCGACGTCCCTCGAGTTGGTGTCCCTCGACAGCCTCTGTATCGGTGCCGACATCATTGTGCGTATAAATAGACTCGCGCAGCATCCGTTGCTCAGTTCCGTTTTGAAGCTTAAGAGTAGCTGTGCATGATTTGGTTATTGACCTTGAAGGAGCGTAAGCTGCAACTACAAGGGAAGTTTTACTGAGGGGATGGATGGGAGGGGCGATAAGGGCATATGTCGGAGGAACATCCCATCGAAAGAACATTACAAGGTAAGAAGTAACTTGTTCTTCGAAGTGATTGTGTCCTCCGAGGTATTCCTTATCTTGATAGACTCCCAAAGCAATGGTGTGTAAACGGAGGTGGGAGTACAAATTTAATATTTCCCTTTAAGAATGAACAGAGTGTAACACAGCTTTGCCAAATCTTGTCTCCTGGCTAGAGGAGGAATCCAGATTGTAGAATTTTGTAAAGGTATGTGCGGACGACCATGTGGCAGCCGCACATATGTCTCGAATCGGTACCCCTCTTTGGAGGGCCGATGAGGCTGCGAAACCCCTGGTTGAATGAGCCCTAAGGTGTTGAGGGGGCTCTTTCCCTGCCAATTTGTAGCATTCTACAATGGCTAAAATAATCCATCTTGAAATGGTCTATTTTGTGATTGGCAATCCTAATTTGTGACCTGCATAACCTATAAACAGTTGGTCTGCTTGCCTTATCCTGGCAAGTCTGCTGACATAAAAACTCAAGGCTTGCCTTGGATCCAGCCTATGTAGCCTCTCTTCCTCCTTCCCTGGATGGGGAGGAGGATAGAATGAAGGTAAGGTTATCTTCTGAGTGATGTGGAATTCAGAGACTACCTTTGGGAGGAATTTAGGCTTCACTTGTAGGACAACTTTGTCTTTGTGAAAAATTGTATGAGGAGGTTTGCAAGATAGAGCTTGTAATTCGCTCACTCTTCTGGCAAATGTCAAAGCCACTAGTAAGACTGTTTTAAGGGAGAGAAATCTTAATGAACAAGAATGGAGTGGTTCAAAGGGAGTACCCATCAGGAAATTTAAGACTAGATTTAAGTCCCACAAGGGAACTTGAAACGGCTTGGGGGGATAGACATTAGTTAACCCCTTCAGAAATTGAATTACTTAGGGTAATTTGAAATATGATGGCTCCTCCGCAGTGAGCTTGAAGATCGACAGCGCTGCGAGGTAGCCCTTGATCGTACCAACTTGAAGACCTGAATTTGCCAAATAGAGCAAAAAAAAGATAACACCATTGGTGTACCGCATGAAAAGGGTTCGATATTCTTTTCTCTACACCAGCTGCAAAACTTCCAACGGCAGCGGTATAAAGTCTTTGTTGCTGGCCTTCTAGCCGAAAGCAACACCTCCATGACTCAGCTGAGAGGTCCCAATCCTTGTATCTCAACCTTTCAGAAACCAAGCGTGAAGGTTGAGGGTTCTGATGTCTGAATGGAGAACCTGACCTCCCTTCTGCGAGAGAACATCCTCCCTGCGCGGAAGACGAATCGGAGGGCAGATGGACATGTCCAGAAGGTCCGGGTACCACGTTCTCCTGCCCAGTCTGGGGCAATTAGGATCATAGTCTTCCGGAATCTTCTCAACCTCCTGATCATCTGAGGAATGACAGGGACCGGAGGAAACCCGTACAGAAGTGGAAACTCCCAGTCCAGTACAAACGCGTTCCCTAGAACTCCTCTTGGGGGAAATTCCCTTGAACAAAACTGATCGCACTTCCTGTTGATACTGGTGGCGAACAGATCCACTTGAGGGTTTCCCCAAAGGGCGAAGATCTCTTGAAAGACTTCCTGAGCTAGCTCCCACTCGTGGGAGACTGTGCTCTGCCTGCTCAGAGCACCCGCTGTCAAGTTCTTCTCTCCGGCTAAGTGTGAATTGCCCAAAACCAGAGCTGCATCGCCTCTGCACAGTGGCAGTGATCCTACGCCTCCTCTTTTGTTGAGGTAGTGCATGGCCACTGTGTTGTCCGTCATTATTAGGGCATTTTTCCCTTGTACAGATGGCAGAAAAGCCTTCAGCGCTAATCTGATAGCTCTCAGCTCCAACAGGTTGATATGTAGTCTGGACTCCGATGGAGACCAACGACCACTGATGGTCAAGTCGTTGGCATGGGCTCCCCACCCCGTGAGTGAGGCATCCGTGACTACTATCATCTCCGGCCATGGTTGCCAAAACAGTTCTCCTTTCAAAATGTTCTCCCGACAGGCCCACCACTGAAGGTCTCGAGCTACTTTGTCCAGGACCTGAAGGAGATCTGTCATTCTTCCTGAGAATTGCGGCCACTGGGTTCTTAGCGCCCACTGGAGGGATCTCATTCTCAGGCGAGCCTCTGGCACAAGAAAGATGCAGGATGCTATGAGGCCTAGTAACCTCAAAAAGTCAAAGGCTGGGAGACGTTGGGCATTTTGAAACTTGGTGACCATCTGCAGAATATCTTGAGCCCTCACCTCTGGTGGCAAGGCTTTCTCCAGGGAAGTGTCCAGGACCGCTCCGATAAACTGGAGTCTCAGACGGTATTGTCTTAAATTGAGGGAGAAGCCCAGTTTGTGAAGGAAGTGGCAGACATAATCTAGATGGATCTGAGCTTGTTCCGAACATACTGCTCTGATCAACCAATCGTCTAGGCAGGGGTAGACGTGGATCCTTTCCCTCCTTAGACTTGCAGCCACTACCGACATTAGCTTGGTGAAGACCCTCGGGCGGAGGTCAGCCCAAAAGGCAGAACTCGAAATTGATAGTGAGTTGTCAATTGCGAACCTCAGGTATTTCCTGTGTTTGAGATGGATTGGCACATGAAAATAAGCATCCTGAAGGTCTAGAGATACCAGCCAGTCCTGAAGCTGGAGGGCCTGAAGGATCTGAGAGAGGGTTACCATCTTGAACTTGTCCTTCCTGAGGAATGTGTTCAATTCTCGTAAGACCAAGATGGGTCTCAGTCCTCCGTCCTTCTTCGGTACTAGAAAGTAGGGGGAATAGCAACCCTTGTTCCTCTCCGCTACAGGTACCGGTTCTGTGGCACCTTTCTCTAGCAGGTCTAGAATCTCCTGCGAAAGGAGCTGCTCTGGAAACTTCAAAGAGTTGTTCCCCGCTGGATGACTCTGAGGGGTGCGTAGAAAGGGCAGGCAGTAACCTTGGGCAACTGTCTCCAATGCCCAAGCATCTGACGTAATAGCCTGCCATTCCGTCAGATGTTGAGTTAACCTGCCCCCCCACTGGTGTCTTGTGAGGAGAGACCTCAGAGTGGTTTAGAGGCGGCTGACGCAGATGCCGAGGGCAAGGAGGCACCTGCTGCTGCTGCGGCTTTTGTACTTTTAAACTGTCCACCACGGGTGAACCGTTTTGGCCCCTTTGAGCCGGCTGTCTTCTGCATTTTCCAAATGCAGAATAAAAGCGAAAGGACCTACCCCTCCAAGAGGTTCCTGAGGGGCGATACAGAGTTTGACAGATTGCAGCTCCAAGAGATTTTGCTGCTGCCTTGGATGTTTGTAACTTCTCTAGGCGGTCATCAGCCTTCTTAGCAAACAAAGAAGTGCCGTCAAAGGGCATATTCAAAAGTCTGGCCTGTACATCTGGAGCAAAACTAGACTTTCGTAACCACGCAAATCTGCGGATTGTAGTACTTGCCGCCATGCTGATACTGTTGGCAGAATCAATGCCAGTTTGAAGGGACTCACACATTGCGTCTTTACCATCTTTAATGATGTTCGGAAATGCTTCCCTTTCCTCTCCTTCCGGGAGACAGTCAGCCGCAGATGAAGCACACTCCCAAAGTGTATGGCTGAATTCTGCGAGCGTGCAAGTAGCATTAATGGATTTAAGCACCATGCTACATGCCGAGAAGACCTTTTTTGACGTAGCGTCAAACCTCTAATCATCCCTGTCTTGTGGAATAGCAGGGTACGCAGATCTACTGTTCGATGAAGTTGCTGCTTGTACAACCAAACTCTCTGGAGTTGGATGTTTGCTCAAATATTCAGGGTCAGAAGCAGATACCCTATATTTGGCAGATAGTTTTTTGTTAACTGCCGGAATAAACTCAGGAGTTTCCCAGTTGACAGATATTTTTCTCTGCAATGCAGCATGAAAGGGAACCAAAGGATCTGGCTGTGGGCCTTTAAGTAAAATGTCTGTAAGATCATCCTGTTGAAAAGAAGGTGAAGGTGTAGACCACCCCATAAACTCTATTATTCTGGCCATTAAGACCCTATAAGGGGTCTCAGCATGTTCCCCTGGGTCTGGTTTAGCGAATTCTACTTCTGGAGAAGTATCTAAACCACTTGCCTCATGAAAAGAGTTTGACGGTCCTTCAATCTGTTCTCTTCAGAGATAAATTCCTCTGGTATAGGTGTAGTGGTCCTCTGTAACCCAAAGGGTCTTTCATGGTCAGAAACCTCCCCTTCCTCATATATAGAGGACAAAGCTCTGAAATAATCTGTCCTTGGGTATGGTTTAAAACCAATTTCTAGAGCAGAAGGGGCCAAGCTTGTAGTCACCGGTTGAGAAAACATTGCAGTTGTCGACGCGGAAGTCAAAGGCTTCGATGAAACGGAAAAAGGCGTTGAAAAAGTATGAAGAGGCCTCAAAGAACTCGAGAGGATCAGAATCCTACTCCGAGTCGTTGAGGTTATCGACGACATCCTCGAGGTCATGGTCGAAGCCCTCGGTATGTCTACTGACTGAGATGTAGTAACAGCAGTAGGTCTGTCCTTTATCGGTGTCGACAGCAACATCAAAGACGGCAACGATTCGACCGATTTGTGTGTCGATGGGCCCTTCGATAAAGGCGTAGATGATGCAGATTTATGAGTCGAAAGAACCTTCGACGATGGCGTCGATGACACGGTCTTACTGCCTTTGCTCGAGGGTTCATGCCGCTCTCGGGGTGTTTCTTTCGCCGGGTGCAACGACTTGCAGCGTTTCTATTTTTTCGGGTCTTTCACCCAGAGTATCACCTTTAGCTGTCTCCGAGGGGGTCGAGGCCGCTTTCTCGAAGATGCTAAGCATTTTTTATGGAATTCTTCCCACTTAGCTGGAGAGCTGTGTTTCGTGGGGCAGGTGAACCTTTCCGGGGAAGTGGAAGAAGACGAAGAACAACAAGTTACTTCTTACCTTGTAACGTTCTTTCGACGGGATGTTCCTCCGACGTATTCCTCATCTTAGTTATCTCCTTCCAGCTCTGCTGGCCTCGGAAAATTTTTTCTCTAGAGGGCGCTGCGCGTCGACGTCCTCCGAGTCGATGTCCCTCGACAGCCGCCGTATCGAGGCCGACGTCATCCTGCCTATAAAGGCTGCGCGCAGCGTCCGTTGCTCAGTTCCGTTTTGTAGCCCACAATAATACTTTCTGGACTAACTAATCACCCTGAAGGAGCGTAAGCTGCAACAACAAGGGAAGTAGAACTGCGGGGATGGATGGGAGGGTCGATGAGGAATACGTCGGAGGAACATCTCGTCGAAAGAACGTTAAAAGGTAAGAAGTAACTTGTTCTTCGAAGGGATTGTGTCCTCCGACGTATTCCTCATCTTAGATAGGCTCCCATAGCAGTATTCTATTATCGGAGGAGGGAGTACTGACTTCACGCTGTCTTCTATTGATGAATAGAATGCAGTACAGCCCTTCCAAACCTAGTCTCTTGACTGGAGGAGGAATCCAAATTGTAAAAACGTGTAAAGGTATGGACAGACGACCATGTAGCGGCCGCACATATGTCTTTAACCGGCACGCCTCTTTTGAGGGCTGATGAAGCTGCAATACCTCTGGTCGAATGAGCCCTAAGGTTTTGAGGGGGCTCTTTCCCTGCCAGTTTATAACATTCCAGAATGGCTAGAATGATCCATCTGGAAATGGTCTGCTTAGTTATTGGTAACCCCAGCTTGTGACCTGCGTAACCTACAAACAGCTGGTCTGCCTGTCTTATCCTGGCTAGTCTACTGATGTAAAAACTTAAATCCCTCCTAGGGTCTAGCCTGTGTAACCTCTCTTCCTCTTTCCCCGGGTGAGGAGGAGGATAGAAAGATGGTAGGGTAATCTTCTGAGTGATATGGAATTCAGAAACCACCTTTGGGAGGAAATTAGGCTTCACTTGCAGGACAACTTTGTCTTTGTGAAATATTGTGTGAGGGGGTTTACAAGAAAGAGCTTGTAATTCGCTCACCCTTCTAGCAGATGTAAGTGCTATTAATAAAACAGTTTTAAGGGTAAGGAATCTGAACGAACAAGAATGGAGAGGTTCGAAAGGTGTACCCATCAGGAAAGTTAGTACTAAGTTTAAATCCCACAGGGGAATTTGGAATGGTCTTGGGGGATAAACATTGGTTAACCCCTTTAGAAACTGTATTACCAAGGGTAATTTGAAATAGGATGGTTCTTCCGCAGTACGCTTAAAGATGGATAGCGCTGTGAGATAGCCCTTAATGGTGCCAACTTGAAGGCCCGAATTTGTCAAATGTAGTAGGAAGGACAAAACCATTGGTGTACCACATGAAAAAGGGTCGATATTCTGTTCTCTACACCAGCTGCAAAATCTGTTCCAACGGCAGCAGTATAAAGACTTTGTTGCTGGCCTCCTTGCCGAAAGCAACACCTCCATAACATCATCAGGGAGGTCCCAATCCTTGTACCTCAGCCTTTCAGAAGCCAAGCGTGAAGGTTGAGGGTTTTGGTGTCTGGATGGAGAACCTGACCTCCCTTCTGTGAGAGTAGGTTCTCTCTGAGTGGAAGTCGAATTGGAGGGCAGATGGACAAGTCTAGAAGGTCCGGGTACCACGTTCTCCTAGCCCAATCCGGGGCAATTAGGATCATGGTTCTCCGGAATCTTCTCAACCTCCTGATCATTTGAGGAATGACAGGGATGACAGGGACCGGTGGGAACGCGTACAGAAGCGGAAACACCCAGTCCACTATGAACGCGTCTCCCAGAGCTCCTCTCGGGGGAAATTCCCTTGAGCAGAACAGGTCGCATTTCCTGTTTAGGCTGGTGGCGAACAGATCTACCTGAGGGGTTCCCCAAAGGGCGACGATCTCTTGAAGGACTTCCTGAGCTAGCTCCCACTCGTGGGAGACTGTGTTCTGCCTGCTCAGAGCATCCGCTGTCAAGTTCTTCTCTCCGGCTAGGTGAACTGCCGATAGAGAGATTCCTTCTTGGATTGCCCAAAACCAGAGCTGCATCGCCTCTCTGCACAGGGGTAGTGATCCTACGCCTCCTCTTTTGTTGAGGTAATGCATGGCCACTGTGTTGTCCGTCATTATCAGGACGTTCTTCCCTTGTACAGCTGGCAGGAACGCCTTCAGCGCAAGTCTGATGGCTCTCAGCTCTAACAGGTTGATATGTAGTCTGGACTCCGATGAAGACCAACGACCGCTGATGGTCAAGTCGTTGGCGTGGGCTCCCCACCCCGTGAGTGAGGCATCCGTGACTACTGTTATCTCCGGCCAGGGTTGCCAAAACTGTTCTCCTTTCAGAATGTTCTCCTGACAGGCCCACCACTGAAGGTCTCGAGCCACCCTGCCGGGAACCTGAAGAAGATCTGTCATTCTCCCTGAGAATTGTGACCACTGAGTCCTCAGTGCCCACTGGAGGGATCTCATTCTCAGGCGAGCCTCTGGCACTAGGAAAATGCAGGATGCCATGAGGCCTAGCAACCTCAAAAAGTCGAAGGCTGGGCATGTTGGAACTTGGTAACCATCTGTAGAATATCTTGAGCCCTCACCTCTGGTGGCGAGGCTTTTCCCAGGGAAGTGTCCAGGATCGCTCCTATGAACTGGAGTCTCTGCGATGGTATCATTTGTGACTTCTTTAAATTGAGGGAGAAGCCCAGTCTGTGAAGGAAGTGGCACACGTGATTTAGCTGGATCTGAGCTTGTTCCGGAGAAACAGCCCTGATCAACCAATCGTCCAGGTAGGGGTAGACGTGAATCCCTTCCCTCCTTAGACTTGCAGCCACTACCGACATTAACTTGGTGAAAACCCTCGGGGCGGAGGTCAGCCCAAATGGCAGCACTCGAAATTGATAGTGAGAGTTGCCAATTGCGAACCTCAGGTATTTCCTGTGTTTGGGATGGATAGGCACATGGAAATAAGCGTCCTGAAGGTCCAGAGATACCAATCAGTCCTGGAACTGAAGGGCCTGGAGGATCTGAGAAAGAGTGACCATCTTGAATTTGTCTTTTCTGAGGAATTTGTTCAATTCTCGCAAGTCCAAGATGGGTCTCAGTCCTCCGTCTTTCTTTGGAATGAGAAAGTAATGGGAGTACCAGCCCTTGTTCCTCTCCACTACAGGTACCGGTTCTATGGCACCTTTCTCTAGCAGGTCCCAAATTTCCTGCAAGAGGAGCGGATCTGGAGCTTTCTGAGAGCTGATCCCCGGTGGATAACTCTGAGGTATACGTAGGAAAGGCAGGCAGTAACCTTGGGCAACTGTTTCCAATGCCCAAGCATCTGACGTGGTAGCCTGCCATACCGCCAGATGTTGAGTCAACCTGCCTCCTACAGGTGTCCTGTGAGGGAAGTCCTCAGAGTGGTTTTGGGGCGGCTGATGCAGATGCCGATGGTAAAGAGGTACCTGCTGTTGCTGCGGCTTTTGAATATCTACCTCGTCCACCTCGGGTAGTTCTTCTTTGTCCCCTTTGAGCCGGTCGTCCTCTACCTCTTCTGAATGCGGAGTAGAAGCGAAAGGACTTGCCCCTCGCAGAGGTTCCTGTGGGACGAAAAGGAGTCTGACGGATTGCAGCTCCTAGGGATTTTGCTGCTGCTTTTGAAGTTTCTCTAAACTGTCATCCGCCTTTTTCCCGAACAAAGAAGAGCCATCGAATGGCATGTTCAAGAGCCTGGCTTGCACATCTGGGGCAAAACCAGACTTTCTCAACCAAGCGAATCTCCTGGTTGATGTACTTGCCGCCATTGCTCTGCTGATACTGTCAGCCGAATCAATGCCCGTCTGGAGGGATTCACACACAGCGTCTTTACCGTCCTGTATAATATTCAGGAACTCCGGGATGCAGTCAGCCGCTGTAGAAGCACACTCCCAAAGTGTATGGCTGAACCTAGCAAGGGTGCAAGTAGCATTGACAGATTTTAACGCCATGCTACATGCTGAAAAGACTTTCTTTGCCATAGCATCATATTTTTTATCGTCCCTGTCCTGTGGGACGGTAGGATAAGCCGTCTTGACATCGGTAGAGGATGCTGCCTGTACCACCAGACTTTCTGGGGATGGGTGTTTAGACAAAAACTCTGGGTCTGTAGAAGATACCCTGTACTTTGTAGACAGTTTTTTATTTACTGCAGGTACTACATCTGGGGTTTCCCAGTTTGTCATGATCTTTCTCTGAAGAGCTTTATGAAAAGGCACCACAGGATCCTCCTGTGGGCCTTTGTCAAGAATATCCGTGAGGTCATCTTGTTGGAAAGATTGTGAAGGTGCAGACCACCCCATGAACTCTGTGATCCTGGCCATTAGGGCTCTATAGGGGGTTTCAGCATGCTCCCCCGGGTCTGGCTTAGCAAACTCCACCTCAGGGGAAGTGTCTAACCCACTTGCCTCATGTAAGGAATCATGAAGATCCTTTAACCTGCGCTCTTCAGAGGAAAATTCCTCTCTAATTGGGGTTGCAGGTCCCTGCAACACAAATGTGTCTTCCTGTTCAGACAATTCACCCTCTTCCAAAATCGAGGACATAGTTCTCAATTGTTCTGAACTCATAAAGGGAGTAAATCCTATTTCCAAGGCAGAGGGTGCCTAACTTGTCATTATCGCCCTCGAAAACGTCAATGTCGTCGACGTCGAAGGCTTCAAGCGTGGCGTCGAAAACAAAGGCGGAGTCCTCGAAGACCTCGACAGAACTGGAATTCTACTCGACAATCTCGAAGCCATCGACGTTGAGGACCTGGGGATAGTCACTTGGTGTGTCGTAACCGTGACTTTTCTTGGCGTCGACGCCGGTGTAGAAGCTGGCGTCGAGTCGACAGACCCGTGTGTCGAAGGTCCCTTCGACAACGGCGTCGAAGACATCGGCCTCGACGGAACCCTCGTCGACGGCGTCGACGGAACCTTCGAGGAAGGTTTGGAGGTCATAGTCCTACTCGAGGGTTCGAGACGCGCTCGAGAGGTTTCCTTCGCCGGGTACTGCGACTCGCGGCGTTTTTAACCTTCGGTTCTTTCGACAAGAGCATCGCTCTCTGCAGTCTTCGAGGGGGTCGAGGCCGCTTTCTCGAAGACTCATCATATTTTTGCGGAATTCCATTCAGCCCGGGAACTATGTTTCGTGGGGCAAGGGATTCTTTTTGGCGAAACAGAGGAAGAGGAAGACGGAGAAGGGGATCTTCGACGCTCCTCTTCGAGTGCTTCGATCTCAAGGAGTGATGAGACCCACTCCGAGACCTGGAGCGCGAATGGTGACGAGGAGACGAATGTCTCGACTTCATTGACTAAGAAGAAGCTTTAAAAGTCTACCTTTCTCCAGCTTCCCCCTACGCTCCTTCAGGGCCTTAGCTGTCATGGACATACAGTCCTCGCATTCCGAACAATGGTGTTCAGCTCCCAAACACCACAGACAAACTCTGTGAGGGTCAGTCAACAACATCTTTTTTCCACAATCTCGACATTTCTTGAAGCCGGATCGAGGAGTTGTCGGTTCCGACGAGGAATCCATCGAGTACGGATCGAATGACTCGAGGTAAATTGGATAAATCTGACTAAGAACTGAGCAACGGTATTCCGAGGCACTGAGTAAGCGCGGAAAAACGGAAATAAAAAACGGACGCTGCGCGCGCCCTTTATAGGCAGGATGACGTCGACGTTGATACGGCGGCTGTCGAGGGACATCGACTCGGAGGACGTCGACGCGCAGCGCCCTCTAGAGAAAAAATGTTCCGAGGCCAGCAGAGCTGGAAGGAGATATCTAAGATGAGGAATACATCGGAGGACACAATCCCTTCGAAGAGGGAGATCTACAACGCCTCTTTTTCGAGTGTTTAGATCTCGAAGACTGATGGGAACCGCTTCGAGACCTTGAACGGGAATGTTTCCTGTGACAGCAAGGAGACGAATGTCTCGACTCTGCCAAGGAAACCTTCGAAGAAGTTGAAGTTTTAAGAGTCTTACCTCTTTCTAGCTTCCTCTTACGCTCCTTCAAGGCTTTCGCCTTCATGGACATACAGTCCTCGCATTCCGAACAGTGATGCTCGGATCCCAGGTACCACAAACAGATCATGTGAGGATCCGTCAACAACATTTTCTTCCCACAATCTCGACAATTTTTGAAGCCGGACCGTGGGGTCGACGGTTCGGAAGAGGAAGCCATCGAATGAAGAAGATATCTTCTAGGAAAATTAAGAAATACTTGGAGAAAGAACTGAGCAACACGATTCCGAGGCCCACGAAGCGCGGAAAAACAGAACTGAACAACAGACGATGCGCAAATCTATTTATACGCACGATGACGTTGGTGCCGATACGGAGGCTTTCGAGGGACACCAACTCGAGGGATGTCGACGCGCAGCACCCTCTACTGAAAAAGATTTCTGAGGCCAGCAAGCTGGAAGTAATCTATCAAGATAAGGAATACGTCGGAGGACACAACCCCTTCGAAATTACGTTTACTATATCAGATACATTACGGAAGACTCAGGTGATCCGGTATGAGTTGAGTCTGCTGTCTTCATCTGCCATTGCCCGCTGGAAGTGTCTCATTTCAGGAAAGGTTTGCTCCCGTAACACAATTCTTTACTCTACTTTAAATGCTGCTTTGGGGGGAATAAAGATAAACTTATCTCTTTGGGAGGTATGTTGCCTTGGTATTATTCAATCACTGGACACCACAGTGAATCTGCCGATTGTTAATCCTGAGGTAGTCAACAAATGAAATGTTTTATGGTCTGATCATATTATCTTGTTATTTTATACTTGTGCACGCTTGCATGTCTCAAAAATACGGTGTTAATAGCTATATTTCTTTGGTCGATTTGTTTCCGTATTGTTATGATTCAGATACGTCGTGAAAGGTTTTTCTAAGCCAATTCACATTAATTTTTTTTAAAAAATAGTATGTTACTGGACCTTTGGCCTTTCTCGCTTTGGCAACAAATTTCTGTTCCTCCTTTGTTCTCTTTTTGAGCACTTTTGCAAATGGTCCTTTTCTTTTCTCAAGGTGTAGTTATCCAGTACTTATAATTTTACCCTCTGGCTTTCGTTTCATTGTGGTACAGTTTATGTTCTTTGGTCTCTCTCCAAGAGTGGTCTTTAAACTTGTTCTCCGTTTCAACCTCATCTCCAAGGCTTTCCTTTTCTAGTATGTCTATTCTGCTTAATTATACTCTCATTGTCTTGATTGATACCAGTATGAACATTCAATGAGTGATTCTCGTTCACCCTCTTATATTGCAATATGTAAGTTGCTTCTTCTTGAATGGGACGATTGTGAGCATTCCAATAATGATTCTCACTCTCCCTCTCCCTCTCGTTCTCTCTCATTTTCCCTTCGGGTCCCTCTCGTTTTCCCTTTTACAGAAGGATAAGTGTTAGGGAAATGTATCAGTTTTATGCTTAATCCCCCTCTCCTAGTGCGGCATCCAGCACTTTTTGCTGGACTTCTGGACCTTTTTCTTTCTATCCTGAATGAGGGGAGCCTTTTTCCCTCCTCATTCGTTCTTATTTACTCTGACTTTAGGAACTCTCTTCTCTATATTTAACCTTTCCCATGGAGTCTGCTTTCATGCATAGCTCTATAAAGGCATCTGTGTTTAACTTTTGCAGCACACAGCACCTTAGGTGCAGTTTCACTGAGAACCCTTTGAGATTCTTTGCCTATCCTTAAAAACTACTGTTCTTAAGGATAAAGGGATATTTTGTATCCTCCCTAAAACTTTAACCTATTAGAGATTAGCACACACCACCTTATGTGTGAGAGAGAGAGAGAGAGAGAGAGAGAGAGAGAGAGAGAGAAGAAGAAGAAGAAGAGAGAAAGAGAAGGAGAGAAGAAAGATATGTTGGGAACCCTTGGCAGGAAGCAGGGGAGAAGTTTAACATACCGTTGTCCTTAGTCTGTGTGTGCCTGAATGGAACCAGTTCCGACTGCAGGGCTGACTGTCCTGATTGGGCAGTCACACGCCCTTTTTCTGTAAACTGCTGAGAGAGTTTGCATGGGAGTGAGTGGGAAATCAGAATATAAAGGTGAGGTTCCGGGAGTAGAAGGCAAGTCGATCACTGAAACAGAAGATCCGAAGTTGAAGATGACCAGAGATGCCTGCAGACCCTTCCAGTAATCGTGAACAGACCACTGCTGTCCTGTCCCTGTTTTCTTACCGACCAAGGAGCTCCGAAGAGGACGACTCCTTCCCTTTGGCTGGTGGGACCAAATAGCCCCGAAGACAAACTAAAGATCAAGCCATCTCCCAAGGTGCTGTGACCTTCCAAGGCTGCAGACAGCAAATACCAGGAGACCCCTGACCCATGAGCAGTGCAACGTCTTGGCTTGGACGCATCTGCACAGAACTTTGGTTAGCTCCAGTTGGACCACCAGAGGAACGATCCCACTCATCCACGTCCCCCTCACCAGAATGCAGGACTTAAGAAGCGAGGAAGATCGACCGGGCAATAACCGTCGTTCGTTGGAGCTGATAAAAAGGCACCAAAACCGCAGACCAACGTGGGAGATTGAAGAAATCCTTGCTGAGGGTCCTTTCTCGTGACTACTGCTGTGACATCCCATTCAGACTCCTTCCTTTTGTCACAAGACCAAGGAATCAGGAGACAGTGGGGCCGTTACTGCTGCATAAGAGAATACAGCTATGTTTACTTCTTATAACCGTATAATACTGTGGGGCTAAAGGTAGAACTTACCTTAAGTCTGAAGAGTCGCTACAGTGTGACTGGAGTGTGTTACGAGGTGTTCGGGTGTTCACCAATGCCTTCGGCCCGGTGGTGACAGCTTGTGTCCTATTAGGAGTCCTTCACAGGGTCCCTATAACTTGTGTTATCTTGCAAGTCATTTTTATTCTAGTGACGAAAGTATCCTGAGGAACTTTGCCTTTCCTGCTGATATGCAAGACTTTTTGTTGTACTCCTACACCGACTTTGTGCTAGTTAGGGATTGGAGTTACAAAGCATTAAAAAGCCTTAAAAAAGTGTTGCTAGAATGTATAATATTGCTCAAGTGTGAATAACCATCTTTATCCTTCCTACAGACTTTGTCTGGTTTGACTTTACTACTACATAAATACAATAACCGTTTATCTGTAATCTAAGCGAGTGAGCGGTAATACCGATAATACAGTATTACTGTTAGTATTATTCTTTGTAACAATTGTAACCGCAAGCAACTGTAATTGAAGCAGTCAACTTTACATACATGTGTATATATATATATATATATATATATATATATATATATGATACATTACTCACCGTGATCGTATTTCCGATGCTTGTATCTGCTTAGATTCACATGCTGTGCATCGAAAATCGGCGTCGACACAGGGCGTGCC
The DNA here is from genome assembly GCF_040938575.1 of Ambystoma mexicanum. Classification (NCBI taxonomy): domain Eukaryota; kingdom Metazoa; phylum Chordata; class Amphibia; order Caudata; family Ambystomatidae; genus Ambystoma; species Ambystoma mexicanum. Next base: position 1,342,220,110 of record NC_090923.1, on the reverse strand, counting down.
AGTAATACCATCCCTAGTGTGACGTCCACTGTGCCCATGATCCCTCACGCGTCTAGGACCCTCAGATTATATTTTTTCTGACATGAGGTAGCATGAGGAGTAGCGCGAGTACAGATTATCCAAGCAGATAGATAGAAAGATAAGACTACAAGCATCCATGTGCCTTCTCTCAGAGGGGAGGAAGGGCGGGTCGCATGTGAATCTAAGCAGATACAAGTATCAGAAATACGATTACGGTGAGTAATGTATCCCTTCTGAGGCTTGTGGAATCTGCTTAGAACTTATGCTCTGCATAGATTAGCGAGCAGTGTTAGAAGAAGGAGGTGGGATGTGAGAAGGGTCATGAGCAAATAAATGTCTTAGAACCGCTTGTCCCACTTGAGTATCTGTCTTGGAATGGGTGTCAATGCAGTAGTGCTGAGTAAAAGTGTGAATAGAGCTCCAGGTAGCTGCTTTGCAAATGGTGTCACGGGGTACATTTGCAATAAAAGCCAGAGTGGCCCCAATGCCTCTTGTAGAGTGGGCTCTTGGCATGAAAGGCAGAGTTTTTTTCGGAAAGGGAGTAACACAGCTGGATACAGTTTATAATCCACTTAGAGATGGCATCTTTAGAGACGCGATCTCCCTCTTTGCCTGTAGCTACGGAGACAAACAGTTGGTCTGTTTTCCTCAGCGGTCTGGTTTTGTTTACATAGTATAGGACCGCCCTACACACATCTAGGGTGTGTAGTTTCACCTCAGCCGAGCTTTGTGCGTCTTGGAAGAAAGCCGCAAGCTCGATGGACTGGTTCAGGTGGAATTTGGAAATAAACTTAGGTGAGAACCTAGGGTGTGTTCGTAAAACCAGTTTATCTTTATGGACAGTAAAGAAAGGGTCCTGCACTGACAGAGCCTGAATTTCACTGACCCTTCTTATAGATGTAATGGCTACCAAGAAGGCAGTTTTATATGTCAGGTGTTTGAGACTGCTCTTAAGCATGGGCTCGAAGGGAGGGCCCATGAGTTTAGCAAGCACCACATTAAGGTAGTGGGTTAGAAATTGGAGGGTGGAGTCTCTTTACTCCTTCCATGAAGGCTTTAACCACTGGTACTTTCCACCCCGATATCTTGTTATGCGAGGTGGTGTACGCTGACAGAGCTGCCAGGTGTACCTTCAGTGAATTAAATACCAACCCTGCATCCAGCAGGTGGAACATGTAGGTGACTAATATGGAAGGAGTGCAATCAACTGGGTCGATTTGCTTATTCTGGCACCAGATAACGAATCTCTTCCATTTGTCTAAGTAGCAATACCTCGTGTTTGGCTTTCTAGATTCTTTTAGGTTGTCCATACATCTCTGAGGTAAATTGAGATGTCCAAACTCTATGACCTCAGGAGCCATGCAGCCAGGTTCATTGAGTTGGGTTGAGGATGTACCGTCTGACCTTGGTGCTGGGACAGTAGGTTGTACCAGCACGGGAGCTTGATGGGTTCACACACCGCTAGTCTGCGTAAGTGTGGGAACCACGGTTGCCTCGCCCACATGGGATTCCCTGTGCATCTTGTTGACCACCTTCCTGATGAGGGGGGTTGGTGGAAAAGCGTACGCAAACATCCCTGACCAGTTCATCCACAGGGTGTTCCCCTGGGAGTCTGGTTGGGGGAACCTGGATGCGAATCCTGGGCACTGTCTGTTTCCGCTTGTGGCGAATAGGTCTATAGTGGGGAAACCCCACGAAGAGAGGAGATCTTCTACGATTTCCCTGTGTAGACACCATTCGTGTTCTTGTGGGAGGGGATCCCTGCTCAAAGCGTTCCCCAGAGAATTCAGATCCCCTGGAACATGTTAAGATGACAGGTAGATGTTCCGTCTGAGTGCCCATTTCCAAATTTTCTGGGCAAGCTTGGACAGATTTGGCGAACAAGTCCCTCCTTGCTTGTTCAGGTAAAACATTGCTGTTGTGCTGTCTGTCAGGATCTGCACTGACAGGTTTAACAGGTAGGGCTCAAACGCTTGAAGAGCTCTGAATACTGCCAGAAGTTCTAGCAGATTGATATGATTCTTGGCCACTGAGTGAGACCAGAGACCCTGAGCTGTGTGATGGAGAAGGTGTGCTCCCCACCCTGACAGGGATGCGTCTGTTGTGACTACAGCCTGTATTTCGGGATCGTAAAAGGGTTTCCCCTTTGACAGGTTTTCTCTTGTCCACCAGTGAAGACTTCGTACAAGTGTTGGCGAAACGACCACTATATCGTCCCACTGACCACTTGCCTGAGGCCACTGTTTCGCCAACCATTCATGTATGGGACGCATGCGCAGGCGCGTGGTGGACCAGGTAAATACATGACGCCATCATGCCCAGCAAACGCATTGCTTTGTGCACCGTTATCTGGCGACCGGCCTGATATAGTGGAATTTGCAGAATTAGATTCCGAATTCTTTCCTCTGATGGAGAGGCCAACCCTTCTTGTGTGTTTAGGACAGCTCCTAGGAACTGTTTGGAGGTGCTTGGCACCAGACTTGACTTTCTCATTTATCGAGAAACCCAATTCGAAGAGGAGGTCGATAGTTCTTTGAATATTTGATCTGAAAATTACTGGGGTCTCCCCGTGATGAGCCAGTAGTCCAGGTAAAGGTACACTGGGATTGCCTCCCTGCGTAGTTGTTCTGCTGCCACTGCCAGTACCTTGGTGAATACCCCTGGAGCCGAGGCTATACCGAAGGGCAGTACCTTGAACTGGTAGTGCCGACTGTCCACCTTGAAGCGCAATAATCTTCTGTGCGCTCGGAACATGGAAATATGAAAATAGGCATCTTTCATGTCCAATGTTGCCATGTAATCCCCCTTTTTTTAGGAGGGGGATTACCTCTTGGAGAGTAGTCATGCGAAACTTTTGGGGCTTGACATACTTGTTTGCAGGCCGTAAATCCAATACTGGGCGCATTGTCAAATCTTTTTTTGGCACAAGGAAGTAAGTTGAATAAATTCCCTTGTTTACCTGGTTTTCCAAGGACGAGTTCTATCGCGTCCTTTGCTAGAAGATTGGCGATCTCTTCGAGGAGGATCTTCTGGTGGTCTAATGAATGTACTTTTTGACATGGAGGGTGGTTTCGGGGACGCTCTAACAGTTCTATGCAGTATCCTGGGGACACTGTGGCCAGCACCCATCTGTCTGATGTGATCCCTTCCCAAGCTTGGATGAAGTTGGTAATGCGTCCCCCTAGTGGGGATGCGTGAGAAGGGACCTTGAATGGAACGTCATTGTTTTGCGGGAGGCATGCCGCCACCTCTATTGGGGCTGCCTCTACCCTTACCACGTCCACTCTTGTTACCCCTGCCATAACCTTGGGTAGACTGCTGGTTGTTGTTATTCCATGGTGTAACCTGCCCCTGGGAATAGGAGGAGCCTCTGAGTTTTGGCCGCGTGAGCGATGAAAATTGCCATTCCCCCTTTGATTGGGGGGTTTGTTAGTTAACTGGCCCAGGGATTTTAGAGTCTCGTATTCATCTTTTGCATTTTTTAAGGCGTCCTCTACCGCCTTACCAAACAGTAGATCGTGCTCCACCGGTTTGTCTATTAAAGATGGTTGTGTCTCAGGTTAAAACCCAGATTGTCTTAACCAAGCATGTCTTTCGATAACAGTGCTCTCTGCTATCAGTCTGCCGGCGTTATCTGCAGCATCAAAGGTTGCCTTAAGGATGCAACCGGACACGGCTCTTCCCTCCGACACAACCTGTGCCAACTGGCTTTTTAAAGGTTCCGGGGCGGAGTCAATGAGCGCCGCAACTTCTTCCCACTGATGGCAGTTGTAACTCGCCAGTACGGTGGTGGAGTTGGCAATCCTTGCCTGGTAGGCGGAAGTGGAGGCTATCTTTCTTCCCAAACCATAGATCTTCTTGCTCTCCTTGTCGGGGGGGGGAGCTTCAGACGATGATGAGGGTGTTCCCGCCCTCTTTCAGGTATTAGTCACTACCAGGGAGTCCGGCTTCAGTTGCCCCCTTATGTAGAGTGGGTCTGATTGGGCTGCCTGAACAGTTTTTCAATCCTGGGGTTTACCGCCCTGGTGAGGTTGGGATTGAGAAGGAAAGGGTCTATTCTCCTTTGTATAGATTTGTTGAGAATAGGGATGGCCTGGGCAACAGGTCTCTTTTCTCCCACTAGTTCCTCGGCAAAGTCCCTCTCCTCCTGTGCTCCCTGCGTATCTATGCAGAAGTGTTCAGCCCTCTAGATAAAACCTCATTTAAGAGAGGTTGGTTGTCGACAGGAGAGTCGGTAACCGGAGTTTGTCTACTACGGAGTCTACTCTGTAGACTTCTGGGTCATCTTCGTCGTCATCTTGGGCCTCGTCATCCCCATAGTAATCCATTCCAGTATGGACGTCCAACGTGGCCAATTCTGGATCCTCATTAAAAGATGGATCCTCGCCAAATTGAGAGTATGGCTGGACATGGAAAAGGTCAGAAGACCTACTTCGTGTTGGCGCCTCAACTCAAGGTTTTTTACCAGAGGGTTACGGGTCCTTAGACCCTGAGGGGGTTGCCCCGTCAGGGGTATAGGTGAGGAAGTGTTGTGGATTTTTGGCATAGAAGTCTGCTACGGATGACATTCTAGATATAACTCTGTCTATATCCTCACTTGACCATTCTTTAGAGCTGGGGATTACCCTCTCCTGGGAGTGTTTCCCTGCTATATCCAGATTGGACCTATGGCCTTGTGGAGGGGTCTTGAATATTTTTTCAGAACATTGTGACTTGTCCTTATGTGTCTGTGGTGCAGATGAAGGCTGAGAATGCTTTTTCTGCTGTTTTTCCCCCTCCCCGTGACTGGATGAGTGCTTCCACAGTGTTTTCACCTTTTCGAGCTCTTCGACGTCTGGCGTCGAGATTTGGGGGTAGTGTCCCTTTCCTTAGCGAGTGGAGGTCGGGGCACAGGAACAGCCGTTACGCAGTCTGCTGACGCCGACTCCTGGAGTGCGGCCTGAGGATGGTGGTCATCTTCGTCTCACGACGATCGAAACTCCGTTACTTTAGAGAGCAAGGCACTCTTGGCAACAGTGGATGGTTGCCTGGTGTCATGCAGCGATCTTGATCGAGAACGCCCAGAGGACACCGATTCGGTGGACCGTTCTCTGCGTGCCTCTCTCCGAGAACTCAGCGCGGGCACCGAGTCTCGGTTGGACTTCGAGTGCTTAGTGGATATGTTGTGGGTAGCGCCTGTGTCGCCGGGGGTGTTCCCCCATAGCTGCCCTGCCGGACAACCTTCCGAGGTCGGGGACTTGCGCTTGGCTGTCTCTCCGCTGAAGGCGCCCTCCGCTTCCATGGCCTCTCGTTGCCTGGCATGGTGGGCCCAACGTTTGATTGAACGATCCTTTAGAGTCTTCGGTTTAAACCGACTACAAGCTCTGCAATTCGCCTCGGGGTGGTCCCTTGGCAAGCAAAGGTTACAGGTAGCGTGTCTGTCAACCCAAGGGTAATATATATATATAGTGTTGAGTATGTACCACCCCCCACTCTCCCTTCAAAGGCCCGGGCCGAGGCCAGAGGCCTTCCAAGGCCCAAGTCTGTCGTGCAGCTCTCGACGGTTGTTTTCTTCTACGGGCCGGCGTCGAGTGTCAAACTTCGGTGACTTGACGTTGGGATGTAGAAAATGGGGAAATATAAAGATTTTTTGCAAAATGTTGGCTAAGGCCAGGGAACTCCGTGGGATGCTTCCGACCAGTATGGTGGAAAAAAACAATCTGAGGGTCCTAGACGCATGAGGGATCATTTTTGGAACTAAGTTCAGTTTCAAGAAAATTCTGTGAAGTAAAGTTCCATTCAATGTAGCATACAAAGTCTTTCATCCAATATCTTTTCACTTGGTAAAGTGATTATCTCTCGTTCAAAGGCGTGCTCATAATTCAAAGCAATTGTTAATGTTTCCACAACCTCCTGCTTGGAAAACCAAAAGTATTTTCATTCCAAATACATCCTGCTTGGTAAAACAAAAGTCATCTCCTCCAAACATAAATTCACAAATCAAATGCAAGTGTTCTGTTCTCAAAAGGCCAAACACGTGTTAGTACATCATACTACTTCTTCATAGAAACCCTCTAGTCAGGGTGGTTCAACAATCACTTTCTGAATTGCAACAGTTTATCAAGACAATGTGATGGAGTCAACACTTCTTTTCCACCACAACGACAGTACTTTAAATCAGCTTCTTCTTCCTGGTATACTCCCCTGCCAAGACCAACTACAAATGGTCCCTTTCCTGGAGTACTCGCCTGCCAGGATAAAACTACTATAACTACAATTTGTAATGCTTGTTCCAAACTCTCCACACTAGAATCAAGAAATTTGATTTAAAAACATCTTCTCTTGATAGTCTGTATTCTTAAAAGAATGTGTTAGATTTCTTGCCAAACTTATATTTCATAACAGGATAATGCTTCTCATGTTTCTGTTTTGGCTTTAGGCAATGCAGGTTACAGTTCTCTCCCCCTTGGTCTCTCATACAAGGAGGGCTTTGCTCCACAGGCTTTGTTCTCTGGCTGTGCAACCTCTTGGCTGCTGGCAATGCTGGTTACAATTGTCTCCCACTTGACATCTCTTTCTGGGAGAGTTATACCCAATTTGCCTTTGTATGACTCTTCTACTGACTCGACAATGAGAATTACCATAATCCAATTGGTATCCCTGGTTAAGAGTTGCACCCAATTTGTCTGTACATCCGTCTTCTCTAGCTTTGACAATGTGGGTTATCGTGTTCCTCTATGTGGAATCCATCATTAGGAGAATTTTGCCAAACTTGCCTTATCACTTTTCTTTGGCCATGGCATTGCAGGTTACAATGTTCCCCCATTTAGAATCCCTCGATGGGAGATTTGCGCCCGTTCACCTTAATTCTATGGTTCAGTATTCAAAATACTTTTTCTCACCTAGCGATCTCCTTTGGGGGGGGTCCCGGGGTCACCTGCTTCAGGCCAACTCACTGGTATGTCTTGGCATCTCCTTCTGACTCGCTGGTGTTTCTGCAGGTCTCTTTGGGGCCTCTTCTGCTTTTGAAAGCTCCTCTTGTTCTGCTGTCGTGCGCGCCAACCTTCAATGGAGCCTTTGCAGCTGTGCACACTTTCTGGTGTGAATTCAATGCCAGAGCATTTCACGGCATATCAGGAGCTTCTTTCGAACATGGTGTGTGCTTCAGCACTGCTTCCCGCTGCGCATCATGTTAATGGCACGGTTTTCCCGACCTCTGCCACATCTAACACAGCGTCCTGCCGCCGCCACAACACTGACATCAGCTTCGGATTCTCCCTGCTGCTGCTCTCACACCTAAAAGTCCTTTGGGGTTTTAAAGGTCCCGCTCAGGTGTTTCCCAATTAAACAACTAGACCACTCATAACACTTGTGACAAGGCATGCTTACAGGCCATGTAAGGGAAGGCAGGACGTCCACCCCAAACATTCCCTGGTGCTCACATGAGTGCGTCCAGACAACCCCCACCACCCATTCCCATCCTAAGATGATGATGGCTAACACTGACGATGGGAAGACCGCAGTGGGTGGCAGAATGAGGACGCCACCACACAGCAGCAGTTGGACTTCCTTGCAGCACACAGCCGGTAGCTTAACACCGGCCACGCTAGCAAGTGGTGTAGCAAAGTCTCCAGAAATCTACACACCATTTAGGAAAATAGGCCTTATTAATGAGGCTCCCACCAGCTCACCAGAGATATTAAGATTGAAAAGGTCCATTAGAAGGCCTTCTGGAACAGGGGCTCAAGATCTTCAGGAACTCTTCCACTCGCCTTGCCAGAGATGCTTCTTAAAATGGGGATGGAGCTTACAAGCCCTTTTTGAAGCCTCCCTAAACACTCCCCTTGCCAATCCCCCTTGAGCCATGTAAGTGATTGGACAGTGTGGGTTGTATTTAAGGAGGTGTGTGCAAGTGTGTAGGCGTGGGTTAGTTGGGTGAGGACAGGAGACAGAGTACCTCCAAGAGACCAGAGGAGGCGAAAGTGACTTGAGCGCAGAGGCTATTGTTAAGAAGGAGGTCTGTGGAGTGTTTGTGTGAGAGACAGGAGAGCGTGGGTATTCGAGGTAGAGCAGGAGTAGTGGCAGGGTGGGATAGCAGGAGGAGAAGAGGTAGCTGTCACGACCCTCAGCCCTGATCCCCACTGGCAAGCCCATTGGCCAGGTGGAATCAGGGCTCGGATCACTAATAAGGCCTGGTATCCACTTCTCAGGCCCTCTTGGGGCCAGTCCTGGCGCCTTTGGCGCCAGGCTCATCAGTAAGGAAAGACATCTGCTTGAGGAACTACTTTATTTAGGCTTTCAGCCAACATGGAGGCATCAACAAAGCTTGGTTCCTAGAACCAAGCTATGCGGTCTAGGGTTTTGGGTGTGGTGGCCTAGGGACTACTTTACCTGGACTACTTTATAGTGTCTATTTAAACCACAACTGAACAAGACAACACGCTTCGCGTTACTTTGCTTCTAGCAACGTGACGCTCACCGTGTCCAACTTTCTCACGAGCCTGGTGAATTCCAGACTTGCAGAGAAACCAAGAACATCGTTAGCAGCAGAATCTTACCTGCATTCATCATCCTTCACTGCTCGCAGCTCCTGGGCAGGTCTGTTGGTGGAGTTCACCGCCCGGATCGAAGTACCTGAGAAAAGGAGAAAGACATCATTAAAGGAGGTAGTGGAGACATTACAACCACAAAGCGCTTAAAGACTTACCTGGTTGGTTGCTTTTCGGCCGGCATAGCTCCGGAACTCCATCTGCGCTGGGAACACACCGCGATTTACGAAAAGAGAAAAGCACAGGTCAATGAGGACAAGACATCGCTGCGCTATGCAAAGCGCAGCCTTACCGCACCACAGCGCTATAGCGTGCCATCATCTCCCGGTGAGAACCAGCATATCCAGTTCTCCAAGCGGACACTCGGCGCTCCTAGGGAGATAAAAAAAGACATTTAGAACAGAGAAAAGGCATGCAAGAATTACAACGCCATCAATCGCAATAAGACCTACCTGAAAGACGCTACAAGGGCAGCAGTCAGTGAAGTAACTGGACCGCCCGTGCCCACAAAAGACAATGCGCCCCTGCCCAGAGAGCAGGACGGAGAGCCCACCGATTCCGACAACCAGGTGGAAGAGAACCTGGAGGGGTTGGAAACACAAGGGAGGTGGGGGAAAACTTACCTTGGTCGCCCATTCCTAATATAGTCTTAATTTCCAGGCGGAATCCCATCAACACCGAGACCACACCAGGGAATCATTGGGAAGGACACCAACGACCAACTGGCTGGGTGGCGTCCCCGTGGATACCAGGTGAGCATAACAGTAGCAGTAGAAGTTGCTGGGAGTAAAGTTAGTAGGTGGTGGGAGTAGTGAGCAAAGGACATTAGCGGCACAGTGGGAGCTAGTAGTACAAGGATGAGCAGGGTACCATATCGCTGGAGGTCCCCGAGGTTTGAACAGGGGCTAGTAGAGGGTGAGCAGGGCACCATATCCCCCAGTGTCTTGGAGCAGTAAAGGTAATGGAGAAGTAGTGGTAATAGGGAAATAGGAACAGTAATAGAGCAGGGAAGAGCAACAGTGAGTGGGAGAGTAGGAGGGGCTATTGGCATTAAGTGAGCTAGAAATTATAACAAGGGGAATAGCAAGGGGGTGGAGGGGAGTAGAGTTAGAGGCAGGAGGGAAAAGGAACCAAGGTAGAGGGATAGTTGGAAGTACACGTCGTAGTAAAGAATAGGAGTGGGAAATGAATTAAGATTGAAGGGTACAGGTGAAAAGGCAGAGCTTGGAGGGACAGTAACATGGTGGGTGGAGAATAGATTAAGGTTCAGGATGGTGAAGGGTCAGGAGGGAGAGGCTGTGACAGGTATGAGTGTGACGCTGGGTGAAAGAAGCCACCATTCCCTATTCCTGGAGAGACTAACCAACAATAGGAGAAGGAAAGTTAGAAGTTCCGTAGGGAGACAGGTAGCCATCGTCTTAGGGGAAACAGTTATAATCATAGTTAGTAGAACAGATAGGTGTTACTGATCACTAGTGACTAACTACCCGGTACGGATGTCTGGGGCTGGGAGATGGGTCCCAGGTCCGGGGAAGTTGAGAGAGGAAAGGTACTTCCCTAGCGCCAATCATCCCCAGGCCCTTAGACCCTAAAGAATCAAGACCAGAAGCAGCCATTCTGACCCTTAAGTATTTAAACACCCTTGGATTTTTCATAAGAGTCATAGTGATTATTTGTGATGGGACACCCAGTCACACTTCATGGACTCTGAGCCCCTCTTGCTCATCTCAGTACTATGGGAATTATGAGACTTGAAGTCCATAATATTCTTGTTAGTTTATTAGTTATTCCAAATTGATTGGGTAACAGTGTGTTCAAATTTAGGGGAGATTATTAAAGAAGTTGGTGTTTCTCCTTTGGGTTTAGGACCTTGATATATAGTAGAATCATAACCTCTAGAAGTTGTAATATCTTCCTGATCCCCTAGTGTACCATTTTCATGCTCATTAAAAAGGTTGTCAGGTTTGTTACTCTGGGTAATTCTGGGAGTGGGAACTGCACAATGACAGCATGCCATTTAGGCATTAGGAGAATCTCATCCTCAGAAGAGAATGAATGCCACGTCTCTCCTAATAGTCACCACCTCCCGTGACAGTCGTCTCCTCCCATGTGATCCTCCCTCTGATACCACCCCCAGCATTAGGATAAGGTAGCGGCTGCCTCCCCCTGACCACATGGGAGGAGACTTTAGGCTGGCGTTTAGTGATGACTCTGCAAGAGTCATCACAAGCTCTACTTCTGACTCTTGCCTCCTTGCAATAACAGAGCGTGGAGTGTCCAGCCTCACCGGCGTATGAGTGAGCCGATTCTAAACTCGACGGCTTCCTCTCTCGTTCTCCAGTCTCCTCTCTGCTCATATTACATAGCGATGGGCCTTCCCAGACGCCATTCAGTGATCATTCTGTCTTCAGTGGCTTCTCTTCTTCTCCACCAGTCATCCTCGTCATCCCAGTAAGAGGGGATTCTTCAGTTAGAGAAAGTCACAGCTTTCTGCTGACAATAACATCTTAATACTTTACTCATAATTCATTACTGGTTGGTTTTGAAGAGGTATTGTTGGTATACCCTTTTGGGAGTTCCTCACAGGGAGGAGGCTTCAGTAGCTCCACACAGTACCCCAAAACACTGTGCCCAACCCCCACTGATCTGATGTTATCCTCTCAAATGTGTGAGTGAATGATTGTATGCATCCCCCTTCTGGGGATGGATGGGAAGGGACCCGAATACTTGAGTCATTGTTCTGGGCGGAGGAAGAATTTCAAGTGGGTTGTCCTCTACCCCTAGTCTTTACTCTCCGCATATTGCTTGAGGAGGCAGGGTTCGTGGTCTGTTGTGACTGAGAACCAGTTGGAACCTGTCTGGGGTTGGAGTACCTGGCTGGGTATAAGGCACAGTTTGAAAAAGACAGTCTATTTGCTGGGAACCCTCTGTTCTGAACGGATTTGCCGGAGATCTGAACCAGGGCTTTTAGGGCGTCATTGATATTTTTAAGCCTGTTCTAGGGTTTCATCTACCTGTGTGCAAAAAAGGTATGACTCTAAACCTAGTATTATCTATGCGAGTAGTCCGAGTTTCTGGTTTGAAACCCATACTCCTTAGTCAGAGGCATGCATTTTGATTACAGCTACTCTTGCTATCTGTGGGCCCACTGTTTGCCGCATCCACTCTATTCTTGATTTGAGCAATTACAGAATGTTTCCCTTCTGGTAAGACCTTCCTGAATGTTCTCAGAATTTCCTCAGGTATGTGTCTGGCCATGCTCTCCATTTCATCCCATTGGGATCTATTGTACCTGGCCATTAGCGCCGTAGTGTTATGCAGCATCCCTTTTCCCCAGGGCATCTATGTGTCTACTTTCCTTTTTTTGCGGCTATTCAGTAACTGATGCAAGACAGTTGGGCACCACTGTTAACTCATACATAAAAGTATAATAAATATATTGGTGCATATCAGTTCCGACAATACCCATTTAGGAGACTCATACCAGAATTAAGCTGTGGAACATTTCCTCAGACCAGATTGCACACAGAAGCTGCTCAAAATGTATGCATTCATTGTTGGTAGTACTTTTTTTAGTATAATTCTTCCCACCTTGTGAGACCCCCAGACTTTTTGCTGGACTATTGGATTTTGGTCTATTTATCCTTAGTGAGTGGGAACCTTTTTCAACCCTCATTTACTTTAATCTTCTGAGCCCTTTTACCTATGTTTGGCACTTTTTAACAGAGTTCTGCTTTCCTTCATGTTTTATGGCATCTTCCTTTTACTATTGCAGCATACATCACTTTCTGTGCAGTGTTGCTGGAAGTTCCTTGAGCTTTCCCTTTTTCCTTTACCTGTGTTGACAGATGTTAGATCAGGGCAGGGGGGGGGGGAGCACCCTTTTGTCCCTCCTGCATATTTTATTTTGTGACATGAGCACACATCTCCCTTTTCTCATTGTTCAAGTAACTTTTCGTTACTGTAACAAGTTCATCTGGTGGCAGTGTACCTTTTTTGCACAACTTTTGTCGCAGGCTGCCTTTGCAGCTGCGACAGGGACAGTAGGGTCACCATTTGCCTAAACAAAGGAAGCCTGTGCCAAAAGTCCACAAAATGTTGTGCAAAAAGGTACACTGCCACCAGCCTGTCAGATGAACATAAGGTGGGTGTGCTGATCTCACAAAATAAAATACACTTAATCAGTGGCTATTCCCATTGAATCCAGTCTACTTTGCTCCCTGGAGGTCTCTCGAGATTGCCTGCTTGACAGAAGTGTTCTTCCCAGCAACAGACACACTCTGGGCCCAACGTATTCTGGAACCTCTAAAGTGGTCTCTGTGAAAATTGGAATAAGGACATAAGTTAACATACTTGTTTCGCCCCCCACTCCCTTTCTCCTGAAAAAGGCTACATGGGCGTAAAGTCCTGGCCCCACCGCACCCTTGCCCCACTCAGATTGGTGGTGGTTTAAGTCAAGGACCACCCCTGGGCCTTCTCTAGTTTGATGCGGCTGGTAGGGATACTTATCTGAACTTTTGGAGCACTTAATTGCAACCACTGGCATTGCTCAATCCAATAGTAAGCTTACCAGAACAGTATATATGTTGTGGGACTAGTGATTCTAGAGCAATAGACCCCATTCCATCCCGGGCTGGACTTGCTAAGAGTTAGGGATCTAATTTTAGGACTGCACTTAGTGTTTTACTGAATTCTTCACTTGATTATTTACTTGTGTTTTCTGGTTTTGAATCAACAGTTCTTGTACCTCTTCACTTACTTTACCACATTCATTACCGAAGGTCTTGCTTATGATTATGCTGTTGCTTAATTGTCTTTAAGGTGAAGTGGAAGGGTTTTAGTTAGATTTTCCAATGATGGATGTAAAAGTGTATTTGATAATAGTTGTATGATAACATTTACCTGAAAGTGTAATCGCTTAGTGTGCATTTTAAAGGATTAATCATTGTATATTTTGTGCTTCTCGTCCAATTGGAATTACTAAAGTGCTCTGTGGGTATGTTAGTGTAGCCCTAGACAACTCACACTCCTACTGAGCCTAAGCCTAACCGCTCTAGTACACTATCTTGATTGGGTTTGGCTAGACATCAGTGTCTTTCCTATTCACAATAGGTTGGTTTCCCAAAATCCACAACCAGGGTTGATTTTGGATATTCATCCTAATACCAGGCGAGGTCGGAGGAGGTGGCAGACTAAAGTGGCATAGTGGGGGAACTATTAATTCAGAAGGCAAGGTATTCATTTAAGTGAGTGTTTGTGCAGTTTGAGTGTGCGTGCAGTTTGAGTGTGCATTTTTATGTAGGGATTAGGTAGAGTAAGTTAGTGCAAGGAGTGAATATGAAGTGGTTGTTACTGAGTGGAAGGAGGGTCTTTGAGTAGTGAGGAGAGGTGGAGGGAGGAGAGTAGTGGTGAGGGGGGGATTAGTGAAGTGGGAGGTTTGGCGAGATTAAAGGGTGGAGGGAGGAACTAGGAGGAGGGAAACATCAGAGAGATAGATTGGTGGAGGGAAAGAGAGGAGGAACAAGGGTCGAGATATGTGTGAGTAAATTCGCTAGAAGTCAGAGTAAGTGCAAGGCACTTACCAACTCCTTTAGAACACTAACCATTGGACAGAGTAGGGACAGCTAGTAAGACACTGAGGGAGTTGAGACAGCCAGCGAATTAAGTAGCCATGTCTGTCGCAAGACACGGTCATCGATAATAGGAGTTACCTTTCAGTAAAACTAATCTTGGGTTACAAACACCTAGGTTAGGGAGGAATACCAAGGGAGACGAGAGAACAGAATGTCCCTAGGGCCCACAAACTGCTAATCAACACCCTTAAACTGTCTTTGTGAGTCAGTGGGCCTCATTACGAGTCCGGCGGTAACCGAGCCGGAAAAAACGGAAGTTACCGCCAGACTCGTATTACCATTCCGCCTCCGTGATTCCCGGAATCACTGTGGCATTACAACCCCGGTGACCCGGTAATTCCGGAGGCGGAATTCGGTAAATCCCCATTCCCATGGAGTCCAATAGGACTCTATGGGAATGGGGAAGTGGAATCACCGGCACCATGCTGTAATGGTGCCGGTGTTTCCACGTCTGCCTGCAGGCGGTTGGTGTTAAACCCGCCAGGTCAAACCTGGCGTGAGTGACACCTCCCACCTGCAGAAGTCGAGATCAGCCGGTCCAGAAAGAACTGTGGTGGCGGATTTACCACCACCGTTCTTTCCGGACCGGCTGACTCGTAATGAGGCCCAGTATGTTTTGTGCCATCTGTGACACTATTGCTCATATAAATTGCTTCACATTGGCAATTTGATGCCAAACACGTTTAAAGCATACCTTCCGTTTTGCGATCTCGACCTGTGGACCCTGTAAGGAACTCATGGTGGCAACAGTAAAGACAGACACAAGTATCACAGTTCAAGGTAGTTTATTGAACAATAAATGCAGGGCATAAAAACACCTAAACTAAACCTAAATCCAAGATAGAAGCAAGTGTCGACCATCAAAAGAAAATAAGGCAGTCCTTGTGGCGTTGTGTCAAAATAAAGGGGCCTATTCGAAGAAAATCTTTTTGCCAAGTCCTTACGCTAAATACAAAAAGAAGTGAGGCATAGAAGTATCAATAAAGAAAGAAGAGCTCTTAAATAATATGTCAGGATGCAGTAGTAGGGGTTTTCCTTCCCCACGTTTTGAGCATGGTATAGGTGGAACCGCTGAGCACCCTCTGAGCACAGCACACACTCGAGGTTTCCCCAGCACGAGCCGGCAATTCTGCTCCAGTTATCTGGTTCTCCGATGGCTTAAAAGTCTCTCTCCCTTGAGGGCCTGATAGTTCCGACAAACAAACAGTTCTGTTACACAAAGGTTTTGGGTGACGGTCTCACCCCTTGGTCGCTCTCTTCTGGACGCTGACCCCTCAGACACTATTTTGGATGATGGCTTCACCCCTGGATCTCCCTCGGCCGTGCTCAGAACCCAGGTGACAAGAGGGACAGTATGCTTCTCCTGTCTTCTCTTTAGCGGGATTCACTTCCCTTGGCTTCTCAATGTCTTTTCAAAATAGTTCATAATGGACATCCCTCGGCCTGGTTCATGGTTGTCAACACACTGTTTCTTGGGACTTTAGACTTTGCCCCTCTTCTATGGCATGCCTCCTTCAGATTCACTTGTGCCATTCGTTACTTTCAATATTGGCGGGATTTACTTCCCCTTTTACTTTCCCCATGCAGGATTCACTTCCCTTACTTTAACAGTTTCTAGATCAAAGACTTACGATTGTACAGGGATTTTGCTTAACCTCCTGCATGACCACTTTGACCTATTTTGGCGGCTCTCCTACGGCCTTCTGGTATCTGTAGTTTCACTCAACATGGGGTTGACCAGAGTCTCTCGAGTCAGCACCCACATTGTGCCGGTTCCCTCTGTAGCTGGTTCCCCTTTTACAATTTAAATTTCTTTGAACTTGCCACAAATGGCCACTTTTCGACTTTCATTCAACACAGTTCGGTTCTTATCGGCTTTCCGTTCGACTCACCAGCTGCGATGAACCGCTTGGATTTCCTTCTTTCGGAATTAATGCTGTTACCACAGATGCAGGAAGCTCCCTCGTTCCTGCTTATCAGCATAAGCTTGCCCCTCGTACCGTTGGCATCTGCTGCAAAAGACTTGTGCTATTGTTCGCGGTTTTATGTCCTCTTCCACGAAGGTTCTGCAGGCCTGGGACGAAAAGGGCAAGGTTGCTTCTCTCCTCGCCACCCTCTCGATTCTCACTGCCTTTCTCCTTCTCTTGAACTAATGTGCCCGGTTAGCTGTTCCGTTGTGCTGTCTGCTGTGCTCTTTTGCTCTACCTTTTATCACATTGACACCCTGGTTCCTGCTCTAGCGGACTTCCGCAACCACTCCTTCGCCACTGGTGTCTTCCCTTCCTCCCTGAAGAGCTCCCTTGTGCACCCTCTTCTTCAGAAACGCTCTGCCAACCCGTCCTGCCCAGCCAACTATTGCCCAATCTCCATTGCTCCTTTACTGGGCAAACTCCTGGAAAACATGGTCATCTCCCAGCTTAATCTTCACACTGAATCAGTTGGTTGTCTCCATGACCATCAGTCTGGCTTCAGAGCTGCCAGAAGCACAGAAACTGCTCTCCTGAACATCCGTGAAGAACTGCTCTCCAACCTTGGTTCCAACACCCCCTGTGTCCTCATCTTACTTTATCTCTCTTCTGCCTTTGACACAGTCAACTATGCCCTCCTGCTCAAACATCTCTATGATAACCTGGGTATCACCGATCAGGCCCTGGTTTGGCTGACTTCTTTCCTCTCCGATCAACCCACCAAGTCCAACTTGGGTCGTTTCTATCTTCTATCTCTACCTGTGGTGTCCCCCAGGGGTCTAACCTCTCTCCCTGGCTGTTCAACCAATACCTGGTACTTCTTGCCCACCGCATTGCTGCTCTCTGCCCAAACTTTCAGTGCTATGCGGATGACACGGAGATCATTTTTAGGCTCCTTTCAGCCACCTCTTCTCCCTCTCTCATCTCCGACTGTGTGCCATCCAGGAGTGGTGTGCCACCAATGATCTCTGCCTCAATGCCAGTAAGACTGAGATGCTCCTCATCGGCACACCAGCTCCCTCTTTTCCCGTCTCTCTGGCTGGCCTCTCTTGGCCCTCTCTCTGCTCCCACCTGTGAGGCTAAAAACCTTGGGGTCATCTTTGACGCCACACAGTCTCCTTCTTTCCTTACATCTCTGACATCTCTAAGAAGTCACGCTACCAGCTGCACCTCCTCAGAGATATTCTTCCTTTCCTCTCCTTCCCCCAGAAGCTCACAGTCTCCAGGGCTCTGGTTCTCTCTAGGCTGGACTACTGCAACAGCCTATTTCTAAATCTGCCTGCCTATACTCTCCGCCCTCTGCAACTCATCCAGAACAGGACTGCGAGACTTGTCTCTGAACTGGCTCCCAGTGGCTACAAGGATTACTGTCAAACCCCTCTGCATTGTCCACAAGGCCTTCTGGGGCCTTCCTACATATCTTCCTTCTCGAGCTCTTCGCTCATCCACCTCCAACTCCCTCAGGGTCAGTCGCTTCTCCAAGCAACGTGGTAGCTCTCTCTCCTCGGCTGGGGCCTCCCTGTCTCTTTGAAAATTGAGGAGACCCATCTCTGGTTCCGGAAGCGCTTCAAGACCTTCCTCTTTGCTTCTGCTTTCTCTCCTCCACTCCCCTGCTGAACTCCTGGCTGAAACTACACTGGTCTGGCTACCCTCTGTAATCAGGCCCAGGACCCCTCCCCGCCAGTTGCACACCTGCACTGCCCACCTGGCAACCCTTGCACCCTGTGGCTGTTTCTGTATCCCTACAGCCCCCTACCAGCACTTGCACCTGTTGACTGCACTTACCCTTGCAGCTGCCACCAGCTGGCTGCACTTATTTATTGTTAGTATTTATTGTTTCTATTTACTGTTTATCCTATGTACTGCACTTCCCCCACCCCCCTCCCACTCACACTTTTCCCTTCCCCCACCTCCCCTGCACTTGCGCGATTCTCAATGTCACCTGACCTAGTAAGATCGTTGTCCGTCTTCCCTCCGTTACCCTCCCTTGCCTCGTTGCGCCTTGAAACACTTGTATATAGGTGCGTTATAAATGCCATATCATATCCCTGCGGGGAAAGGAAAGGGCCATGAGGTATGTGACTTTGCCGGACCCTGGTATTGGCACACATCAGGTGAATGGCTCTGAAGTTAGTCGTTGTCTTTCGTGTGGTATGAAAGTGTTCATGTGAGGAAAGGGGGGGCAGTGTTGTTGAATATCCTACAAAAGAGGATGGGGACAAGGTGTGCAGAAAAGAGGGATACGCATCCCACCCATCGGTCTCCCACTTCTCCTTCCGGGGACCCCCTTATCCAGGTGATCCTCGCTCACTGGTCCACCCCCAGGAACTGGATCCAATAGCGATGGCTGTGTCCAGGCCATCTGGACGACAGGTCCCCGGGTTTAGCCAGGGAGAAACTTTCAGGTTTCTCACAACCCACTGTAAGGATTTCACACACACCTATACTATAACAAAAGGTTCCTCCCCACTTCTAGATCACCCCCATCCCAGCGTCTGTTGCATTCCACCCGCTCCCTCATCAACTCCCTACTCAATTTCCATCGTAGACTAAGACCTATAAACCCAAAATGGGTGCACAAAACAACAATCTGCAGACACACCTGGTGACCCGAGACCACTATGGTGGTGGTTTGGCACAGTATAAAAGGCTTGTAAAATGAAAGACTAGGCAGATCACAGTGGTTCTCTCAAGGCAGACTGCTGATCCGGAAAGAATTTACCTGCTGACATACTGCGAATCCTCCACAGTGTAGAACCCGCTAGCCGATCCTCCTTCCACATAGGAAATCTTATTGTCAAATACCTGCAAAATGAGATTTGGTTTATCTATGGTAACCAAAAAAATAGGTGACTCAACAAATGATTCAGACACATCATTCCTCAGACAATCCATGCTCGCTGGCACGGGGATGATCTAGGAACTTAAATCTAAAAAAAAAAAAAAATTAAAAAAAGGCACCGATACTGACCATTCTTTTCCTGAGCCCAAGCTGAAAATCCCCAAGCCATACTCTGTTTTATTCTTTAAACCCGGCATCATAAACCGCTCAACATGCTTCCTTCCTTAATGTGCTAAGCAAAATGTGGCATAGCGTGCCAAATAGTATTTGACATTTGTTCTTTCATTGTTAAAGATCTGAAACGGACAAACGTCTTACAATCCTCTAATCAAGAATAAAAATAAAGCAATATAGAAGGTACTTGTGCCTGCTAAGTCCCAACAAGCTTAGCTTCATTATGAAAGTGCTCACTGTGGCTTTCTTTTATGTATGACCAAAAGATTATTTTGCAGGCCTAAGCCAAGGTGAAACTATGCCTTTTGGAGCAGACACCATTTTTAACTAATTATCCCAAAATGAAGGAATAAACGCCCATGCTGGAGGTTTCTTCAGGGAAAAGAAAGGGCTGTATTCCTTTTCTCTAACCCTAACTCCAGATGAGAACTGCCAATTTGGCAGTGAAGTAGGTGGGGGCAGGGGCATACCTAGAAAGACAGCCCATTCAGGGTCACTGCTTCAAGTATTCTCAATTTCACCATCAATACTTAAAAGGCACATGAATTCTAATCTATGGTTTTGCATGTACTTTTAATCAAGTAGTGCATGGAGGAGGTAGGCAAATGTATAAAGGTTAACTTGTCATCTGACTGACTAAAGGATATTGTAATTGGGAGAAATGGAGGCTTCATACCAGACTGAACTCTTCACTTTCCTCTCCCATCTCCTCACGGATTGTTCGGCACTGGGCACCCAGGAAGTTACGCAGGTTCACAGCGTGGATGGCCGCGCATGCTTTCTTGTCCAGGGAAGCCTCCTGCCCAATCCAGTAGTAGATCTCCCACTGCAAAGCCTCGTTGTTGTCCAAGTAGGTCTAAGAGGGTACATGGGAGCGAGGAGAAGGGAGAAATGAAATAAATTGAAAATGTGATGGAACCACACATTAAAAGGAGAAGAGGGACGGGATAGTGCCCATCCTAAGAAAATATGGAACATACGTTCTTTGAAAGAAAAACTCCAGTTTCATTCCCTTGACAAAATATAACAGGGATTTAAACCCACAGCTCTGCTCCATAATTTTTTTGACCACAAACCCTCCCTATAATGTGCAAATACCTCTCCCAAACTTAAAATGAAAGCACAGTCACTACTAAAATACACATTAAAGATATTGCACTGCAACATAAAATCATGCAAAACAGGTTCTAATCAATAACAATGTTAATTCTGAGCTGTGGCAAGTTGGGGACTGTTCTACACACCAAAACATTTGACAGAGGGCCAGGGAGATCCAGTTAACTTGCCAAGGTTAAGCAAGGAGTCCATAGCCTCACATAAGATTTTGGATGTGGTTATTTTACTCCCCACACTTGAATACAGTCTAAAGGGAATTTTCAAGTGATAAAACTAGTTTTCATTGTGACCTGGAAATATTCAGGCAGGTAATATATTTTCATTAGGTATTTTGTTGTAAAGCATACTTTCTCGGTTCTCAGTTAAAGATGAAAAGATCTTTTTGCTTAACGTATAGGTCCCCTTCAGATCAGATAACATTTAGCAGAGCTCCTCTGGGTAGAATGTGCTGATGATGCTTCTGGCCGAAACACATTCATGAAGCAGTGTAGGCAGACAGAAGGGCAAAATGCACGCATAGCTCTATCACTGTTGCTTTTCCTGGGAGTTTTAGCTTCATTCTATGGATTATAAAAGATCAGTATGACACTTATCTGGAGGGCTGAATGTGTGCATCAAGAGTTAGTAGTGTAAAGCTTGAAACTTACATTTTTTAAGAGAAAGCTTTAACCGCCATATAAGATCCCATCTCACCTTTGTCCAGATTAAGGGTTTTTATGGGGGGCATTGGGAAAAGGTCTCAGCACCACAAAGACTTTTGGGTGAACCAACGCAATCCACTCTTTCAGCTACTACTAGTTTCTGGTCATGCCCATCACTGCTGCAGTACTCAACAGAGCCTTTTTCTCAATAGAAAATGATTAACTGGTGTTCTCTTTTGCCATTTTAGCAGACAGGGGCTCAGATGAAATACCTCCAGCACTTACATTTCTGCAAGCATTAGATATGATAGCCACAATGAATGACGTAAACAGTTGTTGCTCAGCCTTTCCATCAAGTTCAAAAACTGAAGCCTCTAGTAGACATGTCCGTTTTAGAGCTCAATTATGACGTTGGTTCCTAATAGCAGAAGCCTATCATTTCCTGTTGCCAGGGAGGCCCACATCCAAAAACACTAACAGTATGTTTCGCCAGGAGGCTGGTTAATGGAGCTACACTATGGACTTTAGTCTATTTTGCTTGCCACATTCTGCCAATCCTTGATATTCTTCTCCTCATTAAAATGACAACCTCCACCACATGCTTGTATTTCCACCAAACCTATCACACACCCCCTTGGCACAGGGTGGGTTTCCCTCACTTTCCTTCCCCTTGGTTCAACCTCCGACCTTCTCTCTCTCTTAGTCGCCCTCCTCAACTGTTATTCCAAGCTCCACTTTGCAACACACGTCCCTTCTCAGAAATCTCTTACTTTCACTCTTTATTTAGACTGACCCCTCCAATCTCCTTCTAACCTCCTCTGTACTACACTTAACACCGCCCTCTACTCCTTTACAGTCGCTTCCAACTGCCGCCTGAACAACCTCCCCTTCCACTCCCTTGACGTTACCTCAAACCTTTTTAATATACTCCCCCTTTCTCTCTCCACCAATCACCTTACCTCCTTCAGCTCTCCATAGAACTGCCTCTTCTCCTGATGAACCTCCACGCCCTCTCCTTACTCTCTACCACCTCCTTAATTTCCTTCACCCCAAGCTCCCTTTTCTTTTTTTGTTTTTGTTTTTTTAAACATCTTTTCAAGCTCCCTTTTCTGCCCTCTGGCAACCTTTCTCCAGCCTCCTTCCACCTGCTCTCACCAAAATACTCGTCCAATGCTCTAGCTTCTCCAGACTCACTTTGCAGCACCAAAACACCCTTTCACTATGACCTGGCTCTTACATAGTGCTTATATTGAAGGTTTTCAGTCTGGTTGGCTGGAAAGGTCACATGATGGGCCTGTGCATACTCTGTGGCAGGGGAAATGTCTAACCTTGTCCTTCAGTAGGACTTTTGAAAAATGAAGAAAAAAAAAATCAGCTACTGCTTTCTCTAGGTCTGCTTCCATGGCAGAATAACGTAGTCCCCAGGTTAATGTCCGTGATCCTTCCACTTTGGGCAGGGGGGGAGGGGAGATGTTAGGTGGATTTCTTTGGGCATCATTTCCAGGGGGAATCACCCAACTCGGTTCACAAGGTTACTTTCGAGAGTACCTACATTTCTAAACGTTTTTGTTTTTTCCTTTTCATTTGTTTAGGATCTCTGACATATTTTTGTGGTCAAAGGGACTTCTACTTAAGTCCCCGTCCCATTGCAACCCTTATTTAGTGTATGGTCCTATAGTAGCCACATAGCTCCTACAGCAGGGGTGCATTTTAAGCATTCCTTTTTAGCTCTAGATTATTTGGTTTTGTGGAGAAGGCTGTGGCATCTGTTTGTTTGGCTTCAACAGGGGTGCAGCCGGTTTTGCTTCATTAGTAGCTGTTAAGATGAATTTCCAATATCAGCCCTGGTGTGAGGATTTTGGGAGGCCATCTTATTATGGTGAACAGGGAAGACAAGGAGAGGTTAGCCAAATCCAATCAAGGTGAGATAGCAATCTGGCAAGGCTTAGTCTCAGGAAAGGTGCAAGTAGTCTAGGGCTAGAACAAGTCCACACAGACCAACACCAGTAATTCTAGTTAGACAGGCAAGTATATAAAACAGACTTATTTATTACACCTTTAGTTTACACACTAAGCAGATAGAAATACTAAACAAATATTGTCACCCAAATCCCTTATAAAAAGATGTATACTTTCCCCCTTAGGAGACCTAGATAGCATATTATTCAATGACCAGTGTAGGTGTATAGAAGCATAGCTCTAGACAGTACTCTTCAGAATAATCCCAGAACAGCTTCCCTAGCTCTTATAAAGTCTAACCCTAAGATGGTTTGAGGCCTTGTGCCTAAAGGTTACCAGTTCGAAAGTATTCGCTCTTCAGGTAGGTTTATGGAGATTTTCAGTGGCAGTGGTGATGATTAATAAAGAGTCACAAAGTTAGATAGAAAGTTCAAGTAATGTTCAGAATGGGACTCAACTCAATCCAACACACAAGGGTAGTGCTAGGGAGGGATCCTTAACCCAGGATCCGCCATCAAAGGTAAGGCAAGAGTGAGTTGGGGTCAGAACACAAGGTATGCAGACTTACCTCTCTGGCTTAGAGTTCTCCGGATACCACTATTGTAGATTCCAGATTTTGTTACAGGGTTGTTCTTCTGTCTGGGTTCCTTTTGTAAGCGGCGTCTTGACGGGGATACTTTGTTTTGCAGGATTTAGTTTCAGGTTGAACGCAGTGCATAGGAATTGGTTCCGAAAAGCATCCCATTGAAGACCCAAACTAAGACAGGCAACATCTTCTGTAGGACAGATGGCCACAGGACACCTCAAGGGCACAAAGAGAAGATCCATCAAAGGTCACCAAGGCCAGAAGACGACAGGCAAAGCGGCAAATAGAGGAGCAAGCCAGAAGAACTTGACTTGCAGTAAGAGGCCTGAAAATGCAGGAGCGGGCAACTTGTGGAACAGACTGAAGGTCTGCAAAGTTCCAAGGCTCTGCTCGGAATAGCGACAGCTGCAAGGAGGTAACCCAGGAGAGAGCTGGTCAGTCAATGTGTTGGTTCAGGGACACTTCTGAGGGCTCTGCAGGCACTGATCCTCAAGCAGGGGACAAGACTGGTTGTTCCCACCAGTCCAGGGGCTGAAGTTCGAACAAAGGACTTCTTGAGATCAGGACAGAGGAGCACAGCTTCACTGAGACAGCCCTGCAGTTGATACTGGTCAGCTGAAGGGGTCGTCTTTGGGGTTGTCAGCGGGCTGGTTTTCTTCGTAGAAGTCTTAGCTTCATTAGTGATCTGATGAACAGTTGCAGAAGCCCTCCTTTTATCCAAGGCTGAGAGCAAACACACCCTACCAATTGAAAGCATCTGCAACATGCAAAGAGCAAGTGGCTATCCAATAATGGATAGCCATTGGTGACCACATCTGCCCAGCTCTAGCACCAGAGACGTGGATTGTTTTTTGTTTTGTTTTTTTTTTTCTCTCCCCCTCTCCCCCTCTCCCCCTCCCCAGCAACTTTGCTGGATTTTGCAGACTTGAATTTTTAACCTGGAGAGAGTGAGACCCCTTTTCCCACTCTCTCATGTAATTTAAATGTGATTTTGGTTGTAGAGTCTGAAAAACTCCATAGGCATCATCTTTTACATTGTATCACACAGCCCCTTCAGTGCAGTGGCACTGGGAAGTCTTTTGGATTATCCAAGGTTTAAATACCTTCTCTTGAATAAGCCACTGTTTGCAAGAACAGTAAAGTGAAATTGACTTTACTTACATTTGTAACTTTTTAGGCCCAGCACACTCTGATCTTACATTAGGGTGCTCGAGGGGTTACTTAGTATCCCCTTTGTCTAGCTTCTCATGTAACATTTTTATGTTACCCTTTCCTCGATGATGGCTGGTGGCAGTGGTTTACTTTTAACTACTGTGGTGTGCACTTACAGCGGGGTGCGTTCGCAACTGGCCCCGGTCTTCTTTTTTCATCATTTCTTTCTGGAAAGGTCCTTCTTGAGATTTACTCTGCGCGCTAAACCAAGTTTGGTCCCTTTGTTCATTTTGCCTTTGGCAGGATTCACGAATGAAGCCTGCCTCTGGCTCGAGGGTGTATGGCGGGGGCAGGAAGTGAGAGGTGCCGGAAACTCCCTGTGCTTGGCCTCCAGGAGACGGGAATACACTCCTAGGTGATTGGCCGGCTGGCTGCCCGGCAAGGACAGCCACACTGCTGGGTGACTGACAGCTAGGTTGGAATGAATGGGAGAAACCTGAATAAAAGGCAAGGCTTTTTGGCTTGGAAGGCAGAGTTGACCACTGAACAAAGGAATCCAAAGAAGAACTTGAAGAGGATGCCTGCTGCAACTCCTGGACGGTTGGTTTGCCCGGTGTATCCCTGCTGCTGTGCTGAAACTCCAAATTCCTATCGACAGAGAAGCCCCTGCAAGGACGACTTCTCCTTTTGAGCTGGTGGAACCAATCAACTCCAAAGTAAGACACCTGAACATCCTCTCGGAGCTGGTTGAAATTCCACTGCAGTTGCTGCTCGAACCGAATAACCAGGGAGAGGAACACCGGATCGTGTGCGTTGCTTTTAAGCTGGCTAAGAGCTCCAGGAAGATCCTGCGGAATCCCAGGAAGCAGGGCTGACTGAGCCTGAGCCCCTTCAGAGTGCGAGACCCCAGATGCAGGGAAAGCCCATCTCGACAGTCAGGAACCGCAGTGTTTGAAGATTGCCGGTTGCGATCAGTGACCGTCCCATTGCAGTGCAGGAGTCCCCAGAAGTCCTCCCTCTTGTCCCCACGACTGAGGCCCAGGAACAACAGGATCTGCAGAGCTGCACAGGAACTGAAGTCATCTGCTGCACTTTTCTTCAACCTAAAGGTACTGTAAACTCTGAGAGAACTTACCTCTTGTTGTAACACCTTGCTTGTCCTCATTGGGTACTTGCCTCGGTTGCTCTTGTAAAGTTGCTTGCAGCTTCTTTACCTCACAAGCGGTTAGGCTCACCTGGTCTCTGCAGAGGCGTTGGGGCACGGTTGCAGCCCTCCCGGGGGTTAGGTCGCTCGGGTCCGACTTCGCCCTCTGCGGTCATGTGGTGACTGGTGGTAATAGGTTATGCTGATCGGGACTGCTCCTGCGTGGTGAATAGGGGGCACGAGTATGCCAGCTTCTGCGCCTGATCCCCTTCCAGACCCCTTCTCCCAAACCGCGGTACCCGCGGGATGAGCTGTCCATGGAAAGCTCACCTGTTGATTCGTTTTGGCGAGCACTCCGTCCTGCTGCTTCTGGCAAGGGCGCTTGTATGATCTGGACCAAGTTCCTTCACTGGTCCCCTGCACGTGGTAGTCCAGTCCTGCTGCGACTAAGCCACTATACTTCAGTTAAGTGTTCCCGTTTGCCTTTCCTCATCTGTTTTTGTTGTATTGTAAATCTTGTATTGCTGTCTGTTCCACTATTGATGTTTGCTCTTTTGCTTTCTTCCCTTGCAGGTGATGTTGCCGGCCCGGCAGAAGCTGCGGAGCTCGAAGCGGCAGCCGGAGGGAATGAGAAACGAAGCTGCAGCGTTACCGTAGCTGGTAAATTGTTAACTAGGGGGCGGATGGGGTTCAAATGCGGCACGTCCCTAGGACGGATGTTGTAACCTGGTCTTCCTTCTTCTTCACAGGGTCCGAGTTCGTGGATGCGGAGTGCGGTGCTGCGGTGTCAGGATCAAGATCACTGGATGTCAGGAGAAGAGTCTGCAGATGAAGCGATGAAGCACCGGTTACCTGGAGGTGTTTATGCAGGAGAACACCTCGTTTCAAAGGTAAGGAAACTGGTCCAAGCGGCGGTGAGCGTCACGTTGCACGCAAGTGCGCAGTAACACGAAGCACCAGCCTTAAGGATGGAGCAGCTTATATAGCTGAGCTTCTTAAGCCATGCCCACCAGGTTCAGCCTGCCTGCCACACCAGATGAGTCAGCACATGAAGACCAGGCTTAGGGAACCCCACCCAATGAGTCAGCACATGAGGATGTTCTCTGGAATAAAGGCTTTCAGCTCCTGGAAAGTTCTTGTCAAATAAAAGCACTCCTGCACTGAAATAAAGTAAAAGCACTCCTGCACTGAAATAAAGTGTTCCTGCTCCCATCTCCATACGAGCCTGGCACCAGACAGAGTCCAGCCAGGGCCCCTGTGTTTATGTGTCCCAAAGGGACATCAGTGAGTCAAGTGACCCATTGCCCCATCACTAGATAGTGTGTACCGTTTGTGTTCTGGGGCCTGTGGCCATGACACCTTGGACCGTTACCTCAGTCTAACTGCGGAGGCCATCCTTGCGATGCTCTCAACAATGGTTGGGGAATCCGGGTGATCTACCGGCTGAACCGGAGGCTGAGCAGTGGATTTCGGCGCCACCAGGTGAACCGGAGGTTGAGCGTCCTCCTGGAGCGCCTCGACGGCTGTGTTTTTTTTAGTGTTAGCGGCCTTTAGTTAGGATTGGCTAGTCGCAGGCCGCGGCTGCGGTTGCGGTTGCTGGGAAGGCTGCCGATCAGAGGATCCCGTCAAAGTTTTCAACAGTTCCGTTGGCGCTTTGGTACCGCTTCGACAATGTTGCCGAAGCAGCACCTCGGGTTGCGTGTTTGGTGTTATGATAGTGTGCGCCCCTGTCACCATGTTTTTTCGCCATAGCGTGACTCGCATCAGGCCTAGTAGGGCCAGGGATGGGTGTCGCGGATGAGAGCTGTCTGCCGTTAGGTCAATGGCTTCCAACACAGAGGCCTGGTCATAGCTAGTTCCCCCATCACTTTCGGCGGGTGCGGAGGTGGGGGAAGAACATTCGGCCTGCGACATGCCGTAGGCCGCCCACCGCTTCAAGCAGCGCTCCTTAAGCGTCTTAGGGCACGGGAGTCTACAGGCCGCGCAACCCACTTCGTCGTGGTCGAGGGGAAGACAATTATTGCACCAAAGGTGCTCGTCTTTCCACGGTTTATTTGGCTCTGCACGAGGGGCAAAATCTAAATGGCGTCTTTTCCATAGCGAAAGACAGGTATACCGATGACAAAACCCAGGAAGCAGAGAGGGTGAAAGAGGAAAAGCATACTTGTAAAGAATATGGCCACCCCACCCCACTCTCCCTACTGTATAGGCCGGCCAGAAGGCCCGGCCACGTGGAAGGCAGCGCTGCCCAAATCAACAGGTATCGAAAGTCTGCAGCAGTCTTCGGCGTTGTTTCACAGGATTCAACTGTTGAAGTGACTTAATGGGAATAACGACAAAGTCGATAATTATGACAATAACGCTATCTCTATGTAAGAGCACCGCATTAGGGTGACCAGTAATCTGGGTGCAAAAAAACAATCTGAGGGACCTCGGCGCATGATGGATTTTGGGTACATTATATGTCACGTTAGGGATAGTGTTACAGACACGCCTATGCCGACGTCCCCTTTCGATCTTCGAAAGACAAGATGCAATACTCTGCGGTTACCACTGGATGTCTGACCATATGCACAGCATGTGATTCTAAGCAGATTAACAAGCATCAGAACATATGATACATTCTACAGAGAACATTCTATATGGAGCGTTGCCCGCAGCACACTCCTTACCTAGTAAGAAACACCATAACAGGATCAAAATGTAATGGGAGTACCACCCGCTGTTCCTTTACATTACAGGCACTGCCTCTATAGCACTTTTCTCTAGCAGACTGGAGATCTCCTGCAAGAGGAACAGAGCTGGTGGGTAATCCGAAGGCCTTTTACAGAAAAGGAGGCAGTAACCCCGGGCCACTGTTTGTAAGTGCCAAGCATCAGAAGTAATACCCCGCCATTCTTCCAAATGCGTACTGAGCATGCCTCCCACCACAGTCCTGTGAGTTAAGGCTGCAGAGTGGTTTTGAGGCAGCTGAAGGTTTGCCAGGGAGGACCTACCACCTCTTCTTCCTAGTCCACTACAAGCAAATGTTATTTCCTTCTCAACTGCCTGGCCTCCCACACTTCCAAATAAGGAATAGTAGCAAAAGGACTGACCCCCTCCATGCCTGTGCAGTAGGGTGAGAAGGTTGAGGCTGTCTAACAGTGACACTAAGTGACTTGGCCGCTGCTTTGGGGCCTGTAATTTTTTAAGGCTTTCATCAGCCTTCATGGCAAACAGTTGTGTGTCATAAAAGGGCATGTTAAAGGGGAAGTTCACTCAAAAATTGCATTGTTTAAATAAAAGAAATCCCTATGGAAAATAATTTTAAACATTATCCTTCAAGGGTTCATTTCCAAGCACTTGGAGGCAGCTATTTTGTAAGCTGAAGCATTTTTTTGTTTGTCAGTTAAAGCTGTGCTCTCGTGGCAACAAATCAAGCAAAAGCCCCTTACTGGAAGCTTTTGCTTATTGCTGTCAGAGAGCAGAGCAGGTTTCATCATGAGCGAGCAGCCGAATGCTGGAAAGGGTTTTCGGTGCAGGGTATTTTTTTTTTTTATACTTTGTTTAACCCAAAGGGTTTTTAAAAGTTTTTGCATTTGCGTTTCATTCCTTTCCATTTGAATATTGTTTACCTATGGTCGTTTTTCTTTAGTTGACAGAATTGTATCTAAAATTTTTGCTGTGGCAGTGACCCAAGTAGTTCGTCCGCCTCCAATTAGCCTTGCCCACCAAGTCTCTACATTGAAAGTGTGAGCTGCAGATATCTCCTTCAAGTAAGGATCTCTTATAGCCTCTACTTCTGGGCATCATAACAATAGTGTTTGGTCGTTTCCACCATTGCAAAATCTGCAAACGTTTGTGCTCGCCAGGCCTCGTATCATCAAGATTTCGTTCGTATGGAGTAAGTTGAGGCGGGCTCTTATAAAAGTACTCCTCAGCTTGCGGTTTGGATATCTTTTCACGTACGCTTGTAATTCGTGTAGTTTGTGGAACGTCTGTGGCAGGTGCGAGGTTAACTTGTACGAAACGGCCTGGTCCAAAGTAAGTATCCAATCAAGCTTGTTTAATTTGTTTTGGATTTTCATCGGATTGTCCGTCAACTCCTTTTTGGAACATTGACTAGAGTCTAATTTTTCTTCTTGGTCTCTGTACCATCTGTTCAGGACAGCCAGGCGCCCTCCTTCTGCCTCTGTATTTATAGCTTCCAAAAGCTCAGGGTGATTTTCCAGCAATAATTTTCTAAACAACATCAAGCTGTTTCTTTCCACTATCGAGGCAAGCAAGAGTTGGCTCATTTCACGTCTGATCAAAACCAATGGAGTTGAGTTTGGTAGATTTAGGACCTCTCTCCAGTATTGGCTTTCAAGTTTCGTCCAGATGGTGTGTGGTAACCCCAGCATTGCTTCAGCTCCGTAGATCAGTGGGGGAACTACCTTGGCCTTGTAGAAGTCCACAATTGGTATGAGGGAGAAGCGACCGTATTTTCTATCTATCTCTTTAGCCTACGATATTAAGTTCTTTATTTTTAACAGCAGATGGTTTTGCATTGCAATCTCCCTTGGCGAGTTATCCACCACAATGCCCAGATATTTAAATTCTGTGACTGTGCCGATGTGTTCACCTTGCAAAGACCATGCATATGAGTCGCTTTTGCTTCTGCCTTTTCCAAAGAACATGATTTTGGTCTTGGGCTTGTTTATTTCGAGACCGTTTGCCTTGATGATGTAGTGAGCGAAGTTGTTAAGTTGTCTCTGCAGGCCTATTGCTGTTTGATCTGTGATGATGTCATCCGCATACATAATTCTCGAGATTTTCATTTGGCCAATAGGCAGAGGGAATGATCTGACCTTTGCTTCTGATTCTTTGTAGTCGCCAATGAAGCTCAGAAATAATGCCGGGGTCAACGGGCAGCCCTGCTTAACTCCCTGATTGTTTGGGATCTCCTCCGAAAATGCGCCTTGGTGGTCAAGCCTCACTTGGATCCTTGTGTCCGTGTGTAGTGCTATAATTGGATGTAGAATAGATGCCGGGCAATTCCAAGACCTTAACTTTGCCCAGAGCCTTGCTCTGTTAACTTGGTCAAAGGCTTGTCTTAGGTCGATAAAAGCCATGTAGGTACGGGTGCCGCCCGCCATGCTTTTGTATTTTAAGATTTTGACCGTTAGAATGTGAATTGTTGTTCCCACATTCTTTTTGAAGCCAAATTGAAGGGGGTCTTCGCAGTGTGCGTCTTTAGCCCACCTTTGGAAGTGTTGTAGAAGTAAAGAACCATACACCTTGCCAATTACATTCAACAGGGCAAAAGGCCGAAAAGGTTTAGGATCGTCTCTCGCCCCTCTCTTGTAAATAGGTACCACAACTGCGGGGGTCCAAGATTCCGGTAGAGCCCTTGCAGCTGTCAATCTTCGGAGGACCGCACATATGAAGTTAGCCCATGCCTCAGGATGTTCTTTCAGGTGCCTATTTGTCAGACCGTCGGGCCCAGGGGCCCTGGAATTTTTCAATTTTTTCAAAATGTACGTTATGCCTTCAAGGTCGTGAAGCTCCACCCAGGGTTCTGTGCTTTGGACCTGTGCAGTTTCGGTGCCAACCTTAGGATCGAAGAAAATGTTTGCGAAGAACTCTGTCCATTTAGCCTCTGCGATGCCATTGATTAAGGCGTCTGAATTGATCCGTTCCGTTGCGTTTATCAGGGCCCAGAATACTCTCGGGTTTTTGGTTGACACACTTCGCAACATGTCTTCCGAATCTTTTTGATACATGGCGAGACGAGGTCTCGCAGACATGACTTGTAAGCTTTTAGCTCGTTGATCCAAAGTTGTTTGTTAGAGTCAGATCTAATTTTCACAAAACTTCTCTTAGCCTTCCTGATTTGACGTCTTTTCTCGACCAAGATTTGGTCGTAAGTATGGATTGATTTGTTCGTAGATGTTCTATCCTTCAAACTCGGTTTCTTGAAGACGTTCAGAAGATCACTGTAGTCGGGAAGGATAGAGACATGCTCTTGAAGCTCTAACTTGAAGTAGTTATTTGTCATCGAGATGACACTGTTTAGGCTCAATGCAAGTCGAGTTCCATTTGCATTTGTTACAAGCTTTGGGGCCGAGGCTATTTTTTCAGTTGAAATGGTTGGCCAGGACAGGCATAGAAGATTATGGTTGCTCGCCTTGGTTTTAACCACGTCGAAAGATGAAATGATAGACAGTAAGGCCGATGAGGTGTAGATGTAATCTATTGTTGCCTCAGAACCACAACCTTCCCATGTTGGATACTGAGCTGAATTCCCGAAAATGGCGGCCACATTGAACAGGTCTTTAGATTTCATCAGTACTGACCAAGCTGCACCCCTTGCTTCAGCTTTGGTTCTCATCGGTTTCTTTTCACATACAGCGTTCAGGTCGCCGCAAACATATAAATGGACTTCGGAGTGTACAATGTATGCTTTGTCGATTTCTTGTTCGACCATATCTAGAATGTCCTTGTTTGAGATGGCTTCTGGGTTCCAGTACAAGTTTATGATTATTGCTGTTGTCGAGACAGATCTGTTATATAGTGCGTCCCAGTACTTCCATTTTACTTGTACTGAAATCATCAGGAAGGAAAGTGTCAGGACTCTAATCATTTTCATTCCATTGCCCATTCTAACTGCAGTTATCAAGCCCGAGGAGGGTCGGCCTTTCGGTCCCTTTTTAGCTGTTGCAAAGGCTATTTCGAAACCATCTAAAATGGGTTTTGTAATAAGCCATGTCTCTTGAAAACACATGATATCAAAAGAGGCAAAGTTCACGTCACCCCGTACTGTAAGGTGCATAAACCCCCGAGTATTCCATGAGCAGAGTTTAGCTAGATTTTTTGTTGGGCCTCTTTTCGAGTCGTCGTCGCCAGAGTTCTTGTTGGCAATGGATTGCTATTTTTCTTGGGGGCCAAGAGCTTTCGGGAGCCATGACCACATCTTTTGCAAAGGATTTGATTTTTCCTTGTCTTCGTAACCTTTTTGTTCCGATTGCACCTTCTGTGTACTCGTTCTTTTAGTCGGCAATGATGGCCCAGCTGGTTTTCTGTCATATTTTGTCACTTCCACCTTGTCACTTTCTTTATTATTCATTGAAGGTTTACACTGTGGGTCTAGTTTTCTGTTATTTTCTTTATGAAGTCTTCGCTTTGGCGAGTTTCTTATCGATTCGTTCGCCCATGCTTCTTGATACTCCGTATTACGGTACTCTTGGAGGTGTTTTTGTCTCCTAGCCTCAGGGGATCTATCTTTTGAGGAGTTATACCCTTTCCTGGTTGAACGGTTATTTGAACTGGGGTAAGTTGGGTCTTCCCATTTAGCTCTTCTCTCGTCACCAAATTCACTTATGTCATAGCCCATTTTTAGGAAGTCTTTCAAGGAGGCGCGCAGCCTCTGTTTGACAGATTTTGAGGAGATAAATAGATAGGCAGTTGCTCGGCGGCCTTCATGAATCGGCTCCACTATTTGCAAATCTCTCGATTCCACTGGTCTTAGTTTCGGTATGCTATGTAGCAACTCCATCACAGTTCTTCTATTCAGGATTACATAGTTGTGGCAGAGGCCGATTTGTTCAATTTTGAAAGCAGGCGGATCTCTAGATCGCATTTTAAGTGGTACCCATCGTCCTTTATCTTCTCTTTCTTGTCTTTTTCCATTTCTATTTGCTGCCCAATCTTCTCGCCATAGATGGTTCTTGTGTCTGTCTTGGTGCTGAGCCTCATTTCCGGATGTGGATGGGAGATATTTCTCTCTCCGCCGATTTTCTAGATCACTAGCTTTTGTAGAGTGTGGTTTTTGCGGACCTTGACTCGGGGTCTTACACCCCTTCTCGTCCTGTTTGACAGGACTCCGGTTAACAGAGCGAGTAATCTTCGTACAATGATCCTTCGATGGTAGAGATGGATGTTTACCTCCTACTTCTTTTGATCCTTGCTCCGATCGGGATTCCGCTTTGTGGTCTCCTTTTGTCCCTTTTTCCACTGATGTCTCGATAAGTTCTAGGGAAGGAGGTTCGCAAGATTGATTCAAGTTTGAGAACTTCTTCCATCAGAAGATCTTCTGTAGATTTTGAAGTGTTAGAGACTTTGGAAGTCTCCATTTGATTCGTGCCAGTTGGGGTCAAAGCAGCCTCTGGGATTATTGGATTTGAGCAATTTGAATTTGCATTTGGGCACGCTCCATCACCATAGTTCTTCCTCCTATCTTTGAAGCTGCTTTCCCTTAGTTTCAACTGGTGTCATTGGCAAATTGCGTTCAGCAGAAATGGGTAAGTCTTTGTTGGTAACTGCTTCCATATTCTTCGTTTGTGAGTTCTTTTGAGTTATTCACTAGTTTGGGGACTTTTTTTCAGATGCGATGTTTTGGGCCTTCTTTGGTCCGTGTCCACTGACGGCATCATCTTTCTTTTGTGGATTGTGTCGCAGGTGTGTACTTGTAGGCTTTGACCTTTTAGTTGGCAGTTGGACTGGCGAAGTTTGCTCAATTATGAGCAAGTCCGCCTCCTCCGTTGACTTTGGGGGGATTGAATTTTTTTGGGGACGTTAAGCACGGTTTGAGACCCCTTTTCGATGCTTGCCGATATAGAGGTCTTTTTCATTCCTTCTGGCGCTATCGGCCAAGGACGCCGTGTACCAGCCTTATTTTTTTCATGGTCCACCGCACTGACATACCCTTACAAATATGCAAGCTTTGCATGCATTGTTCTCGGTAGAGAGCAATTGTCTTTTAATTAATCATTTATGGCTTCATAAAGCTTGGTAAAGGGGGCCATTGCGACCGCCACCGCTGCCATAAGCGTCACCATATCCGGTCGTTTTTCTGGTGATTTCTCGGCCAAATGGTTTTGTCCGAGGGTTTTTCCTTTGCCCCTGCTTGGCGTCGTTATTGCAGATACATTTAAGATACATTTAAGTCATTTGCCATTTGGTTTGCATCTTCGACTGAAGGGAACCAGTCCTCTGGTTCCCCACTCTCCATAAAATATTTAGGTCTTGCTTCATCATTATAAGCAGTGTTTTGTATTTTGTCAGCGACAGGTTTTGCGGTTTCCAGGCTGGCCATAGGGGACTTGATCTCCACTGTAGCTGATGGCATCTCCCCCCACTCCCGTTCGTCTGGAGACGAAGCACTAGGTTCAGCTTCATCTTTCTCTTCCACACTGTGAGGTAGATTTTTATGATTTCCTATACTGAGATCACTCAGGTCTGGTGCTGAGGCTGGAGTCGCAGATTGTGAGTCGTCTGAGCTGTGCACCACTTCCAGCTTCTCACTGTCAAGATTTGCAGTTTCCAGGCTAGCAATACCAGTCTCAGTCTCCACTGTAATTGATGGAGTCTCCGCCCTCTGCCGTTCGTCTGTGGGTGAAACATTGGGTTCAACTTCTTTCTCATCCATAGCACTGGAAGGTAGATTTGTGTGATTTTCTATACTGGGTCCGCCCAGGTCTGGGGCCGGAGCTGGAGTCCCAGATTGTAAATCTTCTGAGCTGTGCGCCACTTCCAGCATCTCGCTGTCACTTATTTCACATATGGTTTCGAACTTTCTTTTTCTGTGATTCACAAAAAAGTCTGCCACACTTTGAGGCGAAAAGATGTTAGTTGCTTGTTGGCTTTTTGTTTTTGTACTGTCTATAGAACGCCTTATTGTCCTTTTTGGTCTCTGTTTTCCCTCATTGTTGGAATCAAGTCCTTTAGACTTGCCTGGGAATGTTGGTGCACTTGTCGATGATGTATTTGGCAAAGTTTGTTTTTTCTTTTTCAGCGTTGTTTTTGGTTTTTTATAGCACGGTCCTTCATCAGGTTGTATGTCCGGTGATTTTGTTGACTGGCCGCCATTTGGGTGGCTCGTGTTGCCCATGGTCTCATTGGCTTTTGATGTAGCTGTGTCTGCTGACCCTGCTGTGGTGGGCGTGCTAGGTGGGAGCGGATGGATTTCCACCGCCACCCTTGCCGGTTTGCCTGCCAGTTGGTCATGTAAGCAGGGAGCTTTCTGCAAAAGTTCACCCTGTGCATTTTCCGTCATTGTCTCACACCGATCATCCGCCAGGGGGCGCTCCAGGACGGCCACTACTGGCAAGACTACACCATGATCCATGACCTTCTCCGTGGGTTCCTGTTCCAGGAGCCCCACCCTCGGGAGCTCCACTAGGTCCACCGGCGCCTTAGCCCGCGGCTTTTCCCGATCAGCGGCTTGCTCCCCTGGACTGGCTCCCCCACCCCATCACCGCCGAGCTAGACACCGTCCGTCTTCCGACAGGCGGCGGGGCGTTCGCGGCTAACAGGACAGGGCCTAGCCCGTGGGAGTAGCCGCCCGAGATCTCCAGCAGAGCCGCGGGTCGCCCGGGTGAGTTTGAGGTTGTTTGGACCAGATTTTGGCATACGGGGAAGATGTCCACTCCCCGCAACTCTTCGTCGTTGGTGCACAGATCAGTGTGCTGGGTTCCCAGTACTGGGAGTGTATTTTATGCCGTCGCCTCCTCTTTTGACCAAGTTGTTTTCGGATAGAAGCTTCTGCTACTCCCAGGCGTCGATATTGTTGATACTTGGCTCAGAACAGGACTCTGTGTTGTGTAGCAGTTGGTTTGGTCTGCTTTGAATATAGCAGACTTTTCTCTGAGCTTGAAGGCAGTTTTCGGCCCACTTCAGCTCGTGTACGGGACCGTGAACTCCTTTGCTGAGAGTCTTTATCACATAAAGTCACAGTTAGTGAAGAAGTCAGAGTAGCGTCCCCGGCGTCCATGGCTGCCTGAGACTGCCTGAGACTGCTACTCTGCCGCTACTCCACGGCCGCTCCGCGGTGTCAGGGAGCTTTTGAATGGTGGTCATGAACAAACACAGGAAACAGATTGAAGAAAAGAGTAGCCTGCAGTCACTGCCTGAGACTGCTACTCTGCCGCTACTCCGCGCAGGGTAGGGTATTAGCCCAGAAGCATTACGCATGCTGTTGACACAGGAGCATTCAATGTACTTACAAAGGGGAGATGAAAAAACGATTTACTCCAGAGGTGAGATAAATCTGCACATCCACTGGCAAGATAAGCCTGTTCAGCAGTGAGAAAAAAACTTCTGAGGGCGCGATAAACACTTGCACGGGAAAGCGAGATAAATATCTGCATTCAGGGGTGAGATCAATATTTACATCCAGACACGAAACAAGTGGCAGTAATTGTAGTATAACATGTTTCGCACCACTTGGTACCTGCACATGTTTATATGAAAAAAGATGTTGCTACCGTCGTGCCGACCTTAATCTTCAGACCATCTTAATGTCCAAGCCGTGAGACCTCATGTGATCAGTTTGCAACCATCGTCTCCCTGCCGTCACCCCGGCAGATGCCTTTTGCATTTAGGTCAGTGGTAGCCTTGTTGATTGCGAAGTCTGACACCCCTACACCATCTTGATCATACATGCAAAAAGATTGAATGGAACATGTACCATTTTACCGCACAGTAAAGGGTGCTTAACAAGTAACGCCCTGAAACTCTAATATATCATTGTAGCCTCCTGGACTGTATTTTAATTTTAATTTACATCTCAAACAAGGTGAAGTGTCCAAGTCAGGATCCCCAAAATGTAAGCAATCTGTAGTGCAAAGTACTGTAACTTGGCGATGGGAATTCCACCTACAGGTCCACACAAAACGAAAGAGAGGAGCTTGTATAATTGTAATTAAACTGTCTGTGGAACGATGCACACGAACAGTAATAGAACCGGCAGTTATAACTCGCAAGATGCACGGCTGCCTTTAATTGTGTAATGGTTCAAATTCAAAGTTGCTATTATATGTGTTTTATGCAGTTGTGGTGGTTCGGGGCCTGTTGCTCTCTTTGCATTGTGTGGCACAGCAGCACGGGGCTCCTGCATGCAGGGCTAATGGCCCGCACCGGCTTTGTTCTTGTGTATGCAGCGACGTGTTGCTCTCTGGGTGCAGTCCTGCACAGCAGCGATCTGGGCGCAGAGCCGACAGCGCAGGACACCAGCCACTGCGACAATGCGGCGGATAACTCCACTGCCCCCCACAAACCTCCCCCAGTTCCCTCATGTACATCCCTCTACAACCATGGCGCCTTGCGGTTCGCAGCTAGTTACTAGACAGCACAGTCCCAGATGGGTAGGGATGGCTCCTGAGATCATGTGGCCCCCCTGAGGGGAGGATAGGAGAAGCTGTCTCCCACCACTAGTCTGCTTTTTGTTGTTGTCGGGAAGCGAGTGGGAGAGGGATGAATGGGGAGCACCCTACAGCTGTGCCCACAGTGCCAACCGTGTGTGTGTGTGGCTCAGCGGGTGAGTGCGCCTGCGGAGGTCTGGGGGTATCCAGTGATTCCGTCGAATACAAAGCCTCGAATGCAAAAGCATCGAAAAAATGATTATTTTTTTTAAAGGTAAAGGCCCCCATTAAGAAAAGAACATGAAGAAAAATGCATTTTTTCGATGCATTTTTTTCGATGCTTTGCATTCGATGCCATCACTATAAACCGGTCTGTGTTTAGCATGCAGGCTTACTTGTGGCAGTGTTGGACTCGGGACATGGGAGAATAGGCTCAGAGCACTTCGGCCAGTACTAGCCCAGGCTTGGGACGGTGGAGGGGGCTGCAGTAGGGTCCATAGTGCATGGATCGTGGTGCAGTGTTGCTCGGCAGAGATCCGGGCACAAGGCCTATAGTGCAGGATGCCAGGCCCTGTGAATGATGGTGCATAACGGCTGGAGTGTGGATGGGCTATTGTGCCTACAGTGTAGAGTGGCCACCGCAGTGGTGTACCTAAAATCAAGAGATTCGGTGGAGGGTGGGAAAAGGGCGCGGGTCTGCCAGATTGGCGGTGTGCCCTTGTTTCAAGCCATTGTGAAGGACTGTTGCGCCAGAGACCGAGCACTGGCCTGCAGTTGCCTGTCTGCTGAGCGACAGAGCTGAAAGCAGGGCTATAGGAGAGCCAGCAAACTATTGAGGTGGGGGGAAACGGAACAGAGCCGTTTTCCAGCACAGGGCCACCATGTCCACCGAGCAGTGCAATGAGAGACTCCAAGCCTCCAGAACCCATTTATGTCTGTGCATGTAGTGAAGACGCGTATAGTGCACAGAAACTCGAATTCCGTGTCAGTAAGAACACGTTTTATCTCACAGATTGGTATTATTAAATAACTCCATGTTCCCCCTCAGTCGTGCTTGTTGGTGGTGCCTGTGTGTGCGCATCAAACACGGGAGAAGCACTGGGTTGCAAGGAAGATGGGGAACAACTTGCAGGACACCCGACTTGAAGAGCTAGGTAATGCACTGCAGGCTGTATGCGGAAGGAGGTGCTGTTGCTGGGGCAGAAATTTTGCTCGAAGGAAGGCAACCAGCTGCTGGATCCCTAGCTGCATTTTAGCAGACAAACTACGGAGTATGCTGGAAGCGCAGGTTATGAAAATTAGGGAGTTAATTTATAAAGATTAATGGTAGAACCAGTACGCATTATAGCTTGTTACATGCTTTATGGACAAGTATGTCTGTTTGGCATGTGTAATAGGCAATAAACTTGTATTTCAAGACTCAAAATATTCGTACTTGAGTATTCCAACTAACATTACTGCGCCTCACCTCGGCTTTGTTTCCCTCCAGGCAGGTACAGCGGCAGCACAGAAATCTCCCACGGGCTGGACCAAGTTAAACTGCTGGCATGCTGAAAACTGCTCTGCTCTCCAGCAGCAATAAGCAAAAGCTTCCAGTAGGGGGCTTTTGCTAGAATGTTGCAGCGAGAGCACAGCATTACCTGACACACACCAAACTGCTTCACCTTAGAAAATGGCTGCCCCCAAGTGCTTGAAAATCAACACTTAAGTGGTAATTTTAAAAATTATTTTCCATAGCCACTTTTAAAACAATGCATATATATCGGTTTTAAAGCATACCATTTTTGAGTGAACTTCCCCTTTAAGTGGTCTGGACTGCACATCTGGTGCAAAGCCAGACTTTCTCAACCAAGCAAACCAAGCATTACCGTGCTAGTCGCCATGGCTCTGCTAACACTAATCGGCAGAGTCCAAACTTGATTGGAGGTATTTACATTGTATTCTTTCCATCTTTTGCGATGTTCACGAAACCCTCCCATTCCTCTCCTTCAGGGATATGCTCAGCTGCCATTGCAATACAGTCCCACAAGGTGTGGGTGAATTTGGCCAAAGCGCATGTGGCATGAATTGATGAATTTAAGAGCCATAATACTGGCTGCAAAAAACCTTTTTGCTAGTGCATCAAAGTGCTTGTCCTCGCAATCTGGAGAGATGGAAGGGTAAGCCACTTGCCTAGACAAAAAGCAGCCTGCACCACAAGGCTTTTCTCGGTAGAGTGCCTCGAGAGGCATTCTGGATCAATGCTAGAAGGTTTGTATTTTTTGGTCAAAGTTTTACTGACAGCAGGGCTGGTGTCAGGGGACTCACAGTTATCCCTGACTGTATTTTGCAGTGCTGCATGAAGGCAGAATAGGGTCTTTTTGTGGACCCTTGTCTAGAATGTTCGTTAGTTCACCCTGTTCATAGGCCTCCCCCAACCCAGGTACTCAGTCACTCCAGCCCTACAGATAAGAAGTGCATTGGCCATTATTACTGCCCAAAAATAGGAAAATACTGCCAAAAAATATAAATAAGTAGTAAAAATACTCCCCAAAATAAAATAGGTAGTGGACACACAGGGCCTTCTGCCCTTGCTGTCACCCACGCAGCTCCATGGATAGGTTTGGAACAGTCTTGTATGTTGTACCACAGGAAGAAACTGATATTATTAGTGCCAGATCAGAAGAAGTAAACATGTGACTTTTAATGTGTATGAATAACTAGGTGCAAAGGGATAATTATTATCAAAACCTTTCCGTTTTCCAGTTAAACCATTTTTACTAGCTTATAAAATACTTCCCTTGGGAATTTAACTTACATTTTTACCTACTCCCAACTTTAAAAATTAGGCAGTAAAATACTTCCACTTTAAAATCTCATCTGGAGCACTGAGTCACTCTAATCATTAGTTGTCTGTAGGACGCCTCAGCATGCTCAGATGGGTCTGATGTGCCAAAATCAATCTCGGGGGACATGTCCAGTCCACTTTCACTCTGTAGGTTCTCATATAAGTTCTCAATCCTGGAGTCCTCAGACACTAATGCATCTGGAACATTAGGTGTTCCATACTCCAGGCCAAAGGGTGGAGTATCCTGGTCTGACGGTTGAGCCTCCCCAGAAATAGAGGAAAAGGACTTAAGGTTTGAACGTTTTCTCGACATCCTTCGAGGGCATCAATAGTTTCAGCACCTTCGACGCCGAAGGTGATGCCTTCGACTGGCTCGACCTGTGAATCAAAGGAGTCTTCAAGGGTAGAGAATGGGCCTCTCCTCAACTCGAGTGCTCAACTGCTTTCGGCCCAGGCTCGAGGGCGCGCAAGCTTTAGCTTGCTTGGACTCCTTATCAGCCTTGGCAGGTACGATAGGGACATGACCCGTCATCTTTTCCTTCGAAGGAACCGGGCGCCTTTATGAAGATTTTCATCATTTAGAGACGGAATGTCTCCCATTCAGCCTTCGAGGCTGACCTACCTGGGCATGTGACCTTGCAGTCAGGAGAGGAGTCAGAGGAGAAGGAAGATGGAGACCTATGACATCTTTTCTTCGATCTTTTTCTCGATGACAAGGAGTGGTGATGGGAACAGCTCCGAGATCGAGAACGTTTCTTAGAACGTTTTCTCGGCAGCGACTCACCTCTCGAACTAAGTTCATCGGATAATGATCTTTTTCAAAGCCGGTGTGGTAAGGAACTTCTTAGGATCCCTACCGCAGCAAGACTTCCCTTTTGTTCCTTCAATGCCTTCCTTGTCATAGACTGACAGGAACCGCAGTCTGCCGTCTTGTGGTCGACGCCTAAGGCCCACAGACAAACGTAGTGAGTATCAGTAATTCATATTTTCGACCTGCATTTGACGCATTTCTTAAACCTGGTCTTAGGGGTCGAAATTTTTTGAATAATCGCCATAAATGGACAGAAAATCGCACTGTTACTTAAGCGAAGCTAACGGAAAAACAGAACTGCATAACGGGCGCAGTGCGTGCTATATATACTGTCGATGAGGTCAGCCTCGAGAGGGAACAGAGGCCTTCGAAGGAAGTCGAGTTGACAAGGCACAGCGCCCTTTACCGCAAAATATTTTTCCAAAGCAGCTTAAACTGGAAGGAAGTATCATATGTGGGTGGACACAATCGATTTGAAGTAGACATTTTAAACTAGCAGGACTCTTAATGTAGTGCACAAAAAATACAGTCACTCTCAAACTAAGGCTTTAGAGTAAGCTTGGCTGCAAGGAAAAAAAGTTGTAAACCAAAGAATCATGCAAAATGTGGCGACACCTTCAAAATTAGGCAAAATAACTCGAAAAATTAAATTCTGCCTTTATAGAGGTGAGAACCATGACTCCTGTCTGTGCTTTGGTGGGGATGTGAAAGCCTTTGTTTCTCTGCTGAGAGGCATTGCACTTCTGTTTGCGCCGCGAGTATTAAATGGCGAAGCGGCATGGCTTTCACTTGAAGGATCTCTGTGGGGGTCAGAAGGTACTCCTGTCGGAGTACATCCGTCTTCCTGACCCCAAACCAGTAAACCTCTTCCAATTTGTTCAGGGTTTTCTTCCCAGAGTAAAGGGGAGTTGCAAGTCCTTTTATGCAATGTGATTAAGCCAGCAAATGTGTTGCTTCTTTCCAGTGTGAGCCCGCTACGCATTACTCTCTCTAGGGGTCAGGGCAAGTAGGATCCCACTGGGGGATTCCCCTGTGAGGGGTCAGAAATTTGAGGGGGACAACTTGGTAAAGGATTTTCACAGATTGTCAAACCCTTATGAGTTGATAAAATGGCTAACACCTCACTATCCCAAACCTAAAGAGGATTTCCCTACCTAGCAAAATAAACTGAGGGAAAAACACGCTAATAAAAGGTATCTGTCCCTCACACTTATACAAGGATCAAACTCATAAAGGTAATACATGGCAAGTCAAATGTAACAAACAGTTATATTCAACATTAACTTAATAACTGTGTATCCTTGTAACCTAGGTCGGATCCCCTTCCCCCAGATTCAAAGCAGGATTTTCAATCAAAGGTCCAAATAATAAAGATCCATTTTGTAGCCAAGGACTGATCACAAAGTTCTTCTTATACCAAAAGTCTTTCACTAGGACCTTTAACAAAGGTTCAACCAGATGAAGTGTTTATCACTCCACATACAGATAAGAGTTCAACACAAATTCTTCTTAAGAAAACAAAAATACTTTCACAGTTTTCTGTATCAGTAGGGATGTTTTGTCAGGATGATTGCATCACAACTTTTAAAACACTTTAGTGGTCTTACCGCTTCTTCTCCACACCATTCAACCTCATTGTAGTACTTCAATGATTTCTTCCTAGTGCACTAACCTGCAAGAACTACGACAAAAAGAGCCCTCTCCTGTTATACTCGCTGCCAGGACAAAAGCTACTAATACTAAGTACTCTGTGGGGAGGTTTACTTCAAACCTTTTTGAAAAGTATTTGACTTTCAACAACATCAAAATTTGCTACTTCTTCTGGGAAGACATGATATACATTGATACTGTTTGTTCCACTGTTGTAATTGCCACAGGCAATGCAGATTATGCTCCTCTGTTCCTGGATACATTCTACCAGAAGGGCTTCTCTCCTGCCACTCTTGTTTTCCCACTTTTACATCAAATAAAAGCTGACAATGTTTCTTTATTATACTTGCCCCTCTTTGGCTTACATGTCTTGCTCAACTATTGCCTCTTCCTGACTGTAGCAATTATGGTTACAATCTTTCTGAAACAATGTTGTCTAGTTATTTTGCCCATGTAGATTATAGGCTTTTTGAGGTATTGCCCCCTCTTTACTTTGGCAATGATGGTTATAGTTAGCTTGCTTCAGTAGTGCCCTCACTTTGTCTTGGCAAAACTGTTGGCCTTGGTAGTAATGATTATAGCCTTTCTTTTCTTATCTTGTTACAAAGTTCTTATTGCGCCAATGTAACTTCCTTATATCAGTTCGGTATTCAAAATTGTTATCAGTAGCCAGCGGTCGATTACAGAGGATACCGGGATTACCCTACAATGGTAAATTAACCAGTTTCTGAACATGCGTCCGCTCGATCTGCTGCACTGCTCTTTCTGCTGCTCTATCTGCTGCCACTGCTCTATCTGCCTTTTCTGCCACCTCCTGCATGGCAGACTGCTTTGGTCTTTTTCCTGTGGCTCGTTCAGATCGGGAAGAACAAGTTACTTACCCCTGGTAACGTTCTTTCGACTGGATATTCCTCACACGTATTCCTCATCTTACGATATCTTCGTTTCCAGCTTCAGCGGATTCCGAATTTTTTTTATCTCGCAGAGGGTGCTGTGCGTTTAGACAGTTGACTCAAAGTCCCTCAGGGGCTTCGATCTCGGCTGAAGTCATTGTCGAGTAGATATACAACACTGTGAAAAACCTGGAGGTGTCTCACCCCCTAGTCCACAGGGATCCGCCATCCAGGTGGCAAGA
This sequence comes from Ambystoma mexicanum, assembly GCF_040938575.1. Taxonomy (NCBI): domain Eukaryota; kingdom Metazoa; phylum Chordata; class Amphibia; order Caudata; family Ambystomatidae; genus Ambystoma; species Ambystoma mexicanum. The sequence goes on along the minus strand of NC_090923.1, from coordinate 1,342,175,823 downwards.
CACAGCCATCGCTTTTGGATCCAGTTCCTGGGGGTGGAACAGTGCAGGAGGATCTTCAGAGTCTTCAGGGAGAGGGACACTGAATGCTGAGACGCAGTATCCAATTCCCTGTAACACCTTTACCCCATCCTACCAGGCAGGATACTTAGGAACTCAAGCCCTGCCCTACAGAATATGAACACTTTCCCAAAGAAAGGCTGCTATGAGAGAAAACGGACTAACACACGAGCCGTATACCAGGCGAGTCCCAATACAAGGGTCAAGCAATTACGGACCATTATGCACACCTGACTTCCATTAGACTTCCCCACTCGGATAAAAGGCGGAGCATGAGAGCACACTCTGAGTGAGGCAAAGCACACAAGGAAACAGCAGTTCCAAGATGGCAGTTTAACACGAGGAGAAAGACGGCAAAACTCAAGGGGATGGCAAACCTTTTTGACAAGGAACTGTTACTTTCACGAAACCTTGAGAATAGAAAGCGTAAGACTAGGAAACCAGGCTGAAGGATCCTGCATTGTGTGTCAGAGGTTTCCGGAGCCCTCCGCCGTCGATAATCAAGGCGGGCAGAATCGGCAGCTGCCGTAGTACTGTCCTTGGCACCAACAACAAAGCAGCGCCAGTGAAATGAACACAGTCGGTTAGTTGGGGAGACCGATACCAGACCGGTCTGTGTTGAAGCCAAGGTTGCATGCAGCAACATTGTATGGTGAGCGCTGAAGCGAACAGTGTATGAAACGCATTTGATAACCAAGGCGAGTAAAAGTGAACAACAGATTAGTGATTGAACTTTGAAACCAAGATACAATACCTTTGACAGAGTGGTCTAGCACAGCGTCCATGCTCATGTGAAGGTCTCTGTAAGGTATCCAACTGAGAGTTGACAAAGGTGAAAGGGTGGTGGCAAAGAACGGTGCATCAAAGTGGTCCTGCGGCGGGTCAAGCAAAATCATGTGCACAATTGAAAGTCTTTGATGTTCATTCTGCCAAGGAAGTTGATGACAAAGTAGATAAAGTTGGCCTGAGCGAGGCAGATCAATTGAAAGCTTTGGATTAAAAGTGAATGAAATCGGTCCGAGTCTGGCGGAGGGAGAATGATTGAACTTTGTGTTAAAACTGATCTAAGCCCGACTGGGGGAGGATGGGGGGAGATCTGGGGTGAACCATGAATCACCCAAGAAATTGGATACGTGAAAAACCTATGAGCATTGTATTAAAGGGGATCTGAGCTCGGTTGAGGGGGATTCAAGGTCAATAGTGAATCACCTGATAAATTGAGTATGTGTGAAATCCTAAGAGGAAAGGAACTTTATTGTTTGTCGCATCAGGCCCTTTGAAAGAAGACACTATGAAAGGCAGAGAGACTTGAGCACAGAATACCCTGATGCTAATGTTTGAACTGAACCCTCGTGCTAGAGAAGCCAGAGACTGAGCTAAGCTCGAGTGTACCGCCTTATGCAGTGCTGACAACATGGGGAAGGTACGCCAAAGGCCTGAATATCCTGACATTATTTCTCGAACACTTCTTTCTTTAAATAACATTGAATCCCACACTATTTTTATTTAGGGGTAAGGATTGGCAATAGGGTTATTAGTACAGACCCTTTTATCCTGACAAGACACCACTAGGACTGCGTTATTTGATGGTCATTGCTTGCTCCCATCTTTAGATTTAGGATTAGGTGGGCATTTTTCAAACCCTTTTTGGCGTTTTTCAAACCCTTTTTGAAGTTAAATAAACACCCTTGAACTGTGGTCACATGCGTCTGTCTCGGGAGGAGAGCGCCTTGGAAGCAAGACGACAGAGCAACACAGGTTCGATCCTTAGGTCCGTGCTTAGAAACCTCTGGGTATTAAGCGCGTTATAAATAACCTATCATATCATATTATATGTTACTGTTGATACCATGCCCTTTTTACAACAATCAGCGCCCGTTGGCTTCAGTTCAGTTTTTTCGCCACCCATATGCAGAATTACTAGCCTTGATAAGTGCCTTCAAACGAGACCTTAAAAGAGCGCAAGGTATAAAGCTCTGAAATTCTACAGCGGGGTAAATTGGGATGGCGATGAGGAATACATGAGAGGACCATCCAGTCGGAAGAACGTTAACAGGGGTAAGTAACTAGTTTTTCGAATGGATTCTGTCCTCCCAAGTATTCCTCATCTTATGATAGACTCCCAAAGCAGTATTAGGATATTTTGGAGGAGGGAGTAAGAATTGAGAGTTAATGTTTGTCCAGAATGGAGCATAGAACTGCCTTCCCAAATCTTCCTTCATTGTTACAGGTGTCTAAGCAATGTTTTGTGAACGTGTGGATGGTGGATCAGGTAGCTGCCTCGCAGATGTCCTTCATCGGAACTTCCCTCTGAAGGGCAGAGGAAGTTGCCATGCCCCTAGTGGAATGAGCCCTCAAGCTTACTGGGGTATCTTTCCCAGCTAGTGTCAAGACTTGAGGCCGCGTAGATTAGCTTTACGTCCGTCTCCAAGCACGAACAGGGAGTTTTAATGTATACTCGCTGTTCAGTTATTGGAGCCACAGGTGGCTGGAACAGGAGTAGGAGCACTGTATTCTGATGTCTGTAGCAGGGAAAGAAAATGGGTTAAGACAATTGGTACGGAAGAAAGTAAGAAGGCAAGACAGTATTCAATATTTGGAATGAGAAAACGACACCCACCAAATATGTAGCGAAGGGGAAGCTCTAAGAAAAGAGCAGGACCTTTGCAACAGTGTTCCGCTAAAGAGTATGTACTCATTACCCCAAATGTATGCTAACAGCAGCAGCACGCAGGGTTGCGCGGGGTTGCACCTGTAGTTATAAAGTTCCAGGACTCTGAACGTTGATCAAGAAACCAGATGGCAAGGACAAAAAACAGGATATCCTCAGGCCATTCAGGAGAGAACAGCACTCACGTGAGTTTCTGGGTGCAATGTTCCAAAAATGGCATAGTAAGGAGGAGACAGAGGCAGTCCTTAGAGAGTTCTGGGTCGTAGCAGTTCCAAAAAGTAATCCAAGCCAAACATCCTAACCAGAAGGAAAAACCAAGAAGAAATCCAACAGCAAATCCGAAGTCGAAACCCTGAAGGTAAGCAAAGCAATACGTAGACGGCAAACGCTGGAAAAAAATCAAAGCTGAGAAGCAGTGGTAAGCGTGCGCAGCATCTGTTTATAGCGTTACCATGGCAATTTAGGTCACATGACCAGCGTGCCGTGTAACGCATTGAGGAAGGAACAGACGCCGCCGTGGGTGAGAATACAATCGCCATGGTAACTTCCAATGCAGTCCCGGGTGGTGATGACTGCTTCCATATGGCCCAGTGTACAGAGACCTTAAAGAGACCCCGCGCGAACCCTGCCGCTGTGCTGTGGGCGAGCCTGTAAAGCGAGAAGTGGATGCATGGTGAGTCTGGCATGGAACTAATGCTGGTTTGGAGTGTAAAGGCATGACAGAGCCCTCTCCCCCCCAAAGGCCCACGACCTTGTGGCCAGGCAGGATTGTCCCCGTGAAAACGGGCCACCAGTAATGGGGCCTGAACTGCACTTGGGGGCTCCCAAGATCTCTCCTCTGGACCATATCCGAGCCAGTCGATCAAATAGTATAGAACCCCCCCTACTAATTTTGGAACCCAGGATAGCCGCCACCTCGTATTCATCAGGTGAGTTACGCAGGACCAGGGAAGGAGGCAGAAGCATCCGTGAGTTCGCAGGGCAAGGCTTGAGGAGGGAGGTATGGAACACAGGGTGAATGCACCATGAGGGTAGGGAGAGCCGGTAAGCCACCGGATTGATAATTCCAGTGATCCTGTAAGGGCCTATAAATTGGGGAAGGAGTTTACGGCAACCAGGCAAGCAGAGGTGGCGGGTGGACAGCCAAACCCTATCTCCCAAGACATACTGTGGTGCAGAGTACCTCTTCCTATCAGCTGCACGGCACATGGATTCCTGTCAGTCACGGAGGAGAGTAAGGGTTTGGGAGTGGATGGAGGACAGATCCCTGATGCAAAGACAGGTCAGGAAAAGGGAGAGTGTGAGGGTGTTGACCATATAAAGAGTAGAAGGGAGAAAAACCAGTGGCAGAATGTGTGGCGTTGTAAGTAAATTCCGCTATATGAAGCAGCTGATAAGGGGGCGTGGCTTGGCGCCGATGGCGAGCGGTAGCTGATCCGCCGAGCTCCGGCCGAGACGCCGTTTCCTGATCCTTTTTCTCCGGCTCGCGTGCGACCCCGACTTCTGAAAAGGAACGAGCGGTTGGGCGAAGCAGCCCTGCACCTGAATAGTTGTTGGGCCCACCAAATTGGACCCCCCTGAGACTCCGGTGGCCCTGAATCGGTTCTCCCCCCCTCCCGTTCTTACTGGATCCAAGATGGCGCCCCGCACAGCATAGCGGTGCCTGCGAGGGGTACCCCCTCCCCCAACGGATTCCAGGGCCCGGCGGGGAGAGGCAGCAGCAAAAGAGAGGCTCCGCTCTTCTAGAGACCACCTCTACGGACCACACCATCACACACGGGGGCAGACCACAGCTCACGGCCCGATATTTGGCCAGGTGAAGGGCCCCACCAGTGATCTCACAAGTGAACTAACTTTTGAGGCCTAAAACACCCGCAACCATCGCCCCAAGATGGCCGCCAAGAACAAGACCAGAGCCGCCACCATGGACTCCTTTGTTTCCACCAGGGCGAAGACCCCCACTCAATCCAAGGCCAGCTCCTCTGAAGTTGCCCAGTCGAGCGAAGAGGTGGCGGCCGATAACCACTCTCAGATACTTGATGCTATAGCCTCGCTAAAGACGCATATAGACTCCAAGATCGACGAATTCAAAGTCGATATTCAACTGATCCGCCAAGACGCTCGCAACTTAACGGAGAGGGTCGCGACCGTTGAACAGTCGGCAGAGGAAGCCTCCACGGCCATCACAGCCATAAAGTCCGAAGTTGTCCTCCTGAAGAGGAAAGTCACCTTTTTGGAGGAAAAGGCGGAGGAGGCCGAAGGTCGGGCCAGACGGAGCAACATCAGGATCCTGGGGGTCCCGGAGGGGAACGAGGGAGTAAATACCACATCCTTCGTCGAAACCCTTCTGCTACAAGAAATAGGGGCCGGCAAATTGACCCAGGGATTCTCTGTCGAAAGGGCCCACAGATCCCTTCAGAGGCGCCCTCCCCCCGGATCGCACCCCAGACCCATAATCGCTAAGATACTGAACTTTCAGGACAGAGAAACTATCTTACGGCGATCCAGGGAGGGGGGCCCCATCGAGCGAGGAGACTCCAAAATCTCCATTTATCCGGACTACACGCAGAAGGTACAAAGAGAGCGGAACTCATTTGTCCCGATAAAAGCCCGGCTCCGACAACTGAACCTAAAATATAGACTACTTTATCCATCGCGCCTAAGGGTTGTCTACAAGGAGAGAGTGGTATTTCTCGAGAACCCAGATGCGGCCAACATGTGGCTTGAGGATAATAACCTGGCGGATGGCAAGGACAACTCACAGACTGAGACCTAACCCCCCAGCGACCCCCATGTAAGAAACATCGCACGTGAGACCGGAATACAGAAGATAATCCAACTACAGTTTTTTCACTTGGAAACGGCCTCGTTCGGCTCTGCCGCCAGGCCCTTGCCCCACCCCCAGCGTAGTATTTACCCGGTCTGGGCACCTGCCTGACCCAGCTCGCGCCCGACTCCCGGATGGGCTCCGACGGCTCGAGAGCGCCTGAGCACCGCGACAATGTTGTAGTTGCTGGGCGCACCAGTTTAAGTTTTGTTGTTAGTTTTATTAGTTGTACAGTCTTCATGCCTCTTTTGCCAACGCAGACCGAGATGGGTCTGGGACATGACACCGATGAACGAAATGCAGTGGTATCCCCCCTGCAGCCCACCCGAACAAGACTAAAGTGGAGTCGGACCCCAGAGTCCCACACCAAATCTGAAACTCGAACCGGATGGCGGCACAGCTTACTGTAATGACCTGGAATGTGCGGGGCATGGGCTCATACCTCAGGCGCAATCGTATACAGTCCTACCTCAGGAGGAAGAAAATCTCCATTGCACTCCTTCAAGAGACTCACCTCACGACGGAGGCCATGTCTAAAATTGCAGACCGATGGGCTGGGACTGTTAGAGGGTCCCCCTACTCTAAATACGCCAGAGGGGTGCTAATATGGATAAGCCCGGACGTCCCCTTCCAGATGGAGGGAAGTGAACAAGATAAAGAAGGGAGATTCACAGCGATTTGGGGCACATTGGAACAAACCCCAGTTTGCTTCATCAACTCTTACTTCCCTCATCACGGGATATCGGCGTACCTCGCCACATTGATAACGAAGCTGACTCGGTACCGGGACCGCACCTTCATATGGGGAGGGGACTTCAACTGTGTTGCTGACACGAGTGCAGACAGATCGCTGCCCCCCCCACGCCCGAGCAGCCTCACATCCGGTGCCTTGAGGGAAACTCTGGAGCAACTCAACTTAGTGGACATCTGGAGGGAACACCATCCGACCGACAGGTCCTACTCCCACTACTCAGCTCCACACGGAGTTCACACAAGAATTGACTATCTGTTCATCAATAAGGAACTTACCCCACACATAGCAACCACAGAATACCTGGGGCGGACGATCTCCGACCACTCCCCACTGACCATGTTATGGCAAATGAGAGGCCCCAGACCCCCGATCCCCATGTGGAGGATGCCGACCGCGGCACTTGCGGACCTCGAGTTCAGGGAAACCCTTGCCGAAAAATTGGAAGAATACTTGGAGAACAACATCGGTTCGGTCCCCTCCTGGGGCACATTATGGGAAGCAATGAAGGTGGTGACCAGAGGCGAAATCATATCGAGAGCCGGCGGAACTCGCAGGCAGTTGCGGAGAACCCTGGAAGCACAGGAAGCTGAGATCTCCCGACTGGAGTCCACATGCGACAACTCTATGGAGACAGAGACCAAGCTGAAGGAAGCCCGCACAGAATGTCAGCAGGCATGGGAAAGACTGGAAAAATTTGATTTCGCCACGCACACCGCCAGATCTCATAAAGAATCGGACAAACCGGGAAGACTACTAGCATGGCTCTGCAAACGGGAACACCCCAAACATCTCCCAGTGGAGATACGGGACGCTAATGGGTCATCCCACTCGACTCAGCTAGGGATCAATGAAGCCTTTGCTAAATTCTACACAGAACTGTATACCCACAAGACCCAGATTCCTGCTGCAGACATCATAGACACACTCGAGGAGATAGAACTTCCCCACATTTCGCTCGAGCAGAGAGAGGAGCTGGAAACCGAGATCACTCTTGAGGACGTTCAAGGGGCAATCAGGTCCCTCTCCAACAACAAAGCCCCTGGCAGTGACGGCCTCCCACCTGAGTTCTATAAAGCGTATGAGTCCATCCTTGCCCCAGTTCTCCACGAGGTCTACCAGGAGGCACACACGGATGGGATTCTCCCCAACACCATGAAGGAAACCATAATAGTCCCCATGCTCAAGCCACACAAATCGCCCACCGACTGTGAGTCCTATCGCCCTCTGGCTATGCTAAACTACGATGCCAAGATCCTCACATCCATATTGGCCCGCAAGCTAGCCAGGGTGGTGGGTTCCATCGTTCACGAAGATCAGAACGGATTCGTTCCTGGGCGCAACACCACTGCTAACCTCCGGAGGTTGCAGCATGTAATGGCCGAAACATATGACAGGGACGAGGACCTGGCGGTGTTGTCGCTCGACGCCATCAAGGCCTTCGACTCCATATACTGGGAGTGGATCAGGGAGGTCCTGAGAAGATTTGGCTTTGGAGGGGGCTTCATCAGGTGGGTTGAGGTCCTCTACAATTCCCCGACGGCGAGAGTAAGAACGGGAAGAGTGGTTTCAGCGGCTTGGGATATACAAAGGGGAACAAGGCAGGGCTGCCCGTTATCACCCATGCTGTACATACTGGGCCTGGAACCGATTGCATTATACTTCAGGCAGCAGCTTTTCGATGCTGGCATTAAGGTGGGCAATGCACACCACATAATATCCTTGTATGCAGACGACGTCCTTCTTTACCTAAGCTCCCCCGAAGTTAACGCGCCAACCGCGTTGGAGATACTGGACAACTATGCGAAGTACTCAGGGATCCGCTTTAGTAGGAATAAGTCCTCTGCCTTCCCCTTGGCGGGCTTACGCAACATTCCGGAAAACAATCTCCCAGAGATAGGAATAAGCTGGCAACTGGTCCAGTTCCGTTATTTGGGGATCAACATAAGCCACACCCCGCTACTCATGCATGAACACAACCCCGAGGCCGCCATCACGAGTCTCCGAAGTTCTATAAAGTTTTGGTCCAAGCTCCCATTGGCCATGGTGGGCAGGGCAGCGATTGTCAAGATGATCGTACTCCCCCGATTCCTGTATTTCTTCGTAAACATTTGCCATTACATTAGACCGTCCTTCTTCAAGAAGCTGGAGGCCATCATCAGGGACTTCCTTTGGGGCCCACACAGGCATAAACTGTCGCTGTCCGTCCTCTCTCTCCCACACAAAGAAGGCGGAATAAAGTTACCGGATCTCCAGTTGTACTACCTGGCTGCCCAGCTGAGTCACATAACGAGATGGCTCTCGGATGAGCCTTCAGCAGAGACCGAACTGCTGAGGCAACCCTTGGACAATGTGATCCCCAAGGAGATCCTATGGCACCCTACATGGCAACCCCCGGTCCCCTCCATGGTGATTGACCTGGGAAGAAAGATATGGGCCAGGTCCTGCTGCATCAGGCGAATACGACACCCATACTCTCCGGACAATCCCATCCTAGCAGACACCTGTCGAACGGCTGCAGACATCTCTACGGCAAGGAGGTGGGAAGAGGCCGGCATTTACACATGGAGCGACATGTATGAGGAGGGAGAATTCAGGGATTTCGAATCTCTTAAGGCTGCCGATGGAATTCCCCCGGGCCAGTTCCTCTGGTACCATCGCCTCAAACAAACTGCTAAGAAACAATGGACCGGATGGCCGGAGGAGCCCTCCCCTGACCCTCTGCTACAAGAGATGCATGACCTCTCGGACGGCTGGAGACCTGTCTCCAGGCTTTACAGCAGACTATGTGATAAAACCAACCCTAAATGCGAAGATCTGAGGACAAAATGGGAGGCGGACCTTGAGACCCCGATTTCAGATAAAGAATGGGAAAGAGCGCTGATATTTCCCAAAAAAGTATCCAGGAACACCAGGTTTGGCCAGATCCAATTGAACGTTCTTTACAGGACATACATGACCCCACATAGGGTTGCCTCCTTCAATAAGACATCCTCCCCTGCATGCCCCTGGTGCGGGAATGATAAAGCAGATGTGATTCACATGTTCTGGACCTGCACCAAGGCGATGGCACTGTGGTCCAAGGCCAAACAGACCTGCATGGACGCCGGAATGACAAGATACGAATGGACTCCTGGCGAGTGCCTCCTGGGGACCTACCCCAGACCTAGCAAATCCAAGCACGCTGTTAAATTAATGGACATCTCATGTATCCTGGCTAAAAGAACAATAGCGATGGCCTGGAAGACGCCGTCGGGCCCCAGGCAAGAGAGATGGCTCAAAGAACTCGAGAGATGGACAACAGCTGAAACCAGGGCCTGGCAGGAAGGAATCACGAACAGTGGCGAAACCGAAGGTGGCACTTTGGAATCATGGAAGGCCCTCCTCAGAGACATACGCTTCAGCGCTGACTACAAACCCCCCTGAAGTCCCACACCACTGCATTGACACTGCTCGGATGCCGGCATTGGTGGAACCACCCCTGTGTTTGACCCCTCTTGCTTCCTGAAACTTTGGGTCATTGCCCCTAACCCACCCGTCCACTGTAAGTTTGCTACAACATGAAGACTGTTGTTGATTTGTTTGTTCCCCCCCCCTTGTTTCCCCCTCACCGTCTCCTCCCCAGTTCAAACCAATGTTGATTTCTTGTTGTATTGCACGTTTTCTTTTTCTTTTTTCTATCAAAACCAATAAAATACGTTTTAAAAAAAAAATGAAGCAGCTGATAACAGGATTTCTGGTTTTATAGGGATAGGCAGCGTAAATACTGCTCCATAGACCGGTTGACCTTTTCCGTCTGACCATCAGTTTCCGGGTGGTATGAAAAAGAGAACCTAGCATCGATCCCAAGCAAACTCGTGAGTGCCCTCCAGAATCGTGAAGTGAATTGTAAACCCTGGTCAGATATGAGAACTGAAGGGAGACCAAAGAGACAAAAAAACAGAACGAAAGAAAAGACTAGCCAAGACAGGGGCAGAGGGTATACCGGAGCAGGCTATGAAACAGGCCATTTTAGTAAATGAATCCACAACTACCCATATTGTGTCAAAGCCTTGCACCCTGGGGACATCGGTTACAAAGTCCATGGTGATGGAGTGCCAAGGTCAGGGAGGAATCGGTAACGGCTGTAATAGCCCCAGTGGACGGCCCTTCCTGTGTTTACATTGAGCGCAAATGGAACAAGTGTTAAGAGACGTCCTTTTGCATGGAAGGCCACCAACGCTGAAGGTGAGCCAATGCGCGTTTCTGTCCGGGATGACTGTTAATAGGGGCATCGTGAGACCACTCTAGTGCTTGACTGCGTGTATCGGGTGGGAGAAAGGAACAATTAGTAATGAATGAAGAGCAAACCCTCATGAAAAACGGGATCCCAATCCGCGAGAGTGTTTGAATGTTGTGCCACCCACTGTCGGATGGTGGACAATAAACCAGATGGGGGTGTACACAGACAAACTACATGTTTTTTGTCCAGAAGTGTCTCCGGAAAGACCAGAAGCCAGATCCCACCCGGCATACGTGACAATGCGAACGCCTTCCCATGCATGGTGCCGGGTCGATGTTTTATCTGGAAATCATATGCAGAAAAAAACTTAGGGAGGCCAGATCTTGCAAGTTCCGGTGATCTGTATACACTGTGATTTGGTGTTTCGGTCCTAGGAGATGTTGTCTACAAACTTGAAAGGCGTCCTTAACAGCCAACAGCTCCTTCTCAGTGATGGTATAGTGTACCTCTGTTGCTGTAAACTTAGGCGAATGGTAGGCAACCGGGTGCAGTAATCCCATAGTTGGACATGGTTGCGACAGGACTGCCCCCAAGTCATTTCCAAGCACTTGGAGGCAGCTATTTTGTAAGCTGAAGCATTTTTTGTTTGTCAGTTAAAGCTGTGCTCTCGTGGCAACAATCAAGCAAAAGCCCCTTACTGGAAGCTTTGGCTTATTGGCTTAGGAAGAGGCATCAGCCTCAATAACAAACGGAATCTCAGGGTTGGGATGTTGTAGGATAGGTGGGGACGTAAAGGCGGCTTTTAGTGTCTCAAAGGCTTGTTGTTGATCGTGTGACCAAAGGAACAGAACTTTGGGACTGGTGAGCTTGGTAAGAGGCGATGCGATGGATGAAAAACTAGAAATGAAGCGCTGTTTGAAATTGGCGATGCCGAGGAAGGACTGGAGGGCTTTAACCGAGGTCGGAACTGGCCAGTTCAGAACCGAGCAGACTTTAGAGATGTTCATCGAGAGACCTTTGGGTGATATATGAAATCCCAGAAAATCGACCTCTTTAACATGGAATAGACATTTTTCTGGCTTTGCATAGAGGGAGTGGATTTGTAATCTGTTGAGTACCTCACAGACATGTGTAACGTGTTCCTGCAAGGTTGGGGAAAACACCAAGATATCGTCTAAATAAACGATTATAAAGGAGTCAAGAGTATCATGGAAAACGTCAGTCATAATACTAATAATAATTTATTCATAAAATGCTGGAATGTCGCAGGTGCGTTACACAGCCCAAAAGGCATAACCAAGTGTTCATATAAACCATGCCGGGTACAAAAGGCAGTCTTCCACTCATCGCCTTTCCGTACTCGAACCAAATTATATGCCCCCCCACGAGATCCAGTTTAGTGAAAATTGAGGCGCAAGTTAACCAGTCAAGTAAAGGGCCGATGAGGGGGATGGGATGTAACAAGTTACTTACCTGTAACTGTTGTTCTTCAGCATGGGTCTGGCATGGATTTTCATGCTCATGAATATTCCCAGTCGTCAGGCTGGGAATCCTCGGTAAAGAAAAAATCAGTATCAGTTTCGTTTCTGATCGGTCTTTCTTAGTAGTAACCAATCACTGGTCTCTAGGTCATACTGCCCCCAGTCAATGACTACCCTCTCCCTAAGCCCCGCCCCTGGCAGCGATCCTCAGATTTGGTAGCATGTAAAGTGGCAGTATGACCAAGTGAAGAGCCACAGAGGGGTAGGAGGGAGGGTTCGCGTGTGAATCCATGCCGGACCCATGCTGGAGAACAACAGTTACAGGTAAGTAACTTGTTCCTTCTCCAGCATGGGGTCTGGCATGGATTCACATGCTCATGAATATAAGAATACATAGCAGTACACACATGCACAACCACGGGAGGTGGCAAGGCTCAACATTAAGCATTACATAAACTCAACATTAAGCAACTCTTAATTCCTCACCAGGCCCACCTTCAGGCGAACAGGTTGCGCAGCACTGCTTGGCCGACTCTGGACTCCTCCCTGGAATCCCGGTCGACGCAGTAGAATCTTGTGAAGGTGTGCGTCGACCTCGACGTAGCAGCCCTGCAGATGTCCAGCAGGGGCACACCAGACAGGAACGCCGTGGTAGCAGCGATCACTTTGGTAGAATGGGCTCTCGGACGGCCAGGCAACGGTCGGTTTGCCAACCGATGACAGTGCATGATGCAGCCAGAGAGCCATCTGGAAATGGAAGCCTTTGAGAGAGCCTTCCCTTGGTTTCCAGGTCCAAAGTTCACAAACAGCTGTGATGTCTTTCGAAAACTCTTTGTTCGGTCCACATAGAACTTCAGCGCTCTAGCTACATCCAGCGATTGCAAAGTCCTCTCGGCCGGCGACGAAGGGGACGGGAAGAAAACTGGTAACACCAAGGGCTTGTTGAGATGGAAGTCCGACGGCACCTTGGGCATGAAGGAGGGGTGCGTCCTCAGCACCACCCTGGTCTCGTGAAAAGTCAAGTATGGAGGCTTGCAGGATAGGGCCTGAATCTCTCCCACACGTATTGCGGAGGTGATGGCCACAGGGAACACCGTCTTCCACGACAGGAACTTCAACGGAGCCGAATGCAAAGGCTCGAATGGCGGGCCCATGAGCCTGGTCAGCACCACGTTGAGCTCCCACGCCGGGGCTGGAGCCTTCACCGGCAGGAACGATCGGAACAGTCCTTTCATAAACACCTTCACCAGGCGATGAGACCACAGGGATGACCGTCCTGCAGTTCTGGTGTAACGGGAAATCACTGCCAGATGTATCTTGATGGAAGCATGAGCCAGTCCAGCGACAGTAAGTACAGTAGCACTTGAGGGGCCGTAATCCGTAGAGGGTTAATCTTCTGTGCACGGCACCAGACAGAGAACCTCTTCCACTTGTGTCCGTAGCACGAGAGTTGAGGACGCCCTGGCCTTTGCAAGAACCTCTCTGCAGTCCGTCGGGATATCGCACCCTCCAAACTCTAGTGCTGCAGGACCCAGGCCTGCAAGTTCAGCGACTAAGGGTCGTGATGAAGGATGGCGCCTCCTTGTATGGAGAGAAGATCTGCGTCCATCGACAGTTTGACTGGTGGGGACGCTGACAAGTCCAGAAGGTCCGGGAACCAGATCTGCCTCGGCCACGCCGGTGTGACGAGGATCATCCTGCACCGGGACCTCGAGCTGGTTGACGAGTCGCAGTAGCAAAGGCAACGGAGGGAACGCATACAGGAACAGGCCATCCCAGGGGAACGAGAAAGCATCACCCATGCTCCTCGGCTGGGGAAACCTGCTGGCGAACCTCCGGCACTTGGAGTTCATCGCCGTCGTGAATAGGTCGATCTGGGGTTTGCCCCATTGTTGAGTCGATCCACTTGATCCTGCCGCAGTTCCCACTTGTGGCATGAGCGCAGCTCCCTGCTGAGCGAGCCGGCGATTGTGTTGTTTGTCCCTGCCAGATGAAAGGGTACCAGAAACATCCCCTGGGCAACAGCCCAGTGCCACAGATCCTGGGCTTCCTTGGACAGGGCTGGGGATCTTGTTCCTCCCTGCTTCCGGATGTAGAACATTGTGGTGGTGTTGTCGGTGAAGATCCTCACCACCTTGCCCTTGAGGGACGGGAGAAACGACCCGAGGGCCCAGAACACTGCTCGGAGCTCCAGTATGTTGATGTGGAGCATCCTCTCCTCTCGCGTGAAGGTCTCTGGTGTGCGCTCCCCACCCCTCCAGGGAGGCATCCATTGTCACCGTCACCTGGTGTGCTGGGGTCTAAAAGTCTGATGTGCGCGGGTGCCCCACCACCGAATTGCTTGGCGGAATACCTTGTTGAGGGAGATCTTGTCCTCGAAGCTGCCCGTCGCTTGCATCCAACGGGCGTCGAGGAACTCCAGCAGGGGGCGCATCCGAAACCGGCACAGACGTACCAGGTAGATGCATGAGGACATCATCCCGAGAAGGGACTTAATGGACCTCACCCTGGCCACGTCCGTGGCCAGCAGACGCTGCACCTTGCCTAGGATGGCCTTCGTCCTTTCCTCCGATGGAGAGGCCAATCGCGCTACTGTATCGAGGCTGACTCCCAGAAACAGTGCGACCTGCGACGGAGCCAGGTGGGATTTGGGGAAGTTGATGGAGAATCCCAGATCCGTGAGCAGCCGGACGGTCTTCGCTGTGTGTTCGATGGCGAGCTCCCTTGTTCTTGCTCGGATGAGCCAATCGTCCAGGTAGGGGTAGACGTGGATCCCCTGCAGGTGCAGCCGCGCCGCCACTGGCGCTAGGCACTTGGTGAATACCCTGGGTGCCGACTTCAATCCGAAGGGGAGGGCCTTGAACTGGCAGTACTGTCCCTGAACCACGAACCCGAGAACCTTTAGGTGTCCTTTTAGTATAGGGATGTGAAAGTACGCCTCCTCCAAATCTGACACCGATAGGAAGTCGCCTTCCTCCAGCTGGCCCAGCACGTGCTGGAGGGAGACCATCCGGAACTTCTGTGCCTTGATGTATCTGTTTAGTCGACGAAGGTCCAGGATGGGACGCCATCCCCCTGTCTTCTTTCTGACTAGGAAGTATGTTGAGTATACTCCGGAGCCACGGAGCCTCTTTGGAACGAGCTCGATGGCTCCTTTCTTGAGCATCGCCCTTACCTCCAACAGCAGTTGAGGGATGTGGTTTTCCTTCCTGGCCACGGGAGGAATTCGGGGGCACTTCTTTAGAAATTCCAGAGTGTGCCCATGGGCCAGGGCATCCAGCACCCAACAGTCGGTGGAGATGGACTCCCACATGCTGACGAACTTCGTCAGCCGGCCTCCCACCGGGGTGCTTCGGTGGGGGCCTGACGCAACGGCCGGTTCTTGCTTGGAAGCGGCCTTACCCCCTTGGCCTCCCTGGCGACGACGGCGAGATCCACCTGACTTGCCTGGTCCCCTGTAAGCTTCTTGCGACAAGGAGCGGGGCCTGACGGTACGTCGAGGAGCCGCCGCCGAATCCTTTGGAGGCACCTTGCTTGCCTCCGGAGTTCCGAAAGGGCGGCCGCCGTTGCTGCAGAACTTCCAAGGCCCGAGCCGTCTCCGTGTCGGCCTTGATTTCCTGAAGGGACTCATCCACTGTCTTCCCAAACAGATTGTTCCCGTCGAAGGACATGTCCAAAACTTTGGCTTGTACGTCTTGGCGGAAATCCGTCACCTTGAGCCACCCCCGCCGTCGAAGGCAAACGCTGTTGCCCAACTGGCGGCGGAAACCGGTGTCGGCAATATCCGTGGCCACCGTTATGGCGTGGTCCGACGCCACCTCACCCTCCTGTAGGATCGCCAGGGCCTCTGCGCTCTTGTCATCTGGGAGGAAGTCCAACAGGGGGGCGATCTTGTACCACAACTCCCTGTCCTAGCGGGCCACAAACGCTAGGGCGTTGGCCGCCTTAATCGTCGTCGCCGCAGACGAGATGGAAGTTGTCCCATGGCATCTAGTTTCTTTCCCTCGCCGTCCGTCGGGGAAGTTGAAGCCGATGGCACCCCCCGCTTTCTTCTTGGCCGCAGCCGAGACGACCGAATACGGGGTCAGTTGTGCCCTAAGGCACTAAGGGGTGCCGTCGTGGACCCGGTACTTCTTCTGGTACCAGTCCGTCTGGGCAGGCGTTGTGGAGGGTTTCTTCAGGAGAGCAAGTCCCTCGTCCCAGATGTCATCCAGCAACGGCACCGCAAGGACCGTCTTCCTCTTGGCCTCATGCCGTTGGTAGAGGAAGCCTTCCTTCTTTTCTTCGGGCCAGAGCTGGAAAAGCTCGGACGCCCTGGCAATCATGGCGTACAAGGAGCCAATCTCGTCGGGTGGGGATGCCCGAGGAATCGGCGATGGGAGGTTAGTCCCGTCGTCACCACCGTCGTCATCCGTCCCCGTCGTGGCCGTATCTGTTCCCGTGTCATCCCTCGGGACTGGGGAAGGAGACAAAGGCTGAGAGGGCCGTGAGGGCTGAAAGGGCGGGGCTGGATGAATCCTCCTCCTCTTGTTTGGAGGGTTCCCCGTCGGAACCGGTTCAGTTGGGTCGTCCGTCGGGGGTAGGGGCAATCTCGTCCTCATCTCCGTGCATTAGGCTTGGATTGCCGTCAAAAAGGCCGCCGAGTTGTCCTGTGGCTCGGGCGGCGACGGACGCGATGGTTGCTCCTCTTCCACAGGAGCCCCGTCGTCGCCACTCTCGCTCTCGTCGTCCCCCTCGTCGGGATCCCTCGCGTGGGACCGGGCCTCTTCCAAATCCTTGTCGAGTCCCTCCTCGACTTCGACCAGCTCCTCCTCGGAGGCTGTGTCCGTGTCTGTAATGGCCACCGCCCCCCACTCTTTTTCCACCGGGGTCTTCACAGGAGTCTTCTCGATGGGCTTAAAAAAGAGGATTCCCCCCGCGGAGGCAGGGAAACTCTGGGCCCGAGGTCGCCTCCACTGGGGTAGCCTCCACAGGCTTCACCAGGGCCGCAGCGACTCCGTCAATAGAGGCCTTGGCCGGTTGAATCAAGGCCTTCACCACATTGGGCGCGCTTGAGGCCTTCACCTCAGGGGGAGGGTCACCGCCTCGCTCCCCTTCGGCAGGTTCCGTCTCCAAAAGTTTAGCCGAGTTCTCGGATTTTCTCTTCCCTGAGCTACTGCTGGCGTTCAGGTAAGAGTCTGTGTTACCCAACGCTGTCCGGTAACTATTGCATGCGTTAACGTGTTGATTTTCTCCCTCTTTACAGATGCGGCATATGAAGATATGGAGAATAATACTGCCGGTGGTAAATCAGGTAAGTCTATGGTGGTAAGAGGTATTTGTTAATTCCCTTGGCTCACCTTGTTATTCTTGTGCCCCTAGGTGCCGGAGTACGGCGAAGAAACGATGGGACCAGTGCCGGATCGAAAGATGCTGTGAGAACTGGTGAGTATGGCGCCGTGCTGGAGCTGGCGAAGCGACGCGTGCAGGACTGATGTACTTTCCAGGTCGGGAGATGAAATGGATCCGGAATCAGGTGAGGAATTGAAATAAGTTTGTTTTCTAATCTTGTCCTTTTCTTCCTCTTTATTCTAGGAGCTCCGGATTCGAGGCGGGTGTGGCAGAAGACTGGATGCTGGCTGCAGGCACGCGGGCGTGGCAGAAGACTGGATGCTGGCTGCAGGCACAGTGAGAGTCACGCTGCTGGATGCAGAATAACACAAAGCATGTGCTGCTGTTCGGGCGTGGTTTAAATAGCCTCCAAAGTAGTCCCAGGAAAGAAGTTCCCCAGAACCACACCCAAGTAAAAAATAGTCCCTGTAGTAAAATAGTCCCATCCAGGCCTCACGTTGGCTTGGATTTATTTGCAGCATGGTCTGCATGAGGTAAGTAATGTCTATGAGCCTGGCGCCTGTGGCGCCAGGACTGATTTTTCTTATGAGCCTGGTGCCTACGGCGCCAGGACTGAACCCAGACAGCCCCTAGCTGGGGCTGCTGGGGTTTTTGTAAATGTCTGAATGCCTGCTCCCGGGGCTGATGGGCTTGATCCGGATGCCCGGGGGTAGGCATCATGACAGTAATCCGAATCCAGGACAGTTCCTAAACAGCTTGGATCCGGGTATCGAGCTTCCTTTCTCCTGAGCCATGTCTTCGGGGTAAGCCTCAGAAACTTCTGGAATCCTGCAAGAAGCGTAACACGACGAAAACTTCACCCTTGAGGGGGGTAGAAAATACCGAAACGGGTCCCCGTTGATCGGAAGTAGAAACGGTGGAGCTTGAGGCTCGATTGACCGAAAAAAAATGAGATTAAACTCTGAAAAATCGTAAGACGCAGTAAAAGCTCGAGAGCTATAGCACGAGGACTCCCAACACTTGAACGTGCGGTAAAAATCTGAGGATGGCTGCCAGGGGCGGGACTTAGGAAGAGGGCAGTCATTGGCTGGAGTATGACCCAGAGACCAATGATTGGTTACTACTAAGAAAGAGAGATCAAAAACGAAACTGATCCTGATTTTTTCTTTACCGAGGATTCCCAGCCTGACGACGGGGAAAATTCATGAGCATGTGAATCCATGCCAGACCCCATGCTGGAGAAATCGTTTTTTTACGGTGATGTGGTTTAATCGCCGATAATCAATGCAGGGGCTCAAGTCCTCCTCTTTCTTTGCAACAAAGAATATCGGACTGGCAGCAGGTGATTTGGAAGGCTGTATGTGACCTAAACGAAGGGCAGACTGTAGGTAATCTTTAAGCACCTGATCTTCAGAGGGGCACAATGAATAAATCCGACCAGAGGGAATAACAGCATAAGGGAGCAAATCAATGGGGCAACCATATGGTCTATGAGGTGGGAGATGTTCGGCACAACCTTTGACAAATACATGCATATACTCCTGATATTCTGTGGGTATCCAAGGTGCCGTGGCCCCTACCAGATGTCGAGGTGAATCGAGATCCATGGGTTGATCCTGTAGCATCAACTGAGCCAATGCCCCTAATGCTTGTGATGGAGAATGTAAGACGTCAGAAAAAGAAAGACAGGTCCTCTGACAGTGTGGGGGTTCGAAGTAGACAGATCCCAAAGACCAGTCTATGATGGGATTATGCACCCTCAACCAGGGTATGCCCAAGATGAGTCCGAAATGAGAGGTGGTAATGAGATCAAATGAAATTGTCTCCCTATGTGTTTCCTGTATGAACAACCTCAATGGGGCCGTCTGTTGCCTGATGGGACCGGATACAAGGGAAGAGCCATCAACCGCCTGTACTGGTTCAGGGTACTTTTTGTTTTGTAGTGGAAGGTTGAGAGCCGCTGCTAAAGATGTCAATATAATTGCCTGTAGCTCCCGAATCAACCACTAACTGGATCTTGTGCTGCGTATCATCACTGAGAAGGAACAGAGCCTGTAAGACCATGGGTTTGATATGACCAAAAATAGGTGTGGTAGCCGAGGATTGTGTATTTCGGCTCACCCGAACCCCAGACTCTATGGACGAGCCTTGGGAAAACCCTGAATTTTGGGGTTCGGTCGTCTTGGACACTCCTTAACGAAATGGCTGTTTAAACCACAGTAGACACATGCATTGGTGGACCTACGGCGTTCTCTTTCTACTGCGGTAATAGGGTTGCGTACCCCCCAATCTGCATGGGTTCACCAGAATTCTCAGGGCTAGGGGAGAAAGATTGTGTGACAGGATGTCCGGTTTCGGTCTTTCGCTCAGCCCGTCTTGCGTTGACCTGCAGTACCAAATCAACCAGCTCTAAATATCGGGCTGGCAGGGTTGGGACTACAGACAAGGCATCCTTTATGACCTCATTCAAGCCCTTATAGAACACAACCGCCTTCTTATTCTCCGGCCAAGCCGTTTCAACCGATTACTGGTTAAAACGCGTGAGGTATTCAATTAGGGTTCCCTTGCCTTGGGCCAAGTTTAGTAACTCCAGATCACGTGATTGTGGTTTGTGGCGAGTATCAAAGACCCTGGTCATTTCAGCGATCAAGAGGTCAAAATCAAAGGACTGGACTGTCGCCTTCAAGAATAGGGTTGGCCCAAGGGCAGCAATACCACCCAGGTGCGAGAGAGTGAATGCAGCCTTGGTAGGGGCATCCAGAAAAGCTTGGGGGCGACAAAGGAAATGTAATTTACACTGATTTATGAAAGTGCAAAACTTCCAAGGATCCCCATGAAACTTTTCAGGGTGCACCAAGTGGGAAAGGAGTGGGTACGTAGACGGGGCTTGGTGTTGGTAGACTCTCGGGAGGGTTAGAAGGGGCGGGTAGATCCCCGAATTCGGGGTCTGCGGGTAGGGCATGGCGCTCGCTTTTTATGGTGTCCAACCGCTGATGGATGGAGGTGGTAGAGGCCGCCATGTCTGCCCGCAACGTAGTGATAGCTTGAACTAAGGTAGCCACAGGGTCTCCAGCGGAGGTATCCATAATCTAGGCGGGATAGGCTTCTCAGTCCGTCAAGACTTGAGGCAGCGTAGATTAGATATACCTCCGTCCCCAAGCACGAACAGGGATTTTTAATGTATACTCGATGTTCAGTTATTGGAGCCACTGATGGCTGGAACAGGAGCAGGGGCACTGTATTCTGATGTCTATAGCAGGGAAAGAAAATGGGTTAAGACAATCAGTACGGAAGTAAGGCAAGACAGTATTCAATATTTGGAATAAGAAAAAGACACCCACCAAATATGTAGCGATGGGGAAGCTGTAAGAAAAGAGCAGGACCTTCGCAACAGTGTTTCGCTAAAGAGTATGTCCCCAAATGTATGCCAACAGCAGCAGCAGCACGCAGGATTGCTCCTGTAGTTTTAAAGTTCCAGGACGCTGAACGTTGATCAAGAAACCAGATGGCAAGGACAAAAAACAGGATATCCAGAGGCCGTTCAGGAGAGAACAGCACTCGTGTGAGTTTCCGGGTGCAATATTCCAAAAACGCTGTAGTAAGGAGGAGACAGAGGCATTCCTTAGAGAGTTCCGGGTCGTAGCAGTTCCAAAAAGTAATCCAAGCCAAGAGTCTTAACCAGAAGGAAACACCAAGAAGAAATCCAAGAGCAAATCCAAAGTCGAAATCCTGAAGGTAAGCGAAGCAAAACGTAGACGCCAAGCGCTGGAAAAATCACAGCTGAGATGCAGCAATAAGCGTGCGCAGCGTCTGTTTATAGCGTTACCATGGCAATTTAGGTCACATGACTGGCATGCCGCATAACGCATTGAGGAAGGAACAGACGCCGCCGTGGGCGGGAATACAATCGCCATGGTAACTTCCAAAGCAGTCCCGGGTGGTGATAACTGCTTCCATATGGCCCAGTGTACAGAGGCCTTAAAGAGACCCCACGCGAACCCTGCCGCTGTGCGGTGGGCATGCCTGTAAAGCGAGATGTGGATGCATGGTGAGTCTGGCATGGAACTAATGCTGGTTTGGGGTGTAAAGGCATGACAGCTTGCCTGTAGCCCTCCGAAATAACTAGTATGATCCATCTGGATAAAGTCTGTTTGGTAACTGACAGACCTAGTTTGTGCCCTGTATAACCAATGAAAAGTTGGTTGTACTGTCGCAACTTTGACATCCTTCAATATAAAAGCTTAGAGCTCTCCTGGGATCGAGTCTATGGAATCTTTCCTCTTCCGTGCCAGGATGAGGTGGAGGATAGAAGGCCAGAAGCACAATTTTCTGTGCTATATGGTAATCCGATACAATCTTAGGTAGAAAAGAGGGTCTGACCTTAAGGACAACCTTATCCTTGTAAAAAGTGGTAAACACAGGTTTACAGGATAATGCCTGAACTCACTCGCCCTGCGGGCTGAGGTTATCACTACTAACAAAATGGTTTTGTAAGTTAGCAGTCTAAAAGGGCAAGAATGGAGTGGCTCAAAAGGAGCGCACGTCAAAAACTTTAAAACCAAGTTAAGGTCCCAAGTTGGTATTTGGAATGGTGTAGGAGGAAACACATTTGTGAGTTCTTTAAGAAATTGAATTATTAAGGGTATTTTGAAGTAGGATGGCTCTTCCGAGGTGCGCTTCAATATGGAAAGCCCTGCTAGATAGCCCTTGATTGTTCCAATCTGGAGCCCCAGATTTGCCAAATGTAGTAGAAAAGAAAACACTGTAGGTGTATCACATTGAAAAGGGTCCACATCATTTTCCGTACACCAGCTGCAGAACTTTTTCCAACAGCAGCGATATAAGGATTTTGTTGCTGGCATTCTGGCTGAAAGCAAAATCTCCATAACATCCAGGAGGTCCCAATATTTGTACCTCAGCCTCTAAGAAACTATGCATGAAGGCTGGGTGTCTTGACCTCTGGATGGAGGACCCGACCCTCCTCTCACGAGAGAAGGTATTCTCTTTATGGAAGACGTATTGGAGGGCAGATGGACATGTCCAGAAGGTCCAGGTACCATTTCCTCCTGGTCCAATCCGAGGCAATTAGGATCATGGATTTCCCACATTTTTTCAACCTCCTGATCATGTGAGGAATGATGCAGACTGGAGGAAACTCGTACAGGAGTGGAAACTCCCAGTCCACTACGAACACGTCCCCTAGAGCTCTTCTTGGAGGAAATTCCCTGGAGCAAAACAGTTTGCACTTCCGGTTGACACTGATCGCGAACAGATCCAGTTGAGGGGTTCCCCAAAGGGTAAAGATTTCTTGAAGGACTTCATGAGCTAGTTCCCACTCGTGGGAGACTGCTCTGCCCGCTCAGTGTCCGCTGCTGTGTTCTCCTCTATGGCTAGGTGAACTGCCGATAGGGAGACTCTCCTGAATTGAACCAGTGCTGCATTGCTTCTGTGCACAGGTATCCGGTAATATTAGCTCCACACAAATGGTCGCCATATATATATAGTCACCGGTAAAAGGAAGTGGCAAAATTATGTATGGTGACCATCTTTTTGGGAGCGGGGCAATCCCCCGCTCGCCTTGGGCAAAAAAATAAACAGGGGTGTCTCCTGCAGGTTCACAGTGATAAGGTTCATACAAAAAAGGTAGGGAGAGTCCCCCAAGCAACAGTGGATAGGGACATTGAAGAGAAAAAGAAACAATGAGATCCACTGTGCTATGAAAAATGTTTTTCATTATTTAAATTGATTTCGAAGTGATGTGCATCTGTAAAGATATCACAATTAGTTAAGCCTTTTGTATGCTGAAAACAATCAAGTAAATAGTATTTTCTGAATTTGTGAATTTTATTCAAAATGGAAAATAGGAATTTGTTATTTAAAATGAAGAGCATGTGTGAAAAAAAATCCTCCAAACAGAGAGGAACAGTTTTGAAAACATGGAGAAACGAACATAATTTTCATAAAAAAAATTCATGCAATATGAATCAGCAATGAGCAGGTAGTGAAAATGAATAAATCATGACGTGGGAAGAATGAATCAAGCCAAAAATAAACTTAATGTTTAGAAACTGCTGAACAAAAAAATGAAAGAAAATAGCACATATAATAATGCTTAATGTGCCAATTTGTTTGTTAATAGAAACGTTTCCTTAATTGGACAAACTGTTTTTTTATAGTCTATCACAAGCAGGTCTGCCTCACAGTGATAATGTTGCCGCAAACCACTGCCTTTTTGCGGCGACTTTTCTGCCACACAGCCTTTTTGCAGGGACATTATCAGATGGAACCTCTGCACAGTGGTAGTGACCCTACGCCTCCTCTCTTGTTGTGGTAGAACATGGCCACTGTGTTGTCTGTAATTATCAGGACACTCTATCCCCGTACAGAGGGCAGAAAGGCCTTCAGCGCTAGTCCGATTGTCCTCAGCTCCAAAAAGGTTGATGTGTAGTTTGGACTCCGATGGAGACCGACAATTGTCAGATAGTTGGTGTGGGCTCCCCAACCCGTGAGTGAGGTGTTATCTCCGGCCATGGTTGCCAAAAAGGTTCTCCTTTCAGAATCTTGTCCTTGCAGGCACACCACAGAAGGTCCTGTGAGACTCTGCTCGGAATTCGAAGGAGGTCTGACATCCTGCCTGAGAATTGGGACCACTGTGTCCTGAGAGCCCATTGAAGGGATCGCATTCTCAGGTGGCCTCTGGCACCAGAGAAATGCAGGATGCCATGAGGCCGAGCAACCTCAAAATGTCGAAGGCCGGAAGACTCTGGGCACTCTTAACTGAAACTTGGTGACCATCTGCAGAATGGCTTGAGTGCTCAACTCGGGTGTCAAGGTTTTTCCCAAGGATGCATCTAGGACTGCTCCAATGAACAGGAGTCTCTGGGGTGGTATCATGTGGGACTTCTTGTAAATGAGGGAGAAACCCAGTCTGCAGAGGGAATGGCAGTTGATACAAAGATGTTTCTGTGCTTGTTTGGGTGAACATGCCCCGATCAGCCAATCGTCCAGGTAGGGGTAGATGTGAATCGCCCCTCTCCTGAGACTTGCTGCCACCACTGCCATTCAGCAGGTGAAAACACTGAGGTGGAGGTCAGCCTGAATGGCAGAACTCAAAACTGATATTGAGAACTGCCAATGGCGAACCTCAGTTACTTCATGTGCTTGTGATGGATTGGCACATGAAAGTAAACATCCTGAAGGTCCAACAATACCATCCAATCCTGGAGCTGGAAGGCCTGAAGGATCTGAGAAAGTGTGACCATCTTGAACTGGTCCTTCCTGAGGAACTTGTTCAAGTATCTCAAGTTCAAGGTCTCAGTCCTCCGTCGTTCTTTGGGATTAGAAAATAGGGAGAATGCCATCCTCTGTTCCTCTCCATCACAGATACTGGTTATATAGCACCTTTCTCTAGCAGGGTCAACATTTTTGGCAACAGGAATGGATCTGGAACATTTAGCAAATGGTTTCCCGGTGGATGATCCAGAGGTCTCTGTATAAAGGAGAGGCAGTAACCCTGGGCTGCTGTTTCCAGTGCCCATGCATTTGAAGTAATGCCTCGCCATTCTTTCAGATGCTTTGACAGTCTGCCTCCGACCGGGTTGTCATGAGTCAAGCCCTCATGGTGGTTTTGAGGTGGCTGAAGCAGTGGCTGATGGTAAAGACATTGCTGCTTAGGCACGCTTTGCACCTCTCCCTCGTCCACCACGAAGGAATCTTCTCTATCCTCTTTGACCAGCCTGTCCTCTCTCGCTCTTCCAACAGAGGAGTAGTAGCGAAAAGACCTTCCCCCTCCAAGATGATCCGCTGGGATGAAAAGGCTGTGGCTGCCTGACTGCGGCATTTAAGGACTTGATTGCCGCCTTTGAGGTCTCAGCTTTTCAAGGCTTTTGTCAGTCTTATTTCCAGATAAATGGGAGCCGTCAAAGAGCATGTTAAGGAGTCTGGATTGTACAGCAGGTGCAAATCCTGACTTCCTTAACCATGCAAATCTGCATATGACAGAGTGGAAGCCGCCAAGGCCCTGCTGACGCTGTTAGCAGTGTCTAGACCCGATTGCAGAGACACACATGGCCTTCTTGTCATTCTTTATCAGGTTCATGAAGCAATCTCTTTCCTCCCCCTAAGGGATGTGATCAGCCACATCGCTGTGCAGTTCCAAAGGGTGAATGTGAATTTTGCAAGAGCACATGTAGAATTAGCAGACTTTAAAGCCATGCAGCTAGCAGAAAAGACGTACTTAGCTCAAGAGTCAATGCATTTGTCATCCCTATCAAGGGGTATGGATGGGTATGCAGCTTGCTTGGAGGCAGATGTAGCTGTTTGTACTACTAGGATTTCCGGAGTTGGAAATATTGACGAGTAGCCAGGGTCGCTACTGGATGGCCTGTATCTTTTTGTCATATTTTTGTTTACTGCAGGGCTGGACTCTGGAGCCTCCCACTTTGCCACAACCCTTTTTTGAAGTGCCACATGGAATGGTAATATAGGATCATATTGAGGACCTTTGTCCAATAGGTCAGTCAGGTCGTCTTGTTCAAAAGCAGGAGCTGGTCTACTGCCTTCCAGGAATTCCATCACTCTGGACATAAGGCTTCTGTATGATGCATCTGCATGATCAGCTGGCCCCAGTTTCCCAAAATCTAGTCCTGGGGAGGAGTCTACTGTGAGAAACCAGAAGGGTGTCTCACCCGCTAGTGCCTGGGGATCTCTCTCTCAGGTAGCCAGGGCAAGGCCATTGCCTTTGGATCCAGACCCTGGGGGTGGACCAGTGCGGGAGGATCAACTGGGTGAGGGGTCTTCGGGGAGTGGGAGACCAGATGGCGAGACGCAGTATCCCTTCCCCTGTAACCCATTCCTACCAGGTAGGATACTTGGGAACTTTACCCCCCCCGACCCTTTCCCTTCAAAAACACTTACACACAAACAGCCCGCTCTGGGAGAAAACAGACTCACACCCAAGCAGTGTACCGGACATGTCCCGGTACTATGGTCAGGCAAAGTCAGGCAATTACTGACAATCACTCACACCCGACTTCCATTAAACTTCCCCACATGGATAAAAGGCGGAGCACGAGAGTACACGCTGAGCGAGGAAAGCACACGAAGGAGCAGCAGTTTCGAGAAGGCTGCTGAACGAGGGGAGAAAGATGGCAAACCAAGCAAGAAGGATTTGCGAGGAGGGAAATACCCTTGACCTTTCTGACAGGAAACCGTTACTTTCAAAAACCTTGTAGATCAGAAAAGGTAAGGCCAGGAAACCATGCTAAACAATCCTGCTTTTTGGGTCCCAGATACCAGAGGCCGTCCTGCGTAGCTGACCAAGTCGGGGAGGAGCAGGAGCCGCTCTGGTATTGCACTTGGCTCCAAGAACTAAGATCAACACAGCTGGGGAGTTGGGGAGGCCGATGCAAGACTGGTCTGTGTTGAAATCAAGGTTGCAAACGGCAACATTGTATAACGAGCACAGGAACAAACATTGTTAAACGCGTGTGAGGAAAGACGCGAGTAAAGCTAAATTGAATGTTTGAACTTTGAGAAGGAAAGATACTATATCAGTGACAGAGTGGCCCGGAGCCGTGCGGGTGCTCAATCAAAGGTCTCTGTAAAGGTATCCAGCCAAGAGGTGGCAGAAACTAAAGTAAGAACATTGTGTTAAGTGAATCGAAGTGATCCTGCGACAGTTAAGCAGAACCCATCACACATTCGAAAGTCTTTGATTTTGATATCAAGAGAAAATTGTAAAAAGTGAGATTGCCTGGTCCGAGCCCGAACAAGGAAGACCATTTATGAATATTGTGCTAAAAGGATCTGAGCCCAAAGTAGGGAGATCCATGGTCCGAGCCCGAACAAGGGAGACCAGTTGTGAAAATTGTGGTAAAAAGGTGACCAAGCCTGAAGGAGACCCATGATGAATATTGAGAACAAGAACTTGTACATGTGAAAGCCCCGATAAGAAAGGAGCTTTGGTGCTTATTTGTTGCGACAGGCCCTCTCTACAGTAAGAGACTGTTATTGGAAAAGAAGCTTTGGCAAAAGGCCCAGATACCTTTGCTTTTAACTGTATCCTTGTGGCAGAGAAGCCAGAGTGTGGGTGAAGTGCGAACATGCCGCCTTGCCCCATGCTGAGAACGTGGAGAAGGGAAGCCAACTGCTCAACTATCCTGACATATTTCATATTTATTGACAATAGGTTTATTAGTATAGGCCCTTTTATTCTGACAGACTTGACTATGAGTGTTATTTTTATTTGATGGTCATGGCTTGCTTGCGTCTTTAGATTTAGGTTTAGATAGGCGCTCAACCAACCCTCTGAAGTTCAATAAACACCCTTGAACTTTGATCACTTGCGTCCGTCTTCACGGTTTGATACCACGCCTTCCTTACACTACACCAACTAGCTGTCTGTAGGGTGTCATGTAGCTCCCTAACCCTGGTGTTCCCTAACCCTAAACTGTCTTCTGAAATTAAACAGTCAAGTATGACAATGCATTACTTACCGTAAAAGCATTTCTGATGGTTGTATCTGCTTAAATTCACAAGCTGTGCATAGGTCAGACATCCAGTGGTCACTGCGGAGTATTGCATTTTGTTTTTCGTAGTCGAAAAGGGGACGTCGACAAGGCGTGTCTGTAACACTATCCCTATAGTGACGTGCGTTGTACCCACAATCCCTCACGTGTCGAGGTCCCTCTGTTTGTATTTTTCTGCCCTGAGGGAGCCTTCTAGACGTGAGTGAGTACAGAAAAGAGAGATATAGAAAAGGATGTCTATGTTCCTTCCATCCGAGCGGGGAGGAAGGGTGGGCGCATGTGAATCTAAGCAGATACAACCATCAGAAATGCTTTTACGGTAAGTAATGCATTGTCTTCTGATGTTTGTTAATCTGCTTAGAATCACATGCTGTGCATAGACTAGCGAGCAGTACCCGGAGTTGGAGGTGGGTTGTGAGAAGGAACAGTAGAGAAAAGATGTCTTAATACTGCTTGTCCCACCTGGGAATCAGATCTAGAGTGGGCATCTAGACAGTAGTGTTTTGTAAAGGTGTGTACAGAACTCCAGGTTGCCGCTTTGCGAATGGACTCAAGGGGAACATTTGCAATGAATGCTATGGATGCCCCAGTGCCTCGAGTAGAGTGTGCTCTTGGCTTGAAGGGTAGTTCTCTCTTAGCAAGAGTGTAACAGAGAGTGATGCATTGTACAATCCATCTAGATATAGTGGATTTTGAAACTGCATCTCCTTCTCTTCCTGCTTCCACCGAGACAAAGAACTGATTAGTCTTTCTCAGTGGACTAGTTCTTTCCATGTAAAACATGACAGCTCTGCGCACATCAAGTGTATGCAGGCTTTTTTCTCCTAGATTTGAAGGATTTTGAAAGAACGTTGGTAGTTCTATAGACTGGTTGACATGGAATTTGGAGATGAATTTCGGTGCGAACCTTGGGTGTGTGCGTAGAACCACTTTATCCTTGTGAACTGTTACAAAGGGGTCTAAAACCGAAAGGGCCTGTAGTTCACTTACTCTCCTAATGGAGGTAATAGCTATTAGGAAAGCAGTCTTAAGAGTGAGATCTTTAAGAGTTGCCTTGTGCATGGGTTCAAAGGGTGACCCCATGAGCCTGGTGAGTACCACATTTAGATCCCAGCCGGGAGCTGGGTTTGCTATTGGAGGGTGTATTCTCTTTACCCCTTCCATGAAGGCTTTGATTACTGGGATCTTCCACCACGATACTTTGAGTTGTGAAGTGGTGTAAGCAGAAAGCGCTGCCAGGTGTACTTTAATATAATTGAATACTAGACCCGAGTCCAGTAAATGGGTCAGGTACAGAATAATTTGTGTGGGAGAGCAGTCAACGGGGTTGATACTCTTCCCTCTACACCAGATGACAAATCTTTTCCATTTGCTAGAATAGCAGTGGCGAGTGTTAGGCTTTCTGGCCTCTCTGAGGATGTTCATGCACCTCTGTGGAAGTTGTAAATGTCCAAATTCTATGACCTCAGGAGCCAGGCTGCTAAGTTCATGGTCTGAGGGCATGGGTGCAGTGTCCTGCCCCTGTCTTGTGACAGCATGTTGTACGGGCAGGGCAGTTTCACTGGAGGAGATAGAGACATCTCCAACAAGTGAGCGAACCATGGCTGTCGGGCCCACATAGGGGCCACCAGTATCATGGTAACTTGTTCCTGGTGCATCTTGTGCACTATCTTGTTGAGAAGGGGAGTCGGGGGAAAAGCGTAAACAAATTTCCCTGACCATGGAATCGATAGACCGTTCCCCTTGGACTGGTTCTGGGGGTACCTGGAGGCGTAATCTTGGCATTGAGAGTTTTCCAGAGTTGCGAACAGATCTATTTCTGGGAAACCCCACTGTGTGAAGACGTCGAAGACGATGTCTTCTTGTAACCCCCATTCGTACTCTACGGGCAGGGGGAAGTCTCTGCTGAGTTCGTCTGCTAGCAGATTGAGTTCCCCTGGTACATGTTGTGATAGTAGGAACATGTTGTGTTTGAGAGCCCACTTCCAGATGTTCTGGGACAGCTTGGACAGTCCTGGAGAGTGAGTGCCCCCTTGCTTGTTGAGGTAGTACATGGCTGTGGTGCTGTCTGTGAGGACCATCACTGTCTTTCCTTGTAGGTGTTCCTGAAAGGCTTTCAGTGCTTTGAACACCGCTAGTAGTTCCAGCAGGTTTATATGCTTGGATGCTAAGCTCGGAGTCCACGCTCCGTGAGCAGTGTGATGGGATAGGTGAGCCCCCCATCCTGTAAGGGATGCGTCTGTGGTTAGAGTGGCTTCCACTGCGGGTGTGGCAAAAGTTTTCCCTAATAAACAGGTTTTCTTTTGTCCACCACCGTAGTGAGAGAACCAAGGCCTGCGAGACCACCACTAGATCGTCCCATTGTCCGCTGGCCTGACACCACTGGCTGTTGAGCCACTCTTGCAGGCGCGCGTGAGGTACCAAATAAATACATGACGCCATCATTCCTAGCAAGCGCATTGCTTTGCGTACCGTCACCTCTCGACCTGCCACATAATGGGGGATCTGAAACAGCATGTTTTGGACCCTCTCGTTGGAGGGGAAGACGAGGCCGTCCTTTGTTCGAATTAGAGCCCCTAGGAATTGTTTGATTTGGCTGGGGTCTAAGCTGGACTTCTTTTCGTTGATGGAGAAGCCCAGTTGGAACAAAAGGTCTACAGTCTTTTGGGTATTGGAGAAGCATGTTTCGTAAGAATCCCCTGTTATGAGCCAGTCGTCGAGGTAAGGGTATACCGGGATGGATAACCTGCACAGGTGGGCCGCTGCCACTGCCAGTACTTTCGTGAATACCCTTGGTGCAGATGCTATCCCGAAGGGTAGTACTCTGAACTGGTAGTGTTTGTTCTCTATCTTGAACCTGAGGTATTTTCTGTGCGCTGGCAACATTAAAATATGAAAGTATGCATCTTTCATGTCCAGTGTTGTCATGTAATCCCCCTGTGATAACAGTGGGATTACATCCTGCAAGGTCACCATACGAAACTTTTGGGGTTTGACAAACTTGTTCGCTGGGCGCAGATCTAATACAGGGCGCATGGTTAAGTCCTTTTTGGGTACAAGGAAGTACACTGAATAAATACCTTCTGTTACCTGAGATAGGGGGACAGCCTCTATAGCTTCTTTTTTCAGTAGCTCTTCTACTTCTTGTAGAAGAATGGTGAGGTGTTCAGGTGTCATGCGTCGGTTCCGTGGGGGTCTGTACTTCGGGGAACTGTTGAATTCGATGCAGTATCCGTGGGCTATGGTGGATAATACCCAGCGGTCTGACGATATTCCCTCCCATGCTGAAAGGAACGATGTTAGCCGGCCCCCCATCGGTGATGCATGGGAGGGGACCCGACTCTTCGGGTCATTTGTTGGTATTGGGCGTGGAACCTTTGGGGCTGGAGCCGCGACCTCTTCCCCTGCCACGGCGTTGGCCTCTTTGACTGAACTGGGTGTTGTTACCCTGGTTAGAGGGCCAGTTGGTAGCAGAGTAAAATTGCTGTTGGTTTTGCTGCTGGCGTTGGCCACGAAAGGAGCGTCTATTGCCATAGCCGCGTCTGTTAGGGGGCCTAGAAATTTGGTCAAGAGTTTTGATGGTATCAAACTCTTTCTTCGCATGTTCTAGGGCCTCATCAACTGCTTTCCCAAACAGATGTGTTTCTTCTATGGGCTTATTTATCAGGGAAGCCTGGGTTTCCGGCTTAAATCCCGAATTGCGCAGCCAGACATGGCGTTTGAGAAGTGTTCCCTGAACCAGGGAACGGCCAGCCGTCTCTGCGGCATCTAAGGAGTTCTTTACGATGCCCTGGTTTACAAGAGTTCCCTCTGAGATTGTAGCTAACAGGCGTGAACGCAGGGGTTCTGGTGCGTCCTCTGCTTCGCTGCGCAGCTTGCTCCACTGTGCATCTGCATAGCTAGCTAGTAGGGAATTGTTATTTGCAATCCTAGTTGAAAAGGCGGCGGACGTCGTGATTCTCTTCCCAAGTGCGTAGAGCTTTTTGCCCTCTTTGTCAGGTGGTGCCTCACTAGTGGATAGTGGTACCCCTGCTCTTTTCCTTGTATTAGTAACTACGAGGGAGTCCGGAATAGAATGGCCTCTGATGTACAACGGGTCAGAGGGCAAAAGGCTGAAGAGCTTTTCTATCCGAGGATTGACCCCTCTGACTAAGGCAGGATTGGAAAGGGAAGGAGTTATTCTTCTCCTTATAGAAGCCAGGAGCGGAAGAGACTGACTAACAGGGGCTTTTTCTTTAATAACTTTCTCTACAAAGTCTATGTCAGGAAGAGTCTCCCCTGTGTCTATTTCAAAATGCGCTGCTGCCTTGCGCAATAGTGCATTAAGTGAAGGTTGGTCATCTATGGGAGAGGTGTTTCCAATAGGTGAATCCTTGGGAGGAGAAGGGTGAAAGACATCAGGGTCTGAGTGCACTGATGGGGATTGCCAAGGCTGCGAGGTAGCTGTATCTTCTTCGAAAGCTCCTGCACTAGTGTAAGGATCTTCTTCAAACCCCTCTTCCTCATGTTCTTCCTCTCCACCCAAACACTCCTTATCTTCCTGGAGGTATTGCTCCTCTTCTGTGAGGTCATATACGTCTGTAGAAGGGGGAAACAGCCTAGGAATTTTGACCCTAGGGTCATCCTGGGGCCATTCTCTTAGTCTTTTGGGTGTGGGTGGGTTTTGGTTTCCCAAAAACCTTTCCATTTTCTCCATACAAGAATGGAGTCTTTCAAGGGTCTCATGGGGGACCCCTGAATAGTCTAGAGGGGGGAAATCGATGTTTTCACCTTCAAAACGCTTAGAACGCTCCCACAACGTCGAAGAAAGGTTTCCGTCGCCATCTGAAAAGCCCTCTGGTAGTTCCGAAGTGCCCTTAGATGAAAGGGGCAGTTCCTGGCTACTCTTATGCTTTTTCGGCGTTTCTATAACTTTTTGTGCGGTATTCGACGTTTGTTTCGTCATCCGCTTACGTGTGTCTTCGGAAACAATTCTCGCCAGGCTCTCGACAACGAGTTTGTCAGTAGAGGACTCTGGTGTCGACGTTGCCTGCGTTACGCGTTGTTCCTCGACGGCCGCACTATGGAGCGTTACGTCGGATGATTTTGGGGTAGCGCCCGTGTTTGATGAAAGCCCAATCGCTGGTCGCGACTGCGTTTGCGGGTGGGGCTTGAGACCCTTACGGTCTGAGGTAGACGCCGGAGTGCCCTGCATCCCCTTCGGCGCTGATGGATCCTTCGTCTTCAACGAAAAAGAGCCGTGGGTTGTGTGCTTAGGCCTATGGGGTCTGTGTGCGTCCCTGTCGCCGGGGTGTTCATCCCCATGAGCAGGGCGTGAGCCGAGCCCGTCGGGGCCGGGGACGGACGTCGAGGAGCGCGAGCGCTCCTTCTGGGGGTTAATGACTTCCGTAACGGACGTCGAGTTATCACCCTCCTCGTCACTTTCTGTAACAGTGGCGGCGGGTGAGGAAACTGACTTCGACATAGCGTAGTCCGCCCACCTCTTAACATTGCGTTCTTTAAGAGTTCTTGGTTTCAAGAGCTTACAGGCCGCACAGCTGTCCTCCTTATGATCGAGGGGCAAGCAACGATTACAGAGCTTGTGTTTGTCCTTCCAAGTGTATTTGCCCCTACAGCGTGGGCAAAACTTAAAAGGTGTCCTCTCCATAGCTGAGGCAATAATAACTGGTGATAACAACCCCAAGGGAAAGATAGGGGAGAAAGAAAGACATTCTCAAAGAGAAGATAAAAGTTCGAACCCCCACTCTTCCTACTGTATGTTGGCCGGCGAGGCCAGGCCACGTGTTCGGCAGCGCCGAAGGATCTCCTCCGTCTCTTCCCCTCCGTCGAAAACTTGCTCGGCGGAGAAACAGCTTCACAGCTAACGTCGAGGGGAGGGATCTTTAACAATATAATAAGTATAATTAAGGACCGAGGTCCGAAAGTAAGTATTTGCAATGTCTCTCTAGGAGCTCCGCGTAAGGCGACCAGAAGCTGGGCGGAAAAAAACAATCTGAGGGACCTCGACGCGTGAGGGATTATGGGTACAACGCACGTCACTATAGGGATAGTGTTACAGACACGCCTTGTCGACGTCCCCTTTTCGACTACGAAAAACAAAATGCAATACTCCGCAGTGACCACTGGATGTCGGACCTATGCACAGCATGTGATTCTAAGCAGATTAACAAACATCAGAAATTGGTATTTTTTTTTTAATACTAGGAGTATCCAATTTGAGACCACATGGAGGGGTATCATAGCCCTCATATATACATGTTAAGGATTTTTTAAAATCCTTCTTAGGTAAAGGTTTAAAAACCTTTTCCTGGCTTTTTTGTGGTAAAGGCGTCAAAGAATGTAAAGTCGGCGTTGATATTTTTTGTGTCAGCGTCAATGGCGTCGACATCAGTGGCATTGATGGTTTGACTTTGGTCTTGTGCTTTGAGGGACTTGACCCTCGACGGTTTCTTCAATGATTTCTCGTCTCGTCGAGTACTTTAAGGTTCGAGTAGTTTTAGGCTTACGACCCAGGCTCGAGGGTTTTTGCCCTGGCCTCATGCTCGTCATTGACCGTAGAATGCGCACTTTTCTTATGCTTCGGGGAGGACGGGGCCTGATCCTCAAAGATTTTGCCAATTTTCTTCGTAAAGAGTTCCCACTCTTAGTCTGGCAGACTTCGCTCCTTACATTTGAGGAAGAAGATGATGATCTATGCTTTCTCTTTGATTTTTCCGATGACGACGAGGAGTGTCTGCTCTTCAAGTGGGACTGTTTTCTAATCATTTTTGTGAGGAGAGGAATCACGACTTGTGGGATGACCCAAATTTAGATGGAATGGACAGAGATTTGGGAACAATCCTACCCACCAAAGGTTTAGCTTTGCGCTCTTTTAAGGCCTTACCTATCATCGACTGACAGTATCGACAGTCGTCCGTTATATGCTCAACACCCAGGCACCAGATGCATATCTTATGTTGGTCAGTGATGGACATCTTGGTGCCATATTTTGGGCACTTTCTGAAGCTAGTCTTCGGAGTATTCGGAGCTGAAGCGGAGGCCATTTTCGATACGTTTTCAAAGAAAACTGAAGCACGCCGTAATTCTCAAAGCAATCCCATTTGCAGAAAAACAGAACTGAAGCCAACGGGCGATGCTTGTGGTATATGTGCTCGATAATGTCAGCCGAGATGGAAGTCCTCGTGGGACATAGAGTCGACTGTCTCGACACACAGCACCCTCTGCCGAGAGAAACCTTTTTCCGAAGCAGCTGAAACTGGAAACCAAGATATCATAAGATGAGGAATACTTGGAAGGACACAATCCATTCAAAAGGAGCTTTTCTTGCATCCAGTGTACTCCAGTGCTCACCTGCCATCTGGACACTGCACACAATAAGGAGAGCATCTCGCTACATGGGGAAAGCCTGCTACAACACTTCTTCCTGCTGCGCAACCCCACATTTAAGGGCAATCTCTCAGGACCGACATCCGCTTCAAAAATAGCGGCGGCTCCAGTCTCTCCCTTCTTCCGATGTAACTGCGACTGGTAGCCTCTGCAACTACACCACATTCTGTTTCTAATGGCCTGTGCCTGAGGGCACCTTAAATACTAAATGGTCCCACTCAGGTCTGGGTCATTAGAACCACTAGACTGCATATTGCAGTTTGGTGCCTCTGAGTCCCTCTTTCTCGTCCCAGAACTCAGAGCATTGTGGGACTTGAAGTCCCCAATGTATTGATTATCTTTTCCGTCAAATGCTTCAATTCTACAATAAGCCATTAAAACTGTAGGGTCTCTAGCTAAGCTAGTAAAGGGGTTCTCCCAGTTTTCCTGACCTGATTCCCCCTCATGTGATCCTCCCACAGAACACCACACGCAGGTTTGGAATCAGGAAGAGTCTGCCTTTCCCTGGCCACATGAGAAGGGTCCCAGACCAGGGTCTTTGGGATAATCTCCCGATTCATTACACAAACGCACCCTTTCTGGGAACAAGGAATACACAAGTAACGATTCTATTTCACATCCCCACTGGTTGTTGGTTATATGGGAAGTGAACATGGCAATACGGTGCAGAGCCCCTTTAAAGTGGATGGCTTGGTTACTAACCTGCATTTGTTGCCACCTCCTGATGAAGACCAATGGAATCTTACTTTCCCTTCCAGAGAGGAACCAACATATAACTGATTTCAACAGAGCAAGAGAGAGAGCGAGAAAGAAACGCCGGCTTGCGCAGAGGAGGGAGCCCAAGGCCACGCAGTTGGCATGGTGGGTGGAAAACCCAAGGAAGCCCGCAGAGCTTTGCCACCTCGACAAAGGTGGAAACCCCAAAGAGCCATAGGCCGCTGAGGAAGATAGCAGAAACGAAGGAAATGATAAGTATCTTGTCTCGCCAACAGCAAAGCCCAGAGATGGGAGCAAAGTCAAGGATGATGATCTGCATGGGCCAGAGATACCGTCTCAACTACAGAGCAATGCCACTGTACAGAAGGTCTGCATCCACGGAGCAGCTGGAGGGTGGCAAGGCCACAATCAAGCCTGCGCTGGGCTGAGAAAACATATCACAGGAAGGGGTGAAAGCACAAAGGAACCAAAAGAGGCGATGTGGTCCCTTAGCCCACATGTGGCCAACTATCCAAATACCCTAAGAGGGAGTGAGAAGCAACTGAACAAACCCGGCCTGTAGCCCACATGGGGCCAACAATCTGAGTACCCCAGGAGGGGGTGAGAGAATTATTAGGGAGATCATTTTTATGTCCAATCCCCTCTACCTGTGAGACTCCTAGCACTTTTTGCTGGACTTCTGGAAATTGGTCTTGTTCTCCTGAACGAGGGGAGTCATTCTTTTTGCCCTGACCACGGGATCCCTGTTCATTGTATTTTTACTTTGTTTCATGGAGTCATGCTTTCTTCCATATGTTTTAAAAGGCATCTGTGTTTCACTTTTGCAGCCCACAGCATCCTTTGTGCAGTGTTGTTGGGAGTTCTTTGTGCTCTCCTTTCTGAGGACTATTGTTCTCAAGGTTAGAGGGATACGTTTCATCCTTCATAGCTTTTACTTTTGAGAGATCAGCAAACACCACCCCTGTGTGGAGGTGCTGAGGGGTTACCTGGTATCCCCTTTCTCTCTGCTCCTGTAACATTTCTGTTGCAGTGACAAGCATACAGTTATGGCTTGTGGCAGTGGACGTGTTCAACCCACGTTTGTGCAATTTTTGCTCGCAGACTGTCTTAACAGCTGTGTCTATGTACAAAAGGGTCACCATTCACCCAAAATGGTGGCTTCTTTCTTTTAATCACCATTTTTTGTTTGGTTGTCCTTTCTTGGAACTGGGTGGGGAGGTCCTGGTTTGAGTTTTGTCTTTCGCAGGGACCCTTTATGTAGCCAGCCAAGGCTCCAGTGTGTCTGAGGACAGGACACACGGGAGGATACCGAAACTCTGCTATCCTTGGTCTCCTAGTGTGCTTGAAAGGAACCAGTTTCCCACTGGGGGGCTGGTTGTCCTGATTGGACAGCCACCCCGCCACTTTATTTAAACTGCAAGGAGAGTTTGCAGACGATGAGTGTGAAATCCTGATAAAAGGCAAGGATTCTCAGGCAGAAGGCAAGTCGACCACTGGAATGGAAGAACTGAAGAAGACGATGACCTGACATGCATGCAGCCCCTTCCAGCAACCGCAAAGAGACCACTGCTGTCCTGACCCCGTTTTCTAATCAACAGACAAGCGCTGAAGAGGAGGACTCCTTCCCGTTGGCTGTTGGAACCAACTAGCCCCAAAACGACCTGCAAGAGGAGCCATCACCTGACGTGCTGTGACCTTACTGGGCTGCAAAACGCCAATTTCTAGGGACCCCCGACCATATTGCAGTGCATCTTCTTCCTGTGAATGAATCTTCCCAGAATGTTGGTGAGCTCCAGTTGGACCCCCAGAGACAAGATAGCCCTCCTCGAGCCCCCTCAACAGAGTGCAGGACCGAAGAATCAAGGCAGATTGACTGGATGGTAAACATCTATCCTTGGAACCTGTTAAAAGACGCCAAAACTACAGACTGACATTGGAGCACAAAGAATCATTTGCTGGAAGCCCTTTCCCTCGACTGCTGCTGCAACATCCCTTCCAGAGTCCCTCACTTCATCACCACAACCAATGCACAGGAGACCAAGTCCACTGCTGCTGCACCGTGAAAGAATCCAGATGCATCTTCTTCACACCTCCTCAGGCACTGTGGGACAGGTAGTAGTAAAAGTCATTCTGTCGCTCATTTGCTGCAGGAGTGTTCATTCCGGTGTTTGAGTGTTCACCCATACCGTTCACCCAGGCCCAACGCTTGTGCGCCCATAGGGAGCCTTTCCCAAGGGCCCTGAAACCTTGACCCACAAAAGCTTCTTACCTATAATAGAAAAATCCTCTGGAAATTTGCCTTTTCTGCTGCTCTGCCTTACCTGCTTTATCTCCAATCTGCCTTTGAAGAACTCATACCTAGATAAGGATGGACTGCTAAAGTCGTAAGGCCTCTGAAAAGTGTTACAAGTCTTTTAAATTATTGAACTGCTATTGTTGGTGTTTAATAACCCTTCTTATTCCTACAACAGAACATTTTCTGAGTTGCTATAACAAGTGATTTTACTTATTTATTTTATTTGTTTCAGTTTTTGTAGGACGCTACATGCCGGTAGGCCTGAGAGCGCAGAACACTGTTCGTGACCTGTATAATTCTCTATTGGTTTACTCACCTGACGTATTGCCCGTTTCCTATTGTGTTGGTTAGTTAAAATAGAAGTTAGTTACTTATCAGAATAAATTTACATTGTGTATGTAAAATAAATATCTATTTTACTATAACTACAAGTGTGTAAAAGTTTCTATGGGCCTATATATTTGCAGAGAACATTGTACTTACATACAGCTCACAACCTCCTCCTAAATTAAGCATGGCGGCTCTGACATACAACAACATTTCTGAGTAGTACAGACTTATACTAGAAGTTGAGGCCTATATACCAAGGGATAGTTTCATAAAACATGACCACAGGTGGACTTTAAGAAAACTCTTCAAACAAGAAGAAACCGCAAACACTGGGTAACCCATGCCAGGTTGAGAATATAAATACCCCAGGGAGGGGAGTGAAAATCAATAACCACAAGAGGGCTTAGCAAGCCCATATTCCCCCCCACACCCGAGGCTGAGAAACTGACTACCCCGCTAGCGGGTGAAAGAAGGGAGAAATCAAACAGAGCAGAAAAGGCTTGGAGCCTACACAAGGCTAAGACTGTGAACAAACAGGAGGGATAACAAGTGAGCTTCATTTTTGTTGTGAATACCAACCAACCCAGGCAAAGAGGACACATCCCAGGAGAAGGGAAAAACCAGTGTTTCGACTGCCTGAGGAGGACATTACCTGAACCGAAAGAAAAGTTGAGACATTTATATTTGTTGGAAGCATTCTACAAAACCAAGAGCTGGAAGAGACCATGAGAACTTGGTGGGGTCAGAAAACAAGACACCACAAAGGGGTAGTAACCCTACACTAAGCTGAAGCTTAGATTCCATTTCTTTCTCCGTTTATAGTGGTATGGCAGATAGTAGCATAGCCTAGATTTTGATAGAGGACAAAGTTCAATTGTGCACCTGTTTGTTGTTTTCTAGCATAGGCAATCCATCACAGAGATGCAGAGTAGAGGTGGTTTTCTTAAATTTCTTTAATAAACCATTTGAATCAAACATGTCCTCTTGTTCGTCTCCTATGTCTGACTTACCACAGAGACCACCCATCAGGTCTGTACAACTTGGACTTGGGACATCCCATCCTACAATCCCTCTGCTTTAGAGACCTGGACTGGATTCCTCTGTAGTCTGTTCACAACCATTTTGTTTTGGGAAATTCCTTTGGCTCTATGGACCACAAGGTGGGTCTATAAATGCTTTTGTGCAGATGTTGCGAGTTAACCATGAGCTAAGTCCTGCACCCCTTGAGTGGCTTAAACTGTATCCGTTTGGCTTTCCTGAGCCAAATCCAGTGACTCGAACCAGGACAACTTAGCACTCGGTCTTGGGGTCCTGTTATAGCCCTCCCCTCCCCCGTCACACAGTAGTCGAGAGTTGCAACCCCCACCTCCCGTGTATTAACACTAACTCGCATTGGTTGTGTATCCCACTTTGCATCAAGCAAGGGATCTTCAAGGGGTCTGGCTATAGCGTTCTCCTATGTTCGTTTCTCCCATACAAACACGGCTTACCAATGGTCTTCGTCTCATTGTCTGAATAGGCACATCTTTTATAAACATTTGAGCTTCTAAAAAAGAACTGTAAACAGACACTGACTAGAGATGTTTTTTTCTTCCCTCCCCCCTGCCCTTGGATCCCTGGAGTGTTCTACCAAAAATATGCAGAAACCACAAGGTAGAATACAGAGGTGTGTGGTATATAAATGGAAATAACAGATTGTATGAGACAGGGTTACATTTCGAAGTGGATGGCTTAACCACAATGGAAGCAAAGAATCTGTATTTGTTACATGGGTTTCACCATCATGGTAGTGTTTTGCTGGAGCACCACAAATTACAGAGATCTAATAGGGATTTAGAAGTAACGACATTACAACAGGCACAGTACAAGTGTACAGGAGTACAGCTGTGGTAACCTTTTGCAGTGACAGACTAGGTAGTTTCGAGGTTAACAGATTATTGGTTAAGTGTGACTGTGGGGCAGGAGTACCAACCGTTACAAGAAGGCACTGTAGTGTACGTGTTGATTATCAGGAGGAGACCGAAAAAAGCTAGGCGGTTAATGTGTGCAGAGTCTTGCATTATATATTCTGTTAGAACATTCAACATTTCACATTCCTTTAATAACTTTTGAGGTTGTGTTCTGTTTTTAAGTGAGAAGGAATCTTGTTCCAGAGTTTTGGGCATAAGACACAGTGTTTTGAATGTGTGTATTGTTTTGTGGCTCTGTGAATCTCAATGGTCTTTTTTCATACCCATTTATGTACGATTTCAGATATTCCAGGAACACTGTTTTTGAGAATTCAGAAAATAGCACAGTTGGCTTTGTGTGTGATTACTTTCATACCAGAGAGCCACATGAGATCCGACGGTTTGAATTCCAAAATAAGTCTTGCCAGTTTATTTTGGAGAAGTTGCATACGAGTTGTTACAGTAGTCCAGGCTTGTGAGAATAAGTGTTCTGGGAACATTGATTGTTTTGTTTCCAAGAATTGAAGGTTTTTGAGGACTGGCCGATGATGTATGCTAGGGCCTTAATAGAAACATTATACAGCCATGGGGAGTAGATGGATCTTTGGCGACACTGCACTTTAAGTGGAAATGAGTAGCTAAAAAATCCCCCATGTCTACTCGCAGGTTGCACCTGTATGCGTAGTGTATGCAGTGGACAAGACAGATCAGTCTATTCCCATCTGCATATTTAATATTTGTATTTGCATCTGAAGGTTATCTAACAGCCATGTGGTTTTGAAATAACATTTAACCTCAATCCCACAGAGGACTGCACACAGATGACAATACTCTTCTTCTCTTACCTTAAGCACAATGTAGCTATCAGCTTCGTAGAACTTGCCATGTAGAGCCTCATCCACCATGACTGGAACAAAGTTCTCCATCTGCCAAATGGAGATGCCAGGGATCTGCCCCACGTCCTCTGTGAAGAACTCAGAATAGTTGAGCTGAGGTTTCTCCAGGCTCTGATCCCAGCGCCGAGCCTTCAGGTCTGTATACTTCATTTCCCCATTCGCCTAAAGAGTGGGGGAGGAAGAAACATCCATGGCCATCTTGGAAAAGCAAGCAACAAACCTTTCTAAATCTAACTAACAAAAGCTACAGCAAACCAAAATAAAATGTTACAGCTAAAGGCTATTGTTCTATACAATTTTAGATTCATATAGAACACAGTTTAATGTGCTTTCTACAAATGTTTAAAAGCCCTCTCGCACATCAAAGGAAAGGGCACAGTTTTCCATTATTAGAGGTCCTGTGGTCGAACGAAAGCAACAATCCTGTGAACAATGTCCTGGCAAAGTAGCCCAATTGGCGTTGTAGGCCCTTCAAAGTGCCCTAATGATGATGCACATCTGCCTAACCCAATCATTTACAGCTAGACAGAGTGCAGCTGTGGTTTATGGAATTGATGAGAAATGGTATTTGTCGCACACAAGGTACCACATTAAAAATGACACGTACAAATGAAAAGCACAGGGATGAGATGAATTTGTTTTTGGCACCATTGCCCCACACCTCTCCCACCCGACCTCCACTTGCATCCTAATTCCAATGAAGGGATTGTTTTCTTCACCTTTAATTTTAGTACAGTTGGAACTGTAGGCAAATTCATGAGAAATTAATCAAAATAAATACCTCCTGCTTCTTGTTCTTCTCTTCCGCTACATCTGACATTCCCTTCAAGACTTGTTTTGCCTGATCATCCTGTGTAGAGTTCTTCCGCCGGCGGAGACGCATTTTCCTGGCCGAGGGATCTTTCATGGCACTTGCTGATGAAAGAAATTCCAGCATGAGACATGCAGACATAGGACAGGTGTACTGGCTCAATCGCCTGTTTTAGTTTTAGTTTTCAATATCCAAGCTGTATTACCAATATTAGTGATGGCAATGGCATGGAGTCAAGTCAAGATGTTTATTTTTAAGTTAAAAATAAACGGTTGGCACAGAAATACGTTTTTGGGTTTCCTCGGTCGTCTTTAGTAGACCCTGTAAGGAAGGCATGATATCTAAGTAAGACAGACACAAGTGACCACAGTTCAAGGGTGTTTATTGAACTTTCACAAGGGGTGAAAAATGCCCATCTAAACCTAAATCTACAGATGGGAGCAAGCTACTACCATCAAATAAGGGCAAAATGAAAGGGCCTGTACTAAAAAACCTATTGCCAATCCTACCGCTAATTTACAAATAGTGTGGGGGAATGTTCATGCAAAAGAAAGGTGCTCACAAAATGATAAATCAGGATGTTTGGGCCGTTGGCCTGCCTTCCCCACGTTTTCAGCGCAGGGCAAGGCGATTCACTCGAGCCAAGCACACAAACTGGCTTCCTTGACATGAGGATACAGTTCCAATTCCAGCATTCGGGCCTTCTTTGTCCAAGTCTCTTTCCTCATTAAAGTCTCTTGATTCAGAGGGCCTGATGTACAAAACAAGTTATTTTCTTCTTATAAATATGTGATTCGGGTGTCTCTCCCTGGATCCCCCTCTGCCGGGCTCAGATCAATTTTCTATTACAGTATCTCCTTTTCCATGCTCAGATCCCTTTATTTTAAGGTTCCAAAAATATTCCTTCTCGGGTGACTCACCGTTCACCACGGATCCCTCTGTGCCGGGCTCAGATCCATTTTCCACTTTCAATTAGTCTCCCTCTGCCAGGCTCGGACCAATTACAGTACACTTTATACCGATCGAAAACTTTCGAATGTGGACAGGGTTTAGCTTGACCCGTCGCAGGACCACTTCGATACAAAGTTCCTTTTTTACAATGCAGTCGCCATTTAGTTGTATACTTAGACCGTTGAATGAGCACCCACGTGGTGGCGGACCTCTCTATAAACGGTATCTTATTAGGCTTTTTCAAAGTACATTCACTCCTTTCGGTTCCACTTGTTCGCGCCTCTCATTAATGATCTTCAAGCACGGTCCTTGGTGGATTTCGTCATACAATGCTGACATTTGCAACCTTGGTTGAAACCCAAGATGATTTTGTATCGGTTTCTCCGACTCACCGTACCATGGCAGCAATCGCTCCTCCTGGCATCAGTTATCGACACGGCAGCGCCCCGGATACCTTTGATGCACAGTGTAGGATTGTTCAGCTTCAGATCCCGGTCTTAGGCTTCTCACTTTCCAAGGCTCGTGAAAATAACTGTTTCTAGAGGTCAAGCGTACTTCCCTCCTTGCAACCCTCTCCAGTCTTGCTGCCTTTCTTCTTTTGTTAAACTGCCATCTTGGAACTGCTGCTTCCTCGTGTGCTTTTCCTCACTCAGTTTGCTTTCATGCTCCGCCTTTTATCCGTGTGGAGAAGTGTGATGGAGTCAGGTGTGTGTAATGATCAGTAATTGCATGACCACGGTGTTGGGACATGTCAGGTATACGGTTCAGGTGTTAGTCCGTTGTCACTCACGATGAACTGTCCTTGAGAAAGTGGTTGAGTCGGGAAAAGAGGGGTGGGGGGGGTTGAGCTTCTAGGTATCCTACCTTATATAATGGGGAAACTGTGTTACAGGGAAGGGGTTACAGCATCTCACCCTTCGGTGTCCCACTTCCACTGACTGAAGACCCCCTCATCCAGGTGATCCTCCCGCACTGGTACATCCCCAGGAACTGGATCCAACAACAATTGCTGTGTCCTGGCCACCTGGATGACAGATCCCTGGGGACTGGTGGGTGAGACACATTCAGGTTCCTCAAAAACCCCTAAACTTTTGATTAGCTTTCTGGTGTCTTAAACCTATTTTTGCCAACCGTGAGGCTTGTTCCAAAACCTAATTTAAAGCTGTAACTCTTTTTTGATGTGCTGCCCTAAGCAGCTGTTAAGGAGACCTATGTACCACCCCTCTAGTGAGGACTGTGTAACTATCTAACCTAAAGGTGAAACAGTTTCTTACCAAAAGGAAATACCAGACTCTCTAATGGAAGTAGCTGTATTTTAGCAGTCATGCTTAGCTCAAGGGAGGGAGGAGGGCTTGT
Source organism: Ambystoma mexicanum (assembly GCF_040938575.1). NCBI lineage: Eukaryota > Metazoa > Chordata > Amphibia > Caudata > Ambystomatidae > Ambystoma > Ambystoma mexicanum. The sequence continues at coordinate 1,342,131,262 of NC_090923.1, read as the reverse complement.
AGTGATCGTACCGTTATTCCACAAAGTTAACCAAAGAAAACACTTACACTGGTTTAGTGAAAAATATACACTATTATAAAATGACACAATCTCCATCAGGTAAAAATAAGTACCATAGGTTAAATATAACAGTAATAAACCGGGCAAGTAATGCACGTTCTGAATGCTCACAAGGCCTAGTAAGGCCGCCTCTCTCTTTCTTCAGTTTTGTTATATTTGCCTTTCTGCCCTGTGGGCACTTTGAAACACAATTTACTTGCTGTATAATAATGCACAATAATAAATAAATAAATAAATAAATAAATAAATGGTCAGTTCACCTAATCCACTCCTAACACTAGAATTTAAGTCCACTACCTGGTGGCATACACATTTAGAGTAAAGAGGGGGAAGAAAAGGGGATCCTCGGCTCTGTAGAATACATTCAGAGTCCCGTGTGCCAAAACTGGAAATTGCAATATTAATTCCTAAGCCTCTAGGAAATAGCATTATAAATAATACAATTGGACAATGTTAAGCAAGAATTCCTATCTCCAACCCCCCACCCCACTTGTGTTTTCTGGTCGCTTAATATCTTTTTGGTGGCCAGAGGGACTTCTCCGGAAGCCCCTCTGCTATTACGTCCCGTTATACCTTACATAAGGTTATGGTTACCCCGAGGGCGTCCAATCCCAGAGATGCCTCCCATTTCTGACCTAGAGCGATTGTGTCACTGTATTTTGGTGTTAGGGAACAGGTTGCTGTGATTTAATTTTGCCTTCACCAGGGGTGCGAGCCATTTGACTCCATTGCTAGCCCAACTAACCTTTTTGGTACCATGGGGTACCAATGTTTTTTTGTGTTAAATCTTGCTCCCGGCCATTTTGTTTTCCAGAGCTTCCCTTGGTCTAGGGGACCACAAGGTCTCTGTGAGCCAATCATTGCAACCTCCATACTAGTGCCATCTGGTTTTAGGCTAATAGAGGCCCATGGATTAGCCCTCTCACTTACTGTGTGGGTTCCCCAATGTTAGGTAAGAATTTATTTTTTAGAGTCCAACTGGTGTGGGACTTTACAAGACTTATCTCTTGGTATTAGGTAACCCACCTTTAAATATAGGCCTGTACTACACACATTTGTAGAGTGACTGAGCAGCCAAGCTTATCTTAAGAGGGGTAATGTGAGTTGTAGAGCTGTACAATGAAATTAGTAAATACAGGTATCCAAGTAAACACTTACACACTTATAGTATAAATATTTATTTATATATACACACAAGAATATTTTTTCAATCTTTACAAAGCAGCAACTAATATTAACATTAATCCCAAAGTTAGGATTGAAATCAACAAGAGCAATACAGTAGGGGAGTAAACTTTTATTATACTAAACATATTCCAGCACACTTAGTGACATAATTTGAGGTCAGCATTTGCACTGATTTGTGATCACCATTACAATATTTAGTTTCAGGGAGAGAAAATTTAAGGTTAGAGCAGAACATACTTTGTAAGTAGTAAAAAAGTTAGATACTCCCAGAGGGATGTAGGCATTATTTTCTCCCAACAATAATAGTGTTCTTCAACAAATTAAAACCTGTAAGGAAACACGCACTGCCACAACCAATAGGATCAGGGATCCAGAACAGCCAAAGTCAATGGGCCAGCTCAAAGTTCTGATGCGCTCTTAGACATTTTTTTAAAATAGTCAGAAGTTCACCTTGAAGAAAGAAGCACCAGCTGGGAGGTCAGTGCAGGTGAGATCAACTCAAAAAGGGTTCAAAATAGTACTCCCCAAGCTAGGAAGCACAACAATTGGCAAAAAGAAGATGTACGCCAAGCCCCACAGTACCTGAGAATTGAAGAATTGGTTCAAGCTGGATGCCTTCCTGTGTAGCAGACCCTTGTTCCATCATGTGTCAGCAGGAACTTCTCGAATGGGACCAACCTGATGGCTGCCTCCCTGACTCCAGGACTCAGTAGCCAATGCCTCAGCTGCGCGTATCAGTCTCTCTCCCCTTCCTCCACTCCAAACGCTTGCTTGCAGTCTACGAAAGAGCATATGGTCTGGCCCTGGAACATATCCCGGATTACCCTGCAAAACCCCCCCAGCCGCTGCCCGCCGCTGCCTGAATGCCCCCCATTCCTTCCCTGGGGTAAAGTCTCCATTGTTAAAGATGGGGGTGAAGTGGGAAGGTAACGTTGTGATTGCGTTTCTGGCAACCAGTCTGCCCCCAAACATTTGCTACTAGTTTGGCCATGGCGCCAGAGGCGGGCTTCACTCGTGAATCCCAGCCAAAGACAAAATGAACAAAGGGTTTTCCGCGCAGAGTAAATCTCAAGAAGGACCTTTCCATGAAGAAATGGCAAAAAAAGAAGATCGGGGAAATGTTCACAAAAATGGAAACCTTGGGTGCTTTACTGCAGCTGCGAACGCAGCCCGCGGTAAAGACTCCCAATGGTAGTTAAAAGTAAACCAGTGCCACCAGCCATTTATCATAGAAAGGGTAACTGTCACGACCCTCGCCCAAAACCCCCTCTGGCAAACCCATTGGCCAGGTGGAGTCAGGACTCTAGCTTCTAGAGCCTGGCATCCTCTTCAAAAGCCCTCATGAGGCCAGTCCTGGCGCCCATGGCGCAAGGCTCATACACCATGAAAAACAATGTGCTTGGGAACTACTTTATTGCATTGTCAGCCAACATGGAGGCATCCACATAGCTTGGTTTCTAAGAACCAAGCTATGCGGTCTAGTGTTTTGGGTGTGGTAGCCTAGGGACTACTTTACCTGGACTATTTTGTTGGGGCTATTTAAACCACACCCGAGCAAGACAACACGCTTCGCGTTACTTTGCAGCTTGCAACGTGACGTTCACCATGTCCAGCTATTCCCTCGAACCTCGGAGAAGCAGAACCTGCAAGGAGACAAAAGGAACATCATTAGCAGAAGCATCTTACCTGCAGTCTTCATCTTTAAACACTTGCAGCTACTGAGAACAGCTTCCTCGAATCTGCACGCCCCCCGGACAGAACAACCTGAAAGAGGAAGATAGAGGCAACATTAAAGAAAGCAGTAGAGACATTTACAAATTACGAACTGCTCAAAAGGCTTACCTGGCTGGTCGCCTCTCGGCTGGCACCACTCTGGACATTCCACTCGCGCTGAAGAACACTGCGAGCTACAAGGAAGGAAAACGCAGGTTAGCAAAGGCAAGACTTTGCATTGCTTACTTACCGCATCAGAGTGCTCCTAATGCGCCATCATTTACCAGCGGGGCTCAATCAAGCCAGTTTGCCGTGCTGAAGCTCCGCATACCTAAGGGAGAAAAAAAAGAGACATTTTAAACAAAGAAAGGCATGCAGGACAGCAACAAAACTAAAGAACAGCAATAAGACCTACCTGAACAACATCAAAAGGGCCGGCGTCAGTGAAGTAACTGGACCGCACTCGCCCATGATATCTGCAAAGAAGGCAGGACGGAGAGCACGCCTAATTCTACCACAATGTGAGGAGAGGGCACCAGAGGGAATGAAATCATACAGGGGTGGAGGGCGGATACTTACCCAAGTCGGTCATTCTTGAACACAGTCCTCCTGTATTTTCAGGCAGAACCTTCCCCGCAGACCACATCAGGGCAAAGCTGAGAAGCATACCAGCGAGTAACCCGGCTGGGTGGCATCCCTGTGGATACCAGGTGAGCGTAACAGTAACATAAAATTGTTACATGAGAAACTAGACAAAGGGGATACTAAGTAACCCTTCCAGCACCCTATTGTAAGACAGTTTGTGCTGGGTCTAGACAGTCATAAATGTAAGTAAAGTCAATTTCACTTCACAGCACTTGGAAACAGTAGTTTATCAAAGAGAAAGGTATTTAAACCTTTGGGAAATCTGAAAGACTTCCCTGTGTCATTGCACTGAAAGTGCTGTGTGACACAATGTATAAGATGATGCCTATGGAGTTTGTCAGACTCCACAAACAAAAGAAACACAGTTCAAATCACAGAAAAATACATGAGTGGGGAAAAAGGGTCTCGCTCTCTCCAGGTTAAAATTAAAAAGTCCTAGAGTCCAGCAAAAGAGCTGGGGGTCTCTAAGTTAAAGAGGAATTAGTGCATTTCTGAGATTTCTCACTAACTTGGCTTGACATACTTGTTTGCAGGATGCAGATCTAGTACAGAGTGCATGATTCAGTGCTTTTTGGGTTCAAGGGAGTACACTGGATAAATACCCTTGCTTACCTCTAGAAAGGAGAGTTCTATGACTCCTTTCTGAAGCAGAGGCGTTGCTAAGGGGGTGGGGGCTATAAACCTGGGTCACTTGGTTGTAGCTCTGGATAGAACCCAAGGGCTACAAACAAAAGGCTAGCTAGCCCTCAGTCCCGACAGCCCCAACATTGGCATAGCCCAGATCTTTTTCCAGACCTAGCAACACCCCTGTTCTGAAGTAATTTCTACACTTCCGCTTGCAGGATGAGCTGGTATTCTTGCAACATCATTCAGTGCTTTGGTGGATGGTAACAGGGTTTATGTAGAAATTTGATGGAATATCCGTCTGGGAAGGTAGACAGCACCCACTGATCTGAGGTTATCTCCTCCCATGCCTGGGTGAATGATGAAATTCAACCTCCTACTGGAGATACATGGGAAGGAACCTTGATGGAAAAGTCACTTGCTGGCAGGTGTTGGGGAGCCTCTAGAGGCTGCACTCCTACCTCTACCTTAGCCTCGTCTGAAACCACAGTGTTGAGAGGTTTTGTAGGGAGATGTAGTACCTTGGGGTGTGTACCAGGAAGAGGACCGAGATGAGAACCATGAATGTGTGGGTCTGAAGCGAACAAATGGCTTGTTAGAAATTTGACTTCGGGTCTTAAGCTTGCTGTGTTCCTTTTTCGCTTCAATGACAACATTGCCAAACAGGACCGATTCCTCAATAGGCTCATTTATTAAAGTGGCCTGAGTTTCTGGATTGAACCCAGAATTACATAGCCATGAGGAATGCAGGCAGCAGAGGCAGCAGCATAATCCTGCAGCTCCTGCCCCTCTCCTTTTGTGGATTATGAAAGATAATGAACTCAACAAAAAAGATTGAAATTGCTGACAATCCCATCCCTAAGAAGCCTAAATCAACATCTGAGGTGGCAGAAGTTCCTAGCCCACAGGATATCTATTCTCTCCTTTTGAAGGAAAAACACAACTTAAGTAAAGTAGCACAAGATGTAGGAGATGTCAAAGCTTCTATGGAAGATCTCTCCATGAAAGTTTCCCAGATTGATGGTTGAGATTCTGCTCTAGGAAATGGGACTGCTTCTATGTCTTCTGAAATATCTGGCAGCTACAGGGCATACAAAAATCTAAGAGACGACTTCCACAAAGGAACTGTGAAGACTATTTACTTTGATGTTAAGATTAGAACTAAGAACTTGCGGATAGTGGGCATTGAAGAGTCAACAGAGGAGGATTTGGTTCAAACTGTGATTGAAGTTTTAAAGACTGCCTACAAATGTGATCATATTACCTCTACTGACATTGACAACGTTTACAGAGTAGGAAGAAAAAAGTCTATCTACCCAGATTACTCGAAGGAGGTATTGGAGATCAGGAAATCCTTTAAAGGACCCAAGGACCTGGCAAAGTCTCTAGGCGTAAAGGCATTCTTAAACAGGATGAACCTGCTAACATTGGTGTTTCCTGATGGTGAAAAGACAACATCAGACACTTCTGAAGCTGTGAAATGGCTGAATGCATTGAAAAATGCCTCCAACGCAATGGATTGATTTCCTATTCAACACCAATGTCATCCCTGTTGGAAATTTTACTTTATATTTACTTAATCTCTCCTTTAAAGCATTTTATCTACGTGTTTTCATACTTTAAAATGACACCGGATTAACATTACAGTTAAACGAATTTAGGATTTAAATAATGCTCACAGTCATCTTTTCCTTCCATGCTTCGCTCCGAGGACTTCGAGATTAGAGAAAGGGACCTAGCACGTTGGGCATGCGTGCATGAGGAGCATCAGCTGACTTTGCCGAGACTGTTTTTATTCGCCGTTGTTTGCGACAGACCGCAAGCGTAATATTAATTGTTATCGCTATTAGATCTGTTCGGATGTTTGGTGTTACGTTCCCCCGGATGAGATCTCTGATGCCGACGAAGCTCCGAGTGGAGATTGGCTTGCATTCCGAGTCACGCGTTGCCAGAGGTGCATGGAACAGGCTATTCCTCACAGACCTTTTATTTTATACAACGGAACTTGCGGTAAGGTAACTGGGGCCTTGAAATCAATCTGAAATAACTCCAGTTATGTTCTGTGGTATTGCAATCACCCGTGTCAGTTTCAGTAGCAAACTTATGTGTTTATGTTATGCTCACATGGTGTCCACGGGGGCGTCGGTCTGAACTGGGCTGTTATCTCTGCCAGCGACACACGGGGCGCCGAAATGATGGACTGGACCGGACCACGCAGCTTAGCTTGTTTTGCCCGTATGAATATTCTTCTGTAATGGAGAAAAGGGAATTAGCCACCTGCGGGGACTGGGCGCCAACCCCACCTTCCCCCACCCCTGCGATCTCTTCCCACAAATTACTTCCGAACTCTTGCTATGTTCTCACCTGATAGTTTGGAAAGATGAGCTCTCCATCCTGCCTCGAGCGCAGGGGCGCGTAGATGACCAGTTACTTCACTGGTGTGGGATGTTGGAGAGTTGCAGAACGGTATTGACTCCGTAAGGAAATAGTTTGAAAAAGAGTTCAAAAACGTCTGCCCTTCACTCTGTCCAAATTCCCTAGGTTGCCTTAATAGTTCTTGAGAAGAGTTCCAAGTGGCAACCAGTAAGATGCAGGTAAGTGTTTATGGATTCTGTTCAGTTCGATAATGAGAACCTGGTCTAACCTGTGACCCTTTCCTTTTGCAGGCGCTGAATCGGTGGAGGTCCAGTGATTGCGGCCTCAGGCAGCAACCAGGTAAGTCTGTAGCGGAATTCGGTTTCCCCTACTTGTGCTTTTGTGTTGCTTTTGTTTCCCCTTTGGGGCCGGGGTACGGCGGAGAAGCTGTGGAGGCCGCGCCGACCCGAGATGAGGTAAGTACCCCCTGTGGTATCAGGTAAGTCCTGGGGATTGCCTTTATTGTCTGGGAATGCTCCCTTGCTCACCTTATTGTCTTTATTTCCACAGGTGTTGGAGAGCGGCCGCTGGATGCTGAAACGCGTGATGGAATGCAGAGGATTGCTTCAGGCGAGTTCCCGCGCGGCGCTGCAGGATGCGAAGCGGCGCGCGTCTGATGATTTCTTCCTTCTAGGTCAGAGCTAAGAAGATTCAGGATTCAGGTAAGGATTGCAGGTAAAAACTCCAGTTCTAACCTTCCCTCTGCTTTCTTTCAGGTGTTCAGGAGCTCCGGCATCCAGGCGGGCGTGGCTGAAGACTGGAAGCTGCTGCAGGCACAGTGAGCGTTACGCTGCAGGTGCAGAATAACGCGAAGCATGGGGTGCTGTCAGGGCGTGGTTTAAATAGCCTTGGAAGTAGTTCCAGGTAAGGATCCTTCCGCGGCCCCACCCGAGTAAAAAAATAGTTCCTAGGGAAAAATAGTCCCTCCTAGGCCTCATTTGACTTCTCGTCACTGGCAGCATGGTCTGCTTCAGGTAAGTCCTTGACCATGAGCCTGGCGCCCATGGCGCCAGGACTGATTCTGAACTTGAGCCTGGCGCCATAGGCGACAGGACTGCACCCAAATAGTCCCTAATTGGGGTTCATGGGCTTGCATTAAATGGCATGATGCCTGCTTCCGAGGTGGCTGGGCCAAACCTGGTTTCCCGGGGGCAGGCATTGTGACAGTTTACTGCTATTTACTGTCTATCTGGAACCAAAACAGACGGCACATACTTCATATCTTGGACAGCTGGATCAACATAGTCTTACCAATGGGCATGGTCGAAGACGCCATATGTAGTCTTGTTAGTCAGACTTTGGCTCATAGACATGATCTCTCCGATACTTCTTATTCTTCCCCTGGGTGACAATGTGTTTCATCTGACCGCCTGATAAGCATCATTTATTCCCCTTTGAGATAATTCTAGATTCCTCTGAGACACTTTTATAAATATTGGGTCCCATGTCACGAAGGGGAATGTTGAGACAAATTTAAAACACAAAATGTAATTGTTTTATGGATATGTATAAGTCAAGGTAATGTTGGTACACAGATGCAAATTTCGTTTGTGGTTTGTTCCGGTTTACGTTTATAACCAGTTCATGCAGTATTATTGAGATGTTCATACAGTACCTTCCCCTCACAGAGGGCATGTTGAAAACTGACGTGGTAGTATTGACATTTACTTGTGTGAGAAATTAGGTATGACACTAATAACTATTACTTTACGGTGGGAAGGGATGTTCTATGAGATATCATTCCTTTCAATGGACTGAGTTGGGTTTTTGGTGTGTAGTGTGAGTAGATAGGAGAGTTTCACCGGTTCATCTATCCGGGATTTTTTTTTAGGAATGTATGGTCAATGATGAAGAACCCATTAATAGTTTTATTTTTTTATTTTATTTTTTTAAAGAATTTAAATTAATCTTGCCGGATGACATGGCCTCAATACTTAACCTTTATTTCATTTGTTGATTGAGATTCTCCGGTATGAGCAATTGTTGTCTGCAATGCCCCAAATAGGCTGACAGTAATAGATGATGTATGGTGATTCTTCAAGATTGCAATGTAGGACTGTAATATCATATATTAAATATGTTATGCATGTTCTATATTGAGACGTTATATATATATATAGTACCTATAGATTCTTATTTGATTTATTGACTGAAATGTTGGGTGGGTCAAGGTGGGAAGTAGTTTGTGTCTATAGTTACATGAACTTAACTTCTAGAATCTCGAAATGCTGGAGCTTTACTATGGACCTAGACTTGCCACATTTTGGCCCCATATCTTTTACGCCTCCCTTTAAAGGAATGAAATTGTGCCGACTTATCGGGGAATTTCTGTTTGTAACTACAGTGGGTCAGTACAGGGGTCATTTGAGTATATGTAGATATTTTGTTTTGGACGAGTACATTGGGGATGACATTGGTTCTTAATTAATAGTTTTGGATATAGGTTTGGGAACTTTTATTTGTTTATTAATTATTTCTCAAAGAATTCCAGTTCGGTTAATTTTAGGAGAGGTGTCCAGGGCGCCGGACATCTTGGTATGTGGTATATGAGTACATATTTTACGCTGTTCCTTGTGTTTTGCATCTACATTGGGGTTGGGGGGAGGGGTTCACATCCAACTATTCTATAGAGGTTTTAAGGCCAGTCGATCGGATGTTACAAAGTTGGGAACTAGGGCGGAGTCTAATGTGCAGAATGGATAGACATTTAAGAATGGTCACTTGGAATGTGAATGGCTTAAACAATGTGCAAAAAAGAAGGAAAGTTGTCTTATTTAAATGATCTAAAGAGCGATGTATGTCTTCTTCATGAGACGCATCTCATTAAGGAGGAGCTTGATGTTCTGAAGAAAGGATGGGTTGGAAGAGTTTATGGGTCCGTGTTTAGCTCAAGATCTAGGGGTGTGGCGATCTTGATTAGAAAAAATGCCCCTATCAAAGTTATAAAAGAAATTAATGAAAGCGAAGGTAGAATTGTTGCCATTCTGACAAATATTCAAGGCACAGAGGTAATTTTCTGCAATGTATATACACCTACAGTAGATGATGGCTCTTTTTTCAGGAAGGTTGCTCAAATTGTTCAAGATTTGGGGTCAAGGAATATTGTTTTGAGTGGGGAGTTTAATACGGTTCTAGACCAGGATATGGATAGGTCTTGTTCTAGATATGGGAGACTTACTGACATGCACTCCAGAGCTCTGAAAGATCTTTTGGAGGAGCACAATTTGTAGGATGGATGGAGGATGGAGAATCCAGGGGCCAGAGAATATACCTTCTATTCATGGGCACATATGACATATTCGAGGTTGGACATGTTACTAACGTCAGGAAGAATTTCCGAAAAATTATTTAACAACCAATATTGGAAATCTAATACTGTCGGATCATGCTCATGTTTTCTTGGATATGTAACTGGACTTTGCTTTGAACAAACATACATGGAGGCTGAATACTAGGGTGCTAGACAATGAAAAAGAGATGGATTAAAATTGCCACAGAAATAGACTATTTAGTAAAGGAAAATTGCACAGGAGAAGTCAGTCCTGGCATAGTTTGGGAAGCATTCAAATGTATGGTACGTGGTATGCTCATCAGTCTGGCAAGTGGCTTGAAGAAAAGATCTGACAGATATCAGGAATTGGAGTCAAGTATTAAAGATATCACAAGGGATCTGATGTTTAATCCTACAATTTTGATTCAGAAACTTAAACACTTGAGACTGGAATTGAGAAATCTGATTTCAGATAGAGCGGATAAGATGATCTTTCAACAGAAATGTACATATTTTGAGAAGGGGGAAACATGTGATCGTTGGCTGGCTTTTAGACTAAGGAAAAGATAGGCAGAAAGAACTGCTACTTCCATCCGAAGATAAGACAATCTAATTATTTTCAAACCAAAAGAAATTAATAAGGTTTCCCAGACTTTTTACTCAGATCTATACAAAAATGAAACATATTTCTGCGGATGATGGTGGCTTCCTGGGAGGATTGCCACTTCCAATCCATCAAAGGTGGAATCAGATTCTTTGGATGAAGATAGAACGCTGGATGAGGTGAAGAGAGCAATTGGTAAGCTAAATACAGGAAGGTCTCCTGGACCAGATGGTCTACCAGTTGAATTTTACAAAAGGCTACCCAACTCTGCATTGACTCTCTTGTTTAGATCATCCCATTCGGAGGGTTTACTCCCCCCTACAACATGACACGCTATGTTATCAGTGTTCTTGAAAAAAGCAAAAGATGAGACTAACTTACAGTTACAGACCAATTAGTCTGCTCAATGTTGATGACAAAATATTGGCCAAAATACTTGCTCTAAGAATAGAAAATCTGTTGCCAAAGTTGGTTCACGTTGATCAATCGGGTTTTGTAAAGGTGAGAAGTACCGCCAGTAACGTAAGAAAACTGTTACGCACTATTTCGGTGGCTACTGAGTCAACGGAAGACTCAGCAGTATTTTCTTTAGATGCTGAAAAAGCCTTTGACAGGGTAAACTGGCAATTCTTGTTCAAGTTCCTGGAAAAGATGGGAATTGGTTAAAAATACATTTCTTGGATCAACCGTCTCTATAGCAAACCAACAGCTGATGTAAATACCAATGGTTTAAGATCCGAAATATTTGAATTAGAGAGAGGAACAAGGCAGGGATGTCCCTTGTCCCCATTGCTTTTTGTCATTGGTATAGAACCTCTGGCGGTGGCACTAAGGCTAGAAAGAAATCTACAGGGTGTGAGTTTTTGGGGTATGCAATAAAAGGTGTGGTTTTATGCCGATGATTTTTTGTTAGTTCTAAAAAATCTTAGGCTTTCAATTCCAACTCTTACGGAAAAGTTATCAACCTTAAATCGACTCTCAGGCTATAAAATAAATTGGGCCAAGTCAGAAGTTCTACCCTTGGTACCGTTCTATGATAAGAAATTTGTTACAATGGAAATTTAAATGGTGTACAAGAAAGTTGCTGTATTTGGGAGTGTGGATTTTACCGAATATAAGTGATTTTTTAATAGAAAACATGAACATGGTTTGTACTGCGTACAAGTTGGATTTAGAGAGATGGAGCGCTCTGCATTTGTCCTTATGGGGGAAAGTTAAGGCACTGAAAATGGTCTCCACGCCTAGAATTAATTACGTGCTTAGCATGATTCCATTGGATATTGGAAAGAATTTTTGGTGGGAATTGGATAAGCTTACTCAAGGTTTTTTTATGGGATCATAAGCCACCAAGGCCGAAGATATGTAAATTACAATTGCCCTGGTAAAGATGGATTGGGTGTGCCTAATCATAGACCGTACCATTTGGCTTTTATGTCACAAACTTTAATGGAATTTATGAAGCCAAATCCAAATGAATGGGTGTGTCCTGAGAGTAGTCATTTTGGTCCTTTACTACCAGGAGCTTTATTAACGAATGTACAGAAACAACGGGGTGTTAATGACCCATTGACTAAATGTCTACTAAATTCATGGACAAGTCTGAATGACTGTTTGGGATACGATGCATTGAAGGATCCTAATGTCTCTATCTGGTTGAAGGGAAGACCTTGTTTTGGTCAGAGTGGTTTATGGCAGGCGTGCAATGGTTGAGCAACCTTTTTGAGAATGGAAGTTGGGTGACTGCAAAAGGATTACAATCTAAATTTAATATTTCAAATTTCAGTGTGAGTGATTATCGTAAAATTCGGAAAGCTATTGGCGATATTGACTTGGAGAAAAGTCTAGATGTTAACATACTCTGGCAAAAGCCTAAAGTGGGTGGATGTGGCCTGGTGAGTCGTGTTTATGGTTTGATTGCAGAAGAATTTAAAAGCAATGTTTTGTTGAAGGAGGAGTGGGGTAGAAGGATTGGGAGTACTATTGACGAAGATCACTGGTCACGTATGTGTGCAAACACAAGGCTCTGCTCCTTAAGCTTGGTGGAGAGGTCCCGACAGATTAAAATCATCAATAGGGTCTACTAGACTCCTGAAAGGCTATTTAATAGAGGTATGACCGACAGCTCTGATTGTTGGTCATGTGTTCATGACATTGGCACATTTGAACATATGCTATGGACCTGCACCAGAGTGCAAAGCTTTTGGTTTGAATTTGGTAGGATCTGTGATGCTTTGTTGGATGAAAAAGTAGCCTTTGATTGTAAGACTTTAATAGTCGGTAGCGATGTTCTTTTGGAGGATCTATCCATATGTCAGAAAAAATGGATCTATCGGGTGCGATGGAGGGTAAAAGAATTATCTTGAGAAGTTGGAAGACGGTGAATGCAGTTCTGGTTGAAATTTGGATTGATGAAATGCATGGCCTGGCAGAGATGGAGAGAGTACTTTTTCGGAGAAACAGAAAGCTTACTCTATTTGAGAAAATATGGGGGAAATTCCTCACTATGTATTGATTATTACTCTGCGATTGATGTGAACCCTGGGATGGGTGGGTGGGGGGTTGTAAATATGTACTGGATGCACATTGTGAGCTAATTATTATGAAAATTGCTTTCTTTTGGATGTTTATAATTGTAAATACTATAATCTTAAAATAAAAGTTTCAACAAAAACAAAAAAACAAAAGAGTGCCTTTTTAATAGGGTTCCTTGTGCAAGGACTATGCCCGCTGTTTCAGCTGAGTCTAAGGTGTTCTTTAAAATGTTATGGGTGACCCCTCTACCCTCTTTAATGAGGTTTAGTAATTGGGACTTGGTTGACTCAGTGACGTGGCGCAACCCCCACTGGACATCGCTGTAGCTTGCTAACAGTGCCGTATTGTTGGCAATACGAGCTGAATAGGCTGCTGAAGCAGGGACCCTTTTGCCTAAAGCGTAAAACTTCTTGCATTCTTTGTCAGGAGATGCCTTGGTATTTGACAGTGGTACTCCAGCACGCTTCCTAGTGGTAGTGACCACTAGTGAGTCAGGTGTTGCATGAACCAGAATATACATAGGGGGGTCAGTTGGTGCTAAAACAAGGTGTAATCTTTTTTTAATAGTTCAAGAGGGGGATAGATTTGCTAATAGCGCTTTTCTCCTTTAGGATGTCCTCGACAAAGTCAGGGTCAGATGTACTCTCCTGTGTCGTCGGGATCTGAAAGTGCTCTGCTGCTCTTTCAAGCAGATTATTAAAAAGGAGTTGGACGACGAGTTCCTGGGCTGCTGTAGAGTATCATCATTGCCAAAAACATCTGGGTATCCTGGGGTGCGAGTTGCTGGCCAAGTACCATGTTTAGCGTCCCCTTGCCAAAGAATTTGATACTGATCCCTTAGTCTTGCACCAAATAGAGTTAACGTTGATCTTGAAAGAAGTTAAAAGTGTCCTCATAGAGGACATGAGGTGGAGTGTGATGGGAGTCTGGGAGACTTGGCCGGGGAGGGGGTGGCTCACCCTCCTCACGGGATAGGGTCTATTGCTCAATAGGATACTGCTCCATAAATGTTACAAATTAAGATATCTTGTCCATAGTCTTTTCAAATTTCTCTTTTGTCCATGTGCCTTTTCTTGGAACCTCTGGAACGGGAAATGCAATTTCCTCTGGATGAACAGACCTTTTACCTTGTACGGACTTAGACGAAGTCTCTGTAGACGTTGTGTAAGTAAAAGAGGTTAGAGAAGTGGCAACAGGGGGGCCTAGACAGCTGTGTAGATGCATGTGGTGGTGATTCAGCACTTTTATGTCTAGACACGTTTCCACATGTCCGAATCGGTGGTCAATGAGTGTTTATGACTGGCAACTGATTTTTCTGTAGATTTAGAGCCATGTGGAAAATGATAAGCGGGCTTCGAAAGCGAAGGTTCGATCTCTTTCAACGAAAGTTCAATTGCCTTTAAAGCCCTATTTGATAATCCCTTGGGGTTGTATGTTTTTGTGAGTGCACGTGGGTGCCTTTGTCGCCCGTGGACGTCCCCCGTAGCAGAGCTTTTGGCCCAGCTAGTGGGGCTGGGGACAGACACGCGGGAGTCTACCGACTCCTCGAATAAGTCTACGGCTTCCGAAAAACGGAGCCGTAGCTGCTAAGCTCTTCCTCGTCTGACCCAACAGCGCTGGTGGGGGAAATGGATTTGGCCTGTATGACGTAGGCCGACCTTCTCCTGTCCTTAAGCATTTTTGGTTTAGAAAACTTACAGAAACCCAACAATGTTCGGAATGATCACGTGGAAGACACCCGTTACACACTCAGTATGCATCTTTCCAGGGAAATATTTTATTTCAGGAAGGACACCATTTCAGAGGTGCCCGTTCCATAGTAATGTATGAATTTAGCAGCAGCTAAACAGAAATCAGTAGAGAAGAAAGCAGAAAGAGGCATTCTATAAAGTAATGTAAATGTAGAGACCCTTCCCGCTCTCCCTACTGCAAGGCCGAAGCCTGGTAAAGGCCGCAGCTGGCCATCGAAAAGGAGACCTTTGTCGAAGCTTCAGACAGTGGTTCCCATTCGCTGGACATTGGAGGATCGATCGTTGAGGTGACTGTCGAAATATAAATCATACTATTAATAATTATATGTTAAACTGCAATGTATCTCTGTCGCTAGCCTCCAAGCTCTGCATATGCGACTGACAATGATGGTGGAAAAAAACATTCTAGGGACATCGATGCGTGAAGCATCATGTGTACAATACACATCACGCAGGGATAGTATTACAAACACGTCTCGTCATGTCCTTTTTCGAAGCTCAAAAACAAGCATACAATACTCTGCACCTACCACTAGATGTCGGCCTATGCACAGCATGTGATTCTAAGCAGATCCACAAGCCTCAGAAATCAGTTTTACAGTGTGTGTGACAATCGATCTTTGAGTGATCACTCGACTAAGCAAATCACCTTAGATCTAAAGGTTCAGGGTAAAACTTCTTCAAAGAACGTACAAACATCCCTTCACTCTCATTAGGACGAGGCATATTTTGGAAGGAAAACAGTAATAATTTATTAAAAAGATTAAAATGTATGACTAACAAAAGTTGAGTCCCCCTCTTAAATCAGTATGTCTCAGGATCCAAGAGTCAAATGGGGTGTGATAATGGGCACTGGCAAGGGTGCAGATGTTTCATTTTCCACTGGAGGGGCGATTCATTTTTTAAATTTTTTTATTGTGCACATACTGAATCTTTACCCATAATGCTGTAAATGTATCTCAATTTGCAAGAAATAATTGTAAACACCTTGGAGTAGTTAGATAAAGCTTCTGATTGGTTTTTGAGGTGTCTAAAGGAGCGAACTGATGCACTGTTTGGAGCACTGTAGCTAGTATACTGTTGATTCTCTATCCTCACTATCCTTCAATCAGCATATCAAAGTCCCCACCCATACAGGTGGTAACACATTGGACTGGGTAATAGCTAAAAATACCCCCATTAACAATATTAATGTAGATCAATGTATCTGGTCAGATTACTTTTCTATAAATTTTCAGATAGATCATAACTATACTAATAGTTCCAATAATCTGCCAATCTCGCCTATCCTGTCAAGGAACATACGCAAAATCACTCAAGACGACTTTCGTACCATGGTTATCCCTCTATTACCATCTCTAGAGATGTCCATGCCACTTGGTGATTTTGTAGCAAAAATAAGATCTGCTCTTGATACTGCACTGGAAATATCGGCCCCACTCATACCATCCAACAAAAAAAAAGGGAAAAAAGCGCCCTATATTCCTTTCTCAGTTGAAATAACTGAGGCTCGCTCGAAAAAACGCCAATTGGAACGACAATGGCACAAACAGCCCCCCGAGTCTAATCTTAATTCTTACAAGCGGGCTCTCTTACACTATAAGTCACTTATCCGCTCCACGAAAGAACTGCACCTTAACTCAAGGGTCTCTAAAGCTAAATCTAGCTCTAAAGAGCTCTTTAGCATCCTCCAGGAGCTTAAAGGTTGCACCTCCACATCACTGTCTCCTGCGGACAGCGCCTGGTGTCAAAATATCCATAATAGTTTCACAAATAAAACATTAACGCATCAAAACAACATCAGTGCTCAGGTTAAACTACTATCTAAAACCACAATTACGTTGGATAACTTGGACTCCTCCAACGATCCCCTGTTTTCACTTTTAAATCTGTATCTATAGAAGATGTCATTGATACTGTTTCCAAACTGAAACCAACCTCCTGTAAAGGAGATGTCTTTCCAGCCTCCTTACTCAAAGATCATATCCATACTCTTGCCCCATGGATTACAACTTTTGTGAATCGATCCTTTCAGGAATCTTATGCCCCTGAGAACATAAAGGAAGCATGGGTTACACCTCTACTTAAGAAGGAAAACTTGGACCCTGCAGAGGCGGGTAATTATCGTCCAATTACCAATGTTCCCTTTTTGTTGAAAATTTTAGATAAAATTGCATACTGCCAAAATCAAATTTTCGTCGAGGAACATGACATACTGGCGTCACAACAATCTGGGTTTTGCCCTAATCATGGGACTGAGACTGCGCTCTTAAATTTATATTGCCGGTCTTGTTGACAAAGGTCATACAGCCCTGCTGCTTTTATTAGATCTATCAGCCGCATTCGACTTAGTCGATCACCAGCTCTTGGCCGATAGACTAATCACAATTGGTAAATGTTCTCCAGAAGCTTCAGCTTGGTTTAAATCATTTTTGGGCCCATGAAACATGAGGGTAACAAAGGATAATGCTCATTCTATAGCATCCCTATTGTTATGCGGTGTCTCACAGGGCTCATGTCTTTCCCCCTTACTTTTTAATATTTACTCAAGTCTCCTCTGCGCTCTTTTGTCAACCATGGGCATTTATTTTGCCAACTATGCCGATGACACGCAGATTGTTGTCCAACTTACTGGTGAGTACTTAAAAGATGCAGAACATATTAATGCTATCTTTGCTGAAATCCAGAAGTGGATGGCATTTAACTCATTAGCTCTTAACAACGCTAAGACTGTGCTGTTGATCTTAGGCACCCAGCAGAGATTAAAGAAACTTGATACAAAGTATGACAACTTCCTGATAGGCCAACACGTCATTGCTGTTTCTAAATCTGTAAAAACTCTAGGGGTCTTATTTGACCCTCAGTTATCCTTTACCCGTCAGGTCAATTACCTTAAATCTTCCTGCTACTATTATATCCAGCTCTTATGACAGAGTCGTCCGTTTCTGTCTAAAGAAAATCTTGCCTTGATCGCAGCTGCCATTGTAAACTGCAAGCTGGATTATGGTAATAGTCTGATGATTGGTACTTCGCAGGCCAACGTGAAAACCATGCAGATTATTCAAAACAGTGCAGTTCGGGCTGTAATGGGCCTTAAGCGCAATATGCACATTTCCGATGCTAGGCGTAGCCAGTTAAACAGCGCCTAGATCATAAAGGTTTATCCATAGTCTTTAAATGTCTGTTCGGTCAAGCACCATCTTATCTTACAGCTAGGCTCAGAAAGAAGCAAGTTACCCGTTCTTTGCGCTCTAACAGTAACTTCATCTTGGTTCAACCACCATTTGCCCTGAAAAGATTTGGCGGTGTTAGTTTTGATTCTTGGGCTCCGGCTCTAAGGAATTCACTCCCTAGCTATTTTTCTAACAGCGACTCTGTGGTTACCTTTAAGAAGCAACTAAAGACCTTCTTGTTTGATAAAGGTTAGGATACTCTTAACTTTTCCGACCCTGCACTCTGATATCTGGTTTTCCTTCTGTCATTTCTCTTCATCATGATTGGCCTGTGTGATGATGGGCCTCCCTTGGTGACTGTCTTTTTTGTGCTACCTGTCTGTCATTGTTGTCTGTTGTCTGCTCTCTCTCTCTCTTTCTGTGAGCCTTTGGGTTAGTGGCGCAATACAAGAACCTAGATAGATATTACTATCACAACATTTCAGAGACAGACTTGACAGACAGACCTGACAGAATTCTAACATATAGGCTCTCTGGAGTGATGTGTATGTATATGTGTATGTGTTCCAGGCCCCATGGGTGCCATCCATTTGTGTATGAGATGTACAGGTTTGCACTTTAGACTCGCACCAGTAATCTACATGCACATTATCTGCTCAGCATGAGAATTCAAAAGCCCAACAAAGCTAATAATTTCTGAACCACAACCCACTTTCCTCACCCAATATCCCCATTTAATATACAGAAAAATACAACAGCAGTAGTAGTTTTGATTTGAAGGGCATAAACATTTTCCACAAATATGCAGGAGTGACCAAGCACAACAAGGGAGAACAAATCAATCAAGAGCTGGTTAAGGGGGCGGAGATGGGGGGGTAGGGGATTGGAGGGCGATCCCCAACAATTTTTAATATAATGGGTAAAATGGTGTAATTGACTGTACCCTTTGTAAACTTTACATATTTTCTTTACCCAGTTTTTCACACAATTGGTTTTGTAGGGTAATACATGGAAAAAGCCAATAGATGTCACGTCACCAGCTATGCACAGGAACAATTTCCCAAGCATTCACTTGATGTCTTGGTCCACAATCCATCCCAATATTCTGCCATTGTGCAAAACCTTTTCATGCTGGCTCTGCCCAAGTTGGCTACAGCATTATATACTAGTGTTCCCACAGAAGGGCATACTTTTCTTTGCCATAATGTCAGTAATGATACTATAAGAATACATGTCCATGCTGGCTCTGCCAATATATTCCAGTATCCATGTTAGGGGAGTTTCCCTAAAGTCTTTATCAAACTATCCCTTTGTATACAGGCTCCAACGTCAAGTATAAGTCTGTGCTACTCAAGGTTCTGGTAGTATGGCAGAGCAGTCAGGGTTATCTTAGCAGGGAGATGTGAGCTGTAGGGAAGTACAATGAACTCAGTAAATGCATAGGCCCAAAGAAACTATTACACACTTGTAGTTATAGTAAAATAGTTATTTACTTTATATACACATGGATAAAGTTAAATTGCAGGTAAGCACTATTTCAAATAAGCAACACAGTATCAAATCAAAGCAATGCTTCAGGTGAGTAAACCAGAAGTTAACAATTATACATGTAAATGAACACAGTTCAATGGTGAGTAAAACTACCTGTTATAGAAAATGTTCTGTCGTAGTAATAAAAAGGTTAAGCAACACCATCAGGTCAGTTCTTTGAAAGACTTGTATTGCTTTTCGGAGGCCTTAAAGGCTTTAGCAGTCCATCCCTATCCAGTACAAGTTCTTCAAAGTCAGATTGGAGATAAAGCAGGTAAGGCACAGATGCAGAAAAAGCAAATTTCCAGAGAATTTTTCAATAAGAATTAACTAAAGGACTTTTGTTGGTCAAAAAGGTTACAGGGACCTTGGGAAAGGCTCCCTAAGGGCGCACAAGCATTAGGCCAGGGTGAATGGTATGGGCGAACACCCAAACACCGAAATCAGCACTCAAGCAGCAAACGGAATGACTCGAGGTATGTACACTAACTACCACAAGCCCCACAGTACCTGAAGAGTTGTGAAGAAGATGCAGCTGGATTCTTTTACGGTACAGCAGCAGTGGACCTGGTCTACTGTTCCTTGGTTGTTGTGACAAAAGGAGGGACCCTGGAGAGGATGTCGCAGCAACAGTCACAAAAAAGAACTGCCAGCAAAGGATTCTTTGTGCTCCAACTTCGGTCTTCAGTTTGGTGCATTTTCACAGGCTCCAAGATGGAACGTTTACTGCCCAGTCATGCCACCTCAATTCTTCGGTCCTGCACTCTGGTGAGGTGACGGTCCAACAAGATTCCAAAGTTCTGGGAGGATTTGTTTACGGGAAACCAATGCACTGCAATATGGTCAGAAGTCCCTGGGTATTGGCAGTTTGCACCCCAGGAAGGTCGCAGCATGTTGTGGGATGGCTCGTCTTGCAGGTCGTCTTATGGCCGATTGGTCCCACCAGCCAAAGGTAAACAGCCATCCTCTTTGGAGCTCCTCTGTCAATTAGAAAACAGTGTCAGGACAACAGTGGTTTCTTCGTGGTTGCTTGAAGGATCTGCAGGTGTCTCTGGTAGTCTTCTTCAGTTCTTCTGTACCAGTGGTTGACTTTTCTTCTGCGTCAGGATCATCACCTTTTATAAGGAATTCACACTCATCCTCTGCAAACTCAGCCTTCAGTTTACAGAAAGGGGTGTGTGTCCTCCAAGGAGGACAGCTTGACCCCCCCCACCCCCACGCCCAGTGGGAACTGTTTCTTCTCAGGCACACAAAAAGACCAAGGAAAGCAGAGTTTCAGGATACTCCACTGTTTCCTGTCCTCACAGACCCACTGGAGGCCTTGGCGGGCTATACAAAGGGTTCCCGCCAAAGACAAAACTCAAACCAGGACCCCCCACACATCCGAATGGTAGAAGGACTAAGAAAGGACAAGCACACAAGAAATGGCGATAAAAGAAAGAAGCCACCATGTTGGGTCAATGGTGAGCCTTCTGTGCATAACCACATATGTAGAGACAGCCTGCGAGTACAAATTGCACAAAGGTCGATAGAAAACATCCAGTCCCACCAGCTATAAGTGTATGCTTGTCACTGTAACATAAATATTACAGGAGCAGTGAGAAAGGGGATACATCTCACAAAAGGAAAATCCAAGAAGGATAACAAATAGCCCCCTAATCTTGAGAACAGTTAATTCTTAAGAAAAGGGCTCCCAACAACACTGCATTTCAATCAATACCTTAATTATATCAAACCACGCTCCTCTCTTTCCCTCTTCCCAGGCCAAATGATGCTAAGTGGTGTTGGGGGGTTTTCCCTAAAGTCCACTTGAGCAAGACTTTATAAAACTATCCCCAACTCTTAGTATCAGTCTGTACTACTCATGGAACTTTGGTAGAGTGGCAGAACAGTAAGGCTTTTCATAATAGGAAGATGTGAGCTGTAGGTAAGTACACTGAACCCACTTAGTACAGTAGTCCAAAGAAACACTTACACCAATAATGTTACATTAAAATATATATTTATTATATTTACTGTGAAAAAAGAGAAAGTGTGTCACAACCTAGTTCTCAAGGATCCCGTACCAGGGGAGGGCCATCGCTTTTGGATCTCGACATTGGGGGCGGGCGAGGGAGGATCACATGGGTAGAGGGTCCTCTGGGAGTGGGGGAGAAGCACCTGATGGTGAGACATGGTATTCCCCCTTTTTCTGAAGCCCATCTAACCCCTAATCCCTACCTAATTTATGGGATACTACAGCTCCCATAATTCCTCCCCTCTCTATAGTAACAACACTACTGAGACGAGGAAGATGAGGACTGAGGCTAGGAAGATTACCTCTAGTGACTTGCAATGGCTTTGTCCCTTTAATGAGAATAGGCAGAGTCGGGCACTTAGACCCAACTACACACACCTGTGAATTATTAACTCTTCATATCAGGATAAAAGGTGGAGCGCACAGGCACACTCTGGGCGAGGCGGAGCACGAGAAGGAGCAGCTCTTCCTGGGCTGATGCGAACCAGGCTATCGAAATTGGAAGGTCAAGGGGCTGATTGACAGTTGAGGATAACGAGAGAAAGCCAGGCAAGAGTTCCATACTTTCAGAAAACCGCAACCATTCAAAGAGTGAAGCCAAATGAGAAGAGGGTATATTCCCTTGAAGTGCTTCAAGGTAGCCTGCTCCCCTTCCGGGTGAACGGCAGTGCTAGGGAGTGGCAGAAACCAAAGGGTGTCTCACCTGCTAGTCCCCGGGGATCTCTTGCTCAGGGGGCCAGGGCACGGACATCAGCTTTGGATCCAGACCCTGGGAGTGGACCAGTGTGGGAGGATCACCTGGGTGAGGGGTCGTCGGGAAGTGGGGGTGAGACGACCAATGGAGAGATGCAGCATCCCCCCCTCCCCTTTCCTGTACACCTAAACCATCCAATTGTATAGGATTCTCCGTTGTCCCACCCCCCCCCTTTCACACAAACACTGGGCCGAGGAAGAGGGCGAGGCCAACCCTTACATATCGCATAGGACATGTCCCGCTAATAGGGTTAGGCAAAGTCAGGGAATTGACTTTAAAAGCATACATCTGCTACCAATTCGCTCTCCTCACACGGAACAGAGACACACTGAGCAAGGTGAACACAAGCAAGCACAGAAATTCTGGGTCGAAGGCAAACCTACTGGAGCAGAGCAACAGACCGAGGGACGATAGCAGAGGGTGAAGAACCCCAGGAGTTCCCTGCAAGAGGTTGTTGCATCCAAAGGGCAGCCAAAGACATGTGGAGAAGGCCTAATCCTAAACAAGAAGGCTGCATTGTGTTTCAAGGATGCCAGCGACCCTGCCGGGTGAACGACAGAGTTGGGGAGGCGAGGCCAAGCCTGTGGTACTAACCTTGACTCGTGAATTGAAAAGATTAAAGACAAGAAAGAAACGCACACAGCCGGTGAGTTGGCAAGCGACATGAAAGACTGGTGTGTGTTAAGGAGAGACTGAAGTTGCAACATTATATAACACAACTGAAGGCTGCGCGCTTGTGGATGAGAAGCAAAGAAAGACAGACCTGTGAATAACCTTTGAAGTAACGTTAGATGTGAAACCAGTAATGGAGTGGTCCGGCGAAAGGAAGCAGCTCACTCGAAAGTCCCTGGGAAAGGTAACATTTTTGCAGCGATAAAATGAATGAACTGTAAAAGGGAAGTGGTCCAAAATTAAACCTGATGAAAGGGGAGAGTAAAAAGGTGAAAGTTGAACTTTGGTGCTTCCGACATTGCACTACCCAGACCAAGAAGCACTGGGAAAAATAGCAAAAGAGCGCGAGCTGAAGGGTAGGTCTGGGTGATTCTGCGGTGGTCTGTAAGTTAAAGCCACGCACATTCGAAAGTCTTCGACATCAGAAAACGGCCCGAGCCCGACTCAGGGGGCAGGAAGTGTAATAAGTTGGGGGAAGGGAACCCCAAAAGGATGTGAATTAAGCTTGGGGAAGGGAACTCCTGCAAGTGTTTTGAACTTTTTGCTTTGAAAGGTCTGAACTCGACTGAGGGGGACCGGTGTGAACTTTTTGTTGAACTGCGTTTTGAAACCTGGAAAGAAAGACTAATGTGGAAGGCCAGGCGGGCCTCGATCCACCTTTTGAACTGCCTTTGTGTTAAGAACTTGAGCCAGAGTGTCAGCCTGCCTACAGGGACTGCTTTACGCCGTGCTGGCTAACTTGTAACATGGGGCAGAGTGCTGTCTCGGCCACATATATTCCTTATATTTGAACACGAACTTTCCTCAGAATTAGGTTTTGTTAGTATAGGACATTTTGATTTGACAGACTCCAAACCCAGAAAATTGAATAAAATGTTTACAAATTGCACCTTCTGTGTCAGTGTCATACTTGTGATACCATACCTCCGTTACAGGAGGAACAGAGGAGGTATTGGTAAAGGTCTTGGCTGTTGCATGAAAGGCGTTGAAGAAAGAAAGCCAATTAACAGGATCGGTGAGTTATCGACTGCAACAAAAGCCTGGCTTGTGTTAAAAGCAAGTGAAACTGTATCAAGAGTTGAAGGTTGTGCGTGTGCCGATAAACACGCAATGAAAAAGGCAATTGTGTAACTGTAACGTGAATATACAAAGTAACAGAGTGGACCTGCAAGGCAGAATCGCACAATCGAAAGTCTCTGTGAAAGGTTTGACATTGTGATAAAACGGGAGAAGAAGGCAAGACAGTAACCGCTATCCCGAACGAAAATTGATTGAGTGAAAAACCAAGTATATGAACATTAAGCATGCCAAGAGGGCAAAGTAAAGGAACTGCAATACAAAGAAACTACAATTACCATGAAGGATTGGTGTAGAAAGAGTTCATGAAGATTGTTAAATTGCTTGAAAAAAGGAAGGTCGAAGCGGTCATGCAGAGGTCTATGTAAAATCATTGCAGTCTCGAAAGTCTTCGAAAGTTAAAAGTAAAAGAAGATAAAAGTTGTGTAAAATTAAGCTTGGGAAAGGAAACCCAGCAAAGTGAAATTACGGGTTTGAACCCGATGGGGGGGAAACCCAAAGTGAAATGATTTGAACTGTGAAAGTTAAAAAGGTGAAAGCTAAGAGGTTTGGAACCCGGCAGAGGGAATCCCACATGAGAAGTGGAATTTCAAACATTTGTCAAAATAAAGACAGGCTTCAGTCCGACGGTGGGAAACCTGTGTTGAATTGTGATAAAGTAAAACATCAAGATTTGAACTATGCATTTGTTGTAAGGCGGGGGAAGCCTAAAGAACTTGTTGAACTGTTAAAGGCTTGAAGCCCAAGCCTGAACAGTTGAATCATGCCAGTAAGCCAATTCGTGCCATATTTGGAGAACTTTGCCACCCACCCACCAGTTCCAGAACTCTTGAAACCCCATGTTTTGAACTTGGAAGGGAGTGGTTTATCACTTCCATTGCCATACTGACATTCTTTTTGATACACTTGTTTTTGCATACATTTTCCCACACATGAGGGCAATTATAGGTTTATGACACAGACTTTTCTTTTGGTTTGACTGACTGACTTGGACTATTGGGTTTATTTTGATGGCCGAGACGACTCCCATTTCAGTTAGGGACAGATGGGCAGTCTCAAAAAGCAGTTCAGTTTAATAAATGTTTTCGAAATGTGTACATCTTGTGTCTGTGTCTTCACTTGTGATACCATGCCTGTCTCACATTACACAAAGAATGTCTTAAAAATACTTAGATCACTTACCCAACACACAGGATTACTTATAAATACTTTTCAAAGGTCACTTCTTAGTTGGTAGTTGCTTGCGGCACAATTGCACAATTGCTACAGACTGACACCAATGACAGTTTGTCATGAATGGCAGACATATTACCTCGGGACTTGGAACACCGTATTCACACAGAACTGGTTATGCCCATAGAACGGGTAAGCCTTTCTATTCTAAAGGGAGGTTGTTTGATATCTTGCCTGGAAAACGACGTTTGCATTATTCACGTCGTTGAATTTACGTGATTAGGGTTAGTCACGTGTGTTACCGCATTAAGTTCATAAGCAGCGTGGGGACGTCACTCGCTGCTTCTGATTGAACCAACATGGCGTTTGGTAGCTGAAACCTTGATCTGCGTCCTCGCATCTCTTCAGTTAAATCTTTGGTCTTACTCCTACGTGTTACTTCCACACGCAAACTCCTGGAGCTGCATTCAAGAAGTTACGGCAGCTTTTCTTGTTCATGTGTATCTTTCTACACGCTACCTTCGGCAGCCGTCCACTAGAAGACCAACAGACAGCTTTTCCTTCACACACAAGTTCTGGCAGTTCTGTCTGCGTGTACTTCTGTCGCGTGTATAAACACACGTGGGTTCCTGAACTCTTAAAACGTGCAATTCCACACACAAGTTGTGCTACACTTTGGATTTAATCCCTGACACCTGTGATGAGGTAACAGGTGGACTTCAACTCATTATTTCTGTTCTATGTGGGAAAGGAAGTACAGCCAACAACAGTTTATTTGAAGGTGATTGTGCACAGCACTTTGGACGCTATCCTGTAGTGCACCAACCAGGTATCTAGCGTGAGCCTCGTGCCGTTCAGGATACCTTTCCCTTATTAACCTTCCCTCCTTTTGTCGTTGTTTCAATTCCTGGATTTCTTCAGAGACTTGTTGGCGGAGCCTCCAGTTCAAAGTCTACAGGTTAGTGTTGTACTAGGTACTATTGCTGTGCTATTAGTGAGAATTAAGTTGGGATACTTCCTCATTATACTTTATTGTATCGTAGGCTGACTTCCACTGATGTTCCCACTCCCTTTCCAGTGATCCCTCTCTCTGCCCGTTTTATTAGTCAGAGAGTTGTATCATTTGGAAGGTCTATTTTTGACTTCACTACTGTCAAGCCGTGTGATTCATCAAGGATCCGGAAAAGCCCTACCAATTGTATCCTTTATGGTTACCTGTATCCTTTTTCATAAGATACTTGGGTGATTTATTGGTATGACCGGGCACTCGTGCACTGACAAAGATATACAGTAACTGCATGTAGTTAGCTAAACCACACAAGGTAAAGAGCCTCATCACGAGAAGGGCGGTAGCCCCGGCGCTATTACCGCCGGGGCTATTAGCGCTACTGCCAAACCCCCCCGGCGCTATTAGCGCCGGATCACAGGTTTGGCGGAACGGTTGGTTCCCATTCCCCATTGGGCCCATTCGGGAATTCCACATTCCTCATTGGGCCGATTGGGGAATTTTCGCTATAATAGCGCTGAAAATCGGCAAATTGGGAGCAAATCCACCAAGCCCATGATCTGGCGGACCCTTAAATAGCGCTAGCACTGCATTTAAGGGTTACCGCCAGACTCGTGATGAGGCCCAAAGTCTTTTAGGGAGGAAAACGTTTGTTTAGCTATACAGTAGCAGAGCTTAATGTTCTAGCAACAGTTTCTGAACAAACTAACGCTTTAAAAGTCAGATCCCCAACTCTGTTAAAGTCAGTTCGGAGAGGGCTCAAATTCTTAAGAACCAACAGAACAGCAAATGTTCCTGTGGATATTTGGTCTTTAGATAAGGATACTAGAAGAGTAAACACAATGATGGAGGCCATGTTAAAGGACTCGCAAAAGTGAAACAAGCCGACAGATTGGGTCAGAGGTATGAGTGGACACCCTGGACACCTCTTTGTGCACTCCAACACTCAGGAGCGACTTCTTGGTTTAAGGTAAGCAATGCCTTTTCACCCCACAGTACCTTAGGTTAGAAGAAATCTTTGTGGCTGGAGTCTCCTCTGTGCAGCAGCAATGGACCCGGTCTCTAGATTCCTTGGTCTGGTGACGAAAGGCAGGACTCTGAACGGGATGTCTCATCAGCAGTCTCGAGAGAGGACCTCTGGCATGGATTTCTTCAGCTTCTCTGGTCAGTCTGTGGTTTTGGTGCCTTTTATGCAGCACCAACAAAGAACACAAATCGTCTTCGATTCTTGGAGTCCCACACTCTGGTGAGGGACTTGGATGAGTCGGATTGTGTCTCTAGAGGTTCACCTGGAGCTCAGGAAAGAACTGGACGGATTCAACCTCAGCCATTGCAGTACAAATGGGTCAGAGGTCTCATGGTTTTCGCGGTCTGCAGCTCTGAAGCAGCAAAGCACCTCGGGAAATGGCTCAGATTGTAGTTCGTCTCAGGGCTGGTTGGTTGCATCAGCCGAAGGGAAGTAGTCGTTCTCTTCAGAGCTCCTCTGTCGCATACAAAACGGGGTGAGGACAGCAGTGGCCGCTTTACGGTGTTGCAAAGTCTGCAGGCGTCTCTCAACGTCTTCTTCGGTTACTTCAGTTTCCAGTGGTCGACTTGCCCTTCGCTTCCGGAACTTCACCTTTTATTCAGTTTCATCAAATACTCCTTTTCAATCTATTTCAGCAGTTTACAGGAGGGGGCGGGTGGCTGTCCAATCAGGACAGCCAAACACCCACAGTGGGCACTGGTTCCATTTAGCCACCCAGGCAAAAGGCAGGGTAGTGAAGAACTCCTCCCCCACTTCCTGCCTGCCCAGACACACTGGAGCCTAGGTGCGGACACATAAGGGTTCCCACCAAAGGCAAAACTCACACATCCCAGAATGATAGAAGAAGGGCTAACAAAGAACAACCACGCTAGAAATGTCGGAAAAATAAAGGTGATCCTATTATGCACAAATAAGACTATGAATACAGTCTGTGGTAAATAAAATAGCACAATCGTTGGCAGAACACATCCACTGCCACCAGCCATAACTTAAGTGTTGTCTATGTGACTAAAAAGTAACAGCAGCAGAGAGACGGGGGATACTAGGTATCCCCTTAGCACTCCACATAAGGTGGGGTGTGCTAATCTATCAGAGTTTAACATTTTAGGAAGGATACAATGTATCCCTCTATCCTTAAGAAGGAACACGTTACTTACCTGTAACTGTTGTTCTCTAGCATGGGTCTGGCATGGATTCACATGCTCATGAATATTCCCGGTCGTTAGGCGGGGAATCCTCAGTAACAGGATTCTGAACTGTATTTCCTAACAACCAATTACTGAGCTCTGGGTAATACTACCCCCAGCCAATGACTGCCCTCTACCTAAGCCTCCTCTGGCAGAACGTAAAGTGGCAGTAGGACCAAGAAAAGAGCCGCAGAGGGGCAGGCGGGAGGGTTTGCATGTGAATCCATGCTGGACAACAACAGTTACAGGTAATTAACTCGTTCCTTCTCCAGCATGGGGTCTGGCATGGATTCACCTTCGCCAGCATGGGGTCTGGCATGGATTCACATGCTCATGAATAAAGAATACATAGCAGTACACACATGCACACCCACGGGAGGTGGCAAGGCTCAACATAAGCATCTCTTACTACCTCACCAGTCTCACCTTCAAGCGAACAGGTTGTGCAGCACTGCTTGGCCGACTCTGGACTCCTCCGTGGAATCCCTGTCGACACAGTAGAATCTTGTGAAGGTGTGCGTCGACCTCCACGTAGCAGCCCTGCAGATGTCCAGCAGGGGCACACCAGACAAGAACGCCGTAGTAGCAGCGACCGGACGGCCAAGCAACAGTCGGTTTGCCAACTGGTGGCAATGGGTGATGTAGCCAGAGAGCCACCTGGAAATTGAAGCCTTGGCGAGTGCCTTCCCCTGGTTAACAGGACTATAGGTCACAAAGAGTCTTCCGGAAACTCTTTGTGCGGTCCACATAGAACTTCAGCGCTCTAGCCACATCCAACGAGTGCAAAGTCCTTTCAGCCGGTGACGAAGGCGTCGGAAAAAACACAGGTAACACAAAGGGCTTGTTTAGATGAAAGTCCAACAGCACCTTGTGCATGATGGAGGGGTGCGTCCGCAGTACCACCCCTGCGGTGTGAAAAGTCAAATGAGGTGGCTTACAGGACAGGGGCTGAATCTCACCCACTTGTCGTGCAGAGGTGATGGCCACGAGGTACGCCGTCTTCCACGACAAGAACTTCAATGGAACTGTCTGCATAGGTTCGAATGGAGGGCCCATGAGCCTAGTCAGTACCACACTGAGTGGCCACGCCGGGGCTGGAGCCTTCACCAGCGGGAATTAATGGAACAGTCCTTTGACAAACTCCTTAACGAGACGGTGTGACCATAATGATGACCGTCCCGGAGATCTGGTGTAGCGGGAGATAGCCACCAGAAGAACCTTGATGGAGGCATGGGACAGTCCCGCTTTGGCCAATGACAGCCAATATGGAAGCTCCTGCGGGGCTATGACCCACAGAGGATTGATCTTCTGTGCACGGCACCAAATGGCAAACCTCTTACATTTATGTCTGTAGCATTTTAAAGTAGATGATGCCCTGGCAAGCACCTCCTTGCAGTCTGCTGCAAGAATGTAACCCTGGAATTCTAACGCTGCAGGAGCCAGGCCTTCAGGCTCAGTGATCCTGGGTCATGGTGCAGAATTGCGCCTCCTTCTTTGGCGAGAAGATCTGCGACCACCGGAAGATGGACTGGAGGGGATGCTGACAAGGTCTGGGTACCAGATCTGCCTCGGCCACGCTGGTGCGACGACGATTATCCTGCACCAGAACTGTCTGAGTTGATTGATGAGTCAAAGAAGCAACGGCAACGGAGGGAACGCATACAGAAACAGGCCGTTCCTGGGAAATGAGAATGCGTCCCCCATGCTCCCCGGCTGGGGAAACCTGCGGGGAAACCTCCGGCACTAGGTGTTCGTCGCCATCGCAAATGAGTCAATCTGGGGATTGCCCCATCTGCGGGACAGGTGATTCACTTGGTCCTGCCGAAGCTCCCACTCGTGCAAAACAAAAAGGTGACAGCTGGGTCTGGGCAACCCTCCAGACCATCCTTTTTTAGCCTGCCAAGCCATTACAGAAAGGGAAAAACCATATGCAAATCAGGCTTGGTCCTACCCCAAAAGGGGTAGTCCAGCTCGAACTGCTAGGTCACATCACTTCTGCACGAGACCACAAGCATCCGCAGACATGTTTCAGCCTTGTTGGGCGTCATCAGTGAGGAGTAGCTTGGGTCTCTAGACTCGGCAGACTCGGGACCCACGTCTGGGCATACCCGTCCCACTCGGGGTGACTTTAGCAAAACAGAAAGGTGATGGCTGGAAGGTTTTGAATTAATCAACCACGGGCAAAGCTCTGGGCAGCCCTCCAGACCATTGTTTTTCAGCCTGCCAAGCCATTACAGAAGGGGAAAACCATATGCAAATCAGGCTTGGTCCTACCCCAAAAGGGGCAGTCCAGCCCGAACTGCTAGATCACATCCCTTCTGCACAAGACCACAAGCATCCCCAGACACTCGTGGCAAGAGCGTAGCTACCTGCTGAGCGAGTTGGCGACTGTGTTCTAGGAAACGCAATGAGGAACATCCCCTGGGTGACGGCCCTGTTCCAGAGGTACTGCGCCTCTTTGGAGAGCCCTGGGGATCTGGTGACCCCCTGCTTCCGGATGTAAAACATTGTGGTGGTATTGTCCGTGAAGACCGGCACCACCTTGCCCTTGAGGGACGGAAGGAATGACTCGAGTACCCAAAACACTGCCCGAAGCTCCAGAACATTGATATGCAACATTTTCTCCTCCGGCAGCCACAGGCCTCAGGCGTGAAGACTTCCATTGTGTGCTCCCCATCCTTCCAGGGAAGTGTCCGTCGTGACCGTCTCCTGGTGTGGTGGGGTCTGGAAATCGTGCCTCTGGACAGATGGGAGCACACGCCCCACAACCTTATCGCCCGACGGAAGCTCCGGTTAAGCGTGATCCTATCTTGGAAGCTTCCCGACACTTCCAACAGTCATCTAGGAACTCCTGTGGTGGACGCATCCGTAGCCTGCATAATCGGTTCAGGTAGATGCATGACAACATCATGCCGAACAGAGACTTGATGGTTCTCACTGTGGCGATCTTCATTGCCAACAGCTGTTGCACCTTGCCCAAGATCGCCGCTATCATCTCCTCCGACGATAACGCCAGGCACGACAGTGTTGGGTCGGGATCCCAGGAACGGCGCATCCTGCGATGGTGACAAGCAAGACTGCATAGTTCACTGAGAAGCCCAGATCTGTCAGGAGGCGAACGGTCTTTGCTGTGTGATCGGCAGCAACTTTCCTCGATTCGGCCCGTATGAGCCAGTCATCCAGCTAAGAGTAGATGTGAAACCCTTGCAGACGTAGGTGGGCCGTCACCCGCGCCAGGCACTTCGTGAAGACTCTGGGTGCCGACTTTAGTCTGAAGAGAAGGGCCTTGAATAAGTAATGCAACTATTGAACGACGAATCGTAGTAACTTGCAGTGCCCCTTGTGAATGGGGATGTTGAAGTACGAATCCTCCAGGTCCATCGACGACCGAAAGTCTCCCTCTTCCAGCTGTCCTAGCATGTGTTGAAAAGTGACCATGCAGAACTTCTGGGATTTTATGTATTTGTTTAGTCGTCACAGATCGAGAATGGGCCTCTAGCCCCCGTACGAGGAAGTACCTTGAGTACACTCCGGAGCCCCGGAGCCACTGTGGGACCAGCTCTATCGCCCCTTCTTTAACATGGCCCGAACTTCAAGCAGCAGCTGAGGTACATGATTTTCCTGCCGGGCCACTGGTGTTATTCACGGACACTTCCTTTGGAATTCTAGAGTGTGTCCGTGGGTTAGAGTACCCAGCACAAAATCGGTCGGAGGAGATGGACTTCTACGCGCTGACAAATCTTGCCAGCCGGCCTCCCACCGGGTTGCACAGGTGGGGGCCTGATGTCACGGCTGTTCATTCCTGCTTGGAGGACGAAGGGCCGCCTTGAGTACCTTGACGACGACAGCATCCTCCTCCGAAGTTCTTGGAGCGGGCTCCGTTTTCCTGGGATGAGGGACGGTTGATGGCTAGCAGATGATCCTCCGCCGAAACTCTGGGGAGCGGGTAGACCTGCCTCCTGAGGACCGAAAAGACGGCCGTCATTGCAGCAGTGTTCCTAGGGCAAGTGCCGTCTCCCTATCCGCTTTGATGGCCTGTAGGGAGTCATCCACCACTTTCCTGAAGAGGTTGTCACCATTGAAGGGTATGTCCAAGACTCTGGTCTGGACCGCCTGACAAAAGTTGGTGGCCGTGAGCCAACCATGGCAGCGAAGGCAAACGCTGTTTGTTATCTGGCAGAATCCTGCATCCGCGATGTCTGTGGCCACCATTATGGCGTGGTCTGACGCCACCTCCGATTCCTGAAGAATCTCCAATGCCTCTGCCCTCTTATCGTTGGGAAGAAAGTCCAGCAGCGGGGCGAGCTTGTACCACAACTCCCGGTCGTAGCGCGCCACGATAGCAAGGGCGTTAGAGGCCTTGATGGTCGTCGCAGCAGAGTAGATCACTCGCCTTCCCATCGCATCCATCTTCTTCCCCTCGTTTTAAGGATGGGTGGAAGCAGCCGAAGACTTAGAGCCCGAAGACTTCTTACTGGCCGCTGCAGAGACCACTGAGTCCGGCGACGGTTGGGCCTGCAAGCACTTGGGCGCAGAGTCCGGCACCCTGTACTATTCCTCCAGCTGGTCCCTCTTCACTGGGGCTGTAGAAGGGCTTTTCATGAGTGCCAGTCCTTTCTCCCAAATGTCATGCAAGAGAGGGACTGAAAGGATGGTCTTCCTCTTCGATTTGTGTCGTTGGTAGAAGAATCTCTCCTATTCTGGCACGAGCTTGAAAAAGGTCAGACGCTCTGGAGATCGTAGCATCGAAAGATCTGATCTCGTCCGGCGAGGGCGATTTGGGCGGAAGCGACGGGAAGTCCTCCATCCCATCGTCATCACCTGTGCCCGTAGTCGTCGCTGTGTCAGGTTCAGTCTCATCCCTCGGAGGGGGAGAGGGTGGCAAAGGGTGCCTCTTCTCCTCTTCGATGGTGGTTCCCCAGTCTCCAGCGGGGCGGCCGGCACCGGAGCAGCAGGTGGGGCCGCAGAGGGGTTAACCTGCATCATCTTCTGAATACAAGAGTGTGCAGAGTAGATAGGATGTCTGCTGAGAAGTCCCTCGGGGTCAGTTGAGGCAGAGGGCATGTAGGAGGCTGGGTTGCCGGGAGAGGGCCCAGGCCTCCGTCGTCCTGAGACTCTCCATCACCTTCCTCGACAGTATCCCCTTCGGTGTCGCATTAGTCGTCCACCTCGTCTGCACCTTCGTCGTAGGGCGCCACTCCAACATTTCCCTGGTCGTCATTGCCCTCCTGGATGGTCCGAAGGTAGGTGAGCTCCTCCCCCGAGGAGATATCCGTGCCCTGGAGAACCTCTGCCTCTCCCCCCCCCCCCCCCCCCGTTTCTTCACGTCCAGAGGGGACGGTCTCGGGGAGATGACCGGGATCTTCTTCTCTGGGGTCTTCCGGATGGGCTGGAACTTAAGTCTCCCTCCTGGGAGGAAGAGGCACTCTTGCCATCTGAGGTGTTCCCTGTGGGCCCGTCTCTGCGGCCTTTGCCACCACCACCTCGATGGAAGGCGGGGCCTTCGTCGGGTGCACCTCGGCCTTGAGGGTCAGGACCGGTCCCTTGTCCTGCTTGGTCTTCGTGACCGGTCCGTACGCCTTGTCCCGCTTGTCCTTCTCCTTACGGGATGGGTCAGCGCCTCGGTCCCCTTTGACCTTCACCAGCAAGGACGGACTGGATTTGGTCTTCTCCTTGGCCATCTGTGGGGCCTTCATCTTGAGTTTGCCCAGATGGTCCGACTTCCTCTTGGATAACGATCCTGAGCGTTGACTGGCGACTAAGGTCGCTGGAGACCTCGGGCGTGCCTAGGCCGCCGAGGAGGCAGTGGACTTGCGGTTCTTAGCCTTCCGTTGGACCCCCGTGGGAGGGGCGCCCTCAAAAGGACTTAGAAGCCCGCTCACCTTTCTTCATAAAGGCTTCATAAAAAACACAGGTAACACCAAAGGCTTTTTGAGGTGGGATTCCAACGAAAACTTTGGCATGAAGGAGGGGTGCGTCAGTAGCACCACCCTCGATTCGTGGAATGTCAAGATGTGGCTGTTTGCAGGATAGGGCGTGGATCTCACACACTCTCCTGGCAGAGGTGATGGCCACAAGGAAAGCGTTTTTTCATGAGAGGAACTTGAGAGGGGCCTGATGCATAGGCTCGAAGTCTGTACCATTTTTGAGTTCCCATGCCGGGGCAGGAGCCTTCACTGGTGGGAAATATCAGAACAGTCCTTTGAGGAACTCCTTGACGAGATGGTGGGACCAAAGAGAAGATCTTCCAGGAGACCTGGTGTAGAGGAAGATAGCCACCAGATGCACTTTGAGAGAGGCATGCCCCAGCCATGCCTTGTCCAAGGACAGCAAGTATGGAAGAATCTGCGGGGCCAGGACCCTCAGCAGGGTGATCTTCTGTGACCGGCACCACGTAGCGAAACTCTACCACTTGTTACCGTAGTACTTAAAAGTTTATGACTCTCTGGCCTTGGCAAGGACTTTCCTGCAGTCCGCCGGCAACTCGTATCCTCCAAACTCTTAGGCTACAGGAGCCAAGACCTCAGGTTCAGTGATCCTGGGTCATAGTGCAGAATTGCACCTCCATCGCTGGGGAGCAGATCTGCGACCACTGTCAGCTTCACCGGAGGCGATGCTAACAAGATAAAGTCTAAGTACCATATCTGCCTCGGCCACACCAGGTCGACATTTCATCCTGCATCGGAACTGTGAGTTGACTGATGACTCGTAGCAGGCTAGGCAATGGAGGAGAGGGTCTGGGGGGACGCATCACCCCCCATGCTCCTCGGCTGTGGAACCTGCTGGCAAATTTCAGGCATTTGGAGTTTGCCGCCATCGCAAACAGATCGATCTGGGGCCTGCCCCACTTGCTGAAGATACAGTCAACCTGGTCCTGCTGCAGTTCCCACTCATGGCAGGAGCACAACTCCCTGCTGAGGGAGTCGTTGATGGCGAAATACACTGACAAACGGATACCCGCTCGTCGGCCAAAGAAGAGAAGAGCACAAGGTCTCTGACAAAAATAGGACCTTTTCACAAAAAAGTGCGAAAACCATAGAATAGCTCACGGAGCAAAACTCGAGGACTCCCAACACTTAAACGTGCGGTAAAAATCAGAAGATGGCTGCCAGAGGAGGGGCGTAGGGAGAGGCCAGTCATTGACTGGGGGCAGTATGCCCCAGGGTTCAGTGATTGGTTTAGAGGAGAAATACAGTTTGTAAGTGAAAGTGAAACGGTTTCTTCTTTTACCGAGGATTCCCGGTCCGAGGAAGGGGAATATTCTTGAGCATGTGAATCCATGCCAGACCCCATGCAGGAGAACTTTAATATATTCTTCCTGGTCCATTACCTGTCAGGACTGCCACTAAAAATTCCTGTCCTGGTGTACTCTCCTGCTAGGACTCAAACTCCAAACACTACTACCAGTACTAATGGTAAGGTTTTTCTATCAACACTCGCGCAGTTCTTGACTCAAACAAAATTGGTGCCGTTTGTTCCACTGATTTATTTGCCATGGGCAAAGCAGGTTTTAGTCCTCTCTTTCTCGATACTTCTTACAAGAAAGGTTTCTCACCTGCCACACTATTTCTTAACCCGGCATTAATTAACTGTTGATAATGTCTGAGTCACATTTGCCCTTCCTTGGCTTAGGCAATGCTTGTTGGTGTACGGATTAAATACTGCCTTCTCCTTACTATTTGAATAATAGTTACAATTTCCCTGTGATATTGATTTCTTGTTATCTTGCCAATGCAGGCTCCTGGACTTCCAAAGTACTGCCCCTCTTTACTTTGGCAATGGTTGTTTATGCTTTCCTTTGTAATTGTCCACTTTTTACTTGGATAATGCAAGTCTTAAACACTTTCACTACTGCCCCCTATTTGTCCAGGCAATAGAAAGAGTAACAGTTCCTTTCTGTCTTTCTTTTCACTTGTTTGTAAAGTTCAGATAACTTTCTTACATTTGTTCGGTATTCAAAATGGCATTCAGCGGGCAGCATTCGGCTACGGAGCATTCCGGGGTTTCCCATCTCAGGCAAACTCACCGGCTTTTCCATACGCTTCCACTCAAGCTGCTGCCGCTGTCTTCTCTGTACTCTTGTGAACATCGGACTGCTCCGGTCGCGTTCCCAAAGGCCCATACCATTTTAGAAAGGAGCCTGCTTTGCTCCTCCTTCTCTCAGGTGCGCACCAGCCACCAAGATCAGGTACTTCATAAAGAGAGCCTCTCTCTCTCAAGGGATGGCTTCTCAGTCTACCGCTTCCCGCTGCGCAACCACTGCAATTCCGCTTCTCAGCACTGAAGACCCTCTCAGGACCGGACTCTGCATTACTAAAACCGGTGGTTCGGGTGTCTTCCATCTTCTGCAACTTGGACGGACAACGCCTCCAAAGTCCCACTCAGATGTGGGACATCAGAACCATTAGACTGCACTTTGCAGTTTTTGGCCTCTAAGCTCCTCTTCTTCATCCCAGTGCTTAGGGCATTGTGGGACTTGAATGTTCCGATTATGTTTTTCATCAAAGACCTCAGTCTTACAGTAAGCTATTAAATCTGTAGGTTCTCTAAGGAAATGATTAGAGGGGTTCTCCCAATTCTCCTGAAGTGGTTCCCCTCTCATATGATCCTCCAGCAATACACCACCCCCAGGGCCGGGATTAGGAAGCATGTGCCTTACCCTGGCTACATGAGAAGGGTTCCTGGCCAGGGTTTCTGGGATAATCACATCGGATTGATCACACACGGTACCTGTATTAGGATTCCAGTGACTAGTCAGCTGATCACTCGTGCCACGAAATGAAGACTCCTGCAGACCTCAAGAGCCCTCCAGGGAGTGAAGAAGACTGGATGCAAAGGGAGTCGCCATGGTCAGGCAGCGACAGGCGATCTTCGATTGGCAAGCAAAGGATCAGGCCCTCAATGGCTTCCGTTAGGACTAGAAGGCTGAAAATGCAGGATCAGCATCTTGTAGCACAAGCTGAAGATATTCCAAGTTCAAAGGATGCACACTGAATGGTGACGACAGCAGTGTGGTAGCCCAGGAGAGAGCTGGTCAGTCCACACAATGATCTAGTGACACTTCCGAAGGCTCAACAGGCACGGATCCTCAAGCAAGGGTAGAGACTGGTTGTTTCCACTGGTCCATGGTTTAAAGCACCAACAAGGGTCTTCTTGAGATCAGGGCAGAGGAGCAGGGCTCAACTAGGACTGTCTACGACAATGCTGGTCATCTGCAATGGTTGCCCTCGTGTCTTCAGCGGGCTGAACTTGTTTGTAGGGATCCTAGCTCCAACAATCATCTGTTGAATGACCACAGGAGTCCTCATTGTATCTAGGATATGGACTGGAGTCGCCACCAGGTCCACCAAGGGTAAGGCTCTGCATCAACTGGCAGGAACTGTCCAATAATGGATAGCCAATGGCTACACATTCTGCCCAACTGCAGACACTCAGTGGCACAAATTTGACCTGGGACCAGTCATTCCAAGCCCCCACATCCAGCCACATACCCAGAATGCCACTTTGCCCAGGAAAGCAGCGGCTCTGCCTAGGAAAGGGCTTTCAATATGTTGTAATTTCGGACCACGAGACGGCCGGAAGATAGCCAAAGAATTATGGCCGAAGGACAGGCACCAAACCTGTGGCACAGCTATTTTAGCTGATATGGTACTGTGAGGAATCTGCTGATGTCTTCCCTTCTCCTCTAAAGGGAGACCTTTCCCATGGGCCAGGGTGTTGCTTCCACAGTACTATAGTCCCCCTGTGGGTGATACACAGGGGGAGGATCACATGGGAGAGGAAGTCCCTTATGGGACTGTGGACGGCCCTTCCCAGAGAACGTGGTATTCCTCCAATGTATAAGAACCTCCCTTCTTCCCCAAGTCAACCGGCAATCTTCACTATGGATGACCATTCCCAGAGAAAGTGGTATTCCTCCAATATAAGACCCTCCCTCCTTCCCCAAGTCAAACTGTCCTTTCCTGTGCCCAATCAGTATCTATGTATTTTATTGTGAGGTCAACCAACCTACTAGGTTAGACCAGACTAGTGGCCCTGAAAATACTGTTTCCCATATAACTCCAATACAAGTACTGTGAAGAAGATGATGACCAAGAGCCTGACAATTACTCCAGAGTGAATGGTCTAGTCTATCACTGCATTTGATTGGTCAAAGGAAAAACACATCTGAAGAGGGTAACCAACATGGAGAGAGCCATCCTCCAATGAGGAAGCATAGGCAATGGCGAGCCGGCCAACAGGGGACTGCAGTAGGAGACGCCATGCACGGAAGTGAACGAGAGCGCAGAGGTAGTCCACATGTACACGCTGCCGAGCACACCTCTGGGTGCCCTACAACCTAGCAAGCCTCTGGAAAGTAAAGCCCCGTCCCGAGAAGAAAGACGAGACTGGCGGAGCGATCGCTACAGAGAAGAGAACCTCAAACTCAAGTTCACCGGCCAGTACGCCACCGATGCAGTGAACGCCCGACCACTGCCTAAGCCTCAGAGGGTAGCACTGCTGCTCGGAGGACGCGAACTACAGAAACAGGTACATGGCCAGACCGAGAGGTGCTGGAGGTCGGGGAGGAATCGGGGAATGGCTGCAGAAGAGGAGATTAGAGGGTCTGGGACCCTGAAAGAAGCAGAGACAGTACAGAAGCGATCATATGCTTGGCAGGAGGGTAAACCAAGCTATTGCAACATAACATTGCAGGTCTGGGATCTGCACCCAAATAGGAGCCAAAGAATAAGAGGGTCTGGGACCCTGGGAGAAACAGACAGTCTACAAGCAGGCATACACTTGGCAGGAGAGTAAACCAAGCTATTGCGACCACACATTTAGAGTCTGGGGCACGCACCCACATGAGAATTGGAGAATACGAGGGGTCTGGGACCCTGACAGCACACGAGGCAGATCAGAAGAAAGCCTATGTGTTAGGCAAGATTGTATGCAGTACCCTTTGGGTGCACTACAACAACAGTAACATCCTGGCAATAGGAACCCAACCTTTGGTATAAGTCTGTACTAAACAGGTTGGTAGTGTGATTGAGCATCAAGGTATATCTCAAGAGGGGTCAATGTGAGCAGTAGGGTAGTTACACGGAGATTCACAGTGACAACTATGCAAAAAAACACTTATACTCAAGGTTTCTTTATTAAACAATTATTAATTTGTCAGTTTGAATAAGCCTTCTTCAAAAGGGACCAATATAATAGCAACACACAAATACCTTCAAAATACACACTCTTAGTTTCTACAAGTTCACAAGACCCCCTTTTGGGATGACACACAGACACTTCCTACACCTCAGGTGACTTAAATAGCTATGACACAGTGGACATTAATATATCACTGTTATACTTAGAGCAATACTGAGATGAGTGTCAAAGAAACGAGTTATTAGAATAAACAAGAGATCACAAATATTCTTAAGCAGGTAAGTACTTTTGAAACCCCCATAATGCAAACTAAGTTAACCCGTACCTGGAAGGAAGGCCCAACACAGTCAGAGGGAAGAGTCATTCGGGGAGCCAGGCCAGGCCAGGCCAATGTCAATTGGGTAAAAGTCTAGGTAGACTGAAGCACTTTCTCAGAGGTAGGTAAAAGTCTTGCATACTGTTTTAGAAGTCTTTGTAGAAAAGAAGAAATCAAAATAGGGCCACAGGCTGTTTAGGCTTGTGAAGTAAAGAAGCTGTTGGCAAATCTGCAGAAGCAACCACAACAAGTCTCACCAACAGAGAACAACGGCAGTTACACAACAAGAGGCAAGTTCTCTTAGACTGTACAGTACCTTTAGTTGGAAAACAATTGTGGCAGCTCTGCAGATCTTGGTGTTCCTGGGCCTCAGTCGTGGGGACAAGAGGGAGGACTTCTGGGGACTCATGCACTGCAATGGGACGGTCTCCAACTCCAACCGGCAATCTTCAAACAAGTGGCACTTCGGTGTTTCAGCTCCTCGCGACCTTGCTAATAGCACCACCGCGGTTCCTGGCTGTCGAGATGGGCTTATCTTGCATCTGGGGTCCAGCACTGTGTTCAAGTGGCTCAGGCTCGGTCAGTCCCGCTTCCTGGGAGTCCGGAGGATCTTCCTGGAGCTCTAGGCCAGCTTAAAAGCAACACACACACACACACACACACACACACACACACACAATCTGGTGTTCCTCTCCCTGGCTATTCGGTTCCAGCAGCAACTGCAGCGGCATTTCAACCAGCTCCGAGAGGATGTCCAGGAGGCTTACTTTGGAGTTGATTGGTCCCACCAACTCAAGGGGAGAAGTTATCCTTGCAGGGCTTCTCTAGTTGAGACAAAGGAACTGCATGATTTTTCCATCACAGAAAAGTTTGCATGGAAAATGTATGCACCACCAAAGGTTTGTACATTTCCCATGCGAACAAACACTGCAAATCACACATACAATCACACATACCCACACCACCACCCACGACACCCCCCACCCAAACCCCCACTCCCTTTACTTACCTTCAATTTGCCGGTCCCTGCGATGCCAGTTCCCTTTCACTTCCGTGATCGGGAACCGGCGCCGCAGGATCCTTTTTTTTTTTAACCACCAGCTGCAGGGGTTTCCCCCGCATCCCGCCGCCCAATATACTGTAACATCCCCGCTTTTTTTTTCCTTCGATGTCGGGTGTGCAGTGGGGGTGTCCCCTCCAACCCCCACTCCTTATACTGTATGGTGAACGGGGTGTTGCAGGTGACACCCCCGCAACCTCTGCAGTCTTTTTTTTTTAACTTACCTACAATGCATACCACCAAAGGTTCAAACTTTTGTTGTTCGATCCTTTGGTGGTAAGTATTTTTCTGACTTTTTGTGCGGGCGGACCTTTTTTTTTTTTTCAGTCCATTCGTACAATACCGAAACGAATTTATCAGCACAGCAGCAGGGTTTCACCGGACAAACCAATGGTCCAGGAGTTGCAGCAGGCTTCGTATTCCTTTGTCCAGTGGTCGACTCTGCCATCCAAGCCAAAAAGCCTCGCCTTTTATGCAGGTTTCTCCCATTCATTCCAGCCTAGCTGTCAGTCACCCAGCAGGGTGGCTGTCTTTGCGGACAGCCAGCTGGCCAATCACCTAAGAGTGCATTCCTGTCTCCTAAGAGATTAAGCACAGGGAGTTTCGGGCGCCTCCCTCACTTCCTGTCCCCACCAGACACCCTGGAGCCAATGGTGGGCTTCACTTGTGACTCTTGCCAAAGACAAAACGAACAAAGGGACCAAACCTGAAGAAGAAAGGGGCCATTTTGACAAATTGCACCCTTGGGTGGTGTACTGCAGCTGCGAACGCAGCCCGCGGTAAAGACACCACGGTAGTTAAAAGTAAACCACTGCCGTCAGCCATTCATCGAGGAAAAGGTAACAAACATTTTACATGAGAAACTAGATAAAGAGGATACTGAGTAACCGCTCCAGCACCCTACTGTAAGATTGTGTGTGCTGGGTCTAGAAAGTTATAAATGAAAGTAAAGTCAATTTCACTTCACTGCTCTTGGAAACAGTAGTTTATCCAAGAGAAAGGTATATTTAAACCTTGGGAAATCTGAAAGACTTCCCTGTGCCACTGCACTGAAGGTGCTGTGTGGTACAATGTAAAAAGATGATGCCTATGGAGTTTGTCAGACTCCACAACCAAAAGAAACAGTGTTCGAAAACACATAAAAATACATGAGAGTGGGAAAAAAGGGTCTCACTCTCTCCAGGTAGAAATGAAAAAGTCCTAGAGTCCAGCAAAAGAGCTGGGGGTCTCTAAGGTAGAGAGGAATTAGCACATTTCTGAGAATTCTCCCTAACACTATGCTTGGTAGGAGAGTACACCAAGTTGGTATAATGCAGAACTGTGAGTCTGGGACTCATACCTAGGTGTAATTGTAAGAGTACAGTAAGGTACATCCAAGAAGATACAGGGTCTGAGACCCAAGGAGATAAAGAAAGGAAAAGTAGAACCAGAAGGAATCGAGGGGAAAGGAGTAAACCCCTAAACTTTGGAGTTAAAACATTGTGGAACATTTCTGTTGTAGTTTTGAACACCAGAGACATTGGGAACTTTTCTGGAGGCGAAGTCAAGCCAGTGGCGCTAACCATGACTCGAAAAATCAGAAAACGCGAAACAAGAAAGAAGCGCACACAGCCGGTGAGTTGGCAAGCAACCTGAGAGACCGCTGTATGTTAAAGTGAATGAAGTAGCAACATCATATCACAAGTGAAGGCTGCACATGTGTGGATGAGACATGAACAAAGGCATACCCGTGAATGAACTTTAAAGTAATATACAGCTGCAAGGTCAGGCGTGACACCGTAGAGATGTCAACAATGCCAAGTAACCAAGCGGGCCGGTCAAAAGAAGTAGCCCATTCAAAAGTCTCAGTGAAAGGTGCATTGTCTGAAGTTAAAGGGCAGACAAACAACACGAGTGAAAGTGAATAGAACTTTCATTACCACTTTACTTTGGAAGAGAACACCCCTGCACATTTAGTTTAGGTCATTAGTGTTTGTGTCAGAAGTAGGTACTTGGGGAACGAAAGTGATAGACTTAGTTTGACATCCTGACATTTTCACTAGTTTCTTTGACACAGGGAAACCACCCTTAGCTTTAGGGACAGAGGCTGTTTTCCCAACCCTTTTCTTGATTAAATAAAAGTTCATAACCAAAACTATGCCAACTTTGTGTCCCAGCCTTACTTCTGCATCCTTATAGTACTTATGGCATTAAGCGGTGAAACACAAAAGAGCACGACTAAAAAGATGAAAACACGGTAGAAAAATATCCAGCCACCAGCCAATCCTGGACACATTGCATTTGTAACCAGAAAAGTTGTAAGGATACAAAGTATCTGAAAATCAGTACACTTTAAAGAGACATATACAGCTTTAGAAATACAAGAAATACATTGAGGGAGACAGTCTCTCAGTACTGATAAGCTTAGGGAATGACCAGTTTCCCCATAAGAATGAGCACAAAGCAAGGGAAGTAGAGCAGAAGACTTTACCTACCACCAGAAAGTCAGTTCACCAGTGTAAACAAAAGCAAAAAGAAAGGGTGTCCCATGAAAGTCTATTGGAGGAAAGCAGCAAAAAGAAAATATTTCCTAACAATGAGACAGCAAGTCAGACTGTTGGCACCAACTGCAGCCCTACGTTGCTTGGATTACATTTGCGTGATGCAAGAACAAGGATGCCTGCGATGGAATGAAAATGTAAAAGTGCTTAACAAAATATATGCTAGGGTTCAAGCAAAGTGTTAACAGTTGGAAGGCACAGTGGTCTAGAGATGATGTGCAAATGATTCATCATCTTATACTTGCAATTAGAATATATACTTTGCGTGTAACAATTCAACAGCTGAGTGATAATGGAATAACAAATGCAACTCTTATCAGCGTTGTGTGCTCACTCATGCTCAGAATGTCACATCAAACTGGGACAACATTACAATTTGTTATGTGAATGACTGGGAAATGAGTTATTGTTATTGCTACAGGAAAGTAAGCTGTGTGTTGCCTGGAAGTCAATGGAATTGCACAAATCCTGCCTATCCGTACCTCCTGCAGCAGCAGCAACAGTGGCCGGAGATGCGCCTGCCAACCGCAGCTGGTTCTGTAGTGAAAAGTCAATATTGTACCACTCTGATGTTCTGTCCATTGGCTTTGGGGGCATCACTAAGTTTGGATTCTCACGCACATCCAAGACCTACATGAGAAAAAAAGAGTGACAA
Source organism: Ambystoma mexicanum (assembly GCF_040938575.1). Lineage (NCBI taxonomy): Eukaryota > Metazoa > Chordata > Amphibia > Caudata > Ambystomatidae > Ambystoma > Ambystoma mexicanum. The sequence continues at coordinate 1,342,087,130 of NC_090923.1, read as the reverse complement.
AATTATGCAAGAAGCAGAACAAAGATTGTTATTATGTTGTATTGGTATTCTTTTATTGTAATCTATCTGCCTGTATGTTCTTTTCTTGCAACCCTGTACAAATTGCGCCCTGATGCCCCCGGGCCTGATGGTCTGCGCGTTATAAATAAACAAATACAAATACAAAGCTAAGGAGAGGCTGACGAAAAGAGGTACAGAAACGATAATGCACTAAACAAAATATGTTAGATAAAAGTTGTGAGGGGGAAAGACAAAAGGGAAACTTTGAAGAGAAAATTAGTAAGAATTAGAGTAAGAAAAAGTAAATATATACGAAGGTGAAAAAAGAAAATGAAATAGAAGACAATACATTGAAGGTTTAGAAAGACTGAAGAGAAGAAAACAGAAGAAAAATGCACAACTAAACAGAAAAATAAAGATGGAAAAAGAAATAAGGATACCACAGAAAATGAAGCAATGACAACAGAAAGGAGAAAAAACATCAGCGTTAAGTAAAATCATGTCTGAGACAAAAAAGGAAGCATAAAGAACAGTAAATACAATAGGCAATAATGTAGGCAGTCACGCAAAAGCAAAATAAGGAACAGAAAAAACAAGAGGGGCAAGCTGCAATCTGCACCAAAAAGTGGGGATACTCTGCCAAGGCCCCTAAGGGCTCCTATGCTCTTGCTGCCTCTCCTTGCTACATCCACTCCTTTGCAACATGTACTTTGCTGGGTGTTTTACAGCTGTAATGTTAAGACACTGCCTGTAGGGGAGAAGCAAGCTCAGAATAACTTGGTGAACAGTTGTGCTGTCAAATTGCAGTCTCAGTCACCAGAATCTATAGTGAATGACCAAACAGTTGGCAGTCGCCTATCCTTCCTCTGCAGTGACTTATCTTCTGGATCACTTTCAGGAAAGATGCATCTTTTGGCAACTTTCCCTCCACAGTTTCTATGCAGTTTCTATGCACCCCCCCCCCAATTGTTTTGTTTTTAACCGGTTCTCTCTTTTTGAGACTTCAGACTATCAGTATTGGGAAGCTGCGTTTCCTTTTTATATTTTTGTAAATATTTAACATTGCACACAATGGAGTGCAATGGAGATACTTTTGTATCACCCTAGCTTTTTACACTTCCGATTTTTGGTTACTTTTGTATGTGTATAAAGACGAGCTGGTGGCAGCAGATCTATTTTTACCATGCTTACGTTATTTTTAGTGTGCACATTCACGTTTACCATGTATGGTTACTGAACATAACTAGTGCCCTAAAATGCCCACGCCACAAAATTTTTGATTGTTCTTTGGCCATATTGTAGTTTGACCTACTTCCTGCCTTGCCAGGTGTCACGCCACTTTTGGGGAGACCGAGGTCCGTTGCGATCGCTCTCCCTTCTCCCTCCTGGCGGATCTACCCGCGCTTTCGCGCCTGGAGAGCCGCCAGGAGGAGAGCTTCTGGAACCGCTGCTGGAGGGTTGCGGCGCATGCGCGGGAAACCGCTGTCTCGGTTCCGCGCATGCGCCGTAGATTGGGCCTGCGCTTTGGGAAGGGCTTGCCTTCCAAGCCTCGTTTCGGGTCCGCCGGCACCCGGAGACGAAACGACTTGCGTTTCAGGCCTCGCGGGTGCCGGCGGCCCATAAAAGGGAACCGCAAGCAGAAGCTAACCGCGTCTCAACGCGGAAGCTTCGTTCGTGTTGCTCGCTCCTGGTTTCCTGTGGTTCCTGCTTCCACCTTGCCTTGCCCCCAGCCTGCCTGGGTGCCCTGCTCAACCTTGGGTCCTCTTGGGCCCTTTTGCCTTGCCTTGCCTCCAGCCTGCCTGGGTGCCCTGCTCAACCCTGGGTCCTTTTTGTCCTGCTTGCCTTCTGCCTGCCTGGGTGCCCAGTTTTGCCCAAGGGTCTCTTTGGTCCCTACTTGACCTCCAGTCGCCTGGCTTCCTTGTTCTCGCCCTGGGTTCCCTTGGCTCCAGTTTCCCCTCTGACTCTCCTGGGACCAATTAGGCCTTTGTCTTTTTCCCTATTCCTTGGGCTCTCCCTTGTTGGTTTCCCTTCCCTATCTGGTTCCCCTTTTCCTGTCTGGTCCTGCCTGGTGCCTCGTCCTTTTTGGATCTACAGACCATCGGGCTAGTCAGCCATCTCCAAACCAGCTACCTGAAGTTCGCCTGAAAGTGTCTTCCTGCGGATTGGTGCCCCGACTTAGTCTTTGTTTGGTGTGATCCCGCGTTCACCTTGGACTTCACCTTGTTCCGAATCTTCAACCTGACTGCTGTCTCTCCTGTCTGTGCTTGCACAGTCCCACCGTCACGTTAATCAGGAGAGTGCCTTCCGTGACGCTGGGAGTCTGTCCATCCTCCACCCTGTACCATTTGGGTGGTGGAGAGGCGGGTTCCCCGAGTCACACACTCGTCATTCAGCTGGCTACAGCCTGGCGGGCCCAACAAGATCCACATCAAAGAAAACAGGTACGCAGTCTTCACGTACATCTCAGCTTGACAGATTGAGACGCCTGCCTTCAGACCTTGAGATGGAGGATTCGCAAGAAGTGCGGAATGTGTTACAAGCACTCAGGGCGGAGATGATCGCCTTACGCCAGGAAAATCAAACTCTACGCCAAATGATAACCCAAGGGGTTCCGAGTACCTCACAGGCGGAAGGATCCTTGGCACACACAACGCCCATCAAGTTTGATGGAGATCCGCGACGAGTAGCGGAATTCTGTAATCATTGTCGAATCCATTTTCTTTTCAGGTCGACTCATTTCAACAATGATAAGGCCAAGATTGGTTATATCTTGGGGAATTTGACTGGCAATGCTCTGGCCTGGGCAACTCCGTTTGTGGTTACCAATAGCCCAATTTTGAATGACTTTGCAGCTTTTGAAAAAGCATTCCTTGAGGTTTTCCAGACGCCCAACCTGGCCTCTGCTGCGCAGAACCAGTTGATGGATTTGAAACAGGGGAACGCCGACATAATAACATACATTAGTCGCTTCCGTCTACTGGCAACCGATTCCCAATGGCCAGAAATCACACAAAAAACTCTGTTTCGTCGTGGGCTAAGAGAGGAGTTCAAGGATGAGTTACTCCATATACCCGAACCAGAGACTCTTCAACACCTAATCAAGCAGGTGCTCCGAATTGATCAGAGACTGGCAGAACGGAAGGCAGAGAGACGTCGGTTCGAGAGGGGCAGTTCCAGAATGACCAGTTTACCTGCCGTATCATTTGGGCCTACTGAATCAGGACCAGAGCCTATGCAACTAGGAGCTATGAGGGGTCCTTTATCAGAGGAAAAGAGAAGACGAAGAAGAACATTACGTCTATGTCTCTATTGTGGAGCTGCTGGGCATTTTCTGGGTACGTGCCCTTTACGATCCCAGAAGAAGAAGGCGGAAAACTAGAGGACCTGTCGTGTATTGGGAAGGCAGCGACAGGTCCCCCTCTTTCTTCAGTCCTTTTCCACGTTCTGTTCAGTTCTACATCCCATGCAACCCGCGGTGCTACAGACTCTGAAGATCCGAATCAAATTGCCTGGCAGAAGTTTGGAGGTGTTTGCTCTGTTGGATAGCGGGGCTTCCGGCAATTATATTGATGAAACATTTGCCTCTGTGAATCGGATTCCACTCTTGTCCAGATCCACTGCTCTGCCCGTGGAAGTCATCGACGGAACTCCTTTGTCCTCTGGGCCTGTCCGGCAATTCACAGTGGGTCTATCTCTTCAGATCGCCGACCATCTTGAAGATCTCGCTTTGGACGTCATTAAGTCCCCCACCTACAAGGTGGTTCTGGGCTTACAATGGCTGCAACACCATAATCCGGTAATTGATTGGAGAACGCACACCCTGACCTTTTCCTCTGCAGTTTGTGCTCAGAAGTGCTGTTTGTCCGCTCCGACCCAGGCTCATTCGACCCCCTTGAACTCTAATGGTAGTGGGGTCCGTGTGTGTTCCATCTCTCATGTTCCTCAGGAGTACGCCGATTTTGAGCACGTGTTTTCTGAACCGGGCGATATACCTCTACCACCACATCGCTCGTTTGATTGTTCAATCGAGTTGTTACCAGACTGCGTGATTCCCCATGGGAAACTACACGCTTTAACACGGGATGAGAAACAAGTGCTTCAGGATTACTTGTCGGATTGTTTACAGAAAGGATACATAGTTCCGTCTAAGTCGCCCGCAGGGTTTCCCTTGTTCTTTGTGAAGAAAAAGGAGGGCACCTTGAGACCTTGTGTTGACTATCGAGAACTAAATGACATAACAGCTAAAGACCGATATCCACTTCCATTGATTCGCAATATCCTGGAAACCCTACATACTGCCCGGATCTTCACCAAACTGGATTTACGTGGAGCGTATCACCTGGTACGCATCAAGAACGGGGATGAATGGAAAACGGCTTTCAAGACATCATTTGGGCATTTTGAGTATAGAGTCATGCCATTCGGTCTGTGCAACGCCCCAGCCATCTTTCAACGGTTTATGGACAACATCTTTAGTGATCTCATTGGTTTGTCAGTCTGGATATATTTGGACGATATCTTGGTTTTTTCCAGATCCATCGAAGAACATGTGAGACATGTACGTGAGGTCCTTCGACGTTTGTCTTTCAACCACCTATTCGCAAAGGCTGAGAAATGCAGTTTTCACCTATCCAGTATTGAATTCTTGGGATCTGTGATCAATCAGGATGGGATAGAGATGGACCCCAAGAAGGTACAAGCCATTCAGGAGTGGAAACAACCCCATGATGTAAAATCTCTACAACGCTTTTTGGGATTCGCAAACTTTTACAGGCGCTTTATCCCACTGTTCTCTCAAATCTCAGCGCCCCTTACCAGGCTGACCAGCAGTAAGATCACTTTCAGGTGGGATTCTCTCGCTTCTCAGGCGTTTGACACCTTGAAGTCGGCCTTCATGGCCGCCCCGATTCTGCGCCACCCTTAGGATGATCTACCTTATATCATAGAAGCAGACGCATCGAACTTTGCTGTTGGTGCAGTTCTTCTGCAGAAAGATCCAGAAACTTCCGTTGAACATCCGGTGGCCTACTTCTCACGCAAGCTGAGTCCCAGTGAAAGAAATTATGCGGTTATCGAGCGGGAACTGTTGGCTATAAAAACCGCATTTGAGGAATGGAGGCATCATCTACTTGGAGCCCGTTTTTCGGTGGAGGTTCGTACTGATCATCGCAACCTGCAGTATCTACGCTCCTTGCAATGCCGAACGCCCCGACAGGCTAGGTGGGCCTTCTTTTTCTCCCCATTTGTGTTTCACGTTACATACATTCCAGGAACTGCTAACTTGAAAGCGGACGCTCTCTCTCGATCCCTGGAAAAAGAGGAAGAAACGCCCAGCTTGGATCAGCCACCGATTTCCCCTCAACATTTCTTATTGACTTTGTCATCTCATCTACAGTCTATCGCTGACGCCACCTGGACGGATCCTGAAAGATCGGCCCTTCTTCGGCATGAGTCCGTATCGGAACATGATGGACTCCTGTTTTTCCGGAAGAGGCTTTACATTCCCGAGGGTACGATTCGAGAGGGCATATTGCATGGGTTTCATGATTCACCCACTGGAGGGCATCGAGGGATGAGAGCTACACGTGAACTGATATCCCGACAATTTTGGTGGCCTAGGTGGGCTACCGACATTCAGAGATACATCGAGAGTTGTCCCGTCTGTGCCCAATGTAAGGTCCCAAGGAGACGGCCTCTGGGATTGCTGGTACCAACTGAATTAGCACCATACCCATGGCATACTCTCGCCACTGATTTTGTGGTTGATCTACCTCCCTCTGACGGGTATACTTGCATCATGGTTGTGGTCGACAGCTTCACCAAATATGCTCATTTCATCCCATTCCACAAGATCCCTACGGCTGCTCAGATGGCTTCAGTCTTTCTCCACGAAATCTATTGATTACATGGTCTCCCAGAAAAGATAATCTCGGATCGTGGTTCTCAATATCTTTCAGCTTTTTGGAACAAGGTGTGTAGTCATCTGGGTATACGTAGAGCATTGAGTTCTGGTTATCACCCGCAGACCAACGGGCTTACTGAAAGGACTAATCAGACCCTGGAGGAGTACCTCCGTTGTTTTGCCAACGCCACTCAGTCCAACTGGAAGGCATGCTTAGATCTCGCAGAAGTATCCTACAACAACACTGTTCATGCTTCCATTGGAATCAGCCCATTCTTCTGCTCTACTGGTCAACATCCCAAATTGGTGCCGTTTCATCCTGTGCCCACCAGTACTGTTCCGTCTGCTGATGTCCTGGTCTCAACCATTCAACGACAACAAGAATTGGCTCATGAGATCCTGAAGAGAGCCAAGGAACGGATGAAGGCCCAGGCTGACAGGAAAAGGAGTTTGGAACCAGATTTTCAAGTGGGGAATAAGGTGTGGCTGTCCTCCAAAAACCTGCCACTTCGCAATTTACCGGTTAAACTAGCTCCCCGGTATTTTGGTCCGTTCACGATAACCGGTTATCCTCCGTAGCCCTCCGTCTCCAGTTGCCTCCCTCTTGGCATGTACACCCTGTTTTCCATGTCTCCCTTTTGAAGCCCTATGTGGCCGATCCCTATGGTCGGTCTTGCCCTCGCCCTGCCTCTGTCCTCGTCCAAGGGGTCCCAGAATTCGAGGTTCAGGAGATTTGCGATGCCTGCTATCGCAGGGGGGTGCTTCATTTCTTGGTGGATTGGAAAGGGTACCCGGCTTGTGATCGTACTTGGGAACCCCATCAGCATGTGCATGCTCCCCGCCTTGTGCGAGAGTTCTATGATCGGTTTCCTTGGAAACCCGGGGCCCCGGGTCTTACTGGGAGGGGGCATAGTGTCACGCCACTTTTGGGGAGACTGAGGTCCGTTGCGATCGCTCTCCCTTCTCCCTCCTGGCGGATCTACCCGCGCTTTCGCGCCTGTGGAGCCGCCAGGAGGAGAGCTTCTGGAACCGCTGCTGGAGGGTTGCGGCGCATGCGCGGGAAACCGCTGTCTCGGTTCCGTGCATGCGCTGTAGATTGGGCGTGCGCTTTGGGAAGGGCTTGCCTTCCAAGCCTCGTTTCGGGTCCGCCGGCACCCGGAGACGAAACGGCTTGCGTTTCAGGCCTTGCGGGTGCCGGCGGCCCATAAAAGGGAACCGCAAGCAGAAGCTAACCGCGTCTCAACGCGGAAGCTTCGTTCATGTTGCTCGCTCCTGGTTTCCTGTGGTTCCTGCTTCCACCTTGCCTTGCCCCCAGCCTGCCTGGGTGCCCTGCTCAACCTTGGGTCCTCTTGGGCCCTTTTGCCTTGCCTTGCCTCCAGCCTGCCTGGGTGCCCTGCTCAACCCTGGGTCCTTTTTGTCCTGCTTGCCTTCTGCCTGCCTGGGTGCCCAGTTTCGCCCAAGGGTCTCTTTGGTCCCACTTGCCCTACTTGACCTCCAGCCGCCTGGCTTCCTTGTTCTCGCCCTGGGTTCCCTTGGCTCCATTTCCCCTCTGACTCTCCTGGGACCAATTGGGCCTTTGTCTTTTTCCCTATTCCTTGGGCTCTCCCTTGTTGGTTTCCCTTCCCTATCTGGTTCCCCTTTTCCTGTCTGGTCCTGCCTGGTGCCTCGTCCTTTTTGGATCTACAGACCATCGGGCTAGTCAGCCATCTCCAAACCAGCTACCTGAAGTTCGCCTGAAAGTGTCTTCCTGCGGAATGGTGCCCCGATTTAGTCTTTGTTTGGTGTGATCCCGCGTTCACCTTGGACTTCACCTTGTTCCGAATCTTCAACCTGACTGCTGCCTCTCCTGTCTGCGCTTGCACAGTCCCACCGTCACGTTAATCAGGAGAGTGCCTTCCGTGACGCTGGGAGTCTGTCCATCCTCCACCCTGTACACCATTTGGGTGGTGGAGAGGCGGGTTCCCCGAGTCACACACTCGTCATTCAGCTGGCTACAGCCTGGCGGCCCCAACAAGATCCACATCAAAGAAAACAGGTACGCAGTCTTCACGTACATCTCAGCTTGACACCAGGTCAGGAAATTCCATATAGGCACATGCACTTGCTCATGAAAGCTGCTGTGTGTGTGGCACAGGAAGTGGGTGGATCTGTCTGGTCCCACTGCACATTCGCGGTGCCAGAGTCTCTAGGTTTGGGGCCGGAGTGAAACCAATAGCTGTGCCCGATTAGACAACTACTGGTTGTTTGAATGGAGCAGATCATTAATATAAGGTCACACCACAAAAACAGTGAAATGACATACCTAGGTGGAAAGGGATGCAAAACCAGAAGTGTATGCAGCAATTTTAGACAACTTGGAAGCTATTTGTAATCATAGGTTATCTGATGGCATGGTGATTGAAGAATTTGAACGTCTGGGCAGGAACCTAATTCCATATTTTACACTTAAAATTAACCTAGAAAAGAGGGCTGCGGTGGAAAATGCATGGTTTGATGAGGATTGCATCAAGACAAAGAAGGGTTTGGTCCAGTGTACCAGGACAAGTGTAATTATTGATAAGAGTAAGCTCTGACAACTTGGAGCAGAATATAAAGCTCTGCTGAAAAAGAAAAGGAACAAGTATGGGAAGTATTGCATACTGCCCTAGAAGAAGGAGATACCATCCACTTTTGGAAACTGGTTACATCAAGGGAGCCGGGTGGTGACCAGGCACCGTCATGTTGTGTTCCGGGCTGAAACCTGGTGGGGAACTAGTATATTTCCAGACTGTATGCAAGTATAGAAAAACCATCTGGGGCTGCACTTGAATGAAATGTGGATAGCCTTTTACTCTATGGAGAATAGCAAATTTCTTTAGATGAGGTGGAAGCCGCTTTGGTTTCACAAAAATCTGGCCAAGCAGCGGGCCCTGATCTTGTACCAGTGGACATTTCTAAAGATGAGATGGCGATATGGGTTGCAACTCTGTGCAGGGTCTTCAATGCAGTAATACGATCTGGGGTTCTTCCAACAACTAGGGACGCTACTATAGTCTCCATTTACAAGAAGGCGGGGAATGGGGGGAGAGATCACATTGAGAATTATCGCCACTAGATTCTGTCGGGAAAACATTTGGAAAAGTGATACTGACTAATTTACAGAATTGGGCAGATGAATCGCGAGTAATCAGCGAAGCGCAGGCTGGCTTTCGAACCAGCAGAGGCACAGTGGATCATTGTTCCCTCCTTTTTTTACTAATCCAAAAATACACAAATTTGGCAAAGACTAAGCTGTATGCCATTTTTTGGGACTTAAACAGTTTTCAATACAGTTTCAAGAGACACTTTGTGACTAGTTCTAAGTGACCGGAATGCACCTCTTCCATTGGTGGAATCCATTAAATTACTGTATTCGAAAACTGAGGCATCAGTGCTTTAGGGACTGGGAGGGAAACATACTAAATCTTACGCGGTCAATAAGGGGGTGCGTCCTGGCGCCCCAACTCCTCTCCATTTATAGCCAGGGAATAGTGGATGCATTAGAGGGGGGTGCAACCAGGATGGCATATAGGAGCTGGCCAAACCTCCTTTATGCAAATGACGCAGTTATTTTAGCAACATCACCACAAGGGTTGGCCACATCACTGGATATTTTTAAATCTAAGAGTAAAGAGTTTGGATTGGAGCTAAATGTAAAAAAAAAAAAAAAAAACATTATGGTTTTTAAGCCCCCCCCCCCCCTTTGCAGAGAGCAGCCCTATGAGAGTAGCAATTGATGGTATAATATTGGAGCAAGTCAAATATTTTGATTACTTGGGCACCGGCTTCCATGAATTAGGTGGTTGGTCTGAACAACTACATAAAGTCCAGATTAATCTGGGGAAATCTAACGGGGGGGGGGAATATATTATTTTTCTTCCGCCATGGTAGACGGGCAGTCTGACTGGCTCTGAACTTTTACGAGAAGCAAGCCCTACCGGCAGCTCTTTAAGGGTCGGAACTCTGGGGCTACGCCAACACGACCCCACTATCTGTCTCTGAGAATTCATGAAAAGGTTACTTCTGCTCCCGACATATGTCCCAAAAATATGTTGGACCTAATGGATCTCAATGTCTTCCCCATAGCTGACTAGATTGCTCTTAAGCCTGTGCTTTATTGGGTCAGACTTTGGACTACTTGGGGTTGGCATTATACCAAGATGCTTGGAGAAATGTTTTACTTCTGGAGGGGGCCAAAAACTGCAGCTGGGCGGTGTGAGAAACCAAAGGGTATCTCACCCGCTGGTTCTCGGGGACTTGTTATCCAGGTGGCCAGGACACAGCCATCGCCTGGGTGAGGGGTCTTAGGGGAGTGGGGGTGAGTTAGCTAATGGTGAGATGCAGTATTCTGATTTTTCTTTCCATCTACCCCATCCTATTCTTTAGGACTTTCCGAAGTCCCAACTTTCCCACTGTTAGGGAGAATTCTCAGAAATGTGCTAATTCCCCTCTACCTTAGAGACCACAAGCACTTTTGCTGGACTTTAGGACTTTATTTTTTACCTGGAGAGAGGGAGACCTTTTTCCCATTCACTCATGCATTTTTTCTATAATTTGAACTCTGGGTTTCTTTTGGTTTTGGGGTCTGACAAACTCCATAGGCATCATCTTTTTACATTGTGGCACACAGCACCTTCAGTGCAGTGGCACAGGGAAGTCTATCAGATTTCCCTAAGGTTTAAATACCTTCTCTTGGATAAACTACTATTTCCAAGAGAAGTGAAATTAAATTGACATTTGTAACTTTCTAGACCCAGCACACACCATCTCACAATAGGGTGCTGGAGGGGTTACTTAGTATCCCCTTTGTCTAGTTTCTCATGTAACAATTTTATGTTACCCTTTCTACAATTGTTGGGTGGTGGCAGTGGTTTACTTTTAACTACTGTTGTGTGTTTTCACTGCGAGCTGCATTCGCAGCTGCAGTACAGCACCCATGGGTGCCCATTTTGTCAAAATGGCCCCTGTCTTCTTTTTTACGCCATTTCTTGCTGTAAATGTCCTTCTTGAGATTTACTCTGCACGCCAAACCAGGTTTGGTTCCTTTGTTCATTCTGTCTTTGGCGGGATTCCCGAGTGGCTCCAGGATGTCTGACAGGGGCAGGAAGTGAGGGAGGTGCCCGAAACTCCCTGTGCTTAATCCCCTTGGTTACAGGAATGCACCCAAAGGTTATTGGCCGGCTGGCTGTCCCTGCTGTGTGATTGACAGCTAGGCTGGAACGAATAGGAGAAACCTGCATAAAAGGCAAGGCTTTTTGGCTTGGAAGGCAGTGTCGACCACTAGACCAAGGAATCCGAAGAATAACTAGGAAGAGATGCCTGCTGCAACTCCTGGACCGTTAATTTGCCCGGTGAAGCCCTGCTGCTGTGCTGAAGCTCCGAATTCACCTCGACTAGAGAAGCCCTGCAAGGACAACTTCTCCCTTTGGGTTGGTGGGACCAATCAACGCCAAAGTGAACTCTTCTTGACATCCTCTCGAAGCTGGCTGTACTTCCACTGCTGCTGCTGTTGCTGCTGGGAGAGGAACACCAGATTAAGTGTATCGCTTTTAAGTCGGACCTGTGCTCCAGGAAGATCCTCCGGACTCCCAGGAAGCAGGACTGACCCAGCCTTAGCCACCTCAGAGTGCTGGACCCCAGATGCGAGGAAAGCCCAAAGTGGTAGCCGAGCACTGCGGTGGTGCTATTTGCTGAGATGCGAGTAGCTCAAACCGCAAAGGGTCTGCTGAATTGAAGTTTGCCCTCGGCTGCTGCTGACCGTCACATTGCAGTGCAGGAGTCCCCAGACATCCTCCCTCTTGTCCCCACGACTGAGGCCCAGGAACAACAGGATCTGCAGAGCTGCACAGGAACAGAAGCCAGCTGGAACCATTTCTTCTAACCAAAGGTACTGTAAACTAAGGGGACTTGCCTCTTGTTGAGTAGCCTTACTTGTTCTCAGTTGCGACTAGTCTTGGTTGTTTGCAGCTTTGCTCAACACAAGCCACCCAGCTTGTGGCACTACATTGATTCTACATTTTCTACAAATACTTCTAAAACATTGTGTAAAACTTTTACTTACCTACAAGAAGTGCTTCAGCTCCTTCCAGGAAGGGGATAACTTACTTTGCATTGGGGGATTCAAAAGTACTGACCTTCTTCAAAATATTTGTGTGACCTTTTGTTTTATTCTAGAACCCCTTTTCTTTGACACCAATCTCAGTATTGCTCTAAATGTACCAATGATATATTAATGTCCACAGTGTCCTAGTTATTTAAGTCACCTGAGGGTGTAGGAAGTGTCTGTGTGCCATCCCAAATGGGCAGTTGCTGATTTACAGAAACTAAGAGTGTATATTTTGGAGTGTATTTGTGTGTTACTTATATATTGCCCCTTCTGAAGAAGGATTATTCAAACTGACTGTTAAATGAATAATTGTTTAATCAAGAAACCTTGAGTGGAAGTGTTTATTTGGATACTTGTCACTGTGAATCTGTGTAAAAACCCTACTGTTCACATTGACCCCTCTTGAGATAAGCCTAGCTGCTCAGCCACACTACCAACCTGTGTAGTACAGAATTATACCAAAGGCCGGGTTCCTATTGCCAGGAGGTCTAGTTTGTTGTCTCCCAAAGGGTACGGCACACAATCTTGCCTAACATCCACAGTCCCTGCCTTTATGCGCAAACACTGGGCCAACGGAAGAGGGTGACGAGAGTAACCAGACTAACTCTCTCACATCGTACTGGACATGTCCCGTTAATCAGGTCAGGCAAAGTCAGACACTTTACCCTAAATGCATTCACCCGATACCAATTCGCTCCAATCGCACAAATAAAAGGCAACACCTAAGCAAGGAGGAACACGAGAACGAGCAGAACTCCCGGGACAAAGGCACACCTACTGGAGCAGAGCAACAGACCAAGGGACGAGAGCAGCAGGCTGAAAACCCCAAGGTTCACCTACTGAAGGTCGTTGCCTCCGACAGACCGCTAAACACATGTGGAGAAGGCCAGATCCCACAAGTGTAGATTGCATTGTGTTTAAAGGACGGCAGCCACCCTCTCGGGTGAACGGCAAAGTTGGGGAGGCGAAGTCAAGCCTGTGGTACTAACCTTGACTTGAAAATCAGAAAACGCAAAACAAGAAAGAAGCGCGCACAGCCGGTGAGTTGGCAAGCAACTTGAGAGACTGGTGTATGTTAAAGTGAATGAAGTAGCAACATCATATCACAAGTGAAGGCTGCATGTGTGTGGATGAGACGTAAAATACAGCTGCAAGATGAGGCATAAAACCGTCGAGAGGTCAGCGATTCAAAGTAACAGAGTGGTCCGGTGAAAGGAAGTAGCACATTCAAAAATCTGTCAAAGGTGCATTGTTTGAAGCTAAAGGGCGAACAAACAGCAAGAGTGAAAGTAAACAGTGAACGTTGAGTCGAAGTGGGGAAGGGAGCCCCCTTGCAACTTTGTGTGAACTGTATTGTGAGATCTGAGCCCGGCATAGGGGGACATACGAGAACTGTGTGGTGAAAGGTCTGAGCCTGGCAGAGGGGGACCTTTGTGAACGTTTTGGTTGAAACATTATTTGGAAAGTCACAGAAAGGAACTTTAAACTTGGAAGGCCAGATGGGCCCCGATTCATGGTTTTGAACAGAGTACCGTGTTGGAAGCCCAGCCAGAGTGTCAGTCTGCCTACAAGCATGGCCTTACCCCGTGAGGTCTAACGTGGGGAGGAGAGCTGATTCAGCCACATTATCATTTGAACACCGACAACCTTTTCCTTTTGCATACATTTTCTCCTTTTTACACTTTTTGTACAAGCGATAGGGCAGGCATTAGATTTTTGTTAGTATAGGCCATTTTGATTTGACAGACTCCTAGAACTGTTTTGTTTATCGTTTGATGGTTGAGACTACTACAATCTTAGTTATAGGGCAGAATAGGAGTTTCTCCATTTTTAATAAAGGTTTTACAAATTGTATCCATTGTGTCAGTGTCACTAGTTGTGATATCATGCCTTCCCTAAGTGGTCCATGTCAAGCAATGGCTATATACGCTGAATGTTGGATCTTTGTGGGACAACCCTGATGATTGTAAGAAGTCTACGAAAATAACTCTTGAAGCTAATGCTAGAAGAAACGCTGGAAAAGATGGAGACCAAGAGGGCCCTATTGAAAAATGACCCAGAACTTCTCTCTAGCAGTAGGATGGGAAACTGCAAGGACCTGTTGGATGAAATTCACCCGCCTTATGAATGCTCTCTTTACCTTTGGCTGAGGCTGGGTATATTACAGACTGCGCACTTGGTCACCTTCCAGGTCTGGCACATGCCCTTTATGTGGAATTGGTAATGAAACAATTACACATTTTATGCCAATATGTTCTGTAACTCTGGAATTAAGGTGCTAATATCTGAAACCAATACTGAATTTTCAAAGGGACGTACCACATTTGAAGCCATGCAGTTTCTAACGGAACAGAAGAACAAGTTACTTACCCATGGTAACTTTCTTTCGACTGGATGTTCCTCCCATGTATTCCTCATCTTTGATATTTCCTAATATTCAGCCTGCTGCCTCTGACATTTTTCAGTAGACGGCAATGTGCGTCGATGCCTGTCGAGTCAATGTCCCTCGGAGGCCTCCGTCTCAACGTCGACACAAGTACAAGTACTGCGCGCGCGCACAGTGCCCATTGCTCAGTTCTGTTTTGAAGAGCAAAGCACTGTCCTGAGTTAGACGGTTATTACCCTTCAGAGTGTGCAGACTGTAACCACAAGGGAATTTTTACTGCAGGGAAGGATGGGAGGAGCCAAAAGGAATACGTGGGAGGAACATCCAGTCGAAAAAACGTTACCATGGGTAAGTAACTTTTTCTTCGAATGGATTGTGTCCTCCCACGTATTCCTCATCTTTGATACACTCCCAAAGCAGTTATATAATTTGGAGGAGAGAGTACAATTTGAATCATTAAGTATGCACTTAATGCAGTCTGCCTTTCCAAAAATAGATTCTTGGCTAGTGGAGGAATCCAGACTATAGTATCTTGTAAAGGTGAGTGCAGACAACCATGTGGCAGCTGCCCAAATATCCTTTACAGGAACTCCCCTTTGCAAAGCCGACGAAGCTGCGACACCCCTGGTCGAATGATCCCTTATATGTTATGGAGGGTCTTTACCGGGCAATTTGTAAAATTCTGCAATTGTTAAAATGATCAACCTAGAGATGGTTTGTTTGGTGTTGGCTAGACCCAATATATGACCCGTGTAACCCACAAACAATTGGTCAGTTTGTCTCAGCTTTGCCAATCTGCTAATGTAAAAACTGAATGCATGCCTTGGATCGAGCCCGTGCAGTCTTTCTTTCTCTTTCCAAGGATGTGGAGGAGGGTAAAAAGGATGGCAAAGTTATGAGTGAGGTGAAATTAAGAAACAACCTTGGGGAGGAAGTTAGGCTTACCTTTAATACCACTCTGTCTTTATGAAAGACAGTGTTTGGTGGCTTGCAGGATAAAGCCTGTAGCTCACTCACCCTTCGGGACGATGTTATTGCCACTAA
Source organism: Ambystoma mexicanum (assembly GCF_040938575.1). Classification (NCBI taxonomy): domain Eukaryota; kingdom Metazoa; phylum Chordata; class Amphibia; order Caudata; family Ambystomatidae; genus Ambystoma; species Ambystoma mexicanum. The sequence continues at coordinate 1,342,071,674 of NC_090923.1, read as the reverse complement.
GAAGACTGTTTTGAGGGTAAGAAGTCTTAATGGGCACGAATGAAGAAGCTCAAAAGGAGCACCCATTGGAAAGTTTAAGACCAAAATGAGATCCCACAGTGGGACTTGAAAATGAGTTTGGGGATAAACATTAGTTAATCCCTTCAACAATTGTAGTACCAGAGGTATTTTAGGTATTCTGCAGTGCGCTTGAAGATGGAAAGCGCCGCTAGGTAACCTTTGATCGTACCAATCAGGAGCCCCAGATTTGCTCAATGTAAAAGAAAAGATAACACCATCAGTGTATTGCATGAGAAAGGGTCAACATTCTTATCCTTACACCAGCTGCAGAACTCATTCCAACGGCAGCGGTATAAGGATTTGGTTGCTGGCCTTTGGCCGAAAGCAAAACCTCCATTATGTTGTCCGGGAGGTCTCAATCCTTGTATCTCAGCCTCTCAGAAACCATGCATGAAGGCTCAGAGTTCTGATATCCGGATGGAGAACCCAACCCTCCTCTTGCGAGATAAGATCCGCTCTTTGTGGAAGACGAATCAGAGGGCAGATGGACATATCCAGAAGGTCGCGCTACCACTTTCTCTTAGCCCTATCTGGGGCCATTAGGATTATGGATTTCCTGAACCTCCTCAACCTCCTTATTATGTGAGAAATGACGGGACTGGAGGAAACGCGTAGAGAAGTGGAAAATCCCAGTCCACCATGAACACCTCTCCTAGAGTTCCTCTCGGAGGAAATTCCCTCGAGCGATACAGTTCGCACTTCCGGTTGGCATTGGTCGTGAACAGATCCACTTGAGGGATTCCCCAAAGGGTGAAGATCTCTTGAAGGACTTCCTGAGCTAGATCCCACTTGTGGCAGATTGCTTTGCCTACTCAGAGTCCGCCGTCGTGTTCTTCTCTCCGGCTAGGTGAACTGCCGACAAAGATTCCTTCTTGTATTGCCCAGAACCAGAGCTGCATTGTCTCTCTGCACAGTGGTAGTGATCCTACGCCTCCTGTCTTCTTGAGGTTGTAGACCACTGTGTTGAACGTCATTATCAGGACATTCTTTCCCCGTACAGATGGCAGGAAAGCCTTCAGCGCTAGTCTGATTGCCCTCAACGCTAAAGTTGATATGTAGTTTGGACTCCGATGGAGACCAACGACCGCTGATGGTCAAATCGTTGGTATGGGCTCCCCACCCCGTGAGTGAGGCATCTGTCAATACTGTTCTCTCCGGCCATGGTTGCCAAAAAGGTTATCCTTTCAAGATGTTCTCCCGACAGGCCCACCACTGAAGGTCCAGCGAGACTGTTTCGGATTTGCAGGAGATCCGACATTCTTCCTGAGAATTGTGACCACTGAGAGCCCACTGGCGAGATCTCATTCTCAGGCGAGCCTCTGGCACCAGAAAAATGCAGGATGCCATGAGGCCGAGCAACTGAAAAAGAAAAAAAAATTATAATAAAATAAAATCGAAGGCCAGAAGATGTTGGCCATTTTAGAATTGTGTTACCATCTGCAGAATGTCTTGAGCCCTCGCCTCTGGTGGCAAAGCTTTTCCCAGGGATGCATCCAGGAGCGCTCCAATAAACTGGAGTCTTTGTGATGGTATCATGTGGGACTTCTTGACTTTGAGGGAGAAGCAAGTATAGCTGAGATGATATAGGGCTTCTTCTGGGGAACTGGCACTGATTAGCCAATTGTCCAGGTAACGGTAGACGTGAATCCCCCCCTCTCCGGAGACTCGCTGCCACAGCCGCCATTAGCTTGGTGAAAACCCTTGGGGCGGAGCTTACCCCTAATGGCAGAACCCGAAACTGATGGTGAGAGCTGCCAATGGCAGACCTCAGGAACTTTCTCTGCATGTAATGGATCGGCACATGAAAGTAAGCATCCTGGAGGTCCAATGATACCATCGATCCTGAAGCTGGAGGGCCTGAAGGATCTGAGAAAGGGTTACCATCTTGAACTTGTCCTTCCTGAGGAACTTGTTCAAGTCTCGTATTCCAAGATGGGTCTCATTCCTCTGTCCTTTGGAATTAGAAAACAGCTGGAGTACCAACCCCTGTTCCTCTCCGCTACAGGTACTGGTTCTATAGCACATTTCTCTAGCAGGGTTAAAATCTCCTGCATAAGGAGCGGATCTGGAACTTTCAAAGAGTTGTTCCCCGGTGGATGACTGAGGTTTTTGTAGGAAAGGCAGGCAGTAACCTTGGGCAACTGTCTCCAATGCCTAAGCATCTGATGCAGTAGCCTGCCATTCTGTCAGATGCTGTGACAACCTGCCCCCTACTGCTGTCTTGTGATGTAAGACCTCAGAGAGGTTTTGGAGTGGCTGACGCAGAGGCTGAGGGTAAAGCAGCCCCTGCTTTTGCGGTCTTAGTACCTCTATCCCGTCCACCACGCGGGAATCGTCTTTGACCTCTTTGAGCTAGCTGTTTGAGAAACAGTCCCTTTCCTCCCCCTCGGGATGTGGTCAGCAGCCATTTAAATACAATCCCCAAGGATGTGGGTAAACCTTGCCAGCGTGTATATGGCATTAGCAGACAAACTCCATACCGCCGTGAAAACCTTCTTGGCCATAGCATAGTATTTTTTGTCATTCCTATCCTGTGGGATAGGCATTTTGTTTGCCAGAAGAGGTTGCAGTGTGTACCACCAGGCTTTCTGGTGTTGGATGCTTCGAAAGGCATAAAGGGGCCGAAGCTGATGCTCTATATTTAGCGGTTAACCTCTTATTTACTGCTGGGACAACCTCAGGTGTTTCCCAGTTAGAAGATACTCTCTTCTGTAGAGCCTTGTGACAAAACTGTCAACGGCTTCGATTTCTCCGAAGTCGTCGAGGTCTTCGATGAAAGCATCGAAGGAATTTTCATGTACGGCGTCGAGGTTGTCGACGCTCGCAGAGTTGATGACTTCTCCTTCGATCCCGGCGTCGACGACGTACTCTTTGGCTTTGACGTATGGGTCGATAATGCTGACTTTTTGTGCATCACAGAGGATTTCTCTCGACTCGAGGGATAGATCGCTCTGGAGGAGTTTCCACAGCCGAGGTCGAGGACTCACGGCTCCTGTGCTTCCCAGGTCTTTCATCTGGGGTATCGCCTCTAGGTGTCTTCGAAGGAGGTAAGGCCGCGTTCTCGAACACCTTCAACATACTCTTTCTGAATTCCTCCCATTGTGCTGGGGGATTATGTTTCGAGGGACAAACAACTCTTTTGGGTGAACTAGATGAAGAAGTGGACAGCGACCTATGGCGCCTTTTCTTGCCATACCTCGAAGACGAGGAATGATGCGATCCACTTCGTGAACCAGAACGGGAGTGTTTGGGTTTTTTAATGACAAGGAGTCAGATTATTTGCGTTTGGATGGGGTAATAGATTTTTGAGGCCTACCTCTCTCCAACTTCCCTCTGCGCTCCCTCAAGGCCTTGGCCATCATCGACATGCATTCGTCACAATCGGACCATGGATGCTCTGCACCTAGGCACCACAGCCAGACCGTGTGTGGTTCCATCACAGACATCTTAGCCTTGCAGTCGCAGCATTTTCTTAAAACCGGAGGGAGGAGTAGATGGAGACGATGAGGAGGCCATCTCGTCGAAACTCTAAGAAATTTCACAGGAAACGCGAAGAAATTCCAATATTAACACGGAACCAATAGTTACATTACCGAAGCTGTGAAGCGTAGAAAAACGGAACTGAGCATCGGGTGCTGCACGCTACTTATACCTGTGATGACGTCGACGTCGAGAATGTGTTACGCTCACCTGGCATCCACGGGGACGCCACCCAGCCAGCTGGTTGCTGATGCCCTTCCTGATGGTTCCCCTGTGGCCTCGGTGTCGAGGGAATTCTGGTTGCCGGAATCGGTGGGCTCTCCATCCTGCTCTCTGGGCAGGGGCGCGTTGGCTTTTGTGGGCGCTGGCAGTCCAGTTACTTCACTGACTGCGGCCCTTGTAGTGTCTTTCAGGTAGGTCTTATTGCAATTAATGGCGTCGTATTTCTTCCATGCCTTTTGTCTGTTCTAATGTCTCTTTTTATCTCCTCTAGGGGCGTGGAGTGTCCACTCGGAGAACGGGATGTGCTGGTTCTCACTGGGAGGTGATGGCGCGCTATAGCGCTATGATGCGGTAAGGAGGCGCTTTGCGTAGCGCAGCGATGCCTTGTTCTCACTGACCTGTGTTTGTCCCTTTTTCGTAGGTCGCGGAGAGTACCCAGCGCAGATGGAGTTTCCGGAGCAGTGCCGGTCGATAAGTAGCCAGCCAGGTAAGTCCTTAAGCGCTTTTATGGTTGTAATGTCTCTAGTACTGTCTTTCTCCTTTTCTCAGGTCTCTCGATCCGGGCGGCGAACTCCTCCAACAGAGATGCCCAGGAGCTGTGAGCAGAGATGGATGAAGATTGTAGGTAAGATTCTGCTGCTAACGATGCTTCTTTGTTTTTTCTGCAGGTCCGGAATTCGTCGGGTTCGGGTGAGCGTCACGTTGCAAAGTAACGCGAAACGTGTGTTCTTGTTCGGGTGTGGTTTAAATAGCCACTGTAAAGTAGTCCAGGTAAAGTAGTCCCTAGGCCACCACACCCAAAACACTAGACCGCATAGCTTGGTTCTAGGAACCTAGCTATGTGGATGCCTCCATGTTGGCTGAAAGCCTTAATAAAAAAGTCCCTTAAGCAGATGCCTCTCCCAACTAATGATCCTGGCGCCAAAGGCGCCAGGACTGGCCCCAAGAGGGCTTGAAAAGTGGAAGTCTGGCCTTATTAAAGATCTGAGCCCTGATCCCACCTGGCTTGTGGGCTTGCCAGTGGGGGTCAGGGCTGAGGGTCGTGACAGAATGAGGCCTCTGAGGGACATCGACTCGACAGGCATCGACGCACAGCGCCCTCTACTGAAAACCAAAATTCTGAGGCAGCAAGCTGGATATTAGGAAATATCAAAGATGAGGAATACGTGGGGTGACACAATCCATTCGAAAGTAGCTTTTACAGTTGCCAGGTATATACATCCGGCCTGGTTATTATGGCAAAGGCTAGTGGGAAATTAACTGTCAGTAATGATTAATGTACCTGTTTTGAGGCTGCGAGCTTGCTCTCCTCAAATGGTGTCTGTTCTTTTTAGGTAACAATGGTATATTTGGCACAGTGCTGTATCTTTTTATACATCTTTTAGGTAGTATTGATAAGGTTTATATACTCTGTATTTTTACTTGACCGTACAGGCCTTTTAACAGATGGACATTTTTCATTTCATCTTTTATATTAATATGCTTAAGGTTTTGTCAACCGAATGAAGCTTTGAAAGTAATATTGGTGGGCTTGGACTTGCTTTAAGGATAAGAAGAGAACTTCTACAACCATTTCTTCAGATCAACGTTGGAGCCAAGAATCCTTTACAGACGAAGAGCCGACTGAAGATCCAAAGAAGGATCCGAAGAAGACTCCTGAAAAGGCCTGAAGATGTCTAGCATCCCTTGCTGCGTCAGGCCCAGTGAAGCACTGTTGGGACTACCTGATCTCCAAAGACCTGAGTGGTGCTTCAGCCCTTGTACTAGTGGGATCAACTAGTGTTGACGATTTCATGAAGGATCCAGTCACCCTGAGCCTTTGGAAATGTCCATGGACAACCTGGTGGACTAATTAGCTCTCCTGTGGGCTACCTCGCCAGAAGTGGCACAATTCAGCATTAACACCTGGTAATTTGGTGATCACCTGCGTATAGTATAAGTCGCCTTCCCTGTGAATTTCAGCCTCCCAGCAACAAGGGATCCTGTTTGGAGAATCTTCAACCGTGACTGGAAGGACGCCTAACCTCTTTGAGCTTTGGCAGTCGCTGGAACGCTCCTTCCCCCGTCCTTTGAAGTGTCCTAGAGAGGCCTGCATAGGTGAAACTTGCATTTCTTCATTGCCAAGGGTTGCATCTTGCATCTGGACCGGACGGGAAGAATCCTTGAACCCGCAGCTCCTGGGCACCTCTCAACGGAACCAATGGCCAGAATTAAGACCTCCAGCGACCCCGAATCGACCTATCAAGTCATCTGGGAAAATCAGAGTCAGGGGGTAAGCAAACACAAACATTAGTCTGCCCCTGTCTGCCACAGGATAACATTGAGAACCTGTCTCTTTTATCCTAACATTCCATTCCACTGCCTTTTGACGGTTTAACCTGGGTAGTGCGATCTGAAAAATCAGAACACATTTTCCTTACCCAGTAACTTTATTGCATCTCTTTTGAACAATCACCAGGCCCCATTCTTCTTAGGAATTGGGCTGCTTAAGTTAGGGAAAATCACTTGTGGCTTGGTTCCATCCTTATTGCATCACTTCAATTACCTCCTGTGCCGATTTAAAGTAATTGAATGCATTTTAAGAACCTGTGGTGAATGTATGGGATACATTACTCACCGTAATCGTATTTCTGATGCTTGTATCTGCTTAGATTCACATGCTGTGCATAGACCGACATCTAGTGGAAGCTGCAGAGTATTACAGTTTGTTTTTCGAAACTCGAAAAGGGGCATCTAACTAGGGCGTGCCAGTAATACAATCCCTAGTGTGACATCCACTGTACCCATGATCCCCTTGCGCGTGTAGGACCCTCAGATTGTATTTTTTTCTGGCATTAGGAGTAGCGCGAGTACAGAGTATCCAAGCAGATAAGATAGATAAGACTACAAGCATCCATGTGCCTTCTTTCAGAGGGGAGGAAGGGTGGGCGCATGTGAATCTAAGCAGATACAAGCATCAGAAATACAATTACGGAGAGTAATGTATCCTTTCTGAGGCTTGTGGAATCTGCTTAGATCACATGCTGTGCATACATTAGCGAGCAGTGTTAGAAGAAGGAGGTGGGATGTGAGAAGGGTCATGAGCAAACAAATGTATTAGAACCGCTTGTCCCACATGAGTATCTGTCTTGGAAAGAGTGTCAATGCAGTAGTGCTGAGTAAAGGTGTGAATAGAGCTCCATGTAGCTGCTCTGCAAACTGTATCAAGGGGTACATTTGCAATGAAAGCCAGAGTGGCTCCAGTACCTCTTGTAGAGTGGGCCCTCGGCGTAAAAGGCAGCGTTTTATCTGAAAGGGAATATCAGTTGGATACATTTGACTATCCACCTAGAGATGGCACTCTTAGAGAAGCGAACGCCCTCTTTGCCAGGAACTATGGAGAGGAACAGTTGATCTGTCTTTCTGAGCGGCTTGGCCTCGTCTACATAGTAGAGGACAGCCCTCCTCAGATCTAGTGTGTGGAGTTTCACCTCAGCAGAGCTTTTGGGTTCCTGGAAGAAGGCTGGTAGCTCAATAGACTGGTTAACATGGAATTTTGAAATGAACTTAGGTGAGAACCTAGGGTGAGTGCGTAAAACCAGTTTACCTTATGAACAGTAAAGAAAGGATCCTGCACCGACAGAGCTTAATTTCACTGACCCTTCTTATGGATGTGATGGCTACTAAGTCGGCAGTTTTAGAAGTCAAGTGTTTGAGACTAGATTTGTGCATGGGCCCAAAGGGGGGTCCCATGAGCTTAGCATGTACCACATTAAGGTCCCAACCTGGTGGTGGGTTAGAATTTGGAGGGTGGAGTCTCTTTACCCCTTCCATAAATGCTTTAACAACTGGCACTTTCCACCATGACACCTCATTATAGGAAGTGGTGGAGGCTGATAAAGCTGCCAGGTATACCTTAAGTGAGTTAAACACTAACCCTGCATTCAATAGGTGGAGCATATAGGTGACGACATTAGAAGGAGTACAATCAACTGGGTTGATTTGCTTATTCTGGCACCAAATAACGAATCGTTTCCATTTGTCATAGTAACAGTGCCTTGTGTTAGGTTTCCTTGACTCTTTCAAGATATCCATACATCTCCGGGGTAAATTGATATGTTCGAACTCTATGACTTCAGGAGTCATGCTGCCAAGTTCATTGAGTTGAGCTGAGCATATACTGTACAGGCACAGGAGTTTGATGGGGTCGCACACCGCCAATCTGCGTAGGTGTGGATACCACGGTTGTCTCGCCCACATAAGAGCAACTAGGATAAGCGTCGGTTACCCGTTGATCTTGTTGACCAACCTTCCTCATCAGAGGGGTTGGTGAAAAAGCACAGGCAAACATCCCTGATCAATTCATCCATAGGGATTTCCGCTTGGAGCCTGGCTGGGGGAACCTGGATGTGAAGTCTGGGCATTGCCTGTTTTCGCTTGTGGCAAATAGGTCTATAGTGGGGAAACCCCACTGAGAGAAGAGGTCGCCTACGACTTCTTCGTGTAGTGTCTACTCGTGTTCTTCTGGAAGGGGATCCCTGCTCAGAGCATCTGCTAGCGAGTTGAGATTCCCTGTAACATGTTGGGATGACAAGTAAATCTTCCGTTTGAGTGCCCATCTCCAAATTTTCTGGGCAAGCTTGGACAGATTTGGTGAACAAGCGCCCCCTTGTTTGTTTCAGTAAAACATTGCTGTCTGTTAGGATCTCGTTCTGAGCCACTGTGCGAGACCAGAGACCCTGAGCTGTTGCGACGATGGCCTGCATCTCTGGATCGTAGAAGGGGTTTGTAACGCTCACCCGACTCCCACACAGGCGCTGGACTGGTTCGCGCTGCTGTGACCTCTTCCAAGGTAATGCGCAGGGTTCGGAAGACGGACTGGACCGGGCCCCCAAATCTGGCTTGTCTGGCTCGCAGAAGTATCCTTCTGTAGGCGAAAATAGGGGATTAACTGTCTGCGGGGTAAAGCAATCAGCCTCCCACTTTCCCCTCTCACCCTCCTCGAAACCCTTCTGTGATTCCTCGTAGCGTCTCACCTTAGGGTCTGGAAGGACGAGCTCTCCATCCTGCTTCTGATGCAGGGGCGCATTGGTATCCAGTTACTTCACTGGATTTCCGTATTGGTGAGAACCAAACTTGCTTGGCTTCCAGGTAAGTTTTTTGATAAGAGGTTCCCCTTATGTCCATGCATTAATGTACTAATGCTAGTGTCTTTTTCCCCATAGGGGCCGGGGTACGGAATGCCGGGGAACAGGCACCGATCCGAGATGAGAGGTGAAATCTTTGTAGAAATCAGGTAAGTCTTTAATGAGCGTTTTTTGGTAATGTCTTTTCATTCGCTCATTAATGCTGATGTCTCTTTTTCCCCTTAGGGGCCGGGGTCCAGAAATGCCAGGATGCAGCGCGGACCCGAAATGAAGATGGAAAGAATCAACAGGTAAGTCTTAACATGGAGATTTAGCTTTCCTTATTCCCGTCTCTCTCTCACCTTTTGTTCTGGTCTTTTTCTCCCTAGGCGGTGGGGCGTGACTGCGAATCCGGATGATCGCTGCTGAACATGGAGGCGCCTTGTAAAGGTGAGTGGAATGCGGCGCTGCAGCGATCGACGCGATGAGCTTTTAAATTAAAGTCTTCTTTTTCAGGATTGTCGGCGAGATGTCTCCGGGATGCGGATTTAGCAGGTAAGAACTTTTTCTTCTTCTGTTCTCTTCTTCTCTTCCTTTGCTGAAGATGCTGGCAGGCGTGGCAGAAGTCAGGATGCAGGAGCAGACACGGTGAGCGTCCAGCTGCTAGATGCAGAACAACGCGAAGCACATGTGGCTGTTCGGGTGGGGTTTAAATAGCCTTGAAAGAAGTTCTAGGTATGTATCCTTCCTCCAATCAGGTATGTATCCTTCCCCGACCACGCCCGGATGGTAAATTAGTCCCACAGGTAAAGTAGTTCCTTTCAGGCCTCAAGGAGGCCGGGATCCTGCAGCATGGTCTGCATCAGGTAAGTGCACCCAAGCACTTCCACAATGAGCCTGGTGCCTATGGTGCCAGGACTGATGTCTTTTATGAGCCTGGCGCCATAGGCGCCAGGACACTGTCCAAAGGGCCCCTATATGGGGTTGCTGGGTCCTTCCTTGGGGACTGGATGTCCGCTTTCGGGGACGGAGGGCTTGAACCGGCTCCCCGGGAGCGGGCATCATGACGGGGTTCCCCTTCTTAAGATTCTCTCTTGTGCACCAGCGAAGACTCTGTACTAGTGTTGGCGAAACAACCACTAGATCGTCCCACTGACCACTTGCTTGAGACCACTGTTTCGCCAACCATGCCTGCATGGGTCGCATGCACAGGTGCGCGTAGGGAACCAGGTAAATGCAAGATGCCATCTTGCCTAGCAAACGCTTCGTTTTGCGCACCCTTATTTGGCGACCGGACTGATATAGAGGAATTTGCAGCAACAGATTTCAAATTCTTTCCTCTGATGGAAAGGCCAACCCCTCTTGGGTGTTTAGGACAGCTCCTAGGAACTGTTTTAAGTGCTTGGCACCAGGCTTGATTTTTTCTCGTTGATTGAGAAGCCCAATTGGAAGAGGGTGTTGATTGTTCTTTGAATGTTTAATCTGCAAATTACGGGGGTTTCCCCTGTGATGAGCCAGTCGTCCAGGTAAGGGTACACTGGGATTGCCTCCCTGCGTAGGTGCGCCGCCACCACTGCCAGTACCTTGGTGAATACCCTTGGAGCCGAGGCAATACCGAAGGGCAGCACCCTGAACTGGTAGTGCTGGTTGTCTATTTTGAAACGCAAGAATCTTCTGTGCGCTGGGAACATTGAAATATGAAAACAGGCATCTTTCATATCCAATGTTGCCATGAAATCCCCCTTTTGTAGTAGGGGGATTACCTCTTGGAGTGTGGTCATGCAGAATTTTTGTGGCTTGACATACTTGTTTGCAGGGCGCAAATCTAATACTGGGCGCATTGTTAGATCTTTCTTTGGCACAAGGAAGTAGGTTGAATAAATACCCCTGTTTACCTGGCGTCCTTTGCAAGCAGAGCGGCGTACCTTCTGTCTTGGAGATGGCCGTGGGGGCACGCTAATAGTTCTATAGAATATCCTGCGGACACTGTGGACAGCACCCATCTGTCCGAAGTGATCCCGTCCCATGCGTAGGTGAACGTTGAAATTCGCCCCCCTACTGGGGATGCATGGGAGGGGACCCAAAGCGGAACGTCACTGTTTACTAGGTGGCGTGCCACCTCTGGCGGGGCTGCCTCTACCCCTCCGGTGAATCCCTGTGATGTTTGGAACTGATTGTTGCCCCATGAGGTTCCTTGATTTTGATGATAGTTGGAACCTCTCTGGGAGCTTTGGCCGCGAAAAGCGACGAAAACTATTATTTCCCCTTTGACCTGGGGGTTTATTTGTGAGTTGGGTGAGGGATTTTAAGGTCTCGTACTCATCTTTAGCTGTCTTTAGTGCCTCTTCCTTGCCGAATAGAACGTTCGGCTCTACCGGCATGTCTATAAGCGTGGCTTGAGTCTCGGGTTTAAACCCTGACTGCCTTAGCCAAGCGTGGCGCTTTATTACTGTGCCTTCGGCTATTCATCTTCCTGCATTATCTTGTGCATCAAAATTTGTTTTAAGGATGCATCAAGACACAGACCTTCTGTCTGCTGCAATTGGCCTTTTAGTGGTTCAGGTGCAGAGGCTACTAAAGCACCTACTTGTTCCCATTGGTGGCAGTTATAGCTTGCTAAAAGAGTGGTACTGTTAGCAATACGTGCACGATAGGCTGACGTGGAGGCAACTTTCCTACCCAGAGCATATATCCTTGTGCTCTCCTTATCGGGAGGTGCTTCTGAAGAAACTAGTGGTGTGCCGGCCCGCTTTCTGGTGGTTGTTACTACCAGGGAGTCCGGTTTTAATTGACCCCTTATGTATATGAGATCAGAGGGTGCGGCCCGGAATCATTTTTCCACTCGTGGATTCACTGCCCAAGTAAAATTTGGGGTTACCAACGAGGGATCAATTCTACGCTGGATTGATTTTAATATTGGGATGGCTTGGGTAATGGCTCTTTTGTCCCCTAGGATTTCTTCCGCGAAATCCCTATCTTCTTCAACACCCTGTGTGTCTATTTGAAAATGAGCTGCTGCTTTAGCCAATACCTCATTGAGGAGTGGCTGATTAGCAATCGGTGAGTCGTGCACTGGGAGATCCTTAGGAATAGGGGAGTCAAGATTGTAGGCTTCCGCCTCATCTTCCTCTTCCTGGTCCTCATCATCCCCATAATAAGCAAACCCTGTCTGGTCTTCCAGCATCTGTGTCTCCGTCTCCTCAACATATGACTCTGGATGGTAAGGTTCAATTAGCAAAGGGTCTGAAACCAATCCCTGCGCCGGAGCGCAGCCTTTTAGTAGAGGGTTGAGAATCCTTGGATCCTGAAGGGGCAGAGGTAGCGGGTGTGTTTGCATAGCTATGGAAATAATTAGTGTCTTTCTCGTAGAGGTCTACAAAAAATAAGACATCCTTCTCATTACCCTACCAATATCGGCTGAGTTCCATTCCTTGGAACTGGGAATAAACCTCTCTCTGTCTCTGGTTCCTCTTCCATGCCCATATCCTGAGGAGTGGGAGGGACAATTGTACCCTTAGGAGTAGTGTCAGGGACCTTGGACTTTTCTATCACTTTAGGGGCATTCTGTTTTTCCTTATGGTGTTCTGAAGGTCTCTTGTACCGTTTATCCCCCTTCCTGCGACTAGAGGAATGTTTTCCGGAGGTTTTAGGGGTTTCCAAGGGTTTCGTTGCATCGCGTCGAGGTTCGGAGGTGGTCTTAGATGCTTCGCGTCGAGATTCGGAGGTGGTAGAAGGAGGGTGTCGAATCTCGGGACTACACGCTACACGTTTAGACTTGGGAGCATAGAGATCGGAATCGTCTTCTGACGACGGAGCCTCTACAACTATTGGTAGTGCAGCACCTTTTCCAACTGTGGACGGTTGGTCTTCGTCATGTGGTGAACAGGAACACCCAGAGGACACAGAATCGTTAGACCGCTCTCTCGGTGCCTTCCGTTGCCGATCGCTCGACACGTGTGTTGCGTCACGGCTGGGGCTGATGCGTTTAGTGGGAGTGTTGTGGGTTGCACTTTTGCCGCCGGGTGTTGTCGGGGTCTTGCACGTGGGTGTCTGAAGTCACCCTTCTGCCCTTGCCGTCTGATACGTCAGCGTTGCTGCCATCGCTAAAGGCCTCTTTTGCATCCATGGCCGCTCGTTGCCTGGCGTAGTGGGCCCAGCATTTAGTGGAGCGGTCTTTAAGTGTTTTCGACTTGAAGAGCTTACAAGCTCGACAGGTAGCCTCTGGATGGTCTCGTGGGAGGCACGAATTGCACGTATTGTGCTCATCTACCCAAGGGAACTTCCTGTTACACTTCGGGCAGAATTTGAAAGGAGTACCCTCCATATGTATTAATTTGGCAGCGGGCGAGTATATGTAGGAAATAAATGTGGGAGCCTGCATGACCACCCCCCACTCTCCCTACTTGTATAGGGCCGAGGCCAGAGGCCTTCCGAGGCCCAAAGTCCATCGTGGAGTTTCGACAGCTGGTGTCCTCGATCTTCACCGGCGTCAACCTTCGGCATAGGGTGGAAAGAACAGGGAATGTTTAACAATAATCTTAGTATAATTGGCTAATGCCAAGGGAACTCCGCAATATGTGTCCGACAGGTATGGCGGAAAAAAAACATCCGAGGGTCCTACATGCGTGAGGGATCATGGGTACAGTGGACGTCACACTAGGGATAGTATTACTGGCACGTCCTAGTTCGATGCCCATTTTCGAGTTTCGAAAAACAAACCGTAATACTCTGCAGCTTCCACTAGATGTCGGCCTATGCACAGCATGTGATCTAAGCAGATTCCACAAGCCTCAGAAACATGTTTATTATTGAGTATTGTGTGATATCACCGTCTAGTTCCATTTTTTAGTGCAAAGGCCTAGAATACATATTTGTGTACATACCTGTCTAAATTTAATTATTGTGTATTACATAGTGTGGACTCATTTATAACCCCTGACCTCACTCACACTATCCTTAGAATAGCCTTCACTGCTCTCCATGTTCACCTTGATTGGGTTTTGCCCAACTTCTCAGAGTTCCCCATTCACCATAACTAGGGTGAGCTCCTAAAATCTGTCCACCAGGCCAGATTCTAGGAATCCAACGTAACAATTTAGCTTCTTTTGTTGAATAATGTATTGAATGCATTCGTAAGATCCTATGGTGACTGTATACATGATTATAGTTGAGTGTTGTGTAATATCACCTGCTTGTTTCATTTCCAAGTGTTTATTTTGGGCAAGGAACATAGTATTTTTGTACTTATCTGACTCACACCCCACTCGCACTCTCCTGAGAATAGCCTTGTCTGCTCTCCGCTACTTCCTTGATTGGGTTTTGGCTAACCTCTCAGAGTTAACCTGTTCACCATATCTAGGGTTGCCTCCTAAAATGTGTCCACCAGGCCAGATTCTAGAAATCCATCTTAACACCCGTATCAAGAAAAAGTGGACCTAGCCTCACCTCAAGGACAGTCAGGAAGTGCACGGCCTCTGGGAGGGTGACAAGACGGTTCTTATTCAGCACCAGCTTCCTCAGCTTGCTGCACCTAAGGTGACGAGACATAAAACACAGGTGTTGAGACATAAAACACAAACAGCCAAAGTGTTTAACAAATATCATTTCCTACCAAATCAGCAGAACATGTCCCTGTGCTGCCATCTAGCTGTCAAAGACAACCCCAAGGGGCCTGCTTCAAACAGCAGCATAACCAATTAATCGTCAGCTCTATCAACTCCCATTGAGCATTCGGGGAAGAAACAGAAGCAAAGAGACCTTGAAAGGACACCAATGGGTTTAATAGTAATATGCAAGTGAGGGTAGATTAACCAAGTAAGACCTGCAGTGATTGGCATGAGGACAAAGAGCAGACGTTCCATCAGTCAGAACATTTTAGAGCAGCACCTTCTTTTTCTCTTTAACCACCATCTTGTCTCCTCCACTCAAGCCCCAATCTTCGCAAGTTACTTTCTTCCCCCAATGTGAACGTGGATAAGAATTTCTTTTATTCCAGCCTCACTTGAAACAGCATTCAACCTGCCCAAGTTTTCAGCAAATAACAGCATTATCCCGAGGTCCTTTCAACCCCAAGAACCACTGTCTAAGCTGCCTTTATTTCAGTAAACGGCATCCCAATTCAGTTCCTGTTCAGCAACCTTTGATAACAACCCCCTTTTGTTATAGTTAGAATTAAAGAAATACACAGAAGGACGGAAAGGCGAATGTCCACTAACAAAACAATGATGTTAAGGGTTCACATTGGGATACCACGACCTAAGGTAATTCAATCACATGATGGCCTTTTAGGCCCACATTATACATGATCAGGCCACACTATTCTCTACTTTGAATAGCAAGTGAGTAACAGAAATGTTGTGTAAAGCAGGCCATGATAGGGCACGTATAAGACGACCACCCATGGATGAGACTGCTCTACTTTCACATTCCACCTGCGATTTTGACACCCTTTGTTGAGAACCTAGATTTTGGAGGCAGCCTGGAGTGAAGCCAGAGGCATGAGAGCAGAAGAAAGCGTTATGTGATCACTGTTTCCTGTCCACACAGTGCGAGAATTTCCATTGGGAGGCTTGTGAGAGTATGGCAGCCGTGACATGCACTGCAGAGCAGTGCATCGACTGTGGCAGTTAAAGGTCGGGTAGCCCTGTATTATAGCGGAACACATGCCGGCATATGCATTGAGCCAGCTCTGAAGGAGGGTAGCATGAGCGGGTTGCTACCTGCGTTGCATGGAAAGCTCCTGCCATAGCTCTTGGCGATGGAACGGTTCTGGGGGAAAAAAAGCAGCAAAGTGGAATATGCCTGGGTGTACACTGTACCTTATTGACAAGAAGGGCACGGCTCGAGGGTGCATGGAAGCCTCATTAAGGCGCTGTAGTGCTCTTCCTACCTGAACCGTCAAGGAGATCACAGTCCCTTATGAAGTAGGAGTTGTTTGATGGCATAGGGAGAAGGAACAGGGCTATGGATTAGTTTAGCCCTGACCTGTGCAGTGGTTTATCCATGAGGCTTGTCAGAGCTGTGGGGGGTTTGAGGCCACACATGGAAGTATTCTTCCTCCTGGTGATCCCGGATTAGCTGGAAAACCGCCCTCCAGCAGTTTTAAAGCAGTTTGCGGCAAGTGCAAGGATTGAGGATTCAAGACTTGTCCTTCCAAGTCAGTGAGAAATGAAAGACCCCAGTGAGACGGAGTGACATTTTGGTGGTGCTGGAGGAGCAGAGAAGTATCCGTGCAAATATTGCGCTGCGGCTTAACAGTCGCAACAATAAAATTGAAGATATGGAGGAGAGTGCGCAGGGGCTTGAGGCCAACCAGGTGTTCTTGAAACAGTTGGATGTTCGGCATTCGGAACTTGACAGGGGAATGATGTGTGACTGCAACTGGATGATATTGAAAACCGAGAGGGACTCAACAACCTTATATTTGAAATCCTGGAGAAAGAAGTCAACTCCCCCAAAAACATTGAGAAGTCGATATGAGACATCCTCCACCCCATGTTCAAGGAGGAGAGTGGTGTCACTGTTACTATAGACAGAGTCCATAGAGCTGGTGGTCGGGGGAAATGGCCACGTTCCATCCAGTGAGATTCCACCATTACTCAGAGAAGACCAAGAATCCTACTAAGGCTACGACCTTTGGCCCAGTGGAATATGGGATGCCCACCTATCTGTTTATACCCTTGCAAGACAAAAGAAGTGTGCAAATCTTACACACTGGCTGAGAGGGAAAGGAGTAATGTATAGATGGGGGTATCCATTTGCCATTACTTTTGAGTGGGAGGACTAGAAATATTTCTAGGTCACTGAAGACGATACCCAGCAAGACACGGAAGAGCTTTTGCAGGATGAGGGCTCTGGTGTGGTAACTGTCTCAACAAGGAACAGCCTTTCGCAAATCAGAGAAAGAACGGTGAAGGAGAATGATTGCAGGTGCTATTAAAGGTCAAGACACTCAACACTCCTTCTCTTGACAGTTGATTGTGGAGGAGGAAAGGATTGTATTACAAGAGGAAAGTGTATGAGGAAATGAAGGTGGTTCCTTTATTGTTGTGGTCTAAAGAACCATGTATGTTTGAGGGAAGTTCATAGGAGGCTATTGAAACATGGGTGGTGGATGAGTCGGGTTTTGTTTTGTGAATGATGGGGTAATCTCCAACCGGCAATGGACAGATTGAGTGATAAGGCTATGGGGACTGGGGTGTGATTTATGTTTAAATGTGAGTATTTTAGGGCCTGTGTATTCATAGTGAGATTTTGAGTCCAGACCAGAAAGAAAGGCAGGGATAGTGAGTGGGAGTGTTAGGCAGGGGCGGTACTTTGTAGGGAAATAATGGGGATTAAGTTGGGGTTGATTTGTTCAGTTGGATTTTTATTTTTTGTTATCTTCATGTTGTTTTCTGGAAATGGCATAGTCCTTGAGAATCTAGCAATGTAGGCAGAGAGGTGAAGTCGAGAGGTTTTGGGGGACTTGTTCTAGCTCAGCCATGACAGGAGGGCTGCAAACCCTTCATCTAGCTGCATATAATGTTACAGGCTTGAACTCGCCTTCTAAAAGGTCATTGCTTAGAAGAAAATTTAAGAGGCTGGGGTTGGACGGGTTAGGTCTCCAGGAAAACCATTTGGTTAGGCTTATTTTGCTTTTTGAGATAAAAAGAAAAAAGGGGTGGGGGATTCGATTTTGATGTGATGACCAAGTAATTTTGTGGTGAATAAGACTGTGTGTGACCGGGAGGGCCGTTTTCTCTTTTTGAAGGGAACCGTTCATGGAATCATTGTTATGATCAGATCAATCTACTGCCCTAATTCGGTCCAACTGCACTTATGGGGAGAAGTGGTTAGTCGCCTAAAGTGGTCGTGGAAGTAACTGCAATGATTGGTGGAGTTTTTAATATAGTGCTCGGCCCTACCAGAGGTAGGTCCAGGACGAGGGTCACTCAAGTCCTGAGTGATCGGGTGAGGGATTCAAAAACATTTCAAGAACTTAATCAGGATTTGGGGTTGGTCGATACTTAGGAGGTTGGAGTAGTTTCCCACCGTTTTTCATACTATTCAGCGGTCCAGGGGCTGAAAACAGTTGATGAGGTTAAATTGAGCCTCATTCTGTGGTCATACCACGATTTGATCCATATGAGGATGGGAATGAAGGGTGGAGGGTTACCAGCGGGAAGTGGGCTTGCAACCATTTTTTTTATTAAAAGATACAGATGTTGGAGCAGAAAAGCTGCTGAAAATTATAGAATACTAGCCGTGCCCGGCTTAGGATACGCCGTTCTAGCATATTTTAAAGGTCAATATTGGTTGGTAATCCATAGGGTCACTTCTGTCCCTCTTCTTATATCGGAATTACCACTGGTCGCTTCCAGGAAGGAAGCGTAGATCTCTGTGACATATTAATGGTTATTGAAAAAGCTAAACCTATAGGTAACTGTTTTCTTTTGAATTTGAAAGAAATTGTATCAGATGGAATGAAAGTTATGTGCAGTATGAGAACAGTATTATAGTTTCATCCATTACACAGCCCTCTATGATGTGCCTTAGTAGACGTGTAATTGTCAACCATGTTCAATTGGAGAGTCCCCATGATGGCATACAATTGCCTAGTAGCATAATTACAGCACCTACTTTCAGTTTTAGCTCGTGAGGAGTCATTCTTCCTACAGAGTTTTTCTCTTTAGAGACTGAAACGTTGAGTCAGTAATTAACTGTTCGTTGACACTAGAACTGCCGTGCCGTGTATGAAGAGAAGTGGGGGTGGAAAGAAGTAACTTGAAATTATTCAGAATGTTTGCTATAGTGGAAGGTGAAGGTGACCGTAGAACTGTGCTCATTCTGTTTATTAAAACGATAGCTGTAGTTGAAGTAGAAGGTGTGATAAACCAAATGGTGTCTCACCTGCTAGTCCCCAGGGATCTCTCTCTCTCTCAGGTGGACACAGGACGCCATCGTCTTTGGATCCAGATCCTGGGGGTGGGGCAGTGCGGGAGGATCACCTGGGTGAGGGGTATTCGTGGAGTGGGGGTGAGGCAACCAATGAGACGCAGTATGCCCCCCTTTCCTGTACCCATGTCCCATCCTATTTTATAGGATTCGCCTATGTCCCAACGCCCCCCCACCCCCTTTTCTGCACAAACACTGGGCCGAGGAAGAGGGAGACAGTAAAGAGGCTAACCCTTACATATCTCATTGGACATATCCCACTAATCAGGTCAGGCAAAGTCAGGCACTTGATTTTAATCACACATATCCGATACCCATTAGCTCTACCCACACGGATAAAAGGTAGAACATAGAGACACACTCTGAGCAAGGTGGAACACGAGAAGGATCAGGTCTTCTGGGGAGAAGGCAAACCCACTGGAGCAGAACGACCAATCGAGGGATGACAGAAAAGGGTAGGGAAACCCAGGAGATCCCTGCAGGGGGTTGTTGCCTCCAAAGAACAGTCAAAAATACATATAGAAGGCCAAATCACAGACAAGGAGTCTGCATTGTGTTTCAAGGACTCCAGCGACCCTGTCAGGTGAGCGACAGTTGGGGACACGAGGCCAAGCCTGTGGTATTAACCTTGACTCATGAATTAAAGCCACAAAGACAAGAAAGGAATGCACACAGCCGGTGAGTTAGCGAATGACATGAAAGGCTGGTGTGTGTTAAGGAAAGATTGACGTTCCAACAGTATCTCTCATGATTGAAGGCTGCGCGCGTGCTGATGAGACGCGAAGGAAGGCAGACCTGTGGTGAACTTTAAAATACTGATAACTGTGAAGCCAGTGATACAGAGTAGCGGAGTGGTCCGGTGACAGGAAATAGCCCCCTCGAAAGTCTCAGCGAAATATGCGATATTTTGTTGTAAAGCAGCAAAGTGAACCAACTATTTTACGAGAAAAATTTCTATGAACATGGCACTAAACTACCAAGACCAAGAGACACTGGGACAAATAATAAGATTGTGAGCTGAAGAGAAAGTCAAAGTGATCCTGCAGAGGTCTACAGTAAAAGCCTTGCACATTCAAAATCCGTTGACATCAGTGAAAGGTCCGTACCCGACTGAGGGAGACCGGAAGTGTGATAAGTTTGGGAAAGGGAATCCCCAACGCATGTGAATAAACCTTGGGGAAGCAAGTGCTGTGATTGCAAGGTCCGAGCCTGGCTAAGGGAGATCTACGTTGAATCAGGTACTTTTTGGGTTGAAAGGTCCGAGCACGACCAATGGAGACCTACGTGACTTTAACGTGGAAGGCCAAGTGGGCCTCGTTCCACGTTTGGAACTGCCTTTGTTTTGAGAACCTGAGCTAGAGTGTGTCATCCTGTTTACAGGGGCCACCTGTGCTGTCCAACGTGGGAAGGAGAGCTGACTCAGCCACATTGATTCTTTATGTTAGAACACAGACTGTCCTTTGCATACATAGTCCCCATTACACACTTTTTGTATAAGAGATAGGGCAGGCATTAGGTTTTGTTTGTATAGGCCATTTTGATTTGACATAGACTGACTAGGACTGTATTTTCTTTATTATTTGATGGTAGAGACTACTCCCATCTTGCTTATAGGGCAGAGTAGGAGTCTATCCAAACCCCAAAAAGATAAAGGTTTTGAAACGTGTAACTCTTGTGTCCGTGTCATACTTGTGATACCATGCCTCCCTTACAAAGGGCACACAGAGGTGCACTTTGCCATTTGGAAAGCAGAGGGCACATTAACATTGATAAATTGCATCAACTGAGTACAGAAAGATACCTATGCGTTTTACATACAGCTATTCTGAATTTAACGATACTTTAACGGTCACCTTGCCTACCTTTGAGATGGGCTTAAAGTGTTGATAAGAATTGGGCCTTATCGGAAACAAGAAAGGAAGCGGAAAGAAATTGGTCTTCGAGCTATAATTGAAAAAAAATGCAGGCTGGTGGTCAGGGTAGGGTGGCCAGGGTAGGGGATATGAGAACCTGGCTGTTTCCAACAACCTCAGGATCTGTAAGGCAGAATTAAGGGCCCTTCTAGTAATTGAGACCGATTGGAAACTGAACTTCTTGAAACCGACGTTTCCCGAAAAGGGGGAGACTGCAGACAGAATTGCGGCATGTAGACCAAGAGAGCAACGCACATCTAGAATGATGAATGCTATTTGTAATGACACAGGTCAATTAAGATGTGAGGATGGGGAAATAGGGAAGGAGTTTAGGAAATGTATACAGTTTCACCCAGAACTTCGGTGTTCGCCAGCTTGTGGGACAAGTCGCCTTCCCTGTGAATATCAGCATCCCAGCCACAAGGGATCCGGTTCTAGAGAAGCTTTTTCAACCGCCTGCAGTCATCCTTGTGCAGTGACTGTGGCTGGAACACGCCTTCCCCCTTCCTTTGAAGTGTCCTGAAGAGGTCTACATCAGTGAATCTTGCATTTTTTTGTTATCGCAGGGCTTGATTTTCTTGCATCTGGACCTGACCGGAAGAATCCTTGCACCCGCAGTACCTGGGCAACTCTCACCAGAGCCAACAGCAGGAAATCCAACCTCTAGCGACCCCCATTCGACCCATCAAGTCATCTGGGAAAATCGAAGTCGGAAGTAGAGGGGGTAAGTAAACACAAAGCATTTGTCTCCCCCTGTCTTGAGAACACTGGAAACCAGGCCCTTTATATACTAATCTTCCATTCCACTGCCCTTTGGTCATTGAACCTGTGTAATATCATCTGAAAGATAAGAACACGATTTACATACTTAGTAACCTTGTTGAATATCTTCTTTGAATGACCACAAACACAAGTAAATTACAATTTACCTACATATACTACACTATTGGGAGAAGCATTGTGGCTCCTGTGCCTTTTGGGAACAAGGCCCCATTGTACAGAGGAGAATTGCCTAGCATTTCGGTGCTGGACTGCCCCAGGGCAGGACAAAGACTGATATGTTTGGGATATTTCTTCTCTATGAAAGATAGTGAGCTAAAGACTCTGGGTAAATCCCTCGTAACCAGGACTAATGTCTGGCAGAGGGTCTCCCAGGACCCCCCTTGTTAATTCCCATTGTACTTAGGGCCTGGACTGCTAAAGTTAGGGAAATTCACTTGTGACTTGGTTGAATCTTTACTGCATTAATGTACTTACCCCCTGTGTTGATTAAGTGAAGTGAATTAATTTTAAGAACCTATGGTGTATGTATGTATAGTATTGTGCGATAATATCACCTGCTAGTTTCATGTGTCGTAAAGGCCCAGAATAAATAGTTGTATTTTCATACATCCCTGTATAAATTGAATTATTGGGTATTATATTGTATGGACTCAGTGAACAACACTTACTCCACTCACACTCTGTTGAAAATAGATTTGAATGCCCTACACATTTACATGGATTGGGTTTTGGCTAACCTCTCATAGTTCCCTGTTCATTAAAACTGGGGTGGCCTCCTAAAAGCCATCTGCCAAGATTCTAGAAATCCATCTTAATATCTGACAAATGCTTTTAATGAAAGGGCTAAAGCTTGTTGCGTTATAAATTGATAATTGATGAGAGCTCTTCATTTAATCGAATGTTAAATGCAATTCTTTTTTTTAGTATTGTAATTAACATTTTGTATTGTCATTATGGAAACATTTACTTTCGGAAATACAGTCGGAATTACATGAATTGATTGAAATATGTGGCACGTATGACCTGCAAACAGCATTGTTTTTTACCAGCAGTCTACATAGAATTAAAGGCTTTTACAATTAACAAATAAAATGGTATGGTTTAAAGAAAGCAAGCACGCAAAACACAACATCTACAAGAGACAGCAAATGGACAAAATAAGGAAACTGATCATTCCAACTGAAAAATAAGGCCAAATGGATTCTTTATAATGGAATAAAAATGTACGTTGGTAGGATCAAATGAGCATATTTTATATAAATTAGAATATCAGCTTTTCTCTATTCATTCTGTACCAAGGTGGTGGTACAGGGCCAGGTCCTCACCGACACAGACTTTCTGGGATAAGTTCCAGGTTATTGTTAGCAGCCATGAACTCCTCAAGGCTGGCCAGCTTTCCAATACCCGAAGGGATGCCATCAAAGTCCACCTTGTTTGAATTCATGTAGAGCTTCTTCAGTTTGGTCAGCTTGCAGATGGCAGACTGGAAAGAAAGAACAAAATTATATGTTTGAGCTATTGGGACTGGTTCTGAAAATATATTTAGAGAAATGTGGTGTGAATAGACGCTCCAATTTAGTTGATGCAGTACGGCAGGTGGGTATCAAAAAGCCAGGAAAGCATAACAGAATAGAACCCTTCTGGTCTATGGCCGGCTTCCCAAAAACACACCATGTACAGTACACCACTAAATCAGATATATCAATGTGGGGTACAAAAAGATTAGTCATCACAAATTTGAGGGTCACAGAGCTGAAGAGGAGCAACACTGTCCATCCACATGCCTTTTCAAGCTATGGAAGGTGGAAATAAGTATGAATCTGTGGTCATCCATCAAATTACCTACCCACAAAACAACTGGAGGAAATTAAAATATACCAACCAACCAATACAACATCTTTGTCTGCATAAGGAAAACGCATGGGAAGAATCGAGACAGCTGATTAAGGTCATGCTTTCTCAACAATGACAAAAAGCACTGCAAGGCAGTTCCATTACTGAGCTAGTATGGTTAAAAAATAATACATGAATGGTCCTCGTGCTGTCCATTTTCTGCCAGTGCCATTACCCTTCAAAATTCCAATCTAAGTATTGCTATCCCAGTCTTCATTAGTTATTTATTTTGAATTAAAAATAAAGCATTATAAAGATTTTTAAATTACAAACATTACGGTTCGATTAAAATACCATACAACAGGGGGGAGGGGACGTAAAAAAAAGTAAAAGTCAAGCACTACCAGCCGTTTTCACACCCCTCATTCTCATTACTAATGGAAAAAAATACTCCAATGCCCAACACACCCCTTCTGTAATTTGCTTGCACATTGTAAAATAAGCTACTCGACAATGGTTCACATTCAATATTTTGATCAATGCCACAATACATTTGTGGCGGAATATAGATTACCCTGGCCGAAAATGAAGACGTACATATTTGCTATTATTTTACTATAACATTTGCAAAACTGCTCACTAGCAGTGGTATGTCAGTCAGGATGATTTGAAAAAAAATGCAAGCAGATGAAAAAAAAGGCAATACATTTTCTAGAAAAGCTAACAGAAACAGGTACCAGGTAATGATCATTGTGATGGATACTATACATAAGCAGCACCATAAACTGATTTCACCTAAATGACATGCAACGGAAAATCATGAATTGTACGTATGCGGCCAACAATATTCGTAATGTGATGGGAGGCCTGGAAAAAGTTAGCCCAGTCATAGAATGCATAGGCCTTCTGCAATGTGGGCTGCTTGATCCGAATGTACTCGGAAGCATGGTCCACAAGGCTCCAATACATAACATTATACAAACAACGTAACTGACGTTCAGGAAGCTAGAGCCATTGGGTACATACAGGCAATGAGGTCAGCAGGTTTCGGGAAAGATTAAGAGTCTCCAGCTGGGTCCACTGGTCGATGCAGAGAGACAACTCAGAGATCTGGTTACCGCTCAAGTTGAGGCGTTTCAGGCTTGAGAGGGTATAAAGGCATTCTGGGACACGGGTCAAGTCATTTGAAGACAAATCCACATCTGAAAGGGGAATAAAATGACAGATCATTGGTGATAAAGACATTCACAGCTGTTCTAGGCAAATGCTCTGTGTCTAGGACTCCTAATAACCTTCATCAAACAGTTTCAACATTAACAAAATATCAATGGTTGGTGTTGAGATGGATTTCTAGAATCTGGCCTGGTGGACAGATTTTAGGAGGCCATCCTAGTTATGATGAACACAGGGCTCTGAGAGGTTAGCCAAAACTCGGTCAAGGTATGCGAATGGGCAGATAAGGCTTATTGTCAGGAGAGTGAGTGGGATTAGGGGCCCTCCATGAGTACATACAGAATAGCATACTATAATTAAATTTAGACAGCCAGTTATAAAAATACAGTTGTATATGTAAGCCCTTACAACACACTGAAAAACGAAACTAGCAGGTAGTACTAGCACACAATAATATATAATGCAAATATGCACAATCACCAGTATGTTCACTTACTATACTTCATCAAATAACTCAACCAAACAATGCAGATAAGTAATCTAGAGGCAATACTATGATGGGAACCAGTTACAAGTGCAGTATCCTAACTTTAAAAGTCCAAACCCTAAAATGAGTGGGGTACTTTACCCAAAAGTCACACAGTCGAACAACGCTTCTCACTGGTATGAGTTCTCTATAAAAGAAAAGGATGCAATGGGATTGTGATGGTGATTAGTTTCAAACTATTTAAAAGTTCTACAACGATTTACCCAAGGATAGCTAAGTTATCTCCTTACTTCCAGACAAGGCTAACCCAGGGGCAGGATACCGGACCAAGGCTCGACGACCAAAGGGGAGTGGAATGGAGATGGGATAACATTGTGAGCAAGTCCCTTTGTATTTTATGAAGGACGTGTGTGTAAAGCACACTGATGTTTACCTAGCCCCTTGACTCTAGCGACAATTATTGTTTGCAGGCAACAACAGGCGTCCTTCCAGTCACATTCACAAGTGTTGCTCCAAGACAAGATCCCTTGTAGATTGGAAGCTGGAATTTGGGGAGAAAGCAACTTGTGGCACAAGCAGGCGACCACTGTGAACTCAAACGTGGAACAGGGACACTTCTGGCAAGGTAGGCCACTAAAGAGGGGTTCAGTCCATCAAGCAGTCTAGGGACACTTCTGAAGGCTCTGGAGGGCTGGTTCCTCGAGAAGGTATCAAGAGTAGTTGGCCTCACTAGTCCAAGGGTTGAAGCACTGCTCAGGGTCTTCAGAGATCATGCAGAAAGGCGGGGCTTCACCAGACCAGACACTGGAAGTGATGCTGGGCCACTTCAGGATTCGTCTTCAGGTCATCAACTGTCTGCTCTTCTTTGAGGGATTCTCGGCTCCAATGTAGATCTGGAGAATAGCTACAGAAGTCCAGCTCTTAATGAAAATCTGAGATGGAAGCAAGTCGAAGCCCACCAATGGTAAAGATCTGCAAGTTTCAAACAGCAAATATTGTCCAATCGGGGACAACTACTGGGCTCACATCCGCCCCACAAGCAGACTTTCTGGCACCACTGATGTGGACTGCGGCTAGACAGTCCAAGCTACCTTCCTGGGCCACAAACGCACTGAAAGGCTCACTAGCTCGCGAAAGCAGCAGCTTTCCAAGGCAAGTGGATGACCATATAACATTTTTCCCGACCTGAGAAGACAGGAAAAAGTCCAAACTACAATTTGGTCAAACACCACACGAAAATGTTGTGTCACTGCCATTTTAGGGCACTAGCCATGTTAAGTTGCCATAAGCGGTAAACACAACTGTGGACACAAAAATATAATGCTGCCACCAGCTTGTTTCTAGGCACATATAAAAGTAACAAAAGTATTGCATTTTACGACACCGTGTGCAATATAAAAATATAAGAATTCAAAAGAGAAACACATTTCCCAGTATTGATAGTCTGAAGGACTTATCAACTTTCCTATAACATGTGAGCAAAAGGCAAGGGAAGTTCAGCTGAAGGCTGTACTTCCCTTCAGAAAGTCAGCACAGGATCAAAAACAGCTAAAATAATGGGGTTCTTCAGAAAACAATGGAGGCAAAGTTGCAAAAAGAAAATCTTTCCTAACAACTTTTTTTGTACAACACTTTGGCAAGAGCTGCACAGCCACTAACCTTAAGGTGGGCAGAACACTCAGCTGAAAAGGGAAACCAAAACCTCTCTGCTGTGGTAATGTGACAGAGCAGTCAGGCTCAACTCTAGGGAGGGCAAGTTGGATGATACAAAAGGTACAGTTAATACACACAATTATCCAAAGATACACCACACTGGTATACTGAAAAAGATATACATTTATTACATTACAAATATATATTACGTTAGGTAGATGTCACATATAGAAATAACTATTAGTGCAAGTATAAAAACAGTAGATGGTCCACAGACACTTTCCACCCCTATACTAAAATGTATGCCCACTACCCAGTGATCGGCACTAAGCATATTTCAACTGCCACAACAGTTACTGTATTTCTAGACATCTAGGTCATAATATTGGGAAAATACAAATGTGCACCTGAGTCAATGTAGGGAAAACTATTTTAACAGGCAGTCACAGGCCACCAAAAGATACATAGAGTTTAGACTAAGGGCACCAAGCAGCAAAATTCCAGAGAAAAACAGAGATCGTCACTAGAAATACTTAGCATAGGGGCGCTGTTGAGCAGCCGTTGGTGATGGCCGCCTGCGAATAAGGCTCCGGCCCCATCGCAGATCCTGCCTGAAATAAAACCTCTTGCATACCGACAATCGAAGATTTAAACAAATACTCTTGAAGGGGAAAGGTTAGTGCATGAAAAATCAGCCCGTTCCTCTGAGGGACAGTCGAGAAATCGAAGCGAAGAAAACACAGCTCCACTGGGAAACTGTGAAGCGGTAGACGGCCTGAAGCCAGAAGCCTCCCACACACACTGTGCATCCGGCATTATCGAACAAACACTGCAGAAGTGGACAGCCCGTGTATGCTGGATCTCAGGAAGCGTACTAAGATCGCAGTGCATCACTGAAATTACACAGGCATAGTCGTGCCCACGAAGCAGGAACCACCCTGAACAACGTAGGTGAACACCGCTGCTGACCGCAGTGGGGAGATTTTCACCGAAGGGGACCTGTAGCGTTACAGTCCTGAGACACTGCAGATTGGGTGAGTGACCTCCCCTGCCCCCACCCGAAGACACAAATAAAACAGCAAACCGCCGGCCCCTTGCGGCGCTGCACCGCACAATAAATTAACACCAGTGCTGCAGCCCGACCCACATTAACCTGAAACGGCGCGGGTGGGGAACGCTCTGCCTGGGAGGCCCTGGTCTGATACATAGGGGCACACACCAATCCTAGCCCTGAGATACTCGCGCCGCTGCGTAGGGCTTGTATAGCGAGAGAGAGAAGAAGTATGTGATGATCACGGCAGACATAAGGGATTAAAAGGTCACCCTGCATCCCAAACAATAGACGGGTCGGAACTGCAAGGAGAGGAGGAGACACGTTCAACCTGAGGCGACACAAAAAAAAGGCCATAACGTGTAGAAATCAGTTAAGACTTCGACATATTGAAGTGCTACACGAACAGCAGACTAAGGCACAACACAGGAGGAGGGCGCACGCAAGTAGGGAGAAGAGCGGCGTCCCAATACAGCACCAACGAAAGTGAGGCAGCATTACAATAACAAAGCGACCTCAGTGATCATTGTGAGGAGCGTGCTGGCCTGAAGACACGGCACTGCTACCACCCTGATAGAGGCAATAATCAACCTTTAACTGCAAACAATCCAGGCCAGGAGAAATAAGAAGCATCACTGGAAAGAACATACTGTGTGATAATGCAATGCAAAGGAATTCCAATCCTCCTGACACAATTCACGCCTTGAATACTTCAACACAAGCACCCGATTATATAAGACTCTCCCCTCAGAGGACATCAAATAAATGTGGGTAACAAAGACAGACATCTCAGATCAATAGAAGCACTGCGAAGACCTTCACGGTGGTCACCTGCAACGCCTCGATCGAGACACACTGGCATAGGTAGAGCTGGACCACAGGACACACTAGTTAATATTGAAACAACGCTGACAATACGTATAGGAGGGCACTACAGATCAGGTCCATAAAGCAGAAACAATGGTGAAAGGAGCTAATAAAAAGAAAGCAAAACAGGGGCGGGGGGGGGGGGCCTGGGAATCTCTTTACCAGCACGAACACAGCCCATTGACTTGTTCTTGGGTGGATGGCCCTGGGAGAGTCTCAACCAAGTCTTTAGCTCACTGTTCTTTTCACAGAGAAGAAATGTCCCCACATATCAGTCTTTGTCCTGCCCAGGTATATGGATACATGGGGGTGTCCTTCCCTGAGTGTTTTTACGGTATTACTTACAATTTGGTAATACATATTTAGGTTTTTTCATGCAGGATACACTGGAGAGCTGTTAGAGTGTATCATGTATATTAATTTAGGTTTAAGAAACATAAGCACACACAAGTTAAACAAAAAAGAGATTGACCAATATTTATTAATGGTCTTTCGCTGTTTATAGGTTAGAGATAAAGTATTATGGATGGTATAAACAGAAGAAAATGTAATAGTATAAGGTGCTAAATAGTGAGCAAATCCTTCACCTCCAGTGACTTGTGGTGTACAATAGGTACAATGTTTGTAAGTCACATTTAAGCAATCTAATCAAATGCATAGTTGCAGAAGCCGGGCACAAAAAGGGTGGCCTAATCAAAGGTCAACGTCTAGGTTTAGGTCAACAATTCAGATGGAGTAAGAGGTATCCTTGATGGAAGCAGTCGGGGACCCCGGGACGTTTCGGCAAAATGCTGTTCAAGAGCCTTCTTCAAGCTTCACCTCACTGATGATGCCCAACAAGGCTGAAACACGTGTATGGGGTTGCTGTTGGTACTCTTGTTCAGAGGAGAATTGCCTAGTATTTTGGTGCTGGACTGCCCCTGGGCAGGACAAAGACTGATATGCAGGGACATTTCATCTCTGTGAAAGGGACAGTGAGCTAAAGACTTGGTAGAGTCTCTTCCAGGGGTTTCTCACCCAAGAACAGGTCATTGGGCTGTGTTCGTGCTGGTAAAGAGATTCCCAGATGCCCCCCCCACCACCTCCTGTTTTTAATAAAAAGAAAGGCCCAGTGGATTAGTTTACTGGCTCCCTCGCCTCGCGCGACTCCCGCAGCGCCCTGCACGAGGCAAGCTGAAATAAGCGTAGACAACACACGAGATGGCCATCTGCTGAACACCATGCAGAGTGGATTTATGGCCATTAATGTTAAGTTAGACGAAATTGTCTCGACAATGAGCTTTTAAAGGCGAAGCTCGAGAAAGAAAGCAGCAGAATAAACGAACTGGAAGCCAGAGTCGGCAATACAGAAGATACTCTGGGACAACACACCCAAGACATTGCTACAATTAAAACTGAACTCAATAAAATTAAGAATAATTGTGATTACTTATAGACGCAATAACATCCAATTAGTGGGGGTGACCGAAGCAGCATGCAGAGGCTCAATGGAGCTGTTCCTGGAGAACCTGTTAACTCTTTTTGACCACACCAAATTCTCCTCCCAGTTCCTGGTAGAGAGGGCACACCTGACTCTCGCCCCCCGCCATGCCCATTAAATGCCAGATTACTGAATTATAGAGACCGTGATACCATCCTGAAGCTTTCCAGAGAGGTTGGAACACTACGGTATGAATCCAGTAACATACATATATATTCCGACTTCACCGCTGGAGTGCAAGCACAACAGAGGTATTATGATTCAGGAAAAGGCCTCCTCAGAACACATCAGGTCCCCATACTCCTTGATCTTCCCAGCTAAATTGAGGATTCAACATGGGGCGGGGCACTTCTTTGAAAATACAGCAGAAGCACTCAGATATGTGGAAGCCTCGATCCCCATCCCCCCCCCCCCACCTTGCCAAAATGAAGAACAGATTGCCCAACCACGAAGAGACGAGGCCCGCGAGGGCAACAATGACTGATTTAGAATGTTCACCTACATGAAGACCCCGTGGAATGATGCGAAATCATAGGATGCAAGAACACGATTTATAAAACAAGATGGGGCAAGTTGCAGCCTAACCGGACGGACTTGGCAGCCAAACGGCGCCCTGAGGAATTTCCAAGTTAATGGGGTAGATGAACAAGTTACTTCTTACCTTGTAACGTTCTTTCGACGGGATGTTCCTCCGACGTATTCCTCATCTTAGATATCTTCTTCCAGCTCTTCTGGCCTCGGAAATTTTTTTCTCTAGAGGGCGCTGCGCGTCGACGTCCTCCGAGTCGATGTCCCTCGACAGCCGCCGTATCGACGTCGACGTCATCCTGCCTATAAAGGCCGCGCGCAGCGTCCGTTGCTCAGTTCCGTTTTGTAGCCCACAATAATACTTTCTGGACTAGACTAATCACCCTGAAGGAGCGTAAGCTGCAACAACACGGGAAGTAGAACTGCGGGGATGGATGGGAGGGCCAATGAGGAATACGTCGGAGGAACATCCCGTCGAAAGAATGTTACAAGGTAAGAAGTAACTTGTTCTTCGAATGGATTGTGTCCTCCGACGTATTCCTCATCTTAGATAGGCTCCCATAGCAGTATTCTATTATTGGAGGAGGGAGTACTGACTTCACGCTGTCTTCTATTGATGAATAGAATGCAGTACAGCCCTTCCAAACCTAGTCTCTTGACTGGAGGAGGAATCCAAATTGTAAACACGTGTAAAGGTATGGACAGACGACCATGTAGCGGCCGCACAGATGTCTTTAACCGGCACGCCTCTTTTGAGGGCCGATGAAGCTGCAATACCTCTGGTCGAATGAGCCCTAAGGTTTTGAGGGGGCTCTTTCCCTGCCAGTTTATAACATTCCAGAATGGCTAGAATGATCCATCTGGAAATGGTCTGCTTAGTTATTGGTAACCCCAGCTTGTGAACTGCGTAACCTACAAACAGCTGGGATGCCTGTCTTATCCTGGCTAGTCTACTGATGTAAAAACTTAAAGCCCTTCTAGGGTCTAGCCTGTGTAACCTCTCTTCCTCTTCTTTCCCCGGGTGAGGAGGAGGATAGAAAGATGGTAGGGTAATCTTCTGAGTGATATGGAATTCAGAAACCACCTTTGGGAGGAAATTAGGCTTCACTTGCAGGACAACTTTGTCTTTGTGAAATATTGTGTGAGGGGGTTTACAAGAAAGAGCTTGTAATTCGCTCACCCTTCTAGCAGATGTAAGTGCTATTAATAAAACAGTTTTAAGGGTAAGGAATCTTAACCAACAAGAATGGAGTGGTTCGAAAGGTGTGCCCATCAGGAAAGTTAGTACTAAGTTTAAATCCCATAGGGGAACTTGGAATGGTCTTGGGGGATAAACATTGGTTAACCCCTTTAGAAACTGTATTACCAAGGGTAATTTGAAATAGGATGGTTCTTCCGCAGTGCGCTTAAAGATGGATAGCGCTGCGAGATAGCCCTTAATGGTGCCAACTTGAAGGCCTGAATTCGCCAAATATAGAAGGAAGGACAAAACCACTGGTGTACCACATGAAAAAGGGTTGATATTCTTTTCTCTACACCATCTGCAAAATCTGTTCCAACGGCAGCGGTATAAAGACTTTGTTGCTGGCCTCCTTGCCGAAAGCAACACCTCCATATCATCATCAGGGAGGTCCCAATCCTTGAACCTCAACCTTTCAGAAGCCAAGCGTGAAGGTTGAGGGTTTTGATGTCTGGATGGAGAACCTGACCTCCCTTCTGTGAGAGTAGGTTCTCTCTGAGTGGAAGTCGAATTGGAGGGCAGATGGACAAGTCTAGAAGGTCCGGGTACTGCGTTCTCCTGGCCCAATCCGGGGCAATTAGGATCATGGTTCTCCGGAATCTTCTCAACCTCCTGATCATTTGAGGAATGACAGGGACCGGTGGGAATGCGTACAGAAGCGGAAACTCCCAGTCCACTATGAACGCGTCTCCCAGAGCTCCTCTCGGGGGAAATTCCCTTGAGCAGAACAGATCGCATTTCCTGTTGACGCTGGTGGCAAACAGATCCACTTGAGGGGTTCCCCAAAGGGCGAAGATCTCTTGAAGGACTTCCTGAGCTAGTTCCCACTGGTGGGAGACTGTGCTCTGCCTGCTCAGAGCGTCCACTGTCAAGTTCTTCTCTCCGGCTAGGTGAACTGCCAATAGAGAGATTCCTTCTTGGATTGCCCAAAACCAGAGCTGCATCGCCTCTCTGCACAGGGGTAGTGATCCTCCGCCTCCTCTTTTGTTGAGGTAATGCATGGCCACTGTGTTGTCCGTCATTATCAGGACATTTTTTTCCTTGTACAGCTGGCAGGAACGCCTTCAGCGCAAGTCTGATGGCTCTCAGCTCTAACAGGTTGATATGTAGTCTGGACTCCGATGGAGACCAACGACCGCTGATGGTCAAGTCGTTGGCGTGGGCTCCCCACCCCGTGAGTGAGGCATCCGTGACTACTGTTATCTCCGGCCAGGGTTGCCAAAAATGTTCTCCTTTCAGAATGTTCTCCTGACAGGCCCACCACTGAAGGTCTCGAGCCACCCTGTCGGGAACCTGAAGAAGATCTGTCATTCTCCCTGAGAATTGTGACCACTGAGTCCTCAGTGCCCACTGGAGGGATCTCATTCTCAGGCGAGCCTCTGGCACTAGGAAAATGCAGGATGCCATGAGGCCTAGCAACCTCAAAAAGTCGAAGGCTGGGAGACGTTGGGCATCTTGGAACTTGGTAACCATCTGTAGAATATCTTGAGCCCTCACCTCTGGTGGCGAGGCTTTTCCCAGGGAAGTGTCCAGGATCGCTCGTATGAGCTGGAGTCTCTGCGATGGTATCATTTGTGACTTCTTTAAATTGAGGGAGAAGCCCAGTCTGTGAAGGGAGTGGCACACGTGATTTAGCTGGATCTGAGTTTGTTCCGAAGAGACAGCCCTGATCAACCAATCGTCCAGGTAGGGGTAGACATGAATCCCTTCCCTCCTTAGACTTGCCGCCACTACCGACATTAACTTGGTGAAGACCCTCGGGCGGAGGTCAGCCCAAATGGCAGCACTCAAAATTGCTAGTGAGAGTTGCCAATTGCGAACCTCAGGTATTTCCTGTGTTTGAGATGGATAGGCACATGGAAATAAGCGTCCTGAAGGTCCAGAGATACCAACCAGTCCTGGAACTGAAGGGCCTGGAGGATCTGAGAAAGAGTGACCATCTTGAATTTGTCTTTTCTGAGGAATTTGTTCAATTCTCGCGAGTCCAAGATGGGTCTCAGTCCTCCGTCTTTCTTTGGAATGAGAAAGTAAGGGGAGTACCAGCCCTTGTTCCTCTCCGCTACAGGTACCGGTTCTATGGCACCTTTCTCTAGCAGGTCCAAAATTTCCTGCAAGAGGAGCGTATCTGGAGCTTTCTGAGAGCTGATCCCCGGTGGATGACTCTGAGGTATGCGTAGGAGAGGCAGGCAGTAACATTGGGCAACTGTTTCCAATGCCCAAGCATCTGACGTGATAGCCTGCCATTCCGCCAGATGTTGAGTCAACCTGCCTCCTACAGGTGTCCTGTGAGGGAAGTCCTCAGAGTGGTTTCGGAGCGGCTGATGCAGATGCCGATGGTAAAGAGGCACCTGCTGTTGCTGCGGCCTTTGAATATCTACCCCGTCCACCTCGGGTAGTTCTTCTTTGTCCCCTTTGAGCCGGTCGTCCTCTACCTCTTCCGAATGCGGAGTAGAAGCGAAAGGACTTGCCTCTCGCAGAGGTTCCTGTGGGACGAAAAGGTGTCTGACGCATTGCAGCGCCTAGGGATTTTGCTGCTGCTTTTGAAGTTTGCAGTTTTTCTAAACTGTCATCCGCCTTTTTCCCAAACAAAGAAGAGCCATCGAATGGCATGTTCAAGAGCCTGGCTTGCACATCTGGGGCAAAACCAGACTTTCTCAACCAAGCAAATCTCCTGGTTGTTGTACTTGCCGCCATTGCTCTGCTGATACTGTCAGCCAAATCAATGCCCGTCTGGAGGAATTCGCACATAGCGTCTTTACCGTCCTGTATGATATTCAGGAACGCCTCCCTTTCTTCTCCCTCCGGGATGCAGTCAGCCGCTGTAGAAGCACACTCCCAACTGGCTGAATCGAGCAAGGGTGCAAGTAGCATTCACAGATTTTAACGCCATGCTACATGCCGAAAAAACTTTCTTTGCCATAGCATCATATTTTTTATCGTCCCTGTCCTGTGGGACGGTAGGATAAGCCGTCTTGACATCGGTAGAAGATGCTGCCTGTACCACCAGACTTTCTGGGGATGGGTGTTTTGACAAAAACTCCGGGTCTGTAGAGGATACCCTGTATTTTGTAGACAGTTTTTTATTTACTACCGGGACGACATCTGGGGTTTCCCAGTTCGTCATAATCTTCCTCTGAAGAGCTTTATGGAAAGTCACCACAGGATCCTCCTGTGGGCCTTTATCAAGAATATCCGTGAGGTCATCTTGTTGGAAAGATTGTGAAGGTTCAGACACCCCATAAACTCTGTGATCCTGGCCATTAAGGCTCTATAGGGGGTTTCAGTATGCTCCCCCGGGTCTGGCCTAGCAAACTCCACCTCAGGGGGAAGTGTCTAACCCACTTGCCTCATGTAAGGAATCATGAAGATCCTTTAACCTGCGTTCTTCAGAGGAAAATTCCTCTCTAATTGGGGTTACAGGTCCCTGCAACTCAAATGCGTCTTCCTGTTCAGACAATTCACCCTCTTCCAAAATTGAGGACATAGTTCTCAATTGTTCTGAACTCAAAGGGTGTAAATCCCATTTCCAAGGCAGAGGGTGCCGAACTTCTCATTATCGGCCTCGAAAACGTCGACGTCGAAGGCTTCGAGCGTGGCGTCGAAAAAAAAACAAAGGCAGAGGCCTCGATGACCTCGACAGAATTGGGATTCTACTCGACAATCTCGAAGCCATCGTCATCGAGGACCTGGGGACAGTCACTGGGTGTGTCGTGACCGTGACTTTTCTTGGCGTCGACGCCGGTGTCGAAGCTGGCGTCGAGTCGACAGACCCGTGTGTCGAAGGTCCCTTCGACAACGGCGTCGAAGACACCGACCTCGGCGTCGACGGAACCCTCGTCGACGGCATCGACGGAACCTTCGAGGAAGGTTTGGAGGTCATAGTCCTACTCGAGGGTTCGAGACGCGCTCGAGAGGTTTCCTTCGCCGGGTACTGTGACTCGCGGCGTTTTTGACACTCGGGTCTTTCGACCAGAGCATCGCTCTCGGCAGTCTTCGAGGGGGTCGAGGCCGCTTTCTCGAAGACGCTCATCATATTTTTGCGGAATTCCTCCCATTCAGCCCGGGAACTATGTTTCGTGGGGCAAGGGATTCTTTTTGGCGAAACAGAGGAAGAGGAAGAGGAAGACGGAGAAGGGGATCTTCGACGTCTCCTCTTCGAGTGCTTCGATCTCAAGGAGTGATGGGACCCACTCCGAGACCTGGAGCGCGAATGGTGACGAGGAGACAAATGTCTCGACTTCGTTGACGAAGAAGAAGCTTTAAAAGTCTTACCTTTCTCCAGCTTCCCCCTACGCTCCTTCAGGGCCTTAGCTGTCATGGACATACAGTCCTCGCACTCCGAACAATGGTGTTCAGCTCCCAAACACCACAGACAAACTCTGTGAGGGTCAGTCAGTGACATCTTTTTTCCACAATCTCGGCATTTTTTGAAGCCGGATCGAGGAGTTGTCGGTTCCGACGAGGAAGCCATCGAGTACGGATCGAATAACTCGAGGTAAATAGGTTTAATCTGACAAAAACTGAGCAACGGTATTCCGAGGCACTGAGTAAAGGCGGAAAAACGGAACTGAGCAACGGACGCTGCGCGCGGCCTTTATAGGCAGGATGACGTCGACACAGCGGCTGTCGAGTGACATCGACTCGGAGGATGTCGACGCGCAGCGCCCTCTAGAGAAAAAATTTTCCGAGGCCAGCAGAGCTGGAAGGAGATATCTAAGATGAGGAATACGTCGGAGGACACAATCCCTTCGAAAGTGTGGGTGGGGGATCTGAGGGGGGTGGGGGGGGATTTCAACATGTTATATGGACACTAAGACCAAGAAGGAGGGTGAGTGGAACACAGTCGAGCTCCCGAGGAACTTGTAAGCAAAGTAAAGTGAAAAATTGCATATGGGTGAAGGGGAAGATCAAATGAAATGGTGAAAGCAAAACACTTATTATCCTAGACACCTACAGGTGGAATGCGATGTGTAAGATGGAAAAATACCATACGACAAACCAAAGATGGCATGTAATCTGAAACTAATCTCTTGGAATGTGCGTGGTTTGAATAATCTGATAAAAATCAGGAAAATGTGGGCATACTTAGAAAGACATTCCCCAGACATAGTAATGTTACAAGAGACTCACGCATTAGAAGCAACATACAGACATATTGCACCTAGGTGGGGGTAAAAACAGACATTACACTAACTACTCGTCACAGTTGAGAGCAGTGCTGACACTAATCCATAAATCAGATGGATTAAACGCAGTGACCATACACATTGACCCAGAAGGCAGATATGTCATAGTATCAGGAACCATAAACAATGAAGGGTTGAAACTGGTTAATACTTATGGCCAAAATGTGGATGATCCCGCCTTCTATGCACACGTCGCCACATTGATTGGACAAACCCCTGAGGTTCCTGTATTGTGGGGAGGAGATTTCAATACAATCCCTCGATAATACACGTGATATATCCACCTCTAGAAGTTGGGGAAATACAAAAGCTGCGCAGATGATACGAACGATCATGACGCAATATTCCCTAATAGATGCTTGGCGGGAGGAACACCCAGATAAGAAATAATTCACCTACTGCTCAACAGCACACGACTGTCTAAAATCGACTTCTGGTCGATAAGCACTTTCTTAGATAAGGCTTATAGATCCGCAATATTGCCACGCACCTAGTCAGACCATTGTCCGGTAGTACTGCAGATACAGCTACTTCCCAAACCTAAGTCTCACGCACAGTGGAGAATAGCCCCGGCCGCACTTAAAGATGCCACTCTAGTAGAAACTCGAAGGATAGACATCAAATCCTTTTGCAAGGAAAACGAAGGTTCAGCAGCAAGTTATGCCACAGTTTGGGAGACATTCAAAGTATGGTTCCGAGGGAAAATGATTAGCCTCTACAACAGGTATTCTTAAAAGGACACGAAAAGAGATGGGGGAGGTCGAGGACACACTGAAGAAATTGGAAAACGAATACGCTGAAACAAGTAATAAAGCCCTCCTGGAGCGGATTAAGGGCAACCTACAAAAAAGTTATGAATTAGCAGAACAGGAAACAAGGTTCATAGTTAAGAACGTACAAGCACGGAAATATGGCGAGGGTGACAGACCAGGTTGATTATTGGCCGGGATACTTTAAGGGGAGAAAGACACGCACCACATCACTAGCATTACCAGAACAGACGGCAGTCGTACCATGGAAGCTAGTGAAATAAATAACATGTTTAGGACATATTACCAAAAATTGTATTCAAATTCAGATACAGTATCCAGCGAAGATGTGGATCGCTATCTGAGAGAAACTGATCTGCCCAGACTCGACCGGGAGGCGAGAGGGAAACTGAATAATCCTATAACAATTGAAGAAATAACTGAAGCTAATAAATCACTGCAGTCCAGAAAGGCCCCCGATGCCTGTTATGTTATGTTATATAAACTTGCAAAGCGCACGGGCGCCCAGAGGCATCATGGCGCTGGTGTGGAAGCTGCGAGCTCAGGGAACACAATAAGGGCAGAAAGCTAGAACAGAGTGGTCTTGAGAGCTTTCCTGAAAGCCAGATGATCAGCAGAGGATTTAAGTGGTAATGGAAGAGTGTTCCAAAGCTTGGCCGCGGTAATAGAAAAGGCGCTGCCGCCGAGTCTTTCCCGTTTGAACCTGGGGACCTTAAGTAGGTTGGTTGTGGAGGAGCGAAGGTTACGTTCCGGAATATATCGGGAGAATTTAGATTGAAGGAACTCCGCTCCTAAGCCATGAATTGCCCGGTGGACGATACATAGTGACAAACTTAACTCGCTGTACCACAGGGAGCCAGTGGAGACGGCGAAGTACCGGTGAAATATGGGCGCCATAGGGGGAGCCAGTAGCCAATCTGGCTGCCAGATTTTGCATACGTTGGAGGCATTGTAGCAGACCAGTCGGTTGGGATAAGTACAAGGAATTACAATAGTCCAGCCGTGAGAGGACCAGCGCCACCACCACCGGGGGGCGCATGGTTTCTGGGATCATAGGTAGGACCCTCTTTAGAACCCTGATCTGATGATGTGCGGACTGACAGACAGCCGAGACCTGGTTTGACATAGACAGGGAGGCATAAAGGATAACCCCCAAATTCTTTACCTTGTTAACAGGACAGGGTAATGGACCCAACGATGTGGG
Organism: Ambystoma mexicanum; assembly: GCF_040938575.1. Taxonomy (NCBI): domain Eukaryota; kingdom Metazoa; phylum Chordata; class Amphibia; order Caudata; family Ambystomatidae; genus Ambystoma; species Ambystoma mexicanum. The sequence goes on along the minus strand of NC_090923.1, from coordinate 1,342,032,703 downwards.
CCAGAAAGCGGTGGTCCATAATGAAGGGTTAGGGGGCAGCCTACAAGCATCACTTCCTTTTTATCGCCATCGAGTTTAAGCCAGTTTTGGTCCATCCAGACACCGACTGCCTTAAGTCAATCATGAAGACAGGCTGAGACCACGGATTGATCCTTATCAAGCCGGATCAGGATCTGGGTGTCATCCGCATAAGAATAACAGTTAAGTCCATAAGAGCGAATAAAGCAGACCAGTGCCCAGATATAAATGTTGAACAAAATCGGGGAAAGTGGATCCCTGAGGGACACCACAAGTAAGGGCACAAGGGGCAGAGAGAAAGGGAGGCATGGTGAGAGTCTGGGTGCGGTCAGAAAGAAAAGAAGTAAACCAAGCAAGAACAGAACCGGAGATCCCAATCTGTGCAAGACGTGATAGAAGGATAGAATGGTCCACCGTGTCAAATGCGGCAGACAAATCCAGCAGGATCAGAGCCCCTACTCCGCCCGCATCGACCAGTCTGGACATATCGTCTTGTACTGAGACAAGCACACTTTCCATCCCTCTACCTGGCCTAAAACCAGCCTGTGCATGGTTGAAAATATTAGAAGATTCCAAGAAGGAGGACAGAAGAGGTGTGACCAGAGATTCCAAAAGTTTAGCCAAGAATGGGAGTAAAGAGATCGGGCGGAAATTGGCAGGGACGGTGGGATCAAGAGAGGGCTTCTTGTGGAGGGGGATAACCCTGGCAGATTTCAATTCTGGGGGACCATTCCGGCTTGGCAGGAGTTGTTGATAGCCGCAGTAATTTCAGCCAGAATGTCAGGGGCGATCGTTTCCATAATAATAGCAGGAATGGCATCTTCAGGGGAGGAAGATTTAATCCTTAATATAGCTGCCATGACTTCTCCCTCACTAAACAGAGGGAAGGTCGACCAGCTGGGAGACGATTCAGTAGAGGGGGGAGACACAAAGTCGGTGGTGTCAGGAGGCAGTGTCGTCAAGGATTTAGCAATGTTTGATCTAATCACATCAATTTTAGTGGTGAAAAAGGATGCACGGTCATTGCATAGTTTTTGTGATGGCTTAACCATAGAGGTCAGCGACTCTGAGGAAGCAAGAGAGTGAACAATAGAAAATAGAGCTTTCGGCTTAAGTAAAGCATTTTCAATTTTCTGAGCAAAAAACGTTGATTTAGCGAGTTTAACGCTGGCTAAATAAGTAGAGAGATTGATCTTGTATAGGTCTCTAAGCGCTGGATGTAGTTAATCCGCCATTTACGTTCGGCTTGTCTAAGTTGAAGACGAGCATTTTTTAGTAGATCAGTAAACCAGGGCTGAGACGGTAGTCTGCGGCCTTGAGTAAGTTTCAATGGAGCATGGTGATTGGCAGCAGTCGTCAGTGACAGAGAGTGCGGTAAGTGATAAGGGTCTCAGGGAGGTACAATTGGAGGCTATCTGAGTGCCTTAGGATCAACAGAACACCAGGAGCGGAGAAGCGTCTTACGGGGGAGAATCTTGCAGGGAGGGGAGACTGACTGAAGTGAGCACGTGACCAGGTAGTGATCAGACCAGGTCACTGGCTCAATCGGGCCGGGGACAAAAAGTATCTTTTACGAATACCAAGTCAAGGATATTACCATGGAGGTGGGTGGGGGCTTGAATCAGTTGGAAAAAGTGAAGATCAGAAAGGCTATCAAAAAAGGAATTGAGTTCATCTGATCTAGGTACATTGAAACATTCTTGCCCCTCGCTTACTTCGTGTGTGGGTGATATCGGGAGAAAACGAGTGTGTTGATACGGTGGCACAGGGAAACTCTAGGAGAGGTCTGCTGGCCAGAATATATACAAAAGTACAAAATTGCTCTGCCTAGCAGGAAGGTGTGAGATTGAAATGGGAAAGGGACTCAAACACAGTCATAGATGAAATTATATGGGAGAAAATGTGTAGACTTACTAAAGGGGTATCTGAACGCAAGACTCTGCTTAATACAATTTAAAATACTGAATAGGCTGCATTACACACCAGCACGAATTGCACGACAACAACCCTCAGAAATGCCCGGGATGTAATACTGAAGACGCGGACACCATAGACATGTTTTGGAAATGTACTTTAATACAAGATTTCTGGCAGCAGGTAGCAGAGTTATTGAACAACATGACAGAGCCCCCCCCCCAACACTCCTTCCCCTGAAATACCTCCTAGGAGATATAGGAAAGAAACATACAAAAAATGAACACTGTTCAATATGAGTTGTATAATTGCAAAAAAAATGTATATTACTGAACTGGAAATCGAAACATTCACCAACAATCCAGCAGTTGTTAAAGGAGTTGGCATTTGATAATGAACGGGAAGAGTGATATGTTTGTACAGTGGTAAGGACAAGGAGACCCAAGGATATTTGGGATCCATTTTGAATATATATGAATAATCAACAGATTTGACCATGCAAAACTCTGCAATAATGCTAGAAGGCGGAAAGGTATATGATGGATCTGATGTGACAGGAAAGCATGATGTTGGGTATAGTAAAGAAATATAATGTACACATGTGTATACACAGACCTGTGAATGAAACTAATTTGATCTCTCTGTAACCCATTGCAAATGAATAAAATAAAGTTTTAAAAAAAAAAGAAAAATAAATACTTACTGTAATTAGGCATTCACATTAGCATAAGTGGAAGACCAAGTCTTGAAAAATACATTTAAACATCACAGGAGCAAACCAAAATTCTAGAACTCACTGGACCCAAAATGGATTCAGGGAAAACTTCTAGAAACGGGTAAGTAATCCCAAAGTCTTTTAAAGAATGGCAGGCACATAAAATTATCCCCACAGAAGTCAAGAGGACAAAGTCAATAGGCGGTTTGTATGCATGGATTAAAGTCCATTATCTGCCCAAAAGGTGTAGATTTGACAGAAAATAAGCCCAGGAGATGACAGACTAGATCCTAAAAATGAGCCTGATAAAAGGGTTGAAAACCAGCAGCCTTGACAGAAGACACAGCACAGGATAATCAGATCCAATGGATGGCTATGGGAAAATGCACTACGGCCCGCCTGCGAAAGGCCTCGGTCAATGGACCACAGGAACCTGTGAAAGTTAGTATCCAGAATAACCCATCAATCCAGGGCCCAGATGTAGGTTCTCACAGTAGTGGCTCCTGAAAATCGGTTTAGGAAGCCCCAAAACAACCCACAGAGTACACGTCTTCCTTTGAGGTGTGGTTTACAAGATCCAAACAGCCACGGACTTGTACCCTGGTTCAAGGATGAAGCAGATGATGGAAAAAAGAAGAAATCACCTTTGCTAGGAGTGGGTCCCTCAAGCCAGAGGTAAAAGCAGGGGCAAGGATGACTCCAGAAAGGTGTGAGAATCCAGCAAAGATGCTTCTGGCGGCTCAACGAACAACCAGGCAGCTCACTCACATACGGTCCAATGAAAAAAAACTACTTTAGGAATGACCCTGAATGGTAGAGTATTGGAGTCTCAATACCCTTCCAGTCGACGGCAGCTTTCAACACCAAGGTGGTACGACCAAGATAGAAAAACAAAGTCTGCACTAAAACAGCCTGAAAGGGGTGCTAGCACTGAAGGTTTGGCCCAGCCAATGAGAAAGGCCAGCAGGAGGACGGAGGAGGCCCATGAAGAACATCCAGCAGCAGAAAATGGAACACTGAGCCAAGGCCAGGACAGAGTCCAGCCAGCATGGCCAGATCTGGTCCTAAAAATGGAGCAACAGCCCAGAAAATGTCAGGAAACCTCCAGCAGATTAGCTACCTACCCTCCCTGACAAATCCAGAAGAACTGACTGTAGGCACTTTGACAAATCCCCAGATGTCACTTTTTCCCTAGGGCAAGCCCCTTCCCACGATAACAGGGAAGTGAGACCGCTACCGGATAGTCCCACTGGGGGTGCTACCCAGCGGGTGCATCTCACATGGAGTGGGAAACCCCCAATGGGACTAGTGAAGACCTGGGGAGAACATGGTATTCCCAAAACACATCTCGACCAGGAGCCACTGCACAGACGAGACACCGGGCCCAACAGGAGCCACTGTACCCACAGGACACTTAATATACCAGGACCCCACAGTGGGCACCAGACCTGAAACCAATAGCCTTGATAAAGACCCACGGGTCGAAACACGTGTCGACTGACAATTAGGGGATGTAAGAGCCCCAGATGTACTATCTGTAAACCAACAAATTGAAAACATACCTACCACTTGCACAAATAAAAGCGAAAGTGTATCGCAACAATCAGTGTGGAAGAACAATTTCTTTAAATCGCAAAAGCAAGATAGCCAGGAGAACAACCCCCTTTTTCTAAAAAACACACACACAAACACACAAACACACACAAACACACACAAACACACACAAACACACACAAACACACCCCCCCCCTCATTCCCACCTCCTTCATTGCCTTCCTCTAATCAAGTATCCTCTCCTATGAATGTTTGTAAGATCAGTGAAAACCATATTACTGTGATGAGGAAGAGTAGGGTTGACTCCAGTAGATACCCATTGCAATATACTGAGATGAGGAGGAAGCGTAGAGCCAGCATGCATCATCATCAGAATTGGATTGAACATTCGAGCTTTCAAATGCCCAGTTGCTTAAAGATGGAGGAAGGACCAGCAGAGTTGCCAGACCCTCCTCCTTGGAAGCACTGTGTGCGAAGAACCCATACTGCAAATGAAGAGCTGAAGCTGTTGACCGGGACGCACTTGGGTACGGGGGCTTCTCAGGTCCACAGAGGAAACACAAGAAACCATTTTAAGAGGGCCTGGGACTCAGAACTAAAATAACAATCTATAAACATTTGCGGAAAGTACTATACCTGGCAGGATAGTGAACCGGGTGCATCAGGAACTGTGAGGTTAAACTCACCTTCATTGGATCAGAGTGTCCAGAAGGCAACCTCTAGGCTTGAAAAACTGAACAAACCACGGAGCAAGACTAGGACTAGATCTTCCCCTAGACCTCCTGTTTTGAGCCTGTGACCCAACCTGCACCTATAGGAGGGTTGGAAAGTATTCCTGCGAGGCCTAGGGTCTCCCATTCTGGAGACCACTCAATCATTAAGACCCTCGACAGAGGACTCTGCTTAAAATCCTAGTTTAGGCACAGGTTAGAGGAAACCTCCATGAAGATCTCTTCAAACAAATCCCTGCATTTAAAATGAAAAGGACCCTATCCAAAAATGGTTGTAGGTCTTATAGTATAGATTAGATAAGATAAGATAAGGAACTCATACTAAAACTGCTGATGAACTCTCCAGTAGATTTAACAGACTCCTACAAGTGTTTCATCCAGGAGTAGATCAAATCCTCCTGTCCCTTAGTCTGGGGGAACCGGGTGTTAGGTAGAATTTCATTTTTGTGCAAAATCCTCCCCACTTGCGAGTCCCCCAGCACTTTCTGCTGGCTGCTGGACTCTTGGGTTTTTCATCGGTTTTCCTGAGTGGGAACCTTTCTTTTACTTGACCTCTGGGAACCCTTTAGGTTGTATCTTTTTGGAGTAATGCATTCGTCCAACTTTTAAGACATCTGCAATGTATTACTGCAGCATGCAGCACTTTCTGTGCAGTGTTGCTCGGAGCTCTTGAAGTTGCCCTTTTTATTTTCCTTCTGATAACTACTGTTTCCAAGGAAAGGGGGATACTTTTTATCCCACCTACCTTATTTTGTGTAATCAGCACACCCCACCTTATGTGGAGTGCTGAGGGGAGACAATGTATCCCTTTTTCCACTTCTCCTGTAACTTACTAGTTACAGTGACAAGTTTGTCAGGAGTGGCAGCAGATATTTTCTACTGACTTCGTGAGTTCTACACGCAGGCTGCTGTCGCAGCTGCAGTAAAGGGCAAAGTGGTTCACCAATGACCTAAACTGGTGCCTGTCTTCTTTCTTAAGACTTCTTTTACCGTCTTGGTTGGGAGAGGTTCCGCTCACTTTTGTCTACCAGGCTCCCATTGAGAAGTCCGCCCAAGGGCGTAAGCCTGTCTGGGAAGACCAGAAGCTGGGAATGCACAGAAATTCTGCACGTCTTTGTCCTCCAATATGTCTGCTTGAATCCAGTTCTGACTGGGAAGCTGAGGCAGCCACCACCCAAAGTTGGACGAGTTTGGAAACCGAGAACGCCAGAACAACCTGAGGTTTTTTGGCTTTCCAGAAAGGGATAGATAAACGCAAGGTGAAATAGTCAAAGCCATAAACGACGTAATTAGAAAAGACTTCAATGACGATAACACCACCAAACCCATCATCGATAGAGCACACAGAGTAGGAGGGGGAGCCCGTGGCCCGCAGTCAGAGCTGGCTAAATTCCACTACTACTCTGAGAAACCAAATATACTGGACATGGCGAGAAAGAAGGATGCAATGTCCTGGGGAGACTTGCAAATTACCATATTCCAGGACCTGTCGGCCTTCACCCTGTCCCAGAGAAGACTCTCCACCCCCATAACTAAATGGCTCACCTCAAAGGGAGTGCAATACAGATGGGGGTTCCCCTTCTCTCTCACCTTTGAGGCTTATAAATATAATATAGAAAAAAAACACTCAGAAAATGATCTGAAATGGACTATTCTGGGAAAAGTGATGGTACCAAAGAGAGGTGGGAATGCAGCGGCCTTGCTATTGAAACGAGAACAAATGTGGATCTACAGACTAAAAAGCCACATAGATGGCCTAAATGAAGAAATATGTTGGCAAGCCTTAGCATTTCTATAAAATCGCAACCATTTGGCCAACTTGAAACTACCAGAGGGGCAGACTATCATAGCCCTGAGAACAAGCTGGTAATAACTCCTAAAATATCAAACCTCCGAAATGAACAATCAATACAATCGCAGAGAATTACAGGAGACTATCCCCGTTAACAATAACTAACCCATAGAGGAAAAACAGGCTGGATGCTGAATCACTGCCGTTACACTAGACTCCATTGAGCCCTAACAGAGTTAGAACTGTGGGAACCACGAACAAGGAGCTTACGGGTTTGTCCTGAAGATGGGTAACCAAAAGTAACTTAATACTAATATAGATGTGTTGGCCCGTAGTAAACACGGTAACCACAACATCAACAACTACATTTCCCCAATATCCTTAGCACTCTGGGTAGTTTGAGTTGAAACTCACCATGGGAGTTAAAAACAGCATTATTTTAGAAGATACTACATACGTGCTAAGCGGGACCAGAGGAATGACTTGCCATAAGAACAAATAGAATCCTATAGTAGTAATAAGAATGGATCGTAATGCGATCACATGACCGCAATAAATATATACGGTGCTTGTTGTGAACACGGCAGCCATAACTACAAAAAAACTACATTTGCCAACACCCTTAAAGCTCTGGGTAGTTTGAGTCGAAATTCAATACAGGGGTTTAAAATAGCACGATTGCGGAAAATAGTGGACACCTGTTAAGAGAGACTAGAGGAATGATGTGCCATAATAAAGCGAGTTCTAGAGTGGTAACAACCACAGATCGTGCAGCGATCACGTGACCGCAATAAACAAATACGGGACGCCCGAAAATGGCGACCGTAACAGAGACAGCGGAGCAGCGACAGCGGAGCGAAAAAGCCAGGTAAGAGGAGTATCCCAGTGAGGGATAGATGGCCATTCTTAATAGGAGGACTTGTAACGTGCTAGATATTGATCGGAATGCACGGAAAGAGTCCTTTAAGCAAATTAGAAAGAAATAGAAAACGTGGGCGCACGTCGTTTTGAAATAACATGTACCTCCCTTGCTCAGACAGTGCACAACAATCTATGAAGGCAGCAACCTGCGAACATCCTAAGCAACGTATAAGAGCAGGGACACGGAAGAATTGAAGAATAGGACCATGCAGGTACATGCTAAGAGACAAAGACAGTGGTGCTAAACAGGTGTATTATTATATAACAGCTAAATAAGGAAACATGATTTCGTTACAGATGTCGGAATTGTGAAGTGAGCCACAGTTTGGAAAAAACACTCTTCAGAAGGGCAGAGCCATAAAAAGAGAAGACAGGTGAGATACTCTCCCTGTTGTTCGAATACACGTTGTATGAATGAGATAACATTGCACACAAGTCTGAAGATACGTGACCACGACCAGTGTGAAAATGGTGAAAACGATCCACAAATCTTGAATGTGGACACATGGGACGAGAATAGTTACCAATCTTGTTGCTGTTATTTACTGTTCTGCTTTGCTTTGCTTTGCTGTTCTGCTAGTAATAATTTAGACCAGTAAATGTTAAGCCAGTGTATGTCCTGAAGAAAGTGGGAAGTAATGAGATACCGCTGAAACCGGTTGACATTAGGTTCAGGTGTGATGACCTAAACGCCATGTGTCATGAGAAGAAAAGCAGGGGACAACACGGGTTAGACATAGTAGCATCTTTTAAAATAAACAGCCTAAAAGGAAGTAGAGCTGTTTTTGTTTTTAGAAATGTCTTGACCTTTATGATCAAGAACATAAGTGCAATAAGACACACAGATCTGAGGCGATGACAAAGATAACTATCGACCTTGATGAAGTGTGCAGCCTTTTAGTTGACAGGAAAGTAGTGAGCAAACACAGGGATAGATCACCCAATATTGTCTGTCCCCTTGATAGTCGCAAAAAACAGTGAAAACCTAGGGCAAGTAAAACCCCTGAAGAGAGAAGAAACTAGACAATATAGGGACATTTAGTCAGATCTACGGAATTAGACCACAGGTATAATCTTTTTAATAAATTGATTCTGTCTAAATGGTGTTAAAAATAGTCAGGTGAAGACAGGATAGGAAAGCCTCAGACTAGGTTGTCTATATGGACCACAACCTGGTCAAAATCACAATAGGGGAATAGTTCTCAGATAAACGATTGTAAATGCTCCTGCAATGACCTGCTGCTGAAAGATAAAGAAATGGCCCAAACACTGTTGAAGTCGATCAGAGAATTCTTTGAGTTCAAGGACAATGGTGAGGTGGGGATTCCAGGAATATGGGAGGCATTTAAGGTGACTATTTGAGGCGTCTTGATAGGAAAGGGAGCAAAAAATAAATAAAAAAAAAGAAAAAAAAGAAAAATATGGGAGAAAGAGCAGCGCAAGAGCTAGCACTAAGGGGAAAAATAGAAAAACTGCAACGGGAGTAGAGGGGCGCAGGGGGGAATTGAAATCCCAAATGTTGCCTGGTGATTGGGAGAAACTTCAGAAATACAGAGCCAAATTGAATCCCTCCTAATTCACCAAACGGAAAGCAAGTTGGCATACCTTAAACAGAAATACATGGATAAGGGGGAACGAGCTGATAAAACCTTAGCCTGGAGGTTAAGGGAACAAAGAAATGCGAGAAGGGTAGCTGCAATCGGACCAGCTGAAGGAGAAAGACTCCTAGACGACGATCGGATAGCATATGAATTTTGCAAAATATTATGAAACCCTTTACACGATCGAATACAATGAAGAGGGTTCCCTTATTGAACAATTCCTGAACGCACTCCCAATCCAGTGTCTGACTCTGGACAACGTGGCGGCGCTAGAAGCCCCAATAACCGAGGAGGAGGTACTTGATACCATTAGTAAAATGAAGGGGGGCACAGCACCAGGGGAAGACAGCTTCACAGTCCGATACATAAAAACCTTCCACTCCACTCCGGCTCCATTCATGACCAAACTGTTTAATAATGCCCTTGAAACTGGCTTGCTCCCAAAATCTACGCTGTCAGCCCTCATAGTTGTCATCCCGAAGGAAGGCAAAGACCCATCCCTATGTCAATCCTATCACCTGATCTCCCTGTTGAATACGGATGTAAAGATAATGGCAAAGGAGTTGGCTAATAGACTCCATCACGCAATGACCTCCTTGGTTCACAAGCACCAGTTGGGGTTTATCCTGGGCCATCAAGGTTCGGATAATATAAGAGAATTGATTAATTTAATGTTACTTGGTCTCAATAGACTCTGAGAAAGCCTTCGACAGAGTAGAATGGGAAAGGTCCTGCATAAGATGAGCTTTGGTAACAACTTTAGGCAATGGATTTTAGCCCTCTATAATGACCAGGTAGCTAGGGTGGCAGTGAAGGGCACTTCATCAGCCCCTTTCCACCTGACTCAGGGAACCAGACAAGGCAGTCCCATCTCCCCCTTGATATACACCCTCACTATGGAGCACTTTGCCATTGCAATCAGGAAAAAACGAAGGATATCAGGGATTCGGGATTCGGTGTGGGGTCCTCAAATTTAAACTCTCTGTTTGCAGACGACATCCTGTGTTATTTAACAGACATCGAAAAAAAGTCTCTGCCAGAACTACTCTCTCAAATTAAACTGTTTGGCAGGTTCTCAGGCATAAAAATAAACATCCCCAAATCTAACATAGTGCCCATTGGAGCCAACGACTCCACAACCAGAGATAAGAGAACCATAAGTGGGATGAGAATTGAAGATAAAGCTACACCTTACTTTGGAATCACTGTTCACAGGGACCTCCAATGGCTGTTAAGAGTGCAATTTTACCCCCATGTTGGAGAAACTTAGAGCAGACCTAAGACAATCGCCCCCCCCCCCCCCAACACTCTTGTGGTTTGGGAGAATAGTGGCAGTTAAAATGAACTTACTTTCCCGGTTGCTGTACCCGTTTACTGCCCTCCCGATCTCTCTCCCGGAATACTTCTTTGCCAAACTAAAGCTGATGATAAACAAATTCACATGGAAAGGGAAGAGGCCTAGAATTAACGGACTACTTTAACCCTCCCAGAGAATTGGGAGGCTTTGACCTCCCCGAATTTTGGTTGTGCTATAAAGTGGCCCAGATATGTGTCATGTTAGAGCACCCTAGAAATGACCTAGGCACATACTGGACCTACATCGAAGACCTATACACCCACCCAAAGAAAGTCACACTGGTCTATGATCTCCAACAAAAGTTATCCCCGACTATATTACAAAACGTCCAACTCTGGCAGTCCTGTCTAGTCTATGGAAAAAGCATAAATGCAATAACCCCTTCTCTTCCTGGCTGTCTCCATTGAGTTCAGTGTGGGGATCCCTGTTGGTGGAAGGGGCTTCCAGGACACACAAAAATGGTCCGACAAAGGTCTACAAAGAGCTGGGCAACTGTTCACTGAGGACCACTTCATTGAATTAATTCACCTGTCTGAGTCCACTGGGAGACGATTTTATCGAGTATATTTGAAAATACCTTCGCCTCAAGGGTATTTTGACTGACCCAAAATGATTCAATTTCTCGACTCCTCACTCCCTTCGAGAAAGTTATTAGCAAAGCTACCTCACGAAATGGAATCCTGTCCAAAATATACAAACTGATGGTTACGTCAGAACTAGAAGAGAGACAGAATTTAAGCCGTTTTGGGCTGAACCGTCAGGGCGGGAAGTTTCTGAAGTGACATGGGGTAAAATCTATAAACTTATGTTTTCTGGCAACCTTTATACCACAGCGATGGAGCACAACTTCAAAATACTACACGGCTGGTACCTCCCTCCCCTGAGAATTTCCAAGATGGTCACGGGATCCTCCCCCCCTGCCCTAAAAACTGTGGTCAGACCGGGTCATGGTTCCATATGTGGTGGTAATGCACAAAGGTTAAGGTTTACTGGTCAGAAGTCCTCAGCTGGATTAACGACAGTGCAAATAGCCCCTGACCTGGACCCTCCGCAAGTGCTCTTGGGCATCCCAGACGAGGATCAGAATGAGAAAAGATTCCCAAATCTTAGTGTAGCCATGCTGAGAGCAGGGATGGTGGCCCTAGCCCAGAAATGGAAAGGCAACTCTATACCTTCTAAAAATGACTGGATGAACAAACTCTGGGATATATAAGCAGATGGGGAGCAGGTGCAAGTGGATCTAGGTCACCTGCCCTAAGCCCCGCCAACCTGGTGCCTGGTTGCCGCTCCTTTTCCCCACTTAGCAAGCTCCACTGACCTGCTGCCTTCCTAGTTGCCACTCTTTTTCCCTACTTAAGGAGCCATCCAGCCTCTTTTTCCTTTGCAGATGGGGAGCAGGTGCAAGTGGATCCACGTGGACTTCCTTTGCATCTTGTACTCATGGTGGCCCTGAATTATGCTGTTCCCATCTTCATCTTGTATCCTAGCTTGCAACATTATGCATTATTACTGACTTCTGCAATTGTAGGCGCTCTCCCCTCTTGCTTCTCCACACTTTTTGACTGCATCCTCTCTGTTCTCTCCTCCTCTCCCTTCCTCCCCTTACTTTCTCCTATGCACTTACTCTATCAGAATTGTCCCTGGACCCAATATGATAGCAACCTCGCCTGTATCCACCCCACTCCCCTTGTTTGCTTTTTTCCCTGCCCCCCCAGCTCCCTTTCCATCACTATCTGAAATGTTGTCAGGCCTAGTACGATAGTGGCTTGTTTTGTTCCTCCCCTCCCTTTGTGCAACCCTCTCCCTCACCTTTTGTTTTTCTCCTGCTCTACAACAAATGTCATCAGGCCTAGTACGGAAGTCGCCTGTCCGTTTCCATTTCCTTCCCACCCTTCCCATCCCTTCCTTATCTATGTCTTAGCTCTTGCACTATCTGAAATGTCATCAGGCCGAGTACGATAGTTAATTTCACATCCTTACTGTTCATGGCCTGTAAGAATGTCATTGTATTTTCCCTTGTTCCCTCCCTTGCTTTGAAGCTCTTTGAAATACATTGTGTATAGGCGCTATATAAATAAACTATCATATCATATATATACGTATGAAAGACTGCCGGCTGTGGTTAATGACTGTGTGGAGTCATTTCATGTTGAATGGGGAATTTGTATCCAGAAATGGGGTAGTGACAAGCCAAAACTCTGACCTCTTACTCACTATGAAGTGAAAGAGCTGCCCCTGAACAAAGCCAACAACCACGGGGGGGGGGGAAGTATGGGATATGCAATGAACCTGTGCCGCCAATGACTTTCGTTCATTTCTACTAATGTAACTGATCTGTTGTCCTGTCTGGTAGAATGGTCACTGTGTGTAACTTACTGAGGGGGTTGCAGGGTGGGAAGGGGTACTGGTTCAAGGAAGTTTGACAATCTTCTGCCTTATTCCTGTGAATTGTAATTCTGAAAAAAGTTAACCATCTAAAAAAAGCTCACCCGCAAAAAGAATAAGATTAGGCGAGAGGGGGGAAATGATTCCCACTCGCCTAGGAAGAAGGGTAAAATAACCACAAAGTCCAGCAAAAAGTCCTGATGTCGACGCAGGTCAGGAAGATTTATCGCTGAAATGAAAATCTGACCTAACACTCTGTAACCTATTTAGGATTTGTTTTGTCCTCAGAAGGTGCATCTATGGATTCAGCAAAGGTTCAGGGCAAATTACAATGGCAGGAACCCACTCTGTCAAAGACATTCAAAGATTTCTTGGCATCTCAAATTTTTTGAGAAAATGTATCCCCAACTTTTCTTTCAAGATTCTACCTTTTACTGCCTTACTGAAAAAAAGGAGTACGTTTCAATAGGACCAATCTGCTCAGGAGGCCTTTCTTGCCCTAAAATAGGGCATGAATGGAAGTAGCCCATGAAGGCCGAGGGAAGAGTGGGTGAGTCATGTCTCGCCGTCTGGTCGGCGTCCTCTCCCCAATGCCCAAAGACCCACCACCCAGGTGATCCTCACTTGTCCACCCCCAGGGTCTGGATCCAAAAGCGATGGCCCTTCCATGGCCACCTGAGCAGAAGATCCCTGTGGAGTGGTTGCTACTGGATAGTGACCTAAACCTTGATGCATTGTCTCAGACTCAGCAGAGCCCCCCAGTAAAATGTTAAGGACTCAGACTAAGGAAGCCAGAGAGGCCACCCTTAGGGACCTCACACCAGAGACCAGAAAAAAGATGAATCTCTACAGGACAAAAGGGCTTAAAACCACACACTTCCACTAGGACCCAAGCTCCTAGGCCTAAAAAGAGGGAGGACATTCCAATGAACCTTAGCTGAGGCTAAGGTGATTGAACCCCTTGAAGGGCCTCCTACTGGTAACCCACAGGTGGAAGAGGTTCAAATAACTGATAAGAAGTTGATCTTCCCGTCAGTACCCAAGAAAGAGCCCTTAGCAGAAGGTCAATAGGGAGCCCATTAGAAAAGCGATATATTTTGGGATACATCTCTTGTATCAGGAGCTTTGAGGTTAAACTCAACTTCATTGGATCAGAGTGTCCAGCTGGCAACCTCTAGGCCTGGAAAACTGACCAAACCACAGAGAAAGACTAAGACTAGATCTTCCCCTAGACCTCCTGCTCAGAAGCCTGTCACCAAACCTGCACCTACAGGAGGGTTGGATAGGATTCCTGTGAGACCTAGGCTCTCCCATTCTGGAGGCCACTCAAACATTAGGACCCTCTACAGAGGATGCTGCTAAAAATCCTAGTTTAGGTACAAGTTAGAGAAAACTCCCTGAAGATCTCTTCAAACAAATTCCCGCCTTTAAAAAGAAAAGGAACCGATCCAAAAATGGTTGTAGGTCTTATAGTCTAGATTAGATAGGGAACCCAGAATTAAACTGCTGATTAACTCTGCAGTAGATTTAACAGACTCAAGCAAGAGCTTCATCCAGGAGTAGATCAAAACCTCCTGTCCCTTAGTCTGGGAGAAGCGAGTGTTAGGTAGAATTTCATTTTTGTGCATAATTCTCCCCACTTGTGAGAACCCAAGCACTTTATGCTGGACTCTTGGATTTTCTATCAGTTTTCCCAAGTGGGAAACTTTTTCCACATTCACTCAGTCTTTTACTTTACCTCTGGGAAGCCTTTTCAACCCTTTAGGTTTTATCTTTTTGGAGCAATGTTTTCCTTCAACTTTTAAAGGCATCTGCAATTCATTACTGCAGCACATATCACTTTCTGTGCAGTGTTTGGGCGGAGCTCTTGAAGCTGCCCGTTAGGAAGAATTCTCAGAAATGTGCTAATTCATCTCTGCCTTACAGACCCCCAGCACCTTGGCTGGATTTTGAGGACATTTATTTTTTTACCTGGAGAAAGTGAGACCCTTTTTTCCCCCCACTCTCTCATGTATTTTTCCTGCGATTTGAACTCTGTTTCTTTTAATTGTGGAGTCTGACAAACTCCATAGGCATCATCTTTTACATTGTGGCACACAGCACCTTCCTTGCAGTGGCACAGGGAAGTCTTTCAGATTTCCCAAATGTTTAAATACCGTTCTCTTGGATAACTACTGTTTCCAAGAGCAGTGAAGTGAAATTGACTTTGCTTACATTTGTAACTTTTTAGACCCAGCACACACTATATTACAATAGGGTGCTGGAGGGGTTACTTAGAATCCCCTTTGTCTAGTTTCTCATGTAACATTTTTATTTTACCCTTTCTATAATGAATGGCTGGTGGCAGTGGTTTACTTTTAACTACTGTGGTGTGCTTTTTCCGCGTGCTGCGTTCGAAGCTGCAGTAAAGCACCCAAGGATGCCACTTTTGTCAAAAACGGCCCTGGTCTTCTTTGTGCTGAAGCTCCGAATTCGGCTCAACTAGAGAAGCCCTGCAAAGACGAATTCTCCCCATGAGTTGGTGGGAACAATCAACTCCAAAGTGAACTCGTCTGGA
Source organism: Ambystoma mexicanum (assembly GCF_040938575.1). Classification (NCBI taxonomy): domain Eukaryota; kingdom Metazoa; phylum Chordata; class Amphibia; order Caudata; family Ambystomatidae; genus Ambystoma; species Ambystoma mexicanum. Next base: position 1,342,017,158 of record NC_090923.1, on the reverse strand, counting down.
CATCCTCTCGGAGCTGGCTGTACTTCCTTGCTGCTGCAGGAACCGAAGTGCCAGATAGAGGAACACCAGATTCGGAGTGCATCACTTTTAATTTGGCCAAGAGCTCCAGGAAGATCCTCTGGACTCCCAGGAAGCAGGACTGACCGAGCCTGAGCCACCTCAACAGAGTGCTGGACCCCAGATGCAAGGAAAGCCCATCTCAACAGCCAAGAACCGCGGTGGTGCTATTTGCTATAAACGCGAGGAGCTGAAACCGAGAAGTGCCACTGATTTGAATTTGCTGGTTGCTGTCCCTGACCGTCCCATTGCAGTGCAGGAGTCCCCAGAAGTCCTCCCTCATGTCCCCACGACTGAGGCACAGGAACAACAAGATCTGCACAACTGCACAGGAACAGAAGCCAGCTGGAACCATTTCTTCTAACCAAAGGTACTGTACAGTCTAAGAACTTACCTCTTGTTGCATAGCTTTGCTTGTTCTCAGTTGAGACTTAACTTGGTTTCTTCTGTAGAGTTGCTAACAGCTTCTTTACTTCACAAGCCTAAACAGCTTGTGGCCCTACTTTGATTTCTTCTTTTCTACAAAGACTTCTAAAACATTGTGCAAGACTTTTACCTACATCTAAGAAGTGCTTCAGCTCACCTAGACTTTTGCCCAGTTGACATTGGCTTGGCCTGGCTCCCTGAATTACTTCTTCCCCCTAACTTTGTGTTTGGTCTTCCTTCCAGGAAGGGGTTACCTTACTTTGCATCAGGGGTTTCAAAAGTACTTACCTGCTTCAGAATATTTGTGTGATCTCTTGATTTATTCTGATAACTCTTTTCTTTGACACTCATCTCTGTATTACTCTAAATGTACCAGTAATATATTGATGTCCACAGTGTCCTAGCTCTTTAAGTCACCTGTGAGTGCAGGAAGTGTCTGTGTGCCATCCCCAATGGGTATTTGCTGATTTGGAGAAACTAAGAGTGTGTATTCTTAAGGTATTTGTGGGTTGCTATTACATTGCCCCATCTGAAGAAGGCTTATTCAAAAAGAATACCCTACTGCTCACATTGACCCCTCTTGAGATAAGTCTGGCTGCTCAACCACAATACCAACTTGTGTAGTACAGACTTATACCAAAGGTTGGGATCCTATTGCCAGGAGGTGAAGGTTGTTGTAGTGCATCCAAAGTGTACTGCTCCAAATCTTGCCCAACACTGCCCTTTTTATTTTAAGGCATCTGCAATTCATTATTGCAGCACACAGCACTTTCTGCGCAGTGTTGCTCAGAGCTCTTGAAGCTGCACTTTTTATTTTCCTTGTGATAACTACTGTTTCCAAGGATAGGGGGAGACTTTTTATCCTACCTAACTTTTAGTTTGTGGAATCAGCACACAAGACTGGAGCAGGAGAGTTCCACAGACGGCCACTACACACAGGCGACAGAAGGTGTCCTTCCAGTCACGGTTGAGGAAGACCTTCCAGAGCAGGATCCCTTGAAGCTGAAATTCGGCAAGAATGTGACTTACACCACTAGATGGCGACCACCGAAGTTCCGGCTGCAAACCCAGAACAGCAATGGTTCTAGCAAGGTAGCCCACTGGGTTGTCCAGGGAAACTTCCAAAGGTTCAGGCCAGCTGAATCCTCGAGAACACATCACGACTGGTTGGTCCCACCATTCCAGGGGTTGAAGCACAGCACAGGGCTTCACAGTTCAGGTAGTCCAACAGGGCTTCACTGGGCCAGATGAAGGAAGGGATGCTGGGCCTCTTCAGGATTTTTCTTTGGATCTTATTTAGCTGTTCTTCTACACAGGATTCTTGGTTCCAATGCTGATCTGAAGAAATGGCTACAGGAGTCCTCTTATCCAAAATCCAGCCACGCTCACAAAGGCATCACTAGCCCACACAAAGCTGTGGGTTTCTCAGGCAAGTGCATGGCCTTAATGTGAGATTGTATTGTCTGGCAAAGCAGGAAAAAACTAAACAATATGAACAAAGAACAAGTGAACATGTCATGGCATGGCCTTTTTAGGGCACTACCCACGGTTAGTTGCCATATGCAGTAAGCACAAATGTGCACACTACAAATAACACAAAAATGGTAAAAATAGAATTGCTGCCATGAGCTTGCCTTTAGGTATATATAAAAGTAACCGAAAAAGTGTAAAAGACTAGGGTGATACAAAAGTATCCCCATTTGCCCTGCATTGTAAAATGCTGTGTGTGAGGTTAAAAAATGTACAAAGTATAAAAGTCAAAAGCGAACGTTTCCCAGTACCATAGTCTGAAGGACTGATCGGTTTCCCCATTATAAACATGCAAAAGGCCAGGGGAGTGAAGCTGAAGATTTCACTTCCATGTAAAAAGCAAGGACAGGTTCAAAAACCAAGTCAAGACGATTGCGCGTACATAGAACTATAGAAAGTTGCCAAAAGAGAAATCTTTGCTAACAGGGACAATGGAGTTCAGCTGCCTTTATTCACTACTATTACTTTGTGACAACCTGGACTGCTAGAGTATCATGCTTAGAAAGTAGACTATAAATCATTTTTCTACTAATACAAAGAAGGAGTCATCACACTTCTCAGATCCTTAAATACCTCTAACATTTTCATCTTCCAATTAAGATTCTGCGGTTTACAGATTTAGGCCTTCAAGGATGTTGGGAACATTGGCCATAAAGTAATAAGTGTCACAGATTCATACCGGAGAGGTTATTCAAGCCTTCAAGGCTAGTGGGTAGGTTGCTCTGGGTGCGTTGTGTGTTCTTAAGATGAAGAGTTTGAAGGGCAGTCATGGCAGGAAGCTGCCTGCAAAAAAAACAAAAAACAAACAACATTGTTTTAACAAAGCCATGTACAGAACGTTTCCAGGCAAAGTAGTGCGTTACATTTTTTATGTGGTCAATGGGACTTTTCTTTTTTTTTTATATATATAAAAAGGTGCATTGCAAAGCTTTTCTTTCAACATGTAGTTGAAGCATGTAAGATCTGGTGCAATTTCTGTATATCAAATCAGTTTTAAAGGCTTGATGCTACTTCACAAAACATGCAAGGAGCTCAGGTTCCCGAATTTGGCAGACGATTTAGCTCCATTCATCAAGTCTTCAATGTACACAAAATGATTTACCATCAACTAAAGAAGAGATACTAAACCTATTCAGTGAAGCACCAACTATTCCTCCACCACCTTGCGAATCTCACAATTCCCTGCTTTTAACTTCCTTCGTTGTTAGCACTGTCCTCCAAGTTGGACATCAGGATGTGTGGTAGGAAGATGTTGAGACTATTTTTAGGTTAAATCACAAAGATTTTGTTAGTTTGACAGCAGCTAGAAAGGTGAGGAGGCTTTTTTGGCGATTGCGTCATTTTTTATATCATGTATAACCACGCACAAACTAATGAAAGTATGTTTTTATTACGTTGTATATGCACAGATTAGCAGTAAAACAGAAAGGTGACAGATATTTAAAAGTTGAAAACAAATTTATTTTCTTGCTACAAAAGCATTTAATCGCCAGTCTGAATTTGAAGACACAAAAGAAAAACAAAAAATCCTTCCAAGGGGCAACCAAGACAAAATACAACTAAGATGTGTTGCTGCAGAATAGATTCTAACACTAATATGAATATTTGTAAATGAGATACAATAACCTAAATGCACGTTAAGGCAGTTTTTGTTCCACCCTCGGGTTGGAGAGCTACAACCACTAATCCTAGAGGGAAGACGAACACACCTGACAAGAAATGGACGTCAACCCTCTCTTTGTGCAGGTAACATGGACAGAGGGAGAAGTCTGAACCCTTAGGTAGGGGAAGTAGGCTGGCTCAAAGGTACAATTGGTCTACACATCCATCTCTCGAAAATACACCACACTTATAAACTGAAACATATACGCTTTATGAAGCATATCAAATTATCAGGTCACAAAACTACTCAGGTACGTAATATGCCAAGCAAATTTATAAACACAAAGTCTCTAAAAGTACTCTCCCAGCGCCAATGCCAAAATGTGGGCACTCAACATCAAATAATGGGGTTGGAGAGAACCAGGGAACCATTACATCTAGCAAGAAGGCAAGTCACCTTTGGGCCTGCACACTGCATAATAATGTACAGTCCTAAAGACACAACCCAACCCTAGTATAGGTGAAAGGCCCTAGACCCGATGGTCAACGCCTATCACATATAGCAGGGAATGGGAGAAATAGGGAAACACAATTTTTATCGACAAGAAAAAAATAAATCTGTTAAAAATCCCTGAGGCCTACAACATCAATCCACAATCATCTAGGTTCCCAGGGAATTATATAAGTAATAATGCACAGACGCATGTAATAATAAACTATAGCCATGGAGAAACTGAAACCACCATAAACCATTGTCAAACGCTTCTGAGAATCAAAACAGGTTAGCAAGAGTTGTCTACCTTACACATTTCTGGAATAAAATATACATTGTTACCAGGTTCATTTACAGTGTTTAAAGCACATTCAACATAACAAATGCAGGGTAGGATTTAAAAATGGATATGGTCTCGGTTAGAAAGCATTCTTCAATCCAGGGGTCCTAACAGACCCAAACAAAGTACATTGGGTGCTACCTAAGAACACTAGATGACTTGCATTACTTTGGGGAACCAGGTATTTGGTCCTCTTTCCAGGACTACATAATCAATGCATTCCAGGATATGTGGGCTGTGGTAGACCTGTCCTTCGATGGTAGAAATACTATCCTGTTACCGGCCACACATCACCTTGGTGGTAGACCGAAAGGAGGATTAATGACAGTGTGCATAATACCCTTACTATAAAGCACATTCCCATTGACTCCGATTGATCACATATCAGCCGGAATAACTACTGGCAACTAGTTATGTACGTATAACTTAACCTTAGTCATCAACATCTACTACCCCCACAGGATTAAAGTTCAGTGCAGCTATTAGGAGCTGTGGTGAATCAGAAGGAGGAAGCGGACACTCATGTTTCATTTGGTTTTATTAAAAGAAAATTGTACAGCCTAACTTTCCCCATCAATATGGGTAGTCCCTACCTATGTTTCTAAGTAAGGTGCTCGTCAGTTATTCGCAAATGTCCAAAGGAATATGGTCGGTCTGCTACCCACATGAACATAACTGATCCTATCACTACGATAGCTAACTTAGGTCAGGAGGATTCTATGTTAATCCATCCCCAGTTTCTTTTTGCTACGTTTTTTGCCAAACATTTTTGCCTGAAAAAAACTATTTTTATTTGGGGGAGTCCGCTCCCCTCCTCTATTATTTATTACCCACCCTACCCTTTACATGCCATTATCCCCACCCATCCCCCACATATTTTTCGATGAGTTAATTCAGGCAAATATTTTAGGCAAAATATACAGCAGGGGGAAAAAAAACGGGCGTTGCATGCACGTCATACCATCAGGAGAATGGCCCCCTTCTCCTGAGGGTACTTCTGGTACCAAGGATAGGCTTCCTTATTAATATAGAATCTTTAAATAGTCTCTTGTTACTTCTTGCATCAGTTTCTGGTAAACCTTGTTCTGGTCCATTTGATTTTGTATAATATTCACCACAATAGTTCCTCTGAGCTCTGGATCATAATATTCTCTTTCTCTTAAGTTATTCTCTTGTATAATACCAGGATACTTTCCCCTTTTTCCAGGGTATTGTTATGCACTGTTTTTTTCTGTCACTCAAGATTTTCAATACTTCGCTCTCTTAAATATCAAAACACTTTATGTAAATCAGTTTCACGTCCAACATTTCCTCGTGAACTGTACTTGGACGAAATTGTTGCACTGTATAATGATTCCTTCTGGGCCTCCCGTTATTCCGGTTTTCCTCGTTCCCTCCGACTGTGAAGGAGAACTTCTTTAGGATTCTGGTTTCTCTGGGAGCTTCCCTCTTGCTGTGAATTGCCGTCTGTGTGCTTTCGCCAGCATTTCCTTACTCTAGATTTCTTTTCTTCTCGTAGCGTCCCAGTATTCTGCTGAGTGACCGGACACCTTGTTGCTTGGTGCTTGCAGTGGTATCAGCGATAGTTCATAGGCAAGATGCCCACCACGCATCCTTTGTGGTCACGCCAACACCTCCCCTCTGCGCTCCTGCTCATTCGGCTTCTCACATGGGGATTCGCCGTAACTCGCGTCTGCCCCTTCAGTACAGTGCAGGCTTGAAACTCTCAGGCTTCATAGCTCACGACTGCTCCGACTCCTCCAGGTGTTACACAGCTCGGTGCCGTTCCTTGCCTGCGTATGCTTTCCTCTCTCTCCTGCTTTGTTGCTTGTCGAGTACTCTCTATTCAACATACTCGTCCTAGAGGATTGGATACTTCCATTTAAACCGACATGTTCTCTTTCTGGGTGATACTGTCATATATAAAGTTTTTCTTCATACCAGTCTAGTTTAAAAGTCTATGGTATTTTAGAGCATCCAATGTAAGCCACGGTGTGTCAAGCTTTAGGAAGTACCGCACAAGAGGAGTCCTTGTCCCCTAAGGGGGAAGAGTCTCACAGTGAGGTCCACCTTGCCTCGGACCATTGGGTGGGTGTTGCGTTTGCGGGCTTACCTTCCTAGCCTCACGGGGGGGGGGGGATCCCGCTTGGGTAGAAGGGACGAATTCCCTCAATTTATCAAAGAGCACATTGAGAAACGTATTGGATGGTGATCTCTATCATATTAATATGCCCATTCTCATTTTAGGAGATTTTAATTCAAATATCCCCTTAACTCACCCTACTTACTTTGGGGGACATTCTTCCTTCCCCAACTAAGGCAATCTTCCTTTAACAGAAAGCGGAATAAGTGGTACAAACTACTATCCAGTAATGGCTTTATGTTAAATGGACGCTGTATGGGTGATATACCTGGAGAATTTACTAGAATGGACTTTAATAGTGCTTCTTCAGGTGCCCATTTTTGATTTATTCTTACATTTTGCGATTGAATAGAGAAGAGAGTGACCACTATCCTTTGGTTATTACTTGTATCACTCTCTTAAAAAATAATTACTGGTGTGGTCACCTTAAATAATAAAAGTAATTTTATTATCTGGAGACCGAATTATTTGGATAGAGCCGATTCATACTTTAACAGATGTTAAACACTTTGTATGATGGAGGACTTTTTTACCATTAATATTAGGTATTGCTTTCCTTCAGGTCCCTGTCGGCACCATAGGCCTTCTGCGAATAGTAATACGCTCGCTCATAGCTATGACCCTGCTATTAGAGATAAAAAGAGAGCTGAGGGTTAAAATATGTCGGGCATCTAAATCACACGTAGGTCTGCTTTCTCTTACACTACAGTGCAAACATATAAAAGCAGAATATCTATCCTAGCTGCATCAATATAAATACATGCACAAGTTAGAACAATGGGTCGACTTGGTGCACATTTGCAGGACTAAAAGATACATGTAGGTCATGGCAGTTAGTCAATGGCTCTAAATACAATCCTAGCTTGCTGGACGGGGCCTCTAAAGGAATCATGGGAGCTTTATATTAGAGCTACTATAATATATAATAATTTGTCTTTCATATAGCGCTTTAATCAAAAGCGCTTACATAAGACATATTTACATACCTGACTTTTGGCATGATTCCTACTAACTCTTTGCGTCTGTCACAATAAATTGACCCTTAAACACGATCTAAGGCACATCATCTCTTTCATTGTCCACTTTCAGGATTCTAGAGCTCCTGGCCCAGATGGGACATGTAATTCCCTGATAAAAAATGTATAGTTACTCACTGTAGTGACTAACGTACTCTTAGGGCCTCATTACACGGTAGGCGGTAACCATGGCGCTAATGCGCCATGGTTGCCGCCGGTAATTTACCGATCCCGCCATGGTGAATGGCGGAATTACCGCCCCATTCCAAGGTTGGCGGGGCCGTAATTTCCCATTCACCATTGGCCCTTCCCCATTCCCATAGGGCTCAATGGGAATGGGGAAGGCGGCAATTACGGTACCGCAAATTGTGGTGCCATAATTGCCTCCAAGGTCCCTTTGCGGGTACCATCCTTAACGGCTGGTAAAATCAGCCGTTAAGGTAGGGACCACCAAAGGGACCTCGTAGTAGGGCGGTAAGGGATTACCGGCACCGGTGCCGGTAATCCCTTACTGCCATCCGTGTAATGAGACCCTTAGACTATAGTCCCCTTTCCTACATACTGCATGGGCATCCCTTGCTAGGGACGGGAGACGGGACCTTTTCACCAGAAAAACCGTCTTGCCCTTTAAATTTAGAGGCACGGCCCTGGGAGCATTTGCTCCTCTGACCCCGCCCACCAGCACCACTCCTCAGTCCACATTGACGGGTCGACAATATTAATATTGCCTAATGACACCAGCTTTATTAGGTGGAAGGATGGTGGGACATACGGAGGAATGGGGACTATGGACTAAGAGTACGTTCGTCATTACGGTGAGTAACTATTAATTACTCTACGTATCGTCCCCTTTCCTCTATATTGCATGGGCGATTACAAAGGAGTGTAGCCCCAGGGTGGAGCGGTGACCCTCCTTAAGAAAACAAGTTCCTCAGAACCGCATGTCCGAAAGCCACGTCTGAATTAGAGCCGTGTTCAAACAGTAGTGCTTACAGAAAGCCAAAGGGGAGGCCCAGGTGGCCACCCTGCTAATGACCTGCCACGGTACTTGTCTCTGGAATGCGACCGCCGTGGCCTTGGCCCCGACAGTGTGGGGGTGCATGTTCACTGGCAGTGGTTTGTGTTGCCCCTCATAAGCCTCCTTGATCGCAGCAACCATCCATCTCGCGATAGAGGCCTTGGATGCCTGATACCCAGGACTTGAGCCATCGAATGTGATAAATACAGCATCCGACTTACGAAGCTCTTAGTCCTGTCCAGATAGAATTTCAGAGCGCGTCTGACATCCAGACGTTGCAAGAACCTTTGAGCATCGTCCTTTGCATCAGCAAAGAAGGTAGGTAACACTATCTCCTCATTTAGATGGAGAGGAGGGGACTTTAGGTAGAAACGCAGGATGCGTTCTCAGGACCACCTTATCCCTGTACAACGTGGCATAGGGTTCTGAAGCCACCAAAGCCTGGATCTCGCTGACCCTACGCACTGACGTAATGCCAACCAACAGAGCTGTTTTAACAGTGACCAGTCTGATGTCTGCGGATGCCATTGGTTCGAAAGGCTTATGCGCCAGAGAACCCAAAACCACATCGAAGTCCCACACAGGGTGTGGTTTCCTTATGGGCGAGTAGAGCCTGGCTAGGCCCGCCAGATGACGTCTAACCACCCGGTTGGAGGAGAAGAGCTCCTTCTCAGAGTTCCTGTAGGCACCTATAGCTGCTAGATAGGTGCGGCATGTGTCTATTTGTGCCCCTGAGTACGCGAGGCGTACCGAGAAGGAAAGCACATCGGCCCAATGACAGAACCTGCTCCATTTACTCTTGTACTGGCTCCTGGTAGCCTGGCTCCCTTAATAATCTCCAAGTTAGCCTGTGATAGGCTCAGATGCTTCAGCGTAAACTGCTCAGGAACCACACTGCGAGGGCTAGCTCTGTCGGGTGGGGTGGATGACGCTGCCCCCCGGCTGCACCAAAAGATGAGCTGGGCCCATCGGAAGGTGAATGGGTGGTCTGTCCGAGAGGCTGAGAAGTTCAGAGATCCGCGGTCTCGCCGGCCACCATGGAGCTATCAGAATAATGCTGAGGTGACAAGATTCCTTTACCTTGCGCATCACTATGTGGACCAGGGGCGTGGGAGGGAAGGCATACGCTATCATGCCGTTCCACTATATCTGGAATATGTCACCTAGGAAGATGGGGCCCTGCCCCTGCCAGGACGTGAACTGCTGGCATTTCCTTTTGTCCCAGGAGGCAAAAAGATCCACTTGAGGATGGCCCCATTTGCTGAAAATCTGAGGCAGCACCTGGTCGTTCAATTGCCATTCATAATTGTCCACTCCCATTCTGCTGAGCCTGTCCGCCTCCAAGTTGGAACCCCCCGGAAAGTGGACGGTCGTGAGGTAGATGTTCTCCAGGGCCCATTCCTGCATGCTGACCGCTAGACTGCACAGCGGAGGGGAACTGGTACACCCCTGCTTGTTGACATAGTACATGCTGGTGGAGTTGTCGGTCTGGATAAGTACTATCTTGCCCCCAATGAGCGGAACAAAAGCTTTGAGAGCTAGCCAGATGGCTTTCTGCTCCAGCCAGTTGATAGGAGAGACTCCTGCTCCTGCCGGGTCCAGACTCCATGGATGCTGTCGTTGTCCAGAGTGGCTTCCCAGCCTTCCAGGGAGGAGTCTGTACTGATGGTGACCTGCGGAGTCAGCTGCCGGAAGGGCTTGCCAGTCCGCAGATTGCAGTGCCTGAACCACCATGTAAGGTCTTTGTGGAGAGAAGGAGGAATGCTAACCGGCTCCGGTTGGGAGCCCTTATCCTCATTCCATGAGGCTGCGAAGTGCAGCTGTAATTTCCTAATCTTGAGTCGCGTGTGGGGTACGGCCAGTAGGACCACTGCCATGATACTCAAGAAGTGTTGGTATCACCAGGCCGAGTTCACAGCTCTGGTAAGGAAGCAAGTAGTGGCTCTCTTGATGGCCATGATCTTGTCCTCGGAGGGAAAGTCTCTCGGAGCTGGTGTCCCAGATGAGACCAAGGTAGGTAAGGCTCAGCGTAAGCTGCAGCTGAGACTTCTTGAGGTTGATAGTAAACCCCAGGTCGAGTAGTGTGTCGATAAGTGCAGAGGAAGTGTGGTGAACCGCCTCCGGAGATGTCGCCCTGACAAGCCAGTCGTCCAGGTACAGGTAGACATGGTGGCCCTGGTCCCTGAGGAAGACTGCCACTGCATTCATTAGCCTGGTAAATACCCTGGGGGCCGAGTTGAGGCCAAAGGGTAGCACCTTGTATTGGAAATGGCAGCCCATGATCCTGAAGCGTAGTAAAGCGCGATGCGGCTGCCAAATCGTCACGTGTAGATAAGAGTCCTTCAGATCCAGTGAGCACATCCAAGTCTCCCCTGTTCAATGTCACCGCAATGAGTGCTGGCGTAACCATCTTGAATTTTTGAAGCAGTAGGGAGAGGTTGAGAAGTCCAACACAACTCTCAGGCCAGCCTGGTTCTTCTTTTGTATGGTGAACATTCTGGAATAGAATCCCAATCCTGGCTGAGACTTCTTCCACTGCCTGGCTCTCGACAAGCGACCACATTTCCGTCAACCGAGTTGCTGTCCCAATCTATGGGAGTAGATGGTAGGAAAGGGAGGGACCAGTAGGCAGGAACCCCATGGATACTACGTCTAAGATCCAGGGATTCAAACATTTCTGGCACCAAAACTGCACGTGGAAGGAAAGCCTGCCCCCACCAGAGACACGTGGACACAAAGGGATGCGTCCTGCTTTCTTTCCCTCAGAGGCTGCTGCAGAGGAGGGGGGACTGGAAAAAGCCCTTGCCCCCCGTCCCCCTTTTGTCATTTGCGCCGGTGCTGAATCTGAGAACAATCAGACTGTCTCAACCTCCGTTCTTGGAAGCCCCAGAACCCTTATCAGAGCGTTGATGTGACTGGATGTATGCTGCTAGGGAGAATTCTCATAGATCTGCTTCAGAGACCCCCAGCAACTTTGCTGGATTTTGAGGACTTAATTTCTTTACCTGGAGAGAGTGTGAGCCTTTTTTCCCCACTCTCTCATGTATTATGAAGTGTGTTTTACTCTTGTGTTCTTTGATTATGGAGTTTTAGACAACTCCAAAGGCATCATCTTTTCATGTGTGTCACACAGCACCCTCAGTGCAGTGACACAGGGAAGCCTTTCAGGCTGTCCCAAGGTTTAAATACCTTCTCTGGGATAAACTACTGTTTCCCAGGGAAAGTAAAGTGAAATTGACTTTACTAGTCTTTCCAAATTCCTAGACCCAGCACAGACTATCTTACCATAGAGTGCTGGAGGGGTTACTTAGTATCCCCTATGTTTAGAAACTCATGTAGGAGTCACATGCTACCCTTTCCTCTCGAAATGGCTGGTGGCAGTGGTTTTACAACAAACTACCATGATTTTTCCCGGTGGCGTTAAATCGCGGAAGCCATGTTTTTCAAGAATGCATCTGAGCCTCCTTTGTTTAAACGGATCCCGGTCTTCTTTTTTCATAATTTCTTTTTGGAAAGGTCCTTCTAGAGTTTGTCTCTGCGCGACAAACCAGGTTTGGTCCCTTTGTTCCTACACCTTTGGCGGGCTTCAGGACTGAAGACCGACTCTAGCGCCCGAGTGTCTGGGGTGGGCAGGAAGTGAGGGAGGTGCCAGAAACTCCCTGTGCTTGGTCTCCTAGGTGACCCAGATGCACTCTGGCGTGATTGGCTGGCTGACTGTCCGGCAAGGACAGCCACCCTGCTGGGTGAGTGGCAGCTAGGCTGGAATGAATGGAAGAAAACTGGATAAAAGGCGAGTCTCTTGGTTTGAAAGGCAGAGTCGACCACTGAAATGAAAGAACCGAAGACGAGCTGGAAGAGGACGGCTGCTGCAACTCCTGGACCGCTGGTTTACCCGGTGAAGCCATGCTGCAGGGCCGAATCGCCAAGTTCATCTCAACAGAGAAGCGCTTCAAGGACGACTTCTCCCTTTCAGTTGGTGGGACCAATAAATCCGTAAGCCACCTGGATACCATTCTCGGAGCTGGTTGTATTTTCCTCAAAGTGCTGCAGGAAACCGAATAGCCAGGGAGAATGTTACGCTCACCTGGTCTCTGCTGAGGTGTTGGAGCATGGTCGCAGCCTTCCCAGGGATGAAACTCCTCTTGTCTGTTCCTCCCTCTGCGACTGTGTGGGAAACTGTGGTGACGAGCAGTGCGGTTCCTGCGTGAATATAAGGGGGTTCGTATGAGTATGCAGCCTGTGTCTCTGACCCCTTCTTCAGACCTCTTCTCCCTGGATGTGGCTTCCCTGGGGTAGCACTATTCTTGAGGCTCACCTGCTGAATGATGATGATGATGGGCTCTCCGTCCTGCTGCTTCTGGCAGGGGCGCTTGTTGAAGGGAACCAAGTTTTTTCACTGGTCTCTTGTTGTGGAAGTCCAGGGCAGCTGCGACTAGTCCACTTCTCTTGTAGGTAAGTGTTTCCCTTGTTTCCACTTGCCCGCTTGTCTTCCGACTGTTGTAATATTATTTGTAAAGTTCGTTCTCTGTCCTTTGTATGCAATGTCTCTTTTCTCTGCTCTCTCTCCCCTTGCAGGTGGTGTAGCGGTGCCGGCAGTAGCAGAAGCAGAGCCAGCGGTATGGAGGAGCGGGGCTGAGATGGTCCGACAGCTGGCAAGTAGCCTTTAATGGTGCCTTAGGGTGCGCGTTAGGTTTTAAATGCAGCGCGACCCTGGGTTGGGTGTTTTCAGGAGTTCTAACCTGGTCTTCTTTTCTCATTTCAGGACTTTGGCTTCGTAGGACAGGGAGCGCAGGTGCTCCGGCGTCGATTCGGGATCTGCCAAGAAGATGGAGCGTTGCCGTGAGATGCGAGCCAGGGCCTAGGTAAGGATGCTGTTGTAGCAGGATCACGAGGTAAGTAGCAGGTTCAGGCGGCAGTGAGCGCCACATTGCACGGAGGTTCAAAGTAACACAAAGCATTTGCTTGACTGGTCAGTGGGTTTATATAGGTCTTGTTCCCGGCCACGCCCAGTAGCTCTGGCCTGCCTGCTGCCACGCCCTGCCACACCTAATGAGTCAGCACCTGAAGACCAGGGCGTGGGAGCCATGCCCAATGAGTCAGCACATCAGGATGTCCTCTGGAATAAAGGCTTTCACCTGGAAAGTATTTGTAAAATAAAGGCACTCCTGCACTGAAATAAAGTGTTCCTGCTCACATCTCTACATGAGCTTGGCGCCAAAGGTGCCAGGACAGAGTCCAGCTGGGCCCCTGTGTTTATGAGTCCCAAAGGGACATAGGCAAGTCAAGTGACCCATTGCCCCAGTCACTAGATGGTGTGGTTTTTGTATTCTGGGGCCCATGGCCATGACAGCGAAGGACACCAGTTTGTGTGCTTGACTACAGCTACCGGAATTGAAGATTTGCCTTTGCCAGCCTTTTGACCAGTCCTAATGCAGTGCAGGAGTACCCCAACGTCCTCCCTCTTGGCCCCACAACTGAGTCTCAGGAACAGCGAGATCTGCAGGCACTGACATGAACAGACGTCTTCAGCTGCATCTTTTTCTTCATTGTAAGGTACTGTGAAAACCCTCCGAGAGAACTTAACTCTCACTGCGAAAGTGCTTGAAACTTTGGCAACTTGCAGGCCTTGTGAGCTTGTGACCCAACATATGAATCTTTCTTTTACGAACTACTTCTGACTTTGGCAAAGACTTTTCCGTTTAACTCCCAGAACTGCTTTATCCTATACAAGACTTTAGCCCATTGACTTTGGCCTAACCTATTGCATTGAATCAACTCCTCTGGGGAACTCAACTATTTGCACTGTTTAAGAGTAACTAATATTTGTTTTATTAACTTGTGCGTTTCTGCTCCTACTTCAAATGATCTGAATGCCATTTTGCTCCTCCTTCAAAGTAGTTTAAATGCCTCAGAACCTGATATTGTGAAGTACTGAAATATATTTTTGTGTGATATAGATTTCCTTCTTCTAGTGAATGTTTTATAACTAACTGTGAAATAAATTAATAAGTGTTTTACCAAGAAACCTTGAGTATAAGAGCCTATTTGAATACTAGTAATTATAGACCTCTGTGTAACAACCTTACAGCTCACATGCCCTCTTGCGATAAGCCTGGCTGCTCAGCAACGCTACTGAAAAACTGTGTAGTACAGGCTTATAGCAAAGGTTGGTTTTGCTTACACCTGTAGTCCTAGTTGTGTGTAGTGGTGCCAAAGGGTACTGCATACAAACGTTTCCTAACATACGCCTTGGGCGTGGCCTTCGTTAAGATAAAGACTTCGCAGTTTTCAAGCTGTTCTTTTAATCTTATTCCTCATTGGTGGTGGAGTGAAAGAGGAGACTACCCTGGAATGGAAGGTCCAATATGCATTCCTGGACGTCTGGTTTAAACTTAGTAGCCGTAAGCCAGTCAGTTCTCATGTCCGTGGCAATGCATATGGCCCGGCCAAAGGTATTGATGTGGGCCGCAGTGGACTCCATGATGTCCTGAGCCACCAGCTTGGCCTCTGCCAGCCCCGCCTTGAAGCGTGCTTAGCTCTGCACCGGAAGTTCTGGAAGGAAGTCGGTTATTTCCCACCAAAGCCTTTGCTTAACGGCTGCCAGCATGGCATCTGCGTTGGATTGACGCAGGTGTAGAGTGGCGTTGGAGTACAGCTTCTTCCCGTATGCCTCCAAGATCTTCTCCCCCTTTGCCTAGCAGTGCCGAGGACAATATGGCCGAGGACGACTGAGGCTTTGATTAGAGTGACACTGCAGTGATCACCGAAGAGTGTGGTTGAGGGTGTGCCGACAGTGGATCCCCCTCCATTTGTCTATGCTTGACGTCTAGGCGCTGATAGACAAGCTGGGCAGAGTGTGGCGTGAGCAACCCCGTCTTGGCAAAGGCAACCAAGTCCTTCTGCATCAGGATCCCCATTCTGGCGGGGGAGGTGGGTGGGGCTTCTCCGGCTGTTTGACCTCTCATTGAGGAAGGCCCAAATATTCTGCCAAACATGCAGGCCGTTCGTCAAAGGCCTTGGCCGGCGACAGCATGTCGGGGTCCTCCTCCTCATCTGTGTCCACCAAAGTGTCTGGATGGTCCGGAGCAGGTGGAGGAGTACTGGGCGCCATGGGCTGCAGTGTGGAGCCGGTGGCTGCTGCAGAGGCTAGTGTGGAACCGCCTGTATTGTGGTAGGTAGGGGAGCCAGAATCGAAGGAGCCGGCCGGAGCCATAGGAGGAATGACTATGGGTGCCAGTGGAGTGACCGGAGGGGGCATGTCCCTGATAGCATCTCAAAGGATGGCCCCCATCTGAGGAGTTCGCATCAGCGCTAGGAACCTTTCGAAGAACCTGTCTTCGGAGGCGGCATGTAATATTGACGGAGTGGCGGGCGGATGCTGGGGCCCGGGCACACTCTGCCTGGGGTGCAGGGAAAACCTGCCCTGCACTGCTGATGGATCAACTGTAGGCCACGTACCTCGTTGACACCAGTCTCACCTTGTAACTCGTTCTCCCACCTGTTCCATTCCAAGGAGTGGCATCGGACGAGCGCAGATTTCATCTTGCGAGGCAGCCATTTTGTCGAGTTGCGTGCCACGTGCCGAAGTCGTGGTGCTTGGCTCACTGGGCCCGGCCTCCTCAAAGACTCTTGGCGGTGGAGCATGAGACCTACCCTGCACCTCAGGCTGGGTCCTGGAAGGCGTATTGTCCTCGGCAGTGTCGCCGATATTGCTGTGTGCAGGCGCCCCCTCGGACATTAGGCCGGTACTAGGGCATTGCCCCTCGGTGTAGACCTAGTAGAAGAACCTTGTGGTCCCTCAGCACTGCGCCCTGAAAGATCTGATGACACCTCATCCGTGGGGTCGGTAGCTGGACTCGCCTCAGTACGTGTGCCAGTGCGAGAACCAGAAAGGTTCCTCCCGCTCGGGCGTTTCCTTGGGAAGGAGCCGCCCTCACGGGGTGTGATGGAAAACATCCGCCCTCTCTTGGGCCTCGATCTCTGTCTGATGCAGTCCTTCAGATGCTCTGGAGGTAACCTTTTCGCGGAGCTCCCTCCACCGAGCTAGCCTGTTCTTCAATGTGCGTGGACTAAGTGTGTCGCATGCAGTACAACCTACCCAGTCATGGTCGGGGCCAAGGCAGCGGAGGCAAAGAGCATGGGGGTCAGACGTAGGGAAGAGCCCCTCGCAGGCTGGACGTCCGCTGAAGTCCTCATGCGCCGGGGAAGAGCGTGGTGCCGGAGGACCAAGTACCTGATTGACAAAAAGATATAAGTATCCGGGGAAGAGCGTGTGGTATTACATGGCCGAAACCGAAGCCAGCAGAGCTGGTGAAATTGGCGTGTTCCCATCAACGCGGAAAAGGGGACTGAGGAGTGCCGCCAGTGGGCGGAGTCATGGGAGCGCATCCGCGCCCCCACATGCCTCTAAATTTAAAGGGGAAGAAGGTTTTTCTGTCTCCTGTCCCTAGCGAGGGACGCCCATGCAGTATGGAGGAAAGGGGTGTAAGAGTAAAGAAGCTACTTCTCTGGGGTAAGATTCTTTAGGAGCTCTTCCTCGCTATTGAACGTACAGGATGTATCCCAGCTTGTTGGATGTGTAGTATTGTGTCACCGGTTTCGAGCTGACCCAAAGAGCTACTGCATTCTAGGAATGCTTGATGCCCCAGGGAAATTATTTGCCAGAGTGCTCTTAGAGTAACTGAATGAATGGGCAATCCTAAATCAGATATTGCCTTTCAATCAAACAAGTTTTAAGAAAAAATGTTCTACCTTTGACAAAATTATGACCTTCAATCAGTACGGTAGAGTGCATGGTGTTTATATAATCTATGCAGCATATGTCGATTTTATTGCCGCATTTGAGTTAACAGGGACAAACTGGCTGAAATTGAGGAGATGGGGTCATGGGCTCCTTAATGCGGTCTCCTCTTCACCAAAACACCAGGGTCCAGGTTCGACTTGACCTAAAGGGATCGCTGGCCTACTCTTTATACACCTACAGCACATTAAAACAAGGATGCATACAGTTCTGCTTTAATTTAATCTATCACATGGAAGACCTTACCTTAAATCTAGATTCTCCCCTTTTGTTTCCACCTAGGTTGGGCAATTTGCGCATTCCTTGGTGCGGATATGCAGACGATCTTATTTTGTCAAATCAAACCCCTAGAGTCCTTCAGGCTCATTTTAACAATGCTGTGTTGACAATGCCAATGCGTATGATTTAACTATTTATGACCAAAAGACTATAACCACGATCTTTCGCTGTGGAAAGAAGAGGCAACAGGCTCCCTTTCATTGGCACCTGAATGGAGATGGGGGTGGGTCGAATGTGTAACCCATTACAACTACCTCGGTGTGACTATAGATCATAGACTGAGCTGGTCCAAACAAACAAAACAAAAAGAAAAATCAAGCTCGAAACAAGCCAGCTAGTAGGAGCACTTAAAAGTTCTCTATTCAGCATGCATGGTATTCTTGCTCCTCTTCTTTGGTAATGTAAGGGAGGCATGGTCTCACAAGTGTGACACCGACACAAGAGCTGCAAGTTTCAAAACCTTTATTAAATTCTTGGGGTTTGGAAAGAACTCCTACTTTGCCCTATAGCTACGATGGGAGTAGTCTCTACCATCATATAATAAAGAAAACACAGTCCTAGCCAGTCTATGCCAAATCAAAAGGTCCTATACTAAAACAAAAAAGAAAAAAGAATGCCTGCTCCATCTCTTATACAAAAAGTGTGTAAAGGGGAATATGTATGCAAAGGAAAGTCAAGTGTTATTACAAAGAATCAAGATGGCCGAGTCGGCTCTCCTACCCATGTTCCCATGTTGGATAGCACGGTGTAAGGCGGCCCCCGTAGACAGGATGACACTCTGGCTCAGGTTATAAAAAAAAAAAAAAGGCAGTCCAAAACGTGGGTGGAGTCCCGCTTGGGCTTACATGTTAAAGTTACTTAAGTTCACGAAAAGTTCTTTCAAGGTTCAACATAAATTCACATAGGTCTCCCTCTGTCAGGCTCAGACCTCGCAATCACAGCACTTGCAGGGTCTCCCTTCCCCAAGTTTTATTCCCAGTCGTAGGGCTCTGAACTTTCACTGATGTCGGAGACTTTCAAATGTGCAAGGCTTTTTCCATAAACCTCTGCAGAACCACTTCGACTTTCACTCCGGCTCTCCCCTATGATTTTTGGCCCAGTGCCTCTTGGTCTTGGTAGTTCGATAACACAACCAGAAAAGTTCAAAGAAATCTTTCTCTTAAAGCAATCGCCTTTTAACTTCCCCTTTCGTCAGGGTTAATCTTGAACATGGCGCATTTCAGAGTTCATTCACTTTGTCACTTTACAACAAAACATTAAACATTTTGCTGAGACGTTCGAGTGGGCCGTTTCCTTTTGCCCAGGGGAGTTGCTAGGTCTGGAAAAGACCCGGGGGGCTAAGCTGATGTCGGAACTGTTGGGACTGGGGGCTAGCTAGTCTTTTGGCTGTAGCTCCAGAGATTCTATCCGGGGCTACAACCAAAAGATCAGGGGCTATAGCCCCCTTAGCCCCCCCCTAGCAACGCCCCTGCTTTTGCCGACTACTCTGCTACTCCATCACTGGCTTCACAGTTACCGCCGACTTTAAAGTTCACTATAGGTTTGCTTTCTTTCGTGTCTCATCAGTACGCACGCAAGCTTCAATTCGGTGATACACTGTCGCGGCTTCAATCTTTCCTGTTGCGGCTTCAATCTTTCCTTGACACAAACCGGCCTTTCATGTCTTTCACTAACTCACTGACTGTGTGCATTCCTTTCTTTTCTCTGCAGCTTTGATTCACGAGTCAAAGTTGATACCACAGGCTTGGCTTCGCCTCCCCAGGTCTGCCGTTTACCCGGGAGGGTTGCTGTCATCCTTGAAACACAATGCAGGCTTCTTCTTGTCTGGGATTTGGCTTTCTCTGCATATGCTTCACGGTTTCACTGAGGCAACAACCTCCTGCAGGGATCTTCAGGGTGTCTCCACCCCGCGATCAGTTGTCCCGCTCCACCGGGTTTGCCTTCGCTCCTGAAGATTTCATGTTCCACCTTGCTTAGAGTGCATCTACAGGTTCTGCCTTTTATCCATGTGGGGGTATCAGATGTAGGTGATTAAGGTCAAGGGCCTGACATTGCCTGACCTTATTAACGGGACATGTCCAATGGGATATGCAAGTGTTAGCCTCTTTACTCTCAGTCCTCCTCTTCCTCAGCCAGGAAGGAGGTGTGGGGGGGTGTTAGAACATTGGAGAATCCTATACAATAGGATGGGGTATGGGCACGGAAAGCGGGGATACCGTGTCTCACCATCGGTCGTCTCACCCCCACTCCCTGAAGATTCCTCCTCCAGGTGATCCTCCAGCACTAGTCCACCCCTAGGGTCCGGATCAAAAGGCTATGGCCGTGCCCTGGCCACCTGAGAGAGACCGAGAGATCCCCCAGGGACTAGCAAGTGAGACACCCTTTGGTTTCTCACAGTAACGATTTGCAAGATGAAAATAGTGGCTAAATTGACTTATGGTTTGACTTATGTTGATGCGTGTAGCGGTAAGGCTAAGAAAGATCTCAGCAAACTGGAAGTGTATTGCTTAACAACTATGAACTTACCCTTCCTGTTGAAGTTCTCTCCTGTGAACTAGATATTTGTTCAATCCTCTCAACTGCCTTAATCAGTTGTAAGTCTTATTATTGGAAACTGATTAATTTTAGCAATAAAGTTCTATTACTGGTAGAGGAGGCCAACATTCTATTACTGGTAGAGGAGGCCAACAAGATGCCTAGCTACTATAAAAACTCCATTTGCGGTAGAATCTTGGGCAAAGGAATGATGTGGTGCACGAGATTGAAGATCAACCCTCTGCTCACCACACTACCTTTATTGAAAAGGCAACTAAATAAGACGAAGCAAAAATTGAACCACCTAGCAACTAAGTGCACTAGTAGTGATTACATTGGGGGCTTGGGTGCAAGTCAAATTTGGTGGAGACCTTCAACATTACAGGAGCCCGTCTTGGCCTGGAAAAAAGACAGACTTGTAGATTGTGCAAGGGAAACTACATTGATACGGCCAGGTTTTTAATTAGTTACTGCCCCTTGCTTACTACATCTAGGGTGCAAGCCATTAGGGTCTGTATTCAATTGTATACTAGTGCAGACGAGCTACAGGATTGTTACATGAGGGGAAATGATATCCCCTTAATTTATCATTTAACCAGATTCTGGCTAAAAATTCAAGATATTCTGCTTGCGATGGGAGATTAAAGTGCAATTCTGCCAAGGTTGATCATTTCTAACTATTTTTTGTCTTGACTGAATTGACTATTTATTTTCCTTCTCCATTTGTTTTATTATTTGTGGGATGGTTTTATTGGATTGCATATAAAGCCTGTTGGCTGCATTATACTAAATAAAATAAAAAATGGCTATTAAAAAAATAAATGAATAAAATCACAGGTAAATGCAACAATAATGAAACTTAAACCAGAGCTCATTGGACGCCTAGAAGATCTAGGAAAAATGGCATGGGGCAGGCAAGTATTCCAGAGTCAACTTCAGGAGAGTTCCAGAGTAAGTTCACAGTTTCATAGGAATTCATTGGAAAAGTTAAACGGTCATCTGTTTTAATGGAGGAAAGTATGGATCGACCCCATATGTGCATATTCTGCGATGAGCAGCCCCAGTAAAGTCCAGAGAACCCCCAAGTGTTCCCCAAGAAGTCAGAAGGACCCACATTACAATTCTTCTTCCGATTCCTTCATCCAGTGGTCGACTCTGCCTTTCAAGCCAAAAACCCTTGCCTTTTATGCAGGTTTCTCCCATTCATTCCAGCCTACCTGTCAATCACACAGCAGGGTGGCTGCCCTTGCCAGACAGCCAGCCAGCCAGCCAGCCAATCACCTTTGGGTGCATTCCTGTAACCAAGGGGATTAAGCACAGGGAGTTACGGGCACCTCCCTCCCTTCCTGCTCCTGCCAGACACCCTGGAGACAGAGACGGGCTTCACTTTTGAATTCTGCCAAAGACAAAGCGAACAAAGGGACCAAACCTGGTTTGGCGCGCTGAATAAATACCAAGAAGGACTTTCCCTGCAAGAAATGGCAAAAAAGGCGACCAGAGACATTTTGACAGAAATGGCACCCAAGGGTGCTTTACTGCAGCTGCGAACGCAGCACGCGGTAAAAGCACAACACGGTAGTTAAAAGGAAACCACTGCCACCAGACATTAATTGTACAAAGGGCAACATAAAAATGTTACATGACAAACTAGACAAAGGGGATACTAAGTAACCCCTCCAGCACCCTATTGTAAGATAGTGTGTGCTGGGTCTAGAAAGTTACAAATATAAGTAAAGTCAATTTCACTTCACTGCTCTTGAAAACAGTAGTTTCACCAAGAGAAGGTATTTAAACCATTGGGAAATCTGAAAGACTTCCCTGTGCCACTGCACTGAAGGTGCTGTATGCCACAATGTAAAAAGATGATACCTATGGAGTTTGTCAGACTCCAAAACCAAAAGGAACACAGAGTTCAAATCACAGAAAAATACATATGAGAGTGGGAAAAAAGGTCTCACTCTCTCCAGGTTAAAAATTTAAAGTCCTAAAATCCAGCAAAAGTGCTGGAGGTCTCTAAGGTAGAGAGGAATTCATTATATTATAAGCACATTTTATATTTGAGAAGTCAGATTTACATCTTGCAATATATAATGAAACCAGTGGCAACGTCTGTTGCGAGGCAACCCTACCTCCACGGCAGTAGCAATGTTGAGGTTCCTCAAAAGTCTCGATTTTAGACAGTGGATAGAGTGCTTGATTAGTGTATGAGCTATCTACATACCTGTCCAGGAGCCTGTTTTCAATAGAGAATCACACTTGGCTAATTTTACTTAAACTAAATTATGACATTGAATTATAAAATGAAATTTGCGGAAATAACAGACAGTTTTCAAATGAATCTCGTTGTCTGTGTCTTTTCCTTGTTAACAAATTATAGAATTAGTTTTGTATTAGTTTGGGTTATATATATTTATGTAATTAATGCATGTGTGTTTGGTAAAAGGTGGAATTTCTTTTAACCATATACAATAAACTTTTTTTTTTTAAGTGACACAATGGAGCCTAAAATGCAGTAAACCTAGCTAAGATCTCCCTCACTTTATGGGGCTGGCATGGATCTTCTGCACAAAAGGTAGCTTCATTGAAATCATTGGACGAAGAAGGTCAATCAACTAAAGTACAAATTTGGGGGATGCTGTTGAGTCTCAGTGGGAATGGCTGCCTAGCTGTAAGGCTCAGTCCCGGGAAAAATACTGAAGCAAATATAACCTGCTCTGTGCCTTCTACATAAGAATATATCGGAGGTGGGCATGGGAGAAGACATTGTGCAGCAGCTGACGAGCCCTGCGACGGAGTAATACTTTGGGATTTATTGAAATGAGCAGGCCGGAGGGAGGCGCAGCCTGAGCCCGCAACTGACTTACATGCCGAAGGAGCCGACAGCGGACGCGAGTGCGTGGCTCTCGTGGCATGCTGAGGGGGAGGAGGTAGCAGCCACACATCATGGTATGTAACTCCAAGGCCCTCAGCGCACACACGCTGGCGAGAATTGCCCAAACCAACGCCATCAGACAAGACAGTCTGGCAGGACCGGTGTACTGGTTGTCCTGAATGGTATGCTCACCCCTGGCACTGTAGCGGCCAGCAGAGTACCAACAAGCGGCTCGAACTCCTGGGTGAAGTTGCCAAGCGAGCGGAACGGTGTGTCCGACCTGATCCACACGTGGCACCACACTACAGATCAACATCCATCGGCGATCGCACATATGCTGCAATCACAGGCCGGTGCTGTGGGGCGGCGTGGGAAAGAGACCGGGATCCCGTGGCAATCCAAGCATCTAGAAGACACTTGCTGATGAGCACCGGCACGTAGCTTAGTTGATCCCTGTGCTCTCCCGGGACCGATTCCCCTACACTGCGCTGAGGTCCCCGGGGGCAGATGGTATTCAAGCAGAGGACCAAGGTGTAGCAATTTGGGAACAGACTGAGGAGGATCACTGGCTAATGCCGGACGTGCAGCAAGGTAAAGGACACATTACGCTCCTGTTAAGCAGCGTCTGTGGTGGCCTACAGAGATCTACCACGGTCAGAACTCCCATTACATCCACCACCCCCGGCGGTATGTGGATACATACAACCTGCATGTTGCAGGGCAGTGAGGCTGGTCACACCCAGTCTTGCTGCAGGCACTCAATACAAACAGCTATCCTACCGGTGCAGGGAGTGAACAGGGTTTCAGGAGGCCCCGTTGTTAAGAGCATTCAGTGGCTGGCATCGTCATCATGTGCATTCTTTGGCCCAATATATCCGCCAAGGCAATAGTGTGCAATACCTTTTGAATAACGCCATTAAATAAATTGAATGATGTACACTGATGGAAGTAATATGTGAACACTTTCTGAGGTGAGGTGCGCAGACGCCATAAAGCATGCAAAATTCAGGCAGCACCGGCTGGCGAAAGGAAGCTGTGCTGATGGTACAATACAGTGACCCATCTCTGTAGACTCCCACGTGACGGCTGGCAGCGTAGCAGTGCTGGCCTGGATACATAAATTGATCCCACTGGACACAGAAGAGGATAAGAAGTGCCCATATAGTGCTCAGGTGGAGCAAGCACGCTTTGCAAAGAAACACTGCTTAAAAGAGAAGAAAATAATAAGGGGGCCGGGGGTGGGGGGGTCTCCTGCTTTCCTAGCCGCTTCGTTGAGGTCTGGAACCACACAAAGACCTGGGAGACAGCCAGACTACGGCAAGATATCCCATCATCGACCTGGACTCGAGAACTATTTGGACAGTGCCCGAAATACAGCCAACATTGTAATCAAGAGAAGAGTCGACTGAGTCTACACCACCGGAGATAGTGCCCTAATAGAACAGCCAACTCCTACGATACATTTGTTTCGACTAGGGGGGCGATGCTGAAATATAGCCAGCAGATCGGTGAAGACCGTTTCTTTAGCATCGATTTAGGGAAGATGACGAAGGGCGTGGGGGGAGGTTTTGGGGGGATGGAGTGAAGAAAGGCCCGATTGATTCCTTCACCAGCTCGCAAACTCCAGCGGCAAGTACATCGCCACAACCCAACTTGGGTTCAGCTCTACTGCCAGCTTATAACGATAGAGAAGACCAACTACTGACAACAGTAGAGGCCGGCTTTATGTATAGAAACGTTAAAATGGACGACATAGTTACAACAATAGGGTCTCTCAAATTGAAACTGGAGAAGAAGAGTGGAAGGATAAATGAGGCCGAAGTCTGAATTAGTGTAACGGAGGACAAAGTTGATCAGCATGATCAGGATATAAAATCTGAAACTAGAACTGTCCAAGATAAAGGGCAAATTTGATCACACTGTCTAGATCCAGGAGAAACAACGTGCGTATCGTTTGAATTTCAGAATCCGCCTGTAAAGGCCAAATGGAAACATTTGTGGAGTCGCTCCTCAAGTCCCCATTTGCTACAGCCTCATTCTCCGAACAGTTTTTGGTTGAAAGAGGTCATTGCACCCTGGCCCCTATTCCAAGGCCTGGGCCCCTACCCGCACTATTATCGCAAGACTCTTGAATTACAGGGACAGGGACCTTATCCTGAGGCTCACGAGAGAACAAGGAACGCAAAGGTATGAGGCAAGCAATATACACATCTATCCAGACTTCGCAGCAGGGATACAGACTCAGAGGAACATTCAACCCAGTGGAGAGACAATTGAGACTGCGGCGGGTTCCGTATGCATTGATATTTGCAGCAAAACCTTGGATCCAACACGGAGGCAGGGTGCACGTTTTAGAGAATCCTACCAAGGACATGAACTATGTGGAGTCTTCAATTCCGATCCCACTTCAACTCTAAGACGCAGATTAGAGGAAACATCCAAGACCCGAGAACGAGAGAGGGGAGTGTGGTGAATAAAACACACGAAACAATATATCCATGGTGTTCTGGTTTGTAAAGAGAAGGAGACATGCATAAATAAATAAGTTAATAATTACCCTGGGCAGCAGCATGCAGCTGACAGCCTGCTAAGGATAGCTGCAGCTAATGTGCCCCGCGAGAGTTCCACAAGTTATTGCGGGCTGCATCATCTAGTTGGGGCAGATGGTGTCGGTGGCGGGAGGGGGAGGGGTGTGCATGAGTTACAGTTCAAGGTTGGGAAAAAGCCACTTTGGGTGGAGGTAGGACAACAAGATGCAAATACGTTCGATAACGGTACTGAAACGTTGGGGGGCAAGTGAGGGGGAAGAGTTGGTTGGAGAAGTTAAAAGTTGGAAAAACAATGGTCATGTTGACAGCAATAATATGGACGCTGGGTGCAAACGTAACATCCAGTTTTAGAATTTACTCGGTATGGCAGCAGTTTGATCAAGGTGGGGAGGGTTACAAATTAAATTGTTGACCTGGAATGTGTGGAGGCTCAAAAATCCTGCTAAGGCAAGGAAAGTCAACTCATGTTTTACGGCATGGGCCCAAGATACTAATGTTGCAGGAGACACACGCCCTGGAAAAGGTGAATACATCCTTTGACCAAACTAGGGCCCATTGAGATACTACACGGAATACTCCAGGCAAGCATAAGGTGTTTTCACCCTTATTCATCCCTTGTTGGGCTTCCGGTTCTCAAGGAGGAGCGCTGACCTGCAGGGTCGATATGTGCTAGTAAGGTGAGAAATAGCCGGCCACAGTATTGGTCAATACATATGGGCCCAATATGGACGACTCAGGGTTTTACAATTTAATTGCTGAAATGTTGCTTCCCCTGGACAAGACATGGGTAATATGGGGGGAGGAAGGGAGAGGGGATTTTAATACCATTTGGAACACAAGATTGGATAATTCCTTGTGTACCTCATGTGTGCTTACCAGAGCTGCACAAACACTACATCAAATATTGCTACATCTCCCCCTCACTGACATTTGGCGGCCTCTACATCCACAAAGTAAGGTATTCACATATTACTCCTCAGTCCATAACATGGTCTTGCATAGATGTCTGGTTGATAACTCTACAGTTAGCCGCCATGTTCATACGAACAAGTTACTCTTACCTGGTAACGTTCTTTCGATGGGATGGTCCGACGACGTATTCCATATCTATGACAGTAATCACCACAGCTGTGCTGCTCCGGAAAATCTTTCGGCGTCTGCGTCCTGCGTCGATGACATCGATACGCTGTCCCCGAGGGCCTCCGTCGAGCCGACGTCACCGGATGTTGTAAGTAGGACGCACGACGCCCGTAGCCACAGTTGTAGTTTTTTCCCCCAGAACGTGTGGCACCAATCTTCTGCCAGTCTGACCACAGAAAGCCTTGCGGAAACGTAAGCTGCAATCGCATAAGAAATTCTGTAGCAGGCTAGGCAGGTAGGGAGCAGTATGGAATACGTCGTCGGACCATCCCATCGAAAGAACGTTACCAGGTAAGAGAGCAACTTGTTCTTTGAGGGGATTGGATCCTCCGACGTATTCCATATCTATGACAGACTCCCAAAGCAGTACCAATGTAGTGAGCTGGGAAAAGAATTTAGAATATAGAAATTTAGAATGCCCAATCAAAGTGCAGAGTAAGGGACAAGTTACTTACCTGTAACTGTTGTTCTCCAGCATGGGTCTGGCATGGATTCACATGCTCATGAATATTCCCCGTCGTCAGGCTGGGAATCCTCGGTAAAGAAAAAATCAGTATCAGTTTCGTTTCTGATCTGTCTTTCGTAGTAGTAACCAATCACTGATCTCTGCGTCATACTTACCACAGCCAATGACTGCCCTCTACCTAAGCCCCGCCTCTGGCAGCCATCTTCAGATTTGGTAGCACGTGAAGTGGCAGTATGACCAAGTGAAGAGCCGCAGAGGGGTAGGCGGGAGGATTCGCATGTGAATCCATGCCAGACCCATGCTGGAGAACAACAGTTACAGGTAAGTAACTTGTTCCTTCTCCAGCATGGGGTCTGGCATGGATTCACATGCTCATGAATAAAGAATACATAGCAGCACACACATGCACAACCACGGGAGGTGGCAAAGGCTCAACATTAAGCAATTCTTACCTCCTCACCAGGCTCACCTTAGGCGAACAGATTGCACAGCACTGCTTGGCCGACCCTGGACTCCTCCCTGAAATCCCGATCGACGCAGTAGAATTTCGTGAAGGTGTGCGTCGACCTCCACGCAGCAGCCCTGCAGATGTCCAGCAAGGGCACACCAGATAGGAACGCCGTGGTAGCTGCGATCGCTCTGGTGGAATGGGCTCTCGGACGGCCAGGCAGCGGTCGGTTTGCCAACCGATGACAGTACATGATACAGCCGGAGAGCCATATGGAAATTGAGGCCTTTGAGAGAGCCTTCCCCTGATTGACAGGTCCAAAGTTCACAAAAAGTTGTGACGTCTTCCGAAAACACTTTGTGCGGTCCACGTAAAACTTCAGCGCTCTAGCCACATCCAGCCAGTGCAAAGTCCTTTCGGCCGGCGACGAAGGCGACGGTAAGAAAAGAGGCAACACCAAGGGTTCGTTGAGGTGGAAGTCCGACGGCACCTTGGGCATGAAGGAGGGGTGCGTCCTGAGCACTACCCTCGTGTCGTGAAAAGTCAAGTACGGGGGCTTGCAGGAAAGGGCCTGGATCTCTCCCACTCTTCGTGCGGAGGTGATGGCCACAAGAAACGCTGTTTTCCACGACAGGAACTTCAACGGAGCCGAGTGCAGAGGCTCGAACGGAGGTCCCATGAGCTTGGTCAGCACCACGTTGAGCTCCCACGCCAGGGCCGGAGCCTTCACCGGCGGGAACGATCTGAACAGTCCCTTCATGAATTCTTTCACCAGACGATGAGACCACAAAGACGTACGCCCCGTGGTTCTGGTGTATCGGGAGATCGCAGCAAGATGAATCTTGATGGACGCGTGCGCCAGTCCAGCCGTGGCCAGCGTCAGAAGGTACGGCAGTACCTGGGGAGCCGTAATCCGTAGAGGGTTCATCTTCTGTGCGTGGCACCAGACAGAGAACCTCTTCCATTTGTGTCCATAGCATTTAAGAGTTGAGGACGCCCTGGCCTTTGCAAGAACCTCTCTGCAGTCGGCCGGTATGTCGTATCCTCCAAACTCTAACGCTGCAGGAGCCAGGCCTGCAAGTTCAGCGACTTCAGGTTGTGATGGAGGATGGCGCCTCCTTCCCTGGAGAGAAGATCCGCGTCCACTGGCAGCTTGATTGACGGGGACGCCGACAAGTCCAGAAGGTCCGGGAACCATATCTGCCTCGGCCACGCAGGTGCGACGAGGATCATCCTGCACCGTGACCTCTTGAGCTGGTTGATGAGCCGGATCAGCAATGGCAATGGAGGGAACGCGTATAGAAACAGGCCCTCCCAGGGGAACGAGAAAGCATCGCCCATGCTCCTCGGCTGGGGAAACCTGCTGGCGAACCTCCGGCACTTGGAGTTCGTCGCAAACAGATCGATCTGGGGTGTGCCCCACCGTCGGAAGAGGCGGTCCACTAGATCCTGTTGTAGTTCCCACTCGTGGCACAAGCGCAGCTCTCTGCTGAGCGAGTCGGCGATGGTGTTTTTTATCCCTGCCAGATGAAATGGCACCAGAAACATCCCTTGGGCGACGGCCCAATGCCACAGATCCTGCGCCTCCTTGGACAGGGCTGGGGATCTGGTACCGCCCTGCTTCCTGATGTAGAACATGGTGGTGGTGTTGTTGGTGAAGATCCTCACCACCTTGCCCTTGAGGGACGGAAGAAAGGACCTGAGGGCCCAAAACTCTACACAGAGCTCCAGGACGTTGATATGGAGGGACTTCTCCGTCGGAAGCCAAAGGCCTCTCACGTGCAGATTTTCGGTGTGCGCTCCCCACCCTTCCAGGGAGGCATCCGTGGTCACTGTCTCCTGGTGGCCGGGGGTCTGGAAGTCCATGCCCGCCGTCAGATGCGCGCGGGTGCCCCACCACCGGATCGCTCGTCGGAAACTCTCGTCGAGTGTGATCCTCTCCTCGCAGCTGCCAGTCGTCTGGATCCAGCGCGCGTCCAGGAACTCCTGCAACGGGCGCATCCGGAGCCTGCACAGGCGGATGAGATAAATGCAAGACGACATCATTCCGAGGAGGGACTTGATGGACCTCACCCTGGCCGCGTCCGCAACCAGCATCCGCTGCACCTTGCCCAAGATGGCCCTCGTCCTTTCCTCCGACGGAGAGGCCAGAAGCGACACTGTGTCGAGCTTCGCTCCCAGAAACAGAGCGTCTTGCGCGGGCACCAGGTGGGACTTGGCGTAGTTTATGGAGAATCCCAGGTCTGTGAGTAGTTGGACGGTCCTTGCCATGTGCTCCACGGCGAGCTCCTTTGTCTTTGCTCGGATGAGCCAGTCGTCCAGGTAAGGGTAGACGTGGATCCCCTCCGCCACCGGTGCGAGGCACTTGGTGAACACCCTGGGTGCCGACCTCAATCCAAAGGGAAGGGCTCTGAACTGGTAGTGACGCCCTTGGACCACGAACCTGAGAAACTTTCGGTGTCCCTTTAGGATGGGAATATGGAAGTAGGCATCCTCCAAATCCAACGACGACAGGAAATCGCCCTCCTCCAGTTGACCCAGGACGTGTTGGAGAGTGACCATCCGGAACTTCTGTGCCTTGATGAATTTGTTCAGTCGTCGCAGGTCCAGGATGGGACGCCATCCTCCTGTCTTCTTCTTCACGAGGAAGTATCTTGAGTAAACTCCGGAGCCCCAAAGCCTCTTTGGGACGAGCTCGATGGCGCCCTTCTTGAGCATCGCCTTTACCTCCAAGAGGAGTTGAGGGACGTGATGTTCTTTCCTGGCCACAGGGGGGGACGCACGGGCACCTCTTTAGAAACTCGAGCACGTGACCCTGAGCTAGGGCGTCCAGCACCCAACGGTCGGTGGAGATGGACTCCCACACGCTGACGAAGCTCGCCAGCCGGCCTCCCATTGGGGTGCTTCGGTGGGGGCCCGACCCCACGGCCGGTTCAGTCCTGCTTCGACGAGGCTTTGCCGCCTTGTCCTCCTTGGCGACGACGGTGGGGTCCGCCTGACTTGCCTCGTCCCCTGTAAGCTTCCTGTGACAACGAACGGGCCGCTTGACGGTAGGTGGAAAATCTGCCGCTGGAACCTTTGGAGGAACCCTGTTTGCCTCCGCCGCTCCGAAAGGGCGGCCGCCGTTGCTGGAGAACCCCAAGAGCCCGGGCCGTCTCCGTGTCCGCCTTGATGACTTGAAGGGAATCGTCCACTGTTTTCCCAAACAGGTTGTTTCCGTCGAACGGCATGTCCAAGACTCTGGTCTGCACGTCCTGACGGAAGTCAGTAGCCTTGAGCCATCCACGCCGCCTAAGGCACACTCCGTTGCCCAACTGGCAAAATCCAGTGTCAGCGATGTCTGTCGCAATCGTAATGGCGTGGTCCGACGCCACCTCTCCTTCCTGCAAGATCTCTAGGGCTTCCGCCCTCTTGTCGTCTGGTAGGAAGTCCAGCAGGGGGGCCAGTTTGTACCACAACTCCCTGTCGTACGGGCTACGATAGCCAATGCGTTGGCCGCCTTAATCGTCGTCGCTGCCGACGAGATGACTCTGCGTCCCATTGTGTCCAATTTCTTTCCCTCGCCGTCCGGCGGGGAGGTTGACGTAGAGGCCGCGCCCCCCCCGCTTTCTTCCTGGCCGCCGCGGAGACGACCGAGTCCGGGGTCGGCTGTGCCCGAAGGCAGAAGGGGGCCGCGTCCGGGACCCGGTACTACTTCTCGTACCGATCCCTTCTAGCCGGCGTCGTGGATGGGTTCTTGAGGAGGGCGAGGCCCTCATCCCAAATAACGTCCAGTAGAGGTACAGCGAGGACCGTCTTCCTCTTGGTCTCGCGCCGTTGATAAAGGAAACCTTCCTTCTTCTCTTCCGGGCAGAGCTGGAAAAGCTCGGATGCCCTGGCGATCATGGAGTGAAACGATCCAATCTCGTCGGGCGGGGAAGCCCGGGTGGGAGGTGACGATGGGCGATCCTCGTCGTAAACCTCGTCGTCTGTACCCGTCGCGGCCGTGTCAGTCCCTGTATCATCCCCACGTGTCGTGGACGGGAAGGAGGGCTGAACAGGGCGCGATGGCTGAAAAGGAGGTGGAGGATGAATCCTTCTCTTAGGGGGAGGGCTCCCAGAAGGGCCTGGCTCCGGGTCCCCCGTTGGGAGCGGTTCCTCCGTTGGTGGTAACGGCAGTCTCGTCCTCATCTCCGAGCATAAGGACTGTATAGCCAACAAAATGGCCGCCGAGTTGTCTTGCGGCACTGGTTGAGGGAGATCCGACGGGCGATCAGGAGCCCCGTCGGCATCCTGGACGCCCTTGTCGTCTTCCACGTCGGGGTCCCTCCCGACAGGATGGCCTTCTTCCACGCCAGAGCCATGGCCTAAGACTTCGATCAGCTCCTCCTCAGAGGTTGAGGCCGAGTCCACGACGACCTCCTGCCCCCCCCTTTTTCTTCTCCGTCGGAGGTTTCACGGGGGTCCTGTCGATGGGCATGAAAGAGGACTCCCTCCGCGGTGGCAGGGAGATTCTGGGCCCCGGGGTCGCCACCACTGGTGTAGCCTCCACAGGCTGAGACAGGGCCGCCGCGACTGTCTCGATAGAGGCCTTGGCCGGATGGATCAAGGCTTTCACCACCTTAGGTGCGCTCACCGCCTTCTCCTTGGGGGGAGGGTCACCACCTTGCTCCCCCTCCGATGGGGCCTTAGGGCACGACCGGGGTCTCTCCAGGAGCTTCGCCGGGTGCTCGGCCTTCCTCTTACCCGAGCCAGAGCGTTGGCTCGTGGTTGATGGCGTCGGGGAGGATGCGCCCTGCCTGGCGCCCGTAGAGCCCAACCGTTCGGCGCTCCCGGTGCCAGCGGACTCGCGGTGCTTGGCCTTCTGTTGGACCCCTGTCGCCGGGGCGCCCTCAAAGGTCTTAGAAGACCGCTCGGACTTCTTCTTCTCGCCTGACGGGTTCTTTCCTTCCAGCCAGTTGGCGAGACGTTGATGGTGGTCCTTCATGGTCCGCTCCGACATATTGCCGCAAAACGCACAGTCCTTCTCCACGTGCGTCTTCAGTAAAGGCAAAGGGAGTGTTCGTCCTCCTTAAAGACATTCTGAAGCTGGCATCCAGGGCAGACCCTGAACAGCTTTCCGGGCGTCGAACTTCCCTTCTCCTGGGCCATGTCTGAGATGGGCCTGAGAAACTTCTGGCGTCCTCCAAAAGCGTGGCTCGACGAAATCTTCACCCTTGAGGGGCGTAGACGAATCCGACACGGGTCCCCGTTGATCGGATGAAGAAACGGTGGAGCTTGAGGCTCTTTTGACCGAAAAAGAGAAATTTTTCTGAGAAAAAAAATGTGAAAAATAGCACTAATGCTCGAGAGCAATAGCACGAGGATCCCAACACTTGAACGTGCGGTAAAAATCTGAAGATGGCTGCCAGAGGCGGGGCTTAGGTAGAGGGCAGTCATTGGCTGTGGTCAGTATGACGCAGAGATCAGTGATTGGTTACTACTATGAAAGACAGATCAGAAACGGAACTGATACTGATTTTTTCTTTACCGAGGATTCCCAGCCTGACGACGGGGAATATTCATGAGCATGTGAATCCATGCCAGACCCCATGCTGGAGAAAGGACCGCCTTTCCAAAGGCCAGATCCTGCCCATGGATAGAATCTAGGGAGTAGTGTCGTACAAAAGTTAGGACCGAAGCCCATGTGGCTGCTTCACAGATGGTACGAATAGGAACACCCCTATGCAGGGCAGTAGAGGCAGCCATACCCGTAGTAGAATGGACCAGTAAGCCTACCGGAGGGTCCTTACCCGCCAAGCGGTAACATTCAGAAATTGCCAAGATAATACATCTAGACAAAGTCTGCTTAGTAACATCTTGTCCCAAACGCCTTCCAGCGTAACCAATAAAGAGCTGATCATCCACTCTGACCCGGGACATGCGTGAAATGTAGAAACTTAAAGCTCTCCGAGGATCTAACCTATGGAGCCACTCCTCTTCCTTACCAGGATGTGGAGGAGGATAAAATGCCGGAAGAATAACCTTCTGGCTTAAATGAAATTCCAACACCACCTTCGGAAGAAAGGAAGGACGAACTGTAAGGACAACCCTGTGAAACACAGTGAAGGGTGGCTTAACTGAAAGTGCCTGCAACTCACTCACTCTGCGAGCAGAAGTGACCGCAACTAAAAATACAGTTTTAAGGATTAACGGTCTCAAAGGACAAGAATGTCAAGGCTCAAACGGAGCACCCATAAGGAATTTTAGAACAAGGTTCAAATCCCAACCAGGCACCTGGAAAGGTGACGGCGGAAACACATTAGTGAGTCCTTTGAGAAATTAAAGGAATTTTGAAATAAGAACACTCCTCAGACGAGCGTTTAAAGATGGACAGCGCCGCCAGGCAACATTTAATGGTACCCACTTGCAAGCCCTTGTGGGCCAACGAAAGCAAAAAAGACAGAACCACAGGAATGTTACATGAAAAAGGATCCACATTCCTGCACCAGTCGCAGAACTTTCTCCAATGGCAACGGTACAGTGACTTTGTTGCCGGCCGTCTGGCCGAGAGGAACACCACCATCACGTCTTAAGGGAGGTCCCAATCCTTGTACCTCAACCTTTCAGAAGCCAAACGTGAAGGTTAAGGGATCTGAACTCTGGATGGAGAACCTGACCCCCCTCCCGTGAGAGCAGATCGTCTCGGTAGGGAAGACGAAGTGGAGGGCAGATGGACAAGTCGAGAAGGTCCGTGTACCACGTCCTCCGGCCCATGCCGGAGCAATGAGGATCATCCGGGAACCGAACCTCCGTAACCTCTGCAGTACTTGTGTCACGCTCACCTGATTCCCACGGAGGCGCAGGTCTGGCTTCGAGTGCTGATGCTTCTTCAATGGTGAAGCGCAGGACTCTGAGGATGGACAGGTAGGGCCCCTCTACTCAGGCTTCTCTGGCTCGCAGGAATATTCCCCTTAGGGTCTGGAAGGATGAGTTCTCCATCCTGCTTCTGATGCAGGGGCGCGTTGAAACCCAGTTACTTCACTGGATTGAGGTTTGCTGGGAGTTCAAATAAGCTTGACTATTCAGGTAAGGCGCAGTTAGAGTTCTGTAGCAAGTTCAAAAGTTCAAGCTTAATAATAATGTTCATTGTCTTATTGCAGCAAGCGCTAACGCTTATGTCTTTTTCCCCTTAGGGGCCGGGGTTCGGAATGCCGGAGATATGGCGCCGACCCGAAGTGAAACGTGCAGTTCCAGTAAATGACAGGTAAGTTCTGGATGAGCATTTGGGTAATGTCTTTGCCTTCGCTCATTCAATGTCTTTGTCTTTTTTCCCCATAGGGGCCGGGGTCCGGAATGCCAGGAAGCGGCAGGACCCGAAATGAAATGGGAATGATCCAACAGGTAAGTCTTAGAAGGAAACTGAGCTTTTCCTATTCCATTCCTTCTCTCACCTTGTGTTCTTGTCTTTTTCTCTCTAGGCTCTGGGAAGTGGCTGCGGATCCGGATGATCGCTGCTGAAGATGGAGGTGCCCAGGAAAGGTGAGTGAAATGCAGCGCTGCAGCGATCAAAGCGAAATGCTTTTAAAAATGATGTCTTCCCTTTCAGGATCGTCGGTGTGATGTCTCCGTGATGCAGCTTTAGCAGGTAAGGTCTTCTTTCTCTCCAATTCTCTCTTAGCAGGTGACCCAGGATGCTGACAGGCATGGCTGAAGTCCAGATGCAGGTGCTGACACGGTGAGCGTCCAGCGGCGAGGAGCAGAACAACGCGAAGCGTGAGTTGCTGATCGGGCATGGTTTAAATACCTTTGGAAGAAGTTCCAGGTATGTATCCTTCCACCGATCAGGTATGTATCCTTCCTCGACCACACCCAGGTGGAAAGTAGTCCCACAGGTAAAGTAGTTCCATTCAGGCCTCAAGAGGGCCTGGATGTAGCAGCATGGTCTGCATCAGGTAAGTGCACATTAAAACACTTGAATACATGTCTAGCTTTATGAGACTGGCGCCTAAGGCGCCAGGACAGGGGTCCAACATGAGCCTGGCGCCTAAGGCGCCAGGACTGTGTCCAAAGGGCCCCAGCTTGGGCCCGCTGGCACTTCCCTGGGGGGAATGATGCCTGCCTCTGGGGTTGCTGGGTCGGACCTGGCTCCTTGGATGTAGGCATCATGACAACTTGCGGGATGACGGGGACTGGAGGAAACGCGTACAGCAGTGGGAAGGAACACTCCGAACGCGTCTCCTAGGCTCCTCTTGGAGGAAATTCCCGCGAGCAGAACCTTTCGCACTTCCGGTTGACGCTGGAGGCGAATAGATCTACTTGAGGGGTCCCCGAACGGGGCCAGCTCCCACTCGTGAGTGATCGCGGTCTGCCTGCTCAGAGCGTCCGCAGTCTCATTTTCGTCTCCGGCCAGATGAACTGCCAAGATCAAAATTTCCTGCTGGATGGCCCAGAACCAGAGCTGCATCGCCTCCCTGCACAGAGGACGTGACCCTGCCTCCCACCCCTTTCTGTTGAGGTAGTGCATGGCCACTGTGTTGTCCATCAGAATCAGGACATTCTTCCCTCGCACAGTCGGCAGAAAAGCCTTCTGGGCAAGCCTGATGGCCCTCAGCTCCAACAGATTGATATGGAGTCTGGACTCCGACCGAGACCAACGACCGCTGACTGTCAACTCGTTGGCATGAGCTCCCCATCCCAGGAGAGATGCGCCCGTCACGATCATCACCTCTGGCCAGGGTAGCCAAAACGGAGCCCCCTTCATCAGATTGCCTTCGACGGCCAACCACAGAAGGTCCTGGGCATCCGAGGGCAGCACCTGAACGGGGTCCGACATCCTGAAGATTGTGACCATTGCATCTTGAGGGCTCATTGCAGAGATCACATCCGCAACCTGGCCTCTGGCACCAGAAGAATGCAGGATGCCATGAGGCCAAGCAACCTCAAGAACTCGAACGCCGGGAGACTCTGGGCATGTTGAAACTTGTGCACCATATGCTGAATGTGACGAGCCCTCACCTGGGGAGGAAAACACTGCCCCAGGGATGTGTCGAGCACTGCTCCGATGTACTGGAGCCGCTGGGTTGGCGTTAAATGGGACTTCTTTACGTTGAGGGAGAAGCCCAGCTTGTGAAGGGAGTGGCAGGTGACGGACAGATGATCCAGAACTTGCTCGGGAGAGCGAGCCCTGATCAACCAATCCTCCACGTAGAGGTAGACACGAATCCCCCCCTTTCCTGAGATACGCTGCCACCACCACCATGAGCTTGGTGAAGACCCTCGGGCGGAGGTCAATCCGAACGGCAGGACCCGAAACTGAAAGTGCGAGTCTCCAACCGTGAACCTCAGGTGCTTCTTTGCTTGGGATGGATCGGCACATGAAAGTAAGCGTCCTTGAGGTCGAGAGACACCAACCAGTCCTGAAGTTGAAGGGCCTGGAGGACTTGAGAGAGAGTAACCATCTTGAACTTGTCCTTCTTGAGGAGCTTGTTCAAACCGCGCAATTCCATGATGGGTCTCAATCCCCAGTCTTCCTTTGAAATTAAAAAATAAGGGGAATACCATCCCTTGTTCCTCTCCGCTACAGGCACCAGTTCTATGGCGCCTTTCTCCAGCAGGGCTTGTATTTCCTGCGCAAGGAGCGGATCCGGAATCTTCAAAGAGAGATTCCTTGGTGGATTGTCATGAGGCCTCTGCCGGAAAGGAAGACAGTAGCTATGGGCTATGATCTCCAGAACCCACACATCTGAAGTAATGGCTTGCCACTCTACAAGATGCTGCGCCAGCCTTCCCCCAACCGGCGAACCATGGGACATGGCCTCATGACTGAGCTGAAGCGGCTGCGGCAGTGCCTGAGGGCAAAGAGGCAACTGCCCGAGCGGCCTTGGCACCTAGAGTACCTTGTTTTCCACCTCTGGCACTCCTACGGTGGCCCCTTTGACTTGCAGCTCCCCTCGATTTACAAAAGGAGTAATATCGAAAGGATCCTCCCCTCCATTGCTGTCCCCTAGGACGAAAAGGCGGAGGTTGGCGAACTGCAGCGCTCAACGACTTCGCTGCAGCTTTGGAGATCTGCAACCTCTCAAGGCTCTCGTCAGCCTTGCTGCCAAAAATATGTACACCATCAAAGGGCATGTTGAGGAGCCAGGCCTGCACATCAGGAGCAGACCATGAATTCCGCAACCACGTAAATATGCGTATTACGGTGCTCGCCGCCATGGACCGGCTGGCACAATCTGCCATGTCCAGACCCAACTGAACGGACTCACACATGGCATCCTTGCCATCCTGTACAATAAGCAAGAAAACCATCCTGTTCCTCCCCTTCGGGAATATGTTCAGCTGCCAAGGAAATACAGTTCCACAGAGTGTGCGTGAAACAAGACAAGGCACACACGGAGTTGGCTGCATGTAGAGCGATACCCCTTGAAGAAAACACTTTCTTCGCCCAGCCATCAAAACGCTTGTCGTCCCTATCAGGAGGGATGGAAGGATGCGACACCTGCTTTGCTGGGGCCGTAGCCGCCTGCACCACCAAACTCTCCGGAGTGAGGTCAGTGGTCAAGTAGCAGGGGCCACTACTGGCTGGGCGGTATTTTCGCAGCAAAGACTTGCTCACTGCCGGGAGACTCTCAGGAGCAGTCCAAGCTGCAGCCACCCTTCGTTGCAAGGCCATATGGAATGGCAGCACCGGGTCAGTTGGTGGACCTTGATTGAGGATATCCGTCAGGTCATCCTGCAGAAAATCCACTGATGGCGCAGACCACCCCAAGTATTCTGTGAGCCTCGACAGAAGGCGCCGGTACGAGGTCTCTGCATGGGTGCCAGACTCAGGCATACAGAACTCCACCTCCGGAGAGGTGTCCAGACCACTGGCATCGTGCAGCGACTGACGCAGGTCTTCAATCTGGCTATGACCAGACAAAATCTTGTCAGGCACCTCCTCAGGCACAATACCTTCCTCAGACCCCTCATCCCCCTCAGAAATATAAACCAGAGGTTGGAAGGAGGGCACCGAAAAAGGGACAAAGATATTTTTTTCCTTGGCCAGAGCCTTTCTGGGGAGTTCCACCGTGCCACGGGGTACCTCCGACAAAACAGCCTCGAAAGGCGTCTAGGGCGTTGACGGAATGGGCGTGGAGCGTGGCGCCGACAACTTTGACGGCGTCGCCACAGGCCTCGAGGGCAGAGCCCCGCGTGTGTCCTTCGACAGCCTGGGTGCCGAAGGCGTCGACGGCTTCCTCGGAGGCGGAGCCTCGAGAGAGTCCCTCGACGACTTCAGAGGCTCTCGCGGTCTTGAAGGCGTCGAGGACCGGGACCTGGAACGGGCATGTCTACAGCGACCATCCTTGTCTGACCGGGACCTCAAAAGCGCCCGGTGGTCGCGACGACCGCTCGAGCCCGAAGGCGTACGAGTGGCGTCTCTAGCACGGTCACAGCGGCGTCTTTCGAGCCTTGCTACTGAAAAATCGCCATCATCTCCTTTCGGAAGGAATCCCACTCCTGAGGAGTGGAATGCTTGTTGGGACAAGCATCCCGCTGACGGGCGGAATCCTCAGACGAGGACGGGGAAGGCGACCGGTGCCGGTGCTTCCGTGAGTGCCTCGAAGAGGCAGAAGAATGGCGTGACCGACTCCTGGACCAAGACCTCCCTCCCCCTGACGTACGCTGACGATGCGGAGAGTCGCCCCTCGAATCGTCAGTCGAAAGGCCAGCGGATTTCAACTCCCGGGGCTTGGCTGCCTTACCTACAGAAAGCTTCTTCTTACGCTCCCGCAAGGCCTTCGAAGTAAGCAAGTGGTTGTCCACACAGTCATCCATGTCATGGTCCTCCCTGAGGCACCAGAGGCAAGCATCGTGCGTGTCCGTCAGCGACATCTTGGACCCGCAGTCCCGACACTCCTTAAAACCCAGCTGCGGGGTAGAAGATGAAGACATGATGAAATATACTTCACCAACGAACAGGTTCGAAGAACCGAAAAAACAGAACTCAAGAGTCGAGGGGCGCCGAGATCTCCGAAGCGAACATGTTCGTGGAAAAAACAGAACTGAGGCTACAGGCGTCGTGCGTCCTACTTATCACATCCGATGACGTCAGCTCGACGGAGGCCCTCGAGGACAGCGTATCAACGTCATCGACGCAGGACGCAGAAAGATTTTCCGAAGCAGCACAGCTGTGGTGATTACTGTTATAGATATGGAATACGTCAGAGGACCCAATCCCCTCGAATTGCATTATCCTTCCAAGTACCTTGTCCGAAAATTCCCCAGTTTCTTTGACCCTGGAGATCTCAGATTATCCGGTACGGACCCCACGCTGGAAAATGCCTACTTTCCTTCTCAAAGATCCCAATGTGACGGATTCCCTATGCATGGTGCTTTGGGAGACATTTAAGGTGTGGGTTAGGGGAATCATTATGGCCAAGACCTCTGGTTCTCTCAGTATTAGATCAGAGTTAGCCTGGGTAGAAAATGAACTTGTGGAACTCGAAAATAGATACAGTAGATCGCATAGAGAGGAGACCTTGGCACAGATCCAGGAGTTATCGGGTGAATTTCATAAACTGACAGACAGGCAAATACTGTATATTGGGGTCCCCATTAGAGCGAGGAAGTAAGGCGAAGGGGATAAGGCTGGAAGCAGTTGGCCAACCTGGTGAAACCGAGATTACAGACACCATATAACCAGTATTCATGGCCCAGATAGCACTGTGAAGACAAGTGAAAAAGATATTAACGAAACATTCGCTAATTTCTGCTCTACACTATATTCTAATCATGACTAGGTTATGGAGG
Source organism: Ambystoma mexicanum (assembly GCF_040938575.1). Taxonomy (NCBI): domain Eukaryota; kingdom Metazoa; phylum Chordata; class Amphibia; order Caudata; family Ambystomatidae; genus Ambystoma; species Ambystoma mexicanum. The sequence continues at coordinate 1,341,976,691 of NC_090923.1, read as the reverse complement.
GGGAGCTTTCCTGATACTTAACAAGAATATAGTTACCAACACTGTTGTCCGAGTCCAGGCTCACTCTGGAACTAACCGTAACACGGTTAGGCAAAGTTCGAATGCAGTACCCTCTGGGAAAACTACAAACAACTATTACTACAGGTATAGGCAACCCAACCTTTGGTATAAGCTTGTACTACACACAGGTTTGGTAGCGTGTTGAGCAGCCAGGCTTATCTCAAGAGGGGAAATGTGAGCAGTAGTGGAGTTACACAAAGATTCACAGTTACAAGTAATCAAATAAACTCTTACACTCAAGGTTTCTTGCATAAACAATTATTAATGCATCAGTCAGTTATAAAGCCTTCTTCAGAAGAGAGCAATAGAATAGTAACACGCAAATACACTTAAATACTGTACACTGAGTTTCGGAATCAGAAAAGACCCTTTTGGGATGGCCCATAGACACAACCTACACCCACAGGTAACTTCAATAACTAGGATGCTGGGGACATTAATATCTTACTGTTGGCGTTCAGAAAACTCTTAAGAGTTGGTAAAAGGCAAAGGCTATTAGAACACAAGAGATCACAATTATTCTTAAGCAGAGCAAATACTTTTAGATCCTCATAGAAGAGTCATACAATTCAGTAGGCTAAGCCAAAGTCAATAGGCAAGAGTCTTGTAAAGGATGAAACACTTCTGGTAAGTAAATGGAAAAGTCTTTGAACAAGTTCTTAGGAGTCTTTGATGAAAAGAAGAATCAAATTTAGGGCCACAAGCTGATTAGACTTGTGAAAGTTACAAGCACTTCTACAGCAAGAGGTAAGTTCTCTTAGACTTGTTTTACAGTACCTTAGCAAGGAAGAAAAAGATGCAGCTGATGACTTCTGTTCCTGTGCAGCTCTGCAGATCTCAATGTTCCTGGGCCTCAGTAGGGGGGACAAGAGGGAGGACATCGGGGGACTCCTGCAATGCACTGGGATGGTTAAAACTAGCAACTAGCAACCAGCAACTTCACTTTCAGTGGCTGTTTCATGTTTCAGCTCGTCGCGTCTACCGCAAATAGCAACAACGTGGTTCTTGGCTGTTGAGGTGGACTATGGAACAAGTTACTTACCCGTAACTGTTCTTCTCCAGCATGGGTCTGGCATGGATTCACATGCTCATGAATATTCCCCGTCAGGCTGGGCATCCTCGGTAAAGAAAAAATCAGTATCAGTTTAATTTCTGATCAGTCTTTCTTAGTAGTAACCAATCACTGATCTCTGGGTCATACTGCCCCCAGCCAATGACTGCCCTCTCCCTAAGCCCCGCCTCTGGCAGCCATCCTCAGATTTGGTATCACGCCAAGTGGCAGTATGACCAAGTGAAGAGCCGCAGAGGGGTAGGTGGGAGGGTTCGCATGTGAATCCATGCCAGACCCATGCTGGAGAACAGTTACAGGTAAGTAACTTGTTCCTTCTCCAACATGGGGTCTGGCATGGATTCACATGCTCATGAATAAAATAATACATAACAGTATACACATGCACGACCACGGGAGGTGGCAACAGGCTCAACATTAAGCAATACAACAACTCAACATTAAGCATCTCTTACCTCCTCACCAGGCCCACCTTAAGCGAACAGGTTGCGCAGCACTGCTTGGCCGACCCTGGACTCCTCCCTGGAGTCCCGATCGACGCAGTAGAATCTTGTGAAGGTGTGCGTCGACCTTCACCTAGCAGCCCTGCAGATGTCCAGCAGGGGCACACCAGACAGGAACGCCGTGGTAGCAGCGATCGCTCTGGTCGAATGGGCTCTCGGACGGCTGGGCAGCGGTCGGTTTGCCAACCGGTGACAAAATATGATGCAGCCGGAGAGCCATCTGGAAATGGAAGTCTTCGAGAGAGCCTTCCCTTGATTCACAGACCCAAAGTTCACAAATAGCTGTGACATCTTCTGAAAACTCTTTGTGCTGTCCATGTAGAACTTAAGCGCTCTAGCTACATCCAGCGAGTGCAAAGTCCTCTCGGCCGGAGTCGAAGGCGACTGGAAGAAAACTGGTAACACCAAGGGCTCGTTGAGGTGGAAGTCCGACGGCACCTTCGGCATGAAGGAGGGGTGCGTCCCAAGCACTACCCTTGTGTCATGAAAAGTCAAGTTTGGAGGCTTGCAAGATAGGGCCTGAATCTCTCCCACTCGTCGTGCAGAGGTGATGGCCACGAGGAACGCGGTCTTCCATGACAGGAACTTCAAGGGCGCCGAATGCATAGGCTCGAATGGGGCTCCCATGAGCCTGGTCAGCACCACATTAAGTTCCCACGCCGCGGCAGGAGCCTTCACCGGCGGGAACGATCTGAATAGTCCCTTCATAAATTCCTTTACCAGGCGATGAGACCACAAGGACGCCCGTCCCATTGTCCTGGTATATCGGGAGATGGCAGCCAGATGTATTTTTATGGAGGCATGAGGCAGTCCAGCTTTGGCCAACGACAATAAGTACGGCAGCACTTGAGGGGCCGTAATCCGCAGAGGGTTAATCATCTGTGCACGGCACCAGACAGAGAACTTCTTCCATTTATGAACGTAACACTTGAGAGTTGAGGACGCCCTGGCCTTTGCCAAGAACCTCTCTGCAATCAGCCGGGATATTGTGCCCTCCAAACTCTAGCGCTGCAGGAGCCAGGGCTGCAAGTTCAGCGACTGTGGGTCGTGGTGTAGAATGGCGCCTCCTTCTCTGGAGAGAAGATCCGCGCTGCCGGCAGCCTGACTGGGGGGGGGACGTTGACAAGTCCAGAAGGTCCGGGAACCAGACCTGCCTCGGCCACGCCGGTGCGACGAGGATCATCCTGCACCTGGACTTCTTGAGCTGGCTGATGAGGCGGAGCAGCAACGGCAATGGAGGGAACGCGTATAGAAACAGGCCGTCCCAAGGGAACGAGAAAGCATCGCCCATGCTCCTCGGCTGTGGGAACCTGCTGGAGAACCTCTGGCACTTGGAGTTTGTCGCCGTCGCGAACAGGTCGATCTGGGGTTTGCCCCATCGTTGGAAGAGTCGATCCACTTGATCTTGGCGCCGTTCCCACTCGTGGCACGACCGCAGCTCCCTGCTGAGTGAGTCGGCGATGGTGTTTTTTATTCCTGCCAGGTGGAAGGGAACCAGAAACATCCCCTGGGCGACGGCCCAGTGCCACAGATCCTGGGCCTCCTTGGATAGGGCTGGCGATCTGGTGCCCCCCTGCTTCCGTATGTAGAACATCGTGGTGGTGTTGTCGGTGAAGATCCTCACCACTTTGTCCTTGAGGGACGGGAGGAACGACTTGAGCGCCCAGAACACTGCACAGAGCTCCAAGATGTTGATGTGAGTTGACCTCTCCTCCGGGAGCCAAAGGCCTCATGCGTGGAGATCTCCGGTGTGGGCCCCCCCAACCCTCCAGAGAGGCGTCCGTAGTCACCGTCTCCTGAAACACCGGGGTTTGAAAGTCTGTGCCCGTCGTGAGGTGAGCCCGGGTGCCCCACTATAGGATCGCCCGACGGAACTCCTCGTCGAGGGGGATCCTGTCCTCGAAGCAGCTCCCCGCCTGAAACCAGCAGGCGTCGAGGAACTCCTGTAGCGGACGCATCCGAAGTCTTCAAAGGGGTACAAGGTAGATGCATGAGGACATCATCCCGAGAAGGGACTTGATGGACCTCACCCTGGCCACGTCTGTGGCGAACAGTCGCCATACCTTGCCCAGGATGGTTTTGGTCCTCTCCTCTGAAGGGGAGGCCAATTGCTCCACTGTATCGAGCTTCGCCCCCAAAAACAGTGCTACTTGCGACGGAACCAGGTGGGATTTGGGGTAGTTGATGGAGAACCCCAGCTCCGTGAGCAACCGGACGGTCCTCGCCGTATGATCGACGGCGAGTTCCCTTGACCTTGCCCGGATTAGCCAATCGTCCAGGTAGGGGTAGACGTGGATGCCCTGCAGGCGCAGCCGCGCCGCCACTGGTGCCAGGCACTTGGTGAAAACCCTGGGTGCCGACTTTAATCCGAACGGTAGGGCTCCGAATTGGTAGTGGCGTCCTTGAACCACGAACCTGAGGAACTTCCTGTGCCTTTTTAGAATGGGGATGTGGAAGTAAGCATCCTCCAGGTCCAGCGACGATAGGAAGTCGCCTTCCTCCAGTTGCCCCAGTACGTGCTAGAGGGTGACCATCCTGAATTTCTGCGCCTTGATGCATTTGTTTAACCGACGCAGGTCTAGGATGGGGCACCAACTGCCTGTCTTCTTTCTGACGAGGAAGTACCTTGAGTACACTCCGGAGCCCCGGAGCCTCCTGGGGATGAGCTCGATGGCACCTTTCTTGAGCATCTCCTTTACCTCCAACAGCAGTTGAGGGATGTGATTCTCCTTCCTGGCCACGGGAGGAATGCGAGGGCACTTTAGGAATTCCAGCGAGTGCCCGTTGGCCAGGGTGTCCAACACCCAACGATCGGTGGAGATGGACTCCCTCACCCTGACGAACTTCGTCAGTCGGCCTCCCACTGGGGTGCTTCGGTGGGGGCCCGACCACCCGGCCGGGTCAGTCTTGCTTGGAAGCGGCCTTGCCGCCTTGGCCTCCTTTACGACGACGGCGGGAACCCCCTTGCTTTATCGGAAGTAGAAACGGTGGAGCTTGAGGCTCGATTAAACCGAAAAAATGAGAAATTCTCCTGAAAAAACGTGAAAACGCAGTAAAAAAACTCGAGAGCTAAACACGAGGACTCCCAACACTTGAGCGTGCAGTAAAAATCTGAGGATGGCTGCCAGAGACAGGGCTTAAGGAGAGGGAAGTCATTGGCTGGGGGCAGTATGACCCAGAGATCAGTGATTGGTTACTACTAAGAAAGACAGATCAGAAACGAAACTCATACTGATTTTTTCTTTACCGAGGATTCCCAGCCTGACGACGGGGAATATTCATGAGCATGTGAATCCATGCCAGACCCCATGCTGGACAACCTTTCTTCTGGGGTCCCGCACTCTGTTGAGGGGGCTCAGGCTTGGTCAGTACTGCGTCTTGGGGGTCCGTAGGATCTTCCAAAAGTTCTAGGCCAGCATAAAAGCCACGCATATAATCTGGTGTTCCTCTCCCTGGCTATACGTTTTCCAGCAGCAACTCTGTGGAAGTTCAACCAGCTCCGAGATGGACGTCCAGGTGGCTTACTTAGACGTGGATTGGTCCCACCAACTCAAAGGGAGAAGACGTCCTTGCAAGGGCTTCTCTGTCGATGCAAACTTGGCATTTCGGCACTGCAGCAGGGCTTCACGGGGAAAACCAACAGTCCAGGAGTTGCAGCAGGCGTCCTCTTCAAGTTCTTCTTCAGTTCCTTCATCCAGTGGTCAACTCTGCCTTCCAAGCCAAAAGACTCGCCTTTTATTCAGTTCTCTCCCATTTATTCCAGCCTAGCTAGCATGATGGCTGTCCTTGCCGGACAGTCAGCCAGCCAATCACCACAGAGTGCATTTGGGTCTCCAGTTATTGAGTGAGGAAAGGGTAACATAAAAACGTTACATGAGGATCTAGGCACAGGGGATACTAAGTAACCCCTCCAGCACTCTAATGTAAAATAGGATGTGCTGGGTCTAGAAAGTTATAATGCTAAGTAAAGTCAATTTCATTTTACTGTGCTGGGAAACAGTTGTTTATCCCTGAGAAGGTAGTTAAACCTTGGGGAAATCTGAAAGACTTCCCTGCGCCACTGCACTGAAGGTGCTGTGTGACACAAGGTAAAAGATGGTGCCTATGGAGTTTGTCAGACTCCATAACCAAAGGAAACCGAGGTAAAATTCACATTAAAATGCATGAGAGAGAGAGGTAAAAAGGGTCACACACTCTCCAGGTTAAAAAAAATCAAGTCGTCAAAATCCAGCAGAGTTGCTGGGTGTCTCCAAGGTGGAGGGGAATTAGCACATTTCTGAGAATTCTCCCTAACAAACACTAGACGAGATAGAGGGTGCAATATAGTCATTGGCAGTGGGGAAGGCACTGAGGTCAGATGGACTGCGGATAGAACTCTATAAGGAGTTACGACAGGAGCTGGCTCCCAGACTACTGAAGGTATGGGAGGAGTCTATGGAACAGGAAGCACTCCCACAGTCCATGCGTGAAGCAATCTTTACAGTGTTGCTCAAACCACACATACCGCCCCACGATGTGGCCTTCTATAGACCATTGTCCTTAATTAATAGGGACGCCAAGATATTTGCTAACATTCTTGTTACTAGGCTTCTACCGTTTATGCCCCAACTGGTGCATCCCGACCAGTCGGGTTTCATACCCACGATGTCTACTGCTCTGAGTTTGTGTTGCTTGTTCGGTGTAATGGCACAAGTAAATCACCAGGCGAAAGCGATAGTGGCAGCATTGGATGCTGAAAAGGCCTTTGACTGTTTCATGGGGCTACCTGTTCTCGGTGCTGCTCCGTTTTGGGGTTGGCCCATACTTTTTGAACTCCGTTCGGCTATTGTATTCTAACCCTGGGGCAAGAGTCTTAACTAATCGAACCCTGTCGGCATTATTTTCTCTCGAAAGGGGCACCAGACAGAGCTGGCCCTTCTCTCAGTTATCGTTTGCCCTCACTATCGAGCCAATGGCGGCACTGGTTAGGAAGATAGAAGGACACAGAGGAATAAGAATAAATGGGCCTCCCCAGATAATTTGCTTGTACACGGATGATACTCTCCTGTACATGCGTGACCCCGAACTCAACCTAGCCCCAATAATGAAGGATATCCATATATTTTCTCGTTACTCAGGATACAAAATAAATGATGCTTAATCAGAATTGTTTCCCCATTACGCCGTCCACTACTCAGCCATCTAACTCTGGGGGGTTCAAGTGGTCGCGAATGCACTTCAGGTATCTGGGTATCATGGTGTCAAGCAACTGACACTCGTCGTTCACAGACAATGACTCCTACTTGCAACAATTGACCACCAAGCTATTGTGGGCGAAACTCCCAATTTCATTGTATGGTCGGATCGTCCGATTAAAGATGGTGGTTCTCCTGAAATTACTGTATTTCTTTGGCAATGTCCCCCTGTGGCCAGGATGAATATTTTTTACTAAACTAAAATCCTTAGCCTCCTTGTTTGTCGGGGGTCCCGGGGTGGCGAGAATAAGCTGGGTAAAATTTTCTGAGCCATATGAATATGGAGGTTTAGCAGCATCTGATTTCAAATTATATTACCTGGCCTCACAGCCCCATTTTGCAAGACACTGGTACTGTAATGGAGACACAGCTGTACACATACCCCTGGAGAGATAAGGGGCGTCAGATTCGTTTGGTTATATTTAGTGAAAGATACAATCAGTCTTGCACCTTTGATCAAGTAAAGACAACCATTGGCGCTTGGCCAAGGGTCTTCAGAATGATTGGGTTAGTGGTTCCCTACAGCCGGGAGACTCCGTTGTAGAGTTATCCAGGCATTTCCCCCACATTTTATGAGATGCTACAGAGATCATGGGATCCCACAGGGCAAATGAAGATCAGCAACATGTGCGCGGGGGGGGAGATTTGTATCCCAAACAGATTTATTGATACTCTAGGGGGAGTCCAACAGAGCCGCATTCCGCAAGAGACGGCCATTATTCCCTATAGAACCAGAGACACACACATCTGCATCAATGCTCTGGTATTAACAGGTGGCACAAGATGTGGAGTGTCAAGGTTATATAAACTGATACAATCACATCTTCCCCCGCATAATACTATTAAGGAAGTGTGGGAAAAACAAGTGGGACTTACAATAGGGGTTGATAAATGGAGCAAATATTGGCAATTGACCAAGTCAATATCCCTGAATGGCAGGCTGAGACTGATCCAATTTAAGGTTCTAAACCAATTGCACTACACCCCCGCTAGAATGGCCAAGTTGACTCCAGATTGTACGGGCGATTGCTCAAAGTGCTGGAGCGCGCAAGTGGATGCCTTTCACATGTATTGGTCATGCCCCCCCGGTCTTGACATTTTGGGGCAAGGTAGCTCAGGACATAGTGGAAAGCCCCCCCTCCACTCGCCCCACTCAAATACTTGTTTGGGGACATTGGGAAAGCTGCAGAGACCACGAGAAGATTGTTTCAATGAAGTGTTGGAAGTCTGAGTATGCACCAAGCTTCGATGATTGGCTGTGCAAATTAACATAGGTTAATGAATGTGAAGAGAAGTTTGTTATGTCTGTATCCTCGACATGCTGCCCCAAGGACATTTGGGCGCAATTCAGACTATTTGAGCGAAACGGATGGTACTGGGTGGCCCAACACCGCCCACTTGTAAATGTAACAGTTGACTTTTCATTGTGAACATGCTACGCACCACGAATCTGTAATTGTGAACGACTGTGCTTAATACATGACCATTAATTGAATAAATAAAGATTTAAAAAAAAAAGAATTTGGAAGATGAACGCAAGTACAAATTCTTCCAAAAGCATTTCCTTCATCAAACATTGGAGCAATCTCGATTGCCATGGATGTTCTACTGGAAATGCTTAAAATGATTGAAAAAAGGACCCGATAAACACTTACAAATATGTCCTGGTAAAAGTCCCTGACTTTTAATCAGTTACAAACGATTCATTTCTTGGACCAGGTGTATGACAGAGGCCCACGCCAATTTGGTAGTGAAAACAATCAAGGATCCAGAAGATCACGGTTGGTGAAGGAAATTGGTAGCCATCTACTTCACCTCTAGGAATGTACAAGAAGAAAAAAAATAGAAAAAAAGAAGTTTCCAAGCAGACACTCATTCTCTGATTTTAACAGAACACAAACATTTCTCAACAGCTCTTCGAGTGCATTAAAGCTTTCAGGATATTTGATGATTCCGATTTGTATTACCAGTTATACCGGTCATAATGGTTTTCTATTAATCATAGTACATTTTTGTGTGAAAAACAACAGGTAAATTAGGTCATATGTTTTGCTATTCACATAGACCGAGGAGAGGATCCAATTGCTTTTCTGTTGACAAGGTAAAAACATTTTTTAAAAAAGCTATAATTAAGATTTTCTGCAACTCTCTTGGAATTTGTGCAAGACAGAGCGATGGCTTTCACATAAGAACAAGAGCAGCTTGGGGCCTCAGGAAACAGGTTGACATGGTCAAATGTGAAAAGCAGAGTGATCAGATGGCAATTAAAACCAACAGAAACAGCTCCCCCTTACTTATCTGTATTCCTGCTAGCCTTGGTGCATGAGCCTCATCCTTACCTAAGTTGGGCATGCATGAGAGGGTTGTTATTGAGGACCAGCGTCTGAAGGTGCACCAGTCGTCTCATCTGTGGGGGTAAGCTCTCCAGCTTGTTGTCACTCAGATCCAGGTACAGCAGATCCGTGAGGTTGATGAAGAGCTGGTTTGGGATGTTGTCGATACTTGACATAATATAGAAAAATTAGAACATTACTCAATCATTATGCGTCCTTTCAACGAATGTATCTACCATTTTCCAACTTCCCTTGATCATCTGGCCCCGACCATTCCCGTTCACAGTGTACCTTTTCTTTGGCTTTGCGCATGGAAGCTGTACCACACATGGCACATTTTAAAACCCCAGGAAATAAACAAAAATCTGCAATTTACAGAAAAAGAAAAAAATAATTCCCTGGTCTTGTAGCTATTAGTCCAATACATTTTAGAACTGCCTGGAAAATGTGGCGGGATTAACTTACAGCAAGAATTAGTGGTTACAAAACATCAAATGCCAATTACTGTTCTACACTCCCATATGAGATTCAAAGAAGCACATCGGAAAGAGCACTTCTCTTGTTGCACCTTTGGTCTTACTCGTCACCAGTGTTTTGTTCTTATAATAAAAAACACAAACCATCTGTTTGGCACGTTCATGTACTATAAATTAATATATCACAACAAACTGTGCATATCATAGATTTAAATAAATGACCTGCAGACCATAATATATATTTTGCATTAGCATGACCTGTGGGGTTAGTATATCAGTGACAGGATTCTTCCACAAAAGGGGCAGGATCTTAGAGAGGCATAAGGTATTCCATCCCTTACGCATAGCTCTCAACCATTTGTGCAGCAAAGGTGGGTGAAATCACCTGATTTTGTTTTTGGCGGGTGAGACACCCATTGGAATGAATGGGTGTGCAGGAGGCTTGGAGGGTGAGTCAGCCCTTTACAAGGCAGGTGATACCCGCCAAAAGCGTGTGACTTGAGAGCTATGCTTATGCAAATCAATTCATAGATAAGTATTTAAAATCAGCTTTGAAAGAATCTTCACTGTTATTTCCATAAATAACAGCAACATTGGCGTCTAGTTAGACCAAAGGTGCAACATGAGAGAACTAATCTTTTCGTTGCATTGCCGATTAAGCTCCCAAATGCAACTCTCCTGTGCTACTATTCTGTAAGGAGCATCCGGGCGCTTCCTTTTGGTAGAGAGCTTCTTAGGAGCAAGGTTTTGTTAAGACCTGTCTTACTAAACCATTTAGTGTGTTCCTGCACACAACTGACTAAAGAAAATTCTACCTCAGGTCATGAATAGTGGATTTTATGATATTTATTTCTAGGGGGCACGTAAATGTATCGCTTTTGCATATGGGATTGACAGCGGCCTGGAATCCGAAGTCCTCCTGGTATAATGAAGATCAGTGCAAGCTCCCTATATACTGCCACAGCAATGAGACGCAACACTCCTGTTCAGATGTTGCCTCTGGAGACCCAATTAATCATTTAGGTTACATGCACTCAAACAGTGAGCGCCAACAGGACAAAACTAAGCAGATGAGAAGACGCTGAGGTGGGTGACTGGGGTAAGAAAGCCTGTATGACGAGGTGAGGGAGAAAGAGTCCCAAGCCGGGGTGAGGGAGTAAGAGCCTCAAGAGGGGATAGAGAGAGAGAGCCACGCAGAGGTGGCAGAGAAAGAACCCTAACCTGGGATGAGAGAAATAGCCCTTCACTGGGTAAAGCGAGAAAGAGCCCTAATCCGGGGTGAGAGAGAAAACTCCAAACAGGGGTGGAAACCCTGATAAGCTAAGAAAGGGTGAGAGGGACTACCACACCGATAAGAAATGTTATACCGCAAGTGAGATTAATAGTTGCAATAGTCTACGGTAGAGTACTGGAGAGCAAACCCCCAAGAAGGGGAAAAACTTATGCTTCCGACTTGTGAACTGTACAACCAAGCATGTGGCTTTGGAGAAACCAGAGTAGTAAGATTTCTTATTCATATGGAACATAGAACTGTTTAACTGCAATGACACCAGACAGACATTTTTGCGGGGGTCAGGTATTAACCAAGAGTTTATAGGATTGAGCCGAATTCCCTTTTCGAGACAGGTTCTTGAAGAATGTATGTTATTCTTTTTGTTAGTGGTAGGGGGCCGTCTTACAGCAGACTCCGGTTGTGACAGAGGACAGATTATCATTGTAAAGACATTTTGACAAGCACATTTGTCTTTTCATTTGTAGATTAGGGCAAAGACCCCATTAGAAGTAGGGCAAGGAACAAGTTACTTACCTGTAACTGTTGTTCTCCAGCATGGGTCTGGCATGAATTCACATGCTCATGAATATTCCCCGTCGTCAGGCTGGGAATCCTCGGTAAAGAAAAACTCAGTTTCAGTTTTGTTTGTGAACTGTCTTTCTACTAGTAACCAATCACTGGTCTCTGGGTCATAATGCCCCCAGCCAATGGCTGCCCTCTACCTAAGTCCCTCCTCTGGCAGCCATCTTCAGATTTGGTAGCATGTAAAGTGGCAGTAGGACCAAGTGAAGAGCCGCAGAGGGGTAGGAGGGAGGGTTCGCATGTGAATCCATGCCAGACCCATGCTGGAGAACACAATTACAGGTAAGTAACTTGTTCCTTCTCCAGCATGGGGTCTGGCATGGATTCACATGCTCATGAATAGAAGAATACATAGCAGTACACACATGCACAACCACGGGAGGTCGCAAGGCTCAACATTAAGCAATGCAACAACTCAACATTAAGCATCTCTTACCTCACCATGCTCACCTTAAGCAAACAGGTTGCGCAGCACTGTCTGGCCGACTCTGGACTCCTCCCTGGAATACCGGACAATGCAGTAGAATCTCGTGAAGGTGTGCGTCAACCTCCACGTAGCAGCCCTGCAGATGTTAAGCAGGGGCACACCAGACAGGAACGCCGTGGTAGCAGCGATCACTCTGGTTGAATGGGCTCTCGGACGCCGGGCAACGGTCGGCTTGCCAACCGGTGACAGTGCATGATGCAGCCGGAGAGCCATCTGGAAATGGGAGCCTTCGAGAGGGCCTTCCCTTGGTTCACAGGTCCAAAGTTCACAAACAGCTGTGTTGTCATCTGAAAACTCTTCGTGCGGTCCACGTAGAACATCAGCGCTCTAGCTACATCTAGCGAGTGCAAAGTCCTCTCAGCCAGCGACGAAGGTGATGGGAAGAAAACAGGTAACACCAAGGGCTCGTTGAGATGGAAGTCCAACGGCACCTTGGGCATGAAAGAGGGGTGCGTCCTTAGCACCACCCTTGTATCGTGAAAGGTCAGGTATGGAGGTTTACAGGAGAGGGCCTGGATCTTGCCCACTTGTGTGGAGGTGATGGCCACAAGAAACGCTCTTTTCCACGACAGGAACTTCAACGGTGCCAAATGCAGTGGCTCGAATGGCGGCCCCATGAACCTGGACAGCACCACGTTGAGCTCCCACGCTGGTGCCGGAGCCTTCACCGGCGGGAATGACCGGAACAGTCCCTTCATAAACTCCTTCACCAGGCAATGGGACCAGAGAGTTGATCGCCCCGGGGTTCTGGAGTAGCGGGAGATTGCTGCTAGATGTATCTGGATGGAGGCATCCGCCAGCCCCGCCTTGGCCAGCGACAGTAGGTACGGCAGCACCTGAGGGGCCGTAATCGGCAGAGGGTTAATCTTCTGTGCATGGCACCAGACAGAGAACCTCTTCCATTTGTGTCCATAACACTTGAGAGTCGAGGGCACCCTGGTCTTTACAAGCACCTCCTTGCAGTCCGCCGGGATATTGTACCCTCCAAACTCAGCGCTGCAGGAGCCAGGCCAGCAAGTTCAGCAATGCCGGATCGTGGTGGAGGATGGCGCCTCCTTCTCTAATGAAGAGATCTGCATCCGTCGGCAGTTTGACTGGGGGGGGGGGGACGCTGACATTTCCAAAAGGTCCGGGAACCAGATCTGCCTCGGCCACGCCGGTTCGAAGAGGATCATCCTGCACCGGGACCGTTTGAGTTGGTTGATGAGTCGCAGCAGCAACGGCAACGGAGGGAACGCATACAGGAACAGGCCGTCCCGGGGGAACGAGAAGGCATCGCCCATACTTCCCGGTTGGGGGAACCTGCTGGCGAACCTCTGGCACTTTTTGTCGCCGTCGTGAACATGTCGATCTGGGGATTGCCCCATCGTCGGAAGAGGAGGTCCACTTGATCCTGCCGCAGTTCCCACTCGTGGCACGAGCGCAGCTCCCTGCTGAGTGCTTCGGCGATGGTGTTTTTTTTATACCTGCCAGGTGGAAGGGTACCAGAAACATCCCTTGGGCAACGGCCCAATGCCACAGATCCTGGGCCTCCTTGGAGAGGGCTGGGGATCTGGTGCCTCTGCGCTTCCGGATGTAAAACATGGTTGTGTGTTGTCGGTGAAGATCCTCACCACCTTGTCCTTGAGGGACATAAGGAACGACCTGAGGGCCCAGAACACGGCTCGGAGCTCCAGGACGTTGATGTGTAGTGACTTCTCCTCCGGCAGCCAAAGGCCTCTTGCGTGGAGATCTCTGGAATGAGGCGTCCGTCGTCACAGTCTCCTGATGGGCCGGGGTCTGGAAGTCCATACCCGCCGTCAGATGCGCGTGGGGGCCCCACCACCGGATCGCTTGTCGAAAGGTCTCGTTGAGTGAGATCCTGTCTTCGAAGTTGCCCATCGCTTGCATCCAAGGGGCGTCGAGGAACTCCTGCAGTGGTCGCATCCGTAGTCTGCAAAGGCGCACGAGGTAAATGCAGGAGGACATCATGCCGAGCAGGGACTTGACGGACCTCACCTTGGCCATGTCCATGGTCGACAGCCGTTGCACCTTGCCTAGGATGGCCTTCGTCCTCTCCTCCGACAGAGATGCTAGTCACACCGCTGTGTCAAGCTTGACTCCGAGGAACAGGGCGACTTGCGACGGTACCAGATGGGATTTTGTGAAGTTGATCGAAAATCCTAGATCCGTGAGCAGTTGGAAGGTCTTCCTTGTGTGTTCGACGGCGAGTTGCCTTGACTCTACCCGGATGAGCCAATAATCCAGGTATGGGTAGACGTGGATCCCTTGTAGGTGCAGCCGCGCCGCCACTGGTGCTAGGCACTTGAACACCCTGGGCGCCGACTTCAGTCCAAAGGGAAGGGCCTTGAACTGTTAGTGCCGTCCTTGGACTACGAATCGCAGAAACGTTTGATGTTTTTTCAAGATGGGGATGTGAAAGTAGGCGTCCTCCAAGTCCAGGGACGATAGGAAGTTGCCTTCCTCCAGTTGTCCGAGCACGTGCTGGAGGGTAACCATCCAGAACTTCTGGGACCTGATGTACTGGTTTAGACGACGAAGGTCCAGGATGGGTCGCCAACCGCCGGTCTTTTTCCTTATGAGGAAGTACCGCAAGTATACCCCGGAGCCTCTTTGGGACGAGTTCGATGGCTCCTCCAGTAGTAGTTGTGGGACATGATTCTCCTTTCTGGCCACAGGTGGAATACGGGGACACTTTCTTAGAAATTCCAGTGTGTGCCCGCGAGCCAGGGCATCCAGCACCCAACGGTCGGTGGAGATGGTTTCCCACACGCTGACGAAGTTCGCCAGCCGGCCTCCCACTGGGGTGCTCAGGTTGGGGCCCGACACTACGGCCAGTTCAAACCTGCATGGCGGCGGCCTTGCCACCCTGGCCTCCTTGGCAACAACGAGATCCTCCTTGCTTGCCGCATCCCTTGTAGGCCTCCTGCGACGAGGAGCGAGCCGCCTGGCAGTATGTCGAGGAGCTGCCACCAAATCCCTTGGAGGCACCCTGCTTGCCTCTGGAACCTCGAAAGGGCGGCCTTCATTGCTGAAGAACACCTAAGGCACGAGCCATCTCTGTGTCGGCCTTGATGGCTTGCAGCGACTCGTCCACTGCCTTGCCAAATAGGTTGTTCCTGTCGAAGGGCATGTCCAGGATCCTGGTCTGCACGTCATGATGGAAATCGGTTGCCTTGAGCCAACCGCGCCGGCGAAGGCAAACGCTGTTGCCTGTCTGATGGAAGCCGGTGTCGGCAATGTCCATGGGCACTGTTATGGCGTGGTCCGACGCCACCTCTCCCTCCTGTAGGATCTCTAGGGCCTCCGCCATCTTGTTGTCCGGGAGGAAATCCAGCAGGAGAGCGATCTTAAACCATAGCTTCCTGTCGTAGCGGGCCACAATCGCTAGGGCGTTGGCGGCTTTGATGTTAGTCGCCGCCGACATGACAAACCGCCGTCCCATGGCGTCCAGTTTCTTCCCTTCGCCATCCGGCGGAGATGTCGAAGTTGACGCCGCCGCCCCCGCCGCTTTCTTCTTGGCTGCCGCAGAGACAACCGAATCCGGGGTAGGCTGTGTCCTAAGGCACATGGGGGCGGAATCCGGAACCCGGTACTTCTTCTCGTACCGGTCTCTCTTGGCAGGGGCTGTGGATGGGTTCTTCAGGAGAAATAGCCCCTCGTCCCAGATGTCGTCGAGCAACGGGAGCGAGAGGATAGTCTGCCCATTGGTCTCCCGTCGTTGATAGAGGAAACCTTCCTTCTTCCCTTCCACAGGGCAGAGCTGGAAGAGCTTGGACGCCCTGGCGATCATGGCATGGAAGGAGCCAATTTCGTCGGGCGGGGAGGCCTGAGGAGGTGGTGATGGAAGGTCCATTCCATTGTCATCCATCCCCGTCGTGGCCGTCTCTGTTCCTGTATCCTCCCTAGCCTCAGGAGATGGGGGAAGAAGGCTGTGTAGGCTGGAAAGGCGGGGTGGATGAATTCTCCTCCGTTTCTTTGGAGGGCTCTCCGACGGTCCAGGCTCCGCTGAGTCGTCCGTTGGTGGTAAGGGTAACCTTGTCCTCATCTCCGTACACAAGGCCTGGATCGCCATCAAGATCGCCCCAGAGTTGTCTTGTGGCCAGGGACCGGCTGCGATGGGCGCGACGGTTGGGGAGTGGAATCCTCCGTCTCCACAGGAACCTCGTCAGCGCCACCGTCGCTTTCCTCGTCAGGATCCCTCCTGTGGGACCGGATTTTCTCGGACCTCTCGTCCCGGATCTTCACGACTTCAGAGGCTGTATCCGTGATGGCCACCGGCCCCCCCCCCCTCTTTTCCCACCGGGGTTTTCACAGGGGTCTTATCGATGGGCTAAAAAGAGGATTCCCTCTGCGGTGGCAGGGAAACTCTAGGCTCAGAGGTCGCCTCCGCTGGGGTAGCCTCCACAGGCTTTGCCAGGGCCGCCACGACTCCCTCGATAGAGGCCTTAGCCGGGTGAATCAAGGCCTTTACGACCTTGGAGAGGCCTTCACCTTGGGAGGGGAGGGGGGGTTTATCGCCTCGCTTCCCTTCGGCTGTCGTCGGGAATCGACCAGGACTTCTCCCGAAGTTTACCCGGGTTCTCTGCTTTACTCTTCCCCGAGCCAGAGCGTTGGCTCGTGGTTGATGGCGTCTATGAAATTGCGCCCTGCCTGGCAGCCGAGGAGCCCAACTGTTCGGCGCTCCCGGTGCCCGCGGACTCGCAGTGCTTTGCCTTTTGTTGGGCCCCCGTCGCCGGAGCGCCCTCAAAGGTCTTAGAAGACTGCTCAGACTTTTTCTCACCCGCTGCTGGGCTCTTCCCCTCCAGCCAGCTGGTGAGGTGGGCACGACGATCCTTCATCGTTCGCTCGGACATGTTCTTGCAAAACACAGTCGTTCCCCCATGTGCGTTTTGTCTTCATGAAGGCAGTAGAGCCATCGAGAATGTTCATCCTCCTTGAAGACATTCTGCAGTCCACATCCAGGGAAGCTCCTGAAGAGCTTGGATCCGGGCGTTGTGTTCCCTTTTTCCTGGGTCATGTCCACGCGGGGTAGGCCTCAAAGATCTTCCGGAAGCCTCTGAAGTGAAACTTGACAAAATGTCGCCCTTGTGGGGCGCAGAAAAAAAATCGGAAACGGGTCCCCGTAGAAACGGTGGAGCTTGAGGCTCGATTGACCGAAAAATTAGATGAAATCTCTTTGAAAATTCGCAAAACGCAGTAAAAGCTCGAGAGCTAAATCACGAGGACTCCCAACACTTGAACGTGCAGTAAAAATCTGAAGATAACTGCCAGAGGAGGGGCTTAGGTAGAGGGCAGTCATTGGCTGGGGGCAGTATGACCCAGAGACCAGTGATTGGTTACTAGTAGAAAGACAGTTCAGAAACGAAACAAAACTGATATTTTCTTTACCGAGGATTCCCAGCCTGACGACGGGGAATATTCATGAGCATGTGAATCCATGCCAGACCCCATGCTGGAGAAGTTGGGCTTCATTTCCTTTGATAATAAAAAGCTTTAAGCAACATGACTGCCTGTCCACCTCCCGAGTCTGACTTACCACAGCTCTTAAAAATGTATTTTAGGCCTAGCTTGTCAATGACCCGGATTGATCTCCTCTATTAAACTCAGATCAAGAAGGTTAATTCATTATATCTGACAGATTTAGGACAACTGTCAGTGAGTGCCCTATAAGAAGTCAAATCAGATACCAACCTATTTGGAACAGGCCACAGAACAATCTGCCTTAGGATGATTACTTGTTTAATTTGTGATCCCGTTTATTTGGGGGATACCACCCAGATGAAAAAAAGCACTGACAGATTTCAAATCCCATCGCCAACTAATCAGAAGATTATCCTTTCATTTATTTTGCGTGGGCTCAGACGAATTCAGGAAATTCACCCCTTCTCCTTCCCTTTGGGACTAGGGAGGTGAGCCTGCTATGCTTAAGCCCTAGGGGACAAGGCAAAATCCCACCCCGGGGACCCCTCCCACCCCTTTACGGGACAAGGAATCCCCAGATAGGGTTTTAGTTCACCTTCCCTTATCTGAAAAGTCCCATTTATTTGTTGGTAACATGGGAATAAAAGAGGATAATTGTATACAAGTTCCTTTAGACATGGCTAGAATGGTTTCTGGCCCCATAAGCATCAGGAAGGTGTCTGACTGGTAGAAACAGGAGTTTGTCTAATCACGTTACAGCAGGGAGTTCAAAGGACTTGAGAGAGCAACCAGCTGGAGGAAGGCATGCCCACGGACGGAGCAGTAGGAAGAGACGTCACCCTGGAGAGCAGAGACCACCCCATGCAGACAGTATGCAGAACGGAGGAGCTCCAGGGACCATGCAACTCAGCCTTCCTCTACACGGCTCCCAGTCCGGGAGACTACTGCACCTAAAGGGGGGGACCAGACCACGCCAACTGTGGCCAACCGGCTCCCCCAACTAAAGACAATAAGAATCCGTTGAGCGCTAATGGGACGAAAAAGTAGGCGAGAAGATGCTCAGGGGGGTGACTGGGGTCAGAAAGCCCCAAGCCGGAGTGAGGGAGTAAGAGCCTCAAGACGGGGAAAAAAAGAGCCACACTAGGGTGGCAGAGAAAGAACCCCAAGCTTGGATGAGAGAAATAGCCCTTCACCGAGGGAAAATAAGAAAGAGCCCCAAGTCGGGGTGTGTGAGAAACCCGAGGGTGTCCTCACATATGTTCCCCTTGGGTCCCCTTCTCAGGTGGCCAGGGAAAGGCCATTGCTCTCGGATCCTGACCCTGGGGGTGGATAAGCGAGGGAGGATCACCTGGGTGGAGGGTCCTTGGGGAATGGGGAGGAGATGTCCTCGGGTGAAACGCATTATTCCGCATTTCCATTTCAGGGAGAACCCTATGTCCCAGAGATAGTTGTGGGGTGTTGCTATCCCTGTGCCACTGACACGGAAATTGCCCAAAGATGGCATCACTTTAGAAGCACTAGAAGAAGGGTAAAGGAGAGAAGGGATAAGAATTACATAGATACATGGTATCCCCCTTTTCATATTGAAGACCAACCTAAAACTCCCCCGACCTTTATGGGTTATTATAAAGCTGTCCTCCTCAGTTACCCACATGTGACACCTGACAGTACTGGGACAAGGAAGAGGCGACCAAGATTAGTGAACACGAAACACCCATTTCACCATTCTAGTACTGGGACGAAGAGGATGCCTGTAGAGTACTATGAGGGCCAGACATGTCCCTCTAACTATGGTTAGGTAAGCCCAAATAACACTGCATGTATGTAACCTGTCAAGGGGTTGCAGGTGTATAAATGAAGAGTCAGAAAGTAGTATAGAGAGCAACAGGGAGGCCTGTGTGGGGAAGACCAGTAGGGGACCCGGACCGTGAAGAGGCAGAGATGGTGAAATCTGAGGAGCAGATCCAAGACACTGGCCGACAACTTGTGTGTGGGAGCTTCCATATCGGAGAGAAAAGCAGCTGGAGCTGCGATCGAGGAGCGGGGACACCGACCGCATCTGCCCAGAGGCAGTGGAATTGCCGGCGGGTTCTTGACAGTGCCCAGGGTGTGAGTGGGGTTCACAGAGGCTGGCCTGCCATCTGGGAAGCGGAGAAGAAGCAGCCGTAGCCACAGAAGAGAAACGCCAGGACCGGTGAGTGACTGAAAGAGCCACTCGGAAACCAGGGCACTCCTAGCAGGCTGCATGTATGCATATTGAATACCGAACTATAACAAACATTGAAAACTACTTCAATCATGCATATTGAATACCGAGCTAAAAGAAATCTTGATATCTAGCCGAACTATGCACAGTGAAATACCGAACAGAGTAAAAACTCGAAATTAAGTACATTGCATCCTAAATTGGATAAAACTGTATGGGCCAAGTGAATAGTGATTTAAAGGGAAAGTGCCCATTTGAAAGCTACCCGAGGAAAGGAATGCAAGTGTGAAAGAGTACTACAAGAAGGTGGGCCGTGAAATAAGGCCACCTGAAATGAATGGTATGAATACATGCAATGTGGCTAAACCCAACACCAATAGGCCAGTAAAAACAGACTATGTGATGTTGACTCTGTACACAGGGGGCAGCACAGAAGAGCCTGTGTGAACTACAAAGTCCAGGAATCCTGGTTGCGCTACCTGTGATGGGTGGACCGTATGGTCTGACAACTGCGCATAGACCAGAGAGTCAAAAATTGTGAAAACCCAGAAAATTACAAAACAAGCCAAGGAACAAGTGGCTGGGTTAACTTCTTGGGGAAGGGACCCCGAGACTTGAGCAATTACTAATATGGACTTGAGGATGAAGCCTCAAGACCAGTTTCGTTTGAACTGTGTTGCTTGAAACTTGGGGCAGGTAACCCCAAGGATTGGGTGGAACTAGATTTGCCTTGAACTGGAGAAAGGCAATCTTAAGACTTTTGGGGAACTGTTTTGAACTTGGGGAAGGGGATCTGAAGAAGAAGTTAAGAGCTGGAAGAAGCTCAGAACTTTATTGTGAACACTATTTCTTTGATTGTTGACATCCCTACACGTTGTCTAGCTATAGTTGTGAGGGCAAGGATAGGTTTTGGACACAGATTCTTAAGTTAAACTCTTCGACTTAGACGTACCTTAGTTTTGTTCAGGTAGGGAAATCCCACCTTAGCATAGGGCAAGTTAGGCCTTCTACCATCCTGACGTTTACTTTAATAAATCAGTTTGTTTTGAACACTGAATCTGTTGTCTGTCTTACTTCATGATGCCTTCATAGGTGACAGAGAAAACCCCAAACGGGTGGAAATCCTGAGAACCTAAGAAAGGGCAAGAGACACTCCCACACAGAATGAGAAAATAAATGTTATACCGCGAGTGAGATTGATAGTTGCAATCGTATTAAGTGGAGTACCGGAGAGCAAACCCCAAGAATTGGAAGAACCTATGCTTCAGACTTGTGAACTGTACAACCAAGCATGTAGCTTGGGAGAAAGCAGAGTAGCAAGACCTTTTTTTCATATGGAACTTTGAACTGTTTAACTGCAATGACACCAGACAGACATTTTGGCGGGGGCAGGAATCAACCAAGAGTTTATAGGATTGAGACAAAGTCCCTTTTCAGACAGATTCTTGAAGAATTGACGTTATTCTTTCTATTAGTGGTAGGGCACAGACTTACAGAAGACTCCAGTTTTGACAGAGGACCGATTTTCATTGCGACATTCTGACAAGCACATTTGTCTTTTCTTTAGTACATTTGGGCAAAGACCTCAAGACGTAGGGCAGGATAGACTTTATTTCCTTTGATAATAAAAAACTTTAAGCAACATGACCTCCTGTTCGCCTCCTGAGTCCGACTTACCACAGCTCTTGGAAATGCATTTTGGGTCTAGCTTCTCAATGACCCCAATTGATACATACCTGTTGTGGCTGAGGTTCAGGACCAGCATGTTCTTAGCAATCTCCAGCTCCCGGGGGCACTCGTTCAGCTGGTTGTGACTCAAGTCCTGTGTCAAAAAGAAGACAGTTCTTTAGATGCACATGATGGGGCGATTTCCACCAAGTCAGACGATTTCTAATGTGGACAACTAAAGCTGACCAATGTTGGTCCATTTGGATACATTTAGACAATCAACTATTTTCGGAAATTGGTTTTACTATTCATAGTTAGAATATCCAACTGTGATATTGAAGTTAGGAGGGGAGCAGCAGCAGGGAGGAACACCGGCAGAGGAATATAATCGAAAGGGATCACTGTCCCATTGTATGGGTCCTTGAGAGACAATCCTGGAGTGGGTAAGAATACAGATGCATTACCCAAGTGTCACTGTTTCCAATGCCCATGTAACAGCAGCCGCCAGGTAAAGTTGTGGATTCCTGTGCCAATCACTTGATGACTAAGTGCAAGAGAAAATTTGAGACCGACAGAACAAGTTCTATCTGACTTTAGTGAGAGGATGCCTACGGCTGAAAACAGAATGAAATGTCATACTTGGCAAGTTTCCTCTCATTGCATAAAAGGCCCACACATCAGGGTTATGGAGCTCTTAGAGCTTGCTGGAAGAGAGGTGGCTACCAAGACCATATGCAGTAGAAAGCAAGGAGCCACATATGGCCGATGGAGAATAAAAAGTGGAAAGGTTGTATGTGAAGGCAGGTTCTGTACAACCCTCTGTTGTAGGATTTAAAACTGACCTTGATGGGGACGAAGATACCAAACAAGAAAAGGAAGCCAAACCTCTCAGGCCGACACAGAGATAATTATTCTACAGACTTACCTCTATAGAATACACCGCAATGATATACTGAATACACACTTTAATTATGTTACACATTTAGATCTCCATCAGGACAAATAAGCGCTCGACACAGGATATATAGTATTATAAACACATAGTACATTATTAAAACAACAAAAGTCATAAAGGAGACTCCTCGCTTGCTATCTTTATGTGCGCCCACTATCACAGATACAGGGTTCAAAATATCCGAGAGCTATTTAGCTCCAGCTTATAGCATAGGAGAGCCTGGTTGCCTTGACACCAATAGCTACCAGGAGCTACTTTCGGCTCCTTGGTAATTTGGTACCATACACACATACCCACATGATATTAACTCTTGTGTTTTGGAATGTGTACAGTGGAAAACTGGGAATCATGCAGAAGACATTAATAACATAATGGGTTTTATAAATTAGCACAAGGTTAGGTTTTGCATCTCCTGTGTAAGTTAGATTTGCGGACCCTAGGTACTAGCTCATGGGTCCTGTGAGGGTTCAGAAATGTGAGGCAGACATATAGTTGTGATATAATGTTTGTCAGAAATTCTTATTAAACAGAAATGGGTTGGATAAACGCCTCTCTAACCATATCCTAAAAAAAAAAGAGTTTACTGGCCCTGGAAACTCAAACTAAAGATGAGTCTGTGTCAAGTCGTTAGAAACTGTTCTTGTGTCCAAAACATTTTCATCTGACCCTCACATTAGAAACAAACAACTGAAGGGTGCAGCAAGGAAACGTCTCCGACTTATGTTCAGTGAAAAGGGGCTTAAAACTAAAATATAAAGATACTTCCAACAGAAAGTGTTTTCCAAGAAGAAACCCTTGGATCTAGAGAGTGGTTCCCCGTCCCCAGGATATTTAGGTAGGATGGCAAAATGTCTCCTTCGAACAACAGTTTCTTGGTATCACATGTGTGTCACTTTGTCCAATAGTTCCTTTGATTCTTTATACTAGATTCTGGAAGTTGCTATTAAAACAATACATTCCATGACGTTTAACCCTTCCTTGATTTCTTTGTACTGGATTCACAAAGTTACTGGATTCACAACATTCTTGGATTCACAAAGTTCTTATTCATATAATAAATTCCACAACAAGCCTTCTTTAACTTCTCTTGACATTTAGCAGATTGCCTGGTGTACTCCTTTACCAGGGATCCTCTTGTGATCTCCTGATGTACTCCCCTGCTAGGTATCTTCCCACGGTTTAGAAGATCTTATACAGTATTTTTTAAAAGCCTGGTATATCTAGTTGCCAAGCCTTCTTTTATGGACTTCTTAGATCCCCTGGCATATTTCTCTGCCAGGTATCTTGCTACAATCCTAGAGACTTACAACTTTGGTGGATTGCCTGGTATACCTCCCTGCCAGGTATCCTTCCCCAAATGTCTTTTTCACTATGCCACAGTCGTATCAACCTTGTTGTGTTTCAATATGGTTTATTAGTGTAACACTTGCTCCAGCTTTCCACCACATTCACATTTTATGCAGAGGTATTTGTTCAGGTTTTGCTGCTGCACTTTATTTTGTCAGTATTCAAATATTCTTCCTTTTGGGCACTGCTTGAGTATTGGGTTTTGAGCATTGTCCATAATAGCAGTCTCACATAATTCATTCACTTGACTGCATGCGTATCGGTACGCCCCAGGGTCCTAAATGGCTCTGGGCAGACTCACTGGTAGTTCACAGCATCTCCTACTAATGGCGTGCTTTGCGCTGAAGCTTCGTCCCTGGGACAGCTTCTTATACGACGTGGATGTTTCTCCAGCGTTTCCTGCAGCTCTGCGTTCACTCCCCAGCTTCCCTCTGTGGCTTGGACAAGAGAATGCTGCTTCCCAGCACAACCGTACCTCCAGGAGCTCTGTAGCGGCCCCCAGCACTTAGTCGTTCAGGTGTGCCTGCTGTGCGTCTCCTTCCTTCACGCCACGCTGGTATGTGTAACTTGCATTTGCGAGCCGCCGCATGGATGTGCCCGTTCTCTCTCTCTCTCTCGCTCAACTTTCTTCTGCATAGATCACTCCCATTCTGCTGCACTGAATGCGGATGCTATTTTTAAATGCCCAGCGCACTTTAGGTCCAGCCCAACAGCTAGTCTGCATATTAGGTTTCAGGTTTCTCGTAGTCTGCATCAACTCTGTGGGGGGTCAGTAATGCGAGGCAGACAACGGCTTGCGTTGTTCTCAGAATTCAACCTTTTATTAAAGAAAAATGTTTCAAATATATCCTTGCGGAACCTACTCTATCAGGAAAATCCCTACCTAGTCTAAAGACTAAAGGGAATAACGCCTAACATTAACAAACTGGCCCTCACACTAGCCAACACACATTCAAAGTAAGTCATAAACAGCATAAAAGAGTGAACAATAAATAACCAGTATTTTGGATGACCGTCACCTGTCCTGGGCAAATCCCTTCCCCAGGATTGTCCAAAGTCAATTTCCCCAAATGTTCAAAAAAAGGAAAAAGTAGAGTCACTCTTTTAAGTTCCAAGGACAAACAAAGGTTAATCAAACAAATATCCACTGGTAACAGTTCTCCACCTTTCAGTAGAAAACATCCCCTTACAATTCCAGCCAACAAAATAGCACCAATGGTAATCCTGGATAGCCTCTTTCCAAGATTGTTCTGCAACAGTTCAAAGAATATACTAGCAACTTCTCCTTCTACAACTTAAAGTGTTTATGACCTCTGCAGTGTATGTGGTATAAGTGTCAGGATGCTTCTTCTTGGCCTGTCAATTTCCTCTTGACAACCACCCTTTTACTACTGTTACCATGGGAACAGACTCTTTTGTTCCACAGTATGCTACTACTTCCACGAACTTCAATGTAACATCTACGGACAGCATTATACACAACCAAAGTTCTGTTATTTCTGCTTCAACTTTGTACTTCAGGATTGTTAGCATTAAAGACAAGACTTTCGACCTCTACAGGTAGGCAAGGCACTCTTCTTCCCTATACTCTAAGAAAATGGCGGCATATTTGCCTCTTCTGTCTGTTTTACTGTCACAAGTATAATCTGCCTTTGCTTCCAGACTGACTTTCTCTCAACTTCAAAAGTCTCAGCATTACAAATTATGGACTCCATCCTCTTACAAGCACCCAGCTCCCTTCCCTAGCTTTATTCAAACCTTCTTGATTCCAGCAGCTCCCTTGAAGCTGTGTTGCCACACTCCCAATCTCAGGTAACAATGTCACTCTTGTATCAGAAGACACTGGAACGTTAACTTCATAAATCAGGTGGATAGATTTAAACAGGGCTTGCTTCAATAGGGAAAGGGTTTGCCTATTGGCTTGGGTCATGCTTGTTCTTATTAGTACTACAACTTCTAAGTGTTGAGACTACTTGCTATTAATGTTATATGGTTCAGTATTCAAAGGAGAAACAGATTCAGGCATACGCTGTAACTCTTTAAGGTAGATCTTTAACCTTAAATAACTGTTGGTATTCCCAAATATCAACATGGAGATGCTTTCCAACTCCTGTCGGGAATCACAATTGGCCACACACGACCTTCCTTATATGCCGTAAATTCTTGTAACAATTGGGAAAGTCAACATTGGAGTTTTCTGAATTATTTAGAAAGCGTTCCCCCCTTTTAATTGGAGACACACAACCACTCAGGCAACATTAATAGATCAACAATGGGAAATTAAATGCTTTTCTTCTCAGGCGAGCACTACGACTTTTACTAGACTAAGCGTGATACATTTCCAATGTTAATAAGACTCTTCACAGCGCCCAACAGTCTATTACTCTTCTATTCCTATGCGAGTCACTTTAGATCTGGTAACCGTTACCAGAAAGGTCTTCCAAGAGAACATATATGCCAAGCTTCACTCACCGGCTCCAGGAACACTCCAGTTGCGGGCTGCTTCACCTTCCTGACTTCTTACACTTCCACTATGGCATTAGGCACAATTGGGATCCACACCCTTCTGCAGCACAGGTGTCTCTGGTCCGGCCACACCAACTGGTAGTCTCCTGCACTCCTTTTGTCCCTCAGCTTGCTTCTTGCTACGGGCCTCCGGCTTCAGCACGGTCACAGCTCTGCAATTAGAAGCCATTAGGCGCACCTGGGAAGATCTTCACTTTCAGCACAGCTCTCTCAGTGCAGCCACGGCAAGGCAGGGTTTGTGAACACAGGACCGTCTCAGAACCTGCAGGTGAAATCTGCTGTCTCCACATCCGGCATCCTTTAACCCCTACAGTGCCAAGGACGATATATCTCGTCCTTGGAATTGCATGTGCAGTGCCAAGAACGAGATAGCTCGCCCTTTTTGGCACCTTGTTTTGTGTGATCCCTGCAAACTTGCCTTGGCGCAGAGGGGCACATTGGTGTGCCAATCTGGCCCCAGGGTGCCCAAACCTTACTGCTCCACCCACTGGGGGGCCTGTCCCACAATTTTTGGGGGCCCTCTCCCCCCACCCCAAATGGAGGGGGGGTGTACCTCACGCATCCGTTTGTAGGAGGCCCAGGGAGGCCTGCATGAAGTGCCCCCGCCACCCATTTGGGGTGAGGGGGGGAAGAGGGCCCCATAAAATTGTGGGACAGGCCCCCCCAGTGGGTGGGGCAGTAAGGTTTGGGCACACAGGGCCAGATTGGCACACCATTGTGCCCCTCTGTGCCAAGGCAAGTTTTGTAAACAAAGAAAAAAATGGAAAATGGTGGAACGCATTTTAGGGGGTGCTGTGGGGCACCCCAAAGGGACGGGGAATTTTCTAATGGGATGGGGCTATGCATTAACCCCCCCCCCAGCCGCAATGGAGTGGGTGCCATGTCATGCAGCCCTCCCTGGGATCAGATATCTGCTCCTAGGAATGGACGTCTGAGCCCAGGGAGGAGTGCAGGACAGCCCCCCCTTTATCTGCCCCTGGGGAGGTCTAAATGGGAGGGGACGCCCCTCCAATTCGGCCATATGTGGATTCCCACGGGTGTCCTCTTTTGGGAAATGCATGGGGTTGCCCGTTTTCCTTGCTGGCTTCGACACCGTAGGCCTAAATCTGTAGGTTGCCCACATGAACAAAATGGTCAGTGGCGAAAGACTTGTGGTTACCAGTGGGTTACCCTTTTCCTTTTCCGCCCCCGGTAGGTGCACCCACACATGTGAGGTACCGTTTTCATCGGGACACGTGTCGGGACGCGGGAAGCTAGGCCATGTGTTGTTGGCGGTGTGTTTCAGTGGCTGGCCAGAGCGAAATGTCTGAGAATTGTCTTAATTTCCAGCCAATTTCAGAGACATTTCCCTGTGCCCACTCACTGAAACACGTCGCCAACAACAGATGTCATACCTTCTCGCGTTCCCACAGGTGTCCCGACGAAAAAGGTACCTCACATGTGTGGGTGCACCTACCGGGGGCGCAAAAGTAAACTGGTAACCCACTGGTAACCACAAAAGGGTTTGGGGAAGATAACCTACAGATTTGGGCATAGGGTGTCCAAGCCACCAAGGAAAACTAGGAACCCCATGCATTTCTGAAAAGAGGGCACCAGTAGGAATCCACAGAGGTCCAACTTGTGCGAAGCGGACCAGAATTTTTTACCCAGAACCCCGACAAAGTGAAAAATGTGTTTTTTTTCGGCACATTTTGGACTTTGCTGGGGCTTCTGGGTAATAAATTCTGGGACGATTTGCGCAAACCATACCTCTGCGGATTCCCACGGGTGTCCTCTTTTATTGTGTTTGTGTGGTTTTCATAACATTTTGACCCATTTGCTGGTGCCCTTTGTCACACAACCCTTTCATTTCCCAAATGTGACCTACATTTAGTCGCTGCTTTAGGCACCATATCACTTTTGTAACCTACACAAGTCACCTACGCTTGAAAAGGTCTGCCTGTGCTCTTTCAAAACATGGATGCTTGCCGTTCCTCACCACATTGGTTTTCCCGATTTATACATGCTAAGTGCGTCTGTTCAGGCCGTGAGCATAAAACTCCTGTGTACCATGGCTCAGTGTTTGGCTTGTGGTGTTGCTTGTTTTGTAAAACACTACAAAAAATGTGTGCTTTCTTAACTGCAAGAGTCCGGGGAATGTAACAGAGCATTGCTTTTCTGAAAATTCATAGAAGGCATTGCTGTACCAAGCCAACCATGTCCAAAACATACCTTTTTTTGGTAATTTTCCTGCTTTTTCCCCCAATCTATGGCATTTTCCCCTACCTAGTTGTTACCCGACCTACGCAAATCACCCCTTCCTAAACTTGGAATTTTGTCTACTTTTCAGAAATATATGCCTTTCTGTCCTCCAATTCGGCTTTCCTACCCTTTTCTTCCATTCCGTCCATGCATGTCCAATTGGCCAAAATCGTCTACCTCTCACAAAACAGTTGATAACCACATCAAAATATCTTTTTCCATTCAACCTGTTCTTGAAAGCCAGGAAATTGGGGAACTCAGCACAGCAAACCATGTTTTCCTAGCTCTTAAAAGGAAAAAACCACAGGCTTCTTTGTACATAATTTTATTGACATTTTTTGAAAAAACCCAACATTTTCGCCCTTTTTGCTTTTTTTCCTCTCACCCCCTACAGCAACCTAGGATTCCTGGTTGGCGTTACGACCGCCTACATGCCAAATTTGGCCGAGATATCTCATGTAACAAAAAAGTTACAAGGCATTGAATGGCCACATACCGAAATCACCAAAAAAGGCCCTGGCACTGGGGGGAAATACCCATGGCACTTAAAGGGTTAAGTGATCACACTTCCTTGTAACCGGCCAGCCTTCTGCTTTTCTGCTCCTGCTACTACTGCAGCCTTCCAGCTCCTTCTCCATTCCCTCTCCTGCTGCAGCCTTTTATGCCTCTCAGGTGGGGCAATTGGTTTCAGGTGCAAGCCATTATTGTCAACTGACTGACCCCTGCAAATGCTGTTAGCTCTAATTGCATGTCTTCTATATCTACATACCTCTTCGGCCCTCTTCTTCATCTCAGTCCCCATGGGATTCTGAGACATGTAGTTTATTTTCTCAAAGTCAGGTTTTTCTACATTATGTACATTTTTAAGGGTAGATTTAATTCCCCTAATAATTTTAACAGAGGGCAGTAGGTTTTAACTATATTACATGAAGATTGCACAGAGAAGGCTACATATTCGCTATTCCTTACAGTGTACTCTTGGTATTGTGGAAGACATTTGATCTGGGCATAATACTGTTCATTGAAAAAAAATATGTTGTTTTCCAACGTGAATCTGAGAAACATTTTGAGCATGGTAATGTGCGTGCGATGGGAAGGTGATTCATTGCGATATGTGTAATCTAAAGTAGCCACTGTTAAAGTGTGATCTATACTAGAGTATAATGCACACACATCCAAAGTGGCCAACAGGTAATGAAGTTGCCATTGTATGTGGGAGAGAATTTGCAGTACATGTGTTGTATCCCTGATATAGGAGGGTACCTTTGGGACAAATTGTTTTAACGCATTGTCTAGGTATTGAGATATGCCTTCCATGCCCCATCCTATCCCACTCATAATGGGTCTAATTTGTGGCAATCTATCAAAGGGTTTGTATATCGTAGGCAAAAAATATACAGTGGGCATAGTAGGTTCAGTGATGCTTAAATAACACTTCTCTTTATCAGTCAAAAAGCCCAAAGTGTGCCATTGGTTGATCATAGCTAGCATATTTTTCACTACCTCTTTAGTAGGATTATATCCTAGGAGTTGATAGCAGTTGGGAGTGGCCAGGTGGTTGTTGGCCATTTCAATGTAATCTGAGGTGTTGAGTACCACCACATTCCCGCCTTTATCAGCTTCCTTGATGGTTATTGAGTTGTCCTTAGCTAATCTCTGGAGATTAGCCTTCTCTTCCTGTCTGAGATTTGAAAGTCTGTTAATTGTTTTAGACTGATTCTGATCCATGTACTTGTGAATATCTCATGTTTCAGCTTGATAAAAGGTTTCTATGACATTATCAGTACCAAATTGGGAGTGAACTTAGATTTAGGTTTTAGCCCTCGGCCCTCGCAGTTCGAGCATTCTTTCTTGAACCCCCAAGTGTTGACAAATAGAGGTTTCATCATGAGTATTTAGTGTGCTGAGTGACAACAACCTGAGTGTATCATCAATATGTTGCATAGTGTACTGGCTCAAAGGATTTAGGGGTGGTACAGAAGAATGAGTTTTCACTTGTGTTGCAAAGTATTTTTTAAATTTTAACTTACATACACATTTAAACAGATCTATCTGAAATTCTACAAAATCTGTATTAGATATAGGTGCATATGAGAGTCCCTTATTGAGGGCTAATATCTCTGTTGTTGTTAAGGTCCTATCTGATAGGTTAACAACCAAATTAGGGGTATTCACCTCCCCTGTTACTTGCGAGCGATAGATCTTGGTCTTGTGTCCTCGTCTGAACTTCCTTCTCCCCCTCCTGCTCCTAACATGGTGGTTGCTGTTGTGGTATTTGAGGTGCAAGCCATTATTGTCAACTGACTGACCCCTGCAAATGCTGTTAGCTCTAATTGCATGTCTTCTATATCTACATACCTCTTCGGCCCTCTTCTTCATCTCAGTCCCTACGGGATTCTGAGACATGTAGTTTATTTTCTCAAAGTCAGGTTTTTCTACATTATGTACATTTTTAAGGGTAGATTTAATTCCCCTAATAATTTTAACAGAGGGCAGTAGGTTTTAACTATATTACATGAAGATTGCACAGAGAAGGCTACATATTCGCTATTCCTTACAGTGTACTCTTGGTATTGTGGAAGACATTTGCTTTAAAGGACTAAAAGGATTCTTTCTTTTAGTAGAATAGGTTTGGGTGTTACAACCTTAGCTTCTACAACCTTAGATTTAACAGGAGGTTCAGAGATATTAAAATGACAGTAGGCCATAACCTATTCTGGCATAATGGTCAGAATCTCTAATTCAGAGGAAAAATACTGTCTCTCAACCTACAGAATCTCCTTGCTTCCCTGGGCCCTGTTTCAACCAGGTGATCCTCCCGCAGTACACCAACCCCAAGGTTGGGATCAGGAAGCATCTACCCCTCCCCTGGCCACCTGTGAGGAGACTTTAGGCAGGGTTTTAGTGAGAGATCTGCAGAATTCTTCACAACTCCTTCCTCCTCTTGTTCGTCGTCTCAGTACTTGAGGCTTTATGAGAGCTGAAGTCCATAGATCTTATTGGATTTCTAAAATGATGTTGTTTCTCTGTATAAAAATGTTGAACATCATAAACAGGAGATGTTATATGTGGGTTGCTTATGTTTGAGATATAAATGAAATTAGGTTTAGAGTGACATAAAGGAAGGGATTTCTGGTTTTTACAATAAGGGGGTTTGTGGGATGGCAACAAGCCATCAAGAACTTGGGTATTATATGGTCTTCAGGGGGAAGTGGAGAATACTGCTTCTTGCCTGATGGAGTCACCACCTCCCCCGACAGCGGTCTCCTTCCATGCAATCCTCCCTCATTTATCCACCCACAGGGTCAGGATCAGATAACGGCTGCCATCCCCTGGCCACATGGGAGGAGGTTACTGCCGGGGAATCGGTGAGGACTCCACCAGATTCATCACATTCCCCAAGGCAGCTCATGCTCACTCCGACCAGGATACGATCGGGATAACCAGGAGCTGTTTTTAGCTCCTGGCCATCACATCCTCATTTCGATCCCTGTAGATGTGCAGCCAACATAAAATAACACAAGGGCAGGGTGAGCACAAGTGAACTACACAACCCAACAAATCAAAGTCGCTAACGGGCCTGCACAATTAGGCACAACACCCTAAAGACACAACTTGCCCATATAATTTGTATAGAAGGTTCGGGCCAGGTGGTCTGGACACCCAACATATAAGCAAAGAATAAAAAGAAAAAGGGAATCAGACATTTGAACCCAAATGAAAATAGTCTAAAACTCCCCACGGCCAACATCACCACTTGACATTAGTTCTGACTCTCTAGACTTGGGGGGGGGGGGGGGGGGGGTGGAAGAGGGTGAGAGTTTTCTAGGACAGGGCTCTGTAAACGTTGTCTCTCCAAATGATTTGGACTACAACTACCATGAGCCCTAGCAGGCATAGTCCAAGATGAGAGAGATCATGAGAATTGTAATCCAAAATATCTGGAGAGCCGCAGGTTGCAGACCCCTGGTCTAAGGCTACAATGAAACACACAGCACTCCAAAAGATCCAGTTAGAAAGAGAAGTACACAAATATACAATGATTTATTAGGCCTTTATACACACTAAGGAATGAAACCTTTAGGTAAGTATAGTCATGTTAGGCAAAGTTTGTATGCAGTACCCTCTGGGACCACTACAAACATCTATGACTACAGGTGTAAGCAAAACCAACCTTTGGTATAAGTCTGTACCACACAGTTTTTGGTAGCGAACTGAGCAGTCAGGCTTATCTCAAGAGGCAATGCGAGCTTGTAATGAGGTTACACAGAGGTTTACAATCACAAGTTTTCAAAAAGATTTTTATACTCAAGGTTTCATGGTAAAACACTTTTTAATTTATTACACAGTCAGTTAGAAAACATTCACTAAAAGGAGGCAATCAATATCACACAAAAATATACTACAGTACTTCACACTATCAGGTTGTGAGGCATTTAAACTACTTTGAAGGAGGAGCAAAATGGCATTCAGAGCATTTGAAGTAGGAGCAAAAGGCATAAGTTAATAAAACGAATAATAGAGTTACTCTTAAACAGTGCAAATAGTTTGAGTTCACCAGAGGAGTTGTTCCAATGCAATAGATAGGCCAAAGTCAATGGGCTAGAGTCTTGTATAAGTAAAACGGTTCTGGTAGTTTAAACGGAAAAGTCTTTGCCACGGTTCTCAGTAGTAGTTCATAGAAGAAAGATTCATATGTCGGGTCACAAGCTGACTAGGCCTGCAAGTTGCCATAGTTTCACACACTTTCGCAGTAAGAGGTAAGTTCTCTCTGTCGGGTTTTCACATTACCTTAGATTGAAGAAAAAGATGCAGCTGGGGACATCTGTTCCTGGCAGTTCCTGCAAATGTTGCTGTTCCTGAGCCTCAGTCGTGGGGACAAGAGGGAGGATGTCGGGGGACTCCTGCACTAACACGGGGACTGGTCACAAAGCTGGCAAACTGGCAAATCTTTGATTCTGGTTGCTGTCGTCAAGCACACAAACTGGTGTCCTTCTCCATGGCTATTCGATTTCCTGCAGCACGCTGAGGAAAATCCAACCAGCTCCAAGAATGGTATCCAGGTGGCTTACAAGTTGATTGGTCCCACCAACTCAAAGGAAGAAGTCGTACTTGAAGCGCTTCTCTGTCGAGATGAACTTGGCGATTCGGACCTGCAGCAGGGCTTCACCGGGCAAACCAACATTGGTCCAAGAGTTGCAGCAGCCGTCCTCTTCCAGCTCGTCTTCGGTTCTTTCGTTCCAGTGGTTGACTGCCTTCCAGGCCAAGAGACTTGCTTTTTAAGCAGTTTTCCACCCATTCATTCCAGCCTAGCTGCCACTCACCCAGCAGGGTGGCTGTCTTTTCCGGACAGTCAGCCAGCCAATCACACCAGAGTGCATTTGGGTCTCCTAGGAGACTAAGCACAGGGAGTTCTGGGCACCTCCCTCACTTCCTGCCCACCCCAGACACTCAGGCGCCAGAGGCGGTCTTCAGTCCTGAAGCCCGCCAAAGGCGTAGATACAAAGGGACCAAACCTAGTTTGGCGCGCAGAGAAACTCTAAAAGGACCTTTCCAAAAAGAAATGGTGAAAAAAGAAGACCAGGACCTGTTTGAACAAAGGAGGCTCAGCCCCCATATTGAAAAACATGGCTCCCGCGATTTAACGCTACCAGTGTTCGCGGTCGGGAAAAATCATGGTAGTTTGTTGTAAAACCACTGCCACCAGCCATTTGGAGAGGAAAGGGTAGCATTGGACTGCTACATGAGTTTCTAGACATAGGGGATACTATGTAACCCATCCAGCACCATTGTAAGATCGGTGTGCTGGGTCTAAGAATTTAAAAAGTCAATTTAACTTTACTTTTTCTGGGAAACAGTAGTTTATCCGAGAGAAGGTATTTAAACCTTGGGACAGCCTAAAAAGGCTTCCCTGTGTCACTGCACTGAGGGTGCTGTGCGACACACTTGAAAAGATGATGCCTATGGAGTCGTCAAACTCCATAATTAACTAACACGAGAGTAAAACACACATCAAGATACATGAGAGTGGGAAAAAAGGCTTGCACTCTCTCCAAGTAAAAAAATCAAGTCCTCAAAATCCGGCAAATTTGCTGGGGGTCTCTAAGGTGAAGTGAATTAGCACATTTATGAAAATTCTCCCTAAGAAGTCACAAATTACTATAAAATAGATATATACATCACGCATGGAGAGTTTTAGAGAGAGCACAAAGCAAGGTTAGTAAAGCAGATGGCTTTACTTGCCTCGAAAAAAGTCAGGTCAGCAGTCAAAACAAAGCAACAAAGAAAGGCTGGCACATACAGGTCGATGGGAGGAAAGCAGCAAACAGAAAATGCTTCCTAACAGGGAAGTACCAAAATATATATATACATACATACATACATACATACATACAAAATCCCTAGTGTGACGTGTACCGTATCAAAAAGATAGGACGTCCTTGTCGTGCTCTACCCTGTGCAGCTTGTTGCGTTATATAGTTCTGTGCTTGCTAGGAGCTCTTAACGAATCAGCAATACATTAAATTGTATAGTGTTATTTAATATCTTGATTGATTGTCAGCCAACACGTGTTTCGACAAAGAGTCGTCCTCAAGGCTGATATCACAAGACAAAAAATGATAAATACAATGCATTACAGAATATATCCTGTTCAATCCACACGTGAACACAAATTAAGACACAACATTGTGAAAAAGCACATTGTACATGAACAATTTACATACCAAGATTGAGTTGGGGTGTTCAGGAGGCGCAGAGGCAAATCCAGTAGAGGACAGAAAGAAAAACAATTTCTTGGTTGAAAAGATGTATGAACTATTATTGTAACACTTATATATCATAAATCTCGGTAATTAAACTAAAATGGTGGACAAACCAGAAGGGACAGCAAAGAATGAGTGGCATTAGTTTAGCGTGAGTTGGCCATTTTGACTTTGATGATTGCGTTTGTGGAGCATGCTGCCAAACTAGTGCAGTTTTGTAAGTGAAATTGAATGACTAATTTATATATTCCTCCAGTCCACATGCACCCATAGTTAGTTATACTGATACGTGAACATGTTATACGTTGCTGCTCCATGCTGAATTACATCTTAACATTTACTCAAATATAGAACTCACCTATCTTCTTTCTATTGTACAATCTGTTGTAGAATACAGTACGGTCTGAAAACTTTTTACTGAACCTGTGACTGTTGTCTGTACCATAAGTTGTCCCAAGTCTAATGGAAATTAATAATATAGAGTCTATGAGATGCCCATATAAGAAATATTTTAATAAATAACATTATGCTCCTTATAAGACCGATGCCCGAATTTAAGAGTAAAATAAACTCACCAATGGCAGAAAATATATGAGGAAGAAGTAGTCTAAACAAACACGTTTGTTCGGTATTGGCTTGATGGAACACACATTTCCGAATTCCTGTTGCATAAACTTCCTCTATTGGAAAAGTGCATGCTCGCGCTGCCAGCTACTGATCGAGTGAGCATGTCCAGTAGCTCCATACACAAACTCTCGCACATGCGTGTTTGCGAGACACTATATACTATGAGCATACGAGAATACTTGCTTGCTTTAAATACGTCAAAATCATGAATAATTAAATTTAAGGATTGGAAATGCTTATTTATACATGCAGATTATGTATCAAATTATTAAAGCCTAGATAATAAAATGTCAAATGACTGTTTGCTGTCACTTTTGCCGCCACCATCTGGTCTCATCCCCGAGTGTGTTAGTCATTTGTATTATTTGGCAGTCCTATAGCTTTGTATTTGCAGTCTTTGAATCATATATGGGTCACCATGCAATTTCAAACCTTGTTAATTGGGTAGACTAAACACTCAAGTGTAAAATGTTCATGGTTGAAGATTATAAATTGGATTTGAGATATATCATTGCTAACAAAGTTATCAACACCACAATTACCAGGATCTCCTATAAAAATACATGCATTTCATTATCAGAATTGAGTCCAACATATGTGCAACGAAATAAGCATATACATTTGGCTTCCAATCGTCTTAATTGTAAAACTGTATCATCACCTCTCTTCCATTTTTTTTACTTTCTTTAGACCAATAAAGCGAATATCTTCCTCATTATCAGTTTGGTGTTTAGTTTGCCAATGAATAGCCAGGGGAAGTTTCGGGTCCTGGCTCCCCAGATTTGCCAAATGTTCACGTATCCTAATACGCAATTCCCTTATAGTAGATCCTATGTAAATTTTGTCGCAGACGCATCTTAATGCGTATACCACATACTTGGTGCGACAATTGATGAAGTCACGAATCTGAATGTCATGCCCATTGTCATATGTAAATTTGGTAGTGTTCTCAAGTGCAAATTTCTAAAAGCCTGCAATGGGAGTTAGCCATGTGTTCTTACTTCTTGATGTGTTGTCACTAAAAAGTAAAAAAGAAGGACTAAGCTTGTCCCGTATCGTTGCTGCTCTTGTATCAACAAATGTAGGTTTGTAGGTCAAAATGGGTCTAATGTCATCATCTAATAGAAGAATACCCCAATGCTTCTGTACTAATTTGTACAGTCTGAGTCTCTTGAGAACTTGGTGATAATATCTATAGTGTTGTGTAATTTGGATGCAGACTTGGATGGTTGTAAAGTATTGGCTCCATCTATTGTACAATACATAGTGAGACTACTTTTAATGCTCTCATTAGAGTATCCCCTTTGTCTAAACCTTTCCGACAGAAATTCGCATTCTTTTGCAAAGTCTTCATCTTTATTACAATTTCTACGTGCTCTATAGAACTCCCCTCTCGGAATGTTCTGTATGGTCGATGCTCGATGACAACTGGTAGAGTGAAGAGTTGAATTTGCCTCCGTAGGTTTACGAAAAGTCCTTGTATTAATATTGCCATCTTCTCTAAAAATTGTAAGGTCTAAAAAATCTATGGCGTCTGTGTTGAATTGCCCTGTGAATTTGATTCCAAATGTATTCTTGTTAATGTAATCAAGAAATTGTTCAAAGTCTATAACTGATCCCCACCAGATCATAAACGACATCTATAAAACATTTCCAGACCACAATATTTGATTTATACTTGGTGTAATTAAGTATATGACTCTCTTCCATTTGAGCCATAAAATGATTGGCTAAGGTAGGAGCATATTTAGCTCCCATTGCCACGCCCTTGATCTGGGCTTAATACTGTTCATTGAAAAAAAATATGTTGTTTTCCAACGTGAATCTGAGAAACATTTTGAGCATGGTAATGTGCGTGCGATGGGAAGCTGATTCATTGCGATATGTGTAATCTAAAGTAGCCACTGTTAAAGTGTGATCTATACTAGAGTATAATGCACACGCATCCAAAGTGACCAACAGGTAATGAAGTTGCCATTGTATGTGGGAGAGAATTTGCAGTACATGTGTTGTATCCCTGATATATAAGGGTACCTTTGGGACAAATTGTTTTAACGCATTGTCTAGGTATTGAGATATGCCTTCCATGACCCATCCTATCCCACTCATAATGGGTCTAATTTGTGGCAATCTATCAAAGGGTTTGTATATCGTAGGCAAAAAATATACAGTGGGCATAGTAGGTTCAGTGATGCTTAAATAACACTTCTCTTTATCAGTCAAAAAGCCCAAAGTGTGCCATTGGTTGATCATAGCTAGCATATTTTTCACTACCTCTTTAGTAGGATTATATCGTAGGAGTTGATAGCAGTTGGGAGTGGCCAGGTGGTTGTTGGCCATTTCAATGTAATCTGAGGTGTTGAGTACCACCACATTCCCGCCTTTATCAGCTTCCTTGATGGTTATTGATTTGTCCTTAGCTAATCTCTGGAGATTAGCCTTCTCTTCCTGTCTGAGATTTGAAAATCTGTTAATTGTTTTAGACTGATTCTGATCCATGTACTTGTGAATATCTCATGTTTCAGCTTGATAAAAGGTTTCTATGACATTATCAGTACCAAATTGGGAGTGAACTTAGATTTAGGTTTTAGCCCTCGGCCCTCGCAGTTCGAGCATTCTTTCTTGAACCCCCAAGTGTTGACAAATAGAGGTTTCATCATGAGTATTTAGTGTGCTGAGTGACAACAACCTGAGTATCATCAATATGTTGCATAGTGTACTGGCTCAAAGGATTTAGGGGTGGTACAGAAGAATGAGTTTTCACTTGTGTTGCAAAGTATTTTTTAAATTTTAACTTACATACACATTTAAACAGATCTATCTGAAATTCTTCAAAATCTGTATTAGATATAGGTGCATATGAGAGTCCCTTATTGAGGACTAATATCTCTGTTGCTGTTAAGGTCCTATCTGATAGGTTAACAACCAAATTAGGGGTATTCACCTCCCCTGTTACTTGCGAGCGATAGATCTTGGTCTTGTGTCCTCGTCTGAACTTCCTTCTCCCCCTCCTGCTCCTAACATGGTGGTTGCTGTTGTGGTATTTGAGGATCGGTCCGATTGAAATCTGACTTGTTCGAGTAGTTTTTGAGTGCCCCTTTTGTGCCTCCTTATCTGATCTAAAAAACTAGTTTCACTATTTGAAAGCTTTTCTGATGTTCTACTGGCTTCTTCTTCTGAGTCTGGATTTGAGCTAATAGGAGAAACAGTAGTGTTTCCAGCGTCTGGCTATTCATTGGCAAACTAAACACCAAACTAGTAATAAGGAAGAAATTCGCTTTATTGGTCTAAAGAAAGTAAAAAAATGGAAGAGAGGTGGTGATACAGTTTTACAATTAAGACGATTGGAAGCCAAAATGTATATGCTTATTTCGCTGCACGTATGTTGGACTCAATTCTGATAATGAGATGCATGTATTTTTATAGGAGATCCTGGTAATTGTGGTGTTGATAACTTTGTTAACATTGATATATCTGAAATCCAATTTATAATCTTCAACCATGAACATTTTACACTTGAGTGTTTAGTCTACCCAATTAACAAGGTTTGAAACTGCATGGTGACCCATATATGATTCAAGGACTGCAAATACAAAGCTATGGGACTGCCAAATAATACAAATGATTAACACACTCAGGGATGAGAGCAGATGGTGGCAGCAAAAGTGATAGCAAACAGTCATTTGACATTTTATTATCTAGGCTTTAATAATTTGATACATAATATGTATGTAAAAATAAGCATTTCCTATCCTTAAATTTAATTATCCATTATTATGACTTATTTAAAGCAAGCGAGTATTCTCGTATGCTCATGGTATAGTGTCTCGCAGACACGCATGTGCGAGAGTTAGTATATGGAGCTACTGGGCATGCTCACTAGATCAGTAGCTGGCAGCGCGAGCATGCGCTTTTCCAATAGAGGAAGTTTATGCACAACAC
The DNA here is from genome assembly GCF_040938575.1 of Ambystoma mexicanum. Taxonomy (NCBI): domain Eukaryota; kingdom Metazoa; phylum Chordata; class Amphibia; order Caudata; family Ambystomatidae; genus Ambystoma; species Ambystoma mexicanum. The sequence continues at coordinate 1,341,936,974 of NC_090923.1, read as the reverse complement.
AGTGGATTATATCAAGACACGATTATCACTTGCGATCAGAACAGCATTAAAGCACTGTCAGGGGATTGAGCCCAATGAGGAAGGTAAACTATTTTAGCACTGGATAGTCTTACACACATGGAGAAAAGTTTATTATAATAATCTACGCATAATTAAGAACACTTTTTATTGCCAGGTTTCTTTGCATTTAAAAACAAGCCCAACGGGAATTCGGAAATGTGTGTTCCATCAAGCCAATACCGAACAAACGTGTTTGTTTAGACTACATCTTTAAGACCTCATATTTTCTGCCACTGATGAGTTTATTTTACTCTTGAGTTCGGGCATCAGTCTTATAAGGAGCATAACGTTATTTATTAAAATATTTCTTATATGGTCAACTCATTCTCATAGACTCTATATTATTAATTTCCATTAGACTTGGGACAATTTATGGTACAGACAACAGTCACGGGTTCACTAAAGAATTTTCAGACCGTACTGCATTCTACAACAGATTGTACAATAAAAAGAAGATAGGTGAGTTCTATATTTGAGTAAATGTTAAGATATAAAATTCAGCATGGAGCAGCAACATATAACATGTTCACATATCAGTATAACTATGGGTGCATGTGGACTGGATTAATATATAAATTAGTCATTCAATTTCACTTACAAAACCGCACTAGTTTGACAGCATGCTCCACAAACACAATCAAAGTCAAAATGGCCAACTCACGCTAAACTAATGCCACTCATTCTTTGCTGTCCCTTCTGGTTTGTCCACCATTTGAGTTTAATTACCGAGATTTATGATATAAAAGTGTTACAATAATAGTTCATACATCTTTTCAACCAAGAAATTGTTTTTCTTTCTGTCCTCTACTGGATTTGCCTCTGCGCCTCCTGAACACCTTGACTCAATCTTGGTATGTAAATTGTTCATGTACAATGTGCTTTTTCACAATTTTGTGTCTTAATTTTTGTTCACATGTGGCTTGAACATGATATATTCTGTAATACATTGTATTTATCATTTTTTGTCTTGTGATATCAGCCTTGAGGACGACTCTGTCGAAACACGTGTCGGCTGACAATCAATCAAGATATTAAACAACACTCTACAATTTAATGTATTGCTGATTCATTAAGAGTTCCTAGCAAGCACAGAACTATATAACGCAACAGGCTGCACAGGGTAGAACACAACAAAGACATCATATCTTTTTGATATTTTCCCAATGCCAGGTATAAGTGGGTAGGCCTGGCACGTGACGCCAGATACGCAGCTCAATCCAACACACATCTTCGAGGTAGGCAGAGCGCACTAATAGGTCCTATATCCACCATCACACTGACGTGTACCGTACCCATGATCCTTCACGCGTCGAGGTCCCTCAGATTGTTTGTTTCTGACATGAGGTTGCATGAAGTGCAGCACGAGTACAGATGTGATAAAGCAGAAACAGTGATAACCAAGAAAACATCTGTGCACCTTCTACTCCAGTAGGGGAGGAAGGGTGGGCACATGTGAATCTAAGCAGATACAAGCACAAGAAATACAATCACGGTGAGTAATGTACCCCTTCTGTAGACTGTGGATCTGCTTAGATCGCCATGAGGCAACCTTGCAGATGGCGTCCAGAGGGACATTTGCAATGAAAGCTAAGGTAGCTCCTGTACCTCTGGTTGAGTGTGCTCTTGATCTGAAAGGTAGAACTTTCTTGGATAGGGAATAGCAGAGCTGTATGCACTTGACTATCCATCTGGAGATGCATTCTTTGACATCTGATCGTCTTCTCTACCAGGCGCTATGGAAACAAAGAGTTGGTCTGTTCTCCATTTGGTGTTTTGTTCACATAGTGCAAGACCACCCTCTGTACATCAAGTGTATGGAGGCTTCTTTCTGCTGAGTTTGATGGATTTTGAAAGAAGGTGAGTAGTTCTATGGATTGGTTTACATGGAACTTAGAAATGAACGTGGGTGAGAACCTAGGATGTGCTCGGAGGACATCCTTGTGTATAATGAAAAACAGGTCTATCCATCTGGAGATGCATTCTTTGACATCTGATCGTCTTCTCTACCAGGCGCTATGGAAACAAAGAGTTGGTCTGTTCTCCATTTGGTGTTTTGTTTACATAGTGCAAGACCACCCTCTGTACATCAAGTGTATGGAGGCTTCTTTCTGCTGAGTTTGATGGATTTTGAAAGAAGGTGAGAAGTTCTATGGATTGGTTTACATGGAACTTAGAAATGAACGTGGGTGAGAACCTAGGATGTGCTCGGAGGACATCCTTGTGTATAATGAAAAACAGGTCTTGTGAGGGTGATAGCTACACCAGGAATGTGGTTTTATAGGTAAGATGCTTTAGTCTGGCCTTGTGCATAGGCTCAAAGGTTGGTCCCATGAGCTTGTAGAGCATAACATTGAGATCCCAAACAGGGGGATGGTTGGAAATTGGGGGGAGGGGTATAGCCTCTTTACCCCTTCAATGAATTACTTTCCAGCAGGACACCTTGTTCTGTGAAGTGGTGTAAGCCAATAGGGCCGCCAGATGCAACTTTAAGGAATTAAATACTAGGCCGGAGTCTAGCAAGTAAAGCATGTAGTGTAGAATGTTAGCTGGAGAACTCTAATGGACTTGGTGATTGTGATGTGCACCATATCACAAATCTTTTTCACTAAATAGTAGTGTCTGGTGTTGGGTTTTCATGCCTCTTTAAGGGTATCCATACACCTTTGTGGAAAGTGCAAGTGGCCAAACTCTATGGCTTGAGGGGCTAAGCTGCCAAGTTCATTGATTGCGGGCATGGGTCGAGGGAGGCCCCCTTGTGTTGTGTCAGCATGTTGTGCGGGAGCTTGATTGGGTCGCACATCACCAGTTTGAGCAGATGTGGAAACCAAGGCTGTCTCGCCCAAATAGGAGTAACCAGGATCAGGGTTACTTGTTCCTGATGCTTCCTGTGCACTATCCTGCTCAGGAGTGGAGTCGGGGGGAAAAAGTGTAAGCACATTTCCCCTACCAGTTCATCCAATGGGCGTTCCCCTTGGATCCTGGCTGGGGAAACCTGGAAGCCAAGTCTGGGCATTGTGCGTTTTGCTTTGTGACAAACAAGTTTAGCGGGGGATGACCCATATTGAGAATATTCTGTCTATATCATCTCTGTCAAGTTGCCACTCGTGTTTTTCTGGCAGTGGATGTCTGGTTAGAGTGTCTGCCAGAGAATTGAGTTCCCCTGGAACATGTTGAGATGTTCAGAATATGTTCCGCTTGAATGCCCACTTCCATTATTCAACACATATGCTCTGGACATACATTTAGTTTTATTAGCCTTCCATTGTTCTTCCCAGCTTAACCTCTCATCTATTATGGCCAGATATTGATAGCATTTCACCTGCTCCATCTCTTTCCTATTTATTTTCCACACCACACACAGTTTTTTCCCGATCTCATTTGTGCCCAGAAAAGCAACAATCTGTTTTCTCAATATTAATTCTAAGACCGTTGATCACTGCATACTCACTCAGGGAATCCAGATGTACTTGAAGGCCCTTCGGTGTATAATCAGCTACCAACAGCGTAGCCCAGCCAACTGTAATTCAATGGGCCAAATTTAGCTGGGCGAGCCGCCCGGCAGTTGACAGTTACTGCCAGGTCTACGAGGTAGAGATTGAAAAGTTACGCTACCAGTAGGCATCCCCGTTTAACTCCTCGCACTGTTGGGAAAGGGTCAGTGACATGGCCTGTGTTGTCTGTTCTTACTCGTACACCATTGTGTCAGAATACAGCAGCTGAATCATTTTTAACAGGCCACGAGGAATATTCCAATTCACAAGTTTGTTCCATAGCTTATTCCTCAGGACTGTCAAAAGCCGCGCTAAAATCAACAAAGGCAGCATAAACTGGCAATTGCCGACACTCTCAAGCGTATTCGATGGTGGATACTAAGCATATCAGGTTGTGACTAGTGTTGGACTTCATCCTGAAACCCGTCTGATTAATGGGGAGGACCAGATTGTTAACAATCCATTGATTTCGTTCTTTTAATAGGACAAGTGCATACATTTTGGCAGGAATGTCTAGCATTCTATAGTTGGTTGGTTCTTTCCACATGGCTTTTTTGTAAACTGGTAGCATGAGACTTTCCACCCAGGTATTTGGCCACTACTCCCAATTACGTTAAATAATGGATATAGGGTATTTGCCCAAGCATCAGGGGACAACTTGAGCAGGGCATTATAAGACCCATCAGGGCCAATAACTCGTGATGATGGGAGTTTAGCTATCATCATTATCTTCATATATCAAGACTGTATGCAATGTAATTATTATTTTCTCTGAAGACCAATCAACTTTCATTAATTCATATTTCTTCTTCATACGCACCACTGTTTTGTCAGGATGATTCCACAATAGTTTGTTAGTACATATCAATAGATATACCACTGTCTTCCATGACAACTTCATACCACATTGTAGTATCTCAATTTCTTCTTCCTGGTCCACTCGCCTGCCAGGACTAACCACTACATGTCCCTTTCCTGGTATACTCGCCTAACAGGATAAAAACTCCTACTACTACAAGAACTTCATGGTGAGCATTGCTTCAAACTTTCCACATTGACATCCTCAATGGGGAAAGTTATATCAACAACTGCTTTGTGAATGATTCTTTAGACTTCCAACGACGCTAAAAGGGTCGTAACTTCTTTGACAAAGTCGCTCACATTAATTTGCTTGCCTCCGACAATGCAGATTATATTGCTCTCCCTTAACGATCTTTACAAAGATGGATTCTATTCTGCGATCAAACTTTCCACACTTACATCCTCAATCGGAAAAGTTAAAATCAACAACTGCTCCATCGAGGATTCTTTTGACTTTCAAACAACCACAAGAGGGTTATAACTTCTTCTACAAGAATACAGTACACACTGACAATTTCTTACACTGATTTGTTGCCTCAGGCAATGCAGATTATATTTCTCTCCCCCTTGATGATTTTTTACAAGGAGGGCTTTTATTCTGCCATCTTTGGTTTTCTTTAATTGCCTTTCTTTGGCTTATGCAATACTTGGTACAATCTTCTTTTATGGATGATCTTCCTTTCTGAGAATCCCATTTGCTTTGTTTAGGTATTGTTCCGTCTGGGCGTTGGTAAGGAACAAGTTCCTTACCTATAACTGTTATTCTCCAGCATGGCTCTGGCATGGAGTCACATGCTCATGAATATTCCCAGTCATCGGGCTGGGAATCCTCAGTAAGAAAAGTAAAGCATTATTGCTTTAAAAGCTTGAATACTGCCTTTCACCTATTATCCAATCACTAAAGACCGAGTAATACTGCACCCATCAATGATGGTCGTCTCCCTGAGTCGCACCAGCAGAGGCCATCTTCAGATTAGAAGCACGAGAGGTGCTAGTATGAACCCAGAAAAGCCACTGCAGGGAATGAGTGGCGGTTCACATGAGAATCCATGCCAGACCCATGCTGAAGAACAACAGTTACAGGTACGTAACTTGTTCCTTCTCCAGCACGGGGTCTGGCATGGATTCACATGCTCATGAATACGATTATACAGCAGTAACATATACACAACTGCGGGCGGTGGCAAGGCTCAATAGAAGTGCAAAACTCACACTTGTAACTCACCTCAAGCAAACAGGTTGCGCAGCACTGCTTAGCCGACGCTGGACTCCTCCCTGGAATCCCCGTCGATACAGTAACGTTTCGTGAAGGTGCACGTCGACCTCCACGTAGCAGCCCTACAAATGGCCATCAGGGGAACCGCAGAGAGAAATGTTGTCGTAGCAGCAATGGCTGTGGTGGAGTGGGCTCTCGTCCAGCCGGTAAGGGGTTGGTTGGCCAGACGATGACAGTGCATGATGCAGCCGGAGAGCCACCTGGAGAATGAGGCCTTGGACAGGGTCTTCCCCTGATTCACAGCACCAAAGTTCACAAAGCGGTGAGAAGTTTTCCAGAAATCTTTCAACGGGTTAACATAGAACTTCAAGGCATGAACAACGTCCACCATATCCAGTGAGCGCTCTGCAGCCGAAACCGGATTCGGGAAGAAGACTGGAAGCACCAAAGATTTGTTGAGGTGGAACCCAGGCAGGACTTTCGGCATGAAGGAGGGGTGAGTGCGGAGCACCACCCTAGATGGTTGTAACAATAAGGAGGGGGCTTTGCAAGAAAGAGCCTGAATTTCCCTGATCCGCCTGGCCGAAGTGATCGCTACTTTCTTTCATGGAAGTAGCGCCACCTTCCATGAAAGAAACTCTATAGGAGCACAGAATAAAGGCTCAAATGGGGGTGCCATGAGCTTTGTGAGGACAACATCGAGCTCCCACGCCGGGGCCGGAGCTTTCACTGGAGGGAAATACCTAAAAAGACCTTTCATTAATTTCTTGACCAGTCTGTGAGATCATAACAATGGCTCTGTAGGTGAACCTTGAAGGAGGTGTGGGCCAAACTAGACTTGGCCAACGAGAGCAGGTACACACTGAAGCTTTTCGATTTGTGACCATAGCACAATACAGTTGCCTGATGTCTGGCACCGCTTACAGGCAGTGCAGAACCGGATAGCATATCTGGTGGGGCCACCCTGGGGCGAGGAGCATCATCTTGCAGTGGCATCTCTTCAAAGTGTTGACGCGTAGCAGGAGGGAAATTGGAGGAAAAGCGTACAGGAATTGAGCCTCCAATCAGTGAAAAGGCATTCCCCAAGGTCGCCGGCTGAGGGAACCTTTTGGCAAACTGCTTGCATTTGGAGTTAGCCGTCATGGCAAATCAATCGATCTCTGGACAACCCCAATGGCAGAACTGGTTACTTGGCCATGCTGCAACTACCATTTGTGATCGGACCAAAGCTCCCTGGTGAGGGCATCAGCTATGGTGTTCTTTATGCCGGCTAGGTGAAAGGGTACAAGGAACATGTTCTGAAGGATCGCCCAGTGCCATATGGTTTGGGCCTCCAATGACAGAGCAAGGTATCGGGTCCTGCACTGCTTTCTGAACATTCTGGTGGTGTGGTCTGTGAAAAACCTCACCACTTGACCTTTCAGCAGTAGCAAGAACGACTTGAGGGCCCAGAACACGGCCCAAAGCTTCAGCACATTGATGTGCTGATCCTTCTCCTCTGGCAGTCAAAGGCCTCTGGCGTGGGACTGCCCGGTGTGGGCCCCTCCCACCCCCATCCATCCAGCGAGGCAGCCGTGGTGACTGTTGCCTGAAATGGAGGGGCCTGGAATGGGGAACGCTGCGTAAGGTGAGCACACCCCACACCATTGGATGGCTTACCTGAATTCCAGGTTGAGCTTCAACTGGTCTGACCAATTTCCTGTGGCCTGGTGCCACCTGCAGTTAGAAACTCCTGTAGCGGGCTCATTTGCAGTCTGCACAACTAGATCATAAGTATGCAGTAGGACATCATACCCAGCAGTGACTTGGATGACCAGGATAGTTGCCGATTTTATGGTGGACACGCGATGCATCTTCCCAAGTATGGCCAGCGCCTGCTCTTCCGATGGGAAGCTAGGGACGCCACTGTGTTGAGACGTGCCCTCAGATACAGAATGTACTCTGATGGTGTTATGCAGGATTTGGTATAATTGATAGAGAATCCGAGCTCTGTTAGCAGGTGTATGTTCTCCTGCGTGTGTTGCACTGCCAGGCTCCGAGAACGTGACTGGACAATCCAGTCGTCTATGTACGGGTAGACGTGAATTCCCTTGAGACAGGTGTGCTGCCACCGGGGCGGTCTTCAGGCCAAAGGGCAGTGCCTTGAACGGGTTGTGATTCCCCAGAACTACGAAACGAAGGAACATTCGATGTTAAGGATGAATGGGGATGTGAAAATAGGCATCTTCCAGATCGAGAGTTGTCATGTAGTCCCCTTCCTCCAGTTGGCTGAGCACTTTTTGCAACGTGACATCCTGAACTTTTGGGACCTTAGGTATTTGGTTAAGGCGTAAGTCCAGGATTGGGTGCCAACCCCGGGCTAGAAGGAATCTAGAGTATACTGAAGTGCCCCGGAGTTGCATCGGGATGGGTTCCATTGCGCCCTTTTCTAGCATGGATCGAACTTCCTGCAGCAGCTGGGCAGTATGTTGTTCCTTCCTCATTACAAGTGGAATACGAGGGCACTTGCGTTCGAACAAGTCAGGCCTGCTTGGTTGCTTGTGGCTTTCCCTGTGGGTGCCGATGGCGTGGGGAACCTCCCCCGAAAGCCTGCGACCGACCACTGTATGATTCCTGCACCATGTAGCGGGAAGGCCGACGATGGGAAGTGGAGGCATATCCCTTTGAGGATCTTCCCACCTTACCCCTGGAGGACCAAAAGGAAGAAGATCAGCGCTGCTGCATGGTTCCCAGGGACCTTGCTGTTTCTGTGTCTGTTTTGATGGCCTGCAAGGTTTCATCCTCCGCCTTTATGATAAGATTATCGCTGTTGAAAGGCATATCTACTACCTTCACCGGACATACAGCCTAAAATTGGTAGCCCTCAGCCAACCTTGACGCCTGAGCGCTATGCCATTTTCCATAGCCACAGTGATGACATGATCAGAGGCCACCTCCCCCTCCTGAAATCGTGCCAACGTTTCTGTCCCCTTGTCGTCCGGCAAGAATTCCAGGAATGGGCCCAGTTTAAACCACAACTCCCTATCATACCGTGCCAGGAGGGCTAGAGTGTTGGCAGCCTTGATGGTTGACGCTGCAGTATATATGATGCACTTTCCTGACGCATCCAGCTTCTTCCCCTCTTGGTCCGGCAGGACCATAGATCTGGAGGATGGATTTGCCGACCGTTTGCTCGCTGCGGCCAAAACCACTGAATCCAGGGATGGCTGCGAGCAGACACATTTGGGGGCCGAGTCTGGGACCCAGGCTGTCTTCCCATACCTCATTCAGCAACGGGACAGATAACAGTCTTCCTGGTTGAGGTACTCCTCTAGAATAGGAAACCTTCCTTCCTCTTGTCCTCCAGTACCAGATTAAAAAGGGTAGATGCCCTCGCCATCATGGAATGCAATGACCCAATTTCATCTTCAGGTCAAGCTCTGGGGGTATCATCGACACCTGCTGGCTCCCCATCGGCTGCGAATATGTATAATAAGGGTAACTGTAATACCACAGGAACTCCTGAAATGTACCTGGGTGACGAGGTTGGATAGATATAACTAAACACCAAATTGTCATATACACACTTATAATTATGATTACAAAAATCAAATTAATCAACACGGTTTGCTCACAGAGCACATTAATCCATATACTTTAAACATCATCAGATTCATTCCACCATCCATACTCACTCACGTTCAATGATAACTTAACAAAAAACGGGTTTACCCTAAACACGGGGCCCTTAATAAAAAACACATCAGTGTATCTTTTTCTTATATATATATATATATATATATATATATATATGATCCATTACTCACCGTAATCGTATTTCTGATGCTTGTATCTGCTTAGATTCACATGCTGTGCATAGGCCGACATCTAGTGGAAGCTGCGGAGTATTACAGTTTGTTTTTTATATATATTTCTGTTCAATAGCACGCGGCGGCTTATTAACATAATCTACACATGTTGTGGTAGTTCCAAGAGGGTTTAACAGAGTTAGCCTTATATTTCTCAAACTTCTTCAGGATATGAGTCAGGCTTCAACGTTGCATAGCCCTGGTAACAAACTCAGATGGAAGATGTCTTCCAGAAATAAATCTCCAATCTCAATTTATGGGAGTAGTGTGAACTGTGGGATTAATTCTTCATGCTCCAAGGTTTAGATTCAAGAGAGCTTTGGATCGAACAGAGTGGGTTTAGCAAATTCCTCCAATAGATCAGCGTCACAATTCACCAATCTGTTGTATTCCACTAGTACATGTATTACTGGTGACCATTATCCAGTTGCAGGAATGGTCACCTGAATCCTCAGTCGCACAGTGTCTTCCGATTTTGCTGAGGCTACCGCCTGATGTTAATTGTAGCGCAATATAGCTTGTGCCGTGAACTATGCCAAATGTCTTCAGTTTTGACAGCTTGAGATGCAAGCCCATAAATAAAGTCATAGAATTCGTCCATGTCCGTTGTGCCAGCATCCGTGTTTGTTGCTGTATCAGTGTGTGGCTCATCGTCTGGCGGTGCTGAAACAGGCCGTGGAGATGGTGGTCGCCTCGGGGTAGCCAAGCAATGCCTGTGTGGAGACCTTGGAGGGTTGTACCTGGGGTTGCTCCGTGAAGGACCTGCTATGGGTGGTAGCCACTGCTGTATCGCAGACCAGAGAACTGAGCACTGTGAGGATGTCCTGGGACATCTCTGGAAATTTGCAGAGGGGCACCTGGGCCGCCTGGAGGAATGGGGTGCCTCAATGGTCATTTATGCCTTGGCAAATCCACACCTGTTGGGCTGTAGCCACCTGCCTCAAAGCCCTCATGCCATGTGTCGTCAGAGCTAGTATAAATGGCCAAACGACCAAGTGAGCTTGCTGCGTACTGGTCCCCCGGTCTAGCAACTTCCCTCAGGGCTATAGACACGACCGACGTCTTTATTGATTGGGTAGTGGCAGTCAATGATGCAGTAGTTGTGGGTCTTGGTGGCAGCAAAACACCTGCTGCAGGTTTTACCAGCATCTTTAACTTACTCGTCGACAAGATGGCTGTCGACGAGGTGACCATCGACGGGGCAGTCGCCGACGAGTTGGCCATATATTCCTTTGACGAAGATGAGCCCACTGCAGTCGATGATGAAGTAATCGTCAATGGTCTGGTCAACGTAGGCGTGGCCGTAGACTGTCTTGAAGTTGTTGACAAAGCCGTAGAAGCGGGCATCGCCGAGGGCTTCGAAGAGAGTTCCTTTCAGGAGTGCTTGTTCGCTATCTCCTGTGATAAACTAGTATGATTTGCAGACTTTGTGCCGGCCACCGGCGGGCTCATCGTAGATGGGCAAGGTGACGGAGAGCGCGTGTGTCATCTACTAGGACCCATATTAGCTGTGCCTCTAGCCGGACCAACTGCCTGGCACTTGGCTTTACTGGAGCCCTCCCGGGGTATCTCCTCGGCCGATCAGGATATCTTACCAGTTGGAGAGCGCTCTAGAGTGTGGCCCGATCTGTGTTTCGCATCAGCATGCCCGGAGGCTACGCCAGGACTCCCGTCCACTTTCAAGCACGTCAGTAGCGGCCGATCTTTGTTTTGGCTGAAAAACAACTTCAGCAGATGTTGCATTGGTCCTCTTCATGGTCGGGATGCAGAAAGTCGATAGATACATCTAGTGTGCTTGTCCCCCACACAGATGTTTTGCAAGCTACACAGGGAGCAGAGACTGAATAGAGACTTCTCCTGCCTTCCTCCAACATGGCGAGGCGTGAAGCAGGCCTTGGTAGGCCTTTCCACTCGACAAGTCGTGTAGATCTTCAAAACGTAACCGGCAACGGAGCCCCGTTACTGTAGCTGACTAGTCATCAGCAGTCTTTAGAATTTCGTCCAAATAAAAGAATTTTCAGTCAAAAAAACGTAATTCTATCGAAAAAAGGTCGGAGAGCAAAACTTGCGGGATTCAGGGAGATAACAGTCATTGGATGAGTGCAGTATGACCCGGTCATCAGTGATTGCATAATAGGTGAAAGGCAGTATTCAAGCTTTTAAAGCAATACTGCTTTTCTTACCGAGGATTCCCAGCCTGACGACGTGGAATATTCATGAGCATGTGAATCCAGTGAATGCTGGAGAATGGTGGTTACAACTTCCTTTATGAGCCAGCAGTCTGTTTCAGAGCACCCTCGGGTCACCTAATCAAGGCCAACTCACCGGGCTTTCCGCGTGCTTCCACTGGACCCACTGCTCCCGTTTCTTCTTTTGTCGGGGGAACACAGGCGTCCGACAGCTCTGGTAACATTTCTGTTGCACGCGCCTCCTGCAGTTGGAGCTGCCTCTGCTCTGTTCGCACTACGGTGAATACCACACACACCGGAGCAGCATGCAGCGGCAGGAGAGCTCTCTTCCACGGGACAACTATTTTCCGTGCCACTTCCCGCTGCACGCTCACTACATACCAGAGGGCTCCAAACCTCCGCCACAACTTTGACTCTGCATCCTGCTGCCAAAACAGCGGTGGCTTTGTCTTCTAATACTTCCTTATATTTGTGCTGCTTCCAGGGCTTCTCCCTCTTAATGGCCCGCACCTGAAGGGCCTTTAAATGTTTAAAGGATCCCACTCAGGTGTGGGTCATCACAACCACTAGACTGAACACTACAGTTCTGTAACTCTTAGCTCCTCTTCCTCGTCTCAGTCCTCAAAGCATTATGGGATTTGGAGTCCATAATATTCATATTCGTTTTAGAGTTATTCAATTTACTCTGATTTAGGTGTTTATAAGATATATATGGTTGAAAAGGGGTTAAACCCGACCCACCCCCTAGGTGGTTTAGAGAGTGAAACAAGCCCCATTAGGAGAATGGTGATGGACGGAGGTGGGCATTGGAGTATCCCCACACGATCACCGTATTATGCTTATTAGACTTAGTATATGCATGCGAACAAGCGCCATTTTATTATGAACAAGCGCGATTTTGTTAGCTATAGTTGGAACAGAGGGGCCGCAAAGCCACAAAATAAGCGTTAGTCTTCATGGAGAAGCCTGATCAAGCCCTAAACCACATGGGCTGCACTTCCAACCCCAAAGAAACCCTCCCTTGCTGTACAGGATGTTGCCAATGTGTTTATTTAGAAGGACTGAGCCTTGCAAGGCCATGAGACAGACCCAGACGCCTCAACATGCATGCTTATCGTGGCGTGGCAAAAGCATGCCTCTGACCCTCACCCAGTCAACCACGAGTTACAGCCTTTGGAACAGTCTTAAATTCAAGACCCCTGAATTCCACGATAGTGGATGAACCCAGCCGAACACCCATAAAGTAAATGGCCAACCAAAGATCTAAAGACTATGGCTGTGCCATTGTAAGTTCACAACGGCATGATTTGTGATGCAAGGTACAGGGAGGAATACATTATAATTCAAATCGAGGGTGGAACCCTTGGGTGAGGACGATGCGATAAGGAATGAATGGAGGATGTGTGGGTTAGCATGATCTAAGACTATTCTTATGCCAGTGCCAGATCCACCCAGGTGCACAGTGTAACAATAGAAATAACAGTGTTGTGTAGTGTAGAATTAATTGACACTTTGACCTCGGTTCCCTGGAGATGAGCCCATCGGCACCCACGTAGACGAGGACTAACAGATGAAGATGGACCAATGAGATGGCATCCCATATGTAACAGACCCTATATGTGTAGTGCCCATACAATATGGATGGTGTAGTGCGTGTGCGAAAATGAGCTAAACAACATGGCGCCGTTGTGCGGCCATTGAGACATTCACTCCCAAGCCGCAATGAAAGTCTACGTTGCTGTGAGCTCATTTAGAAGGTAGATATGATTTCTGCAGCGGTTGCAGTATTTTAGCATGAAGTAGATGAGTTCACTGTGTAGGATAGTTTTCGCATTGTTCGCTCAAGGACGAGCCAAGAGCGGAATCAGATGTGCAGGTGCATTGATAAGGGGTCCTGGGAACAAGAAACAAGCTGGGTTTTCACACTTTTTGGATTTTTCGACTCTTGCCTCCAATACTTGCTGCCTGTCCTTCGACCGGGGGCAGTAGGTAAGCTATGAGGGGCGGGATTTGTCCCGCTTAAGATGAGAGGTATCCCAATGAGGGACAGGAGACAGAATTGGAACCCCCGGGTGATGAAGTCTCGCTGAAAGGGAGGACACTCTGCTCCAGACCACCTCAGTTAAAGAATCTCTCTCTGCCTACCTGCCTTGGGACTGGGTGGTGTGGCCGAGATGAAGGTTTGTCCTACAACTGCCCTAATGGTGAGGTTACTTGTTGTGTTTGTCCTTGTCCATATATCTATGCACTACTAGTTCCATTTATTTCATAGTTATATGTATGCTTATGAAGTGTGAATAAAGGGCCTGTGAAGAGCCATTTATTTCCTAATTACTAGTCTAAGTGTACGTTATTGTCGTCCTGTGTCCAAGAACTTGTAGTCCGTCTAATAGGGTAATTCTGAGGTCTTTACACGTGTCTGAAAAGCAAAACAGATGGTGAAGTGTATCACTTGCTATTACGTCACAAGTGAAGTTATAATGTGCTGTCCGTGGTTCGAGAGCTCCGTACGTTCTGCAGCAGCAGAGTCCTTTGCTGTCCCCTATTCTGTATGGGAATAAAAACGTGTTCTCCTTATACGACTTTCTTGGGCCTTTTTCCCCCTAGTGGGTTGAATTTGTTCTGGTGTGATTGATCAGGGGCGTGCCTTGAACTGGTGACCCCGACGTGATCCTGGCAAACTCATGCATGCAGAGGCATCAAGCTGCGTCTCTGGAAGGGCCGTGGCCGCATACAGCAAACAGTCCTGAAAAACACGTTATATCAAATGGCATTACACAAGCCGTCTTTGCAGAAATCCCGTCTGCTCAATGGAGCTGGACAAAGCCCAGAGGAGAGTGCAGGCTGGTATCATTGGGACCCCGTGATGGAGGAGTTTGGGTGAACGCGCGCATGTTAGTATACTCCAAGTGATAACAAGTGGGGGAAGGTGTGAAAGAGTGGAAACGTGGAAGGTGAGCTTGCTGGTGCGGTGTGAATTTGGCTTATTTTATTTTTATTATTGTGGAATATTTTAAGGAGAATATTAAGGAAAGGAAAACGGAAGAATAGAGAACCTCCCTGAGTGAGGGGAGAAGATGGCGCCACAAAGTTAAATATAAAGGAGGACATGGAAAAAAGTAGAAGCCTTGTACAATAAGTATGCTTGGAAATAGTAGTGGTTGTTTTAGAGTAAGGGGGATTCCCCGCTCGTGGTCAGAGCAGGGCTCCAATAACAGAAGTATCTTGGAACACATCTCCATATATTTGACAGCAAGATATAAGGGGCAGCAATATTGAACCTCTGGAAAATGTTTGAGGATACAGGAGCATGAGGGGGAGCAGGAGTGTGCAGCGACACCAAAGATGCAGAATTCGGGGAGGATGGGAGGACATCAACAGAACATAAGGGAATCTATCCATTAGTACTGTGTCCCACAGTGCGGTACATAAATCCCACCTATTTGGCAAAAATCATTAATAGCCCCACCTCCCGCCTTTGTGTCCCCGCCAGCAGTAGAAACACACGCAGACAACAGTAAACAAGATCTAGAAGCTGCCCTGGCCTCGGCACGCACAGAACTAGCGAGACTGCGGGCTGCACAAAGCACAGTTGAGACAGACAAACGGCAGAGGACAGAGGAATGGAGGTCATGAGATGTTTTGTCCAGAGTAGATAGTGCACCCATAAAAACTGTGCGTATAGTAGGAGACGGCGAAGCCGACGGCTTAGACTATGAGAATATTGGCTCACCCAGGGGTGAGGAAGATGAGTGGAGTTCGTTCGATGAGGCCGAAGATGAGCAGGGCAAGGAGGCAGAACAAGTACCCAAATGCACACCAGGGGTTGAAAGTTTGTGGAACGGGAGGTTGAGAGATATGTTTCGCCGGATGGCAGTGGCAAGGAAAAAGGGAAGTGCAAAAAAAAGAGTGCGGGTAATTCAGCAAAAATGAAAATGCCCCTAATACACAAGGGTGCCGGCAGAACGCATTGTGTATCATGGGGTGCAAATGGCTAAGAACAATTTGTTAAAAGCACTTCCTGCCCTTATTGCAGGCACAGGAAAATTGATTTATGTATTCAAAAAACAAACAGCTGGTGTACCGCTAGCAGTTGGGGACATGAAGTTTACAAACTATCGGAGACCAAACTGCAGATGTATGGATGAAGGCAGGGTTCCCAACAGTGACTTTAGCCAACGGCGCCCATGATGGTGCACCTTTTAATACGATAAGATCGCAGATATGGAATGCGCTTCAGCGGGCCTTCCTAAATACGGCCGATTTACAATCGATAATGCAGTGTATCATGGGGAATGAAGACGACGCTGCCCAGTTCATTCTTATGGTTCAAGAGATGTGGAGGTCGGAAACAGGGGGCTCATGGGACCAATCGATCACATTCTTTTACTTCATCATTAAAAAAGTATTGCCAAAGGAAGTACACAAATCATTAGCTAAAATTGTAGTGATCAAAGCAAAGGGGAGGGTGGAAATACAAAGCATTATAGTGCACCCAAGCAAACGAATAAAGGAGCGCGATAGAGATACAGCCCAGAGGAGGCTGGCAGTGGAAGCAAAACTAGTACAAACTTAACTGGAAAAAATAGCTGTTGTAGCACCACCAACCGCTACACAACACACGGAAGCACTGGGCACCGCCCGAGAACTTGCCAGAACATCTACAGTTTGGGCACAAGGCTGACAAGAACAGCGGGGTGGAGGTCTGCAGTACCCCAACCCTCAGTGGCAGCAAGGAGGACCGCAGCGGGGAAGAGGTGGGTTCTGAGGAGTGAGAGGTGGGGGCTTCAGAGGGATGGCACCCAGGGGAGGGCAATGGGGCCTTCGCAATGTTGGAATTGTGGTAAGTGGGGACATTTTTTTATTTTTGGTTTGCATGTCACAGCACACTTTGCTTGTCTCGCATCTACATAGTACAGATTTGCATTACAAAATTGACAACCCAACTCCCCTTGCAAACTTTTACATCAGGTGCATGTCCACGTATATACCCATAGAAAGAAGTTACATATAGCTAGCTGTGTGGCATCGCCCATCATCCACGCCATCATTATCCGAGTTTTCAGTGTTTGTGGAGGTTTCATCCAAGTATGCCCTGAACGGGGCCCAAATGTCTTTTGGTTTACACAGAGCAGATATCATATTAACAATTTTCCTCACATTAATTCACGTAAGTGAGGGTCGCAAGGAACTGTTCTGTTGTTGGAGCCTGGCCGCTCTTCCATTTCTGAAGGATGCATTTCTTCGTTACTGCGCAGGCGACGTTGAACAGTCTCCTCATTTTTTCCGGGACCTTGCCAATGTCGCCAAACAGGTATTTCGGTGGATTGAGGTGTGCAGGGATTTGTGTTATTTCTTCAAAGATGTTGGCCACTGCGAGCCAGAAATCTGCTATCTGGGGGCAGGCCCATTACATATGAAACAAATCTGCACCGGGGCGTGGCATTTTGGGCAATTGTCGGGAGTGGACTTGTAGATATTTGCCATTTTGGCTGGCGTGTAATGTAGTTTTTTCAGAACCTTGAATTGTATTAGTCTCAGGCCTGCATTAAGTGAGATTTTCTTAGATAGGAGGCAATATCTGGCCCACTTCCCCTCCTCGATTATAATATCCATGTCTCTTTCCCACTATGTCTTGATGGTGTTCGATGATTTTGTGTGAGCCTGCACAATATTGTATAATTTGGACACCCTAGTGCCTGCCTGAGAATACAATGACTGGTAGCATACATGTTTGGGGGGGGGGGGGGGGGGTGTGTCTGGGAATGATGGCCACCTTTCTTTGAACGTGGCTTTCATACGGTGGCACTGTAGGGTGGCTAGTTGGCTGCTCCCCACTGAGTTTGCAAAGTCTTCAGGAGTCACAAATTTACCATTGGGGGAACATGGTTTTCATTGTGAATTCATATTCAGGTAGCCAGTTTTTCTGGATGGCAATGTCATGTCGGCTTAATGCCCGGGAAGTTCCAGAGCGGGGCTTGGTAGTCATAAGGGCAGTCTATGTGCAGACGTTTGCTTATTGCAGCCCATGCCGCAACTGTGCAGGAGGCGGGGTCAAACTTGCAATCATCTTTATGCGACTTTGTAAATATGATGGATCTCAAATCGGTTGGGCGGACCGAATGACGCTCAATGGGTATATGTGGTGTGTTATCCGAGGGGACCTGCCAAAACTTTTCATAGTGTGCCTGCGCCACATAGTAGTACAATTCGAAATCAGGGGTGGCGAAGCCTCCCATATCATAAGGTTCGACCAATTTGTTCCATTTCATTCTATTCGCGCCACCGTTCCACACAAAGGTGGTGGCCATGTAACGCAGGTTGTCGAAGAAGAGTTTGCCCGGCCATATAGGTACATTACAGAAGATGTATAGGAGCTTAGGCAGTACCGTCATCTTGAGGACCGCTATCCGGCCAGCAAGAGATATGGGGAGTCTGGACCAAATTTGAAGCTTAGAATATATGGTTTGTAGCGTGGCTTCATAGTTATCTATATAAAGAGAGTTCTTGTCGTGAGAAACCAGGATCCCCAGGTATCGAATGTGATCGGGAGCCCATGACAGGCCATGAGTGTTTGTGGGGCAAGTAGTGGCACGTGTCAACGGAAAGATCTCGGATTTGGATGTATTGATCTTGTAGCCTGAGTGTGTAGTGAATTCAGTGATCACCGCTAAAATGGGGGATAGGTTACTTTCTGGTTCCCGAACATATAGTAGTGCATCGTCTGCATACAATGAGATGGCTTGGTATACCCCGGCCATTTTTATACCCCTAAGGTCTTGTTCAGCCCTGACTGCAGCCGCCACTGGTTCGATGGTGAGGGCAAAAAGGATGGGTGAGAAGGGGCATCCCTGCCACATTCCTCTGCGTAGAGTAAATTGATTGGATAGGGTACGGTTGGTTAGAACTCTGGCTTTGGGCGAGGAGTAGAGAAGTCTGACACAACCTATCAGGTAAGGGCCGAATCCGAATTTGTAAAGAACCTTAAACATGTAAAGCCACGATACCGAATCGAACGCTTTTTCGGCGTCAAGTGAAATGGCTGCTGCTTGTGCCTCTGGTTTGATCTGTGCTAGAACACTGAACAGTCTGCGCAGGTTCAGGGCTGTGGATCTCGTAGGGATAAATCCGCATTGGTCGGGGTGGATTAAGGTGGTCATTTTGGGGAGCAGTCTAGTGGCCAGCACCTTTGCGTAAATCTTGGCGTCCGTGTTAATCAGGGACAAGGGACGGTAGGAGGAGCGTTCATATGCCGGGCATCTAGGTTTCAAGAGCACCGTAATGACTGCGTCTGACATGGACTCAGGGAGTGAACCAGCGTTCATAGCCTCTTCCCAAACAAGGGACAATATTGGGGCGCGTGTCGAGAGCATGCCTTATCCAGGTCGGCGTTTAGGCAGTCCGGCCCTGGAGTTTTACCCGCTGCTAGTGCTTTGATTGCTTCCGCTATTTCCTCAGCCGTCATGGGTTGTTCAAGGGACCAGTTATCTTCTAAAGTTAGCCTAGGGAGGGAAATCTTACTGAAGTACGACTTTACGTCGTTCCGTGTGGATCTATCGTGGTTGGCGTGAAGATTTATGTAATAGTCCGTGAACTCAGAGTTTATTTCATCCTCCCCATGCACAGCCGTCCCCCCATCGGTTAGAATACTTGCAATAGGGGTGTGGGCGTGGTCATTGCGAAGTATACGGGCCAGATGGTGGCCCGCCCTGTTGCCCTTCCCGTATTTGCGTGCCCTGGACGGGATGGCCATGCATTGTTGTTCTTTGGTAGCCAGTTTGTTAAAGGTTTGAAGGTGCAGACTAATGTCCACCAAAATACGTTTGTCATGGGTCCTACTATAGGCAGATTCGAGCGATTGCAGGATTGATTCTGTGTTGCCCAAGTTGGTTCTAAGGAGACCAGACGTCTTGGACATAAGGTTGCCTCGTACCCACAACTTAAATGTTTCCCAGATGGAAGCCCAGCTGCCCACAGACCCCTTATTCAGTTGGAAGAACACCACCGTCTCAGTGTATAGAGCCTGCACCACATTCGGGTCCTTCAATATTTTGGGGGGCATCCTCCATCACTGTGCAGGGCGACGGATGTCAGGGAGCAGTATATTTAGAATGACGGGGGAATGGTCCGAGAGTGTGTGCGGAAGAATATCGCAGCAGTCGATGGAGTTGATGAGGGGGGGGAGGAGATGAGCCAGTAATCTAATCTGGATTTAGAATCATGGACCGAGGAATAAAAGGTGTATTTTCTATCTGTGGGGTGGGTCCCTCTCCACGCATCAGACAGAGCTAGTTCCTCCTGGGCTTGGTGTATAATGTTGGCTGTTTTAGTAAGGGCTCTAGGCTTATTTGAGGACCTATCTAATGTAGTGTCGAGGATAGTGTTAAGTTCTCCTCCCCACAATACCCAGGCTTCCATTGTAGGGCCAATCTCTGCAAGGAGGTGTGTGTAGAATTCTGGCTCATCCAGGTTTGGACCATATGTATTGACCAATATAAATTTTCTGCCAGCCACGGTGCCCCAGACCACAACATATCTGCCCTGTGGATCAATTATACTTTTCTCTGTGGCGAACCCTAACGAGGGGTGTATTAGCATGATGACGGCTCTGCTTTGGGAGTAGTATTCCGTGTAATACCTATTTTTTCCCCACTGTCGGAGGATACTTTTGTTGATGGATTTTAATGCACGAGTCTCTTGGAGCATAGCGATATGTGGGTGGTGTCTGTTAATGTAAGCGCCTACTTTGCTGGCTTTCGCCCTGTTTAACCCCCGGATATTCCAGGTGAGCAGTTTTAGTTTAAGCCCCCCGTCCCCCCCCCGTCCCCCCCCCCCCGAGTGCCTTAGTTTTCGGAGCCATTTCCGTGTGTCATATAAGAGCGTGGGGAAGTGGATTTTCTCGTAGTGGAGGACAGCAAGTGAAACCATGAGTGCAATTTTACCAATGGTTAAGCCAACTGAACATTGTGCCTGGTGCCCAACAGAGGCTGCCTGCAGCAGGAACGTAGTGTTCAAACAGTGAAACAGTCCCCTATTGCCCGTACCCACCCCCTTCCACACCATCATGCCCAACTTGATGATGAACCCTTTTAACTAACTTGTGGATGTTCCCAAAAAAGGGGACGAGTGCAGCAACTCCGCTTCGAGGTCGGGCGCGTCTCATCCGGCATTGTTAAAGGATGGAGGGCAGGGGAATTCTCCCTGCTGTATCCTGTTTCCAGCATTCACAGTGGCTAGCATAGACCAGTCCTGACTGCGGCTGGGATCGATGAGTAGGAAAACAGGTTATACAGGTTGTTGCAAGTCGTTCTGGTCAAGCTCCTGTCTCCCGGGCGGGAGGGGTATTGAGGCTTCCATGTAGGCCAAAGCTGTGGCAGGAGATTCGAAAAAGTGTGCTCTTACAGCATTTTGTATACGAAGTTTGCTGGAAAGAGAAGGGCGTAGGGGACCTGTCTCAAACGTAGCTGGCTCTTGACAGTTTCGTAGGACCGTCTGAGTCTGGACCCCTGCGGAGAAGTCCGGGTATACATGTTGTCGTTACCAAACCTAAGGGATCCTTTCTCTCTTGCCAGTCTGAGGTTGGCGTCCCTGTCCCTATAGTTCAACAGTTTGGCAATCACCGTGCGGGGAGAAGCCCCTGGTCTGGGTGGTGGAGCGAGGGTTCGATGTGCCCGCTCAACGAGGAACTGGGGTGAGAGTGCCTCCTCCCTGAGGAGAGATTTCAAAAGGTCTTCGATTCGGGCCTCCATCGGGCCTTTGCAGAAGGTCTCCGCGAGGCCGACTATGCGGATGTTGTTTCGTCTGGATCGGGATTCCAAATCATCGCATTCATCGCAGAGTTTATTCATTTCCCCTCTAAGGAGTGCGATGTCCTGGGCGTTTTGCCGAGTAGAGTCGTCATTCGTGCCAATTCTGTTTTCAGCCTCTGTGATTCTGGCACTTTCCTTGTCGAGGCGAGTTTTTAGGGAGCCTATCGTGGAAACAATGTCATCAAGTTTGACATTAATGGCCAGGAATCCATTTTGAACTGTTGTCAGCAGGTGATCAAATTTCGTATCTTCTGCATTTAGGGGTGAGGCCGGAGATTGAGGGACCGGGCGTTCAGGAGATGATTGTGAGCTAGTAAAGGATTCCATCGGTCCCGTCTTCCTGGACTTGCCCGCGTTTTTTCCAGGCATTGTGGAGGTGGAGAAACGGCCTGGGCCTGGTGGGATGAGAGGGCCGCGTGTTAAAATGTAGTGGAGGAGGGCTCAGGAGGGCGCAAGGCCCGCAGGGATCCCGGTGCGCCCGAAACGGGGCTCGTTCCAAGATGGCGTGTTCCGTGACGTAAGTGGGGCAACGACCGCAAGAGCTGACAGGCGTGAATTTTCACAGTGTAATTTGATGGTAGAAGCACCGAGCCAGATGAAGGGGAGCACAGGGTCAGGGGGCAGCCCCAGGATATGTTTGATTCGGGTCAGAGAGCCCCACACGTGCTCCGCGCCCAGCCGCCGTGCCAGCCCAGTCCCACATAGCTCTCACCTCGGGTCGCAGTAACGAGGGTCCGGGAGGCCCCGCTGTGAGCACCTTCCATAGTGGGAGGGACGTTGCAGTGCGCCCTATGCAGGACAGGGCAGAGTATGCCCAGAGAACGTGTGGCGCGAAGTATCGTGGCTTCAGTCCGCCAGTCCCGCTCCGCCCACTGTGAGGCCTGGCTTAAGAGGGAGCCGCGGCACCCTCGTAGATTCTTGTGGAGCTGCGATGCGGCACGGGCCCGTGTCCTCAAGGTTCACCAGGGTTCCCAGGCTTGGGAAGTCCGATTTCAGTCGGGATTTCGCCTGCAAGGTCAGGATGTTCTCCGGGAACAGCGCGGGTAGCTTACGAGGTTTGATGCGAACTGGAAACAGGGGATAATTCAATCAGGATTCATGCCGGAGAGGAGCTCCTCACTCAAGCGGCCATCTTGTTGCGCAGCAGCGCCCCCTCCCCCAGAAGTGGGGACATTTGAGGGAGTGCAGGAGCCGGCAAGGAGGAGGATATAATTATGGCCCACCCCCAAGGGTCCACCTCCATTCTCCCATGCAGTATCCACAAGCGCAGGGCCCACCCACGCAACAACAAGCAGCAGCAGCAGTAGTACCCGGGTGAACATGGAAATGCCCCTAATGCCTTCAGTGGAACACCAAATAGTACAGGGGCGACAGTGGTGGGGGGAAACCCCTTCTCATTTCCAGACACCAACACCTACCCTGACTAGGACAGCCCACAGAGAGTTCTTGCGTGTCCAATTCTATCGACAACCCTCAACCCAGAAGAGGAACCGTTGGTGGGGGTAGAGATAGGAGATAAATAAATCATTGTTACGGTTGACTCAGGAGCTGCAAAATCATGCATCAATGAAGGGCGGTTTCCATGATCTGGTAAAAGTATCGACGCACAGGGATTCTCTGGGGCGGTTCCACGGTTCCATATACAAAGGATGTGGATGTAAAAATTGAAGGGCGAGTGGTGCGAGCACCTGGTTGTATTCTGAGAGGTCCATCAACTTGTTGGGCCGAGATTTGCCCAGCAAGTTGAACATGACAATCTCATTTACAGACGAGGGCATCATCTGATCCACACCAGGAATATGCACGATAAGGGCGATGTTAATAATACATGCAATGACCAGAGATGTAGAGGTTTGCGGAGTGCTAATTGACCCAGATATGTTCATATATGGCATAAAAATGCTTGTTGAAGCAGTGCCCCAAATTGCAAAGCAGCGTTTGAGTGTACCAAATGACTTCATTTTTTGGCCTGTAGTATCCCCTGAGCTAGCAGCAGGCACAATATTATCCTTGGACCTGCAGAGGTTGGCGGTCTCGGCCAAGAGTGGTCGTATTGTGTACTGACACACATGGTTGTGAATGGCGAACGGTACTTTGTATTGACCCCACTATGCCCCTCAAAGAAGAATCAGATTGTAATTATAACCTGATAAACCCTCACTGTGTTTATAAGATGCCGATTTGTTTGAAAACAATGACATGGATGGCGAAATAATTGGAGATTTGTATCCCTTGTGAGATAGTGGTGCAGTACAGGAGAGTGCATTGCCCACTAATGGCGGTGATTGCCCGCCCCCTTTTACTGAACAAGACTTAGTATGTACCGACCCACCCTCCTGTGTCCCACTAACCCACATGATGTAGGGCTCCTCAGGGAAGTAACCCCATTACACATTACAATAAAAGCAGGAGCAGTGCTTCCCTAGAGTTAAATAGTACCCATTGTCTAGGGAAGCAGAGGAGGGGATTAGAGACGTAATAAAGGCCCTACTAGCTCAGGGCATCATACTGCCATCCACGTCCCCATGTAACACTGCTATCTACCCAGTCAAAAAAAATGAACCGAGGGCAATTAGAGAATGATCCAGGATTCCTGCCCTTTAAACTACGTGGTGCAAAAAGAATTTCCAGTTGTTTCCAACCCGGCTACATGCTGACCTACGTAACATCGAAGTACCCAGCACGATCATTCAGAACACTGATCTCCTTGTCTGTAGCGACAATTAACAACACTGCTACAGAGACTTCATCACACTTCTCCAACTATTAGCATGGAAGGGATACAAGGTTGACAAAGCAAAATGAAAATATTGTCAACGAAAAGTGCTAGATCTTGGATAGTTGATTTCAGCTAACGGCAAGCAAATCATTCCAGACAGGGCTGCATCAGTACGCGCAAAACCTCGTCCCATCACAATAAAAGACATGCAAAAAGTCTTAGGGCTGTGCAACTATTGTTGGGCATGGATCTTAGATTACGCTGCATACACAAAGCCCCTCATACAAGGCCTCAAGGAGGCACAGAAAAACAATGATACGCCAATATATCGCAGAAATGGTGAAAAATGTTGACCTGAAAGGAGGTAATTTTGACGGCCCTAGTATTAGCCACCCCAGATTATAAAACAGGAATTCTACTTGTTTTTGCACTCCAATGGACCACTCATGTCTGCTAATGCAAAAAAGCACCATGGGCCACAAGCATTGGTCTACTGCAGCGGCACACTAGACACAGTGATGCAGGGATACTTCATGTGGCCGCATTCGCAATAGAAAATAGCTCAACAATTGTAATGGGATGTTCCGTCACATTTCACGTGGAACATGCAGTATTTGCCATCCTCCAAATGTCCAAATCAACATTAACCACACAACGGGCCTCAGCTTATGAGGTCATTCTATCCAGCCCAAACATCCATATCGCCCATTGCAAAACGTAACCCCGCTACATTTGTCACAGAAACATGCACTGATGGGGATTTATCTGACCATGATTGTGTAATTTACGAGGGAGAGGAAGGTGACTTCCCCAAAGGCACTAGATCACCCACTAGATATAGGTGAAGTGCTCTTTGTTGACGGGTCAGCGACAATTGACCAGGACACAAGCCAAACACATAATGGTGTAGCAGTAGAAGCGGGTGAATAGGAGACCTTGGTGAAGAGAAGGCTACCTATGCACTCCTCTGCACAGGCAGCAGAGCTCATAGAAGTGCTTAGAGCATCAAAATATTGCCATGTGACCATCTACTCAGACTCCGCATACGTCACCACAACGGTGCATGCTGGTCTCTCACGCTGAAAAAGGAGGCGTTTCCAGGGGGCAGACTGTTCCCCCGTGCAACATGCAGCGCTATTAGACGCGCCGATTTCCGCATTAGCAGAACCATTTGTGGTGGCGGTCGTTAAATGCACTGCCCATACAACAACATTTCTTTGGGAAACGCACCTGTGGACGCGGCTCTCAGTGCCCACACCTGCCGAGTATGACGTCACCACCCCTTCAACACAAACGGAAAAGTACCTGTACACTGCACTGCCCATAGCACAGATAATAGAGCTTCAATGTAGAGTACCACAAGAGGAGAAAGACATTGGTCTCAAAAAGGGATGCAAACAATCGCCTCATGACCTCTTGTAGAGACAACAATGCACAGGCAAAGCAATAACGCCCATTGAGTTATTGCAGAGAGCATTCGAACAATTACACTCCCACAGCTCTAGACAACACAGTGCAGCAGATATCCAAGAGGACTGGTTTATACTAAACCTCCAAGAAAACCTTGCAACAATGGTGATACAGTGCACCACATGCCAAGTGTTCAGCACCAGAATTGCACTATAGGCACTCTGCCCCGCCCCACTGGAGCATTCCGCGAGCGCCACATCGATTATGCAGACATGGACGAGAGATGTAACAGGGTACGATATCTCATTGTTGTGGTGTGCCCCTTCTACCGTTGGTTTGATGCTGGTCCTTGTGCGCACCCGGATGCCAAATGTGCTGCCAAATTTCTGATCCGTGAGGTTTTTCCCAGATGGGGGGTATGAGTGATGTTTTGAGGTCCGATAATGGCACCCACTTTTTCAACAAGCTCTTCAAAGAGATCACAGCACAACTTGGCAATAAACACTGTATGTATTCAATTGACCATTGTGAGAAACCTGGAGGTGTCTCCCCAGCTAGGCCACGGGGATCTGTCATCCAGGTAGCCAGGACACAGCCATCACTACTGGATCCAGTTCCTGGGAGTGGACCAGTGAGGCAGGATCACCTGGAGGGAGGGGTCCTTGCAGAGTGGGACACTAACGGGTGAGACGCAGTATCCCCCTTCTTTCAAAACCTTTTCCCCATCCTAGCACGTATGATATTCCAAAACACTATACCCCCCCTTGTTCCAACACGAACACTTTCGCACAACACGAAAGACAATGGACTAACACCAGAGCCATTTACCTGACATGTCCCAAGACAAGGGTCAGGCAAGGTCAGGCAATTGACCAGAATCACAGACACTGGACTGCCCTTTCCCTTCCCCACAGGGATAAAAGGTGGAGCACGAGAGCACAGGAGGAGCAAGACAGACTGCACGATTTGAGAGCTAACTATAGCACTGCAGTTGAAGAGGAGGCGAAAGACAGCGAATACCGAGAGGTTGACAAGGACAGAAGCAACCTTGCCCTTTCTGATCAAGGCCTGTGAAACCTCTGCAGACGGAAAAATAAGACCGTAAACAAAGGCCAGCGTGTGTTGCAGCACATGTCAATGGTACACGAGACCCTCCTCAACCGATTACCAAGCCAGGGAGAGACGCGTGTCTCAGTGGTACCAACCTGGAATCCAAAGACAAGGAAAGCCAAGTGATTCATCACAGCCGGTGAGTTGAGGGGAGAGTCGATAAGAAACAGAACTGTGTTGAACGAAAAGTAGTAAACAGCTAATTTGAACTTTAAAAGGTTTAAAGAAACTATTGAGGAAAGAGGGAGAAAACCCACAACAGAGGCGTCCAGCACCACGTGGGTGCTCACGCAGGAACCTCTGGCCAATAACCCGATGGTAGAGACTCCGTAACCAGAAGGCCTTGGGAAGAGGTTAAGAGAGGTCAAAGTGTCATACAGGGGTCTTGTAAAATCCTCTCTACTAAGTCTTTGACCGACCGATGATAGTGAAAGCTAAGGGGAAGTGAATCCTGCATGGTGAAAATTAGTACATAAACAGCGTGTTGACAGGAATGTACCCGACAGAGGGCTGTCCCAAGTGAATTGTTTGAAAAGACATTAAGATTCGTGAATGCAAGAAAAGTCAGTGTGAACCCGAAGGAGGGAAGCTAGCGTTTGAAAAGGGATCCGAATCCGAAAGAGGGAGATCAAGGGGTGGAAAGTCATCATCCAAAGTTCATGGAGAAAGCATGGTTTAATTTATTTGGTGAATACGACTCGTCAGAGGTCTGAGCCCGGAAGCGGGGAACCCAGGGTTGAAGCCGCCCCCCCCCCCCCCAAAAGCCATAAGTTGAACAGAACTTTATGTTTGTTTGTGGAAAATATCAGGCCCTCGGAGGCAAAAGACTTTTTTTTCAAAAGACTTAACCATCGAAGAACCTGATAGTTGGAACGGAACCATCAGCTCGTGCAGGGAAAGATCGAGTGTGTGCTCTGCTCAGGACATCTACCTTGTCCCGTGTTCAAAATGTGGGGAAGAGAGACCCCTGGCAATCACATTCTGGCTTATTATTTGTAAACACTTTTTCCTTTATTAAAAAACCCTATCCCACACTCTCTGTAATTAATTGTAAAGATTTGGCAATAGTTTTTTAGTATAGGACTTTTTACTTTGACAAGATGCCACAAGGAGTGCCTTATTTTTCATTTGATGGTCGAAACTTGCTCCCATCTTGGATTTAGGTTTAGATTAGGTGTTTTGCCATGCTGCATTTACAGTTTATTAAACAAAAACCCTTGACCTGTGATCACTGGTGTCTGTGTTTACTGTTGACACCATAAGTTCCTTACACCACCCACAGGCCAACTGCGTTGTGGAGAGGATCAATGTACTCCCTTAAGAGCAAACTCTCCAAACTCTGCATCACACTTTAAAAGGACTGGGTGTCATGATGCCTACCCCCAGGGAACCAGACCAGGTCCAGCAACCCAGGAAGCAGGCATCACGTTATTTTGAGCAAGCTCAAAAACCCCTGTGTGGGTGCGGTCCTGGAGCCTATGGTGCCAGGCTCATAGAGTGGAACTTACCTGATGCAGACCATGCTGCAAGCTTACCTGATGCAGACCATGCTGCAGAACTCCAAGCCAAATGAGGCTTGGAAGGGACTATTTTACCTAGGGACTATTTTTTACTCGGGTGGGGCTGGGGAGGAATACTTACCTGGGACTACTTTGGAGGCTATTTAAACCACGCCCGAAGAGCAGCACACGTTTCGCGTTATTCTGCATCCAGCAGCGTAACGCTCACCGTGTCTGCAAGCCTGCATCCAGTCTTCTGCCACGCCCGCCTCGAGTCTGCAGCTCCTAAAAAAAAAGGAAGGAACAGAAGGAGAAAAGGTTAGAATAAGAGCAAAACCTTTGATCCTTACCTGAATTCCGGATCCACCGCGCCTTCGAGCTGGAAGAAAGAAGCATTTCACGCGTGCCGTCTCGCCTGCTGTAGCGCCGCGCTGAACTTACCGGCCTTCGCAGCATCCTCCCGATCCACTGCATCCTTCTGCTTGTTCCCGCCGCACTCTGGCACCTAAGGGGAACACAAGAACAGCAAAGGTGAGCCAAGGGAATAAACAGAGGCAATAGTAACTACCCCCATAGACTTACCCGATTACCGCCAGGGGTACTATTCCTCTTCACGGGTCAGTGCAGTCTCCATTGCATCCTTGCCGTACCCCGGCCACTAAGGGGAACAAAAGGACAACAAGGTGAGACAAAGGTACAAACAAGGGGAACTCTTCTCACCGCAATAGACTTACCTATTTTTACCGCCAGAGGCATTATTCCCTGAACTTCATATTTTCTCTCCACACCTGAATAAGGGAGCAAGCAACAAGTTACATTCTGGCCTTATTTTATTGAACTGTGTAGGATAAGCCAAATCCTTACCTGAACCTCGTCAGCTATCACGAGGAACTCTCGCTGGGGTCAAGCTGCAAACTGCAAGGAATCAGACAAGAGTGAAAGTCAGACATGTGAACTCTTACAAACTACATACTTTTCGGAGTCAATATTGTTCTGGAACTCACCAATTCCTTCGAGCCAGTGAAGCAACTGGTTATCAATGCGCCCCTGCGCTGAATGCAGGATGGAGAGCTCATCTTTTCAAACCATCAGGTGAGACTATAAGAGGGGACATCAAAGGTGATCTGTGTGGAGAACAGCGGGGGTGGGGGGATTTACGCTCAACTCCACATGTGGTTAATTCCCTTTCTCCATTTACCGAAGAATATTCCTAAGGACCAAGCAAACCAAGCTAGGTGGGCCAGTCCAGTCCGTCATCTCAGCCCTACGCGTCACGTTGGTGGAGACCGCAGCTGTCCAGTCCAGATCGACACCTCTGTGGGAGCCAGGTGAGCTTAACACTGGGTTCATTGCTTACCTTTGGCTCGGTTCAGCTTGAGCACGCAACCAAGCAAAGACCATCACCTTTCGCCCCATGAAATAGTTACTGGCATGCATATCAGCACTCCCATCTCCCCAGTGAGGGGGGCATCAAATGCACATAGGGCAGCAGCGATTTTAGGTGTGAAATTAAGATTACCTAGCAGATGTAACACATGAAATTAAATGCGTCTCCCAGCAGATTCTACCGCCCCACCTAGAGGACACAGAACACTGCAGAGGTATCCCACACGGATCCCGCTCCCACTGTGAGAAACCTGAAGGCGTCTCACTTACTAGTCCCCGGGGATCTGTCATCCAAGTAGCCAGGACACGACCATCGATATGCTAACAGCAATGGAAGGAGGCGTTTGCCGCAGGATTGGTGATTCTTGCTGCACATTCATGACTCCGGAAGATGCGGAAATGGGTCCCTGTCGCACATCATTGCTACCGTGCATGGTCTAGGAGTTTGCATGAAAAAAGAACGACGAAGAGAGGGAGGAGACTGGTTGGACCTAGCATTTGACTGGTCCCCTTCCTGGTTGGGTGTCATCATGAATATGCTTGTGCCGGTCATTGTATTCATCTTGGTCATCTTCTGTACCTGCCAAATGGTACTTTGCTGTTGTGCCAAAGCTGTGCCTAGTAGCGTAATGATGGTGGTATCAATTGGTGCACAACAAGTACCTCACAATACTAAAGAAATAGAGTTACAGACCGACCCACAACCAAGCCACCTTATCCCCCATATGGTCCCCATTCCCTATGGAGACGAAGTAGACAGATTGTACCACACAGTGATTATTCCTCGTGCCTATCCTGAGAATTATGAAGCAGTATGGGTAGACTTAGCAGGTGATATATATATATATATCACACACACACACAAAAACAGAGGAATGAAAACCGCATTCTCTGTGAGGCAATCGGCATCTCCTAAGCTTGACCAAAGCAAAAATCAGAAGCTGGTATTCAAAATTAGAAGCGAGTTTATTCCATTCAGTAAAAGAATATTAGCATATAAATAACAAACAGTGCAGGACGCCATGGGAAAATCCTGAAACCAATGCGTTTCGCGCTTCCCCGAGCGCTTGATCACATAGGGAGAACGAGGCTTGCAAGCATAGTGCATTTACTATTTCGCCTATCTCCACCGGAAATTTATTCCATGTGTGATAACCGTGGCAGCCATGTTAGAGTGTATACAAATCACACTATCAAGCAAGACATCACAAAAGGCACCCTAATTAATGGGCAAAAATCAAAGAGGTACATGCCAATAATTAAAGTTTTCATGGAAAGCCTCCAGAAGGGATTGTTATTGTAATGGTGGCAGAAAACTTTCAAAGATCATTGAAGAACTATCATAAGGTAAGTAGTTCATTCAGCAATGAATTGCTATACACACCATTGTATTACAGACTTCCTTGCAGTACACAAACCAACTCATGTGGACACGTAGCCATTGTCTGCACGATGCCCCATAGAAGTGTTATCTTGAAAATCTTCCCATGTTAAATAGTGACATTATGAATGCTTTAGTTTTAGAGTTTCGGGTACTGTGAAACTTGTAAGAGGTAGGTACCATTGCCTTAACTACATAATTGCACTACTGCACAGAAAACAGACAGCACAATGAATACAAATATGAGCATATACAGGGAAATTACAGTAGGCAAACAAGGAGCAGTATTACCAGAAAGTGTTAATAACATAACTGATTACCTTCATGCACAGAAATGATTGCTGTGTTTTACGCTTTCTTCTTCCCCTATATGTTTATGTATCATATGATGTGAGTGAACACTGAGGAAAGTAGTGCAAGAACATACGAGAAGGGTGCTGTACACAAAGATAGACCCTTTTGATTTGTTACTTCCTGACTGGTAGTGAAGAAAAGCACCTGGCCTACTTATGTCAGTGAACAAAAAAGGGGCAGCCACACATGTGATGTCATCAGTGATGTCATCAATGAGATTTGTGATGGCATATTTGAGGTCATGGGTGTTAGTCCTTGCAGTGCACACTGATGGCGCGAGTTATGGTTGCGAGTTATGGTTGCTTAGCTTACAATAACTGGCGAATTTCGTGGGTTTTCCGGTTTTACCTGTAACCATATCGTCCCTGTAACAACTTTTTCCATTGAATTTCGTAGGTTTTTGCTAGTGCAACTAACCATAAAGTCCCTTTAACAATGTTTTTGTTAGTGGATTTCATAGGTTTTTAGTAGGGCACTGCAACCAAAACGTTGCTTTAGCATAGTGTTTTCTGTAAAGAAGATAGCTGGTTGGTACTGCAACGGAACCATAATGTCCCATTAACAACAGTTTGTTACTGATTCCTTGACTGCCCTCTTGATAAACGTGTGGAAAGGCCAAATTGTGTGGTGTATGTATCCATTTGCGCTACCCCTTCCTTTTCTGAATAGTGTTGGTGCATCTTAGCAATTACAGATGTACATGGTAAATGTTGGTGAGCGTTTCAGTAGTTTCTTTTTTTGTATTAACATTGCATGGTGAATCTGTGCCACACAGTACTGGCCGAGATGACTACAGATGAGCAATATGGACAATTCCGAGGGAGACTGCACCTCATCGGCATATGTGCAAGCATACTGCAAGTATCCGTAGGACTCCATTAGTGTCCAGATCTTCTAATGCACTTTTAAGTAGTTGTGGAAGCGCACGTGTATCCGTTCCACACCTATACTCATGCATAGTTCATCCACTGTGTGCTGGTAACACCGCCCCTGCCGCCAGCCCTATGGATTCATATAGTAGGCTACCGCATTTCAAGTACTCCTGCCCACTACGTGAGTGGCTCTGCAAACGTACCAATGTGTGTTTAAAGCACGCCTGACTATGACGCCCACTGGTAAACAAGGAACAACAACCTGCAGTGTAACGTGGGCGTGGTAAATGTCGCATTCATTTGATTGATGTGCTGCTTGCCTTTCCATGACCCGTGAAACAGACACATAGTGTCTGCACTGAGCAATGTGACAGAAAGTGTCAAGAGGTCGCCTGCGGGTCGTACAGTTGAAGAAAACATGTAACTGCAGGTGGGACAGTTTGTAGTCCGTCTGAAAAATGGCAAAGTTGGTGCAGCTTGATCACGCACATACAAATGCATGTAAAGGCAAGTAAGCAAACAGTGCAATATGCAGAGCGCAAACAATGTTGGTGGTTCTTAGAAAAGCACTGTACTTGCATGACTCTCACAGAATAAATGCCTTCCTCCTCCATGTAATGAAGCTGTGTTTGACGTTGTAAACATTCTTGTATTCCAGAATGTATGCAACTCTGTGAATTCTACCCCTAAGAGTAATGGCGTAGCATGAAGTATTTCTACTGCATGTGATGACAACTAAAATGAAAGCACAAGGGATCAGTGGGCAGTGTACCGCCCTTCCAACAATTACGTACGGTAAATGCATGTACAGCATTTGCCACATCTGCTGCGGGCAACAAAAGGGGCACTCCTGTAGGGCAGCAGAGCTCCAAGACATCCTTGCAGACCATATGGCGCGCTACAGACCCTTACCCGGCAAAGGGCACTGTATTGTGCATGTACTGCAGAGCGCTGCTCTACAGAGGGAAGGTACTTGGAAGTGCGTGGAAAGGGTCCTTCCAGGAGCATGACAATGACTGGCGCCTATGTAGGTGAGGGCCACCCAATAATTCCATCTCTGGGCACGTCCCCTATGGTACCCAAGCAGGTGCTGCCGCTTCTGTATCGGGCCTTTCCTGCTGTTCCTTCTGTGGGTGTGTCAGAAGACCATAAGAAATGGAAATGAACTGGGAAAGGAAAAAAGGGAAATAAAGAAAGCACCTTTACGAGATGAACAAAGGAATTGCCGATGAACGGATGCAGGGAGAGAGGGAGATGTGGCACTGTGCAAAACACTGTAGTTCAATCGGTTGGAAAGGGGGGGTTGCTGTAGAAAGGTTTCTTTAGATGTTGCAGAGCGTTTTGAACACTGTCAGCGTGCAACACCTACTACAAAAATGTTTCACTACTTTCAAGAAGGGCACCAAGGCAATTTGGATGGGGTGTGCAGAAATCGGGATGGCATGCATAGTAAAATGAACGTTATAGCTGGGGAAAAGTGTTCGTGCTGTGAAACGTCATAATCCCATGTGTGAAGTATGCCATTTTCATATGTCGTACAAATACACTTCTTTGCAATGTACCGCGCTTTCTCCATTTGCAAACCAAATACAAAATGACACAGCCACATTGATGTCTGCATGATACTATAGAAAGTTATGCAAGAGATCGGAAACAAAGGCATGAGCTGGGCAAGTGCCACCTTTATCGCAAAGGGCCCTGAAACTCGTGTAACATGCTGTGCAATTTTCCCTCCACAATCAACAACAATATCATCAGCATGATTGCGTGCCACCAAAGTGTCACACAGACAAACCAAAATCAGTCACTTCATTGTAGGTACTCCATAGAACTACACATCCACATGACATATTCCAAAATGAGCAGCCACTGTAGAGTGTTTTCCATTCACTTTCAGTTACTGTTTTTCGAAGTCCCCTAAAACCTGCATGCTGTGGCTCGTGAAACACAGCCATAACCGCACCCTCTTCATGTCTGTCGACAAATACACTCTGCAACACACTCTGTGCGTACACACCACACCCATAAAACATATTGACCAATCCCGTAGGCTCAATAGGCCCATTTCTATGGGAGTCATCTGCATAAGGGATGTATCTAACACGTGCCACCCTGCAAGTATCACAATATTTACAGACTTTTTGTGCTGGGTGTGAGCAGGAGTGGGGGAATAACTTTCAACCAGAGTAGGGGACGTTGTGAGTTGTCGAGGCTCTTAAGAGCCTTTGTTCGCTTTTTTATAAAGGTGCTTCCATACAAACACCTTTGTTTGCGGTTTTTATAAGTAAGTTTGTTTTTTCAACGTCAGCTCACATTTTAACAATAGGGTCTTCACTGCAGCCTGTAGATTTTGAAAGAAAATGTCATTGCCACTGGTCGACAAAGACATGCCATTTCCTTTGCAAAGGAGTATATAGCGAGAACAAATATTCTCACAGGAGAACATCCCAGCGGCACTCAAGAAGTCACACGCGCTTCTGTTGATGAGACCCCTTCAGACCTCTGGCTGTCGACAGGAATAATTGGAATAGTTCCACAGTATTCTCAGGGGTGTACATGAGAGAAGCACCTTGGCAGTGGGAAGTGTGCTGCACTGCTTTCATCATCTTCTTCAATTGACAGTACACACGGGAACAAGGCATGGAACCCAAAAAGAAGGTTCCAAAGTGCACGACCACAACATGTACAGGTCCTGAAGTGGCCTTGCATTGACATTCTACAAGCGCTCCGCCGAAACAGCATGCTTCTACAAAGCGCCACAAAGCCTCCACTCCCTCCAAACCGAAATTGCAAATAAAAAGCCTTCTTGGATGGCATACACAACCAGATCTTCCACAAAGGCATCACCCACGAGGAAAACTGTGCGTCCTGCCATGTTTGCCAGCCACACTACACCGATTAATGGAACAAATAATTGCCGCCCTTTCCTGTGACGTACACCCTGAGCACCTGATTGGCCAAAGGCCATATTCCCATTTCCACTGGCCACCATGATGAGAAGTGCAAAATGTGGCATGTGCCTTTCCCCAATGAAGCAGGACTCCTCCTTCTCCCTATTGGTGCTCTTTCGTGTGATGTACACCCTGAGCACCACCTTATAGGACAATCGCTACAGTCACATTTCAATAGGCCAGCATGGTGAGAAGCGCCGAATGTGGCACGTGCGGGTCCCCAAGTATGTCGAGGGCCGGGCCCGAGTGAAGCAGGAGTCCCTCTTCCTATTGCTGCACACCCTAACAATCTGATTGGACAATCCCCACAGTTCCATTTCTGTGGCTGCCACCCGCATAATCCCCGGATTTGGCTTTCGTGCTGCGTGCGGGAATAACTTGCAACCAGGGTAGGGGGAGTTTGTGGTAAGGGGTGGCTCTTAAATGAGCCTTTTTTAAAAAAAAAAAATTATAATTTTTAGATGCTTCGACAGAAACACCTTTTTTTGTTTTTTTTAGCTTTTGTGTTTACTTCTGCTCACATTAGTATAGTAAACTCTTCACCGCTTCCTGTAGACGGGCAAACAAAACTGCATTGCCAATGAGCGACAATAAAATGCCATGTTCTTGGAAAAATTCAGCATTTCCACAACTAATGAGGTCATTG
Source organism: Ambystoma mexicanum (assembly GCF_040938575.1). Classification (NCBI taxonomy): domain Eukaryota; kingdom Metazoa; phylum Chordata; class Amphibia; order Caudata; family Ambystomatidae; genus Ambystoma; species Ambystoma mexicanum. The sequence goes on along the minus strand of NC_090923.1, from coordinate 1,341,901,172 downwards.
TTGCAGAAGAAGATTCCACGAGCGGACAAAAAAGTATATATGCTTCTGTTGACGAGACACCTTCCTGCGTCTGGCTAGGAAAACATCCATGAGCAGTAGCCCATACTGTTCGTGGTACCATGGATGAAAAAAGCACCTTGGCGGTGGGAAAAAGCATCCTCGCGACATCCAGCAATTCCCTCAGTCTACGGAACAAATCTAAGCAAGCCAGGTAACCCATATGCATGCCGCCGTAGTGGATGATGATAACATCTACTGATGCAAAAGTGGCGAGGTGTTTGTAAGGTGCATGTATATCGGCGAAATTGCACTCATACACAGCGTTCCACAATGCGTCCACTCCGTCCAAACCAAAATTGCTGTCAAAGTGTCTTTGCAGGGCATAGTTGTGCAGATCTATGACAAAGGGATCACCTACAGTCAATAGAACGTGTTTCGCCATGTCAGCCACCCTCAATATGCAAAGTATAATGTACAACAGTTTCACCTCCCCTTCCTATTAACCACAACCACACCCACACTACCTGACTGGTTAATCCCCACATTGCCATGTCAATTGGGCAAGGTAGTATAAAGGGCATATTTTGGCACCTGCGCCTCCCAAAGTGGCGCAAGAGCCGCACCCCTGTAAAACTGGAGCAGTCCTCCTTCTCTTTGCACTATCTTCTCTGCAGGTCTACCTCATTGGGTTATGCGTAAATAGGCACACACGCATCCACCAATCTCATCAAAGCCGCCATCATCCTACACTGTCACTCCTTTACAACACTTGAAACGTACTGTAAATGTGTAACGGTACAAATGTCGTGCCATTCCAAAGCACGTCCACTACAAAGTTCAATGAACGTATGCACGATTTCTCCATCCGCATACATCCACATAGCCACCCAGGCTGTGGCACGTGTAATCCTGAAAGTACAGCGTAATCCACTACCTTTTTGGTGATAGTGAGGCGGGGTGGGTTAGCGGGGTAAACAATATCAAACTGGGGAGGGGATTCAGTCTTCCGTTGTAGATGTATAAAGTTTTTTTTTCTCTCTTTTTCTTACGTGCAAGCAACTTTTTTTGTTTTTTCTCTTTATATGCATTTCAGTTTGCCTCGCCTCACATTTTTACCACATTCTGGTCAATGCTTCTTGCAGTGTAAAATTAAACAGCATTGACAATGGCACTCAAATGCCATTTCTACGGGACCACTGCTTATAGCACACCTTCCGAGCTCTGGCTGGGGACAAATTACACCGTCATAGACCCATACTCCTCTTGGCGTTATGCATGAGAAAAGGCCCTTGGCAGTAGGAAAAATCTGCATCACTGCAGTCAGCAACCTCTTCTGGTGATGGATTAATCGTCCACACGACATGTAACCCAAATGCAGACTTCCATAGTGCACCCAGACAAAGTCAACATTCGTGACGGAAGCCACATATCTGCAAAGGCGAACCATCCTGCTGAAACTGCAGTCACCCCGACAGGCCCAGAAAGCGTCCACTCCCAATTACCAGCAATGCCTCTTTGCACACACCTGTGCAGATCGTGCAAAAAGTTATCACCGACGATAAGCACTGTGCGTCTCTCCATCTCGACCACCTTCACTACACAGTATTGGGACTAAATGGTACTGCCACTTCCTGAGAACCACTCCCAATTGCCTATTTCCCACAATTCAATTTCCCTTTCCACCATGCTCCTAATGGCAGGATATGGCACGTGCGCTTTCGCATCTACTTTGAGGGTCACGGCCCAGTAAAGCACACACAATACTTCTTCCCTTTGCACAGTCATTCTTGCAGCACTCCCCCATTGGGTGCTGTCAAATTTTCAAAAACGCATGCAGCAATCACATACAAAATCTCTGCATTGTATACTGTCATTTCTATACACCACTCCATATTTACTGCTACACACTCTCAGTACACGTTCCGTTTGATTGCAAAGCCCCTCCACCAGAATCTTCTGCTAAAGAATGCACAATTGCAGCATCCACAAATATCCTAAGACGCACACAGCACACCTTTGGCCATGCACATAACAGTGCAGCCCTTTCCACACCCACCACAACGCTATACATCCAAGCAAGTGACCATGTGGGCACCTAACATTATGCACAAACGTAACATACGTAGATAGCAGCACTTCGCCTCAACTCCCCCCCACCATAAAACACCCATTCACTAAAACAGGTTGCAATTAGCAAAATCCACAAACATACCATAGCCTCCTCCACCCCTACTCACAGCCATTCACAAAGTATTGTGTCACTAACCACAACATTTCCACAACATTTCCACAACATTGGGCCTACTTCAACAAATCTGCACACAGCATATGTCTTGAACACACCCACAGCAATGTAATGCCGCCATGCATGTGACCAGTGCTGCAGATAAGATTTTGAGGGAGTATTTTACGCATGATTTTTCAAATTAGAGAGTAAATGCAATTGCAAGAGGGTAAAAATGAGTTTTCTCCTCTGCAAGAGAGTAAAACTTATCTAACATACACCCAATGCATACGTAAAATCAGACCCGTAGCCCAAAAGAGTTGTAGATCAAAGTTGTCTGGATTGGCTTTAACCATTTTATTACACTAGATCAAAGTTGTCTGGATTGGCTTTAACCATTTTATTACACTTGTAAGTTATTTTATGGCAGAATACTTTCCACAAGTATCTGGTACTTACACAGCTTCGTTTTCAAAATTCTATAGCCTAGAAACTCTGTTAAGAATTACTATAGATTGAGACTGATGTATTGCCTACTGAGGGAGTGTGAGTAAGCAATTGTTGGCATATGATTTACTTACAGGAACTTTCACACATAATCTTAGCAAAAGTCACAAACTGCTAATCTACCTTTCCCGCTGTCTGCTACAGGAAATTAAAGTGGATCGCCAGACACTAGTTAGCATTATCACTTCAAATAACCAAAAAGTGCATGCAAGCTGATTTGCATTATGGTAAGCATATTTATAATTTTACTGGTTTATTGTTTGTGTACAAAGCCAAAAAACATAATTCTGGCAATTACAGTTAGGAAGAAATGCAGGCAAGTGCATAAATTGAAGACTGGTCCCAAAGCCCTGCTTCAACACTAAAGTGTGTGACCCTGGACAAATACTTTTGCCACTGTGCCTTTTTAGCAAAAATAGAAATTGCTACTACAAGTGATTTATTTCCAACTAGTTACTACTCAAAAAGCCTGACTGGCCCCTATTCCACTGTTCGACCTGTAGCATTAATAGTAGCGACCATTTAATAATGCAAATGACAAAGTTTATGTCTCTTGGCTTACTCCTTGCTGCTTGTTTAATAGAACTTCACATGAACTCCCCGAATATTAAAGACTTGTCTGTACCTTACCCCATCTTCTACTTCCTTCCTAGGAGAGCAGTCTTGATTGCACAATAGATTTCCTCCTAGATAGTCAAGAATCTGCAGCTCGGACATAACACGCATCACAGAAAATTCAGCCCATGACCGCTAATCACATCAGTGGTGGAAGTGGAAAAAAAGGAACTAGTGGTCCTCTGGTTGCATCCTAAAAGGAGGGAGTAGGATGGCCGGACAGATGCGTTGGGAGGCAGGGTGGAGTATAGGGACAGGGGACCAGGATCACAAACCTTGGCTGAAAAGTGAAGCAGGGATTTTAATCCACTCTGCACATTTGACCACATACCTTCCAAGCGTTACTCAGTACAAATAGTTTGGATTTCAAGGCCTACAGTAATGATGTCTTAAAGAATGTACTTCCAAAAACACAAATTGCATAATAACACATGGCAACATGTAAATCCTTACATCAACATGTTAAGCCTGGATGGTAAACTAGAAGTCCCAAAAATCTAGTTAACCCCACTGTACTTTCAGTGATTTAATAAAAGAAGTTGTGTAATACACTCAGATATGGAGATTATTGCCATCTAGTGGAGGAAAGTATGCTTTTTAATGACAATAAATAGAGCATAAACGGTACGCAGAAGAAAATGAAATGCTCCGTAATGGCTATAATTAAATGCGTAAAAAGGCACAATACGCACCTTATCTGTAGGGCTGCATGTGACCATGTCAGCAACTACAGCAATCCACATACACACCACTGCCACCAGCACTCCTACCCTAGCAGCGCACCACCATGGAGCTATGCAGCAACAAATTGCAACAGTTACCATAATGTACAAACAAAACACTATCTCCTGCACCCCTGTGCACTTTCAATCACATACTATGGGCGTACCCACTTCCATTCACAAAGTATGGTGCCACTGCCAACCTACCCACATTCTGTTTGCAACACAGGCCTATGACTTCTGACATGTGCTCCACATCCATTTCTTACATGTCACCACACTGTAACTGATGCAGAGTCAAACATGCATTACTGCCGTGGGTGTCCTCAAATCCTAGGCTCCTGAGTGCATGGCCTACGGCCTCCAGCCATGCACCCAATAGTCTAGGCCTTATTAAACGTAGTACATGCATGCAAACAAGCACTATTTTATTATGAACAAGCGCCATTTTGTTAGCCATAGTTGGAACAGAAGGCCTGAAAAGCCACAAAATATTCAGCGCGTTAGACTTCACAGAGAAGCCTGATCAAGCCCAAAACCGCAGGGCGATGGGCTGTGCTTCCAACCCCCAAGAAACCCTCCTTTGTTGTACAGGATGTTGCCAATGTGTTTATTTATAAGGGACCTGCCCTGCAAGGCCACGAGACAGACCTAGGCGCCTCAATGAGCGTGCATATCATGGCCTGACTAAAGCAGGCTTCTGAACCCTACCGAGCCAACCACGAGTTACAGCCTTAAGAACTGTCTTAAATTCAAGACCCCCCCTGAATTTCACAATAGTGGATGAGCCCAGCCCACCACCCATAAACTAAATGGCCATCAAAAGATCTAAAGCGTATGGCTGCACCATTGTAAAATCAACAAACGAATGAGCAAGGTCAGGTCGATCTCTGCTGAAGAGTAACCACTGCTACACCCTGAGTGGGTAACCCCTTGTGTAGGTGGTCACAGAATTCTCATGAAACTGTTCTTCTGCACAAAAGGGTTTTATTTTGAAGTGCAGTGGTGTAATAATACACTGGTATTTTTCAAAAACATAAGAGATTCACATTTGAGGACATACAAGGTGTAGTACCTAAGTACGAATCATCAAGTAGTCAATATTTGAGACATCTACTTGTACAGTTTGTTCATTCTCTATAGGTTCCTTGGGAAGGAAGCTTAGAGAATTCAGTTGAATCATATACAGGTAGGGGGCCCATAGAGTGTGGGCACAATCAAGAGTTGAACAACAACATATAATACATGTCAACACGACAGTGTTTCGGCCATTTTGCGTGGAGCTAGGTGAGCTCTAATGGTGTAGGCCTTCATCAGGACAGGAGTGCCTTTATGAGTGGAGGGCCCTATGTGGTCTGTAGGAGTGAAACAGACAAAGAACGTGTCAGGATGTACGTGGTCAGCAAATTGCACCATTGTAAGTTCATAACATGATTTGTAATGCGAGGTAAAGGGAGGAATAAATTATAGTTCAAAACAAGGGGCGAAACCTTGGGTGCAGACAATGTGATAAGGAATGAATGGAGAATGTGCGAGTTAGCATGATTTAAGACTTTTCTTATGCCAGTCCCCGAGCCTCCCAGGTGCACAGTTTAACAATAGAAATAACAATGTTGCGTACTGTAGAATTCATTGGCAGTTTGACCTCGGTTCCCTGGAGATGAGCCCAGCGGCACCCACGTCGACGAAGACTACGAGATGAAGATGGACCAATGGTCTGGCATCCCATATGGAACAGACCCTATATGTGTAGTGCCCATCCAATAGGGATGGTGAAGTATATTGCTTACTATTGCATCACGAGTGACGCTGTTCGAAGTTATATTGTGCCGTCTGTGGTTCGAGAGCTCAGAATTGTCTGTAGCAGTAGAGTTCTTTGCTGATAGCTATTCTGTATGGGAATAAAAATGTGTTATCCTTGCAAGAGTTTCTTGGGCCTTTTTCCCCTAGTAGGTTGCATTTATTCTGGTGTGATCGATCAGGGGCGTGCCTTCAATATTTAGGGGAAGTTCCCAAAGGAATTATAGTTTGTTTCTGGCTTTCACAATTCAAATATACTGTAGAATTAGGACAATCAGAATTATTAATAAGTCCCTGTCTTTTACATATTTCAATTCCTTGTTTACCATAGGGTTTTTTACTCGTCATGCCTTGGAGAAATCTGGGAGAGGAAGTCTTACTATGATAGCAAGCCATCAGATATTCAGGCATTAGGAAACCTTTATCTTCAGAAGAGGATAAATACTGCGTTACTCCTGACAGAGTCCTCACATTTCCTTGATAGCCGGGTGGATCACATGGGAGAAGGCCAATACCACGCCCAGGGTCAGGATCAGGTAGCGGCTGCCTTCCCCGGACCACATTGGAGGAGACTTTAGGCTGCGATTCTGGGAGGATTCATCACACCAAACAACCCAAAAGAAGTAGAATTGGCCTTCCCAAAAGGGTGAGCCACCGGCAAGGGACAGAAGCAAGGACAAGATGGGCACCAGGAAGACATAGGAACCTGATCAAGCAGATCCGGGTGGATTGGAGGGCACCAAAAAGCAGTCAGTTGCACCAGTTTCTTTCACAGCTGCATACCTGTGTGTCTGACACTATACCTTCACAGCATTCTCCCGAAATCTTCAGCAGCTTGCAAGGGTCCTTGGTGGTCTCTCGCACTGGGTGCGTTGATTTTCTCAATTCTTCTACCCTCATTCACTGGCAACGTTCAGCTTACCTCCAACAGTGTCATGCCCTAGTTAATCGCTTTAGCTCCCATCGCTTCTCCAACCTCTGCCTTTCCAGGCTGCCATCTATTCTCTGGTAGCTTTCATCACTTTTCCACAGGTCTGTTATTAGCCTTGCTCCAGACATGGCGGTGTAACGACCAAGATAAAGGATATTTTAAGACTATTTTCCATGCAAACATTAAATCCAGTACATTCCTGTTATTGTTAAGGGGAGGGGTATTGATTGCTTTATCAAGTATGAGATGCTTCAATTAAGAACTATCAAAAAACCCTTCACCCCACTGACCAAAACCTTTTATGGTTACACAGAATACCTGCTCTATATTGATGGAATAAATACAGTTTGTGGTTTCCTGTGTTTCTGCAACAAAACAAAATAAAGAACAAAAAATAATATCACAATCAACCTTGTGTCATGCCTTTAGAAGGGCTGCGTTTGTATAGGCACATTGTAAAGGACAAGACCCAAATAGTGCAATATGTGAGTGGTGAGCTTACATGTAGCACACTTAGGTTACCTTTTGTAGAAAGCTCAACTACTAAGTTCAACTACTAAGTTCAATTGGGGAGAAGACGTTTGTAATGCATGCATGCAGAGTCAAAGATTGACAAATCAGCAAAGGTTAAACTCTTGTGGCTCCTGTGACGACAAGGAATGAAAAGACTGAACAAGTGGTGCCATTGTGGCTGCTATAGACATTTTATCAAAGAAAAGATAAACAAATCTGTCCTGCACTCTATTGGGTTTTCTAAACTAAAAGACACAAGGGTGCTCGTCAGGAAGTTAGTGAAATGCCAAATCAAAAAGGCACCATTCCCAGTCAAAAGCTCCTACGCTATCCCGATTGTGACAAATAATAATAGGTTCTGATCGGGATCGCAGGAGAATGAATACGTTCTCCTGGATGCAAAGGACGTCAAGTCTTCTCACAGTAAAAGTTCCAAACTTTTCATAACAAGCTAACAGTTCTACGTGATGCTTGTGGGGCTAGGACAATGACTATCTTCTCCTAGCTCGTTCTCCCAATGGTTCCTTCAACAAAACCTTCAACAAAACCTTTAGTTCTTCCAATGATAGTATAACGCACTCCTCTTTGTACCCTTCTGAGTTCCTCTCGACTCTCCACAACCACACTCTTGTGCAACTGCCCAGGGAATTGCGATACAAAGCGGTTTACTACTTTCTCTGCTTCTACACAATTTACACTCTCCAATCTTCCCAGCCCCCTCCCGGACCTGTATGCGTTCCCATTATTTTCTTCTGGGGAACTCTGGTTTCACCATGGGTTGCAGGTGTTCTCCCCCTGCCTTCAACTTCTTCCTTCATGCTACTTCTGCTGCCTGCTTTTCTCTGCGGCCAATTGTTACTGACCGACTGTTTGCAGTGGTCGGACCGCTCGGTCGGCCCACGACAGGTCACATCACCACCACAGTCTCTTGTACGTGCCGCACATTCATCTGCGCAGCTCTGCTGTAGGCTACGGTAGGTGGTCTCGACACCGTTGTCGGACCAGATGGTCCACCCACTACAGGTCGCTCCAGCACCTTTACGTCTCTCCAGGTTTACTGCACCGGTTCCCAACCGACTCATAAGATGCTTCTCGGGCATCCCGATGTTCGTCTCTTGGATTTTGGAGACGTGCCTCACTGCATCTCCCAAAACCCAAGCTCGACCTTACTGGCTTCGATGCAGCCTCCTCATTTGCCAGGTTTCTCCTTCTGGACATACAACAGCTCACAGCATACAAGAATTGCACAGGCCATTGCCTGATGGGTCAGAAGATGACAAAACTCAGTACTTTTTTGCTGTTCAGTTTAAATAGCAGAGATGGCTCCAGCGGAACATCAGTACAATTGACAAAAGCTGATTGAGCCTTCCTCCCACTCGCTTGTAGCATTCTCATGCTCTTCTTCATCCCTGAACCTATTACATCAGGATGGTTTGATATTTAACAGTAACACATGGTTTCGGAAATGAACTTATGTGTAGAAGATTCAGGCATTAACATCATCCTGTGGGGTTGGGGTTAAAAGGGGCTGTCTTCCCCCAATAACGTCCTTGTCCCCAGAAGAGGAGTCCCTCTCCATGAGATCCTCCTGCATGTTAACACCCCTAGAGGGCTATTGTTTAGCGGCCTCACCTCCCTAGCCTCAAGGAAAGGGACACACCCCTGGGGGAGAAGTGACTATCTGGAGGATCGTCACACTCCCCATACATCAGCAAAACAATAATGGAAAGCCAGCTTGCCACTTTGCAGTTACCAAGTGACAGAAATTAGCTAAAGCAAATATATAAAATGGCCTGAAAAAAAGTAGAATGTTTTAAGGAAGGAAAGCGGTGAAATGATAGGGAAAAAACTAAGAAATAAGAATAAAGAAAGGAAAGGGAGAATAAGAAAAAAAAGCACGAAAGAAATGCGGATTGAAAAAAACAGTTCAAGAGAAACAGTAAGGAAAAGTGAAAAGGGGGAGAGAGGATGAATGGGAAAAGTGTTAATGAAATAATTCAAACTGTGGATGGAGAAAGAAGTGGAGGAATAAAAAGGACCACAGAGAAAATATGCTGCCTCGAAGGAAAACTGTAAAAGAGATAACTATGTACTGAGGTTGCTTTGTGAAGCACAATTAATTGGAAATGGACTTCCTGGGAAAAAAAATTGGGTATAGACAAAGGTGTCTGAAAAAATAAGTAGATGGATCTCAGACCTACACAAAATGCACTGACATATGCTAAAGAGGGAGGGGGAGAATGTGGGTTTTACTTTGCATCACAATCTCCATTGCTCCACCTTTTACAGAGTTAAATCTTTTGTTCACACAGCTCATGAGTGTAAATTTCACATACCAGCACTGAAAGGTCATCCAGCTGGAAGATATCATCAGGCACTCCAGAATTCTTCAGGCTGTTGGCGCGAGCCACGATTGCCTTAAAAAGGGGAAACAAATTATTACACAAGAGAAATGAGAACACTAGGAGTTTGATTAACTTAATCACTAAAGATCAACATAAGAAACGGTGCAGGGCAAGAGGAAGTAGTGCAAAACCAGGCCGAGATGGGAGTAAGAAGGGCAAGAATTGGCCGCAATAATATCGAAGAGTGTATGATGGGAATGGAGTCAAAGGAAGGTCATCAGGTCAGGGCCTGACTAAGAGGAATACTGGGGGGGCTAGGGTGAGAGAAAAGCTAGCAGCTCCATATTTTGTGTGTAAGGTAGGAGAAGTGAACATAGCAGAGGTGAGAAAAAGAAGGGCAGGGATGAGTGAAAGCTGGGAAGAAAAGAGTTGGGGTGTGCATGAGAGGGCTGTTTTTAAGAGTGGAAGGAGGGGAGTAAAGGACTTGTATGAGAGGGAACCCATGCAGAGCAGGGCACTGATAAGAGGAAGCAGGAAACAGGACAAGGCTCAACTGAGGGAGGGTATGAGAAAGACAGCTGCAATGTGGAAAAGAAAGTGGGTTGGGTGAGAACTTAAATCAATCGACCATCCATTGTCGTGTGTGTGTGTGTGTGTGGGTGGGTTACTGTAACAATAGTCTAGTCATTCTTTAGCAATGGCCACTGCACAGAAAGTTTTCTGTTATGTAACTAATAAGCCCAGACCCCCTCGCCCCCTATTGGGGCGGGGTGTCAGTCGACACGCGTTTCACCCCAAAGAGGGCACTTTCTCAAGGCTTTTATTAGGTTACACCAAGTGCTACATAACAGATGGCATTGGTGTCCCTTAGAGTACAGCGATTGGTTCCAGAAATTGTAAACAAAATAAGCTTCTGTCACCATGCACTATACCCGAAGGGACACTCATTGGCATACATGGCTGATCGATTTCTAGAATCTGGCATGGTGGGCAGATTTTAGGCATCCACACCCTAGTTACAGTGAGCAGAGGAACTCTGAGAGGTTAGCCAAAACACAATCAAGGTATCAATGGAGAGCAGTCAAGGCTCTTCTCAGGAGTGTGAGAGCTAGGGCCGGGGTCCACAACGAGTCCACACAGTGAAGCACACAATAATTCAATTCAGACAGGTAAGTTCAAAAATACTATATTTATTCTATACCCAAAACACACAATAGAAAATGAAACAAGCAGGTGATAATCACACACTACTCAATAATGAACTTATATACAGTCATCCCAAAGTTCTAATATGCTTTCAACAACTTAAGTTAATAATATAAGGGGATTAAGTGATGCAGTAAGATGGAACCAAGTCACAAGAATTATGGCCTAGCTTCAAAGGCAATCCCTAAGAAGACTGGGGCCATGTGCCTAAAAGTCCCAATGCTTTTCACCAGAATGCATTTGATGCAGATAAAGGACTTCTGTTGGTGAAATGTTCAAAAGAAGAGATGCACCAAAGTTACTGGGAAGTAAAAATGTATCCTTACCTTTCAGGTAAAACTGCACAGGTGCAATGACAAAAAAGCAGGGGAATGGAAGGATGCACAGAGGCTTGTGCTCAATGTTGGCCTATGAAGGACAGGGGAAGACACAAGCTTTCATTTACTTACCCCCACCCATGGCTTCGATTTTCCCAGAGGACTGGATGGGTCGACTTGGGTCGTTCGATGTTGATTTTCCACTAGCGATTCCTGTGAGAGGTGACCAGGAGATGCGGGTGCAAAATTCTTCTGGTAGGGTTGAGAAGCAGAGTGCATCCCCTGCCGATGTAGAAATGCAGATATCTTCAGGACACTTCACAAGATGGGTGAAGGAGAGTTCCAGCAACGGCTAGCGCACACAGGCCACCTGCCATTCGCGGTTGAAGACCTTCCAAAGCTGGATCCCTTGAAGCTGGGAGGCTGAAATTCAGCAGGAAGGCGACTTCTACCACAAGCTGGAGACGACTGAAAGTCTGGCTGCAAATCTTGAACGGCAACTTTTTAGCCTGGTAGTCAACTGAGAGCTGGTCAATCAACTGAGTGGTCAAGGGACACTACCAAAGGGTCAGGACGGCTGGATCCCCGATTGGTCCCACCAGTCCAGGGGTTGAGGCACCACAGAGGGCCTTTGCCAATCAGGTATTCTAACAGCGCTGCACCAGGCCAGACGCAGGAAGGGATGCTGGGCCTCTTCTGGAGTCTTCTTTGGATGTTCAGTCAGCTTTTCTACTACACAGGATTCTTGACTCCAATGCTGATCTCCAAAAATGGCTGCAGGAGTCCTCTTCTTTGGCCAAACAATATGGCCAAAGAACAAGTGAAAATCTCATGGTGTGCCATTTTAGGGCACTAGTTACGTTTAATAGCCATATGCGGTAAACCCGAATGTACACACTAGAAATAACACAAAAAGGGTAAAAATATATTTGCTGCCACCAGCTTGTCTTTAGGCACATATAAAAGTAACCAAAAATCCCAAGTGTAAAAGACTAGGGTGATACACAAGTATCCTCATTGCACTGCACTGTTAGATGCTGTGTGCAACGGTAAAAAGTTCAAAAGTGTAAAAGTCAAAAGGGAAACAGTTTCCCATTACTGATAGTCTGAATGGCTGATCAGATTCCCCATAACAAAATGAGCAAAAGGCCAGCAGAGTGAAAGGTCAGGGCACGTTAAAAAATAAATAAAAGAAACAAGTTGGGGGGTCCATAGAACCATGGAGGGAAAGTTGCCAAAAGTGAAATGTTTCCCAAGAATGGCCAATCCTGAATAAGATGAATGGTCAAGCCTAATAAAGCTTGAAGAATGGGCCCGCATTGGCTGATTTTGGCACAAATAACCATTTTAGCTCAAATTAACCTTTTCAAATCAGTTTTGAACAATTTGAAGAAAGAGAACTTAAGTAAAAGAACAAGCACAATGACTATGGAGCGCCAATACAGAGTCAACTAGGATATTTTTCATATGGGTTTATTCCAAGTTATAAGGTGTGATCCAAAGGCCCTTTTCATGACAAAGTTGGCTCTGCAGCACCAATTCTTCAAGCAAAAGCACCTCATCACCAAGGACAGCATGACAGTGCACATCTGCTCTTTTTTCCCTCAGACCCCGATGGGAGGGTCTCTCAACTGGTGTTCTAGCAATAAGGTCCGACAGGAAGCTGGTATACAAGAGAAGGACTAACTCCAGGCCCAGTGGTAGCCTAGTAATGTACAATTGGCCTTGTCTGTTGCGCCATCAGCAATAAAGGGTTGCAGCCTCCAATGGACTGCTTTAGTTCTGTTCGTCCAGAACATTTAGGATGAATACAAGTACCAGCCTTTCACCCTTGTCTGCCTTTGTAGTGGAAGTCACTCACCATACTACTCCTAGTATTTAAATGCACGCCTAAACCGCTTTCGGATATACTTGGGGGATTATTCGGCCTTTGGGGTTGAGATTGTAGTATGATGCAAAGCTGCACAAACTCAACAAAAAAAACTTTGTGCTGGAATGCATTTGCAGCCATAGCCTGTTCATCATCTCCATTGCACATACGAGTGGTGATACAGAAAAAAACCTGCATGATGCGAACAAGAGCGCAGTGTGGCTTCGAGTGTGGTCCGCGGTGGGACTGGGTACCGGGCAGTGACCCTACAAGTCAGGAGTGATTATACGAAGGGTCTGCTGCTTTCTGGTGAAACCAACACCACTGTAAGTCACTGTTACTTCTCCTTCAATCCAACTTTCTTTCGCTTCTGTAAGTGGTCTTACTTTTTCGGCGAGAGGTGTCTCGTGAAAGCCAGGAGCGTTTGACTCGGACATCTGTTCAACGCCGACCTAAAACCTGGCATCTCTTGTGCCCTGCGTATTCCCGTATGCTTTCAGCTCTAATGGCTGAAAAAGACTTTGCGGAGCCTGCTTGTAATTGCAGTCTTTGGCTTATCGATATTAAGAAGCAATTTAAAGACATTCTTTACTCTGTTTTTGGGATTGCTACTGATCTGATAAAGCTCTTGGGGAAATGTCACAGTGACTCGATGTGGGATGACTTAAGGGCACCAGAATGGGATGATACGGGTCACTCTGGAAGGGACACCGAACAAATACATTAAACAGTCTTTGTTCCTCTGCAACTGCCTCTTGGCCCAGCTTCAATGTTAATTAGTGATAATCAAATTCCATCGTCATCAGGAATTAATGTACATGGAGCTCGGGGCAGTAATGTTATAACTTGCACCTTTATTCAGGACCCCTGTGTCGCGTTGGAGAACGGCCCTGAATATACATTAACAGCTACTTGCATCAAAAGAAAAATCTATTACTTTTTTTCAAGCATAAATGAGAGAGCAGGGGTCGGGGGGGGGGGGGGGGGGTCGCACAGTTCCTGGAGATAGATGAGGGATATGATTCATCAAATATGGTCCTCCCCGAGTCTCTGGACCATAGAAGATTTCGAATGACTTGGAACGCAGGTCATGGGCAAGTCAATCTTTCACTGTGTCCTTTAGCCCACTCCCTCAACTTAAGCCCTATTCTTCCTACCTCAGTCTATTCTTGCACAAGTGTGCAACCAAAGCAGTTAGGTGCTTTAAATAAGACTGTGTTCGAGCCGCTGAAGGATTTAAAGAAGGAAGTTAACACATCAAACCAGCTTACTGTACAAAGTTTCATAACATAACTATGTTGACAGAGTTTTGTAAGATTGGGAGAGGTCACTCAGTGTAAAATTATGCCTGTACAAAATAATTACGAACTCAACAGGGCTAACACAATTTAGCAAGAACGCTGTCAAAAGTAACCGATATTTGAAGACTATGGTGGAATGATCCAACCGATTATGAGAAGAATCATTACTGCTCCCCGAAATAATTCACCAATTTCATGACCATCCTCACAGGGAGATTAAAGACAGTAAAGAATTGGAAACAAAATGTGTTTGCAGAGGGAAAGCATTTTAATGCAACTTTAAGTGAGCATCAGAAAAACCTGTGGGCAGATTTAAAAAATGTAAAAAAAAAAAACTACAGATCATACAAAATATTGCACTAAGAGCAGCACTGAACATTAAAAAAAATACCACATTTCTTTTACTAGACAGAATACACATTGGTTGCCTATTCACAACGTTTTGTGTTTAAAACTTTCGTTAACACAAAAATGTTTGTCAAATACTGCCCCTAGATACTCATCTAGAAAATCTGCCAAATAACAATCCAACAGACCCACAAGGGCCACCCACTCGCACCTCCTACCCATCCCCAGATTCAAGTTGCAAAAAGCAGAGGGTCACAGCTTCCCAGTTGTGGCTGCGAAACACTGGAACGCCCTCTCACAATCACCAAGATCAGAATCTTCCTTCTGGTCCTTCCACAAAGGCCTCAAAACAAGGCTATTCACAGAAAAACCTTAATCCAACAAAGCTACCACATTAAACTATGTATGTAAAACACTCATGATTTCAAGTAACAGTACTGTGTCTCTGTATCATGTTTTACTGTAAACCAGCGCCCAGATGCCCTTGGGTTCGGTGCAATTTACAAATGTCAAAATAAATCAATAAAGATCTATAAATGGATTGGGATGAAAAGAAAAGTAAGACATGGTTACTTAGAGGAATAAAAACTGGTTGAACAACTACAAAATCTCAAACCATATAAAAGAATCAAAAGGTTTCTCATAAGCATAGCCCAGAAAGATACACGAGCCATCTGGTGGAAATTAAACAAGAAGTGGGGTGGGTTAATCATTTTTCTGTGATTTTTAAGAAGAATTGAGCCGACTGTGCAGTAGACAATACATGCATAACAAGTGGTGTGACATTGAAGTGCAAATTTTACTTAGATGACATTAAGTTGATTGACAGGTTGAAGAACTCCGGTTTGTGTAGCCCCCGAAGGAACCTCTATTAGCCTTTTTAAGAATAATGTAGACTTGTGGGCTGAGATCCTTTATAATCTCTTTAAGCAAATAATTGAGTCTATGATGATCCCCCGAATTCTGACACCATGCAATTATAATAGTGCCAATAAAAAATAAAAATTTTAAAAAAATAAAAGGGAAGACGGGATTCTCCTTTGAGTTACCGTCCCATTGCCCTCATAGATTGTTCTTCAAAGATCTTGGCTAGCCTGATCTTGAACAATCTCAATAACTGGGTTGAGAAAGTAAAAAAGATACAATCCCCTTCAAACGGGATATTGTGAGAAACCC
Source organism: Ambystoma mexicanum (assembly GCF_040938575.1). Taxonomy (NCBI): domain Eukaryota; kingdom Metazoa; phylum Chordata; class Amphibia; order Caudata; family Ambystomatidae; genus Ambystoma; species Ambystoma mexicanum. Next base: position 1,341,885,297 of record NC_090923.1, on the reverse strand, counting down.
GAGGGGGTATTCTCACTCCTGTTCCCCATGGGTCCTCTGCACATGTGGCCAGAGAAAGGCTGTTAACTACTAACGACCAACCCAACCCTTCCCCAGACTTCATGGGCTATTGTGAGTCAACTCCCCTGACTTCCTCATATATGAACACTGACAGTACTGGGACAAAGAAGACTAGGTGCTTTTACCACAGTGGTACTGGGATGACGAAGAGGCCTGCTGAGAGTTGTAGAAGTCCGGCATTTCCCCTTAAAGATGGTCAGGGAGGGCTAATTGCACATTCGCACCTGCAGCCTGTTAAAGGGCTGCAGGTGTGTAAAAGGAACCACAATCAAATGGTGTCAGGAGAGGCCGCGGCACGGTGGAAGCAGCAGCAGAGAGGCCAAGAGAAGCAGCAGGAAGTTGTGTGTGTGTGAAGCACGCTGATGGTTCATGGACGTGCGGCCCAGGAGCTGGTACTCTGTGGAACCAATCAAACGCTGGAAAGAAACCATGCAGAGAGGCTGTCCTTTACTGGTGTTTGCAGTGCTCATTCTCCTGGGGACAGAAGCCGACACAGGAGTGCCTGAGGGGCAGGAGGTGGAGTCCTGAGGCAGAGAACAGAAGGCCGAGCAATCTGCGTTGCTGGAAGACCTGTGGACTCAACCGGGGAGTTTCTATGAAAGAGGAACCCGGTATGCGACTGTTTGAATTTAGGATTGCATTGTATCGGAGTGGTCGCGTGTGTGATAAAACACATTTTCCAAGGCCTCCGATCTGAACCCTTGTTATTTACTGAACAATTGAAAATACTTTGTAGCAGAATGGTCACGTGTATAAGAAAGCATGGTTTCGAAAGTCTGAGTGCTGGGAACGTTATAAAAAGCAAGCTACAAAGATATGAAACAACGGGATGACAAACAAAATATATCTTCATGATTATTGAATTGCGAACCAAAGGAAAACCTAATAAACAAGGAGTACTGTTTGTTATATATGAGGATTATAAGTGAATGGAGCTTTAAATTCAAATAAATCCACCATGTGCAAAATTCAGAAGCGTATCAAACTTTAATCCAGGCACAATCCATGCATGCTGAGCTTTCAAGTGGACAGAATTTTGAATTTAAGTGAAACTAAAATATATTGAACTTTAAAATGAATGGAATTTTAACAGTGAAAGTGAACCCACTATATGCTGGGTTCTGGAGGTGAACTTTTACACTGAATTAAAAGAGGCATATTAAACCAACATACTTTGAAATCTGAATGCACTGCAACTTTGAAGTTTAGGTATTACTCAAGATATTTGTACAAAGACCACTCATACAAAGAAGGCACAAGTGGGGCGCAGAACTTTAAAAAAACTGTAAACAAGTCTTGGGGAAAGGAGCACTGAGGTTTGACCCACTTTCGACTTGAGGACAGAGTCTCAAGATACTTTTGTGTTTGGAACTTGGGCAAAGGAAACCCAAGTCCTGGTTAAAACTGCATCATCCTGAACTTAAGAAAATCCTGAGACTTTTCTTGGAACCGTTTTATACTTGGGGAAGGGAGCTGAGATAGACGGATCTCTGAACACAGTTTTGTTGTTTGCTGACATACCTACACATTGTATAGATTAGTTGTGAGGGCAACTCTAGGTTTTGGACACAGATTAGTTGAACTCTTTGACTCCGACTTTCCTTAGTTCTGTTTCGGTAGGGAAATCCCACCATAGTATAGCCAAGATAGACCCATTTCCATCCTGACATTTAAGTTAAAGTTTTATTTCTAATTCAGAATCTGTTGTCTGTGTCTTACTCCAAGATGCCTTCACAGTATAGAAAAGGGATTGCGACAGTGATGAGTGGGCTCGCCTTACACTCTTGTTTGGCCTTGGCAGGGAGAGCGACAGGTCGTACTTTGAATGTAGGGAGTCTCGATCTGTCCTGTGCCTTCGGTAAAGTGGATAGATCCATATTGTGGGCTAGGTTGCAGAGGTGGGGGATTGGCCTAGGCTTGCTTCACACGTTGGAACTCTTATATTAAAACAATGAGGTGAGGGTCAGATTAAATTAGGAAGGTAATCCGTCTCATAACATAATGGTGAACAGAGGAGTCCGCTAGGGCTGTGTAATTACACTGTTACTTTTTCATTTATATATTTTTGACTTGTGGGAATAGTCTAAAGTGGGGTGCTTAGCAACCAAAATCGAATAGTAACAGAATTAATTGCATAGCATATGCAGATGATTTACTTGTGTTAGATTTTATACTGGCTGGTTTGCAACGCTCGCTTAATGGGTTGGCAGATTTGCTTAGTAATAACAAAGTAGTTATAATACGCAAAAACATAATGACGGTAACCAGTAGAAATCTTACAAAGCATCCTCTTTGGATCATTAATGAAATCCCTATAAAGGTAGGAACCACATTTTGCTACTTCGGTTTTATCTTTTCTAATAAAAATGCATTAAACATGAAGAAAGAAAAGATGCTAAATAAAATAAGAGTGAGTATTTCATTTCTGAAATCCATTAGAACAAGATTGTGTGCCTGTTCACTAAATCCGTTCATTGAATTTTACCGCATGAATGTAACTACGATGATACTATATGGAACTGAAATAGTTTTTTTCTCCAAATAGGAAATATTTTGATATACTGGTAGGACATATTTGGAGAGAAGTTCCTAACATACCTCGATCAGTTCCTGTAGGTGTCTTATGGTTAGAGATGAATTTGCAATCTTGGTGGGCTTCGTACACAAATAAATGCATCAACTTGTATAAGAAAATTTTAGTTCAGCTAGTATTTTAGGAGAGACCATGAAAGGTGATTTTAATAACTATTTCCAAAATGTTTGAAAAAGGTGTGTTGGTTTATGCAAATGTTGACTATTAATAACAAAGATTCTTAAAGGATCATAACGCAGAAGCTTCAAAACTGGGTCAGAATAACAGATAGAGATCTGCAAAGATTGAAAATCGAATATAGGAAAGTCCGTTTAGTATGTGATCAAAAATGAAGTTAAACCATACCTACAGAAATGTCCCTCGCACGGGTATAGAACTTGATAAATTTTGTTCCACTTGTCTACCAACTTTGGAGGTCATTGGTCCCAAACGCAAAATTCCAGAGAATCAAGATCTTGTAGAGTGTAAAAATCAGTGCATTGAAACTTTGTACCATGTAATTAATTATTGAATGTCTCGCACTAATGTTGCTTAGGATAATATGTCTTGGTCTGTTCATATCCTCTACCTCAAGTGTTGTGGGAAAAGCTTATGAATGGAACACAAGTATTTCTTATATTGTCGTTAGTAAGGTTCTTAATAGGCATTTTTAAATTGGTGGATTAAGAATTTTTAATTGGAGGTTGTTGGTTTTAAAGCAAAGTATTTATGATTTTTTTAGGATGATTATTGTAACTATTTATGAACACTGTCTTATATATTCCTTCTGTTTTTATATATTAGGAAATTGATGTAATTGATAAAATGTCTGTTGTGAATGGTATGATGAATACCAAAAACACAATAAAAAAAAAATTATACAAGGGATGTGCAAACCGGAGAAAACAGAACAGATGTCAAAAAGATGATGCTGAAATGGTCAACCTAGCACTATTACAGTGGTAGTGTGAAAACTGAGTATATTGGGGTACTGTGGGTGAATCCTGGCATCGTCAACCTAGAAATATCCTGGATTATGGAAACATCCCAGGACTGTAAAAAGAATATACCAGCAGACTCCATGAGAGGAATAAGAATCTGCAATACTTGCACAGTACAGGCAAACAGCCAAAATGCCACTAACTGAAACTCGCAATATAGCACCGAGTAACCTTACCAAGATGCGGTGAAGTTCCTTCCAGGCTAAAAGAGGGAGGGCTAGAGGTGATGGCAGAACCAGTATTGACCTCCATAGGCCATAATCCCAAACACTGCCCTGTGTTGAAATGCTTCTTTGCAGACCGATTGATCCTTATGCTATGCCTCAACTAGGTATTTGCCATGTTCTTCTGTTCCATAGATAGTCTGCTGCTGAGGACAAGGGAGCAGTTACAACAGAAGAAAAGGTAGCCACAGGACAAAGAAGAGAGATGGTGCAGGAAGGAAAAGGATGCTGCGGAGGAAAACAAAGCAGCTATGCAGACACCGAAGAGCGCCAAGGTACCAGAGCAGCAGCAAAGAGGCTTGCGGAATGGCTGGAGGGAGTCAGCGGACTAACGCACGAGCACACAAACCCTGTGGAACACCAGAGAAACAGACGTGGGCCAGACCCACCCTCCCTAAAAACACTTGCCTGCAAGAATCCCTGAAAGGGAGGCCAGAGCCTGAACATAACCATTCACCTTCCTTGGCTGTCAGGCTTGGCACACGGCGCGCCCATGTGCAAAGAGTGGGTGGGGCTTAGACTCCCATTTGAAACAAAGCAGCCTGCACACATGCTCCCTGGAAACATACAGGCCAGGTTGAGTAAGGAAAGCTGTCTAAACAGGAAAGAGGTAGGGAGATTTAAGACGGGCACAGGAAACGGGAAGTATGGATTATTCAGGTTTGGCCAACAGTGTAGGCAGAGGTGGACCAAGAGGCAAGAGGGAGGAAGGAGGAGAAAAAAAGGCTGGTTGTGGGGCAGAACTGTGGAACAGGCGAGGTATTCACTTACGAGTTGTAGTGGTTCTGCCGTGTGATTGGACACATTTGTGTGAGTGGGCATATTTGTGTAATTAGTGTAAGGAGGGAACTGTATGATAAATGGTGAAACAAGGGTGTTCAGTAGTAGTGGAAGGAGAGTAGCAGGGGATGAGAAGATTACTTGAGGAGATAAGTGCAGGGCGACAAGAGGAGAGCAGCAAAGGAGGAGGAGGAGGAGGAGAGCAGCAGAGGAGGAGGAGGAAGAGGAGGAGGAGAGCAGCAGAGGAGGAGGAGGAGGAGGAAGAGCAGCGGGGAGGAGGAGGAGGAGGAGGAGAGCAGCGGGGAGGAGGAGGAGGAGGAGAGCAGCAGGGAGGAGGGGGAGGAGGAGGAGAGCAGCAGGGAGGAGGAGGAGAGCAGCGGGGAGGAGGAGGAGGAGGAGAGCAGCGGGGAGGAGGAGGAGGAGGGGGAGGAGGAAAGCAGCGGGGAGGGGGAAAGCAGCGGGGAGGAGGAAAGCAGCGGGGAGGAGATTAGTGTAAGGAGGGAACTGTATGATAAACGGTGAAACAAGGGTGTTCAGTAGTAGTGGAAGGAGAGTAGCAGGGGATGAGAAGATTACTTGAGGAGATAAGTGCAGGGGGACAAGAGGAGAGCAGCGGGGAGGAGGAAGAAGAGGAGGAGGAAGAGAGCAGCGGGGAGGAGGAAGAAGAGGAGGAGGAAGAGAGCAGCGGGGAGGAGGAGGAAGAGGAGGAGGAGGAAGAGAGCAGCGGGGAGGAGGAAGAGGAGGAGGAGGAAGAGAGCAGCGGGGAGGAGGAGGAAGAGAGCAGCGGGGAGGAGGAGGAAGAGGAGGAGGAGGAAGAGAGCAGCGGGGAGGAGGAGGAGGAAGAGGAGGAAGAGGAGGAGGAAGAGGAGGAGGAAGAGGAGGAAGAAGAGGAGGAAGAAGAGGAGGAAGAAGAGGAGGAAGAAGAGGAGGAAGAAGAGGAGGAGGAAGGGGGAAAGCAGCGGGGAGGAGGAAAGCAGCGGGGAGGAGGAAAGCAGCGGGGAGGAGGAAAGCAGCGGGGAGGAGGAAAGCAGCGGGGAGGAGGAAAGCAGCGGGGAGGAGGAAAGCAGCGGGGAGGAGGAAAGCAGCGGGGAGGAGGAAAGCAGCGGGGAGGAGGAAAGCAGCGGGGAGGAGGAAAGCAGCGGGGAGGAGGAAAGCAGCGGGGAGGAGGAAAGCAGCGGGGAGGAGGAAAGCAGCGGGGAGGAGGAAAGCAGCGGGGAGGAGGAAAGCAGCGGGGAGGAGGAAAGCAGCGGGGAGGAGGAGGAAAGCAGCGGGGAGGAGGAGGAAAGCAGCGGGGAGGAGGAGGAAAGCAGCGGGGAGGAGGAGGAAAGCAGCGGGGAGGAGGAGGAAAGCAGCGGGGAGGAGGAGGAAAGCAGCGGGGAGGAGGAGGAAAGCAGCGGGGAGGAGGAGGAAAGCAGCGGGGAGGAGGAGGAAAGCAGCGGGGAGGAGGAGGAAAGCAGCGGGGAGGAGGAGGAGGAAAGCAGCGGGGAGGAGGAGGAGGAAAGCAGCGGGGAGGAGGAGGAGGAAAGCAGCGGGGAGGAGGAGGAGGAAAGCAGCGGGGAGGAGGAGGAGGAAAGCAGCGGGGAGGAGGAGGAAAGCAGCGGGGAGGAGGAGGAAAGCAGCGGGGAGGAGGAGGAAAGCAGCGGGGAGGAGGAGGAAAGCAGCGGGGAGGAGGAGGAAAGCAGCGGGGAGGAGGAGGAGGAAAGCAGCGGGGAGGAGGAGGAGGAAAGCAGCGGGGAGGAGGAGGAGGAAAGCAGCGGGGAGGAGGAGGAGGAAAGCAGCGGGGAGGAGGAGGAGGAAAGCAGCGGGGAGGAGGAGGAGGAAAGCAGCGGGGAGGAGGAGGAGGAAAGCAGCGGGGAGGAGGAGGAAAGCAGCGGGGAGGAGGAGGAGGAAAGCAGCGGGGAGGAGGAGGAAGAAAGCAGCGGGGAGGAGGAGGAAGAAAGCAGCGGGGAGGAGGAGGAAGAAAGCAGCGGGGAGGAGGAGGAAGAAAGCAGCGGGGAGGAGGAGGAAGAAAGCAGCGGGGAGGAGAAGGAAGAAAGCAGCGGGGAGGAGGAGGAGGAAAGCAGCGGGGAGGAGGAGGAAGAAAGCAGCGGGGAGGAGGAGGAGGAAAGCAGCGGGGAGGAGGAGGAAGAAAGCAGCGGGGAGGAGGAGGAAGAAAGCAGCGGGGAGGAGGAGGAAGAAAGCAGCGGGGAGGAGGAGGAAGAAAGCAGCGGGGAGGAGGAGGAAGAAAGCAGCGGGGAGGAGGAGGAAGAAAGCAGCGGGGAGGAGGAGGAAGAAAGCAGCGGGGAGGAGGAGGAAGAAAGCAGCGGGGAGGAGGAGGAAGAAAGCAGCGGGGAGGAGGAGGAAGAAAGCAGCGGGGAGGAGGAGGAAGAAAGCAGCGGGGAGGAGGAGGAAGAAAGCAGCGGGGAGGAGGAGGAAGAAAGCAGCGGGGAGGAGGAGGAAGAAAGCAGCGGGGAGGAGGAGGAAGAAAGCAGCGGGGAGGAGGAGGAAAGCAGCGGGGAGGAGGAGGAAAGCAGCGGGGAGGAGGAGGAGGAAAGCAGCGGGGAGGAGGAGGAGGAAAGCAGCGGGGAGGAGGAGGAGGAAAGCAGCGGGGAGGAGGAGGAGGAAAGCAGCGGGGAGGAGGAGGAGGAAAGCAGCGGGGAGGAGGAGGAGGAAAGCAGCGGGGAGGAGGAGGAGGAAAGCAGCGGGGAGGAGGAGGAGGAAAGCAGCGGGGAGGAGGAGGAGGAAAGCAGCGGGGAGGAGGAGGAGGAAAGCAGCGGGGAGGAGGAGGAGGAAAGCCGCGGGGAGGAGGAGGAGGAAAGCCGCGGGGAGGAGGAGGAGGAAAGCAGCAGGGAGGAGGAGGAGGAAAGCAGCAGGGAGGAGGAGGAGGAAAGCAGCAGGGAGGAGGAGGAGGAAGAGGAGGAGGAGGAAGAGAGCAGCGGGGAGGAGGAGGAAGAGGAGGAGGAGGAAGAGAGCAGCGGGGAGGAGGAAGAGGAGGAAGAGGAAAGCAGCGGGGAGGAGGAAAGCAGCGGGGAGGAGGAAAGCAGCGGGGAGGAGGAGGAAGAGGAGGAAGAGGATGAGAGCAGCGGGGAGGAGGAAGAGGAGGAAGAGGAAAGCAGCGGGGAGGAGGAAAGCAGCGGGGAGGAGGAAAGCAGCGGGGAGGAGGAGGAAAGCAGCGGGGAGGAGGAGGAAAGCAGCGGGGAGGAGGAGGAAAGCAGCGGGGAGGAGGAGGAGGAAAGCAGCGGGGAGGAGGAGGAGGAAAGCAGCGGGGAGGAGGAGGAGGAAAGCAGCGGGGAGGAGGAGGAGGAAAGCAGCGGGGAGGAGGAGGAGGAAAGCAGCGGGGAGGAGGAGGAGGAGGAAAGCAGCGGGGAGGAGGAGGAGGAGGAAAGCAGCGGGGAGGAGGAGGAGGAGGAAAGCAGCGGGGAGGAGGAGGAGGAGGAAAGCAGCGGGGAGGAGGAAAGCAGCGGGGAGGAGGAAAGCAGCGGGGAGGAGGAGGAGGAAAGCAGCGGGGAGGAGGAGGAGGAAAGCAGCGGGGAGGAGGAGGAGGAAAGCAGCGGGGAGGAGGAGGAGGAAAGCAGCGGGGAGGAGGAGGAGGAAAGCAGCGGGGAGGAGGAGGAGGAAAGCAGCGGGGAGGAGGAGGAGGAAAGCAGCGGGGAGGAGGAGGAGGAAAGCAGCGGGGAGGAGGAGGAGGAAAGCAGCGGGGAGGAGGAGGAGGAAAGCAGCGGGGAGGAGGAGGAGGAAAGCAGCGGGGAGGAGGAGGAAAGCAGCGGGGAGGAGGAGGAGGAAAGCAGCGGGGAGGAGGAGGAGGAAAGCAGCGGGGAGGAGGAGGAGGAAAGCAGCGGGGAGGAGGAGGAGGAAAGCAGCGGGGAGGAGGAGGAAGAAGAAAGCAGCGGGGAGGAGGAGGAGGAAAGCAGCGGGGAGGAGGAGGAGGAAAGCAGCGGGGAGGAGGAGGAGGAAAGCAGCGGGGAGGAGGAGGAGGAAAGCAGCGGGGAGGAGGAGGAGGAGGAAAGCAGCGGGGAGGAGGAGGAGGAAAGCCGCGGGGAGGAGGAGGAGGAGGATAGCAGCGGGGAGGAGGAGGAGGAAAGCAGCGGGGAGGAGGAGGAGGAAAGCAGCGGGGAGGAGGAGGAGGAAAGCAGCAGGGAGGAGGAGGAGGAAAGCAGCGGGGAGGAGGAGGAGGAAAGCAGCGGGGAGGAGGAGGAGGAAAGCAGCGGGGAGGAGGAAAGCAGCGGGGAGGAGGAGGAGGAAAGCAGCGGGGAGGAGGAGGAGGAAAGCAGCGGGGAGGAGGAGGAGGAAAGCAGCGGGGAGGAGGAGGAGGAAAGCAGCGGGGAGGAGGAGGAGGAAAGCAGCGGGGAGGAGGAGGAGGAGGAAAGCAGCGGGGAGGAGGAAAGCAGCGGGGAGGAGGAAAGCAGCGGGGAGGAGGAAAGCAGCGGGGAGGAGGAGGAGGAAAGCAGCGGGGAGGAGGAAAGCAGCGGGGAGGAGGAGGAGGAAAGCAGCGGGGAGGAGGAGGAGGAAAGCAGCGGGGAGGAGGAGGAGGAAAGCAGCGGGGAGGAGGAGGAGGAAAGCAGCGGGGAGGAGGAGGAGGAAAGCAGCGGGGAGGAGGAGGAGGAAAGCAGCGGGGAGGAGGAGGAGGAAAGCAGCGGGGAGGAGGAGGAGGAAAGCAGCGGGGAGGAGGAGGAGGAAAGCAGCGGGGAGGAGGAGGAGGAAAGCAGCGGGGAGGAGGAGGAGGAAAGCAGCGGGGAGGAGGAGGAGGAAAGCAGCGGGGAGGAGGAGGAAAGCCGCGGGGAGGAGGAGGAGGAAAGCCGCGGGGAGGAGGAGGAGGAGGAAAGCAGCGGGGAGGAGGAGGAGGAAAGCAGCGGGGAGGAGGAGGAGGAAAGCAGCGGGGAGGAGGAGGAGGAAAGCAGCAGGGAGGAGGAGGAGGAAAGCAGCAGGGAGGAGGAGGAGGAAGAGGAGGAGGAGGAAGAGAGCAGCGGGGAGGAGGAGGAGGAGGAAGAGGAGGAGGAGGAAGAGAGCAGCGGGGAGGAGGAGGAGGAGGAGGAAGAAGAGAGCAGCGGGGAGGAGGAGGAAGAGGAGGAAGAGAGCAGCGCGGAGGAGGAAGAGGAGGAAGAGGAAAGCAGCGGGGAGGAGGAAAGCAGCGGGGAGGAGGAAAGCAGCGGGGAGGAGGAAAGCAGCGGGGAGGAGGAAAGCAGCGGGGAGGAGGAAAGCAGCGGGGAGGAGGAAAGCAGCGGGGAGGAGGAAAGCAGCGGGGAGGAGGAAAGCAGCAAAAGCAGCGGGGAGGAGGAAAGCAGCAAAAGCAGCGGGGAGGAGGAAAGCAGCGGGGAGGAGGAGGAGGAGGAAAGCAGCAGGGAGGAGGAGGAGGAGGAAAGCAGCGGGGAGGAGGAAAGCAGCGGGGAGGAGGAGGAGGAAAGCAGCGGGGAGGAGGAAAGCAGCGGGGAGGAGGAGGAGCAAAGCAGCGGGGAGGAGGAGGAGCAAAGCAGCGGGGAGGAGGAGGAGCAAAGCAGCGGGGAGGAGGAGGAGCAAAGCAGCGGGGAGGAGGAGGAGCAAAGCAGCGGGGAGGAGGAGGAGCAAAGCAGCGGGGAGGAGGAGGAGCAAAGCAGCGGGGAGGAGGAGGAGGAGCAAAGCAGCGGGGAGGAGGAGGAGGAAAGCAGCGGGGAGGAGGAGGAGGAAAGCAGCGGGGAGGAGGAGGAGGAGGAGGAAAGCAGCGGGGAGGAGGAGGAGGAGGAAAGCAGCGGGGAGGAGGAGGAGGAGGAAAGCAGCGGGGAGGAGGAGGAAGAAAGCAGCGGGGAGGAGGAGGAAGAAAGCAGCGGGGAGGAGGAGGAAGAAAGCAGCGGGGAGGAGGAGGAAGAAAGCAGCGGGGAGGAGGAGGAGGAAAGCAGCGGGGAGGAGGAGGAGGAAAGCAGCGGGGAGGAGGAGGAGGAAAGCAGCGGGGAGGAGGAGGAGGAGGAGGAGGAAAGCAGCGGGGAGGAGGGGGAGGAGGAGGAAAGCAGCGGGGAGGAGGAGGAGGAAAGCAGCGGGGAGGAGGAGGAAGAAAGCAGCGGGGAGGAGGAGGAAGAAAGCAGCGGGGAGGAGGAGGAAGAAAGCAGCGGGGAGGAGGAGGAAGAAAGCAGCGGGGAGGAGGAGGAGGAAAGCAGCGGGGAGGAGGAGGAGGAAAGCAGCGGGGAGGAGGAGGAGGAAAGCAGCGGGGAGGAGGAGGAGGAAAGCAGCGGGGAGGAGGAGGAGGAAAGCAGCGGGGAGGAGGAGGAGGAAAGCAGCGGGGAGGAGGAGGAGGAAAGCAGCGGGGAGGAGGAGGAGGAAAGCAGCGGGGAGGAGGAGGAGGAAAGCAGCGGGGAGGAGGAGGAGGAAAGCAGCGGGGAGGAGGAGGAGGAGGAAAGCAGCGGGGAGAAGGAGGAGGAGGAAAGCAGCAGGGAGGAGGAGGAGGAAAGCAGCAGGGAGGAGGAGGAGGAAAGCAGAAGGGAGGAGGAGGAGGAAAGCAGAAGGGAGGAGGAGGAGGAGAGCCGCAGGGAGGAGGAGGAGGAGGAGAGCCGCAGGGAGGAGGAGGAGGAGAGCCGCAGGGAGGAGGAGGAGGAAAGCAGCAGGGAGGAGGAGGAGAGCCGCAGGGAGGAGGAGGAGAGCTGCAGGGAGGAGGAGGAGAGCCGCAGGGAGGAGGAGGAGAGCCGCAGGGAGGAGGAGGAGAGCCGCAGGGAGGAGGAGGAGAGCCGCAGGGAGGAGGAGGAGAGCCGCGCAGGAGTAAAGTAGGGAGGAAGAAGTAGGTGGAGGATGATTAGTGCACGGAGGAGAAGTAGGAGGGTGAAGGATAGTATTAGTGAGTGAGAGGGAATAGTGAAGTGGAGAGGAAGAAGTGGTTACATCAAAGGGTGGAGGCGAGGACTAGATTTTGTGAGAGAGACTGGAGGGACAGTAGAGAGAAGTGAGAGAAAGGCAGGAGGGTGGAGTCTGAATGTAGAAGGAAGAGGAGAGAGTGGGCTAGACCATAAATTGTACAAAGTGGCTGCAAAGCACTACACAATTCCCAATAGAACACCACCATCTGGCAAGAGTAAGATCAGATAGAAAGTCCCTGAGGGTGTTAGCTAGCCGACATTTAAGGAACACATTTGTAGCATATGTCAGAAACCAGGTAGGAGGGGTTACCGATCTGTAGAACCAAAAAGGGATTAAGGATCTCTGGTTTACAAAGGCACTACTAATAGGCGTGAGAGAGAGAGGGAATCACATTTCAATAAAGACAATTGAACTGTCCTTTAGACTTGAGAGATTTGTGTGCAATATGTGACAATTGTGCTAACTGGAATAAGCAAACTGGGAGTATACAGGATTTGGCTGACAAGACATATACTGGTATTTTGCAAAGTGGGAATATATTGGAATTGTGTAACAGTAAACAAAGGTGTACTATGATTCTGCAAATTAGCCTGTAAAACTGGGAAAATAATAAAGTTGTAGAAACTGGGAATGTACTAAGACTGTAGATCTGAGAATCTCCAGGGACTTTTTATCAGAGCATATACAGTTAGTCATAGTGATAGCATGAGCAATTTGAATATCATCATCCTGGGCCTCTCCCAGACCAAAAAAGCTCGCTGGTTTGAACAGAATAGCGTTACACATTTCTGGGATAACAATTTCATGATTCAAGCGCTCCCATTTCAATACTTGTTTAGAATGACCACCAATAGATATACCAACTGCAAATCTATCAGGCTGCAAAACTTCCCATACCTCACCAACCCACAACGAATCTCTGCCATCATTCTCACCTACCTAGACTATGCAAACTGCCTTTATCTAGGCACACCAGCGTTCCAACTTAGGAAACTCCAAAGAATAAAAAAAACTACGGCCCGTCTGCTCATTGGCCTCCCACCTCGAGAACACATCAGCTTCGCACTGAGAGCCCTACACTGGGTCCTTATTGGTCAACGGACTAACTTTAAAGCCATGTGCATTACTAACTATGACATGCACAACAACGGTCTGAATTCCTCAAAAGATAAACTTGCACGTTACCAACCCTCCAGGACCCTCAGATCCGGTGCATACCTTCTCCTAGTTATCTCCCTAGAACTGCACCAGACTGGGCGGTTCCTCCTTCTCAATCCAAGCTCCCACCATCTGAAATTCTCACCCTCTCCACATCCGCCGCATTGACAGCCACCTCACATTCCGAAAGGCCCTCAAACCCTGGCTTTTTCCTTACTTTTCTTAAATCCCTCTTCCACATTATCCTTTGATTGCTCCTCGCACACAAGTGCTGGCCCATTCCCAACAAAACACCAACATTCAACACCACAGTTGATGCCGGCAGTGTTCGCAGCAGCACACTGTGCTACACTGTGATAAACTTGACCCTTTCCACTCCCGCAGACGATCATACACCAAGCCCCTGCAACACCCTCCTTTATGTCCATCTTGCTTAGCCTACCCAGTATGCCGGAAAATCTATGCCGGTAACCCTTTATAGCACCTATAATATACTCACAGAATTTAGCAATTTTATAGCACAGTAATTACAAGCAGATATCCTTGATAACGCGCTTATTAGACTGCATTGGTCAGCATTTGTAGAGCATGGGAGATATGTAATCAGACTATAAAGGTAACCTGTCTATTGCACTCCGAGAATCCCTATAGCCTAGTTTCTAGGGTAGTCCGTCTGTCCCTCTGACAATATGTTCTACGTCATCCAGTCTATTGCATTTGGTAGACTAATTGGGTAGGCTGCCCATAGTGCCCAAAAAGCCCCAAAGGATAGTTGGCTTTTTCTCCCCACAGAAGATTGGATGACTCAATGACATCGAAGATAAGCTCCATCTGACCTTAAAACATGTGTAAACGCACCATTTCGGTGGACATATGCTGCAGGCACGGCAATCCATCCATGCACTCTAGAATGCAGCTACAAATGTCAAATTCGTTCTAACTGGGCACATAACGGTTCGCACTTAAACACCAGATTTGGCTCAACACCTCTGACATTAGAATACAGTGTCAACCTACGACAATTCGGTCTAGCTGGATACACATTGAGTCTCCTTCACTACCGCTCCGTCGTCACCTCCCGCAGCATCGGCCCACGTGCCTGACCTCTTGGGTTGCTTAGTGCAATCTAGTCAGCCCTCCTAAAGTCCTGATCTCGGCCAAATGCACAGACGCATTTTAAGCCTCCTCTTAGAACTTAACCATACCTGGACTTCGGTTACCAAGGGCTTTTCAACCATAAAGTGCTTTGAGGCCATACAAATGGGGAAATGGCGCTATATAAATGACTGCAATTCACTATAATGCTGTAAATGAATGCTGTAAATGTTTAAAAATGAAATGGGAGTCTATCGCAATTGTATAAATGGTGACCTGAAAGTAGACTGGAATTGTGAAATTCATTCAAAATGTCACAAACTGTCATGCCTGCGCCATGGGCGCATCCATTTACGCTCAATATGGACTATTTGTTTATCATTTATTTACAACAGACTCTTGGATCCATCTATATTTACTTTGGGAACTTTATTTCCCATTTGCAAGACTTTGGTGCTTTATTATTTTTTCCCACAAACTACGTATACCACAATGCACCTGGCTACAAGCATCGATTCCTGGCTGTTCCTATTGGTTATCAAAGGAACTACACCCCCCAGAAGCCCTAGGGACTTGCTCTGCCTCCACCAGCCCAGGAACAGAAAGGGAGGTGGCCGATTGCCTGCAGGTGTGCTTTGCCAGGTGCAACCAATTAGCCTGCCTCTGTGCTGGGCTAGGCTAGGCAGTATATAAGGCTGCTGCCTGCAGTGGCTCAGCCTCTTGCATCTGAGAGTCCTTCCTCCACCTTTTGCGTCTTCCTACGGATCTTGTATGCTGTTTACCTTCTCTCCTGCTTGGACCCTGCCTTGTTGCTTAATCCACCCTGCTGCCTCCAGCCATAGCCTTCCAGGCTCCCTGCCTCACAGCCCTGCTCCTTTGGGCTCTCCACACTGCAGCTGATCACTCTCTGCTGCCTTCCAGCCTCCGCCCTTGCCCTGCCGGGCTCTCCACATTGCAGCCGATCACGCTCTGCTGCCTTCCAGCCTCCGCCCTTGCCCTGCGGGCTCTCTACATTGCAGCTGATCACGCTCTGCTGCTTTTCCAGCCTCAGCCCTTGTCCTCTGGGCTCCCTGCTTTGCAGCCTGCCTCACTCCGGCTGCCTTAGCCCTTGTCCTCTGGGCTCCCTGCTCTGCAGCCTGCCTCACTCCGGCTGCCTTCAGCCCTCGTCTTCTAGGCTCCCTGCTCTGCAGCCTACCTCACTCTGGCTACCTACAGCCCTTGTCCTCTGGGCCTTCCTACTTTGCAGCTTATCACGCTCCGCTGCCTACTACCTACCTTTTCCGCTGGGTTCTCGGCCTAGCAGCCCTCTACAGTCCTCTGCTACCTTCTACGTTCAGCGGCTCTGTCCCTCAGGGTTCACTCCTTACTGCCCGGCCCTTATGGGATCCTTGCCGTGCAGTCTGCTTTACTCTGCTGCCCTAAGCCCTTTTCCTCTGGGCTTTCTACCTTACAGTCCTACTCCTGTGGGCTTACTCATTGCTTTCCTGCTCCTCTGAGCTCTCAACCTTGTTCCTTACTGTCCTCTGCTATCCTATCCCGTTACACGACTTTCCCTTCATTTCCTTCTGCTAGTTTGCTATCACCTCCTTTCCTGGATTTGTCTGTAGCATCTTCTCTTGTACTGTTTGTAGACCCTTTTGTACAGAGCTTGTCTGTTGGTTTTCATCAGTCAACCTCTGCCCCTTCCCTTGTCTCGTTTCTACATTACAGACACCCATAGCTGCTGTTCCAAGTCATGAGCAAACAGCGTGGGCCTCTGTTATAGCAAACTGTGCAGAAGGCTAGAGTATTTCCAAGGTTCGTGGAATACTCTTTTCCTATATCTGCATACACCCCAAGAGGGTATTCATTCTGTATCTTTTCCCTTGCTACTCTTGCCTACTCTTCGTTCTCTTTCCTTTCCGCTGTGTGTGTTCTTATCTGTCCACTTTAGTTGGCACAACCACCCAAACCCTTTCTGGGTGTCCTGTGCCACTCTTAATAGAGTGCCATCCTTGACACAAACAATGTAAAAGGAAGAACCTGGTATGACTTGGGGAAGGTGAAGTAGGTGGCTGATCCCAACTGGGTCTCCAAATCACTTAGGGGAAGGCAAATCGCTGGTGATCACACAAAGATCAGAGGACCAATTAGGGTGCTCAGAACACTGATGTGAGCAAACAAATCTTAGCAAGGGTTATGGTGAACTTGGGGTTACATTAGCAAATGGATTTCTGTACTTACCCGTAGGCAGGGCAGACTGGATAGTTCCCCATGCAGCGTGGTCAAACTGTTGTGGCTGACCGACAGGTGTTCCTGCAAACAAATGTAAAAATAAAATATTTTGCGTTTTCATGAATGAACGTACAGATGAAATACAACATAAATCATTACACATAGAATGTTATGATCCATAAGGGATGGCAGGGCTCACACTAAAACGGCCATTTCCTGTTTTTTGTTCACTCTGATGCCACAGGTTTAAACTTCACCCACACGTACTCAGAACAATTGTGCCTCTCCGTCGGTCCTAGGCTTGCTACACATTTACTACCTTTGTACTCCATGATCGCCTCAGTATTTTTTCAAATAATCAGTACTGTGAGGAACGGTATGCGGTCATTGCATCTAAAACAAAGCATCGACAAACCATACCATCGAAAAAAATATTTAAACCCTTTACCATTGAAGAAAATGCATTAGTTTAGTAAAAATGTGTTTTAAACCATTAAAAAAGGGGGTTGGAGGATCCCGCCCCCCATAAAAAAAAAGAAAAAAAATGCATTCGACATTTTGTTTTTTAGATGCTTTGTTGTCAATGCTATGGTTTGTCGATGCTTTGACTGTCGATGCAATCACTAGGAACTGTGGGGAACCTGAAGGCGTCCCCACTTCTTCCCCAGAATCCCTCTCAGGTGGCCAGGGAAAGGCCATTGCTTTTGGATCCCAACCCTGAGGGTGAATATGCGAGGGAGGGGGCAACCAGACGTGGACTCCCTGCTCACTGTGCTTAGAGAGGCTCAGCTTCACCTCACTGATGATGCCCAACAAGGCTGAAACACGTGTATGGGGTTGCTGATGGTACTCTTGTTCAGAGAGGAATTGCCATAGCATTTCGGTGCTGGACTGCCCTTGTGGGCGGGACAAAGACTGATATGCAAATGCATATTTCCCATCTGTGAAGGTACAGTGAGCAAAAAGCAATGGCTGCAAACTCTCAATGTGGTTAATAACCACTGAACAGGTTATCATGCCGTGTTCTTTTGAGAGAGGCGCGCCTGCTACCTTTTTTGAATATGCGAGGGAGTATCACCTGGTTGGAGGAAACCTGGGGAATGAGAAGGGGACATCTTTGGAGGAGACACAGTATTCCCCTTTCATAATGAGCCCTCTCTATCTCTTAAGCCTTTGTGGGATATCGTCAACCCTTTCCCTTCTCCGCATTCCAAAGTGGTCCTCACAAACACCTTAGTACTGGGACAAGGAAGAGACCAACTAGGATACATCCTCATTTCACTAACACATATCAAAGACCAAACAGAGGTGCAAATGCTTCTCTCATTAAATCAGACAGTACCAAACGCCACTCTGGTACTGAGACGAGGGAGAGGACTGCAGGAATACCAGAGTAACAACCAGGCATTTCTGCCTAAGGAGTCCTCCAAAGTCAGGCAAGAGAACTCAATGACCCACACCTGGGCCACTTAACACACCTGAGGAGTATAGAAATGCCTGCAGTTCTGAGAGATGAAGAACGGGGTGGAGGAAAGGAAGTTGGAGACAGAGGTGGCTGAAGCCGTGCTTCGCAGGAGACGGGGACGCAGTAGCCATTGTCGGCTCTGCGAGGGTCTAGAAGTCCTACTGTCCGCCTGAGCGGGTCTGGTGGGGAGAGGCCGTGGACCTCCCTGTGACCGGAGCAGCCACCACCAAAGGATTCCAGGAGAGCTGGCGGAACGTGCGGTTCAGACTGCGAGAAAAAGGCTGAGTCCCGAGAAGCCAGGAAGCTGCCGGACCCTGGAGAAGCCCGTTGCGGAGGACGCCAAGAGGAAGAACACTGTCATGTGCAACCGGTGAGTGCAAAACCAATGCACTCCGACTAGGGCGCTCTGGTAACGTATAAGCAAGTCCTTTTTCAAATGCCGAGTTAACGGCGAGGGATTAAACATACTGTTGAATATTGGAACCAGTATTGTCAAGATATCGGATGAACTGAAACAAATTGTGATCACTTGTGAATACAGATATCGAGTTAACTGAAACTACTTGAAAGCATTTATGAATACCGCACAGAGTGAAAGTATTGAAGACAATTGTGAAAGCCTTACAGAGTGAAGAGTCAAAAGAATGCTCACAAATGGAGCAAAAGCAAAGTAGTGCATGACAGTGAAGTCAAGGAAGACAGTTTATGAAACAAGTAGTTGAAAAGTCAAGAGAATACCAAGGAGAGTATAAACTTTAGAAACTAAAGAGTGGTCCAAAGTCAAGACGGGCAGAGGCATTGCAAGCCAAGAGAAACTTGTGCTAGCAAGAGCCAGATGAATACAAACAAAAATACTAAAGTGCATGGTGTCTAAGCCAGCCACAGGACAGTGTCTAAAGAGTGGGAGACTGAGGAACCAACCAAGCATCGCAGTCAGATGAAACCAATGGCTTAAGGTTGACGGAAGCAGTAAGAAGGGGTATCGGTTGCGTGACCTGTAATGGGTGGACCGGGTGATCCGACAACTGCGCCTAAACTGAGTGCCCTATTTGGAAAAAGCTAATGAAAGGATGTTTGAAGTTAAGCTCATGTGTTGTCACATTCTTGTGTGAGAAAATGAAGTTAAGAAACAGAACTGTGTTGATTTGGAAGCTGGATGTTTTCAATTCTTGGAGAAGGGAAACGCCCTACTTGGATAGGTTCCCAAGGAACTGTATTAACTTTGAAAGTTGGAAGACTTGAACTTTTGGGGGAAGGAAACCCTGACTTGGGAAGTGCCCCAAGAAAGTATTATTTTTGGAAGTAAGAAGGCTTGAATTCTTGGGGAAGGAAACCCCAATATTCGGATAACTATTTTGAACTTGCGGAAGGGGAAGCAGATCCTAAGCCAAGGGCTGGAGGGAGCTCTGAACTTTTTGTTGGACACTACTCTTTTGAGGCCGACATCCCTACACATTGTATACAGTTAGTTGCGAGGGAAAGTTTAGGTTTTGAACACAGACAGATACTTGATTTGGACATTCTGATACAGACTATCCTTAGTTTTCTTTAGGCAGGGAAATCCCACCTTACATTTTAAGTTCAATATACTGGTTTTGAGTATGAATTTGAATGCGTGTCTTGCTTCATGATACTTACACAGTACGTAATATTTTGCGCTCCAGACAAAAGTACAAGTCTATGAGATACCCATTTTCATGTAAGATATGAATGAGAAAGGTAATTAGGGTAGTTTCCACAATAATAATAGGGGAAATATATATAATAACTGTGCTAATAACTGCAAAAGTGAATGCCTTTGCCACCATATCACTACTCTTGCTCCTCCAGATGAGTCCTCAAGCCAGACAGCCCACAAGTGTGACCCACCAAATCCCACACTATCCCCACAAGACCAAATTAGTTAGCACAGTAAGCAACATTTGGCCCACTAGACTTGGTGTGCCAAATAAATCATGCTGCACCTCATTAAAGTGGTCTAACAAGGTTGGAACTTATCTGTGGATCTTTTTTACTGGCACAGAGGTAGCTTGGGCCTAATGGTTATCTTTGTTGGAAGGGCTGGGATGCATTTACATGCGGTTGGGTCCCTTTCTGAAATTGCAGAGAGAAGCAAAAACGATGGATTGCAATGTGTGAATCTAGACGTGTACCCCTTTGTCCACTGTGCTTTAGGAAGACTCAGCTTCACCTCACTGAGGAGGCCCAACAAGGCTGAAACACGTGTCTGGGGTTGCTGATGGTAGAATTGCCAAGCATTTCAGTGTTGGGCTGCCTTTTTTGGGTGGAACCAGACTCATATACAAAGGGATATTTCTCTTTCGTCAAGGGTGCAGTAAGCTAAAACATGGTTGTAGATCCTCCTGAGTGGAAGTAATTGCATAGAACTGGGTATTTGATCCATGTTCGTCCTCAGTAGAGAGGCTGCCACACTCCATTTTAATTAATAATGAATTTTGACTTCTAGAATGACTGAATCAGCCCTTCATCCCGAGGTCAAAAAAATTGAATGCCTTGATAAACTGTGTAAGAGCACCTGTTACTGTGCTTAGAAGCAGGACGTATAGGAAAGGAAGTGCATTCTGTTGAGCTCAGTCACTAAATAACTTTCAGAACCAAAAGTATGCACAGTGAACAATTATCAAGCATGTCTATTTTGGATACCAACTGGTATGTCCTTCTGCCACTTATGATCAACGTGGTGGCCACTTGCAACCCACCTTTGGCTCATTAAATAAGGATCACAACCACACACACACGAGAGGCAAGCCCATAAACCCTCATTCCCTGTGCCAGAGACATTTCAATACAACAGAAAGGGGGAAATGAAGGTCAAATAAAGTCCAAGAAATTATTGATTTGTATCATTTTTAATAATTTTACAATTGCTGCATTATGCTGGCTTTAACACATACAAGTTAAAAAGCACAAATGAAATACATATACCAATGTATCAAAAATATTCTGATTGATCGTAACTTGAAAAATATCCACAGAGTATGATGTGGCGACAAGATAACCCCCATACCAAATCCAGTGCGTTAATACCTTCAAACTAGATCAGTCAAAGCAGCATATATCTTATGCTCCACATAACACCAAGGGTTTCCATTGTGTTTTATGACATAGTGCCCGTGACATTTAGAGGGAGAAACAATAAGTATATTTTGGTGTTCAGCATTTTTGATACCCAACATTTGTGAGAAATCTGAGGGTGTTCTCACATTTAACCCGCTTCAGCCCCCCCCCACTCTCAGGTAACCAAGAGAAGGGTAAGACTGTCAGATTAAGACCCCGGGAGTGAGCCTGTGAAGGGGCACTACTGGGATGGAGGGTCTTTGAAGAATGGAAGTGGGATGTCTGAAGAGGAGATCTGGCATCCCCCTTTTGCTAAACCCTATCTATCCTACCGCCCCTCAACCGGTCATATATCATATCATCACATGTCCTACCTGACCACAAGATCTTCCGCTGAACACTCAGACTCGGAGGAAAGCATTGAATGTAAAACCCCTTTTTCTAACTAGAACCAGACTTATATGTAATAAAACCACTTCTGACGCTTTCTTGTAGGTTACTTAAGTTAAGCTTCATTGTTAATCAATTCAAGATTTTACAGAGCGAACCACTGGTTCCCATCACCAAGGCTGACTTGTCCCAAACTAACTAAAGCTGGAACCTTGACATACACCAAAACATTCCACTGTGACACCTCAACATTCTCTCAGCTCATACATACACAGCAAGCACTATACAACACATCTCCTTCCGTTACAAATGAACCAAAAAGAACACAGACACACTGCTGACAAGTAGACATCATTCACACGACTCTCATACCTCCCCTAGAACTCCACCAAAGAACAGATGCACACAAACAGGCGTAACTAACCTCCTACAAATGTGGAAACACCCAAACACTACATAACCATAAAAACTCCTCGTAACAATATCAAGGCTCCTCCTGCCCATTCCTGCCACAAATGAGCATCTAGCCTGCCACACTAGAGTACACACCTGCTCCTTCACGGGCTACCACACTACTTTCCTCCGCCATCAATAAACTAAACATATCACCTCCCGTCCATCCCTGCCACAGACGGACCTCCAGGCTGCCACCCCAGAGCACTGCCAAGCCTCTAAATAGGCCAATACATCACCACATCAGTATCATCAAGAAACTGTACTAACAAGTGAAATAACATCATCTTAAGTAAGATAGGGAGAGCTGACACAAAGATATAAGCATCGACCCACAAACACACATTCACACTCACACCGACTCAATCCAAAGGGCGCACACACAGCAAAAACTGTGCACATTCCACTAACACACTGCTTCAAAGTGCTCGCCAGGCACCATTGAAACCATCACAAAACATTGATTTCCATCCTGCACCCAATTGCAGATACAATGGAGTTGTACATTAATCACACTTCACCTACAAAAAATGGAATACTGTTGACTTAGATTCCCCAAAAAAACTACAACAAAACTCAACTCATTCCATTAAATCCCAACTTAACAAATCCCTTCTTCCATGCCCAAACACACAAATTGGCCGGTGGGCGTCCCCTAGCAAACCATTATGCATGTGGGACATCCACCCCTTATGGAATGAGTCAACTCTTGGTTATAGTCCAACAAAATCACCATCCTTGCACCCAAATATCAAAACCACTATGGTTATTACCATATTAACTAGTATCCTAACTATATTCATCACTTAAAGCATCACGCACCCATACAATAGGAACACTACTATTCAACGTGGAAGGCCTTACCTTCCGTACTCGTACCACACACACCTTGTCAATACACAATCACTCTTGCACAATCAGATGGCGTGAACATCCAATTGTTTATGTGGGACACCTACCCACATACTTCACACTCAGATTTGCCAAAATTGAATAACCAAACTTCATTTCACTTCGCTCAAACATGGAGGTGCTACCATCCATTCATAGTCTCATTTCATAAAATAGGACGGCGCGACCTCCACCTTGTGAAACAATATACACCTTTCCCTACACATTCTTCACATGAAAAACAACCCCCAAACCTTTTTAGGTACCTCACTTCCCACATCCTACACAACAGGCATTGTGCTATTGTTTGAAGTGGAGAAATATTAGTGCACGCCATTGCCTGAATTACAATAAATGACCTTATTTGCTAAAAGTCCTTAGGCAATTCGCACCTCTAATCCTATAATTCCTCAAAAGATTACTCTAACACAAAACACTTAGGCATATTTCATGCACTTGCCCCACTCTAAACTCAAGTCCGTAGATGATCTGCACTCTAAAAGTGGTAGCGTGCGTTTCTAACCTGCAAACTCTAAAAATAAATTGTTAATCCCTGTAAACATGCCATATCCTTGCATAAGATACCAAACATACTAGTTGTCATACACGGAGGTTCAAGACACCTCCACATGTCACCTCATGCCCCATCTGACACTCCACGCACTGGGTGCCTTAAACACAAGTAGCTCCCAACATTTCCCAATTACAAAACACATTTTGTAAAGGATACCATAGCCGCATTGTGATACCTGCTTCTCCATAGATGCACAATGTATAAAAGAAAAACGTGTTTCTGTCTCAAATGCACTTCAAATATCTGTCACCCGTCAGCTTCCAATTGCTCACCGGCTCATCAACAACAATACGCTGAGACGCTTTGCGCGATCCCAACGTACCACCTGCTCCAGGTTTTTTGTTTTTTACAACAAAACCATTTTAGCCACTGCTACTTGGTGGAAAAGGATACACGGTACGCGGCACCACATTACCGAGTACCGTCATGTTCCACAGCTTCCTGATTCACTATTCGACCTGGATCTGTCCCACGTCAGCTGCCCGTATCATCACAAAAACACATCTCCTAATGCCTTACTCGTCGCTGCCCACCAACGCATTACTGTTTCTAATTTGACTTCACATTTCACTTTGTCTCCGAATGTCAACTGTACCCGCTTCTAGACCCTTCATGGTGCTCCTACGTGGATTGCCTCTTAGCCAGGCACTGGCACAGAAAACCTTCTCTACAGAGCGTTGTGCATGTTGTCTTCCGCAACACCCGAACGCCTCACTTTACCGTCCATGTGTAGTATTACTTCCGGCTCACGTTTGATAACGTTGCGAAGTTCCTTTCTCGAACCGCTCTTCACTGTGCCCATCATTGCACAATGTATCTTGGATGGATTCGGCTTGTTTACAAAGCTAACTGTCTGAGCCGAACACTTGTTGATCAGTGTTCCATCGGCTCACCAAGACGCCAGTGACTACTTGTGATGTCATCATTTTGCCACTGGATGGGGTGCTGCACGGAGCTCTGCAGGTCCAACCGGTGGCCCAGCATCACCGGCACAGGGCCCATGCCATATCTCAAGTAAGTGGCCACTCACTCACATGAATGTACTGGCTCCATCCATTGCACATATTCTCACAATGTGCGTTACAGCCAGCACTTTGCTTCACAGTGCAGCTCTGTATGAAGTGTCCGATACTGCGCGCTTTTGTGGCTGCTTGCAGCTTCCTCTATACTTCTCCCCTGGAAGCAATATCAGCCTTCTCTGTACACACTAGGAATGTGCCTTCATACTCTACACCTTGAAAACGCCACCCAGCATCAAGGAATGGCTTTCATGGAAGAGAGACTAACGGTTGCCTCATTCCCTCTTCTGACTTGACCCTGCACTGGCTTTACTTCATTTATCCTTTGCCTTGAATGCTTATCTTTTCTTCTCCCTTTGCAGCCTGAGCTGCCTCATCACGGTGATTGAGAAGGGAAATGTTCACTCCATCAGAGAGGTCAGGGATGTCAGAAAAGGGAAGGACTGGCATTATGGGAGCCTGGTGAAGACTGATGTAAAATGCACAAAGTAGAAAGTAACATGGGGTAATAAGAGAATGCAGAAAATGCTACGTTCGCCCAAAAGTACGAACTGCGTTAAGGGCATTTATGAGGCAGTGAAAGATTTTGACTCACTGGTACATTCTGGTGCATTCTGTGGCGGTTGGTGGCTGGAGACCTGCAGCGCTCTTCTGCGGTCCTGTGACTGATGACATCACGCTGTTCTGGGGGAGAAGGCGAGTAATGGAACATTCTCCTTCAAATCACCACACTGATCAACGCTTTCGAAATCAGTGTTAAGAGAAAAGCACCTTGTGGTATCTGATGCTTCCCACGTTGTGCGTCAGGAAGAGGAAGTTGTTTTGTTATGGGACTGCGTTGGATGCAATGGCCCGAAGAGCTTAAGATAACATGATGTTTGTGGTAAAAGGACCCGTTTTCGGTGAACGGCGTGATGCTGTTGCGGTCTTGCAAGAAAGATCTTCTGTGTCGTAGGACAGGCAGCGCTGTTTTGCTACAATGCATCATAGTGTCGGTCCAGTATGGTGGTTGGCGTGATCCACGTACGAGTATTGGATTAAACGATGTTCGAGCACGGAGAGGAGGATCCCGGTCCTGCAGTGTTATGTAAAAGCAACATTGACTGCGACTGCACGAGAGGAAGAGTTTTGCCTCTTTCTTTTGTTGGGTCCTGCAGCGGAAAAGAAATAATGTGCAGTCGTCATGAAACATTATCATTGGGTGATATTAGTATTAGGATTGCATGCACCGAGGTTGTTTTTTTGCCTTCCTACTCAGAACATAGGGTGCACTTGTGCAACATGGATTCATAATTATTGTATGGTGTCACATGACAAGTTTATAGATAGTCATTTGTTAAGTTGCCTTAAGCTAGGTAGGTTATGCATGGTATTGGAGGTAATGGTTTATAGGAAGGTGTGAAACACAAGGTTTAGTTGTCTAGTGCAAAAGTGTATAGCATGGATAGAAGATGTTAATGCTGGTATGGTTTTAGAGTTTAGCACTAGAGTGTAATGTGTTTGTTTAGGCGCCAGTTTTAACCATTTGAGGCAATTTCAGGTTAGAGCCATAGAAGGGCTATGGACCTTTAGGATTTCAATTAGCCACATATAAAGTGTTGCTGTGTTTGCTAAGTAGCAGGAATGTTAGCAGAATTAGCAACACAGAGTGGGATTGGATAAGAATGGGAATGGTTGAGCGGCATGATAGTCGAGAGGTGATAGATATTTTGATGCAATGTAGATAATAACTTCTTGAGGATTTGCAGCAGGTGGTAGCAGTAAAGCAACATGGACTTTATGGATAAGGAATCGAAGTTCAGTTTAGACCCATGGACTGGTTATGGACTTTTAGGTAAAATAGTATACGGTTATGCAGAAATGTATGAATGTATAATTATAGATATAACCAAAGTTTGACGTTTTGCATATTTAGGTTGGTTTAAAAGAACTTTGGAAAATGATTTTAAAGTTTTCTCATACTGTGAAGTGTGTTTTATAAAAAGTTAGTGTGTTCTGAGGTTTGGTTCGGTATGAGTGATGTGTGTGAGGTCGCGCCTTCGGTTGCAGAAGGGAGTGTTGGGTGGCTGTGTGTGTGCCACAGGTGTGCGCAGTCATATAGTCTGGATGGTCATGCCTCCACTTTGCAGAAGGGAGTGTGGGTGTGTATGTGTGCCTAAGGGTCAGGATGGTGTGTGTGTGTGAGTGTGTGAGTGTGTGAGTGTGTGAGAGAGAGAGAGAGAGAGAGAGAGAGAGAGAGAGAGAGAGAGAGAGAGAGAGAGAGAGAGAGAGAGAGAGAGAGAGAGAGAGAGAGAGAGAGAGAGAGAGAGAGAGAGAGAGAGAGAGAGAGAGAGAGAGAGAGAGAGAGAGAGAATGGTCGCCGTGTGCACGTGTGAGAGTTATCATGTAGTCTGGATGGTCGCGCCTCCAATTTGGAATATGGGTGTGCAGGATGTATCCGTACCGGTTAGGCACTACTGAATAACAGGTAGCAAACTAGTATGGCGGGACATAGAGTGTGGTGGGGGATAACTTCCCCAAAAATGTTCAGAAAGTTGCTTCTCTCTTTAAAAAGATGCAAAGTTAGTGTGTATCCCCAGTTTGTCCTTTTCTGGATTTGTGGGTATGTAGAGAGGCAGATGTGTCGTGAAGTGCCTGTCTTTGCATGTTGGAAGTCTGTGATGTCACATGGAATGTTGTGCTGTGAATGAGAGAATGTTAGGTTGAGGGTTCCAAGCCCAGGTAGTTAAGAGTCCCTGCCTGGGTGATGGGTGCCAGTGTTTTTATGTCCTATGTAACTTAAGATGTAACTGTAACTAAGAAGCGGTCATTAAACCTAAAGTAACAAAGAAGCCTGGAGGTCACTTCATTACATGACCAGACGGGAGGATAACCAGACTTATCCTCCGTCCCTCTAATATCATGAACTACTGCGAGAACCAATCTTTTCCTTCCCTGTTAACCTAATTTACTGAGTGTACCAGAGTGACAGAACCAATACCAATTGCCTATCCTAAGAACACCCCTAAACCAAAGACCAAAGACATGGTTCCCTCCCCCTTCCTTGACAGTTAACTAGCCAGCTCCCGCCCCCCAGCCTTTATAGAATGCATTAAGACAATCTGCTCCCCCCCAAAGTATCACTCAAGTACTGTGATGAAGAAGAGGAAAATCAAGGAGTAAAGATTTCCTATGAGAAACATCACTATGCTACTGGGACAAAAAAGATGCAGGTAGAGGCTCATCAACATTTCATAGGCCATGTCCCACTAACAAGGCCAGGCAGGGTCAGGCAATTGAAATCCACCATGCCCACATGCAGACCATCAACTCTTCAGGAGAGTATGAAAGGAATACTAGCAATCAGCAAAGAGAATAAGTTGGGAGGAGAGCTGAGGAGCCGTGGCTGTCCAGGAACAGCTGGAAGAAACAGCGATGCCGAGACGCTGAGGGGCTGTGTGAGGCAGTGTCCAAGAGAAGAGTGGTCAAAGATCCCTGTTTCCAGCAAAGAAGAGAAGTCCAAAGAAGTGAACCGAGAGGCGTGCTGATCCTTTGTTACATTGGTGGAGAACCTGACCTCAGATAACAAAGACGTTAACCCAAGAAAGAAGACAACACCACCAGTGAGTGAAGCGCAGTGTGTATTGAAGTAAGCGAGCAAGATACAATGTTGCATGCCGAACGCATAAGACTAGAGACGAATTGGGTGAATTTGACAAATGGAATTACATGGAAGTATAGTGGCAGAATGGTTGCGTGCATGATTATACGTTCTCGAATTACTGTGTAAAGAAAGGAAGTGTCTGCAAAAAGGGGAGCTGTGCAAAAAATGAAGTGGGAGCAAATTTCCCAAAATTGATAGAAGAGTGTTGACAACAAACAAAGAGTGCTGGAAAAGCATGGGGGGCGGGGGGAGGAAGCACCAGGCGCAAGACTGATCCAGGCTGGTTGCAGAGACCACAGAATAAGCAAAGAGTGTTGTAAAAGCATAGGGGTGGCCAAAAAGCAGGAGCTTGATCCACGTTTTCCACAGAGACCCCAGTATAAGGAAAAGAGAACTCCATTATGTACAAGGCAACTGGTTGCGCAACCTGTAATGGTTGGACCGTGCAGTCTTACAACCGCGCCACAAAAAGGGGAACCCAACTGAAAGCAGGGAGCTGCATGATCTAAAGGGCTTCTCGGTGCACAGAAAGTAAACGCAGAGATGCCTAAAGAAATTAACAGGAAGAGGTACAGTGAACATTGTACCACGTAAACTTTTCTTTGCCAAGTGAAACCTTAGAGACTTGTGGACCTTTATAATCCCGAGTGCCTTAAACTTGGAGACAGGAGCTGCAGAAAGTCTCCATTTTTACATTAACTTTATTTTGAACACTACTGAGTTGACCAAATCCCATTAACCCTAACAGTAGAAGGGATATAAGAAGATGATTTTGATAAAAACCTTCCGATTTGTTAATCAAGAATCCCTAAGAGGAAGTCAAGAGACTTTAAAAAGAACAGCCTTCAAGATTCCTTCAGATAGACCAGGAGAAGGGAGTCATTCTCCTGGGATTCTTACCAAGAGTTTGTTGAATCCTTTTGTCTGTTTATTAGTGTCCGGGATAGAATAGTTGGTTTGGACAGAGGACAGTGTTTTGATGTACATCCTGACAACGAGCACCCTGCCTATTTGTTTAGGTAGGGATAACCTTATAGAGATAAAGATAGCGAAAGATCGGTTCTTTTTCCTTTTGCTGATAATAAACATCTATAGCCAAAATGCCATTCAGTTGTCCGCCTCCTCACTCCACCATGCCATAATAAGCACCACCAGTCAGTGGAATGCTGGCATATTGACAGAATCGACCGACTACACAAAGCACAGTTTGTATCATTTTGGTGTTCTTCCATTTCACTTTTCACCTCCTTATTGTGCAGAGAGATTTTGGTTGGCATAGAAGTTTCCTCTTTATGGGCATGCACAAGTGGAACTGTTGGAGAAGTTCATTAGGGAAGTACTTCCAGACACTGTACTGATGTGGGCGAGACAAGCATTTTTGACCATTTTGGGTTGTTGCATTTTCAGTTGAGAGTTGCATGTTTGTTATAGAAGTGTACAACATGTGTGTTCCTTCAAAATTATCACCTGCATCGACAATGCAGGTTTTGGAGCACAAGACCAATGGCATGCATCATGATTTACATTGGCAGCCCAGGCACTAGAAGTGCCCAAACTGGTAACATCATTTCTCGGAGGGGGTAGAATGTGGGCCTCACAGTCAGCAATACTGTACCAGGGTTTGGAATGTTCCCATGAGTGGTTGAAGTGGCCAAGATTTTTGGTATTTATATCAATATGGTTTAGGATGAAAATGTGCTATCCTGATGCCAGAATAAAAAAAAAATCATTGATTTGTCCAAGGAGACGGACATATCCATCGACTAGTTCAAAGCCCTAAGAAGCAGAGCTGCCCTTCCCACCACTATTAGATCGATAGGTTAACCTATACCATCTACCACACACTGTATTCAATGGCCCAGATTTTCATGAATCTGGCTGCCTGAATAAAATACATCATTGGCCCAAGGTTAGTGCGCTCCCCCAATCGCTGAATAAATAAATTAAAACATGCAGCATGAATTTTCCCAAGTCTATTGAATGCCTGAACAAGCAATTAATGGTGCAGAGCTGTGTGGTCCAAGGTGGCAATTCGCAACCGCCAAATTAACTAATGCATCACCAATAATTCATGTCTTGGTGTGGAGGGGCTCAAACTAAAGTCTTGTCTGGATACAGTTGTGTTGCATTTACAAATCATCATGCGCCTAGGCCCTGCACTCAGAAGAGGGCAGTATTTGTATCTCCAAATGCTCACCTTTCCCTCAGATGCCTATGGAGCAGCAGTGAGATGGGGACTGGAGCAGGAGCGGGCAGGTGGGTGGATGAAAAGACGAGTAGACTCCAGTGCATCTCCTGAACCAAGGAAGCAACTTCATTTCACATACTCAAAAGATCAGCAGGCAAAGGTTGTTGCTGTGAGAGGGAGTGCAGAATATTGGGCTTGGGCAGTCATCGACTTGGACTTCTGGTGATCAAGTGACCAAGTTATCAGAAAAATACAGGGTAACTCAAAACACATGACAACACAGGAAACCTGTCTGCTGATGTGAAGTTGCTTTGCTGCTAGCTCATGGTGATGCAAGAAACAAGAACTTTGAAAGAGGTGGAATACACTGCAGCATGGCCTTGTTAGCATGGCCCAAACGTCAAGAGAAAGTGCATGTGGCTTGTGATGAAGCCCCAAAAACATGTTGGTGATGACTCCTGCAGAGTCATCCCTGTTTCCCTGGCGATTATCTCCCACATGGCCAGGGGACAGCAGCTGCTACCTGATCCTGCCCTTGGCGGTGGTATTAGGCGGTGGTATTATGAGGGAGGATCCTGTGGGAGGGGACAACTATCGGGAGGAGGTGGTGACTCCATTGGAGAGACAGTATACTCTGCCCCCTTTGAAGAAAACACCAACATCTAAAATGCTAATGGGAAACTGTTTTTCTGAGCAGAATACCATTACACATAATGCTCACTTAACATCTGTCGCTGAAGTTTCTGATGTTTTTTATTTACACAAAGATGCAAACAATATAACTTTGAAAGGTCTAAAACTCCTATGGAAGCCAACTCCCATAACGCCTCATGTACTGAGATCAGGAAGAGGAAGAAGGAGTTTGTGTGGATTGAAGGAAACAACAAGCTAAACGTTCAGACTAGTTGTCAAAATGGAAACCAGCTGCGTGGGACATTTAAAAATGGTGAACACCTTCAATTGGGAGGTGGAGACATGAGATGCAGAGCGGGCAAAGCAGGACCGAAGGCAAAAGCAGACGCATGGAAACGGACCGTGCTGAGAGAGGCAGGCATTTACAAGCAAATGCTTGTGAGCATAACTTACCAGAGAGACGCAAGACTGGGAGAAGCACAGCACAGCAGCAGCAAGGCTGTTGGGGACAGTGTTGTTGAACAGCAACAGTTCTACCGGGAAATGAATGCGAAGTCGCCGGGAGGAAAGAGAGTGAAGTGAATGTTCGCAGCATCAACGTGCCACAACTCGGAAACGCCATCAAACACAGGCGAGTCTGCCCATAGGTATTGGGAACTACGGACATGCCGACAGACATATGAACAACTGAAAACTTATTTTTAATACCAACCAAGTAAATTAGAAGGACAGAATCAACACCAATCCTCATATAAGCGAAGTCAATATGGGGAAAGTTGGAGCAAATATGATCACCAGCAGATGAACATTAATGACGAAGTTGAAAGGCAAAATCTGTACAAGTCTCCATACACGAGATGTCCATATGGGGGAAGTTGAAATAAGTAGTTCCTAAAGTTAATTAAGAGTAAACAGTGAAGGAGTACAACTGTTATACTGAAAGATAACATTGTAGGTTGTCCTGGTGAAAGAAGCACATCAGGCAGTGAGCTGGCAGCGAGCCAAGCCTTTTGGGAGAAAGATACCTGGCAGGAGAGTATACCAGAGTATCTACAAAGCCCAAAAGGGGATTCCTGGCAAGGAAGTATACCAGGAGATCCATATGAAAGGAAAAGACCTTATGAAAGGATACCTGGCAGGAGAGTACAGCAGGGGTTCTAAAGAATCTATTGAATGACTCATGCCAAGGGAGTATACCAGGAGATCACTCTAAGCAGTTGTTGTGTAGCAGAAACACCTTTGCCATCCTTAAAAAGACACGTTTTGCCATTCCTAAAGAAGTGTTGTGTGAAAGACATTATTGCTACTCTTGAAGAATCGTTATTTGAAAAGGGCACTTTCGCTATTCTACCTGAAATAACCCAGTGGTAGGGGACCACCTCCTGGATTCAAAGAATGTTTGTTGGATTTTCATATTTGATTTTTATACACTTTTTGCTACATCAAAAATCAGAGCCACTTAGCTTTCACCTTTAATTGTTCATTTCTAGTGCGAGGGTCAGATATGTTTTCATTTCCTAGGCAGGGAAACTCTTAAGGATAGGGACAGAAAGGCCTTCATCCAAACATTTTATTTTAATAGAGATATCAGATGTTGAAAATATTCCAACTTTGTGTCCGCCTCTCATTTCTGACCCCTCACACCACCCAGAACTAAGCAAGTGAACAAAGCAATGAGCAATGCGCCTTCACCAGTATGTGGTTTTCAAAGCTCCTGGATATGTGTGAAAGTAGGAATCAAGCAAGACGTAGTGAAGAAATTGGGTGAAATGTGAGCTAGTGGGCGACTACGAGGAATGCTGGTTGCACGGCAGACTTCACTGGCAGATGAAAGGATGTGCATTCAGGGCTTTAAGTAGGCATCTGCATCATTACTTAAAATCTGAGTCACACAGAACACCACAACAATCTTGAGTTAGTACTACTGAGGTTAAAGAAAAAAGCCATCATTTTACAGCAAAGTGAGTATTTGCTGTTTCTGGACATTTGTAAGTACTGCTGTCTTGAGTAAAGGTTCTGACTTAAGAATCCCATGTCTGACACTGTGCATGTCAATGAGGGATATGTGAAAATTGTGACAAGTACCTAGCATTGTTTGCTAAAAAATTAGGTAGTTATTGAAGGAACAATGTTCATCCCAGGTTTCATAGAGATCAGAATAGACATAGTGAAATCACTGGCCTTTTAATCATGTGTCCAATTACATGCGTGTATGAATGGTTGAAAGCAGCACTTTCATGTTGGGGGCTTCCGATGCCAGCATGTTGGTGAGTGAATGCATTTGTTAGGAGGATTTTTCAAAGTCTCTATACGAGGTAGAACTTAGGAAAGTCAACCTGGGGTAAAACTGGGTTGTATCCACCAAAATGAAACGTAACCACTCTTAAGGTAGCAAGGCTGACCAGGGAGGCTGAACAAAAGGAGGGAAGGGGTACTGGGTAAAGGCTGGCAGAAACCATGCTCATCCAGTGCGCACAGGGAGAAGGGGCCTACCAGGGTTAAAGCCAGAGCCAGTTCTACCCCAGAGGTGGATGGCCGAAGCAGAGGTCTCAAATCCTATCCCCTCGCCCCCAATGGCCAATCTGTGTCTGTGTAAAACCAGGTCTCCAGTCCTGCCTCTAAGTGCATATGCCCACCAGTATCCTTTTGCTTTTTCAGATCCTGACATGGGAGAGAAATTAGATATCGGGAAGCTCGGAGATCAGACCAAAGAACCAGAAGCAATCCCCTACTCAAACATAATTCCAGCGCTACAGAGACCGGATTACTGCAGCAGAGCCGTTACCGAGAACGAGGCAGACTCCAACCGCACACCAGAATAGAACAGCTGCGTCACAGCTGTAGGGAAGGCATGGTATTACAAGTATGATACTCACACAATGGATACAATTTGTAAAAACTTCACGGAAACTGTTGGGGTCAGAGAAACTCCTATTTTGCTCTATAACTAAGATGGGAGTAGTCTCGGGCATCAAATACTAACCAAAGCAGTCCTATAGGAGTCCTTGAAATCAAAATGGCCTATGCTAACAAAAACCTAATGTCTGCCTTATCTCTTGTACAAAAAGTGTGAAAAGGAGAAATGTATGCAAAGGAAAAATCAGTGTTCAAAAGAATGAAAAGGTAGTTGAACCAGCTCTCATCCTCACGAGTAAGGCTGTCCTTGTAGGCAGGATGGCACACTCTGGCTCGGTTTCAAACTAAGCAGTTCCAAACCGTGGATTGAGGCCCGCCTGGCCTTCCACGTTAAAGTATTTTTCTTGACTTTCTAAATTGTATTCCAATAAGTCCCTCCCCCCCCCTCTGCCAGACTCAGATCTTACAGCACAAAGTTCACGCAGGTCCCCCTCTGTCGGGCTCAGACCTCTTACATCACAGTTCAACACAAACTTACAAGGGGGCTCCCTTCTCCAAGCTTATTGTACTCTGGGTCTACCTCAATCAAGCTCGGACCCCTTTCAGATGTCGAAGACTTTCAAATGTACGTGGCTCTTTACAGACCACTTCAATTCAAAGTTCACATTTACTCTCGCTTGATTAACTTTTGCTGTTGGTTCCCTTTATAGCTTCAAACACTGTACCTTTCACAGAGATTTTTGAATGGGCTACTTCCTTTCCCCGGACCAATCCGTTACCTAGTATTGCTGATCTCACAGCTGCCTTTTACTTCAAAATTCATTCACAGCTCTGCCTTTTTTTGTGTCTCCTCCACATGCGTGCAGCTTTCACTTGTGATTTAATGTCACTACTTCATTCACTTTAACACACACCCGTCTCTCAGGTCGCTTGCCAACCCACCAACTGTGTGCGCTTTTTTCTTGTTTTGCTATTTCCAATTTACGAGTCAAAGTTAGTACCACAGGCATGGCCTCACCTCCCCAACTCTGCTGTTCACCAGGGAGGGTCGCTGGCATCCTTGAAACACAATTCAATCTTAACTTATGGGATCTGGTCTTCTCCACGGGTCTTTCGTGGTCTGTCAAAGGCAACGACCTCCAGTAGGGAACCCTTGGGGTTTTGGCCCGCTGCCCTCGTCCTTGGTCCGATGCTCTGCTCCAGTAGGTGTGCCTTTGTCACAGAAGTTCTGCTCGTACTCGTGTTCCGCCTTGCTCAGAGTGTGTCTTTAGTTAGGTGTTGACTTTTATTCATGTGAGGAGAGCTAACTGGTATCAAGTGTATGCACTGTGAGAAACCAGAAGGTGTCTCACCCGCTAGTCCCCGGGGAACTGACATCCAGGTGGCCAGGACATGGCCATCGCTTTTGGATCCAGTTCCTGGGGCTGGACCAGTGTGGGAGGATCACATGGGTGAGGGTTCTTCTGGGAGTGGGATACCAGATGATGAGACGCAGTATCCCCTGCCCTCTAACACCTTTATCCCATCCTACCAGGTAGGATACTTGGGAACTCAACCCCCTAACCCTTTCACAACAGGAACACTTTCTTGTGGACAGCCAGCTATGAGAGAAAACAGACTATCCCCCGAGCCGTATACCTGTAAGGGTAAGAGCATCACAACATGCCAGGGGTTATCGGTTTCGTGACCTGTAATGGGTGGACCGTGTGGTCCAACAACTGCGCCTAGACCAAGTAGCCCAACCTGGGAAAGAGCCAAGAAGAGCCCAAAGACAAAGGCTGTATGATATAAAGGCTGAAGTGAAAGAGAACATTTATTTTGATATGAGTCCTAAGAAGTATATGTTCGAACTGGGCAATACTGGTGGAAACCAAGAGCCTTGAACCATTTGGAACTGTGTTAATCTTGGGGAATGAAACCCTGAGATATTCTGGAACTTTGGCGAACTTCAGTAAGAGACCCTGAGATATCTTGGTATTGTGTTGCACTTGGGGAAGGGAACCAAACGTCCTTTTTGTGGAACTATTTAACTTGGGGAAGGGGAAGCTGAACCAAGCCCAAGCTGGAAGAAGCTCAGAACTTTATTTTGAACACCGTTTCTTTTGCTGCAGTCACCCCTACACATTGTATGTCTTTAGTTGTGAAGCCAAGTATAGGTTTTAGACACAGACAGACTTAAGTTTAACTTACTGACACAGGCTATCTGTTTCTTTAGGTAGGGAAATCCCACCTTAGCATAGGGCAAGTTAGGTCTTAATCCATCCTGAAATTTAAAATAAAGTCCTTTTTGTTAAGAAAGTGAATCTGTGTCT
Organism: Ambystoma mexicanum; assembly: GCF_040938575.1. Taxonomy (NCBI): domain Eukaryota; kingdom Metazoa; phylum Chordata; class Amphibia; order Caudata; family Ambystomatidae; genus Ambystoma; species Ambystoma mexicanum. The sequence goes on along the minus strand of NC_090923.1, from coordinate 1,341,849,896 downwards.
TGCTTCAGGATGCTTTACAGAGGCCAGTGATGTCCTGTACCGCTATACGCAGACAATGCCTTGTTTTAGCCAGGTGTCCAAAGGCTCTTCAAAGTACAATATCATTTTGCTCATTTTATGAATTTGAGCCACTAATCTATAAACAAAGGGAAAACTAAGATCATGGTAATTGGTCCAAAGAAAATATCATTTAGACAACACCAATGGGTTGAGAGCTGCGACTATCTGGGTATACTTTTATTGAATAACCTGAATTGGTCAAATCAAGTAGCCAGAGTTGTCCCAGCGCATGAAAAAGGCTAATGCAGCCCTTCTTCTCTCTGCATCATCAACAGGGAGGCATCCACATTCAGTCATTGATAAAGGCCTATAAAGCCAAGATCATAGGACTTGCACAGTAAATTGGCAGTGCAGACGTGCAAAAGCTAGTTGTAACTGAAAACACTTTTTTGCAAAGTATTTATTTTAAAAGTGGCCCAGTCAATCCCTTCCTTTCTTTTCTATGATATATATTAAAGATCATCAGAGAATGCAGCCAATCTTATTATGGTGTTCAATATGGATAAGCGTCAAAGCAGGTTGTATATCTTGGCTGAATTATGTGAAAAAAGAAAACAAAATGAATGTGCGTAGCAACCTGGTTCGCAGAACAGATGTGATTGCAAGAGATTATTTTAAAAACGTTGATTATAGATAAATATTTCTTCTTACAGCAAACCCAGGAACAAGAACTTCATTTGAAGAAACATTCAATAAGACTATTTCTCTTACTAAAGATCACACTGAGCCATATTTATATTCTAGGCACATGTTGTGAGCACTTCTAACTAAATTTCATTTGAACATACTGCCACTAAATGTTAGAAGAATGTGGGAAAATGGCTCAACAAAGAGCCTTGTGCACTATATTGTATTTATTTATATTTAATGGGTATACTCTGACCCATCGTTTTATTCAGTTACCAGTCCTGAGGAAATAGTGTTCTGCCAACTGTCGGCCAGCTCTTATATATTTTTATACATTTTCAATGACCTTTTGGTATGCTTTTAAGGTGTGAAATGCTCCTTAGTAGCAATAGAAAGGAATCTCACTTGGTTACTGTGTGTGTGTGTGTTCTAGTATCTCTTTTTAGCATATTTAACTTAAGTTAATTGAATGGTTCTTTTCAACAATTATAACGGTTATTTTTATACTTCAATGGAAATTGTGCATTTTCCAAAAGAAAGTATTATATTGTTTGTTTGGTTAGTAGTTGTGGATTCTGCATTACATAAACATGTGCTAAATTAATTGTTTTTCCTTGGATGATAATTAAACATGTATTCTGGGCCTCTGCTCCACAATTGCCTTCATTCTTGATTTTCAGTTGATTCACTTCCCAGCCTCAGGATACTACCGAGGGTCACACTCTGCCAGGTCTTTCTCCATCAAAATTTTTTTTAAAAAAATACATGATCTGAAACTATTTAAACTTATTTCTGCACGGTATCCATCGCACCAGTTCATGCCCTACATTTACATGGCTATACTGTGCACTGAAGTCTGAGGAATAAAATATTTTGACAAATACAAGAACCAGCGAGATGTAAAAACAGAGTTGACGGAGAGCAACATTGCTTTGTGTGCACTTATCCTATACCTTAAAAGGAAACAATCTGTTCCTTGTATCATGCAAGGAAGTGAAGGCTCAGAATACTGAAAAAGAAAGATAAGATACTGAGCATTAGATTTTAGACTTCAGTATGAACACAAGGCAGACAGTCGAGCAGAGACCAGTCCAAAAATAACCTGAACCTTTTCAAAAACAGAGAGCTCTTACAATTAAAATATGTATGCCGAGAGGAATGGCTGTCAGAGACCCAGCAACAATTTCCCACATGATAGACGTTTGCCCAAAGGGCTCATTAGCACCACTGTGGGAGGGTAGAGGAATAAATGGATACGAGTCAAGGAAGAAGGTAGAGCGAAAGGAAAGAATGGGACACACCTGGCACAAAGTGCACAGGGTCTGCTCATTATATTTTCCATAACTAGAAGCACGACATATAGTCTCAAAGGAATGGGATAATGGTTCTGTGTATACAACAACTCTCGTTCACTGCAACATTGACCCATCAGGATGAAGTATTTTGTGCAACCAAATAAAGCACAATTTGCAAGTGAATAAAAGAAAGCAAGTGTGCCATATTTTATTTTATTTTATTGCTGTAGCACAAATCCAGCTCAAGAGCAGTAGAGTGTTTTACAACAGGATTGTGCCCGAATTGGGCTTGGCATTATATACAGCAACACAATACTGTTGTTGCCAGGAGGGATTTTTATTGGTGCAGCAGGTATTGTTGAAAGAGCCACGTTTTTAGTGTTTTGCAGAACTGAAGGACGGTAGGGGCATTTCGTGCCTCTACCGGGATCGAGTTCCAGATGGTCGGGGCATGGCAGGAGAAGGACTGCTTGCAAGTCTCTTTGCGGGTTAGCTTTGACTCCTACTGTTTGACAGTTTTGCTACGTGAGAAGCGAGAGGCTCCAGAAGAGTGGAGTTTAGCTGCTAAGTATCTTGGTGTTCCATTTGAGACTGCTCTGTAAGAGATGCAGACAGTTTTGAATATCATCCTGGCAGGGAGGGGGGGGGGGGCAGTGAAGCATGCGCAGTGTTGGAAAGATACAGTAACATTTGTGGGCACCTGTAATGAGACAGGCTGCAGTGTGGTGTGCTACTTTGAGGGGGGCTAGGTGTGCGGCTGGAAGCCCAGTAAGGTAGGCATTTACCCCATCGATGTATGAGATAACGAGAGCTTGAGCCACCATACGGAATTCATTTGGGGGGGAAAAAAAAGCATTTATTGATATTTTATTTATATTGCGCTCATACAAAAGTGTTTCGGAGCGCGACAGGGCAAGCAAGGGTAAACAAGGGAGGACAAAACAACGATTTTACAAGGCCCAGTGACATTGAGAATGCACAAGTGCAGGGGAGAGGGAAGTGGGAAAGTGCAGGGGGTAGAGGAGATGTGGAAAGTGCTAAGCAAGGGATAAAAACAACAACTGGTAGTGCAAACAGCAGGGTGGCAAGTGCAAGGTTTAATGCACAGACAAGAGGTATCTGATAAGTGCAGGTAAGGGGACTGTAGGGTTACAGATACAGACCCAAGTGCAAAGATTGCCAGGAGGCAGTGTGGGCGAGTGGATGGGTCGGCAGGGACCTGGGCCCAAAGTCAGCAGGTAACTAGGTGCAGGGTACTGAGGCAGACAGATCAGCAGGGGAGAGGAAGAGAGATTGTGTGTGGATCTGTAGCCATTCCGTTTGTGCCTTTTTTGGCCATGTGCTTTTGGAAGGAAAGGCTAATCAACAATGAAGCCAACAGATTTGGCGGACTTTGTCAGTTGAGGGGTGAATCTTTCCAGGCACATGTCATCCAGCCATTGTTGCACGAGTTATTTGCTAGGAGACCGATGGAGAAAATTTGGTCTTGGTCGGGTTCAGTTTAGGGTAAGTGCTGGACATCCACGTTTGGATAGTAGCCAGGCATTCACTGGAATGAGCAATGTCATGGTGGCCACATGGATGGCTATGTTGGGGTACTTTAGGAGAGTTTCCAAGACCGCTTTCGACAGAGTAGACCACCAAGCGCTCACGGACACACTACATCAGCGCATGGGGATCAGCGACCTTGTCCTAGGCTGGTTCAAGTCCTATCTTGCCAATCACCAGCAGTTTGTTCAGATGGACTCCTCTAGATCGCCAATTCTATCCGTCAACTGTGGAGTCCCACAGGGTTCCATCCTCTCCCCAGTAATCTTCAAACTATACATGGAGCCGCTGGAGCCCCTCCTAGCCACACACAACATCCACATCCACCAATACGCAGATGACACAGCTACACCTCAAGATCGACTCCATCAAAGACATCCACAGGCTCAAAACCTGCCTCTTGCTGATCCAGTCTTGGATGTCCAATGCATACTTGAAGGTAAACCCCTCGAAGCCCATTTTCCTACTCCTCACCGACAACACCAAACACCCAGACATACCGACCTGGCTGCCAACCATGAGCTCACCACCTGCACCAGTTCCCTTGGGTTCCACATCGACAAACACCTCTCCTTCAAGACACACATAGCTAAGAAAGCTAAGGCAGCTTGGTATAAGCTCTCCCTCCTGCGGAAGGTCAAGCCCTTCCTCCCTCCGACAAGCTTATGATCCACTGTTTAAGCAGTGGTCTTATCCCACCTGGATGGGGGCAGTATCCTCCTCAAAGGCCTACAGTTGTCCTCCCTTGTGCCCCTGAGAAGTGTCCTAAACGCAGCTCATGCCTCATCAAGGGTCTACGCAGATACAACCACATCACCCCAGCCCTCATCGACCTTCACTGGCTCCCACAAATCACCTTCAAGTCTTGCTGCATCATCTATAAGGCAGTCGCCCTCAAGTCACCCAGCTACCTCACAGAAAAACTCTGGTGGACAGCGCACCAACAGAAGCCAGGACACATGCAGACTTGAAATCCTCTGCTGCAAAAAGGAAAGGGCCAGAAAAAAAGCTTTCACTGCCTATGCCCCAAGACTATGCAAACTCCATGTCAGCATCAGACTCACCCCATAATTCAGAAAAGAACTCAAAATCCACCTCTTCAAGCAGCCTCTCCTCCTCAACACCTAGACCATCACGTCATCCTCCTCGCGCCACCTAACTCACTAGATGCCATCCGCCTTTCTCCTCCCTGCCACCAAGTACAGCTGTACCCCTCCTCTCTGCCCCTCTGTATACTACCCCCGCTGTATATCTCTTCGGTTAACTCATAAAAGAGCTCGGTTATGCTTCTGTACTGCTTTATACCTCTACAGTGCTCAGTTGTGTATCTATATCATTGTATACCTCAGTAAAGAGCTCTGTTGCTTCTCAAAGCAAGGTCCCTGCTGAAATACAATAATAATACATTGTATACATTTCTAGATTACCACTGTTCCCTTGCAGTATGAACCATAAGAACCATAATGCACACATACCTTTCATTTGGCCCTCCTCCTTGTTCATGACTATCATTTAGATCCAACATGGAATACACATCCTCCTTATATATTTTTTCCCCAACTTTATTTAAAGCGGGCGCAGACATGGAGTAAAATTCCAACAACAAAGCCCAGATAGATCAAAATATACAGAGCGACATATGTTTAGATCCACCGCTCCCCATCCCTACCCGGGGGTCTCCCTCCCTTCATTCCTCATCGCTTCCACCCTTCAGCTGCCACGGTCGGCTAATCAGTATGCTCTCAACAGTTCAACAAAAAACGATTCGCTAGGCGTGGCTTGTGGTTTTGCGCTGTAAAGGTTTGATCATACTCCAGGATCGGGACCCAAATGTCCGCAAACCAGTGTAAGAGTCTCTCTTTGGCAACAGGGACTTTTTTTGCCACTAGGATATCCCACACCTTAATCCACCACAGGTTTAGCTTGCAGGCTGTCATAAAATTTCCAGGTCCGGGTAATTGTGACCTTAGCTGCCAAGAGGAGTTTGGTTATTAGTTTAGACATTGCCCCAGACCTAGGGTAAACCCCACCGTACATGGATTCCCACTAAAAATCACTTTGGGTTCCATCAGGAGACCAATCTGGCCGATACCATCAATTGCATTGAGAACCTTCACCCAAAGAGTACAGACTGGGGACACTCCCACCAAATGTGCAAATTCGACCCTGGGCCATACAATTCCTCAATGGGACTATGGTCACGTCGCCCCTGGTCTCATCAGTGGGTGCGTGATGTAATGTCAGAGTTAGGTGTAATATCCATCTGCCTCAGACAGTCAGAACCTCCCTTTGCAGTTTTTTTAAAAACATATTTTATTGGTTTTACAAATAAAAGTACAGGTTAACGATACCAATTCTCCCCCCCCCCACTCACTCGTCCCTCCCCCCTCGGATGATGGCTACCAGTTCTTCATGCCTGGGAGTAGGTAAGTTCAAAAGATATCCAGGATTCTGATGTTGTGTGGGCACCATAGGAACAGTCACTCTGCAGATAGGATAGGCGGCTGCCCCAGTCTGTCCGAAAGGTCTCTGGCGTCCCCTGAAGTTTGTAGGTCATCCGCTGCAGGGAGACGAATCTCCAAACATTTTGAAGCCAGCGAAATTTTGTTGGCAGGTCTTTTTGTTTTCATTGCTTGCTGATCATCAGCCATGCTGTTATAATCAGCGTCACCACTCCCCCCTGTTATGTTTTTGTGTAGGTTCTTTGGTTTGGGTCCCACGTGCCCTCCATTCATACTTTCTCCAGTAGGTTGTCTCCCCTTTGTATCATTTTTCCTGTCTAGGTTTTCACATCTCCTCAAAATTGTTGAAGTCTTGGGCAGCTCCACCAAATATGCTTTCAGTCTCCTTTTGCAGAACAACCCCTCCAGCATTTGTCACTAGTGGATGGGTACATTGCCTGGAGTCTTTGTGGGGTGTAGTGCCATTGCATTATGACTTTCTGCCACAACAATCTCATCTGTATGGAGCGTGTTAGCTTCGGGTTTTGATCCAGATGCTTGCCCATTGGTTTCTTGTTAAGGACTCTCCAAATGTATTTTCCCATTGTTTCATGTATCCCCATTGAACTTCGCCCTGATCGTTAAAGAATTTGTACAGATTGGAGACTATCCTTTTGGAGCCTGTGTAGACTTCGAATGGGTCAGCTATCTGTTGGCCGCTTCTTTGTTGGGAGTTGGGGAGGCGAGCCAATGTTTCTGCTGGGTTTATTTAAATTCTTCCGTGGACTGAACCCCCACTATTTGTTTGCACTCTTGGCATATCATGATGGATTAGCCCCTGTACATATCTCTTATTTTGCTGCAGCCTGCTTGTATCCAGCTGCTGTATGATTTTTGGTGCATCCCTGGTTGAATATCGGGGTTACCAAACATTGGGGTGAAGGGTGACGGGATAGTCGATAGGGTCCCTCTTTAAACCGCTGTGTCCCTGGCTTAAAGTCCTGCACCCACTACTTTGCTTATTTTGGCGTTTGGGTGTCTGTAGCATTTGTGTAGCCATAGAAGATTGGAAAGGGGGAGACCCACCATGGTCCCATCTTGCTTTGCCCAGATGTTTTGGGAAGATTGATCTACCCATTCCTTTAGGACTCTCAGTTGTGCTGCTTTGTAGTATCTACGACAGTTGGGGAGTGTCAGTCCCCCTTGGTCTTTCTGCACCGTTAGGGTTGCCGTCGATATTTTCAAAGTCTTATGTTGCCATATGAAGGTAGTCACCATTTTGGTCAGTGCCCTAAGGTATGTTCTCTGAATTTTTACTGGAAGAGCTTGGAAGTGGTAGAGTAGCTTTGGTAGGACCAACATTTTTAGGACCGTCATTCTTCCCCACCAGGAGATATCAAGAGGATTCCATTTCTCTAGGTCTGTTTTTAACTTTGTTAGACGATTCGGGTGGTTGGCGTTATAGATCTGTCCAAGTGAAGATGATAATTTTAGCCGTAGGTATGTGATGCCTTCTGTGGCTTTGTTCATTTGGGTAGCTCGGGCCAGTCTTTGTACCGTTGCTGGGTCCTCAGTCAGGTTCAGGATTTCAGATTTTTGTTTGTAAATTTTTTAGGCAGGAAATGAATCTAAATTGGTCCAATTCTTGGAGTAGAGCAGGGAGCGACAGTTCCGGGGTCGATAACGCCATCAGCATATCGTCAGCGAAGGCCATAGTTTTGTGTTCTTCTCCTCCCATACTTATGCCTTTCACCTGTGGTGTCCCTCGTATCCTAGTCAGGAGTGGCTCTAGAAATACTGCAGAAAGCAGAGGTGAGTGGGCAACCCTGCTTAGTGCCTCTGGTTAGGGGTACCCATCCTGTCAAGGTGCCATTCAGCGATATCCGTAAGGAGGGTGTTTTATAGTTGGCCTTAATCACCTGCATAAAGTTCTGCCCGAAGCCCATGCTCTCCTTGTGTGAACAGTTGTATCTATTTGAATATCGAACTAATTCTCCACATCCAGAGACACAAGGATAGCAAGGGTGTGGGTGTGTTCCTCTTTTTCTATTAAATGGCTCACTCTGCACATATTGTCTGCGGATTGTCTAGTGGGGACAAATCCTGATTGGTCCTGGCCGATGAGAGTCGGAAGAAGAATAGTATGTCTTTCCGCCAATATTTTTGTATAGTGTTTGGTGTCCAGGTTAATAAGGGCTATTGGGCGGCACGATCCGGGCAGCGTTGGGTCTTTTGCTGGTTTGGGGGAAAAATTATCAGTTTCACCTCGTTCATGGAGCTTGTGATATTTCCTTGTGCCCTGAAGCCGTTATACAAAGCCGTCAGTTTTGGGGCCAATACCTCTTGATATTTTTTATAGAAGGCATCAGGGTAGCCATCCGGGCCCGGTACTTTGTTTCTGGGGAGTTTTTTGATCGCATACAGGACTTCTTCCACCTGGAGGTCCCTCTCCAAAGCCAATTTGTCCACTTCTGAGAGAGATCGAGATTCTCCAAGAAGGCCTTCTGGTGATCTGTCCTTGGAGCGTCTGACTTGTACAGGGTTTGGTAGTAGTTTGTCATTATTTCTCCAATTTCCTCATTCGTTGTTTTTAATTGACCATGTACGTCCCTTAGTTTCATTATGGTTGTCTTGCGCCCCTTTGCGTGTAGCTGCATCGCTAATGGTCTGTCCACCTGGTTGACACAAATATAGTACCTATCTTTCAGTCTTAAGAGCGCATGTTCTGCTGTCTTGTTTTCTAACATTCCCAATTGGCCTTGCATATGTTTCAGGGCCAATTTCGTCTTTCTATTGGGGTTATTTGCCAACTCGTTTGTGCTCCCTTGAGCTTCTCCTCCAATTCTTCGATCTAATCCGCTGTTTTTCTCTTTGTGCCTCCATTGCGAACAATTTACCGCTTAGTACCGCCTTGAATGCATTCCAGACCAAGCTCTGAGGGGTTGTGCCTGTGTCGTTTTCTGAGAAGTAGAGTTCCATCTTCTCCTTTATCGAGTCCACGAGTATGGTGTCCTTGAGGATGTCTGTTGGGAATCTCCATGTCCAGACCACACCCCACCCTTTCGCCCGGTTGATGTTGAAAGAGGCTGTTACAGGGGCGTGATCCGAGAGGGGAAATTGGTCCAGTTTCTATGTCCACCACTTTCCCCACCAGGCCTGTGGAAGCCCAGATATAATCGATCCTAGATTGGGAATTATGTATGCGTGAGAAGTGGGTAAATCCCTGCGTTTCCCCTTTCTTGGCGCGCCATATATCCTGGAGCGCTAGAGTTTCAAAAGCTTTCTTCAGGGCCTTTGAGAGGGTAGTCGTACCCACTTGTGTCTTGGAGCTTCTGTCCACTCTGGGGTCCCATGCTATGTTGAGGTCTTCCCCCTAGTATAATTTACCCTGTGGCGAACTCCTCTAGTGTCATAAGGGCCCTTCTCAGGAAGCCGTTTTGTCCCGAGTTGGGTGCATAAATCGATGCTAATGTGAGATGTTTGCCTCCTATTAATACGTTCAGGAAGGGATTGCATCCCTCCTTGTCAGCTAGACTGTCTGTGACATGTGCATTAAGCCTATCTTGTATAGCTATGAGGACCCCCGCTTTCTTTTCCTCCGCGTTTGCCTGGCACGTTTGAGTAGTCCCCTTGATTTTGACCTGCGCTTTGGCTTTCTCCTTGATAGGGGTTTCTTGTTACATGATAATATCTGCCTTCAGTCGTCAGGCCTGTCACTCTAGTTTCTTTCTCTTAAATGGAGTGTTTAGCCCCTGACGTTATGTGTAAGGATTTTTTTTTATTGATTTCGGGGTCCGCTATCCCTGTTCCACTATTCCCTTTCTTACGCTCCTGTGGCCCCCTCCCATGGTTGCATCTCCTTTCTGTCTTGCTCCGTTCCCACCACCAGTTAACCCATGCCCAACTCCCTTGACCCATCCCCCCCCCCCTCTCCCTACTCCAACTTCCCTTTCCCTCTGATTGGGGGGGGAAGCTAGGTTCCTAATGAAATCCGGACAAAAGTGTCCCTCGTGCCTGGCCTCCTATCAACCTCAGGTTCAGTTTGTGGGGGGTCCTAAACCCCACTTGGGATTCCAACTTAGCCCTTCCTCCTCTTCCCCAGGGCCTTAAATTACATGATTCCGGGTGGGGGGTGGGTCTTTGATATTTGTAATTATTAGTTTATATCGCTTTAATCCAAAACGCTTTACAATATAACAACAGGATACAAGAATAATGAAAGAAGCATATTTACAAACATGAAAAACCCAATTAAACAATATGTAGAACAATTTACCTAGGCTGAAGGGAGGGGTGAGGAGTAAGGGAAAAGAGGAGGAAGTCAGGTGGGGAAAGATGAAGTTTCAAGGGGGATAGGAGGAGGCATAAAGGGAAAGGAGAGGGTAGGAAAGGTGGGTAGGAGGGAGAATAGGGAAGAGAGGAGTGAAGGAGGTCGGGGGGAATGGAGAAGAAGAGATTTCAGGGAGGCGCAGAAAGAGGAGTAGGTGGGGATGGAACGGATAGAGAGAGGTAAAGAGTTCCAATGTAGGGGGGCCAAGAGCTGAAAGGAACAGAAACGCAAAGACATGGAATAGCGCACTACTTGTCCCCTGTTCTTACTTGTGCCGAGTCAAATTTTTGTCATCTTTTCCGTCCTCCCAGATTTCTTCTCCTTGTTGTTTTCCATCCTTCCTGCTTGCCTTTTTTTCTACCTCGTGCTTGGTCCGGCCGTCTCCTTCCTCCTGCTGTAAGCCTCAAATTTGTTCTCCTTCCTCGCATGAGGTTATCCTATGCTGCCTCCCCTCCCATGTGAAGAGTAGTCCAAACGGAAAGGTCCATTTATAGCTCCCTTGGTTGGATAGCAAGAATTGAACAACTGAGCCCATTTATCTTCTCTTCAGGAGTGTGGATTGGGCAAGATCCTGATATAGTTGAGTTTCTTTAGTTTAGGTAGGGAACTCCATTGGTGTTAAGGAGAGATACATTTGTTTTTCGTTTGAATAAAAGTCTTTAGCAATCATCCTTGTTCAGTATCTTCATTCCTTGTCACCACACTTGGTAGTATTAAATCTTAAGTGAGGAAAGGAAGGCATATTGCAGTAACAAACAAAAGTGCTTTCAGGTTGGATCTTGGAAGACCTCGGTGATTTCATGGTCTCAAAGGCAAAGGGGGTTAGGGAGTTCCATCACGGAACAGAGTCCTTGTCCATATGAGGGGAGTCTCTCTGTGAGGTCCCACTTTCTGCCACACACAGGGGGATTGTTGCAGAGTGGGCTCACCTCCCTAGCCTCACAGGAAAGGGCTCCCATCTGGGGAGAAGGGACAAGATCCTGTAAATTGTCACAATAAGAAGACCCCTTTCTGCTTAAAATGTTCCATATCTGTATGTGTTGATGTGTTTTCAGAGTCTTCCGTGCATGTCTAAATTACAGGTTATGTTTGTGTACACATTTTTGCATTTTCTAGGTGTTATAGCATGCCTCAAACGCCTTATTTACATATTTACATTCCAGGTTAGCCATGGTCATCTCCTGTTTCCCAAGTGTCTGTGTGTTTCATGTGTTGTGCACATTCCCAAATAAAACTGGTTGCTGATCATATGTGTATGTGCACTTTGTTTCTGTAAGTGTTTTGTGTGTTTTCCAAACGTACAACACATTCTAGAAATATAGAACTATTTGGAAATCATTTCCTGATCAGATTTCCTTTTTTTTTGCATGCACCTGTTCCCCATAAGGTGTAGGTGCATACTGCAAGTATTGACAATCATGCCCGACAACTTTGAGAAAATGTTTTTTCTGGGTTGTGGAAAAACGCATGCACAGCAATTCTTTTTTTAAAAAGAAAATATTTCTATGTCCAAAGGTTCATGACATTTTTAAAATATGCCATGTCTTTACGATGCGGCGAGACCATTTTTGCGCAACAATTACAAGTTTTTATTAATAACATCAAAAAATGTCATAGGAAAATATTTCTCTACGTAAAGGACTAAGCATGGTGTCACTATTACAACACTATAATATATACTGAATCCCTTTCGACATAAAAAAAATCATTTGAGCTAGCAGGCAATACACCGATAAAGGTGCAGGATTCAGGGATCATGCCCCCGAGTCAATCGTTAAAGAGAGCATTGGAAATTCTGATCAGGTCCAGAACCTTTGATAAAACATAATTCCTATGGTTGTTACAAAATATATAGGGGAGGATAGGAGTGGGGACAAAGCGGAACCCTGCGAGACAATCGAAGAAATGTACGTAACATGAAGGAGTCATGAAGCAAGACACACACAACAGATTCAAAGTTCAAACAAAAATAGTTTTAACTTAAAGGTTAGGATGGTTGAAGGCCTAACCTTCCCTATGCTAAGATGGGATTTCCGTACCCAAAGAAAGGATAGTCTGAGTCAGTAAGTTCAACTTAAAAACCTGTATGTGTCCAAAACCTATACTTGGCCTCACAACTAAAGCTAAACAATGTGTAGGGATGTCAGCAATAAAATAAATAGTGTTCAGAATAACGTTCTGAGCTTCTTCCAGCTCTTGGCTTGCTTTCCAGCTCCCCTTCCCCAAGTCCAAGACAGTTCCACAAAGTGTTGGGTTCCTTATCCAGGAAGGCAACAACGTTCCAAAAAAGGGGCCTTGAGGTTCCCTTCCTCAGGACAACAACACAGTTAATAAGGTCTTCTGTTTCCCTTCCACAAGACGTCAGCTTGTCCAGTTTACCAATTCACAATTTGTTTGTCTCTCAATATTAAAAACCAGTTCCAGATCAACTTTACACTCCCGATTTCTCGCCGGTTTATACAGATTGCTTTCTTCTGCTTCACTTCAGCAATCTCTTTCATAAATTTGATTTGCCATCAATATGTTTCCTTCACTTTCATAGATGGGGTAGCCCCAGTCTAAACACAGTTGTCAGACCACATGGTCGACCCATTACAGGTCATGCAAACCTGTCACCCTAGGCTTTCTTGCCCACACAGGTTCTTCTGTCACTGCACCGGTGTTCTGATTCACATTCATTTGACTTTCTTCTGGCCAGCCTTTTGGCTTTGCCACAATGCGTTTTCCTCTTTGCCAGTCTATTGACTTTGCCACAATGTGTTCTTTTCATACAGTTCACTCTGTGGTTCTCTCTTTCCTTTACTTTCACACTCCTAGCAATATTCAGCACTTGCTTTCCATTGCATTTCATAAGATTTGTTCTTTGCTTTTCAATATATATTACGTGTTATTCACGGATGTATGTTAATGTTAAAATATCGTATCCCAAAAGACCGAATTACAAAATCACAGAGCCCACTAACCGGCATTTTATAATTCAGTCTTTTGGGATTTTGGCCGTTTGTCCACTGCACTGCATATATTGTATATACACCCCTGCAACCGCTGCAGCCCATAATACCGAAATGGAGGGGCAGGGTCACCCCTGCGACCCGGTTGGATATTATGGGTTTAGATCTGATCTACTATACTGAATGTGCTCTAAACGTGCAGTTGGCATTTTAGATACAATCTTTTCGTGCAATCTGGTTCTTCACACAAGCTTGCCTTCCATTCATGGGCTTGTCAAAAGCTTTCCTTTAGTTTGGTATTCAATAGCTCTTTATTTCTTATTGTTTCACTCACAGTTCATCTGGTTCGTATTGATCACTATAACTCTTCACTTAGGGTTCACTTCATCTTGCACATCGCATTTTGTTCATTCAACAATTACGTTTGCCCTGCAATAGCCCTCAGGAGCACCCCAGTACGAGTGTCCCCTTTTGTTCACTCACAGGTCCCTAGCAGCTCCTCTGGGCAGCTGCTTTCCTGTTCTGCTCCGCATACAGAGCTTCGTAGTATTGCAAGCCCCGCTCGCACACCGGTATTCTGTCTATGAGTTGCCGGCAGCACCGCTCGCCTCTAGCGGACGCTGCTGGTAGCTTGCAGTCACAACTGAATTTCTTCCGTGCCCAGCAGGTCCTGCTGTGGGCACCAAACGAGAGAAGCTCCCACCACTGTGGCCCTCTCTCAGCCTGTATTTGTATTGTGTTTTATATAGCAGGTTTGTCCAAAGCGCTTTACATAGAACAGTCAACAATATAATGAATCAGAGTTCATAAAGAACAACATTCAAACTGTGTTCATGAATAGCCTGCCGGGCCGCAGCGCCACAATCTCTTCAGGATACTTGCCTGCATTTTGGCCTCCAGGTAGGACGCTCGTCGGCAGCCTCCTTCTCCATAGGATTGCTCCCCTCTCATTCCGGAATCGCTTGGCCCGACTTCTCTCCTCTCCGATTGTCGGCTCCACCTTTTATGCACCTGCAACCATTTAAGAGGTTGCAGGTGCGAGTCTTCAAGCCAAATTTCCTGACCATAGTTAGTGGAGTTCTCTGGACATGCCTGGCCCTCGCAACAATCTGCAGGCCTCTTCCTCGTCTCAGTACCAGAGTGATGAAATTACATGTTACTATATACCATGCAAGGTTCGAAATTCCCGGGCGCTGGGCGCTAAATGGCTTCTGGTTCGAGTGATTTTGCTCCTGGTATGGGCTCCCACTAAGGCTGCCAGGAGCTGTAAAAGGCACTACTTCAAAAACTGCTTCTGCAGATTGCCGACTAGCATAACTAGATGCGAGCAGAACGTAACAGGAGCTGCAAGTTGTCATGAAACTGGAAGTGCAATGACAGATACATTTGTATCCATGTTTATAGTGCTCCGCTAAAACAGGCCTTTTTAAACTTCAAAAGATGACATGCATTACTCACCGTAATAGCATTTCTGATGCTTGCTAATCTGCTTAAATTCACATGCTGTGCATAGTCTGACATCTAGTGGTAACCGCAGAGTATCGCATCTTGTCTTTTGAGAATCGAAAGGGGACGTTAACATGGGCATGCCTGTAATACTATCCCTACCGTGAAGTGTAGTGTACCCAAAATCCCTCATGCGTCGAGGTCCCTTATGATAATTTTTCTTAGCAGTTAAGTGGCCCGTTGATGACAGCAAGTGCAAAATGGTGCGAGAACCTGCCCATTTAGTAGCAGTGCCTGACAAATGCCTAATACTTATACACAAGCCAAAACTGTTGGTTTTCCCAATGCTGGTTTTCAACAGGACTTCGTGAAGGGCATGCATAGTGCTTGTAAATCGAGTGGCTGATGGCAGACCCTCGTTAAGACACTTCTTACACAAGTAAGAGGTTTAGAGCTCCAATTAAGTCATTCCATCTCAGAAGACTTTTTTGAAACAACCCTGGCGCGCATTTGAGTGCAAAGTCTGATGCTAAGGCTTGATTAAAGCGAGCTGAAACAGTTCCCATGATGAGGTGTTTTGGCCAGAGAGAGGCAGGTACTGGGTGTGAATGGCCATAGGGATTAGCAGGTCTATGGGTGGGCAAATAAATAACTACAAGCTGTGAATCCCTCCACATATGCCATCTGTACTCCAATGTAAATGTTTCGGCTTATAGATGTTGCAAGCGACACCTAATAGCCAAAACTAAAAATGTATTGTGTACTGCAGCATTCTTATGGGTCTGCAGTAAAGGGAGCCAGGGCTATTTTATTTAGATGCTGCTGCATCCGAGAGCCATCATAATGGCCCTGCATGCAAAGTGTTGCAGCTATTTTAACGAGCACTCTGCAAAGGTGCCTCAGCATGTGCTGGAATTCCTTTTCCTCCACATTGTGTGTTTGTTTAGAGCATTACATGTGTGCTTGCTGTCAAGTAAAAGAAATAACCAAGCATTGATAGAATTAAAACTATTTGAAGTAGACTGGTCAATGAGGTCTGCTTGTTTTGCATAAACAGTAGTGGTGCCAGGGAGTGGTTTGTCTGCATTACCAACTTTAGTTGGCTAATCAATGTTCAACTGCAACAGTTACTTTGCATGTAAATAATTAGTGTGCAGCATTAAAAAAAAAAAAAAACATTTCCTACTGCAAAGTGGGTTCATCCCATGAGGCCAGGTGCAAGTATGTCAATCTCCAACGATATTGGTGCAAAATGCACGGATATGTTTATATTCTAGCCTTTCTTCAGCAGTCAAAATTAGTGTCATTTAGTTTGATAATAGCAACATCCGTTATTCACAATGCAGTGATGCTACTCGCAATTACTATGATGCAGTGAAGTTTACATTTTTGTGCAAGTAAGGCCCTAGACCTAGCAATATTTTCAGTATCTGGCACAAGAGCCAATGAGATAGCCGATTATGTCCCTCTCCTTTTGTCCAGATTCCCATAAAAACAGCCGTATTCAATAGCTGGTCCCACCCCTAAAGCCCCCCCAAACCCAATAAGTCCCACTCAGTCCTCCAGCCCACTACTGCCATGCTGACACATCAGATATCACCAATGCATTTTTCTTATGCAAAAGGGCAAACATATACAGTCAGTTACTTTTCAAAGCCATACCTGGATCTTCATCAAACAAGAGGAACTGCAGAACTACAGCACGAGAACAAGCGTTTAGCAGAGAAGAGGCAGAGAGAAAGAAAACTACCAGGGGAGTGAAGAGATCACAATGGAGGTTCATGGATCGACATAGATGCAGTTACAATGATGGATATAAAGGCAGACAGATTAAGTAAAGACCAAGTGAGAGGTAGCAGCAAAGAGGGACATTGTCCCAAAACACAGGAAGTAAATGTGAATTAATTGTAAAGCAATACGGCAAAAGACAGACAAACCAATAGATAGCCAGAAGTAGAGTGAGTGTGTGGTGTATTCATTTGTGGATGTGTGCCACAGTTTGTAAATAAGATGAAGTTACACGATTTTCTAAGCACTCCGGGGTGATATTCTGACAATAGTGCATCTCTCAATGTTACATTATTCCATACATTCGATCTGTGTTTCTAATGTGATTTCATCTGTCGCACAGAATGCATTCATGGCATATAACTTTAGTAGCCAAGCCCTGAAACCCAGATGTTACTTTCAGCTATTTCTCCATAAATACCAATTTGGACCCCTGCCGCTCCTAGTCGCTTCTTCCTCGTCCCAGTACTATAGTGGCATGAAAGAGGGGAAGCGATTGGCAACAGCCTATAAGGGCGCGGGGGGGGGGGGAGATTGGTTCTCACAAGAAAAAAGGGAGGGGTACCATGTCTCGCCTGCAGACACCCTCTCCCCAATCCCCAAGGACCGTCCACTCAGATGATCCTCCCTTGCATCTCCACCCTCAGAGTCAGGATCCAAAGGCGATGGCATTTCCCGGACCACCTGAGAAAATGATACAAGGGGAGTAGGTGTGTGGATCTCCACAGTAAGCACCATTTAAGGCATAGTTCTGACCGATAGAAAGGAACTGTTTGCTAATACCTGCTAAATACTAGGTTGACAAAAACAATTACAAAGGACGTTTAAGGGTGCAGAAGTAAGGCTCGGACACAATGGTGGCATGTTGTTGGATTTAGACTTTTATTAAATCTAAAGGATGGATAAATGCCTCCATCCCTAAAGCTAAGAGGGGTTTCCCTACCTCAAAGAAAACTAGCGAAACGGTCAGGAAGTCCGAAACTAAAAGGTCTGTCATTGTTGTGTCCCCAAAACCTACTAACACTTATAATCTATGATAACTGTGCAAGGATGGTCAAGTCACAAGGGTTCACTGTGTTTTAAACTAACAGAATAATTCCCAATTTTGCTGGTAATAAAAAGTAATCCAAAAATAATGTTCCAAAATACAAGCATTCCGTGCTAGCGTTGTGCTCCTTTCCCGCAAACAGCCTTATTACAATGCTAGGGTTACGCTCCTTTACCCTAGACTTCTACTGATCTTAAGTCACTGTACAATTCAAGAGGAACCGTTTCTCAGCGTCAGAGTTCTTATATCCTATCAGCATGACACGTTCCACAATCAAGCTTAGGATTCCTTTTTAAAATTGGTCCTAAGGTTCTTGACCCCCTTATCCTCAAACTCTCAGGTGAGTGTGGGTCCCAGACTCAATACTGTACATGGCTTTGTTCAATTGCTTGCCAATCAAGGGTTTTTTTCTTGTATTATCTATTTTTTCTCTCATGGTCCCAGACCCTCTTTGCTTTAAACTTTGGTTTCACATACAAGTGTGGGTCCCAGACTCGCAATGCTGTGTTGCATCTGCTTGGTTCACTCTTCTTCCAAGTACACAACGCTCTCTCATTTGCTTCAGGGTACCAGACCCTCTTGTTCCTCTAACTTTCAAAGAGGTGCAAGTCCCAGACTCGTAATGTTCCTTCAGGGGCCCAGACCCGCTTACACTTTGGGGTCCCCAGACCACCCCTTCTTACTCTTTGACTTTCAAAAGGTTCTTCTCTCTCTTCACCCCCTTGCTTCCCTAGACCTCTAGCACCTCCCAGACACCCTGCATACTTATTTCGTGCCTTCTTACAGGAATTGGCGGTTCCCAGGCAGCTGCGTCCCTATGCGAGGCTCCGGCAGCTTTCGGGCTTCCAGTGCGTTCATCAGCATCTCACCAATCTTCCTGTGCTGCCCCTGATGTTCCTCACCCAAAGGGAGGGAGGGTCTGTCTGTCTCCCTCTCTCTCTCCCCCACCTCTGAATCCAGACCCTTCAGGAGGATCACCTGTGTGAGGGGTCTTCAGTGAGTGGGGGGTGAGATAGCTGATGGTGAGATGCGGTATTCCCCCTCCCCTTCTTGTTCATCTACCCCCATCCTATTTTTGAGGGGGGGATTTTCCAGAGTCCCAACAACACCCTCCCCCGCCCCACCCTCTTACAAAGACTGGGCTGAGGAAGAAGGAAGAGGGTGGCTGAGGACTGAGAGTAACCAGACTAACTCTCTCGCATCATACTGGACATATCCCGTTAATCGGGTCAGTCAAATTCAGGCACGTTACCCTAAGTGCGTACACCTTATACCTATTAGCTCTCCTCACACAAATAAAAGGCAACACCTAAAAACACACTCTGAGCTAGGCGGATCATGAGAACGAGCAGAACTTCCGGGGCAGAGCAGAGCAACGGACCGAGGGACGAGAGCAGCGGGACAGAGACCCCAAGGCTTCCCTACTGGAGGTTGTGGGTTAGGTCTACTTGGTTGAAAATATTTTACCTTTTCACATTTGACTGAATTTTTTGTTTTGCTTGTTTTTCTGGTTGAAAAAAGGCACACCCCCTGCAACTGCCTCCCTATTCTATATTCAAATAAATGTGGTCAAATGTTTTTCGAACAATTAGGATAATACTGAGGTTGTTGCTTGTGACAGACTGCGAAATACTTGTGGAGAAGGCCAGATCCCACAAGTGAAGTTTGCATTGTGTTTCAAGTACGCTGGCGACCCATTTGGTGGGGAGAGGTGGGAGGGTACAGGTGAGGATGCAGGTTACATTCTTGGCCAGACGCGTGGGAGGGGGATAATTTCTCTGATTGCACAATAATTCCACTGCACATTTGTTGATTCTTCAGTTCTGGAAATCATCTGAGCCCCCTCCCAACAGTATATTGTGGTCATTTATCTGGCAAGTTATTGTTATGGAAAAGATTGGGGTCATAGTTGGAATCAAGTTCCCGATATCCCTAAAGAAGTGGGTTGACCTTTTACAGGCTAATGCAGCTGCACCGTTGAGTCCACAAATGCTTTGGTATTTCTCGCGATCAGATTAATGGGACATTTCTAAGGTACATAACTGAATCTCTCCCTACCCCATGAACACCCAGCCTAAAAAATGTTGAAGATTCTACATCTCGTATATACTTGGGGTGAGTACAATAAATTTACATATGAATCAGAAATCTGCGAGCGCATTGCCCACTCCTTTTTGCAACTTCTCAACTAATGGACAACAGCTACAATGAATTCTGATCAAATAGTTCCCCCATCCTAGCTTGTAATTGAGTTCTTTTGAAATGCCAGCTCTTGAATCTTGGCCGTTGTGAATCCTAAAGGTTCATGCTCCCCGGTCAATAACTGCTTGCCTCCACTACCAAGGGCAATCCTACAATCTCCTGCAATTCGCATAACCCGCTAAATTTTTTCAATTGCTCAATAAGCACATTGATGACTCTGAAGCCACTTAGCTAGCAGTGTTTTGCCACTATTGAAAAATACCTATTGTCATCCTACACACCACTGCATTATTTTTATATCATATCTCGAACACACCTTCTCCCTGCCAAAAAAATGTGTGTGGTAATGCAGGGTTTCTTTTTGACTGAGATGTCTGTTGATTTGGAGTGTACGACTGTGTTGCATGCATGCTCCCTACTTTTCAGTTGAGAGCTGGTGCTGCAAATGTGCTAGAGATGGTCTTATCTCATACCTTTAATATGTAACCTGAAAAACATGCAATAAAACATTCAACCAGTTTTTAATCTCTTGAGCCATACATAAAAAAGTAACAACTTGGCAGTGTTTTACCAACTATAGTTGTTTGTTTAGCATAATAACTTCTCCATTCAAGCACATACAGTGTATAAGCTATTCATGGAACGTAATCAGGTCTGATTCATATTGAAAATGGGCATTGATGTCAGTGGTATCTGCCTGATTGGTAAATTTATTGAGGTACTCGACTCCATCAATCTCTATGTCCTGTGACGAATCTGAGGATGTTGTCCCATCTGCCCTATGGAGGATACCTTTCCCATGGGGCCAGAGCCGTGCATCCACAGAAACATAATCCCTGTGAGGGGGGGGGGGAAGAAGAGAGAGAAAGAGAGAGAAAGAGAGAGAAAGAGAGAGAAAGAGAGAGAGAACTAGCAGGTGAGACACCCTCCGGTTTTCCATGATACGTCAAGTAAATTGCGTTTCAAACCACCCACAAGCCAACAGGGAGGGGACATGGGAATGAAAGTAAAATATAACAATGAAAGATAGAGGCGGGCCTACTAGGCCTTGTGAGCTTTGTGACCGTGCAAGTGCAGAGAGAGAGAAGGGATGAGGGAGTGAGGGCCAAATTCTAGGAGTACCACAGAGGGAAGTGATAAGGAATAGGCAGCTGTTGAGTGACTTGGTGAGAGTGGTCAACTGCAATAAATAAAAGTGCAGACCTGAGTTGGCATACGCCAGTTGGTGCCAAGGCAAGTGCTGGGAGCGGGCAGAGGCTTAAGGAGGTGTGTGTGGGAGGCCAGGACCCACGAGGACACAAGGGCCCTGGTCACCAACCTCAGCAACTCTGGAGTTTAGCAGAAGGGAAGGAGGAGGTGAATTTAACTCAAGACGAAGAGGAAGGGGGAGGGGGGAGACTGTTAGATAGGAGGGAGCCTTCTGAGGAACGATATCGGCCACCAGCTCGCTGTTTAGCAAATCGCTTGACATACAGAGTTGGTGCCGGAGGAACATAAAGAGCTGGAGGGAGAGTATTTAGTGAGAGCCAGTTGTAGGTTTCTTCAGGAGGGGGCACACAAGGTAGTGCTTGAGGGAGGAGGGGAAAAGATCCAGTAACAGAAGAGTGATTGCAGAAATCAGCAAGTGCAGGGGCAAGAGAGACAATATTGCCTTAATGGTTCTGGAGGAACAGGGGGAGACCTGCTTGGAGGCGACCGTCATGGAGCGGACAACTCTGGTGACCTCATCAGGTGTGATAGGAGAGAAAGGCAGAAGGTGGGACCGGGGGCGGAGGTGGGTGAAGGGGAGAGGGAAGCGAGGGTGCTCAGGTTTTCCTGCATTTTTGTAGTGAAGTGTGTGGCCAGTGCATTGCAGAGGGACTGGGAGGGAAGAGGTGAGGAGGAGCCTGCGGAAGAGTTGGCTAGTTCCTTGCAGATTTTAAAGGGTTTCAAACCCAAATAAGGGAGATGGGACATTTAACAGTTAAAAAAGAGTTGGTAACCAGATATATGAAGAATATAATTTGCTGGATACAGAAGAGAGTGAATGTTGACGAAGAATGTAAACCTGGGATTTACACTCAAATACTGAACAAACTTAAAAAGCCTTGCAGTAGAGTAAACTAGGCACAGAGAGTCTGGAACCCGCACACAAGTAGCAAGATCATAGAAACCCTGGCAGGAGAGAAAACCAGGGATCCGAGAAAAAGGGCTGAGACCACCAGAAGGAATTGTGAAAAGCTGAGAAGGATCAGGGGAAGAGATCACCTCCTCCTTGAATTGTGGATTGAAAGGGGAAGAACCATATCCCTTTTTTGTGTGCAAAACAACTGTATATTGGAACGTGGTGTGTTAATGGAGAAAACTCAAAGGAAGGGACACCCCGTTGGGAATGTGTATTATACAAGGCTCATATTTGACGAATCAGAAGAACTCTGGGGGAAGTGAAGGCACCTTTTCGGGGTGGAACTTAATTGATTTTCTTTTCTTCACTTTAGAACTTTGTGTTTTGAACTTTGGAAGGAAGCTACAGGTGTTAAGATAAAAGACATCCCCATTTCACGTTATATTGAGTCTAGTGTGTGAGGGTC
Organism: Ambystoma mexicanum; assembly: GCF_040938575.1. Classification (NCBI taxonomy): domain Eukaryota; kingdom Metazoa; phylum Chordata; class Amphibia; order Caudata; family Ambystomatidae; genus Ambystoma; species Ambystoma mexicanum. Next base: position 1,341,827,590 of record NC_090923.1, on the reverse strand, counting down.
AGCTTAGAATTTGTAGACACAGGACAGAGAACTCTCGATTTAGATATCCTGACACAAACGTTCCTTAGTTTTGTTGAGGCAGGGAAACCCCTCTTAGAGTTAGGGATACTTGGTATTTCCCCAACCCCTATTTTTGTTAGGCCAATAAAAGTCTCTATCCAACAGAAAACCTATTACTGTGTCTGAGTCTTACTCGTGATCCCTTACAGAGGAGAAGAATGGTTTCATTTAGTATAAGGGATTGGGTAATTGCAGCAGGCTTTTGATTTCCAGGTTTTGTTAGGTGTTTGGGTCATGTTAGGGCAACAGTCTTGTACTTTTTTAGTGTTTAAAAAATATATTTTCATTTTCCCCACTTAGCATTGCTTGTATAGAATGACTATATTTTGAAACCTACTTTCTGCTTACTGCTTTTTCACATGGCTTTATTGTCCTGGTGACATTTTCACATAGAACCGGTTTCAAAAATGTGTACACGTATGAAGAGGAAGGCACCCAAGCCCACATATTATTCAGGATTGTTCAGATATTGAAGTGCCCGTCAGAAGTAGGCTCACACGGCACTGCAGTGCTCCTCAGAGGCGCGCTCCTCAGAGAGGCGCGCTCCTATAGAGACTCCATAATTGGAGGAACTGTGAGTCCTAGGGTGCTCTGTGCCGATGTCGGCACGTAATGTTGCGTCAGCTGACCGGTGCTATGCCAGATCGGTGTCCCAGAGGATACGCACCACAGCAAGAGGCGTAGTTGCAATAAAAGGAAACCACGAGTGATCATGTTCTGGTTGCTGTCCTTATCCTCCCGCCTTAGTCTGACACTCAGGAACCTCCCAGTTTACACTTGGGATTCCAAAGTGTGGGATCTAGGTAGGTTGGCTTGCCACGCATACCTGTCGGAAGACTCTGTCTCCACATCAGCTGGAGATTCCAGACAGTCCCATGCTCCTCCACTCCCTTAGTCACATACCCATGCGTACAATAATCAGCCCCCAGAACAAATGCTCTCTAACAGAACAGAAGACAGGCAGGCAGAGTTTAAAGAGTAGATTTTGCAAACCGCTTTGCCAATTGCAGAGGCTCTGTAGTTCCTCCTTTTTTAAGCAAGGGATGACATATCCAGTTTTTCAGTTGCAATACACAAACGTATCCCTTCAAGGCTCTCAAATGTAAGAATACATTTGCACTAAATCTATCTAGAGGGATTCCTTTCCCATCATAAAGGGGATTCCGTGCTTTTAAACCCCCATCTCTCTAGTTAGAAGAATTATCCTGTTGCGTGCCAAGATATAAGTCTTGATTGTTAAAAATAAGTGTAAAAGGGGTGGAGATCGTGAATTTGGAAAATGCACCTTTCCAATCAAGGGTAACCTTAGATGTTTCATTGTGGTTTCAGATTTACTTTGGGCTGGAGGGAAGGCTATAAAGACCACCCAGCAGTAAGACAACCAGCAGGGATTCCAGCAGAATCCATTTCCAGTCAGATGCCAATCAGGACAAAATGTGCAATTATGAGTGATTTCTAGGTTAGGGACATTCAAATCTCTCTTATATTATGGTTGTTTCAAAACTTCTGGCAGCAAAGGAACCCGTTATCCCAACTAAATGTGTGTATTTGTTGCAGATTAATTAGGGCCTTCCCAAAACGCCCCACCAACAGTTCCATGCCTTTTACACAAGTCTAACCTTTCTAGGTTTGCCACAGTAGTGAAATGGTGAAGGGTGACATTGCATGTAGTTTAATCAATGTGTAGAACAACCCAGTAAAAAAAAAGATTGGTTTGATGCCATTCTTACCAGTTTCTGAAGGGAAGCCAGCTCTTCAGGGAGGTAGCAGAGCCCAGTTCTGTTCAGCTTCAACCATCGTAGGCTGGTCATAGATTTGACATGCTCTGGGAAGTAGCCGCCCTATGAAGAAAGAATAAAGGTTGGCTTTGTTACAGTTTAGCACAATGTACATTTAAAAAGTAAGGAATGAGATGTAAACAGTGACCTGGAGACAGGCCTATAAACAGGCTAGATGTTAAAACCAGTAGAAGTACTATGAACGACGGTGTTCACACAAGGCCCAATTATCAACCAACAGTTGGAAGCGATCAACAAGTGGACCTTGCCCGGTTGCTCAAGATAGAGTCACATTCAGCACTGGATCCAAGTTCAAATCCACAATTAATTAGATAAGAAAAACAAAACACAGATGTGTATTGTAAAATTAGTGGATGTAATCTTGTAGGAATGATTCAGCAACAGAAAGCAAATCCATTCCTTTGAGAAATTATTTGTTTTGCGGGTACTGTTAAATGTCAGATTCTAAAAACTGTTAAAGTTGGAAGGCAACCAACAATATTGGTGGCTTTGTGAGTGCTTTTCAGCATAAGCATGTTTTCAGAGCTTCTGAAAGGGAAACAGTTTATCTATAGCCTGGTAGACCAGAGTGACAGGAGAGTGGAACGGAATGTAAAGGCTGAACCGATCAAGGTTGTACACTGAACGAACAAGATTTAATTGTCAACAAGCCATCTTCATGATATACAAAAACTGAGAGTGTATTTAATTATTAAATACTTCTGCTAAACAATTTCAGTACACAGTGTGAAGACATCATGAAGAAGGACACAGACAACAGATTCAGAATTCAAAACAAATAGCTTTATTAACATAAATGTCAGGTTGGAAAAAGGCCCAGCTTGCCCTATCCTGAGTTGAGATTTCCCTACCTATATAAGAATCTGTCTGTGTTCAAAACCTATACTTGCCCACACAGTTAATCTATGCAATGTGTAGGAATGTCAGCAACCAAAAGAAATAGTGCCCAATACAAAGTTTCAAGTCTCTTCCAGCTCGCAACTTCCATTCAGCTCTCTTCCCTAAGAAGGAAACAGTTTTAGCAAAAGTCTTAAAGTTACTTCTCTTGAGCTTAGAATGAAGTCGTTTTGACCAGTTCTGGGATTCCCTTGCCCAAGATCAATGCAACACAAATCCAAGTACCATTTGATCTCTGCAACCCTCGATTCCAGCACTGGGCCATCAATCTACCAGCAAGCAAGGTAAGCCCTCAAGGGCTTAGTGGGGCATTGCGGCACCTTGAATGGATCAGAGCGTTGAGCGCTCTAAAAATGAAAGACTAAACTTACATTTAATTTGATTTTACTGCCTGCACTTAATCCGCTCTTTATAGCGCCCCACTGGTGATCCGGGTGACTGTGTGCTTTTCACCAGCAGAGCACTACTGTGCTAATTAACAAAAGCTTGTGTTTCCATCATTGTCGCTGCCGAAGGTACAGGCATTGGAATGCCTGCCCTACCCTCTAATCCTGTGCTACAATTGGGTCCAGCCTACCACTTCAGGCCCAATCAGGGGAGCCAGCACTAACCAAAGGCCGTGGTCTGGACCTATGTGCAGCTGGAGGGAGCCCCCACCCCCTCCATGCCGCTGCTCCCAACATTGCCCAGACAATGAAAAAGAAACGTACTGTACCCATGCATTTCGGAACCATGATAAATGTGCTACAATTTCTTAGCGAAAAGCACCCTGCATCACCCGCTCCTGCACCACAACCCTCTACCTGGCTGCATGCTGAATCCTGCCTCCCCTGCCCTACAACCTGACTGCAACCTGCATCTTCTTACCACGTGATATCATATGCCGTAAACTTCACTTATAAAACTTGCTTTCTACAGCCTGCTAGTACCAAACTCATAATGCCTCTATTATCATACTCCATTTGTGCTGTTTCTAGTACTTTTTGGCAATTTCGAATCTCATATCTACTCTAACTGCACACTTATCCTACCTCTCTCAAGAAGTCTGGAAGAAAAAAAGCTGTAAAAAGCTCTCCTGCACTCTAATCCAGGCCTACCTTTTCCTGACACTTACAGCAATACCACCTTCCAGACAGACCATGACAGATCTCCTCTTCATTGGCCCCTTTCCAGACCTATGGACCCCCCACCCCAATCTGGTCTCCTTTTCTCCATTTTCCTCCTCACCCACTAATGGTGGTACTAGGTGGGAAGTATTCCTTGCATACTTCTCATCCTATAGGTGTAACATCAATGTCCATCACAATGGCACCATCATGGCGCAAGGTTCTCAAACTACTCTTCTCCTGCTCGACCGGCACCTGCCTGCTCTCAAACTTACTCCCTTCTCCTGCCATCACTGCTTCCTCTCCCCTCACTTCTCCACCACCGATGGGATTACCACGTCCCTGTACACCCCCTCAGAAAGCCTTCAAAAAGGTGGTAACCAGCTTCATTTAGCTACTCTGAATGCCCGCTCTGCTGTCCAACACTCCTCTGACATTGGTTTCCTTCTCGAAGACTGACTTTTGACATTGTTGCTCTTACTGAGACGTGGTTCAATGCCAGCTCTGTCACTGCTCTTGGCACTCTCCTTCCTGTGGGCTACAAAATCCTCTCCAAACCTAACAGGCCTGTAGGTGGAGCGGCCCTCATCTTCCCTGAGTGGGTCCCTGCTTCCATCATTCCTACTCAATCCTACTCCTCTTTTGAACACCTCATCTGTAGGCTTAGAGTATCGCCTAGTCTCTATCTCACCCTCGCCACCATCTACAGACCCCCTGGCCCCATCTCCCTGTTCTCTCTGAATGGCCCGACCTTACCTCATCCCTTTAAAACTCTTCTCCCAAACGCCTTCTCCTTGGTGGCTTCAACTTGCACCTCAACTCTCTTGAATCATCCACCCCTCAGATATATATATATCTCCCTCTCCCTCTCCCTCTTCTTCCTTCCGGCCCGACTCACTCTGCCGGCCACAATCTTGATGCCCTCATTTCTGGTGAAATCCCTTTAATCTTTAATCCGGTCACCACCTCCTCTCTGGCTCTGACCACTCTCCCCCCCCCCATCTGAGCCCCTTGACCCCCCCTCCCCCCCCATCTGAGCCACCCCCTGCACTGGCAGCCTCTTTTGCCATCATTCAACCATTGAAGCGAGTGTCTGTTGCTGCTTTTGCCTCCACCTTCAAGCCCCCCCCCACCCCCACCCCCACCCTGCCACGTCTCCCTCCCTCCCTCCCTCCTTCCCTCCCTCCCTCCGTCTCTATCCTGGCTAACCTGCACCTTGCCATCTCTAACACTCTTGATATCCTCGCACCTGCAACAAGGATCTGCCTAAAACCTGCCACAGCTGGAATGACTCCAATCTAGCATCTCTGAAACGCACGTCAGACCTCCAAATTTTGCGGCACAAACCTTTATTTATTGCAGCATTTTTGTGGGACATTTTGTATTAACTGGAGGGTGTAAGATTGCCACCTTGCAGGAAATAGGCAGAGTGCAAGGCTAGAAGAGAGCCAGGGTATCATTATTATGTATCTTTTGTATTAACTTAATAGGAAGAGTCCCAGATGTCTCTGGCTTAGCAGAACAGTGTTTGAATTGGCTACATTTCTGGTTTAATGTTCATGCCCATTTAATAGTATTAACTAAATTGATCATCATCAATTGTAATGCTGAAAATATTCCCCTTCTATGTTCTCCAATCCCCCAAGCACCCACACACCTCTCTCACCAACACACATCTCACCAACTCTCCATCACAACTTACATTCCTTAACCTCTACCTTAATCCTCACTCTATCATACAAATACTCACGTGCTATGTCACACTGTCAAATCACAATTTGCACTGCCCAGCCCCTGCCACACTCCAAATCATACTCTCAACTAACACTCTACAATTCCTCCCGCAATATACAGTCCTTCATTTTTTTGTGCTGCTTCTGCATCTTGCATCCTTTCTCCCATTCTATTGCACTCTTCCCTCATCCTTTTTCCCAATCTGCAGCCCACTGCCTCTTTCTGGCCAACCACTTCCTCTCGGATTTCTGGCTCACTGCACGCTCCCTCTACTTTCTGTACCTCTGCTCGCTCTCAGACCCACCGCATCACTGCTTCCTCTACTCTCTTGTGCAGCGCTTCCTCTCTGCTCTCCCTCTGCTTTCTTGCCTATCACTTCACATCTCATTCATCACTCTCCCTCGCTTTCATAGTGTAACCATTTTTATTTTTTTTAAATGTAGATTTTGACACAGTTCCTCAAATAATGGGGCATTTTAAAAAAAGAACAGAAAATATGCTATTTTTAGACAACCCATTTTTGGAAATGAGCAGGTCACCTTATTCTCAAAGGTGACCGGCGCATTTCCACAGGTTTCAGCTGTAGCGCAAATTGTGAGCTGGCCAGCTGCCTTGAATGGTGTTCTGGGTTGTTTGACCGAAGTGTAATTATTTGCGGCGGAATTGACCGTAGTCAATTTCACTTCGAATTGATTTGCACTTCAGCCAAACAACCCAAAATGTACCTTTTTTACCACCGCCTCACCCCCTCCCCTACTTAACTGCTTGGTCGCTGTCACTTCCCCTGCAACCCTACGGTGCTAGATCCGTCCCTCTAACGCGGGTCGGATCTGACGACGCAGGGTCCCTTCTTCGTTATTTTCTTTTTTTTCTGTCCCGCCTCCAATTTTGAGGAAAAAGGGGAAAACACTTCTGCAACCACCCTAGACCAAAAATACTGAACATGGGGAGCGGGTGACACCTCCGCAACACATGTTCAGTAGTTATAAAATAGGTCAAATTGTAACATTCGATAGATGTTTTTCATCAAAATGGGCAGTACTTTGAATAGAATCACTCTCCCGACAGTGTTCTGCAAGCTCCCAGTGCCTTTCATAGGGACAGGCCCTCCAGGTGCCTGCCGTTGTAAAATGCGACCCAAAAATGCATTTTTATCCCGTTTGAGGAACAGAAACGCAAGCGACACAGCAGCGGTTCATACCTTAAAAGAAATGCATGACAGGGTCAGGAAAGAACGTCATGCAGTGGCAGCCCCACATCTCGTGCGTATCTTTCGGCAAATTTAAAAGTGCATCTTGCTTGGAAATGAGGGATGCGCTTTTAAATTGACAGAAACGCCACTTTATTTGATCAAGGAGGTTGAAAAAGGCCATCTGAATGGGCCATCTGAATGGGCGCGCATATAAAATGTGCCCATTCATGTGTCCCTTGTGGATTGGGCTGCACTTTTTTGGGGCGCAAGTGATGAGATGTATTTCTTGTGTAAAAAAAAAAAAAAAGTTGAGAACCTGGCACCCTGAGTATTATTTTTTTTAAAACAGTATTTTTTGAAGATTCCTTAAAAAAAAAAAAAGTAAAATATTTTTTATTTTTTTAAAGATGCTGTTTTTGCACAAAACTGCCGTTTTTGTGGCATTTTGCGCAATACGGCCGTTTGCGCAGCATTTTGCAGGATCGCAAAATCGCTATAAACTGGAGGGTCTGGCAAGTGCAGAGTTGCTGAATGGAAATGGCAGATTTTGGGCTTATGCTCTGACAAACTGCCTGCTGTCTGCTCCAAAGGCCATATTGCTTCTCTATCCGCTTCAAGAAGCGGGCCCACATCTCTGGAACCTCTACCACAGCCGAACTTTTCACAATCTGTAAAGAACTCGCCAATTCACTTGCAGTCTCCACCTCTCTCCCTCCTTCCCATGCTCTCAGCACTGCCTTTGCCTCTCACTTCACATCAAAAACTCAGGACATTCTGTCCTCACTCTCCTCCAACCCAATCGCCTCTCCCACGCCTGCTTGTCTGCCTCCCTTGCCCCCCCCACACACCCCTCACTTTCCTCCCTCCTGCCCATAGCAACGGACGAAAAAGTGGTCCATTCTAGGGAGGCGTCCTCCTAACAGGTGCTCCCCTGCTCCACCAGAACCATCAAGGACAACATCATGTCTCTCGTCCCAGCTCTTGCCGACTTCTGCAACCACTCGTTCCCCACTGGTTCTTTCCCTCTATCCCTCAACTACTCCCTTGTGCATGTCTCCTAAAAAATCTGTCTGCTGACCCCTCCTGCGCAGCTAGCTATCGTCCTATCTCTACTACCCCCTTCCTGGGTAAACTCTTGGAAAAGTTGGTCCTTCCCAAACAACCCTCCACACTGATCTTGTTGGTTGCCTTCCTGGCCATCAATCTGGATTTCGGGTATCCAGAGGCACGGAAACTGATCTCCTGAACACCCGTAAAACCATGCTTGCAAATATCGACTCCAACTCTCCTGCTGTTCTCATTCTCCTCCATCTCTCCTCAGCCTCTGACACGGTCAACAATTCCATCCTCATAAAACATCTCCGACACCCTCTGCATCACTGACCGGGCACTGGACTGACTGACCGCTTTCCTCATTAACAGCCCTTTCCAGCTGAAACTGGGCTCTTTCTCCTCCACCACCACCCTCTCTACCTGTGGCATCCCCCAGGGCTCTATCCTATCACCATTGCTCTTCAATATCTATCTTGCCCCACTTGCTCACCTGATCTCCTCATTTCCAGTGTTATGCCAATGGCACACAGCTTTCCTTCCAACTTCCCTCTACTCCCCCCCTCTTCCTCCTACCTCATCCCCGTCTGTCCGTCATTCAGACATGGTGTGCAGCAAACGATCTCTGTCTCAATGCCAGTAAGACTGAGCCTCCTCATCGGGACACCCATGCCTTCTTTTCCTCCTACCCTCTGGCCCCCCTCTTTGGGCCATCTACCCCCACCATCTTGTGAGGCCAAAAACCTTGTGGTCATATTTCACTATGTTTTCTCCTTCACCATGAGGTGAGCATCATGGACCTTATCAGGAAGTCCCACTTCCAGCTCCACCTCCTCAGAAGCATTCTTCCATTCTTCCTTTGCTCAAGCCCAGGGACCGTATCTCTCCAGCCCCAAAACCTCTCCACTGTCCCTCAGGGGCTGCAAGGATCAAATTCAAGACCCTCTGCATCATCCACAAGGCCTTCTGGAGCCGAGGACCACACTATCTCCAACTCACCCCCCCCCAAATACGTCCTTGCTAGAGCCCTACGGCTCCTCCACTTCCAACTCTGACTGTCAAATGCTTCTCCAAGCAGAGAGTGGGGGGCCAGTCTCTCTCCTTGGCCGGTACCCCCCCTTTGGAACACCCTCCCCGCCCCTCTCAGACGTGAGCCGGACCTCCTTAAGTTCCGGAAACTGCTCCAAACCCTGCTCTTCTCTACCTCTTTCGCTTCCTTGCTAATCAATCCACTGCCGCTGTGGCTTGACCCTCATGAATTTCACAGGATCCCAGGCCCTTACAGTCAATACGAGTACCCCCCCCCCACCCCTGCACGCCCACTGCCCTGCGGGCCCCTTCTTGGTGGCACCACATTCCACCTTGTGAGTCTCCTGTACCAGCACTAAGCCTGAGGTTCTCCCCTTTGTCTCCCCTTAGCACTTCACTCCTGGGCCCTCCTCCAGCACTTGTCCAGTCCTGTTCCCCGCTCCATTCCCTTCCCCAGCACTTTTCCTCAATACACTTGCACGGCCGAATGCCAGAAGGCCTAGTAGGACCAAGACTGTATATTACCGTTTTGCCATCGTTTTTATTTCCCCTGTTCCCTTCTCATTTCGCCATGTGGTGCTTTGAAACACAATTCTGTTGTATAAAGCGCCTAACAAATGCTCAATAAAATAAAAATCTTTAGACTTTGTCCTCAAGTCAATAAAGGATTCAAAGTCTTAGGGCTCCCTTGCCCAAGACTTAAGTTCAGCAACACCAAAATAATCTTTTGCCTCTATAAAGGTCTTTGCCACGTGTAAGCCTTCTCTTTATAGTTGGTGGATCAGGTATAAAATTGTGATTATACTCAAAAGCAACTTGAAAGTCTTTATGGTTTACTTGTTACCGTTTCATTCAGTTGGGATTCACTGGGCATGGGTTGCATTTAAAAAACAGCTTTCCTTTTGACCTATGACTTAATATCGGTGGTCAACAGGCGCAGCTTGCACTCAAAAAACGTTTTCCATTTAGCCGGCTGCATAATACTCCTTTAACAATGTTCAATAAGCGCGAGTTGCACTCGCAACATACTTTCTGTCAGTCCGCGGTGCAATACTTTTTTTTTCATTCACTTAACTGTCCAATGCTCAGAGACTGGAGAATGTGTTTTCTCTCACACGCAACCTCTCCGATACAATGTATTCCTCTAGGAAAATTCATACACTTGCATACTGGGTTTCTCCTTTGCTAGAATCTCAACTGGTGTGTTCAAGGACCTCCCAGCAGCGTGAATCGCCCGGCCCTCTTCTTCCTGCATGAGGGTTACATTTTACGCCCCTCAGGCATTCCTGTGTCACCGTCTGAACATGGGGGAACAAGCACTTTGAAAAAGGAACCGCCTCTCCACACGACTCCATTTCCAATGCTGGATCTGCTCCACGGGGCTTCAGCAGACCTCAGTGGGCCTCTTTGCCACGGCTCCTTGCTGCTGCTCTTGGCCTCTCTGCTGATGCTTGGACTCCGCCTCTGCTTCTAAGTTCTTCCTGACACATTGAATTGCATCTGCAGCCCTTTCACAGGCTGTAGGTGCGAATGTTCAATTAGCCCAGAATTACCGCAATTAAAAAGGGACATGCCTGACCCGTACAACTCACAGCAGGCATCTTCCTCGTCCCAGTACCAGAGTGGTAAAGGAGCATAGTATTCATTACTCTTAGTTGCTTCTTCTTTGTGCCAGTACTGTCAATTGTCATGTGTGAAGGAATAAAGGGAACTGACTCGCAATAACCCCTAAAGGTTGGGGTAGGGTGGTTTGTCACTAGGCAACGGGGGATTCCATGTTTCCCCCAAGGGTACCCCACTTCCAATTCCCAATGGTCCACCACCCAGGTGATTCTCCCGCACTTCTCCGCCCCCAGGGTCGGGATCCAATAGCAATGGCCTTTCCCTGGCCACCTGAACAGAGGATCCAAGGGGAGTGAGAATACCAGCAGGTTTCTCACAACAGAAATCAAATGAAACTGTAGCATGTTTCTTTCACAATGTTAAATTTCAAATATACTAAGACTGCTTTATGCATTTTTGACTTAAGCTGGATGTAGTTATACAGACATAGCAATCGCATAAGTCATAAGGTGGAATCATCCATGCAGAAATATCACTATATCCCCCCCCCCCCAACAGACTACGGTCTGGAGGACCTTGAGTGGGGACACAATACATCACCGATAAGGGTCCGGTATCCTGTAACTACTATGGTGATGATTTGGCACTGTATAAAAGCAGATTAACAAAGCATAGCAAATTGTACTTCTCTAATCATTGCATTTGCCAGACCTGGTTCTAATAACGGTCTTCAGTTAATAAAAAAAAAAAAAAAAAGTTTGCCTGTGGGAGGCTGAAGCAATGTGGTCAAACTAGGGAGCCATAATTTGAACGCAGGTCATACAAAAAACACAATTAACTGAGTGAATAGACTGCTTCCCCTCAAAAATAGGAGGTGTGCTGGCCCAGTACACCCTTTTCTGGTGCTGCCGTTTTAGCATGGTGATCTCGGCATAGGTCCCTTTTTAGACGTAACCTGTAAGCTGCAGCCAGCAGGGCAGAGGGAACTGCAAAATTAAAAGGGGGGGGGGGGGGGAAGGAGCATGCCCGTCTAGACACGCAGCTCCGGATATAATGACGAAGGATTGAAATTCCCACCCCCACCCCAGAGTCCATCAAAAATCCACGCATATCTTGAAAAAGGCTCCTGAAGCAACAGATTCTTTGTGTCAAAGCCGAGTAATGGTGGAGTGGAGACCCTATTATCAGGCCATACTGGGCTCTGGAAACTCCCCGACTGGCCAGCAGAGAGGAATGCAGAGGCCACGAAGGAACACTGGCCTGTGCTCCTGAGGGTGGGTCCTCCGTATACTGTGAAGGCATCATGAAGCAAGACACAGAGAACGAACTTTATTAAATCAAATGTCAGGAAGGTAGAATGCCTAACTTGCCCTATGCTAAGGTGGGATTTCCCTACCTGAAGGAAACTAAAGAAAGACTCAGTCAAAGAGTTCAATTTACAAGTCTGTCTGTGTCCAAAACCTACACTTGCCCTCACAACTAAAGCTAACCAATGTGTAGGGATGTCAAAATCTAAATAAATAGTGTTCAACTCAAAATTCTGAGCTTTACCCAGCTCACAGCTTTCTTTCAGCTCCCAGTCCCCAAATACAAGCACAACGTAAGCATATTAGCAGAAAGTAGTCCATCTCAACAGTACATGAATAGGTTTAATGGATGGCGGGGCGGGAGGGAGCGAGGGAGTTATAAACATTTTAAAAAGTTAGATTAAGAGCATGGGTGCAACAAAGCTGTTTGTTGAAATTAAGAACTGCATAAGTAAGAATGCATATTGTGTATTTGTATTGTTGGCTCGTTCTAATAAATAAAGTTTGTAAATAAAATTAAAAAACAATATGAAGGTGTATGTAGTATTTTTGGAAATCAGGACAGCATTCGATAGTGTGTCAAGAACCATCCTATGGTAAATTACTATCGCGGAACGCCCCTCCAGAGCGTCTCTGTCATTCAGATGCTTTACTCCGGGTATCAGGCCGTAGTCCGGTTTGGTCTGGGAGAAGTGACACCCCCATTCGACATCAATGTCGGAGCAAGGCAGGGGTGCATGTTGGCCCCCCTGATTTTTAGTATACAGGTACAGGACATTATTGACGCATTAGTGACGGGGTGCCTGGATAGTCCAAGGATGGGTTTTGAAAAATATCCAACCCCATCTTATGCCGATAATGCTGTAATATTGGCTATGTCTTCACAGGGCCTGAAGCCCTCATTGAATGTCTTCCCCCGAAAATGTAAAGAATTGCAGCTTAAACTGAAAACAGAGAATACCACGTTATACTACATACTGCCCTTTGTAAGTAAAAGTTGATGAAATGACCCTGCAACAGGTTAAACACTTTGATTATCTTGGGGTCAGGTTTCAAGAGAATGGGTGCTGGTCTGCTCAGATTACCAAAGCAAGTATTACCTTGGGGAAATATGATGGGGCCACCAAGTCCTTCTACAACAAACATGGCAGTGGTGCAATCTCACCAGCATTAGACAGTCTATTCCAGCATCCATATATGGAGCCAAAATCTGGGGCTGCGAGAGCACTGATGTACTTGACTTTTGGAACACAAGCTTCTAAAGCAATTGTTAATACTTCAGCAGAATACCCCAAGCACCCTGGTCCACCTTGAGCTTGGTATACTCCCCGTTGGAGAGACTGTTGCCCTAAAGCCAGACTAACACTGGACCAGGTTATGGCACAGTGTGTCTTAAAAAAAAAATACTGTGAGGGACAGATACATCTTATGACACTGGAGGGTGGTAATAGTTTAAGATAGGTCTTACATGCAAGACCTACCCTCATTGTTCTGGAGGAAGGTGGAACTTCGGATAACCCTCAGAGCCTAGATGGGCAGGCTTTTGCCACAGTAAACAAAATAAATGAGAAAAAAAAGGCCATCAATCCATTGAATTAATTGCTTGTTGATAATGCTTCCAGACTGAAACTTCGCAGTCATGAATTAGAAACCTTTCTAGAAGTCATTGTGCCACCGTTCGAAAGGTCACCGTTTGTCCGCCTTGGGCTAGGGACTTTGCCCCTAACATTCTTTACAAGATCCTGGAGCAGCTCGAGCAAATGCGAATGCCCCCCTGGGCGGGGCTAAAAACGAAACCGTGACCCATTTCTTCTCGATATGTGCTATGACCCTTAAACTGAGATGTGGAGATCAACAGGGATGTAATTTCACCAAAATGCTAGGGGTAGCGAAAGTGACTGACAACCCTTGACCTCTGATGACATCACAGGAAGTGATGTCATTTGACCCCAAAGTGATCATGGGAAGCGATGGAACACGACCTTTCACCCCTTGACAAAACCGGAAGTGACATCACATAGCATTGTTCCAGAGTACACTTTAAAAAAATATGGTTACAATATCACTATAATGTGATATACATTTCATACAAGAATGGATCACCATATGCATCGTTAAGATCAGTGTGTCTAGGCCCATATTACCAAATAACTGTGAATGCAAGCAGACGTCCACGGCCAAAGGATAATGATGTGTAGTTATATAGCACTTACGCTGAAGCGCTTTATTTGGAACAAATATACATACAATAATCACCCAAGCTGTGTTGGCACACATTTAGCGACCTCAGAAGGAAAGAACTGACTAAATCAGTGACTCTCCCCCTGAAGTGTGCCTGAAATAAACCTTTGAGTCTAGCAATGAGTGTAACAATTAATGTATAGAATTCCAGAAAGACAAATAATTTGGTATTCCTACTTTTTTTATTCGTTTTTTTTTTTAGCGGTAGCAAGGGAGACCCCAGGGTGGCGACCCCTAAATGACATCCCTGGAGACCAAATTGTTAGGTTGACTGGGTTTCGCACCGCCAACCAAGTACGGAACTTTTTGATATATTCTATGGCACTGCATGTAGTATTTGCAACTGCACGTCATCTACACAGAGCATGGATGTTAAGAAAAAGAGCCTTAGAGGCGGCAGACACCAAATGTGCGGCCAAGGAAGGTGCATAGTGTTAAAGATGTACTAATTTATAGATCGTCACTTTCTAATAAAGTGGTACTTTTCTTTGTGAGGCTGCGACCAGGCTCTCCTTGTTAATTCTTATGTACTTTGATCATCTGTCTTTTATTCATGTTTTTATCTTTTATCAAAATGTTTTACCAAACCCCGTTATCTGCCACAGCTTTTATATTTTGTATTTCAGATAGAAATATGAATTTATCTTGTTTTATGCATTTTGTTACGGACTTAAAAGTTTGCATTCCGAATAAAAGTTGCTTGACTGTTTCAACTACCGAAATACATTCCTCAACTATTAAAGGAGGGCGAGGACTTCATGCAAAAACTAATCTTTTAAAAAACAATAAAGAAAATGTGTATTATCTACATCAGCCAGGTTTTTCTACTATAAAGAACAATGTGCAGCCTTCCAGAACTTGAGTAGGGAGGTGTGATGACTCCTGCAGAGACATCACTGATTCCCCAGTGGTGTTCTTCTCCCACATGGCCACGGAAAGGTAGCCACTACCTGGTCCTGACCTTGGGGGTGATATTCCGAGGGTGAGCATGTGGTAAGAGATGGCTGTCGGGGAGAAGTGGCAACTCCAACAGGAGAGAACGCAGTATTCTTCTCTGTCCTGTGAAGAAGACCCTCTTATTCCCGAGTTCCTGATGGCATGTTGTCATTATTCAGAACTCTTCAGTGGTAAAACCCCGAAAACCACATTTTCCCCAAACTAAATAGAAAATGTGTGTCCGTTCGAAATGTTCAGCATACTTCCCACATGCTACATACCTGAAGTTTTGCATGTGGATAGGTTCCATGGTGTAGACAATGTAAAAAGTAAAAAAAATCCCTTTATTTTTTAAATTAAGCAGACTGCAATGCTTCCCCATGTCGTGCGCGTGCGTGCGTGCTCAAAAGGTTCAGTGTACTTCCGAACATGCTGCAATCCTGAACTTTGGCATGTGAGAAAGGTTGTATGGTGTAGACAATGTAAAAAGTATAAGATATACATTTTTCTATTTTATTCTTTCCTAGACAGTCTGCAATGCTTTCCCCTACCATGGCTCTTTGCGTCGTAGTTTTTTCAGCAGTTCTACGTTCATGGTTTCCCAAATTCAGCAGTTCATGACTGCCTGACAGCCATCCAGGCATGGTGCGAAGCTAACGATCTCTGCCTTAATGCCAGCAAGATGGAGAACCTTCTCATTGGCACACCTGAGCCCAGTTTCCCTCCTACCCTCTGGCCGCATTCCTTGGGGCAAAAACATTGGGGTCATCTTCAACTCCGCTCTCTCCTTCACATCTCACATATTGGACCATGCCAAGAAGGCCCACTTCCAGCTTCACTTCCTTAGAGGCATTCTCCCTTTCCTCACCTTTCCCATGAAGCTCAATGTCTCCAGAGCTCTGGTCCTCTCCAGGCTGGACTACTGCAACAGCCTCTTCCTCGATCTCCCCCCTTTCCTCCCTACGCCCTTCAGCTAATCCAGTATAGGGCTGCAAGACTTATCCTTGGCCTCAAGCCCAGGGACTGTATCTCTGGCTCCAAGGATCAAATTCAAGACCCGCTGCATCATCCACAAGGCTTTCTGGGACCACACTATCTCCAACTTTCCCTCCCTAAATGCTTCCCTTCTAGGGTGGCAGGTACATCTCTTCAGCTGGTGCCTCTCTTTGGAACAGCCTCCCTGCCCCTCTCAGACTTGAGCCAGGCCTCCTTAAGTCCCAGAAACTTCTCAAAACTCCCTTTTCTCTTCCTCCTTCCATTCCCTTCTAACCACCACACTACCGCTGAGACTGGCAGCCTAGTCCTCATGAATCTCACAAGTTACCAGACCCTCTACACAGTCGTCACCAGCACCCGCCCCCAGTTTCCCCTGAGCACTGCCCTTGCATGTCCCCTGCGCATTCCCCCTGCCACCCACGCACCCCTCCCCCCCCCCCCCCCGAGACTCCTCTGCCCTAGTACTTAGCCAGTGGCCTCCTTCCTTGGCTCCCCATGGCACTTCTCTCCCATACTCTCACTAGCACTTGTCCATAACTTTCTCCCGCCCCCCCTTGCATTCCTATCTTCCCAACTTCTCATCACTGCACTTGCACGTCCAAATGTCACAAGGCCTAGTAGGACCACGATTGTATATTCACTATATTGCCACTGTTATTTACTCCCCACTTGGTCTTGTGGTGCCTTGAAACACCATTCGGTTGTATAGGCGTCTACAAATGCTCTATAAATAAATAAAATAAATAAGTCCCAGAAAGCCTTAAGCACCGAGACAAAGAAGAAGAGTAAGGAGTCAATGTGCAATGAAAGTAACATCAAGTTAAACAGGTGGTCTAGTTGTCAGGTTCACAATCAGCTGCGCAGAACATTTAAAGCTGAAGATCACCAGCAAACAGAGAGGAGAGCTGCAGAGAAAGCAAACCCAAACGAGGAGGCAGACACACGTAGACAAGCCTTGTTAGAAGAGCCAGAATGTGAACAGGCAACCGCCTGCCAGCATACCTTACCGGAGAAGCACAAGTCTGGTAAACCCACATCGAGCAGCCTGGAGGAACCGCTGGAAGAAAGAGAGCCGCTGCGAGACCTGAAGAAGAAGCGGCCCTGCAGAGTTGCCCTGGTTCCATTAATGAGTAGGTGTAAAGCCGACGCAGGAACTGAATGAGAGTCTGCCTGACAGGGGAAGCCTGCCCAACAGTAAACCTTTGCCGCAACTGCACATTTCACCAGTGAGTCGACCCAGAGAAGTTGGGGGGCTCCGGGATGTGCCAACAAATTTATGTATACTTGGGTAATTATTTTGAATACCAACTAAGTAGAATTGAAGGGTAAAAGTGGTACAAACCTCCTTGTATGAGATGTCAATTGGGGAAACTTGGACAAGTATTGCCATAAGCCAAGAGACACTATTGAAGAAGCTGAAAGGCTGCAGTTGTACAAATCTCCTTATATGAAACGTCAATTTGGGGAAAATTGAAACAAGCATTGCTAAAAGCCAAGAGATAATAAGAGAGAAGTTGACAGAAAGAACTTGAACAAACCCCCATATAAGGGATGTCAATACAGAGGAAGTTGGAACAAGTAATATCTGATGTCAGTGAAGTATAAACAGTGAAGAAGTGCAACTGTGTTACTTTAAAGAAAGTGAACATTGTAGAAAGACATTGTGAAAGATAAACATTAGGCAGCGAACTCTTTTTGGAAAGAGACCTGGCAGGAGAGTATATCAGGGCATCTGCAAGAGCCACAAAAAAAAGGGGGGGTGGGAGGGGGTGGAATTCCTGGCCTGAGAGTACACAAACAAATCATTTTAGAGCAGTCATGTGAAATAGAAACTTTGACATTTCAAGCAGTTGTTGAAATTAAAACATTTTGCCATCCTGTAAAATAAAGAAGACTTCCTTTTTTCTATACTCCAAACGATGTTACGGAACATACATTTGCTTTGTGATCCTGAGGAAAGTATTATGTGAAGAGACATTTTATGAACTGTAACAGAACATTTTCAATGGTTTTCCTGAAACATTTCAGGGGATGGGAACCAAGAATTGTTGTTGGAATTTTACATTTGGATTTTTACACACACTTTTGTTGAATTGAAAATCGAGACATTTGCCTTGCACCTCTTGATTGTTCATGTTAATGTGAGGGTCAGATATATTTTGAACACAAGGTCAGCGTACATTGTGCCCTGGACTCGGGAGGATAGCTCAGCACCAACATGCTCGCCTTGGAAGCAAGACGACACGCAGCATGCAGGTTCGATCCCCGGGTCCGCGCTTTGAAACCTCTGGGTATTAAGCACGTTATAAATAACCTATCATATCATTAGTTTTAGTTTCATAGGCAGGGACACTGATTAGAATAGGGACAGAAAGGCCTTTATCCAAACCCTTTTTCTTTTAATTAAAATGACTAAGGTTGAAAACATTACAACTATGTGTCCACCTCTCATTTCTGACCCCTCACAGAGGTGAGACCCAATGCGCAACACGCTGCTTCCATGGAGGGGGGGGGGGCGAGGGGGGCGATTTGGGTAGCTCCAGGTTTTTCAGTCATAATTTACCATCTAAAGTGCTCGGCTTGCTTTTCAGGGGTGGATTCTAGGCCATATAGAGTCCCCGGAACAATCCTTCTACATTTTAAGAAGACCTTCCATGAAGCAGCCACCACTAGTAGAAATCACAGCTCGAAACTTTCCTCATACATAGTCAAATATATATTTCTAAGGCCTTCAATGTTTAAAGTAGATTGAATCAAGTAACGTAAGCACCAGATATTACTCATGGTGCTCACACCCTTTTGGAAACCAGAGTGTTGGCTTGAATTAGATTCTTCTCATAGGCCGAGGTGTTGATTTTATACAATAGGAAATACGAGAAAACGTTGGAAAAGGAATCAATCCATGCCAATAAACGATAATTGGAAGGATCATCTCATGGTCCTTTCTTGTGGATGGGAATTAGAATGGACTTTTTCAAACTATCAGGAATAGCACCAGAACTGACAATCTCAGAGAAGAACTTATACATAAAAGTGGCCAAAATAAATAAAAGGAGCTCTCTTTAGAACAATATTTGAAATGGCATCCGGGCCAGGCACACAGGAGGGTTTTAGTTCAGCAGTAATTTCTAAAATATCATCAATTGTGAAAATGCAGGAGTTAGGCTTATAAATTATCTTAGAGCTCTCCGTGATTGTGTCCATAACTTCATAATAGAGAGTATTTACATGATACTTCCATCTCATTACAGGGATGGGATTGATCTCAATATTTACACTACTTTCTGTCATATGTTTATTATACAATTGGCAGAATGTTCGATTTTCACTGGCATGGAGGCTATTATAACCTGTCATTGAGCCTTCAGAAAAGAAAATTCATGAAATAGGAGCCACATTTTGATATCCAGTCTTAAAATCCGTTATTAAATTGTTGCCTTCAAAAGAGTTAACTACATTTTTGTAATATTAGCCTTAAGTTCCCTTTTCTTTGTAGCAAAAGCAGCATCAAATACAACACCAGGCTTAGCTTTGGAGCAAGCAAACCATTTCAGAATAACGAAGTTGATTTAATACATAAGCAATCTCCTCAAACATGGTTGCAAGTTTCAAATGACCAAAATGATGACTGGGGTCGAAGTGTGTAAGTAAGACTGCTGTACGTTAATTTCTTTCCAATATTCTGTTCCCGCTCAAATGATGTGAAAACTCACCTGACAAATGAGGAGCGTTATCCTTCCCCAGAAGATTTAGAGAAACTTTTAAAAATCACATGATCATTACGAATTTAGGAGGTACCAGCAACTTCCTATACAAAGAAAAAAAAAACTCCAATCCAACTGACAACCAAACAAGGTCAAACCCAATTTGAATGTAAGGGCAGTGATTGGTAGGCAGTCCGGCAAATTCAGAGCTCGCTTTCACACCCTGGACTCCACTGTAATATACGTTAAAGCTCTAGTTTTATAACTAATTTTCCATGTCACACAGTAGCTTCAGTATGACTTTCATCCTGTAGAAAATGTATCAACGAGCAAAGCGAGAAGCTGCAAAACCTGGGCCTGATTTTCCTCATCTGGCTGCAGCTTGAGTCGCTTTGGGCATGATATGTGACATGAATATACCAATACTGTCAGCAGAGTCCACTGTAAAGCCCAAATAAGTAAGTCTTTGAGTTGAAATTATCATCTGATTTCCCACTGACGAGGTATATTGCATTTTTTTAGGGTCACTAATAAATCTAATAACACACGTTTTGATCTCATTAATACTTAATTTGTTACTAATAGAGTATTTCCGTATCGACAGTCGCTTCTGTAAACCCACCTGAGTTCTATCAAGAAGACACATTATCAGTTCTGTACCTTACGTACGCAGACAAAGTAGAGATCCTCGGGCAGCAAATAAAGATTTTGACAAAAATTCTCCAAAATCAGACAAGTTAAGGCTGAACAGGTAGGAAGCCAATATGCAACTCTGATGGAGTCCCCTTCTTCTGCCAAAGCTCTCCGTCATAGCACCCTACCCGTTCAACCCAACTTGGAGAACAGTTTTTACTTTTTAGGACTGAGATCATTAATTGCTCCTCCATAACAACAGGCAAAACTGAAAAGATGTTGAGACGTTTTTGAACACTCTTGGATTTAAAAGACACCCCTTAAATGAGGAGATCTTGAAGGGGTGGGGTTGATTTGTACATCTATAAAAATGCTTGTACCACCCAGCACGAACCAATCAGAAGAAGAAAGAGAGGTTGGTACCACACAACTAAGTACTGTGATGAGGAGGAGTAGGACTAATGAAGATTACCAGTAAGTAATCCGAGCAGGTGAAGTTTAAGTTCCAGTTACAGGAAAGGGTCTCCTGTGATGGAGAAACAGTATAACATGAGCAGCTCTTATTGCTGCTACAAAGACAGAATGCTCAAAGACAAATAAATAATAAGACTGGGCATAAATTGTGGGATAGACCATATAAAATAGAACATGGGAAACTGTACTGTGGAGAATGGAAGGAAAACAACAATACATGTAAGGAGGAGTTTAAAAGAACTAGAAGTGATAAAAGTACACCTAGCAGAATGTCAGTAGAATTCCCATTAGGCTTAGATAGAAATGTGATGGTTAGCATACACCAAACTTAGAATTGTGAACTTCAGCTTGTGTTGCATCTAGATAGAAATGTGACTCTTAACCATGCACCACAGTTAGAATTCTGAACTTTAGCTTGCGCTGCACCTAGATAGAAATGTTAATCTCAGCATGTGCCACACGTAGATAGAATCATATAATTGCAATGACAGCAATGCCAACTAACCAACCTACTAACAATTTCATCCCTCTGCATACAACTCTGAAACTCTAACCAAACACAACCACAATCCTTTAAACGCAGCAATCCGCACAAACTTCACAACAACAAAACAAACCACACATAGACTTGCCCAACAGCACACGACGGCTACCGACCGTAAAACAACCCGAGCCCAGCCAACGGACCCACCGGGCTGAGGCTGACAGCACATCACTGCTCTCTTTCACTTTTCCAGCTTATTTCCACTAACCCACCCCCCTCCTCCCTTTTTCAGAGCCGCCAGGGGACCACTCCCGGTACAAATATCCTTTAACATTAACATCAGTGCACTCCAATTCTCTGCTGAACAAAACAAATCCAACTGAAAATATATCTATTCAAAATGCTCGTGAAAGAGTTCCAATAATTCCAAATGGACACACAAGGGCCCTTAAGCGGTGACAAATCTCTAAAATGTAATATTCTGATTGGTCATATTTTAGGCCAAGGCCATCTTTGATGTCCTTTCTCTTAAATTGAACTTTTTAAAGTGTTTTAAGGCGCTTGGCTAAATCTGACCACAGTGTTTGGCATTCTAAGAAAGCATGCGACATCACAACAAAACCTTCATAAAATAAAATTTTACGCCGTCAGAAATATCTGCACGTATTTAAAAAGTTTCTGCGATACTTAATTTTTCCGGTGTTGTGAAACATGTCAACTACTGTCAAGACTGGCTATTCAAGAACAGCAGCTGCTGGGCAGACAGGAATGAAAATGCTGCAGTCCAGGGAGAGCAGAATTGTGAGAGGGGCTGGCCTAGTTCTCCACTGGCTGCCCCCCAAAACAACGTCTTCTACCTCCTGCATAGCTGAAGCAAGTTACCAACATGCTGCTGTCAAGACCAGTGCTCCCCTCTCACCTTGAAATCGTTGCCGCTCAGATCCACACCCCTAATGAAAGGAAGTACCCCAGTTGAAGCCATCCCTGCGCCCGGCTCAATGAGTCGACTGTTGTTGCTCCTACCAGGGCGTGTTCGTGGATGACACAAATCTAAAGATAGCTAGACCAGTGTTCCGGAAATGTGCGGCCGGCGGACCAGTTTTATCTGCTGTCATAATTTTGAGCTACCTGGCGTACAGCGCATGCGCCAAAGCTTTCTCTAGCCTGTTCTTGTGTGCGAGACGAAACGAAGACCGCTAACCCGTCTTCCGGACGCTTCTGTATGGCCATTCCTTCCAGTCCACCCTCTCATCATACGTGCGCATGTGTGCCCCTTACCTGTCAGTTTCGGACTCTACAACACCTTTTTGTGCAGACATAATAGTAGTTAAAATAGTAATGTTAATATAAGAATATTACATGGGAACGTATATGCAATCGGTCTTTAACTATCTTACCTCTTCCTGTTTTTTCGTTTTGTGGTGACGTTTTTTTCCCAAACAACCGCGCTTTTTCCATAGAGAAAGACAAGCACAGGGGGTATCATTGTTGGAATAATACAACATCAGCGCCCCTCAGCTTTCATTTGCTCACACATACACCCAATATGGCCGACTCGGGATAAATGTTCAGCCAGGTAAGTGTTCTAGCCATTCAGAAGCCCAATGGCTATTGTTTGCCATGCCCATTGTTCAAGAATGCGTGCCATGATTGGAGAATGAGTTGCACTCGAAGACTCTATGCTTGTTTATTGTTGACTTTTTCCTGGACACATTCCTTTGTAGAACTTTAGTTGTCACGTCCCGGACATAGCCGGAAGTAGCTTGGCCAAAACAGGAAGTGTTTCTGTGCAGACAAGTAGGTGTCCGTTGTCCGAGCCTTGGGATTTGGTGTGGAGATATGTGACTTCTTAAAGTGGAGAGTTACTGTACGTTCGGTCGTAGATACCTGTGAAGTGATAAGAAGGAAAGGGATGTGCGACTGATAAGGTGAGAAGCTGCTCCCGCGGAGTTGGCCAACACACTAGCACACTCAAACATTTATTCTAACTCAACAAATAATCTGCCCTTACAGCGTCAATCTCGTATACATTAGCATTATTTCTAAATCCCCGTAGAGTTGAAGTGAATACTTTAGAAGTAGATATAAGCTCGTGTTATGAGAGATCCACATATCTGACAGCTCCTTGGCGTCTGCACTTAAGCTTTTGACGCCAAGACAGCTGCTGTTGTACACTAGAGTAGACCTGCTTATCTCTGACTATTAGGGATTCCCATAACAATACATCTTTTTTTAAAAAAAAATGTTTATTAACATTTTTCAAATAAACATTTTTGCCCCCCTTCCAATTTCCCCAACTCCCCACTACCCCATTATCCCCCCTCCAACCCCTAGCCAGAGTAACTTAAAATGTTCACTTATTCAATTTGGCAGCATACATTCTAGCTTACCTAATGTTCAAGATCCGTAGATTGTGTGGAAACCATTGCTGTACAAAGTCACCGTCAAGATAGTCCAGTACCACCGCCCATTCTTGTTGACATTTTCCTGTTCCCCTTGAGGGTTATATGTCATCCACTCCAAAGCTAGGCACCCCCACAGTTTACCCATTCTCTAACCCAGGTGGTGTTTTCTGTTTCCAAGCACTTACGATAACCAACCAGGCTGCTATCACCATTAACATGAAGGCTTTACTTTGAATTTGAGTAGGCAAGCTATTCTCTGGATTAAACGGACCACACATCCATACTTTCGGTGTCCAATTTACTACTGGGGGGAAAACGACTTTCTAATCTGATTCGTCACCTTTTCCCAGAACTTCTTCAAAGTGGGGCAATCCCACCATATATGCCACCATTCACACCGCACTCCACATCCTCGCCAACATGCCTCTGTGGAAGTCTGGAACATTTTGTGTAGTCTTTCATAAGTGAAGTGCCATTGGTACATGACCCTATACCACTCTTCCCTTATGTGGATGGACCTCGTTGATTTTTTTTTTCTCCCCCATAGGTATTCCCAATGGTCTCCTGGTAAATCTGTCTCCAATGTCTTTTCCCATTTATGCATGTATCCCCAAGCCTGTCCCTTCCTTCCTTCTTTCAGTATCTTGAATACCATTTGTCTATTCCCTGAGTGTGTGAAAATTCATTTTTCAAATATAGTGAGCTCCCTGCCTGCAGCTTCCCGCCCCCCCAGATCTGGCTAGCAAATGTCTCAGTTGGTAGTACTTTAACCTATCCTTTTCCACAGCCCCAGTACCTGTTTGCATTCCTCAAATGAATAATTATCCCCTCCCTGCGCCATATCACCCATTTTTGTGAAACCTACTTTCTGCCATTTTGTAAAGTACCCTGTAACGTCCCAGGGAAGAATTCTTGGTTCCCATAAATTGGAGTAAATGGTGATGGGCTAGTAGGCAACGCTCCTTTTATCTGTTAAGCGATCCCATATATCTAAGAATACTGAGTATCTGGCTGGCCTGTGTATTGAGAGGTCTGTTTTATCTATATAGGCACAATATCCATTCCAACAGGCACCCGGCCACTGCCCTATCCATTTTTACCCATGCTTTCTTAATATCCCCAATCAACCATTCCCGGAGTACCCGTAGTTGTGCAGCCTCATATTTTTCAACATCCGGCAAGCCCATTTTTTAAAATTTGAAATGCCACTCTCTGAGTTTTATTCAGCCAAATAAATCTCCTAACCACAGCGCCTTAAAGTAAGAGAAAGGAATCTTGACTGGAAGAGTTTGGAATTTATATAATAACCTCAGGAGGGTCACCATTTTAATGGTAGCTATCCTTCCTAGCCATGAAATTTGCAGCGGATTCCATTTCCCTTAATCCTCTTTCACCTGCTGCAATTCATGTGGGTAATTGCTGTCAAACAACTGGGAAACCTTTGTTATGTTGACCCCCAAATATCTAATAAAGCTATCCACCACTTTAAACGGTGAGTAGGAGGATAACGCCTCTTTCTGTTGAAAGGGTTAACCTAATTCCTACAGCTCTGACTTCCCCATATTGATCTTAAGACCTGCCAACCATTCAACTGCGGCCGATTCTTCCAACAATGCTGGTATTGATCGTTCATGTTCCAGCAATGTCAGCAGCATATCATCTGCGAAGCCTGCAATCTTATATTCCTGGCCCCCAAACATGATACCCTGTATGGCCCCTCTCGCTCTATTTCTATGCAAGAATGGTTCCAAGTATATAGCATATGAAAGTGGCGAAAGCGGGCACCCCTGTCGGGAGCACCAGCTTACTTTTATGCTGCGTGTAACTTGTTTGTTAATAACCAACCATAGTGTGGGAGCATGATAATTGGCCCACACCATCTGAATAAACTTGGCCCCCATTCCCATCTGTTCCATCACTAAGAACAAAAAAGGCCATTCTACCAGATCAAATGCCTTGTTGGTATCTAGAGACACCAAAACGACGGGAATCTGTTTTTATATTGACTTTTTCAATTAAATGGGTAACTTTCCTGATGTTATCCAACGTCCGTCTACCCATTATAAACCCTTATTGATCTATATGTATTAAATCGGGCAAACCCTGCGCTAGCTTTGCTGCCAGTATGCTCGTAAACAGCTTCTAAATGCTCCAGCTCCTCTGGTGTTATTCTGGGCATAATTATCTCACTCATATAGCTGTATATCTCTCGACAATCCGGGTAACCTGACGCGTAAAATCATTCATAATATTGAGCAAACTTTTTGGTTATTTCTTCCGTCCCAGTAGCTATTGACCCGTCGGGCTGTGATATTCGCTGTATCAACTTTTCAGCCTCTATTCCCTAAAATTGCAGTGCCAGCAATTTATCCGCTCTATTAGCGCAGACATCGTATCTCTGTTTACTTAGCAATACAGATCTCTCTGCTCTCCCAGACCACAATATATTCAGTTGACTATTTAACTCCTTCAGTTTATTGGATAATGCGCTCGTTCTGCAGTTAGCTATAGCAATTTGAATATCCTGCACTTGGGTCTCCAAGTCCACTTCTATCTTATCCCTTCTGTTTCTCCCACTGAACTTTAAGTGCTATAAATTCTCCTTGAATCACTGCTTTAAAACATCCCAAATTCCCTCAGGAGAAACCAATTAAGTACTGTTAATGGAGTATTATTCTTCTATTTTGAGTCTTATTTTCTCAGCCGTTCCATCGTCCTATATGAATTCCCTAGGGAACGCTCAAGCCCACAATCCAGCTTGTGTTCCAGTATCTTTAAACTGAACCGTTAGGGGCGCATGATCTGACAGAACTATAGATCCCACCTCTCCCAACAATTTGGCCGATACCCACACATAATCTGTTCTCAAGAGGGATTGATATTTATGTGAAAAACACGTATATCCCTTCCCCCCTCTGTATCCGCAATGTTATATTCTCAAAACTCCTTTTTTACACCTGTGAAGGTTTTACTGTTCCTTTCCCCCCACGCACATCTACTTTAGGTTCCCAGGCCATATTAAAATCTCCTGTGAGTATTATTTCCCCACTTGCAAAATATTCCAGCTTACTCACAACCTCCCGCAAAAAATTTCCCTTGACCGTATTCGGCGCATACACTGTTGCCAAAGTGATCAATTTATGTTCCATTTGCAGGAACGCAAACAGATATCTTCCCTCAGTGTCCGCTTTGTAGCGCACTACCGATGCCTTTAATGAAACTCTAAGTCCTATCATTACCCCCAAGGTCTTCCCCGCCACATTGGATTGGTATATTCTAGAGAACCTACAGAATTATCCCACCAATTTAACTTCCTAATGTGTGTCTCTTGTAGCATAATGATATCCACTTTTTCCTTTTTGAATATAGCTTCCACCTTTTTCCGCTTGGCCGGGGAGTTCAACCCACTAACATTATACGTTATGTACTTTATATTAAAATGCTCCCTATTAACATCAGGGACTTCCCCTGTAGGTATAGTTGCTCCTTCCACTTGTCCTCTGCCCCCCCTTAATACCCCCTCTTTCCTCCCCAACCCATCCACCCCGCACCCATCCCAGGTCCCTGATCCTATTACATCCTCAGGAGACACCCCCCAAGTGAAGGCCCAGTGTAAAACCTGGGGACACCCCACTGGGAAGCATCCTACCACCTCCCTTGGATTCCAAGACATCCTCCATCAGCCCCTCTCCCCGGCTGTGTCTTAAACCGGGTTATTGTTATTGTATTATTTTTTAAACTTTATTAGGTAGATGGCTTACATAAACATCAGAGCAGCCAGTAGGAACATAATACATGGTTTCCAAAAAGCAGTGGTACATACGCACAATAATGGAGAAAGAAACACAATAAAAGAGACAACCTCGTGGTTTGGGAGTTGCTGTGGATCATTGCAGAGATGAGTGCGTTGAATCGTCTGCAGACGAGAGTGCATCCAGGCTATTGAGATAGCTATTGAAAGCTGTCCAGATATTTTTTGGCCGGGAGGATAGTGAGGTACTCCTCCTTGCAGTTCCGAGACCACGTTAATAAGTCTGGAATGTTGGGTGGGGGGGGACTTCCAATTCTGTAACACACATTTTTTGGCAATTATGCAACTCACATTTAGGAATTTAGCAGCACTTCTGACTCCCTCAGCCCCCTTATGCACCAAACAATACCCCCAGAGGGTCAGGTTCAATAGTGATATCACAGATTTCAGACAAAGTATTCAGGACCCCGTCCCAGAATGCGGCCAACCCCGGGCAGTCCCAGAACGTTTGTAAGTGGCCCGGACCCCCAGCGCCACTGCGAGGCCAGAGCCGTGGGTCGGAGCGAGCCAATTTCAAGACTTTGCATGGGGTGTAGTATAACCTATTCACCAGTTTGTACTGGATGGCTCGATAGCGAAAGTTCAGTCAGACTCTTAGTATGGGAGCACATTTTCATCCACATCTAATCGGTGAGTCCCAGCCCCAATTCGGATGCCCAGTCGTCCCTGGCCCTGAGAGGCTGTGTTGGGGCAGTGTTTAGGAGGAGTTTATATAACGAAGACACCACCCCGCGGGCCCCGCCTGAGTTGGCAATATAGGAGATCCCAGGGGAATCGGGGGGTTCACAAGGAAACCCCGGCCAGGCACCTCAGAAGGCCGCTCGTAGCCTATAGAATTGTAGCAGTTACAACGGTGATCCCGTGTGGCCCGGCTTCCAGGTCTGCAGAGTTATGAACTGCCCGTCTGGGTAGAAGTCTGTCAGGGCTGAGTAGCCCAGGGCCTGCCAGTGCTGTGTTAGAGCTATGTCATGCGTGGGTCCCATTCCGGGAAAGCGCCAGACGGGGAGCCACTTATAGTACGGGTGATCCTCCGCCCCAGCGGCGAATATCCGACCCCAGGCCTGAACGGTGGCACGGACCGGGTCGATTGCAGAGTCCGGCTCGTATTGTCGATGCAGTATTAGGGACATTATATTGGTGCTAGATGCCGCGAGAGCCTCCAGCTTGACATGAGGGGGTGGGGGGGGGGCGGGATACCAGTAGGAGGCGAATTGTGCCTGCGCTGCGATCCAGTACCGCAGCAAGTCGGGGACAGTGAAACCACCTTTCTCGTAGGGAAGTCTCATAGCAAGCCATTTTTTCCGCACCGCCCCCGAGTGCCACAGGAACTGAGCCCACAACGTATGTAAGTCTGTGAAGTATTTCTTACTTGTCCAAATAGGAACATTATTAAATATATACAGCAGTTTAGGAAGCAGTATCATTTTAACCAGTGACAGTCTCCCTGCCCAAGATAGCGGGAGAGAGCGCCACCGTACAATCTTCGCCTCAGCCAGTTCTGCCACGGCCCGGTAGTTGTTGGCAAGGAGGGCGTCTGCGGTCAGGGACACCTGGATACCCAAATCTTTAATCCCATCGGGGGACCAGCGGAGGGGGTACTCAGTGGCCGGTTCTGCTGTGGAGCTTGTGAGAGGGGAAAAGTTCAGATTTGGTGTAATTGATTGTGAAGCCAGAATACGTGCCGATACGGGTGATGTCCCGGAGGATTGGGTCAAGATGGGCATTGGGGTCCCTGACAAACAGCAACACATCATCTGCGTAGAGAGAGATAATTTCGGGGGAATCCTGCAGCGTATCCCTTTGCGTGAGTGGCGCTCCCTAACAAAGTCTGCCATAGGCTCGATGGCAAGGGCAAACATGATCGGGGAGAACGGGCATCCCTGGTGGGTGCCTCTGAAGAGAGGGAACAGAGAAGAGGTTTGGGAATTGACTCGGACCCTGGCAACCGGGGAGGTGTATAACAGCTTGATATATGCGATCATCCTGGGTCCTATTCCCATGGTCTCAAGGACGAGCCACATGTACCTCCAGGACACCATGTCGAAGGCCTTCTGGGCATCCAAGGTTACCGCGACTGCACTCGCCCTCATGTAGGACATGACAGGCAGGAAACTGGCGGCAATCACCTTAGCAAAGGTTTTAGTATCTAGATTCATCAATGACAGGGGCCGGTAGGAACCGCATTCATTGCTAGGTTTACCCGGCTTAAGCAGTCCCGTGATGACGGCCTCGCGTAGCGACGGGGGAATGGAGCCTAGTCTGAGTGATTCATTCCATACTTCAAGCAGTTCGGGGGCCAAGATCGTGACGTGTTCTTGATAAAATACAGCTGTTAGCCCATCGGGGCCCGGCGCCTTTCCTTTACGGAGACTGGATATGGCCTCCACTATTTCATTCAGTGTGAAAGGGGAATATAGTAGGTCCCTCGTGGCGGTTGAGACACAGGTGGTGGGTATCTGTTCCAGGAGCTCTCGCATCTGGGAGTCGCTATGTTCGGGGGCCTGTGAATATAGATCTGAATAGAAGTCCGCAACAATATCAATGATTTGCTGGTCAGACCACTGTGTGACCCCCCCCCTGCCCTTCCTGATGCAGGTTATTTGAAATTGGCCCCACTCCCCCCTCGCCAACGCAGCAAGTGTTTTCCCAGGCCTGTCCCCCTCGCCGTACCTTCGAGCCGCCTGTGGGCAGCTGAAGTACTGGACTTCCCTGGTGGCTTGTTCGTTGAAGGTTTTGAGCTCCTCACTGATCTGGGAGAGGATGCCTGGGTCAATTGAGACAGGGTGGGCACGTTCCAGGTCACGCAATTTAGTTTCCATGCGGGACAAGGCGGCTCTGATGGTTTTGAGGACTCCTGACTCTCTAGAGATGGACGCACCCCTGATGAAGGCTTTGAAGGCGTCCCAGCGGGTCCCCAGTGTGGTGGACTGGGGGTATTGTATTCAAAATAGGTCTGGATGTCGGAGAGGATGTCTGCCTTAAATACAATATCCTGCAGGGCAGCTGATTTGAATCGCCATGTGTTGATCGTAGGGGCAGGAATTCCCAGGTCTAGAGTTACAAGAATAGGTGAGTGATCCGATAATGTGCGCGCTATTATCCGTGACTCGGCCACCCTGCCTAGCAGTGAACCGGACAGCAAAAACAAGTCTTTCCTGGACGAGCTGTCGTGTACTGAAGAATAGTAGGTGAACTCACACGCTTGCGGATGTAGTGTTCTCCATACGTCATGGATGTCAAGTGTTGCCTGGTGGGTGAGCAATCTGCGCTCTGCACCGCACAGGGGTCTAGGGGCTATGCCCGTCCTATCCATCGCGGTATCTAATATAAAGTTCATGTCCCCCCCCAAATGATCTGTACCCCAACGTATCCTAGCAAAATAGATGCCACCTGTTCAACAAATTCGGGGGAGTCAACATTGGGGCCGTAAGTATTCACCAGCAAGTACTCCCTGTTGGCTATGTCGCAGTGCAGTACCGTGTATCTCCCCTCGGGGTCTACATAACTCTTGTGGAGAACAAACTTGAGCGCTTTATGGATCATCGTTACCACCCCTCTGGCACGCGTGGAGTAAGAGGTAAAATATCTGTGAGGACCCCAAGTTGGGGCCATAGTTTTGATCAGGGGACCCATTGAGTGAGTCTCCTGCAGGAACACTATTTTGCAGCTGTTTCTATTGGCGTATGCCATGATTTTACGAGCCTTGGTATAGTTGCTCAGCCCCTGCACGTTCCAGGACATTATTGCTACAGGCATGTCGATAGCCTAAGTAACATCCCACCAACGTTGTCGTAAGGTAACACTAGGGCGGGGGTCACCCCAGTCAGGGCCCCCCGATGCACTGTGGTCTGCCAATCCGCCTCTGCCATTTTCCTTAACACAAACAAACCTTCCCACCCTCCTCCCACACCACCCCATCCAAGCAGGCAGTCTTACCCCTACCGCCCCACCCACAAATACAACCAGGTCCCACGAAAAGGGGAACAACAAGCAGTGCCCAACATGAGCCCGCTAGCCCATTGGCCCAACCGGGGCCATCGCCCAACTCTAAATCAACAAAAGTAAACATTGCAATCGCAGTGGGGTGTGCCGTTGCCGTGTGACGGGCTCTACGAAAAGAACACACATAACATCAGATTACCAGGTGTGCGCCGTTGCCGTGTGACAGGCTCTACGAAAAGAACATGCATAACATCAGATTACCAGGGGTGCGCCGTTGCCATGTGGCGGGCTCTATGAAAAGAACATACATAACATCAGATTACCAGTGGTGTATAGCACAGCATATATGAACCATGCATGGGTATTCAGCGCCAGTAAGAGCGTGTGTTCACAGGTGAGTCCCAACGGTTGTATTACTATCAACACATGAGGAACGAACAATAACAAGCATATAGCAAAGATACTGAGTGGTTAGTCATCTGCCATTGGATTGGTGCTGGGAACAGGTAGCAGTATTTGTGCCTCTATGAATTTGACAGCCTCCTCAGGCACCGTGAAGAAAAACAACTTGTCTTTGAAGGTGATTTTGAGCCTGGCCGGAAATAGGATGGCGCATGGGACGTTGCGCTCCCGTAAAAGTTTCTTGAAACCCAGAAATTGGCGTCTCTCCTGCTGAACCCCGACCGAGAAGTCAGGCAATATCCGGATGATGTTGGAGTCGAGGCGTAGGTCTCCCTTCTCGTGGGAGAGGCGTAAGATGAGGTCCCGATCCCTGTAATTGAGAATCCTGGAGATGATGATCTGGGGAAATCTCCTGGCTTGGGGCGCGGGGACAGCGCACGATGAGCCTGTCCACCGTGAAGAAAGGGGATAGTGCAGGGTTCCCCAGGAGGTCTCTGAGCTTATTTCCAATAGCCAGCTCCATGCGTCCCTTCAGAGCATTCTCAGGGACCCCAATTATGCGAAGATTGTTTCTGCGTGAGCGAGACTCGAGGTCATCACACTTTGACTTCACCAGCTTCATGTCGCGGGTCAAGGTGGCCGCTGTATCCTGCAGAGTTTGAAGCTGGTCTTGTTGGCCCCAATTCTATTTTCCGCCTCGGTTATCCGTGTTCCAGCTTGGTCAACCCGTGATTTTAGAGAGGCGACATTGGCATTTATGTTGTCTAGTTTTTCGTGAAATGAGGCGAAGTTCTCTGCCATTGACTCCATCATGGCGGTGAGATCTGGGGCCGGTGTCCCTGTGGGGGCCTTAGAGTTATGGTCGTCCTGGACGGATGCCGCGGCGCCCTCGTCCGTGCGTGGGGCCGCTCTAGCATATTTGTCCATCGCGCCCACCTTATTTGTTCCTCTGGGTTTGCTAGGCATAACACATGTGATGGTGGGGCGACCCGACAGGCAGGCCCAGTTTAAAGTTATGTGCCTGGGCGCAATGGCAAGGATCACTGCCCAGATTTATCAGGCTATTGTGGTCTAGCAGACGTAGAGATGGGCTAGGGCCCTTTTAGGATGATCAGGTATCCTGATGGCCACTGAATCAACGTGTGAGGTACGCAGGCAAATGTAGGCAGTCTGGGTATCAAATATGGGAGGTGCGAGGGCCGGAGGAGGCCGCAGCAAGGCTCTGACAATGTGAATTTAGGCCATGGAGAGTATGCAGGATGGCCAAAGTAGAGCACAACGATGCCAGATTGTAATGCCTGAGGCCGCACACATGCCAAAAAATGCAGTGGGATGCCGTGTCCACGGGGGCAGAATGAATCGTGGCAGTAGAGGCCCCCAGTCCAGTGCAGTGCAGCCGGGGGCGTCAGGGCGCCCACAGCAGATAGTGGCCCCCGTGGTCTGTTGGGCCCGCTGAGCCGGCGGTGATGTGGCACGGGTGGCTGTATGAGGAGGCTCCAGGGCAGAGAGCAGCAGTACAAGGGATTGCCAGCCCCCGCCCAGCCCAACTCCTCACCTGGTCGCGTGCACGGACCGCCACCCGCGAGGAAGCGGCCCGGTGTCTCCAGACATGAGTGGCGAGTTTGCTGGATCCAGCGGCCGCTCAGGAAGCGGAGCAGCCGCGACGCCTCGGATATCGGGGTGAGGGAGCGGAGCGGGGGCAGGCACACGCCCAGGCGTCGCTACGGTCCGCCGGAGCTGCGGAGACAGTTGCGGGGAAGGCCGCAGTACACTGGTGGGGTCAGAGGGCACCCACGTCGCCCCCGGCGGTGTCAACAGCCAGAGGCGCTAGTCCCACCGCGGCAAAGACAGCTGAGATCCACCACGGAGGCGGGCCGGACCGGCCCTCCAGGAAACGCTGTGGCGTGAATCAGGCAGCAGGGCCAAGAACTCCCGCGGGGCCCAATTCGGCTCGAGAAAGTAGCGAGACATGTGGGGCAGTGTCGGGCACAATCCGAGCTGGTGGCAGTAGGAAAGGCAGTGGTATCCGCTGATGCTGCCGGATGGAGTCCCAACCACACGGAGCTCCACAGCTAAGCGGCCATTTTCGGGCTTCTCAACACCCCCCTCGCCCCCGGGTTATTGTTATTAACCCACACCCCTTCTTTAATTCAATGTGTATTTCTTTCTTCAAGCATTGCCTTCAACGCTCCCTTCCGCACCTTGCCCCTTCCCTCGATGCCATTTTAAGTTTGCTCCACGTCCACCCTTCTTCCCTGCTACCACCGACCAATCCCATCGTTGTGTTCCTTGTTGAGCTGAAGGCCCCGCTCACCTCTCTCTGTGCCTCTCTTCTTCCTCAATATTGAGCAATGCCAATCCTTCAGCGCACATTGTTATACGATGCTGTACCCCTTTCAGAGTGAATAGCAGCCCAAATGTCCATGTATACCAATCTGTTTCCCCACCAAACCTCATGTTAATTAACTCATGTCGCTTCGCTTCTGTAGTGTCACCACGCCAGATACAGCTGAATTTGCATCCCATTAATTGTCACTTCGTCTGCTGCTCTTGCGGCCTGTAAAAAAATATTCTCTTTCAAAGCATTGCTGCCACACCATCTCTGGTTTTAGCACCCAATTCTCCCCTCCTCGGGCCTGCTCTATGGACCCGATCAATCCCTGTGTCATTTGGCAGGACATCCGTTAGCAAATTCCCAAAACATTGTTGAACCGTAGTTTTCAGTTCGGTATCTGTGATTGTCTCACTTAACCCTTTGATGCGGATCTTCGATCTCCTTGAACGGTTTCCAAGTCTTCACTTTGTATATCTAAATTGTGTGAGACTCTTGCCAATTGTTCTAAAAGTTAATTATTCTGTCGAACCTCCTCTGATGTCTCCGACAGTCCTTTCTCACTGACATCAACTCTGTCACCCAGCTCTTTCACTTCCCCCTTAACTTCCGCTAACGATGATCTCCATTCTTCCCGCAGCGACGTGGTTTACTGATGAAAATTGTCTGTAAGCCTCCCTTCCATTTCTCTTAGACATTCTTTGAGGTTGTCTTTGGTGAACGCAATTTCCCTGGCTTCCAGAGTATACATTCCCCCCCACCCCCGCAATGTCTTTCTTATTGGCTCCTGCTCCTGTATCTCTGCTTTGTTTCCAGCACCTCTCAAGCTGCCCCTCCTGTTCAGCGTGCTGTTGTCTCCTTTTAGCCTGGGCACCTTTGTCTTTAAGTTTTGGCATTAGGATTTATTAAATTGTCCGCTCACTCTCACTGTGTTTATGATGTCCGTCTCTGCCAATTCCCACAGAATCTATTAAGTGCCCTAATTTGTCACATTTGCGTTGCATGAACTTTCAGCTTGTATGCCCATTTACATTCACTTTACTTTTGTCCCGTTTGACTTCAATGTTAGCCTTTTTTGGAGGAAGGTACTATTAACCTCTACCTGTGGCAAATCAGCATCATCCTATGTTCCACCACTGACAGCAGCCACCCGTCACTTGACTACTTAACTAAGTACAGCAGTGGAAATATTCCGTCCCCATGGGCTTATGTGCCGTAGCAAATCTTGTTTTTTTACAGGTAGATCTTGCTGACTGGGTTTGGTTCTGTGTCGAGGAGCTCCTTGTAGCTCCTGCTTATCAACTCCCTTTTGCCTTTCATGTTAAGCGTGCAGTGCCATGGCCTGTCTAACTACATTACGTACCTTGAAAATAATACGCAGGTATTTGGAGGTGTAGCAGAATACTCCTGGCGTGTGCCGATGCATAGCTATTTGTTCTAGCTATCTTGGACCACCTGAGGCAAGGATGGATGTGCACTACATACTAGTGTGCAAGTATCATGCGTGATGGGCTGCATACAATTAGTCAGATTGAAACCTATGCAGCTTGACATGGAACTCCCCCAGTTCATGTTTGACTTAACTGGACACATTTGTTGAGGTGCCGCAGAATTCAATTAGTGCACCCATGATGCCTATGAAAAAGCTCACAAGCTGATTCACAGTAAGGTGGACCTCCAGTAGCGTGTGAAATATTACCAAGAAAGTTCTTTGTAATTTGGGATTCACAGAACATCAGTCCGGGACTAGGGTATGTTTAGGACGCATATCATGGTGCTTCTGACAAAGTATGCTTTATCAAGGGGTGTAATTGACTTGGTCTTCTATTTTAATATCACCTCATTCTGCTGTGGTTAGAGGAGGCTTATTTATATTATGGTGCTGTTTCGGTACAAAAGCATAGGTAAAACTCTCTGCATGTCCGCTTCCTGGAAGGCTTGTGTCAATATCCAGTGGGGCTGTAGGAATCATCCTGGCGGTCTGTTTGCCCTAGAGGTCTGTTTCGTGTCACTTGTTTCATAATACTCGGCATCCTCCTTTACCAAGGGGTTCTGGCTGTGGCTGAGCATGTTTTGTATTTGTATTTTGTTGCAGTGCTCTCCCATCCATGTTTGCTTCCTCTTGCCCAATTTCCAGGTGTCTGGAGTAAGACGGCTGCCTGTGTGGTGTTGGTTCATTGAAGTGTTGTTATATTCCCTGGATTTAGACCACATACAGATTCCATTTGCTTTGTCGTGGTACAATTGTGTGTTCTCACTAAGGGGGGTTGCAGTCTGTATTTATGCTTCCTTAAGTAACATCCACTGGCGTTCAGTATTACACACATGTATACACTGTCCTCCCTGCACGTCAGATTGGGTGCCCAATTCCTTGTTCACGCTTACTTGGATGTGCATGTATAGCCAGACTCAGCAAACTGTTTGGAACTTTGTGATGCCAGGTGTGCAGGATATACCCCAATCAGGTTCATGGGATGTTTTTTCAATATTTTGGTACTTCGTGTTTGACAGCTCTTAGACTACATGGTTTAAATGTGCAAGTTGAATCTTGCATCTTGTAACTTCAATCAAATAACGAAAATGCCAGGCAACCCCGATAGAATTTGTTTAATGACTGGACCCTCTGCATGTGACTACCCCTGGTCCTAGATCCCGACAGATGTAAAAGGTAGGCTCTATCCACATTAGAACATTTACTTTATTTTGTGTAACTTGCCACATGCCCGAGGCCTCGGGCGCACATAAAACCGGCACAAAAAAATAGCACAAAAAAGAATCTCCAAGCAGAGGTCGACAACAGGTCTAAACAGCCAGTGTGTTGCTCATTATAAAGAGGACTAATCTCCTTCCTTATGAAAGAGATTTCTTCAGTGCTTTTTTGAACTGAGCCAAACCAGGGATGCATCAGAGAGCCAGTGGAAACTCATTCCACGATTGAGGGGCCCAAGAATCAAAGCTGACACCCCATTATCTGAAGTTTATCTCGTGGAAGGGCTAGAAGATGAGCATTATTAGGTCACAGAGCCCTTACCTAGTGCCATCGTTAGTCGATCTGCCAGATATTTAGGCGCAGAGCCATTAAATTATTTGTGAGTTAGTCAGGGACTTGTAGAGGATTCTGTTCTTCACTGGAAGCCAGTTCTATTTCCGTCTTGCTTCAGAGATTTGATGGTACTTGCCCACCCAGCCCACGTACCACCCGGATGGCCCCATTCTGAGAGACTTGTAGTTTAACATTGGCGGCAGACATGCCGGCCCAAAGGCTGTTAATATAATCCAGCTCTGCTCGATTCACCTTTGAAATGTATGGACAAATTTGCCTTATCAGGGAATTCAGGTAGGCACAAAATGATCGTAAATGTGTGGTGTGCTCGTTGAAGGGAAGCTGGGAATCAAGAAATTTGCCCATTTTACATGGGGAGACTACTGGAATTGAACAACCAGCAATGAGAAAGCAGCTTTACAAAGCCTCTTACTTCTTTAGCCTGGGCCCTGAGTGAAGGATCAACAATTCAGACTTGTTATTATTGAGTGCCAACATATTTGTTGCCATTAATGATTAAATTGAGGTGACGATTGTGTCCTTGGCGTTGTCACTAGAGAGTTCCATCAAGATCTGGGTATTGTCTCTGTAGTTCGTATAGCACACACCCAGACTATCGAATAGTTCGAAGAATGGCCTGGTGTACAGATTGTACAAAGTAGGGGAGAGGCATGCACCCTGGTGCATGCCACAGATCAGGTGGACAGTGTAACAAACACATGGTGGCAACAGCAAAGACAGACACAAGTGATCACAGTTCAAGGGTGTTTATTAAACTGTATATGCAGTTTGAAAAAATACCTAATCCAAATCTAAACTGGGAGCAAGCTACGGCCATCAAATAATAATAAGGCAGTCCTAGTGTCCTCTTGTAAAATAAAAGGGCCTATACTAAGAAAAACCTATTGGCAATCCTTACAACTAAATCCAAAAGGGTGTGGGATAGGATTCACAAGAAAGAAGTGTTCACAAATGATAAGTCAGGATGTGGTAGCCGGGGGTCTCCCTTCCCCACGTTTTGAGCACAAGACAAGGCAGGACTCCTGAGCACAGCACACGCTCAAGCTTTCCCAGCACAAGACGACAGTTCTGCTCTCAGGACCATCAGTGGTTCAGTCTCTTTTCTAAAAAAAAAAGGTCTCTTGCCTCCGAGGACCTGATGTGTTCAAAATTCCTTTCTGCTTGTACGTTGGGTGATGCCTTTTCACCCCTGCACCCCCCTCTTCTGAGTTCAGACCCTTCTCGAATGTTAGCCTCCCTCCGTCTGGTTCACTACGGCTTTCCAAATAGGTTTCACTTCTGGCATTCACAAATCTTACTGTCTTTTTAACAGTTCACTGTGGACATCCCTCTGTCGGGTTCACTTTTGTCAACACACTGTTCATTGGGACGTTAGGCTTTGCCCTTTTCCATCGGCATCCCTCTGTCTGGTTTCCCTCTTGCCAACTTCAGTTCCTTCTACTTTCTTATGATGCGGGATTCACCTTGCTTGGGTTTTGAAATGGTTTATCGGTCAAAGACTTTCGACTGTACAGGGAATTTAGCTAGACCCCTGTATGACCACTTTGACCTTTTCCTTGCGGCTCTCCTTGGGCCTTCTGGTATCGTTAGTTTCAACATACGTGGGATCAACCAGAGTCTTTCTAATGAGCATCCATGTGGTGCTGGACCCCTCTGCAGCTGGTTTTCTCTTAATGTTAACATTTCTTTGAACTTCCCTTATTTTGCCATTTGCAACTTTCGTTCAACATAGTTTGGTTACTTATCGGTTCTTCCCTCGACTCACCGGCTATGATGAACCGCTTGGTTTTTCTTGTCTCTGGAGTCAAGGATGGTACCACGGTAGAAAGCATCTCTCCCTGGG
Source organism: Ambystoma mexicanum (assembly GCF_040938575.1). NCBI lineage: Eukaryota > Metazoa > Chordata > Amphibia > Caudata > Ambystomatidae > Ambystoma > Ambystoma mexicanum. The sequence continues at coordinate 1,341,788,586 of NC_090923.1, read as the reverse complement.
TTGGTTATCAGCGGAGGAGGGCTCAGTGTACCGTGACATCTGCTGCAACACACGCTGGCTATTGTTCGCGGTCTTGCGATTCCTTTCAGTGAGGCTTTGCGGGTCTGGGTCAGAAAGGGCAAGGTTGCTCTCTCCTTGTTGCCCTTTCGGTTTTCCCCACCTTTCTCCTCCTCTTCAACGACCATGCTTGGATAACTGTTTCATTGTGCCATCTGCCTTGCTAGTCATGTGCTCTTATGCGCCACCTTTTATCCCTGTGGGGAAGGGAAAGGGCCGTCGGATGTGTGTGAGAGTCTGGTCATTTGCCTGACCCTTGTGTCGGGGCATGTCAGGTAAACGGCTCTGGTGTTAGTCCATCGTCTTTCATGGTGTGCGAGTTTGTGTCGTAAAGGGGGATGGAGGGTAGAGTGTTTGATTCCTACGTGGTACTATGGGGTAAAGGTGTTATAAGAAAGGGGGATTCTGTATCTCACCCGTTGGTGTCCCACTCCCCATCCAGGTGATCCTCCCTCACTGGTCCACCCAAAGGAACTTGATCCAATAGTGATGACCGTGTCCTGGCCACCTGGATGACTGATCCCTGGGGATTAGTCAGGGAGACACCTTCAGGTTTCTCACATAAGGGGATGCTTGACAGTCTTCTTAAGCCACCCTAAGCACACAGGGGCCCAGGAAAGGCTCCATCCAGGAATTAGCATGTATGGAGAAGTGACCGAAATCGATCAGCCTTTTGATAAGCAGAGAGCGATCTATAAGATTGAACATGGCAGACAAATCCAAGAGCATTAGAAGAGCTACTTGCCCGCCATCAATTATGCTCGATATGTTGGATTCTAGATCGAGGAGCGCCGTCTCCGTCCCGTGCCTACCACAAAAACCTGACTCGTGGGCACCCAGCAGATCATGTGTCTCTAAGAACTGCAGCTGCATATAAGCAATTTTATCCATGGTCCAGTGATTGGCCTATAGTTAGTGGTAGCTGCAGGGTCTAGATTATCCTTTTTCAGGAGCAGGGTGATCCAGGCCTCCTTCAATTTGGCTGGGACACAGGATTCAGAGAAGGAGGCATTAAAGAACCTAGTGATCTATGGAATGGGGGAGACCGACTCCCTGATCACCGAGGCAGGACATATGTCACCCAAACAGAAAGTGGGTTTCATGCCGGCCAGGATAGTCTGGACCTCACTCTCAGAAACCTGCGAGAAGGAGAACAGCGACTGGTCCTCCCAAGATTGATTGGATGACTTTGCTGATGTTATGTCATTTGAGAGAACAGTCCAGGCTCCATTGGCAGACTATTATAGATTGCTGATGACCTGATACTTTTTTAAAATCAGTTTATCCTGAATATCCTGAACCCATGAGTCACTTTTGATGATTGGCGGTCTTTTTTTTTTCTTCGGGCTTGCGTAAAATGGGGAAAAGCTCCCTTTACTTGGATTTTGCCTTGCAGATTCTGGCATTATAGCTGGATTGTTTGGCTGCTTAAATGGCTTGCCTACATAGTTAAACAGATTGCATATATTTAAGCAAGGTATTGGAGCACGTATCCTTTTGCCAAAGTCATTCTCTAGATCAGTTGTATTTCCTAAACTCAGTAATCTGTGTTAAACAAGGTGCTTTTCTTGCTCTTAGCTTTTTATGTTTTTTTCTTTCACAGGGGCGAAGAAGTCCATTGCCTTACTAATTGCCTGTTGAAAGGTTGACACCAGACAGTCAACACCACCATAGAGTGAAGCATTGGAAAGATAAGGAATGGCAATATCTGCCAGGGCCTCAGGAGTAACCTTGTTAAGATTTCTAAGCAATGTGGTTCTTTTAGTCTGCTTCGGTGGATAAGGCAGATTATATGATGATCAGACCAGGGACAAAAGTCAATCGCCAAAGAAGAGTTTGAATATTGTATGTCAGGATCCAATCGAGAATTTTGCCACCCTGATTGGTGAGAGTCTTAACATGCTGGCTGAGGCCGAACGCTTCAAGCCTATGGGTAAGGGACATGGCATCAGAATCTTGATAATTTTCAGCCCATAGATTGAAATCCCCCAGCAATAGCAGGTGACATGAGAGTTCAGTTTTTCATTAGAGCAGGCTAGTAGTTCTCAAAATAGGGCAATTTATGTGGAGGTCTACATAAAATTAAGAAGCTAATGTATGTATGAAAGTCTAAACAGACTTTCACAAGAAGTGCCTCACAGTTATCTGTTGAAAGCACGTTGGAAGTGTGCACATTAAGACTATTTTTAAAGCAGAATTGCCACCCCCGCACCCATTTGGCACCAGCCAGTTCGACCCGAAGTAGATTATATAACCCCTCTGGGGTAGCGAAGGCGGATGCAGAAGTGTCTGCCTCATGGAGACAGGTTTCGGTAAGTGCAAGGCGGTTGGAGTTAGAGTCAATAATAAGGTCAAGATGCTCAAACTTATGTTTCACAAGAGAGCGGGTGTTTAATGGTGCGACCTTCAGAGTATCAGAATTCGAAACCTTGTGTGGTAGTTGATAAGGCTCCGAGTCTCAGATGAGAAGGAGAAGCTAACGAAGGTGACACAAGGCTATGAATAGTGTTGACCAGGGTATTCAAGGTGTCAGAGTTCCAAGAGGGAGCCGCCTCATGTTCTGCAGTGGATAAAGGAACTGAGTAAGGCCCGGCTGAAATGCAAGCTGCTGATGGCTCCAAGCAATGTATGAGACCTGGCCCTTTTGTGCAAGGCTCAGCATTGGTGGAGGACAAGGAGACCGGGTCCGCAAGAGAGGAACCAGTCACAACATTAGCCAGAGGAAGCAAATTAATGCAAATGTCTTAATCTGATTGGGCTGTTGCAATCAAGTCCTCTAGCCTTCTACTGGTTTACTTGTGGACGCAATGTCGGTCATGGGCCAATTTGGGTGAGGCATTTCCTTGTATGGTCTTGGTGCTAGAGCAACTGCCGAAATCCGAAATTTGTGGCAAGATATCGGGCTAAAATCTCTGCCTGCGGTTTGTGTAATAATAGCAGAAAGCAAAGGTTCTCGACCGCACAAAAAGAGTGCAAAAGGTAGTTGAAAGAAGACTGTGCTGGTGCTCAATACAAAATTAAGATAATACAATGCAACAGTATTCAGGAGTAAAACAAACCGTGAGCGTGGAGAGCAGCTGTCAATAGTCCAAACGTGATCCAGCTAGAACACACCGGCTAGCACGCGCCTGGACATAAAATATATATCTGATCACTGATGGGAAAAGTGGTTCTGCAGTTTAGGCAATCAGAAATTAAACAAGGGAAACTTTTAGCGATCTCATTGGCCCGAGACAACAATAGTTTCAGTTACACAGTGCAAAGTTACAAGCAAGCTAACAAAGCAAACCAACTCAATAGTAAAGAAATGTCATAGTGTTTTTAAAGCATGAACGTGCATGCACTTGCTGTTGTACAAAGCAGTGTAGAGTGAACATTTCAAGTGAATATATATCACATTGACAATACCGGTGCAAAACATGGGTACATTCCAGTGGCTCATTAACGTGCGCTGCCACTTGCTTTTACTGTGGGGTGGGGGTAAAGAAAAGGTATTGGCAGGGAAGGGGTCTGAAGCACCAGGAGGTAATCGGAACCGTTTGGTCTTATTTAATTACTAAGTAGGGAAACTGAGCTTAGGATCCAGATTTTCTGCTTCCAAAGGCAACAATCTGCCATTTTACCAGATCACTTACATTTAGAGCTAGCCCATCGCAAACAAACCCAAACTGCCCAACCAACCCTACTAATAACTCTCTAACACCTCAGCGTTTCCACCACCCATTGCAAAACTGACTTGACACAAACCCCAGACAAAAAACATCTAAAATACAAACTCTACCATCTCCACAACACCCAACACACAGGAAACCTCTGCATACATCTACCAGAATCGTACCAGCACACAGTGACCGTGTTTTCCTATCTGAAGCTACCAACAAAAAATCAAATTCCATTGCACTTTTCCTCTCAACCCCAGTAACAGTCCCAACCCCCTTCTTTTTCAGATCCGCCTGAGCACCTGGAGACCATGAAAAATGGCAGCGGTGTGCTGTACAAGTCCCAATAACATAACATTTTAATTTCTTGCCAATCATTTAAATTTTAATACAGGACTTCATATTGTGTTCAGTTCACTACCAAGCATTCCAATATATATATCACTCAAGAAAACCGAAGCACAGGTATTTGCCAAAGATTAAACCATTTTGGTCATGTGCTTTAATTATATTTTAGAAATGGCAGCATTACTTAACCAAAATCAGTGGGTTACCAGAAACAGGAGTTCCCCACTCTTTATCCCTCGTTGATCTCACAATATCAGACATCAAATGACCCTTAATCTGTATGATGAGAGAGTGTATGCTTTTTGGCAATATTTATGGGAGGCCTGAGGCTGCACCATGTTTATAACAGGAAAGGATCATGGGCACACAAAAGCAGTTAACAAAACTGTCGGCATACTGATTTTCAAACGGTCAGTAGCTGGATTGATTTTAATCCTGGGGCTTTGAAAGCAATCCACAGTGCTTGCAAGCTGAAAAAATTGGGTATTAATTGCCACAACAGTATGATGCCCGTCATTATACTCCCAATTTTCTTGATTAGTACGTCCATGATTTTGCAACGCAGCCCAACATCACCTCTCCTAAGCAGTTATTTTGTTGTAATGTGCAGTATACTGGTGCCTAGTTTGTTTCTAAGCACTCCTAAATCTGACAGTCAAAATAACGAAGAGTAGGTGATTTGTGCCAGTATCAAACACTTCATCAAATGATGTTTCCAGGAGTAGAACGTGGATCTTCATGTTCCAAAATCAGCAAATTCACAGCAAGGTTGCAACCGTCCAGTTTTTGACCCTTTTTTAAATATTTGTATTTTTATAACATTTTAAATATATTGTAGCATATGCTGGTGGTCACTTTATTTCAATACATTTTCAGATACGGAAGTACAGATATTGGCATACAGCTATTTAATTCAATGTGTCAAAGATCGATTAGGCGTAGTTGAAGATGCCAGGATTCAAATCCATATCTTATTGTTTGAGAATCTTCAATTTAGCCATTAAACATCCCTTTCTCAGTTTTTTAGTTGTTGGAAAAAAGTGTTTTCATTGGGGTACATTTTATTTCAAAGCAACCGAACATTTGGCAGATGAGCAAATAAAAGCATTGGGAGATGGTGATTTCCCTAAGATCAAAGAATTCTGGTCAAGTGGAGAACCCAAATTAGAACTCAGATTTTCTGGTTCTAAAGCTGGCAGCATATCCACTAACCTTATGTTACTCTCCTTTTTTCCCATACTGTCATTTTACCCTCTTCCATTTTCTTCTACTCCCCTCTGTCCTGTCATCGTATGTACCTGTGGTAAGATAGGGTGTGTGTAAGCTTGGCATAAACTAAGCAGTGTTGCATAACGATTTGCTATGCCATTCTGTAGGTTTGCTAATTAAAGTGACAATTGTAGCAAAGCAAGCTATTTAAATTACCTTGTTGAATGAAGGCACAGCTCACCCTACATTCCTCTCTTGCCCTCAGGGCTATGTCAACCCTTTTTGTCTGTTCATTGCAAGTTCAGAGGGGCTAATAGGGTGAGGGAGAGTGCAGCAGTAATTGTCTCCTCTACTCTTAAAAGTGCCAAATACCTGTGTGGGAGGGCTAGGCAAGACAAGTTTTCTTTTTCAAATGATTACAAACCACTGTACATTTATTCAGCAAACCTTTACATTTTGCAGACTTATCTCACTAATGTCTTACTTCAGTTGTACACAAAAATGTAGCTCTTTGTATGTCTTGGGTACAAATAACATCTGGTGACATTAAAAATAACGTACAACATTGCTAATCAAATAGGTTTGCTTGCTAATCAAAAATATTTTAATTAGCAAACACTGCTAATCAATTGTTGAAAACTAATTTATGCCTTGTGTAAAGAAGGTTTAAACGTGTGTTGGAGAGTATGGATGATAACTGGTGCTATGTGGGGGATGCAGTGTTGGCAGGAATGTGTGCTATTCCTGTTTGGGATAATGGAGAGTGAGAATCTGCCAGTGTGAGTGAAGTGTCGGGACTTGTGTGTGGGTCTGTTTCCTATGTGTCTCGGTTTGAATATGTCTCTAGGAGGGTTGGGCTGGCAGTGAGGAGCAAGGATGTGTTAAGGCGTGATTAATTACACAATCATTACAGATTAATTACACAATCGATACAATGTTTGAGCAGTCGAGTTTGTAATTATTGCTAATTCTACATGAGCACAGGTTGGCTAATCTAGACTGTGGTTCTTTATTAATATTGCATGTTGTCAATATTTCTAAGCCGCTGCCAGAGTAGCAGTCTAGTAAATTTCATACCCCCTCATCAGTATTACTAAACCTGCCTGGGGTCATAATTGCTAACCCCCTGGCTTCTGTCATAGTTCCGGATCTCTTGCCTACTGGTGAATACTGCAAATCCTGCTTGATGGTCTTATTCCCTGTTGGGTGGCCATTCTTACTAATCCTGCCTGGCCTCATTACTCTGTCAGTGGCGATGATTTGGGTCTCGTCGCACACATGATAAAACCTGCATCAAATGCAGAGAGAAACAGAATTTTTATGCTTGATCCATGGTTTGTGAGAAACATTTTGTTTGACTTAAGAGTTTATAAGGCTGTGGGACTCCCGAGACTTGTATGTAGTTTTGCTTTTGTAATTGATGATTGGCACATGTGGCAGTCATTCTGTCCCTCCTACAAGGCATGGAGGGGGACTCGGATGACCAGGAAGGCCAGCCTTTCAGGGTTTGTACCAGGTTGCAGTGGGTGGGGTCCACCCTGCCATGCATAATTCTAACTCCCCAGAAGCCTAAGGGCTAGCTGTCGTAAGCCACTGGATAAGATCTAGACACTACATCTATGGAGAATGCATGATAACGGTTTCTGCAGCCAGCACGTTCAAGGTAGCTAGATATCCTTGCTCTGTTGGACACAGATTCGGGTAGATCTTACCCATGGCCACCCAGTGCAAACCCTGGTAGGCTGGTTTGAATTGTCACCAGGTTTAACATGTCTATTTGCTCCACCAATCAAATTATATTTGTATGGGATTTAAGACACTCAAACGTTGGGGACTTGTGATGCCACTCAAACCAAACTGCACCTATTTTGACTTTAATTCTTAACACATCACAAGTTGCCTGTGCTCTTCCCAATAGGGAAGAGCACAGGCAACTTGGACGTGTTAAGAAGTTTAATTCTATTGACACTATTTTTATCCCTTGGGTATGGTCCATTCGCTTTAAAAACAAAAGTGGTTGATATCACAAACAAATGGTCAATTTACTATAAATTGCCACATTGAAATGCATTTTGATTTGTTTTAGTCTGTCAGGGTCAGTAGTATGATCCTGTCAAGAGTTGGTGGGGTTCCTTCTTAGCCGAGGGTGGGAGGCCTACCTGGATGGAAGGCACTCCTACCCCAGAGGGGAAAGGTGGTGGTAGTTGGGAGGGCTCCAGTCCCAGTCCCTTCTTATTGTTACAGCTTGCTTGTACAGAGTACCACTGTCGATCACACCACACTTGTCTCATATTACGCTGGCCAGTTTCTTTGTGTCTTTTATAGGAAACTGTGTTCCAACATGCCTGATGGTAGGACGAGAGAGCAGCCAGAGGGAGAGAGACTTAGAGTTGCTGTATGAACACTCACCCAAACTGGCAGCATCACAAACCAAAGGCACTATACAAAAGCCCAGCAAACCAACACAGGTGTTGGCGCATATATGGAAAGCTCCAAACTGCTCTGTGGAGACACTATGCTCACCTATTACGGAGCTGCAGAGTGGCCCCCTCAACCAACAATCAAAATACTCTAGGGAGCCCTCGCACAAACTAGGACGTGAACTGTCAAGCTCACTGCAGAGGGTCGCCATTGACCAACCCAGGCAGACCTTCACAGTGAGATCGGCATGGCTTAGACCCCCCTTTTCTGCATTTTGGCAATTGTCCTTCATCCTGAGGGGCTGGGGGAGAACAAACAGTAAGCGGTTGGCCCAGGTAACTAGCAGGAAAGGGGCAGGATAATAGGAGACCCAGGAAGTTGTGTGTTGTTCAGGACTAGGTAGAGGAAGGATAGTGCAGAGGAGCATGGAGGAGTATTGTTCAGGCAATGTGCAAGGTTTTGTTTGATGTCCAAATTGGTATTTGGGTTTGAATGAGCGGAGTGGTAAGGGGGAATGATTGAGGGAGAATAGCAGACAATAAGATCAGAGGGTGGAGGTAAACCATGAGGACCGGACCAACCAAGGGATAGAACAAGTTGGAGCGAGTAGAGACGGTGGAATAAGTAGGATGGGGGAGAGTGACGGGGAGACGCGGAGGGAACATCAGAGCATGGAAGGAGTAGACCAAGTGGGGCTTGAGTACCTGGAATGCACAAACCTTGAGTTGCATCTCCTTGGGGATTCTTTGAATAGGGATCTCAAGATTGTTCACAGAGGGAGTTTTTATACAGATAATGTGTTTATCTTTAGCCATCACCTTGAGATGGGCAGTTTTTTTAGATAGTTAGGGATACCGATCTCTAGTGACGAGCCTTGGCTTGAGGGACTGCACATTCCTTAGCTAAATAAAGCCCCTCTACTACAAATCAAAAACCTTTGAACTGTCTTTGGGAGTTGGTGTGTTCTTGAGGCTATCTGTGACATTGGAATAACCTACTGATGGGTTTTATGATGAAGAAAACATATCACCCAATGAATCCCAAGAATGGTCTGCTGTTTTGGCATTTTTTTGCGAATTTGCAAGAATGGTTGTTGTATTGTTTGTTTGTATTGTTTATTTATATAGCGCCTATACGTAGGCAAGTGTTTCAAAGTGCTCAAGGAGGGTGGGAACACGTGGGGGGGGGGGGGAATTTGCTCAGAGCCCTTGAAAATCTGTGACGATAATAGTCTGCACAGGCAGAGTAAATGCATAAAAACATTTAACAGTATGGGATATAACAAATTGGCCTGACAGTGATTCTTCAATTTAACAGTGCAATTAGAGGTGAAGATGAGGGAGAAACTGACAAACTATCTACTGGCATGGTGCGTACGGATCGATCAAGTGCACAGAGGGGTCACAGGGAGGGGAGCATCAAGTGCACCCTGTCGGTTGGGACTGGGGTAAGTGCAGAGAGAGCCACTCTCTTGGGGGTCATTTCTCAGTGCATTGAGTGTGAATGGGGTGTAGGGCCCGCAGGCAAGTGCGAGAGAGGACTGCCGGGGGACGAGTGAGACTCTGAGGTATGCCAGTCGGCATGAGTAAGGGGTAGGAGGGAAAAAGGTAAAGAAAAGAGAACTAGGTTAGCAGGGGAGAGGGAGAGAAAAGGAAGAGAAGAGTAAGGTCTTGAGGAGTTTCTAGAATTTCAGGAGACCGGCTCAAGACGCAGGGCGGCTATTCCAGAGGGAGGCACCTTCTGAGGATAAGGAGCTCCCCCCTGTTATCTTTGTAATTACGATAGTGTAGTGAGTGCAATCTGCACCCTCAATCTAACCATGGAAGCTGAATGTACACAACCCACCCACCTGGATTGACACGAGATTCCTACTTGATAAACACAGGCCACCTCAGGGCAACCATTGGCGGGAAAGAGGGTTAGGAAGAGGTTATGGATAGACACAGGGATGTAGGAACATCAGAAATAGGTTTAGGGAGAGGTAACGGATAAGAAGGGGAACCAAGGAGACACACTAGACTCTACACTCTGCACTATAGTCACATACTCTTAATGCATCCACTACATAATCGGAATCCCATATCGGTACTCCCGTTCTTGTTTCCTCGTGTAAACCCTCAACACAGTTTATTGATTCTTCATGTGCAATAAATTTGTCATAACAAAATTCTCCTGAACACAATTCCCCAGACATTACCTCAGATGCTCTGCATGTACCTCTTGCACATATGCACTAAATATAACCTAGCACAGTTTCTTAGCAGTTGCTCATATGCCTTGAAATAACCTTGTATAATAGATTCTGAACACTTACTGATGTGTACTTGCTATACATCATAACCCTGTTCCTGACCACTTGCCCATTTGCACTGAGACACCAGTAAATCACCAATCTTAATACTGCGGAGTGGGAGAGGAAGGTAGCCTTTAGAAGTTAGTTCATGCCATAGTCATTTGTTAACCACTGAAACAATTGCAAACAAAGTGCAAGACACTATTAAAGGCAAATCTTTCCTTTGTTATGCAACATACTAAATAGATTGGGTTGCACTTATCTGATGGCTCAGAGGCCTTTGATTCAATGGCGTCCCCTCTGGCGTTCACTAGCCGGTTCCAATTAATGCGCCCACCGCGGCCCTTGTTGCTTAGAATACCTGGACCAGGACCGGATGACTCCTTGTATTCACCCTCACAGCCCGGCTGCTACATAGATGCTGGAAAGCAAAAATAAAAGGTATGCGCGTGGTATACGTGTGCATCCACTGTGTGATCACACGGGCCTGTGCACTCTGGGGAATGGAGACCTGCGTCGGAATCGCAGTCTCCCTTTAATCTACACGTCTCCCAACGCAGGGTCTAACCCCCAATTTCCTGACAGTTAGCATGGCACTAAAACTTGCAATAAATTCCAGTCTGGGAAATATCCCCCTAAAATTGACAAGCATAGGAACATAACATTACCTCAACGTCGTCCTCTTTCGCGTCACAGTCCTTATTCTTTGAAGAAGTCAGCCTTTGCCCCAGTCCCCTTGTAGCAGGGGGCGAAAATTAAAATGGCAAGCTACTAGCCAGCCATAAAGTCTCTTGGAACCTCCATTCTATACATGCACACAGCACACCATTATTACTGGCCAAGAGTCATATATCGCTAGCCAGTGGCGCGTGCAAAACTTCCCTGCCTTTTGTAGCATCCCCCCTGGTATAAATATGGATGGTGCCGTACTTTGCCACCTCGTGTCTGGCTGCACTGCAGCCCCTTGGGGTGCTCAGGGAACCGCTGGGGTGAGTGTCCTTTTTCGTAACGTTGCTCCAGTCTTCTCTACTGGGTTTGTGAGACGGAAAATCAGGTGTACTCTGGTGAGGAATGGACCTGGGAACCTGAGCTGGGCCATCGGTACTGAAGTCGTGGAGTAAAGTCCTCTGGCTGCCTAGCTGGGTGGGTCAGACTGCTGTCCAGGATCGTAGACCTGGAAACCTAGGCAGAAGGGGAATGCTGGGGGATGGGGTCAACTCTTTGCTGAGGAGCAATGTGACCAGTGCAGAGGCGGCCCGCCGGCTGGGATTGTGGCATTGAAAAGGGAAGCAGGTAAGGGATCCCTTGATTGTGGTGTGTTGTTGAATATCACTTAAGTTGGACACTGAAATATGCTGACCCTGAAAGCTGTGTATTGTTGCTCAGGCAGCATGAGCTCTCGCCGGAGGGCTAAGAGGAGAGCCAGAGAGACTTCCAGTGAAACCAGCAGCTCCTCTCCCACACGAGAAGCACAGGAGAAGGGTTGACTTTAAGGCCAGATTAAAAGCCCTTTTAGAGTTACTCTATGGGAGGTGCAGTTCTCTGCATGGAGAGTTGGCGCAAATATCCAGTGAAGGGTCTCTTTCTCAGTCCTGCCATTCTGCAGAGGAAAAGGAGGCTAGAGTTAAATACTTGGACCAGAAAGCGGTGGGGAAGGTTTTGGAACATGTGGCCGCAAGAACACAGTTCACAGAAGCAGACCCTACCTCCATGAATCCCAAACATATGTTGCAGCAATTCAAAAAGACAGTTGGGAAAACATGCTGATTGCGGATATTCAGGATAAAGTGTGGTCATAATGGAAGGAGCCAGACCGAATTTCTTTGCTCCAATTCATGGGTAAACCATACTCGCTACTATGGGGTGAGAATTAATTGCCTGCCACTCTGGAAACTGATTTAATGTCTAGCTTCACTTGTCATCCAGTAATTTGTGACAGTGGGCCTGAAGGTGGATTTGTCATATGCAGCCTCTCATCTAGCCTTGGGCTCACCTATGTATGCTTCTTACACAGCACAGGCTCTTCTTGAAGATTTCCAAGAGCTCTGTCCATGTATTGAGGATGGGCATGAGTGTTCAGCTCTCTTGGAGAGAGAAATGAAACGTCATTTCAAATTCCTGTCTGATTAAGCCTTCAGTGCGGTCTGACGGCCTCCTTCTTTATGGGTATGAATGTTGCAGCCAGAATTTACATTCATTTTAAGGGAATAAGGGGATAAGGCCGAGCGTGAAAAGGGTGAGAGACATTTGCTCCAACTGTTTGACGTTTGCTGCATTGACTGTGCTACTGTGCTGTTGTGTAGTTTGAAAAGCGCAACTTGCACAGTTTGTGAACTTGATTCCTCTACTTTCCCTCGGCGGCGTGCAGTGAGCCGTGAGGAGGAAAGGTAGAAGACGTGAGGTGGGACAAGGACACGCCCCCAGCGAGGCCACGCCCACACCAGGAAGTGAGGCAGAAAAAGGCTCCCCAGCAGCCCTTGCGGCGATAAACCCGAGCGCGACAAGAGCAAGAGACATTTGCTCCGACTGTTTGGCTGTTTGCTGCTTTGCTGCCGACAGCCTGGCCTGCTGGTCCTACAGGAATACACGTTGTAAAAGGTAAGGAGTTATATCTCCAGTTACGGCTACTATGAGATAACCCACCCAAAACTGTCACTCTCCTCCACTGCTGACTTTTCTTGTATATGTCCTACCATTTCGACCCCAGCTCATAATCTCAAGCGTTTTTGAGCCGATCTTGTTGGAATCGCTCCAACCTAATGCATACAAACGCTGCGGAAAGAGTAAAAGGAAGAAGGAAAATAAAATACGAAACGGCTCTGTGGACTGCGGGCCCCTGGCCTTTGACTCAGTAGCACGTTACCTTATATTGTGAACTATCTGATACATTGAGATTTCTCATATATTACTAATTTAAATAAGGACGTTGACCCCTTCATGCCAAAAACGCTGCAAATCACAACCTAGCTCTGAGGACTGCGGGCTCCTTGCCTTTGACTCAGTAGCACGAAAAACTGAACAGAGTGAAAACTGTGATTCAGTGATTCAACAACAATGTCAAATCTACTCAAAGACGCCCGGTACTCCAGCAAATACTGCATCGGGCAGATAGGTGCCAAAGACACTCTCAAAGTTTCTAATCCTCATAGCTTTACAGCCTTATATTTGTGCCACATTAAGGATGGAAGAAGATTATGAGACTTCCGCTATAATCAACACCCAAAGCGGTCCCCATAGAAGACCACGCTTAAAAGTGCTCACCACTATCATTCCCCAAAGAAAAACAAGCACAAAAACCCGATCTCTACAAAAAAAGAGCATGACAAAAACAATCATATGGGAAAGGAATCACAAATAAGCTCTCCCTGCAGTATACCACAAACGCATTGTCGGACTTCAAATGAGTCTGCCAATGCTCAACTCAATCGTGATGTGGCAATGGAGAACCCAAACCATATGGAAAAGAATGTCTCTAAAGTTGAACTAAAAAAAGATGACATTTCTACACCAACGCAGGAACGAGAAGGCATATTACCTAGACCCATAACTGGCGAAAGAGTTGGAAAACCTTTACACAACCTGCAAACCCAAGGACTGTCTACATCGACACCAATAGACTACAACTGCGTACCAATAACCCCTTCATGTAACGATAGACCAAGGCAGAAAAATGACCCCACCCTCTTACAGGAAGAAGAACATTTACCTGATATTCTTGATAGTCGGGAAAAACAGAGTGAAGCGGTCGATCACCAACATGACAAGATGTTAAAAACGTCTCTATTGGAAAGACTCCAGCAATCCCACTCTTCGATCCACGAGGGAACAGATGCAGTTAAGCCCCCATTAGCAAATACTGCCAATCTTTCACCCCCTTCCAGGAATCCTACAATAGGAGAACTATATGCACCACTTATCTCACAAAGGGACAAAGCTGCCTTAGCTAAGAGACAATGGCAATCTCTGTATGAAAGCAAGCGGCTTTCACAGAATATAGCTAACTCACTCTCTGCCCAACGAAATCCAAAAATTGCTTGATTATCCTTGGACATGTTAGAGATCGAAGCACTTCTTGCAAATCAAGAAAAGTGAAAAGAGGTTTTTGGCCACACTGACCACACTTCCTCAATGTCAACGCCAAACTTAACTCATCTCAATGTAAGTCCTAAGCATCATATAACAAAAGAAGAAGATTTAAAACTGAAACACCTGATGCAAACATCAATATACACAAAAACCACTCCCTCAGAGGAGGAATTTGACGCAAACACACATAAGCATACGGATGCGAACATACCATCTACAGCGGAGTATATGCCATCAATTCCGACCACCATGCTGGATCTCCTGACTATGCTTATAGCATTAACATCACAGACAATGATCCCTTTTTAAAAAATCCAAGAAGCATGTGTTGAAGTGAGCAAGGATCAAGCCACACGCCTTGCCCTCATCCATGCGAAGCATATTTTTATTGAATCTTTCATCCATAAAATTGAAGACCGTCTGGATTATCAGGCTGAAACGAGTTGTAGGTGGCATAATGCACAACTTACTTCGGCCTTGATAGCTATGATGACCTCCACCAATAAAATCTCTACTTTGCAATTAACTGATTACCAGCCTAGCGATAACCGAAGTAGAAATGGTTTACACAATAATTCTGTAAACAACATTCTACCGGTGCAAACCATACCAAACGCGGAAGGTACCACTAATATCCGCAATTTGAAGTTGGGCCAAAACTCCAATGATTGCCCAAACAACCCGAACTCATCAGCCAAAAAAAATGAAATGAACCCTAATTTAGCAGTTAGCAGTCAGCAACTATGACATCTTCAGTCCAAAAGTACAAAATGCAAAAGTTCAGAAGAAAAACAAAGAAAAAACAAGATGGCTCTAGAGCCTTTCTCGGAAATCTTACTGTTCCCAAACCAATTCCTTTAAATCAACCCATCCAAAATTCCACCAAGCATAACCGTCCTTCCTACACCACCACCGACTGAGACTGGACATGGATCTTCGACGCCTTGTGGTAACAGGAACATTGCAGATCTAACTGAGGAAGCACGAATAGATGTGCTGTTAAATCTGATGCAACATCTGTTAGAAGCTCTAGATATCTCAGACGAAGCACAGATTCAACCAAGTGACTCTTCACTTGTAATTGTGGATGAGTATGAGCAATCGCACACTACGCTGGAAGCGCAGACGAATCTGACATGTGAAGATAAATCTAACTCTACATTTGATTCAGATGGAACACAAACCATATCACAACTGACGCTTCCCTTATTGAACAACCAACATCACCTTTAAATCAAACGCCCAATATCCGATTACCACAGCCAATATTTATCAATCTGCGAAATCATGAGCTCTATCTTTGAAAACAACCCAACAAGATGCAGATGATCTGATTCTCAATCGAACAAATGTCTTATGTCTATTTAAAGCAATCCCCAATCTAAATAAGCTTATTACAAAAGACATATTGACAGTAATCTTTTCGGATGAGAACCATCCTGATAGAATTCAGTTAATTCTTATCTCCGCTAGCACAAAACAACTCATCGTAAGCCAAAAGAGTATACTATCCTCTTTTGGATTTGAAATGGACAATGTTGAACCACATAAAGAAGCAGAATTGGAAAAAACTTTAGCAAAAAAAGGATTCCAAACAAAACGAGCCTATAATCCAGAGAAACAACAAAAGATGAAAATACTCAAAACCTGGAAAAGAGAAAACGAGCACTATGAGCTCTATAACCGAAACCCACGAGATCACAATGAGCACCATATACGGAGGGTAATGGATTGGTCTCAAGTAACATATTCGGAGCAATGCGACAATACCCAATAACCATCACTGCAACAATCCAACTTCAAACTCTCGTTATTTAAAGAACAGGACCACGATTTGACCACAAATGACATTATATGTATCCAAGAATCATGGATCACAACTCAACCGATATGTGATGGCTATGTAGTGATGATGATACCTGCAATAACCAGCAAAAAAGGATGACCATCTGTGGGATTATTGACCTTTAATAAAAATGGGCAGTAACCTCAAAATCATTGAATCACTCAATATCAGCAATTGGACTCCAATAACTGTACTAAGTATGATTAAAGAAGACCCAAAACACATACCTGATTTACTCGGCATAGTTAACAACTACTGGAATCCAGTGGCTATTGCCGATGAAACATTTATTGATAAAGTTTGCTCTGGCGTTGATGCCATCGTCCTAAAATACCCAAAGATCAACATTATATTATGTGGGGACCTGACTCTGCATTTGTATGATCAGACTGGCAAAGAACTAGTAACAAACCATATGCCTTCACGAGTCAAATTCTGGCTCAAAGAAATGACAACCAGAGGCCTCTCCAGAGTACACTTTCTGGACAAAGTCACACTCAAACCATTGCATACATGGTCGCGAGGCCCCTCCGGTGCCATAATTGATTACATTTTCCTAAGTGACCAGATTCACTTACAATTGCTTCAATGCTGAAAATGTTAAATCTGTCAGCAGTGATCACTCAATTCTGACTATTGTCTGGCAAGCGTACAACCCGCTGAAAGAAAAACTCAAGCTCCCAGAATTGAGTTTAAACCAGAGCCTCAGCAGACTAAAAATCTCTCAAGGAAATCTGAGAAAATGATCGGCACAAATGAATAGCAACCCTTTGTCCGATACTCGGCGATTGAACTACCCACAGCTGCTTAGTAGCTTCAAGCTCCGGTCAACAACAGACGAACAAAAGAACCAATAACACACGCATATTCGAGAATAATCGCAAATAAGAAAAAGGAGCTGAGACAAGAGGTAAAAAAGATATGTCTACCTCAACCAAACCATGGAACAATAAAACTACTTAAACAACAATATAAAAATTGGATGAAGGGCAGTAGAGCTTTACAAGGTCAAAATGATGCCTAAACCATGCTGCTTGCTTTAAACAAGCGAAACACGAGAGACCTGTGGAAACTATTGAATCTTCAACCAGACCACACAGATAAGATGTCAACAAATGTGGATGAACAGAATTGGAAATTACACTTCCTGACTCTTTATAAGGGCAACACTACTGAAAGAAAAACATCTGTCATCAATAAAAAGACCCTGGACTTTTACCTGGGAGACAGAAGACATTGTGAGAGCGATCACTAGATTAAATCCAACACGAGCGCCAGGCCCTGATGGCCTCTCTAATGAAACCATTAAAGCGAACATAAACATCTGGTCAGATATCGGTTCTCATTTCTTCAATTCAATTGATAGAACCAAATCCATCCCTCCATCATGGCAAAAGGCGGGTTTTGGTACCAATCCATAAAAAAGGTGACAAAACAGACCCTTGCAATTATAGACCTATTGCTCTGCTAGACCCATTGGGAAAGATTTTTTGCCAACATTCTCCTGTAGAAACTAAACACCTGGGCTGAAGCAAAATAAATATTTGCAAAAAGGCAAACTGGCTTTGCAAAACAAAGTGGTTCAAATATCAACTTATTTCTACTAAATCTGTTAAAACAAGAAGCAATCTACAATAAAAGACACATTTTTGCAGCATTTACTGATCTCAAATTGGCTTTTGACCTAGTTAACAGAACTTAGTTGTGGTCTAAACTACAACAATGGGGATGCCCGGACTCCATATTGGAACCTCTGAAGTTACTCTACGAAAACACCTCCATCAGAGTTAGACTTGCAAAATACACCACAGTCTCAGAAGATATACCAACATACAATGGCCTCAAACAAGGTTGTCCATTATCAGCGATATTGTTCAACCTGTTTACAGCTGATTATGAAACGGAGACTAACACCCCGATGGCCAACCCCCCCAAATTAAACACAACAAGCATCCCATGTATTATGTACGCGGATGATATTGTTTTATTCTCACAGACACCGAGAGGCCTCCAAATAGCCCTAACGAAACTAGAAATTTATATGGAAACAAACCATCTTGAAATAAATACTCAAAAATCGAAGGTCATGTAGCTTGTACCAACTCGTAACACAAGTCAGCAACCGAAAACCCTGTTCTTGCATAAACAACCCCTAACAAGAGTAACAACTGTAAAATATCTGGGGATATGGGTGAATCAATCTCCAACAGAATCGAACTGGGTAATCTCCTCCGAATGAAAACCATCTCACTAGCCCGTCAAGGCCTCTTTCTACACTGTAAATTTGGGAAATTTTCAATGCAACCAATCGCAAAGTTTAATAGACAAAAAGTTGTGGCAATCCTTCTTTACGGAAGTGAATCAATGATGAATCTAGATGGAGCAATATGGTCATGGCTAGAAGGCATTGGCATTACAATCTTTGACATCACTTCACACATGGAGAAAGCTAGATTTCTACAGAAAACTCATCACAGATTCCAACATGCCGGCATTAGAAATATTCCAAGAAAAAGAAAACACAACTCAAGCAACTACCTTGCTAGCTTGGAAAATTCATATGGATGACATAAGAAATAAAGCAGACATTTCAATGCTAACAATGTGCTCGGGAAAAGCAAAATAGAAAATTGCATATAGCGACTGGATAGAGACTATAGAGGCAAAGGCAAAATATAAACTCAATCAAGAATGTAAATTTGATACACATCCAGTGAACCGCCTTCCAACCTAATTCCAGCGATTTCCTTCAACTCAAGTAAGAGATCTGTTTCTACGCTTTCGGCTGAACTTGCTACCAGTTCGTGAACTACTGCATACTAGGAACCTTCTATCGATGGACAAGGCCTTCTGCAGATTCTGTAAACAGGAAAATGAGCCTGAAACCCTGAAGCACATCATCATCGCCTGTCCAGCCCTGATCGAAACGAAAATGCGCATTAGAGACATGTACCTAACTGCCCCAAATGAACTAACAACTGAAGATCGATGGGTGAAATTTCTTCAGGGCGGAACGAAAAAGGAAATCTTCACTATTGTGTACTTCTTATACTAGAAATTAAATGGAAATATGAATTAAATATTCAATGTACACCTAATGTGAGCCTATGGTCGTAAATCAGCATAACCAAAGATGAAAGGTTTAACATCTAAACCAAACCATTTTTAATTTAAAAAAAAAAAAAGGGATGACAAAGTGATGGCTTTGAGACGGTCTTTGCAAGTCGCCCATCTCTTTGGTGACTAGTTGGTGAAAAAGGTGCACCAAGTTCATAAGCAGGAAAAGCACTTGAGGCGGGGTGAGCCCTGAGGAAGAAAAAGGTCCAGCCAGCTATGCACATCTCAGCTTCATTTTAGCTGCCAAAAACCTTCCATTCTTCTACCAGAACAAGTTGACTGATCTTTGAGCACAGGCCAAGGGCACCAGCCCAGAAATTGGACCGTTGGAGCCTCATCTCACTCGTGACTGATGGGAAACCCTTCTGAGTAATCCTGTTGGGAGGAAGGTGCTGTTTCTTCAGGGATATCTGTCCTCCATCAACGATCCCTGGATTCTCAACATTCTGAAGGGGCGGGGGTGCTATAGCATAACATTCTCATCACTCCACTTAGACATACAAGTGGTCAATAACCATTGGCCACTGGACCCTCTGACATGAGGCTGTCTTCAAGCAGAGATTCAGAGCCTTCTAGATGAGGCAGCCATTTGTCCAGTCCCGAGGAAGTTTTGCAGACAGGATGTGACTCCAGAGTCGTCTTGGTGTCCAAGACCTCCAGTGGTAGGCAGGCTTGCTCTGAATCTAAAGAGAGTGAACCAGTTTATTCACAGCATACCCTTTCAGATGGGGGACCCTGTAGATGATTATCCCATTGATTGCAGCAGGGGATTGGAGCTTCATACCCCGGCATGCTACCACTTACCCTTCTGGCGGGTATACCAGCGGTGGCGCCTGTCTCTTGCGGGCCCCGGGATGACGTGGGGCTTTAGTGGCAACCTTGTGGCATGGCGTGAGAGTCAGGCACTTGGACGGAGGTAACGTTCAGGGCCGCCACCATCAGCCTGACGCAAAGGCACCAGCATCTCGCCTCTGTGCAGTGTAGGATGTGTTCCCCCTGGTCCTAGCAGCGCACCACAGCCGCAGAGCATCGTTTTGAGGCTAGCTGTCCATTTAAACCACAAGTTGGTGATATTTGGGGTGTTAACAGTTCTGCCACTTTCCTTGTCTCTGCCAGTTCCTTGTCCTGGCCTCAGGATTCCTACATTTTTCTCTGCCTGCTACTCGCCTTCCTTAAGCTAGCTTACCTTGTTGCCTGCCTGCTCTCCTTATTTGCTGCTTGTCTTCCCTAACCTCTCTGGCTGCCTGCATTCTGGCTCCTTTGATGCTTTTTCATCCTGTCTGCCTGTATTCAGTTCTGCCATTGCCTTCAGTCTGCCTACCATTTGTTTCCTCTTATTGCATGCATTTCTTTTGCAAGCTCTTGACTACTTGCCTAAATTGGCCCCTTTTCCTCTCTGATTCTACCTGTCTGCTCCAGGTCATTCCTGGTGACTCCATGCCTACCTACCTCCCTTTACCTCAGGGATTATGGCTTCCCCTCCTCAGTGCTTTCACTGTCCCTGCACCACAGAAATCGGGTAACGCCATAACGTGTTGTGCGGAGTAGATTTTCGGGTACTCGCCATGTTGCATTACGACAAGAACCAGAGAATAATTCCCAGCATTCACCTGAACTACTAGCCCCTGCCTGGCCACTCCACCAATCACCATCACCATGGACCAGTGTCGTTCGACATCCAGTCTGAAGCAGAGGCGAGGCGCCATGCTTTATACAGCTTCGAAACAATGGTATACATGTATTTACATACAGGAAGGGATGTAGCATTTCGTAACAATGGATATATACAAATTAATAAAATAAAAGGACGCACGGCAGCAGGATATTTGGTTTCTTCTATACTTTATGGACATTTCCCATTTCGGAAGTGCATCTCATGTGAATTAACCCAAGCTTCGCAAATATTTTGTTGCTATAAGTTTTAAAATGGGAAAGATGTTTCTTTTCAAACTGATCAACCCATGGTTGACGTGTCCTTAATCTTTTTGTTGGAATACCCATACACTTTTCGACTAGTGAAACACCTTTCCTGCATCAGGGCAAGATTTCTGCCTACTAAACCTGTGCAATATTTTTCCTTCCAAAATCGTAGTGATGGATACCTAAGGTGAGCAGTAATTTAAAAGTCAGCAGTTCCCATTTTTTTTCTGATTTACAAGCTCTTCTGGGTACAGATATTGAAAGGTATTGGTGAATGACTGAATGTGCGCAAAAACCTGCACCTGCCCCACTGATCGATGAATCTAAACATATTTTTAACCTATTCTGTGTTTTATTTAAAAAGTTTGGCCTCTGACACTATATTTGGGATTGACGGCTGCACTTCGTTTTTTCACATTTCCCACTTTACATACTAAAATACATGTCAAAATATCAGGAGAATGTAGTTTCAGAATTGTCGCAGTGATACATTTTTAAGAATGCGACTTCCACTTTTATATTTCTCCTGATCTCCTGAATAAAAAAAACTGCAATGGATTCCAAGATGGCCGCCGGATTGGAAACACAGTGAGGAGGAGTTCTACATCCCCACCGGCTCAGAATCCATGAATAAATGCCATTAAACCCCCTCCCCAGGCAACATAAGGCATTTACAGGGCGTAGGAGCAAGGGTCCCATCAGCCAAACTCTGAGGCAGACCCTCGGCAGGATGCCAGACGCGGCATGCATCCACTGAAAAGTACACGTCGGAGCGTAGCAAGGCTCCTGCAACTGCCATCACGCACACACTACGAGATGCAGGAGCGGCCCAGACTCGACCCGCTCACAAGCACCAGAGGACACCCCCAGCTCGAACCCACTGAACATCAGAGACCCGCTGTTAGGACTCACCGCCAATACTGTAACCAGCATGGAGGGAGCGCTGAACAAAGAACCCGGAAGTCGCTGAAGAATTCTTCCCACAATTGTAACCCTCTGCTGTGTGTGTGTAGCTGGAGAAACAAGAAAGAGTAATCGATACCACGGAATATTGTGGAACAACCCCACCATCAATATGGAAGGGAAACCAACCTGATAAGTTGCAAACCAGCAGTTCGATCACAGGTAAGTGGGTATGGATGCTAATAGTCCTTCAATAGATTTCTGATTTCACCTAAGAATCCAATTACAAGAACACACTATGAATAAACTAAACAATGTCTTAGTACTAAATTACCAGAGAGATAAGGAATGAGTCTTACCAGAATATGATCGTGAAAATCCTTGAACCCAGTTCAAGTAGTCCAAAGTCCTGTCCTGACGGCACGAGGATGCCTATATGGAAAACCCAAACGGCAAGCATCCCTAGTCTTCATGTTACTCCAGTTGATGTTCTGGATATAGAGGTAAAATGTATATAATCCGCCGTTAGGTGAATTACAAGATGTTGTATGGATGGTGCACAAGGAAGTAAGAACATGAAGAAAACCAGTCGGTGATTCAGAAATAGGTTTGGCAACATGCAAGCAGCAACAAGGATTTAGAATGTGAGGTGAAGCAGTCCGTGATTCAGAAATAGGTTTGGCAACTTGCGAGCGGCAGCAGCAGCAATTTAGAACGTGAGGCGAAGCGGTACGTGATTCAGAAATTGGTTTGGCAACATACATGGAGCAGCAATGACCAAAACTAAGAACAAGAGGTCAGAAATGCGAAAACAAGATAAGCAAAACAGAACGCGGTAGTCCGTAGCACTTCAATCAGAAGAACCGGGCTAACCTCTGGCGGCAGGCTTTATTCATCTAATGTCACATGTACCGGCATCACGTGTGCAGGAGACGTGTGCTTTCTTCTGGCATTGCAACGCGTTGGGAGTGGCTTACCTCATCGCCATGGTAAGATGTAACGGGCTAGAAAAGGAGCTCTCCGCTGCAGTCAATATTGTGATGAAAACCTGAATCTTTGCGAGGGAGTTTTACCAACTGTATGTGAAGTCACTGCAGGAGTTATGGTTCTGTTAGGACCTATAATCAGATCCCGCTGGTGAGTTCGATTCCTGACACCCGCAGGGAAAGCTCATGCACGGAGACACCGGGCAGCGGAGGGAAGAGCGCCCGAGCTCCCGTGGCCCAGAAGTGCGCTGTGTAATTATCACTAACTGACCGGCTTGGAGAGGCATGGGATGCTACAAAAGGAACCCAAGCAAAGAAGTGAGCATTCAAAGGGAGAAGTGAACCTCCCACGAAAAGAGTTTCGGCAACCTACCGGGCCGCGCAACAAATGAGATTCTCAGCGGCCAGACACAGCATCCCTCCAATGCGACAACCAAGACACACTGGAGGAGGGTGAGGCTTTCTGGAGCTGAGGAGGTGGTCCAATCCAGGTGACTCCCCCAACGAACTCTGACCACTGCACCAGGGGCCGGGCCGGGAGGCGAGACTGGGAAAGGGATTGTGACATCAACCCTCTACATCAAACCCGTAAGCCACCATCCCGCCCCCTGCATAAACACAGCACCAGGGATCGCAAAAGAACTGCTGCAAGGCACCGGCTCCCACCAGAAGGGATGCACCGGGCCTAGCACCCCAAAGCACCACCTCCAACCTCCGTCCATACCGCCCCCATCCCCCAATTCCGTGCAAGGGAAACAGAGGAGCTTCACCAAGGAACAGTATCAGGCGCCCAAGCAAGAAGTTCCCCAACAGACTAGACTAACCAAGGTGGGGCTGGTAATCCCAAGCCCGGATCAAACGCTACCTACCAGTCTCGGTTGAGGCAAAGAAACCAACACAACTACAGAGAACAAAATAAGCAAGATACCAGCACCAAGTCCTAGGCAGTTGGCTAAGCTCATAGTAGGGGCCCAGGAGGCACAAAAGCTGCAGAGGGAAGGGAGACGTTTCCACATTTGTTGCTGGCAAAGCCCTCCAAACCCGGGCCCGATCAACTCAGAGAACCAAAAGATCTTATTCACAAATGAAAAAACCCGACCGGGGCAAGATCACTCCCCTGATCCTCGTCCTGACCCCAAGTTGTCAAAAAACAGAGGGAAAGAAACGCAGAACCCCACAAAAGGAAACAAAAAGACCCTTTAAGGTGCAATTGAGAAAATGTGGAGAAAGGAGGGTGGAGCCCAGCCTGACACCGATCAGGAGGCAGACCGGGAGGAAGAGGAGACCCTGCAAGGGGCAATCGGGAGGAGCAAAGGGGCCTCGAACAATGCTTTCACAACTTTGAGGACAGGATGGCAAACACGATTCAAGCCCAATTGGACAATATGAGAGAGGACCTGACCGGGGGGGGGGTTCTTCAAAGGAAGTGAAGGGAGACCTACAAACGCTAGAAGCGAGAGTTGACACTAACAAGAAAGCCCTGAAAGAGATGGCGGACGACACACACAAAATTGAAGACCTGATGGAACACTTAGCTAGGACTACATACAATGGCGATCCATACCGAGGACCTCGAAAATAGTTCCAGGAGAGCGATCATCAGAATTGGGGCACTCCCCGAGGCAGTGGTTGCAGAACTAACACAGACAGTCAAACAATTGTTCGCAGACCTAAGACGCAGGAGACCCAGCCAAAATCCTAGTAGACAGGATCCAGAGAGGGGGGCCAAAAATAAACAAACCGGGCGCAAGACTAAGAGATGTCCTGGTATCCATGCATGAATACACTCAAAAAGAAACGATTCTAGCCACTGCTAGACAAACAAGCGATCTTAACTTCAATGGATCCACCATACAAGTTTACCAAGACCTCTCCCAGATCACGCTCACAAAGAGAAGAATGATGCGCCCGATAGTGAAGGACCTATCGAAACGAGGCATCAAATACAAATGGACCTTCCCATTCGGCCTTGTGTTCAAACTCAAGGGCGATTAAGGAGGAAGCATCATAGGGATAGATCTCGACCCCACCTGCAGCGAGAACCCGGGCCTATAAAAGCAACAACTAAAAAGAAAGGAGTAGGAACAGACTACCCAAGATTCAGAGGAAAGCAAGAAAGAAAAGGGGCCCAAATGGTGGAATACATGCCCCAGAGAAGAGCCTGCACGAAAACAAATCCCCAGAAAGGGGTTCAGCCACATAAAAGTGTAACTGGGGAAACAACCTCGGAGCAATGCAGAACCCAGGGAGGGGCAACACAACACAATGCCATGTGGGAGAGAAAGAAGGGGGGGGGGACTCTTGGGATCGACACATGGGTCTGGGAAGACCTGCAAGGGGAGCGCTGGGGGAGGGAAGGGACTCCACCCCCACAGAGGAGAATATGGAGGGGCTAGAGGCCGGATGAGCCATCCCAGCGAGTGGGGGGGGGGCAGGGGGAGGCGGGGAACCAGGTCCTGAACTGACCAAGCACAGCCGTAACCCTAAGCAAGCTACTGAAAAAAACTGCGAACAATGGCTAAGGGAAAGACACTGAAACATCAAAGGCCTAAACTCGCCATTAAAAAGGAAAAAATTGGAACGCTTTCTATCAAGGGAGAACCCACATACAAGGGAAAGATAAACAAAAGATAAGACTACGGGGCTATAGCCAAATCCAACAATCAAATAACCAGGTGAAGAATGGGGGGACCCTAATCGCAGTGAAAAACAATCTAGACCTCAGGACGGTAGATGTCAGCAAAGACACTAAAGGGAGATCTATCGCAATACTCCTCCAGGGGATGGGGCAAACAATCACGTTGGCCTCCATCTGTGCCCCCACTACCAGACAAGACCGATTTTATTCAATTGTCACTAGAGGGGTTTGCTAAGGGGAAAATAATTCTCAAAGGGGACTTTAATTTAGCACAGGACCCGGAAAGGGACAGGAGCGCTAGGATATCTTACTCCCACAAAAAAAAAAAACTCAAAAGAACGGGATAAAATTGACAATCTGTCATTGGTGGACACCTGGAGGGAAAAGAGAGGGGATGCCAGAGGGTATACCTTCTACTCCCATGTGGACAAATCGGCATCGAGAATAGATTACATGTGGGTTTCTAGATCCCTATTTGGACTAGTGGCGGACATAGAGGTGGGAGCGATAACCCTATCTGACCATGCCTCTATCGCACTGAATATTAAAACACCACCAAATAAGTCGGGGCTTTGAAGATGGAACTACCCGGCACACATCTTCAAAGACGAGGCCCTGAAAGGGGAACTAGGGGAGGAGTTAGAGAACTACTTCCAAACCAATGAGAATCAGGAAGGAAACACACTCATAATATGGGAATGCTTTCAAAGGCCACCATCCAGGGGAAAATAGCGATAGAGGCCAGGAGGGACAGAGAACGAAGACTCCTAGAGGAGGACCTAGAGTCCAAACTGAAGGTTATTATGCTCAAGGTGGCATCGGGCACCACAGGGGAAATAAGAAGGGAGTACAGGGCAATCGGAGGCCAACTCAAAATCATACAAACAAGTAGAGCACAACGCTCCCTAATGCACCTTATACAGAAATATTACATAAAAGCGAACAAAGCAGACAGGCTCTTAGCAAGGATGCTGAGGAAAGAGGAGAAAGAAAGGATCATCCTAGAGATCAGAACATCCCGGGGGAGGTGAAGACAGATCAATCCTGCATTAAGAGGGAATTCATGGAATTCTATGCAAATCTTTTCAGATCAGCTGACTCGGTACAAAAGCACCAGTTAGTCTACCTGGCAAACTGTAGCTTACCTAAAATATCTGCCCAAGACAGGGTAGATATACAGAAGGAAATCTCCAAGGAAGAAGTCTGCAGGGTAATCTCATTTCTCCCAATCAATAAAGCTCCGGGTCCAGACGGATTTAAGTCAGACTTTTATAAAACGTACAAGTTGGCCTGGCCCCCCTGTTCAACACGTTCGGGCTATGGGGAAGGATATCACTGTCACTAAACTTGCAATTTCACCTTT
The DNA here is from genome assembly GCF_040938575.1 of Ambystoma mexicanum. Lineage (NCBI taxonomy): Eukaryota > Metazoa > Chordata > Amphibia > Caudata > Ambystomatidae > Ambystoma > Ambystoma mexicanum. The sequence goes on along the minus strand of NC_090923.1, from coordinate 1,341,761,740 downwards.
CTTCTTCACGTTAACCAGGAGGGTTAACACATTATAAGATGACCGCCGCCTAAAATTAGGCTGACTTCTTCGCTTTCAACCTCCAACTGACTGTGGATTGGCTGCCCTCTGCCATATCCACCAATCGGGGTCGCCAGCAGGCGAACGCCGGCCCTCCTCAAAGGCACTCGAGGAAGGCACATCCCCTGTCCTAGCCTGTCCAGAGACCAGGGCCAGGACCCCTGCCTGTTTTGTCCCAGACCTACTACCTATCCTGCACCTGAAGCTTCATCCGCCACCAACCGTGTAAAAGGCATCCCACCATTTGCGCTGCACAACTGCAAGCATATTTACATGCTTTCGACTTAAATCATATGCCGCATATCTCCGCAAGTTTACTCCATGTGGCATGCTGCCTAGCCCTCTAACGTATATCCCATTCACGTTATGTACCCTACACCACCGCTTCACGGTCGCATCATGCTTTTGTTTTCATCCCCACTGTATTGAACAACTCCTGTGACACTACTCGCCAACAGTACCTATAATCGGTGCCCACCATAGCCTGAATGCATGCGCCTCCCCAAGAGAATCGAGCGAACTGCCTGACCCTTACCTACTCTGTACCTTGCTCCCAGTGCCAAACTATATAGTACCGAGCATTGATATGCCACTCCGTAAATACGCCTCACATGTCCACTACTGAGACGAGCTCGTATAGACCGAATGAGCATGTTCTAGCATCAGAACACCCTGTCCATACCAGAATTAGCCTATCTCTGCTTATGTGAATAATATGTTGTTTTCAGAAGTGTTATTATAGTGTGAATCAGCCTACTATCTTGCATTACCGACTTGGCACCTAGCATTTTAATTTAACCTCTTCTGCATCTTATGTGAACCACCACTGCTGTATATGTGACTCATGCCCATACTGCCTGACTACTGATAGGGAAAGCCCTTATTAGCCCGTTTTTTCACCTACCATACTTGTCATCGTACTTATTGCCTCGTCTCTGTTTCTTTATGTGCCTGCCTAAGCCTGCTCAGCATGTACGCCTAGTTGTTGCCTCATGACATTAACCTTAGAGTGTATTTTCTAGGTTCGTACTTTCCAATCTAGGCATTGCCCCATTGCAACCTAGCCTAAGAGTGCACTGGTCTTGCATTGTGCAACCCTGCGCCCAGACCATGATCACATGGGTTACTCTCACCATGTTCCCCTTCTGCATCATGCTGGACAATGTACCCTGTAGCGGCAACAACTTCATAACCTTCAACGATGGCCTAGCCAATCTTGGATTTCCTAGGCACTACCCGATCCCTTGCCCCACGCCCTTCCTACCCTCCTAGCCGCCTTTCCCACCTAACCACTACTCTCACCATACCTCCTCCGTAGACAACAGCTCCCTAGCCAATACTATCTCTAACAAAACTCCCAATCATAACAGGCCCCATGCTCCATGCCACACTGTGCCCCTCACACTGAAATATCCAGAACCCTGATGCTCAACCAACCCGGACATCACAGCCCGCAACAACAGACTTGGTACTAGGCTCCCCCATACAACCAGCAACCACCCTGCTAAACTCAACACCAAAACTAAGAAGAATTTAAAGACCCCCAATAAGCCCGAACCACTCCCCCTAAAAGGAGCCTTACTCAATGTCAGATCCCTGGCCGCACACCCCACAGAAATTGCTGACACCATTCTAACCAATGATCTCAACTTCCTTGCCCTAACGGAAACATGGCTACACGAGGCATCAGGACCACATTTATCGTTAGCTATTCCTGTCAATTACTCCATCCTCAGAGCTGACAAGCCTAATGGTAAGGGAGGAGGCGTAGCGATCATCTCTAAATCACTACTAGGCTGTAGACTAGTCTCCACCCTATCACTTAAATCCTGTGAGCTACTCACAGTCAAGTTACAAACCTCCCCCACAATCACACTTCACCTTATATATAGACCCCCAGGCCCTTCTGGAGTCTTTGAAGACATCACTGCGCTCATCACTGAAAATTCCAAGCCACTAGCACAAACTGTTATCCTCAGAGACTTCAATCTTGGCTACATTGACCCCAAGGACGCACCAGCCACATCCTTAGCAAACACCCTAACTGAGCACGGATTCGCTCAACTCAGTATTTCACCGACTCACCAGAAAGGTAGAATTATCGACTGAGTAGCAACTCTTAACTGGAACACAACTTGTAAGGACCCCCAACCTCTCACATGGACGTATCATTACCTTATCCCTCTCAAAATTCACATCGAGCATGCCGTTCCTAAAAAGTGCCCCCATGGCACCAGCCTTCCCAACCAGAAACAAGCGCAACATCACCGCCGAAGCCCGATTACCATTGGTTCTACCCACCCTTAACGCCTTACCGGACAATGCTGATCTAAACCTACTAGTTGACATCTTCAACAACTCCATGGCCACTGCCATGGATACCATTGCCCCTTTGAAACTACGTAAAAGCAAGCCAATAAACCACTTGAATTCGTGGTACACCCCCGAACTTAAACTACTTAGGAAAAAGAAAGCCAAATGAAAACTCCTATGGAAAACTAACCCATCCTCTGAAAACAAATCCAATCTTAAGAACATCTCCGCGCTGTACAAAAGTGAGATAATTCGCACTAAAAAAGACGCCTACAGCGTTAGGATAGATCAGGAAGGTTCCTCCACCAAAGAACTATTTAAAATACTAAAGGAGCTAGAAAACCCCAATCCACCTACAGACACCTGCTCAAAAGATAAACCCTAGTGCACCAGCATCCAGAACGCCCTCAACAACAAAATCACAGGACTCGAAACCAAAATTGAGGACAAACATCAACAACTCTTCATCAACAAGACCAATAACCCAAACCTAAACTCACCAACACCTATCAAAGCTAATATAGGCTTCACCTTTAAGAAAGTAACTATCTTAGAAGCCCAAAAAATCATCACCTCCTTAAAACCATCTAACTGCAAAGGGGACAGCTGTCCTGCCCATATACTAAAAGACGCAGCCAGAGACCTCTCCCCTTTTATCACCAAGCTAATTAACCTTTCATTTGCTAACAACTCTGTCCCCAGCAACCTAAACAATCCTGGGTTCTCCCTCTCTTAAAATAACAATCTCTAGACCCAGCCATACCAACCAATTCTAGACCCATCACCACTGTCCCTTTCCTGTTAAAAATCCTGGACAGAGTAGCCTACATCCAGATTCAGGAGTACCTAGAATCTAACCAACTGCTAGGTATACGTCAATCTGGCTTCAGACCTCAACATGGAACAGAAACCCTCTGGTTGACCTCAAAAGCCAGATTGATGAAATCAAAGACAAAGGCAATGCCACAATCCTACTTCTCTTAGGCCTCTCAGTGGCTTTCTATTTAGTCGATCACAAAATCCTCTGCAGCCATCTATCTATCGCAGCCCACTTCTCCTCCTCTGCCTCCTCATGGATACAATCCTGCCTGGCGAATAGAACCATGCAAGTTTTCTCCACAACAGCAGCAGCAGACCCTATGCCCATCACATGCGGAGTCCTACAAGGCTCCTCTGACTCCCCCACTTTGTATAATATATTTAAGAAGCCGCTATTCGACAAACTGAACCATCTGGGTGTCACCTACACTAACTATGCAGATGACACCCAGATTCTCTTCACCATCTCAGGCAACTACAATGCCGACGTCACCCGGATTAACAAAATCTTCTCCATCATTCGGGCATGGATGGCCACAACCAGGAAAGCGTGTAAATGGCTTTCCATACAGCAAAAAATTGACCTCAAAACCATTTGCCTCACTTACAAGGCCTTAAACCACCTAGCCCCCCCGTATCTCACTAATAAATTTACTTTGAAATCCGCCACCAGAACCACCAGATCATCCCACTCCTTATTCCTGTTAGTGCCTAGATTTGCCTTAAAAAGAGCAGGAGGCGCTAGCTTCACAGTGCTTGCTTCCCAACTTTGGAACACCCTACCACTCAACATTAAAACTATTGAGTCCTTTCAAATCTTTAGGAAACATGTTATTGGCTGGTTACTGAACAAAGAGTAGCATTTACCTTCACTTTCTAATATCTTTAACCCCTTAAGTGCCATGGGTATTTCTCCCCAGTGCCAGGGCCTTTTTTGGTGATTTCGGTATGTGGCCATTCAATGGCTTGTAACTTTTTTGTTACATGAGATATCTCGGCCAAATTTGGCATTTTTTTTTCCCACATGTAGGCGGTCGTAACGCCACCCAGGAATCCTAGGTTGCTGTAGGGGGGGTGAGATAAAATAAGCAAAAAGGGTGGAAATTTTGGGGTTTTTTTAAAAAAATGCCAATATAATTATGTACAAAGAAGCCTGTGGTTTTTTCCTTGTAAGAGCTAGGAACGAATGGTTTGCTGTGCTGCATTCCCCAATTTCCTGGCTTTCAAGAACAGGTTGAGTGGAAACGAAAAAAAAATATTTTGATGTGGTTATCAACTGTTTTGTGAGAGGTAGGCGATTTTGGCCATTTTTGCCAATTGGACATGCATGGACGGAATGGATGAAAAGGGTAGGAAAGCCGAATTGGAGGACAGAAAGGCAAGTATTTCTGAAAAGTAGACAAAATTCCAAGTTTCGGAACGGTTGATTTGCGTAGGTCGGGCAACAACTAGGTTGGGGAAACTGCCATAAATTGGGGGAAAAGCGGGAAAATGACCGAAAAAAAAGGTATGTGTTGGACATGGTTGGCCTGGTACGGCAATGGCTTCTATGAATTTTGAGAAAAGCAATGCTCCGCTACATTCCCCCGACTCTTGCAGTTAGGAGAGCACACATTTTTTGTAGCGTTTTACAAAACAAGCATTACCACAAGCCAAAAACTGAGCCATGGTACACAGGTGTTTTTACCCTCACGGCCTGAACAGACGCACTTAGCATGTGTAAATCGGGAAAACCAATGTGGTGAGGAACGGCAAGCATACATTTTTTGAAAGAGCACAGGCAGACCTTTTCAAGGGTAGGCGACTTGTGCAAGTTACAAAAGTGTATGGTGCCTAAAGCGGCGACTAAATGTAGGTCACATTTGGGAAATTAAAGGGTTGTGTGACAAAGGCCACCAGCAAATGGGTCAACACGTTATGAAAACCACAAAAACACAACGCGTTCCCACACGTGTCCCGATGAAAACGGTACCTCACATTTGTGGGTGCACCTACCTGGCCGCCAAGGGGAAAGCCTAAAACACAAGTAACCCCAAGTCTGTTTTCAGACTGGAATTTGAGACGCTCTGCCGACAACACCGAACGGGGCACATCATGCAGTCCTTCCTAGGAGGTTCAGGGAGGGCTGCATGAGGTGTCCCCCCCCCTGCCCCCCCCAGCCATTTGGGGTGGGGGGAGAAGGCCACCACAAAAGGTGGGACAGGACCCCCAATAGATGGGACAGTAGGGTTTGGGCAGATTGGCACACTAATGTGGCCATCTGCGCCAAGCAAAGTTGGGTAAACAAAAAAAAAATCGTAGGCTGCTTTTTAGGGAGGGCTGAGGGGCACCAAATGTTGTACTGCAACGGGGGGTGGCACTCTTCCCCCCCACCCCCCAAATGGAGGTCTCCACCTCATGCATCCCTCCCTAGGATCAGATGCCCCTTCCTAGGAGCTTTTATCTGCCCCCAGGGAGGGTTGCATGAGGGGGGGCCCTCCATTTGGGGTGGGGGGGGGTGAGTGCCACCCCCTGTTGCAGTACAACATTCACTGCCAATTTAGGGTACCCCTCAGCCCCCCCTAAAATGCAGACTACGATTTTGGATTTTTTGTTTTGTTTACCCAAGTTCGCTTGGTGCAGATGGCCACATTAGTGTGCCAATCCGCGCCCAGGGTGCCCAAACCCTACTGCCCCATCTATTGATGGTCCTGCCCCACCTTTTGTGGTGGCTCTCTCCTCACCCACACCAAACGGAGGGGGGGGGGGCACATCATGCAGTCCTTCCTAGGAGGCTCAGGGAGGGCTGCATGAGGTGTCGTCCCCCCCCAGCCATTTGGGGTGGGGGGAGAGGGCCACCACAAAAGGTGGGGCAGGGCCCCCAATAGATGGGGCAGTAGGGTTTGGGCACCCTGGGGCCAGATTGGCACACTAATGTGGCCATCTGCACCAAGCAAAGTTGGGTAAACAAACAAATACAAAATCGTAGGCTGCTTTTTAGGGGGGGGCTGAGGGGCACCCTAAATTGGCAGTGAATGTTGTACTGCAATGGGGGGGTGGCACTCCTCCCCCCCCTCCCCAAATGGAGGTCCTCACCTCATGCATCCCTCCCTGGAATCAGATAGGGGAGGCCCCACCTCATGCATCCCTCCCTGGGGTCAGATGCCCCTTCCTAGGAGCAGATACCTGCCCCCAGGGAGGGTTACAAGGGGTGCCCCCTTTCTACTTCGGTTGGGGGGGAGGGCCACCCCCCCCCTTCAATCAGTAACAAATCCATGGTGGCTAGTGGCCCTCCACCCCTACCCCCACCCCCTTTTCCCAGCTGGGGGCAGATGGTCAGCCATCTGCCCCAGGGTTCATGTGCATGTGCCCCCATGCTTTGGGGGCCAGGGCTGCTTACTTGAAGCAGCCCCCCTCCCCGCCCAACTCACAGACAAATCAATGGTGGTCCAGTGAGTTGCTGGTCACGGAACAAAAACACTGTCAATGGAGGAGGCAAAAGTCATTTTGCTTCCCAAACCAGGGAAGGACCCGACTCTATGCGGCTCATACAGGCCGATAGCACTCATCAACACAGCCACTAAGATCTTTACCAAAATCCTAGCAAACTGCCTAGAATTCCTCCCCATATTATTATTATTATTATTTTTATTTAAACGTATAGACCCGATCAATCGGGCTTTATTTGAGGTATACAGATGCATGATAACACACAGATAATTGCCCACATCATAGAAAATGTCAACAAAACACGCACACCGTCCCCAATGGTCGCACTGGATGCGGAAAAAGCCTTTAACGGGGTGGAGTGGCAATTCATATACCATACCATGTACAAAATGGGTTTCGGGGAAGCATTTATGTCCAGAATAGCTACTTATTACCAAAAACCTTCCCTATGCCTGTTAATTAACGGAGACCTTTCTGAACCGGTGACAACAAGAGGAACAAAACAAGGCTGCCACCTATCCCCACTCCTATATGGCATCCATCTAGAACCTCTCCTGAGTAAAACATAAGAGCCACAAAGGAAATAGGAGTGCCTTTCGGGGGTGGGGTGCACAAGTTGTCAACATTTGCAGACGACATGCTGTTTACAATAGTTGACCCAGGGGAGTGCCTACAGGCAATAGATAAGGCACTGGTCCAGTTCGGAGAGGTCACAGGCCTGAAGATAAACGGACACAAAACTGAGATACTGAACCTGACTATACCTCCGGACTGTGAGAAGGTGCAGAAATTCAGCTTTCCATACTCCTGTGCCCCCGAAAGTTTAAAATACCTGGGAATCCATATTACCAAATCCACAGACCAATTATTCACAGCCAACTACCACACCCTACTGGCATCTATTAAAAATATGCTTCTCAGCTTGGGGCCCTCTGAAAATAGTCCTACTTCCAAAATTGATCTATGCGTTCATGGCCCTTCCCACAAAAGTCCCAATGTCATATTTCCAGGCAATCCACAAACATACAATGTCCTTCTTGTGGGACCGTAAGAGACCAATAATCTGAAATAGGGTGATGCTGTTATCTAGGAGTCGATGGGGAATGGGGGTACCTGACTTCAAAGCTTACTACCATGCAGCACAGATCAAGATCATAAGGGACTGGTCAAGGGACGACCAAGATAAAAAGTAGATGGAAATGGACAGGGCAGTGGTGGGAACACACTTAGAGGAAGTCCTATGGGATTCCAAGATGGCGGCCAGACATGTGTAAGTGTTGCTCAGTCTCCATCCTGGGCCGTGCCACTAAAGCAAGACAATAAAGCGGATTTATTGCTCTGCATCTCCTGACCCAGAATGGGAACCCAACCGAAGGCCAAAGCAGACACCCAGACGGACGGGGCACAGTGAGCAGCGGAGGGGAGAGAGGAGCAGCTACGAGGGGCGCCGGAGAGGGTAACCCCCACCGGCGGCGGCCAACTAACCCGAGCGTCCAGCGCTCCTAGACATCCCGGCAAAAAGTGCACAGAAACCGGGAGCAAGAAAACGGATTGGTAGCACCCAAACAGCGGGGCATCCCCAGCGGCAAACCCGTAACGGGTGAGAGGCAAAGGGCACTACTACGCGACCCCCACTGGGCACAACGCTGCACCTCCCAGATAGGACCGACCAAGAGAGGGAACCCCAGAGCGGGAGCGTACCAGAGAGCAGATTCAAGACCCCCGTCGAGGAAGGAGGCACTCCGACTGCGGCACACGCCTAGCAAGCCCTCAACAAAGAGGGATAAGGGAAGGAGATCAAAAAGAACTGAAGGGTAGTACATCGGCCTGCAAGCACAGTCTTGCACGAGCGCGGAGCAAGTGAAGGTGAGGAGAAGGGACCACACTACGCCAGAACCGAGCGGGAGGTCAAGGCACCGTTAACCCGACGAACCTAAGGGTCTAACTTGTAAACAATCTCCCGATCCAAAGGGGACAGATTAGAAAAGGGAGAGGGGAGAAGAAGCACCAAAGACAGCACTGAGAGACAAGCCCCCACCGCAGACCAGAGAACAAGGCGGGAAGGGGGAGGCGCAGTACAACTCTGCCAGGCCGGCCACAGGGACAAGACCCGGAGAAGAATCCCAAAGGGAGGAGGGAACCGCAGGCTGAGACTACGATATCCGCCAAACGTGGGAACCCCCAGCACAGGCCCAAGCCCATCTCAGTCCCCATAACAGGCGGCAAAAGCAAGTTTATCAGTAACAAAACCCGGCCAAAGTAGAAGCCTGAGGAGGACCGAGCAAAGCAGCTTGGAGCCCAGGTAGGGGAGAGAACAGGATAGTGGTTCTCCCACGCGGCACTCGGTGAAACCCCTCCAAGCAATAAAAGGAGATTGCAGCAAAAGTATCTACACCGAGGATCAGAATCGACGCAGAGGATCAGACGCAGGCCGAGGGTACAATCAAGGACATACGGTAAGGAGGCCCCTAATGGCAAGTAAAACACACAGCCCACGCTTCGGGAGGCAACCCACAGGCCCAGGCAGAAGGGGTAAACGCCCTGGGCGCACACAGAGGCACAGGACACACCCCACCTTGCTCAGGGAGGCCCCAACCATCGGGCCCGAAAGGGAACGATAACTCCACAGAGAACTCACCTCAGGGGCTACATACACTGCGGGTACCCCTGAATTAGGGAGGTAACCCACATAGCAAACCAAGGTGCCAAACAACAAAAAAAATAGTGGTCAGCCCGCACCCTAAAGGCGAAAAAGGCAACACGCAGAAGCATACAGTGACCCTGGGGCACACCGAGGGATCCTGCGTGGGAATCCCGGACAACCGAGCCTGTAAAAGTAGGGGTGGGCCAACACATATGGACCAGAGGCGAACAGGCCAAGCCAACAGAGGCCCAATAGAAATCCGGGGCCTTCCAAGCACACCCAAAACACGTGCAGCAAATCGAAGATCGGCACACGTCAAAATCTAGGGGAAAACAACCACAACTGTGGCGATCGGATCCCGCAACAATATCAAAAGGAAAAACATAAGGGGATAAAGACGTAGCAACAGACCCCAACACAGCGGAGCGGAGGTGGCCACAAAGGAAGACATGAAGTCCTGGTTTGGGGAATTTCAGGAGAAGTTTATGACCTCAATGCACTCCCAATTTGAAACTATGAAGAATAAGATGAAACAGGGGGTACAAGAGTTGAAAACAGAAGTGGTGAACCTAGGGGAAAGAACACACGCCCTGGAGAAAATCATCCAAAACATGGAGGAGACAACAATATGCGAGACACAGGAGCACTTGATCTGTCGGATCCACAAACTAGAGCTCCAATGTGAGGACTTAAAAAACTGCTCCCAGAGATCAAATATAAAGATCAAAAACATGGTGGAATCCATTGAAGAAAAAGATCTTAAGGTCGCAGTACTGCAAGTCTTCAAAGACATTCTAGCTAAAGAGGGTGACACGGATATCCCAATAGACAGGATACATAGGGTCGGACCAAGAAGAAAGGGGGAGCCGGGCACCCGCCCCGAGATGTCTTGGTAGCACTGACATCTTACTCCTAAAAGGAGCAAATCGTACGCAAAGCCAGGACAATGGACCATATTAGGATGAACAGAGTGGACCTACACTACCAGGACCTGAAGAGAGGACCCCCCCACGTGGAAACCCCCAGGGGAATGGAAAACGATCAACAGAAGGGGCTGACACCCCGTAAAAAATAAATGGGATCAACACTAAACAATCCTGTAAAAACATGGTAGAACCATCACCCAATACCCTCCAAGGCCTACCGCTTCGAACAACCAAAGAACTCACAGAGAGCAAGAATCCGGCTCCCAGGTGACGGCGGGGAGTGGGGGGACAACCTGGGAACCATTAGAAGAATCCAAGTGGCGGTTAGGACTGCCCACAACTTTATCCCTGAGTGTATAGAGGGTATGGCGCAGTGGGCGCAACGCCCAAGCAACCATAGGTCCCAGAGCCCTCCTCAGGGCAGTTATGTGGGGAGGGCAAGTTGGCGGTTGTAAAGTTCAAGGGATAAGGGAGGGAGGGAGACGGGAGATCCGGAAAGGAACAGATGCTGGCGAGAAATAATCGAGGATCGACAGCAGGGAATACCCGAAACAAAGCAGGATAGGGATGATAAAAGTCCTAACATATAATGTCTGTGGACTGAACTCCCCGGTAAAAAGAAAGGTGGAACACTTCCTCCACAAAGGGAAATTCGATGTCATAATGCTCCAAGAAATGCACGGAGAGAGGGAAGGTGAAACTGAAAGTATACAATCAAATCTTCCAGGCAAACGAGCAAGAAAAGAGGGTGGGGGTTCCATTCTTCCCTAAATGCTCAAATAGACAATACATGTGAAGGCAAACATGAGAGGTACCCATTAAAACACCCAAATAGAAGGGCATTCCCTGACACTTGCGGCAATACATGGCCCAAACATGGGTCAGGACAGCATCCTCTGGGACACCCTGGACAAACTGGAAGGCTTTGCCACGGGGGAGGTGATACTGGCTGGGGGGTAGGGGGGTAGGTGGGAAGGGACCCTCAGTCTTGCATGGCAACCTGACATGGACAGATCCAGTACTAGACCAAGGACAGGGAACCTAGTCTAAAGCTCTGAGCGCAAGAATGGGAACACTCAGGATGTCTGGCGGGGCATGATGTGACAACAGGGATATACCTACTTCTCTCACATTCACTATACCATGTCCAGAATAGATTATGTATGGTCTTCAGCAAGCTTCTTGGGGAAGATCATAAACGTAGAAATCTGAACTATCTCGCTCTCTGACCATGCCTCGCTCTGGATGGAAATCTCGCTCCCACGTCAGTAAGGGCTCTGGAGAGGGAGGCTCCCAGCGGACATAGTGCAGGACCAGGTCCAGGAAAACACAGACAGGGAACACATGGAGGAATACCTCTTCCGCAACAACACCCCCGAAACAACAAGGGAAACCCTATGGGAAGCCCTTAAGGCGGTAACCAGGCGACATTTAATAGCACTAAAGGCAAAAAAGGGACAAGCAAAATTGTCAATGGGAGGCAGAACTAGAGAAGAAACTAACAGAGATGCAAAAGGATATGGTCCAGACAGTCGTCCAAATTGAAAAAAGCAATGAGGCACGTCCAGGGCCAGCTTGAAACTATCCGCTCAAAAATACCAGAGAGAAGCCTAATACATCTAAAGCATTGGTATTATCTCAAAGCAAATAAGGCAGACAAACTCTTGGCCAGACAACTAAATGAAAAACAAAATGGGCACAAGGCATACATTTAGTTTTCAAACATTGATTAGCAGAGTTTGCTAATTAAAATGTTTTTGATTAGAAAACAGACCCATTTGATTACTAACTGTGTACTAATATTGTTAATGTCATTGAATGTTATTTTAACCTAAGATATGAAATGAGCAACAATACAGCAGTTTTGCTCACGGCTGAAATAAGACATTTGTGAGAGGAGTCTGGCCTTGCAGATTCTTTTATATATATATATATATATATATATATATATACAGCCACCAAGGCTTTACATATAATACATTTAAACTTCATCTTCTTCACATATGATACGTTAGTTTAAAACTTTAGAACTAACAGTCTAAAATGTCTTATTTAAAAACCAAAATTCCATATGACAAACATTCTAAAACTCCTAAATTCTTTAATCTTCAGCTAGACTTGCAGGTTGGGTAACTTAGTTTACCTATTCAACCTAAGAGAAATGCACTCAACCCATAGTAACGGGGGACAACAAATGTACAATGTGATTTCTGTAAAATTGTGCATGTCACTACAAACCCACTTTATGCTTGGCACACTGCTGCCACCCAGAGTCCAGCCATGCACAGTGAAACTTTTATTTGAAATGTACTGCAAACAAAGTAGATGTTAAATAAAATGTACAAAAATCTCTTGTAAATGATACTCGATCATCATCAAATCTAGAGCGAGCGAATTGACTTTGCGAGCCATAGATGAAGGTCTGTAAAATGTAAAAGGTTAGCTGCATGAATTGACACAAATAACTAGATATGATAAAAAAAGGTTCTGAAAACAGTTTGGCCAGCTGTCTCCTGCAGGTGATAATCTATAATACAAACATAAAGCAAAGCAAGCTCTAGAGGCTAAGTACACTGTTTGGTATTGCAGTAGATCTACAGACTGGATGGAACTATTGATCACTACTTTGCATAAGCATTTACTTTGCTTTGTGTATTTATTATGTAAGAGGAAAGAAAGAGACTAAGCATAGTGGATTGCATTGCAGGCCGAGAATTGAGCGAACTAGGTGGAATATTGTAGTTTGTGGTCATCTCACTTTCAGGGTACCTAGTATAAACCAACAGGGTGATCATCTAGAATGTCAAGGAGTATGGGTTGAGCACCAGTTGCAAGATATGCAACATGCAGGTTACAGAACTAGGTTTGCCATTGTGATGCTGGAAATGCATCAGAGGGACAGGGCCTCTGAATCCTTGTCCTTTACTGCTTTTTATCGTGTGTTCTGTTATGTTTTCTGCCCAGGAGTCCATGTGGGACTCCTGGCAGTGCAGCTCTCTCTTTTGGTTTGGGGAACAGACCCATGGGATACCCTTATGGCACCCATGGGTAGGGGTACAACCCTGTGCCCCTAGTGTATGTTTTTGGGCACCTGTGGGTGGCCCACAGAGCAGGGTATGGGCTGGTGGCAGCTCCATGCTGAATTTGACAGGTGCTCTGGGTGTCCTCCATTTTGGGATACCCAGGCCCTGCCATTGGGATCAGTTGATTCCTGATAGGAAACAAGATGGCCCCTGTGGCCTCTTGCTTTCTATTGCCTGTTACCTTGTTTTCCCATAGTCCTGGGAAGCCCTGACTCTGTCCCTTCCCCCTGACTGGCTGTTGGGTGGAAGTTCCATATATGGTGTTGTTGTGAAGGCCCAGCTAGACTGACTGGAGCCTTCCCAGTGACTGTATGTTGTGGGTACCTCCTGTGGGTGGGACCTGGGTGAATGGAGTGTGTGACCAATATACACTCCTTGTTGTGGTTGTCTGGTTTCTGGCATGAGAGACAAAGACTGAGACAGCCCTGCCCGAAACTGGCCTGAATGCAGTGTGTAGTGTTGAATGGCTGGGTACTTGTCCCAATCCACATTCCTTGTTGTGAGTGTCTGAAAGGGAGGAATGTGGCCTGAATGCACTGTGTGCCTGATTGGCTGACTGACTGCATGAATGCCCTTCTGTATGATTGGCTGCTGAGTGTGTGCCAGCAGTGTGGATGAGAGACAGAATAGTATATCTGGGGACCTCTCACCACTGGTAAGAAGGTTCAGGGAACGTTCAGAAGCGTTCTGGAGCTGAGTCTCCACTCTAAGAGTAACTGGAACTGCTGATCCTCGACGTCCAGCTGGAAGAAGAAGACTTGCTGTTGCATTTGCTTCGACCGATCCGAAGGCTGCCGAAATCGTCGAAGACTGACCCGAGAGAGGACTTGGTAAGGCGCCCTCTTCCCGTGCTCCGAGGGACCATCGAGCACCGCTCCATCTTCGCCGAAGCGCCCTGGAAGACAGACCCTCGAAAGGCTGCCGACCCGAGACGGGACCGCCGAGGAGATCGAAGTGAAGCACCCGGACATCGCTGCCGTCGAAGTCCATTGCCGTCGACCAGGGTTCGCAGGTTTGTGTAACCGCTGGAGGCCCGTCGAAGTTGTGTTGCCCAGCCGTGGGAACCACTTGACGCCGTGCCGCCGACGACCGGAGCCGTCCGCTCCTTTGCCTAAGAACATTCGAATCAAAGGACTCCCTCGTCCGCACCGTCGACCGCCTTATCCTGCCGGAGAAAGTCGAGGACGACCAACGCGCTGAGGAGAAACCTGCCGGTGGGTTTCCCGCCACCCGAAGACCACAAAGACTCGAACGACTCGACGCCCTTGCAGGGCCTCCGTCTCCACAATCTTTGCGGTCCAGAACTATTGTCACCGAGGTGCCCCGCACGCCTCTGCCTTGCAGGACGCCGACTCTCCGACGCCGACGAGCACTGCTCGGACGAAGCTGCCGCCTCATCGATGCCGTTCTACCCTGTTTGTCGACGGACGTTCGACGCCCCGTGTCTCCCGCTTGAACGGGAAGGCATTCAAGAAGGGCCGTCGATTCCCCGTCGCCGAACACCGAGTTCCTCGACGCGTCTCGACGCCTCTCGACGATCCGTGACTCCCGCTTGAAAGGGGGTCGCTCAAGAAGGATCTGTCGACGCCTCTTCGAAGAACTCGACTCCACCAGGTACATTGGGGGGGTAAAAACATTATAGGAGGGAATAAGACTTGCAGAACAATATATGGACTGGGCTTGTGCTATATCTTTATTTTACAAGTTGCCCAGGTGGGGGGATCTCCACTCAGAACTGTGTCTAGTGGTAGGGGCCAGTATTCTGCCTATTGCTCAACCATTTTATTTTCTCTCCTCTCTCTATTGCTGGTTTCACTCTATTGATCTGTGTGACATTGTTACAGTATTGATGATGCACTTTAATGAGATCTAATACAAAGGGTGGTACCACTTTAGAATTGTATATATTTGCCATTGTTGATTTTCCTGAGTACAAAGTGAGTTATTATGATAAGTGTACATAACCCTGAATATTGATTATATAAAGACTGTGTTCTAACCAATACAGTGTGTGGACATTCCTTTGTGGGGGCTTGGGGACTACACTGTACTTAAGAACCAGCCTGCATCACCTCCTGAGAAGCTAGGCCTTGATTGCTCGTCCATTGCTACCGTAATAGAGAACCTTGGCTGGGGTCTTCTGTGCCTCTCTTCTACCATATAGGGAGCAGAAGTACAGACACCCCCCACCGGTCTTCTTTTCACACTGGTGGCAGCGGTGGGATGCTTATGGTTTTAAGAATCAGTGTATAACCGTGCCACTTACAAAAGATATCCGCACTTTATTAAATTAAGGTTTAGTTGTGTACAAGATAACTGCATTACAAACAATGGAGTCTATTGCAAATGGCAAATTGACTCGGATGAGCTTGGAGGCTCTCCAGAGTGCTTGTGAAGCCAGGGAGTTAGACTTTGTGGATAAGTCTAGGGCTGAGCTGATAGCTGCCCTGGTGGACTACCAGACTGATGGTGAAACTCTTGATGAGGGGGGGAATGCAACCAATGAGGACTCTGCCCCTGGGGTTTCTGCTGAATCTGTTTCTGGGAATGCCGCCATTCCTACTGCCTCTGTTCCAAACCCCAGCAATTCCTTGGAGCTTGAGTTATTAAGGATGAAATTGGCCTTTGAATACCGCAAGTTGGAAATAGATGCTGAACTTAAGAAAGAGGAGTTGGCTCAACAAGTGGAGCTCAAGAATAGGGACCTTGAACTCAAGAGCCAGGACACTGAATGTCAGAGAATCCAGCTAGAGAAAGCTAGAGTGGAGACTTCAGTTAAAACCAGTGAGAGTGTCAGGTCCCCAACCACCAAGTTTCTGAAAGATTTGGTTGGTGTATTTGTGGAGGGTTCAGATATCCTCCAATGGATTGAAGCGTTTGAAATGGCTTGTGCGATTCATGATGTTGATAAAAGAGATTGGGATAAGTGTTTGTTAAGCAGAGTGCCTCAAACTGGATATGACTGTATTCTGAAGCTGAGTGTGGAAGAAAGGGGTCAGTATGAGTGTATGAAGTCTGCTTTGATTGCCAAGTTTGGCAAGACACCTACCCAATACCTTAGAAGGTTCAGGGATTTTAAGAAAAGAGAGAATGTGTCTTGGGTTGACTGGGTGAGTGCTGCGCACATGAACATGATGGGGTGGATCGATGGATACAAGGTTAAGACTTTTGTTGAATTGTCCCACCTCTTGTTTTTTGAGCATTTTTCTGAAGCCTGTTCACCAGAGCTGCGTCAGTATGTGGCTGACCAGAACATTTTGGACCCCTTCAAGCTGGCTAGGTTGGCAGACAAGTGGGTCTCCCACCGGGTGTCCCCTAAGGACTCCAGTGGGAAGGACAAGGACAAAGAAAAGGGGGCCTCTCAGAAAGCTGAGGAGTCCCACAAGCAGTCACAGTCGGGTAAACCTAAACCTTCCTCTCCCAAGACCCAAAAATCTAGTGGGGATAAGTCATCTGTGGGTGGGAATAAGAGTAGTGGTCCACCTGCTGCAAAGCAGGCTCCCAGTGGTTCCAGTACCGTACCCCACACTCCTGGCGCTTGTTGGGACTGTGGGGCTCTGGATCACAAAAGGGGTGACTCCAAGTGTAAAGGTAAGGCACTTGGAGTACAGGCTGTCAGCCTGACCTACCCTTACCCTGTGTCTGAGGTGGAGGCCACTGTCCTCCCCTCCTCTACCGGGATCACATTTGGTGCTCCGGTAGAGATTTCCTTAGTGTCCCTGGGGGCCTGGGACCAGTATGCAGAAGTACTGGCGACTATCCCACAGAAAACCCGTAGGTTTTTGAGAAGTGTCCTCTTGAATGGCCAGCCTTCTACTGGTTTGAGAGACACTGGGGCAAGCATGACAGTGGTGGACAGGACCCTGCTCAAGCCAGAGGACTATGTAGGTGATTCTCTGCAAACCACCAGGTTAGCTGGTGGGCCTCCCAAAGTATCACCTGTAGCCTTAGTCACACTCCTGATTGGAGACAAGACAGCAAAGCTTCCTGTCCTGGTTCAGGACAATGTCACTGCTAACATTCTGTTAGGAAATGATCTAGTAGAGTTGGGGTTGATCTTGGATGGTCTTCCCATGACTGCTGCTGCAGTCACTAGGTCACAGGTGACACCGGGTCTGGCTGTGGGTCAGGTACCCGAGCCAAAGGCGAGGCCGAAGTCAAGAAGAAGGAAGACCAAGAAGGCCACCTCTGTGGAGGGAACACCTTCTCTTCCTGCTGTTACGACAGCACCCATTGGGATCCATGCTCCGGACGGGCTGGGTCCAGTGGAAAACCCAAACTCAACTCCTGTGGGAGAAGAGACAGAAGACTCTCCTGTGGGAGAGGTTCTCAACCCGGAGGATCATCCCAACCTTCAATGCTTGTTAGCTGAAGGGGGACCCTCCCGGGCAGACTTCTGTAAGGGACAGAGCGAGTGCCACTCTCTCGAGGGGCTGCGGAAACGGGCCCTGTCCCAGGCACAAGGAGAAGTGCCTAGGACATTCCGGATTTATTGGGAGGGTGAGCTCCTTGTTAGTGAGCCCACTAAGCCTGAACCTGGTGCCCTCAAGAGGTTGGCGGTACCCCAGGTTTACAGGCCCTTCCTACTGCAGTTGGCGCATGAGGTGCCCTTGGCTGGTCATCTTGGGACCAAGAAGACTAAGCAGAGGCTCTCTGCCCATTTCTACTGGCCACGGATGGGAGTAGAGGTGGAGTCCCACTGCAGGACCTGCCCAACTTGTCAGTTGTCTGGCAAGACTGGAGGCAGTGTCATTGCCCCACTGCAGCCATTGCCAGTGGTTGGCACACCATTTGAGAGGGTGGGCATCGACATTGTCGGTCCCCTTGACCCTCCCACTTCAGGTGGACATCGGTTCATCCTGGTCTTGGTAGATCATGCCACCAGGTACCCTGAGGCAATACCCCTTCGGACTGTTACTGCCAAGGTGGTTGCCAGGGCTCTCCTGGGCATTTTCACCCGTGTTGGATTCCCCAAGGAGGTTGTCTCTGACAGAGGATCCAACTTCATGTCGAGTTACATGAAAACCATGTGGAAAGAGTGCGGGGTAACCTACAAGTTCTCCACCTCTTACCACCCCCAGACCAATGGTCTGGTTGAGAGATTTAATAAAACTCTCAAGGGCATGCTAGGGGCTTTGGAAGAACCCCTAAGGAGGAAATGGGATCTCCTCCTGCCATGCCTGCAGTTGCTTACAGAGAGGTACCTCAAGAGGGTGTTGGTTTCAGCCCCTTTGAGTTACTCTTTGGACATCCCGTGAGGGGGGCCCTCGCCTTGATCAGAGAAGGCTTGGAAGCCACCCCTCCAGGTCCCGCCAAGCAAGTGGGGGACTATGTGTTAGGCCTCAGACGTAGGATGACACAGAAGATGGGTCAGGCAACAGCAAATCTCAAGGCCAGCTAGGAATTGAATAAGTACTGGCATGACCTTAAAGCCTCACAAGTGGATTGGACTCCGGGACAGGAAATCCTTGTGATGGAGCCTACCAAGCCTAGAGCTTTGGCAGACAAGTGGACTGGACCCTTCAGGATCATCTCCAAGATGGGCGAAGTCAATTATCTGGTTGACATGGGAGCCTCTGGGGTAGCCCCTCAGGTATTCCATGTCAACAGGCTCAAGCCTTTCCACCGGCGAGCAGAAGTCTCATGTCTCTTGCTAGCTTCAGGGGAAGAAGAGGATGAGAGCGAGCCCCTTCCTGATTTGCTGCATAGCAACCCTCAGGATGGCTCAGTAGAGGGAGTACATCTCTCTCCGGATTTGACAACAGAGCAACAGAGGGCCTGCAGGGCTTTACTCCAACAGTATGCCTCTCTGTTTTCACTGACGCCAGGCCTTACACCGTGGTGTAGGCATGAAATTGACACTGGTGACAGTGTGCCTGTCAAAAGCAGGTGCTACCGTATATCAGATACCGTCAAGAACCACATCCAGGCTGAGGTCGCCAAGATGTTGGATCTGGGTGTTATTGAACCCTCAACCAGTCCCTGGTCCAGTCCAGTGGTCCTTGTCCCCAAGGCAAGTTCCCAGGCGGGTACCAAGGATTGGAGGTTCTGTGTGGACTACCGAGGAGTCCATGCCGTCACCAAAACTGACGCGCACCCATTGCCCAGGGCTGATGAGCTCGTGGACACCGTAGGTGCTGCCAAATTTGTGAGAACCTTTGACCTTACCTCAGGCTATTGGCAAATAGCTCTGACGGACCATGCCAAGGAAAAGACGGCCTTCTCAACACCTGAGGGACTCTACCAGTTTAGGGTCATGCCTTTTGGGTTGAAGAATGCCCCTGCCACCTTCCAGAGATTGGTCAACCATGCGCTCAGTGGGCTGGAAGCCTTTTGTGTGGCTTACTTAGACGACCTTGCCGTCTACAGTTCCACCTGGGAAGAGCATTTTACACATCTGGATAAGGTGTTGCAGGCCTTGAAAAGGGCTAACCTCACTATGAAGGCCACCAAGTGCCAGATAGCTCAGGGGAAAGTTACCTATCTTGGTCGTGAGGTAGGAGGGGGTCAAATCCAACCTCTCTCCAGTAAAGTACAGCATGTACAGAACTGGGAGACTCCCACTACTCAAACCCAGGTGAGAGCCTTTTTGGGCCTCACTGGGTACTATCACAATTTCATGGCAGACTATGGAACCATAGCTGCACCCCTGACAGCTCTAACTTCACCCAAACAGCCTAGGAAGGTTAATTGGACCGAAGACTGTCAGAGGGCCTTTGATGGCTTAAAGAAAGGCTGTGTAGGGCACCTGTGTTATGTGCGCCTGACTACAGACGACCCTTTATCATCCAGACGGATGCCTGACACCGAAATTGGAGCTGTCTTGTCCCAGTTAAATGACAAAGGGAGAGAACATCCTATCATATTCATCAGTAGACAACTCAAGGGTAGAGAACTTAGGTGGGCTACTGTTGAAAAGGAGTGTTTTAGCATAGTGTGGAGCCTTAGGCGTTTTAGGCCCTACCTTACGGGGTCTACCTTCAAGGTCCAAACAGATCATAAGCCCCCGAAGTGGCTTATGCAAATGAAGGGTGAGAATCCGAAATTGCTCAGGTGGTCCATTAGCCTGCAAGGGCTAGACTTCACAATAGAGCACAGACCAGGGAAGAGTCACGATAATGCAGATGGCCTTTCCAGAAGGTATGTTGACCGTCTGGATGAGGGTGTCTATCCCGTGGGAGATTAGACACCCTCCACCTCAGTCTGGGGGGGGCGACTGTGATGCTGGAAATGCATCAGAGGGACAGGGCCTCTGAATCCTTGTCCTTTACTGCTTTTTATCGTGTGTTATGTTTTCTGCCCAGGAGTCCATGTGGGACTCCTGGCAGCGCAGCTCTCTCTTTTGGTTTGGGGCACAGACCCATGGGATACCCTTATGGCACCCATGGGTAGGGGTACAACCCTGTGACCCTAGTGTATGTTTTTGGGCACCTGTGGGTGGCCCACAGAGCAGGGTATGGGCTGGTGGCAGCTCCATGCTGAATTTGACTGGTGCTCTGGGTGTCCTCCATTTTGGGATACCCAGGCCCTGCCATTGGGATCAGTTGATTCCTGATAGGAAACAAGATGGCCCCTGTGGCCTTTTGCTTTCTATTGCCTGTTACCTTGTTTTCCCAAAGTCCTGGGAAGCCCTGACTCTGTCCCTTCCCCCTGACTGGCTGTTGGGTGGAAGTTCCATATATGGTGTTGTTGTGAAGGTCCAGCTAGTCTGACTGGAGCCTTCCCAGTGACTGTATGTTGTGGGTACCTCCTGTGGGTGGGACCTGGGTGAATGGAGTGTGTGACCAATATACACTCCTTGTTGTGGTTGTCTGGTTTCTGGCATGAGAGACAAAGACTGAGACAGCCCTGCCCGAAACTGGCCTGAATGCAGTGTGTAGTGTTGAATGGCTGGGTACTTGTCCCAATCCACATTCCTTGTTGTGAGTGTCTGAAAGGGAGGAGTGTGGCCTGAATGCACTGTGTGCCTGATTGGCTGACTGACTGCATGAATGCCCTTCTGTATGATTGGCTACTGAGTGTGTGCCAGCAGTGTGGATGAGAGACAGAATAGTATATCTGGGGACCTCTCACCACTGGTAAGAAGGTTCAGGGAACGTTCAGGAGCTTTCAGAAGCGTTCTGGAGCTGAGTCTCCACTCTAAGAGTAACTGGAACTGCTGATCCTCGACGTCCAGCTGGAAGAAGAAGACTTGCTGTTGCATTTGCTTCGACCGATCCGAAGGCTGACGAAATCGTCGAAGACTGACCCGAGAGAGGACCTGGTAAGGCGCCCTCTTCCCGTGCTCCGAGGGACCATCGAGCACCGCTCCATCTTCGCCGAAGCGCCCTGGAAGACAGACCCTCGAAAGGCTGCCGACCCGAGACAGGACCGCCGAGGAGATCGAAGTGAAGCACCCGGACATCGCCGCCGTCGACCAGGGTTCGCAGGTTTGTGTAACCGCTGGAGGCCCGTCGAAGTTGTGTTGCCCAGCCGTGGGAACCACTTGACGCCGACGACCGGAGCCGTCCGCTCCTTTGCCTAAGAACATTCGAATCAAAGGACTCCCTCGTCCGCACCGTCAACCGCTTTATCCTGCCGGAGAAAGTCGAGAACGACCAACGCGCTGAGAAGAAACCTGCCGGTGGGTTTCCCGCCACCCGAAGACCACAAAGACTCGAACGACTCGACGCCTTGCTCGGCCTCCGTCTCCACAATCTTTGCGGTCCAGAACTATTGTCACTGAGGTGCCCCGCATGCCTCTGCCTTGCAGGACGCCGACGCTCCGACGCCGACGAGCACCGCTCGGACGAAGCTGCCGCCTCATCGACGCCGTTCTACCCTGTTTGTCGATGGACGTTCGACGCCCCGTGTCTCCCGCTTGAAAGGGAAGGCATTCAAGAAGGGCCGTCGATTCCCCGTTGCCGAACACCGAGTTCCTCGACGCGTCTCGACGCCTCTCGACGATCCGTGACTCCCGCTTGAAAGGGGGTCGCTCAAGAAGGATCTGTCGACGCCTCTTCGAAGAACTCGACTCCACCAGGTACATTGGGGGGGTAAAAACATTATAGGAGGGAATAAGACTTGCAGAACAATATATGGACTGGGCTTGTGCTATATCTTTATTTTACAAGTTGCCCAGGTGGGGGGGGGATCTCCACACAGAACTGTGTCTAGTGGTAGGGGCCAGTATTCTGCCTATTGCTCAACCATT
Source organism: Ambystoma mexicanum (assembly GCF_040938575.1). NCBI lineage: Eukaryota > Metazoa > Chordata > Amphibia > Caudata > Ambystomatidae > Ambystoma > Ambystoma mexicanum. The sequence goes on along the minus strand of NC_090923.1, from coordinate 1,341,739,273 downwards.
TTATTTTCTCTCCTCTCTCTATTGCTGGTTTCACTCTATTGATCTGTGTGACATTGTTACAGTATTGATGATGCACTTTAATGAGATCTAATACAAAGGGTGGTACCACTTTAGAATTGTATATATTTGCCATTGTTGATTTTCCTGAGTACAAAGTGAGTTATTATGATAAGTGTACATAACCTTGAATATTGATTATATAAAGACTGTGTTCTAACCAATACAGTGTGTGGACATTCCTTTGTGGGGGCTTGGGGACTACACTGTACTTAAGAACCAGCCTGCATCACCTCCTGAGAAGCTAGGCCTTGATTGCTCGTCCATTGCTACTGTAATAGAGAATCTTGGCTGGGGTCTTCTGTGCCTCTCTTCTACCATATAGAGAGCAGAAGTACAGACTCCCCCCACCGGTCTTCTCTTCACAGCCATCAAAAGCATTTGATAATGTACTGTTCACTAGTCAACATGATGCATCTTCCCCAACAAAATGAAATATAGTTGACACTATGAAAATCAGATACACTAACCTAAACTTTTACTAATAAAGCATGGATCAATGCAAGGTTTTACAGTCTCAATACTGTCATTATGTATTATTTAACAACTTACATTTTTGGAATGGAATTGCATGACTGTCTCTTTAATAATAAAGTTGACACATACTTGTCCTTGCCAGACAGGATATAAAAAGCTTAATAAAAGTATCATCCCGATTACTTCTGGTTTGCAAAAACGTGGGAATAAAATGATTGCGCTCGTACACATGCATTTGGCACTTAAGAGTGGAGGAGAGGATTACTGCTGCACTTTTTCTCCATTAGCACTTGAAGTGAACAGGGAAAGGAAGGTGAAGAGAGCACAGACAGCAAGAGAGGAATTCAGGGTGAGCTGTGCTTTCATTGAAGAGGGCAACTTAAGTCGCTAACTTTGCTACACAAGTGTTTAGTTGATTAGCAAAACTACAGAATTGCATGGCGAATTGCATTGCAACACTGCTTATTTTATGCCTTGAGGCAGATGGTAAAGAGACTGGTGGATTGTAAGGGACAAACAAAGACCCTGTCAGAAGGCATTGGCAACTCTTTTAAAGAGTTCTACCAAGAGCTCTATTCCACAGATCATCCCAAAGGGGAGGACCAGGAGCAATATTTGAACACCATCTCACTCCAGACCATCTTGGCAGAAGAGAAACATTACTTAGATGGGGCAATAACAGAAGAGGAGGTAAAGAGAGCAATCTGTGATCTGCCAAGAAATAAAGCCACAGACTCTGATGGGTATACTGCAATATTCTATAAGACGTATTGAAATCCTATCCCCAATCCTTACAGAACTATTTCACTCGTTTAAACGGGCAACATAACAGTCCATGAATGAGGCAAAAATGCTAGTTTTCCACAAACGGGGGAAGAATCCGGAGCTACCGAGCTCCTACCGTCCAATAGCACTGATCAACTTAAATGCAAAGTTATACATGAAAATACTAGCAAGTAGACTCTCTCGGGTCTTTCCAAAACTAATCCACCAAGATCAATCCAGATTCGTTCCGAATAGACAGACCCATGACAACATAAGGAGGATTATTCACCTAATAGAAAAAAATGGGATCACCCACACACCAGCAGCGCTGTTAGCCCTCGACGCGGCGAAAGTGTTTGACCGCATTGAGTGGTCGCTTCTCTTACACATACTGAGTATGGGGGAATTCTTCATTAACATGATAAAGGCGAACTATGTCTCCCCTAGTGCCAGCATAGCAGTAAACTGGGAGTTATCCAAAAGAGCGGGACAAAGCATGGATGCCCACTCTCCCCGCTCCTATATGTGATATTTCTGGAACCCTTATTGTCGGGAATCACATGCCCTGATAGGAGTAGACATGGTAGGTATACAGCACAAAGCAGTAGCATATGCGGATGACATGCTAGTGGCACTAGGGGACCCGGAAAGGACCGTCCCTCGCCTATTGCAGGAGATAGACATTTGGGGCACTGTCAAGTCTCATGGTAATCAGACAAAAGTCAGACTTACTCATTCTGGCAGGGGCAGAGACTCGATTCAATGTCAAGCCTCAGCACAACAATTGAAGATGGCAGACAAGTGGGTAAAATACCTCAGAGTTACATTGACCGAGAAGATAGACATACTCTATGTAGAAAACCTCCCACGTCAATTAGAAAAGATTAAACGGGACACACAGAGATGGAACCCCTTGTCAACCTCATGGTGGGGCCATATCACAGCAGTGAAAATGATTATCCTCCCCCCGAATTCTGTATACGTTTCAAACCTTACTTATTAGAATCCTGGCATCCTACTTCAAATCCCTGTGCAAGACAATAATGACATATATATGGGGGAAGACGACCCCCAGGGTGGCCAGTACAGTTATCACAACCCCAAGACAGTTGGGAGGATGCGCCCTCCCACACTTCAGTAGGTACTATGAGGTGGCACAACTATGGGTCCTGACAAAATGGATTCCAGAAACATCACAGAAAATATGGGTCTCCCAAGACAAAGCAGTGGCAACTATCCACCTCCTCCAGCCCCTCTGGAGAGGGAAATAATTCAGACACCCAAACCTTCGTAAAAGCGAGATAATGAAACCAACCTTAAACATTTGGGATAAAGCCGCTAAAGACGAAACACTAACAAAACATCCAGCCCCCTTTATGCTTATGTTTAATATCCCAGAATTCTCCCTGGGCATGTAAAAGGGGTCATATGAGAAATGGGAGGCGGTGGGTTGCCACAAAATAGGAGATATGTACCAGTCCCAAGGTTTCGGAACCTTTGAGGAATGCGTTGCACAGATAGGTCTGAACTCCAAAGATAGATACAAATACGAGCAGTTATTCCACTGGCTACAGTCTCCTAAGATGCAACAGGCAGCGACAAGAACACTAACACTGTTTGAGACCTACCTAACGACACACTTGGGCACAAAAACATTCATTTCATACACATAAAACTACCTAAACACGCAACCAGAAGCGATCACTTGGCAATACATGAAAAGGTGGGGAAAAAAGCCTCAGGGGCACATATAACAGGGAACACTGGGAACATTTATGGGGGGCGAATCCCAAACTCACCAGAGTGATCCAGACTAGGGAAATGTGGACAACGATCATGATACAATGGCATTACACCCCGGAAAGGCTTCATAAAATGTACAGAACAACCACAAATGCATGCTGGAGGGAATGTGGAGGAGTGGGGGACTGGAGGCTCATCTGGTGGGACTGTCCGGCCATCCAGCATTTCTGGAGAGAAGTCAAGTCACAAATGCAACAGATTTTCACGGTAACGGGGAGGAATGGGGGAAGAGGTTTGGATGTGCGGGCTCTGGAACCCCCGGGAGAGGCTAATCACCAAGACACAGAAAATAAACTTCACGGGACTGCTAATTGTGGCATGGTTGGCTATTGCCCAGAAATGGAAGCAGAGGTCCCCACCGACAATATACAAATGGTTACAAAGGGTATGGTCGTACATATGGAGCGGATCACCTATAATATTCAGGGCGAACATAATGGATTCTGGACAGACTGGCACACCGCCTTACTTAAAGAGTGACTACATGGAGCAATGGTGCCCCCATAAAATAAGAATTCTCGATATGTTCAATTAATGAAAATAAGGTCAAGCACCAGACGAAGGCTGGAGATGACCATGAAACTCCTTCCGGGGGGTGGAGGGGGTCGATTTTGTGGGGGGTGGGGTGCAAGAGGTTGTCCCCTTTTTCTGTTGCAATTACATTAAAATTCAATAAAAGCACATAAAAAAGTCCTATGGATACCCAGGGTAGATAGACCCCGTAACATGTATTGTAGCAACATTGATTCACTGGGGGTGAACACATTGGATGAGGTGGTAAAGCGATCCAAAATCATCACATTTTCATCACCCTTCACCCTGATATTCAGGAACCCCAATTCATGCCAGGGGTGTCCGGGAACGAATTCGACAACTGGCAGGAAGGGGACTGCCACAAGTTTCAAGATATGTTCGAGGGAGGGGAAATACAACCCCCCCCCCCCCCAATGCAAAAAAGACTTTGGAGTGGGAAAAGGGCAAAAATTCCACTGCGCCCAATTGAGAAACTGGGTCCAAGACCCCAAAATAAAACGGGCAGCAACAAGAGAGCTGACCCCGTTTGAAAAATGTGTCACCACGGACACAGAGACAAACACTTAGTGGGGGCGTTATATGGCCTGATTAAAGAAGGGGAGAAACCATGGGAGAGACGTTTCATGTGCAGCTGGGAAAGGGAAACAGAACAACCAATAAGCATGGAACAATGGATAGGGCCATGGACAAACATCCCCAAACTGGCAGTCAATACAGATACAGGAAATCTGGACAAAGATGATGTTCCAATGGCACCTCACCCCGGTTAGACTGTCTAAAATCTACCCATCATCATCTAAGCTATGCTGGAGAGGCTGTGGGGAGAAGGGACCTGGAGCCATATATGGTGGCAATGCCAGAAAGTATGACCGTTCTGGGGCCTAATCCAAGAAGCGTTAAGAGATACTGGGTGTGGAGGTGAAGGACACCCTGGGCGCCTTTATAATTGGACTGGGGGGGGGAGGGGACTCGAAAGCCTGTCCACAAAAGCTCAACACAAAGTCTACGTGATCCTGGTGATGGCCGAGGCCCTGTTAGTAGCCGATAAATGGAAATCAAAAGAAGCACATGGAAAGGGTAACATACTCTCTACGGGGAGAACACCGTAAATTCCTTACGGACTGGGTCCTGGTGATGCAATTCCTAAGGAAGGACTCCAGAGACGCCTGGTGCTCAAGGAAAATTAAACTAGTGGGAGGCATTGTTCTGCATCCTATGAAGACACAGCACTGCTGCATCCCGCAGCCTGCTCAGCACTGGAATCCCCATCTGCCTACACATCAGCTGCCCCTGGGTAAGCCTGGGACTGTGCTCTTAATTGTGCACACCGGTGCCGTGTGTTCTTTAAATGCCACTTTTCTGCCTTCCTTTTTCTATTCTGCATCTTGGGCCTCTGAAAATGAACATCTGCACCTACGACTTTGTTTGTTTTGGATCTGACTTTGGTGCTTTTGCGAAATGCATTCCCATTGTGAATTGGCCTTTCAACATGGTCACACCACAATCTCTGAACCTCTCACATCGGCCTGTGCCAGCTCCCCCACCATTGGTTGCCACTGGCCTCATTAGCCAATAGCAGCAACCGGGAGGCAGGTGTCAGCCCATTGAACCAAGGCCCACAACGAGGCCCCGGTCTGCTCCCTGTCTGCTTCAGGTATGCTTCCCACCCACCTCTCTCACCCGTGATGCATGTTGGTGCCCCCTCCCCCCTCTGTCCCCCATGATGTGTTTTGGTGCCCCCACCCCCTCTGTACCCCTGTGATGTTGCTGTGTTGCTCCCCAGCCCCCCTTTGTCCCCTGTGATGCGTGTTGGTGCCCCCCCACCTCCCTCTCCCCCCGTGATGCTTGTTGGTGCCCCCCGCCCTCCTCTGTCCCCCATGATGCGTGTTGGTGCCCCCCCAGCCCCCTCTGTCACCCTGATGTTGCTGTGTGCCCCCCACACCCCTTCTGTCCCCCCTGTGATGCGTGTTGGTGCCCCATCCCCCTTCTTTCCCCCCGTGATGTGTGTTGGTGCCCCTCACCCCCCCAGTGGCGCGTGTTGGAGCCCCAACCCCTCTCTGTTCCCCTGTGATGTTGCTGTGCGGCCCACTCTGTAGACAGCCATGCGATCCTATGGCAAGCAGTTGAAGCATACATCAGAGGCATTGCCATGTCGACTGGGCGCTCAGAGTACTAAAGGATATTAGAAGGGACCTAGGGAGAGCCAAAGTGCAAGAACAATATGTGATCGCCCCTACGGCACAGACGAAGTCCGATATCAAAACCCAGCTAGAGGAATTAAGAGCAGCTACAGATCGAGAGATACGCTACTTTGACAGGCCAGCGGCTGCAAGGTGATACAGGGGACAAGAACGGCCCGGCAGACTCTTAGCTAGGATGGTGATAGGGGAAAGGGGAAACGCAAACATCCCATGCATAATACAGACGGGGTAGTGGTTACGGATCAGAAAGAAATCTGAAAGGTCTTTTACGACTTCTACGCCACCTTGTACTCCCCCCTCCCCCCACTCCTCCCCTTAACCCTGCAAAGTGCAGCCACAAAGGAAGAAATGGACAGGTACCTGGTGAAAATACCCACTACACTTTTATCCACTGAAACCAAGGACGCCTTGGAAAGCCCACTGACGGCGGCGGAGATAACAGAGGCTGTTAAACCCCTGCCAAGTGGGAAGGCGCCGGGCTCTGATGGACTGGTGCGGAATTTTATAAATAGTTTGCAGAGATATTGGTGCCACGACTCCATGCTGTCTGGACCGATGCCCTAAACACGGGCAAACCTCCTGAAACGAATCGTGAAGCAATTATAACCCTGCTGCTTAAACCCGGAAAGGGCCCAGAGGAATGCAGATCCTATAGACTGCTATCTCTGATAAATACAGATGCGAAAATATTCGCAAACATATTGGCCACACGCTTGAATACTCTGATGCCACACATGGTCCATGAGGACCAAGCAGGCTTTGTATTGGGTAGATCTACGGCAAAAAACATTCGTCGCTGTTACAATATACTCTCCTCGATCCAAAAAAAAAAAACACAGGGAGTGACACTAGCTCTAGATATGCATAAGGCCTTTGACACCGTATACTGGCCATTCCTGGTCAGGGTTCTGAATAATTACGGGTTCGGACCGAACTTTGAGCTGGGTACGTATACTTTACACGCACCCTTTGCCATAATATGTGTCAATGGGACCCTCTCTGCGATCCTGGAACTGGCAGGGGGCACGCGACACGGCTGCCCGCCAGTGCTCCAGATAAGATTTTGAGGTGGAAGTATTTTACGCATCATTTTTCAAATTAGAGAGTAAATGCAATTTCAAGTGAGTAAAAATGAGTTTTCTCCTCTGCAACAGAGTAAAACGTTTCCAACACGTATACCCAATGCATATGTAAAATCAGACCCGTAGACCAAGAGAGTTGTAGATCAAAGTTGTCTGGCTTGCGCAGAGCCCTTCACTCTACAAGCAAACGGCACATCCCGTCTGAGCACATAGTAACAGCACATCACTTCACTTGATAATGGCATATCTCCTCCTTGAACATGCTAGATACACATCTTCTCTTGACACATACTAACGAGTACGACACATACTCTGTGCACATGGTAAAGGCGCATCTCCTTTCAGCATTTTCAGAGCTGTGCTGTTAGCACTTGAAGAGCAAATGTGTGTCATTTGCATGTATAAATTGCACCTTTACACTGTGCGCATGCTGACAGCACATCTCTATGCATATGCTAATGGCAGACATTGTTTTCAAGTATTGATAGAACACATTCTGTTTAGCCAGCCTGATATTTGCACACGTTGACAGGACATATCTCTACTCATAGTGACCTCAAATCTCTTCTCTGCGCATGCTATTGGTACATCTCTTCTCGTCTGCTAATGGTGCATCTTCTCTGATCACATACAAGTGGGACAGCTCTCTGTACATGTGTGCTAACTGTGCGCATGTGGAGAGAGGAGATGTGCATGATAACAACACACCTCAATGCACATGCTAATTGGACATACCATCTCTGCACATGCTAACTACACATCCCATCCCTGCACGTACTAACTGCACATCCTGTGCAGCGACGGGATGTGCAGTTGGCATGTGCAAACTCCACATCCTGTCTTTGCACATGCTAATGGCACATCTCTGCTTTGCATGCTAATTGCACTTCTGTTCCATACTAATGGCACATCTCTTCCTGGCACGTGCAAATGACACATCTTTACTAAGTACGTACTAGGGGACATTTCTTCTCTGCGAGTGCTAATGTAGCATCTCCTCTGCCCGTGCTATAATGGCACTTCTCCTCTCCGCCAGTCTTAACGGCAGGGCTCGCTTCTGCACAGGCTAATGTTGGCAAAGCACATGCTAACATTGCATCCAAAGAAAGGGTGGAAAGCTACCGGGCAGGAGGGTGGCCTGCACTTCCCAAGTTCCAATTATGTGGAGGGCTGACGCAGCTTTGAGGGGGGTGGCGCAGAGGGAACACCGCTGAGAAGTCGCTTCTTTCTTACAAGAAATGCAATAATGAAGAATGACCGTTCACACAAGTTACTATCAGTGCTGGAAATTGACAAAACGGACTGGGGCCAAACGTGTACTCGACTAACCCCCCCCCCCCTCCCCTTTCCTTATTCAGCCTGACTCGAACACATCCTCGCCAGCCCCCAGCACAATGCCCAACAGTGCTCCCCTGGCATTCTGCTCGGTTTTGCTGTAATACATCAAGTAGCATTCGAAATGGGATAATAACTGTTACCACAGTGCTTAAAGGCTGAAGGAATTTGGCTAAAAGGGCTATGTAAGAACACATACTCCCTTTCCACATGTTATTGGCATAACCTCTATACACATGCAGCAGCACATCTCCTCTCTGCATATGCTAAATGAGCATCTCTTTTCTGCATGTGCCAGTGGCACATGGCCTCCCTGCATGTGCTAATGGCAAATATATTCGGTTCCCGGGCTGCCCCGCAGCTCTCATGCAGGGTAATAGAACCTTTCATCCCTGCATGGGTTAACAGCCCATCCCTCGTGGTATAGCCCATCAGCAAGCCCACGTCTTACTACAGCCAGCATAACATTATAAATTATACATTACAGAGCAGGTTTGGCAACGGGCCATGGTGCAGAAAGTAAAGGAATTATTGCAGATATGTTGGCTCCCATGCCTTTATTTCAGCACTGTGAGGGGAGCAGTGGGGGTGGCTGGTGGCTTGTGAGAGTGAGCCGACCTACCTGACCTCCCTCCCATGCAGGGGTGCAACAAAACCTACATTTCGCGGGGGGGGGGAATTAAGTCGTGATGGGAGGGGCCACTTCATAAAATAGGCAGGGCAAACTTGGAGGCTCTGCCCCCACTGTTCTACCCACCTCCCCCCATGGTCTGGTGTGGGGACCAACTATCGATTAGTGTATTTAAAAGCGCAATATGCAGAGAGGTGATGGAGGACTTTCTTGAAAGTAACAGCTTAAGTTTTACTGCGTTTGTTCAAGTACATTTTTTCTGAACAAACCCAGTAAAACTTGAACGCCGCCAGTTTCGGGAAAAGGCTTCCCTCACCTCTCTGCCTAACAAAATGCAAGTGCGCACACCCAGGAGTGCATCTAGGCTAAAATGTAGGCGTGGGCTAACCCTTCAAATGTTGGGAGGGGCACTAACCTCAGAGACTGTGGAGGAGTGGCACACTTACTTGTGTAGGGGCATCTAACTTCATTAACCATTGTTATTAGAATATTCTAGTGCAGCTTCAATGTTACAATCAGTTAACTGCTCCCTCCTTTGAGTCTGAAACACCCACTTCTTGCAGATCCTGAAGGTCCTATAAATGGCAGATGGTGTGCAATGAAAGAATCAATATCATAGCAAAACAGGACATTGCAGAGTGTGGGGCAGTAATCTGGACGGCCCAAGCAACTTCAGTGGCTGGGAGCAACAGGTGAGAAAATGTAATGTTGGTTCTACCACAGTCCGCTATAGTAGAATCTCTGGTGCACTGACTGGCTGGTGAGACTGTCTGCCTGTCAAATCCAGTGTTACAAGACTGGGGGAGGACCAGTGCAGCAATAATGCAATTCTATGCAGCAGTATTCGAGCCACTAGCAGAGGAGCACCAGGATACACCAATGTATCCCTACACTTATTAAAACGGTCCTATCGTAAGGGTGCAAATGTAATCATTTATAAGCACTTCAATTTTTGCAATTGAAGTCAGGGTGAGATTACATTTTTTGGCCAGGATCACACACGCTAAACAGTGAATCTTTGATTTTAACCCACTCTTCAGTTTGGGCACATCCACCTTCTTCCGTGTTTTACTTGGAACAAAAATGTACATTTTGAGTTTCAAGACCTACAATAATACTATCCTATAGAGTTTACTTGCAAAATAAACAAATTGCATAGAAAAGCATCATGACAACATGTAAATCCTTATAGCAGCATGTTGGGCCGAAATAATATCACTGTATCTTTTATTTTCCACATCCTGAACGGAACACTATAAGATGCAAAAGGCAAAACATCCTGATTTACCCACTTTATTTTCAGCGCTTTAAAAACACACAAAAAATAAGTTCTGCCATAAACTCACTTAGGATTCGAGATTTGTCACAAACCTCCACCGTGTTATGGATCTTTAAAGAACATTCAACTAAAGACATTGAAGTAAACTTTATTTTTTTAGCATATGAAGCTATTATATGTTATGGGTATGAACACTTTGTATGCTGCTGATGACAAAAGAATCGCTATAGTGCCATATAGTGGTGGAAAGTATGTTCTTCAAATGAATGAATACAGCTTAAACGGTATGCAGTAGAAAATAAAATCATCTGTATTGGCTACACTTACATGCGTAAAAAGGCACAATACGCACCTTATCTGGAGGGCAGCTGCTCGCTGTCCCCTCTCCTGTTTGGACTGGTCATAGAACCTCTCACAGATCTACTTTTTTTCCTGGTAGCAAAATATGGTGTGGTTCTGTCTTGTCCTGGTTGGAATTCCTGTGCAAAGGAGCAGGCCGCCCTTCAGGCACACCTGGTAGCGCCTTATGATCTGAATTCCGGGTGTTCAGTTTGAAGGTGTCGGCCCAGTTAAGATTTTCTACTTAAAGCACATTTGAGATTTTCTGCTAATAATAAAGTACATTTCAGTGTAAGCGCGATTACAGCCTCCACAGGTAAAGAAACATACTTGTGGTACCGCTGGGGGTGGGGTGAAGGGAGTGGCTGTTTATAGTATTGTTAGCCACTGCCCATTTGGATAGGGGTTTGGGATATAACTAAACTTGGCACATTAAGTCAATTTAAAATAGCTCCTAAAGCAAGAGTTGTCCAATCGGGGGAGAGGCAGATGTCCAAAATATATAAAGCTGCCCTCTTTAAGTTTATGTGCAAACTTACGTACACATACAAGACGGCAAGGGGAAATCTTTGAAATAAGATCCCCACAATGCAGGGGCCTGATGCTAATGTTATGTATTCAATGTACCCACCTCTCAATAAATTAAGATGTGCAGGAGGAAGCACAAAGTGTGCCTGCAAAATGGGAGTAGATTTGGTTAATTTCCTATTTGTCATTGTTTCTCCGTGTTGCATAAGTGTGACATACATGGACGCTATGTTTTATGTAATTGATTGTCCTGATCCGTTTTAATATACAGCTTGTTTGAATGTTAAAACTGCTTTTTTTATGGGCTTGTTAATCTTATGAAATATGATGCATGTTTTTAAATGTTGCTAACTTAAAAGAGAAATAAGATTAAATATTGATTGAGCAATACTGGTCATTACATGGTAGGCTTTATAGATTGCTTCAGTGGGGCTTTTGACGTTACCTCCTGGGCAAAGTATCTAAAGAAGATAGGCTTTTAACAATGGCACTGCTATAATAAGCAAGGACATTTGCATGGTGGCAACAAACTAAAATCTTCAATCTACAAAAATAGGCCAACTGGAAACGCAACAGGCTCATTGGTCAACATTCTCGCACAGTCCAGGACTGTGTGCTGGCTATACTGCTACTGCGGTCTCATCCCTTCAGCACCTCCTTCCAGGCCTCCACACCATGGCCCGGAGCAACTGGCGAGCAAACATTTAGGGGTCCGCAAGCAACATGTTGCTCCCGCGCTAAACGTTGGAGATCACTGCTCTAGAGACTTGTTTAGCTGATTGATAACTTCTGTCTGTGAATGGGCTGCTGGCACTGCAACATTATTCTTTAAGGCTTTTAAAATAAAAAACAAGAATCCAACCACTAATGGTTGCATGTATCACTGATCTCGTGCAAGTGCAATAATGAGATCTTGGTATCAATAGGTGTTCTTGTTTGAAATTATATGTATTTTTATCGCCTCCTAGCCCCAAGTAAGAATGTTTCAATGATTTTCATCTGTTATCGGACCCCGTAAGTAGTTTACATCAACCTGGTTTAGTTTGGCTAAATATGTTCTTCTATAGAAAACTGCATGCGGCGTGTACCAATGTCCACGTTGGATGCTTTGAGGGTTTGGATATATACTTGTAGCAGGTTTTCAAGTGCACTGCTCCATTTTATTTGGCTTTATTTCAGAAACTTGGTAGTAAATCATCAATGTTGCCTATTAGGTGACACTGTAAGTTTTGTTAAGGGGCTTATAAACTGCTTCCTATCGGAATCGTACCAGAATGTCGATTCCAGAACTGTGCCCCCGCAGTTACTGCGCCTTTAGGTGCGCAAAAAATTCCGACTCTTATTACTGAACCCAAGCAACTCTTTGGCTCGGTAACGGGAGTCGGGAGTGCAGGGTTGTCCCCCGCTTACCGTAATGGTAAGCAGAGGGATAAGAAGTGAAAAAAATAAAATAAAAAGGACCCTGCTGCGTCAGTATCGACCAACGCAAGTGGGAGGAACTGACGCAGCAGGGTCGAAGAGAGATGGTGGCGCAGTTCACTGTGTGCCGCCGAAAAAGGTAAGTGGATGGGGGTATGGGGATGCATGGCACAGTCTGTGATCACAATAGTCGACATTATGGGCGGCGCAGTGATCACATAGATTCCTTCCCATCACCACCGTAGCAGTCCAAACAAATTTGGCATATTGTGCCCTCACCCAAGTTATCTAGACTGTAGTTTGTAGAAGGAAAAGTAAGAACGGGGCAAGATAGGTTGGTAAATGGAATGAAGAAATATGTACAAGGGGGAAGGCATCCAGGAGAGTAGGGTCATTGATTGTAATCCCATGGATGCATTCGATTCTTTGGGTGGGCTATATGTGTGTTATAAAGAAGGTACAATACATACTTGGATAATTGAGTTTGAACAGTACCTATCGGATGTAGTTTGAAGTGATATTTTATATTTGCTGCCTATAAGCCAACACGATTGTGGTACGTGAAGAGAGATGAATTGTTAAGAATTTTCATCCACCAATTAACCACCCATGGCCGTTTTAGTCTACGTCGCCATTCCCACTGGCTACCTACCCCTCCCACCTAACTCTGCACCCCACGGATGTCTTTGAACTAGCGCTGTTATTTTAAGGGGATGCCATTGCTACTTCCGGCCTTCTAAAAGGTTTGCAGCTGTGTACTAGCTCAAAGTGTACGAAAAATTACTTCATCTCTGTAATGTGTGGTATAAATCCCAGTAAGATGACAAACCAAGTGTACCATCAGCTACTAGATTTATAAGCAATATGTGTAATTGGATCTGTTCAAAACAAGTATAGACACAGCTAGCAGTGTTGGCTCTTGTATAGGCATTTATCAGGGACTGTCATAATATACCTAGCTATTAACGCAATTTGCCAGTTCTTGCCATCTCATCGTCAGTTAGCACCATCATGGAAGTGTCTGGAAAATGCTTTTATCATACAAATGATAAACTGATCAGTATTAGGCAGAATCCTGTGCAGTTCCCTTAGGGACCACTGCAAAAGGCTTAAGATTACAGGTGTTGGCAATAAACCCAATTGGTAGCAGTCTGTACCAAACAGATTTACCTGGTAGCTGTGGCTGAGCAGCCAGCCTTCTCTCAAGAAGAGTTAGACCGTATATAGAGTATACAAGACAGGTACCAAAATACAGTAGCACAAACAAACACTGACCAGAGCTTTAGTATCAAGTATATAATAATTTGCTTAAAGACACACTTAGAAACACTCCAGCACTGTTATTGTAAGCAAGTTCAAAAACACAGTCACTAATATATATACATCCCTTATTCCTTATTAGACAAGACTTAGTTAACACCACTTATTTTCAGACAGAGGTGAGCGCTTAACTAAAGATGGCACTCCAATAAGTTATCAAAAAAGGGAGGGAAAAGGCAGAAATTAGAAAAGCACACAACACAATACTTTAGAAGCACTCAGCAAGGCAGGAAAGTCAAAGTCTACTTGTGAGCAAAAGGTTCAGAGGCCCGGCTCCCTTTTAGAGAGAGTAGAACACCAATGCGCCCACACACAGTTTAAAAGGCTTGAAAAGTCTTGCAGAGAGTTTAAAAAGGAATTAGTTCAGCTCAGAAAAGTTCAGTTAGCCAGCCTAGGGCCAACCCAAGTGGTAAGTTGAGGATTTACGAGACACCCCACACAGACCGTTGCGAGGGAGGCCAGGCGGACACAATACCTTGAAAGTGGGGAGAATCCTCCAGCGGGGGCAATTGTTCCTGGCAGTGAGTGCAAGTTGCAGTGTCGTCCAGAGGAAGAGAAGATCTCGGCGTGGAGGAAAGCTGAAGGTCGTTGCACTGCCAGGGAAGAAACCAGCCGGCCGCAGAGTTCTCCGGTTAAAAGGTTCTAGCCTTTTATTTGCGGTAGTGGTAAAACGTGTATTCCAGTTGCCGGGGTACTTGGCAGAGGCAAGGCGGCCACGAGATGCTCCGGGGAGGCGAAAAGGCGGGCAAACTGGTTATCCCCACCAGTCAAAGGAAGAAGACTCTTCGGGATGAAGATCTCCTCTGTCGTTGGAACAAGTGGTGAGTCGGTTCAGCAGGGCTCCACCGGTGGTGTTGTCGTTGCAGGTCGGGTCAGCTTCTCCCTCTTCGGATTCTTTGGTCCTGTGGCGACATCTGAAGTCCCAGTCCCCAAAGCCCTGATTTTATGCAGAAAACCCCCATTCATCAGTCCTAGTTGTCACTCAAACATTCTAAGTGGGCGGCTCACCACTGGGCCATTCACACAAGAGTCCAGGATGCCTAAACCCCCCTCCCACACATCCTGTATACCCAAACAGAGTGGCACCACTTTTGGAGGCTTCTGTGGAGAAGCCCGCCAAAAAGTGGAACAAAGGGCTCGACTTGGGTTGGAGTTACAGAGGCGAAGACAAACGCCATTTTAAAACCGAGTCCTGGCGAAAAGACCCAACCGGGGAATAAATATTAAATAAATAACCCAGCTGTATCTTTAACATTGCACCAAAAAGTGGTGCGTTTAAAATGAATGGGAAAATCCCATAGTAAATATTCTTAAGGAATATTTTGCGTGGTAACCACTGCCACCAGCCAGAAACTCGATGAGGGGGGACTGCACAGTGCCCCCTCGAAAACAGACCCAGCGGTAATCTAATTAACCCCTTCCAGTGCTTCCACAAAATGATGGTTTGTACTGGTTCTGTTCACAAATTCGGACTAATAAAGCCAATGGTGACTTTACCTGCCCTGGGAGACAGTAGTCAGTCCCAGGGTATGGAGTCTATGTTTGGGGGTCACTGACACCCCTGTCTTACTGCACTGAGGTTGCTGTGTAACACACTTACCAAAAACACATGAAACCCTATGGAGTAAACGACCCCATAGCCCATAAAACACATTACAAAGTCAAAGGATATCTCAAATCATGTCTAAGAGTGGGAGAAATAGTCTCACTCTTAGCAGGAGAAAAAATAAACCCCAAAATTCCAGCAAAGCTGCTGGGGGACTCACTAGGTTTGGGAAATTAGTCTTAACAGAGAATTCTCCCTAACAGTCAGTTTGCCAATTCTTGCTATTATTAAAAACTTAACCCTGCTTTTTTTTGCAGTGGCGCGACATCTTTTATGTCACCTTTTTTATTATATTTTACAGCCTCCAAACTCCCAGTTAAAATCAAAGACAAACTTGGATGATCATTGGTATAATCTATAGTTACGGTTTAAATTTCTTTCTGACAGTTTGTCAGCCAGCTATCCTAAACGCGTCTTGGTTGAATAGTTGTACTGCATTAGCCCTGTTCCTTGTCTACCTGTACTTAAGGCTGTCTTGCAAAAGATCCAATCTAACCTCTTCATTGCTACATCCACTTCCTGTCTTAAAGGGAGGAGCAGAAATGAACAACTCCATCCAAGATGACCAGTGTGAACACACACGTTCTGCTTCAAGGTACAATGCAAGCATTTATGTTCATTTTCTGATTCTGGCATATCACTTTCTATATCTCTGTTTGGATGTTGCTATCGGAATCCTCACTGTTGAAAGCACGCTTTCAAGCTATGGCACGGGTTCTTTGGGAAATTCCATAACATTGGTGATCTACATTAATTGGGCTCTCCTTTTAATATTTGAAAATCTTTAGCATGGTGAAATAATAATTTGGCTGGTCACTTTTGCTTACATATCAAAGCCCCCGTTTTGTAAGTATGTAAATGCAAACAATATGCATGTGTGTTTTTGAGGTTTTACCCATTTAGTAAATTTTTTCATGGACATCACCTGCCAAGTAGTCGCTTGACCAATTGTAAGGAGACCTTAATTAATGACTGTCCAGTCCCCCAATTAACGGGAGTCATCGCAATCCACGACTTGCTCGAATTATAGGGTTTCCTTGCTGTTTGGTCAAATTGACTATTCAAATTATTAAAATTGCTACATACGCAAGGTTTCCCACCTGGGCACGTTTTTTTTCTCAACATCTCTGAAAAAGAGCTTGCATTTTTAGGATGCATGAGAATGTCATTTTGAACAAGATGTTTATAGAAGATGTTAGTTATTTTTGATAGGAGGCAAATTAGGAAAAAGGGGAGTTGGCAAAACTGAGAGTAAATGGAATATTAACTCAAAATATCCCCTAGTTCAAAGGAACTAGACTGTGTTACCCCAATCTTTGATCCTGATACGGAACCTCTGGCCCAATATATTCACTAAAACAATAGGGGAAGTTATCCATAAGCAAGCTTTGTGCGCAGATAATGGCTTATTTATATTGCAAAATCCAGGGAAGACCTTGCCACATGTGGTTCAGGAATTGCCTATTCCACAATGCGTCTGGATTTTGGGTTAATACGACAACATTAAAAATCACGTAATATTGCTGCATCTCAATAGGAAGGTACAGAGGCTAAAAGATGCATTTAATTTCCATGGGGAAAAAGAGAAATGTAAATACCTAGGCATCTTTTTAACTAGGAAATTTGGCCACCTATACCAAAATAATATATCTGGTTAGTTGTCCGCAGTAGTTCAGGATTTAAGAGGAAAATGTGAAAATGAATATTTTGCTCCGCCTTCAATGCGTTGGTCAATCATTACCCCTATTTATTTACAGATTTAAAATTAAGTTGATCCAACATCATAATAAACATCCTAGAGTGGTGAAACCGTTGTGGCAGGTGTGTAAAAACAGGGGCCTGAGTACAAGATATTTACTGTGGGCAAATATCACAACAAAGCTTGACTGGTCATGTGAGGAAAAGGAGACAAAAACTGCCTTGATTGAGCAAAGCTATTTATCGGCTCCATTGAAGGATTTATTATGGTTGCACTCTCAATTCAAGCAATAATTAAACTGAAATAGAGCAAGATGCATTGATGGCTCACTCTTGGGTTTTGGAAAGTAGCAATACAGAAGTATACACCCATCTACAATAACAAGGATGTTACACCTGGCTTAGACAATAAGAGATTTCAGCCATGGAAAATGCAGGGTCTAGGACGACTAGGACAGTGTTGTAGTAGTCCCACAATGAGATCCGGGTATTTTATTTGAATAATTTGCTAAAAAACAACAAAGGATTTTTAGTCAGAAATACTTTGTTATATGTCATAAAAAGACTGTCCTGTAGGTGAAACAATGTTTACTTTTATTCGGTTTCCGTCGAGGGCAGATTTTCTTCTAAAAACCCACAGTCCATTAATTTTTGTTGTAGCATTTTTACCACTGTGACCGTGGTGTATGGGGGGTGGGTATGGTTAATACATAATGGACCTGGGGTCCTCCTGTCAATTTCTATTTTTCAAATTTTTTTTGTCTGTTATACAGGAATTTTGGGTCCCTGTGTTATGAATACACAGTAAAAAAAAATCCTTGATCGTTCCTTTTTTCCTTATTTTAGTGGAAGGATCAAACTGTAGTCTGGCTTTTTTATTCAATTTAGCTGCACAGGTACAGTTTTGTGATGAGCCGACCGGTTTCAGTGGTGTGGACCACTTTCATCAGGGCTGGAGCAGCGTGATTAGTAGCGCTGTGGTTGTTGAATAGCTGAATCTAGCTTCCTTATTCGTGATAACCGGCCTGTATGGGATACAGAGCGGGAAAGGGACGGGGTGGGGGAGGGAGAGGAAGGGAGAAGAAGCACATACATTAGTAAATTTGGGGATTACAAACATATCCCTAAATTGCCTTCTGGGGAGGATCTTAACCTAGACAATGGTGTCTTCTCCACTCATGGGGGATCTGGTATGTGACTGGAAAACTTGAGTTGCTGCAGGTGCTGACAATGTTCAGCCATAAGCAAGATCATCTAGGTGGAACACCACATATGGTTTCAAAGGACCTAGGAACCTATTTTTATGACAACTTTTTTGAAATCACCAATAACTTCATGATAAAGAATTGTGTTCACACGTAACATCAGTGTACATACACATGCGTGGCTGTGTTCATGCATAGTGTACACATACCAAGCCAGGAAGTCTAAAAACGCACATGGGTACTATACCCTTTTATGTAAGCACTTGACAGAGCCACTGGTGTGAATACTCTAGGACAGTGTTATAGTAGGCCAGTCTCCTGATTTTCGAGCAATGTAAGCAAGGTTTTCAGGTCCAGGAAAAAGAAAGGAACGCCTATAGTCAAGTTAGTCACTGGATAACGTGATGCCATATTACTTAAGAACTTGGTGGCTGTTTTTGCGGTATGTAGAAAATCATGATTTCCCAACTAGTTAGTTGAGCCCATGAGCTAGGATGGCCTCTCAATGGAAAAGTTCTTGTGAAAACTGTTAGTGTTCAAGGATGTATTTAGAAGCCGTTACTGTGGTTGCCACTTGATTTCATCTGGCCACTTATAAGTGATGATGTTCTATAAGGAGTGTACAAGAAACCCGTATAATTTAATGTACTGGTTTGTAATTCACATTATGTGTTGATGTGGGATTGATTGGAGGACATTAAGAATAACTGTAACATGTAGCGCAGAATTAATGTTAACATTTTAAAAGAAATAAGTGAGCTGGGGCAAGGAAACAATAGGGTGGAGGTGATTCTTTTGTGTGTGTGCTGGAGGTTAATAATTACAGTCTTTCTCCTTTTTCCAACACTGACGGTGCTGGTTTTGGATCAGAAAAATATTGTATTTCTAATACTAAACTATGTGAACCTAACTTTCTAGATGCTGGGTCCCTTATGCACCAAGTTCTCTTTATTGCCTTTTCTATGGGCTGCCTTGGCTGGTATTTGCCTAGTCCTTAGTTCTGGCTCATGTGCCTCAGGTTCAGTAAATAGTCGCTGCTTTCTGGCAAGGTCTCTTTAGTTTAGTTTATCTTTACAGTACAGAATTGTTTTTTTTCTATCCTGTGTGGCATTTCTTACTACCTATCCGTTAATGTCT
The DNA here is from genome assembly GCF_040938575.1 of Ambystoma mexicanum. NCBI lineage: Eukaryota > Metazoa > Chordata > Amphibia > Caudata > Ambystomatidae > Ambystoma > Ambystoma mexicanum. Next base: position 1,341,719,857 of record NC_090923.1, on the reverse strand, counting down.
CACAAAAATCTTTTTTTTTTTTTTTCTTTTTTAAATGTCATCCCTGTTCCCCTCTGTAGTTTGCTATTACCATCCGTTGTACATTTATTATGGCAGGCTCAAAAATCCTGATGGCTCTCATGCTCCCTTTCTGAAGCATGAAAGCGCAGAAAAGTCAGTGACGTTGCTCAAACGGCTGCAGTGTCTGTTGCACTAGCCCACGGAGTAGTCTGGGTTTAGGTTTGGGTAATACCTGCTATGGATGGCACTATGTTAAAGCAGAATCCCATTTTGGAGTTCTTCTGTCTAAGTTTGATAGACCTCTCAGCTTTCTACTGGATTCTTTGGTTTCTGGCTCCATGTTCCTCCCAGAGATACTTTATCCAAAACCTAACAATCTGGCTATGTTTGTGGTCTGCCTTGAGAGTCCCTGTGACTCCCAAGGCAAGGGAACCACAAAAGTACACCATAGTGTTCCAGGGAGCTTACTCTCCCTCTGTTACTCCTGTGGCTAGGCTTGTAGTAGATGTTTGCTTTAAGTAAAATGGTTCCACTTTGTGGAAGCCTTTCTACTTGGTTGGGTTTTTTTGACCCCCTCCCACCTTTTCACAAACATATATTGTTTGCATCAACGACCTGAGGGATTATGACTATCCCCCGTTCTCAATTGTGTGTGTAGGAGAGAAGGTGGCCACTTGGTGCCTGTATCCCAGGACTGGGGGCTATGGTCAACCTAAAATTTGTCTGACTACCATATGCAGATGATTTTGGGGATAGTGCAGCTTACTTTCCTGAGTGTGTAGAAGGGTTCGCCATCCATTGGCTGACCAACCCTCTAAATTATGCTGGTGTGTCTTTCGGTACTATGTTCACTCGCTGTCTCCCAAGGGGGATAAAAGCAGATGCCCTTCCCCGCTCACCTTGGCTACTACTGAAACTCCAAACCTGTACTCCTGGAAGGCCATGCTACTCGAGGAAGGACTGGAGCCATGCACAAGTATTCTTTGACTCTCCTCTGAATTAGATGGCCAGCTATGCCTCTCTAGAAGACCAGAAGAAACCCAATGTGGCACTGCTTTCCCTTGAACCTTTGGGGACAACTGAATCATTGCTCCTGCTTTTGTTGGGGTAGATGGATTTTATCTCAACAGAAAGAAGAGATTCACTTTGCGTGCACCATATTAATGTTGAGAATGGATGCAATATTGTTACAATGTTGGTTTTGCATGTATCTAGGATAGTTAATTGAGGTTTCTTAAAGGTTACGTTTAGTGTTATTTTGTGTATAGTGTGATACACTTTAGATTTGCATACATGTAGCTACATAATGAAGATTGTGTGAACATAATATGGGAGCACATTAGGCAACTTGGCGCAATGAGATTTAAAGGGCAGAGCTTCATACAAAGTGGAAATAGGCTCTTGAATGGGAAAGCCATTATGAGGGGATGTAGTATTTTGAACATGTGTATATAAAAAATAAACATACACACATTCTTGTTAGAAAGACTGGCTGGCCAGCGGGGGGAGGTGACCGATTCAACAACATGGGAGCAAATGTAGCGGCTGTTTGAAGCTGAAATAGAATGAAGAGAATGGGTTTAGGGGTTTGGGCTTAAAAATTGTTGAGCGAATGGATGAAGAAGCATCTGCCACCTGGCAGTGTCATTCTGTGATTAGTAGTTAAATACAGACAATGAAGAGGGTGGAGAGGAGGGGGGGGGGGGGGGCGACCGCTCAACTGAAATGAAAACTGTTTAATAGACGTGAGAAGAAAACTGAGAGAATAGACCAAGGGGAGTATTGGAGGTGTGATGCAGAAATTAAGAGGAATGTAGAAGAGTCGGACAATGAGTGAGATGCCAGGAAAACACTGGGAAATAAAGGGGATAGTAGTACCGGTTGTGGCCGATGTCAGAAATTGGCCTGGAGAGATAGAAGTAACAGTGTAGAGATGGGCTTTGGCGATAAAGCTGATTGCAGTTGTCATGCCTCATTGGGATTGTAGATTGGGGCTCTCTAAGCAGGGCATAGCATAAAGCACTGCAGCTGTGGTTGCTTGATTTAAAGTATGCACTTACAAAACTCTGAACAGTTCATGAAAATGTCTTCTAGATGTGTTGTATTTTCATTTATTTGTCTCTTATCAAGCTCCAACCTAGCAGTGCAGCATCGTGTAGGGGGAGTGGGGGGCGGCTGTACGTACATTAACTGATGGTGTGGGCTTTCTGCCAGGTGTGGTGGGCCTGGAGGAGTCTTGACACAGACTGGACATTTCTATCATGTTTACTCAAAATAATATAATAAAGAAAATACCTATCTTGCCATATTGCTATAGGAATGTTCCCTAAAAAAACAGGACTGATGACCTTCTCATGCATGGCAAGGGGAAACTTGAGCTCTGACTGCGTGGTGGGTGATGTGTGTATTTGTATTTATTGAATTCTATATAGCGCTTTTAGCCAAAGCGCTTTACATGAAACAATAAGAAATACATTACAGCAATATTAATACATGAATCAGGTAGCAGAGAACTATATACGGAACAATTTACCAACAAACAGAAAATAAGCATGTGCTGGGCAGGACAGTTATCTAAAAACAGTGGAGAACTGTCAGGCTGGAGACTGGAGTAGGTGGGATTTTAGAGAAGTGTGGATGGAGGAGTACAAGGTGATGGAGCGGATAGAGAGAGGGAGAAGGTTCCAGTGAAGTGGAGAAAAAAGTTGGAAGGAACGGAAACGGGATGGTGCACAAGGTGCGGGTTGAACAGTAAGTAGGAAGTGATTAGCAGAGCGGAGAGAACAAGAGGTAGAGTAGAATGAGAGGAGGGATGCGGGGTAGGGCGGGGCAAGTCCATAAAGAGATTTGAAGACAAGACAAAGGAAGTTATATTTGAGTTGAGAGTGAAAGGAGAGCCAGCCCAGAGAAGAGAGGGAAGAAGAGATAGAATCATGGTGAGTGAGATGACCGAAAGAACGGATGGCTGAAAGGTAGATGGATTTGAGGGGGCTAGATGTGAGTAACGGAGGCCGAACAGGAGAGCTGAGCAGTAGAAAAGTCGAGAGAAGATTAATGAAGATATTAGGAGTTTAGTGACATAGAAGGTAAGGAAGGGTCGGACTTTGCGATTGTTATAAAGATGGAAGCGACAGGCCCTGGAGGTAAGAGAGATGTGGTGAGTAAAGGAGAGGGTAGAGGAAGTGGAGACCAAGATTGCGGGCAAAGGGGGAGATGGGGAGCTGGGAGGGAGGAAAGAGAATGCAGGGAGAGGGAGGAGGGAGGGTATTAGCAGGAAAGAATAAGACTTCGGTTTTTTCAGTGTTCAGGGTAAGAAAGTGGCAGGACATCCAGGATCTGTTGGCAGTGAGGCAGGATTAGAGTTTATGATGGATGTTGGGGGTAAAAGATGAGAAGGAGAGGAAAAGCTGGGTGTCGTCGGCTTAGAAGTGGTGAGTTACACCAACGGAAGAGATGATTGGAGCAAGAAGGGAGGTATACAGAGAGAAGAGAAAAGGGGCGAGTACGGAGCCCTGGGGGACACTGTAGTCGAGGGAGTAGGAGGGGGAGATGCGGCCGCCCCAAGAAACTGCAGAGGTGCGGTTGGATAGATATGAGGTGAACCATTTGTGGACGGAGCCACTGAAGCCATAGGAGGAGAAAGAGTCGAGAAGTAGAGAGTGATCTACAGTGTCAAATGCAGCTGAGAGGTGAAGGAGAAAAGGACAGAAGTGTTTGGAGTAGCGAGCATTGAGAAGGGTGTTCAGAACGGAGGTGAGAGTGGTTCAGTGGAGTGGTGGGGGCGAAACCCTGATTGAGTAGGAGGAAGGAGAGAGAGGTTGGAGACGTAGGCAGAGAGTTGTGAGTAAACAAGGCGTTCAAGGAGTTTGGTTAGGAAGGCTAAGAGAGAGATGGGGCAAAAGTTGGAAGCCAGGAGAGGGTTGGCAGAGAACTGGGATGATGGTTGCCTGCTTGAAGGCAGAAGGGAAGGTAGCGGTTGTAAGACCGATGTTGAAGAAGGAGGTAAGGTACGGTATCGGGAGAGGGTAGACTTTGGGGATGAGAGAGGTGGGAAGGGGGTCGGAGGGAGCAGCGGTTGGGTGAGTTTTAGACAGGAGGAGGGAAACTTCAGAGTGTGAGACAGGTGTAAAGTTAGAAATGGTGGTGGAGGGGGTTGTGTGAAATGGAGAAGGGGGGTGTAAGAGGGGGAATCGTAAAATATCTTGATGTAGAGTGTGTACCTTGGAGGAGAAGAAGTTTGTGAGATCAGTAGCTGAAAGAGGTGAGGCAATATAGTGATCAGGGGTTGGGGAGAGGGAAGGCGGGTCAAGGTTTGGAAGATTCGCCAGGGGTGAGAAGATTGAGCCTGGAAGAAGTCTGAGAAGTAAGTTTGTTTAGCAGAATTGATGCAGTTGTCATAGAGGGCGTGTTAGGAGAAGTAGGTGGCTTGGTTGGCTGGAGAGCGGTGTTTATGCCAGCGTCTTTCAAGGCGTCGGATGAGGCAGCGCATAGAAGAAAAATGTGGAGAGGGCCAAGGTGGGGCGGGTTTGCGGGAAGGCCGGAAGGAGGTGAGAGGGTAGAGTTGGTCAAGACTGGAGGTAAGGGAAGAGGATAGAGTGAATGAGGCCTTGTTTGCAGAGAGAGAAGTAAAGTGAGTTAGAGGGGGAGGGAAGAGGCCCAGGAATCATAGAAAGAGAGGGATTAATGTTGCGCAGGTCACATTGGGAAAAGGAGGTGGAGGGTGGGGGTGCAGGGGGGGAGAACAGGGGGGTGAGGGAGACAGAGTAAATAATGGTTGGACAGATAGCTAGGGAAGTCAGATACAGAGGAAGCAGTGAAAGAAGAAACGAAGATAAGGTCGAGAGTGGAGCCGGGTGAGTGAGTGAGTGAGTGAGTGAGTGAGTGAGTGAGTGAGTGAGTGAGTGAGTGGGGTAGGGAGAGGGGTAAGAAGGTAGGAGTCAAGTATTGATAGGAAAGGGGAGATAAGGTAAGTGGTGGAGGTGTGGAGGTGTAGAGGGATAGAGGGATGCAGGTCAAAGACGCCAAGCTAAATTGGGGGTGTGGGACTAGGAGCAATGAGGCCAAGAAGGTGGTCAATGTCATCGTAGAAGGATCCAAGAGGGCCAGGTGGAAGGTAAATAATGAGAAAGGATATGGTGTGTGGGGAGGTAAATATTTTGTACATATATTCAAAGGAGGGGTAGACTGTAAGAAATGTAGGACAGGGAGTAGATAGGCACTTGGGGTGAAAAAGGAGAACAATGCTGCCACCGCGACCAGTGGAGCGGGGGACATGGGCGAAGGAGGAGGAGGTGAGAGATGCAGGAACAGATGTATTGTGGGGAGGGGAGGTCCACGTTTCTGTAATGTAGAGGAAGTGAAGGTTTAGACGTAGAAATGGGTCCAAAACAGCAGCAGTCTTATTACAAAGAGATCTTTCATTAAGGCGATGTCAATGATGTTGGAGGTGTCTACTATTTGGGGATAGATAAGGTTGTGATGTCGAATTGGGGAGTAGGGTGGTGGACCACCTGGGGGTGAGGGGTGAGGGATATTTGAGTGTGGAGATGGTCATAATGATTAAGCACAAAGCTTTGGGGAGGGCCAGGCAGTAGAGTGGGGTGTGGAAGGGGAAAATGGAGGGAGCTGATAGGTGGGATTACGCATGCCTGAGAACCCTATAGGAGCGGAGCAGCAGTGGGCTGCTATGTCGTAGTTGGGTGCGCCACGATATGGCTTCGCCTGGAGTTAAAATGTACAGCCGCAGTGAGTAGGGTGAATGGGGGTGATGGTAAGGCAAAAAGGAGTGGGCACTAACTGATGAGCGAGGTTAAGTGGAAAGAGGTTGAGCCTCGTGGTGGTGGGGCAGAAGAGTAGAAGGTGAAGTGGGGCCTGGATCGAGGTGGCCCAAGTGCAGTGAGTGAGAGTTGAGAGACACTTCAGGTGTGTGGAGCAAGGGTCTGGGTAGTTGAGTTGTGTGAGGTTACCAGTGAGATTCATGTCTGATTTTGGGCTTTGTCCTGTGAGCCTGTCTGTGGCTGGACTGTCTGCAGTACCCGAGTGAGCATGGGGATGGTGGATGCTAGGAACGTTTTCTTTGAACAACTTTTCCTCCTTTTGCTGTTGTTTTTGCACTTTGTCCTAACATTTTGCAGTGAAGTCAAGCCTTCAGCGTCACTCCACTGGCCTTTTGCTTATATTTTATGGGGAAACTGACTAGTCCCTCCGACTGTCAGTACTGGGGTTCCCTTAGTATTTTGACTTTGCTGCCTGTTTGGGTAAGTTCTTGACATTGCACAATGCATATTCCAATGCAGCGCAATGGGGTTTCTTTTTTATGACCCTAGGCTACTTTATTGAATCCTGCAGTGTCTTCACTAGACCTGAGCCTGAGATCCCCTCCCATCTGGCCAGAGGAAGGCAGCCACTACATGATCCTAACCCTGGAGGTGGTATCCGGAGGGAGGATCACATGGGAGGAGATGGCTGTCAGGGGAAAGTGGTGACTTCTTTAGGAGAGACGCAGTATTCATCCTTTGTGGATGATGAGAATTCTGTAATTCCCAAATACATTGTGGCCTGCTGTCATTGTTTAATTCCCTCCAATGAAACTACCCAGAAGATGTTGTGACAAATCATTTAATCGGACTGAAGAGTGCACCTTGGGTGTTCAGGACTTGGCTCCAACATCCTTTAAAAGTTATGATAATGTCTTAAATAGTGGGCCTAACCCCAATGTTAGAACACAAACCTTCTTCACAACATTTTCTAACTCGGACAACTCTGTCTTCAAAACAATCTAAACTAAATAAATATAAAGGACCAAAACCACTAGGCACTACAAGACCCAGAATGCTTGTAGTACTGGCACGAGGAAGAGGGGCTCCGAGTTAGTGAGGATCCAAAGTGCAACTAACCAGAATGAGCGGTCTAGTTGTCTAAAGGGAAACACCTGAGCAGGACATTTAAATGGAGAAATAAATTACAGCTGAGAGAAGGTGTGGACGGTGTAGCCGAAGCAGATCGGAGTGCTGAGGTCGCTGTGAAAACAGCAGGAACCCAGGCTGGTGCCGATGCAAAAAGGAAAGTGTAGGGTGTTTGCAGCGGGAAGCCGCATCGGAGAGTGAAAGCCAGTTGAAAGGGAGACTTGCTTCCATTCAGGCGAGCGATGCTTCGGTGTACCGGAGCTTCGGGGGAAAGAAGTCCACTGAAGTTAAGCAGACGCTGTCAGCAGAACGGGCAGACCACAGGAGGTCCACTGCCTCAGCTAACCAGGAAGCCGAGATGCCAAGCCAGACGGGTGAATTGGCTTAAACCTAGCGGTGACCCCAGGGCGCTCCAAGAATACCATTTAATTGCAAATGACAATTTTGAATACCGACCAAAGAAAGTAAAATGGCTACCAGGGCATAATTCCTCTTTTATGTGACACTAATAAGGAGAAAACTATAACCTGTATTGCCAACAGCCAAAAGGCTGTAAAGAAACTATACAGAAGCCACACACGCACAATTCCTCCTTTTGAGGAACATAAATTGGGCAACACCTGTAACCCATATTGTCAAGAGACTATAAAAGAGGCACCCATTGTTCAATTCTCCTGACATGGGATACTAGTGTGAAGAATCTTGGAGCAAATATTGCCACTATGAATAATTGTAGTAGTGGTAGATTTTATCCTGGCGGGCGAGTAAACCAGGAAAGGGAGCAATAGTAGTTAGTCCTGGCAGGCAAGTGTACCAGGAAAGATGATGATGATGATGATGTTTTGAAACGATGTCTTTGTGGCCAAATGTGTGGTAAAGAGTGTTACCACTATTATCATTTTGTTATAAACTGTTGCTTTACAAGAAGAAATTGTTTGGTATCCTGACAAAAGTAATTAGTTGGAAGAAAAAGTATGGTATGCTAATAATTGCTTTATATCTTGAAGAGAACACTTTCATTGATTTGTGAACTGTTGTTTGGTGAGAAAGACTTTTGCCTTGCCAAGAAGGAGATAACATTTTGGGAACAAGTGTTTATGAAGGAGACATTTTCTTTATCCAACGGAATGTCGTATTGAGAGAAAGGGAACATTTGCGTTGGACTGAATAGAATGTTGTTGAATCAGAACTTTTCCACAAGTATTCCTGCATTGAGTCAGGGGAAGGGAACACAACCCTGCTCACAAGGTGTACTCTTTGAAACTTATGTGTTTGAACTTTTGCACTGTGGTGTTGAATTGAAGATTGCCAAATATTCCTTGTTATATTTTTGTTTGTATTGGTGCGAGGGTCTGAAACTTTTTGGACACTAGGTCATCCTTCTTTAGTCTAGTTTGCTAGGTAGGGACATCCTTGTTAGGATGGGGAAAGATGGGCATTTATCTCACCCTTTTTTATTGAATTAATGACAAACTCTGATAAAACTATATTTTTGTGCCGTCTAGCCTTTAGCCTTACCGCATTTACCGCCTAACGGTGGCTAGTGTCCCAACATGGCTGTGCCACACAGTTTTTTTGTTTGTTACTTGGCCATCTTGCCTTTTTCCTGCCTGGCCAGTACAGAAACATCCTATTTTGGTCATTCATTGCCCAGGAAAAGCAGTGTTCTTTGCGGGCTAGTGCCTGCCTTGAGTGGTGGTTCCCAGGAAGTGAGCTGGGACTGTCTGGTCCATCAACCTACTGGTGCCTGAATGTCTAGTGTGAATGCATGAGTCGGACCCACAGTGGTCCCCGTTTGAACCATTGCTGGTGTGCATATGTGGGGCAGATCTTTCCATTGGAGGGCTGAGTCTGATGACTCACCTGACTTTGGGATAAGAAAAGGAGCCCTGCAGCCATTCCAGCAGATCTGAAGAGGAGCCAAGTATCCTGAGTCGCCCTGCAGAAGAAGGAAGATCTGTGGAAGCATCCTGAAGAGGCCTGGTGATCCACTCTTGCTGAAGTCCTGGTGGAGACCCTCCTGGCTACTGATCTCAGAAGACCCTTGTTGGTGTGTCAATCCTCTGGACTAGTTGGAACTACTGGTCCCGATTGTCCTCTGGTAACCCAGCAGGTTGAAGCCTTTGGACGCGTTCCTTGGACATCCAAAAGCTAGGAACAGTCTTACTCGCCAGTTTGTCGTCTTCTGACTTTTGGAACCTTTGTCACGACCACGGGACCCTCCTCCTAACTTTTTCCCACTCCCTAAAACCTTTGGAAACTTTGAACCTCTGGGCACTAAGCCCCATACAACTTAGGGCTATAAGTTGGGGTTGACATTCTTGTGGACTTTTGGTGTTAAAATTATTTACTTCCCTTCCCTTTTCGGGTATTTGGGGGCGGGGGTGAGGAGGGCGGGTAAACTGAATTTTTCTTATGGCCAGTAATACATATAGTATTTTTGTACTTGCCAGAAGTGTAATCCTTGATTGCTCATTGTGTGGACTCATTGTGGACCCCTTACCACAAACTCCTCTCCTGAGACTCTGCCTTGACCACTCTCCATGCTACCTTGATTGGTTTGGCTATGCTCCCACAGTTCTGCTGTACGCTAGAACTAGGTTGGCCTCCTAAACATCTCCGTCCACCGGGCCAGAGTTTATAAATCCAGTCTAATGGCATACTGCTATGGGAGAGTGAAACATGGTAGTGCTGTGCCTGTGGGGTATGGCGGATGGCTATGATTCGATACTGATCTATGTTACTAATAAAACCCTGAAGGGAGTGGCCGTGTAGTATTGTTGTGGTTGCAGCGAAAATGCTAATAAAACACTTTACTTTGCTTGTTCTGCTTAGCAATAGGACTCCCTACCAGCTTCACCATCACCAAGCACTCCTTATGACTTCACAGGGCATCACTTGGAGTAGACAGAGTTTGTAACCAATGTTAAGTGCGGCTTATAGACATGGCACTGAAATGGAGCAGGTCGATGTTGGGATGCTGTGCGGGGTGAGGAGAGGGCATTCAATACTGGCACTTAGAAGAGGAGCCTTGGAAGCATTCCTTTTTATTTCGAAATAAGGTGCCTCAAAAAACAGAGAATTCTAATAATATTGAGGTCAACCGAAGACGAAATGATATTGCAGGTTTTGAAAAAGCCCAGATGAGACGGCGCAAGATATAAAGAACCTTAGCCAACTTATCTTGCCACATACGGCAGCTACAGGGATGGTATGCCATGTGGTAAGCAATTCATGGTTTGTATGCTCTGATTTTTAAATAAACGTGTGTGTTAGAGGGAACGAGAGAGAGCCTCAACCCCTTTGATTCCCCCCCCTCTATAAAAATAAATTTAAAAAAAGTTAAATTGCAATTTGTTCTGGGTCAACTGATTCATGTACTCAGAATCTAGATACTTGTTAAGTATTTGAATTGGACAATTTGTTAATCTGGATCCTTTTATACCTTTCGCCCAGTTTGTTGCTGCCAAATTGCTTAGTCCCTTAAATGAAAAAGAGATGGTGAACTTATTTTAGTGGTCATGTTATTGCAGAACAAGTACCCAGGCACCGATATTTAGGAGTGCTTTCAGAGAAAGGGTAGTTACTGCATGGACCATCATTCAGCCACGAGTAACGTGCCGATGCCAGACACTTCATTTCAGAAACGATATAGACAGACCCTGGGGGAGTAAACCCCTTTTGATTGTAAGTACTGCACGTAAGGCATTCCTAACACGCATCCATGTGCATGTTTCTTTTAACAAAATTAAATTCCTACATGTCCCCATGCACACTGCATGCCAGGAGGAAACTGACACATGTCCAATTACAATGCAGAGTAGGAGGTTGTGTCGAGGCTTTAGTTTTGACTACACCCGGAAAGAAGCGGGTTCATCGCATGCAGAAATGAAGCTGGGAGCACAAAGTGAGAAGAGGCAATTGAACATTGGGTTGAGCACTTGGAGAGAGAGAAAACAGTAACATACACTTTGTCCTGGCGATTTGGTGTACCAGGCCAGCATCCTGTAAAACAGCATGAAAATCAAAATGGGTGTCGACTGCTATTCTGGACCACAGTCTATTGCCATGTCTGCCATGCTTTCCAACCAAAATTGATGCCATGAAGTTGAGTGCTCCAGTGTAGTACCTCTATTGGAAGCAGAATTCCTGAATGCACAATGCCAGGGGTCAGTGATAATTTCACCTTGAGCAATGCCAGCGCTAGTTTGCCACCGTGGTGTTTATGCTTGGTTACAACACAAATAATCACCTTGAGCTTTTGCCTCCTCTAAACTTTGTTTAGCCCCATTTTATGCACCTATATTATTGCTCAGTGTGATCACCTTTGTATTATACTGTACATTTACGTTCTGTTATTTTTTGTATGTTGTGTAATCTATGTAAATATCTCTACCAAGTTCCTCGCGCCCGGATGCCCCTGGGCCTGGTGCGCTCTACAAATAAAATAAATACAAATATTGTCCTGCGTTCTTATTCCTACTATGTTAATGAAATGCTCAATCTATTGCCTTTTCATACCCACCACGCTATACAACTGTCTCTCTAGATACTGCCCAATTATTCCCTGAACGGTCTGGCTCATCTAAAATATACAGTAGTGGTCTTTGCCAGTAATCTTGTCTGTCAGTTGTCTGCATTACACTTCCTTTCCTAACATTCTTTGCCTCTGCATTCACTTCCTATTTCTTTTCGCTTACCTCTGACGTTCATGCAAAGTGATGTATATTTTGTTGATTTGTAAATGGTTGTAAGATGGAGACGACACAATGAGTAAAGGATCAAGATTTATTGTTTTGTACAATAGAGGATTTTTGAGGGGATTGGGTCCTCCATCGTATTCCATATCTATGACCGGTAATGTCCACAGCTGTGCTGCTTCGGAAAATATTCTGCGCCCTGCGTCGATGCGCCGTCCCCGAGGACAGCCTCCGACGGCCGACGTCACTCGATGTGATAAGTAGGACGCACGTTGCACGACGCCCGTAGCCTCAGTTCTGTTTTTTCTGCGAACGTGTTCGCTTCGTGAATCTCAGTACGCCTCGACTCTTGGGAGTTTGTTGTATTCTTCTCGGTTCATTTGAACCTGTTCGGTTTTTGTGAGAACCTGTTTGTGAAACGATGTCTACCTCGTCTTCCACCCTGCGTCCGGGCTTCAAGAAATGCGGGGACTGTGGGTCCAAAATGTCGGTCACGGACTCGCACGACACCTGCCTCTGGTGCCTCGGGGAGGCCCACAATACAGACGACTGTCAACTGCCAGTTGCTCACGGCCAAGGCCTTGCGGGAGTGCAAGAAGAAGTTGTCGGTCGGTCGGGTGGCTAAGCCCCGGAAGTCGAGGTCTACGGGGATTTCGACAGATGACTCGAGAGGCGACTCTCCGCGCCGTCGTCGGAAGTCCAGTGGGTCTCCTTCCAGGAGTCGGTCTCGCCACTCCTCTGCCTCTTTGAGGCATTCCCGGAAGCGCCGGCATCGGTCGCCTTCCCCGTCCTCTTCCGAGGACTTTGCCCGTCGGCGGGTCGCTTATCCCACCATGCAAGCGACACCGGAGGAATGGGCTTCCTTCAGGAAGAAAATGTTGGCGATTCTCGGATCGCAGGGCACCGGTCCGTCCGCGCCTCCGAGTGGGGTCTGTCGGCACCGGTCGAGAGACACCACCCGTACGCCTTCGGGCTCGGGTGGTCGGCACGGCTCGCGGGAGAGGTCCCGCTCGGACAAGGATAGCCGTTCTCGCCATGCCTGTTCCAGGTCCCGGTCCTCGACGCGCTTGAGACCGCGTGATCCTGTGCTGTCTTCGAGGAAGACGTAGACGCCTGTTGCGCCAAGGTCGTCGACGATCTCTCTCGAGGCTCCGCCTCCGAGGGGGGTCGTCGACGCTGTCGGTGCCTAGGTCATCGAGAGACGCGCTTGGAGCTCCGGCTTCGAGGCCTGTGTCGATGCCGTCAATGCTAGCGGCGCTGCAGCTGACGTCGACGCCAATTCCGTCGACGCCGACTCGTTTGGCGCCCTCGACGCCTTTCGAGGCAGTGGTGTTGGAGGGGCTCCGTGGTACGGGGTTAGCCCCTAGAAAGGCTCTGGCTAAGGTCAGGCATAGCTTTGGTCCACAGGTGTCTTCCTCTCACTGCCTGGAGTACATTTCAGAGGGTGATGAAGGCTCTGATGAAGGCTTGGTTCCGGTTACGGTGCCAGATGAGCTTCTCTCAGGCCATAGCCAGTTTGATGACCTGAGGCAGTCACCGCATGATGCCAGTGGACTGGACACCTCTCCGGAGGATGAGTTTTGTAGGCCGGAGCCTGGCACTCATGCCTATTCTTCATACCGGCGCATTATGTCTCGGGTCACCGAGTACTTGGGATGGTCGGCTCCCCCAGGGGAGTTTCAGGATGATCTCACGGAGAAGGGTGGCAATGGCTTGGACTGCTCCGGAGAGTCTCCCGGCAGTGGGCAAGTCTTTGTCGCGAAAATACCATCCAGCCAGTAGCGACCCCTGCTACTTGTCCAGGCACCCCACTCCGGAGAGTTGGGTGGTGCAGGAGGCTACGGCCCCCGCAAAGCAGGCGTCGTACCCTACCATCCCTCCAGATAGGGATGACAAATGTTTTGATGGCTGGGCAAAGAAAGTGTTTTCTTCTGGGGGTATGGCGCTTCAGGCAGCCAACTCTGTACGTGCGTTGTCTCGTTTCACACACACTCTGTGGAACTGTGTTGCATTAGCGGCTGAACATATTCCCGAAGGGGACAAACGGGATGGTTTCCTTGCTATGGTTCAGGATGGCAAGGGTGCCATGTGTGAGGCCGTTTAGTCGGGTTTGGACATGGCAGATTGTGTCAGCCGGTCCATGGCAGCGAGCACCGTAATACGCAGGTTTGTGTGGTTGCGGAAGTCTGGGTTTGCTCCTGATGTGCAGTCCCGGCTCCTCAACATGCCCTTTGACAGTGAACATCTTTTTGGCAGCAAGGCTGACGAGAGCCTTGAAAGGTTGCAGACCTCCAAAGCTGCAGCAAAGTCGTTGGGCGCTGCAGTTCGACACCCTCCGCCTTTTCGTCCTAGGGGACAACAATGGAGGGGAGGTTCCTTTCGCTATTACTCGTCCTTCAGTAAAGCGAGAGGAGCTGTCAGTCAAAGAGGCCACCGTAAGAGTGCCAGAGGTGGAAAACAGGGTACTCGAGGTGCCAAGGCCGCTCGGGCAGTTGCCTCTTTGCCCTCAGGCAACGCCGCAGCCGCTACCACTCAGTCATGAGGCCAGGTCCCATGGTTCGCCGGTTGGGGGAAGGCTGGCGCAGCATCCTGTAGAGTGGCGTGCCATTACTTCAGATGTGTGGGTTCTGCAGATCATAACCCACGGCTACTGTCTTCCGTTTCGGCAGAGGCCTCACGACAATCCACCTGGGAACCTCTCTTTGGAGAGTCCGGATCCGCTCCTTGCGCAGGAAATTCAAGCCCTGCTGGAGAAAGGCGCCATAGAACTGGTGCCTGTAGCGGAGAGGAACAAGGGATGGTATTCCCCTTATTTTTTGATTTCGAAGAAAGACTGGGGATTGAGACCCATCATGGACTTGCACGGTTTGAACAAACTCCTCAGGAAGGACAAGTTCAAGATGGTTACTCTCTCTCAAGTCCCCCAGGCCCTTCAACTTCAGGACGGGTTGGTGTCTCTCGACCTCAAGGACGCTTACTTCCATGTGCCGATCCATCCCAAGCACAATAAGTACCTGAGGTTCGCGATTGGCGACTCGCACTTTCAGTTTCGGGTCCTGCCCTTCGGATCCCGAGGTCTTCCCCCAAGCTCATGGTGGTGGTGGCAGCGCATCTCAGGAAAGGGGGAATTCACGTCTACCCCTACCTGGACGATTGGTTGATCAGGGGGAGCTCTCCCGAGCAAGTCATGGATCATCTGTCCGTCACCTGCCACTCCCTTCACAGGCTGGGCTTCTCCCTCAATTTAAAGAAGTCCCATTTGACGCCAACACAGTAGCTCTAGTACATCGGAGCAGCACTCAACACATCCCTGGGGCTGTGTTTTCCTCCCCTGGTGAGGGCTCTTCACATTCAGCAGATGGTGCACAAGTTTCAACTTGCCCAGACTCTCCCAGCGTCCGAGTTCTTGAGACTGCTCGGCCACATGGCATCCTGCATTCTTCTGGTGCCATAGGCCAGGTTGCAGATGAGATCATTGCAATGGGCACTCAAGCTCCAGTGGTCTCAGTCCTCCGGCAGGATGTCGGACCTTGTTCAGGTGCCGCCCTCGGTCGCCCAGGACCTTCTGTGGTGGGCCGTCGGAGGCAATCTGATGAAGGGGGGTCCCATTTTGGCTGCCCTGGCCGGAGGTGACGATCGTGACGGACGCATCCCTCATGGGATGGGGAGCTCATGCCAACGAGTTGACAGTCAGCGGTCGTTGGTCTCCGTCGGAGTCCAGACTCCATATCAAGCTGTTGGAGCTGAGGGCCGTCAGGCTAGCCCTGAAGGCTTTTCTGCCGAATGTGTGAGGAAAGAGTGTCCTGATTCTAACGGACAACACGGTGGCCATGCACTACCTCAACAAAAAGGGGGGGCAGGGTCACTTCCTCTGTGCAGGGAGGCGATGCAGCTCGAGTTCTGGGCCATCCAGCAGGAAGTTTTGATCTCGACTGTTCATCTGGCCGGAGACGACGACAAGACGGCGGACGCTCTGAGCAGGCAGAGCACAATCTCTCACCAGTGGGAGCTGGCTCGGGAAATTCTCCTGGAGATCTTTGCCCTTTGGGGGACCCCTCAAGTGGATCTCTTCGCCTCCAGTGTCAACCGGAAGTTCGAAAGGTTCTGCTCGCGGGAATTTCCTCCAAAAGGTGCCTTAGGAGACGCGTTCGTGGTGGAGTGGTCATTCCCACTGCTGTACGCGTTTCCTCCAGTCCCCGTCATCCCGCAAGTACTGCGGAGGTTATGGAGGTTCGGTTCCCGGATGATCCTCATTGCTCCGGCATGGGCCCGGAGGACGTGGTACCCGGACCTTCTCGACTTGTCCATCTGCCCTCCACATCGTCTTCCCTACCGAGACGAGCTGCGCTCACGGGAGAGGTTCTCCATCCAGAGGTCGGATCCCTAAACCTTCACGCTTGGCTTCTGAAAGGTTGAGGTATAATGATTGGGACCTCCCTGAAGACGTGATGGAAGTGTTGCTCTCGGCTAGGCGGCTGGCAAATAAGTCTCTGTACCGTTGCCATTGGCGGAATTTGTGCGACTGGTGCAGAGTTAAGAATGTGGATCCTTTTGAGTGTGACATTCCCATGGTTCTGTCTTTTTTGCTTTCCTTGGCCCACAGGGGCTTGCAAGTGGGGACCATTAAAGGTTACCTGGCGGCGCTGTCCATATTTAAGCGCTCGTCTGAAGAATGTTCCTATTTTAAGATTCCTTTTAATTTCTCAGTTTTTGAAAGGGCTCACTAATTTGTTCCCTCCGTCACCTTTTCTGGTGCCCGGTTGGGATTTGAACCTTGTTCTTAAGTTTCTTATGGGTGCTCCGTTTGAGCCTTTGCATTCTTGCCCTTTGAGACTGTTAACTCTGAAAACTGTGTTTTTGGTTGCGGTTACTTCCGCTCGCATAGTGAGTGAGTTACAGGCACTTTCAGTTAAGCCACCCTCGCATAGTGAGTGAGTTACAGGCACTTTCAGTTAAGCCACCCTTCACTGTGTTTCATAAGGACAGGGTTGTCTTTCAAGTTCGTCCTTCCTTTCTTCCGAAGGTGGTTTCGGAATTTCATTTGAGCCAGAAAGTGGTTCTTCCAGCGTTCTATCCTCCTCCACATCCTGGTAAGGAAGAGGAGAGGCTCCATAGGCTTGATCCTAGGAGAGCGTTGAGCTTTTATATTTCGCGCATGTCATGGGTCAAAGTGGACGATCAACTTTTCATGGGTTACGCTGGAAAGCGTTTGGGACAAGCTGTGACGAAACAGACTTTGTCTCGTTGGATTATTTTAGCTATCTCTGAGTGTTACCGCTTGGCGGGTAAGGACCCTCCGGCTGGCTTGCGGGCCCATTCTACCAGGGGAGTGGCTACGTCTACTGCCCTGCAGAGGGGTGTTCCTATTCGTCACATCTGTGATGCAGCCACCTGGGCTTCAGTACATACTACTCCCTCGATTCCATCCAAGGGCAGGATCTGGCCTTTGGCAAGGCAGACCTTTATTCCGCAATTTGATTGGGCATGCTAAATTTGTGTTCTAAATTCTTTTCCCACCTCCTTGCTTGGTACTGGTTTGGGAGTCGGTCATAGATATGGAATACGTCGGAGGACCCTATCCCCCTGAAGAACAAGTTACTCTCTTACCTGGTAACATTCTTTCGATGGGATGGTCCGACGACCTATTCCATATCGCTCCCTCCCTACCTTCCCCGCTGCAGAATTTCTTATGTGATTGCAGCGTGCGGTCGGCAAGGCCTTGTGTGTCTGACTGGCAGAAAACTGGTGTCACACGTTCTGGGGGAAAAACTACATAGAGGCTACGGGTGTCGTGCGTCCTACTTATTACATCGGGTACAGTCGGAGGAGGAGGTCCTCGGTGACGGCGCATCGACGCAGGACACAGACGCTGAAAATTTTCCGAAGCAGCACAGCTGTGGACATTACCTGTCATAGATATGGAATACGTCGTCAGACCATCCCATCGAAAGAACGTTACCTGGTAAGGGAGTAACTTGTTCTTCCCTGCTGTAAAGAAGTCGGTTAACTTCATCACTTCATTTAACTTCTCCACTTCTTCTTGCTTCTGGGCATAGGTCCCTGCTGGGTATGGACCTCTCTATGCGTGCTTCTCTTCTCCTTTCCTTCAGAGAATCTGTATGCCCACTTCACAGAGGAGGCTTCTCTCAACCTTCCTTCCTCATGGAATAGTAAAATGAGTCACCCCCAGTCTGGCTCAGCCCTGGTTTTACATGATAGGCCCTTGGAGCCACCAATCCCAGTGGCTCCTTTTTACACCAATGTAACCAATTTGTTTTCCCTTGGGCCCCACCCCCTTTCCTTGATGGTTCGAGCTGCCATCCAATCCGGGCTTGTTACGTCTGTGAGTCCTTCCCCAGACGTCCCAGTCTCTTTCCAACCAACGTCACATTCATCCTGGTGTACATACCACCGACATATGATGCAACCTTCTTCGACAACTTCATAGAAGCCATCACCAGCATAGCCATCAACCACGAACACCTAATCACCCTGGCGGACTTCAACATCTGGTTTGAAGACAGTCACGCCAACTCCCAAACTCGCTGATTGTCGTTTCATGGTATCGAGTTGTTCAACTAGTCAAAGCGGCAACACACTCCGCAGGACACACCCTCGATGCAATTTTCACCAAGGAAAAACTCATCACCACAGCACTGCCGATACAAATACTCTGGAGCAACCATCTCATCATCCCATTTGTGATCACTCTGCCTACTCAAGTCTGCATCCAACCTCTTAAACTCACAACCACCACAAAAAGAAACAAGTCAAAAAAAGCAACCTATTCGAACAACTGGAGTCACCCAAACCCTGAACTAGAGCTAGCTAACCTAGACGGGAAAAGCAGAGCTACTACACAAATGGATTGCAGACACAATTGACGAGATCACCCCATTAAAAAAAAGAGCAATTGCCAAATGGTTCACCCCACTATTCAGCACCATGAAAAAGGAAAACAAAAAGATGGAACTGGAATGGAGGAAAGAATACAACCCAGACAAAAAAACACTGTTCCAAAGACAAATCCGCGCATACAAGAAGGAAATTCAAAAGGCGAAAAGAAGGCATTACGATGGCAGAATCACCAATGCCACCAACACACAAAAAGAAATGTTTAACATCATTAAAGAGATGAGACACCTACCAGGTTGTGACAATACCCCAACCCCCTCGGAGAAACTATGCAACGACCTGGCTGTAACGCTTACCTGTGGGGCCCTGCAGGTGTGCCTGGTCCGGACTGTGGATGTGTGCTGCAGGATTTAATGGCACTGTTGATCCAAACCACTCCTTCCCCCACGATGCAGTGCAGGACTGTATGCCCAGCGAATGGTGAGGTAGGGAGTGAATTGGTTTAGGAACTGCTGACTGGATTGCTAGGATGTTTCTGGATCCCTCTGGTTGGTGAACCCTAAGACAGACACACAATAGGGATCACAAGCCTTTGTCTTGTTGCGGTCTCATACAATCCCAGTGATGAACAACCACAACCTTGTATCCCCTGCTCACCATGGTAGCACCATGCAGAAGAGGTCTCTCCAGTTCCTTCACTGGTATCAGTGGCCCAGACCTGCTGCGGCACACTTGGGTGCTTTTGGAGTCTCTTGGGGAAGCCAATCATCCACCAGCAATGTTCATACAAGTCTCTAGTTAACCTCCTCTCTCTATTGATTGTGCTTGTTCAACAAATAAGGCTGATGTCCAGAAACGCGTTGTAAAGCACGCGTTTAACGCGGGAGTTCAATTCACTGTGTAACGTCTCTCTTCTTTCCTTTAGGATGGAGTTGCTGTCTGGTTTAATCCGTGTCCCCCGGCGTCGTGTTCTATGTTCCTGATGTGTCCTGAAGATAATTCTTGGTAAGTATGGTTGCAGAAGGAGGGGCCGAGGGGTAGCGTTAGTGTCTGCTTACTTTCAGTTCTGTTGCCCTTCTTTGCAGATATCGCCGGGAAGCCGCGCCGAGTTCTTAGAGCGTTGTTGCAGACTTCTGAAGTGGATTTTCCTTTGCTGCGGAGGCGCGCTGCCGTTCGAGTGGAGAGTTGCAATGCTGGATGTTCTGAAGCGGCGAGGCTATGTTAAAGTTGCCAAGCAGATCCACCACACATGGAGGTTGGAACAGGAGGCAAGCGTGACGCTGCCTGAGAGCAGCCAAGGAAAACGCTAAGCACTGAGTGCGGCCCAGGGCGTGGCTTATATAGCCCTAGACTGCATCCAGCACCACTAGACCACCACGAATAGTGTTGGGAGGAAAGAACCTGGGGCCATCTAACTTTTCACCTGATGGCTAAATCCGGGGGCCTTCTTGGGAGTGGCGCTGAGCCACATCAACAGTAAAACCCTGTGGGTCTAGGTCACACTTGTAGTGATCAGAGGGGTTTGGTTTGAAGTCGTGACACTGACAGACCACTTCAAGAAAAAGATCAATGACATCTGACAAACCATATAAAATATACCACCCAACCGCAAAATACTACCAAGCGAACCGATCACAGAACCTCAGCACAAAATCATAAACTTCCCTGAAATATCAGCAGAAGCATTCGCAATGCTGGTAGAACACAGCAAGAAAGCTGGATCACCCATGGATCCCTGTCCCCCGGACACCTACAAATCGATCCTCGCACAAGGAACGCCAGCAGAATACTACAGAAACCTTCTGAACCTATCACTAGCAACAGGAACTGTACTGAGGACCTTCAAATTAGCATATATCAAACCACTTCTGAAAAACACAAGTGGCGACGTAGAAGACCTCCAACTACAGGCCGATTTCAAACATTCCATACCCGGCAAAACTCCTGGAACCCTACTTCTATAAACTAACCCAAGAACATGTAGAAAAACGCCACCTGCTAGACCAAGCTCAAGTCGGTTTCAGACCCGCAAGAGGAACGGAAACAGCACTACTATCCATCTGGGATGAACTAAAAACGAATGCCGACTCAAACGCAACCTCAGCCCTTATTCTACTTGACCTCTCCGCCGCCTTGGACACAGTCATGACACCCTAACCAAAAGACTAGAAGACATAGGCACAACAGACACAGCACTACTCTGGACTAAATTATTCCTAGCAGACAGAACAGAAACCGTATGGATTAAACGGTTCAAATCCACTCCAAGAGTTGACGACTATGGAGTGCCACAAGGATCCTCACTATCACCACTGTACTTCAACATCTACCAGACTCTGGTTATAAGAATCTTCAAAAAGTACAACATTACATGCTACAACTACGCAGATGATACTCAAATCATCTACAAAATCAAAGACACCCAAGCCGATCATTCAACCCTAATCGAGTGTCTAAAAGAAGTCTTCAACTGGATGACTGCCAACAACCTGAAAATCAACCCAGGAAAGACAGAAATCATGATCATATCCAAAGACCAAGAGCACGAAACCGCCATCCCGTGGCCAACTGAAATGGGAACCGCACCATCACCATCTAAGGTAATAAAAAATCTGGGATTCCTGATGGACAACACCCTAACCCTAGAACCACAAATAAATGCAACAGTCAAGAAATGCATTTTCCTCCTCCACAAGGCAAGAAGAATCCTACCTTTCCTCTCCTTCATGCACAAAACACTATCGTCGCCCTCATCGTGTCAAGAATCGACTATGCAAACAGCCTCTATCTTGGAATACCAGAATACCATCCGAAGAAACTACGGATCCAAAATACAGCAGCCAGACTACTCAAACTATCAAGAATAGAACCCATCTCTCCCGCCCTAAAGACACTGCACTGGCTCCCAGTAAAACATTGCATCACCTGCAAAACAATGTGCATAACGCACAGGGCAATCGGCGGACAAGGAGCAGAATTCCTACAAAAGAAAATAACAATCTACAAGTCAACAAGACTCCTCAGGTCCAGCAACGAAATCCACCTGGAACCAAATCCATACCTCAAGAAAAAACTTGGAGGCACCTCCTTCTACCACCTAGCAGCAAAAACATGGAACAACATCCCAAAAGAAATAATAAATACCAAAGATAACCTAAAATGTAGGAAATTACAAAAAAACTTGGCTCTTCAACACCACAGACTCAAACTGAAAACCGAAAGGAAAAGGGATGACTAAACTGGAGTGGACACAGACAACTCCCAGAACCGACTAGGAAGTACCCATACCACCTGAACGAGTGATGCCGGGTAGAGTGGATCACAGGCGACGCCCATGGAGACAGAGTCCACAACTCCACCCTAATCCCACCCTAAACCCGCACTCGCCCCTGCCACCCGGTACCACAGTGCTGTAGAATTGTCGGGATATTGGCAATCGCCACATTAGCTGAGCTGTGGACATTGGCAGGTGCACTGGCCGTATGAGTGGGAAGGCAAGACTGGTAGGGCTGCGAGGGAGGGTGGGGGAGGAGGGGACCCGATGTGAAAGGGACCTTGAAATCCGGACGGACCCAGATCAGGACAGAGGCGCAGGGATGATCCCAAATCCCATCTGGGGAGATTACAGAAGCCCAGCGCCTCAATTTAGGATAGATATGTCAATTGCTAACCAATTGCACAAACAATTTCCCCCCTCTGTATACACCTCTCAAACTCCAAAGCAAACACAGCCACAAACCTACAGCACAACAAACTGCACAAACTTCACTACATTGCAACAACAAAACAAAAACATGCATAGACTTGCACAACAGTAAACAACGACTACCGGCCGCAAAAACCCCAGGCAGGCCCAGCCAATGGACCCACCGGGCTGAAGCCGCCAACAGCAGATCACTGCTCTCTTGCACTTTTCCATCTTCCTCCCACTAACCCCCCACCCCCTCCCGTCCTCTTTCAGAGCCGCCAAACTCCGGTGGTGATATTGCGCGATACAAATGTCCTTTAACATTAACAGGTACAGCGCAGTGTTGCCTGCATGTGCCGACCATTGTAATGGTCTGTGCCGCACCTGGGCTGACCATGTCACCCTATTGCATCCTCTCCAGTCCCTTCTCATCTGGCTCGGGTCAGACCGGTACTGCTGCTGGGCTTGCAACCGACTCCCAAGGAGTCCACTGCCAACCTGGAAGTTTCTTTCCTGCACCCTTTGTCGTCAGGACCCGACTGTTGGCGTTGTCCAGCCTCTGTTTATGAACTTTCTCACAGCGCGGTGTCACCAGTCAATCCACACCAGTAAATAGGGCATTGGGTGGCTCTCTGCGGTTTTGGTCTAACTGGCCCATGTCACATTCCCTAACCAAACCCCTGACGTTTGTGCAGGGAACCGGCTGCCGAAAAGAAGTACACTATGAGCTGAAAGGAAGCCGGTCCATGTAGTGCAAGGAAGGAGTAGGGCTGTAGAGCAAAGAACCATCTAAGCACCCTATCGTTTGAGTCTTTATGTATAGCCAACCATTGTTAAGGGGGCGTGGTCGGTGGAGATGGTGAAATGTCTTCCCAATAGGTAGTAACGTAGTGAGTCCACTGCCCATTTAATGGCCAAACATTCCTTCGAGACAGTGGAGTAGGACACTTCATGTTGCAGAAGTTTCCTAATGATGAAACAAACTGGTAGAAGATCTTCTCGAGTGCCTTGAGAGATAGCACTGCACCTAGCCCATAACTCGATGCTTCAGATTGTAGAAAATATGACCGGACAGCGCAAGGCTGGTTAAGAGATGGTGTTCTTCAACTGCTGGATATGATATTTTATTTATATTGCGCCCGTACACAGGTGTTTCAGAGCGTGACCAGGCAAAGGAAAGGGAACAGGGAAGAAAACAAAAACAACAATCTTACTAGGCCCAGTGACATTGAGAACGTGCAAGGGGAAGGGAAAAGGGGGAAAGTGCATGGGAGGGGGGAGAAATTGGAAAGTGCAGAGCATAGAAGAGGACAAGATAAATTAGTAAAATTAAATAAATAGGTGATCCAAAGCAGTGGTAGTGCAGCCTGTGGGTGGCCAAGTGCAGGATTAGTCAGATAAGGAGCATCTAATAAGTGCAGAGTGGGGGGGGCGACTGTATGGGTACAGATACAGGCCCCAGTGTGAGGGGTGGCCAGGAGGCAGTGCAGGAGGGTGGCAGGGTGAGCAGGTACCTGGGCCGAAGGGAAAAGGGTGGCCAGGTGCAGCATTGCCGAGAGAGAAAGCAGATCAGCTGGGGAGAAGCGCGGCAGAGGTGAAGAGGAAGGTCTTGAGGAGCTTCTGCAACCGTAGATTGTTCTCCAAGTTTCAAGGTGGCAGGTAGGCAGTTCCAGAGGCAGGACCCCACCAAAGAAAGAGATCTATCACCAGCTTGTTTCTTTGAAAAACGACTGACCCTGAGGGAGTTAGACATAGAGGAGCAAAGGACTCTAGAGGGGAGGTATTAACAAAGGGATAGTTGAAGTTGATTTGGACCCAGGCCCCAGAAAACCTTGTGGACAATATAAAGGGTTTTAAATGTAATCCTTGGAACCACCGGGAGCCAATGAAGGGATTTCAGAGCTGGAGAGATATGATCCCAGGGCTTGAGGCCAAGGACAAGTCTCACAGTCCTGTTCTGGATTAGTTGTAAAGGGCGGAGAATGGAGGCAGGTAGATTCAGAAAGAGGCTGTACAGTAGTCCAACCTAGAGATAATCAGAGCTTGGCAGACAAGGAGCTTCTGGGGGAAGGAGAGGATAGGAAGAGTGCCTTTAAGGAGGTGCAGTAAGAAGTTTGATTTTCTTTCGTTTGGAGACATCAGAGATATGTGCAGAGAAGGAAAGAGTGGAGTCAAAGATGACACAAGGTTCTTAGCTTTGCAGGTAGGTGCAGGATGAGGGCGAAGGGAGACCAGCCAGAGAGTGAGGGGAAAGGATGGAGGGGGTGTACCATTGAGGAGGATCTGTCTTGCTGGCGTTTAAGCAAAGATCATTTGCGGCACACCAATTTTGAATGGCGATTAGGCAGTTCGAGATGAGGGAAGGAGAGGAGGTGGCCGAGGGAAGCCTGAACATTAGTTGGGTGTCATCAGCATAGCACTGGAAATTTGAGCAGAAAATGGAAATGCAGTAGGCGAGAGTTGCCCGTTATATTGGTTGAAAAGCCAGGGTGAGAGGTTAGACCCCTGGGGAACACCACAGGTAGAGAGGGAGATGGAGGATAGGAAGGTCTTCCCATAGTTCATCTTTTATAGGTATTTCTTACGGCTTCCATGAGTGGAGTTGCTATGTTCCAGAACAACAGGATGAACCATCTGTAGTATCCTATGAACCCCAGCAAAGCATGCATCTCCTATCTGGTGATGGGATATGATAACCGGGGGATGGCTTCCACCTTACTACCTGGGAACGTATTTCTCCTTTTCTCACCGAATAGCCAAAGGTAATGTGTGCGTTTGTGTGACACGCACAGTTTTTTGGAGGGGGAGGGAGGTTAGTGGGTTCCTTTAGGGTTTTGCTGACGAGTGCCCGCTGTAAAAGATGCTCTTACAAGATTGGCTAAAATAATGTCATTTATGTAGACCGGTGCGTAATCCTCATGCGTTTGTAGTATATCGAGTCCAACAGTCTTTGGGAACGTGGCCCTAGGTAGTCCAAAGGGAAGCACCTTTAACTGAAACAACCTTTGAGGGCTAGCAGTCTTCTCCTTATCTTGGTCACATCTGGGTATTTGCCAATAGCCCTTTATTAGGTCGATGGTACTTGGATATTGGGTTTACCCTAACCTGTTTATAAGTTCATTAACCTGGGGCATTAGGTAGGCCTCAAAGGAGGATATCTTGTTTAGCTGTCTGAATTCCATGCAAAACCAGGTGGATCTGTCCGGTTCGGGTACCAACACAATGGGTGATCACCAGGGACTGGTTGAAGGGTCAATTATATCCAATTTGATAATTTCCCTCATCTCCTCCCTTTACGTGGTTACGCTTTGCTTCAGGGATTCTAAAGGGTCGGAGGCGTACCATTTGATCCGATTAGTTATGAATGGCATGTGCTGCACCATGGGTACCTCCAGGTATTAAGAAGACTTGCTGAATGGTGACAAGACTATTGATTGCTTCTTGTTTCGGTTCTGGAGACAATTTGTCTCTCCATTGTAAGTCACAGAAGTAGTCTATCGACATTGTGGGTAACATCTCTGGTAGCTCGGTCCTGATTAAGGCTATCGCAGGTTCAGGTTCCACCCTTTAAAATGTGGAAAATTACCATGTGAACCTACTGAAGAAATTATTTATTTAGTAGGTCCACGTGGTAATTTTCCTCCGGTCCCTTGGGATCCGGTTGAGTCACCAGATGGTTGACAGGCCCCACGCTTTCTAAGATCTCATAAGGGCCTCTCCAACATGCCAACATCTTATCACTAGTGGTGAGGAGGACCAACACTTTGTCTCTGTGACTAAAGGACCTTACTGGGGACTTTAGGTTGTAGTATTTTTCCTGGGTTTGTTGTGCATGTCCCAGATGTTGCTCAGCCATCGTCCTAAGAGATTGAAGACTATCTTTTAACTCTGCCACATACACTGTTAATGATATCCTCTCTGGTTGCTCCATTCCTCTCTAACCATATCCAAGAGGGGCCGCTGTTGTCCTCCAAAAAGAAGCTTGAAGGGTGAAAACCCCATCGAGGATTGAGGCATATCCCGAAGAACCATCATTACCGATGGCAGTCCTTGCTATCCTGCAGAGCATTTGTTTCATTGTTCGGTTGTATCATTCCACAAGTTTGTCTGTGTGAATATTACACCAGAGTTCTCATCTTCTTGTAGTTGTAGATCTGCTTGCTTCATCACGGTGGCCCTGAAGTTGGAACTTTGATCTTCCGGGTATCCCCACTCAGACAAAAAATTAAATGAGCAGGTGGCAGATTTGCCTTGCTGATGTTCCTCGCATGGGGAAGACTTTGGGATACCTAGTGGTGTAGTCCACTATTACCAATATGTACTTGTATCCCGTTCTAGAGGCCCTACAATGTCCATTCCGATTCTCTGAAACAGCCCTGTTATCCGCAGTATTTTTTGTTGGGGCACCCTGGTGGGCAGGTTCCCACTCATAAATTGACAGGTTGTGCAGGCGGCACAGTATCGTGAGATGTCTTTGTATATGCCAGGCCAATAAAACCTTATCATAAGGTCGGTTTAAGTTCTTTGCGTGGCCATATGTCCACCCTCTGGATCAGGGGTCTGCAACCTGTGGCTCTCCAGATGTTTGTTTACTACAACCCCCATGATCCCTCGTCCTTGCTTAAACTGACTAAGCTTGATGGGTGTTGTAGTCCTAAACATCTGGAGAGCCAAAGGTTGAAGACCCCTGCGGATGGTCATGTGCCAAATTACGTTTCTCCGTTTACATTTTTTTTAATTTATTTTTTATAAAGCACCGAAAGCCCGCAGGCATCGGGAGACATAACCTAAAACATAGATACTAATAGACTTTTAACAACCTGACTTACTCTGGCTAATCATCCAAGGATATGGGATCCTATTTGAAAATATATACGTTTTTAGGCTCTTCCTGAAAGCCAGGTGGCTTGGTTCGAGTCGGATGGCTAGGGGCAAGTTGTTCCAATCCTTTGCTGCCAGTATGGGAAAAGCCCTGCCCAGGCCGGTTTCTTGTCTTTGGGGGGGCACTGTGATCCTGCCTTGCGTCTCTGATCTCAGAGATCGATTTGGAGATGTATCATGAGATCATCTTCTTTAGATATTCAGGGGCGGAACCGTACAAGCACCTGTGCACCAACGTCAGGGATTTAAATCGGATCGTGTCTTCAATACTCAGCCAGTGCAGAGCCTTCCTGTCCATGGAGATGTGTTCACTTTTCTTCTTTCCAGTGATTACTCTAACTGCATTGTTCGCCATGACCTGGCATTTCTCCTGGCAGTTCTTACTAGCCCTAACCGTGAGTGAATTTCCATAGTCTAGGCGAGACAGTATAGTCGCCCTAGCAATAGGGGCACTGTCCATCTTGCTCAAGAAGGGTTGAATGGATCTGAGTAGGTGGAGGTGGTAAGCGTTCTTATGCAGGTAGTGAACCTGAGCCTCAGCTCCCAGGTAGGCTTCCATGACCAGCCCAGCCCAAGAGTTTTAACCTGCTCTGACACCTGAATACGGGTGTCCTTGATATTAAAGGCCTCCTAATCGGGCCCTAATTTAGCTCAGGCTTGACGGGTGCCGAAGATAATCAACTCTGTCTTTTTGCCATTAAGGCACATCCAATTGCCCTCCATCCAATTTTCGATGATATTATAAAGTGTGGAGATTTTGATGCTGTCCTCATGTTAATCACCACTCAGCTTGACTACCAGCTGGGTTTCGTCAGCATAGTTGGTGAAAAACGCTCCGACCTCTTCCAGCACCTCACATAGATATCTCATGTACAGGTTAAAGAGAAGCGGGGATAGACTAGCCCCTTGTGGGACCCCGTACTTTATGAATGCTGCCTTGGAGAATTTGCCTCCCCCAGTGAATATTTGCCTCTGTCGGCTAAGAAGGATGCCAGCCATGCGGATGCCTCCTTGGAGCAGCCTGCCACACTTTCCAGGACTCGTTGGAGCAATTGATGGTCTACTATATCGAATGCAGTGCTCAAATCCAGGAGCATTAGGAGCCCTATCTTGCCTTTATCCAATGCACTAAGCATGTGGGTCTGCAGGTCGAGCATGATTGTCTCCGTACTATGTGCGGTATGAAAGCCAGATTGTTGGTCATGCAGTATGAAATTTGCTTCCACATGCTTCTGCAGTTCTGCTGTTGCTATTTTGTCTAAAATGTTGAGCAAGAAATTGCAGTTCGTGATGGGACGCAAGATCACTGGATCCTTGGGGTCTAACCCCGGCTTTTTTACGAGGGGTGTGATGGTGATTGCCTTGATGCTTCTGGGCAAAATACCTTCTCTAAATGTGGCGTTGGCTTTTTGAGTCAATACTGGAGCAAAGATCTCCTTATTCTCTAGTATTATCCTTGAGAGAGTGGTGGTTGGGGGGGTGGTTAGGTTCTCTGAACACGAGGTGGGCTTCATTGCTGCAAGCACGTCAACCATCTCTTCTTCCGAGATGGGAGAGAACTGAAAATTAACTACCTCCCGCCGTCTGTGAGCCGCCACCGGAGTAGATGTCTCTCTATTGGGGGCATCCCTGGCTGATATTATGGAATCTCTGGCCTTCTGTATTACGAGGGCAAAAGCCTTTTGCACATTCTCGCAGTCTTCCGCAGTGTTGTACGGTGTGAGAAACCTGAAGGTGTCTCACTCACTAATACCTGGGGATCTGTCATTCAGGCATCCAAGTGGCCAGGACACGGCCACTGCTATTGCATACAGTTCCTGGGGGTGGACCAGTGTGTGAGGATCACATGGATGAGTGGTCTTTGGGTAGTGGAAGTGGGACACCGAAGGTTGAGATGCGGTATCCCCTTCCTTATGATTGCTTTTCTCCATCCTGCTCTGCAGTATACTTAGAAACTCTACCCCCCTTTTCAACACATACTTTCTCACAGCGTGAACGAAAACATAATAACTGAGCCGTTTACCTGACATGTCCCAACACACAGGACACACACCCCCAAAATGGGGATAAAAGGCGGAGCACACTCCGAGCAAGGCCGAACGCACGAGGAAGCAGCCATTCCAGGATGGCAGTTCAAACGGAGAAGAAAGGCGGCAAGACCTGAAAGCACGTCAAGGAAGGATTAATTGCCCTTTTCAACCAAGACCCGTGGAACCTCCGATAAAAGAAAGATAAGACCAGGAATCGCAGCTGGTCCATGGTGTGACGGAGGTCAGCGGCACATGGCACCTTCCCGCACTGATAGCCAGGGTGGGGAGACGAGGTTGCCATTGGGGTAGTGACCTTGACTCCTGCAGCAAAGGAATCGCCATTAAGTTCAGCACACCTAGTGAGTCGGAGGAAGCTGATAGTCAACTGGACTGTGTTAGGCTCCCGGCCGCAGTGGCAATAATAAAGAACATAATTAGATAAGAGGTATTTTGTGAGCACATTGGTACCAGAGATGGAGTGGTCCGGCGCCATGTGGGCGCCCAGTCTAAGGTCTCTGGCTGGTACCCCTCTTATGAATAAAAATACTGATTGGAAAGAATATTGGGAAGAAAGAAAACTACAAGTACCAAGAGGCCATAGGGAAGGCCGGAATAGAGAGTTAAGGTGGTCAGACAAGGGTCGAGCCAAATCCCTTGTACAATCAATAGTCCTTAACCCATTGCCGAAGTTTTGACATTGTGAAACAGGCGTTTCCGCCTAGCTGAGGGAAACGCGGTGCGAACTGTGAATATGTGAAAACCGCACTGGCCCGAAGCAAACCGTGACCCAGCGAGAGGAGACCGGCCTTCGGAAGTCTGTTTGGATTGGAAAGTGCTCTTGAAGGTCTGAGCTTGGATGAGGGGGACTTCACTTTACCAAAGGCATTTGTTTAAAAAGACCATTAAAACTTTATGAATATTACAACTGTGTGAAGTCTGACTGGGCCTTAGACCCGGGTTTAAGTAAAGGGAAGAACCAAAGGGGTCTAGAAGAACTTTTTTTCGAAACTGAACATTGTGATGGCAAGTATGAACCCGGCTGAGGGATGTCCACAGTGAGTGATTGGTCTGAACCCGACTGAAGGAGGCTGACGACTGAGAGAAGGATCGGAGCCTGGCAAAGGGGGGATCCGAGGGTGAAGGATAATCACCCGACGTAAGGGTTAACAGAAATAACTTGTGTTTTGCTGTTTTGGAGTATCAGGCCCTCTGAAGCAAGAGACTTTGCATGAGAAAGAGACTTGGGCACAGAAGGCCCTGATACTGAGAGAAAGTACTGTAAGCCTGTGCCATAGAAGCCCAGGAGTGTGCTGTGCTAGAGAGTCCCACCTTTTCCCGTGCTAAAAACATGGGCAAGGGAGACCTCGGGCATAACATCCTGATTTATAATTTTATGAATTCTTCTTTCTCTTCTTATGAACATTATTCCACACTATTTTGTAACATAGCGGTAAGCATTGGCAATAGGTTTCTTAGTATAGGCCCTTTTTTTAAAAACTAGACTCCACTTGGACAGTGTACTTATTATTTGATGGTCGTAGCATGCTCCCATCTTAGATTTAGGTTTAGATTAGGCGTTTATCTCACACACTTTGCAGTTTAATAAACACCCTTGAACTGTGATCACTTGCGTCTGTCTTGTATCTGTCTGTCTTTGATGCAACCAGCAGCTGCTATTTTTCAGTCCCCGTCTACCAACACCCAATGGTACAAGCCATTCTTCTGTCTGAGCAAGGGAACCCATCAGTATGCGGGTTCTTCCTCCTGGTCTGCTTTTTCTCCAGCCAATTGGAGTGAAGGAATGGTCACTACATCTGTTCTCAATGAAGGAACTGTTTTCACCATGTTTCAGTCCACTTTGGTTTTCATTCTGAGCAGCTTGTCTCTTCTGATTTCCTTCTTGGTCTTCCTTTGCTTGGTGGGCTTCTCATCTTCTGAGACTGAGCCTTCCCTTAACCATTCAGTGTGTCTTCCTTCAATCAGGTCGGAGAACTGTGGCAAGTCTGGCCCTAACCCAACCTGAGCAGGACCGGTGGGTAGAATAGCAGCTTCGACCACCATTTCTTTATCCTTGATCTGTAAACTCACTACTTTAGAGGAGTATTCTCTCATCTCCCCATAAACACATTTTATCCGGATGGGTGTAATTGGGCCTCAGCCCGAGGAACTTACATTTGGTACCACAGCCTTTTGCTGACTTCCGCTGTCAACCATGGCGTATTGATATTGATATTTTATTTCTATTGCGCTCATACACAAGTGTTTAAGAGCGTGACAAGCCAAGGGAGGGGAACAGGGGAGAACAAAACAGCGATCTTACTAGGCCCAGTGACATTGAGAATGTGCATGGGAGAGGGGGAGGGGAAAAGTGCATGGAAGGGGGGAGAAGTGGAAAGTGTGGCGCAATGGAGAAACCAATAAATAACACATAATCAAGGTAACAAACAGTGGTAGTGCAGCCAGCAATTGGCAAGTGCTGGGTTCAAGGCAGCAGACAGGGTAGGGCTGATAAGTGCCAGAAGAAACGTGGGGGCGACTGTATGGGTACAGAGACCGGCCCCATTGCAAGGGGTGGCCCGGAGGCAGTGCGGGGGGGTGGCAGGGTGAGCATGTACCTGGGCCCGGAGGACAGAGGGTGGCCAGGTGCACAGTACCAAGAGAGAACAGATCAGCAGGGGTGAGGGGGAGCGAAGGCAGAAGCAAAGAGGAAGGTCTTGAGGTGCTTCTGGTACCGTATATGGTTCTCCAAGTTTAAGAGTGGTAGGGAGTCTGTTCCAGAGGGAGGCCCCAGCCGAAGACCGAGATCTACCCCCAGCTAGTTTCTTTGAAGAACGACTGACCATGATGGAGTTGGAGGTAGAGGAGCAGAGAGCTCGAGAGGTGAGGTATTTGCGGAGGGATAGCTGAAGGTATTTTGGATCCAGGCCCCTGAAAGCCTTGTGGACAATGCAGAGGGCTTTGAATTTAATCCTTGCATCCACTGGGAACCAATGGAGAGATTTCAGAGCTGGAGAGATACGATCCCAGGGCTTGAGGCCAAGGACAAGTCTTGCAGTCCTGTTCTGGATTAGTTGCAAAGGGCGGAGAGTAGAGGCAGGTAGATTTAGAAAGAGGCTGTAACAATAGTCCAACCAAGAGAGAACCAGAGCTTGGGAGACCATGAGCTTCTGGGGTAAAGAGAGGCAAGGCAGAGTACCTCTGAGGAGGTGCAGTAGGAAGTTTGACTTTTTAGAGACATCAGAGATGTGGACGTAGAAGGAAAATGTGGAGTCGGAGATGACCCTGAGCTTCTTAGCCTCACAGGTGGGGGTAGGAGGAGAGCCAAGGGAGGCCAGCCAGAGAGTGAGGGGAAAGGACGGTGAAGGTGTGCCGATGAGGATCTCTGTCTTGCTGGCATGGCGTACGTTGGTAAGTCGTTTAAATGGACGTCCGTCTATAGGTATATCGCCCTCACCCATACTTTTGCATGACTCCTCGCCTCAGGAACATTCATCTTGGGACCCAAGCGAGCAAAGTGCCCCCATTGCCGACATTCAAAGCATTGGGGTCGCTGTGGTAACTCAGGGTTGATGGGTCCACAGATTTTGTTACAGGGGACTCTTGTCTAGGGTATTGATCATCTGGGTACGGCGGGTCAGGGTGGTCCTGGCATTGTTGAGGCTTCCCAGGGTTTAGTGGTCCTGGGAATCTGGTATATCCTGCCTTCTGCTATGCAGAGGCTATGTTTATGGCCTCTGCTAGACTGGGACGATGATTTTGCCAAACCCATTATTGCACAGGACTTGTTAAGTTTTCAAGGAATTGCTCCAATATAACTTTCTCGATCCGCCCAGCCAAAGTCGTAGTCGTGGAAGTCCAGGTAGTGGCCATTTCACAATGCTGTAGTGCAGTCGGAGAACGCAAGCTCTGGTGTGGCCAGAAGTATTGATGACTGAAAAAGGTGTATGGTCCTGTCCAGGGAGAGCAGATTGCTTCTGGAGAGGAAGTCTTGTGAAGGATGGAATATCTTTGATGAAGCTGGGATGTATAAAGTAAGTAGACCCAGATGTGGTGGGGGACGATTTTGGACATTCTGACTACTGAGAAAATCGCCACCTTATCAACAAGCCAATATGCAAAGCATGTCAATAGCTCGCTCCCATTATTGTAACAACATTTCCTCAATAAAATATAAACCAAATAAACCAGAACTGGCTAGGCACTTCCCATTGGTTTAATATATGAGAACTCACGAAAAGGGTACGCAGTCTACTGTATGCTAGTTGAAGGAAATTAATGGGGGCGGAGGGGGAGGTCTCAAGCAGAACATCTATCACTGTAGCCACCTATTTCTTTTGGTCTACTCATGCTTTGTTTGTGTTGAAATATCTGTTACCGTTGTTCTATCTTGTAAAAGATTAAGATTAATAGTGCACAGTATGAAATGTATTATTTGGTTACCCATTGCAGCCAACATTTTTAAATGAAGGTTTCCCCAAAAAAAGATAGTGTGTAGACAGTGACCAGAGAGCCGTTTCAGCTACCTGTGCAACACCCACTTCTGGAGGTATGAGTAGAAAGGCAGTCCCTGCGCTGTACAGCATTTCCCTGGCAAGTTAAACTTGCTGGTTCTGCTCCCACCAGCATACAGGAGTGGAAAGAGACTGGTGAATGAAGGACAGGCACTTTTGACTAGATTAAGCATACTGTACGATTTTATAACTTTGCATTGAGCAGTTTTACCTCATCACTGCTCTGTGCCCTGCACAAGTGTGATCATATTTAAGATGGGTTCAGTCCCCAGCCCTCAGTTACTGCTGTTAAAATATGAACGATTTTTATTTTTAGAAAGAATTTCTTATTTTAGTATGATTGTGCAGAATTGCACTTGATTCATTGGGAAATGTACTCTGAAGTGGGTGCTATGGTGAACTAGAGGCAATGATACACTTCACTCTTGATTTATGGTTCAAGGTTCAACAACCTTTACTTAAATTGACAGAAAGGTTGGGCTGAGATAAACTCCTAACGTGTACTAGTGGAAACAGTTCAACTAAAAGTTTGCTTCTAAATGAACCTGTTAGGATCGATTGAATTAATAGTGATCCCTAACTTCTGACAGAGTTCCGCTTGTGATCAAAGATAGGATGCAAAACCTATAAACAATGTCTAAATGGTGTGGCCAACAAAAATGTCTCCATCCTAAGCTTAATCCTTTTTTAGCCTCCCAGCGCCCCTATGCTTGGAACACAATGTTAAAAAAAGTTGCCAAAGCAAAAGTTCAGAAACTTACCTTTCAAAGTCCATCTGTAGTCCAATGCCAAAACAAACAAACATTTTCCGGCCTTAGGTCTCTCAAAGTTTATGATGAACCCCTCTTGATCTTGGACTTCAGAATTCACGTCAAGTCCCTCCTGAAACCTTCCATCCTCTGTCTCCCCTTCTATCGGTAGTCTATCTTCCAGTGTGTTCTATATATAAAGAGAAGTAGGCTGTTCTTGGGCATCCAGGTTAAAGCATTGAGAACAGGCCTCTTTCACGGGCCTCTAATAGACCTGGGCTGTTACTTCCAGGGCCTGGAACCTGTTATGATCTTTCCCCAGGAGTCCCGGGTAGAAAGACCCAGGCTTTGGCTTTCCAGTTAATCCCTAGGAATTTGCGAGGGACTTTAGCACCATTCAGGTCAGCCTTACCAGCTCTCCCTCTCTCCTTACAGCCTCTCCAGGCTAGTACTACCTTCCAACACAAGTCCTTCCTCCAGCAGCCTCTCCTTGTATCAAGGGAACACCAGATGCTGTGTCTGCTTCCTTTGGATCAGAAACAGAGGCTTAATCCAGTCCCTTTTTTATACACATGTACTCTTATTGGTTATTGCAAAGGCTACTTTGACTCCCTCCCAGGGATTAGTTGATTATCTCTGATGATCTTTCCTTTTGCTATCTCTTTGGTGATTGGTTCTTGGAGTTGCCCAACGGGGGAATTGATGCCATCCCCTGTGGCCTGCGAATAAGTGGTTTCTAAGGAGTCTGCAGCATCAGTAGTAAAGTAGCAGGAACCAGTAGCAAGTTTCCATGCATGCGTGTAGTGCACAGTTTGTTCCATTGAGTTTGGTCCGTTGACAACAACGGACTGGAGGCTGCCCCTCCTTTTTTTTTCTTTCTGTGTGCCGGTTACACACGCTGCTGCCACTAAGAACTGGGCGTCGCAATCCTCTCTGCATTCTTGAGAGGAGATGCTGCTAGTTGCTTCCTATTCTGCTCCTTAGTTCCTTGGATCTTGCCCTGCCTTTCAACCCCATTTGGCTCTCTCCTTGTTTCTAACCCCTTCTTGTGTGTGTTATGCCTGTCCCTTCACGGCAGTACTCTGTCTGCGCCATCTACATTCCTTTGGTCCTTTGTTGTTGCTCATTCCTGGTTCTATCGTGTCCACTGTTCTTGTGGCAATTGGATCATCATCAAGCTCCATCTGTTCTCTGCCATCACCCACGTACAGTGCACGCAGTGTTCTGATACCACACTAATCATGGGTAGCGATCGGTCTCTCCTAGTTTGAGTTTGGTTAACTCAGCCAGAGAAGTGGGTGGTTCCTTCATGCTGCCTGCCCGCCAGACCAGACTGAAGATACTGCTGCGCCGATGTGGCTACATCAGAACACCTCCAGCTTTGGGTAACCGGTATGAGGACACAGCGCAGGTGCATGTTGACATATATACCACAGCAGTCCGTAGACCCTGTAACGGTAGTCATGGCTTAGTTGGCTGCGTACATGCCTATATCACTTCCTGTAGGTAAGGTAAATGTCTGCTCATTACTGTTATATGGATATGTTAGTCTTGAATGGATTATTACATTTTTGCTGCAATCTCGTTTAATATATGTTGAGTTGACAGAACTCCCCATCCGGGTCTGTGAACCTAAGGGGATTAATTTGGTCTTTAAGCTACCAGAGAGGCCTCCTAGAGTTTTGATGGAGTGAGATCTCGGAGTCTTGCGGCCCCCCTTAAGATAAAGTAACATCCATGCTGGACATTCCTGAACCCTGCTACCAACAGGGACTGACTCTCAAACCCCTGTAGGCCACATGAGAATGCTTTGTGGGGTAAACCAGAAAACATAATTTAACTTCGAATGGATTGTGTCCTCCCACGTATTCCTCATCTTGTGATAATTCGTTATCTCCAGCTTCGCTGCTTCAGAAAAAAGAATTCTCGGCAGAGGGCACTGTGCTCGAGGTTGTGGCGTCGATTGTCCATCGACATACTCCGTACTCTGTCGACGTCACCGATGGTATAAATAGCTTGAGCCGCGCCCGTTGCTTCAGTTCCGTTTTTCCAATCGCTTCGCTATCGAGAACGGCGGGCTTCTATTTTCTGTGAAGAAAATGTTGTCATCTTCGACACCTTCGACACCCAGAACTGGGTTTAAGAATAGTGCAGATTGTGGATCTAAGATGTCGATCACCGATCCCCACCGGATTTGTCTCTGATGTCTCGGTTCCAGTCACCGAACCGACGACTGCGGGTCCTGCCAATCTATGACCGAAGCTCTTTTTGAGAGGAGAGGTAAACTGTCAGTGGGGAGGAAGGCCTCAAAAAAGGTTTTGTCAAAAAGACACAAGAAAGCGACTGATTCTAAGGAATCGGATCGCCATAGGCACTCAAAGAGATCTCGATCTAGGAGTAGATCGAGACACTCTTCGTCGTCATCGAAAAAAATGAAGAGGAGACATAGATCTCCCTCATCATCATCATCTTCTTCAGAGTCGACCGGAAATTCGTTCTCCGACTAAATCGGATTCTCCCAGTAAGTGGGAAGAATTCCACGAAAAAATGATGGAGGTTTTCGAGAATGCGGCCCCAACCCCCTTGTAAGACCCTCGAAAAAGCCATACCCCTAAAGTCGCTCCATTGGACGACAAAGGGAAGTCCAAGGCTACCATGGCTAAAACCGGTAGCGTCGAGCAATCCAAAAAACCTCGGGTCGACGTAAAACCGTCGAAGACTCTTCGAGAGTCGAGCACCTCTCCAGTGCCATGCAAGAAACACAAGTCGTCGAAGACTTCGACAACTTCGTCGACGTCGATAATTTCAACGCCAAAGCCAAATGCGTCATCAACGCCATTATCGAAGTCATTTTCGAAGACTTTGAAGACACCTTCGAAAACTTCGAGGGATTTGCCAATTCCTTCAAAGCAGATGGAAGAGAAAAAAAGGAGATTCACTCCTTTGCCCAGGTCAGACTTTTTCAAATCTATGTCAGCAATCTATGAAGAGTCTGCTTCTTTGGGAGTTACTTATGGTACAAGACAAGTTCCTGAGGCACTTATTGACCAGGAATCTAGAACAAGAAACCTGAGTGATACTCTACATTCTTCCAGTGGAGTTGACACATCCCCAGAATTAGAGTTCACCAAACCTGATCCTGCAGAGCATGCAGATGCTGGGTAGAGGGGTCTTATGACCAGCGTAGTTGAATATATGGGTTGGGGTAATACTTCACCCATTTTTGAAAAAGATGACATGACGGATATAATCGTCAAGGGACCTCAGAAAGATCCTGTTCTCCCTTTTCACAGGGCCCTTCAAAGGACTGTGGAGAAAAACTGGGAGAAACCAGAAACTATTGCTGCTGCAGATTGCACTTTTCCAAGAAAATATAGACTAGCTGGAACGGATACAGAATATTTGAATAAACATCCGACTCCAGAGAGTTTAGTCATTCAGGCAGCATCTACTTCAAAACAAACTGCTTATCCAACTATCCCTCCAGATAGAGAGGATAAAGAAATTGATGCCTGGGCACATAAAGTTTTGACGTCAGGCAGTATGGCACTTAAGTCGGCAAATGTCACCTGTACCCTAGCCAGGTTTACCCATACCCTGTGGGACTGTATTTCGGCGGTGGCTGATCATATTCCGGAAGGCGAGGAAAGGGAAGGCTTCCTGAATATAGTCAAAGACGGGAAGGAGGCAATGGGGGAATGCCTCCAGTCTGGACTGGATACTGCTGATATTATCAGCAGATCCATGGCTGCAAGCGTTGTTCTACGCTGATTTGCGTGGTTGAGGAAGTCGGCGTTTGCCCCAGACGTGCAAGCTAGACTCCTCAACATGCCCTTTGATGGCTCTTTGGCAGAAAGGCTGATGAAAGCCTAGAAAAACTTCAGACCTCGAAAGCGGCAGCTAAATCACTTAGCGCCTCTTTGCGCCAGCCTCTAAAACCCTATTCCGGCTCATCTTCCTGGAGGGGTCGTTCTTTTTGATATACTCCTCTTTTGGTAGAGGAAGATGACAGGCTTCTCCAAGGGGCAAAAGAAACTTCCCTCGTGGAGCACGAGGAAGAGGTGCAAAATCAGCCTCAGGAGCGGCATCTGTACCCTCAGCCACTCCTGCAGCCGCCTCCAAATCCCTCTGAGACCTTGTTGCACAAAACACCAGTGGGAGGCTGGATCTCTCAGCATCTGAAGGAATGGCGGGGCATCATTAGCTCAGATGCTTGGGCACTGGAAACAGTAGCCCAAGGTTACTGTCTCCCCTTTCTAAAAAGGCCTCAGAATCATCCACCGGGAACCAACTCCGCCAAAATTCCGAATCTGCTCCTGTTGCAGGAAATTTTAACCCTGCTAGAGAAAGGTGCCATAGAACTGGTACCTGTAGCGGAGAGGAACAGGGGTTGGTACTCCCCATATTTTCTCATCCCAAAAAAGGACAGAGGACTGAGACCCATCTTGGACTTGAGAAACTTGGACAAGTTCAAGATGGTGACTTTCTCAGATCCTTCAGGCTCTCCAACTCCAAGATTGGTTGGTATCATTGGACCTTCAGGATGCTTACTTTCATGTGCCAATCCATCCAAAGCACAGAAAGTACCTGAGGTTCGCGATTGGCAATTCTCATTATCAGTTTCGAGTTCTGCCATTCGGGTTGACCTCCGCCCTGAGGGTTTTCACCAAACTGTTGGCGGTTGTGGCAGCAAGTCTCAGGAGAGGAGGTATTCACATATATCCCTACCTGGACGACTGGTTGATCAGAGCAAGTTCTCCAGAACAAACTCAGGAACATTGTTCGATCACCTGCCACTTCCTCCACAAATTGGGCTTCTCCCTCAATTTCAAGAAGTCCCACATGATACCATTCCAGAAACTCCAGTTTATCGGAGCAGCCTTGGACACTTCATCGGGAAAAGCCTCGCCTCCCGAAGTGAGAGCTCTCCACATCCAGCAGATGGTAACGAAGTTTCAGAATGCCCAACATCTACCGGCTTTCGATTTTTCTCAGGTTGCTCGGCCTCCTGGCATCCTGCATTTTCCTAGTACCAGAGGCCAAGTTGAGAATGAGATCCCTTCAATGGGCACTCAGAACTCAGTGGTCCCAGTTCTCAGGGAATATGTCGGATCTTCTGCAAGTCCCGAACGCAGTTGCTCAGGATCTTCTATGGTGGGCTTGCAACAACAACATTCTCAAGGGAGAGTCTTTTTGGCAACCATGGCCGGAGATAGCGGTAGTGACGGACGCCTCACTCACGGGGTGGGGGGCACACACCAACGATCTGACAATCAGCGGTCGTTGGTCTCCATCGGAGTCCAAACTACACATCAACCTGTTGGAGCTGAGGGCAATCGGACTAGCTCTGAAGGCCTTTCTGCCCTCTGTACAGGGAAAGAATGTCCTGATAATGACGGACAACACGGTGGCCATGTACTACCTCAACAAAAGAGGAGGAGTAGGGTAACTGCCACTGTGCAGAGAAGCAATGCAGCTCTGGTTCTGGGCAATACGAGAAGGAATCTCTGTCGGCAATTCACCTAGCCGGAGAGAACAACACGGCGGCAGACGCTCTGAGCAGGCAGAGCACGGTCTCTCACGAGTGGGGGCTGGCTCAGGAAGTCCTTCTGGAGATCTTCACCCTTTGGGGAACCCCTCAAGTGGATCTGTTTGCCACCGCGATCAACCGGAAGTGCGATCAGTACTGCTCAAGGAAATCTCCTCAAAGACGAGCTCTGGGAGACGCATTCGTAGTGGAGTGGAAGTTTCCACTGCTGTACGCGTTTCCCCCAGTCCCCATGATTCCTCAAGTAATCAGGAGGTTGAGAAAGTTCAGGAACACCATGATCCTAATTGCCCCGGATTGGGCCAGGAGGACGTGGTACCTGGACCTTCTAGAAATGTCCATCTGCCCTCCAATACGTCTTCCGCAAAGAGAGGATCTTCTCTCGCAAGAGGAAGGTCAGGTTCTCCATCCAGAGGTCAAGAACCTAAACCTTCACGCATGGTTTCTGAGAGGTTGAGATACAAGGATTGGGATCTTCCGGATGACGTAATGGAAATCTTGCTTTCAGCCAGAAGACCATCAACAAAGTCTTTGTACCGATGTCGCTGGAACACGTTTAGTAACTGGTGCAAAGACAAGGATGTGGACCCTTTTCAGTGTGGCACCCCAATGGTGCTCTCTTTTCTACTACATCTAGCTAATCTGGGGCTCCAGATAGGAACAATCAAAGGATACCTTGCTGCGCTGTCCATTTTCAAGCGCTCCTCAGAAGAGGTTTCATATTTCAAAATATTGTTAATAATTCAATTCTTAAAGGGGCTTACTAATATATACCCTCCAGTACCTTTTCATGTACCAACTTGGTACTTAAATTTAGTATTAAAATTCTTGACTTGCATACCTTTTGAGCCCCTGCACTCATGTCCATTGAGGCTTTTGACTCTAAAAACTGTCCCCCTTGTGGGCCCTATCATCAGCCCACAGGGTTAGCGAACTTCAGGCTCTCTCATGCAAACCACCATATACTATTTTTTATAAAGATAAGGTAGTCCTTAAAGTTAAACCTTCGTTCTTGCCAAAAGTAGTCTCGGACTTCCATTTGTCACAAAAAATAGTGCTACCAACCTTTTATCCTCCTCCTCATCTGGGCAAAGAAGAGGAGAGATTACACAGATTATATCCCAAGAGGGCTCTTAATTTTTACATCTCAAGGATGGCTAAATTGAGACAAGTGACCAACTGTTTGTGGGTTATACTGGTCATAAATTAGGCTTATCTGTAACAAAACAGACCATTTCCCGCTGGATCATATTAGCCAGAGTTGAATGCTACAGATTAGCGGGAAAAGAACCACCAGATGGGCTTCGTGCCCATTCTACAAGGGGAATGGCTCCTCCTGCGGCTCTAAAGAGGGGAGTCCCAGCAGCAGATATTTGTGCAGCTGCAACCAGGAAAACAATGGATACTTTTGTTAAACATTATTGTTTGGACACTGCCTCCTCTAACAAGGGTTTATTTGCTATACCATCTGTGACGTCGACAGAGTACGGAGTACGTCGAGGGGCTATTGACGCCACGACCTCGAGCACAGCGGCCTCTGCCGAGAATTTTTTTTTTCCGAAGCAGCGAAGCTGGAGATAACGAATTATCACAAGATGAGGAATACGTGGTAGGAACATCCAGTCGAAAGAACGTTACAGTCGGTAAGTAACTTGTGCTTCTCTTTTGGCAGATTGCAAACCCGCAGAAACTGCAGGCCAACATGTGATAATTGCTCACACTTACCCACAAAAGAGAGACAAATGGCAAAGCGGCTAGGAGGCACGTGGTCCAGCTCGCAGAGCATGGGAAGATGTGAAACGCTGCAGAGCCACCAGAAGTTACAATAGAAAATCAGAGATGACTGTGAAGTCCTGCATCATCTGTAAAACTGTGGAACCGCCAGGTGAGGCCAAAAATACCAAGTAACCAATGCAAGGAAGTTGCCCACCACATTGTTATGAGACAATTAAGGGAAGCATGAGAGATCCCCCAACCCGAAAGCACAAGACCAGGTGTTCAGGACTCTAGCCATTCATGTACACTCCACCTAAGCACTACAAAAGAGGTTGGGCAAAACGAATATCAAATGTTTGTGAGGGATCCAAGACTGCAGTGAGAAGCACTGAAGAAACCCCCCAGTACAAACTGGAATATGAGAGGCCGAAACCTCAAAAACCACAAGCCTGAGAGCGGTCTAATGGTGCATCATGAAAGCAGAAAGACTGGATGGATGGTCAAGGATTTGGGCAACACCTTGAAGTAACACTGCAAATGTTTCACAGGGCAACTTTGTGTTGTGTTAAGGGCTGGACATTTACAAATGGGATTTGTCAAGACTTTAGTTGTCCATGAGTTGGAACTTTTTGTGTTTAGGTTTAGGGATTAGCTAGGAGGCAAAGAAGATGGTAAGAATAGGTTTTGGATCTTTATGTTGGCCACATATTGGGGATATTAATTTGTGTAATAGGGTAGCCGTAGAGGGACCAGGACCCTTTTAAGATTTGGTTACAAAATTTCATGACAAACATTTGAGGAAAGCCCACTCGAGATGTTGGATACACCAAGAAGATCCATCTTTGTGTGTCCCATCCCTATCATCGTTTTACTCGGAACGTGTTATTTTGAGATCTTCCAGCTAGCTCCCCCCCCCCCTAGCTCATGTAAGCATTTGGCCCAACCCTTTCCCTGAACTGACACAGATCTTGTGTCCCACATAGATCCATGTGTCATTGCCCAACCATTCTACAACGCGATGTTATGTTTGGGGTTTTGCAATTGAGGAGCCCAGGAGCCATTTAGACCGTTTAGCCCATATTGCTCGAACAACCACGCTCTTGGTCTACTTTTAGTGTAGAGTAGACCAAGAATCTATGTGCTAAGTTCTTAGTCCCCTTTGTGTGCACTCTCTGTCAACACTATAACTTACTGGATAGGATTGAAGGGAAATAAAGGATGAATGGCCATTCGCCATAAGAGGCTTTGTGCATTCCGCACCGTGCACTGTACAACACAGGCCAAGAACATCTACAACACAAGTTCATCCACGACGGACCCGACAGAAACCTGAGATCATGCACCGCTCTTCTCTTTGTTATCCCTGTCACAAAATTGACCAGAATAGGCGAATCCTCCTTTTTGAGTCCAAGCACCCACTATATGATATGATATGATAGGTTATTTATAACGTGCTTAATACCCAGAGGTGTCTAAGCGCAGACCTGTGGATCAAACCTGTGGTGCTTTGTGTCTTCTTGCGTCCAAGGCAAGCACGTTGCCCCTGAGCTATCTTCCCAAGTCAATATGAAAGTCCATCCCTCTTAACATCTGCCGCATATAAGATTGCTTTGCTTTCCTCTAGACACTCAAGGCCTGGCTCTTACCCCATACCGTTTCACTAACCTAACTTGACTCTCGCGTGAATTCCACCTCCAGATAGGTAGACGGAGGGTCCTTTACGAGTCACTTGAGGAGTCTCCAAGAAAGTGCCGAGCACGAACAGAAAGGACCCCTGGAGACCAGCATGACCGGACCTGCACTCTGTCAACGAAACCAGTAATCAGCCATGACTCACGGGTACAAATCACACTCCAACATGATGGAAGATAGCCGTATCCCTCCAAAGGAACGGCCACCCACCCGCACACATCTGCAGTCATTCACCATTTGAAGACGCATTGTACAACACCTCTGCCATTATAATGCAGCTAAGTCCCACGATAGAAATTCGGTCCAGCTGACTCGCATGCTCGACATGGGTCGCTAGCAGGGACTTGGCCACCCCAACCTACCTTTTACAATGGCTAAAATGCAAACACACATTCTAAACTCCTCTGACCAATCTTTCATACCTCGGTCCTCCAGGGGCATTCACCTACAGCGCTTTGAGGCCATACAGATGGGAATAGGTGGTATACAAATGCCATGTTACATTACATTACATAAGAACCTAAAGTCTACAATCGTATCACTGATCTCTAAGGTTTGTGGATTCGGGCAAATGGAATGATCAAGAATGCACAGTTTCACCCTAATGCTTGGGGCCCAAACCAGAAGGATATAAGCACTTCTGGATTGACCTGAAGCAAAGGTTGATGATGAGGTAGAGGATTGAACCGAAGACCAAGTCTATTGTGACCCTGTTACACATTAAATCACATAGGGCCGTGCTGCACTTTTAGTGATCTTGATTTATAAGATGTCTGGAGTCTTATCCACCCCCAAGATCATCCGTTTACTTTTTCATAATCCGTTCATATCTCACCATCTCAATTTATTATGTTTTCATTAACAAATCGGTCGTATCTTCTGTGTTTGTCTCTCTAAGTCCAATAATAATAACTGATCTGTGATTGTTCTTTTCAACTTTCATAACATCAGCGAGCTGGCTATCAGGAGGTGATTTAGCTACAGTCTGAATTTTTCACCACCTTCACCCAATTTGTTGTGCATTCCTTTCAATCTGTGATCCCTGCCATATGAGGATGCAAAATAACCTGGACAGTTAAGGGTCCAGGTAACTTCTTTGGTGCATAACGTGCCTGGAGATGATCTTGTGTGGGAGCCTTGTGTGCCCCAAAACCTCCTCAGTGGCACCTTGAATTCATTATAAAATCTTTGGAATCAGCAATACCTATGGTCCTCTCTTATACCAAAACGTATTGGAGAAACAAAATACACAGGCGAAGTGTTAGCTTAATTGCTTTAAAAAAAACATTTTAAGGGCAGAAAGGAACATTATTACTGGAGTTAAGAATCAGAAACGACAGATGGTGACTTGGGAATTGCTAATCTTATTGGTGATTTCTGTGGGGCTCTGTAAAACCCACCCACCACTCCCCCCCGCAGTCCTCTCCTTCAGACCTGGTTAAACTGCCCTGTTGGAGTCTTAAGCAGTGCAGACACACATAAATTGCAGACCCCTATTGCACTTTAAG
Source organism: Ambystoma mexicanum (assembly GCF_040938575.1). NCBI lineage: Eukaryota > Metazoa > Chordata > Amphibia > Caudata > Ambystomatidae > Ambystoma > Ambystoma mexicanum. The sequence continues at coordinate 1,341,675,074 of NC_090923.1, read as the reverse complement.
AAGTGACTCAGGACATTTCGGCAATAACGAAAGGAAAGCCATCTGGCAATGATGGGCTAATAATGGTCTTCATGGCTGCATTTTCCAACAGACCCCCCAACCCCCCCCCCCCCCCAACTGGTAGACCTATATAGTGCCTTACGCAACTTGCACAAAGAATTGTGGCCTAATGTGTCAAACAAATATTTGGATGAATGTTGGCATGTAGGCCAGAGGAAATCTTGTCTGGTGTTATTGGTGTTGATCAGACTGGTTTTGTTCAGGTGCGATTCACTGTATCGAACACAAGGCTACCAAGCTCTTGTGATTTGTTCTGCAAGCAAGAGTCAAGGTCTACCTTGATCAGTATGAGAAGGCTTTTCACCAGGTGGGCTGGGGGTTTCTTCGTATGGTCTTGATCCAACACTGGTTGGTGGAGAGGTTTATATATCTTGTGTATTGGAAGTGTGTGATGAGACTGACAAAGGTGGCATGCTTTTGGGCAAAGACGTTTATTTATACCAAAAGAAAGAAGGAAACCTGTGCCTAACTCGAGGGGTTTCCCTGCCTCAACAAAAACTAAGGAACTGTCAGAATATCCGTAGCTAAAAAGTCCACCGGCCTGTGTCCAAATCCTACTTCTGTCCCTTGCACTTATAAATGAACTAAACTGGATAAGTCTCTTCTGCATCCAGAAGAATGACTCCCTTCTTATGGACGAACACAGTTCACAAGTAGACGGAATGTCTCCCTTCCCCAGGCCTTTCTCATGCTTCTTTTTACAGTTGCACAATGTAGGGGGACTGGATTCCATCCTCTGGCCTTTCTCAGGCTTGTATTTACAGTTCCACAAAGTAAGGGGGCTGTCTCCCTTCCCCTGGTGTTTCTCAGGCTTTTGTTTGCAGTACAACAAAGTAAGGAGACTGTCACCTTTCCCATGGCCTTTCTTTACCAGATGAGCCCGTCCAGTGACTCACTTGGATAGACCTGGTATTCGACCTTACCAGGTACTGCAACAAAGAGAGCTTGTTGGAGCACCTTGTCCTCATGCACGGTTGGGTCCTTAACCCCTGGGTATGCTTTACTGACACTTCACAGTATCCCTGGTACACTTCCCCGATATGCGATATGATATGGCATTTATAAAGCACCTGTACACAAGTATTTCTAGTTGCGAAAATACTGCCAGGCATGCAGTCTCTCTGCGTATATTTGTCTGGCTCTTCACAGTATCCCTGGTACACTCCCCTGCCAGGAATACTGTCTCTCTTTCATCCTTCAAAGGGTCCCTGCCCGTGTTATGATTTCTTATCCTTGGGTCCCAGACCCCCTCACATTGGTTTCTCTTTCTCAAGTCCTCAACCCCTTCACACTGGCTTCTCGGTTCCCAAACCCCTGTTTCTATATTTCTTTCTCAGATCCCAGACCCCTTTGTATTGGCTTTTCGGATCACTCTAGGTCCCCGGTCCACCCCTGTACCTTCAGTATGGGCTCCCAGTGTCTCGCCTTGGTAACTGGTCTCCTTGGATCTTCCAATGGTTCTTCTGCGTATTTTCCTTTCTGCACATTGCCATACACGGCTCCCCAGCACTTCCTGGAAGCCAGCTACACGTACCTAGCCTCACCACTCTTCGCGCCTTTGGTCTGTTTTCAAGCAGGTTAGGGGTGCTGTCTCGCCTTCTGCCACGTCTCAATAGGTAGCTGCTGGTTCTTCTCTTCCTTCTGCATGGTGCTTGCCTTGTGCCTCCCGAGAGGAACTGACAGTGTAGTTAGTCCTTCTTTCCTTTTTAAGTTCCATGAAACACAAAAGCTAAACTGCTCATTACAATGATGTTGTGAGTTCTTTCTGTTGTAGAGCTTCTTCCTTGCCTCAGTATATTGAGGTTACAGTTCCGTGGAGTCCGTCCTGATCTTCCTCGTCCCAGTACTAGCAGTAGCATTACTATAGCACAAATAAATGGGGGAACTTGTTTGGCCAGAGAAAGGAGAAGAAGGTGATGGAAGAAAGGTGGGTGATGGTGTATTATATTGCGTTATCCCATAATGTACTCCCTGTATTCCATAGGGGGGAATCCCTCCCATGAGATCCACTCGCTGAGTACCACCCCCAGAGGGACTTTCGGGTAGCTGCCTCACGTTCCTGGCCTCATGGAAAGAGTCTCCGCTTTGGGGAGAAGAGACGACATAGGATTCATCACAAGATCTACTGTAGAAAAGTCGTTTCCAGTGAAACCAGGGGGAATGACTCCCTTCCCCTAGTGTCTCCAGTACAACTCGCAGCCCATGACCAAGAGAATACCTCCCTTCGCCTGGTATTATTCAATACAGTTCTCCACAAGGGGTTGAGGGGGGATTGCTCAGGGGCAACGCGTTTGTCTTGGAAGCACAACAATGCAGCACAACAAGGGTTCGTATCCCGATCCCGTGTTTAGAAACCAATCTCTAGTATTAAGCGCATTATAACACAATTATAAGGCCAGGGGGGAATGACTCCCTTCCCCGGTATTGCTTGGCACATTTCTTTCTCACTGTTTGGGGTCCCAGACCCTTCTCTCCTTATGTTCATTAACATCCTTGCTAATAATAGGCTGGGGGAAAGCCACCTTAGCCTCTGTGTCAACCCCTGCATCCTCTATGGTTCTTGTGTACCTCCGCTTACCTCTTATGGGGCTCTGGCATGTTGCCGGGACTTCTGGGACTGGGACACACTTGCTCTGTGGGCTTCTCTCCTCTGCACTCGTGGCTTTGCAATGTCTTCCTGGCTTTGGTATTCGGTCTGCCTCCATTCAGTGGACGGAGAACTTATACAGCGTGTCCTTGCCGCTCTCCACTTTACCCTAGCCTTACCCCAGCTGTCGGTGGGTGTTTGAACCTCCCGCACTGGAGAATGTGGGTGCCTGCTGCTTACAACAGCAGAACTGGATACCGCTGTGCCTGCCACCACTGTGCTTCTCGTTCTGGCTGCGTTCGGCTACGCAGCTGGGCTTGACACCTCTGATGGTCCGCTGTTCCTTTCTATACATTGTATCTAGTTTCTCCCTTGCAGATAACACAAATCCTTCTTCTTTGTTACAATCTTAATCCTCATGCCTCCTTGGGGTCACCTCGTACCAGTGTTATCACAGTCAATGATCTTTGTTTCCTGTGTTCTTCCTCGTCCTAGTACTTTTGGGTTTAGTCCCTATGTTACAACACATAGGTTTGCTTTCAATGCAGTGGCTCTGGACATTAGGGAGGGCTAAGGGAATGTTGGAGTAACCACATTCAATGGGCTATACCCCAGGTGATCGTCCTTATCCCAGGGTGGGGGGGTCCCTCCCCATGGGGGGGGGGGGGAGTCCCTCCCCATGGTCCTCCCACATTAAACCACATTAAAGCAGAGGGGCTATTGACTAGTGTCTACACCTCCCTAGCCTCATGCAAAAGGGATCCCCCTGGGGAGAAGTAACGACACCTTGTGAATCGTCACAGGAGGGTGCCGAGTCCCCTTTTAATTTATCATGATAGGGCCATCTAGACACAATCAGGATGACCCACCCACTGGTTTTTTACCTTCCAGTAATGTACCCGATTCCATCTTATGGATTGGGGGGGGGGGGGTAAGGTGAGAATTGCACTTGGAAAGCTGAAAGATCCCACGGATGGTGGGGGAAGGGTGGTTTCCTATGTTTCAATATTTTTAGTTGAGCCCTGGTGCTTAGACGAGCAAAGGCCATGCAGGTAACTTCCAGACGACTTGACGTTGAACATTTTGTAATTGCCCCTTTTTCCCCTTTGCGGCAATATATCTATCCCACTCTGGCCAGGTTTTTCTACTTGAACACTCCTTGGTCGGTTCTACAGCTTTTGGTATGTGCCCCAGAGCACTGATGCAGGTCTGCAGGACAAGTGTTACCTTTGTAATAAGGTAGCCTCCTAGTGTAGCATCAACCTTATGGATTATAGAGCTGATTGATCCTACTTGGGGTTTCAGAAATATTTATATATACAGTGATTTTTTACTCAATATCTTTCTTATGATGAAGGTCCTGCTGAACTCACCAGTCTAGGATGCAGTACATAGGTCTCCTGGAGTGTGTGCCTTTTACAGGCCTTCAAACGTCTGTGCCTTTCCAGGGCCCCGAGGATCATTTTTCTATTAGCCACAAGCCTATCTTCTAATTGTCTTTATTCTGGTTTGTTTTGTGTCTTGCAGACTGAGCACATTAATACTACTGCTCGAACTTGTGGATGGGTTGATGGGTGGCGATTCATTGCCCCACCCAATCTTTCAAGAGCAGATGAAGCTGACTTTTCCTCCCCTCCTCTCCTTCCCCTCTGGTCCCCCCCTCGTTTCCCCCGTATCCTACCTACTTATCAATAGACCTACTTATTTTATGTCCCACTCCTCTAGGGATTCACTTTGTAGCTCATCTCAGATCGATTTATCTGGTGGTCCTTCTTGAGTTTTAGTCTGCATAATTGTTCTTTAGTTCCTCTACGCCACTTACTGTCCCCTCCCCGCATTGCTGGAGCTTCTGCATTTAGAAGTGCTGTAGCGGTTTTTTCTCTAACCTTTTATGTTGACGGGCACTCCTATTTGAGGAGGCCTAAGATCTATGGAGCACTGTTGAATTATTTTGGTTTAGGATTGTGTTAATCAAAGGTCTCTTACATTGCTCTGATAAGAAAGGCAATAAAAATACATATCTGAATCTGCAACACCTTTCCATCTATTTGCTGCTGGGTTAGAGAAGTGGTCGAAGAAGTGTACGATTAAGATTAATTTGCATGAAACGTATGGCTGTCAGTGTGATGCGTTTAAATATGTGCTGAGCACGAACACATATTAGTCCATCTGTTTAACTGGCATATTGTTTTCATCTAGTGACACGTTTACTGTATTGGGTAAAACGTTTTTTTTTAATTTCACAAAAAACGTTCACGCTTGTGTTTAAAAAAAGAAATTGATTTACCCTTTTAGATGTGGCGTTATGGGGAATCTACTCCATTAAGATTCAAAACGCATATTGAAAGCACTCTAATTCTTGGAAATGGTAGCCTGCTGTGATGCTGCCCCACTTAGTGTTTCTAATGTCTCGCACCACACAGTGTCACAGGAACTGTTAAGGTTGGTTGCATGTCCAGACTCGAGGGATCAAAGTGTTAATGGCCAAAAATAGACAAATGTCAGACGTGAACTTGATTGTTATTTTTGCCAGCCTAGTGAATCAGTTTATGCATGCATCTAAGCCAGGATAAAGATGGACTGCAGTCTCATTCATGCCAGCCCTGACAGTTATATGACTAGGGAAAGGGCAGGCAGAATAAATATAGATTCATTGATTCTGTGTATGCACTGTTAATTGTTGACCCAGTCTCTAACATGCATGCAACCAGAACGTTTATGTTGTTTGCAATTCTTCTCTCCTCTCTTGTGGCTCAGTTCTGGCTTCCTGTGGTGCTCAGTTATAGTCCTTCCAAGACCACCAGGTTTAGATGCCCGCTTTCCTCCCAGTTGCACTGCTTCCCCGTCTCATCTGTACCATGGTGTCAATTTCACCCAATATTGTTCAGTAGTATCTTAGTTTCATCATCCCTTCTCCAATCCCTCCCTCTGCTTATGTTACGATCCTGAATCCTTTTTTGCTGCAATGTCTTTTTATATATTGCTGACTTGACAGAACTCCCCATCCTGGTGTGTGAGCCTAAAGGGACTGGGTTTGTATGGCAGCTACCCATTGTGCTTCCCAGAGGGTTGATGGAGTGGGATCCTGGAGGCTTTCTCCCCCTTCAGAGGTAGTAACGCTCATCCAGGACACTCCCGATCCCTGCTACCAACAGGGCGCCCTTGTTCCCTCTCCCGGGCCGCAGATGCACACTCTCGCTTACCAGTGCCCCATCCAGAGTTTTGCCCCAAACCCTGTCTATAGTGGTTCCCCATGCAATCTCAATTGCACTGTTCTCCAAGCCTCAACTGTTCAGAACATAATATCATGTCTGCTACGACTCCTGCTTGAGTATCTGGGTAAGCCCCTCGAAGGAGCATATTGGATCGCCACACTGCATTGTATATAGCAGTGTTGCAGTGCAGTTGAGCTAGTAGTGGCTTATAAATCCTTGAGTGCACCAGTCACTGGACGATGGTGGACGGACCCTGGTAGAATATGTGGTGAAGGAAGTAGAGAAGTGATCCCCAATTTGTAGCTCAGGAACAACATGTTTCTTGGGGAACCCTAAATTGGTGCTCGCTAGTTGCTTTGGGCCACAGTGCCGAGGCCTGGAAGGAGGTGCTGCGTGGATGAGACTTCTGTAGCAGTATAGCCAGGACAGAGGCCTGGACTGTACGAGAATGTTGGCCAGTGAGCCTGCTGTGGTTTCAGTTGGCCTATTTTTTTGGTGCAAGTTTTGAGTTGGTTGCCACCATGCAAATTATCTTTCAGTAAATGTCCTTACTTATTATAGCAGTGTCATTGTTGAAACCCTGTCCTCTTTGGATACTTTGCACAGGAGGTAATCGCAAAAGCCCCACTGAAGAGATTTGTAAAGCCTACCACGTAATGCCCAGTATTCCTCAATCAATATGTATTTAATTTTATTTCTCCATTAAGTTAGCAACATTTAAAAATATGTATCCTATTGCATACATTTTACATAGAACAAGCCCAGAAAAGCGGTTTTAACATTTTTAAACAAGCTATATATAACAACTGATAATTACAATCAATTATATAAAACATAGCGTCCACGCATGTCGGCATTTATTCAAAACACAGAAAACGACGATAAATTAACAGGAAATGAACCAAATCTTCATCGAATCCCATTTTGCAGGCACAATTTGTGCTTCCTTCTGACCACCTTCATTTATTGATGGGTTGCTAAATTGAATACATAACTTTAGCCCCCTGCATTCTGGGGATCTTATTTCACAGATTTCCCCTTGCCGTCTTATATGTGTGCGTACATATGCAAATAAAGCTAAAGAGGGCAGACTGGTATATTCTGGGTCTCTGTCCCCACCTCATCAGACAAGCTCTTGCTTTAAGAACCATTTTGACTTAATGTGGCAAGTTTAGTTATATCCCACCCCCTTACCCAAATGGGCAGTGTCTAATATTTTTCTTTACCTGGGGAGGCTGCAAATTCACTTTATGATTAGCAGAAAATCCCAGATGTGCTTTAAACAAAAGTTGAAACGCAACTGGGCCGACACCTTCAAACTAAACACCCAGGATTCATCACATAAAGCGCTACTAGGTGTACCTGAAGGGAGACCTGCTCCTTGGCACAGGAACTGATTTTGCAACCAACCTAGATGTTCATATTTTGCTGCCCTAAAAAATCATGGAACGGGCTTTTGCCTTCTCCGGGCACTTGTCCAATCTGAAAGCGCCAAACCTGAAATCAAATCTAAAAAGCCCTTTAATCCTTAATGATTGGAAATAGGTGGGGTCTGTTCCATCACTCTGCACTCTCCACTCAATTAAGTTTTGGTAGTTGGACTGTCGCTTCACTGGGTGAGCTAACGTATCCCCATACCTTAATTTTCTAAAACCTTACATGGTATATCATCCTTGGCGAGCGCCCGCCCCCTTAAATTGTAATTAGTAACTTGACCCTAGTAGTTGTTCGTCACAGAGTTTTATGTGTATTGCTCCTATGGTGACAAATGTTTAGACCATTTGTTCCTCATCAAGACAGGGCTAAACTTTACATATGTACAATTAAGATTCATTATCATGAGTGATAATCATCACATTTCCAGTGTTCAAAGGATTGAAATTAAAAATAATGTAACATGAAATGATGCGTTATATTGTCCATCTCAACATTATGCCATCCCAAACAAAAATGTTATTTTGATCAAAACAAAAAATATGGAGTTGGTAAGGGGAGGATTGGTAAGGAAGGAGAGACACTAAAACACATTTACAATAATAGTGGTTAGCTAATTCATAGAGTTCACAATAAATGCATAAATGTGCAAACTAATTGCAAGTATACTGGTGAGTCCTTCACCTCCTACTAATCCATGTCACCATAGTGATAAGTCTAATACCTATGTTCCAATTACGTTGTTCTCCCAGTCCAAGGTGTGATTTAAATCATGTTTATTAACAGCATAATTATCATTGGGCTGATAATAATTTCCACCTATATATTTGTCATTATTCTTAGACCATGCTCAGTGTCTTAAATACAGACATTTGTTCAATACTGTGCTTTTAGCAGGAGTCCAAGATCTTCTCGATAGATTAATAACAAGATCTTTTATCTCATAGTCTGCATTGAAACCTGCTTGCAAAGGCTTCAGGGCATTGTTAATTTGAGCCCACTATTCCAGTCTGAGCAACAAAGATTTGGAGCATATCTTACTCTCTGGCCTAAAATTCAAGGAAGTCTTCAGGCAAATTATTGAAATCCCCTCAAATCCAAAGGACATTTACTGTTACCACAACGGCCAAACAAATTGCATTCCCAGTGCATCATGCACAGCACCTGTACAAGTATGTGAGCAGCAGATAATGGTTGCGGAAGCGCTCACTTGCCCAGCCAGGGCGTACACTGGGTGGGAGATGTTGCAGTGTTTGTGCTATGGGCTTTTTTGGGATTTTGGACAGTGCACTGAAAACTCGCAGCTTCTGTGTGCATCGATACTGCTGCAGAAGCTTTCCCTATGTTGCGATTTGCTTTTGAAGCACCCACTATCTCTTTCCCCCACTTCTGCCTTACTCTCCAGTGCTCGTTATGGTTATGATGAAGTTATTTGGTCATAGGGTTAGGTGGACCTGATCCCTTTTTTCTGTGTATTTTTTAATTTATGCATTTCAGTCTTCACCTTATTCTTTGCATCTCTTAGACCTTAATCGTGATTCTCTAACCCACTTCGTTGCTTCCGCAAACCAGTCCAAGAACACTTGCCATTGTCCTGGAGATGTTGATTGTCCTGGCCCACACGTTCCACTCCCTCCTTCATTCTTCCTTCAGCCTTTTTCTGTCTTTAACTCGCCCTTAATTTTAGGCTCCCATATGATTTACAGGGAATCCTCTTAGCTGCTTTTCTTAGTGCCATGATGTAACACTTTTTTCAGAACACAACATGCCCAGTCACTCCTCGCAGGTTCTCAGGAAATTCTCCTGGCAGCACTCATTAGCAACACAACCCTATTTATGGTGGCTCAAAAGCAGCAAGCCTGCAGTCCCGCTACCCCACAGTATATCCAGAAAAACCTCTTGGAAGCAGAGAATTCTCGACTCTAGGTGCAGGAGATTATGTGGTTCCTGGTTCAAAGTTCCATGTCTGATACCACACCCTTGAGATAAGCGTATATGTCAAAAAAACAAGTATAGATGGAGAGGGATCCAGCCACAGATCAGTACTTCTCAGATTTGAAGAATAAATTATAGAACTAATTGTCAATTGGCTTGGTAGTTCAGAAAGTCCTATGTATTTTCCATCCAACGCACATAAAAAGAAGTTTAAAAGTAATTGGTAAAAAAAATAATTACATCTCAATACAGCGCATGGTGCATTATCTTTCCATCGGCATAATTCCACAAAAGACTGTGTGGAATTAGCATTATATTGCTTAAAACTAATGTGTAAAGATTAAAGAGCAGCTGAGGGAGCTATGGGTCTCTTTCCAACAGATAGCGTTCTTTACCAGTTGATCTTCTTTGATTCTTTCAAAATCAACAACTCCAGGGGTAGTCCAATTGAAACAGTTCTTAATCAAGCAGAGGGGCCAAGGATCAGCACCAAACACAAGGAACCGCTTTCTCTTGGCCCTGCTCTGCTCGAGCTTGCCAGGCTACCTGAAATTAGACGCTGCAGTGGCCCTCGTCCACCTGGGAATAGCTCCCCCCCACCCCCCGACCTCCCATATCTGGGCTCAAAGACACCAGGAACAGCCTGCTCATGGCCAGCCCCACTCTGCTTAAGCATGCCGGCCTCACCTGGGCTCAATCAAAGACTGCAGCAACAAGCCGGCACACGGATCTGCTCCACCTAGGGTATTCTTCCCTAAAGGTGGGTGGCCTTCTCCTAGGACGTGCTCCTTTCAATGATCTCTCTCCCTCGTCTGACAGGGAGTATAATGCAGTATGTCTGTCTTCTCTGGGATCTAACCTCACAGCTCCTTTTTGTCCTCCTTCCAGCCTCATCCTGGATAAGGTTGAGCTCTGTTTCGACTTCCTCTTTTGATTGGATGTTACCCATTATGGGATTATTGGTGGGCCTTTCAGATTGGTGAATCCCTTGATAGCCCAAATAACCACTAATGTGATCCGGTGAGAAGTTGAAGTGTGCCGTCCATTGCCATCTTGGAATCTCCTGCTGCATGGTGCCACGCCATTGACGCTCTCCCTGTTTCTCTTTTGCCCCCCCCTGTGTCTCTTTTGCCCTCGCGTTTTATTTCTCACTCTCATACAACGTGCTTTGCTTCTGCAAGTTAAGGGATTTTGTTATTTAACACCAGGACCCTTTTCTTGTATTGCCAGTAGGGCATAAAAGGTATCTTGAATTATATCGTTCTGTGGCTCCTCTCTCCACAAAGAAACTACACAGGATGGGATATTGTGTATTTGGGGTGGTAACGTGCCAACTGAAACTCTACATTTTTGCCATCCGGGTCACACTTCGGGTAGCGACTGGACAAGTCCCTAGCAGCCCGCTACACCCACAGGTTAACATGGGGAGGTCGAGGTACTCTCCACACTCGTCCGCAAGGCTACCCATGGCAGGGAACCTAGCTACCTACCTATTCAATCTTGCAGCCAATCGGGATGTCCAAATCAATGACTTGGGACCTTCTGTTCAACCTTCCTCTCGATATGACTTTGGAACATAACCCTTTCAGGTGAGTAGCAAGTAATTTGGCTTCCCCGAGACTCAAAAAAAGCTCCCCTCCTGATAACCTCTTAAGGCCAGGACTAACATATCGTAGCAGCCCCATCACTCCACTATCTTCCACTTCTACATGCTTAATTATCTGGATCATAGTCGAAAAGAAGTCCTTTGCGTGCCACCAAAGGTGGAGTCTGTTGCTTTCTTTGTAATAAAGCTTATGATATCGCTTTGCTGAATGTCAAGAAAATGTATAGGCTTACTTTCCTTTCTACCTGTATTGATATTGTACGTATTACTTCTAATCTTCTTTTCTATGTGGAGCACTCTAATAATAAAAAGAGCACACACAAAAACCCTAAATCAGTAAAAATCGATCCAAGTGGGAATTGCTATTCCTGGATTTTGATCATGTCACTTCTGCGTGAAGCCACTGATTTGGATGATCAGCAGTTTGGCTTTCGTTTTGTATTCAAAAGATGACCCTTTATTTGAGCATTGTTTTAACACCTTCCAGCTCAATGTTTTACACTACTGCCAATGTGGCAACCACTTCTATTGGAGATGGGGGGGTTGGTGAGTAGGGGGCTAGAGTAAACCCAACAACCTCCTTATTTTGCTCACAAAGTTTAGCAATTCACTCAGTTGATAACATACGTCCTACATAAGCCTGTAGACCCTCATAAATAACATTAATTAACTTTTATTTTCCAAAGGAAAGGTAGAACGGAGTACTTCCAGAGAAGCATAAAGCAAAGGGGGCGGTCCTGCCTATTTTGATGAATCGTGGGTTTCAGTTACTTGTCCCCGGGGGAGCCTTTCCCAGTGAGGCTAGGGAGGTGATGGGTAGAGACACGCGTGAACGCACCAGGAGAGACTGTCCCTCTTGGGGACAAGGACTCCCATTCCGATGAGGCTCTCCCTAACCAGCCCACCTATAGCCCACTGCTAAGAAAATCTACTGGAAGACATGAAAAACAAGTTGATGTTTGTTATTGTTATATAGAATCCGTGAGAAAAACTGAATGGAAATACTTTTCTGATACTGAGACAAAGAAAACCGCTGGAGTAATGCATAGCACAAGTAAGACAAGAGCACAAGTTGTGCACGGGGAGTCCCAGCCCATCGTCATAAAACTAAGGCATAGAGACATGAGAGGTAGAAGACCAGGAAGTTCAAACCAGCTGGTCGAGCTGTACTGGAGGAACGGATGATGCACAGCTTCCTGGGTTGACATGCAGTTTGGGAAAAGCTTCTGAAGAGTGGTGAGAAACCCGAGAAAAGCAAAGGCATCCTGAGCTGAAAGACTGAGGTGGCATGACCGCTGAAACTCAGCGGTGGACCAGCGGGTCAAGACACTAGGCCAGTACCACTAACAAGGCAGGGGACCCGACAGACAAGAAAGAAAAAAGGCAAAGACAGTTCAGAGAACCGGATGTGAACTGGCCATGCAACCCGAGAATAAGAAACCCAAATCTCAGCTGAGACCCAGGTGGTGATGTCCATGCATGAGAGATGTAAAGGGAAAACGGCAGACCCGGAAAGGGGACCAGCAATCCTTATGGGAATGTGCACGCTCGCGGATACACATACTGGACGGGTCCGGGACGGGAGGACGCTTGCGAGCTGCTTTCCGTCCTGTGACTGTCCTTCTATACTGAATCACGAGGTAAGGAGTGACTTGTAGGAGTTGGGAAAGGGTATTGTAAATTATACAGACCCAGCTGGGTTATGATAATGTATTCAATGCACAAACCTTAGTCTCTTACAGGACTGTGACTCATGTTAATGTTACACCATTAAAGCAAGCCCCAAGAGGTTGTTCTGCTTGATCTCAAGTAAGTCAATTAACTCAATCTCAAATGGTCACATTATTTATATCGATTACATGTGACAATTACTGAGACTAGCAATACCTTGATTCATTTATAGTCCAGGTTCTATCACCCTGCTCTCAGAAAAAACAAGAACAGTGAGTAACTCAGAAAATCAGTTTGATTAAGATATGCATTTAGATACAATAATGATTCAATTAGTTAATGTTTATTAGACGAGTTGATACAATATCTCTCATACTATTATCTTTACTAGTTCATCGATAGTGGAGGCTTCTCTTCAGTGGCATTGTTTATTGAAATTGTTGTGTCCCAACACACAACTGAGACATAGTAAGGTCAGTACATCCCAATAAGATGTTCTATAGCAGTGTGATTTCAAAGTTTATTTTTTAAGATTGAGGTCCTATTGAGTCCGATCGTTTTAGTTTTAGGAAGAGAGTTCCATTCACCTGATGAAGGGATATTAACATTCCCGAAATGCGTAGTGAGGACAGGAATCCGATCCTCTAAAACAAAACCTCAGTGAAAAATAGAGGACAACTCCTGTGTAAACTCAACTCGGTTACATTGCTTCAAAAGTGTTTTGTGTTTGTTTACAAATAATGCAATATCTTTAATTAAAGTAAGTGGGGCGACTAACCCATGTTTTGGATTTGTATAATTTGAAAAAAGTTTGATCAGTATTAGTTAGGAATTAACTGAGTGTTTGCATATTAAATTTGTTTTTATTTTCTTCTAAACATTTGTGAATTTTGTTTTACTTAACTATTTTGACTATTTATATAAACATATTTGAGGATTTATTTGGAATTTCTTCCCATAAGGGGGTGCCTTGGCATTTCCTTGATTAATTTCAAGCAACACATTCTTTTTCTTAATGTGCATACTCGTCCCAGTAAAGAACAAGTATTGGGGAGGGAGGGAGGAAGGGAGGGAGAGAGGGAATACAGATCTGATTTGTATGACTTTAATAAAGTAGTCACAAAGAACTATCTGCAAATACTTTATTGAAAGGAATCTTGGACTCCTTCTCCTGTCCCTTAGTTGTTTTGGTAGTGGTAGGGTCAGGTTAAATTAGTTTGTGCAGCAGACAGACCTTCGTTTTGGACTCGCTGACAATTGGCGAGCACCCTAGTTAATTAGGTAGGTAAAACCCATAGATTAGGAAAAGTTGGGATTTTTCCCTTTTTTCTTTAATAAAGAATAAGACAAAAATGGAAGATCAGAGTCTTTATCCTTCTTCTGACCCCAACAGCTAAAGACCAAGTAAGAATACAAGGTCACACAACCGCTCTCAAAAAGGGCCCGGATCCGGGCATTCAATCAAGACATTCAAAAATATAGTTCTTATCAGGGTATCACAGGAGTACTTCAAGGTTGGTAAATAATAAAGATGAGGTTGTCAGTTGATTTTCATATAGTATTTTATCGGAAGAATAAAGCTGTCACTGATATTTCCTTAGTGAGGGAGCATTTACCGCAACCCATATATATTTCAGACTAAAGCCAATGCATTTCGGAACATTTTTCCTTCATCAGGGCAAGTCTATGTAATTCAACATTGAAAAAATAATATGCCGATTAAAATACACACAATACAAACAGTGATATAAATAATGAAAACATACCGGTCCGTAGCAAGTCCACACATGCTCATAAAATAGAGATAGCTCGTCCTTGGCACTTAAGGGGTTAATGAAGGAAAAAATGTTAGAAGAATTTGCATGGTGAAATACTGAAATCACCAAAAAAGGCCTTGGCACTGGTGGGGGGGGGACCCATGGCAGTTAAAAGGTTAAACTCTAAAGAGACTGACTGGTTTTCCAGTTTTTGCACAAGGGAAGCTACCCAGACATTTGTTTTCTTGATTTTCCTTCTAACGAAAAGGCACTTTTATCCTACAAGCTGAGGTAGAACCTCTTCTTTTGTGAATTTTGAATAAAGCCCTTTACAACAGTGTTCTAGGTCTGCTTTTTATTGATTCCCACTGTGCTTTGTGAGAGTCCCTAGGATTAAGTTAGCCAAGCAGCGTGTAGGGAGTTATAGCTGAAAATCATGGATATGGTAGCCACCGCACAATTACAGGCGCATGTAGAAGTCTCTGACTCACTCCATCCACAACAATCGGGATTTAGACCAGCACACAGTACGGAAACACCCATGATATACCTCCAGACACAGATGCTCAGCATCATGGACAAAGGAAAAGCAGGTCTTCTTATCTTACTAGATCTCAGTGCAGCCTTCGATCTGTTAGATCACAATCTGCTTGAAGTAGCTCTGGGTAAAACGGCCAACTGTATATCGGCAGCAAAAAAATGGATAATGTTATTTCTCAAAAACGGGACATCTCTGGTCCATTGGGGAGACAAATTCTCCATGGAAAGAGAAATCCTATGCGGGGCACCACAGGAAGCCAGAATGTCACCTCTGCTATTCAACCTGTACGTTAGAATGCTATGCCACATATTAGATCACTTAAACATCTTTTTTACAAACTACGCTGATGATGCGCAGCTAACGATGGAACTCAATGGGGACCACAAAAATGATGATAACCTACTCAGAAAATACGCCATCACAGAACAGTGGATGGACATAAACTGGATGTGCCTAAACGGCAAGAAAACTGAGTTGATGTTCTTTGGATCCCAACAGGCCAGAAACTCTCTTCCTCCAGATTACTGCTCATTCCAGATTGAAAATACACAGATTAAGGTGCTGGATAAAGTCAAAACATTAGGCATGATGATGGAAGCATCTCTATGAGCCAAAGCAGAGACACAGTATATAAAAAAAACATGCAACTACTACTTAAGACTCCTAAAATCCATCAGACCATATTTGTCTGAAAGTAACTTTGCTACCGTGGTGGGGGCAAACAAAACATGCCTCCAAGTTTATCAAATCATTCACATGAATGCAGTCAGGATTATCAAGTACAAATCCAAATCCAACCATATCAGCAAATCAAGGAAAGAGCTGCATTGGCTTAGAGTCGAAAGTAGAACCCAATTCAAGGCCCTCGCTCTACCTCACAAATGCATTAATGGGAAAGCATCAGGATATCTGAAATCTTAAATACACACATACGCACCTCTTCACAGTTTCAGATCAGCGGATCGAAACAGGATTGCGGTAGCCACGCACAAACGCAAGCTTGGATTGGGTAAATCCTTCCTGATCATTACAGCAGGCCTTTGGAATAATCTGCCTACCAACATAAGAAAAGAAGCAAACTATCTACGCTTCCGCAAACTGGTGAAGGCTCATCTCTTCAATTAATATCAGCATTGCGGTATAGCCAGACTCATGCACTAAACACCCAGCTATTGTCTTGTCTTCATGTCTGTCTCCACGTGTCCATGGATCTGCGCCCCGAGACTTGCAAGTTACTGGCGCAATAGAAATGATTAAATAAAATAAAATAAATAACCATAGGACAGACTGGCATGATGCTCTGTATTCCTGCTAAATCCCTGAGACTGTTAAATTGGGGATTTCTGGGAGAAAAATAGAATTCCCCTAGTTGGGCATTTGAGGCACTTCCTCCATCCTGACAATGTCTTGCTTAGTTTGGTCTCATAGAAGAATATCTTGTTCTGTTATATGAAGATCCTTTACCTTTTGATAGGAGTTGATCCCAAACCCTCCTGACAAAGCTAATACATCTTGTTTGAACTGCGTACCTGACAGTTGTGGGTTTTTTCTGTTGTTCGTACATCACAAGCACATGTGAAGAAAATCCAATTATTAGGCCCGGGTATTGTAGGTTAGGGACAGTGAACTTTTAATTTTTCTCAACCTCTCATATACAAAACAAAACTTCCATTTTGTTTTTATTTATGTTCCTGAACACAGTTGCCAGGAAACTGGGGTCCTGGTTGAATACTTGATAGTACCTAACTTTTCCTATGATCGCTTCAGGCTCTGGGTAAAGGCAGGGTTTGCAAAAACGACTAGCCCACTCGCATTGGCGAGGAGATTTTTTGAAGGCCGAGCACCATTTTGCATCGTACTCAACCTTGCTGGCAAGTATGGGGATGTTTGAGAGTTTTATTTGCCATTTACTTCCTTCCTTCATTTTACTTTTTAAGATGGTTAATAGGAAAATGTATTTTTTTAAAAACTTTTATTTACATTACCGCCATTACAGATAGCAAGACAATCCATCAAAAATAGAAAAAAACAACGCAATTAACAAAGGAAAATCACAACTGTTTAAACAGGAAAATGAACAAATCAAGATACATAAATCAGAAAACCCCAACAAAGCCCCCCCCTACCTAATAACGACAATGTACAGTCAAAACAGCTGCAAAAACCTACCCCATATTTTCTCAAACAAACTCAATTTGCCAATTCTCCGAAACAGCACACGCTCCAAGTTCGCCAGATCATGCATCTCAGACAACCATGTACCAATGGCCAATGTCAAAGCATTCTTCCAATTTCTCAAGACAATTGTTTTAAAAATCATCGCCCCTCGGAACAACCACCTCTTCTCACTCGGAGTGAGATCATCCAAAGACACATCACTCCTCAGAATAATCGCACTAAAGTCCAGATGAGGAAGACCAACAATCACCTCGCTGAATACCCGTTCAATCTCACCCCAGAACAGTCTCACTTGCCTACAGTCCCACAGTAGATGTTCTAATGTCCCAACTTCACTTGAACATCTCCAACATTCTGCATTCTCCAGCAACCCCCTTTGATACAGGCGACCAATAGACCCGATTCAGAATTTGTATCTGTCTCGATCGCTCCGTGAGTCCCAGTGAACACAAATTCACATTCGTGCACATGTTTTGCCACAAATCCGCAGTGACATTCAAGCCGTGCCTCCTGCCCCAATCCTCTCGTAAAGAATCATTTCCTTGAAAGCAAGACACAAATACTTTATACAGGCGACTGGCCAGTCCCCCCTTCGATCCCTCCAAATTCACTGCAAACAGACTCAGTTCAAGTTTCTTCTCCAAATCCACAACACCAATCACACGTTTAAGCTTCACAAAGTCAGAGGCTCTAAAGTTTTGAATACCATACTGTTGTTGCAATGCCCTTGCGGTCATCCAACGATCATTATTAAACAGGTCAGCAACCCACCTCACCCCTCCTAAAAACCAATCCGCCCAAAAGACCACCTTGCCATCTATTTTGATAGCTGGATTCAGCCATACCGATGCGCCAGGCTCCCTCAAAGTACCCACATCCAATGAGCGACACAAACTCTTCCATGCACTCCTCAAGCTACCCATCAACAGATCATTACCACAACTCTGCCTAGAGACCGAAGTCAACACAGCTCTCGATGTAAGCGGCCCATTGAAGCTAATTTCTGCCTCTACCCAAACATCCTGTGACTCTGCCACAAAGGGAACCAAGAATTCCGAAAAGAAAGCCAGATGATATTCTCTGAAATTCGGCACCCCAAGACCCCCCTTATTCAATGGCAACTGTAATTTCCACAACTTCAGCCTCGGGGGCTTCCTGTCCCACAAAAACTCCTGAATCATCCTGTCCAAGTCTCTCCAAAACGTCATAGGGAATATCAAAGGAACCATACTTAAAACATAATTAATCCTCGGGCCAGATATCATCTTTAAGACATTCACCTTCCCCCACAAAGAAAGATTCAATAGGCTCCATCTCTCAAGATCCGTCCGTAAACCACTACTCATCACCCGCGCATTCTCCTTAACCATGTCACCAATCCCCGGAGTTAACCAAACACCCAAGTATAGCAATTTATCCAGACACCATTTGACACCCAAATACTCCACGAACTTTCTATCAACCGAAAATGTCAAAGGCATAACCAATTAATTTTGTATCCAGAACAAAGATGGAATTTAGCCATAACATCCATCAGTGCCGGTATTGACTTCTTAAGGTCACCAAGGACCAAGAGTGTATCATCTGCAAATAGCCAAACCTTCTGCGTTATCCTCCAACATGAATGACCAACCACATCCTCCGCCTTCCTAATAAACTCGGCCAATGGTTCCAAAGCCAACACAAATAAAATAGGCAAAAGGGGGCACCCTTGCCTCGTTCCTCTCTCCATACAAAACCTCCCCGACCTCACACCATTGGTGACCACCTCCGCCGTCGGCTCGCAATATAACAGTTTAATCCAGGAAATAAACCTTACTCCAAAACCCGTCTTGTCCAGCACTGTGTAGAGGAAATTCCAATTCACCCTATCGAATGCTTTCTCTGCATCCAAAGATAAAACTGCGCTATCCCCCTCCTGGCCACCTGCTTTAGATACAATATTCAGAATCTTCCTAATATTACTGAAGGTCTTCCTACCCTTCACAAAACCAGATTGGTCCACATGTATCACATGTGAAAACCTATTTCCCTTTATAGTAGGCTTTGCCCTTCAGCCTTGCCAGCCTAAGCACTTCCTCCTTGATCCTTGTGAATGTGAAGGAGATGAGAATCTGTCTGGATTTAGACCAATCTTTTCTGCCAACCCTTTAAGCATTATCCAAGTCTCCCAGTACAGCCAGATCATAGTGAAAGGAAGTTTTCAAAATGTCCAATACCAGCTTAAACAAATCCTCTGAAGCATCCTCCTCCACACCAACCAGCCTCGGATTCCTGGCTCTGACCTTCAAATCCAGTTCAAGGCTTTTGTCCTTTCCTCTCTGTACCTCATCCTTCAGGCTGTTATAGGCTCTAAAACTCCCAGCCATCTCAGATGAAATGGATGCAGAACCACTTTCCAAGGCTGAAACCCGGCAATCCAACTGTGACACCTTTAAGATAACATCCTCCATAGTGGACTTGACATCACTCACATCCTGTACCGCCTTTCCAAGATCTTGGGCCATCTTCAGTAGCAAGGAATATATATCCTGTGTACTAGGCGTTTCCTCCATCCCTGAAGTAGATTTCAGTTTCTTAGGTACAGGGTTATCGGCTGAATCAATTTTCTTTTTTGAGTTCATAATCACCAACAATCATAAAAGGGAGAGGGTCAGGAGCAACAGGATTATGCTGCTGCCTGCATTCCGGAATCCGTTAATAGGAAAATGTTGATTGCTGTTCCCAGTGTTTTTTTGAAGCCCGTTTGAAAATTGTCATTGCATGGGGCTCGCAAGGCCCAAGTTTGAAATTTTTTCAGAAGTAGTGATCCGAAAACTTTTCCTATAAGGTCCAATAGGGCAATTGGGCGATAGTTTATAGCAAGGTTGTCCAACGCACGGCCCGCGGGCCACAATGCGGCCCTCCGAGCCATTTCATGGGACCCGTGAGGCCATGGCCTGGTTTATTTATTTATTTGCTTGTTGTTTGTCGGGTCCGTGGACCCGATTAATTTATTTCTGCAATGCTGGATCCGACCAGCATTGCGGAAATAAATTAATCAGGTCCACGGACCCGACAAACATCGAGCAAATAAATAAACCGGGCTGTGGCGGAGCACTGTTACTGCCTCTGGTGCCCCCTGTGAGGGGGCACCAGAGGCAGTACAGGCCATGGCCTGGTTTATTTATTTATTTGCTTGATGTTTGTCGGGTCCGTGGACCCAATTAATTAATTTATTTCTGCAATGCTGGATCCGACCAGCATTGCAGAAAAAAATAAATTAATCGGGTCCACGCCCCGACAAACATTAAGCAAATAACTAAACTGGGCCTGGCGGAGCACTGTTAATGGCCCTGGTGCCGCCTGGAAGGGGGCATCAGAGGCAGTTACAGGCCATGGACAGTTTTTTTTTTTTTCTCCAATGTTGTCGGGTCCGTGGACCCCAATTCTGGGCCGTGGCGGAGGACTGTTACTGCCTCTGGTGCCTCCTGTTACAGGCCATTGCCTGGTTTATTTATTAATTTGTATGGGTGTGCATGTCCTGTGAGTGTGCCGATTTCCCTGAAAAGTAGATGCATGCATGCTTGACATGCGGCCAACTTTGCAC
The DNA here is from genome assembly GCF_040938575.1 of Ambystoma mexicanum. NCBI lineage: Eukaryota > Metazoa > Chordata > Amphibia > Caudata > Ambystomatidae > Ambystoma > Ambystoma mexicanum. Next base: position 1,341,654,501 of record NC_090923.1, on the reverse strand, counting down.
CAGACCTGCAGATGAACTAAACTGGTCTGCTGTTAAATTTCAGTTACCAGTTTAATGGTATCCAATACCGAATAATTGCTCATTTTACTATAGCCAATATGATAGCTCAGTGGGTTGAGCGCTCACTGCTGCAATGTGTTTGCTTTCAGCTTTCAGCATTACATTTAACTTCTCTATGCTGTGGAATTCTACTATGCTCCTGATTAGTTGCAATGGGCCTGACGGATTCTTGGTATTTGAGAGTATATTTTACATTGTTATACCCAGTGATCCCATATCTCCCTGCACAATGGGGTCACACCAACTAAGCATCCACATGAATTACACTTGCTTTCTCAGTACTGTTGCTCACCTAAATTTAGGGTTCTTTTGTATGGGAAAGTATTCCTAAATAACTCATTATTAATTTGGCCTAAAAGACTGAAAAGTATCTTAGCAGTCAACAGTTCCCTGTTTGTTTGTGCTCCTTCAAGATATTTGGCACACGCCGAGGCATAGTATGTGGAAAGGTGCTTTCTCTGAAATCATCCTGAGATACACAGTGGGCCTCATTACGAGTTTGGAGGCAGCCATGCCCTTAAAAAGCTCATGGCTGCCTCCAAACTTGGGTTCGGGTCTGGGTTCCCTGAATGGGGAAATACCGGGCCATTCCGACCTTGGAGGGCCCGGTATTTCCCCTTTCAGGGAACCCGGGTTCGGACCTTCCCTATTCCCATTCGAGCACCCATAGGGCTCAATGGGAATGGGGAGGGAGCTAACAACAAGCCCGTTAAGTACAGGTCTGCTGTTAGCTCCCTGGTCCCCTAGCGGGACCCGCTCTGGACATCTGGTAAAACCAGACGTCCAGAGCAGGTCCCGCAAGGGAACCTCATAATAGGGCGGAGTGGGTTTAATGGCACCAGCACCATTACCGGCGCTGTTAAACCAATTCCACCAGCATAGTAATGAGGCCCAGGGTGTATTGTTCAATACAAGATTCTTTTCAGCCGAGAGATGGATTTTGAGTCTCCACTTCTGACCCTGTTTTGCTATTCCTTCCTCTTCTTGTCGCACAAAATCCTACGAGAATAAGGGCCAGCATGCATCTCTTGCTATCTGAATTGGTTCTGTTTGCTTCAAATGTTTTCCATTAATTTAGTTTGGTGTTTGATGGAAAATTGAAAGCTTGCATTGCTAGGCACATTTTTCCCATCGCTCTGACTTTCTTCTTAATTTAGATGACAAAATCATTGCTAACAAATTGGTGTGGCGTGTTGTGTAGGGGAGGCATGGTATCACAAGTATAACACGTACACAATAGGTACAATATGAAAAACCTTTATTGAAGTTTTCTGGGGTTGGACAAACTCCTACTTTGCCCTATGACTAAAATGGGAGTAGTTGTCAATTGGGTTCACCTTTGGGTGATCAATTTTCCACATTTTATCTTTTGAATGGGATTATGCTTCTTTCATTATCACAGAAGTAATGAATGTGTGTTACAGTTGGCATATGTATTGGGCACACTGCACATGCTCAGGCAGCATCAATAATGCTTTGTACAGGACAATGCTGGCTTAAATTGGGAACAACCAGCATAGACATGTTGCTACAGAGGCACATTTTGGGCACAACCAGCATGCCAATGTGTTACATCAGTGATAGTGCTGTCTTACATCGTGGACACATTGATCAGTAAAATGTGTTTTGTTCTACAATGTTCTTGTCTGCTGTTAGTGACATATAATGCACATGTTCCCCTTTAGAACTGATTGTTAACTTATGGCTTCTTGACCACTTTTCCTGCTGTAAAATGCACAATTTTAGCCCCATTTTGAAAAAATCTGGGGCGGGGGGGACCTCCTCCTCCAAACCCTCCCTAGATCGTTACGGCTCCCTCGCTACGCTCGGTCGCCCCCACTAATTCAGAAAAATATCAACACATACACACTGAAAGAAATCACAAGAAACTAACCTTTAATCGCTGTCCCTGACACCAAAAGCCATCTTTGGGACTGCATGGCTATCACTGCCTGTGATGCTATTGTGTCAAAGGTCACACACCATCGATTTTGAATATACTGCTTTGGGTGAGGACATTGACTTTTGGCTCGCCGGCCCACCGGGTGACAAAAAGTTAATGCTTCGACCCCCACATTCAAAAAGGTTGGACAAGCCTGGTTTATAGGGTCTTGTTTGTCTCCTTTTTTATATATGGGACCACTATTACGGATAACCATGAATGGGGAACAGATTGTGTAGCCACAAATCTCATAAACACTGATTTTATGAATTTAGCCCATTCGTTTGGGTGCAATTTTAGGTCAAAGTTGTGATCCCATCGGGGTCAGGTGCCCGGGATTTTTTCCGTTTTTTTAAGGATGTCTCTTATGTCGCCTAGTTCGTCCAGGTTTATCGAGTGGTCAGTCTGGTTCGGGTGTTTATGACCGAACATAGTCGTCTGCGAAGAGCTGGGCTCAAGTGGGTTGGCAGGGGGCAGTTGAAAAAGGGATCTGAAATGTACTGCCCAGGTGGCTTTGCTAATTCTGTTTGTGATTTCCGGTCCGTTTGGTGAAGATGATTTGTTCAGCAACGACCAGAATTCCTTTGAGTTATTGGAGCAGATTGTTTTCAATATGGCTTCCGCGTCTTGTTGGTGTAGCTTCCATTTATGCGATCACACCCAGGCTTTGCATTCTCTAGTAGCTTCCTTAATTGCTAGCTTTCCTTCTGTCATGGGAAGGCTTGCTGCGCTTCTTTTAATTTTCCTGGAGGCGCGACGTTTCTGGACCAAAGGTTTGTCATATGAGTGGGTGGTCGTTCGAGGGTTTTTATTAAGTTTACCCCTCAGCATTCCGTATAGCGTCAGGAGAGGACCATAATCGACAGGGTTGATGGTAAATACGGGTCTTGGATTTATGTAGAGGTTAGTAAGGTCTCTTATGCTGTGTGCTGTAAAATGCAATCTGGTTCCCTGAGGGTTTTGCTCTAGCTCAACCTCCATCCTGTCGCGATTAACATAGGGTGACTTCCAAGTAGTTAGCAAGATGTTATTGTCGCTGGATGAAGTATGGAGAACGTCAAAGGAAGTCGTTAAAGACAGGATGGGCTCAGAAACGAAGGTGTAATCAATAGTTGACGTAGATTTCCCATTGACCCAAGTTGGTAGGCGGTTGTTGTTTTTATATACCATATCAAGATTGTAAAAGTTTCTTGAATTCATCAGGTTAAGCCAATGTTCGCCCCGTTGTTCGCCGGGCGAGGATCTCTTAGAATTTTTCTGATTGCATAGGGCGTTCAGGTCCCCACATATTATAATGTGATGGGTGTTATGGGTGGATCGTACTTCGTCAATCGTGTTCTCGATTAATTCTAGATTTTTCTTTTATCAATTGCAGCGGGGTTCCATTAAACGTTGAGAACTGCTATGGAGATAGTCTGTTGGTATAAAGTGACCAGGTTAGCAAAATTGCGATTAGAGAGTAATTTGAGACGATGATGTTGGATATTGCTAGGCCTCTATCCATTCGGCATGCGGTGAGCAAACCCGAAGAGGGTCGGCCCACTGGACCTTTTGTTGGCGGGGCCAGGCAAAGTTCATATCCGTCGAGCGACGGCGTTTTGGTCAACCAGGTTTCTTGAAGGCACCACAGGTCGAAGGAGCCCAAGTTAACGTCACTGAGCGAAGTTAAGTGCTTATAGCCCCTGGTGTTCTAGGATCCAGGCTTAAGGTCCAAATGAGAGCTCTTTCGTGGATCCGCCGAATCTAGAGTGGGGGTTCTGTTCTTGAGCTGCTATTTTGAACGGTGCGTTGCCAGTGCTTTTGGGAGCCACGCCCAAAAGCTGGACGAAGTTGAGTTTTTGGTATGGGGCGGTGGAGGGACGCCATTCTCTGGATGGATAGTTTTGATAAACTTCCTGTGGCAGTCTTGTTATTCTTTATGGAAATCAATTTTTGCTTCAGAATCGTCTTTGTTTGAATCTTCAGTTTTAACCTTAGATGGAGTTAAGGTGGGCTGAGATAGGAGTTGGTCCTTGCTCGAGAAACTCACTTTTGGGCTATTATGACGCTTCGTTGGAGCCAGTCGGTAGGAGGGTATTCGTTTTCGCTAAGTTGTGTCTAAAGCACGTTGGGGTCTTGATTGATAACTATTTTCACTGTTTTTTTGTTTCTTGTTCCATGTGGGTTCCATGGTTTTAAAGTTTTCGTGTTCAGAAGCCTCTCTCTGTTGAGAGAGGTAGTATCCCAGACTTAGAAAGTCTCTCTCTCGGTCCATCAGTGTATTTTTGACTCTTATTGAGACAATGTGAAGATGGCACACCGTTCTTCCATGATAGTGGCTTGGTTCGACTATCCACAAGTCGTCTGAGGCGATTTGAGTAAGTTTTGGTATGAGATGTGTTAGAACCAAGGTTCCTCCCCTGTTTAGTATAACTTTGTCTCGATTTTCTTTGGTCTGTTCCAGTTTAAGAATCCATTTCCCGGGTGGTTTTTCGGTCTTTATTGGTTTTTGGGATGTATTTGTCTTAGATTTATGGTACCGGGGTGCGTGAAATTTGTTTTGTCTAGGACTGTCCTCCCGTTGATGATTTCGCACTATCGATTGGGGAGGGTGTCTGGGAGTAGTAGTAAGTTCGAAATGTTTGGGTGATTAGACAATTTACGCCTGTGTCCCTCCGGACGTGATTTGAATTTGTTTGGTCCGTCCTTTGAACTGTGGTGTGTGGGGAGGTCGCTGATTTTTTTTTACACTGTTTTTGCCCTAGCTGATGCTGAAAGTTCGATCTTCTTCCGGCGTTCCTCTAGGGTCATAAAGGGCGATAGGCTGCTAGCATCTTCTGGCCTGTTTGTCGCGGGATCGTTGGTGTGTGAGCCCAATGAGGGAGAACTATTTCAGTTTCCAGAAAACTGAGCCAAGGAGCCCGTAGGAGCAGCCACGTCGGAATGTTCTGTAAGGTTCATCAAGTCTGTATTTGACAGGAAATCCTCAGTTGTTATTGGTGAGTTCTTGGTATTTTGGTTTACAAGCGAAACGTGGGGACTCAAGGGCTCACAGTCCTGTTGAGGTAGTTGGATTTGAGAAGCAAAGTATGTCAAAGTTGCTAGAGAAGGCTTGCATACTGAGTTGCTCGTTTTCTTTGGGAGTGTTTTAGTGCTGGGAAGGTCCAAAGTCGGAAGATGATTTGTGTGTTTAGTCTTCCCTGGTTCAAAAATTGAATAAGGTTGATCCAACGGTTCTGTTGCCGCTTTATTTCTATTTTCTTCTTCGTCTATTACTAAGAGGATGTTGGAAGCCGATCCATTTGTTGTTTGGGGGAGCAGTTGCAGTTTTTTGGGAACCGAGGTGATTTTCGCGAGAGAGATGGTATTATGGGAATGGCCAGATGTCAGGTCAATAGGAGACAATGGATTAGTAGATGGAATGACTGGACCATTTGAAGTAACCCGTTTCTCTAGATGGTTCAAAGTGGTTTCTATTGCCTGCAGGCGTGAAGATATAGCAACCATGTTTGCACAAGGTGTTTTTTTTGTTTCCTCTTGGGCCATGATGTGGCCTTCTAGAAAAATAAGCTTAGTATGAATCATGGTCTGTAGAACTGTGTGGTCCTTTAATGTGTTATACAATGATTCATAAAGTTTAGTGAAAGGAACCAGAGCAATTGTTAGTGCCGACATGTATGAAAGTAAGTCTGGCTTCTTTGTTGGTGTTTTTTTGACAGATGTTGAAGATTTACGATTTGGGCCATGCGTAGGAGTGGAAGGGATAGAAAAGCCTGATCTGTCAAAGCGGGAGTCATGGTCATGGTACGATTTCCTCTTATCTCTGGAGTCTAGAGCCGATAAATTCTGGTGGACATTTTGATGAGGTTCAGTTTGATCGTCTGGTTCGTTTTGATGTGGTCTCATCTTTTTGGTACAAAGAGGTGGAGTTGGCAATGTTTTGTCCTGCGATTCAGCAAAAAGTAATGATGAGCGGTGGGGAAGTTGGTACAACCGCTTGTTTTCGACTTTAGTCAGCAGCCAGGGCCTCAGGCTCAATAGTATGCATCTGCTTGTTAGTTGCTGTGAGTGGAGAAGTGTTCGGTAGGGATGGTGAAGAGATTGAGATTTGAGGGATGCATGAGTTTTGGCCAAAAACGAAATCATTAGGAACCAAGATTGCATTTATTTGACCAAATGTAGGGTGAATTTCTAGGTTGTTTAGACGGAATTGTCTTTTCTATGAAAAGGTGGCAAGAGTTAGGAGTTGGCGTGGTCTTTGGAGCCTCATCAGTTTTTCTTTGTTTAATGGTTGAAGGTCCTGGACTGCTTCAAGAAGTTCAGCGTCCGTGAGTTCTCTCAGTGAGCCGATGCATCTTGCGCCTTGTTGCTTTTTTTTAAAAAGTTTGCCAGTGTCGACAAGGGAGTAAGTACAGCTCCAGAGATCTTGACATTCGACGATCTGCCTTTGTTTACAGACAGTTTTAGTCTTGCTGAATTTCTTTGTATGTTAAGTGTTTGCCACGTTAGTTTGTCTACTTTATTTTTAAAGCGTCGTTTTCTTCTATCCTGGTTTGTGTCCAATGATTGGCGAGGGCGTTTCCTTGGGTTTGGCGCGCTTTTGTTTTTCAATACTTTGAGCTGCTGAGCACCGGGGAGGCGTGGCTCAGGCTCCACAAAAGGGCTGAAGGACTTCGGGTCCGATGATGCTTCACAGGGCGTGTCGTCTGTGTGTTCTGGGCTTGAACCAGGCAGCAGCTCTCCTGGGTCCACCAGCTCTTGGGACGGAGCCCCCACCCTCTGCATGGACCAAAGCGTCGACCACGCGGGGGTCTGGGGATGCAGCAGGGTTCAAGGACTCCCGAGGACCCAGGCACGCCACTGGGTCCAAGCCCACCCGCACTTCCACGGGCCCCGGCACAGCTCCGCGCGGGGGCTCCTAAAGGCTCACCAGCCCGTCGCTGCTCCTCAACCTTCTCCACACCGTGTTTACTGGCGGAAGGTTTGCACTCGGCCCCCCCCTCGTCGGAGCTTGCCTCCCCAACTGCAGACTCAGCCCCCCCCCTCTGGGGAAAGCCAGTAAGCGAGCGGGAAGGGACTCGGCAAGGGGGACCGGGTTGTTCTGTGTAGCAATGGTCTCGGTAGTTGGTCGTTGTAAGAGTTGATTGGAGGCCTGTGGAAAAGTTGGCGGGGGGGCCAGGTGAAAAGTACCATTTGATGTAGGCCAAAGGTTTGATCCTGAAGAGTGTGGTGGTAACTTGAAGACTTTCTTTCCTACTTTATTTCCGAAACTTTTGCCGGGTTTGACAGAAATTGCTGGCGTATTCGCTGAGATAAAAGTTTCAACTTGAGAACGTTTTTCTAAATGCGGGCAGGAGCGCAAACGTCATAGGCGCCCGTTTTCTTCTTCAAGTGGAGCCAGGGGGGAGGCAGTCAATCCAGTCACGACAGCCATGACTGCAGAACTGCCACTCTCCGCCACTCCACGTCCGCTCCGCGGTCTGGTGAGATGTAGATGCCTCAGTAGCTCCTCCTCCTTCGGTAGGGAATGAACAGGGTGGACAGACTCGGCATGGTCGGGTTCTCTGCAGGACTGCCACTCTCCGCCACTCCGCGTCCGCTCCGCGGTCTGGTGAGATGTAGATGCCTCAGTAGCTCCTCCTCCTTCGGTAGCGAATGAACAGGGTGGACAGACTCAGCAGGGTAGGGTTCTCTGCAGGACTGCCACTCTCCGCCATAATAATAATAGTTTTACTATGCATGGTTGGTATTTGGATGGCAGCATTGCACCAAATATGGATTTGTACTTTTTGGTGACTTGCATCATTTTATATAAATCACTGGTAAATATTGTGTCACCCATCACCATGGGGCGAGAGCACTTCTCTTAGGTCGAGTATGTAAACTAAAACACTTGCCCTCCAGGTCTGGTGGGATTTTTAAGAATTTGTAAGGCCCACATCAGCATTGGCATTTCTGGGTTTCAGCTCGACTTTTACCATGGTGAGGATGAAAGGCTTTTAAACTGTCACAGGGAGCCCCCCCTTTCCAGTCCATTTTTATTTTGCCCTCATGTGTCACTCCCCCCCCCCCCCCCCCACACGCACACAATTCCCCCCCTATCCTTCACCCAATAGGCCCTGTCCAGGGTCTCATTGATGATGGAACTCACTGTATGTGTACGTGGGAGTTGCTCCCAGATCAAGTGTCCACAAAGGGTACCCTGCAATTTGTTTCCCTGAGCAGGTTGCCCTACTAGGCTCCTTATGTGTAACCCACTTATTGGTGGCACTGGTTTATAATGTTGCAGCCATTTTAGGTTCTGGAGCAAAGTAGTCTTCTCGGCAGTTCCCGATTAAAATGGCAACCCGCATTTCTAAGACCAGTAGAAGTTGGCAACAAGGCTATGTTTACCTGGTCGGCATGGAAATAACTGTGCCAAATATGGGAATAGTCATCCTAAAACTCCACCTGGGAGCTCAGGGCAGTCATAGCCCGGTTTGGCCAGGTGTATAAATGAGTACCTTAGATTTAATCCAGAATTTACAAATTGAGGGGTTTCTAGAAAAGTTTTCAATTATGCTGTCACTCCTGATTGGGTCACCAAATGTTTGAATGGCTGTGTAGGTCTCATTGGAGCCTGGATGTGTATCCCAACCTCCATGTGTAAAAATGAGTGTATCTGTACCATACCTTTTGTTGAACGTTGGGACTCTTCCCAAAGCAGCTGGAAGGGCCTGCCTAAGTAAAACCGAGGCTCTGCTCCTGCATTCTAAACTCAGAAAGTGAAGTGCTGCTTGAACCTGTGCGCTTTAGACCTCACTACAAGACCAGAAGGCACACAATACAGCTTACTTTTCTTGAATCATTTAGTGCAGCTGGTTTACTTGCCTGTGGATTCAGGGTCTCATTGGTATAGTACTGGTAGCCTCTTTACAGGCTTACCTTGTGTCCGAGAGTCGGGGTGTTTTGCAGTGCATCAACAGTAGGTATTGTCAAAAACCCTTGACTGCTCCAACAGTACCTTACTTGCATATACATTACTGGGAATCCTCCTGCACCATCTTCTTCGCTGAGGTTGCAATCTCGACATCTGAAGTAGCTGCACCAAGCCCTGGGACCTGGCTAATCTCTGCTGAGTTCGCCAAAGTAGTCCAGGGTCCTTGCAACATTGACTCGACGGGTCGCAATCTGTACATCATGCACCCTTTCCACTGGCCTGTGACTTTAACAGCTTTTTTTCTCCCTAACTGAAGGCTTGCTTCTGGACTTAGGCACCCAAGAAAACATTGAGTCCATAGGAAAACATTGGGCGCCACTGGAGCACCAACTTCCCTTCTGCTGACTCTTCTCCCAGTTTGACTGCTCCTTTTCACCAGAACTGTGGCTTTCATTCTGGGTGTATACCATTGCTTAACATTGGAGTTTTGCTCTGGTGTAAAAAATTGGACCTTGGGACACTACAAACTAGACCCCAAATACATTTTGTGAACATTTGGTGACTTCAGGTGAGGCCATTGCCAAGAAAGATTTCAGTTTTTTAAAGTTACTTATCTATAAACGACCACATACCTTTTTGGAGGGGGGATATACAAAACACCATTAACATTCAGTTCCTATAGGTTTCTGCCTTGGCCTTGGAAATAAGAATGTGATCAAACAAGCAATACAATGCTGTCTTTGCAGTGCTAGCTGCATGATGACAAACGTTAACTGTATAGCAATTACATTATAGAGTCTAAGTATCCTTTTCTTTCTTTTCCTTATACTCCTACATTTTAAAGGGGGGGGGGTCACAAACGCAACACAAACCTTGTATAAATAAACTGTGTTTTTGAGAAAAAGATAATTACATCATTAGAATTCCTTAATAAATGTACATTGCTTTGAAATATCTACCTCATTTATTTTGTCTTTGTCCTCAATATCAATAAACCGATGTCTTCCACATTTCTTCTACATGTTTCATATTTATGTATAATCATCATCATCATCATCATCATCACCACTATACCTAACACATCATATTAAACCATTAAATATGTTGTATATTAATTCTGCCTTCTGTGGTAAGAGCTGTTTGGCAAGGGCATTCCCCTCTGCCGTAAAAAGCTGTCATTTGCATATCCCACCTCCTTGTGTAAGGACCCTGTTGTGAGTTCCAGTGAGTAAACATAGTTTTCGTAGCAGTGGTGTCTGTAATCCACAAATTCTAAATGGGTTTTAAGGTTGGATATTGATCCGTGGGCCAACTCATTGATATCTCGCCACATGTCTGCACAGCTAAAGATTGCAGGATCCATTCTTTTCTTCAGTATATTAAGTTCTTTGTGCTAATATAGCTTTTGCTTTTTTCAAGAAGAGTTTTAAGTTATTGGTTAAGTGATCCTCAAATGATTCATAGTGCAAGTTGCCCCATTCTATTTGGAAATGTCAGAGAGCTTCCCTCTGAATCTTCTCTGAATAATAAGTGTTTTATCGGTAATGGGGTGGATGGTTAATTCAAAGCAACCCCTCAACTCAAGCTTCCTCCATTCCAGCTTTTATCATATAGCCTATGACTGGGTGCATTTATCTTGTTTTAATGTGTGTAGGGATTGGCCACCTTTTGAAGTAACATCACTTGAGATAAGGTTGTACAGTTACTACAATTTCTTTTCACTTACAAGTTGGGGAATCCTTTGGGTTTGTCCTGAGATTATTCATAACTATTCGTATTGCTCAGTGATGGAGCTCGCAATCTGGGCACACTTGCGTGCTTTCAGTTTGCTTGCTTTAATTACACCAAGTGTGAGCCTTACCCTTTTTCTTTTTCAAATAGATTGACTAAGATGAGTGAGGTTGATAATGGGATAAGAAGCATTTGTGTGAGGTAGTGGAGTTGAGGAATTGAATTAATTGTTAATACATTAATTGTTTCTGTAAGGAATAAAATTGGAACATCTTATGTATTCACTTAATATGCTCTACTACAGGTATATAGTTGAGGGAAGATTTTTTAAGTCTTTTGGGATCCATATTCCCAAGTATTAACTTGTTATCCCTTGCATGCGAAGTCACCAGTCAGGCGCTCTCATTCCTTGTAAATTCACAATTGCCATTAACTTTGGCATAGTAAAATGTATATTATACTCTTCTATATTTCTGTATATGTTTAGAATGTCTACACATCTTGGAAGAGATTGTTCCAGGTATGACTTGAAAATAAGGACAAGGTCTTTGTACAACGGTTATATCTTCAGTTCCTGCTACGATGATCCCGTTTTAAGTCTAATTTGTCCAATCCTAGCCATAGCAGCTAGGGCAAATAACTAAGGATATAAAGGTTATTTTGGTTTATCCTAGACTGAGCAAAAACCGGGAGAAACCATTCAATTTGTGTGTATTGTGACCAAGGGGGGTTCCATAAAGTCTGCTAATAAGTGATTGGAACAGACGTGCCACTGTATGCTGTTGAATGTGCTTTGTCCCTACAATGGCATTAATCAATCAGTGTTACGCTATCTGGAGGCCACCCTTGAATAAAATCATTTTGGTGTTGCTAGATGAGATTTGTTTTTTCCCCAGTCTTAATGCATTATATATATATAGCTAAGCTCTGTGCATCAGTGCTTATTAAAAAAAAAAAGGTATGTCTTTATGAACTACAGGAAGTGGAATTCATGCCTTCTTTTGGGTCCAATGAATGATACATATATAGTTAGATATGCAAAAGGGGGTTTCCGACTCTCTGCAGCCCCTTCTTAAGGCCTCTCACAGAAGATGCTTTCTTTTCTATTGCCATGATGGACTGTCATTGGTGGTGTGAATGTCCTCAAAGTTCTTCAGTTTCATCAGAATGTACATGCTTGGATTGTTGGATGATTTGATGGTGGTAAGCTCTTTGAGATTTTTTTTTGCTATTATTAATCTATGTTAAGGTAGCAAGATTTTTAGAACATAGATGTGGAAATTGCTTCTTGAGAATCTTAGAAATGTTGCTGTTTGCTGATGCTTCAGACAAAAGACAACTGTATATAATTGAAGAACCTTCGGCACCTTGAATTCTTTATTCAAGTCCTGTCTACACTTGAGGACTCCAGCCGAGAAGTTCTTGAGTATTCTTAGGTTTGATGGGCCCCGTTTGACTTCTTATAGGCTTTTGTAGGCCCTTAATACCATGAGTTTTTGTTGGTATTTCAATATTTTGAATTTTTATCAGCCCGAGTCTTTCTCCTTTTACCAGCTTTGGTATAGGTGTCCAGTGAGCCCCTTCAATAACAATCTCGGCCACATCTATTATTTGACCTCTCGAAATAAAACTTTCATGAAGTCAACTGGGTCTTGACCTTCTTCTGGAAGGCCTATAAAGTGAGTGGTTAGGGATTGCCTGGTCTTCGAGCTTTTAAGAGGTATTGTAGATCATTAATTGTGTTATCCATATCACTGGAAAGGGTTCTATAATTATCCTCTGCCACACTGATTTGTCCCTCCACTGTCCACAACATGCTCTGCTTGCAGGTTCATTTTTGCAGTAGTTCAAGTTTGCGAACTATTTCAGGGAAATGTTTATGAAAAGCTTCAATACTGTCATTCGTTTGCCTCAGTGATGAGGTAACCCATTTGGGTTTGCTGTTGTGTAGCCACATTCTCGTTACATTTGGTCTTGTTCACTTTAATCATTTTAAAGAGCAGACTCAAATAGTCACTCAGATTCTTACTCACACACCAGCCTAGAAACAGGTTGAGTGTATACTGCAAACAAATTCTTATTCATCAAAGGCTGCAGCTTGGAGGTGTTATTTTCTTTGTGGTCACAGGTATTTTTTGTTTTTAACAGCACCCTTAGAAAAATCAGCCCGTGATTCTCTGGACTTTTAAATAGTGGCTTCAACCAACAGAGCAGTCCTTGATGGACACGGACATCTGGAATATATATATATATATATATATATATATATTCCTCCAAACCGGGTTCAATACTGAAAGAATGATCATTGGGAGCTGTCTGCCTTCTGTTTGATCAGTCTGGGAAGTCCATGAATGCAGCATGTTCATAAAAAAGGACTTTTGAATCGATATGAATTATTCAGCGTTTGTCCATCTGGCCTGTTTTCTGTGCGCAAGAATCACATGATCCAAGGTATGGTGGGTCCATTTGTGGAGTGTTTCCATTTTTGTTGCTTTATGTCGGTTTACCTTTGAAACTGCAGTAGCAAGGGAACACTTGGCATGTTGCTGACGGAGCCTGGGATCAATGAGCGTAACTTCAGCCGTAAGCCAACTGGAGCTGGCACACCACACTCCAGGCCTATGTTTTGTGGTCCCTAGAGCAGCTGCACCACTACTTCCAGGCCAGCAGTCACTAGGAAAGGCAGAGAGTGTGGACCATCCATAGCATAGATCAGCGTTGTGCAGCCAGAGCAGAAGCTGTTCGGCACCATATAGAGGAATGGAGCTTGGCTGACTCCTCACCTACCAGTTTTGGGGGCCAGTCACTCCTTTCCCACCCCCTTCTACGACAACCTGCAGTCATCTCTGGTTATCTGTGACCTGTTCTGACAAATTGTTATATTAACTCCGCCGATTTCAGAGTCTCTCAGTAAGGCTACCATCTTAACAGGGCACCACCACATACCATTTTTGCGAAAGCATATATGAAAGAGTAGATTTGTATTACTGTGTAGACATTGTGTGTTGTACGTTACCCTATACTTCTATTTAGAACCTTCTACCTGTAAGCATAGCCTTCATTTCTCATCTGCGCTTACCTGTTGGGCAGTCTTGCACTATACCGGCTAGTCCTGCAATTGAGGGATGGAGTGGTCTTCCTGAACCCTAAACCTAAGATCTCAAACTCTTCACACTCCATACATGGAATTTGTTAAACTTTTAATACATTATCAGGGTTCGAAGTTGAGGGGAGCTGGGAGCTATTTAGCTCCTGCTTGTAGCCAATATGAGCCTGGATAGCTTGGTACCAACAGCTACCAGGAACTACTTTTGGCTCCCCAGGCCAACTGATGTCAAACACACCTATGCAAATTTACCTCTGCATTTGGGGAAATCTGTAAATGAGCATTAGGACACATCTAAATGAAAATTAAAACATACAGGGTCATAACAAACGAGCACAAAGTAAAGTTTGCATCTCATGTTGGTTAGATTTGCGGAACGCTATGTTGCGGAACCTCTTTGTTCCACAGTGTTCGTTTCTGCTCACTGGTTAATGCCGGATACCCAGAAGCTGATTTTAGCTCTTGCTTATCTAATGTTAATTTCGACCCCTGATTATAGATGGTCTCGAAGAGAGACAAATGGTTTGAAATATAGAATTAGATAACTGGAGTGCATAGAAATCTTTTAGTATTACATTAAGTTGGAAATTGGACGGCATTGATGTGCCAGGCAGTCATTATCCACCACTTGTTTCTTTCAATATCTAAACTTGGAAAGTCGATTGTTGGTGTACTTTCTGAATGAACTTGTTTGTTATAGGTGCAATTGTTCTTTGGCTGGGGGCTATGATGCATGATGATTTTGTCTACTTTTTTTAATAAGATCACAAATCAACTGTATGCTGTGCCACTTGCCCATGGTGTTTGGGGCGGGAGGCTGCATCTGGGTCGTGCATTCCTGCTGATATTGTATTCCTACCCTGCCTGTCCCCTGTAACGTTTTTGATGGCTTGTTCCATGCAGATTTAAAATGGATGGGCTGGTTCAGAAGAAGGGGAGAAAGAGAAATGAAGATGGGTTTGGCACAGTTGTGGACTTCCTGTTGTCAAATGCTAGACTGGTGTTGGGTGTTGGCGGGGCTGCTATGCTTGGAATCGCCACTTTGACAGTGAAACGGGTAAGAACCTCTGTTTTCTTTGCCATGCTATTACTGATTTGAGGTTGATGGCCAGAGAGGTGGCAATGGTAGTGAGAAAATGAAACGATTTAAATGCAACAAGCTATTATCTTGCTGGATTTTGAGGAAGTTATGGCTACCGTGTTTTTAAAGCAAAATACGGATGTTTTAAGGGAAAAGTCAAAGTAATAATTCAGGGTGTGTTTCAAAGCTAGATCCCTGACACTACAGCCAAAGAAAGCTGGAAAAAAAATGCTCGAGTAGTGAGCCACCTTCAAGCTGTACAGCATCGGTGCAGCAAGGTCTGCCCAGCCCATGGCCAAGTCCTGACCTAAGCATACAAACTCAAAGCTAGAAGACTCCGGATACATGACTAAACCTTTGTTCAGTTGCGAATGTCCGGATTATAGTTCTTTGTACAGATTGGAGAAGAGGATACCTTGTGGTGGGACACTGTAAGCTTTGGTAATACTTGTGTCGAAATGACTCTGGTGATCCTGTAGAGCGGGTTGTCTCAAAACTCACCAATAAAATTGCAAAAGTAATAAAAAAAGAAAAGTGTACACCAGGCAATAAGTAATGCTATTTATTCCTGGCCCAGGCACAGCTGGGAAAGCGAAATTCTAACAGACGGCGGAACAGTACTGCATGAAAGGCGCTGTCAAATACGCCCCTAAAACAAACGTTTTTATAACCATAAAACTAACTAGCATCAAAGCAAATTGCAACATTGAGATAGTATTCCATGTGCATCTGATTGGTAGAGCTGTGTCATTATAGAAAGGCATACATTACCCCGCCGTGGTTGGATCCTGCAAACCTCACCACAACACCCTCAGCCACCTCTGTGACGTCACAGTCCAGCCAACAATTTCCACATCAATAGTGCCAAAACATTGAGGCATTTAAGATGGCCAGCAGATCTTTATTCATCTGCCACCGGTCATCTCCATCTGTTTCTCATGAAAATATAGTTGATCATGACACTTGAGGAGCCTTGAACTGCTGGCAAATTACCATTTTAATGTTGCATCCTAAGAACTCTTAGAACCTTTTCTCAGACTCACATGTGCCAAGGAGCAATTTGAAACCACCATGGGACACTTCAAAACTGCCAATAGACCAGTTTCATAAATTAATTTGCTGAATTCTAAAATTGTGTGCCCACTGCCTTTCTTCAGCACCCATGAGCTTAGCTCCCTGACCTCGAAAGTACCGAGAGCTATTCATTTCTCACCTTATGGTCCTGTGAATGTGTAATTTGCAATGTGGTGCCAGCCTCTGCTGCTACCAAGTGCGTTAGTAAAATGTGATAATGAAAGGCATGCTCCGAGGCCTGTTTAGAGTGCCTCGGTCTAATGTTAAGCCACGTATACTTACCTGTAATCCATCTTTATCTCCTATATGTTATTTTCTTGAAACACAATTATTTAGGGCATTCTCCAGCCTAGTGCATAGAACTGTGTAGCTATCAACTAAGCCCCCTCCCATTTTAGTGGGCTAATCCCACAGCTTATAAATGTGTGCCTTTTTACTGCGCTGAACTTGCATTTTTACCACATTATTCCTCCCTTTTATTGATCCATCAACAACAAACCCTTTTCCTTCTCCCAGTCCTCACTCTGCTGCCCTCTTTAGGGATCCATACTCTTTTTAGTCTGCGTGTCACCTTCATCTTCTTCCCAGTCTTCCAATGGTTCCTCTAGCCGCACACACCTCTCCCATCCTTATTGCATGAAATCCATTGGGTATCATAGTTCTCTAGATCTCCTGATGGTATTGTAATGTAACCCAGTCAACCTCATCATCAACCTTTTCACCCTTGGCTAGTTTGTTAACGGGCTTATTTTTATCATTTACCCCATCAACATTCAGGAGAAACATACATTGTCCTCTCCTTTTTTTAGTATAGTCTCAAAATAGTTTTGCCAATGCAGAAGGTGACGAGCATGAGGACCAGCGCAGGGACAGTCACTTGAAATACTCCTGAAAGCCAAACAGGCAACCCATGCAAAAAGGGTGCACAGCCGCCAATTGTTCGATTGCACTCAACTAGCTTTGTTTGTCATCTTCTCATGGAATGTCTATTTCATTGATAGCTGCACTCAGTGCTCCAGATAAGATTTTGAGGTGAGTTTTTACTCTCTATTTTTAAACTTTGAGAGTAAATGTGATTTTAAGAGAGTAAAAATTACTTTTCTCCTTCGCAAAAGAGTAAAATGTATGCGACGTCCAGCCGACGTGTGAAAAAAACTGTATGGAAATCTTTACTATGCGGCATCTTTCTGCATTGTGACAGAATACACCTTTCATTATTTGATCTCTCCTGTATATATTTAAATGTTGAAATTACAAAAACCTAGGCAATTATATAGTATAGCATACATGAATTTTTATTGTGTTTTGAGATTCGATAGCAGAATTGTCTTTTGATGTTTAATGAAAGTCCTAATTTCTTGGAGCTATTACTAACTAATGGTATGCCAATGTTAGATACAACAGTGCAGAGAGGCAAGGACTCCATGCTAAATTCTCTATCTAATCTAGTGGTCAAATGGTTATTTATATAGCTCTTTTGGCAAAGCGCTGTACATAGAACATATTTATCACAATTACCACCAAACCAAAAGTCGGTACTCCTTTATCAACCTCGAAAGGACAAAAGGCTGTGTTGGACTTCTCGGGATTCAAACCTGCAACCCACAGATCATGCAGAGATTGCAGCAACGAGTGCTGAACAGGCTGAGCTATCTTATTGGCTAACATCCTTCAGAGGTTGGTTAACTAAGTATTGACTGAGGTATAATGATCACAGTACCTAGATTTATTACGAGCCATTTATGAAGCGCTACATAAAGTTAAATACTTGGCGCAGGTTTTGCTGAGTTTCTATTTCAATTACCAATGTAACTTTAATTTGTTTGTTTTTGAACAGCGCTTGCACTTTCTTGAGAGTAAGGTTTTGGATGTTTTATTTGCAAGTCTTGAAGGTTTGAGAGGCCAGAACACCTGTGATCAGTGCAATGACAATTACTCACCCTTGAGCAAAGACTCTGCTGCCACTGACCATTTATAGTAATGTACCCCATTGACTGCAAGGTTGAATGGATGTAAACTAGACCGTGCATGGTCATCATTTTACACACTGTTTTTATAATTAGACTGTAAATTAAATTAGAAGTGTAAAAATGATCTGCCTCTGCATGATTATGGACCCAGCACCAGAACTCTGAAAAATACAATTGTGCAATACTGGTTTGCTTTCACTGTGCTTGCAGCTTAGTTTTCCATCTTATTAATTATACAATTCTAAAATTCTAGGAAACATGCACAGTGCATCTGAATAGAAATAAAGCATTCCTTTTATCACTGTGCAGTTTATTTTTTTGAAAGGCTTCAGAGAAATACTTTGTTTCAGAGGTGGCTTGCAATTACATCCTTGTAGATAAAAATCACAAGAAGCCTTCCGGTTTCTGTCAAGTAACCTGACCTTTGCACTGCCCTCTGCTCTAAACCTGTGTGTAAATGTACCCAGGAAAATAATAAAGCTGGCGTATTTACAAGATTTTCATGCGTAAAAAAATCCTGGTACTCTCCTTATCTGGAGCCCTGTCTGCACTCAATGGTCCATTTGTTGCTTATCCATTGTGCACTATGTTACAACAGCTGCTACCTATCTTGGCACAAACTCCTCCCTCTCTGGCAGTGAGAAGGTCCAACACGTGCCTATTCTGGAATGCCAATAAACGTAGCACCCTCAGATCTTCCTTTACCATGTTTAGGCCTTTTGCTATTGAATTGGCCAGTTGCAGTAATTCATACCTGGTGAGTTGTAGACACTTGGCATTAGCTGCCGTTTGCACACCTGGAAGCAGCAAAGACATACAAAAAGTGGTTGCCTTGGAAAACAGCCAAAACTCAGCAGGAATTACTGCCAGAATTTCTGCGCTCTTCTCGGACCAATAGTTACTTGCTCTCTCTATTTCTCTTTAGCACCCCTCGCTTTGTTTGCTCCTTGTTTTGCTGCATCACTTTTTCCTTCAACCACACCAAGTGCTCCTTTAACAAAAGCCCCATGTTATTGTTGCTTCGGGGCAGCAACAGGACAGGGCTGTGCAGTGTAGCAATCGCACAAACCCCACTGCAATCGGTAGGAAGCTGGGTGTAGGCCTTCGATCCACATGCCCACCACAGATTCATGATGACGGCTGTCCCCTGCGTCAGTGCCTCACTGCTGATCAACTTTGCACAGCCGGTGTCCGTTCCTAAATAGGTGGACCCAATGGACTTGACACACAGAGAAAATCATGTAAAGCTCTTTATGTAAACTGGTTGAGGTGTTTCACTTATCCTGGTCAATGCATGCACATACTTTCCCTAAATGCCTTGTAGCTATCGTTTATTTTAGACACCACATTTTGTTTGAATCTTACCAAGCCTTCAGCACGACATTGCATTATCTCCCCACCCCCATTGACCATTATACCACACTGTCCCTCTTGTTCTCATTAATGGTCTTGTGTGACACCATGATATACGAAGTCCCTCTTAATCTACACACTGCAGTCATTTGTGTTCACTAATCATTTGCCCCCCCCCCCCTTTAGAGCCTTCTGTTATATATTCTGCTATCATGTTTTTGGTTTCTATTTCTTCTGCCATCCTGTCAAGTTGCACGCAATTATCTGTGTAAACCTCTACTCTTTCATCCACCCACTGGACAGAAGCACTTGTTCCTTGAAATAGACCCCCAGTTTTGCAGAGGGATAGGTGCATTAGGCATCCTGCTTCCTCATATGATACAGCCTGAGGCAGGAAGCGATTGGGTGCCCCTATTATGTGTGGGATGAGTGAGCAGACGTAACATGTGCCGTTTGCCCTTTCTTTTCCCACAAGTAATATTTCATCATACCAGATGTTCCTGGATGTTATTGTTTGCCCCCTTTTAGTGTCATGATGGAATTACTCTTCATTTAACACATTAAAAATAGGAACGAGAGATCCCCAATATACTCCAGCCAGACCACAGGGGATAATGAGGCTAATACGCAAGCAGACATTTAATAAAGTGTTTTCGGAATATTACAGAAGTTTGTACTCCGACCCTCGGAGCGTGAGGGCAAGCTGCAAGATGTGCTGGATCTCATTACCCTGCCACACCTAGACGAACAGCAAATGAATATGCTGGAAGAGCCCATAACCTCAGAGGAAGTCCTGACCACAATAAGAGCATTGCCCTCGGGTAAGACCCCAGGCACAGACGTGTTGCCAGGGGAATTTTATAAGGCCTTACATAAGAGCCAGGCTTATATGTATAGCTCGTCTAGTCGGCGACTCTTAATTCAGCAATCATAGTGAACGTGTTCTTTGGCCTTGGATAGTATGAATAGGCCACTGGATGGGGATAGGAGACCCCTAATTGCACAATTTCATATTCCAGTAAAGTCGCAGGTCACTGGATTGACGGTAAGCCAAGAAAACTAGTCATAAAAGTAATGCAAAACTAGAAAGAAAATCCAGGACTTTGTGCCCAATTAAATTAATGCATGTTTATTCCTAAATTGCCCCTTGATAGCACGTGTTTCGGCCCTTCTGGGCCTTTTTCAAATCAGGACTTTCACGTTTTGTGTGTATCCACATAAATCTAATATTAGATATAATTGCAATACAATTCACAAAAGCGACAAATTCATGATGCATCAATATTCAAAAACAGCAAACCCAATGCCAAGCATACATAAATCCATGATTCGTGAACACATTTTTTAAATGAATTACAAAAAATGCACATAAATATTTATCCATATCCATGAGCTAAACAATAATGCACAAGAGACAGAAAAATAGGGGTTGGCATTGGGAAGGAATGCACGGGGTATGTGAAAAAACAATGCAATAAGTAAATCAAAAAACAGGAGAGCGGACGGACGGATAAACAAACAAGCAGAACACAAGAAAAAGGAATTTCCCATTAGTCACGATTCTACAAATCTCATGTTATTGGTTGTCACTATGTCTCAGTGATTAGCTGATTTATCCTTGCCGGTAGTCATTTGTTAACTTGTATCTTTGTTGTGTTGCACTTATATGGGTATAATATCTTCGACGTGAATCTAGTAACATAATGATTAAAAAAGTACCATTAGTCCCAGTGCCATAATTACCAGGATTTAAGTTGTAATTACGAACACTGGAATTGGAAATTTCTAGTCCATATTTATTTGAATATCCATATTAGGTAACCCATTAATAGTCACCTATAGTTAAACGGATCCTCATATCTAAACCTAGGGTAACAAAGAATCTTACCATATAAAATACAAGAGTACAAAAAGAAATTAAGACATACTTAGAACTTACTTTACTGTGTGCCGATTGTAATTAATTCTAGTTTGAGGGATCCTCATATCTAAACCTTGTGTAGTGAAAGTTCTCTCCATAAAAATGCAAGAGTACAAAACGAAGTTTAAACCGTGCTTGGGACTTACTTTACTGTGTGCTGGTCATACACGTTGGCTTGCTACTAATGCGAGAATGGCCGGCGCCATTTTGGAACTATTTGTTTAGATGTTCCCTAGGCAAAGCATTGCTATGTCCGCTGTTGCGTTCCGTCGCTAGTAGGCGGATTACTAACAGTTGCAATTGCCTTATAATAGTTTGCCAAGTGTTACATTAGGTGAACATACATTTAAGCATTTAGCAGGGAAGAAATATAATATACAAAAACCACAGTATGTCATTTGTACTAGGTTGTTGACTATTGAGCTGGTCGTCATGGCAACTCAAGTCTATGCACAGTTTTTAAAGCTATACTTACACCAGTCATAACTTGGTGTCTGCAAAGTCGTCCGAACAGCCTGAAACAGCCTAAAACACGCTAGTATTGCATTATTAGTTCCAAATAATAAAAAAAGAACTGAAAAATACAAAATAATAATAATAATAAAACGGGGGGCACGGTTTTTCTCAAGGTTAAATTGGATACTCATTGTCGTTAGGTGAACGGAATATTAATACCCTCAAGTGAAAATGAATACTCAGTAACAGAGTGACATATTAGATATTCCTCATAGTAGTAGGATGATAGTATAATAGTCCATCTAAGGTTGAAATAAGTGTGTTACAACATGCATGTCTGCCCTACAGGAACAACGCCATTTCAGTATCAAGGTTCAAGCCTAACACATTTGTGTTAAAGCAACAAATCAGTATAGCCTCTTTAATTGTGGTCTTATCATCCATCTGGTGATTCTTTTGCAAATGTGTGGATAATGGTAGGGTCACATCCTGGCTTCCGATTTTTGTCAGATGTTCACGAATCCTAATTCTTAGCTCCCTTTTGGTGCTGCCTATGTACATCTTCTTACAGGTGCAAATAATAACACAAACTACAAATTTTGAATTTATCATGTGTTTGATTTTAACCAATTTTCCGTTAGGACCCTCGAGTTATTTTGTCTTTGTCACCTGCAAATTTACACATCGCGCAAAAACCACATTTTCTGAAAACTGGTTCATTTTTAGTAAGCCAGGTGACTTGTTTATCATCCTCTGGATCTGGTAACCATGATGGACAAATTATTGATTTGAGAGGATTTGCTTTTTTGAAAATAATAGTCGGTCTATCTTCAACAAATTTACGCAAATTCTCATTCAATTGCGGTAAGTGCCAATGTTTTTGTAAAGTTTTTCTGATTATTTGGTGGTCCTTGTTGAATTGAGTTATAAACATTAGTTTCATTGGTTTTCCCTCTATTGTGAATTTTAGGGTTAAGGTATCCTCCTGTTGAAGATTCTTCGTTTTCTCAAAGGCCTTTTGCAAGCACTTGTTCGGGTACCCTCTCTTTTTGAAGCGGTTAATCAAAAAGTTGCACTCCTGTTGGAATTTCTGATCATCTTTACAGTTGCGCCTAGCACGAATATATTCTCCAAGGGGGATATTGTGTATTGTTGTACGCTGACGACAACTGTTCGCATGTAAGATGGAATTAACTTCGGTTGGCTTCCGAAAAGTCCATGTTTCCAAATGGTCATCTTGTACATGAATTTTTCGACACCCAACCAATGCCACTCAAAATTGGACGACCCTCAGGTATGGTATGGTAGTGTTTATGGATCTTGGGTAAAAAGTACATGGTTGGTGTTAACGGATTCTTAGTCAGGAAATATGATCTTTCTTCATCAGTGATGAGGCCTTTTTTATGCCAGGTATGTATTGATTCTTCAATGTGATTTAAAATTGTTTGACTTGCTGAAAAATTAAGTTGCCTGTAACATCCAGGTGTTAGTAGATGATTTGAGGCCATACGTAAGTCTTCTCTGTCCATTATTACAATATTACCTCCTTTATCTGCCTCCTTAATGACTATCGAGGTGTCCTCAGATAAGGTCTTAAGAGCTTTTCTTTCCCCCTTTGTCAGATTGTCTTGTTCATGGGGGAGCCGTCCTGTGTCATTATTCTTACACTGAGAGAGATTGTATAGATCTTTTGTAACTGCTCTGTAGAAAGTGTCAATGATATTGTCAGTTGGTAATTGGGGAATGAATTTGGATTTAGTTTTCAATTCTTTGGTGGTCACAAGGTCCGGTTTGATCCGAAGTTCATATAATAGATTACGAATATCAAAATTCTCATCTTCAGTCAAAGATCGTAGTACAAACGTATCTTCTATGTCCTGTATTGTTAAATCGCTAGTAAGCGTTGGTACTTCTTTGACTTGGTAATCCCCAGGTGCTTTGGTGGCGAAACATTTCTTAAGTCCAAGTTTACGTATGAATTTAAACAGATCAATATGTATATCAATGTCCTGTAAACTTTTCGTTGGTGCGAATGATAATCCTTTGTTCAATAACTTTCTTTCATCCTCTGTGATAGGTCTTTTAGAGAGATTCAATACCAAGTCCTTACTTATTTGTTCTTGGTGATTTCCCTCAAACTGGCCCTTTTCTGCCTTTTGTTTTCTGCAGTGTTGTCTTGTCCTCCACTGCCTGCATCTCTCTCTCACTCCCTCCTTCCTCTCCTCCTTGGGGTGGGTTGGGTATATTCACTATGGGTTGTAGTTGAAAACGGACGGTTTTCTGAGTTAGATTTCTATTTCCCTTCTTATACCATTTGATCTGGTTCATGAATCCTTTATCTTGTTTGTCCTGTGTAATTCCAACATCCGCAATATCTGGTTCAGAATCTGCTTCTGAGCTTGCAGATGAAGTATTAGGTGTGGAACTTCTTGATGTTGATTTGGTTTAGCTGTCGTATTTCGTTTGAAAAGTATACACTCTATCTTCTCTGTAATCACGGTCATCCTGGTAACTTTTTCTTAATTTTCTGATTTTGACTTCATCCTGATATGTTTGCAGGATATCATACATTTTATCGTAATTCTTGAGTTTGGTTTCTTAACTGGATTTCTTCTCACTTATTTCTTTCCTGATGGTCTCAATCCCTTCTATTGTTCTCTTATGTTGTCTTGTAGCATGCTCAATTAGTAAATCCATCATCTTCATAGAGCTGTTACTAAGGTTGGCCTCCCATGCTTCAGCCATATCATTGTCTTCACTACTGCTGAAGTTAGGAAATATTAGAATTCTGAGACCACGTGGGACTTGATCATTTTTAACATAATTGTCTAGGGAGACTTTCTCCCAATATTTGTCTATTTCCCTTTTAGATTTCCAACCAGATAAATTTGGTGCGAAGATCCTCTTGTCCTTTACTTAGGTTAGAAAATGCATGTGTCATATCACCTTTTTTCGTAAATAAATTTCTTGTTTCTTCTTCTCGGTTTTTAAGAAATGCTGCCATTATGGTGATGTACGTTGATTGGTCTGCCTTGTTGCCAAGCTGTAATGTCACAAACTTTACATAAGAGCCAGGCTTTATATGTACAGGTGGTCTAGTCGGCGACTCGTATTTCAGCAATTATAGTGAACATGTTCTTTAGCCTTGGATAGTATAAATAGGCCACTGGATGGGGATAGGAGACCCCTAATTGCATAATTTCATATTCCACTAAAGTCACAGGTCACTGGATTGACGGTAAGCAAAGAAAGCCCGTCATAAACAGTAATGCAAAACTAGAACGAAAAATCCAGGACTTTGCACCCAATTAAATGAATGCCTCTTAATAACACAGCCTTTTTCAAATCAGGACTATCACATTTTGTGTGTATCCACATACATCTAATATTAAATATAATTGCAATACAAGGGCGGGAAGTTAACCGTTTTATTAAAGTTTGTATTGTATATAATTATCTATGCCACTGGAAGCACAGAAAGTACCTGAGGTTCGCGGTTGGCGGTTCTCATTATCAATTTTGGGTTCTGCCATTCACGCTCACCTCAGCCCCAAGGGTCTTCACCAAGCTTATGGCAATGGTGGCAGTAACTCTAGAGCGGGCAGGGATTCACATCTACCCCTACCTGGACGACTGGTTGATCAGGGCTTGTTCTCCTGAACAGTCTGTCATCTCAGTCGCCCTGCCACTTCCTCCACAAGCTGGGCTTCTCCCTGAACTTCAAGAAGTCCCATTTGACACCTTCTCAAAAGCTTCAATTTATTGGGGCAGTCCTGGATTCAGCCGCTGGGAAAATCTTCACCAGCCAAAGGGTTCGACATCTTTTGCAGATGGTCCAGGAATTTCAGAGTGCCCAACACCTCCCGCCTACGATTTCTTAAGGTTGCTCGGCCTCATGGCATCCCGCCTTCTTCTGGTGCCAGAAGCCCGTCTGTGAATAAGATCCCTTCAGCGGGCTCTCAGATCCCAGTGGTCTCAATTCTCCGGCAGAATGACAGACCTTCTCCAGGTCCCGATAAAGGTTGCCCTCGATCTCCTGTGGTGGGCCAGCCGAGAGAATGTGATGAGAGGAGAACCCTTTTTGGCAACCATGGCTGGAGATGACCATTGTGACAGCCGCCTACCTCACTCACAGGCTGGGGAGCGACCATGAGTGATCTATCAGTAAGCAGACACTGGTCTCAGTCGAAGTCCAAGTTCCATATCAACCTATTAGAGCTGACGGCCTTCCTGCCCTCAATACGGGGGGAAATGTGTCCTGATGATGACTAACAACACAGGGGCCATGCATTACCTCAACAGGAGAGGGAGTGTATGGTCACTGCCTCTGTGCAGAGAGGCAATGCAGCTCTGTTTCTGGGCACTGAGGGAAGGAATCACTCTTCTGGCAGTTCATCTAGTGGAGAAGAAAACACGGCGGTGGAAGCTTTGAGCAGGCAGAGCACAATTTCCCACAAGTGGTAACTACCTCAGGGAGTCCTTCTGGAGATCTTCGCTCTTTGGGGAACCCCTCAAGTGGATCTGTTCGCGACCTGTCATCCGGAAGTGCAAACTGTTCTGCTCCAGGGAATTTACCCAAAGTGGAGCTCTAGGGACGCATTCGTTAAGGACTGGGAGTTTCCATTTTTGTAGGCGTTTCCACCAGTCCCTGCTATTCCTCATGTCACCAGGAGCCATGACCCACATTGCTCCGGATTGGGCCAGGAGAACATGGTACCTGGACCTTCTGGAAATGGCCATCTGCCCTCCAATTTATCTTCCCCCCTCCCCCAAAGAGAAGGACCTACGTTCGCAAGAGGGGGATGTCGCATTCTTCACCCAGAGTTCAGGACTCCCAATCATTACGCCTGGTGTCTGAAAGGGTGAGATCTGAGGAAAGGATTGGGATTTCCAGAAAATGTGATGGAGGTGTTGCTTTCAACTAGGAGACAAGCAACTAAATCCATGTACCGCTGCCATTGGAATACGTTTCGCAGCTGATGTAGGGAAAAGAAAGTTGATCCTTCCACATGTAAATTTCCATGGTCTATCTTTCGATTGCAAGTGGCCACGGTGAAGGGTTACTTAGTGGCACTGTCTATCTATAAGATATCTCTGGGTGAGGGATCGTACTGCAAGGCGTCGATTGTGGTACAATTTCTTGAAGGCTTAACACATTTGTTTCCGCCTATTCCCTTCATCGTGCCATCATGGGATTTACATCTAGTACTAAGATATCTTGATGGAAGCTCCATTTGAGCCCTTGCATTCGTGTCATTTAAGAATGCTCACTATACAAATTGCCTTATTAGCAGCAATCCCATCTGGCCGTAGGTTAAGTGAGCTACGGGTCCTGTTTTCTAAACCACCTTTCAATCCTTTTCCAAGGACAAGGTAGTTCTAAGAGTTTGGTCATATTTCCTTCTGAAAGTTGTGTCAGAGTTTCACCTTGCACAACATATCGTGTTATCAACATTTTATCCACCTCTGCATCCATCAAAGGAGGCGGGGCGACTACATGGTCTGGACCCTAAAAGGGTGCTAAGTTACTACAAGAACGGCAAATGTTTGTCAAGATGATCAGCTCTTCATTGGTTACTCTGGTCAAAGATTAGGCTTGGCGGTCACAAAACAAACTATCTCTAGATGGACTGTCATGTGCATAACAGAATGCTACTCATTGGCAGGCCAAGATTAGCCCAAAGGTTTTAGGGCGCATTCCACTAGTGGTGTGGATGCTTCCTGTGCTCTGGAAAGAGGTGTGCCTGTGTGGGTCATTTGCAGAGCAGCGTCCCTTCATGCTTTCAGTACATTTTACTGTGTAGATTCTTTATCTGGAGAGGAAGCCAAATTTGGTAAAGCCGTCCTTCATAATATAAACAAATGGGAACATTCTTGTTACCCACCTCCTAAGTGAAACTGCCATGGGAGTCTATCAAAGATGAGGAATACGTGGGAGGACACAATCCATTTGAAGAACAAGTTACTTACCTGTGGTAATGTTCTTTCGACTTCATGTTCCTGCCACGTATTCCTCATCGCCCTCCAATCCATCTCCTCTTGCTCGCCTACAATTTCCGTGTCTTACACCTTCCTTTCGCGCAACATTGTCTCCTCCTATGACAGAGCATGCAATTCAAAGGAGGGAAAAACTATAACTGAGGTAATGGTCAGCGGGAGTGCTTCATATACCAGCATCAACGTCACGGGGGTCGCTACGGAGGCCGGCAAAGACCAAGCTTCAACGCTGCACGACCCTAGGAAAAAAGTTTCTGAAGCAAGCTGCAAGCAGACTTGGATATATCAAAGATGAGGAATACATGGGAGGAACATCCAGTCGAAAGAACGTTATCACAGGTAAGTGACTTGTTAATCTATATGTTTTTTTAAAAGATTCTCGACCAAACACAGCCTTGGAGGAGTGCATTTATGGCCTGCAAAGACGTTTAGGACTCGTGTAGAGAAGAGACTAGTGTGTTATAGAACAGCTTTTTGCAAGTCATGAAAGCAGCACACAGAATCCATGTAGCCTGATGCTGCAAAACATTTACAAAATAAAAATAAATGCAAACAGGTATTGATGGCAAAATCTTACAAAAGGTATTACATTAAGAGTAGGCAAGCACCTATTTCATTTTTATAAATCATGTATTTCTACTTAAACCATATTTCAAGCAAAAGTAATTTCTGTTTGTTTGGTATGACATTTATCTGACCTCTTTGTTAATTCCTCCCTTGGGAATAAGAAGACATTTGTTCATGTTTTTTGGTATTTGTATTTCTTTCCGTTATTAAAATGTGGAGAAACTCACTTTATACAAATTTTACCCAACTAGTTTTCCTAGGACAATGGATGTCTATGCATTCAACACTACCACAGTTAGTGGTCTTTGAGCATGTGCGTCTGCTGTTAACTGTTAACGATTTCAATCAGGTGACACACACCTTGGTCTCGGCCTAGTAAGCAGCACACGACTGAAATGCATATCTCTTTATATTAGATTCAATATTGAGATGGTACACCACTCATATCCCACCCCCTTTTCAAATACCCAGGTCACAATGCACCATAAACTAGGCTGGTTGGTCAAATACATTATTTATTTTAAAATTCAAAAGAAATCATACACTTTTTAATATAGGGCAGCAATCACCAATGGGGTGATAATTACAATGAGAATGCAAGCAATGCACTGGGTTTAACTTTCGTGGGTAACATATACACAGCACAGCAGAATAGGAGCACTTTTTTATTTAGGACAGATAGCACCTAAGTTAGAATTACCCCCTGCAATGTCCCTCAACCCACAAATAATCAATGCTGAGTGGATAAACAGAAGCAGCAGGTAATCAGGAATGAGAAATAGGAAACCGAATCCAAATCTGATCTTCCCTCCCCAACTGAGAGAAAAACGGATTTTAAACTATCAAATGAAACTCGAAATGGACAAATAAATACTGAATGTGTGTTAAAAACCTTGAAGAAAATACAATTCCACACTAAAGCAGCAATGCAAAGACACTAACAATCACAAAGAATGGATTACCAAAAGCATACAATTCGAAAATGAGTAGAAAGTTTAAAACATATTGCAGCAAAATTGCATGTGTGAAAGTTGCAGTTTTTGGTGTCGGGTAGAGGTATATCTCAGGTACAATATGAAGGTGAAAGTAAGTCTCTAGCTGGCAAATTGAGAGAGATATGGAAAGTAGAGTGAGGTTTGTTTTTAGGTAAATAGAGCAGTGAAAAGAGGAATCGGTTTTAAAATTGAAAGGCAAATATCACTTAAACTAGATTTAATGGCTAAGAAAAGAGGAACGCCACCTGTTAATATCAAGTTATGCTGCAGTTGTAACCCTTCACGCAGTGTTACCCTTTCTTAAAGAAAATGAATTTAAACACAATATCGCTGAAGACTTAGGATCTATGCAAGAAAGAAATGAAGAGAAACGTGGCGCTAACACTAGAAATCAATGGCAAGGTTGCAAGAATGATTCTGAAAGTTTTACAAGTTATCAGGGTAAGGATAGGATGACTTGGTAAGTAGGATAAGGACAAAGGCAAGACAAGTAAACTGTGGATTTCTCTGGGGTAAGGATGATACTTAGAGTCCACTTTTAGTTTGGGATTTTGAACCGTCAAGGGTTCTGGTCACTACACGGCAGGGCGCCTGGCAAACAGCTGGGCAGTTCTGGTCACCGGATGGCACTGAACTGGCAATTCTGGTCACTGGATACTAAAGATCAGCTGGGTGGCAGGTTTGCAGCAAGCATGCAGTTAGTGGTGACATGATGCTTTCCCCTTTGGTTATTTGGGAATTTTAGTGGGATTTCAGAATTGAGGCCTGCTGGAGCAAGATCAGCAATACTTGGGTTTTGCAGTGGGCCCTGGAGTAGGGTCAGCAATGCTTTGGCCTTGTAGTTGGGATCAGGAATCTAGATGGAACAGGAACAGGACGCCGGCACAGGAAAATCAGGAAGAGTGTGTGTCTAGAGTCTTGTCAGAGACTCTTATTTATAATGCCTAGTGACATCATCAAAGTACATGACTGGGGCAGGCTTAACTAAACACTCCTCTAACAACGGAATTGGACAAGGTGATAGTCTCTGCCTCGCTCTCAGCTGGTTGGATTTCAAGAAAATGAAGTCAGATTTATGTGGTGAGTTTTACAATGTCCAAAAACCTCCCACAATTACTTTAACTAAAATACGATTTTGCCGCAAACATACATTCATATTGCAATCTCTTAACAAATTATATACACAGGTTACATATTTTGTGCAGCACATTGCAGTCCAATCCTCCAGTCCGTGAGACCTTGTTTTGCCCTTCTACCAGTTTTTCGCGCTTTTCAATGGGATTTATAATGATAAAAATTCTATAACTTTATACTTGGGTGTGGATTATCATAAGGGATGTATGTACAAACATTTGCAACATGGATGCTTTTCCCGCAATCCGCTGGACTTTGCCATTTCTGTCCCCAAGGTGTCAATTAATTCTACCAAGTCTCAAAAGAAAGCCCATAAAATTATATTTAAGACTGCAAACTTTTTACATTTTTACTAATTCTTGCTGCAGGGATAAAAGTCTTTACAGTTTATTTATAAAATAGTCTTTGAAAGCAAATGGCAGTCCATGTCACTGGATCATTTTGTTTCCTTCCTTCAACTGTTACCAACTGTCATTTCCTTCAAAGCAAGTTGGTGGTTTCTCAGCTTAATTGAAGGTTTTATTGCGACTTCACAGGTTAGTATCCCAGGACTTCTATTGTCACAGCCTGGAGCACAGGTGAATGTCAGACAAGCGTGTGAACTTTCTTTGTCCTGGCCCATTCAAGGTTTTTCAAGCTGGCAATGATCACTTTCGTGTCCTGGAAGTTTATGGTGTGTCTCCCTTCCTAGGTGGAAGTTTCAGGGCTGGCAACTGGAATAACTTTTTTTTCTTTTTTTTGGGGAGCTTGCAAATTCAGCCCATGTTTTTTTAAATCTTTATTTTCTTATTTTGGGTCCGGAATTAAAACAAACCTGTGGAATAAAAATAGCCCCTATATGTATTTTCACCAGCCACAAACCCCTTCACATTGCTAGGTAATGGCAGGCTTTCCTTCAACAGTTTACTTTTTAAATGGGCATTTTTCTCCTTTAGTTTTGCAAAAAGCCCATTTTTACATGTGTTGAAAACTGCTAGCATTTCCTTCTTTAAAAATTGGTTTGGCAGCTCCTGGAGTCCCACACTGTCTTTGCAGCTATAGTAATTTTCTTGAATGCAGGAGTTTTGTCTGAAGCACAGATATCTTGAAACTGACCTGGCTCAGAGAGTTGGACTCTTTGAACTGCTGAGCTGTGGGTACTTTTGTAAAAAAATAAATGCATGTTCCCGGGCGAGTAAAAGTGAAGTTGCTTGTTGATTTCTCTCAGAGTTGGTTTGACAGGGCCTGTCATTCAGAAATCATGTCTTGTTTTGCTGAGCCACAATGCGATATCCTGGGCATGGCAGGGCCTTTCTAATCACAGTAGTTTAATACAGAATAGATGGAATTAGCGTCAAAGCAGCATTTTTAAAGGGTGAAAATGTTTCATTTTGAAGGGGAATTTTGGGTTTTCAGCAAAGCAGTGCTGCCTTCCCACTTTATTCCCTTTATATGTTTCAGAACACACTGGCACGCTGCTTCAGTGTGTCCCCTTGTTCCATCATGCCTGAAGTGTGCTAGGCAGGATGGTGCAGCCGTCTTTTTGTTGCTGCAAAAATGCAGTTTTGAGGTCCTGGTGAGCACAGGAGCCAGCGCAGACATTTGCTGTTTTCTTGAGCAAATGCAGCTTGGTGATGTGGTGAACTACTGTTGAGTGGGTGAATATATCCCACATATCCCCTGTCCCCCCACTCTTCTGAGATTTCAAGTCGAGGGAGAATCGGGCAAGTGGGATTTCTTCATGGGACAAGCAGGGTCAGTCATGTATGAGTCCTTCCATCAGAGAGCGGTGCGTCACGTTCCTCTCACTGTCTCTGGTTGGAATGTGGAACGACACCCCCATCTTTCTCTTGGATCTTCCTTTATGGTGTTGAGCGACAACCCTGGATTTCCTTGGGTTTCTTCTTTCCAGGTCCCCGAGGAGGTCCTCCTTGGTAGTAATGGTGCAACCAGTACAAATCTATGAAAGAGAACCCAAACCGGTTACTACCATTTCCCACTAACTGCCCTCCAATCGGGTTAACAGCAGTTGGATCCGCAGGCATTCAATGACGACAATTAATAATGAAGAAAAATACTCCCTGTTACATGATTATACCAAAACTCTGTTCCCTTTTGGTTCTTTTTTTCTTATTCTCATGTTTCAGATGTCTCCTCTATTTGATTCTCTCTGGGCTCCTCAATTTGTTGCAAAGTGTGCCTAGGATGACAGCTCTTTAGCTGATTAATATGGACCCATTTCTCTTCTGTCAATTTGCCTTTGGGGATGCAGATTCTGTAGGCATCAGGTAAGATTGTATCTACAATTTCAAAAGGTCCTCGCCATCTATGCAAAACTGTGCGCTCTTTGGTCTGGTTACTTTGGAAATTGTACATGTAGACCCTGTCTCCTAATTGGTATTCCTTTTTGGTTGTTTTTAGATCATATTGAGTCTTCATGCCCTCTGCAGATCTTTCTAGATTTCCACTTAGCGTATGCAAAAGCATGTTGAAAGTGTTTCCTTAGATTCTCAACATACTCATGAGTTGTGAAGGCATTGATCAGTGCCTGCTCTTTTGTTCTATAGAGCAGATGCTGAGGTAGCACCATCCTTCGTCCAGTCATCAGCTCAAAAGGAGACATCTTGGTTGCAGAAGAAGGTGTAGATCTGATGGCCATCAGGACAAGTAGTAATCGGATGTCACAACTTGGCCCAGAATGCTCACAATGGTTTTATTGTACCTCTCAACTCCACCACTAGAGGACCGGCGGTATGCAATGTGACTTTTCCTTTTTACCCAAGTATCTCCCACATCTTTGTCATCACTTCGCTGGTGAAGTGACTACCTCGGTCTGACTCAATCCTTTGGGGTAGGCCAAAACGTGAGAAGATGTGATTGATCATCAGGGCAGCTGCTGTTTCTGCCTTGCAATTTGGGGCGGGAGACATTCCACCCATTTGGTAAACATGCATGTTATTGTTAACATGTACTTGTTCCCCCTAGAGGAGCGAATCACAGGCCCGATGAAAACTACTTGTAAATCTGACCAGGGCAGTGTCATCCCCCTCTTCAGGAGGGGGAGCTCAATGTGTGAGTGATGTTGGCTGAAATTGTTCACACACAAGACACCCCTTCAAGTATTGGTCGAGGTCCTGCCCCATGTGTGGCCACTATGCAACCTCTCGCAAGAGTTCTAAAGTAGTTTGAAACCCCCAGTGACCGGCTGTGGCCGCATCATGGGCATGACTTAGCATCAGGCTTCAGAATGAGGTAGGGGCCACCCACTGGTCACAGCCAGATATGGATCTCCTTACCAACAAACCGTCTTGGATTCAGAACATTTTTGGACATTTCATCAACACTCTGAGGTCCTCTTTCCCAAAGTTATCGGTATCCCTCAGGGGAAAGTTCTCAGGGTCCTCAATGTGTTGATAACATTTACCAATAATTGGATCCCCTTTTTGTGCCGTAATTAAATCAGCATCTGGGGTCTCCTTACTCCACTGGGCAGTTGAGAGTTCATTGTGAGCGTTTGTCTGCGACCTAGTAATATCAGTGATCTGGATTTCTCCCAGCAGGGACTTGGTCTCAAGGAGATCCCCCTGGATGGCTACGGTTTTGGCCAACTGATCCGCTAGGTCGTTTCCAGTTTTGTCTGGCCCCTCTATCCTAGAATTACCCTTGATCTTCTTCCGATAGATGGTCATCCCCCTAGAGGTGACCAGATCATCAATATTTTGGATGAGCTTGCCATGTTTGAGCAGTTTATTATTAGCACATAGCATGCCTCTGGTTTTCCAATTCACCATGTGCTCCACGAACCAGTTCCGGACATAATCTGAATCTGTGATTATGACCAGTTTGTGGAGTTTGTGTTGGATGGCAGTGAGGATGGCTTGATGAACTAACATCAATTCTGCCACCTGACTACTGCAAGGGCCGATTTTGTACCCAGCAGTGGGTTCTGGGTCATCATTCACCCAGGCATTCCCAGCGCCGGCCACCAGTTCCTTTTCCCTGTTGTTGTCAACATGATAGGAACACCTGTCCACATAAACTGTGGGCATTCCCTCGCACTGGTCTTCTTCATAAACTTGTGTGGGGAATTCAGGTACGCCTCCAATTTCGACCTCAAGACCGTTTTCTCTGGCACAATCATACAAGTCAGCCAGACCTTGCTCGAAGGGACTCTTCTTGTTTTGGCCATATCTGACCTCCACAGGAAAGCCTTGCATTGACAGAATCCAGGAAGTAATTCTGGAATTACTCACATTTCCGGGCCGGATTCTGTAACTTTGGAGATATTGCAAAGGCTGGCGGGGAGTCTCCACTATGATGGGTTCCCCCTGGATAAACGGGCAGTGATTTTTCAATGCCCAGAGTGCCTTCTCACAATCGTTGAATTTTTCCTCCATCGGGGATAAAGTCTTGCTTGCATAGGAGATTACTTTATTGACCTTGTCATGCTTTTGATATAATACTGCGGTCAAGCATGTATTCGAGAACCCTGTCTCCAAGAAGAACTCCTTGTTTTTGACTGGGTAAGCTAGACAAGGCGCTTGTGAGGGGCTTTTTTTGAGTTACTTTACTGCCTCGGCTTGTTCTGGACCCCACTCCCACTTGCCCCCCCTTCAACAGATGAATCGGGGGTCTTGTGATCTCTGTTTAATCCTCAATGAACTTCCTACTGTAATTTGTCAGTCCAGGGAGGCTTCTTGGCTCACGCAGAGTTGTGGGGTCTTTCAGTTTTAGTTGTGCTTCCAGTTTCTTCTCCTGGGGACAGACCTTCAGGAGTTACCTCATGCCCCAAGAGGTTGACCCGGGTTCTGCACCACTATGCCTTTTGAAAGGACAGTTTTGCTCTGGCAACCCTCAACTGTGTCAGAACATAATGGATTTCCTCTATGTGCGCCTCCACAGTTGAGCTTTTTTATGAGGACATCATCCACATAGGCCAGGTTACCCCTTACACCCAAGTCGGGCATGGCCTTATGTAGGAAGATGTTGAATTTGTTGCCAGAGTTGATGTATCCAAAGTGAGTCCGGGTCCACATGTATTGCTGCCCCCGAAGGTAAAGGCCAGCTTGTATTGGTCATCCCTAAAGACGGGCACGGTCCAGTACCCATTGGTCAGGCCAATGGCAGTGTATACCTTT
Source organism: Ambystoma mexicanum (assembly GCF_040938575.1). Lineage (NCBI taxonomy): Eukaryota > Metazoa > Chordata > Amphibia > Caudata > Ambystomatidae > Ambystoma > Ambystoma mexicanum. The sequence goes on along the minus strand of NC_090923.1, from coordinate 1,341,619,099 downwards.
GACCCCTGGATCTGGGCCAGCGCCTGATCAATGTAGGGGAGAGGCCATCGTGATATATGGACCCGTTTGTTTAGCTCCCTAAGGTCAGCACAGTGTCTCCACTGGCCGTTTGGTTTTAAAATCCCCAGCACCGGATTATTAAAGGTGTTGTGGACTGGACGAATTATCCTACGGGACTCGAGGTTTTTGATGATTTCCGTCAGGGACTCTATGGATGCGAGAGGCAAGCGGTATTGCTTCACAAACATTGGAGTCATTCTAGGGTCCGTGGGAATTGTTGTGTGGATTTCGGTGCGACCACAGTCATAAGAGTCCACCGCAAAGAGATCTTGAAAATCTAAGAAAACCTGTTTCAACTTTTACTTTTGCTCCGGAGTCTCACCGGTATCAGCTAAGTTGGCTCGCTCTTCAACCATTTGCCTGAAGCCTGGAAAGACTTCCGGTTTAGCTATCTAAGCGGCCTCCTCCAGCTGGGTAGGAGAGGTTCCTGGTTAGAGTATTGACCTGGACAGAGGGTTTCAGGTAGGGAAGGCTGTCATTGTGGACCTGGAAGATCACCTCCTCCTGCCTGATGTCGCAGTTCACCTCTTCCTCACAGTAAGGGCAGGAAGAGTACACCAGGAAATTCCCCCCTTGACGGGTGAAGATCGTGTCTGGTGGTAAGTCATTGTCACAATCACTGTCAAAACAGTCATTGGGAATGGGTCCTATCAGTTCATTACCTAGATCCATGGAAAAATGTTGGTCATCAACCGCCATTCCAACAATGAGGCCTGTGCCCAGAGTGATACTCCTAAGGTCGCTCTTATGCATCAATATTGGAATGATGTTGTTTTCTACATTGACTAATGGTGTTGGGTTTAACCCCGACCCCTGTTGTTGGAGATGGGCATTGAGGTATACATATGCGTCAGGATTTTGCAGTGTCTGTCCTCGTTTAAATTTTAATTCAAGTGGGAATAGTCGCGTCCGTCCTGAGATGCTGACCCCCTCTCCAATTTGAACTTTGTAATTGATGAGGTCCAAATTAATGGCAAACCCATTGCGAATGTCACTGCCTAAATAAAATGCAGCAGGACATCTTGCACGACCCAACAATTATGTACTATGCTTTTGTTGCCTATAGAAATTTTGAGCATACACCTGCTAGGCAGGAGATGTTTGGAATTGGGAGTTTCCAGACCCATTTCCCACTTATCGATCAATTTAAATGTGGGAATGGCTGGATCTTTTGGGAGATGTCGGAGCATGGCTTTGCAGATTAAGCTCTTACTGTTGTTCACGCACACTCAGGCGAGAACAGATTCCTTCCCCTCATTTAACTGAATAGGGATGAATAACCGTTCTCTAATTTTCTGAATGTCAGCTAAACCTTGAGCTGGTTTCTCATCACTTTTGGCTATGGGATTGGGTTTTTCAGATTGTGAATTGGTATAGCATTTCAAAGTATTCCCTTCCAGTGTAGAATGCCCCTTGAAACACGAAAGAAGGTTGATTTTCATGAATGGAGAGGAGTTCCCATCACCAGATGGTTGTCCTACAGCAATTACAGTCACGTCAGGTATTTGACTGTTCTGGAAATGAAACTCAATATGATCAGGTTTTTGTTCAACCATGTGTCGTGTGCCATTTAAACTAGCATGGTTGACCACCTTTCAATTTTATTGACCTGTTAGTCTGAGTCCAGAGGACCTTGTTCACACAGTCTATTAGGGGGGACAGCCTACACAGGATGTCATTCCCCAGTAGACAGGGTGTGCCCTCTGGAGTCACGACTATGACCGGGTGTTTCACTTTGTGTCGTCCAATTTTTATTTCCAAATCCGCAGTCCCCTCAACAGGAATTTCATTCCCATCAAAGTTCTGGAGTTGTCCAGGAGGAGGGATCTGGTATCTCACCCCCTTTCCTGAATTTAGCTGATCAAAGGTCCTTTTTGACAGAAGAGTGGCTTGGGATCCAGTGTCCGCCAGTGCCAAAAATGTACACTACCCTTGCACCTGGACTGGGGCATAAAATCTACCCTCCTTCTCCTCAAGGGGGCAAAGATAATGTGCATTTTGAGTAAGCTGGGTGGTCAACTTCCTTATTTTTGACTCCGACACAGGGGTAGTTTGGGCATAATTCTGTGTGGGAGTTTGGGGATCTGAAAGAAAAATTTGACATTTGGATATTTGGGGAGTTTTGGGTTGCCCTTTTTCTGATTTTGGGCTGCCCCCCCCCCCCCTTTTTGGAGGCAGTTACCAGAATTGGTTGGTGAGGTTTGTGATCCCTCTGTTACTATTGGGTTTCCTAGGTGCTCATTCTGGGGTTCAATAATGGGTGATTCTGACTCAGTCCCCACATCCACCCAGTCTTCATTTAAATCTCTCGGGACCCATTTTTCTTTGGGAGGAGTTCCCCCTGTCCCTGAAGGAGAAGATTTTTTTTCCCAGAATCCTCTAAGGATTCTTCCCCTTCAAATTGGAGGACACTAGCTTCCTCCACAAAACAGGTCTTTTTGAGTTCTTTATTTCTCCTACTCACCCTCTGTTACTTTGGTTGCAGATTTTCGGGGGGCAGGAGATTTTTGTTCCGGTTCCTGGGTGTCCAGAGGCTTTTCACGTGTGAGGAAGGAAGCTTCCTCTAGGGCTTTACACCTCCCTTCCCCCTGTGCCGCCTCCTCTGGAACCAGTGAGTTATCAGGGTTCTCACCCCGTCATTGTTCTGGGGTGCCAGACCCTTGGTTTATGGGATTCTGAGCCGCCATGCTTATCTGAGGGTTCTGTTGAGCCCTCAACATGCGACCCAGCTCCTGAGTAAGGTTTTGGACCTGGCGCTCCAGTTGGGACACCCGTTCCGGCTGGTACGGGGGTCTCTGGTCAACCCTAGGTGGATCACAGGAAGGGTAACTATCCCTTCTCCCGTAGTACCCTGGATATTGTGAATTTTGGTAACCCTCCACCCATGGCCTCCCCTCTCCTGGATTGAGTTGTCTCGGTTCATGAAATCGGGGAATGAAAGGAGGGTTGTCCTGCAGGTTGGGGTTTAGTGAGTATCGGCGGAAGAAACTTAACCCAGCATTTGGGGAATTACTGCCCTCCTGGCGGAAGTTAGGAGGGAAGTTTCCCGGGGCAGTACTTACTTGATTGGATCCCCACCCCTTGGGCTGGGGGAATCCATGCATACCCCAGGATTGGTCGGTTGCCCTTGTATCGGGGGCTGATGTAATCAGGGGAGTTAGGCGTCCCATTAGTGGGATTACCTCCCTGACAGCCACCTGTTTGCGATTGGCCTGAGGTTCTTCTGGGTCTTTGATTTTGCTGATTTGGTGCAGGTATATTTTTAGGCCCCCTCCATCTCTAGGTCTAAAATGGGGGCAACCTTCACCTCCGCCACCTTAGCAGCAGCAGGGGTGTTGGCTGGTTTGGGGTTCTTGTTCAGATTTTTATTTTCTGCAGGTTTTTGGATGTCATAAATGCGGGTCGCCTGCTCTATGACCCAGTCCAGAGACCTTTTCTTGTGTCACTCACCAGCTGAGTCATAATATACTTTGGGAATGAATGAAAGAAGGTGGTTACAAACTCCCTTCTATCCGTGCGCACCCTCCTAGTGGTTTGTGCAAAAGCGTGTTTGAGCTCCTGCACATACTCTGGTGGGGCCTAACCTTCGCTGCACTGCAGATTGAAGGCCGCTTTGCGAGCCTCTTGGGGGTTTCTGTGGGCGGAAAAGTGTTTCAAGATGGCCGCCCATTAGGTGGACCATCTTGAATGGTTCTGGGCCTCCACGTCCAGCAAAGAAACTGGAGTACTCTAGGGAGAATGTTCATTTTACATACTCTATGCAGTTCTGGTTGTCTTTCATATGAAAAGTGTCCATCTTCTGCTCCTAGAGTTCCAAGTGTTCCCAAACTGAATATTTTGCATTTTTATGGTAGGGGGTTATGACACTCCTAAGGGCCTTAATCTGCCTAATGGGGTCTTTGGTGATAACTCGCTTGAGTTTGTTTGCCTTCTTTGTCTTAGTCACCCGAGTCCACTCGTCCTCAGACCTAGAGGTGCCACTACTTGAGGTCCCCTCATGATCATCTAGGCTCAGCTGGATTCTGTGAGCTTGAGAGGGGCTAGCAGAATGGTGGGGCCTAATTTCTCCACTCCTGTGGTGCTCAGGAGAGTAGTCTTTGGATTCCTCCCTACTCCCAGGGTTGGCAGAGTATTCCCCCCACTGCCCTAATTGGGTAGCGGTCTTCAGGATGCTCTCTTTGGGCCACATTTCATTGTGATTTTCATCAAATTGTACCAACTGGTCCCTTGGAAAGTAATATTTCTGTCGATCTAATTCGCTGACCCTCCCCTCATAGGAGACTTCCTTGTCAGAGACAGCCTTAATGTTTGGGTATCTATACAGGGATGCCCATCCATCACTTTCTGTGGGCTGCTGACCTGTCGGTTCCATCATGCTTGGTCTATTAAATTCTGATGGCCTGATGGTTCCGGTTCATGTGAACCGGCAGCCCTGAAGTCCGCGGTGCACAAAGTTTGAAATGGGTTTGAGTCCCTTAGTACAGAGGTCCTTATGCTATGATCGGGGGTTGCCCTGTCCCTCTCTATCTGTGCAAGGTCCCTCCAGTTAGGATTAAATCTAGCACCCTCTTTCTCCAACCTTGCTAGTTTTTCCTTCTCAGCCCCTACTTCTTAATCATAAGCAAAGATTTTAGCCTTTTGCTCAGCTATCAAGGCTTTGCTGGCCTCTATGACCCGCTCTTGCGCTGCCACTTGTTTGTGCAGCTCATTCTTTTCACAGAGAGCCTCATTGTCTCTCTGGGCTTCCTGCATAGTTTGGGAATAATGAGACAATTTCTGTTGCAGGAGACTCCCCTCCAGGGTTTTTGCATCTTTGGCCTGGGTGTTCTCTTCCAGAGCACCTTCTACCCGTCTGGCGTGCTCCAGTAAATTCCCATATTCTGTTTTGAGTTCATTTAGTTTCTGAAGGGCTAACTCGCTTCCCTGTAACTCTTTCAATGTGCTTGCTTCCTGGCATAGGGCGTCTTTCTCCTGATTTAGGGTTCCTCTCTATTCAGCCAGTTCATCCCTTTGTTTCCTAATGGTATTGAATTTCTGGCGCTCTTCATCAGATTCTGCTTGAAAGTGGAGGTCTCTCATAATTAGTTTATTTTCCTCTTTCAATTTTTCGACCTGGTCTTGCAGCATGGTTATTTGTCCTGAGCAACCCCTGTTATAGGTTAATTGGTGAGCCTGCTTCTGTTGACTCTCTTCTAGAGAGTCAAATTTTTCCTGACACTCTAGTCGTACTGCGTCTAATTGGGCCTGTTGATCTGCACTATTTTGCTGTTTGAGAGCCAAATCTTCTTTACATTTTATGATATTTCCAGATTCTACCTCCAACTCTTGGCTCTTCTGTAATTTTTGTTCTGCTCAATCTTGATCAGTCTGGATTTTATTTAATAGTTCAGATTTATTCTGCGCCAGAGTTGTTTTCCTCATGCCTTTCCCGCATCACTCCCACGTGGAGATGCATGTAGGCTGTGATTCTGGCAATTTTGATTGGCTACTCTTTAATTTTTGGGGTCGTATATAATTCACTCAGAGCTTGGTGTAATAGGCCACCGTCCTGCCACGTGTCCAGGTTCATGGCGGTGACCTGTTATTTCTTGTAGCCAGACTTTTTTATCCTGTTCTGGCCACTCACCTCTGACAAATGACTTGTGCAGAAGGTGCTCCCTAGCCATATTTATTTCTACTACGGTCATTTTAGACATGTTGTTTCTTTATTTATTTATGTAAGGGTAACCTGTATTCTGTTGCTTTTCTGTCTATTTTGGGGTTGATTTTAGTTTTACTTTTACACACAGGCCTGGTACTTGGAGTATTTGTTTTTGGCAGGTGCTTGTTGTCCTGATGCATTCCCCCGGGCATCCAGACCAAGTCCATCAGCCCCGGGAGCAGGCATCATGTCGTCTTGAGAAAACCCAGCTGTCTTGGTTCAGTCCTGGCGCCTGTGGCGCCAGGCTCATATGGGAAATCAGTCGGCGCCAGGCTCATAGGTGCACACTTACCTGAAGCAGACCATGCTGCAAGAAGATCCAAGCCCATGTGAGGCCTGGAAGGGACTACTTTACCTTGGAGACTATTTTGTTACTCGGGTGTGGTCGGGGAGGAATACCTACCTGGGACTACTTTGAAGGCTATTTAAACCACGCCCGGAGAGCAGCACACGCTTCGCGTTATTCTGCATCCAGCAGCGTAACGCTCACCGTGCCAGCAGCAGCATCCAGCCTTCTGCCACGCCCGCCTCGAACCTGGAGCACCTAGAAAGAAGGAAAGAAGCAAAGGTTAGAACAAGAGTATTACCTGATTTCTTACCTGATTCCGGATTCATCGCATCTTCAAACCGGAGGAAAGACTTTGTTTTAAACGTGTCGCATCGCCAGCAGCAGCGCTGCGCCAAACTCACCATTCCATGCAGCATCTCTTCGATCCGGCGCTGTCTCCATCTTTACATCGCCGAATCCCGGGACCTAAAGGGGACAAGAAACAACAAGGTGAACAGAGAGAACAGACAGAGACAATCTCTTTAGCCACCATATGCTTACCTGATTTTAACCCTTAGCATTATTTACCGGACAATGTTGGGTAACACAGACTTTTACCGGAGAGCTTTCAGCTGTCAATCTTCTTATTGGGTCAAAGCTGCAAGATAAAAGAGGAATTGGACAGGAGTTAATTCCAGACATTTTGAACTCTTACGAACTATACACTTACGGCTTTTCGCCAGGATCTTTTGGAGTCCGGATTCGTCTACAACTCTTCCAATACCTTCAAGCCAGTGAAGTAACTGGTCATCAACGTGCCCCTGCGTGCTTCGCAGGATGGAGGGCTCATCCTTCAAGAATATAAAGTGAGATTGCTGAGAGGGCGCTTCAGAGGTGATTAGTGGGGAGGACAGTGGGGGTGCTATCACTTGAATCCACAAGTGGCTAAATCCATCTCTCCATTTGTAGGAGAATATTTCTACGGGCCAAGCAGACAAGATTAGGAGGGCAGATCCAGTCAGTCATCGCTGCACTACGCATCACGTGGGTGGAGGCCGCAGCAGTCTGGGTCCGACCGACGCCCCTGTGGGAGCCAGGTGAGCGTAACACTTGTACAGTGTAACCAGCATACCTGTTACGCTCACCTGGCTCCCACAGGGGCGTCGGTCGGACCCGGACAGCTGCGGTCTCCACCCACGTGATGCGTAGTGCAGCGATGACTGACTGGATCTGCCCTCCTAATCTTGTCTGCTTAACCCGTAGAAATATTCTTCTGCAAGTGGAGAGATGGATTTAGCCACTTGTGGATTCAAGTGATGGCACCCCCACAGTCCTCCCCAACTAATCACCTCCGAAATGCCCTCACAGCAATCTCACCTTATATTCTTGAAAGATGAGCTCTCCATCCTGCGTGGATTTGCAGGGGCGCGTCGATTCCAGTTACTTCACTGGTTTGAAGGCTCAGGAGAGTTCCGGAGAGTATTAACTCCGAGGTTCCTGGTGAGGACCAGGAAGTATTAAGTTCATAGAGTTCAATATGTCCGATGTTCACTCTTGTTCCCCCCCTTCCTTTCTTGTCTTGCAGCTGGCTCGTGAAAAGATGCTCTTGTGGCAGCTGGTGGCGCTCAGGTAAGAGTCTGTATTACCCGGTGCTGTCTGGTAAATGTTGCACAAGGAAAACATGTGGTTTTGTCTCTCTTTACAGATGCGGCACGTGAAAATATGGAGAGTCACAAAAGGATGCCTCCGGTGGTAAATCAGGTAAGTCTATGTTGGTAAGAATTATATTTGTTGGTTCCCTCGGCTCACCTTATGGTTTTCTTTTGTCTCCTAGGTGCCGAAGTTCGGTGAAGAAATGATGGAGGCAGCGCCGACCCGAAGGATGCTGTGAAGACTGGTGAGTATTGCGCAGCGCTGCAGCTGGAGGTGCGGCACGTGCAGAAATGATGTTCTTTACAGGTCCGGAGACGAGATGGATCCAGAATCAGGTGTGGAATAGAAATAAGTTCGTTTTCTAACCTTGTCCATTTATTTCCTCTTTGTTTTAGGATCTCCGGATTCGAGGCGGGTGTGGCAGAAGACTGGATGCAGGCTGCAGGCACTGGATGCAGGCTGCTGGATGCAGAATAACGCGAAGCGTGTGTTGCTGGTCAGGTATGGTTTAAATAGCCTCAAAAGTAGTCCCAGGTAAGTTGTCCCTAGAACCACACCAGAGTAATAAATAGTCCCTGTAGAAAAATAGTCCCTTTCAGGCTTCATGTTGGATTGGAGTCATTTGCAGCATGGACTGCCTGAGGTAAGTAATGACTATGAGCCTGGCGCCTAAGGCACCAGGACTGAACCCAGATAGCCCCTAGCCGGGGCTGCTGAAGTTTTATTAAATGTCTAGATGCCTGCTCCCGGGGCTGATGGGCTTGGTCCGGATGCCTGGGGGTAGGCATCATGACAGCACTGCCCCCCCACTCCACCGCCAAGGCCCCTCCTAAAGGTGTTCTTCCCCTGGGCCCTGGTTTGTCTGGGAAGTTCCGATGGAATCTTTTCATCAACCGAGGTGCATGGACGTGGTCACTAGGTTGCCATGACCTTTCTTGTGGTCCGTAGCCCTTCCAATCGATTAAATAAAAAAGTTTTGATTTAACCATCTTGGAGTCCAGGATATTTTTAACCTCGAATTCAGGTTCTCCATCTATCAAGATGGGGTCGGGTGGTTTGGTTAATCTTGTTCCTGGTTGAACTGGTTTTAAAAGTGAAACGGGAAAGACAGGATGAATGCGCATATTAGATGATAATTCCAATTTGACGCCTACTGCGTTGATAATGGCCTTAATAGTGTAAGGTCCCAAATATCTAGGGTTAAAGGTCAGAGTTCCCTTCAGAGGTATGTGTTTTGTAGCCAGCCAAACTTTATCCCCAATCTGGTATTGTGGAGTTTCACGTCTATGTTGATCAGCATTTTTCTTATATTTCTCTTTTGCTTGTTTCAAATGTTCTGTTGCCTCTTTAAAGGCTTGTGTAATAGTAGAATGCAAATGACTAACTGCAGACATTTCTAAATGCTGAGGCGAATCTAGTTCTGAGGTTCAAGGGTGATGTCCATATATGGTATAAAAGGGGCTTTGTCCGGTTCCTGAATGTACAGAGTTATTGTATGCATACTCGGAAATCCATAAAATATCTTTCCAATTACTTTCGGTCTGGGGTAGCATGCAACGTAGGTACTGTTCAAGGGTCTGGTTGGTCCTCTCCGTCTGACCATTGGTCTGGGGATGGTGACTGGTTGATAACCTCACGTCGATTTGCGCCAGTTGACAACATTTCTTCCAAAAATGTGAAATGAATTGACTACCTCGGTCAGAGACCAATACGGAAGGAAATACGTGTATTCGAACAATGTTTTCGAGGAACTCCTTGGCCAGAATTGAAGGTAATCCCTTTAGAGGAATAAAGTGGGCCAGCTTGGAAAAAAGATCCACAATAACTAGAATGGGGTTAAATCCATTACATCGAGGTAGATCTGTAATAAAGTCTAACGATAAGGTGTGCCATGGTGTAGGTGGAGTATCTAGCTGGTTTTTTCTTCTGACTTTTGTTTTGGGCGCAAATGCCACAAGACATTACAAATGACTTTACGTCTTTTCGCCAGGTGGGCCACCAGAATTGTCTCTTAATTTTAGCTTCAGATTTTGCGATACCTGGGTGTCCTTCCATCAGGGTGTCATGATAATTGGAGATGACTAGTTCTTGTAGTTCCTTGTGTGGTAGAAATAGTCGCCCTTGATAATAAGGTAGGTCGTTGATGACTGAGTAGTCCGGGCCTTTCTTCACCCAGTCCTGCAGGGCTGTTGGATCGAAGAGTTGTTGGATCTTTACTTGAATATCCTCTAGTGTCTGTAGAGTGGTTATGCCAAGAATTCTTTGTTCTGAAATTATAGGCACCGGTTCCGGGTTCGCATATGCTTCTCCCATCCCTATTCGGGATAAGGCATCTGCCTTGCCATTTTTACAACCTGGTCGATAAGTGATCACGAAATCGAACTCGGCAAAGAACAATGCCCATCGAAGTTGACGCGACGATTGGGCCTTGACTGTTTTTAAATACTGCGAGTTCCGGTGATCGGTGATTACCGTAATGGTATGCCTGGCACCGAGAAGATAATGCTGCCAAGCCTTGAAGGCGGATTTGATGGCTAATAATTCTTTATCGGTAACCGCATAGTTTAACTCGGGTGCCGAGAATTTTCTGGACCAAAATGCTACTGGATGAAGTTGACCGGTTTCAAGATCCTTCTGGGACAGGACAGCTCCCATGGCTAAACTGGATGCATCAGTTTCAACTATGTATGGAAGTTCGGGGCGCGGATGCTTTAAGACAGGTGCAGACGTGAATTTCGCTTTCAGCTCTTGGAAGGCCTTTTCAGCTTCTTCGGTCCACAAGAAGCGTTTGCTTTTTTCGCAAAAGTTCTGTGATAGGGTGCACAACATGTGAGAAATCCGGAATGAATCTGCGGTAGAAATTAGCAAATCCGAGCATGCTTTGTACCCCTTTAACTTAACTGGCTGATGGCCACTTGAGGATTGCGTCCACCTTTCGAGAGTCCATTTGGACTCCTTTTGGAGTCAGGATAAATCCAACGAATTCAACTTCCGTAGCATGAAAAACGCATTTTTCCAATTTTGCATATAGCTTGTGCTGGCGTAGTTTCTCAAGGACTGCACGAACGTGCTTCATATGGTCCGATACTTAAGAGGAGTACACTAGAATATCGTCTATGTATACAACAACACAGACGTCAATGAGTTCACGAAGGACATCGTTCATAAAATACTGGAAGGCTGCTGGTGCATTGCACAACCCAAAGGGCATCACCTGGTATTCGAATAACCCGTACTTAGTGCGAAAAGCAGTCTTCCATTTGTCGCCTTTCTTTACACGTACCAGATGATATGCCCCTCGGAGATCTAATTTAGTGTAGATGCAAGCGTCCTTTACTTGGTCTAGTAATTCGGGGATCAGAGGCGATGGGTATCGGTTCTTAATCGTGATCTGATTTAATGCGCGGTATTCTATGCACGTTCTGAGGTCCCCTTCCTTTTTAGGCACAAAGAACAAAGCTGAAGATGCAGGGGACTTGGATGGACGAATGAAGCCATTAGCAATATATTGTTCCAAGTATTGTCATAGGTGAAGGTTTTCGGGTTCCGTAAGGGCGTAGATCCTATTACATGGAGGTTGTCCACCGGGTATGAGATCGATTTGACAATCGTATGATCTGTGAGGTGGTAGGGTGGTTTGCCTGTTCCTTTTGGAAAACATCCTGAAATGCTTGATATTCCTGAGGTAACTGCACGACTGGAGTAGCGACTGTGGCCAGGCGTTGGTTCAATGATTTTTTTGGGTAACAAGTATGTGCACAATCCAGGGAGGTTATTCTCTTCTCTCGCCAATCAATACAAGGATTATGAGTTTCCAACCAAGGTATCCCCAGTATTATTTGGAACTGCGGGGCTTTGATTAAATCAAACACCATAGTCTCTTGATGCCCATCCTGACCCAATAGTGTCATCTGTGCGGTGGAATGAGTTACGGGCCCAGAGGCAATTTCAGTTCCATCGACTGTGGTGATGACATCCGAAGTGGTCTTTTTGCAGAGAGATAGATTCATCCTAGAAGCCAACTCGTGGTCCACATAGTTTCCTATGGCCCCGCTATCAATGTATGCCCTCACTGCGTGCATACGTGATGGCTGCCTTGGATCTATAAGGACCATTGGTATGATGAAGTGTGAGGTCTGAGTATCCTTCTTCAAGCTCGGCAAGCGGACCTCTACGCTTGTCGGGCGTGGTCATTTCCCGAATCAGGCTCTGTTTGATTTTTATCAGCAACTCCGACTACTTTTTTAGATGTTTTCATAGGGCAATCCCGTAGAAAATGTCCTGTGGCCCCACAGTATAGACACAATTGCATCTGCCGTCTTCTTTCTCTTTCCTTTTGAGTTAAGGGTCCTTTAACCCCCCCTCCCCTGCCCCCGATCTGCATCGGTTCTGATACATCTGTTCCTTTGAGGGTAACATTGGGTTTAATAAATACCCGATTCTCGAACTTAGCTCGATCAGCCTTTCTATTCTGTAGTCAGTGGTCTAAATGGACCACTAAGTCTATATATTCTGCACAATCCTGAGGTGGGTTCACAACTTGGGCCAAAACATCTGAGTTCACCCCGAAGTCCACAATGAAATAATGTAATTCGTTTTACCTCTGGCCATCCGGTTTCCACCACTAACCTATTGAAAGTGGCGGTATAGGTTAGTAGATCCTGGTTACCTTGTTGTAATGATAAAGGTTCGTTATCCAGGGCCTGTCCCTGTAAATGTCTGGCAAATAGTCTTTCCATGCTCAATTGAAAACCTTGAAAATCCCGAAGAAGGGTCATCCTGGTTAACTAATGGAATTGACCTATCCGCTGCGCTGCCACTAAGATATGATAGTACAAAGGCTACTTTGGTTTGGTCGTTCGGAAAAGCTCCAGGTCTGCATAAAAAGTGCAAGCGGCATTGGTTCATAAACATGGCGAACATTTTTGGGTCCCCAGCAAAACGTTCGGGCGGAGCTAAAGGAATGCTCCCTGGTAGAACCACTTGCACAGGATTGCTCGATGAAACAGGAGTTGAATTCCCCCCGAGTCCAGATAACGGTGTTTCCCCAGCTTGGTTTTGCAGTAATTGTCTAGCAAGATCATCAGTGCGCTCCTTTGACACAATCAGTTCTCTCTTGGCACGCGGAGTGCACTTCTGCCCTAAGTTCCCCTAACAATAGGGCTAGTTGGTCGGTTTCTGAGGTTTCCATAACGCCCGGGTGGGGATTTGTAGATAGTCTTCGCGTTCTGTTATGCTCACCTGGTTCCCACAGGGGCGTTGGTCGGACCCGGACAGCTGCGGTCTCCACCCACGTGATGCGTAGTGACTGACTGGATCTGCCCTCCTGATCTTGTCTGCTTAACCCGTAGAAATATTGTCCTGCAAGTGGAGAGATGGATTTAGCCACTGGTGGATTCAAGTGATGGCACCCCCACAATCCTCCCCAACTAATCACCTCCGAAATGCCCTCACAGCAATCTCACCTTATATTCTTGAAAGATGAGCTCTCCATCCTGCGTGGATTTGCAGGTGCGCGTCGATTCCAGTTACTTCACTGGTTTGAAGGCTCGGGAGAGTTCCGGAGAGTATTGTCTCTGAGGTTCCTGGTGAGGACCAGGAAGTATTAAGTTCATAGAGTTCAATATGTCCGATGTTCACTCTTGTTCCCCCCTTCCTTTCTTGTCTTGCAGCTGGCTCGTGAAAAGATGCTCTTGTGGCAGCTGGTGGCGCTCAGGTAAGAGTCTGTATTACCCGGCGTTGTCCGGTAAATGTTGCATGCGGAAAACGTGTTGTTTTGTCTCTTTACAGATGCGGCATGTGAAAATATGGAGAGTCACAAAAGGATGCCTCGGTGGTAAATCAGGTAAGTCTATGGTGGTAAGAATTATATTTGGTGGTTCCCTCGGCTCACCTTGGGGTTTTCTTTTGTCTCCTAGGTGCCAAAGTTAAGCGAAGAAATGATGGAGGCAGCGCCGACCCGAAGGATGCTGTGAAGACAGGCGAGTATGGCGCGGCGCTGCAGCTGGAGGTGCGGCGCGTGCAGAAATTATGTTCCTTAAAGGTCCGGAGACGAGATGGATCCAGAATCAGGTGTGGAATAGAAATAAGTTTGTTTTCTAACCTTGTCCCTTTCTTTCCTCTTTGTTTAAGGAGGTCCGGATTCGAGGCGGGCGTGGCAGAAGACTGGATGCAGGCTGCAGGCACGGTGAGTGTTACGCTGCTGGATGCAGAATAATGCGAAGTGTGTGTTGCTGGTCGGGTGTGGTTTAAATAGCCTCAAAAGTAGTCCCAGGTAAGAAGCACCGGCCACACAAAGTATTACTACCTTGCAGATTAGTCTGCTGTGTTAGACAGTCACGGGTGGTAACCAAACTCAATCCCAGACACGAGCCCCCAAATCGGTTAAGGATTTCAATCAGGCGACACACACCTTGGTCTCAGCATAGTATGCAGCGCACAACTGAAATGCTTAGCTCTTTATATTAGATTCAATATTGAGATGGTAAACCACTCATATCACACCCCTTTTCTAATACTCTGGGTCACAATGGACCATGAACCAGGCTGCTTGGTAAAATACAATATTTATTTATTTTAAAATTCAAAAGAAATCCTACACTTTTTAGTATAGGGCAGCAATCACCAATGAGGTGATAATTACAATGAGAATGTGAGCAATGCACTTGGTTTAACTTTCTTGGGTAACATATACACAGCACAGCAGGATAGGAGCACTTTTTGATTTAGGATAGATAGAACCTAAGTTAGAATTTCCCCCTTCAATGTCCCTCAACCCACAAATAATCCATTCTGAGTGGATAAACAGAAGCAGCAGGTAATCAGGAATGAGAAATAGGAAACATATTCCAAATCTGATCTTCCCTCCCCAAATAAGAGAGAAAAACAGATTTTAAACCCCTTGCAATGTTTGAAAATTACACTCTAAATGGACAAATAAATAATGAATGTGTGTTGAAAACCTTGAAGCAAATGCAATTCCTCGCTAAAGCAACAATGCAAAGACACTAACAATCACAAAGAATGGATTACCAAAAGCATACAATTCGAAAATTAGTGGAAGTAAGGATTCCCACGGGTGTCCTCTTTTCGGAAATGCATGGGGTTCCCTGTTTTCCCCAGTGGCTTGGACACCCGAGGCCCATATCTGTATGTTGTGCCGGTCGGCAGAGTGTCTCAAATTCCGGTCAGAAAACAGACTTGGGGTTACTTGTGTTTTAGGCTTTCCCCTTGGTGGCCAGGTAGGTGCACCCACACATGTGAGGTACCGTTTTCATTGGGACACCTGTGGGAATGCGGGATGGTAGGCCATGTGCTGTTGGGGGCGTGTTTCGATGGGTGAGCGAGCGAAATGTGTGGAAAATGCGTTTTTTTCCCACATTTTGGACTTTGCGGGGGTGTCTGGGTAATACAATCTGGGGCGATTTGGGCATATCATGCCTCTGCGGATTCCCACGGGTGTCCTTTTTTCGGAAATGCATGGGGTTCCCTGTTTTCCCCCGGTGGCTTGGACACCCGAGGCCCATATCTGTATGTTGCGCCGGTCGGCAGAGCGTCTCAAATTCCAGTCAGAAAACAGACTTGGGTTACTTGTGTTTTAGGCTTTCCCCTTGGCGGCCAGGTAGGTGCACCCACACATGTGAGGTACCATTTTCATCAGGACACCAGTGGGAACGCGGGACGGTAGGCCATGTGTTGTGTTTTGACCCATTTGCTGGTGGCCTTTGTCACACAACCCTTTCATTTCCGAAATGTGACCTACATTTAGTCGCTGCTTTAGGCACCATACACTTTTGTAACCTGCACAAGTCACCTACCCTTGAAAAGGTCTGCTTGTGCTCTTTCAAAAAATGTGTGCTTGCCGTTCCTCACCACATTGGTTTTCCCAATTTACACATGCTTAGTGCGTCTGTTCAGGCCATGAGCGCAGAACTCCTGTGTACCATGGCTCAGTGTTTGGCTTGTGGTATTGCTTGTTTTGTAAAACACTACAAAAAATGTGTGCTCTCCTAACTGCAAGAGTCGGGGGAATGTAGCGGAGCATTGCTTTTCTCAAAATTCATAGAAGCCATTGCCGTACCAAGCCAACCATGTCCAACACATACCTTTTTTTCGGTCATTTTCCCGCTTTTCCCCCAATCGATGGCAGTCTCCCCTACCTAGTTGTTGCCTGACCTACGCAAATCACCCCTTCCTAAACTTGGAATTTTGTCCACTTTTCAGAAATATATGCCTTTCTTCCTCCAATTCGGCTTTCCTACCCTTTTCTTCCATTCCGTCCATTCATGTACAATTGGCAAAAATGGCCAAAATCACCTACTTCTCACAAAACGGTTGATAACACATCAAAATATTTTTTTTCCGTTTCCACTCAACCTGTTCCTGAAAGCCAGGAAATTGGGGAACTCAGCACAGCAAACCATTTGTTCCTAGCTCTTACAAGGAAAAAAACCACAGGCTTCTTTGTACATCATTGTATTGGCATTTTTTGAAAAAACCCAACATTTTTGCACTTTTTGCTTATTTTCTCTCACTCCCTACAGCAACCTAGGATTCCTGGGTGGCGTTACGACCTCCTACATGTGGGGAAAAAAGGAGCCAAATTTGGCTGAGATATCTCATGTAACAAAAAGGTTACAAGCCATTGAATGGCCACATACCGAAATCACCAAAAAAGGCCCTGGCACTGGGGAGAAATACCCATGGCACTTAAAGGGTTCAAAGAAAGCCCATACAATTATATTTAAGGCTGCAAACTTTTTTTACATTTTTACTAATTCTTGCTGCAGAGATAAAAGTATTTACAGTTTATTTATAAAATAGTCTTTGAAAGCAAATGGCAGTCCATATCACTGGATCATTTTTTTTATTCCTTCAACTGTCATTTCCTTCAAAGCAAGGTGGGGGTTTCTCAGCTTAATTGAAGGTTTTATTGCCCCTTCACACTTCACAGGTTAGTGTCCCAGGACTTCTATTGTCCCAGCCTGGGGCACAGCTGAATTTCTGATGACCGTGTGAACTTTCTTTGTCCTGGCCCATTCAAGGTTTTTCAAGCTTGCAATTATCACTTTTATGTCCTGGAAGTTTATGGTGTGTCTCCCTTCCTAGGGGGATGTTTTGCAGCTGGCAACTGGAATTACTGTTTTTTTTTTGGTAGCTTCCAAATTCAGCACATGTTTTAAATCTTTATTCTCTTATTTTGGGTCCCTAATTAAAACAAACCTGTAGAATAAAAATAGCCCCTGTATGTATTTTCACCAGCCTATATGAGTGGGTACTCCCTACTTTTTGTTATCGGGGGTCAAGTCTGATGGAAGGGAGAGTCTACGAAGAGAAAAAGTACAAGACAGACTGACTTCCCCTCTCTAATGGGCCTGTGAAGACACAGGTTTAGATACAGAGAGGCTGCTTACTAATTTTACAGACTAAGCACCTTGTGGGAAAAACTTATTTCAACTCAATGCAATGTAGCATAATCATAAATCACTTTAATGTTAATTCATAAAAACATAATTAAAACATGTTATTGGCTTCTACATGAAACAGTCATACCTTTCATTCCACTCATACGTTTTACAAACACGGGGTTCTACAATTTGAATGTTCTTCTACCATATTCATTATTCACAGTATGCATGACATAGGAAAAAACATTTGGTTTTCCTTTTGAGTCGACATATGTTTCGGCCCTTGATGGAGTACCACCGTTGTCGGAGGTGGTCAATAAAGCGGATGTTGGGCCATCAATTTTTCTTAGAAGATTAGTTTCGTTCTCCATTCACATACAAATGCCAGATCTATAAAAATGAATTAAATCCATATTACAATATGATCAAGTTATTCCCAGTTTGGTTGTTTAGAGGTGATGACTAGTTTATATAATTCTAGACAAATGCACTGTACCCACCTGTGATTCGCACCATTTAATAAGGACCAGTGAGATTGGACTTCTGGATATATGGTTTATTCTCCAGTGTCCGGTACCCTACATTAAAGGGTACACAAAATGATTATGGCCTCATCAATTGCCTGTATATTCCTTTTCTAATGGAAACATCCTAATGACTAAGAGACTTACGGAGGGCACCTCTGTGTAGGTGTGTCTTCCAAACCACTTTTATATTAGTAGCGATGAATGGTGGACAGCTTCCATCATTTGTGGCGTTGATCCACCTCTGTTAACTGTAGTGCTGCCTGTTGATAAAGGGCACGAAAACATCCTTTTAACTGCGGTGTTTCAGTGGACTTTTTAGCATTTAATTTTTTGCTTAAACACAGAATAATTGAAGCATTAGAAAGCTTCCTTATTGTGTTTAGCACGTCTCCAACAGATTATTTTGTGTTTATATGGAGGAAAAAGAAGTCGTCTTACAGAAATCTCTGACAACATTTAAACTGTGTAATACTGAAGTACCAACTGAATAAAATAACCTGCTGAGAAAACTCAGTGTTATTGTATGCAAAGTCGAGTGAACCCCCGGCTTTGTTCTCGTTTACTGATTGGGATTAGCTTCCTGTTAAAGGCGTTTGCTATTCAGGTTTTAGCCCCAACACGGCTTCTTGTTATAAATGCAGCCTGATAGATTTCAATCATTAGCTTTCATTTTCGCATGTGCGGCAGGGAGCTTTACTCTTTGTAAGTTTGTGCTCATTTGGAGATCCTTTGTTGCATTTGAGCTGGCGGGCGCTGTTTTCTTCAATACGCGTGGCGGAATGTTAATGGCGCTGCAGCCCTTTTTATAGGTCACCTGATTACAGGTGTGCGAGCGTGAGAAGTCTTGTGACCGTGTTTACAACGTTGCAGAAGGCAGTATTTTTTATACATTGTTGCTTGTATGTTTATATAGAGCTATTCTAAACAGCTGATGATATTTTCTAATAAAATATCATCAGCTGTTTAGAATAGCTACTGATTTAAATCCCTCAGGCTGCATTCATAACAAGAAGCCGTGCTGGGGCTAAAACCTGAATAGCAAACGCCTTTAACAGGAAGCTAATCCCTAAACAACCAAACTGGGAATAACTTGATCATATTGTAATATGGATTTAATTCATTTTTATAGATCTGGCATTTGTATGTGAATGGGGAACGAAACTAATCTTCTAAGAAAAATTGATGGCCCAACATCCGCTTTATTGACCACCTCCGACAACGGTGGTACTCCATCAAGGGCCGAAACATATGTCGACTCAAAAGGAAAACCGAATGTTTTTTCCTATGTCATGAAGATTGTGAATAATGAATATGCTAGAAGAACATTCAAATTGTAGAACCCCGTGTTTGTAAAACGTATGAGTGGAATGAAAGGTATGACTGTTTCACGTAGAAGCCAATAATGTGTTTTAATGATGTTTTTATGAATTAACATTAAAGTGATTTATGATTATGCTACATTGCATTGAGTTGAAATATGTTTTTTTCCCACAAGGTGCTTACTCTGTGAAATTAGTAAGCAGCCTCTCTGTATCTAAACCTGTGTCTTCACGGGACCATTAGAGAGGGGAAGTCAGTCTGTCTTGTACTTTTCCTCTTTGTGTATTTTCACCAGCCACAAACCCCTTCACATTGCTAGTTAATGGCAGGCTTTCCTTCAACAGTTGACTTTTTAAATGGGCATTTTTCTCCTTTAGTTTTGCAAAAAGCCCATTTTTACATGTGTCGAAAACTGCTATCATCTCCTTCTTTAAATTCGGTTTGGCAGCTCCTGGATTCCAACACTGTTTTGCAGCTATAGTCATTTTCTTGAATGCAGGTGTTTTGTCTGAAGCACGGATAACTTGAAACTGACCTGACTCAGAGAGTTAGTCTCTTTGAACTGCTGAGCTGTGGATACTTTTGTAAAGAAATAAACGCATGTTCCCGGGCGAGTAAAAGTGAAGTTGCTTATTGATTTCTCTCAGAGTTGGTTTGACAGGGCCTGTCATTCAGAAATCATGCCTGGTTTTTCTGAGGCACAATGAAATATCCTGGGCGCGGCAAGGCCTTTTTAATCACAGTACTTTAAGACGGAACAGATGGAATTGGCGTCAAAGCAGCATTTTTAAAGGGTGAAAATGTTTCATTTTGAAGGGGAATTTTGGGTTTTCAGCAAAGCAGGGCTGCCTTTTCACTTTATTCCCTTTTTATATGTTTCAGAACACACTGGCACGCTCCTTCAGTGTGTCCCCTTGTTCCATCTTGCCTGAAGTCTGCTAGGCAGGATGGTGCAGCCATCTTTTTGTTGCTGCAAAAACACAGTTTTGAGGTCCTGGTGCGCACAGGAGCCAGAATAAGACACAATGAGGTTGAGGGAAAATAATGAATCACAAGCAAACCCTCACATGAAGGGTATAACCCTTGTTAGACGACAAGAGGCTTGTGACTCCACAGTAGACACTGTCTTAGAAAAGCAGGAGGAAGCTAACCTTCATCCTCAAACCATGATAATATTATCAAGGATAGAGGACAACAACGTTCATAACTCTAAAACAATTACATATTTTAATTAATATTCAAACAAATCAATTACATAAATATATTAGAAACATAGACAAATGGAATGCTTTTTCAAAAGAAATTCAAAAAAACATATAATAATGACGACATCACTGTACATAAGCAATGCAAAGTAATTCCATTCAAGGGTCCCAACGACGGGGTCTAGGTGATTCCAATAACATATACAATGTCGTTGTGCACCAGCCTCTTAGTTAGTTACTCTCCCACTCATACCACTCGCACACACTCACAAAATAAAGTTCATTCGTTCACACAAAATAAATTTCAACAGTAATTAAAACAAGCCCAACATGTTTCTTTCCTAAAGGGCATTAATCCGTGGAAATTCATCAGGGGAAGAATTTCAAGTGGGAATCTTTGTATATTAACAGTGCTTATTTCTTGTTGCGTACAATGGAGTTCGTCAAAGCACACGTCTGTATATTGCTTTCATAGAAATCCCAATAATTTGATTTCATGGAATTCTAAACGTTGGACTTCAAAGGGTAGCTTCCCCTGCAAGAGAGCGGTACAGAAAAAAAGCATATCTATTTCCTTTAATAATTGTGTGTACATACACTAATAATCCAGAATTCTTAATTAATAAAATTCCAGATGATGTAGAGCATACAAATGGCTCAATACAGAAAATTGTTTCAAAAGGCAGACATGGCTCCAAAGCCTAACATCCATCTGTCCATTAAGATAGTACATAAAGGGTGACCCAGATCAGAGGAATCTGCGACACGCAATGGTGTACCGGGTGATCCGACAACAATAGCCTCCAGGAAGGAAAACCTAGTGGATGGGAGGGGGATAAATAAGTAACACCTATCTACAGTGGTCGACCCATTTCTAGATTTACTCCAAAGCCCCTGGTCATGTGTCCCAAGGGTAAGGTACAGTGTTTCGACAGTAATTGACATTGAGTAAAGGAAGGACTAGTCAAAGTGACGAGTGAGAGAAAGAAGCAGAGAGAATACCTTTCTCAAAAATTCCTCTCACATAATCTTTTCCTTCTAATGGTGCATAATTCAACAGTGTTAGTTGGGTCCACAATGTTGACTAGGTCTCTAAATTATAACTATTCTAAGTACTGGAATCATTGTCCCAGGAATTCAGGGGACCCTCTATCTCAGTCATGCTGGCAGTCCACTAGAGAGGATTAAGGCTATCCATAAAGAGCACACAAAGACTTACAACGTCATGGAAAGCGTGGCGTCTACCCTGTTAGTAGCAGAGTCTCTGCGTCTAAACGTTAAAGGTTTTAGAACCGTGTTGTATATTTGTTGTATATTGCTATCCGATGTGTGTCCAACGTCAATGGAGTAATGTGTTCCAGCTTTAAAGAGAATAACGGGACAATTATGAGGAATGTTTAGATGATGGCAAGGTCCTGAAATCTGTGTTATCTAATTCAAGGTGTTGGCAGTACCCAAAAACGTACCCTGGTTGTCACTATTGATGTGCCCTTTTAAATCATCCCGGCCTCTCATCCGTGTAGGGCGGGATACGGTATGGTGACTCAACACCGTGTGCAGCACATACCTAATGTTTGGGATGTCAAGCATACACCCACTCAACAGATACTGGTGATTTCACAAAATCTATCAAGGGGGAGAAACGGCATACTCGTGTTAAATCCAATGTGTGTTTATATGAAAAACGCTAATCCTCCCCGACTTTGCAAAAACAGAAGCTCACCAACCGCATGCATCAGTGAAAGAGAGAGGGAGCAAACGGTTGTGGGTGTATCAAAAATCCAATTTGAAGGTTTGTTACGGACACTCCCTGTCTGTGATCCAACTTAGGGTCAGTGCACCCGTCACCCTTCCGCGCTTTGTCAACAGTACGCGGGGTGCTGGAAATGATCTCCATAATGTCAAAAACCGAAGTGCAAAACGGTAATCGCGGACCATGCACGTCTGTGAACCTAATCCGTGGGCAGCGGGTTCACCTATCCCTAGCCTTGTAGAGGGATTACGAGCAGACCAAATGGTGTTCACCAGATTCCCATAACGTGGCTCACCTCTAATCAATGTGTCCGGTTACTTCACGGCACCACAAAGTTCAGCTGTTGACGCTGTTTCTCCCAAGGTCCATCTCCTCAGTTTGTGGACACGTACACTTCTTTTGTCGGGATATCTCGTATTTAAATAGAGCCATGTGCCCGGCTATCTGCCAATCCGCACGGACGGTGTGCGTTCCAAGATGTCCGGTGGTGTCACATGATTATCAACTGTCGTCAGACAGAGGCATCACCCGAGGCAGCCATCACTGTAGTTCCATCACATCAGTGCAGCATGCCACAAGCCTTTACTGCCGTGCCCTCCAAGTCTCCGACAAACAGGGTAAGAGTTTGAGGGCGGCCTCCACGTGCGTCCACACAGTCTAAATCCGTATCTTGGGAAAGCCTGCATTAGTACGTTCATGGGAGTTACCCGTGTATGTAGTCCATGGGAATCGCCCGTGCATGTAGTTCATGGGGTTGTAAAATGTGGCTCACACCAGTGTTTATCACGCGAGCTATAATACCCAGTCAAGCCTCTCGTTCAGCCCTGTTGTCATACTTGAATTCTCGTTCTTTTTTAGATTGAAGAATTCTATCCCGATTAATGTCATTACTGGGTTTCAGTTTGTAAATAATAGACCAAGATAGATCCTGTACCTGATCCTGGCACAGGAGCCAGCGCAGCCATTTGCTGTTTTCTTGCGCAAATGCAGCTTGGTGATGTGGTGAAATACTGTTGAGTGAGTCAATACATCCCACACAACAAACTGTTACATTTGTGTAAATTGCAGGCATACAATATTTGAAGCTTTTCTGAACCATCCCTACGTACATCAAGGGTTTGCATTTGGGAAGAAATGTGATCTGGGAAATGCAACTAATTCATTTAAACGTATTCCAGGAGCACATTCTATGTACAATTGATTGAACAATGCGTCGGTAACCATTTCAGC
This sequence comes from Ambystoma mexicanum, assembly GCF_040938575.1. Lineage (NCBI taxonomy): Eukaryota > Metazoa > Chordata > Amphibia > Caudata > Ambystomatidae > Ambystoma > Ambystoma mexicanum. The sequence goes on along the minus strand of NC_090923.1, from coordinate 1,341,595,975 downwards.
TGACTTTCCCTTTTACAATCCAAACCGAACCGTACCCATATATACCTGCTGTGTCACAGCGGCCTCAGCGTTCTGTGGAATGGCCATGTACCTTTTTAATATTTGATGCTGGTTTCAGCTATTGAAATTCAAAAATCCAGAGTTTAGCCTTTGGTTACCTCAGTGCCGTATGCCTCCAAACTGTGGTGCAGGGAGGGAGGGGGTGGTGCACGCCATCATCCTATTAACAACTACTTTAACATATTCATGCTTGTCTAACGAAGATTAAAATCACTATCAAAATCTGTAGATTTGCCTCTGAATGTGGAACACATCGTCACATAAGCTGACAGGGCTCACATGCGCAATCTAGTGTGGATTTCACAGAATTCGCGTATATCCACAATTAAAAGAAATAAGGAAATGCTTAACCTATTAGTGTTTGGTTTTGCTTTACACTGGTGACTTGCTTTAAGTACCAAGATGTGGTATTTGGACCTTTTCAGAGTTTTTACTTACTTTGTTTAAAAAAAAACTGGTATTTGTAACGATTTGGCTGGTTTGAGATTATTGAGCTCTTTATGTATGCTATGGATTGTGAGCTTTACATGATTTGTAACCTTTTGCAGCTGATTGACCGGGCCGCAAGCGCCCCAGATGATGAGAAAGAAGCTGCTAAAGCTGCCCAGACTCCTACTGATGAAACCTGGAAGGAACTAAGTTTGTTGAGGGCGTCACCAAAGCTGTTTCGTAAGCCGAACCGGGAAGCCCTTTGTGCACCTTTGCCACCCCCCATTGAAAGCGAAATTGCTCCAGGTTTGTACCAGTGTCGTGCTTCCGAAAGTGATTGACTAACTGTGCAATCTATTAAAGACTGCATCTTTTTTCCACATTTTTGTGTTGTCTCATCACCACGTTCCTCGTCTCTAAGGAAAGAGCTCTGATGCCTGTGGGCGGCATCGCTTTATATATAAATAAATAAATAAATCAATTCTGCCTCTGCATGCAGACTTCAAAGCGTATGGTTTGATTTGGGGTTGTTTTACCGCGACTGGAAGTTTGCGACGGAAATGACCGCATGAGAAATGTACGTAATACAAAATTGTTTGTACATTTCCCATTCGGTCATCCACTGTAAAACAACCCCACATCTATGGAATTTTGACCGAATCCTATGGTTTGGCCCTATGACAAAATGCATTGCCACAGTTGATGTCTTCAACATTATATATTAGATCAAAGGTTTCAGACAAAAACAGAGTGGCGGCACATAATCCTGAATTGTAAATGTACTTTTTTGTGTACTTTATATATTCTACGAGCTATCCATTTCTTAGTGCATCCAGTTTTGGCAGATGGGCGAACTGAAGTGCAGCGCGATAGCGATATGCTCGTGACAACTTTGCCCCGCACAGTGCGAGATTGCAACTCCAATCGGCAGGTTCCAGTGTTAGAAATGTTGACAATAGACACAATTCCCTCTCGTGACGATTCTTCTTTTCTGTCGTCGTGCATGACTTGGTGGGTGCATTTTTACAGTTCTGTGATGTTTGTACTTTTAAATGAAGGAAGGTTTGTACGGCTATGCTAGTTTTATATACAGTTTATCTGGTGCTCCTTTAACTTGCTCCGATTTTACTTTCAATTATTAAATGCCATTTTGGATATGGCTTCCACAGTAAACCTTTCACAGCAGAGGATGATGGAATCGATAATCAATTGCTTTGATGTTCTAGCAGTGCGACATGGCATTTTCTGCCCTGCCACTGGTCACTAAAGTCCTGAGGGAGGTAGAGGAAGCTCATCATCCCAGCCACATCAATCTGAACCTCTACCCTTCACCATGTGCAATGCTAGTACATGGAACAGCTCAGAGGGTTGAAAAGGGATATGATGGCAACAGACACAACATAAAATGAAACATTGGTAGCTTTCAACTATAGTGTGCATGTCATCTTGGGGTTCGGAGTGAGGACATAAGACAACTGAAGCTTTGCTCTAGTTTTTTATTAGATATTATCCAGAATGTATGCCCGTAGTTGATTGCTAACTGAACTATAGTTATAAATAAAATAAAATTGCTTATATGCATCGATTGGCACCCTCACTTGCTTCTGAGCTAATGGAGAACACTCTATTTAAATGCTGTCCCTCCTGTAACAAAACATTCCTGTAGGTAGCGCCCCCCCCCCGCCATTTGGACAATAGCTGTCCTCCGAAGAGATCATGCTGAGGAAAAATGTGCAGCTTGTAAACTTTGACTAAAACTATCAAGGAGCGCTGTACAAAGCGATGGGCCATTTATGGAATATCAAAAAAACCCAGTTGGCAAACGAAACTAAAGACTTCAAAGCCGAAGAGGGTAGCTGTTTTGACGGCAACACTGATTAGCCAATAACTGCGGAAACAAATTTTTCCTCCCTGCCAGTCCCCATCTCCAAAGGGCAGACGTCACAGACTGAGTCTCGCTGTGGAGGCCACAACTGGCGACATTAAGACTGCCCATATAAAACACAAATGCCATGTGCCAAGACCAAAGTTAAGTGGACATGTTTCGGCTATCAAAACAAAGTCGGTCGACCCATCCACGAAACATGTCCCCGTTTTGATGCTGAAAAGCAAACCTGAGAACTCGTGTGTAAAAATGATAGAAAGAACACTGTTGAAATTTTCAACGTCGACTTTGAAGGCAGGTATAGAAAACATTTTATCTAGGACAATTCAAAAGAAACGCTTCGGGGTGGAACATACAACACAAATATGAACCCACCACAGACGCATGGACCGAGCAAAAATGTCAGGACTCCATGGACAAAGTAGCTTCCTGTTAATAATAGAAAAACGGCCCGTTAAAAGGAAGCGTGAAACACCATTAGAGGGTGGTGGTGGTTTAAAAAGACCAAAGTTAAAAAACGCAAAGTGAAGTTGCCCTCGATCAGCAAGATGATTATTCAGAGGGCAAGGTGTCGATCTATGAACGGGATATCGACCCCACTGTTTTTTTAGCCTTAGATGTTGAGGACACTCCTATCACCTCCTTGCCCACAGATGATCTCTGTTTATATAATAGCCTTTTACAGAGATCAGCAAAATATTTTGGGATGGTAGCACAGGAGTCAGAAGAGGACATAGATGTTATTGAGTACTGATAAAGAAGCCCCAAGTGGACTCCCAGGGGCAGGGGTCGGTTCTGAAGGAACCCCGCAGCACAGCAAGGAAGAGTCGGGGCACCAAGCTGATAGACAAACCAAGTTTTAATATTGGAGAGAAAAGTATAGTAAATAGAGTATTGGCAAAGTTACAGAATGACAAGTGACAATCTGTTGTCAGACGGAGCGCTCTGCCAGTATTTGCTCAGTTTATTTTATATAGCATGGCATAAGCGCTAACACTGATATGTTCTTATTGTTTCATAATGGCAGGTGTTATTTTCCGTGACGTCTCTAGACCTCTTTATAATAACAGAAAGCAGCTTGTTGTGATAAAGCCTTGCGTTGCATGCAGGGTACATTGTGTGGCAATATCAGTAAGCAGCTTTGGTGTAAACAACAGTTATATTCCTTATAGGGTAATGGTGTACACAGTTATAGCAAGGCACTGGCAGACAGTGTTTTGTGTCCCCATGTGGGCAGCATTGGGTCATGGCCTGCCGAGTAAAGGTGGTGCATGGGCACGTTGGAAGGACAGAGTGCAGTAGGAGTTCTTAGTCACTGGCAAGATGGAGAATTTAGGGGCTTAAGCATATATGAGAACATCAGCATGTTATAGTAGCAGGACAATCCTGCCACATCAGTACGTACAACATGAAAAGAAGGCAGTTGCCCAGTATTTGCCAGTGTTAAAAGAGAATAGTGCCATCTCTTCATAACCCTGTGCTAACAAAACCAGTCAACCCCAGGGTTGAGAAGAAGTATAAACCTGTGTCCACAGATCCAATGTACAGGGTTACTTAACACCTGATTCATTAGTGGTCACTACCACACGTAAAAGGGGCCTAATAATTAATTCTCGCCATATAAAGCAATAAGATGAATGCTTTAGGGAGAAAAGTGCCAATGTCCTCTGCTTATCAGGCCAGAATAGCAAATTCTTCTGCACTAATGGCCAGGTACAATCAAGCTCAAAGGGACAAATTGTGTGATTTTAGATGTCCGAGAACTCTTAGAGCAGGTTATAGGCAAGGCAATAAGCGTGGGTAAACAGTCTGCAAATACGGTCATAAAGAACACCCTAGATGCAGCAGACACTGCTGGTGGGCTTCTTGCTGAGGCCATGGCCATTAAGACATGTGTGGTTACAATGCTCTGTATTTAAGCCAGAGACCCAATCAACACTTCTAGACATGCCTTTTGAAGAAACTAACCTTTCAAGTGGATTGTGTCCTCCAACATATTCATCTTAAATGTATTCCATCCAGCTTTAGCTGCTTCGGAAAGAAATTTCGGCAGAGGGCGCCCGTGCATCGATGACGTCAAGTCGATGGTCCCTCGAAGGCCTCAGTCATTGGGTATACAAGTAGCACGCGCAGCGCCCGTTGGCCTCAGTTCCGTTTTTCCACGGTGCATGTTGCTTCAGAGATTCGGCGCGCCTCGAGTTCTGTGACGCAATGAATAATACTGATATATATCGATATGTCCTCGTCATCGACGCCGACCACGACCCCGCAATCAGGTTTTAAAAAGTGTAAATCTTTCAGTACGAAAATGTCTATCACGGACCCGCACCGAGAATGTCTGTGGTGTCTCGGGGAAGGCCACGACATGGAGGCCTGTACGAAGTGTTAGGCGATGACGGGAAAGGCCTTGCGAGATAGGAAGGGAAAACTACAGTGAGGTCGTAAATCCGACCGGAAAGCCGCTAGTGTCGAGTCGAGGTCCCGTGAAGAGAAGTCTCGTCGACGCGAAAGGCAACGGCCCAGGTCCCGAAACGATTCCCATCGCTCGTGGTCTTCGATTAAAAAATCAAAGAAAAGACGCCACAGGTCCCCCTCCACCTCGCCTTCGGACGAATCCCCAAAAAGAATGAAATGCCCCACAAAACATTCTTCCTCCGAAGAGTGGGAAGCATTCAGAGTTAAAATGATGGAGGTGTTCGAGACAGCGAAGCCTCGGTCCGCGCCTTCTTCGGAAGCCGGCCGGGAGCGTCATCGCTCCGACACTCGTGCACCCTTGAGCCCGGGTGATCGAAGAAGGAAGGATCGAGAACCTTCCAGGACGCCGAGCGAAAAAGACCGGTCGAGTTGACCGCTCGAGGTCACTGACGCCGTCCGAAACCCAGCGCACCGCGAAGGGCAAATCTTCGAAGAGCGCCTCGACGCCATCGAAGCCGGCTCCGTCCACGACCACTATTTCGTCGGCGCCATCGACGCCTTTGGCAACGTCGACACCGAAGCCCTCGGCGCCAAAGGTTCCAAAGGCTCCATTTCAGCCAACTCAGCCAGAAAAAGGAAAATAGAAGGCTGAAAAGGATGTAATGCCTTCAGGTTCCACTAACACATCTCCCCCAGAAAAGGTTTTTAAACCTCTTCCTGTGAAGGAATTTTTCAAATCCCTGACCTCAATTTTTGAGGAACAGGAGAGATTTGATGAGGAGAATGTACCCTTTGGACTGGAATATGATACCCCAAATGTCCCAGAATGCCTGATTTCTGAAGAAATCAGGACGAGGGACCTGGTGGAATCCTTACATAATGCAAGTGTCATTGATACATCTCCTGAAACAGATTTTGGCAGGCCAGAACCAGGTGAGCGTGCCAGTCGCTCATACCGTCAACTAATGACAAAAGTGGTCGATTATTTAGGATGGGCTACACCACCAACCCAATTCATCCAGGATGATTTGACCGATATATTGGACCATGGTCCCACCGAAGATCCAATGTAGCCTTGCAAAATAGGGTGGCCAAAAATTGGGAGACTCCGGATTCTATTACTCCAGTGAATAAATCCCTTACTTCAAAATACCGCCCTGCCAGTAGCGACCCCGGCTATCTGTCTAAACATCCCCCTCCCGAGAGTCTGGTGGTCCAGGCTGCCACAGCTTCAAATAAAATGTCATACCCTTCTATCCCTCCGGACAGGGACGGCAAGCGTGTGGATGGCTGGGATTGTAAGGTATTTTCAGATGGGAGTATGGCGTTAAAATCAGCCAACTCCACATGTGCCCTGGAAAAGTTTTTCGTACACTCTGTGGGAGTGCATTGCAATGGCGGCGGAGCACTTATCAGAAGGGGACGAAAGGGAAGGATTCCTAGCCATTGTTAGAGATGGAAAGGAGGCCATGCAGGAATCCCTTCAATCTGGGTTGGACACTGCAGATAGTGTGAGCAGGTTCATGGGTACTAGCACAGTAATGCGCAGATTTACGTGGTTACGTAAGTCGGGTTTCGCACCAGACGTGCAGAACCGTCTTCTGAACATGCCCTTTGACGGGTCTCACCTTTTTGGCAGTAAGGCTGGCGAGAGCCTTGAGAGGTTGCAGACCTCAAATGCAGCTGCCAAGTCTTTAGGAGCTGCTATTGGGCAACCTCAGTCTTTTCGTGCGCCAGGACAATCTTGGAGGGGACGATCCTATTGTTACTACTCCTCATATGGAAATGCGAGAGAAATGGCCAGTCAAAGAAGCCAGAAAAAGGCCACTCACGGTGGATGACAAAAACGTGCAAAGCCAGCTCCAGCTGGAGCCTCTTTGCCATCAGCGGCTGCAGCAACCGCCACAAAACCGCTTTGAGGACTTGCATCACAAGACACCAGTGGGAGGCAGGCTGTCACAGCATCTGCAAGAGTGGCAAGCCATTACTTCAGATGTTTGGGCTCTAGAAATAATAGCCCAAGGTTAGTGCCTTTCTTTTCTAACGCAACCTCAAAGCAGTCCACCAGGGAGACCCCTTTTGAAGTTTTCAGACCCGCTCCTGCAGCAGGAAGTTCTATCCCTGATGGAGAAAGGTGCTATAGAACCAGTACCTGTATCAGAGAGAAACAAGGGATGGTACTCCCCTTATTTTTTTATCCCCAAAAAGGACGGAGGACTGAGCCCCATCTTGGACTTAAGAGGCTTGAACAAGCTCCTCAGGAAGGACAAGTTCAAGATGGTTACTCTTTCTCAGATCCTTCAGGCCCTGCAACTTCAGGATTGGTTGGTGTCATTGGACCTCCAGGATGCTTACTTTCATGTGCCAATTCATCTCAAGCACAGAAAATACCTGAGGTTCGTAGTTGGCGACTCGCACTATCAGTTTTGAGTCCTGCTATTCGGATTGACCTCCGCTCCGAGGGTCTTCACCAAGTTAATGGTAGTGGTGGCAGCGCACCTCAGGAGAGGGGGGGATTCACGTCTACCCCTACCTGGACGATTGGTTGATCAGGGCACGTTCTGCCGAACAAGCACTGGATTATCTGAAAGTCACCTGCCACTTCCTCCACAAACTGGGCTTCTCCCTCAATTTCAAGAAGTCACAAATGACACCTTCCCAACAGCTCCAGTACATAGGGGCTGTATTAGACATCCTTGGGAAAGAGCTTGCCTCCCAAGTTGAGGGCTCAAGACATTCTTCAGATGGTTTCCAAATTCCAAAATGCCCAAAATCTCCGGGCCTGCGACTTCTTAAGGTTACTCGGACTCATGGCATCCTGCACCTACCTAGTGCCAGAGGCATGCCTGAGGAAGAGATCCCTTCAATGGGCTCTAAAGACTCAATGGTCGCAGTTCTCAGGTCAAATGACTATTTTCTCCAGATTCCGAACATAGTTCGGCAGGATCTTCTGTGGTGGACTTGCACAGAAAATATCCTAAAAGGAGAGCATTTTTGGCAACCATGGCCGGAGATTACAGTAGTGACGGACGCCTCACTCATTGGGTGGGGAGCTCATGCCAACGATTTGACAATCAGCGGTCGCTGGTCTCCATCGGAGTCCAAACTACACATCAACATTTTAGAGCTGAAAGCAATCAGACTCGCGCTGAAGGCTTTTCTACCATCTGTCAGAGGAAAACATTTCTTGATAATGGCGGACAACATAGTGGCCATGCATTATCTAAACAAAAGAGAAGGTGTAGGGTCACTACCTCTGTGCAGAGAGGCAATGCAGCTCTGGCATTTGGCAATTCAAGAAGGAATCTCCTTAACAGCAGTTCATCTAGCTGGGGAGGAGAATATGACGGTGGACGCTCTGAGCAGGCAGAGCACGGTGTCCCACGAGTGGGAACTGGCTCAGGAAGTCATTCAAGAGATCTTCGCCCTTGGGGAACCCCTCGAGTAAACCTATTTGCGACCGGAATCAACCGGAAATGCGAAAGGTATTGCTAAAGAGAATTTCCCCCGAGAGGAGCTCTAGGGGACGCGTTCGTGGTGGAGTGGAACTTCCCACTATTATACGTGTTCCCTCCAATTACCGTCATTCTTCAGGTCATCAGGAGACTGAGACGGTTCGGAAACCGCATGATCCTAATTGCTCCGGATTGGACCAGGAGAACGTGGTATCTGGACCTTCTAGACATGTCCATCTGTCCCCCGGTACACCTTCCTCAGAGAGAGGACCTTCTCTCACAAATGGAGGGTCAGGTTCTCCATCCAGAGGTCAAGATTCTCAACATTCACGCTTGGTATCTGAAAGGCTGAGATACAAGGATTGGGACCTTCCAGATGACGTCATGGAGATGTTGCTTTTGGCAAGGAGACCAGCAACAAAATCTCTATGCCGTTGGAAAAAGTTTTGCAACTGGTGCAGAGAAAAGAATGTTGATCCTTTTCTATGTTCTATCCCGGAAGTACTGTCCTTCTTCTTGTCCCTAGCACATAGAGGTCTAAATGTTGGGACCATTAAAGGTTATCTTGCAGCGCGTTCCATCTTCAAGCGCTTGTCGGAAGAATGCTCCTATTTCAAAATTCCTTTAGTAGTACAATTCTTAAAAGGACTCACCAGTGTGTTTCCTCCTTACCTATCCCAAGTACCAATTTGGGATCTTAATCTGGTTCTACAATTCTTAATGTGTGCCCCTTTTGAACCCTTGCACACTTGTTCATTTAGATTACTGACATGGAAAACTGCTTTCCTAGTTGCTTTAACATCTGCAAGAAGAGTGAGCAAATTGCAGGCACTGTCTTCTGGGCCACCCTATACTGTGTTCCATAGGGACAGAGTGGTATTAAGGGTTAAACCCTCATTTTTGTTCGATTTTCATTTGAATCAGAAGATTGTTCCACCCGCATTCTATCCTCCACCTCATCCTAGTAAGGAAGACGAAAGATTGCACAGGTTAGATCCAAAAAGATCTCTAAGCTTTTACATTTCTAGGCTTTCCAAGCTTAGAGTGGATAATCAACTTTTCATTGGCTACCCAGGAAGGAAATTGGGTCAATCAGTGTTGAAACAAACCATATCACATTGAATTGTGCTTTGCATTTCAGAATGCTATAGATTAGCGGAGAATGACCCACCAGAAGGCTTAATGGCCCATTCCACCAGAGGCATCGCCTCTTCGACAGCCCTTCAAAGAGGTGTTCCTATAAAATCCATTTGTGATGAGCAACTTGGTCTTCGCTGCATACTTTTTCAAAATTCTGTAGTCTGGATGCTTCCCAGTCTAAGGAGCTGAATTTTGGGAAAGCAGTACTATATTCAACCATTTAAGGGTATCAAAAAATCTACTCCCTCCTCCAGAGAATTGTCCATACTGCTTTGGGAGTCCATCTAAGGTGAGGAATATGTTGGAGGAGACAATCCCCTCGAACGAACAAGTTACTTACCAACTGGTAACGTTCTTTCGATTGGATGTTCCTCCAACGTATTCCTCATCGCCCTCCCAACCTACCCTTCTGTAGATTTTTTCGGGGTTATTGCCACTTCAACTCTCGCAAGGCTAACACCTGACTACCGGCACAATCTACACAGTAGAACAAGAGTGAGGGGGGAAAAACAGAACTGAGGCCAACGGGCGCCGTGCGTGCTACTTGTATACCCAATGACGTCACCCTCGACGGAGGCCTTTGAGGGACCATCGTCTCGACGACATCGATGCACGGGCGCCCTCTGCCGAAAATGTTTTCCGAAGCAGCTAAAGCTGGATGGAATACATCTAAGATGAGGAATACGTTGGAGGAACATCCAATCGAAAGAACGTTACCAGTTGGTAAGTAACTTGTTCTTTGCCATGGCGGTGGATGAGGCACTAAAAAAAAACAAGAAAGAAAATGAGACGAGGAGAAGTGTCGGACAATTGTCACACCGACCATATGAACAAAGGTCCTCTGCAGGAAAGAGGAATTTTCACGCACCACAAGCTAGCCAATGGGCACCCCAGGCATCATACACACCTGCATCAGGCTCATGGTATCACAGCTAAGATTAGCAACAGTCAACCACATTTGGAAATCAATTCTTCCTTGTATGAGGATGAGCATGTGGCCGAGGGCAGGCTCAGACGAGCTCCCTCTGCCGCTAAACCATGTTTTACCAATTCAAGTTCCCTCCCAAGTCTCCCAAGTAGGGAGCTGCATAACCTCATTCACTTGCATCGGAGAGTATAACTTCAGACCAGCAGGTACCATCAACAGTACAACGTTGGTACTGCATGGAATTCCTAACAAAACCGCACTGTCGTCCTCCAGTATTCAGACATCTATTTCCGGAACATATAACAGTTCTTAAAGAAGAGGTTCAGATGCTTATAGCAAAAGGAGCCATTGAGAAGGTTCCTCCTCATCTGGTATACAAAGGCATTCTATTTTGTGGCCCTCCAAAAGGCCAGAACAAAGAGACCTTGTTCTAGACTGAAGGCCAGCAAACCAATATGAACCAAAAAATCCGAATAACCACACAAACGGGTAATTCCCCTCCTCAAAAAAGGGGTTTACATGGCAGCATTGCATATGAAAGATGCACAATTACATATTTCAATGCTCCCAGGCCATCGAAAATATCTTAGTTTCTTTTCAAAATACACCAGCATTTAAAATTCAAGGTTATTTGTTTTGGAATTGCCTCGGCACCTTGTGTAGTCACCAAAGAGCTCACGGTGGAGGCTGTACACCTGTCGCAAAGTAATCCCAGTCTATCCCTATCTCGTTGATTGGCTGGTAACTGGATTCAATGGCAAGCAATGTCTATGGTGTTGGTCTATTTGACCTAAAACACACTCCCCCTCAACCTAATCTATACCCTTACCCACCCCCATATACATATATTTAGCTAAGTTTGACTGGAAAAAAAAAGGTCAAAAAAATGTGATCACATTTTTTATGCCAAATGATTTTAGGTCAATTATGCTATTTTTATTTCACTTATTAAGCGCCAAAGCCCAAGGGCATCCAGGCGCTGTACAGATAGGACGCACACAATGTAAAGACGTTTTCATTCAAACAGTCTAGTTTTCAACCATTTTCTGAAAACCAGGAGGTCCAGCACCTCCTGGTCCTGGATGCTAATGGCATGTCTATTACCCACTCAGGAAATAATCAGTCTTCAACGTGATTAAGGCTTTTCCATCAATCAAAAGAAATGAAGCCTAAGCTCGGTCAAAACAAGAAACTCTTGGGAGCTATTCTATACACAAAACTGGGCATCTCTTACCTATTGCAAGATGAGGTGCAGGCATTATTGGCAAAAATCCAAAGTTATTCTGGCAGTTATAAGATAAGTCCAAAGAGTCATGAAATTGTTGGGCATTATGACATCCTCCATTTACATAATTCCTCATTTATGACTCAATATGCGACCATTACAGCAATTGTTAGCAGTCTCAAGCAAGTGGGGTGATCAAATACTCTTGCAAAGCATAGTGGTAGCACTCAAGTGGTGGACGAAGGAAAATGTACTGAAAGGATGATCTTTTGTCAACAAACCTTGTCCGATAAATATCACAATGGACGCATCCATGACAGGTTGGGGGGTACATTGCCAGCACCGCACAATACAGGTAAAGTGGTCAATGCAACCACTGAAGAGACCCCTAAAAATCTTCGAGCTTCAAGCAGTGCAAATGGCACTATGCTTTTTTCAGGCAAGCCTCGTCAACAAGTGTTCTTATCAATACAGACAAGACAACCGCCATGGTTTAAATCAACAAAGGACGTGGAACACACTTACTGGAGTTGTCGCTACTCGAACAGAAAATTTAAAAGTGGGATTTTAAGAGACACATCCTCTTACAAGCAGCACGTTCCAACACAACTAGCTAGCAGACAGCTTAAGCAGGCAGAAAACGAGTGGCAATTAAACACTAGCACACCCAAACGGATTTGTGTATTGTGGTGGCTTACAAAGCTTGATCTCTTTGCAACTGCAGAAAATGCAAAATGACAAAACTTTGCATGCAGATGACCATAGACTATCTGTGTGCTAGTGAGGCATATTTGCTTACTTTCCTCCCTGACACCTCTGTTACCAAAGCTAATTCACAACTTCCATCAGGAATATGGAAACGTGAGTTCTAACTGCCCAAATGTGGGTGGGGCAGTTATGGCATTTCCATCTGCTGAACATGTCACTTTGTCCTCCACGCATGCTGACAACATCAGTAGACCTGTTAAAATAACTGTCTCTGCAAATCACACACCCAACACCCCATTTGCCAACCTAGCATCTTGGCTCCTGATGTCCTTGAACCTGGCCACTTAAATCTATCATTGCAGTGTAAGAAAACACTAAAGGGGGCACGTCAACCTAACAACAAACATGGTTACTTAAATGGAAAAGAATATCATTTAGTGTGCAAAAAATGGTATCTGCCCCATTGACTACTCCGACAAACATGCTAACCTACCTCCTTTCCCTACTAGACTCAAGCCTACCATTTAACTCACTTCAGGTCCACTTACCTACTTTATCAGCATACACTACATCTCAACACATAATTTGGTGAAAAATTCCTGTTAAAGCTTTTATGGAGGGGATTAAATTAATGTACCCACCAATAGCACCTCCACCAACAGGATGGGATTTTTACTTTATTTTAAGCTAGCTAATGGGACCACCTTTCGTACCTCTGCATACAGCTTCTATAAAGGACCGTACGCACAAGGTGGCTTTCATAATTGCAATCACATCCATACGAACGATACGTGAATTACAAGCAATATCCATTTCAGAACCTTTTGTGTCCATATGCAAAAGCGAGGTGGCGTTAAGAATGAATCCCAGGTTTTCACCAAAATATATGTTTCACTTCAGTTAGTCCAGCGAACTTTCAGCTTTCTTTCAAAACCCTCAAAACGGGGTAAAGATATCTACATACCCCTGATATAAAAATAGCAATGATGTACTACCTCAACAAAACAGGTCCGAAAGTCTGATCAGTTGTTTGTTTCAGTGGCAACAGGAAGTGAAGTAGATCCAGTCACTAAAGGCACCCATTGCTAGATGGATCGTCAAATATATACAACGATGTTCTATACTTTCAAAAAAGGCACTCCCCTTTCACACCAAGGGCACATCCTACAAGTAATACAGGAGTGGCACTCGCTTTACTTGCAAAAGTTCTATTGTAAGCAATGTGCAAAGCGGCAACCTGGAGTTCGTGCACACATTCACACAGCACCACTGTGTAGATACTCCGACACAATCAGATTCACAAGTGGGACAGGCAGTGTTAAGACATTTATTTGCAACTGCACCCTAGGCTCTCCCACTGCCTGCTTCAGGTATTGCTTGCTAATAAAAATTACTTTAAGTGTACTCCTGCTCATGTTTCCTCAGGGCAGAAAAACAACAATCTGAGGCCTTTGACACGTGAAGGAGCATGGGTAGCTGTACACGTAGGTCAGGGATAATGTTCCAGGAACGCCCCTGTCGACGCCTTTTTTGAATTCGAAAACACAAGATGTAATACTCTGCACCAATCACTGGATGCCGGTTTATGCATAGCATGCGATTCTAAGCTGATACAAGCCACATAAAGCAAATTACAGGGAATGTAATATATATATATATAGTACTCCAGCATCTGCCATCCAAGCACTGTAGCTAATAGAGCATTACAGTCTGCATTTAACCTAGCTGTCAAAAACTAAACGGAAACCAAGTTTCTTTAAAGTAGGAATGTACATTTATTTATCAATTATCCAGAGCAGGTCTCAGCTGTGGTTAATGGTTCTGCCTCTGCTTCACTCGTACGTTTGTAATACATACCTAAAACGGATCACCTGCTTACCGTACAATTTTTCTGTTATGTTTATTTAGTCCTTTGAATGGGGTTTTAAGTCCATACTTCTTTCTTTCCCTTCATAGATCCTCCGAGCGAAGAGGCAGAGTGTGAAGAGTCTGCAACAGACCAGAATAAGGTCCAACCTTGTCTCACGCTGCAGGACAAGTTGAATCACTACTATCAGACCCGCGTTACTATTTCAGAGGATGAGATTTCCCAGTGCATGCAGCTCGCCCATGCCATCCTTGCGGAAATACAAGACTTTCTCTGCAACAAGCACCCAGACTTGCCGTTTGGTGGCATGCGGATTGTTGGCTCTCTGATAGATGGCCTTGAAGTCCTCACTGCCGATCATGTATGCTTTACAGTGCCCCTGGCACTGGAGACTACACTTTGGAGTCTTATTCCAGGAGACCAGACAATCTTAAATATCCCTCAGTTTTGGCTAGTTAAACGGGTCGGCCTGGAGTACATTACTCGTGGCCGAAGTCCCTGGGATAGGTTTTTAGTGGGTGGATACCTTTCCTCAAATGTCATCATAGAGTTTTTACACAAAATATTGGTGGGATCCATCAACTGGCCTTCAATTGGAAGCATGCTGGGTGGAATCATCAGGCCGGTGGTGACTCCTGGGGAACTAGGGCTGGAAGTGAACCATGATCAAAACCAGCTGAGAATCGATATATTCCCAGTTATTAAAATGGTGGACACAGTTCTCCTTGCTAGGTCACTTGAAAATAGTCCAGCAGAAAACCTGTGGTTCCAGAGTTTTTATATAGCAGAGACCAGTAAACTCAAGAACTTGGATGAGAAAGATGCTGGTGTGCGATGCTGTTGTCTTAAAGTTCTGAAGGGCATCTGCAAGAGCCACCAGCGCTTGAACAAACTAACAGGAAGCCACGTTGCCCACGTAATCCTCCATCTTAGTGAATTGGAGTATGATTGGACAGAAGGTGCCTTAGCTGCCAGATTTCAGCAGGTAATCGAAGAGCTGATTGGTTACCTGGAGAATGGCTTTCTACCCTGCTACTTCAACAACAAAGTGAACATGTTTTCACAATTGCATGTAGAGGATATAGATGAGACGGGCTACATGCTTTACAGCACCCTGTCTAACCCCGAAGTCTTGATATGATATGTGCTTGCTTGGATGCAGTGTGGTTGAGGACTTGTACAGAAATTGGCCTTGAATGTACTTTTGTCAGGATGGGCAAATAGAAGTTCAAAGTGGGCTCTTATTGCAAATTTGTATGTGATCTTATGAATTAAAGTATTCAGTTTTATATATCTAATGAACTGCATATTTGCTGATGGGTAATCGGATATGCAATAGGAGGGAACACCTTTAGCTGCAAAATGTTCTTGCGGGAACTGAATTTCTGAAAATGTTCAAACCTTTCCTCTATTCTAGGTCTAGTGGGACCTGCAGTGATTAGTTGGGTCTCTCAATGGTGTCTCCTTGTGATCAATTAATACGAATTACAAAATTCGACATGCATCAAAGCAATACAATATAGATGAAGGGGGCTCTGTTCTTGTATAATGTGTTTCCAGTTGAAATGTGCTTATACCTGCTGGTCTAGGGTCTGCTTGCTGGGATAATGGAGTCTTTTAAGTGCAATAGACTAGGGTAAGTATAGAAACAGTGAGCAATGGACTGTACAGGAATGTATTTAACAATGTTGCGCCACCTTTGGATTAAAGTTGTATTTATGAATTACTGTTGCCTCTAGTAGCCCACTACACTTGATCATGCTTTGGGTGTCTGGCCATTAGTTCTAGAGCTGCATCAAGTCTCTCCCTGCTGTTAGGCCTAACCTTCCACAGGGAGATTTCTTGCTCCAATCCTGCCCAGAGTTTCGCAAATATACAGGTCCCTAAATGTATTAACATTAGCTTCATTTGAGGAGGAAAAAAAATAGATGTATATGAAGGAGTCTCAAAAAGCATCATCCCTGTGCTTAATGTGTCGCTAAGTTACTTGCATCAGGGGCTCTCATGTTCTCTAAATGAACTTACCAGGTAGGCTTACTCTTATTTAATAGGACTGCTTTGTGTCCCTTGGTTGAATCTTATTTAAGGAACACTGCGCAGAGGCATGTGTTCATGTAGTTGTTTTTTTAATATGTATTGTGTGGTGCCGTTTATATAGTTTCATGCCTTAAGTCGCCGTTGCTACTTAATAATGTTTGTATTATCAGAGTGCTAGAAGTGTAAAAACTAGGAAAAAACCATGCTCTAGAATATTGAATTTTGATCTCTGGATCGTTTTACTGACGACTCTGATGTAACAGAATCGACTTACGCTGCTTTTATGTGGTGTTAAGTGTCTCCACAATAGCTGAGGTGTCAGACTAAGTTGGATAAGGAGAGTCAAATTAGTCTCATCACTGACCATTGTGGCTGATCCATCTTTCTGCACAGGCACTCCTAATAGAATGCCAGTTAAGGGAGCATGGGGCTGATGCCACTGCTTCCCTCATGATGTTCTTGTGCATGCGTAGTCTTAAAGGAAGGCATGAGACTTATTCTAAGGAACGTGGCCCATTCCAGGCTATTACCAGCTGTAGTCTCATTACCAGTCGAATGAGTAAATGTTAAGCTAGTTGGCGATGGCATAATATCAGACTCTAACTTTCATTAGTCATGATTTGATCATCAACAATGCATGACTACGGGCATAGCTTCTAAACGGTGACCGGTCTCCTTGGGCCTAGAACTTAAATTCCTATGTGCCAAGGAAACATCCATAAGACCAATTTAGGTCTTTAGATGATAATCCTGTCTACTCGGCATAAAGGCATTTACTCTCCCAACCCCCTCACCCCTGCAGGTTTCTCTATTTTCAATCGGTCACAACCATCGTAACCTATTACGTAGGTGGCCCGTCGTTCTAATATTACGAATCACACAACGCATCTGTTAAAATGTAGATCTTACCAGTGCCTAAGTCTACATTTCTGTTCTTATATTATGTTTCATCAGTAAAATGGCAACACATGGTTTTACAGAATTTTTAAAAAACGTAGACATTTCAGCTTGGGCATTAGCATTGATTGAGTCTTTTCGTGGGAAATGTTCTTTTGTTAAAGAACTACTGTTTGTGAAATATTAGTATCTGATTCTGTTGAACTGTAGAAGAGAATGTAAAAATGGACTACTGGTTCCGTTTTCTTTCCAGGGGGTAACCCTCCCAAAAAGAGTGCCATAGCAGCTACTTTGGGGTTCGCACTTTTCGCTCTTGCGGTACAGCAACTAAGCGGAGACAGTTGATCCCAGTAGCGGATGCCTTTCTTGGTCCCAACCTCTTTCATGTGTGCTTTGTGTCTGGTGCTTCTGTCGCACCCATGTAAATGAGCAGTGACTTGTCTGGTGTTGGGGGGCTCATAACATATTTATTTTTTACTGCCACTTGCATTTATCACAGTTGCTAGAATTATTTTTTCTTAGTGTGTGTTATTCAAAGTGTTTGGTCGAAAGATGCCTGCCAGTTTTGCACAATAATAGACTAGAATTTGTTAGTTTGAAGAAAAATAGAACTATTTTTTAAATGTGTTTTCTGCACCGTTGGAATGGTATATACATAATATCCACTTGCTTTGATTTTCTTAGATCCTGTAATCTGCTGCTATTTTTGTAAAAATTACTGTCAATAAAGATTTTTGAACTGGTGTGTCCTTTTTGTGACAGTGGTGGTAATGTTTACTTGCAATAGACAACAAATATTGCTGAAGATGAAGTAATTCCCATAATCCATAGGAGTCTGGTCATTAATGTTCTCATTCAATCTAGTTGAATTATTTTGCCTCTTTTGCATTGCACCTTTTTCATACATAACCTTAAAGGGAATGGTTCTTTTGGCCTGCACTTTTCAGTTTGCACTAAATGTATCTTCTTCCAATTGGTCATACTAATTATCTTCAAAGTACAAATGTGTTTTATCCTCATTACATTGGATTGTTGGCATGTTATTGCAAACCGTGGGACAGCCAAGGGGCTTAACCTTTTGTTAAAATGCCCTTCACATCAATGCCCGTGTCTCCTTTAGCCAAAATGCCACCATAACAAAGTTCACTCCATCGTTCATTTTGTTTTAATTAAACCCCTAAAATATTAGGTTCTGCTCTACAGTATCTCTCCTCACTGACCATTGTTGAACACGAAAGGGAGAGAGTGAAAACCGCTTGTCTGGCTTTGCAAGTCTGAAGACCTCTCTAGCAGGTCGTACCTTCATAATGAGTATGCTAGCCCTAAAATAGTCTGGGTGGTGTGCTGCCTACCTAGTGTGGCGGGGTCAGAAGGATGAGACAGACCAGGGTTCACCATGTTGTTAGTGTGTTTTATTCAAAATAAAGATTAAAGGCCTGATTTCCACTACTCGTAAGGGTTGCTCTACCTAACAGAACTAAACTAGCGTGCTCATTGGCAGTGTGCAAGTTCAAATAAAATGTTTGTCCTTAGTCCAAAAGCTAATCTATCCTGACGTGACCACTAATATTACCTAACTAAATACCAGGAGAATTGGGCGGAAATATGCCTTTCCAACTTGAGTGTTCCATTTTAATATGGAATCTTCAAATAGCATTTTGCTATCTTCACCAGTTCATTTAGTTACTTTATAGAACTGTTCCACGTCCTATCCTGTAATCTTCTTTAGAGTTTTATCCTCCAGGTTATTGACAGTTACAAGCTTTAGATACCTGATGAATGGGCTATGGCGGAAGCGAGTTATAATGGTCCTCTGTCGCCTATAGCCTTGCTGACTACAGAATCCATAGCGACAAGTGTGAAGGAGCCATTAACTGTCTGTCTGAGAAACTCCTGGAAGAAATTGAACGGTTTGTTGGGTTTGGATGCACACACAGATCCTGGTGCATCATTATGGATGAATCCTTCTATTAGATTAGGAAATAAAACGCTATTTTGGGCACAACTTATTTTTGGGTGGTGTGAGTTAGATTGATGATCTATTTAAGGAGGGGAGATGGATGAGTGCTCGAGAGATGGAACAACATTTTCATATTGAAAATTTCAGGTTTTCAGATTACAAGAAATTGAAGATTGCGGTTGGTGAGATTAATTTCCAGACAAGGTTAAATCGGGATTTTTTTTTACAAGAGAGTCATTGGTAGGTGAAGGTGGTTTAGCTAGTCGGGTTTACAAACTAATAGTGAATGCATATAAAGACAGTGCTTAGCTCAGAGATGAATGGAGTCGAAGAATTGGCTCTGACATAACAGTGGAGACATGGACAAGGATGTGTGCAAATGTCAAATTTTGTTCCTTGGGTTTGACTGAGAGAACGAGACAAATAAAGATATTAAACAGGTTTTATTGGACACCTGATAGATTATGGAAGCAAGGTTTGAAGGATGACTCAGAGTGTTGGGCTTGTTCTCATGAAACGGGTACGCTGGAACACATGATGTGGGGTTGCGGGAAGGTGCGTGGATTTTGGAGTGAAATTGGTGTGATCTTGGAAGAATGGATTGGTTTTGATTTTGAAACATTAATATTGGGAAATGATAATACCTTAGAATGGCTCACTCAATGCCAAAAGAAATGGTTATTTAGGGGTGCCATGATGGGAAAGAAATGAATCCTTAGGAATTGGAAATCCAATGTTACCTTAAAGGGGGAGGACTGGTTGAAAGAAATGCTTGATCTAGCAGATGTGGAAAAATGTATATATAGGAAACAAGGCAAGAATGGGCTGTTTTATGAAGATTTGGGGTACATTTCTGACATTGTATTGAATCTGACAATTGCATGTTACATGATGTGAACCTGGTGGCTATGGGGGGCGTGGGGGGTGGATCTATGTTTTATAATTATGTATATAGTTTTTGTTACGATTTTCTTTGTCATTTCTGGTATTGCTATAATTAAAATGAAAATAAAATGTTTAAAAAAAGCTTTGGATAAGTGGAAAGGCATTTAGACATGTAATGATCTGGCTAAACTATTCATCCAAAAAAAGTACTGGGAGTGTAAAGAAAACAACTTTGTTTTCTTTGTGTGTCAACACTACAATTAGACAAGAGGTTCTAGGGAATTGCGCCAACCTGCTATAAAATTACAGACCGCACAAACTTTTTCTAATGTGACTATAAAAAAGCAACTTTGTCACACACGCGCACGAATTCCAAAGCTGAATTAACTACCTCAAAACATGAGTGGCCACCTAACATCATTTTATTGACTGTCTTAGTAAAGAGACAGACCTGAGGAAAATTACTAATGCCATCAATGACCCAGAAAGAGGAGCTAAAAAACAAATTATTTGCACAGGAGACAAATGTTTTTTTTTCGATAAAAAGTTATGAAAAACTTCACCTGGGTATTACTTTTGTGCCTGTCGGGGTTCAAAATGTTAACGTGAGGAATGAGATGTCTGATACCAAACCACCATTTCAGTTCTTGGCGTGCCAAACTGTTGTTTCTATCATTGGTGTTGCCCCGCCAGGGAGATGGTGCTGACGTCCACTAAAGAGCCAGGCCACCGTTACTTGTTGGACACCTGCATCAAATAACCAGGTTGACACATTTCTCGCTATCCCTTATTACCCTTGAGCTCTGAGATAACCCATACACAAGTTCCTTAACTAGTATGAATCGGGGAACGGCACCACTCAAGTAGGTCCTACAGGTTCCCAGATTGCAGAGTGATATCAAGGTGGTTAAAAAACTTACAACCATAGGGAAAAAACTGCCTAGAACAATGAGGGTACAGAAGAAATATGTTGAAGCCTGAGGGAAGGATTGGAAGAGGGGAAATCAGAGGGGTGCAACTAAGAAGGAAGGCAAGCACAATTTACTAAGAATGCAAGAATACATTTATGAGGAAGTACTGGATCCATCATCCATAACCAGAATAACTAAACTTGCAGAGTTCTGCTAACCTATGTTGTATAATAAACTGTTGGAGTCCAACCGTAAAAGGTTAGCAAACAACGTACCTTGGACATGTAACCCCCACGTAAACATGTGTTCACCAGAAATCTCTATTGAGCCTGCATGCAGCACTTACAACAGGAGGGCTGCCTCTGCCCAGGCATAAAAAGCTTAGGTTGGTACCAGTGAATGTAATGTAGACATGTGTTAGGAATATGTGCTGATGATGTGAGGAAAACCATGAAAAATAGTACCCTGTAAACCCATGAGCAAACCTTTCAGAGGGTCTGTCACAGCTACTGATACAATTCACTGTGCGCCATGGTTCGAAACATGTAATAAGGATAACGTAAATGGAAGCAGATCAGTGTATTTTACGTATCATACTCTTTGAAACAAACGCTTGAATACTTTATTTAAATCCTGAAAGTTCAGACAGTTTAAAAATGGTTTGGTTAAGTGCAGTAGGGGAAGGTAGTCAAGCCAACACTTCCACCTGGAACCTTGTTAGAAATGAATCCTTCTAAGCTACTTGACAGTTCTGTGGGGGTAGTTGTTGGTGGGGATGATGTGGCTGACTAGTTGGGAGAGTGTACCTTTGTAAAGCTCTCAGACTTTGATCTCTCTCCGTCGTCCACCTGCCAGCCCACTTGAGGTAGTCCATTAGGTTGCCCTTTGGTTGCATTGCTAAGACTACAAATCTTTTGCCTTGAGCTGGACTGGCAAGTGAGGCATCAGTCAATCTGTGAGGAGAAACCCGTTCGCAAGGCCATAGATATCCAAGCAAGCATCAGAGTGGCAAACTTGAGCTGCAGTGTACTTCTGAACACAGAGGAAGTCCAATGATGCTGGACTATACGCCTCCCCTCTGGGAAGCTGGTGGCCATCTGTGATGATGCAGGAAGAGTAGTCACCTTGCAGCACCTGGTTTGAACACCTGCAGGCTGCAATGCCCAGGATCAAGTGTACTGAACTTCAAGTAAGCTGACATTAAGTATTAATTACATTAGTTTGTGTGCACCATTATTTCTATGTTGTTGCCAGGCAAACTGTAACCCTGCAGGCTAAAGTTTATTTTTGGACATCAACTCTATTTTCTTACCCTCTTTACCTTACTATTGGTTTCTGCGTTACTGGGTGGAATACATCTTTTCCATGAGTTACGAACATTGATCCTGAAATCCCTTATGGGATCTAAGCCTCTGCATTTGTAGCCCAGAGAAACTAGTGTAGGTGAATAGGCTTTTCATAAAAAGGAAACTGTGAGATACGCTGGGCCACTGTCTAATTCAAGGTGACCTCTGTATGTATATTTGTTTATAGTTCTTCACCTTTTTTCCTGTTTATGGTTTTGATTAAAAAAAAAAAAAGGTTTTAAACCACCATACTTTGTTGGGGAGTCACAGAGTCAGAGGGCCTCATTACGAGTTTGGTGGTAGCCGTGCCTGTTTGACAGGCATGTCTACCACCAAACTTGCTACCGGCACCGCCACCCGCGATTGGGAAATAACCAGCCCATTACGAGTTGAATGGGCCGGTAATTGCCCATTCATGGGTGGCGGTATTGCTGGGCTCCCAATCCCCATTCTGTCCCATAGGGCAGAATGGGGGTGGGGAGCATGGTTGCACCGGCACCGTTGATAACGGTGCTGATGCAATAACGAGTTATGCTCGAGGGTGCAGCACAGCCTGCCAGGTACCCACGAGGAGAACTTGTAAATCGGCGGTACGGTATGAACGGTGCCGGTGCCTTACCGGCACCGTTCATACCATATCCGCCAACTTTATATTGTGTCTTGCCACAAGGCTTCCTTGGCAAACCTCTTAACAGTCCAAGTGGATGCATGCCATACACTCACCTTGGGATTTCTGATTTACAAAGGCATTCAGGTGGTACACCACAATTGGAAACTATGACCCTTCTTACAGGTACAGTGCCATAGCGCATCCCTCTCGCCATCTAGAGACCATGCACAGATATAAGTTAGTGTTGCATACAGACTTGAGCGTGGAGGATATGATTAACTGTGTGATAATAATTCTTGCACTGTACTGAACATAGCAGATGCTGACACTGAAGATGATTTCCGTAAACATGTTGATTGCAATTGGTGACCTACTAAAGAATGCTAAATAATTATCTAGACTCAAACATATTTCACAACTTAAAAGAAAGCAGTTACTCAAATTCATATTGATAGGTTTTTTGTGGTAACCCTACTTTCCAAAAGCACTTCTAATAAACAGTCAATTCTACCTGAATTGCACTTTTGGTGGGATTTTAGGAAGTTACTCTTTATTTCCCAAGGCACTGTGTACATTTCTAGGGATAGCATTCTTTGTGATATACTATGTTATAGGCATGATGATATTTTGGATTCATCCACCAACTCTACTTTAGGTTCCATTGGCAATTTTCACTCAACTGAACGCGATCATTGATTTTCTGCCCTGCATCTTCATTGCAAACATTAAGCAATGAATGCCCACTAGCTTCAGGTCTATTGCAAAAGAAGTAGGCATTTCTTCTGTATATGTGTCCTGGTATCTTCTTGCAGCAACTTCCAGCTGACCTGCAGTCTATCAATATTCCCTTTGTCTGTGCGTTTCTCTTAAAGAACCGGTGCCACCTTGAATTACAATTGGTTTATTTTTAATGCAGTTGTAATTTTGGACAACAATGGTTGCTTTATCTGCATTACAACTTTCATAACTTTAATCTGTTGTACCTGAAACCGAACATACAAATTCAGCCTTGAAAATAAATGAACAGACCGTAAAACACTTGTGGTTTAATTGCATATTCTCTTGACTTAAGAGTAAACTGGGTGTGGGGGCAGGGGTGTGGCCAGGAGGCACACAGTGAAGACGTGCCTGCTGTAGGCTCTGCTCAACTACTCCCGAATGAGTCCCCAAGGAGTGCTAATTGGCTGTTTTTCCCTCATTCTGATCGTTTCCCCTTGATCCACTACCTCCCGGGAGTTGAGGGTACTATAGATCGACCCTCCGATGCAGTGCTGGAGTGCTTTATCCTGATCGGCAAGCGGCCGCTCGCTCACCCAAGATGGCAGCGATGCTCTCTGGGGTTGCAATGGGGTGCAGACTCTGAAACTGATACCCGCTATAGGCGAGTGATGCCGCGCTGGATTCATGGAGTGTGGTGCCGGGAGCAGGGGTTCTCCGCTGGTGGCTGTTCTCAATCCGCCTCCACTAATACGCTGCTGCAACTGGGCATCCATTCGCTGGCTCTGAAGCAATGTTTGGTCGCCCAACGTGAGAATAGCAGAAGCTGTCCATGCAAGCAGGGCTGTGAGTGCTACAGGGCACTGGCAGATGGCATCAGCCCCTGGCGGAACGAGGCTCGACAGCACCCCCGTTGAGACAAAATTGTGACAGTTGCTGGGGATGCTGGACTCCCAGCTCCACAGGAGGCAGGACCTCAGAAAGATGGGCTCCCCCTCGACATCTACTTTTGAATCTTTAAGTATGCAGTGAGCAGCATTGTGCAGCAGTGGCGCTACCTGTTCGCAGGTGCAAGAGCTAGACCTTCCTTGGGACTCTTGGCCCTCCTTACCTGATCTTGTATGAGCTGGGCACACAGCAAGGTGCGTCCTCATCTAAGGTTCTACCCCTCTGGCGGCCCTGCACTGGGGTAGATTCCGGGTGCCTTAGAGCCTCAACTCTCTACAATTGGGCTGTGCAGGGCTACTGGCGGCGCCCCATTCTGAAAATCACCTGTTGGCCGTGACATCCTGCCTACAAGGTTAGGTGCTTGTGGTCAGACCTCGAGGTGCTGAGGACGAGGTGAAACTTGAGCTGGCCCAGTATGGCCAAGTCTCAACCGAGACCGAAGTCTGGGACGTCAAAGTGCTGCTCACAATTCAGGATAGTAAGCCTAAAACATCCCAAGTGGTGAGGGCAGAAATTCATCTCCTTCCATCAGAAGTAGCTCCAGAGAGTGCAGTAATAATGAAGCAGGATCTCTTCAAAATGCTCTGCAACGTCAAACAAGAAATCATGTTCGACAAACCATCTAAATCCATTGCGGAGATTAACACGCACATGCTTGCTTTGAAATCTAGAGTGAATGATGTGGAGACAACAGTTTACAAGCACGCTCATGATCAGGCAGAACTTCTGAACGAGGTGGTCTGTCTTGACGAGCAGATTGAACTGGTCTGGATCAAGCAGGTGGACTTGGAGAATAGGTCTTGGAGGAACAACGTTCAGATCTGGGGCATCCCTCAAATGATACAAGACCAGGAATTTAGTGCTTACGTCCAGGACTTTATCTGGTCCCTCCTGGGCCTCCCTGATGACTGAGATCTCCCATGAGAGGACGCACCGCGTCGTTCCACCCTTTGAGACCTGCTAAGACCAAGACCACCTGCCTGATGTGCTTACTACAGTGCACCTTTTCCAACAGAAAGAGATGATTATGGCTGCAGTAAGAAAAAAAGATCCACTTGTCTTTCGAGGAAACACTATTAACTCTTTTTCAAGATCTCTCGCCTCGTACCTTGGCAAACAGGCGCAAGCTTAATGTGGTGACAGTCTGACTTCAGTCACACAAAGTGTGATGCAGATGGGGGGGCTCCCGTGCAAGTTCTATTTGAGTACCGAAATCAGCACTACTCCATTGGCTCGGAGTGCAGAGCTGATGCAACCCGCCTCAGAGGGGCAGCATTGTCGGCATGGATGGGGGTTTGATTGCTAGTGCAGAGCCCTTGGAGAACATAAAGAGTAGAGGGTTGAGGGGGAAGAGGACGGGTCTGAAGAAATCGCTCCATAAGAAAGTGGACGCAGCACTGATCGACCCACACTGAACACTATGGCCAATATTCCTTCGAATTGCTGCTCTCTCTACTACATGATTTTGATTTCGTGGAAGGCGGTGTTGCTCGCTGGGTTAAGTGGTTGTAGTTATAAGTTGCTTGAGTACCTGCTAAAAGTTATGGGACATGTGGGGGTCACTCATTTAGGGGGCAGTCCTGTAAAATGTCGCCCTAATCTTTTGTGCTGCAGGACTATGTTCTTGCCCTGGTTTTCATATTTGGGTGTTCATGGGTTTCCTTTTTTGTTGGTAGGGGTTTTACTTTCTTTGGAGTGGTTTCACAATTGATTAAGTGTACAGATTGCATGGTCTTTAGATTTATTTTGCACTTCATGTCATATGGCGGGACAGCGGTCCTTTGCAGCAGGCTTGACGAGATCTATAATGGGGACCCCTGACCTCTCCTTTGTCTCCCTGAATGTTCAGGGACTCAACTCCTATTAAGAGGAGGGCTATATTGCATAGGCTGTTGTCTCTCTCGAGACTTCCTTGGCTTTTCTCCAAGAAACCCACCTCCTGCCAGGCGATGAGTCATGACTCCATTCCAAACTTCACCCTACGACTTATTTTGCAAGTGGTGGCTACAAGAAATGCAGGGTCGCCATATTGATGGGAAAGGGTGCTCCAATTAAGGTGGTGGACATGTTGAGCGATGGGCAAGGCAGGTATCTATTACTTGCTGCTCTCCTAAATGGGTGGAGGGTTACACTGACATTGATCTATGCTCCAAATGATAAGCAGGACATCTTTTTGGCAACTTATTTTGAGATCCTAGCAGGTTTTGCCGATGGGGAGTGTTGGGAAGGATTTCCATTTGTGTAATTTTCCCTGTAGTTGTGTACCCCCAACTTTTTGCTGATGTTAAACACCATAGCCTGACTTTACCAGAGGAGAACATCCTTCTGCTGCACTCCCCTGGGCTGTTCGCTCACTTTCTTATGGGAAAACTGACATGCCCTTACAGTCAGTCAGTACTGGGAGACTTTGTTTCCATTAGTCCTTGTCCATGTTGCAACTTTTCTGCAACATGTAACAAGTGCACAATGTACCTTACAGTACAGTGCACTTTGGTCTAATAGTCATTTCCAAAGGCCCTAGATACTCTCGAAGGATTTTTTAGGAGAAGTTCAGATGTGCCTTGGTCAGGGCTGGTGGCAGCTTATCTTTTCATATAACTTTAACCCTTTCCTGCCAGGTAAACCGTGGTTACCGGGTTTGGCACGAATAGGTTGCCTGACTCCAAAATGGCCATGCCACAAGGTTCTTTGTCCTGTCCTTTGGCCATCCTGCCCCTCCACCTTCTCAGGTCGAGTCGACCTGGGTCAGTCCTTATTTGGTCATGCATTCTCCTGCGAAACGCTAAGCTTTCGCAGGCTTCTGCCTTCCGTGTGTATGTGCGCTTCCAGCATGTGGGCTGGACTGTCTGGTTCCAATACACATCCTGGGTGCCAGAGAGTCTGGTGTGCTGTGAATTCCTGGGACCACCGTGGTCCGTGATTGGTCCACGTATGGTATGCCTGTCTGAGAGCAGATCTCCCATTGGGTCCCCTTCGTTTTGGCGCGAAGGAGATTTTGGATAAGAGAAGTCTCCAAACACCCATACCATGTCGATCTCTGGAGTTCTCACTGAACAAAGGATAGGATCCAAGTATCCTGAAACCAAGAAGCCGAATCGAGGAACCGCTGGTGACCCCCTGGAAGGTTTGGCACCCTAAGCCTGCTGTTGCCCTGCTGGACCCCTCTGCACCTGATCGAACTAGGTCTGCGAAAACGCTTCGACCCATTAGAATAGTGGGACTAACTATTCGCGGCACCTTCATCAAATCATGCAAGTAAGCCTTCTCGGAAGTGTCCCTGGGCCAACCAGTGGGCTGACCAGCTTACGCAGGACCTTTGCCCCGATACCGCCACCGTTTCGAGGGGACACCCTAAACTTGGTACGTCGCTGGCTCTGTGTTCACGGCACTCTCACTCCGAATTTCGTACACTTGGTGTTCCCAGGTCTGGAGTAAAGAGCGAGAGCCTGATCCGGAGTGAATGCGGTTACTGTGTCGCCCAGCTGTGGTGACAGACTTTGCAGGTGTGCTGCATGTGTGCCCCTCTTGCCCCTGAAGCCTGCTGCAGTGAAACTGGCCTGATCCATCCACCAGGAACAGAGAAAACACACTGTCCCATTTGGGAACCATCGCTGTAACTACGTCGCTGAAAGCCGCAGAATTGCTGCATTTGAGCCTGCATCTGAATTGGAATCGACTGCCGAAGTTTGGTCCGGAGTGCGCCAGGGGTCGGTGAGTTCTAGCAACCCTTACTGGTGGCTCCTAGCGCATCCAACCCTTTTTACGCATGAGTGGCCCCTGTGGGCCCCTCTCCTTTCCACTGCTTGTGTGAACTATTCCCAAGTCTTGGAATCTGCTCTGCCCTGTTGTGGAGACCCTCCTCGAATAGTGGGAACTTACTCTGCATCACTCGCCTGCCTTCCTGAGCTGCTACAGACCCTACAAAAAACCCTATTCCGCCTATCTGCAATATCGTGTGCGCCAGCATTACATGTACATTTGAGCAATAGGCTCCTCTCATTTTAGGGATTGGACTGCCTCTGTTAGGACTGTGAAATCTGCAGAATTGCCTAAAGACTATTTGCACTACCTGCTTCCTTCCCTTTTTAAGTTGTGGACCCATTTCGTGCATTAACCCTTTAGGCCACTTGGTCTTGTGTGTGTGTATATATATATATATATATATATATATATATATATATATATATATATATATATATATGTAGATGGGATTGTATTGATCTAAAAGTATTACTGTGATTATTACTGTGTGTTGAAACTTCAAAGGCGTTGGAATAAATGCATTTGTTATTCTCCAGCATGGGGTCTGGCATGGATTCACATGCTCATGAATATTCCCCGTCGTCAGGCTGGGAATCCTCGGTAAAAAAAAAATCAGTATCGGTTTCGTTTCTGATCTGTCTTTCTTAGTAGTAAGCAATCACTGATCTCTGGGTCATACTGCCCCCAGCCAATGAATGCCCTCTCCCTAAGATCTGCCTCTGGCAGCCATCCTCAGATTTTTACCACACGTTCAAGTGTTGGGAGTCCTCGTGCTTTAGCCCTCGAGTTTTTGCTGCGTTTTCACACTTTTTCAGGAGATTTTCTCATTTTTCGGTTTAATCGAGCCTCAAGCTCCACCGTTTCTACTTCCGATAACTGGGGCCCGTTTCGGAATTCTTCTACGCCCCTCAAGGCTGAAGTTTTCGTCGAGTTTACGCTTCTTGGAGGATTCCGGAAGATCTGCGGCCTACCTCAACGGACATGGCCCAGGACAAGGGAAGCTCGACGCCGGATCCAAGCTGTTCAGATGCTGCCCTGGATGCGGATTACAAAATGTTTTCAAGGAGGACGAGCATTCGCGATGTCTCTACTGCCTTCATGAGGACAAGACACTCGTGGAGGAGGACTGTGCGTTCTGCAAGAACCTTTCGGAACAGACCAAACAAGATCGTCGTTCCCGCCTCGCCGCCTGGCTGGAGAAGGGCACAGCAGGTGAGAAGGCAAAGAAAAAGTCTGAGCGGGCTTCTAAGTCCTGTGAGGGCGCCCCGGCAACGGGGGCCCAACAGAAGGCCAAGCACCGCGGGCACCGGGAGCGCCGAAAGGTCCGGCTCTTCGGCTGGCAGGCAGGGCGCGACTTCCCCGGCACGTTCAACCACGAGCCAGCGCTCTGGTTCGGGGAAGAGGAAGTCTGAGAACCCGGGTAAGCTGCTGGAGCGGCCCCGGTCGATCTCTAAGGGACCCGAGGGGGAGCGAGGCGCTGACCCTCCCCCCCCCAAGGCGAAGGCCCAGGACGCACCTAAGGTGGTGAGGGCTTTGATCCAGCCGGCAAAGGCCTCTATCGAAGTGGTCGCTGTGACCCTGGTGAAGCCGGCTGAGACTACGCCAGTGGAAACGGCCTCTGGGCCCAGAGTATCCCTGCCACCGCGGAGGGAATCCTCTTTCCAGCCCATCGTTAAGACCCCCGTGAAGACCCCGGCGGAAAAAGAGGGGGGGGGCGGGCAGTGGCCATTACAGACTCGGAATCGGCCTCTGAGGAGGATCTGATGGAAACCGGGAAGGGCCTCAACGAGAGGTTCATAGGCCTCAACGAGAAGTTCGAGAAGGTTCGATCCCAGGGGACGGTTCCCGCTGATGTGATCGGAGATAGCGACGAAGAGGGCCCAGTGGAGCAGCCATCCCGTCCGTCACGGCCATTACCCGAGCCCCAGGATAGCTCGGCGGCCATTTTGTTGGCGATCCAAACCTTATGTACTGAGATAAGGACGAGGCTACCACGGACCCCGACGGAGGATCCAGAACGAGGCCCGTCAGGAAGCCCTCCGAACAAGCGGAGGAGAGTCCACCCCGCTCCTCACTTCATGCCTGCGAGGCCTGTGGACCCCTCATCCCCCTTTGCCGGACCCTAGAGAGGATACGGCGACGGGGATGGGCGACGATGGCGGTGATGACACAACGGACATCCCGTCATCACCCCCCCTGCCCCCCGGGCTTCTCCACCCAACGGAATTGGCTCCTTTCACGCCATGATAACCAGGGCATCCGAGCTCTTCCAGCTCTGCCCTGAGGAACAAAAAAAGGAAGGGTTTCTTTACCAACGACGAGAGGCCAAGAGGAAGACGGTCCTCCCGGTGCCGTTGCTCGACGACATTTGGGACGAGGGGCTGGCTATCCTCAAGAACCCTTCCACGACACCCGCCAAGAGGGACAGGTACAAGAAGAAGTACCGAGTCCCTGATGCCGCCCCTTGTGCCTCAGGGCCCAGCCCACGCCGGACTCTGTCGTCTTGGCAGCAGCCAAGAAGAAAGCAGCGGGTGCGGCAGCTTCAACTTCCACTTCCCCGCCAGACAGCGAAGGCAAGAAGTTGGACTCCATGGGACGACGAGTCATCTCGTCGGCGGCAACGACGATTAAGGCGGCCAATGCCTTAGCGATCGTGGCCCGCTGTGACAGGGAGCTTTGGTTCAAGATAGCTCCCCTGCTAGACTTCCTACCGGACGACAAGAGGGCGGAGGCCCTACAAAATCTACAGGAAGGAGAGGTGGCGTCGGATCATGCCATAACGGTGGCAACGGACATTGCCGATACTGGATTTCGCCAACTGGGCAACAGGGTTTGCCTCCGACGTCGAGGATGGCTCAAGGCGACGGACCTTCGCCAGGACGTCCAGACCAGAGTGTTGGATATGCCGTTCAACGGCAACAACCTTTTTGGGAAGACGGTGGACGAGTCGTCCAGGCCATCAAGACCGACTCGGAGACGGCCCGGGCCCTAGGGGTACTTCAACGACGACGGCCCTTTCGGAGCTCCGGAGGCAGACAGGGTGCCTCCAAGGGATCCAGTGGTGGCTCTTCTACATACCGCCAGGCGGCCTGCTCCTCGTCCCAGGAGGCCTACAGAGGTCGCGGCAAGCCGGGGGGATCCCGCCGCCGTCGTCAAGGAGGCCAAGGCGGCAAGGCCTCCTCCAAGCAAGACTGAACCGGCTGTGGCGTCGGGCCCCCACCAAAGCACCCCAGTGGGAGGCCGGCTGACGAAGTTCATCAGCGTGTGGGAATCCATCTTCAACGACCGTTGGGTGCTGGACACCCTGGCCAACGGGCATTCGCTGGAATTCCAAAAGAAGTGTCCTCGCATTCCTCCCGTGGCCAGGAAGGAGAATCGCGTCCCTCAACTGCTGTTGTAGGTAAGGGCGATGCTCATGAAAGGTGCCATCTAGCTCGTCTCCAGGAGGCTCCGGGGCTCTCGAGTGTACTCGAGGTACTTCCTCGTCAGAAAGAAGACAGGCGGTTGGCGCACCATCCTGGACCTGCGTCGGTTAAACAAATACATAAAGGTGCAGAAATTCAGGATGGTTACCCTCCAGCACGTGCTGGGACAGCTGGGGGAGGGCAACTTCCTATCGTCGTTGGACCTGGAGGATGCTTACTTCCACATCCCCATTCTAAAAGGACACAAAGTTTCTCAGGTTTGTGGTTCAGGGACGCCACTACCAATTCAGAGCCCTGCCGTTCGGATTAAAGTCGGCACCCAGGGTATTCACCAAGTGCCTGGCACCAGTGGCAGCGCAGCGGCGCCTGCAAGGAATACACGTCTACCCCTACCTGGACGACTGGCTAATCCGGGCAAGGACAAGAGAACTCTCCGTCGACCACACGTGAGGACCGTCCGGCTGCTCACGGAACTGGGATTCGCCATCAACTACCCCAAATCCCACCTGGTTCCGTCGCAAATAGCACTGTTTCTGGGAGCGAAGCTCGATACAGTGGGGCGACTGGCCTCCCCGTCGGAGGAGAGGACGAAGGCCATTCTGGGCAAGGTGTGGCGCCTGCTAGCCACAGACGTGGCCAGGGTGAGGTCCCTCAAGTCCCTCCTCGGGATGATGTCCTCATGCATCTACCTTGTACTTTTTGCAGACTTCGGATGCGTCCGCTACAGGAGTTCCTCGACGCCCGCTGGTTTCAGACAACGGGCTGCTTCGAAGACAGGATCCCTCTCGACGAGGAGTTCCGTCGGGCGATCCTATGGTGGGGTACCCGTGCGCACCTCACTACAGGCATGGACTTTCAGACCCTGGCGTTTCAGGAGACGGTGACGACGGATGCCTCTCTGGAGGGTTCGGGGGGGCCCACACCAGAGATCTCCACGCAAGAGGCCTTTGGCTCCCGGAGGAGAGGTCTCTCCACATCAACATTCTGGA
The DNA here is from genome assembly GCF_040938575.1 of Ambystoma mexicanum. Taxonomy (NCBI): domain Eukaryota; kingdom Metazoa; phylum Chordata; class Amphibia; order Caudata; family Ambystomatidae; genus Ambystoma; species Ambystoma mexicanum. The sequence goes on along the minus strand of NC_090923.1, from coordinate 1,341,563,376 downwards.
GCTTCGAGCATTGTTCTGGGCGCTCAAGTCGTTCCTTCCGTCCCTCAAGTACAAAGTGGTGAGGATCTTCACCGACAACACCACCACGATGTTCTACATACGGAAGCAGGGAGGCACCAGATCCCCAGCCCTATCCAAGGAGGCCCAGGATCTGTGGCACTGAGCCGTCGCCCAGGGGATGTTTCTGGTTCCCTTCCACTTGGCAGAAATAAAAAACACCATCGCCGACTCACTCAGCAGGGAGCTGCGCTCGTGCCACGAGTGGGAACTACGTCAGGACCAGGTGGATCGGCTCTTTCGACGATGGGGCAAACCCCGGATCGACCTTTTCGCGACGGCGACGAACTCCAAGTGCTAGAGGTCCGCCAGCAGGTTCCCGCAGCCGAGGAGCATGGGCGATGCTTTCTCGTTCCCTTGGGACGGCCTGTTTCTATACGCGTTCCCTCCGTTGCCGTTGCTGCTCCGTCTCATCAACCAGCTCAAGAAGTCCAGGTGCAGAATGATCCTCGTCGCACCGGCGTGGCCGAAGCAGATCTGGTTCCCGGACCTTCTGGACTTGTCAACGTCCCCACCAGTCAAGCTGCCGGCGGACGCGGATCTTCTCTCCAGAGAAGGAGGCGCCATTCTTCAAAATGACCCAGAGTCGCTGAACTTGCAGGCCTGGCTCCTGCAGCACTAGAGTTTGGAGGGTACGATATCCAGGCTGACTACAGAGAGGTTCTTGCAAAAGCCAGGGCGTCCTCAACTCTCAAGTGTTACGGTCATAAGTGGAAGAGGTTCTCTGTCGGGTGCCGTGCACAGAAGATTAACCCTCTGCGGATTACGGCCCCTCAAGTACTGCCGTACCTACTGTCGCTGGCCAAAGCTGGACTGGCTCACGCCTCCATCAAAATACATCTGGCTGCCATCTCCCGATATACCAGGACTACGGGACGGGCGTCCTTGTGGTCTCATCGCCTGGTGAAGGAATTTATGAAGGGACTATTCCGATCGTTCCCGCCGGTGAAGGCTCCTGCCCCGGCGTGGGAGCTTAATGTGATGCTAACCAGGCTCTTGGGGGGCCCCATTAGAGCCTATGCATTTGATGCCTGGAAGTTCCTGTCATGGAAGATAGCGTTCCTCGTGGCCATCACCTCCGCACGACGAGTAGGAGAGATTCAGGCCCTATCTTGCAAGCCTCCATAATGTATGGGCTATTACCACTGAATTAAGCCCTGGGGAGGAGAGTTGCCCTTCTAGGAAAACAAGTTCTTCAAGTATGCCCGGCCGTCAGAGAGCCGACCAGTGCGATCGCTGCTACCACGGTGTTCCTGTCTGGTGTGCCCCTGATGGACATCTGCAGGGCGGCTACGTGGAGGTCTACGCACACCTTTACAAGATTCTACTGCGTCGATCGGGACTCCAGGGAGGAGTCCAGGGTCGGCCAAGCAGTGCTACGCATCCTGTTCGCCTAAGGTGAGCCTGGTGAGGAGGTAAGAATTGCATAATGTTGAGTTTTGGATGTAATGCTTAATGTTGAGCCTTTGCTGCCTTCCGTGGTTGTGCATGTGTGTACTGCTATGTATTCTTTGATTCATGAGCATGTGAATCCATGCCAGACCCCATGCTGGGGAAGGAACAAGTTTCTTACATTTAACTGTTGTTCTCCAGCATGGGTCTGGCATGGATTCACATGCGAACCCTCCACCTACCCCTCTACGGGTCTTCACTTGGTCATACTGCCACTTTGCGTGCTACCAAATCTGAGGATGGCTGCCAGAGGCGGGGCTTAGGGAGAGGGCAGTCATTGGCTGGGGGCAGTATGACCCAAAGATCAGTGATTGGTTACTACTAAAAAAGACAGATCAGAAACAAAACTGATACTGATTTTTTCTTTACTGAGGATTCCCAGCCTGACGACGGGGAATATTCATGAGCATGTGAATCCATGCCAGACCCATGCTGGAGAACAACAGTTACAGGTAAGTAACTTGTTCCTTTTAATATTTATACATCTGACTTGGAGTGATTTGTAAGTGTGCTCATTGAGGTCTTTCAGTCACACTCACCCCTCCTGAGACCTAGTCTTGACCGCCGCTAATCCTACCTTGATTGGTCTGGCTTGTCCAGAAGGTTACCCTGTTCCACAAACTAGGCTGGCTTCTCAACCTCTGCCCACCAGGTCAGAGTTCAGAAATCTGTCTTAACAGGGAGATATTAGTAGGAGGTGACTGTCGATAGGTCACTCGCACCCAATGCTAGGGATGTTAAGAACTTTCAGGCCTTGATGAAATTGTTACATGACCACTCACTCATTGAAGCTTGGTACCGTATCCACCCCAGGGAGCGAGAGTACACTTATTATTCAGCAGTTCACAGGGGCCTGTCTAGGTTTGATATGGTTTTGGTGAATAGGCTAGTACCCTTATCCCAGAGATCCTCCCTAAGGCCCGTACAGACCATGCCCAGTTAAATTGACGTTCGACCATGGCACTAAAGCCCCCCCAACCCCCTTCTCCGGGAGGATTAATGATTTTGTTCTTTGGGACGTAGGAATGAAGGCTCACATAGAGGAATCCCTTGCCAACTATTTCTCAAAAAATTATAAAGGGAAGCTGGGTTTCCAGGTAGCGTGGGATGCTGGGAAGGCAATGGTAAGGTGAACCATAATTGAACAAACAGCAGCCCATCGCTCTCTGGAGGGTGGGGTGGGTATAGATAAAGAAAAGGACCATGCACAACGCGGTTCCCATTGATTGTTGCGTGACCTCCAGTTGGAAGCTCATGTAGCATAGAAAGATGCCCTTTCTATCCTCCTCTTCACAAAGCACTACTAATATCCTAATGGCAACAAAGCCAACAAACTCTTAGCTGCCAAACTTGCTTCCCACAATTACTTTGGGGCCCTAAGGGATAAGCAGGGGCGACAGATAATCACTGAGGCTGGAAAATCAGAGGTCATAGAAGAGTACTTCCGCAATGTGTCAGCTAGGCATCAGTGCGACCTGGCGCACACATCATTTTGTTGCCCGGGCAGACCTTCCTACTGTCCCTGAGTACAGGCGCAAGGCTTTAAAAGTTCAGATAACAAAGCAGGAGATGGTGCAGGCAAATCGAGCGCTTCCAGTGGGTAAGGCTTCAGGGCCTGATTGGTTCTCAAATATATTTCTACAACGTATTTTCCCATGCTTTGATCCCCCACCTCACCAAGTTGTTCAATTCCTTCTTTGATCCGGGCAAGGTGACAGACTAGATGGCAGTCAGCTACTTCTCTTCTTCTGAAGCCTGGAAACGATCCTGAGGATTGCACTGCCTATCGCCCCTTAGCCCTGCTGAACACAGTTGCCAAATTATATAGCAAGGTGCTAACCACCAGGCTGAGCGATGTACTTCTACTTCTAGTCACTAATGATCAGACTGGGTTTATCAAGACTAGTGGGGCCATACGATCACATCGGGAGGGTGGTTGACATCGTAGCCCTGGACCCCAACGCTGCGGGCAAACTCTTGATCTTGTCATTAGAAGCTCATCGTGCTTTTGACATTATGTCCTGGTAATACCTGGAGGTCCTGTTCTCCGCGTACGTATGAGGTTGGGCCAAACTTCTCCAAGTACATAATGGCAAATGTCCAGCTTCCCTCCATGATGGTAAAGGGTCTTCCCTAATCCTCTTGAAAAGGGCACTCGGCAGGGATGCCCCTTTCTCCCCCCCCCCCTCCCCTGTTATTTGCATTAGCCATGTAGCATCTAGCTCAAAGGATTCACTTGCACCCTCAGATCAGGGAGGTTTGGCTTTGGGGCATGAACCATAAAGTAACGCTATATGCTGATGATTTCTTGTGCTTCCAATCGGACCGGGTGTGGGCCCAGGCAGCGTTGCTGGGGGAGTTCAGTTCAATCTTGTGTTTCCATATAAATTGTAAGTAATTGATTGAATTAAATATATTACTGAAGCACTTGACACAGTAGAGTCTGAGAGCTCTCTCCCTCCCTGGGCTGGTCGGGAGATTTCTTACCTGGGTGTGCGCATCACGGCTCAATACGAATCCCTGATGGCAGCCAATATCCCTCCATTAAGGAAGGAGGCCAAAGATCTGTTGGGACTTACAAGAGATCTCCTGGTTGGGCTGGATCAATGCTATTAAAATGACACTGCTCCCCAAATTTCTCTATAACTTCGAATTGCTCCTGCTACGGGTTCCAGAGTGTGACCTCTTAGAACTTCAAAATTAAATTGGGAAGTTCATATGGAGACACAAACTACGCTGGGTGGCCCCTAGTTTTCTTCTTGGGTCCGAGGGCATGGGATGCTTTAACATTCTATCTATACAGCGGTACTTCTGCGTTTCCCAGCTGGCCCATATACTAGATTGGGCCTCTGAAGTGAGAACCCCGAAATGGATACTGATGGAGCAAGGCAGTTCATCTCTCCAGCTTTCTCACCTTCTGTTCCTTCTGAAAGGGGCCAGGCACTCCACTCCAGGCCTTCTGGTTACCACAGAGGTCACCCTGTCGCACTGGGACAAGGCTTGTAGTTGGCGAGGGATTAGTGCTGGATTTGGGCCTCTTTCCCTGGTTTTTCAGAACCTGGACTTTACACCAGGATTGAACGGCAGGGCCTTCAAGAACTGGGAAGCCCTAAGCACCTTGAGATTGGGAGAGCTGTACACGGATTGGGTCCCGCTCTCTTTTAAGTGTAAGGAAAAGTTCAACCCACAAGAAATAGCTTTTGCTACTCCCAAATACGCCACTGGATTACTAATAGCGTGGTGAAGTTGGCAGGATCTCGGGGGCCCTGACAGGTATAGAACTCCTAGTAAGGGATGGGTGGGAATCAAAGAAAACCTTCTCGTTTTATCGTTTGTTGGAGCATGCACCCAGTGATGAGGAACTCCCATACATGTTACAATGGGAAAGATAGTTTGGTAAGGACATTTTGGAGGAGTCGTGGCAGCGCATTTGGTCCAGAGCACATAAAAGCTCTCTTTGCACACAGGTGAAGGAGGCTGCACTGAAACTTTGCTTTCGCCGGTGCATGATCCCTCTGAGACTTCATGAATACTCAGACCGATGCTTTCAGGGCTCTGGTCAAGTGGGAGATTTGACTCATAAGTGGTGTTTTTGCCCGATCATGCAGACATAGTGGGAAGGGATTTGATTGAAAATTCACAACGTAACGGGCAGATTTCTACCGATGTGCCCGCTTACTTTGATCCTGGGTGAGGTTCCAGATATTGATGTCTACCATATGACCGGACCTAAAGCCGAGTTGATAACTCAGTGGCTCATGGCAGCGAGAATAAATCAGGCCAGGTTTTGGAAGACCCTGGAAGGGCCGAGTTTGACAAATTGGTGGGTCGAACAATGGGAGATGGTCACAATGGATTAAATTTTCACTTTAGTGACGTGCAGGATCCCAACATTTTCTCGGACCTGGGATCCCTTTGTGGATTTTGTTCATGAGAAGCAACACATGTGCTTCAGGCCGCTGTTGTTGAAGGCTTTGTCTTTGGAATGAGGCTGCATTCGATTTGATCGAACACACCATCCTGAATTCTAGATTAAAGGAGGTCGCCGACGTCTTAGATATGGCAGTGTCTTGGATTGCCTCCTTTCTGGAGCACAGATGCAGCAGAGTCTGCTCGGACGTAGCAGAAGCATCACCCATTCCAGTATCTATGGTGTCCCAGTGGGGGGTAGTATATCTCCTTGTCTGTATAACATTTTCATGGCTCCCTTCTTCTTTATGCTAGAGGAGGAGGGGGTTATGTTTTCAAACTATGCAGACGACACACAATGTGTCGTCCCTCTAACAGGCCTTCATGGGCAGGATGAACAGGAAATAAACAGAATTTTCAACCTAATAGAGAAATTGATGCTGGATAACTAGCCCTTAACAGGGGTAAGAGTGAACTTCTGATTGTTGGTAGCCCAGACTCTTTGAATGAACTATATCTCTGATTCTGTTTGAGCAAACTAGGTGATGACATAGTTTCTCCCTTGCCTAAAACCAAACTCTTGGGAGTTACCCTCGATCAGACACTATCTATGAGAGCACATGTAACCGCGGTTGTTTCAGCATTGGTTTACTACGTTACGCTTTTAATCACACCTTAGGCTCCTTATAACTCGGGCAAGTGCTGAAACCATTGCTCGGGCTATAATAGGGGCCAAGATAGATTACTGTTGTAGCCTTCTGTTGGACATCCGCAAGCAAGATGTACACAAGCTCCAGGTAATGTAGAATTGGGCGGTTAGAGTTCTAGGCCTCTCCCGGCGCAACCACGTATTGGAGGCTTGGCGCGCTCTTCACTGGTTACCTATCGAAGCTAGCGTAAAATTTAGGGTTCTCGTCATCCCCTTTAAATTTAGACTACGACTGATGCCACCATATCTGCAGACATATATCAATGCTAATGTTAATAAAAGAGCATTGAGGTCCTGCACTCAAAGCTACCTTGTTCAAGCTAGATGCAGAACATCAAAAGCCGAGAATAGTGCTTTCTTCCTAACGGCGCCTAAACTCTGGAACCAGCTGCCGGATAATATGCAAAGTCAAAGCTCCTTACAAGTATTTAAGAGTGATCTGAAGACACTATTATTCACCTGAGAGAGTATGGACATCCTATCCAACGCCATTTACCGTCTTAGCCTAGGTCTTGGTAGACCCAGTCTAGAAGCCTTATCCACTTCTCGGTTTTATGTTTGTTTAGTTTCCACCTGCCGTGCCTTTATGCCTGAGGGTCCATAGTTTGCATTACACATGTTGTAATGTAATGGAAGGCAGGCTCCGCTCAGTGCCCCTCTTCCATTGCTTGAACAAGAAGCCAAGTGGACGGTGCAATCTGTGCAGAGGAGCCCTTTTCAGGTAAGGAGAGGGGTCTTGGGGTGTTCAGGAGTTGGATTTGGGGGCGGGAGGCAGGAAAACAGCAGCGCCGGATAGAGGACGGGTACATAGAGCTCTCAAGTTGCTCCGAACCCGTGCTTGCATTGGTAGATTTCACCCAGGTTTGGAGCAACCTGACTGGCTGCTGCACCCGCCAAGGCTGCTAATGCTTCTTGACACAAACAGTCCCACCTTTTCTTCACTAAAACTGACATGAACATAAGAATTGTCCCTTACTGTTTTCCCCATAACCCATTTACATATAAGAAGGTTCACTTCCAAACCTGGTGACACACTACTGTACTCCAAAGCACCCTTTCGGCCCTCTTCACCTGCCCTTAGAAATGCTGCTCCTGTCCAGAAGCTTTTGCCTATTTGGGGCAGGTTTATTTAAACTCCAATATTGGTTTGTGTTAGATCTTCATTTTAAGGTGAGTGATTTTTAAGCATACTTTTATGTTTAACTCTCTTATGGTAAGTGATAATATGTGTGGAGATATTTTTACCGTGTACCCCATAATTCTATGTGAAGACCCGGAGGCTCGGATTATGCTTTCTCTTACCTTTACTTTCTAGAGCAGCATCAAATAACAATACCAAAATAAAACCAAGCGAAAAACTACAAATCCCAACGTAGTTCGTCTTTAGTTCTCTTTGTTATTGGTCTTTAAAATAAGCATGTGACCTTCTTACACCAATAGTCCATAACCAACTCCACAAACACTGTCCACAATCTTAATTCTTCCTCTTTCTTTGCTGCTCGGGCAGCCAGTTAAGTATATATTTGCTTATCTGTGAGAGATTGTGGTAGTTGTGTTTAAAGTGATTTTTAGTAGCACAAACTTTGGGGGGAAGTTCGGCGTGAGCGCAGCCTGTTATGTCAGTGTGGCAGAGCATATCCGCAGGCAGTTTATTACAAAATTCTTTAATCTCTCAGAGCTGGGGCTCGGGAGACCGCTAGAGACCGACATCAGGGGGCAGTGCCACCACGGAACCAAAGTCAGATGCGTTGGGGAGAAGTAGTCACCCATCGGCGAGAGAGCATAGAGCTATCATTTTAGGATATATACAATTTGAACATCTGATTGCACGTTCAGTGAACGCCGATACATTAGACACATTAGGTGCAGAGCACGGAACAAAACAAAGCCTCAAGATTCATTCAGGAAATATCGCTTGACAGTGTTAGTTACTTAAAGGATACCAATCAAATGATCTATTTCTCACTCTTGATGTTGGCCGATGGGTAACACAATCAAAATACAGCCTACCTTGTCTTTGGAGCTGCAGGAAGTGATGAAAGTTCACCTGCCGCACTCTCCTCGCGCTTGTGATTAAAGCTCTTGGAGACCACAGCAGGGAAACCCTCGAAAGGGAAAAAACCCTGGGCTGCTTGAGAGCGCTGGTCACTAGAAATTGGGGTGCGTGGCTAGAGAGCGTAGTTTGATCCCCAATGTCTAGCAGGTGTATTCTACTTCACGTGGAGGTAACTATAATATAAGGAGAGAATTACTAAGATGTTTTTGACGGAAAGGTATGTCAAAGGATATAGGAAATGAGGATACCTTTCCGGACTGTATTTCTGTTAGAACGGGAGAATAGACGGATGGGAAGTCCTGCTGTTTGAAACACGCTTGACTCCTTTGGGTAAAAGAGTAATGGAAAAGAGAGGTTTGAAAGAAGGGAGTAGGAAGTCTTACTCAGAATACCTATTGAGGAGTTTAGTTTACCTAAGTTGACGAGGACAAGGTTCGTGACTTGTGGAGAAGGGGTTATGGGAAATGTAGTCTGATACCACGAATCCTTGTTAGCAGAAAGGAACACAACCTGAAAGGGTCGAGAATTACTAACAGCAAAAAGTAGCCTGATGGGAGTCAAGCATCTGACGAGGTACGCGACCTACTTGAAAAGAATCTTCCTTAACAACGGGGAACGCTGCTTGAAAGGGTTCCTGCGATAAGCTCGGGGCCGTGGGAGTACTCTCTGCGCTCGGTGGGCGCAGAGGAAAAGAAAACCTGGAAATATAAAGGAGTTTGAAAGGTAAGAAGCAGAGGAGTTGCGGAAAGGCAGGGAAGCAGGAGGAAAGTTCGGAACTATTCGATTACTCACGTAACGTAGCTACAGTAAGCAGTAGCAACGCACCCTCCTCCTGGCTTCTGCTTCAGATGTACCGTCTCCAGGAAAGAGGGAGGAGCCTCTTGTCCGCCATTCTGCAGGACTAGACTGTTACTCTCAGTTCGATGCGCCATTTTGGAAGAACTATACGTCAACTTGGGTTTAAAGCGATATGTTGACGAGATGTGACGCCAACGGTGCCAAACCGACCAAGTCCGCCGTCGATGCATAACAGACAGGGCGTAACAGCAGCACCTGCTGGTTATTATTTATAAATTGCAAAAAATCAATTGTTGATGGGCACAGTTCGAGGTAAAAAACTGTTTGGCGAAGTAAGCCATAACCTTCATCACTGCACACACTAGTAGTGTGCTCAATTAGACGAGAACAGGCCCAAGAAGGTACAGAAAATGCCCAGCTCCAGTGAGAACGGTAGGGCTCAAGTGCGCCAGAAGAGGACCCATCCTGGTATGGGGCAAATCATTCAGAAGCCCTAGGGGCCAGTTTCGGGGGGATCCCATCAATTGTCCATTATGGAGGACTGGCTGAAGTTCTTGCAAGGTATGGAAGAGCTTAGAGGGGCAGGTGGACATGGGAAACAAAGTGGGAAGAAAAAGGAACTGCAAGGCACGAGATGCCAAGACCCCTCGGGGCACGCCACACAAAAGTGAATGTAAGAGAAAGGCAGTGAGGTCCAGGAGAAAAGAGAGCAGGAGGCTGGACACATCCTCCGAGAGTTCAGAGGAGGATGACGATAGGCAAGATCACGCCTTGGAAGTGGAGGTAGAAGTGATATCATCCAGTGCGGAGAGGAAGAAAAGAGCTCCTAAGAAAAAGAAAGCCACAGACATAGAGGAAGATGCAGAGGATGATTTTGACCTGGATGCTCTAATCCATCTGCAGAGTGGGAACCGTCAGCTAAAATAGCCTCATATTTAAAGAAGCCGCTTAGAACGCCGCTTACGAAGGGAGGCCAGGAACAAGCTTGGGATGAAAGCCTGAGGCCCCATCTTCTGGAGGGGATAGCAGAGACTCTGGAGTTTGATGACAAGATGGTAACATTTATGAACAAATATGCACAGGATATCAAGAAGAGTCTGGATAGGTCTTGTCGTTAACTGCCAGGACAAGATGTTAGATGTTGTTGGGCCTCTTACCAAGATACTACAGATGGCTGATGAAACTAAAGATAAGAATGAGACTATAGATCTAACAATACTGACAGGCTGGGCACAGAGTGCGATCTGCCTTTTAGGCAACGCCAACAATGCTTTACTGATAGATAGATGAAGTTCAGGCCTCGTAAAGACCTGGAGGATGCTTACTTCCACATCCCCATTCTAAAAGGACACAAAGTTTCTCAGGTTTGTGGTTCAGGGACGCCACTACCAATTCAGAGCCCTGCCGTTCGGATTAAAGTCGGCACCCAGGGTATTCACCAAGTGCCTGGCACCAGTGGCTGCGCCTGCAGGGAATCCACGTCTACCCCTACCTGGACGACTGGCTAATCCGGGCAAGGACAAGAGAACTCGCCGTCGAACACACGTGAGGACCGTCCGGCTGCTCACAGAACTGGGATTCGCCATCAACTATCCCAAATCCCACCTGGTTCCGTCGCAAACAGCACTGTTTCTGGGAGCAAAGCTCGATACGGTGGGGCGACTGGCCTCCCCGTCGGAGGAGAGGACGAAGGCCATTCTGGGCAAGGTGCGGCGCCTGCTAGCCACGGACTTGGCCAGGGTGAGGTCCCTCAAGTCCCTCCTCGGGATGATGTCCTCATGCATCTACCTTGTACTTTTTGCAGACTTCGGATGCGTCCGCTACAGGAGTTCCTCGACGCCCGCTGGTTTCAGGAGACGGGCTGCTTCGAAGACAGGATCCCTCTCGACGAGCGCACCTCACTACAGGCATGGACTTTCAGACCCTGGCGTTTCAGGAGACGGTGAAGACGGACGCCTCTCTGGAGGGTTGGGTGGGCCCACACCGGAGATCTCCACGCAAGAGGCCTTTGGCTCCCGGAGGAGAGGTCTCTCCACATCAACTTTCTGGAGCTTCGAGCAGTGTTCTGGGCGCTCAAGTCGTTCTTTCCGTCCCTCAAGGACAAAGTGGTGAGGATCTTCACCGACAACACCACCACGATGTTCTACATACGGAAGCAGGGAGGCACCAGATCCCCAGCCCTATCCAAGTAGGCCCAGGATCTGTGGCACTGAGCCGTCGCCCAGGGGACGTTTCTGGTTCCCTTCCACTTGGCAGGAATAAAAAACACCATCGCCGACTCACTCAGCAGGGAGCTGCGCTCGTGCCACGAGTTGGAACTACGTCAGGACCAGGTGGATCGGCTCTCTCGACGATGGGGCAAACCCCGGATCGACCTTTTCGCGACGGCGACGAACTCCAAGTGCTAGAGGTTCGCCAGCAGGTTCCCGCAGCCGAGGAGCATGGGCAATGCTTTCTCGTTCCCTTGGGACGGCCTGTTTCTATACGCGTTCCCTCCGTTGCTGCTTCGTCTCATTAACCAGCTCAAGAAGTCCAGGTGCAGAATGATCCTCGTCGCACCGGCGTGGCCGAGGCAGATCTGGTTCCCGGACCTTCTGGACTTGTCAACGTCCCCACCAGTCAAGCTGCCGGCGGACGCGGATCTTCTCTCCAGAGAAGGAGGCGCCATTCTTCAAAATGACCCGGAGTCGCTGAACTTGCAGGCCTGGCTCCTTCAGCACTAGAGTTTGGAGGGTACGATATCCCGGCTGACTACAGAGAGGTTCTTGCAAAATCCAGGGCGTCCTCAACTCTCAAGTGTTACGGTCATAAGTGGAAGAGGTTCTCTGTCGGGTGCCGTGCACAGAAGATTAACCCTCTGCGGATTACGGCCCCTCAAGTACTGCCGTACCTACTGTCGCTGGCCAAAGCTGGACTGGCTCACGCCTCCATCAAAATACATCTGGCTGCCATCTCCCGATATACCAGGACTACGGGACGGGCGTCCTTGTGGTCTCATCGCCTGGTGAAGGAATTTATGAAGGGACTATTCCGATCGTTCCCGCCGGTGAAGGCTCCTGCCCCGGCGTGGGAGCTTAATGTGATGCTAACCAGGCTCATGGGGGGGCCCCCATTCGAGCCTATGCATTCGGTGCCTTGAAGTTCCTGTCATGGAAGACAGCGTTCCTCGTGGCCATCACCTCCGCACGACGAGTGGAAGAGATTCAGGCCCAATCTTGCAAGCCTCCATACTGTATGGGCTATTACCACTGAATTAAGCCCTGGGGAGGAGAGTTGCCCCTCTAGGAAAACAAGTTCTTCAAGTATGCCCGGCCATCCGAGAGCCCATTCGACCAGAGCGATCACTGCTACCACGGCGTTCCTGTCTGGTGTGCCCCTGCTGGACATCTGCAGGGCGGCTACGTGGAGGTCTATGCACACCTTCACAAGATTCTACTGCGTCGATCGGGACTCCAGGGAGGAGTCCAGGGTCGGCCAAGCAGTGCTGCGCATCCTGTTCGCCTAAAGTGAGCCTGGTGAGGAGGTAAGAATTGATTAATGTTGAGTTTTGGATGTAATGCTTAATGTTGAGCCTTTGCCACCTCCCGTGGTTGTGCATGTGTGTGCTGCTATGTATTCTTTTATTCATGAGCATGTGAATCCATGCCAGACCCATGCTGGAGAAGGGACAAGTTACTTACCTTTAACTGTTGTTCTCCAGCATGGATCTGGCATGGATTCACATGCGAACCCTCCACCTACCCCTCTACGGGTCTTCACTTGGTCATACTGCCACTTTGCGTGCTACCAAATCTGAGGCTGGCTGCCAGAGGCGGGGCTTAGGGAGAGGGCAGTCATTGGCTGGGGGCAGTATGACCCAAAGATCAGTGATTGGTTACTACTAAAAAAGACAGATCAGAAACAAAACTGATACTGATTATTTCTTTACTGAGGATTCCCAGCCTGACGACGGGGAATATTCATGAGCATGTGAATCCATGCCAGACCCATGCTGGAGAACAACAGTTACAAGTAAGTAACTTGTTCCTTTTAATATATATACATCTGACTGGGAGTGATTTGTAAGTGTGCTCATTGAGGTCTTTCAGTCACACTCACCCCTCCTGAGACCTAGTCTTGACCGCCGCTAATCCTACCTTGATTGGTCTGGCTTGTCCAGAAGGTTACCCTGTTCCACAAACTAGGCTGGCTTCTCAACCTCTGCCCACCAGGTCAGAGTTCAGAAATTTGTCTTAACTGGGAGATATTAGTAGGAGGTGACTGTCGATAGGTCACTCGCACCCAATGCTAGGGATGTTAAGAACTTTCAGGCCTTGATGAAATTGTTACATGGCCACTCACTCATTGAAGCTTGGTACCGTATCCACCCCAGGGAGCGAGAGTACACTTATTATTCAGCAGTTCACAGGGGCCTGTCTAGGTTTGATATGGTTTTGGTGAATAGGCTAGTACCCTTATCCCAGAGATCCTCCCTAAGGCCCGTACAGACCATGCCCAGTTAAATTGACATTCGACCATGGCACTAAAGCCCCCCCCCCCCAATCCACCTTCTCCGAGAGGATTAATGATTTTGTTCTTTGGGACGTAGGAATGAAGGCTCACATAGAGGAATCCCTGGCCAACTATTTCTCAAAAAATTATAAAGGGAAGCTGGGTTTCCAGGTAGCGTGGGATGCTGGTAAGGCAATGGTAAGGTGAACCATAATTGAACAAACAGCAGCCCATCGCTCTCTGGAGGGTGGGGTGGGTATAGATAAAGAAAAGGACCATGCACAACGCGGTTCCCATTGATTGTTGCGTGACCTCCAGTTGGAAGCTCATGTAGCATAGAAAGCTGCCCTTTCTATCCTCCTCTTCACAAAGCACTACTAATATCCTAATGGCAACAAAGCCAACAAACTCTTAGCTGCCAAACTGCACAAACTTGCTTCCCACAATTACTTTGGGGCCCTAAGGGATAAGGAGGGGCGACAGATAATCACTGAGGCTGGAAAATTGGAGGTCATAGAAGAGTACTTCCGCAATGTGTCAGCTAGGCATCAGTGCGACCTGGCGCACATATCATTTTGTTGCCCGGGCAGACCTTCCTACTGTCCCCGAGTACAGGCGCAAGGCTTTAAAAGGTCAGATAACAGAGCAGGAGATGGTGTAGGCAAATCGAGCGCTTCCAGTGGGTAAGGCTTCAGGGCCTGATTGGTTCTCAAATATATTCTACAACGTATTTGCCCATGCTTTGATCCCCCACCTCACCAAGTTGTTCAATTCCTTCCTTGATCCGGGCAAGGAGACGGACTAGATGGCAGTCAGCTACTTCTCTTCTTCTGAAGCCTGGAAACGATCCTGAGGATTGCACTGCCTATCGCCCCTTAGCCCTGCTGAACACAGATGCCAAATTATATAGCAAGGTGCTCACCACCAGGCTGAGCGATGTACTTCCACTTCTAGTCACTAATGATCAGACCGGGTTTATCAAGACTAGTGGGGCCATACGATCACATCGGGAGGGTGGTTGACATCGTAGCCCTGGACCCCAGCGCTGCGGGCAAACTCTTGATCTTATCATTAGATGCTCATCATGCTTTTGACATTATGTCCTGGTAATACCTGGAGGTCCTGTTCTCCGCGTACGTATGGGGTTGGGCCAAACTTCTCCAAGTACATAATGGCAAATGTCCAGCTTCCCTCCATGATGGTAAAGGGTCTTCCCTAATCCTCTTGAAAAGGGCACTCTGCAGGGATGCCCCTTTCTCCCCCCCTCCCCTCCCGTGTTATTTGCATTAGCCATGTAGCATCTAGCTCAAAGGATTCACTTGCACCCTCAGATCAGGGAGGTTTGGCTTTGGGGCATGAACCATAAAGTAACGCTATATGCTGATGATTTCTTGTGCTTCCTATCTGTCCGGGTGTGGACCCAGGCAGCGTTGCTGGGGGAGTTCAGTTCAATCTTGTGTTTCCATATAAATTGTAAGAAATTGATTGAATTAAATATATTACTGAAGCACTTGACACAGTAGAGTCTGAGAGCTCTCTCCCTCCCTGGGCTGGTCGGGAGATTTCTTACCTGGGTGTGCGCATCACGGCTCAATACGAATCCCTGATGGCAGCCAATATCCCTCCATTAAGGAAGGAGGCCAAAGATCTGTTGGGACTTACAAGAGATCTCCTGGTTGGGCTGGATCAATGCTATTAAAATGGCACTGCTCCCCAAATTTCTCTATAACTTCGAATTGCTCCTGCTACGGGTTCCAGAGTGTGACCTCTTAGAACTTCAAAATTAAATTGGGAAGTTCATATGGAGACACGAGCTACGCTGGGTGGCCCCTAGTTTTCTTCTTGGGTCCAAGGGCATGGGATGCTTTAACATTCTATCTATACAGCGGTACTTCTGCGTTTCCCAGCTGGCCCATGTACTAGATTGGGCCTCTGAATTGAGAACCCCGAAATGGATACTGATGGAGCAAGGCAGTTCATCTCTCCAGCTTTCTCACCTTCTGTTCCTTCTGAAAGGGGCCAGGCACTCCACTCCAGGCCTTCTGGTTACCACAGAGGTCACCCTGTCGCACTGGGACAAGGCTTGTAGTTGGCGAGGGATTAGTGC
The DNA here is from genome assembly GCF_040938575.1 of Ambystoma mexicanum. Lineage (NCBI taxonomy): Eukaryota > Metazoa > Chordata > Amphibia > Caudata > Ambystomatidae > Ambystoma > Ambystoma mexicanum. Next base: position 1,341,547,797 of record NC_090923.1, on the reverse strand, counting down.
TGGGTTTGGGCCTCTTTCCCTGGTTTTTCAGAACCTGGACTTTACACCAGGATTGAACGGCAGGGCCTTCAAGAACTGGGAAGCCCTAAGCACCTTGAGTTTGGGAGAGCTGTACACTGATTGGGTCCCCCTCTCTTTTGAGTGTAAGGAAAAGTTCAACCTACAAGAAATAGCTTTTGCTACTCCCAAATACGCCACTGGATTACTAATAGCGGGGTGAAGTTGGCAGGATCTCGGGGGCCCTGACAGGTATAGAACTCCTAGTAAGGGATGGGTGGGGAATCAAAGAAAACCTTCTCGTTTTATCGTTTGTTGGAGCATGCACCCCGTGATGAGGAACTCCCATACATGTTACAATGGGAAAGATAGTTTGGTAAGGACATCTTGGAGGAGTCGTGGCAGCGCATTTGGTCCAGAGCACATAAAAGCTCTCTTTGCACACAGGTGAAGGAGGCTGCACTGAAACTTTGCTTTCGCCGGTGCATGATCCCTCTGAGGCTTCATGAATACTCAGACCGCTGCTTTCAGGGCTCTGGTCAAGTGGGAGATTTGACTCATAAGTGGTGTTTTTGCCCGATCATGCAGACATAGTGGGAAGGGATTCGATTGAAAATTCACAACGTAATGGGCAGATTTCTACCGATGTGCCCGCTTACTTAGATCCTGGGTGAGGTTCCAGATATTGATGTCTACCATATGACCGGACCTAAAGCCGAGTTGATAACTCAGTGGCTCATGGCAGCGAGAATAAACCAGGCCAGGTTTTGGAAGACCCTGGAAGGGCCGAGTTTAACAAATTGGTGGGTCGAACGATGGGAGATGGTCACAATGGATTAAATTTTCACTTTAGTGACGTGCAGGATCCCAACATTTGTGGATTTTGTTCATGAGAAGCAACACATGTGCTTCAGGCCGCTGTTGTTGAAGGCTTTGTCTTTGGAATGAGGCTGCATTCGATTTGATCGAACACACCATCCTGAATTCTAGATTAAAGGAGGTCTCCGATGTCTCAGATATGGCAGTGTCTTGGATTGCCTCCTTTCTGGAGCACAGATGCAGCAGAGTCTGCTCGGACGTAGCAGAAGCATCACCCATTCCAGTATCTATGGTGTCCCACTGGGGGCTAGTACATCTCCTTGTCTGTATAACATTTTCATGGCTCCCTTCTTCTTTATGCTAGAGGAGGAGGGGGTTATGTTTTCAAACTACGCAGACGACACACAATGCGTCGTCCCTCTAACAGGTCTTCATGGGCTGGATGAACAGGAAATAAACAGAATTTTCAACCTAATAGAGAAATTGATGCTGGATAACTAGCCCTTAACAGGGGTAAGAGTAAACTTCTGATTGTTGGTAGCCCAGACTCTTTGAATGAACTATATCTCTGATTCTGTTTGAGCAAACTAGGTGATGACATCATTTCTCCCTTGCCTAAAACCAAAATCTTGGGAGTTACCCTCGATCAGACACTGTCTATGAGAGCGCATGTAACCGCGGTTGTTTCAGCATTGGTTTACTACGTTACGCTTTTATCACACCTTAGGCTCCTTATCACTCGGGCAAGTGCTGAAACCATTGCTCGGGCTATAATAGGGGCCAAGATAGATTACTGTTGTAGCCTTCTGTTGGACGTCAGCCAGCAAGATATACACAAGCTCCAGGTAATGTAGAATTGGGCGGTTAGAGTTCTAGGCCTCTCCCGGCGCAACCACGTATTGGAGGCTAGGCGCGCTCTTCACTGGTTACCTATCGAAGCTAGCGTCAAATTTAGGGTTCTCGTCATCCCCTTTAAATTTAGACTACGACTGATGCCACCATATCTGCAGACATATATCAATGCTAATGTTAATAAAAGAGCATTGAGGTCCTGCATTCAAAGCTACCTTGTTCAACCTAGATGTAGAACATCAAAAGCTGAGAATAGTGCTTTCTTCCTAACAGCGCCTAAACTCTGGAACCAGCTGCCGGATAATATGCAAAGTCAAAGCTCCTTACAAGTATTTAAGAGTGATCTGAAGACACTATTATTCACCTGAGAGAGTATGGACATCCTATCCAACGCCATTTACCGTCTTAGCCTAGGTCTTGGTAGACCCAGTCTAGAAGCCTTATCCACTTCTCGGTTTTATGTTTGTTTAGTTTCCACCTGTCCGTGCCTTTATGCCTTAGGGTCCATAGTTTGCATTACACATGTTGTAATGTTATGGAAGGCAGGCTCCGCTCAGTGCCCCTCTTCCATTGCTTGAACAAGAAGCCAAGTGGACGGTGCAATCTGTGCAGAGGAGCCCTTTTCAGGTAAGGAGAGGGGTCTTGGGGTGTTCAGGAGTTGGATTTGGGGGCGGGAGGCAGGAAAACAGCAGCGCCGGATGGAGGACGGGTACATAGAGCTCTCAAGTTGCTCCGAACCCGTGCTTGCATTGGTAGATTTCACCCAGGTTTGGAGCAACCTGACTGGCTGCTGCACCCGCCAAGGCTGCTAATGCTTCTTGACACAAACAGTCCCACCTTGTCTTCACTAAAACCGACATGAACATAAGAATTGTCCCCTACTGTTTTCCCCATAACCCATTTACATATAAGAAGGTTCACTTCCAAACCTGGTGACACACTACTGTACTCCAAAGCACCCTTTCGGCCCTCTTCACCTGCCCTTAGAAATGCTGCTCCTGTCCAGAAGCTTTTGCCTATTTGGGGCAGGTTTATTTAAACTCCAATATTGGTTTGTGTTAGATCTTCATTTTAAGGTGAGTGATTTTTAAGCATACTTTTATGTTTAACTCTCTTATGGTAAGTGATAATATGTGTGGAGATATTTTTACCGTGTACCCCATAATTCTATGTGAAGACCCGGAGGCTCGGATTATGCTTTCTCTTACCTTTACTTTCTAGAGCAGCATCAAATAACAATACCAAAATAAAACCAAGCAAAAAACTACAAATCCCAACGTAGTTCGTCTTTAGTTCTCTTTGTTATTGGTCTTTAAAATAAGCATGTGACCTTCTTACACCAATAGTCCATAACCAACTCCACAAACACTGTCCACAATCTTAATTCTTCCTCTTTCTTTGCTGCTCGAGCAGCCAGTTAAGTATATATTTGCTTATCTGTGAGAGATTGTGGTAGTTGTGTTTAAAGTGATTTTTAGTAGCACAAACTTTGGGGGAAGTTTGGCGTGAGCGCAGCCTGTTATGTCAGTGTGGCAGAGCATATCCGCAGGCAGTTTATTACAAAATTCTTTAATCTCTCAGAGCTGGGGCTCGGGAGACCACTAGAGACCGACATCAGGGGGCAGTGCCACCACGGAACCAGAGTCAGATGCGTTGGGGAGAAGTAGTCACCCATCGGCGAGAGAGCATAGAGCTGTCATTTTTGGATATATACAATTTGAACATCTGATCGCACGTTCAGTGAACGCTGATACATTAGACACATTAGGTGCAGAGCACGGAACAAAACAAAGCCTCAAGCTTCATTCAGGAAATATCGCTTGACAGGGCGTAACAGCAGCACCTGCTGGTTATTATTTATAAATTGCAAATAATCAATTGTTGATGGGCACAGTTTGAGGTAAAAAAACTGTTTGGCGAAGTAAGCCATAACCTTCATCACTGCACACACTAGTAGTGTGCTCAATTAGACGAGAACAGGCCCAAGAAGGTACAGAAAATGCCCAGCTCCAGTGAGAACGGTAGGGCTCAAGTGCGCCAGAAGAGGACCCATCCTGGTATGGGGCAAATCATTCAGAAGGCCGTAGGGGCCAGTTTCGGGGGGATCCCATCAATTGTCCATTATGGAGGACTGGCTGAAGTTCTTGCAAGGTATGGAAGACCTTAGAGGGGCAGGTGGATATGGGAAACAAAGGGGGAAGAAAAAGGAACTGCAAGGCACGAGATGCCAAGACCCCTCGGGGCACGCCACACAAAAGAGAATGTAATAGAAAGGCAGTAAGGTCCAGGAGAAAAGAGAGCAGGAGGCTGGACACATCCTCCGAGAGTTCAGAGGAGGATAACGATAGGCAAGATCACGCCTTGGAAGAGGAGGTAGAAGTGATATCATCCAGTGAGGAGAGGAAGAAAAGAGCTCCTAAGAAAAAGAAAGCCACAGACATAGAGGAATATGCAGAGGATGATTTTGACCCGGATGCTCTAATCCATCTGCAGAGTGGGAACCGCCAGCTAAAATAGCCTCATATTTAAAGAAGCAGCTTAGAACGCTGCTTACGAAGGGAGGTCAGGAACAAGCTTGGGGTGGAAGCCTGAGGCCCCATCTTCCAGAGGGGATAGCAGAGACTCTGGAGTTTGATGACAAGATGGTAACATTTATGAACAAATATGCACAGGATATCAAGAAGAGTCTGGATAGGTCTTGTCGTTAACTGCCAGGACAAGATGTTAGATGTTGTTGGGCCTCTTACCAAGATACTACAGATGGCTGATGAAACTAAAGATAAGAATGAGACTATAGATCTAACAATACTGACAGGCTGGGCACAGAGTGCGATCTGCCTTTTAGGCAACGCCAACAATGCTTTACTGATAGATGAAGTTCAGGCCTCGTAAAGATAGATCCTAAACTCGGCGAGTTAGCCGTGACTGGGGCAGCAGCGGTGGTTAAAGGAAGGCTATTTGGTGACTCCTTTATAAAGGAGTTAACAAAGTTTGCCAATTCGTATGCTGCCATTGATGGCACCGGCGTCCCTGAAAAGCGGGGTTTGGGAAACACATTTTTGGACGGGCTGGCAGAGGAAGGGGGCACTCAGCCAGCCGTTATAAATTAAACGGGTCCTTTAAAGACAGAAGTCAGTGGAGGCAAGACGAGCAAAGACCCAACCCATTCTTCCCATCAAGAGGAAGGGGCTGGAGACAGATTGCCAACAGCAGCCTAAATCATGTGAGAGCAGAATCTCAGGCGTGCAGTGTGAGAGGAAGTGCCTTCGGGCGGCTAGCGCAACTCGTACAACACTAGTGCTATATATCATCAGATGCATTGGTTATAAACACATTACATGGTTTTCAGATAGACTTTCATTCCTGCCCAAAACAAGAAAAGTGGCCAAACGAGTTGATACAGAGCTCAGCGGACAAATCCCTACTAGACGCAGAATTGGAGGCGGTGGTGCAGAAGGCTGCCATAGTGCGATCGTCCGATCTGGCAAGGAACTTCGTAAGCAATATGTTTCTATTAAGAGGGAAGCACAAACTGAGACCAGTTATAAATCCTGAGTTGAACAACTTTGTGCTCCACAGACATTTCAAGATGGTGGGAATTCACCTCCTAAGAGACATATTGCAGCGAGGGGACTGGCTTGTCAGGATAGAACTCGGGGATACATACCGCACAGCGCCAGTTACAGTAGAACAGAGGGACATTTCTAAGATTCCGTTGGAAAGGGAAAATATGGGAATTTGCATGTTTGCCGTTCGGACTGGCGTCAGTCCCATGGTACTTTATGGAGTTGATGAAACCAGAAGTGACTTATTTAAAGGAGCAGGGGATACTGTAACGCTCACCTGATTCCCACAGAGATGCTGACCCGAACTGGACTGCTACCGTTTCTTCTATCGTGAGGCGCAGGGCCCGGAAGATGCTCTGGACGGGGCCTCTGAATTTGGATTGCCTGGCTTGTAGAGTAAATTTTCTGCAGGTGTAAGAAAAGGGATTGATTACCAGCTGGGGTGGATATGTGTTCCCACCAATCTTCCGTTTCTCACTCTTCTTGACCCCCAACTTGGTTTCTGCGAGCTCTCACCTTAGGTATTGTAAAGATGAGCTCTCCATCCTGCTTCAGGTGCAGGGGTGCGTAGAATCCAGTTACGTCACTGGATGGGAAATAGTTGCGGACACTGTGTCCTTTCGTCTCTCCTGCGGTAGCTGTAAGTATGAGTGTCTTTTCTCCACAGGAGCCGGGGCCCAGAAACCTAAAGCAGGTAAGTCTCTTGGTGAGTATTTGTTCTCCGTGCTTAGTTAGTGCTCACCATGTATTCCTCTTATGCAGGTGCTGGGATGTAGCTGGCGTCGTAGCCGCGGTGGAGGAAGGTAAGTGAAAGAAAAGCGACTGCTTACTTCTAATGATTGTCTTTTTATGTTTTTCAGGTGCCGAGATGCTGCCGGTGTCGTGGCCACGGTGGAATTCGGCGAGGCCACGGATGGGTAAGGCAAGGCGGCGCGGCTGCGAGCGTTTGAGAGCGCTGCTAATCTTGTACCTTTCCTTTGCAGGATCGTCGGAGGTAGGATTGCAGAGGCCGGATTCCGTTAAGTATAATTTCTAATGCTCGTCTTCTGTCATGATGCCTACCTCCAAGGAGCCAGACAGGGCCCGGCACCCTCGGAGGCAGGCAACATGTGTACTAGGGAAGTCCCAGCCACCCCAGATAGGGGCTCTTTGGATTCAGTCCTGGTGCCGTTGGCGTCAGGCTCATAAGGGATAACAGTCCTGGCACCATCGGCGCCAGGCTCATACAAGATATGAAAGGAATAGTGTTTGGTGCAAATTTACCTGGCAGACCATGCAATTTCCTTACCTGGCAGATCATTCTACAACTTCCAGATGAAAAAGGAACTACAAAACCACACGGGTGTGGCTGGTGGCAGGATACATACCTTCAGTGGAAGGATACATACCTGGGACTACTTGAAAGGCTATTTAAGCCACGCCCAGACAGCAAACCACGCTTCGCGTTGTTCTGCTCACAGCAGCTGGACGCTCACCGTGCCTGCTCCTGCTCCAGCCCTCGACCACGCCTGCCAGCATCCTGGAAACACCTAAGGATAGAAAAGGGAAGAAGAAACAGGTGAAAACAAACCTTACCTGTTAAAACTGCATTCCGGATTCAGCGCGCCAACGTTCCTGCAAAAAGACATCATTTTAAATACTCACCGCGTCGCATACATCTCGGCGCACTTCTCTTACCTGCACGTGGCGCCTTCGGCTCTGCGACGCCCATCCGGCTCTCCTGCAGCATTCCAGCACCTACGGGGAGACGAAGAGAAGAAAGCAAGGTGAGAAGGGGAAAATAACCAAGAAGCACTTACCTGCCAAGCTAATTCTTCTTACCTTCGGGTCGATGCCATTCCTTGGGCATTTCAGCACCCCGGCCCCTATGGGGAAAAAGCAAACATCACATTAGTGAATGCAAGAACCGTAGCAAACGAACTATTTAAAACTTACCTGTTTACAGGTCGGACTCAGCTTCTGCTTCGTGCCGGCTCCGTTCCTTCGGCATTCTCGAACTCCGGCCCCCTAGGAAAAAGAGACAGGAAAAGACAGTAGTGGGCCTACACCAAAACTCACCTGAAATCAGGTTTTCAACGGAAACCGCCCTCAGCCTTCCATTACCTGCAAAAGAGAAGAGGAACAGTTTAGACTCAAGCTTGCCATAAACATTTACGGTACTTACCGGAACAGACAAGCGAACTCGAGCTTACTATCCAGTGACGTAACTGGTTCCCAACGCGCCCTGCATCAGAAGCAGGATGGAGAGCTCGCCTTTTCAATCCCTAAGGTGAGTCTCCACAGGGAATTACAGAAGGGTTGCAAGGAGGGTGAGAAGGGGAGCGGGAGATCAACACAAAACCCGCAGACTATTAACCCTTCCTTTTCGCTCACTGAAGGGTATTCATCCGAGCCAGACAAGTGAGATTTGGGAACCCAACCCACTCCATCTTCAGGGTGCTGAACATCTCCTTCGAAGAGGCCACTGCCGTCCAGACCACGCCCGCGCCTCCGTGGGAACCAGGTGAGCGTTACACCTTCTCTTTTCTTGTCTGTTTGCAGGTGTTCCGGGTGCTGGCGGGCGTGTCAGGAGCCAGGATGCAGGAGCCGACTCAGTGAGCGTCCTGCTGCTGATGCAGATTAACGCGAAGCACGTGTATTCCATCGGGCGTGGTTTAAATAGCAGAGAAGTGCTTCAGGTGTGTGTTCTTCCACCGGCCCCACCCAGGTAAGAAAAGAGTTCCTGGATAGAGGAAATAGTTCCTCCCAGCCCTGATGGTTGGGGACTTCAGCCAGACTGGATTGTTCTGGGTAAGTATGTAGCATGGTCTGCCTCAGGTAAGTCCACCCAAGCATTATTACACAGTTTATCAATATGAGCCCGGCGCCTATGGCGCCGGGACTGAAGTCCTTTATGAGCCTGGCGCCAAAGGCGCCAGGACACGGTCCAAAGGGCCCCTGTAGGGGTCTGCTGGGTCCGGAGATGTGGAAGAAGGGTCTGCTTCCGGGGGCGCTGGGCCAGTCCTGGCTCCTCGGGAGTAGTGCTCATGACAGCACCCCCTCCCCCCCCCAAGGCCCCTCCCAAAATTGTCTTCCCCGGGGGTTTTGGTTTATCCGGAAAGGTTGGGTGAAATTTCTTGATTAGACGAGGAGCATGGACGTGGTCATAGGGTTCCCATGACCTCTCTTGAGGCCCGTAACCCTTCCAGTCAATCAGGTAGAACAGCTTTGATCTGATGATCTTAGAGTCCAAAATGTTTTTAATCTCGAATTCAGGTTCTCCATTCACTTGAATTGGTTCAGGAGGTTTGGTTAGTCTGGTTCCAGATTGCATGGGTTTCAAAAGCGATACGTGAAAAACGGGATGTATTCGCATATGAGCTGGCAATCCTAGTTTAACGGCCACTGGGTTTATTATGGCCGTAACTGGATATGGCCCCAGATATTTGGGATTAAAAGTGCGAGGTCCTTTGAGTGATAAGTGTTTGGTGGACAACCAGACTTGGTCCCCAATCTGGTATTGAGGGGCCTCGCTTTGGTGTTGATCTGCTCCTCTCTTGTACCTTTCTTTAGCTTGTTGTAAATGTGCAGCAGCTTCTTTGAAGGCTTTAGTAATAGCAGTGTGTAACTGATCCACGGCGGGTGTTCCAAGATCTTGAGGTGGATCGAGGTTGGAAGTTCGAGGATGAATTCCATACAAAGTGTAGAAGGGGCTTTGCCCGGTTCCAGAGTGAACAGAATTATTGTATGCATACTCAGCTATCCAAAGGATGTCCTTCCAGTTGCTCTCTGACTTTTGTAGCATGCATCGTAAATATTGTTCGAGAGTCTGGTTAGTTCTTTCAGTTTGACCATCGGTCTGGGGGTGATGGCTGGTTGAGAGTCTTACATCGATTTGAGCCAATTGACAGCAACTACGCCAAAAATGGGAAATAAACTGGCTTCCTCTATCTGAGATTAGTACCGATGGGAATCCGTGTAACCGGACAATGTTTTCAAGGAATTCTCTGGCTAGTACCGAAGCTGAGTGTAAGCCTTTTAACGGAATGAAGTGGGCCATCTTGGAAAACAAATCCACAATAACGAGAATAGTGTTGTACCCGGAGCAGGAGGGTAAGTCTGTGATAAAATCCATAGAAAGGGTGTGCCAAGGAGACGGTGGAATGTCTAATGGTTGGAGAAGACCAGCCGGTCTTTTCTTTTGACCCTTGTTTTGAGCGCACACACCACAGGACATCACAAATTCTTTTATGTCTTTTCTCCACGAAGGCCACCAGAATTGTCTTCTCACTTTCTCTTCTGTTTTGGCAATGCCAGGGTGGCCCTCTATCAATGAATCGTGATAGCAGGTGATTACTTGCCTTTGCAAATTGGCGTGTGGTAGGAATAATCGTCCTCGGAAATAAGGCAAGTCATTGTTTAAAGTGAAATCCATTCCTTTTTGTAGCCAGTTCTGCAAGTCTGTTGGGTTTAGAAATTGTTTAACTTTTGCCTCAATGTCCTCGATGGATTGTGAAGAAATCGGGCCCAAGATCCTTTGTTCAGGAATTATTGGTACAGGCTCTGGGTTGACAATGGTGTCTGCCATTCCAATCCGGGAAAGAGCATCTGCTTTGCCATTTTTGCTGCCGGGGTGGTAAGTGATCACAAAGTCAAATTCGGCAAAGAACAGGGCCCAGCGGAGCTGTCGAGAGGATTGAGCCTTGGCGGTTTTCAGATACTGTAAATTCCGATGATTGGTGAACACTGTGATGGTGTGTCTGGCCCCAAGGAGATAATGACGCCAGGCCTTAAAGGCGGATTTAATAGCTAACAGTTCCTTGTCTGTGATGGCGTAGTTAACCTCAGGCGCCGAGAATTTTCGAGACCAGAACGCCACGGGATGTAATTGGTTAGTCTCTGGGTCTCTTTGTGAGTGGACCGCTCCCATTGCTAAGCTGGATGCGTCGGTTTCGACGATATAAGGGAGATCTGGGCGTGGGTGCTTCAGTATTGGCGCAGAAGTAAACTTGGCTTTTAGCTCTTGGAAGGCTTGTTCAGCTTCTTCAGACCACTCAAAACGTTTATTCTTTCTTAAGAGAGCCGTGATGGGTTGTACCACTCGTGAAAACTCCGGAATGAATCTGCGATAAAAATTGGCAAAGCCTAACATGCTCTGAACGCCTTTTACAGAAGTAGGTGATGGCCATTTGAGAATAGCGTCCACCTTTCGCGAGTCCATGTGGATGCCTTTGGGTGTCAGGATAAAACCCAGAAATTCGACTTCAGTGGCATGGAAAACACATTTTTCAAGTTTGGCAAATAGTTTGTGTTGGCGAAGTTTTTCAAGTACTGTTCTAACATGATTTCGGTGATCTGCTTCCGAAGAGGAGTAAACAAGAATGTCATCTATGTAGACAACAACACAGACATCAATGAGCTCCCTGAGGACATCATTCATAAAATATTGGAAGGCGGCCGGTGCATTACATAGTCCGAAAGGCATCACTTGGTACTCAAATAACCCATATTTAGTGCGAAACGCCGTCTTCCATTCATCGCCTTCCTTGATCCGTACCAAGTGATAAGCCCCCCGTAGGTCTAGTTTTGTATATATGCAAGCATCCTTCACCTGGTCAAGGAGTTCCGGGATCAGAGGTAAAGGGTATCTGTTTTTTACTGTTATCTGATTCAGAGCGCGGTAGTCTATACAGGTTCTGAGGTCACCTTCTTTTTTTGGCACGAAGAACAGAGCCGAGGATGCAGGGGACTTCGATGGACGAATAAAACCATTGGCCAAGTACTGGTCCAGGTGCTGTCGCAGGTGAAGGTTCTCGGGCTCGGTAAGGGCGTAGATCCTGCTGCAAGGAGGAGTTGCACCGGTTAGTAGATCTATCTGGCAATCATATGACCTGTGGGGCGGTAAGGTGTTAGCCTGTTCCTTTTGGAAAACATCTTGAAACTCTCCATACTCTAGCGGTAATTGCAAACTGTCGGCCGTTACTGACGCTAGGCCAATGTCTGATTGTAGATAGCAGGTTTGTGCATACTCTGGGAACGTTATCGTCTTTGCTCGCCAATCAATCTGAGGATTGTGTTTTTCCAACCAAGGGATTCCCAGAATTATTTGAAATTGCGGAGCCTTGATCACGTCGAACACTATTACCTCCCGATGCCCGTCTTGGCCTAGTAATGTCACTTCAGTAGTGGTATGGGTTACCGGCCCGGAGGCGATCTCAGTCCCATCCACAGTGGTGATGACATCTTTAACAGCGTTTGGGCAAAGAGGTAGGTTCATCCTGGAAGCCAACTCGCGGTCCACGTAATTTCCTATAGCTCCACTGTCCACGTATGCCTTAATTGCATGCAATCTTTCTGGCTGCTTCGGATTTACGAGGACCATTGGCATAATGAAGTGCGAGATCAAAGAACTGGTTTTTAAGCTCGGCAAGCGGACCTCTACGCTTGTCGGGCAAGGTCGTTTCCCGGCTCAGACTTTTCGGAATTCTTGTCGGAAGCTCCTATGGTCTTCTTAGGTGGTTTTAAAGGGCAGTCTCGAAGTAAATGTCCCGAGTTCCCACAGTAGAGACACAGTTGCATTTGCCGTCTTCTGTCACGCTCTTTCTGGGTTAAGGGGCCCTTTACAACCCCAATCTGCATAGGTTCGGTGCCATCGACACTTTTGGAGTTGCTCTGAGTCTTAGTGAAGATTCAGTTTTCAAACCTGGATCGATCCGCCTTCCTGTTTTGAAGCCTGTGATCTAATTGGACCACCAAATCAATATAATCCGAACAGTCCTGAGGTGGATTTACGACCTGGGCCAGGACGTCTTTGAGTTCGCCGCGTAGACCTCGGTGAAATAGCGTGATTCTTTTCTCCTCGGGCCATCCAGTTTCCACAACTAACCTATTGAAGGATGCAATGTAGGCTAAGAGATCCTGGTTGCCCTGTCGTAGGGAAAGGAGTTCATTGTCCAGGGCCTGCTCCTGGGAATGCCTTGCAAAAAGTCTTTCCATACTCGTCTGGAAGGCTTGGAAATTCCGAAGGATTGGATCATCTTGTGTAACGAGTAGAATTGACCAATCGGCGGCACTGCCGCTAAGATTCGAAAGTACAAATGCTACCTTGGTCTGGTCATTCGGGAAGGCCGCGGGCCTGCAGAGAAAGTGCAATCGGCATTGATTTATGAACACTGCAAATCTTTTAGGGTCTCCAGCAAAACGTTCAGGTGGTGCCAGTGGCACATTTCCAGGTAGGTTGATTTGAACGGGATTGGTTGAAGTAACTGGGGTAAAATTCCCCCCTGGATTGGGCAGAGTGATTTGCCCCGCTTGGCTCTGTAATAACTGTCTGGCAAGGTCGTCATTTCGTTCCTTTGACACTATTAACTCTCTCCTGAGGGCGTTCGTCTCCTGGCGAGCAGCATGAACTTCAGCCCTTAATTCCCCCAGTAGCTGGGCCAGTTGATCTGTATCAGAAGTTTCCATAGCGCCTGGGTAGGAAATTATTGGTAGGTTTCGTGTTCTGTAACGCTCACCTGATTCCCACAGACACGCTGACCCGAACTGGACTGCTACCGTTTCTTCTATCGTGAGGCACAGGGCCCGGAAGATGCTCTGGAAGGGGCCTCCGAATTTGGATTGCCTGGCTTGTAGAGTAAGTTTTCTGCAGGTGGAAGAAAAGGGATTGATTACCAGCTGGGGTGGATATGTGTTCCCACCAATCTCCCGTTTCTCAGTCTTCTTGACCCCCAACTTGGTTTCTGCGAGCTCTCACCTTAGGTATTGTAAAGATGAGCTCTCCATCCTGCTTCAGGTGCAGGGGTGCGTAGAATCCAGTTACGTCACTGGATGGGAAATAGTTGCGGACACTGTGTCCTTTCGTCTCTCCTGCGGTAGCCGTAAGTATGAGTGTCTTTTCTCCACAGGAGCCGGGGCCCAGAAACCTAAAGCAGGTAAGTCTCTTGGTGAGTATTTGTTCTCCGTGCTTAGTTAGTGCTCACCATGTATTCCTCTTATGCAGGTGCTGGGATGTAGCTGGCGTCGTAGCCGCGGTGGAGGAAGGTAAGTGAAAGAAAAGCGACTGCTTACTTCTAATGATTGTCTTTTTCTGCTTACAGGTGCCGAGATGCTGCCGGCGACACAGCCGCTGTCGCGCATGATGAGGCACGTAAGTAAATGTGGCCGCTTTAGAGCGGGCACCTCTAATGACTGTCTTTTTCTGTTTTTCAGGTGCCGAGATGCTGCCGGTGTCGTGGCCGCGGTGGAGTATGGCGAGGCCACGGATGGGTAAGGCAAGGCGGCGCGGCTGCGATCGTTTGAGAGCGCTGCTAATCTTGTACCTTTCCTTTGCAGGATTGTCGGAGGTAGGATTGCAGAGGCCGGATTCCGGTAAGTATAATTTCTAATGCTCGTCTTCTGTCATGATGCCTACCTCCAAGGAGCCAGACAGGGCCAGGCACCCTCAGAGGCAGGCAACATGTATACTAGGGAAGTCCCAGCCACCCCAGATAGGGGCTCTTTGGACCCAGTCCTGGTGCCGTTGGCGTCAGGCTCATACAAGATATGAAAGCAATAGTGTTTGGTGCAAACTTACCTGACAGACCATGCTGCAATTTCCTTACCTGGCAGATCATTCTACAACTTCCAGATGAAAAAGGAACTACTTAACCACACGGGTGTGGCTGGTGGCAGGATACATACCTTCAGTGGAAGGATACATACCTGGGACTACTTGAAAGGCTATTTAAGCCACGCCCAGACAGCAAACCACGCTTCTCTTTTCTTGTCTGTTTGCAGGTGTTCCGGGTGCTGGCGGCGTGTCAGGAGCCAGGATGCAGGAGCCGACTCGGTGAGCGTCCTGCTGCTGATGCAGAATAACGCGAAGCACGTGTATTCCATCGGCGTGGTTTAAATAAGTCCACCCAAGCATTATTACACAGTTTATCAATATGAGCCCGGCGCCGGGACTGAAGTCCTTTATGAGCCTGGCGCCAAAGGCGCCAGGACACGGTCCAAAGGGCCCCTGTAGGGGTCTGCTGGGTCCGGAGATGTGGAAGAAGGGTCTGCTTCCTGGGGCGCTGGGCCAGTCCTGGCTCCTCGGGAGTAGTGCTCATGACAGATACGCTTGATCATCTATCTAGATGACATTTGCATAATGTGTCAAGACAAAGAGATAATCCGGAAATGGGTAGACTCCACAATAGATCTGCTATGCCGGTTGGGTTTCTTGGTGAACTCAGAAAAATCCATCCTTCAACCCGAACATACCATGGAGTTTCTGGGGTCCATAGTGGACACCACTCGAGGGACACTGAGCCTACCTTTACCCAAGGTGAACATCAAAAAAGAAATGGGGAACACGCTAATGAGAAAAATAATGTCGCTGCTGGAGATAGCCAGACTGGTGGGAGGACGCTTGGCGACTTCAATCCGTGCGTTCTTCACAGGACCACTCCACTACAGAGCTCTGCAGAGATTAAAGATTCAACATCTCTGGAGGGGCTTATCTCACAAGCAAAAGGTGCCCCTATCGCAGGAGGTGAAAGAAGAGCTGGAGTGATGGCTACAGCACATGGAGGCATGGAATGGGAGAGCAATATTTGGCTCGTCCCTGGACCTATTAATAGAGTCTGATGCCAACAGATGGGGATGGGGAGCCAGATGTGGAGATTTAACGACAGGAGGAAGATGGTCAGACAAGGAGTTGGATCTACACATCAACTGCCTAGAGCTACTTGTGGACTTGTTCTCAGTGAAATGCTGGACACAGGAGAGGGCTCAATGTTGCATTCTCCTCAAGATGGACAACGTGTCCGCAGTAAGATACATAAACAGACTAGGCGGCACAAAATCCAGGATGCTGGCAGAACTGATGAGCTTCTGGCGCTTATGCCTCCAGAGGACGCCAAAATAAAGTACCCGACTGGAACTCCAGGATCCTCAGAGATGCCAGCGATTGGAAACTGGATAAGTGTTCCAAAAACTGATGGCAAGATGGGGTCCATTTAAGAGAGGGCTATTTGCATCGAGGTTGAACAGACAGATACCTTGTTTATTCAGTTGGTGTCCAGATCCGGAGGCGACGGGATGCATTTCTACAGACTTGGGGCCCGTGCTTGGAGTATGCATTCCTGCCATTTTCAATGATGGCGAGAACGCTGGCCTAAGTGAGGAGACAACGGGTGTGGATAATTCTCATAACGCCGGCATGGAGGGGGCTAAGCATGGTTCCAGATCTGCTTGAGATGATGATCGACAATTAGATTGCTTTTCTGAGGCTCGACCTGATCATTCGGGACCCTGCGGGGGACAGTCATCACATGGTGAGGTCAGGCAGTCTCAGCCTCATTGCGTGGGCAATCTCGGGGCATCCTGGTCTAGCCCTAAAGGAATGGTTCGGTCAAAATTTTGTATTGTCCCTATGGGTCGGCCATGTGTTTTAAGCCTAAGTCGCTCGATTTTAGAAAAATTTCCTATGGACCTTACCTGAGTTTTCGTCCATTAAACGCACGCGAAAACAGGCATCAGGGCACTGCCATTTTGTGATAGTCCTATCACTTGCCCCATCGCCCTGGCTGACCTGCTTTTGCGGCACTAAATCGTATCCCCCGCCCCTGAGCCTGAAATTATCAAAACATTCATATTCCCTGCCTCTCTCCGTGACGTTACTGTGCTGCGTAGGCAAACGCGCCCAGTCGTCTTCTACGCGACTTCACACAGAACCCGGAAACCAACACAGATCAACTCACAACAAAGCGCGCCACAATTCGGAATAAGAAACTGTACTTTCAAATCAAACAGCAACACGGTAAATTTGGTAAAGTACATTTATTTAACATTAAATGTTTATAGAATATTCAGCAATTGACATATTAAATCGGAATGTCATTTTTTTTCTTTTCTCTCTATCCGCAAATTCTGTTACGTTTTATTGTGCGTCACACGCTGTTACTTTATGGTACACAGGGTGTTGGTTTTCGTTAAAAGAAGCACTTTGGTCGCACGGTGAACCACAAGGCTGTTTCATCAAGTAGGCACTAGGCCAGCGTAAAGCTTGATATGTTGCTTCTAGCCGCTAGTACCGCGTAAAGGCGTATGGGCCCATGACGATCGTCCCATAAGGTCGTCAAAGTGGGGCAGTTGATTACGATAAGCTGCAGCTGGCGGTTGAAGAAACCATCTGGGTCTGAAACTGGTGGCAGTAGCAGTAGGGTAGGATATACCTGTTTTGAAAACATAAAAATTATAATTAGTCTCGCCAGCCGATCTTTATTAACATTATTCATTTTATTTATTACGGCCGATCTGAAACTATTTGCTTTCAAGGATAGTGCAATGGAGTATGTTCGGCTCTAAAATCAATACGAAAACTAACAAAATAAATCGAGGTTAACACACAATGAGAAACGACTGTTTGTCTACATGCGTGTGGAATGTGGACCTGCATGCCCATGTGCCCGGTCCAAAGACGATCCCACAAACGTTTTACTTGCTCTTCATTCATTCATCCATCCATTCATTAATTCTTCATTCCGGTATAAAAGCGTCTAAAGAGTTACTTACATTATATTTGCAGTTTCCATTGTGTCTCTGCGTAATGCAGTCCGTAAATCCCACTGTGCTCTTGACAACGATTTTTCATATACTGAACTAACATGAAACTCGGTCTAGTTTCAGAATTTTCTGCCTTATCGTCTTTTACGTTATTGCACCCCTCCTTCAAATGAAGTCCTTTCGGCATGGTCCCTGTCTCTCAAGGTCAAAAAACAAAAGAAACTTATACTGCCAGTGTGAGTTGTGGGCCTCTTCAGGCCGCCAGCTGAAAATCAAAGCCGCTGACCTTCACTCTAAACGAGCATACATTCTTACTTTGCAACATCCCGTAGTAAAGCCATCTGTGAGAACTTGAATTTTCGAATCCATCTATGTACTAGCCCTCAATGTGCAAATGTTAACTGGCTTCTCTCCCATCTGCAACGCCTCGCTTGGCGCATCCTGAGGCCCCCAATTTTGTCCTTGTTGTCCGCGAGCTTTGCAGCCCTAGAGAACCATAACTATGGAGACATTGACTTTTTGGGGCAAGGTCAGGGAAAGTATACCTTACCCGAGGAGTTGAGTTGAAAGTGAGATTTATTGTTTGTTTTATTATTTGCAATACGCAAGCCTTGCAAAACTTAGTTACAGCAACAAAAATATATACATACACATATTGTCAAGGTCAGCGATAGGAGGTGAATAGAGAGAAGTCAAACATGACACCCAGGTTGTTCGCCACCCAGTATGGTGATGGGAGGGGTTCGGGTTAGCATACTTTGTATGTACACTGTACAATAACATTTATTTACAAAAAGACAATCATATTACAATTATTTAAACCGGGATTTGTACTTCACAACTAGCTCTGCTTTGGGTGGACATGGCACAGTGGCAATGTTTGGTGGCATTGCATCAGAGCTCTGCACCGCAACGTTCAAAATTCCATATCTGTGCTTCTCGAGTAGAGCAACAATAAGGCTTTTTACAAAGTCGAACTCCATTTCCTCATAGACTGGTTTGATGACCCATTGCTTACTTCTTTTAGAAAACACCTTAGTGTAGCGAGGCATCCTTACATTACCCGTAGTCCTAGATTGTTCACGGCAGAGATTCTCGTTATGGGCCAAGACCGCAAGTGGAGTCCTATGTTTCATGCCCTGTATGCTGAAATGCAAGCGCTTTGGCCTGTACTTTAGGCACATATTGTGGAACACCTCCAAACCTCCTGTGTGACAGAATTCTGTCCGTCCCCTCAAATCTCTTGATAGAGTTTTATCGAAAACAATCTTCTCAATGGCTTTGTGTGTCGGAGAAGATGGAATCAACCACTTCTTCTTCCTTGCCGCCTCTGGGGACAAAGGGCCATGTTCACATTGGTTTTCTGACCAGCTGTGAACGTTGGTACAGTGGTGCATCAGTGACCGCCATTTTTCAAGTAGTATTTCCACTGACCCTTCACAAGTTTTGGAGCTCCACCAAAGATGGTTGCTGATAGACTGGGACCACTGTGAAATACTTTCCAAACCTTTTTTTCCCCATGCAGCTGAGATTTTCTTATTGATTTAGCAAGATTCCATACATCAAATTGATGTTTAATATGTGGGAACTGCTCTCTCATTGTCTTGGCAATTGAAACGTGTCTGTCCGTGGCTATGAGGTCGATGTGCATTCCCCTCGATTGTAGATATTCCACTGATTTTATAAATCCTAGTTTCTCCATGGCCACTGAGGATGTACATTGTGTTACCTGCACGACCACCAAACTCACAATTTGTTTACTATCCATGTCCTGAAAGTGGTAGGTGCAGTACTTGGCAGAAAATCCAGGGCTGTCGCACTGTCCATCGCCGGCTAGCCTGAATCGTTTCCCTTCGAATGTACTTGCTAGAGACAATTGTTCAATTTTCTAAGAATCACTAATGGCCGGAAACAGATAATCATGTTGGTATTTGTAGTACTGCGTTTTAGAAATGAAATGTCCCACAAACTGAAAGAAAGACTCTAACTTTCTAAAACTGGAGCCACTAAAAAGGGATGCAGCTGCACACAGTAGATTGCCTGCTGGCAGTTTCCCCAGCATCGGTTGTGCAGACCATGAGAACGTATGATTTAATCTACAGGCGGCATGTATTTTGATGTCACTGCCTTGTTTTTGACGAGTCACATGAATCAATGGCTTCCCACATACTTTCCCTCTGATGGAATGCCCACATTTCAGCATATTTATAATATCCATCAAACAACTGTTGAATACTATGTATTTGCCCTCTTTCATTAGACTGTAATCCGGCATTACACTTGTTTCGGACTGCATCGTTGAGGACATATCAGCAGCATTGAAAGAAATATCGCTGATATCAGGTTCTGATGCGTCGGTCAATGCTGCTGCTGGTTCATTCTCTGCCATTTCAACATCTGTTACGTCAACATTGATGGGAGAACACAACAATGTCGACAGCTTTTTTGGTGGCAATTTTTTTGGCGGGTGTAAATTGTGTGAATTGATCTGCGACTACTTCCGAGCCATCCTCCATACATTCAGTATCATCTTCTTGTGGTGGTGCAGTCGCACTGTAGCAATGGTCCATTACAACTTTACTGGATTCTCCGGACACATTATTTTCATGTTCTGGCCATTGATATGAGCATCTCTAGTCTCAACACACGGCGTCTGAATTAATAGTTCCTCCATAGTGTAAATGGTCTGGCAAGCAACATCTCTTCACTGTCTGTGTATGTATAGTTCGTAGACCCACGGGTAACTACAGGACAGATTGGAAAAGGGATGTTCAGTTTAAACACAAGATAAAGTATAGTACAATTGACTGGAAAAAACATAAAATAGTCCCCAGCACAAAGAAATTCTAAAGTTATGACCTGTTTGTAACTAACCTTATTTTTGTTTCTTTTCTTTGCAACTTTCTTGACTCGACCTTCAACATCTGCACGCTGTAGCTCTGATTCGTTTCTGCATCTCTTCCCTTCCTCTTGCGCTGCAACGACTATATTTTCTGTATCCGCATAGACAGCACGGAATGAGGCTCCATCGACTCCCTGAAACATAGTACTTTCATTACTATGTATCACAATTTTGATAACATAAAACACACGTGAGGACGAACACACAGGTACATCTCAATAGCTTAACACGAATTAAACATTGTGTAGAACAATCAAACGACAAGTATTCGAGCTCTGATGACCTAGTTCCATGGAACTGTCAGTATCCATACCTCTGGCTCTGCATGGACTGCCATGAATGATTGTATTGGAGAGGAGGCATCAGCAACTCCCTGAAACACAGTACTTGCATTAGTATGGTTTTCAATATTGTAAACATAACACACACTTGGGGTCGACGGCACAGGTACATATAAAGAGATAACCACAAATGATGCATTGTCTAAAAGAATCAAGGAATATTTAAATATGATCAGATTTAATCGACTTATTTCTCCGATTTCTTTACATCTGCATCATCTAAATGGGATCTTGTGATTGTAGTGGAAGCTCCATCGCCTCCCTGAAACACAGTACTTGCGGTAATAGGGAAGAAAGTATAGCAAATGGAATCACTTTATATGATCACGCTCGATGGAGCTGTCAGTATCCATACCTCGTGCTGCTGAAGAATATCTATGGATGTTGTAAATGTGGTGTGCGCTTCCGAAAGCTGTTGCGCCGATTCATATCCGCATGGTCCCGCTTCCACTTCCCCTGGAATTACTTGAATGTCAGGCTCTGCATCAAGTGCGTAGGTTGACGCTTCAACAACTGCCTGAAACATAGTATTTGCATTAGTAAGGATTACAATATTGAAAACACAACACACTCTTGGGGTCGACCGCACAGGTACATATCAATGGCTAACCACGAAATGAAACATGGTGTAGAACAATCAAACGACAAGTGTTCCAGTCCTGATGATCACGGTCGATGGAGCTGTCATTATCCATACCTCGTGCTGCTGAAGAACATCTAGGGCTGTTGTCAATGTGGTGGACGCTTCAGCATCTCCCTGAAAGACAGTACTTGCATTAGTATGGATAACACTAATTATAACTGAAAACAAACACCATGGGACGACAACTAAGGTGTATATCAATTGGAAAGCACTAACCAAACAATTGGGAAAATAATCACACGATACATAAAAACTAATACTTCACATGCATAAAACAAGTCTGTAGCGGAATAGCCAAGTATGATTACCTGATACGCGCTAGAAGTGGTTGATAACTGCGGGCACGTCACGGATGTAGAATGTTCTTGCTTCAGATTTAGTGGATAATCAAGCAGTTGTAAAGGTAAATTATTGTTTGATAATGAAATGCAAATATTAAAAAATTGCCATGTAAACCGACAGAATACTTGAGAATAATGCTATTGAAAGTGCGCAATATAGTACAGTTCCCTGTGCCCATAAATAGATTTCCGTTGGGGGTTATAAAATCGAAAAATAATTTATTGATAAATGTCATTATTCAAAAAGCTATACACTCATATCAATATCGAAAGTATTACAAGGGACACAACACCTAAAATATCAATTAATCAATTCGGCTACCTACACACTACCGCAAGGCCTAAAGCTAAATCCGGACACTTGACTCACCAGTGGTGGAATGTGGACAAATAGAGTTGGAATAGCGTTTGCAAGCAATTTTCGTGTCGTTTGCCATTTATTCTTCTTTGTTACCCAAGATGTGGCGTACATGTTCGAGGAAAAGTGCCGGCTGCAGATGCGGTATCGATCACTCCTCTTGTCCTCAAAGACTTGCTGGACTCTACTTTCAAGCTCTTCCGGTGGATATCCGCAATGTCTGACCCATTCTCTCATTCGATCAACAGTTTTAGGGAATACATACATTGTAGTGCCTTCAGATTTAGCATGGGTCTTCGAAGGGCAACCGCTAATCGAACAGGCAAGCATTGTTGAAAATTCTGAAAAGTAAATATCAAGATTATTATAAAACCTTGATGAATAAAATTGTCATAAAAAAGTAAATGAACCATACCATGTTCAATGCAAGGTTTGTTTTGTTCGCCGAAACTATACCAGTTCATCATGTGCGGCTTAGTATTTGCATAAGTTACAAACATAGGTTTTGGGTGGCTGTGCTGAAGTAAGGTAGCAGATAAGCACACACAGCAGGAAGTTCAACAAGAAAGAAGAGTAGGAAACTGTAGCTGTGAGCCCAAAGGGGCAAAAGATACAAAGGTACAAACAAACTGGATTCCCTCTTGGGGTGTATGCTGAAATGGGAAAGAGTGTTCCACGAACCTTAGGAAACTCCAGCCTTCTGCACAGATTGCTATAACAGAGGCCCACGCTGTATGCTCATGGCTGGGAACAACAGCAGTGGGCGTCTGCAACACTGAAAACGCGTCAAGGGAAGGGGCAGAGGTTGCCTGCCGGAAACCAACGGGCAAGCTCTGTACAAAGGGATTACATAAGACACATGAGAAGACAAGAACAGAAATATCCAGCGAAAAGGAAGTCAATGAGCAATCTAGCAGAAGGAAATGAAGGAAAGGCAGTTAGACGGAAGTAGATAACCTAAGGTGGAGTACAGAGGACTCAAGGAAGAGAACAAGGGAGCAGCAGTCAGGAAAACAGAAGGGCTGCAAAGTAGGAAGCAGGTCTGCAGTCAAGAGTGGCACTAGGTGCAGGCAAACTGTAGTGGACTGCGGAGGACTGTAGTAGGCAGCCAGGCAGGGAGCCCAGAGGACAAGGGCTGTAGGCAGCCGGAGTGAGGCAGGCTGCAAGGCAAGGAGCCCAGAGGAGCAGGGCCGCTGACTGTAGAGTGCTGCAGAGGACTGTAGTAGGCTGCAAGGCAGGAAGCTCAGAGGACAAGGGCTGTAGGTAGAAGGCAGCAGAGCGTGATCGCCTGCAATGCAGGGAGCCCGGAAGGGCACTGGATCAAAAACAGGATAATGCAGCAACAGGAACAGCATACAAAGTAGAGGGTCAAGGCAAACAGGAGCGGGGAGATCTCAAGATGCAAGACACTGTGCTCCTGCAGGCAGCTGCTTATATACAGCCCTGCCCTGTTCTGAGGCAGGCTAATTGACAGCACCTGGAGAAGCACACCTGAAGACAATCTGCCTCCTCCGTCTCTGGTCCTGAGTAGGTGGAAGCAGCGCGGGCCGCTAGAACTTCTGGGGATTGTGGTCCCAATAACGATGAATGAGTATAGCCAGGAATTGAGGACTGTTGCAAGGTGCATTATGGTAAATGTAGTTAGTTCAATAAAATAAGAAAGAACCAAAGTTGAACAAATGGAAATTAAAGACCAAGGCGTGAATAGGAGTTGTTCAAAGAGTATTAGGAGGATAAATGAGTACCAGGTAGTCCATGATGGTTGCCAATGCGTGCGCCAGTGGCGCGGGCATGACACTCGTCCCTTGGATGTTCTGTCTTGCACAAGAAGGAAACATGCTTACATTATAGACTGGACCCCCGAAGGATGCAATTCGATGACAATTGACACAGATGAAAATAAATAGATCTATTGATAGCATAACAATTGAAACTCAAGTCAATAGCAATGAGACCAATGACCATAGCACTATTGGGTACTGTAATCGCAAATAGATAATAAATGTAAAAATGACCGAAATATGACCAGAATACATGGCCTTACCTTGAACAACAAACAGTTGGATTCAGCAGTCCGAGCAGTATGTTGCAGGAGAACAGGTAGATGGCCACAGGTAGCACACTGACGAGTTTGCTCGAAGCGGTCACAGATAGCACGACGACGAGCAGATTAGCATAGATCTCAGTGCTTCTCAGGTAGAAGGTTCAGGAGTTGACTTGCAAAGCACAAAGATGTTCTCATGAGACATATCAAGTGGTTTATAAAGTATTAGAAACAGGAGTGTGTTTGTGAATGAATGACGTGTGTATGTCGTGGTATTATGTGGTTTGCAGGGGGGCGGCCTGCCTTAGGGGAGGCCTGCCTGGAGACACGGGCACTGAGGAGGCCATGTGAGGGATGGCCCCTGGGCGTGGGATACCTTTTGAAGTGTACATGCTGTTTGGCACCTTGGCCGTTTGCGGCCGTGACAGCCCCCCATGCCAGCGCTCATCCCCGGGTGCGAACCGCCTTTGATAGAGGGGGGTGGGACGGATGGGCCTGGGGCGTGTAGATAAGGCACAGGAAGACTGCTGAATGGAGACACACTTATGTGGATTGCAGGAGGGTGGCCTGCCTCAGGGGAGGCCTGCCTGGAGACACGGGGTCTGAGGAGGCCATGTGAGCGATGGCCCCTGGGCATGGGATACCTTTTGAAGTGTACATGCTGTTTGGCACCTTGGCTGTTTGCGCCCGTGACAGCCCCCCATGCCAGCGCTCATCCCCGGGTGCGAACTGCCTTTGATAGAGGGGGGTGGGATGGATGGGCCTGGGGCGTGCAGATAAGGCACAGGAAGACTGCTGAATGGAGACACACTTATGTGGATTGCAGGGGGGCGGCCTGCCTCAGGGGAGGACTGCCTGGAGACACGGGGGTCTGAGGAGGCCATGTGAGCGATGGCCTCTGGGCGTGGGATACCTTTTGAAGTGTACATGCTGTTTGGCACCTTGGCCGTTTGCGCCTGTGACAGCCCCCCCATGCCAGCGCTCATCCCCGGGTGTGAACCGCCTTTGATAGAGGGGGGTCGGATGGATGGGCCGGTGGGCGTGCAGGCAAGTGTGTGGGAGCGAGGGGCCATCAGGCCCCTCTCATCCTTTACTTCTCAGTAGAAACTCGGACCAAGTGCCTCCAGTAGTGGGTTCGCCCCTTGCCCTTATGTGATGTTAACTTTGGTTGACATTCGCGTAGATGGGACCACTGAGCAGGACACGGGGCATCCATTTTTGTACCCCCTTTCCACTCCATCTTGGTGACCAGGCCACACTGACCAGAGCACATGGCCCCCACCCTCGTTCCCACTCTGACTGGAAAACTCCAGAGGTATTTGCAACAGCTAATAAATGTAACACATCACTCTTCCTCTGAGATCACTGTCCTGCATGTGAACCAGCCTGAACTAAGCACATAGCTCGTTCATCTCCACAAACGTGTCCTTGCCCACGCACCCTCGCCAGTGGAAACTTACTGCCATTCTGACCCTGTGTCTCTTCATGTGCCAGACCACTGACCACGCCATGATGCCCACCTAGCAGATCCACAACTAACATTAGACCCCTATTGCAGTATATTGTTGCCGATCAATAACAAATGCCACATACCGGAGATTCTTGTGAGCACAGACTCACACTTAAAACAGTGTATTATAGTGGTCAAGACCCTTAACCTAAGGCCTGTATATCCAATGTTGATTGATAGTATAGATATGTGTGTGACTTTTATAGAGACATAACTGACTGAAAGACTTTGAACAAGTGTTATTTAGTGCATGCATTATTGAGAATATATTATGTTAGCTTAGATAGTGACCACCCTGCTTCACAGCGACCTGACCTTCACCCATTCGGAGCACAGATGTCTGACGTCCATCCTTGAATGGAGACACACTTGATTCATTTAAAAAATCGAAACAACCGTTGTTAAAATATATGTGGTGTTTTATTTTGTATCTTATTTTGATGACACAAAAATACAAGACTTTACACATTGTACAGGTCAGGTTGCAGCACATCGAGAGAAAATCCCCTGTACTGACCGCTGTCACCTGGGAAAGTTTCTCTTATGGCACAAACGGCACAGGCAGGTATTACTCTTCGAACGCGGTGTCCAAGCCTCCCGTGAAGCCACCATGTAAAGGAACGATAGGCCACCAGCCTGTACCACCTGTGAAAAGGAATGGAAAAAACTGTTTTTAAATGACCAAGATAAGTTTAATAAACGTTTGTTGTCAATGACAATTCTTGTAACTAATGGCATTCTGCTCGGAAAAATGCTATCTAGACACTGCACACTATTGAACGACTTTCATGCGTTACAATGATATGTATATGTAATTTTGGATATAGTAGAAGACCATGAAATAGGAGTGGCATGACAAGCAGAGTATACTTACTCGTTACTCGGATTATGAGGACGAACAGTTGCGCGAAGTTCGTGCATAAGCACCATCATTATCCTCAACACGGACCGTGTAAGGCAGGCTGCCCTGAAGTCTGGCAGCTCGGTGATGCATTGCGGTTGTGGCTCGCCTTCCGAAATGTAGGCCACGCATCCCGAGTTTTCACAGCAGCAGCAGTTCTCGTCCTCGGTTGGCATTAGCTCGCACCGATTGCATGTGCACCAGGTGGAAACACTGTCCATGCGACTAGGTCCAGGCTCTTCAGCTGTTCAATCGTCCTCCCAACTGCCGTCCGAAGACCCATTGTTTTCGCGTGTTTCCCTTTCCAGTAGTTCCTCCTCGGTATACTCGGTCTCGTACATGTAGGGCATTATTGTAGCCATTGTGTGTTAAACAAACTAAAATTATTTATAGCGGTGGTACTGGTATCTGTTCACACAGGCTACAAGCAACGAAGGTAGCTGACCAGAGCACAGAAACGAGTCACACAATACTCAAAGTAACAGAGAGAGAGGAATGGAATTGAAAATCTGCTGCTGTGTGTTGTGAAACGGTCTGTTTATAGTTATTGAGGAAAGAGGCGTCTGCCATTTCCATGGCGACACGTCATTAGCTGAAGCGCAGCGAATGTTGACACGAGACATGCTTTGGCGTTGTGAAATGGGCAATACGCGTCTGCTGATGACAGGCTCAGGGGCGGGGGATATGATTTAGTGCCGCAAAAGCAGGTCAGCCAGGACGATGGGGCAAGTGATAGGATTATCACAAAAAGGTAGCGCCCTGATGCCTGTTTTCGCGTGCGTTTAATGGACGAAAACCCGGGTAAGGTCCATAGGAAATTTTTCTAAAATCGAGCGACTTAGGCTTAAAAACACATGGCCGACCCGTAGGGACAATAACATTTTTTGACCAAACCATTCCTTTAACACTGAGGAGTCCTGGGCTCCAGGGACAAGGAATGCTTACAATCGGCAAAACTGGCGTAGCTGGTACGTGGAGAGAAACATGAATCCAGCTAGAATAGATGTACATGTAGCGAATTTCTAAGCACAGATGGCAGCACCGGGCAAAGCATACAGGACCATTTGTACAGCCTGCTATGCGAGATCAGTGGGACACACACAGGTAGAAGGTCTGGCAGTCGGGGAACACCCATTGATATGCAGACAGACCACCTAAAGTGATATATGACCAATTGTGGGATGTAGACGGTGTTGAGGATGTTTAGAACATGGCCGGATAACAGTGAATTTTCCAGGAGAGTTGTCTGCAAAAGTGACAATGCTATTATGTTTGACCATTTGAAGTTAATAAAAGATCCTTTACACCCTAAGGGGTAATGTTTTATATCTCAAATGAACAAAAACGAATCTGAGAACAGTAGGTTATGACTCATTACCGGTGCAACCCAAACTATGCCTGGTACAAGGTTTACAGACATACAAAGACATGATAATACATATGACCTCCAGGGGTATCACAACTGCTCATTGTGCTGAGGAATCTCTTTGAGGTGGTAGCTCCAGCAACCCTGGCAAGATGGTTGATATGGCTTATGAGCCAAGCAGGCACTGAAATTACGTGCTATGGCGCCCAATCCACGGGAGGCGCAATCGTGTCTAAGGCTTTTAATGTGGGTGCTCGACTGGAGGACATCATGAAGGCACAGACTGGTCGAATGAATCGGCATTCAAGACATTTTATTTCAAACCAATCGGAAAGGTGACAACGTTGGTGGTAAATAAGATTTGAACAAGCATAATCCAAGCCTCTGGGTCTTGACATAGAAATAAACCCAAGACCTTCTTACACTAATAGTCCATAACCAACTCCACAAACACTGTCCGCCATCTTAATTCTTCCTCTTTCTTTCGCTGGTCTTCCCAAATTTTGCGTCCCAACCAGTAAACTGTTAACTGTTATCGAACTCCAATCTGCAAATCACGTCCCAGTCTGTTATCCGTCATGAAACCTGAAATATAAACCACATCTCAGACATATTGTCTATTTGGGTGGGTAATTGTTCTACATCAAACATATGGTTAATATAATTGCATCATATATTACATCATAACATTTATGATGTAATATATATATAATAATTGTATTAAAGACATGGAGGCGAAGAATTATCCCACCCTGATAATCATGAGCAATCGTGGGTTTTCTCTTTCTGCCATTTGCGTTCTAGGTATTTGTATTGTCGTTTAGTGGTCTTCAACTGAGGAGTTGATGTAGAACAATTACCCACCCAAATAGACAATATGTCTGAGATGTGGTTTATATTTCAGG
This sequence comes from Ambystoma mexicanum, assembly GCF_040938575.1. Taxonomy (NCBI): domain Eukaryota; kingdom Metazoa; phylum Chordata; class Amphibia; order Caudata; family Ambystomatidae; genus Ambystoma; species Ambystoma mexicanum. Next base: position 1,341,519,738 of record NC_090923.1, on the reverse strand, counting down.
TTCCATGACGGATAACAGACTGGGACGTGATTTGCAGATTGTAGTTCGATAACAGTTAATCGTTTACTGGTTGGGACGCAAAAGTTGGGAAGACCAGCGAAAGAAAGAGGAAGAATTAAGATGGTGGACAGTGTTTGTGGAGTTGGTTATGGACTATTGGTGTAAGAAGGTCTCGGGTTTATTTTAAAGTTCAAGAACAATAAGAACTACTAAAGACTGGAACTACGTTGAGAATTGTCGTTTTTTGCTTTGTTTCACTTTGGTATTATTTGATGCTGCTTGAGAAAGTAAAGAGAAAGCCTAATCCTTGGCCTCTGTGTCTTTCTATAACTTGTATTGAAAATCTGAATAGACCATCCATGCACAGGTAAAGGAATAAAATGTGCTAAGAAAAGGCAGAGTACTGCCCCTTATTTATATTCAGAATAGCAGACTTCCCTATAGATCTCTGCATACAGCCACCATGTGTTTGCAAAACAGAGATTAAAATGAATTTGCTTAGGCAATTCTGATACAGAAACATAGTATATGGCTTCTTTAATTAGTTATACGTGTGTGGCTTATAGTTGAGTTCCCATCAGTAAGGAACTTTTTTGCAGTATTCATGAGATCACAGAAAGGGGAAGAAAAGACGCCCATTGACATGAAACGCAATTCAAGTATCAGACTATTACATGGCCATGTTGGATTGCTGCACTTCTGTTCAATTGAGAATTTCTATTTTATGTATGAAAAATGAAGTATCAATAGTTTTACAAATTACAACTCTGTGTACTGCATAAAATGATCACTTATAGTTATTTTAATGCACACTAAATCTTCTGTGGAACTTTGCAAAGCCCTTGTACCAAACATGTTTTGTGTAATTGTAAGAAAATATCGCTCTTACTGAAGATTGCAGCATAAGTGGTGAGCACCTCTTCCCGAGCATCTTGGATTCATCTCCCAAAATGCCAAACAAGCCGCGAAAAAACAAACTTTTTACCACAAGAAGTCAAAAACGTAGCTAACACGATGGACTAATGTGAAGATGGTGAGGACACAATCGCAAAGTTCTTACATTGCTGTAAGAAAATGTTATGACATCACTACATTTATAACCATCATGACCTTGATCACAAATGAGAACAAATGAAGGGCAGTGTAGAGATATGTAACTAGTACAGGTCCTATAGTGAATTAAAATACACCGCCACCGTCTTTAAGAAAAGCCAGGTGAGTCGAGGAGTAGACTAAATACCATAGGGGGGTTGCTGAACGATTGGAGGCACAGAATCTCACTAATTCAGAAACTGTGCGAGTAGTCTATATTTGTCCTTTATAGACTACAGTGGGGCATTCGATTGTGTTAATCGCGAAAGACTCTGGCTAAAGTTGGAGAAATGGGATAGTTGTCCAATGGTATTACATTTTATTAGGGAAATACTGTGACAACGGTGACTGTTTGTGTGGACAGAAGAGGATCCCTTATGCCCCCAGTTGAAACTAAGAAAGGTTTAAAACTGGGATATGTGATGTCTCCTGTGCTGTACAATTTATATGTGGCAGACATGGATCTTCGCTTGTCCCAATTGTTTTCCTCCTAAAATAGGTGGTGTTGGTATAAGATGGTTATCGTATGCGGACAATACTGTTATAATGGACAAGACTGCTAATGTCCCCCAAAGACTACTGGAAGCATTGGGCGCTTGTGCTAGCCAAAATGATCTTGTTATTAATATACAAAACTCTACAGTTATAATAATTGGTGCCCAATCAAAGAAAAAAACCTTATGTTTGGAAGATTAACAACAAAGCGCTGGAGGTTGTGGATGTTTATCCATATTTAGGAATTCCCATTGTTAATCATTCTTCGATTTCATTATAGATAAAATATTGTCATGTGGGATGATTAACCAGTCGAATGTAATCAGAAGATATTTGGGAGCGAATGATGGCTATTCTATCGAGGGTGTTCATTGAAATTTACAAAGGCAGTATTGTTCTTGGAGTTCTGTATGCATTGGAGGCACTTGATGAGAAATGTGTCTTATGGTTGGACAGACTAGAAGGTAGGATTTGAAGACCTGTACTCAAGCTTCCCGGGGCTTTCTGGTCGAAGCAATTAGATTCGAGCTGGGTACCATTTCACTTTCTAAGTTGAGGAAAATTTGTTGTCAAACTATCTAATAATGTCATCAGAACACTTGAACATGTTAGCCTCTTTGGCATTACAGCGAATGCTACCAGATCTGGACATACTAATACTTAAATGAATATGTTAAAGCTATATGTGAACTCTTCCTTAATATTGACTTAAATAATGTTGAACATGTCAATGAGGATCCCTGTTTTAATGCATTAATGAGTAAGAAAGCTATAGATTGGGACATGATTAAATCCAAAAAGAGATATGTTTATTATACTATGCAATGTTTTAAAATTGGTTAAACAGTGTGGCTATTTATTGAAATATGTAAAAACATGATTAAAAAAGATTTATGTTGTTTTTACGTTTTAATATACTCTCTTGCAAAGAATATACTGATGGTTCAAACTCGGCCCGTATGAGCTAAGGGAATGTTGTTATTGTGAAAATGAGGTAGAGACTGCAAGGCACTTACTGGATGTCTTAAATTAAGTGGACCTTATTTTAGGGGCTACTCCGAATTAGTAAGTGATTTGGCTTCAATAACCTCTGATCAATTTTGAGCTGCTATGGAAGAACATTTTATGTAATGCTGTTTAATGATTGTTTTATGATGAATTTGTGTATACTGTATCTTAACTTTATGTAATAAAGTCTGTGCACAGTAAAGTTTAAAACACATTCTTTCCTTTAAATCTGTTTTACCCCCAGGTTTTACCGCTGCTTTCGTGAAGCATTCACAGTGGATTGCGGGACTTGTAGTCCCTCCCTGTGGTGAAATGTGTTTTTTCTTTTTTTCTTTCTTAGTCTGATTTCAGGAGATACTGGGACTAAGTTTAATCTGTCTTTTTGGTTAAGTACCCACAGAGGCTGTTATGCTGCAAAATACTCAATTTTGTTTCTCTAGATCACTGAATATCTGATGGATTGCAAAGCTCGAATATCTCAATGAAATGGAAGACGGTTCAATTGGAGGAGCCAGTGAAGAGTTTTATAGCCACTAATTAGCAATTGGATGCTCAAGTACAGATTCCTTATAGAGGATGATCAGTCCCGGAATTATGTGCCTATTTGTCTACTTTTACTCTAGAAATTCAGCAGAAATCTCAAGGATCATCAGGTGTTTCTAAATCAGAGTAATCACATCTGATGGGTAGCCCAGGCACTAACGACCTTCATTTTGGCAATATCCATAGACAACAATAAAATCTGAACTGTATGCGAGTACAAAGAAGGCAGGGTAAATTTACATTGCTCTTGAGTCTCCAAATGGACAACACCAATCAAAAAGCTCAAGTACTGAAATCTTGTTAACATCGCATGCTACAACACCACAAAGACAAATAATGTTAGTTTCTTTGTACTTTATTTAGGATAAAATGCCATAAAAGTGGACAAATAAAATGTACATCAATTAAAGACGCAATAGATCGGTCAAACATTCTTAAAGACCAGTACTAGTCAATAATAATACACATCTGGGTTTTAAATACACAATATTGATCATAAAAAGGTGTTCTTGAATTGTGCAAAGATGCATTCACTTCTGCCAGTTATTTAGCACTCCGAGGATCTGGGTTCCACCGCAAAGGCCAATCAAATTCATACACAATATGTAGTGGGCACCAAGAAATTGGTATAGTCGCATCGGAATTCAGATAGGTTCAACAAACCATGCTTGGCCTCCTTAAGCAAACTAATGCGTTTTATTCTTCTTCTCCAAGCTCTCAACAAATACCAGCCTGTGGCGAAGGTTGCAACCTTATCTTTGGCTGCTAAACAAGGGTACACAGCCTCTGCCACAGTACGTATTCCTCGGTCGATCATAACCGACTTTACTCCTAAACTCGCATTAATATCTCCTAGCCCTTGCTATCCCCCCAGGATTCAGCATCCTTAGGACAGACAGGACCAACACCCAAGGAAGCGGAGTCGCCCTAATAGCCAGAACCACCTTGCAAATTAGAGCTTGCCCATTGGAACAAATACAGGGGTACTAACTCCTACTAGTTAAATACACATCCAACCCCAAAACCACCACCAATTTCCTGGTAGTGTATAGAACACCTAACAAAAATACTCACCCCAACCTAGATATCTCTCTACTACTAACACTCATCTTCAAGCTCAACACCAAATGCATCATTCTCAGAGACATTAACCTAGGCGATAGCGATCCCCTAGATCTTGACGCATTAGCCTTCCACACAGCCATGTCAGACATGAAACTCGCACAGCTAATCAATGAACCAACCCATTCTAAAGGTAGAACTCTGGACTGGATCCTCACTCTCAAATCATCATTGACTCCTTCCTCCCTGCAGACTGGTCAGACCACTTTGTCATCAGCTTTACACTGGAAAATAACATCACAGACCACACCATCTCTAAAACACCTGATACCTTTGTAGCCAGAAACATCAAAAAACTCGCAGCAGATAACCTCTGCCCCGAGTACAGCCTTAGCCAATAAAACCTCAGATACAAACAATCCTGATTACCTAGCAGAACGCTACCAACAAAGTCTCACCCATACTATTGACCTACTTGCCCCTACCACTATTAATTCTCAGAGGCCAGATAAACGCTCCTGCTTCTGGTTTATCGAGGAACTAGTATCCCTGAGAGGCATAAAAAGATTGCTCGAACACCTCCACAGAAAAACTAACACCTGAGATTCAGCGAAAGCCTTTGAAGAAGCCAACAAACTCTACAAATCAGCCATAATCACCCAAAAGCTAATGCCTTTAACCTTTGTATCACTAATGCTTCATCTGACAGCAAAGAACTGTTTTCCATCCTCAGAGAGCTAGAGAATCCCTGTCAAGTTCCAGCACCCGCCAATACCAGTAAAGCCTGGTGCACCACAATACAAGACGCCCTAGCCTCTAAAATACTACTGCTACAAAAGAAAATTGACAGCAAAAAAACACTCCTAGTGGAAAAAACTCTCCCCACCATCACAGAGAACCCATCCAACACCACTCCTGCCACTCCATTTCACTTCACACCAGTCCCACACAAAGATGTGCTAGACACCATAGCCAAAATCAAAGCCTCGAACTGCAAAGAAGACCAATTCCCCTCCCACCTAGTCAAACTCTGTGCCCCCACCCTAACACGTATCTTTACCAAATTTGTCAATGCCTCCTTCAACACAAATACGGTCCCTACCAGCATTAAAAAAGCATGGGTAACCCCCCTCCTAAAAAAACGACCTTAGACCCTTCAATCCCTACCAACCAATTACAACAGACCATTTCTGTTGAAAATAATTGACAAAATAGCATACTCCCAAATACAAAACCACCTAGAACACCACCAACTATTGGGGGACTGACAGTCAGGTTTCTGCCCAAACCACAGCACAGAGACAGCCCTTCTTGACCTGAAGATCCAAATGGACTCAACCAGAGAAGCAGGCAAACTCTGCCTACTAATGTTACTGGATCTCTCAACGGCTTTCGATCTGGTCGACCACGACAAACTCTGCGTCACTCTTGCCAACAACTTCAACCTGTCCAAGGATGCCACTGACTGGATCAAATCCTTTCTAGCAGACAAGACCTCAAGAGTTTCCATTGGCAAAGAATCAGCCGATCCCATGCCAGTTCCGTAGGTGTCCCGCAAGGTTCATGCCTATCGCCCATCCTCTACAACGCCTAAACTAAGCTGCTTTTTGCAGCACTGGATGCCATGGGTGTCATCTACCCTAACTTTGCAGATGGCACCCATATCGTCATTCCACTATCAGGCAACCACGAACAAGACTCATTGCTCATCAACCAAATTTACTCACTAATCCAAAACTGGATGGCAAACAATAACTTATGCCTCATGATGACAAAACAGAGCTACTCATACTAGGATCACCCTCCAAAATGGACTCTCTACAGCCTGTTTATATATCATTCATCATTGATGGTACCTCGATCCCAGTGCTTAAACAAGTTAAGACACTTGGTGTCTACTTAGACACCAACCTAACCATGTAAAAACAAGTCAACACCCTATCCTCTTCCACCTCTTACACTTCCAAATGTATCTCCCTAAGCTGCAAATTCTTCACACCTGACAACTGCGTCACATTAGCCAGAGCCCTAATATTATCTAAACTCGATTACTGTAATATCCTCTTCCTTGGCACCACCAACACCAATATAGACAAGTTACAATTTATGCAGAATAAAGCCCACATCTCCAACATCAGGAGAGACAACCACTGGCTCCCTATCAAAGCCAGGATACTATTCAAAACCCTAAGCATCACACATAAATGCATTGCCAACAAAGCTCCCAAATACGTCATCAATACAGTCATGAAGAAATCCCATACCATACTCCTCAGATCTAAAATTAACGCAGACCTCGAGATCCCACAATATAAAAGAGAGAAAGCGGGGGTCAGTAGTTTTAAAGTCCTTGCTCCCAGACACTGGAATGCCCTACCCACCAATATCAAGAAACATCCTACCCAAAATTAAAAAAAATCACTGAAAACCTGGTTACTCAACCAATATTAAATTGAGCCAAGACCCTCACCCACTCTGACCAATTATGTATGTAATTTCACGTATGTTTTTCAATAATGTATGTAATTTTACGTTTGTCCTTATTTGTGCATTTAGAATGTAAAGATTGTACTTGACCATTGTCTGTAACTACTCCAGGATACCTCCGGGTCTGGGCGTATAATAAATTCAATAAATAAAAAATGGACAGAGAAGAAGAACATTGGCAATATCACCAGTTGCAACCAAGCAGAATGAACATGTCGATGACATTGTGGTTCCACTTGTGCCTCAAGGCAGCCAGGGGTAAAATGCCCATGCGCGCCTTTACGAACAGGGTTCGCATTTACTTGGGTAGCATTTGATCCATGTAGTCCTCATACCCCATAAAATGCTCCGAGGACCAATATCTCAGGAACTGGTCAGATGCAACCAATCTGCACTGATTTCCACCTCCCTCGCTACCTTAAGTGTAGCGGTGATAGAGGCTTTAGAATTTCTTCTGATGGTATCAGGGCGAGTCCAATAGTGAATTAAGCCAAAAAGCCTGGAATTCCTTATTCAGAAACGAGAACCAGGGTAAAGACATGCCTCCTTCCTGGGAGACCACATAATCTCGCGCCTGCCTATAATTCAGTAAGTGCTCAATGGTTCCATGCCTCGCCCAATAGAATAGTGGTTTGGCCCTGCAAGCTTTTTCAATCGAAGACCTAGCTCCAGTCCGACAGGGAGGTTGGGTGCACAGATCAATAGGCCCAGCAGATTCTTCAAAAAGGTATTTTCAGTACAGCCAGGGGTGCAATGTTAGTCCAACCCCACAGCTCTGTGCCATAGAGTGCTGCCTGCCGGGCCTGGGCTTTATACAAATAATGTATGGGTACCTAATTACAATAAATACACATACACAATAATATTGGAAAAAGCACCAGTACATAAACAGCACTGGACATAATGTCCTGCAGGTTTCAGTCCCTGACTAAGTATGGCACTTTCTGTAGGGGGTAGTACATGGTGTTTGGTGATAAAAAAAAATTAAAAATACGAGCCCGAAAACAGAAAAAGTTCCCTTTCTCACCAGTCTATCACATTTATCTCCCTATACAACTTGCTTTGCACCACAACCGTGATTGATACTGGTTCTCTAGGCAGTTCTACAGACTGCAATTATGCCAGTGCCAAGAATATGCCAATCCCTAAAATAAACATACACAGCAGCAGTGACCGCAGTTGATGGTAACCCATTAACTTCAGTTCACATCACATCAGACATCTATTCTTAACGTAACTTCAAAAATGTATCGAGGAATTCAATTTTGAGTTGCTTGATGCTCCTCATTTCAAGATAAAATGTGGGTTTGCCTGGCTCACGATGCATAATCCCTGCATCGATTGGCAGGAAAAAGACTTTACTTATGGATCTCTTTGGTGCCAAGAGAATTGTTTGTAAGAACATTGTGAGCAAATAAAGGAAAACCCCAGAACACTGCATCCTCCAGAGAATTTATCAAGGCAGCATGAAAGGTCTGAAGAACTAGTACCGCCTCCTCTCATGTTTGCTGCACAACAGATTATTGCAAAAGTGCATGCTACTGATTTAGAAAAGATTTAAACTGGATTCTCGGGATGAACATGAATGAAAAATTAATGAAATACAGAAATGTGAAGGATTGCGGATTAGCGAGTGGTGAGGTGTTTGCTAAGAAAGATCAAGACTATTGGCATTGTATCACAACACTCCAAGAGTTGTTCGGGAAGGAAGGAAGGATGCGCTACATTTCATACAACAATATTCGTGATAGCTAATCTTCCACCGTTTCCCTGAATTTTGGCTACCAAATTGGGAAATGTGTGCTAAAAGGAAAGGGTCTGGAAGCGGGGGGGCACAGTATTGTAGCTACCCCCCAAAGAACCTTGGCAGCTTATTTTAATGTTCTGTTGATTTATACCGTGTACAGCTACCACCCAAGGGAAGATTCCAGGTGCTCGTGTTGCTCTGCAAGAGAAGAGGGTGCGGTGTGTTGGTGAGGATAGGATGATAGGATATGTTCAGAACCAGGAGGAACTGGAGTCTGTGAGTGTTGTCTTGTGTGTGGGAGATGGTTCAAGAGGCCCCGCATGGTGTAACCGTATGGGTAAGACTCAGTGCCGCGGATGTGTTCTAGTGTTTGTGTTGGGTGGGTGTGTGTCGTATGATGCTGGGGTGGGGTTTGTGACCGTGCACACTGGTTAGTTGTACCCACAAAGGTCCAGAGTCACAGATAACTTGGGTGTTTGTATTGTGTTGGTGTGCATTTGTGTAGTGTCGATGGATTTATGGACTATATGCAGGGGAATTCCCTCTAATGTTATTTAGAGTCTCAGGGAGTTGGTTGGATGCATGCATTGGAGTAGTTTCCAATGTGTCTATGTGTAGTGTGGCTAGTTCCTAGCCATCTATTGTGGCATTGGTTATGTTGGAGGAGCAGAAAAGGGGGAAATTGGTTAGTAAATCAGTTAGTTTGACTTTGCGTCTTCGGTTGCTGCTCTATGGTATCTTACAACAACATAATAACTGATCCTCCTATGTCAGAAGCAAAGACTTGTATTTTGGTGATGGTAGACTACCTGACAAAGATGGCCTACTTTGTACCCTGCACAGGAATACCCCAGGCAACAGAAATTGGCAGGATGTTTTTCAACATGTGTTTCGTCTCCGTGGATTGCTTCAATAATTATTATTGACATAGGTACACAATTTATGGCTACGTTTTGGAGAGTGGCGTGTCAAATTTTGCAGATCGAAAATGCCTTTGGACAAACCACCTCCCTCAAGCACAAGGTCGGACCAAGAGATTGAACCACACTCTCGAGCATTATCTGAGATGTTGCAGTAATAAATATCAGGACAACTGGGTGGATTCCCTACCCACTACTGAATTCATATGCAGCAATGCTTACCATACATCATTGTGAAAAATCCCTTGCATTGTTCTTGGTCGCGTCATCCATTTGTACTGCTAGACCAAGAGAAAATTCAGATCATACAAAATAAAGGAAGCTCAGCTTAATTTAATGCAAGAAAAACGCACAATAAGGATCAATCCGACAAAAAGAGAAGTAAGGGACAGAAATATCAACCAAAGGACTTAGTTTGGCTAGCTACTTGTCATATTTCACTCCATCAACCTTTTACGACACGTACTCCTGTTTCCTGTGTCCTTTCCAAGTACAAGGAAGGATAAACTAAGTAACATATCTTGTGAAGCTGCCAGTCAAGTGGAAGATAGGAATGGTCTTGTACACATCCTTGCTAAAATCTGCAAATTTGTCTTTCAGCTCAAAACCTTAATTTAAAGGTTCCTGAATCACAGGAGTATGTATGATTACATAGCTGCCAACTGCCTCACAGGTTTGGCCAGCATTAAAACGGCCAACACGCAAATCTTCAAAGGTGCCAGAAAACATCTGAGCAGGGCAGGTTGATAAACAAGGTCATTACGTTACTAAAGTGATAATCCTTTCAGTTATGGTCCCACAGCAGGCACCTCATGCCTGAGAGCTAGCAGCATTAGTGATAGCAGCCAGCAAGGGACGATCTGGAGGTAAACCTCTGAGGAGATTGGCTGGTCCAGCTACCAATGAAGAGTGACTACAACCCGTGAAGAGATCATCCAGGTAGAGATGGACCCTTTGGTTTTTGTAGTGGAGGCTTCCCACCAAGTGTGCTAGGATTTGGAGAGAACAGTGACTTGAAAATGGAGACCCTCCCCAACCCCCATGGCGAAACTCAGGAATTGTTTGGTGCTTTAGATGTATTGGTATATGAAGAGGAGCATTGCTGACTTCCAGTGATGCCAAACAATTCCACAGGGTACAGATCTCCATCTTGTCTCGCAGATCATTAATTTACTTCATCGTGCATGCTCTCTTCAGTGCATCCACAGGCAGAAGATGGTCAGAATTCCTCTGTCCTCCGTGCATCCCCAGTCGTCATGCTTCATATTTCTTCTAACTCTCCGTCTGCCAGATATGTCTTCTGGCCACGCTGTAACGCTCACCTGGCTCCCACGGAGGCGCTGGTCTGGGTTACTGTGGCCTCTTCAAGCGTGATGCGCAGAATTCGGACCACCGATTGAACAGGACCCCCAAATCTTGCTTGTCTGGCCCGTAGGAATATCCTTCTGCAGATGAGAAAGGGGATTAACTGTCTGCTGAATAGTGTGCTTACTCCCCCCTTTCCCCCTTCGTTCTTCTATGACTTCCTCCAAAACCCCCGGTTTAAGCTCACCTTATGGTTTGGAAGGATGAACTCTCCATCCTGCTTCTGGTGCAGGGGCGCGCGTTCGTCCAGTTACTTCACCGGTTTTCAGAATGGCGCTGGCAAATCCACTTGACTTTTCTGAGCGATACGCCGTAAGTATGAAGATGCAAAAGTTCAAGTGTGAGCCTCCTTTATGTTGTTTTTTCTGTCCTTTATTTCAGGTGCAGAACAAAGGCGATGCGTTGAGGGGTTAAATTGCCGGTGGTAAAATCAGGTGAGTTAGTGATGAGGGCGACCCCTCTAAATGTCTTTATAATTCCCCAGTAATGTCTTTTGTCCTTTCCCCATAGGGGCCGGGGTGTGGTACCTGCCAAAGATGCGGCGCCGACCCGAGATGTGGAATGGTTCACCAAGAAAAGCCGGTAAGTAATATGGCTGAAAATTCGGCTTTCCTCTTGTGTTCCCTTGCTCACCTTTTGTCTCTTCTTCTCTCCCCAAGGTGCAGAGATGTGGCGACTGGTGCTGAGAGCCGCGATGGAGCCGGGCGGCGTCTCGGGAACAGGCGAGTGAAGCGCGGCGCTGCAGCGAGCAACGCAGTGCTTTTAAATGGAAGTCTTCCTTCAGGAATGCTGGCGTGAAGATTTCGGATGCAGGTAAGAAGGTTGAATAAGTTCTTGGTTTTCACCTTTCTCTTCTCTTATTCCCTTACAGGTGTTCCAGGTTCGAGGCGGGCGTGGCTGGAGTCCAGGTGCAGGAGAAGACACAGTGAGCGTTCAGCTGCTGGGATGCAGAACAACGCGAAGCACGTGTGGCTGTCTGGGCGTGGCTTAAATAGCCTTGGAAGAAGTTCCAGGTGAGTATTCTTCCACAGCCCCACCCAAGTAACAAAATAGTTACTTCAGAAAAATAGTCCCTCCCAAGTCTCATTTGGCTTGGTTCTTCATGCAGCATGGTCTGCATCAGGTGAGTGTGCAGCATGGTCTGCTTCAGGTAAGTGCACCAAACACTTCCCCTTATGAGCCTGGCACCTATGGCGCCAGGACTGATGTCCAACATGAGCCTGGCGCCAACGGCGCCAGGACAGAGTCCAAAGAGCCCCTAGAAAGGGCCGCTGGGCTTTTACCCGGGGGCGTGATGCCTGCTCCTGGGGGGGCTGAGCCTGGCCTGGTGCTCCGGGGGTAGGCATCATGACAGCACTCCCCCCCAAGGTCCCTCCCCAGGTCGTTTTCCCCAGGAGGTTTCGGTTTGTTTGGGAAATTCCAATGGAACCTTTTTACTAGCCGAGGTACACGTACGTGGTCGCTGGGTTCCCAAGATCTTTCCTGAGGCCCGTACCCCTTCCAATCAATTAGATAGAAAAGTTTTGATTTTGAGATCTTAGAGTCCAAAATGTTCTTCACCTCGAATTCAGGCTCCCCATCTATCTGGATTGGTTCTGGTGGCTTTATTAATCTGGTTTCTGGTTGCACTGGTTTCAAAAGTGACACATGAAAAACGGGGTGAATCCGCATGTTAGCTGGTAGATCTAGCTTGACTGCCACTGGGTTAATTATAGCTTTGATCGAGTAAGGGCCTAAATACCTTGGATTAAAAGTCCGAGGTCCCTTGAGCGATAAGTGTTTGGTAGCCAACCATACTTGATCCCCTATTTGGTATGGAGGTGCCTCCTTTCGATGCAGATCCGCATTCTTTTTGTATTTCCCTTTTGCATGTTGTAAGTGTGCAGTAGCATCCTTGAAGGCTTGAGTAATCATAGAATGCAAATGGTCCACTGCGGGCATTTCGAGGCTCAAAGGTGAGTCCAAGTCTGAAGTACAAGGGTGATGTCCATATAGGGTATAAAAGGGGCTCTGACCAGTTCCAGAGTGTATCGAGTTATTGTATGCATATTCAGCCACCCATAAAATATCCTTCCAATTACCCTCCGATTGGTGCAACATACATCGTAGATATTGTTCAAGGGTCTGGTTTGTTCTCTCCGTCTGACCATCGGTCTGTGGGTGGTGGCTGGTTGAGAGTCTTACGTCGATTTGTGCCAGTTGACAACACTTTTTCCAAAAATGAGAAATAAACTGGCTTCCCCGATCGGAGATTAGTATGGATGGGAATACATGCAGACGGATGATATTTTCGAGGAATTCCTTGGCAAGAACAAAAGCTGAACGTAATCCTTTCAACGGAATAAAATGGGCCATCTTGGAAAATAAATCCACCATAACCAGAATAGTATTGTATCCATTACAAGAGGGCAGGTCCGTGATAAAATCTAGTGACAAGGTGTGCCAAGGTGCTGGTGGAATGTCTAAGGGTTGAAGAAGACCGGCGGGTTTTGTTTTTTGACCTTTGTTTTGGGTGCAAACTCCACAGGACATCACAAAATATTTAATATCCTTTCGCCAGGACGGCCACCAGAATTGTCGTTTAATTTTTTCCTCTGTTTTGGCAATGCCAGGATGTCCTTCCATCAGAGTGTCATGATGACGGGAAATAACCAGTTCTTGCAATTCCTTTTCTGGCAAAAATAAACGTCCTTGGAAGTAAGGTAAGCCATCGTTGATTGAAAAGGCAGACCCCCTTTTGATCCAATCCTGCCAGGCTGAAGAGTACAGGAATAGTTTTACCCGTGCTTGAATGTCTTCAAGGGTTTGTTAAGTGGTTATCCCCAAGATTCTTTGTTCGGGAATTATCGGCACAGGTTCTGAGTTTGTGTCCATTTCTCCCATTCCAATTCGAGATAGCGCATCCGCTTTGCCATTCTTACAGCCGGGACGGTAGGTGATTACAAAATCGAACTCAGCAAAGAATAAAGCCCATCGGAGCTGTCGTGAAGACTGAGCCTTGGCAGTTTTTAAATATTGTAAATTTTGGTGATCAGTGATCACGGTGATGGTATGCCTGGCGCCAAGAAGATAATGCCGCCAAGCCTTAAAGGCGGACTTAATGGCTAATAATTCCTTATCAGTGATTGCATAATTTATCTCCGGCGGTGAGAACTTTCTGGACCAAAATGCTACGGGGTGCAGTTGGTTGGTTTCGGGGTCTCTGAGACAGGACAGCTCCCATGGCTAAGCTGGATGCGTCGGTTTCGACTATATATGGGAGATCAGGACGCGGGTGTTTCAAAATAGGTGCGGACGTAAATTTAGCTTTTAATTCCTGAAAGGCCTGTTCAGCTTCCTCAGGCCATTCAAAACGTTTATTCTTCTGCAAGAGTGCAGTGATGGGTTGCACCACCCGTGAAAATTCCGGGATAAACCTGCGATAAAAATTGGCAAAACCAAGCATGCTTTGGACACCTTTCACCGAACTAGGTGATGGCCATTTGAGGATGGCGTCCACTTTCCGTGAGTCCATTCGGACCCCTTTAGGTGTCAGGATGAATCCAAGAAACTCAACCTCGGTGGTATGGAAAACGCATTTTTCCAGCTTTGCAAACAGTTTGTGCTGGCGCAATTTCTCAAGGACGGCCCTGACATGTTTTCTGTGATCAGATTCCGAAGAGGAGTACACCAGAATGTCATTGATATACACGACAACACAGACATCGATGAGTTCCCGAAGGACATCGTTCATGAAGAATTGGAAGGCAGCAGGCGCGTTGAACAACCCGAAAGGCATCACCTGGTATTCGAATAGTCCATATTTTGTACGGAAGGCCGTTTTCCATTCGTCGCCTTCTTTTACTCGTACCAGATGATAAGCCCCCCGGAGATCTAACTTGGTGTATATGCAAGCGTCCTTCACCTGGTCAAGGAGTTCAGGGATCAAAGGCAGAGGGTAACGATTTTTAACAGTCATCTGGTTCAATGCGCGGCAATCGATACAAGTTCTAAGGTCACCTTCTTTTTTTGGCACGAAGAACAAAGCCGAGGATGCCGGAGACTTTGACGGGCGAATGAAACCATTGGCTAGGTATTGATCTAAATATTGTCTCAAATGCAGATTCTCTGGCTCAGTAAAGGCATAAATCCTGCTACAAGGGGGTTGTGCACCGGGCACCAGATCGATTTGGCAATCGTACGATCTGTGAGGTGGTAACGTGTTGGCCTGTTCCTTTTCGAAGACGTCCTGAAAGTCTTGGTATTCCGGAGGTAGTTGCATGGAGACAGAGGTTACTGATGCTAGACTGATCTTCAGATTTTCTGGGTAGCAGGTTCGTGCACACTCCGGAAAGGTTATTCTCTTTGCTCGCCAATCAATTCGAGGATTATGTGTCTCTAACCAAGGGATTCCGAAAATAACCTGAAACTGTGGAGCCTTGATTACATCAAACACAACTGCCTCCCGATGGCCGTCTGGACCTACAAGTGTCACCTCAGCTGTGGAATGTGTTACCGTTCCCGAGGCAATTTCGGTTCCATCAACTGTGGTGATGACATCTTTGCTGGTTTTAGGACGCAGGGGAAGGTTAATCCTGGAGACCAATTCACGATCCACGTAGTTTCCTATAGCCCCACTATCTATGTATGCCTTTATTGCATGCAACCGCTTAGGCTGTTCCGGATCTACGAGAACCATTGGCACAGTGAAATGCGAGGTCTGAGAGTCTGTTTTCAAGCTCGGCAAGCGGACCCCTACGCTTGTCGGGCGGGGTCGTTTCCCGATACAGAGGTTTCATGGATTTTATCAGCGGCACCTACCACCTTCCTGGGTGGCCTTGCCGGGCAATCTCGTAGAAAGTGTCCAGAGGATCCACAATAAAGACATAAGTGCATCTGCCGTCTTCTTTCACGTTCCTTTTGCGTTAAAGGTTCTTTAACTCCTCCGTTTTGCATTGGCTCAGAGGCTTCAGCCCCCTTGAGGTTAGCGTGGGTCTTGACTAACACCCGGGTCTCAAACTTGGACCGATCTGCTTTTCTGTTTTGCAGTCTGCGATCCAATTGGACCACTAAGTCTATATATTCTGAGCATTCTTGGGGCGGATTTACAACTTGGGCCAGGACATCTTTAAGTTCTCTGCGTAGACCTCGATAAAATAACGTGATTCTTTTATCCTCTGGCCACCCAGTTTCCACAATTAGTCTATTAAAGGTTGCAATGTAGGAAAGGAGGTCTTGATTGCCCTGTCGCAGAGATAGAAGTTTGTCATCTAGAGCCTGCCCCTGGGAGTGACAAGCAAATAACCTTTCCATGCTTGCTTGAAATCCTTGAAAATCACGAAGAATCGGGTCATCTTGAGTTACCAGTGGAACTGACCAATCGGCAGCACTGCCGCTGAGATATGACAATACTAAGGCTACCTTGGTCTGGTCATTAGGGAAGGGCCCAGGTCTGCACAGGAAATGCAAACGACACTGATTCATGAATACAGCGAATCGTTTGGGGTCCCCAGCAAAGCGTTCGGGTGGGGCCAGCGGCATGTTTCCAGGTAGATTAATCTGCACCGGGTTACTGGAAAGCACAGGAGCGGGGTTCCCTCCGGAACCGGGTAAAGGAGTTTGTCCAGCTTGACCCTGCAAAAGCTGTCTAGCCAGGTCATCAGCTCTTTCCTTTGTTACAATCACTTCCCTCCTGAGAGCATTAGTCTCTTGACGAGCGGCGTGTACTTCGCCCCGTAATTCCCCCAGTAGTTGGGCCAACTGGTCAGTCTCGGAAGTTTCCATAGCGCCTGGGTGGGAATTTGTTGGAAGGCTTTGCGTTCTGTAACGCTCACCTGGCTCCCACGGAGGCGCTGGTCTGGTCTGGGTTGCTGTGGCCTCTTCAAGCGTGATGCGCAGAATTCGGACCACCGATTGAACAGGACCCCAAAATCTTGCTTGTCTGGCCCGTAGGAATATCCTTCTGCAGATGAGAAAGGGGATTAACTGTCTGCTGAATAGTGTTTGCTCCCCCCTTTCCCCCTTCATTCTTCTCTGACTTCCTCCAAAACCCCCGGTTTAAGCTCACCTTATGGTTTGGAAGGATGAACTCTCCATCCTGCTTCTGGTGCAGGGGCGCGCGTTCGTCCAGTTACTTCACTGGTTTTCAGAATGGCGCTGGCAAATCCACTGGACTTTTCTGAGCGATACGCCGTAAGTATGACGATGCAAAAGTTCAAGTGTGAGCCTCCTTTTATGTTGTTTTTTCTGTCCTTTATTTCAGGTGCAGAACAAAGGCGATGCGTTGAGGGGTTAAATTGCCGGTGGTAAAATCAGGTGAGTTAGTGATGAGGGCGACCCCTCTAAATGTCTTTATAATTCCCCAGTAATGTCTTTTGTCCTTTCCCCATAGGGGCCGGGGTGCGGTACCTGCCAAAGATGCGGCGCCGACCCGAGATGTGGAATGGTTCACCAAGAAAAGCCAGTAAGTAATATGGCTGAAAATTCTGCTTTCCTCTTGTGTTCCCTTGCTCACCTTTTGTCTCTTCTTCTCTCCCCAAGGTGCAGAGATGTGGCGACCGGTGCTGAGAGCCGCGATGGAGCCGGGCGGCGTCTCGGGAACAGGCGAGTGAAGCGCGGCGCTGCAGCGAGCAACGCGGTGCTTTTAAATGGAAGTCTTCCTTCAGGAATGCTGGCGTGAAGATTCCGGATGCAGGTAAGAAGGTTGAATAAGTTCTTGGTTTTCACCTTTCTCTTCTCTTATTCCCTTACAGGTGTTCCAGGTTCGAGGCGGGCGTGGCTGGAGTCCAGGTGCAGGAGCAGACACGGTGAGCGTTCAGCTGCTGGGATGCAGAACAACGCATAGCACGTGTGGCTGTCCGGGCGTGGCTTAAATAGCCTTTGAAGAAGTTCCAGGTGAGTATTCTTCCACAGCCCCACCCAAGTAACAAAATAGTTCCTTCAGAAAAATAGTCCCTCCTAAGCCTCATTTGGCTTGGTTCTTCATGCAGCATGGTTTGCATCAGGTGAGTGTGCAGCATGGTCTGCTTCAGGTAAGTGCACCAAACACTTCCCCTTATGAGCCTGGCGCCTATGGCGCCAGGACTGATGTCCAACGTGAGCCTGGCGCCAACGGCGCCAGGACAGAGTCCAAAGAGCCCCTATAAAGGGCTGCTGGGCTTTTACCCGGGGGCATGATGCCTGCTCCCGGGGTACTGTGACTGGCCTGGTGCTCCGGTGGTAGGCATCATGACACACGCCCACTGTTCCCATGTTGATTGAGACTGCATAGACCCTATAATCAGCCAAATAGGATAGGAACTCCTCTTGTTGGATAGTGTCCTGAAGGGGAAGAGCATTCCTGTCCCTCTTCAATGTGAGAGTAGAGCTCCAGAAAGTCCTCCAGCAGAGACTGTGCTGTCTATGGTGAATAGCTGGAGGACTCAACAGATAGTTGCACCCCACCCTAGGTTTTGTAAATGGATGCATCAACTTTCCTATTCATAGGGTCACTAACAGCAGCTTCCTCTTGGTACATGGAAGGATGACCTGGAAGGCAGGATATAAAGTTTCCCGAGAAGAGTGCATAGCTTGATCCTCACTCCTGAGGGGATACAATGTCCCTGTTAACCTTGGGGTAGAGATATGGTCTGGGACCTTCTACACCTGAAGAACCTTGTCCGCAATATCAGAAAGGAGGGATGGGTCTTTCTTTATGGTTTTCTTGAATTGGGGTTGAACGAGAGTGTTTCATCACTTGCCAACTGCATTCTTGAAGCAACATGTTCTGTCACGAACTCCTAATCCAGGTATTTTCCACTTGCTCTCCTCAGTTGAGTGAGAACCGGAATCTGAGGATGATGAAGAGGACGAGGAGGGGGTAGGAAGGCGGGTCTCTTCTGTGGTGAGCCTTGGACCTCCCCCTGCAAGCAGCAGGTCTCTGCTATTCATTTAGTCTCCCTAATCAGTACCTTTAACCTCTGGTAGGATCTGGTCTCCTTTCTGGAAGCTCAGGGGAGAAGAACTGGATTCAGTGAACTCTGAGGTCTCCCGGTGCTTCTGTTTCACGGACAGTTTGTTGGCGCATGCTGATCATCACCATACTTTTTAGAAACTCCATGTGACAACGGGCCAAAAGAAAGGAGCTGATGAACATGAGCTTGTTCTCTGTAACCACTTTTATATCAGCTATGATACCAATCAGCCCTGAAGGCTAATTTACCAGACCAGTTACAGTGCTGCCAGCCTGGCAGGTCCTTTGTTGTGTCTTAAGAGTGCCAATATGCTGGGCTTAGAGGGGAAAAGAGCAGCCCCTCCCCCTGGCGCTTCTTCCACCGTAGTCACACATGTATGCTGTCCTGCTTTGCCCACTGGCTGGATCCTCCCAGCTGTCCCAACCGCTGTCTTCTGGCATACCACATGGGAAAAACCAGTCCCATGGCCCGCCTACTTACAAGGGTGTGCTGGACTGCCTGACCTCCACTGCCCCCACCCGACTGCATGTTGGTGCACAGCAAGGAACCAGCACCTATTCAGGAGAGATGTGGAGTGGCATGACCAGTCTGATAGAACAAACAGTATCACATACAACATGGGTATATGGCAATGCTTGCATGAGCAGAAATGTTCAGTGATAGGTAGAACCACATTGGTAATGGCACCACAAAAGCATTATCCAAGAAGAGGATCACATACAAAAGCCGATTATTCTGCTTCATATTGTGGAAGTAGGTTGCCAATATTAAAGGGGAAGTGTTATGAAATATTTTCATGTAAAGTATTGGAGTATTTACCAGTGGCATTCTGGGGAATGCTAAGACTTGTGGAAGGTGTGGCCAACAGCACCCAACATGGCCTCTTAACTCAGCTGCTCCATCTGCCCTGGGGAGCCACTGATGGAGTGTGGTGGACTAATGGCCACAGGAGGTCCGGAAAAGTGAGCACAAGCAACTGAGATTGCGCCACCCCTTCGGCTCTGCACTTGACCCTCCAGTGAGCTCGTCCATTGGGTGTGACAGTGGTGTTACTGGACTGTGCGACTGGCGGTGGGAGAGTGGCCTGTGAGGCAAGGCGGTTGTGGTCACGATACACACTGGCAAGGAGCTGACGCCGACAGCCAGTCACAGGAGAGGTCTGAGCAGTGGCGGGGAGCCGAAGCTGGTGGAGGGGTGGCCCGGTGCTCGGCTGTGGAGGCAAGGAGGGGAAGCTACCCGGTGTCCGGTTGTGGTAGTAAGGTGGAGCCGGGTGTATACTGGTGCTGAAGGAGGCCGATCAGTGGCGGTGGCAGACTGAAATGGGAAAGAGCGGGAAGCTTGACGGCTGCATAGGGGAGCCCCCAGAGATGTACAGAGCTTGGTGGAAGCAGCCCAAGCAGCATCTAGGAATACACTGCAGTAAACTGAACCCCAACACAAGCAAGCTGAGCTTACTTCATGGAGAAGGATAAGGCAGCTGGGGGACAGGGCAAATCAAGGGCTGAGGCCGGAGAAGAGATAACACATAGGTGTAGCCCCAGTGTGGAAGTAGTCGGGCGGATGCCATTACGCAAATCAGCACGCCGGGGCCGGACACTAAACTCGTTCTGGATGGCAAGCCAACAAGACAAGGGAGGTGCGTGTTGATTCACAGGAGGAGGAAGCTGGAGGAGGAGCAGGAGGAGGAAGCTGCAAGGACGAAAGTCATGGAGACACTGCAGGGACTCTCCAAGTCAGATATGATGGACTGTCTGAAGACTCTAAAAGATGAGTTAAAGGAAGACCTGTCACAGGCGATAAGAGCAGAAATGAAGAGTGGGACGGAGGGGATCCGGAAAACGACTTTGGACCTAATCAGAGATGCAGAACAATTGAATTTAAGGGTGGAAGACACCAAAACCTTAGTGCAATTTCTCCAGGTAGATGTACTACACCTCCAGGACCTACGATAACCTCCGGATATGAGGTGCAGTGGAAGGATTGGAAGGTGCAGACCTAAGCAAATGGGTCCAACAGGTCTTCCTCACAACATTTTCTGAGGTTGCAAGTGGGGCCACAGTACTAAATCAAATCCATAGTGTGGGGCTGCTCAGAAGAGGGCCAAGAGCCCAGCCAAGAGATATCATTATGAAGTTGCATTCATACATGACTAATGAAGGGATCCTGCAGGCCTCCAAGAAGATGGGAAACTTCCTGTTCAGGGATACTCACCCCTAATATTCCAGGACATAGCGGCCTTAACACTGCAGAAGTGTCAGTCGTTCAGGCAAATCGCAGAGAAGCTGCGGAAAGAGGACATTACTTGGAACGGTCGAGAAACAAGTTGTACGACTCTAGAAGAGGCAGCGCAGATATTGGGCCTACAGACACCGGGTGAGCAAGGAGAGTGGAACAGAAGAATTTAATCCAAGGTGCTGATGCACAGAAAACCGCGTGGTCCGGACAGTTCTGGGAAAGGTCTGGAGTCCAGCAACAAGTAACTTGAAGAAAAAGGCCTCTCTGACGTGGAGAAAATGGTAGGAGCAAGATGGCTCCCGGGGGGAATATTGTGGAGGGTGTGGATCCTCTCTGGACCCAGGAGGTGTCCTAACAGGGAGGGTCAAAAGATACCCCTATTTGTCACCTCATGTTGATGGGGGGGGTTGGGGATTTGGGGGGTTGCAGGTAGGGGTTTGTTGGTTTAGTTGGGGTCCACATCAACAATTGCTCCCCTAGAATTAGTGGAGGGAAGGTTTGGGTCACCCAGAAAGACCACTTTATTTGTACAGTATCCCCGATTGGCGGGAGCCATGCTTTTTGTTCTGTGAAGATTGGGACTGGGCATGCACTGGTGCATTCAGGGTCCTGACATTTAATATGTGAGGGGACTTAACCCACCGAAAAGAGGGAAACTGTTAAGCAAGCATGGCCATTTACAGGTGGATGTGGCATGTCTCCAGGAGACTCACCTCGTAAGGAAGGACTCCATTATGCTAAGATCTAAGCATCACCCGCATCCATTTTTCTCAGCAGCAAAGAATAAGAGCAAACGGGTGGGCATGTTGGTGGGCAGGAACGTCCAATTCCACAGCAGGCATGGAGGGGAGACATATTTTCATAGAGTGCTCGTTTAATGGAGCGTTGCTATCAATAGTTGTCAAAATGAATACTGCAGTGCGATCCAGAGGGAGTTTGTTGATTTTGCGGGTGGGGACATGGTTCTCGCAGGAGACCTTAACATGAGGTTTGACCCCAATTGGGATGTATTTAGAGGTTCATATATGGGCACAGCACAGACATCAGTGCATTTGTTGAAGGGGTTGGAGGGAAGGGGACTCCTGGCGGCATGCTAATCCAGGCATGAAGGATCTTTCATTCTGTTCCCATGTTCACAAGATATATTCCAGAATGTATTGCATTATGGTGGGGAAGGGCATTCTTGCACATATGGAGTCGGCTATTATAGGAACTATCAGTTTCTCTGACCATGTGTCAGTATATATTACATGGGCTTTGCGCCCCCGGGAGTCAAGGCAGAGGTCTTGGAAATTAAATGCGTCCCTCCTGCGGGAACGATGTATTAGAGAGGATGGGGAAGGCATTGAACAGTATTTTAAGGAGAATACCCAAGGGGAGCAAGCAAGGGGGTCAGGTGGGACGTCTTTAAACATATATACAGGGGTTATTTATATCAAAAGGAGTGGGGCTGAATCGGGTCCGGAGAGGAGAGCTAGAGCACTTAATAACTCAATGGAAGATCCTGGAAGGGCAGTACCAGGACTCAGGCTCTCATAAAATGTATAGGGCTCTCTTGGCAGTGATGCGTAGTCAGATCAACACCAAGGAAGGGAATAAGGTGGGGTATGCACTGGTGGAAGTTAAACAACAATATTATGAACAGAACAAGTACTGTTTGCTGTTGCTGCCTCGTCTCTCTACTCGTGACTTTATTCATCTTGGACCTTTTTGGATTGTGCACCGAATTGCCCAACACCTTTGTCACGGCCTGGAGGACGTCCTTTAAGGGTGCACCAACGTGCCTGACCCAAAGGTGACTGTTTGCTTAAATTAGTGTTACACACAGAGGGCTCTCTGTGTTGCTCCACAACTCGAGCATTGCACAACTGTGCCTTTCACAACTGTGCCCCTTACAAATTGTGTGCTGTAAGCAGTGTTGCTTTACGGCTTGTGCATGGCAGTTTTTTCTTTTGTGCTCCTTTACTAAAAATCGCCTTTTCTGCTTTCTTCTGCAAAGGTCTTTCCTGTTGTGGAGGCCACGCCCCCTTTATCGTGTCACGCCCTGCAACCTGCGTCCTCAAGTACTGGTTGCCTCGCGCACCTGCGCTGCGCACCAAGTACAGGACAAGTACTGTTTGCTGTTCGCGGTGCGCGGCGCGGGTCGCGGGGCCTCCTGATATTGGTATCTTTTTTGTCAGAGGAGAATTAGCTACTGTGTGGTGTAGGCTTTATAATGGTGGTTAGTCTGCGAAGCAGTAAGAGTCTTGCTGAAGGCAATTCTCACGCAGGGATGAATGTCTCTAATCCAGTGCTACTACATGACTCCGATATGGATCTAAATTCAATTGCAGCGGTTGGTGAAGATGGTTTAAACGATATAAAAAACATCCCGTATAGCCTGCAACCATTAGCAGTAGAACCAAACAATGATGATTGCAATCAATTACAATCTTGCATATCTAACGCTCCTCCTCCAGATGGTGAATCAATTAAAAAGCCTACCATTAGTAATACTGATGATATAGCAAATTCAGAGGAGCTAGCAGGGAATTTGGCAGCTACTAAGCAAGATGTAAAAACCTATGTGGCATCTAATATTATTTCTGATGTTTCTTTTCTGGGCCCCGCATTGATTGGCGAATGGGAGAAACGCTGCCGGATTTCAATGACTCCGAATTCACCTGTTGTATTTTTGCCTTCGGAGGTTGAACGCATCTGTTTGCATAATCTCCACGATGGGCCCTCTATCCATTCATCTGCATGTATTGACTCTTACCATCATGAACGTGCAAAGAGACCTTCCTGCAGCTCGCCTATATTCTGTAAAACCTCTACTGCTCCAGGCTCCATTTCAGCCCCTAAACAAATGGTGAATGAGACCTTTGATGAAGATTTGTGCTACGAGGTAGGGGCACGATCACTACCAGTCAAACTCCAACAGTCTCATTCCAAGGATCTAAATAAAGATGATTATCTAAGTAATTTTCCGGTGATTTCATCTCTCTTAAATCTCTTGGATAAGGGTCATGACTTAACTCACATGCAAATCAACTCCCTAAAAGAAATAGTGTTAACTCTCACTAACAAGGTTTCCAAAATTGAGGGTATGCTGACTTCGCAATCTGCTGTTCAATCAGAGAAACAGGCACTTATAGATGCATGCTTACTGAAAGCTCTGTCAATTAACGACCAAACGAGCATGAATCAATATACACAAACGGATGATTCTTCTGTAATTGTGGCATTTGACTCACGCACGTATGCAAGAGCTGTAGTGGAAGGACCAAAGGAGGTATGTTCCTCTGTGACTTATGCTGGTTCTACTGCTTTAGTGGATGAAGTGAAACAGAACTCTCGGATACTGGATGAGTTAGTTTGTTTATTAACAAGGCAACATTTAGACTTAAAATTTGGTGGGGGACGTCTGGAAGAGTACGCTGATGCTATTGGTTCTAAGTCAATCCCAAAAGAGAACACACCTAATAGCCCCTCTCCCCTGGTAAATGTCATAATTGAAGCCGAAGAAGAACAACGGAGAAACAAATCTATTCTCGCTGAAAATCTGGTGAAATTTAGTGAGAAGGGAGTTATAGTGAGTACTGAGTGTGAGGACATTGATCCTGAAGGGTCACAGTTACCTTTTATGTCACGCAAAATGAAGCAAGCTCATATTAGGGCAATTAAAAGAGAAAACAAACTGAAAAAAGCTATCAATACTGGATGCAAAAAAAACGAGCCAGGTCGATAGCAAAAAAAATAAAAAAAATAAAAAGAGAGAGGCTATTGCCGTTGACTTGGATGAGTTGCAGTCTTCAAATTCAAACATAGGCTCTGCAAACGTTTCAAAGATTGACTTGACTCAACTGAATGATGAATCAAAGTTAGTCCTAAATGTGGATCCTGCAACTGCTTCCCATTCTCAATAAAAAAAACAGGAACTTTTGTGAAGTCATCTGTGGTTGAGTTGGGATTGGTTAATTCAGGACAGATGGCACAAGGCAGGCTTTCGACTTTTTATCCTATCATTGAAAAAAAAACCACGGTTAAGGGACAAATGAAGGATTCTGCTCCAGATAAGCTTACCGGGGCAGTTACCAAACAAAAAAAGGCCTGCGCTATGTTGACGGAAAAAAGTTCTGCAAGGAACACAGATAATCCCCGATCTGACGAGGAATCTGAAAATAACGACAATTGTCCAGAAAGCCAAATCGATTCAAACGATTTTGAGGGGGCATTTATAAATGCAGCAATGGAAGCTATTGACACTAGAGAATCAGTTGAGAATAAGCCTCTGCCACCAGGCAGCAATGAAAAAGAAGAAATCAATTATGTTTTTTTAAGAAATGTAAGATATTTTCTAGACTGGTCTATTGATCAGGCAATTAATGGTAAGCAAAGGTTGAACAGATCGTTTTTGTTTAATATCCTTAGAGAGAGCCCTAATCTAAGAACCCTCCGCATGGATGACATTGAGTGGTTAAGGCTGGCAAACCATAACAATCTCAGAATGATTTGTGCCCCACATTCAGCGATGATACTCCGGTTATTGTGGGACCATAGAGAAGATTTCAATTCCAGCGGGCTAACCCTACATCTATTTAGAACGATTGAAGAAGGTGAGATATTTCTGAATGAAATGTTAGAACCTGAGGTTGTGAGTGGTTCCACTCGAGCAAACTCATCAGCTGGTTCCGAACATACTGTTGAATTAATTACAAAAATTTCTGAGCTGATGGCAGCCACTTCGAACATTTCTTGGCTAGCTCGCCTTATGTCTTCTGTTCTTGATTTTTCTAACAAGCAAAACAAACAATAGACAAATAATGCCACAGCTCAGAAGGTTCAGAATCTTAAAATAATATCTTGGAATTGTTGTGGGAAAAGTAACCTAGAGAAATGGTCATCCCATTTTGTTTCAATGGGTCCTCACACTATTATATTCTTACAAGAAACTATGTGTGTCAACAAATTGAATATTGAGGGTTACTCCAACTTTTGTGTACCTGCTGTGAGAGGTGTAATTGGTCGACCGCTTGGAGGTATTGGTATACTCATCAACAACAACATAAATCACATTTCAAAGGTTATGTACGCAAAACACGGAGTGTTGGCAGTTGAGTCTATCCTTACAGGTGCAATGTCCAATATACTGTTATTGGTATGTGTGTACCACAACCCTGCCAACGTATCGATTGAGGCTGCATTGGATAACATGGATGAGCTACTCGAGGAAGCCATGGTTAGAAACCCAAAATATACGATTGTTATTGGGGGCGACTTTAATGCTGTCTGCCTATCGACTTCATCTAAGTTACTTCACAAGTGCAAGTCTTCTTCGAGAGCCTCGGAATCTATGGGGAAGCGTTGGGTCTCATATTTTAAAGATTGGAATATCCAATTGCTGGAATTTCTTATTGGTGACCATAAAGGAACATGGAAGAGGGGGACTCACTCCACATATATAGACTACTTTTTTGTCTCATCCGTATGCATGCCTTTGGCAAATAATGTTTTAATTCACAATCAAACTATGAGTGACCATTTTCCAATAAGTACAAGCATTAGATGTGACCTGGCATCTTTAAATAAAGAAGCAGCGTTGGGATTGGTGACCCTCCATCGACCACAGAATTCTGTAGGCTGGTCTCCTAAAATGTGTAGAGAGCTTTCCTTTTTGGTTCATAGAGATGTGATTCGGGTTTATAACAGGGTTGAATTGTCTTTTGATGCACATAGAAGAGAGGATTGGAATTCCTTCATAATCAAAAAACACATTGACTATCTAGTCGAAAAAGATCAATCACTTAACCCAACAGGTGAGAGTGGGTACAATTTGGAAATAGCAGCAATTAAGAGGGAAAAAAATCGATCTATACGTGCTTTAAAGAAAAAAAACTACAGTTTCTCTGTATCACTCCACAAAAATGGGAATCTTAAAAGAATATAGGCATAAAATTGCATCTATAAAGTTTAACGCAAAACTATCGGCCAATCAGCAAATGATGAAGTATCTCATCACTCATGATACCAGGAACATTTGGGCAATACTCAACAACAAAAAGGGGGCGCTGTTGCATGACTTTGCCTCCCCAATTGCTTCAAGTACATGGATCGACTATTTTAAATGCAAATATAGTTTGCCTGTCCAATTTAAGATACACAACTCTGGTATACTTGAGCAACATTGTAAGGATCTTATATTCTTCTCTATGAATGAAATTGTTGAGGCCATTAATCTGCTCAATTATTCCAAAGCTGCTGGGCCTGATGGTCTGCCTGCCTGTATTCTAAAAGATGACCCATATTTTTGGGGTGCGATTCTCTATACCAAATTTGCATTTATTCTATCTACCAATCTCATCCCAAAATCTTGGCTTAACGCCATAATAATTCCTCTATATAAGAAAGGGAATCCTAATTTACCCTCGAATTTCAGACCAATTGCTTTAATGGATGCCTCTGAAAAGGTTTTTTCTATAATTTTACTTCAACGACTCCAAAGTTTTATTAAGAATAAGAATATATTCTGAAAGTTTCAAACGGGGTTTCGTAAGTATATGGGGACTTCGTTAAACGCTCTCATTATCTCCCACATATTTGCTCAAACTAAAATATCAGATTCTGGCACAGTCTATATGGCTGCACTTGATATGAGCAGTGCTTTTGACTCAGTCATAAGAGAGGTTTTATGGTCAAAACTCTTAAAACTTGGTTTTCCAAAAAGAATGATTCAACTAGTTGCAATGCTACACAACCACACGACATATCAAATTAGGGTAACCAGAGATGGCGCCTTAACTGCTCCTATTATGACTATGACAGGTGTCAAACAAGGCCTTAATATGGCTGCCACTTTATTTAACCTATACCTTTGTGATATGGATATGTTGTGGAATGAATCTGGTATGTTTCCTGTGAAACTAGGGGAACTGAAAATTTCATGGTTATGTTTTGCAGATGATATCTTACTATTTGATCGCACTCCTAGTGGACTACAGTTAAAACTGAATTGATTTGCTAAATATGCAGCATCTCACAATCTATCACCCAATTCTTCAAAATCACAAATTGTGGTATTCCGAAATTTCAGAAAAATTAAATCGTACAAGTGGCAACTTAATGGCATTGATATCGAATGCGAAAACTCAAATATCTGGGGTATCCCCTAAATGTCCAGTACTCTCTCAAATTTTGGCAGAAATACCTAAAGATGAAGGTCCGTCCACTAGTATCGATGATGAAGATCATGCTGAGAACAATCTGTGAATTTTCGTTGCAACCATTGATTGATTGATTTTTATTTATTGAAAGTGGAACCGATCCTCTTATATGGGTTAGATATATGTCTTCATGACGTAGGGGTCATATTGAATCAAATTCAGGGTAGTGTGTGGAAAAGCGTATTGGGGCTATCTATATCAGTTCCCAATTCTATAATTAGGCACGAACTTGGTCTAGTATCTCTAGCAGCTAGATGGGTTTGGAGAAAACTATCACGCTATGCTGATATTATGGCACCTCACAAGTATTCTCTATATGAGGACGTATATGGGTTGGTTGTGCTGTCCGAATTAAAATCCATGTGTGCTTTTGTTAATCAAATGAATCTAATCCTCGTTGATTGCGACTGCACAACTTTTGACCTAGTAATGAAACTCCCAAAAGTCAAAAGAAATCTTTTTGATCGGGACTGGTCAACTACCTTAGATTGTAATAATTCATATCATCTGTATGCGGAATATGCCAAAAGGCCACGTAGTAGAGATATGAGATTGTCATATTTGGTGTTATGTCCATCAAGTAAGATAGGGAGAGCATATTTAAGGTTTAAATTAAATCAATATCATACACTTGAACGAATCTACCTGTGGCGTATCTATAAAGGTGCCTTTTCAAATCAACACTGTCGCTTTTGCGACTATGACATTAATGAAACCATGAAACATCTTGTTATTGAATGCATTTTTTTTTAACAGGATAGAAAAAATTTATTGGGGAAATTTGCTCCGAAAGATACTGATATTTCCAAAACATCATTATGGGACAGTTGTATGTATGGAGGGAGCATGGTACTTGTCATTTCGTTAACTCGCCTGCTGAGTAAAATTGAAAATGCGTTAGAAAGTGTAAATGTCTATTATAACCCTACAAGCTAAATCTGTGCATTTCAAGGTGTGGTCTATCGAAATTCTTGGTATGTTTAGGGCAGGCCAATCTTAATATGGGTATGAGAAGGTTGCGCAAAGTAACAAATCATAAAGATACAATGTAATTTTCTGAATTAACAATGCTAAATTTTAAGTTGCAAAAGAAATGGTTGATGATATAACTGTCTGTCATTCGAAATTTTAATGAATAATATATGAAATTTCCAAAAGTTTTGTAAAAGTTTGCTTTTTGTAAAACTATAAGCAAAACGCTAATGTCTTTTAAAATAAAAGAAAAAAAAAACAGGGGCCTAGGACAGGCAAGCTTTTGGTGTGGAATTTCAAGATGGGGAAAACACAGGGGCACATAGGGGTGTGCTTAGGGGTACCGAAGGTGGGATGGCAAGATCGGAATCAGAGAAACAGGAGGTCTTTGACAGGTATTACAGGGATCTATACTCCTCGGATTCACCATTAGAGGAGGAAGTTGGCACCTTTTAAGCAGGGTGCGGATTGCCGAGGGCATCGGAAGACCAGAGGAGGATGCTGCATGGAGAAATAATGAAGGAAGAAGTCTTGCAGGCCATTACCTCTTTGAAAATTGGCAAGTCCCCAGGAATGGATGGGTTCACCCCGGAATCCTAGATGTAGTATGCAGGTAAGCTGGTGGGCCCACTCCATTGTTTATTCAATGCAATATGGAGGGAGGGTAGGGTCCTGGGATACATGGAAGAGATGATGGTCAGTGATACATAAAGAGGGGAAGGACCCGAGGGTGTGCTCGTCATACCGTCCTTTTGCTTTATTGAATATAGACAGGAAGCTATATGCAAAGTTCTTGGCGGAACGTCTATGCCCAGTTCTACCAGCGTTGGTGAGAGATGACCAATCCAGATGTGTGGCAGGTAGGCAGCGGACAACACTAGACGGGTCATAGACCTTATCGACATAGCACATAAAATGAAATCTCACATAAAATGGCCTTAGATGCAGGAAAGGCGTTTGACAGAGTGGAGTGGGTCTTTCTAAGAGAGCTGATGTGTAAATTCGGCCATGGGAGGACTTTAGGGGTATTTGCTTTATACAGGCAGCTCATCAGGAAAGTGTCACTGAATGGTCAGCTATCTCAGGGGTTTTGACTGTTCAGGGGGACGAGGCAGGGATGTCTCCTTTCCCCCTGCTGTTTGTGCTATCGGTAGAACCCTTTGCAGTTAGAATTACAGCTGGCCCAGACATCCAAGGTATCAGTTATGAGGGAATCTTACATAAAAAAGCATTATACGTGGATGATATCCTTCTGGCTATCTCAGAAGTGGTGGAGGTGTTGCTATCGCCAATACTAGAATTGCTCAGGAGATATCAAGGAGCGTCAGGGTTGAAGATCAATCTGAATAAATGTGAGGCTTTGAATTCAACCTTATCACCGGGAAGGGTGGCATGGCTGCAGAATATTTCTCCCATTCAATGGGCATAGCATAGTATTAGTTACCTTGAAATCCAGTTAATGTCAACGTTTGGGGGTTATATGAGTCGAATTACCCAGGGGTGTTGAGTGCAATCAGGGCAGACTTGAGGAAGTGGAGCTCACAGGCACTTTCCTTAATGGCCAGAATAGCGGCAATAAAAATTAATGTGCTGCCCAAACTATTATATTTATTCAAAGTGCTCCCAGTAGAGATCTCTAAGCATATGCTGGAGAAGCTTCATCACGACTTGACTTCATTTGCATAGCAGAAACGCCCAGCAAGGGTGGCAGCGGTAACCCTACATAGGGTTAGTGGACAGGAAGGTCTCACTATGTCACACGTTTGGAGATACTATCAGGCCTCACAGTTTCAGATAATGAGGCACTGGGTCAACCTGGGATCAAGAAAGAAGTGGCGTCTCTTGGAGAAACTAGACCACTTAGATATATGCCATGGATACCTCAGGCTATGCGCCCCGTAGGCATGTATGAATTGACATCAACAGGGGCAACACTGAGGATTTGGAATGGGATTGCAAAGAGGTTGGGGATGACCACATATCTGGGCCCGGCAACACTGATCCATCATAATCAGGAATTTACCCCAGCATACAGAGATGATGTTTTTCGGGCTTGGATGGCACGGGTGTGTGAATTAATCTCTCATATGTTCGAGGAGGATGTGATGCTTGACTCCTGCAAGACCACCTTTGGTTTATGAGAGAGGGAGCGATTCTGATTTCTGCAGCTCAGTCATTGGGTTCTAAAGAAAGGAAACAGGGAAGGTCCGGTCAGGCAATTGACATAATTTGAGAGGCTGATTAATCTCATGAGGGGGATCTGCAGGACTCATCTTGCAGCTGTATAGTTGCCTAAACTCTACCTTAAATGGAGGTTACCCAGTTTATACAAAGGCATTGCATCGAGACCTGGGGAAAGAGATGGATGAGGAGCAGTGCTTCGGGATTCGGAGAGGGGGGGTCAAAGGTGACAGTGAGAAACTAATATGCGTAGCAAAAATAAAAATGTCTGGCCCTGTAGTACATTACCCCAGATAGGGAAGCCTGTATGGAGAAGAGAGCAATAGGGTTAAGCTGGAGAGGGTGTGGGGGGAGCAGGTAGATATTTTCACATTTGGTGGAGCTGCCCAAAGCTACAACCCTATTGGAGAGAATTGGTCCTGGTCCCGGGTCACTTGCCTGCCTTGGCTCCTCTGCCTCCTTCTACCCTTGTCCCTCAGGCATTTTCATCACCTATGGGGGGACCACTGTCCCCTGCTGCCCCCCGTAAATCTTTCAAAGATGGCAACCTGCTCCACATTGCCACTCTTAACACTCGCTCAGCTGTCAAACACTCCGCTGACATCTGCAACCTCCTGGTACTTGATGTTCTTGCCCTCACTGAAGCTTGGTTCAAGGATAGCTCTTTCACAGGTTTTGACACACTTCTCCTGGAAGGTTACAAGATACTCTCTCTGCCTAGACCAAACAGACCAAGTGTGGGAGTAGCAATGATCTTCCATGAGTGGATTCCTGTGTCTGTCATTCCTACTCAGGCATACTCATCCTTTGAGTGCCTTCTCTGCAGGCTCTCCCTCTCTTCTAGCTCTTCACTCCTGCTGGCCACCTTCTATCGGCCACCTGGTCAGTCCTCCCTCTTCCTTTCGGAATGAGCTGACCTGGCCTCCTCCCTCCTTTCCTCTTCTTCTCAACTCCTCCTACTGGGTGATCTCAAAATCCATCTCGACTCACCTGACTCCTCAGGACCTTTCCGCAATCTTTGTGACTCTCTCTCTCTCCTTCCATCTGACCATCTAGCCCAACGCACACTGCTGGCCACACCTTGGGTGCTCTTGTCTCAACTGACATCCCTCTATCTATCCCTCTCACCGCTTCTCCCTCCTGGACTGAACACTCTCTTCTCTCTTCTCACTTGAAGCTCCCTTCTCCTCTTGCATCAGTAAGCCTGGCACTGCCTCCCGTTTACAAGGTCATCCGACCCAAGAAAAGAGTGTCAGAGGCTGCCTTTGCCTCTACCTACTCTGCTCCGTCTACTCCTGCGGTTGACTCCCACCTTGACACAGCCCTCTATAACTTGAACCTCTCTTTTTCCAACACTCTTGATATTCTTGCCCATGTCATGATGGTACGACTGAAGCCTACCAAAAAGTGCAACTCGGTAGGACTCCAAACTGGCTGCCCTTAAACACAAGTGCAGGGCAGCCAAACGGAAATGTGATTCCTCGCGCGCAACCTCTGACAAACTGGTCTGCACCCTTCTTCAAAGGCAGTATAGACTTTGCATCCGCTCCAAGAAAAGAGTCTTCATTCTAGCCTGCATCTCTGCGGCATCCAATAAAACAGACAAACTTTTCAAAGTCTGCAAGGAACTGGGCAATCCAGCCCTAGCCTCCTCCATTATTGCACCCACCCAGACCCTTTGCTCGGCCTTGGCTGCACACTTCACCTCAAAAACACAAGATATCCTATCCTCTCTCTCTCCCCCTCACCACCTCATGCACCACCATCTCTTGTACCTCACTTGGCCACTCCCACTCCTCCCTTTCTTCTCTCTTCTCTCACCCCTGTCACACCTGAGGAGGTCACTAGACAATTTTGGTATATGAAAGCCTCCTCCAAACAGGTGGACCCCTGTCCCTCCAAAACTACCTCTGCCACCTCTCATATGCCACTGGAGCTTTCCCCACTGCTCTTAAGCACTCCCTTGGGCACCCTCTCCTCAAAAAACCTTCTGCTGACCCATCTATTCCGGCAAACTATCACCGATCCCTATCACTCCTTTCCTGGACAAACTCCTGGAGAAGTTGGCTATTTCTCAGCTTACCCTCCACACTGAATCTGTTGGTTGCTTCCATGACCACCAGTCTGGCTTTAGAGCATCCGGGGGCATGGAAATTGCTCATCTGAAAACCTGTGAAGATCTGCTCTCAAATCTAGATTCTAACTCTCCCTCTGTCCTCATTCTACTCAACCTCTCCTCTGCCTTCGATACAGTAAACCACAACACCCTGATTGCACATCTCTGTGATACCATGGGCATCACTGATCAAGCCCTGGCGTGGCTAACCTCCTTTCTGTCGGATCACCCATCCCAGGTGGAATTGGGGGCCTTTCTCTCCCCTATCACTCTCTTTACGTGCCATGTCCCCCAGGGAAATAACCTATCCATCTGGTTTTTCAATGGCTGCATGCCCCCCCCTGGCCTGTAGGATAGCCACTTTCACCTCCAAATTTCAGTTTTACACGAATGACATGCAGCTCTCCTTCAGGCTACCCTCTGCCTCTTCACCTTCCTCACTCATACCTGACTGTCTGTCGCAATCCAGTCATGGTGTGCTGCAAACAATCTGTGCCCCAATGCCAGTAAGACAGAGACTGTCCTCATAGGGAACCCTGCTCCCACCTTCCCTCTTTCTCTCTGGCCGGCCTCCCTTGGCCCTGCACCTCCACCTACCAATGAGGTAAAAAATCTGGGGGTCATCTTCGGCTCCACTCTCTCCTTCTCGTCTCACATTGCGCACATCTCTAAAAAGTCCCACTACCAACTGCACCTTCTCAGAGGTATTCTACCTTTTCCCACTTTCCCCCAGAGGCTCAACGTCTCCAGAGCCCTGGTCCTCTCTAGGCTGTACTACTGCAACAGCCTCTTTCTCCAACTTCCGACTCTCTGTCCTCTTCAGCTCATCCAGAACAGAACCGCAAGACTTATCCTTGACCTCAAGCCCAGGGACTGCATGTCTCTGGCGCTGAAATCCCTACACTGGCTCCCCGTGGCTGCAAGGGTTAAGTTCAAGACCCTTTGCATTGTACACAAGGCTTTCTGGGGCCTGGTCCCACTCTATCTGCAACGCTCTCTTGCTAAATACTCTCTCTCCCAATCCCTCTGCTCGTCTTCCTCCAACTCTCTGCGGTTGAGCCACTTCTCCAAGCATAGATTTTGGGGGATCTCTTTATCCACTGCAGGTGCTTCCCTCTGGAACAGCCTCCCTGCCTCTCTCTGTCTTGAGTCGTATCTCCTTAAATTCCGGGAAACTCCTCAAGACTTTCCTCTTCGCCTCCTCCTTCGCTCTCCCTCTCCCCTGCTAACCTCCTCTTTCTGCTCTATTGCTCTCTTCCTCTACTTCTGCTCAGTTTTGTTGACTGGTTGTCTGGTGTACCTTCAGAGTCTCACATGTCCCAAGCCTCCCCCGCCAGTCTCCTGCACTTGCCTCCGGGCCTTGCACTTGCCGCAGCACTTCTGCACTTCGGGCTACTACCCATGAGAGTGGTATCTCTCTGCACTTAACCCATGTTCTGACGGGACTGGGCGCACTTGGTCCCTATAAACCCCGCGCTCCCCAAAAGCACTTCCTGTTCTGTGCACCTGCATGATTTGAATGTACCACGCCTAGTAACATTGTTTGTCTTCCCCTCCCATGCATGGTTGCGTTTTGAAACACTTGTGTATAAGCGCATAATAAATACTCCTCCATGGGATAGCGAGGAGAGTAATTGAGTGTGCTCCAGAGGCCTGCTTATTTGGACTGATAGACAAGAGGGAGGAGCATGTTGGGGGTGGCTGGCTTCAGCTGATGCTGGTAGTAGCGAGGAACACAATCGCAGCAGTCTGGAAGACTAATCGGATACCATCCACGGAGGAGTGGATGAGCAGAATGTGAAGGCTTCTTACATGTGAGAAGGTGACATACGCCCTACATAACAGACTGTCCCACTTCTTTAAGAAATGGAGGGGCTTCTTGGAATTTATTAAGAATATGAACAAGGCCATTA
Organism: Ambystoma mexicanum; assembly: GCF_040938575.1. Lineage (NCBI taxonomy): Eukaryota > Metazoa > Chordata > Amphibia > Caudata > Ambystomatidae > Ambystoma > Ambystoma mexicanum. The sequence goes on along the minus strand of NC_090923.1, from coordinate 1,341,484,469 downwards.
CTTGCCCCCAGAAGCTTAGGGCACTAGGGCTCCTTAATGTGTCTTAAGGTACAATGGACTATATGGAGGGTCTGGAGGGCTGAAGACTGGTGAGTGATGGGGGGCGGGGGCTTGGGACTGATGGGGTTGGGAGTTTTTTTGGGGGGTGTTCATCTGTGGGAGGGGGGTTTAACATTGTTTTCAGGGGAACTGGCAGCTTTGAAGTTTTTATGAGGGGGGATAGCTCAGGGGCAACACGTTTGTCTTGGAAACAAGACAATGCAGCGTAACAAAGGTTTGAATCCCGATCCCGTGCTTAGAAACCAATCTCTCGTATTAAGCGCGTTATAAAAAAAGAACAATTATAAAAGAAAGAACAATTATATGGAGAGCGGAAATGTAGGTTGTTGATGGTTACTTCTAACTTGTTCATAGTCAATGGACATGAGAAAATATGGTTTGTATAACTCAAATAAAAAGATTTGAATAAAAAAAAGACTTGCTGAAACATGTTAAACAGCCCTAAATTGAGCCTTGCTGTTGGCTCCTGGGGGTGGCCATCTTTCCCACTATCTCTCCCATTTGGCTCACTATCATGCTCTTTTAGGATTCAGGTCAGAATGAGGTTGTCTTGCAACAAGAACCAAGTACTCCACAGTTCTGGTTTTCCAAGACCCCTTCTTACAGGAAAGTCTTTCACAGCTTTGGTTCTAGAGGTCTTGGATCAATAAAAGTATTTTACAGTTCTTTTAATCTGTGCTCCTGAGACCCTCAAGCACAATCGCAATCTTTAGGCAATGGCTGGCCCCATGGGGATGTGGTTAGTTGTATGCTGTTGGCCGTCTTTTTCTCCCCTCCCACATCTATCCAGAATTTCTTTTCAAGTCATTATAGACCCCCTTGAAGGCAAATCTTTCAGTGGATGATCTGGTATGATGACCAATCTACTCCTTCAGGATCAATGTTGGTAATAATCCCACCACAGACTCTACTTTCTGATGGGCTCAGACTTTCAGGATACATGCTGGTCTTAGGTTTGAAACACTTGTGTATAGGCGAGTTATAAATGCCATATGATATCAAGTGAGACTTCAGGGTTTACAGTCAGTGACTTGCAACTGCTGGGTAACTCTGCATTGTTCTTTTTGGGGGGTTTACCAGTCTCACAAGGTCCAGATTATGGATCCTGGCCATTCTGCATATTTCTTTCATTTGCCAGCTGTTCAGGAGTTCTTTAGTATGGTTGGTAGGTGTTGCAGTTGTGGTAAGTCCACCAGATCATGCTAACACACGAGGATGATTTGGCATATTCTTCTTTAGTACATTAGTTATCTTCAGCTCGTCCTGTCTTCGTCTCTTACCACCACACCAACCATCCCTCTCGATTCCTCGTCCGTGTCATGTTCCAATTCTCCTTCACTCAAAGTTCCAACTTTCCCACTGTGGGTCCTGGAGCGTCCCATGACAACAGTTTGGTGCATGCTTGCAGTTTTCACACCAGACCTATATGACACGTCTGTTTTGAGGTTACACACAACCTAACATCCTCCTTCCTTCTGCACACTTGCATTTCAAACGACATGTTGCCCACACCCCACCACCTTCCTTCCTTCAGCATTCAGCACACCCACATTTCAGACGACCCAACACCTCACTTCCTTGCAACGCTCCACCTTACACAGACCCCTCTCTCACTCTTCTTGCCGAGCACAGGTTACATTCCCAACACAACCACCATCCTTTCTTTGTTCCAGAATCTACCTTTGAACTTGAACTGATGATCCCAAGTCTGCCAACACCTTCACTCCCTCAGAATAATTTGATCCCCACTCCCATAGCTTACGTGGTAGCCTCAATTTGACTGTGCTCCCCAGTTCTACTGATTCTTTTCTACAGTAATAAAGCATCTCATACATACACAATTCCGTACCCAACCTAAGACTCTTAAAACTCCCACGAAACCAACTGAGGTCCATTATCCGACAACAACCTCCTTGGAAAACCTGTTCAAAACAATGGTTCCCAAAACTTGATCAAACTAGCAAATGGCGTATCCCTCAATACACAAACCTCAGGTCATGTAACGCTCACCTGGCTCCCACGGAGGTGCTGACCTGGTCTGGATTGCTGTGACCTCTTCAAGCGTGATGCGCAGGATTCGAAACACCGACTGAACTGGACCCCCAAATCTGGCTTGTCTGGCCCGTAGAAAAATCTTTCTGTAGGTGGAGAAAGGGGATTAACTGACTGCAGAGTATTGTGATTGCTTCCCACCTCCCCTTAGCTCTTCTCTGACCACCTCCGAAATCCCCAATCAAGGCTCACCTTAATGTTTGAATGGATGAGCTCCCCATCCTGCTTCTGGTGCAGGGGCGCATATTTGACCAGTTACTTCACTGGTTTCGGAAGGCGAAATGCCGTAAGTATGCAGTTAAAAAAGTTCCAGAGTAGAGTCTTCTCTTTGTTTGCTTTTCTTAACCTGCAATCTGTCCTTATTTTCAGGTGCAGAGTGGAAGTGATGCTTCGAGGGATATTGCCGGAGATAAACTCAGGTGAGTTCGTGATAAAATGATCCCTTTAAATGTCTTTGAATCCCTCTAGTAATGTCTTTCCATTTTCCCCTTAGGGGCCGGGGTGCGGTACGAGGCCAAGAAGTGGTGCCGACCCGAAATGAGGAGTGGTTCCGTCAAATATGGCCAGGTAAGTCTTGTGACAGAAAATCAGGCTTTCCTCATTTGTTCCTCCTGCTCACCTTTTGTCTCTTCTTCTCCCCTGCAGGTGCAGAGATGTGGCGGAATGCCCAGAAGGTCGCGGTGGATAGTGAAGAGCCCACGAGGCAGGTGAGTGATGCGCGGCGCTGCTACAAGTAGCGCAATGCTTTTAAAGAATGTCTATCTTCAGGATCGCGGGCGTGATGATTCCGGAGACAGGTAAGAAATTAGATTAAGTTCTTGGTTTTCACCTTTTCTCTTCCCTTCCTTCCTTTCAGGTATCCCAAGATCGAGGCGGGCGTGGCTGGAGGCAAGATGCAGGAGCAGGCACGGTGAGCGTTCAGCTGCTAGATGCAGAGCAACGCGAAGCACATGTGGCAGTCCGGGTGTGGTTTAAATAGCCTTGGAAGAAGTTCCAGGTAAGTATTCTTCCACGGTCCCCACCCAAGTAAAATATTTCCTTTGAGAAAATAGTCCCTCCTAAGCTTCATTTAGCTTGAGGCTTCATGCAGCATGGTCTGCGTCAGGTAAGTGCACCAAAAACCCTCTTTTATGAGCCTGGCGCCTATGGCGCCAAGACTGATGTCCAACATGAGCCTGGCGCCAAGGGCGCCAGGACAAAGTCCAAAGAGCCCCTATTAGGGGCCGCTGGGCTTTTACCCGAGGGCTTGATGCCTGCTCCCGGGGGTGCTGGGCCTGTCCTGGTGCTCCAGGGGTAGGCATCATGACAGGTCACTTGGACAACAAATCTACTTCAACTAATGCTGTGCTATCACTGGCCCCTTTGAAATTAAATGGGCCTAATAAGCCTATTGCAGTTTCCTCCCACAGAATCTTGGGAGCCCCTGTACAGTCATGGGTAGCGCATGTGTTCTGAGCCTCTTGTTAGACGCTGCACACACTCACAATCCACTACTTTCCTCTCAATCATTCCATGCATACTCGGCCACCAGAAGTTAGCACAAATGAAGGCTTTGGTGTTGCCTACACCCAGATGACCTTGATGACCCAAGTCAACAATTTCATTATACATTCCCTCAGGAACAACCAACCTACGCTCTCTGCATAAGTACACCCCTTGAATGGGTAATTAATTGTAAACCCTCTTGTACTCCCTGACGTCTTGCCTTTCCAACATCCCCGACTTACCTGAACCCAACATATCCCTCATGCCTTTGTATACATCACCTTGCTCACAAGCCTCATCACAAATGTCCTTCTTAACAAATTGTTGAACTTGAAAAATCTCTTTCACATGCTCATCCTCAATCTCACTCCCTAACTCGGAAACACATCTCTCCTGAACAAAGATTCTGGATAAGGCATCTGCAATTAAATTGTTCCTCCCAACTACATGTTCTACAGTGCAATTCTGCCCTTGAAGACTGCTTACCCATGTTACTATTCTCTTGTACACTCCATCCATGCCTCCTCTATTGAAGATGCCGACAAGTGGTTTGTGATCACTTTGAATCTGAATGAGGCCACTTCAACTCTGTTGCCATGCTTTGTATGCCCTCCCCCATGTCATGCTTGGGGTAAATGCCTCAAGCAGACAATTCAAAGCCTAGATAGTTAACTTTGGATTGCCAGAACTTGCATTTCTCCAAGGTTATCGTTAGACTACCATCACCCAAAACACTGAGGGCCTCATTACAACTAGTGCGGAATGGGTTTAACGGTGCCGGTAATGGTGCCGGTGCCGTTAAACCAACTCCGCACTTTTACGAGGTCCCCTCGCGGGACCCACTCTGGATATCTGGTTTATCCAGACGTCCATAGCGGGTCCCGCGAGGGGACCAGGGAGCTAACAACGGGCCCTTTTCGTAATGGGCCCGTTGTTAGCTCCCTCCCCATTCCCATTGAGCCCTATCGGGGCTCGAATGGGAATGGGGAAGGACTAGGCCCAGGTTCCCTGAAGGAGGTAATACCAGGCCCTTCATACTCGGAATGGCCCGGTATTTCCCCATTTAGGCAACCCGGACATGATTTTGGAGGCAGCCATGCCCTTATTAAGGGCATGGCTGCCTCCAAAGTCGTAATGAGGCCCTCACTCTTTTCAACCTCTCATCATGCTTTTTCTCACTCGCTACCCAAACCAAAACATAATCTTGATAGTATTTAACTCCATTCTCCTACCCCCAACAATCTGTGCATAATCTTTGTGAACACACTCGCAGCCGACACAAGACCAAACGGCATACGCTTGAACCTGAACAGCTCAAATGGAGTTATAAATGATGTCAATTCCATTGACTCTGAATGCAACTCCACATGGTGGTAAGCATTCTAGTAATGAAAACATCTTTGCACCTGAAATGTCAATTGACAGATCATCTATCTTTGGCAATGGAAACCTCTCTGCCATCAGATCCCTGTTTATTTCCCAGAGATCACTGCATAGTCTTACTGCTCTACTTGGCTTCCTAGCTACCACAATTGAGCTAATCCATTCTGTTGCATCCATGGATTCTATGAGTCCTTCGATTTCCAGCTTTTTTAATTCTACTTGAAACTCACCTCTTAACGCCATCGGCACCAGTCATACTTTAGCGAACACTGTTGGTGACCCTCCTCCTCAGTTTGATGCTATCAACAAAGCCATTGAGGCATCCTATCTTGTTTCTGAATACCACTGATGCCCAGTAGGCCACTTCCTCAGATGATGTCTCCTTCCTTTTTCTATTATCCGCTGTACACCGTCACACCTGATCATGATGAAAGGGATCCAACTGGATAGCCAGTTCCGCCTGGTCATCCCACAAAAGTAAGTTCCCGACATTCCTGGCTACATGCACTTTACCCTCAGCCTTGCAATTCTTGAATTCAATAATTGCCGAAAACCCCATGATTACATCTATTGACACTTCGCCATATGCATTGGCTCTCATTCTCAATTCTCTTAACATGCAGAATTTAACTTTAGTTATAGATGTATTCATACTGATCAGGATGTACTCTACTTCACTGTTGACTAGCATTTTTATCACAACCCCATTAATCTTAATGTCTGAATATAGTTTATTCCTCTCAAGACCTCCTGTAACTGCACTCAACTCAATATCACTTCTTTGTCCTACACTCTGCTCTCCTCAGATGAGTATTCTAATATTTCTAGCGTTGCTTCAGCCCATCTCTAATTTGCCTACAAGACAAATAATATGAAGGGCAACACATTCTTTGTCTTTAGACCAATGACATGTCCTGCTGCATCAGTAGCACCGCTTCCATCACACTCTTCGTTCCTTTCCCTTGAAGTTACTCTTGTGCTTATGTCACCCTTGACATTGAGAGTCAGCCATGCGTCCTCTCTTCCACTTCTGCTCTGCTGATCTGGATTCTTCCTCTCTGTGGTTTTTTCACTTGGATCTCATGCATATTGATCACATTTATCTTTCCCTGCACTTTTTAGATGTGTCCGTATTTAGCTCTTTGATGCAGCTATCTCTACATACAATTGTCTTGCAATACTGGATAGAACAATAGAAATGTGCATCTTCCTCTTGCCACAATTCTTTCCTGGCCTTCAAATTGACACACTTTATCATCAATTGGTCATGTATGTGTTCTTCCTGGCAATATCCAATTTGGCCCTTTAGACCTCTAAAAACCCTAAGACACCCTGCTATGGACTCCTCTTTCTTTTGTTCTCATGTGGCAAAGTAACAACGTGCCAGAATTTTCTTTTTCTTGAGCTCGTAATGCATGTCCATCTTTGCTACACTGACATGAAACTGATTAATGTTTTCTGCTTCCACTGGTTCAAATAGTCTCTTGAATATTTCTTGGCTTGCTGGCCCTAGGCAGTGAAATAATAATGCACCTGTTCTCTCGTTTGAATAAGTTGGGCCATAGACAGCCAATATATATATTTTAAGACATGGGGCCTCATTACACGGTAGGCGGTAGCCATGGCATTATTAGCGCCATGGCTACCCCTTTACCGTATTCTGGGTCCGTGTTCCCGGAATAGGGACTTACCGGGTCATTCCGATCTTGGAGGACCCGGTAAGTCCCCATTCCGGGAACCATTCTCCATTCCCATTTGAGCCCCCATAGGGCTCAATGGGAATGGGGAAGGAGCTAATAACGGTACCGCAATTTGCGGTACCGTTATTAGCTTTGAAGTCCCTTAGCGGGTCCCTTCAATAATGCCTGGTAAAACCAGGCGTTAGGGGAGGGATCCGCTGCGGGACCTCGTAGTAGGTCGGTATGGGATTACTGGCACTGGTGCCCTTACCGGTGCAGGTAATCCCTTACCGCCTACCGTGTAATGAGGCCCATGGTCTTTCCACTTAATGGTTGATTCCCCTGTGAGGAAAGGAATAACATTAGACCAGGAATATTCGCCATATTCACAATATATTGGCCCGTATTATGTGTGTATGGTGTATGACTTTGTGGTTCTCAGTTCCCTTTGAATATAACGTTCAAAACATTCTCTGGTCTCTTGCCTTCGTGTTATCACGCTATGAGCCACATCTTCCTTTCACACACAGCATGGCAACCTTCCGTTGCTAGGCAACAATGTAGCTTAAATGTTGATTGCACCAGCGTAATCCACAACACAAATGAAGTCCAGGAAATTGATTTACACTGCGTGTGCCTCGACCTCACCTATATTTTGGGAGATCACTCCTGGTTCTCACTGCCAGATCCTCACCGGATTTCACTCGTCAGGGTGCAGTGCAGGCTTTGCAACCAGCAGAAGACCACTTTGCCCGCTCCTGCTGATATGGCCATGTGGATTCAATTGAGCTGTTGCCGCTATGTAAACTCGTCTCCAGTTTTGCAGTTGTGGTAAGTACAACAGATTACGGTGACACAAGAGGATGATTTGGCATATTCATCTCCTGCACAGCAGCTCAATGTGTCCTCACCTCTCACCACCACACCAACCGCCCCTCTGGAATCCTCGTCCTCCTTACATTCCGATTCTCTCTCACTCCACATTCCAACTTTATCAATGTGGGTGCTGAGGCATCCCAAGACATCAGGTTGGAGCATGTTTGTGATTGTCAAACCAGACATATATGACACATCTCTCTTGATGTTTCACACAACCCAATAACATTTCAGACAACCTTTTGCCCACAACATTGTATTGTTTATTGTATTGTTTATTTATTTATAGAGCACGCAGGGCCGTCAGCGCACTGACATTTCAGATGACTGAACAGAAGGCTTGACAGTTCTACCAGATCTGAAGGATGGCTCTCATGTCTCTTATCTTGCAGTTTCCCTTGGGTCTATAGGTATGGGATATACTAGTCTCCTGCCTCCGGACCACAAGTCTCTTAACAGTCTTAGCCTGGGACCTTGGCTTCCCCTCACCTTGGGCCGCACCGTTTTTACCTTTCATCTGTAGTCACCCCCCACATTCTGGCAGTGTTGCTTTGGCCAATGGTGGATTCTTTCACTGTTCACTGCTTCTTTCTACCCTCCTAGTCCCTTTGCTTCTGATGGTACTATCTCTTTCCCTCACTCACCGCCTCTACTTGATCATGTTGGCCTTCCTCCTCCTGTCTTTACCTTCTCCCACTCACTTTTCCTACTCTTTCCCACATCCTCTTTCTTCTCCATTATTCCTTCTTCTTCCTACTTCTCCTTCCTACCTGGTATGGATTGATTGATCTGATGCTCTCTCCTCCTTCCTTCAGTCTTCTGTTCTCCTTTGCTCCACAATCTGCACCTGTTTACAAACTCCCATACCTCCTCCCCACAACCCAATTCCTGGCCTCTTTTTATACAATGGACCATAGGGTAATGGATATGATAATGGTCTTCTCTGGGACAACTATGTAGCCTCAATATGTCGGCTTGGGAATGTGCCCCTAATGTTCCCTCTGGCCCTCTCCCCAGTGTTACTGCTTGTTGCCTGTTGATTCATTGCCTACTGGCAACTCTGCATGCAAATGTTATACAATATGGGGCTACCATCTTTGAATCAGTCTGCCCTGTATTGGAGCCAGCATGATTTGGCTGTGGCTCCTGTCATGGTGTGTGCGCAATCTCATTTCTCTCTCGGCCACACCGAGCTGCCACTACTTGGTCTGCAGATATTTTGAAAGTGCCATTTTGCAGTCGACAGGGTTATGCATGTTATTTCTAGTTTCGGTTTCCTTCCTGTAGCCCAGCACCTACTTGCAAACTATGAGTTTCTTTTCTTTTTGGTGGTCACAAATGCAGAGGAGAGGCCCTGGGGAATCCTACATGTACCACCTCTGGGAATGGTACCACAGGGAGGGTGGTTTGCTCCAGCACCCAGAGTCCCATTTTAGAACGGTGTGTATTGCATATAGCTGGCAATACTGCTTTCCTATCTAATAACAGCCTAGGAAAGCAGAAACTGAGTGACACGGACACAGTGACTATAATAATTCCATCTCTTTTCCTTTTGACATATATTGCCCCCATAGGTGCCTTGTCTTTCATTTTTACTGTGCTTTGAAACCTCTAGTCAGTGGCTCTGGGCGCTAAAAAGACATAAGTACAGTTGTGCCTGCGTTTTTGGCATGGAGGTGTGTGTGTGTCCATCTGTCCTGCAGGAAATGGCTCAGCTGTCTGCCACCAGCTTTGCCTTTGACTGCTGCACAGGTCCCGCTGCACTGTGCCTGCCAGCGCTAAGCTTGGAAGACAGAGCCCAAGTTAACTGTTATGTGTTATGTGCAGCCCATACAGCTGCCGCTCTGATATACTGTCCTTTAGTCCTAAGTTTATTGCAGTTTACCAAATGTTTGAGTTGGCACTGCAGTTGAAACCACACATCAAAAAGCAGGACTGTACTGTACATGGATGTTATTTCATTATTTGCTGTACCTGGGAATTGGGAAATGAGGCTTTCAGTGTTTTTTTTTGTTTGCCCCATAACCCATTTTCCTTAGTTTTGGGGTTTTGTCTTGGTTGTCCCCTGCTAGGGTCATTCATCATGGAGACCTAAAAAAAATTCAATAACACTCCCATTTAAATAAACCTTTTTGCAAGGAGTTGCTATGTGGTTCGTTGCTCTGCCCAACACTAGGATTTAAAGGCACGGAGACTGGGCTCAGGTGGGAATAGTGTAATTCATACTATGGAAACGAAACTATGAGCCAGTTCTTGCCAGGGTCTATTAAACTAAGGGGGGGCTTGAGAGGAGTATCCTGCCTTAAACCTCCCAGTTATTGTGTCAGCAGAAGCAGTTCCTTTCTATGCCACTACTCAAGTGCTTGAAGACATGTATTTTATAATATAAAGCCCCGTTTCAAGCTTTGTGGCAGGAATGATGATCAAATGAGTGAAAATAACTTCTCCCTTTTAATGAGTGTGTCCTCTTCCGGGTCACTATATTTGCAGACCGTTCTTATGTTTGTCAGTGTCTATAACTAAGCCTAAATACTCACTTTTTCTGTGTGTCCGATCACAATAATCCTATAGCTGGGGCCAGGAACAGGCTGCCTGTTGCAAGGCACTTGACAAGACAAGGGTGACAGTCACCCACTTAACCAGCATTGTATTAACGTGTGATTTTTAAACTCAGATGAGACGTAGGCAGATTGAGTGCAGTTTTGCAATGCAGTCCATAGTATTCCAGCTTTATGCATTAGAGACCTGGAGCCGCAAAAAAGTATGCCCTTTAGGCATGCATTTGTAGGATGAGACACTCTCTCTGTACAAAATATGTCCGCTCTGTGTACATTTTTGCAGAGCCAACGAGACACGTAGCTCTGCCTGATCAGTGTGCACAGTCATCCTCACTAATCTGCAGCATTGTCTGTCAATAGGGGGGGGGGGGGGGGGGCACAGTAACAAGGTGTTAAGCGTTTTGCTATGTGGTATTATATTGGGTGAATTTCCTTATCATTGTTGTTATAAGTGTGGGAGTGACTTTATCTTTAGGTTTACTTATCTACTAGGCACACATTTCATTGGACACTATGGCTCAAAGCAAACATTCTATGTGCCCTTTATCAGGGGCGTTGCTAGCGGGGGCTAAGGGGGCTATAGCCCCTGATCTTTTGGTTGTAGCCCCGGATAGAATCTCAGGAGCTACAGCCAAAAGACTAGCTAGCCCCCAGTCCCAACAGTTCCGACATCAGCTTAGCCCTGGGTCTTTTCCAGACCTAGCAACTCCCCTGCCCTTTATGTTTCCTTTCTTGTAAAGGCCTTGTTATAATGCTAACGAGATGTTAGATGTGTGTGCTCTCTTTCAGCATAGACATATCCTGTTAACTCACCTAATATTCCATGACTGCAAAGCAAATATTTTGTCAACGTTAGCTATAACTATTGGCAAAGAAACTGAGAAGGGTTTTCCCTGACTGCGCTCCCAACCTTGTGGGATCAATGAGACTTAATGTGTCTAAAGATATACATTGAGACCATGTAAAAAATTGAACATATAATGATTACGGAGTCGTTGGTATGATTTTTGTCTGGTTTTTAGTCAAGTTAAAGTGCACACATTGTTTCTATCTACATACATAGCACGACAAAAAACGCCACATAGGGTATATTTGTCAACATACATTTCACAACCTGTGATTAAATTGCAAATTTGCATGGTCTCAATGTATATCTTTAGACACTTTAAGTCTCATTGATCCCACAAGGTTGGGAGCGCAGTCAGGGAAAACCCTTCTCAGTTTCTTTGCCATTTCATTTCAAGGGTTTTTTTGAGAAATTTCCCCTGTGGGTTTCTACTGCTGTCGCATACCATTCAAAATAGTAACTTTTCTTTCCAAGCAGAATATTGTTAGCAATGCGCACAACCATTTACAGGATAATTTCTCACAATTACCGATTATCTCTAACTATTGTGCCATAATATATAGGCTTACTGAGCTATCATAAAATAAAGCCATTAGAAAACATGAAATTAATTAAAAAAAACATATTTTTGCCTATAACACGCATTTGACAGTTCTTCCTAACTTAATAGCCAGCCGAGCAAGCAGGAATATGCAACCATGATCAGAAATAATAATATTACTTACCTTTGATACTTTAGATTATTCTAATGTGTTTCCCACCTTGGCCATTGACAGAGAACATTACCATGTTGAGTCATTGCAGCTGCCAGCCTAACCTGTTGTATGCAGCCTGGCGAAAGATCTTTACCCTCTGATGGTTGAATGTGGCGAGAGTCAGGCAGGAGAGTCCAGTCTCTCTGCAGTCCTCTGTTTGATTTTGTGCTGTTTTGCTGCTGGTGGAAGTGGATGTCGCGCATTGTGCCTTTAACCCCGAAGCTCTGCCAACATAACTCAACATAAACTGAAAGGGGCGTGTAGCGCCGGCAGGAGAATCCAGTTCCTCCGCAGTCCTCCATTTGATTTTGTGCTCTTTTGCTGCTGGTGGGAGTGGAGGTCGTGCACTGTGCCTTTGCCTTTAACCCATAAGCCCTGTCTATATAAACTGAAAGGGGCACGTAGCACCGGCGCATGAGTCCGGCAGGAGAGTACAGTCTCTCCCCAGTCCGTCCTGAGGCACGCCAGAGCCATTTCCCCCATCTTCCGACCTTCCTGTGGAATCGGGTGACTGACGAAACATGGAACAATTGGGGCTGCGCACCCGGCAGCAGCAATGGTTTCAGCAAACCCTTCTGAAGGGATCACCTTATAGCACAGCAGGTAAGTGAAATCATGGTAGCACCATTGAACAAGAGCACAGTTAAGTCTGGGATACCAGTCGTTCAACTGCTTGCCGTTTGTACAGGAACTGCCATAAAAAACAACATGTTCTCGCTGGCAATTATTTTGTTTGTTTGTTTGTTTTTATTACATATATTGCGCACCAGACCCAGGGGTAACTGGGCGCATTTTATAAGACAACTTAAAGCTTAGTTACAAGAGCACATGGCAAATAGAGAAACAAGAAACAGGAAATATATAATATAGTAATGTACAACAGAAATATACAAAAATATACAACCGGCGAAAATGAAGATGCATGTATTTACAGTCCTAATCAGAAACTACTAAGGATTAAATAAGTCCGGGCAGTGGGTGATCTATTGTTTGTCTGCATTTTTGATCCACGTTATGAGGTTATGTCGGAAAGTGAGGTAGGGTTGATCAGTCTTCAGGGTGGATGGTAGGGAGTTCCAGAGTTGAGCTGCTTTCACCTGAAAGCTGCAGCCACCGACTCTAGTCAATTTAACTCTAGGTATAGATATGTTGTTGGAGTTAGCGGATCTGGTGAGTCTTGCTGGTTTTATTCTCGTGAATCTCGCAGAGAGGTAATGTGGTGCGGCGTTGTTAAGGCATTTGTGGACCAAAGAGGCAACTTTTAGTTGGATCTTCTCCTGGGTAGACAGCCAGTTATTGACTCGTCTAAATTCGGTGATGTGGGCTCTCCTGGGGATACCTAGTGCTGCTCTAAGCGCATTGTTCTGCAGAATTTGAATTCTTTTGATAACTTCCTTATTAGCCCCAATATAGAGCGAATTGCAGTAGTCCAGCTTTGATAACACGAGCGCTCTCGCAAGTGTGATGCAGCTGTTGTTCGATAGGAAGGGTTTGCCTGCTCTTATCAATTTACAGGTGTAGGCGGTTGCAGAAGCCATCGCGTTGACCTGCTTGTTGAAAGAGAGGGTGGTATCCAGGTAGAAACTCAGAGTTTTTACCGCGTGGGCGGTTGTAATTTGGTTGTTGTCAATATTAAATGAGGAGTAGTTGGGGCCCAGTTTTTTGGTAGAGGGTGTGCCCAGGATGATGATTTCAGTTTTGTCATCATTCAGGCATAGTCCGTGAGTGGCCATCCATGCCTGCATGCTGAGATGCACTATGTTCACCAAGGCCAAATCCTTGTCGTAATCACCGGTAAGTGGTAGGAGAATCTGAGTATCATCTGCATAATTAGTGTAGGTGATACCAAGAAGGTCCAGATCATCGAAAAGGGGCTTAGTGAAGATGTTGTAAAGTGTAGGAGAAACACAAGATCCCTGGGGCACACCACATGTGATGGGGATGGAGTCTGCTGCCGCAGTAGTGGAGAAGACTCTCATGGTCCTATTATTGAGGAAGGATTGGATCCAGTTTGTGGCTTCTTCTGAGCAGTGCGCAGCCATATCCAAGTGCCTACAAAGGACCTTGCGGTGAACAAGGTCGAATGCAGCTGATAAGTCCAGGAGGAGGAGTAAGGCTGGTTTGCCTTGAGCCCTTAGCTCATCAATTTGCGCCTTTAGGTCTAAGAGGGCAGTTTCGGTCCCGTGCTGGGGACAGAAGCCAGACTGCCGTACTCCTAGTAAATTGTTGCTTTCAAGGTGTTTCTGTATTTGTGAGTACGCCACTTTATCTATGATTTTTAAGAGGAATGGCACAGTGGTAATTGGGCGGTAGTTCGTGGGTATGGCTGGGTCTAGCGTCTGTTTTTTAAGCAATGGGAGTACCCAAGATTCTTTTAGGTTACTGGGTATGGACCCTGTTGCGAATGAGGCGTTAATGAGTTTTGAGATAAAGGGAGCCAGGTCTCTAGCTGCGTCCTTTATCAGTTGGGCTGGACATTGATCCCCCTGGCAGTTAGATGGTTTGAGTGACAGTATGATTTTTTCAGTCTCAATGATAGATACTTTAGAGAACTTGAAGCGAGGATTGTCGATGTTATTTTTGGGAGGGGTGATAGTTGTTTTGGGCTTTGTATCCAGACTAAGCGAGGATTTTTTCATGGCAATTTTAGATTGGAGAGTTGTCACTTTGTTAGCTAGGGCTTGTTGAATGTTGGTGCACCATATTTTATCTTTGACACAGTTGTCTGGCACTGGGATGGGAGATTCTATTTCCTTTAGGATAATGAAGAGTTCCTTCATGCTAGAGTTGGCTTGGGCTATTCTAGTGTTGTAGGTTTCCCGTTTAGCCGACAGTATTTCCTTTTTGTAGAGGGTAGATATATCTCTCAGAGTGCTCTTATTTTCTTCAGGTGGTTGTAGTTTCCATGCGACCTCACATTGTCTTTTTTTGGTACGAAGAGTTTTTAGGTGGGGGGTGTACCAGGAGTTGAGGTGGGCTTTGGGTTTACTTCGTCTCACTTTAAGTGGTGCAATTACGTCCAGAGCAGAGGACATAATTTTGTTGTACTCATTCACTAGAGTTTCAGGGTCCAGGCTGGACTAAGGTAGGAGTAGGTCTATCCGTTTCTAGAGCAAATGTTATAAGGTGGTGGTCTGTCCAAATTAGTGGGGAGATCGATAGGACGGAGGCATTACAATTGTGGTCTGCCACCCAGTCAAGTATTCTACCCTTGTTGTGGGTAGGGTGAAGTACTTTTTGTGAGAAGCCTAGTTCAGAGAGTAAGTTAGCCACTCTGCTTGCCTGTGGGTCGTTTTGATCGTTGAAGCCCAGGTTAAGATCCCCTAGCAGGATGACTTGTGATGATTATTTTAGGTTATGCGATAAAATGGTGGAGATGTCCTCCTCGAAGGTTCCAATAGGGCCTGTAGGTCTATAAATAAGGTGGATGGTGAGGGTTTGGGAATTGTTAATAGCAAATTTAGCTGTTAGGCTTTCGCAGGATTTAGTTTCATTAGAAGGAGCTAGCCTGGTGGATAAGTTGGATTTAACAATAAAAGCTATGCCACCTCCACGGGCTTCGCTTCTGTCTGCTCTTAGGATGGTGTAGCCGTTGGGGATTGCTAACATGATGGCTGGTCCTGCGGCAGCATGTAGCCAAGATTCCGTGATGGCCGGAAGTCAAGGTTTTCGGTCTGGATAAGATCAGCAATCTCAATGGCATGAGCAATCATGGACCTAGCGTTAATTAGTGCACCTTTTAGGTGGGGGAGGGTGGATGAAGAAGCGCATGTCTTTCCTTGGGTGGATGGACAAGTGCATGTCTTTCCTTGGGTCGTGACAGAGGTGTGCATACGTGCATTCTGTGTATTCAGGTTTAGGCTGTGTGGTTTTTCTGTACCCCTATTAGGTTTAGGTTTGCTACGGTTAGATGAAGTGAGCGTTCTGGCGAGTGGTTCATATAGTTTGGCAAGTCTGGCTCTGAGTCTAGCGTTTCTAGATGTGGTAATGCATGGTTTAGATTCGAAGGTCCAACATTGTTGAGGTTCTTCGGTTTGGTCATTACGACTCATCAATGGTTGGGGTTGCGTCTGCGTCATGGTGGGGGAGTGGGCTAAACGTTGAATGG
This sequence comes from Ambystoma mexicanum, assembly GCF_040938575.1. Taxonomy (NCBI): domain Eukaryota; kingdom Metazoa; phylum Chordata; class Amphibia; order Caudata; family Ambystomatidae; genus Ambystoma; species Ambystoma mexicanum. The sequence goes on along the minus strand of NC_090923.1, from coordinate 1,341,468,666 downwards.
TAGTGTATTCAATGGTGGGAGCGAGTCTAAGTGTGTAGACTAGGAATATTGTTAATGTGAAAAGGGCAAATGTGGCTTCACCGTGGAGGGGTAGGCAATTTGAGCTAAAATACAGCTATGTATGCCAGCCTAATCAGGGTAGAGCATGTGCGAATAAAACAGATGACTCAGGTATAGTAGGCGGCACCTAAATTTGAGATGGTGGCAATTGACTAAAATGCAATGGGCAGTACATTTGACTCAAAAAGCAGTAGGCAGCACATAGGTACAAAGTGTCTCAACGCAATGGGGGCAATTGACTCAGAAGGCAACACTTAGATTTGGGATAGTAGCAACTGACTAAAAATGCATTGGGCAGTACATCTGACTCAAAAAGCAGTAGGCAGCACAAAGTGTCTCAAAGCAGTGGGGGCAATTGACTCAGAAGGCAACACTTAGATTTGAGATAGTAGCAACTGACTAAAAATGCATTGGGCAGTACATTTGACTAAAAAGCAGTAGGCAGCATGTAGGTGCAAGGTGCAAAGCGACACAAAGACAATTCACTCATATACAATAAGCGGTTGACTAAGGTGCAATGGGCCAGCACATAGGTACAGTTGACTCAAAAAGCAATAGGCCACACATAGGTACAAGGTGACTCGAAGCGGTGGGCGTTAGGGCAACACCTAGATTTGAGGTAGTAGCAGTTGACTAAAATGTGTTAGGGACTACATGGGGACAATTGACTCAAGGAAATGGACATCATGTAAAGTCGAAGAGAGCAGTTGGCTAGAATGTGGAGGAACAGCACATGAGAATAGCTGACACAAGAGCAGGGACAGCACAGAGGTTCAAAGTTACTCAAAAACAGTAGGGTCAATAGACTCATGTGCAATAGACACCGCCTAAATTAGAAAAGTAGCAGTTGAGTGAATGCAATAGGACAGCATATGAAACAATTGGCTCAGCTACATTAGGCTACACCTAGATTTGAGATAGTAACAGTTGACCTGAATGCGATAGGGCAAGGCATAGGTTCGAGTATGAGCGAGTTGGCCTATGTGGCAAACAGATAAGTAATAGAAGTCATCTAGATTCCAGATTACTGGGGTGTCTGAAATGCCGGGAGGCAAATAGTCTTAGCTGCTGTTGGTGGGGCCTTTGGTGACAGTGATTGTTCTCTGTTGCAGGAGGTCGAACTCTGGTCATGCGGACAGTCTATGCATGTATTAAAACCGGGTGGGTATGCATTAGAGGAGATTAGGGCATAGATGTGGGTGGCTTACCAGATCTGCTGGGATGGTTTCAGTACGGGGGCCAGCCTTGGCCTCTTGGCATTCTCTGGACAGGCTCGGGACAGGAGCACAAGCCTTTGTGCCTGCCTTCGTGCTGTGCCGGCGTGCGCCTTGCCGGCGCGTGATTGGTGCAGAAAAATTACAATTGAAAAATTACAAATGACATTACTGACACTGAGTTGCTTGAAGCAGACAACGTATTTGAAAGGACGGAGTCCGCCAACATGCTCGCTCCAGAAAATCAAGCTGTAGTCTCAGAGTGTTCCAATGAGGGAAATATTATCAAAGTGGGGCAAGAGGCAGTTGAAGTGGAAAGAGAAGTTGTTACAGTTGCTGGCAACATGGGGACACAAACGTTGCCGGCACTGCAGAATCACACAATAAACTCACAAACGCCTCGCTCGTCCCGGCCACATCTAAATGGCGAGGCTCCGACTGGCGATAATGAGGTAGTAAATCGCCTGGAAACACTTGATCTGGGTGTTGCTACGAGCAGAAATACATTTCAATGGAAAAAACAAATGTAGAGCGAGATGCGACATTAGAAGCAAGACTAAAGAAAGACATAGCCGAAATGAGAGACCGAATTTGTGAGCAATCCCTATGCTTTTCTTTTGAAGGAAGACACCAGATCACTCATGACAACCAGTTTTTCTCAACGGCAGCTGCAAATCTAGCTCATGCACAGCAGAACAAGCCGCTTAAATCATGAGGCGATTTGAATGTTCTGAAACGAGGGGTGGAAACTGCAAGGAACAGAAAAATGCACGAGGAGGAATCTCAAAACTCAGATTCAAATGCCTCCAATGCACAGTGCTCGCCAATAACCTCGCCACTTTCCAACCTTTCGCCCGGGAATTATGTAATTAGACATAGATCACAACTATCTGCGATGTGGGGACCCAAATGCACAACAACGCAATGCTGCTTTAGCTGTATCGCTGGCGCTCTTCTTAAAATGTATGAGAACATCCACAGCAGTATGAAGGACCACGAGACTCTGCTGGCAATGGTACATTCTAAGCTTATTTTCTTGTAAGTGTTTACAGCAAATGTCCAAGCCAGAGTGAACCCGAGAGACTGAAACCTCAGCCATGTGGCAAGACCGTCTCAGTGATTTGGCCAGAGTGAACATGGTGACAGAAATACCATGATGGATGCCCTCCTGGATACTTTGAAATTGATGAGGAAAAATATAAATGGCATAACAGATAGTTCGGGGCAAGACAATTTACCTAATAATGGCGTAAACAATGAGCAGATGAACACAAAGAACAAAGGTACAAATATGTCTTCAGGAAAAGAACAGAAGGAAAAGCTTGAGGAGCGAGTACACATAGTATATCAACATGCTAAACGGAGAAAAGGTAAAGTCACTGTCAATGTAAATCAGCAAACAAATAAGGGAAATGCAAATGCTAAGCCTGATAACGTACAAGAAATATTTGAGGAGGTCAACCAAATTGCATCAATCAGGGTCATAGACGTAGAGAGTGCCCATGTTGAAATTGGACAAATTGGACCAGGGAATGATGGTAGCTCTGCACCAAGTATGGGGAATTAAAAGGAAAATGACACCTTTAACATCAGTCCTTGTAAGGGAACTCGACCCTCTAATATCGTCATGTTCGACATCTTTAAAAATCAGAATCAACTTGGTGGCAGGGAAAGTGTACTTTAGAGTAAAGGAAAAGAGACAAATCCATGTAGAATCAAACCAAAAAATATTTGAGGAAGACTGATACCAAAATCAAATGGTTCGAAATCATTTTTGTGAAAACTGCCCATGTCACCGCCACCAAACAAATCAGGCAAAAATGAGAAAAGAGTGAGTTATCAGAAACTGACAAGTGCACAACTCTGACAAAGAATCAATGAAAAATGCAGTTTCAGTCACCTCTTCCATACATGAGAAAGAGATGGAAATGTCCACACAAACTCATGGGGGAAGTAAATAGTATTGATGACCACGACCTTTTAGAGGACTTATCAGAATACCTTGAAGAAAACGAAGAGACATGTACAAGGTGGCAAGAAACATTCAATACAACAGCTGTACAAGAAATATTGGACTCCCCTAAACAGGTGTTTTCTGGAAAGTTCAACGATATCAAAATGAGAGAGTGCTATAATTAAGTAGAAACAGAGCGTAATAGGAGCAGTTCGCCCAACTTCTTGACACTGTATGAAAAACAACAGTTACTACAAGAAGAATTCAAGGTCAACGAACGGAAAAATAAAGACACCACAAAAAACACAGTACCAACGCTCTGAATCCAACAAAACCATGTGATCATAACTATTACTCTAGGTATGATTTGATGGAAAGAGGAAGTAACTGAAAAGGGCCAGGAAATGAAATGTATAAGGTTTATTTGGAAAACATTTTGACTGAAAAAAACAAAGTGAATTTGAACAGAAGCAATGTCATGCAGCTTTTCCACTGTGTACCAGTACTAAGAACCATGTCGTCGGACGACATCCTGATAATTGAATACGTGCAGTAATCCAGGATAGACTGGGTCCGATTGCATTTGAAATCAAAATCAGCCGAAAAATGCTGCTAGATGCTCGATCAGCTCTACTACCTTTTGGCTTTGATGTAAGAGAACATAATACGCACACAGGTTGTACAAGCAAAATGAACCAGCAAATGCAGGCACACGTTCCTCACTAGAACATGAAGAGTTGAAGAAACTATATATTACCTTCAAGAATAAAATGAACCAAAATAATGAAGCAGCAAGGAATCAAGCCCCGAACATCAGAGAAGACAAGTGTGAACATTGGAGCTGGATATCAACAGCCCTGGCACCTAAGAAGACAAATTAGCTAGAAGGAAGAGGGAGGCAAAAAATGGGATCCCTCCTTTCATGGAACACTAGAGGATTTAAAAACCTGTTTGGCACAAATTCAGCAGAAACTAATGATCACCCTGTGATATACCTATAAGAAACCTGGCTCCGTGAAATATCATCGAGAGATGGATACGTAACACTGTTGAATCCTGCACTAAAAGGCCAGCATGGAAGGCCATTTGTAGGGCCATTAACACTAATTAAGATAGGTGTTGGATTGGAAATTATAAAAAATGTAAACCCCTTCATGCAGTTTACAATTCTACAACATGAACAAACTGACATTGAATACCCAGAGAATACGGTGATTCTAAATATCTATTGGAATCTAGTAATGATCTCGACTAAATCGTTCATTCAATCCGCAAACACGTTACTGGACAGTGGCTATACTGAGTTAAAAAATCCCCATTTTCTAATCTGTGGGGATATGAATTCGAAATGTCTGGACAAAAAAGGAATTCCTTTAAATTTCGCGGTTTATCAAACATTGGCTGTAGTGCGAAGAAGTCAAAGATGGCATATAGAATTAACAGAACGGAACTTCTATATGCTAAATGGGCAAACGATTGGAGACATACGAGGCGAAACCACATGGAGAGGACAAAACACCTCCTCCACTAGAGATTATATTTGGGGCTCTTGTAACTTTATGCACATTGTTGAGTGTTTGGTCGTTACAGCTATGGATGAAAGTGAACATAGCGCACTGTGCATGACGTGGAAGATGTGGAGTAAAACTCCCAAGACCCATATGATGGGCTCAATCTCCCTAAATCAAGGGAAAAATGTATTAAAAATCAGTAAAAAGACAGCTCGACAATAACAAGAAATTACAACCAGCTTATTGAACAAGAAGATGTGGGTCTAGGCTACCCTCCACTACTAGCAAGCTATAAAGTGACTCAAACAGGGTTTAAAAAACCCAATTTGAAACACAAGCACCAATACAGTAGGACTTTAATAGAACAAAAATAACAAATGAGAGTTTACCTGAAAGCCAAAAAGAAGACACGCACTTTACCAATGTGCAGAGATATCAAGCGAAGGAAGCAACGCTATAGAAACTGGTTGAAAGGGTTTAAATAAATGCGAGAGCAAGAACAAGGCGAGGCAATGCTCAAAGCCATCGGGCACGCCAGCTCGAGGGACATCTGGTCACTTCTAAATAAAACAAGCTTCAACCAGCAAGCCAGACTAAGCAGTGGAGTAAATGAAGGGCAAGGGGTTGCGCATTTCACAAATGTTTTCAAGGTATCTAACACATGGACTGAAATGGCAAATGATAAAAAGCTAAACTCTTGGTCATTGCAATTCATTGCAATTCGACAAAAATGAAATATGCTGCAGAATTAAAAAACTAAAATCTTCAAATGCAGCCGGCCCGAACGGATTAACAAACAATATCCTAAAAAAAGCACTAGGTGCATGAAGTGAATTCATAACAATTTTGTTTGAAGAGATAACAAAAATGGGTAATGTTCCCGACTCATGGACAACAGCCATAATTGTACCCATTTTCAAACAAGGAGATAAAGCAGATCCGATAAATTACAGACCTATTGCATTATTAGGTGTAATTGGAAACTTAATTGCATCTACCTTACAGAAACGGCTTGAAAAGTGGGCCATTCTGCACCCCAGACAGACAGGTTTTACCAAAGGAATTGGGACAGAACTGAATGTATTCATCCTGAATGTTCTGAAAATTCATATGATCAAAACTAAATCCAACTTACATCTCGCCTTTATTGACCTTCACTAGTACTGTGGACAGAACTAAACTATGGGGAAAATTACTAGCATGGAAAGGTCCGGACGAGTTGATACAAGCAATGAAGGCCCTACATACCAACACCTCTGTTCAAATAAGACAAAACAATCAAGGGGTCTTATTGTCTAAAATTGAAACATACAGGTGAAACAGGGGTGCCCACTGGCCTCGACATTGTTCAATTTGTATCTGGCCGATTTATCAACAGCATTCATTAACGTGAAGAATTTTCCTCCAAAAATCAATGGTCCGCAGATTCCCTGGCTTATTTACGCCGATGACCTGGTGCTCATAGATCACACCCAAATTGGTCTACAGCAAAAGCTAGTTGAGCTCCAAAAATACATGCAAACAAATGAGCTTGTGATCAACTCGAAAAAATCTAAAATTCTAAGCTTTCAACTAGGATTTGGAAAAAAAAGAGCTCAGTTCAGATGGAACCTAGGGAAAGAAGTACTCGAGCAAGTCAAGTCCGTAAGATATCTAGATATCGAATTCTCCAAATCATTGGGAGAGGTGACCTGGGCAAATGTGCTAAAAACAAAAATGAAGTTACTGGCAACTCAAGGATCAATAGTACATGCTCGATATGGGAAATGTACAATGATACCCCTATTATTATTCTACAAACAGAAGGTCGTGCCAGCTGTGACCTATGGGGGTGAGACAGGTTTACTTATGGAACACACTAGAAGGATATTTTTGGGAAAGAGTTTTGCATCTACCTAAAAGTGTTCCAGTAAGCGCCATTAGATGTGAACTTGGTCTTCAGTCATTGCAATCGATCATACTATGGAAAGTCTTGTCTCGATTTAGGAAAATGGTCATGCAAAATTTGGAGCTGCCTTATAAGATACTATGGCAAAAAGCTACTAAAAACCATTCCTGGCCACTAGGAGATTGTCAAAAGCTGTGCGTGGACAATTTGGCACATTTGGACATGTCTCTAGAGATGTTAATCATTAACCCAGATTCCACTAAAACAAAGTTGAAAAAAAGCGACTGGATAGAAACACAAAATTGTAGATCGCAGTACAAATCACTTGCGCTATTTCCATGGGAGCCGCGGTCGCTTAGCAGCTTACTAAAATATCTAAAGAAGTTTCCAAGTCACTATCACCGGAATCAGTTTTTGGGACTAAGATTGAACCTATATCAAACAAAAGAGATCATGTATATGAGGAAACAAAAAGACTGTCCTGACAATCATTGTACATTCTGTAAGCAAACACACATCATAGAATCGACAAAACATCTGTTGACTACCTGCATGGGACTAACAGCAAAGAGGGCAAACTACCTTAAAAGATAAATCATTGACACAAGTACTCTATCAGCTGATGAATGGTGGAGGCTCTTTTTACTTGGGGAGAATATGGGGCGGACATGTGCAGATATAGATTTTCTAGACAAGATTTAGAGATGAACCCGTTGATGGCAGAACAAGTGGGAGAATAAAATAGAGGGATAAAGGCTAAAAATGTATCTGAACGGAGAGTAGGAGAGAAAAACATGTTGATGTGTTTTCAATGTGTAAAAAAGTTTGCAATAAACTAAAACACAATTAAAATGAAAAAAGAAGGTGGCCTGTTTGAAGAATGTGGGCTGTATCAGCAGCAGTCCATATTGCCCAGTTCTACCAGAATGCAAAGGTCCGCCTTGCACCCTTATTGCAAATCTCAGCCAAGGGGCTTGTACCAGAATAAGCTTGGTGAAGAGGATAGCTCGGCAGCAACGTGCGCGCCTTGCTTCCCTCATTAAACAAACAGTGTGATCCTGGGCAAATAAGTGAATCTCTTGTAGTAAAGAGCACTGGTGTCAGCAGAACCAACATTAATTCCATCCCCTTTTTCTGCCAAGCAGTCCCAAAGTACATGAGCTATCCAGATTAATGCCACACAGGGAATGAGTGAATCACTTTGTTATGACCTGTTATGCTATGTCTTGTATAGCACAAAGTGTACAATTTTCACTGTTTCTTGGAATTGCAGGATCTGCAGGAGGTGGGATATGGGGCTAATTTAGGAGCAGGCAAGGTTGCTTTGTAGCAATGTTTATGAGTGCAGATATGAGAAGCTAGGGTTCTTGGTGGTCTGTAGGTTTTTATAAATGTCATGCCACAGTAAGGAATGGCTATGTGTGTATGTTCTCTTAGAAACCTGTGCAGAAAACTGGATTTTTAACTTTGGTTCTATGTGAAAATGTTGTCAGGAAAACATAGGTGTGTGGCAATGTAGTCAGCAAAATGTTGTTTTATAAAATGCTGGTATTAATACAGGCAATGCAAAGTGTGAAAATATTGCCAGTAGTAAACACATTTTTACATACAGAAAAGTTTAAGGCTGTAACCCTAACAATGGCCCAGACAATAAAACCTCTAAAATAACCCTAACTCCATTCCTAAACTTTACCCTAACTCTCATAAGTACCCTCATTCTACCCAGACCCCTTACGTAACACTAACCCTTCAGCGTGCTAAAGCATGCTAAAGCATTTTATTTACATGTCACTCAATACAAAACTCCAAATAAATCGAAAATGAACAGTGAACCTAACCCCAACCCCATCACCAGCTGCAAATCTAAAACTTGCCCTTAGGCGGTAATATAGCTCAGTGGGTTCAGCACTTTGCTGCTGTAATCTTTGTGTGATCTGTAGATCACAGGTTTGAATCCCACCAAGGTTGACTGAATCTTTCATCCATCCAAGGTCAACAGAATTGAGTACCAGTTTCCATTAGTTAATAATAATTGTAAATAAAATGTTGTATGTAAATCGCTTTGGATAAAAGCAGTATATAATGACAAGTTATTATAATCCCAATGCTTACTCGACCCTAACCAATAGGTTTATCCTAACCCCTATGCTACACCATCACCAACCCTCTCTATCCCTTTCTATAACACCCTAAACCAATTCTCAATTAGCCCTAGCTGTACCCTGAAACTTGATCTTCCCTAAATACAAACCGAACCCCAACATTACCAGTCCTCCCACAATCACGCTTACCCCAATTCTAACCAAAATCTTTACTCTAACCACGTTAGCCTAAACCAGACAATCACAAGACCACTAAGCCCTAGCAGCAATGCATATTTGTAATCAATTTTCAGCTGCATATTTGGACTACTTTTTGATTGGCAACATTATCACTACAGAGGAATTTTCACCATGATTGTTTTACTGCCTACATTTTTATGGGCAACATTTTCACTGGATACCATTAACTTTTATTTAATGAAAGCATGAGTAATCCTTTGGGTTAATCTTTTTTTCAGCTCGTGTGCATCGTGGCAAATAGAAACAAATTGTCTGGGCCACAGTATAGTACACCCAGAAGAAAAAGGGTAAAAGATCAAACAAAATAAGTCTTTTCTTAAGTATTTTCGAGGTGATCCACTGTAAGATCAAGATGAAGATCGTTCAAAGGATCCAACTGACACAGAAGTTTAGATGGCAGATATAGCTACTACAAACTCTCAATGTAAAACAAGAACTGAATTAGCAATTGCAGGTTCCAGATTTGAGAAGATGGGAAATTGCAGCTGCCTCCATCAGCGTGAGCTATAGTAATCCTGCTACCTGGGACAATTCTTTCTCCAAAAGCAGTCATGTCCAGAAAATCCTTGTAGAATATGGGCCAGAAGAGGTTATGCAGTTTATTTTCCCTAAAGATATAAACAAAATAATGTTTTCCATAAATATTTACAAAAGGAGGTTTCCCAACGGGTCAGTGACTACAGTATTCCACATCAAAAGATACCAAGCCTCATTACAAGTTTGGCGGTAGCCTTGCCGGTAAAACCGGCAGGCTGCCGCCGAACTTGCAAATTTTCCCGGCCCCTGGCAATGGGGAAATACAGCGCCATTACAACCCTGGCGGTCCCTGTATTGCTCCATTACCAGGGGCCGGAAACTTCTACTCCCCATTCCCATTTGAGCCCCATAGGGCTCAATGGTAATGGGGAGGTCGGATGCACCGGCACCATTCAGAATGGTGCCGGTGCATCCAGTGCATCCGACATGCTCTGCTCGCGGGTGCCATTCCGCCCGCCATGTCTGACCTGGTGGGTGAAAAGGCACCCGCGAGTAGAACTCGTAGTTTGCCGGTCCGGTAACTACGGTACCGGCAAGCTTACTGGTACAGTAGCTACCGGACCGGCAAACTTGTAATGAGGCCCACTGTGTTCTACTTCTGTTGTTCCCTAGATTGCTTACGCCGATGACTTTTTAATTTGATAAAACTAGAATATGTCTTCAGTGTCTTTTATCAGCATTTAGTGAATATATTTGAAATTGAACAGTCTTATAATCAATCCAGGGAGAACCAGAATACTACAGTTCTCAAAGAAGAAAAAACAGTGTTCACCTAAGTGGGTTTTGGAAAATATTACGTTGAAATGTGCCCCTATTATAATCGATTTGGTTTTTCACATAACTGCCCAGCAGGGATTTGCAAATGTGTGTTCAGTCTTAAAACAGAAAGCTTCTGCCTTGACAAACTAATTATTAAAAATGGACCGGAAATGTGGCAGTTTTTCTATGAAACCAGCCATTCATTCTTACAAAGGTAAAATTATACCGAGAATGGAATATGGGCTGGAATTGTGGAATAATGTAATCTTTTGGTTTGTTAGATAAATTGGTGGCGAACCCTGAAAGTGACGAATGCTGTTGCACTGGTAGCAATCCGCTACGAATTAGGCCTACTGTCAATTAAGGTTTGTGTCCAGTGGAGATTACTGGTTCTCCTCCACAGATTAATTACTGCACCTAAGGGCTTGATGTATTATGATTTCAATGTGCATATGGAAATCTAGCTCGCTGAAGGAGATTCTCAGTGCCTAATGGGAAGGTTAGGAGTCTACTGTATCAATCTGCTGAAAGAGATCGACTTGGACATAGAAACTTTGAAAGTTAATCCTGGGAAAGTGAAAGCTGCTTTGTGTGATGGGGATTGTAATGCCACAATTGATCAGTTTCACAGTTATCCCTCACTTTCCCATTTGTCTTACAAACATAAGAAACGTGGGCTTGTGGCCCTTTATCTGCTTTTATTTCCTAACCGTTTTTAAAGGCAACTTCTGTTCGTGAGATGGAATCTCTTGTCAACTGGGGCGGTGCAGGTAAGAAGGAAACTGATTAGTGCTGGAGAAGCCAGTTGCAAATTTTGTAATGACAAAACGATAATTGAAATAACTAAATATTTGTTTTTGGAGTGCCCCGCACTATCAGTACAGAGGACAGCATATTTTAGGAAAATGTCTCTGTTAATCCAGTGGGCAGGCATTCCGAATTTATGGAAAAGCTGTTTAAGCCACAAGTCGACAGCTGTGGGAATCGCTGTATCTGGATTTCTTAATTCCCTAAAGCTGTCGTATTTTAAGGATATTGGGGCTTAATTAGGGTGAGATAAGTGGAATTAAGCGAAGCTGCTGGTTTTAATGTGTGCTTAACCTGTTACAGCTGTTTTTACCTGTATTTCTCAACGGTATGCATTATTGCCTTGTATTGTAAAGGTTTATTTTAATCATACACAATAAATAAATAAAGAATTAAAAAAAAGCTGTGTAGCAGTAATCCAGTGCATCATCTCTTGCTGATAAAGGGTCAAAGGACTGTAAAAATATGCCTGCAAACTAGCAAAGCATGAAAGAAGCACGGAGCATTTACAAAATATTCAACAAAAGTTGAAGGAACTGGCAGTGCGAATGAGAAAGAAGAAAACAACTGATAATGAAAATGTGTGCCTCATTAAGCAAGAAGAGAAGTATTGGCAGCACATTTTAGAATGAGTGATTGCTTTAGTAAGAGTTCTCGGTATGTAAAATCTGGCCGTTCGTAAAAAGCATGCAAAACTTGCATACATTTGGTAACAGAAACCTCCGGAAATGTATTGAATAGCTAGCTTTTTTTTGACGCATGGTTGAGCATCTTCATAAAAAACAGACCAAAAGACACATATTCACTACCTCGGGAAGGATATACAAAATTATCTGATTCAGCTTTTAGCCACAACCATTAAAGTGGAAATCCTAGCCTCAGTTCGGGCTGCCAAGTACTTTTCAATCATTATAGATTGCACACCAGATGTCAGCCATGTTGAAAAAATGACAATTATTGTTCGCTATGTGACCACCATGTCAGTGTTGGACACTGATCACAGTGAGTCTGTGTGCATAAAAGAAAATGGGACTCATGCATTTTTCCGGCGCCTGGCTCGATGGAGACACCGGGGTATTAAGACTCTGGTGTTCCTGGAAGTCAGGCGCCGGAAAAATGTAAATACCCATTGAGTCCCGTAGGACTCAATGGGAATGGGAATGAGGGAAGCTCCGGCATCATTAATAACGGTGCTGGTGCTTCCCGGAAAGTCTGCGGGCGGCTGCCTTCCTGCCTGCAGACTCGGAGTGTGCCGGTCCGGTAACACTGGTGCCGGTAGGCTTACCAGCACCATTTTTACTGGAACGGCACACTCCTAATGAGGCCCAATGTCTTAGGATTTGTGCCACTAAACGAGACAACTAGAGCTAGTATGACAGACATTATTCTCCATCAATTACAAGAAATGTCATTTCCCATTGAAAACATGCGTGGCCAAGGCTATGATAATGGAAGCAATATGGAGTGGAAAGAAAATGGTGTACAACTATGAAATCTGGATGTTAATCCACTTGCTTTGTTTATTCCTTGCAGTGCACATTTTTTAAATGCGTTTGTTAATGAAACAGCTAAGTGTTGCTTGGAGGCAACTGCTTTCTTTGACATTGTACAACGTATTTATGTGTATTTCTCTGGTTCGACACGCCGTTGAGAAGTTCTAAAACACCATGTTAAAAATCTAACATTGAAACCACTAATTGACACAAGATGGGAAAGTCAAATTCCTGCCTTGAATTCTCTTCGCTCTGAGCTGGGTGACATGTATGATGCACTGGTTGAGATATCAAATGACACTACGAATAACATTCTCTTTGAAATAAATGTGACAAGCAAATAACTTCAGACAAAAAAATTTGATGTTCGTGATGCTCTAAAACAACTGTAAGAAACCTAGATATTTCTTAGTGGGGGCTGGTGTGATGAAGGGTTTGACAAAGCACTTGTTGATGCACATGCCCTTACCAAAGAGTTGGAAATTCCTGATAATTCTGTTGGTGTCCGAAGGAAGAAGCAGTTCACATATGAAGCACATGATGAGCCTATTGAAAGCCCCAAGGAAAAATCCAAAGTGAACTTTTTCTTTGCCATCAATGACACACCCCTTCAATCTGTAGAAGAGAGATGTACTCAAATGCATCAAATTAGTTCTGTATTTGGCTTCCTCTATAACATACACAGTTTAACTACTAAGGTGGCACATCAAATCTTCTACCACTGCTCCAGGCTAGAGAAAGCTTTACAAAATGGGGACTCAAAAGACATTGATGTGTCAGATTTGTGCAATGAACTGTAAGAAGAGTTCAAAATTGTTCATCACTACAAGATGTACTGAAATTTGTACACGATAATAATGTGGCAGAGCGGCCTGTTTCAGTGGCAAGTGGCACAAGAAGCTTTTCAAACCTAAAGGTGATCAAAAGGTATATTCGATGATGCAAGAAAGAATTGTTGGGCTAGCAGCCGGAGAGCCAACTGGAGATGGAAGCCTTCAACAAGGCCTTTCCATGATTCATAGGTCCAAAACTGACGGACAGTTGTGAAGTCTTCCGAAAATCCTTAGTGCGTGCCACGTTGAACTTCAAGGCACGAGCAATGTCCAGTGAATGGAAGGCCCTCTTCACTGGCGACGGCGGATTCGGAAAGAAAACAGGCAATACTAAAGGCTTGTTGAGATGCAACTGTGACAGAACCTTAGGCATAAAGGTGTGGTGTGTCCACAGCACCACCCTTGTAGCGTAGAACGATAAGGACGGCTGTCTGCAGGACAGGGCGTGGATATCCTGACCCGCCTGGCTGATGTGATCGCCACAAGGAGAGCTTAGTCTTGGCCATATTGAGTTCCCAAGCTGAGGCTGGAACCTCCACTGGCAAAACAGTCCTGAAGAGGTCCCTGAGGAATTCCTTGACGAGCCTGTGTGACCACAGGGAAAGCCTACCTGGCGTCCTGGTTTAACAGGAAATAGCCGCCAGGTGTACCTTGATCGAGACATGAGCCAGTCCAGCCGTGGCCAAGGAAAGCAGGTAAGGCAGGAGCTGCAGGGCTGCGACACATAGAGGCGTAATCCCCTGAGTCCAATACCACATGGAGAAGGACTTCTACCTATGGCCGTAACACGTCAACAGAGCCCTGGCCTTGGACAAGATACCCTTACATTCCAACAGCATTGAGTAATGTCCAAACTCTAGAGCTGCAGGAGCCAGGCCCTGAGGCTCAGCAACGCCGGGTTGTGGTGCAGGATGGCCCCCACCTTCACTGGCTACAAGATCGGGAAGTAGAGGCAGCCGGATGGATGCAGTCACTGACAGACCCAGCAGGTCTGGATACCAGATTTGCTGCAGCCACGCTGACGCAATTAGTCGATGAGTGTCATCTTGCAGTGACACTGTCTGTGTTGATCACTCGTAGCAGGAGCGGGAAAGGAGCGGGAAAGTAGGAACGGTGTAAAGGAAGACCCCCTCACGGGAACGAGAAGGCATCCCCCAGGCTCCTCGGCTGAGGGAACCTGCTGGCGAACCTCTGACACTTGGAGTTTGTCGCGTCACAAAGAGGTAAATCTGTGGCTGACCGCACTAGCGGAACAGAAGATCCACTTGATCCTAGTACAACTCCCACTCATGGCAAGAAGGCAGCTCCCTCCTGGAAGAGTCTGCAATGGTGTTCTTGGTGCCCGACTGGTGAAAAGGGAAGAGGAGCATGTCCTGAAGAGTGGCCCAGTTCCACAGGGCCCGCGCCTCCAGGGAGAAAGCCGGAGAGGGCGTCCCATCCTGCTTCCTGATGTAGAACAAGGTGGTGGTGTTGTCCATGAAGATCCTCACCGCCTTCCACTTCAGTGACGGCAGGAACGACCTCAGACGTTCAGAAGACTGGCCAAAGTTCTAGGACATTGTTGTGAAGGGTCTTTTCTTCCAGCAGCCAGGGGCCTCTGGCATGCCACTGTCCGGTGTGAGCCCCCCAACCTTCAGGGGAAGCATCCATGGTGACTGTCTCCTAGTACGGAGAGACCTGAAATGCGTAAGGTGAGGGCACATTCCCCACCACCAGATCGCCCGTTGAAACTCCTCGTTGAGGTAGACCTTGTCTGTCCAAGATCCTGAGACTTGTATCCTCTTTACAAACTGAAACTCCTGAAGAGGTCTCATCTACAACCTGAAAAGCGGGATGAGATTGATGCAGGAGAACATCATGCCTAACAGTGACTTGAGTGACTTGACGGCCTGTACCGTAGCGGATGATCGTTACCCTCTCCTCCAAGGGAGACGCCAGGCAGGTGACTGTGTTGAGCTGGGCGCCCAGAAACAGAGCGTTCTGCGACGGGTCTAAGGAGGACTTCGGACAATTTATGGAAAACCCCAGATCCGTCAGTAGACGCACAGTCCTCACTGTGTGTTGGCACGGCAGTGTGTGGGAGCGGGATCGGACGGTTGCATGTCTTTTCACCAATTTCGTTTCACCTATGATATGATATGATAGGTTATTTATAACGCGATTAATACCCAGATGTTTCTAAGCGCGGACCCGGGGATCGAACCTGTGTTGCTCCATGTCGTCTTGCTTACAAGGCGAGCACGTTGCAGCTGAGCAATCCTCCCGAGAGACTTTTTCACCTAATTTAGATTAGTAACACTATTCGTCAAAAACCTGTATACAGAATTATAATTTTAAAACCCCTGTTTTCCACCCTTAAAAACGCCCCTAACATTCACAAATAATTATTTTTTTATTGGGGGCCCCCCCTGAAATCCCTGTTTTCTAAGGTAACTCTTTGCCCCATCCAAACATATATACTTATATTTTCGATTAAAAAAATTCAGTGAAAGATTTTTAGGTAAAAAGACTATACCGGATCAGACAAGCCAATCATCCAGGTAAGGGTAGACGTGGAGGAACCTTGAGATGAAGATCCGCCGCCACCGGTGCCAAGCACTTTGTAAAGACTCTTGGGGCCGACTTGCTAAAGGGGAGCGCCTTGAACTGATATTGTTGTCCTTGGACCACGAACCACAGGAACTTGCGGTGCTTTCAGTGAATGGTGACGTAGGAGTCTTCTAGATCCAGCAATGCCAGGAAGTCTCTTTCCTCCAATTGGCTGAGCAGGTGCTGCAACGTGACCATCCTGAACTTCTGGGACTTCAAGTACTTGCTCAGGCGCCTCAGGTCCAGGATCGGCCTCCACCCTCCTGTCTTCTTTCGGACCAGAAAATATCTGGCGACCACTCCGGAGCCCCGGAGACTCTGGGGAACGGGCTCTATTGCTCCCTTCTTTAACATGGCGTGGACCTCCTGTAGCAACTGCGCCACGTGTTGTTCTTGTCGAGCCACAGGAGGAATACGAGGACAACAGCGTTGGAACTCCAAGGTGTGCCCCTGTTTGAGAACATCCACCACCCATCTGTCGGTGCTGATAGCCTTCCATGTGCTGACAAACTTTGCCAGCCGGCCTCCCACTGGGGTGCACAAGTGGGGGCCCGAGTCCACAGCCCGTTCAGGCCTGTTTTGGAGCTGCGGTCCTGTCCTGTGGGCAGTACCGACGCTGACCTCCACTGCTGTATGCCTGTGAGCAACCTTTGTACGCCTCTTGAGTAGTGTATCAGGACGGTTGTTCAATAAAGGGCGTTATACCGCTTGGAGGACCTAACAGACTTTCCTCTCGATGAACGAAAGGACGATCAACTTTGCTGTAGGGTCCCCAGTGAAGGTGCCATCTCTGTGTCCTTGATAATTTGCAGTGACTTGTTGACGGTCTTGCCCAAGAGGTTCTCTCCATCAAATGGCATGTCTAACACTTTGTACTGAACGTCCAGTCTGAAGTTAGTTGCTGTCAGCCATCCTTGTCAGCAAAGCGACATTCTGTTGCCCATTTGCCAGAAACCCGTTTCTGCGATGTCCACCGCCACCGTAATGGCATGGTCTGAGGCCACCTCCCCCTCTCGGGAACAGGGCCAGAGTCTCTACTTTCTTGTCCTCAGGTAAGAAGTCCGGGATAGGGCCCAGCTTATACCACAGATCCCGATCATAGCGGGACAGAATGGCCAGGGCATTAGCGACCTTAATGGTGCAGTCCGCAGTATAGATTATCCTTTTTCCCATTGCGTCGAGCTTCTTCCCTTCTTGGTACAGAGGGATCATGGACAAGAACGAATGGTTCGCTGAGCGCTTTCGAGTTGCGGCTGAGACCACAGAGTCGGGTGAAGACTGGGACCTCAGGCACTTAGGGACCGGGTCCGGTACCCTGTATTTCTTCTCGAGTCTATCCTGCTTGGGAGGAGTGGTGCTTGGGTTCTTCATTAGGGCCAAGCCCTCTTCCCAGATATCGTCTAACAGGGGGACGGACATGATGGTCTTCTGTCTGGACTGTCGTCATTGACAAAGGAATCCTTCCCTTGTCATCTCCTCAGGCACCAGATGAAAAAGGTCTGAGGCCCTGGACATCATCGCGTGAAACAAGCCGATATCATCCAGGGGAAGAGGCCCTGTGGGGTTCGTCTGCATCAAATGGTTGCCTGTCAGCTTGTACGAAGTCATCGGCCTCATTGGTGTCCGTCCAGTTAGTAGCCGTATCTGTGCCCGTGTGCATGTGCCGCAATGGTTCCCCAGTCGGAGTCAGGACCCGATGTGGAGGTGGTGTCAGTTCACTTCTCACGGCTGGGTCCTTTGACTTATGCTTGCACCTGGGTGGGCTCCTGCGTGGCAGCCTTGGGGGGCTCCTAGATGGGACAAGTTCTGGTGTGGCAAGCATCCTCTGCTGGATTTCCAAAACCAGCGTGTGCATTGTTGGCAGAATGTCCAAAGTCATGTCACTTGGCTGAGGAGTGAAAGGAGTGAGTGGTGGAGGGTCCAGACTGTCGTGTCTCCTCCGGCAGGGTGGGGGACAGGGTTCATCCCATGGGCACCACCCTATGGACACAGGACCCTGACCCCCTTTGTAGTCCGAATAGTAGACCTAGGGCAGATTATCATCGCCCTTGTCGGAGCTCATATGAATTTGAACTGGTTTTTCCGTGGCAACTCGTGGACCCGCACCCTTCTTAGGATCAGCCAAAGGGACCTTTACCTTTTCCTTCTCTGGAGTGGTGTGGAGGGGCTAGGGGAGCTGACCCCGTTGCAGGTGTTTTAGTTGGCGCTGCCGCTTCTTCTTCATCGCTTGGTGGTAGGGACACTCGAGAAGTGGCTGTCGTCGTTACTGTGGACACCACCTTCGTGGCCATGCCCCCCGTCGGCAAAAATGTTATGGCTGTCAACGATGTGGTTGTAGCAGGAGCCTTCATCGACGTGGTTGTGATCATCGACGATGAAGTTGCCTTGGTCGGTTGAGCAGCTGACGGCGATGGTGTCACTGAAGGAGGGCCATGGTGTCGCCGAAGGAGGCAGCGAAGAGCCACCTTTTGATCTCTCTTTCGTCATCTTGGCTGCCAATTGGTAGGCAAAGCTTTGACGGAGTCAAGGACTTTCTCTTAGAGGGAGCGCCCCTCACCAGTAGGCTTGCTGTGGAAGTGGTCAGTGACCCTGTCCTCCCCGAATTGTGACCCGCAGCAGCGAGTGGGATCAGTGCCATGGAGATTGGCCTTTTCTTGGACCCCCGAGGGTGGGGCTTCCTCTTAGGATAATGAAAGAAAGAAGAGGGGGTGCTGGGAGGCACTAACACCTCAAAGATTATCTATTCTGTGAGTGAGAATGTCAATCGTTAGATAAAGCTTGTATTGATTGCTGGTGCAAAGGGGCAAATGCCACGAGGCCACTCTGGGCTATTTAGAAAACTGAAGACTGAAATCGTGTGTTGCCACACGATAGCCCCATATGCAGCCTTCCTCGCCATTTGCCAATATTCTATGCCCGTTTCATCCTCCACAGCTACCGTGGTGGAACTCGCTGGAGGAATCAGCCTGAACACGCCAACGCCGATCTACATCACAGACGCGGTCACCTGCCCCGCTACAGTAAGACTCTTTCACACCACAGGCATAGACTATTCGTTCCATTCAGTCAATACCAGATAGCATCGTTGCATTTCCTGCTATTGTGCACATTCAATGTTTATTGCCTCCTGATGTCCGCAATATTGATATACACACACCCCCTGTCTAGTCTTCATGTGTGCCTCTAATTGCCCCATTCAGTATATAGAGTACGTAGTGCACTACTTCTGTCTATCCCTGTAACGCAACAACCACATGTGCTATTGCTTTATTCTTCGATTGATTATTGCTTTGTATCTGGATTGCCCGGATGCCTGCAAAACCACGTGACCCGCTTGACTGCTTAACTGCCTTCCTCATGTCCTATGGTAGTGCTCAGCTCATCCTGTAAGCCTCTTACCGCCTACTTTAACCTCACACATTGCCATACCCCATGACATACTTGCTGGTTTCGTCACTATGCATGGCCTATGCCTCTGTACATATGGCATATATACATTGCACCACCCGTGCGATTCTAACACCGCATTGTAAATTATGCATCTTGCATGCTGTTGAGTGTCACCACCTTGTAGCGTTGCTGGATTAGCATAGTCATACTGGCGCCGGTCACACTACTGGCTCTACTCCCGGTCTAGATTTTAACATGCTCTGCTACTTTATGCCTGCACGGCTGTGACCGTGACTAGGTACTTACGCATCCTTGCACGAATATATTATGATTTGTACCATTGTCTAGATGTGTTACCTTAACCCTATTTCGGCCATTTAATTGCGCTTAGGCCTAAGTGACTATTTGACTCCTAGGAATTATACCACCTTCCTTATACTGTTTAACTGACTACTTTGCGGCCCCTTGCGTTGTGCCATCCTCTCTGACATTACAATTGGAAAGATGTTAAATCTAGCAATATTGTTTTGCACTATGGCTGTCTCCATGTATGCTAACACCAGTAGCCAAGATCACTTTGCGCAGTCTCTGCTAGCACCTATCCTAGACCCCAGCCAGCCTACCCTATCAAATATTGTTACCATGAGTCAACCTATATATAATAGGGCCCTAGAAACAGTA
This sequence comes from Ambystoma mexicanum, assembly GCF_040938575.1. Classification (NCBI taxonomy): domain Eukaryota; kingdom Metazoa; phylum Chordata; class Amphibia; order Caudata; family Ambystomatidae; genus Ambystoma; species Ambystoma mexicanum. The sequence continues at coordinate 1,341,448,608 of NC_090923.1, read as the reverse complement.
TCCTACGCCTCTCTACCATGTGCTACATCCAATAGAAACGCTAGACTCCGCGCTAGATTAACTAAACTATATGAACCTCTGAGAAGATCCCTTCCGGCTACCAACTTGAAAACTAACTACAAGACTACCTTGATACCCAGTCATTTAAAACTGTCTCCACCATTGTCCACCTCAAATATGAATGCCCATCAGATCAATAATTACAAGCACAAGTCATGTAATAATAATTCTGACAAATCCATACTAGCCAACAAAGTAACTGAGGCTCCCTCCCTTAAAGGAGCGCTTCTTAATTTAAGATCGCTTGTCACCCACGCCACCGACATTGCCGACCTAATCACTGAAGGTAATCTGGATTTCCTTGCAATTACGGAAACGTGGCTCCATAATGCAGCAGGGCCAGCACTCATGTTAGCTATCTCCGATGGCTACACTATAGTTAGACAAGACCGAGACAGTGCCCTGAAGAGGCGGTATTGCCATTATTTCTAAAACTTGTCTCTGCCTTAGACTAGCCCCCATCCATCTGTCACAATCATGTGAAGTTCTCTCTGCCAAATTCCAGATAACTAACTCACAATCACTCACCATTCACTTAATATATAGACCGCCCGGTCCTCTTGGCACCTTTGAGGAGGATCTGCATAACATAATCACGAGTAACCTGAAACCTTCCTCGCAACTACACCTATTAGGGCACTTTAACTTAGGCTTTAACGACCAAATGGACAAAAATGCCACAGATGTAATCAATATAATCAATGCACTAGGTCTTTCCCAAAAAGTCAACAAACCTACCCATGTAAAAGGGAGAATACTGGATTGGATAGTGGATTATAACTGTTCAGCCACTATCTCATCCATCCTGCCGTTATCGTGGACAGACCACTCTCTGGTGTCATTCCACCTTTCTACTATAAGACCTACTCCAGTGGCCCAGTCATTAGCACCACCATGCTCAACTAGGAGTAAAAAAAAGTATCACAGCAGAGAAAGTCATCCCTGCTATCCTGCCCACCCTTAATGCACTGCCAGAAAATCTTGACCCTAGTATCTTAGTTCAGGAATTCAACAATATTATGCTCACCACTCTAGACAAAATTGCCCCAGTGAAACTCAGACCTAGCAAACCAATAGCTCATTTAAACAAATGGTTCACTCCACAACTTAAGGACCTTCGCAGCTTAAAAAGAAAAAAAGTGAAACTAACTGGAGACTTTGCCCCTCTAGCGAGAACAAAGCCAAACTAACCTCACTTTCCTCACATTACAAGAAGGAAATCTGTCGGGCAAAACGCAACTCCTACGATGAGCGTATTGCTAAAGCTAACTCCAGCATGAAAGAACTCTTCTCCATACTCAAAGAACTAGAGTTCCCAATAGCCATACCCGATGTCTGTACCAAAGACAAATCTTGGCGTACTGACATCCAACATGCTCTAGCTAATAAAATTAACATGCTCCAAAATAAAATTCAGCAAATAAAAGAAGTACTAAACCTACAGCACCTGCCCAATAACTTCTTGCCTAGTGTCTCACCTCCGGCACACAATACTACTTTCCATTTTTCCAAAATGTCCACCCTGGAAGTAGAAAAAATCATCTTGTCTCTGAAGCCTTCGAACTGCAAAGCCGATATCTGCCCTGCACAACTAATAAAAGACGCTGCCAGAGAACATTCCCCATTCATTACCAAACTGATAAATGCATCCTTCGCCACAGGCACCATCCCGGCTAACCTCAAACAATCATGGGTGCTCCCTCTCCTCAAGAAACAGACCTTAGATCCTCTTATCCCCACTAATTACCGGCCCATCACCACGGTCCCATTTCTATTAAAAATACTGGACAAAGTCGCCTACATCCAAATTCAAAAACACCTTGAACTGCACAAACTACTAGGTAACAGACAATCTGGTTTCCGTCCACTACACGGAACAGAGACAGCCTTAATCGACCTAAAATCTCAAATAGACGAGCTGAGAGACAAAGGTAAGACAGTACTCCTGCTCCTACTTGATCTCTCTGCGCATTTGATCTGGTCAATCACAAGGTCCTATGTAGACACCTTGACTCTGCGGCCCACATCTCCCCGGAAGCTGTCAAACGGACTGAGTCCTTCCTGAGCAAGATGACTATGAGAGTCTTCTCCCCCTCGGCAGCTGCAGACCCGACACCTATCCTGTGCGGTGTTCCTCAAGGCTCCTGCGTCTCGCCAACCCTATACAATATCTTCACCAAACCTCTGTTTGACGATCTGGACCATCTGGGTGTCATCTATACCAATTATGCAGATGACACTCAGATTCTCCTCCCGCTTTCTGGGGATCACAGCAAGGACACGGGGTTGGTGAACAAAGTATATCTTATCATCCAAGCGTGGATGGCCACTCATGGCCTACGCTTGAACGATCATAAGACCGAGTTGATAATTTTGGGCCTACAGGCCAACATTAAAAAATTAGGCCATGAATTTTCCTCATTTAATATTGACGGGAACATTATCAAAGTCTCCAAGGAGGTAAAAAGCCTTGGATTCTATCTGGATTCCACATTGTCCTTTGATAAACAGGTAAAATCCCTCACCTCCTCCACGGCTTACATCTGCAAGCTAGTCAGAGCTGGTAAGCCATTTCTCTCTGATGACAGCTGCCTGATCCTGGCTAGAGCCCTAATACTCTCTAGAATCGACTATCGTAATGCCCTATACAGTGGTACAGATAGATCTACTATCCAAAAGCTCCAAACACTACAAAACAATGCCCTAAGAGCAGCCTTAGGCATTAATAAAAAAACCCACATCTCCGCCCTTAGGCGCCACCATAAATGGTTATCCACGCCTAATAAAATAAAACTAAAAATGCTTTCTTTGACTCATAAAGCCCTCAACAATGCGGCCCCCAGTTTCCTTACAGATAAAATCCAGAAAAGAATCTCTCACAGACCTACCAGAACTGGGAATGTTAACTGTCTGACCATACTCAAATACAAGCTTACCACTATTGGTGGTAATCGTTTCCCTGTAAAGGCAGCTACAATCTGGAACTCACTGCCTCAAGATCTGAGAGCTGACCAACCCTACCTACACTTCAGAAAAATGTAATAAAACATATCATTACTACTGACCCCTAGTCTCCCAGTATCCGTCTCAGATTTGTCCGCAACTGAAGAGACTAATACCTGAAGACCACGTGTAATCTAGTCTACCTATCATGATATACGGAGGACATCACCTTCGCAACCTGTATTTTTGTACATTACTGGGTTATTTTGTAATTACACAGGCCTTTTTAGTTTTTGCTCTTATTTGTACATTTTGTATATTCTGTAAGCATGTAAATTATTGTATCTGGTGTATCTCACAATTTTGTAAGCTTTGCATTTTCATACGGCTGCGCCCTTTTACTTACGCGTCTGGTGCGCAAAACAAATGAATAAACAAACAAACAAACAAACAAACAAACAAGCACTCTAAATGGGAGGGACAGGGTCCCTAAACAGACTTAAGAAATCTATCCACACTGGTAGCTCCAATTGCGGCAGATTGAACAGGTGCCATATTAACTAATGGACATGCGATCAGGACTTACATTGCAATCCGGGGTTGTCAATATACATGAGGTGCCCTAAACTGACCTGCTGCTTTACTTTAGCATCAGATGTATTGGTTATCATGTGAATTTGGTGAGTTTGTCTTTAAAATGCAATACCTTCCTAATTAAAATACGGTAATCAGTACACATAAAAGGGATAGAAATGGCAGGTCAACAACACAAAGTGATCGCATACGCGGATGACATGTTAATAACCCTAGAGGACCCAGAATCCACGTTATCAGCTGCGGTGAGAGAACTAGAAAATTATGGGGCCATTTCTGGCCTAAAAATAAATAGGAAAAAATCAGAGATACTAATCTTGGCAGGGGACAGAGCAAATATAGAAAGGGAAGCAAAACTTCTGGACCTTAAGATTGTACTGAAAGGTATAAAATATCTGGGGATAATTGTACCTCAACAAATAGAGCAATTCTATGGGGAAAACTACCCACTTCTTCTCATAAACATCCGAAAGGAGCTAGGCAGATGGAACCCACTACAGATTTCCTGGTGGGGTAGAATACAAGCCGTCAAGATGACCGTCCTCCCAAGGGTACTGTATTATTTTCAGGCTCTCCCGGTGGGTGTCCCAGACTCGTTCTTTAAATCATTAACAAAACTGGTATTGTCCTTTGTATGGAAGGGGAAAACGCCTAGAACAGCCAGGGTGGTCCTCACAGCCCCAACCAGAGAAGGAGGGTTGGCGCTCCCCCATTTCAAAAAATTCTATCAGGCAGCACAGCTGAATGTCCTGAGGGAGTGGGTGGGGGAGAACCCACAGCAGATATGGGTCAAACAAGACAGAGCAGTCCCGAGGACCCCACTGGTAGAACTCCTCTGGAAACAGAGGCAGCACAGACATGTGAATTTAGGAATAAGTGAAATTATGAAAACCACGCTGGAAGCATGGGATTCCCAAACAAGAAAAGGCATAATGTCCACAGCGATAGGACCCTTTACAACCATCTGCAGAAATCCACTATTTCCACCAGGGATGGAACAGGGGGCATATGATAGCTGGGAGAAGGTGGGTATCACTAAAATTGGGTAGATGTTCGCAGATAAAGAAATCATATCCCTTGAATCCTGTGTTGCAGGCAAGAATATACCCAAAACATTGGCTGAACTCCCCGATGATCACAGAGGCAGCAACCAGGGATCTCACAGGGTTCGAGACACATATCATCTCCAACACAGGGGAAAAAAAGTGGGTTTCAACTCTATACAAATACATAAACTCACAGGGGGAAAACATTAAATGGCATACAGAATAAAATGGGGCAGAACACTGGGGAATGAACCATCGGACAGTCAATGGGCAGACCTATGGAAACAGATCCCCAGAATGACCAGATCGGCACAAACCAGGGAGATGTGGGTCAAGATCATGACACAGTGGCATTATACCCGAGAGAAGCTCCACTCGATGTACCCAAACACACCTAACCTATGCTGGAGAGGATGCGATGAAGTGGGAATGTGGAGACACATATGGTGGGACTGTAGGGGTATACAACCATTCTGGGAAGAAGTGAAAAACGAAATGGGCAAAATTTTCCCAGATGTGGGGTTGATGGGGGAGGAGGTGTGGCTCTGCGGAATCAGAGATGACACAGCAAGACAATATCGCACATCACAATGGAGAAGCTTTACGGGACTACTTATAGCAGCATGGACCACCATAGCACAAAATTGGAAAAATAAGAATACCCCAATGACATTTACTTGGCTACAGAAAGTATGGTCCCATATAACAATGGAGAAAATCACCCACAAAATCCAAGGAACTGGAGACAAGTTTGTAAAAGAGTGGGAAGGGACCCTACAATATCTCCAGTCAGACTTTATGGAACAGTGGTGCCCCCACAACATTAAAGTTTCAGATATTTTCAACGCAAATGGGAACCCGGGACAATATGACTTCATCCGATCCAAGGGGGAGGGGGAAGGGATGTTATAAGTTGCAATGTTTATCTCTTTTGTGTTATTTATGTAAAATCAATAAACATAAGTTAAAAGAAAAATGCAATACCTTGGTATTGGTTGCAAAATGACAGAAGACTGCCTTCCCGTGAGGTCACTTAAAGAGCAGTGTCTGAGAATGACCACTTTAGCCTTCAAGGTGAGGGGGGGTTTCTCACATCCAATCTCAAGTTTGTGGTTATCCCCATTTGATTTTTGTAACTTCTTGTTACTTGTGGATTATATGAAGCAGGTGCCATGGGGGCCCAAGCAGATTTTCATCTGCACTTTCCCCCATGCCCACCACCAAAAACAAAAACGTAACTCCCTTTGATGGGTTGACAACGCGCACTGTATATTGTACATTCTGTATAGATCTCTAGTGAGTTTGACTGGAATTGCCTAGTGGACATGTGGTTTAGAGCAGGTTTATCTGCACTCGCCCCTTGCCGCTTGGCTATTTAAGATACCTGTAGCTAATTTAGCAATGTCACATACCTGGTAGGGGCTAACCGACATGCAATTGAATCGGGCCTTTGACCCATCATACTCTTTGCACAGGAACACACACTGGCCCGTTCGTGCAACATAGGGGACGCGCTACCTGCTTGGTGCCATGCCACAGTCCCACACCAAGATGGTGGCCCCTGATACCCGCGCACATGCGTGGCGTTACCAGGGCAACCATCATAAACAACAGAGAATCAGCCCCGCGCTTAGGCGTCGAACGGCTGCTCTCTGTTCCTTGGTATGAGATGAGTGAATTCTACTCTCCGATTGAACTTCTAAGTGGAGTTTATGTTCTTATAATACATCACGCATCTGAATCCATTTAAATTGTGCGGCATACTGCGACACTGTCACTTACCCGTTTGAATGCGTAGTTCCTGGTAGGTCTGTAGTCACTTGGAAGGGTTTAAATGCACTTCCAAATAACGTTCTCTTCTCAAGGACACGCTCGAGTTCTCATCCAGGGTCACGTTGATCAAAGTATGTATTTCGACCAGGAAAGTGTCCCACATAGCCAAGTAGCTAGGGTTATCCGGAGCCACATACCACTTAGGATATTTTCTGACCTGATGCGCCACATGTTGCTTAACAGCTTGTTTGTTCCCAAGCAGCTGTCAACACTGAGCTTTCTCCCCACTCTAGGGACCTCAGTTTCCTACCGTTTGACCTGTATCTGCACCCGGACGTAGTGTGCGACTGCAGTCCAGTGAGATTGAAGTAACGGATAATTAATGTTTGTGGACCGTAAGGTTGGTGGCATTTTTGCTTTTAAGAAATTTGGTTGAGAATTTGCTCTGAACCCCTAGTAATTATCTCCTTTATAATTCTTTAGGCATCTACATTGCGGCAAATTTTGATATTTTTGGAACCAATAGAAACCATAGCCCTGAAGATGGATAATTTGTAAATCCGAAATGCGTTGGCAACAGAATAGACCCAATGGTGCTAGTTGGGATTGTTTAAATGGACTTATATGTCTTTCGTGATATGGTCTAGTGTGAATGTTGTAAACACTGTCATTCATTGTACGTATGCTTTGGAACCTCAATGGTTCCTGAATGTACTTATTTTGAAAATTATGTAGAGTGATCTCCTCTGCCTTGCAAGAGGTTATAGATTTCAAAGGGTGACTCTTCGTTATTATTGATTCGTAGTATGCAACATGCCTTGATGTTGATCTGAAAATTCTGACAAGGATTTTACATGTTTGTTCTGACCACAGATTGTGAGAAGAGTCATTTTGATTTGTTTCATTTTATCTTTTTCTAGATTAAAACTACTTTATATACGTATTGATATCCTTTCCTTTGAAGAGTGTGCAGCTAAACTAATTGGTATAATACCCAGTCTCTTAATGGGTATTAATGTTTTACTTTGTAGCTTACTAGATTTATTTAAATTTGAGGTCTAATCTATACTCCTGCTTATATCCCATATTCTGGAATAGTAGGACGATAGATTTCTTATGTCTGGTTAGGGACTCCGTCCCATTTAGAGTGCATATGGGGCTATCGTGTGGCAACACACGATTTCAGTCTTCAGCTTCCTAAGAGGATCTAAACCTCTTTTCTGAGGGAAATATGATGAGTTTACACCTTCAGTTGTGCCAAATCATATCACTATTATTAGTAAATCTTCAGGGGTTCCTCATAAGAAAGAAGCTCCAGTAGTCTTTGGGATGTGCAGAAAAAATCTTTATTTTGTGCTTTAGTAGCCCTTTGTGGATGACACATGTTTCGGCACTTTGCCTTTCTCAAATCCGGGCTAATTTTTACAGAAACGGGACAAAGAAAGAAAACCTCATACAAAATAATAAGAGTCTTGGTTGATTTCTACCCTTCACAAAAAACACCTCAGTGATTATAGAATCATATTGTGATTGCAGAAATAAGTGCAAACAGTGAAAAAATATTAGTTTTATATTTACAACACCACAAAGTGTTAAAGGCTGTCCAATGTGGAAAAATGTGTATTTAAGCATTGGTTGATGTTTTTAAACCGTGTCCGTACAGAGGTAGAGAGAGTGAGACTGGGCGGAATATCAGATGCACACAAACACTGGAAAGGTGGGCTAACTAATCATGCGGAATCAAAAGCAAATAATATCAGTTAGTGCTTGAGTTAATGGACCGTGATTTAAGGTTTCCTTACCCTTTATATAACTGCGTTCCACGTGTGTGGAAAAATACATAGTGCGGTTTTGTCATTCTATGGGCTCAATCCCACCTGCGTGCAAAAAAGAAGGCATTCTAATGTATAATTTGTTTAACAGAATTCTACACGCAATATTAATTATTCGTGGCAAGTTCGCCAGTTTGTTAAATCTCGATAGCATCAAGCAGAATAGTAGTTTCCCGGTAGTATAAAGTCTAGCTTTCAAAAGCAAGAGAGAGAGATAACTCCTGCTTTTAAACCCACATTACCGTGTTGCACCAAAGTAGATTGTGCCTCACACCACTTTATTTTCAGTGTATCTATGTAATAAAGTCATCCAAAGTTTTTGAGCACTTCTAGTTACATGCGCACACTTTGTGGCATGTTTAAAAATATATAATGGTACACAGAAAAGTTCAGCCCACATAATCTCATCGTACCCATTTGGATGAACTTTTGCACTGTAGTGTTTACATATATGGCTAAATGCATAAATCTTCCAAGTTAAAACACTTCTTGTTTATATGCGCACGCTGTGCGGCATGTTTCTGAAGAAAGTGGGATAGAAAGATGCTCTGCCCACGTGTCCGGGTGGGCTTCAAAACGGAGCTTACCTCATAATAATATGTCTCCTGCTTCAAGCGTCGTGTGTTTTTCAGCGTCCCCGTGCAGAGTCTTAAAGGGCCAGGTTGATAGGTAATGGTCCTACCGCTATTTCTATTGCAGCAGCCATATTTTGGGCTCAAATGCCGTGACTGTAATTGTAAGTGCACAGTTCTATCCCTACTGATATTGAATTTAGTAAAAGGGACATTTAATGCCTATCGTATGCCTCAACCTAATATTAGAATATTAAGGACGGTTTTGTCCCTGAGTGATAAACTAAAATGTACATGTACGGAATTGCAGTGCATTGTGGTTAGTGTTATTTTTAGTTGCTCATACGAAATGACAGATAAATTGTTATTGTTATTGTTATTTTGCACTTATATAGCGCCTTATATACCATTGGTATGGTCTGAAGGCGCTGGTAGGTTGAACGCCCTTGGAACCGAAGTTCAGGTCAGTAGAGAGAGTAGAGGGAGTCAAAAGGTGCGTGTGAGCACCGGGTATGTGTGCAGCTCGTGCAGTATTCGTGTAATAGCTGCTTCTTAGAGGTAGGTGTGGTGGTTGAGAGATCAAGAGTATGTGTTCGTTCTGGCAGGATTTATCCAGACCGGATGTGGCTGCGTTAGGCCTGAAGAGAACACCTGGCTGGGGGTCTGTGAAACCAGCAGTGTTTAGTTAGAGTGATGTGGAGTGAGCGGCGGATGTTGGTATGAGAACAGTTATACCGAATGGTGTCATAGTATCCCTGTGTTCTAGTTGAGTGGTGATGTGAAGGAGAGAGTAAGCGTGGCGGTGTGATATGATGGGTTATATGCTCTTTCAAACGTTCTCTGCATTCCAAACCAAATTCCATACTATATACGTCATGCAATTCTATGCGCTCCAGTCTGTTCCATGCACTCCTATCCACTCCATGTACCCGAGTATGCTCCATACACTCCGGTCCGCTCCACGCACTCATGCATTCTAGCCCACCCCGCACGCTCCAGCCCGCCCTGCGCGCTCCAGTCTGCCCTGCGCATGCATTCTTGTCTGCCCCACGCATGCACTCTTGTCTGCCCCACGCATGCACTCTTGTCTGCCCCACGCATGGGCTCCTGTCTGCCCCATGCTCTCCGCATTCAGCACTTCTACATACTCATCTATTCTACGCACTCATCAGTACTGGATGCAATCTGTGCTCGTCCGCTCTACGGACTTCTAGATTCGACTTTCACAGAAATGTTATTGGGTATATTTCTAATTTCGACTTCTAAATGCACTTCCAGATTCAGCTTTTCACTGAGGGGATATTGGGCACACTTCTCAATACAACTTTCCATGAGCGGCTATTGGATATACTTCTAAATACAACTTTCACAGAGAGGCTATTGGGTACATTTCTAAGTTCAACTTTCACAGAGGTTCAATTGGGACACTTCTAGATTCACAGAGAGGTTATTGGGCACACTTCTAAATTCAACTTCTAAATCCAACTTTCACCTGGAAGCTATTGGGCACACTTCTAAATTCAACTTCTAATGCACTTCTAAATTCAACTTTCACAGAGAGTCTATTGGGCGCACTTCTAAATTCAACCTCCAAATGCACTTCCGAATTCAACTTTTAGATAGAGTCTATTGAGCACACTTCTAAATTCAACTTTCCACAGAGAGGCTGTTGGGTACGCTTCTCGATTCAACTTTCACAGGGATGGTATTGGGCACACTTCAAAATTCAACTTTGCACAGAGGTGTTACAGGGCACACTTCTAAATTCACAGCGGGGCTATTGGGCACTCTTCAAAATTCAAGTTTGGACAGAGGTGTTTCAGGGCTCACTTCTAAGTTCGCAGAGGGGCTATTGGGTACACTTCTAAATTCGATTTTCACAGGAGGCTATTGGGCACATTTCTAAATGCAACTTTCAATGAGCGGCTATTGGTCACGCTTCTAAATTCGATTTTCACAAGGGCACGCTATTAGGCACACAGAGGATACTTAGGCACTCTTCTAAATTCAACCAGGGCACGTTATTAGGCACACTTCTAAATTCAACCAGGGCATGCTATTAGACACACACAGATGATATTAGGCACACTTCTAAATTAGACCAGGGCACGCTATTAGGCACACTTCTAGATTCGTCCAGGGCACACTATTTGGCACGCTTCTAAATTCAACTTTACACAGAGAGATATTAGGCACACTTCAAAATTCAACCAGGGCACGCAATTAGGCGCACTTCTAAATTCAACTTTACACAGAGAGGCTATTATGCAGAGTTCTAGGTTCAACCAGGGCACGCTATTAGGCACACATAGATGATATTAGGCACACTTCTAAATTCAACCAGGGCACGCTATTAGGCACACTTCTAAATTCCACCAGGGCCCGCTATTAGGCACACTTCTAAATTCAACCAGGGCACGCTATTAGGCACACTTCAAAATTCAACCAGGGCACGCAATTAGGCGCACTTCTAAATTCAACTTTACACAGAGAGGCTATTAGGCAGAGTTCTAGGTTCAATCAGGGCACGCTATTAGCGCAGACTAAACTTGAGAATTCCCTCTAAGTGTGGCATATGCTAACAATCACATTTCTATCTAGATGCAACGTGGGCTGAGCTTGAGAATTCCATCTAAGTGTGGCATATGCTAAAAATCACATTTCTATCTAGATGCGGCGCAGGCTGAATTGAGAATTTCCGGCTAAGTGTGGTACATGCTAACATTCACATTTCTATCTAGATGCAACGCGGGCTGAGCTTGAGAATTCCATCTAAGTGTGGCATATGCTAAAAATCACATTTCTATCTAGATGCGGCGCAGGCTAAATTGAGAATTTCCGGCTAAGTGTGGTACATGCTAACATTCACATTTCTATCTAGATGTGGCGCTGGCTAAATTGAGAATTCCATCTAAGTGTGGCATATGCTAACAATCACATTTCTATCCAGATGCGACGCGGGCTAAGCTTGAGAATTCCATCTAAGTGTGGCATATGCTAACAATCACATTTCTATCTAGATGCGGCGCAGGCTAAATTGTGAATTCCATTTAAGTGTGTCATATGCTAACAATCACATTTCTATCTAGATGCGGCGCAGGCTAAATTGAGAATTCCATCTAAGCGTGGCATATGCTATCAATCACATTTCTATCTAGATGCGGCGCAGTCTAAATTGAGAATTTCCGGCTAAGTGTGGTACGTGCTAATATTGTTACACCTGTCTAAAGGAGATGCAGGCTAATCATGACATTTCTCTATCGATATGGTGCTAATTAACATTGGCTAGTGTAGTTATACACTGGGAGGCGGGAAGAGGGTCGGGAAAGGGAAGAGAGAGCAAGAGGGGCCGGGACAAACGACGCTGCACGCAGGTGCAAGGGGCCTCAACAGGGGCTGGAAACAAACGAAATCAGGGCCCAGAAGGCTCTACCGTATGCTGCACTCACCTCGATGCCTCCAGATGGAAAGTGGCGCTCGAGGTGAGTTGCAGAGGGCTACTTCCTACAAGGAATTCAGGTGGCCTATCAGGGGAGGGGGCGGGCTGGGAGGCGGGAGGAGGGTCGGGAAGGGGAAGAGAGAGCAACAAGGGCCGGGACAAACGACGCTGCACGCAGGTGCAGGGGGCCTCAACAGGGGCTGGAAACAAACGAAATCAGGGCCCAGAAGGCTCTACAGTATGCTGCCCTCACCTCGATGCCTCCAGGTGGAAAGTGGCGCTCGAGGTGAGTTGCAGAGGGCTACTTCCTACAAGGAATTCAGGTGGCCTATCAGGGGAGGGGGCGGGCTGGGAGGCGGGAGGAGGGTCGGGAGGGAGAAGAGAGAGCAAGAGGGGCCGGGACAAACGACGCTGCACGCAGGTGCAGGGGGCCTCAACAGGGGCTGGAAACAAACGAAATCAGGGCCCAGAAGGCTCTACAGTATGCTGCACTCACCTTGATGCCCCCAGATGGAAAGTGGTGCTCGAGATGAGTTGCAAAGGGCTACTTCCAACAAGTAATTCAGGTGGCCTATCAGGGGAGGGGGCAGGCTGGGAGGCGGGAGGAGGGTCGGGAGGGGGAAGAGAGAGCAAGAGGGGCCGGGACAAACGACGCTGCATGCAGGTGCAGGGGGCCCCAACAGGGGCTGGAAACAAACTAAATCAGGGCCCAGAAGGCTCTACAGTATGCTGCACTCACCTCAATGCCTCCAGATGGACAAATGACTTGGTCTGGTTTGGAATTGCAATGCATTGTGGTTAATGTCGTTTTTAGTTGCTCATAACCCCCATCTATGATAATCTAAAAGTTGGCCAATTCCATACTTGTTGTATACATAATTAACAAAACGCATGTGCAAAGAACAATCCTTCTTTTTTATTTGATCATCATTTAAGAAAAGGAAAAACATTCACAATATACAAATCATCATAGCTTGGTGACATAAATGAAAAATGCTCCAAAACAAATTACAAAAAATTGACCATTTCATTATCGGAATTGAGTCCAAATTCCACAGATCTGAAAAGCCAAATTAGCCTGGCTTCTGCCTGTCTTAACCGTAGTTCATAATTACCACCTCTTTTGCCCATCCGGATTTTTTTCAAACCAATAAACTTGATGTCCTTCTTGTTTTCCATCTGGTGATGGGGTTGCCAGTGTTGTGATAGTGGTAGCTTACTGTCCTGGCTGCTGATTGCTGAGATATGTTCCCTTATGCGTATTCTTAATTCTCGTATGGTGCTTCCGATATATATCAATTGACAGGTACATATGATTGCATGCACAACATATTTAGAGCGACAGTTAATCTGTTCTTTAATTTGTGTTTTAAATACATTTCTGTCCTTGAAAACGGTAGTCTGTGGTACAGCATATTTGCACATTGTGCAGAATCCACATTTTCTAAAACCTGGTTTCTGTTGTTTTAGCTAGTTTTCTGGTGGTGTTTCCTCCTTATCCGGTAGTAGAGAGGGACTAAGAGTTCTTTTTAGAGTTTTTGCCTTTCGAAAAATTAAAGTAGGTTGGTCTTTAATATTCTTTTCAACATGAGACATTTTCCATAATTCCCAAAGGTAGACCCATTGTAAGTGGTATTGGTTGGGCAACGGAACCAATTGCTGAATATATCGACAACATACTTAGACCAAGAGTATCTCATGTCAAAGCATACCTTAAGGACACAACAGCAGCCATCAAGATCCTAGAAGAAATTCAATGGCAAGAGAATTACCTATTGGCGACTTGGGATGTCAAAGACTTATATACGTCCATAAGGCACAACCTGGCACTACAAACAATGGATTACATTTTTAAAGGTGAATCAGCCTCACATTTTAACTATGTTTGCATGTTAAAATAGATGTTGATGACAACATTGGAGAATAATATCTTTGTATTAGATGGAACCTTTTTCAAACAAACACGTGGAGTTGCAATGGGCGTCAAGTACGCACGGGCCCTTGCAAATCTAGTTATGGGAATGGTTGAAGACCTATTCATATACCAATTGACTGCATTTAGGACACAAGTCGTGAAATGGACCCGTTACATAGACGACGTGCTACTCATTTGGCGTGGAACACAGCATGAATTGCAAGAGTTTCTTGATCAGGTCAATAACAACACATATGGCTTTGAATTCACGGGAGTATCCAGCAAGTCGGAAATTAATTTCTAGGACCTTTCCATTTTTATATCTGGTGACAAACTTAAAACCAAAACCTATAGAAAGGCAACCGAAGTCAACTCAACTCTTTTTGCTACTAGTTGTCACTACAAACCAATCATCAGAAATATCCCTAAAGGAGAATTCAGACGTGCTAAAAGGAACTGTACAGAAACATTTGCATTTAAATCAGAATGTGAACTCCTTTCAAATCGTTTCTATGCCAGGAGGTACCCCAGACAAACTGTTGCCGCAGCACGAACCAAAGCAAAAATAATAAACAGACAGTCAACACTGACCCACAAGATTAAAGAATCTAAACAGGACAACATTGTCCATTTCATTACTACCTATTGTGCAGATACCAAATTAATCAGGAAAGCGCTCAAAAAGAATTGGTACCTTCTAAAGTTGGATCCTCATGTTGAAAAGAGTATTCAAGACTAACCTACTTTAATTTTTATAAAGGCAAAAACTCTAAAAAGAACTCTTAGTCCCTCTCTACTACCGGATAAGGCGGAATCACCACCAGAAAACTGGCTACAACAACAGAAACCAGGTTTCAGAAAATGTGTATTTTGCAAAATGCGCAAATATGCTCTACCACAGACTACCGTTTTCAAGGACAGAAATGGATTTAAAACACAAATTAAAGAACAGATTAACTGTCGCTCTAAATATGTTGTGTATGCAATCATCGGAAGCACCATACGAGAATTAAGAATACGTATAAGGGAACATATCTCAGCAATCTGCAGCCAGGACAGTAAGGTACCACTATCACAACATGGGCATCACCAGATGGAAAACAAGAAGGACATCAAGTTTATTGGTTTGCAAAAAATCTAGATGGGCAAAAGAGGTGGTAATCATGAACTACGGTTAAGACAGGTAGGAGCCAGGCTAATTTTCAGATCTGTGGAATTTGGACTCAATTACGATAATGAAATGGTCAATATTTTGTAATTTGTTTTGGAGAATTTTTCATTTATGTCACCAAGCTATGATGATTTGTATATTGTGAATGTTTTTCCTTTTCTTAAATGATGATCAAACAAAAAAGAAAGATTGTTCTTTGCACATGCATTTTGTTAATTAAGTATACAAGAAGTATGGAATCGCCCAACTTTTATATTATCATAGATGGGGGTTATGAGCAACTAAAAACGACATTAACCACAATTCATTGCAATTCCAAACCAGACCAAGTTGTTTGACTTTATCTATAATTTCGTATGAGCAACTAAAAACAACACTAACCAAAATGCACTGCAATTTCGTACATGTACATTTTAGTTTGTTATCACTCAGGGACAAAACCGTCCTTAATATTCTAATATTAGGTTGAGGCATACGATAGGCATTAAATGTCCCTTTTAGTAAATTCAATATCAGTAGGGATAGAACTGTGCACTTACAATGACAGTCACGGCATTTGAGCCCAAAATATGGCCGCCGCAATAGAAACAGCGGTAGGACCATTACTTATCAACCTGGCCCTTTAAGACTCTGCACGAGGATGCTGAAAAACACACGACGCTTGAAGCAGGAGACATATTATTATGAGGTAAGTCCAGTTTTGAAGCCCATCCGGACACGTGGGCAGAGCATCTTTATATCCCACTTTCTTCAGAAACATGCCGCACAGCGTGCGCATATAAACAAGAAGTGTTTTAACTTGGAAGATTTATGCATTTAGCCATATATGTAAACACTACAGTGCAAAAGTTCATCCAAATGGGTACTAGGAGATCATGTGGGCTGAACTTTTCTGTGGACCATTATATATTTTTAAACATGCCACAAAGTGTGCGCATGTAACTAGAAGTGCTCAAAAACTCTGGATGACTTTACTACATAGATACACTTAAAAAAAAAGCAGTGTAAGACACAATCTACTTTGGTGCAACACGGTAATGTGGGTTTAAAAGCAGGAGTTATCTCTCTCTCTTGCTTTTGAACGCTAGACTTTATACTACCTGGAAACTACTATTCTGCTTTGATGCTATCGAGATTTAACAAGCTTGTCCTCCTCGATCCTCATCCCTAGTGTGTTTAGATCTCACCTATCCTCATCCCTCACCCGGTCTAATGGGAGGAGAGTAGATTTCCCTTTATTCATTTAAAAACCTGCAAACACCCCATATCTCTCTATTATCTCAACCGCCGCTGGGACCGAGGATGCTGGGTTTTTAAGATGCAGCAAGATATCATCGGCATATAGGCCCAGCTTGTATTCCGTTCCTCCCACAGTAATGGCCTCGACACGGGGGTCATTCTGCAGCCTTTGGGCAAGTGGCTCCAAGGACAGAGCAAAGAGCAATGGTGAGAGGGGACATCCCTGTCTGGTGCCCCGACCCAGCCCAAACCACCTTGAAAAGTTCCCATTCATGACCACACAGGCTGTCAGTTCCCAGTACAGTGCCATGGTTCCCCCGTAGGAATGTATCCCCTATCCCAAACTTAACAAGGACCGCCCTTAGGAACCCACAGTCCACTCTGTCAAACACTTTTGCTGCGTCGACTGACAAGAGCGTGGGTTTGCCTCCCCCAATCAGATGCAAGGTCTTGCGCATCATGTCAGCCCCTTGTCGATTCCTAATGAAGCCCACCTGGTCTGCAGGCACCAGCCGTGGCATGTGGGCATCCAGCTGCGTCGCCAGTAGCCGTGTAAATAATTTCGTGTCCACGTTGAGGGAAATCGGCGATACGAGCTGCATAGGTAAGGGTCTTACCTCCTTTGGGTATCACCGAGATGAGTGCCCGTACAAATGATTTTGGGGCCGTCCGGTTTCCAATATATTGTTAAACAACTTGAACAGATGTGGCACCAGAGTGCCCGCAAATGTCTTGTAAAAGCCTGCAGTGTACCCATCCTCCCCTGGTACCTTACCCAAGTGCAGTTTCCGTATAGCCTGCATAATCTCATCCCCCGTAATGGGGTCATCCATAGACCCTGCCTCCTCATGAGTTAGTACCGGGAGGGGCACCTCCTCCAAATAAGGTGCCATCCCATTCCTAGAGAGCTGATCCTTCCCCTTATATAGCCCCTGATAATAGTCAGCGAAACCCTCGACTATTCCCCCAGGCAAAGTCACCAGGGTGCCCTCCGGACCCTTCAACCCTGATATCCATCTTTCTGCCTTTTGGCCGCGCATCCGCGCTGCCAGAAGGGCATCCGCCTTATCCCCTTTTTCATAGTACTTTTGTTTTAGAAACTGGAGCTTCCGAACAACCCTTCCTTCCTACAATAGTCAGAGTTCCTACCTCTTTCCCGACACTTAATCTATCCACTTCCCCACCCCTTCCTTTGTCGCCCGTACCCTCTCCTCCAAAGATCCCTATCTCGGCACGCAGCCTATTCTCCAACAAGGTCTGCTCCCTCTTCTTGCGCGCCCCTTCTCGCTTTTCCTGCATCCTAGAGTGTTCCCTGTTCCACATCCCCCATATCATGCAAAAGAAAGTACTCCTTTATTGCCTCTTCAAACTCCTCCCTATAGACCATGCCCTTCCATAGGGATTCATTGCACCTCCATAACGATTTACCAGGACCCAGCCCAAACCAAGACAGATCTAAGGATACCATGTCATGATCTGACCAGGCAATCGGGTGGTTTTCAGAACATGAAGCCACCTCTAGAAGCTCCCTCAGCACACACAAATATTCTATCCGGGTATATGTTCCATGGGGCGTGGAGTAGAACGTTAATCCCCCGTTCCTGCGGGTGAAAGAAGTGCCAAGCGTCCTGCAAACTATATGAGTCCAGACAAGCCTGAAGCCCGCCCCCTCCCCCCACATGTGGGGTTCCAGCGGTTACCTTTCCCATAGTTCTCCTATCCCATTGCATATCTGCCCATATGTTAAGCCCCCCCCTACTACCAGACATCAATTTCCCTCGTTCAGAAGTCTCACCAACATGGGTTCAAGAAAACGTAGCTGATCCTGGTTAGGAGCGTTAGGAGCGTAAAGTGCCAGAAATGTGAAACTGATCCCCATTATAAGACCTGATAGCAGAAATGCCCTTCCCTCTGGGCACCTCCATATTTTCACCACCTCCATTTTCAGCCTCTTGTGTAGCAGGATACCAACACCCCCATTCTTGAGTCCCCGAAGCTCCAGTATTCCTGTCCCACAACACCGCAAGGAATTCTTTTCTCCCCCCTGGAGAACCGCGTCTCTTGGAGAAAGAGGACATCAATTCCCGATCTCCGGAATTCTCTGGCCACTAAGGATGTCTTGGTCGGAGGAATCAAGCCCCTTAACATTCAGTGTGCAAATCTGCAAGCGATCATTCCTCTCCCCCTTATTCAGGTCCACCATCTCCCAACCTTTAGCACATCTCTTTGGACAGGCCTCCACAGGCCCCAGGTAATTTCAGCGTGGATCATGATATTGCATAACAGTCTTACCACCTCTAAGTCTGCCTCCCACCCCCACGACAACCCTTCCCCCTCTCCTTCCCACCCTCCTCCCTTGCAGTGTCCGCTTCCCATCAGTTACCATCACTAGACTAACCCAGAACCACCATTAGGACCCGAACCCCGGGCCGACAACTTAAACACCCCCAAAACCAAGAGCCCCCATTTCACCCTTTGTGCTTCAACATTTTAACATCCTAACACCCCCCACACTCTCCCAAACAAATACAGCAGGTGCAATCACCTTAGTCCAAAACCAGGTTGAGTAACCAAGCCCGTCTGCAGGCTCCAATTAGGGTTCCATCCCGTGTCCCTTAACTTAACCCCCAACTCTCGCTGCCCCCCTCCAAGGAACCTAAAGTGATCTTCTAAGGGAACCCTAAAGGAAAGCAAATGAGACCTCTGAGACAAGCAAACCCCCATCCCCCGGCCGCTGAGAGATGCACAGGCAGCAGGTCAAGTATCCTCTGCAGGCAGTGTATTAAGTTTCCTGAATTTCCTCGATCCCGGCACCTTGCACCTCTTCAGCCCTTGTATAAGCCAGCTCCTGTCCTCGGGGGCCCTTGAACCTCCCTCTGGTGCAGACTCAGCTTCTCCCATCAGCTCCTTCGTAACCCTGTGTATATCATCTTCCGTGATTAGTTTGTAGTCGTACCCATCCACCTCAAAGGTTATGAAGAAGGGAAAGCCCCATTGAAATCGCACTCCCTTCTCATTCAGCTACTTCGTGAGGGGAGCACATAAACACGTTGTGTTGCCCAATGTCACTGTGCCCATCCCCCTTGCCCTTTCCAGTATTTTCTGCTTGTCAGGAAAGTTGTGGAATCGGGCCAACACAGATCTCAAAACTCTGCCTGCTCCATCTGCCCTGTGTACGCTATCAATTTTGGGCTTGTCGATGGTATCATCCCCAAACAACACTTTCACTGTTTCATGGACGAACCTGCAGAGATCTCTTTACAAGTCACCCTCCTTCTCTGGTACCCCAAAGAACTGTAGGTTGTTCCTTCGTTCTCGAAATCATCCATTTTAAGTGAGATTTCCCCCTCTCTCCTCTCCAACTCTGCCATCCTCATATCTGTCTGGGTCTCTAGTGTCTCAAGGGAGGACTGATTGCTTTCCACCCGGATATTGATTTTGTCCACTTTGCCCTCAATGTCTGCTCTCATTCCTCGGATCTCCTCTAGAAGTGAGGCAATATCCCTTTTTGTGGACACATGCCCCCCCCCCCCGCATCTTCCCTTCCGGTATGGTGTTCTCAAGGCCCCAGCACCGTGGATATTCAAATCATCCAAATTCCCCTTCCAGTCCATAGAGATCCTGGGTCCCTCTATTCGGGGTGGGAGGGTCACCCTTCAGTAACCGCCTCACACTCACCAATGTCGGAGGGTCTCCCTTGACAGTCCCAGCACCTCCACCAGGCCAGTCCACGGTGGTGGTCTTACTTCTGTGTTCAGCACGGCGGACACACGCCCCAGTCCTAATCTGGGGGCCCCACCTCTTCTTTCCACTCCAGGCTTTTTGGGTTGTTTCCGCGGACATCCAGTTGGTTATACGAAGCCCCCCACTTTGACTTCCAATCTATGCAGGGGTCTGAGCCCTCTCTCTGGATCTGGCCCGGTCAGCTGTCCTGGGAAGCCCTAGTTCTCTCTTTTCCCGGGGGCCCCTTCCGATCACTCCAGTGCAGTGTCAATCCACCCACCGGGGCAGTCCCTTCCAGGGGGAACGAGGGGGGATGCAGGCAATCCAATTCACTGCAGGACTCCAGTCCTCTCACCTGCCTCTGTGCCTTCTGGGTCTGCCTTACACTCCATGCCTTTGTACCGCCATCCACCTCTCTGGACCTCTTCAGTAGGCGTCCCCTCAGGGCTGGGGTCTGGGCTACGAGAACACTTCACCTTGGGCCTTCCCACAAGACAGTTCCTCCTCACTTGACTCCCCCTCTGTAGTCCAATGTTTCCGGTGGGCAGCCCCCCTCTCCTCTTGCAGGGCGTTGCCTGGGGTCTGCCCGTAGGCTTCCATTCCTCAGTCACCTCTGCTGTCCAGGGAGGCGGGCACCCCCCCCCACCTTCACAGGTAGCTGCCAAACCGTCCCTTTAGACTCCTTTGGCCACGCTCCTCTCTCACCGCAGTCTCAGCACCCCAGGGCCCAGTTCTATCTGCGTGTCACCCACCCCTGCAGGGCTTCCGTATCTCTGGGGGGGGGCTGACCTCCTTCTCTGCGCCTGATGGAACCCCGGCAGGATCACTGTTGTTGCAGGTCTCTTCCCACTGTGCGCGAGTTGTCTGCTCCTCCGGTCCAGGGTCTCCCCCTTCAGCGCTGGTCATACACCTTCCAGCGGCCCCGGCCCCTTCTCACATGCTTCACGTTAATCCTGCAGACGTGCTGCCTCCGGGCCTCAGAGACCTGCGTTCGGGAAGTGTCTGATTCAGCCCAAATTTTGGGACAATGCGTCTGAGTCTTCACACCCAAGGGGTGCCAGCCATTGTCTGTCTGGGGGAGGGGGATCTAGGTGGGGGCTCTTGCCACCTAACGGCTCAGCGACAAGTGAGCAGCGCACTCAAGCTGCATTCATGAGCGTGCCCCCTGGTGGCCTCGTTTTTCACTTTTTTTTTAGATGTTTTAAGAACATTAATGTGAAATATTGCAAATTATTGTTGAATTTATACACATCATACTTAGCAAGTATTGGGGCCGGTTTAGTATTTTGTACCAGGTAGTGATGCTTATGTGCTTACAGGTATCTAGTATGTATTACCAAAATAGTCTTCCTACTATTTGTATTGTATTGTATTGTCTATTTATAATTTACAGAAATGATTAGATGCACAGGCCTCAATGTTACATTTGTTGTTGCTATAGTATCATTGACTGGTTTAATAAACCTGTATTTATAAAACAGAGAGGCTTTAATTTGACTTCTGAAACCTAACACTGTGAGTGGACGTGAGGGTGAGGAAAGAGCAATGGGATCCATCCACAGCAGAAGACGTGAGCAATGTGTAAGGTGGAGGTAATGGGTTGCAGCCATCAGTGATAAAATGGGGGCGGTTGGTTGAGAAGGGTTAGGACCCGGAGTGGAGGGGGGGGGGCACCAATCTGACACTTTGCCTCGGTGGGCAAAAATCCTTGCACCGGCCCTGTGTATGCAAGTGTTTGTTAAGTTGTGTTTGTGCTTTTCATGTGTAGTATGGCCGGTAGTTTTGAGTGTGCGCACTGGCTTGTTGTATCTGTAAGGGCGAGATCCAGCGTCTGGAAAGTTTATGTTGGGTATGTGTTTCATGTTTAGTTTAGCTGGTAGTTATGGATGGGGGCACTTGCTTTTTGTATTCGTAGGGGTAAGGACCAATGCTTGGGATTGTTTGTTGTATGGGAATGTTAGTTATGTTGGTGTGTGTTTGTGTGTAGTTTGGCTAGCCCATACGACATGTATAGAACTTGGGAGGTATGTTGGAGAACAGGAGCAGGGTGGTTAGTACATTGGCTACTTTCAAAGTTCTTCCAGCAGATTTCATCGAGCTGCAACTCAGTACCCTCTAATTCTTCCAAGTGCAATACAATGGCCGCCCTCCCCACTCCTCCAGGCTCAACACACTAGCCACTCCCACAAAGTCCTCTAAGTGCAAAACATTGGCTACTCCCACTAGCCCCCCTCTGCACAACAAAAATACTAGACACAAAGTGTGCTTCTGGTTGCAACAAGATTAAACAGCTAATGTGACTCATGGCTAATCTACACAAATCTATCTAAATGAGACGCATGGCGAATCTTCACAATTCTATGTAGTGTTACGCAGGCTAATCTTCACAAATCTATCTAAATGCGACGCATAGCGAATCTTCACAATTCAATCTAGTGTTAGGCAGGCTAATATTCACAATTCTATCTAATGTGATGCATGGCTAATCCTCGCAAGTTCATCTAAAGCTGACGCATGGCTAATCTTCACAATGTTGTCTATTGTAACACATTTCCTTCCCCCAAAATACATCTAGGTGCGACCCATTTCCTGCCCCCAAATACATCTATATCCAGCACAACGGGTGCCCCCTAACATACATCTAAGTGTAACACATTTCCTGCCCCAAGATACATTAGCTTCCTGGTGGATCCTCAGAAGGTATTTTGTGTCTGCATTTCCTTTGCCTGACTACAAGAATATATGCAAGTCTTTAAATCATGGCTCTGTATTATTCACACACCCACTACACTCTTATCCTGCATTGGAGGTTTATGGGATTACATATTGTGGGATTCCTATTTTATCTTCTACTGTCCTGACCCATGTTCCAATAATGAAGAGTGCAGTTGACATTTCCCTGATTCAACAGAGTGCAAGCAAGGTTACCAATTCTAAAGATAGCACTTTGAGTGGCTTAGGGTATTTCCTATTGGTACCATAAAAAGAACTAGAGAAAAATATAATTCCAGTTTCTTCACGGCCGCAATTATTCATTTTCCTTTCTGGTCTTTTAATGCGCTTGTTATATGAACACCTTGATTTTTCAGAAGGAATGTACCTACCCCTTAAACAGAGAATAGAGCAGCTGCAACACCACCTTCTGAACCCAAAATTAGAATGGCTCGATCCTGTTTCAGACAATAGCATTTGCTGTTGAAGGCATCAATGAGTTTCTTTTGGAAAGAAGACTGAATGCAGTAACCTCAATTGATATCTTATCACAATTTTCCTTTTGTCGAATGACCCCGTAAAAGATGACATTTTTTTTGTATTTATTTTGATTCATTTTCCATATTATTGACATCATAATAACAACAAAAGGCGTGTGCTGCAAACTCTCATCTCAGAACAGGTTATCATGCCATGTTCTTTCAGGAGAGGAGCGCCTGCTACCTTTTATTGAAACATCATAATAACATTTAACAGTTCAACTGACATTTCCCCCATCCCCTCTCCTGCCCGCCAGAAGGCAAATAGTTTATTTTTATAAATGTATTTTTCTCAGGATCCCACAATGTCCAATATTCTTATCTTGTGTGGGCACCATTGCATCATGTAGTCACTTTTTAAGTAGTTCAGTACTGGGCCCCAGTCTTTCTTGAAGCCCTCTTAATCTCCTTGGATCTTATATGTTACCCATTCTAGGGACACGAAGGACCCAACCTTGTGGAGCCAGTCTTGGAGTGTGGGTGGTGACTGTTGCTTCCGTCTTTGCGCAATCACCAGCCTTGCCACTATTAATAATATCATGAACCCCTTTTTCTGTGTTTTGGTAGGAGCTTTCCACTTTGGTTCCCACATACCACACAGCCATACCTTTTCTCCTAGCTGATCCACTCCCTGAAACATTCTTTGCATTTGTGATTTAATCCCGTCCCAGAACGTCTGTAGCTTCCGGCATTCCCTCCAAATATATTTCCAGTCCCCACTTTCTTGCACCCCCTCCAGCATTGATTTGATGACTGTGGAAATATTACATGTACCCTCTCGGGGGTGTAATGCCATTATAACAATATTTTTGTCCACATTTCTCTTAACTGTATGGCTCGAGTTAATTTTGGGATAGCCCCCCACAAATATTCCCAGTGTTCCTTTGGTAGCGACTCCCCTAGGGTCTTTTCCCATTTTTTCATATAACTCCATTGTATTCGTCACTCATGTTCATTCAGGAATCTATAGATATTAGAAATCAGCTTCTTTGAGCCTGTGTGGGAGGTTATGTATGTTTCAAATGGCGTTAGTTGTCTTGTTGCCGCTTGTTTAAAGTATGGGGTTGCCAACCAATGCTTCAGTTGTTCATATTTTTTTTTGTTGAAATTTCAGTTTTATTGGTTTTTACAAGTAAAACAGAGACACCTCTTCAATGCAAGCATGTGCACGGAAAAAGAACATATAATCTGAATACAAAAGAAACCATATAAGAGTGTGTGTGGCATGTGATATACTGGTAACAGCAAAAGGAGAACATCGCAAACATCAATCACCCCCCCTCCCCCTTTCAGTTGCGTCCCAGATGCGAACAGGGACGTTTCTTCTGTTACTTATTGAAGTTCTTTACAGAGTTCGGATGACAACAGTAGGCACGAGTGTTCGAGAGAAATTAGAACAACATGTTATTTATACAGGTATCAGATAATTCTATGAGATCAAACTAAGGCATTACACACACCAATTTTCAAGTAATATATTGTGCACGGAAGTCAGCCCATTCGGTTTCCACCGAGGTACTATGTCCGTGTAGAGCAGCGGTCAAACTCTCCATTCTGAAGATGTTTCTTGCGACGTTCACCCATTCCGTCTTAGTGGGGAGGGATGGTCTTTTCCATGCCATTGTGAGGCAAGCTCTTGCAGCCAGCAGTAAACCCAAGATCATCTTAGGGGCCTTTAGGATCATTTCGTCTTCTTCAATTACGCCAAAGAGGACCAGTATGGGATGTTTCTCTCTGTCCTCATCATCTAGATCTTTTATCCAACTGAGGACTTCATCCCAATAAGCCTGTACCTTGCTACAGCCCCACCACATATGCCAGTAGTTCGCGTCTTGGCCACAGCCCCTCCAGCATTGCGGGTTGACCCCTTGATACATTTTAGCAAGTCTGAGCGGGTCGTACTGCCACCTGTGGAGGAGTTTGAGCGCGTGAAGTTTATATTGACATGATATTGATGATTTGGCTGTCTGCCTGCACATGCGCAGCCACAACCCGTCGTGTAGGGGTCTGCGTAGGTCTGTTTCCCATTTCTTCCTCAGTTTGGTTGAGGGGGCTATATTGGTTGTTATCAGGGCGTTATACATGGCGCTTATCAAACCTCTGGAGCCCGTCCAGGTGTCCAGAATTTTTTCAAAAGGCGTGAGGTCCCTCTGCAGCTGGTCCTTCCACTTCTCTCGTGACATTACTCCTTTTAGTTTTAAATATTGGAAAACTGATAGAGGACCTATATTGAGTGCCTCCTCGAGTTCTTGTATGGTTATTAGAGCCTTATTTCTCCACAATTGGCCTGGCCGCTCTAGGCTGGCTTCATACCAAGACTGGTAGCTTAGTGGTTTGGATATGTCATCACATATTCCCGGGACCCAAAGATGTCCTAGGGGAGAGGGCCAGGTTGTAATCCCTTTCATGTCCTTATTTGGTTTCAGGATTGACCAAATGGTCCCGAGTATCGGGTGATTTCTGATACTGTTTCGCAGTTGTGGTCCAGGAACCCATACCCATTCGCCAACAGTATACGGACGAAGATGAAAATTGTCCAAAGCTATCCAAAGTGAGTCCGTCTGTTGTCTCAGGTGAGGGATTAATATTCGCAGCTGAGCCGCTCTGTAGTATGATTCTAAGTTCGGGAGGCCCACTCCCGCGTCATCTTTCTTGAGATACAGAAGGGATTTGGGGACTCTCGGTTTTTTACCTTGCCAAAGAAAAGCCAACAGGGACTTCGTCATTTCAGTGAAGAATTCTTTAGGCATTTTTATAGGGAGCATCTGAAACAGGTATAGGATCTTAGGGAGAATTACCATTTTAATGGCGTTTAGGCGCCCCATCCAGGAGATTGTGAGTTTGGCCCAATTTTTCATATCGTTTTGCAATGTTAGTGACATGGGCGGGAAGTTAGCTTGGTACAAAGTATCGAGATCTCGGGTGACGTTGATGCCCAAGTATCGTAGGGTGGTCAGGCTCACTTTCATTCCTAGTGGGGCGAATCTTTCCACTTCATCGTCTCTGCTCTTGTCAAGCGGGAGCAGGATTGATTTCCCAGTGTTGATTTTCAAGCCTGCCATCTGTCCATATTCTTCAATAATATTTAGAGCTGCCGGGATAGATTCGAGCGGTTAGGTGAGATGAAGCAATATATCGTCGGCATAGAGACCCAACTTATATTCCTTGTCTCTGACTCTGATCCCTCGGACCCCGGTGTCTTGTTTTAGCCGTTGTGCCAAAGGTTCGAGAGAGAGGACAAACAGGATGGCTGACAGTGGGCATCCCTGTCTCGTTCCCCTTTCCAGGGGGAACCATCTAGAATAGCCACCATTGACAGAGACAGATGTTTGCGGGGATGAATATAAAGCTTTTATAGCAAGGCGGAGCCTCGGGCCAAGTCCCACCTCGATGAGTACCTTTTCTAGAAAGACCCAGTCCATCCTGACAAAGGCCTTCTCGGCGTCCAGTGACAAGAGGGTGGGGTCTCCTGGCATGCGCCGTGCTTCGTGTATCAGGTGGAGTGTTTTCCTCATGGTGTCTGCCCCTTGTCTTTGGATCACAAAGACAACCTGATCCGGATTCACCAGTCACGGCAAATGGACTTCCATTCAGGCTGCTATGACCCTTGCGTATATTTTGGCGTCTATATTCAAAAGCGATATGGGACGATATGATTCACATAATTTCGGGTCTCTGCCTTCTTTTGGAATAACCGTTAGCAGTGCTTGTGCGAAGGAGGGGGGCACTTTGCCTGTTTCAAAGATTTCGTTAAAGAGCGTTGTTAAGAAGGGGACCAAGTACGCAGTGAATTATTTATAGAAGCCGGGGTGAATCCATCGTCTCCTGGAGACTTCACTGCTTTGAGTCTCTTGATAGCGTCGGCGACTTCTTCTTCGCTAACAGGGACATCGAGCGCCTCCGATTCAGCACGTGACAACGATGGTAGTTTGACTTCTTTGAGATAATCTTCTATGGCACCTGGCGGAGATGGCGGGTCACAAGTGTACAGGTCTTCGTAGAAAAAAGCGAACGCCTCCTGAATTCCTTGGGGTGAGGTTTCGGTGGTGTCTAGGAGTGTGCCGTCCTTTCTCTCTATTACGTTCACCCACCTCTCAGCTCTCTGTGTGCGTAGTCTTGCTGCTAGAAGAGCATCAGCCTTGTCACCTTTTTCGTAAAATTTTTGCTTTAAATACTGTAGGGTTTGGGTAATTTTGCCGACTTCTAGTATTTTTAGTTCTTCTCTGAGTTCCCTGGCTTCATTGATGTATTTCGCTCTTTCCTGTGGGTTTGATTGTGCCAGCTTCTCTACTGCGCTCAATTTCTGCCTGATATTTTCTTCGATCAAGGTCCGCTCTCTCTTTTTGCGGGCCCCCTCTCTAATAAGAATACCTCTCCATGTTGCTTTTGCTGCCTCCCATACCAAAGTTTTTGAAATCTCCCCAGTGTCATTGGAGACGAAAAATTGTTTAATTTCGTTTTCAAATTCATCTCTGAACGCCGTGTCTTTCCACAGAGAGTCGTTGCGCCTCCATTTTGTGTTCTGGGGGATGTGCGTCACCCATCGTATCTCTGTCATAACCATATCGTGATCTGACCACGAGATCGGACATATTTCTGCAGCAGAGGTTTCTCGTAGTAGGTTTTCGGACAGAAACACGTAATCAATTCGTGTGAGGTTTCCATGGGGAATGGAGCGGAAGGTGAAGCTGCTGTCTGTGGGGTGGAGATGACGCCAACTGTCAGTTAGCCCAAATGTCGAGAGCGCTACTTTCATATCAGTGTCCTCAGCCGGGCGTGGTGGTTTGGGTGTGTTTGTTTCACTTTGTCTGTCTAGGGCGGGGTCCATCCACATATTGAAGTCTCCTCCAAGGATCGTTTGCCCCTTTGCCATATTAAACACTTTTTCAATTGCTTTGTGGAGAAACCTCTTTTGGCCCTGGTTGGGAGCATATACCGTGGCCAGCGTGACAGACTCGTTCTTTATGAGTCCTGTAATGATTGCCATTCTTCCCTCTGTGTACACCCACGAGCTTTGGACCGACATGCGTAGGTTCTTACGAATTACTATCCCCACTCCTGATTTTTTTGTTATACCGGAACTCCATAGGGTATAGCCAATAGGTCTACCTGGGATTGCCCTCTCTTGTCCTCTTGTGTAATGTGTTTCTTGGATGAATAAGATGTCAATCTTGGAGCGCTTAAATTCTCTTGCAACCAAGGAACGCTTCGTAGGGGAGTTTAGGCCTTTAACGTTCAGTGTGCCTATGCGTAGTTGATCAATGTTATGTGTGGTTGCCATCAGGGCTTACTGAAGAAGATTTCGCTACTCTCTGTGCCTGTGGTGTTGACTCTGTGGACTCTCGTAGCCATGTGGTCGAAATGTGCTCCTTGCCACACTGAGTAAGTGCTCTTAGGTCGACACCTGTTTGCAAATGTATCCTGCGTTCTGTAAAAGGAATCTGTAAAAGTCCAACTTTTCTACCCCAAACCCCCACCCTCCCACCAAGAACAAAGTGGCCCATTGTAGGGTCACCCCTAAACATTCCCTCCCGCGGCGTCCGATGCAGTTGGTTTGACATCACCCAACTGTTATCGAACCACCAGTGTGAACCGCACAACAATAGGTCCGTTCTCAATAAGAACACATCATAACCTAAACTTTCGAGCCCCCCCAATCGAGTCATTCGATGCCTGAGGGAAAGAGGCCTCCTCCATTACCGGCCAACAGAATCTCGAAAATGGCCCTCTCCGCCCAGGTGTAGTCGAGATCTTAATCGTTTCCCCCCCTTGATCCCACCCTGTACCTCAATTCGCATGACACCGCCCGCCAACCTCTTACTTGGGTCCAGTTTGGGAGTCAGCGTAGTAGAAGTGTCACCCGATTCGCTTCTGTCGTTCAAGTTGCCTCTTCATAGTGGGTGTTTAAAATAGTGGAGAAGTCAATGTTCCATGTCTGATGAGGCGTTCATCCTCCTAAATGTCCTGGAACCCTGCATTGTCCGTCTTCGGGGGCCTTTAGTTTGCCAAGTTTCTTCAGCATTCTTTTTTGTCGGGATGGGAGCTCCATCTGCTTGGGGGCCTAGTAATTCAGTAATGGCGTTGGAAATGTCTCTTTCTGATGTGAGTTTCATCTTCGTGCCGTCCCATTCGAACGTTAGTGAGAACGGGTAGCCCCACCGATATCTGGCACCTTTATCCTTGAGAAACTTGGTAATTGGTTGGCATTTTCTTCGCAGCGCTATTGTAAGGGAGGACAGGTCCTGGAAAATGGTGATGCATGACCCCTCCAGGGAAATCTGCGATGCAAGCCTGGCTTTATCTAGAATCCGGGCTCTGTCTGCATAATTGTGGAACCGGGCCAGGATGGACCTCGGGCTACCCGGTTTTCCTCCGGCTCTGTGGATCCTGTCAATTTTGGGTGCATCTATTCCATCGTCTTCAAACAGGAGTTTCAGAATGTCATGTAGGGTTTTTTTGAGGTGTGTCTCTGATTCTCCGTCCACCTCAGGAACACCAAAGACACGTATGTTGTTCCGACGCTCTCTATTTTCTAAATCATCGACTTTTAGCCGGAGTTCCTCCTCTCTGCCCTCAATTTCCATAAGGCGGTGGTCGACCTGCATTTCAAGGATGCCTGAGGAGGTCTGGTTATGCTCAACCTCCTCAATTCTTTCCTCCATCTTGTCAATTCTGCTTGTGATCTTGTCGATCTTATTGCCTATGTCTGCTCTCATCCCTTTCATTTCCGAAAGGAGGTCAGCGATGTCACCCCTGGTCAGTGCAGCCTCTGGATTTTTGGAGGCCATGGTGGAGGGTTCGTGCAGGGGCGGTGCTTCAGAGACCTGATTATACTGAAATTTGGCCAATTTCTGTTTAAAGTCCATAGATCTAAAGTAGGCCAGTAATCCGTTAGGCAGGGTCCCAATAGTGCTGGAACGAGTCTGTAGAGCGCCAGAGGGGCGGCAGAGGGAACTCTAAGTCGCAGTGTGGTTTTCTGGGTGCAGGGTTTGTAGCTCCTTACCTCGGTTACTGTGCGCGTATTGAGTGGGTTGCTGATTATCAGGAGTAGGAGAGACTCATCGCTGTGAGGTCCACCCCAAGCGTGTGAGGGGTCTACCTACTGACGTGGTTTGGCTGAAGCAAGATGTCCAGTGTAACTGAGGAGGGCACACGCCCCAATGTTTGGGGGCCCAACCCTCAGCTTGCCAATTGTCACAGTAACTGGGCGAACCCCGCCATGCTATGCGGCCCTATGTAGAGGAGTCCGTCCCGTGGGTCTGGGTTGTTTTTTCAATTTTCCCCCATGGATATCTCTTAGAGGCCTTGTCCGTGGGCCTGCAGTCTGCGACGCAAGTTGCCGAGCTGTGCACTCACCGGAGTGACCCGTTACTGTAGGAAGGGGTGATCTTCCTTTTTCGTCTCGGATCTCATGGGGATCCGCGGCTCTGCGGTGCTACCGCGCCCCACCCGCGGCCGTCCGCACTGCTAAGAGGGCGTGGGGCGGTGTAGTGCGGTCTTTCGGGCTCCCAAATCCGTGGAACTATCCGTGGCTCATCCGCCGGGGGTGCGAGCCGCCCCGCTGCAGTTTTGTGGGTCCCCTTACCGCTACAGCACACGAGCCGCATGCAGACGGGGCCTCCCCGCAGACCGGGAGCGCACCTCCGTGCACCGTCGGTGCTCCAATGTCCGTGGCTTTCTCTGCCGATCCGCCGCTCGAAACTGTGCGGGGGGGAAGGCGCAGTATGTGCGTTGTGCCGCTGCCGCTTCCAGTCACTTGAAGCTGCCTGTATTTGGGAGCAAGGCCTCCGCAGAGCTCCTGCTAGGCAGGGCCTACGCTGGGCTCCGCGCGTTCGTATCGTTTCGATGTGGAAACGGGGGAGAACTTCAGTCGGTCGGTGTAAGGCGAAAACTCCACCAATTTGCTCCGGGTTTTTTGCCACTGGCGGGGGGCACCTTCCCAAAGCCTCGTCTCGAGTCTCAGCTGTGGGGGGGTCCTAGAAGTGGGGGCTCAGACCTCTCGCAGGACCTCTGATGAGCGAGCTCAGACGGGGCACGACATCACCCGTGCGCCCCCTGGTGGCCAGTCCAGTTGTTCATATTTAAACCTCTCAACCACTACAATAATAACAATAAAGGCGGAAAGAGCACAGAGCCATCTAGCCGATTCACAGCACGACTACCACAGCAGGGAGGGGGGATGTAATAACAGCAGCAAGCATCACCATTATGTTAGGGAGAATTCTCCGTTAAGGCTAATTTCCCAAACCTAGTGAGTCCCCCAGCAGCTTTGCTGGATTTTTGGGGTTTATTTTTTTCTCCTGCTAAGAGTGAGACTCTTTTTCTCCCACTCTTAGGCATGATTTGAGAATGTCCTTTGACTTTGTATGTGTTTTATAGGCTATGGGGTCTTTTACTCCAGAGGGTTTCATGTGTTTTTGGGATGTGTGTTACACAGCACCCTCAGTGCAGTAACACAGGGGTGTCATAGTGACCCCCAAACATAGACTCCATACCCTGGGACTGACTACTGTCTCCCAGGGCATGTAATGTCACCATTGGCTTTATTAGTCCAAATTTGTGAACAGAACCAGTACAAACCATCATATTGTGGAAGTACTGGAAGGGGTTAATTAGATTACCCTAGGTCTGTTTTCAAGAGGGCACTGTGCAGTCCCCCCTTTGTCGAGTTTCTGGCTGGTGGCAGTGGTTACCACGCGAAATATTCCTTAAGAATATTTACTATGGGATTTTCCCATTCATTTTAAACGCACCACTTTTTGGTGCAATGTTAAAGATACCGCCAGGTTATTTATTTAATATTTATTCCCCGGTTGGGTCTTTTTGCCAGAACTCGGTTTTAAAATGGCATTTGTGTTCGCCTCTGTAACTCCAACCCAAGTCGAGCCCTTTGTTCCACTTTTGGCGGGCTTCTGCACAGAAGCCTCCAAAAGTGGTGCCACTCTGTCTGGGTCTACAGCATGTGTGAGAGGGGGGAATAGGCACCCTGGACTGAGTTGCCATGGCAACTCAAGTCGCACTCTTGTGTGATTGGCCCAGTGGTGAGCCGCTTTGGTGACTGGAACTTCAGAAGTCGCCACAGGACCTAAAGAATCCAAAGAGGGAGAAGCTGAGCCGACCTGCAATGACGACACCACCGGTGGAGCCCTGCTGAACCGTCTCACCACTTCCCAGCGACAGAGAAGATCTTCATCCAGGAGAGTCTTCTTCCTTTGAGCTGGTGGGGTTAACCAGTTCGCTTCTTTTTTGCCTCCTGGATCGTCTCGTGGTCGAATCGCCCGTGCCAAGCACCCCGGCGGGCGGATAGCCACGCTTCACCACTAACGCAAATAAAAGGATCGTACGTTTTAATCGGGAAACTCCGCGGCTGGTTTGTACCATGGCAGTGCAACGACCTCCAGCTTTCCTCCACGTCGAAATCTTCTCTTCCCCTGGACGAAGCACCGACTTGCACCCGTTGCCAGGAAAAACTGCCCCACTGGAGCTTTCTCACCATTTCAGGTACTGTGTCCCGCCTTGTCTCCCTTGCAACACACTGTTCAAGGTGTCCTGTAAATCCTTGACTCTCTATCCTGGGGTGACCTGGGACCTGTTAACTAACTTTTCTGAACTGATCCAACCCTTTTTGAACTATCTGCAAAGACTTTTAAAGTTACTTCAACTGTGTGATCTTGGACACATTCCGCCTTGCCCTCTCCAAGAGTGGGCCTGGCCTATGAACTTTCTTTCTCTACAGAAGACTCTGCCTTTCTTGACTTGCTGTGGTTCTTTTAAAGTGTTGGTATTGTGTGCTTTCCTAATTCTGCCTTTTCCCTCCCTTTTAAAATTATAAGTGGTGTTCTTTTCCTAAGACTTGTCGAATAATTAATCAGGGAGGTGTATATATTTCTAGTGACTGTGTTTGAACTTGCTTGACATATTAGTGCCAGTGTATTTTTTATAAGTGTGTTTTTAAATAAATAATGATATACTTTTATACCAAAGCTCTGGTCAGTGTTTGCTTGTGCTACTGTATTTTGGTACCTAATGTGTATACTCTGTATACTGTCTAACTCTTCTTGAGAAAAGTCTGATTGCTCAGCCACAGCTACCAGGTAAATCTGGGTGGTACAGACTGCTACCAATTGGGTTTACTGCCAACACCTGTAGTCTTAAACTTTTTGCAGTGGTCCCTAAGGGAACTGCACAGGTTTCCGCCTAACACATTACAAAAAGGTGAAAAAACACCATAACCATCGCAAGAGGATTATTACCCAATAAGGTGGACGAGCGGATCAGAGAGGCTACCCCTGATATCACAAATAAGAATAAGACTACAATCGGCGTCATAAAAGACTGCTGGAATCGGGGTAGTAACCAACATAGGTATTTTGAACTGCAGAAAAGGAGAAATCACTCCCCGCAGCCACACATTAGCTCAATACAAGTGGGTGGAGGAGGACAGGTCAAAGAGCAATAAAGGAAGCTCAAGCAGCGGGCAACACTCCAAGAAGGAACTCTTAGAGATTAAAGAGGGGAAATCCGAATAGAGAGACCTGGAAAGCAGGGACACGAGTCAAGAGCAACAAACCAAGGAAAACGCGACAATGATCCAGGAAACACATGCAGATGGCCACATCATGCAGCAGAAAGTGAAGCTGCTTGAAAACAGAGCTGAAGATGGGGAGGGTAGGGCCTGCAGGAATAACATCCATATCGTTGGCCTGCCGGAGGGCGAAGAGGGATCAGACCCTAGAGCGTATGTAGAAAATATGCTCCTGCAGGAAATTGGTCCTGGGAACTTGTGGGAGGGCTTCACGATAGAAAGAGCGCATAGAGCTCTCACTTGAGGAGCACTGCCAGTCGCCCCTCCACGACCAAGAATTGCAAAAGTTCTCAATTATAAAGACAGGGAAAAGATATTATCTCACTCCATGCAAGGGGGCACACTGCGCAGAGCGTCAATGGACTTGGCTGTGTACCGTGACTATACC
This sequence comes from Ambystoma mexicanum, assembly GCF_040938575.1. Classification (NCBI taxonomy): domain Eukaryota; kingdom Metazoa; phylum Chordata; class Amphibia; order Caudata; family Ambystomatidae; genus Ambystoma; species Ambystoma mexicanum. Next base: position 1,341,414,077 of record NC_090923.1, on the reverse strand, counting down.
TTTCAAGTACTGTGTGTCATTGACGGCAGCATGAGGACACCACCACAGAAACTTTCCATCTCTTGAGCTAGAACCAAACCTTACAACCTGATAGATATTAAAAGAAAAGGTACAGTAGACTTACAAGCAGAAGGTTGTGCCTGGTTGTGATTGAATTTTGAAAAAAACACCTTTAAACTCATTTTGAGGTAGCCCCCACAATAATGAGATCAGTTGAAAGAGACCTATTCTGTTTGAGCTGCACTGTAGTTAAATCTGATTGAAGAGTTTCAGACAGATGTCTAGATCCTGACCTCAAAGGGACATTTTGCTTTCACCAGAAGGCAGTGGTAGAGGACAATCAGCACGATGAGATGGTGACCACGTGGCAGTTCAAGAGAAGGAAAAAAGCGGCAGGAATCAGGAGGGTGGCGAGGAGAGAAGTGAACTTGCCCCTTTTGTCCCAGACCCGCAGAGCCTTCGTAGAAGAGAAACTAAGACCGCGAACAATAGCACAAGTGTCCTGCAGCAGATGTCAACGGTTATTTGAGCACATCAGGCCCAGAAGGCAAGAGACTTTCTAAGGAAACAAGACTTGGCAATCGACGATCCTGAGAACAGTCATTGGAAATGTCGTCTTGTGCTGGAAAGCCCGAGACTGTACTGTGCTCCAAGATGACCATCTTACCCCATGGTCAAAACGTGGGGAAGGGAGACCCAGGCTACTGCATCCTGACATATTATTTGAGAACACTTCTTTCTTTTCTTGAGAACTATCCCACACCCCTTTTTTGTATTAGTTGTGAGGTTGTGGCAATATGTTTCCTAGTAAAGGCCCTTCATATTTTGACACAACACTACTAGGACTGCCTTATTTTTTTCATTTGATGGTTGATACTTGCTCCCATCTTAGCTTTAGGTATAGATTAGGTGTTTTTCCAACCTGCATACCGAATTCATTGTTCAATAAACACCCTTGAACTGTGATCATTTGTGTCTGTCTTACTAGTTGTCACCATGAGTTTCTCACACCAGTCCCGACTGCAGTGCCTGTGGCGAGCTACCTCCTTGCCGTCATCTACTAGACGCAGAAAGCTATCCCTCATTTCGCCCACAGGGATGTGCTCTGCTGCCTGCTTGTCCAGCCACCATAGACCATGAGAGTATTTGGTGAATGCAGAGGATGTGTTCACTGCCTTGAGGGACATACTGCCCATCTTCGCCAGGGAATTGGATTTATTTGACTCTGTCTGTTGGCAGGTTGGAAGTGGACATAGATGGCCTGGAATTCACAGTAGCGGCTTGTAGCACCAGTCGCTCGGGAGTAGAATGAGTTGAGAGAAACAGCAGATCCCCTCTTGTCGGTTTGTATTCTTGGTGCGCTCCGAATGCACTACTGGAATGAAGCAAGGCTTCCACTACAAGGTGGTAATAGGGTCAGCTATAGCCACGTTAAAGGGCAATGCCCTTTCCTTGGCCCAGAATATCTTGTCAGGTCATAGGTTCACAGGGGCTTTGCTGGGGTGGCCAGACCTAATGCTTCCGCCACCCTCTCGACCGTTGTGCGGTACTGGGCACTGGCATGCCCATATGGGGTGGCTTGTTGCATGTCCAGGTCAGGAGACTTGTCCAGACCACAAGCTTTATGGAGCCAAATCCACCTGGTTGACAAAGTAATCGTCTCCACTGGGCCCTTCCGCTGGAGGCCCGAAGCTAAAAGGCACCTGGTCCGATTCTTCATCAAAAATCGGCCGCATTGTCTTGAAAAACTTCGACCGAGACTCGGGATGAAGGAGCAATCGACCACCGGTACCGACTTCCATGGAGTCGCCCCCACCAGGCCTAATGGCACTGATGACATCAGCCCTTTCGGCGCTACAGCAGACTTCTTGATGGTCGTGGTCGAGCACAAGGGCGTCGGACCTGACCTGGCTTCCTTGGTGTGGGAGTCACCGGGCACAACTGGTGCCATGGGAGCCTGCTGCATCCAGACCGGGGTCCTACCAGTACGGCTGTCTTGAACATTTATAGCTGAACATTCCCTCAATGACTTAAGGCTCATTTACTGGCAAGAACCACAATCCTCAATTACATGATCTGAACTGAGGCACCACATGCAGATGCTGTGCAGGTCGGTGATTGACACCTTCACGTTACAGGCTTGACACCGCTTGAACCTGGATGCCTTAGGAGCAGACATACTGATTAAGCGTGTCGAAATTTGGACTATTTTGTCGGATTTATTTGAATTGAAGATTCTCTGATGAGAGTTGTTCCGAAAAGCAGTGTGCTGAACACACAGAAAGAAGGAACTGAGGTACGGGGTCATAGTGACGTAGTATATATGGCAGCCAACCTCACATCCGGAGCCGACGAGTGGCAAGGTCGAGCCAAGAGGGATCGACGGTCAAGTCAAGTCGTACTACACCTCCTGTCGAAAAGGTTTCTGAGCAGTTGACACTGGAAGGGATATCTATATGATGAGAAATCTGTGGGAGAAGGCAATCCATTGAAGTTCTGATGTGCTCGATCCAGGGACAAATGAGCCTCACTATGAGTTTGGCGGTGTGGCCAGAAACTGAGTTACCACGCCATTACGGCTGTATTATAGCACCACCGAACTATGGGTTTGGGGGCAAGGTGGAGGAAAAACCACCAGCAAAATGCTGGAGGTAATTCCGCCACCTTACTGGCAAAAAACTGCCATTTTGGTAGATTTACCACCAGTGGTAATTCCACAGAAATCCCCATGGAGTCCTGTGGACTCCATAAATGGGGACTAAAACCACCATTCCGCCACTTGCAATTTGGCGGTAACTCTGCCGAACCAAGTTGCGTTAACAGTAAATCCGTTTGGTGGTATCTCTGCAGATTTAACGACTGAGAAACCACTAAACTTGTAATGAGGCCCATGGACCTTTTCCCTCTTGAGACGAGCAGCCACACTGTCAGCAGCTCGGTGAAGAACCTTGGAGACAAAGTAAGGCCAAAAGGGACGACCATGAATTGGTATGTCCTATCACAAACCTCAGGTACTTTCTGTGCCAAGGGTGTATGGGCATATGAAAGTAAGCGTCCTGTAAATTGAGGGCCGGAAGGATCTGGGCTAAAGTGACCAATCTGAACTTGTCCTTTCGAAGGAGCTTGTTCAGTAGCCTCACATCCAAGATGGGACCAAGGCTCTGTCCTCTTTTGGCTCCAGGAAATAATGGGAATCCCATTAATTGCTCTTCTCCAAGGTAGGGACATGCTTCATGATGGATTTCTCCGTAGGAGAAGCTATCTCCTGCAAAAAGCAGGGCATCTGCGGGCCGTGGAGGAAGGATGGTCTATAAGTGCTGTAGGAAGGTAAAGTGGTATCCATGGTACACCACTTGGAACGACAAGATATCCAAAGTAGTGTTCAACCAGACCTAGATATGCAGAGACAGACCCCCCCCCCGCCCATCCCTACAGGAGAGTGAGTTAGTGAAGTCCTGACTAAACTTGCTTGACTGAGCTGTCGGAAGCCCGGACAGAAGCTGAGTACTCCTGGTATCTCGGTCGCCTGCTTCACCTGTACTACTGACAGTGGAAACATCTTTGCATTTGTTGGCCATATTCAGTATTGTCTCTGCGTACGCCCATGATAAAAGACGTAGGACGTAGAGGTAGAAGTGAAAGACGGGGCAGGCTTCTCCACAGCAAGGTCAAAGACTTGGCTGTGACCCAAGGTTCCCTGAACTTCTCCAAACAATGGTCAGCCTGGAAACCCTGAGCAAAACCAGAATTTCTGAGCCATGAGTGTCTTCTCTGACTACCGAAGAACTTCACATTTATCTTGCCACACAGTTAGCTGTCTGCAGTCCGGCTATAGAAGGACACGCAGCCTCCTTTCCATCGTCTTCGAGGGAGTTGCAGCCTTCTTGAATTGCTTCAGTCGGTACATTTTGAACCATCTCTGACACCACGTTCCAAAGCATGTAGGTGTTCGCCATCGAAGCTCAAGTCGAATTGACAGCCTGCATCGCTAGGCTACCTGATGCTAAAATCTTCTTTTTAGAACTGGTGAAGCACCGCTTTGCACCGGACCCCTGTTCTACGGATGACTTGTGTTTTTCTTGCGAACTGTTACCGCTGGTATTTGGATTATTTATTCAGCCTTGGACTATATGGACACTTAGGTGTTTACCTATTGTGCTTTCATATTTACTTATACTTTATATATCTCTTTGCAGTTGCTAAATACTAAAGCTCTGCCCCTTTTACTATTGACATCATAAAAAGGGGACGCCGCACGCACCAGGAGGTAGCACCGGTGAAGCACTGCTTTGCCGCTTCGCCGCAGCCACGTGCAGTGCTACACCGGTGACTATAATTCAATATTTCACCCAGAGTGGTCTGTGGATTTGTAAGTGGCTGTGTTGGGTGGGTTGCCCAAGCTACCATCTGATTTTAGTCTGTTGGCTAGTAATTTGAGTGTGCATTCTTTCCCACATAAAATCATGAAACCTCCCTTCTACACTTTACGAACAGGCATGCCGTTGCAGCCACCTACCCAAGAAACCAGTACGAAGCTTTTAAAGAAACGTACCATCTCGTTTAAAAGCTTTTTTGAAACGAAAACTTGTTCCACCCCGAAGAGCGGTCAGATAATGGTAAATAATGCTGCGTTAAAAACACTGAAGGGGCTACCAAATGTGGACACACGTGGCTTTTTCCCAGTGACCTCTGAAAGGGTAGCAGATACTCCTCCCCCCACTGTGTGCGCAGCAATACCAGCGCACATTGGAAGGTTGGGAGCGGGAGTGGAACGTGCGACTGTAAACCACTCAACGCACACGATTTCCTGTAATCGGTCACTAACAGACAGTATGGTTGCCCGAAGTGCTTCTGTAACGAGTGTTGATTCTACTGCTAGTAGGAGCATTGTTTAAGCTTCTTGTTGAGGCGATTCAGGAACACCACAAACTACCAATAAGGCTGAAACCAGCCTCGAAGGCTCTGGCTACTGCTCCTCTTAAAACCCCAAACACCATCACCATCTCACCAGTAGCACTTAATAGGCGTGAAGAAATCAGAAGGGAAGTGGACGCCTATATGACTAGATTTACCCACCCGCCCATTAAGGTGCACCGCAAATTACTTCAATTGATCTGCCTATACTCAAAGGGACTGGTGGTGACAAGCCAAAAATCAAGTGAGAGATGTTCAAATGAGGACAACGGCTCCTAAAAAATGGCCTCTAAGCCGAATCCTTTTATGTCTGAACCAAATGGTGCTCGACATAGTAGTAAACTGACTTCTGCTCCAAGCTCAAATGTCCCGCTGGAAACTAACTCAGACTCATTTGAAGGTCGGGGTGCCGAGATTGCTAACTTGTTACAAGCTCTTCTTCCCAAACCTCAAATAAAAACTCCAGTGCCCCTTGCCATAGTCCCACAACATCACTAACAACCATTAAAAAAGCAAGCTGATGGCCTAAAACATGATCTTCATGCTAACACATTAATTCTTGGCTGCCGTCCTGCCCCTCACCCTCAATATCTGCTTAACAGACATAGGGCCTCATCACGAGTTGGGCGGTACTGCCAGCGCTATTAGCCCTACCGCCAAACCCTCCGGCGTTAATAGCGCCGAATCACGGGTTTGGCGGAACGGTTAGTGCCCATTCCCCATTGGGCCCAATGGCGAAAATTCACGCTACTACCGCCGGCGGATTTCCCGCCGGCGGTAATAGCGCTGAAAATCAGCAATTTTGGCGCCAAGGCCATGATCTGGCAGACCCATAAATGCAGCAGTAATAGCGCTACCGCTGCATTTAAGGGTTACCGCCAAACTCGTGATGAGGCCCATAGTGCCCTTGAAATCTTTTCTGATATAAAACAATTAGAAGATATAGGAACGGCAGACATTGAGCAGGTCGAATTTATTCATGGAAATGTTCTAACCACCATATGTTTGAAGTTGCGCTCTCGTTTGGTTCGTAACATCATTTGGACTGCAAAAAAACAATTATTTGAAATGGGCTTTGTACTTTTGTTAGGTCCCTCTTTTGTTGTTGAGCCTTCTAACTGTCCTGCATCTGTGCAAGCTCCATTTAATTTCGTTTCTGATGAACATCAAATGCAACCCAAATGTGTTTGTAATCGTGAGACAAAAAGTTAACTAAGGCATCAGCACGAGGACAGACTTTTAAAATTTGCATCTTGGAATACTTGTGGGCATCGCCACCTGTTCAATAACAAAGATTCCACACTAAATCAGGTTGATATTATCATGCTGCAAGAAACATGGCTTACTATCTCTCCCTCTTGGCATGATCATATCATGCATTTTACGCCTGCATTGCAAGGCGACAAAGGGCGACCCATGGCTGGCTTAATTACATGCATTAAAACTAGCTCCGACCACAAAATTATTTTTTTCTTATGCGCCAAATCCATTTGTCCAATTGATCGTAGTTTCAGTTTGTTCCGTTCTGTATGCCATATTTAACGTCTATTGGAATTTTCAGGGGATTGACGATACGAAATTTCTTTATGACCTTACTAGTTTGTTAGACTATGTTGTTATGATACCGGACATTGTCCACACTGTTTTAGCCGGGGATCTTAATTTGCATTTCTTTTCGCCTGGGAAAGCTCAAGAAAAGGTCAGACAAACTCACTGGAAACATATGATGTCCTCACGTGGCTTGTGTATGCTCAATGGATTATGTGTGGGGGATATGCCCCCAAATTCTACCTGCCAACGTGGACAGTCAAGAGCTATCATTGACTATATGTATGTTGATTTTAGACTGTTGTCACACGTAGCGGTTTTTCAGGTGTTGCCGGTTGTAGATAGTGACCATCAAATGTTAACTAGCTCCTGGCCCACACCACACACAGTGACATCTAATTCATCCCCAACTTATTCTGGGGTTGTGAGGGCAAATGCCCAAGTGAATCGCGTAAGATGGTCTGAAGAAAGCTTAACTCAATTTGCAAACTCTCTCACATCTGCTTTTGCCCACTCATGACTTAGTGGCGAGGAGAACAATGTGTGTTATTATGACCTCATGCAGAGACATACGATAAATACTCGGAATTCAAAAAAGTCCACAGATACGAGAAGGCACGTCTTTGATGTCCAAGTTAAAAATAAAAAAACAGAATACCGTGCGTTGAGACGCAAAGCCGCATTTCTTTCAGCAAGCCAAAAAATAGCTGCTAATTAAAGCGAAGACAGGTTATAGAAATTGGGTGCGCACACATCGTGCAACTCTTTGGCAAAAGGATGGCGAACACATGTTGAATCTTATGTGCAATCAGAACACCGCACAAATATGGTCAACCCTTAATGAAGCTACAATCACTCCGCAAACGTTGATACAGACTCACAATGTATCTGAACAGGCCTGGATTGAGTACTTTACGAAAATGTACGCTAATCCAGTCCCTTTGGTACCAGTACAGGAAGGTGAGCTATTGCCTGTTTTTCATCTTAACATATTAAGAGCTGAGATACTTCACTACATTTCTTCAATAAGTCAGTCCAGAGGGCCGGGACCAGATGGGTTATCCAATAAGATCTTTAAACTCAATCCCGAGCTATGGACAGAGATTCTGTTTCAAATCTTCCAAAACATTAATGTTACTCAAAGCATTCCGTTATCATGGAAACATTCAATTATAATTCCACTGTTCAAAAAAAAAGGTGATTGCAATAACCCTCAAAGTTATCGACCAATTGCCATGTTGGATGCCCCGGGTAAACTGTACAGTCGTATCATACTGCAAGAGTTGAGCGACTGGACTAGGCACAAAGCCAAAAGAGATCCATTCCAGGCAGGCTTTGTCAGTGGGATGGGCACAGCGCCTAACATGCTCATCCTTAATTTAATTAAGAGTAAGTATGCTGAACATAAGCAAAAACTATACATAGCCATTGTTGATTTTAGCAATGCTTTTGATTCAGTCGACTGCCAGCTGCTCTTTAGGAAACTTCAACAATATGGATGCCCTTCTTCTATTCTTACTTTAATTAAATTACTGCATTCAAACACCTCGTAGCAAGTAAGACTCTCCCTAGATGGTTTATTGTCCGCCTCCATTCCAAGAAATCGAGGACTAAAGCAGGGGTGCATTTTAGCCTCTACTATATTCAACCTATTCCTATTGGATATAGGTACTAAGTTTGAAGAGACAATTTCAGATGCCCTTAAACTAGGCATTCAGAAGATCATCTGGCTCCTATACGCCGATGACCGGGTGTTACTTTCTTGCTCTCTGTGTGGTCTTCAAAACCTATTGAACAAACTCCAAGAGTATGTTAATGAAAACAATCTCATTATCAATTCAGATAAAACGCAAATAGTAATCTGGCCTCCTTTTCCAAAGAAAAAAACATCTAACCATAAATGGACCCTTCAAAATCAAGAAGTAGCCATAGTTTCGCAATATAAATATTTGGGTCTTCAATTTACAGAATTGCTAGACAATCACATCTACATAGCAACTTTGGATGCCAAAATTCGTTCATTAACATCACAAGCTAAAATATTGCTGTATAGATATGGTAAATTCACACTCATGCATATAATCACATTTTTTCAGCAAAAAGTGGTTCCCATAATTAGTTATGGAGCAGAGACAGGGTCACCAAAACCAAGATCTTTTTGGGACCATTACGAAACATACTTTTGCAAGACTGTATTAGGTCTTCCCAAATGTACTCCGTTACCCCTACTACGCCATGAATTAGGAACCATCTCTATTTACAGCCAAGTTTTGTGGAAATTTGCACTCTCTCCAGAAAATGTTTGGGGCATTCTTGCTAAACATCTGCTCAGTTCTCGTCTTAATCTTCCTAAAAAATGGACCGATTGTGTGTTAGAAGCATTAACTGATGCTGACATGTCTTTTGAACTCCTTTGATGAATCCCACAAAAGCTAAATTGCAACTGTATCGGTTTGATTGGATCCATACACGTAAACAATGCTCGAAATATGTGGATGGTGGAACAATAATGTTATCCCATGAAAGATTACGTTCCATTGGAACCATATTTAGTCAAATGCCCGTCTAACTTTGTAAGATCCCAGATGTTACGGATTCGGCTCAATTTATGCTTGACGAAGCAGATCCTAGGTAAGAGACAATTGATCCTTAAAGGTGACACATTGTCAGCTTCCGATTCTACCACTGGTGTAATACCCTTCTTTCTCTCTTCAACCTCCTCACCTGTGGAGTCGAAATCCTCTTCAGCTGGACTGAGTGCTCGATGCGCCGTATAATCCTTTTCCTTTTTTCGAGATTGAGAGTGTCTCCCACAAGAGGAAGCCACAGTGAGAGCGTGTAAATGCGCCCTGACCGTGTCCCCCTCCCGGGAGAGACGGGAAGGGGGAAAAAAGCCAGAGTAGGCAAAAAACCCCTTGGACCGGTAAGTATCCTGATGGCCGCTGGACGTGTATGCAGATGAATGATGGGAGAAGGCAGCAACCGGAACCAGGTGGAATTATAATGCAGCGAAAAACGCCAAAAGGTAAAGAAAACAAAGTAAAGGCAAAGAGCTGGAACTAAGGAATGGAGGTAGAGAGGAAACGAAAGACTGGGACCGGAGTAGGACCGGTAATAAGGACGGAAAGAGTAAGAGTAAAAATGCTCGAGGAGCAAAAGGTAAACAGCGTGTAGCAAGACCGCGGCAGCGAGGAAAAGCAGCTGACCGTGGAAGGTTGCAACGCGCTGTGCTCAGGGAGAGGAGTGGTTAAATAGCGCTACGGCGGAGAAGACTAGACCGCATAGAGAGAACGTAGCGTCAGCGTGACGGGAATCAGGAAGTCCCTAAGCGGCAGCGGGGCCAAAGACGCCAGGTGCGGAGGCGGCGCATGACAGTATGCCCCCTGCCAAGACCCAGGCCACCCGGTTTGCCGGGATGCAAACGATGAAACTTCCGGAGAAGGATAGGAGCGTGGATGTGTGCAATTGGTTCCCAAGAGTCCTCAGTATGTGAAAAACCTTTCCAATGCACCAGGTATTCCAGGCGCCCTTTGCGGTATCTGGAGTCCAGCAACCCGGACACTTCATAATCAGGAGCATCAGGTGAGTGAGAAAGAGTGGGGAAAGGACGAGCCCTTAATGACTGTTCGGCACTCTTCAAAAGAGATGCGTGAAACACTGGGTGAATCCGCCTAAGAGAATGTGGCAGCTTAAGGCGGAAGGCCACTGGATTGATCTTGGCAGAAATGGGATAGGGACCGATAAACCTGGGGGACAGTTTAGATGGGCGAGACCATCTAGGAAGGTATTTAGTAGATAACCATACCTTGGAACCAACCTCCCAATCAGGTACAACCTGCCGGTGCCGGTCAGCTTGCCTTTTGTAAGCCTGGAGGCTATCTCTGAGATTCAACTTGGCTTTGTCTTGGATGTCCTTTATTCGGATAAGTGTCTCTTCTACCGCCGGAAGTGCAGGTTTGCAGAAAAAATGTGGAATGATGGCTCGGGGATGAAAGCCATATGAACAATAGAATGGAGACATTTTGCTTGCGGAATGACTGGCATTATTATATGCGAACTCCGCTGTCGGCAGCATATCCACCCAGTTGTCTTGTTCCATATTGGTATAGCTGCGCAAATATTGTTCCAAGGTGGCGTTTAACCGCTCTGTCTGCCCATTGGTATGGGGATGATATCCTGATGACAAAGCGCGCTGAATATTAAGAGCGGCGCATAAGGACTTCCAGAATCTGGAGACGAATTGGCTTCCTCGATCTGATACAATCTTGTCGGGGAGACCATGGAGTCGAAACACATCTTTAATGAACACTAATGCCATACCATCGGCAGTTGGTATACCAGGGAGTGGAGAAAAATGAGCCATCTTGGTGAGAGAGTCGATGGACACCATTATGCATGTACATCCGTGGGACAAAGGTAAGTCCACAATGAAATCTGTAGATATATGACTCCACGGACGTTCCGGGATGGCATCTTGTTGTAGCAGACCTATGGGTTTCTTTGTGTTGTTTTTACTCTGACAGCAGACTCTGCAGGACTTGACATAATGTTTAACATCTTTAGACATATTAGGCCAATAAAAAGCTCTACTAATCAAGTCCAAGGTGCTGGTTTGTCCCCTATGGCCTGCTGTCTTGTGATCATGGCACCAGGACATTATGTCTTTTTGAAGAGGTTTGGATGGTATCCAGATCCTCTGTTTCTTCAGGAACAAACCATCCTTTTGGATCATGTCGCGAGGTTCTGGATGTAAGGAGACAGCTTCTTTTATCCGTTGAAACAGGGAAGAGATAGTGGCAACAATGCGGTTCCTGGGAAACAACTTTTCCGGGCAGGATGAGGCAACATGGGAGGAGAAAGCCTTTCTGGACAGAGCATCTGCCAAAGTGTTTTGGCTTCCAGGAATATATGTGATGGTAAAGTCATATTGTGAGAAAAAATGCGCCCACCGGGCTTGTCTGGAATTGATGCAATCCATTGACTGTAAAACTTGTAAATTCTTATGGTCGGTCCGGATTACAAAAGGGTGGTTGCACCCCTGTAAGAGGTGTCTCCAGACTTCACAGGCTTTTTTCATGGCTAGTAGTTCACGTTCTATTACTGAATAATTCCGTTGACTCGGAGTGAGAGTTTTTGATAGATATGCTATTGGGTGTTCCGCGTTGTCATGCTCTTGTAGTAGAACTGCTCCTATTGCTGCGGCAGAGGCATCTGTCTCAACAATAAAAGGTTTGCTTTGGTCTGGCTGGCATAGGATGGGAGCGCTGCAGAAGCTCTTCTTCAAGAGTTGAAAGCTTTCTTCAGCCTGTGGGCTCCAAATGAAAGGCACAGATGTCTTCTTTAACAAATTGGTAATTGGTAGGACAGTGTTGGAAAAACCTGGCACGAAACGCCTATAAAAATTAGCCAGGCCCAGGAATCTCTGAACTTCTTTGACTGAGGAAGGAGCCTGCCAATGGAGAATGGCCTCAACCTTCTTTTGATCCATTTGTACTCCTTGTGGTGAGAGGATAAACCCTAAGTAAGGGATCGAGGATACCCCAAAAACACACTTTTCACGTTTGGCCAATAAATGATGTTTTTTAAGGCGCTCCAGGACCTCAGTGAGATGTAGTAGATGTTCTGACATAGACTGTGAAAAAACAAGTATGTCGTCAAGGTAAACCACAACTGAAATAAACAATAAATCAGAGAATATTCGGTCTATGAACCTTTGGAATATAGCGGGAGCATTGACCAGTCCGAAAGGCATAACGTAGTATTCGTATAGGCCGAATGGTGTCCTGAAAGCCGTCTTCCATTCATCTCCTGGACTCACTCTGAGTAAATGATATGCATTGCGCAGATCCAATTTAGAGAAGACTGTTGCTCCCTGTACAGATTCCAAAATGTCAGGAATGAGGGGCATGGGATATCTATCCTTACAAGTGACTTTATTGAGTCCCCTGTAATCGATGCATGGTCTGAGGTCCTTAGAATCCCTCTTTGGAATAAAAAACAAGGGAGCACCCGCCGGGGATTTAGAGGGTCTGATGAGACCGTTGCACAAGTTGTCATCCAGATATTTTCGTAAAGCGTCCTTTTCAGTCTTGGATAAAGCAAACATTCGTCCAAATGGGACCAGGGCATTAGGTATTAGCTCGATAGAGCAGTCCTCCGGTCTGTGAGGTGGTAATGCCATTGGAGCGGATTCAGCAAACACCATAGGGTATTCTTCCAATACCGAGTCAATGGAAAGCACCCCTATACTCGTGGGGAGAACAGTGGGAGATATCTTTACCTCCTGGTAATGTGCTTCTTTAAAGCAGTGTGTCTGGCAATAGCTGGAATTAAACTGCAAAGTGTTAGACTTCCAGTCGACATGGGGATTATGTTGTCGCAACCAGGTAATCCCCAAGATAAGAGGAAAATGGGCTGCTCGAATGATGTCAAAAGTAATGACTTCTGAATGTTGAAATATAGTCAGAGGAAGGGGTTCGGTTGTCTGAACAATGAGTCCTGAACTCAAAGGTGTGCCGTCTACTCCTTCTACTTTCTGACCGTGGCTGCGGTCTATCCGTGAAGCACCCACTTTGTCTACCCAAAGGGTGTCAGCGAAGTTTCCTGCGGCACCGCAATCCAAGAGAGCCAGCGTCTCTACGGGGCTGCCATTGATAGTAACCTGGACCGTTATAACCATCAGGCGGGAATCTTCAGAAGGGTTCGAGGAATCAATAGACATAGTAACGTAGGGACTGGAAGATTGCCCTCGATAACCCGTCCCCACTAGGTTCGAGGGTTTGCGTTTTCCGCCGGTTTCTTGGTTAGTTCAGAACAATTATGCACCGTGTGGCGATCAGAGGCACAGTAGGCACATAGGCCCTGTTCCCTTCTCCTCCTTCTTTCTTCAGGTGTTAAAGAACGGCGAGTAGTGCCGATTTGCATGAGCTCATCGTGAGGTTTGGGCGCTGCCGAAGGAGGTGAGGAGGTCCTTGAAAAGGAGGTACGTGCTTTTCTTCTTTCTTGACGCCTTTCTTGCATCCTGAACTCCATCTGAAGGGCGGCCGTCATAAGATCCTGCAGGGAAGTAGGCCGAGGAAAGTGAGCCATTTCATCTTTTAATTCTTCTCGAAGTCCTCTGCGGAACAAAATAAATTGAGACTGTTCAGACCAACCCGTCTCCATGGCCAATCTCTTAAATGAGGAGATATAAGACAGCACATCAAACTGTCCTTGACGAATGTCCATCAAGTCTTCACCAGCTGCCATTGAGACTTCGGGTCTCTCAAAGGTTTGTTTAACAAAAGCCATGAATGCATCGAAATTCTGAAGGACAGGGTCATTTCCGGTGACTAGAGGGGTGGCCCAAGCTAGAGCGTTCCCTGTCATATTAGACACCAGGAATCCAACCTTGGCATGATCTGAGGCGTAGGTGCGGGTTCTGAAGGAAAAATACACCCTGCAAGCGTCAAGAAATTCTTTTAGGGTCTTGGGGGAACCATCATACTTCCCTGAAGACAAAGGCATAGGGGGCAGGTCTGTGTTGGGGGGCTCCCTTACTGCCACCATTTGTTTTAACAGATTGTTTTCAGTTTTCATATTCTGCATTTCTAGAGAAAGGCTTTGTACCGCAGCGATTAGTTCCTGCACTTGCTCAGGAGTAGCCATGATTGGTGTTTGTAGGCGTTGCAAACTGTCAGCTTCCGATTCTACCACTGGTGTAATACCCTTCTTTCTCTCTTCAACCTCCTCACCTGTGGAGTCGAAATCCTCTTCAGCTGGACTGAGTGCTCGATGCGCCGTATAATCCTTTTCCTTTTTTCGAGATTGAGAGTGTCTCCCACAAGAGGAAGCCACAGTGAGAGCGTGTAAATGCGCCCTGACCGTGTCCCCCTCCCGGGAGAGACGGGAAGGGGGAAAAAAGCCAGAGTAGGCAAAAAACCCCTTGGACCGGTAAGTATCCTGATGGCCGCTGGACGTGTATGCAGATGAATGATGGGAGAAGGCAGCAACCGGAACCAGGTGGAATTATAATGCAGCGAAAAACGCCAAAAGGTAAAGAAAACAAAGTAAAGGCAAAGAGCTGGAACTAAGGAATGGAGGTAGAGAGGAAACGAAAGACTGGGACCGGAGTAGGACCGGTAATAAGGACGGAAAGAGTAAGAGTAAAAATGCTCGAGGAGCAAAAGGTAAACAGCGTGTAGCAAGACCGCGGCAGCGAGGAAAAGCAGCTGACCGTGGAAGGTTGCAACGCGCTGTGCTCAGGGAGAGGAGTGGTTAAATAGCGCTACGGCGGAGAAGACTAGACCGCATAGAGAGAACGTAGCGTCAGCGTGACGGGAATCAGGAAGTCCCTAAGCGGCAGCGGGGCCAAAGACGCCAGGTGCGGAGGCGGCGCATGACACACATACTGCCGACATTGTAATGATCCACTTCAAATCGAATCTTTGTGCCACTTGGTGGTTGAATGTCCTGCTTTGAGTATAACCCGGAATAGATTGTTTAACAAGTGCTGTCAATTTCTATAATTACACTCTAGTGATGAAATATGGACCTATCTTCTAACTAGCACAAAGACCTCCATACAGATTGCACTAGTTCAATTTGTTAATGCTGTTATTCCATCCTAGTTAAATGGAATCCAAAACTGGTTGTAACTTGAATTGAACAGAAGATGTGTATTATAAAGGTGGGGGGATCAAGTGGACATTATTTTATATGATGAAATCCCCTGTTGGCATTACAGCTCTTCTTTGATTCTTCTTTTGTTTTGATTACTTCAAAAATTTTTTATTATTTTGCATATTGTGTAAAATGAGATCTTAATTGTATTTTGTAAAGTAATTTTCTGGTGTAAATTTTGAAAGGTTGATTTATCAGCCAACGAAAATAAAAAAAATAAAAAAATCTTCATAGTCATGTCCAACTAATTGCTTTGTATGTGAGGTGGGAGAGACAGAAAGGAAAGTTATGGACTAAAGCCTCGCTATGGCAAGCTAAACTGGCAGGCTTGGTAGTTAGGATGAGAAGGAGCCAACCTATATTTCTTTCCAAGCTCTTTGTCCACCATAGGAGTACAGCTGGATTTCTACCCGATTAATCGCACTGGGTCGAATTGGCTATGTTAAAGGGCAAAAACATAGCCACATCAAGTATGTCCGTCAGCTAGTGGCACCTAGATGGAGCTCCTAGCCCAAGGGTCTCCACCACCTTCCATATGGTTCTTTTGTAGGCTTCATGCTCTGTGTGAATTTAAAGAGTGGCCCAACTCCAGCAAAGTGTCAAGCCCATTTACGTCACAGAGATTTGCGGCCAGCTCGGTCAGAGCCTTGTCCTCCCAGTACAATTCCTCTGGAAAATCCACATATGGCTCAGATGAGGGTTGCAGACCAAAAGGTAAGGGATCCCCTTCTTCAAAGATTTTTTCCATTCTCAACAGAAACTGAAGGCTGAAGGTTGTAATAAAGTTTGGTGCCAGCCCTGTGGCGGATGGCACTGAGGAAATAAGTGACACACTAAAAACTAGCGTTGTAAAGTCAGCGCTTGCTGTCAGTGCAGATTGTTTGCTGCCACTGGCCAGAGCCCCTTGGCGCCACTAGACTACCCTTGGCCAGGGGCTGTGCCAAGGAGCCGATGCCTGCTTGCGAAGGCACAATGGGTACTGTGGCTACAATTGGCGCTGAGACCTTTGCAAATATTACCAACATCTTGGCCTTAAAGTGTTCCCATTACTCCCAAGTAGAGGAACTAGTGGGGGAGATCATCTGCTTCTGTCTAGGAGATGAATCCCCTTCTTCATACTTTCTAGAGTAACGCCTCTTTCTTTTTTGAGAAGGATAAAGAAAATTATGCCTTTCCAATGCTCAATGTTGGAAGACTGGGGATCGGCCAGTTCCTCCATCTCTCAAATTACTAATATGTTCCCTCTTAGTCTCCTGGGGATACAGAAGGGGGATGAGAGAAGCCCTTGTGGGGGGCGATAAACAGCTTTTCCCCCTGTCCTGGGAGAGCCTTTGGTTGCATGGCCTTTTGGGAGCCACAGCCTTCGGTTTTCTTTTTGTCCCTCAAGCACCAGATCCACTCCTGATGAGGGTCTGATACTGACACTTTGTCCCCACAGTTGTCAGAGGGAACAGGGGGAAGACACCTTGCATGGGTTAAAAACTGCAGTGCTGTCGTAAAAGGGCAGGCAAGGCACATTCAGTAGGAGAGAACTGGCAATTCTAACACGACCAGACAACAATCTGGGACCCCACTTGAGGGGTACAGAAGTTGGTCTTGACACTACCCACAGAATCAAAGGAAGCTCAATGCCTCTCAATGCAGGTTACTCTTACAGATACTCACTCTGCAAGCCTATGAAAGAGGGGCAGTAAGAGTAGCTTCTCTGTCCAGACCCTAAGGCACAAACAAGGAGTATACATACACAATACACAAGACAAGCCTTTATGGGCCCAGCCGTAACATACAGCGGATGCCTTCTGTGAAACAGAAATCAACACACTGCTGCATGAGTTACAATATGGACTACATTTAAGACAAAGGAAGGGGCAGATATTGCCTCCTAAAGAATAGGAGCCAATCTCTATGCAAAGGAATACACAGAGGAACAGGTGGACACAATAGAATACTTACCAGACACAAAGAGCCAAAGAGGAAGTCAAGGCGAGGGACATCGATAAGTACAGTTCAAGGCAATACACATTCAGAACAGGAGCACCAGAGCTAGGAATAAGGAAACCTGTACAAGCCAAAAGAACTAGCTAACTAGAGTGAGGTATCTGTGGCACACAATAAGAAACTAGGTAACTATCAATCTGTAATAGGGCACTGAATCTAGAAATCTGGGGAAAGCTGTGAAACTGAACTAGAAACACACAAGCTATAGAAGGCAGGAACATCGGACTATGAACTAGAACAAAGAGAAAACAAATAAATAGAAGCAAGAGAAACCATACAGAGTAAAACTTGAGTCTAAATATTGTATTTTATTAAATTTAGAAAGCGCTTTCGGCAAAGCGCTGTACAAACAAGTGCAGTATAAATTCATGGGATACAAAGCATTAAGAAATTGATTAAAAAAACATGAGAAAGCACCACAGGTCAGAACTAAGCAAGTAAAGGGAGCGGAAAAGATGTAACGAAGGGGACAATCTAATGTCAAGGGGAAGAGAATTCCATAACCTAGGGGCCAGTAAAGTAAAAGAGCAGAAACAAGATGTGCACAGGTAGGCATTGGGACGGGCATATAGAACTAGATGGCAGAACAGAGACCTAAAGGGCACATGAAATGACAGTAAAGAAGAAAGATAGGGTTGGGGGGCAAAACTATGTGTACTTTTGTAAACAATGGTAAGAAAGTGTAAGAGTATCAGATGAACAAGAGAAAGCCAAGAAAGTGAACAAAGCGAGAAAGAAACAAGAGGTGCAGGGAGGGAGCAAACAAAGAGTATGAATAGCAGAATTGAAAATAGAACACAAGGGCGCACGACGGGAGGAGTGAAGACCGATAAGAAGAGAGGAGCAGTAGTCTAGCCGAGAGCAAGCGAGAGTAGTGATGAGTAGATTAGTCGCATGGAAGTTCAAGTGGGGATGAGCCTTCCAATTTGTATTTTGTATTTATTTTGTTTTTATATAACGCTTTACACCAAAGCGCTGCACATAAGAACAACAACGGTACAATAACATGAAATTAACATTCGAAACACAGCATATATCAGCAGTTACAATAACCTTCATTAACCAGTCGAGAAAAGGTAGGATCGAAGAGAGACCCGAAAGGATAAATAAACAGTGATAGAACAAAGAGAGAGTGGGAGAGCATTCAAGTGTAAAGGTGCCAACCGAGACAGAGAACGGAACCGAGATTGAGCACTTGGAGGGCGAGGAACAATAAGAAGAAAATGAGAAGAACGAAGTGAACGAGAAGGAGAATAACATGAGATTAGAGATGAGAGATAAGGAGATGCAAGGCCATAGAGGGATTTAAAAACAAGACATAAAAAATTTAATTTTAAACGATGATGAAAAGAGAGCCATCCTAGATCAGTCAAAGAAGAAATAGAATCATGAGGAGCAAGAAGACAGTGAACACAAATAGAAGAATTAAATACAGATTCCAGAGGAGCAAGACGAGACAAAGGAAGTCCAAAGAGTGTGGAAGAACAATAGAAAAGCTGCGAGAAAATGAGGGCAGACACCAGCATTTGAGTGGCCTTAAAGGTCATGAAAGGACGCGCTTTTCGAATGTTGTACAAATGAAGTCGACAGATATATAAAGAAATATGGTGACTGAAGGAAAGATCTGAATCAAAATAAAGACCCAGATTACGGGACACAGAAGAAGTAGGCAACTGCTATGGAAGAAATTATATGAATGGAGGGGGCGTACAAGAAGAAATAGTGGTGGAAGGAAAGAAAAGAACCTCAGTTTTAGCGGCATTGAGTACCAAGAAGTCGTCTGTCATCCAAGACTGAATGGCGAGGAGACATGCGTTAAGCTTAAGGTAATTGTCGTCAGTGAAGTGTGGAAAGCAAAGAAAGAGTTGCGTGCCATCTGCGAGAATCCAAAGGAAGAAATAACCCCAGCAAGTGAGGAAGTATAAAAAGAAAAAAGAAAAGGACCAAGAACCGAACCTTGAGGAACACCATAGATAAGTGGACACGTTTCAGAGGTAACCCTGGCCCAAGAGACTGAAAAAGTCCTCTGGGACAGGTATGACTCAAACCAGGATCAGGCAGGGCCAGAAAAGCCAAAAGAGGAAAGAGTAGACAGTAGAAGTGTGTGATCAACGGAGTCGAAAGCTGCAGAAAGATCCAAGAGAATGAGAAGAGTGCTTAGCATGACATGCAGAATGAAGAGAGTCCAGAACAGAGAGAAGAGCACTCTCAGTGGAATAACCAGGACGGTACCCAGATTGAAAACAAGGGAGAATAAAATTACGAGAAACAAAAGTAGAAACCTGACAATAAACATAACGTTCAAGAATTTTAGAAAGATAAGGTAGGAGTCAAATAGGTCGAAAATTAGAAGCAGGGGATACATCAGCAGAAGGTTTTTTTCAAGATTGGAATAATGGTAGCATGCTTAAATGAGGATGGAAAACCGAAAAGGATAGGCAGGAGTTAAACAGAATTGTGAGATAGGGAACAGGAAGAGGGTAGGCTTTAGGAATAAGTGCAGATGATATAGGATGATCCACTGGGGAAGAAGTAGGGTGAGCACGAGCAAGGAGAAGAAAGGTATCCTCATTAGTGATGGGAACAAACCCAGCAAAGATCTCCTTGGGAGATACCAAAGAGATAGGAGGAGCAACTTGCATATTGGATGATTCAATTTCAGATCTAAATGAGGAGACCTTAGAAGTGAAATAGAGCGCAAGATCTGTAGCAATAAGGGTGGAATCAATTGAGGGATCAGGAGTAGGAGAAGAAAGGAGACGGGAACGAGTTTGAAAAAGTCACCTAGGATGAGAAGACAGAGTGTAAGAGATCAGAGAAGTAAGATTGTTTAGCAGAGTGAAGACAATTATCATAGAGAGCATGGTAAGATGCATAGGAACTGTAACTCACTGCTGTTTTTTGCTTTAAGCAGTATCTTTCTAAACACCAGAGAACAGGTCGCATGGCACGAAGATGGTGAGAAAGCCAAGGTTTAGGGGTTTTTTGTGAGGGGTAAAAAGTTGAAGAAAGGTACAGTGAGTCAAGAGATGATGAAAGCGAATAAGAAAGGGCAGAGGCAGCCTCATCCATTGCCAGAGTGGAAAACATTGCATGAGACACCAATTTATAAGTGCTAGTAGAAATGACGAGTGTAGTATTAAAATTGTGCAGATCGCGACGAGAGTAAGAGGGAGGGGTTAAAAGAGGCAAAGCGCAAGAGGAAAGATTTAGAGTAATAGAGAGCAAGAGAAGATGATGGTCTGACAAATAGACCGGGAGAGAGGACACAGGGCATGTAGTAAGAGAGGAGGTAAATATAAGATCTAAACAAGGGCCTGAAATGTGAGACGGAGGAGTGGAAAGAGGAACCAGATAATTAGAATCAAGAATAGAGAGAAATGGAAGAGCAGTGTGTGTTGTTAATAGATGGAGGTTAAAGTCGCCAAGAACTATAAGTGGAATGGCAGTGGGGAGCAAAAAAGACAACATATACAATACAAATATTGTAGAGCTGGAATCGACAAGACTTAGCGATAGCAGAGATATGGGGAGCAAAGGAAAGATTGGTGTCAAAAATGACACCTAAGTTATGAGCAGAGCAGAGATATTAAAGGAAACCGAGGAGGGGGAACATAATTAGAGGACAGAGGGACAGAGCAAGAGGGAAAGGATTTCTGTTTTTGAGGCATTAAGATAAAGTAGGAGATCATTCATACAGGACTGGACCGCAAGAAGACAGGTTGAGATAGTCGAGTAGAGAGATTCAGAAAATGATGAAAAAGAAACAAAGATGTTTGAGTCGTCCATATAGAAGTCTGACGACAACCCAAATGATTGAGATGACAGAGAAAGGGGAGTGGTATAAGGGAAAAAAGAAGAAGGCCAAGGTCTGGGCTTTGAGGGATACCATGAAAAAGAGGATAGGTAGGGGAGGTTTTGCCAAACCAGGAGACTGAGGAAGAGCGACTACTAAGATAGTAAGAATACCAATGCAGAAAAGAACATGAGAAACCAAAAAAGGAAAGAGTAGGATGATCCACGTTGAAGGCAGATGATGGAGGCGAATAGGAATTGAGCATAGCTTAGTGTGCCGAAAGTAAAGAATGGGAAACACTAAGTAAAGCTGTTTCCGTAGAATTAAGCGGACGGAAGCCTGATTGCGAAGGGGAGAGTACAGAGTTGTAATCAAGATAGGAGGACATTTGAGAATAGACCACACATTCAAGTATCCTAGATAGGAAACACTGGAGAGAAATAGGGCGATAATTAGAAAGGGGAGAGGGATCAAGGTAAGGTTTCTTTAGAATGGGAATAACTGTAGACCGGGGCAGAGCAGGGAACATGGAAGGGGACTGTAGGGACTTGGCACAAGGAGCAGGGTCACTGGCTGGCTCAATTAGCAAACCTGGAATATGCAGGGACACTGGACAAGGGAAAGACATAAGGAGACTGGGGAGGCTAGAGCATCCACAGCATGGCTGGAGAAATTGGAGCAAGGCAGCACATGTGCACAGATCAGTCACAGGCAAGGCATAAGCCATTAAGCAGAGAGCAATTCCAATTGAGTTCCAGCTGCCAAAGGTTGAAACAGAGAAATTATTCACCGTAATGATCTTTATCTGGATTCTTCTCCCGCAGATTCCTCATCTTGATAGATATCCATCATCATCCAGCTCTGCTGCTTGGAAACTTTTCGTCAGGGGGCGTAGTGGACCTCGACTCGGCTGTTGATCTGTCTTGCTCGACTCTCGATCGTCGGCTCTGGAAGTGACGCCAGGCGTCGTATATATATAGCATGTCACTACGCCCCATGCTTCAGTTCCTCCCTTTTTTCCACCCCATGCATGAACATTGCAGAAGGAAAAACCGCAGGAGGAGGCTAATCAGCCGGTAAAAAACTTAACAAGTATACATCCCAACAGGGTGATCCCACACAACAATAATTGAAAAATTCTTGTTATATTCTTTTTTAGTGAATGAGACAGAAGCAGTCATCCAAGAGCCATCACCAGATGTTTTTTCGTTTAGACAGACGCGACAAGCCACAGAACTTTCTGAGCGGGGATGGATGGGAGGGTCGATGAGGAATCTGCGGGAGAAGACTCCATAGAAAGATCATTATGGTGAGTAATTTCTCCTTCAATGGATTGCCTTTTTCCCGCTGATTCCTCATCTTGGTAGACTGCCCAAGCAGTTAGAATACCGGAGGAGAGCAGAATGTTTTAAACAACTAGATTCTGTAGAATCGCCCTACCAAACTGTGCATCAGCTTCCTTTGCAACATCCAATTAATAGTGCTTGGTGAATGTATGTAAGGATGACCAAGTGGCTGCCGACATATGTCCCCAACAGGAACCCCTCTTTGGAGGGCTGTGGAAGCCGAAAACCCTCTGGTTGAGTGAGCCCTGATGCCCGCTGGAAGCTCTCTGCCTGCCGATTGGTAACACTCGGATATGCACAAAATAATCTAACGTGACCGGGTTTGTTTGGTTATGGCAAGACCTTGTCGAGACAAAGAATGGGCCACAAACAACTGGTCTGACTTCCAAACTCGGATGTTTTATTTTTATTTTTTATTGTATTTGGTTAAAAAACCTTTACAAAAGAATTCTTTATACAAAATCTAATACATTTCTCTTTACAATTACTCTAAAATACACAAAACATAGATTTAAAAACAAAAAAGCAATATGCACACGTGAATTAATCCAAAACATTCATGCATCATATACCTCTTATACAAAGACAACTCCTCATAGATCATTAATATCCTTCAACTTGGAGTCAATGTTTGTTAGGATCAATAGTAATCTTAAAGTGAGCTTAGTACTTTCAACCAGCATACATCTCTGCCATAATGTTTCACGAGACAGATTAGAGTTGGAGATCATATAATTCCCAAACCTCGACTGTCGCAAATCTTCAAAATATTCGCAATAGACAACTAAGTGTTTAAGAGTCTCGAGAATGGACACATCCTTACAAAATCGGCAAGAGCCATTGTTAGATTCTTTATAACAAATGCCCCATTTACACAAACGTTCATTGGTGTGAAAAAGATTTATTTTTGAATCGTAGGTATGTATTACGACCCGAAGCAGAAGGAAACTGCATGATATAACCAGGTCTGTCACCCCATTTTCTTCTAAACTGGGCAAACTCATAGTAGGATCGGTAGGACCCAATTCTATCTGCCTGCCAACTCCAATAATATAAATACAATTTTTGTTTACAGCTAGGTAAACATAATAATAGATCTTCCTTCAAAATACCAAGAAGAGCCATTAAATCATTCATTTTTTCAGCATATTTGGTTAAAGATCTCATACAACCCATAAGATGTTGTTCGTTCAGGTCTTCGTAAAGAGAGTTACCAGGAGGATCCAGAATTATTGCATAATTGTTCAGAAGTCTCCAGTTCCGTTTAGCAGATAAAGGAAGAATACCTAGTTCATGACGAACTATATCATTTGGAACGGATGCAGGAAGCCCTAAAACACTTTTCCAAATTCCTCCTTGAAGTGTGTCTAAGATGTCATCTATTTCGTAAATACACATATCTAATATATAAAGTAAAGATTGTTCAACTTTTAGGAGGTAAAATTGAAGAACGGGCAAGAGAGAGAAACCACAGTATTTCCCCATGATTATTCTCATTTGAGAAACTAGGGGTTTAATTTTCTCACACATTTTATCTTTCCACCAGATCTTTGAAAAAGAGTTCGATAGAGGATACCCCAAATATTTGACTTCTTGGATAATGGCAGCTCGAGTACCTTCCATGAACGATGTGTATGAACAACTCTTTTTGTGACCATCCTTAAATATCAGAATTCGTGATTTGGATTGATTGATTTTCAGATTATGAGTATTGGCATAACAGATGAAAGCATTTAGTTTATGCTGTAAGCCGAACAGTGTTTTGTCGAAAATAAGGATGTCATCAGCAAAACCAATATAGTTCAATCTAGTTCGACCAATTAGAATAGGATAGACATTTTCCTTTACCCAACATTCCTCTATGTCACATGTATACAAATTGAACGGTTCATAGACAAAAAGTCGAAAACTTAATGTCGAAAAGCAAAAATGTCGAAAAAAAAATGTCGAATGCAAAAAAGTCGAAAACACATACATATAATAGGAAAAGTCATAATTTCGAAAAAAAAATGTCGAAAAAAAAATCGAAAACCCAAAACACTTTTTTTTTTTTTTTTTACACAAATACTAACATTTTTTATGGGGGGGGGTCCCCCCCCAACCCCCCCATCCCAAACCCCTACCCCAACCTCCCCCCCCTCCTCCCCATCCCCCCCACCCCCCATAGATATACCTTTAATTATTTTAAAAAAATCTTTAATATAATACTAAATAATTAATTAATTATTTAAGAAACCCATCCCAAACCCCTACCTCCAACCCCCCCTCCTCCCCATCCCCCCCACCCACCATGGATATACCTTTAACCATTTAAAAAAATTATGTTTTATAAACTATAATTAATTAATTATTTATTTAAACATTAATTCGAAAAAAAATCGAAAAAAATTCGACATTTTTGTAATTCGACATTTTTATTTTCGATTAAATATTTTCGACATTTTGTCTTTCGACATTATTGTATTCGACATTATGACTGGATACCAAATTGAACAGCACGGCTGCCAGAGTACAGCCTTGTTTCAACCCAATTTTAGATGGAATTTTGTCAGTTAACATACCTTCCTTATTAAGGCGCACTCTGTAAGTGGTATCAGTGTGAAGTAAGCGTATTAGCGCTATCAGATATACCGGGAAGCCCATCACCTTCATCTTCAACCACAGATGATCCCTTAGCACAGTATCAAATGCTGAGCTCAAATCAAGAGCTGCCATATAAACTGCACCCGAATGATTATGTTTGGAATTTCACTCAATATGTAAAATTAGTGTAGCATTTAGAGAGCATCCCATTTGCCAACGAAATCCAGTCTAGAATTTTGAGAGAATGGCATTAGTTTTCATAAAGACTTGAAGTTCTTCAAGAATTAGTTGACAGAATACCTTAGAAGATGCATCAGTTAACGCGATAGGTCAAATATTACCAGGGTCGTCAATGGGGCCTTTTTTATATATAAGGATAACATTTGCAGAGCACCATGATCTCGGAATTTCTTGGGAAGAAAATACTGCATCAAATTTATTTTTCAAGATCAATGCCCACAATTGGATATCCGATCTATAAAGGCAGGCTGGAATACCATCGGGTCCCATAGCCCTAGAAGGATTTGATTTCTTAATTGCCCGTGAAATATCTTCTATGCTCCAAGTGGAGCGCATAGGTATTATATTCTGAATCACAATTTTAGGATTGTTTTGGAAAAAATGAGGTAACTCGTATTTCAACCTGAAGTAGTTGGCCCACTGATCAGCTAAGATAGCATTTTCTTTCAACCCTTCATTATTGCCATTAATCAGTCTTAATAAGGACCAAATTTTACGTGTGTCACTTTTCAGAATGTGATATATCATATTATGATTGTCTTTCAAATAGAGTTGTGTTTTTAGATTTTTGACATCAGTTTTATGTGTCGCAAGAATGGTCTTTTTCAGAGGATAATATTGTATTGGTTCAAGAGACAACCTAGTTAGTCATCGTAACTTATAATTCCTAATCTTCTTTAATTTGAAGATTTCAATATTGAATGTATGTAAATTACATTTTTGTATCCAGTGCAGGTTTTCTGTGCTTTAACATTTCTAACAGATGGAATTCAATCTTCTTAGAGATAATTTGATCAACACATGCAGGATCAAGAGGGGAATCAGTCAATAATAAATTCAAACCAGAATGAACTCTAAGTCGCTCAGTTAACTGATGGCATACGGATGGGTTCCATCTAACAGTTAGGCCCACGTGATCATTCTCAACCAATTTTAGAGAAGACGTTGGAGTAAATCCCCAACCCTCTAATTTTAATTCAATAGAGATAGCGTTATGATCACCAAATCCCAAGTTCTTAATGTTCACAGTGTCAGATAAAAGGCAAAGATTAGAAGATTTGAAGAAGTGGTCAATATGAGAATGCAGACCTCCCCTAGACCAAGTATGTGAGAAATCCACCATTCCAGTGGGAATTACCTGGATATCCCAGTTAAGAAAAAACTCCACCCATTTTCTCCCATTCTTAGTCGAGCTGGAGGCTATATGGAATTGTTGACCCGGGCCTTGATTGTGCATTAAACAAGATGAGTTAAAGTCACCCCCTACCACCACACCAACCAACCTCATCATGAAGTGTAAAGACACCTTCAAGAATGGAATCCAGGATGTCAATAATATTATTAAACATTATTGTCAATCTATTCCAATAGATACACATAAAGATGAGGTATTTGTCCTGTGAAGATACAGGGGATAATTCTATGGCTATTACATTAGCATCCTTATAAACAAGTTTCGTTCGAGATTTATAGGCATTGTTTACTAGGATGGCTAAACCCCCCCCCGAGGGTCTACCCTTTTCCCTTCTAGTTGCAGGTTGTGAGTAACAGACAAAACCTTCGACAGTCAGATCAGAAACATGCATTGTTTCCTGAAATAGGATTGTAGCAGGAAATTCACTTTCATCAATGGAGCCCCACCATCTATTAAAGTTAGCAAGCCCACAGCTATTCCATGACAGACATTCAAATAATTGGTTGTGATGAACAGGGCTAGGATGGCACCGACGACAAAGTCGCAGGCGTTGATTGCGGGAATGTATTTAAACCAGATAGTGCAGCAGCCATTGCTATTATCTGTTTGACCAGATCACCACTGATTTGAGGAGGCTGAGTTTGCATCGTGTTTTGGTCAATGGTGACTGTGGGAGCAATGTGCTTGTCCAAAAAGATTCTTGCCTCAGAGTCAGAATGGATCAAGAAAGGGGTCAATCCAATAAAGACAAAATGTTCTTTTTGTTCCCACACAAGTTTCATGATTAGTCTGGAGTAGAAACCACATGTCATCCTGTTATTATGTCTGTTAGCTAATCTTACCCAATCAATATCATCGGATACTATAGTTCTCAAGCAGGGTATTGTGTGAAAAGCTTTTAACAGGGACGAGCGATTAAGGTTTAGTTTGACATTAATATTGGGATCACTTTCCCATCCAAGTATGTAGGGTGGATCATGGATAGAATCAAATTTGTTGTGGACCACTTTTTGGCTCATATTAGAACTGCCAGCCACATTAGATTCCGCCAATTCTGTTGATGTCATATTAACATTTCCTTTGGGTAGCTCAGCTATTGGCGGTGGTGACTTGGACCCCAAATCATCATTTAGGTCCTTGACAAGTTCCTGAGATTGTGACGAGTCCCTACCCAAGACTCCCAACATCCAGGGCTCATCAGAGGTACCATTGTGTGAATCTTCAATGTCAACAGGCTTTATGTTGGTGGCCCTTGGTGCAGTAACTTTACTTTTCACTTTACTCGAGGAAGTTTGTTTATGACTCATGGGATAGAACTGAGAGAGAGAAGTTTGCGATCCCTCCGCCCGGGGTGTCTGAGGTGTTAAGGCTAGGTGGCAAGTTCGGATGGCAGTCAATCCTCCCCCCTTTCCTTTTTACATTGGCATTTACATTATTACTCTTTTTTTTGCCTCCATTTGTTTTCTCTTTGTTTTTACCAGGGGGATTGATATCTAGCAATAACCTAGATTCATCATCCAATTGTGATAGATTAATCACCGCCTCATTCTCGAATATAGCAGGCATTACTTTTGATTGCGCAGTTTGCGCGGCCTTCACCTGTTTCTTCGCTTAGGCTGAAGCTTTGGCTTTCCTTTTTAGAGCCCTTCCCGCAAGCCTCTTTTCTCTCCGGGTTAGGACTATTATAGGTTTAGGTAAAATATTGCATTCAATAGAGTCAGACATTTTAGAATCTCCCATCAGAGAACATTCACCCGCAAGATCAATTAAATCCGTCAATTGAGAGGGACTATCAGGACTATGAGACTTTTTTTTTTTAAACGGTTTTTATTATTTTTTAAACCAAACAAACAATACAAACCAAACTAGCAGCGTTATTTGCAACAAAACACATGAACATCAATAAATGAACACCACTGCACCCCCAATCCCTCCCCCCTCAAGAGCTTGTTTATGTTCCTCATTCCGTATCTGCTGCGTGTGGCAGGGTATCGCTTTCTTCTGAGACTGCAGAATCCGTTATTGTGCCAAACAGTCCTGTTATTAACACTCTCCATGCTAGCAAGGTACTCACTTCTTCTTCCCCACACTTGCTACATGCCTCCTGCCATACCACCGTTTCAGCCTCCGCCCCTTTTTGCAAATCCCGCCACCATACCTTGACCAGTGACTTATGGCACTGCTTCCAGCCCATGGCAATCCTTCGTTTTGCAAGCACATATGCCAAGTCCTTCAGTTTCCCAACATGTTTAGTATTCCGTGGACTGGGAAACCCTCCCAACAGGCAGGCCCAGGCCGTATCTATATTGAGCGTTACCCCTTTGTCCGCTAGTTTTTGTGCCACTTCCCCCCAAAAACTCTCAATCACTGGGCAAGACCAAAACATGTGTGTCATATCAGCATCTTCCTTATCGCATTTTGGGCATGCTTGTCGTCCCGCATTTACAAACTTAGATATTCTCATCAGGGTCATGAAGGCTCTGTGCGTTATGTACAACTGTATTTGTTGTAATCTGGCATTTCTGGACACCTTCTTGTGGTATCCCATAGCAAGCTCCCACATCCCATCGGTCATCTGTGCTCCCACCTCTGTTTCCCAATCCAGCCTCAAATGCGTCAAATCCTTCCCTACCCGGGTCATCACCATCTCATACAGTCTAGAGATCTCGTGCCCTCCTTCTGACATATCATATATTGTCCCCATGGTGGCGTCTGGCTCCTCCGCCAGTGCAGTCTCAGGCCAGGTTTTACGAATAATCTGCACTAGCCTCAGATACGTGACATATTGGCCTCTATGCAAGCCTGCCTCTTCCCCTAATTCTTCAAAATCCTTAATGACCCCCTCTTGCCAGACATCTCCCAATGTAACCAGCCCGACCGACTCCCAGTAGGTCCTAATTAGCATTCTTAGTTGTTTGTCTTCCCCTGCCAAGGCCACCAGCGGCACTTGCGGGGAACACGGGTACGGGTTCTCCATCAGTCGACAAACTCTACGCCACATCTTCCACCCAAGCAACATCATACCCGGGCGCTCCTTCATTTCAAGTCTAGGCAACCAAATAATTTCCTTTAGGTAAAACGGAGTACAGTCCTGTCCTAACAGCCTAAATTCAGGAGTCACCTCATCAGAGAGCCATTTGGCCACATATTGCAACTGGCCAGCTACATAATAGGCCTCAAAATTTGGCAGCTTAATACCCCCTCTTTCATAGAAGTTCTGCAACTTCCATAGCGCCACTCTATTCCGAGTGCCATGCCATAGAAAGTCTCTGCACATACCTTTCAGCTTGGCAAAAAACTTTTTAGGCATCATGTACGGAATATTGCTGAAAAAATGTAAGAGCCTGGGCAGGACCACCATTTTGAGCATCGCCCCCCGTCCCATCATCGCCAGCGGCAACTTCTCCCAAAACTTCATACTCATACAGATTTTTCCCACAGCCACCTCGGTATTATGCGAATGTTCCTCCTCTACCGTGTGATACACATCTATTCCGAGGTTGCGGAATGAGCCAACCGCCCATGGTACCGACAACACTGGCAACCACTCCAGAGGGGTTCCTCTGTAGATACCCAATGGGAACATGCTCGATTTTTGGGGGTTCACCGCTATGCCGGACAGTTCTGCATACCTTTCCATTACCTCTAGAATATATTGAAGATTTTCCTCCGGATATTTCAGATATAATAGCAAATCGTCAGCATATAAGGATATTAGGTGTTTCTCTCCCCCCACCTCAATGCCTATCATGTCATATTGTTGTCTAAGGTACACTGCTAGGGGCTCCAGGGCCAGAATATATAACATTTGGGACCAGGGGCACCCTTGTCTGGTGCCTCTGCTAAGTTGCCATCTCTCGGATATCACCGATCCTGTGCGTACCCTAGCCAGCGGTTCACTGTACAGCAATTTCGCCCACCTAACATAGCCCGGCCCCATCCCGTATTCGCTCAGGGCCTCCAGCAACCATGGCCACCTCACTGAATCAAAAGCTTTGACTGCATCTAGGGACACCACTGCCATTTCACCCTCGCTCTTGTTCCCCTCTTCAATCACCCGGTGGAGTCGCCTATGGTTGTGGGTTATATTCCTGTTGGGGACATAACCTGTCTGGTCCTGGTGTAGCAGTCTACTAATAACCCTATGCAGCCTATTGGCCAGGACCGCCGTCAATATCTTGCCGTCCTGGTTCAACATTGACAAAGGCCTTTAGGAGCCGCAGCTATGCCCTGGCTTGTTGGGTTTAGGAAGCGGTATAATTATCGCTTCTCTAAGCGATTCCGGCAGCCGGCCCACCTCAAAAGACTCATTGAGCATTTCTAGCATGGGGGGGGTAACATCCTATCTATATGCTTTATAAAACTCGCTAGGGAGTCCGTCCGCACCCGGGGTCTTAAAGGTGGGCAACTGCTTCACCACCTCCTCCAATTCCTCTAGAGTAATCGGTGCGTCCTGCTCCTCCCTTTCTTCGGCACTAATCTTAGGTAATTCCATGTCTCTTAAAGTTTCTCTTATCTCCTCTCGATTGCCCCCCCCCTTTGTCCTCATATAATGCCCTGTAATAGTCTGAGAATGCCTCATTGACTCCCTCTTGAGTGTCCGCTACCTCCCCCATCCTCTCTGGTTATCGTCCTAATCGGGGGCCTAGGGGTTTCGCTCTTATATAACCAAGCCAAAAGACGTCCGGTTTTATCCCCATGTTGTCTCTCAACATACTTCTTATAATTAAGGTTGCAGAGCCTTTCCCAAAACTTTGCACACCGCTGCTGCAGTTTGAGTACTAGTTCTGCATCCCCTCCTGCCCTATTGATTTCCCGTTCCAGTTCACCTTCGGCTTCCCTTAACTCAATTAGGACCCCACCCTGTAGGCCCTTTGATTTAGCAATCACAGCACCCCGCAATACCACCTTAAAGGCTTCCCAGAGCGTGCCCGCTGAATCCACACTGCCAGTGTTTTCCTCAAAATAATGTGTGATCTCATCCCTGATATCCTCTCTGAAGACCGGGTCCCTGAGCGCCTCAGCCCGGAGGCGCCACATTGGTATCCGCGCTCTGGGGTGGCAGTACTGCCAGCCCAGAACCAGAGGCGAGCGGTCTGACAGGACCCTCGCTTTGTAGTCTATTTGGGTGGTCTCTATCACCACGTCTGGCGTGGCAAAAAAATAATCAAGTCTCGTATGCAGTTGTTGCGGGGCTGAGTAATGCGAGTACTGTGTTTCATTAGGATGTTTCAGCCTCCAAACATCTGCCAGCCCGAAGTCGTCGAGCAGTGTCTGCAATGCCCTGGCCGCTGGGGTGGGCCTATCAATCTTATCATCGAATCTGTCTACCTTGGGGTTGAGCACACAGTTAAAATCCCCTCCCCAAATAACCGCTCCCCCCATACACGCACCCAGGTTGGTACACAGAGTCCTAAAATATGCCGCCGTATTTTGATTGGGGGCATACGTATTTATAATGCACACCTCCCTATTCTCCACCAGTGCCTTCAGTATAACTAACCTCCCCTCCGTATCCACCACCTCTTGTGTAAATTGGAGCGGAACGTGCAGTGCCACCCGGACCAACACTCCCCTAGCGTAGGCAGAATACGGAGCGCCTACTACAGTACCTCTCCACTTCTTCCCCACCAGTTCCAACTTTTGCCGGGTCAGATGCGTCTCTTACAACAGTGCAATATCAATCTTCTGTCTTTTCAAATACATCATGACTTTGTTCCTCTTTAAGTAACTGCTGAGTCCCCTGACATTCCACGTCACGATCTTAATGTCCCCCATAGCTCGTGAGTGTCCTCCCCCCTTCCGTGTAGTGAATCCCACTTGCCCACTCGATGCAGATACAGCCCTCTGACTTTTACTTGTAGCTTCTTGTACAAACTCAAACTCCCCATAACTATATACACCACAAATTCCCCGCTTCCCTCCCCACCCTCTACCCATCCCTTCCCCAACACCACACACCCCAACTGCTGCCCAGCTCTATCCTCGGAACCCAGGCACCCCCACATCTAGCCCTGCAAGCACCAAACAATGCCCAGAGCCCAGTAGGGTGAAGTCGCCTTAATGGCCACTTAACTAAAGTTACTAAGTGGGGTAAAGAGATCCGCTCTGCAAGGCTCCCCTAAATACAGTAATAGTAACAGTGCTCATAATATCTTGTGCAACAGTCTGACCTTCTCTCCCGAAGGCCGCGAAAATGACTATAATCAAGTCCCATGGATCTATACCGCGCCATCTTGTGGCACCCTCCTCGTGCACTACTTATCTCCTCCATCTCCTCTTCCCGTCCGAACGTCAGGCTCCTGGGGACATCCCTGCGCGTCGAGCCATCCCATGGCGTCCTCCGGAGTCTCAACAAACAAAGTTTTGTGTTTATGAAAAACTTTCAATTTTGCCGGATACAGCAACATGTATTTATGGTCCGCCTCTCTCAATCTCCGCTTTACCGTCCCAAAGTTCATGCGGTGATGTTGCACAGTCAGGGTATAGTCCGGGTAGGCCGTGATGTTTGCCGCTCCTCGTGTAATCGTTCCTCCCTTGCGGAAGTGTTCCAATATCCTCTCCCGGTCCCGGTAATTAAGGATTTTGGCTATTACTGGCCTAGGCGGGTTTCCTGGCGGCGGTCTCCTTGTTAGAGCTCTATGCGCACGTTCCACCGCAAATCCTTGAGATTAGACTCCTCCGGGTATCTCTTGCAGCAGCATAGACTCAATGAACTCCATAGGATCGTGGCCCTCCGATCCCTCCGGCAGGCCCACGATGCGAATGTTGTTTCGTCGGGCGTGTCCTTCTGCCTTCTCCGCTCTGCTCTCCAAGTTGCCCACTCTCTGTACCAGGGCATGCAATTCGGCCTTATGGGAGGCACAATCCGCGGTATTCGGGCTCACCTCTTTCTCGAGGGTCTCCGTGCGCTCCGCCAAGGCCCTGACATCCTGCCGGAGTAGATTCACTTCCTCCTGCACCTCACCGACCTTAAGGTCCAATGCCGTTTTCAGCTCAGTTACGGCCAGTTCAAGTTTAGCTTCCCAGGCCACCTTTATGTCCGCAATCGCAGCTAGGACCTCTTGGTTGGTACCTGTCGCCGTCATGCCGCCTGTAGGCGACTTGTCCTTACTCTTGGAATTTTCCGGACCAGGGGACGTCTTAGCGAAGTCGTCCAAGGTGGGCTGCTTCGCCTTCGGCCTCACCGTTCTACTAGACATGACCCAGAGAACCTGTGTTCTGCACAAGTTACAAAATGCGCACACAGTACGCCTCTATCGCTCGGTCATCGTGCGGCCTGCTCCTTCCTTTGTTCTGGTCGTTGGTCGGCCATTTTGTGTCGTCTTCCGTCTCCGACGCTCCTTATCTTTTTCGCCCAAAACTCCACCGCCGTTCCTCCCACGCCTTCCAAAAGTTCACCAAGCGCGGTCAGTCCATTCACACACCGACATGTGTGTTTTCAGCAGTCATAGGCACATCGTTATGCACTATTCCGCCAGGATCTCGGTAGCTCCTCCAGATCACGTCCTCCTACATGGCCCTCGTAGCCACGCCCCATCAGGACTATGAGACTTATTAGTGGCATCGACCAATATAGCAGAGGGAGTAACCACTGGTTGAGGCAGTGATGTATCTATATTCATTTTGTCCAGGTGAAGCTCAATTTTTTGGACTGTGGACAAAACTTTGCACAGGTCGTCCACAATAACATCAGTCTGTGTATAAAATCGAGTTATATGATATGGGGTTTAGTATACCTGCATAGGCGCGCTTTTTCTGCATAGGTATGTTGACAATGCCATCAAATTGAATTGCACAATCCACCATATCCTTTTTATTGGATTGCCTATCAGAGAGAGCAGCTACAGCGTCACATGTAAACAAAAGGCCTTCAATTCTATTAGTTTTGTTGGATAATTCAGTGATTGCTTCTCTCATAATTCCTATTTCATAATGTGAGCGCTCGTGTCCCTTGTCGAGTAAGTTGAGGATTCTCGCAAGAACTGGAAAATCAGGGCTTAATGATGGTACATCGAGAGTAATGCTCTCAGATCGTGCGTCATTATTGGAAGCATCTTTGTCTTTTCCATTCAAACTAGACTGAAATTCTTGAATGTCCAGGTTCATTCTATCATTAAGTGCTATTTGGGCACTGATGGCTTTTGGAGAACTCACCATGGGTTTATTGGGGGAGTCATTGGACTCAAAAATCCATTTCCCAAGTCAATTTAACTGTTTCACCACTTAAAGTTCCTAGATTACTTTTAGGAGCAATCTTGCCTTTGATACTCAACATAAAGACATCTTCTCTCCCAACCAGTTTCTGGTTAACTGGAGTCGAAGGTCCAAAGGAGAGGCGAATACGCTTACTTAACTCAGCTTCGATTGTGGGGCCCATCACTGAACAATCAACAGTTTCCTCTTTATAGGAAATGCTGTATAATCCAATATCATTTCCCTGAATTGAGTCAGTTGTAGGGATATCACTTGGAACATGGAACACTATTGTTCAAATCCTTTAGCTTAAATTTAGTGTTCCTAGTTGAGGGCTCGACCATGTTTTCAGCGCAGTGAATCATAGCAGAAACATATTTGGGAACAATACCCATTTCCTTGAAAACCATAATATTCTCATCAACTGGAGTGCTATCACTAGCCCCCACTTCATCAGTTGGCATGGTAACTCGATGGACAGGTGTAGCCGCAATATCTACAGGAATGTCCTGGCTCACAGGATGAGGAGGTATTTTAGTTAGCGGCTCTATTAGTTTCCATCCACTATGCAGGCCATTTACCATTCTGCGGCTTACGTAGCAGGAGAGGTAACAATGGGATTGGTCCGTGAGCACACACGCTATTTATGACCAAGGAACACCTTGCAGTAGCACAATCAGCACAACTACACAATTCAATATTCTAGTATTGCTCACTAGGTTGTGTGCACATTAGGTTGACAAAAGAACACAGTATACATCACAAAAAATCAAAAATGACCGCCCCTTGCCCTTGCCGCACAGCCAAACAGCAAAACAGCACTTGCAGTGCACTTCCCGGGTGCGCGTGCACCCGTATTATGAGCACTGCGAGGAACGGCAAGCGGGTGGGAGGGGGCATGTCACACTCGCGTTGGATCTACGTGAGAAAGGAGAAGATCTACGTAAGTAAGCCTTCTATAAACACTTACGAGTACATGCATGTAGAAAGACAATGAGTCCTTCAGGCCTTAAGTCTAAACAGAGAGTCTAAACAGAGAGTCCAAAGTCCAAAGCAATAGTCCACAGAGTTAGAGGTCGTGGAAGGTAATATGGATAATTACTCTGGTTGCAGCAGTCCTTAACGCCCGTTTCGCTGCACAGGTGATGATGGGCTTCCTCTTGGGCATAGGCGCCTTCCAAACAAAAGTGGAGGTTGAAGCGGCAGCAGGAGCACACCAACAGGACTCCCAGCAAAACAGCACTTGCAGTGCACTTCCGGGGTGCTCGGATGTGCGGGCAACATATAAGCTTAACATGTAATGTCCACAGCTGTGCTGCTTCGGAAATATTTTTGGCAGAGGGCGTCCTGCGTCGATGGCGTTGGGTCGATGTCCCTCCAAGGCCTCTGTGAGGGTGATGTTACTGGAGGAACAAGTTACTTACCTGTAACTGTTGTTCTCCAGCATGGGTCTGGCATGGATTCACATGCTCATGAATATTCCCCGTCGTCAGGCTGGGAATCCTCGGTACAGAAAAAATTAGTATCGGTTTCGTTTCTGATCTGTCTTTCCTAGTAGTAACCAATCACTGATCTCTGGGTCATACTGCCCCCAGCCAATGACTGCCCTCTCCCTAAGCCCCGCCCCTGGCAGCCATCCTCAGATTTGGTAGCACGTAAAGTGGCAGTATGACCAAGTGAAGAGCCCCAGAGGGGAAGGAGGGAGGGTTCACATGTGAATCCATGCCAGACCCATGCTGGAGAACAACAGTTACAGGTAAGTAACTTGTTCCTTCTCCAGCATGGGGTCTGGCATGGATTCACATGCTCATGAATATAAGAATACATAGCAGTACACACATGCACAACCACGGGGGGTGGCAAAAGGCTCAACATCAAGCATACATTAACTCAACATTAAGCAACTCTTACCTCCTCACCAGGCCCTTCAGGCGAACAGGTTGCGCAGCACTGCTTGGCTGACCCTGGACTCTTCCCTGGAGTCCCGATCGACGCAGTAGAATCTCGTGAAGGTGTGCGTCGACCTCCACGTAGCAGCCCTGCAGATGTCCAGCAGGGGCACACCAGACAAGAACGCCATGGTAGCAGCGATTGCTCTGGTTGAATGGGCTCTCGGACGGCCGCGCAGCGGTCGGTTTGCCAACCGGTGACAGTGCATGATGCATCCGGAGAGCCATCTGGAAATGGAAGCCTTCGAGAGAGCCTTCCCTTGGTTCACAGGTCCAAAGTTCACAAACAGCTGTGATGTCTTCCGAAAACTCTTCGGCGGGAACGATCGGAATAGTCCCTTCATAAATTCCTTCACCAGGCGATGAGACCACAAGGACGCCCGTCCTGTAGTTCTGGTGTATCGGGAAATGGCAGCCAGATGTATTTTGATGGAGGCGTGAGCCAGTCCAACTTTGGCCAATGACAGTAGGTGCGGCAGTACTTGAGGGGCCGTAATCCGCAGAGGGTTAATCTTCTGTGCACGGCACCAGACAGAGAACCTCTTCCACTTGTGTCCGTAGCTCTTGAGAGTTGAGGACGCCCTGGCCTTTGCAAGAACCTCTCTGCAGTCAGCCGGGATATTGTATCCCCCAAACTCTAGTGTTGCAGGAGCCAGGCCTGCAAGTTCAGCGACTCTGGGTCGTGATGAAGAATGGCGCCTCCTTCTCTGGAGAGAAGATCCGCGTCCGCCAGCAGCTTGACAGGTGAGGACGCTGATAAGTCCAAGAGGTCCAGGAACCAGATCTGTCTCGGCCACGCCGGTGCAACGAGGATCATCCTGCACCGGGACCTCTTGAGCTGGTTGATGAGCCGGAGCAGCAATGGCAACGGAGGGAACGCATAGAGGAACAGGTCGTCCCAGGGGAACGAGAAAGCATCGCCCATGCTCCTCGGCTGGGGAAACCTGCTGGCGAACCTCTGGCTCTTGGAGTTCGTCGCTGTCGCGAACAGATCGATCTGGGGTTTGCCCCAACCCTGGAAGAGTCGATCCACTTGATCCTGGCGTAGTTCCCACTCGTGGCATGAGTGCAGCTCTCTGCTGAGCGAGTCGGCGATGGTGTTTTTTATCCCTGCCAGATGAAAAGGCACCAGAAACATCCCTTGGCCGACGGCCCAATACCACAGATCCTGGGCTTCCTTGGATAGGGCTGGGGATCTGGTTCCGCCCTGCTTCCTGATGTAGAACATCGTGGTGGTGTTGTTGGTGAAAATCCTCACCACCTTGCCCTTGAGGGATGGAAGAAAGGACCTGAGGGCCCAGAACACTGCACAGAGCTCCAAGATGTTGATATGGAGCGGCTTCTCCTCCGGGAGCCAAAGGCCTCTCGCGTGAAGATCTCCGGTGTGCGCTCCCCACCCTTCCAGGGAGGCATCCATCGTCACCATTACCTGGTGAGCTGGGGTCTGAAAGTCTGTGCCCGCCGCCAGATGTGTGGGTGCCCCACCACCGGATTGCTTGTCGGAAGGTCTCGTTGAGCGGGATCCTGTCCTCGAAGCTGCCCGTCGCTTGGATTCAGTGGGCGTCGAGGAACTCTTGTAGAGGACGCATCCGAAGTCTGCAAAGGCGCACAAGATATATGCAGGAGGGCATCAACCCGAGGAGGGACTTGATGGATCTCACCCTGGACACATTCGTGGCCAGCAGGCGCTGCACCTTGCCCAGGATGGCCTTCGTCCTTTCCTCCGACGGCGAGGCCCGCCGGGCCACTGTGTCGAGCTTGGCTCCCAGAAACAGGGCGACTTGCGACGGGACCAGGTGGGATTTGGGAAAGTTGATGGAGAATCCCAGGTCCGTGAGCAGCTAGACGGTCTTCGCTGTGTGTTCTACGGCGAGCTCCCTTGTCCTTGCTCGGATGAGCCAGTCGTCCAGGTAGGGGTAGATGTGGATCCCCTGCAGGCGCAGCCGCACTGCCACCGCTGCGAGGCACTTGGTGAACACCCTGGGTGCCGACTTCAGTCCGAACGGGAGGGCCTTGAACTGGTAGTGCCGTCCTTGGACCACGAACCTGAGGAACTTTTCGATGCCCTTTTCGAATGGGGATGTGGAAGTAGGCATCCTCCAAGTCCAACGACGACAGGAAATTGCCCTCCTCCAGCTGTCCCAGCACGTGCTGGAGGGTGACCATCCGGAACTTCTGTGCCTTGATGTACTTGTTCAGTCGTCGCAGGTCCAAGATGGGACGCCATCCTCCTGTCTTTTTCTTTACGAGGAAGTACCTTGAGTAAACTCCAGAGCCCCGAAGCCTCTTTTGGACGAGCTTGATGGCACCCTTCTTGAGCATCGCCCTTACTTCCAACAGTAGTTGAGGGACGTGATTTTCCTTCGTGGCCACAGGGTGCAGGCACTTTTTTAGAAATTCGAGAGCGTGCCCCTGGGCCAGGGTGTCCAGCACCCAACGGTCGGTCGGTCGGTGGAGATGGACTCCCACACGCTGACGAATTTCACCAGCCGGTCTCCCACTAGGGTGCTTCGGTGGGGGCCCGACGCCGCTGTCGGTTCAGTCCTGTTTTGAGGCCGCCTTGGCCTCTCTGGCAACGACGGCGGGATCCACCCGACTTGCTTCGTCCCCTATAGGTTTCCTGCGACGAAGAACGGGCCGCTTGACGGTAGGTAGAGGAGCCGCCGGCTGAACTTTTGGAGGCCCCTTGCTTGCCTCCGGCGCTCCGAAAGGACGGCCGTCGCTGCTGGAGAACTCCTAGGGCCCGGGCCGTCTCCGTTTTGATGGCTTGCAGGGACTCATCAACTGTTTTCCCAAACAGTTTTCCCAAACAGGTTGTTCCCGTCGAAGGGCATGTCCAACACCTTGGCCTGTACGTCCTGGCGGAAATCCGTCGCCTTGAGCCATCTGCGCCGTCTGAGGCAAACGCTGTTGCCCAACTGGCGGAAACCGGTGTCCGTGCCACTGTTATGGTGTGGTCCGACTCCACTTCGCCTTCCTGCAAGATTTCCAGGGCCTCCGCCCTCTTGTCGTCCGGTAGGAAGTCCAACAAAGGAGCGATCTTATACCACAACTCTGTAACGCTTACCTGGACTCTGCGGGGACCCTCTGGAGCTCCGACGGACTTCTCCCTTCCCTTAGAGACAAGACAAGGAACTTCTGTGGAAAAAATAACAGTTTTCCCTCCTTAGTTAACTTCCTAGTATAAGAAAACCTATATAGATATTCTGACACAACTGTGGCTCACCTTAGTATTAATTTGATGAGCTATCCATACTGTTCTTACAGGGGCGCATGTCCTGAAGATGGTAGCCCAGGAGGAGGGACTTTTATACCAAGGGGTTAAGTTCCTTTTTAATAGAGTAGATCAAAGAAACTGTGGAAGTTTGTAAATAAACGAGAGTGAAGACCTAAGCCAAATAAATAACCATGAAAAACAAACAGGGCTGTGGAGAGTGTTAGGCAGAAACCTGTGCAGTTCCCTTAGGGACCACTGCAAAAGGCTTAGGACTACAGGTGTTGGCAGTAAACCCAATTGGTAGCAGTCTGTACCACCCAGATTTACCTGGTAGCTGTGGCTGAGCAGCCAGACTTCTCTCAAGAAGAGTTAGACAGTATATAGAGTATACAAAATAGGTACAAAGATACAGTAGCACAAGCAAACACGGACCAGAGCTTTGGTATAAAAGCATATAATTATTTATTTAAAAACACACTTGTAAAATACACTAACCCTAATATGGCAAGCAAGTTCAAACACAGTCACTATCAATATATATACATCCCTGATTACTTTTTGAACAAGTCTTAGTTAAAACACCACTTATTTGCAGACAGAAGTGAGCACTTAACCTAAGATGGCACTCCAATAAGGTAGTTAAAAAGGGAGGGAAAAGGCAGGATTAGGAAAACACACAATATCAACATTTTTAAAAGAACCACAGCAAGTCAGGAAAGGCAGAGTCTACTGTAGAGCAAGAAATTTCATAGGCCAGGCCCACTCTTGGAGAGAGCAAGGCGGAATGTGTCCAAGATCACACAGTTGAATTATACTTTAAAAGTCTTTGCAGATAGTTCAAAAAGAGTTGGATCAGTTCAGAGAAAGTTAGTTAACAGGTCCCAGGGCACCCCAGGATAGAGAGTCAAGGATTTACGGGACACCTTGAGCAGTCTGTTGCAAGGGAGACCAGGCGGGAAACAGTACCTGAAATGGTGAGAAAGCTCCAGCGGGGGCAGTTGTTCCTGATAGTGGTGAAGCGTGGCTATCCGGCCGCCGGTGTGCTTGGCACGGGCGATTCGACCATGAGACGATCCAGGAAGGTGAAAAGAGGGCGAACTGGTTATCCCCACCAGTTCAGAGGAAGAAGACTCTCTGGGATGAAGATCTTCTCTGTCGTCGGGAAGTGGTGAGGCGGTTCAGCAGGGCTCCACCGGTGGTGTCGTTGTTGCAGGTCGGCTCAGCTTCTCCCTCTTCAGATTCTTTGGTCCTGTGGCGACTTCTGAAGTTCCAGTCCCCAAAGCCCTGCTTTTATGCAGAAAACCCCCATTCATCAGTCCTAGCTGTCACTCAAACATGTTAAGTGATGAGCCGGGCGGCTCAACACTGGGCCAATCACACAAGAGTGCGACTTGAGTTGCTGAGGCAACTTAGTCCAGGGTGCCTAAACCCCCCCTCCCACACATCCTGTAGACCCAGACAAAGTGGCACCACTTTTGGTGGCTTCTGTGCAGAAGCCCGCCAAAAGTGGAAGAAAGGGCTCGACTTGGGTTGGAGTTACAGAGGCGAACACAAACGCCATTTTAAAACCAAGTCCTGGTAAAAAGACCCAACCGGGGAATAAATATTAAATAAATAACCCAGAGGTATCTTTAACACTGCACCAAAAAAGTGGTGAGTTTAAAATGAATGGGAAAATCCCATAGGAAATATTCCGGTGGAATATTTCGCATGGTAACCACTGCCACCAGCCAGAAACTCGATGAGGGGGGACTGCACAGTGCCCCCTCGAAAAACAGACCCAGGGGCAATCTAATTACCCCTACCAGTACTTCCACAATATGATGGTTTGTACTGGTTCTTTTCACAATATAAGACTAGTAAAATCAATGGCGACTTTACATGCCCTGGGAGACTGTAGTCAGTCCCAGGGTATGGAGTCGATGTTGGGGGGTCACTATGACACCCCTGTGTTACTGCACTGAGGGTGCTTTGTAACACACTTACCAAAAACACATGAAACCCTATGGAGTAAAAGACCCCATAGCCCATAAAACACATTACAAAGTCAAAGGCTAGCTCAAATCATGTATAAGAGTGGAAGAAAAAGAGTCTCACTCTTAGCAGGAATAAAAAATAAACCCCAAAAATCTAGCAAAGCTGCTGGGGGACTCACTAGGTTTGGGAAATTAGCCTTAACAGAGAATTCTCCCTAACAGAGAGCCACAAGGCTCGTAGCAAAAACAATCTACACAATGGTAAAGCTTACAGGGTGTCAAGAAGCGCCTAATGGAAAACCTGTATGCTAAAACTGTATAGAGTGTGGACTGAAAAGGTGACTGGAAATTTGGGTAAGCCTCCGTAAATAAACGAACACAGATTTCTATTAGTGTAATTATGACAGCTCACAACGGAGAGGAAACACAGTGTAAAACCTCTTCATTAAATGCATGACACAATCAGTAAATACTGGGATAATGTGTAACAAGTCACAAAGGGAAATACAGCTTGGCAAACAAGTGTAGAAAATCCTCTTAAAACTAGTGAGCGATAGCAGAGGTGCGTGTGTGTCACAACGAATACGACTAAGCACACGCGGTTCACTTGAAATGAATTGCCTTAACTCGCAATGAACTCTAAAACAAAAGAGTAACACAAAGCAATTAAGCGAGGACAATGTCTCAATTATTCCTCGAAAACCAAGATAGTACTTGCGTGTGACCAAACTCGTTCTCACAATGAGGAGAGGCGTCCGCGCTGACAGGATACAAAACTTAACGGAAGCTTCACTCGAACTGAGGTGGTCGAAAGCAACAGGAAA
This sequence comes from Ambystoma mexicanum, assembly GCF_040938575.1. Taxonomy (NCBI): domain Eukaryota; kingdom Metazoa; phylum Chordata; class Amphibia; order Caudata; family Ambystomatidae; genus Ambystoma; species Ambystoma mexicanum. The sequence goes on along the minus strand of NC_090923.1, from coordinate 1,341,371,634 downwards.
GGAGAACTATATTAATGTACTGAAAATACTGATGGGAACGGAAAGCTAAATGTCTGTGGAAGGGGGAAAAGCTGCGGGCTGAAGAATTTGCGGCAAGCGTTACATCTGAAAACAGACGAACGACGCGAAGCGCGAGCCTCCAGATGGGCGGGGCTTAAATAGACTGCAATAGGAGAATGACTAGACAGCTAACTTCACAAACTGAGGGGGACCAACTAGCGGCCATTAAGGAACTCAGAACCTATAGTTTAAATAGGGAATTTAATTAACAACAACCCAGCTAGGACAAAACCCGAATTCCTTTAAGAGCCTTCCTGGCGCTGTACTGTCCTAGGACTAGAATTAGAAACTCTGCCTGTGGTCATGACAAGCTCCCTGTCGTAGCGGGCAACAATCAGCAAGGCGTTGGCTGCCTTAATCGTCGTCGAGATGACCCGTCGTCCCATTGTGTCCAGTTTCTTTCCCTCGCCGTTCGGCGGGGAAGTCGATGTTGAGGCCGATGCCCCCCCCCGCCTTCTTCCTGGCTGCCGCAGAGACGACCGAATCCGGGGTCGGCTGTGCCCTAAGGCACAGAGGGGCGGTGTTGGGGACCCGGTACTTTTTCTCGTACCGGTCCCTTTTTGCCGGCGTCTTGAGAAGGGAAAGTCCCTCATCCCAGATGTCCCTCGACCCAGATGTCATCCTGCAGAGGCACGGCGAGGACCGTCTTCCTCTTGGCCTTGCGCCGTTGGTAGAGGAACCCCTCCTTCTTCTTCTCTTCGGGGAAGAGCTGGAAAAGCCTGGATGCCCTAGTGATCATAGCATGGAAAGACCGTCGTCATCAGTACCCGTCGTGGCCGTGTCCGTACCCGTGTCATCCCTGGGGAACGTGGACGGGGGCGAAGGTTGAGCAGGGTGCGAGGGTTGAAAAGGCGGAGGAAGATGAGTCCTTCTCCTCTTAAGTGGTGGACTTCCCGACAGGCCTGGCTCTGGCTCCTCCGTCAGGCCTGGCTCTGGCTCCTCCGTCGGGGGTAAGGACAATCTTGTCCTTATTTCCGTACATAAGGATTGTATTGCCATCAAAAAGGCCGCCGAGTTGTCCTGCGGCACTGGCTGCGACGGTTGATCTGGAACCTCGTCGGTGCCGCCGTCGCTCTCGTCGTCCCCCTCGTCGGGGTTCCTCCCGACGGGCTGGGCCTCCTCCATGCCCACGTCGTGGCTTTCTAAGGCTTCGATCAGTTCCTCCTCGGAGGCCGTGTCCTTATCCACGATGGCCACCGACCCCCTCCCCTCTTTCTCCGCCAGGGACTTCACAGGGGTCTTCTCGATGGGCTTGAAAGAGGCCTCCCTGCGCAGTGGCAGGGAAACTCTGGGCCCCGAGGTCGCTTCCACCGGTGCAACCACCACAGGCTGCGCCAGGGCCATCGCGACTTTCTTGGGGGGAGGGTCATTGCCTCACTCCCCCTCAGCCGGAACCTTCGAGATCGACCGGGGCCTCTCCAGAAGCTTAGCCGGGTTCTCGGATTTCCTCTTACCCGAGCCAGAGCGTTGGCTCGTGGTTGATGGCACCGGGGAGGATGCGCCCTGCCTGGCAGCCGAGGAGCCCGACCGTTCGGTGCTCCCGGTGCCCGCGGACTCGCAGTGCTTAGCCTTCTGTTGGGTCCCCATCACTGAGGCGCCCTCACAGGACTTAGAAGACCGCTCGGACGATTTCTTTTTCTTCTCACCTGACGGGCTCTTTCCCTCCAGCCAGTTGGCGAGACGAAGATGGCGATCCCTCATGGTCCGCTCCGACATGTTCCCGCAAAACGCACAGTCCTTCTCCACGTGCTTTTTGTCCTCATGAAGACAATAGAGGCATAAAGAATGCTTGTCTTCCTTGAACACATTCTGTAGCTGGCATCCAGGGCAGGCCCTGAACAGCTTCCCGGCCGTCGAGCTTCCTTTGTCCTGGGCCATGTCCGGGGTAGGCCTCAGAAACTTCTGGACTCTTCCAAAGCGTAACTCGACAAAATCTTCACCCTTGAGGGGCATAGAAAAATACAAAACGGGTCCCCGTTGATGGGATGTAGAAATGGTGGAGCTTGAGGCTCTACTTAACTGAAAAATTGAGAAATTCTCTTTGAAAAAACACGAAACGCAGCAAAAGCTCGAGAGCTATAGCACGAGGACTTCCAAACCTTGAACGTGCGGTAAAAATCTGAGGATGGCTGCCAATGGTGGGGCTTAGGGAGAGGGCAGTCATTGGCTGGGGGCAGTATGACCCAGAGATCAGTGATTGGTTACTACTAGGAAAGACACATCAGAAACGAAACTGATACTGATTTTTTCTGTACCGAGGATTCCCGGCCTGACGACGGGGAATATTCATGAGCATGTGAATCCATGCTAGACCCCATGCTGGAGAATGTTATAAATAGGATGCACGGCGCCCCTAGCTTCAGTTTATGTTTTTTCCTCCATAACGTGTAACATGCTCGTACACAACGACTGCTTGACTGCACATAGCCTTGCGGGAACGCAAGCTGCAATAGCATAGGACATTCTTCAGAGGGGCAGGCTGGGAGGGCAATGTGGAATACGTTGGAGGACCATCCAGTCCAAAGAACGTTTCCAGTTGGTAAGTAACTTGTTCTTCGAATGGATTGTGTCATCCAACGTAGTCCACATCTTTGACAGACTCCCAAAAAGCAGTATCAGTGAATGGAGGAGGGAGAAGAATTTAGAATACCCAATCAGATGGCAGAATAAATCACCGCTTTACCAAAGGCCATATCCTGACCATGGAGAGTATCCAGTGAGTAATGCTTGACAAAGGTGTGGATGGAAGACCACGTTGCTGCGTCACAAATATTCTTAATAGGGACTCCCCGCTGCAGGGCTGTGGATGTAGCCACGCCCCTAGTGGAGTGAGCTCTCAAGCCCTCCGGAGGGTCCTTGCCCGCCAGTCTATAACATTCAGTAATGGTGAGGATAATCCACCTGGACAAGGTCTGTTTAGTAACAGCCTGGCCCAATCGGTGTCCAGTGTATCCTACAAAAAGCTGGTCGTCCACTCTGACCCTGGACATCCTAGATATAAAAGCTCAAAGCTCACCAAGTGTCCAACCTATGAAGTCTCTCCTCTTCCTTACCAGGATGAGGGGGGAGAATAGAAAGCAGGAAGTACCACTTTCTGGCTCAGATGAAACTCTGACACTACCTTAGGTAGAAAGGACGGACGTACCCTCAGTACAACCCTATCCTTGTGGAACACAGTAAAGGGTGGCATAGATGAAAGTGCCTGCAATTCACTCACTCTGCGAGCAGATGTAACTGCAACCAAGAAAGCCGTCTTGAAAGACAACAGTCTCAAAGGACAAGAGTGCAGTGGCTCAAACGGAGCACCCATCAGCAATTTCAAGACCAAATTCAGATCCCAAACCGGCACCTGAAACGGGGACGGCGGGAACACATTCGTGAGCACTTTTAGAAATTGGGAAAACAAGGGAATCTTTAATGGTACCCACTTGCAGACCCCTGTGGGCCAAAGAAAGCAAGAAAGAAAGAACCATTGAAATGGAACACTGAAAAGGATCGACATTGTTTCCCCTGCACCAGTCGCAAAACTTATGCCAACGGTACAGGGATTTGGTTGCCAGCTGCCTGGCCGAAAGCAACACCTCCATCACGTCATCCGTGAGGTCCCATTCTTTATATCTCAACCTTTCAGAAACCAAGCGTGAAGGTTGAGAGTCTTGACCTCTGGATGGAGAACCCGATTCCCCCCCACACCCCGCACCCCCTCGCGCAAGAGAAGATCCTCTCTGTGGGGAAGACGACATGGAGGGCAGATGGACATTTCTAGAAGGTCCGGGTACCACGCTCTCCTGGCCCAATCTGGAGCAATGAAGATCATGTGGGATCCGAAACTCTGAAACCTTCTTAGCACCTGAGGAATGATGGGGACCGGAGGAAATGCGTACAGAAGTGGAAATGACCAATCCACAACAAATGCGTCCCCCAAGGCTCCTCTCGGAGGAAATTCCCTTGAGCAAAACATCTCGGACTTCCGGTTGGCACCAGTCGCGAACAGATCCACTTGAGGGGTTCCCCAAGGGTGAATACCTCCAGAAGGACTTCCTGAGCCAACACAAACTCGTGGGAGACCATGCTCTGCCTGCTCAGAGCGTCTGCCGCCGCATTCTCCTCTCTGACTAGATGAACTGCCAAGAGTGATATTCCTTGCTGTATCGCCCAGAACCAGAGCTGCATCGCCTCCCTGCATAGTGGGAGTGACCCTACCCCCCCTTTTTTGTTTATGTAATGCATGGCCACTGTGTTGTCCGTCATGATCAGGACACTCTTCCACTGCACAGACGGCCCTCAGCTCCAACAGGTTGATGTGGAGTTTGGACTCCGACAGAGACCAACGACCGCTGGCGGTCAGATCGTTGGCATGAGCTCCCCATCCTGTGAGGGAAGCGTCAGTCACCACCTTCACCTCCGGCCACGGTTGCCAAAACGGGTCCTCCTTCATCAGATTCCCTTCGCTGGCCCACCACAGAAGATCCTGCGAGATTGAGAGTGGAATCTGAACGGGATCCGACATCTTGCCTGAGAATTGCGACCACTGCATCTTGAGAACCCATTGAAGGGATCTCATCCTCAGTCTGGCCTGTGGCACCAGAAAAATGCGACTTCTTGAAATTTAGGGAAAAGCACAGCTTGTGAAGGGAGCAGCAGGTGAGGCTGAGATTATCCAAGGCTTGTTCGGGAGAACACGCTCGGATCAGCCAGTCGTCCAGGTAGGGGTAGACGTGAACCCCCCTCTCCTGAGATACGCTGCCACCAGCACCATTAGCTTGGTGAAGACCCTCGGGCGGAGGTCAATCCGAATGGCAGGACCCAAAACGTAAAGTGCCAGCCGCAAACCTCATGTATTTTCTGTGCTTTGGATGAATCGGCACATGAAAATAAGCATCCTGTAGGTCCAGAGTCACCAACCAATACTGAAGTCGAAGGGCCTGAAGGAACTGAGGAAGAGTGACCATCTTGAACTTGTCCTTCCTGAAGAACTTGTTCATCCAACGCAAGTCCAAGATGGGTCTCAGTCCCCAGTCTTTCTTTGGAATCAAAAAATATGGGAATACCATCCCTTGTTCCTCTCCATCACAGGCACCAGTTCTATAGCGCCTTTCAAGATTTCCTGCACAAGGAGCGGATCCAGAAGCTTCAAAGAGAGATTCCCTAGTGGATGGTCATGAGGCCAGTTAAGGGAAGGCAGTAGCCGTGGGCTATTGTAGCCAGAACCCACGCATCAGAAGTAATAGCTCGCCATTCTTTGAGATGCTGAGACAGTCTGTCCCCAACCAGCGAACAATGGAACATGGCCTCATAGCTGTTTTGGAGCGGCTGTGGCAGCGCCTGAAGGCAAAGAGGCAGCTGCCTGAGCGACTTTGACACCTCTAGTTCCCTGTCCACCACAGGTACCTTTACGGTGTCCCCTTTGATTAGCGGCTCCTCTCGTTCTACCACAAGAGGAGTAGTAACGAAAGGAAACCCGTCTCCACTGTTGCCCCCTAGGACGAAAAGGCAGAGGTTGATGCACAGCTGCGCCCAAAGATTTAGCAGCAGCTTTGGAGGTCTGCAACCTCTCAAGGCTCTCGTCAGCCTTGCTGCCAAACAAATGAGAACCATCAAAGGGCATGTTCAGAAGACGGGCTTGCACATCGGGAGCAAAACCCGACTTCGCAACCACACAAACCTGCATATCACGGTGCTCGCAGCCATGGACCGGTTAACACTATCAGCCGTGTCCAACCCAGACTGAAGGGATTCACAGATGGCATCCTTGCCATCCTGCACAAGAGCAAGGAACCCATCCCTTTCTTCCCCCTCGGGAATATGCTCAGCCGCTGGAGAGACACAATTCCACAGAGTGTGTAAAATTCTTGCCAAGGCACAGGTGGAGTTGGCCGACTTCAGTGCCATACTCCCAGGAGAAAACACCTTGCGTGCCCAACCATCGAAGTGCTTGTCATTCCTATCAGGAGGGATGGTAGGGTACGCCGCCTGCCTCGAGGTGGCTGTAGCCGCCTGAACAACCAAACTCTCACTCTCAAAAAAGTGGGGTGAGTGGATAGGTAGCTGGGGTCGCTACCAGATGGGCAGTATATTTCTTAGTCAACAGCTTGTTGACCGCCGGAAGAGACTCTGGGGTCTGCCAAGTAGCCACCACCCTTTTCTGTAATGCCAAATGAAAAGGCAACACTGGGTCAGTGGACGGACCCTGATCCAAAATATCAGTCAGGTCATCCTGATCGAAAGCAACCGGAGGACCGCACCACCCAAGATGCTCAGTAACTCTAGACATCAACCTCCTATAGAAGGATTCAGCATGAGCCCCAGGCTCTGGCCTACCAAACTCCACCTCAGGAGATGTGTCAAGGCCACTGGCATCATGCAATGACTGACGCAAGTCCTCCAACTGACTGTCTCCAGAAAAGACCATGTCAGGAGCCTCATGTATTTCAATAGGCTCTAACTCCATATCTGACCTCTCCTCATCCTCATAAATATCATGTAGAGAATGAAAGAACTCCTTCCTAGGGACAGGAGCGGCCTCACAGTCTTGGATAAAGCCTTTCTTGGAGGATCCACAGTACCAGGGGCCTCCACCAGCAAATTCCGGCCAAATTGCCCCAAAGGCGTAGAGGGCGCTGATGGCTTCGGCGTCGACAACGGCGCCGAAGGCTCCGAGGGCTGGATCGAAGGCAAAGCTCTGACAGCCGCACTCGACTGACACGGCACCAACGGTGTCGACGCCGACTTCAAGCCCTTTCCAGATTTCTGCTGTTGCGCTGGGGACGAAGACCAAGACCTGGATCTGGCATGTCTCTGGCGATCCACCTGAGCCTTTTCCGAACGGGACCTCAACGGTTCTCCATGTTTATCGCGCCGAGTGCCTGGACCCGAAAGCGTGCGAGCATCGGACCGAGAACGTTCCCTTCCGGCTTCTTCCGAAGGCGCGGACGGAATTGTGCCCTGGGATTGAAAAATTGCCAGCATTTGCTCCCTGAATGCCTCCCATTCCTCGGGAGTCGAGGATTTGGTGGGACAAGCCACTTTCCTTGCGGAGCCATCATCCAACGAGGAAGGCTGTTAGGGAGGATTCTCTGTTTAGGCTGAATTTCCTAACCTAGTGAGTCCCCCAGCAGCTTTGCTGGATTTTTGGGGTTTATTTTTTTCTCCTGCCAAGAGTGAGACTCTTTTACCCTCACTCTTGGACATGATTTGAGTGTGTTTCTTTGAATCTAGATGTGTTTAATGGGCTATGGGGTCTTTTACTCCATAGGGTTTCATGTGTTTTTGTGATGTGTGTTACACAGCACCCTCCGTGCAGTAACACAGGGGTGTCATAGTGACCCCCCAGTATAGACTCCATACCCTGGGACTGACTACTGTCTCCCAGGGCATGTTAAGTCACCATTGACTTTACTAGTCTTAAATTCTGAACAGAACCAGTACAAACCATCATATTGTGGACGTACTGGCTGGGGCAATTCGATTGCCCCAGGGTGGGTTAGTCGAGGGGGCACGTCTCCGTCCCCCCTGATCGAGTTTTGGCTGGTGGCAGTGGATACTACTTTTTATATTCAACCGCGAATATTTTCCTATGGGATTTCCCATTGTTTTATGCTACTATCTTTATTTAATTATTTAAGGTAGCCTCGAACATACCGCTGGTTTATTTAATTAATATTAATTCTCCGGTTGGTATTTTTTGCCAAAACTTGATTCTAAAATGGCGTTTGTGTTCTCTTCTGTGACTCCAACCCAAGTCGAGCCCTTTGTTCCACTTTTTGGCGGGCTTCTCCACAGAAGCCCTCCAAAGTGGTGCCACTATGTCTGGGGTACTTAGGAGGGGTGGAGGGGAATTGAGGCACCCTGGACTGAGTTGCCTAGGCAACTCAAGTCGCACTCCGTCCTGATTGGCCCAAGTGGTGAGCCGGCCGGCTCACCACTTAGCATGTTTGAGTGACAGCTAGGCTGAGTGAATGGGGGTTTGCTGCATAAAAGCAGGGCTTTGGGGACTGGAACTTCAGAAGTCGCCACAGGACCTAAGAATCCGTCGAGGGAGAAGCTGAGCCGACCTGCCACGACACCATGACCGGTGGAGCCCTGCTGGACCGTCTCACCACTTTTCCCAACGACAGAGGAGATCTCCCGCCGGAGAGTCTTCTTCCTTTGACTGGTGGGGATAACCAGTTTCACCGTCTTTTCGCTTTCCCGACGTATCTCGTGGCCGCCTTGCCGTGCTAAGCACCCCGGCAACCGGGATACCACGTTTTACCACGACCGCGAGACAAAGGTACCACCTTTTACCGGAAAACTCAGCGGCTGGTTTCTGCCCTGGTAGTCAACGACCTGCATCTTTCCTCCACGTCGAGATCTTCTCTTCCTCTGGACGACGCCGCAATTTGCAACCACTACCAGGAACAACTGCCACTGCTGGAGGATCCTTCCCACTTAAGGTACCGTGTCCCGCCTGGCTTCCCTTGCAACCGACTGTACGGGGTAGATTTAGCCCCCGGCTTTCGAACCTGGGTTAGCCTGGGACACCATGGCTAAACTTTTCTAAGCCTCTCTAAACTCTTTTCTGAACCCTCTGCAAGACTTTCTAAGCCTAGTGTAACTGTGTGATCTTGGGCGCATTTGTGCTCTGCTCTCTCTAAGAGTGGGCCCAGCCTTTGGACTTTGGCTCACCAGTGACTTTTTGCTCTCTGCCTTGCTAATAGTGTTCCTGAATCGTCGAGTGGTGTAATCCTGCATATTCTGTCTTTTTCCCTCCCTTTTTCACAACCTTAGTAGAGTGCAATCTAGTTAAGCGCTCACCTCTGTATGAAAATAAGTGGTGTCTTACTGTGATTTTCTAATAAGGGAAAAAGGGGTGTATATATCATAATAGTAACTGTGTTTAGACTATTTTACAATAAGAGTGCTGGAGTGTTTCAACTGTGTGTTCATAAATAAATAATTATATACTTTGATACCAAAGCCCTGGTCAGTGTTTGCGTGTATTATTGTATCTGAGTGCCTATTGAGTATACTTTGCATACTGCCTAACTCTTCTTGAGGGAAGTCTGACTGCTCAGCCACAGCTACCAGGTAAATCTGAGTGGTACAGACTACTACCAAGTGGGTTTACTGCTAACACCTGTAGTCTTAAATCTTTTGCAGTGGTCTCTAAGGGAACTGCACAGGTTTCTGCCTAACAAAGGCGACCGATGACGCCGCTTCCTGGAGTGCTCTGACAAGGAGGATGAGTGGTGGGACCCACTCCGAAACCAAGATCCCTGGGATTCCTTCCGACCAGGAGAGTCACCCCTCGAATCGTCGGTGGAAATACCCATCGTTTTTTGGGATTTACGATGTTTAGAAACCCGACCTACCTGCAACTTCCCCTTACGCTCCTGCAAGGCCTTGGCAGGCAACGCCTGGCACTTCGAGCAGTCATCGGTATCATGCCCTTCGCCCAGACACCACAAACAGATGCGGTGCAGGTCCGTAATCGACATTTTGGACTTACAGTCCCGGCATGTCTTAAACACAGACCGCAGAGTTGGAGGGGTAGAAGATGAAGACATTTTCTTCAAAGTAGATAACACAAGGCGCACCGAGTTCTCAAAGCAAACATGTTTGCGGAAAAAACGGAACTGAGGCTATAGGTGCCGTGCGTCCTATTTATAACATCCGGTGACGTCACCCTCGATGGAGGCCTTCGAGGGACATCGACCCGATGCCATCGATGCAGGACCTCTGGCGAAAACCATTCCGAAGCAGCACAGCTGTGGACATAACATGTCAAAGATGTGGAATACGTTGGAGGACACAATCCATTCGAAAAGGATGTTTGCAGCACAAAGCTTGCAGCTCGCTAACCCTCCTAGCAGATGTGATTGCAACCAAGAAGGCTGTCTTAAGGGATAACAGCCGTAAAGAACATGAGTGCATAGGCTCCCAATCTGGGACGACAAAGGGGGTTGGCAGAAACTTATTGAGAAGGCCCTTCAGAAATAGTAAAGAAGGAACCTTGGTCTGGGGACCTCTTGAACACAGACAGGGCTGCCAAATACTATTTGACTGTGTTAACCTGAAGGCCTGACGAGGCCAGTGACAGAAGGAACTCCATCACTGGGGTGGGGCAAGAGGTGGGGCAAGAGATGGGGGTCAATCTCACGTTCCCTTCACCACGCCTCAAATCATCTCCACTTGCACGCGTACAGAGATCTTGTAGAAGGTCTGCGTGTCCTCTGAGAGGTCCCAGTCATGATACCTCATCCTCTCAAGAGCCACGCATGTAGCTTGAGGGAATCCAGGGATGGGTGGAGCACTCAACCCTCTGACTGGGTCAGGAGATCTGGACGCCGAGGCAACCGGTGAGGCGGACAGATGGTCAGATCCAAGAGATCGGAGAACCACATCCTCCTCGCCCAATCCGGGGCGATCAAGATCAGGGTCGCTTGAAATCTCTTCAACCTCCTGAGAACCCAAGAGATGACAGGAATCGGGGGGAAGGCGTAGACGAGAGGGAAGGTCCAATCCACCAGAAACGCATCCCTCGGTGCACCGTTCACTGGGAATTCCCTCGAGCAAAACTGTTTGCACTTCTTGTTGGACTCTGTGGCGAACAGATCCACTCCTGGGGTACCCCAGAGAGTGAAGACCTTCTCTAGGACTTCCAGGCACACTTCCCACTCGTGTGAGACTGTGCTTTGCCTGCTCAAAGCATCTGCCAAGGTGTTCTCCTTCCCCGCCAGATGAACTGCTGAGACCGAGATTTGGTTCTGCTTGTTGAGGTAGTGCATGGTCACCCTGTTGTCTGTCAGGACTAGTACATGCTTCCCTCTGAGAGACAGTGAAAAAGCCCTAAGGGCTAAACCTAATGGCTCACAACTCCAGCCTGTTGATGTGCCACCTGGCTTCTGATGGAGACCAGAGGCCGCTCACCTGCAAATCCTCACAGTGGGCGCCCCAAACCTTTAGAGATGCACCCGTGACCACTCAGGTCTGAGGCAAAGCAGGCCAGAAGGGTTCCCCCGCGATGAGATTGCTATGTGTGTTCCACCAGCCGAGTTTGTGGCCTACCTGGCTGGGCACTGAGAGGTGATCAGTGAGTGCTCCAAGATACTGAGACCACAGGTCCCTCAGGCGCCACTGAAGGGATCTTATGCGCAGCCTGGCCTCTGGTAAAAAATACAGGAGGCCATGAGACTGAAAAGGCGGTGGAAGGAAGCCACTGGTAGGGTGGCGTGGTTCTGAAACAATTTCACCATCTGTGCTATGTTGACGACTCTCTCTTCAGGAGGAAAAGCCTTCCCTACCGAGTGTCTAGGACTGCTCCAAATGACCTGGAGCTGCTGGACTCGTGTCAAATAAGTCTTCTTCAAGTTGAGGGAGAAGCTCAGCCTGTGCAGTAGTAGGCAGGTATCTTCGAGATGAGAAAACTTGCACTGCTGACTTCCCCCGGGATCAGCCAGTCGTTCAGGTACATGGACGCCAGATCTCCTAAGGTGAGCCGCAACTACCGCCATGAGCTTGGTGAAGAACCTTGGAGCGCAGGTCAACCCAAAGGGCAGCACCTTGAACTGATAGTGCTTGTCCCCTATGAGGAACCTTAGGAACTTCCAGTGCTTTTGGTGTATTGGCAAATGAAAATAAGCATCCTGCAGGTCTGTTGACACCAGCCAGTCCTGAAATTCAAGAGCGTGGAGAATTTTTCTCAACGTCACCATCCTGAATTTATCTTTCCTCAGGAACTTGTTTAGAGCCCAGAGGTCCAGAATGGGATGGAGACCTTCTCCCTTGTTGGGTACCAGGAAATACCAGCCTGATCGTCTCTGTTCATGAGGTACCACTTCCACAGCACCCTTTGACAACAGGGCTCTCTGTTCTTCCTGGAGTCCCTGTCTTGGTTGGATTGGGGGCAGTGGGGGTCTGTCCGGTGGCCTTTTTAGAAAGGGCAAACAATAACCCCACCAAACCAACTGCAGGGCCCAGGCGTCAGAGGTTATCTCTTGCCACTGGGGCCAATGCCCTTCCAAGCATCCACCAACCCATGCATTGTGGGAGAGGAAAACAAATCGGCTTAGAGGGCACGGGCGCCCACGCTGCTGCTCGTTGGTGTCTGGAAGCCCCTTTGTCTCTTCCCAAGATGCGAGAAGCGCCTCTGCCCCTGCCTGGCTTGTGGGAGCTGCGTCTTCCTGCCACAGGGTACATAACGCCTATAGCAATACCTCTGGAGGCAGAGCTGAAGGCAGGTTTGGCCGGCTGCGCTGCTAGGCCCAGTGATTTAGCAGCCAACTTGGATTCTTTCAACTTTTCCAAGGATTCGTCAGCTTTCTGACTGCAAAGCATGTCTCCTTCAGAGGGCATGCCTAGCAGCCTATTCTTAACATTCAGAGAAAAGCCAGAAGATTTCAGGTAGGCGGGCCGCCTCATTACCACTGCTGAACCCATTGATCGGCCAGAGAGAGTTGGAGGCAAAAATCATAGGCAATACTTTTGTCAAGGCAGACAGAACCAGAGAACACTCTTAGACAGAAATTCAAGAGTCAATAGGCCGGAGCCAGTGTCAATTGGAATCGGGTTCCTGTTGTCGAGGATCACAGAGTCGGATAGTTCACGATTCAACGTAGTCAGGAGTACTTAGATATTGTCAACAGAGGAAGCAAAAGTTATAAGAAGGAGGGAAGACAAGGGCAAGCCTTGGAGGCAAAGAAAAGGGATGCACCCTAATTCCTCGAGCAGAACACAGTACCTTATTCAAGGAAGAGGCTGGTGCCACGGCAGTTGTTCCTGGTAGTTTCCTGCAGACCCACGGTTCCTGGAGCTTCGATCCGAAGGAGGAGGTCAGGAGGGGTCTGCACCACACAGGGCTGAAGCCGGCAGCAGCGACAGTGAATAAAAGGTGCGCTCCTTAAAAACAGGAGAGGCTCTTCAGATGGCTATCCGGACCACTACAGCAGTGTGCAGCGATTTCGACCATGAAGAGACTCCTCTGGCTGTAGAAGATGAGCTGGTTATCCCCACCAAGCTCAAGGGAAGAAGACTCCGGACTGGATCTTCTCTGGTCGTCGAAGGGTAAATAGCTCATGAATGCAGCAGGGCTTCACCAGGATGGGATAGTTGCAGCAGTCGACTTCTCCGCTTCTCTTCGGTTCCTTGTAGTTCCAGTGGCGACTGACTTCTAGCCCAAGAGACCTGCCTTTTATGCGAAAATCCCCCATTCACACAGCCTGGCAGTCAATCACGCAGCAGTGGGGTTGTCCGGCCCGGACAACCACCTCAGCCAATCGTGGCAAAGTGCGACTCGGGTTTCCTAGGATACCCTGTGCAGGGGGTGACTACACCCCTACCTCACATTCAGCCCACCTAGACACCAAGGCGCCTAGAGGAGGGCTTCTTGGCAGAAGCCCGCCAAAAGACAGTGAACAAAGAAGGCAAACCTGATTTGCCGTGCAAAGTAAAACACAAGAAGGACTTTAACAAAAAGAAATGGCGAATAAACCCGACCGGAGCCAAAAGAAAAAGTATTTGGTCAAGCGGGTTTAAGTTCGAGGCTAATATAATAGCATAAAACAATACCACATTTATATAGTATAAAGGCGGTAGAAAAGTTAGGGTAGATACCACTGCCACCAGCCAAGTCTAAATGTTAAAATAGCGAAACAATGCTCTAGGAGGTACAGATAAAAAAGGGCTAAGGATTAACCCTTTCCAGTACTCCATGTAAAATGGGGTGTACTGGATCTGTGGTTAAATGACTAAGTAAAGTTAATGGCAACTTTACCCTTTTCTGGGGGACAGTAGTCAGCCTCAGAAATGGAGTCGGTGGGAAGTCCAAAAGACAACCCTGTGTCACTGCACTGAAGGTGCTGTGTAACACACAAAAGAAGGGGGCTACTGAAGTGGTGTACTCCAGAGTCCACAATCACAAAAACAGATGAAATACACATGGCAAAACACAAGTAAGAGTGGGGAAAAAAAGGGGTACACTCTTACTAAGTGGAAAAACAAACTCCAGAAATCCAGCAAAGCTGCTGGGGACTCACTAGGTAAGGGAAATTAGCCATAGAATGAGAATTCTCCCTAACACCGCATCGGAAATTTTGCGGTCGGTCGACCCAAGGCCAGTTTCCCGGCCCTCTCACGTAGGGATTTCGCCTGCATTTTCGATCACGACGCGCAGGCCTCGCAATCGCGGCATCACTTGAAGCCTGAAATCCGGTGAGATGAAATTGCATCGAGGATTTCTGAGGAAAACGACAATTAAAAAAAAAAAACATTGAGAAAACTCAAAGTTGTCTTCCCAATGCAGCGTGTGGGGAAAAGGAACTGAACTATGGGGCTTAGAGACGTGCTATATATATATATGACGCTTGACATCACTTCCGGAGCCGACGATCGAGAGCCGGGCTAGACGGATCGATGGCCGAGCCGAGGTCCACTATTGTCATGCCCTCCATCCGACCCACCAGTGATCCCAGTTCCCCCTCGGCCCGGATTCACCCCCCACTTACTCTCCAGGGCTCACTTTGGCGGTCCAGACCGGCTCGCACACAGCTACAGCAGCAGCTTCACGCTACTACTCCACAGTCACGACTGCAACCATTTATCGTTCTCCGTGTGCGGCACTTGGGGACGGAGGTCTCACATATCTGCACGACATTCAAGTTACAACAGTCTGTGAAGCCTTGTCGTGTCAGGTATGGAGGGTACCGCGGAGGACCCCATGGCTGCTATAATCCAAGCAATCACGGCATTACGGGCCGACATGGTCACTGCCAACACAGCAATCCACCAACACCTTGATTTGTTGCAGAGTGCCCAACATCCCTTGCTTGCGGACCCGGAGCTTGGAGACGCCGCTCCGGTTCCTGTTCCACCTCCTCCTGTAACCCCGGCTCCGACTGCCTCCACGACCGTCCCCGTTGTTCTGCCATCTCCTTTTCCATTGGCAGCCCCAGAAAGGTTCCATGGAGACCCCAGAAAGTTCAGGACTTTCCTTAATCAATGCAAGCTACATTTTCTATGCCGGCCTCTTGCTTTCCCAGATCCCACCACTAAGGCGGCCTTCACCCTGTCACACCTAGCAGGTACAGCTGCGGCATGGGCAAACCCCCTATTAGAAAATGACCACCCCGCTCTCTATGATTTCGACCAACTGGTATCAGAGATGTCACGAGTATTTGACACCAGGTATAAGGCGCAGTCTCATGATTTAGAGTTACTCGAGCTTACCCAGGGTAGGGGGTCCCTCATTGATTACATCACCCGATTTAACCAACTGGCGGCCGAAACATCATGGCCAGAAAGTAAGAAGGCAGTGGTCTTCTACAGAGGATTAAGTAATCCCATGAAGGATGCATTAGCTGTGGTTCCGTCCCTGCCCGTCCAATTCCCGGCCCTTGTGGATCTGACCCTTCAAGTGGACGCACAACGTTCTGAACGGAGAGCTGAAGCTGGGTTTTCCCATTCCACAGGTCCTGCCATATCTTCGTCCACCTCAGACACCATAGGGGAGCCTATGCAGATTGGAGGTATCAGGAGCCCCATCACATCTAGGGAGAGGGAACGTAGAAGAGCAGAGAATGCTTGTTTTTACTGCGGGTTGGGTGGCCACTTCGTGAAAGAATGTCCCCGAAGACCGAAACCCAAGAACCAGGTTTTTCACACAGCTCGACCCTAGACACGGGGGGAGGGTCGAGCTCCCTATGTTCCTCCCCGGATCCAATCCCGATGTTCGGTAGAATTAGACCCATCCGAGTACAAGCCACTTTGCAGCCCACACCTGGCATCATCCATCCTGTAGTTATCACCCTTGATTCAGGGGCCTCCGGGAACTACATTGATATCACTTTAGCCCGAGCCTTAAACCTGCCCCTGGTTAACAAAAATCGACCCGAACTGGTACAAGCAGTTGATGGGATGGAACTCGCGTCTGGACCCATCAGACAACAAACAGCGCCACTCATACTGACGATCCAGTCCGTTCACAAGGAAACCATACACTTCGATTTGATAGCCATGCCCCAGTTCGGTGTTATACTAGGAATGCCATGGTTGCGGGATCACAATCCACACATTGATTGGGGTTTGGGTCACGTGCATTTTGAATCCGAACTGTCAGAACTTTTGTCTCCACATGAACGGAGAGGAGAACACGCCTGCATCAGCGTTGGGCGCTATTGCCCGGCTCAGTATCACAGAAAACAGGGTGTCCTCTGATCCGCATTTGGTGGGTTTAGTCAACGCAAACATCCCTGCGGAGTACCAGAACTATGCTCCGGTATTCGATCAGGGCTCTTCTGAAACCCTACCTCCACACCGTCCCTATGATTGCCCGATTGATCTGACCCCCGGGGCTTCCATACCCTCAGGTCGTATCTACTCCCTGTCACAGTCTGAAGATCAAGCCCTCAAAGAATACATAGGATCAAGCCCTCAAAGAATACCAAGTCTTTGCGCCTAGGTCACATACGCCCCTCCATGTCTTCAGCTGCCAGCCCGATCTTTTTCGTGCCCAAAAAAGAAGGCGATCTACGTCCGTGTGTGGACTACCGCAGGCTCAATGCCGTTACCACTAAGAATCGGTACCCGATACCTCTTATCACTCCGCTATTGGACCGATTGACCCACGCCTCTATCTACTCCAAGTTGGATTTGAGAGGTGCCTACAACCTTGTCCGCATTCGTAAGGGGGACGAATGGAAGACCGCATTCTGTACACGATACGGACTTTTTGAATATATGGTAATGCCTTTCGGACTATGCAAAGCCCCAGCCACCTTCCAACACTTTATGAATGATGTGTTCTATGACATTTTGGACATCTACGTGGTTGTGTATCTTGACGATATCCTCATCTTTTCCCATACCCTAGTGTCATGATGCCTACCCCCGGAGCACCAGGCCAGGCCCAGCACCCCCGGAAGCAGGCATCATGCCCTCGGGTAAAAGCCCAGCGGCCCCTTATAGGGGCTCTTTGGACTCAGTCCTGGCGCCTTTGGCGCCAGGCTCATGTTGGACATTAGTCCTGGCGCCATAAGCGCCAGGCTCATAAAGGGAGGTGTTTTGTGCACTTGTCTGATGCAGACCATGCTGCACGCTTCAGGCCTCCCTGAGACCTGAAAGGGACTATTTTTTCATAGGGACTATTTTTTCACTCGGGCGTGGCCAGGGAAGGATACATACCTAGTTGGGGAAGGATACATACCTGGGACTTCTTTGGAGGCTATTTAAGCCACGCCCAGACAGCAGCTCATGCTTCGCGTTGTTCTGCTTCCTGCAGCTTAACGCTCACCGTGTCTGCTCCTGGACTCCAGCCACGCCCGCCTCGAACCTGGAAGACCTGCAAGGAAGGAAGAGAAGAGAAAGGTGAAAACCAAGGACTATTTCAAACTTCTTACCTGCATCCGGAATCTTCTCGCCAGCATCCCTGAAGAAAGACTTCCATTTAAAAGCATCGCGTTGCTCGCTGCAGCGCCACGCTTCACTCACCTGTCCTCGAGACATCTCCCGGCTCCATCGCGGCTGTCAGTATCGGACGCCACATCTCTGCACCTAGGGGAGAGAGAAAGAAACAAAAGGTGAGCAGAAGGAACACAGAAGGAAAGCCTGATTAACAGCCATAATACTTACCGGCTTTTCTTCCACATTTCGGGTCAGCGCCGCCCCGTTGGCAGGTACCGTACCCCGGCCCCTATGGGGAAAGGACAAGAGACATTTCTGGGGAATGATAAGGACATTTAGAGGGATCGCCCTCATCACTACTCACCTCGGCAGTTTAACCCCTCGACGCATCGCCTTCATTCTGCACCTGAAATAAAGGACAGATCACAGGTTAGAAAGACAACATAAAGGGGGCCTCACTTGAACTTTGAACTTTCATACTTACGGCGCATCGCTCAGGAAAGTCAAGTGGATTTTGCCAGCGCCATTCTGAAAACCAGTGAAGTAACAGGACGAACGCGCGCCCCTGCACCAGAAGCGGGATGGAGAGTTCATCCTTCCAAACCATAAGGTGAGCTTCAACCGGGGTTTGGAGGAAGTTAGAGAGGAACGAAGGGGAAAAGGGGGGAGCTAGCACACTATTCTGCAGACTGTTAATCCCCTTTCTCATCTGCAGAAGGATATTCCTACGGGCCAGGCAAGCACGATTTGGAGGTCCTGTCCAATCGGTGTTCCGGGTCCTGCGCATCACGCTAGAAGAGGCCACAGCAATCCAGACTAGACCAGCGCCCCCGTGGGAACCAGGTGAGCGTTACAGAACGCGAAGCCTTCCTACAAATTCCCACCCAGGCGCTATGGAAACTTCCGAAACTGACCAGTTGGCCCAATTACTGGGGGAATTACGGGCCGAAGTACACGCCGCTCATCAAGAGACTAGTGCCCTCAGGAGGGAAGTGATTGTAATAAAGGATAGAGCTGATGACCTGGCTAGACAGCTTTTGCAAGGTCAAGCTGGACAAACTCCTTTACCCGGTTCCGGGGGGAACCCCGCTCCTGTGGTTTCCAGTAACCCGGTGCAGATTAATCTACCTGGAAACATGCCGCTGGCCCCACCTGAACGCTTTGCTGGGGACCCCAAACGATTCGCCGTATTCATGAATCAGTGTCGTTTGCACTTCCTATGCAGACCTGGGGCCTTCCCTAATGATCAGACCAAGGTAGCCTTTGTGTTGTCATATCTCAGCGTCTCTGCTGCCGATTGGTCAGTCCCACTGGTAACTCAAGATGACCCGATTCTTCGTGATTTTCAAGGATTTCAAACAAGCATGGAAAGGTTATTTGCTCGACACTCCCAGGGACAGGCTCTGGATGACGAACTTCTATCTCTGCGACAGGGCAATCAAGACCTTCTATCCTACATTGCAACCTTCAATAGACCAATTGTGGAAACTGGTTGGCCAGAGGATAAAAGAATCACGTTATTCTATCGAGGTCTATGCAGAGAACTTAAAGATGTCCTGGCACAAGTTGTAAATCCGCCCCAAGAATGCACTGAATATATAGACTTAGTGGTCCAATTGGATCACAGGCTGCAAAACAGAAAAGCAGATCGGTCCAAGTTTGAAACCCGGGTGTTGGCCAAGACCCACGCTAACCCCAAGGGGGCTGATGCCTCGGAGCCTATGCAAATCGGAGGGGTTAAAGGACCCCTAACTCAAAAAGAACGGGAAAGAAGATGACAGATGCAATTATGCCTTTATTGTGGGTCCTCTGGACACTTTCTACGAGATTGCCCGGTTAAGCCGCCCAAGAAGGTGGTAGGAGCCGCTGATAAAATCCATGGAAACTCTGTATCGGGAAACGACCACGCCCGGCAAGCGTAGGGGTCCGCTTGCCGAGCTTGAAAACTAACTCTCAGACCTCGCATTTCATTGTGCCAATGGTCCTCGTAGATCCCGAACAGCCTAAACGGTTGCATGCTATAAAGGCATACATCGATAGCGGGGCTATAGGAAACTATGTGGATCGAGAATTGGTCTCTAGGATAAACCTCCCTCTGCGTCCTAAAACCAACAAAGATGTCATCACCACAGCAGATGGAACCGAAATTGCCTCTGGACCAGTAACACATTCCACAGCTGAGGTGACACTTGTAGGTCCGGATGGCCATCGGGAGGCAGTTGTGTTTGATGTAATCAAGGCTCCTCAGTTTCAGCTTATTCTCGGAATCCCTTGGTTAGAGACACATAATCCAATTGATTGGCGAGCGAAGAGAATAACCTTCCCGGATTGTGCACAAACCTGCTATCCAGAAAATCCAAAGATTAATCTAGCATCAGTAACCTCTGTCCCCGTGCAACTACCTCCAGAGTACCAAGACTTTCAGGACGTCTTCCAAAAGGAACAGGCCAACACCTCCCCACAGATCGTACGATTGCCAAATCGATCTGGTGCCTGGTGCACAACCCCCTTGTAGCAGGATTTACGCCCTTACTGAACCAGAGAATCTGCATTTGAGACAATATTTAGATCAATACCTCGCCAATGGTTTCATTCGCCCGTCAAAGTCCCCGGCATCCTCAGCTTTGTTTTTCGTGCCTTAAAAAGAAGGCGACCTTAGAACTTTGATCGATTACCGCGCATTGAACCAGATAACTGTTAAAAATCGTTACCCTCTGCCTCTGATCCCTGAACTCCTTGACCAGGTGAAGGACGCTTGCGTATACACCAAGTTAGATCTCGGGGGGCTTATCATCTGGTACGAGTAAAAGAAGGCGACGAATGGAAAACGGCCTTCTGTACAAAATATGGACTATTCGAATACCAGGTGATGCCTTTCGGGTTGTGCAACGCGCCTGCAGCCTTCCAATTCTTCATGAACGATGTCCTTCGGGAACTCATCGATGTCTGTGTTGTCGTGTATATCGATGACATTCTTGTGTACTCCTCTTCGGAATCTGATCACAGAAAGCATGTCAGGGCCGTCCTAGAAAAACTGCGCCAGCACAAACTGTTTGCCAAGCTGGAAAAATGTGTTTTCCATACCACCAAGGTTGAGTTTCTCGGATTCATCCTGACACCTAAAGGGGTCCGAATGGATTCACGGAAAGTGGATGCCATCCTCAAATGGCCATCACCTAGTTCGGTGAAAGGTGTCCAAAGCATGCTTGGTTTTGCCAACTTTTATCGCAGGTTTATCCCGGAGTTTTCACGTGTGGTGCAACCCATCACTGCACTCTTGCGAAAAAATAAACGTTTTGAATGGACCGAGGAAGCCGAACAGGCCTTTCAGGAGTTGAAAGCTAAGTTCACGTCCGCACCTATTTTGAAGCACCCGCGTCCCGATCTCCCATATATAGTCGAAACCGACGCGTCCAGCTTAGCCATGGGAGCTGTCCTGTCTCAGAGAGACCCTGAAACCAACCAACTGCACCCCACAGCATTTTGGTCCAGAAAGTTCTCGTCGCCGGAGATAAATTATGCGATCCCGGGTAAGGAACTATTAGCCATTAAGTCCGCCTTTAAGGCTTGGCGGCATTATCTCCTCGGCGCCCGGCATACCATCACCGTGATCACTGATCACCGAAATTTACAATATTTAAAAACTGCCAAGGCTGAATCGTCTCGACAGCTCCGATGGGCTTTGTTCTTTGCTGAGTTCGATTTTGTAATCACCTACCGCCCCGGCTATAAGAATGGTAAGGCGGACGCTCTATCCCGAATTGGAATGGAAGAAATAGACACAAACTCAGAACCTGTACCGATAATTCCCGAACAAAGAATTTTGGGGATAACCACTTTACAAACCCTTGAAGACATTCAAGCACGAGTGAAACAATTCCTGGACTCTTCAGCCTTGCAGGATTGGATCAAAAGGGGGTCTAACTTTTCAGTCAAGGATGGCTTACCTTACTTCCAAGGACGCTTATTTTTGCCAGAAAAGGAATTGCAAGAACTGGTTATTTCCCGTCATCATGATACCCTGATGGAAGGACATCCTGGCTTTGCCAAAACAGAGGAAAAGGTTAAACGACAATTCTGGTGGCCTTCCTGGCGAAAGGATATTAAATCTTTCGTGATGTCCTGTGGAGTTTGTGCCCAAAACAAAGGTCAAAAGACAAGACCCGCCGGTCTTCTTCAGCCCTTAGACATTCCACCAGCACCTTGGCACACCCTGTCACTAGATTTTATCACGGACCTGCCCTCTTGTAATGGTTACAATACTATTCTGGTCGTGGTGGATTTATTTTCCAAAATGGCCCACTTTATTCCGTTGAAAGGATTACCTTCAGCCTTTGTTCTTGCCAAGGAATTCCTCGAAAATATCATCCGTTTGCATGGATTCCCGTCCATACTAGTCTCCGATCGGGGAAGCCAGTTTATTTCTCATTTTTGGAAAAAGTGTTGTCAACTGGCACAAATCGACGTAAGACTCACGACCAGCCACCACCCACAGACCGATGGTCAGACGGAGAGAACGAACCAGACCCTTGAACAATATCTACGATGTATGTTGCACCAATGGGAGGGTAATTGGAAGGACATTTTATGGGTGGCTGAATATGCATACAATAACTCGATACACTCTGGAACTGGTCAGAGCCCCTTTTATACCCTATATGGACATCACCCTCGTACTTCAGACTTGGACTCACCTCTGAGCCTTGAAATGCCCGCAGTGGATTATTTGCATTCTACGATTACTCAAGCCTTCAAGGATGCAACTGCACATTTGCAACATGCGAAAGGGAAATACAAAAAGAATGCGGATCTGCACCGAAGAGAGGCGCCTCCATACCAAATAGGGGATCAAGTATGGTTGGCTACCAAACACCTATCACTCAAGGGGCCTCGAACTTTTAATCCAAGGTATTTAGGCCCTTACTCGATCAAAGCTATAATCAACCCAGTGGCAGTCAAGCTCGATCTACCAGCTAACATGCGGATTCACCCCGTTTTTCATGTGTCACTTTTGAAACCAGTGCACCCAGGAACCAGATTAACAAAGCCACCAGAACCGATTCAGATAGATGGGGAGCCTGAATTCGAGGTGAAGAACATTTTGGATTCTAAGATCTCAAAATCAAAACTTTTCTATCTAATTGATTGGAAAGGGTACGGGCCTCAGGAAAGGTCTTGGGAACCCAGTGATCACGTACATGCACCTCGGCTGGTAAAAAGGTTCCATTGGAATTTCCCAAACAAACCGAAACCTCCAGAAGGAACGACCTTGGGAGGGGCCTTGGGGGGGGGGGGGGGGAGTGCTGTCATGATGCCTACCACCGGAGCACCAGGCCAGGCCCAGCACCCCCGGAAGCAGGCATCATGCCCTCGGGTAAAAGCCCAGCGGCCCCTTATAGGGGCTCTTTGGACTCAGTCCTGGCGCCTTTGGCGCCAGGCTCATGTTGGACATCAGTCCTGGCGCCATAGGCGCCAGGCTCATAAAGGGAGGTGTTTTGTGCACTTACCTGATGCAGACCATGCTGCACGCTTCAGGCCTCCCTGAGACCTGAAAGGGACTATTTTTTCATAGGGACTATTTTTTCACTCGGGCGTGGCCAGGGAAGGATACATACCTAGTTGGGGAAGGATACATACCTGGGACTTCTTTGGAGGCTATTTAAGCCACGCCCAGACAGCAGCTCATGCTTCGCTTTGTTCTGCTTCCTGCAGCTTAACGCTCACCGTGTCTGCTCCTGGACTCCAGCCACGCCCGCCTCGAACCTGGAAGACCTGCAAGGAAGGAAGAGAAGAGAAAGGTGAAAACCAAGGACTATTTCAAACTTCTTACCTACATGCGGAATCTTCTCGCCAGCATCCCTGAAGAAAGACTTCCATTTAAAAGCATTGCGTTGCTCGCTGCAGCGCCACGTTTCACTCACCTGTCCTCGAGACATCTCCCGGCTCCATCGCGGCTGTCAGCATCGGACGCCACATCTCTGCACCTAGGGGAGAGAGGAAGAAACAAAAGGTGAGCAGAAGGAACACAGAAGGAAAGCCTGATTAACAGCCATAATACTTACCGGCTTTTCTTCCACATTTCGGGTCGGCGCCGCCCCGTTGGCAGGTACTGTACCCCGGCCCCTATGGAGAAAGGACAAGAGACATTTCTGGGGAATGATAAGGACATTTAGAGGGATCGCCCTCATCACTACTCACCTCGGCAGTTTAACCCCTCGACGCATCGCCTTCATTCTGCACCTGAAATAAAGGACAGATCACAGGTTAGAAAGACAACATAAAGGGGGCCTCACTTGAACTTTGAACTTTCATACTTACGGCGCATCGCTCAGGAAAGTCAAGTGGATTTTGCCAGCGCCATTCTGAAAACCAGTGAAGTAACAGGACGAACGCGCGCCCCTGCACCAGAAGCGGGATGGAGAGTTCATCCTTCCAAACCATAAGGTGAGCTTAAACCGGGGTTTGGAGGAAGTTAGAGAGGAATGAAGGGGAAAAGGGGGGAGCTAGCACACTATTCTGCAGACTGTTAATCCCCTTTCTCATCTGCAGAAGTATATTCCTATGGGCCAGGCAAGCACGATTTGGAGGTCCTGTCCAATCGGTGTTCCGGGTCCTGCGCATTACACTAGAAGAGGCCACAGCAATCCAGACTAGACCAGCGCCCCCGTGGGAACCAGGTGAGCGTTACACCTAGAAGAACATGTGCCGCATGTTCGAGAAGTATTGTCCCGGCTACAAAAACACTTGCTCTATGCGAAACCTGAGAAATGCCAATTTCATGTGACCAATATCGAGTTCCTGGGGTTCAACATCACTCCCGGTGGCTTGGCGATGAATTATTCCAAGGTTAGAGCGATTCTAGAATGGCCGACCCCGCAGACCCTGAAGGCATTACAGTCGTTTCTTGGTTTCGCCAACTTCTATCTGCGTTTTATCTCTGGCTTCTCCTCCATTGTATCACCCCTCACCTCCCTCACTAGTCCACATGTTCCTTTCAAATGGCTGGAGATACATCAGCAGGCTTTTGAGAATCTAAAAAATGCCTTCACCACCGCCCCTGTACTCCAGCATCCTGACCCTGACCTACCTTTTATTGTCGAGGCGGATGCCTCCTCTTTTGCGTTAGGGGCAGTTTTGTCACAAGTATGTTCCGCTACAGGACATCTACACCCTGTGGCCTTCCATTCCCGCAAATTCAACTCTGCAGAAGCCCACTATACTGTTACTGAGAAGGAGCGTCTGGCAGTGATGGACGCTTTTCGCACTTGGCGTCACCATCTGTTGGGGGCCAAACACAAGATCACTGTGTTTACAGATCACCAGAATCTACAGGACCTGGCCTCCCTGAAATGTGTGAACAGCAGGCAGGTCAGGTGGCACTTGTTTTTTGCAGCCTTCGACTTTCAAATTAAACACCGTTCTGGTCTGACGCACGGTAAAGCCGATGCCTTGTCCCGTTCCCCCGGGGGGGTTTCGCTACCTATCTTTCCCGACACTCTCTTGTCTCATGAGAACGTTGTATGCACATGTACACCTCCGTTAGCATTGCTGGACGCAATCCGTACTTGGGTCCAGCAGCATCCCGAGCAATTGTCCGAATGGGACCCAGTGTACTATGACGGGTTGCCATATGTACAGAACCGCCTAGTTCTACCCACCACTGATAACAGAAACCTGGCTTTGGAGTGGTCTCATGACGCACCCTTCAACGGCCATCCAGGCCAGGCCCGTACCCTGGATCTATTGAAACGCTGGTGTTGGTGGCCATCCATGAAACGTGACGTTATCTGCTATGTCAACACATGCGCAGTATGTGCCCAAAGTAAACACCGCAGGGGTCGTCCACTTGGCCTCTTGCAACCATTACCTATACCACCCAAGCCCTGGCATACATTGGCCATGGATTTTGTGACTGATTTACCTAGGGTCCAGGGTTACGACACAATCTGGGTGGTGGTTGATACTTTCACTAAAATGGCCCGTTTCATTCCCTGTCGGGGTATTCCATCTGCACCTATGTTGGCTAAGTTGTTCTTTGAAGGTGTCTTCTGTCTCTTTGGTCTGCCTTCTGTGCTCATTTCTGATAGGGGGTCCCAGTTTACATCCCGGTTCTGGCGTGCCTTAACCAGGTTGCTTGGTATTGATATACAGTTCTCCTCGGCGTACCATCCCGAGACCGACGGTCAAACTGAGAGAACAAACCAATCCATGGAACAATACCTGCGTTGTTTGACGCTGCAACAAGCAACCTGGTTGCAGGTCATTCACTTTGCCGAATTTGCCTATAATAATGCTATACATTCCTCCACTGGTTCTTCCCCTTTTTTCACTTTGTATGGTCAACACCCCCGTGTCCTCCCGGTTCCTGATTCTTCTTCCTCTGTCAACCCAGCCGCAGCTGCCTGTGTTAGAGATATGTCCTCTATCCATGCCCAGACCGTGGTTCACCTCCAGGAGGCCCAGTCATCCATGAAAGCTTTCGCTGACTCGAAACGTAGTCCTGCCCTGCCATATGCGGTAGGTTCCCGGGTCTGGCTGTCCACCCGACATCTCCGTTTGGCAGGTTGTCGGAAGCTTCTGCCTCGTTTTGTGGGCCCTTATGTGGTTTCCCGAGTCATCAGTCCAGTGGCCTACCGCCTTGTGCTCCCGTCTTCTTGGCGGATTTACCCTGTTTTCCACACGTCTCTTCTCAAACCTTGTCCTGCCTCCTCCCGCCTCCGTTCCCCGGTTGCCCCTGTGTCCCTGGATGCCCCTGTCTTCTTTGAGGTTTCCGCTATTCTAGGTTCCCACCTCCTTAGGGGCAAGCTACAGTACCTGGTAGACTGGTTGGGCTACGGTCCAGAGGAGCGGTCTTGGGTCTCGGCTTCGGATGTCCAGGCCCCCGGTTGGTTGCTCAGTTCCATCGGGAGCATCCTTCCTGCCCACGCGGTGGTGGGCCTTTGCGGGGGGGCTCTGTCATGCCCTCCATCCGACCCACCAGTGATCCCAGTTCCCCCTCGGCCCGGATTCACCCCCCACTTACCCTCCGGGGCTCACTTTGGCATTCCAGACTGGCTCGCACACAGCTACAGCAGCAGCTTCACGCTACTACTCCACAGTCACGACTGCGACCATTTCTTCATTGGCAGCTGCCGTGGAAATTAAGCCATCAAAAGATCAGGTTCGCTTCTTGCATCGTGCTGCTGGCGCTATCCGATCGCGTGACCTAAACTTGCGGTCACGTGACCGGAACTCGCGATCACGTGATCTGGACTCACGATCACGTGATCAGGAATCAAACGGTACTTAAGCAGTGGAGTACTTCAGTACCGCGCTTCACAGCTGTTTTCTCGGAGACCCTGTTTGGCCTGCGTTTTGTCACCTTGTGTTTCGTTTGATCTTGGACCCGGCTAACTCTTCTTGTTTTTGGCTTGGACTGATACTCTTGGCTCTTGACCTCGGACCGTTGTCACGGACTTCTCTTTGGATCCCGCTCTTCATTGTTTCGTCAGTTTGGACTGCTACACTTGGCTCTAGACCCTGGATTGTTGTCACGGACTTCTTGTGGATTACCCCTCTCCAAAGAATCTGGAACACTGTATGAACTACGCCTCATCACCACCCTTACCTGCAATTTGGTTCAGTCCGGCTTACAGGTCTTCTTCAGGTGGGGTCCGGTGTGACTACCAGTAAGTGCCTCCTACCCGGGACCATTTGCCATCTTGAGCCCCGGAATTCCTGGTAAGATCCTTCCTGTTTTTTGGTTACCCGTGCTTTACCCTGCTTGCTTGGTACTTAACACTGCTTTTCTTTACAGCTTCTGTGGGGCTTCCAGTACTTCGCGGTCCCGGATTCTTCTCCACCTGTGGCCTCAAAGGTTGTATAGGGAGTGAATTTATCGTTCTCCCTGTGCGGCACTTGGGGACGGAGGTCTCACATATCTGCACGACATTCAAGTTACAACAACTATGCCCCCTGGCAAAAAGTTTCTGAGCAGCAGAGCTGGATGATGGATATCTATCAAGATGAGGAACCTGCAGAAGAAAGGCAATCCATTGAATTCCATGTGCAAACGGGGAGCATCAGGGCATTGCAGCTTATAAGCAGTGCTAGCAGCGAGAAAAAGCCATGATGCAGCCTGTGGCAGGTCAGACACAGGACTCTGACTGCTAGACATTTGGTCTCACAGTTCTTTATTTTCTTGTAACCAAAAAAAGATAATCTTTCCTACAAAGAAAAATCACAATGTCAATGATTGTCAGGATGTCGACACAATATAACAGTCCTTTATCCGGAATCCTTCTCTAACCTACCCACTTCCCTAACTTCTAAAGACAAACAACAAACACAAGACTTTGGAGATTTTTGTGTTGGAAGGGATGGCTGCTGGCTTCTGACCCCCAATCGTATTTTCTTTTTAAAGAGGGCCTGTACCCATAGTTCCAGTTCAGAGTATACATTTCTTGGTGGGCTGAACTGATGTCTAGAGGTCCCAGCCCCAAGTCTCTCGCAGTCTCTTTCCAGTTCCTTTGGGACTTTTCCAGTCTCTTCCCCGTGGGGATTCTGTC
The DNA here is from genome assembly GCF_040938575.1 of Ambystoma mexicanum. NCBI lineage: Eukaryota > Metazoa > Chordata > Amphibia > Caudata > Ambystomatidae > Ambystoma > Ambystoma mexicanum. Next base: position 1,341,343,651 of record NC_090923.1, on the reverse strand, counting down.
AGCCTTTCTGCCTCTTCACTCAGAGGGTTTCTCAACCCCCCCCCCCCCCACACACACACACTCTGGGCATTCCTCTTTTTCCACTCCCCACTTGAGGGTTTTCTCTCTCTCTCCCAACTCTGGGGCTTTTATCCGTCTGACTTTTCCCTCCTGGGATACTTCTCTTACTCAATCCCCATTCAGGGGTTGTTGCTGTCCCCCATCTCCACTCCTAGGCATTTCTATTTTCCATTCTGCACTACAGGGTTATCTTCGTCCCTCCCCACTCACTCTGGGGTTCTCTCCACTTCTCCTTGGCGTTTCTCTGCCTCACTCCCCACTCTGGGGATCTCTCTGCTTCTCACCACTTTGGGGTTTTCTCTGTTTCTCCCCACTCTGGGGTTCTTTCAGTCTCCCCTCACCCCAGGGCGTTTCTCTTCCCTTTTCCACCATTCCGGGGAGCTTCTCTTTCTCACTCCCCACTCTGGGGAGCTTCTCTTTCTCACTCCCCACTCCAATGCTTTTTTCTTTCGCTGTCTTTTGCGCGACTCCCTCTCCCGTTGAGCCACTGCGTTCCTGGTTTTCTCTGTTTCTCCCCACTCTGGGGTTCTATCAATCTCCCCTCACCCCAGGGCGTTTCTCTTCCCTTTTCCTCCATTCCGGGGAGCTTCTCTTTCTCACTCCCCACTCTGGGGAGCTTCTCTTTCTCACTCCCCACTCCAATGCTTTTTTCTTTCGCTGTCTTTTGCCCGCCTCCCTCTCCCGTTGAGCCACTGCGTTCCTGGCTTTCTCTGTTTCTCCCCACTCTGGGGTTCTATCAGTCTCCCCTCACTCCAGGGCGTTTCTCTTCCCTTTTCCTCCATTCCGGGGAGCTTCTCTTTCTCACTCCCCACTCTGGGGAGCTTCTCTTTCTCACTCCCCACTCCTATGCTTTTTTCTTTCGCTGTCTTTTTCCCACCTCCCTCTCCCGTTGAGCCACTGCGTTCCTGACTGTCTTGTGAGGTGCTCCTCGGGAGAGCCGAGGGGTTGGGTCTCTTCTTACTGAGGAGTCATCTACGTGACTCTTCTACTGGGCTCTGCAGTGAAGGCTCGATTTCCTCACTCTCACTCTCGCTGCTTGGTCTAGGCAGAGTTGCTTACGTGACTTCTGCTTTTTCCGGTCGAGGGTTTGCTCTGTGCTCTTGCAGCCTCTGGGGACTGCTTTGGTCGGCTGGTAGCTGTGTCCTGCGGCACCCTGCTGGTGCATGTTCGGCTCCATCATGCCGACACTGGTGTTTTCTCTTTCTCTCCAGGCACACCTCCTTTGATCCCATTTGCACATTTAAAATATGCAGGGCCTAGTGAAAGTTTCTTGTGATTGGTACTCTCAGGGAGCCTCCTCCATAGGCTGATTTACTTGCTTCTCCTTAAAATTCAAAAGGAGATTGGGCACAGTTAAGGTTGGAAGCCAAGTCAGCCATTACTAAAAGGTGTATTAGATCACGATAAACACCAGTCTTTAGATATCCTACACAGGTGTTAGTAATAGGGGGTGATGGGTGGTGACCTCTATCCCCATTGGGATCTCTGTCCCCTAAGAGGGAGTCACCTCCAGGGGGATCCTACTTGCCCTGTCCCCTAGGTGGTGTTAAGCATAGCTGGCTCATGCCCATAGTCCCAAAAGAGTTGACTCCCCATTTAGGAGAGAATACGATCTCCCTAGACTCATCAGAAGCCATATGATTGGGCTTCACACAAGTAGTCACAGGTATGGTTAGTTCAAATATTCAGCATGGACTTTGGGAGCATAGCCTGTGCTGAAAAACCCCAGGAGTTTCTGTAGAGAAAGGAAAGTGCAGCAATTGCCACAACCTTGAAATTAGATTTTTTTCTGTTCTTTGGGAAATGTGTGCATGCAAAGCAAAGTCAGAGAAAGTTTCTGAATTCAGTTGCTGGGTTTTACAGATATCTTGCAGGTGCATTATGAGAATCTTTCTGGAAATACACGGTTGTACAAAGAGAGGTAGAATTGTGATTCAGGGTCATATATGCTGATAGCTGCCAAATTCCAGCTAGTCTGGAAACAGCCACCAAGAGGCAGAGATGCAGAGTCATGACAACAGTCCTTGCACAACTTAAAGCCCAAAGCTTTTGAAGTACCAGACATGGAGCAGTTAGAAGTCTCTTAGGAAATATGTTCAAATAGAAAAGTGGGCTAAGTGCATGGAAATAAAAGTAACACTGGTCAGGGGCATGGCGTGCACCATATATATATATATATATATATATATATATATATATATATATATATATATATATATATATATATATATATATATATATATATATGGAACATGGAATTTGTAGTCAAGGGTCTCAAAGAAACTTGGCCCAGACCTGCACAGTGCCCCTTGGAGGCATGAAAGGTTTCAGAGAATCAGCTGGCATTGGGAAGATTTAAGAAGCAGAATCTGTGGGAGGATACAATCCATTAATAACAGGCATTTAACTTTCAGACATCTTTCATTTAGTCTGACAATGGATGGCTTCAACCTGCCTCACTTCCAATCAAGGAAGCTCCTGTTGTGCCTCTTTGGCCTATCTGCAGCTGCTCACATGATCCAAGAAGAGCTCATAAAAAACGGCACCTAACACTCAGTACACTATCAGTGTGTCGGTCATTAGTGTAAAAACATGTCTTTCTTTTTTATAACTTTATATAAACTCATAACCCCTTAAATGTAAAGCACCAAACTGAATTGGAATGTCCAGTCACAATAATACTCTGATTGTTGTTTAATCATTCAAGGTTGTACTGGGCTTTAAGAGAACAGTAAATGCCTGGACAATGAAAAGAAGAGACATGTTTTACATACTAAAATAGTGTTACAACCAAAAGAGGATACTACTGTACCACTCTCAGCAGTATGCTTCCTCTCCCCAGTACAATTTCTGATCACGATGATCCAAGCATTCCGACCCCACCAGTTTGACCATTTGCTTCAAAGTTGAATTCGTGATATAAAACGTGTGGAGGCTATGATGATATAACATTTAATTAAACATTATATATTTTAAAATAATAAGACCAAGGGACTGCATTTTAAAATTCTACACATCTTAAGCAACTTTAATTACCTGTGTACTTTAAAGCATTGCGGTCCTTCTGCAACTATGATGATGGAAGTTAAGGCAAATAAAACCACACAAACACGATTCACTACTTTGGCAGGGACACTGTTGGTGCTGCAGAGACATCTTAAACAGGTCAACTCAAAGAAGCAGCTGTGCTTACCTCTCAATGATTCGCATTATCTGCAAATCCATCAGACACAATTTAAACAAAACCCATAAGGTAAATACGATGCACATAAAAGCAGCACATTGGACAAAGAAGCATATTGAAGAAAGCAGCATATTTCCATGTTCTAAGCCATGTAAACAGGCTGCTCTAAACAATAACACTGTCAGCGACATCCCTTTCTCATGTCATGGTGTGGAAGTTTGTAAATGTAAAACCCACACTGGGTTTCCATTTAAAACTAAATCTGACAGTTCGGATTTGTCAAGTATCCTATTTTAATAACCACTGCTTTATGTAGATGTATGAATTTCCTGTCAACTCTATATTCAACTCAAACCAATACGATAGAGAAAGTACATATTAAAAGAGGACTTCCTGTAGCTAACATTCGTGCCTCCCCCATTCATCCAAAGCAGCTACAAAGAAGACTTTCACGAATTAGAAACCCTTGCCCCTACATCAGACTCTTACTCGTAAAACTGTAGACGGGTTATTACTGAAGGAGATTGGGTGACGTTCTTTGTGGTGCAGATCTCATATTCTATGTGATGAAAATGTTAGAAGTATAAAGTAACACAATAAAGTTGAAAAGTCTCTGCTTGTAAAAGCCAATTCCCCAAAACATTTTCAAAAGTTATGTCACAATATCAGTATGCGAAAATCGTGGTTGGCTAAATACAACTTTAACCAAATTACATCAAGAAAGTAAATGTGCTGGAATTCCCAGATTTTTCGTTAGCAAGCATGTCCACACAAAAAAGAAACACAAACTTGCTGTGTCCCAGAATCTTAAGTCCCACATCCAGTTGTGTCTGAAGTATTGTCCAGAATGGAAGCCAATTTGTTTCAGATCCCAAATCTGAAGGTTGTCTAGATAGCTAACTTCATGAGCTTTGCAGGAAGAATGTGCTTAATAATAAACAGTTCCCCAACACAATAATCAAACAACTGTTGTTGATGTCCAGCCACCAGCTCAAATCAAAGCTTCATTGAGTTCTGTTGGAACTCAGATACCGGTGTATTCTTCAGTTAAGAGTCAAAATGTAGGTGGACTTTAACATCTACACAACCCTCCTTTGGTATCTGGAGAGATTTCATCAGTATTGTCCTGCACAGAACTGATTTCCTTCAGCGATTCTGGGGGCACTTTGTCCTCGTGTGACCTGGCTGGTGGCAAATGCCACATGTACGTGGTTTCTTGGCAGTTGGCTCTTTGTCTGCTTTGTTGACAGCCCTCTTGGTTTTTGTTCCAGGTCCTCTATTTGGTGTGCTACCTGCTCCTGTACAAATAGAGATAAAAAAAAGATTACTTGAACAGAATTCTCTAAACCAAAATGATGTGCACCAAGGCAGCCAGGCTTCTAATGTTAGCCATACTCCCAGAGCAACTAACTTGTTACATTAGACTACAGGTAAACCAGACTGAACATTGATTTAAAGTTCATCTTACCATAACAAGCCAGGTCAATGTTATTCTGACAAAATGCAAGACTTAGTGTACTTTGTAAAATAATGTTTATTGGCTTGCATGACTGATAATATTTATAAAACATCACTCCTTTCACCTTAATATTCGATTAAACGTAAAACAACAACAAATTACTTACCACTGGTAATGTTCTTTCGAATGAATGTTCCTCCCATGTATTCCTCATCTTTGACATAGTCAGATATCCTGCATTGCAACTCAGAAACCTTTCACAGCAGAGGGCGCTGTGCATCATTGTCGCTGACTTCGTGTCCCTCGATGGCCTCCATCTGTCTCGAGTATGATGTCGTCATCAGTATAAATGGCACGTATAGCACCCGTTGCCTCAGTTCATGTTTTTCCTCTCACCAGTACAGCAGTCTCTAACATGAGAAAGACGTGAGCATTAACAGAGAGGGAGGTGTAAATCATGCTAACTCCTCCTGACAGAAGAGCAGGATAGGAGGGACGATGAGGAATACGTGAGAGGAACATCAAGTCAAAAGAACATTACCAGGGGTAAGTAATTTGTTCTTTAAATGAATTGTGTCCTCCCACATATTCCACATCTTTGATAGACTCCCATTGCAGTGCTTTGCAGGAGATGGTAAAGGGAGAATTTATTTTAGATTCACGCTGTGTAACACAGTCTTTCCAAATTTGGTTTCCTGGCCTGATAGGAAATCCCAGCAATAATGCTTTGTGAAGGTATGCAACAAAGTCCAGGTGGCAGCACTGCAAATATCTTGTGCCGCCAACCCCCTCTGAAGGGCTGCTCCTCTCGATGGAATGTGCCCTTAGACCTTCGGGGACTTCTTTTCCAGCCAGTGTAGCATCTGGAAATGCACAGGATTATCCAGTGAGACAGTGTTTGTTTTGTGTTCGCCTGTCCCATCCTATGGCCCGAATAGCCAACAAAAAGTTGATCATCCTGTCTCAACTTAGAGAGCCTATTAATATAAAAACATAACGCTCCCTTAGGGTCCAATCTGTGAAGTTTTTCCTCTTACGATGGACGAGGAGGAGGATAGAAAGGAGGCAAAACTATTTTCTGCACAAAATGGAATTCTGGCACCACCTTGGATAGAAACGAGAGGCGAACCCACAAAACTACTTCGTCTTTAAAAAAGACTGTAAATGGCGGCTTGAATGACAAAGCGTCAAGCTCGATAGCCCTGTGAGAGCAGAGGTAAGAGCTGTCAAAAACAAAGTTTTGAAGGAAAGCATTATAAAAGGGCAAGAAAGCAAAGGTTCAAATGGAGCACCCATCACGAAGTTCAAGACCAGGTTAAGATCCCAGACCGGCACTATAAAGGGAGTCGGCGGAAAGATATTAGTGAACCCTTTCAAATATTGAATGACAATAGGAACCTTGAAGTCGGAACGCCGTTCCGGGAAGCGCTTAAAAATGGACAGCACGTTCAGATAACACTTGGCCATAGAAACTTGCAGTCCCTGATGGGTTAGAGCAAAAGAAAAGACAACACTGATGGTGTGACGCAAGTGAATGGGTCAACTCCTTTATCTCTACACCAGCTGCAAACTTTGCTCCAAACGGCAGTGGTATAGAGATTTAGTTGATGGCGTCCTGGCCGAAAACAACACCTCCATGACGTCTTCTGGAAGGTCTGAATCTTTGTACCTTAACCTCTCAAAAACCAGGAGTGAAGGTTGACGGTCTGTATTTCTGGGTGAAGAATGCGCCCTCCATCTTGCGAGAGCAGATTCTCTCTTTGGGAAGATGAATTAGAGGGCAGATGGATATTTCAAGTTCTGGGTACCACGTCCTCTTGGCCCAATCTGGGGCAATCAGGATCATGGACTTCCCAAACTTTCTCAACTTCCTGAGGAATGACGGGGACTGGTAGGAATGCGTACAGAAGCGGAAAATCCCAATCCACTATGAACGCGTCCCCCATAGCTCCTTTCTGAGGAAATTCCCTGGAGCATAACAGGTCACATTTCCTGCTGACACTGGAGGCAAACAGATTCACTTGAGGGGTTCCCCAAAGTGTGAACAACTCTAGAAGGACTTCCTGAGCTAACTCCCACTCGTGGAAGACTGTGCTCTGCCTGCTCAAAGTATCCGCCGCCATGTTCTCCTCTCCGGCCAGGTGAACGGCTGAGAAAGAGATTACTTCTTCCAGTGCCCAGAACCAGAGCTGAATTGCCTCTCTGCACAGTGGAAGTGAGCCTACACCTCCTCTCTTGTTGAAGTAATGCATGGCCACTGTGTTGTCCTCCATCCTTATCGGGGCGTACTTCCCCCATACAGAAGGGCAGAAAGGTCATCAGCACTAATCTGATCGCCCTCAACTACAAACGGTTGATGTGCAGTTTGAAGTCCGACAGAGACCAGCGTCCGCTAATCGTCAGATCGTTGGTATGTACCCCCAACCTGAGGGGGAGGTGTCCATAACCACAGTAATTTCAGGCCATGTTTGCCAAAAAGGTTCACTTTTCAATACAATCTCCTTGAAAGCCCACTACAGGAGATCCTGTACAACCTTGCTCGGGATCTGAACCAGATCTTTCATTTTGCCAATGAAATGTGACCACTGGGATCTGAGGGCCCAATGAAGGGAACTCCTCCTCAGATGGGCCTCTGGCACCAGGAAAATGCAGGATGCCATGAGACCCAGCAAGCTGAGAAAATCGAAGGCCGGAAGACGTTGGGAACTCTGAAATGTGTTCACCATCTGCGAAATGTGAAGAGTCCTTGCCTAGAGTTGCAAAGCTTTCCACAAGGAACAGTCCAGGATTGCTCCAAGGAATTGCAGCTTTTGGGAAGTTGGCATGTGGGACTTTTTGAAGTTGAAAGAGAAGCCCAGTTTGTGGAGAGAGTGGCGGGTGCTATCTAGATGTAGAGCCTGTTCTGTGAGTGTTCTCTGATCAGCCAATCGTCTGGTATGGGGTAGATGTGAATCTCTCCCCTTTATTGAGTCGCTGCCATCACCGCCATCCACTTGGTGAAAACCCTTGGGACGGAGGTCAGCCCGAAAGACAGTACTCAAAACTGATAATGAGAACTGCCAATGGCGAGTTCCAGTTACTTCCTGTGCTTGTGATGCATTGGTACATGGAAATAAGCATCCTGAAGATCCAATGACACCAGCCAATCCTGGATCTTAAGGGCCTGAAGGATTTGTGAGAGAGTGACCATCTTGAACTTGTCCTTCCTGAGGAACTTGTTAAAGCATTTCAAGTTTAGGAAGGGTCGCAACCCTCTGTGTTTTTTCGGGATCAGAAAGTACGGAGAGTACCAGCCTTGATTTCTTTCCGCTGCAGGCACTGGTTCGATTGCACCTTTCTCCAATCGGGCTAGAACCTCCTGTAAGAGGAGTAGATCTGGTACTTTCATGGACTGGTTTCTTGGGGGACAGTCTGCAGAGCACAAGCATCTGAAGTAATACTTTGCCACTCTTCCAGATGCTGGTTTAACCGCCCCGCACCACAATACGGTGACTTAAGATTTTTAAAGCGGTTTTGGAGCTGCAGAGGATGCAGATGGCAAAGTGGCTGGGGGTGTAGCAGTACCTCTGCCTCCACGTCCTCGGGAGTCATGAGGTTGTCTCCCTTATCCCCTTTGAGAAAACGGACCTCTCGTTCTTCCGATGAAGGAATCCAAAATGAAATGGCTGACACCTCCAATCTTGAGAGGAAGAAGAGGCATATCGACCCTGCTGTGGCTGTCGAATTGCAGCACCAATAGATTTTGCCTCAGAGGACTGCAACTTCTCTAGCCTTTCATCTGCCCTGGATCCAAACAGTTGTGAACCCTCTAAGGGCTTGTCCAAAAGTCTGGACTGTACATCAGGTGAAATGCCTAACTTTCTCTGCCAGGCAAACGGCCTGAGAACAGTACTGGCTGTCATGGAGCTGTGTCCAAGCCTGATTGTAATGACTGACTCATGGCATCTTTCCCATCTTGTATAATGTTCAGAAAACCCTCTCTCGCTTCCCCCTCAGGGACATGTGTTGCCATAGCGACCATCTCCCACAAGGTATAAGTGAGCTTGGCTAAGGCACAGGTAGCATTGCCCGCCTCTAGGTCCATGCTCCCAGCTGTGAAGACAATCTTCTTCAGGGTGTCCACCCTTTAATCGTCTCTGTCTGGCGGAATAGTAGGGTACGCTGCCCCCTTGGAAGCAGAGGTGGCTGTCTGTACCGCCAAGCTTTCCGGGCTTGGGTGTTTAGAGAGAAACTGCGGGTCAATGGAGGAAGGCCTTTATTGTTTAGTAAAGTCCTTATTCACCGCAGTCGCAAGCCCTTTAAAGTCGTAAGCCTTGGAGATACAGGAGACAACCCATCTGGCAATAGAAGCCTTTGATGCTGTATTGCCCGGAGATGGACCACTGTAGGTAACAAAGAGATGATCTGCTTTTCTAAATAGTTTGGTCCTTTCAAGGTAGAATTTTTAAGTTCTTACTAAATCTACATTATGCAATTTCTCTTCTGCCGCAGATGCACGCGGTCTAGGAAGGAAAACAGGAAGACATATTTCCTGGTTTAAGTGAAAATCGGAAACCACCTTATGCAGAAAGGAGGGAACCATACGCAAGACAACTTTGTCTTCATGGAAAACAATATAAGGTTCCTTATAAGAAAGAGCTTGGAGCTCCCCAATTCTTCTAGCCGAAGTAACGGCCACTAGGAAGGCAGATTTCAAGTTAGGAATTCTAAATCGCATGAAGCCATAGGCTCAAATGGTTTTTGCATTAGGGCTGCTTTGACCACGTTGAGATCCCACTTAGGTGGAGGTTCGCAAATAGGGGGATGTAAACGTAAAAGGCCCTTGAAGTGCCTTTTTTGTCAATAACGTTTTATTGATTCAGGTGCAACAGCATTTGTTAACAAAGCATTGATATGATCACAGCTCTGGTGTTACAGATAAACTCATCATTGTTCAACTATAAGTTCGCAGTTTACATCGGCTGCTAACCCAATATTACTGTATCGCACCATACCTTTTTTAACATGTTTAAACATTTTAAGCATTATATACCTAGTCAGTCCTCCTTCCGACATTTAAACCTGATGACATTCCGGACCAAATATCAATTAGAGGGGAGAAAGTAAATCAAACAGGAATGACAGATATATAAACATTTCAAATCAAAATAGAAACAAACAAAATTCTCGTGTGGGCACATAGCTTCTCAAACATAGAACTAGAGCAGATCTGGGTGAGCGGTTTTACACTGTACAGTAATGAGAAGGATATCATCTCATGCAGTGTGTGATGAATGCTGGGGTTATCCGCAGCCTGGACAAATGTGATGAGTGGGGCCCAGTCTGACAAAAACCTCATCATTGTCCCTTTCATTGCCGTCTCACTCTTTGACATCGCAGCCACATAGCAAACCTTCATCCACCATTCTTTTATGCCTGCCATGTGCTCTGATTTCAAGTGTTGTGCAATTATAAATCGTGCTGCAATTAAAAAGAAGGTGACCAATCTAGAGCTTCTAGCTATCAATTTATAGTGTCCCTGTGCATCCTCATTTCCCAAGAGTAAAACCAGAGGGTCCAGTAACAGGGCGAACCCACAGATTTCTTTAATCTTGGCGACTATAGTCCGCCAAAACAGTTGTATTTGAGGACACTCCCACCACATACAGAAGAAAGAACCCACAGGGGCATTACACAGCCAGCAGGCGGGGGGAGGGGGTGTGTGGCTGCGGGTTGGGTAATTCTATGCATACGTTCCATGGCAAGATACCATCAAAATATTAATTTAAAGCAATTTTCCCTGAGGTGGACCGCCTGGGAGGATCTATTGGCCCTTGTCCAGATATTGTACCATATAAGATCCTCAATTGGTGTCCCCACATCCCTTTCCCAGTTGACCATGTATGCATGTGGGGGTTTGAATCTGGTCTTAATGAGCACTTTGCAAAGTGTCGCTAATTTGTCTCCAATGAACAGGTCCTCGAACGCAGTCGTCTCTCGTTTCTCATTAGGCGCTATGTGTGGGCGGGTGGTCCAGTGGTGTATCTGTAAATATTTAAACCTGTCCCTTTCCTCCACCATGTATGCCTGCTTACACTCTTCAAAGTTGAGAGGGCGGTAGTCTCTATATAGATGACTTAACTTAAGGAGACCTCCCTCTTTCCAGCTGAGAAATCGTCCGCTATCCAGCCCTTGGGGGAGAATTCCTTATTGTACCATCGACCCGTCTTAGGGGATGGAAATGGTGTCATTTTGTAGTTATGTGCTGCTTTGTTATTGTTATTGTTATTTTGCATTTATATAGCGCCTTATATACCATTGGTATGGTCTGAAGGTGCTGGTAGGTTGAACGCCCTTGGGAACCGAAGTTCATATCAGTAGAGAGAGTAGAGAGAGTCAAAAGGTGCGTGTGAGCACCAGGTATGTGTACAGCTCGTGCAGTATCAGTGTAATAGCTGCTTTCTAGCGGTAGGTGTGGTGGTTGAGAGGTCAGGAGTATGTGTTCGTTCTGGCAGGATTAATCCAGATCGGATGTGGCTGCGTTAGGCCTGAGGAGAACGCCTTGCTGGGGGGTGTGTAGCCAGCAGTGATTATTTAGAATGATGTGGAGTGAGCAGCGAATGTTGATATGAGAACAGTTATACCGAATGGTGTCATAGTATCTCTGTGTTCTAGTTGAGTGGTGATGTAAGGAGAGAGTAAGCGTGTTGGTGAGATATGATGGGTTTCATGCACTTTCAGAGACTTCTAATTCACAGGGAGGCTATTGAGGACATTTCTAAAATCAACTTTTACGGAGAGGCTATTGGGCACATTTCTAAATTTTACTTTTCACAGCTATTGGGTGCACTTCTGAATTCAACTTTCTGAATGGAACATTTCACAGCTATTAGGTGCACTTCTGAATTCAACTTTCTAAATGTACTTCTAAATTCAACTTTTCACAGAGAAGCTATTGGCTACACTTCTTGAATGCAACTTTCTAAATGTACTTTGGCCCAGTATTCAAGTGTGGCGTTTTATGTGGGGAGGCCCCGTACCCCCGTGTTACGTACTTAAGGGGAGACCCAGCAAGCTTCATGAAGAGGAGTTCCTACAGTCTCTCGTTCAATATTGACCCAGTGTTTGGTTCCCCTTGTTTGGGATGTCAATTGACTCTCTAATACCGGTGCTAATTGTGCTGCTTACAGATAGCTTTCCACGTCTGGGACAGCTCGTTCCCCTGCGCTTTAGGTGCCATTAGTGTGTGTCTGGCCACCCTTGGCCTCTTCCGGGCCTATATAAAGCTAAACATCTGGGATTGTAGATCCATCAATGGTGTTTTCGGGATGCAGACAGGTAGCGCCTGAAATACATATATAAATTGCGGTAATAGGGTCATTTTAATCGCTGTCATCTTCCCAAACCATGACATTTCAGTACTCCCCCACCCCCCAGCGTATCAAGCCTGGCTTGAGTCTATTGAATAATGGGATGATATTAGCTGTGTAAAGATCTGTGTATTTTACAGTCAGGTGTACCCCCAGATATTTTAGAGTGTGTGGGACCCACGAGAGAGGAAAATCCCTCTTTAGTTGTGTAATCATGTCCGGATGTTCTGTGACGTTGAGAATTGTCATTTTGAAGCCTGAGACCTCACGGAAACGCTCCATCAGTGCAATGATGGGTGGCAATGTAGTGAGGGAATTTAGCATGTAAAAGAGGAGGTTGTTGGATTATAAAGCTAGCTTATGATGGTAACCCGCTATCTCAAACCTTTTAATGTCCATGGAGGCTCGTACATGGCAGGCCAGAGGTTCCATAGATAGGGTGAACACTAACGGAGACAGGGGGCATCACTGGCGAGTCCCTCTACGTAAATGCAATGGGTCGGAGAGAATATATTTACTTTTATTCCAGTGGACGGTAGCGCAAAGTTGCCCAATATCAGCTTGCAGAAACGTTGGCCCAGCCCGAATACCTCGAGAACCTTGGATAGGTATGCCCAGTCCACGCTATCAAACGCCTTCTCAGCGTCGATAGATAGTAGAGCCATCTTTCTCTTATGTTTTTGCACCCAGGTCGAGATGTCTATTGTACGCCGAATATTGTCATGCGCTTGACGTTCTGGTATAAAACATGTCTGATCCGCTAATACCAATTCCGATATCACCTGGGACAATCTTTTGGTCAGTATTTTCGAATAAATTCTGGAGTCCTAATTTAATACTGCAATTGGTCGATAAGAAGAACATAGGGTGGGATCTTTATCTGGTTTAGCCAGTAGGGTCAGGTTCGATTCTCCCATTGTGGCAGTGATCGTGCCCGTTTCTGCAAAGGAGTTAAACAGGGGCACCCTATGAGGGACGAGGATTATTGAGAATGTTTTATTGAAAACGGCCATTTAGCCATCCGGGCCTGGCACCTTGTTACCTGGAAGGGTGCGAATGGCATGTGTTATTTCTTCCACTGTTATCGGTCCATCCAGGACCTTTCCCTGTGCCTCATTAATCTGGGGGAGCTGGGCCTCCCTGATAAAAGCTTCTTGTTGGGGTCCCATGGGTGGAGCGGCTGTGAACAGCCGGAATAATAATGTGTCAGGATCTGCATTTTCTCCTGCTCTTTAGTCTGCATGTGCCCATTCCCATCCTGCAGGGATCCTAACACTGTACTGCTCCCCTGTGCCTGTAGCTTATAAGCCAATAGTCTGGTTGATTTATTGGAAGTACTAAAGTAAAAATGCCTTGTGCAGAGTAGTTTGTGTGAAATGTCACCCGCCCATAATGCCTTTAATTCAGCTCTAGCCACATGGAGCTGTCGTATGTCTTCCTAGACCCATCACGCTTACATTGAGATTCCCATTTGGCCACCCGTTCCTCGGCCTGATCCCTCTGAATGGATAGTAGTTCTTTATGGGCTGCGGCTATGCTGATCAGTTCCCCTTGCATTGTGGGTTTAAAGGCCTCCCAAACCCCTGCAAGGGGCATGTCTCCGGTGAGATTGTCTTCAAAGTATTGTTTTATCCGTTCTGATCTATTCATTCATTCTCCATCCTATGGATCTTCTGCCCCCTAAACCATGCCCCTCCAGATGTATTGTAATAGGGGAGTGGTCTGATACCAAAGCCACCTCTATGGTGGCTTCCGAGATCCCGGGCATAAGGGAATGAGACACCAGGAAATAATCAATTCTCGAATAGGCATGGTACACATAGGAGAAATTAGAGTAATCTCGATGTTGGGGGTGAAGATTTCACCATGCATCTCTCAGATCTGACATATCCTTCTTAAGGGGGGCTGCCTTAGCCATTTCTGTTGCGAACATTGAGACAGTTCTATCCACTGCACTAATAGGTTAAAATCACCCCCCAATATTACCTCACCCTGCTGCGTTATTCGGGGAAATAATTCTGCGTAGAACTGGGCTTGCTGCTGAACCGGGCCATACACAGACAGTTATAAGATCCTTCCCCGCTATGCGAATAATCACCCCGATATATCTCCCCTATTATCTTTCACCACTTTTACCCGTTCAAAATGCAGAGAATTCATGATCAAGCTAGCGACCCCCGCTCTCTTAGAAGCGAGGAGGCGAAATATTGGTGGGGAAACTAGAGGGATTTCATCCTGATTTCGTCAGAGGCTAACAGATGAGTTTCTTGAAGTAGGGCGTTATCTGCGTTAAGTTCAATTAGTTTCGAGAGAAACCCTTTCAGTTTTCTCAGTGAGTTAAGTCCCTGAACATTTATAGATACTATCTTTATGTCAGCCATAGAATATACCAGCATGTGCTGTACCATCCCGATCGGTTATGCTCGTGATGTGCTTTAACCCTTGCTCCTCTTTAATGAGATTGGCCAAAGTTTTGCCCGTTTTGTTCCACTCTCCATACCTTCTAGCACTTATGGGTTGCGTCAAATAGAATACCTAACGCTGCGCTAATGTTCTAAATTTTGATAATTGTGCCTGCAAGGGTGCCAGTGTATCAGTCCCTGGTGCTTGTGAATATGAGTCATCTAGCTCCTTTAGTATATGTTCGGTTTGGGTCAGTTCCTTCCTTATTTCTTGGAGTGCCATATGCCCTTAATATCAGATGTCCCCTCAGCCATACCTTAAAGGTTTCCCAAACCGTGGCAACCAATCCTAGCGATCCCTCATTGCACTCAAAGAACTCCACCATGTCAGTTCGCAATGGCTCTATCACCGCTTCATCGCTCACTAATTCTGGTGGCATTCGCCATGTGCGTGGGGAGTGGTCTAAGTCTATTAATTGTAGGTCTAGAAGGATTGGGGAGTGGTCAAATAGAGTGCCTGGTAGTATGGTGCATTCTCCTATCTTTGAAAAGTATTCAGGGGAGCACAGCCAATAGTCTATGCGGGAACTGGATGCGTGAACATGCGAGTGAAATGTGTATTCTTGTTGAAGAGGGTGCAGCTCTCGCCATGGATCTATAAAGGGTAGTGTGTTCATGGCTTGAAGGATAGTCAATGCCGATTTGGTGTAGTTTCTGTGACCTCTGGATGTCCTATCTCTCAAAGGGTCTAAGATTGTATTCAGGTCCCCCCCATATTACTCTTGCGTCCCCCGTTGGTGGGATTAGTGCCTATATTTGCAGGTAGAATTCCGGGGAATCCACGTTCGGGCCATATGTATTAATTAAAATCAGTTCCTGACCGTGTAATGCCCCCCATACAATTACATATCTCCCTTCTGTTTCCACTTTTGACCCAGTCATCTGGAAACCAATTCAGCGATGAATCACTGTTAATACCCCTCTGGCTTGTGTGGAGTTAGTCGCTATTCTCTGCTGGCCCCAGTTTCAAGCAAATGATTCAGTGAATCTTGACGGCATGGGTTTCTTGTAAACGGAGGTTGTCAACCCTGTGTCTGCTGGCATATACTATATTTTTCCTAGCTTTTATGGGGTTAGCCAGACCTCTAATATTCCAGGTTAGGAGTCTAATACTTTGGGTCATCCTGGGTCCCGCCATCTGCTGTGTGTAACTACATCAATCCTTATCATGTAGACTTGTCTGGAACCTTTTTGTGTGGTTCGTATTCGTCAGTTTTTTAAAACAAACATTCATCCCCCCAACTCACCCCCATAACTTTTTGCATTCCTTGTGAGCGTCTAGTTTTCTCTGCTTCTCCCCCCACCCCGTGTATGCAACTGGCCTATTCAGAAACCCCCGTCCCCCACTATCCCCTCAGCTGGATAGTGTAACCCCATTCTTAAACTGCAACTTCTGCAATTGTGGGTGGTTCTCTGTGGACGCCACCACCAAGTTCCATTCAATTCGCCCTAGGGGGCTGCTGCGCTATCTTCTGGCGGATCAGGCTATACTAAATTTGTGGCCTCCGACAGGCATCTGTGTTCTTGTTCAGGTGTTGGGCTGTGTTGACGCGTCCTTTCTGATTGGGGGGCAGTGGAATGTTCCATTCTATGTACCTCATAGCCTATTCAGGTGTCTTGAAGAAATGCGCTCTTCCGGAATGTTGCAGGCAGAGCTTCGTCGGGAACAACATGGCATATGATATTGATCTTGCTTTAAGTGCTTTTTTGACTTGATCGAATGTGCGGCGGGCCCCTTGGACTCTGTTGGAGAAGTCAGGATATATGTGGATCCTTGCAGAATCGTATGTTAGTGTTCCTTTTTCTCGGGAGAGGCGGTGGATCAGATCTCTATCCCAGTAATTAAGTAGGTGTGCGATTATCGTCCGTGGCGGAGCTCCAGGTTTGGGCGGAGGGGCAAGGGATCTGTGAGCTCTCTCAATGAGGAATTTGTGGGAGAACTGAGCCTCCGGGAGCATAGCACGCAGCACCTGCTCCAAAAAGAGCTCCACTGGCACATTCAGGGGTTTTTCCGCCTGGCCCACCACACTGATGTTATTCCCGCATGATTGTGACTCCAAATCCTCGCACTTGGATTGAACCACCTTCAATCTCTTCTTGATGTCTTCAATATTTTTGCCTTGTTCCGAGGTTGTGTCCTCCAGTGCCGCGATTCTGACCTCAGCTTCGGTGACCCTACTATTCACATTTTGTAGACCCGCCTTGATTTAGGAAATATTGCTGACAATGTCGTCCAGCCTACGATTCATTGCAGCGAATCCAGCCTGAAGTGCTGTCGTGTAGGGATCGGTGTTGCATCCTGCTGGTGTTAAGGTATTCGCGGAACCCATCTGCGGGCCCCCCCCACTCCTTCTTTCACCATATTGGGGCTGGTGAATGCGTCCATGGGGCCTTTCCTATACCCTTTGTTGCCCTTTGGCATGTCCTGGGTCCGCAATATACCACTTATTATTACGGGAATGTTGTCTCTGACAGGATATGGAACTACCACCTTGGTATGATTCTAGACTCTTCCACTGGGTGAATGCCTGTGTATTCTAAGTGTCGTGTGAAGCTGTTCTCCTTACTTCGTGTTGACCCTACACTCCGCCTCTCATAGCTTGGGACTGGGGCCCCCCCCTCCTGTACCAGTCCCTCAGGAGGATGAGACCTGTGAGCGTGTGACCGCTGCCCTTGCCGTGGGTTAGCTTCGTGTCGCGCATTTTATACACATGAGCGTAGCTCTCTCCCCAGTGCTGGCACTTTCAGGGTGCTATTGCCTGTCTAGTTTTGTATTGTGAGTAGGGGAGTCTTGTACTTTTAGGTTCAATGGGAACGCTGTATTTGTGTCAGCATGGCTGGTGGAAGGCTTTGTACCTGGTTCCAGTATGCGCTTCGGCAGTCTGACCGTATGTTAATGTTGCTGTGAACTAGTGATCACGGATCTGATTTATGGGTCTCCGCCCGGGCGGTCTTTCCTTCTCCGTAGTGAACCAATTATTCCCCTAATACTGCATAACCTGTGGCTGTGTGCTGCCACCGACCCAGGATAGTGCCCGTTACTCCAATTTAGTGAGGTGCAGGTCGTGGGCATATGCTGTCTTTCTCTGCCTGTGCTTTCTCCACGGCCCGCAGGACCGCGTCTCCTTAATGGCGGGTCAGCGCGATAATCTTGGGCCTGCCCACCTCTGTCCGCATTTACCACAGTTATGCGCTGGGATCTACAGTCCCTAGCTTACATTCGTATGGGCTCAGACTCGTGGTCTCCTACCCGACTATCGCGGAGGAGCGCGTATCACTGTTGCTGGCAGTGCACCGACATACCTCAAATATATTGTTGGCCAGTTACTGCTCTCTTTCCCACTGGATGTTGGGCAGGATGCCGCTTTCTTGCATCGCTTGTCACACTTTGTGGCTGGTCTCAGACTTCCGCACACCCGCCTACAAGTTTTATGCTCACTGAATTTGCTTGGCGCGTTGCGCCGTGTGTGCAGAGTCGCGCTCTCTCCTGCTGGGTGACTCGGAGGGCTCATTCCAGTGTTGCAGCCAGGAGGGGAACCGGGCGCCTGTTTCCCACGTTGGCCACAGTTTCGCCTCACTATGCGCGCAATGCTTCGGCAGTCGTTTCACAGGGCATTTCCCCTCGGGGCCAATATTATGCAGTTCTTCTGTGCCCCACACCTTCTGACCACCGGATATGGTCTAATCTACTGTCCAGCACGCCCCGATCCGCAGGAGTTTTGAAACAGGATTTCTATATTAGCGTTGCTCCTCACCTAGACGGCCATTTTAGTTGGTGTCCAACAGCACCCCCGCCCCTCTTTCTCAATTCTATCAGATTCCATCTTGCCAATGTTATATCTGAGTTCTATTGCTTTGAGCCTTAGCTCCTCCCTCTAAAATCAAACATAGCTTCTGTTTCAGAGTTTTAAGAGAGGCTTGAGAAGCCCTTGCTTCTTCCTCACTTGTGCTATCTTTGGTATCCAGACCAACAGGACCATTACTACTGCTAGGCACTGCCCAGCATCTTCTACATCACTAGCAACAGGTAAAGAGTTGTTCTTAGCTTCATGGTGATCTCTTTTAAGTATTCAACTTTGTGCATAGCAAGAGTAATACTAGTGTATGTTCCATACTGAACTATGGGTTGTGTAACCTTTACAGGCCTAAACTTGTAAAGTCTAGTGTCCTGTGTAACAAGTACTATGGGATCCCTCCAGTGAATCTACACTGGGTGCCAAAGACCTTATCCCACCGCTGTAAAGCAATTTGTTAAGATCGATTTTTGAAATCAGCCACAGTGGTAGGATTTTGGGAAATCACCCTATTATGGTGAACTGGGAAGACACTAAGAGGGTAGCCAAAACCCAACCAAGATAAGTTCGCCGAGCATGGTTTGGGCCTTCTGCCCAAATGTGACCAGTTCCAATACTTTTTCAGGTAAGTTCTTATAGGAATATCAATGCCAGTGGTTACGATTAATGAAGAGTTCCAACATTAGATACACATTCAAGTAAAGTTCAGGTAAGTACTCAACTCAATCCAACCCACTAGGGAAGGTCTGGCTAACCTTTGTGTCTTCCCTGCTCCCCATAACAGGGTGGTCTCCCAGAACCCTCCAACCAGGGCTGATTTTGTAAATCCATCTTAACATTGGTCATAAACATTCTGTGTGAATATAGTTGTTTCGAGCCAGGCCAAACACCTCATGTCAGTGCTTAGGTGCATTTCCCTCTAAGGAATGCCGATATGATGGACCAACACCTCCAACAGGTCTTGGGTGATAAGGAGCGCATCCAAGAGCCCAGAGCAAAAGGGAGATCGCCTTGAAAGTCTGCAATTCCCTGCCAAAGCGTCTGATTAGTTGCATCCAGCAAAGCATCAGCATTAGCATTCCTCAAATACAAAACGGAGTTGGCACAAACATTGTTATGCAGACCGTCCAGTATCTTTCCTGGCAGGGCCCAGGAAGGATTAGAATAATAAGAGGAATCTTCCCCAGACACTGAATTGGAGGGAGGCAGAAGCCACCACTGAAATTGAAGGGTGCAGGTGCCCTGATATACATATCGTATTCAATGTTGTCTGTATCTGCGGTGCAATATCTTATTAATAGCTGCTACTGTGTGTCTGCCTCTGCTAAAACATATTTTTAGATCTGACTGGTCCACGTACCCCTTGTATCCTGGAAAGCACCCCGTTTCAACTGGAGGCTGATCTTGCACTGCCAGAAACCACACCCGTATGAATGTGGAACGCATGAGCAGAAAAGGGAAGTTCCTCCATCTCCTCCAATGAAGCCTCTGTCTCTTCCAAGGGGCAGGCTCCTCAGGTAAAGGGGTACTTAAAACATACATATGCGGGGGCGCTGTTGCCTAGGGAGCCGATGCGGACGTGATCCTTTGACGCTCCTCTTAGGCTGCCACTATCCTGCAGTAAAAATTCTTCTTCCACTGAAAATCCTGCAGTGAGACATACACTTCCGAGAACCGAAGTGCATGCGCCACACTTTGCACATGTCTTCCACTTGTCACCTTCTCACATATAAGAAGCCTCCACATCCCACTCATCCAGTCCTCAGTGGTTGGAAGTGGACTCGATCCCCAAGCAGCAACAATAGCATTCCTTGCAACTATAGGCATCAGCCTGAGGAGCTGAAGTGAGATACCCTTCTTATGCTCCTTGCTCAGGGATACCATTCCCAAAAGGCACACCTCTGGCGCGCAGTCAATCGTTAAGCCTGTTACCTTTTGCAGGACGAGACTAGTTCCCTCCAAAAGGGTCATAGGTTGAGGCAGCGCCACCAGATATGTGAATATGTAACTACCCCTCAGGCACCCCCAGCCCCCGCAGCCCCTCCAGCACAGCCCTGATGCTCCCTTCCCCATATGCACTTTCCTCTCCGGGGTAGTATACCACTGTGCTAGTAGCTTATAGTTTTGTTGCACATATTGGGAACTCACTGTCGACCCTCAAGGACCCTCTCCAAATCCTGGACCACTGCTCTTCATCCAACTCTTTCCTCAGGTCTCTATCCAACCCTTAAGTGTAGGCTGGGAGGCCTTGATTAAGAGGAATTTAGACAGCTATACAGATGTGAGATTAGTCCCGCTGAACCTCATTGTGAAAATACCCTCTCAAACGGCGTCAGTTGCCTTACTGCCCCCGTCCTGTTGTCCCTCTGAAGAACCCAATGTCTAAACTGCATATAGCGGAACCGGTCCCTCTCCTCTACTCTGAACGTGGCCTTGCAGGAGTCAAATGATCCAATCCCGCCGCCTTCAAACATGTGCAAGATAAATTCACAACCTCTTTCCCCCAACGCTCGGAAAGCATTATTTCCATATGCCCGTGTGAAATTTGATGAATCAGGGTTGCCGGGTCCGGGAATGTAGTCAGCCCCAACCTCCTAGCAATCCCATTACACACTCAGAGTCTGGTCGCAGTTGAAGGCACATCATACATACAGACAGATGGGTCGGCCCATCTGGGGAAGCCACGGCATGTACCCGACGGCCTACCTGTCACCTGTTCTAAGAGATGCCAGCTCTTCCTCGAACTTGGGTTTACCCAGTACCGTATTGTCCTCAACTGTGAGGCCTGATAGTATCTCCATAAAAGGAGCATGGCCACGACCCCTGTCCTCTGGATCTATACAGAGCTTGCCCCCGCCAAGCAAACCTGCTCAAGTCATGCGTGAGCTTCACTACCGTCTGCATAGGGACCCCCACCGGGAGAATTTAGAATAAATACAATAATCTAGGAAGCACATTCATTTTTATTGCTGCTATTCTGCCCATCAGAGATAATGCCTGTGTACTCCACTTCCCCCAGGTCTGCCCTAATTGCCCTCATCACCCCCAGATAATTTGCCTCATCAAACCCCCCATATTCACTGTTAACTAGATGCCGAGGTAACCAATACTTCGACACCCTCTCTGCCTATCGGAAGTAAGAGACACTCTGGAGGCCCACTACCCTTTCCTGTGCCAAGGCCAAATTCGTGGACTCACATTTATCCAAAGTGATCTTGTACCAAGACACCGTCTGGTACCTCTTCCGTGCAGCGCTGTTATCAGTGTGAGTGATCTCTCCAACTCCGAGATGGCAAGGAGGATGTCATCCGTGTATAACGCTATCATGTGAGAGACCACTTTGTAACTGATGCCCTGTATATATGGATCAACCCAATGCGCTCCGCAAGAGGTTCTACTGATAGCACGAACAGCAGCAACGAGAGGGGGCATCTCTGCCTGGTACTCCTGAATAGTCTAAAGCCGCACAACAGCTGGCCGTTCACCGACATTCTCCCAGTAGGCTCTCTGTATAATACAAATACTCCCCTTATGAAGTCCTCGCTCATGCCAAACCTACCCAGCACCTTTTCCAAGTAAACCCACTCCACGCGGTCAAAGGCCTTTTCCGCGCCTAAGGCCAACAGCATCGATTGTTTTCTTTTTATGGGCTATGTCGATGAGGTCTAACCCCCACCTAGTATTGTCTGCTACCCGCCTCCCTGCCACAAACCCGACTGGTCCTGTCCATCCAGATGAGGCAATACTCGGTCAAGACGCTAGTATCTTTACATACAGCTTCCTGTCTATGTTCAGTACTGGAATGGTGTTCAGTACTGCGATGGGGCGGTACGACAAGCATACCCCCAGGTCCTTGTCCTCCTTGTAAATCACAGAAACCCTTGCCTCCTCCATGGACTTTGGGATCACTCCCTCCATATCGTAATTAAGAAAGCATAAAGCGGTCCTAGCAGCTTTCCTGCATAAGTCTTATAGAATTCCAGGGCGAACATATCCAGCCCCGGGGATTTGTTAACCTTTAACAAAGATATTGTTCGTAGAACATCCTCCTTTGTAATGTCCCCCTTTAAGGCCTATTTCTGATTGTCAGTCGCCATCAGCAGCTTGCAAGCCGCTAGAAAGGAATCTACCTCCTCCAGCGATGGAGAGTCTGAGGAATATAGGTCCCTATAGTAGCAGTCGAAGGCCTCCTGCTTCTCTGATTCTGCACTAGCCATCCCCCCAGATGGATTGTCAAGCTTCCCTATGGTTCCTTGAGTCACCCTCGCCCTGATCTTCCACGCAAGTAGTCTGCCCGCTCTATTCCCCTGTTCATAATATTGCTGTTTAACTTTCATCAATGAATACTCCACTTTATTCCCTTCCATGGTGTTTATCTGGCTCTGCACTGCTTGGAGTGCTCTGTAAATGTTCTGAGAGCCTGAGACCCGAGCAATGTTCCCTGTAAGGTGCATGGCTGTGCGGCCGCGCACCTTTGATTCTGGAGCCGCGCATATCCTTTTGTTTACCGCGCAGTGTGCTTCCCTGCCCTCCCTCCCTTCATTATTCATTATTATTAATAATTTTTAGGTCATCCCTGGTAAGGGGAGTGTGTGGTCACCTTCTACGCCATAGTCTACCGGCTAGAAATTGTCTGAGTGCCCTAAAAAGAACGTACTGCGTGCGCCCGTAGCCTGTTTCCCCCCTTGTCCTACCCGCTTTCTTGTGTGCCTGACCCCGCCTCTCCGACATCCCCCGCGCCTGATTGGAGCAGAGATCCCACCAGCAACATAGGCCTAAAGACCTGCTGCATGCGCGGCCTCTGAGCCATTTTCACATAATCCCTGGCAAGGTGAGTGTGTGGTCACCTCCTACTCCATAGTCCACTGGCTAGAAATTGTCTGAGTGCCCTAAAAAGAACATACTGCGCGCCCATAGCCGGTTTATCCGCTTTTCCTTCCCGCTTCCTTGTGTGCCTGACCCCGCCTCTCCGACATCCCCCGCGCCTGATTGGAGCAGAGATCCCACCAGCAACATAGGCCTAAAGACCTGCTGCATGCACGGCCTCAGCCATTTTCACGCAAAGAACTGGCTTTGTATAAGGTCAGATTGAATAGACTCACGAAGACCCCACACCAGTCATGGGCTGTTTAAAAAAGTGCTGGACTTACTCACCGTACCCATTTAGTCGGCAGGCCTTGTTAGGAATGTGGATACATACAATAAATGCTGTGCATGGTGACGTGAAGGAAAAGTCCCATCGGTACTGACTGGCATAATCAGGTAAAACATCTTGTCAATGCATACTCGTGTATCGGACTCTGCTAATGCGTAGACTGGCGCGTGATAAGCTACAGTAAGGCCACATTGACGCAGGCCCATATGGGGCAGCGTGTTTGTCATTCTTACTTCCAGGCTGGAAGTTGCAGTCACTGCTGTGGAAGCAGAATCCTCTTGCACAGGAAGACGCAGATCATAACCACAAGAAAACTAACCACCAACTGTCCGGTCGCGTACTCCAGCGTTGACCCTTCCATTTCCAGTTGCGGGGATGGAGACGTTCTACCGAGCGTGACCGTTCACAGTGCCATAAAGCATGCACTGAGGTGCTAGCCTATGGGGTGTTAATCGTGAAGTAGAGCTTGAGTCCCCTGTGACGTTCATGCCCTGCTGCCTAAGACGTATGCAATAAAAGCTGGAACTCGGAATGTCAGTCACTCTCACTCATCTACAGCAGGAAAGTAGTAATAAAGCAAGCCCTTGATCACTGGTGGGCGCTGGGCCGGCACCGCTGAGTCGCCGACCACCAGCTGTCTGGGGGTGCATCACTCAGTTGCGCACATGACTGAAAAACATCCCGCACACAACTATTCTTTGGCGCACACAGCCCAAACAAATTAGAGGGAACATTGGACCCGATACTGCCCTTCTACGTCCTTCAGTTGAGTTTTCAGGCGCTCAACCCTACTCTGCTGATCCTACGTAGCCCTAATCCTTTTGATATTAATATCCCCCATATATATGCTTTAAAAACATCCCATATGATCTCCTCCCTTGTGTCTCCTTGGGAATTCTCCCTGACGTACTGCTCAATGTTCTTCCCAATCTCACCCCGGCAAACAGGGTCATGCAAGAAGGTCAGATTTAATTTCCAATAGTTGGGCCTAGGCTCCCTGGGACGCAGGACCCATGTGATGTATACCGGTGCATGATCGGAGAGTGCAATAGTGACCATTGTAGCTGACTCAAGTCTTGCAAGAATATCCCTCCCCACCATAATATAGTTGTGTCTGGAATAGAACTTGTGCACATGGGAGTAGTATGAAAAATCTTTCACACGTGTGTTGGCATGCCGCCAGGAGTCCACAAGTCCCAACTCCTCTTACCCCTTTAGCAGATGGCCTGATGACTGTGTTGTGCCCATGTACGATGCACTAGCTACGCCCCAGTTGGGGTCAAACGTCATGTTGAAATAACCTGAAGGTATGTCCCAACCAGCAAATTCCACAAAGTCCCTCAAGATAACACTACAATATTCGTTCTGGCCACCATTGGGGGTATATACTGATGCAATCGATAACAATGCCCCATTAAACCACCCTTCTACGAAAGGAGAAATTACTTGCCGCAATCATCTTTCTATGGATTCTTCTCCCGCAGATTCCTCCTTGATAGATATCCACCATCCAGATCTGCTGTTCGGAAACCATTTGACAGGGGGCGTAGTCGACCTCGACTCGGCCATCCATCGTCGATCCGTCTTGTCCGGCTCTCGATTGTCGGCTCCGGAAGTGATGTCAGATGTTGTATATATAGCATGTCACTACGCCCCATACTTCAGTTCCTCCCTCCCCCCCACCCCCACATTTGAACCCTGCAGTAGGAAAAACCACAGGAGGGCGGTAAAATCTTTAACAAGTATACATCCCAACAGGGTGATCTCCCACAACAATGATTGAAAGAATTAAGAATGAGACAGAAGCGGCCATCCAAGAGCCATCACCAGATGCATTCTCGTTTGGACTGATGTGACAACCCACAGAAGCTTCTGAGCGGGGATGGATGGGAGGGTCAATGAGGAATCTGCAGGAGAAGAATCCATAGAAAGATCATTATGGTGAGTAATATGGATTGCTTTTCTCCTGCAGATTCCTCATCTTGATAGACTCTCCAAGCAGTTAGAATAACGAGGAGGGCAGAAACATTTAAACGAGTAGATTCTGTAGTACCGCCATACCAAACCTTGCATCAGCTACCTGTGCAACATCCAAGGCATAGTGCTTGATGAATGTAAGTGAGGGTGACCATATGCTCAGCATATAGCCCTAACAGGAACCCCTCTCTGGATGGCTGTAGAGGCTGAAACCCCTTTAGTTGAGTGGGCCCTAATGCCCGCTAGAAGTTCCTTACCTGCCGATTGGTAACACTCGGACATGTACAAATGTATCCACCGTGACAGGGTTTATTTACTGATGGCAAGACCTTTTCTAGACAAGGTCATGAACAACTGGTCTGATTTCCTAAACTCGGATGTGAGAGCAACATAGAAACTTAATGCTCTCTTGGGATCAAGGGCGTGGAACCGCTCTTCCTCTTTTGAGGGATGGGGAGGAGGGTAAAAGACAGGTAAATCAATAGACTGGTACAATTGAAACAGGAATTGGGGCCTGACTTTGAGAGAGACTGTCTCACGAAAGAACTTCAGAAAAGGAGGTTCGCAGCACAAGGCTTGCAGCTCGCTAACCCTCCTGGTAGATGTGATCACGACTAAGAAGGCTGTCTTAATGGACAACAGCCGCAAAGAACATGAGTGCATAGGCTCACACGGAGCTGCCATTAAGTAGGTCAAAAACAGATTAAGATCCTAATCTGGGACAACAAACAGGGTTGGCAGAAACTTGTTGAGAAGGCCCTCAGGAACTGGGCCAGGACCGGAATAGTAAAAAAGGAACCGTGGTCTGGGGACCTCTTAAACACAGACAGGGCCGCCAAATATCCCTTGACTGTGGTAACCTGAAGGCCTGAAGAGGCCAGTGGCAGAAGGAACTCCCATCACTTTGGTGGTGGGGCAAGAGATAGGGCCAGTCTTGCATTCCCTGCACCACGCCTCAAACCTTCTTCACCTGCACGCATACAGAGATCTTGTAGAAGGGCTGCGTGCAGCCAGTAACACCTCAAGTACCTCCTCTGAGAGGTCCCAGTCATCGTACCTCATCCTCTCAAGAGCCACGCATGTAGGTTGAGGGAATCCGGGGTCGGGTGGAGTACTCAACCATCTTGTTAGGAGATCCGGACTCTGAGGCAGCTGGTGAGGTGGACAGATGGTCAGAGCCAGGAGATCGGAGTACCACGTTCTCCTTGCCCAATCTGGGGCGATCAAGATCATGGTAGCTCGGAATCTCTTCAACCTCCTGACAACCCAAGGAATGACAGGAATCGGAGGGAAGGCTTAGTAGAGAGGGAAAATCGAGTCCACCAGAAATGCACCCCCCAGTGCACTGTTCGCTAGAAATTCCCTCAAGCATAACTGTTCGCACTTCCTGTAGGACTCTGTGGCGAACAGATCCACTGCCGGTGTACACCAGAGAGAGAAGACCTCCTCTAGGACTTCCTGGCACACTTTCCACTTGTGAGAGACCGTGGTCTGCCTGCTCAGAACATCTGCCAAGGTGTTCTCTGCTCCCGCCAGATGAACTGCAGACACTGAGATTTGGTTCACTTTGTTAGGCAGAAACCTGTGCAGTTCCCTTAGGGACCACTGCAAAAGATTTAGGACTACAGGTGGTTGGCAGTAAACCCAATTGGTAGCAGTCTGTACCACCCAGATTTACCTGGTAGCTGTGGCTGAGCAGTCAGACTTCTCTCAAGATGAGTTAGGCAGTATATAGAGTATACACAATAGGTACAGAGATACAGTAGCACAAGAAAACACTGACCAGAGCTTTGGTGTAAAAGTATATATTTATTTATTTAAAGACGCACTTGTAAATTACACTAGCACACAAAGAGGTAAATAAATTCAACACCTAGTCACTATTATATATATACAACCCTAATTACTTATTAGACAAGTCTTAATGAGAAACACCACTTATTTTCAGACAGAGGTGAGCACTTAACATAAGATGGCACTCTAATAAGTTATAAAAAAAAAAGGGAGGGAAAAAGGCAGGGTTATGAAAGCACACACATTTCAATACTTTTCAAAGAACCACAGTGAGGCAGGTTAGGCAAAGTCTACTGGAGAGCAAGGAAGTTCAAATGCCAGACCCACTCTTAGAGAGAGCAAGCGAAATGTGTCCAGGATCACACAGTGGGGTTATGCCCAACGTGTCTTTGTAGAAAGTTCACAAAAGATTGAGATCAAGTCAGGAAAAGTTAGTTAACATGTCCCAGGCTAGCCCAGGTTAGAAATTCCAGGATTTACTGTCACCCCGAATGATCTGTCGCAAGGGAAGCCAGGCGGGACACAGTACCTGAAAGTGTGAAGAACGCTCCAGCGGGGGCAGTTGTTCCTGGCAGCGGGTGCAAGTCGGTGTTTCGTCCAGAGGAATAGGAGGTCTCGACGTGGAGGAAAGCTAAAGGTCGTTGCGCTGCCAGGGAAGAAACCAGCCGCGGAGTTTCCCGGTTGCAAGGTACCACCCTTTTCTTCGCGGTAGTGGTAAACCGTGGTATTCCGGTTGCCGGGGTGCTTGGCACAGGCAAGGCGGCCACGAGATGGTCCAGGAAGGCGAAAAGACGGGCAAACTGGTTATCCCCACCAGTCAAAGGAAGAAGACTCTCCCCCTGGAGATCTCCTTTGTCGTCGGGAAAAGTGGTGAGACGGTTCAGCAGGGCTCCACCGGTGGTATCGTCGTTGCAGGTCGTCTCGGCTTCTCCCTCCTCGGATTCTTTAGGTCCTGTGGCGACTTCTGAAGTTCCAGTCCCCAAAGCCCTGCTTTTATGCAGAAAACCCCCATTCATTCAGCCTAGCTGTCACTCAAACATGCTAAGTGGTGAGCCGGGCGGCTCACCACTTGGGCCAATCACACAAGAGTGCGACTTGAGTTTCCGAGGCAACTCAGTCCAGGGTGCCTAAACCCCCTCCCAAACCCCCTGTGGTAACCAGACAGAGTGGCATCACTTTTGGAGGCTTCTGTGGAGAAGCCCGCCAAAAAGTGGAACAAAGGGCTCGACTTGGGTTGGAGTCACAGAAGCGAACACAAACGCCATTTTGGAACCAAGTTTTGGCAAAAAATACCAACCGGGGAATTTATATTAATTTAATAAACCGGCGGTATGTTCGAGGCTATGTTAAAAAGTGGTAGCCTCGAACAATGGTAAAATCCCATAGGAATATATTCGCGGTCGAATATAAAAAGTAGTATCCACTGCCACCAGCCAAAACTCGGTCAGGGGGACTGGACAGTGCCCCCTCGAACAACAGACCCCGGGGCAATCGAATTGCCCCGACCAGTACGTCCACAATAGGATGGTTTGTACTGGTTCTGTTCACAATTTGAGACTAGTAAAGCCAATGGTGACTTTACATGCCCTGGGAGACAGTAGTCAGTCCCAGGGTATCGAGTCTATGTTTGGGGGTCGCTACGACACCCCTGGGTTACGGCACGGAGGGTGCTGTGTAACCCAATACCAAAAACACATGAAGCCCTATGGGGTAAAGGATCCCATAGCCCATAAAACACATACAAAGTCAAAGGAACACCTCAAATCATGTCTAAGAGTGGGAGGAAAACAGTCTCACTTTTAGCAGGAGAAAAAAATAAACCCCAAAAATCCAGCAAAGCTGCTGGGGGACTCACTAGGTTTGGGAAATTAGCCTTTACAGAGAATTCTCCCTAACACTCTTGTAACCAGAACCACAGCTGAATTGCCTCTGTGTGGCAGTGGCCGGGTGGAGCGCACACCACCCTGCTTGTTGAGGTAGTGCATGACCACCGTATTGTCCATCAGGACAAGGACATGCTTCCCTCTGATAGACGGGGCGAAAGCCCTCAGGGCTAACCTGATGGGCCGCAACTCCAGCCTGTTGATGTGCCACCTGGCTTCTGATGGAGACCAGAGGCCGCTCACCTGCAAATCCTCGCAGTGAGCATGCCCCAACCCTTCAGGGACGCATCCGTGACCCCAGGGGCCAAGGAGGCCAGAAGGGATCCCCCGCCAAGAGGTTGCTGTACATGTTCCACCAGCCGAGTTGAGAGACTACCTGGCTGGAAACTGAAAGTCGATCCGTGAGCACTCCCAGATAATAGGACCACTGGTCCCTCAGAGCCACTGGAGGGATATCATATGCAGCCTGGCCTTTGGCACTAGAAAAATACATGGCCATGAGACCCAAGATGTGGAGGAAGGAAGCCGCTGGAAGGGTGCCGTGGTTCTGAAACAACTGCACCATCTGGGTTATGTTGCTGACTCTCTTCGGGAGGAAAAGCCTTCCCGACCCGGGTGTCTAGGACTGCTCCGATTAACTGGAGCCATTGAACTGGGGTCAAATTGGACTTCTTCAAGTTGAGGGAGAAGCCCAGCCTGCGCAGTAGAAGGCAGGTGTCCTCTAGATGAGACAAAACCTGCCTCGCCGACTTCCCTCAGATTAGCCAGCCATCCAGTTATGGGAATACATGCACCCCGGATCTCCCGAGGTGAGCCGCAACTACCGCCATGAGCTTGGTGAAGACCCTTGGCACGGAGGTCAATCCAAAGGGAAGCACTTTGAACTGATAGTGCTGGTCCCCTATGAGGAACCTTAAGAACTGCTTTTCTTTGGGTGTATCGGCATAAGGAAATAAGCGTCCTGTAGGTCTATTGACAGACGCTGCCCGAGGGACCCTGGTAGCTCTACCACGTAGGTAAGAACTGCCCCCGAGCACAGGAGCTACTTTTCCTTTGCTCACAGTGCCATTAACTGGCTCCATTCCAGCGGCCCATCTTTTCCGTTCTACTTTTATTTCTAGCTACACGCTGATCTTTGGCCGTGGATTCTACGCCCAGCCGCTTGAGCCTGCACAGAGCAGCTCACCGAGAAGCGACCTGACCACATTTCACCGGCGACCTTGGCATTAAGGTAACTGCCCTCAATGTGGTCCCCCTGCTCACAGATCCCAGCTGACCCCTACTGTGTAAAATCAGCACTTTTGTTGACATAGACACATATTTATTTTATTCTTTAGTGCCATACCATCAGCATGAACAGAAAAGAAGAGGATCTGAGACTCCGCTACCCTAGTGATTGTTCCCTCTAACAATCCCTCCTAAGCCAGTTAGCGCCCACACAGGGTGCTGCCATTGTTAAGGTCAGTGAAGGACCGGACTTGTGTAAACTAGCCATCTCCTTTACTTGTTGTTCCTGTGTTTATAGTTCCATGACATCTAGTTCACCAACTGCACTTAGTACCACATTTTAAGACAAACCTTTTAATATACCTCCCCCTTCACTTTCTATAGGGGAGACCATGCCTTGGCTCCAGAAGAAGGCTGTTAATTGCTTAAAGCCGAAACGTCAGTGGACTCCAGCACCATCTGGTGCACCCGTGCTGCACCTTTTGAACTTTGGACTTTGATTAGTTTTCCTGACGTCGACCTACCATAAGGTCACCCTTTTAGCCTGGCTTCGGTATACCTATCCAAGATCTCTCGCCCAGATAAGCTACAGTACTTACGCTTTTCTGGGTTGTTGAAATTGGACAAGATTGTTATATGCACATATGATACTGACATGCATTAAGATATGTTTCATGTGTGTGCATGTATGCCTCCATTTGCTATGTGTTACACTGCTTTGCACTAATTTTATTTTCTTGCATTAAGTAATGCACATTGTGTCCATTTTTTTATTTTTGTCTTCCACCATTTGATTCGTACACTTTTGCAGAGGGAATTAGCTGTGTCACCCTCTGTCAAAATAAGTGTGCTTGAATTTCTATAACAGAAAGAATGCTGTCTTTACAAACTTTAAAATAATAAAAAATAGACACAGCAATATAAAAAGCTGTACTACAGTACCAAAATTGAGTGTGGTGTTTATATATTGCACGTTGGTTCATTACATGGCAAAAAGCAATATGTGCCATGGATGTTTTTGACACAGTTAAATTAATTTGCATCTAAATAATTGCAATGAGTAACTACTACACCCCCCTAGTGTGAATCTATTGACACTAGCCAGTCCTAAAGTACGAGATCGTGGAGAATCTCTCTCAATGTCACCATCCTGAATTTGTCTTTCCTCAGGAACTTGTTCAAGGGCCTGAGGTCCAGGATGGGATGGAGACCACCTCCCTTCTTGGGTACCAGAAAATACTGGTAATACCAACCCGACCCTCCCTGATCGGGTGGTACCTCTTCCACGGCACCATTCGACAACAGGGCTCTCAGTTGTTCCTGGAGCTCCTGTCCCGCTGGATTGGGGGAAGTGGAGGTCTGTCTGGGGGCCTCTTTAGAAAAGGCAGACAATAAACCCACCAAATCAACTGCAGGGCCCAGGCATCAGAGATTATTTTCTGCCATTGGGGCCAATGCCCTGCCAACCGTCCACCAACCGGTGCATCGTGGGAGGGGAAGATCAAATTGCTTAAGAGGGCGCAGGTAACCCTGCCACTGTTGCTGCTTGTTGGCCACTAGAGGCCCTGCTACACCTTCTGGGATGCGAGAAGTGCCTCTGCCCTTGCCCAGCTTGCGGGAGCTCTGCTTTCCTGCCATAGGGTACATAACGTCAATAGCCTCTGCCCCTGGAGGCGAAGCTGAAGGTAGATTTGGCCAGCTGCCCCGCTAGGCCCACTGATTTAGCAGCCAATTTGGATTCCTTACATTTCTCCAAGGATTCGTCCGCTTTCTAACGAAAAGCATGTCACCTTCAAAAGGCGAGTTCAGCAGCCTGTTCTGAACATTCGTAGAGAAGCCAGAAGTTTTTAGACAGGTTTGGCGTCTCATTACTACCGCTGAACCCATTGCTCTGCCAACGCAGTCCGCTAAGTCCAGCTCCGTTTGCAATGACTGCTTGGCTACCTCCTTCCCATCCTTCACCAGCTGCAAAAATCTGTCCCGCATGGCAACCTCAGGCACATATTCAGTAGCATGTTCCACAGCCTTCCATAAGCCAAAGGAGTACTTGGCAAATCCACAGGCTATGTTAGTGGCTTTGAGGTCCATGCTGCCAGAGGTGAACACCTTTCTGGCCAATGTGTCTGATTTCTTTCCCTCTCTGTCCCGTAGGCAGATTGGAAGTGGATGCTGAAGGTGTTGTGGAAATAGTGGCAGCGCTGCCATAAGGAGGCTAAAGGGTCCGCAATGGCTGGGTCCTATGGCACTTTATGGCCAACTGTGGTACCTTCATCCAAAAGGTCAGTGAGCTCATACCCCTGAAGAGGTGTGGTGGATGCCTTCAACCCGAGAGTGCCAACTGTAAGAGATGCATTGTATCAGCAGTAAGACAGACACAAGGGACCACAGTTCAAAGGTGTTTATTGAACCTCAAAAAGGATTTGAAAAATGCCTATCTAATCCTAAATCTACAGATGGAAGCAAGCTATGACCATCAAATAATAACTCAGTCCTAGTGGTGTCTTGTCAAAATAAAAGGGCCTATACTAATACACCTATTGCCAATCCTTACCTCTAAATACAAATAGTGGGGGAAACACTTACGAAAAAGAAAGAAGTGTTCACAAAATGATATGTCAAGATGTTCATGTTCCCCATGTTTTCAGCATGGGACAAGGCGGTACACTCGAGCTTAGCACAGTCACTGACTTCTCTAGCACGAGGACACAGTTCCATCATTAGCATCAGGGCCCTCCGTGCCCAAGTCTCTTTGGACCTCATTACACGGTAGGCGGTAAACCATGGTGCTGTTAGCGCCATGGTTCATGCCGGTAATTTACCGGTACCGCCTTGGAGGAAAGGGGAATTCCCGCCCTATTCCAAGGTTGGCGGGGCGGTAATTCCTCCTTCCTCCATTGCCCTTCCCCATTCCCATTTTTGCCCCATAGGGCATAATGGGAATGGGGAAGGCGCTAATTACGGTACCGCAAATTGCGGTACCGTAATTAGCACCCTGGTCCCTTTGCGGGTTGGATTTTTAACGCAAAGGGACCTCGTAGTAAGGCGGTAAGGATTTACCGGTACCGGTAAAATACTGGTACCGGTAAACCCTTACCGCCTACCGTGTAATGAGTCCCTTTGTCTTTCGAAGTCTCTTCTTTCAAAGGACCTGATGCAACAAACAAAAAATAAGTTATTTTCCTCAGAAGATTTCACAAATACTAAATTTCTCATGCAATTCACTATTCACCTCAGATCCCACTCAGCCGGGCTCAGATCCTCTCAACACAATGTTCAATTAGTCTCCCTCTGCCGGGCTCGGACCAATTTCATTTAACTCAAACGTGCTTTAACCAAAAGCTCTTTGCTGATCTCCCTTCCCCGGGGCTTGGACCAACTTCATCTACTTTGTCATCAACTTTCTTTACACGCTTAACATTGAAGACTTTCGATTGTGCACAGGATTTTACGTGACCCATTGCAAGACTACTTCGATTCACAATTCTTTTTTCACTCTTTTGCCACTTATCTTGGATACCTTACAGAGACTTTCGAATGAGCATGCACACAGTACCGGACCACTCTGTCTAAGGTATCGTATCTTGGCTTCAAAGTTCAATCACTGATCTGTTGTTCAATTTTACTCACGTTGTTTATCACATACGCTTCATACGCTGTTTGCTTCAAAGTTCACTATACAATGTTGCTGCTTGCAACCTTGGATTCAACACAAACCAGTCAGGTATCCGTCTACCCAACTCACCAGCTGTGATGAATTCACTGGCGCCGTTTTGTTATAGGAGCCAACAACAGTACCACAGCGGCAAGCGGTTCCCAGTCAATTGGTCGAAAACATTTGGTCGACAGGACAACTGGTCGACACCATTTGGTCGAATGCCAAATGGTCGAATTTTTTTTTTTTTTTTTTTTACCCCTTTTTTGGTTTTTTTTGGGGGGGTCCCCCCCCAACCCCCTTTTTTTTCTTTTTTATTTTTTTTCCCCACACGAAAACCCACAAAACACATATATATATATATAAAAAAAAAAAAATTCGACCATTTGGCATTCGACCAAATGGTGTCGACCAAATTGCAGTCGACCAGTTTGCTGTCGACCAATTGACTGGACACCGCGGCAAGCGATTCTCCCCGCCTTCACTATCGAAGCGGGAGAGCCCCGGGTACCTCCGATACACAATGCAGGATTCTTCAGCCTTGTTTCCTGGCCTTATGTTTTCTGTTCTCGAAGGATCATGAACGTAAAGGTTCCTCGTCAATAAGGTCAAGGGCACTTCCCTCCTTGCAATCCCCTTCTGTTTTATTGTTTTCCGTTTTGTATTAAACTGCCATCTTGGAACTGCTGCTTCCTCATGTGCTTTGCCTCACTCAGAGTGTGCTCTCATGCGCCACCTTTTATCCATGTGGAGAAGCGTAATGGAAGTCAGGTGTGTGTGTAATGGTCAGCAGTAATTGCCTGACGTTGCCCGACTATTGTATTGGGACATGTCAGGTATACGGCTCGGGTGTTAGTCCGTTTTCACTCATGGCGAGCTGTCCGTGAGAAAGTGTTTGTGTTGGAAAAAGGGGTGTGTGGGTTGCGTTCCTAAGTATCCCAGCTGGTAGGATGGGGTAAAGTGTCACAACCTTATCCCCATCAAGGGGTCACGGGCCCCTAAGGACCTTATTTGGTTCCCCTCGGATGCCCTGGAGCAAGTCCTGGCGTTGCTGGCATAGAAGACGCTTGCTGGGACGGGGTTTCAATTTACAATGGACCAGCATGGCCGCCCCCAGGTGGAATACAGGAGGACTGCATACCGCGGTCTAGCTTCCAGGGTGGGGTCCGCCCCAAAGGCACCTGGGATACCGCCTTGCTATTTAAACCACGCCCATCTAAGGGCACGCGCTTCGCGTTATTCTGCCTTTGCAGAGTGACGCCCGTCTGGTCCTGTCCAGCCATCCTCACCTGTTCGGCAGTATCCTCCGGCCTCGTCGTCATCCAAGGCCAGAACCACCGCCATCCTTACCTACTCTGCTGCATCCTTCGGCTTCGTAGTCATCCAAGGCAAGAACCATCTCCATCCTTACCTGTTCAGCAGCATCCTCGTGCCATCGAAGTCGCCCAAGCCTTGCAGCCTTCCACAGTGGACCCAACCCTGTAAGGTGTGGTGGGAAAGGAACATCTAGGACATCACTCACTGGTCATCCTGAAGGCCAGCACCTTCACGGCTTCACCATCCCTTCGGATTTCCGAGAACTATTCGTCTCTGGGTCGCCGTGGCCTGCAAGACAAATAAGATCACAGGTTAGCCATTTGCAAGGACGCTCACAGCGCCACTCGGCGTTTCACCTTACCTGTTCGAATCTGCCTTCAGCTTCCTCTACAGTTTCCATCACCTTCAACAAGAAGAGAGAAGGTTACCATCTGCGAATTCGACAAAACTTTCATCTACAAAGACATTGCTTTCATCTATAAAGACATTGCTTTCCCCAATAAAGACTTACCTGAAGAAGGAGTTACAGCCAGTCTGAACTCCGGCCCTCGCCAGTGAAGTAACTCGGCGGTACGGTGCCACACTCGACGCGCCCCTGCCCAGTGCGGCAGGACGGAGAGCGCACCCTTATATTGAACAAGGTGAAAGTCGTCCCTGGGGGAACTGCAGGGGAAACTCGGGAGGTGGGTCTCAGAGAAGGAACCGCAACTAAGCTGCCCCTCCTGTCTTCTAGTGCTACCTATTGCAGATTCCAGGACAGGCAAAGGGTTCTGAAGAGCATCCCGGTTTATCGAGAGGCGTCCCCGTGGAAACACAAGGTGAGCGTTACATAAAGGTGTTACAGGGAAAATGATACCGTGTCTCACCATCCGTTGTCCCACTCCAACTGCCCGAAGACCCCTCACCCGGGTGATCCTCCCACACTGGTCCACTCCCAGGAACTGGATCCAAAAGCGATGGCCATGTCCTGGCCAACTGGATGACAGATCCCCGGGGACTAGCGGGTGAGACACCTTCAGGTTTCTCACACAACAACCCTGTGAACCAGATTCCTGAAGTTGATATTAGCATGAATAGTTTTGTTGTAACTCGAGGCCTGGGGAAGTATCCAGACCACGGGCGTCTTGTAGACCCTGAGATAATAAATCGGCCTAGTCGTCGAAGAAACGGACTCAGCTGGCTCCCATGTAAACGGGGTCAACTAGGTAATCCACGCCAAATATGTATTGAATTGTGTCAAACAAACACGATCTCGACACAAATGAACCGACGGTGAGGGCTTGAGAATAGGTTTCGAAGCCAAACATTCTTTCGGCTCTCCGGCGACTTATGCCTGGTAGGCGTGACTCCCGAAGGCGTTGTCGACTGAGTGACTGGCTTGGAGTCGGAAGCACGTAGCGCTGCTTTTGCTGCCAACGCTTGCTGATCACGGGCCGGAGTCGCACCTACAGCAGCTTGTTGCCTAAACATAAAAAGCATGGAAGTCTTAAAGCTTTCCCACTCTTCCCAAGTGGTTGGCCCCGCTGAGGGCTTACCTCGATCAGACAACAAGCTGGACTTGTGTCGATGCAGTGGTGCCATTTCTTCTTCTGCAAGGAAGACAAGGAATGGCTCCTGGAGTGGGATTGTTTCTTAGTCTTCTTGCGATGTTGTTCTTTCCCTTTGTCGGGAGTGGGCACCTCAGTCTTGGCCTCCGAATACTGGGAAAGGGACTGCAGCCAGAGATTTGGCGACCAGTCGGCCCAAAGCCGTTTTCCCAGCCCTCTCACGTAGAGACTTGGGTTGCATCTTTTCTCACGACGCGCAGGCCTCCGTGTCGTGACCAACACCTAGGGACCACAGACACACGTCGTTGCGGTCGGTTACCGACTTTTTGGCCTCGCAATCGCGGCATCGCTTGAAGCCCGAGACCCTGTGAGACGACATTGCATCGAGGTTTTCTGAGAAAACGTACAACTAGGAACAAAAAAAACATCCAGTAAACGCGAGTCATGTTCCTGATGCAGCGTGGAAGCGCGTGGAGAAAAGGAACTGAAGCATGGGGCGCAGTTACATGCTATATATAAAACGCCTGATGTCACTTTTGGAGCCGACGATCGAGAGCCGGACAAGACGGATCGATGATCGACGGCCGAGTCGAGGTCCACTACGCCCCCTGGTGAAATGTTTCTGAACAGCAGAGCAGGATGATGGATATCTATGAAGATGAGGAATCTGCAGGAGAAAAGCAATCCATTGAAATACATCTCCCCTCTTTGTCGGTTTTGGTTTTCATCATTGCAAATTGGACACTCCTGCCTACCAAGATGCCTACCCCCTTGCTCTTGTTCTTCACTGCTGAATAAAATTGGTGTGGATAGTGCTTTGATCTCAGCCTACTTGTATCCTTCTTTACAAAGTTTGTCTCCTGTAGACCTGCCACATCTACCTGAAGCCGCGCCTAAGTTCACATAGCAGTTTCCCTCTCTTCTGAGGGGTGTTGTGTACCCTTACATTATATAACAAAACCCTGAATGTACCCACTTACACAGTAGCAAAAGCTACAGGAGCTTAACCCAGGAACATCTTCCTTCCCCCCATCCCATTCTGGAAAAAACCTGTGGATGTGAACCCCCAAAACCCCTGTTGCCCCAACACCCCCGATAACATGAGGTGACAATAGAGGTTCCTCTCAACCCCCTCCGTTGGGACACCAACCATAACCAGAGAGGATTGACGCCCTCCATAAGACCACCCCAGGGAGCTGCCTTTCTACCACCCAGTGCACTAAATCGGTAGAAACTCCTTCCTCAACTGTCTTGTTGCCGATTGCTGGGTTTTGCCATGAGGCCGGCTGGCCGGCCCTCAGGGTCTGCAGCGCACAGGCACTTTGGACCACATACTGCTACTCTGCTCTCCTTGCTCGCACTGAATCTGAAGGCCCAACATCTGCGCCACTTCTTCTGGAGTTGAGCATCTTGTCTCACAACTGTTCCAAGTAAATACCAACCCAAAGGGGAAAGCCCATCTGTAATGCACTCCTTCATTCTGCAATTTCTCTGTGATATGTCGAAATGCCTGATGCTTTTGTAATGTTTGGGCCGCTTTGTCCTGGAATATTAGCAAGGACTGTCCTTGGAACGTGATGGTGCCCATTTTCCTGGAAGCCTGCAGGGTCTCTTCTTAGATCCATATGAATAGAACTTCATAATGATATCCCTTGGGATCTTGGGCTTCTTCTCAGTGGAACCACCCGGTGGAGCCGATCCAGGACTATGTCATTTTTTGCAATCTCTGTGCTATCGCAAGAAAGACTTGTTGAACCCATCTCCCTAGGTCTGCACCCTCCTCCACCCCCTCCGCTACCCCTCTGATCCAGAGGTTTTCCCGACAATGTCCGTTCTGCAAGTCCTCAATGGTGGTGACTAGGAGGGACATATCCTGCTTGGCACTGGCCAGCTCAACCTGGAGATGGAGTACATCTTCCTGTAGGGATTGTACTGCGGTCTCAGTGTCTTCCTCCCTCAAGTTAAGTTATTTTGTGTCCTTTACTAGATCTGCAATTGATTTCTTGATCTCCTCCCCGCTGCTCTTAATTTCTGCTCACACCGACTGCTTGAGCTCCTCCTTTAACTCGTCTTTCAACGCCTGCAGGCAGTCCAACAAGTCGGATTTAGAGAGCCCTTGCTATGCCTCCATGATTTCCTTCTCTACTGGCCTTTCCTCCTGTGGGTGCACTCGGTCTGCAGGTCTGTGCACCCACCCTTTGGCTTGCTGCTTGTTTGCGGGCCAATATGTGTTTAACGTCCGGCCTCTGCGTGCCAACCTACACAGCGGCATCCATCCCCGCCGGCTCACTGGTGGGCTTCTCCCTTCATGCAGTCACAACCGCTGCTCTGCCTCACGCCGTGCTTCTAACTACCCACTGACAACCCTCCTGTTGTCAACGAGGGCTTCGTTTCATGGAGCTCACTGTTCAATCATCCTTCGATGCCCTTACTCTGATGCCTCACTCCACACTTCGTGGGCTCTCACTCGCGCAGGCCGCGTGCTCTTGGCCTTCAATCAGACTCACACCCCTCTGCTCCCCCTCAGCCCATGCCCAGTATCCTCCTGCTCTAGACCATTACCACCACTCAACACCATGTTCCGTCCGCACAGATCTCAGCCACTCTACCCTTTATTGCTGCCGTCCTCCAACGTTCATAGTGAGACTGCCTCAGTCCCTCCTGTTCTCCCTCTGCACTGCCTCCCGTGCGGTGGTTCTCCTCACTCACGCCATCGATCCTCAAGCTTGGTCTCTTCAGAAGCGGGTAGCCAACCAATCCTGTCTCTGTGCCAGAAGCTCTAGCTCCTTGATGGATTGGGCAGGTAGCGGTTCTCCAGGTCTCCTTCAACCACTGCTGCTTGACGGCTCACCCTT
This sequence comes from Ambystoma mexicanum, assembly GCF_040938575.1. Lineage (NCBI taxonomy): Eukaryota > Metazoa > Chordata > Amphibia > Caudata > Ambystomatidae > Ambystoma > Ambystoma mexicanum. Next base: position 1,341,303,936 of record NC_090923.1, on the reverse strand, counting down.
CACACGGGCAGGCCCGTCAGCTAGTCTCTCACCGGGCACTTCGGGTGCCTGATCCGCCTCTTGCACTTCTCATCCAGCATCTTGGGGTCCGACCCACTCGCGACTCCAGACCTTGGGGACGCAGAGCCACGGGGGACACGGCTGAGTCAGCGTAATTACACGGCACAAGTGTTCTTGTTTCCAGCTGTCGGCTGTAAGGAGCTGCACGTCTCGGTGCTCAGTCGCCACATCTCCTCCTACCTATCCAGCTGCATCATCAACTCCAGGTCAGGTGAGAAAGGAAGTTGAAGGTTTTGCATGTGTCCAGTGCTGATCGGATTCCAAGCACTCTAGGTATGGTGTATGGGGAAAATCTATTGAGAACTAACATGTATAGACCATGCAGGAAGAAAAAATGGTTCGCAGAGTCTAAGTGTGTCGGAAAAGAAAGCCGACACAAAGGTGGCATGGGGGTGGTTATAAACTTTTATTTGTGCATGAAAAGGTCCTCACTATCCCCATCTTCTAAGAGGGGTTTCCCTGCCTCAAAACGAATACTAGAGGGTCCGTCAGAATGTCTGTTAAATCAAATTCCACCGCCCTGTGTCACAACCTACTATTATCCCTCAAACTGCAACTACAGGATAATCAGAGGTATTCTTCCTTTTCTCACTTTCCCCCAGAAGCTCACTGTCTCACAAGCTTTGGTCCTCTCTAGGCTGGACTATTGCAAAAGCCTCTTTCTAAATCTTCCTGCCTCTAATCTTTGACCTTTACAACTTATCCAGAACACGTCTGCGAATCATGTCCCTGACCTCAAGTCCAGGGATCGTATCTCTCCAGCTCTGAAATCTCTTCTCTGGGTCCCCGTGGCTGCATGGATCAACTTCAAGACCCTCTGCATTGTCCACAAGGCTTTCTGGGGGGCCTGGGACCGCTCTACCTCAAACTTTCTCTTCCAAAACATCTTCCTTCTCAAGCTCTCCGCTCATCCGTCCTCCAACTGTCTGAGGGTCAGACGCTTCTCCAAGCAGAGAGTTGGGGGTAGATTTATCTCCTCGGAAAGAGCTTCCCATGACAACAGCCTCCCTGCCTCTCTCAAACTTATGCAGAACCACCTCCGTTTCAGGAAGCAACTCAAGAACTTCCTTTTCGCTTTCGCTTTCTCTCTTCCTCTTCCCTGCTGATGCACCTGACTGCTCAATGCACTGGTCACCTGGTCATCCTCTGAACTCAGGGCCAGGCTCCTGCATGTCCAGTTGCCCTTGCACTGCCTCCGGGCTCCCCAGCACTTAAGGGTCTGTATCTCCAACCCTACAGTCCCTTCTCTCTGCACTTATGAGCCACCCGCTGGCTGCACTTTGAGTTAACTGCACTTCCCCCTTCGCCTCCCCCCTGGCACTTCGCCCCTTACCTCGTCCCTGCACTGGCACAATCTGATCGTTATTTTGTCTTCCCTCGTTTCCCCCTCCTTGTTGCACACAGAAACACTTGTGTACAGGCGCATTATATATCATATCCAACCGAAAGTTCGTTCTCGAGGAGAAGGGTGCCCTTCTCCTGACCCTCGGATAGTGTATTAAAGAATGTTCTTTTACAACCAAAATGCCAGGGAGAATGACTCCCTTCCCCTGGCTTGTGGGTTTTACACAGCCTTTATACAACACCACGTCCAGGAGAATGGCTCTCTTCTCCTGGTATAGATCTATACAGTTTCCAATAAAGCCAGGAGGAATGACTCCCTTCCCCTGGCGTTTCTAACACAACTCCCAGTTTGGGACCAGGAGAATGACTCCCTTCTCCTGGTATTGGTCTGTACGGTTCACAGTGAGGCCAGTTGGAATGGCTCTCTTCTGCTGGCATCTTTAGAGTATGTCCTAAGAGCTTTAGCTACTTCTCCAGGAACATGACTCCCTTGTCATGGTGTCTAAAAAGTTATTTCTCGCAATCTTCAGCATGATGTGCACTTTGCCACTCTAGCAAAGTCCCAAATCCTTCTTTGTTGATCAGTTCTCCTCGTTTGCTTAGTTGCCTTTTGTTGGGGTCACAGACCCTTCACTGGTGGTCAGTGGGCTTATTACTGCCACTGCAATGAGGAAGCTCTCCTCGGATGATTGGTTTCCCATAGTTGGGGTCTCCGACCCATCTCTGGTGGTCAGTGGACTTATTGTCGCCACTGTGACGAGGAAGTTCTCCTCGGGTGCTTGGTTTGTAATGGTTAGGGTCTCTAACCAGTCTCTGGTGGTCCATGGGCTTATTGTCGCCACTGCGATGAGGAAATCTTCCTCTGATACACTCTTCAATGGGTTTTAGGTCAGTGGTCTTAGGACTGCCACTGCGATGAGGAAGCTCTCCACACATGCATACTTCAGGTTGCTTTGAGTCAGTGGGCTTATGACAGCCACTGCGACGAGGAAGCTTCCCTCGGATGCACAAATTAACTTTACTTGAGTATGTGGTCTTATGACTGTCAATGCTACGATGAAGCTCTCCTTGGGTGCACACCTTCATCCCAGGATAAAGTATAGATGTCCTCTGGTCTATCCCGACCACACCCTTGTACATCTGAGCGGTCTTGGGCACTCCTTGATTCTTCCTGAGACAGGTGTTGGTCTCTCCTGGGCTCCCTGGCGTCTGGGTTTTCACTTGAGGTCACAGCACCACTCTTCTTCTTGCATTTTCTTGGTGGACCAGTTCCTGCTGGAGCAGCACAGGACTCACACAGCTGCACGGTGGCAACCTCAGTCTTCTGGCTTTCCCAACTTCCACAGCTTCCGCCTCTGCTGTCGCCCTGATCTTGGACTGGCCAGTTTGACTTCCTTTTGAGTGTTAATTCACATGTTATCTTCCTTTGATGGGCCTGCCCCCAGCACAACACTGTAACACTCCTTCTGGTTCAGTGGTGTAATATTCATCCCTCCTCAGGGCCTACTTGTGCCACTACTACCATAGGTTGCAGTATTGTAAAACAACATGTGCGTGTGTAAAGGAGTGCCCTGTGAGGGAGGTATGGGCTGTGCAATGGGTAAAAGGATAGAATCAGAGTTGTGTGGCCTAGAATGTACGTCCTCATTCCAATAGGGGAGTACTCCCCTGAAAGGTCCTCCAGCATATGACCACCCCTAGGGGGAATATTGGTTAGCGGCCTGTAAGGAAGGCATGGTATCAACAGTAAGACAGACACAAGTGACCACAGTTCAAGGGTGTTTATTGAACTTCAACAAGGGTGTGATAAATGCCTATCTAATCCTAAATCTACAGATGGGAGCAAGCTATGTCCATCAAATAATAATAATAATGCAGTTCTAGTGGAGTCTTGTCAAAATAAAAGGGCCTATACTTAAAAAAAAAAAGAATGCTAATCCTTACTGCTAAATACAAATAGTGTGGGGTAGTGTTCATGAAAAAGAAGGAAGTGTTCACAAAATATGTCAGGATGTTCAGGTGTTGGCCTCCCTGCACCACGTTTTCAGCACTGGACAAGGCGGTTCACTAAAGCAAAGCACATACTCTGGCTTCTTCGGCATGAGGATACAGTTCCTTTACCAGCATCAGGGCTTTCTGTGCCCAAGTCTCTTTATTTGTCAAAAGTCTCTTGATTCAGAGGGCCTGATGCATCAAAACAAAGTTATTTTCCTCTTATAAGTACTCAATTCAGGTGATTCACCCTGGATCCCCCCCTCAGCTGGGCTCAGATACCTTTTATATCACGCTCGTTACTGTGGATCCCCCTCTTCCGGGCTCAGATCCCCCTTTTTACAATGTACAGAGAACACTCCTTCTCGGGTGACTCACGGTTCACCCCGGATCCCCCTCAGCTGGGCTCAAATCCTTCTACTTACACAATTAGTCTCCCTCAGCTGGGCTTGGACCGTTTTCAATTCGCATTAAACTATCGAAGACTTTCGAATGTGCACAGGGTTTAGCTTGACCCATTGCAGGACCACTTCGATCCCAAAATTCCCTTTTCACAGTTGCCAACCAGTTGTATACCTAACAGAGACCTTCGAATGAGCACCCACGTGGCGCCGGACCACTTTGTCTACGGTATCTTTCTTGGCCTCCAAAGTTCAGTCACTCCTCTGGTTTTCAATTAAATTTGTGTCGCTCGTTACATACTTTTCATACAATGTTGCCGCTTGCAACCCAGGTTCAAACACAGGCTGGTCTAGTATCAGTCTCTTCGACTCACCGGCTGGGCTGCCTTTACTGGCGCTGCCTTCTTGTAGGAGCCAAGGACAGTACCACAGCGGCAACCGCTCCTCTCCACCTTGGTTATCAATGCAGGAGAGCCCTGGGTACCTCCGACACACAAGGCAGGTTTCTTCAGCTTTAGTCCCAGATCTTAGGTTTCTTACTTTCCAAGGTTCACGAAAGTAGCGGTCTGGAAAGGTCAGGGGCACTTCCCTCCTTGCAACCCTTTCTGGTCTCGCCGTCTTTCTTCTCGTATTAAACTGCCATCTTGATACTGCTGCTTCCTCATGTGCGTTGCCTTGCTCAGAGTGTGCTTTGGTGCTCCGTCTTTTATCTGTGTGGGTAAGTGTGATGCAAGTCAGGTGTGTGTAATGATCAGTAATTGCCTGACCTTTGTATTGGGACATGTCAGGTATACGGCTCTGCTGTTAGTCCGTTTTCGCTCACGGTCAGCTGTCCGTGAGAAAGTGTTTGTGGGGGTTGGGGGGGCTGAGTTCCTAAGTATCCTACCTGGTAGGATAGGAAAAAGGTGTTACTGGAAAGGGGATACCGCGTCTCGCCATCCGGTGTCCCACTTCCACTCCCCGAAGAACCCTCATCCAGGTGATCCTACCACACTGGTCCACCCCCAGGAACTGGATCCAAAAGTGATGGCCGTGTCCTGGCCACCTGGATGACGGATCCCTGGGGACTAGCGGGTGAGACACCTTTAGGTTTCTTACAGGCCGCCCCACCCTAGCCTTAAAGAGAAGGTCTCCCCCTTGGGGAGAAGTGATCTCAACCCATGATTAGTCACAATAGACAAACTATGAAGGGGTACTGGCAGGCAGCCCCAAAGAGAACAGACAAAAAATTGAAGGGCAGTGGGAGAAATAAAAAACAAAGAGAATGGACAGCTGCTGCAAATTTAACCAACCCCATCCCACATGGAATTCAGGACTGACGTTTATTGCCAGTCAGTGTGTGCCGAGGAGACGCCCTGCACACGTACTCTGCTTCCACCCTCAAATTTGATTAGGCAGACTTTTCTGTGCAAGACGGTCCGGCCCTGTCCACATAGGATGGACACCCCAAAAGTATGGAGAACTGATGACGTGACATAGGAGTAATGATATGATTGTGATCTACTACTGCCTTGTGCAGTACTACATAAGTGAGACATATTCGACTTGTTTTCTTCAAAGGAGACATGTTTTGGAAATGCGAACTGTTTGGGGAAAATGCTGTTAACCAGTAAATTAACAATGTTGCAAAATTACACCAATAGATATGTTAAGACAAGGCAATGATTTGTGGGGGAAGGTGACTAGTGCAGATGTATGTTAAATTCTGTAACTGGAAAAAATAATTTGAGTAAGCAGGACAAAGACATTGTTAGTTTTTAGGGTTGTAATTATAGATTAAAAAACAGAGTTTCCAAAAAAATAAAAAACAGCTTACCATTCAGTGATGCAAAAATGGAATAGCTTTAAAAATGTCAATTGTCCCACTCTAGATAAATGTTGCGTCATCTTACCTGGGGGCACATTCTCATCAGCCCATTGAAAGAACCCACACTGCTGTTCTCGTGAGTTTGGACATGTGTGGAATTGTCGCCCCTTGTTTTGCCCATCTTTTTGAACTGTTCGGGTAACTGCAGGTTGATTACACTTGCAAGTGACTTCCCCTCCTCCTCCTGAATCTCCATCATCTGTCCATCTGTTGTTCCCCTGGCCACCAGAGCTGGGTCCACCCCTAAATGAGCTAGAGCCTCCACCTGCGGAAAAGTGAGATGGCGGACCACCAGCTGGGAAGTGAGAAGTTGGACGTGAGGCTGGGAAATTAGATGCATGCCCAGCAGCTGGGCCTTGAGAAGTTGCTCCAAAACTTCTATTGGGGGCACTACTGCCTGTGCCAGTGGCCTGCTGATCGGACCAGAGGAAGAAATTACAGTTTGATCCGTTACACTTGTAAAACTGTTTCCCCTGGTTGTCTCCTTCTTTGCGAACTGTGAGCAAAATAGCTTCCTGCCCACAGTTACACACCACAGCATTTCCGTCATCATTGGTTGAGATCGAAGGAACACCTCTGGGAGCTTGAACTGTAGCTGGGGCTTTATTTGGCTTGGCAGGCCTTGCCGCTGGTGGTCGTCCTTGTCCACTTTCATTTCTTGATATTCGGTTGGAGTGGTTACCAACCAGTACAGAGGCATTTACACGATTATTTGGTTGTAGCGCTCTGCTTGGTCCCTGAAGATACTTAAGGTCCAGGATCTCTCTCAGCATCTCATCACATCCTCCGATGCAGCCAGTAAACTCCAAAGGCATAATTAGCGGGATACTGCCTCGCTTAAACTTCAGTTTTAACCTGCAGGTTTCAGAATCAGAGAAGATAAAAAATAAATTGTATATTAAAGGGAGGAAGCTGTTCACCAAAAACAAACTCGCCAAATGGCCTGGTCAAGCATCTTCACTGTTCAATCCCAAATATCAGCAGCTGTTCTAAGCCGGTCAACCCATGCGCTGCAACCACTCTAATTTCCTTATTAGTTACACAATGCCTTATTTGCAATAGATGAACCACTCCTGCTCAGCTAGGCTAAATTTGAACATAGATTGTCCAAACCTAAGAGGCTGGTCTGATTTCAATAGCTGGATAAGTCATCTGAAGCAGTCTTGTATTCATTTGTCAAAGGCTCCTGGGAATAACCCTGTCGAGAAATAACTCTAGTGTTCAAGGTGCCAAGACTGTCCTGATGCTGATCCATCTAGCTACTGGGCCTCAATAATGCAGTGAAGACTCTACACCTCAAGAAAAGATTCACCACCTCAGATGAAGACCTGCTAGGGAGGATGTTAATAGGGTTTTTCAGAACTAATACTAGGGTTCTGGGATGCCAACCTTAGTGGAACTGCACATGTTTACACACAAACGTCTAACCAAACTAATTATGTTGAGTTACTGAACATAAGTCTTAAGAGATCAAGAGCTTAATGTAAAATACAGTTGACAAACAAAAATGTGTCAAACAACAGTTATTTCTTTAACAGCACATATGCATTTGGTTGAATAGTACAAGTAAGTAAAACACATATATACAGATACAATCACAGTTTAGATGTCCAATTGAGACACCTACGCCCACTTTGTAATCAATACAGTTAAGTTCAAAACATTTACAAGTCAGAGTGGGGTTAAATATGTTAGGTTCATTATCATAGGCATTATACAATTATAAGGCAACACCAGTAGACTGAAAAAAAACTTAAGACAGACTGACTATACAGAGCTTTAGTTAAGTAACCATGTTTTGTGTACTCTGGGGCAGGTATAAACGTTATTCAAAGTTCTCCCTTGGGAAGCAATGGGCTCAATACACTAGTCGGTTGCTTTAGATAGTGATACTTTTTTAATATAGAAATCCTGGTCGTCTAGGAAGACCCCAGAGAGGATTTGTATACCCAGAAGGCAAAGATAGCCGCAGAATAGGGCTTTATGCACTACAGAACTGAATGGGGACCATGGGGACATAGAATCAGCTATGCAAACCATCCACTCTTAACACCGTGAGGGCAGCCAATGACCCTAGATAAGTCTTGGCCATTGGAGACAATAACTCACACCAGTGGTTGTGGTGTTGGGGATCCATGTGTTGCGTGTGCAGAACTGTATCCCTTTGTCAACTTTGGGACCGGCGGTTGGGTCTCAGTCAGTGACCTCACTGTTAGAAAGCCCACCAGGACGAATTCACGCTTTAGATGGAGGACATCTGTATCCAATCCATGGATGATGGTGGACTCACAAGATGTGAGAGACGAGATGAACAGCTGGAATGATCCAGCAAAAGATTTGCCAGTATAGGCGTGAATACCAAAGGACACAGGCTCCAGCCAAACTCCTTGGTAGTGTGAGAAACCAGAAGGTGTCTCACCCACTACTCCCCATGGATCGGTCACCCAGGTAGCCAGGACACGGCCATCGCTTTTGGATCCAGCTCCTGGGGGTGGAACAGTGCAGGAGGATCACATGGGTGAGGGGTCTTCGGGGAGTGGGACACAGGATGGCGAGACGCGGTATCCCCTTCCCTGTAACACCTTTACCCTATCCTATCAGATAGGATACGTAGGAACTCCACCCCTCCTTTCCCTAAATGAACACTTTCACACGGACAGCCTGCTCTGGGAGAAAACAGACTAACACCCGATCAGTATTCCTGACGCCTCCCAATATTGCCTGGCCTCGCAATTGTCAGGCGAGGCCAGGCAATTGCTGACCATTGGTCACACCTGACTTCCATTAAGTGTCCCCAAATGGATCAAAGGCACAGCATAAAAGCACACTCTGAGAGAGGCAAAGCACACAAGGAAACAGCAGATTCGAGACGGCAGCTGAACGAGAGAAGAAAGACGGCAAACTAGGAGGGGATCGCAAGGAGGGACATTCCCTTGACCTTTCAGACAAGAGACTGTTACTTTCACAAGCCCTCAAGATTATAAAGCGTAAGACCAGGAAACCAGGCTGAAGAATCCTTTGTGTATCAGAGATACCCGAGGCCCTCCAGCGTCACTACTCAAGGCGGGGAGAAGCCGTCCTTGACTCCAATAAGACAGCAGCGTCAGTGAAATCACCACAGCCCGTGAGTTGGGGAGACCAATACAATACCAAGGTTGCAAGCGACAACACTGTATGGCGAGCGCTGGAACCAACATTGTTAAAACGCATGTCAGAAAAGACCCAAGTAAAAGGCGAACTGCTGATAAGTGTTTGAACTTTGAAAATACTTTGTTTTTTTATAATATATTTTTTATTGGTTTAAACAACAACACAATAAACCACCAAACTCAAGACAAACGTTCCCCAGACCAAATACACACGACTTGATCATGACTCCAGTTACAAAGGTCATACGTATGAATATATTCATGGGCCACTCGGCTTCATCCCCTATACACCAGGGGTTAGAGAGTCTTGCGGTCTTCCCATTTCCCCCACATTTTGGAGGCTTTGTTGGGGCAGCCTCTAGCATTGTAAATCCTGTGTTCCAGCATTGCACATGTGTGCATATCAGCAGCCCATTGGTCCAACGTCGGAGGGTCAGGGGCACCCCATTTTTGGCAATATTTCACTTAATTAGTCCCATTGCCGTGGATAAGAGCAACCTCTCCCATATATTGGCAACACTTTCATCGGGTTTCCCTAATAAGAGTATCTTCGGATCTAGCAGTATATTGCGAGCCAAGATCCTGGTTAATTCAGTGCAGCACTCACTCCAGAAACCGTGAACTCGGGGGCACTCCCACAGGATGTGTATAAATCCTCCCCACCACATCTGAGGCAATTCGGGCTTGAAGCCCGCTTCCATCCGTACAGTGTCATTCTAGGATAATACATTTGGTGCAGGATTTTCAACTGTACCAGGTGAAGTCGGGAGGAGATTGCGATCTCCCGGGGGTGCATTAAGATTTGAATCCAATCTTCGGGGTCTATAGTGCGCACATCTTCCTCTCATTTAGTTTTGAGACGCGTAAGTTCAGGCATGGCAAAGGAGGACATGGCGTTATATAGTATGGAGGTGCATTTAGTGGGAATGTATGCCGGGAATTTATTGCGTTCTATGGGCGTGCTCTCAGGCACGGTGGAGTCCATTGGGATGTGTGTCCTCATGGCATGGGTTAACTGTATGTAGTGGTATCGTTCGGTTGCTGGGATTCGGAATTTCTGCCGTAGGGTTTCAAAGGAGGCCATTTTCTCATCTGTCACGATGTCGCCAATTTTCGCGATTCCAGCTTCCTCCCATGTGGGCCACGGTCTAAGTTTCCCCATTTCGACCAGGTTACGAGTATGTCATAGGGGTTGCATGGCCGTTATTTTGTCTTTCCATCCTACAAAAGTATGTGCCTTACTCCAAACCGTTGTAATGTGCGCAGCAATTGTCTGTGGCGGGGATCTTTGAAGGGGAGATGAAGCAGATGTAGTGGGTCTATGTCATGAATAGCAGCAAGTTCGGCCGTGAACTTTGAAGAGACTTTGATACGATACTTTTGACATAGTGGTCCGGCACCAAGTGGGTGCTCAATCGAAGGTCTCTGTAAGGTATCGAGCTGAGAAATTCCAGAAGTGAAAGGTTTATATTAAGAAGAGAACAAAGAATTGTGAATCAAAGTGGTGCTGCGACAGGGGAAGCAAAATTATGAGCACAGTCGAAAGTCTTTGATTTTGATATAGTAAAGAAAGTTTGGAAAATTAGATAAAATTGGTCTGAGCCCAGCGGAGGGGGACCAGGGGTGAACAGTGAATCACCAGAGAAATTGTGCGTATGAGAATCCTGAGGAGAAAGGAATTTTGAATGTTTGTCGCATCAAACCCCCTGAAATAAGAGTCTTTGAATGGCAAAGAGACTTTGGCACAGAAGGTACTGATACTGAGATTTTGAACTGCATCCTTGTGTTAGAAAAGCCAGAGTATGTGCTAAGCTCGAGTGTGCTGCCTTCTCCTGTGCTGAAAACGTGGGGAAGGGAAGCTAACAGCTCAACTATCCTGACATATCATTTCTTGAACACTTTTCTGTTGTATAACATTGTTTCCCACACCATTTGTATTTAGAGGTAAGGATTGGCAATAGGTTTATTAGTATAGGCCCTTTTATTTTGACCAGACTCTACTAGGAATGTGTTATTATTTGATGGTCGTAGCTTGCTCCCATCTTTAGATGTAGGATTAGATGGGTGTTTTTCAAACTCAATTGAAGTTCAATAAACACCCTTGAACTGTGATCACTTGTATCTAGCTTCACTGTTTGATACCATACCTTTTTACAGTAGAGAACAGCAGAGTGACACAGCCCCGGGCACTAGGAGTCATCGCAACCCTGGATGATATGTGCCAGCTACAGGCCCATGACTTTTCTCAGTTCCAGGAGGATGATCACGGCGATGCAAAGCTCGTTAGAGTCACCAGTTCAAGAGATTGAGGCACTTTGAAATGTCTCCCCCTCTATAAGTAACAGCATAGCTTTGCCTTGTGGCAGATAGCTTGGGTAATGGTTGCATTTCCAGCATCATGCTGCAGGCTCATGTGCATTGGATACTTGGCTCCAATGATCGAACTAAAGTATTGCTCAAGGTCCTCTCTGATAGGCAACATCTTATTATCAAGGGACCAGACATGGCCAGCCCTTCCAGGTACAGTTATGACCAGATTAGGGTGTTTTCTAACCAGGAGGAAGACGGCCACGATGACAGTGAACCACAAAGAGAGTTTAACCAACATGGCCAGCCTTTTTGAGCACTAATAAACAAAGGGACGAAATGCATTAAAAAATAAAAGGTTCACACAAGTTCATCCAAAAGGTGTATAAGTAAGGTATCACTGGCACCAACATCTGCAGGAATTACTGTGTATGGTACAAAAATACCCATAGAGCAAAATGAAAGGGGGAAACAAGCTTTCCCTGCATTGGTCTCCAAAAGGAAGGTGGTAGAGCTAGGCAATAGAATTCAATGGGAACGTAGCCTTAAGAACTAATCAGTGCCCCTAAAACAAAATAAGCTCCTCCCAAAAAAACAGTTAAGGACACACAAAAAAGTCAGTCAGCATACAGGCATGGGTTTCATACATGTTTTCATAGACTGCTAGTTTAAAGCCTGCATTTTGTCGTGCACATTTGTCGTCATGAATTCAACCTGTTTTTTATTATAGGGGTACCCACCAGCCCACACCACCAACACCCCACACCCCCTATGGTAGGTCAAAATGAGACAGACCCGTTTTTGCCATTTCAAGGTTCTTTATTTAAATAATAAGAGAAACATTCCTTACTATCCCTATTCTCTGGGTTTCCCTAACTGACCAAACTAATTAATGTGCTCATCTGTTGTAAAGTCCAAAAAGAAACAGTCTGTCCTCCGTCCAACTTTAAGCTACTCTGTTGTCCCTACCACTAATAGAAAAACAACAAAAGACCAGGAGAATGACTCCCTTCTGGTGGATAAGTTTCTTCAGCTTCTGGTAGAAAATAACAAAAGACCAGGAGAAAGACACCCTTCTGGCGGATAGGCTTCTTCAGCTTCTAGTAGAAAATTGGATAAGCTTCTGTGGGCAATCTTGAGATATTGCATGGATATCTCGTGAAGTAATTGGTTTCATTCTTGTAGGGGAATGTTCCTAGTCCTGGTTCACCCTGCTTGTTTCCTTGGCAGGAGTTTCCTCCTCAGCCTGGTAAGCTTTGGAAATCCTGGAAAAATATCTCTCTTCAGTGTCTCTAAAATTCTTTCTCTTCCTGTTTCCACTAGGGAAACTGATTCCCTTTTTGTGTGGTTCTTACTCTCTCTGTTGCTACAGTTCTTCTACTCTTTGTGCATAAGACAGTTGATACCATATGCCCTATCTTCCTCCTTGCTATTCTTATTGTAGACCCAGTAGTAATTCTCTTGTTCAGTACTTATCGCACTGAGACAAGTAGGATGGGTTTCACAATGGTTTTTCTCTACATGCTACTCACTGGGGGGAGTAGGTTGAGTTCCAGAGTGTTTGTTGCTCTTCTTAACTTCGGCCGCTCACTGGAACGAGTAGGCTGAGCCCCAGAGTGTTTGTCACTCTTCTTAACTTCAGGCCACTCACTGTGACGAGTAGGCTGACAGTATTTTGTATTGCTGTGTTACCTCCTGGGTCTAACGCCATCCCTGTTACCTTGCTTTTAGAGGGCTAGCGTAATTTGGCTCGTTTGCAGGAGCGGAACTTTTTGCATTCTCAGGACAGCTTTGTTTCTTGTTCAGTCTGCTTTGCTTTCTTCTCTGTGGCTTCAAGGCTCCAACGGTCTTGGCGTAGTTGTCGCACTCACCAGTCCACCCCTCCACAGAGTCACGCCACCACTCTTCCTGCTGCTCCTTCTTGTGGCTTTCTTCCCCTCTGCTTGTCAGCCTCAGACCTCCTTGAGGCTTCTGGGTGACAACAGTTTCTGCGTTCCTCCCGACTGAGGATCTTCCGTTTTCCTTGTTCCCTCACGACTTGACTGATTTGTAGCTGCTGGGCTTTGTTTCTCTCTCTCTTTAACAAAAGTCATGTGTTCTCCCCAGCAGAAGATGGTAGTCCATCCTCTCTGTAGGTTGAACACTCTACATTCTTGGTTAAATCTTATTCATCACAGTATTATTGGTCCCAGACCTGGGAGTAATCATTATTACTCATCATTTTTCTTCTTCATGGTGTTTGCAATATATTTTTCTTCAAAGGGAATCTTGAAATTTGTATTATAATAACACACAGTGGTTTGGTTTGATAGTGTCAATGGGAAGGGTTTTCGGGACTTCCTCTTGTGGAACGGGAGTCCCTGTCACTCAGGTGGGAGTCTCTAATACGCGGAACGCCGCCGCTTCCTGTGAAACAAAAGTCCTATATAAATGGAATAGAATGAAACATATAATAATATGAACCTGTGTTTAAATACCATTTAAGGAATCATGAAAGACTCTTCAAATTACACGCTTATCAACAAGCAGATGGTATATGAACAACCAAGACTGAACTATATGACCTTTGAGGCATATCTATAATTGTGATAAGGTTGGTAATTGTCATCTATATTTTGGGAATGCACTATTCTATGCTATATACAATCTAACAAGATGGTAATCAATCGACGAACATCCCGGCCTTGATTGATAGCGGGGCTGCAGGTAATTTTATTGACGATACACGGTATTCCCCGTACCTCAAAGACCATTTCCATTCCAGTGAAAAGTGTGGATGAGAGTCCTCTCACTTCTGGCCCCATTATCGTACAGACAGGTTCTCTCCAAGTTAATATTGCATCCCAAAAAGAAGAAATCATCTTTGACATCATAAAGGCCGCTCATTATCCGGTTATTTTAGGGTTACCATGGTTGAGGGTCCATAACCCCTATGTAAATTGGACGGCAGGAACCTTCTTCCTAGGTTCTGAGTATTGTTTGGGACATTGTCTTCCTCATGGAGCTGTAGGACTCCATACTTCTACAGAATGCTCGTCAGACTCCCAGAGCCTTACCACCAATTTCAGAAGGTTTTTGCCAAAGCTGAATATTCTGAGCTACCACCCCACCGCTGGGACGACTGCGAAATCAATCTCACCCCAGACCATCCATTGCCCTTTGGTCAGATGTATATCCTGTTCGCGTCAGAAAAGGAGATACTAAAGGACTACCTCCAAACCAACCTCATTGCCGAATCTACTTTTCCCGCAGGAGCATCACTCTTTTTTATTCATAAAAAAGATTCCCAGGAGTTAAGACCCTGCATTGACTTCCGTGGGCTCAATAAAATAACGATCCCAGACCGTTATTTTATGCCGCTCATACCGGACATCCTAGAGGCCATACAAGGGGCCGTGATATACACCAAACTGGACTTAAGGGGTGCTTATCATCTCATAAGAAATAAACAAGGAGACGAATGGAAGACGGCTTTTAGAACACCATTTGGGCACTATGAGTACAGGGTTATGCCCTTCGGACTATCCAATGCCCCAGCCGTCTTCCAGCAGTTTATGGATCATCTTGTTTTTCGGACATATGTAATCGTCTATCTGGATGATATTCTGGTGTTCTCTTCCTCACCCTACGCACATGAAAAACATGCCCAAGAAGTACTACAACGTCTGCAAAAGAACCACCTATATTGCAAGTTGGAGAAATGTGAGTTCCATCAGAAAGAGGTCTCCCATTTGGGCTACATCCTTTCTGCAGGGGACATAGCGATGGATCCTCGGAAGGTAGCAGCCATCATGGACTGGAAACCCCCTTCTTCTATTATGGAGGTACAATGCTTTCTTGGGTTTGCCAATTTTTACAGGCGCTTTATCCCTGCCTTCTCTGATTGTATCCGTCCATTGACCTCCCTTCTGACGGATGCACCCTTCCTATGGTCAGCTGACGCTCAGCAGGCTTTTGAAGATCTCAAAATCTGCTTCTCCTCTGCTCTGATAATGATTTCCCCCGGATCAGAACAAGGGATTCATTGTAGAATCCGACGCTTCCCATCATGCCATCGGAGCAGTGCTTTTACAGACCGACGATCAAGGGTTTGAACGACCAGTGGCTTATTTGTCCAAGACCTTAACTACCGTGGAGACCAACTACACAGTACTGGAGAAACAGCTTCCCGCCATAGAGCATTCGTTTAAAGAATGGAGACACCCGTTATTGGGAGCAAGACATCCAGTCGAAGTCCGTACAGACCATCATAATCTAAGTACCTTACAATATGCCCAGACTTGAAAGAGTAGACAAGCCTGGTAGGCCCATTTCTTCTCCCACTATCATGTCATCTTCACTTTCATTCATGGCCCTGTCAATCTTTGAGCTGACACTGTATCCCATAAGGACCAAGTAAAATCCTCTCTGTTTCGCTCTGAAACCATCCTCCCAAAAGCAGTGTTTATTCATGTCACCTCAGATCTTCTACATCAGATTGTGGTCCAGTCCAAGAACCTAGACTTACAGGAGCCTCAACTAATCTTGCAACACAACCTCACCAAAGCCAGAGGATGCTATTTTCTTGGTGGCCAGGTTTACTTACCTTCTGATGCTCTTTGCAGCAAAGCCCTCCGTCTATACTATGATTCTGTATCTGCGGGTCATTGAGGGGTACACAACACCATGTAATATATTCAGAGACATTTTTGGTGGCCCATTCTGCAATCCGACGTCCATGAATACATAGCTTCATGTGCGGTTTGCCTGCAAACCAAGATTCCTTGTAGCCCACCATTGGGCAGTCTGTCCAGAATGCCCTTGCCAAATAAACCTTGGCAAACAATTTCTACAGATTTTATAGTGGACCTACCTCCTTCACAGGGATGCAACACTGTTATGGTTACCATAGACTATTATACCAAACTGGCACACTTCCTCTCCTTACCTGGGGTAACTTTGGCTTCGTGAATGGCGCGTCTTTTCATCAATTGCATATTTTCTCTTCATGGACTCCCAGACACCATTGTATCTGATCGTGGTCCACAAAACACCTCCCGATACTGGAAGCAGATCTGTGTTATTCTGGGCATCAAACGGGCATTAAGCTCAGGCTACCACCCACAAACTAACTAACAGACAGATGGAGCGTGTTAATCAAACTCTCGAAGGATACCTTAGGTGCTACATGTCTGCCGCCCAAGACAATTGGAAGGCATTACTGCCCCTAGCAGAATTTGCGTATAATAATGCAGTTCATTCCTCCATCAAGGTCAGCCCATTCCTTTGCACCTATGGCTACCATCCGGCGACCTTTCCTACCTTGCTTCCTCCTGCCACGGCCTTTCCAGACATCGACGGTCTGGTTGCTTAAATACAGCTAGGCCATAAGAATGCCTCTGCAGCTCTACAAGCAGCTCAGGATCGAATCAAGCTTTTTGCAGATCGACAATGCACTTGGTTCCCTCTAAACTCTCTCCCAGGTATTTCGGTCCTTTCGCTGTGCTTGCGCTGAGGGGACCCGCTGCTTTCCTTCTTCGCCTTCCACCGTCTTGTTCCATGTTTCACAGCTCAAGCGGGATGTTACTAGTCGCTTTCGCCTTTCCAGACCGGTTCAGCCTCCTCCGGTGGCCACCCCTTCGAGTCCGGAGTACGAGGTGGCAGAGATTTGTGACTCTCGTTATCACAGGGGCACACTGCAATACCTTATTGACTGAAGGGGCGTTCTCAAGCTGAGCGTACGTGGGAGCCAGCATCGGCGGTTCATGCCCCCCCGCTTGCTTCTTAGCTTTCACTGCCTACATCCGGGGAAGCCGGGTACTACTGCCCGGAGGAGGGGGCATACTGTCATGCCTAGGGGGCATGTGTGGTTGCTGTGGGGCAGGTGGAAGCGCTTTGGTATACACAGTTGCTCCTCACCCAAAATGGCAGCAGAAGTGCTGAGTACTGTTTCAGTCTTTCCTGGTAGCAATCTTGGCCTGACTCCACCCCCAAACCAAGGAGGATATTTATCAATGGTCTCTACCAGCGCAGAGTTGCATTGCTTCTCCTCTTGTAGCCACGCTTCTTAAGTTTGCATAGGTGCATAGCCTAAGTTTCCTTGGATTGATTTAGATTGTGTGCTGAATTTCTATCCCCGTCTTTCCTCCTACTAGTCGCTCCTCCTACATTCCGTGACACTCACCGTAGCATTGCCAACATCAAGTTCCGTCTAGGTATTCAAGAGACTTTGCCTCTTTCGGTACGATCATTGCCTCCTTGATTGCCCGAAACCAACCATTTCTTTCATTGCATACAAACATCTTACGGTTGCTCTTTCATTCCAAATCGGCCTTTCCACAGCAGAACACACCCTGCCTTCCTGAAAAACCCGAAGCTCCCAGCTTCATCAGTCTTGCCGCTGAGGCTCCCGCTAGTCAGCCGTTCGCAAGAACACTGCCCGTAGGTCCCGTCTCCACTTCCTCTCCCATAGACTTTACTTTCTCTCTTACGCCTTTCATGTGTTCCCGGTGTAATGCTCCAAAATGAAATTCAGCTAAACACACAGAAAAGGAAGACTAATCACACTACAGTTATCCATAGAACCTACCAAACCAGGTATTGACGTATCCTTCAAAAGGATAGCTTAGATCTCTCTCCATGCCTTTCTAATATGTGGTTTCTCCATTTACAGTTGTCTTTGAAGAAAACAAATCCGAATACGACATAGATGGCTGAGTCCATCCTATCCGTTGAATAAGGGCTTCCTGTCCATCCTGACTAGGGTTTTCTTCCCCAAGAGGGTTTCCCTGGAAGCTCACCCCTTCTCTGCCTTTGCTGCACAGAGGGGGAGAGTGACTAGGTGGGCTCTCTCTGCTTCATACCTGCTGCGTCTGAGTCAGGTCGGTGTGCTTTGATTCTATGTTAACTGTGTCACATTACTGGGAATTTTGCAGTGCAATTATTGCAGTCACTGCTTCAGCTCCAAAGTGGCATCAGCCTTGTTCAATAATTGATTTGCCACCATTCACTTGTTGGATGATCAAATCTTCGCATACATTTGCCACTTTTCAACTTTAAACATGTCCATAGTTTCAACTTTAAACTTGTACAGTTCCTCTTTTCATTATTGCTCTTGCCAATGCTTGCTTTTATCAGTTTACATTATTCACAGTTCCTTTGTATCAGGGAACGCTTTTCTCGGCTTTCAGTTCAAGTGGCATTCACTCATTGTTACTTTCCTTTGGTTCGGCATTCAAACCTAACTGCAAATTTCCAGTTCACTCTTCTGCTGGAAATGTGCACCTTGTTCACAGGCTTCTCATTCACTTTAAAGTTCACTTCTTTTCATTCACTTTCATGTTTGCTGCTTTTCTGGCCCCTTGCTTGGCCTTATTAAAGTTTAATACAGTTTGTTGTTCACAAACCGCTACTTTCCTTGATTTCAACCTTCATGTTCATCGTAGTTAACCATCATCGGTACTTTACATTTGGACCGCAATCCCATTACCTCTGCTGTCCTTCGCTCGTGAGCGTTCCGTCCTGCATTCACCACGCGGCTCGCACCACAGCATCCCAGAGTCACTCAGCCTGACTTGACTCACTGGGTAAGCTGCCTTTGTGTGCTCTCATCCGCTGCAGTCGGCTGTTTGTGGCCGTCAGTGCTCCTGGCTCGGCAAGTCCTTTTTCCAGGGTCTCCAACACCTACCTTGGGTTACCGTAGAGGGGGTCCTCTTGACTAGAGGAGGCCGGTAGTCTAACTCTGCCACCGGAGACCTCCTGAATACGCCAGCCACAGGCGATCTCTAGCCTCACCTGAGTGGGCCATTTATACCGCCTGTTCGGCCTCAGGTGCAGGCCATATCCATCAATTGCAGTCTTGGTATGCAGCATCCCTCTTCTTCGTCCCAGTACCAGAGTGCTGTCTGTGTGCGTCTGAATTAATAAAGTATTGATGTGTGTTTCTATGTGGTCTCTTCCACGTCTCAGTACGATAGTAGTATATATTGGGAGATGGTTTTCTAACAAAATTGGGAAGGGATTGGTAACACCCCATAAAAGCCTGGGGGACATTTGATTCCTTATGAAAGGGAAACGGGGCATATTGCGTCTCACCCAAGGGTGCCTCATCCCCACTCCCCCGGTCTCCTCCTCCCAGGTCATCCTCCCTCGCATATCCACCCGAGAGTCAGGATCCGAAAGCAACTGCCTTACCCTGGCCACCTGGGGGGAGGATATTTTTGGAAAAGAAGTCAGGACGCCCTCCGAGTCCTCACACCAGGGGTAAGTAACTTGTTCTTTGAATGGACTGTGTCCTCCCACTTACTACTCATCTTATGATAGCTTCCCAAAGCAGTATGATACCAGATGAGGGAATAAAAATTAACAGCAGTAAATAATAAATGTCAGTGTTTCTCGTGAATGCTTTGGAGGACAGCCTTTCCAAATCCCACCTCCTGGCCTGACGCAAAGTCTAGGCAATAGTACTTTGTGAATGTGTGAACAGAGGACTAGGTGGCTGCCACAAATGTCCTGAATCAGCATCCCTCTTTGTAAGGAAGATGAAGTAGCCACGCCCCTTGTAGAGTGAGCTCGCAAGCGACAGGAGCTTCCTTCCCCGCTAGCCTATAACATTCTGTAATACATAGAGTTATCCACCGGGATAAAGTCTGTTTAGTAACCGCCAGACCCAATTTATACCCGCTGTAACCGACAAAAAGTTGATCATCCTGCCTTAGTTTAGCGAGACGTGAAATGTAGAAGCTCAAAGCTGTTTTAGGGTCTAGTCTGTGCAGTGTTTCTTCCTCCTTAGTAGGGAGAGGATGGTAAAAAGTTGGTAATACAAGTTGTTGTGAAATATGAACGTCCGAAACCACTTCAGGTAGAAAGATAGGTCAGACTCTCAACACAACTTTGTCTTTGTTAAAAGTCATAAATGGTGGCTTACATGATAAGGCTTGTAATTCGCTCAACCTGCGGGTGGATGTTAAAGCCGTTAACAGAATTGTGTTCAATGTAAGCAGACTCAAAGGGCACAAATGAAGTGGCTTGAATGGAGTACCCATGAGAAACTTTAATACTAGATTTAAATCCCCAACAGGGACTACAAATGGGACTGCAGGCAAGAGATTAGTGAGCCCTTTTAAAAATGGAATAACCAGTGGGATCTTAAAATAAGATGTTTGTTTGGACGTGCGCTTAAAGATCAAAAGCGCTGCCAAGTAACCCTTGACAGTGCTAATCTGGAGCCCTAGATTAGCCAGATGTAGTAGGAATGATAACACCAAATGTCCACATTTTTCTCTCTGCACCAGCGCAGAACTTCCAATGGCATTGATACAGAGATTTTGTTGCTGCAATTTCGGCCGAAAGCAAAATCTCCACCATGTCTTCCGGGAGGCCCCAATCCGTATATCTCAACCTCTCAGAAACCATGCGTGAAGGTTGGGATTCTTGACCTCTGTATGGAGAACCCGACCCTACTCTTGCATCACACCAGTGTCTCCCAGTGACCCCTGACTCTGACCTGCCCATGAAGCAAACTCATGGCACTTGGCATTCTGAGGGGATGCAAACAAATCCAGGTCTGCGAACCCCCAATACTGCACACAAGGAAACAGCAGTTTCGAGACGGCAGCTGAACGAGAGAAGAAAGACGGCAAACTAGGAGGGGATCGCAAGGAGGGACATTCCCTTGACCTTTCAGACAAGAGACTGTTACTTTCACAAGCCCTCAAGATTATAAAGCGTAAAACCAGGAAACCAGGCTGAAGAATCCTTTGTGTATCAGAGATACCCGAGGCCCTCCAGCGTCACTACTCAAGGCGGGGAGAAGCCGTCCTTGACTCCAATAAGACAGCGCTGGAACGAACATTGTTAAAACGCATGTCAGAAAATACCCAAGTAAAAGGCGAACTGCTGATAAGTGTTTGAACTTTGAAAATACTTTGTTTTTTTATAATATATTTTTTATTGGTTTAAACAACAACACAATAAACCACCAAACTCAAGACAAACGTTCCCCAGACCAAATACACACGACTTGATCATGACTCCAGTTACAAAGGTCATACGTATGAATATATTCATGCGCCACTCGGCTTCATCCCCTATACACCAGGGGTTAGAGAGTCTTGCGGTCTTCCCACTTCCCCCACATTTTGGAGGCTTTGTTGGGGCAGCCTCTAGCATTGTAAATCCTGTGTTCCAGCATTGCACATGTGTGCATATCAGCAGCCCATTGGTCCAACGTCGGAGGGTCAGGGGCACCCCATTTTTGGCAATATTTCACTTAATTAGTCCCATTGCCGTGGATAAGAGCAACCTCTCCCATATATTGGCAACACTTTCATCGGGTTTCCCTAATAAGAGTATCTTCGGATCTAGCAGTATATTGCGAGCCAAGATCCTGGTTAATTCAGTGCAGCACTCACTCCAGAAACCGTGAACTCGGGGGCACTCCCACAGGATGTGTATAAATCCTCCCCACCACATCTGAGGCAATTCGGGCTTGAAGCCTGCTTCCATCCGTACAGTGTCATTCTAGGATAATACATTTGGTGCAGGATTTTCAACTGTACCAGGTGAAGTCGGGAGGAGATTGCGATCTCCCGGGGGTGCATTAAGATTTGAATCCAATCTTCGGGGTCTATAGTGCGCACATCTTCCTCTCATTTAGTTTTGAGACGCGTAAGTTCAGGCATGGCAAAGGAGGACATGGCGTTATATAGTATGGAGGTGCATTTAGTGGGAATGTATGCCGGGAATTTATTGCGTTCTATGGGCGTGCTCTCAGGCACGGTGGAGTCCATTGGGATGTGTGTCCTCATGGCATGGGTTAACTGTATGTAGTGGTATCGTTCGGTTGCTGGGATTCGGAATTTCTGCCGTAGGGTTTCAAAGGAGGCCATTTTCTCATCTGTCACGATGTCGCCAATTTTCGCGATTCCAGCTTCCTCCCATGTGGGCCACGGTCTTAGTTTCCCCATTTCGACCAGGTTACGAGTATGTCATAGGGGTTGCATGGCCGTTATTTTGTCTTTCCATCCTACAAAAGTATGTGCCTTCCTCCAAACCGTTGTAATGTGCGCAGCAATTGTCTGTGGCGGGGATCTTTGAAGGGGAGATGAAGCAGATGTAGTGGGTCTATGTCATGAATAGCAGCAAGTTCGGCCGTGAACTTTGAAGAGACTTTGATACGATACTTTTGACATAGTGGTCCGGCACCAAGTGGGTGCTCAATCGAAGGTCTCTGTAAGGTATCGAGCTGAGAAATTCCAGAAGTGAAAGGTTTATATTAAGAAGAGAACAAAGAATTGTGAATCAAAGTGGTGCTGCGACAGGGGAAGCAAAATTATGAGCACAGTCGAAAGTCTTTGATTTTGATATAGTAAAGAAAGTTTGGAAAATTAGATAAAATTGGTCTGAGCCCAGCGGAGGGGGACCCGGGGTGAACAGTGAATCACCAGAGAAATTGTGCGTATGAGAATCCTGAGGAGAAAGGAATTTTGAATGTTTGTCGCATCAAACCCCCTGAAATAAGAGTCTTTGAATGGCAAAGAGACTTTGGCACAGAAGGTACTGATACTGAGATTTTGAACTGCATCCTTGTGTTAGAAAAGCCAGAGTATGTGCTAAGCTCGAGTGTGCTGCCTTCTCCTGTGCTGAAAACGTGGGGAAGGGAAGCTAACAGCTCAACTATCCTGACATATCATTTCTTGAACACTTTTCTGTTGTATAACATTGTTTCCCACACCATTTGTATTTAGAGGTAAGGATTGGCAATAGGTTTATTAGTATAGGCCCTTTTATTTTGACCAGACTCTACTAGGAATGTGTTATTATTTGATGGTCGTAGCTTGCTCCCATCTTTAGATGTAGGATTAGATGGGTGTTTTTCAAACTCAATTGAAGTTCAATAAACACCCTTGAACTGTGATCACTTGTATCTAGCTTCACTGTTTGATACCATACCTTTTTACAGTAGAGAACAGCAGAGTGACATAGCCCCGGGCACTAGGAGTCGTCGCAACCCTGGATGATATGTGCCAGCTACAGGCCCATGACTTTTCTCAGTTCCAGGAGGATGATCACGGCGATGCAAAGCTCGTTAGAGTCACCAGTTCAAGAGATTGAGGCACTTTGAAATGTCTCCCCCTCTATAAGTAACAGCATAGCTTTGCCTTGTGGCAGATAGCTTGGGTAATGGTTGCATTTCCAGCATCATGCTGCAGGCTCATGTGCATTGGATACTTGGCTCCAATGATCGAACTAAAGTATTGCTCAAGGTCCTCTCTGATAGGCAACATCTTATTATCAAGGGACCAGACATGGCCAGCCCTTCCAGGTACAGTTATGACCAGATTAGGGTGTTTTCTAACCAGGAGGAAGACGGCCACGATGACAGTGAACCACAAAGAGAGTTTAACCAACATGGCCAGCCTTTTTGAGCACTAATAAACAAAGGGACGAAATGCATTAAAAAATAAAAGGTTCACACAAGTTCATCCAAAAGGTGTATAAGTAAGGTATCACTGGCACCAACATCTGCAGGAATTACTGTGTATGGTAAAAAATACCCATAGAGCAAAATGAAAGGGGGAAACAAGCTTTCCCTGTATTGGTCTCCAAAAGGAAGGTGGTAGAGCTAGGCAATAGAATTCAATGGGAACGTAGCCTTAAGAACTAATCAGTGCCCCTAAAACAAAATAAGCTCCTCCCAAAAAAACAGTTAAGGACACACAAAAAAGTCAGTCAGCATACAGGCATGGGTTTCTTACATGTTTTCATAGACTGCTAGTTTAAAGCCTGCATTTTGTCGTGCACATTTGTCGTCATGAATTCAACCTGTTTTTTATTATAGGGGTACCCACCAGCGCACACCACCAACACCCCACACCCCCTATGGTAGGTCAAAATGAGACAGACCCGTTTTTGCCATTTCAAGGTTCTTTATTTAAATAATAAGAGAAACATTCCTTACTATCCCTATTCTCTGGGTTTCCCTAACTGACCAAACTAATTAATGTGCTCATCTGTTGTAAAGTCCAAAAAGAAACAGTCTGTCCTCCGTCCAACTTTAAGCTACTCTGTTGTCCCTACCACTAATAGAAAAACAACAAAAGACCAGGAGAATGACTCCCTTCTGGTGGATAAGTTTCTTCAGCTTCTGGTAGAAAATAACAAAAGACCAGGAGAAAGACACCCTTCTGGCGGATAGGCTTCTTCAGCTTCTAGTAGAAAATTGGATAAGCTTCTGTGGGCAATCTTGAGATATTGCATGGATATCTCGTGAAGTAATTGGTTTCATTCTTGTAGGGGAATGTTCCTAGTCCTGGTTCACCCTGCTTGTTTCCTTGGCAGGAGTTTCCTCCTCAGCCTGGTAAGCTTTGGAAATCCTGGAAAAATATCTCTCTTCAGTGTCTCTAAAATTCTTTCTCTTCCTGTTTCCACTAGGGAAACTGATTCCCTTTTTGTGTGGTTCTTACTCTCTCTGTTGCTACAGTTCTTCTACTCTTTGTGCATAAGACAGTTGATACCATATGCCCTATCTTCCTCCTTGCTATTCTTATTGTAGACCCAGTAGTAATTCTCTTGTTCAGTACTTATCGCACTGAGACAAGTAGGATGGGTTTCACAATGGTTTTTCTCTACATGCTACTCACTGGGGGGAGTAGGTTGAGTTCCAGAGTGTTTGTTGCTCTTCTTAACTTCGGCCGCTCACTGGAACGAGTAGGCTGAGCCCCAGAGTGTTTGTCACTCTTCTTAACTTCAGGCCACTCACTGTGACGAGTAGGCTGACAGTATTTTGTATTGCTGTGTTACCTCCTGGGTCTAACGCCATCCCTGTTACCTTGCTTTTAGAGGGCTAGCGTAATTTGGCTCGTTTGCAGGAGCGGAACTTTTTGCATTCTCAGGACAGCTTTGTTTCTTGTTCAGTCTGCTTTGCTTTCTTCTCTGTGGCTTCAAGGCTCCAACGGTCTTGGCGTAGTTGTCGCACTCACCAGTCCACCCCTCCACAGAGTCACGCCACCACTCTTCCTGCTGCTCCTTCTTGTGGCTTTCTTCCCCTCTGCTTGTCAGCCTCAGACCTCCTTGAGGCTTCTGGGTGACAACAGTTTCTGCGTTCCTCCCGACTGAGGATCTTCCGTTTTCCTTGTTCCCTCACGACTTGACTGATTTGTAGCTGCTGGGCTTTGTTTCTCTCTCTCTTTAACAAAAGTCATGTGTTCTCCCCAGCAGAAGATGGTAGTCCATCCTCTCTGTAGGTTGAACACTCTACATTCTTGGTTCAATCTTATTCATCACAGTATTATTGGTCCCAGACCTGGGAGTAATCATTATTACTCATCATTTTTCTTCTTCATGGTGTTTGCAATATATTTTTCTTCAAAGGGAATCTTGAAATTTGTATTATAATAACACACAGTGGTTTGGTTTGATAGTGTCAATGGGAAGGGTTTTCGGGACTTCCTCTTGTGGAACGGGAGTCCCTGTCACTCAGGTGGGAGTCTCTAATACGCGGAACGCCGCCGCTTCCTGTGAAACAAAAGTCCTATATAAATGGAATAGAATGAAACATATAATAATATGAACCTGTGTTTAAATACCATTTAAGGAATCATGAAAGACTCTTCAAATTACACGCTTATCAACAAGCAGATGGTATATGAACAACCAAGACTGAACTATATGACCTTTGAGGCATATCTATAATTGTGATAAGGTTGGTAATTGTCATCTATATTTTGGGAATGCACTATTCTATGCTATATACAATCTAACAAGATGGTAATCAATCGACGAACATCCCGGCCTTGATTGATAGCGGGGCTGCAGGTAATTTTATTGACGATACACGGTATTCCCCGTACCTCAAAGACCATTTCCATTCCAGTGAAAAGTGTGGATGAGAGTCCTCTCACTTCTGGCCCCATTATCGTACAGACAGGTTCTCTCCAAGTTAATATTGCATCCCAAAAAGAAGAAATCATCTTTGACATCATAAAGGCCGCTCATTATCCGGTTATTTTAGGGTTACCTTGGTTGAGGGTCCATAACCCCTATGTAAATTGGACGGCAGGAACCTTCTTCCTAGGTTCTGAGTATTGTTTGGGACATTGTCTTCCTCATGGAGCTGTAGGACTCCATACTTCTACAGAATGCTCGTCAGACTCCCAGAGCCTTACCACCAATTTCAGAAGGTTTTTGCCAAAGCTGAATATTCTGAGCTACCACCCCACCGCTGGGACGACTGCGAAATCAATCTCACCCCAGACCATCCATTGCCCTTTGGTCAGATGTATATCCTGTTCGCGTCAGAAAAGGAGATACTAAAGGACTACCTCCAAACCAACCTCATTGCCGAATCTACTTTTCCCGCAGGAGCATCACTCTTTTTTATTCATAAAAAAGATTCCCAGGAGTTAAGACCCTGCATTGACTTCCGTGGGCTCAATAAAATAACGATCCCAGACCGTTATTTTATGCCGCTCATACCGGACATCCTAGAGGCCATACAAGGGGCCGTGATATACACCAAACTGGACTTAAGGGGTGCTTATCATCTCATAAGAAATAAACAAGGAGACGAATGGAAGACGGCTTTTAGAACACCATTTGGGCACTATGAGTACAGGGTTATGCCCTTCGGACTATCCAATGCCCCAGCCGTCTTCCAGCAGTTTATGGATCATCTTGTTTTTCGGACATATGTAATCGTCTATCTGGATGATATTCTGGTGTTCTCTTCCTCACCCTACGCACATGAAAAACATGCCCAAGAAGTACTACAACGTCTGCAAAAGAACCACCTATATTGCAAGTTGGAGAAATGTGAGTTCCATCAGAAAGAGGTCTCCCATTTGGGCTACATCCTTTCTGCAGGGGACATAGCGATGGATCCTCGGAAGGTAGCAGCCATCATGGACTGGAAACCCCCTTCTTCTATTATGGAGGTACAATGCTTTCTTGGGTTTGCCAATTTTTACAGGCGCTTTATCCCTGCCTTCTCTGATTGTATCCGTCCATTGACCTCCCTTCTGACGGATGCACCCTTCCTATGGTCAGCTGACGCTCAGCAGGCTTTTGAAGATCTCAAAATCTGCTTCTCCTCTGCTCTGATAATGATTTCCCCCGGATCAGAACAAGGGATTCATTGTAGAATCCGACGCTTCCCATCATGCCATCGGAGCAGTGCTTTTACAGACCGACGATCAAGGGTTTGAACGACCAGTGGCTTATTTGTCCAAGACCTTAACTACCGTGGAGACCAACTACACAGTACTGGAGAAACAGCTTCCCGCCATAGAGCATTCGTTTAAAGAATGGAGACACCCGTTATTGGGAGCAAGACATCCAGTCGAAGTCCGTACAGACCATCATAATCTAAGTACCTTACAATATGCCCAGACTTGAAAGAGTAGACAAGCCTGGTAGGCCCATTTCTTCTCCCACTATCATGTCATCTTCACTTTCATTCATGGCCCTGTCAATCTTTGAGCTGACACTGTATCCCATAAGGACCAAGTAAAATCCTCTCTGTTTCGCTCTGAAACCATCCTCCCAAAAGCAGTGTTTATTCATGTCACCTCAGATCTTCTACATCAGATTGTGGTCCAGTCCAAGAACCTAGACTTACAGGAGCCTCAACTAATCTTGCAACACAACCTCACCAAAGCCAGAGGATGCTATTTTCTTGGTGGCCAGGTTTACTTACCTTCTGATGCTCTTTGCAGCAAAGCCCTCCGTCTATACTATGATTCTGTATCTGCGGGTCATTGAGGGGTACACAACACCATGTAATATATTCAGAGACATTTTTGGTGGCCCATTCTGCAATCCGACGTCCATGAATACATAGCTTCATGTGCGGTTTGCCTGCAAACCAAGATTCCTTGTAGCCCACCATTGGGCAGTCTGTCCAGAATGCCCTTGCCAAATAAACCTTGGCAAACAATTTCCACAGATTTTATAGTGGACCTACCTCCTTCACAGGGATGCAACACTGTTATGGTTACCATAGACTATTATACCAAACTGGCACACTTCCTCTCCTTACCTGGGGTAACTTTGGCTTCGTGAATGGCGCGTCTTTTCATCAATTGCATATTTTCTCTTCATGGACTCCCAGACACCATTGTATCTGATCGTGGTCCACAAAACACCTCCCGATACTGGAAGCAGATCTGTGTTATTCTGGGCATCAAACGGGCATTAAGCTCAGGCTACCACCCACAAACTAACTAACAGACAGATGGAGCGTGTTAATCAAACTCTCGAAGGATACCTTAGGTGCTACATGTCTGCCGCCCAAGACAATTGGAAGGCATTACTGCCCCTAGCAGAATTTGCGTATAATAATGCAGTTCATTCCTCCATCAAGGTCAGCCCATTCCTTTGCACCTATGGCTACCATCCGGCGACCTTTCCTACCTTGCTTCCTCCTGCCACGGCCTTTCCAGACATCGACGGTCTGGTTGCTTAAATACAGCTAGGCCATAAGAATGCCTCTGCAGCTCTACAAGCAGCTCAGGATCGAATCAAGCTTTTTGCAGATCGACAATGCACTTGGTTCCCTCTAAACTCTCTCCCAGGTATTTCGGTCCTTTCGCTGTGCTTGCGCTGAGGGGACCCGCTGCTTTCCTTCTTCGCCTTCCACCATCTTGTTCCATGTTTCACAGCTCAAGCGGGATGTTACTAGTCGCTTTCGCCTTTCCAGACCGGTTCAGCCTCCTCCGGTGGCCACCCCTTCGAGTCCGGAGTACGAGGTGGCAGAGATTTGTGACTCTCGTTATCACAGGGGCACACTGCAATACCTTATTGACTGAAGGGGCGTTCTCAAGCTGAGCGTACGTGGGAGCCAGCATCGGCGGTTCATGCCCCCCCGCTTGCTTCTTAGCTTTCACTGCCTACATCCGGGGAAGCCGGGTACTACTGCCCGGAGGAGGGGGCATACTGTCATGCCTAGGGGGCATGTGTGGTTGCTGTGGGGCAGGTGGAAGCGCTTTGGTATACACAGTTGCTCCTCACCCAAAATGGCAGCAGAAGTGCTGAGTACTGTTTCAGTCTTTCCTGGTAGCAATCTTGGCCTGACTCCACCCCCAAACCAAGGAGGATATTTATCAATGGTCTCTACCAGCGCAGAGTTGCATTGCTTCTCCTCTTGTAGCCACGCTTCTTAAGTTTGCATAGGTGCATAGCCTAAGTTTCCTTGGATTGATTTAGATTGTGTGCTGAATTTCTATCCCCGTCTTTCCTCCTACTAGTCGCTCCTCCTACATTCCGTGACACTCACCGTAGCATTGCCAACATCAAGTTCCGTCTAGGTATTCAAGAGACTTTGCCTCTTTCGGTACGATCATTGCCTCCTTGATTGCCCGAAACCAACCATTTCTTTCATTGCATACAAACATCTTACGGTTGCTCTTTCATTCCAAATCGGCCTTTCCACAGCAGAACACACCCTGCCTTCCTGAAAAACCCGAAGCTCCCAGCTTCATCAGTCTTGCCGCTGAGGCTCCCGCTAGTCAGCCGTTCGCAAGAACACTGCCCGTAGGTCCCGTCTCCACTTCCTCTCCCATAGACTTTACTTTCTCTCTTACGCCTTTCATGTGTTCCCGGTGTAACGCTCCAAAATGAAATTCAGCTAAACACACAGAAAAGGAAGACTAATCACACTACAGTTATCCATAGAACCTACCAAACCAGGTATTGACGTATCCTTCAAAAGGATAGCTTAGATCTCTCTCCATGCCTTTCTAATATGTGGTTTCTCCATTTACAGTTGTCTTTGAAGAAAACAAATCCGAATACGACATAGATGGCTGAGTCCATCCTATCCGTTGAATAAGGGCTTCCTGTCCATCCTGACTAGGGTTTTCTTCCCCAAGAGGGTTTCCCTGGAAGCTCACCCCTTCTCTGCCTTTGCTGCACAGAGGGGGAGAGTGACTAGGTGGGCTCTCTCTGCTTCATACCTGCTGCGTCTGAGTCAGGTCGGTGTGCTTTGATTCTATGTTAACTGTGTCACATTACTGGGAATTTTGCAGTGCAATTATTGCAGTTACTGCTTCAGCTCCAAAGTGGCATCAGCCTTGTTCAATAATTGATTTGCCACCATTCACTTGTTGGATGATCAAATCTTTGCATACATTTGCCACTTTTCAACTTTAAACATGTCCATAGTTTCAACTTTAAACTTGTACAGTTCCTCTTTTCATTATTGCTCTTGCCAATGCTTGCTTTTATCAGTTTACATTATTCACAGTTCCTTTGTATCAGGGAACGCTTTTCTCAGCTTTCAGTTCAAGTGGCATTCACTCATTGTTACTTTCCTTTGGTTCGGCATTCAAACCTAACTGCAAATTTCCAGTTCACTCTTCTGCTGGAAATGTGCACCTTGTTCACAGGCTTCTCATTCACTTTAAAGTTCACTTCTTTTCATTCACTTTCATGTTTGCTGCTTTTCTGGCCCCTTGCTTGGCCTTATTAAAGTTTAATACAGTTTGTTGTTCACAAACCGCTACTTTCCTTGATTTCAACCTTCACGTTCATCGTAGTTAACCATCATCGGTACTTTACATTTGGACCGGCAATCCCATTACCTCTGCTGTCCTTCGCTCGTGAGCGTTCCGTCCTGCATTCACCACGCGGCTCGCACCACAGCATCCCAGAGTCACTCAGCCTGACTTGACTCACTGGGTAAGCTGCCTTTGTGTGCTCTCATCCGCTGCAGTCGGCTGTTTGTGGCCGTCAGTGCTCCTGGCTCGGCAAGTCCTTTTTCCAGGGTCTCCAACACCTACCTTGGGTTACCGTAGAGGGGGTCCTCTTGACTAGAGGAGGCCGGTAGTCTAACTCTGCCACCGGAGACCTCCTGAATACGCCAGCCACAGGCGATCTCTAGCCTCACCTGAGTGGGCCATTTATACCGCCTGTTCGGCCTCAGGTGCAGGCCATATCCATCAATTGCAGTCTTGGTATGCAGCATCCCTCTTCTTCGTCCCAGTACCAGAGTGCTGTCTGTGTGCGTCTGAATTAATAAAGTATTGATGTGTGTTTCTATGTGGTCTCTTCCACGTCTCAGTACGATAGTAGTATATATTGGGAGATGGTTTTCTAACAAAATTGGGAAGGGATTGGTAACACCCCATAAAAGCCTGGGGGACATTTGATTCCTTATGAAAGGGAAACGGGGCATATTGCGTCTCACCCAAGGGTGCCTCATCCCCACTCCCCCGGTCTCCTCCTCCCAGGTCATCCTCCCTCGCATATCCACCCGAGAGTCAGGATCCGAAAGCAACTGCCTTACCCTGGCCACCTGGGGGGAGGATATTTTTGGAAAAGAAGTCAGGACGCCCTCCGAGTCCTCACACCAGGGGTAAGTAACTTGTTCTTTGAATGGACTGTGTCCTCCCACTTACTACTCATCTTATGATAGCTTCCCAAAGCAGTATGATACCAGATGAGGGAATAAAAATTAACAGCAGTAAATAATAAATGTCAGTGTTTCTCGTGAATGCTTTGGAGGACAGCCTTTCCAAATCCCACCTCCTGGCCTGACGCAAAGTCTAGGCAATAGTACTTTGTGAATGTGTGAACAGAGGACTAGGTGGCTGCCACAAATGTCCTGAATCATCATCCCTCTTTGTAAGGAAGATGAAGTAGCCACGCCCCTTGTGGAGTGAGCTCGCAAGCGACCGGAGCTTCCTTCCCCGCTAGCCTATAACATTCTGTAATACATAGAGTTATCCACCGGGATAAAGTCTGTTTAGTAACTGCCAGACCCAATTTATACCCGCTGTAACCGACAAAAAGTTGATCATCCTGCCTTAGTTTAGCGAGACGTGAAATGTAGAAGCTCAAAGCTGTTTTAGGGTCTAGTCTGTGCAGTCTTTCTTCCTCCTTAGTAGGGAGAGGATGGTAAAAAGTTGGTAATACAAGTTGTTGTGAAATATGAACGTCCAAAACCACTTCAGGTAGAAAGATAGGTCAGACTCTCAACACAACTTTGTCTTTGTAAAAAGTCATAAATGGTGGCTTACATGATAAGGCTTGTAATTCGCTCAACCTGCGGGTGGATGTTAAAGCCGTTAACAGAATTGTGTTCAATGTAAGCAGACTCAAAGGGCACAAATGAAGTGGCTTGAATGGAGTACCCATGAGGAACTTTAATACTAGATTTAAATCCCCAACAGGGACTACAAATGGGACTGCAGGCAAGAGATTAGTGAGCCCTTTTAAAAATGGAATAACCAGTGGGATCTTAAAATAAGATGTTTGTTTGGACGTGCGCTTAAAGATCAAAAGCGCTGCCAAGTAACCCTTGACAGTGCTAATCTGGAGCCCTAGATTAGCCAGATGTAGTAGGAATGATAACACCAAATGTCCACATTTTTCTCTCTGCACCAGCGCAGAACTTCCAATGGCATTGATACAGAGATTTTGTTGCTGCAATTTCGGCCGAAAGCAAAATCTCCACCATGTCTTCCGGGAGGCCCCAATCCGTATATCTCAACCTCTCAGAAACCATGCGTGAAGGTTGGGAGTCTTGACCTCTGTATGGAGAACCCGACCCTACTCTTGCATCACACCTGTGTCTCCCAGTGACCCCTGACTCTGACCTGCCCATGAAGCAAACTCATGGCACTTGGCATTCTGAGGGGATGCAAACAAATCCAGGTCTGCGAACCCCCAATACTGGAACAGGGGCCACAAGGAGTCATTGTGCAACTCCCACTCGTAGGTGTTGAACCCCAAGCGACTCCACTGCCCCTGCCCTGCTGAGTCAGGAAGCCCCTGCTGGGGATCGGAAGATGGATGGGACTCTGGGAGTACAACTGCAGCAGATCGGGAAACCAGGTTCTCGAAGGCCATTGGGGGGCAACCAGGATGAGGCTTCAACCCACGGAAGCCCAGAACTTGCAGAGAGTCCGTAAGAGCAGGAGGGTGAATGGCAATACAACACCTGCGGCCGTGCCAACGGACCTTGAAGGCGTCTCCCAGTGATGCATGACCCTGACCTGCCTATGAAACAAACTGGGGGCACTTGGCTTTCTGAGGGGATGCGAATAAATCGCGGTCAGCGAACCCCCAACACTGTAACAGGGGCAACAAGGAGTCGTTGTGCAACTCCTCCTCATAGGCGTTGAGCCCCAAGCAACTCAAATAGTCTGCTTCTGCGTTGCTGCCCCCCGGTAGCTGGACTGCAGAAATCCAAATCCACTCCTGCAATAGTACTGCAATAGCCCATTTGCCTATTTGTGTACATAGCTGTAGGGTGACAGTATACCACAGTGTGCAATTCTGGGGTACCTTTGATTTTGTAATGCCTTACCCAGAATTTGTTAGTTAAAGTGCAGACAGTGCCTGGAGCTTCCACCTCTCTATGTGTCAGGTCTGTGCAGGAACAGGAATGCAAAGCATTTCTCAGAGGATGCGATCTTGGCCTGCAACTCAGCCTTGCCCACTGGCTCAAGGAAAGAGATCACTGGCACTTCAGTCTGTAACATACAAGTCCCAGTCCCGTGTCTGCAGACGCAAGGCAAAGCTTTGCCTTTAGAACATTTCTCGGAGGAGTGCAGGGGTAGGCAGATTCCTCTTTAAGTTGAACATCTTTTTCTGTGTGTGAAACTCTTCTCCAGGTTTGATGGGGCAAATATTCTGACCCGTGAGTTAGAAGGGGGAACGATTCTTTGAAACGCCACCCAATCACGAAGGGTTGTCATATTCAACTTTGGCAGGTTTGTTCCTAGGCTCTTAGATAAGAATTCAGGTTTGAATCAAGACACCATTTATGAACAAGTCATATCAGTTTTTGGAAACTGTAGCCCTTACTTTCTGAGACAGACAACAGCCATGACCATGAATGGCAGCAGTCATAGTCCACCGAATCTCTTGAAGGAACACTGTTTGGGCACTGGATTCTGAACATCACTTCAATCAAGTGAAGCCTGGAACTGACCAGTGCAACCCATGAAGCCAGTTGTGCGGGATGACTTGAACAGGGAAAACAAGGTACCATGGGGCAACTTGTCCCTGCACAATTGGTACTGAATTACCCCTAAATATGGCTCAGTGAGAGTTTTGAGAAACCTTGGGGTATTCTCCCATTAAGACCACAAGAGTCCTTTATTCAGGTGGCCAGGGGAGGATGATCGCTCTTGGATTCCAACCCAAAGGGTGGACGAGCAAGGGAGGATCACCCGGGTTGGGGAATCCGGGGTCACCTTCATGGGAATGCCCCGACCGAGACGCAGTATACTGACGGGGAAACAGAATACGGGGAGGAAGTCCTGGGTACCTTTATGGGATACGTTGATTCTCATCACCCTAATCCAGGTCTAATTTTCCCAAAATCCAATCCTGTCATTAATGACTCAAGGGGGTGCAGGGGAGGAAAAAGTAAATTGCCCAAGGTGGGAAAGGAAGAGAAAGCAACTAAAACAAAGCCAGGATGCTGATGTCAATATCCATTCATCCACTACCAATCTAAACCACAGAGAACACCATCAAAACCCAGCCTTGTATAATCAACCATCAGGATTATGGAAGGGGGCAACCATCCCCTTGAGGGGAAAACCAGGCTGAAGGATTTCCCTATGTCCATTGTCGATTCTCATAGGAGGAAATCCTCCAAAAACCTTCCATCACCCCTGCTCCATTTCCAATAAATACTGGGATGAGGAAGAGGCAACTGGTAGTAGTGAACATTTCCCATGGGAATAACATGAGGAGTGTAAGGGAAATTGGCTGTAAAAAGAACTTAATTTGCCCCATTGATAGAGTCAGGCATTTACTAATTATCACTCACACCTGACTATTTTTCCTATTATAAAAGGTGTGGTTCTACACATGTGAGAGAGCAAGCAGGGAATTTTGTTTGGACCAGAGAAGCCAAGGAGCAGAGAGCAGGAGGATTGATGGCCCGCAGGAGAACGGCATGCCGTGACGCTGGCCGGTGTTTGTGAAGGGCTGCAGCGTGGCTAGGGAGCCAAGTCTCCAGAGAGCTGGAAGCAAAGCACCATGCAGGCTGTTGTTGGCGGTCAGAACACTGCTCGTTCCCTTGGGACCTGTGCCGGCCCCAAGGGTGTCTGTGGGACAGGTGTTGAGACCCTGACCTCAGGCCCGCACAACCACAAGGGACCACTTGTCACTGCGCTGCTGCCCAGATGAGTATTGTGCAAGTAGGTGAGAGAGAGAGAGAGAGACTAGGGACCATGCGGCTGACTGAAGCAGAGCAGGCGAAAAGAATGCATAAAGCGGCATGGAGCGGAAAAGAGGAAAGAAAATGAAAGGGAAACTATTAAAGCAATATAAATTGAAAACAGAGTGACAAGATCAAAAGAAAGATAAAGCAATAAAAGCAGCGAGCATAGGTGCGCAAAGTGAAAGAACTGTAATACAGAGGGCGCAAGCAACCCAAAACGAGAGAGAAGTGTGCAAGCTACCCGGCAGGGTGGAAAATGTGCACAGGAAAGCTGAAAAAGGTGCCAGTGGGTACGGAAAGGTAAAAGGAGTGCAAGTGTGCATGAGAAAGCTGGAGAAAGTGCCAGTGGGCACTAGAATGAGGGGAATGTGCAAGTGTGCAGGAGAAAGAAAGAAAGGTGCCAGTGGAGCAGGAAATAAAAAGAAAGGGGGTTAAAGCTTTGAGTGGTCGGTCTTAGGAGGAGCAAACCACCTGGCGTTTTCGAAAGTCTCTGATGCTATCCCCTGAAAGAACTGTATATGAAAGAAAGGTACATTCTGACAAACTGAACGAGTGTTTTGAAACTTAACAAGGACCTGAGCTTGGGGGAGGGAATCCTGAGAGGCCCATCACGTGGATTTGTGTCTGACTTAAAAGGAGGCCTAATCTTGGGCAAGGGAACCCTAAGAGGCCTAGCAAAGTGGAATGTTGATTGTTTTGTGTTACTGATGGAATTGAAGCTTGGGGAAGAGAACCCCTGAGACGCTTAAAAAAAATGTTTTTTTTAATAGGTTTTGAACTTGGAGGGTCTAATGCTTGGAGAAGGGAAACCCCAGGCATTAAAGACGTTGACATTGTTTGAACTATGGAGGAGGTCCTATGAACAGTCCGTTTGATTTGAGCTCATTCTTTTGAAGCTGACCACCTAACAACTGGTGAGAAGACCACCTGAACCAATCCTGGTTTCCTATTTTTGTTGAACCATCACTTTTTGCTTTTGAAAGACTTCCTAACAAATGTTTGTCAAAGAGTGAGGGCAAGCATAGGTTTAGACACAGGCAGATCTTTATTTTGGATTTCCAGACTTTGACGGCCCTTAGGAACACCATTTAAGGGAACCATCCCTTTAGTGTTAGGGCCAGTTGGGCATTACACCAACCCAGGAACTATAGTAAATAAAGGTTTTGAAATGATTATCTTTGAGTCTGTGTCTCTCTTGATACCATGCGTGTCTCGCAGAGTTCATTAGGAGAAATTTGGGTAAACCACTTGGGGAAAATCAAAAATGACCAGGCCTCACGCCAGAGTTACAGTATGGTACTTTTTGTCTCACCGCGAAAACTCCACAACTTCTTCAATTACTGATCAACACTGCAAAACAGCTCCAGTATGGAGCAGCCCCATTATTCGTGGTCCAGAGCAAATATTTTGGAGTGCTGGGCGATTTGTGCTTGCTCAAATTTGTGAATTTCTTTGGGGGGGGAGGGGGCTTCACCCAAAAATGTTTGACAAGCAATCTGTTCCCATCCCGGTAATTTGTAGTGGGTGTTAGTGGAGGGTTTAAATAAAAATGCTCTACAGTCCATTTTTAAGGATCTGCCTAGACTGCTGTTAGAAGGCTTCCCCCTGAAATTAGGGTTAGTCAGGAAGCTCAATCCACACCTCGAATGCAGGGATTTTTAGTATAAGGCCTGCCTCTCCAAGGGGTAAGAGTGGCAGATCCGCCAAGGTTAATCTCAAGAGATTTGCACAGTGGAGAAAAGGTATAAGGTACCATACGATGCACAATAAGGGAATGTCTACACAGTATATGTATAAGTATTAAAATATACTATTAATATAGCTTCAGCAAAAACTGTAATACAGACTGCTACAGGCAACTAGCTATTTAGGATGGTCTTTGAGGGCAATGGCTTTCGCAGAAGCCACTAAAAGTTCAGAAAACGGTTTGGAATTCAAGTATGAGAATGGGATAAACCCAAGAAGAGTGTTTGTGGTTATAGTGAAAAAGCGCTGTATACTATAGACAATGTACGCACAAGACACAGTTGTGCTCAGCTTGTACCCAATGTTTTCTTACAGGTCCAATGTTATCTCAATTGACAGGGTCCACTGACAAGCCGCTGCTTGTAGGTAAAACAAGCTGTCAAAGTCTTCATCCAGCTGTCAGGGTGAAGAGTGTGCAGGCATTGACCCCAGTCAAATGGGATGGCTCAATCAGCTGCACAACATGCTGGATCCAAGAAAGAAATATAACTGTTCTGGGTATTGGTGCTTCTATGCCCTTAGCTGTGATGGAAGGATCTGTGGACAAAGCAGTGCAGGTAGTGGGCAGTTAAGGAGATGATTGTAGCAGTTGTAGGTCTTATACACTATCCACTGCCGGTCCATTGCAGGACAGTCAGGCACAAGGTAATGTACTTGAGAGCAATATTTGGATACCTTGCTCTTTTCCTTGCTGGAAATGCTGGTTTGACTAGCAATTCAAACAATTAAAATGGAGACCTTATCTGGGCACTGAACTGCAGACATGAATCAAAATAGCAGCAATCCAAATGTTGAGCATGGAGCATTCAGTAAATAAAACATTGCCCGTCTCAATTTCTGAATCACAATCATGCATTCTCTTGTTCATTCACAAATGTGAACTTCTTTTGAAATGTGAACATAGTATAGTCACATTTTAAATAACAAGATATGTACCGTAGAACTTTCTAACCTATTTTACACAATGCATATGCTAAAAAGATTGCCTGCTGCTTTTTAAGAAAAAGTACAATAAAAACTAAGAATACAACACCACATGAGCAAATTATAGAAATAGTTGTAAATGTTTATAGAGTTATGGAATTAATGGATACAGTAAATGCTTTGGCATATGCGGTACAAAAAAAACCCAGTGTCTGAAACCTCCACGCCAAGATGCCTGCCACTGTTCCGCAGGTGTGTTATTCCTTCTGCTTTTGCCAGAGCAGCATGGGAGGCAACAAAAAGAACTGAACAGCCGATCATATGGAGGCAAAGGGCACATTGTGTGTTGGATGAGATTTCAAATGCCAAGTACTTTAAGCCAGTTAAGTAGCTACAAGTGCTACTCTGATGAGACCCAGGTTCCTGAGGTAATTAACCTGACTATACAAAAACAAGCGAGGGGAAGGGAGTACCAATGCGGTTCCCTCAGATTCTGGAGTACGGCCTGGAGAGCACTGATTACAGTAGTACTTTACTGCTGGAATGTAGAATGCAGGAGCAGAGCTATTATCTTCTTTCTGTCAGTGCTTCTTTTATCTCCTTCGAGACAATTATCAGCGTGCAGAAACCACTATTCAAATATAGTTCTTGGGGGGCTTCATGCACATCTAGCTTCCATTCGGGAACACTGCACCAGTGAAACATTTGGGGCCCCCCCAACCACTGGTGGATGCCACATTCAAGCGTTTCCAGCCTTTGTTGCCAGCCAACTCACAGGATGTGGATTAAAGAGTAAATCCCAGACAACCATTAACACACCTGGCCAGATTCAGACATGCCTGTCCTGAGTATCCAACTTGGAGTCTCACGCAGGCCTTGCCCATAGATGGTACAAAAACGTGTGAATGATTATCAAGTAAACAAAGCTGTGTTGTAGAGTCCCAATGAGTTCCAAATCCAGATTGGTATTGTAAGGGATCAAGCCTTTGTGCCCTGATCAGAATATGGCAGCAGCATCTTGCAGCCGTTTAAAACCAACACCCCAAACGAGCTGCCATCATCCAGTGAGTTAGCACAAGGCGAAAAGCAGGGTGACCTGTTTATGGAAATAGACTACAGGGTACCTGTCGGACATCGTCATCTGGGAGTCTTAGGGATTCGCAGAGTGTTAGGAAGGTTTTTGTAGGTATTACTCTGGCACAGATGCATCATACTACTTGATTTGCAATGTGTTCCCTCACAAGTTATCCAGATCCTCCAGGTGCCAGAATGGATAAATCGTTTAGGTAACCAAATTGGAAGACAGAGAATGATTATGGGTACAGTAAAAACTGTAAACCCCCTCTAGGAGGGTTTACCTTATTCAAATGATAGGAAGGATCCACTATTTTATGACACCTAATTATATAACACAGAAGGTGAGAATAAGAATTCAAGAACTACATAAACACACACACAAACTACCCCTCCACTATTCTCATCACTCAGATCCTAAACTGGATGATGTGTGGAAGTGTCCTGAACATTTACAGGTGTGCATTAACATTTGTTTTAGGGTGGGGTCATGTATCAATCAGACTACATCGTAAACTATCCCAAACCTATAATTGGCAAACACTGCAACAGAGACCTTACATGGACTTGGAAAGGGTCTATGTTTAAAGACAGAGGTGAAAAACATCTAAGAACATTAGAAGAGGAGAGCTCTTGCAGTGGGTTACCGTAGACATTCACATGAAGCAATAGTTTCTGGGTACAAGAGAACTCAGTACATTCTGAAAAACTGTTACGAGAGAAGGAGTGAAGTTAACTGCAGGAACAATAGAGGATTGTTGAGATCTTGAGATGTTTTGTCTTTATGGTGGAATGTCTCCCTGGTCTGGAGGC
The DNA here is from genome assembly GCF_040938575.1 of Ambystoma mexicanum. Taxonomy (NCBI): domain Eukaryota; kingdom Metazoa; phylum Chordata; class Amphibia; order Caudata; family Ambystomatidae; genus Ambystoma; species Ambystoma mexicanum. Next base: position 1,341,264,099 of record NC_090923.1, on the reverse strand, counting down.
AAGAGAGTTTTGAGGAGAAGATCGTTGTGAATATGCATTGCACAAAGTTCAGAAAACACCACTAGTTAGATGACGGAGGTGGGTTGGAACCTTTGGGTTGGAACCTTCCTCTTATTAATGGTTAGAAAAGATGCTCTTGTTGCAACTTTCCCTCCATAGATATATATGGAACCCCCAACTTTTTGCTGTTGTTTTAAACCTGTCTGGACTTTTAAAAGCAAGGGAAGCCCTTTTACTTTACTTGCTTTGCTAAGCTTGACCGTTTTGGGGGTAGTGGTCAGTCCCTATGGCTATCAGCACAGGAGAACTCCACTGTGCAATTCTTTGTTGATTTCAGACTACACGTTTCACCTTATAGTGAGGTGCTATAGGGATAACTTTGGGGTTCACTGCATGATGTGTGCAAGATGGTCTAGTGGCAGCCAATCTTTTTCTACCGCGTTTCTTTTAATTGTTTTGTGCACTTTATTAAAGTTACTCACCGTAGTGACTACAGTACTCATAGTCTATAGTCCCCTTTCCTCCATCGTTGTGGGCGTCTCCCAACATGGGGATGATACTGGAACCTTTGGCAGCGAAAAATTGAGCTTCCCTTTTAAATGTAGCATAGCACGCAAGGGCCTGGTCTCGGGTGTGGGCACGCCCCGCGAAGGCCCTGCCCTCCGGCGCCTAACCTCAGTCCCCTTTGAACACATCGGACGCTTAGCCTTTGGCATACTAGCTAGGGAAGGTGGGTGGGACGTATGGAGGAAAAGGCACTATGGACTAGGAGTACTGTAATCACTACAGTAAGTAACTTTAATTACTCATACGTCCCATCCCCTTGCCTCTATCCTTGTGGGTGATTCCACCAAACAAGAAAAATAGGGTGGAGCTGTGATAACCTGCCTCATATCTAGGACGAAGCAAAATGTGTCTTCAGAACCGTCTGACCAAACTCTGCATCGCACCTGGAGCTGGTTTCCAGTGAGTAGTGCTTACAGAAGGCCGACGGAGCGGCCCAAGTAGCCGCCTTGCTGATGACAGCCCAAGACCTGTGTCTCTGAAACGGGACAGCTGTGCCCTTGGCTCTGACCGCATGAGCATGAATCCCCTCAGGAAAGGGTTTATGCCTCCAAAATGGCCTGAACCATCCAACGGGCGATGGAAGACTTAGAAGTCAAAGAGCCGGGGAGGAGCCCCCAAAAGTCACAAACAATGCCTCGGATTTCCTGAGGATTTAATCCGAGAGACAACTTAAGGACCCTCTTGAGGTCCAATGAATGAAGGGCCCCCTCTGCTTACGACTGGGGGAAGAACACTGGCAGGCGAATCTCTTGATTCAGATAAAATGGAGAGACCACCTTGGGCAAGAAATTTGTGTGAGTGCGCAAGATGACTGTGTCGCTGTGAAACGTGGTGAAGGGCTCGCAGGAAGACAACACCTGCAGTTCACTATTCCTGCGCGCAGAGGTGAAAGCCACCAATAAAACTGTCTTTAGAGTCACCAAGCGGATTCCCACAGAAGCAATCGGCTTGAAAGGCTTGCATTGCCAAAATCGCAAGAGCCACATTGAGATCCCAGACCGGATGAGGTCTATGCACCGGAGGAAAAAGCCTAGACAACCCCTTAAGGTGGTCCTTAACCACCGGGTTGGCTGCCGAAAACACATGCTTAGGGGAATTCTTGTAAGCCCCGATGGCCGCCAAATACATGCAGCAAGTATCCACCTGGACTCCTGAATGGTGTGCCGAAAAAAAAAATACATCATCCAAAGGACAGGTGACAGGGGGTCCAGCCCCTTGTTACGAGCCCAATGGCAGAACCTAGTCCATTTGCTCTTATACTGCGACGAAGTCGAGGGCCTCCTGGCCTGCTGAATGATGTCCCCATTGTCATCTGGAAATTAAGAGTGCTGAAGCCTCAGCTGATCACGATCCAGGGTGCCAGGGCCAGCTTGGCCGGGTCCGGATGTTCCACTGCCCACGCCCTGCTGCCTCAGGAAGCCCCTGCTGGGGATCTGATGATGGACGGGACCCTGGGAGCACAAATGCAGCAAATCCAAAAACACCAGGGTCTCGAAGGCCAGTAGGGGGCAACCAGGATGAGGTTGCAACCCACAGAGGCTCGAAACTTGAGGAGAGTCAGTTGGAGCAGGAGGGTGGGCGGGAATGCATAAAACCTGCGGCGGTGCCAACTGATCTGGAAGGCGTCTCCTAGTGACACCCGACCTGCCCATGAAGCAAACTGGGGGCACTTGGCATTCTGAGGGGATGCAAACAAATCCAGGTCTGCAAACACCCAATGCTGGAACAGGGGCAACTCCCACTGGTAGGCGTTGAACCCCAAGCAACTCCACTGCCCCGCTTTGCTGCGTCAGGAAGCCCCTGCTGGGGATCGGAAGATGGACGGGACCCTGGGAGCACAACTGCAGCAGATTGGAAAACCAGGGCCTCGAAAGCCAGTGGGGGGCAACCTGGATGAGGCTGCAACCCACAGAGGCCCGGAAATTGCAGAGTGTCTGTTGGAGCAGGGGGGTGGGTGGGAACGCATAACACCTGCGGCTGTGCCAACAGATGTGGAAGGCGTCTCCCAGTGGCCCCTACTCTGACCTGCCTATGAAGCAAACTGTGGGCACTTGGCATTCTGAAGGGAGGCAAACAAATGCAGATATGCGAACCCCCAACGCTGGAACAGGGGCAAGAAGGAGTCGTTGTGCAACTCCCACTTGTAGGTGTTGGACCCCAAGCGACTCCACTGCTCCGCCCTGCTACGTCAGGAAGCCCCTGCTGGGGATCGGAAGATGGACGGGACCCTGGGAGCACAACTGCAGCAGATTGGAAAACCAGGGCCTCGAAAGCCAGTGGGGGGCAACCTGGATGAGGCTGCAACCCACGGAGGCCCGGAACTTGGGGAGAGTCAGTTGGAGCAGGGGGGTGGGTGGAAACGCATAACACCTGCGGCCATGCCAACAGATCTGGAAGGCCTCTCCTTGTAACCTCTGACCTGTCCATGAAGTTAACTGGGGGCAGTTGACATTCTGAGGGGATGCAAACAAATCCAGGTCCGCGAACCCCCAACACTGGAACATGGGCAACAAGGAGTTGTTGTGCAACTCCCCCTCTTAGGTGTTGAACCCCAAGCAACTCAACTAGTCCGCTTCTGCATTGCTGTCCCCCGGGAGATGGACTGCCGAATTCCAAATCCCCTCAGTCAGGGCCCATTCCCAGATCGATACCGCCTCCATGCAGAGGAGGGGGGAATGGGTGCCACCCCGCTTGTTCAGGTAAAACATCGTAGTAGAATTGTTCGTCCTGACCAGAACAGACCTGTCCCTGAAGAGGGGCAAAAATGCATTGAGGGCCAGGCCCACTGCCCTGAGCTCGAGCAGATTGATATGCAGGAGGACTTCCGTCCTGGACCTTGCACCTTGAATCGCATAGCCCTCCATCATTGCCCCAAGGCCCGAAAGAGAGGAGTCCGTCGTCACCACCAGGGCAGGATCTGGTTGGGTGAAGGGGACTCCCACTGAAACATTGCCATCCATCAACCACCAGTGAAGATTGGGCAGGAGGAGCAGTGGAATTGGGATTCTGTCCGACTGAGACCCCATCTCCTAATTCCTATTGGCCACCAGGTGGAGTTTAAGGCGCCTCATCTTGAGGCAAGCGTGCTGTACATTGAGCACGCAGGAGGCCATCAGGCCCAGAATGTGCCAGAGCCACCATGACGAGGTGGTCGTGCCATCCAGAAAGTGCCCCACCGCCTTGTGGAAGGACAGAAGCCTCTTGGGCATAGGAAACATCTTCAGAATGGTAGTGTTCCAACGCAGCCCTAGGAAGATCAGTTCCTGGGGTGGGCACAACTGTGACTTCCTCCGGTTTAGGGAAAACACCAGCTGATGAAGGATATCCGCCAGTCTCTGGTAGGAGTGCACCACCCCTTTGGGTGACCCCGCCTTCACCAGCCAGTCCAAGTAAGGGTAAAGATGATGGCCCTCCAACCAGAGAAGGTCCGCCACTGGGTTCATCAACTTCGTGAAGACCCGGGGGGCCGAGTTCAGGCCGAAGGGCAGCATCTTGACTGAAAGTGGTATGACATAATCGTGAACTGCAGAACCATCCAATGCGGTTGATATATGGGTACATGGAGGTACGCATCCTTGAGGTCCTGGGAACACATCCAGTCCCCTGCACACAGAGACTCGGCTATGTGTGCAAGAGTAATCCTCTTGAAGCGCTTCAGTGGTAAAGACAGATTTAGAAATGACAGGTCCGAACTATCCTCAGTCCGATTGGTTGTTCTTGAGTACCGCAAAAATCCTGGAATAGTAACCGGAGGCCATGTCTACAAGAGGAACTGGTTCTATCGCCTGCATCTCCAAGAGTGAAAGGACCTCCCGTAAAAGAGCCGGGCACCCGTTCTGACAAAGAGGAGGAGAGGATGGAAGAGGCATAGAAAGAGGAAGACTGAAGCCTGTGGAAACTACAGAGAGGACATATATGGGCGTGTCAGGGTACTGGCACTGGAGAATTGCTTACCCCTCACTACTCTAACCTCAGAGATGGGTTGGAAAACTTATGGTCACACATATATACATTTACATAACAGCATTAATCTGTGCAAACAGCAACTGTAGGCAGCCACACACGTGAGCATAAATGAAAATAATTTTAATTAGGGGTGTCAAACATATTAAAAAACAACAGACTAATACATCAACAAGTAGACGCGCGCACAAAATAAAAATGCAGTATTTTGTGTCAGGAAAAATAAGGCGAGGCTACAGATAACAAAAAGCCAAAAAAAGAGAACAGACACAAAAGGTGAGGCAACTTAATATACCTTCTAATCCTAATACACAAATTATACAAAATGACTAAATTTAGACATTTGATGAGATATAAAATGTCGACATGTTTCGGCCAGTAATCAGATGGGACAGTTTCTCAAGTGTCCATACAGAAGAAAAATGTAGTGGCCGTCTTCAGGACGGGACATTTCTTCAAGATGAGCCTTATGAGCAATTTACTATTGGCGTCAGAGATAAGTAACTCCTGGGTCGAGTGTGATCAAACCAAAGAGAAGGACAAAGCCGTCAGTGACTCCTTCAGGGACGAAATTGTCGCACCTACTGACTGGTTAATAGTCGTCCAGATGACTCATGGCACAGTTTCCAAGTGTCGCCAATTAGGTCGTACACAAGACCGCAGGGAAACTATAGTGAACATAATTTAGGCCTCCAGTGTGGGACTCAGAGAGATGTCGAAGCATCAGATTCACAGAGTGTCCTTATTAGAGTCTAGCACGAAAGAACGGCGTCAGTCCCGATTCATGGTGGGAGGATGTGGCAAGGAACTCATACCGGCATACAAACACGGGTGAAATTAAGCCCGTGTGATCGAGTGCTTGTTGTACAATTACTATGCAGTCAATCTCGAACTCCTCGATTTGGAAACGAACGATCCTCTTGTCACGACTTGTCTAGCTACTGGCCTATAGTTGCTGTTTGCACAGATTAATGCTGTTATGTAAATGTATATATGTGTGACCATAAGTTTTCCAACCCATCTCTGAGGTTACAGTAGTGAGGGGTAAGCAATTCTCCAGTGCCAGTTCCCTGACACGCCTATATATTTTCTCATTATTTATCCCAATTTTGAGAATTGCTCCCCTGTTAACAAAAAATGTTGGGATTTGGCCTTTTTTGTTAGTATAAGACTACAGATAGGATCTATGCGTTGCAGAAAAGGTGTCCAAGAACGGAGACAATGGCCCCGACCGGTGAGCTGTGTTCCCCGACCTTGACGTCAGAGTCAGGGGCAGAAGAGGGGGGAGCGGAAAAACCTGCGCAACATCCTCTGCTGCTTTCTCCTGTTGTCGCTGGGTGACCTGTCAGGCCTCTGTGTACCACAGTCTCAGAACCCCTTGAAGCCGGAGAAAGCACTGGGGTTGCACTCAGTCCTACCCTGGGATTGAGGGAAGGATTTCTTATCTGGTTTTGTCAGGATGGCCAATTGGCAGTTTGAGTGGAGGTTTTCTTCCTCGTCAATTCGTCATCAGCGGATGAATGAAAAAGGTCCACGCCATCAAGGGCAGATACAGGATCCGCTCCTTTTGTGGCTTGCATCCAAGCTGTCCTTCTCATCTCGACCCCAAGGCACAGCCCTCTGCTGGCTGTGTCGATGTGGGGGACCGAAGACTCCATGAGGTCCTGCGCAATGACCCAGTCATCTGCCAGACCGCCCTTGAAGGAAGCTTGCTAGTCCCGAGCTCCTGACACAGCTTCTGGTTAGCCACAGACAAGAGAGCGTCCGAGTTGGCCTGCTGCTGATGAAGTCCTGAGATGGAGCAATAGCGCTTTCCTAAGGACTCAGGAGAGGCAACTGAAGGTGGCTCCCGTGGAGGATGACGACTAAGATGATGGTTTAAGAATACAACTAGGCCGCGGCCACCACAGAGGAATGGGGCTGTGGGTGGGAGGCAAGGAGGATTGGCTCCCCGTCCGTCAGCTTAAACCTGCTGTCCCAACTTCTTGTTAATCTGGGAGTTGGCCCTGGCCTTCTCCCAGAACCTTTGCGCCACCGCAAGGACATCCTTCTGGAGGGGGATTCCAGACCAGATCATGGTGCTTTTCCCCAAGACCCCTGCTAGCACAACTGGCTCTTGGGGTGTTTCCTCAGGAAGAGGGAGCCCCAAGAACTCTGCCAGGAACTGGAGGTGGTCATGAAAAGCCTTATGAAGAGGGCTCATCATCCTGGGCGTCATCGTCATCATCGTCCCCCTGCCAGCTTTTTTTCACAGGCTGAGGGGAATCCGGGCCCTGCGACACAGGTGCTGGAGAAGGTCCCGCCTAAGGTCAGGAGCCGCAGACAGATCCAACGGCTGTTGAGTGGGAGGCATTGGTGGTACAGGAGGAGAGGTCAGTATGACCGGTAGGGCCTGAACCGGCGGAGGGACCGGCATTGGGAGTGCAGGAGTAACGGGAGGAGTCCCCAGAGGAAGGGGCCGGGGCGGCACTACCTGGGTGATGCCCTCCTTCACACTGTCATTCAGGAGCCCCTTCATCTGAAGGGAATGCATGAGGAGGAGGAAGGAGGAAGCGCTCGAAGAAGCGGTCCTTGCTAGCCGCCGGGTCCCTAGGGGCCCTGCCCTCCGAGGCGCTGGACCTCCTCTCCTGGTCAAAGTGCTGAGGCGCCTGGTGCGTGTAACTGTACGGCTGTGACGGGTAGATGTACCCCTGAGGGGACCAAAAACCTGCACCGTAGGATCCGCTGCCGCTTCCAGAGGGAAGGGGGCTTGGCTCATCCTGCAAAGCCAACTCGATGGGTGAAAATATTGGTGGGACCTGAGCCGGATCCAAAAGGGCTACCTGCCTGGCAGCCTCTGCCACTTTGAAGCCTTGGGCCACGCTTGGGTCTTGCACCCGAAGCGGAGGCGTCGACCTCAGAGATCCCTCTGGTAGGCGCTGAGCCCTCAGCCAGACTGCTAGTAGTTGTAACGCCCTAGTTCACGGCCTCAGAGCGAGCTCCGGTAGGCTGGGAGCCCTCAGCACAGACTCGGCACAAACTCGTGGAGATGGCACTCGACGATCCCTTACCCCGTGGGGTAGAAAAAGAGGACGAGCCTGACCGTCCTTCCGAAGACAACCTAGTAGGGCCCCTGAGCCCCTAAGCCTGGGAACCAGCAGCTTTGAAGGCCTCAGGTCTGTCCCTGGACTGCCCAGAAGAGCCCCTGGGCCCCTCGGCTTGGGAGCCAGTAGCATTAGAGGCCTCAGTCCTGCCAGAACCTGAATCTGAAAAACTCTGATCCGTGGGAACCCCGCGGAAGGAGTCGCTGCGCTGTGGAGCTGTGCTGAACAGAGGGTCTACCTTGACTTGATGAGAGGTCCTGGAGACAAAGTCCTTAAGGTGGTGTGGTGGAGAAGTGTTGAAGATCTCCCTCCCCCGAGACAAACGATTCTTCAATGCCCTGTGAACGAGAGCGCTGCAGGCAGAACATGAGTGCCAGCAGTGGTCGGGCCCCAAACACTCAAGACAGAGTGCATGGGAGTCCGAGTCCGGAATTGAGCGGTCGCATGAGGTACATCTTGTGAATCCTCCTGGGGCCGACATGCGCTGGGAGAGGCAAGGCACCAAAGGGAAGTGAAATAAGAATTGGAAAAACAAACGGAGAGCAATCGGAAAGCTAAAAAATTCTCTGCGCTGACTGCCATTTCGGACACCATCCGTGTGGAAAAAGGGATTGAGGTGAGGGCCGAAGGGCAGGGCCTCGGCAGGGCGTTCCCACACCTGAGGCCGCTCCCTCGTGCGCTATACTAAATTTAAAGGGAAGCTCAATTTTTCGCTGCCAAAGGTTCTGGTAACGTCCCCATGGATGGAGGAAAGGGGACAGGACGTACTACTATGCATTTTACCATGTAATGCCTTTTACAGAATCATATACTCTAAAATGTCTGTGCCATGAGATTTTAGCCTGTCCTTTGGCCATCTTGTATTTTGGTCTCCTTCCTGCCCTCTCAAGACTCCTACAAAGAGAAGAATACTGATGAAGACCCAGAACTCACCATTGCAGCTAACTAGCATTGTCTTCTTCAACTGTCCCAGCGAAGCTCTGCTTGTTTACTTATCTCCAGACGGCCTTCACTGGTGATTTGATGCCTGAACCGGTGGGAACAACCAATATTGACCCCTGCTTGAGGACCATACCTGTGGAAACCTTCTGAAGTGTCCCGGATCCATCCTGTGGGCTGAACAGCTTCCTTTTGGGCTACCTTGCTGCATCCGTTGCCGCCCAGAGTTTGAACTTGGGACACTGGAGACTGTTGAATTGTGAAACACGAGTACTCCCCCTGCAGTTGTAGCTCTCCAGCAAGAAGAGGGGCCTTGAAGGAGCAGCTTATTTTTTTCCACCACAAGTGTTGACCATTTGCTTTGAGTGCCCATCATTGCTCTCTGCCTGCATCACGTCCTTAGGGCCCTCTGAGATCGTCAACATGGTGGTCCTTTCTTCATTGTGCCAGGGTCATCCAGCTGTCTAGTCTCGGGAAACCATCTCGCCAGAGCATGGTACGGTTGACAAGCCGGACCTAGAAACCTGATGCTGAAAGTGACCCCGGGAACTAACTCATCGGAATCAAGATATAGAGCACAGGTGGCCCGGCGATTTCACGAGCTGCTTAAGTGGTCCCCGAGTAAATCAGAGTGCAGGAGGTGGGTTAAGATGGATTTTCAAATCAGCTCTGTTGACAGATTCTGAAAGGTTTACGAGGCGTGAGAATGGTGAAAGGTTCATCACTTAAAGAAAAACACACACCTCTCTAATTATTACCAGTTGGTCAGGTTATATAAAAGAAATACTGTTATTAATTTAGGCCTTATTCAACTCTTATGAATGAAAAACATCAGGTAAGTAACAAACTAAAACATTCACTACTGATATACACACATTCACCTTGGTGTGCTCTGTAAAGTGCACTAACACTTCATTTTAAATACAGAGAGGAAAGACGCTCTACCAATCCAACCACATTGGGGGAGAAACAGGGGAGGATACCAGGCCAGAACACCATGTTTCAAGGCTAGGCAAGGGAGAGATAGTGCTATGCCCTCTGTACTCTAACTCAGGGACCACAGTAGGAGTTTTTGAAATCGCTGGGCCTTCTGGATTTGTGCTTTGGTTCCATTGGAGGAAGTCCTTTGGTTGCGGGTGCAGAGATCACTTCAGGCGTCAGGTTATTTGGTTCAGCTACTTCGCAGTTCCGTGCTCTGAAGGACAAGATTCTGAATTCTGGCAAGCTGAACACTCAGGACCAACCAACTTTGAGACCACCACTCTGGCTACGACCTCAGAGGAATTGAAGGACACGATGCAGGTGTAGAACAGATGACGGCCACTTGAAGAAAATGGCCAGAGATAACCCTAATGGCGAGAACAAAAACTGGTTGTGCAAAGCCCTTCTTTGTGGTGGAGTTGCAACTTCAGGGAAATGCTTCTTATTCCATAAGCAGAGGATCTGGCAAGTCCCAACACCCAATTTGGGACGGCAACCATTGTAGCGAAGCAGCCCAGGAGGATGTCTGGCTAGTCCACATGATGGTTCTGTAACTGTTCCAAGTGCTTCCAGCAGCTAGATTTTCAAGCAGAGGTCGGGACTGGTTGTTCCCACCGGTCCAGGGGTTGAAGCACTGATGAAGGTCTTCGGAAGACCTGCAGAGAGGCAGGACTTTGCCAGACAAGTGAAGAAAGGGCTGCTGGCGAACTTCCAACAGCGAGTTCCAGGTCTTCAGTAGGATGCTCTCCTTCATACAGGTTTTGGCTCCAACAATGATCTCTGTAAAGGCTGCAGGAATCGCCCTTTCATACAGAATCCAGGCATGTTTCTGCACCATTCAAACTAGCAGTGGCTGTCCAATCCTGGGCAGTCTCTGGCCACTGCATTGGTCCAGCAACAGATACATCTGGCACAAATATAGACTGGGTCCTGACAGATCCAGCCTCCAACATCCAGCCACACACACAGACTGCAAAAGCTGTTGCTTTCCCAGATAAAGGGGTTACCATATAAGGGACATCAGGCCCCGCCAGGGCAGGAAGAAGGTCAAACTACAAGATGGCCAAAGAACAAGCGAAAATCTTGTGGCACTGCCATTTTATAGTATTTGGCACTCTAATTGGCACTTAACTGTAAAATGAAAAAGTGCACGATAGTACAAAAAAACACTACAAATGTATCCGCTGCCACCAGCCCATCCTGGACGACACATGCAAGTAACCTCAAAGTTACCAGAAACAGAGTTATAGTGACACAGAGTGTCCCTAGCACACTTCACACTAGGTGATGTGTGCAGAAAAAGAAACAACAAACTTTACTATGAAGAACAAAGGTTTTCCTGCACTGAAAGCCATGGGGACTGATCAGTGCCCCCAAAACAGATGAGCTTAGCAAGGTAAGTGACAGCAAAAAGAAAAACCATGCCTAATTGGGTGAGTAAACATACCTGTTCCTACCCCCTTCCTCCATAGGGTTTAAGAGGCGTAGCATCCTTGCCTTACCGTGATAAGAGGAATCTGGTGAAGTGTCCTCCCGTGGGCTCTCCCTGAGGTGGTTGAATTGGGAGAGGCTCTGCCAAGAGGTTTTTCTTCAACTGTTCTACTACTTTGAAACACTTACTGACTGTCTGTTGACTTCCCCAACTCTTGTTCAGCCTCTTAAAAAGACTCATATCCTCCTCAAACGAACTGCCTTGGGCATATGACTCTAAGGCTACCTTTGTTCTAGCCAGGTACAGTGCCTTATATCTTACATTATAAGGCTGTTTATGATGTTTCTAATGCTTTCTCAACATATCAGTTCTCTATTTTGAACTTACCTTGTTCTTTGTCCACTGGCTTTGCACAAGTTGTTTCTATTTTTTAACTGTGTTTAAAGTAAAGTGTTAGCGTTCCTAGCTCCTAGCCAGAGCATCGCAAAAGTAAATGTGTATTTCATAGTAGTGAATGTTTAGTGTAATACGTACTTGCCTGTGGTTTTTAAATTGCTGCTAGTTTGCCTAAGACTTATAAAAATAATAGCATTTTTATACATTCTGGATAACTTGCGTATTTAAGAGTGCTCTGAGTACAAGCAAATGTGATTGTTAGCATATGCCACACTTAGATGGAACTTCAGAAATGTTATTGTTAGCATATGTGATTCCTAGCATGCACCACACTTAGAATTCTGAACCTAGCTTGCGTCGCATCTAGATAGAAATGTGACTGTTAGCATGTGCCACACTAGTATGGAATTCTGAACTTTAGCTGACGTCGCATTTAGATAGAAGAACAAGTTACTTCTTACCTTGTAACGTTCTTTCGATGGGATGTTCCTCTGACGTATTCCCTATCTTAGATATCTCTTTCCAGCTTTGCTGGCCTCGGAAATTTTTTCTCTCTAGAGGGCGCTGCGCGTCGACGTCCGCCGAGTCGATGTCCCTCGACAGCCGCCGTATCAACGTCGACGTCATCCTGCCTATAAAGGCCGCGCGCAGCGTCCGTTGCTCAGTTCCATTTTGTAGCCCACAATAATTCTTTCTGGACTAGACTAATCACCCTGAAGGAGCGTAAGCTGCAAAACAAGGGAAGTAGTACTGCGGGGATGGATGGGAGGGTCGATAAGGAATACGTCGGAGGAACATCCCATCGAAAGAACGTTACAAGGTAAGAAGTAACTTGTTCTTCGAAGGGATTGTGTCCTCCGACGTATTCCTTATCTTAGATAGGCTCCCATAGCAGTATTCTGTTATTGGAGGTGGGAGTACTGACTTCATGCTTCCTCTTATTGATGAATAGAGTGCAATACTGCCCTTCCAAACCTAGTCTCTTGACTGGAGGAGGAATCCAAGTTGTAAAACCGTGTAAAGGTATGGACGGACGACCATGTGACAGCCGCACATATGTCTCTAGCCGGCACTCCTCTTTTGAGGGCCGATGAAGCTGCGATACCTCTGGTCGAATGAGCCCTAAGATTTTGAGGGGGCTCTTTTCCTGCCAATTTATAACATTCCAAAATGGCTAAAATGATCCATCTGGAAATGGTCTGCTTAGTTATCGGTAACCCCAGCTTGTGACCTGCGTAGCCTACAAACAGCTGGTCTGCTTGTCTTATCCTAGCCAGTCTACTGATGTAAAAACTTAAAGCCCTTCTTGGGTCCAGTCTGTGTAACCTCTCTTCCTCTTTCCCCGGATGGGGAGGAGGATAGAAATATGGAAGGGTAATCTTCTGTGTGATATGAAATTCAGAAACCACCTTTGGGAGGAAATTAGGCTTCACTTGCAGAACAACTTTGTCTTTGTGAAAGATTGTATGAGGGGGTTTACAAGAAAGAGCTTGTAACTCGCTCACCCTTCTAGCAGATGTAAGTGCTACTTATAAAACAGTGTTAAGGGTAAGAAATCTTAACGAACAAGAGTGGAGTGGTTCGAAAGGTCTGCCCATCAGGAAAGTTAGGACTGAATTTAAATCCCATAGGGGAACCTGGAATGGTCTTGGGGGATAAACGTTAGTTAACCCCTTTAGAAACTGTATTACCAAGGGTAACTTGAAATAGGATGGTTCTTCCGCAGTGCGCTTAAAGATGGATAGCGCTGCAAGATAGCCTTTGATGGTGCCAACATGAAGGCCTGAATTCGCTAAATAAAGTAGGAAGGACAAAACCATTGGTGTACCACATGAAAAGGGATCGATATTCTTATCCCTACACCAGCCGCAAAATCTGTTCCAACGGCAGCGGTATAAAGATTTTGTTGCTGGCCTTCTTGCCGAAAGCAACACCTCCATAACATCATCAGGGAGGTCCCAATCCTTGTACCTCAGCCTTTCAGAAGCCAAGCGTGAAGGTTGAGGGTTTTGATGTCTGGATGGAGAACCTGACCTCCCTTCTGTGAGAGCAGATTCTCTCTTAGTGGAAGTCGAATTGGAGGGCAGATGGACAAATCTAGAAGGTCTGGGTACCACGTTCTCCTGGCCCAATCCGGGGCAATTAGGATCATGGTTTTCCGGAATCTTCTCAACCTCCTGATCATTTGAGGAATGACAGGGACCGGTGGAAACACGTACAGGAGCGGAAACTCCCAGTCCACTATGTACGCGTCTCCTAGAGCTCCTCTCAGGGGAAATTCCCTTGAACAGAACAGATCGCACTTCCTGTTGACACTGGTGGCGAACAGATCCACCTGAGGGGTTCCCCAAAGGGCGAAGATCTCTTGAAGGACCTCTGGGATGCAGTCAGCCGCTGTAGAAGCACACTCCCAAAGTGTATGGCTAAATCTAGCAAGGGTGCAAGTAGCATTAATAGATTTTAACGCCATGCTACATGCCGAAAAGACTTTCTTAGCCATAGCATCATATTTTTTATCGTCCCTGTCCTGTGGGACGGTAGGGTAAGCAGTCTTGATGTCAGTAGAAGATGCTGCCTGTACCACCAGACTTTCTGGGGATGGGTGTTTGGACAAAAACTCCGGGTCTGCAGAAGATACCCTGTATTTAGTAGACAGTTTTTTATTTACTGCCGGGACGACATCTGGGGTTTCCCAGTTCGTCATGATTTTCCTTTGAAGAGCTTTATGAAAAGGTACTACAGGATCCTCCTGTGGACCTTTGTCAAGAATATCCATGAGGTCATCCTGTTGGAAAGCCTGTGAAGGTGTTGACCACCCCATAAATTCTGTGATCCTGGCCATTAAGGCTCTATAAGGGGTTTCAGCATGCTCCCCCGGGTCTGGCCTAGCGAACTCCACCTCTGGGGAAGTGTCTAAACCACTTGCCTCATGTAAGGAATCATGGAGTTCCTTCAAACTGCGTTCCTCTGAGGATAACTCCTCTTGAACTGGGGTTGCAGATCCCTGCAACTCAAATGTCTCTTCTTGGTCAGATAGTTCTCCCTCTTCCATAATTGAGGACATTGTTCTCAATTGGTCTGAAATCACAAACGGTGTAAAACCCATCTCCGATGCAGAGGGTGCCAAACTTGTTGTAATCGGCCTTGAAAACGTCGATGTTGTCGACGCCGACATCGAAGGCTTCGAACGTGGCGTCGAAAACAAAGGCGGAGGCCTCGAGGTCCTCCATAGAATTGGAATTCTGCTTGAGGATGTCGACAATCTCGACGACATCGTCATCGAAGACCTGGGAATAGCCACTGGGTGCACCGCAACCGTGACTTTCCTTGGCGTCGACGCCGGTGTTGAGGATGACGTCGAGTCGACAGACCCGTGTGTCGAAGGTCCCTTCGACAACGGCGTCGAAGACACCGACCTCGGCGTCGACGGAACCTTCGTCGACGGAACCTTCGAAGAAGGATTCGAGGTCTTTGCTTTACTCGAGAAGCTTCCTTCTCCGGGTACTGCGACTCGCGGCGTTTTGGACCTTCGGGTCTTTCGACCAGAGCATCGCTCTCAGCAGTCTTCGAGGGTTGTCGAAGCCGCTTTCTCGAAGACGCTCATCATATTTTTTCGGAATTCCTCCCTTCAGCCCGGGAACTATGTTTCGTGGGGCAAGGGATTCTCTTAGGTGAAACAGAGGAAGAGGAGGACGAAGAAGGGGATCTTAGGCGTCTCCTTTTCGAGTGCTTCGATCTCGAGTAGTGATGGGACCCGCTTCAAGACCTGGAGCGCGAATGGAGACGAATTTCTCGACTTCGTCGAGGAAGAAGAAGCTTTAGAAGTCTTACCTTTTTCCAGCTTCCCCCTACGCTCCTTCAGGGCCTTAGCTGTCACAGTCCTCGCACTCCGAACAATGGTGTTCAGCTCCCAAACACCACAGACAGACTCTGTGAGGGTCAGTCAACGACATCTTTTTTCCACAGTCTCGGCATTTTTTAAAGCCGGACCGAGGGGTCGTCGGTTCAGACGAGGAAGCCATTGAGTATGGATCGAATATCTCGAGGAAATAGGAATAATTCTCTATGAAACTGAGCAACGATATTCCGAGGCAGTCGACGTCGATACGGCGGCTGTCGAGGGACATCGACTCGGCGGACGTCGACGCGCAGCGCCCTCTAGAGAGAAAAAATTTCCGAGGCCAGCAAAGCTGGAAAGAGATATCTAAGATAAGGAATATGTCGGAGGACACAATCCCTTCGAAATGTGATTCTTAGCATGCAGGGGCACCTTGTCTCCCTTTACGAAATTCCTTGTTTTTTGGTTGCATACATCAATTTCCAGTGAAGTGTGTCAGGGTTGCTTTGTATCCCTTTTCCTTTAAGTAACATGTAGTTACTTTCTCAATATGTCCAAGACGGGGTAGTAACAATAGATATTTTTCTACATGTTTTTTGTTTTTTCACTTGTGCACATTTGATTTTTACAGCATAATCCATTTTTGAGTACCATATTGTCAAAATAGCTGTGCCACACGTTTTCTGCCCTGCCCTTTGGCCATCCTGCCCTTTGGCAATCCTGCCCTTTGGCCTTCTATCTGCCCATTCAGGTCTGAAAATGGCATGTAGGGAAAGCCCACTCATTGGCAGAGCCTCAGCTTTCCCAGGCAAAGTGGCAGTGTGTGCATTTGAACAGATTTAGGGTTTGGGACTGTCTGGTCCCAATCCTCACTCAGGCAAGTGGGATGTCTGTTACTGTTCGGATGTGGGGCGAGAGGCTACCCATGATTGGACAGCCCTTGCCAGTTTGAATGGTGCAGATCCATCCTGGGGGACCCTGGCTCAAATCTAGTATTCAACCATTCTCCAGATCGTTGTTGGAGTCGAGATTACTACAAAGAGTTGCAGCCAGCCGAAGAACTGTGGAAAACTTCCAGCATTGCCTCTAGCCAAGTCCTAGTGAAGCCCTGTCCCTCAGGACAGATTACCTGAAGATCCTTGTTGGTGCTTTGACCCTTTAAGTGGTGGGATGATCCAGTCAAGACCTCTGCACGTAGATTCCACCCACTGGATGTGTCCCGGGACCATCCTGTCGACAGACCAGCATGGTTCAGGCCTCTGCTGTGCACTGGTCACCGTTCTGCGTTTCACCTTGGAACTCTGCAGGTCTCCAGTATGTGGCCCATGAACTGTCCTCTAGCAGTTCCTGCACTCCAAATAGAAGATGGGCCTTCAAAGAGCAGTTTCTTTGTTCACACAACATGAATCGCCTGCCACCATCTGAGCGTGGTGATCTTTGCAGCTGCCTTCTTCTATCATGTCCTGGAGGTCTCCAGTCATCTTCAGACTTGTGGTGATCTGCATCTCTGGTTGCCTGGGTTGTCCAACTGTCCAGCATCAGGATCCATCTCACCGGAGATTGGAACCGTCGCTTAGCCGGACCCAATCCCAACACCGAAATCAACAACTGTACTTGCAACCCATGAATCCATGCAACGGAACCAACAATAGAAGTAAGTGCACCAAGTGAATCTAGGAACCCAATGGGTGGTTTCCAGTGGAATTTGAATAAGGGACACACACCTGCATAGCTGTTTTTATAGGGTCAAAGTCCTGACCCTATATCTCTCTTACCTGGTTGTGATCAGTGGAGTTCTGGCCAGGGATTCCCCTGCACCCTTGGGCTTTCCCTAGAGTGGTGGGTTTGGGAAAGGACCCTTAATCTCCGACACTTTCTTTTCACAACCTTTGAACATTTAACTCACTTTGTTGGCTTTGCCAAAGCTTGTTTCTCCACTTGTAAAGACATTAGACTCCCTACAAAGGTTTCCACTTGGGACTCTCAAGAGCACTATACCTACTCACCATAGCCGGGATGGACAACATATTAGAGTCCTTATTTTATAAGGCAGGGTAATTGTGTTTCCATTCCTTTCCCAATACTTACCTTCAATTTCAAGTGTTTCTAATTTACTCACCTGTTTTTACATGCTTTACTGTGCAAAGTTGTCCTGCATTTCTGAATAGAATCATCTTTAAGTGCCTCAAAAGTCAAGTGTCGGTGTTCTTTAGTGAGACCACCCATGGTGAATGTATATATGTGTATAGCATCAGTTTCGTATTAATATCTATGTGCTATTTTCATTTCACAGACTGTTTTTAGCCCTAATAAATCGTATATTTTTACACTTTACTGTCTAACATGAGTTATGTGTGTGCTCTTTGTGTGCCTGATGGGACCATTACAACCAATCACACAATTCCTGATATCTAAGCCTTACTGTTTTGCTTCCTATCCTGATTATGTTTGGCTAGATCCACGTGTCTTGTCCCTTTTCACTATAAGAGGATGGCCTCTCAGAACCCTCCCTCTGGGCTGTTTCTGAAAATCCATCTTAACACTAATCAAATAAGCACACTTTGCATGGATGCCTCGTGTATCAATGCAATGGTGGTTTCTCACCTGTTAACAGGATGCGGTTGGCAAACAGTGCACACGCTGTCGTCCCTGCTGACCTCCAAAACAGAATCGGGAAACCAGATTGCACTTTTACAGCTTGGATAGCCCAGGCAGGACAGGAAGAACCTGTGAAGAATGAGAGAAATGCTTAAGTCTGGATTTAGCGTAATCAGAGAAGTGCCAACACTCTCTCATAGGTAATGGCTAATAACACAAATCAGTGAGCAGTGTCTAGCTTCCATGCGCTCCTTACTTCAGATGCTTGCTTACTGGTTCAAACTCTAATGGATCAGACTGAGGGCTACTGACTTTTAGTTGTTTTCAATACCCAGGCAAAAACAGACACTGTCATGCTTTCCTATGGTTCTAAAACAATATAAGTAACTATGGGCCGACCAATTCTAGATTTTTAATGACAAACTGATGACAAATAAGAATGTACATAATGTATTGAGGGCTTGACATTTGCTACAGGAAACAGGGTTTCTTGACAGTGCATGTTGTGCCAATGTCCTCTTTTCTTACTCTCGGGTTGTGCGCGGAAGGTGTCACCTATTCTGTATTCGGTTTCAATGATGAAAGGCCTATGGGTAGTGCAGGGAGGAGTCTTGTGTCACTGCCACAACACCCAGTTCCGGGGGCTAGGGCTCAACATATGTGCACAACATTTACAGCTAAAGCATTTAGTATGACTGTACAAAGCATTGCTGGAGGTGGTGGTGGAGAAGGGATCCACGGGCCCTTTAACGCAGAGCCTGCAGTCAAACATGTTGTGTTCTGAGAAGAACAACTACATTGCAGAAAGAGTAATAATAACGTTTAGTGGCAGGGAGAGCAGATACCTGACTAGTGTGGCGCTCTCATTTTTGTGAGCATATGGAGACTTGGAAAGAATCCACAATGGCAGACTACCCTAGTATAGGCTTGGTCTGTGGAACGCAAGAAGACTGTTTGCAAAGCAAAAGCACCTGAGGCAAGAAACAAATTAAGAGATAAACAATCTCAAACCGTGCCCACAGGATCATACAAACTTCAGACCCACTCCTGGATCCCACCCGAAGGTGAGGATAATCAGGCAAATAAAAGAAGGCTGAGTGAGTGCATAGGTGTGTGTGTGTTTGGAGGCGTTTGTATGAACAGGGAGGCTGGAAGTAAAGAGGAGGTTGGAAGTGACAATAACAGCAGAATAGTTAAACTATCGTCTGGAGGGTTGCCCAGAGCAATGCCAGAGGTTAATATTCATTCTAAACCTTCCAGCCATCCCCTCTTATTTTTTGCTTTCATCACCAAATCAGACATTGATTCCCAAGCATTCAACAAGAGGTTTCACACGCAAAGGACCAAATCCACATTATACCCAGACAAGCCAAGCATCTGCATATGCCAATCAGAACTGGTTTTGGTTGCTACAGCAGCCGAGCTGAGCAAGACTGGCATTCCCTGCCATATATGACCACACATCACATATGTGGACATGGTGTAGCCCTGTCTTTACCCCCTCATCAGTTCAAGGTCAAAGAAGACAATTTCCATTTTAGGTACCTGGAGGAGTAGGGCACAAGAGTACCCCAGCTAGACAAAATGGTTTCACCTGGTAGATGGCATTTTGCACAAAAAAGCTGCCACCAGCATGGCCACAATTCTATCAGGGTGAACAATTCCAACCTAAGTGCCTTAAGGCAGAGGAGAAAAATAAAGAGGCACTCATCACATAAAGAATCCAGCAAAATGTAGAGGGGGCAGCATCATGTAAAACAAGGTATTTCTACCAAAAAAAGAGAAGACCAGAGGAGAAGGTGTCAGAGAGGAGGGGAAGCTGAGAGGAGCAAAGAAAAACAGGGAAGTACTAAGAACCTCAGATGAAGTAGTGAAGGAAGGGGCTGGGTAGGAGGAGGAATCCGTACAACACCAATGAAGAGAGGTGCATTACACAGTAAATAAATACTGTACGGTGTGTGAGTGAGGGGAAAGATGAACAAGCAAGTGGCAGGGCATCAAGCAGGCTTAGCAAGAGTTTCCTAGATCGAGGTGGACGCGGGAGACTTTGGAAAAGGCCCCACTAGTAAGAACCCGTAGGATACAGGGAGGCCCGTGCCTCTGCGAAAAGTCTCCATTGTCTAAAACCCAGTCTACTTGCAGGCCATACTTGGCGGTCCACCAATAAACATCAGGCGCAAACATCCTTTCTTTCAAGAAGCTTGGAAATACGTTGCGGTATTGGCCAATGCCATGTAGATTTTCTATTTTGACAACGACTCACTCAGAAACACCAAAACTGAAGAACTGCAGTCTCACCCAGGACCCGAGCTAAGTGACATACGATTAAGCGAAATGTCTGATTTTCCCAGAGCTTGTGCGTGACATCAGGGAGAGACATTAAAGGAATTGCCATCCTGACAACTGCTTTAGACCTATGACGTTAGCACACTCGGGAAAGCGACTGGGGAGACCTGTGTGTGGAGAGGGAGACATAAGCCTCCTGGGAGACAGTTTAGTTTTCTTTAGTTGTACCAATTTCCCTAACCGTTTCAAAGCATTGTTTGAGAAAACCTGAATAAATGTTACATTTAAATTAAGACTGGTCTTGTGTCCCACAAGTACAAGCTAGCAATATAAAAAAGGAGAAATACAAACTGATAAACTGGCACATGCACTCACCCACCATCCTTCTTGGTTTTCAGGACCATGTCCTTGCCGCAATGTGGACACTTTCGGACAGGAACCGGAGTGTCAGGAAACATATCCTCCTGCGGCGCAGGTTGAGCGTCTTCCCCAATGTACAGTGCCAAAGCATCATCTAATCTGTGGAGATAGTGGATATGTGACATACTCACATATTCTCAGAGTATTAAAGGACATTAAAGACATTTTCAGCTGTGGAGACAAGATCAGGCATCAAACTCCCACTGGACGATTTGCAATATTGACAGGTCAATGACAATCAAGTGTCAATGTTTTGTTTACAGTTCAGTGCTTACAAGTGCTCCACTGTATTTGGAGAAACCTCTGGATGCCCTAAACAGTTGTACAACACCTGCTCGCTCTCAAGACACAAAGCAAGGTAGACACGCATTAAAAATACTGTAGATGCATGCTGAGAAGAAACCAGTGTCTGCCAATACAATGCTTCATTGCTCCTACCTTCTGTTACACATTTTAATTTTCAATGGTTTGTCAAGTTGACAAAAACATAAACCCAGTATCAGGCTGAAAAACAGAGTTGAAAAATGAGGGTGTCAATAGTGCCGTGGGAGCAGTTCTCAATGTTGTGTTATGCTATATAGGGTACATGTAAAGTGAAAGGATCATCCATCCATTACAGGCATCTTGGCACTTTTATACTTTGCTGAGTGTTACAAAGTGTGAACAAACAAAAAAGAATGCTTTCAGCAGTTTACTATTTGATAGAAGATGTGGAATGAGCGACCTCTAACTATACCATGCTGACAACTGGGCAAGTTTGTCCAAAAGAGCCATATGAGAGGAGTGTGCTTGGGGTCTCATACGTTTTGAACCTGCCCGAGATAAATGAACAGGGGTGTTGATGGGTTGGAAAGATGCACATGTCCCACTTCTCTACTTAAATGCACTG
The DNA here is from genome assembly GCF_040938575.1 of Ambystoma mexicanum. Lineage (NCBI taxonomy): Eukaryota > Metazoa > Chordata > Amphibia > Caudata > Ambystomatidae > Ambystoma > Ambystoma mexicanum. The sequence goes on along the minus strand of NC_090923.1, from coordinate 1,341,242,707 downwards.
TGAAGAATGGATTACAAAAGAGGAAAGACAAACATTTCACTAATTGCAATTCTCTCAAACAAACAGACATGTCATAATTGAAGAGGGAAAATCATACACACATTTGTTGTATAAAAATGTAACTGTTTGGGGAGAAAGGCCCTTTTTTCTGTCTCGATTGAGCCCCGGGTATTTTTTCTCTTCGCAGCCTGACTTTTTTTTATCAACAGTAAGGTTTTTCCCAAAGCATTATTGAAGACTGTACCCATACGCCTACCAGCGTAGGTAGGGGCACCAGAACAGTGAACCATTTTGTCTCTGGTGAGTCTTCTCATCCAGGAAATGTTTTAGTGTGACAAGCTGGTGGCAGCTCCTTTACCTTTCAGGGGCTGCACCATGGTGTAGCCATTTGCTCCCAAGCCAGAATCACAATGGCTGCATTGTGTTTTTAAAGTCCTGTGACCAAGCCATTGCTTTTGTGGTCCTTCTTGTTTCATGGCAGGAAGAAGCATCTATAGGTTTGTTGCCTGCTTGAGTTCTGACTCGGAGCACACATTGGCTTCTCAGAACGGAAAGGATTCAGGTTAAGAGTCTGCAGTAAACCTGAACCAACTTCTCAGTGCGTACATATGCAGAAGCATCTATTATGAATAGAGTAATAGAAGGTTAGGCTCGCATTGGTAGTGAAGGGAAAAGAACAGCAGTAGATAGGGGTATGTGTGCGAAGATAAAACAAGGGAGGCACAAAGCCATTTTTCTGTTGACTATGTGGCCTGCTACTGAAGTAGCTGCAAGAAGAGAGGATGCTGAGGATCCTCCTGGAATCACTGTGCTGGACTCCTAATTATCCTGAAAGCAAAGCTGGGCTCCTTTTTAAAAAGAGGAATGTCCACTAAACTAAAACTGCATGCCCACCAGGTAATTTAAACGCCCCTTACACATGTCCCCATAGGAACACACAGCGTGGGGCTTTTACATCTAGATCTTATAATGGGAATATACAGTTTGGGCCCGATACTATGCACTGGACCCCGGTGTACCAGCCTGATGAGTTCCCTAGGGAACAATTTACCAGAGGGAATTGAATTTACAAGATTGCCAGTTGGAACAATAGGGGACATAACCATTTCATACAGGCAGAGGCGTCGATGCAACTACTAACTAGTTATATGGCCAAGAAGGGGCCCAAGGGTAGACCCTATGGGGGGATTGATCATAGGTGTGAGCCAGAAAATTAGCTCACGCAATGTGGCGCTACCTTTTGCTGATACGATGGTGCAAGTGGTTGAATTGTGGCCGACACCAAGGTAGTGGGTGGGAAGGGGCTGATAATAAATGTTTACATCTCCCCAGAAATGCTTAGTTTGGAAGACATTCATTCCAACAGGAGGGTCCCCGGATAATCAGTTACTTCTACTAGGTGGTGACATAAACGCTAGGTGTTCTGATAAGCTAGAGTGTGCTACCTATCGAAACATAACTAAAAAATGTGAACTGGTACCAAAGAGTAGTAAATTGCAGGGAATCAAATCAGTGATTTTTTTGAGAAACTGGGACCTAACGCAGTTGAATGTTAGAACCAGGGGGGATATCCCGGGGCAATACACATGGGGCGCAAACAATAGTAGAGCTACTCTGGATTATTTCTTTGGTAATAACATCCGTCTTATGGCAGCAGTGGAATTTAAGGTGGTACCGAACGAAATTAGTGACCACAATGTCTTGGCCCTCACTATTAGTAACCATATGGTGACAAATAATCCCCACAGTTGCTCTTGTGTACAATTGCGCTGGTAATTGCATACGCTGGACAGCCAGACGCAACCAAAAGGTGAGTGCAGTCCTGGCACAGTTTACCAGTGGTGACATTGGATCACAGGGTAGGCTAAACGGTAGTGAAATAGAAGATTGGTTGAAGAACTTAGCCACTAAAACAAGAGCATTCCCAGCAGGGCAGTTAATGATAGGAAAACATACTAATAAGTTGAGAGAAATGAGATGGGAATTGAGAGTGGTGCGTATGGTTGGTGGTTCCGAACACGAAATACGTTTACAGTGAATGGTGATAAAGAGAGAATATAAATCCTGGCTTAAGCGCTGCATATACTCGATTAAAAATCGTCATTGCCAAAAAATACTTGGTGCACTTAAAAGTGGCAATAGCAGGAATATCTGGGAGATACTGGTATGGGCCAAGGGGGACTGCAGGATGCAAACCTTAAATCCAATGAAGGAAAAGGGCTGGCTTAAATACCTAAAAGATAAAGACCATACACCCATAAGGGAGGTGGCCTTGCAGCACTTAACAGGCGGCTGGCCTTTGTTGGCCAGCAAATCTGACATAGAAATATTGATACAGAGGGTTAAGAACTTGAGGGCCCCATTTCCAAATGGTCTCGCCAATGTTGTCTTAAAACAAGAACCTAGTAGGTGGCCAAAGATCCTAAAAATCTTATTTGACAGAGTATGTCTTACACAGGAAATTCCAGTTTCATGGCAGCAGTCGGTACTTTTTCAGGAGATAGGTTGATGTCGGAGAACTACCAACTGTTGTCCTTACTGGATTCTACAGGGGAAACTTTCTTCAACCCTTGTCCTAAAGGCACTGCAATCTTGGGTGGACGATAAGCAGCTGCTCAAATTCACAGACAGGGGAGCTCTACCACACCAAACCCGAAGGCTATGGACACACTGTTTCGAAGGGCCTCAGAGCGGGGTTGATCAGCTCTGTACACAATATTGGTAGATTCTAGGGCTGCTTTTGACGGCGTGAACTGGGAAATGTTATGGGTTAAAATGGAAGGTTGGGGCTGCCATAAATGGCTTATGTGTATATTGAAGGGCCTGCATCAGGACACTGGGGGTCGTGTGAGACTGGATGATACAGGCACCACGACCGCCAGTTTTTTGATCCATAGAGGAGTGAAGCAAGGCTATACCTTGGCTCCTCTGTTGAATAATATATATTTGGCAGATCTTCCCCCTGTTTCTCCTCGGTAGTCGGCTGTTGCCCCAGAATAGGAGGGCAGACATTACCATGTATGCTTTACGCTGACGGCCCAGTAATGTTTAACCACACTTTTCGTGGAGCAAGGGGGATGTTTGCTACACTGGTCACATATGCAGCAGAAAACAACTATTAACATGGATAAAACAAAGGTTATGTTGGTAGCGGCTAAGAGGGTCGAATGCCCCAGCTTTATTACCAGTTTGGGGAGCCTGGAATATGTTTCGAAGTCCCCCTTCCTGGGGCTTGAAATGAGCGCTAGCTGCAACTATAGTTATATAAAAGAGACAAAGACGGCCAAGGCTCGACGCCTGAACATTTGATTAAGCTATTCACCAAAGACATGGCAGGCTATTCTATAGAGGGCATAATAACTCTCTATAGACAGAGTTTCTGTCCCATGGTTCTGTATGGCTTGGAGGCTTCGGCCATGTATGATCCAAGTTAGTTGCACAGACTTGAGGGATACTTTTGGAGAAGACTATTGAAACTTTCATCAACAACCCTGGTCGAATATTTGAGGCTGGAGTTGGGTCTAGTCTCCCTAAGGGGTCTTTTGTTGGCCAGGCAGGGAGTTCTACACCTAAAAGTCAATTCACACCCTAAATGTCAAATGCTAGACCTAGTGGGAGGTCAAAGAGGGTTAAACCAAGACCATTGTGGAACCTAATTTAATAGGTTGAATGACAAATTGTATGAGCAAATAAATTGGCAACCCAATTTTGCACGTGGAACTAGGTTTGTTATTCTGAAACACATATTTAAGAACAAACTGGTGCAATGGGATTGGACAAACAACTATGTGCACCTCTCGACCTTAAGCACCTATAAATATGTCTCCAATGTCACACATAGATTTCTCCAAACCCAGATGTGCCTAGGACGATGCGCCAGCCCGGCAGTGCAGAACCTGATACTCAGACTATGCTACGTTATGTTACTTGGCATTTATATAGCGCTCTATATATCATTTGTATGACCTCAAAGCGCTGGTAGGTTGAACGCCCTCGGGAACCGTAGTTCTAGTCAGTAGAGAGCGGTAGTGTTGTAGGGTGCGTGAGTGCACCAGATATGTTTGCAGCTGATGTAATTGCCAGGTTGTAGCTGCATCCTAGCGTTAGGTGTGGTGCTGGAGATATCAGTTGGATGTGTGCAGTCTGGTGAGTGGACACCCAGACTGGGCTCTGGCTGCGTTAGGCCAGAAAGACGCATATGTGAGCGACTAGGCCGGTATGTGCTCGGCTAGCTGCATTTTATTAGGGTGATGAGGTGTTCATGGGGTAGTATTCGTATGTGAACAGCTAGGCTGAATTAATCAGGGGTATAGCTGTGTTCTAGTTGAATGATGGTGTATAGTAGAGAGTAAGCGTAGTGATATGATGGTTATCTTTAAAGCACCCGAGACCAGGCACGTGAACAGGATGGCAGGGAACATAGTGACACACAGACACAGAGACAGGGGGCTGGGCTTATAGCGACAGGAGGGGGCATACGGATATATAGCAACAGCATGGAGAACAGGAAAGCAGGGTACATAGTGACACACGAGTGGGGCATGCTAACATTTACATTTCTAACTAGATGCGATTCAGGCTAATGTTCACACCTCTACCCAAGTGTAGGACATGCTAACAGTTGCATTTCTATCTAGATGTGGCTCAGACTAATGTTCGCGACTTCATTTAAGTGCGGCATATGCTTCATCCACAGGTACATCCAAGTGTGGGACATGATGACACTTGCCTTTCTGTCTAGATGTGACTCAGGCCTATGTTAACAATTTCTTCTAGGCATGGCACATGTTGCCCTTCACAATTCCATCCAAGAGTGGGACATGCCGACAATCACATTTCCATCTAGGTGTGGGACATGCTGGGACATGCTAACATTCACATTTCTAATCACATGCGACTCAGAATAATGCTCATGATTTATCTAAGTGTGGTACAGGTTAACATTCACAATTCCATCTATGCACAAACCAACTCCCACTCTTGGTATTTAAGGGTTCCCACACTAAGATTCTCCTATTCCATAGGGTCTCTCATATATATTCCCAGGTAATATTGAACTGCAAAGCATTTATTTACTGAATGTAAACAACTGGGTCCAGTTTATATGATTACCCTTCGCAAGTACGTCCATAATCTTGATACTATAAAGCATGAGGCTTTCTGGAACTATTGTCTCAATACGGAGACTGAAAGTGTACATATTGCCTTGTACTGGTTATGGCGTGCTATTACGAAACTCTTAACAGAAGACAGTGTGGACCAGTATTGAATTATTCATTTCTTAAATTCCTGTTATATTTTAATATTGATATTTTAATATCTTAATATTTTTATATTTTTTAATCTTGTATGAATTAACATTTTGTCATCGTGATATGACTAACTTGTTGGCCCGCTGACTTGGAAATGAGTTGAATCTGATAAATTGTATAGGGTAAGTACGATAGTGCTCTATTTTAACAGTATATTTCCTGAAAAATGTAACACGTGATAGCAGCTGTAAATGTATTTTTTATTGATCAAGTTTTAAATTTGTGTGGATTTGTAAAGGTTCTTTTAGAACTAAATACAAATAAATAAAAACATTTAAAAAAAGAGAAATCCTGTCTTAATCGAATCCAGTCCTTAATGAGCCAGGAACAGTTGGATTGCCCTTCTCTGTATGCCCCCTGAATGTACTGGTTTGTGTGCATTACTAAAAACAGAAGTGAAAGCTCCTGCTACACTGTTGTAGTCTGGATGGCATTGTTGCTGGTGTGCTTCAATGGGTATTACCCAAATGCAGCTCCATTCCAGGACTCGCCAGGCAAGTATGCTGTAACTATCCTTCCTCCAAGGTAGCCTCTTTTATCCTGCCTCACGTGCTAAAGTCCCGACTGGAGATGCAGTTGAACGTTTTCAAATTGTCAACACTGTGTCTTCTCACTTCTGTGGTTCTGCCTGGGTCCATTGACTTCAGGATCACAGTTTGGAGCCATTCAAACTCATTTTCATCATTGGCCCCACCCGTCTGATACCAAAGACTCTCCTCGCAGTCCATGTTTGAACTAGATGGATTCTCTCTGGTTTTTCCCCTGGCACGGCCCTTAATCAGGGGCATCCGAAGGGGGGACTCTGCACTAGTACAAAATCAGACTTCTCATTAAGAACCATGCCTGGTGCAAGATGTCACCTGAATGTTCTGTGTGCAACGCTGCCTATCCCAGCTGATGGAATTCAAACTTTAGTCGCAACTCTTTATGACCCTCCTGATGGTCGTGTCCCTGAGGAAGTAATGATGGTGATCTCTGATGCCCTAATGTCTTGGTCCAATCGGGGTACCAAGAGGGGCATCATTTTGACAGGGGACTTCAATGCTGACTGCTCTAAGAGTGTTATGTACGCTAAGGACTGGTCAGATATTCCGGATGAAGTGGACGGAGCAGTGCCCAAGAGACAAAAAAGAGGGGGCTGATGGCTGAACCTACTGTCGCAGTTAGATTTATCCCCTCTGAATTCTAAGGGTGGGTGCCCTGTGGTAACATGTACTAACGGCCAATCGAAGAACCGTATTGACTTTGTATTTACTAATGCTCCCATTTGTGCTCATTTTCGAAGAGTTGTATTGACTTCGTATTTACTAATGCTCCCATTTGTGCTCATTTTCGAAGCGTTGTATTGACTTTGTATTTACTAATGCTCCCGTTTGTGCTCATTTTCAAGAGTTTTCTATTCTTCCGACTGAATTGAGTGATCATGCCATGCTAAGAATGTCCATTAAGCTAAGTGCTGCTAGAAAAAGGGAGAAGCCCTGCTCGAATATCACATTTAACATCCAGGGAAATCGAGTAATGTGGACCAAGGGGAACATTAATAGTTTGAATTCCTCTCTGTCCAGAAGAAGTTGTATGCCTAGGGAACTACTGTCTAGCAGTAATTGGGATCTGGAGAGGAGATGTTAAAAAATTACTGGCTGACACAATGTAGACACCTGATAGCACATAAATCAATGGGAAAGCTGGGGGTTCCTTATGATTGGACTCTCATTAAGAGGAAGAGAGCTCGACACGCAGCTATCCGTAAAATCAGGAGGGGAGGGCAGGTCTTAGAAAGTGACAAAAGAAAACAGGTCACAGTACTTCACACCCAACACAAGAATTGGGTCTGCAACCATTAATTTGATGCAGACTCAGCGAACTAGAAGATCATTTGGACCTTGATTAAAACGCACAATACCAAAAAGGTCTGGTACTTGCTCCGTTATCAACGATTTGGAGAAGACACATGTGAAATAGTGGCATTACGGAAGAGGCTTGGGGGGATCACATATTTCTGGGATGTACTGGGACACTGGCTACCGACATGAGGAAAATGAATTGCCGCAACTATTGTGTAAATCTATCCTGCCCCATATTAAGGAGGTGGACGTGGTCAGGATTATAACAAAAGCAAAAGCCTCACAGGCCCCTGGTCCGGACGGGCTTTCTAATGCAGTTATTACGAAAGATCTCTTACTGTGGCCGGCTATCCTGCACAAACTCTTCCTCTATATAATTAAGATTGGCAAGGTCCCCTCTTCCTGGCAACAATCCATCCTTATACCTGTCCACCAGAAGGGTTCTTGTCTCAACCCAAACAACTACAGACTGCTGGCAATGTTGGATTTCGGAGCAAACATTTTTGCTTCCCTTTCACTGGTAATGTAACTGCCTGGTCGAACACAAATAACCTACAAAGTTAACAACAGACTGGGACTAGAAAGGGTTGCAGCACAACCCATTCCATCTGGGTCCTACAATCTCCGATCTCGGACACATATCAGAACACCGAGTCTAGCCTATATACTTGCTACGTAGATTATTGTGTGGCCTTTGGCAGTGTTTCCCACGCGAATCTCTGGTCTAAACTAGAAACTTGGGGGCTTGATCCATCTCTCCTGTATTTTATTTAACTATTATACAGTGATACATCTGACTCAGGAGGGGGGGGTGCACTTAGAAGAGTTACTCTACAAACACTTGCCTTAAACAAGGCTGCTTTCTTGCTCCCATCCTTTTGAATCTTTATGTAGCCAATTTAGATCTGGTGCTGAAGTCTGCACACAACTTCCCACCTACGTTTGGGGGGGTTAAAGATTGCTTGGCTCTAGTTCGCGGATAACACGGTCATCCTCGACCAGACAGCTGTGGGACTGCAACATTCTCCTGATGCCTTACAACTTTATGCTCAATCTAATGGACTTAGGATCAACCTATCCAAAATAAAAATCATGGCACTAGAAAAAGAGCATATGGTGGTACTTCCTTTTCCTGGGCTATGGGCGGTAAACCTTTAGAACAGGTTACAAACGATGGCATGCATTACTCACCTTAATAGCATTTCTGATGATTGTATCTGCTTAGATTCACATGCTGTGCATATAGTCCGACATCCAGTGGTAACCGCAGAGCATTGCATCTTGTCTTTCGGGAATCGAAAGGGGACGTCGACATGGGCGTGCCTGTAACACTATCCCCAACGTGATGTGTAGTGTACCCAAAATCCCTCACACATCGAAGTCCCTCCGATTGTATTTTTTCTGCCATGAGGGAGCCCAATGACTATCATGAGTGAGTACATAAAAGAGAGAAAGTAGTAAGATGTCTATGTTCCTTCCACCCAAGCGGGGAGGAAGGGTGGGCGCATGTGAATCTAAGCAGATACAATCATCAGAAATGCTATTACGGTGAGTAATGCATGTCTTCTGATGCTTGTTAATCTGCGTCGAATCACATGCTGTGCATACACTAGCAAGCAGTACCCAGAGTTGGAGGTGGGTTGTGAGAAGGAACAGTAGTGAAAAGATGTCTTAATACTGCTTGTCCCACCTGAGAATCAGATTTAGAATGAGTGTCTAGGCAATAGTGTTTTGTAAAGGTGTGTACAGAACTCCAGGTTGCCACTTTACAAATGGACTCTAGGGGAACATTTGCAATGAAAGCTATCGAAGCCCCAGTGCCTCGAGTAAAAAGTGCTCTAGGCTTGAAGGGCAGTTCTCTCTTAGCAAGAGTGTAACAGAGTGTGATGCATTTGACAATCCACCTTGAGATGGCTGAGAGACAGGATCCCCTTCTTTACCAGCTGTCACAAATAAAAAATTGGTTTGTTTTCCTCAGTAGTCTAGTTCTTTCCAGGTAAAACATGACTGCCCTGTGCACATCTAATGTGTCTAGGCTTCTTTCGGGCCACGTTAGTGGGATTCTGGAAGAAAGTAGGCAGTTCTATTGATTGGTTCACATGGAACTTGGAAATAAATTGGGGTGAGTGCGCAGAACCACCTTATCTCTGTGAACTGTAACGAAAGGGTCTACAACTGAAAGGGCCTGCAGTTCACTAACTCTCCTTATAGAAGTGATAGCCACTTGGAAGGCTGTCTTATAGGTAAGATCTTTGAGAATTGCCTTATGCATAGGCTCAAAAGGAGACCCCATAAATCTTGTAAAACCCAGATTAAGGTCCCATCCGGGAGCCGGGTTAGAAATGAGGGGATGAATCCTTTTAACCCCTTCCATGAAAGCCTTAATAATTGGTATCTTCCACCACGATACCTTCTGTTGTGACGTAGTGTAGGCTGAGAGAGCAGCCAGGTGAACCTCCAGGGAATTAGAAACCAGGCCTGAGTCTAGTAGGTGAGTCAGGTACAATACAATGTGAGTAGGACAGCAGTCAATAGGATTGATGCCCTTGGAATTGCACCAGATAAAGCGCTTCCATTTACTGGAGTAGCAGTATCTGGTGTTCGATATTCTCACCTCCCTAAGTATGTCCATGCATCTCTGAGGGAGTCGTAGGTGCCCGAACTCTATGACCTCAGGAGCCAAGCTGCTAAGTTCAGGGTTTAGGGCATGGGTGAAGGGTCTCCCCCTTGTCTTGAGATAACATGTTGTACAGGCAAGGCAGTTTCATTGGAGGAGATAGGGACATCTCCATCCGATGGGAGAACCAGGGTTGGCGGGCCCACATGGGGGCTACCAATATCATGGTGACTGGTTCCTGGTGCATCTGTGCACTATTTTGTTGAGTAGGGGAGTTGGGGGGAAAAGCGTGAACCAATTTCCCTGACCAGGTTATCCAGAGACCGTTCCCCTTGGATCGGTTCTGGGGGTACCCAGAGGCGTAACCTTGGCATTAATTGTTCTCCAGAGTTGCAAACAAGTCAATCTCTGGGAAACTCTATTGTGCGTAAACATTGGAGACAATGTCTTCGTGTAGTCGCCATTCATACTCTACGAGCAGTGGGAAGTCTCTGCTGAGCACGTCCACTAGAAGATTGAGTTCCCCTGGAACGTGTTGAGACAACAGGAACATCCCGTTTTGAGAGCCCATTTCCAAATGTTCTGGGACAGCTTGGATAGCCCTGGAGAGTGTGTGGCCCCTTGCTTGTTCAAGTAATACATGGCCGTGGTGCTGTCTGTGAGAATCAGGACTGTCTTCCCCTGTAACTGTGACAAAAAGACTTTTAGTGCTTTGAATACAGCTACGGCTCCAACAGATTTATGTAGTTGGATGTTACTGCTGGGGACCACACGCTGTGCGCAGTCTGCTGAAGCAGGTGAGCCCCCTACCCCGTGAGGGATGCGTCTGTCATGGGAGTGGCTTCTACTGCGGGGTGGTGAAGGTTTTCCCCTTCAAGAGGTTTTCCCTCAACCACCACTGCAGAGAAAGAACGAGGGCTGGCGAGACAACCACCAGATCTTCCCATTGTCCGGTGGCCTGACAACACTGGCTGTTGAGCCACTCTTGCATAGGACGCAGACGCACGTGAGGAACTAAGTAAATGCAGGACGCCATCATTCCTAACAGTCGCATGGCTTTGCGTACAGTCACCTCTTGACCGGCTACATATTGAGGGATCTGAAACAGCAGGTTTTGAACCCTCTCGTTGGAGGGGAAGACGAGGCTGTCTTATGTCCAAATTAGAGCCCCTAGGAACTGTTTGACCTGAATGGGATCTAGGCTGGACTTCTTCTCGTTGATGGAGAATCCCAGGCTGAATAAGAGGTCTATCGTCTTTTGGGTGTTCAACAGGCAGGTTCCGTAGGAATCCTCTGTTATGAGCCAGTCGTCGAGGTAAGGGTAAACCGGAACGCATTCTATGCGCAGGTGCGCTGCTGCCACTGCCAGTACCTTCGTAAACACCCTTGGAGCTGAGGCAGTGCCAAAGGGCAGTACTTTGAACTGATAGTGCTTGTCCTCTATCATGAACCTTAGGTATTTTCTGTGTGCTGGCAACATTGAAATATGAAAGTATGCATCTTTCATATCCAGTGTTGCCATGTAATCCCTCTGTTTCAGCAGTGGGATTACCTCCTGCAACGTGACCATACAAAACTTTTGAGGTTTGACAAATGTGTTCTAGCACAGGGCGCATGATGAGATCCTTTTTGGGTACAAGGAAGTACACTGAATAAATACCCTTGTTTACCTGTAGAAGAGGGACGACTTTTATGGCACCCTTTTCCTGCAGGATCTCAACCTCTTGCAGCAGGATGCGTATGTGTCCCGGCGTCAGGCGTCTTGATTTTGGCGGTCTGAATTGAGGTTGTCGGCAAAATTCTATGCAGTACCCGTGGCCGACGGTCTTGAGCACCCACTGGTCTGTTGTTATCCCCTCCCATGCATGGAAGAATGATATTAGACGTCCCCCGACCGGGAAGGCATGGGAGTGTTAATGACTCCAATCAAGCATTCCCACTAAGTCAGTGCCTTGTCTGGGATTGCTCAAGGGAAGCCCTTATTTATATATTTTTATGACAAGTTATAATCTGGATGATGAACCCTTGTATAACGCCCCTCCCTTAGAATCCCCCTGACCCCACTGAGCCAAGAAGTAGGTTTGTTTTGCAAATGAAAAAGGTTTATTATTATGATGCGCCCAACCCTTCTAGGGGGGCTAGGAGTGCCGGACATAAAGAGATATGTCTTAGCTGCCCAATTGGCGCAAGCACTGAAATGGGCAGGCAGTGACCCCCTCCCATGGTAGGGGGAAATAGAACAGTTCGCTACTGACACCCCACTACGTGTGCTTCCATTCCTTAAACCAAAAGCACGAGAGAGGGGTGGTATCCTACTGGAAGCGACAAAAACGATACTTCACACCTGGGACACGGCGATCCATGGTAGGGGGATCAAACTAGGTCTGGGTCCTATGTCCCCTATTTTACATAATCCGGATTTCTCGCCTGGGCTCCAACTGAGATTCTGGGATGGCTGGCAGGGAGCAGACGCAATGTCCCTACAAGACTTGTACCAAGATGATGCCCCACTATCCTTTGATTTATGCAAACAAAGATTTGGCATCACTGAACAGCATAGATTTAAATATACACAAGTGCGTCACTAGATCTCGCACCCTGCAGTAAAAAGGGCTGGCCTACGCCCCCCAGTAGGCTTAGATCTCACGATATGGGAGGGGGCACAAGGAAAAGGGATTACCAGACTGTACAAGTTACTAGACAAATCGCAAGCAGACGATTCCCTCCAATACATGAAGGATTGGGAGCGGGACATGGGGGAGGAGATTACTCAGGAAGAATGGAGTCAAAACTGGAGGAGGGCTCACAAATTATCCAAATCCACTGCAATCAAATAATCAGCATATAAGTTATGCTAATGATGGTATCTGCCCCCAAACAGAATACATAAAATGAATCCCACTTACCCCTCAGACTGTTGGCGACAGTGTGGTGAAAGAGGTGACCTTTTCCATATGTGGTGGTCGTGCCCAAAGATAAAGGTGTATTGGAAAGAAATTCTGAGTTTAATCAAAGACATAACAGGTACAGACCTACCACAATCCCCCAAGGTCATTCTGTTGGGGGCAGTGGCAGAAGGGACTTACGCAGCTTCAGGGAATAGAGCAGCCCTCATCAACCACCTACTAGCTGCTGCAAGGATGACAGTCGCCCAACGATGGAAAACAGTGGAAGGCCCTACAGCCCCTTGGTGGTGGATGAAAGTGTGAGGAGTTATGGCGATGGAGAACATTTGCGCCACAAAGTCAGGGACATACCTGAAATTCCTAGCCATATGGGATCCACTTCAGGACTACGTGGGGGAAAGGGAGGTCCAATTCTTTAAACCCAGGATTTTAAGAAACATTCACATCAGATAATGACATTGTGGAGGGAGAAGCTCAAGAAACTTTTTTGCTTTGGTTATCACCTTGATACAGTTTGGTTCTGATTTTCTCTAAGGACTAGAGGGTGGGATAGGGTGGGTGAGGGTGGGGGGTTCTCGGGAGGGAAAGTTGGAAGACAATAATAGTTTCAAGGTCAAAGTTCGGGTAGGCCAAAATAATATGTTTACACAGTCAATAATGCTTGTATTCCTGATGTAATCAAAAGCTAACTGTTGTCCTACATGCTAAAATGATTGAAAATAAAGTTGGTTAAAAAAAAAATGGTTTATTTGAAAAATTAAACAATAGATATATATCACACTTTAAAATAAATTAATATTTGATATCACACTTATGAGTATAATGTCAATCAACAATGGATAATGTTATACTAGCACACTTATTTTATTACTTAGGAGTTGGTACGGAAAGAACAAGGTAGCTGGGAATGCTTTATGGTTTCAAGGAGATGCAAAGATGAATAAAAGGCAGTACAGAAATAAACTTGATATGATTTCAGCAAAAGATAATATGATCACTTTTTCTCTGACAATTCACTCCCCCCCTATGCAATGTAAGGAGATGGAAGTAACACACACAGTCTTCAGGAATACAATCACAGTACAATACGAATTCAGTTCCCCCCTAGCAAGCTTAGAGCACCAGGGACGATTTTGAAACACAGGTGAAAGACTTTCAGATGATTTGCAAAGAAGGGAAAAATATGCTAACATTGATTTTAATTCCCTCTAGAGGTTCAGGGTGAGTGAGAGATACTTTAAATCAGTTCAGGTCCACACTAACAATGATTAATGAGGGATTATCAGGTTGGAAAACGGATTTTGGTAATGGAAGCAAAGGACAGATCTTTCTACACGTGTTTGAAATTAAGCAAATGTCAAATCGCGGCACTTTTTTTCGAGTGCGTTGAGCGCAATTATGGAGGCTTTTTGTTTCCGTGTGAGAGCATTTTGTGCTTGGTGCTCTGAACGTCTTAACGTTCCAACTTACCTGCAATAACTTCGCTCCGAGCAGCACTGCGAGCCGAGCTCTTGCTGCTTCCCCTGCTTCCTGGAAGAGGCGGGGACATCTACGGACACGTGACGCATCACGTGACTAATCTGTGCCACAAATTGCCGGCCCAACCGCCCGAGCGGCGTGGTTTTTGTTTCCTGTGTGAGAGCGCATTGTGCTTGGTGCTCTGAACGTCTCAACGTTCCAACTTGCCTGCAATAACTTTGCTCCGACCAGCACTGCGAGCCGAGCTCTTGCTGCTTCCCCTGCTTCCTGGAAGAGGCGGGGACATCTACGGACACGTGACGCATCACGTGACTAATCTGTGCCACAAATTGCCGGCCCAACCGCCCGAGCGGCGTGGTTTTTGTTTCCTGTGTGAGAGCGCATTGTGCTTGGTGCTCTGAACGTCTCAACGTTCCAACTTGCCTGCAATAACTTTGCTCCGACCAGCACTGCGAGCCGAGCTCTTGCTGCTTCCCCTGCTTCCTGGAAGAGGCGGGGACATCTACAGACACGTGACGCATCAGGTGACTGATCTGTGCCACAAATTGCCGGCCCAACTGCCCGAGCGGCGTGGTTTTTGTTTCTTGTGTGAGAGCGCATTGTGCTTGGTGCTCTGAACGTCTTAACGTTCCAACTTGCCTGCAATAACTTCGCTCCAAGCAGCACTGCAAGCTTAGCTCTTGCTGCTTCCCCTGCTTCCTGGAAGAGACGGGGACATCTACGGACACGTGACGCATCACGTGACTGATCTGTGCCACAAATTGCCGGCCCAACCACCCTTGCGGCGTTAAGCCCTGGAAGCAGTAAGGGCTGGAGCCGCTGTTGTGCTGTTTGGCTGTGACCTGTGAGTAAATCGGTCCGGGCTCGAGAGCTGTAAACACATTTATACCAGCTTCTCCAGTCTTCAGGGTTAGGGGTGGAGAGTCGGACTCCGGCAGCTCCATAAGCTGTCGGGCGTTCCCTATCCTGAGACTGTGTGCCTTCCCGGGTTCTATGGCTGAATGAAGTTATTTCTAAACTATTTAACTTGATCTTGTACTGATAAAAGGACATTCTTAACTCTATTACATTTTAAACTATATTTGTATTTATAATTTTCTATTTGACACGCATAGATCCATTTCTACTTGCAATCTCTAACTTTAAGAGTGCTTTCGGGGCAGTTTTAGTTGCTTCGGTTTTAGTGCAATATTCCACATATTAGTGTTTACTATCCTATTGACTGCTTTATATGCTATTTTTTGGTTATCTCAATTCGAACTGTTATATACTGAAACCTAGTTTTATAGTTTAAATTCCTTATTGTCATCCCTCTACTCCCCCTATTTACCCCTGGGTTCTGGTTTTGCCTGAATAACACGTAAGGGACTTCGAAGTCAGACAGCTATGGAGGCTTCTTTTGTCTCTACTCCTTCTGCTACAGAAAATCTCCTTTCTGCTTCGCCAGTCACTATTGCTTCAGATGTTTCCATCCCTGCTGCTTTGGATAATTCACATCATGTACCAGTAGTTGTTCCCCCTGACTCCTCTCCCCTAAAAACCCTGGCTCAGGCCCAAACTCATGCCAGGGATAGGTCTGAGGTATTTAATGCTATGGGTATTATTCCATGCACAACAGCCTATAACAGTTGCATTTTTATTGGGAAGCAAGACATTTCCATGGACACACAGGAAGAGCGCCTAGCAGCCACTATAGCCTCTAATCTTGAGGAAGGCCTTAGTTTACCAAGGGCTAGGGGCCATATAGATCATTCTAACAACAATATGGTAAATAGTGTGCTTTCAACCCCTGCTCAATTATATCCTAGGACGCCTACACTGCCTGGTATGGTGGATGTCTCTGTAGCTAACGCTACAGACTCATCGGTGGTGACAAAAGAGGCTGTTGACCGCCTTTCCCCTCCTGTGGTCAATGGGAACAATGCTATTCCCTCTACTAAACTTTTGCCGGTGGTTTATGCCTGTTAGGGGTGTAAATCACACCTCCTCTACTCATGTTACTCTTTCTGCCAATCTAGCTGGAACTCCCAATACTCCTACAGTGAAACCCATTGTGTTTAAAACTCCATTTAACAAATCCCATAATCTCACCCCTAAAACAAAATCTAATTCGGGTACCCAAGGGACACCTATCCAAGGGAAAAAATCTCTAACTTTTTTGGAAAGAGGACTGCAACTAGTACCTTGGTCAAATCTCTACACTCACTTCCTATAGTGGCCACATTGGAACATTCTCATCTAGTCGATATAGTTAAGAAACTAGTGATTGAAGACCCTCAAACTCAGGATATTGATGATATTAGCATAATAGAATGTGCAGATAGGGCAATCGCTGATAGCCATCTGGGTCTCAACTCTAATAATACAAACAATGTCACCCAGCAAATTTGTGACGATTCCTATGTGGGCTCTCCCTCTGATCTCATCAATTTTATTGATGAGTATACAGAAAAACAAAATTGGCTGTGAGAAAGGGGTCTACTCCCTGACTCTAAAAAGGATCATGGCAGCAAGTGCATTCTGCATCATACTCTTAAAGAGGCGGATGACAGAATTAAACTTTCTCAACCTACCCTTTCGGCTCTGAACATGGTTCTGAGCTCCTTTGTGAGCCTGTATGACAACATTTGGTTAGATCACATTCACTTCTTCTCTCTGAAATTTATTCCAGGTTAGAGGGCCTTGATAGATTTGAAGAGTTAGTTAAAATTATTAAGGAAGACCACTTTGTAATGCCTACACATGGCTGTGAGCTCATCCTCTCTAACCAGTTAATTGTTGATGCCCAAATGGTAAATCAAGGGCTCATTGGGAAAACGTTGACTACACAAGGGGTAGTTTCAGATATGGGTTCGGGTATCATTGTTCCCCGATGCTCGGATCAGGTTATCTGTGATCATCCTCCGATGATCCCTCCAATGACATCCTGAGGGTGTGCGAGAGGTTTCTGGTATGGAGGAAAAACTCCCTACCCCTCACACCAAAGTCACTACGGAATTAATGGAGGAGAAAGTCCAAGTGGAGTCCCTGGGCTATCCTCTTAATCCTATTGTTCAAGTTCTTCCCCGTGTAGGGAGGACTGTAGAACTGGCCGAGCCACCTGAGGGAGTCCACGTCGCCTCTTCTGTGGTCCCTATATCCATTCCGACTGTAGAGAACACATCTGATCCTATTGACCTCACTAAAGAAATGATACTTCAAAAAATGTTTTCCTTGTATAGGAAGGAGAAAAAAAAATCATTCAGCAAATGAAGAAAACTAAAAATCTGAAGAATTTGAAAAACATCAATTCATATACTAATCAATTTTTTAAAAATCTTTTTCTAGGCAAACACTTTAGCTCCTACAACCCCTTCACTTGTTTCCAAGGGGACGGGGAATCTTGCTGAACCTGCAGTTTCTGTGACCTCTATTCCCAATATGGTGGCCACTCCGGCCACAGTTAATTCACTTCCCTCCACATTAGTACTATCCAGTTCATCTGACGCCTTGGTAGATGGCCCTACTACCATCAATACTGTTCCTTTAGTAGTGGGGCCTAATACTGAGGGGGTTGTGGACATTGCGGTCTCCAGCCCTTCTATAATTGTTTCAGCTCTACCAGAACCCACGTCCACCAACGCTTCAGCTGAATCATGCCCCAACTCTATTACCAAGCCGCAGGATTCCTCTGCAGTTGTTGAAATCTTAACTATTCCATCTAATCCCATATCTGGGGAGGATTCTCGTCATCCAGATACCAATATCGCATCGATCACGGCAAACTTGGTTAATATTGACATGGTTAAACATCTATTCCAGGCGCTACTTGTTCCTAAAATTGTTAGTGGGGCAGTGCCTAATTCAATTATAATCCCTTCTCAGGATGGGGCTCCATCAACTCCTTCTTTATCTTTGGACCCCCTTCTCCCTGCCGTTACTGAGGGTCATCCTGCCAATACCGAGCCTATAATGAGGGACCGTCTTATGGGAGCACGATCAGTGGGGGGTCCTTTCGTACCTAACTCTCTTAATTTAGCTCATCCAAGTATGTCTAGTGCTGGCCCCGCCATGGGCAATGAAGATGATCGCCCTGGGCCCGATTTTGCCCACTACAGTAATTCTTTCAATTCATGTGAAAGATTCCCTGTGGGTCCAAACACAATCCAAAATAGGTCTATATTAAGGGGTGCAAGGGGCACTGACTTGCAGACTGACTCCTTAACTCAGTTCACCAAAAAGATCACCGATTCTTTACCTCAATTAGCAGAAGCGAAAGATCTGCTTGATATTCTTCAGCTTTCAAGTCTCTGGGGTCAAGACATGCCAATCTGTCTTAATCGCAGCAATATTTTAAAGATTTTTCAACAATTACCCTCGCTCTCTCTCATTTCTAGTTATGACATGGATAGTATTTTCTTTCCCATTCAGGGACGGGTAGATGTTAGTAATATCGTTCTTAAATCAAGAGTGGTCCTGGAACTGATTATGGGGCATAGGGAAGGGTTAAAGCAACTTGGTTTCGAAGCAAACCTACTAGAATCCACTCAGTTTCCCAGTAACAAGGGAGGGGGTGCAGACTATAGGGGAAACCTCACTATGGTATATCACCCGGAAAGAGTTCCACAGCCGCAACGGAGGCAATTTACGCCCAGATTTAATGGAAACTCTCCAAACTGAGCACAGGTTACCGCAGGTCTGTGGAAATGAGTACCATCCGATTCATTCTGAACTTTCTACAAAGGTTTCCCCCTCTAATAGTTTTGCGTTTCTATCTTGGAATTCCAGAGGTAATTCCCATCTCTTTACGAATCTTGACACTGTATCTATGATTAGGGCTTCACACTGTTTTTTTCTGCAGGAAACCTGGATGATTTCTATTCCCGTTCTAGATGGATTTGATATCTTTTCTCAAAATGCTAAACCTAGTTTGGCAGGGAGGCTCTCTGGGGGTCTTCTTATAGGAATTAGAACCTCCTTTGGTTTTAGGAATAATGTTCTTCCGGATATGCCTTTTGGCATCTTGGCCCTGGAGGGGACTTCCCTTGATTTAATGGTTTGTCTCCTCCTCATGAATGTATATTGGCACAAGGGAATCTCCGCACTTGAGCCATTTCTACAAAGGTTAACGGATATGCTTCTTTCCTGGAGATCTCTGTACCCTAGAGGGGAAGTGATTCTTGCAGGTGATCTCAACTCTGACTGTTCTATTTTTTCTGAATCCAAATATGACGACTTGGGATTGGCTATGGAGGATGACTCTCGCCCAGGCCTGAAATTTGTATGGGGCCGTCTCTGGAATTTCGCTTTAGATTCAGTTGGTCTAACCTGTCTTAATGGCTACTACGATGCCATTAACTTACCTCGTCCTACATGGCGTAGATCCTTATCAACATCTACTCTAGATTATGTCTATGTAGATCATTCTCTGTCTCCTCTCTCGTCCGAAGTCGAGGTCTCTTTTAATTCATGGAGCGAACATGGTATTCTCCGGGTTTCATTTGTCTGCCCTTTTCCCATTAAGTTTCTGCCTGCTGGGGGTCCAAGCCATCTCCAAGCTATGGGACAAGGGACAGGGGTACGTTGGTCACCTATTAATATCAGTTTCCTTAACCACAAACTGATATCTTCCTTTAATCTTACCTCTTTCTTTTGGAAATTAGCAGTTTTCAATACAGTTAATTTTGATAGTTTTCTTTATGCTATTCACGGTAGTATTCATGGCCAGTTTAGGAAGACCGTCTTCAAAACATCTCACCCACATAGATTCGATCAAGAGTTGGCTAATGTAAAGGCCCTCACTCGGAAACTTATTAGAGGTGTACAAGCTCTAGACACTGAGTGGGTCGATAAAAAAATAAAAATTAAAGCCATCCACCAATAATATAAAATTACTGGGGCATTCTGCGGTGGCATGCTCATCTGAGGGTTCTGTTGAGCCTCAGTATGTGACCCAGATCCTGTGCCATATTTTGGACCTGGCGCTCAAGTTGGGAAACCCGCTCAGGCTGATACGGGGTTCTGTTTTCTCTCCTGGGCTGATCCCCAGGAAGGGTAGCTATCCCTTCTCTGGTAGTACCCTGGGTTGGGAAGATTTGGGTACCCCTCCACCCTTGGCCTCCCCTCTCCCGGATTAGGTGGTCTGGGCTCAGGAAAGTGGGGAAAGAAGGATGGATGATTTTGGGGTTGGAAGTTGGGTGGATACCTGGGGAACAAGTTCTGCCCAGGATTTGGTGAATTTCTGCCCTCCTGGGGGAAGTGTGGAGGGAAGTTCCCTGGGTTGGGCGCTTGGTTGGATCCCCCCTCTTGGGCCGAAGGAGTCCACACATAACCCAGGATTGGACTGTTTCCCTTATAGCGGGGACTTACATAGTCAGGGGAGCGGGGGACCCCATTTGTGGGACTACCTCCTTGACTCCCTGTCTTGACTCCCTGTCTGTGACTGGCCCGAGGGCCTTCTGGGCTGTGAATTATTTGGTGCAGGCAGGTTTTTAGGTCCCCCCATCTCCAAATCCAAAACGGGGGGACCTTTACCTCTGCCACCTTGGCAGCAGCAGGGGTGCTGTTGGTTTTGGGGTTTTTGGGCTCATTCTTATTTTCCACCGGTTTCTGCACCTCATAGATGCGGGTGGCCTGCTCAATGACCCAGCCTAAAGATCTTTTCTCGTGAAAATCTCTCACGAGCTGGGTCATTATGTATTTGGGTAAGGCATGGAAAAACGTATTAACAAATTCCTTACTGTCGGTGCGCACCCTTTTGGAAGTCTGCGCAAAAGCACGCTTTAACTCCTGCACAAATTCTTGTGGGGCCTGGTCCTCCCCACATTGCAAATTGTAGGCTGCCTTCCGAGCCTCTTGAGGATTTCTAAGAACAGAAAAATGTTTCAAGATGGCCGCCCTATAGGTGGACCATCTTGAATGATTTTGGTCCTCCAGCCCCGCAAAGAAACTGGAGTATTCTGGGGGAGAATGTCCATTTGACATACTGGATGCAGCTACTGCTGTCCTTCAAATGGAAAGTCTCCATCATTTGCTCAAAGAGCTCCAAGTGTTCCCAAACAGAATACTTGGAGTTCTTGTGATAAGGCGTGATGACACTCCTGATTGCCCTAATCTGTTTTAAGGGGTCCTTAAGCAAGGCCCTTTTTGCCTTATTGGCCTTTTTGGTTCGGGTAACCCTGGTCCACTCATCCTCTGACTCAGAGGCACTGCTCCCAGAGGTGCCCGTCTGATCTTCCAGGTTTTCACGGATTCTGCGAGCCTGGGAATGGCTGGCAGAATGTGGGGACCTGGTCTCCTGTGTCCTGGGCCGCTCAGAGGAGTCTTCAGATCCCTTCTTGCTGCCAGGATTTGATGGGTACCCCCCGGACTGACCTAACTGGGTAGAGGTTTTTAGGATGTCCTTAGTGGGTCTACTTTCCTGGGGTTCCCCACTAAATTGCACTGTGCTTGGGTGCCCATACCCGGCTGCCCGCCCATCCATTCCTGGGAGGTACTGGCCTATGAACCCCATACTTTTGGCTGGAGAGTAATCTGCCATCCCTGTGACCCTGTGCTCATGTGCGCCAGGGCACATGGGGGTGGCAGAGTCCAAGGACTGGGAGAGATGAAGGCCTCTGGTACTAGGGCTCCTGAGGTTATGCTCAGATGTTTCCCTTTCCCAGCGAACTTCATCTCTGTCAGCCCCTGCTCCCTGTTGCAATGCAAGAGCCTGAGCTTTCAGTTCCTCAGTTAAGGCCTTACTAGACTCTATCAGTCTCTCCTGCATGGCTTCCTGTTGCTGGAGCCTATCATTGTGCTGACAGAGAGCCTCATTTTCTCTCTGCGCCTCCTGATTGGTCCTGGAATACTGGGCCAGTCTTTGCTGCAGGGTGGTTACCTCCTGGGTGCCATCCCTACTGGCCTGCTCCTTTCTTGTCAGAGCATCTTTCACCCTCCTGGTGTGCTCTAACAAGTCATGGTGCTCTTTTTGGAGGTCAACCAGTCCCTGGAGGGCCAGGTGATTTTCTTCCATTTTCCTTTTTAAGTGGCAGACTTCCTGGCCTAAGGTATCCCTTTCCTGAGTAAGAGCCTGCATCTGTGCCGCCAGGTCGTCCCTCTGCCGTTGAAGGGCACCAGCTTTCTGCCGCTCTTCATCAAACTCTGCCTGGGTATCCAGGTCTTTCAAAATCAATTTATTGCTTTCCTCTTTCTCTCTGTCTAGTTGGATTTGCACGGTGGCTACCTGCTCTGTGCATGCCCTGTTGAAATTGATCTGTTGCTCCAGCTTTTTCTGGCTCTGCAGTAAGGAGTCCAAACTGTCTTGGTGCTCCTTCTGCAAAGCCAGAATTCTGGTATCCTTGTCAGCCTTTTCCTGTTGCAGGATATCCATATCCTCCTTTATTTTAATGATGTACTGTCTACTATCATTTTCTGACTCCTGGCTCCTGTGCAGCCTCTGCTCGGAAGAGACCAGGTCAGATTGGGCCGTTTCTAACGCCATCTGTTGCCTATTTACCAGATCTCGGCCTTCATCACATTTGTCCTGTATGGCTCCCATATATAGATACAAATATGCTGCTATCCTGACAATCTTGTCGTGTTCATCTTTAGCTTTAGGAGCCATATATAGTTCACTCAGGGCCACATGTAGTGGACCCTGATCTCTCCTTATGTCTGACCCTGTTTCAGTGATCTGGGGTGCGTTTTCCTGCAACCAGACCGCCTGGTCCTGATGAGCCCACTCACCTCTCACAAATAGCTTATGTAAGAAGTGTTCTCTGGCTATTTTGATGTCTACCAGTGTTTTCATTCTGGAAGTTGATTTCCTTCCTGACTTACAGAAGTTTGTATTTTATTTTGCAAAACAGAACGTTTCTTGAGAGCGTTCCTTTTTGAGGGGTGTTTTCACAGCGTAGCACAGCGTGGTGATCCAACAGGATTTATGTATCCTATCAGTTAGTACACTGTATTAAGCTGCACAAGCGATAGATCTAATCCCCGGCTACGAGCCCCCACTCTGTTAATGGCTCCAATCAAGCATTCCCACTAAGTCAGTGCCTTGTCTGGGATTGCTCAAGGGAAGCCCTTATTTATATATTTTTATGACAAGTTATAATCTGGATGATGAACCCTTGTATAACGCCCCTCTCTTAGAATCCCCCTGACCCCACTGAGCCAAGAAGTAGGTTTGTTTTGAAAATTAAAAAGGTTTATTTGAAAAATTAAACAATAGATATATATCACACTTTATAATAAATTAATATTTGATATCACACTTATGAGTATAATGTCGATCAACAATGGATAATGTTATACTAGCACACTTATTTTATTACTTAGGAGTTGGTACGGAAAGAACAAGGTAGCTGGGAATGCTTTATGGTTTCAAGGAGATGCAAAGATGAATAAAAGGCAGTACAGAAATAAACTTGATATGATTTCAGCAAAAGATAATATGATCACTTTTTCTCTGACAATTCACTCCCCCCCTATGCAATGTAAGGAGATGGAAGTAACACACAGTCTTCAGGAAAACAATAACAGTGCAATATGAATTCAATTCCCCCCTAGCAAGCTTAGAGCACCAGGGATGATTTTGAAACACAGGCGAAAGACTTTCAGATGATTTGCAAAGAAGGGAAAAATATGCTAACATTGATTTTAATTCCCTCTACAAGTTCAGGGTGAGTGAGAGATACTTTAAATCAGTTCAGGTCCACACCAACAATGATTAATGAGGGATTATCAGGTTGATAACGGATTTCGGTAATGGAAGCAAAGGACAGATCTTTCTACACGTGGTTGAAATAAAGCAAATGTCAAATCGCGGCACTTTTTTTCAAGTGCGTCGAGCGCAATTACGGAGGCGGTTGAATAGTTTGGTTGCTAGGTTCTGAAGGCCTGCTGATAGGAGTTCAGCTTCTAGGTTCTAGAGTTCCTTGGAGTCTGGTTCTGGAGTCAGTCTGGATCTCTGGAGTTCTGGATTCTGGAGTTCTCCGTCAGAGTGCTGCGCAGGAAATCAGTTGAAGGTTGGAAAATGAATGTCCCTGTCTGGCTTCCAGTGGCTCCTTTTATGTCTTTAGAAAGTGGGTGGGTCGGCTCATTCTGCATGCCCAGCCCTCTCGTGATTTGATAGGTCAAAGGATTCTTTGGTCCCTGATTTGAGAAGGGATAGCGTGTCAGAGTGAGTCATCATCATTTACAATCTACTGAAGAAACCCCCCTTTGCTTTTACTTGGAAAATGAATTTTTCATAACTAACAGGTTTCCCAGATACACACGTCGTTGACATTACATGTACATATCACATATCACATAAGGTAGTCTCTGTTCCAACTCTGATGTTTCTAAGAGCTTGCATTCAAAAATGACAACTTATTTTCGTTTTTGGTAGCTTTTGCAACATTGGTTTTTCATCAAATCTTTACACAGACCTGTACCCTCTTCCTGAGCATATTAATCTAAGTTATCGTGTCTCTAGCATAAATAGAGTGTTTGCAGCATTCATAATTCCCGGGGTTTTGCCTCAGAACATCACAGAGCAACCAGCCTAGTCTTGAACTGGGAGTGAATGTGTCATTTTAAAGATCCCAAAGTTGTACATTTCTGTCATCTGGTTACAATTAATTATCAGTATTCTTATAAAACATATATTTGCCTTCAATTCACTTCACTTCAGTGTTTGGGTCCGCCCCCAGAAGCTTGGTGAGTCAGAGATCACATGTCTTGCTTCTCCCAGAGCAGTGTGTTGACAGTAAACACCTAAAATCTGCATACCCTATTCAATGGAAATAGTCTGTTGTGTTGACTGAGGTCAGCAGACCAGGGGGCCACTCTGCATTTGGTTAGCATGACCATGTGATCTCCTGGGCTGTTGCTGGTAAGGGCTGGTGTGAATGCTTCCCATGGACAGAGGCCCTTTGAACTGTTTTAATTGAATCAGACTGCCCCCTGGGCCTTTGAAGTCCCAGCTAGCTCAGGATGCTGTTTAGCTTCTACAATACACGTCCCCAGTCAGAGTTTAGACCGCTAGCGCCGTTTTGTGTCCAATGCCGGTACTGCACCCATTTTTGGGATCTGTCTTGAATTAATTCCATTTCAAAAACGGGATTTTACTTGATAGTATATGATCCTTGCTTAACATTGTTTTGATGGGAATCCTTACAGTAGAATGGTGATGTGGAACACCCCACAAGAAGGTTGAATCTTTAGAGTGGTCTTGTGAGCCATGATTTTAGCAAATTTTTGACATCAAGAAAATGAATTCCCAACAGTTCTGGGTTGCTTTTGGCAATCAGCATTGCCATTCCCAATGGTTTCAGGCTACTGTGTGTGTTGCCCAATGGTGGCTTTAGGCAGTGGTGCCCTCCTGTGCTCACAAACATAGGCAAAAATGGGTGGCAGCATATTCTTCATGTTTCCCTGTGCACTTTCTGAGGAGTTCTGGCCATCATGATGTTTTCAATGCCAGTAATGCACAGTTTTGTGGTAGGGCTTGGATGCATGGGTAAAAACATCCCACAGGAGGGGACCTGGATCTGAGGGTTATTCCTGACTTGAGGCTGGGGAGCTTCTGGGAGTGGAATTCCAGCCTTCACCCTTTCCACGGCGTTGTCCTCTAGGTGGATATGTGGTGGTGGTGTTAGATCCTTGTCCTGAAGACCAGTTGTTTCCTGAACCATACTGGTTTTGAGGGGAACGAGATTGCCCACGAAAGGAACAGCGAGAACCGCCCCCTCTTTTTTGTGAAGGCCTTTGGGTAATCTGGTTTAAGGTTTTGAGAGTCTCATGCTCTTTCCTAGCTGTCTCAAGTGCTTCGTCCAAGGCCTTGCCAAACAAGTTTGTCTGCTCAACCGGCTTGTTTATTAAGGCTGCTTGGGTTTCAGGCTTAAAACCAGAGTTCCTCAACCAGGCGTGCCGTTTAAGTAGTGTACCCTGGGCCAAGGTCCTTCCCGCTGTTTCAGCAGCGTCCAAAGTGTTCTTCAGAATGTCGTGGTTGATTTGCTTGCCTTCTGATACAATCGTAAGCAGTTTAGCCCGCATTGGTTCTGGGACATCTTGAAGGCCCTTCTGCAACAAATTCCACCGTACATTTGAGTAGCTAGCCAACAGAGTGGTGTTGTTGACTATTCGGGTGGAGAACGCAGCAGTCGTGACCCTTTTTCCCAGTCCATACAACTTTTTGCCTTCTTTACCAGGTTGTGCCTCCCCTGTAGACAGGGGGACAGCTGCCCTCTTTCTCGTAGTTGTGACTACCATGGAATCTTGAGTGGCATGACCTTTAATGTAAAGGGGGTCGGTAGGAGAAGGGCGAAACAACTTCTCTACCCTGGGATTAACCGCCCTGGTCTGGGCTGGAGTTAACAATGCAGCGCTAGACGTCTCTTAATAGAGTTCAGTAAGGGAATGGCCTAACTGGCAGGAGCTTTTCCTTCAGTATGTCCTCTACAAAATCCGAATCCTACACAGCCTTCTGTGTGGTGATTTGAAAATGTTCAGCTGCCTTCTTTAAGATGGCGTTGAACTCCATTTGATCATCCACAGTTGAGGCCTGACGGACTGGGGTGATAGGAGGGGAAACCATACACAGAACGTCAGGGTCTGGGGTAGGAGTAGGGGGTGCCCAGGGTTGATCATCAACAGGATGACGGTCTTCCCAATTGTCCATGGGATCAGCAGGATCATCCATAGGGTCCCCAAAGGTATAATCGTCCTGTGTGCCGTGTGTTCCTTCCCCTCAGCCTGTCTTTGCCGTGGCTGGAAATGGTTAATTGGAGGTGGAACCTTTCTGTTTAAAGACTCTTCCGGGGCGAAGAGCGCGCGGAGTCCCGCAGAGTCCCTGGCGTCCTGTGTGCCATGTGTTCCTTCCCCTCAGCCTGTCTTTGCCGTGGCTGGAAATGGTTAATTGGAGGTGGAACCTTTCTGTTTAAAGACACTTCCGGGCGCGGAGTGTGCGGAGTCCCGCAGAGTCCTTGGCGTCCTTCGCGCTCCCGTGTGTGAAGGTGTAACTACACGAGTACTTTGGCCAGGAAGTTCTTGTTCTGCAGAGGAGATTTGGAGGAGCTGCAGCTGCAGTTGTGGGAAACCAAGGCAGTGAGCCTAAGTGAGTACAAAGCGTGTCGAAATCATTCCTGTTCATATTGGGCATTATTTTGAGGCGCACGCTAAAACTGTCTGTTGTGATCCTGAAGAGGGCGGGGGGAGAGTCGGACTCTGGCAGCTCCTTAAGCTGCCGGGCGTTCCCTGCCCTCTGGTAGTCGTGCGTAGGTTTGAAAAGTGATTGAACTGGGCTGGGCTGGCTGGGAGCCTGTCTACTTTTGGTCGCTGTTTTTATTTTTTTGTGTCCCTTGCACCAGCTGTTCAGCGGCAGCACTTGCAGTACAACGAAAATGTACTTTTGGACCCTGGGACTGGAATTGGGGGGAGGAGAGGGCTGCAAGGTTTTTCTTCTCCCCAAACAGCTGTTTGGGTGAATATTAAGCCAGTCGGCGTGGGGCTGCAAGGATATCCTCTCCCTCCTCCTTCTGCTCCCTGAGGATCTTTTATTGTAAGCTCACTGCAAGTCACTGTACAACTAATTTTATGATGTTCTAATTTGCAGTTTAATTTGATTACCACGGTTGTGCGGTATCCCGTGGTTTTAGTAGTGCATTAGCTGCAGTGACTTCTTTACCCCTTCCCTAAACTATTTTACACATTTGCATATTTGCGCATTGTATGTTCTTTTATTGGATTTTATTCGGTCTTGTATGGTAGTCTTTTCCCAGATTTTTATGGTTTTATTGTTAACTATTTTAATTGCTTTAGGCCTGTAACCTTTGTGCACTATCCATATTGATAACGAAGTCTGATACCTTACATTGATACATTGATACTCAAGTTTTATCTGTTTGGATTTGTGCCCAGAAATACTGTTTACAATTGTTCATAAGAATTTTATGAATTGTTAACTATGGGGAAAAGGAAAGCTGGGATGAGGGAAGAATGGGGGTGTGAGGGGCGGCAAAGGGAGCTAAGAAACCCAAAAATGTTAAAACTGTAAAATTGGGAAGACCCCCTCCAAAATCTACATATAATACACATAATCCCTCCCAGAGATCCCTGGATTCTTATATGGATGTGATGGGCAGTAAGATAGTGAGCTGCCTGGATGCAGCTGAGCAAGCCTCGATAGAGGGGTACCTTGGCCCAATTAGTAGTGGCAGTAGTAGCAATAATAGCGAAAGAGTTAATGGGGAAGGCTCATTTGCAAAATGGCCTGTGAGAAGTTACCCGGGGGAGGCCCAAAGGGGGTTAGGAGGTGGATCTAGAGTCAGACTCGGAACTGAATACGTTGGGTGACTTACGGTCGGGCAATGCAACGGCCGATGGTCCCCCTAGGGACCCCAGCTTGGATCTGGACTCTTCACTTGCGGGTGAGGACGACAAGATCTGGCTGGAATCCCTGGTAAAGGAAAAATTTAAACCTCTCCAGTTGGTTCTGCAATCACTACAGGCGCCGAAGGCAGGGGTTCTGAGCATATTAGCAATAATGGATGATTCTATAAGAGCTTTATCATCTAAGGTGCTTGATCTGGCTAATGTTCGGGTGGAAGAGGTGGGGGATGTCGTGCCCTGTGCTTTGTGTGTAACATTGAAGGGAGGACACTCTTCAAGTTGTGATTTGGCTAAGGTAGGGAGCAGTCGGGCACTGCCTGTTGCTGATGAAGAAGAGGTTGTCCCTAAATTGACTGGGAATGGGGCTAATTGCAACTCAGGGAGGGGAAGAGATATAGAGCCAATGGGTGGGCCAGCAGTCTTGGGGAATGTTCCGCCATAGGGTATGGGGTATCAAACTATCTTAAATTTGCCCCCAGAAGCAGTACTTTTTGTGGGGATTATTACAGGTCTGCCCAGGCTCACTAAGGGTAGCTTTGAGTCACCCATCTCCCTTATCAATAAAGCAACGCATTGGATGAATACAAAATCTGATGTGTCCTAAAGTGGACCCCGCCATTATCCGTATGGCCAGAAGAGTTGGTTGGCTCGGCACCAAGCCCAAGAATGTGGACAGAGATTGTGTATTAGGAACCTTCTCGGATGCAACAGTTGCTGGCTATCTTCTCAGTTCTAACCTTGCACAAGGCCTTAAACTGAATGGTAGCAAACTCTCTAGCAGCCTTCTTCCTCTGGACTACTTTTATGTGAGGGCGGATGGTCAGGTAGTCCCGGGATAGACCCAGGGTAGAATGGATGTATGGGGTGCAGGGACGGTGCAAGGGGAGGGGGCAGGTTTCTTGGGATCCTTTATTTGCCCGCATCAAAGAGGGGGGTTGGAGGTTAATCCCCACGAAGAGAGGGTCCAACTACACAAGGGAAAGAGCACCTACTGGTGTTCCAGAGCTGGTCAATCGTTATGAGGTCCTCAACTCGTGTGAGGACCTTGATTGACAGTCAGGTGTCTCAGTGAGCAGGGATGCTCCAGAGGTAAGGGCAGGGGTGCAGGGGGTAGCATCTATTTTAGCAAATAACTCCCCGGCCAGTTCACCGTCAGAGCTCTGTCTGCTTTCGTGGAATATAGCAGGGTCAAGGGGGAAGATGGAAAGGAGAGACATCGCTGAGTTGCTGCAAGCAAATTAATTGATCCTTTTACAGGAAACATGGGCGATGGAGACCCCGAAACTGGATGGCTTTGTTTCATTTGGGATCCCTGCTAAGAAAAGAAATCGAGGGGAAGATGCTATGGGAGCCTGACAATTTTGATTAAGATCTCTCTCGAATGTAGGGTCAAGGTGGTCGAAACCTGCATGGACTTCCTCCAGGCGGTCCGTCTCTCCAGTAGAAGGGCGAATCGATTTGTATTATTAACTTTTATAACAGCCCTCACAAAGCAGAGGTAGACAGACTAGCCAGGGTTAAGGGGTTTATTGAGGGCTGCTGTTTACAGGGAGTAGCAGAAATTAATTGTAAATCTGGGGGATTTGGGGGTGATTTTAACCTTAAAATGGGAATGGCCATGGCTAAGGACCTACTAGACCCCTTAGAGGATTTGTCTTCGAATATTCCAGTACCAATATTGAGAGACTCAAGTGGTTGCATTAAGGGACTCCAAATGTGTTCTTGGTTAATGGTCGCTTGGCTCCAGATATTTCGGGCCTTGTGACTTTTAATAACCATTTGGGTTCCTCGACTATTGATTATTTTTGTATTTCTGTGAGTCTTTGGGATCCGGCCCTGAGTTTTGAGGTGATCCTGGATGTGAATAGTGACCACCATCCCATCCGTTTGTCCTTAAAGGGGATGTTGGGGGTGGAGGCTCCAATTAACTCTATATCTTGTCCAATTGAGGTGGTGGTTCCCGGCTCAAGAAGAATTAAATGGGGGACAATCAAGGAGGAGAAACTGCATATAGAAACAATCTCAGATAATGCAGCCCTATTACTTGGTATATTGGAGGGTACTACACCGCCAGAGTTAATTGTGGATCAATTTGTTGAATTAGTGGGAACCCTTTCTAATAAATGTACGATAGTAAACAAGGTCAATGGGAGAGTGTCTCGCAAGGGCTGGATTGATGAGGCTTGCAGAAGTGCAAAGAGAGTGCTATTGCGGACTTGAAAGGCCTTGTCCTCTAGTAGAAGAGCAATTGCTCAGGACAGGGCACTATACAAAGCAGAGCTCAAGAGAAGGAAACAGGCAATTGAAGGGGCCTCTTGGGAGGGCTAAATACAACGATCAGAAGGCCTTCTGGGGGTTTGTGAAGGGGGGACCTTCGGGTTCATGACCAATGAGGCTAGTGGTACACCCATGTGGAGGAAGCAGCCTGGTTGGAGCACTTTGGGAATCTGTTTAGGGGAGAGAATACGAGGGGACGTGTAGTTCCATTTTCCCCCTGCATAAAGTTTGGGTTGGATGATGTAACAAAGGCCATAAGCCCGCAAGCCCATAATCGTGCGCCAGGCCCTGATGTGATACCATCAGATCTCTTTCACGACCCCCTGGATCTGTGGGCACCTCTCTTAACGGTGGTATTTAATGCCTGCATGGAATCAGGTAGATACCCTTCATCATGGAAAAAGGCTATTATATTTCCTATATTCAAGAAGGGGGATCATGCAAGCCCAAGCGCATATAGGCCAATATCGCTATTTGACACTTCCTTTAAGATCTTTGAGTGAGTGCTACTAGAAAAACATTGAAACCTGGCTTTCGGAACAGTCGGTCCTATCCGACATTCAGTTTGGTTTCTGCCCGGGAGTAGGAACTATGGAGCAGAGCACCAATTTGTATCTCCTTGTGGCCAATTCAGTCTTTTGCAGGGAAGAGGTGGTGTACCTAGCGTTTATGGAATGGAGCACAGCCTTTGATAAGGTAGACAGGTTGAAGCTTTGGCCCGTGCTTGGGTCCATGGGCTGCCCTGGGGACATATTGAGGGTTTTGGTGGAAATTCATAGTGATAATGAGGCACGTGTGCGCAGCGGTCCGGGGGGGGGTGTCCGGTCAAAGTTTCGACTCAAAAGGGTCGGATGACAAAAGGGTTTGTTTTAGTGTAGGTAAAAAAAGTTGTTTTAAGGTCGGGTGTGGCATGCAGCAGGGCTGTGTCGTGGCCCCAATTTGTTTTTGCCTATATATCAATGGCCTCTTGAAGCATTTGATAAATATATTGACAAATTTTTTGGTATGGGGGTGGGGGGGTCGGGCCTTTCATGTGCTAGCTTATGCGGACTAT
This sequence comes from Ambystoma mexicanum, assembly GCF_040938575.1. NCBI lineage: Eukaryota > Metazoa > Chordata > Amphibia > Caudata > Ambystomatidae > Ambystoma > Ambystoma mexicanum. The sequence goes on along the minus strand of NC_090923.1, from coordinate 1,341,210,881 downwards.
ACCGTATTGCTAGCCAGGACCCTGAGATCATTACAGACATTGGTTAATGCATATGCAGCATTTATGAGCAATTTGGGGCTAAATATTCATTAAAAAAAAAAAAAAAATCGGCTGTAATGGCTTTTGTGGGTAGAAAACGGCCAGTTGCTAGGCGACCCATGCTTTGTGCCGGAGAAGTTAGCCCTAGGGTGAAGGCTTTTTATTACCTGGGGATTAGATTCTCGGAGGCTCTCACAGGGAAGTCGCGCCTAATCAAACAATCGGTTAAAATGAGCCAACAAATAGGGGTAATTTTTCTTTTATGTCCCGTTGTGAGGGCCAACCGCTTGATGTAGTATCTAAGATCTATGTAGCTCAATCAAAGGCAGTTACTTTATATGGTGCCCCATTATGGGGTTTCCAGAAGGCCGATGAGTTTCAAGTAAAGGAGAAGCAATTTTTCAGGAGATTATTGGGGCTCCCTAGCTCTGCAGCGTGCATATCCATTCACAGAGAATTGGGCCTGGAATTCTGGGAGGACCAGTGGTCGTTGATCCCAATACATTTCTGGGTTCGGGTGTGGGCGAATGTACATGCCTCACTCTGCCATTTTATTATTAGGTCTGTAATGGGTTGGGCGGGGTGGCAAAGAATCCCTTGGCTTGACTATATAGATAAAGCCCTAGGAGAGGCCAATCTAACTATTCTTTCTCCTCCAGCTGCCCTTTTAACAAAAACAGAGGTGAATAGTTATAAATTTGTTTTGGGCGAAGTCTTTGCTAGGAGGAGAATGCTTTCTGAGTATGAAAGTAACTCTGTAAACTGCTTGCAATGATCAGTCGGCCTCATGAGATCCAACCCCATTTAATTTGGGGTTCCTACAAATAAATTGCTGGTTAATCACGCGGGCGAGGTTCGTTTGCCTCCTTCTGCGGGGGAACACAGTGAACTGGAAAGGTTATCTAGATTCCGCTGAAGATTCCAACAAATATTTGGTGCATTTGTTATTGTTCTGTCGGGGGAACATTGGGATCCGGGGAGTAACACTAATTCCAGTTCTCAGGGAAGCCAAGATTCGCTTTGATAGAGCAGCTATTTCATTTCTTTTGAGCAGACTCTGTTTTGGCTGCATGGGCACTACTCTCCTTTCTGAAAAAAGCAATGTATTTTAGAAAGGGGCTTTTGAGGCTACAGGGTGAGGAATGTTGTTAAGTCCTCCGTAGAACTGTAATGGGAAAGGGCATATAGATTTTAGATCTGTTTTAAATTTTGTTGTTGTAATGGCAGTATTGCACTGTATTACATATGGTATTATATTGTTGGACTGTTTTTGTAGATGTATAATGTGGGTTTTTGTGTCCGTCTGCAAGGCAAGGGATTTTACTATTTGAATGTACTGTTTGGTTTTATATGTTTTATGTATTTTGAATACAAAATAAACCTTTTTGACTGACTTCACTATTACCATCCTGTATGTAGGTGTTGATAGACACCTAGTCGTCTGTAAGGTCAAAAACATTCTGTTCATGAGCATCCTCAAAGGTCCTCTGAAACTTAGCCATAGGCGTAAAAGGAAGTTCCACACAAGGCCTCTTCGGAGCAAACCTTTCTGAAAATTCAACAAACTTCTCCAGTCTGTTCATGCACCCCTCAAACTTCTCCCTGGTTCATGATGATGAACCAGAAGAGGAAATGGATCTTCTTGACGAATTTCCTCTTCAGAGCTTCGAGATTTTCCTTCTAAAGTCTTGGATAAAGACACAGGGCTCTCAGAGTACCCTTTTCGAGGCTCTGGGCGTTGTGACATGTTTTTAGACACATCTTTAGGCTGTTCTAACTGTTTCGACGTCTGTTTCGACAGTTCCTTTTGTTTAACCGCCGAAGCTATCCTTGCGATACTATCCCTGATGCTCGGGGCTTCAGGGAGCTGTGGTGGTTGAGCCGGTGGCTGCGCAGTGGATTTTGGCAGCACTGCGGCCTTAAGCGCTGTCAGAGCTTTCTTCTGAAGCGTCTCGACGGCCGCGTATGATTTGGTGCTAGCGACCTTACTTTTGTATTGCCGGGACGCATGCCGCTGATGCGGTTGCGGGGAGGGCTAACGATCTTGAGGACCAGCGGGCACCACCAAAGTATTTGACGTGCCCGTTGGCGCTTTGGAGCGCTTCGACTTGACCGCTGAAGCAGAACCGTGGGTTGTGTGGTTAGTGTGGGAATCGGGTGCGTCCCAGTGGCCGGGATGTATCGTCCCCATAGCAGGACTCACGTCGTGCCTATCGGGGCCGGGGACGGATGCTGCAGAACGAGAACTTTCTGCAGTAAGGTCAATGGCCTCCGAAGTGGAGCCTTGGTCATCGCTAATCCCTTCGTAACACTCGGCGGCTGTGGCAGCAGGGGAATTACTTTCGACCTGCCACATACCGTAGGCCGCCCACCGCTGCCAACAGCGCTCCTTAAGAGTCTTAGGCCGTAGGAGTTTAAAGGCCGTACAGGCTGCCTCATTGTGGTCCAGGGGAAGACAATTGTTGCACCGACGGTGCTTGTCTTTCCATGGGTATTTCGCTTTACAGTAAAGGCAAAATCTAAATGGAGTCCTGCCCATAGTGCAGGATCGTGCTAGTGACGACAAACCCAAGGGAACAAAGAGAGGGGAAAATGAAAGGCATTCTTGAAAAGAATATGACCACCCCAACCCCACTCTCCCTACTGTAAAGGCCGGTCAGAGGGCCCAGGCACATGGTCGGCAGCGCAGACCGGATCAACAGCAATCGAAATTCTGTCATCAGCAGTCTTCGGTGGTGGCACAGGAATCAGCCGTCGAAGAGAGTGACAATGAGAATGAAAAACGACCAAAGGTTGAGAAATATAACAATAACACAATGTTTTATGAAGAGCTGCGCGTTAGGGCGACCAGATAGCTGGGTGGAAACAAACAATCTGACGGACCTTGACACGTGAGGGATTTTGGGTACACTACACGTCACGTTAGGGATAGTGTTACAGGCACGCCCATTTCGACGTCCCCTTTCGATTCTCAAAAGACAAGATGCAATACTCTGCGGTTACCACTCGATGTCGGACTATATGCACAGCATGTGATTCTAAGCAGATTAACAAGCATCAGAAAACTACCCAGCCCTCCCCATTAGGGCCTCTAGCGCTCTCACACATTACGCTGTGTGAGGGATTAACAAGTGCAACGCAACCTTAAAGCCACATTAGTGCACCCCCTCACGAAACCTTGGAACACGCAGATTTAAAATGGACCCCAGCACAACAGTACTCCTGCAGAGCTTTCCGTCAATTGGCAGCCACAATGGATGCACCTCAGACAGCGGGCACACTGGATATCCCAGGCAACGATCACAAGGCTTCCACCAAAGCAGATATTCGCCAACTGTTAGGCGAACTACGGTCGCGGCAGTCACAGACCTGCAGACAAGAAAGAACAAGGTTGAAGACAAGCTTGAGGCACTAGAGAACAACCAATTGTCCGCCGATATCGTAGAGATGAAAATGGAAGGGTGCTTCCAGGACCTGGAGCACTAGAGACAGACCTGGAGGCCAAAATAGATGACCTCGAAAATCGTGAAAGGCACTCCAACATCTGCATCAAGGGCTTAAAGGAGTCCCCAGGTGAAATAACGGTGGCCCTCTTAAAGCGAGTCAAGGCTTTAGTGAATTTGCAGTTCAATGAACCCCCAATGCCGGAACTCGAATTTGATAGAATACACAGAGGGGGAGGCCCCCCCAACAGTCTGAGGTCGGTCTTAGCCAAATGTCATTAATTTAGACAAAAAGTGAATATTGTCAGAAAAGCCAGGGAAAAGGAGCTAATCAAATTCGAAGGGTCCCGAGTCCCGATATAGCAGGACCTATCCGCGTTTACTCTAATCAAAAGGAAGGAGTACTGACCGCTGATGACCTAGTTACAAGAGCAGAAGATCAGGTACAGATGGGGGTTCCCTTTTTTTGCTGAACTTTGACTAGCGCGGAGGAAGCTAGCAACGTCTTGTCACGGCTGAAATCGGAGTATCGAGGGGCAGAAGTGACTGGCATACAGACACTGCAAAGAAATGCTGGACAGGCCAGCAAGTCACAGCCAAAGCGAGGACGTGCCCAAGGCTCCAGGAAATACCAAAGCTACAACACCCCATGACCAAGACGCCCACCTCTAGACTGAACACTGTTTAGTTCACTGCAGTGCGCAGGCATTTCTTTACTGAGCGTCAAAGGGGAGAGGGCCTTCCCCGTTGCTAGTTGAGTTATGCAAGGGGAGGGAGACTCCTGAAAGCTCACCCCCCACCCAAGAAAACAAACAAGGTTTTTCTTTTGTAATCTGAATGTCCTCTACCATAAAGCGAGGAGTGCAGAGAATACAAACGCAATCCAACCACACGGGTATGATTGTAGAGCAACCTAAGTCATCGTCGAAGACGATTGAAAACGCAATAACAATATGGTCCTTAAATGTAAAAGGGCAGAACTCACCGGGTAAGCAATCAATGCTTCTGAGGGAATTTAAGCTGTTCAGGCTATACTTACAATTTGTACAAGAAATGAGGGAAGATGATGACGCCATTTGTTTTGTGAAAAGAAGGTAAAGTAAGAGCTTTGTATAATAAGAGGGCTCGGTGGAAGTAGTGGTTGTTGTTTTAGCTTGTTATTTTAGCATATTGTTTTTGTGTATTACGATTTCTGTGTAAGAGGCCAGAGGTGGGCCGGTGTTGGTAAACAGGGTTGGGAAGTGTGTAGTGTGGTAATGTGCTTCTGTGTGTGGAAAGGGGAGGAGGCAAATGAGTGACAGGGGTCGACAGGGAGGCGGGGACAGTGGACAGGTAGTGACTTCTGCAATAAAAGTGTGCACAGCGCATAAAAGTAAAGATTGGGGATTGCTGAATAGTACAATTGCAAAGGTGGGAGGGAGGATGCCATTTCAGTATATGTATAAAGCATTACAAATGTATTGAGACAAAATTGAGAAGTATCACAAACAGTGGGTGGTAGAGACACAAAAGGGGATGCCTCCCTCCTGGCGAGAGCAGGGCACCCACAATAGGGGGATATTAGATCACATGGGCACGTTCTTAGCTGCCAAGTACAAGGGTAAACACCTTGAAAAGAGAAAAGAAATACTAAATCTGTGGAAGATGATAGATGATATGGAGGACACTGATCAGGAGGGGGCACCAACCACAGAGGGCGTAGCTATAAATGTAATGTCTGAAACAACATAGGAGAACAAAGCTGTACTCCCACATACAGGGCTTTATCCATACACCACTCGTCCATCCACGCGACACACAATCCCAACATATGTGCCTAACCCAGCCACTACCCCACCTCTGCAAAACAAAAGAGGTGATGGCTGGAAGGTTTGGAATTAATCCTAACCTCTGGCATTGCTCTGGGCAACCCTCCAGACCATTGTTCTTTGCCAGCCAAGCCGTTACAAAAGGGGTAACACCATATGCAAATCAGGCTTGGTCCCACCCCAAAACGGGCAGTCCAGCCCAAACTGCTTGGTCAGATACCTTCTGCACGAGACCACAAGCATACCCAAACATGTTTCGGCCTTGTTGGCCTCATCAGTGAGGAGTAGCTTGGGTCTCTACATACCAACACCGAGTGCTATCCCGCAACAGGACAGTAAGATACAGAAGGAGCTAGAGAAGGCATTGGAGGCTACGCAGGTGGAAATGGCTAGATTGAGGGTGGCACAGGAAGGAGGAGGGAAGAAGGGGAATGGGTTAGATGAATAGAGGGCAGGAGATATTTTGTTCAGACTAGATAGTTCGGCAATCAAGGATGTGCACATTGATAAGGAGGGGAGGTGGCGAAGGGCGAGCAGGAAGCACAGGGTTCGGGACTGTAAGGTCTGACAGGGCTGTTGAACGAGAGTTAAGGGAAGACGAATGGGATACCGTGGATGAGATTGAGGATGATGAAGGGGATGAGCAGATGCCAGAGATCACTGCACGGGTGGAAAGTTTGTGGGGGCCCCGGTTAAGGAACAGGTTTGGCTGAGTGGCAGTAGCAAGGAAAAAGGGAAGTGTTGGACATAAAGATGGAAGGAACACAGGTACCCAGATGCCGTTGTTGCCTAGGTAGGGCGCACTATGTGCAGAGGGCGCAAATGGACAACAATAATCTGATTAAGCTGCTCCCGCCCTTACGCCCCGGGCATTGAAAAACAGACAGCAGGGATTCCCTTGGCTGTGGGGGATATGAAAAGTTTGCTTGTTGCAATAGTGGGGGACCAAGAACGGGACATGTGGGTTAAAGCAGGATATCCTGGAGTAAAACTAGACGATGACGCACACGATGATGCGCTCTTTAACAATATCAGAGCGCAAGTGTGGGACGCCTTGCAGCAAATGTACCCTGATACCCCAGACCTGCAGTCTATCATGCAGTACACCATGGGGGACGATGACGACCCTGCACAGTATATTATCAAAGATTAGGATGTGTGGCGGGCAGAGATGGGGGACCAGTGGGACCTGTCAGTTCCTCTTTTTTATTTCATTGTTAAAAGGTGTTTACCCAAGGAAGTGCAGAAGGCGCTCAAAAGAATTGTGGGCATTGAAGCGAAGGGGTGGGCCGAGATACATATGATCATCATACATCAATGTAAAAGAATAAAAGAACGAGAAAAGGAAACCGCTCAACGGCTGCAGGGCAATACCATTGAGTGCGCAAACAGAGGTGGCGGAGGAGACCCAGGCCCCTCCAGATGTCAGAATAGAGCGTGGTGGGAAACAACCCTTTCACATTTCCAGGCACCAACACATAGCCCGACAAAGACAGCCCACAGAGAACTCTTACGTGCCAAGTCCTGTCCATGAAGTCTACCCTGACGAGGAACCCTTGGTGGGCGCCGAGATAGGTAACAAGCAATTCATCTTCATGGTTGGCACAGGTGCCCCTAAGTCATGCATCAGTAAGGGAAACTTCCCATTATCAGGTAAAACACTTGACACACAGAGCTTCACTGGGGCTGCCGCCAAGGTTCCCTATACGAAAGAACTTGACATCAAACGTGCACCTGGGTTATATCACGAGAGTTCCCCGATAAACTTATTGGGGTGAGACCCATTGAGTAAATTGAATATGACCATCTCCTTCACAGACCAAGGGATACTGTACGCCACTCCGGGAATGTGTGTCATGAGAGCAATAGTCATAATACATGCGCGGGGAGCAGAGGATGTGGTTCGCAGTATTTCTGTGGACCCTGATTTGTTCGTGTATGGCATAACAGTGCTTCCCGAAGCAGTGTACCAAACTGGCAAGGATTGTTGGTGAGTGCCATCTGACTTCTTTTTCTGACCTGTGGTGTCCTCTGAATTGGTGGCAGGAACAATATTGTCCCTACATTTGCAGGGTCTGGTGGTGTCAGCTAGATGGAAGGGTGCGAGTGGCGCACAGTGTTGTGTATTGACCCTACAATGCCTCTCAAAGAAGTGACAGATGCAGATTTGTTTGAATATCAGCCAGATGATGGCGATATTGTGCTAGCGATTTCTATCCCTTGCAACATTATGAAAGTGCAATGTTCTTTAATGGCTCTCGTAGCCCCGCCCCCTTCACTGAGACAGACTTAGAACAGAGGCTGTGGACACCAAATGCTAACTATGTTGGGATCTTGCAAGGGGTGACCCCAGTTCGAATAACACTCAAGCCAGCAGCAGTATTGCCTAGAATGAGGCAGTATCCCTTATCAACAGAGGTGGAGAAAGGGATATGGGACACCATTGTTGCCCTACTAAATCAGGGGACAATCTTACCATCTACTTCCCCATGCAACACAGCTATTTACCCGATAAAAAGGAGAAAGGGGGGATTTGGAGAATGAGTCAGGATTTGCTCCCTCTTAATGACATTGTACAGGCAGAATTTCCAGTGATCCCGAACCCTGCGACAATACTTTGCAACATCCCCAAAGAGGCGACCCACTTTACTGTGGTGGGTCTCAAAAACGCCTTCTTCTCTGTTCCCCTGCAGCCCGAATCACAGTACCTCACTGCGTTTACACATGGAGGGATGTGCTTTGAACACACTAGACAGCCTCAAGGGTACTGTGAGTCCCCCAGCATTTTCAACAAAATACTACACGCCGATTTAGGCAATATTCAGGTGCCCAGTACCATTATTCAATATGTTGATGATTTGCTAGTGTGCAGTGTTAGCGAGCATCAGTGCAGGAAGCACTCCATAATACTCCTACAACTCCTGACCCGGAAGGGATGCAAGGTTGACAAGGCAACATTTCAGTACTGCCTCCAGGAGGTGCTCTACTTGGCTCAATTAATTTCTGTAGATGGCAAAAGAATAATTCCTAATCGTGCCGTCTCTGTGCGTGCCACCCCACAGCCCACAAGAGTGAAGGAGATCCAAATGTTTTTGGGACTATGTAATTATTGTAGGGCATGGATACTTGATTATGCCGCATACACAAGACCCCTGTAGCAAGTCCTCAAGTAAGCTCAGAAGTGTAACAACAAAATAGTGTGGACAGAGGATATGCGTACCAATTTCAATTACCTAAAAGAGGTCATCTCCACTGCTCCAGTGTTAGCAACCCCAGACTACACGTAGGAGCTCTACCTATTTTCCCACTCCAACAAGCAAATTATTATGACTGCAGTGTTGACGCAAAAGAGCACCATGGGCCACAAGCCACTGGTCTATTACAGTGGCATCCTAGATTCAGTTATGCAGGGTCAATTTGCCTGTGAACAAGCCCTTGCTGAGGCAGAATTTGCCATTGAAATGAGTTTAACTATCGTTACGGGATGCTCCGTAACACTGTACGTAAAGCATGCAGTCTTTACCATTTTAGAATGCTCCAAATCCACACTGACCACACAGAGAGCATCCGCATAGCATACAAGATTATTTTATCTAGTCCAAACATTCACATTGTACGATGCAAAACTGTTAACCCTGCCATCTTCCTGACCGAAATGTGTTCCGACGAAGACTTGGCCAACCATGACTGTGTAACTTTTGAGGGAGAGTAAGATGATATTCCAAAAGAACATGATAGACCACTGAAGGAGGGGAGGTCCTCTCAGTTGACGGGTCAGCCACAATTGACCAGGACACAGGCTTGCGACACACTGGTGCTGCAGTGGTCCGTCTAGTGGATGGGGAATATGAAACAAAAGTGCAGATGAGGTTACCAATGCATTTTTCAAGCGGCCTAGCTCAAATCCCTTACTGAAGCGCTTCAAGCATTCCAAGGATGCCACGTGACCATTTACTCCGATTCAGCATAAGCCACCACCACAGTGCATGCAGGTCTTGCACGGTGGAAAAGAAGGGGATTCAGGAGGGCTGACATGCTGCATTATTGGACAATCTCATCCACCGGCTGTACCAGTCATCTGTAGTGGCAGTCGTGAAGTGCACCATGCACCGCCCACACTAATAATACAGATGAGGTCTCACTTGGTAATGTCGACGAAGATGCGGCAGCGAAAACGGCAGCATACCTTCTGGTTGTGCAAGTATCGTAGTATCCTGTGTTAACACCTAACACGGAACAGTTGCCTGCACCGTACAATGCCTTACCAATTGAGCAGTTGATTGATTTAAAGGGGCGGGCACCGCATGCAGAAAAAGAGCTCTGGGTGAAGAGAGGGTGTAAACAGTCTGCAACATATCTCTTATGGAAGCAAGAGATATCAGGGAAAGCGGTAATTCCCCATGAGTTATTAATAGTTGCCTTCGATTAGTTGCATCATCCATCACATGTTTCCAAATACCACATTGCAGCAGACATTGAGGAGGTCTGATTTGTCTCCAACCTACAAGAAAATGTGACCAACATGGTCATACATTGCACTAAGTGTCAAAGTTACAACACAGGCCTCACATTAAAAACTATCAGAGGCACCCTGCCCCGCTCTACTGGCCCATTCTGCGAACTGCACATTGATTATCGGATATGGTCGAAAGATGCAATGGATCTTGTTACCTCATTGTGGTCATCTGTCCTTTCTCACGATGGGTGGAGGCAGGACCTTGTGCATATCCAGACGCTAAGTATGCCGCCAAATTCTCAGTGCGGGAGGTTTTCCCTCAATGGGGTGTGTGCGATGTATTAAGGTCAGATAAGCGCACACATTACTGGGCATCAGGCATCAGATGTTCACCATTTACCACCCAGGACAACAGATTCGTAGAGAGGATCAACAGGTTGTTAAAAAGCAAGCTGTCGAAACTGTGCACCACATTACAAAGGAACTGGGTGCACTGTTTACCACTCGCATTATTCAGTTTGCGCACACAGCTCTGTAAAGGCCACCATTTATCGTCCCACAAAGTGGTGACAGGGCACCTCATGCACACCCGACTCTCTCCTGCTAGGTGAGCGTCAGATGCTCATAGAGCAGCATCCATCTTGGGGGAGGAATTTAGTAGCTACTTGTCCACCCTAACAAAGTAAATAAAATGTGTCTCCAACAGATTGTGCCTTCACGGACAGACGAAGCAACCAGCGCCTTGCAACGGACATGCATGCAATGACACCCCCTCTGCAGTTGTTCCCTCGTGATTGGATCTATATTAGGAATTTCGTTCGCTGGTGGAACCAACCCAATTATAACGGTCCATTTCAGGTCATTTACGCCACTGCCCTAGCCGTTAAGGTGAAAGAGCTACGTTACTGGGTGCACCTCTCTGATGTCCGCAAAGCAACCCTGCCCCAGACTGCACAGCAGGATTAAACTGCCCCATGCCCACTACATTAAAACCCCACCCTTGGTTACAGCCCGAAGACCCCTTTTAAAAGACTAAAGAAATATTATCCACAACACTGCTACGCATTTGTTTGCTCCGGGATTGCACTCTTGCAGTCCCCATACTCTTTTCTTTCTCTCTCATTCTCTAATTTCTCCTTCTCTCTTCTCCTCTCATCTCCCTCTTATAATAAAAATTCCTTTTTAGGTCGTTTTCACAATGGACCCATCTGGCTCTACCGATTCAATTTTTATTGAGAAAAGTTGTTTATATAATACCATGTTAAAGTTCTCCTATTCGTATTTGAGCGTAATGCACTATATTGCAATATTGTTCGCAATATTCATATTTGGTTTAGGCATATATCTGGATTCTGTATTGGGCCCTAGGTTTGGAACCTTCCTTGCTGAGCTCCGTTACTTGTTATGGTGTCCTTTTCCCTAGTGCAAGGTCACAGGATGTGTTTTTTGAGGTCAAGCCCACACCTCCTTTGTGGTATGATCAGGGAATATCCTGGATACCTCGCTGTTGGTTTATTTTACACAAATGGGTTTTCCACATTGTTTCTTATTTGGTGGTAAATGCAATTGATTTTATTCATTTATTCATTTTTGGTCAGCCGACACTTGTTTCGACCTGTGGGTCTTTATCAAGGCTGATACATGTTTAAAGTCAACACACATGTGACCCCAGTTGGTTGTGGAGGTGGCATTTGTGACATAATACATGTGTGTCAGTGCCCAGTGAATTAAGTGGTGAGGTAACATGGTTATTTAGTCGAATGGAGATGAAAATAGTAGTTGGCAAAGAAACACAACATATCACATTTGATTACATGTAGTTATGTACAGGCAATCCGTAAGTAGAGAACAGGGGAAGGAAGAGGGAGAGAACGTAGAAATTGAGAATTAATTGAGGTCACAGATGGAACAGTGCTAGTTATATTGAAAAGGGAGTATGTCCTCATACCTATTTGCGAAAGATGGGTGCGCCCTGTGGGGTCCTAGGATGATTGCAGATGGTCAGTCTTGCCATTGACAGCTGGGCTCCTCATTGGGCCCTGTGAAAAGGTGGAATGTCTGGCTAATTCACAATATAAGCCTTGGGTAGTTGTGTCTGAAAGGGAGATCCGGATGTGCACTCAGTGGGATGGTTTGCGCTGTGGAGCGATTCTTGCAGGGTGCATGTGACCCTAAGGTGCGGGCAGGACCCAGAGGCAGCTGAAAAAGGGGGCCCACCTAGCGGCCTAGACCGTGCAGGGAGGCCTGGCCCATACAAGTGTATGTGGCCGTGTTGGTGAGGAGCCGTGCATGAAGATGATGACTGTAGCAACTAACGCGTGTATTTACACTTGGCGTGGGTGGGAGTGCTCCTGACTGTGTAGGGTAAGAGGCCGGGGTGGTATTATGATAGTTGCTAAACACGTTTTTGGGGCTCCATAGTGTGCTGGAGCATGTCCGTTGGGAACAGAATGCCCGCGGCTGAGCAAGTGTGTATTCAGGCAATGCAATTGTGCAAGTTAATGCATGCGAAGGTGTTCGTAATAGTTGGGGGGTTAAGGTTGAGTAAGTTAGGCATGGTGTCAGCCATACTAGCTCAACCCCTGGAATTAGCCGTAGGATCTATGCTCGAGGTGTCCGATTAGTGGTGACTAAAATGACATGAGATCATTAGAACATTGGAAAACCGCTGTGCGGGATGCGCCTAGCTGGCGAACTTGCTAAAAAGGTTGGGGCATAGGGCCGTGGTGGTAATTCTTGCATGTGTATTGCAGCTGGTAGTGTCTTGTGCTCACAAGACATTACCAGCTGCAATACACATGCACGGAGCAAATCTCCGGGTCACGCACGCGTAACACACTACCTGAACCCTTATGAGTATCCTCCTCCCCAGACACAAACACGGATTACCCGCCGAGGACGCACTGATGCCGCCATCACCCCAAAACTAGGTAAGAATTGCCACCACAGCCCTATGCCCCAACCTTTTTAGCTAGCTAGTCAAATATGCAGAGCATGGGTTCCAAAGGAGGGATCATCGCCTTATTTGGAGGCTTAAAGGTTGGAGGAGGAACGCTGGTGAAGGACAAATAAAGGTGGATTTATGGGGGAGTTTGTTGGTGTAGAATTAACGAAAGGGGGGACTGTTGGGAAGGGGACACGATATTCCTGCACCCCCAAGCACTACAGAATAAGGCAAAGGCTGTCACAGGTAGAGTAAGAGACAAGGGGAGAGGTGGGTGTCCTTAAAGGATTCTGCACAATTATATTATTGCATGCTTTGTATGTGCAGTGCATATGCCGGAATAGCAGCCATCTTAAATATTAGCAGCCAAATTGGAACACAAAGCTTAAATGTAGCGCAGCAGTTAGCATCCCAAGCCTCAGTCGCGAACATAAGCAAAGGAATGGGTTGCATCCCAGGTCTGATGAGAAAGGCCATAGCTACACAGATCCATAAACCCTTCATTGTCCTAAAATTTTGCCAACTGTCAAGGCCATGGGAGGAGGGCAAAGCGTCTTTGTACAATACAATCCCACGAGGAGGGCACGGGTGTCCGACCCCCACCAGTCCCAATTTTACATTATAGCACTCACATGCCCTGGTTTTAGGGCCTTTAAATTCCAATGTACCAGCCAGCCCCAGACCACCGATCATAACCTGTTGGACCCCAGATCAGTCAAAAAGATCAGAAAGCATGGCCTTCTTGCCTTCACTTCTAGGCCACATGATTTGTGGTGCAGGGAGGGATGAGATTATAGCCCAAAACAAGGGCGGAAGACCTTGGAGAGGTGCCGGCCTGTCTGGGAGTGAGTGAAGTATGTGAGTTAGCATGGCCTCGGAAACTCCCCCTCCCCCGGCCTCTGTCTGCTCGTACCAGGTGCACTGCTACATAAGATAGATAAGATCCATATGTGTTGTTTACCTTGCAGACTAATTGCTTAGTGCTCGGCTGATGACTGATTACGAATGCAGCATCCCCCAGGTAGAAGAAGATGGACAGACGGGGCTGGGACCAATGGACTGGCATCCCCTATGGAGCAGATGACCTATGTGTAGGGTCGCACCAACCAGCCATGCAGGTTTCTACTGTATGTAATGATGTCACTGATGAAGCTGTGTACCTTTATAATGTGCTGCTCATGCAGATTGTGGCAGAACGCTCCATGGGGTTTTGGTCGTTTTGACCGGATCTAATGATTCGCATGAACCATTAGATCAGAAAATGCTACCACCAAAGGTTCGAACACCAAAAGTTCGAACCTTTGGTGGTAGCATTGTAAAAAAAAAAACAGGGGCTGCGGGGGTGTCCCCCGCATCGCCCCGCTCACTATACTTTATGCTATAGTGAGCGGGGGTTGCGGGGGACACCCCGCAGCCTTCCGTTAACAAAAAAAAAGAAAAGAAAAGGACCCTGTGGTGCCGGTTCCCGATCTTACTTAGAATCGTCTGGAAGATGCTCAAAACAGATAGTCAGATAAGGGGTGACAAAGAAGGCTCTGTACAGAGCCTACATAGGCACACGGACATTAAGTTATTCCTTGTGGGCCAAACAAAGAAAGATAGACCACCAAAAAAATGGTCGAGTGCAGGACTTTTCCAGGGATCAGGCAGCTACCATTGTGGCAGACAGGCTACAGCAAAGCGGAATCAAAAACATTCTGTATAACTGGCACCAGCTTACTCCCAAAGACATTTTCTGGATGAGAAAACATACCGGAGAACAACATGGGTTGCTCTGGTAGTCCTATAGTAGCATATCAAACATTATTTGTATATGCAGGGGGACTTCAGTGTAAGTCCCTCTGACAGAAAAATAAGTCTGAAAACTAAAAAAAAAGTCAGCAAAAGGTGTGGATTCAGGAGTTACACGAAGGAACCCCAAAAATGGAATTCTGCCATAACAAACAAGGCCCAGGAGCTTCTAGAGGGCCCACAGGGCTATATTGCAGGAGGATTGTTAGTAAATGTATCCAACCATGGGAGTGAATGGTAATGCCGCCACAAGCCATGTGATGTAGTGTGTTTGCGTGTTGGTCTTTGTGCTGCTCTTGGAAACCAACAGAACCTTTGGAGGCGCAGTCTGCTTTCCCTTTCTACACTACTGGAGGTTGTGCTTATAATCCCTATCTTACGCAAAGTGCATGGCGTGCGCACTGTGTTTTCGTGTTTCCTGTGCTCCCATGGGCCATAGGCTTAAGGAACTGCAGCGGATTTAGCAGGGAGCTAAACTCCTTCACAAGCGTCAAAAAGGTGAGAGAGAACTTCCCCCCCTGAACTGCTTCGGCCTCCAGCGCATGGTAAAAAGTTACCCGCTGCCCTCCTCGTCATCCATCATTGTTGCAGCTGGTGTCGGCGAACCGTGCTTCAGGGGGGCTGCCTTAGAGACTCCTTCTGATGTGATTTCAATATTGAACTGTATTGGCAATTGGAAGTTATTTCTATGTACATTCTCCCACATTTTCCCAGCATACACCTTGCCTGTGTGGGGGACAAAGGGTATATAGGTGAAGTAATTAAAAGGCTCGGAGAAGTTTAAGAGCTTGGCTGCCTAGACTCCTTGGAGCGGTAACTGTGGGCCTTTTTGCCCTTGTGCCCTTGAGCCACCCATCCCAATACCTCCATATGACGTGGCTCAATGATCCTCAACAGAGTTTCAATTTGGCTGGCTGTTGACTGCAGGCAGATTAACTTTGATTTATCCAATAAGAACTTCTTGCATAACGGGTGCCTTAAAATGTCCCAATAATTATAGGTTATTTCCATCTAACCGTTTTGGTGCGGGTGATGACTGCGTGCCTTGAGCCTTTGACCCATCAGAGTTATCTTCATAAGAGTGTGGGAGGTGACTGGGGGCCTGGAGCATTTGAGCCGTCCAGGTGACTTTATAAGAAACTATGTACTTTTCCCTCGAAAATCTTTTTTTCTTTTAAATGTCCTTCCACTCTGTTTGGTCCGGGTGGTGGCGGTGGGCCCAGAGCCTTTGAACCACCTAGGTGACCACCATAAGGGTGCCGGTGGTGACTGCAGGCCTTGAGCTTTTGAGCGGTCCCGGTGATCAATTTAAGAGGCCATGGAATTTGAATCGGTGCCTAGATCACTACCTAAGTGCGTATCTGGGTAGGAGGCACCTAGCTATACTCAGTGTCACTCAGATTTAAGGAAAAAGAACATAACATTAATGTAGTGATTGCTTGTGCTCCTACGTGCAAGGAGCCATTGATTTAAACTTGTAAATGCATCTGAGGAGTGGACGCCCAGTTATGGCAGAGATTGGCTCCCCAGCGTACATTACAGACGCAGAAATGCTTAAGGCGGTGAGTCTTCCCTTGCTGCCTTGACCAAAGGATGTAATGATTTTGAGAACTGATGGGGAAGATGTAAACAATAGTGTGCCAGCTATGTTGGGGGATAGAAGGGAGAGGTTAATACACCAAGGAACAACAAAGGGACCACCCCAGACTCCAGCCCCAGGGAATAATTTAATAACGCCCTTTTCCTCTTTTAGAGGACTAGCAAAATCGGTACCCGATTCACCAAAAAATAGCCCGGAAGACTGGGAAGCTAAAGGTAGCAAAATACAATCTGAATATCCAGGTACATCCTTATTTTCTGACAGAGATGACCAAATCTCTTTGTGCGAATCCTCCGATTTACTAAATGTGATCATGCACGATATAATGTCTGACTTTGGTGAGAAAAAGAAAATCGGGTTTCGGACTGCTCATTTTTTTGTGCATCTGCCCTGCCATTGGATTCCTTACGTAGACCCTCTCTATCCACCCCGGGCACCAATTTAGGTTGGAATGGCCCATGAGATCAAACCATGATAGAAATTAACCAAGTGCTATGTATAATGGTGAAACTGTATGAAGGGTTAAAAATAGATGTTAATAACAACTCATCTATGCTAAATTTGTTATTGGGGAAAATGGAAGTGTTATCGGACCTGGTTGGCACAGATACCCAGAAATGCATGGCGGTCGATTTAACAAAGACTCGCTCAAACCAAGTAGTTTGACAAGCTGATGATGTAGTTGGGGATGGTGCTGCCATGCCCTCTTAACCAGAATTTCAAGGCAAAGTGAGTCAAAGGACTGAGGTGCTGGCAAGTGTGAATGATGAAGAACTAACCTTAGAGAATGACGTGATTACATTTTTGTAAAGAGTGGCTTCCTCAATGACTGGACCGATTAGCCAGAAAGTGGAAAATTCATCTGACCAGTGTGGCCTTCCCGTGATTGTCACCCCGATTCCAGCAAATAAGGGAAAGAAAGACAAGTTGCTCCATGATCAAAATTCTGAAAATAAGAAAGAAAAAACATGTGCACCGGAAAAAATGGATCAAAACAATCTAAACAATTACCGAGTACGTTTTCTAAGCAGCCCATTGTGAGAGAGGTGCCCTCCGGTAATCTTAGGAAATGCCCTCTTGATAAGGGCTCCCGTATGTCCGGTCCCCCTAGAAAAACTGTTAGCAGGGGTGAGCAATGGTCTTGTGAACCAAAAGAAAGATGCCTCGGAAAACAGTTAATTCGCAGTAGTCTTACAAAAAATTAGAGAGCATGAACAGCAGCAGGTTAGTTGGGCTAAAGGAACACGGACTATAAATAAATACCTCCTCGACAGGATGTGGAACGGGTAAATGGGTGTTAATCCAATCACAGGCTGAAAGAACACTGAATACGCCTCATGAAGCCAATGTCTTTTCTGCAGGCGCTGTGTCTTCAGTGCAGTAGGGATACAATGAGGTGGGGTCAGCCCGGCAGGCACTTGATTTGAAAGACCATGCCTGCCAGAACCCTACTGGTGAGAAGGGTGGCAGAATCTTGTTTGATCTTAATAATAGAGGAATACGACAGCTTAATCCACCAAACAAGATACACAAGGCCCCAGCTATGATGGAGGATAGAAGGACCATGTACAATAGGGATATATTGGATAGGTTTCCGAAGGGTCCGCTTTTTAATAATGGGCCTAAATCCCAAAACTTGTGGGGATTGTGTTCAGATGAAGTAATCCTAAAGCACTCTACATTAAAGGGAATGGATCAAACTAAGACCATCCTACTAGAGAGTATCTTACCCAAGAACAGGGAAATGATCATGAAGCGTACCACAATCCTGCAACTTTTCTCCGAGATCCCGAATGTGAGGGGTATCTCCTCAATCGGCTTGAAAAGGGTTGATTTCTTGGATCGGAAAAGAACGGAAAGAGCAGTTGTAGTGCTAAACTCAAGATTTGTCCTCGATTCAATTCTTAGGGAAAGGGACAGTCTGAGAATATTGGGGTTTGATGTCACCACCTATAATATTGAAGAAAGGGAAGAGGTCACATCTTATCATCTATTATTATTATTACTACTATTATCTACACCACATCCTGAGATTGAGCATTTGAAGCTAAATATGGAATATTCAGAAGCCACCAATAATTGGGCGTGGCTCATTAATGCATCATGCAAGTAATACTGAGGCTCTCACGTTAGTACAAGAAGGAAGAAACCAATTTAGCATCATATCATGGAACACGCGCGGTCACAAGCACCTGTTTTCTGAACCATCTATAGGGGAAAAGCTCCAAATCGCTCAAATAATTGCCCTAGAAGAAACTTGGCTAATACAGGGTCCCATATTAGAAGGTTTTATAATTAAAAGTCAGCCAGCTGTGCAAGGTCCAATGGACCGTCCCGCAGGGGGCCGCCTAACCTTAATTAGATCCTCCTCTGTGTTAGCAGTAATTAAATCCTTTGATATCATCAGAGGAGTGCGAGCGACACACATTAATATTGGGGGGGAGGAGAGAACCTCTTGAAATATATGATATGATATGGCATATATAACATGCCTATACACAAGTGTTTCAAGGAGCGACGAGGCAAGGGAGGGGGAACAGAGGGAGACAGAAACAGCGAACTTACTATGCCGGGTGTCATTCAGATCGCGCAAGTGCATGGGAAGGGAGAAGGGGAAAAGTGCCGGGGGAGGGGACAGTGCAGTACATGGGATACATAGAATAGATAAAACAATAAATAGAAAAATAAGGCTTGCTGGTGGCAAGGGTAAGTACAGACATCGGGTATAAGAGCTGGTAGGAGGGCTGTAGGGATACAAAAAACAGTCCCCAAGAGCAGGGGTTCCCAGGGAGGCAGTGCATGTGTGCAACTGGCGGGGGAGGTGACCTGGGCCCGATATCAGAGGGTGGCCAGGTAACTAGCGCAGTTTCAGGTTTAGCCAGGAATTCAGCAAGGGAGAGGAGGAGAGAAAGCAGAGGCAAAGAGGAAGGTTTTGAGGTGCTTCCAGAACCAGAGATGGTTCTTCTCAAGTTTCAGGGGGGCAGGGAGGCTGCTCCAGAGGGAGGCCCCCGCCGAAGAAAGAGATCTACCACCAACTTGCTGCTTGGAGAACCGACTGACCCTGAGGAAGTTGGAGGCGGATGAGCGAAGAGCTTGAGAATGAAGATATTTACTAGTAGTAAATGTCTATTGGCATAAAGGGATGGGGTGCCTGTAAACTGTGCTTTGTGATATCCAGTCCTGTGTACTTAAATGGAGAGGGCTCACTCCGGGGAGACACATTTTATTACTTGGGGATCTAAACTCTGATTGTCTCAGCCACGAAAATGGACCAGACTCAGGAGGTCTAGGTACTATAACGGATGCCAAGAGGATGAATGGAAATAGATGGCTCTTGACCCTGGAAGGTATTGGACATTGGTCCTTGAATGAGGCCCTGTGCTTTAAAGCAACGGTTCGTTCCACACTGACCAATGGTGCCTCAAGTTCGACGCAAGATTACATCTTTGTGGATGACTTTACTATGTACAGCGATCACGCCTTAATTGAGGCAGAAGAACAAGTTACTTACCAACTGGTAACGTTCTTTCGACTGGTTGTTCCTCCATCGTATTCCACATGTTTGACATGTAATGTCCACAGCTGTGCTGCTTCGGAAATATTTCGGCAGAGGGCGTCCTGCGTCGATGGCGTCGGGTCGATGTCCCTCGAAGGCCTCCGTCGAGGGCGACGTCACCGGATGTTATAAATAGGACGCACGGCGCCCATAGCCTCAGTTTATGTTTTTTCCTTCATAACGTGTGACCTGCTCGTACACAATGCCTGCTTAACTGGACATAGCCTTGAGGGAACGCAAGCTGCAATAGCATAGGAAATTCTCCAGAGGGGCAGTCTGGGAGGGCGATGTGGAATACGTTGGAGGAACATCCAGTCCAAAGAACGTTACCAGTTGGTAAGTAACTTGTTCTTCGAATTGATTGTGTTCTCCAACATATTCCACATCTTTGACAGACTCCCAAAGCAGTACCAGAGAATGGAGGAGGGAGAAGAATTTAGAATACCCAATCAAATGGCAGAATACAGTACTGCTTTACCAAAGGCCATATCCTGACCATGGAGCGTATCCAGGGAGTAATGTTTGATAAATGTGTGGATAGAAGCACACGTCGCTCCATCACAAATATTCCTAATAGGAACCCCCCGCTGCAGGGCTGTGGAAGTAGTCACGCCCCTAGTGGAGTGAGCATGCAACCCTTCAGGAGGGTCCTTGCCCGCCAGTCTGTAACATTCAGTAATGGTGAGGATAATCCACCTGGACAAGGTCTGTTTGGTAACAGCTGGGTCCAATCGGTGTCCAGCGTACCCCACAAAGAGTTGGTCGTCCATTCTGACCCTGGACATCCTAGAGATATAAAAGCTCAAAGCTCTCCTAGGGTCCAACCTATGAAGCCTCTCCTCTTCCTTACCAGGATGTGGGGGTGGATAGAAAGCAGGAAGTACCACTTTCCGGCTCAGATGAAACTCAGACACTACCTTCGGTAGAAAGGATGGACGTACCCTCAGTACAACCCTATCCTTGTGGAACACAGCAAAGGGTGGCTTAGATGAAAATGCCTGCAATTCACTCACTCTGCGAGCAGATGTACCTGCAACCAAGAAAACCGTCTTGAAGAACAGTCTCAAAGGACAAAAGTGCAGAGGTTCAAACGGAGCACCCATCAGGAATTTCAAGACCAAATTCAGATCCCAAACCGGCACCTGAAACGGGGACAGCGGGAACACATTCGTGAGCCCTTTTAGAAATTGTGAAATCAAAGGAATATTAAAATAAGAACACTCTTCAGACAAGCGCTTGAAAATAGACAGCGCCGCCAGGTAACCTTTAATGGTACCCACTTGTAGACCCCTGTGGGCCAAAGAAAGCAAGAAAGAAAGAACCATTGGAATGGAACACTGAAAAGGATCGACATTGTGTCCTCTGCACCAGTCGCAAAACATACGGCAAAGGTACAGGGATTTGTTTGCTGGCTGCCTAGCAGAAAGCAACACCTCCATCACGTCATCCGGGAGGTCCCAATCCTTATATCTCAACCTTTCAGAAACCAAGCGTGAAGGTTGAGAGTCTTGACCTCTTGATAGAGAACCCTGACCTCCCCCACCCCCTCGCGTGCGCGAGAGAGAAGATCCTCTCAGTGGGGAAGACGGCATGGAGGGCAGACGCTGGGCATGTTGAAATTTGTGCACCATCTGTACAATGTGATGAGCCTACACCTTGGGAGACGGGTACTTTCCCAAGGATGTGTCCAACACAGCCCCGATGTACTGGAGCTGTTGGGAAGGTGTCAGATGCGACTTCTTGAAATTGAGGGAGAAGCCCAGCTTGTGGAGGGAGTGGCAGGTGAGGCTGAGATGATGCAATGCTTGCTCGGGAGGTCTAGCACGGATCAGCCAGTCGTCCAGGTAGGGCTAGACGTGAATCCCCCCTCGCCTGAGATACGCTGCCACCACCACCAGGTACTTTCTGTGGTTTGGATGAATCGGCACATGAAAGTAAACATCCTGTAGGTCCAGAGACACCAACCAATCCTGAAGTCGAAGGGCCTGGAGGACCTGAGAAAGAGTGACCATCTTGAACATGTCCTTCCCTGAGGAGTTTGTTCAACCAACGCAATGCCAAGATGGGTCTCAATCCTCTGTCTTTCTTTGGAATAAAAAAATATGGGGAATACCATCCCTTGTTCTTCTCCGCTACAGGCACTAGTTCTATAGCACCCTTCTCCAGCAGGGCCAAGATTTCCTGCACAAGGAGAGGATCCAGAAGCTTCAAAGAGAGAGACCCTGGTGGATTGTCATGAGGCCGTTTTAGGAAAGGAAGGCAGTAGCAGTGGGCTATTGTATCCAAAACCCACGCATCCGAAGTAATAGCTCGCCATTCTTCGAGATGCTGAGACAGTCTGCCCCCAACCGGCGAACAATGTAACGTGGCCTCATAGCTGTTTTGGAGCGGCTGTGGCAGCACCTGAAGGCAAAGAGTCAGCTGCCTAAGCGGCTTTGGCACCCCTATTTCCCCGACCACCACAGGTACTTTTGCGTTGACCCCTTTCATTGGCGGCTCCTCTCGTCCTACCAAAAGAGTAGTAGTAACGAAAGGAACCTCTCCTCCACTGCTGTCCCCTAGGACGAAAAGGCAGAGGTTGACGCACAGCTGCGCTCAAAGATTTAGCAGCAGCTTTTGAGGTCTGCAACCTCTCAAGGCTCTCGTCAGGCTTGCTGCCAAACAAATTAGAGCCATCAAACGGCATGTTCAGAAGAAGGGCCTGTACATCCGGAGCAGAACCCGACTTCCGCAACCACGCAAACCTGCGTATAACGGTGCTCGCAACCATGGACCGGCTACCACTGTCGGACGTGTCCAACCCAGACTGAAGGGATTCACACATGGCATCCTTGCCATCTTGCACGAGAGCAAGGAACCCATCCCTTTCTTCCCCCTCAGGAATATGCTCAGCCACTAGAGAGACACAATTCCACATAGTGTGTGAAAATCTTGCCAAGGCACAAGTGGAGTTGGCAGACTTCAGTGCCAAACGCACCCGCAGAAAACACCTTGTATGCCCAACCATCGAAGCGTTTGTCGTCCCTATCAGGAGGGATGGTAGGGTACGCCGCCTGCCTCTAGGTGGCCATAGCTGCCTGAACCACCAAACTCTTGGGAGTGGGGTGTGAGGATAGGTAGCTGGGGTCGCTACTGGAAGGATGGTATTTTTTAGTTAACGACTTGTTAACTGCCGGAAGAGACTCTGGGCTCTACCAAGTAGCCACCACCCTTTTTTGCAAAGTCAAATGAAACAGCAACACTGGGTCAGTGGATGGAACTTGATTCAAAATATCAGTAAGGTCATCCTGAACAAATGCCACTGGAGGACTGAACCAACCAAGATACTCAGTAACTCTAGCCATCAATCTCCTATAGGAGGATTCTGCATGAGCCCCAGGTTCAGGCCTGCCAAACTCCACCTCAGGAGATGTGTCCAGGCCACTGGCATTATGCAAAGACTGATGTAACTCCTCCAATTGACTGTCTCCGGAAAAGGTTCAAACTCCAAATCTGACCTCTCCTCATCCTCAAAGATATCGAGAATGAACAAACGCCTGCCTAGGAACAGGAATGGGCCTGGAGTCGACAAGAGGATGCCCCGTCTTGGATTTAGCCTTTCTTGGAGGATCCACAGTACCAGAGACCTCCCCCGGCAAATTCCGGCCAAATGGCCCCAAAGACGGCAAAGGCGCCCACGGCTCCGAGGGCTGGAGTGAAGGCAAAGCACCGAGGGCTGTAACTCGACAGACATGGCGCCGACAGAGTCGACGCCGACCTCGAGCCCTTACCAGACTTCTGCGGTTTCGCTGGGGACGAAGACCGAGACCTGGATCTAGCACGTTTCTGGCGATCAACCAGAACCTTGTCCGAACGGGACCTTGACGGTTCCCGATGTTTATCGCGCCGAGGACCCGGCACCGAAGGCGCGCGAGCATCGGACCGAGACCGTTCCCTGCCGGCTTCTTCCGAAGGCACGGATGGAACTGTGCCCTGGGATTGGAAAATCACCAGCATTTGCTCCCTGAAGGCCTCCCGTTCCTTAGGAGTTGAGGATTTAGTGGGACAAGCCACTTTCCTCCCGGTGCCATCATCCGATGAGGACGGGGAAGGCGACCGGTGACGCCGCTTCCGGGAGTGCCGAGACGAGGAGGACGAGTGGCGGGACCCACTCTGGGACCAAGATCCCCAGGACTCCTTCCGACGAGGAGAGTCACCCCTCCAATCGTCGGTGGAAACACCCGCAGCTTTTCGGGACTTATTAGGTTTTTTTAGAAACTCGACCTACCTGTAACTTCCCCATACGCTCCCGCAAGGCCTTAGCAGTCAACGACTGGCACTTCGAGCAGTCGTCGGTATCGTGACTCTCGCCCAGACACCACAAACAAATGCGGTGCGGGTCCGTAATCGACATCTTGGACTTACAGTCCCTGCAAGTCTTAAAGCCAGACCACGGGGTCGGAGGGGTAGATGAAGAAGACATTTTCTTGAAGAAGAACACACGAGGCACACAAGTTCTCGAAGCAAACACGTTTGCGGAAAAAACAGAACTGAGGCTACGGGCGCTGTGCGTCCTTTATAACATCCGGTGACTTTGCCCTTGACGGAGGCCTTCGAGGGCCATCGACCCAACGCCATCGACGCAGGGCGCCCTCTGCCGAAAAATTTCCCAAGCAGCACAGCTGTGGACATTACATGTCAAAGATGTGGAATACGTTGGAGGACACAATCCATTCGAATTTGATATTAAACAAAAGTCTAATAAGATTTCTGAGGTGATCAAAATAAAATCTAAATGTGCCTCGGATTTGATAGCTAACGTTGCTGGCTCTCAGATTTGCTGGAATCTAGGCAAGGCAGATAAAGTAAATTCCTTGTTGGACTCTTATCTTCAATCAACAGACCTATCATGGAAATTTAAAACATTCAATCCTAATGAAGTTAAATGTTTTATTAAGCTCCTATTAAAGACAGGTGGGGCAGTGCCCAACAGGGAAAAGAACGGAATTAAGAACAATCACAGGGATGTTTACACTAGAGAGGTGGTTCTGCGCAAAAGGGAGATGCGCCAAAAGATTACACAGCTTAAGAAAGTGTAGAATAAGAGATCTGGTTGAATTGACTGAAGAATTAAGGAAAATTCAACAAATCTATTGAAAATGGGTCAGACAGTCAAAAGCATCAAGAGAGCAATGGGACTGTGAAGCAATGCTTCCACACCTGAAGGACAAAAATTCAAAAGCCTTTTGGCAGATAGTTAACTCCAGCAAAGCACCCTAGTCTCTACTTCAAATAAATGGAGTATCTGTATTGGACTGTGTAACGTGTATTGGACTGTGTAACGTGTATTGGACTGTGTAACATATTTTGGCCGGGTTTTTACCGGCACTGTCAGCTTGAGTGGGGACGTGGTACCCCCTTCTTTTGCAGTCTCACAGTTGGACTTTGGTGAAGACATGATTTCTAGAGTAATTAATACAATCAGGTCCTCCAGAGCGCCAGGTCCTAATGGCTTAACCAATCTTGTGCTCAAACTAGATAGGAAGTCGTGGGCAAGGACACACTCTATTCTGTGTGCAAACATAATCGCAACAGTTTTATTGCCCTGGGCCACTGTCCAGGTTGCCCTGGCCCAAGGCCAGCCCTGCCCGCCTGAAAGCGCAGATTTTCGGTATATGCAACTGTAGCCACCAGAAAGAACA
Organism: Ambystoma mexicanum; assembly: GCF_040938575.1. Classification (NCBI taxonomy): domain Eukaryota; kingdom Metazoa; phylum Chordata; class Amphibia; order Caudata; family Ambystomatidae; genus Ambystoma; species Ambystoma mexicanum. The sequence goes on along the minus strand of NC_090923.1, from coordinate 1,341,185,563 downwards.
GACAGCAGGAGCACAGAGGCACGACTGGGGAAGTGGGAGACGGGATACTACCCGCGTCCCACGGGAAGAACCATCAGTACGCCGCCCGGTCAATGGAAAGTAATCACAAATGACCAAGGGGGCGGGACCTAAGAAAATGTCCAGTAGCCATATTGAGCCACCGCCGTCTGCAGACCTACCCAATCTCGAAAGCAGAGGATGCTTCCACCCCTACCTCAGGTTAAGAGAGGGGGTGCCCATTACTTGGAGAAATGTCACAAAGATTAAATAAAGAGAAAAGCAAAAGTATCTTTTAGTGTGTTTCAATTGTGTAACCCCCACATAATACCTTCAGCTATCCCTCCACAGATACCTCCCCTCTCGAGTTCTTCGCTCCTCTACCTCTAACTCCCTCAGGGTCAGTTGTTTTTCAAAGAAATGATCTGGGGGTAGATATCTGTCTTCGGCTGGGGCCTCCCTATGGAACAGCCTCCCTGCCACTCTAAAACTTGAGGAGAACCATCTCTGGTTCTGGAAGCAACTCAAGGCCTTCCTCTTTACTTCTGCCTTTGCTCCCCCTCTCCCCTGCTGATCTGCTCTCTCTTGGCACTGTGCACCTCACCACCCTCTGTCCCCTGGGCTCAGGTACCTGCTCACCCTGCCACCCTCCTGCACTGTCTCCTGGCCACTCCTTGCACTGGAGACTGTATCTGTACCCATACAGTCCCCCCACCCCTCCATTGTTCTTCTTTTCTGCACTTATTCAGACTTACCCAATCTGCTGACGTAAACACAGCACTTGCCACTTGCTGGCTGCACTACCACTGTTTATTGCCTCGATTATCTATTTATTTTTGTTTATTCTTATTTATCTGATCTCCTCTGCTCCGCACTTTCCACTTTCCCCCCTTCCATGCACTTTCCCCCTTTCCCTTTCCCATACACTTTCTCAATGTCACAGGGCCTAGCAAGATCGTTGTGTTCTCCCCTTCTTCCCCTCCCTTGCCTTGTCGCGCTCTGAAACACTTGTGTATGAGCGCGATACAAATAAAATATCATATCATAGTGTCTACCATAAAGTGTACTTTAAGACCACTGTAATGAATCAGACATGATTTCCCCAGAAAAAACTTACTTGGGACCCTTCTCATGCGGCCAAGGAAAGGCAGACACTTTCTGATCCTGACCCTGAGGGTGGTGTTCTGCGGGAGGATCACATGAGGGGGGAAGCAAGTCAGGAGGAATGGGAAACTCCCTTTTGTAACTTTCCCAGAGACCCCAATATTCTAATGGCTTATTGTAAAATAGAAGCTGAAAGAGAAACTGATTTTTACATTGTGGACTCCAAGTCCCACAATCCCCAAAGTACTGGGATGATGAAGAGGGCTGCAGAGGCAAGAGACTGCAAAGTGCAGCCTATTAGTAATGATGACCCACACCTAGGGGAGGCTCAGAGGCATAAAAAGCTCCCTCAGGTGCAGGCCATAGAGAAGGAGAATAGCAGCAGGAGGTGGAGTAGTTGTGGAAACTCCAAGTGGCAGCAGAAGTAGAAGTTAGAGGATAGAGTCGTCATTGGGACCACCATCGTGATTGGGACGGATGCTGGTCCGCAGAGGACCTTCCAGGACTTTCACTGCAGAGATTACGCAGCAGGAATCGTGGAGATTGACAGCTTTCCCCCGAGAATCGCAGCTGCAGAGGTTGCATAGTGGAAAGCGTACAATTTGGAAGCTTTTCCCTTTGTTGATCGGATTCCGTTGGTGGGCGAACACCGGAGACCTGTAAGAGCAAGGAAAGCTCCATCTTTAATTGGCGCGGCCTGCGGGAAACTAAGCAACAGAGGTTGCCGGGCCGCACAGGAAAACAGAAACAGGACCTGTAGGCAGCGAGGCGAACAGATGCGCACGCCAGACACAGTCAGTTCATTAAGAGATTGTGACCCCAGAGTGCTCCATAACTGTTCGCTGACCAGTTCTGGGTGCCTTAAGCACAACGATAATATAAGCAGAGTAAAATGGAAAAGAAACAATGTTTTTGACTACCAAACTGATTCAAAGCAGAGTCATTATTCTATAATAAACCAAACTGATTTTAAAGGGAGCAAGTGGCAGAATAAGAACTTCACCCTCAGACCAGAAGGGGGTGATTTTATGTATGTGGGGGCAGATTGAAGGCCAGCAACAAGAAAGGGCAATACTTTGAACAAAACTATTACCAAAGCCAAAAGAGAAGTATAACAAAGTGTAACAAACCAAGGTGAAAACAACAAACATTGCCGAGAGGAGGCCATTAGGAATGCCAATGTTTGTAAAACATATTGCCCATGTACAAAGAAGCTCATAAGAGGATCTGCCTTAAACCCACATTGCTAAAGTCAAAGAAGTGTCAGGCAGAGACATTGTCAGCATTTGGCTAATGCGTAAGGAGGGAAACAAGAGTGGCAGGAAGGTTGCCGTTCTGGTAGAAAGTATTTAGAAGGAGTGGAGAATAACCTGCATTGCATGGGGCAATCACAAGTGCAACAAACAATGTGGTTCTTGTTTTCCCTGAAGAGATTCTTAAATTTGATGTTGTGAAGCAAGAGACATTGCTAATTTGTGGGAAGCTAACCTTAACCACAGAAGTACTTGTGGTTAGTAGTTTATTCTGGCCTGGCAGGAGGGTACACCAGGTCAAAGGACTGTGCAGCCTTGTATTCTGTTGTGGTAGGACAGTACACCAGAGCAGAGGTCTTTGTAGTAGTAGGTGTGGCAGGTGAGTGGACCAGGTGGAAGTCGATGAAGTACTGTGGTGTGGTGGTGAAGTGTTGTGAAGAATAAGTGGCAGAACTACTAAGATATTTGTGTCAATTGCTACAGAATCATCCCAACAAACTTATTTCACTGAAGCAAGTGTTGTGTGAACTGCTGCAGAATTATCTAACATTGATGAAACAAGTGTTTTTGCGAACTGTTGCAGAATAATCCTAACAAAGACATTTTTGTTGATCTTAATGAAACAGGAAAGCATTCTTGGTCCAGGAGAAGAAGTTGCTTTGTGCTCTTTTGTCACAAGTGAAAAGAGGACAACCTTGCTGAATACTTTTGAGCTGTTGGTTGAATTCAAGTTGGAACAAACAACTGTATTGGAACCTTTGTTGTCAAGTTGGAACCAAAAGAACAGAGTTTGAAATGTATTACATGACAGGATTTCCTTATCCTTTGGAACTGGTTAACAGAATCCTGCTTGCATCTGGGGAAGGGGAATTCACCCAGATTAAAAGGAGAAACAGGTATCAGAGTGTAAATACAACTGTTAGATTTGTCAGATTTGATTTGCCAAATATTACCTTAATTAATTGTTGTATGTGCAAGTGTGAGGGACAGAGACCTTTTGTTAAGAGTGTTTCCTTTAGTTTATTTTAGGCAGGGAAATCCTCAACAGGTTAGGGATAGTGAGACTTTTATCCCACCCTCTGAGTTAATACAATGGCATCCTTTGAAAAATCTTCACAAAGTTGTCCACCTCACATTTCTGACCCCTCACACCACCCTATCACTTTGTCTAAGTGTTAAGATGGACTGCTCTCTCAAAGCTACCACTGCAGTAGCAAGAATAACTCAAGGCAAGCACTGCCCAACCCTTTAGGTTGTTCCTAGCAAGTCCCCACTAGGAGACAAAATCTCCCTAACACAATCAACCACAGAATGGATGTGGCAAGGATTTGTGGCTTAGGCCTGGAGAACCACCTATGCTTATGGTAGAGTTTGTCAATATTGATCTCAGGTAGGCTTCTGCAGGGCAATCTAAGGCTAATCACTATGGAAGGTCAACAGTCTTTGAAAAATATGTACTTGTCTTCTACCCTCCGAGTACCATGTCTATACTACTCTAGAGGCTAGGTTGGTGGTGGGTTGACAATTTTCAGGGAGATTATTTGTTTACAAGAGCAACTTTGGAAAAGTGTGAAGTCTAGCACAAAAGAAGTGAGCTAGTCAGATCAACCTTAACACAACCTGCACATTTATTCAAGGACCCCTTCTTGTTTGCTAGGTTTTCTATGAGGCCCAACTCAGCCCTAATGTTTCACATGGCCCTTAATACTGTGACCTTTACTGATGGTAAACTTTTCCAATAAGCCAAATGGGGAAACTGTGGCCCAGAGAGTTGTGGAGCTCTGTGAGTCACAATCCTGGCAAGCCCAGTATCTTGGAACTGCTGCAGTGTTGGAAGATTCTTGACACAACATGTGAGGAGTATGAAACAATGCAGCACTTGCTAATCTTCAGAATTAAATACACCATAGCAAGGTGATGAACATGGAAGAAATAACTAAAGAATACATCTTATTTTCATGGTGCCAGACTGTCAATAATGTATTTAATCCCTTCCCTTTGTTTTACAACACCGTTCACATTTCTATACAGCCAGCTCTTGAACAGGCCACTCTTGGCCCTGAGGCACGACAGTGGTAGAATTAATATTCTGGAGCCCACCCATGTAAGCATGTTAAGGTCGGTCCAGGCAACTAAGACCCCAAGTTACTCGGAATGCCCAGCAACACGCTCAAGCCCGTCATTCATACAAACATTACACTGTGAGCTAACTTCCAATTAAGGCTTGGAAACACAATTCATTTATCACAATAAGACATATCCTTATTTCTGCATAACAGAGCTGTGGTCCATCTAACAAGACTGACATGATCCCATGCTGTCACAAAATAATCTTCCCCCGTTGCATCCGTCCCTCCCTTTTGTGTGTAGACTCTTTCCCCCCTTTTCTCCATCCTCCTATTTTCCCCCCAATCCTTTTTCTTCAGCAGACTAAGGTCTGGATACGAAGGGCAGAAACACAATACTACACTTTATGGGCAAGCCTAAGCAATCTGAAACTACTAAGGCAGTGATTTGGCAGAGTATAAAACCATTAACATAGCATAACAAACAACATTTGCCAAGACAATAGATTAAATTGCTGCCAAGAGGCTCCTATATTTCCTATCATTGGTCCATGTTGCTGGCAGAAGATACAGATTTATAAATGGTCCAGAACTTCAAGAGGCATATTATACAAGGTATTCTCTACTATGTATTGTGATAGTAAAATCCAACTTGTCATTTCAATGATTTTCAGAACGTGCTAATTAATTCAATGTGTTCCAATGAAAAGTACAACATCGGCTTGTAGCACCTACGAATCATGTTATGGTAGTTCTCACATACGCCCAATCTAGGCACTTCATGGTAGACGTCTCCTTGCTTTGTTAGATGTATGGACCCTATGCAAAGATACTTACTTGTTGGCTTTGGCTACAGCCTCGATGAAGACATGCTTGTATTTCTGAATCTGCTGGCTGAGGACAACAAACTTATCCTTCTTCCCTTCACTGATGAGCTTCAGGTCTGCTTCCAATTCGGCCCTCAGGTCAGGCTTGGACATCTCATATCCCATAGAATCATATCCTGGTTTAGAGAAAGGGAAAGTACTTTCAATGAAAGAAAGTTCCAGAGAAGGCACATTATGGTTACAAGTAAACCCGAAAACCCCCTAGAAATTCACCAGTTATGGTAAGCTAAGCATCCATAACTCGCACCACCACTGTGCACTGCTAAAACTAACAACCAGCACATCAAAGATGGCATCAGCAAACTTTGCCGAACCATTCAAGGTCAGATCTAAAATCATATTGCAACATTTCATGCAGTATTATTGAGTGGCGCCAAAGTTATAAGCCATCCAAAAACTGCTTTTCATCGACCCTGTAATGCAGAAATAGGCATGGCTGTCCTGAACATATAATGTTTACAACACGCAAATATACCTTTTTGTACAAATACTTACTTTAAAAACACACATTTTTATTTAGCACACATTACAATGGAACGCACCAATCAAAAACCATAACTGTACACTTCATATAATCTCACTACAACTCTGCATACAGATTTAGAAATACCAGGTGCTTATTGGACAAGAAATTCTCGCTAAAAAGTATGTGCATTGTATTTATTTCTCTATTATTAGCTTTAATTATATAAACATGTGTTATAAGACAGAAGAACAAGTTACTTACCAACTGTAACGTTCTTTCGACTGAATGTTCCTCCCACTTATTCCTCATCTTGTGATATTCGTTATTGCCAGCTTCACTGCTTCGGATTTTATTTTCGGCAGAGGGCGCTGTGCTCGAGGTCGTGGCGTCGATTGTCCCTCGATGGGCTCTGTACCGTGTCGACGTCACTGTTGGTATAAATAGCTTGTGCCGCGCCCGTTGGCTTCAGTTCTGTTTTTTCGAGGAAATATTCATGGAACACCCACGCATGTCCTGTGACTGATAGGACCATCGTGAGAGGAAAGTGTAAGAAATGTAAACTGTACTGCGTGGTAGGTTGGGAGGCCCATCCAGTTGAAAGAACGTTACAGTTGGTAAGTAACTTGTTCTTCGAATGGATTGTGTCCTCCCACGTATTCCTCATCTTGTGGTAGACTCCCATAGCAGTGGCCAATTTGGAGGTGGGAGTACTAGTTATTGTTTTCATGGACGGAATGAAGTACCGCCCTGGCCAATAAACCCTCATTGGAGGAGGAGGCATCTAAGCAGTAATGCTTGATGAAGGTATGCATTGATGCCCATGTTGCAGCCGAGCAAATATCTTTTGCAGGGACTCCCCTCTTCAAAGCCGCAGAAGTAGCCATTCCCCTAGTGGAATGGGCCCGTAGCCCATCCAGTGGGTCTTGCGGGCTGATGTTAATGCTACAAGAAGGACCGTTTTTAGTGTTAGAAGCCTCAATGGACAGGAGTGCAGAGGCTCAAAAGGTATACAAGTTAGAAATTTAAGAACTAGGTTAAAATCCAAAGTTGGGACATGAAACGATACTGATGGATATGCATTGGTAAGTCCTTTCAGGAACTGAATGATTAATGGTATTTTGAAGTAAGAAACCTCTTCCGAGGAGCGCTTGAAAATGGACAGCGCAGCAAGATGTCCTTTAATTGTACCGATCTGGAGAGCCAGATTGGCTAGATGCAATAGGAAAGAAAGCACCATTGGGGTGCCACATTGAAAAGGGTCCACATCCTTATCTTTGCACCAGTTACTGAATTTGTTCCAATGGCACCGATACAAGGATTTTGTTGTTGGCCTTCTGGCCGAAAGCAAAATTTCCATTACGTCGTCCGGAAGGTCCCAATCCCTGTATCACAACCTCTCAGAAAGCATGCGTGAAGGTTGAGTGTCTTGACCTCTGGATGGAGAACCTGACCTTCCTCTTGCGAGAGAAGATCCTCTCTTTGCGGACGACGTATTTGAGGGCAGATGGACATGTCCAGAAGGTCCGGGTACCACGTCCTTCTGGCCCAATCCGGGGCAATTAGGATCATGATTTTCATGAACTTTCTCAACCTCCTGATTACTTGAGGAATCACGGGGACTGGAGGAAACGCGTACAGTAGGGGGAAATCTCAGTCTACCACGAACACGTCTCCTAGAGTTCTCTGGGGGGAAATTCCCTTGAGCAATACTGTTTGCACTTCCGGTTTACCTCGGTCGCGAACAGATCCACATGAGGGGTTCCCCAAAGGGTGAAGATCTCCAGAAGGACTTCCTGAGCTAACTCCCACTCGTGGGAGACTGTGCTCTGCCTGCTCAGAGTGTCTGCCGCTGTGTTCTGCTCTCTGGCTAGGTGAACTGCTGATAGAGAGATTCCTTCCTGTATTGCCCGGAACCAGAGCTTCATTGCTTCTTTGCACAGTGGTAGTGATCCTACGCCTCCTCTTTTGTTGAGGTAGTACATGGCCACTGTGTTGTCCGTCATTATCAGGACATTCTTTCCTTGTACAGAGGGCAGGAAGGCCTTCAGCGCTAGTCTGACTGCCCTCAGCTCCAACAGGTAGATGTGTAGTTTGGACTCAGATGGCGACCAACGACCGCTGATTGTCAGATCGCTGGTATGAGCTCCCCACCCCGTGAGTGAGGCATCCGTTACTACTGTTATCTCCGGCCATGGTTGCCAAAAAGATTCCCCTTTGAGGATGTTGCTGTTGCAAGCCCACCTAGTAGATCCTGAGCAACTGCGCTCGGGACTTGTAGAAGATCCGAAAACTCCCTGAGAACCTGGACCACTGAGTCCTCAGGGCCCATTGAAGGGATCTCATTCTCAATCAGGCCTCTGGCACCCGAAAAATGCAAGATGCCATGAGGCCGAGCAACCTCAGAAAATCGAAGGCCAGCAGATGCTGGGCTTTCTGGAATTTTGTTACCATCTGCAGAATGGGGAGAGCTCTTATCTCGGGAGGCAAGGCATTGCCTGAGGAAGTGTCCAAGACTGCTCCGATAAACTGGAGTTTTTGGGATGGTACCATGTGGTACTTCTTGAAATTGAGGGAGAAGCCCAGATTGTGAAGGAAGTGACAGGTGATCGACAGATGTTTTTGAGCTTGTTTGGGAGAACGTGCTCTGATCAACCAGTTGTCTAGGTAGGGGTAGACATGAATCCCCCCTCTCCTGAGACTCGCTGCCACTACCGCCATCAGCTTGGTGAAAACCCTCGGGCGGAGGTCAGCCCGAATGGCAGAACTCGAAAGTGATAGTGAGAACCGCCAACTGCGAACCTCAGGTACTTTCTGTGCTTGGGATGGATTGGCACATGAAAGTAAGCATCCTGAAGGTCCAATGATACCAACCAGTCTCGGAGTTGGAGAGCCTGAAGGATCTGATCAAGGGTTTCTTGAACTTGTCCTTCCTGAGGAACTTGTTCAAGTTTCTCAAGTCCAAGATGGGTCACAATCCTACGTTCTTCTTTGGGATGATAAAATAAGGGGAGTACCAACCCTGGTTCCTCTCTGCCACAGGTACATGTTCCATTGCACCTTTCTCTAGCAGGGTTAAAATTTCCTGCAAAAGGGGCGGGTCTGGAATTTTGGTCGAGTTGGCTCCCAGTGGATGATCGTGAGGCCTTTTTAGGAAGGGAAGGCAGTAACCTTGAGCTACTGTTTCCAGTGCCCAAGCATCTGAAGTAATGCCCGCCATTCTTTCAGATGCTGAGAGATTCTGCCTCCCACTGGTGTTTTGTATGATAAGGCCTCAGAGTGATTTGGAGGCGGCTGCAGGAGCAGCTGAGGGTAAAGATGCCGTTCCTGAAGATGGCTTTGTAGTCATTCCTCGTCCACCACGAGTGACATTTCTTTTGCCCCTTTGAAAAGCCTGTCCTCTTCCTCTACCAAAAGAAGAGTAGTACCGAAAAGGATGACCCCTCCAGGAAGATGAGCCCGAATAGGGTTTCTGAGGTTGTCACATGGAGGCACTAAGGGATTTAGCTGCCACTTTTGAGGTCTGTAGTTTTTCTAGGCTCTCATCAGCCTTACTACCAAACAGCCTCAAGCCATCAAAAGATCATGTTGAGAAGCCTGGCAGGCACATCTGGTGCAAAACCCGACTTTCTCTACCACGCAAATCTGTGTAGCAATGTGCTTGATGCCATGGATCTGCTAATCCTTTCAGCAGTATCCGGTCCAGACTGGAGACATTCCCCCATTGCCTCCTTACCGTCTTTGACAATATTTAGGAAGCCTTCCCTTTCCTCGCCTTCCGGAATATGTTCAGCCGCCGCCGAAATGCATTCCCACAGGGTATGTGTGAACCTGGCTAGGGTGCAGGTGACATTGGTTGACTTTAAGATCATGCTACCCGAAGTAAAAACTTTACGGGCCCAAGCATCAACCTTCTTATCCTCTCTATCCGGAGGTATGGTTGGATATGCTGTTTGTCTCAAAGTAGTTGCAGCCTGAATAACCAGACTTTCTGGAGTGGGATGTCTATTCAGATACTCGGGATCAGAAGTAGAAGTTCTATACTTCTTAGGAAAATTGCTGTTTACCGCAGCAATGTTATCAGGGGTTTCCTAGTTCTTTTCCACTGTTCACTGAAGCGCCCTATGGAAGGGGAGAACTGGATCCTTTTGGGTGACCCCGAACAATTATGTCTGTCATATCGTCCTGTTCAAAAGTGGGTGAGGCTGTACCCCAGCCCATATATTCTACCACTCTGTTCATTAAACTCCTGTACCCTGAATCTGCATGTTCTGTGGGTCAGGTCTTGCAAACTCTAATTCAGGTGACGTGTCAATGCCATTAGCAGAATGCAGAGTCTTGCACAGGTCTCTCATTTTAGATTCTGGGTCTGTAAGTTCCTCTGGAACTGGTCTAGTGCCATATTGCACTCCAAAAGGAGATATTTCCTCATCCTCAGAGCCAGTTTCTTCAAAAATCGAAGACATAGACTTAAAAAAGTCTGATTTTGGTAATGGCGTAAATCCCCTCTCTTTCTCCTGAGTTTTTGTCGAAGGAATGGAAGGATTCTTCGAAGGTGTCGAAGGAATCTTCGATGACCCCGATGAAGTCTTCGACAAAGGCGATGAAGACGTTTTAGGCTTCGATATCGAAGCTGTCAGCGCTGATGGCTTCGACGAAGTTGCGGATGTTTTCGACAACTTCTGTTTATCATGAGGTGTCGGTGAAACACTCGACTCTCGAGGATTCCTCGACGATTTGTCGACTCGAGTTTTACGGGTTTCACCCATACTACTGGGTCTTACCGCAGTAGTTCCCGACTTCCCTGTGTCTTCCAAAGGAGCCGCCGGGGTCTAGCTCTGTTGAGGTTTCTTTGAGGGGGTCGAGGCCGCATTCTCAAATACCTCCATCATATTTCTTCTAAAGTCCTCCCATTTTCTTGGGGAATCCGATTTAGTAGGGCATCGAACCAATTTGGTCGATGTATCGGATGATGACGAAGGAGATCTATGTCTCCTTTTAACTTTTTTAGAAGATGATCACCTCGATCTACTACGAGATCGGGATCTCTTAGAGTGTATTGTGTGACGTTCCAATTCTTTTGAATTGGACGATTTTTTATGTCTTTTTGACAAGGCCTTCGAAGAGGCCTTTGAAGAGGCCTTTGAAGCCTCCCGCCCCACCGCTAGTTTACCTTTCCTCCCACGGAGGGCCTTCTCAGTCATCGACTGACAGAGCCACAGTCGCCGGTTCGATGATCTGAACCCAAGCACCAAAGACAGATGCAGTGAGGATCAGTGATTGATATGTTCGAACCGCAGTCGATATACTTCTTAAACCCAGGCTTGGGTGTAGAAGCAGTAGATGATGATGACATTTTCTGACATAAAATCTCGAAGCGCACCGTTCTCGAGAGCGAAGCAATCGGAAAAACGGAACTGAAGCCAACGGGCGCGGCTCGAGCTATTTACAGCAACAGTGACGTCGACACGTACGGAGCCCGTCAAGGAACAATCAACGCCACGACCTCGAGCACAGCGCCCGCTGCCGAAAAATAAATTCCGAAGCAGCGAAGCTGGCGATAACGAATATCACAAGATGAGGAATACGTGTGAGGACACAATCCATTCGAAGCACTTTTTTTTCTGACAATTATGGCAAGCACACTTGAGTGCTTAGAGAAGAATTTCCCAAAAGAAGAAATGAGTGACGATAACATCTCTAATGGTATACAATACATATTTTGATGTAAACAAATAATGTAATTTGTACACACCTTACTCAAATATTAATTTCTGTTTTTCTTATAGTACATAGTTTTCATGAAGAAACCACACCGCAGTTTAATTATCCACAATCCCCAGAATCACAAAGAGAAGCCCTATGCCTCATCATATCATGAACTTGTCTAATAAATAAGATAAACTAAGTAATGATTTCAAAGAACTTTTACAGTATGTGAAAAATCATGTCATTTCATTTTTTCCCTATCACTGTCCTTCTTGCACCTGCCCCCCTTGTCCCAAGCAATCATCCCCATCAAAATTCAGAACATTTTAATCAAAGACGCTTTGATGAAACCTCACTCCCTTCCTCCCCTCATGATTATTGTACACAAGTTCCTAATTCTCCCCCATCACGTTCTTGAATAAATATATTTTTCATACTATAAATGTTTTGTATATTGTTGTGCGATATGTCTTTTATGAGCCCAATTATGAGCCCAGGATGACACGTCTGGTTTCGGATGATACACTTTTAATTAGACTGCGGACACCGCACCTGTTCTTAGTACACCCAGCACATGCGCCCTGAGATTACCACCCAACGGGTGTCTGCAGACGGCCGTCAGGGCAGCGGACACGATCATGTGAATGCACCCGTGGTTCGTTACCGCAGACAGTTTAAAAGTGCATTTTCGATTCCAAGATGGCCGCCGACACCAGGTAGACGTGTGTCGACGGCGCTCTGGGACCTTCAACTACTTTAAGCGGTTCCACCACCCCTTACAAGTTGAGGAACCGAGAATTGTGACGATTCGCATCCCCCCGCACCTGGGAGCAATCGTGCTGCGATAACGCCCGGTTGGAGAGGAGGAACATTTTTCGGCGCATGGCGGAGCTCTGTGGACGAAAGGAGGCGCATTGGGCCGTCTGAAGCCGTTCTGGAAGGGGCCAGCGGTTGAAAGCGGGACGAGATTGGTTTCCCGCTCCTTTTTCCCCTCCGGGCAGAAGGAAGAGTCGGGCGCCCTCGGGGGAGCAACCGCGGAATTGGAGATTTTCTGGGCTCTCTCGCCGACCAACGGGCGGGCAGAGAGACACGAGCCGGCACCCACCCCCGTGGGCTGTCCGGGTCGGGGTCGGCCAGGACGAGGCGGGGGACCCGGCGACCCACCCTTGCGAGCGATCCTTTGGAGGAGCGAGGAGTTGGCCCTCGAAGCACCTCGGTGGGGCAGCCAGACTTGCCCACGGACCTTGGGTCTTGTAACTCGATTTGCCGCGGAGTGCTTCCGACGCATCGGCCCTGGGCCTGGCTAGGAGGGGCCCACCAGCGCTCTCACTGCGGAGGCGGAGAGTCACTTGGAGCGGCTGCGGACCCTCGGAGGGAGCGTAGGAGGCGGGCCAGCAAGGAGCGGTCCCGAGCAGCGGGTAAGGAGCACGGTGGGTGGCGGGGGAGCAGGGGCCCCGGTCATATTAGCCCCGCGGAACACTTGTGGTGGGGCTACAGACAGAGGGGACAGGGTTACTCGAACAGAAGATATTCAAGAAGCCATGGCCGAATTTTACGAGACATTATATACATCACAACAACCCCACGCCCAAGCCCAGGAGGAAATCCTGGAAAGGGTAAACCTGAGTAAAATAGAGGGAGAGGCCCAGATTAGCTTACAACAAGAGATAACGGAGGAGGAAGTGAGGGGGATTATTTGGAAGCTGCCCACGGGCAAGGCCCCTGGCCCGGACGGGTACCTAGCGTCCTTCTACAAGACCTTTGCCGGGATACTGGTGCCACAATTGACTCACCTCTTCAACTCCTTTAAAAGTAGTGGGCATATTACTTCTTCTATGCAAGAAGCCAAGATCTCCCTGATTCTGAAGGCAGGCAAGGACCCTCTCGAGAGATCCTCCTGTAGGCCAATAGCGCTCATTAATGTTGACGCAAAAATCTACACTAAAATCTTAGCAAATAGGCTTGAAGGGCTCCTCCTGGACCTGCTCCATCAGGATCAGGCGGGATTCGTAAAGGGGAGGCAGACGGCAGATTAAATTAGGAGGGTGGCCCACCTAGTGGAAAAAGCGGAAAAGACTCGCACCCCGGCAGCACTTCTCTCCCTAGACGCTGAAAAAGCGTTTGATCGGGTGGAATGGTCCTTCCTCTTCAAGGCTATGGAAAAGATGGGGTTGGGGGGCGCGTACCTACAGATGGTCAAGGCAAATTATGTGGGCCCCCAAGCGAGGGTGGTGGTTAACGAGACTATATCTAGACCTTTTTTTCTCCAAAGAGGAGCAAAACAGGGATGCCCCTTATCGCCTATGCTCTATGCGATCTACCTAGAGCCCCTTCTACACGCAATCTGGGAATCGGAAGGAATACAGGGAATACCATTTGGGGGTAGACAGCATGAAGTGGCGGCCTTCGCGAATGATATGTTGCTTGCTTTGTCTAACCCATCAGAATCGAGTAGGCAGTGTAGGCTACTATTAGAAGAATTTGGGGAAGCATCGGGACTGCGCATTAACATGCACAAGTCCGAGTTGATGGACCTGTCCTTGTGGAAGGAGGAGAGGGAGGAATTAAAAGGGACAACAGCTTTTGCCTGGCGGCCAGCGGGAATCACGCATTTGGGAGTGAGAATTACCCCAGCCCTCTCAGAGTGGTTTGCAGCGAATTACCCCCCCGACTGTTGAAAAGAATTAAAAAGGACCTCTACAAGTGGTGGAATCTTCGGATCTCCTGGCTTGGGAAGCTGGAGGCAATAAAAATGGTTACCCTCCCGAGGCTGCTCTACCTATTCCAAGCTATTCCCCAAGTGGTTCCGGCCAGCTTCTTTAAGGAGCTCCAGGCTATAACGAATGAGTTTATATGGAAAGGGAAAAGAGCGAGGGTGAGTAAGCAGCAACTCCTGGACCCGAGGAGAGAAGGGGACTTTCACTCCCCAACTTCCATCAATATTACGAAGCGGCCCAGCTAAGGGTAATTCGGGAGGGGGAAGGAAAACACTGGGTCGAAATGGACAGGGCAGTCACGAAACGTGATTTGGGGGAGGTTGTGTGGCTACCTAAACAACATCGACCAAGTCATATATATGAGAGCTCTATCGCCAAACTAGTTGCAGATAACTGGGATAGCCTGGTCAAACGCAAGGAAATCACGACCTTCCCGTCCCCCTTCACACCTATATCCAATAACAAAGATTTCACTCCTGGGCTGGAGGGGCGGGCATTCAGGACCTGGCGGGAAGGGGTATGCCGGTGGATGCGAGACATGTTTATAGGGGGGGAAATCAGCACGTTTGTAGAGTGTAAAAGGGATTTTGCCCTGGGGGAGGGTGAAAGGCTGAGATACTCTCAACTGAGGCATTGGCTCCTGCACCCCACGAACAAGGAGGCGGCCACCAGGCCACCGACCCCCTTTGAGAAATTCTTGATGACACGGGGCAGGTGGGATTCCTTCATCAGATTTTTAAGATGATGGATGGTTGGGTGGAAAGGGCGACACTCCTGAGGGGGATTTTAATCTGGTGGTTGACCCACCACTAGACTGGTAGTCAGCGGAAGGAATTGGTACTAAAGTGGCGACGAAGGACAACCTGGCCTTTCAGAATCTCCAGCGGGATCACTTTGGGGTGGACGTCTGGAGGAGGCAGCAGTCTGGCCCGGGAGGCTATACGTTCCCCATGCCCCCTGCATCAGACTTACATGAGAATTGATCTCCTCCTGATCCCGAGGGAACGGGAGGGTGAGGTGGGGGTACCTGGGATGGAGGCGAACACGTGGTCAGACCACGAGTTGGTGGTAGCTAATTGGCAGCTCCCGGAATCCCCGCGATGCTTTAGATGGAGGTGCAATGACAACCTGTCCAGGGACCGGGTGTTCAGGGACTTTGTGGTGAAGGAGATACAGGCCTACTTTGAAACTAATGATAACAGGGAGACGGACATGGCAATGGTCTGGGAGGCCGCTAAGGCCACTTTTAGAGGACTACTCATTACTCAGAGGTCTCGTAGAAGGAGGGAGAAGGGGTTAATAGAAAGAGGCCTCTGAGAGGAACTGAGGGTGTTACAGTACCAGCTGACCCGGCCGGGTGCTGACAGGGAAAAACTCCTGGGTGAAATGAGAGATAAGAGGCAGGAACTCCACACGGTCTTGATAGGTGAGGTCTTAAAGACAATGAGATACACCAGGCAAAGAAATTATGAAAAAGGAGACACAGTGGGGACCCTCCTGGCGAATAGGGTAAGGGGCTGTAGAGTGGAGAGGAGGGTAGAGGGGATACAGGATGATGTGGGACGCATGGTGAGTGGGGCTGGCTATATCGCGGCCAGCTTCGCAAGGTTCTACAGGGAATTATACGATAAACCGGAGGAGTGGGCGGGGGAAATGCAGCAGTATTTGGCCTAAATGAGCATCCCTAGGCTCAGGACGGCAGAGAGTGAGACTCTAGATGGGGAATTAACTCGGGTCGAGGCCCCGAGGGTCATTCAAAGATTAAACACAGGGAAAGCCCCGGGAGAAGACGGTTCACCACTGATTTTTAAAAGAAGTATCAAAACCAATTAGCGGCGCCTCTGGCAAAGCTATTTAACTCTATAATAGGGGTGGACACAATACCGCCGTCTTTTCTCCAGGCCTTAATCGCAGTAATCCCGAAGTTAGGGAAGGATCAGGCCAACTGTGCCTCGTACAGGCCCATTTTCCTCCTCAATGTGGATGCGAAGATCTTTGCCAGAGTACTCGCATCGCACCTGGAGCTAAGCCTCCCCAGGTTGATCCATCCACCAGGCAGGTTTTGTGCTGCATAGGCAGGGAGTGGACAACATGCGTAAGACGCCTCACATCCTTGACTCGCCAGCAGCAAAGGAGAAGGGGATACTCTTGCTGGTCCTAGATGCCGAGAAGGTTTTCGACCGGGTCAGTTGGTCTTTCATGGGCGAGGTCTTCACGCCCATAGGGGTGGGTCCTGATGGAGTGGATGGATGGCAGCCCTGTACTCACAGCGGTCGGCCAAGGCGCTGATAAATGAAACTGAGTCACAGGCCTTCGCGTTGCAACGGGGCACGCGCATGGGTGTCCACTTTCCTTGTTGATCTATGCATTGGTGATGGAACCATGGACGGTGTCGATTAGGGAAAACGAGGGGATAAGGGGTGTCACGATTGGGGGGATGGACTGCAAGGGGAGTCTTTTCACGGACAGCGCCTTTCTATATGTCACCAGACCGTCCCACTCGGTTCCCCTGGTGTTGGAAAGTCTGGAGCGTTACGGGAGGTTATCAGGATTCAGAACCAACTTGGGAAAGTCAGTGGCGTATGTGGTGGGGAGACCACCAGAAGGGGAAAGGGAATATATTGCGGGGCTCCCATTCAGGGTGCAGGAGGACACTTTCTGATTCCTCGGGATCCAGGTGACAACATTTTGAGGACCTCCTCCCTGAACATTTTCTCCCCCTCTGGTCAGCCATGAAAAGAGATATGGGGCAGTGGAGGGATCGGGACTCTCATGGATGGCCCACCTGAATTGCATAAAGATGGTCCTGCTCCCAAAATTTCTGTTTTTATTCCAGATGCTGCCCATAGTAATACCTACCTCATTCTTCGCAGAAGTGAAGATAGCCATGTTAAGCTTTCTTTGGGTGGGAGCTAGGCACAGGATCGCATATAAAATGTTGATCTTGCCAAAGGAGGAGGGAGGGGTGGGGTTCCCCGATCTGATGACGTACTATAGGGTGACCCAGCTCGGGGTCCTAGTGGATCTCTTTGACCCACATTCAAGGTGGCAATGGACAACGCAGTACTGGCCCCGGTAACGCTGGATGAATGGCTGTGGGTCCCTAATGCCAGTATCCTGAGGAGAGTGTTGAATCACCTAGTCCTGGAGCTTCTATGGTCTATATGGAGGGAAGGGGGAGATAATAGGTGGCTCACTACGTGGCCTTCGCCTTTGAGCTGCATCAGGGCTCCTCTGCTGAGAGATGGCATTGCAGAACCACTGGCGTTCCAGTCCTTGTACGAGGCAGCTGAAAAGTCACGATCTAGCCTTAAAAACTACCGCAGGAGACTAATCCTACAAGCTCTAATTGAAAGCGCTTTTCTACTAAAGGGGAAATTGTTTATATTGATTTTAAACAGAATGAAACCACTAACTAAATTAATCAATAGATTACATTCTGCATAGTGCCAATATAGAGACCTTTTCAAACTTCTGTGATGGGGAACGGATTCACACAAGCAGCATAGAACCATATTTCAATGAAGAAGCTTATAAACAAGAACAACAAAAAACAATTGCCATAGACAATAACGGTTGAGGGTATGAAATGGTGGAAGACACCATTATCGCAAAAGAAACCCTTATAGAAAAAAAGTCCCCAACCAACTTTCAACCAAATGCTCCTTTCAAACTGTCTAGTGTACAAATGGACATGCAGCTCAATGTGTAATGTACGCCAACAATCCTTTAAATCTATACGACTATTCCTCAATCCCTATGTGAAACTAACAGACAAAAGTAAAATGAAAACTTTACAAACCATGGACTCTTCTCCAGTGCAGAGCCACACTGGACTCCGAGAACATTTATTAGCATGCATTTTAGGAACTGCTTGCAAAAGCACCTTCCACCACATCAAAATGTTAGCAACACGCCATTATGCTATACAGGATCTTGTGCATCGACTATACTATGCAAAAAGTCCTGCTCTAGAACTGCAACATTTAATTAACATTCTCCTACATGGAACAGCCAAAGAACTGCTTCAAGAAATAGAGCTAATCCAACGTAAATACTTTGGAACTGAAGTTGACTCTGTAACTTCAGAAACCATTACCGAAAACCCTCAAACGCCAACGTCCTAATAAAGACATACAAAAAAGAAATAGCTAAGTTTCAAAACACATCTGCTGAAATACCAGACCAAATATGTGTCTGTTGTCGCAGAACCTTTTACAAAAAGAACACAAAAATAGTAGCTATAGCCTACAAAATAGACAATGAAGAATCCCAATGGTTCCAATTTGCTTTATATCTAACAGCAGAAACTAAATACAAAATAACTGACGCCTCAACAGTTTGCATGTACTGCAACACAAGGCTTGAAAATAACCAAATGACATCGCGTGCTATCACTAATAACTTAGAAATATTCCCACTTCCAAAGGCTCTCCAACAACTTAACTTGTATAAGAGCATTATAATCCAAACAGTAGACCGAAATCAGCGAAATCACCTCCATCCGAGTTACTAAAGAGCATCCGTGGCAAAGTAATATATTTGCCATTAGATCTCATAGAAAATGTAGAAACTCTAGTAGTACAGCGACCAATAGATCAATCTTTGATTGTACTAGTTAATGGTGTGCCAACAAAAGACAAATAAATTTGGCAAAAACTAGTCGACTTAAACAAAGTTAGACAAGCCCTCCAATATCTGAAAGAAAACAATGAATACTACAAAGATCTAAACATTGAGGAAAACCTAAGATCAACCACCCAAATAATTCAAGACTCACCAGCAACTAGCCAATTCGAACGTTTAGATCATATTAGTGCAGCTAACATTTTAGACCAATATACAATTCGCCCACTACACTCCAAAGACACCATTGAGGATGCATTAGAAACATATCATCAAGCCAAAGGATCCCTAATGAGCCTATGGGAAACAACTGTAGAGGCACGTTCTTTTCCTCTAATCTACTCTTTGCTAAAGGAAAAGGAGGAAGATATGATGAAAGTTCCACACAAATTAGTGCATCAGAATATCGCTCTTTAAGAATGTATTATGAAGACCCCAGATTCAGACAAAATGTCAAATACATTTTCCACCTCCTCTTCAAAAGTGAACTATGGAGTTGCACACACATTAAAAACAGGATCTAAGAAGCACCAAAATGGTTCTGGAAGCTACAGGACCAGACCCTGGCGGACACCGCCTGCAGAGCGGAAATAGCTGAGGCACTCACTAACTATTTCGCGTAGAGCACGTCCGATGAAACTCCTAAAGCAGTCGTCGGGGACGCCATATAATCAGTGATCCGCGGAGTGGCGATCAACTGCGCAGCAAGGCTCAAGAGGCTCAACCAACTACAGCAAGACAAGCTGGAGGAAAGGGTCAAGGAGCTGGAAGATGCCTTCAAAAAGCACCAAGCCAAGGCCACTATCCGAGATCTCAAGAGAGCGAAGTCTGCATTGGAAATGCACCTGGCGGACCGCTCGGCCAAGGCCCTGTCTTACACAAAGCAATTTTACTTACTATCTGAACAGCAACAAAGCAAACCACCTCCTGGTGCACAAGCTGAAAAAAATACACTCACGAAATAACATCCAATGCCTGGCTGACCCGAACGGCAGCCTTCGCTACACAAAAGCGGAAATCCTCAAACTCATTCGACAACACCACAGGGAAACCATGTCCGGACCCCCAACATCCAAAATGGCGCGGCGGAACTTCCTAGCGCCCGCCCAAGGGACGCCGCCACACCTTCAGTTGGAAAAACTGGAACGCCAAATTAGAGCGGAAGAAGTAGGCGACACAATTCGCTCACTAAAAAACACTGCCCCGGGCCCAGACGGCTTCACTGCTCAGTTTTACAAAAAATACACCAACATCCTATCTCCCCAGCTGGCGGCTCTATTCAACTCCTTCCTCGAAACAGGCACCACAACTCCGTCAATGGAAGAATCGGTCACGATCCTTATCCCTAAACCATGGAAAGACCGGACCCAATGCACCTCATACAGACCCATCACCTTGTTGAACAACGACACCAAGCTGTTTGTAAAGATCCTGGCAAATAGACTAGCTCCGGCTCTCCCAAGCATAATTCAACCGGACCAGTCCGTGTTCATCCCGGGCCGCAACACACACAACAACATCAGACGCACAATCAACATAATCGAGTCAGCTAACAGAATGTGATCGGAACTCATAATCATGTCACTTGATGCACACAAAGCCTTTGACAGACTGGACTGGGGCTATATCCAGGAAAGGCTGCGCCATTACAAATTCGGCCCGCACTTCTAAAAAATGGATCTTATCCAATTACCAACACCCCTCCTCATCCCTCAGAGTGAACGGGTGCAAATCCGAAAGAATAAGCATCACAAGAGGTACCAGGCAGGGCTGCCCCCTGTACCCCATCATATTTGCGCTCTCGATGGAGCCCTTCGCAGATAGAATCCGAGCGAACCCGAGGGTCCACGGCTTCTCGGTCGGTGGAGAGTCCTACAAAGTATCCCTGTACGCAGACGACGTACTCCTGGCGACCACTCAACCAGAAGATTCCATGCAAGCCATCTGGCAGGAATTAGAAGCAGCCGGATTCCAAGTAAACTTCACGAAATCGGCAGTAATGAATCTCAACATTCATAAGAAACACAGGGCTTCCCTAGGGGCCAAATACCCAATCCCATGGGTAGAGTGGCACCTCACCTACCTAGGCATCCAACTCCCAAGGAAACTGGAAAGAATCCACAAAATAAATTTCCGTCCCTTATTTGCAGATCTTCGAAGGGACCTGGCCAGATGGCAAATGCAGGAAATCTCTTGGTTCGGCAGGATCACTGCCGTCAAAATGAATCTAATCCCTAGACTATTATACCACTGCCTGGCCCTCCCAGTAACGGTCCACAAGAAAGCTATCCACAAATTACAATTGGAGCTCCTAAAAGTCGTCTGGGAAGGGAAGAAGCCGCGTATATCATCATGCTCCGAAGCACAGCATTAGGCATCCTAGGGGTCCCAGATGTTGGCAGGTACTGCCTGGCGGCCCAGCTCTCCCACACCTTTGCGTGGAAACTGCGGGACCCACAACCTCGCTGGCTGGCACTGGAGGACAGCTGGTGCCTGACGCCAATAGAAGGCCTACCCCACATAAGAAGCCCCACCTACTCCTTCAACAAGGAACCACTAACAGCAACAAAAAACACAGTGGCAAGCTGGAGGAAGGCAGCCCGCCAATGGAACCACAGAACTACTCACTCACTCACTCACTCCCATCTGGGAGAACCCGGATTTCTCCCCAGGCATCTCCCCGAACAGCATTGGCAAATGGAAAGCAGGAGGACTGCATGTCATCACGGACTTCTTCGAAAATGGTAGTCTGCTGAACTTTGAAGCCTGCAAAACCAAATTCCTAGTCCCTCAAACCGAAAGGTTCCGATACGCACAACTGAGGCACTGGCTGTCAAACAAAGGAGTCAAACTAAGCGGAAGCAGAGCACTATCGGCCCTAGAGAAAACCCTCACTGCCACCCCTCCCAAAGGCAAGGTGGCAACCCTGTATAGGCTCCTGGACAGAACGGACCCAAACAAGAAGGAACCCTACATGTTAAAGTGGGAAGAGGACATCGGTAGAGAGATAAATCCGGAGGAATGTAACTGCATCTGGTCCCGCGCACACAAGAGCTCCAAATGCTTAACCAACAAGGAAGGAGCCTATAAGGTGTGTTACAGATGGTATCGAACCCCTGAGGTCCTCAACAAATGCAACCCATTAATCCCATCGTACTGCTGGAGGGGCTGCTCCGTCAAAGGTACGCTATTCCACCTACTGTGGACCTGTCCTAAAGCAGCCCAATTCTGGCGGGAGGTCCTCGACCAAATTAAACTAATCACAGGCCTCACGATCCCATGGGACCCTGGAGTAATCCTGCTGGGAGCAACAGGCGAAGGCCGATTCCCTCTAACCGGCCGCATAGCGGATCTCTGTTCGCAACTTTTAAAAGCAGTAAAAATATCAATCGCCAGGCTCTGGAAACATCCCGAGGGCCCTTCCATCCCAATGTGGTGGACCAAATGCTGGGAGATAGTAGCAGCAGAAAAAAATCACTGCAGTGCGCTTCGACAATAGAAGTAAATTCCACCAAATCTGGGCCCCATTCCTAGATTGCACGCAGCAATTCCCGGGAGTGGCGAGACAGCCCCCAACCTTACGCTGGATGGAGAAGCTCGACTAAGGTCCCCCGGCGGAGGCAAAATGAAAGCACACCTCCGAGACCACACCGAACCCCAACACTAATAATCGGCCGACTTCCTTGTCACCACTCGAATCCTGTCCTAGGGGTCAGCCCCCGTTCCTAAGCTATGCAGCAAAAAGAGACTCCCACGACAGTTTAATGTGAATACTGATGCTCCCGTGTCTCCTCTCTCTCCCCCCTCCCACTGTTTCCTTTTGAACTCTAGTTCTACTGTTTTAGCTGTTGACTGAACAATGCTTCAATGTTACCTTAATTCCGACAGCTTACTGGAAGCTGTATGTTTCATCTCATTTCATGTTCGTCACTTTGGCAAAATAATAAAAAAAGCTTTTTAAAAAAAAAAACAGGATCTAACTTTTTAAACATTTCCGCTACCCAACTGCTTCAAAAGATAAAAGACAAAGATGAAGTTTTCCAGTCAAGTATCACAAATCTCATGGCAAACATGCGTGGTACAAAAGAATACTGGTTCCGACGTCAGGCTGATGTTCGTTGTATGCTAAGGAACCTAGGCCCACCCACATGGTTTGTTACTTTAAGTTGTGCAGAGTACGCAGCAGATGACTTGCACGTCTTCTTACGCACTGCAAACCAAAATAAAGATGGAATAGATGGAACAAGTTACTTACCTGTAACTGTTGTTCTCCACCATGGGTCTGCCATGGATTCACATGCTCATGAATATTCCCCGTCGTCAGGCTGGGAATCCTCGGTAAAGAAAAAATCTGTTTCAGTTTCATTTCTGAACTGTCTTTCTACTAATAACCAATCACTGGTCTCTGGGTCATACTGCCTCCAGCCAATGACTGCCCTCTACCTAAGCCCCTCCTCTGGCAGCCATCTTCAGATTTGGTAGCACGTAAAGTGGCAGTAGGACCAATCGAAGAGCCACAGAGGGGTTGGAGGGAGGGTTCGCATGTGAATCCATGCCCGACCCATGCTGTAGAACAACAGTTACAGGTAAGTAACTTGTTCCTTCTCCAGCATGGGGTCTGGCATGGATTCACATGCTCATGAATACAAGAATACATAGCAGTACACACAAGCACAACCACAGGCGGTGGCAAGGCTCAACATTAAGCATCTCTTACCTCCTCATCAGGCTCACCTTGAAGCGAACAGGTTGCGCAGCACTGCCTGGCCGACTCTGGACTCCTCCCTGGAATCCCGGTCGACGCAGTAGAATCTTGTGAAGGTGTGAGCTGACCTCCACGTAGCAGCCCTGCAGATGTCCAGCAGGGGCACACCAGACAGGAACGCTGTGGAAGTACCAATCGCTCTGGTTGAATGGGCTCTCGGACGGCCGGGCAACGGTCGGTTTGCCAACCGGTGACAGTGCATGATGCAGCCGGAGAGCCACCTGGAAATGGAAGCCTTCGAGAGGGCCTTCCCTTGGTTCACAGGTCCAAAGTTCACAAACAGCTTTGATATCTTCCAAAGGCTCTTTGTGCGGTCCATGTAGAACTTCAGCGCTCTAGCCACATCCAGCGAGTGCAAAGTCCTATCAGCCGGCGACGAAGGCGACGGGAAGAAAACTGGTAACACCAAGGGCTTGTTCTGATGGAAGTCCGACGGCACCTTGGGCATGAAGGAGGGGTGCGTCCTCAGCACTACCCTCGTGTCGTGGAATGTCAGGTATGGAGGTTTACAAGAGAGGGCCTGGATCTCTCCCACTCGTCGTGCGAAGGCGATG
This sequence comes from Ambystoma mexicanum, assembly GCF_040938575.1. NCBI lineage: Eukaryota > Metazoa > Chordata > Amphibia > Caudata > Ambystomatidae > Ambystoma > Ambystoma mexicanum. The sequence continues at coordinate 1,341,161,422 of NC_090923.1, read as the reverse complement.
GTCACAAGAAACGCTGTCTTCCACGATAGGAACTTCAGCAGTGCCGAGTACAAGGGCTCGAATGGGGGACCCATGAGCCTGGTCAGCACCACGTTGAGCTCCCACGCCGGGGCCGCAGTCTTCACCGGCGGGAACGAGCAGAACAGTCCTTTCATGAACTCCTTCACCAGGCGGTGAGACCACAGCGACGACCGCCCCGGAGTTCTGGTGTAGCGGGAGATAGCCACAAGGTGGATCTTGATGGAGGCATTCGCTAGCCCCGCCTTGGCCAGCGACAGCAAGTACGGCAGCACTTGAGGGGCCGTAATCCGTAGAGGGTTGATCTTCTGTGCACGGCACCAGACAGAGAACCTCTTCCACTTATGCCTGTAGCACTTCAGAGTCGAGGACGCCCTGGCCCTTGCAAGTACCTCCTTGCATTTCGCCGGGATATCGTAGCCTCCAAACTCTAGTGTTGCAGGAGCCAGGCCTGCAGGTCAGCAATCCCGGGTCGTGGTGTAGGATGGTGCCTCCTTCCATGGCGAGAAGATCCACGTCCGTCGGCAGTTTGACTGGGTGGGACGCCAACAAGTCCAAAAGGTCTGGGAACCATATCTGCCTCAGCCACGCCGGTGCGACGAGGATCATCCTGCACCGGGACCGTCTAAGTTGATTGATGAGTCGCAGAAGCAACGGCAACGGTGGGAACGCGTATAGGAACAAGCCGTCCCAGGGGAAGAAGAATGCATCGCCCATGCTCCCCGGTTGGGGAAACCTGCTGGCGAACCTCTGGCACTTGGTGTTCGCTGCTGTCGTGAACAAGTCGATCTGGGGACTGCCCCATTGACGGAATAGGAGATCCACTAGATCCTGCCGAAGCTCCCACTCGAGGCAAGCGCGCAGCTCCCTGCTGAGTGAGTCGGCGACAGTGTTTTTCACTCCTGCCAGATGAAAGGGTACCAGGAACATCCCCTGGGTGACGGCCCAGTGCCACAGATCCTGTGCTTCCTTGGCTGGGGATCTGGTGCTCCCTTGCTTCCGGATGTAGAACATCGTGGTGGTGTTGTCGGTGAAGATCCGTACCACTTTGCCCTTGAGGGAGAGAAGGAACGACCTGAGGGCCCAGAACACGGCCCTCCGTCGTCACTGTCTTCAGATGCGCTGGGGTCTGGAAGTCCATGTCCGCCGCGAGGTGCACGCAGGCCCCCTGCCGCCGGATCGCTTGACGGAACGTCTCGTTGAGGGAGATCTTGTTTTCGAAGTTGCCCGCTGCTTGCATCCAACGGGCGTCGAGGAACTCCTGCAGTGGCCGCATCCGCAACCTGCATAGGTGCACGAGGTAGATGCACAATGACATCATGAAGAATAGGGACTTGATGGACCTCACCCTGGCCACTTCCATGGTCAACAGCCGTTGCCCCTTGCCCAGGATGATCTTCGTCCTTTCCTCCGACGGCGAAGCCAATCGCGCCACTGTGTCGAGTCTGGCTCCCAGGAACAGGGCATCTTGGGACGGTACCAAGTGGGATTTCGCGAAGTTGATCGAGAATCCCAGATCCGTGAGCAGTTGGACGGTCTTCGCTGTGTGATCGACGGCGAGTTCTCTTGACCTTGCTCGGATGAGCCAATCGTCCAGGTAGGGGTATACGTGGATCCCCTGCAGACGCAGCTGCACCGCCACCGGTACAAGGCACTTGGTGAAGACCCTCGGCGACAACGTCAAACCGAAGGGTAGGGCCTCGAACTGATAGTGTCGCCCTTGGACCACGAATCGTTGGAACTTTTGATGACCTTTGTATATGGGGATGTGGAAGTAGGAATCCTCCAAGTCCAGCGACGATAGGAAGCCGCCCTCCTCCAGCTGTCCCAGCACGTGCTGAAGGGTGACCATCCGGAACTTCTGGGACTTGATGTATTTGTTGAGGCGGCGAAGGTCCAGGATGGGTCGCCAGCCGCCGGTCTTCTTTCGGACAAGGAAGTACCGTGAGTATACTCCGGAGCCTCTTCGGGACGAGTTCTATCGCGCCCTTTTTTAGCATTGCTCGTACCTCTAGAAGTAGCTGTGGCACGTGGTTTTCCTTCCTGGCCACGGGTGGTAGACAGGGACGCTTTCTTTGGAATTTCAGAGTGTGCCCGTGGGCCAGCGCATCCAGCACCCAACGGTCGGTGGAGATGGACTCCCACACGCTGATGAAATTCGCCAACCGGCCTCCCACCGGGGTGCTCACCTGGGTGCCCGACGTCACGGCCAGTTCAGTCTTGCTTCGCCGAGGCCTTGCCGCCTTGGCCTCCTTGCCGACGATGACGATGTCCTCCGGCCTTGCTATAGCCTCTGTAGGCCTCCTGCGACGAGGAGCGGGTCGCTTGGCGGAACGACGCGGAACCGCCACCGAATCCTTTGGAGGCACCTTGAGACTTGCCTCCGGGAGTCCGAAAGGACGGGCGTCGTTGATGGAGAGAACCCAAGGCCCGGGCCGTCTCGGTATCCGCCTTGTTGGCCTGCAGTGACTCGTCCACTGCCTTGCCGAACAAGTTGTTCCCGTCGAAGGGCATGTCCAGTACCCTGGTCTGAACATCCTGACGGAAGTCGGTGGCCTTGAGCCAACCATGCTGGCGAAGGCAAACCCTGTTGCCCATCTGGGGAAAGCCGGTGTCGGCGATGTCCGTGGCCACCGTGATGGCGTGGTCCGACGTCACCTCGCCTTCCTGTAGGATTTCAAGGGCTTCAGCCCTCTTGTCGTCTGGCAGGAAATCCAGGAGGGGAGCGATCTTGAACCACAGCTCCCTGTCGTAGCGTGCCACGAGGGCGTTGGCTGCTTTGATGGTCGTCGCCACCGACGAGATGACTCGTCGTCCCATGGCGTCCAGCTTCTTCCCCTCGCCGTCTGGTGGGAAAGTGGAGGTTGATGCCATCGCCCCTGCTGATTTCTTCTTGGCCGCTGCGGAGACCACTGTATCCGGAGACGGCTGAGCTCTGAGGCACATCGGGGCAGAGTCTGGGACCCAGTACTACTTCTCATACCGGTCCCTCTTCGCAGGAGCCGTGGACAGGTTCTTCAGCAGCGACAGTCTCTCGTCCCAGATGTCGTCCAGTAACGGGACTGAGAGGACGGTCTTCCTCTTGGCCTCCCGTCGTTGGTAGAGGAAATCCTTCTACTTCTGCTCTTCGGGACAAAGCTGGAAAAGCTCTGATGCCCTGGCAATCATGGCGTGAAAGGAGCCAATTTCGTCAGGGGGGGAGGCCCAAGCAGGGGGTGATGGGAGATCCATCCCGTCGTCACGACCGTCGTCGTCCGTCCCAGTCGTCGCCGTCTCCGTTACCGTCTCATCCCTCGGTGGAGGAGAAGGAGGTGAAGGCTGGAAAGGAGGGGGGGAGGATGGATTTGCTTCTGCTTGTTTGGTGGCCTCCCCGACATTCCAGGTGCTGCTGGATCATTCGGTGGAGGTAAGGGCAACCTTGTCCTCATCTCCGTACACAGGGCCTGGAGAGCCATCAAGATTGCTCCTGAGTTGTCCTGTGGCATAGGCATAGGTTGCGACGGGAGCGACGGCTGGGGCACGGGGACATCCATTTCTTCCGCGGCCCGCTGCTCCTTGTCGGCCCCACAGTTGCTCTCTTAGTCCGCCTCGTTGGGATCCCTCCCGTAGGACCGGACTTCCTCGAATTTCTTGTCCAGGATCTTTTTGACGCTAGCCAGCTCATCTTCGGAGGTGGTATCTGTGTCCGTTATGGCTACCGTGCCCCCACCCTCTTTCTCGTCCTGGGGTTTCACGGGGTCTTCTCGATAGGTTGAAAAGATGTTTCCCTACGGGGTGCAGGGAAACTCTAGGCCCAGAAGTCATCTCCACAGGGGTAGCCTCCACAGGCTTCGCCAGGGCTGCCACGACTCCTTCAATCAAAGCCTTCGCTGGGGTGAATCAGGGCCTTCACGACCTTGGGCGTGTCTGGGGCCTTCACCTTCGGGGGAGGTTCACTGCCTCGCCCCCCCCCTTGGCTTTCTCCGTCGGGAGCGACCGGGGCTTCTCCCGAAGTTACCCAGGTTCTCCGACTTACTTTTCCCCCGAGCCAGAGCGTTGGCTCGTGGTTGATGGCGTCGGGGATATCGTGCCCTGCCTGTCAGCCGAGGAGCCTGAACCAACGGCGCTCCTGGTGCCCGCGGACTTGTGGTGCTTTGCCTTTTGTTGGGCCCCCGTATCCGGAGCGCCCTCAAAGGTCTTAGAAGACAGCACAGATTACGTCTTCTCACCTGTTGCTGGGCTCTTCCCCCTCCAGCCAGTTAGTGAGTCGAGTCTGACGGTCCTTCAATGTCCGGGCGGACATGTTCTTACAGAACACGCAGTCCTCTTCCACGTGCGACTTGTCGTCGTGAAGGCAGTAGTGGCACCGGGAGTGCTCATCCTCAAAGACATTCTGCAATCCGCATCCAGGGCAGTTCCTGAACAGCTTGGATCCAAACAGGCATCGTCTCTCCCTTGTCCTGGGCCATGCTTTGCTGGATTTTTGGGGTTTATTTTTTTCTCCTGCCAAGAGTGAGACTCTTTAACCCTCACTCTTGGACATGATTTGAGTGTGTTTCTTTGACTCTATATGTGTTCTATGGGCTATGGGGTCTTTTACTCCAAAGGGCTTCATGTGTTTTTGTGATGTATGTTACACAGCACCCTCAGTGCAGTAACACAGGGGCGTCATAGTGACCCCCAAACATAGACTCCATACCCTGGGACTGACTACCGTCTCCCAGGGCATGTAAAGTCACCATTGACTTTACTAGTCGCAAATTCTGAACAGAACCAGTACAAACCATCATATTGTGGACGTACTGGTCGGGGCAATTCGATTGCCCCGGGGTCTGTTGTTCGAGGGGGCACGTCTCCGTCCCCCCTGATCGAGTTTTGGCTGGTGGCAGTGGAAACTTTTTATATTCGACCGCGAATATATCCCTATGGGATTTTCCCATTGTTCAAAGGTACCACTTTTTAATATAGCCTCGAACATACCGCTTGTTTATTAAATTAATATAAAATCACCGGTTGGTATATTTTGCCGGAACTCGGTTCCAAAATAGCGTTTGTGTTCGCTTCTGTGACCCCAACCCCATTTGAGCCCTTTGTTCCACCTTTTTGGCAGGCTTCTCCACAGAAGCCCTCCAAGTGGTGCCACTCTGTCTGGGGTACTTAGAAGGGGTGTAGGGGGATTTAGGCACCCTGGACTGCGTTGCCTTGGCAACCCAAGTGGCACTCTTCTCCGGTTGGCCCAGTGGTGAGCCGCCCAGCTCACCACTTAGCATGTTTGAGTGACAGCTAGGACTGATGAATGGGGGTTTGCTGCATAAAAGCAGGGTTTTGGGGACTGGTTCTTCAGAAGTCGCCACAGGACCTAAGAATCCGAAGAGGGAGAAGCTGAGCCGACCTGCAACGACGACACCACCGGTGGAGCCCTGCTGAACCGTCTCACCACTTCCCAACGACGAGGAGATCTCCAATCCGGAGTCTTCTTCCTTCGACTGGTGGGGATAACCAGTCTGCCTTCCTTTTTCGCTTCCTGGAGCATCTCGTGGCCGCCTTGCCCGTGCCAAGCACCCTGGCAACCGGGATACCACGTTTTACCACAACCGCGAAACAAAGGGCGGTACCTTTAACCAGAAAACTCAGCGGCTGGTTTCTTCCCTGGCAGTGCAACGACCTTCATCTTTCCTCCACGTCGAGATCTTCTCTTCCTCTGGACGACGCCGCGACTTGCACCCGCTGCCAGGAACAACTGCCCCCGCTGGAGGATCCTTTCCACACAAAGTACCGTGTTCCGCCTGGCTTCCCTTGCAACCGACTGTACGAGGTAGATTTAGCCCTCGGCTTTCGAACCCGGGTTAGCCTGAGACACCCTGGCTAAACTTTTCTGAGCCTAACTAAAACCTTTCTGAACTCCCTGCAAGACTTTTTAAGCCTGTTGTCATTGTGTTATCTTGGGTGCATTTGTGCCATGCTCTCTCCAAGGATGGGCCCGGCCTATGGACTTTGGCTCACAAGTAACTTTTGACTTTCCTGCCTTGCTTAAGAGTTCCTAAGTATTAGTGTGGTGTATTTTCCTACATTCTGCCTTTTTCCCCTCCCTTTTTCGTTAACTTATTGGAGTGCCATCTATAGTTAAGCGCTCACCTCTGTTTGGAAATAAGTGGTGTTAACTAAGACTTGTCTGATAAGGAATAAGGGATGTATATAGATTAATAGTAACTGTGTTTGAAGTGATTTACAATAATAGTGCTGGAGTGTTTCAACAAGTGTGTCTTTAAATAAATAATTATATACCTTGATACCAAAGCTCTGGTCAGTGTTTGCTTGTGCTAGTGTGTCTGAGTGCCTATTGTGTATACTTTACATACTGCCTAACTCTTCTTGAGGGAAGTCTGACTGCTCAGCCACAGCTACCAGGTAAATCTGGGTGGTACAGACTGCTACCAAGTGGGTTTACTGCCAACACCTGTAGTCCTAAATCTTTTGCAGTGGTCCCTAAGGGAACTGCACAGGTTTCTGCCGAACAGTCCACGCGGAGTAGGCCTCATAGATCTTCCTGAATCCTCCAAGAAGAGAAACTCGATGAAAATTCGCCCTTGAGGGGCTTCGAAAAATTCCGAAACGGGTCCGCGTTGATCGGAAGAAGAATCGGTGGAGCTTGAGGCTCGAATTGACTGAAAAATAAGAGAAAACTCTTAGGAAAAAGGCAAAACACAGTAAAAGCTCAAGAGCTATAGCACGAAGACTCCCAACACTTGAACGTGTGGTAAAAATCTGAAGATGGCTGCCAGAGGAGGGGCTTAGGTAGAGGGCAGTCATTGGCTGGGGGCAGTATGACTCAGAGACCAGTGATTGGTTATTAGTAGAAAGACAGTTCAGAAACGAAACTGAAACTGATTTTTTCTTTACCGAGGATTCCCAGCCTGACGACGGGGAATATTCATGAGCATGTGAATCCATGCCAGACCCCATGCTGGAGGAATAAAAACACCAGGAGAACTCTGTTCTCTTGGCCCTGTCAATGTATCAAGGTACTTTCACCCTCGCTTCATTGCTATGCCGCACTTTATCTGCAATAAAACTACCCCTGTGCTCGGAAAAGTGCAACACTTCTTTTGGAGAAAAGAATATCAATCCAGAGGAGCACCACACATCGACATGCTTTTGTCGATAAAAGATGCCCCTAAATGTGACCATGATAGTGATGCCACTGTTTAATAGTTTATTGAAAAATACATTACCTGCGACATCCCTTCAGAAACCACAGATAGTGACCTACATTCACAAATTTTACGCTTCCAAAGACATAAGTGTGGCAAATAATGCTGACGCAGATATAAAAACAAAGGCAAATACTATACCAAATGTCGCTTTTGCTGCCCTAGACCAGTTTGCAAAAAAGGAGAAGTAAATAGCTTGATGTCTTCTGTTAGACACAGCGTAAAAGGCAAATTCCCTAAAAAATACATACAACATTAAAAGGGACGAAGCATCCAAGCACATCAACGATTACAATGCAATCATTGCCCTCATGTGGAATGCAAACATAGACATACAGTACATTGCAGATACTTCCACTGCAGTTGCAAGATATGTCACGGCCTATCTCACCAAAGCTGAGAAAACAGAACTAAAAGACCTCTGGGATGACATATCATCTGACAAAACAGTATCACAAAAATTGTACAGCTTCTGTATAAAAATGTTCTCCCATAGAGAAGGAACAAGTTACTTACCTGTAACTGTTGTTCTCCAGCATGGGTCTGGCATGGATTCACATGCTCATGAATATTCCCCGTCGTCAGGCTGGGAATCCTCGGTAAAGAAAAAACCAGTATCAGTTTCGTTTCTGATCTGTCTTTCGTAGTAATAACCAATCACTGGTCTCTGCGTCATACTGACCACAGCCAATGACTGCCCTCTACCTAAGCACCGCCTGTGGCAGCCATCTTCAGATTTGGAAGCACGTGAAGTGGCAGTATGACCAAGTGAAGAGCCGCAGAGGGGTAGGCGAGAGGGTTCGCATGTGAATCCATGCCAGACCCATGCTGCATAACAACAGTTACAGGTAAGTCACTTGTTCCTTCTCCAGCATGGGGTCTGGCATGGATTCACATGCTCATGAATAAAGAATACATAGCAGTACACACATGCACAACCACGGGAGGTGGCAAAGGCTCAACATTAAGCATTACATCAAACTCAACATTAAGCATCTTACCTCCTCACCAGGCTCACCGCAGGCAAACAGGTTGCGCAGCACTGCTTGGCCGACCCTGGACTCCTGCCTGGAATCCCGGTCGACGCAGTAGAATTTCGTGAAGGTGTGCGTCGACCTCCACGTAGCAGCCCTGCATATGTCCAGCAGGGGCACACCAGATAGGAACGCCGTGGTAGCTGCGATCGCTCTGGTGGAATGGGCTCTCGGACGGCCAGGCAGCGGTCGGTTTGCCAACCGGTGACAGTACATGATACAGCCGGAGAGCCATCTGGAAATGGAAGCCTTCGAGAGAGCCTTCCCCTGATTGACAGGTTCAAAGTTCACAAAGAGTTGTGACGTCTTCCGAAAACACTTCGTGCGGTCTACGTAGAACTTCAGCGCTCTAGCCACATCCAGCGAGTGCAAAGTCCTCTCAGCCGGCGACGAAGGCGACGGGAAGAACACAGGCAACACCAAGGGTTCGTTGAGATGGAAGTCCGACGGTACCTTGGGCATGAAGGAGGGGTGCGTCCTGAGCACTACCCTCGTGTCGTGAAAAGTCAAGTATGGGGCCTTGCAGGAAAGGGCCTGGATCTCTCCCGCCCGTCGTGCGGAGGTGATGGCCACAAGAAACGCTGTTTTCCACGACAGAAACTTCAACGGGGCCGAGTGCAGAGGCTCGAACGGAGGTCCCATGAGCTTGGTCAGCACCACGTTGAGCTCCCACGCCGGGGCCGGAGCCTTCACCGGCGGGAACGATCTGAACAGTCCCTTCATGAACTCTTTCACCAGACGATGAGACCACAAGGACGTCCGCCCCGTGGTCCTGGTGTATCGGGAGATCGCAGCAAGATGAATCTTGATGGACGCGTGTGCCAGTCCAGCTTTGGCCAGCGTCAGCAGGTACGGCAGTACTTGGGGAGCCGTAATCCGTAGAGGGTTAATCTTCTGTGCGTGGCACCAGACAGAGAACCTCTTCCATTTGTGTCCGTAGCATTTAAGAGTCGAGGACGCCCTGGCCTTTGCAAGAACCTCTCTGCAGTTGACCGGTATCTCGTATCCTCCAAACTCTAGCGCTGCAGGAGCCAGGCCTGCAAGTTCAGCGATTTCGGGTCGTGGTGGAGGATGGCGCCTCCTTCCCTGGAGAGTAGATCCGCGTCCACCGACAGCTTGATTGGCGGGGACGCTGACAAGTCCAGAAGGTCTGGGAACCATATCTGCCTCGGCCACGCAGGTGCGACGAGGATCATCCTGCACCGTGACCTCTTGAGCTGGTTGACGAGCCGGATTAGCAGTGGCAAAGGAGGGAACGCCTAGAGGAATAGGCCCTCCCAGGGGAACGAGAAAGCATCGCCCATGCTCCTCGCCTGGGGAAACCTGCTGGCGAACCTCCGGCACTTGGAGTTCGTCGCCGTCGCGAACAGGTCGATCTGGGGTGTGCCCCACCGTCGGAAGAGGCGATCCACTAGATCCTGCCGTAGTTCCCACTCGTGGCACGAGCGCAGCTCCCTGCTGAGTGAGTCGGCGATGGTGTTTTTTATCCCTGCCAGATGAAACGGCACCAGAAACATCCCTTGGGCGACTGCCCAATGCCACAGGTCCTGCGCCTCCTTGGACAGTGCTGGGGACCTGGTTCCGCCCCGTTTCCTGATGTAAAACATGGTGGTGGTGTTGTCGGTGAAGATCCTCACCACCTTGCCCTTGAGGGACGGAAGGAAGGACCTGAGGGCCCAAAACACTGCACGGAGCTCCAGGACGTTGATATGTAAGGATTTCTCCGTCGAGAGCCAAAGGCCTCTTGCGTGCAGATTTCCGGTGTGCGCTCCCCACCCTTCCAGGGAGGCATCCGTGGTCACTGTCTCCTGGTGGACTGGGGTCTGGAAGTCCATGCCCGCCGTCAGATGCGCGCGGGTGCCCCACCACCGGATCGCTCGTAGGAAACTCTCGTAGAGTGTGATCCTTTCCTCGAAGCTGCCCGTCGTTTGGATCCAGCGCGCGTCCAGGAACTCCTGCAACGGGCGCATCCGGAGCCTGCACATGGGAATGAGGTAGATGCAGGAAGACATCATTCTGAGGAGGGACTTGATGGACCTCACCTTGGCCGCGTCGGCCACCAACATCCACTGCACCTTGCCCAGGATGGTCCTGGTCCTCTCCTCCGACGGGGAGGCCAGAAGGGACACTGTGTTGAGCCTTGCTCCCAGAAACAGAGTGTCTTGCGCGGGTACCAGGTGGGATTTGGCGTAGTTCACGGAGAATCCCAGGTCCGTGAGAAGTTGGACGGTCCTTGCCGTGTGAACCACGGCGAGCTCCCTTGTCTTGGCTCGGATGAGCCAGTCGTCCAGGTAGGGGTAGACGTGGATCCCTTCGCGGCGCAGCTGAGCCGCCACCGGTGCGAGGCACTTGGTGAACACCCTGGGTGCCGACCGTAGACCGAAGGGGAGGGCTTTGAACTGGTAATGACGCCCTTGGACCACAAACCTGAGGAATTTTCGGTGTCCCTTCAAGATGGGAATATGGAAGTAGGCATCCTCCAAATCCAACGACGACAGGAAGTCTCCTTCCTCCAGCTGACCCAGGACGTGCTGGAGGGTGACCATCCGGAACTTTTGCGCCTTGATGAACTTGTTCAGACGTCGCAGGTCCAGGATGGGGCGCCATCCCCCCGTCTTCTTCTTCATGAGGAAGTATCTCGAGTAGACTCCGGAGCCCCGAAGCCTCTTTGGGACGAGTTCGATGGCGCCCTTCTTGAGCATCGCCTTCACCTCCAGGAGAAGTTGAGGGACGTGAAGTTCTTTCCTGGCCACGGGGGGGACGCGCGGACACTTTCTTTGAAACTGGAGAGCGTGGCCCCGGGCCAAGGCGTCCAGCACCCAACGGTCGGTGGAGATGGACTCCCACACGCTGACGAAGCTCGCCAGCCGGCCTCCCACCGGGGTGCTTCGGTGGGGGTCCGACCCCCCGGCCGGTTCAATCCTGCTTCGACGAGGCTTTAGCGCCTTGTCCTTGGCGACGACGGCGGGGTCCGCCAGACTTGCCTCGTCCTCTGTAGGCCTCCTGAGACGACGAGCGGGCCGCTTGACGGTAGGAGGAGAAACCGCCGCCGGAACCTTTGGAGGCGCCCTTGCCTCCGCTGCTCCGAAAGGGCGTCCGTCGTTGTTGCAGAACCCCAAGGGCCCGGGCCGTCTCGGTGTCCGCTTTAATGGCCTGAAGGGAATCCTCCACTGTTTTCCCAAACAGGTTGTTCCCATCGAAGGGCATGTCCAGGACTCTGGTCTGAACGTCTTGACGGAAGTCCGTAGCCTTGAGCCATCCACGCCGCCTAAGGCAAACGCCGTTGCCCAACTGGCGGAACCCAGTGTCGGCGATGTCCGTCGCAACGGTAATGGCGTGGTCCGAAGCCACCTCACCTTCCTGCAGGATCTCCAGGGCCTCTGCGATCTTGTCGTCCGGCAAGAAGTCCAGCAGGGGAGCCAGTTTGTACCAGAGCTCCCTGTCGTATCGTGCCACGATAGCCAAGGCGTTGGCAGCTTTAATCGTCGTCGCTGCAGACGAGATGACTCTGCGTGCCATAGCGTCCAATTTCTTTCCCTCGCCGTCCGGTGGGGAAGTCGATGTGGAGGCCGCACCCCCCCCCCGCTTTTTCCTGGCCGCCGCGGAGACGACGGAGTCCGGAGTAGGCTGCGCCCGGAGGCACAGGGGGGCCGTGTCCGGGGCCCGGTACTTTTTCTCGTACCGCTCTCTTCTAGCTGGCGTCGTGGAAGGGTTCTTGAGGAGGGTGAGGCCCTCATCCCAAATGTCGTCCAATAGAGGCACCGCGAGGACCGTCTTCCTCTTGGCCTCGCGCCGCTGATAAAGGAAACCTTCCTTCTTCTTCTCCTCAGGGCAGAGTTGGAAAAGCTCGGATGCCCTGGCGATCATTGAGTGGAACGATCCAATCTCGTCGGGCGGAGAAGCCCTGGTGGGAGGCGACGACGGTACATCCTCGTCGTATACCTCGTCGTCCGTACCCGTCGCTGCCGTGTCAGTCCCCGTATCATCCCCTCGGGTGGACGGGGAGGAGGGCTGGAAGGGGCGCGACGGCTGAAAAGGAGGTGGAGGGTGGATCCTTCTTTTCTTGGTAGGGGGAACACCAGAAGGTCCCGGTTCTGGGTCCCCCGACGGGAGAGGTTCCGTCGGCAACGGTAGTCTCGTCCTTATCTCTGAGCATAAGGACTGTATAGCCAACAAAATGGCCGCCGAGTTGTCTCGCGGCGCTGGCAGAGGGGACTCCGACGGGCGATCAGGGGCCCCGTCGGTACCCTCGACGATGTCGTCGTCCCCTGCGTCGGGATCCATCCCGACGGGCCGGTCTTCTTCCACGCCGAGGCCGTGGCTTAAGACCTCGACCAGCTCCTCCTCCGAGGTTGAGGCCGAATCTACGACGACGCCCTGCCCCCCCTTTTTCTTCCCCCACGGGGGATTTCACGGGGGTCCTATCGATGGGCACAAAAGAGGACTCCCTCCGAGGTGGCAGGGAGACTCTGAGCCTCGAGGTCGCCACCACTGGTGTAGCCTCCACAGGCTGAGCCAGGGCCGCCGCGACAGTTTCGATAGAGGGCTTGGCCGGATGGATTAAGGCCTTCACCACCTTAGGTGCGCTCACCGCCTTATCCTTGAGGGGGGGACACTGCCTCGCTCCCCCTCCGCCTTCGAGCTCGACCGGGGCCTCTCCAGGAGCTTCGCCGGGTGCTCGGCCTTCCTCTTACCTGACCCAGAGCGTTGGCTCGTGGTTGATGGTGCCCGGGAGGGTGCGCCCTGCCTGGCGCCCGTAGAGCCCGACCGTTGGGCGCTCCCGGTGCCAGCGGACTCGCGGTGCTTGGCCTTATGTTGGACCCCCGTCGCCGGGGCGTCCTCAAAGGTCTTAGAAGACCGCTCGGATTTCTTCCTCTTCTTCTCGCCGGACGGGCTCTTCCCTTCTAGCCAGTTGGCGAGACGTTGATGGCGGTCCTTCATGGTCCGCTCCGACATGTTGCCGCAAAACGCACAGTCCTTCTCCACGTGCGTCTTGTCCTCATGTAGGCAGTAAAGACAAAGAGAGTGTTCGTCCTCCTTGAAGACGTTCTGCAGCTGGCATCCAGGGCAGACCCTGAACAGCTTTCCGGGCGTCGAGCTTCCCTTCTCCTGGGCCATGACCGGGCCTGAGAAACTTCTGGAGTCCTCCAAAAGCGTAGCTCGACGAAATCTTCACCCTTGAGGGGCGCAGACGAATCCGAAACGGGTCCCCGTTGATTGGATGGAGAGTCGGTGGAGCTTGAGGCTCTTTTGACCGAAAAAAACGAAGTTTTTGAGAAAAAACGTGAAAAAATAGCACTAACGCTCGAGAGCAATAGCACGAGGATCCCAACACATGAACGTGCGGTAAAAATCTGAAGATGGCTGCCAGAGGCGGTGCTTAGGTAGAGGGCAGTCATTGGCTGTGGTCAGTATGACGCAGAGACCAGTGATTGGTTATTACTACGAAAGACAGATCAGAAACGAAACTGATACTGGTTTTTTCTTTACCGAGGATTCCCAGCCTGACGACGGGGAATATTCATGAGCATGTGAATCCATGCCAGACCCCATGCTGGAGAATGCAGGTCTACGAAGCTGCAGAGCGTTTAACAGGTACAGCCTTATATGCCAAATCTTAACACATTGTCTCAGGAGGATAGCTCAGGGGAAACGCACTCGCCTTGGAAGCAAGACGACGCGGAGCAACACAGGTTCGATCCCCAAGTCCATGCTTAGAACCCTCTGGGTATTAAGCGCGTTATAAATAACCAATTACAATTACATTGTCTGGCTGAACCTTGGTCTAGCTTCATTCCGAAAAAGAGTACTAAAATCCTACCAAGAGATAGAAAACATAGCCACAAATGATCCCAAAAGCAAGGAAATAAAAAACAAAGCAATTTAATTGACGCATACTACCCAAACAAAAGTACTGCTTTGGAAACATTTTTCTATACGACACTGCCCAAAACTACACCTACAAAAACAATATAACACCAAATGAGACAACTGGCAAATATTCAGTCTCAATTTGCGAAGGAAGCCTAGTTAAACTCACCAAACCCAGTGTAATTAATCAAATATAGGTATCATTTGAATCTCCACAAAATAGAGAACTGTATTACATGGCCCAACTCTAACTTTTTAAACCTTGGAGAAAAGAAAAAGAATTATTAGGTGACTATGACGCATTTGAAGCTGCATTCAAAGATAATATAAGCAGGATCATTTCAAACAATACAAAGAAATGTTGGACAATGAACGCCAACAAGAGCCAGGCATTGAAGCTCAACTAGACAAAGACACTCTTGAGGGCAGTCAAACTTCCCTTAGAGGAAGGCAAGAACCACTTGGAGAACCAGTCATTCTAAATGAAGCAGAAATAGCAATGAATGAGGTAGAAAATACCATGCATCAATATAAACAATCTGAGGAAGACTTGTCAGTGCTTGAATCACAGTTAAATAATGAACTCACCATTTATCTATAAGTCACTCAAAAAATTGAAGATGGTTTTAAACATGAAACTAAAACCTGTAGCTGTAAAATAACCAGCACATTTCTACAAAACTTAAAAAACAACAACCTTTCGGCTGTAGTAACAGCCCCTACAGGTTTAGCTGCCTACCACATAGGAAGTGTAACTTTACACCGACTACTGCTCCTCCCCATAGAACACCAAAACAAATTAGAATACTACAAATTATCAGCAGAAGTTGCTACTGAGTTATTCAGAATTCTGAAACAAATGAGAGTGCTCCCGACTGTTGAAGTAAGCATGGTTTGCAAACTCATGTTGGCTTTCATTCATCTCAGAATGCAAGAAGTCCTAAAAACCAACTGCGAAGAACTGTTTGGAGGAAAACATGTTATGTTTTCGGAGACCCCCTATAGTTAACACCAGTAAAAGGTCAACCTATTTTCAAAACATTAGGACACAAACAATGCTGCAATACCCTCTCAGCATTGGAAATGTAAATCTATGGCAACCTTTTCACTACAAAGAACTAACACAAAACATGCGTCAGTCTACAGACCTCACCGATGCAAACATTTTAAAAAGCATTAAAGCTGGTCTGCTTACTAAAGATGTAAATCCATCTTAAATAATAGACTAATCCATGATCTATATGGACGAAACACATCTGCTCCTAATTAACTCATCAAAATCTAAAATGCATGTCCTTAAGGCCAACCCTCGCAAGCTGTAGTCAATTCAACAAGACCATGTTGAAAAAAGAAATGCAACCCATACTGCATATCAACTCTACACACAAACTAGAAGTGCATGGCATGACACTTCCTATGTTTCAACAAGCAACATCACAACTAAATAGCTCAGAAAAATGTATCTCCAACACAGCTGGAATTTTAGAAAATATTGACTGTGTCTAAACTGGAGAGTAATTCTAAAACATAATCTTGACGTAGAACAAGGTCTAGTCAATGGAGCAATTGGTACAGGTGTTGGCTTCCAAACATATCCACAGGACAACAACATTCAGTTTGTCAACATCCACTTTGACAAACTTGCAGAAGTTAAAAGAATTGGGCAGACAATAGGACGTTTCCTTCTTTTCAAAGACATGTATGTACGCAGAGAGCAATTTTCTCTATCTCTTGCACATGCTGTCACTATTCACAAATCATAACCATCATGAAGACCAACATTAGAATGGGACTATTTACTTGGGACTATTTAACTTGGGGGGGGGGGGTAGTTCAGCCAACATGGAGGCACACACATAGCTCAGTTACAAGGAACTGAGCTATACGGTCTAGTCTTTTGGGTGTGGCAGGCCTAGGACTACTTTACCTGGACTACTTTGCGTGTGGCAGGCCTGGGACTATTTTTGCCTGGACTACTTTACCTGAGACTTTTTACCCCACACCCAAACAGCAGAACATGCTTTGCGTTATTCTGCTGTGGGCAGCGTAATGCTCACCGTGTCCAGTTCTTTGATGCCAGTTTACCTGAAACCAAGGACCTGCAGAGAGAGAAAGAACACTACGAAACTTAACTGGAACAGTATCCTGTCTTCAATCCATCGCCGACTTCAGTTCCACTCACCTGAAGGTACGAACTCCATCATCCGGCACTGCATGTATCCTGGAACACCATAACCTGGAAAGAGGAGAAAGAAAGACAGCATTAGTAAGCGTTTACTCACGTTTCCTTCCGAATGAAAAAAGCCACACAATTCTTACCTGGGTAGTCATCTCCTGATCAGTATCATTGCTGGAACATTACGGCGCTCGGCGAGGAACATCGCAACCTGTAAGGAGAGAAAAGACACAGGTAAGCAATATAAAAGGCGAAACAGCGCTGCGCATCGCGCATTACTCACCGGACAGCATCGTGCACACTCTGCTTTCGCCTACCGGCCCATGCTCATCTTCAAACTGCATGACAACTCCAAAATACCTTTCCATACCTAAAAGGAAAGAAGCAAGACATTATTTGAACTAAGATGAACATAAGAACTGCATATAAAGACTGTAAAGCGGCAAACCTACGGAGTCGCAGCAGGCCTGGATTCCCACAGGGGGGGGCTTGCACCAGTGAAGTAACTTGGTCGCTGCTCGCCTCGCCCCCCACATCTACGTACCCCTGCCACAAGGAGCAGGACGGAGAATCCACCTTCTACAATATTAAGGTGAGGAGAGGCCCCAAGGGGGAGGAAGGAGTTGAAGCCAAGGGAGGTGGGAAAACATAAAGACAATCTGGTATTGAATCCAGCTCTCCTATATTGCAGACCCATCTTTAACCAATGGACCGGGAGAGGGTTCGAGAGTGCAAAAGATCCAACCAGGGCTGGTTGGCGTCCCCGTGGATACAAGGTGAGCGTAACATTGGCAGCACAGTCTTTAAAGAAGGTATGCGTTACGTAGCACTTTCATGTCTACGTACACTAAATGGTCTATTCCTAGTTTACTTTGATGCAAACAAAGTCACGCTGACATTCCTTGCATCCTGGAATACAACAGGCTACACCCCCATCTAGATATGTACCCTGTACCTCATAAAAGGAAACCTTTAAAAAGACAACTAATGCAAACAGAATCTAGAACAGATCTCCCAACAATACCGCTAGAGAAACAATGACCAACTCCTTCTGCATCAAAGAATACAACCACAAAACTGTCTAGTACAAGGTCAACTGCACGTCCATCAGAAAACAAAGATGCAAATGTCTCTTCTCCACAAAAATCTGCAGGCTCATCAAACAATCCACAATCAGAACTCTCTGGTCCATTTAAATTCAGCATTGCAACTGGAGTAAATTGTTATGCCAAGGTAACAATTATTCTTCTCGTTCAATTACCACCAATTGTTCACAACATTTACTTAAACGGCTAGGACCAGTTATGTTTGCAAATGCTCGTCCTTCATAGAAATGACACAAATAATCCTGACAACACTTACTGTGTAGGAATGGTAAGATTTACCATAAACACACAAGAAGATCCACAAGAATTCTTAATGTACTTGCTGCAAGCACTGGAAACCAAAACCATCCCTATGAATTAAATATTCAAAATTTCATAAACTTGGAAACATACATGCGCACTCTGCAACCATGTTTCACAGGAGCACATCCCAAATGAACGATTTGTATATGTATCCATACCAAATTCTGACTCCATTGCATTTCACCAGCTTCCGCAGAATGAAAATTATGGCGTATTATGCCATTTTTGCAATTCAGACAATCGTCCCACCATACAAATAAACTCACATGTTAATGTTAAAGGATATTTGTACCGTGCACTATCACCACCAGAGTGGTCCCCTGGCGCTCTGGCGGCTCTGAAAAAGGGAGGGGTGGTGGTGAATTAGTGGGAATAAGCTGGAAAAGTGCAAGAGAGCAGTGATGTGCTGTTGGCGGCCTCAGCCCGGAAGTCCGTTGGCTGGGTTTGGGGTGTTTTACGGTCAGTAGCCGCTGTGTGCTGTTGTGTGAGTCTATGTGTGGTTTGTTTTGTTGTTGCAGTGTAGTGAAGTTTGTGCGGATTGTTGTGCTGTAGGCTTGTGGTTGTGTTTGGTTAGAGTTTGAAAGGTGTATGCAGAGGGGTGAAATTGTTAGTGGATTGGTTAGTTGGCATTGGCATTGCTGTCTGGAACGAGGCGCTAAACTTCCGTATTCTCTCCAGGTGGGGTGTGTGAGCATCTCTGCATCTCCGTCCATATCTGGGGCATCCAACACTCACAGTCCCTTTCCCATCCCACATGGCATCCACTCACATTCATAACCTTGCCCAAGTTGGGCACCAGCCACCTATGTGACTCCTGTCTGTATGTGGGGCAGGCATGCCAAAGCTTGCAATTAAGGCCAGGGGCGGCACCTGCCTTCCTTCACAACTCCATTCGGTCAATGTCCATGCCAATATCCACAACTTAGTTAAAGTCTGACAAGTGCTAACGTTCACACAAATCTATAAAAGTATGATATCTGGTAGCAATTATGGAGCGGGTGAGGCTGTTGGCTGGAGTTGGCTAGGGATGCTGATTTCTGTCCTCATGGGTGTCGCTTGTGTCCTATTTGACTTAGCGTTGTCTCTCTTGTTGTAGTAAGAGTTTCTTTATTCGGTTCTGGATGTTGTCAGTGTCGTCCTAAATTTGTCATCCTTTTCTTTGTGTTCCCCGATGGGTTGGTTCGCTTTTTCAGTTTGAATCTGTGATGTTGAAAAGCCAGGTTTTTAATAATTTTCTGAATTAAAGGTGGTCTTTGGTGTTTCTTATTTCTTTCGGGATGTTGTTCCAGGTTTTTGCAGCTAAGTGGGAGAATGAGGAGTCCCTAAATTTTTTCTTAAGGTATGGCTTTGGTTCCAGGTGGATTTCGTCCCATAGCCAATATGTCATACTAATGCTTCTAAGGTACAATGCAGATGGTACCAAA
The DNA here is from genome assembly GCF_040938575.1 of Ambystoma mexicanum. Taxonomy (NCBI): domain Eukaryota; kingdom Metazoa; phylum Chordata; class Amphibia; order Caudata; family Ambystomatidae; genus Ambystoma; species Ambystoma mexicanum. Next base: position 1,341,142,300 of record NC_090923.1, on the reverse strand, counting down.
AATAACTGTAAGCTTACTGGCTTCACACACGGCCAAGTATCTTTTGGAAAGAAAACCTTCACAACAGTAGGTATAGTATACCACACTGGTGCCACAACCACTTCAGGGCACTACACTGCATATTTCAAAAAAAGAAGTCGTCCAAAACAAAGGTTATCAGCAAATTTAACAAATGCCTACTTAATATTCCTTCAACCCAAATTTAGTCACTGACCTTTAGCACAATTAACAGTTCGAATACGCCAACATCTAACTACTTAAAAAATACCCTTCATTGCAAGACGTTTCAAATATGCCATCTCAATTCTTATACGACAAAACATCTTCTAACCTCTAATGTAGTTAGAATACGCCAACAGGTATATAACTATTTTAAGCATTGCCTTAATCCCAAAATACTTCAAACAAACATACTATCACACCTACACTCACATAATTGTAATCAGGTTTTTTAAATCCAGCATGGATTTTTGTTCCGAATGACCCAATGATTATTTAATGTCATTACAACAGCAGTGTTGTACCAAACATAGTACTTATACTGTTTATGAGGGTCTAATATATATATATATATATATATATATATATATATATATATATATATATATAGAAAAAGGACTGGAAACCAATCCGGGTTACACCGGCACTCCGGCTATGATGAAAGCGAAAGGCTGGATGTCTTCAATAAATCCACACACAGACTTGTGTTCCGTGCAGTCAAAGTGTCCTTTATTGTTTAAGATACATGGACAAAGGAGGCAGCAACGGCTTTAGGTGCAAGAAAGGAACAACGCGTTTCACCCTACTCGGGCTTCGTCTGGTATGTGACATAGAGAGAGGACTGTGGTATTATAGAGACAAGTATATGATTCCTTTTTCAATGTTTTGCACTAAAATAAGGTAACAAGTGGTAGACAAAAATGCAGCCATGTTGGAACCTGCATGACAACACATCTCAGTGCATTTATAAGAGACACAGCGTTTTTGTAAACAGTGTAGCAGTTTGAAACATGTTTGTTTGATCAAACCAGATGTCCCAAATGGGTAAGGGGTGGACAGAAAGCCTGAAATTACTGATATTAAATCATGTGACTTCATCTTAGTGTTTGCCAATGTCAATGACATTAGGTAAGATGATAGTACACCGTCTTCTATTGTACTGGGTTTGTTTAATTCAGCCCAAGTGGGCCGACACAGTGTCTCAGCTGGACTGAAGTGTGCTGTCAAACATCGAAATTGAGATATGTAGATGTTTCATAAGTAATAAAGTGCTACGTGCTTTGTAAACATTGAAGGACTGTTGATTGATAAAGTGCTGGGTGCTATCAATAAAGTGCATAGTATAAAGTGCATATTGCAAAATCACAAGTGGTTGGGAATTAGATCTAGAGGCGGTACGTAACCCTTGCGGGTGCCTCTAATGTGTATTCTATCCCACTCAGATCTCTATATATCATAAGTATCAAACATGTTAATATTAAAACAAATAAATTGATCTCTTACGGCGCAGATGGGCAGTGTGTTACCCTCGCGGCCGCCCAGATGCTGTGACTTGAGGCTGTATATAACCCTTGCGGGTGCCTCATATATCGGTCGATTCCACTATACATAACTATACTGAGAAGAGACATACGGTCCATGATATATATTATGAATATTCATAATAAAACATATAGGTTGGTCTAGTATATACACATAGGCAGAGTGTTACCCTTGCGGGCGCCTATATATTGTGACTATGCCAACCTGTATATTTAGCAAGGTAGTAAAAAGTAATTAATGCAGATGCAAGAATAAATATTGCCTTCTAAAATTGTTGTACGGACATATTTTGAAAAAAGTTTTGAAAAGAATTAAGGTGCTTGATGTTATATGTTAAAATTACACCTTATAATTCAAGTACAAACAATTTAAAATATAAAAAAAAATCCACAATGTATAATTATATCGTTTGATGAAAAAATGGAACCTACAACTAAAGATTAAGGTGCATAGTGCTGCATGTCACATTCATGTGTTGGTATTTTATGCTTAAAATTTTTTTTTTTTTTAGTGGATATGGGGCATGATATTTTTAACATTCAAATTATTGCCTTCTCCCATACTTCAAACCCATCGGTTACATTTAAAACAATCCTGCGGTTGATGCACATTGTTTTGAGGAAATAAATATATATTATATATATATATGGGATACATTACTCACCGTAATCGTATTTCTGATGCTTGTATCTGCTTAGATTCACATGCTGTGCATAGACCGACATCTAGTGGAAGCGGCGGAGTATTACAGTTTGTTTTATCACATGCGACCCACCCTTCCTCCCCTCTGAGAGAAGGCGCATGATTGCTTGTAGTCTTACCTTTCTGTCTATCTGCTTGGATTATCTGTACTCACGCTACTACCTCATGTCAGAAAAAATACAATCTGAGGATCCTAGACGGTGAGGGATCTTGGGTACAGTGGACGTCACACTAGGGATAGTATTACTGGCACGCCCTGTGTCGACGCCCATTTTCGAGTTTCGAAAAACAAACTGTAATACTCTGCAGCTTCCACTAGATGTCGGCCTATGCACAGCATGTGATCTAAGCAGATTCCACAAGCCTCAGAAATATATGGGATACATTACTCACCGTAATCGTATTTCTGATGCTTGTATCTGCTTAGATTCACATGCTGTGCATAGGCCGACATCTAGTGGAAGCTGCGGAGTATTACAGTTTGTTTTTCGAAACTCGAAAATGGGCGTCGACACAGGGCGTGCCAGTAATACTATCCCTAGTGTGACGTCCACTGTACCCAAGATCCCTCACGCGTCTAGGATCCTCAGATTGTATTTTTTCTGACATGAGGAAGCATGAGGAGTAGCGCGAGTACAGATAATCCAAGCAGATAGACAGAAAGGTAAGACTACAAGCAATCATGCGCCTTCTCTCGGAGGGGAGGAAGGGTGGGTCGCATGTGAATCTAAGCAGATACAAGCATCAGAAATACGATTACGGTGAGTAATGTATCCCTTCTGAGGCTTGTGGAATCTGCTTAGATCACATGCTGTGCATAGATAAGCGAGCAGTACCAGAAGAAGGAGGTGGGATGTGAGAAGGGTCATGAGCAAACAGGTGTCTTAGAACCGCTTGTCCCACTTGTGTATCTGTCTTGGAATGAGTGTCAATGCAGTAATGCTGAGTAAAAGTGTGAATAGAGCTCAATGTAGCTGCTTTGCAAATGGTGTCGAGGGGAACATTTGCAATGAAAGCCAGAGTGGCCCCAATGCCTCTAGTAGAGTGGGCCCTTGGCGTAAAAGGCAGAGTTTTTTCAGAAAGAGAGTAACACAGCTGTATACAGTTGATAATCCACTTCGAGATAGCGCCTTTAGAGACGCGATCTCCCTCTCTGCCTGTAGCTACGGAGACAAACAGTTGATCTGTTTTCCTTAGCGGTCTGGTTTTATTTACATAGTATAGGACCGCCCTACGCACATCTAGGGTGTGTAGTTTCACCTCAGCCGAGCTTTGCGGGTTCTGGAAGAAAGCCGGAAGCTCGATGGACTGGTTAACATGGAACTTTGATATAAATTTAGGTGAGAACCTAGGGTGTGTGCGTAAAACCAGTTTGTCCTTGTGGATAGTAAAGAAAGGATCCTGCACTGACAGAGCCTGAATTTCACTGACCCTTCTTATAGAGGTAATGGCTACTAAGAAGGCCGTTTTATAAGTCAGGTGTTTGAGACTACTTTTATGCATAGGTTCGAAAGGGGGGCCCATGAGCTTAGCTAGCACCACATTAAGGTCCCATCCTGGCGGTGGGTTCGAAATAGGAGGGTGGAGTCTCTTTACTCCTTCCATAAAGGCTTTAACTACTGGTACTTTCCACCACGACACCCTGTTATGGGATGTGGTGTAAGCCGAGAGGGCTGCCAGGTGTACTTTCAGAGAGTTAAAAACCAATCCTGCATCCAGCAGGTGGAGCATGTATGTCACAACGTTGGAAGGAGTGCAATCAACAGGGTTGATTTGTTTATTCTGGCACCAAATAACGAATCTCTTCCACTTGTCAAAGTAACAGTGCCTAGTGTTTGGTTTCCGGGATTCTTTTAGGATGTTCATACACCTCTGTGGTAAATTGAGATGTCCAAACTCTATGACCTCAGGAGCCATGCTGCCAGGTTCATTGAGTTGGGTTGCTGGTGCACTGTTTGACCTTGTTGCTGGGACAGTAGGTTGTACCAGGCTGGAAGTTTGATGGGCTCGCACACCGCCATCCTGCGTAGGTGTGGAAACCATGGTTGTCTCGCCCACATGGGAGCAACTAGGATGAGCGTCATCGATTCCTTGTTCATCTTGTACACCACCTTCCTGATGAGAGGAGTTGGTGGAAAAGCGTACGCAAACATCCCTGACCAGTTCATCCACAGGGCGTTCCCTTGGGAGTCTGGCTGGGGGAACCTGGCTGCAAATCCTGGGCATTGTTTGTTTTCGCTTGTGGCGAATAAGTCTATAGTGGGGAAACCCCACTGAGAGAAGAGATCTTCTACGATCTCTCTGTGAAGGACCCATTCGTGTTCTTCTGGGAGGGAGTCTCTGCTTAGAGCAACCGCTAGGGAATTGAGCTCCCCTGGAACATGTTGCGGTGACAGGAAGATGTTCCGTCTGAGTGCCCATATCCAGATGTTCTGGGCAAGCTTGGACAGATTTGGCGAACGAGTCCCTCCTTGCTTGTTCAGATAGAACATGGCTGTCGTGCTGGTCGTCCGGATCTGCACCGCCAAGTTTAGTAGATGGGGCTCGAACGCCCGAAGCGCTCGGAATACTGCCAGAAGCTCTAGCAGGTTGATGTGGTTCTTGGCTACTGAGTGAGACCAGAGACCCTGAGCTGTGTGGTGGAGATGGTGAGCTCCCCACCCAGTCAGGCATGCATCTGTAGTCACCACTGCCTGTACTTCAGGATCGTAAAAGGGTTGTCCCCTTGCGAGATTCTCTCCTGTCCACCAGTGTAGGCTCTGTACAAGTGTTGGCGAAACGCCCACTAGATCGTCCCACTGACCACTTGCCTGAGACCACTGTTTCGCCAACCATTCCTACATGGGACGCATGCGCAGTCGCGCGTGGGGGACCAGGTAAATGCATGACGCCATCATGCCCAGTAATCGCATTGCTTTGCGTACCGTTATTTGTTGACCGGCGTGATAATGTGGAATTTGCAGTAGTATATTCCGAATTCTCTCTTCCGAAGGGAAGGTCAACCCTTTCTGAGTATCTAGAATTGCTCCTAGGAACTGTTTTGAGGTGCTTGGCACCAGGCTTGACTTCTTCTCGTTGATTGAGAAGCCTAATTCGTGGAGGAGGTCGATAGTCCTTTGAATGTTTGTCCTGCAAATTCCTGGGGTTTCCCCCGTTATGAGCCAGTCGTCCAGATAAGGGTACACTGGGATTGCCTCCCTGCGTAGGTGTGCAGCTGCCACCGCCAGTACCTTGGTGAATACCCTTGGTGCTGAAGCTATCCCGAAGGGCAGTACCTTGAATTGGTAGTGGCGACTGTCCACCTTGAAGCGCAAGTACTTTCTGTGCGCCGGGAGCATGGAAATATGAAAATAAGCATCTTTCATATCCAAGGTTGCCATGTAATCCCCCTTTTTTAGGAGGGGGATTACCTCTTGTAGCGTGGTCATACGGAATTTTTGGGGCTTGACATACCTGTTGGCAGGCCGTAAGTCCAATACTGGGCGCATTGTCAAATCTTTCTTTGGCACAAGGAAGTAAGTTGAATAGATACGCTTGTTTACCTGGTGTCCTGGGACGAGTTCTATCGCGTCCTTTTCTAGCAGAATGGCGATCTCCTCGAGAAGGATCTTCTGATGTTCTAAGGAGTGTACCTTTTGTCGTGGAGGATGGTTCCGGGGACGCTGCAGTAATTCTATACAATATCCTGGGGACACTATTGACAGCACCCATCTGTCTGAGGTGACCCCTTCCCAAGCCTGGGTGAAGTTGGAAATGCGTCCCCCTACTGGGGTTGCGTGAGAAGGGACCCTGAACTGAGCGTCACTGCTTTGGTGGAGGCGTGCCACCTCCCTTGTTGGGGCTGCCTCTGCCTCTCCCACGACCTCTTTTGTTACCCCTGCCGTAACTTTGGGTAGACTGTTGGCTGTTGATCCACTGTGTACCCTGTCCCTGGGCATAGTTGTCTCTTTGTGAATTTTGGCCGTGTGGGTGACGAAAATTAATGTTCCCCCTCTGGTTAGGGGGTTTGTTGGTTAGTTGGCCAAGGGATTTCAGAGTTTCATACTCGTCCTTGGCGTTTTTCAGTGCCTCTTTGACCGCTTTCCCAAACAATAGATCGGGTTCCACCGGCTTGTCTATTAATGAAGCCTGAGTTTCTGTCTTGAATCCCGACTGCCGTAACCACGCATGTCTTTTGATAACAGTCCCTTCTGCTATCAATCTCCCTGCGTTGTCCGCGGCGTCGAAAGTTGCTTTCAATATGCAACCAGACACGGCTCTCCCTTCTGCCGAGATCCGAGCCAATTGTCCCTTTAACGGTTCAGGAGCAGAGGCTATGAGTGCCGCGACCTCTTCCCATTGATGGCAGTTGTAGCTGGCCAACAGGGTGGTGGAGTTAGCAATCCTTGCTTGGTAGGCGGACATTGAGGCTACCTTCCTGCCAAACCCGTACAGTTTCTTGCTCTCCTTGTCGGGAGGAGCTTCTGACGAAGATAAGGGTGTTCCAGCCCTCTTCCGAGTGTTGGTAACAACTAGGGAGTCTGGTTTAAGATGTCCTCTTATATAGAGAGGGTCAGACTGGGCTGCCCGGAAATGTTTTTCGACCCTGGGGTTGACTGCTCTGGAGAGGTTTGGGTTCACCAGGGACGGATCTATTCTTCGTTGGATGGATTTAAGGATAGGGATGGTCTGAGCGACCGGCCTCCTCTCTCCCACCAACTCTTCTGCGAAGTCCCTTTCCTCCTGTACACCGTGGGTGTCGATGTGAAAATGTTCTGCCGCGCGAGCGAGAACCTCATTAAGGAGGGGCTGGTTATCGACTGGCGAGTCGGTAACTGGGGCTTCGTTCTCTACCGGGGAATCTACTCTGTAAATTTCCTGCTCATCCTCTCCCTCCTCCTGGTCCTCATCATCCGAATAGTATTCCGTCCCGCTTTGTTCCTCCATAATTTCAAACTCCTGGTCCCCCTCAGGGAAAGGCTCTCCTTGGTACCTGTGGTGTGGAGTAGAGTATGGAGTAGAGTAAGGCTGTACCTCGAAGGGTTCAGGCCTTTCGAACCGGGCCTTTTTACTTGGGGGGAGAGGATCAGTGGAACCTGAGGGTGTGGCCCCCTGAGGATCATACGTGAGGAAATGCTCTGGATTCTTGTCGTAAAAATCAGCCAAGGAAGACATCCTTGACATGACCCTGTCTATGTCTTCGCTGGACCATTCTTTGGAACAGGGGATGACTTTAGTAGGCAATTTAGGGGACTTATCAAGGGTACCCTTGCTGGATGTTGATCTCTCAGTAGACTTGTATTTGTCTGTCTGCTTAGGGGGGAAGGATGGTCTTACAGGAGTGGAAGAATGTGCTTTCTGCTGTTTCCCCCCCCCTCCCCGTGTGTGGAAAAATGTTTTCCCTGTCCCTTGGAGGCCCCGGAGACTTTCGACCCCTGGCGTCGAGGATCGGGAGAGGTATCTGTGTTTTTCGAGCGTGGGGCCTCGCTGGTGTTAACTGCGGGCTCCGTCTCTTGGAGCGCGGCCTGGGGGTGGAAGTCGTCTTCGTCCTCCGACGATCGAACTTCCGTTAGTCTAGGGAGCGAGGCACTCTTGGCAAGAGTGGATGATTGCCTTGCGTCATAAGGCGATCTCGATCGAGAGCGCCCAGAGGACACCGAGTCGGACCGTTCTATCTGTGCCTCTTTCCGAGAAGTCGACGTCGTCGAGGTTCGGTTGGACTTAGTGTGCTTAGTGCGTGTAGGGTGTGTAGCGCTTGCGTCGCCGGGGGTCTTCCCCATAGCCGCCCTGCCGGACGACCTTCCGAGGTCGGGGACCTGCGCTCGGCTGTCTTTCGACACCGTAATGCCCTCGCCGTCCGAAAGTACGGCGTCGCTGCCATCGCTGAAGGCGCCCTCCGCTGCCATGGCCGCCTGCCTGGTGTGGTGGGCCCAACGCTTTGTCGAACGGTCCTTAAGTGTCTTAGGTTTAAACCTTCTACACGCTCTGCAGTTCGCTTCGGGGTGGTCCCTCGGCAAGCAGAGATTGCACGTGGCGTGCCTGTCGACCCAAGGATATTTGCGGTTGCACTTGGGGCAGAATTGGAAAGGGGTACCCTCCATACGCACCTTGAGGCAGCGGGCTGGTAAGTGTAGGAAATATATAATTGTATCTATATACCAAGAGTGAAGAGTATGTACCACCCCCCACTCTCCCTACTTGCAGGGCCGAGGCCAGCAGCCTACTAGGCCCGGGCCGAGGCCAGCGGCCTTCTGAGGCCCAGATCTGTCGTGCAGCAGTCGACGGTCGATGTCTTCTCCAGCCATCGTCGAGTGTCGACGTTGGGGTGGGGAAAGATGTCAATAAAGAATTATAATTTTCAATTATTAGCAAAAGTATGGCTAAGGCCAGGGGACTCAGCAAGATGCTTCCGACCAGTATGGCGGAAAAAAACAATCTGAGGATCCTAGACGCGTGAGCGATCTTGGGTACAGTGGACGTCACACTAGGGATAGTATTACTGGCACGCCTGTTTCGACACCCATTTTCGAGTTTCGAAAAACAAATTGTAATACTCCGCAGCTTCCACTAGATGTCGGCCTATGCACAGCATGTGATCTAAGCAGATTCCACAAGCCTCAGAAATATATATATGTAAAATTGTATACAACTAAAGCTTTTAAAACTATCCTGCTTAACCAATTGTAATGTTTTTTCCCCACAGAAAATAAACCAGAGATTACAGCTTCATAACAATATTGAACTAAGAAAACCATACCAAGCATAATCAAATACATATTCTATAAGCAGTATCCTCAATTGTACTGCAATCATAAGTACCATATACAGTTCAATTACATAATTCCAGCATATTACACACACTTTGTACTCCCACTACATTACCTACAATTACTACACACATTATTACAGTGGTGGTTGTGGCCAGTGGACATATTCTTGGGCCATGGCCTACGGCCATGCCCGCTAGAAGCTGGCCACTGGCCACAACCACCACAATACAACGAACCATATAAAAAGTACATACAATACACTGTCAAATAATAAAACTCGCCCTATACCCCCTGAAATCAAAAATGATATCTGCGAACACCAAAATAGACTGCGGACTTGGCAACATTTCCAAACCCTTTATTCACCTACAAAAACCGATCCATATCACCTTCATTCCACTCCCCTACCACTTCCACACCCTCTTTCAGCCATCAAATAACCCCAAATTGTCTTTTCAAAGCTGTTCGTTCACGGCAGTGTCCGCGGAACAGACGGCACCCACATCCACTTTATTCATCTAGAAAAACAGCCCTGTATAATCTCTATTCTACTCCCCCACCCTTCCCAGTCCCTCTTTCCACCACCAAATAACCAAACATTCAACATGGTGGGCATTTCCAAAAATATGATGCACCTCACGCTTTTCAGCATCCAATAAGCGGGCGCGTCCAGGACCAAGCCGCCGCTCCTGTTGCAAATTTGGTGAAAATCTGGCACTCTCCAAGGAGGCCCATGACGTGTGGCACTGGGCCATCGGACAGGGGATGTTACTCATCCCTCTTCTCCTGATGGGAGTCAAGAACACCATCGCAGACTACCTCAGCAGGGAACTCCGCTCCTGCCACGAGTGGAAGCTTTGTCAGGACAGGATCAGGTGGGCCACCTGTTTGCCGAATGGGTAACACCCCAGATCGTTCTGTTTGCGACAGCGGCGAACTCCAAATACCAGAAGTTCGCCAGCAGGTTCCACCAGCCGAGGAGCTTGGGGGACGTGTACTCCTTCCCGTGGGAAGGACTGTTTCTGTACGCATTTAACCCCCGTTCCCTCTCCTGCTACCAGTCATTAACACAATCAGACAGTGCCATTGCAAGATGATATGCATCGCCCCGGCGTGGCCGAGCCAGATTTGGTACCCTGACCTTCTCAGCCTGTCAGCGGCGCCTCCAGTCAAGTTGCTGGGGGTTCTGGATATTCTCACCAGAGAGGGATGTGCAATCCTTCATCATGACCCAGGACCGCTGAACCTGAAGGCTTAGCCCTTGCAGTCTTAGAGTTTGGAGGTTATGAGTTGCCAGCGGACTGCAGGGAGATCCTCACCAAAGCCAGGGCGTCGTCGACCTTAAAGTGCTACGGCCATAAGTGGAAGCGTTTTGCTACGTGGTGCCGGTAGCAGATTACCCCTCTGAGGATCACGGCTCCACAGATGCTTCCATACTTACTATCCTTGGCAAAGGCTGGTCTGGCGCATCTGGTGGCATCTCCTGCTACACCAGATCCCCAGGAAGATCCTCGCTCTGGTCCCACAGACATGTCAAGGAGTTTCTCAAAGCACTTTTCCGATCTTTCCCACCGGTGAAGGCTCCTGCTCCGGCATGGGAACTGAACATGGTTTTAACAAGGCTCATGGGGGGCCTCCTTTGAGCCTATGCATCAGGCCCCACTCAGGTTTCTCTAGTGGAAGATGGCTTTCCTTATGGCCATCACCTCTGCCAGACGTGTAGGTGAGATCCAGGCCCTATCCTCCAAGCAACCGTACCTGACTTTCCACGAATCAAGGGTGGTATTGCATACGCACCCCTCTTTCATGCCGAAGGTTCAGTCGGAATTCCACCTCAACAAGCCTTTGGTGTTGCCTATTTTTCTTCCCAAAACCTTTATCGCCAGCGTAAAGGGCCTTGCACTCGCTGGACGTTGCTCATGCCCTGAAGCTCTGCGTGACATGCACAAAGAGTTTTCGGGAGACTTCACAACTGTTCGTGAACTTTGTTCCTGTGAACCATGGGAAGGCCTTGTCCAAGGGATGTATGCGATTTCACTGAATTTACTTAACCTAAAGGTAAAATCTTTGAAAACAAATGTCTTCCTTTTTTTTTTTTACTATACTGGGGAGACCCCTCTTCCCCCACCTTATCCCATCCCCTTACCCCACCCCATCTATGTTTTGAAATGTACCCACTTACCTAACCAAATTCGAAGAATTTATTTATTCTCTAAGATCTCACATTAGGTGAAAACGGATTCGGTGAAATGCACCAATACGTTGTCCATTTCAAGGTGGCTCTCCGGCTACATCACTCACGGTCATTAGTCGGTGACGCGACCGCTGCCCGGCCGTCTCAGAGCCCACTCAACCAGAGCGATCGCTGCAACGACGGCGTTCCTGTCTGGTGTGCCCCTGAAGGACATTTGCAGGGCTGCTACATGGAGGTCCACACACACCTTCACAAAGTTCTACTGCGTCGACTTGGATGCCAGGGAGGAGTCCAGAGTCGGCCAATCAGTGCTACACAACCTGTTCGCTTGAGGTGAGCATGTTGCAGAGGTAAGAGTTAATTGCTTTTGGTGAGCCATGCCACCTCCCGTGGTTGTGTAATGCTGTACTGCTATGTATTCATTATTCACACACATGTGAATTCATGCCAGACCCCATGCTGGTGAAGATTTAAGTTACTTACCTGTAACTATTATTCCCCAGCATGGTCTGGCATAGATTCACATGCAAACACTCCCTCCGGCCCCTCTGCGGCTCTTCTTGGTCATACTGCCACTTTACGTGCTTACCAAATCTGAAGATGGCTGCCAGAGGAGGGGCTTAGGCAGAGGCCTATCATTGGATGGGGGCAGTATGACCCAGAGGACAGTGATTGGTTTAGAGGAGAAATACAGTTTTAAAGTGAAAGTGAAATAGTTTTTTCTTTTACCGAGGATTCCCAGCCTGATGACAGGGAATATTCATGAGCACGTGACAGCATACAAAACCGGATTGTAATCATCAGTTTGTTTAATATAGCCTGACCCATAGCTTCCCAGTAAGTGATGGCATAGACCACAAACAAGTGAAGTGCAGGTGATCCAAAGAAAGGCTAATATAACTTGATTCTTACCCAGCACTTTACAAACTATTGATAGTAAGTTACACAGTTCTATAATTAGCCAATTTTACATACACATTTATTGTTAGCCTGGAGGAGAGAAGGAAAATGGAGATGGCAGAGAAGTGACACCGTCAGAAAAAGATAGACATGTTTCAATAACTCTCCTGACTGTGTCAAACCTAAATGTTCTCAAAATCATGAGATGTGAGCTTCAGCTCCAAGAACTGGTTCTACTAAGCAAGGCTGATAATATAATTAAAACAATATTCCAATTTCTGAAAGATTACACAGTGAAATGTTTTCTCTGTATTTCTCAATTGTGTGCTCGATTGTGCTATGAAATATACTCAAAGGATTGCAGTGAGCGAGTAGCATTTTTAAAGGTTTCATGGAAAGTAGAAAAGTATCGGAGTTAATTTGCTTCTTACCTTCCACTAATCCCATACCCAGCTGACCTGGAAGGAACCTCTGCTCGTTAGTGAGACCGACGTACATGCGCGATTTAATGGTCTCAATGTGGTCGGCGTGAGTGGCATCGGTTCCTATAAGCAATTTAAAAGTCAGAATATGAACTGCAGAATTCATGGTTGCAGGACAATTCACATCACTTTTCATCATTGATCGCGAATCAAACAGATGCTCCTAAATCATCTTAATATGCCTGGACAGGTAAGAGAATGAAAAGGCCTATAGATACACAACACCCCAAACCGGGATCCATAACATTACATCCCTATAAACAGCAGATTGAGAGGGCTGCAGGTACTGAACACCCATTCCTGACAGAACCAATCAATAAGCTCACAGACATTCATACATCGCTTCAAAATTTCTGGACAGGTAAGACAATGAGTAGTTTCTAAAGATACCCGGTTTCCCTGCCAGAATCTCACTATCACACTCCTTAATGCAGATAATAGGGAAGTCTCACAGTGGCTATTTTTGAGAATAATGCAGTTGCTACTACATTACCTCAACATACCTGAACAGATAGGAGACTGGAAAGGTCTATCGGTACCCAACCACCTGCCAGGACTACTTACCTTAACCACCCACTGACATACTAAAACACCCAAATTAAGAAGGGGGGGGGGGTCCTAGGAGTCCCTCTGTCAGACATTAGTCCTGGTTACGAGAGACTTACCCAGAGTCTTTAGCTCACTATCTTTCACAGAGAAGAAATGTCCCAAACATATCAGTCTTTGTCCTGCCCTGGGGCAGTCCAGCACCAAAATGCTAGGCAATTCTCCTCTGAACAAGAGTACCAACAGAAACCCCAGACATGTGTTTCTGTCTGGTTGGACCTCATCAGTAGGGTGGATCTGTGCCTCTCTAAGAATAGTGAGCAACTTGAACTTAAATATGCAAATTAACAAGAGGGGGTCCTGGGAGTCCCTCTGCCAGACATTAGTCCTGGACCCCTTGCTCACTATTCTTAGAGAGGCACAGCTACACCCTACTGATGAGGTTCAACCAGACCGAAACACTTGTCTGGGGTTGCTGTTGGTACTCTTGTTCAGAGGAGAATTCCCTAGCATTTCGGTGCTGGACTGCCCCAGGGCAGGACATAGACTGATATGTGTGGAATATTTCTTCTCTGTGAAAGATAGTGAGCTAAAGACTCTGGGTATGGCTCTTGTAACCAGGACTCATGTCTGGCAGAGAGTCTCCCAGGACCCCCCTTGTTATCTGCATACTAAAACACCCTACACACACTCTTTCTAAGTAGAGTCTTGTGGATCGACGATCCCTTGAGATCGCTCTAAGATGCACAATGTCATATAAATGGCAGAGGTGTGCTTTGTAAATCCCTTTAACATAAAATAATTCACTGCCTGTAGATAATGTGACCAAGCATGAACAAATGCGGTAACTATGATCTTCACTAATGCAATTTTTGAATCTTCATACATCCCAATATTCCAAACTTCAAAATATCAGTGATCATACTAGAGGATGGACCAAGAAAATTATCAGACAACATGGATTATCAAAACAAAAGGGCAAAGCAGCAACATGCTGTCTATGGAGCAGTGACAAACATGCATTAGGAAATGGAACATAAGCCTTAGTTGTCCTTTTATCAATCTGTTACAGGTTCAGTTTCTTGATTGGGTTGATATAAAGTCCATTATAATAACAACACGTTCTGTCTGACTGCTTAGTGTTTATTTTACAATTGTTCTTAGTTTCCAGAGGATGACAATGAAAGATTGCATACTCCACTTACATTTTAAATCACAGAAAAAAAGTACAGCACTCTTTAATATCAGAGAAGCTCAATAGTGGTTATATGAAGTATAGTAAATGTTCCAGATAGCACAATGGGTTTTTATTAACAAATGTGCAGTTTTGTAAAACAAAATAAAAAAAAAAATAGTGTCTGCATGAGGGATCTTCTCCTTGGTGGGGTACTGCTGTGGGAAAACATATCTGAAGAAAGTGTTTATTTGAAAGAAAAATGTAAGCATCTTCCGCATTTTGGAAATATTGATATACCATGTTTAACTTACACAGATGATACTGTGATACTAGATAGGACCCCAATGTCATTAAATGCCCTAAATGAATATGCAGGAAAAAAAGGTTTCACGAATTAACTCATTGAAAAAAAAATGATGATTGTGCGGAGTAAGTCTTGACGTGCCCCCTCTTTTCAATGGAAAGTGGGTGCTGTGGGTCTAGAATTAACTAATGCCTATAATTACTTTGGCATTTTTATAAATGCTTCCCCTACCCATATGCAATATCACAATTCCATATCGACCAAGGCCTAGTTAAAATGGCTAGCCATCAAAAAGGCCATTGATCAATATGGGGCCAATTGTATCGAGGCTAAGGTAAAGGCATACAGGATTTCCATTGTAACAGGAATTCTGTATGCCTTAGAAACCCCACCCAAAAAGCTACCTTTTGTTTGGATGAATAGGAATCTAGGATCTTGCGGTCCCTTCTTACACTCCCTAAATCAGTGCCAGTGGAGGTCATAAGGCTCGAACTTGGATTGCAATCTCTTGTCACATTATGGAAAGAGGCTGTTTGAAAATTCTGGGTCAAGGTCAAATATGAAACCCTTAAACAGGATACTCTGTTATCCCAAACGGCAGAACATTCCAGTAGACATTCTCGCAGTAACTGGTATAAAGATATGGAGAAATTGGTAAACAGTCATTGCCTAAATATAGGCCGGATCTGTGATTCCTCGTCGGATGTCCCAGTATTTTTAAGCAAACTTGCGCAGAAGATGAAGGAATGTGATGAATCCATTCTCTCCACCATCTGTCTTAACTACGAAAGTATGCCATTTATTCTCACCAGGGAAGGTTTTTGGAAGCCCCTTGCTCCTGCCTTTTGAAGTTGGGATTGCCTTCGCTGATAACTTTTATAACTTAACTACGTTTTGACATATTGCCAGTCTTCTCGAACACTGGTGCCTGGAAGGGCATAAATAGGGATGAACGACTATGCCGATTATGCAAAACACAGATTGAGACATCACGTCATGTACTTACACTGGACTGTTTATATGCTAAGGGATACCAAGCCTTCAGACACTATAGATCTGATCAATTTTGGTCGGAGATCTATGGGGCAGAATCATTGGTAGTTCATCGGCAGCTTACCATATATGCCGAAAGATTAAAGGCAATCTGGAGGACAGCACCATCTCTACAACTGGGCTAACGCATGATTTATAATTAACATTATTGTTCCAGAAGACAGGAAATGTCTTTAACTTGGTTATGTTGAAGGATGGTATTATACAGATATTGTGAGGATGATTGTCACCTCTATAATGCTCCATTGTCTAATTTTCCTCTTTACTTTTAATGATCTATCTGTCCTTGTGACTAGTTTTTATTGAAATATGTAAATTTATTTTTTAAAATGTGATATAATGTCATCATGATAAGCTTGTCTATCATCAAGTACATATCTTTTATGCTGCTTGTATGACATAATGCAAACATTTAACTTTGTAAACCTTTAATCAGTGTAAAAGGTTGATTATTCTCAACCGCACGCACTTAATACAGCAAAAAAAAACATTACATTATTGTCACGAATGGCAGAGAGATAGAGACTGCGGATCATAGTTGCAAATGTCATAGTAGTTTTACATGGAAGGGTCAGCGAGCCAGTGAGTGTAGTACTGTGCTTGTAAACCTTTGTTTACTAGGGCGAGTCTGTCTTTTAAACTATGGTTTTTGTTTGCAGTCCTTAAGAAAACTTTAGATTTTTGCAGAGGTTTCTTGAACCGAAAAGAAAGCATCTTTGGTCTGTGTGTGCCCTTCCTGCCTATGGAACAAGAATCTTTTTGGTCTTGCATTCTGTCACGAATGGCCCTCTGTCAAGAGTGGCACAGGGTACCCAGGTAGGGTTTGGGTGGCTGTGCTGAAGAAAGGTAGCAGATAAGCACACACCCAGGAAGTTCAACAAGAAAGAAGAGTAGGAAACAGTAGCTGTGAGCCAAAAGGGGCAAAAGATACAAAGGTACAAACAAACTGGATTCCCTCTTGGGGTGTATGCTGAAATGGGAAAGAGTGTTCCACGAACCTTAAGAAACTCCAGCCTTCTGCACAGATTGCTATAACAGAGGCCCACGCTGTATGCTCATGGCTGGGAACAACAGCAGGCGGTGTCTGTAACACTGAAAACGTGACAAAGGAAGGGGCAGAGGTTGCCTGCCGGAAACCAACAGGCAAGCTCTGTACAAAGGGATTACATAAGGCACATGAGAAGACAAGAACAGAAATATCCAGCGAAAAGGAAGTCAATGAGCAAACTAGCAGAAGGAAATGAAGGAAAGGCAGTTAGACTGAAATAGATAACCTAAGGTGGAGTACAGCGGAATCAAGGAAGAGAACAAGGAGCAGCAGTCAGGAAAACAGAAGGGCTGCAAAGTAGGAAGCAGGTCTGCAGTCAAGAGTGGCACTAGGTGCAGGCAAACTGTATTGGACTGCGGAGGACTGTAGTAGGCTGCAAGGCAGGGAGTCCAGAAGAACAGGACAGAGAGAGATTAGTAGTAGGCGACAGACAGAGAGCCCAAAAGAATAGGGCCGCGAGGTAAGGAGCCCAGAGGAGCAGGGCTGTAGGCAGCAGAGGGAGACAGGCTGCAAGGAAGGAGCCCAGAGGACACAGGCTGAAGGCAGCAGAGGGAGCAGGCTGCAAGGAAGGAGCCGAGAGGACAAGGGCTGTAGGCATCCGGAGTGAGGCAGGCTGCAGGGCAGGGAGCTCAGCGGACAATGACGGTAGGCAGCCGGAGTGAGGCAGGCTGCAGGGCAGGGAGCCAAGAGGACAAGGATTGTAGGCAGCCAGAGTGAGGCAGGCTGCAGGGCAGGGAGCCCAGAGGACAAGGATTGTAGGCAGCCGGAGTGAGGCAGGCTGCAGGGCAGGGAGCCTAGAGGACAAGGACTGTAGGCAGCCGGAGTGAGGCAGGCTGCAAGGCGGGCTGCAGAGGACTAGGACTGTAGGCAGCCGGAGTGAGGCAGGCTGCAGGGCAGGAAGCCCAGAGGACAAGGACTGTAGGCAGCCGGAGTGAGGCAGGGTAGGCAGCGAAGAGGTGCAGGGCCGCTGACTGTAGAGGGCTGCAGAGGACTGTAATAGGCTGCAAGGCAGGAAGCCCAGAGGACAAGGGCTGTAGGTAGAAGGCAGCGGAGCGTGATCGGCTGCAAGGCAGGGAGCCCGGAAAGGGCACTGGAACAAAACAGGATAAGGCAGCAACAGGAACAGCATACAAAGTAAAGGGTCAAGGCAAACAGGAGCGGGGAGAACTCAAGATGCAAGACACTGTGCTCCTGCAGGCAGCTGCCCTGTTCTGAGGCAGGCTAATTGACAGCACCTGTAGCAGCACACCTGAAGACAATCTGCCTCCTCCCTCTCTGGTCCTGAGCAGGTGGAAGCAGCACTGGCTGCTAGGGCTTCTGGGGATTGTTGTCCCAATAACGAGGAATGAGAATAGCCAGGAATTGAGGACTGCAGCCAGGTGCATTATGGTAAATGTAGTTAATTGAATAAAATAAGAAAGAACCAAAGTTGAACAAATGGAAATAAAAGACCAAGGCGTGAAAATGAGTTGTTTAAGGAGTATTAGGAGGATGACAATGCATTACTTACCGTAAAAGCATTTCTGATGGTTGTATCTGCTTAGATTCACATGCTGTGCATAGGTCCGACATCCAGTGGTCACTGCGGAGTATTGCATTTTGTTTTTCGTAGTCGAAAAGGGGACGTCGACAAGGCGTGTCTGTAACACTATCCCTATAGAAGAGCTTTTCTATTCTAGGGTTGACCCCTCTTACTAAAGCTGGGTTAGTAAGGGAAGGAGAAATTCTTCTTTTAATAGAAGCCAGGAGTGGAATAGATTGGCTAACAGGGGCTTTTTCTTTGATGACTTTTTCTACAAAGTCAATGTCTGGAAGAGTTTCCCCTGTATCAATCTCAAAATGCGCTGCTGCCTTGCGCAATAGTGCATTGAGGGAAGGTTGGTCATCTATGGGAGAGGAGTTCCCATGTGAATCCTTGAGAGGAGAAGGGAGAAAGGCATCAGGGTCTGACTGTACTGATGGGGATTGCCAAGGCTGCACTGACGGTGAATGCCAGGGCTGCGAGGTAGCTGTAGCCTCTTCAAACCCTGTAGGAGTGATGTAAGGATCTTCTTCGAACCCCTCTTCCTCAAGTTCTACCTCTTCTTCTCCACCCAAACACTCCTCATCTTCTTGGAGGTATTGCTCCTCCTCAGTGAGGTCAACCAGCCTAGGAATCTTGACTCTAGGGTCATCCTGTGGCCATTCTCTTTGTCTTTTGTGAGTGGGTGGGTCTTGGTTTCCTAGAAACCTTTCCATTTTCTCCATGCAAGAATGGAGTCTTTCAAGGGTCTCATGGGGTACCCCTGAATAGTCTAGAGGGGGGAAATTAGTGTTTTCGCCTTCGAATCGTTTCGAACGCTCCCACAACGTCGACGAGAGGTTCCCGTCTCCTTCTGAAAAGCCTTCAGGTAGTTCGGAAGCGTCCTTTGGAGAAAGGGGCAGATCCTGGCTACTTTTGTGTTTTTTCGACGCGGTATTCGACGTTTGTTTCGTCGTCCGCGTACGTTCGTCTTCGGCGACAATTCTCGCTAGGCTCTCGGCCACGATTTTGTCCGTCGAGGGCTTTGGTGTCGACGTTGTGTGCGTTGCGCGTTGTACCTCGACGGTCGCTCTATGGAGCGTTGCGTCGGATGTTTTTGGGGTAGCGCCCGTGTTAGATGGAAGCCCAATCGCTGGTCGCGGCTGCGTTTGCGGGTGGGGCTTGTGACCTTTACGGTCTGCGGTAGACGCCGGAGTGCCCTGCGTCCCCTTCGGCGCTGATGGATCCTTCGTTCTCGACGAAGAAGAGCCGTGGGTAGTGTGTTTAGCCTTATGGGGTTTGTGTGCGTCCTTGTCGCCGGGGTGTTCATCCCCATAAGCAGGGCGTGAGCCGAGCCCGTCGGGGCCGGGGACGGACGAGGAGGAGCGTGAGCGCTCCTTCTGGGGGTTCATGACTTCCGTAACGGACGTCGAGTTATCGCACTCCTCGTCACTTTCAGTAACAGCGGCAGCGGGTGAGGAAACTGACTTCGACATCGCGTAGTCCGCCCACCTCTTAACCCTACGTTCTTTAAGAGTCCTGGGTTTTAAGAGCTTGCAGGCTGCGCAGCTGTTCTCTATGTGATCGAGGGGTAAGCAACGATTACAGAGCTTGTGCTTATCTTTCCAAGTATATTTGCCCCTGCAGCGTGGGCAAAACTTAAATGGTGTCCTCTCCATAGCTGAGGCAATAATAGCTGGCGATAACAACCCCAAGGGAAAGAAAAGGGAGAAAGAAAGACATTCTCAAAGAGAAGAGACAAAGTTCTAACCCCCACTCTCCCTACTGTAAGTTGGCCGTCGAGGCCAGGCCACGTGTTCGGCAGCGCCGAAGGATCTCCTCCGCTCTTCCTCTCCGTCGAAAATAGTTCGGCGGAGAAACAGCTTCACAGCTAACGTCGAGGGGGAGGGATCGTTGCCAGTATATTAAGTTATGACAAAGGACCGAGGTCCGTGGTAAGTATAGCAATGTCTCTCTAGGAGCTCCGCGAAAGGCGACCAGAAACTGGGCGGAAAAAAACAATCTGAGGGACCTCGACGCGTGAGGGATTGTGGGTACAACGCACGTCACTATAGGGATAGTGTTACAGACACGCCTTGTCGACGTCCCCTTTTCGACTACGAAAAACAAAATGCAATACTCCGCAGTGACCACTGGATGTCGGACCTATGCACAGCATGTGATTCTAAGCAGATTAACAAACATCAGAAAAATGAGTACCAAGTAGTCCATGATGGTTGCCAATGCGTGCGCCAGCGGTGCGGGAATGACAGTATGCCCCTCTCCATGCCCCTCTCCAGGCCCCCTGAAGACTGACCAACAAGAAGAGCACATCCAAGGCCTGTCACACCGCGAGAGAGTCTTATACCAAAAAGGCACATCATGAAGCACCAAAAACTGTTTAATGCTGCAAGGTGAGAGTCTTGAAGGGAGGAGACATTACCAATGTTTCGAACCTTTGAGGTATAATTCAGAAAAGACAACTTCTTAGGGACCAAAAACCCAACAGTGCGTTCATGAACTGAGGAACTGTGGAGATGTGCTACAGACTCCATGGCATATATTGCTTTGAAAGAAGTGGTCTTCCTTAGGACTGGCAATGGTACAGTGCTGAAAGGTGGAACCAGAGATTCAGCTGAATTGGTTGCTCTAGGATGGTCGTCCAAATAGTCAGAAGCAGCAATGGCAACATGAAGATTTGCAACAGAGACTTCAGGAGTAACAAATGTTGCAGGAACACCATGAGTTGCAGGAAGATCAGGAATGGCAGTAGGAAGTTCAGATGCTGTAACAGCTGGAAGTATAGGTGTCACAGGAGCACCAGCCGACAGGGACGCAACTGAGACTGATGGCATCGTGACTGGTAGTTTAGGTGCTGCAGAGGCACCAACAGGATCTACCGGAGCTGTAGCCTTAATAGGAGAACTTTTAACTGGCTTTGCAACAGGTACTGTCCTTGCAGGCAGAGAGGAAGGGGGTGCATCGACTGCAGTAGGAGTGATCTGAGATGAGGCATCAGTAGCAGATTCAGGAGTACTAGCAGGGGGAGCAGCAGAGATTGGGCTAGCAGATCCTGTAACAAGTAGCATGGTGGATGTAGGACCAGGAAAGGGTAAGCCTTCCGAAGGCTGGCCTGCAAAGTCTTGTCTGCCCAAGTTGATACATGGATCTGGGGTATTGACAGTAGGCAAAGCTGGATTCCAGACAGGTACTGGGTATGTTTCAGGATCTGACTCATGGTCAGGAGTGCCAATGTTCATGGAAGCAGAATACATCTCAGATCTGGTCACTTCAGTAGAGGCTGTAAGTGGGAGTAAAGGACTGTCATCAAGGGCAAGAATGGAACAATCCTTTGACTCAGCGGAATGTCTAGTCAGATGATTACACTTGATCTTTGGTGTAATGACCGTGTGAGCGATCTGGCCCACTGGAGGAGTCCTTTCTTCACTATCTGAACGACAGCCTGTGTTACTGTGGCTAGTAAGTGAATGAGCGGTGTCAAGCTTTAACTGGTATGTATATGCCAAGTTCAGGTCTTCCAACTGCTCTGTATACGTCTGTATCCTCTTCTGTGTTACCAGTACAGGCCTTAATCTGTTAAACTCTAAAGACAGAATGTCGGGTGTTGGACATAGTGTCAGATGGTCTGGTAAATTGTGTCCCTTAGCTTGATTCTTATAATGCAGATAGACAAATTCATCATAGAGGTCTTCGGTTTGTCTTTTAAGGCTTAAGAGTTGTTCTTGTAACAGGTATGTTCCATTAGCCTGTTCTACAGCTTCAGAATCTGGTGCATCAGAAAATTCGGGTGTTGCAATAGGAAGACTGACCTTAGAGTTATCATGGTTAGTAGTTACTGGGGAAGCATTAAGACAACCGATGGTCAGAATTGGTCTTTTGTACCCAGGACCAGCTGCACTAACCTCAGGATACTGAATGCTTTGTCCGGTTAAATGAGTGTTTACAGCAGTCAGGGGAGGTTGTGTAGCTTGCCAAGCTGATCTTGAGCATATCACTTTGGCAACATCGTACTCTGGTTGAGAGTCTGCCACAATGAGTGCAATATCCTTGGCTGTAGCAGTGTTACGACATTGGTCCTGAGACAGGGTAGCCTGGGATAAAGGAATACAAGATTCATGTACCGGCTGAATGTCGAATGTAGTGTCAGAAGAAATGCCAGAAACCGCATGAGTGTTTTCCACTGGTTGGGCTAACAAAATCTGCAGGAATTCATTTTCTTGCTGTAGCTCTTCTATAGATAGAGACTGCGGATCATAGTTGCAAATGTCATAGTAGTTTTACATGGAAGGGTCAGCGAGCCAGTGAGTGTAGTACTGTGCTTGTAAACCTTTGTTTACTAGGGCGAGTCTGTCTTTTAAACTATGGTTTTTGGGTTTCTTGAACCGAAAAGAAAGCATCTTTGGTCTGTGTGTGCCCTTCCTGCCTATGGAACAAGAATCTTTTTGGTCTTGCATTCTGTCACGAATGGCACTCTGTCAAGAGTGGCATAGGGTACCCAGGTAGGCTCTGGGTGGCTGTGCTGAAGAAAGGTAGCAGATAAGCACACACCGCAGGAAGTTCAACAAGAAAGAAGAGTAGGAAACAGTAGCTGTGAGCCAAAAGGGGCAAAAGATACAAAGGTACAAACAAACTGGATTCCCTTTTGGGGTGTATGCTGAAATGGGAAAGAGTGTTCCACGAACCTTAGGAAACTCCAGCCTTCTGCACAGATTGCTATAACAGAGGCCCACGCTGTATGCTCATGGCTGGGAACAACAGCAGGCGGTGTCTGTAACACTGAAAACGTGACAAAGGAAGGGGCAGAGGTTGCCTGCCGGATAAACCAACAGGCAAGCACTGTACAAAGGGATTACATAAAACACATGAGAAGACAAGAACAGAAATATCCAGCGAAAAGGAAGTCAATGAGCAAACTAGCAGAAGGAAATGAAGGAAAGGCAGTTAGACTGAAATAGATAACCTAAGGTGGAGTACAGCGGAATCAAGGAAGAGAACGAGGAGCAGCAGTCAGGAAAACAGAAGGGCTGCAAAGTAGGAAGCAGGTCTGCAGTCAAGAGTGGCACTAGGTGCAGGCAAACTGTATTGGACTGCGGAGGACTGTAGTAGGCTGCAAGGCAGGGAGTCCAGAAGAACAGGACAGAGAGAGATTAGTAGTAGGTGACAGACAGAGAGCCCAAAAGAATAGGGCCGCGAGGTAAGGAGCCCAGAGGAGCAGGGCTGTAGGCAGCGGAGGGAGACAGGCTGCAAGGAAGGAGCCCAGAGGACAATGGCTGTAGGCAGCCGGAGTGAGGCAGGCTGCAGGGCAGGGCAGGGAGCCCAGCGGACAAGGACGGTAGGCAGCCGGAGTGAGGCAGGCTGCAGGGCAGGGAGCCCAGAGGGCAAGGATTGTAGGCAGCCGGAGTGAGGCAGGCTGCGGGGCAGGGAGCCCAGAGGACAAGGACTGTAGGCAGCCGGAGTGAGGCAGGCTGCAGGGCAGGGAGCCTAGAGGACAAGGACAGTAGGCAGCCGGAGTGAGGCAGGGTAGGCAGCGAAGAGGTGCAGGGCCGC
The DNA here is from genome assembly GCF_040938575.1 of Ambystoma mexicanum. NCBI lineage: Eukaryota > Metazoa > Chordata > Amphibia > Caudata > Ambystomatidae > Ambystoma > Ambystoma mexicanum. Next base: position 1,341,118,534 of record NC_090923.1, on the reverse strand, counting down.
TGACTGTAGAGGGCTGCAGAGGACTGTAATAGGCTGCAAGGCAGGAAGCCCAGAGGACAAGGACTGTAGGCAGCCAGAGTGAGGCAGGCTGCAAGGCGGGCTGCAGAGGACTAGGACTCTAGGCAGCCGGAGTGATGCAGGCTGCAGGGCAGGGAGCCCAGAGGACAAGGACTGTAGGCAGCCGGAGTGAGGCAGGGTAGGCAGCGAAGAGGTGAGGGCCGCTGACTGTAGAGGGCTGCAGAGGACTGTAATAGGCTGCAAGGCAGGAAGCCCAGAGGACAAGGGCTGTAGGTAGAAGGCAGCGGAGCATGATCGGCTGTAAGGCAGGGAGCCCGGAAAGGGTACTGGAACAAAACAGGATAAGGCAGGAACAGCATACAAAGTAAAGGGTCAAGGCAAACTGGGGCCCACTGTCGGAAATGATTTTGGAAGGTAGTCCATGAAGCCGGAATATGTGTTCTAGGAAGATTCCAGCAAGTTCTGATGAGGATGGTAGTTTGTATAGAGGTGTAAAATGAGCCATATAGTCGTGTAGCCTCTGGAAGAAGGTAGTTCCACGATAAAATCAGTGGCAATGATTTCCCAGGGTCTTGTTGGTAGTGCTGTTTGGTGGAGGAGACCTGCTGGTCTTTTATTATCATGTTTATTTTGGTTACAGATTGCACAAGTCTGGACATAGGTCTTTATGTCATCCTTCATTCTTGGCCACCAAAATTGTCTTGTATCAGACGGAGGGTGTTGGTGATGCCTCGGTGTCCTGAATGGAGAGTATCATGGCATAAGCTTGTGATCTTTTGTCTCAACCCAGGAGTGGGAATGACCATCCAAATATCCTTGAATAGGTATCCGTCTTTTATTTTAAGATTCCACCAAATGTTTCTCTTAAACTCCTTCCAGGGTTCGGAGGACTGAGTTTGGACTCAAATATCCTCCAGGAGAGTAACTGCTTGAGCTACAAATATTGTGGTGGGAAAGATCTGATCCTCAAGGGGTTCATAATCAGGACGCATGGAAAAGGCATCGGCTATGATATTATGTGTTCCAGGGAAATGATGGATTTGAAATTGGTATTGAGCAAAAAAGAAGGCCCAACAAGCTTGGCGACTGTTTCTGCACTCCAGGGATTTTAGGACTTGAAGATTCCGATGGTCCGAACGGACTTGTACCAGGTGTTTTGTTCCCAGAAGGAGATGACGCCAATCAGTGAAGGCTTGACGAATGGCTAACAATTCCTTCTCCAGGACGGAATAATGAGTTTCACTGGGAGTCAAAGTGCGGGAGAGATAGGCGATGTGGTGTTCTAACTTGTCGCCAAGTTCCTGTTTCAGGATTGCCCCGATGGCGTAGTTGGAAGCAGCGGTCTCAACAAGGAAGGGACGGCCGCTATCGGGTTGAGCTAGGATGGGAGCTTGTGTGAACTACGACTTCAACCGTTGGAACGCCGAGTCTTGAGCTGGGTCCACTGAAAGGGGGTATCTTTCTATAATAGTGTGACAATGGGATGCACAATTTCAGAGAATGCGGGTATGAATTTCCTGTAGAAGTTAGCAAGCCCCAGGAAGGATTGAATTTGTTTTACAGTGGTTGGAACAGGCCAGGATAGAATGAAGTCGACCTTGGAAGAATCCATTCCGATCCCCTTTGGGCTAAGAACGAATCCGAGGTAGTGAACAGTTGATACATAGAAAAGACATTTCTCAGGTTTGGCCAGGAGTTTATGTTCTCGTAAACGTTGTAAAACTGCCCTTACGTGTTCTTCGTGTTTCCGATGGTCTTTGGAGTAAATCAGTATGTCGTCCAGGTATACAATGACGAAGAGGAACAACATGTCAGAAAAAAAACGATCCATGAAACGTTGGAAAATTGCAGGGGCATTAGCAAGTCCAAAGGGCATGATCCATTCATCACCTTCTTTTATCCGAATAAGATGGTAAGCACCCCTGAGATCTAGTTTTGTGAAGATGACTGCACCTCTCACTGCTTCCAGGATGTCCGAGATGAGAGACAATGGGTAACGGTCCTTGAGAGTGCATTGGTTAAGGCCAAGATAATCCAAACATGGCCTAAGCTCCTTGGAATCCTTCTTAGGAACGAAGAAGAGGGAAGCTCCCGCTGGGGATTTGGATGGTCGAATGGTTCCGTTTTCCAAGTTGGTGTCCAGGTATTCCCGGAGGGCCCTTTTTTCAGGTTCAGATAGAATAAACATTCTTCTGAAGGAAATCACTGCTGAAGGCTCAGTGTCAATGGCACAATCCTCAGGTCTGTGGGGTGGTAGAGCTTGAACAATTGCCGTAGAGAATACCTCAGAGTATGACTGGTAGGCCTGGGGAATCCGGATAACGTTAGAGACTGTGACCGGAAATTGCTGGGTTTCTTGGGAGTCTTCGAAGGAACTTGGTAAGGTGGTAGGGGACAAACAATGGGACATACAATGTTCTGAACCAAGAAACAAGGAGCCTGCTGCCCAGTTGATGTAGGGGTTGTGCTTTTGTAGCCAGGGCATGCCTACAACCATTGTATAGTGAGCAGATCTTATGATATCAAATGTAATCCTCTCTTGGTGGTGGTTTATTGAAAGAAGAACCTCTTTGGTTTGAATAGTTATGGGACCTGAAGATAAGGGTCTCCCATCAATGGCTTCAACAGGTTGCATAGTCTCTCGTGTTTCATGGGGAATATTATGACTAGTGACCCAATCATGATCTATGAATATGCCCATGGCTCTGCAGTCCACTAATGCCAGGATGGGGTAGGATTCTTTCTTAGAGGGTGATAGGAATTCCTGTAGATTCACAAGATTGTTTTGTCCAGGAGAGTTCAAGGAAGGAATTGATGAAGAGCAGACACCTTTCTCCTGAAACTGTGTCCCACTTAGGATCGGGAGCTGGCGTTTCCCGAAAGCCGTGGTGGAGTGATACGGCACTCTCTGACAATGTGTTTATCGGAGGCGCAGTACATGCATAGTCCAGTGTGAATTTGACGCATCCTTTCTTGTGCGGTAATGGGTCCACGGAAGGCCCCTAGTTGCATGGGTTCTGGGTCCAGGTTTGGAGATGCAGCGGGCTCTGGTTTGTATGGTGGTCTGTGGCATCCTTTTGGGATGTTGACTTAGACTTTCTTTTCTTTGCCTTCCTTTCCTGGATCCGAAAGTCAATTTGTAGGGAAAGGTCCATGAGGGCTTGGAAGGAGCTTGGGCGAGCTACCCTTTCTAACTCGTACTTTATTTCTTCATTTAGGCCTCTTCGGAAGAGGGTGAAGCTGGTTCTTGGGACCAATCAGCCTCTTTTACTAGTTGTTTAAAGCGGGTCACATAAGTAAGCATATCCTGGGATCCATGTTGAAATTCAAGAAGTCTTTCTTGGGCGCTGTAAAAAAGTTCTGGGCGATCAAACATGGCTTTTAGGGCTTCCACAAACCCATCATAATCATCCAGGAGTGCGTCGCCCGAATTTACTAGGGGGGTTGCCCAAGTCAGGGCGTTGCCAGTGAGGTGTGAGATCATGAATCCCACCTTTGCTCTTGGAGTGGAAAAGTAGTAGGGCTTGAAGGTAAAATGCACCAAACACGAATCAAGGAAGGCACGGAGGGTCTTTGAAGAGCCATTGTATTTGTCCACTACTCGTCCCAACAGAACACTTTCTTTGGCTGCAGAGTCGCGAGACAAGACTAGCTGCTTTAAAGCAGCGTTCTCTGCCTTAAGGTTCTGGACTTGAGTGGTTAATTCTTGCATACCTTGCATGAGGTATTGAACCGCGGCTTCCATCTCTGAATTTGTATCGGTTTTAAGGCGTCTCAATCTGTCACAAGTCTCCCACCTTCTCACCTGTTTCTCCTTGCTTGCGACTTTCTTGGATGTTTTCTTTCGCACGGTCTGGGATTTGTACAGGCCTGTGTGCAGGTCTTCGGATTCCAGCGTGAGGATAGCAGTCCTATGCCAAGTAGCGTTCAGGTATCCAGGACCGGGAACCAGGAAGGAAACAATGTCCCAACTCGGGGGCACGGAACGCCGGGACCCGATCAAAGGAAAAGATCCAGGAGGAATGCCCGAGAAGGTAAGTTCGAGGAAGGGAATAGAAGAGGAGGTGGATTAAAGGAATCGGAAAACAGGACTCAGAAGGAAGCACCGAGCGAACTCCGGCGACACACGTCTGACTACACAGAGCGGTAGCGTTGAGACACGCAGAGCCGCGGGTGCGTGACTATTTTGTAGGAAGTTGAACGTAGCACGTAAATGCTGGCAAGCTGCGTTCCCCACCAAGCGGGTATGTTGGAAGGATCACAGAATTCAGTCCTCTATGGTTCAGGGACCACGATGTCCAGAACGGACGTAATCGGCGGTTCATGACAGCAGGTAAGTGTTCCACAGTTAAGGAAAGCTCAGAAAGGTTTCACAACCACTCAATAGAAGGGCCATCAGGGGATTCTTGACCAGACCACCACTGAACTTAGAAAGGTTAGGGAGAGAAAGGTTGAGGACTTATCACCCATGCAAATCTAAGGTGGGAGTTCAGGGGCAGGAATGTGTAACATAACTAACCCTCCTTAATCCAATTCTTACAAGCACCACTTCAGGGATTCCTAGATCCGTTGGGCCCTCTTCTGTGATGTGTCCGGTAGAGGGAGGTGTAGGGGCTGTGGGTGCAAAGGTCAGTTTCGGGATCAGGATTGGGTCCGACTAGTATGCGATCAAGCGGCGACAGGCGATCTTTGTAAGATGAACAAAGGAGCAGGCCAGCACAGCTTCTCTTTAGTGTTGGAGGCTGAATCTACAAGGGCAGGCATCTTATTATATAGTTTGAGATACAGCAAGTTCCAAGGAAGCACTTGGAACGGTGACGTCTGCAGCAAGTTAGTCCAGGAGAGGATTGGTAAAACCCGGGTCAATCAGAGACACTGAAGTCTCTGAATGTACGGATCCTCAAGCAGGGGTCGGTACAGGTTGTTTCCACCAGTCCAGGGGTAGAAGCACTGACAAGGGCCTTCTTGAGATTAGGACAATGGAGCAGGGCTTCACTAGGATGTGGATGTCGTCCTTGTGTCTTCAGCGGGCTGCACTTCTTCTTCAAAGGGTTCTTGACTTGAACAATGATCTTTCTAATGGCTGCAAAAGTCCTCCTTTTATCTATTTGGACTGGAGTCACCATCAGGGTCCACCAATGGTAAGGATCTGCATCATTCAAACTAGCAGTGGATATCCAATCATGGACAGCCATTTGCCACACAATCAGCCCAGCAACAGACACTCAGGGGCTCAGATGTGGAGGACCTGCCAGTCCCAGCCTACTCATCCCGCCACACACGCATACCACCGCTGTGCCTCAGAAAGCCAGGTATTGGGCTTTCCATAAATGGTAATTCTGTACCCAAGAGGGTAAAGTGAGAAACCAGAAGGTGTCTCACCTCTAGTCCCTGGGGATCTGTCATCCAGGTGGCCAGGACACAGCCATCGCTTTTGGATCCAGTTCCTGGGGGTGGACCAGTGCGGGAGAATCACCTGGGTGAGGGGTCTTCGGGGAGTCGGACACCAGATAGAGAGATGCATTATCCCCTTCCCTGTAACACCTTTACCCCCATCCTCACAAGTAGGATATTTAGGAACTCTACCACCCACCCCTTTACAACACGAACACTTTCACACGGATAGCCCGCTATGAGGGAAAAGAGACTAACACCCGAGCCGTATACCTGACGTGTCCCAATGTAATGGTCAGGCAATTACTGAGCATCACACGCACACCTGACTTCCATTAAGCTTCTCCACATGGATAAAAGGTGGAGCACGAAAGCACACTCTGAGCGAGGCAAGGCACATGAGGAAACATCAGTTCTGAGATAGAAAGACGGCAAAACAGAAGGGGATCACAAGGAGGGAAGTTCCCTTGACCTTTTCGACAAGGAACCGTTACTTTCCTGAAACCTCGAGAATCGAAAGCTTAAGACTAGGAAAGCAGGCTGTTACGCTCACCTGGTTCCCTGGGGGCGCCACCCAGCAGTTGGGGTTTAGATTTCCCTCCTTGCTATGCCCAGATGCGACCAACGGAAGAGTTCTGCCTGGAATACAGATGAGGTATGTTCAGGACTGGGCAACTGGGGTAAACAGCCTCCCACCTCCCTGTAGATCTGCGACCTTTTGGACTTGTCCGCACCTTGTTTCAGATGTCTCCATCCTGCTGTCTTGGCAGGGGAGCGTTGTGCTTGGTGGGCAATGGCGATCGAGTTGCTTCACTGATGCCGGCTCGTCTTGAGTCTTTCAGGTAGGTCTTATTGCTGTGAATATTGCTGTTCTTGCATGCCTTTTAAACAATGTCTTTTTGTTCCTAGGTACGCGGAAGTACAATATGTGGCAAGGCGGAATCTATGTTTCGCCGGTAAGTATGGGCGTTTTTGGAGCGCCTTGATGCGGTGAGTAGGCGCTATGCGCTGCGCTTAAGATGCCTTGCCTTTGCTAACCTGTTATCTTTTCCTCTTCACAGGTCGCGGTACTCGGCCGGAGTATGGAATTCCGTAGTGATGCTGATTGAGGAGCGGCTGGCGAGGTAAGCCTTTCGGCACAGTTTGTTAATTGTACAATGTCTAATGCCTTGTTTCTTCTCTTTTACAGGTCCGTCGATCCAAAGGAGCGCTGGTTCCAGGATGATGGTCAGGCAAGCTGCTGCCTTTTCTCACAATGTCTTCTCCTTTCCTTTGCAGGTGCTGTTCTTCCGAGGTTCGTGGCTGAAGCTGAACACGGTGAGCGTTACGTTGCAGAAATGCAAACTAACGCGAAGCGGGTCAGTCTATTCGGTGTGGTTTAAATAGCTTCAAGAAAGAAGTCCAGATAAAATAGTCACCATGGTACCACACCCAAAAACACTACACTGCAAGCCTGGTTTCAAGGAGCCAGGTTATGAGGATGCCTCCACATGACTGGCATTAATGAAAAGTAGTTCCCAAGCACAAGCCCATATTCAAACATGAGCCTGGCGCCGAAGGCGCCAGGACTGGCCCCAAGATGGCCTAGGCTGCAATTTCTTGGGTTTAGTGGGGACTGGAATGAAGACTCTCCCTGGCCCATAGGTTGGCCAGGGGGTCTTCAGAGTGTGGGTCGTGACAGCACTGCCACCCCTCCCCCCCAAGGCCCCTCTCAAGGTGTTCCTTCTGTCCGGCCCAGGCTTACTTTGGAAGTTTCGATGGTAGCTTTAGATCAGATGCGGTGCATGAACATTTACACAGGGTTCCCAGGATCTGTCTTGAGGTCCGAAACCTTTCCAATCTATTAGATAGTATAGTCTCCCCCTTGAGTACTTAGAATCCAGTATGCCTTTAACTTTGAATTCAAGTTCTCCGTCGACAAGAATGGGTTTCGGAGCTGCTTCAATCCGTGTACCAGGTTGCATTGGTTTTAAAAGGGACACATGAAATATCGGATGGATGCGTAGATTGGATGGTAAATCTAACTTGGCGGCCGCTGGACTGATAATCGTCTTGATGGTGTAGGGTCCCAAATACCTGGGTTGAAAGGTCCGGGTTCATTTGATGGGTATAAACTTGGTGGCTAGCCAAACCTTGTCTCCTACTTGATAATTGGGGGCCTTCGTCCTGTGTTGGTCGGCAAATTGTTTTTGCTTGGCTTTGGCGTGAATCAGATGTTCTCTGGCCTTTTTGAAAGCCTGAGTGATGCTGGTGTGAAGGGTTTTAACCGCAGGCATTTCTAAATTGGTTGGGAGATCCAATTCTGAGGTATGCAGGTGTCTACCATATAAGGTATAAAAAGATGTTTGCCCAATATTGGAATGTAGGGAGTTGTTATATGCATACTCAGCTATCCATAGTAAGTCCTTCCAGTTTCTCAGCTCGTGATGCAACATACACCATAGGTATTGCTCAAGGGTCTGGGTGGTCCTTTCGGTCTGACCGTCCATTTGGGGGTGATGGCTAGTGGATAACCGGACATCAATTTGCACCATTGCACAACACTTTCTCCAAAAGTTGGAAACGAACTGACTACCTCGATCAGAGATCAGGACTGATGGGAATCCATGTAATTTAACAATATTGTCCAGAAATACCTTGGCTAAAGTGGATGCATCTGGAAGGCCGTTGAGTGGAATAAAGTGGGCCATCTTCAAGAATAGGTCGACGACTACAAGAATGGTGTTAAACCCTTGACTGGTAGGCATATCTGTGATGAAGTCGAGGGAAAGGGTGTGCCATTGCGCTGGAGGAATGTCCAAAGGTCTCAAAAGACCAGATGGTTTGTGTTTTTGCGATTTGTTTTGTGCGCAGACTCCACAATATTGAATGTATTGCATTATATCTTTCCACCAGGTAGGCCACCAAAAGTTCTGTTTAACCTTGGCTAAGGTCTTGGTGATTCCAGGGTGCCCTTCGGTTAGGGAATCGTGGTAACCTGAAATGACTTGCTGTTGTAGGTTCTTGGTGGGTATGTATAGGCGGCCCTTAAAAAGGGGTAAGCGGTCTTGGATGGAATATTGTTCTCCCTGCGCTTGCCATGCAAGCAGGGTATCCGGATTCATGATTTGTTGAATCTCCTTGTTCAGTTCCATGTGTGTTAAGGCTGTAGTCAGGCCTAAGAGTTTGTCTTCAGGTATGATGGGGACTGGATCTGGGGCTGTAAAGACCAAGTTATCTGTTCCAGTACGAGAAAGTGCGTCAGCCTTTCCATTCTTGACGCCTGGTCGAAAAGTTATGACAAAATCGTATTCAGCGAAGAAGAGAGCCCATCGCAGCTGGCGTGAAGATTGGGCCTTTGCTGTTTTAAGATGCTGCAGGTTTTGGTGGTCGGTAATAACTGTAATGTTGTGTCTGGCTCCCAGAAGGTAGTGTCACCAGGCTTTGAAGGCTAATTTGATTGCCAAGAGTTCTTTGTCGGTGATGGCGTAGTTAATTTCTGGAGGTGAAAACTTCTTTGACGAGAAGGCCACTGGATGTAGCTGGCCAGTTTCGGGATCTCTTTGTGAGAGGACAGCTCCCATTGCTATACTGGAAGCGTCCGTCTCTACGATATATGGGAGGTCTGGACATGGATGTCGTAAGATCGGTGCTGAGGTGAATCTTTTCTTTAGTTCCTGAAAGGCTTTTTCTGGGTCTTCGGTCCAGGTGAATTTCTAGTTATTTTTTCGTAACACCACAGTGATTGGGTGTACGATTTGGGAGAAGTCTGGTAAGAACCGACGATAAAAGTTTGCAAAGCCTAACATACTTTGTACTCTCTTTACTGACGTCGGTGATGGCCATTTCAGAACGGCGTCGACCTTGTGCAGGTCCACCCTGATGCCTCTGGGAGTAAGGATGAAGCCTAGGAACTCCACTTCGGTTACATGAAAAAAGCACTTTTCCAGCTTGGCAAATAAACAATGTTCACGGAGCTTGGCGAGGACTGAACGGACGTGCTTGACATGATCTTGTTTAGAAGTTGAGTACACCAGGATATCATCTATGTACACTAGGGCGCAGACATCAATTAACTCTCTCAGGACATCATTCATGAAGTATTGGAATGCTGCCGGTGCGTTGCATAACCCAAAGGGCATGACTTGATATTCGAATAACCCATATTTAGTACGGAAAGCGATTTTCCATTTGTCGCCACTTCTGGCCCGAACCAGGTGATACGCTCCCCGAAGATCCAATTTGGTGTAAATTTGAGCGTCCTTGACCTGGTCCAGCATTTCCGGAATAAGTGGCAAAGGGTAATGGTTCTTCACCGTGATCTGGTTTAATGGGCGGTAATCAATACAGGTCCTTAAGTCTCCTCCTTTTTTCGGCACGAAGGACTGGCTGCCGGGGACTTCGATGGACGGATGAATCCGTTTGCGAGGTACTGGTCTAGATAGGAATTCAGTTTAAGATTTTCAGGTTCAGTCAGAGCATAGATTCTCCCACAGGGGACTTGGGCACCGGGAACAAGGTCGATTTGACAGTCGTAGGGCCTGTGGGGCGGCAAGGTGTTGGCTTGGTCGATCTGGAATACATCCAGGAAATCGCGGTATTCCTCAGGTAAAGTACTGGTTACACCTAAGATAGATGTTGTGGTTCCGGGAGTCGTAGAATTACTGAAAGCAGTCTTCTGTTCTTGATAGTAACAGGCTGGAGAGCAGTCACTGGAGAAGGTTAATTTCCTGGCTCGCCAGTTAATCGAAGGATTATGAGCGACTGACCATGGCATCCCTAGTATAAGCCGAAATTGAGGTGCCTTGATGAGGTCGAACAAAATGAGTTCCCTATGCCCGTCCTGGCACAGATTTGTTACCTCAGCTGTGCTTTGGGTTACGGGTCCGGAAGCTATTTCAGTCCCATCCACTGTAGTCACCTAATCTGTAATCGGCTTGGAACATAAGGGAAGTCCCATCTCTGCAGCCAGATCTTGATCAATATAATTCCCGACTGCCCCACTGTCGATGTAAGCTTCTATGGCATGTATTCTGGACTACCGTTGGTTATTGATCAAGATCACTGGTATTGCAAAGTGTGAGGTCGGTGGCTCTTTTCCCTCACTCGACAAACTGACCTCTACGTTTGCCGAGCTGGGTAGTTTTCCGATTGATATTCTTTCTCTTGGTCTTTTTTCGTGGCCTCAACGACTTTCCTAGGGGGTTTCACCGGGCAGTCCTTCAGGAAGAGCCCAGATTTTCCACAATACAGACACAGTTGTTGTTGCCTTCTTTTATCTCGCTCTTGTTTTGTTAATGGGGGTCGCACCCCTCCAAGTTGCATGGGTTCAGCAGGGTTTTCTTGTGCATGAGTTACATTGTCTCTAGACCGAACATACACCGACCGTGGATTCATTTTGGAGTGATCTGCTTTTCGGTCTTGCAGCCGGTGATCTAATTGTACAACCAAATTTATGAACTCCGAACAGTCTCGAGGAGGGTCCACTACTTGAGCTAGAACATCTTTTAATTCGCCTCGTAAACCCTGATGAAACAACGTGGTTCTTTTGTTTTCAGGCCACCTGGCTTCAGCGACCAATCTGTTGAAAGTAGCAATGTACCTTAACAGGTCCTGATTTTCCTGTCGGAGGGAAAGGAGTTCATTGTCCGCTGCTTGTTCTCGGGTATGAAGAGCAAAATGTTTCTCCATTTCCCTCTGAAATCCCCCAAAGTCATGTAACAAAGGATCATCATGTGTCACCAATGGAACTGACCAGTCTGCTGCGCTACCGCTCAGGTATGACAAGACAAAGGCCACCCGAGCCTGGTCTTTTGGAAATGCTCCAGGCCTGCAAAGAAAGTGAAGGCGGCATTGATTCATGAATGTGGCGTATTTCCGTGGATCACCTGTAAATCGCTCCGGTGGGGCCAAAGGAACTGTTCCTGGTAGCATGACTTGCACCGGAGTAGCAGAAGTGGATGGCAGAGTAGGATTCGGCATTGTTGGGTTGCTTCCCGGTAGGGGGGTCTGGCCCGCTTGTGATTGCAAGTATTGTCTGCTAATGTCTTCAGTGCGCTCCTTAGTCACTATTAAATCTCTTCGGAGAGCATTAGTCTCCTGACCGGCAGTATGAACCTAGGCGCGGAGTTCTCCTATTATTTGGGCCAACTGGTCTAATTCTGAGGTTTCCATGCTGTGAATATTGCTGTTCTTGCATGCCTTTTAAACAATGTCTTTTTCTTCCTAGGTACGCGGAAGTCCAATATGTGGCAAGGCGGAATCTGTGTTTCGCCGGTAAGTATGGGTGTTTTTAGAGCACCTTGATGCGGTGAGTAGGCGCTATGCGCTTCGCTTAAGATGCCTTGCCTTTGCTAACCTGTTATCTTTTCCTCTTCACAGGTTGCGGTACTCGGCCGGAGTATGGAATTCCGTAGTGATGCTGATTGAAGAGCGGCTGGCGAGGTAAACCTTTCGGCACAGTTCGTTAATTATACAATGTCTAATGCCTTGTTTCTTCTCTTTTACAGGTCAGTCGATCCAAAGGAGTGCTGGTTCCAGGATGATGGTCGGGAGAGCTGCGGACCACTGGCGATGAAGTTCAGGTAAGCTTCTGTCTTTTCTCACAATGTCTTCTCCTTTCCTTTGCACGTGCTATTCTTCCGAGGTTCGTGGCTGAAGCTGAACACGGTGAGCGTTACGTTGCAGAAATGCAAACTAATGTGAAGCGTGTCAGTCTATTCGGTGTGGTTTAAATAGCTTCAAGAAAGAAGTCCAGGTAAAATAGTCCCCATGGTACCAAACCCAAAAACACTACACTGCAAGCCTGGTTTCAAGGAGCCAGGTTATGAGGATGCCTCCACATGACTGGCATGAATGAAAAGTAGTTCCCAAGCACAAGCCCATATTCAAACATAAGTCTGGCGCCAAAGGCGCTAGGACTGGCCCCAAGAAGGCTTAGGCTGCAATTTCTTGGGTTTAGTGGGGACTGGAATCAAGACTCTCCCTGGCCCATAGGTTGGCCAGGGGGTCTTCAGAGTGTGGGTCATGACACAGGTTGAAGAATCCTGCATTGTCTCTCGGAGGTACCCAGGGCCCACCTGCGTCAATAATCTAGGCGGGGAGAAGCGCCAGCCAGTGTGGTGCTGTCGTTGGCTCCAAGAACAGAGCAGCGTCAGTGAAATCACCACAGCCGGTGAGTTGGGGAGATCGATACTAGACCGGTCTGTGTTGAAGCCAAGGTGGCAAGCAGCAACATTGTATGGCGAGCACTGGAACCAACATTGTTAAAAGACGTATGATAAAGGACGCAAGTAAAGTTGAACTGCTGATGAGTGATTAAACTTTTAAAGGAAGATACAATACCTTTGACAGAGTGGTCTGGGACTATGTGGGTGCTCAATCGAATGTCTCTGTAGGGTATGCAGCTGAGAAATGGCAAAGTGAAAGTGAGAAAAGGGATCATAGCAAAAAGAAAGCGAGTAGTTGTGAATCGAAGTGATCCTGTGACGGGTTGAGCAAAATCCTGCGCACAATGGAAAATCTTCAATTTTTGAAGTAAAGAATGCTTGAAAAACTAGATGAAGTTGGTCTGAGCCCGGTAGAGGGGGACCCAGTGTGAATCGAAAATCACCCGAGAAGTTGTGCGTGTGAAATCCTAAGAAGAAAGGAACTTTAATCTTTGTCGTGTGGCATCAGGCCCCTGAAATAAGAGACTTTGAATGGCAAAGAGACTTTGGCACAGAAGGCCCTGATGTTGAGATTTTGAACTGCTTTCTCGTGCAAGAGAAGTCAAAGAGTGTGCTAAGCTCGAGTGTGCCGTCTTGTCCCGTGCTGAAAACGTGAGGAAGGGAAGCCAACGGCTTGAATATCCTGACATATCATTTCTTGAACACTTTTCTTTTGCATAACATTGTTTTCCACACCATTTGTATTTAGAAGTAAGGATTGGCAATAGGTTTATTAGTATAGGCCCTTTTATTTTGACAGACTCGACTAGGACTGCGATATTATTATTTGATGGTCGTAGCTTGCTCCATCTTTAGATTTAGGATTAGATAGGCATTTTTAAACCCAACTGAAGTTCAATAAACACCCTTGAGCTGTGATCACTTGGGTCTGTCTTACTGTTGGATACCATGCCTTCCTTACAGTAGGAAGCAGGCCAGATGAACTACATGACCACAGAACAGGCAAACATTTCGTGACATGGCTAATTTAGAGTAATAATTTGTGTGACATTATGCAGTAAAATGTAAATGCGCACATGTAAAAAGTTTAAAAAATAGTAAAAAATATGCAAAGCCACCAGCCCATCCTGGACACATCGCATTTGTAACCACAAACTTACAAAAGTGAAAGCTATAAGGATACAAAGTATCCTAACCGCACTTCACAGTAAGGTGATGTGTACAGCTTTGAAAACACAAGAAGTCCATTAAGGCAGACAGTCTCCCAGTCTAAGGGGCTAATCACGCTCTCCATAAGAGTGAGCAAAAAGACCAGGGAAGTAAAGCTGAGGGGCTTTACTTATCTCCAAAAAGTCAGCTCAGCAGCCAACAATAGCAAAAAGAAAGGATGTCCAATAGAAGCCTATTGGAGGAAAGCAGCTAAATGAAAATCTTTCCTAACACAGACATCCACCCACCTCCCCACGAATACATCCACCCAACCGCCCCACCATCCATACATACATCACCCTGCACACATCTTTCCCTCCCACCATCTCTATATCCCCCAGCGCTCCACTCATTCCTTGTGTAATCTAAAGCTACCTCCCTCTATGCATTTTCCATTGTTCTCCATCCATCCTTCTCCCCACCCATCCACCTGCCTATCTAGTCCTGTATCCAACCTTCCCTCCTACCATCTCTCCCTCCTACAATCCCCCATCCCTGTGGCCATCTTCTCAGCTCTACACCAATCCGTTCATCTCGCACTCCCTCCATTTATCCCATCCCTACATCTCCCCCCACTCTTCCATTGCTCTATCCATCCGTCCCACATACCTTGCCTCTAACCACCTTCCATCTCTTAAACCAGCGGTCTGCAACGTTTGGATTTACCAATGCTTTTGACAACAAGTTCCATCAGCCTTAGCCATTATAGTCAATGTTGAGGGATCATGGAAGTCAAAGTCCAAAACATCTGAAGAGCCACAGGTTGCAGACCCCTATCTTAAACCATGCCCTAATCCTTCTGCTGTGTTTTTCAATACTATGCTTTATGCTTGCTCCTATGCTACATGTATTTGTAAAAAGGCATGCTAGTTGTATTGCTCAGTTTCTTTCAGCCACAGGTTGCAGACCCCTGACTTAAACCATGCCCTCATTCTTCTGCTGTGTTTTGCAATACTATGCTTGCTTCTATGCTACATGTATTTGTAAAAAGTCATGTAAGTTGTATTGCTCTGTTTGTTTCTATGCTACATGTGTTTCAGATCTAAATGTTGTCTGTTTCAAGGTGAGTTTATTACAATTCTATATGTAGTACAATGCTACCTATGTTTCAATGCTGCATGTTCTTCAATGCAAAAACAAAGAGGTGATGGCTGGAAGGTTTAGACTGAATCTTAACCACTGGCATTGCTCAGAGCAATGGGGCAGTCCAGCCCGAACTGCTAGGTCGCATCCCTTCTGCAAGAGACCACAAGCATCCCGAAACATGTTTCGCCCTTGTTGGGGCTCATCGGTGAGGAGTAGCCTTTTGGGGTAGGACCAAGCCTGATTTGCATATGGTTTTTCCCCTTCTGTAATGGCTTAGCAGGCTGAAAAACTATGGTCTGGAGGGTTGCCCAGAGCTTTGCCCGTGGTTATGATTAATTCAAAACCTTCCAGCCATCACCTTTCTGTTTTGCCAAAGTCACCCCGAGTGGGACGGGTATGCCCAGACGTGGGTCCCGAGTCTGCCGGGCCTAGAGACCCAAGCTACTCCTCACTGATGACGCCCAACAAGGCTGAAACATGTCTGGGGATGCTTGTGGACTCGTGCAGAAGAGATGTGACCTAGCAGTTCGGGGCTGGACTGCCCCTTTTGGGGTAGGACCAAGCCTGATTTGCATATGTTTTTTTTTCTGTAATGGCTTAGCAGGCTGAAAAACGATGGTCTGGAGGGTTGCCCAGAGCTTTGCCCGTGGTTATGATTAATTCAAAACCTTCCAGCCATCACCTTTCGGTTTTGCCAGCGGCATGTTCTTCAATGCCACATATGTTTCTGTGCTAAATGCTATGTTTGTTTCAATCCTAGTTTCTTTAATTATTACATTTGTGTTTTGGTGCCAAATGCTTTGTTCGTTTCAATGCTAGTTTGTTACAATGGTATGTATTTTATAATGTTATGTTTAACTGAATTCTACATTTGTTTCCTGCATTGCTAAGTTATGGTTTTGTTTCTGGGGATTCCATGCAATGCTACATAGTTTCCCTATTTTCCTTTGATCTGTCTATACATACTATAGTACTGAACTGTATCATGCACCCAGCGCACATGAATTAATTTTTCAAATCATTCATCAGGGACAATCTCAAACTTGGTTAATCTGATTTTTAACATTTGTTCATGATGCGTAATTTTAGGGTTATCTCTATGCCAAAAATCAGAGGAGATAATTTCGAGATGTGCGTCTCTAAAAGTGTTGTTTTTAATAGTCTTTGGAAAACAATTCAAAAACACCTTTTTTTTTAAACTTTCTTTTCCTACATGAAAATGTTCATGAAACTTTTACCATCTTTGGCATGAATATTTGGATCGGACTGGATCAGTTGCATGCCAAATTTGAAGAACTTTCACAGTTGTGGTCAAAAGATGTCCAAACCCTCTCAATGATAACATGACCGTGCAGA
This sequence comes from Ambystoma mexicanum, assembly GCF_040938575.1. Lineage (NCBI taxonomy): Eukaryota > Metazoa > Chordata > Amphibia > Caudata > Ambystomatidae > Ambystoma > Ambystoma mexicanum. The sequence continues at coordinate 1,341,102,323 of NC_090923.1, read as the reverse complement.
CAGGCATCTATCCTTTGAGGAAGAGGGCTGGTACCAAGGAACAGTTAATCTTACACAAACACACAACAAATAATCCACTCAGTATGTACAAATATATATATATATATATATTCATAAGAAAAGAGAGGAGAGAGGGAAGACCGCACTCTTCGCGGATCGGATAGCAAAGTCCAAAAAGAAAAAAAAAGCACAGCTCACATGAGGAAGGTCCTAACAAAATTTAATGAAAACAAATACAAAAGTGTATAAAAAACACAGCTGGGAGAGCAGCAGAAACAGAGGCAGGACGCCTATGGGCACGACCTGCAGACAACGCGTTTCACGCTGCTAAGGCAGTTTTTGCACCACCCTTTTTGAGGATGCTATAACTACTAACCCCAGGGGAAGGCTAAGACACCTACCAGAAAGGGAAGCCAAACCTCTTAAAACGTGGTTTGTGTGTTCAGAACGTGGGTGGTGTGTTCAGAACGACAATGCTCAACTCTGAGGTAGGGGTTGTAGGACGACACAGAAGTACAATTAGTCAACACACATAGGTCTAGAAAATACACCAGACTGATATACTGAAAAATATATACTTTAATAAAATCACACATATAAAACTATCAGGACAAATAAGTATTTTAGAGGATAATACACAGCATTAAACAAATAGCAAATTTATTTATAAAAATACTGTATGTGGGCCCTCTACTTGAGGTGAGCATCCAACATAAAATAACAAGGGAGTGGGGAGAAGCGGAAACCCATAAACCCTAGCAAGCAGGTAGGCACCCAGTACTTTGCACAAGTAACAAGTAAGTGCAGTGTCCTAAAGACCCATCCCAACCCAAGTGCATGTGAAAGACCTGATGGTCAGCACTTATCACGTATCGCAAAGTTTGGGATGTAAAGAAGGGAAACACCATTTTTCCCTGAAGGAAACACTGATTTACAATCCCTAGGACTTAAACACACTTACCATTAATTTACACCTCTTATGGCCTTATAACAGTATTAATGCCTGGTCATCTGCATTGAGCACACACATAGAATGGAACCACAATAAACTTTAACAAAACCTTCCAAGACTTGATGAATATTTCAGTATCAATTACCTCCCCGATACATTTCATGGAAAAATATACACATTATCAGTTGCAGTTACAGTGTCTTAAGTACATTTACCATTGTATAAATGAAAGGGAAGAATTCTAAAAATGTATGTAAAATCACAGCTAAGTACTGAAATGGGGAATCTTGGCGCAAAGCTCATTGGACCCCTAGGGAATACAGTAAAATGTCCAGGGGCAGGGAAGTACTCCAGAGTCACATTAAGGAGAGTTCCCATGTCATTTCAGCGTTCCTTAGGACGTAATGGGAAATGTTAAAGGCCCGTCCACAATACTGGAGGTAAGACCAAACTACCCAAGAGGTGCAGTTGCTGCAATGATCAACCCCAGGGAAGGCCATAGGAGATCCCAAAGAAGAGTTCCAGAGGTTTGAAAGATGGACTCCAGAAGTTGCAGAATAGGACAACTTTGGGCAATCACGGTTAGGACTCATCCCCCAGGAATAACTATCATGGACCACAGCAGACACCCAGGGGGAAATATTATGGTTAATTACCCTTCCTATCACAGCAAGGTAGGTACTTGCATCAGCGGTTTTGGTGGAAATGTCTCCAGGGGTCGAAACAACCTGGCAATTAGACATCTCTTCACCACAAATGCAGTATTCCAGGTTCGATACACAGGGTTGTGCACCCTGATCCAACGGCAATCCCAGAAGCACAGTAGGGCTGGAGAAAAACAAAAATGCTCCTATTAGGCCTTGTGTCATTTGGATTGTGTAAGTGCAGTAACAAGAAGTGTGGGGGAAAAGGGAGAGGGGGGAGGTGCCGGTCAGAGTGGAGTGTGATAATGCTAAGGAGGGAAGGAAGTGCAGGTTGGAGTGGCAAGCGCGTAATAGCTGGGGGGAAGTGGAGGAAAGGGGGGAAACGTACCCATGGGTTAGGCGAATGCTATGGGTAGGTCAGGTGGACAAGGGCGAGGGGACTGCACAGTGTGCAGGGGAAAGAAGGTTCACATGCTGAGTGCGAAGAACGGGCTAGATGGGCTCAAGGGGTGCAGGCCCAGCCAGGCTAGTGCAGGGGGAGGGAGCCAGTAGGGCAAGTGCAGTTGGGAGAGGAGACCAAGTGCAGGGGTAGACTGGTTGAGGAGGGCCTGGTGCCTCTGTATGACTCAGAAGGAACCAGGCAGCCAGTCAAAATGAGGCAGAGGGGGACATTAGAAGGGGAGGGGGAGAGGGAAGGAGGAAGAGAAGAACAAATTACTTACCCATGTTAACGTTCTTTCGACTGGATGTTCCTCCCACATATTCCTCATCTTTGATATTCGATATCCAGCTTCATGTGTTTTCGGCAGAGGACGCTATGCGTCTATGCAGTCGACTTGTTGTCCCTTGAGGGCCTCCATCTTGAGGGTGATATCATTGAAGGTATACATAGCATGTGGTGCGCCCGTTGGCTTAAGCTCTGTTTTTTCTTTCAGTAGAACTACCCGCATAAGCACAGGTTTGACCGTACCAAGCTTTGAAGGAGCGAAAGCTGTAATAGCATGGGAAATTCTACTGTGGGGTAGGCTGGGAGGGCAATGAGGAATACGTGGGAGGAACATCCAGTCGAACGAACGTTACCAGGGGTAAGTAACTTGTTCTTCTAATGGATTGTTTCCTCCCACGTATTCCTCATCTTTGATAGACTTCCAAAGCAGTGTTTGTTTTGGTGGAGGGAGTAAGAATGTTCTCAATGGTTTCTATGAACCAAATGGAGAACAGCTTTTCCAAAGCTTCCATCCTGACCGAGGGAAGAATCAAGGCAGCAATGTTTCATGAAGTGTGTATAGTAGACCACGTAGCTGTCTCACAAATGTTTTTGATAGGTACACCTCTCTGCAGTGCTGACGAGTTAGCCATGTCCCTGGTGGAATGGGCCCTTAAGCCTTCTGGGAGATCTTTGCCCACCAACCTGAAGCATTTTGAAATTGCTAGAATGATCCATCTGGATAAGGTCTGCTTTGTCACAGCCTGGCCCAGTTTGTGGCTTGTACAGCCTATAAAAAGCTGATCATCTGTACAAAATTTGGATAATCTAGAGATGTAGAAGCTAGAGCGCTACGTGGATCTAATCTGTGTAACCTCTCTTCATCCTTGCCAGGATGAGTAGGAGGGTAGAAAGTGGGTAACATAATTTTCTGTCCTACATGAAAATCTGAAATGATTTTAGGCAAAAATGAAGGCTTAAGCCTCAGGACGACCTTGCCTTTGTGGAAAATTGTAAAGGGTGGTTTAGATGATAGTGCCTGCAATTCACTCACTCTACGGGGTGAAGTTAGTGCTACCAACAAAATGGTTTTAAACATCATCAACCTTAATGGACATGAATGTAGAGGCTCAAATGGTACAGAAGAAATGTTAACACCAGATTAAGGTCCCAAACTGGAACCTGGAAAGGAGATGGGGGCAGGTGGGAAAAATTGGTGAGTCCCTTCAGAAATTGTGTTACCACTGGGATCTTAAAATATGAAGATTCCTCAGACGAGTGCTTAAAAATGGACAGCGCAGCCAAATAGCGTTTAATTGTTCCAACCTGGAGCACCAGATTGGCTAGGGACAGTAGAAAAGATAACACCTCTGGTGTTTTGCATAGTAAATGGTCTATATTTGAGTCCTTGTATTGGTTGCAGAATTTGTTCCAACTGCAACGGTACAAGGACTTCGTTGCTGGCCTTCTGGCCAAAAGCAAAATCTCCATTACATCATCCGAGAGGTCCCAATCCTTGTATCTCAGCCTCTCAGAAACCATACATGAATTTTGAGAGTCTTGACCTCTGGATGGAGAACCCGGCCCTCCTCTCACGAGACAAGGTCTATTTGTGGAAGACTTATTGGAGGCCAGACGGACATGTCCAGAAGGTCCGGGCACGACGTCCTTGTGGCCCAATCCGGGGCAACTAGGATCATGAGTTTCCCAAACTTTGTCAACCTCCTGATTACTTGAGGAATGGCAGGGACTGGAGGAAACATGTACCAGAGTGGAAACTCCCAGTCCACCACGAACGTGCCTCCAAGAGCGTCTCTTGGAGGCAATTCCTTGGAGCAGTACAGCACACTTTGGGGTTGACACTGGTCGGAAAAAATCCATTTGAGGGGTTCCCCAAAGGGTAAGGATCTCTTGAAGGACTTCCTAAGCTAGTTCCCACTCGTGGGAGACTGTGCTCTGCCTGCTCAGAGCGTCCGCCACTGTGTTCTGCTCTCCGGCTAGGTGAACTGCCGATAAGGAGATTCCTTCTTGAATTGCCCAGTACAAGAGCTGCATTGCCTCTCTGCACAGTGGTAGTGACCCTACACTTCCTCTCTTGTTGAGTCAGTACATGGCCACTGTGTTGTCTGTCATTATCAGGACATTCTTTCCCCATACAGATGGCAGAAAAGCCTTCAGTGCAAGTCTGATTGCCCTCAGCTTCAAAAGATTGATGTGTAATTTGGACTCGATGGAGACCAACGACTGCTGATTGTCAGATCGTTGGCATGGGCTCCACACCCTGTGAGTGAGGCGTCCGTCACTACTTTTATCTCCGGGCATGGTTACCAAAAAGGTTCTCCCTTTCGAATGTTGTCCTTGCAGGCGCACCACAGGAGATCCGAGTAGGTCTGACATGTTGCCCGAAAACTGAGACAATACAGTTCTGAGAGCCCATTTAAGGGATCTCATCCTCAGGCGAGCCTCTTGCACCAGAAAAATGCAGGATGCCATGAGGCAGAGCAACCTCAAAAAATCGAAGGCCGGATGACGCTGGGCACTCTGAAATTTGGAGACCATATGCAGAATGTCTTGAGCCCTCACCTCGGGTGGCGAGCTCTTTTCCAAGCATGTATTCAGTACTGCCCGATGAATTGGAGCTTTTGAGATGGTGTTATATGGGACTTCTTGTAAATGAGGGAGAAACCGCGCCCTGACGAGCCAATCGTCCAGTTAGGGGTAAATGTGAACCCCCCCTCTCCTGAGACTCGCTGCCACCACCGCCATCAGCTTGGTGAAAACCCTCGGGCGGAGGTCAGCCCGAAAGGCTGAACTCGAAACTGATGAGAACTGTCAACGGCAAACCGCATGTACTTTCTGTGCTTGAGATGGATTAGCACATAAAAATAAGCATCCTGAAGGTCCAATGACACCATCCAATACTGGAGTTGGAGGACCTGAAGGATATGAGAAAGTGTGACCATCTTGAACTTGTCTTTCATGAGGAGCTTGTTCAAGTATCTCAAGTCCAAGGTGGGTCTCAGTCCTCTTGGGTATTAGAAATATGGAAAGTACCATCCTTTGTTCTTCTCCGCTACAGGCACCGGTTCTATAGCGCCTTTCTCTGGCAGTGTAAGCATTTCCTGCACAAGGAGCGGATCTGGAACTCTCAAAGAATGGCTCCCCAGTGGATGGTTCTGAGGTCTCTGAATGAAGGGAAGGCAGTAACCTTGGACTATGGTTTCCAATGCCCAAGCATCCGAAGTAATGTCTCGCCATTCTTTCAGATGCTGAGACAGTCTGCCTCCCACTGGTGTTTCGTGACTCAAGACCTCAGAGAGGTTTTGAAGCAGCTGATGCAGTGGCTGTTGGCAAGGATGCCCCTGCTTAAGCAGGCCTTGCGCCTCTCCCTCGTTCACCCCGAAGGAATCTTCTTTGGCCTCTTTGACCAGCCATTCCTCTCGCTCTTTCAACTGAGGAGTATTAGTGAAAAGATCTACCCCTCCAAGGCTGTCCACTGGGGCGAAAGGGCTGAGGTTTCTTAATAGCGGCACCTAAAGATTTGGCTGCCGCCTTCGAGGTCTGCAACTTCTCAAGGTTTTCGTCAGCCTTGCTGCTAAAATGGTGAGCCCTGTCAAAAGGCATATTAAGGAGTCTGGATTGCACATCCGGCGCAAATCTCAACTTTCTCAACCACGTAAATCTGCGTATTACGGTGTTTGTTGCCATGGCTCTGCTGATGCTGTCAGCAGAATCCAGACCCGACTGAAGAGACTCGCACATGGCTTCTTTGCCGTCTCTAACAATAGCTAAGAAACCATCTCTTTCCTCCCCCATCGGGAATATGTTCAACCACCATGGAAATACAGTCCCATAGAGTACATGAACATTTTCCTAAGGCACATGTGGAGGTGGCCGACTTAAGTGCCATGCTCCCTGCAGAAAAACTTTCCTTGCCCAGGCATCTATTCTCGTCATCCCTATCTGGAGGGATGGTAGGGTGAGCTGCCTGTTTTGAGGTTGCTGTAGCTGCCTGCACCACCAGACTTTCTGGGGGGGGGTGTTCTGAGAAGTAGTTGGGGTCACTACTAGATGGGCGGTATTTTCTGGCTGTTTGCAAGTTGTCATAAAGATCTTTGAGCCTTGACTCCTCTGATATAAAACTACCAGGGACATTTGCAGTAGAATATTGTAGTCCAAATTGCGCATCAGTCTCCGATGGCGCATTTCCCTGCATAAATCCAGGTTAGTGATTTGAAATAATCCTTTCTAGGTAAAGGAGTATAGGTCATATCTGGGATGGGCATTGAAAGCTTCAGAAATGTTGAACTTGACACTGGAGGAGTCGTCGATATTTTTACTGAAGTCGATTTCGACTTCGATGGCCTCGATGGTGCCTTTGGTGTCCATGGGGAGGCTGGCACCGATGGCACAGCAGGCGTGAATGGTGCGGCCGGCGTCGAAGGAGCAGCTGGCGTAGATGGCCTCAATGGTGTCGACGAGCTCGATCCCAACTTATTCTTAGACGTACTGCTCGAAGGATCCTTCGATGATTTCTCATTGCGTTGAGGCCTCAACGACTCTCAATGTGAATCTGGCCTTCGTTACGGGCTCGAGGGCGACCAGGATTTAGCTCGAGCCCTTTCCTTACCGGCTTTAGAAGGTGCGGTAGGAGCATGGCTTGTTAAGGGTTTTTGTTTCTCAAATATTTTTAGCATTTATACCAAACTGCTTCCCATTCGGCAGGAGTGGATGCCTTTGTGGGACTATAGCTCTCTCAGGAGAAGAGTCCGAAAAAGAAGTTAAAGTAGGTGACCTGTGGTGCTTCTTCTTTGACTTCCTCGACGACGATGAGGAATGGTGGGAGCCACTCCTCGACATGGACCTTTTTACCTTCTTCCTTCAAGGAGAGTTGCCTCTCGCATTATCCGAAGATTTCTTCGACGGGGTAGTCAATGGGGATTTTTCTTGGGGTTTCTACCTCCCACCAATTTCCTCTTTCGCTCCTTCAGAGCTTTGCCGGTCATCGACTGGCATTTCGAGCAGGCAGAGGTCTTGTGTTCCACACCGAGACACCAAAGGCATACTCAATGTGGTTCAGTTATCGACATCTTGGAACCGCAGTCCTGACACTTCTTAAACCCGGTCTTCGGGGTAGTATTTGTCGAAGATGAAGATATTTTCCCGAATGAACAATAGAAGCGTGTCGTAGTTTCTCGAAGTATAAGCTTACTCAGAAAAACAGAACTGAAGCCAACGGGCGCTGCACGTGCTATATATACCTTCGATGACATCAGCCTTGAGACGGAGGCCCTCGAGGGACATCGAGTTGCCTGCATCGACGCACAGCGCCCTCTGCTGAAAAAAACATTCCGAAGCAGTTGAAGCTGGATATCGAATATCAAAGATGAGGAATACGTGGGAGAACACAATCCATTTGGAATGTAAGGAGATCCGGCTCAAGTCTGAGAGGGGAAAGGAGCCCATTCCGGAGAGAGGGACCTGCGAAAGAGAAAGGTCTACACCCAACTTGCTGCTTGGAAAAGCATCTGATCTGCATTAAATTGGAGCTGGAAGACCGAAGGGCTCTAGCAGGGAGGTATTTAGGGAGAGAGAGTTGGATGTAGCGGTGTCCCAGGCCCCAGAAAGTCTTGTGGGTGATGCAGAGGGTCTTGAACTTGATTCTCGCAGCCAGCGGGAGCCAGTGGAGAGATGTTAGGGCTGGAGGGATGCAGTCCCAGGGCTTGAGGTCAAGGATAAATCTTGCAGCCCTATTCAGGATTAGCTGAAGGGGGGAAGGGAGGATTTAGGCAGATTGAGCAGTAGGCTGTTGCAGCAGTCCAGCCTAGAGATATCCAGAGCTCTGGAGACATTGAGTTTTTGGGGGACAGGTAGAATACCTCTGAGGAGGTGCAGCTGGAGGTTGGCCATCTTGGCAAGGTCCGTGATGTGAGGAGAGAAGGGGAGAGAAGAGGCAAAGATGAAACTAAGGTGTTTTGCCTCATAGGTAGGTGCGGGAGGGCGGGCCCATGCAGGGCAGCCATAGAGTAGGAGGGAAGGAGGGAGCTGGGGTCCCAATGAGAAAGATCTCAGTCTTACCGGCAATAAGGCAGAGATCGTTAATAGCACACCATACCTTAACAGCAGTAGGATTGTCGGGAATGAGAGAGGAAGAGGAGGCGGCAGTGGAGGGAAGCTTGGAGCAGAGCTGCATGTCGTCTGCATAACACTGGAAGTGAGGAGAGAAGGCAGAGATCAAATGGGCTAGAGGGGCAAGGTAGATGTTGAAGAGCCACGGCAAGAATATAGAGCCCTGAGGGACGCTGCAGATGGAGAAGGTGATGGAGGTGAGAAAAGGGCCCAGTTGAACCTGGGATGGTCGGTCATGGAGGAAGGAGTTCAACCATTCCAGTGCCAGGTCTGTGATGCCAATGGTATCACGTAGCCAGTTTATAAGGGTGGCATGATTGACTGTATCAAAGGCAGAAGAAGGATGAGAATGGAGGGAGAGTTGGAATCGAGATTGGAGAACAAGTCTTTGCTGGTGTTCAGGAGTGCAGTTTCCGTGCCTCCTGCTGCTCTGAAGCCAGACCGGTGGTCGTGGAGACAACAACTGATTCAGTGTGGTGGATCAGCTGGGAGATCACTAGCTTCTCTAAGCGTTTGCCCAGGTAGGGAGTAATGGAGATAGGGCGGTAGTTAGCTGGGCAGGAGGGGTCGGCAAAAGGCTTTTTGGGGAGAGGGTGTGCACAAGGGTGTGCTTGAGGAGAGGCAGGAAGGAGCCAGTGGCAAAGGAGTGATTGCAGAAATCAGCCAAGGCTGGAACAAGGGAGGCAATGTTGTCCTTGATAGTTCTGGAGGAGCTGGGGACCACCTGTTTGGAAGAGACTTTCAGAGAGGACATTTCTAGAGCCTTGTTCAGTGATATGGGCGAGAAAGAGGAGAGGCAGGGAAAGTGGAGATGGGGGCCAAGGAAAAGGTGTAGAGGAGAGTGAGGACAGGATATCCAGAGTTTTGGTTATGAAGTGAGAGGTGTGAGACAGGCATAGTATCAAGAGACGACACAAACAATTGAAACACAGTTTGAAAACCTTTATTCTCTTACACTAAGATGGGAATGTTGTTCCCCAACGGAAAGAAAACTAAGGGAAATCGAAGTCTGTCAGTCGAAAACCAAATACTGCCTGTGTCAAAACCTATGTTTGTCCTTACTACTACAGAATAATAGGGTGAATTGGATTTTACCAACTCAATAGTGTTCAAAGTAAAGTTAATGTAGCAATGGGGCCTTTTCTCCATTCCCTTCCCCTGGTTTAAAGGCACTCACCATTATAAAGTTCCACAAGTCTCTCAGGTTTCACTTGGCAAAGAAAGGTTCACTGTACCTTTTCCTGGTAAGTTTTTTGGGCTTCTCTGGGTCTCCTTTCCGAGAACCCAGAAGCCCTCTAGTTCACACTATCATGCAGCTCCTTACTTTCAATTGGGCTCCACTGGTCGTGGCGCAGTTGTCAGACTGCAGGGTCCACCCATTACAGGTCGAGCAACCAGGTGCCTTATCCTTAATAGAGTTCTCTTTCCCTTATACTGGGGTCTCTGCGGACAACCTGGATCAATCTCCCACATGGTGGCCACCCCGATGCTTATTCTGGGGTCTCTGCAGCTAGCCTGGATCAATCTCCCGCCTGGTGGCCACCCTGTTACTTATTCAGGGGTCTCTGCAGCCAGCCTGGATCAATCTCCCGCCTGGTAGCCACCCCAATACTTTCCTAACACTCTTTACTTATTCTGGGCTCTCTGCAGCCAGCCAGGATCAATCTCCTGCCTGGAGGTCACCCCAATGCTTTTCAACACACTTTGTTTGTTGTCAACATTATTCTATTAGTGTTGGGGATTTTGCTCCCACTTCATTTCTCACACAGCTCCCCTCTTGGCAGACACTTCCTTTCTTTACACAGTTATTCAAGAACATGTAAGCATGCACGCAACTACTCTGCCACTATGTTTCGCTGTAATTCCAATAGTCAATTTCATCCGACATGTCTTCAGTCTTACATGTTCGGGCTGCAACGTTGTATCTGGCTGTAACAAGGGTTCAGCACATCTCCCTGCTCCCTTCTTTGGACTTCTCTTCTTTGCTGGAAACAGGGGTTGTTAGCCATGCTTCTCCCGGATGCTTCCTCACACAGACGCTCTGCGTCCCTGTTTCTTTCAGCTGGTTCTAGGCAGCCACGGTTCCTCAGCTCTCCTCCCAACTTGCTCTCTTTGCTGATTGCTAGTGTTCCTTTTATACTCTCCTGAAGACTTGATATGCTGCAGGCTGGCATGGTTGATTTCCATTGCCTGACCTTGCTTGGCCATGTTAGTGGGACATGGCCTATGAAGATACTGCTCAACTTCCTCCCAGTACCATAGTGATGTTTCTCATAGGAAACCTGTACTCCTCTTGATTTCTTCTTCTTCGTCACAGTACTTGAGCGATACTTGAGAAAAAGAAGACTGTGTCTTATACACACTATTAAGGCTGAGGGTGGGGGGGGTTGGGTAGGTCACTGTCAAGGAAGGGGGAATACCATGTCTCTAGTCTAGGGGTGTTCTTAGATAGGAAATTGGTATTGGTTCTTTCACTCTGGCACCCTCAGTAAATGAGGTTAACAGGGAAGGAAAAGATTGGTTCTCACAGTAGTTTATGATATTCGAAGGACGGGAGGATAAGTCTGGGTTATAGTTAGAAAAAGGGGTTTTACATTCTCTTGCTTTCCTCCGAGTGTGAGTGTTCGACGGAAGATAATGGGGGAGGGTAGGACATGTGTGATGATATTCTATGACAGTAGAGGGGAGGCAGGATGGATCGGGATAAGAATAGGGGGATGCTAGTTCTCATCTTCGGACAACCCACTTCCGTTCTTCAAAGACCCTCCATCCCAGTAGTACCCCTTAGTAGACTGAGCCCTGGGGTCGAGATCTGGCAACTTTGCCTTTCCCTTTGGTTACCTGAGGTGGGATGTTAAGGGCGTTAAATGTGAGAATGCCCTCAGATTTCTCACAGAGGCAAGTGCAGTGCAGAGGGTCAGGGATTGCAGAGTAGAAGTGGAGACTGCAGTAGGATTAGCATGTTCCTTGCAGATTTTGAACAATTCAGCTGTGTTGTTAGTGGCCCCAGAGATGTGGGCTTGGATATAGGACTTCTTCTTCGAGTGGATGGAGAGCCTGTATTGCCTTTGAAGCAGGCGGCAGGCCAGTTTGTCAGAGGATGTGCTTAAAGCCTGCCACTTTCGCTCAGCAGCTCTGCCCTTGCGTTTCAATGGCTAGGTTGGAATCATACCAGGTGTTGCGCTTGGAGGCAGGCTTCATGCGGATCCTCATGACAGGGGGAAGGATGTCCAGAGTGCTGGAGATGGAGAGGTGAAGGTTAGCAAGGACTGCGTCAGTGTGAGAGTCAGTGGCTGGAGTGGGAGGGTGAATGAAAGTGTCGGCAAAAGCGCAGCAACTGAGCCTCACTTCATTGTTCGAATGACAGAGAAGGAGACTAGCAGTGTGGGCGGCGGCTCAGCCGAGGGACCCAAGAGATCCAAGTGAGAAGACAGGAGAGCATGATCAGACCAGGAGTGTAGTGAGAGGGTTGGAGATGGGGATGTCTGCTGAGATGAGAGCATCCAAGGTGTGCCCGGCGGAGTACGTTGGACTGGAGGGAAGAATGGTGAGGGAAAGAGTCACAGAGGCTGCATCAGGGGAGTCCATGTGAATATTGAAGTTGATGTTGGAGGGCACAAAGTTAGTTATAGCGACAAATATGCTTACAAGATAATATCACATTGTGTGCCAGCCACATGTATAGCCACATGGACATATAGCAGCATAAAGATTTCATAAGCGGTGCACTAAAAATTGCAACCACTTTGTTTTGGTAGAAAGATCATCACTTATGTTAATTGCCAAAAGAACATCAAAAGTATCCAATTCTTTATCTTTTTTTTATTTATTTTTATTTATTGAATATAGTTGAAATTACATCAACTTTTTCAATTTATATAGATTAGAAAAATTCATAAACACAAAATCCACATAAGAAAAAAACATATAAATTCATAGCATACTGTAAAATCATCATTCTAAGTTCAAGGCCTGTAGAAAATTAATCGTTGCAATTCTTACACTCATACATTCAGTGGCTGCCAAGGCGACCCATCTATTTTTCGGATCAAGTTGTGCAAAATATGCAAAGTGATTAACAAAGTGCAATTTTCTTAAAGTGCTAAGTGCTGGACACTCCAATATTAGGTGTTGAAGAGTTTCTACAATCAGTACATTTTTACAGAACCTACACCAGTTGAGGTCAGAAGACATTTGTTTTCTTCTTGTTTTAACCTCACGGGTGGGCCAGATGTTAAGCCTCAAGCGAAGAATGGCAGTTCTTACGGCAGCAGATGGTGCCAAGCATAGAGAAGAGGCAATGTTTTTAAAACGCTTTGGACCAAAGATTGTAGAATCAAAGTCTTTATAAGTTAAACACTGAGTTCTAGTATCAATCCAGTTCATCATATACATCATCTTCTTTGCTTGCTTCGGATGAATCGTAAGAAGATCAAGTGATATGTCCGCATGCACCATGATTGTTAATATTTTCGTAGACCAATATTTCGGAAATACTTCTGTAGAGTTGAGCAAGTAACTTGAGATGGTAGATAATGTAGAATTATCATGTGTAGACAATAAGCATTTGCGAAATAAGGCACATAGGCGCCAGTTATATAATGCAGTTAAAGAAATTATTCCCAATTCATATCATATTAACACACCGGGAATACATTGCGGTAGATTTAAAATTGCACGCCAAAACTTGGCTTCTAGTAAATTAAGAAACCCTGGGGGGACAATTAGTGTTTCCAAACCATAAAGAATGGTTGCTACAACATTCTGGTCCCAATAAGTGATGCCAGCTTTGATGGAGAATTTGCCATATTTAGAAACAATTACTTGTGTCTGACAGATTGCCGTGGTTAACTTCTGCTTAATTTTATTTAGATGTGAGTCTAACGTTGGACCACCCTCAAAGATAAGGCCCAAATAGACGTAATTTGGTACCATCTTTAGGGGTGTCCCCTCGATCTGCCAGTTTAACAAGTGTTTGCGTAAACCTTTAGGAACATACGAGACAATTTGTGTTTTACCCGTGTTTACTACCAATTCATTTTCTTTGAAATAAGAGCATAATGCTGACAAGAGATTGCTTAAACCACTGGGAGTTTTTGATACTAAAACAAGATTGTCCGCATACCATAAGGCACACATTTTTACATCGTTCAGTTTAGGAGCATCAGCGATTACTCTGCTAAAAATGCAATGTACATCATTAATGAAAAAATGGAACAAGGCAGATGCTAAAATGCACCCCTGTTTCAGCCCTCTAAACGTTGGAATTGGGGTTGATAGAAGACCCTCAGAGTTTAGTCTTACATAGACCTTGGTTTGTGAATGGAGGGCAAAAATGATTTCAATAAGAGTGGATGGGCAGTCCGCTTTGATTAACTTATCTATAAGTTTTGGTCTTGAGACCGAATCAAAGGCGGAGTGAAGATCCACAAACGCAAAGTATCTGGCTTGTTTCTTATGAATTGCTTGTTGTTGTATGGCATTTAAAGCAATTAAATTAACGCCAGTACCTAGACCTGCCACGAATCCAGTTTGTGCTGGGTCACGTTGATTTATTTTATTTGACCAAGCATTAAAATCACTTAGCACCAGCCTGGAGAAAATGTTTCCTGGCACGTCTAGTAACGTTATTGGACGGTAATTTTTGGGATTCATTCGATCACCTTTTTTATAGATCGGAATGATTAGAGAAGAACGCCATGATTGCGGAATATTTTTAGTTTGTAATATGTGGTGAAAAGTGTTGTTCAAAATTAGTGCCCATTCTGTTATGTTTTGTTTCAGCATTACATTGGTCAGCCCATCCAAGCCTGCCGCTCTAGATGATGAAGAAGCATTAATAAAGGCTTGAATAGCAAATCTTGTACAATGCAAAGTCCAACTATTTACAGAGTTGCTATTGTAATTATAGTAGTTCATCATGTGATCGTCGTATAGGGACGAAAAATGTGTAATCCACACCGATTCAGGTACGCTATTGAGCTGCGCATGATCTTGGGATGAGGTGTTACATTTATTCAACAGCTCCCAGACCATGGCAGAATTTTTACTACGGGAAGCTGACAGGAAGTATTCGCCATCTATTTGGTACAAGGTAGCTCTCCTCGCTCGAATCCAATTTCGATATCTCGAGGAGGCAACTTTAACTGCTTTAATTCGATCAATCATGGGCAATTTCTGATAGTTTCTGATCTCTCTTCTGTAAGCTTTCTTTCTTTCACAGAGAGCTAGATCAAACCCATGAACATGTCTTTTAACTGGTTTACTGTAAACAGGATAAAGATTTGCGAAGGTGCTTAAGACATCTATATAGGAACCAGCCTTATGTAAACTTTGATTTTTTAGAATAGCATCATTCAGAGCTAGTAATTTATTGACAGAACATTTGAAGCGGTTTCTGACATTATTGACAGATACAGTATGTTTATAGTAAAGTGCAGTTTTCAAGTGATCACCGATTTCAACTGCCCAAAATAAGGCTAAAAGGTGGTGATCACTAGATGTCTGTTTAATTATAAAAAATTTGCTGGTATTCATGAAGATGGTATTAGATAAGAAAATATAATCGATGGTAGATTTTGAGGAGCCTCTTTCCCAGGTGTTCATAGGGGGAATGTCACCTGTGATCGCACCATTTACTATCTTTAAACCATGATCTTCCATAAAGGAGGTCCATCTTGCACCCTCACGATTCTTGTTCCTTTTGTTCGAATGAAAGCAAGCAAAGTTCAAATCACCCATTAACAATATTCCAGAGACATTATTTTGGTCAGAGATATGTTCGAAAATAAGGGAAAGAGCATCATAAAAGCTGTCATCAGTAATGCCTACTGGGTTTCTGTAAAGATTAATAAGTGCATATGTCTGTGAATTGAAGAAGATCTTAACCAGTTGCATGAATTTGTTTGGTGCTTGCCAGGGGGAGATTTTCAGACCCCTACTCGCTTTCACTGCTACCAAAAGACCAGTTGTAGGTCTACCTTTACCACCATGGACTGCTGGCAGTAAACTAATCTCATGATCATTCTTTATCATCCCTACTTTATAATGTGGGATTACGGTAGCACGCTTGAATGTATGATGTACTGGCATTTTATCAAGAGCAAATAGTTTACAGGCGATGTAACAATATGTTTCAACAATTTCACATTGGGATAAACGTAGTCACTCCTACAGATAGCCTAATAATAGCTAAAAGATTTCTTAATCACAACATTATAAAAAGGAACTACAATGGAGTTGCCGGATACGCATATGTGATCACGTTATATTTAACTTTGCGGATTTCACACCAAATTTGATAGACGGTCGGCGTTGCAGGTACTCAGGGACGCAATAAGTATTTGCCAACATCAGGATTCCTAAGTTGAGCAATATATAGCAGACCATTAAGAGAATAGTACGCCCTATTGAATTATTTAACCAAACGATAATTGAGACACTTGGTTTACTTTACACAAGACCAAAGAGCACAACAGACTAAAAGGTCTTTCCAGTAACAAATAGCCCTTTCGGTAACAACCAAGCTCTACCTTTAGGTAAAGTATGAACATATTAAAAATATCAAGAGGGAGACCACCAGGGGGTGCGGACCAAGATGGACGTGTAAAGACCAGGCTTTGCTCTATGCCACCAAGGTAGAGCCTGTAATACGTTCCTCCCCGACCGTGCTGATAGTGCCCTGGTCAGGGAACCCTGCTGAGATTGAGGAGAGCTGAGGGGAGAATGATCGTTTGGTGCTGGTGCCAGTCGGCAGCCGCCTAGGTTGCAAGGAGCAGCCGGCCGGGCCGACATCTGAAGGCCACAGGGAGCTTGTTTGAGCGAGGAAGAGCTGGCGTGCCAGAGCCCCCGTGGCGGCCCAGTGTACCAGGAGACTGCAGCAGTGATCAAGAGGTCTCCCGGCGGCAGCAGACGGTGAGCGTAGCCGAGTGCCTGGTGGCTGGCAGTGTCAAAGACTGCCGGTGAGGAAAGAAGGGACTCTCAGCTTTTTAGTGCCACCAGGTAACTGTAGAGGGACGCAGCAGCAGCAGGCAGCCAACAGAGAAGCCGGGAGGCAGGGTCCACTGCCAGGACATGTCAAGTGGGAATCCGACACACAGGGATACGGCCGCCTGGCACAGGCTGAGAGGCCCTCGGCAGAGGAGGTGAAGGAGTGGCCAGAGGAGTAACAGACCCCCAGCAGACACCACAGTAATAACAAACCGACTGATACTTTAGGGCAGGCCCAGGGGACTTGGTGGCGTGAAGGGTCCCCGGAAGCCTGAGGTGGCCCAGCTGGCTGGTGGTGGGTGCCGGGGTAACAGTGTGCAGCTTGCAGGAGGGGCCTCACCTGGGGGTCGGTGCCACTTGTCCACGGAGCATTTGTAAAGCGCAACAAGATGAAGACATCAGATTGGGGGCTGACCCGTCCAGTGACGTTCACTTCTGAAGAGCTCGACCCAATGCCCTTTGGGGGCTAAACAGGTCTGGGGTCAGAAGACCGTTGAAGACAATGGGGAGCCCCCCCCCCCCATGTTGAGCAGCGAGTGGTAGCCCCCTCATAGGACTCTACAGCACCCTGTGGTTTTGGGACAGACCAGGAAAGAACAAAGTTGTCGGGCAGTGGTGGAACGGCAGTGGGGCGTCTGAAGGGGAGCCCCTAGGCACCCCACATGACAACGCACAGAAGGGGATCAAGCACAGTGAAGGGAGAGTGTGTGACACAGTAAGTGGTCCACCTGGAGAAGCGAGAGGACTCGGGACTCCAATCCCTGCAGTGCTACAGGAGAACAACAGCGAGGGAGCGCAGAGCGTGAAAGAAGCCATGTTGGATGGAGGGGCTGCCCCTTCCCTCACTAGAGAGGACCTGAAGGAGATTTTTCAAGAAATAAAGGCCATTTGTAATGACATTCAGGCATCGATATATGACCTGAGAGGTAGGGTCGACAAGCTTGAGGACAAAATGGAGGGTATGGAGGATAACTACCTGCAGGTCAACCTACGGGACATGAAATATAAAGCACGTTTCACAGACCTTGAGACTGGGGAGGATGAAACCCTTTTGAAACTGATCGACCTCGAAAACAGGGAACGCTGGAACAACATATATATCCTGGAAATTAGCGAAGAAAAGGGGGAGACCACTGCTGACGTGGGCAGAAAAGGGCAAGGACTCATTAATACCTCTTCCTCGCAGATGGCGGGAAAGAAGTACAGCTAGAGAGTGCACAGAGGTGATGGAGAAGGGGGCAAAGGCCTGATGTCGATAGTGGTCCGATTCCTTAGATACAGGGAGAAGATGGAGGTCCTGGAGAAGGCGAAGCACTTGGGCAGTGTACAGTTTGAAGTAGATGATATGAATGTCTTCCAGGACCTGACCAGTCTAACCCTGTCCCAACATTGTGACTGTCGCTCCCCTCACTCAGTGGCTCACAGAGAAAGGAACTCGATACCTCTGGTCGTTCCTGTTCGCTTTGGTGTTTGAAGGGAGAGAAATTGACTACTGAGTTACCAGTGGCCAGAAAGCACAATAGGTGTTACATACGCTGAAGGAGGAGACCGACGTGACTGAGACAGTTTAGGGAGACGGGGGACTCCAGTTGAAGTGGGTCGGCAGAACGGTTTTTACACAGAGAGGAGTATGCGCGCACGGCAGGAAGTACAAGAAGCTCAACACACCGCCACCGGTGAAATGAACTGCAACTGGACACAAGCAGAATGGTTCCATCGAATGGTGGGCATCTCAGGTGAGAAGTTACGGTCTCTGTGGGATGGGGGAGAGGCAAAGGGGGTTAAGAAGAACAATTTACTTACCAACTGGTAACGTTCTTTCGACTGGATGTTCCAACGTATTCCACATCTTTGACATGTAATGTCCACAGCTGTGCACTTCGGAAACATTTTCAGCAGACGGTGTCCTGCGTCAATGACTTCGGGTCAATGTCCCTCGAAGGCCTCCGCCAAGGGCGACGTCACCGGATGTTATAAATAGGACGCACGGTGCCCGTAGCCTCAGTTTAAGTTTTTTCTCTCAGAAAGTGCGGCACAAGTCTCATGCCTGCTTGACTGCACATTGCCTTGCGGAAACGTAAGCTGCAATTGCATAGGAAATTCTCCAGAGGGGCAGGCTGGGACGACGATGTGGAATACGTTGGAGGAACATCCAGTCGAAAGAACGTTACCAGTTGGTAAGTAACTTGTTCTTCACATGGATTGCGTTCTCCAACGTATTCCACATCTTTGACAGACTCCCAAAGCAGTACCAGTAAATGGAGGCGGGATAAGAATTTAGAGTACCAAATCAGATTGCGGAATAAAGAACCACCTTACCAAAGGCCATATGCTGACCATGGATAGTACCCAGGGAATAAAGCTTAACAAAGGTGTGAATCGAAGCCCATGTAGCGGCATCACAAATATTCCTAATAGGAAAACCCCGCTGGCGGGCAGTTGAAGTAGCCACGCCCCTAGTGGAATGAGCTTGCAAGCCTTCCGGAGGGTCCTTACCAGTCTATCGGTAAAACTGTAATGGTGAGGATAATCCACCTGGACAAGGTCTGTTTGGTAACAGCCTGGCCCAATCGGTGTCCAGCATATCCTACAAAGAAGAGTTGATTGTCCACTCTGACCCTGGACATCCTAGAAATGTAAAAGCTCAGAGCTCTCCTAGGATCCAACCGATGGAGTCGCTCCTCTTCCTTACTAGGATGAGGAAGAGGATAGAAAGATGGGAGAACCATTTTCGGACTCAATTGAAATTCAGAAACTACCTTAGGTAGAAAGGACGGACGTGCCCTAATTACAACCCTGTCCTTGTGGAACACAGTAAAGTGCCTGCAATTGATATGATATGATATGGCATTTGTAACGCGCCTATACACAAGTGTTTCAAGGCGCGACGAGGCAGGGAGGGGGGAACAAGAGGAGACAGACAACGATCCTACTAGGCCAGGTGTCATTCAGATCGCGCAAGTGCATGGGTAGGGGGGACGGGAAAAGTGCGAGGGGGAAAGGGAGAGGGGAAAGTGCAGTACAGGGTTAGTAACAAACAAGATAAATAATAAGGGCCAGCTGGTGGCAAGTGCAAGATAAGTGCAGACAAGTGCTGGGAAGGGGGGCTGTAGGGATACAGAGACAGTCCCGCAGTGCAGGGGTTGCCAGGAAGGCAGTGCAGGGGAGAGTGGCAGGGCCAAGGACCGAGAATGGTGAGTGGCCCAGTTGCTGATTCAGTACAGTTTCAGTGATTTAGCAGGGGAGAGGGGGAGAGAAAGCAGAAGCAAAGAGGAAGATTTTGAGGTGCTTCCGGAACCGGAGATGGTTCTCCTCAATTCACCCACTCTGCGAGCAGAAGGAACTGCAAACAAGAATACTGTCTTGAAGGACAATAATCTCGAAAGACAAGAGTGCAAAAGTTCAAACGGAGCACCCATAAGAAATTTCAAAACCAAATTTAAATCCCAAACCGGCACCTGGAAAGGAGGCGGCAGTGTTAGGTAAGATTTCCACAGAGCTGGTAAATCTTCCTTTCCTGGTTCAACTCCAGAACGTTTTGTTTTTCCAGTGGGATATTTTTCATTAATACCTCAGTGAGTGGGAACCTTTTTCCACACTCACCTAATCTTTAACTCTTTTTATGGGTGTCATTTTTAAGACTCTCCATAGTGTCTTTTTAAAGTTATCATGTGTAACAATGTATTGGCAATAAATGCCTGTTGTTGCTGGGTTGCCCTAGGGGCTCCCCATTTAACTTTCTTGTGCTAACCTTGAGTGAACTACAGTTCCCAAGGGTAGAAAGGATCTTTGGATCCCTTTTACATTTGATTCTGTGAAACCAGCACAACCCACCTTATGTGGAGTGCTGGGGAGATACAATGTATCCCCTTTCACATTTAAACTGTAGCAATTCTGTTACAGTAACAAACTTACCTTTAATGGCTGGTGGGAGTGATACCTTTTACTAATTTGGGGCACCTTTACCGCGGGCTGTAATCACAGCTGCAGTAAAGGCACCCAAGGGTGCTCATTTTACCAAAATGGCCCCTGTCTTCTTTTTCTGCCATTTTAGTGTTTCTTGTCGTTTCTTGTTCCTTCCCCTGACATCCAGGGCGGGAAATTCCTTTGTTTGAGTTTTGTCTATGCAGGGAGTCCCCTGGACACCCCGCCCAGGCTGCAGTCAGTCTGTAAGCACAGGAAGTGGGGGAGGAGTCCAACACTTCCCCCTCCTTTGTCTTAGGCCTTCCTTCAACTGGGCCAAATCCCAGTGGGGGGTTGGCTGTCCTGATTGGACAGCCAAACGCCCCTTTCTTGTAAAATGAGGGGAGAGAATGCAGAGGTTGTGTTGCAGTTCCTGATAAATACTGGAAACCTGAAAGCTGAAGTCATGTCGACCACTGGAACAGAAAACCGAAGAGGATGACAAAGGAAAAGCGGCGGGAATGATTTCCAGCGACCGGAGAGCCTGCTGTGTAACTGGAGCCTGCTGCAGCCCTTCCTTCCGATCGACCTGGGGTCTCCGAAAACGACGACCCGAACCAAGTGCCTGGTGAGCCATCCCACGGGTTGCTGCGACCTTGCATTCTTGCAATACCCCAATAACCTGGGACCTCCAGCCACTGTGCGGTGCACGGTCTTCCGAATTCCGAATCTCGATGAAACTTCGTGGGCATCCTGGTGTATCTCCAGAGACACGAATCGAGTCCAGAAAGTCCCCTCAGAAGAGTGCTGGACCTTTTAAACGATGAGAGTTCAACCGCGATTTTCTGTCTTCTTCTGTGCTCATGGAAAAGGCGCCAAACCCGCAGAACCGCATTCAGCCGCGAGAGAAATCTTGCCTAGAGCCTTCTTCATCGATCCCTGCTGCAAAGTCCCTTCTGAGGTCTTGTGTTCAGTCTCCAGGACAAGGAATCCACTGACCGGGTATTTGGCTGCAGTCCCTGAAGTTCTCCTGCTGCAATCTCTTCTTCATTGCTGAGGTACAGTGTTGGCTTGGGTATATACTTACCTTAAGCCTGTTGGGATTTCTGTGTAGTCCTGGGGTGTTTTCTGTGATTGGGAGGTCCCTCGTCCAATACACCCAGTCCCACTGCTAGAATCCTGCTGGGGTGTCTTCTGTGAAGCCCCTGGATCCTCTTCTAACCCTAGAAGTAAAGTACTCACTTGTTTGCCAGTTTTGCTAAGGAAACCCTGACTTTTGCTACTATAGAACTTATTCTAACACTGCCTGTTGGTCACGAGTCCTAGTGACCCCCCCCCTTCTGCCACTGAGAACACTCATGCTCTAAGGGAAAGACTTTGAAGGGATTGGGACTTCTGCCTAGAAAAGAAATCACGTGTTTTACTTACTTGTAAAGGGTTGGTTGGTTGGTTACTGTAATTCTAAGAGTGAACAGTTACAAAAGTTCTTACTGATCTTAAATGTGTGGTGCACTAATCTTAAAAGTATGGTTAACATCTTTTCTTCCTTAGCCACTGTTTTACCAGTCTAAAGGAAAGTAGATGTGAAGGTATTTTACTCTCCTGTGATTAGGTTGTGCCTCTTTGCAAAAGTAATGTGTTGTTTTCACCAGATTATTCCTGTAGGGTAATTGTATGAGTGTCCTCCAACTGTTGGTATCATCAGATTAGTCCTGCTAGGATAACTGTATGAGTGTCCCCCAACTGGGTCTTGCTTTCCCTGACTTGCTGCTAGCCTGTCCTTAATAAGTCTACATTAGGTTGTTGCCTACCTAGAATAACTATTCAGTAAATTGTGACATTGGGTTTTACTTTCCCCTTCATTGTGAAGTTAAAGTAAGTGGGTTTTACTTACCTTGTGCTAGCTGTGTGTCATCCAAAACAAGTTACCAGAGTTATTGCTTACCTCAATCTGGAGTTCCCTGATTTCCAAAGCATATGTAATTTTATATTACAGCCTTAGGTTTTACTCACCTGGTAGAACTGTGTGTTATGACAAAAGTAGTTATAGGTTTTTACTGCACCTAGAATAAGTGTTTCACTATTCACCAAAAGTATATTGTCCAGTTGACGGTTTATGTGATTTGTTCCAAGAGCCACTGTACAACTGGAAGGGCCTACTGTCCTTGTATAACCAAAAGTAATCTAAAAGTAACCATTGGTCTTTTACTCCCAAAGAATAGATTTGACCTATACTAAATGTGTATAACAAGGTTTTGACTTCCCTAGAACTACTGTTAGGTGTTCCAAATAAGGTTTATCCTTGGGTCTGTGTACTTTCAAGTATAGTGTTGTGTTTTGTAGTGTGATTTCATATAATGTGTTAGTACTTACTTAACCCCTAGATTTATCTGGGCCTACCTGTATTTAAATAAATACTTCATTTTTACAATACATAGTGTTTCAGTGTTTCTTTGGATCATTTGTATTACAATTTCACTTGTACTGTATCTACTGCCCTCTCTCCCTCCTAAGATAAGCCTGGCTGCTCTGTCTACGGTACCCCGAACTCAGGTGGTACAGCCTTATACTAAGAGTGGAGTCTTGTACTGCCTCAGTAGAATGGTTTTTCTAGGCCCTTAATTCGACTTCAGAAAATCTGTCCTAACAGGCGGGAACACATTAGTCAGTCCTTTAAGAAATTGAGAAATCAAAGGAATCTGAAAGTAAGAACATTCTTCAGACAAGCTCTTAAATATAGACAGCGCCGCCAGGTAACCCTTAATGGTACCAACTTGAAGGCCCCTGTGGGCCAAAGAAAGTAAAAAAAACAAAACCATAGGAATGGAACACTGAAAAGGATCCACATTGGGACCTGTGCACCAGTCGCAGAACTTAAGCCAACAGCAACGGTACTGGGATTTTGTTGCGGGCCGCCTGGCCGAAAGCAACAACTCCATCACGTCATCCGGGTGGTCTCAATCCCTATACCACAACCTTTCAGATACCAAGCGTGAAGGTTGAGAGTCTTGACCTCTGGATGGAGAACCTGACCCCTCCCCCCCTCATGCAAGTGCAGATCCTCTCGGAAGGGAAGACGGAGTGGAGGCAGATGGACATTTCTAGAAGGTCTGGGTACCTTGCTCTCCTGGCCCAATCCTGAGCAATGAGGATCATGTAGGAACCGAACTGCCGTAACCTCCTCAACACTTGAGGAATGACAGGGACTGGAGGAAACGTGTACAGCAGTGGGAATAACCAATCCACTATGAACGTGTCTCCTAAGGCTCCTCTTAGAGGAAATTCCCTTGAGCAGAATCTCTCGTACGTCCGGTTGACACTGGTGGCGAAGAGATCCACTTGTGGGTTCCGCAAAGGGCGAAGATCTCCTGAAGAACTTCCTGAGCCAACTCCCTCTCATGAGAGATCGTGCTCTGCCTGCTCAGAGCATCCGCTGCCGCATTTTCTTCTCCGGCCAGATGAACTCCTGTGAGAGAAGCGTCCATCACTACAGTCACCTCCGGCCACGGTTGCCAAAACGGTTCCCCCCTCATCAGGTTCCCTTCGTTGGCCCACCACAGAAGATCCTGGAGACCGAGAGTGAAATCTGAACAGGATCTGACATCTTGTCGGAGAACTGCGACCACTGCATCTTGAGGACCCATTGCAGGGATCTCATCCGTAGCCTGGCCTCTGGCACCAGAATAATGCAGGATGCCATGAGGCCAAGCAACCTTAAGAATTTGAAAGCCGGGAGACTCTGGGCAAGTTGAAACTTGTCCATCATCTGCACAATGTGATGAGCCCTCACCTTGGGAGGCGAGCACTTCCCCAAGGACGTGTCTAACACAGCCCTGATGTACTGGAGCTGTTGGGAAGGTGTCAGATGCGACTTCTTGAAATTCAGGGAGAAGCCCAGTCTGTGGAGGGTGCAGCAGGTGAGACTGAGATGATCCTACGCTTCCTCTGGAGAGCGTACCCGGATCAGCCAGTCGTCCAGGTAGGGGTGGACGTGAATCCCCCCTCGCCTGAGGTACGCTGCCACCACCACCATTAGCTTGGTGAAGACCCTTGGGGTGGAGGTCAATCCGAATGGCAGGACCCGAAACTGAAAGTGCGAGTTGCCAGCCGCAAACCTCAGGTACCTTCTGTGCTTGGGATGAATCGGCACATGAAAGTAAGCATCCTGTAGGTCCAGAGACACCAACCAATCCTGAAGTTGAAGGGCCTGGAGGACTTGAGAAAGAGTAACCATCTTGAACTTGTCTTTCCTGAGAAGTTTGTTCAACCAGCGCAAGTCCATGATGGGTCTCAATCCCCGGTATCATAAAATAATACCATCCCTTGTTCTTCTCCGCTACAGGCACCAGTTCTATAGCGCTGTTCTCCAGCAGGATTAAAATTTCCTGCGCAAGAAGCGGATCCGGAAGCTTCAAAAAGAGTTTCCCCGGTGGATGGTTGTGAGGCCGCTGAAGGAAGGGAAGACAGTAGCCGTGGGCTAAAGTATCCAGAACCCACGCATCTGAAGTAATGGCTCGCCATTCTTCTAGATGCTGAGACAGTCTGCCCCCAACCGGCGAACCATGGGACATGGCCTCATGACTGTTTAGAAGCAGCTGCGGCAGTTCCTGAAGGCAAAGAGGCAGCTGCCTGGGCAGCTTTGCCACCCCTATTTCGCCGACCACCATGGGTACTTTTTCGCTGGCCCCTTTGACTGGCGGCCCTTCTCGTTCTACCAAAGGAGGAGTAGTAACGAAAAGAACGCCCCCCCCCCCCATTGCTGTCCCGTAGGACGAAAAGGCAGAGGTTGGCGCACAGCTGCGCTTAAAGATTTAGCTGCAGCTTTCGAGGTCTGCAACCTCTCAAGGCTCTCGTCAGCCTTGCTGCCAAAACAAATGGGTGCCATCAAAGGGCATGTTCAGAAGACGGGCCTGCACATCCGGAGCAAAACCAGACTTTCGCAACCACGCAAATCTGCGTATAATGGTGCTCGCAGCCATGGAGCAGCTAACAATGTCGGCCGTATCCTAACTCGACTGAAGGGATTTCCACATGGCATCCTTGCCGTCTTGCACGAGAGCAAGGAACCCATCCCTTTCTTCCCCCTCAGGAATATACTCAGCCGCTAAAGAAACACAGTTCCACAGAGTGTGTGAGAACCTTGCCAAGGCACAAGTGGAGTTGGCCGATTTCAAGGCCATGCTGCCAGCAGAAAATACATTCCGAGCCCAACAGTCGAAGCACTTGTCGTCCCTATCAGGAGGGATGGTAGGGTACGTTGCCTGCCTCAAGGAGTGGGGTGAGTGGATAAATAGCTGGGGTCGCTAACGGAAAGCAGTACTTCTTTGTCAAAGATTTATTAACAGCCGGAAGAGATTCCGGGGTTCTGCCAAGCAGCTGCCACCCTTTCTGTAAGGTGAGATGAAACGGTAACACCGGTCAGAAGATGGACCTTGATCTAAGATGTCCGTTAGATCATCCTGTACAAAGTCTTCGGGAGGACTGGACCAACCCAGATACTCCGAGACCCTAGCCATGAGCCTCCAGTATGAAGACTCAGCATGAGTCATGAAGGGTTTGCCTCAACTCCTCCAATTGACTGTCTCCAGAAAAAACTAGAGCCACATCAAGTTCACCAGGGTCCTCAAAATCAGACTTTTATTCCTCTTCATAAATGTCGTCCAGAGGGAGTTGAAACCTGGCATGGGGACAGAAGAGGGCCTGGAGTCTAACACTGGCCTCACAGATTTCATAGTAGTCTTCCTAGGAGGATCCATGTTATCTGGGTACTCCAATGGCAAATTGCAGCCAAAAATACCCGAAGGCGTCGTGAGCGCCGAAGGCTTCGGCGTCGACACTGGTGCAGACGGCACCATGGGCTGATACCATGGCAAAGCGTCGACATCCGAGTCAGACGGACACAGCGCCAACTTAGTCGACGCCGGCTTCGAGCCCAAAGCAGGTTGCATCGGTCTCGCTGGAGACGAGGATAGAGACCTGGAGGCACGTCTCTTGCGACTGTCCTGAAGCCTTGTCCGGCCGGGACCCCGGAGGTTCCCGGTGCGAGTCGCGTCATGGACCCGAGCCTGAAGGTGTGCGAACCGCGGTACAAGACCGTTTCTTGCCGGCTTCGTTAGAAGGTGCGATCGGAACCGTGCCCTACGATTGAAATATCGCTAACATCTGCTCCTTAAAGGCAGCCCGTTCCTCCGGAGTCGAGGACATCGTCGGGCATGCCACTTTCCTCGAGGCACCATCCTCCGAGGAGGACGGGGAAGGCGACCGGTGACGGCGCTTCCTAGAGTGCCGGGACAAGGAAGAAGAATGGTGGGAACCACTCCAGGACCGAGATCCCCGGTCCACCTCCCGACGCCACGTCGCCCTTGGAAACCCCGTTGGACAATTTAGATTTCCGGGACTTGCCAGGCTTAAAGCCCCTGCCTACCTGGAGGAGAAAGGGACGGCGACGGCTAGCGAGGGAGAATCTGAGGGAGTTGAAGGAATTTGAGATGGAGAATGTGGTGTCCAATTTACAACAGTTCCTCCTATAAAGGTACTATGAGAAGGGGGACAAAGCATGTGCCCTGCTGGCGTTGAGGCTGCTGGGGCAGCGAGCAGATCGGTGGATAACAGTGATAGAGGACGCATGGGGCTCGCTACACTCCACCACGGGGGAAGTTCTCCAGGAATTTGCCTAGTTCTATGAACAATTGTACGGGGAAGAGTATGGTTGAGGAGGGGGACCTGCAGTGATACCGGAGAGGGACGCCCCTGTTAGTCTTGCACAAGAATGAGAGGGAAGACCTAGAGAGGCAGATCACTCAAGAGGAGGTATTGATGGCGATTTCAGGGGTGAAGGTAGGGAAGGCTGCCGGGACGATGGGCACACAGCACGGTTTTGCAAATCATTTTCAGGCAGCCTAGCCCCGGCATACAGCAAAGCTGTTCAACTACATCCTGGCCACGGGAAAGGCGCCTCCGTCCTTCCTGAGTGCCTTAATATTGGTCATTCCGAAAAACAGGGCGAGACCCCAAGAGCTGTAATTCATACTGTACCATATCCCTCTTAAACGTGGATGCCAAGATCTTCACCAGGGTCCTCGCCATCAGAATGGAGAGGGTAATGTCAAGGTTAGTGCACTCGGATCAGCTGAACTTTTTTCTGGGGCAGACAGGGGGCCGATACTGTGCTTTAAACGCTGTGCCTAATGGAGACTGCAGCCAGGAGAGAAGGGAAGCCGGTCCTGGTTGCCCTTGATCCGAGACGTCGTTCGACCGAGCAGATTCAGATTTTCTCTATGGAGTCCTGCATAGACTTGGGTTTGGTGAGTGTATCTTGAAGGTGATACGGTCACCAACTCATCCCTGGTGGCACGGGTGGCTGCCAATGGGAGACTCCCACAGAGCATTAACCTGAAGAGGGGAGCAAGACAAGGATGCACGCTTTCGCCGCGCTTATTCGCGCTATCAATGGAGCCACTCGTGGAGCGGCTGCGTTGGCGCCCCAGGTGGAAGGCACCAAGGTAGGGGAGAGGGAATTCAAGGTGGGGCTCTACACAGACGATGTCCTCCTACATCTTGTGAACCCACAGAGTTCAATGCCAGCAGCCCTAGACATCATAGAAGAGCACATGGATTTCTCTCCGTTCAAAGTTAACTAGGGAAAGTCGGTCATGTTCCCTTTTGCGGGGGAGGGACAGAGGGATGTGGAAGCACTCCACCCCCTGAGGTTGGAGATCCAGTTGGAGAGCATCCAGTACCTGGGAGTCACCATAGTCATACCTGGGGAGGACCTGGCTGGCGCAAATTATCCACCCGTATTCGATAAATTGTTTAGTGAAACGGCGAGTTGAGGCAAAGGTCATATTTCATGGATGGGCAGGCTGAATGCCCTGAAAATGAACTTCCTCCCACAAGTGCTATACGTCTTCCAGATGTTACCCATATGGGCACCGGAGGGCCTCCTGCACGAGGCCAAAGCCCGGATGGTACGGTTCCTATGGCAAAACCAGAAGCAGAGGGTGGGATATGATACCCTGATATTGCCCAAGGATCGAGGAGGGGTGGGGCTGCCGGACCTGATGCTGTATTATAAAGCCACCCAGTTGAGAGCTATGGTACCACACTTGCGGGAGGTGTCTGACAAATCAATGAGATTCTCCTCATCGGCACACCCACACCCTCCTTTCCTGTCACTCTCTGGCCGGCCTCTATTGGCCCTCTTCCTGCTCCCACCTGTGAGGCTAAAAACCTCAGGGTCATCTTCGACTCCACACTCTCCTCGCATCTCCGGCATCTCTAAGAAATCACACTACCTGCTGCACCTCCTCAGGGATATTCTTCCTTTCCTCTCCTTCCCCCAGAAGCTCAGTCTCCAGAGCTTTGGTTCTCTCTAGGCTGGACTACTGCAACAGCCTCTTTCTAAATCTGCCTGCTTCTACTCTCCGCCCTCTGCAACTGATCCAGAACTGCAAGACTTGTCCTTGGTCTCAAGCCCAATGATCGTATTTCTCCAGGACTGAAATCTCTGCACTGGCTCCCAGTGGCTGTGATGATTAAGTACAAAACCCTCTGCATTGTCCACAAGGCATTCTGGGGCTTGGGGCCTCAATACCTTCAACTCCCTCTTCCTAAATACCTTCATTCTCGAGGTCTTTGCTCATCCGCCTCCAACTCCCTCGGGGTCAGTCGCTTCTCCAAGCAACGAGTTGGTGGTAGATCTCTGTCTTCAGCTGGGGCCTCCCTCTGGATCAGCCTCCCTGCCTCCCTGAAACTTGAGGAGAACAATCTCCGGTTCCAGAAGCACCTCAAAACCTTTCTCTTCGCTTCTGCCTTTTCTCCTCCTCTCCCCTGCTGACTTCCTGGCTGAAACTGAAACTGCACTAGTTACCTGGCCACCCTCTGATCTCGGGCCCAGGTCCCGTACCCTGCCAGTCTCACACCTGCACTGCCTTCCTGGCAACCCCTGCACTTGGGGGCTGTTTTCAGTATCCCTACAGTCCCACTACCAGCAACTTGCCACCGGCTGGCCTTACTTTTACTTATTGTTATTTATTCTATTATCCCATGTACTGCACTGTCCCCTCCCCCAGCCCCCGCACTTTCCCCCTTCCCCCTTCTCGTGGACTTTGCGTAATCTGAATTAAACCTGGCCTAGTAGGATCGTTTTCGGTCTTCCCTCTTTTCACCCTCCCTTGCTTCGTCGCACCTTGAAACGCTTGTGTATAGGCGCGTTATAAATGCCATATCATATATCTATCTTGAAAACCACCAGCTGAGCCCAGCAACAGTGGGGGAGTGGCTCTGGGTTCCAAGGTAGCAGATTCCGAGGAGAATTAGGGACCACCCGATCTTTGGGGTTTACTGGGAGGTGTTGAGAAAGGGTATTGTAATGCGGGAAGTGTGCTGTTTGCTGTGGAGCACTCTTTAATCCTGCTGACCAGCCTCAAAGGACTTCTAACCTATATACAGTGTACTCTCCTTTAATTGGGTGTGTTAACAGTAATCACCTTTGGGTAGTGTAGCGCTGTGTTTTTAACATTTATGGACTAATAGTTGTTATTTTATTTCCTTTTTAAATACATTTCTCTGACCACGCCCCCTCTGCCATAAATTACTGTGATTGTGCGGTACACTTCCTGGCTCGCTTTGTCCTGTCTGCAGTGATCTATTCAATCGTTGCATATTCTTTACTCCAAGCTCTAACTTGCTCATAATTTTCCATTCAGGCTCTCCTTCTTTCCTCCAGTCTTCGCGCCTTCCATGCCCAACCTCGTGTGTGTTGGTGTGTGGCGGCGTACATTCGATCCTTAAGTAACATTGCGGTGTAGTTTGTTTTTTTAACTGTAAGATGCTAGCCTTCTAAACGGGACGTAGCTTCCTTCGTGACATAGGTTTAGAGGAGGAGGATAGCACAGGGGCAATGTGCTCTCCTTGAAAGCAGGAGGACACAGAGCAACACAGGTTCGATCCCCGGGTCTGCGCTTAGAAACCCCTGGGTATTAAGCGCGTTATAAATAACTTATCATATCAGGTTGATTAGTGTGCATGACTACACATCAATTTTGTTATATACCCGATACCGAACTTTGGAAAGTCTCCTATCCTCGTTTCCCATCATCAACGTTGCTGTAGAGGAGGACACCAAACCGAAACGGCGGTGCCGTTGCATTTGTCCTATTAAAATTATATTCCACCCTGAAAGTCAAATGACCACTCGTAAAATGACTAATTACTTTCCCAAAGTGTCAATGCTAAAACCTGATGACATTAACGCTGCAGTCCAACTTGTGACTAATGAGTTTCAAACCACATTAAATTGCTTGGGATCTAAATTAGTGAATACCATTATATTACCCTCCCACGCCTCTAAGTCAGTTTTCAAACCTTTGGTAATGTTCCATGAGAGTTCTGAAACTATCGACCTGTGCACCCTACCCAGTTCTCCAGTTCTTGCTGCAACTCTGCCGTTATCTACATGCACTGCTGTAATTGATGTTACTACAAACACTGAACCGGTGCTCGGCTTTGTCCTTGCCTCTGTAGTGACAATACGTGCTCAAATTCATCCACAGTAAACTTGTTCCACTCCGCAGCCCAACAATTCTCCTCCGTCTCTGGACCTGTACCAGAGTCCTGGCGAGGTGGAATTTTTGTGGCCACCACTTGATAGCTCGGTTCCACCCATGATTGAACAAGAGCAATCTATCACTCACCCCTTTAAAAAGGAACCTTAATCTGACTGTGAGAACCACGATGGTGGCACGATAGTGGATGGACTAGAGATGACTGAGAATGTCTGTTTGCTTTTATACCCAGGGATTCTCCTATTCTCGGTCTCCAACCAAGTATTGAGGTTGTTCCTCCTGTGATTTTGTGTCACCTTCCTTGTAATGACAGCATAGCAAGTAACAACAGTATGAACTCGAATGAAATGTTCCAAGTTTTCGAACATCTACTGACTACACCGATACAGAATAAATTGGACTTACAATTTCTCTTGTTACACAAGAGCATTAACAGAGGGAGAAAACATGTCGAAGGTCAATGGACATACACAGCGCCCGCCGACCATAGTTTACCACCACTGACATCTATTCATCATACTCGCCATCATTTTTCTGCTACCCTGTGTCCCAAAGCTAATACACCAACTGTTAGTTCTAAAGCTAGTAAAGGAACGATTAGCAATCCCATAGCGGCTAAACGGAAGAAGAAAGTTATCTCGCAAGCCATGATGTATGCAAAACGACCAAGGACCAATTTGTATCCCAATAACTTGATAGTCATGCATTCAAGTTGATCTGATGGTAGCTGTATCGAATACACCATTGGTCTCTAGTGGAGACAAACAACCGCCCCTAGGAAAAAGCAAAGGTATCCCCCTCATTAACTGCAACATTATTTAGTCCACTTACAGCTCAGCCAAATGAAACTGCCCTAAGCAGTTGTAATATAGGCCGCTCTGACCAACCTAGATTAAACGAGTTATGGGGGAAAACCACTGACAAGGCGTCCACCTCTGTTACTACCCCATTGGCGAAGAAGGCATCTTTACCTGATATGTTGATGCATAGTACACTCCAACTTCAAGCTATTCCATCCACCAGCTCTTCCCCTCCATTAAATCAAGACGCAATATTAAACCTGTTACATCACGTTGCTCCTTTAAGATAATTATCATCAGAGTTTTGAGTCCAACTCATTGACTGATTATGTCATGTCATATCAGGATGCACTGTTTAAACTGGGGTATCTGTGTTCTACTACTCAGATTCCCAGTACTAAGCAACGGTACCAAGCTGCCAAACAGGGTCTGTTAAGTGCACAAGCAAGACCGACATCACTAGCAAGGAAGTTTGGTGCACGTGGATCTGATCTGATGAAAAGTTGTGAACACATATGGAGTAGAAGCGGCTATCCAACACCAATTTTAGCCGCTATTAATAATCCAACTGTTTCCAATCGAGATGTTCAATTTTCGAGTGTGTAAATGCCCACCTGCCCCACCCTTCGATCAAACCAGTCAGTAACGATGAAGATGCTCGATACTGGCAACATACAGCTGGTGATGTCTTGGAACACCTGAGGCTTTGTTAATTTATTTAGCGATGGTGGCTTGACATCTTATCTAACTAATTTTGCTATTATAGCACTCCAGGAGACATGGCTTTGTGAATCGGTTGAATTTGATGGACATGCGACCATTCACAAACCTGTGTCCAAAGGACCTAAAGGTCACCCTAAAGGAGGCCTAATGGTATTAGTGGCCTCACCCTGGTCACTAGAGGAAATTGAAAGCTCAGCTTCATCGGTCCTCACTACTAAACTTCATCTTTGCTCACAATATATTATACCAATAATTGTTTATGACCCACCAAGTAGCTGAGCCAACTTTGAGAATGTAGTGGCAGTTAAATCTATTTTGGACCAATATAAATGTAGGTTTCCAATTTTATTAGTAGGTGATTTTAATGCTTTCATTGAATTAACTAGCCATTCATACGAGGCAGATCAAACCTCGAAACCTTTTATATCACAAAATTGAACTAGCCGCTCTGGGAAAAAAATGTCTTTACTGTTAGAAATGTATGGTATGACGCGCTTGAATGGGTTCTGTCCTGGCGATGCACCTATGGCCTTTACGCAAGTTAGCGGCAAGTCTGCCTCTATCCTCGATTCTACATTTGTAAATGAGTATAGCTTGCAGATGGTAAAAGTTATGTCCATAATCCCACGTACTGAAAGTGACCATCTACCCCCTATGCCTTACGAGTTGCACTTTAGGGAACACAAAAAGCCACCAATGGGGACATTGCCATAAATTCAAAGGGAAATAGAATTCGCTGGAATGAATCCAATTTAGGAAGTGCAGCAATGGTATTGTGTCGTCTATTACCCCTCATCATTGCTCAGTTTGAGCTGGCGCCAAGCGATCAATTAGAAGACATCGTCCCTAGTTTCTCCACGTTGGTCCTTCAAATAAGAGTGTCCACCATAGTCCACCGTTCCTATCAGAGTGCGGTAGAACTAATAGAAGTACTGATAGGAAGGTGAATTATGACCCGGTTATAGCCACTGCTAAACGACAGCCGAGTACGTCAATAAGCACTTTATTATAATATCATATTATCACCAGGTGAAGTAAGTTCCCATATTAGGATTGCTCATTTGCAATATTGGAAATGGCTGACCGAATATCGCAACACCTGTAACAAGGAAAAATTGAGAGAGATCACTCAGTTGGCTCTAGGAAAGGACAAGATCCGTCTCTGATCGATCCTGCAAGGCCACTACCTTGGGGACTAACCATTAACGGAGTTACTGAACCCGATTGGATGAAATATATTGAATGTACGTTGGGTAAGATAGAAAATGACAACCCTGTTGCTATTCCACATGTTACTTGGAACTGTCAGTTAGGCATCACTGATCTTAGTGCCATCATTCAGCATCTTAACTCTTCACAGGCAGCTGGGCCTGATGGCATTTGTAATGCTTTAGTTAAAACTGCTCCTAGATTGTGGGCACATAGTCTGCACATATTATTATATTATATTGGCAAAACAGGCATTATACCCCATTCCTGGTGTGAAAGCCATATATTGTCCGTTCATAAGAAAGGGTTTTGGAAATTGGCGTCCAATTATAGATCCATGACAGATGTTCCATCTAAGATTTTAGCAAAAGTGCTTTTGACTGGATTGATGCTAACAATATACTGCCCTCTAACCAGATGGATTTTTATCAAAAACTCAAATACCACACATAATCTGCTCACACTGGTGTCTTCCGTGGAGTATGCCTGGAAGCGCAGGACCATCGGTGGTTCATGATGCTTTCATTGATTTCTCTGCAGCCTTTGATTCTGTGCTCCGCCATCGACTCTGGAAGATTTGATAAATTGGAACATTCCCTTGGGGCTATTGAAAATGTTGATGCCTCTCTACACAGACACCTCAGTAAGGATAAGGCTTGACACAGAAGGTAATCTGTCTGCCCCGTTCCCAACACAATGAGGTGTCAAACAGGGATGCATTATCGCGGCTACACTTTTTAGTCTTTCTCTCTCCGATCTTGGATTAGTGTTTACTGACCCGACAATATGTCCAGTAAAATTAGGACGGCATTTCACCAGTTGGCTTGCCTATGCTGACGACCTGGTCTTGTTGGATCATACTTCCAGGGGATTACAAAGTCAGATTGTAGCCTTAGGTTCCTATGCAGAAGCCAATGGGTTATCCATCAATATAGATAAAAGTAAAATTATGACCTTTGCTCCAGTAGCACTAAAAAGGCGAAAGATTACCTGTACTCTTGACGGAGTTAAACTGGAAAATGTTTCTTGCTACAAGTATTTAGGAATCCACCTCCAAAATAATCTGAAATGGGATACCCATTGGTTGGGAACCAAAAGGAAATGTAACAAAGTGGTTAGCACCATCAAAAATGTTATAGGCTAGCAATGTGGAAACTCTATAGAAACTATTTTGCTGTTATAACAGTCCAAAGTACAGTCTATTCTGTTTTATGGGATAGAGATCAGGGGCAGCAAGAATTTGAAACTTTTGAAACAATTCGAAGAATTGATTTTGTGTAAACTTTTTTTATGCCGATATCACTCCCGCTTGAGTATATGTATCTAGAATTTGGTATCCCTCGTATTGTGGCTGATGTAACTGTTAAATCTATCATGTTCTGTGGTAAGGTGATAAAATCGGAGTCTGGTACCATAATGGGGAATTTCGTAGGTGCCTTTTGTGACATCGATAACTGCCACTCTATGGGAACACTCTGCCATTTGTTAACTCTCTGTGAAAAATGGCAGGAGGGTTGTTGTGGCCTCCTGTCCAATGGCGCAGTGCATGTGATTAAGACCTGTCTTAAACTTAAATTAAAACAGGATAGTAAAGAACAGCACCTTGTAAATCTTTTATCTGGGAGTCAGGGTCTTTCTTTTTGTGAATACATTTCCTTGCGCAATACAAAGCAATCGCTCTATTGCTAGACAATACTTAAAATTGAAATTCAATAAAAGTATTGCACGGATAAAGCAAGGCGCACAGATGGGCATCCCACGCAATGCATGCCGTTGTAGTTTATGTGGTACCGGTGAAAATGAAACACTTGAACATCTATTAATTGAATGTGAAAGCCTATATATGCTAAGGACAAGCTATCTGAAAGCACACAATAATGGTACTAACTTTGAAGATCTCTCCATAATATATGTCCTAGGTTTTTAAATGGTAATGATCTTAACCTGATATTTTATCTTGTTAAATTTGATTGGAAATGTGGTGTGGAAATCATGAAAATAGTTGCCTGTTGTTTATGGATGTTATTCCTACTTATTATTTAAGTTTTAAAGATGATGCTAATGTGTTGCTATGATACCTTAAAGGTTTTATTAAGTAATTGTGTCTGATTATGTGATGGAGCTCTGATCAATTGCTCATTGAGTATTTAAACTACTGTATGTGTGTATAGGACAACTGTGTAAATGTTGTTTTATTTTGTTTTCATGTTATTGTTTTAACTGTTGTATATACAAAGCCATTTGGCCGATTGTGTATTAAATAAATAAAGAAAGAAATGCGGGCAGTCACCACATGGCCCTCACTGATGAGCCACATTTGCCCCCCCCGGCCCCCCGGTGTGGGGTGAGATAACAGAGCCAGAGAGGTATCAGAAAGTTATCCAAGTTTTTCTCGCAACTTTCTTGACCCTATGGCACCATAGAAATTGGCCCCTGGGAAGCCCTTTTTCTATCAGGGAATCGAATTCCCTGAAGACCCCCTCTTCGTACATGTCCCCCCATGTATAAGCACAGTACCTCTCCCACAGTCTCATACCAGGCAGGTCCCCCCACACTACACAGACATCAGCTGCCATTGAGGTGTCCGGGGAGTAAGGGCAATCTTTCTTCAATAGTTTGAGGACCCTGTCCCATATCTTCCTGCCCAGTGACACTAACATTGGGGTTGTGTTCAAGCATTGTAGCAGGTATTTCTTTTAAGTGTGCGGGGGCCACCAGTTGCTTTATCAGTCTTGTTTCCGAGGTAGCCTTGTCAGCGAGCCATTTGGCCACGTGACTGAGCTGTGCCGCTAGGTAGTAACTTTATAGGTCCGGAAGCTGGAACCTGCCTTCTTTGTATGGTAGCGACAGTGTGGATAGGGCCAGTCAGTGTCTGGTGGAACCCCACAGCAGTTCCCTCAGCAGTTTCTCAATCGTGCGGAACAAAGAGGCTGGGATGTAATGGTGCACGTTATGGAAAAAATATAAGAACCGCCGCAAGACTATAATTTTGGTTATAGCAACCCTCCCCATCACCGACAATGGGAGTTTAGACCAGAACCCCATGGATTTTCTGAGCCCCCTTAATGCCAGTTTAGTTTTGTCCTCGTGCATCAGGTCCGCGGTGTGCCAAATATGTATTCCCAGATACCTGAACGTCATGGGCCGCCAAGCGAGTCCTACCTCTGGTAGTTCTGCCTCTTGGGTCCGAATGCGATTCATGGCGATCCAGGAACTGGAGACCTGCTTGGGCATTGGAGGGCTGCCCATGCTTCTCTATCTCAGACTGAAAGGGGTCTTCATGGCATGGAAATGGAGAGACTTGATTCAAAGGGACCTCACACTGGTAGTAAAGGTGCTTGACACACATACTGCAATGAAGGGCTTCATCTCATGACTTTAAAGGGTTCCATGTGTTAATATCCCCGGAAAAATATCGCGATACAAAAATATTGCCATATTTTTGTGGCGATATTGACCCGTAGGCCCTGCGGGGGACACCTCGCAACCCCCGCATTATTTTAAAATGTGCGGGGGACACCCCCGCTCCCCACTCCCACAAATTATCCCCCCCAAAAATATCACCTATGGCGAGACAAACAGCCATATGTACGGCAATATTTTTGGTGGGGATATTTTGTAGGGATACCCTTTATAGGGCATTGTTGGAGACTTCTGGGGACACGGTCGAAGGACTCTTGCAAAAGTGGGACAGGGACCTGGGTTTGGAGTTGAATGTCATCTCTGGCAACTAATGTGTAGGTAAGCATTTAAGACATTGATAGCCTGCTAGTACAAAACTGCACAGATGGAGGTTCCTACATAGATGGCAATA
Source organism: Ambystoma mexicanum (assembly GCF_040938575.1). Lineage (NCBI taxonomy): Eukaryota > Metazoa > Chordata > Amphibia > Caudata > Ambystomatidae > Ambystoma > Ambystoma mexicanum. The sequence goes on along the minus strand of NC_090923.1, from coordinate 1,341,064,889 downwards.
TGACCCACTGTGGTTCGCGAATAATGTTGCCATCAGTGAATCCCTTGGGCTGTCATGGATGTGGGGATAGGGCAGACAACTGGCAGATGTGGCGGAGATGCCCCAAGGTTCAAATGTATTGGGCTGAGATCCTGGGATGGATCAAAGAGGTGTAGGGGAGGGAATGGGCATTGGAACCCATGCTGATACTGTTTGGTTTGGACAATCAAGCGGGACATTGGCACACCCTGGCTCACTTGCCTCACTTTTTGTTGCTAGCCGCAAAGGCCTGCCTGGCAAGACATTGGAAGAGTAGGGAACTTCTGAGCCTAAAGGAATGGTCAGACACAACAATGGATATTTACCTTATGGAAAAAATCCCAGCTGCAATACACAGGGGAAGTACTGGGATAGAGGGTGTGAGAAAGCGGAGTGCATTCTCCCAAGCAGGCCTCGGGAATCCCTTATTCAGGTGGCCAGGCAAGGGCTGGCACTCTCAGATCCCAACCCTGGGGGCTGACGAGCGAGGAAGGATCACCTGGGTAGGGGAGCCGAGGGTTGTGCTGGGGGGAATACACCAGGTGAGATGCAGTATTATGCCGGGGAAGAATGAGAGGAGGACGAGTTCCCTGAGACCATTGTAGGCTGTACCACATCTCCCCCCCCCCAATGAAACTCTCTTGCCCAGATCCAATGATTCCTCCTTATACGACAAATGCCCTAAGAACTCAAACTCGGTTCCATACGGAAACTTTCTCTCCCAGAAGCCCTGTTTTCCTGTGTCCTACCCGAATACCCCCAGTCATTCTCCTCCATGTCCTTCTAATTATTATTCCCCGAACTTCCAATCCCTTGTGACAAAAAATGACACTTCCCATGATCTCCCCAATTCAATTCACAACCCATAAAAAGCTCACCTTTCCGAGTTAACCAACCAACCCCTTCCTTATGACACCTTTTCCCTATCCTACCCCTTAGGATATCTAGAAACCTTAACACCCCTCCTTTTCCAATACAAACACTTTCCTATACCATCACAAACATCGGACTAACACCAGAGCCGTTTACCTGACATGTCCCAAAACAAGGATCAGGCAGAGTCAGGCAATTGACAATAATTACACACACCCGACGGCCCTTTCGTTTCCACGTAGGGATAAAAGACGGCGCACATGTGCACACTTCCAGCAAGGCTGAATGCACAAAAAAAGCAACTATTCTGGACTAGCAGTTCAAACGGAGGAGAAAGGCGGCGAGACCTGAAAGGACAAGGAGGGAATTGTCCTTGCCCTTTTCAACTCAGACTTGCAAAGCCTCCGAAAGAGAAATCATAAGACCGGGGAGTTCAGCTGGCGTGTGGTGTATCAGATGTGAACGGTGGACGGAGCCCTCCTGCACTGATAACCAATGCGGGGAGACGCGCTTGCTACCATGGTACCGTCCCTTGACTCCAGAGTCAAGAAACAACAACAGGTTCAGCAAAGCCGGTGAGTCGGAGAGAGATAGCTGATAGAAAACTGGGCTGTGTTGAACTGCAACATCGTATGAACTTTTGAACAAAGAACTTGTGTGTGAAAGCTTGAAACAACGTCAGTGGAGGACCAGCTGCAGAGTGGTCCAGCCCCAAGTGGGCACTCATTTGAAGGACTCTGGCTGGTCCCCTTTGTTGAAACTACAAGTACCCGGAGGTCCTAGGAGAGGTTGGCATGAGGAGTCAGAGGTGTCCTACGAGGGTTGAGTCAAACCCTTTATACAATCGAAAGTCTCTGACACATTGACAAGAAGGAAAACGAAGTAAAGTGTGTTAACAGAACTCTGTGTAGCCTGGCTGGGAGCTTTAAGGAAAGCCTGACTGGCGGCTGAGACCTGAACTTAGGTAAGAAGGGAACCTTAGTGGTCTAAAGGGACTGTTTTGTGAACTGAGGCAAATGTGAACCCGACAGAGGGATGACAAGAGAAAGTTAGGGGAAGGGAACCCCACTTTCTGATGAGATTGTCAACATTGTGTGATCTAAGGCAAGTGTGAACCCGACAGAGGGCTGCCAAGAGAAAGCTAGGGGAAGGGAACCCCACTTTCTGATGAGATTGTGAACATAGTCAAGCATGAACCCAACAGAGGGATGCCAAGAGAAAGCTAGGGGAAGGGAACCCCCACTTTCTGATGAGAATGAGCAAATCATGAACTGTGTTAGAATGGCTATGTGAACCAGACGGAGAGATGCCAAGGGGAAAGCTAAGGAGAGTGAATCTTGCATATTGATAAAGCAAAGGGAACTGTGCATTTGGCAAACGTGAACCCGGCTGAGAGATGCCTGTGAATCAAGGTGAATAGGAATACATCCATGAACTTTGTGTCGACAAGAGTGAACCCGGCTGAGGGTTGTCCCCAGTGAATGGTTGTTTAAAAAGACACTGAGACTCTTGAATGTTACATTGTGAATAAAAGGCCGTAGTGACCCCGACGGAGGGAGGCCCACGTTTTACGAGGGATCGGAGCCCGGCAGAAGGGTATCCTAAGGTGAGGAATAATCACCCCATGAAGATTTATTGAAGGGACTTTTGTTTTCGTTGATTGTAACACATCAGGTCCTCTGCGGCAAGAGACTTTGTGTGAAAGAGACTTGGCCACAGAAGGCCCTGATATTTTGGAAACAAACTGTAACCTTGTGTTGGCGAGTGTAACGCTCACCTGACTCCCACGGAGGCGCTGGCCTGGTTCGCGCTGCTGTTACCTCTTCTAAGGTGATGCGCAGGGTTCGGAAGACGGACTGGACCGGGCCCCCAAATCTGGCTTGTCTGGCTCGCAGAAGTATCCTTCTGTAGGCGAAAATAGGGGATTAACTGTCTGCGGGGTAATGCAATCGGCCTCCCACTTTCCCCTCTCACCCTCTTCGAAACCCTTCTGTGATTCCTCGTAGCATCTCACCTTATGGTCTGGAAGGACGAGCTCTCCATCCTGCTTCTGATGCAGGGGCGCGTTGGTATCCAGTTACTTCACTGGATTTTCGGATTGGTGAGAACCAAACTTGCTTGGCTTCCAGGTAAGTTTTTTGATAAGAGGTTCCTCTTGTGTCCATGCATTATTGTACTAATGCTAGTGTCTTTTTCCCCGTCGGGGCCGGGGTACGGAATGCCGGGGAACAGGCACCGACCCGAGATGAGAGGTGAAATGCTTGCAGAAATCAGGTAAGTCTTTAATGAGCGTTTTTTGGTAATGTCTTTTCATTCGCTCATTAACGCTGATGTCTCTTTTTCCCCTTAGGGGCCGGGGTCCAGAAATGCCAGGATGCGGCGCGGACCCGAAATGAAGAGGAAATGAATCAACAGGTAAGTCTTAACATGGAGGTTTAGCTTTCCTTATTCCCTTCTCACTCTCACCTTTTGTTCGGTCTTTTTCTCCCTAGGCGCTGGGGCGTGACTGCGAATCCGGATGATCGCTGCTGAACATGGTGGCGCCCTGTAAAGGTGAGTGGAATGCGGCGCTGCAGCGATCAACGCGATGAGCTTTTAAATAAAAGTCTTCCTTTTCAGGATTGTTGGCGAGATGTCTCCGGGATGCGGATTTAGCAGGTAAGGAGTTTTCCTTCTTCTGTTCTCTTCCTCTCTTCCTTTGCAGGTGATCCAGGATGCTGGCAGGCACGGTGAGCGTCCAGCTGCTAGATGCAGAACAACGCGAAGCACGTGTTGCTGTTCGGGTGGGGTTTAAATAGCCTTGGAAGAAGTTCCAGGTATGTATCCTTCCTCCAATCAGGTATGTATCCTTCCCCGACCACGCCCGGATGGTAAATTAGTCCCACAGGTAAAGTAGTTCCTTTCAGGCCTCAAGGAGGCCGGGATCCTGCAGCATGGTCTGCATCAGGTAGGTGCACCCAAGCACTCCCATAATGAGCCTGGCGCCTATGGCGCCAGGACTGATGTCCTTTATGAGCCTGGCGCCATAGGCGCCAGGACACTGTCCAAAGGGCCCCTATATGGGGTTGCTGGGTCCTTCCTTGGGGACTGGATGTCCGCTTTTGGGGACGCAGGGCTTGAACCGGCTCCCCGGGAGCGGGCATCATGACAGCGAGGCCCAGGACTGTGCTGTGGTCAGGAGTTCCGCCTTGTCCCGTGCTAAAAACGTGGGGAATGGAGACCCCATCCATACCATCCTTGCTTATCATTTTGAGAACACTTTTCTGATGATCATTATCCCACACTATTTTGTAACTTAGCGGTAAGGATTGGTAATCGTTCTTTTTTTTTGTATAGGCCCTTTCTATTTGACAAGACGCCGCTAGGACGGCCTTATTATTATTTGATGGTCATAGCTTGCTCCCATCTTAGATTTAGATTAGGCGTTTTTCTCACCCATTTATACAGTTTAATAAACACCCTTGAACTGTGATCACTTGTGTCTATCTTTGCCACCATAAGTTCCTTACAAGGGGGAATGGCAGCTTTTTTGCACCAGATTTAGGAAGGCGAGTTGAGGGTGCAGCCATTTAACGTAGTCCTGCACGGTCTCGGCCGAAGCAATAGTAGGTGTTGGCTGTGCACTTTGCCATGCTTATAATGTTTATGGGACCTCTATATCTTGATGTTGTTATGGAGGGCTGGAAACATAATTTGTAAGAGATATCATGGGAAAGTTTGGAGGAGAGTGAAAATGGGAGGAGGGGAATAAGAACTAATGTCAGGTTCAATGCTTTGCAGCAAGATATGAGGTTTACCACCCTCTGTCTTTTTGTTCTTGCAAAATCAATAAAATTCAATTTACAAAAAAAAAAGCACCAAGAGGCATGTATGATCATTGAGTATGTTACCTTTTTGCAGATAGTTTATAACGAGTCCACAGAAAACTGTCCACTTCTTAGAGGTACATTTGCAACTATTTTTATTAGTGACACCAATATCATTCACCATTAGGATCACGCCAATCCGGATTCGGATCACGCCAATCTGGATTCAGACCACAACATGGCACTGAAACAGCATTAAATGATTTAAAAACACAAATCGACAAGTTGAAGGATAAAGGGAAAACAGCTATGCTACTCCTCCTCGACCTCTCAGCAGCTTTTGATTTGGTGGATCACGCAGTATTATGCAAACATCTAGCATCAGCTGCACACTTCTCGAGTGAAGCTATAGCTTGGGTCCAATCCTTCCTTGCCAACCGTACGATGAGAGTGTTATCCCCATCAGCCTCAGCAGACCCAATCCATATCACCTGTGGTGTTCCACAAGGTTCATGCGTCTCACAGACAATGTATAACATCTTTACTAAGAATCTCTTCGATAAACTTGACCGACTGTGCGTCACATATACTAACTATGCTGATGACAGTCAGATCCTCATTCCCCTATTGGGCAATTTTGTCGAAGATACAGCTCTGGTAAATAGGATATACCTCATCATTCAGGCATGGATGGCCTCACATGGACTTTGCCTGAATGATGACAAAACCGAGATTCTGATCCTGGGCTCTGACTCCAACCTAAAAAAACTAAGTCCCAACTATGCCACTTTTGCCATCGATGGCAACATAATCAAAGTAGTCACTCAGGTAAAAACACTAGGTTTCTACCTGGACTCCACACTATCACTAAAAAAACAAGTTAGTTCCATGGCCTCATCTACAGCCTATACTTGTAAATTAATGCATTACTAATGTCTAAACTAGACTATTGCAATGCTCTATATGCCGGAGCTAACAAAAGTATCATTAATAAAATTCAAATATTACAAAATAATGCGTTGATAGCACTCTTGGATATATCCCGACGTGAACATATCTTCAACCATAGAAGAGACCAGCACTGGTTAAAAGTTAGCGACAGGGATCCAAGATGGCCGGCGGGGAGAGGAGTCGCATCTAAACCGCGCTCCGCCCGGGCCGCCAAAATAAAGCACGAAATGAAGCAGTGACGGCCCGTTTCTCGGCCCCCCCGACAGCTAAAGTGACCCCCCCACCTGGGAGGAACGCGACGCTGAGCACGGAACAAAGACCGAAGAGAAAGGAAGACCGGCCCCTCCCCGGGGCCGATCGGGGGCTGATCGGGTCTCTCCCGTGCCGAAGAAGCACAAACAGCGCGGAACACGAGGACAGCGAGGCGGTGGCCAGCGAGGGAGCAGGATCGGAGGCTCCGCTGGAGAAAGCCCGCCTGACGAGCAGGGCCCAAGGCGAAGAACGGAGACGCCGCGACCGCAGCTGAGGCCAGGAAGAGGAGAGGTGCCGGGGAGATCAGGGTGGACCGCTGGAGAAGAGAAGCGGGGGCCGCCCTGAAACAATGCGCCTGAAGCGATAAAGGTGAGCCAACCCGGGGGGAGGAGGGGAGGCAAACAAAGCGCCCGCCAGAGCATACAAGGACAGATACTTGCCCCAAGGCGCAGCATACAGCCATCAGATCGGCAGAGGGTCCACCCATATCACTAAGTATACACCACGCAAGCCCCCCCCCACGCAGCCCGACCCAGGAACGTGGAAAGAGCGATACAGGAGCCTCATCCCCCATAAGCTAGAAGGGGAAAGCGCAGAGGGGGAATCAGAAAAGGAGAGACGAATGGCCATAAACTTATTGGCACGACGAGACGACGGGGGAAGGAACGGAATTATAGACATTACGCCTAGCAAAGGCAAGAACCCCCACTCACAAAACCACAACGGCTGAACCGAACTGGTGGAAGGTCTACCGGAGGGCTGCACGAGGGCGCAGAAGCCCCAAAGACACTCTAACTGAGCACCCCACCATGTCAAGAGCAAAAGGGAAGGGTAACCCCTCACAACAGACACCTCAGTCGACGAAACAAGGCGCAGACATACTACAAATGTGGTCAGCAGAGGGCTCATCGCAAGCGCGAGGGAGAACCCAGGGAGAGCCCATGGGTGAGGCGGAAACACTCTCCCAGAATCAACAACCATTGACTAGGGAAGACATGCAAACCTGGTTCATGGACTTGCAAGAAAAGTTCATGTCTACAGTTCAAGAACAATTTGCAACCATGAAGAACGAAATGAAACAAGCGGTACAAGACATGAGAATTGATATAAACAACCTTGAAGAGAAAACTGACATGGTGGAAAAAACTGTGCAAAGCCTTGAAGAAGACACGAGACAAACAAGCGAAACACAAGAACATTTGGTGACACTCACTCACAACTTGGAGATACAATGTGAGGATCTGGAGAACCGCTCCAGGCGCTCTAACATCTGAATCAAGAACATGGCGGAATCAGTGCTAGACAAGATCTGAAAGAGGCGGTAAAGGAGGTGTTTAGAGACATACTGGGGACGCAAGAAACTGAGGATATCCGAGTCGACAGAGTCCACAGGGTAGGACCAAAAAGATCTGGGGCCCCAGGGGAAAGGCCACGCGATGTTCTGGTGGCTCTCTCTTCTTACCCGCAGAAAGAACAGATCCTAAGAAGGGCCAGGGAAATGGAACATATTAAAATGAATGGGCAAGACATCCAATTGTATCAGGACCTGGCTCTAGTAACCCTCCAAAAAAGAAGAGCAATGGCCCCTTTGGTGAAAGTCTTGATAGAAAAACAAATCCGCCACAAATAGACCTTCCCATTTGGGCTACTATTCACATGGGAAGGAAACCAGAGAACAGTGACCAGGCTGGAAGAAGGCCTCAGCACTATGGGACTACAAGATGAAGAGATGGAACGGGGGGAGGGCACAAACAGGAGAGAAAGAACGAGAAAACCAATGGGCTGGGAAACCAGCAAACAGAAGAAGGCTAATACAGGGAGGGAGACCCAGAGAAAAGTACCATGAGGAACTCAGGAAAAACATATACTTGGGGGACAGACATGAAAACGCCGATACTGAGACCCTGTCGGGCGGAGTATGGGAACGGAGCTGAACGGACAATTCACGGATGGCGGTCTGGTCGAGACCCGACGGGTTGGAACTCGGTAAAGACAGATGGTCCAATGGGGTTTAGGAATCCCCATAACATACCCCCCCCGAGGGTATGGTGGGCAGGGAGCGAAGGGCGCATCGCCCAAGCATCAATAGGAACCCTCGCCCTACTCGGGGGACAGTTTGTTTGGTTTAAAGTTAAATGTTGGGGGAGGGGCGAGGTTCGAGGGAGGGGAAAGGGTCGGAAGAATCAAAGAACCGAAACAAGCACAGAAGGGGACCCGAGGCAAGGGCACAAGACCATAACAGAATGGGGATGATACGCATATTGACCTACAATATTAGGGGCATGAATCACCCAACAAAAAGAGCGAAATTGGAGAAACAGTTCAAAAGGGGGAAGGCAGATATACTGCTTCTCCAAGAAACCCATTTTAGAACAAGGGATAAGCAGAAAACAAGGATAAAAGGATACAAAATATGGGCACAGGCAACGATAGCGGAAAAAAAAGCTGGAGTGCTAATTGCGGTAAAAGAAGGGAAGGACTCTAAGCTGCTAGATATAACCTTAGATAAAGAAGGAAGATACGCCTTCGCCAATGTGGAAATTGAAGGATCTCGCATTACACTTGCCTCAATATACGCACCCAATCAGGGACAGGATGGTTTTCTTAGAGACGTCCTGTCAAAACTGGAAGTCTATGCAAAGGGGGAAGTGATCATGGGAGGGGATCTTAATATGGCGTGGAACCCACATTTAGATAGGAGTACGGGGAATACACAGGGTCAGGGGGCGCCATCAAAGCATCTGAGACAACAAATGGACCACATGGCCCTGAATGATGTTTGGAGGGAATTGAAGGGCGAACAGAGGGGGTACACTTATTTCTCACATGTCCATAATACCATGTCTAGGATCGACTATTTCTGGGTTTCGGTGGGACTAGTGGGAAAGATACAAGGGCTAGATAAGGGTGCAATAGCCCTCTCGCACCGTGCCCCACTATGGTTAGACATGACTTTCCCAGGGAGAAAGAATGGGCTCTGGAGGTGGAAGCTACCACAGGAGCTGATCCAGGACCCAGTTACCGGAGAGTGCATAAGGGAAATGATAGAGGAATACTTCATACAAAATGACACTGGGGAGGTAGCAATGAGCGCAGTATGGGACGCGTTTAAAGCAGTGTTGCGGGGGAGGATGATAGCGCTGAAAATCACGAGAGATAAACAAAAGTGTCGGTGGGAAAAGGAATTGGAAAAAACAATTGAAGATATCCAAGAGAAAATACTGACACACCCCACTAAGATTCTGAAAAAATCAATGAAACACACACAAGGCCAGCTAGAGATGCTACGCACAAAGGGCGCAGAAAGGAACCTACTTTATCTGAAACAGAGATATTACATTAGAGCGAACAAAGCAGATAGACTCCTGGCGAGACAACTCAGGACAAAATAGAAAGAAACAACGATCAAGGCCATATGCGATGCGAAGGGGGACATCCAAACACGCACACACGACATGGGGGAAGCACTGAGGCAATATTATCAAAATCTCTACTCCACTGAATGCCCTAATACAAGCACCCAAGATTCATACTTAGAGGCCCTTCAGATCCCGAAAATATCAGAAGAGGATAAACAGTCATTAGAGACCCCCATTAGGGAAGAGGAAGTCAGTAAAGCAATAAATAGACTCCCAAGTAACAAAGCTCCAGGCCCAGATGGGTGTACGGCTCCATTTTATAAAAAATACTCAGACATACTGACCCCGATCCTAACCAGGCTCTTGAACTCATTTAAAGATAGCGGCAATGTAACCCCCACAATGAACGAAGCGAAAGTACTGCTGTTCCACAAACCAGGTAAAGACCCAACTAACCTTGCATCACACAGACCAATATCCCTGATTAATCTAGATGCGAAAATTTATACGAAGATTCTGGCAACAAGGCTGTCCCCGCTACTCCCAAAACTAATTAGTGAAGATCAATCAGGCTTCATTCCCGGCAGGCAAACCCGTGACAACACAAGGAGGCTGTAACGCTCACCTGATTCCCGTAGAGGCGCCGGTCTTGACTGGGCGTATACCGTATCTTCAAAGGTGATGTGTAACACACGGCTGGCTCTTTGGGCTGGACCTCTGTGCACTGTATGTCTGACTTGAAGGGTAAGATGTCTGCAGATAGAAAATATGGGATTAAGGAACTGGGTTATTGAATGTCTCTCTCTTCTTCCCTTTCTCTTCTCCTGTAGAACCCCAAAGGTTAACGCTCTCACCTTAGGTAAGTGAACGCCGTGCTCTCCATCTGCCTCGGGGCAGGGTGCTGTAACCAGTTTCTTCACTGGATAAGGGGAGCAGGCCTCTTGACTTCAGAGGACTGCTGTCCGTCGTTTACTGCACGAACGGTAAGTTTCGAGTAATTCTACTGTCTTTAAAGTCTTTAGTAATGATGTTTCTTGTTTTGCAGGGTTCCGGCGATGGCGGATGACGGGCTGAAGTGAGTTGAAGATGAAGGCCGTGTGATGAATAGAAGCGCCTGGAAGCACGTAAGTAAGCGCTTGTTGCCTGCTTCACGATGCGCTCTAACTGTCTTTTTATTTTGCAGGTACAAGTTCGGAGCGGCTGCAGGGTGCCGGAATACCCACTGGGTTAGATGGGGAAAGGAGTAATGGCACGTGAGTATTAAAGTTCCCCAATGTCTTTAAACGCACCTTGTTTTGTCTTTCAGATGCGGGATGCAGCGCCGAAGGCCTCCGGAGCGTGCGAAGAGTTGGTAAGCTTTTGTCTTTCAGATGCCGGAATGCAGTGTGAAGACCTCCGGAGCGCACGAAGAGTAGGTAAGCCTTTGTCTTTCAGATGCCGGAATGCAGCGCGAGGCGTTGGTGACAGCCGATGGACCAGGTAAGTGAAGAGCTGTCACTGAAGCCCGTAATGCTAACCTGTTCTTTCTTGTCTTTATAGGTGTTGCTGAAGACTGGATTCAGGATGGTAAGCCTTTTTCCTTAGGCCCAGGATCAGATGCAGAAGACACGATGAGCGTTCTGCTGCAGAGGATGCAGAATAACGCAAAGCAAGATTCATCCATCGGGTGTGGTTTAAATAGCCTCCTGTAGTGCTTAGGTGTCTCCTTCCACAGCCACGCCTAGGTAAGAAAAGAGTTCCTGCTTTCCAGAAGAGTTCCAGTGTTCTGAATCTAGGGAGTGGCTCCTGCCCCACCCAACAGGAAAAGTAGTTCCAAACAGAAGAGGATCAGAGGCTCAACTGGCAGGCAAGTAAGCAGCATGGTCTGCTGCAGGTAAGTCCACCCAAGCATTATGAGCCCGGCGCTTCCAGCGCTGGGACTGGGCATATTTATGAGCCTGGTGCCACTGGCGCCAGGACTGGGTCCAAAAGGTCCCAATTGGGACTGGTTGGCACTCGGAACCTGGGTTATGGATCTGCTTCCAAGGGAGTTGGGAAAACCCTGACCTTTTGGAAGCAGAGATCATGACAGTACCCCCCCTCAAGGCCCCTCCCAAACCGGGCTTCTCCGGGGGTTTTGGCTTGTCAGGAAATGTTCGGTGAAATCTTTTGATTAGGCGAGAAGCGTGGACATATTCAGCAGGTTCCCAGGATCTCTCTTGGGGGCCGTAGCCTTTCCAGTCAATTAGGTAAAATAGTTTAGATTTGGAGATCTTGGAGTCCAGAATGCTTTTGACTTCAAACTCGAGTTCTCCATCAACTAGGATAGGTTTTGGAGATTTAGTTAGTCGGGTTTGAGGTTGCACAGGTTTTAATAGAGAGACGTGGAAGACCGGATGTATCTTCATGTGCGGGGGCAAGTCCAACTTGACCGCTACTGGGTTTACTATGGTAGTGATGGAATAGGGACCAAGGTATCTTGGGTTGAATGTGCGTGGCCCTTTTAGAGGTAGATATTTGGTGGATAACCAGACTTGATCCCCTACTTGATATTGAGGGGCTTCCTTCCGATGTTGATCTGCTCCTTTCTTGTATTGTTCTTTAGCCCTTTGAAGGTGAGAAACAGCTTCCTTAAAGGCTTGGGTGATTTTAGAATGCAGGTAGTCTACTGCTGGTGTTTCAAGATCTTGGAGGGGATCCAACTCCGAGGTTCGAGGGTGACTGCCGTACAAAAGAAAAAACGGGGTTTTCCCAGTTCCCGAATGGACAGAGTTATTGTAGGCATATTCGGCTATCCAAAGGATGTCTTTCCAAGTGTTTTCAGTTTGTTGCAGCATGCAGCGTAAATACTGTTCCAGAGTTTGATTGGTCCTCTCGGTTTGTCCGTCGGTCTGAGGGCGGTGACTGGTCGATAGTCTCACATCAATTTGAGCCGACCGACAGCAACTTTGCCAAAAATGAGAAATAAATTGATTACCTCGATCCGAAATTAGAACCGAAGGAAAACCGTGCAGTCGGACGATGTTTTCGAGAAATTCTCAGGCCAGAGTTGCTGCTGTTGGCAAGCCTTTGAGCGGAATGAAATGCGCCATCTTGGAGAATAAGTCCACGATTACTAGAATCGTATTGTATCCGGAGCATGGAGGTAGATCGGTGATGAAGTCCATAGAAAGCGTATGCCATGGGTGAGGTGGGATGTCTATAGGGCGTAAGAGGCCTGCTGGTCTTTCCTTTTGATTCTTGTTTTGGGCGCATACTCCACAGGACATTATAAAGTCTCTGATATCTTTTTTCCAAGACGGCCACCAGAAGTAGCGCTTGATCTTTTCTGAGGTCTTGGCCATACCGGGATGTCCTTCCATTAAAGAATTGTGATAACAAGAGATTACTTCTTTCTGTAAATCAGTGCTGGGTAGGTATAATCGTTCTTGGAAATACAATAAGTTGTCCTTTACTGCAAAGTCCTTTCCCTGCAGATGCCAATTCTGTATGTCTGCTGGAGTTACAAGTTGCCTGACTTTATCCTTAACTTCCTCTATGGATTCTGTGGCGATTACACCCAGAATTCTTTGTTCGGGAATGATTGGTACAGGTTTAGGGTTGATCAAGTGTTCTTCCACTCCCATCCGAGAAAGGGCATCAGCTTTACCGTTCTTTGTACCAGGTCGATAGGTAATTATGAAGTCAAACTCGGCAAAGAATAATGCCCAACGGAGTTGTCTAGAGGATTGGGCTTTTGCGGTTTTCAAATATTGCAGGTTTCGGTGATCCGTAATCACAGTAACGGTGTGTCGGGCCCCCAGCAGATAATGCCGCCAAGCCTTAAAGGCAGACTTGATAGCCAGAAGTTCCTTGTCAGTAATCGTGTAATTGATTTCAGGAGGCGAGAATTTGCGGGACCAAAATGCCACGGGATGCAACTGATTGGTTACCGGGTCCTTTTGTGATAGAACTGCCCCCATGGCAAGGCTTGAAGCATCAGTTTCCACGATGTAGGGGAATTCGGGGCGAGGGTGTTTTAAGATTGGTGCAGAGATAAATTTAGTCTTCAAATCCTGGAAAGCTTGTTCCGCCTCGGTAGACCATTCAAAACGTTTGTTTTTCTTTAACAAGGCAGTGATGGGCTGGACTATTCGAGAGAATTCGGGGATAAACCTGCGGTAAAAGTTAGCGAAGCCCAACATGCTTTGCACACCTTTTACGGAGGATGGTGATGGCCATTTGAGAACTGCATCGACCTTCTTTGAATCCATACGCACTCCGCCAGGTGATAATATGAATCCCAAGAATTCAACTTCAGTCACGTTGAAAACACATTTTTCCAACTTAGCGAAAAGTTTGTGTTGACGCAATCTTTCGAGGACCATTTTCACGTGTTTCCGATGTTCAGATTCCGATGAAGAATAAACGAGGATGTCGTCAATGTAAACAACAACACACACATCTATGAGCTCTCTGAGGACATCGTTCATAAAATATTGAAAGGCGGCCGGGGCATTGCAAAGTCCGAAGGGCATGACCTGATATTCAAATAGCCCATACTTGGTGCGGAAGGCCGTCTTCCATTCATCGCCCTCTTTTACTCGTACCAAGTGGTAAGCTCCTCTAAGATCCAGTTTTGTATATATGCATGCTTTTCTGACTTGGTCCAGGAGTTCAGGGATCAAAGGTAACGGATATCTATTCTTAACGGTGATCTGGTTCAGGGAGCGATAATCTATACAAGTTCTAAGGTCTCCTTCCTTTTTTGGAACGAAGAACAAAGCTGAAGAAGCAGGGGACTTGGAAGGACGAATAAACCCATTTGCCAGGTATTGTCGAAGGTGAAGGTTCTCAGGCTCGGTGAGGGCATAAATTCTACTACAAGGAGGAGTAGATCCAGGTATCAGGTCTATCTGGCAGTCATAAGACCTATGAGGAGGTAGAGAGTTAGCCTGATCCTTCCGGAAAACATCTTGGTATTCGGGAGGTAACTGGGGAGTCTCTGAAGAAATTGCTGCCAGTGCAACACCAGGTGGAGGGTGACAAGTAGAGACACATTCTGGAAACTGGACCGTTCTTGCTCGCCAATCGATCAGAGGATTGTGTTTCTCTAACCAAGGTATTCCTAGAATAATCTGAAACTGAGGGGCCTTGATCACATCGAACACAATCTTCTCATGGTGTCCATCTTGACTTACTAGCGTCACCTCTTGAGTGGTATGCGTTACTGGCCCGGAGGCTATCTCCGTACCATCCACCGCAGTAATGACGTCCTTTACAGCCTTGGGACAAAGAGTTAGATTCATCCTCAAAACCATTTCATGATCCACATAATTGCCGATGGCACCGCTGTCGACGTAAGCTTCAATTGCATGTAATCGATCCGGATTATCAGGGCTAATGAGGACCATAGGTATCACGAAATGCGAGGTCACGGAACTGGTTTTCACGCTCGGCAAGAGGACCTCTATTCTTGTCGGGCGAGGTCGTTTCCCTGCTCCGAGTTTGTAACTTTGGTAACTGCAGCTCCTACTGCCTTCTTGGCAGGTTTCACCGGACAGTCTCGAAGAAAGTGCCCTGAGTTTCCGCAATAGAGGCATAATTGCAACTGTTTTCTCCTTTCCCGCTCCTCTTGTGTTAGAGGACCTTCAGACCCCCCTGGGTTCCCCGGAGTCTACTCCTTTGGAAGGAGTTGGCGGTTTGGAAAATACTCGAGCATCAAACTTGGAACGATCGGCCTTCCTGTTCTGCAGTCTGTGATCTATTTGAACGACTAAGTCTATATAGTCCGAACAATCTTGTGGGGGATTCACTACTTGGGCTAACACATCTTTGAGCTCTCCACGTAGACCTCTATAAAACAGCGTAATCCTTTTGTCCTCAGGCCATTGAGTTTCCACTATCAGTCTGTTGAAAGACGCAATATAAGCCAAAAGGTCTTGATTACCTTGTCGCAACGAAAGAAGCTCATTGTCCAAGGCCTGCCCCTGTGAATGTCTTGCGAACAGTTTTTCCATACTGAGCTGAAAAGCTTGAAAATCATGGAGGACCGGATCATCTTGATTTACTAGAGGGATCGACCAGTCTGCCGCATTGCCACTAAGGTACGAAAGCACGAAAGCTACTTTAGCTTGATCAGTTGGAAAGGCTGCTGGCCGGCATAAGAAATGCAACCGGCACTGATTGATGAATACTGCAAACCTCTTTGGGTCACCAGAAAATCGTTCGGGCGGAGCCAGAGGTACATTCCCAGGTAGGTTGATCTGCACTGGATTCAAGGAGGATGTAGAAGGAAGATTTCCCCCAGATGCGGGTAACGGGGTCTGTCCGGCTTGTGACTGTAGCAATTGTCTAGCGGGATCATCTGTTCGCTCCTTGGAAATAATCAGTTCCCTTCTTAGAGCGTTCGTTTCCTGATGGGCTGCATGCACTTCTGGCCTTAGTTCCCCAAGTAACTGGGCTAGCTGGTCGGTATCCGAGGTTTCCATAGCACCTGGACGGGAGTTTTGTGGTAGGCTTTGCGTTCTGTAATGCTCACGTGATTCCCGTAGAGGCGCCGGTCTTGACTGGGCGTACACCGTATCTTCAAAGGTGATGTGTAACACACGGCTGGCTCTTTGGGCTGGACCTCTGTGCACTGTATGTCTGACTTGAAGGGTAAGATGTCTGCAGATAGAAAATATGGGATTAAGGAACTGGGTTATTGAATGTCTCTCTCTTCTTCCCTTTCTCTTCTCCTGTAGAACCCCAAAGGTTAACGCTCTCACCTTAGGTAAGTGAACGCCGTGCTCTCCATCTGCCTCGGGGCAGGGTGCTGTAACCAGTTTCTTCACTGGATAAGGGGAGCAGGCCTCTTGACTTCAGAGGACTGCTGTCCGTCGTTTACTGCACGAACTGTAAGTTTCGAGTAATTCTACTGTCTTTAAAGTCTTTAGTAATGATGTTTCTTGTTTTGCAGGGTTCTGGCGATGGCGGATGACGGGCTGAAGTGAGTTGAAGATGGAGCCCGTGTGATGAATAGAAGCGCCTGGAAGCACGTAAGTAAGCGCTTGTTGCCTGCTTCACGATGCGCTCTAACTGTCTTTTTATTTTGCAGGTACAAGTTCGGAGCGGCTGCAGGGTGCCGGAATACCCACTGGGTTAGATGGGGAAAGGAGTAATGGCACGTGAGTATTAAAGTTCCCCAATGTCTTTAAACGCACCTTGTTTTGTCTTTCAGATGCGGGATGCAGCGCCGAAGGCCTCCGGAGCGTGCGAAGAGTTGGTAAGCTTTTGTCTTTCAGATGCCGGAATGCAGTGTGAAGACCTCCAGAGCGCACGAAGAGTAGGTAAGCCTTTGTCTTTCAGATGCCGGAATGCAGCGCGAGGCGTTGGTGACAGCCGATGGACCAGGTAAGTGAAGAGCTGTCACTGAAGCCCGTAATGCTAACCTGTTCTTTCTTGTCTTTATAGGTGTTGCTGAAGAATGGATTCAGGATGGTAAGCCTTTTTCCTTAGGCCCAGGATCAGATGCAGAAGACACGATGAGCGTTCTGCTGCAGAGGATGCAGAATAACGCAAAGCAAGATTCATCCATCGGGTGTGGTTTAAATAGCCTCCTGTAGTGCTTAGGTGTCTCCTTCCACAGCCACGCCTAGGTAAGAAAAGAGTTCCTGCTTTCCAGAAGAGTTCCAGTGTTCTGAATCTAGGGAGTGGCTCCTGCCCCACCCAACAGGAAAAGTAGTTCCAAACAGAAGAGGATCAGAGGCTCAACTGGCAGGCAAGTAAGCAGCATGGTCTGCTGCAGGTAAGTCCACCCAAGCATTATGAGCCCGGCGCTTCCAGCGCTGGGACTGGGCATATTTATGAGCCTGGTGCCACTGGCGCCAGGACTGGGTCCAAAAGGTCCCAATTGGGACTGGTTGGCACTCGGAACCTGGGTTATGGATCTGCTTCCAAGGGAGTTGGGAAAACCCTGACCTTTTGGAAGAAGAGATCATGACAGAGGCTCGCCCATCTAGTAGAAAAAATAGGTATATCCCACACCCCAGCGTTACTACTATCGGTAGACGCCGAGAAGGCTTTCGATCGGGTGGAATGGTCAATTTTATTCAAAGTTCTGAAGTGCATGGGGTTCGAGGAACAGTATATTGCGAGCATTAGAGCGAACTATAACTCCCCATCCAGTAGAATAGTCATTAATGCCGAGGTTACGGACAAGGTAATAGTATCAAGAGGAACGAAACAGGGTTGCCCCCTCTCACTATTGCTGTACGCTCTATTTTTGGAGCCTCTCCTAATAAAAATATGGGAGTCAATTCACATTAAAGGGATAAATATGGCCAGACAGCAACATAAAGTAATTGCGTACGTGGATGATATGCTAATAACCCTAGAGGACCCCGAATCCACTCTATCAGCAGCGGTGAGGGAATTAGAAAACTACGGGGCCATCTCAGGCCTAAAGATTAAAAGGAAAAAATCAGAGATCCTAACCTTGGCAGGGGACAGAGCAAACATAGAAAGGGAAGCAAAGATACAGGACCTTAAGATTGTAGAAAAAGGTATAAAATATCTGGGAATAATAGTACCTCCAAAAATTGAGCAATTCTATGGGGAAAACTACCCGCCGCTAATCACAAACATCCGAAGCGAATTAGGCAGATGGAGTCCACTACAGATATCCTGGTGGGGCAGAATACAATCAATCAAGATGACTATCCTCCCAAAGGTACTATACTATTTCCAGGCTCTCCCAGTGGGGGTCCCCGGCACGTTCTTCAAAACCCTAACAAAAATGGTATCATCCTTTGTATGGAAAGGGAAAATGCCCAGGATAGCTAGGATGATACTCACCCCAACCAGAGAAGGGGGGATGGCGCTCCCCCATTTTAAAAAATTCTATCAGGCGGCACAGCTTAAAGTCCTGAGGGAGTGGGTGGGGGAGAATCCGCAGCAGATATGGGCCAAAGAAGACAGAGCAGTGGCGAGGACCCCACTAGTAGAGCTACTTTGGAAACAGAGGCAGCACAGACATGAGAACCTAGGGATTAGCGAAATAATGAGGACCACGCTGAAAGCATGGGATAGCCAAACACGAAAAGGTATAATGACCACGGCGCTGGGACCCTTTACACCCATCTGCAGAAATCCACAATTCCCACCGGGGATGGAACAAGGAGCTTACGACAGCTGGGAGGAGGCGGGCATAACCAAAATTGGCGAGATGTTTGCAGGCAAGGAAATTAGATCACTAGAATCCTGCTTTACAGGCTCAAATCTCCCCAAAGGTGATAGATACAGATATGAGCAGCTAAAACACTGGCTAAACTCCCCGACAATCACCGAGGCAGCAACTAGGGATCTCACAGGGTTTGAGACATACATCATCTCCAACACAGGGGAGAAAAAGTGGGTATCTACTCTGTACAAATACATAAACACACAAGGGGAAGACATCAAATGGTCGTATAGAATAAAGTGGGGCAGAACGCTGGGGGAAGAACCAACGAATAGGCAGTGGGAGGACCTATGGAAGCAGATCCCCAAGATGACCCGATCGGCACAAACCAGGGAGATGTGGGTCAAAATTATGACACAGTGGCACTACACCCCAGAGAGGCTCCATTTAATGTACCCAAACACGCCAAATCAATGCTGGAGAGGATGTGACGAAGTCGGAACATGGAGACACATATGGTGGGACTGTAAAGGCATCAAACCCTTTTGGGAAGAAGAAGTGAAATGGGTAAAGTATTCCCAGATGTGGGGTCGCTTGGGGAGGGAGTGTGGCTCTGTGGACTCAGAGATGATACAGCAAAGCTATACAGTAAATCACAATGGAGAAGCTTTATGGGACTTCTAATAGCGGCATGGACCACAATAGCACAACATTGGAAGAATAAGAATACCCCACTGACCTATACCTGGCTACAGAAAGTATGAACCCACATAACAATGGAAAAAATCACCCACAAAATCCAGGGAACTGGAGACAAATTCGGAAAGGAATGGGAAGGGACCTTGCAATACCTCCAGTCAGACTTTATGGAACAATGGTGCCCCATAATATCAAAGTTACAGACATCTTCAACGCATAAGTGGAATCCGGGACAATATGATGTCATCCAACCTGAGGGGAGGGAGAGGGGAGGGCGAAGGGAATGTTATAATGTTCAATTGCTATTTCTTTTGTCTTATTTATGTAAAACTAATAAATACAAGTTATAAATAAAAGTTAGCGACAGGATACTTCTTAAAATGGCATTCCTCTCCTTCAAATGTCTTAACAACGCTGTCCCCCGTATCTCTCTGCCAGACTGACCAGAACATTCCCTACTTACCAAACCAGAACCTCCAACCACCTCTGTCTACAAATTCCTAGATTTAGACTGTCCAAAGCAGGTGGATCAAGCTTCCCTGTCAAAGCTGCCCCCTACTGGAATGCGTTGCCTACTTACATCAGAATGGAACAACCATACTGTAGCTTTAGGCGAAATCTGCTGACCTAGTTGCAAACCAATGACAACTTAGATCAATTGAACCTCTGATCTCTGCATAACCTGCGCCTGTACTTATGTATTTATATCTGCTCCCATGTGCCTTATCAATGTATTGATCATGTATTGTGCTTACCCAGCCATAATGTAAATGTTATATGTTTCTTTGATGTATGCATCTATCTGTATTCTGTAACTAAGCTTCAAGTATCCTTGTAACTGCTGCGCCCAGCTACCCATGGGTTTGGAGCGCGTTACCAAATAAACAAACAAACAAAAAAACAAACAATAATTCCACAACTGTGATTCCGATTTGTGGTGAGCTCTTTTCTTTTTCCCCATTAGTAAAATTGGGTGAAAAGTATCAGGAACCATTTAAAGATTGAAGAAGGATAAACTTATCTATACAGCGTTATGACTCTCTACGGCTACGAGAAGGTACACTTGTATACCCTCCCAATGAGATAACCATAGTCTCCCAATGATGAATAACAGATAACAGTATGCAATGAAAATCTTTTTGCTCATCATTTACAAAAAGGTTAAACACACAAAAGAGAGGAAACTATATTCTTTGAACAATATTAATGACACAATCTTACAGGAAAATATCGTTTCCACAATAGAAGGCATTTTCTATAATTTCTAAGGGCACAGCGTATGACATATTGCATAAAGTCATCCCCCAAAGAATGTCCAACAATAGAAGCAGCATAGGACAGAAACATGTCGGATAAAGGGTTAGCCCAACCTGGGAACCCATTAGCAATGTTTTCCAACTACTCATATGGTCTTACTAAATAGTAATAGAAGCGACCCACGGTTTCACAACACTTTATTGTAGATCACAGCATATTTGGTTTGTACCCAGTAAAATATGCACATAATACACATAATGTTGCAAGTCTCGATTTAAGTTATTTGTAAATTGCAAATTACAAATAATGTTGTAAATTATTTCTGTCTTGTAAGCAACATCTATGTATATCAAAGGTGTTTTTGATTTTTTTTGTCTAACCATGCAAAGTAGTTGTGTATAATTAATTTGTAGTCTTTCTGTATGACGTCTTAAACTCTAAATAAGCAAAACTGTACTTCAAGCTTTGGATTAGCCCACAAGACAGGAAACTTTAAAATTCACATTATAAAGAATATATTTTTTCAAAGTGAATAACAAGCAATGTTTTCCTTCCTTTAAGTGTTTTCAGCTAAACTAGCTAGGGCTGGGCCCGGACTGGCCTATAAGGCATTAGGCCCGTGGCCGAACCAAAAACGCAAAATGTTGGTGTTGGCCAGTTGTATGGTCAAAGTGGGCCAGTATGATAAGTTACTTCACCATGCGGCTAGTAGTTTTGACCAGTGTTGCTGAATAAATATTCTTTAAAATGCACAATTTGCATCACATTTTATCAAAAAACTCCCCCTTGGGTACTATTCAAACAGTGTCACAAAAGGAATGAATTGCCATTTGAAACTGTGGGCCACTTTTTCATTGGTGCCTGAGACAATTTTATTGCTCAGTCTGACCCTGGCTAGGGCCAATATAGAGGCATCCATGGTGGGCTCACAAAAAGCCCATATGGTCAGAACACATATTTTGAGGCCATCTCATGGACACCTAGACAAAAGGAAGCCATAGAAAACAAAATAACCAGGAGCAGGACTGGATGGACTGGGCTACCAATGTGCTAAAATGGCTTGCACCCTTGGTGAATACAAAACTAAAGTATAGTTGCCACTAACACTACTCCATTAAACTGATGTAGGATGATATAATTATCCTAGGGCAAAAATGTGGAGCCTGAGCAGCACCCCGGGACTGGATACCTTATATAATGTAAAAACGTAAGTAAAGGCAGGGGAACTTCAAGAGAATTCCTTCTCATCACCAAAAAAAGATTAAGGGACCAAAAAAGACAGGGGGAAAAAGCAAAGGGTTGAGGGACCTTAGAATCCCCAAAATCGAAATTCTGGGTCAACACACACTTTATTTTAAAGTTGCGTATTAAGAAACACACATTAAGGTAAGTGATTTCGATTTAGTTACAATATACTTAAAAATCAATGCTGATGGATGCTACAAATACGGCCCAGAAATCACAGGTGCTGAGATACGTTTTTGTGTCTGGATTGGATATGACCAGATACCACTTCAGGTTTTTGATTGGATTAGCAGAGTACCATGAGCTGGCACAACCAGAACCACATGATCCACAATAATGGTGAAGCCCCTTCAAACAATCCATGATGAGGTTGGCACAACAGCAGCAGTTGGTAGAGAGGTGACCCTTTTTTTTATTATTTTTGTTCTCTTTTCAAGCATGAGAACACAGACCACAATCAAACTCCCGAGCGAATATATAAGATACTGTGCTGCATGAAGCTCACTTATCCCTCCCTTCTTGCCCCCCTCAACCCATCCCCCCTTCTTTGTCCCACCCCCAGCACTGCTACACCTCGAGTTATTCAACATTAAGGCAAAAAACAGTTTTTGAATCAATCCCTAACAATTGAAGTCTCTGCGGACAGATCGGGAATCTGAAATTGTCCTTCAAAATGTCAAGGACTTCTCTCCATTCTGCAGTAATCATTTGTTTTGAAGCGAGTGAGTTACTCATTCCAATGCTACGAATTACCAGATCTTCCTCGGCCAATCCTGTAAAGTTGGCACCTCCCTGCCTTCCATCTTTGGGCTATGAGTAGCATTGCACCAATGATCAATAAGGACACGGTACTTTCGCAGTGCTTTGGATGTTGGCTTCCTCCCTTGTTCCACCATAATATACATTATACATTGAAATTATTGAATCACACATTTTTCCCCAGAACATCACAAGCTTGGAACATTTCCACCAAATGGGAGCCCACGTTCCCCTTAGGCCACATTCCCTCCAACAATAAAATGTCGAGATCGGGTACATTTTCTGCGGGTTGTAATGGCATTTATACATTAATTTATGTCACATCTCCCATGTTTGTATTGCATTCATCAGCCTTGGGATGCCCCTCCACAGTTTTTCCCACTGTCCGCCCAGGCTGTTGTTTGCCCATGATTTTCTCTCAGCTGCTCATATATGCCCACTTTATTTGTTCCCCAGCTTAAATATCTGAAATCAACCCTTTTAATCCTCAATGCATGATAAGAAACTTCGCAAACGATGGCAATGTTCGGAAATCTGCTTGTTTGTTGCCTTCATTCAAGGCCCAATGTCTTAGCTGAAAATAGTGAAGACGTTCCTCTCTCGCCAAGCAAGAGGTTTTGTTTGCATTCTGGGAATTATTTAGTTTCCAAACCGGAGAAAGAGTCCCTTGGTTTGAGACAGCATCCTTCCTGCCAGCTATGAAAAGTCTCCTCTTCCATGCACAGAAAGTTGTGGGTTCTTAAACAAGGGGGGAAATGGGGAGGGGAATGAGGAAATAAGACATCTTCCAAATAATTTGTCCCAAATATTCCCCACCATCAATGCTCATGTAATTTGGCTCACAGGATTTGGCTCACGTATATGTGACCTGGCCCGGCTTTAGTTTGAAGCCATAAAACCTCAGGTAAGGGGTGTCTTACCACTTTTCTGTGCATAGCAACACAAAGATTGCTAGAGTCCCCTGTGAACCATTTGCAAATTATCCGGATCTGTGCAGCTTCATAATAGATCTGAAAAAACTGGAAGACCCAAGCCACCCTTTCACTTGAGAGCTGCCGGGCAAAACATGGCAAGCTTGTGTCCGGCTCTCGTTTCACCTATGGTGTCAGAAATGGGATAGGGCTCAGTTGACACAAGCTGGGATTCCCACATGAGTAGAGTAAATTGTAGCCCCGCAGTTGTTACATCTGGGAAAGAGCAGATAAACATCACCTCTCTTACCAGTGGGTCATATACCCAAGAAACCAAGACAGGTTCCAGTTCCCTAACACATGTACCTGGAGAAAGATTTAGACAGGCCCCTTTTCCTACCAGTGAGATGGGACCTGCAGAGAGCCCCTTTACCACCTGGGCCATAGAGTAGCAGTCCAGTTTTTCCCCTTGACCGCCCAAGCCATCTTCTTTACTAGGTAAAATGTGGAGGGTAATACTTATAACAATTTCTTCCCCCACAAATACCAAATTCCCAGTAGGGACAAAATAATCGTCTACCTAGACCACAAGGTAGAGATCCCTGCCAGCTCAGTTATGTATCTTATGCCCCTGGGTGAAACTAGACAAAAGGAGAGGTTAAAAGGTGTTGCCTCTTTTGTCCAGTGGGAGGAAGTAAAAACAAGCAGGACAGCTATGCCAGCCACCTTTATTCACGACACCTGACAGGGAAGAGAACAGCTTTTCCACCTCCCTACCTTCTTGAGAAGTTTCCAGCCCAGTAAAGACCGAAGACTGTAAACCTTCTAAGAACACAGTCACCTTAACTCCCTCCTGAGATGTTAATCCCATAACCTCCGGAGGAGAGAAAGAGAACTATCCCTTGGGAGAAATGTATCTGTCGACTTTACCTCACCCTCTTTCGTCGAGGGATTGTTATGCCGTTTAGAGGGATGTTTCGATCACCCAAATAAGGACTGTTCCCTTAATCTGAAACATCTCCCCAGTAGATCAGGGGAACTAAGCTCCAAAGAGAACAGGGAGGCCCAGAAAAATCACACCCTTTTATGCCAATATCCTGTGTGCCTAGACCAAGGAACACGGTAAGAACCCCAATCTGTTTTCAGGCAGAAGTAACACCTATAGGGTACCCGCCACTATACAAAGAAGTGAAATCTGAGCGGACTTAGATAGCTGTAGCAAGGGTTGTCCATCCACCCTCAAGTTTCTGCCCGAAGGTTGAAGGGGAACTTTCCAAAAGGAGGTACAATGTATCCATGGTCTCACCTAAGTCTACCCTGAGGTTAAGATATCCTGAACTATCCTGGAAAAAGAAATGAAAATCACTGTGGCCATAGTTCCCAACTTGACAGCCCAGTTAGTCTTGGGGGGCGAATTGTCCCGATTTGATCAATGGGTATCACAGGTGGCTCAGATAAGAATAGGAATGCACAAGGTTGGACTCCCCCTACCTAAAGGAACCAGAACACCCAATTTTGTAACAGAAGACCACATTTGAAGGGAAAGCCATCCTCCCAGGGGAAGCCCCAATTTATGATCTAGAAAGTAGCCCTTATGCGGCAAACCATGTCTTAAGGGAAAGGGTATGTGATGAATTTGATGGACTCATCCCCGTTTTCCGGCAGTGACCCCCTCCCATGTGGCCAAGGGACGTAGGGACGTGGCTGTATGAGGGAAGATCACATGTATGGAGACAACCTCTGGGGAGATATGCTGACGACATCGGGTGAGACACACTATTGCCTTTCCCCTTTCAGGATGAGTCCCCCATTTGTGACAGTTTAGTGGCCCATTGTGATATCTTCTCTCTCATCGATGGAGAGTAGCAGAAACCTTTATTCACATTCTAAAAGCTAACTCTCAAAAAACCAGCCTTGTACAATTATGAAAGACACTTTTCCCAGCTCCACATATTCTTCTTCCAAACATAGTTTGACTTTAAAAGCTCTGGCAAACATGTATTCAGTTTTTGCAAAAGGAGACTACTATTGCCACAATCCTCACAACACTGGGACGAAGGAGTGGAGTAATGAAGATCACTTCCCACTATCAGCAGTCTAGCCCTTCCCCAAATCCTACTGGCCATAGCCAATATAAAAAGACGAAAAGACTCAGAAGTGTGCAAGAGGCCCTTTCCTGGAGGACCTGGCTGCAGGATTAGATTGACAGAAGGGAAGGAACTGTGAACTAATGTTTGGGCAAGAGGAGAAGGGAACCCTTGCACCCCAACTGCCAAAAGGGAGCTGGGAAGAGCTGGCGGAGCCAAGAGCACCAGTTTGGCCCCTCCTGAAAGAAGGGGGACCCCTGGGCGTTAAAGGGAAGCCACAGAGAGAGTGTCCCATGCAGGCTGCAGCAGAGGCAGTGCAGGAGGAGACGTTGGCTCCTGTCCCCGAGCTCAGAGATGCGAAGATCAAGTACCGGTGTGGCAGATCAGAGAAGGCCACTGCGGTTAGAGAGAGAGAGATGCCGTACTCGAGACAGAAGTGCTGTTGAGACACTGGGACCGCGAAAAAGGCCCTGGGTGTTCAGCAAGTCAAGAAGGTGGCGTTCTCATTTCTGGGAGCTGCAGGAAAGCAGGCGTGTGAGTGTGAGGGAAGCCGGCAGAACATCTACGCCCTCCAGTTTCGGAAAGCAGGTCAAAGCAGCACACCGCAGACACGCAAACTGGACCGGAGACGCTGGACAAAGCTGGTGATTCTACCCGAAGCCAGTGGGGACCCCACGGAGTTCCGGCAACTGCGCCAACAACAGTTTGAACGTAATACCATTGAAGAATTGTTTGAATGCAGAAAAAGCAAAGTACAACCCCCAATGAAATATGAATAACTAAAGTGCAAATGTGCGGGAAACCTTTAACAAACCTTAGCACAAACCTACTTAAGAACCAAGAACAATAGATACAGTATTGGTAACACTGAGAACTGTAAAGCGCATGAGAAGTCCTGGCAAGCAAGATACCAGGCAAGTCCTGGCAGGCGAGTACACCAGGCAGTTGATATTGCATAAGGAAACCTGGCAGGAGGGTGCACCAGGCAATTTCCAAGCTCCATAAATATTAAAAGACACACTCTTGGCTGGACCAAGGAAAGACTGGTGGTTATTTTCTGAACCAAGGACAGATTGGTGTTTGTTCTCTAAACTAAGAAAAGATGGGTGTTTATTTTATGAACCAAGGAAAGATTGTTGTTTATTTTCTGAATCAAGGAAATATTGATGTTGATCTTCCAAATCAGGGAGAAAGTTACATTAAGGAAAGACAGTCACAGAAGTTACTGTTTAAATGTGAACCTTGTGAAGCAAAACAGGAAACAAAGGAACTGCTAGTAAAAAATTGTTTTCACTCTACTTAAGAATCCAGGCGGAGGGATCCACCCCCTGGAACCAATGGTTTCAACCTCGGAGAATATTTTTGTTGGAATTATTCTTCCCTCAGTTGTAAACATGTTTTGCCAGTTTCGAGCTGTAGATATTTTCCTTAGATATTTTTATTGTTTTATTTGTAGGGGGAGGGTCAGGATATGTCATTTTGGACACATGGACGGCTTTTCAGTTATTGACATTGTGACACAGACAGATCCTTAGTTTTGGTTTATTGGTAGGGAAACTACTCTTTAGCATAGGATCAGAGAAGTATTTTCCCCAACCCTTTTCATTTAATAAATATCTTTGACATAAACATTACAACCTTGTGTCCGGCACTCATTTCTGACCCCTCACAGAGGGTACAACCTTGCTTAGTACCCCCATGGAGATCTATCGCTTCCAATACAGAGCCATTTATGAACAACCTATCCGATGGTGCAACAGAGTCAGCCCTCACCATCTTTATGAAGCCTTCTCCAAAGCCCATTCTCATCAATGTGCTGAAGAGGAAGGACCACTCCATGGGTTGAATGCCGTTTTGGCGTCCAGGGAAAGCAACACTGCTGGGATATTGCTATGCTTCACTTTTTTCATCAAATGTGCCACACTTGTAATGCTGTCAAAGGTCTGTCTGCCTTTAATGAAGCCACACTGGTCTGGCTGGATCAGAGTTGGAAGGACCAGATCCAGCCTATTTGCCAGAATGCAGGTATAAATCTCGGTGTCAATGTTTATCGGGCGGTAGGAGACACACTTAATCGGGTCCTCATTGGCATTTGGTAATAGTATTATTTTGGCTTCCTCCATGGTTGGTGCTATTTGCCCGCTGGTGCGAAAAAAGTTAATCCGACTGGCTAGAATCAGAATCAGTACCAAGACCCGACCAAAGGCCTTATAAAAATCCACCAAGATACCATCTGGCCCAGTGCTTTATTCAAAGGGAGGGATTTCACACCCGCCATACCTCCTCTTCGGAAATTACCTATCTAACTCTCCTCTATTGTCACCATTGAGAGTAAGGAGCTTTAATTGTTTTAGATAGTCCCTTTATGGAATCCCTTCTGGATTTTCCAATCTCTATAGAGTGCCACAGAAGTTATCGAAAGCACTGATGCGTGCCACGGTTTTACCCTTATTATCTGTGATAGAGCCGATTATCTAGACCCTTTAAGCTCCCAAAGAAGATTTAAGAACATTCTTTCCGTCTTCTTCACTCCCACGTAGAAGTTCTGTCTAGTGTTACACAATGCCTTTTCAGCCCTTTTAGCATGTAACAGATTTAGAGGCCCAGTGGTTTCTCTGTAAGTCTCTCTGCAGGGAGAAGTTTGCACCTTCATCATCCTTTTCTCCCGTTCCTTCTCTAGTTGTGTCTTCAGGGCCTTCATCTGTTTCTCCTCCAAGCCAAATCCCACCTCACTGGCTCCGTAGCCTCAAAGAAACTGGAGATTGAATTCTCCATCACATCCCAGAGGACTGGATCGATGATCAGGTCAAGTGGGACCGACCAGCGCCAGAAGGAGTCTCTCCTTCCAGGGGGTGTAGCTCCTCCGAGACCAGAGCATGGTCGGCTACATTTCCTAATAGTGTAGTTGACACCCATATATAGGGTTTCATTACGAGTGTGGCAGTCCGGGCACAAGTTTTTACCCTTATTATCTGTGATAGAGTCGATTATCTAGACCCTTTAAGCTCCCGAAGAAGATTTAAGAGCATTCTTTCCGTCTTCTTCACTCCCACGTAGAAGTTCTGTCTAGTTTTACACAATGCCTTTTCAGCCCTTTTAGCATGTAACAGATTTAGATGCCCAGTGGTTTCTCTGTAAGTCTCTCTGCAAGGGGAAGTTTGCACCTTCATCATCCTTTTCTCCCGTTCCTTCTCTAGTTGTGTCTTCAGGGCCTTCATCTGTTTCTCCTCCAAGCCATAAACAATATAAACTCCCCTCATAACACCTCTTTAAACGGATCCCACCTCACTGGCTCCGTAGCAGAGTTGACTCTGTTATCCTCAAAGAAACTGGAGATTGAATTCTCCATCACATCCCAGAGGACTGGATCGATGATCAGGTCAAGTGGGACCGACCAGCGCCAGAAGGAGTCTCTCCTTCCAGAGGGTGTAGCTCCTCCGAGACCAGAGCATGGTCGGCCACATTTCCCAATAGTGTAGTTGACACCCATATATAGGGTTTCATTACGAGTGTGGCAGTCCGGGCACAAGGGTGCCGGTAAGCTTACCGGCACCCTTGTTTCTGGACCGCCACACTATCAGTCTATGGGATTCTATGGAATGGGGACTTACAAAATCTGCCGCCGACTTCCTACTCCGCCGGAGCTTGTAATGTCCCGGTGGTACCGGGAAGTCAGGCGGCAGATTCAGTGTTACGGGAGGACCATATAGTCTATCCGCGACTGAGTTTTATGCAGGTTGGAAGGTATAGCCGAGTTACCTCCCTTTTCAGTTCCCTCCAAATGTCTCTCAGGAACAGGCCTGCAAATGTATTCTTCATGGCAATATACACTGTCTCGCTCCCCTGAGTCCTATTCGAGCGCCCATCCAATTCCTGGGACCAAGCCAAGTTGAAGTCTCCCATTAGTATTAACCCCTCGTACACTCCTCCAAGTGGCTGAGAAAGCCTTCAATGAACTGCTCCTGACCTGCATTCAGGGCACAGATTGACGACATTGTGAATAACATTCCTCCTATGCTTCCCCCAGTTACCACATTTTGGCTATCTCCATCCTCCAGTGTTTTGTCAATTTGAACATCATTTCCCTCTCTAAATGCCAATAGGACCCCTTCGGTTTTGGTCTTGGCTGAGGCATGCAGTTTATATGTTTAATCGTATTCTTCCCTGGTCCCGACGCAGCAGATGGTTTTCAAGTAGCGCCCCTACATCTGGTTTGTGATCCAACAGATCCAACTTTCTCCTCTTAAGAGGGGAGTTTAGTCAACTCACAGTTAATGTTAAGCTCTTGAAACTGGCATATACACCTCTTTCCCCCTAACCCGCTCCAGTCCTCAGAACTTGCCTCATCTGTGTTGTCATTCTTGTACCCCCTGCGTGCTGCTTCTCCCTCCGCTACCCCTGGGATCTCCTCCCTATCCCTGCCCCTTCCCACATCGCCCAGATCCCCCCTTCAACCCTCGACACCTACTCACCACCTCTGCTGAGGTGCCGACCTCCCCATCCTCTCCAATCACCCCCCAACCCCTGGGTGTCCTCACCCTCATGTGTAATCTAGAGAGCAGATCGACAGCCTCTGCTCGTTGCCTCAACCAAATTGTGTACCTTAACCTTCCCTGTATTTTCATTCCTCAAGTTGCGTGATATTCTTCGTAGATGTTGCAGTAGATTGCTGTTTGCCTGCCTCTCTTCGCTAGTGTCTTGCAAACCCAGTTCCAGGGTGCCAGTCCTTTCTCCCAGTTTTGCAATCTCTACTTTAATTTCTGCTACAGTTCTGGTCAGGTCCGTTTTCAATGATTGGAATTGCACCTGGAAGGACACCATAAACACTTTCTAGAAGTCCTTGTTGAAGATCCAACTTCGTCATCATACCGGAGGCGGTACCGCTCTAGGTCATCAGAGATGCCGTTGCTCCTTCCAGTGGTCCTCCAAAGGCGCTTCGCTTCATGGGCACAGTGACCCTGTGTCGCTAGCCTCCCAGCGTCCAACGCTGCCTCCGCTGCAGCTCTGTACAGGGGTCCAATTACACCCAGCGAGGTCCTCGACATGCACACACTTTGCATCACTGCTCCCGCTGTGAGATCACGGCTTGTGAGGAAATGGGGATTGGGGGTGTATCATGGGGCTATTGGAGCAGAAACACACAGGAAACTCTATTCATGGGCCGGGAAGCCCAAAAGATTTCATTTCCATTGGGCGTTGGGAGTGCGCAAAATGCTGGCATCTATAAAACTCCTCCTCGTCCTGTGCTGCTTGTAGGTGATTTTAGCGTTTGCAGGCACGGAACGGGGAGAACATGGAGGAGGACCGGGAGGTTTGCTGCTGAGTGTTTGGAGGAGGATGGCGTGTTGGAGACGCAGAGAGGAATGACAGGCTACACCTGCTATCCCTCCCGCACTGCATGAGAGACAAATGCTGATGAAAAGCAGGGTTTCCCTGCTTCAACACGAGTTCATCTTCACCTGGGGTGGTGCAATCCGGCCCCCCCAGCCCTCAGTTAAGAGGCGCAATTTTGTAGTTGTGAACAACAACGCAGGCTGGAGGGCGGAGAGACAAATACAGAGGCGCATAAACCCTGCTCGGGGTAAAGAACATTGTTGGAAGCGCATGAACGCTACTCAGGGAAAGAACGCTGCTGGAAGCGTATTAACGCTACTGGGAAGAATGCTGAATTAAGACCTATGTTGATGGCATGTTATGTTTGTCTGTTGCCGCTTGCTACACGCATATTGTGCTTTTGGGAGACGTATGGAGTGGTGGAAATAACTCCAGTTGCAAGCATTTTCAGGAGCCTATTTGGTCAGGTTGTGCAATGATATTTCATGTGCTAAGTGTCATGCTGAAGTTCTTGTTTCTGTTTGTGCTATTGCTTTGTCCAGGTACCTGGGTGCTATGTGCTTATGTTAGTCGCTAAGTTATGATTCATTGAATGTAAGAATATCATGCAACCCCATTCCTAAATAAGGAGGAGTGTGTTCTGTGGATTAGGAGAGTGTGTCAGGATTTAGAAACTCAAAGATTAAGAGGGTTATTCTTGTTTTATCATGATCTATGTTGTGTGTGCTTCTTCCCTTTCTAACCCCACTACCCATCCATTACAAAAATCCTAACCCTTTATGCGGTTACCCTAACACCCCCTTCACTATCCACAACTTCTCTCTAACCCTCTTCCCTCCTCCATTGGCTGTTTCAAGGTTACTTGTTAGCAAGAATCAGGAGCCCGTGCCAACCGAGGTGGGAGGGGTCAACTACATTTGGCTTCCGTGATCATGAAGGAGTAGTGAGATACTCCAGGGGTGTGACATGGCTTGAGAATTCCCCTTCCGTCTCTATCACCTGGCTCTCTGCCTGGTGCTAAGCATCAACACAGCCAGTCTCTTCTTCCAGTCAGCGCGGTTTGCCAAACACACCCCTGGGGGTTGCCACCTCTCAGGGGATGGATGGAAGGGGTGCATACTTTCAGCTCCTTTGGGACATGCTTATTTTATTAGGACAACGAGCAGAGCTCCTCATGCTGCATCTACTTCCTGCCGGTGGCCATCTTGAATCCTCAGGTAGTGTCAGAAGTGACCTTTTAAGGCAGGGCTCAGGTGGAATTCAAAAAGCCCCCCAGAGGCAGTGTGAACAGTGCTATGATGAGAAGCAGCTGTAGGAGTGTAAGAAAAGATGTCCCACAATGGAGAAGGAATTAGGCAAGCCGCAGTAGGCCATTCAGTTTCAAGCCAGGCAGCACGGAGATCACACCTTTGGTCCAGTGAGTTCCACAGAGACAGGTAGGCTTCCGGGGTTGACCAGAGACTGCAGGCATGGAGGTTCCAGCACAGGAGGCCGCCGGATGGAAACAGAAGACGACCGTGCAGCAAGATTCTTCAGCCAGGGTGAAGCTAGGATTTAGCCGGCAAAGCAGCACCAGAATCTTCAAGGACCTACCTCCTCCCCAGCAATCTTTCAAGTAGGTTTTCAGGAATGAATTGCTGGATTCCCCAGTTACAAACAAACATGGGTAACTCTGCCCACCAATCCACAGCCCTGCACCATTTAATGATTTGGTGCCCACCTTTCAAGGATTGGCCAGCCAAACTCCATATAGTCAGGCACAACCACCCACATGCATTAAGACTAGGAAACCCTTGTCCAGCCTAAACAATGTACCATTCATACAGATGGGACGCTAGTAGGCTCTGCCCTGATCCCACATATGCAGAACAGCCATTTTAGCCATTCATTGTGGCCCACAGAAAAAGAAAGCGACTGAAAAAGCAAACATCCAGGGTGTAAGATTTTGTAAATCCATTGGTAGCCCATTGCTTAACATACTTGGGCATTTCGTTACCAACATGTTAAAAAGGCTACAGGATGGTGTGGTCAAAAACAAAATGTACAGCTACCACCAACCTATTCCCCCAACACATTTTCTGGGTTTGAAAACTTAAATACAGATAGAATGAGTGTTTACATGCTACCTAGGTAAGCATACCAAAAAGCAGATGCAGCTGCAGGATAACTTCAGCGGATCCTTCAGACAACAAAACAAACTCTAAAAACCAAGAGTTCCAGCAACATTTTTTTGGAACTCATTTAGCAAAAGCAACCCCTAAAATAGAAATCTGACCACCGTATAGTTTGCATTTTACTTTGCGTTTGTGGGTATTGTATAATGCGCATGCTGGAATTATAGATACATCTTGAGAAAGTGAAAATTATATTTTGCCTGTACCAGTTTCCTATGGGGTCTACTACCATGACAAAAAGCTCAAAAGGAAGAGTAGGACATCTCAAGATTTGGCCTGAAAGTCTGTTGTGTTGGGTCCATAGAAAATTCAATTCACCTGAAAGTGAAATATTGGTGCCTTTCCACTCTCCTATGGAAACATCAATGAAATGTCATCTATGTTCTCATGCCTACGCTAATGTACCCTAATTTGGGGTTGGCCGAAGTTCCTAAAGCGTCATATAACCTTCACTATGGTTTTACTAAAGTGACACTATGTGTCCTTCAAGTCTACAGGAACTGCATGCAACCAGCACACCATCCCAGTTATCTACTTGGATGGCATCCTGGGTAAAGATTACAGAAAGAAAGAGCTATGTAAAGTATCCTACTGGTGGCATTTATTTCCCTTTCTCTGTCTTCACCTCCTCTTCCCACTTTCTACAGAGATCTAGATTTGCAAACTTGAGCTCTATGAGAAATTAATATTGGCAATGTGAAGTATGTGATGTTAGATTCTTTGAAATCACACAGACATAATTGGAACCATGGGATGTCTTCTCAGTGTATCGAGATCCAATGAAAAAGTAAACCAAAAAAATGTAGGCATGATCAATAGCAATATAAAAGTTGCTCTTTGTCACATTTGAACCATGCACTAGTTTAGGGCTTCTATACCACTTTTCCAGGTAATCTGCAACAATTTTTAGAAGTTAATTAACAAGCATGCATAACCTTTCATTCATACAGACCCACTCATTTTGGACTAAGCGCTCACCAACAGAAACTAAATCCAATCTGAGCAAAAGTGAAAGACACCTATGCAATTTATAGCTATTCTAAGAAGATTACTGGTAGCCAATAATCTTGTATTACGCAATTTGATTTGAACTCCATGAAAGGACCTCTTTATCCCATCAGACTGCATGCAAAACTTCAGGTCAAGCTCGTCCTGTGCTTTCATTTGTTGCTTTGTCCTTTAACATACCAATGCCGTGTTTTTCCATGAGCGCAATAAGATCAGCTTCTGTCAGGAGCTGCGGGGGGCTAGTCTCGCCATCTACCATCTCAATTGTGGTGGGCTGGAACTGTGAGCCCATTTCATACACTGGTATGACCTACATGGAACATAATGTACATTGTAATTCACCTATAGAGCACATATACAACAACTATATTTAATAAAGAAGGAAATGACAAAAAGGAGCTCACAACTGTACTGCTCTCACATACATTCTGGATCTTATGATACTACCCAAAACAGGCTACAACAGATATTCCATATGAAGATAGCCTGTTGGTAGTAAACAAGTAGATACCTTTGCCATAGTGCATTCAGAAAAACTAAGATTTGCTGAGGCATATATTTCTGCAAAAGAGCCTCCCACCCTAGCAAAATTAAGAGGGTCACCTTGGTGTTCCACTTGTCGTAAGGGTAAACATCAAGATAGTTCCTGGCAATGATCATCAGCCCATGAGCCACAAAGCGCTCAGCTGCAATGTCAATCTCCACCGTGGTTTCCATGCCCTGAGCATCTTGGGAGCAGCAAGCCAGGAAATGGCGTACAATGAATTCGTATATCCGCTGCTCATTCCCCTAAAATGAGAGACAGAGAAAGTAAGGAGATTACAAAACTCAGCAGACAACATATGAAGACAAAAGAGCACGCCAGATTGCGTGTTGTATAATTTACCAGCACAATTGGGAATTAGTTGGTGCTTCACAGAAAAAACAATACTTGCACTCTTATTTCCTTTGAATGTTGACAGCAAGCCATCCTTCAGTCCTAAACCTACTCCCCTTCCAACAAGCAGTTAATTTCAGTGAACTGTAAGGGTGCAGAAGAAGGACTCAGACAAAGGTGTCATGTTTGTGGCTAAAGACTTTTATTAGGTATTAGGTCTACGTGAGGGACAATCATATTGTAACAAACGATCTGACTGGCCCTCGCCGGGTCGTTACCAGCACAACAAAGACTTGCCTGCCTTCGAGGGACGCACGCCGCGCCCCTCAAGTTCCTTCCCCTTTCTTCGTCTGGCCGCCATGGAAAGGGAGAAGGGACAATGTGTAGTCCCTTTGCCCCAATCCATGGCCGCCAATTTGTTTATTTTCTTTTTTCATATCTTTTTAATGGCCGTCATGGAAAGGGAGAAGGGACTACGTGTAGTCCCTTTCTCCATGATCCCTGGCGGCCGTTTTGCTTTTTTTTGCTTGAGTTGACCAACGGTTTACACACCGTTTGTCAACTCGAGTAAAAATATTATTAGTACCCCAGTACAATGTGCTGGGGTACTAACAGCAATAGAAGCCTTGGAGGGGGGGCATTACCAGTCGGGTAATGCCCCTGAGGCTACATTAAACCCCTCTGGTTTGTAACTCCCATCCCAGGGGCATTACCCCCCGTAATACTTCCCGTCCTTGTGGTCTACTGCTTAAGTAAAGCAAGAGAAAACCTATCTTTCCCTATTCCTAAGAGGGGTTTCCCTGCCTCAACTAAAGATATAACGTGACTGTCAGGATGTCTGTTAAAGTAAAAGTGACCACCGTCCCGTGTCAAGAAAATCCTACTTCTGACCCTTGTACTATAACCTAAAGAATAACGCAGTAGTGTTCTGATCCGAGGAGAATGCCTCCCTTCTCCTGGGTTAAGTCTCCACACAAATGTTTACTTGGTGGGCCATGAGAATGTCTTCCTTCTCCTGGATGACAGTCTCAAACAGCCTGGCGGAATTACTCCCTCGCCCAGGTCATTAAGTTCCAAAACAATATTAAACAATGTTCACTTTCTCAGTGGGACAAGAGAATGTTTCCCTTCTCGTGGCCTTTGGTCTCAGTCTCAAAAAAGATCCGGGGAAAGAAAATCTTTCCTAACAAGTCACTCAAAAAAGAAACATTGAACCAACCTTGGAGCTAGCGAAAGGTTTAGGACACCCAAAAAGGTAAGGAGCTAAAGCCCCACAATGAAATTCTGTCTGTACACTTCCCCTTCGGGTCTTGGGTTGTTAGGAAATATTTTCTTTTTGCAGCCTTCCCTCCATTGACATCAATGGAACCCCTCTCTTCCCACCTTTTTGCTATGTCTTAAAACCTGTCCTGACCTGAGGTAAGTAAAGCCTTTCTACTACACTTTCCTTGCTCAGCTCATATCTTTTGGGGCACTGTTCAGTCCATATGGCTACCAGTACAAGGGACCCTGTCCCCTTTGTGAGATTCCATAGTTGTTTTACTATGGCGTTATCACCACGTTCCAAGGGCTGGAACAGGGGGTAACGGCCCGGCAGCCCAAGTTATAGGCACGAGCAAAGTAGGGCCTATAACAAGAGCACTGGAACGTTCCTCCCCCACCCCACCCAGCCCTTGGAACAGGGTGTTTACGCCATTAGCATCCCGAGTTACCAAAGCAATAACCCAGGATGTTAAAAGAAATGTAAAAAAGGATTTTCATTCATTGACCGGGGATGCTGCGCGCGTCCCGTTCAATGAATGAAAATCCTTTGCTAAGATGGCCACCATTGTAATTGAAGGCAGGGATCCATACAGTGCCCCTCTTTCATTACCATTGTGGGCTGGAAAAATGAGAGGCAGTCAAGCGGCGGCTGTGGGTTTGCCACTGCCGCAACAATCAGGTGAGTGGGCCAGGGGACGGGGCGGTTGGCCAATAGTTAAAAAAAAGAAATGGGGGCAGGAAGATGGCGCTGTGGGGTGGGGGAGGCAGCCGGCAGGTTCTGTGGAACACTGGCTGAGATCAGATGTTTCAGCCCATGATTTGCAGAACCTTATTGGCTGTGTCCCCCGCCCAGGGTGCTACATCACTTTAAAGTGAAGTGCAGCAGAGATGCTTTGTCTCCTTTTTACTTTTGTAACATTTCTTTTTTGTTTTTTTTTGTTTTTTATTGTTTTAATCAAATGAATGATTTGTACAAAGCGTTGACTATGGCTCCAAGTGGCTTTCGGATTAATTTTCTTATGATTAACTGGAGTTTTCAGCCGACCATCGGCCCTTTTATCATTTCTCCTTTTTGGAGCATGTCTACGAATGTGGTGTAGTAGAGACTAACAGCTTAGAAAATATTTGTGTTATTTAGCAGATTCCATTGTTTAAGGAGAGTTTTCGAGTTGGATCATCACATGTTGGAGTATTTTTGATGTTGCCATTAGCCACGTCGGCTTGTCGCCACTGATCATCCTTGACCACCAGCAGTGTTCCGGCTCCAATGAAGGCTCAGACGCAAAATATTGCATGTAATATGTCCTGAGTTTTTCTGTTTCCGTGCAGCTGTGGAGAAGATGACGTATTGTTTCCTTTTCGTTTGTTTTATGACAGAGTCTACAATTGCTTGTGTCTGAAAGTCATCAAATAGCTTTGATTTTGTTAGTTGGAACGAGGTTAAGCCTCGCTCTTAGGAGGCAATTTCTGGCTTGTCTGCTCGGAAATTGTTTGATGTAGCCCTGAAGTTCATTCAGTTTTTTTTATGTTTGAGGGCAGATGGAGAGTTAGTTTGTTTTCAGAGGCTTTTTACAGGGTCTGTATCCAGTCTAGTTCTTTAATTTTCCTCTGGATCTTTGTCGGATTTAGGAGCAGTTCCTCCTCGTCGCTCTCAATTGATTTCAGAAGGGCGAGTGTGTCTTTCCTCCAGGTTTGTAGCATCTTATTTGTGCCTGTTACCAGCTCAGTTTTTATTAGTTTGTACAGCAGTGGGCTCGTGGGTAACAGGCATTTTCTGTATAGTGTCAAGGAGTTGCAGTTTATAGTCCCTTGTAAGGACAGAAGGCTCAGCTCTCTGGGGATCAAGGCTACTGGTGTAGAAGAGGGTAGGCCAAGAACTGTTCTCCAATAGTAAGCTTCCAATTTCGGCCATATATCGATCGGTAGCAGTAACATGGCTTCCGCTTCATAGTTTAGATTAGTTTAGTTTATTGATTTGTATTGCACACCAGACCCGAGGGTATGAGGGCGCATGAGCAGCATGGTTATTCAAAGCTTGGTTACAGGTTGCTTTTGAAGCGTCTGAATTTTGTTAGTGATTTGCTTGCTGGCTCCTATGTAGAGTGCATTACAATAGTCCAGTTTGGATAATACCAGGGCTCTGGCTAGTGTAATGCAACTCTGGGTGGAAAGGAAGGGTTTGGCTGCTCTTATAAGCTTACATGTGTAGGCCGTGGAGGATGCCATCAAGCTAACCTGTTTGTGGAAGGTTAGGGAGGAGTCGAGGTATATTCCTAGAGTTTTCACTTCTTTGGAAACCTTGATTAGGTTCCCATCTATGATGAAGTTAGCGTAGTTGTGGTCGAGTTTGGTTAGATTGGAGGTGGAACCAAGGATGATGAGTTCAGTTTTGTCATCATTCAGGCATAGACTGTGCGAAGCCATCCATGCCTGGATGATGAGATACACCTTGTTCACCAAGGCCAAATCCTGGCTGTAATCTCCCGTCAACGGGATGAGGATCTGTGTATCATCGGCGTAGTTGGTGTAGGTGATACCCAGGCCATCTAGATCGTCAAACAGGGACTTCGTGAACACGTTGTACAGAGTGGGGGAGACGCAAGAGCCCTGTGGGACTCCACACGTGATGGGGATGGGTTCGGCGGCAGCAGAGGAGGAGGAGGAGAAGACACGCATAGATCTGTTGTTGAGGAATGACTCAATCCAGCTAATGGCTTCTTGGGAGAAGTGGGCAGCTGAGTCTAAATCATTGCATAGGATTTTATGGTCAACTAGGTCAAACGCCGCAGAGAGGTCTAGCAAGAGTAGTAATGCAATTTTCCCGTTGTCTCTAAGGGTGTCTATTTGGGCTTTCAGGTCTATCAGGGCGGTTTCAGTCCCATGTTGGGGTCTGAAGCCTGATTGTCTTATGCCTAGGAGGTGGTTAGTTTCAAGATATTTTTGGATTTGTAGGTATGCTGTCTTGTCTAGTATTTTGAGCAGGAATGGGACGGTGGTAATCGGTCTGTAGTTGGTCAAGATGGACGGGTCGAGGGTCATGGGAATTAGAGTCTTGGAGTTGGCTGAGCGTAGGAAAAATGAGCGGGATGAATTTTTCCACTGTAATGTTTTTTTTGCTTCTCGTGGGGATGGCTGCAGCTAGTGCCAAGTTGGTTTTGGGGCTTGAGGCCTCGAGGGAGAAGGAAAGGAGATGGTGGTCAGTCCAGGATTGGGGAGTGTTATTAGTGATTGACACAGCACAGTTGTAGTCTGCTATCTAGTCAAGGGTTCTCCCTTTGTTATGGGTGGGGCTGGATACTTTTTGTGTGAAGCCTAGTTCAGACATGGTGTTACTGATGAGGGAGGCCTGGTTGTCTTTGGGTTGTCAATAACCATAGGTTATTGATGGTACTGCTTTCATTTTGTAGAAGTTTACAGCTGGAATTGTTGAAAACCGTTCAAACTTTTGGTCGATTGCTTTGCCTTTGGTAGCCAGTATCCTGATTTTTGAATGGAGGGCTTCCTGCAAGGCTGATTCTTTTTTTGAACTGTCCAATGTTATCCCCAGGTATTTGAAGCTTTGAAACTTTTCAATCTCTGACGATTGACAGTACCATTTAGTTCTGTTCTTTCAAGAATTACTATTTTATTTTTTTCCTTATTTACTTCCAGGTTGTTAGTTGTTGCATATGACAGAAGGTTGTCTAGATGACATTGTAATCCTACTGGAGTCTGGTCAATTAAAATTAGGTCGTCAGCATAGAGGAGTCTGCTTATTCGTTGTTGTCGTAACTTCGGAGGAAAAGATCTTACTAATGCTTCCGATGACTGATAGTCTCCAATGTAGGCCAAGAAGATTGAAGGGGCCAAAGGGCACCCTTGTTTGACTCCTCTATTGGTCACAATGGTAGATGACAGAGAGCCTTTTACAGTTTAATCGGACTCTAACAGTAGTGTTTGTATGGAGGGATTTGATAGGTTCCAAGATTCCTTTAGGGCAGGACCAAGCTTCAAGTTTGTTCCATAAGAGTGACCTGTCAACTCTGTCGAAAGCTTGGGTAAAGTCTATGAAAGCCATGTATAGCCTAGGACCTCCTTCCATCGTTCTACTTTTGAGGACACTTAACGTCAGGATATTGGCAGTGGTTCCCATGCTTTTCTTGAACCCCGATTGAAAGTGGTCATTGCACGGGGCATCGTTGGCCCAAGTTTGGAATCTTCTCAGCAATAGTGATCCGTAGACCTTTCCAATTGGATTAAGCAAAGCAATTGGTCGATAATGTGAAGGGTTGTTGGGGTCTCCTTTTTTGTAGATAGGAATTATGATGCCAGACGTCCAGGAGACAGGTAACGATTTAGACTCTGCACATCTTGCGAAGACTTGGCTGATAAATATTGACCAGGCAACGGAGTGGGCTTTTAAATCGATGTTAGTGATACCCTCCGGGCCCGGTGCTCTGGAATTTTTCAGTGAGGTTATTAACTCATACATTACTTCTTGGTCATCTAGTTTTTCCCAGACGGTGAAATTTTCAGTGGGATTTGATGTTTGGCTGCCTAAAGGGAGCTTAAAGGATTCCTCAATGTACTTTCTCCAGGATTTTTCACCGATTGCGTTTTGGATACTACTAGTCTTGTTCAATGATGTGGAGTTTAGTAGTGACCAAAATTCTCTCGGATTCTTTGTGCAGATGGACTTGATAATT
The DNA here is from genome assembly GCF_040938575.1 of Ambystoma mexicanum. Lineage (NCBI taxonomy): Eukaryota > Metazoa > Chordata > Amphibia > Caudata > Ambystomatidae > Ambystoma > Ambystoma mexicanum. Next base: position 1,341,024,210 of record NC_090923.1, on the reverse strand, counting down.
GCTTCTGAATCTTGTTGGTATAAGTTCAGTCGATGAGCTCTTAACCATGCACGATATGTGATTTTTGCTTGGTCACTGTTTAGCTTTGCTGCGTTTCTCAGTGCTTTTCGATAGGTCCGTCGTTTATCGACTAGCATCGTTTCGTAGGTGTGTCTTTTAGGCTCAGATAGTAAGAGCGTCTTTAGACAGGGCTTTTTATACGCTGTTAGCAGAGGGCCGTAGTCGGTCGTGTTGGTCTGGTCTTCAGTTTTGATTTTTTTGTAGTTGTTAATCAGATCGTTAATATCTTTCACCGAAAGTCAGAGTCTGTTTCCTTGCATATTCCGTTCTAGCTGGTAGTCCAGTTTCTCCTCAGGGTCGTTAGTGCTCTTCCAAGTAGTGGTTAAGAGGTTATGGTCACTTGCCTTGGTTTGAATTACCTCGAAGGATGTAATCGGGTCCAAGAATGATTTCGAGGTGAAAATGTGGTCGATTGTAGATTTAATCGTCCCGTTTGACCAAGTCGGTGGCCGATCCGGATTGGGAAAAACTATATCAAGGTTTTGCAACTTTCTTGAATTCATTAACTTTAGCCACTGCACTCCTCTGTGGTCTGCTGGAGTGAAGTTTCTTTTAGGTTTTTGCAGAGCAGCTGTTGAGTTTAGGTCCCCACATATTAGTAGGTTCGATACTTGGTGGATTGCCAGGATTTCGTCAATAGCCATTTCAAGTTCCTTCAAAAAGATTGCGGGTCCGATTTTTGCCGGATTCCAGTAAGTATTTAGAATGGCCATTGGCGTATCTTGTGTTTTCTGGTCAAGTTCCGGTTTATGAGTCCATGTTAGGAGGAACGTTAAAAAAGACTGGTTTGCCGTAAGTACTTTGTCCAGCTTTAATCCGTGGCCAATGCTTGTTTGCTCTTACGTCAGAAAATTGATTTTGGTTTGATTGCGTCCTTAAATTTGGGTGGGGCGACTCTAGTTTCTGGTCATGGTTTTGTAGTCTTGGAGAAGAATTTGAATATCGATAGACATTTTTCTGAGACCACATCTGTTTCTCTCATGTGGCTCTTGTGGGTTTCTAGCTTCCCTGTTTGCTTGATGGGACAGTAGACGCTCTGGGATTATTGAGGCTCGTGTCTCAGTTCGTGGGGTTTGTCTGCTTTCTTTCAGATCCGTGAGATCGTATCCTAGTCTAAGCAATTTGTTTGCCTCTTCTCTTAGCAACTCTTTGGCCGTTTTAGATGAGATATACAAGTAAGTTAACGCTCTGCCATTCTTGTGACTAGGGTCAACTATCTTTAGGTCTTCAGTTGTTATTACCCTCAGTTTAGGAACATAGTGGAACAAGGTTAACACAGAGCTTCTGTTTAGGATCACGTCATCATGATTTCCTTCAATTTGTTCTAACTTATATCGCCGCCACCACTCGGGCTTTGTGATATTTTTCTGTCTGAGAGCAATATCGATACTCAGAGGGAGACATTTTTCGAGAACGAGAGTTAGTTGGCGATCTCCTTATCTCTTTAACTCGATTGAAGCTTTCTCTGTAGCTTTTAGACCTATGTCTAACCGGTGGAACTCTCTCCCCTGAGTTTACCTGAGTTGGGGATCGAGAAGACCTTTTTTTCATTGAAGTTCGCTGCAGTTTGCCAGAAGCTTTTTTCATTTTCCTTACTCCTTTTTCAGCGATACCTAGTAGTAATGTGCTTTTGCAACATTCTTCTAGCGTCAGGAAAGAGGAGGTTTGGACCAAATTGTCGTCAGCTGTGCTCTGAGGTGGACTGTCCGGGAAGGAAACAAATGTCACTTTTCGTTCCGGGGAAGATCGTGTCTTACTTGCGGGGCCTTGTAGGACTATTTCTTCTAGGTGCTGACTAATGTTCATAAGGCTCTCGTTTCCCATGAAGTCGTCTGTTGATTTCGGTGATTGAGGGTCTTTGTTTTGCTCTCCAGATGTTTTTATCCGTTTATCTGGGTAACTTGAAGACAAACATTCTTTTGGAGGTTGAACTTCGGTTATTTTTCTTTTAAGACTGATTGGTACAGTTGGGGGTTTCGTGGGTTTAAGGGCTCTCTTTCCAGCAGTTGTCACTCTTTCTGGTTGAGGGACCTTTGTTGTAAAAATCTGGAACGGTTGTCTGTGTTTTCAGGATGTAAGCAAACAGACTCGTCTACAATTAGTAGCACTTCGTGTTCCCACTATTTCCTCCCCCTATTGCGGACCTTTTGGTTGATGATGGGTCCATTTGCCTTAAAGGGTCTGTCGGCTCACTTGGTGTAGTTAAGTCGATGGCTGGAGTTGTTTGCTCAGCCTTGTCTTTCATGGTTTTGGCCGAGGATCGCCCATCATCCTGGAAGCCAGATATCCCACCTAGACTCTGTGTTAAGGAGTTATGGTGGGGTTGGTCTTTAGCGGTCCTCCTGTGCCATTACATAGCCTTCTAGATAAATCAGTTTTGTGTCTATCATTGCTGGAAGTGTCGTATGATCTTTTAAAGTGTTATTCATGGATTCATAAAGTTTTGTAAAGGGAGCTAGTGCTATTGTGATAGCCGACATGATGGCAAAGATGTCCAGTTTTTTCGATGTAGTCTCGTTTACAGATGGTGAACCATGGTTATTCGACTTCCTTGGTGTAAGCAGTGGTGGATGAGCGGCACTCGATGTTCTTTGCTGATGATTGTTGACAGAGTTGTCCAAGGAAAAACCTCTGTGCGGGGCTCGCTGGAAAGGAGAGGATGGACGCTCTTCAGCTATGCCCCGTCCGTAGCTGCCAGGTCCATTGATGGTTAAATCTGGTTGAGACGTGGTATCCGGCACAGAGGTAAGAACGTTGTTCCCCCTTGATGTAGCTCCAGAGTTATCTTTTCCTAGTGAATTATGTGGTTCCATATCTAAGTTGGATGGATTAGTGGTAGTAGCCTTCACAGGTAGTCCGTCCTCTATGGTCGCTGAAGCGGCAGCTTTTGGTATGGGCTCTGCCGAGGTTGTTAGAGGCGCCCCATCAGGGTAGGTTTATTCGTCTTCTAGCTGCTCTTGAACGTGGGCTGGGCTTTGGAGTGGCTGGGCCGGTGGTTTCACAGTTGCCTCTAGGATCTCTTGGAGTATCGGCTCTCCATCACCCCTGCACTGGGAGTCATTTTTGCTCAGAGGGTCCTGTGGCTCGTTGGTCCCCAAGCAGTTTGTCTCTTGGGGGAGTTGAACATGGCTAGTAGGGCAGGGGGGGGGTGTTAATGGTGGATTAAACACCACTTGGCGGTCCAGCCTTCTGTATTTAGACATCGGTGGACAGTCCTGGATTGCTTCCACGATTTCCATGTCTGTTAATTCAGCTCCACGGGGCACACGATGGACGTTGTTGCCATTAAAAAAGCTCATTAGCGAGGACTGAAAAGCTGTTCGTTTTTTAGCTTTCCCCCTCTTCGTAGTCAGGGGCACGTCACCTCTGACAGTTATTTTGCTAAGGGTCTGGTTATCAGAGAGACAGGCTTTCTTTTGCAGTTCTTTTGTCCCACAGCGGCAGTTTTTCCAATTCTGTGGAGCAGAGAGGGAGAAGCCTTTGTCTTTTTCTTGGGTTTGAATTTATCAGCGGGACTGTTGAAATTACCACTAATTCAGCCGAAGGTGGCTGTTGGGTATCCGCGCCGGTTTCTTGTTTCACTCCTCCACATGGGGGTTCCAGTGCCGTGTCCTGTGGGTGTTCCTCCGGATGTTGCCTCGTCTGAGAGTCTCCTGTGTCGCAATGGACGAGGGCCCGGACCGAGATGAGGGAGCCGGGAGCGGCTTCCCCCGGCCCCTCCCCATTTCTCCAATTCCAGTCGCCTGAGTCGGCCGAGCACGGCCTCCGACGTCCTCACCAGGCGTACTGCTTGCGGCTTCCTCCGAACTCGTGAGCGCTCTAGGTGCTCTGAACGGTGACCCAGGACCCTTTCCACTGGGCAACGCCGACCCGATCACCCTTCCGGGAGTACCACGTAGGCAGGCCGTGGGGGGGGAGACTTCTCGGAGTTCGCCAGGATTGTCAACGGAGTTCCAGTGCTTTCTGGTCTCACGGGTCCCTTCACGGGGTCTTTCTGGGCTTCGACCACCTGCTGAGGAGCTGAAAGGTGGAGGTTGTGTGGAGCTTCTGCTCTTGTGTCCTTCAGCGACTGACATAGTTCGTGTTTGGTTGTTTTTCCTTTTTTTCCTCTTGGGCTTTTCACTGTGGCACGCCTTTGATCATACAGGGGCTCCGAAGGCATCTCTTCGTCAGACTCCAACTGAGGACGTGAACTGCGCAGCCTGCGCCTCTCCTCGTTCGGAGGGGAGTTAACGGCAAAGGCAGTCCTCGCAGCCTCGACTGCCATGACTGCCGGACTGCCACTCGCCGGCACTCCGCATCCGCTCCGCGGACTGTAGTGGTTCTTGTAGGTAGATTAGGAATCACTCCTCCTCCAACAGTAAAGGGCAGCGAAGACAGACTCTGCACACTAGAATAACCTGCAGGACTGCCACTCGCCGCCACTCCACGTCCGCTCCGCGGACTGTAGTGGTTCTTGTAGGTAGATTAGGAATCACTCCTCCTCCAACAGTAAAGGGCAGCGAAGACAGACTCTGCACACTAGAGTAACCTGCAGGACTGCCACTCGCCACCACTCCGCCAACATTTCTTTTACTTAGTGTCCAAAACGGGCTGGTGGCAGCAGATTTTCCTACTGTGTTTTTTCGTTTTTATATTTTGCTGCACAATGCCAGTTTTCACCCTGTCCTTTGGCCTCTTCCCACCTTCTCAGATCAGAAAATGCCATATGCGGTAAGACCTTTTCAGGGCAAAACCTCAGTATTTCTGGGTCAAAATAGAGATGTGTGTATTGTTAGGCAGGCATGGTATCACAAGTAAGGACACAGACACAAAGGTACAAGTTTCAAAACCTTTATTAAGTTTGACTGGATTTGGAGACTTCCTAGCTGGCCCCAATTCTATAATGGGAGTAGTCTCGACCATCAAAGTAAAATAAAATGGTCCAAGTCAGTCAAACAAAGGAAAAGGTCTGTGTCAGAAACCTATACTTGCCCTCACTTTAAGTGTGGGAAAATGTATGAAAATAAAGAGAGTATCAAAAGAATGTCAGAATGGCAATGAAAATGGCTCACAACTCCTTTCTCCAAGTTCAGTTCACTGGGGTTCTTACAAAGTTCCTTCAAGGTGGGTAGTATGCACAGTTCAAAGATTTTCCATAAATCTGTTAGGCTTCCCTCGCCTATTTCAATGCCAGTTCTATATGCATCACAGTTCTCTTAAATGGATTCTTTCGGGCTTCCCTCACCCGACTTCACAATTCTCAAACAAACAGATATTCACAAAGTTCCTTCTTAGTTACTTTCACAGGCTGCCCTTGCCTGTCTTCAAACACTTCAACATGGCTGAAACCCTTTCCAATCAAACAGCTCCGATTCAGAGAGCTCGGGGAGAACTCCCTTCCCCAATCTTTGTACTTCTCTTTCACAATGTTCACCTTTCAGAGACCCTCTCAACTGCATAGTATTATCACCCACATGGGTGACCACTCAGACAATAGTGTTGATTTCTCAATGGCTGTGCCTCTTGCCGGTGTTTTCGCAGAACAGGCGCTCGGCAACTCTGTTCCTCGTTTCACAAACAGTTCACTTTCACATTAGCCTTTCGGGATCTCTGCACGCTCTCTTTCCCTCGTGCCCTTTCCTTCAATGGCTTTCATTATTCACTGTTCTGTTATCTTTCAAGAAGCTTTTAAAAACGTGCCTTTTCACACAGCACTGCTCCGTTACTTTGTTTTTCATCGACTCCCTCGCAGGCTAAATGCATTCAAGCTTTCAGTTAGATGTCTTATCTTTCAATGCTTAGCCTCGTGTGTCACACTGTAGCTTTCACAATCGCGCGTATCACAAACCGGGTTCTACCTTTTTTAAAACTCACCGTCTGTGATTGCTTTCGCACATCCTTCTGTTTTCAGCCGGTCACGGTCAGGGTCTTGCCCACCTGCCCCTCTCGTATGGGCTGGCCGTCCGGGTTGGGAAATGAGCAGTTTGCTGGCACATGGAGGAAAGGGATTAGCCGGCTCCTCAGCTCCCTTCTCTGAACCGTCCCGGCTTCTTGGAGACACAGCTCCCTCACCATACTTTCCTCCTACCTCAATTTGCAGCCTGTCAGCATCTTGCCGTCCCGTTCTCCCGGCAGCCTTCTCTCAGCTGCTACTCCGTCTCGCCACCCAGCTTGCCTTCCTTCTTGGCCCCTATCTCACTCTCCGTGTCTGTCTTTGCTCCACCTTTTATAGTTTGGAAAACAGTCCATGAGTTTCAGGTGTGTGTGATTGTGACAGAATGCCTGACCCTGCCTGACGTTATTAGTACATGTTACTAGTCGTAATCGTAATCTTCTTAGTCTCAGTCTTCCTCTTCCTCGACTCTGTAGTTGGTCTGATAAGGAAAGGAGTGGAGTTTTGGGTGTTGTAGTATCCCATAAAGGTAGAGGGAATATGGGGAAAATAACTCTCAGGAAATGGGTTATACCATGTCTCCCCTTCTGTTGTATCATCCCCACTCCATGAGTACCCCCTACCAAAGTGATCCTCCTTCACTAGTCCACCCCTAGGGTTGGGATAAAATAGCAATGGCCCTTCTCTGGTCACCTGAATAAGGGATTCCTGGGGACTGAGTCGTGAAACACCTTTAGGTTTTTCACAGCATCCTGAGGGATGGGAGCATCTTGTCCCAATCCACATTCCAACCAGGGAGATGACTGTTGCTGGGCAGCTGTGGGACAAGAACCTGGATTGGACAGCCCTTGCTTGTTTGAAAGGGGCAGATCCTTACCATTGGTGGGTTGGGGCAGAAAAGGATGCAATCCGGCAGCCATTCTTCAGTGAGTTGTTTTGAGCCAAGTCCAAAAGAAAGAAAAGCACATCGCCTGAAGACCTCTGTTGAAGACAACAAGCATTGTGTAATGAAATGGGTTCCTGGTTAAAAGAGGACGCCAGATCAATGACTTGATGTATAGGTAGGTTTATTGCTGTATCCAGATACATAAGTTTCGTATATATGACAGACCACTAGCCACCCTGCCAGTCCAATATTTCCTCTTCAACTATCACTCATAGAACCACATACCAACCAGGGTTCACACTGACATCAAAGCCACACACACATCCATAGTTCCTTGACATCAACACCAATACATAAGACCACTACACCTCTCCCTCTGTTGCACCACAAAACAATACCAAAAGGATATTACTAATACACAACACTAAAAGGAAAGACATGACTTAGCGCACACCCCTACAGGCAAGGTTGCACGACCAGTGTATGGACCAACACATCACTTACCCATCAACCTACAAGACACAACGTGATTAGGCCACTACGTAAATTGCATTGGAAGATTAAACCCAGAAAACAACACAAGGAATTAAGGAATGAATGTCACATGCAAATTAACCAACAACATGCACCCAGAACAGATACAATAAGACACTACCATTGGATGGTGTAACAACGAGCAAGTCGCTACACCACACACACTTCAGAAACAGTTAATAAACCATGCAATATGCATTATAAACACCCCCGGGGCATGGCCTGCAGCCATGCAGTGAGGCTGACTTTCTTGTGGGCTCCCGCCTGATCCTAATAAAAGATGTGCTATAGTGTCTGATTCAGCGTGGAAAGGCAGTGAATTCGGGTCGGACTGTTGCCTGACTGGGGCGGTGGTGCGGCTGCTGCTGAAATCCGAGGCTGTGAGCTGCGGGGAGGTGAGACAACGCAGCCTGAGATGCTGCTGCCCGAGACCACAAGATGGCAGCCGCTGCCTTTTGGTGAGCGAGGTGGAGCATGCTGTGGCTACCGACACGAGCGGGGCACAGTGAGCGAAGGCTGACAACAAGGGACCCGGCCTGAGTGCCGCGGGCGCCTAGAGTTGGTGGCCTGCAGCATTTGAAGATCCGGCAACATCATCATCATCAGGGAGGCCCTGGCCTGCAGACGGCGTCGGCAAAGGACGGATGCCGTTGTGCAGCTAGAGAGCGCAGCGTGGATCAGAGGTGGCACACAGTGTTGGAGACCAGCGGCGTGGGGCGGGAGAATGGGGCCCGCTGTGTGAAGTGTGCTCCTGCTGAAACTGCTGGAGTGCAGTCGGGTGCCACCCGGCAAGAGGGAGCAGGGCCCTTGAAAAGGCCATAGGTGGGACAATCCCTACGGGTGAAGTGGCCTGGGGCGTGGAGGGGTGTGTTGCACACCTCCCAAGCGTCAACCGGGCCTGTTCAATGGAGAAGGGCTTCAGGAAGAGATGGGGTCCCTTTCGAGTCAGTCCTTGGCAGGACCTGGACTGGGACTTCAGGGGTAGTGGTGAGATGCTGTGGTGGCCGACTGGCTGGCGGCCCTGAAGAGCCCACAACTACTTTGTGCTCACCGGTGTTGAGTGCGCCTGAGGGTGTGGAGGCGCTTCCTGGTTGTATTAGCGGCCAGTCGCCTCGCCTGCCCCTGTGGTGGGGGTGACAGCTGCCCTTCACTCCTGCTCGGGACGGTGCTGGAACCTGTTGTTGCTGGGGACGGGGCCCTACCTAGCCCCACACCATAACGGGGGCATTGGGTGGCTTCCTACTGCTACAGGACTGTACGTTGTTGGATGGCGGTCTGCGCCCCAATCTCATTGCTATATGCCGGACAAACATCGCTGTGGTGGGGGCAAGCGGACAATGATGGAGGTGAGGAGATTGTCGGATCGGATAGGGTACATGGAAATACAGGTGTGTGAAAGCACACCCAACATCACTGCGGCTGAGGTTCATGTGTCTGAGCTGATGGACAGAGTGTGTGTGTGTTGGAACGCAGAGTGGAAGACCCCGAGGGGCAAGCCAGGAGGAGCAATATCAGGATCCTCGGACTGCCTGAGGGCGAAGAAGACAACAACCTGACCTCCTATGTCGTACTTTTGCATGAAGTGGGTCCAGGGATGCTGACGCAGGGATTCATTTGGAGAGAGTGCACAGGTCATTGGCTCGAAGACTGCCCCCGGGAACCCCTCCAAGGCCCGTGATCGCGAAGATCATGAATTTCAAGGATAGGGAACGGATCCTGGTTTTTTTTCTAGGGCAGGAGGTAGTCATTCACTTCTTGTCTCTCCCGGTCGCATATTCCTTGGACGATGGGATTATTAGAGGTCCTTGCCGCCCTGGAAGCTGCTAGAGGTACGCTAAGTAAACATCACCAAATGAATGCTGAAATACATACTAAAACAAACTTACTTAAGGACTCGATAAATTACATCAACAAATTGCTTGTTTTAGGCAAAATCTGTGATTACAATTCTGCTTTGCTTGACTTAGAGCCCACACATGTGAATTCTCTTGACGCCACCCCCTCTCCACAAATGAATTAATTAGCGACCAATATGAATGTTAGCTCTGAATCTGCTCATATGTATATTACTGATGTTCCACTTATCTTTCATCCCCTAATAACTGACAAGGTTTTAATGAAAGAAGTCTCTACTCACATACTAGACGTACCTAAAAAGCTGCCCATCTCTCACATCAATATTAAGTTCCTCCTTATAAACACCAGATCCCTAGTTAAACATGCCTTAGAGATCGCTGAACATATTGACGAACATAATATTGATATCTGTGCTATTTCGGAGACTTGGGCTCATATAGCAGCAGGGCCCTCCCCCAACCTAGCCATCCTCCCCCAGGCTATTTTATGATTAGAAGTGATAGGAAGGATGGCAGGGGAGGGGGTGTTGCTCTTATACATAAACTAACTTTTAATATATGGGAAAGCAGGGAATTTGTTATGGAAGGAGTTGATTCTCTATGTATTAAAACTAGTTTGCATGCTGAAAGCACACTGAATATACTCCTAATATACAAACCCCCTACTGTAACCACAGACTTTGTGAAGAATATTTCAACTTTTCTGCTCTCCACCCTTAAAGCTAATGCAAAATACTTACTTCTAATGTATGGTTCAACCATAAGGAATACAAGAATGCGCGTGAACTGCAAGATGTATTAGATGAATTGGGTTTTGCACAATTCATTCAAGAGCCAACACACATTATGTGCCATACCCTGGATTGGTTGGCTGGTCATGCCATTAAAATTAATGAAATACCAGCATCACCTTGCCCTTGGTCGGACAATTTTTTTGTTAACTTTGGTATTACGGTATACCCTCCTACTAAATATAGATGCCAAAAAAACACTGAAATACTATACCGTAATCTGAAAAATATCTCAAGATCTTAAAAAAGCTTGCGTAATGCCCATCTTAAAAAAGCAAAGTCTTTCAGTTGATCTGCCCAATCATTATAGGCCTATCACTAATACTGCTTTTTTACTTAAGATTCTTAATCGTGTGGCCTACATACAGATTTCAGATAATCTAAAAACGTATCCCATACTAAATGATCACCAGACTGGTTTCCGGGTCGGCTTTGGTACGGAGATCGCCCTTCTTGAACTTAAATCTAAATTACTGGCCCGTATGGATCGAAATGAGGCATCTCTACTTATGTTGCTTGATCTCTCTGCGGCATTCTGCCTGGTGGACCAATCGATTATGTCCACCAGGTTGCACCAAGTTGCTCATTTTTCTCCTCTTGCAGTTAAATGGGCCTCATCATTCCTTAATAATCGTGACAGTAAGGTGTTCTGTGGCATGGATGAGTCTGAATCTATTACGATTTCCTGCGGGGTGCAGCAGGGGGCCTGTACCTCTCTCTGTTTCTACAAAATTTTTACAGCTCCTCTATTTGCTATATTAGACCATGAGAATGTAATATTTACCAACTACGCGGATGACATTCAATGTGTCATCCTGTTATCTGGTTCATATGGCTTGGATGAGCTGGCCATTAAAAAAGTCTTCACCATCATCGAAACCTGGAAGGTCCATAACAAGTTGGCTCTAAACATATCTAAAACTGAGCTCCTAGTTATTGGATCCTCTCACATACTGAATAAACTTGGTCCATGCTATGAAAGCTTTCAACTGGGAGAAGAAACTATCTTCCCACTTAAAAAAGTCAAAACACTTGGCGTCACTTTTTATCAGCGATTGTCTATGAAACAACATGTTAGCAGCTTGGTCTCATCATGTGCCTATTACATAAAACTATTAGCTCACCTAAGACCTTTTATATCACAAGAAAACACAGAGAGACTATTGCTAGAGCAATAACAGGGTCTAGAATTGACTATTACTGAAGTCTCCTAATAGGCTTGGACAAAACTGATCGGAATAAACTTCAAGTGTGCCAAAATGGAGCTGTCAGAGTTGTTATGAAACTCAAACGTAGAGATCAAGTCACGCCTGCAAGACGTGCTCTCCATTGGCTTCCCGTGGAGTCTAGAATTCTGTTTAGGACCCTGACCATAATTCAAAAATGTAGACAGGGGAATATGCCAGATTATCTACAACAGCTTCTCCCATTGAGAACAAATATAAGAGCTTTAAGATCTAGTAATCAACATCTCGTATTTGTTCCAAAAAGCCGTACCGTGAAAGTGGCCAACTCAGCCTTCTTTGCTATTGAGCCTAAGGTCTGGAACACCCTTCCCTTAGAGATGAGAAGCATTGAATCACTAGAGTTGAAAAAAAAGAAAAATCTTACAATTCACCTTTTTAATTAATCTCTTTTAATTCTTTTACTGGTACTCTTACTTTTATCTGACTTCCTGCTCCTTGATTTCTGTTTTTCGTGTTGTTTTGTCTTGTAACGCCCTCACGCCTTTGGGTCTATGGCCCCGCTAAATAAAGGTTGTAAAGTAAACTGTGCGTGCATCAGCGAATCTGGAAATATATACTGACTACGCAGCGTTGGTGCAGAAGTGTATGGCCATGTTCGGCCCCACCAAAAATGGCTGCTCAGGGCGAAAATAGAGTATATGCTCATTTAACCGGTGAAGCTTAAGGTACTCCACAACAGCAGATCTCACTTTTTTTGACAACACGGGAGCGGCACACTCCTGGATGGATGCTCTGGAAATTGCACAGCTGTCGGACCAAGGGACCAATGCCCTGTGACATTTCAGCGCTTCGGAATGGACAAACAGTGCTTCTGCTACAATGCGCTAGGCAATGTTTAAGAATTAAAGAGCAGGGGCTACCTGTTTAACATCTTTGTAAACTCTGCAAGCGCAGGCAGCTGCCTGCGCTGGATGCTGGAGCACCCCAAGAGACGATCTTTCTGATGCCTGGTTTTTGGCATCTTGTGGCTGCGCACCACCCTGGGTCGGAAGGGAGGGAACGGGAGATGCAGCAGGGCCCGAGTGGGTTTCATGCCACTGGGCCTTTGGGTTCTGGTTTGGGGGAAGGGTTCTGGTTTGACTCTCCCTGTTTTCTTCTGTTTTATCATCTTTTTCAGAGCGCAGTTGCCCTGGTTGTTAATGGGTTTTGGGGTTTTCTCAGTTGGCATTGAGAGTCAGAGCACTGCGGTAGTGGTTAGCCCAGTGAGCATAATTTCCCAAATATTTGCACCACAGCGCAAATTGATTGTGCAGCGGCAACGCTGTAGGGTCTTGGTGGGTTCACTGGAGATCATTGGGGATGCAGAGCATTGGACCTGGAAAAGGGTGAGTCTGTGGGGACAAGCAGGACCCTGAAGATGGGGGGAAGTATGGCTAGCGATCAGAAGATCATTACGTGGAACGTTAGGGACCTCAATAGTTATGTGAGGAGAATGCCTATTTGAGGAGGATTGAGGAATACATTGCGTCATTACAGGTTACGCAACTCTTGAGGACAATCTGCCACACCTTTTGGACATCATAGATCAGTTTGCTGGGATCTCGAGCATTTGCGTGAGCTGTGATAACTCCTGCTTGTTCCCTTTGGCGGAACTCATGAGCCTTAGCAGCGCAGAGCTGCCGGACTTGGGTTTGGAATGGCAGATGGAGACTTTTAAGTATCTGGGGGTCAATATTAGGCATGACATGGCGGCTTCCCATGTACATAACACGCTGACAGTGTGGGACGGTGTACTTAAATCAATGTTATTTTGGCAAAGACTACTTCTGTCGGTGATGGGCAGGCTGGCCCTACTCAAAATGGTGGTGTTATACCACTACACTAATATAACCTATGTTATGTCCAGATGTTTTTTGTAGCTCTAGACTCAGCCGTGAGATCGTTTTTGTGGGGGAGGGGAGGAGAGGAGCAGGATTGGGCTGGGCACCATGCAGAGGGATTTTGTTGAAGGAGGGATAGGTCTGCCCTACTTCGAGTTATATTACCCGGCAGGCCAGCTGCAATTTGTGGTAGGTTGGCTGGCGGACAAAGTTACACTGAATTCGATGCTCCTCCGGCCGTCACTCCAGCGATTCCTGAAGGAGATCCTATGGTTTACGGATACTGGTGTCTCGCCTGACTCATGGCTCCTTCAGCTGGGTTTAATCCTGTGGCGCAGAACATGGAACAGACTGGGCATTCCAGACCCCTATTGGCCCAACATTCTGCTTGTGGCGTTTACTGGGAAAGTGCTTGCGCCTATGTTTAGGATCAGGAGGTACTGGGAGGGCCATGGGCTGATCACGCTGGGTGATTTGCTGGCAGATGGGAAATTGATGGACTTCGCCAGTCTGCAGCACTGCACAGGCATACACATGGGTCAATTTTTGCTGTATCAGAGCCTAGTGAGGAACACTGCAGTTAGATGGACAGATTTCCTGACGGGCATGGAGGGGTATAAAACACTGAAATCCCTGTACGAAGTGGCCCGAGGGGCGCCACTTGGTTTCTAGATTGTGCCAATTATTTCTGAATCGGCACAGTGCGTCAACCTTGGAGTACGTTCAAAATGGGAGGCAGATATCAGTAGGTCACTCTTAGATGCGGAATGGACACACGCATTGGGATCCATCAAGAGGGTTTCTAGGAACTTCAGATTTTAGCTGGTACAGCTATATGTTACGCACAGAGCCTTTCTGACCCCTCACAGCATTTCCCGGATTTGGTGGGGCGGGATGTTGAACTGTCCGAGATGTGAGCATGATGTTGTCGATTTTTTTCACATGTTTTGGTCATGCTCGGTCATTACCAGATTTTGGCTGGCAGTAACAAATAGTGTGGTTGGGTGGGCCGGGATACTGATGCAAGTTTGGCCTTTTGGTTATAACCTAAGGGGAGGAAGCATACAGCACACCTCACTCGCATGAAAGATCTCATCTTTGTACTGGCCAAGCGAAGGATTGCAATGGCTTGGAAGTCGGCTGAGAGTCCCAGGGTTGAGGCTTGGCGGGTGGATCTAGAGCGATGGGCTCTGGCGGAGTCTGCTGTCTGGCACAGAGTGGTGCATAGCAGGCTGAGAGAAGAGAGCATATATGTGGATGCCTGGGACGCATTGGTGCAGGCATTATTTCCCCTGTCTGATACACGTCCTCCATTAGTGCGCTCCATTACAGATGACATGGGCCTGGTCAGGGGGTTTGGGCAGGACAAAGAGGGACTGGGAGGATACCCGGGGTCGGGTGGGGGGGGCCACGGAGGTGGATCTGGTGCGCACGTGCTTAGGGGGGCTATTGGCAGTGTGCTTGATTACCATGCCGTCATGGGTGTATTTGGATAGTTATTGTGCTGCTGCATATGTCCTCAGGCCATAGTTTGCTCACTGACTACCATATCGGGAGACAAATGCGCAGGTGGGAGGCAGTGGTGGTAGGAGAAGGGGGTTGGGACGGACTACGCTCAAGTGGTATTGCTGCAGAACATTTGGTTAACCTGTCGTGCCTCCAGTCAGAACATTATGGTCATTACCATTGTAAAGCAGGTGGACTATGTAGACTATATTAAGGGTGGGATTTGGCAGTATGTTACTGCACCTTGGGAGTTTATTTTATTGAGCATTTGTAAGGTGCTTATACAATAGAATTGTGTTTCAAAGTGACGCAAGGCTGAAGGGAACAGGGGAAATAATAACAATGGCAAAAACAGTGCATATACATTTGTGGTCCTACTAGGTCTGGTGGCATTCGGACGTGTAAGTGCATTGAGGAGATGTGCAGGGGATGGGGATGGAAGGAGGGGGGAGCAGAGGCGTGGATAAGTGCTGGAGCAGGGCCCGGGAGGGAAGTACTAAGGGGAGCCAAGGAGGAGAACATCAGGCTAAGTGCTAGTGCTGGCAACTGGGTGTGATTTGGAGCCGCCAAGAAGGTTCCCGCAAGAGGGCAGTCCAGGCGGGATATAGGGGGGTGCTGGTATTGACTGGGAGGAAGTGCCTGGGATCCTGTGAGATTCATGAGGATCAGGAGCAGAGGCGTGGATAAGTGCTGGAGGAGGGCCCGGGAGGGAAGTACTAAGGTGAGCCTAGGAGGAGAACATCAGGCTAAGTGCTAGAGCAGGCAACTGGGTGTGATTTGGAGCCGCCAAGCAGGGGTCCGCAAGAGGGCAGTCCAGGGGGGTTTTGGGGGGGTGCTGGTATTGACTGCGAGGAAGTGCCTGGGATCCTGTGAGATTCATGAGGATCAGGCCACCGGTCACAGCAGCAGTGGGGTGATTTGAAAGGAAAGAGGCAGAGAAGAGCAGTTTTGAGAGAGTTGGAGTTAGAGGAGCGTAGGGCCCTAGCAGGGGAGTATTTAGGGAGGGAAAGTTGGAGATAGCGTGGTCCCAGAACCCAGAAGGCCTAGTGGATTATGCAGAGGGTCTTGAATTTGATCCTTGCAACCACTGGCAGCCAGTGGAGAGATACGGTCCCTGGGCTTGAGGCCAAGGATAAGATTTACAGCCCTATTCTGGATGGGCGAAGAGAGGAAAGAGAGCGATTGAGAAAGAGGCTGTTGAGGAAGTCCAGTCTGGAGAGGACCAGAGCTCTGGAGACATTGAGCTTCTGGGGGAAGGTGAGAAAAGGAAGAATGCCTCTGAGGAGGTGGAGCTGGAAGTGGGACTTCTTGGTAAGGTCCATGATGTGAGGGGTGAAGGAGAGAGCAGAAACGAAGATGAGCCCGATGTTTTTTGACCTCACATAATGGTTGGGGTTGAGGGCCGAAAGATGGTGGCCAGAGGGTAGGAGGGAAAAAAGGGCAAAGGTGTCCTGATGAGGAGGATCTCTGTCTTACTGCCACTGAGACATTGATCGTTCACTGCACACCATGCCTGAATGGTGGAGAGACAGTCAGGGATGAGAGAGGAGGAAGAGGGGCAACTAGTGGGGAGTTTGAAGGAAAGCTGTGTGTCATCGGCATAACATTGGAAATGAGGAGAGAAGGAGATCAGGTGAGCAAGAGGGGCGAGATAGATATTGAAGAGCCATGGTGATAGGTTAGAGCTCTGAGGGCCGCCACAGGTAGAGAGGGTGGTGGTGGAGAAGAAAGGGCCCGGATGCAGCTGGGAAGGGTGGTTAGTGAGGAAGGGGGTCAGCCAATCCAGTGCCCGGTCAGTGATGCCGAGGGTGTCCCCGAGTCGTTTTATGAGGATAGAATGCTTGACCATGTCAAAGGCAGAGGAGAGATCAAGGAGAATGAGAAGAGTTGGAGTCGAGATTTGCAAGCATGGTTTCACAGGTGTTCAGGAGAGCAATTTCCGTGCCTCTGGATGCTCGGAATCCAGATTGATGTTCATGAAGGCACCCAACAAGATCAGTGTGGAGGATCAGTTGGGGGAGGACAAACTTCTTCAAGAGTTTACCCAGGAAGGGGGTAGTGGAACTAGGGCAATAGTTAGCCGGAGAGGAGGGGTCAGCAGATGGCTTTTTTTTTTTTAGAGTGGGTGCACAACGGAGTGCTTGAGGGATAGTAGGAAAGAGCCAGTTGCAAAGGAGTGGTTACAGAAGTCAGCAAGACCCGGGGCGAGAGAGGAGATGCTGTCCTTAATGGTTATGAGGAGCAGGGGACCACCTGTTTGGAGGAGGCCTTCATAGAGAGGACCTCTTTAGAGACCTCATCCAGTGTTATGGGCAGGAGGGAGGGGGGCGGGAGGAGCGGGGCCAAGGGAGACAGGGGAGCAGGCTTTGGAGTGGAGATGGGGTGGAGGAGAGTGATGACAGGATGTCATGAGTTTTAGATGTGAAATGGGAGGCCAACACAGTGCAGAGAGCCCGGGAAGCAAGGAGAGGGGTGGAAACTGCAAATGGATTGGCGAGTTCCTTGCAGATTTTGAAAAGTTTGGTCGTGTTGTTAGTGGCTCCAGAGATGTGAGCTTGGATGTGGGCTCACTTCCTGGAGCGGATAGAGAAGCGATATTGCCTTTGGCGCATGCAGCAGGCCAGTTTGTCAGAGTATAAGCCCAAGGACTGCCACTTCCGTTCAGCAACTCTGCACTTGCATTTCAGAGATGCTAGATCAGTCGTACCAGCTGTTGTTCTTGGAGGCAGGTTTTAGGTGGAGCCTCATCGCAGGGGCAAGGATGCCAAGGGTGTTAGAAATGGTGAGGTGCAGGTTAGCAAGAACAGAGTCAGAGGGAAAGTCAGAAGCAGGGGTGAGAGGGGGGATGAAGGTGGAGGCAAAATCAGCTTCCTCGGTCGAACGATGTTGAAGGAGGCTGGCACTGCTGGGGATGGCTCGGATAGAGGGTCAAGGGACCCCAGGCGGGAAGAAAGGAGAGTGGTCAGACCAGGAGAGAGGGGGTGGGGGTGACCTGATCAGAGATAGGGATGTCACTGGAAATAAGGGCATTAAGAGTGTGGCCGGCAGAGGAAGAATAGTGAGAGAGAGGGAGTCACAGAGGACCCGGAAATGAGAGGAGGATGATTCAAGAGAGTCGAGTTGGATGTGGAAGTCACCAAGGAAGAGGAGTTTGGAAGAAGAGGTTGAGAGAGATGAAGCGAGGTTGGCCCATTCAGAGAGGAAGAGGGAGATAAGGCCAGGGGGTCTGTAGAGAGTGGCGAGAGAGAGAGAGAGCAGGTGAGAACCCAAGTGTACAGACGAGGCATTCAAAAGAGGAGTACGACTGAGTAAGAATCATGGAAGCAGGGGCCCACTCATGGAAGATCAGGGGCACTCTACCTACAGGCCTGTTGGGTCTGAGTTTGGAGAGGATTTTGTAGCCCTTAGGGAGGAGACTGTCAAGAGCAGTGACAGAGCTGGCATTGAACCATGCCTCGTAAGAGTGAGGACGTCCAGGTCAAGGTCTTCGAAAAGGAGACCGATGTCAGAGGGAAGTTTGACAGAAGAGCAAGCATTCAGATCAGCTAAGTGAAGCTGGTTACCACCTTTGAAGGTTTTCCAAGGGGATGTACAGGGCTGTGGTACTCCCATTGGTGGTGGTGGAGAGGTGAGAGGAGAGGAAGAAGGGGTGGCAGGAGAAGGTAGGAAGTTTATGAGAGAGGGCAGGCGCCGGTCGAGAAGACAAAGAGTAGGTTGAGAACCTTGGGCCATGTTAGTGCCATTGTGATAGGCATTAATGATACATCTAGAGGATAAGAAGTATGCCAGGAGTACATCCCACCTAGTGCCACCATGAATGGGTGAGGAGAAGAAAGGGGAGAGAGTGGAGACCAGATGGGGGGTCCATAGGTCAGGAGAGGGGACAGAAAGGAGGATGTCCGTAATAGTCTGCCTGAAGTGGCATTGACAAAGGTGTTAGCAATAGGTAGGCCTGGATTAGAGTCCAAGAGAGCTTTTTTCCATTTTCTTCTTCCAGACTTCTTGAGCAGGGTAGAATAGGTGATAGAATAGAAGTAAGAATAGTTAGGAGTGATAGAGAGTGCAATGGGAATAGTGGAGGGGAGAGAGCGAGATAAACAGGAGAGCTGCACAGTGCACGGGAACTCACCAAGTGGCCTAGCAGCCTGGAAGGCAAAGAAGGAGGAGGCATGACATGGAAGACAATCAGTACTAAGAATTAAGAGCACAGCTAAATTCGAATATCCCAAAAAGCACTAAATACAGCACACAATGGAGGATGCGCAGATTTAAGAGCACACTAAAACTCAAATTACAAGCAAGCACCAGGATGCAGCACAAGATGGTGAGTGCACAGATTTAGAGCACACCTACATCCGACACTTAAATGCAGCAGAAAGCAGTTAATGAATGGAAGAAGCACAGTCGGACAGACATTACACGGGGTGCATGAGTTACAATAGGCTTAGATAGTCCAGGTCAGACCGACAGCACCAGAGAACCAAAGTGTGGTAGGTAACAAATTAGACACATTTACAGAGGCTCAACCAGATCAGACTATCCACGGAACTATACAAATGAAGCAGAAAAGTGAGCAATTAAAAACTAAGGTACCAGACACATGCTGCAGTGATGGAGGGAGTCCTGAAGCTCCGCTATTCTAGAGATAGCAGGTCAGTTAATGCAGTCAGAGTTCATAGAATGAAGGCAGCTGCAGAGGCACCTAGTGCCGGAGAGGAGGAAGTTAAGTGGGGTAGTATCAAGAGAAGGGGAAGCAGGGTGCCATAAAGCCACACCTAAAACAACATGAGCCACGCACATATAACAGAAATGGACAACTGCCTGTGATCCGTGTGGCATATAGCTGCACCAAACCATTCATAAACCAAAATTGACAAGACATGAACACTGCCTGTGATCCGTGTGTCATGCAGCTCCACACCAAACATAAGTAATTATAAACAAACAGCCACACACCCCAGGTGTCACACTACCACAACAAATCAACCATCCAGGATTAAGCTAACCGGACAACAAAATAGGTCAAACTGGATATGAACACACACAAAAATCGCTTATTAATGCAATGAAGAAGTAACCTTGTATTAGATCCTCAAAGTGGGGCCCATATAAAAGCATACCAGTCCCAATATTCCTGTGCGAATAATCCACACCCTCAAGTCCAAGTTCCAATATTTTTGTGCGAATACCCATCACGTTACAATGTCTCAAAATGCAGCCTGAATAATGACCCAGAACACTGTGCACATGAAACCTGAATACAATAGGCTGGAGACGCTAACCCACCTAGTTACACATGAGGCCACACCATAAACACAACAGCATCGAAATGACAGGCTTCCTAGACCTAACCATGAACCTTAACACCCACCTAAAGGAGCCTTTCTCCTAAGTTATGAGAGCACTATGAATAACAAAGACAACAGCAATTAAAAACACTGGCCGCACCCCACAGAATTTCCAAGTAATTACTCCTCATGAATGCTGAGGTTCCTCATCTCTTGATACAAAGCCCATAAATCAGGATCCAGGTCACGAAGATTTTTAAAATATCTTTTACAAGATGAACATGTATATACTCTGACCAGGCTGCATCTACTATATACCCCACACTCCTGAGGTATGCCTGCCACTCCCAACTCGTCTTGCCCACCATTAGAGGCTGATGCCCTATTCCTCGTCAGTCACCATCATCCTTTGATCCGTCCTCTTACCGCTGGTTCCCTGCACCATCACCACCAACGGCCCACGTGTCGGAAAGTAAATAGAGCTGCCCGGCCACACTTTTCTCTTCTTGGGAGCCACTTACATTTGAGTGCGAGTGGATCGCTGAGAAGCAGTGGCTGCCCCTTTGCACTCCCTCCCACCCCTGCACTTCTGCATCACCTGCAAGACGACCACCTTGTCGCCACAAAGTAATGAAGTGGGCTTCCGGTTAACAGAGAATGCCAGATCTGGGACTTGATGTATAGGTAGGTTTATTGCTGGTCCCAGATACATATGGTAAGTACAAATTGCAGACCACTGACCACCCACACCCTGCCAGTACATTCCTTCCTCTCCATCACTCCTAGAACCACACACGCACAAGGGTTCAGCACAGACATCACAGCTACGTTTCCATGACATCATAACCAACACATAAGGTCACATCTTCTCCAACCAAGTCCCTTCGAAGCCCTGTCCCTCTGCATCGACCTTCAGCAAGCCTTCATCAATGTTTCAACCATTGGGTTGGTGGGACCAGCCAGTTCAGACCCCTACAAGAAGATTCTGTCATCATTGCATATCCCGGGACATTCCTGTGGGTTTGCTAGCTTCATCCAAGCAATCTCCGGTGCATAAGCCCCCATTCCGAGTTGTAACTAGGAAATCAGCGTGCCATCTACTTATGAACCAAGTTCCATCCCCCTTCATCTGCTGCTTTACAACACAAAGAGATGCCTTTCTTGAGCAGAGGAGTCTTCATCGCTAGAAGTGTCCCCTGCCACCCACTGATTACTGTGTTACTCACTGCACCTGCAGCCCATGGAACCCCCTATAACTGGACCACCATCTGCAGTGGGCCCAGCGATTCTGAGGACCCTAGGTGTGGTCTCATAGAATTGGGGCAAGGAATGGGGGATTGCATATCTGTCTCCACCCCCCATGGGCATAAAGTTTACTCTCCAACTCCCCCATGAGTGGTTGTGATTGGGGGAGTTCTGGCCAAGGATTCCCCTAACCCCTACCGGGCAGCCACTAGTCTGGGGTATTGAGAGAGTAGCCCATTACCTACTGGGCTTAACACATAGTCGTCCTCAGTGCTTTATTTCTGCTACATATACCTATCTGTTGCCTTTACAATATTTGTTCTGCACCTTACCTTTAATACTTCCAACTCCTTGCAACATGTAATTATTGCTGCTGAGGGCGTAGGACAAATTTACACACAGATTAAACATCCACACATGTACGGAACTGTTTCTTAGATGTAGCCAAAGCCTTCAAGTATGGTATAAAGGACTGCTGTACAATTTGATTAACCTTGGATCTCCAATTTGGTGAATGTGATGGAAAGCTACTTGGAGGATCGCTCCCTACACGTGGCAATGTGGGCAGAACTCCCAACAACAACCCCTATCCGAGGAGGCGTGCCACATGGATCAAACCATGGAATGTTCCTGTTCAACATCTTGACAAAAGGACATTTCCACGGATCTTTGCAAAACAGACCTGCAGTCATCTCAGAATCTTTCAGGGAAAAGGAAGTAGCTATGAACCTTGAAGCACATTTGAACAAGCTGTTGACATGGTACAGTGACTGGAAGATTGCACTGAACACCCTCATGACCACTACTACACTGTTCGCGAAAAAGCCATCAAAGAGCACCCACACATTAGCAGCTACAAAGGAGTGACCCTGGACAGCAAGCTAATCTGAAGGAGACACATTGAGGATACTCAAAAGAAACATCTTTCAAGCTGGCAGTGCTGTACCTTCTCATGAGGAAAAAGTCAATGCCTGTACAGAGTAAATTGAACGTCTACAAGACGAATTTCAGACCTACATGGACAAACGTCTCCCTGACACTGAGCACCTGCGTGGAAACGCACCGGATGATTCTTCAGAAAGTGAAAAACAACGCCCTCCGGATAGCGGTTGGAGCACCACTGTTCACAAGACTAGCAGACCTGCACAGGGAGCTGGGCATCAAGATGTTGAACGAACATCTAGTGAAGCTAAACAGGATGTTTTGCCAAGGACTGGATCAGAATGCACATACGATGATCAAGAAGCTTACTACCATTACTGAAAATCCTTTAGACCGCTAGCCATGACCCATCAGAGCACAGACTGTGACCCAACTCTACTGTGGCAAGATAACACAGATCAAAAAGCAATCCAAAGCCCTTGACAACACTTTCAAACAGACATATTTGAGTAATGAGGCTCAGACTCGGTATCCAAATACACCACTGACAGATTAAAACGGCCTGCAAGATAAAGACACAGAACAACAGGTATTTTACCTTGGACTTTGACTCTGAGGCACTAGGCCTAATTATCTAGCAGGGATGGTCATCTTAAATAGTATAGGCCCTATATTTATAGCACAGGGAACATGTTTTATTTGCTTTGCATTGTGCGTTTGGTTGTAAATGGAATACTTTTTAAACATCTCTCTAATTTGGTCTGAGTGCTCTGTGTGGTTCATTGTAGCATTACAACACCCCTAAAGCTCCCAAAGTCTTATCTTATAGCTCTGCTACACTACCTTGATAGCAGCACATAAGGGGATCCATTGCATGTAAATAGTCAACATATTTTATTTGACAATTCAATAAAAGAAACTTGCTTTTTTTATTATTTTACCAGAGCTGTGCAAACAACGTAAAGTGAAAGTCAAACAAAGGAGAGAAATGTGACACGCATGGGCGTTCAAATACAGTACGAAAAAAAAATCCATAAACTGTACGCTACAATACATCATATTCAATAAAAAGACTCACATATGTTCTACCCAACACATCCATTCATACATCCACCAACCAAACATACTACTCGTACATCTCTACATGACCTACTAAAATGCAACATACATTTCAATGTGTAAACAATGTGTTGAAGTGCAAAAAAGACGCTATATCCTTAACACAAGTCGGTGCTTGTTCAGACAGGGACCGGTAACTAATACCCGTCAGCACCACACAATAAACACAGTGTGCCACTATTCTGTAACAATGTGGCCCCAAAGTGAATTCAGACCTACACAAAAACAACAATACACATGGATAATTAACTGAACAAGAGAGAATGCAAACAACAACTCCTAATGCCTACTAGAGTTTCAGCCATATAGGGTTAAATAACTTCACAAAGCACCCAAGTCTTCATCAGGGCAAATGAGCAATCTTTAATTACTTTAATGAGTGGAGTACCATAGTTCCAACCGTCTATAAGGATCAAAGAAAGACCCCATTATTGTTGCAATTAGAAACATCTCACTATGATTCTATTAACAGCATGTAATCATACTAATACACTGTTCTTGTCAATAACATTCATACGAGCAAACTACAATACCAACATTTAAAAAGCAACTGGTGGGAACACTTACTGGGACCCCTAAGCCACTCAGTCACCCATCGGATGCCGTACCCAAAGCGAACACTCAGAGTGAAAACCAGGGGAGGAACAGCGCCCAAAAGTAAATCAAACGGAATCTGAAGGATGAACAAGTTACTCTCTTACCTGGTAACGTTCTTGGAGGGGACTGGGTCCTCTGACGTATTCCATATCTAAGACAGACTCCCAAAGCAGTACCAATGCAAGGAGGTGGGAAAAGAATTTAGAAAACAGAAATTTAGAATGCCCAATCAAATTGCGGAGTAAAGGACCGCCTCGCCAAAGGCCAGATCCTGCCCCCGAATGGAATCGAGGGAGAAGTGACATACAAAAGTATGTACCGAAGCCCAGGTGGCTGCATCACAGATGTTACGAATAGGAACACCCCTCTGTAGGGCAGTAGAGGCAGCCATACCCCTGGTAGAATGGGCGGTAACACTCAGAGATAGCCAAAATAATCCAGCGATACAAAGTCTGTTTCGTCACAGCTTGTCAAAAAACGCTTTCCAGCGTAACAAATGAAGAGTTGATCGTCCACTCTGACCCGGGACATGCGTGAAATATAAAAGCTTAACGCTCTCCTAGGATAAAGCCTATGGAGCCTCTCATCTTCCTTACCAGGATATGGAGGAGGATAAAACGCCAGAAGAACAACCTTCTGGCCTAAATTAAATTCCGACACCACCTTCGGAAGAAAGGAAGGACGAACTCTAAGGACAACCCTGTCCTTATGAAACACAGTGAAGGGTGGCTTAACTGAAAGTGCCTGTAACTCACTCACTCTGCGAGCGGAAGTGACCGCAACCAAAAATACAGTTTTAAGAGTTGACAGTCTCCAAGGGCATGAATGCAAAGGCTCAAACGGAGCATCCATCAGAAACTTGAGAACAAGGTTCAAATCCCAACCGGGCACCTGGAAAGGTGACGGAGTGAACACATTAGTGAGCCCTTTCAGAAACTGAGTACTTAAAGGAATTTTAAAATAGGAACACTCTTCAGACGAGCGCTTAAATATGGACAGCGCCGCTAGGTAACCTTTAACTGTACCTACTTGCAAGCCCCTGTGGGCCAAAGAAAGAAAAAAAGACAGAACCATGGGAATGTCACATGCAAAAGGATCCACATTCTTAACCCTGCACCAGTCGCAGAATTTACGCCAACGGCAACAGTACAGGGACTTTGTTGCTGGCCGTCTGGCCGAGAGCAATACCTCCATCGCGTCTTCAGGGAGGTCCCAATCCTTATACTTCAACCTTTCAGAAACCAAGCGTGAAGGTTGAGGGATCTGACCTCTGGATGGAGAACCTGACCCGCCTCCCGTGAGAGCAGATCATCTCGGTAGGGAAGACGACGTGGACAAGTCGAGAAGGTCCGGTTACCACGTCCTCTGGGCCCACGCTGGAGCAATGAGGATCATCCGGGAACCGAACCTCCGCAGTACTTGCGGGATGACGGGGACTGGAGGAAACGCGTACAGCAGTGGGAATGACCACTCCACCACGAACGCGTCTCCTAAGGCTCCTTTTGGAGGAAATTCCCACGAGCAGAACCTCTCGCACTTCCGGTTGACACTGGAGGCGAAGAGATCCACTTGGGGGTCCCCAAAATGGCAAACATCTCCAGGAGAATCTCCTGAGCCAACTCCCACTCGTGAGAGATCGCGTTCTACCTGCTTAGAGCGTCCACCGTCTCATTTTCGTCTCCGGCCAGATGAACTGCCGAGATCGAAACTTCCTGCTGGATTGCCCAGAACCAAAGCTGCGTCGCCTCCCTGCACAGAGGAAGTGACCCTGCCCCCCACCTTTTTGTTGAGGTAGTGCATGGCCACCGTGTTGTCTATCAGGATCAGGACATTCTTCCCTCGCAGAGTCGGCAGAAAAGCCTTCAGGGCAAGCCTGACGGCCCGCAGCTCCAACAGATTGATATGGAGTCTGGACTCTGACGGAGACCAACGACCGCTGACTGTCAACTCGTTGGCATGAGCTCCCCATCCCGTGAGGGATGCATCCGTCACGATCGTCACCTCTGGCCAGGGTAGCCAAAATGGAGCCCCCTTCATCAGATTGTCTTCAACGGCCCACCACAGCAGGTCCTGGCCGACCGAGGACGGCACCTGAACAGAGTCCGACATCCTGCCGGAGGACTGAGACCACTGGAGCTTGAGTGCCCATTACAAAGATCTCATGCGCAACCTGGCCTCTGGTACCAGAAGAATGCAGGATGCCATGAGGCCGAGCAATCTCAAGAACTCGAACGCGGGAGACTCTGGGCAAGCTGAAACTTGTGCACCATCTGCTGAATGTGATGAGCCCTCACCTGGGGAGGAAAACACTGCTCCAGGGATGTGTCGAGCACTGCTCCGATGTACTGGAGCCTCTGAGTTGGTGTCAAATGGGACTTCTTTAAGTTGAGGGAGAAGCCCAGCTTGTGGAGGGAGTGGCAGGTGACTGACAGATGATCCAGGACCTGTTCGGGAGAGCGCGCCCTGATAAACCAATCGTTTAGGTAGGGGTAGACGTGAATCCCCCCTTTCCTGAGGTGCGCTGCCACCACTACCATGAGCTTGGTGAAGACCCTCGGGGCGGAAGTCAATCCGAACGGCAGGACCCGAAACTGAAAGTGCGAGTCGCCAACCGGGAACCTCAGGTACTTCTTGTGCTTTGGATGTATCGGCACATGAAAATAAGCGTCCTCGAGGTCGAGAGACACCAACCAGTCCTGAAGTTGAAGGGCCTGGAGGACTTGAGAGAGAGTAACCATCTTGAACTTGTCCTTCCTGAGGAGTTTGTTCAAACCGCGCAAGTCCATGATGGGTCTCAATCCCCCATCTTTCATGGAAATCAAAAAATAAGGGGAATACCATTCCTTGTTCCTCTCCGCTACAGGCACCACTTCTATGGCGCCTTTCTCCAGCAGGGATTGAATTTCCTGCGCAAGGAGCGGATCCGGACTCTTCAAAGAGAGATTTCCCGGTGGATTGTCTTGAGGCCTCTCCCGGAAAGGAAGACAGTAGCCGTGGGTTATGATCTCCAGAACCCACACATCTGAAGTAATGGCGCGCCACTCTGCAAGATGCTGCGCCAGCCTTCCCCCAACCGGCGAACCATGGGACATGGCTGCATGACTGAGCTGAAGCGGCTGCGGCGTTGGCCGAGGGCAAAGAGGCAACAGCCAGAGCGGCCTTGGCACCTCGAGTACCTTGTTTTCCACCTCTGGCACTCCTACGGTGGCCCCTTTGACTGGCAGCTCCTCTCGCTTTACCAAAGGATGAGTAATAACGAAAGGAACCTCCCCTCCATTGCTGTCCCCTAAAACGAAAAGGCAGAGGTTGTCGAACTGCAGCGCCCAACAACTTTGCTGCAGATTTGGAGGTCTGCAACCTCTCAAGGCTCTCGTCAGCCTTGCTGCAAAAAAGATGTTCCCCGTCAAAGGGCATTTTGAGGAGCCGGGCCTGCACATCAGGAGCAAACCCCGACTTCCGCAACCACGCAAACCTGCGTATCACGGTGCTTGCCGCCATGGACCGGCTGACGCAATCTGCCATGTCCAAACCCGACTGAACGGCCTTACACATGGCACCCTTGCCATCCTGAAACATGGCAAGGAAACCATCCCTTTCGTCCCCTTTGGGAATATGTTCAGCTGCTAAGGAAACACAGTTCCACAGAGTGTGCGTGAAACATGACAAGGCACAAACAGAGTTGGCTGCCTGAAGCGCCATACACCTTGAAGAAAACATTTTCTTCGCCCAGCCGTCAAAACGCTTGTCGTCCCTATCAGGAGGGATGGTAGGATACGACGCCTGCTTTGCCGGGGCCGTAGCCTCCTGCACCACCAAACTCTCCGGAGTGGGGTGCTTGGTCAAGTAGCAGGGGTCGCTACTAGCTGGGCGGTACTTTCGTGGCAAAGACTTGCCCACTGCCGGGAGACTCTCCGGAGCAGTCCAAGCCGCCGCCACCCTCCTCTGTAGAGCCATATGGAACGGCAGTACCGGGTCAGTTGGTGGACCTTGGTCGAGGATATCCGTAAGGTCATCCTGAAGAAAATCCCCTGGGGGAGCAGACCATCCCAAGTACTCGGTGAGCCTGGACATAAGGCGCCGGTACGAGGAGTTGGCATGACTGCCAGGCTCAGGCCTACAAAACTCCACCTCCGGAGAGGTGTCCAGCCCACTGGCATCGTGCAGGGACTGCCGCAGGTCCTCAATTTGGCTATGACCCGAGAGAATCTCATCCGGCACCGTATCCGGAACCATGCCATCATCAGAGCCCTCATCCACCTCTGAAATAATCTTAAACTGGCGGTAAGAAGGCACAGAATGTGGAACAAAGCCATGCTTGACCTTTGCCAGAGCCTTTCTAGGTGGTTCCACCAAGCCCCAGGGGAACCCCCGTCAAAACAGCCGCGAAAGGCGTCGAGTGAATCGGCGTCGACGCCGAACGCAGTGCCGACAGCATCGATGGCTTTGACACAGTCCTCAAGGCCGGAGCCTCGAGAGTGTGCCTCGACAGCCTGGGCGCCGACGACTTCTTTGGAGGCGGGTCCTCGAAAGAGTCCGTCGACGACCTCGGCGCCACCGGCATCGACGCCTTCCTCGAAGACACCACAGGTGCACACGGTCTCGAGCGCATTGAGGACCGGGACCTGGAACGGGCATGGCGAGAACGATTCCCCTTGTCCGAGCGGGACCTCTCCCGCGAATCGTGCCGACCACCCGAGCACGAAGGTGTGCGAGCGGTGTCTCTCGACCGATCACGACCGACCCCACTCGGAGGCGCGGATGGACTATTGCCCCGCGATTCGAGAATCGCCAACATTTTCTTCCCGAAGGAAGCCCATTCCTCCGGCGTCACATGCTTGGTGGGGTAAACGACCCGCCGACAGGCGGAGTTCTCGGATGAGGACGGGGAAGGCGACCGAGGACGGCGCTTCCGGGAGGGCCTCGAAGAGGCAGAGGATTGGCGGGACCGACTCCGGGACCGAGACCCACTGGACTTCCGACAACGATGCAGAGAGTGCCCCTCGAATCGTCCGTCGAAAGCCCTGCAGACCCCGACTTCCGTGGCTTGGACACCTTACCAACCGATAACCTCTTCTTGCGCTCCCGCAAGGCTTTGGACGTGAGCGACTGGCAGTCGACACAGTCATCCGTGTCATGGGCCTCCCCGAGGCACCAGAGGTAGGCGTTGTGCAAGTCCGTTACCGACATCTTGGACCCACAGTCCCTGCACTTCTTAAAGCCCGGATGCGGTGTGGAAGACGAGGTAGACATCTTCACGAAGAAAGACTTCACAATACGAACAGGTTCGAAGAACCGAGAAAGAACAGGAACTCCAAAGAGTCGAGGCGTGCCGAGATCTCCGAAGCGAACACGTTCGCTGAAAAAACGGAACTGAGGCTACGGCAGTCGTGCGTCCTACTTATAACATCCAGTGACGTCAGCCGTCGGAGGAGGTCCTCGAGGGCGGCGTATCGACGTCATCGACGCAGGAGCCAAAGATTTTCCGAAGCAGCACAGCTGTGGTGATTACTGTCATAGATATGGAATACCTTGGAGGACCCAATCCCCTCGGCTAGCTGGTTATAAACCCAACCTGAGGATGCAGCCCAGGGCGTCCACCCTGCTACCATGGTTTATGTGCACCCAACAACCATGCATGCTCAAAAGACACATCCACCTGATGACTGTGCACCGAGAAATTACAACTGCACTAAAGACATAGTAGTGAAGTCGGAAAACATCTATGGTCAGCAAATTGACATGCAGCTACGCCAAGCTCTAAATTGTCCACAAGTGCTGGGACGTTAAAAAACCTTACCAACATTTTGATCCACAACCAGTGAGAATTAGAGCGGAACCACCCTTAGTAGGAAGCCAGGCACAAGCTCATTGGCGGCAGCCCCCCCTTCTCACCACACACAACACATTAACAAAACTCTGAGGAAGGATAAACATGCACGCTATGGCCTGTAATTAAAAAGGGCTGACAACCATTAGAAAACACGAAAATGGAATGGCCATTGCTTACTGTACGTAACATGCTGCTAGAAAGCAAACTACCACGCGTGAGGTGTCAGAAATGTGAGGCGGACAACTTGGTAAAGGCTTTTCACAGGTAGCCATTTTATTAACTCAAAAAGGGGTTTGACAATCACCTCACTATCCCTAACCTAAAGAGGATTTCCCGGACTATCAAAATAAACTAAAGGAAAACACTCTAATAAAAGGAATCTGGCCCTCACACTTGTATATACATCAAACTCAAAGGAAATATATGGCAATTCAAATGTAACAGAAATAACAATTATATTCAACATAAACGTAATAACTGTGCACCCATGTAACCTGGGTGGGTCCCCCTTCCCCAGATTCAAAGCAGGATTTTCAGTCAAAGGTTCAAATAAGAAAGTTCCTTTCTGCAGCCAAATTTGGATTATAAAGTTCCACTTACTCAAAAAGTCTTTCACTTGGACTTTTAACAAAGGTTCAACCAGATGAAAAGTATTTATCTTCCCAAGTATAAGCCAAAGTTCAATATAACTTCTTCTTAAGGAAACAAAAATACTTTCTAAGTTCTTCTGTATCAACAACAATGTTTTGTCAGGATGATTCCAACACAACTTATCAGACACTTTAGTGGTCTTGGAACTTCTTCTCCTTTACACCTTTTAAGCATAAAACAGTACTTCAATGATTTCTTCCTGGTCCACTAACCTGTCAGGTCTACCACTAAAAGATCCCTATCCAGGTGTATTCGCATTCCAGGACAAATGTTCCTCAACTACTACAAGTACTTCTGTGGTAAGGTTTACTTCAAACTGTTTGGGAAAGTCTGACATTCAACAACATCAAAATCCACTATTTCTTCTAGGAAAACATGATACACATTGGTGCTGTTTGTTCCACTGTTGTAATGGACACATGCAATGCAGGTTATGCTCCTCTCCTCCTGAATACTTTCTATCAGGAAGGCTTCTCCCGTGACACTCTTGTTTTCCCACTTTTACATCAAACAAATGCTGACAATGTTTCTTTATTATACATGCTCTTCTTTGGCTTAGACAATGCTTGTTGATGTCCTTTTCAACTATTGTCTCTTCCTCACTTTGGCAATAATGGCTATAATTAGATTGCTTCAGTATTGCCCTCTGTTGGATTTGACAATAATGGTTATTGTTAACTTGTTTAAGTATTGCCCTTTATTTGCTTTGGCAATGGTGATTATTGTTAAATGGTTTCAGTATTGCCCTCTCTTTGCTTTGGCAATAATGTCGGTCTTCATAGTCCTACTTGTAACCTATCCTTTCTTGTTTTTCACAAAGTTCTTATTATGCCAATTCAACTTCTTTATATTAGTTCGGTATTCTAAATCATATTTAGTGGCCAGCGGTCGATTATGCAGCATACCGGGGTAAGCCGACAATGGTGAACTCACTGTTTTCTGCATACACCTCCGCTCAATCTGCTGCCACTGTTCATTCTGCTTCTTTAGCTGCCTCCTTCACTGCAGTTTGCTGCGTTTTGCGTTCTGCAGCCGCGCTGGTCGGAAAAGTAACGTTCCCTGCGCCTGAAACACTCCGGTGCTCACCAGTCACTGGAACACAACACGCAATAAGGAGAGACTCTCTCTCCAGGGGCAAAGCTTCTTACAACAACGCTTCCTGCTGCACAACCTAAGCATGTTAGCCCATTAATGTTAGAGACCCTCTCGGGACCCTCATCCATTCCAAAGCTAGCAGCGGCTCTGGTGCCTTTGTTTTCTTTCTTCTTCTGCTGCTGCAACTGCGACATGGAGTCTCTGCAACTACTCCACCGCCTACTTCTAGTGGCCTGTTCCTGAGGGGGCCTTACATTTTCTAAAGTCCTGCTCATGTGTGGATCATTAGTACTGTAGTTTAGTACCTCTGTGTCCCTCTTGCTCGTCCTAGTACTGAGGGCATTGTGGGACTTCAAGTCCCAATGTTTCGATTACCTTTTTCTTCAAGAATACATACTTTAACTTTATTGGAGTTACTCTGATTATTAAATAGCTCTGTATGGAAGGTTTTTAGAGGGGTTAATGGTTGGCTCATATTTAAGGGAGAGTTATATTCATTAGAAGTCAGGGTATTAAGATTCTGATTCTCACATGTATTGCTTCCCTGTTGATTACAAGGATTTTCTCAACCATTAATGTGGGTAGTTTTGGAAAGGTATGCCTTAGTCTGACAACAAGCCATTAAATATTCTGGCACCATAGAAATCTCCCTCTTTAAGGAAGACAAATACTGTGTCTCTCCTAGCAGAGTCCTCCTATCCCTTTGGGAGCCTTCTCCTCCCAGATGATTCACCTGGCTAATACCACCCCCCGGGTTAGGATCAGGTAGTGGCTCTGCCTTCCCCTGGCCACATAGGAGGAGACCTTAGACAGGGATTTTGTGAGGATTTTATGAGGATTCTGCAGGATTCATCACACATAGGGCCTCGAGAGCAAGAGTGCAACACAAGGACGTAACAGAAAAACAAAATAATTCCTTACCTCAGTAGGCTAAAAGTAAACTTGGGCTGGCAGCACTCGAGACTCTCTGGAATTGCTGGGAGTTCCACAATTAGATAGACCAATCTAGTGCGGCATCCTGGGACACTGACGGGCGCATGTTGAAGGAGGATAAACTAAGCAGCAGAAAAGTGTCTCAAATACGAAAGACGAACAAGTTACTTACCAACTGTAACGTTCTTTCGACTGGATGCTCCTCCCACGTATTCCTCATCTTAGATATCTTGTCTCCCAGCTCTGCTGCTTTAGAATTTTTTTTTCACCAGAGGGCTATGTGTTCGAGGCAGCGGAGTCTTAGTCCGTTGAGGGCCGTCGTCGAGCATCGACATCATCCGCTGAATAAAAGGCTCGAGCCGCGCCCGTTACCTCAGTTCTGTTTTTACAGTGTTCATGGTCGCATCAGTTGATCAGGCTTTAAAATCCTCAGGCTCTTAGAGGGATGGTTCGCCCAAAATGTTTTATTTAAAAAATAGATAGGCAATATTAAAAAAAATCGATTGGCAATTTTTTTTCCAAGTCCCTATGTAAACTTTTGAGCAAATCAACCTCAAAGAAAGCACATGGGGGCATCCATTTTGTGAAATGGATGCCGCCGCTGTGCTCGCTTTGGCTTTTGCGGCACTAATGAAGGAAAAGCCAGCCAGCTGTAGTAAACAAAATCTACCACTGGGTGACTTCCTTCATTGGTGTTGTACGGGGAAGACAGGACCTGAGACTACAGGCAGAAAAGCTGCAGCTGCATCTCGGTAAGTGCTATTTTTTAAATAAAAATAAACACTAGCTGCGTTTTTTTTCTAAGTTTTCCGGGCTGGAGGAGCCCGGAAAACTTAGAAATAAAACAGCAGCTTTAAAAACGTTGTATTTATGTTTGCGGTAGCTTTTGAAGCGACCACAAACATAAATACAACGTTATTGTGTTTGAAAACGCTGCGGTTTTTCTTTTTAAGTTTCTCAGGCTCCTCCGGCTCGGAGGAGCCTGAGAAACTCAGAAAGAAAAACCGCAGCGTTTTCAAACACAACCGCGTTGTTTTTCTGCTTGCTGTGGCTATCACTTTGGGTCTCCGGTGCTCCCCCACGAGAGCACCGGAGACCCAAAGTGAAAGCCAAGGCAGGCAGAAGCACAGCACGGTTGTGTTTACATGCCGCAGTGTTTCTGCCTGCAGCTGATTTCCCATTTGGGGCTCTCAGGCTCCCCACGGGGGGCCCGAGAGCCCCAAATGGGAAATGCTAAATGCTGCAGTGTTTCTGCCTAAATCTGCTATCCCATTTGGGGCTCTAGGGCTCCACACGGGGAGCCCTAGAGCCCCAAATGGGAAAGCAGATTTAGGCAGAATCACTTTGCGGTTGTTTTCTGCAATGCTAAATGCTGCAGTGTTTCTGCCTAAATCTGCCTTCCCATTTGGGGCTCTAGGGCTCCCCGTGGGGAGCCCTAGAACCCTAAATGGGAAAGCAGATTTAGGCAGAAACACAACGCGGTTGTGTTTGAAAACGCTGCGGTTTTTCTTTCTAAGTTTCTCAGGCTCAGAGGAGCCTGAGAAACTTAGAAAGAAAAACTGCAGCGTTTTCAAACACAATAACGTTGTATTTATGTTTGCGGTCGCTTCAAAAGCTACTGCAAACATAAATACGTTTTTAAAGCTGCTGTTTTATTTCTAGGTTTTCCGGGCACCTCCAGCCCGGAAAACTTAGAAAAAAAAACACAGCTAGTGCTTATTATTAAAAAAAAAAAAAAAAAAAATAGCACTTACCGAGATGCAGCTGTAGCTTTTCTGCCTGTAGTCTCCGGTCCGCGTCCTCCGAGTCCCGGCACCAATGAAGGAAAAGCCACCCAGTGGTAGCTTTTGTTTACTACAGCTGGCTCAACATTCATAACAACTTCCCCCCCCTCCCCCAACTCCACCCAAATCCCCCCCCTCCCTCCCCCCGGGACACGTGAGCTTTGATTCAGGGATTCCATTATGCATTAAAAATGTCTGAGATCTTGATTTTGTGTGGGCACCATTGTTCCATAAAGTCTGACTGGAGGTACTCCAGGACTCCTCCCCATTCCTTGGCAAACCTGTCCCTCGTTCCTTGGATTGTGTGTGTGACTTTTTCCATTGCCAGCTGGGCCCAGACTTTCTGAAGCCACGTGAAAATCAGAGGGTTGTCTTTCTTTTTCCAATTATGGGCTATTGTTGTCCATGCCGCTATGAGGAGTCCCATAAAGCTTCTCCATTGTGCTTTTTTATATCTTCTTGCCGTGTCATCTCTTATTCCACACAACCAGACGCCCTCCCCCAATTGTCCCACATCTGGAAATATTTTGCCCATTTCTCCCTTAACTTCTTCCCAAAAAGGCACTATTCCCTTGCAGGCCCACCAGGTGTGTTTCCACGTCCCCACCCCTCCGCATTCCCTCCAGCATAGGTTTGACGTTTTTGGGAACATTATGTGAAGTCTCTCGGTGGTGTAGTGCCACTGTGTAACGATTTTTATCCACATCTCTTGTTTGTGCAGATCTGGTTGTTTTGGGGATCAAAGTCCAAAGGTCCTCCCATTGTTTTCTTGTCAGTTCCTCCCCCAGAGTTCTGCCCCATTTGATCATGTATGACCACTTAATTGCCTCATCCTGTGTATTTATAAAGGAGTATAAAGTCGATACCCATTTCTTTGCCCCTGAGTTGGTTGTAACGTATTTCTCGTACGAGGTGAGAGTTCTCGTTGCTGCCTGTGCAATGTCAGGGGATTTTAACCAGTGTTTGAGTTGTTCATGTCTATATCTTTCCCGTGTGGAGCATGATGTGAATGGGAGGCAGGATTCATATGATCTAATTTCATTGTTGATGAACATTTCCCCTATTTTCATTATTCCTGCCTCCTCCCAGAATTCATATGCCCCCTGCTCCATCCCCGGTGGAAACTGCGGATTTCTACAAATGGGGGTGAATGGGCCTAGCGTGGTGGTCATTAAACCCTTTCGTTTTTGTATGTCCCATGCCTCCATCGTTGTTTTCATTATTTCGCTAATCCCTATGTTGGGGTGTCTGTGTTGTTTCTGTTTCCAGAGGAGTTCCACTAACGGAGTTCTTGCCACTGCTCTGTCTTGTGCTGCCCAGATCTGTTGTGGATCGTCGCCCAGCCACTCCCGTAGCACTTTTAACTGTGCCGCTTGGTAGTATTTCTGGAAGTGAGGGAGCGCCAGCCCACCCTCCTGGTTGGTGTGGATTGGATAGCCCTGGCCAGTCTTGGCGTTTTCCCTTTCCACACAAAGGTTGTGATTACCCTTGACAGTGTTTTAAAGAATGATCTGGGTACCCCTACCGGGAGGGCCTGGAAATAGTATAGTAGCTTTGGTAGGATGGTCATCTTTACCGCTTGGATCCTGCCCCACCAAGAGATCAACAGAGGATTCCATCTTTCCAAATCTCTGCGAACCCTCTTAAGAAGCTGCGTATAGGTTTTACCATAAAGCTGTTCCACCCTGTGTGTAAGTGTTATTCCCAGGTATTTAATGCCTTCCGCTGCCATCTTGAGGTTGAGTGCTTTGGCTTCTCTCTCTATCTCCCCCCTGTCTCCCGCCAGAATTAGGATTTCCGATTTGTTCCTATTCATTTTTAAGCCTGATATGACCCCAAAGTCTTCTAGCTCCCCAACCGCTGCCGCCAATATTCGGCCCGGCTCCTCTAATGCTAACAACATATCATCCGCATATGCGGTTACCTTGTGTTGTATGCCTGCCATGTCTATCCCTTTAATATGTGTGGCTTCTCTTAACTTCATTAGTAGTGGTTCTAGAAAGATAGCGTATAATAGAGAGGAGAGCGGACATCCCTGTTTTGTTCCACGGCATATGCATACCTTTTCAGTACCGTCCCCATTGACGGCCACTCTGCAAGTTGGGGCGTTATAGTTCGCTCATATTCTTGCAATGAAGTGCTCCCCAAATCCCATGAAGTGCAGGGTCTTGAAAAGCATTGGCCATTCTATCCGGTCGAAAGCTTTCTCTGCATCTACTGCAAGTAGAATAGCTGGGGTTTGCTTTATGTCTATTTTTTCCACCAAGTGAATGATCCTTCTAAGGTTGTCGTGAGTTTGTCTTCCGGGGATAAAGCCCGATAGGTCTAGATGCATTAGCTTTGGGAGAAGAGGGGAAAGTCTAGTGGCTAATATCTTAGTGTATATTTTTGCATCAATGTTTATTAGGGAGATTGGTCTATATGAAGCCGGGTATGAAGGGTCCTTCCCTTGTTTGTGAAATACTAGGACCTTTGCTTCGTTCATTGTGGGGGTCACGTTGCCACAATCTTTCAATGAGTTTAGAAGCCTGGTTAGGACCGGGATTAGCAGATCCGCATATTTTTTTATAAAATGGGTCCGTGTAGCCATCCGGACCTGGAGCTTTATTTAATGGGAGATCATTTATTGCTTTTTTAACTTCCTCTTCTTTAATAGGGTCCTCTAAGGCCTGCCTGTCTACTTCTGAGATTTGTGGGAAGGTGAGGGTTTTCAGCTATGTGTCCTGTACGTCTGCCTCCGGGTGGTCAGTGGAGTAAAGTTTCTGGTAGTATTCTCTGAACACTTCCCCTATGTCTTGTGTGCGCGTGAGATGTTCCCCTGTCGTGTCTGTGATGCTTTTGATCGTAATATCTTTCTGTTTTGCGCGGAGGTCTCGCAAGTAGCCTATTTGCTTTTATGTAGTACCTTTGTTTTAGGTACAGCAGGCTCCTTTCCGCTCCTTTTGTGCGTAGCATCTCTAGTTGGCCTTGAGTGTGTAAGCGTCTTCTTTAGATCTCTAGTGGGTTGTGTCACGATTTTCCCTTGCAGTTCTGTTATTGACCTTTCCAGTTCCTTTTACCACATATACCCGTTTCTCCTTCGTGATTTTCAGTGCCATTATCTTCCCGCGTATCACCGCTTTAAACGTCCCCCAAACCGTGCTCATAGATACTTCCCCAGTGTCATTTTGCGTGAAGTATTCTTCTATCATTTCCCTTATTGATTCCCCCGTAACCGGGTCTTGGATTATGTCCTCCGGTAACCTCCACCTCCATAGACCATTAGATTTCCCCGGGAGTTTCAAATTGAGCCACAGGGGTGCATGGTCAGATAGTGCGATTGCCCCCTTTTTCAACCCCTGGATCTTGCCCATGAGCCCAACTGATGCCCAAAAGTAGTCAATTCTTGACATGGAGTTATGCACATGTGAAAAGTATGTATACCCTCTTTGCTCCCCCTTCAATTCCCTCCACACATCATTTAGGGCTAGTTGGTCCATTTGTTGCTTGAGGCGTTTTGACGGTGCCCCGTGGCCATGTCCACTCCCCATGCTTCTGTCCAGTTGTGGGTCCCATGCCATATTCAGGTCTCCCCCCAAGATCACCTCCCCCCTTGCGAAGGTTTCAAGTTTTCCCAGGGTGTCTCTCAGAAAGCCATCCTGTCTCACATTGGGCGTGTATACTGACGCGAGAGTGAACCGCTGCCCCTCCAACACCACGTTAGCGAACGCATACCTTCCCTCCTTATCTGTAATGGCGTCCTCCAGTGTGGCGTCCCTTCCATCCCTTACTGCTATAAGGACCCCCAATCTTTTTTCTGTTGTATTTGCCTGGGCCCGAATTTTAAATCCCCTTACACAGGTTTTCTGTCTGTCCTTTGCTCTGATATGAGTTTCCTGGAGGAGCAGGAGGTCCGCCCCTTCCCTTTTGAGTAGTTTCTTCAGCTTCACCCTTTTCGTGGGATGATTCATCCCCCTTATGTTATATGTTACAATGCGGACCTTCCCCATTTAGTTAGGCACATGTTCATTGTACTTGGAATCCCTTTCTTTGCCGCTGCTCTAGTTTTTGTGTCCCCATCCCCATTTCCCTTCCCCATGAACCCCCCCTAACCAATAACCATAAACCAAACAAGTTGCCCCTGAGCAGGGCATGGGTTCCTACTGTTACCAGGGCGTTGCGCCCACAGCTCCCTGCCCTCCATCCTCTCGGGGGTAATTTTTGTGAGGGATCCTAAAGCCCACATTACCGTTTGTCCTTACCGGATTCCAAGCCGATGGGTCCCTCCCGGGCCGCCGTCTCTGCCTCTCATGTAGAGGTTCTTATTCTCACCTTCCCCCCTCACTGGTGCCTTGAGTGGCTGCCGCCAGGGTGCCCACGGCGTTCCTTTTCTCTTCCTCCGATCATGGCATCTTCCTACGGCCTTCTCTTCGCATGTTTGGCCTTTTTTGTTTGATCGTTTCCCATCCTTTAGGTTTTCTCCTTTGGTCCTCACTAGATATTGCTTGATCCGCTTCCTCCCCTTCGTCCTGGAGCCCCATTATGTTGAAGCCCTCCTCCCATGT
The DNA here is from genome assembly GCF_040938575.1 of Ambystoma mexicanum. Taxonomy (NCBI): domain Eukaryota; kingdom Metazoa; phylum Chordata; class Amphibia; order Caudata; family Ambystomatidae; genus Ambystoma; species Ambystoma mexicanum. Next base: position 1,340,985,667 of record NC_090923.1, on the reverse strand, counting down.
GGTCGCTCTTCTCTGTTTCCCCTCCCATGTGAAGGTCAGCCCAAAAGGGAAGGTCCACTTGTATCGGATTTCTTTTGCCACCAGAGCCTTGACTAGTGGGGCCATCGCGCTTCTTTTTTGCAATGTGACCAGGGCCAGGTCTTGGTATAGTTGAATTTCTTGCCCGTTCATTCTGATGTTATCCTTTTCTCTGGCCTTCCTCAGTATCTGCTCTTTTTGTGGGTATGAGGATAGCGCCACCAGAATGTCTTGTGGTCTTTCCCCTGGTGCTCCGGATCTTTTTGGTCCGACCCTGTGGACCCTGTCCACTCCGATTGTATCTGTCTCAGATGCATCCAGAATGTCTCTAAACACCTCGTTCACAGCTGTCATAAGGTCTTTGTCCAGTACTGTTTCTGCCATGTTTTTGATGCGAATGTTAGAGCGCCTGGAGCGGTTCTCCAAATCCTCACATTGTATCTCCAGGTTATGGGTGAGTCTCACCAAGTGTTCTTGAGTTTCGCTAGTCTGTTGCGTTTCTTCCTCGACCCCCTGGACCGTTCTTTCTGATAAGTCTGTCCTCTCCTCCAGTTTAGCCACGTCAACCCTGAGGTCCTGAACCGCCTGTTTCATGTCGTTTTTCATCGTCGTGAACTGTTCCTGTACTGAAGACATGAATTTTTCTTGCAGATCCTGGAACCATGATTGCATGTCATCCCTTGAGGGTGGATGATGGGGGTTCGTCTGTGACATGCATTCGCCTTGTTGGTTGTCCTGAGGCTTCCCTTTAGCTTGCGACGTAGTGTCCGTTGACCACAATTGTAAGATGTCTGCATCTTGCCTTGAAGACTGCGGGGTCTGTTGGGGAGCGTTATTCTTGCTTTTTGCCCTTGACATGTTCCGTTTGTTTTCCAGGGGTGTGTGTGAGCTCCTGTTTTGCCCGTGAGCTGTGAGATGTGCCCGCTGAGGTACTCACGAAGCTGTCATCTTGGAGGGCCCCGGGTCTCACCCGTCTGTAGAATCCGTGACGGTTGGGGCCTACTTGGATGGATCCTTTCCTATTTGAGCGAATATCCCTTCCAGGTCAGGGTTTCCTATCTGGGCAGCAGAGGGACCCCGCGTAGGTCTTGTCGTGCCGGTGGGCTCTCCCTTCTCCCTATTGCGGTGCCCCCTCTGCCCTCTGGTTGTGTCCCCTCGGGCGACTTTACTGCAGCCGGTGGGCTCGTGCCTCTTTGCCCCTCTACGGATTACCGTCTCTGCGCCCCTTCCTTATGAGATATTTAATGCTCCGGCTGTGGGCTGTGGGGGTTCCAGGGGAGATCAGTTGCGTCTGGGCCTGTTTCCCCTCTGCCGCTTCGCTCCGCTCACCTCAGGGGGCTATTACTAGCCCCTTGAGGTGAATTGCTAGCTATTACTTTCCGACCTCTCGCTGTGATCCGTGTTGCCCGCCCGGTCCGGTGCGGGAGGCGCTCGCCCACCTTCGGCGCCGATTGCGCGCTTCCCTCGGTGGGAGGGTATGCGTCCGCTGCCCCACGCTCCTTGGGCTTCTTGTCTGTTACACCTCCATGTGCAGTGCTAGAGGCCCTGCGCCCCGAGTGTCGATGCACCGGGTGTCTTCAATGGGGGTGGGCGAGGGGCCGGTGCGCCCGCTCCACCGTCCTCGGTCGCAGCTGCTTACTATTCGAATCCTTCGAGAGGAGATGCCTCGGCGTATCGCCGGGGGGGGAGCTCGCCACCGTCACTCCGGAACCCCCTTCCTCGCTTCTGTGTGCGGTGAGCCCGCCTGATCCGTTCCGGTGTTGTTGCCGGCTCGGCAGCCGGGATCTCCCGATGGGGGAGGGGCGGCCGCTGCCGCACTCGCTTTCACGGCGTTCCCTGCGCCCCTATGGTCGTGCTGCCGGACCGGAGGCTTCAGGGGATGTAGGGGGGGGGGGCGATTCGCTCACTGATCGCGTTTGTTCCGCTGCATTAATGTGCTAATTTCGGCGCCCCTGGGAGAATGCGGCTTAGATGCGGCTCGTCACCCCGGCGGCCATCTTGGAATTCAAGCCTATCTATTTTTGAAATAAAAAATTTTGGGCGAACCATCCCTTTAAGGAAGTTCAAGTGCAACTGACGTAAACTGTATGGAGGGGTAGGTTGGGAGGGTCGATGAGGAATACCTGGGAGGACCATCCAGTCGAATAAATGTTACAGTTGGTGAGTAACTTGTTCTTAAATAGTTTGTGTCCTCCCACGTATTCCTCATCTTAGGCTCCCAAAGCAGTAAGAATTTGGAGGAGGGAGTACCAGAAATTTCAATCATAGACTGAATGAAGGACAGCTTTTGCAAAGAGTCCTCCTTGATATGATGTAGAGTCCAAGCAGTAATGCTTCACAAAAGTATGCATTGACGACCAGGTGGCCGCAGCACAAATATCCTGCACCGGGACACCCCTCTGAAAAGCCGTGGAAGTTGCCATGCCCCTGGTTGAATGAGCCCTTAACCCATCTGGTGGCTCTTTCCCAGCCAATTTATAGCACTCCGAGATTGCTAGAATTATCCATCTAGATAGAGTGTGCTTAGACACTCCAAGGCCAAATTTGTGTCCAGTATACCCGACAAATAGTTGGACACATTGTCGGAAATGGTTTATAGTCATAATGTCGACAGTCAAAATGTCGACAGTCAAAATGTCGAAAAAAAAATGTCGAAAAATAAAATGACGACTTTTTTTTTCAATGCATTTTTTTTTTTTATATGGGGGGGTCCCCCCCCCCAACTCCCCTTTTTTAATTTTTTTTTAATTTTTCCCTTTTTTTTTAGCTCCCAAACCCCTAAAATAAATATATAATTAAAAAAAGAGAAAGTCGACATTTTTTTGTCGACATTTTTGTCTGTCGACATTTTTTTTTCGACATTATGACTGTCCACCGTCAGAAATTTGTCAGTCTAGAAATATAGAAACCTAGAGCCCTTTTTGGGTCCACTCTGTGCAATATTTCCTCTTCCTTACTAGCTTGTAGAGGAGGGCAAAAAGAAGGCAAGGTGATTTTCTGTGACAGATGGAAATCAGAGACGATCTTAGGCAAGAAGGATGGTTTGACTTTTAGAATAACTTTGTCCCTATGGAAAATGGTGTGAGGAAGCTGACAAGAGAGCGCCTGGAACTCACTCACCCTGCGAGCTGACGTTATAGCCACTAACAAAATTGTTTTTAGAGTGAGAAGTATGAACAGGCAAGAATGAAAAGGTTCGAAAGGGGCACACATAAGAAATTTTAAGACTAAATTCAAATCCCAGGTGGGCACGTGAAAAGGTGTCAGAGGGTACACACTTGTCAGTCCTTTCAAGAATTGAATGACCAAGGGCATTTTAAAATAGGACCCCTCTTCCGAGGAGCGCGTAAAGATAGATAGCGCTGCCAAATATCCTTTTATAGTACCAACATGGAGCCCCAAATTGGCCAAGTGTAAGAGGAAAGAAAGTACTGTAAGAGTATTACATAAAAATGGACCCACATTCTTATCCCTGTACCAGTTACTGAACTTGTCCCAACAACACCGATACAAGGACTTTGTTGTGGTCCGCCTGGCCGAAAGCAAGATCTCCATTACGTCATCCGTGAGGTCCCAATCCTTATATCTCAGCCTCTCAGAAACCATGCGTGAAGACTGAGTGTCATGACCTCTGGATGGAGAACCCGACCTTCCTCTAGCGAGAGAAGATCCTCTCTTTGTGGAAGACGTATTGGAGGGCAGATGGACATGTCCAGAAGGTTCGGGTACCACGTCCTCCTGGCCCAATCCGGGGCAATTAGGATCATGGTTTTCCTGAACTTTCTCAACCTCCTGATTACATGAGGAATCACGGGGACTGGAGGAAACGTGTATAGGAGCGGAAATACACAGTCCACCACAAACGCGTCCCGTAGAGCTCCTCTTGGGGGAAATTCCGTTGAGCAGTACAGTTCGCATTTCCTGTTGACACTGGTCCCGAACAGATCCACTTAAGGTGTTCCCCAAAGGGCAAAGATCTCTTGAAGGACTTCCTGAGCTAGTTCCCACTCGTGAGAGATTGTGGTATGCCTGCTCAGAGCGTCCGCCGACGTGTTCTGCTCTCCGGCTAGGTGAACTGCTGATAGAGAGATTCCTTCTTGCATTGCCCATAACCAGAGCTGCATTGCTTCTCTGCACAGTGGTAGTGATCCTACGCCTCCTCTCTTGTTGAGGTAGTACCTGACCACTGTTTTGTCCATCATTATCAGGACATTCCTTCCCTGTACAGAGGGCAGAAAGGCCTTAAGCGCTAGTCTGATTGCCCTGAGCTCCAAAAGATTGATGTGTAGTTTGGACTCCGATGGAGACCAACGAGCATGGATTGTCAGATAGTTGGTGTGGGCTCCCCACCCCGTGTGTGAGGCGTCCGTCACTACTGTTATCTCCGGCCATGGTTGCCAAAAAGGTTCTCCCTTGAGGATATTTTCCTTGCAAGCCCACCATAGAGGATCTTGAGCCACTTTGGCCAGGACTCGCAGAAGATCTGACATCTCCCCCGAAAACTGGGACCATTGAGTCCTGAGGGCCCACCGAAGGGATCTCATCTTCAATCTGGCCTCTGGCACCAGAAACATGCAGGATGCCATGAGGCCTAGCAACCTTAGAAAATCTAATGCCGGTCGATGTTGGACATTTTGAAACTTTGTTACCATCTGCAGAATGTGGTGAGCTCTCTGCTCGGGAGGCAAGGCTTTCCCTGGGGAAGTATCCAGGACTGCTCTGATAAATTGGAGTCTTTGTCTTGAAATCATTTGTGACTTCTTGTATTTGAGGGCGAAGCCCAGCCTGTGTAAGAAGTGGCAGGTCATGGCCAGATGTTCCTGTGCTCGTTCGGGTGAACTTGCCCCTATTAGCCAATCGTCCAGGTAAGGGTAGGCTTGAATCCCCCCTCTCCTGAGATTCGCTGCCACTACCGCCATCAGCTTGGTGAAAACCCTCGGGGCGGAGGTCAGCCCAAATGGCAGAACCCGAAACTGATATATAGAACCGCCAACCGCGAACCTCAGGTACTTTCTGTGCTTGAGATGGATTGGCAAATGAAAGTAAGCATCCTGAAGGTGCAATGAAACCAGACAGTCCTGAAGCTGAAGAGCCTGAAGAATCTGAGAAAGGGTCACCATCTTGAACTCGTCCTTCCTGAGGAATTTGTTCACATTTCTTAAGTGCAAGATGGGACTCAATCCTCTGTCCTTTTTGGAAATGAGAAAATAAGGGGAGTAACAACCCTTGTTCCTTTCTGCTACAGGTAGATGTTCTATTGCACCTTTCTCTAGCAGGGTTGCAATCTGCTGCACAAGGAGCGGGTCTGGAAATTTGACAGAGTTGGCTCCGGTGGATGAAAAGGAAGGTAGTAACCATGGGTCACTATCTCTAGCACCCAGGCATCTGACATAATGCCCCGCCATTCGTTCAGATACCGAGTGATTCTGCCTCCCACCGGGGTCTTGTGGGTGAAGACCTCAAAGTGGCCTGCCCCCTACCTCTTCCAAAAGAGGAGTAGAAAGGAAAGGGACAACTCCTCCAGCAAGATGACCCTGCGTAGGAGTGTTGTTAAGGCTGTCTTATAGTGGCGCTGAGTGATGTCGCCACCGCTTTTGAGGTCTGCAACTTCTCCAAGCTCTCGTCCGCTTTGCTGATGAACAACCTCAAGCCGTGAAAGGGCATATTGAGTAATCTGGACTGCACATCAGGTGCAAAGCCAGATTTTCTCAGCCATGCAAATATGCGTAGGACCGTGCTAGATGCCATGGACATGCTTACACTATCAGCAGTGTCCAGTCCTGACTCCATTACTCTATAGCCTCTTTCCCATCTTCCACTATCGCCAGGAAATCATCCCGTTCCTCACCCTCCGGGATGTGTTCAGCCACTGATGTCATACAGTCCAACAGGGTGTATGTAAATCTTGCCAAAGTGCAAGTTACATTAGTTGATTTAAGGGCATGCTGCCCGGCGAAAAGACTTTCCGGGCCCAAGCATCAACTTTCTTATCATCCCTATCTGGTTGTATTGATGGGTAAGCTGACTGCCTAGTGGAGGTTGCAGCTTGTACCACTGAACTTTCAGGAGAGGGATGTTTAGATAGATCTGATGAAGATGGTCTGTACTTTGCCACACATTTTTATTTACTGCCGAACCCGAAATCAGGGGTATCCCAATTTCCCATCACCCTTTTTTGCACATGGAAAGGGAGGACACGATCTTTTTGAGGTCCTTCAGTCAGGATATCAGTCATATCATCCTGGTCGAAACTTGGGGAAGCTGCTTTCCAACCCATGAAATCAATGACCCTTTCCAAGAGGTTCCTATACCCAGGATCTGCATGATCTGCACAGTCTGGTTTCCCAAATTCCACTTCAGGGAAGTGTCTAGGCCACTGGCATTTTGAAGACAATTATAAAGATCTGTCATCTTGGTATTCGGGTCTACTAACTCTTCAGGAACCTCCCTGGCGCCAAACCTAACCCCAGCTAACGTTACATCCTCTTCAGAGGACTGCTCTTCAAAAATAGATGTCATAGATCTGAAAATTCCTGCCTGGGTTGAGGCTGGAAAACCTTTTCTGGTAAAGGGGGTGGCACCGACTTAGGCTTGGACAATGGTGTCGACTTTGGCATTGGTATTAAGGAATGCTTCGATAAAGGCGTTGAAGGCGTCAATGGTATGGACGCTGGCTTCGACGTCATCGAAGGAGGCTTTGATGCCGTCAAAGTAAGCTTCGACACTGTCGAAGGTGTGGACGCCATTTTCAGTGGCGGCTTTGACGCTGTCCTCGTAGACTGTGGCGAGTCGGATTTCAACTTCGACGTCGATTTCGCTACCCCCGATTTATGCACCAGTGGTTTTGCCTTTACATGAGGTTTCGGAGAACTTTCCCCTGATCACACCCTCGACTGTTTGTCGGATCTCACGTGTCTGTTCTTTGATCTCCCTCTGTCACTTTTGGAGTGGGCAGGGGCATGATCCTTGGAAGCTATTTTGGATGTTCGCCAGAGAAACACTAATGTCCAAACCTATATTTCCCACTTCCTGAGACTAGCCGCCAAGGCTGATTGGCCCGACTCAGCCCAGCAGACGATTTTCAGACGAGGGCTCCAAGATCAGATCAAGGTTGAGCTTGCTCGGGCAGCCCGACCCACGTCATTCCAGGATTTGATGACTTTGTCTCTCCAGATCGAGTTTAGGTTGCAGGAACGTTGGCAAGAAAGAAGACGTATTCGTAGAACCCCGCAGGCTATCGGTCTACCCTCCCAGACTCCGGCTCAGAGGTCACCTTCCTCGACAGATAAGCCCATGCAGATAGGAGTCACATGTGGACCTCTTACCCCTGAAGAAAGAAAACGCTGTCGAGATGCCGGATTGTGCATGTACTGTGGTTCCTCAAAACATCTATTATGAAATTGTCCAGAGGTTCCCCCTAGGAGGAAGGAAAACTCCAACCCCCGATCTGCTGCAAGGGAAGTTTCGGGGGATCTACCAATCACCCTTGCTACAACTCGAGAACATTAGAAGATACTGAAGAGAACAGTTTGATGGTTTTCAAGGTCTTCTTGTGGTTGTCTGATTCAGAACCCACTGAAGTGTTGGCAATGTTAGACTGCGGTGCAGCTTGCAATTTCATGGACCTTAACTGGGCCAAGGAGAACCTTGTTCCCACAAAACCCAAGTCAAGACCTATTCCAGTAGAAGGTGTGGATGGGAAACCCCTGTCCTCGGGACCTATCATGAGAGAGACGATTCCTCTGCAGATGAGAGTGGGCAACCATCAGGAATTTCTGGTATTCGACCAAATCAGAGCAGCTCACTTTCCTTTGGTAATTGGAATACCTTGGTTAAGGAAGCATAACCCTCTCATCAATTGGACTGCCAATAGGGAGAGCTTTAACTCGTTGTTTTGCAGATCAAACTGCATGAATCCTTCTATTACCAAGGCAGTAACTAAGGAAGGAACCAATATCATCGGTCCCTTAATAGTATCCTCAGTCCCACTCCAGTATCAGGAATATATAGAGGTGTTCCTGGATATGATACCCTGACATCTACCTCCACACTGGGCAGAAGACTGCTGTATTGACTTGATTCCAGACTCAACGGTGCCTTTTGGAAGGATGTACCCTTTGTCTCTCCCAGAACGAAGTACCCTCCGAGACTATCTTGATGCCAATCTTCAAAACGGGCTCATTCCGGAGTCTAAATGATCTTGCGGAGCTTCGTTATTCTTTATTCCAAAAAAGGAATCCGCTGAGTTACGCCCATGCATAGACTACTGTTACGCTCACCTGGTTCCCACAGGGGTGTCCAGCGGAACTGGACAGCCACGGTTTCCAACAACGTGATGCGTAGTGCAGAGATGACTGACTGGAATGGCCCACCTAGCTTTGTCTGCTTGACCAGTAGAAGTAGTCTCCTAAAGGCGGAGAAAGGGAATTAGCCACCCGTGTATTTGAGTAATAGCCCCTCACTGCATCCCCATTTATCACCTCTGATATTCCCGTTCACAAAGCTCACCTTATAGTTGTGAATGATGAGCTCTCCATCCTGCGAGGAACGCAGGGGCGCGTTGATGGCCAGTTACTTCACTGGCCTGAGGATATTGGACGAGTTCTAGACAAATCTTGGCTCCAAACCTCCATGCGAAGGACCGTAAGTATATAGTTCTTAAGAGTTCAAAAATGTCGGAATAATCACTCTTTTCCAATTCCTTTTTTTATCTTGCAGCTTAGACCCAAAAGAAGATTGTCCTGTGGCAGCTGAAAGCGTTCAGGTAAGAGTCTGTGTTATCCCACACTGTCCGTTAAATGATGACCAAGTTTAACTTGCTGCTTTCTCTTTTCTTACAGGTGCGGCGTAAGATTTGGCGTGCTGGTGAATAATGCCTCCAGTGGTAAAATCAGGTAAGTATATGGTGGCAAGAGATTGTCCTTGTTTGTTCCCTCGGCTCACCTTGTTGTTTTCTTGTCCCCCTTAGGTGCTGGAATGCGGCAACATAATGATGGAGACAGCGCCGGATCGTAGAGATGCTGTGAGGAACGGTGAGTATGGCGCGGCGCTGCTGCTGGCGATGCGACGTGTTTAAAATAAAGTCTGTTTTTGATTCAAAGGTGCGATGAATCCAGAATCAGGTAAGAAACCCAATAATGTTCTTGTTCTAACCTTTCTTCTTCTTTCCCTTCTTTCTAGGCGCTCTGAACCCGAGGCGGGCGTGGCAAGAGGCTGGATGCTGACTGCAGGCACGGTGAGCGTTACGCTGCAGGATGCAGAACAATGTGAAGCATTTACTGCTCTTCGGGCGTGGTTTAAATAGCCTCCAAAGTAGTCCCAGGTAAGTATTCCTCCACAACCACACCCGAGTAACAAAATAGCCCCTAGGTAAAGTAGTCCCTTCCAAGCCTCACATGGGCTTGGATCTCTTGCAGCATGGTCTGCATCAGGTAAGTTTTAACATATGAGCCTGGCGCCTATGGCGCCAGGACTGATGCCCCATATGAGCCTGGCGCCATAGACGCCAGGACTGTACCCATATAGCCCTTAACAGGGGTTGCTGGGCTTTCTCTGGGTAACTTGATGCCTGCTTCTGGGGTTGATGGACTTGGTCTGGATGCCCGGGGGTAGGCATCATGACAACTACAGAGGTCTCAATAAGGTAACTGTCCAAGACCGATATCCTATGCCCTTGATACGAGACATCTTGGAGGCAGTTCAAGGTGCTGTGTACTTTACCAAGCTTGATCTGAGAGGTGCTTATCACCCCTGAGAATAAGACAAGGAGATGAATCGAAGACGGCCTTCCGTATCCCCTTTGGGCTGTTTGAATATAGGGTAATGCCGTTCGGTCTCGTGAACGCACCAGCCATTTTCCAGAGATATATGGATAAGGTATTTGCAGACATGTTGTTCTTGTCAGTGGTGGTCTACTTAGACGACATCCGGATATTTTCCAAGACATTAACTGAACATAGGCAACTGGTCAAAAAGGTGTTACAACGTCTGCTAACCCATCAGCTGTTAGTCAAGCTGGAAAAGTGCCAGTTTGAGGTTACTTCTGTGTCTTACCTAGGTTTCATCTTATCCCAGGAAGGAATTGAAATGGATCAGAATAAGGTCAAGGCAATTCAGGAATGGAGGGAACCGGTAAACATGAAGGAGTTACAGAGTTTCCTGGGATTAGCCAACTTTTATAGGCAGTTCATTCCCAATTTCTCCAAGACTGTACTCCCTCTTACTTCACTACTCAAGAAACGTGTTAAATTTACCTTCGATAATGAGCCCAGGAGGCCTTCCTTACCCTCAAGGAGAGGTTCTCCACAGCACCCATATTGGCTCAACCTGATCAGACCAAGCCGTTCATCCTCGAAACTGATGCTTCTATAGGAGCAGTAGGGGCCATTCTACTTCAAGGATCAGACGACGGATATGAACATCCAGTGGCATACTTTTCCAAGACATTGACTAGCAGTGAATGGAACTACTCAGTACTGGAAAGAGAGCTATTGGTAATCAAATTGGCTTGCCAAGAGTGGCGCCATCTCTTGCAGGGTGCTGCACACTGCTTTGTTATCCGTACGGATCACCGAAACCTTAGAGTGTTACATCAAATGGAATGTACCAATGCACGACACGTCAGATGGGCCTATTTTTTCTTGCAGTACGACTTTGTTATTACTTATATTCCCGGAACAGAAAACAAGAAGGCTGATGCTTTGCCACAAAGTCATGCAGAAGGCTCTGGGTCCTATCAGGGACATGACTTGGTTTTTCCAGAGCTTAAGATTCTGGCTTATACGACCACATTTCTTAAAGAATTGATAACCCAGTACCGGACTTGCGCTGATCTTCCTTCCTCGATAGTTCAAGGAAACAATGGGTTGTACTACCATGAAAAGGCTCTATTAATTCCCACCAAGAGACTCCAAAATATGGTTCTTTCCTGGTGCCACGATACACCCTTGACCGGACATCCAGGTATTAGAAAGACTTATGACTTACTACGTAGGGGTTTTTGGTGGCCTACCCTCAGAAACAACGTACTTCAGTATGTGTCTACCTGTTCCGTGTGTGCCTCCAACAAGCATCAGACGGGTCAGCTCCTAGGACTGCTGCAGCAACATTCATTACCAGAACGCCCATGGAAACACATATCCATGGATTTTATAGTTGATCTTCCTCAGTCATATGGCATGACGGTGATCATGGTGACGATTGATTCGTACAGCAAACTGGCACATTTTTCAGCCTTCCAACAGGTTCCTTCTGCCTCAGACACCGCTGCAGCCTTCCTTGGAGACATAATCCGTCTGAATGGGTTGCCCAGGACCATTGTCTCGGATCGAGGACCTCAATTTACCTCATTAATCTGGGCTACTCCCTGCCAAGTCCTGGGTATCCATAGGGCCCTTTCCTCTGGGTACCATCCTCAAAGCAATGGCCAGACGGAAAGACTTAACGCCAGCCTGGAACAGTATCTGAGGTGCTTTTGTAGTCCCCAGCAGGAAGAGTGGTATTGATTTCTCCCTCAAGCTGAGTTCGCCTATAATAATGCCATTCACACTTCGATTCAGGTGAGTCCTTTTTTTTGTACTTACGGATTTCATCCCCAACACCTGCCCTGGCTTAGTACACCTGCAACCAAGGTTCCTGCTTTGGACTGGGCTTTGAAGGACCTGCACGAGGTACATGAGGTAGCCAAGAAGGCACACTTGGCTAGCCAACAGTCACAGAAGAGATGGGCTGATAGTAGCAGACACTCCAATCCTGATTGGAAGACAGGACAACTAGTCTGGTTGTCCACCAGATTTCTACCTAAATGGGTCCATACCGGAAAGTTTTCCTCGCGTTTCATTGGGCCCTTTCCTATTGTTCAACAGGTGAAACCAGTGGCTTTTAAGCTCAAACTCCCTGACTATCTGAAGACGGTGCATCCTGTCTTCCATGTCTCCCTACTCAAGGAGCATAAGGAAGACCCATTCCAAAGGCCAGTTCATAGAGGGCGCACCCAAGTGGAACAAGTTCCGGATGAATATGAGGTGGCTGGTCTAGTCGATTCCAGATACCGCAAGGGCAGATTGCAATACCTGGTTCCTTGGAAGGGCTATCCCATTGAAGACAGATCCTGGGAACCAGAGAGCCACATCCATGCTCCCCGCCTGGTGAAGAGATTTCACCAGCTTCACCCGGGTAAACCTGGGTGCCCCCCCGAGGAGAAGGGGTATACTGTCAGGAACCGAGGGTGGAAGGTTTGGAATCAATGGAGGTACTAGCGTACTGCACAGATACGCTCTAGTCCTCACCAAACATGGTGGAGTCTCCTATAAATTCTGGTTCCGCCCCCTGGTTTGGTGCGTTGTATCTGTGTATTTTCACTCTGATGCTCCGTTTACTCTGTAGTACTTGCCTCCCTCCTACGGCTCCTCGTAGTTGTTTGTCTGTGCTTATTCTTTATCTATTTACAGCCTGTCTGCCTTTTCCTTCGTCTGTTCGCTCCTACCTTCGTTTGTTTACTTTATCTCCACTTCGGCCCCTGAGCCGTGTTGATTACCTCTCGCTTGGGCGTCTCTCGCCGTTCCCCGAGCTCCGCCGCCTGCGGTCGTTCGACTGCATGCGGCTCTGCACTTTTCCTTCCTCTTTTTCTTACCTTTCGCTTCGGTATCTCTCGCTGTTCCCGGCTCCGCCGCCTGCGGTTGTTTCGACTGCTTGCGGCTCTGAACTTCTCCTTCCTCTTTTCTTATTAATTCTACCGTGGCGTCTGGCAGTTTCTTTCTTTCCGCTAGTTTGTCAGCCTTTTTTCTTGGAACCGGTCTCTTTCTTTTTCCCTTTTATCTGGTGGCCTCTATATAATCTTTCTATCTGTTGAGACTTACCTGCATTCCAGATCCTCCGACTCAGTTTCTATCAGCCATCCACAGTGTGTTCTTTTGGCAACTCAGCTGCTTGAAGTATAATCCTCAAGATTCATTGGTGCCAGAAATCTTCTTACCACATCTCCTTCAAACAAGATTTCCAGGGTTTTTTCTGCCTTCTGGCTTTTTCCCTGGCGGTAGAGGCTGGCCCTCTGGGAGCCCCCGAGGGCAGGTTAAGATCACTGTTAAGGTGGCCTCCGGAGGGGCCAGACCTTATTTACACGAGCGGAAGGTCCGGACTCATAAGGACAAGACTTCCAACAAGGAGAAGGACCGTCCAAGGGAGAAGACGGCTCTCAATGTGCTAACATCCGAAGAATCAGGTGAGGAGAAAGGGGAGGTGGAGCCAAAGCCTGACAACTGGGGACACATGGAAAAAGCAATTGACAAAATAAACGATGAAATTATAATACACTTCACATAATTGCCCAAATTGTCAAAAAAGAACCAGGCAATTTAGGGATGCTAAAACAGAGACCACTGCTCCCCTTGTCATACTGGTAAACCACGTACAGAGGCTCATACATGGCCCTGCATGTTACACTGATCGACATTTGCAGCACAGTGCCTCCACACATGAGAGCACCCATCAGAGGATTCAAGCGGGAACCCAAACCCTTGTGCCATCTAGCGGGCCCCCCATCTCACCCAGTCAGGAAAGCCGAGTGGATCTCTTCATTGAGGCCACCAATGTGTGATTTTAATCTAAGGATCCACCTCTGTTCAAGCTTCAACAACCGTGTGGTCATTGAAAAGTTCTTCTGATGAGGAAAAAGCTGGTCGACGACCAGCCATTTCAGGTCATCGCGCCCATGATGTTTCTATAAGTAATGTTGCATCAATGGTGCTGTCAAGGTACCATTCCTTATTCTGCTTCTATGTTCATTCATTCTGACCGAGAATATTCTGGTGTCATGCCCACCTATGCTAAATCACATGGGCTGATTATAATGTACACACCAATGGTCGAGTTGCAATTAGTAAACTTAGTTAATTTCCAATCGAAAGTCCCATGGCTAAATTGCAATGTCCTTCTGGTGAGTCAGACACTGCAATTGCCACAGGGCTGACCCCTCACGCCACTTCTTTCTGTGATCCATGTGCCTTCCGGTGTATTTTGAAACAGTCTTGAGTGCACTAATCTGTCCCTAACATTTTTCCCCTCTTGAGGGTGAAGAAAGGTAGCTGGGTCACACAACCTGTAGATGTAACGAGCCGCCAGTACTTCCTAACCAATTTCTTGATGATATTGCAGAAGGCTGTGACACATATAAGTCTATCTATTGGTCCACCTGGATCTTGTGGTGTGAAAAGTGCCTCTCTGTTGTTTAATTTGGCTCTCTTAGCAACCCTATTAACAATTGTGTGTGGGTACCCTTTCTGGGTCAATCTCTCAGCCAGGTCCTGTGCATGTTGCTCGAAGTCTGTTGTATAGGTGTAGTTTCTTTTGAGATGCAACAATGGCCGATAGGGCAACCCATCCTCACAAGCCTTAGGATGATGGCTAGAGTATACAAGCAGAGACATTCCTATAAGTGGGTTTGTGATACAAGCTAGTGAATAATTTCCCTTCTCGATGGACTATGAACAAATCCAAAAATGGAATAGAATACTTGTTCGATGTACTCGTAAACTTTAGGTCCTGGTGACATGCGTCCAACCAAACCGCTGACAGCCTATTCTTATCACCTTGCCAGACACAGAAAATATCATCGCTATATCTATACCAATGAGATATATGTTGTGCAAAAAGATTGTTGTAGAATACTTTTTCTTGAAAAAGCAAATGATGCCCCCATGGCCGCACCCTTCTTTTGCAAATACAGATAAAAACTAAGGCAAAAACATTATTGCATAAGGTAATCTGCTATAAATCCATAATGAAGGTAGTGGGAACGGGGTGCAGGGTGGGCCTGGAGTCAAGATTATCCCTTATAATATACATAGCTTCAAGTTGAGGTATATTAGTATATAAAGCAGCTATATCCATTGTCACCAGTATGCCATCCTCGCAATCAAACTCTACCCCCTCTAAGGCATTAATGACATCAGTAGTATCCTTCAAAAAGGACCGTGGCTCTGAGACCAACACCTGGAGAAACAGATCAATATATTGACCACTAGGCTTAAACTTGTTTATCCATAAGGACCATGCCCCTGCCTTTATCAGCTGGTTGGATCACCACATTGTTGTTTGATAGATCTTTCAATGCTCTGGATTCCTCCCTTGAAAGATTGTTGAACTGACCATAGTGACCTTGATCTTGAAAAATATGTGGCAAATCTTTAAGTATCATATTTTCAAAAGCAAGTATCTCAGCCGGAGGGGGCGTGGCTAACCAGCCATGGAGTATGACGTGCCTTGCTGGGCAGCTCCTGAGGATCCGACATTGATCCGGAATGACACGCTGAAAAAATGACTTGCGTACTCCAAGAATAATAACAAAGGTGTCGGAATTGGTGACCCGTAATAGCTGCAAAAAGCAAGGAAGCTGAGCGAAGTATCACGGATAAGAACAAGTTACTTCTTACCTTGTAACGTTCTTTCGATGGGATGTTCCTCCGACGTATTCCTTATATTTGATAGATCATCTCCCAGCTTGCTGGCCTCAGAATTTCTTTTTTCAGTAGAGGGCGCTGCACGTCGACGTCCCTCGAGCGGATGTCCCTCGACGGCCTCCATATCGGAGCCGACGTCACCACACGTATAAATAGACTCGCACAGCGTCCGTTGCTCAGTTCCGTTTTGACGTTAACAGTTGTTTTACATGAATTGGTTATTGACCTTGAAAGAGCGTAAGCTGCAACCACAAGGGAAGTATTACTGCGGGGATGGATGGGAGGGGCGATAAGGAATACGTCGGAGGAACATCCCATCGAAAGAACGTTACAAGTTAAGAAGTAACTTGTTCTTCGAAAGGGATTGTGTCCTCTGACATATTCTTTATCTTTGATAGACTCCCATAGCAGTGGTGTGCAATTGGAGGTGGGAGTAAAACGCCATGTTTCCTTTTAGGAATGAACCGAATGTAATACGGCTTTGCCAAACCTAGTCTCTTGACTAGAGGAGGAATCCAGGTTGTAAAATATTGTGAAGGTATGTGCGGACGACCATGTGGCAGCCGCACATATGTCTCGAATCGGAACCCCTCTTTGGAGGGCCGAGGAGGCTGCGATACCCCTGGTTGAATGAGCCCTAAGATTTTGAGGAGGCTCTTTCCCTGCCAGTTTGTAACATTCCAGGATGGCCAAAATAATCCATCTGGAAATGGTTTGTTTTGTTACCGGTAGTCCCAACTTGTGCCCTGAGTAACCCACGAACAGTTGGTCTGCTTGTCTAATCCTAGCAAGTCTGCTGATGTAAAAGCTTAAAGCCCGCCTTGGGTCCAGCCTATGTAGCCTTTCTTCCTCTTTCCCCGGATGGGGAGGCGGATAGAATGAAGGTAAAGTAATTTTCTGAGTGATGTGGAATTCAGAAACCACCTTTGGGAGGAAATTAGGCTTCACCTGTAGGGCAACCTTGTCTTTATGAAAAATTGTATGAGGGGGTTTACAAGATAGAGCTTGTAATTCGCTCACCCTTCTAGCAGATGTTAAAGCCACTAATAAGACAGTTTTAAGGGTGAGAAATCTTAGCGAACAAGAGTGGAATGGTTAGAAAGGAGTACCCATCAGGAAATGTATGACTAAATTTAAGTCCCATAAAGGAACCTGGAAAGGTCTTGGAGGGTAGACATTAGTTAATACCCTTTAGAAATGGTATTACTAAGGGTAATTTGAAATACGAAGGCTCCTGCGCAGTGTGCTTGAAGATCGATAGAGCTGCGAGATAGCCCTTGATAGTGCCAACTTGAAGGCCTGAATTTGCCAAGTAGACTAGAAAGGATAACACCGTTGGTGTACTGCATGAAAATGAAAAGGGGTCGATATTCTCTTCTCTACACCAGCTGCAAAATTTGTTCCAACGGCAGCGGTATAAAGACTTTGTTGCTGGCCTTCTGGCCGAAAGCAACACTTCCCATGACGTCATCAGGGAGGTCCCAATCCTTGTATCTCAACCTTTCAGAAGCCAGGCGTGAAGGTTCAGGGTTCTGATGTCTGGATGGAGAACCTGACCTTGCTTCTGTGAGAGAAGATTCTCCTTGAGTGGAAGACGAATTGGAGGGCAGATGGACATGTCCAGAAGGTCCGGTTACCACGTTCTCCTGACCCAGTCTGGGGCAATTAGGATCATGGTTCTCCGGAATCTTCTCAACCTCCTGATCATTTGAGGAATTACAGGGACTGGTGGAAACGCATACAGGAGTGGAAACTCCCAGTCCACTACAAACGCATCCCCTAGAGCTCCTCTTGGGGGAAATTCCCTTGAACAAAACAGATCGCACTTTCTGTTGGTACTGGTGGCAAACAGATCCACTTGAGGGGTTCCCCAAAGGGCGACGATCTCCTGAAGGACTTCCTGAGCTAGTTCCCACTCGTGGGAGACTGTGCCCTGCCTGCTCAGAACGTCCGCCGTCAAGTTCTTCTCTCCGGCTAGGTGAACTCCCGATAGAGAGATTCCTTCTTGAATTGCCCAAAACCAGAGCTGCATTGCCTTTCTGCACAGTGGCAGTGATCCTAGGCCTCCTCTTTTGTTGAGGTAGTGCTTGGCCACTGTGTTGTCCGTCATTATCAGGACATTGTTCCCCTGTACAGATGGCAGAAAAGCTTTCAGCGCTAGTCTGATTGTTCTCAGCTCTAACAGGTTGATATGTAGTCTGGACTGCGATGGAGACCAACGAACGCTGATGGTCAAGTCGTTGGTATGGGCTCCCCACCCCGTGAGTGAGGCATCTGTGACTACTGTAATCTCGGGCCATGGTTGCCAAAAAAGTTCCCCCTTCAAGATGTTTTTCTGGCAGGCCCACCACTGAAGGTCTCGAGCCACCTTGTCCGGAATCTGAAGGAGGTCTGTCATTCTCCCTGAGAATTGCGACCACTTTGTTCTCAGTGCCCACTGAAGAGATCTCATTCTCAGGCGAGACTCTGGCACAAGGAAGATGCAGGATGCCATGAGGCCTAACAACCTCAAAAAGTCGAAGGCTGGGAGACGTTGGGCATTTTGAAACTTGGTGACCATCTGCAGAATATCTGGAGCCCTCACCTCTGGTGGCGAGGCTTTTCTCAGGGAACTGTCTAGGTCCGCTCCAATGAACTGGAGTCTCTGTGATGGTATCATCTATGACTTCTTTAAATTGAGGGAGAAGCCCAGTTTGTGAAGGAAGTGGCAGACATAATCTAGCTGGATCTGAACTTGTTCCGAAGATACAGCTCTGATCGGTCAATCGTCCAGGTAGGGGTAGACGTGGATCCCTTCCCTCCTTAGACTTGCAACCACTACCGACATTAACTTGATGAAGACCCTCGGGCGGAGGTCAGCCCAAATGGCAGAACTTGAAATTGATAATGAGAGCCGCCAATTGCGAACCTCACGTATTTCCTGTGTTTGAGATGGATTGGCACGTGGAAATAAGCATCCTGGAGGTCCAGAGATACCAGCCAGTCCTGGAGCTGGAGGGCCTGAAGGATCTGAGAGAGAGTTACCATCTTGAACTTGTCCTTCCTGAGGAACTTGTTCAATTCTTCTAAGTCCAAGATAGGTCTCAGTCCTCCGTCTTTGTTTGGTATGAGAAAGTAGGGAGAGTACCAGCCCTTGTTCCTCTCCGCTACAGGTACCGGTTCTATGGCACCTTTCTCTAGCAGGTCTACAATTTCCTGCAAGAGGAGCGGATCTGGAACTTTCAGAGAGCTGTTCCCCGGTGGATGACTCTGAGGGATGCGTAGGAAAGGCAGGCAGCAACCTTGGGCAACTTTCTCCAATGCCCAAGCATCTGACGTAATAGCCTGCCATTCCGTCAGATGTTGAGTTAACCTGCCCCCTACTGGTGTCTTGTGAGGAGAGTCCTCAGAGCGGTTTGGAGGCGGCTGATGCAGATGCCGAGGGTAAAGAGGCACCTGCTGCGGCTTTTGTATTTTTACCCCGTCCACCTCGGGTGAATTTTTTCTGACCCCTTTGAACCAGCTGTCCTCTGCCCTTTCCGAATACGGAAAAGAAGCGAAAGGACTTACCTCTCCAAGAGGTTCCTGCGGGGCAATATGGTGTCTGATGGATTGCAGCTCCTAGGGATTTTGTTGCTGCCTTTGATGTTTGTAGTTTTTCTAAACTGTCATCCGCCTTCTTACCAAACAAAGAAGAGCCGTCAAAGGGCATATTCAAGAGTCTGCTTTGCACATCTGGAGCAAAACCAGACTTTCGCAACCAAGCAAATCTCCTGTTTGTTGTACTTGCTGCCATGGCCCTGCTGATGCTGTCAGCAGAATCGATGCCAGACTGAAGGGATTCGCACATTGCGTCCTTACCATCCTTAATGATGTTGAGAAACGCTTCCCTTTCTTCTCCCTCCGGGAGGCAGTCAGCCGCTGATGAAGCACACTCCCAAAGTGTGTGGCTGAACCTTGCGAGCGTACAAGTAGCATTGATGGATTTCAACGCCATGCTACATGCGGAAAAGACTTTTTTGGCCACAGAGTCATATCTCTTATCATCCCTGTCCTGTGGAACAGTAGGGTAAGCCGATTTACTACCTGCTGAAGTAGCTGGCTGAACAACCAGACTCTCCGGAGTTGGGTGTTTGGATAAATATTCAGGGTCAGCAGAAGACACCCGATATTATGATAATTTTTTGTTAACCGCCGGGATTACCGCAGGGGTTTCCCAGTTTGCCAATATTCTCCTTTGTAATGCTGCATGAAATGACACCACAGGATCCTCCTGTGGACCTTTGACCAAGATGCCTGTGAGGTCGTCTTGCATCAAGGTTCTATAAAGGGTTTCAGCATGTTCCCCTGGGTCTGGTGTGGCAAATTCCACTTCTGGGGAAGTGTCCAACCCACTTGCTTCCTGTAGGGATTCATGGAGCTCTTTCAACCTACCTTCCTCAGAGGTAAATTCCTCTGGTGCAGGAGTTGCAGATCCCTGCAACTCAGAAGGTCTTTCCTGATCCGAATCCTCCCCTTCTTCATAAATAGGAGATAAGACTCTGGAGTGATCAGGTCTTGAAAATGGTATAAATCCCATTTCCAGAGCAGAAGGAGCCAAATTCGTCATGATTGGCTGAGAAAACGTCGATGTCGTCGATGCAGACATTATAGGCTTCGAAGCCATCGAAAAAGGCGTCGAGAAAGGTGGTAGAGGCCTCGATGAACTCGAGAGTATCGGGATTCTACTCGAGGTTGTCGACGACATTCTCGTGCTCGAGGCTCTGGGTATGGCCACTGGCTGTGAGGTGGCCGTGGGTTTATCCTTTCTCGGCGTCAAAGACGGCGTCGACTCGACTTACTTGTGCGTTGAAGAACCCTTCGATAACGGCATCGACGATGCCGATCTATGTGTCGAAGGGATCTTCGACGACGGCGTCCAAGACGCAACTTTGCCTTTACTCGAGGGTTCGTGACGCTCTCAAGTGGCTTCTTTCGCCGGGTACTGTGACTCACGGCTTTTTGATGTTTCGGGTCTTTCACCCAGGGTATCACCCTCAGCAGTCTTCGAGGGGGTCGAGGCCGCTTTCTCGAAGACGCTTCGAATCTTTTTCCTGAATTCCTCCCACTCAGCCTGAGAGCTATGTTTTGTGGGGCAGGAGACCGTTTTTGGAGAAACAGAAGAAGATGAGGACGAGGAAGGGGATCTTCGACGTCTCTTTTTTGAATGCTTAGATCTCGAAGAGTGATGGGAACTGCTTTGAGACCTAGAACGAGAATGTCTTTTGTGATGGCGAGGAGACGAATGTTTCGACTCCGTCGAGGAAACTTTCAAAGAAGTTTTAACTGCCTTACCTCTCTCGAGCTTCCCCTTACGCTCCTTCAAGGCTTTCGCCGTCATGGACATGCAGTCCTCGCACTCTGAACAATGGTGCTCGATTCCCAGGCACCACAAACAGATCCCGTGAGGATCCGTCAATGACATTTTCTTTCCACAGTCTCAACATTTTTTGAAGCCTGACCGTGGAGTCGTCGGTTCGGGTGAGGAAGCCATCGAGTACGAGTCGGTATTCACGAGGAATATATTGATATATTTGACTGAAGAACTGAGCAACGATCTTCCGAGGCCCAACGAAGCGCGGAAAAACGGAACTGAGCAACGGACGCTGCGCGAGTCTATTTATACGCGTGGTGACGTCAGCGCCGATATGGAGGCCATCGAGGGACATCGGCTCGAGGGACGTCGACGCGCAGCGCCCTCTACTGAATTTTTTTTTTTCCGAGGCCAGCAAGCTGGGCGATGATCTATCAAAGATAAGGAATACATCGGAGGACACAATCCCTTCGAAAATGAACTTTTAAACATGCGGCCGCGTATCCATGTGGACAAGCAAGATGGCGGACAACAAAGAGGTCGAAGCCGCGATCAAGGAGGAAACTGAGCTGTGCCGGGGAGATTAAGGAAGCGGACCGGCATATGACACCTGGGTGGTGCTTTGTTCTCGTGCCCGTTCGCTCCCCATGTTACGAGCGGTGCTGGCTTGCAGAACGCAGCACCTAGCAATATAGGGGCAGCTATGGCGCTTGGAGCGGTGGAGCGCACTGTGTAGCAGGCACGGTAGACGCGTTCAGCGGACGCCCGCTACAAAAGCGTTGCAGCTACAGGCACTGATGGAACGTTCCAAGCGGCTGCACACACAGTAGCAGGCGCGGATTGAAGGGAAGGATACACTGTTGCATATCACAATCCCAAACGAACATTGGCAAAGGAGCCGCGCTGAGCGAAGGAGTCAGCGCGGCTCGCATGGAGAGGATATGCTGGGTAAATGACCGGAGTGCCCCATAAATGTACATAAAGACGCCGGAAAAGGTGTCCTGCGATACCGAAGTGAAGCACAAGAAGCGAGTGCAAGGTTGAGAAGAAAAGGAACCTTTATGTATGCGGCTGCATATACACGAAAAAACAATATGGTGGACAACAAAGGGTCCGCAGCAGAGATGACAGAGCTGTGCCTTGGAGAGTGATTAAGAGGCCTGGCTTCCAACACTTGTGCAGGGGTTTTGGCTTTGTCCCTGCTCGCTCCCTGCATGATGAGCAACACAGGCTCATACCACGCAGCGCCTTGTTAGGGTGAGGCCATCTGCGGGACTCAGAGCGGCGGGTGAACAGCGCAATAGATACAGTAGCCGCTCTAAGTGGCAGCTGGATACAATGGTGTTGGTGCCCCAGAGAGGATCGGACCGTCCCGAGCGGTTGCATAGCTGATGGGGGGGAAAATATGGTGATTGGCACTGCAACCTCGAAAGAATGAGGATGAACGGGACGCGCTGTGTGAGAGGGATCCGGCGCAGCTTGTGTGCTATATCTTTGCCCATAAATGCATAAAAGGAAGCCCTCAACAAAGAGTTTCCCTCCGACTGGTGTCAAGTGAATGAGCACACTGTACGGAAGAAAGGCCATACTGGTGCCCAGAGGGCACGGACGTTGAATATCAGTTGCTAACCACAGTAAGGAACAAAATGGGGCGCAGGCACTAAAAGCCTGTCATGCAAGAATACTGTGCTGTGCAATACGGATGCAACGGCATCCAAAAAGAACTACACCAGACTCGCCCGAGAAGATGCTGGATGACTGTCTGAATAAAGGTATTGGACAAGTGGGCTGCCGACACTGTAGGCAGACCCTTGCTGAGGGGCTTTTGTGGCACCAGATACAGTGTGAGACCGAGGAGCAGTGGCGTGACGCTGGAGGAGAGGAGGGTATATCCATTGCCCTAGAGGAGGAATGTGCAGGCCACTGATAGCCACCGTGGTGGATGTTAGGGAGAATTCTCTTATAAGGCTAATTTCCCAAACCTAGCGAGTCCCCCTGCAGCTTTGCTGGATTTTTGGGGTTTGTTTTTTTTCTCCTGCTAAGAGTGAGACTCTTTTTCTCCCACTCTTAGGCATGATTTGAGGTATGTCTTTGACTCTTTGGGTGCTTATGGGCTATGGGGTCTTTTACTCCATAGGGTATCATCTATTTTTTATGTGTGTGTTACACAGCACCCTCAGTGCAGTAACACGGGGTGTCATAGTGACCCCCAAACATAGACTCCATACCCTGGGACTGACTACTGTCTCCCAGGGCATGTAAACTTTACTTGACTTTTTTTTTACTTTACTAGTCCAAAATTGTGAACACAACCAGTACAAACCATCATATTGTCTAAGTACTGGAAGGGGTTAATTTGATTGCTCCTGGGTCTGTTTTCAAGGGGGCACTGTCCAGTCCCCCCTTGTCGAGTTTCTGGCTGGCGGCAGTGGTTACCACGCAAAATATTCCACCGGAATATTTCCTATGGGATTTTCCCTTTGATTTTAAACGCACCACTTTTTGGTGCAATGTTAAAGATACCGGCCGGTTTATTTATTTAATATTAAATCAACGGTTGGGCCTTTTTGCCAAAACTCTTTTCTAAAATGGTGTTTGTGTCCATCTCTTTAACTCTAACCAAGGTCGAGTCCTTTGTTCCACTTTTTGGCGGGCTTCTCCACAGAAGCCCTCCAAATGGTGCTACTCTGTCTGGGTTCCACAGGATGTGTGGGGAGGGGAATTGGCACCCTGGACTGCACTGCCTTAGTAACTCAAGTCGCACTCTATTCCGATTGGTCCAGTGGTGAGCCGCCCGGCTCACCACTTAGCATGTGTGAGTGACAGCTAGGCTGTTGAATGGGGGGTTTTCTGCATAAAAGCAGGGCATTTGGGACTGGAACTTCAGAAGTCGCCACAGGACCTAAGAATCCGAAGAGGGAAGAAGCTGAGCCATCTGCAACAACGACACCACCGGTGAAGCCCTGCTGCAACAAACTCACCACTTTCCCAACGACAAGAGAAGATCTTCTGCTGGACGAGTCTTCTTCCTTTGAGCAGGTGGGATCAACCAGTTTGCCCCTTTCACCTTCCAAAGTCGTCTCTTGGCCGAATCGCCCGTGCCAAGCACCCCGGCGGCCGGATAGCCAAGCTTCACCACTTTGACTGCGAATAAAAGGAACGCACCTTTTACCGACGAACTCTGCGGCTGGCGTCATCCCTGTGCAGTGCATCAACTCCACATTTCCTCCTTGACGAGATCCTCTCTTCCCCTGGTCGGAACAACGAACTGCAACCACTGCCAGGAACAACTGCTACCGCTGGAGCTTCCTCTCTCTTTAAGGTACTGTGTTCTGCCTGGCCTCCCTTTCTTCGGTTTGCCCAAGGTGACCCTTAAATCCTTGGCTTTCCAACTGGGTTGGCCCCAGACCTTCTAACTTTACCTTCTTGAATCACCCCAACCTCTTTTGAACATTCTGCCAAGACTTTTAGTGCATTTTAAACCGTGTGACCCTGGGCACATTTTGCTTTGCTCCATTTAAAGTGGGCCTGGCCTATGAACTTTGGCTCTACAGTGTATTCTGCCTTTATTCCCTTGCTGAGAACTCCTAAAAGTGTTGGGACCTGTTTTATTTCTATGCTCTGCCTTTTTCTCTCCCTTTAACTTAACTATTGGAGTGCCATCTAGGTTACGCGCTGACATCTGTTTTAACAAATCGTGGTGTTTTAACTCTGACTTGTCTAATAGTTATCAAGGGAGGTGTGTATACTTTACATGACTGTGTTTTACCTTGCTTTTGATTTAGAGTGCTAGTATATTGCCTAACGTGTGTTTTAAATAAATAATTATATACTTTTGATACAAAGCTCTGGTCAGTGTTTGTTTGCTCTACTGTGTTTTTAGCCCTATTGTGTATACTCTATATACTGCCCTACTCTTCTTGAGAGAAGTCTGACTGCTCAGCCACAGCTACCAGGTAAATCTGGGTGGTGCAGACTGCTACCCATTGGGTTTACTGCTTACTCCTGTAGTCTTAATCTTTTTGCAGTGTTCCCCAAGGGAACTGCACAGGATTCTGCCTAACAGTGGAAACATTGCAAGCAGGGTTGAGTTAAAACACTGGTGATATCAGAAACGTGGGAGGACGCAACCCATTTGAAATATAACTCAACACATAGTAATACGCACTGCAGCTCTCAACAACACTGCCGGGCTCCAACTGTCCTAGTGGGTTCACAGCAGAACGGGCTGTTAGGCAGAATCCTGTGCAGTTCCCTCTGGGACTACTGCAAAAGATTTAAGACTACAGGTGTTTGGCAGTAAACCCACTTGGTAGCAGTCTGTACCACACAGATTCACTTGGTAGCTGTGGCTGAGCAGTCAGACTTCCCTCAAGAAGAGTTAGGCAGTATACAGAGTATTCACAATAGGTCAAAAGAACATAGTAGAACAAGTAAACACTGACCAGAGCTTGGTGTAAAAGAGATATAATTATTTATTTAAAACCACATCTAGAAAAACACACAGGCACTAATAGTAAGCAATTCAAAAACACAGTCACTAGAAGATATACACTCCCTTAGAAGAATATTAGACAAGTCTTAAGTAAAGCCCCACTTATTTTCAGACAGCGGTGAGCGCTTAAAGTAGATGGCACTCTAATAATTAGTTTTAAAAGGGAGAGAAAAGCAGAGTATAATATGAAACAGATCCCAACACTTTCATAAGAACAAAATAAGAGAGGGAGGCAAGTAAAACCGTGAAATTAGAGTTCAGTAGGCTGGATCCACATCAGAACGAAATGTGTCCAAGGTCACACGGTTGAAGTGCACAAGAGTCTTGCAAAGGTTCAAAAAAAGAGTTGGACCAAAAGAAAGGGACCAGTTAGAGGGTGAAGGCGGCCAGCCAGAAGGGGTAAAGGGGTTATTATTACCTTGTAGCAATCTTTAGAAAGTGAGGCCTGGCGGACACGGTACCTCAAAGTGGTGAGAATACTCCAGCAGGGGCAATTGTTCCTGGCAGCGGATGCAAGTCGGTGCTTCGTCCAGGGGAAGAGAGGATCTCGTCGGGGAGGAAGACAGGAGTCTGTTGCACTGCCAGGGAAGAAACCAGCCACAGAGTTTCTCAGGTACAAGGAGCGGTCCGTTGATTCGCGGTTCAGTGGCGAGTGGCTATCCGGCCGCCGGGGTGCTTGGCACGGGCAGTTCGACCACGAACCGGGCTGGGGTGCGAAGAAAGAAAGGTAAACTGGTTGTGCCCACCAGTCAGGAGAAGAAGCCTCTCCAGCCGGGAGATCTTCTCTGTGGTCGGGAAGTGGTGAGTCGGTTCCGCAGGGCTCCACCGGTGGTGTCGTCGTGGTAGGTCGGCTCAGCTTCTCCCTCGTCGGATTCTCAGGTTCTGTGGCGACTTCTGAAGTTCCAGTCCCCAAAGCCCTGCTTTTATGCAGCACAACCCCCATTCACTCAGCCTAGCTGTCAATCAAACATGCTAAGTGGTGAGCCGGCCGGCTCACCACTTGGGCCAATCACACGAGAGTGCGACTTGAGTTACCAAGGTAACTCAGTCCAGGGTGCCGAAACGCCCTCCCACACCCCCTGTGGTACCCAGACAGAGTGGCACCACTTTTGGAGGCTTCTGTGGAGAAGCCTGCCAAAAAGTGGAACAAAGGGCTCGACTTGGGTTGGAGTCACAGAAGAGAACACAAACGCCATTTTAGAATCGAGTCCTGGCAAAAAATACCAACCGGCGAATTAATATTAAATAAATAAACCGGGGGTATGTTCGAGGCTATGAGAATTAAATAATTAAAGTTGGTAGCCTCAAACAATGGGAAAATGCCATAGGGATATATTTGCGGTCGAATATAAAAAGTAGTATCCACTGCCACCAGCCAAAACTCGATCAGGGGGGGACGGAGACGTGCCCCCTCGACTAACAGACCCCAGGGCAATCGAATTTCCCCGACCAGTACGTCCACAATATGACGGTTTGTACTGGTTTCTGTTCATAATTTGGGACTAGTAAAGCCAATGGTGACTTTACATGCCCTGGGAGACTGTAGTCAGTTCCAGGGTATGGAGTCTATGGTGGGGTGTCACACCCCTGTGTTACTGCACGGAGGATGCTGTGTAACACACATAGTAAAAAAAACATGAGACCCTATGGAGTAAAGGACCCCATAGCCCATAAAACACATTACCAGTCAAAGGAATACCATACATCATGTCCAAGAGTGGGAGAAAAAGAGTCTCACTCTTGGCAGGAGAAAAAAAACAAACTCCAGAAATCCAGCAAAGCTGCTGGGGGACTCACTAGGTTAGGAAATTCAGCCTAAAGAGAGAATTCTCCCTAACAGGGTGTTTGATGTGTTTTTAGTTAAAGGGATGTTAAGTTGGGAAACGAGCCTATACAGAAAGGGAATAAACTTGGATATGAACTGCACTGATGGGAGGAGGGGGGATTCTAATAGGCCATGGGGGACCTTAAGATAATTACTTGGAACGTTAGTGGGCTCAATGGCTATTTAAAAAGGAACAAGGTCATGTTATACCTGCGCAGACAAAAGATAGACATAGCCCTGTTGCAGGAGACTCACCTGACGCGGGATAAGATGGAAAGTATTGGGAAGAAATGGAAGGGAACTGTGGTGGGTGCATCATATTCAGCCTATGCTAGGAGAGTACTTACCTGGGTAGCGCCACATGTCCTGTTTCAGCTGGTACAGACGATAGCTGAGACGGACGGGAGGATGGTCATAATGAGGGTATAGGTGGAAAATAAGGAGATAAGTACTGTAAATAAGTATGCCCCGAATCAAAATACAGCGGCATATTTTAGAACACTGTGCAACAACCTCAGCAGGTGTGTGGAGAGCACGGTGATTTGGGGAGGAGACTTTAATTGCGTACTAAACCCCAAGGTTGATGGATCGGATGGGAAAATGGATAGACATGCCCCAGCCGCTAAAGCGTTGCAGACACTGCTGACTGATTTTGGGTTCGGAGATGTGGGGAGGACACTACACCCCCATGAGAGGCAATATTCACATTATTCTGCCAAGCAGCAGTTACATACAAGGTTGGACTATGTCTTTGTCACACCAGATATGCTGACGGAGATCACACAAGCAGAATACAAAGCAAGGGTCCTTTCGGAACATTCGCCCCTGATCCTAGGATGGCAATATCGACCACCAAGAGCGAGGATTCCGACATGGCGCCTCAGAGCAGAGGCGCTGAGAGACCCCTTTTTGAGGGAGGAGATTGTTAACAACTTTGAGACAAATACTGGCAGTGTGGACACGTCGGGCACATTGTGGGAAGCCTTTAAAGTTGTGATGAGAGGGGTAGCTATAGCAAAATCTGAAGGATTGCAAGGAGGGATCCTGGCTGACCTACGGGAAACAGAAGGAGAATTGGAAAGGGCATTTGGGGGGAGAAAATAATACCAAGGAAGACACTGAACTGATACTTAGGCTGCAACAGAAATGTGCTGGGCACTGGGAAAGACTGTGCAACCTTAATTACAAAAAATATGTAGAGAGACAACATGCGGGAGGGGATAAACCAGGAAGGATCTTGGCATGGCTATATAAAAGTGAAACCCCCAGACCCATGAAAAGAACAATAACAAGGGAAGATGGTAGTACAGTTGATACCCAAGAGGAAGTTAAACAGGAATTTGCAGACTATTACAGGCTACTATATGGATATGATGGGGAGAGTAATAGTACGATGATATTAGAGACACTGGAGGATATAGGACTGCCGCAGATTAGTGCTGAAGAAAGAGAGGAGCTGGATGCCCCAATTACTTTAGAAGAGCTAGAAGAGGTGGTGAGACAGCTGCCCACCAGTAAGACTCCGGGGGCTGATAGACTCCCAAGTGAATTCTATAAAGTATTTAAAGGAGAGGTGCTCCTCCCACTGTTAGAAATGTTGAATGAGCTGGGCAAACTGCCAGAGTCACTTACAGAAGCAATTATAATACCGCTTCCCCAACCTAATAAGCCGGGGCATAGCTGTGGTTCATATAGACCCCTGTCAATGTTAAATCAAGATAGCAAAATACTAACGGCCGTTTTGGCAAACAGACTGAGGAGGGTTATTGGCAAATTAATACATCCTGACCAGACGGGCTATGTCCCGAATAGGAACATATCCAATAATCACAGACTACTCCATCGAGTGATTGAGTATGGAAACGAGAACGAAGGCGAATTGGCAATTGTGTCACTGGACGCAACAAAGGCCTTCGACTCGGTCAAATGGCCATGGCTGTTGACGGCCTTGGCTGGCTATGGGATGGGGCCTGGATATTTACAGTGGGTGAAAATGTTATATAGTGAACCGCTGGCCAGAGTTAAAACAGGAACAGTGATATCGGAAAGATGACAACTCCGTAGGGGTACCAGACAAGGATGTCCTTGGTCTCCTATGCTCTATATTTTGGCCATGGAACCCCTAGCGATATACTTGAGGCAACAATATGATACGATAGGCATAGCCGTGGGAGGAGAACGACATCTGGTCTCCCTATATGCGGATGACATGTTGTGTACCTGCGACACCCGGAGAAAAACATCCAATACATATTGGAAGTTATGGAACGATATGCAGGGCTGTCTGGTATAGCAGTAAACCCTCAGAAATCTAGCATGTTCCCATTGGGTGGATATTAAGGGGTCCCATTAAAACAGCTAACGGTGTTACAGATACCTTGGGAGGTTAGCACGTTTCGCTATCTGGGGATAGATATATACCACACGGTGGAAGAGGAGCATAAGTGCAACACAGAGGTAGCCATTAACAAAATCGAAAAATGCATGAGGTTCTGGGTGAAGCTACCCTTAGCAATGATGGGACGTGGGGCAATGTTGAAGATGGTGGTCCTACCTAGGCTCCTGCACTATTTTGGGAATATACCGCACTTGATACCAAAGAAGTTCTTCACTAGATTGGACAGTATGTGCAGGGATTTCCTGGGTATGGCACGCGGAATAGAGGGGCCTCTGGAAGCTACAGAATTTCTATGAGAAAGGGGGTATAAAACTACCTTACTATGAAGTCTATTATATAGCAAGCCAACTGCAATATGTTGCTAAATGGCTCTCAGAGGAGGTGACCTCTGAATCCAGGTTGTTCGGACAAGATTGTGCCCCATTTTATTTAAGAGAAATTATGTGGCTGCCCAAGGCGGAAATGGAGGGGCATCTAAAGATGATGGTAATTGGGTGGCATATGTGGCGCAGGGCATGCCAGATGATGGAGAACCCATTCCCGTGTTACCCGCAGGTACCGTTAGTTGCACTGACGGGTGGAGAAAAGCAATTAAAGATGATAATCAGAAACCACTGGGTACCGGTTGGGATAGCATCAATGGGTGATAGTTGGAGAGAGGGGACTATCATGGATTTTGAGGTGTTGGGGGAGGAAAACCGGGTTGAATACAGGCAGTAGATCATGTACCACAGAATGGTGCGGAAAATTAAGGGAATATGGCCTGAAATGTTACTGGAGGAAGAACCAGATGCTGCCAGAGATATAATATATGACATAGCAGAGGGGGGACATGAGATATCTAGAATATACGAGATGATGATGTCTAAAGTAGGAAAGAGGTAATACAATTGAGACAAGACTGGGAAGTGGAAGTGGGAGCCCCGATGGATGATGGGATGTGGGAGCGAGCCCAAGGATGTCATAAGAAGGTGTCGAGGAATGCAAGACTACAGCAGATGCAGCTGTATGTTACGTACAGGGCGTATATGACACCCCAGAGGATATCTAGGTTTAAAAATGCAGGACGGCAAGCATGCCCTAAATGTGATGAAGAGCATGCGGGTATGGTGTATATGTTTTGGACATGCCCGGTTATTGAGTGCTTCTGGGGCGAAGTGGCACACAAACTAGCAGAAAGAGGGGTTAAGATTGTGGTTGATACAGTGTGGGCCTGCTTGTTAGAGGGGTTCCCTAGACCACGGAAACTCAAGCATGTGAGCAAACTAAAGAACCTGGCATATGCGCTTGCAAAGAGGAGAATCGCGATGGGGTGGAAGACATGTCACAAACCAAGACTAGATGTATGGTGGAAGGATTTGCAGAAATGGGCGGAGGCAGAAACAAAGGTGTGGCAAGAAACGAGCAGTGCTGGGAGGGAGGAGGAGACAGAGACCCTGATGGCCTAGAAATTGTTAGTAGCAGAGTTGTTTGGGTCAATGCAAGACCCAACAGAACCAACGGAAGGGGATACCCTACCACAAGATGCAGGAATAGAAAGTGAGAAGTAATAGGCTCGAAACGGGGGGTGGGATAAGGGAAGCAGTGAACATAATTAAGCAATGTATAATTGAAATGTTATTGTATGCACTCCAAGTTTGGTTTGTATTGTTTGTTTGAATAAACTAATAAAATGTTTTTTTTAAAAAAGTATCTCAGCCGGAAAGTTTGTGTCAATAGGGGTAAACAGAGATTTAGGTCTGAATTTAGTGTGGGCTGAGACATCCCAGATAACCTTATTCTGAAAAAATGCTTTCAGGCGATTAGATGTAAAAAAATCTCCAGAGCGCGACTTCCGTTTTGGTTCAATGAGGTGTCTTCCGACAGAACAAAATTAAGTCCCTTAAGGACACGGGTTTGGGTCTCAGTTAGAGCCATTTTAGATAGGTTGAAAATTGGGCTGCTTAGTGAGGATCATTCTTCCTCCTGGTCATGTAGGCGTACAGTCTGCCTATGTATGGTTCGTTCCCTCTCTGGAGGGGACCTCAACCTCTCGACTGGTCTAACCCTAAAAAATGCTGGTTCGATCCACTCGGTTGTTCCACAAGTCTGCTTCCCACTTCGCTTTCTCTGCAGCTCTCCACGCCTCTCTCTGTTGGCAGGTGATCTCCAGCTTTAAATGTCCTGCACAGCGGATTGTTTGCCTGACAACTAGTCTACACGTTGAACTTGTTGTCACTGTCATTCTACATTGACTCCCTTTTCCTCTTCCTCATCTCAGTAAATGAGGCTTTCTGGGAATTGGAGTCCAAAGGAGTGTTAAACTGTTTTAAGTTATATTGCTTGACATCTTTGTTTAAATAACAACCATCATAAACAGTAGATGTTAAATGTGGTTTTCGGGTGTTATGCACACACAAAGAGCAAATAGTATTCTGTCTGGAATGCTTAACACCATTCTGTTGTGTAGGCGCCTAACAAATGCTCAATAAATAAATATAAAGAAGGGGTTTTACAACTTAAAGGTTCTGAATAATGACATGCCATAAAGAACTCTGGAATTAAAGGGTCTTCTTCAAAATAAAGGGACGAATACTGCATCTCTCCTGATGGAGCCATCACTTCTCCCCAACAGCCATCTCTTACCATGTGGTACACGCTCATAATACCACCCCCAGGGACAGGATCAGGAAGCGGCTGCCTTAAATGGCCACTTGGGAGGAGAATTTAAGCTGGGGTTTAGGGATGACTCCATAGGATTCATCACAGGTCCTAGGGTAATTCTGTAAGGATGATAAGTGCCCAGGACTGACCTGATTATGGTAGCGTATTTCGGGAGTATTTGGAGACAATGAAGGTTGCAAGTGGAACAGTGCCTCAAACAGCGTTCAATAGACTCAGATGGACAGTCAGCAATGTGCGCTGGATGGGCAATGCCCAAGGTGAAAAAACGCACTTGTGGGAAAAACACTGTGTTCCAACAGGTTGATGTAAGTTGATAGCTGACCAATAAAAAGTTGAGACGTAAAGGAGGAATCAGCAGATGGAGAAAGACCGATGACTTCAGAATGTGGCTGCTGGAAGGATAAACCAGCTCAGTGGTGAGGCGATAATACTGAGAATGAATTACTCTGGAAGGCAAATCAGACACCGGGGCTTGAGAGAGGCAGACGCCACAACGAGGAAAGAGTAGGAAATCACAAGAAGGCAGCAGAATAAGGACGCCAGAAGCGAGCGGGGACAGAACCGCGTTCAGCGATGCCGATGGGGGAATTAAAATGCACTTCGGCTTCGGGGGTCGCGGGGGTATCCCCCGCATACAGTACGAGCGTGGCGGGTAAAAAAAATTGCAAAATAATGAATTACAAAATGCAAACAAGTGGGGTTCACAATTTTGTAATTCAATCTTTTGGGACTCGATCCTTTAATGTATAGGGCCGTGAAGATGCGAGACTGTAAACAGTAAAGAAGCCGGTGGAGTAGTGAACCACTTTGTAACGCAATTCCCTGGCCAGTTAAACAAGAGTGTGGTGCTGGAGAGCGGACAGGGACTCAGGGAGCATCTTCGTCTTCCCAGTGGGGACAGAATAAAAAATATAAAGAAAGTGGAGCCTGTGCGAACCTCCATAAAGGAATTATGGGTATTGCTGAGAACTGAAAGACACAGTGGGGAACCAGCTGGGAGAAGGGAGTCATTCTCCTAGCCTCATGAGCATCCAGTGAGAACTGTTTTTGTTTGCTTTTGCTTGGAACAACCTGAGAGTCTTGGGACACTTTATATGCAGGAGAAGGGAATCATTTTCCTGGGTTACGAGCAAAGCCAGAACTTTATATGATTTATTGTAGTGACAGCAATAGAATAGGAGCCTTTTGTTTTACTGGGATGGTGCCTTTTCATTTGGACTTACACAAACCACCTGACTAGCACCCGAGTTTTTTTAGTTTACCCCATTAAAGTTAAGGACATAGGCTTATTTTTCTGTTAAATAAAAGTCTATAGCAACCATCATGGCACCGCTTGGCCAGTCTCACCATTCCTTGTCACCACAATAGTCAAATCACACATTTCTGTATGCGGGTAGCCCTTAATCAGTGCATGGCCACAGAGCATGTGCTCTGGACATGCTGTCAAACAACACGGGTCTTCAGCGGCAGCACACCCCTCTGCATTCAACACCAGCCTCGTTCTACTGATAGACGCGGTTTCTATATTCTATAGAGATCCATCTAACGGGCTACTATGGAAAAGCTCAAAGCTATTCTTGGGAAAGAAGCGAAAACAAGATGCCTATGAATTTGTAAATATTCTCTCTGCATCCGCAGTGGCCCTCCCCATTTTGTAATCAAAAGCAGAGAGATTTTGTTAAACATAAACAAAATCCTTCTACCGTTTTCGGAAGATCATTCTAAATAACGCATCATTTTACCTCTATGCACATCATATAGAGGACGGGACTACCGGCTACAATCTTACAAAGCGCAATGGGCTCAGGATCTTCTATTAGCATATGCGCTAGGCTGCTCTATACTATAAAAAAGCATATAGCTGTTGTTGACAATCAAGACAGTGTTACCTTTTGCCGAAGGACTCCCTAGTTCAGCTGCGTCCTCACTTTGCTCATCACAGTGCCGTCTGCTAGTGCTTGTCACCTTTGCATATGGAGAGCAGCAGGCTCACAATATTCTCGACGCCGCTCTTAAACATGTTCTTAGTTTTGTCTGTTACAAAGGGTTTTATCACACGAGTGAGCTGCTGGCCTGGCTTTTCTCGTTAATGGATAAGTTACACACTACTTGAGGGCGCTGGAGAGCCAACCAAGATGGCGTCTCCCTAGCAAGCTCCACCAGGCACTCCCAATAAATCCTGAAAAGATAAGATTCCAGGCTCATCTAAACCCGGTTCGCCCCCAAGCGCCCCCCCCACGAGACACAGCGACGAGGAAAACCCGACCACCAAGAGCTCTACGCCCTCACAGCAGCCCAGCCGCACTAAGCAGCGCCGGCCGAACAGGCCTAAACGCCCCCCCCAACCAAGAGGAACGCTGCACCTCAGCCCCCGAAGAAGATTGCAGCGGAGCCCAGCTCTCTGCAACCCGGCGAAACCCAGTCGAAACGGCTCCCCTGAACACGCGACCGCAGCGGGTCCGGGGCGTGCAACGAGATGTGCCCCAGCGACCTCTGAGGCGCGGCCTAAAGAATACCTCCCGGGGCTGGCCGTGCGCGCCGGCGGCAGACTCGCGGCCGCCACGTCCACCTCACAGCAGGAATTTGGGCCACCCGACAGTGCGGAGGAGCGCGAGGTGGAACGGCGCTGCAGCAGCGGAGAGGGCGCCCAGAGCAACAGCAGCCCCCAACCTCAGACGTCCAGTGAGGGGACGGAGCAGAGTGACTCAGAGGAGGAGCCGACCACTTGCCTG
The DNA here is from genome assembly GCF_040938575.1 of Ambystoma mexicanum. Taxonomy (NCBI): domain Eukaryota; kingdom Metazoa; phylum Chordata; class Amphibia; order Caudata; family Ambystomatidae; genus Ambystoma; species Ambystoma mexicanum. Next base: position 1,340,950,748 of record NC_090923.1, on the reverse strand, counting down.
AAGGCGCAGCTGGGGAGGAGGCGACCCGCTCCCCACAAGGTGAGAAGTCCCTGAGCCCTCGCCCTCCCCAGAAATCAACCGGCTATCCGCTCCGGACTAAGGTGTGTGATCAACAGCAAGCCCCGTGGGGCAGCGGGCCTGCTGAGCAGGCAACAGCAATAAGCGAAAGTCCCCACAGGCCTCACAGAGGGTCCCCCATTAACTCTGGGACTATATAACGGACCCATCCAGCGGCAGGCCTGACACCACCCCACCCCCCGCACCTGAATAAAACGCCATCAACCTGCGCATATAGGGGGTGGACTGGCAGCCTGCCCTAGATGCGGACCCCGACTAGGGCGAGCGACTCTCCATAGCGAACGGAAGGAAGAGCGCCTGCACCATCACGCAGGCACCCCCCCCCCCCACAGCGCTTTAACCACACAGCACGACTCTAAGCTGGGTGAGGATTCTCAGCGCCACTTCCGCAGCCTTGAGCAGTGCCCAGATCAGGCAACTACGCCATTCAGCACCAGTGCCCCCCCCCTCCTCCACAAAGCTACCGAGCAGAACTATTTGCACAGTGAACAGGGTCAGCAGGCTACCCTATCCTGCAGCCTCAACCACGCACCGACGACCCTCACAGCCATTTAACTTCCTCAAGCTCCCTCCAAACCTGAAGATCCAAGAAAGTGGAAAGACCTATACAGCAGAGACGAATCAGCCCACAGAAATGGGGAAAACCGATAAATCACGGAGGAAACTCACATTCGAATCAGGATCAGTGGACACACATGGCAATAGGCTGGACACAGCCGAGCAATGGATTTCAGACTTAGATGATCACAGACTTTCCCTAGCATCAAGGCTGTCGACAATGGAAACCCAAATGAAGGCCGTAGTGGCCAAGAATGAAGATCTTGAAGGGCGATCACGCCGACACAACATCAGGATTCTTGGGGTGATAGAACACCAAATCGCAATAAAAATGGAGGACTATGTAGAACAGATCTGCAACACTGTTCGGTGGCCCAGCACTCGTCAACCTGTTCGTAGTAGAGCGACCCCACAGAGTCTCCGCCAACCGCCCCATCCCTGGGACACCACCCTGTCCGATCAAAGCTAAACTTCTCAATTACAAAGATCGCGACACGATATTACGCCTGGCCAGAGAGAAGGGTGATCTAAATGCCGTCCCTGATGGCTTGAAGAAAAGATGAGACATGGGCTATGAAAGTCTTATCTGGTAAGAGAGGTTCTCCTCGTGTTGCCTTCTCTATAGGTAATCTCGGGCTTCTGGAAAGGGCATCAGCCACCTTGTTTTGAGATCCTGGAATGTATGTGAGCTGAAAGTCGTATTGAGAGAAAAAATACACCCACCTAGCGTGTCTCGCGTTGGTACACTCCATCTGTTGAAGCACCATTAAATTGCGGTGATCAGTACGGATCAGAAAAGGTTGGGCAGTGCCCTGCAGTAAGTCTCTCCACTCTTCACATGCCTGCTTGATGGCAAGCAGTTCCTTCTCGAGTACAGCGTAGTTCCTTTCACTGGCAGTGAGAGTTCTCGAGTAGTAAGCAATGGGATGTTCTAGATCATTTGCAGTCTTCTGGAGCAATACTGCGCCTAGGGCACCGTCTGAAGCATCTGTCTCCAGGACAAACTGACGGGACTGATCCGGGTGGGCTAAAACTGGTGCAGTTGAAAACAAGGTCTTCAGTCTTTGAAAGACATCTAAGGTGTTAGGACTCATGTGAAACTCCACTCCCTTCTTTAATAAGGCTGTAATAGGCAAGACTATCTCTGAGAAGCGAGGAATGAATCTTCTATAGAAATTAGCAAGGCCTAAAAACCTTTGTACCTCCTTCACACTCTGAGGTATTGGCCACCTATGTATGGCCTCAACGTTACTGGGATCCATGAGTACATCCTCCGCGGACAAGATATACCCTAGGTAAGAGACAGAAGGAACATGGAATTGGCATTTCTCAGGCTTGGCATAAAGATCATTGTGCTGTAGACGCCTTAATACCTCTGTGACATGTCCATAGTGTTCCTTCTCTGAGGATGTGAAGATCAATATATCGTCCAGATATATCACGACAGACCTGAGCAGGAGGTTTGAGAAGATCTTCTCAATAAATCTCTGGAAAATTGCTGGGGCATTAACAAGTCCGAAAGGCATTACCCTATATTCAAAAAGACCTAAAGGGGTACGAAAGGCGGTCTTCCATCCATCACCCTCCTTGATCCTCAGGAGGTGGTAGGCTCCTCTGAGGTCCAGTTTGGTGAAAATGATGGACCCTCATACAACTTATAATATGTCTCGTATGAGAGGCATGGGGTATCGATCTCTTTTGGTTATGCTGTTGAGACCCCGGTAATCTATACAGGTTCTTAATTCTGAAGTACCCCTCTTAGAAATAAAAAATAGAGAGGCCCCTCCGGAAGACTTGGACTCCTTAATTCGACCTTTCTGTAAGTTGTCATATAGGTATTCGCGGAGTGCCTTCTTCTCTGGAAGGGAAAGGGGGTACATTCGTCCAAAAGGTACTGTTGAATCTTCCTGTAGGTCTATTGAGCAATCCTCTGGTCTGTGCAGAGGCAGCAGTCTGGTTTTCTTGTCCTCAAAAACAGCTGAAAATCTGAGGTACGCTGGAGGAATTGTAGATACTACCGAATGTGTCGAAGGAACAGCCTGTCCGTGGTGGATGTCTTCTTCCTCTGAATGGAGCAAGCAGTGATGGAAGCAGTAGGTAGAGTCAAAATGTAGAATATTTTGCTTCCAATCAATTCTAGGATTGTGCTTGCGTAACCACGGGATTCCCAAAATCAATGGGAAGTGAGCAGCCCGAATAATGTTGAACATTAGTTCCTCTTGATGTCTTCCCATGTTTAGCTGAAGGGCTTCTGTCTCCATAACTATGAGTCCCGATGAAAGTGGAGTTCCATCGACACCTTCTACGGGAATGGGCCTTTGCTCAGCTGTGAGGGGAATACCTTGTTTGGCCCAGGTTACGTCAATGAAATTTCTAGCCGCTCCACAGTCCAGTATGGCTAACACTTCGATGGTTTTCTTGGGTTTGATCTGTAAGTTCACTGAAAAAACAATCAATCTTGTGTCTTCTTCAGGTCTTATTGTTTGGGTGTGGTTGCAGGGATTGTAATCATCTCCCCCAATATCTCCCCTGCATAAGTTCGGGGGCTTTAGTTTACCTTCTTTCTAGGTGGTACTTCTGGGCAGTTTCTGTGTAAATGTTTAGCAGAACCGCAATACATACAAAGTCCGGCATCTCTTCTCAGCTGGCATTCTTCTGGAGTTAAGGGACCCCCGGGTAATCCCTATCTGCATAGGTTCTTCAGTCGGTCGATCAGGCGGACTAACCTCTTTAGTTGAAGGGGAAAGGCTGGTCATAGGAGGGTAGCTTCGGCCTCTTCTTCTTTCTTGTCTACGCTCAGACGGTATTCAATCTGTAGAGTAAGAGTCACGAGGTCTTGAAAAGTAGTCGGTCTACTTTCGGTGTACTTCTGGTCTCTCAAATCTGGTACGGAACTGTTGCATAAATTGAGTGTAGGTCTTGTATTGCTGGATCGTTGTTGGTAACCAGAGGGGTTGCCCAAGCCAGGACATTACCGACTAGGTTTGAAATCACAAACCCTAAGCAGGACCTGGCTGTTAAATAGGTCTTGGGTCTGAAGGTGAAATATACCTGGCAGGCGTCTGTAAATTTCAAAAGTGTTCTAGGGTTAACATCGCACTTTCCGAATGGCAAGGGATGTGAGGCAAGTCACCTCTAGCCTCATCCCGATTGGCTACCTGTTGCTTTAAAACAGCATTTTCAGCCCGTACATCTTGTACTTCCTGCAGTCAATCCTTGGATTGCGGCTACCATCTCCTGAAATTGCTCCAAGGATGCCATCTTTGTTTCTGGGCGTTGTATTCTATCAAACTTGGATGGTGTAGCTGTACCCTCCCGTGACCCCTTCTCACCTTCTATTTCTGATGAATCGTGCAGAGATGAGGATGAAGAATGGTGCTTGAGTATCCATGGCTCCTTAACCTTCGGAGTCTTCTTTTCCTTCTTTGTGTGAAGATAAGGTCTGGCTCCCCCGGAGGCCACCTTGGCAGGATCAAAAGTCCTAGCCCAAAGGGAACCCCAGGGAGCCAAATCCAAATTGCAGGGAAAAAGCCTTACAGCAACAAAAAACCCTGCAGATGGCACACTCCTTAAATTCTTGCAAGGCTCGAGGGTGTTGATAATCCTCTTCGTGTGTAATCCGTCAAACGTGTATATACAATCGGATTGCAAGGAGGATTGATCCAGAAGGGGGTGATTGGCAAGTAATAGACAAGTAGATGCAAGTAAGAGAATAGAGAGAATGTTACACAGTTGCTGGTCGTGCAGAGTATGGGCTATCCCTCTGTCCCCAAGTATCAAACTGACATCCACGACAACACCTGCCAGAATGAAATTTAGGGCCAAAGGTGGTAGTCCGTGGAGTCAGGACGCGGAAACAACCGGAAGAACCCCTGGAGCACTGCAAGTGAAAGTATATGGTTATGAAATGGTACAGTGTGCAGTTATCAAAGTATAAACGTCTGAAACACTGAAATACCTGTAAGTGTTGACCCAGATAGGGGTTCTAGTGGCAAGTGGTCTGTATAGCTGTGTAGAGCGCGAGGATAATTCCTGGCAGGCAACCACCTAAGGTAGGACCGAGGTCCCAATGAAACACGTGATCCGTAGGATATACTGGAGCAGTCCGAGGTCCAAAAAAACAGGAGATCCAAGATTGAGGAGGGCTAAGCAAAAGCAGTCCGTAAAGCAGAGCGTAGGTCGGCAACAGCTGATCAAAGTTCCAAAACCAATGATGGCAAGACACGAAGCAATCCGTTATGGGAAAACCAGTTCAGCAGCCGAATGTATCCAAAGTTCCAACAGCAGACAAGGGCTAGACAAAAAGCAATCCGTAGTACAAGGCCGTGATCAAAGTAAGAGTCCTGAACAAAGCGATAGCAACACGTGATCCAAAAGAACAGCTGTGAAGCAACGCCTTCAGTAACTGGACTCCTTTTATCCGAGTTAAGGAAAACACGTGACAACGGTCACGTGACGAAAGTTACTAAAGCGTTGCCGTATTGCTAGACAACGAGTCACGTGATCCTTGCCGTGCTGTGTCGGACAGTTCTCCGTGGATGGTGTGATCTTTTGTGATGAAGGAGCCTCCAACTCACTTGCCATAAACGTGAAGGGCAATAAACTCCCGTTTTGTCAGGTATGCCATGTCGTGCCCTACAACGTGAAACCTGCTGAGGTAATAAGGTACCTCTATCGGGACGTGTGTTTTTGAGTGCTGCTTGGGATGAGAGTGTGGACGTGGAAAGGCGTGTCTTTTGTGCGGGGGGCGGTGTGACAGAATCCCCCCTCAAAGGCCCACGACCCCGTGGGCTGGCCGGGTTATCCCTATGAAACCGCGACACCAAGAGCGGTGCCTGGACGTCACAGGAATAAACCCAAGAGCGGTCCTCAGGGCCATAACCCAGCCAGTCCACCAGATACTGGAGGCGACCCCTATGGAAGCGAGATCCAAGGATAGCACTGACCTCAAACACGTCCTGAGAAGACACAGAGACAGGGGCGGGAGGAACAAGGACACGAGTGGAAGCATGGAAAGGCTTAAGGAGGGAGACATGGAAGACTGGATGGATCCGCCAAGTACGTGGAATAGACAATCGCAAGGCCACGGGATTCAGGATTTTGATGATCCGATAGGGACCCACAAAGCGGGGCAGCAATTTGCGACAACCAGGAATTCGCAGGTGTCTGGTCGATAACCACACCCGATCACCCACCTGATACACCGGTGCCTCAGCCCGCTTACGGTCCGCCTTAACCTTCATCACGGACTGCGCCTCGCGGAGATGGACCAGAGTTTGTGCATGAACACCAGCTAGATCACGTACGCAGGCGTTGGCAGCAGGAGTGGCAGAGGAGAAATCAGGGAGCGGTAGGACTCGTGGATGTTGCCCATACATGGAATAGAAGGGAGAGAAACCAGTGGCCGAGTGACGAGAATTGTTGTATGCGAACTCAGCAAAGTAGAGCAGCTTGTACCAATAGTCCTGGAATTGAAGGGACAGACAACGCAGGTATTGCTCTAGGGCTTGGTTAACCCTTTCAGTTTGCCCATCGCTTTCGGGATGGTATGCCGAAGAGAAGCGAGCATCGATACCCAGGAGTTTGGTAAGAGCACGCCAAAAACAAGACGTGAACTGGGATCCCCGGTCTGATACAATGACTTGTGGTAGCCCAAAGAGACAAAAAACCTCCTTGAAGAACAGGCGTGCTAGTGTTGGAGCCGATGGTATGCCTGTACAGGGAACGAAACGGGCCATCTTTGTATACGAATCGACAATAACCCATATGGTGTCGTAACCCTGCCTGCGGGGTAAATCCGTGATGAGATCCATAGAGATGGTGTGCCATGGCCTGGGAGGTATGGGTAACGGCAGAAGCAACCCTAACGGACGTCCTCTGCGCGTTTTGCATTGTGCGCATATAGAACATGTGTTTACATAGTTATCTACATCTCTTCTCATGGATGGCCACCAGCACCAGCGATGTAGTAATTCAAGGGTGCGTTGCTGCCCGGGATGACCATTTATGGCAGCATCATGCGACCAGGCCAGCACCTGATTTCTTACATCGCAGGTAGGAAGAAATAGTTTGCCCTGGACAAACGGCAGCCCGTCCTGAAGTATAATGTCCCATTCAGTGAGTGCATGAGGATGTTGAGCAACCCATTGTCTGATGGCAGTGAGCATGGTTGGCGAGGGTGTACACATACAAACAACGTGGCCTTTTCCTAATAATGTGTCTGGGAAGGAAGCTAGTGATTCCCCACCGGGAGATCGGGACAAAGCGTCAGCCTTGCCGTGGTTGTGGCCTGGTCGATGTTTTACAACAAAGTCGAAGGCAGCAAAGAACAAGTGCCAACGTACTTGCCGGCTGTTGACGCATTTTAGGGAGGCTAGATCTTGTAGGTTTTTGTGGTCAGTATAGACCACTGTTTGATGCTTGGCCCCCAGAAGATGATGCCGCCAGATCTGGAGGGCATCTTTGATGGCCAGCAGCTCTTTCTCGGTTACCGTGTAGTGGGTTTCGGCTGCCGAGAACTTCCGAGAATGATAGGCCACTGGATGCAAAATACCCGTGGCAGGACACGGCTGAGACAACACAGCGCCTAGAGCAAATGATGAGGCATCCGCTTCCAAAACATAGGGTAGGTCGGGATCGGGGTGTTGCAGGACAGGGGCAGAAGAAAACCTGGACTTAAGAGCCTCGAATGCCTTTTGATGCGTAGGGGTCCATTTGTAAGGAACCTGAGGGCTGGTCAGAGCGGTCAGAGGAGAAACAATGGAGGAGAAGCCTGCGATGAACCGCCGGTAAAAATTAGCGAAACCAAGAAACGACTGGAGTTGTTTGATGTTAATCGGGATCGGCCATTGCATGACAGCACGAACCTTGGACTGGTTCATGGACAAACCCCCGGGGGAGATGAAAAAACCCAGGAACTCCACTTCTTTCGAATGGAATATACATTTCTCTGGCTTAGCGAACAGAGCGTGCGCTTTGAGACGAGAAAGAACCTCTTTGACATGACAAACGTGTTCCTCCATCGAGGATGAGTAAACCAAAATGTCGTCCAGATATACCACCACGAACGTATCCAAGATGTCAGAGAATACTTCGTTGATAAATCGTTGGAAAGTTGCGGGAGCGTTACAAAGCCCAAAGGGCATTACGGTATACTCGAATAGTCCCTGCTTGGAACAGAAGGCCGTCTTCCACTCGTCCCCAGGCCTCATACGGATCAGGTTGTATGCCCCTCTTAGGTCCAGTTTGGTGAAAATGGAAGCCTTTGTCAGCCTGTCCAGTAGTGTGGAGATGAGCGGTAGAGGGTACCTGTTTTTAATAGTAATGGCATTCAACCTCCTATAGTCTACACATGGCCGCAAGTCGCCTTCCTTCTTTGGCACGAAGAATATCGGGCTGGCAGCCGGGGAACACGATGGACGGATGTGACCCGATTGTAAAGCCTGACGGATGTATACTTTGAGGGCCTGTTCCTCTGGTTGTGATAACGAGTAGATCTTACCCCTAGGTATAGGAGCGTCTGGAACCAGATCAATCGGACAATCGTATGGTCTGTGTGGGGGTAGACCCTCCGCCGTAGCCTTATCAAAAACCATGTGGAATTCATGGTATTCTGTGGGAATATCAACCAGGATGGCCCCCACGGTATGCGAAGGCCTAGTGTCAGATGTAATGTTATCAATGTGAGTAGAGGCCATGGCACCCAGGATTGTGGCAGGAGAGAAAAACGACTCATTTTCTACAAGACAAAACTGCTGACACACTTCTGACTCAAACGTGACATGTTCTGTCCCCCAATTTATCAAAGGGTTGTGTTGCCGTAACCAAGGTATACCCACTATAATGCCGAATTGTGGTGTAGTGATAAGGTCAAAGGACATGACTTCCCTATGGGTACTCTGGATCAATACTTCCAAGGGAGCGGTCTGGAACTGGATGGGGCCAGAAGACAAGGATGTGCCGTCAACCGCATGTACTGGTTGTGGGTGTTCTTTTCTGACCAGGGGCAGATTGAGATGATGAGCCAAATCTATATCGATATAACATCCTGTAGCCCCGGAATCGATTACAATATGGACCATATGCGTGACCTCTCTAGTGGGTTTCAGAAGGGCATGGACCACTACCGGTCTGACGGGGCCGAAGGCGGGTTCAGGGGGATTTGAGGACAGGCTCGCCGGCGCCCCCTGAATCATGGGCGAGCCTTCAGAAAACCCGGTGTTTTGTTCTTAGGACGTCGGGTGCATAGCCTTACATAGTGTCCATTTAACCCGCAATAAAAACAGGCATTATCCGCCCTCCGACGTTCTCGTTCGGTTGATGTTATCGGGCTTCGGATACCGCCTATTTGCATGGGTTCGGGGGTGGTAGAAGAGGCTTGACCGGACTGACTGGTGAACGTTGTTTCTGACCTCCTCTCGGATCGCCTTGCGTCGATCTGTAAAGCGAGATCCACCAGATCCGAAAACACCGAGGGAAGAGCAGGAACCACTGAAAGTGCATCCTTCATGGTGTTACATAAGCCACGGTAGAACACAATCGCCTTTTTCTCTTCTGGCCAAGAAGTCTCAGCGGCGAGTTGGTTATACCGCGCGATGTATTCTATCAGTGATAGTTTACCCTGTGTTAGGTCTAAAAGTTCCAGATCCCTTGATTGAGCCTTATAGCGTGTGTCAAAGACTTTGGCCATTTCTGCTGTGAGAAGTTCAAAATCATACAAAGCGGGGTGATTGTTTTCCAACATAGGATTTGCCCAGGTGGCCGCTACCCCGGATAGATGTGACAGAAGAAATGCGGCCTTCGTGACTGAATCGGGGAAAGCCAAGGGTCTGCACAAAAAATGAAGCTTACATTGATTGATGAAAGTACGGTATTTCCGAGGATCCCCCTGGAAGCGTTCTGGGGCAGCAAGGGGAACAGGTGCTGGAAGCAACACAGGAGTGGGTGTAGGGGCTGGAACAGGGGCTGGCTGATCCGGGGGGACAATATCCCCGAATTCGGTATCTGGTGGCAATGGGTAACGTGTGCTTTGTAGGGCATCAAGCCGGTTATGTATGGCGGACGTGGCGGCGGCCATATCAGTCCTGAGGGAAGCTACTGCCTGGATCAAAGCGGTCACGGGGTCCCCGGTGGAGGGATTCATGCTCTGAACGACCAATAGGCTTCACAGTCTGTTACACAGTTGCTGGTCGTGCAGAGTATGGGCTATCCCTCTGTCCCCAAGTATCAAACTGACATCCACGACAACACCTGCCAGAATGAAATTTAGGGCCAAAGGTGGTAGTCCGTGGAGTCAGGACGCGGAAACAACCGGAAGAACCCCTGGAGCACTGCAAGTGAAAGTATATGGTTATGAAATGGTACAGTGTGCAGTTATCAAAGTATAAACGTCTGAAACACTGAAATACCTGTAAGTGTTGACCCAGATAGGGGTTCTAGTGGCAAGTGGTCTGTATAGCTGTGTAGAGCGTGAGGATAATTCCTGGCAGGCAACCACCTAAGGTAGGACCGAGGTCCCAATGAAACACGTGATCCGTAGGATATACTGGAGCAGTCCGAGGTCCAAAAAAACAGGAGATCCAAGATTGAGGAGGGCTAAGCAAAAGCAGTCCGTAAAGCAGAGCGTAGGTCGGCAACAGCTGATCAAAGTTCCAAAACCAATGATGGCAAGACACGAAGCAATCCGTTATGGGAAAACCAGTTCAGCAGCCGAATGTATCCAAAGTTCCAACAGCAGACAAGGGCTAGACAAAAAGCAATCCGTAGTACAAGGCCGTGATCAAAGTAAGAGTCCTGAACAAAGCGATAGCAACACGTGATCCAAAAGAACAGCTGTGAAGCAACGCCTTCAGTAACTGGACTCCTTTTATCCGAGTTAAGGAAAACACGTGACAACGGTCACGTGACGAAAGTTACTAAAGCGTTGCCGTATTGCTAGACAACGAGTCACGTGATCCTTGCCGTGCTGTGTCGGACAGTTCTCCGTGGATGGTGTGATCTTTTGTGATGAAGGAGCCTCCAACTCACTTGCCATAAACGTGAAGGGCAATAAACTCCCGTTTTGTCAGGTATGCCATGTCGTGCCCTACAACGTGAAACCTGCTGAGGTAAACGGTACCTCTATCGGGACGTGTGTTTTTGAGTGCTGCTTGGGATGAGAGTGTGGACGTGGAAAGGCGTGTCTTTTGTGCGGGGGGCGGTGTGACAGAGAAAAAGGAAACAGCAGAGAGAAAATCAGATTGGCTTTAGGTTGTACAGATGTACCAACAAAGCAGTTACCAAAGTAGGTAGGGAACAAAAGAATAATAAGAAAAGAAAATGGCACATCGCAGCCGTAGGGGAAACGAGCACTGACAAACAGCTGCGGCGCCCCGAGAGAGAGAGGAGTCACCACTGAAAAGTAACACGGGCAGCTGAGGCGAAACGTTAGAAGGAGCAAAAGAAAGTATGGTAGAAACTGCAAAACAGGTACCGAGGAGCACCCAAACTGGAAGGCTGAAAACACTGCGAGGAAGGCAGCAGCGGATACCCGGAAGAAGAGACAGATACAACGCACTACGTGGACCGCATAGTGCATTGTTATAGTGATGAAGGCGGCCATAATTAAGGAAGTCTAGACCGTAACTCAAACTTCAGGCTGAATCAACTATCGTACCCTTCGGTACTGTTTCTTCCAACGTTGCCAAAGCCACCACTGCGGGCGCGTGACATCCAGGGCCTCAAAGTCAATCAGTCCTCAGTAGAGATCCTGGAGTCCCAAATCGACATGAGGAACTCAAAGCTAGAGAGAACAGAAGAGGAATTTTCCCTGAAAATGGAAGATTTTGAGACTCGTGAGCGACATAACAACCTCCGATTCTTCGGGATCCTGGAAAGGGAGGGCGAAACCCAAAGAGACATCACAAAAGCCAATCTGATAGCCCAGCGAGTAGAACGCTCACTTTGACATCTGTGCAGAGCCTGATGACGCAGGTTCGAATCCTGGTAGGGCCAAACTCAGCCTTTCATCCTTCCGAGGTCGATAAATGAGCACCGTACACCGTGGGTAAGCAGCGCTCAGATGCCTGAGGGTTTGTAGCGCTATATAAATGCTAAATTATTATTAATATTATTATTAACAAACAAAGTCATTAAAAAACTCTTTAATGAGGATAACACCACAGAACCCACTATTGACAGAGCCCACAGAGCAAGTGGCGGAGTCAGGGGCCCACACCCAGTGCTGGCAAGGTTCCACAATTACGCAGTGAAAGCAAAAATCCTAGACAAGGCCAGGACAGTGGGCCAATTGGAGTAGGTCACAACGTGTATCGCCATCTACCAAGACCTATCAACTTTCACCTTCTCCAGGCGAAGACTCTGTGCATCATTGACAAAATGGCTTACCACCAAGGGTGCCCAATCAATATAGGTGGGGTTTCCCCTTTTCTTTGAGCTTCGAATATGAGGGATACAAGTACAATCTAACAACAGAGGGTGACATCAACAGGGTCCCCCAAGATCTGATGGGGGAACCACCACAGAACCCAATGACTGCAGTCGGAGAGGAAACACGGGGCAAAGTGTCAAGGAACGAGGGAACCAAAGACACATGGCAAAACAGAGGCTTCCACAAGTTCAAGAAGTTAAACCCACCATCCCCTGCACATACCTGAGGAAAGAATCAAGGAAGCTCAGTTTGAGAGTATCTAAATCCTACCCTTGTCATTTGTAGTATTGACAATGGAAAGGAGCTCTTGGTTTCACTTGCTGAGCGTGGCTGGCCAGGGTGGAATACATGGCTCAAGTAAATGTGCCAGATTTCGCCTAACCTAGGAGCGGGGTGCCCTGCTCTTGGTGGGCAGAGGGGATGACGTGAGGTGTAAAAGTCAAACACTCAGAGGAAGGTACTGGGTGTACGAAGTAGTGAATAATGACAATCCTTGGGATGGGGGGGTTCAAGGAAATGTTTATTAAAGAAGCGATGCCCGAAGGAGGAGGCTTGGTTTCTGGCCTGGTCCTATGGTGGAGCATCCATCACCAGGGGTCCAGACGTGATCTGAGGAGGGTGGGGGGTGTGAGAGGGGAATGTTAATGTTGAAGTTGTTTTTTTCGTTCATACGGAGGGCGGGGAGATTACAAATTGTTTCGGTTACTGCACCAAACACAGGGATTTCTATAACACATGACACACAATTGAAGGAGGCACTCGCATCCCTTAACTTGAATCCAAAGAGTAGGAGAGGTGTGCCGCTACCTCATGAGAGACCAGATAGCTAACCCGAATAATGCCTTAGTTCTAGCCTCCCTGAAATTAACTCCCCACTTAAAAGGTCCTTGATAGTTCGCAAATGTTACAGTTTGAAAGTGGACGTTAAGTTTTTGCAAGAGACCCACTGGCAGAGGGGCAAAGAACCGACCGTGAAAGCGAGAACGATAAAAACAATCTATCATGCCTCTAGTAACTCTAAAAAGAAGGGTGTGGCTATTGCAATATCTTCCAAGTTGGGCTTCATAGCGGGGACTAGGCTGAGAGATCCAGAGGGGTGCTTTATATTGGTCAAAGACCTCATAAAAGGTCAAATAATTACTCTGGATTCGATATACTGCCCAAATGAGGGCCAAGAGCAATTCTGGGATATGATGAAAGGGAAGATTCAGACGTTCGTAGAAGGGCTCTTGCTCACTGGAGGGGACTTCAACATGGTTTTAGACCCATCGACAGATAGGAGGGGAGCCAACTCTCTGGTGGTGTCCAGAGCCCAGTTGCATAAGTCCCAGTGCTTCCTCCAGATCAATAATGAGTTGGGGCTGACTGATGCGCCAAAATGAACGGGGAAAGCAGACCCTCAGCACACATACTACTCCAATGTCCATGATACATACTCTAGAATAGATAATATCCTGTTAGATCCTTTTTTGATAAACAGGGTAACAAAATGCACTACTGAACCTATTCCATGGTCAGACCACTACCTGATTAGAGTGGATCTAGGAAACGGGTTTAGAGAAGAAAAGAGGGGTAGGTGGGTATGCAATTACCTAATGTTGAAAGACAAGGAAATAGATCAGGGTCTGTTAAAATTGATCAAAGAATTCTTCCAATTCAATGATAATGGAGAAGTAGAGCTACCAATAGTGTGGGAAGCATTCAAGGCAACAATCCGGGGGAACTAATGCGACTGGGGGCAAGCAAAAAGAGGGTAAGAGAAAAAGCAGAGTCGGAGCTGAGGAAGAAGATAGAGGTCTGAAAACCCAAGTCTCCTGGAGAATCTTGCAAAAGTGCAAAAATACAAATCGCAATTGTGGGCTTCACTCGTACACCAAACAAAGACAAAGCTGGCATTCCTGAAACAAAGGTACAGAGAGAAAGGGGAATGCGCAGACAAGATCTTAGCCTGGGGACTGTGCAAGCAAAGAAACGCCAGGAGAGTAGGGACACCACAACAGTCAGGGGTGGGGAGAGTCTATGAGGATAGGAAAATAGCAGAGGAATTTCGCAAATACTATGAACACCTCTACACAAGCGAATTGAGTGGTTCTCAGATAGATATATTCCTTGACAAGCTGCCCATCCCTGGGATCACGCCAGACAAAGCAGCCGCACTAGATGACCCAATTTCGGTGGAGCAAATAACTCTAATGATAGGGAAAATGAAAGGGGGAACGGCACCAGGGTATGATGACTTCACAGTGGGATCCTTCAAAGCATACCGCTCTACCCTAGCCCCATTTTTGGCCAAAATGTTTAACCAGATGCTAGAAACAGGAGTCCTACTCGACTCCCTACTTGGGGCCTTAATAATGGTGATCCGGAAAGAAGGAAGAGACCCGACTCTGTGCCAATCGTAGCGCCCAATCTCTCTCTTAAACACATACGTAAAGATCTTTGTGGAAGTGCTGGGTAAAAGACTAGAGAAACTTCTGCCGTCGTTAATCCACGGTGACCAAGTACAATTTATCCTGGGGGCGGCAGGGCGCGGATAACATCAGAAAAACAATCGATTTAATGCACATTGCATAAGACCAGATGTTGGATGGATGCCTAGTCTCCATCGACTCAGAAAAAACTTTTGACCGAGTCGAGTGAAAATACATGGGGAAAGTACTAGAGAAAATGGGCTTCGGCCCCAACTTCCAGCGTTGGATCTCCGTGCTAAATAGGGGTCCGACGGCAAAAGTACTTGTGAACGATATAATCTCATCCCCATTCCACCTTACCAGAGGTACTAGACAGGGCTGCCCCATCTCCCTGCTACTTTATGCACTTACCATGGAACCCCTGGCAATAGCAATTAGAGAAAACCCAGATATTACAGGAATATGATGCAGCGAAGTTGATTTCAAATTGTCCATATTTGCGGACAGCATTTTAAATTACTTAACTGACGTACCCCATTCCCTTCCGAAACTTCTAAATCAGATAACCTCCTTTGGGCTTTTCTCAGGTCTGAAGATAAACGCGTCCAAGTCCAGTGTCATGCCGCTCCAACAGGATTATTCCTGCATGAAAGACTAAGACCCACTGGGAGGGATGAGAATTGAACTTAAAGAAATTACCTATTTGGGTATATGGCTACCCAGAGACCTGGATCAGCAGACTGAAGTCAATTTCACCCCTGCAGTTAACAAACTTAGTTCTGACCACTCCCGCTGCCCCCCCCCCCCCCGACGGTCCCTTGGTACGGTAGGATGACATTGATCAAAATGACCGTCCTGCCATGCTTTCTATACCTATTTACTGCCTTCCCTTCACCGCTCCCGGAAACCTTCTTTGGAAAACTTAACTCCATGCTATCCAAATTTATTTGGCATGGGAAGAAACCTAGAGTCAAAAGAACTACCCTGACTCTGCCCAGAGAATTTGGAGGGTTTCGATTCCAATCTTGGTAGAACATATGAGAGACGATATGGGCACATATTGGACATATATGGAAGATTATTTCACCTACCCCAAGAAAGTTAAGAGATCCGCTATGGTCCCCAATAAGATCAATGCCAGTTAGGGTTAGGAATCACCCATTGTTGAGGGTATTATGGTCAATATGGCAAAGAAATTGTCCCAGCGATAGCCTCTCTACCTGGCCATTCCCTCCGAGCACACTTTGGGGATTACCGTTGGAACTGGGCAAAAAGGGATTCAGGCGTCAAAGTTCATTTTCTAAAAACCCACAAGGACAGCAACCCATGACCGGAGAAACAATGTCCCTGTCGCGATATGCTCATGAGATGAACATTTCTATGGGAAATGTCCTATTTGTTTATTAGCCAACATTGCAATATGTTATCAGAGCATATGTGCTGGGTACTCGTGGGTATTTAAAATATTCTGCCGCTATGCAGGGCGAGATCAAGGTCTATATAGCTCAAAATCCCTGTTTGCAATTCTTTACAAAGTATGTATCCTATAAGCTTTTAGTGGATATCGTAAGCAAATAGGAAAAAGTCGACCTGATTGTTGCTTTTGCAAAAAGGGTTTCAAACACACTCAACAATGGTCGGACAGAGGTCTGGAGAGGTTGGGGCAACTCTTAAGCGAGGGTCAATTTAAGGATTTTGAGACGGTGACAGAAATGCTGGGGAGTGATGTACTCAGTGTTTTTGAATATATGCGGCTAAAGGGTATATGTGCAGAACCCAGAATCCTCCCTTTAAACACACCATTAACAAGACCTCCTCCAGAAAAGGGATTGCATCCAAATTGTACAGAGCAATGGTGACAACAGAACTTTCAGGGAGACATTTTAAACAATATTGGGCATTGCAAACTAGATTGGACATTTCGAAGGATACATGTGGCAAAGCCTACGAGATCTTGTTTCATGGAAACCTGTTAACTGCCACCATGGAACATATCTTCAAAATCATACACAACTGGCACTTATCCCCTCAGAAACTCTCAAAAATGTTTTCCGGAGCGTCCACTCTTTGCCCAAGGGAATGTGGCCAGCAGGGTACATCATATCACCTATGGTGGACTTGCCCTTAAATGCAGGTGTTCTGGACTGCGGTCTTTAGCTGGATTGAGGAGATTGTCGTAATAACCTTGGACCTTGACCCATTGCAAATGCTCCTCAGGGTTCCAGGGGAGTGGGGAGGTGTGGGGGGCTTAGCGGGCTGCAGGGGGGGGAGGAAACCTGACTTCTGAGAATGTGGGATGCCATGTTAAGAGCTGGGTGGTTCGCAACAGCTCAAAGATGGAAAAATAAATCTGCCCCCTCAAAGGCAGACTGGATGAATGAACTATGGAATATCTTCACCCTTGAGAAGCTCACTACAATCGTGAATGACGGAGTGGAAGCCTTCCGCATAGACTGGGGAATGTTCATTATGAAATGGGGGGATAATAAACCAAACCTATAAAATTGTGAGTGGTCATGTGTTGGGAATAGTTGAAGGACTGGGCCAGGATCAGTTCTTACTTCAGCCTTCGGCCCCATTGTTGGGAGAGTCTCATGTATTTTGTACGCTGTGTCTCCAAATAAGTGCTTATCCAAACTTCATCAGGCGTGCATCTAAGATATATGATATGCATCTCTGTGTAGTGCAAGTTCATAGGAAAGGGAGTGGGAGGGGCAGAGGGTTGAAAATGGAACACTATCTGTGGTAAAATGTAATTATTTTTGTTGATGTTCGTGATGTCAAGGAAAAATGTAATAAAACTAAAATAAAAAATAAAAAAAAAGAATTTCAAAGCATTATGAAAATGAAAAAAAACATATCCAGGTGTCAATTCAATCAAATTAGTAAACCTAGTAATCAGAACCTAACTACCCCATTTGTACACAACTAAATATTATTGTAAACATGTCCATACGATATCAACAAATATTCCCCAAAATGCACACGATTCCGTCCTTTAATGAGCCTGAATTGCCCTAGACTTTTATCGTGGGGGCGAAACTGTAGGGAGTCATTCGTGTGGACACATTTGCTTGAGGGGACCATTTCTGCGACATTTTACTGCCACCTTCCCGAATTACTGCCTTGGCCGTGTGCCTCAGGATAGAAAGATACTGTCGACCAGAAGGGTGTTGAGAAACCACTACCCCACCTTTGCTGTCCATTTGTGCCGCCCTACGTCGGCTTCACTATAGTGTCCTTCTTTTAGGAACTGTTTTTTGCGGGCTGGTTGCACCTATTTGTTCATCAAGCCATCGGCACCTACTTGCTCAGGATCCTACCTATTCCGTAATCCATCTTCCCTGTTGTTTTCACTCCTGGCTGGTGGGTTCCTCTCCTGTGAAGGACAATTATTTTTCTCTTGGGTCGCCTGGTTCATCATTGAGTTATGGTTCAAGTTCCTGGATGAACAGGTCCTGTAAAGCAAGCTGCAAGGAAATATTTCTACTTCCCAGGTTGTTTTAAGATTTCAGAGTCGTATTTTTGGGAACTGCCACTGTGAGTTCTTACCTCTAGGCTGGTGGGTTATTCTAGACCGTTCCCCTCTGGAGTTCCCATTGTCTGTGGATTTTTGCAGGTCCCCTTCAACCGTGTTTTGACGTAGCCATCCATTACAACAAATCCTACAGCACTTCTTTTCTTCCTGGTTCTTCTGGGTTTCGAATCTGTGATTAAAACTCTTCTTGAGGGTATGCTCTGGCATCCCCTGTGGTAGGTTGCCACCTCCTTCGCGCCTGTGGGGCATACCTTAGACTTAACAATAGGAAATGTTTCAGCCAGTAAAGCTTACCCTTGGCGTCTGCTTCCTATTGGGACTTGGTTGCCCGCATGAGTATGTCTCAATACACTGTGTGACTGCTCCACAGATAACACATTGTAAAAGTTTCTTTTTGAATTGGGAAAACAAGTTACTCAAATGCGCTAACTTTAAAAAAATAATACAAAGCTTGGTTGGTGAGTCAAATGTGCTGTGTTAAAGCCATCTTATTGTTGCTAAAGAATAATAGCAGAAACTTGTTTCAGAAACCAAAAAATATATTTAATTAAACTCAGTGTTAGTTGTCACACCAAAAGACATTTAGTAACATCCTCCTTTGTGCAAAATAATGTAACTTTCATTTTTTTGAAAAAAACTTTTACTTTCAGGCTTCTCAGTTGGTGTTAGGTATCACACCTTGAATGCTTTCAGACTTCTCAATTGGTGTTAGATATCACACCGTAAATAATTATAGTCTCTTTCATGTTAATTAGTACAATTTCCTATTTCCAGTGTTGGATTTCACACTCGCTCTGACTTCAAAGTTTACAATTGTTTCTTGAAAAGAACTTTGCTCTCAAACTTCAAAATACAAGTTATTGCTTTATCCTTGAAACAAACATTACTCTCAACATGTGTTTCCCCATCGCTTATTCAATGGTTGACCAGGAGAGGAAAGGGTTTCTACAGTAAAAAAGAAAAGATGGAATAGAAAGAAAGGTTTACAGCAGTATTGGTAGGTTTTAAGATTTAGACATAACAGTGTATAGATCTACATCTGATGTATAAGTAAAAAAGTTTTTTTGACTCACCCTATTGACTGTCTGGTGTTTATCTCTTTAAATTTTGAATGGACTTCCACCTTCAATTTGTTGTGAGTTTGACTTTTAAAGATTTGTTTTTCAATGAATATTCTGAATAGAAAGATGAGGCTATGCCAGTCCTTATTGTTATGGTTTAAACATCTATTTGACTTGGAAAGGAAGGAAAGATAATATGGGTAATCGAAAATTACTCTTCATTAGAGCATGTCTTAG
Source organism: Ambystoma mexicanum (assembly GCF_040938575.1). NCBI lineage: Eukaryota > Metazoa > Chordata > Amphibia > Caudata > Ambystomatidae > Ambystoma > Ambystoma mexicanum. The sequence continues at coordinate 1,340,931,437 of NC_090923.1, read as the reverse complement.
CTTAAGTTTAAATGACTTGGTTTCAGGACTTCAACAAATATTGGATGCCTTGATAAGCACAGATCCGGGCGGCCAGGTCGAGCGTATTCATTTTGAAATCGCGGGCTTTTATGTTTGTTTGGACGTAACGTGATGAAGTCATTGAAGTCACGTGATCACGTGCTGCGTGATGACGTCATTGCGTTGTTAAAAAACGTCCGGCAGCCATTTTGAAATGGGACAATCTACTGCCTTCTCATGCTGATTGAGAAAGCTTATTTTTTAACACATTCTATATTTCATGTTAATTTTAAAAAAAGGATGTATTCATGTAGTGTTGACATGAAGTAAGCCGGGTTAACTAAGGAATTAAGGATCACGTACTGCGCAATGACATCATCGCGTTGTTAAGAAATGTCCGGTGGCCATTTTGAAATGAGACAAACTACTGACTTCTAATGCTGATTAAGAAAACGTATTTTTTGACGCATTCTATGTTTTTTATTATTAATTTTAAAAATGATGCATTCATGTAGTGTTGACATAGAGTAAGTCGAATTAACTAAGGAAAGGCAAAATAAGGCTATAAAAAAAGAAAGAAACAGAGTCCAATGATAATATGTTCAAAAAAATGTAATACCAAGAAACTTAATTGTGAGAAAAATGAGAAATGGCAAATATACAATATATATGTTGGCTGAAGCATAATGTTTAACATGGAAAATAAAAATCAAATATCCATTGCTTCTGTTTTGATAAGAATTACACATATTTGAAAACAACAAATCAATCTTTTCTGTAAGTATAATGCCAATGTTATTATAGCCAACTATACATCTCTGTGTCTTTGTTTAGGCCTGATTCACAAGTGTCCATAGTACAAATGCACTTACACTCCTGTCTCCTTAACAATTCTTCCTTGTTACTCCCTCTTGGAGGTAACCACATTTTTTCCAAGCCAAAAACCTTAATACCTGAGATTTCAAAGATGGAGTGGTTCTCCAAAATCTGAACTGCCAGGGGCGATCTGATATCCTAATGTTTAATTGCTCTGAAATGTTCAAAGATGCGAACTTTCAATTTCCTTATTGTACTACCTATGTACAATTTGTTACAGATACATAGTATGCCATAGACTACAAATGTAGAGTTACAGTTTATAAGTTGGTAAATTTGTTTAGTTTCTCCATTCGGAAGTTTCACTTCTTTTTTACCTTGTTGAAGAAAAGGACATAGTTTACAGTGGCCACATTTATGCGTCCCTCTTGTTGAAGTTTGAAAAAAGTTTTCCTTTCATCAGGTAGAGGGCTGAGGAAGCTTGGGCTTATCATATGTTTGATGGATGGTGCTTTTCGAAAACATAGACTGGGTGAATTGTCCAAACATTTTTGTAGGCTTGAATCTGTCAAAAGAATGTTCCAATGTTTAGTCAAGGTTTGTTTAATTTGTTTAGCTTCTGTGCTATAAGTCGTGATGAACTGAATTGTTCGTTTAGTTCCTGTCTTCTGTTTATCTGTTAGCAGAGTTTCTCTGGGTATTAGCGTTGCTTTGCTTGCGAATAGCTGTTTTGATATTCCTTGATTCATAGCCCCTTTCTTTGAATTCTACATTAAATCATTAGCAGGAAACAGTCTCCTTTTTGCTACTTCCCATCATCCGAGACACGCCATTCACAATATTCCATATGGGGAGACACAACACTCCTTCACTCAAAATGCATCTAGAGGTTTAGGAATACTGTGATTGTTTTCTGTGTGCCATTTTGGGTCTGATAATGACTTTATAAATCTATGTTTTTATTGTGTATAGGGATCCTTTTTCTTTCCATTCCTAAATTGTGTATTTTGTCTATCACCAGGTAGAGGACAACACATTTATTTTAGGAGTGGTTGGGTCTCAATTGACCAGTACTGCTTTTATACTGCTATTGTTTACTATGCGTTATGTTTTAGCCTAAGTACTCATTTGAACTAAGAGAGATTCTTTGTGAGATTTTAATAAAAGTGTAATTTTTTTTGCGAATAAGTGCAGTGTATCATTTGTGGGGGAAAAGTGAGGATTAACTGTACTTCACCATCAGCCTTCCTCACTCCCTTGAGTTATGACGGACTCATCTGCCACAGCTACCATTACAATCTGGTCTTTTCTTTTGGTTGGAAACACTGTTTTAACCTTTAGGATAGATGGGTTTATATCCCCCAACACCTGTACTAGGTCTTCCTATTCCCTAAACTGTTGGAATTCCGTAGAAATTACCTGTTGCTATATAGCAGCTTCACGTACTGCAAGCAATCTTCAGTCTCCATTTGCCAATGGCCTAAAGTCAGGAGAAATGCTGAGCCCCATAAAGTCGTCATGTTAAAAGGCACCATCAAGGAGAGTTTGTGGCACTTATCCAATTCACCAAGATCAGTAGCAAAACAAGTTTGATATCTGGTTCGAGGGGTCAGTCTGCCACTTCAGCTGCAGTATCTTACATTTTTTTGAACATATTATCATTGGACTGTTTCTTTCTTTTTTTATAGCCTTATTTTGCCTTTCCTTAGTTAATTCGACTTACTCTATGTCAACACTACATGAATCCATCTTTTTTAAAATTAATAAAAAAACATAGAATGCGTAAAAAAATAAGTTTTCTTAATCGGCATTAGAAGTCAGTAGTTTGTGTCTCATTTCAAAATGACCGCCGGACGTTTCTTAACAACGTGATGACGTTATCACGCAGTACGTGATCCTTAATTCCTTAGTTAATCCGGCTTACTTCATGTCAACACTAAATTAATAATCCTGTTTTTAAAATTAACAAATATAGAATGTGTTCAAAAATAAGCTTTCTCAATCAGCATTAGAAGGCAGTAGATTGTCCCATTTCAAAATGGCCGCCGGACGTTTTTTAACAATGCAATGACATCATCGTGCAGCACTTGATCACGTGACCGCGATGACGTCATCACGTTACGTCCAAACAAACATAGAAGCCTGCAATTTCAAAATGAATATCACTCGACCTGGCCGCCCGGATCTGTGCTTATCAAGGCATCCAGTATTTGTTGAAGTCCTGAAACCAAGTAATTTAAACTTAAGGTAAGACATGCTCTAATGAAGAGTAATTTTTGATTACCCATACTATCTTTCCTTCCTTTCCATCCTTTCCAAGTCAAATAGATGTTTAAACCATAACAATAAGGACTGACATAGCCTCCTCTTTCTATTCAGAATCTTCATTGAAAAACAAATCTTTAAAAGTCAAACTCACAACAAATTGAAAGTGGAAGTCCATACAAAATTTAAAGAGATAAACACCAGACAGTCAATAGGGTGAGTCAAAATAACTTTTTTAATTATACTTCAGATGTAGACCTATACACTGTTGTATCTTAAAACCTACCAATGCTGCTGTAAACCTTTCTTTCTATTGCATCTTTTCTTTTTTCCTGTAGAAACCCTTTCCTCTCCTGATGAACCATTGAATAAGCAATGGGGAAACACGTGTTGAGAGTAATGTTTGTTTCAAGGATAAAGCAATAACTTGTATTTTGAAGTTTGAGAGCAAAGTTCTTTTCAAGAAACAATTGTAAACTTTGAAGTCAGAGCGAGTGTGAAATCCAACACTGGAAATTGGAAATTGTACTAATTTACATGAAAGAGACTATAATTATTCAAGGTGTGATATCTAACAACAACTGAGAAGCCTGAAATAAGGGTTTTTTCAAAATATTGAAAGTTACATTATTTTGTACAAAGGAGGATGTTACTAAATTTATTTTGGTGTGACAACTAACAAAGAGTTTAATTAAATATATTTTTTGGTTTCTGAAACAAGTTTGTGCTATTATTATTCTTTAGCAACAATAAGATGGCTTTAACACAGCACATTTGACTCACCTACCAAGCTTTGTATTATTTTTTTAAAGTTGGCGCATTTGAGTAACTTGTTTTCCCAATTCAAAAAGAAACTTTTATAACTTAGACTTACCTGACTTTTCCCCATAACCGAAGCAGTGCCTACACACTGTCCAGTTGATTCCTATACAAAACTTTCAATCTTATCCAAACATTTTTAAAAGTGACAGTGGAAGCAATACTAACAATTGCAACATTGAATGGCTGGACTTCTGTGAGAACAGGGCTTGCGTGGAACTGACAGGGGGTGACTGTGTCTTGGGCTGTCTGTGCGAGGTGCTGGGAAGAGAGAGCTGGGTTTACAGACTGATTAGTTTGGGCTTAGTAAAAAGATGGCGTCTGTGGTAGTACAAGATGGTTTCTATTGTTGAGGCTGAGAACTGCATTATTGGTGTACATCTCTAGGTTATATCATAAGACAATCATGCCATGGGGGTGGGTCTCTTTTCCCCCCTTGGCCTACACGCCATCTATGTACAGCGGAAAGGCTAGCGAGGTGGGATAGGAGCATCTCCTTCCCAACACTCACATCTGGTTTAAACTGGATGAGGGTCTCCTATACACTTCAATCCTCATCTGTATGTGTGTAGAGTGAAAGGAGTTTCGTTGGCCAAGGCTAAGAAGATGGCTGCCAAAACTTTGAAAGGTGCACGATTTTGAATGGGTGTGTTTAGAACTAGAGAGACACTGATAATTAATTATTCCTGAATCTCACCTTAAAAATGCTTGAGAGATGAGACGCCCCGAGGATCTTGATGCTGGGTGTGTTGCCGTACCCCTAAGTATCCTGATGCTGAAACTCTGACTCTGCATGCTTCATCTTCATACCGGCGAACTTTGTTAAACCTGCAGCTTTTTGTTGCTAATCTAAAGCTTCCCGTCATTGTGATACTCACCTGATTAAAGCGGGAGTCCCTGATGTCTGACTGGACCCTATGTGGTCTGCTGTCATTTTGCTAAATGTCCTTCTCAATTGAGAGACGTCTAGACTATTACCCCTGCAGCTGCTCTCTGTCGTGGGACATGGGAGATTTTCTTTTTTTGCCCTCTCAGTTCTGAGCCTCCCAGTACTACTGCTGGACTCACTTGGATTTTGTCCTTGACTTTGATGGGGAGTTTTTTACCTCATGCATTTACTCTTGTTATGGGAACACTGGACCCTCCTTATAAAGCTCCATTGTAGGGAGAACTTTCCCCTTAGTTTTGAATCTCATGCTTTGCTATGGCAGCACCCCCTACTATATATGATGTGCTGCCAGAGATCCCTACAGTCCTTTTGCAATGTCGTTTTTGGGTTCACTGGGGAGTCCCAAAACCTTCCCGGAAAGGGTGGCCATCTCTCTTTTATGACTTTAGTATTTTCCTGTTAACATCACAAACCAACTTCTATCAAGTGCTGTGGGAATACTTTGTGCCCCCTTCTCTTTGTTCTCAGTAGTACTTTTGCTACTTTCCTGCCAGGCGCTGAACAGGCTGGTGGAACATGTTGACCTTTTTTTGGGTACATTATCCAGGGCTGCTTAAGTAGCTGTGTTAAAGCACTTTAATGGCCTCTCCTTCTGTTTTAAATCCTGTTCAAGAAGGCCTGCCCTTTGTTGGCCCTCCTTCCACATTGCAAGGTGTGGGATGGCTCTCTTTCTTCATGTACCTTGGTGGGTTCCTTCAAGAAGCTTGCAAAGCCACTCCTTTTTGTGTGTGCTGGCAGGAAGTGAGGAGGGATCCGTCATTAACCAATCCGCATTCCTCCAGAGGCTTGAATCTTGCTTGACAGATTCTGGGAGGCTGGCTGCCCATGATTGGCAGACACCTCGAGGTTTGAATGTTGCAAAGTGTTGTTAGTGGAGGGCTGGCTACACTAAGTCTAAGAGGGGGTTCCCTGCCTCAAACTAAAAACTAAAGGACCGGCCAAATGTCCTTAACTGAAAAAACACAGTCCTGAGTCAAAACCTTACCTCTGTCCCACACACTACAACTAAAGGGTCTTAATCAAAAGTAAAGTTCTCTCACCAGGAGAATAACTCCCTTTCTTAAAGAAAGTCTCTTCAGGACTCCAATCAATACCAGGGGGAATGACTTCCTTCCCCTGGTCTTGGTTTACACACAGTTTCAGACATGGCCAGGCGGAATGACTCCTTCCCCCTGGCTTCTCTTATAATGTTCAAGCTGGATCCAGGGAGAATTACTCCCTTCACCTCGACGATACGTTGTAACAAAAAAGTTCCAGTTATGGTCAGGGGTAATGGCTCCCTTCCAGTCTTCTTAGGTAACTTTCACAACAGTTCCAGGCTCTCCTTAGCCCATCAGTGGTCTTTTCTTTTCTACTATTTGGAGGGATCCTCCCTCTGATATTCATCTTGTACTTATTTGGGTCCCAGACCCTGCTCGCTCCCCCTTTCTTGTCAGGCCCACTTGGTTCACTCTCCTGCCCAGTACTACCTCGAGGAGGATGACTTGTATGCTGATATCGGTTACTTCGGTTTGGGTCCCAGACAGTGGTTTATATTCTTTTATTAGGCCCACTTGGTTCACTCCCCTGCAAAGTACTGTCACAAGGAGGATTACTCGTATCAACATAGGTTTCACCTTGATTCAGGTACTAGACCCTTGGGTTCTCTTCCCTTCGCAATAGGCCCACTTGGTTGACTCACTTCCCAAGTACTGCCACGAGGAGAGCGAGTTACTTACCATATCTGGTAACGTTCTTTCGAGGGGATGTTCCTAAAACGTATACCACATCTATGACAGGTAATGTCCACAGCTGTGCTGCTTCGTAAAATTTTCGGCAGAGGGCGTCCTGCGTCGATTACGTCAATCCGTTGCCCGTCGAGGGTCGACGTCACTGGATGTTATATATAGAACGCACAGCGCCCCTAGCCTCAGTTGTAGCTTCTTCCCAGAACGTGTGGCACCAATCTCCTGCCAGTATGACTGCAGAAAGCCTTGCGGAAACATAAGCGACAATCGCACCGGAAATTCAGTAGAGGGGCAGGCTGGGAGGGTGATGTGGAATACGTTGGAGGAACATTCCATCGAAAGAACGTTACCAGATATGGTAAGTAACTCGTTCTTCAAGGGGATTGTGTCCTCCGACGTATTCCACATCTATGACAGATTTCCAAAGCAGTACCAACTTATGGAGGTGGGAAAAGAATTTACAATTTTAGAATTTTAGAATGCCCAATCAAATGGCTGAATAGAGGACTGCCTTACCAAAGGCCACATCCTGCCCATGGATGGAGTCCATGGAATAGTGTCTCACAAAAGAATGGACAGAGGCCCATGTGGCTGCTTCGCAAATATTGCAAATAGGAACGCCCCTCTGTAGGGCAGTGGAGGCAGCCACACCCTTAGTAGTGTGAGCCCGTAAGCCTACTGGAGGGTCCTTTCCCGACAAATGGTAACACTCAGAGATCGTCAAATGATCCATCTAGACAAGGTCTGCTTGGAAACAGCTTGACCCAAGTGCCTTCCAGCATAACCAACAAAGAGCTGATCGTCCACTCTGACCCGGGACATCCGTGAGAGATAGAAACTCAAAGCTCTCCTAGGATCCAACCTATGGAGCCTCTCCTCTTCCTTACCAGGATGTGGAGGAGGATAAAACGCCGGAAGAATCACCTTCTGGCTCAAATGGAATTCTAACACAACCTTCGGAAGAAAAGAAGCCCGCACCTGCGGGACAACCCTGTCCTTATGGAAAACAGTAAAGGGTGGCTTGGCGGAAAGTGCCTGCAACTCACTCTGCGTGCGGAAGTAACCGCAACTAAAAACACAGTTTTAGAGGGCAACAATTGCAACAGATAAGAATGTAAGGGCTCAAACGGAGCTCCCATTAGGAACTTTAAAACCAAATTCGAATCTCATCCCGGCACCTGGAAAGGCAACGGTGAAAACACATTTGTTAGCCCTTCTAGAAAGTGGGAAATCAAAGGAATCTTAAAATAAGTACATTCCTCAGACGTGCGTTTAAATATGCACAGCGCCACCAAGTAACCCTTAATGGTACCCACTTGCAGGCCCTTGTGGGCTAAAGAAAGCAAAAAAGACAAAACCAAAGGAATGGAACATTGGAAAGGATCCACATTCTGTACTCTGCACCAGTCACAGAAAGTTCTCCAACAGCAACGGTACATGGATTTCGTTGCGGGCCTTCTGGCTGAAAGCAACACCTCGATCACGTCTTCGGGGAGGTCCCGATCCTTATACCTCAACCTTTCAGATACCAAGCATGAAGGCTGAGAGACTTGACCTCTGGATGGAGAACCCAACCCCCCTCCCGTGAGAGCAGATCTTCTCGGTATCGAAGATGGCGTGGAGGGCAGATGGACATGTCTAGAAGGTCCGGGTACCACGCTCTCATGGCCCATGCCGGAACAATGAGGATCATTCGGGGACCGAACCTCCGTAACCTCTGCAACACTTGCAGAATGACGGGGACTGGAGGAAACACGTACAGCAGTGAGAAGGACCACTCCACTACAAACGCATCCCCTAAGGCTCCTCTTGGGGGAAATTCCAGCGAGCAGAATCTCTCGCACTTCCGGTTGAAACTGGTGGCGAAGAGATCCACTTGCGGGTTCCCCAAAGGGCGAAGATCTCCAAAAGAACTTCCTGAGCCAGCTCCCACTCGTGAGAGACCGTGCTCTGCCTGCTCAGAGCGTCTGCCGCTGCGTTTTCATCTTCCGGCCAGAAGAACTGCAGAGATCGAAATTTCCTGCTGTATGGCCCAGAACCAGAGCTGCATCGCCTCTATGCACAACGGGAGTGACCCTGCCCCCCCTTTTTTTTTGAGGTAGTGCATGGCCACTGTATTGTCCGTCATAATCTGGACATTCTTCCCGCAGCACAGATGGCAGAAAAGCCTTCAGGGCTAGCCTGACGGCTCTCAGCTCTAACATATTGATGTGGAGTCTGGACTCCGACGGAGACCAACGTCCGCTGGCTGTCAACTCGTTGGCATGAGCGCCCCAACCTTTGAGGGATGCTCGGTCACGATCGTCACTTCCGGCCATGGTTGCCAAAATGGTGCTCCCTTCATCAGATTGCCTTTGACGGCCCACCATAGAAGATCCTGGGCGACCGAGGTCGGAATTTGAACGGGATCCGACATCCTACCAGAGAACTGCGACCACTGCATCTTGAGAGCCCACTGCAGAGATCTCATCCGCAGCCTGGCCTCTGGCACCAGGAAAATGCAGGATGACATGAGGCCGAACAACCTCAAGAACTCGAACGCCGGGAGACTCTGGGCACGTTGAAACATGTCCACCATCTGCAGAATGTGATGAGCCCTCACCTGGGGAGGTGAACACTGCCCCAGGGATGTGTCGAGCACTGCTCCGATGCATTGGAGCCGCTGGGTAGGTGTCAAATGTGACTTCTTTAAATTGAGGGAGAAGCCCAGCTTGTGAAGGGAGTGGCAGGTGACGGACAGATGATCCAGGGCTTGCTCGGGAGAGTGCACCCTGATCAACCAATCGTCCAGGTAGGGGTAGATGTGAATCCCCCCTTTCCTAAAATAAGCTGCCACCACCACCATCAACTTGGTGAAGAGCCAAGGGGCGGAGGTCAATCCGAAATGCAGGACCCGAAACTGAAAATGCGATTCGCCAACCGCGAACCTCAGGTACTTGCTGTGCTTGAGATGAATCTGCACATGAAAGTAGGCATCCTTGAGGTCCAGAGACACCAACCAATCCTTAAGTTGAAGGGCCTGGAGGACTTGAGAAAGAGTTACCATCTTGAACTTGTCCTTCCTGAGGAGCTTGTTCAACCAACGCAAGTCCATGATGGGTCTCAATCCCCCGTATTTTTTGGGGATAAAAAAATAAGGGGAATACCATCCCTTGTTCCTCTCCACTACAGGCACCAGTTCTATTGCGCATATCTCCAGCAGGGATAGGATTTCCTGTGCAAGGAGCGGATCCGGACGCTACAAAGAGAGCTTCCCCAGTGGATTGTCGTGAGGCCTCTGCCGGAAGGGAAGACAGTAGCCATGGGCTATGATCTCTAGAACCCACACATCTCAAGTAATGGCCCGCCAATCTCCAAGATGCTGCGCAAGTCTGCCCCCAACCGGTGAACCATGGGACATGGCCTCATGACTGAGTGGACGAGGCTGCGGCAGTGCCTGAGGACAAAGAGGCAACTGCCTGAGCGGCTTTGGCACCCCGAGTACCTTGCTTTCTACCCCGGGTACTGCTACAGTGGCCCCTTTGACTGGCAGCTCCTCTCGATCTACCAAAGGAAGAGTAGTACCGAAAGGAACCTCCCCTCCATTGCTGTTCCCTAGGATGAAAAGGCAGAGGTTGACGTACTGCAGCGCTCAAAGACTTCGCTGCAGCTTTGGAGTCTGCAACCTCTCAAGGCTCTCGTCAGCCTTGCTGCCAAACAGATGAACCCCATCAAAGGGCATGTTCAGAAGCCGGGTTTGCACATCAGGAGCAAACTCCGACTTCCGCAACCACGCAAACCTGCGTATTACGGTGCTTACAGCCATGGACCGGTTGACACAGTCTGCCATGTCCAAACCCGACTGAAGGGATTCGGACATGGCATCCTTACCGTCTTGCACAAGGGCTAGAAAACCATCCCTTTCTTCCCCTTCGGGAATATGCTCAGCCGCCAAAGACGCACAGTTCCACAGAGCGCGTTTAAATCTCGCTAAGGCACAAGTGGAGTTGGCCGACTTCAATGCCATACCCCCAGCCGAAAATACCTTCTTCGCCCAACCATCAAAGCGCTTATCGTCCCCATCAGGAGGGATGGTAGGGTACGCAGCCTGCTTTGAGGAGGCCGTAGCCACCTGCACCACCAAACTCTCCGGAGTAGCGTGCGTCAATGAGTAGCAGGGGTCACTACTGGCTGGCCGGTATTTCTTTGGAAGCGACTTATTAACTGTCGGTAGACTCTTCGGAGAAGTCCAAGCTGCCGCCACCCTCGTTTGCAAAGCCATGTGAAACGGCAATACCGGGTCAGTGGGCGGACCCTGATCCAGGATGTCCGTCAAATCATCCTGAGCAAACTGAACAGGTGGAGCAGACCACCCCAAGTATTCTGTCACCCTTGACATGAGTCGCCGATAGGAGGAATCCGGAACTGTGACTTGCGACTCGAAAATCGCTAACATCTGATGGCGTAATGCATCCCATTCAGCCGGCGACGAAGACTTGGTGGGACAAGTCAACCGTCTGTCGGAGTCCTCCTCCTCCGAGGACGGGGAAGGCGACCGGTGACGGCGCTTCCTAGAATGCCTCAACGAGGCAGAGGAATGGTGGGAACCACTCCTAGACCGAGACCCCCTGGATTTTCGCCGACGCGGATAGTCGCCCCTCGAGTTATCGGTCGAAAGCCCAGCGGACTTCGATTTACGGGGCTTAGACACCCTACATACTTTCAATTTCCCCTTACATTCCAGCAAGTCCTTAGACGTCAGGGATGGCAATCCTCACAGTCGTCGGTGGCGTGGCTTTCGCCAAGGCACCAGAGGCAGATGTCGTGCGGGTCCGTGATGGACATCTTCGAACCGCAGTCCCGACATTTTTTAAAGCCCGACTTCGGGGTAGTAGAAGAAGATGAAAACATCATACACGAAGAAAGAATTGAGCGTGCCGAGATTCCGAAGCAAACACGTTTGTGGAAAAAAAGGAACTGTGGCTACGGGCGCTGTGTGTCCTATATATAACATCCAATGACGACTACCCTCGATAGAGGCCCTCGAGGGATAACAGATCGACGTCATCGACGCAAGACGCCCTCTGCCGAATTTATTTTCCCAAGCAGCACAGCTGTGGACATTACCTGTCAAAGATGTGGAATACGTCGGAGGACACAATCCCCTCGAAAGATGCTTCTTATTGTTATTCCCGAGCGGTTTATCTTTCTACTGCACCTCCAAGCCTCTAACGGTCCCAGTGACGACCCTGTTACATTTCTTTACTCTGAGACTCTTGCCCGGTTCTTTCTAGGTGCTTGCACCTTCTCGTCAAGCTACATGGGCATCTCTGGCTTCTGCTTCTCTTGTTCCGCGTAACTTTGTCATGGTCTCTTCACCGACGGTGTAGGCGCTGTTACTGGAATGCTGGGTCCAACTCCCAAAGGGGTCAGGTTTCCCCTCAATTTTCAGGCTAGAAGAGGACTCTGGGTGTACAGGTTCAGTGCGACACATGGGGTAGCAGGGTACAGAGACAGGATGTAACTATTGTTTCTGGGCAAGAGTCATTCATTCCTTTTATCCTTAACAAATAATTCATTATCAGGTAGGTGTCTTCCCAGTCCAAGATGGAGGTGATGCTCTCAAGATCTGATTTGCTGAGAAGGTGTTGTGAGGTAGTTTAGAATCTTGGAAGGGATTCTAAACTGCCTTTCATTCAGATCATGGCAAGAGAAGGTCCCTATGTTACTGAGCTCCAGAGATTGTCATTAAAGACTCAAAGAAAAGCAGCTGAAGAAATCCTGTGATGTTGGAGTGAACAGAAGAATAAATAATCAAGTACAGCAACGGGATTGAGCTAAGTACAGTTAAAAGAAATGTATATAGTTAAAAGGCAGCACAGTGAATGATTATATATTTTGTATGGGGAGAGAGTTTGATTGCAAGGAAAGGTTATGTGTAAAAGTTGCCCCAGGGATTCCCACAGCTGATCAAAAAGGAACTCAATAGTTTTTGACGTGTTAGCGTGAGCAGGTGTTTTAATTTACTAATGCACAAGCTAACATAGCCTGTGTTTCGTAATATCAGAAGCATTTGTTGCCGGTCCAGAGTAAAGGACCCTACTCCGTGCATGTGCATCATGCAGATTGTCCCAGGAAGCCAAGTCGCATACGTTTAGAGTAACCAGCTGCGCATCAAGTGTTTCTGTCAAGCGCGATGAGAACAGCTGTTAGGGCGGTGAAGGCAGCTGTCAGCGCAGTGCAAAACAGAACAGCGCGGACAACTGAGTGTAAGGTGAGAAATGTAACTGGGCTCGAAGTTCAACGTTCATTTTTTTACCAATTCGATTATATTTTCTAAAGAAGGGCAAACACTACAACAAGCGCTGTGACGCCATAGCGCTTTCAAGGACATTAAAGTTAGATGAGGTTCAAAATAAATTTTAGAAAAAGATTTTCAACATGAAGAGCAGCAGATTTCTTAAGGATGCCTTTGTATTTAGCTGAATTAATCAACTTTTACAATTTCGTTTTTTTTTCACATATATAAATATGAAAGTTAAAAAAATGTATACAATTGCTATTGTACTTACAATTACGAACGTGATCAAAACATAAGATATGATTAAAGATAAAATCGTATTCCAATAAAAGATTCTTCTAAACATCAATACAACACAAACAAGTTGGTGCAGAGAAAAGGTAAAAAAAGGAAAAAGGAAGAGAAAAAAGAAAAAAACACTTAGCTATTAAACACTTTAACAATGAACCACTAACAATCAGTTTCCAACAGTAAATGATTCATTGATCAGTATGATTCCATGTAACTAATTTGTTTAAGAATCATCAAGTTTTAGGGCTTGCAGAAAGTTTATAGTCCCAATTCTGAGAGATACTAAAAAACCTGAGAATATCATTTCCCACATATGATCAGCAGATAATTCTCCATACATCATTAAAGAATTGCCAAGAAACTGCTTGCGTTGGTTACTTAAGTTTTTGCATGTTGTTATTAAATGTTTCAATATTTAAGTGTAAAAACACGCAGTAAACTACATTGGGAGCAGGGGAGATAACAGTGTGTGTAATCGCAATTACAGGTCAGCACAGACTTCAGATAGAAATCGTGAGTGCAGTGAGCAGTCAGCCCAGACCTGATTTATTGTTTTATCCACTCCCCCCTTTTCCCCTGGGGTTTTCAGTCCAGTAATTATTTTAAAATCAAGATTGCTGAATTGGTGAGCCTAAAGGGTCTGGTGGGTTCATCATCCAATCCTGCAGGAATGAAGAGTTGGGACATGACAGAATTAAAGCCCCACGTTATTAATCCTTTCTGGGTGACAATGAATTCCGAGTCAGATTTGATTTCCTTGGGGAAAGTGTTGTTGGGGATGTGAGAGGAGATGAAGGCAGCCAGAAGGGAAACGCTTTCGCTGGGGCAAAGATGGAGGAGTTGAGTCTTAAGATGCACCAGACTTCTGAGACAGCAGGGCCATCTTTAGTGAGTTGGAATTCCGCAGGGAAGTCACCAGTGCTGTATCCAGAACGAGGAATAACATTTCAGAAAGAGGACAAGGAGGAGGGAAGGAGGGTTAGTGTGACATAAGGAATTTATTTGGTTACTATGCCCTTAGATACCCCGAGAGATTTAGTGGAGATTCACTAAAATTCAAATTGTTCCTTGTGTAGTGCGAGTTACACTTTATGTGTCGTCCTGAATCCTTCCCTTCGTAGGCTACCAAGGCAGCATTTTTGATTTCTTATTTAACAGGACAGGCAGCGGACTGGTCTGTGCCTTTAGTTGAAAATGGAGTTTGTGAGTTGCACGATTGGCCTTATTTAAAACAGAGTTTGGCAGGATGTTTGATAGACGTACGCTATTACAGAGTGTGGACGGGGAGTTGCTGGAATTGAGGCACAGAAGTAGATAGTTAGTCACTTATATAACTCAATTTAGAGCCTTGGTCCAAGAAAGTGGCTGGCCCGAGTAGAAAAGGGCTTTTCTCTTCTATAAGGGGTTAAAGGAGGAGCTGAAAGATGCTTTGGCAGTGATTGTAGACACGCCAAACTCTAGCGAGGAACTTATTACTCTGGTTATGCAGTTAGATGCTAGGTTATCAGAAAGGAGGTCAGAGAGAAGGAATATTCCAGAGAGTCGAACATGAGTTAGAAGTAAACGGCCTAAAGGGGAGCAGGTGTCCACAGAGGTTAAAGGTCATAGGCAATGTTAAGGATTTCAATCAGGCGACACACACCTTGGTCTCAGCCTAGTATGTAGCGCACAACTGAGATGCTTTTCTCCTTATTTAACGCAGATTCAATTTGAGATGGTACACAACTCGTACCACACCCCCTTTTCAAATACCCTAGGTCACAATGGACCATGAACCAGGGTGGTTGTTAAAATGCAATATTTATTTATTTATTTATTTTAAAATTCAAAAGAAATCATACAATTTATAATATGGGGCAGCAATCACCAATGGGGTGATAATTACAATGAGGATGTAAGCAATACACTTGGTTTAACCTTCTAGTGGAACCTATACAAAACACCAGGGAATAGGAGCACTTTTTGATTTATATAGCACCGAGGTTAGGATTTCCCCCTGCAATGTTCCCTCAAACCACAAATAATTGAATTCTGAATGGATAGAAAGACACAGCAGGTAATCAGGAATAAGAGGCAGAAAACTGTATCCAAATCCGACCTTCCCTCGCCAAAGAAGAGTGGAAAACGGATATCAAACCCCTTGCAATGATATGAAATGACACTCGGAAATGGACAAATAAATAATGAATGTGCGGTTAAAACTCTAAGGTAAATACAATTTCTCACTAATGCAACAATGCATAGAGACTAACAATCACCAGCAATAGATTACCAAGAGCATACAATTGAAAACTGAGTGGAAAGTTTAAAACGGATTGCAGCAAAAGGACATGTGTAAAAGTTGCATTTCCTTTCAATTTCCGTGTAAATTTACTCAAACGGTTTTTAATAAAAACTGATTAAATACTCTGATTTGGAGTGCAGTTTCTGGGCTGGGGGATAGATATATATCACAGGTACAACATAGACGTGAAAATAGGTCTCTAGCTGGTGAATTGAGAGAGATTTGGAAGGTAGAGAGGTTCTTTTTAGGAAAATATATCAGTGAAAAAGAGAAAATCGTTTTTTAAAAGTAAAAGGCAAATTTAGATTTAATGGCTAAGAAAAGAGGAACGCCACCCGTGAATTTAAAAGTTAAGCCTCAGTTGTAACCCTTCACGCAGTGTACCCCATTTCTTTAGGGAAAATTAATTTATTTAAACACAATATCGCTAATGACTGATGATCTATGCAAGACAGAAATTAAGAGAAAAGTGAAAAGTGAAAAGTGGCGCTAACGCTAGGAGATCAAGGGCAAGAACACAGAGAATTCTGACAGTTTTAACAAGTTACCAGGATAAGGATAGGATGGCTTAGAGAGTGGGATAAGGACAAATGCAAGACAAGGTAGACTATGGATTTCTATGGGGTAGGGATTATACTTACAGCCCACTTTTTGTTTTGGGATTTTGGACCATCAATGGTTCTGGTCACTACACAGCAGCGTGCCTGGCAAAGGACAGCTGGGCAGGGTCGGGTCACCGGATGGTAATTCTGGTCACGGGATGGCACAGGTACCTCTGGATGCAGTTAGTGGGCAAGTGGTTACTGGGCAGCAAGCCAGGCTGGTTCAGGATGCAAAAGGTACCACAGCTTTCCCCTTTTTAATGGGAGATTAGCCGGTTGATTCTGAATCAATGGCCTTGCTGGGAATAGGATCCGCACTGCTTGGGTTTTGCAGTGGGCCCTGCAGTAGAGTCAGCAATGCTTTGGCCTTGTAGTTGGAATCTGGACTCAGCAGGATGAATGGGAAGGAAAGCTGGGGCAGGAGGAAAATCAGGAAGAGTGTGTATCTAGAGTCTGATCAGGGACTCTTATTTATAATGCATAGTGACATCTTCAAAATATATGGCTGGGCAGGCTTAGCTAAGCACACCTCTAACTGACAGGAATGGCCAGGGGTGCTAGTCTCTGCCTCGCTCTCAATTGGTTGGATTTCAAAGCAGGAGGGCAGATTTATGATGTGAGTTTACAATGTTCAAAAACCTCCCACAGTTATTTTAGCTAAAATCCGATTTTGCCACAAACAGTACATTTATACAGTTGAAATCTCTTAGCAAATCATATACACAGGTTACATATTTTATGTAGAGCATAACACTCCAACTCTGCAATCTGTGAGACATTGTTTCGCCCTTCTAATACTTTTTGGTAATTTTGAGTATGAACGATTCGGCCTCAAATTCCATAACTTTATACACATGTGTGGATTATCATAAGGAGTGCGAGTCTAAAAATTTGCATTGGCATCATGGATACTTTCCATGTAATCCCTGATTCTTTGCCATTTCCTTTCCCAAAGGGTCAGTGAATTCTACCATGTCTTAAATGAAAGCCAATAAAATCACTTTTACACTGCAAAATGTTTACATTTTTACAAAGTCTTGCTGCAGAGATAAAAGTCTTTATATTTTTATTCATAAATAGTCTTTGGAAGCAAATGGCAGTCCTTTGTCTGTCACTGGACCATTTTTTGTTTTCTTTCTTCAGCTGCCACCAACTGTCATTTCCTACAGAGCAAGGTGGGGGTTCCCCATCTGGATTGAAGGTTTATTGCCCCTTCCCCCACTTCACACTTCCTTGTCCTGGAAATTCCATTGTCAGTGGGATCAGCCTAGACTAGATTCTGTCCAACCTAATAATAATTACTGGGATATTAGTATCTGCTGAGAGAGGCCCTGCTGTTGGTAGCATCCCCCCAGGCAGAAACCTATTTTTCTTTTGGAACTTGCAATATCCAGCCAATATGGTTTAACAGTTTTACTTTCTTATATTTGGTCCTGAATTAAACAAGCCAGTTGAATAAAATAACCCATGTGTGTATTTTCCCCGGCAACCCCTTTCACATTGCTAGGTAATGGCAGGCTTTAATTCAACAGTTTACCTTTTAAACAGGCATTTTCCTCCTTGAGTTTGCAAAGCCCATTTTACATGTGTGGTGAAAAGATGGCATTTCTTTTTAAATTCGGTTTTGCATCTCCCTCTGGATTCCCGCACTGTCTTGCAGCTATAGTTATTTCCTTGTATGCAGGAGTTTTGTTTGAAGCAGAGATGCCTTGAAATTGACATGGCTCAGATAGCTGGAGTTTCTTTGAACTACTGAGCTTTGATACTTTGTAAAGAAAATGAACGCGTTTTCCCGTGCGGGTAAAAGTGGAGTTCATTGTTGATTTTTCTCAGAGTTGATTTGACAGGGCCTGTCATTGCGAAATCATGCCTGGTTTTGCTGAAGCACAATGAGATATACTGGGAATGGCAGGACCTTATTAATCACAGCGGTCTAAGGAAGAACTGATGGAAATCGCGTCAGAGCAGCATTTTAAAGGTTAAAACGTTTCCTTTTTAATGGGGATTTTGGGCTTTCAGCAAAGCAACGCTGCTTTTTCACTTTATTTCATTTGCATATGTACGAACACACTGGCACGCGCCCTCAGTATGTCCCCTTGTTCCATCCAGCCCAATGTATGCTTGGCAAGATGGTGCAGCCATCTTTTTGTTGCTGCAACACGCAGTTTTAAGGCCATGGTGCTCACAGGAGCCAGCTCAACCATTTTGCTGTTTGTGCGCAAATGCAGCTTGGTTTTGGCGAAATTCTGTTCAGTGGGTCAATTAGCCCACAGATACCCCCCTCCTCCTCAACTCTTCTGAGATACTTGTCGAGGGAGAGTAGGGCCAGGTGGGCCTCATCAGTTAGGAGTCCTTTTTGCATCAGAGAGCGGAAGCGGAGCGGAGTCCCAATCCTCTCGCTGCCTCTCGTTGGAGCATGGAACGACACCCCCAGCTATCTCTTCGATCTTCCTTTATGGTGTTGAGCGACATACCCAGATTTTCTTTGATTTCTCCCTTCCAGGTTGCTGGGGAGGTCCTCGTTGGTCTTTGAATAAGAGCAACCAGTACGAATCTATTAAATAAATCGGAACTGGTTACTTCATTTTCCCACTAACTGCCTTCCAATAGGGTTGACAGCTGTGTGACACGCATGCATTCAATAATGACAATGGATAGTGAAGGAAAATACTCCCTGTTACATAATTATATTTATAAATTCCTCATTCCCTTCTGATTCTTCTTTTTCTTATTCTCATGCTTCAGATGTCTCCTGTATTTGATTCTCTCTTGGCTCCTCAATTTACTGCAAAGTGTGCCTAGGGTGACAACTTTTTAGCTGATTAATATGGACCCATTTCTCTTATGTCAATTCGCCTTTGGGGATGTGGATTCTGTAGGCGACAGGTGAAATTTTATCTATAATTTCAAAAGGACCGTGCCAACTGGGCAACAATGTGCGCTCTTTGGTCTGGTTCCTTTGGAAATTGTACAAGTAGACCCTGTATCCTACTTGGTATTCCTTTTTGGTTGTTTTTAGATCATATTGAGTCTTCATACCCTCTGCAGATCTTTCCAGATTCTGCTGAGTGTACGCAAAAGCATGTTGAAGGTGTTTTCTTAGATTCTCAACATACTCATGAGTTGTGGAGGCGTTTATCAGTGTCTGCTCCTGTGTTCTATAGAGCAAATGCTGAGGTAGCACCATCCTTCGTCCAGTCATCAGATCAAGTGGAGGCATCTTGGTTGCAGAAGAAGGTGTAGATCTGATGGCCATCAGGACAAGCGGTAATCAGATGTCCCAACTTGGCCCAGAGTCTGCCACAAACATTTTTAGAATGCTCACAATGGTTTTATTGTACCTCTCAACTGCACCACTAGAGGACAGCGGTATGCAATGTGAGGTTTCTTTTTTACCCGAAGTATCTACCACATCTTTGTCATCACTTCGCTGGTGAAGTGACTACCTCAGTCTGACTCAATCCTTTGGGGTAGGCCAAAACGCGAGAAGATCTGGTTGATCATTATTTATTTTTATTTATTTATTTATTTTGCATTTTTAAAGCGCTCACACAGCCCGTGGGCATCGAGGCGCTGTTACAGGAATTTTTTTTTTTTAGTTGCATAATTCTTTTTTTGTTAATCTTAGTTGCGTATTTATAACACGCTTAAACGCCCAGAGGTTTCTAAGCGTGGACCCAGGGATTGAACCTGTGTTGCTTCGTGTCGTCTTGCTTCCAAGGCGCGCACGTTGCCATTAAGCTATCCTCCTGGGACGATCCATCAGGGGCAGCTGCTGTTTCTGCCTTGCAATTTGGGGCCGGGAGAAATTCAACCCATTTGGTAAACAAGCATGTTACGGTTAACATCTACTTGTTCCCTCTAGAGGAGCGAATCACGGGCCCGATGAAATCTACTTGTAAATCTGACCAAAGCAGTGTCATCCCCCTCTTCTGGAGGGGAGCTCGGTGTGTGAGTGATGTTGGCTGAAATTGTGCACACACACAAGTCACCTCTTTAAGTATTGGTCAAGGTCCTGCCCCATGTGTGGCTAGTATGCAACCTCTCACAAGATTTATAAAGTAGTGTGAAACCCCCGATGACCGGCTGTGGCCACGTCATGGGCGTAACTTGGCATCAGGCTTCGGAATGAGGTAGGGACCACCCACTGGTCACAGCCAGATATGGATCTCCTCACCAACAAACCGTCTTTGATTCGGAACATTTTTGGACATTTCATCAACACTCTGAGGTCCTCTTTCCCAATGTAATCGTTATCCGTCAGGGGAAAGTTTTCAGTGTCCTCAACATGTTGATAAAATTTACCAACAATTGGACCCCGTTTTTGTGCCTAGATTAAATCAGCATCTGTGGTCTCCTTACTCCACTGGCCAGTTGAGAGCTCATTGTGAGCATTTGTCTGGGACCTAGTGATAGCAGTGACCTGGATTTCCCCCAACAGGGACTCGATTTCAACGAGCTCCTCCAGGATGGCTCCGGTTTTGGCCAGCTGATCAGCTAGGTCGTTTCCAGTTTGATCTGGTCCCTCTATTCTGGAATGACCCTTGATCTTCTTCCAATAGATGGTCATCCCACTAGAAGTGACCAGATCATAGATATTTTGTATTAGCTTGCCATGTTTGAGCGGTTTGTTGTTAGCACATAGCATGCCTCTGGTTTTCCAATTAACCAGGTGCTCCACTAACCCGTTCCGGACATAATCCGAGTCGGTGATTATGACCAGTTCGTGGAGTTGGTGTTGGACGGCAGCGAGGATGGCCTGATGAACAGTCATCAACTCTGCCACTTGACTACTATGGGGACCGATTTTGTACCTAGCAGAGGGTTCTGGGGCATCATTCACCGAGGCATTCCAAACGCCGGCCACCAGTTCCTTTTCCCTGTTGTCAACATGGTAGGAGCACCCGTCCACATAAGCTGTGGGCATTCCCTCGCACTTGTCTTCTTCATAGACTTTGTGCGGGGAATTCAGGTACGTCTCCATGTTGTCCTTGCTTTTAAGACTTTCATCCTCGAGACAGTTTTCTCTGGCACAATCATGCAAGTCAGCCAGACCTTGCGCGAGGGGACTCTTCTTGTTTTGGCCATATCTGACCTCCACAGGAAAGCCTTGAATTGACAGAATCCAGGAAGTAATTCTGGAATTACTCACATTTCCGGCCTGGATTCTGTCACTTTGGAGGTATTGCAAAGGCTGGTGGGGAGTCTCCACTAGGATGTGTTCCCCCTGGATGAACGGGCGGTCATTTTTCAATGCCCACACCGTTGCCAGGAGTGCCTGCTCACAATCGTTGAATTTTTCCTCCACAGAGGATAAAGTCTTGCTTGCATAGGAGATGACTTTATTGACCTTGTCATGCTTTTGATATAATACTGCAGTCAAGCATGTATTAGACAACCCTGTCTCCAAGAAGAACTCCTGGTTTCTGACAGGGTAAGCTAGACAAGGCGCTTGTGAGAGGCTTCTTTTGTGTTGCTTTACTGCCTCAGCTTGTTCGGGAACCCACTCCCACTTGACCCCCCCCTTCAACAGATGGATCAGGGGTCTTGTGATCTCTGCGTAATCCTCAATGAACTTCCTACTGTAATTAGTCAGTCCAAGGAGGCTTCTTAGCTCCCGCAGAGTCGTGGGGTCTTTAAGTTTTAGAAGTGCTTCCACTTTCTTTTCCTGGGGACAGAGACCCTCAGGAGTTATCTCATACCCCAAGAGGTTGACACTGGTCCACCACTGTACCTTTTGGAAGGACAGTTTTGCTCCGGCAACCCTCAACTGTGTAAGCACATAACAGATTTCTGCTATATGTTCCTCCACAGTTGAGCTTTTTATCAGGACATCATCCACATAGGCCAGGTTACCCCTTTCACACAAGTCGGGCACTGCCTTATGTAAGAAGATGTTGAATTTGTTGCCGGCATTGATGTATCCGAAGGGAGTCCAGGTCCACGTGTACTGCTGCCCCCCGAAGGTAAAGGCCAGCTTGTATTGGTCCTCCCTACTGACAGGCACGGTCCAGTACTCATTGGTCAGGTCAATGGCAGTGTATACCTTTGACCCCTGGATCTGGGCCAGCCCCTGGTCAATGTAGGGGAGAGGCCATCGGGATGTGTGGACACGCTTATTCAGCTCCCTCAGGTCAGCACAGAGTCTCCACTGGCCGTTCGGTTTTAAAATCCCCAGCACCGGAGTTTTTGATGATTTCCGCCAGGGACTCCATGGATGCGAGAGGCAAGCGGAATTGCTTCACAAACATTGGAGTCATTCCAGGGTCCGTGGTAAATGTTGTAGTGTGGATTTCGGTGTGACCACAGTCATACGAGTCCACCGCAAAGAGATCTTGAAAATCTAAGAAAACCTGTTTCAACTTTTGCTTTTGCGCCGGAGTCTCACAGGCATCAGCTAGGTTGACCCGCTCTTCAACCATTTGCCTGAAGCCTGGAAAGACTTCCGGTTTTGCTATCTCAGCGATCTCCTCCGGCTGGGTGGAGAGGTCCCTCCAGCTTGGTGGAGAGGTCCCTGGTTAGAGTATTGACCTGGACAGAGGGTTTCAGGTAGGAGAGGTAGTCAATGTGGACCTGAAATATCACCTCATCCTGCCTGATGTCACAGGTCCGCTCTTCCTCACCGTAAGGGCAGGAAGAGTACACCAGGAAATTACCCCCTTGCCGGGTGAAGATCCTGTCTGGTGGTAAGTCATTGTCTCTATCACTGTCAAAACAGTCATTGGGGATTGGTCCTATCAGTTCATTACCTAGATCCATGGAAAAATGTCGCCCATCAACCGCCATTCCAATAATGGTGCCTGCGCCTAGAGCGATACTCCTAAGGTCGATGTTATCCATCAATTTCGGAATAGTGTTGTTTTCTACATTGCCTAATGGTGTTGGGTTTATCCCCAACCCCTGCTGTTGGAGATGGGCATTGATGTGTACATATGCGTCAGGATTTTGCAGTTTCTGTCCTCTTTTAATTTTTAATTTAAGTGGGAATAGTCGTGTCCATCCTGGGATGGTGGCCTCCTCTCCAATTTGAAATTCAACTGCATACAGTAGTAATTGGGCTGACCGAAATTCTTTTTCTGGCAAAATGATTGAGAATGTCACTGCCTAAAAAGAATGCAGCAGGGACATCTTGCACGACCCAACAATTATGTACAATGCTTTTGTTTACTATAGAAATTTTGAGCAAACACATGCTAGGCAGGAGTTGTTTGGATTTGGGAGTTTCAAGGCCCATTTCCCACTTATCGATCAATCTAAATGTGGGAATGGCTGGATCTATTGGGAGCTTTCAGAACATGGTTTCGCTGATGAAGCTCTTACCATTGTTCACGCACACACGGGCGAGGACAGATTCCTTCCCCTCATTTAACTGAATAGGGATGAATAACTGCTCTCTAATTTTCTGAATATCAGTTAAACTTCGAGTTGGTTTCTCATTACTTTTGGCTATAGAATTGGAATCTTCAGATTGTGATGCAACTTGAAACTTGCCACTTGAAACTGGAAGGAAGGTTGATTTTCAGGAATGGAGAGAAGTTCCCATCACCAGTTTGTTGTCCTACAGCAGTTACTGTCACGTCAGGTATTTGATTGTTCTGGAAATTAAACTCAATATGATCAGGTTTTTGTTCAACCATGTGGCATGTGCCATTTAAACTAACATGGTTGACATTATTGGCCTGTTAGTCTGAGTCCAAAGGACCTTGTTCACACTGTCCATTAGGGGAGACAACCTATGCAGTATGTCATTCCCTAGTAGACAGGGCATACCCTCTGGAGTCACAACTATAACCGGGTGTTTCACTTCATGTCGCCCAATTTTTATTTCCAAATCCGCAGGCCCCTCGAAGTTCTGGTGTTGTCCAGGAAGAGGGGTGAGAGGGATCTGGTATCTCTCCCCCATTCCTGAATTTAGCTGCTCAAAGGCCCTTTTTGACAGAAGAGTGGCTTGAGATTCAGTGTCCACCAGTGGCAAAAATGTACATTGCCCTTGCACTTGGACCAGGGCATAAAATCTACCCTCTTTCTCCTCCACTGGGCAAAGGTAATGTGCATTTTGGGCAAGCTGGGTGGTCAATTTCCTTATTTTTGACTCCGACACAGGGGTAGTTTGGGCATAATTCTGTGTTGGAGTTTGGGGATCTGAAAGAAACATTTTACATTCTGATATGTGGGGATTTTTGGGCTCCCCGTTTTCTGATTCTGGGCTGCCCCCCCCCCCCTTTTGAAGGCAGTCAACAGAATTGGTTTGTGTGGTTTGGTGTCAAGAATACTGCTGCGGCACGTAGGATGACTGGAGGTCTGTTTCCCATCTATAGGGCTCACTACGGTCAAAATGTTTCTGGCCCTTTAAGACGTGGACTACCAGGTGCCTGGAAGTTGGCATGGCGACGCTGGCGTCCTGCCTTCTCCTTCCTTGTCTTTCGGCGCCATGCTACGCGCCCTGCGGTCATGTTACCTGGATTCAAAAGCGCTCATTGCTCTCTGCTACAGTGCTTCTGAATCTTTTCCTCCAGTGACGTTTGGTGATAATCTCGTCCTTGTTTCTTGACCCGTTTTCCCCGTTACCCTTCAAAGCCCATTCCATTATCCCTGCTCCCTCTTCACTATTGTCGTCCTGTGATTTCGACCCAGATTGCCCACAGACTGTCTTTGCCTGCTCCTGTCCTCGACTTGGATTGTCCCTGGAACTGCTCTGTCTTCGTTTTTGTCTGCGTTGTCTTACAGCTCTTCTCGACTATCCCCGGACCTGTCTTTGTCTACGTTTGGACTTTGTTCTTGAATCTGGATTTGACCTTGGATTGCTTTTTGGATTGCCTTGAACTGTTGTGCATTTTGGATTTAAAGTACACAGACTAGAGACTGCCTGTCTGTACTTCTGAGGCGTCCTCGTGCCGTCAGGTTAGGTTTTGGACTATCAGCTTCCCCCACGAAGGAACCACTGACTCACCACTCCTCTCTACGCCTCCAGATAGGAAAACCACACTGTAAGGTCTTGTGGCTATTAAAGCCCTGTTTTAGATAGCAAGTTCTTGTTAGTTGTTAACATTATTTCTGTATTTCTTGCTGCAGAAAAGACCAGTAGGCTGCTTTTTTATTAGTTTAAGGTCAGTGGGAGTAATATCATTGTCCATAGCCAGTTCCTGCTACGGATTGCCTGTAATAATCCTGGCTTTCCTTGCAGTTGCTCCACCAGCCTGCCAGTGTTCCTGTGCCGGCGCCTGCCATCCCAGCCTACTACTGCCATCATTGGTCTTTGTTTGGCATCCTATCTTTTGGTCAATCGACCATTCTGGTTGTTCATAACTTCAACCAGTTAGGTATATTGATTAGAAGACTTCCTCGGCTACACTAGGGTTGCAACTTGCATCTGATATTTGGTATCCCTCAGTTAATATTTGGTTTTCTTGGTGCTCATTCTGGGGTTCAAGGAATGGCGATTGTGACTCAGTCCCCACACCCACCCAGTCTTCATTTAGATCTCTTGGGACCCATTTTTCTTTGGGAGGAGTTCCCCCGTCCCTGAAGGAGAAGATCTATTTCCCAGAATCCTCTAAGGATTCTTCCCCTTCAAATTGGGGGACACTAACCTCCTCCACAAAATAGGCCTTTTTGAGTTCTTTATTTCTCCTACCCACCCTCTGCTGCTTGGGTTGCAGATTTTCGGGGGCAGGAGATTTTTGTTCCGGGTTCCTGGGTGTCCAGGGGCTTTTCACGAGTAAGGAAGGAAGCTTCCTCTAGGGCTTTACACCTCCCTTCCCCCTGTGCCTCCTCCTCTGGAACCGGGGAGTTGTCAGGGTTCCCGCCCCGTAATTGTTCTGGGGTACCAGACCCTTGGTTTGTGGGGTTCTGAGCCACCATGTTCGTCTGAGGGTTCTGTTGAGCCTTCAACATGCGACCCAGATCCTGTGTTAGGTTCTGGACCTGGCGCTCCAGTTGGGACACCCGTTCTGGCTGGTATGGGGGTCTCTGTTCCAATCTAGGTGGACCACGGGAAGGGTAACTATCCCTTCTCCCGTAGTACCCTGGATATTGTGAATGTTGATAACCCTCCACCCTTGGCCTCCCCTCTCCCGGATTGGGTTGTCTGGTTTCCTAAAAGTGGGAAAAGGAAGGAGGGTTGTCCTGCAGGTTGGGGTTTTGTGTGTACCGGGGGAAGAAACTTAAACAGCATTTGGGGAATTACTGCCCTCCTGGGGGAAGTTAGGAGGGGAGTTTCCAGGGGCGGTACTTACCTGATTGGATTCCCCCCACCTGGAGCTGGGGGAGTTCATACATACCCCAAGATTGGTCGGTTGCCCTTGTATCTGGGACTGATATAATCAGGGGATTTAGGGGTCCCATTAGTGGGATTCCCTCCCTGACTGCTACCTGTTTGTGATTGGCCTGAAGGCCTTCTGCGTCTCTGATTTTGCAAATTTTGTGTAGGTACATTTTTAGGCCCCCCATCTCTAGGTCTAAAATGGGGGAAACCTTCACCTCTGCCACCTTAGCAACAGCAGGGGTGTTGGCTGGTTTGGGGTTCTTGGCCAGATTTTTATTTTCTGCAGGTTTTTGGAACTCATAAATGAGGGTCGCCTGCTCTATGACCCAATCCTGAGATTTTTTATCATGGAAATCCCTCACCACCTGGGTCATAATGTATTTTGGGAGTGCATGAAAGAAGGTGGTTACAAACTCCCTGCTGTCCGTGCGTACCCTCCTAGTGGTTTGTGCAAAGGTGCGTTTGAGCTCCTGCACATATTCTCGTGGGGCCTGATCTTCCCCGCACTGCAGATTGTAGGCCGCTTTGCAAGCCTCTTGGTGGTTTCTGTGGGCGGAAATGTGTTTCAAGATGGCCGCCCTGTAGGTGGACCATCTTGAATGGTTCTGATCCTCCCGTCCAGCAAAGAAGCTAGAGTACTCAGGAGAGAAGGTCCATTTTATAGACTCTATGCAGTTCTGGTTGTCTTTCAGATGAAAAGTGTCCATCATCTGCTCATAGAGCTCCAAGTGTTCCCGAACAGAATATTTTGCGTTTTTATGGTATGGGGTTATCACACTCCTAATGGCCTTCATCTGCCTAATGGGGTCTTTTGTCATAACTCTCTTGAGTTTGTTTGCCTTCTTTGGCTGAGTCAAACGAGTCCACTCGCCCTCAGACTCAGAGGCGCTACTACTTGAGGTCCCCTCATGATCATCTACGCGCTCTCTGATTCTGTGAGCTTGAGAGGAGCTCACAGAATGGAGGGAGCCTAGTATCTCTATTTCTGTGGTGCTCAGGAGAGTACACTTCTGACTCTTCCCTGCTCCCAGGGTTGGCAAAGTTTCCCCCCCACTGCCCTAATTGGTTAGAGGTCTTCAGGATTATCTTTTGGGCCTCATTTCATTCGGTTTTTCATCAAATTGAACCAACTGGTCCTTTGGAAGGTAGTATTTTTGTGGATCTAATCCCCTGACTCTCCCCTCATAGGAGTCTTCCTTGTCAGAGACATCAGCCTTAATGTTTGGGTATCTATACAGGGACGCCCGTCCATCAATTTCTGGGGGGCGCAGACCTGTCAGTTCCATCATGCTCGGTCTATTAAATTCTGAGGGGCTCATGGTTTCCGGCTCATGTGAACTGGCAGCCATGAAGTAAGCAGTGTACAAAGTGTTCAACGGGTTTGAGTGCCTTAGTACAGAGGTCATTATGCTATGATCAGAGGTTGCCCTGTCCTTCTCTACCTGTTCAGGGTCCCTCCAGTTAGGATTAAATCTAGCACCCTCTTTCTCCAACCTCGCTAGTTTCTCCTTCTCAGCCCCTAATTCTTGATGATAAGCAGAGATCTGAGCCTTTTTCTCAGCTATCAAGGCTTTACTGGCCTCTATGACCCCGCTCTTGTGCTGCCACTTGTTTGTGGAGCCCATCATTCTTTTCACAGAGGGCCTCATTGTCTCTCTGCGCTTCCTGTTTGGTTTGAAAATAATGAGCCAATTTCTGGTGCAGGAGACTCACCTCCTGAGATTGTGCATTTTTAGTTTGGGTGTTCTCTTCTAGAGCACCTTCTACCCGTCTGGCGTGCTCCAGAAGATTCCCATACTCTGTTTTGAGTTCATTTAGTTTCTGGAGGGCTAACTCACTTCCTTGTAACTCTGTTTTTAACTTGCTTATTTCCTGGCCTAGGGCTTCTTTCTCCTGACTTAGGGTGCCCCTTTGTTCAGCCAGGTCATCCCTTTGTTTCTTGATGGTATTGGATTTCTAGCGCTCTTGATCAAATTCTGCTTGAGAGTGGAGGTCTCTCATAATTAATTTATTATTTTCCTCTTTCAATTTCTCTATCGGATCTTGTAGGGTAACTATCTGCTCTGCGCAAGCTCTATTAAAATGTATCGGTTGATTTAATTTCTGTTGACTCTCGTGCAGAGATTTAACCTTTTCCTTACACTCTTTCAATGTCTCTAATTGGGTCTCTTGATCTGCATTATTTTGCTGTTGGAGGGCCACATCTTCTTTTAATTTTATGACATAATTTCCAGATTCGACCTACAACTCTTGGCTCTTCTGTAATTTTTGTTCTGCTCAATTTACATCAGTCTGAATTGTATTTAATAGTTCAACTTGATTCTGCGCAAGAGTTGTGTTTTCCTCATGCCTTTCCTGCATCACTCCCATGTGGAGATACATGTAGGCCGTGATTCTGGCAATTTTGATTTGCTCCTCTTTAATTTTTGTGGTCATATATAATTCACTCAAAACTTGCTGTAATAGGCCACCGTCCTGCCACGTGCCCAGGTTCATGGCCATGACCTGTTGTGGTATTTCTTGTAGCCAGACTTTTTCATCCTGTTCTGGCCACTCACTTCTGACAAATAGCTTGTGCAGAAGATGCTTCCTAGCCATATTGATTTCTACTACTGTCATTTTGGACATGTTCTTTCTTTCATAATTTATTTATTTATGCAAGGGTAACCTGTATTCTATTGCTTTTCTGTCTATTTTGGGTTGATTTTAGTTTTACTTTTAGAAACAGGCTTGGTACTTAGAGCATTTGTTTTTAGGAGGCGCTTGTACAGATTCCAACCACACAAAGTATCACTACTCTGCAGGTTAATCTGCTGTGCTAGACTGCACGGGTGGTAAGCAAAACTCAATCCCGGCTAATGAGCCCCCAAATTTGTTAAGGATTTCAATGAGGCGGCACACACCTTGGTCTCAGCCTAGGATGTAGCGCTCAATGGATATGCCTTTATCCTTATCTTATGCAGATTCAATTTGAGATGGTACACAACTCGTATCACACCCCCTTTTCAAATACCCCGGGTCACAATGTTCCATGAACCAGGCTGGTTGGTAAAAGAAAGAAATCATACAACTTTTAATATGGGGCAATCACCAATGTGGTGATAATTACAAAGAGGATGTAAGCAATACACTTGGTTTAACCTTCGAGTGGAACCTATACAAAACATGAGGGAATAGGAGCACTTTTTGATTTAGGAAAGATAGCATCCAAGTTAGGATTTCCCCCTGCAATGTTCCCTCATACCACAAATAATTGAATTCTGAATGGATAGAAAGACACAGCAGGTAATCAGGAATAAGAGGCAGAAAACTGCATCCAAATCCGACCTTCCCTCACCAAAGAAGAGTGGAAAACTGATTTTAAACCCCTTACAATGTTATGAAATGACACTCGGAAATGGACAAATAAATAATTAATGTGCGGTTAAAACTCTAAGGTAAATACAATTTCTCACTAAAGCCACAAAGCATAGACACTAACAATCACCAGCAATGGATTACCAAGAGCATACAATTGAAAACTGAGTGGAAAGTTTAAAACTGATTGCAGCAAAATGACACGTGTAAAAGTTGCACTTCCTTTCAATTTCCGTGTAAATTTACTCCAACGGTCTTTAATAAAAACTGGTGAAATACTCTGATTTGGAGTGCAGGCTTCGGGCTGGGGGATAAATATATATATATCACAGGTACAACATAGAGGTAAAAATAGGTCTCTAGCTGGTGAATTGAGAGAGATTTGGAAGGTAGAGTGAGGTTCGTTTTTAGGAAAACATAGCAGTGAAAAAGAAAAAATCGGTTTTTAAAAGTGAAAGGCAAATTTTACTTAAACTAGATTTAATGGCTAAGAAAAGAGTAACGCCACCCGTGAATAAAAAAGTTACTCTGCAGTTGTAATCCTTCACGCAGTGTACCCATTTTCTTTAAATAAATCAATTTTCCCTAAACACAATATCGTTAACGACTTATGATCTATGCAAGACAGAAATTAAGAGAAAAGTGGTGCTAATGCTTGGAGATCAAGGGCAAGAACACAGAGAATTCTGACAGTTTTAACAAGTTACCAGGATAAGGACATGATGGCTTAGAGAGTGGGATAAGGACAAATGCAAGACAAGGTAGACTATGAATTTCTATTGGGTAGGGATTATACTTACAGTCCACTTTAATTTGGGGATTTTGGACCGTCAATGGTTCTGGGCACCACACGGCAGCGCGCCTGGCAAAGGACAGCTGGGCAGGATCGGGTCACCGGATGGTAATTCTGGTGACGGGATGGCACTGGATGCAGTTAGTGAGCAAGCAGTTAGTGGGCAGCAAGCCAGGTTGGTTCAGGATGCAAAAGGTACCACAGCTTCCCCCTTTTTAATGGGAGATTAGTGGGTTGATTCTGAATCAATGGCCTTGCTGGGAATAGTATAAGCATTGCTTGGGTTTTGCAGTGGGCCCTGGAGTACGGTCAGCAATGCTTTGGCCTTGTAGTTGGAATCTGGACTCAGCAGGATGAATGGGACAGGAACGCCGGTGCAGGAAAATCAGGAAGAGTGTATGTCTAGAGTCTTGTCGGGGACTCTTATTTATAATGCATAGTGACATCAAAGTATATGGCTGGGCAGGCTTAGCTAAGCACACCTCTAACTGCCGGGATGGGTCAGGGGTGCTAGTCTCCGCCTCACTCTCAACTGGTTGGATTTCAAAGCAGGAGGGCATATTTATGATGTGTGTTTGCAATGTTCCAAAACCTCCCACAGTTATTTTAGCTAAAATCCGATTTTGCCACAAACGGTACATTTATACAGTTGAAATCTCTTAGCAAATTATATACACAGGTAACATATTTTATGTAGGGCATAACACTCCAACTCTGCAATCTATGAGACATTGTTTTGCCCTTCTAATACGTTTTGGTAATTTTGAGTATGAACGATTCGGCCGCAAATTCCATAACTTTATACATATGTGTGGATTATCATAAAGGATATGAGTATAAGAATTAACATTGGCATCATGGATACTTTCCTTGTAAACCCTGATTCTTTTTCAATTTCCATTCCCAAAGGGTCAGTGAATTCTACCATGTCTTAAATGAAAGCCCATAAAATCATGTTTAAACTGCGAAATGTTTACATTTTTACAAAGTATTGCTGCAGAGATAAAAGTCTTTACATTTTTATTCATAAATAGTCTTTGGAAGCAAATGGCATTCCTTTGTCTGTCACTGGACCAACTGCCATTTCCTACACAGCAAGGTGGGGGTACCCCACTGGATTGAAGGTGTATTGCCCCTTCCCCACTTCACACTTCCTTGTCCTGAAAATTCCATTGTCAGTGGGTTCAGCCTAGACTAGATTCTGTCCAACCTAATAATTATCACTAGGGTGTTAGTATCTGCTGAGATAAGCCCTCCTGTTGGTAGCATCCCCCCAAGCAGAAACCTATTTTTCTTTTGGAACTTGCAAAATCCAGCCAATATGGTTTAACAGTTTTACTTTCTTATATTTGGTCCTGAATTAAACAAGCCAGTTGAATAAAATAACCGATGTGTGTATATTCCCCAGCAACCCCTTTCACATTGCTAGGTAATGGCAGGCTTCCATTTAACAGCTTACTTTTTAAACAGGCATTTTCCTCCTTGAGTTTGCAAAGCCCATTTTACATGTGTGGTGAAAAGATGGCATTTCTTTTTAAATTCGGTTTTGCATCTCCCTCTGGATTCCCGCACTGTCTTGCTGCTATAGTTATTTCCTTGTATGCAGGAGTTTTGTTTGAAGCAGAGATTCCTTGAAATTGACATGGCTCGGATAGCTGGAGTTTCTTTGAATTACTGAGCTTTGATACTTTGTAAAGAAAATGAATGCACTTTCCTGTGCGGGTAAACGTGGAGTTCCTTGTTGATTTTCCTCAGAGTTGATTGGACAGGGCCTGTCATTCAGAAATCATGCCTGGTTTTGCTGAAGCACAGAGAGATATACTGGGAATGGCAGGGCCTTATTAATCACAGTGGTTTAAGGAAGAACAGATGGGAATAGCGTCAGAGCAGCATTTTAAAGGTGAAAAGGTTTCCTTTCAATGGGGATTTTGGGCTTTCAGCAAAGCAACGCTGCTTTTTCACTTTATTCCATTTGTATATGTCCGAACACACTAGCACGCTCCCTCAGTGTGTCCCCTTGTTCCATCCTGCCCAACGTATGCTTGGCAAGACGGTGCAGCCATCTTTTTGTTGCTGCAACACACAGTTTTAAGCCCATGGTTCTCACAGGAGCCAGCTCAACCATTTTGCTATTTCTGCGCAAATGCAGCTTGGTTTTGGCGAAATTCTGTACAGTGGGTCAATGTAGCCCACAGCGAGAAAGTCAGGTTAGACCTCCCCTTACTAAAGAGGAAAAGCAGAGAAGGCGTAAGGAGCATCTGTGCTTATACTGTGGAGACAGTAGTCACTTTGTAGGCAGGTGTCCACGCTCTCCTAGAGGAATTCCTGCAATTCCCGGAAGAGGTCAGCTTGTGGCGAACACCATTCAGACTGCCATGTCACATATAACCTTGTATGCATCCATGCATTGGAAAGGGAAGCCGAGGAGTGGTGGTCCTTGTGTAAATGACGTGGGGGCTACTGGGAACTTCATGGTTAAGAATTTAGCAAACCGAGTAGGGGTTCCGGTAGTCAGCAAAGAGGTTCCAGAGCAGGTTAGGCAGTGGATGGCACATAGCTTTCGTCTGGTCCTATCACGCACACAACTTGCCAGTTGGGAATGAAGATAACAGAGGGGCATAGCGGGGAGATTGTTTAATTAATTGATGCACCACAACTAAAGATCATTTTGGGAATGCGCTAGTTGACCATGCATAACCCCCTGATAGATTGGGAAAGAAGAACGGTAGAGTTTAAATCTGAATTTTGTCAGGAACAATGTAGTTTGGAGATATTGGATTGGAAACAACAAGGCGGGGAAGAGGTCCTAGGTGCTTCTTTAGCTGGCGGGGCTACTATGGTGCATGTTGTGGGAGCCATAGTGGGAGTTTTGCCTGAAAGTTGCAGAGGGGTTTGAGGATGTAGTTGTCATGATGCCTACCCCCGGAGCACCAGGACAGGCCCAGCACCCTCGGGAGCAGGCATCATGCCCTCGGGTAAAAGCCCAGCGGCCCCTAATAGGCGCTCTATGGACTTTGTCCTGGCGCCTTTGGCTCCAGGCTCATGTTGGACATCAGTCCTGGCGCTATAGGCCTCTTTTATGAGCCTGGCCATAGGCGCCAGGCTCATAAAAGAGGATGTTTGGTGCACTTACCTGACGCAGACCACGCTGCATGAAGCCTCAAGCCAACTGAAGCTCAGGAGGGACTATTTTATCAAAGGAACTATTTTACTTGGGTGGGGACCGTGGAAGAATACTTTTTTTTTTTTTTTTTTTTAAATGTATTTTATTTTATAACGACCACACAGTGCAACAGAACATAAATAGAACACATCAGGCCACAACAAAGGCCAAACAACAGATATGAAAAAGAAAAGAAAGAAAAAACAAAACAGAATTAACTTAACAATCCCCTTCCCTCCCCCCTATGAGCCTGTAGGGTGTCCACCATCATTGTCCGTTCCGTGTGGTGGGGTTCCGTCGCTCTCAGATCCAGCCGAGGTCGACCCCGTACTAAACAGTTCAGCCAATAGCACCTTCCATGCCGTGAGGGAGCTCACCTCTTCCTCCCCTCCCGCCCTGCTGGCCTCCCACCATGCTGTCGTCTCGGCGGCAGCCCATTTCTGGAGGTCACGCCACCATACCTCCACCCGTGGCCTCTGACAATTCTTCCATCCCATGGCTATTCTGCGTTTGGCAAGTACATAAGCCAAATCTTTAAGCTTCTCCACGTGCCGAAGCTTGCGCGCCCTGGGGTACCCTCCAAGCAAACAGGCCCAGGCCGAATCTATCTTAAGTACAATGCCCCTCCCTGCCAGCTTCTGCGCCACTTCACTCCAGTAGGTTGCAATCACAGGGCAGGCCCAGAACATGTGAATCATATCAGCGTTCTCTGTGTTACACTTGGGACACGCCTGGCGCCCAGCGTCTCGAAATCTGGAAATTCTCAGGGGGGTCATGTATGCCCTATGCGTGATATATAGCTGTATCTGTTTAAACCTGGCATTCCTCGATACTTTTTTGTGGTACCCCAGGGCGCGCTCCCACTGCCCATCCGCCATCGGGGCCCCCATCTCTGTTTCCCATTCCAACCTCAGGTACCCCAAATCCTTCCCAACCTTTGCCATCAGCATCTCGTACAGCCTGGAGACCACATGCCCGCCCTCGGATGCGTCATACATAATCTCCAGCGTCGCATCCGGCTCGTCAGCCAATACGGTCTCGGGCCAAGTGCTCCGGACCTCCCTGACCACTCTGTGGAACGTCATGTATTGCCCCGCATGCAGCCCCGCCCCCGCCTCTAGATCTGCGAACTCCGCCAAGGCCCCATCCTGCCAAATGTCACCCAAAGTGACCAGCCCCACTGACTCCCAGTATGTTCGCAGGATGGCCCTAAGCTGTCCGTCTTCCCTTGCCAAGGCCACCAGCGGCAGCTGCGGCATGCACGGCAGGGGATCCCCCATCATCCGGCAGGCTCTTCGCCACATGTTCCTGCCCAACGCTAGCATCTTAGGACGCCCCCTCATCCATGTGCTGGATACCCAAATAATCTCTCGCAGGTAGAAGGGGGAGCAGTCCTTTCCCAACAGTCTATGTTCCGGGGTTTCGTCGTCCGAAAGCCACTTGGCCACGTACTGCAGCTGCGCTGCCACGTAGTAGGCCTCAAAGTTCGGCAGCCTCACACCGCCTTTCTCGTAAGCCTTCTGCAATTTCCACAATGCGACCCTGTTACGCGTGCCCTGCCATAAGAAATCTCTACATACCCTATGTAGTCTAGCAAAAAACCCCTTGGGTATCATGTATGGAATGTTATTGAAATAATGCAGCAGCCTAGGTAGCACGACCATCTTAAGCATAGCACCCCGGCCCATCATCGCTAAGGGTAGTTTCTCCCAAAACCTCATGCACTTCTCGATCCTCCCCACTGCCAATTCAGTATTGTGCCTGTGTTCCTCCCCGGTCGTGTGGTATACGTCTATGCCAAGGTACCGAAAGGTGCTTGTCGCCCATGGGATTCGCAATACTGGCAACCTCTCAGCCGGTATCCCCACATAGCCGCCCAGCGGGAACAGAGTGGATTTCCGAGGGTTGACCGCTATGCCAGAAAGCCAAGCAAACCTCTCCATCACCTCCAAGACATATTGCAAGTTCTCTTCAGGGTATTGGAGGTACAACAGCATATCGTCGGCATACAGGGATATCAGATGGCTCTCCCCCCCCACCTCTATGCCCACCGGGTCATACTGTTGCCGGAGGTAAATTGCCAAGGGCTCAAGGGCCAGGATGTACAACATTGGGGACCAAGGACATCCCTGCCTGGTGCCTCTACCTAACTGCCACCTATCCGACACTACTGCCCCCGTACGAACTCTGGCTAGAGGCGCGCTATATAATAATTCGGCCCACCTCCTGTACCCTGGCCCCATTCCGAAGTGATCCAGTGCCGCCAACAGCCACGGCCAACGAACAGAGTCGAACGCCTTGACCGCATCCAGCGCCACTATCGCCATTTCGCCGTCTTTGCTACATCCCCATTCGACCACTCTGTGTAGGCGTCTATGGTTGTGGGTAATGTTCCTGTCCGGGACATAGCCCGTCTGGTCAGGGTGAATCAGCTTGCCTATCACTCTCCTCATTCTAGCCGCCAAGACAGCTGTTAGGATCTTGCTGTCCTGGTTCAGCATCGACAAGGGTCGATAGGAGCCGCAACCGTGTCCCGGTGTATTGTGCTTGGGGAGTGGCACTATGACCGCTTCCCTGAGTGATTCTGGTAGCTGTCCCAGCTCAAACGCCTCATTAAACATGTCCAGCATGGGTGGGAGTACCTCCTCCCCATACGCCTTATAAAACTCGCTGGGGAACCCGTCCGCCCCCGGGGCCTTGCAAGTGGGCAGCTGTCGCACTATCTCTCTGAGCTCTTCCAGAGTGATCGGAGCATCCATCTCCTCTCGCTCTTCATCGCTGATTCTGGGCAGGCCTATATCCCCGAGTACTTCATCTATCTCCTCTCGGCTCCCCCCTTCCCGATCTTCATACAATGTTTGGTAGTATTCTGCGAATGCCCCATTTACCCCTTCTTGCGTATCGATCTCCGCACCCCCTTCGGTGATGACCGATCGGATCGGAGCCCTAGGGTTTTCGCTCTTATATAGCCAAGCGAGGAGCCTGCCTGTCTTGTCCCCACCCGCATGCAACCTCTCAATGTACTTCGTATAATTCAGGTTACAAAGTCTGTCCCAATGCCCAGAGCACCGCTGCTGCAGCTCAGTAACTACTTCCATATCGGTCCCACCCTTCTCCAATTCTTTTTCCAGCTCGATCTCGGCCTTCCGCAGGTCGGTCAGGATTCCGCCCATTAATCCCTTGGACTTCGCGATAGCAACTCCCCTCATCACCACCTTAAAAGCCTCCCACAAAGTACCAGCCGACTTGACACTCCCTGTGTTCGACTCAAAGTACGCGACTATCTCCTCCCTCATGTCCTCCTTGAATACCGGATCCCGTAGCGCTTCCGCCCGAAGGCGCCATGTTGGAATCCGTGCACGTGGGGGGCGCAGCCGCCAATGCATGATTAGGGGCGAGTGGTCCGAGAGGACCCTCGCCCTGTAGTCAATCTGTTCACACTCCGTAAGAATGTCTGGAGTGGCAAAAAAGTAGTCGAGCCTCGTGTGCAGTTGGTGCGGAGCCGAATAGTGCGAATACTGCCTCCCACCCGGGTGTCTCGCTCTCCACACGTCTACCAGGCCTAGATCTGTTAGCAGCGACTGCAACACCTTGGCCGCTGGGCTGGGCCTAACCATTTTGTCATCCGACCTGTCCTCCCTGGGGTTAAGCACACAATTAAAGTCTCCACCCCAGATTACTGTGCTCCCCATCCCTTCACCGAGTCTCGCGCACAGTGTCTTAAAGTAAGTCGCTGTGTCCTGGTTGGGCGCATAAGTGTTTATGATACAGACAACTCTACCTTCCACAATCCCCCGAACCATGGCCAGCCGCCCGTCCGACTCCACAACCTCCCCCAAGAGCTTGAACGGGACATGTGGTGCAACCCAAACCAGCACACCCCTGGCATACGCAGAGAATGTGGATCCAACCACTGTCCCGCACCATTTCAAGTTTGTCCCGTGTCAAATGCGTCTCCTGTAACAAGGCCACGTCTATCCTCTGCCTCTTCAAATACAACATGACCTTATTACGCTTCAGGTAGCTATTCAACCCTCTAACATTCCATGTCAATACCTTAAGGTCTCCCATGATTTATCCGTAGCTCCCACTTCCCCCTCTGGTCTGATCGCCTCCCCCCAGTCCCGACTACATCCCTTCTCAGTTTCTTCCCCAGGCTCACATAACAACTAACACCCCCCACCCCCCTAACCCAACCAACTGCCCAGCTCCATCCCTGGATCTCAGGCATCCCCGTGTTCGGTTCTCTTCGGAAGCCCGTGTAGAGAACCCGACAGGGTGTCACACCCCACACAGTGACTAACCTAACCACACACTGGGGTACGAATAAAACGGCCCTCGGATGCCCCCTACACATTTATATCCGCGCTCGCGGACCATGTTCGAAACAGTTAAAAAGTGCATCCCCATCACAAAGTGGCAAAGACTATATTCCAGTCCCAATGTTCAAAGTCCGCCGGGCCCACTGTTTCACTTAACTCTCCCTGCTCCGTCCGCCATCTGCTCATCAGGCTCCTGAGGGCAGTTCTGCGCATCGAGCCATTTCATGGCCTCCTCAGGGGTGTCGAAAAACAGCGTCTTAGCCTTGAAGAAGACCTTAAGTTTGGCTGGGTAGAGTAACATATACTTGAAACCGGCCGTCCGCAGGCGCCTTTTGACCGCCCCAAAGTTCATCCGACTGCGCTGCACTTGTAGAGTGTAGTCGGGGTAAGCAGTGATGGTTGCCTCCCCTCGCCGTATGGTGCCCCCTTTGCGAAAATGTTCCAGAATCTTCTCCCGGTCTTTGTAGTTGAGGATCTTGGCGATCACGGGCCTGGGCGGATTACCCGGCGGTGGCCTTCTGATCAGGGCCCTATGTGCCCTCTCCACTGCAAATCCCTGCGTTAGGGCACCTCCGGTGATCTCCTGCAGCAGCAAAGTCTCAATAAAATCTGTGGGATTCTGGCCCTCAGCTCCCTCCGGTAGGCCCACAATCCGGATGTTGTTTCTGCGGGCCCGACCTTCTGCCTCTTCAGCCCTGCTTTCCAGGTTGCCTACCCTCTGCACCAGGGCATGGATCTCTCGTTTGTACGCGGTGCATTCCGCCACAGTCGGGCCCATCTCCTTCTCCAGGGTCTCTGTGCGCTCGGCCAGGGTTCGCACATCTTGCCTCAGGAGGTTCACGTCCTCCTGTACCGCCCCGACCTGAAGTTCCATCGCAGTTTTCAGTTCGGCCACCGCAAGTTGGAGTTTAGTCTCCCATGTCGCCTTCAGATCTGCGATCGCTGCCAGGACCTCCTGGTTCGTTCCTCCTGCGGCCATCTCCTTGGGCTGGGCCTTCTCTTTGCTCCTGGTCCCCTCGGTGCCAGGCGATGTCTTGGCAAATTCGTCGAGCGTGGGCTGTTTATTCTTCGCCCTCAGGAGCTTGCTCGACATATCTTCGATCAGGAGCGTCCCTTCGATCTCGCTTAGGCCCCAGGCCTGGGGGCACTATGTCCCCCCGTCGCCACACAGTTTCGGCTACCTCCAGTCAGGCTTGCTCTCGCTGGATCGCGCTGAACGTGAACTGAGGGAATCGCCTCCAGAATCCCGGTCCCCGATCCTTTGTCCCAACATCAAGCGACGGCAGCCATTTTGTCTGCCGGCGAAGCTCCGGCCCCAAAACTTCACGCGGCTCCTGAGTACACAAGCGCTGCACAATCCCGTATGAGAATGCATCCACATGTGCAGCCGAGCTTCGCATTTACAGTCATCACCGTCTATGCCACATCGTGGCGGCCGTTGCGCGGATTCAGCCGGATAATGTTCGGATCAGCGGGAGCTCCCGTTCAGGCACGTCCTTTCACATGGCGTCCAAGCCACGCCCCCCCACCGTGGAAGAATACTTACCTGGAACTTCTTCCAAGGCTATTTAAACCACGCCCGGACTGCCACACGTGCTTCGCGTTGCTCTGCATCTAGCAGCTGAACGCTCACCGTGCCTGCTCCTGCATCTTGCCTCCAGCCACGCCCGCCTCGATCTTGGGATACCTGAAAGCAAGGAAGGGAAGAGAAAAGGTGAAAACCAAGAACTTAATCTAACTTCCTACCTGTGTCCGGAACCATCACGCCAGCGATCCTGAAGATAGACATTCTTTAAAAGCATTGCGCTACTTGTTGCAGCGCCGCGCATCACTCACCTGCCTCGTGGGCTCTTCACTATCCACCGCGACCTTCTGGGCATTCCGCCACATCTCTGCACCTGCAGGGGAGAAGAAGAGACAAAAGGTGAGCAGGAGGAACAAATGAGGAAAGCCTGATTTTCCGTCACAAGACTTACCTGGCCATATTTGATGGAACCACTCCTCATTTCGGGTCGGCGCCACTTCTTGGCCTGGTACCGCACCCCGGCCCCTAAGGGGAAAAAAGAACATTTTTTCCATGGGCCAGACAAGCCAGATTTGGGGGTCCAGGTTCAGTCGGTGTTTCGAATCCTGCGCATCACGCTTGAAGAGGTCACAGCAATCCAGACCAGGTCAGCGCCTCCGTGGGAGCCAGGTGAGCGTTACAGTAGTCAGTGAACAAGAGGCTAGTGAACCTCCTCTGCACCGCCCTTACGATTGTAAGATTGATCTGGAAATTGGGGCACCAATTCCTTGCGGTAGAATCTATGCTCTGATGGAGAAAGAGAATGGATATCTAAAAGAATATTTACAAGAGAATTTAGCCAAAGGTTTTATCGCCTCTATTTTTCGTGGCCAAGAAGGATAAGACCTTGAGGACCTGCATCGATTACAGAGTCTTAAATAAGATCACAGTGAAGAACCATTACCCTCTTCCGCTGATCTCTGTGATGTTGGACAGAAGCAGGAGGCAAAAGCATTCACAAAGCTAGATCTATCACCTGGTCAGGATTCGAGAGAGTCAGGAGTGGAAGACAACGTTTAGGACTCGATTGGGGTTATTTGAGTACCAGGTAATGCCATTTGGTCATTGTAATGCCACAGCAGCAATTTGGTTGTTCATCAATCAGGTGATCCTGGAGTATCTGGATGTTTTTGTAGTTGTCTATATTGATGACATTTTGATTTTCTCTAAAGTGTTGACGCAACATGAAGACCATGTTCGGAAGGTATTGATTAAGTTGATAGAAAACCATCTTGTCGCAAAGCTTGAAAAAAGCCAGTTTCACACGTCAAGAGTGGAATTTTTAGGATTTGTAATCTCTCCAGAAGGGTTGTAGATGGATATGAGTAAGATCAAGGTGGTAAAATAGTGACCTACGCCAACCAATGTTAAGGACATCCAAAGTTTCATTGGTTGCACATTTTATTGTTGTTTCATTCGTGACTTTTCACAGGTGGTAGTGCCAATTACTAGACTATTGAAGAAAGGAGTGAAGTTTAAGTGGAGTGATGAGGCAGAAGAAGCTTTCTGTTTCTTAAAGGAGAAGCTCATCACAGGGCCAATTTTACTTCATCCTGATGTAAATCAGCCATTTTTGTATGGAGTGTGAGAAACCAGAGGGTGTCTCACCCGCTAGTCCCCGAGGCTCCCCCTCTCGGGTGGCCAGGGCACAGCCATCGCCTTTGGATCGCCTTTGGATCCAGACCCAGGGGGTGGACCTGTGCGGGAGGATCACCTGGGTGAGGGTTCTTCAGGGAGTGGGGGTGAGCTAGCCCATGGTGAGACGCAGTAGTCAGCCTTATTTTGTTTATCCTATGTTTTAGGATGCACCAAGATCCCAACACCCCTCCCTTTTTTTTACCCCCCCTTTTTTTTTTTACACAAACACCAGGCCAAAGAAGAGGATGACTGAAATAAACAATACTGACTTGCATTCATTGTGTACTGGCCTTGTCCCGCTAATCGGATCAGGCAAAGTCAGACAGTTAATCCTAAGTGCATACACCCAATGCCAATTAGCTCTCCTTGCACGAAAAAAATCAGAAACCAAAGACGCACTCCGAGCAAGATGGAACACGAGAACAATCAGAACTTCCGGGACGAAGGCCCACCTACTGGAGCAGAGCAACAGACCAAGGGATGAGAGAAGCGGGCCAAAAAACCCCAAGGATTCCCTATTGAGGTTGTTGCTTCCAAAAGGCTGCATAGGACGCGTGGAGAAGACCATATCCCACAAGTGAAGGTTTCATTGTGTTTCAAGGATGCCAGCAACCCTCCCAGGTGAACGGCAGAGTTAGGGAGGCGACATCAAGCCTGTGTTACTAACCTTGACTCGAAAATCGGAAAACGCCAAACAAGAAAGAAGCGCGCACGCACAGCCTGTGAGTTGGCAAACAACCTGAGAGACCGGTTTGTGTTAAAGTGAATGAAGTAGCAACATCATATCACAAGTGAAGGGTGCATGCCTGTGGACGAGACGCAAAGAAAGGCAGACCTGTGAATGAACTTTGATGTAAAGAACAGCTGGGAAATCAGCGATACTAAGTAACAGAGTGGTCAGGTGAAAGGAAGTAACCCACTCGCTCAGTGAAAAGAGAGCCCCCCCCCCCTTGCAACTTGTGTTGAACTTTATCGTAGGAGATCTGCGTCCGACAGAGGGAGATCTAAAAGAACTGTGCAGTGAAAGCTCTGAGCCCAGCAGAGGGGGATCTTTGGGAACGTTTTGGATTAGACAATATTTTGGAAGAAAGAGAAAGAGTCGCGCGTGGAAGGCCAGGCGGGCCTCGATCCATGGCTTTTTGAACTATATATATTGTGTTGAAAACCGAGCCAGAGTTTGTCATCATGCCTACAAGGATCAAATAACTCAGTGAGGT
The DNA here is from genome assembly GCF_040938575.1 of Ambystoma mexicanum. NCBI lineage: Eukaryota > Metazoa > Chordata > Amphibia > Caudata > Ambystomatidae > Ambystoma > Ambystoma mexicanum. The sequence goes on along the minus strand of NC_090923.1, from coordinate 1,340,889,086 downwards.
CTAACGTGGGGAGGACAGCTGGTTCAGCCACATTATCATTTGAACACTGATTTTTCCTTTCGTACATTTTTTCGTTTCACGCTTTTTGTCCAAGAGATAGGGCAGGCATTCGTTTTTTTTTTTTTTAGCATAGGCCCTTTTGATTTGTCAGACTCCACTAGGACTGCATTATTTTATTATGTGATGGTCGAGACTAGTACAAGATACAAGAGGGGATCATGTCAAGCGGAACTCCACATTAGATTAAATAAAATTCAACAGACTTCAAATGAATGGCTGTAATCAGGCTAGATCAGGTCAAGATGATAAAAGAAACATGTTTAGATATAACACATTTCATGAATAACAAGCCAAAGCGAGACTGGGGGGACAGAACTACAACCAAGTGAAGGGAATCCCGTGGGAGAAGGCTGGCACTCCCGAGTCTGCAAGAATTGCACCCAACTCAATTAGGTTGCTCAGTTCTACATTTTGGGACTATGAAATAATTGATTGAGCATTTCTATTATATATGTTTGTGAAAGTTCTATTTCTTGCCTTTTCTGAGAAATCCACAAGCAGTTGGCTGCCTCACATTACTGACCCCTCACACTAGCCAGGGCCTAAGCATGGCCTTCGCCCATGTCCATGGTACATGTTCCCCCAATATGTTTTTTTTCGACCCACTAGGTAGCCACAGCCTTTGGCTGTTCCACTATACATGTCTTTCGGCCCACTCGCCAGGGCCTTTGTCACTAGCCAGTAAACAAGGCCTTTGGCAATGCCCACTGTATATTTTAAAACACTACCGGGCCACTAGCCATGGCCTTCGGCCATATCCACTGTACATGCTCCCCAATATGTTTCTTCTGCACCGAGTAGGTGGCCACGGCCGAATACGTGTCTTTTGGGACAACTAGCCAGGGCCCTACGGCCCTACAGCCCTTGCCAGTAAGCACAGCCTTAGGCAATGCACACTGTGTATTTTAAAACACTACCAGGCCACTAGCCAAAAGTGGACAACAAAAATATTCTAACTTATATACTCAGTAATGTCATATATGTCATTATTGATCTCATCAATGATGTCACATATGATGTCTTTAGTGATGCCATCATTGTGGTCTTACGCTGCGCAACAGGAGCCGCAAAGTTAAGGTGGACTTGCTTCAAAAGTGAGTGCTGAATTTCAAGGGTTTTGTTGCGTTAAATCAGATCACTGAAACTCTCTTTTAACAAAGGTTTTTTCACTGAATTTCAAAGGTTCACCTTGACTCTCTCTAAATTAAAGTCTTTTCACTGAATTTCAAGGGTTTTGTTATACAGTAGTTTCTTTTGGGCCCACTAGCCATGGCCTTCGGCCTTGGCCACAGTACTTGTTGCACAAATATGTTTCTTTGGGGCCCACTAGCCATGGCCAATGGTACAAAGACCCATCACCCCCTGCCTAGTAGAGATGAGATCATTGTATGTCTAAAATTTGCTTTTTTCCTCCACACTCTTCCGATTCCTGCGGGATTCTCCCGATGATGGCAATGAATGACACATATTGTGACAACAAACTACCCATGCCCGCAGGGTTGCCCCGGTATTCCCCTGATAATACAATAACATTAAAAAATTAAAAACTCTTCCCAGTCCTCTCAGGAATTCACCTAGTGCCCCCCCTCCTCTTTCCATGGTTCCCCCACTCGTCTCACCTGCTTTTTCCCTCCCTGGCCCTCCCCCATTATCCCCTTTCACTCTTTGGTTTTTGTGACACATTTCCTTTTCTGAGCATGTCTTCCGTTGTAGCCGCAGGATCCTTGTGAGTTTACCCCAGTATTTCCCTGATAATCCAAAAATGTTTGAACTGTAACTGGCTTCCCAGACCACCCCCAACTCTCCAATTTCACATGGCATCCTCTTTCCCCCTCCCCACCTATAGCCTGATGCAACTGCATTCTTTTTCCTCCTCCAAATAGCTATTTGAGCATGTTGTTTTCGCATTCCCCCGGTATCACCCTGGTAATCGCTCACATTGAGCAAAAAATTCAATGTTGCTTTTAATTTCTGCTCTGCTGCAAAGCTAAATGGTAGATGTATTGTTTTACAAAGGTAGCGGGCGCCCCTCTCTCGCAAGAACAGACATGATAACCTGTTCAGTGGTTATTAACCACTTGAGAGTTCGCAGCCACTGCTTTTACTCACTGTGCCTTTCACAGATGGGAAATATCCATTTGCATATCAGTCTTTGTTCTGCCCAGGGGCAGTCCAGCACCGAAATACAATGGCAATTCCAATCTGAACGAGAGTACCACCAGCAACCCCATACACGTGTTTCACCCTTGTTGGGGATCATCAGTGAGGTGAAGCTGATGCCTCTCTAAGCACAGTGAGAGGGAGACCACGTCTGGTTGCCCCCAGGAGACCTAGGGTTACCAATCCCAGGTTCCTTACAAATTGTTTTACAAAGGTAGCGGGCGCCCCTCTCTCGCAAGAACAGACATGATAACCTGTTCAGTGGTTATTAACCACTTGAGAGTTCGCAGCCACTGCTTTTACTCACTGTGCCTTTCACAGATGGGAAATATCCATTTGCATATCAGTCTTTGTTCTGCCCAGGGGCAGTCCAGCACCGAAATACAATGGCAATTCCAATCTGAACGAGAGTACCACCAGCAACCCCATACACGTGTTTCACCCTTGTTGGGGATCATCAGTGAGGTGAAGCTGATGCCTCTCTAAGCACAGTGAGAGGGAGACCACGTCTGGTTGCCCCCAGGAGACCTAGGGTTACCAATCCCAGGTTCCTTACAAATTGTTTTACAAAGGTAGCGGGCGCCCCTCTCTCGCAAGAACAGACATGATAACCTGTTCAGTGGTTATTAACCACTTGAGAGTTCGCAGCCACTGCTTTTACTCACTGTGCCTTTCACAGATGGGAAATATCCATTTGCATATCAGTCTTTGTTCTGCCCAGGGGCAGTCCAGCACCGAAATACAATGGCAATTCCAATCTGAACGAGAGTACCACCAGCAACCCCATACACGTGTTTCACCCTTGTTGGGGATCATCAGTGAGGTGAAGCTGATGCCTCTCTAAGCACAGTGAGAGGGAGACCACGTCTGGTTGCCCCCAGGAGACCTAGGGTTACCAATCCCAGGTTCCTTACAAATTGTTTTACAAAGGTAGCGGGCGCCCCTCTCTCGCAAGAACAGACATGATAACCTGTTCAGTGGTTATTAACCACTTGAGAGTTCGCAGCCACTGCTTTTACTCACTGTGCCTTTCACAGATGGGAAATAGCCATTTGCATATCAGTCTTTGTTCTGCCCAGGGGCAGTCCAGCACCGAAATACAATGGCAATTCCAATCTGAACGAGAGTACCACCAGCAACCCCATACACGTGTTTCACCCTTGTTGGGGATCATCAGTGAGGTGAAGCTGATGCCTCTCTAAGCACAGTGAGAGGGAGACCACGTCTGGTTGCCTCCAGGAGACCTAGGGTTACCAATCCCAGGTTCCTTACAAATTGTTTTACAAAGGTAGCGGGCGCCCCTCTCTCGCAAGAACAGACATGATAACCTGTTCAGTGGTTATTAACCACTTGAGAGTTCGCAGCCACTGCTTTTACTCACTGTGCCTTTCACAGATGGGAAATATCCATTTGCATATCAGTCTTTGTTCTGCCCAGGGGCAGTCCAGCACCGAAATACAATGGCAATTCCAATCTGAACGAGAGTACCACCAGCAACCCCATACACGTGTTTCACCCTTGTTGGGGATCATCAGTGAGGTGAAGCTGATGCCTCTCTAAGCACAGTGAGAGGGAGACCACGTCTGGTTGCCCCCAGGAGACCTAGGGTTACCAATCCCAGGTTCCTTACAAATTGTTTTACAAAGGTAGCGGGCGCCCCTCTCTCGCAAGAACAGACAAGATAACCTGTTCAGTGGTTATTAACCACTTGAGAGTTCGCAGCCACTGCTTTTACTCACTGTGCCTTTCACAGATGGGAAATAGCCATTTGCATATCAGTCTTTGTTCTGCCCAAGGGCAGTCCAGCACCGAAATACAATGGCAATTCCAATCTGAACGAGAGTACCACCAGCAACCCCATACACGTGTTTCACCCTTGTTGGGGATCATCAGTGAGGTGAAGCTGATGCCTCTCTAAGCACAGTGAGAGGGAGACCACGTCTGGTTGCCCCCAGGAGACCTAGGGTTACCAATCCCAGGTTCCTTACAAATTGTTTTACAAAGGTAGCGGGCGCCCCTCTCTCGCAAGAACAGACATGATAACCTGTTCAGTGGTTATTAACCACTTGAGAGTTCGCAGCCACTGCTTTTACTCACTGTGCCTTTCACAGATGGGAAATATCCATTTGCATATCAGTCTTTGTTCTGCCCAGGGGCAGTCCAGACCCGAAATACAATGGCAATTCCAATCTGAACGAGAGTACCACCAGCAACCCCATACACGTGTTTCACCCTTGTTGGGGATCATCAGTGAGGTGAAGCTGATGCCTCTCTAAGCACAGTGAGAGGGAGACCACGTCTGGTTGCCCCCAGGAGACCTAGGGTTACCAATCCCAGGTTCCTTACAAATTGTTTTACAAAGGTAGCGGGCGCCCCTCTCTCGCAAGAACAGACATGATAACCTGTTCAGTGGTTATTAACCACTTGAGAGTTCGCAGCCACTGCTTTTACTCACTGTGCCTTTCACAGATGGGAAATATCCATTTGCATATCAGTCTTTGTTCTGCCCAGGGGCAGTCCAGCACCGAAATACAATGGCAATTCCAATCTGAACGAGAGTACCACCAGCAACCCCATACACGTGTTTCACCCTTGTTGGGGATCATCAGTGAGGTGAAGCTGATGCCTCTCTAAGCACAGTGAGAGGGAGACCACGTCTGGTTGCCCCCAGGAGACCTAGGGTTACCAATCCCAGGTTCCTTACAAATTGTTTTACAAAGGTAGCGGGCGCCCCTCTCTCGCAAGAACAGACATGATAACCTGTTCAGTGGTTATTAACCACTTGAGAGTTCGCAGCCACTGCTTTTACTCACTGTGCCTTTCACAAATGGGAAATATCCATTTGCATATCAGTCTTTGTTCTGCCCAGGGGCAGTCCAGCAGTGGCTGCGAACTCTCAAGTGGTTAATAACCACTGAACAGGTTATCATGTCTGTTCTTGCGAGAGAGGGGCGCCCGCTACCTTTGTAAAATTAAATGGTAGATGTAGCTATTTATATGGGAGCAGGCAACACCCCCTCCCCCATCAAATATTTTAAAAGCTACTTGACGGATTTACCCCAAACCTGTGCCGGAAAATAAGTCAATGATGCATGCCTAAATTGTTTATTATTTGGTCCAAATCCACCTGCAGTTTTTGTGCTTCGGCTTTACCAAATTTTGACTTTTTCTCTATGGGAAAATTAATAAGAGTAGGTCAAAAACAGCATTTAGTTGCTTTCTTAATAACAGTTTCACTTATCTTTCTCAAAATGTCCAGTCGAGGGGGGGATCAGTGGGATGGGCCGTGACAAACTTTTTGTTGGGAAAATATCATCCAAATCTGTCATCCAAGCCAAAAGATATTAAAAGAATGTATGATTTCCTATGACTCAAGAATATCCATCCGCTTAACTATAGGGCGGCGATCGCCGCCCTAGGATGTACACATATATAGTTATGTTAAATATTTATGTTGATTATATTATAAATTATTAGATGCTATTTAAGTACATAATATAGGTTATATGTGGAAATATCTTAGTTTTTACAAAATGTAATTTAGAAAATTAAGATCAGATATTCATCATTTGAAATTTGAATATTTTATTGAAGCTTTGCTACATGTATTTATTACACTCTGGGTATGTTATCACAATAAAATTGTCAACTGAAAAAAAAACAAAGCCAGCGAGCAGGCCTCCGCAGTTGGCACACCGTCAGGGAAGCAGACACACATCCTAATAATAATGTAAGAAAAATTGTATTTAACCATGACATTAGTAAAATGCATGGCTGAATTTCTTTAATGTTTTTACTGGTGCAAATACAAGTTAATGCTCATACAGCAATAGAAGCAAAATAACTTTCACTGATAAACCCATCTGCGTTTGAAACAAGGACACTTAAAACAGGTTCTGATATTATTATATACCAGTTTGAAAAAACACTAATTGCCCTCATCCCTAGGCAACCACTAATGTCTGTTCAGATATGATGGTCATGAACAGTCATTAGATGCAGATACCAAGGATGACATCCAGGCAATAGTTTACGCTGAACAAACCCACCTGCAGGGAACCAGAGTACTTCGTAGGGTGTATGGGGGGATGAGCCTGGTCAGACTTGCTTCCGTTTCGAGGAGTCGGCCCACCTCTGTCTAGAATCCCCTGAGCGAAAGCACCCCACTGTTGATCTTGGGTCTGCTGCTGTACCAAGTTAGTCAGATTCAAGTCCTGTGGAAAAATGTTGGTTTCTGTTCGTGGGTAGCTGATGAACCTAAAAATAGAGAAATATCATTGTGATCTGTGGACAAAACAGTAAAAAGAGTGCTGAAAGTTGTTATATGTCTTTCTTTACGTCTCCCAAGTTTGAGTTCTGTAAAGCTGTACATCCCCTCTTCTCTACTCTTAAATAACATTTTAGAGAGGGAGAGCAGTGGACCATTTCTCCAATGTTTGCCTAGCTCTCCTTTCTTTTCAATGTATTCAAGAATGAGCTGTTCCATAGACCAAGTTTCATGTACATTAGTGTTTATAATTAGTTGTGGAAGTGGAAGAGCAGGAAATCAAAATAGCCAAATCACTATGAGCATGATCTTATTAGGCACTCTTCGCTCCTACAAAGAGAAATCTGTTTGGATGAATTTACAGGTGCACTCCATGCAAATCAAAGTAAAGTTTGGAAATCCGAGTTAGGTCTACATGATACCTGAGGAGGTCGCATTTCTCCTCTGAAGAACAAGGGGACCATATTATATTTCGCATCCCCAGTCATATTCTCTGCTTTAAAGCAATAGCTAGCAGTTACGGTGCAACTGCATATCTCTATAACCCAGTAATTAAGCTTTTACAATGTCACTGTGGTTTCAAACCATAAAGGTAGACCAGACGGTTCAGTGAGATTTTCAATAAGTGCAATATTTCCCTCAGGTGTTTTCCACTATGTTGCTTTTCCTGTCAAATTCACCTTCAGTGTTTTCAGAATTCATCCGAACAAAAGAAGGAATTTGATTAAACACTATTTTTTTTGTTTTAGAATAGTTACCCCTGGGTATACAATTTCTCAGCAATCTTCATCGTCTCCTTAGCATTGATCTTCAGCTTACGAGAGGCAAGTTTTTCCAGTTCCTATTGACAGGGGTGACAAAGAACAAAAATATTCACCACCTCACCAGACACCACATCTTAACTCACTGCTGTCAAAATGTAAGGCATCAGCATAGCATATAAGTTAGAGAATACTAGCTTTACCTATTTTAAAAAAGAAATGTTATTAAATACAGTCTATAAAGTAAAAGTGAATACTGCAAAGCGAAAGAAACAATGTGAGATTCAGTTTGTGCTCAATTCATCGATAAATTAGTGTCTTCTCAGATTTGGCTCATTACTATAGGTCTGAGTAGACACCTACATTGCAGACACCTCAGAATGTAGATCTCAATGGTATTGAAGACCCTCAATCCTGCATATTTGCAAACTACATGCTTTCTATAGTTGTGGTGTCTCGCTGTACTTACTTTTACACTACTATTCCTTAGATCTTTGCTCACACTTTTAAGGATTTTAAGGCTACAGGATAAGTGCTGCCAGAGGCTTGGCCTCCCTTATGCACTGGTTGATTCCACACATCCCACTGCTTTTCTCTCAGTCCACCCCAAATAAAAATAGAGCGGGATGGTGGACAGGCTTGTCTACCCGAATATGAATCTGTACAATGATTTACCTGTGCTTGTTGGTATGTCAGTATACCTTGATCCATAATGATATTAACCTTTTAAAGTAGTAGGATAGGCCAATTATAACTGGAGCTACTCTTCAAAGGGTTCAACTAGCAATCTGACCTGTGCAGTGCTTACAAAATGCCAAGGGAACAGACTATGTCAGTGACCTAGATATGATATCCAAGAGTATATGAAGTTATAAGGTTAAAGCATGGATGCCCTCAGAAGGAGGTATCCCTGCCTTCGAGTAGCATTCCAAAATGCAGGCAAATCCCTCAGTGAGCCACACAGGCGTTACACACTTGTTAGCCATATCAGACAGTGTCTCTTTTGGGGAGAACATTGAGGGCAAACTGGGAACTTAGGCGGCCAAGGCAATTCACCAGCTATGTGATGTGACTCCTAAAGGTGGCATACAGGTCTCTCTAGATCTCCTCAGTCACACCTCGGGCGCCCTATCTGGGAACATTGCAGTCATGATTTCAGGGTATATGCCTAATGTGGTTCACCAGGAAATGTATTACGTGACAAGTGAGGTAAATGGCCAGAGTATCACATTCAGCCGGAAGTAAAACCGGGGGAGAAACCCTTAAAAAATTGATCAAAGGAAAGGTTTCACACAGGAGGCCAGCCACTTGCCCCGGCCTCAAACCGCTACCCCATTCACATCGCTGGATCCATTCATGGAGTGGAATCCTTTCTTAAGCGCACAGAGGGCATGCAAGCCCCACAGTGAATTGCAGAGCCCAAAGTAGAATGAGCCTGCATGAAGGAGGGGAAACCGGCATTGTGAACATGGTTTTAGCAAGGAAGTGGAAGTATTGAAAGCATCGGCAGCTCGAACACAGCGGCCAGGATGCTGAAGCCTGATACCAAGATGGAAGATACCATATTTAAGTCACCGGATTACGGGAGCAGACGTTTGAGCCAAACTGAGCTACCAGGTTAGGGACACCAGATTACGCACGCACAGAAACACACGTGGTGGTGAAACCATTTAGCCTAAAACCAATTACAGAACCTAGGGCTGATGAGGAATAGATCCATCAATCAAAACTCTTAAGGGAACAGTTGGTAGCAAAGTCTCAATATAAAAGAAGGCAAGACCCATTTGGCTGTGTGGGAATTAAAATGTCATTTCAGAAAATTGGTGTTGTCGAAGGAAAAGCAGGAGAGGGAAGAAGATGGCCAAGTCAAACAGGACTACTGTGTAAGTTTGGATTGGCAGGAGGGAATTGAACAAGGAGCCTGCTGAGGGGCTTTTGCCCAGTAGTTGATACTGGAGTAGAGTAGAAAAAGAATAGCCTCCTTGGTGGGATAACCCAAATCCCGGTAGTAGCTGCAAAGTCGACATAGCTGAAAAGAAGTTTGCAACCTTGTGAATCTGAGAATAATGGTAGAGGTGCCAGCACTGGAGGATGATCCTTGGCTTGATGAAGTTGAGGGGCGATGGTGGAGTGGTATTCTACCCCAGGGCAAGAGAGGAAACTGCATGGTTTTGCCCCACTAAGAGCTTAAGGCGACCCTTCGGACAAGAGAGGTCATCAGAAAGGTTTTGCCATAGGCCTCATTGGGACACACTTTTACAGAAAGGGTGCTAAAGGTGCTAGACCCCCCCTCCCCTCAAACTGAATGCAGATAACTTGTTGCGTTGCTCAATAGTTCCAGTATCGCGAAAATCAGAATTGTTGTGCTTAAAAGGCCAAGAGCGACATGAATTTTTTAGGTTCAGAATGCCTCATGCAGTGGATGGTATCCCAGGTATTATGCATATATTATAGATATCGAAAATCTAGGCTTAGAATTAAACAGAAAAGGAGTTCTGCTTAAAAACAGATTCGTCAGCCATTCTGTAATTTAACCAGCATTTTGGATGAGACATGGTCAGGTAGATTCTAAAATGGTTGAATTTCACAAAGTCATGTTGAAATAATTATCTCATAGCAGTTCATTGAAAGTCCACTGAAGATGGACATTTCTGGAGGGAGATTGATGAGCCGAGGGAGGTTAGGTAATGTTCCAGGAAGGTAGCAATTAGAGCAGACAGCTGTTAAACTAGCATCAAGTGTATTAAGTTCATGGGCAGTCCAAACAGCTGATGCCCATATTTAGACTTCTTTGATAGGAAGGCATGGTGTTGCCTGCCAAAGGAACCTCGCAGAGCCTGCTAAGACTGTTCTTTTTCTAGATATCAAAGAATGTATAATAAAGGTCAGGAGAATCTCATACACATTTAATTAGCTTGCATGGTAGTTATAACATAGGGACCTGGTGAGTGGCAGTTATGCCAGAAAATCACAGACACATGAGGGCTTGCCTTTAATTGTCAGACCCAATTAAAAAGTACTGCATCATAAAATGAAATGTTGTGCCAACTGCACATTGTGTAAAAGGCAGTGAATTTGGGAACTCAGAGCTGTTGGTTTTCTGCTACCTGCTGGTTGATTCCTGTGTCCTGAGAAGTATTATAAGAGGTCTTTGAAATTCAGCCCGAGTGTCTTGGTGCCTTTTTGCTTGGTGTCCAGCCTGTCTGCCCCGGTCCAGGGGTGCCAAAAGCCCAGACAGGGTTTTGGGCCCTTCTCTTCACTTTCTTTATGCTTTGTTTTGTACCCTGTCCTGACTTTTGGAGGTAAGTAAAGCTTCCCTTGCCTGTTTACCCTTTCTTATGGGGAATCTGACTAGTCCTCAAGATCATCAGTACTGAGAGTCTATGTCTCTCTTTGTGAATTCTTGAATTGTTAGAAATGCACACATAAGATTACAGTGAAGTGCAGTTAGGATACTTTGTATCCTCATAACATTTTAGATGATGGCTTTTTGGTTACTTTTATTATGTGCCTAAGAAAATCTGGAAGCAGCAGTGATATTTGTACCATTTTTGCGTACCACTTTTGCATTTACCGCAAATGACTACTAAAGGTGACAAACACCCTAAAATGTCTGTGCCACGAGATTGTCTAGTCGCAATCCACATCTCTGGTGCCTGAATGTCTGCTGCTGGGCAGATGTTGTGGCCAGTGGTTATCCATGAGTGGATAGCCACTGCCTGTTTGAATCATGCAGATCTTTACCATTGGTGGGCGTGGTAATGCTCCCAGCCCGAATCCTGGATAATGGGAAGGCTCCTGCAACTACCCACCAGATCATTGTTGGAGCCAAGACCTCGACAAAGTGCAGCCTGCTGATGACCCCGAAGACGTCTCCTGAAGCTGACCAGCATCCAACTCTAGTGCTGTCCGGGTGAAGCCCTATTCCTCTTTCCTGATCTCAAGAAGACCCTTCTGGTGCTTCGACCCCTGGACCGGTGTGAACACCCAGTCTCAACCCCTGCTCAAGGATCTCTGCTGGTGGACTGACCAGCTCATTCCTGGACTACCTCGCTGCAGCAGTTGCTGGTCCGAGTGCATTCCTGGAACTTGGGAGGATCTTCATCTTATAGAACAAAAGGCCTCATCCTGCATTTTCAGCCTTCTAGCACAAATGGAAGCTGTACTGGGCCTGCTCCTGTGTTCATCTGCTGAAGATCGGCTGTTGTCGCCTGGTCTTGGTGACTCCCTTTGCACCACTCCTTTAATCCCTGGAGGTGTCCTGAGATGGTGTTCCCCGCAGAAATCTTCATCTTTCTCTGTTTGGGTGTTCTACTGGACTCTGTCTAGAACAGATACCTAAGTACCATGACCAACAAACTAAATCCTGATGCCAAAAGTGACCTTTTCACCGGCGACCCCTGGGGACTTTGTCAACGGGACCGAGCACAGAGGATTGTGACCCCAAAGGGTTGCACAACACCAGCATTGGTCTCTTGTAGAAGTAGAATCAGAATTAAGGGGTACGTTTACATAGCTGTTCCTCCCCCCACCCCGTTCACCATAGGGTTAAACAGGCGTAAAGACCGGTCTCTAAATAACTCCTTCCTAAATTTGGTTGGTGGAGGCCTGTTCAGTGATCCCTTCCTAGGACTACCCCTAAGGTCTGGGATTGCATGATTGTACTTACCTGAACGTTAACAAACTTTTTACCTGTATTAATCATAACCACTGACACTGCCAATCTCTTAATAAACCTACCTGAGAAGTATATACTTCAGAAGTGGTGACGGTTAGCACAAGGCCCCAAACCATCTTAGGGCTGGACTTTATAAGAGCCAGGGAAGCTGTTCTATGATTATCCTATGTGTCTTTTCTATTTTGAAATGCATAGGAGTACTTAGCTCTTACTATTCTAATTCTTCTACGGGTGAATGTATACATCTGTTTCCTTAGTGTTGGTGTAACAATATTTGACTAGAGGATTTACTTGCTTAGTGTGTATTTTAAATACTCAAAGGAAAGGCCCGAGGAAAAAGGCCCTGTTGCACCCCTGTTCGCTCCGGGACGCTGCAGAACTGCGGTCACCCACGATCAACTACCTATAACCACTCGAGCCCATACTGACTGCTCTCCCACATGAACTGAACTCCTAGCCCCAATGATCATCACTGCCCAAACACTAGTAAGTGGCACATTCTACTCTATGGTCTAGCATCCACGCTGAGCTTTAGAGACGCCCTCTGCAAGGCCTTTCATACGAAGTTCCTTAAGACTATTATTGTGCATACACGCCCTCCCAAGAGCACTGCATTTGCCATTAGATGACCAGGTACACACTGAAAATTAATATTAACTGCGCAGATAGTCAGTACCCACTTCTACTGTCAAAATGCACGGTATTACTTTAATGCTCTAACTGTACCTGCATACCATAGCACTGCTCACTCAAGTAACTATATAAGGTGTTTTTGTAGGTACTGCCTACTAGCCTATACCTAAAATTGCCTAAATTGCAAATGCCCACATTACTGCACAAAGACAATAATGTTGCATAACTTGTATAAGTATAACTATGTTGTATAACTTACCAGCCTAGATAATTTATCCTAGCACAACAGCATAGCCTCGATGCGCATGCGAATGCTTATGCTTTCCCCTACTAACTAGACCCTTATTTAAATCAGGAGCTAAGGCCACCGTCCACCTACACCACCCTAGACCTCATCGCTATTATCGCTATTATCAACAACTATACTCTATAGAGTGTGCCTTATCAAGACACACTGCAGCTACAATCCTACGTAGCCTACTTAGGTATTACTCTCATGCTAATGACACTACACACAATGCTAACACCAACCAGGACAGCAGCTATGTTGGGCAACCATTCTGCGCCTCCTAAACTACCTATCCACAAGTCCAATAGACCCCCCTCACAACCTCCTGCAACACTTTGCTCAGAAACTCTAGACTGCGAGCATGATTACCTCAAATATTCGACCCCCTCATTAAATATGAGGTCAACTCTAACCGACAGAGTAAAGCACCCCATAAAGACTTCTTGAAGCCTAGTCACACTACTAAGCTCCACTCTCAAAAAACTAGGTACCATGTTAGACTAGCCGCCCCAGACAGCACCATACAAACAACACCTGGAAATACCTCCACCAACCTCAAAGGAGCTCTGATAAACGCCAGATTTTTAGTCGCTCATGCCCTAGACATTGCTGAAATCATCCTAACTGCAGACTATGACTTCATTGCAGTCACAGAAACCTGGCTGCACGAGGCAGTAGGCCCCGCTTTATCCTTAGCTGTACCAAAGAACTACACCATCCTCAGAGTTGACAGAGGGGAAGCCCAAGGCAGGGGTCTAGCCATTATCGCCAAAGATAATCTCTCCATGAGAACTTCACCCTCGCCCAACATCAACTCTTGTGAAAGGGGGGGTGTGGCTTGATGGCTACGTGAGAGGATGTTCCTTGGAGGAGCTCCCGATGATCCGATCCTGATCCTGGGAAAAAAGTGATGGTTTTTGGCGGACTTTCGAGCCCATGGTGCATCTAAAGGCGTATGAAAGTGGGGGGCATACGGTGCGTGCCCTCCCCAACGGCGAGACTGCATATTCACGGAACTAGACCCCGAAGAAGGTGGCGGTCGCGCGAAGGAAGGGGAGCACCCAAGATGGCCGCCTGTGGACAAAGGGCCATAAAAGGTCCGACGAGCTGAGGAAGACAAGGTTGGTCGGAACGTGGGCGAGCCCAACCAGATAGACGGGTCGCATGCGCCTCGGGCTGGAAGCAAGAACATAAGGGCGAGCCCCCACTGCAGAGGATACAGCTGGGCGTGTGGGCCGAATCGACGCAACAGGATGTCTTCCAAGGTGGTGCGACCCCGGATCAAGCAGCCTACGATGGAGACCTATGCTAGGTCGCCCTCTGGCGCAAGGGGGAAAGAGCAAAGAAACCCCTGCGGCGGCGACGGACCCACCGGGTACCATCGAGGAGGTGCTGGCAGCAATTGCTGACCTGAAGGTGGCCTGGGAGACGAAGCTGGGCCTGGCCATGAAAGAGTTGCAAGAGGGCCTAAACCTCAAGATAGGAGCGGTCCGTGAAGAAGTGAACCTGTTGCGCCAGGATGTGCGAACGATCGCGGAGCGCACTGGGGAACTGGAGAAGGAGTTGGCCCCGACCGTGGAGGCGTGCAATACACACGCCAAGGAACTTCATGCCCTCGTGCAGCGAGTGGGCAATTTGGAGGACAGAGCAGAGCAGGCGGAGGGGCGCGCCAGGCGCAATAACATTCGCATAGTGGGGGTACCGGAGGGAATGGAAGGATCGAACCCCACGGATTTCGTTGAAACCATGCTTTTGCAGGAGATTACAGGCGGTGAGCTGACCCAGGGGTTTGCGGTCGAAAAGGCGCATAGGACCCTGACCAGGAGACCGGCCCCATGAGCCCCCCCGCAGCCGTTGATTGCAAAGATCTTGAACTATCGTGACCGTGAGAAGATTCTCGAATTTTTCCGGAAAGGGGGCACGATAGAATGGGGGTCAGCAAATATAACAGCGTATCCGGATTACACGCTGCTTGTACAACGGAGTCGAATGAACTTTGGAACGGTGAAGAGGAGGCTCAGAGAGGCAGGCCACCGCTACATGTTGCTTTACCCCGCTAGGTTAAAGGTGATTCATAAGAACAGATCCCTCTTCTTTGAGACGCCGAGCGATGCGATGGAATGGCTGGATACGCAAGGTCGACCACAGGAATCGGATGCCCAGACAGAAGCGGATGGAGATAAGTAGCACGCTGCAGAGGCACCCGTGAGGCTATAGCTATGACATTGGGACTAGAATATAGTCTGATATTGTGCTTGTGTGGGAGAAGTCACGGCATCTGCCGGCGGGTCCCGTTGAATTCACTTCTCCTAAATAGATGACTGGGAGCTCCTGGGGAGCAACCTCTGCACCCGATAGTAGTACACTTAGTTAGGTCACTGTTAGATTGGTGACACCCCACGGGGTCCTTGTTCTTGGTCACGAGACGGGTCCAGACGTGGGTAGGCCTGAGATCCAGGGATGGAGCTGGGCTATTGTGGGGGGTTGGTGGGGGGGGGAGTTGTGTGCAGTGGTGTGAGGTTGGGGAAGGGGGAGGGGTGCACGGTTCGTTAACAGAAGGGAAGGAGCCAGGAAACAACCCTACATGGGGAACATTATGGGGAGGGATGGGACGGAGATAGACCGACTAGATGGCATCGGGTAATCTCAGAATTGTGACCTGGAATGAAAGGGGCCTCAACAGCTACCTTAAACGCAACAAAGTGATGATGTATTTAAAGAGGATGCGCGTAGACATAGCCCAGCTGCAAGAGACCCACCTGTAACGCTCACCTGACTCCCACGGAGGCACTGGCCTGGTTCGCGCTGCTGTGACCTCTTCTAAGGTGATGCGCAGGGTTCGAAAGACGGACTGGACCGGGCCCCCAAATCTGGCTTGTCTGGCTCGCAGAAGTATCCTTCTGTAGGCGAAAATAGGGGATTAACTGTCTGCGGGGTAATGCAATCGGCCTCCCACTTTCCCCTCTCACCCTCCTCGAAACCCTTCTGTGATTCCCCGTAGCGTCTCACCTTAGGGTCTGGAAGGACGAGCTCTCCATCCTGCTTCTGATGCAGGGGCGCGTTGGTATCCAGTTATTTCACTGGATTTTCGATTGGTGAGAACCAAACTTGCTTGGCTTCCAGGTAAGTTTTTTGATAAGAGGTTCCTCTTGTGTCCATGCATTAATGTACTAATGCTAGTGTCTTTTTCCCCATAGGGGCCAGGGTAGGGAAAGCCGGGGAACAGGCACCGACCCGAGATGAGAGGTGAAATCCTTGTAGAAATCAGGTAAGTCTTAATGAGCGTTTTTTGGTAATGTCTTTTCATTCGCTCATTAACGCAATGTCTCTTTTTCCCCTTAGGGGCCGGGGTCCGGAAATGCCAGGATGCAGCGCGGACCCGAAATGAAGAGGGAATGAATCAACAGGTAAGTCTTAACATGGAGATTTAGCTTTCCTTATTCCCTTCTCTCTCTCACCTTTTGTTCTTGCCTTTTTCTCCCTAGGCGCTGGGGCGTGACTGCGAATCCGGATGATCGCTGCTGAACATGGAGGCGCCCTGTAAAGGTGAGTGGAATGCGGCGCTGTAGCGATCGACGCGATGAGCTTTTAAATAAAAGTCTTCCTTTTCAGGATTGTCAGCGAGATGTCTCCGGGATGCGGATTTAGCAGGTAAGGACTTTTCCTTCTTCTGTTCTCTTCTTCTCTTCCTTTGCAGGTGATCCAGGATGCTGGCAGGCGTGGCAGAAGTCAGGATGCAGGAGCAGACACGGTGAGCGTCCAGCTGCTAGATGCAGAACAACGCAAAGCACGTGTGGCTGTTCGGGTGGGGTTTAAATAGCCTTGGAAGAAGTTCCAGGTATGTATCCTTCCTCCAATCAGGTATGTATCCTTCCCCGACCACGCCCGGATGGTAAATTAGTCCCACAGGTAAAGTAGTTCCTTTCAGGCCTCAAGGAGGCCGGGATCCTGCAGCATGGTCTGCATCAGGTAAGTGCACCCAAGCACTCCCATAATGAGCCTGGCGCCTATGGCGCCAGGACTGATGTCTTTTATGAGCCTGACGCCTTAGGCGCCAGCACACTGTCCAAAGGGCCCCTATATGGGGTTGCTGGGTCTTTCCTTGGGGACTGGATGTCCGCTTTTGGGGACGCAGGGCTTGAACCGGCTCCCCGGGAGCGGGCATCATGACAGCACTCCCCCCCCCCCCCCCCCAGGCCCCTCCCAAGGTTGTTCCCTCCGGGGGTTTTCGTTTGTCTAGGAAGAGTCGGTGGAATTTCCTGACTAATCGAGGTGCATGCACATGGTCGCTGGGTTCCCACGACCTCTCCTGTGGTCCGTACCCCTTCCAATCAATTAGGTATAACAGTTTTGACCTAAACATTTTTGAGTCTAAAATGTTCTTCACTTCGAATTTGGGCTCCCCATCTATTAGAATAGGTTCTGGAGGTTTGAGTAGTCGGGTTCCAGGTACCACTGGTTTCAGAAGTGACACATGAAAAACAGGGTGAATTCGCATACTAGCTGGTAAATCAAGTTTAACAGCCATTGGGTTAATTATTGCCGTAATAGAATAAGGTCCCAGATATTTTGGGTTAAAAGTTCGAGGCCCTTTGAGTGGTAAATGTCTGGTAGCTAACCACACTTGATCCCCAATCTGATACTGAGGTGCTTCACTCCGATGTAGATCAGCATTCTCCTTGTATTTTCTCTTGGCTTGTTGTAAATGCGTAGTTGCCTCTTTGAAGGCTTGGGTAATTGTAGAATGCAGATGTTCTACTGCAGGCATTCCGAGGTTCTGAGGTGAGTCAAGGTTTGAGGTTCGAGGGTGATGCCCAAACAAAGTATAAAAAGGACTGTGGCCAGTTCCAGAGTGTACCGAATTATTATATGCGTATTCGGCTATCCAAAGAATGTCTTTCCAGTTGCTTTCAGATTGCTGTAACATACACCGTAAGTACTGCTCAAGGGTCTGATTTGTCCTCTCGGTCTGACCGTCGGTCTGAGGGTGATGACTGGTCACTAATCTTACGTCGTTCTGCGCCATTTGACAACATTTGCGCCAGAAGTGGGAAATGAATTGGCTTCCCCGGTCAGAGATTAGTATAGATGGTAATCCATGTAGCCGAACAATATTTTCAAGGAATTCTTTGGCTAGGATAGAAGCTGAAGGTAAACCTTTCAAAGGAATAAAGTGGGCCATTTTGGAAAACAAATCCACAATTACCAGAATAGTATTGTACCTCGAACAAGGAGGCAGGTCCGTAATAAAATCCATTGATAGGGTGTGGCAGGGTGCTGGCGGTATGTCTAGAGGTTGAAAGAGACCGGCTGGTCTTTTATTTTGACTTTTATTTTGGGCGCAAACACCACAGGACATCACAAAAGATTTAACATCTTTTCGCCAAGTGGGCCACCAAAATTGTCGTTTCACCTTTTCCTCTGTCTTGGCAATACCGGGGTGTCCCTCTATTAATGTATCATGATAACCGGAAATAACTAGTTCGTGTAATTCCTTATGTGGCAGGAATAAGCGTCCTTGGAAATAAGGTAAACCATTATCTATATGGTAAAGTCTGATCCCTTTTGTATCCAATCCTGTAAGGTTGTAGGGTCCAGGAGTTGTTTCACTCTGGCTTGAATGTCTTCAAGCGTCTGTAACGAAGTCATGCCTAGAATCCTCTGTTCGGGAATTATTGGTACTGGTTCTGAGTTTGTATCAGATTCTCCCATTCCAATTCGGGATAAGGCGTCTGCTTTGCCATTCTTGCAGCCAGGTCGATAGGTAATCACGAAATCAAATTCAGCGAAAAACAAAGCCCATCGGAGCTGCCGTGATGACCGAGCCTTGTCGGTTTTCAAATACTGTAAATTCCGGTGATCAGTGATCACTGTGATGGTATGTCGAGCGCCAAGTAGATAATGCTGCCAGGCTTTAAAAGCGGACTTATTGGCTAACAGTTCTTTGTCAGTGATTGCATAGTTAACCTCAGGTGCCGAGAATTTTCTGGACCAAAATGCTACGGGATGCAGTTGGTTGGTTTCGGAATCTCTTTGGGACAGGACAGCTCCCATGGCTAGGCTGGATGCGTCAGTCTCGACGACATAAGGGAGATCTGGACGCGGGTGTTTCAATATAGGTGCGGAGGTAAACTTAGCTTTTAAATCCTGAAAGGCCTGCTCGGCTTCTTCAGACCATTCAAAACGTTTATTTTTCCTCAAGAGTGCAGAAATGGGTTGTACCACGCGTGAAAATTCCGGGATAAACCTGCGATAGAAATTGGCAAAGCCGAGCATACTTTGAACCCCTTTTACAGAGCTTGGTGATGGCCATTTGAGGATGGCATCCATTTTTCTTGAGTTCATTCGGACTCCTTTGGGTGTCAGGATGAAACCTAAAAACTCGACTTCTGTGGTATGGAAAACACATTTCTCCAATTTAGCAAATAGTTTGTGTTGGCACAGTTTTTCAAGTACTGCCCTGACGTGTTTTCTGTGATCAGATTCCGAAGAGGAGTACACCAGAATGTCATCGATATATACGACAACACAAACATCGATGAGTTCCCGAAGGACATCATTCATGAAGTATTGGAAGGCAGCCGGCGCATTACACAATCCGAAAGGCATCACCTGGTACTCGAATAATCCGTATTAGTACGGAAGGCAGTTTTCCATTCGTCGCCTTCTTTAACTCGTACCAGATGATAAGCCCCCCCGAGATCTAACTTGGTGTATATGCAAGCGTCCTTCACCTGGTCAAGGAGTTCAGGGATCAGAGGCAGAGGATAACGGTTTTTAACCGTTATCTGGTTCAATGCGCGGTAATCGATACAAGTTCTAAGGTCGCCTTCTTTTTTGGGCACGAAGAACAAAGCCGAGGATGCCGGGGACTTTGACGGGCGAATAAAACCATTAGCTAGGTATTGATCCAAATATTGTCTCAAATGCAGGTTCTCAGGTTCGGTAAGGGCATAAATCCTGCTACAAGGGGGTTGTGCACCGGGCACCAGATCGATTTGGCAATCGTACGATCTGTGAGGAGGTAACGTGTTGGCCTGTTCCTTTTGGAAGACGTCCTGAAAGTCTTGGTATTCCGGAGGTAGTTGCATGGAGGCAGAGGTTACAGATGCTAGATTAATCTTCAGGATTTCTGGGTAGCAGGTTTGTGTACAATCCGGGAAGGTTATTCTCTTAGCTCGCCAATCAATTCGAGGATTATGTGTCTCTAACCAAGGGATTCCAAGAATAACCTGAAACTGTGGAGCCTTGATTACATCAAACACAACACCCTCCCGATGGCCGTCGGGACCAATAAGAGTCACCTCAGTAGTGGAATGTGTTACCGGTCCAGAGGCAATTTCAGTTCCATCGACTGTGGTGATGACATCTTTGCTGGTTTTAGGACGGAGAGGGAGGTTAATCCTAGAGACCAATTCACGATCCACATAATTTCCAATAGCCCCACTATCAATGTATGCCTTTATTGCATGCAACCGCTTAGGCTGTTCTGGATCTACGAGAACCATTAGCACAATGAAATGCAAGGTCTGAGAGTTAGTTTTCAAGCTCGGCAAGCGGACCTCTACGCTTGTCGGGCGGAGTCGTTTCCCGAAACAGAGTCTTCATGGTTTTTATCAGCAGCTCCCACTGTCTTTCGGGGCGGTTTTGCCGGGCAATCTCGTAGAAAGTGTCCAGAATTCCCACAATAAAGACATAATTTGAACTGCCGCCTCCTTTCACGTTCCTTTTGAGTTAAGGGTCCTTTAACCCCTCCAATTTGCATAGGCTCAGAGACATCAACTCCCTTGGGATTAGCATGGGTCTTAACCAACACCCGGGTCTCAAACCTGGACTGATCTGCTTTTCTGTTTTGAAGTCTGTGATCCAATTGGACCACTAAGTCTATATACTCTGTGCATTCTTGGGGCGGATTTACAACTTGGGCCAAGACATCTTTAAGTTCTCTGCGTAGGCCTCGATAAAACAATGTGACTCTTTTATCCTCTGGCCAGCCCGTTTCCACAATTAGTCTATTAAAGGTTGCAATATAGGATAGGAGGTCCTGATTGCCCTGTCGCAGGGATAGAAGTTCGTCATCCAGAGCCTGCCCCTGAGAGTGTCGAGCAAATAACCTTTCCATGCTTGCTTGAAACCCTTGAAAATCACGGAGAATCGGGTCATCTTGAGTAACCAGTGGAACTGACCAATCGGCAGCGCAGCCGCTGAGATATGACAATACCAAGGCTACCTTAGTCTGATCATTAGGGAAGGCCCCAGGTCTGCATAGGAAGTGCAAACGACACTGATTCATGAATACGGCAAATTGTTTGGGGTCCCCAGCAAAGCGTTCGGGTGGGGCCAGCGGCATGTTTCCAGGTAGATTAATCTGCACAGGGTTACTGGAAACCACAGGAGCGGGGTTCCCTCCGGAACCGGGTAGAGGAGTATGCCCAGCTTGACCTTGCAAAAGCTGTCTGGCCAGGTCATCAGTTCTTTCCTTTGACATTATTAATTCCCTCCTGAGGGCATTAGTCTCTTGACGAGCGGCATGTACTTCGGCCCGTAATTCCCCCAGTAATTGGGCCAACTGATCAGTCTCAGAACTTTCCATAGCGCCTGGGTGGGAATTTGTAGGAAGGCTTCGCGTTCTGTAACGCTCACCTGACTCCCACAGAGGCGCTGGCCTGGTTCGCGCTGCTGTGACCTCTTCTAAGGTGATGCGCAGGGTTCGGAAGACGGACTGGACCGGGCCCCCAAATCTGGCTTGTCTGGCTCGCAGAAGTATCCTTCTGTAGGCGAAAATAGGGGATTAACTGTCTGCGGGGCAATGCAATCGGCCTCCCACTTTCCCCTCTCACCCTCCTCGAAACCCTTCTGTGATTGCCTGTAGCGTCTCAACTTAGGGTCTGGAAGGACAAGCTCTCCATCCTGCTTCTGATGCAGGGGCGCGTTGGTATACAGTTACTTCACTGGATTTTCGGATTGGTGAGAACCAAACTTGCTTGGCTTCCAGGTAAGTTTTTTGATAAGAGGTTCCCCTTGTGTCCATGCATTAATGTACTAATGCTAGTGTCTGTTTCCCCATAGGGGCCGGGGTACGGAATGCCGGGGAACAGGCACCGACCCGAGATGAGAGGTGAAATCCTTGTAGAAATCAGGTAAGTCTTAATGAGCGTTTTTTGGTAATGTCTTTTCATTCGCTCATTAACGCGATGTCTCTTTTTCCCCTTAGGGGCCGGGGTCTGGAAATGCCAGGATGCAGCGCGGACCCGAAATGAAGAGGGAATGAATCAACAGGTAAGTCTTAACATGGAGATTTAGCTTTCCTTATTCCCTTCTCTCTCTCACCTTTTGTTCTTGCGTTTTTTTCCGTAGGCGCTGGGGCGTGACTGCGAATCCGGATGATCGCTGCTGAACATGGAGGCGCCCTGTAAAGGTGAGTGGAATGCGGCGGTGCAGCGATCGACGCGATGAGCTTTTAAATATAAGTCTTCCTTTTCAGGATTGTCGGCGAGATGTCTCCGGGATGCGGTTTTTAGCAGGTAAGGACTTTTCCTTCTTCTGTTCTCTTCTTCTCTTCCTTTGCAGGTGATCCAGGATGCTGGCAGGCGTGGCAGAAGTCAGGATGCAGGAGCAGACACACTGAGCGTCCAGCTGCTAGATGCAGAACAACGCGAAGCACGTGTGGCTGTTCGGGTGGGGTTTAAATAGCCTTGGAAGAAGTTCCAGGTATGTATCCTTCCTCCAATCAGGTATGTATCCTTCCCCGACCACGCCCGGTTGGTAAATTAGTCCCACAGGTAAAGTAGTGCCTTTCAGGCCTCAAGGAGGCCGGGATCCTGCAGCATGGTCTGCATCAGGTAACTGCACCCAAGCACTCTCATAATGAGCCTGGCGCCTATGGCGCCAGGACTGATGTCTTTTATGAGCCTGGCGCCAGGACACTGTCCAAAGGGCCCCTATATGGGGTTGCTGGGTCTTTCCTTGGGTACTGGATGTCCGCTTTCGGGGACGCAGGGCTTGAACCGGCTCCCCGGGAGCGGGCATCATGACACCACCTCACTAGGGAAAGGCTGGAGGTGGTCGGGAGGGAATGGAAGGGCACCGTTGTGGGGGCGGCGTACTCAGCGTAAGCCAGAGGGGTTGTCACTTGGGTGGCGCCCCACGTGCCGTTTCGAGTGCTTGATTCTACGGTGGACCCGGAGGGTAGAATGGTGGTGGTAATGGGCCTCTTGGAAAACAGAGAAATACACATCATAAATTTGTACGCCCCCAATAACGATACAGCGGCTTACTTTAGGACCCTCTACGGTAAACTTGGCCCCCTGGCGGGGGGTACGGTAGTGTGGGGGGGGGACTTTAACTGTACCGTAGCCCCCAGTATCGATAGGTCCAAGGACAGGGCAGGAAAAACGGCACCAGCGGCTAAAGCGCTGAGTACCCTACTGAAAGACTTAGGCCTAGAGGATGCGTGGAGAAGGCTGCATCCCACGGATAGACAGTACTCACACTACACAGCGCCACATGATTTGTACACAAGGTTAGACTACATATTTGTAACAGCCGGGATAGTGAGAGAAATAGAAGGAGCAGAATACGAAGCCCGAGTGCTGTCGGACCACTCGCCCTTGGTGGTAGACTGGAGACACCAGCCCCCACGGCCGCAGATCCCCACATGGAGATTTAGGACCCAGGCTCTGCAGGATGAGGGGTTTCGGGAGGGCCTGAAGGACGCCATTGCAGAATATTTTGATACAAACACGGGAAGCCTAAACTCTGTGGGCACACTGTGGGAAGCGTTTAAGGTGGTGGTGCGTGGGGTAGATATTTCCCAAGTTAAGCGGCTACAGGGGGGGGTCGAAAGGGAGCTCTGGGAGGCGGAAAGGGAGCTAGAGCAGCTCACGTGTTGCGTGAGCACCGCTCATGATGACAGAACCAAAGTAGAGGAGCTACAGTTGTCCTGCAGTGCACTCTGGGATAGACTGTGCAAACTCAGCTACAGGAAATATACGGAGAGGATACACGCAGGGGGCGACAAGCCAGGCAGACTGCTGGCCTGGCTGTATAAGAGTGAGACCCCCCGCTCGGTGATTAGTGAGATTCAGGGCGAAGGAGGTAACATATGCAACACCCAGAAAGAGGTAAATGAGGAATTCCTTAAGTTTTACAGACACTTGTATGAGGACTCGGGGGAGGATATGGGCCAAGAAATATTAGACACATTGGGGGACATTGAGCTGCCTACCTTAGATGATCTAGAACGTTCTGAGTTGGACGCACCCGTCACCTCGGATGAGTTGGAGGTAGTGATTCGGAACTTGCCCACTTGCAAGGCACCGAGTTCGGATGGGCTGCCCAGCGAGTTCTACAAAACATACCAGCAAGAGTTGCTCCAGCCACTGCTTGCCACTTTCAACGAAGCCTATGAGAAGGGAGAACTCCCGTTGTCCCTCCGTGAGGCTGTAATCATCCCACTCCTGAAACCAGGCAAGCCGGCCGTGGAGCGCAGGTCTTACAGACCATTGTCCATGCTCAACCAGGACAGCAAAATACTCACGGCGGTGCTGGCTAATAGACTGAAGAGGGTGATTAAGAAACTGATACACCCAGATCAGACGGGATATGTTCCGGGCAGGAACATCACCGATAACCACCGGAGGCTACACCATGTCATAGACCAAACTGAGGAGGACACGGGCAAGATGGCTATAGTGTCGTTAGACGCGGTCAAGGCCTTCGACTCGGTACGATGGCCCTGGCTGAAAGCAGTCCTGAAGGGGTATGGAGTGGGACCCGGATACCTCAGATGGGTACAGTTATTTTACAGCACCCCGATGGCGAGGGTCAAGACAGGGTCCACGGTCTCAGATTCTTGGCAACTGGGCAGGGGGACCAGACAGGGATGTCCCTGGTCACCTATGCTATATATACTGGCATTGGAGCCGCTGGCAATATGCCTGCGCCAACAATATGGGGAGGTGGGCATAAACACGGCCAGTGGAGAGCATCTGTCTGATATCATTATATGCGGATGATATGCTCCTTTATTTACGCTACCCAGAAGAAAACCTACAGTACGTCCTAGAGGTGATAGAACGGTACGCCATCCTCTGCGGTATATCGGTGAACCCTGGAAAGTCCAGCCTGTTCCCTTTGGGTAGATATAGGAATGTCCCGGTGCAGAGGCTGCCTGTTTTGCCAATACCATGGCAGCCCGTAACATTTAGGTATTTGGGAATAAACATTTACCACAAGATCGAGACAGAACACAAGCACAACACGGAAAAGGCGATAGAGGGGATTAAGAACAGTATGGTATTTTGGTCCAGACTGCCCCTGACCATGATGGGGAGGGCGGCCTTGCTCAAGATGGTGGTCCTACCTAGACTCTTGCACTTTTTTATAAACGTCCCATTTCTGATACCCAGGAGCCTATTCGCGAAACTTCACAGCGTGTGTAGGGGTTTTGTGTGGGGCAGCTCTAGGAATAGGGTGGCTCTGTGGAAGCTCCAGAACCCGTGCGACAGGGGGGGGGATAGGCCTGCCTAACTTTGAACTCTATTACCTGGCGGGGTAGCTGCAGTACGTGGCCAGGTGGCTCTCGACTGAAGATTCGGCGGAAGCCAGGCTCCTGCGCGAAGATACAGCCCCATACTTTCTGATGGAAGTGGTGTGGTTGGGCAGAGATAAACTGGTGGGCAAGGGGCGGTTACTGAGGTTGGGCTGGGAGATCTGGCACAGGACATGGAAGACTGGGGGGGACTCGGAACCATACTCCCAGCAGGCCCCTTTGGCGGCTCTGTGTGGGAGCGACTCTCAACTACTTGAATCGGTCTGCAGATACTGGGAACAGGTAGGCCTAGCCACCCTCGGGGACATATGGCAGGAAGGGGAGGCGGTGGACTTTCAGCGGCTGCAGGAAGAGACGGGAGTACATGGTGGCCAATATATAACCTACACTAGGCTGGTGAAAAAAACTAGAGAAAGATGGCCGGAGACAGTGCTCGCGGAGGATCCAGATGCCTCCCTGGAAACTATGTATGATGTATCAGAGGGCGGGCAGGAAATATCGAGGATATATGAGCTCCTGCGAGCAAGGGCAGGGAAGGAGTTGCTCCAATTGAGACAAGATTGGGAGGAGGAGGTGGGAGGACCCATGACGGATGGGCAGTGGGAACGGGCCCAGAGGTACCATAAAAAGGTGTCCCGTAACGCGAGATTGCAACAGCTTCAATTGTATGTTACCCACAGGACTTATTTAACCCCCGGGAAGATTGCAAAGTTTGGGGGATCAGCTATACAGCAATGCCCCAGGTGTGGGGAGGTGAACGCGGGACTGCTACACATGTTTTGGACTTGCCCGGAGGTGCATAGATTTTGGAACGAGGTCAAGACGAAACTGGCTGGCGGGGGTGTGGTGCTGGATGTGGAATCGGCCTGGTCATGCTTGCTTGGACTATTCCCTAGACCCCGGCATTTGAAACACATAAGCAAGATGAAGGACCTGGCCTATGTCTTGGCCAAACATAGGATCGCCATGGGCTGGAAGGCGGCCCACAGACCTAGGGTGGAGTTATGGTGGACAGAACTCTTGAGGTGGGCGGAAGCTGAATCCGTAGTCTGGTTTGAAGCGGTCACCAGGGGGGGCGAAGAAGAAGTAGGGCCCTTGCTGGCCTGGCGGCAATTGGTGGCCTCGTTGGCAAACCCTCACCAGGGTGACAACGAAACAGAGGACCCGGTTGATGGCTGTCTAGGTAGTGTGCCACCCAGTGATGTTCCCGTAAACGATATGTGAGAACTGGCTCCAGTTTAAAGGGGGAGGGGGGAGTTGGGGAGTTTGAAAATGTGTTGAAATATGATGCTTTCTATGTTTTGAAACAGTTGTAGTGTGTTTGTTTGACCTTAAAAAATAAAATAAAAATATATTGCAAAAAAAATAAAAACTCTTGCGAACTTATGTCAATCAAAATACCCACTGCCAACTCGCAAACGCTCAATATCCACCTTATATACAGACCCCCTGGCCCCATTAATACCTTCATGGAAGACCTCTCAACAATCCTATCTGAAAATTTAAAAGACACATCCCAAACGCTCCTGCTAGGAGACCTGAATATAGGCTTCAATGATGCTAATGACCAATATGCTGCTGCGGCTGTGAACATCCTGAGTGAACTTGGATTCACCCAGAGAGTGAACAAGCCCACCCATAACAAAAGGAGAAGCCTTGACTGGGTTGCCAATCATAATTGCAATGCCTCTATCACCTCTATTACACCCCAAATTTGGACTGACCTCCACCTTATATCGTTTAGCATTGAAACTAAAAGACCTACCGTACAGGTACCTCCTGCCCTCCCTACACTCACGAGAAACAAGAAAAATATTACTACAGAAAAAATACTCCGTCATATTCTGCCAACCCTCAATTCCTTACCGGACAATATTGACCCTAGCATCTTAGTTGAAGAATTCAACAAAACCATGACCATAACTCTTGACAATATCGCTCTTCTATAACTTAGAAGTGGTAAGCCTAAAAACCATCTCAATAATTGGTTCACTCCCCATCTGAAAAACCTAAGATTGACAAAAGAAAATGCAAATCATCATGGAAACTTCACCCCACTCTAGAAAACAAACTAAAGCTAACTAAAATCTCATCCCAATACAAGAAAGACATACTGCTGGCCAAACAAGATACTTACAACACCAGAATCACGCAAGCAAATTCCATGCCCAGCACAATTTATCAAAGACGCTGCAAGGGATCTGGCACCTTTCATTACCAAACTTATTAATGCCTCCTTCACATCTGGCACAATACCAGGCAATCTTAAACAATCTTGGGTTCTCCCACTTCTTAAAAAACACACCCTAGACTCTGCCATACCGACCAACTACAGGCCCATCACCACAGTACCTTTCCTACTCAAGATTCTAGACAAGGTAGCATACATCCAAATCCAGAACTTCCTAGAACACAACGAACTATTACGCTCCCGTCAATCTGGTTTCCGGCCATTACACGGCACAGAAACTGCTCTTACTGTCTTAAAGCCCAAATAGACAATTTAAGAGACACTAGTAAACTTGCACTACTTCTCCTCCTGGACCTGTCAGTGGCTTTCGACTTGGTGGACAACAACGTCCTATGTACCCACCTGGACTCAGCCGCCTACTTCTCCAGTGAGGCCATAACATGGATACAATCCTTCCTTAGTGACCGAACTATGAGGTTCTTCTCACCATCTGCAGCCGCGGACCCCATCCCCATCACTTGAGGGGTGCCTCAGGGCTCTTGTGTTTCTCCAACCCTGTATAACATATTCACCAAGTCACTGTTTGACAAGCTGGACCGTCTGGGTTTCACCTACACTAATTACTCAGATGATACCCAGATCCTCCTACCTCTTACCGGTGACTACTACAAGGACTCTGCACTGGTGAATAGAGTTTACAGCATCTTTCAGACATGGATGGCCACTCACGGCCTCTGTCTGAACGACGACAAAACAGAGCTTCTCATCCTGGGATCCATTTCTCTTCTCACCAGACTTGCCACAAACTACTCAGCATTCACCATTGATGGAAACCTTACTAAAGTTGTCAAAGAAGTAAAAACATTAGGTTTTTACTTAGACTCCCCCTAACATTCTCTAAACAGGTAAACTCCCTAGCCTCCTCCACAGCATATACATGCAAGTTAATTACAGCCGGCAAACAATTCCTCTCCTCCAACAGTTATTTAACCCTAGCTAGAGCTCTCATTTTATCTAGACCAGACTACTGTAATGCACTATACATAGGAGCTAATACACACATCACCAACAAGATTCAGATACTCCAAAACAATGCCCTTAGAGCTGCACTTACTATTTCTAGGAAAGAACATATCTCTGAAACTAGAAGGAATTGTAAGTGGCTTTCCACTCTGGAGAAAATCAAACTGAAAACTGCCTGTCTCACCTACAAAAGTCTAAATAACAAGGCACCACGCTACCTATCAGAAAGATTCTCTAGAAAAACCTCCACCAGACCCACAAGACAAGTTAACTCTAATTGCCTTCAAGTGCCTCGCTTCAAGCTATCTACGATTGAGGGTACCAGTTTCCCAGTTAAAGCGTCCCGACTCTGGAACTCACTACCTACCACACTTAGAATGGACCAAACCTTTGCCAAATTTAGACAAAACATGATCACTTTGAAAGGGGCCCCTAGGAGTCCCTCGTGCTATGGAAACAAGGCAATAACCAGACAGGAAAAGATGCGCCAGACACAAGGTTCAAATTCCCAATGCTAGGGTTTATTGCAAGCATAAATAGTATCAATTGGCCAAGTCTGATCTCACGCCCCGCGACGTGAGTTTCCTAGACCTCGAGGGACGCAAGAGCGCGAATTACGTACATCAGTTACATATATACAAAATGCATATCATACAATCAGCAATGTCATGTTTAACACCCCTCTTTATTAAGTTCCTTTGAACTCGGGATGACGATGGACATATCCGACGAGTATGACGATTATGACACTTTCGATGTCTATTCTAGTAACAATGTGCAATTAGAAAGTGCGGAGGCATCTTTTAGTTGTTGAACAGAACACAGTGGTTCTGTTCTTGGAAGCAAGCTGCACACGGGGGAAGAGCCACATTCCAAGCTTTGCTATCTATGAGGTACTATTCGTGTCCTGGGAGCCGACACGTTCTAAAGGGTTTTGCGAAGGGGGCCGTAGGAAGAGCATAATTCAAGCCTTTAGCTGTTCTATTCTAACATATTCTACCATCGCACGAGACTGGCTGGCAGCTGTGAAGTGATTAAATGCCCTGCAGCTCTCTCTCAAGGCTACAGAGAGGGAGTGTGGGCATTCCTCTCTGGGCTACTCATGAGGAGTTTCAACAAACTCTTCAGTCCCGCGACCTTGTCCTTTCATATTCAGACAACAATGTTAACAGTTGAGCAGAGTAAGCAGAATTCACAAGAATTGCAAGCTGCAAAGCAGTTTTAGACAGAAAGCAATGAGCAATGGTTAACAAGCAAAATGGCGATTCTTGCTACATTTAAAAATGGCTGCTTGTTGGTCAAACATAGCAGTTTATATTTCTATAATTCGGTGCATAAAACGGTTGGCCCATGGCCATCAAGTTACGTCTGTCAATCAAATGAAGGGTATTCTTTTTTCCAGATTGACAAACCCTCCTTTTGGTCGTATGCCAAACGTCTTATGCATTCATTGTATCCTCCTCCAATGAGGATAAGTCTGGGGTATCTATGTCTGAACCATCTTCATCATCAATGTCTATAGCCATGAATTGTTTTACTGTTTTTGTTTCCTCCGTGTCTCTGTTATTTCGGCCATGCGTTTGTTTTCCTCTCAACACCATGTGCATACATCCCTTAGAACATCCATCAGTTATTTCAGTGCAAACTATTGGTAAGCATTGTATGCAACAGCAGCATGTTATGAATATCCCAAGTACCATCATTAGTATCGAAATTAACTTCCATCCCCAAGACCGCAATAATCCCCAAAACCAGGATCCTATCCCCCAACCCCCTTCTTCAGTAGAAAGTGTGGAACTTATGACATGTAATTTCCGGATCGCTTTAAATATCGTAGGGGAGTATTCATCTATATACACACAGCATGCAGTTTTTACGAGTTTGCAAACTCCCCCATGATCAACTAATATTATATCGAGAGCCATCCTGTTTTGAAGTGCCATTAGTCTTATTCCTTTTTCTTCTTACGTCATATTCAATAAAATATCCGTTGTTGAATCTATTGTTTTTTGTAATATTCCAGACAGTTTTCTTATATTGTAAGAATGTTCTATTTGGGACAAGAATGGTATAAATGACTTGGCTATATCCATTGCTATCCTTCCATCCTCGCTACTCCTTTGAGTTCTACCTTTTGTTCGTCTGGCTACTTCTGCTGTTTCCAAGAGGAACACTCCTGGAAACAGTAGACCTAGGTAGCATGTACCTCCCCAGTTCCTAGGTAACCATGGATATGCTTTTTCTCCACATAAAGTAAACAGGGTCCCCTACGTACATGGGTTCTATTTCGTGTTTTAAAACCACTGTGTTCAGGCAGTTGCTAAACATTCCTACTTTATAGGAACCCTTTTTCTGTAGGCATAGAGGAGCAGTTTTGGGGCTGTGATCCACTGTATAGGCAGGGGGCACAGCATCTTTATTCCATTCATCCCTCATTTGAAATGTCATTACTGATGTTTTATCTGCTGGCGGGGTTGGTCTATTTTGCCTATGTAATCTATCTAGTCTTGTTATCTTTCGTGTGTTCTTTCTCATGGGTTCTAGTGCAAACACGCGAGCTTTTTAGAATATGGAACAACCCACAGGTCTCATGATCACTTCCTCAAATTCATTCATATTGGTCTCATCTAACTGACCCGTATTACTCTTGTTCCATTTCCTAAATAACATTGCACTTAATGTTACCTCACATGAATAAATCAATGGCAACGGTTGTACATACTAGTCTATCCTATCCCTTTCCCACCGTGCTGTGGTAAATGGGCACAAACCCAGCAATCTTTTTTCTTTAAAACTGCATGGGTCATGTTCATTATGAGCAACAATGTATTGTTGCCGTATCCTTCTCTATGTCTCTCTTCCATTGGGGGCAAAGTACCAGTGATTACATGAACCGGGCTTTCAGTAGCTGCTTTTGGCAAAAGTGTTTCTAATGGGGGCACGTACTCCAGGAACCATAGTGTAAAAGCTGTTATTGTTGGTACTACCATACTTAAGAAACACAGGACCAATGTCCAAATCAGTACCTTATTCCTTTTACCATGCTTTTCCCCTAAATTTACAGTCTCTAAATCTATTATCTTTTCAGCAGGGGTGCAGGAGGAGGCTGAAACCGGTCTTGACTTGTTCTTCATCGTCCTTCTTCTTGCTGGCAGTTTGTTGCAAATGTCTCTCGTTCTTGATGCCAGAAAAGTTCAACGAAAAATGTCACAGTTCAATTCTGCCAGCCTTTTCACAGCCTAGATCACTTATCCACTCAGAGCAAGATTAGTTGTTCTTTCTCCCACTGCTCAGACGATTTCTGAGCAGTTCTTTATTGATAGAGTACTATGTGCATCCAGCTTGTCCTGCTCTGGCTCCTGACACATGTACTTCTATAAGCGCACCGAGGAGCCATGAGTCTTGAATTGCCCGGCTTGCACAATTCTCACACTTATCTCCTCTATGCCCCTGGCTCCTACTCCGTCCGTGAGTGGAACCAAAGGCAAAAGAAAAGCACCAAAGATCTATGGATCACTTTGCCTGTCAAGGCCGCAAATTATACTGATTCACTCCTGGTATTGTATGATCCGTGAATAGTGCCATTGCATTTCCAGTATCAGGCTCAGTGTCAGCCTGTGGCACAATGATGGGTAGCGATGAGCGCCGTAGCAATGATGTAGTTTCTTTCTTTGGCTTTGGTGCATTTGCAGAATCTGGTGGGCACCAAAGGGGTACACGCGTTGTTTCTGCTTGTGTTTGCAATGCATGGTTTGTGTCGCTCGGCAGTGATGTTGTTTCTGTTGAGCAACGTTGGGGCACTTTTCGCCCTCTCCCCTTACTGGCAGCCTCCTCAGACTCTGTTTCGAGTTTCACTTCTCGCTTGCGCTTTGTTTCAACTTTCACTTCTCGTTCAGGCTGATGCTGTGGCAATGGACTGGCAACAGTTTCTTTCATTTCCGAGACCGTTTCCTTTCTCTGGTTGTCGGAAGTTGTCAGCAGTCCTGGGAATCTTTTTGCATGTGTTGCATGGATCCATGCCTTCCGTCCGTCTACTCGGATGGCCGTTTGCGTCGCCAAAAGTACTTGGTAGGGGCCGCGCCACCTGGGTGCTAATGCTGTCTTCCATTCAAACTTCTTTATTAAGACCCAACTTCCAGGCTCCAGCGAGTGCCCCGGTCCGGTATATCGCACTGGTAAACACCTTCTGCACCTGCTGATGAATCAAACGGAACCTCTGTATTAAAAGTCCACAGTACGTGCTTAACATAGGATGCTCGACCTCACATAATCTTTTGGGCTGCGGTGCGCACCATAGATTTGTTGGTCTCCCCATTATAATCTCATAGGGGGCGAGCCCAGTCTTAGCCTGCACAGACGTGTGCATGCACAACAGCGCTAGGGGTAATGCATCCACCCAACTCCACTTGCTCACAGCGCAGATTTTTGCTATCTTTGACTTCAAGATTCTGTTATTTCTCTCCACAAGCCTGGCAGAACTGGGATGCCTGGAACTGTGGAATCTCTTCTCTATCTGCAGACCTGCACAGATCTGTAGCACTACTGCTCCCACAAAGTCGGGGCCGTTGTCTGACCACAGGACACGGGGCAACCCACACCGGGAGAAATACTCCTTTAACATTACTTTTGCTGTTGACATGGCAGTACAGTCTTTTCAAGGATACGCCTCCACCCACTTGCTGAATGCACAAAACACCACTAACACATATTTGTAGTTCTGGCACCTTTCCATTTCTAAGAAATCAAAATGGACCACCTCAAATGGCATAGAGGGTGGGCCGAAACTACCTGCTGGAGTCACGGTTCCCTTCCCTACATTGTGTTGCAGGCACGTAATACAATTCTGCACTAGTCTTTCTTCATTCTTTTTTTTGTGCTCGTTTTTCCATATTGTGGATAAATGCTGTACCATCTTCTTCGCGCAAATGTGGGTAGGGCTAAGCGCCATTATAACCATTGCAGTCACGTAACAATTTGGCAACATCCAGTTCTTTGTTTCCTTGTCCACCCAACATCCTTCCAAATCTAACTCAGCAGAGCCTTCAGCCCACCCCTCAATCTCTTCAGTCGTGGCCTCAGCCTGCATTTCTTTGACTGTGGCAACTCCATTCTCTATCATACAAGGTACTTCCTCAGTCTGTACTGTAATCATTTTATTTCCCAAATCTGTGGCTGTTTGCTTCGCAATCCTGTCTGCAAATGCGTTTCCCTCTCCCACTCTACATGTTACTTTCTTATGCGCCTCGCACTTCACTATAGCTAGGCGCTTTGGAAGCGTGAGTGCAGACAACAATCGCACAATCAAAGGGCCATGCTGAGTCCTGGCTCCATGCGATGTCAAGAAACCCCTCTCAGCCCAAAGTGGCCAAAGTTATGAACCACGCCAAAGGCGTACTGGCTGTCAGTATAAATATTCACGTTCAAATTCTCAGAGAGTTCACAGGCTCGGGTCAGTGCTATTATTTCTGCGGCTTGCGCCGAATTGTAGGGGATTCTTCTGCTTTCTACAACACTCTCTAGGGTAGTAATTGCATATGCGGCCGTTGATGTGCCATCAGGTAATTTAAAACAAGAGCCATCACAAAATAACTCCCCATCTGGCTCTTTCTGTGGGATATCGCTCAAGTAAATTATTCCCTTTGTTTCTTCTTCAGTGACCATTAAACAATCATGGGGTGGTGATTCGTTGTCACCAATTTCTGCTATCGGCAGTGGCATTAATTCTGCAGGATTCAATGCGCTACACCTCATAATTTGGATGTGGGGTGCAAACAAGATGAGCTCATATCTTGTCAGTCTAGCTGAGGTGAGGTGTTGCGTCTGTGTCCTATTTAATAGAACGTCTATAGCATGTGGCACCATCAGAATTAAAGTGTGCCCCAATACCATTCCTTCTGTTTGTTTCACTGACGCAGCAGCCGCTGCGACAGATCGCAAACATCGTGGTAGTGCGCTCTACAGGGTTCAACGCGCAAGAGAAATAGCCGCACTGCCTATTTCTTCCACCTTGTTCCTGTGTCAAAACCGCCAATGCACAGCCTTCACTCTCACTCACAAATAGTCTAAAGATCTTTTTATAGTTAGGAGTGCCTAAAACCGGCGCAGCACACAATGCAGCTTTCAATTGCTCAAACGCTTTCTGACATTCCTCATCCCACTGTAAAGGCATCTCTGCATCCTTTTTAGTCAACTTTATCATCGGCTTCACAATCAATGCAAAATTACTGATCCACTGCTGACAATAAGAGGCCATGCCTATTACAGCTCTCACTCCTTTTTGAGTTTTTGGAATAGGCATACTAGAAATACTTTCTATGCGTTCTGGTGTTACTCTTCTCCCTTCTTTTGAAAGTAGGTAACCCAAATAAGACACTTCCTTCTGATTATACTGACATTTCTTCAAACTTGCCTTATGACCATGGGTCGCTAAGTGTGTCAATAGTAATATAGTACTTTCATTACAGATCTCTTTCGTGTCAGCAGCCAATAACAAGTCATCTATGTACTGCAAGAGTACGCAACCTTCGGGTAATTGTAGCATGTCTAGCTGCTCTTTTAGCGCTCTGCTGTAAATGCTCGGGCTTTCTGTGTATCCTTGTGGAATGCGTGTGAATGATCAATCTCCTAGAGTGAACGCGAACAGATATCTACTGCTTTTATCCACTGGAATGCTAAAGAACAGGTTCTTCAAATCAACTACACTAAAATATTCTGCAGTGGCCGGTATCATTGTCAGTATTGTTGTGACATCTGGGACCAAAGGGAATTGTGGGTCTACCACTTTGTTTAATGCACGCAGATCAATTATGAAACAATAGGGTACCTCATTGCCTCCTTTCTTGTAAACTGGAAGAATCAGGCTGTTGCACGTGCTACCTGCAATTTCCTCAACCACCCCCAATCTCACCAGGTCAGTAACAATGCTTTTCAATCCCTTCTCACATTCAACAGAAATTTTATACTGGGGAATTTGTGGTAGTGTGACACCTTCTTTCAAAGTTATTTTTGCTGGCTCTATTTTCAAGCATCGTACATCGTTATCATGCATTGCCCACAGACAGGTTGGTACTCTACTTAGCTCTTCTGGCAACTCTTTTGACATAAATTCCGTCACCGGTGCATCGTGAGGAACACCCCGTCTGCCGTACAATGTATGACTGCCCCCAATTTTCTCAACAAATGTAATCCTAGCAAGTTCTCTCCACAATTTTCTGTCAAAAGAAATGGACACTGTTCCGTAAATGGTCCTATTGTAATTGGGACAGCTTTGGACATGGGGTTAATTACTGGTGTACCTGCGAACCGTACAGAAACATTCTTCTGCCCCGACAGTGGTATCTCCGGAACCAAGTGGTGGTCTATCGAGCACTTCTGTGCCCCTGTATCTACAAGGAAACGGTGCTCCTTATTCCCGACTCTCATTTCTACGTAGGGTCCTCTCTGATTCACGGGAATAGACACTGGTTCCGACCCCTGCCGTGGGCTGTCCTATCGCGAAAATAACACATCGTCCGATGTGTAGTCACCGCTACTGCTATAATACGTGTTTGGTTGTGTATCAAAAATATTCCCATTTCCCCCTCGATGTCCTCCACTCTGATCATTTTCTGTTGGCCCTGCCCGCCCTGATTTTGGTTCGAAACACTTTGGTTCAATGCCTGGTTCTGTTGCGCTTGGTTTTGAAAATAGGATTGGGTTTGAGTACCTCCATTGGTATATCCCTGCTGCTGCTGCATGCTATTTCTGCTTGGGCCGTTTGACCCCTGATGTCCTCTATGAGGCCTTCTCTGACCAAACCCACCTCTATTCTGCAGGTGCGGGCATTGCGCTCGCCAGTGTCCTTCCTCCTTACAATACGCACATTGATTTAATCCAAATGACACCCCATGCATATTATTCAAATTTCCTCTGCCTTGTGCATTTCCTCTACCTCTATTGTATCCAATGACCTGCTGCAGTAACACCCTCGTTTTTAAATTTACTCTATCCTTCACTTCTCTTTCTTTCGCCATATTTACCCTGTTCTCGTAATACTGGGCTATGTGTAATATCTCACTCACCGGTTTTGCTGCCCAGGAACTTTCCGACGTCATTAACATATCTTGAATTGGTGATATTAGTCCCCTCACATATTTATCAACAAATAGCCTTTTCCCCGACTCCGTGCTCACATCCTGCCCACTGAAGTCTGTGAATACTCCTTCAAATCTATTGAAATAATCTGTTACTGGCTCATCTTTGCCCTGTACACATGTAGTTAATTTGTCCCACTGAATCCTTTTTTCTGGAATTATTTCCCTCAATCTCCGCATTATCCGTTCTGGTAGATCTGCCATGCGGGTTCCCGGATTTTCTCCTACTTTCCTATTTTTGTCCTCCAATAGTAACTCCGCCCATGTGGCGCCAAAAGCCCCCGCGTCATCTACCGTCCTCATCTGTTTCCATATATCTGCTGGCAAAATGACTCGGAAAATCAAATCTATATCGCTCATGGTAAGCACTGCTGATCTCAGGGTTGACTCTACTTCCTTGTAGAAACCAGCTGGATTCTTTCTTATATCGGGAATCGTCTGTTTTATAGTATTCACCTCTTGCCTGGAAAAGGGGACATGCACATACTGGGCGGTGAAATGGGCTGGTGTTACCTGCGCTCCTACTGTACCCGTCGCAGGGATCTCTACTTTTGGTACAAACGTGGGCGGAACCTCTCTCATTGGAAATGCCCCACTCGCAATCCCTCCCCCTTCTCTTAGGTTCAATAGTATTCCTAAGTCTAGTGATAAGCCCGTTTCTCCTGTACTTCGCTCGAATGCTCTCATGTATACCGCTAGTATCTCAGGTGGGCTAGCCTTATTATTTTTTATATCCTTCTCCATGATTACAGTGCTTTTCTTTTCATTGGCATGGAATATTCGTCAAATATGTCATGTATAACCATTGTTGGAATACTAGGATTCGGTACCCATTTTATCGCTTCTCGTATAAATACTTTCAACTTCTCGCCCCTCTGTACAGATGACGTTGAATGTCTCCGCTCTATGTATGATTCTTCCGTCCTTCCCCCCTCTCTTCTAATATCCCAACCCCTGTACCCAGGTGCAGCAAACATTTCGGCATATTCATTATCCAACTCATTTTTCAGATCAAAAAGTCCATTCACATGTTCCTTTACTTCTTCATCTTTTATTCTACAACATGCCAATTGGTTCAAATCTAACAATCGTTGTGGTGGTAATTTGTCAAGTAACTTTTTCCATTCTCCCACCAAAAATTTCCCCATGCATTCCAACACTACCTGTCTCTCGTTGCTTCTTCGGTACCCATACAATGAGGCCAATGCTGCCGTCCCATCATTTCCTTCTATGTACATTTCTGCCTCTTGCCATCATTCAATCTTTCTTTCTTTGCTGATCGCGCTTCGAGTTACCCGTCCAAATCCTGTTCCTTCAGCCCCGGCTCTCGCTTCCCCGGTCTCAATTTCGACTTCGGGAGGGGCGGATGGTGCTGAATCTGTCTCTGGAGCGGGAGGTGCGGATGGGACAAGTGACACAGGTGGCATCTGTGAAGGGCCTTCCTGGATGCTGGGAAATTGCGTGTCCGCGGTCTGCACTTGTGGGAGTGCTCGCGCTGTGAGTGGGGCTTGGGTTAATGCTTGCGTGAGGGGAAGTGCTTGGGCTACGGGAGGGGGTATGAGAGCTACTGGTTGGGCCTGCCCAGTCAATGCTGACGTGTTTGGTCTCGATTCTGGTTTTGGGCCTCGACCCGTGTTAGTTAACAAATGTTCCATTAATTCATCTGCTATGTGTAGTTCCCGCTGCGGGTATATTCTTTCTATGTTCATCTGGTCACTTCTCCCTTCCCATCTTGGACTTGCCGTCCACTCCTCCTCTTCCTTTTCTTCTGCTACCTCAAGCTTCGTTTTGTGCCTACGCGTATGCTTCTCTCTACTCCTAACTCAGAGCATTGCTTCCCTCCTCCAATCTTTGACAGTCTCAAAAGCTGCAGGTCACGCTTTCTTTCTAATTAGCACCCTTTCTAGGTTATCTATCCTCCCAATCTCAAAACTACCATTAATCGGCCACTGATGGTCAGGTTGCTTTCTAGTTTGCCTATGCCAAATTTCACAAAATATTATCGCACCCACACCATATTTTGCATACATATCATAAGCCGGCGTTCCCCCAGGCGGTGCACTTTGGCCATATTCCAAGGACTGTCTACCGCAGCTGAAAAGCCCCGCTAAAGTGGACAGTACTCCAGGCATGTTTCTTTAACCTTCCCCTTTGGTTAGCTAACTTTTACCTGGACGTTTGAATTGGCAAAATCAACACTAACAAAAATCAGGTTTTTCTTTGAATCGGGGAATGACTCACCTGATAAAACAAGTCGCCTGTCCTAACGCAACCTCTCCCAACGTTGTGTCTGTGCTTCTCTGGCTTCTGCCTCGACTCGGGACCCTCGCTTCCTTTACCCTCTGGCCCGGTACGTCGATCCGGGATCAGATGTGTGCAGATCTGCGGAAGGAATCTCTCCTCACTTCTACAGGGCGCCCCGTACACTTCTTGATCCCGGCTCAACCGTCCCGTCCTCGCCGTTCTTCCACCTTTACTCCGTTACAACGTACACGATGGGGCAAGTGGGGGAGGGTCCCTATTCGGGCGCCATCTTGAAAGGGGCCCCTAGGGGTCCCTCGTGCTATGGAAACAAGGCAATAACCATACACGAAAAGATGCGCCAGACACAAGGTTCAAATTCCCAATGCTAGGGTTTATTGCAAGCAAAAATAGTATCAATTGGCCAATTCTGATCTCACGCCCCGTGACGTGAGTTTTCTAGACCTCGAGGGACGCAAGAGCGCGAATTACGTACATCAGTTACATATATACAAAATGCATATCATACAATCAGCAATGTCATGTTTAACAGCCCTCTTTATTAAGTTCCTATGAACTCGGGCTGACGATGGACATATCCGACGAGTATGACGATTATGACACTTTCGATGTCTATTCTAGTAACAATGTGCAATTAGAAAGTGCGGAGGCATCTTTTAGTTGTTGAACAGAACAAGGTGGTTCTGTTCTTGGAAGCAAGCTGCACACGGGGGAAGAGCCACATTCCAAGCTTTGCTATCTATGAGGTACTATTCGTGTCCTGGGAGCCGACACGTTCTAAAGGGTTTTGCGAAGGGGGGCCGTAGGAAGAGCATAATTCAAGCCTTTAGCTGTTCTATTCTAACATATTCTACCATCGTACGAGACTGGCTGGCAGCTGTGAAGTGATTAAATGCCCTGCAGCTCTCTCTCAAGGCTACAGAGAGGGAGCGTGGGCATTCCTCTCTGGGCTACTCATGAGGAGTTTCAACAAACTCTTCAGTCCCGCGACCTTGTCCTTTCATATTCAGACAACAATGTTATCAGTTGAGCAGAGTAAGCAGAATTCGCAAGAATTGCAAGCTGCAAAGCAGTTTTAGACAGAAAGCAATGAGCAATGGTTAACAAGTAAAATGGCGATTCTTGCTACATTTAAAAATGGCCGCTTGTTGGTCAAGCATAGCAGGTTATATTTCTATAATTCAGTGCATAAGACGGTTGGCCCACGGCCATCAAGTTACGTCCGTCATTCAAATGAAGGGTATTCATTTTTCCAGATTGACAACTTGGCTCCTTGGGAACACCAATGTATGAACCTGTAGATCTCAGACACATGTGTAAATACTTGTATATTTCTTCTGCATACTGCTTTGCTTTTCCCACTACCTATGTATCATACACTAGCAATTACTAGCATAGAGGCTTTGCCTTTTGCCATTATATGTAACCATTGTATCTATTTGTAACCACTGTATCATTTGTACTAAGCTGTATGACTCCTTACTGCTCGCGCCCTGATACCCTCGGGTCTGGCGCGCATAATAAATTTCAAACAAACAAACAATAAACTACTGTATATTTTTATACTTACCCGTCTAAATGGAATTACTGGTGTTGCTCTGTGTGGACTCATTGTAGCTCTAGACCACTCTCAAACCTTTGCTGAGACTAAGGCTTGCCGCTCTTTACCTTTACTTGATTGGATTTGTCATGGTCATGAAGTCAGGGGCACAGGCATGCAGGGGTCGCATGCACAGGAGACCTGGGTGGACACTGTCCTGGCGCCTTTGGCACCAGGCTCATAAACAAAAGTAAACAAGAACATCCATTTAACACCAAAAAGCTTTTATTATGGATATAGCACTCAGATGCATTAACCTTAAACATTCCATCCATTACGCAGGATGCATTAACCTTGAACATTCCATCCATTAAGCAGCCCCAAGTGTATTCTTGGGTGTGGCTGCTAATGGATTGCCTTTGCACGTGCTCACTCCCTAGGAGTGGCAGGGTATGGCTGGCAAACCGGCCCTAATGGGCCTGCCCATGATCTCAGCTATATAAACTGCCCCAATCCTCAAGCCACGCATTGCGTTATTCTGCACTTACAAGCAGCGTAACGCTCACCGTCGCCTGAGGTCAGACTTAACTTTGAAGATCCTGCTTCCTGGACATCCTGCTTCCTGCCAGCATACTTACCAACTGGGGGAAGCTGTTCTTACATTTTCATCGTTACACTTTCTGGAACGCTGAAATCTTCATCTTGGCACCGCAGCACGACACACCCCATCGTCGACAGCAGAGCCTGCAAGGAAAAACAGAAGACAAGGTTAGACAGCGAAAAAACAGTCAGTTTAAGGTTGCGCTTCGCCATACTTTGCGCTTTCCTTAAACCATCACTTATCTGCTGTCGAACATTGCGGTAGCATCCTTCTGCCATCCGGCCGCGTCTCGCGTCTCACAGCTGCATTGAGGCCGCATTTCCATCTAAGGGAAGAAAACAGAAGAGAGACATTATTGCGGGCATAAATAGGACCAAAATATAAAGACATTAAACAGAACGAACAGCATCACAAGAGCTCAAGAAAGACTTACCAATCATAAGGAGAAGCATAGTCAAAGCTGGACTGGACTAATCCTTATCAGGGGATCAGTGAAGGAACTAGATCCCATTTGACGCACCTCTGCCAGAAGTAGCAGGACGGAGATCTTATCTTTCATAATTCAGAGGTGAGCTTTATGGGCCGGCGTATGCTCACAGAAACTGTACTTTGGGGGTGAAGGGTTCGAAAGGTTCAACAATCACAGATTGGCACACTCACACACTCTTATCTCCACGCAGGAGCAGTATCACCCCGTACCACTGCTCACAGCTTTTCTACTGAGGGAGAGGCCTGAAGGGGGTGATTGTAACGCTCACCTGATTCCCGTAGAGGCGCCGGTCTTGACTGGGCGTATACCGTATCTTCACAGGTGATGTGTAACACACGGCTGGCTCTTTGGGCTGGACCTCTGTGCACGGTATATCTGACACGAAGGGTAAGATGTCTGCAGATAGAAAATATGGGATTAAGGAACTGGGCTATTGAATGTCTCTCTCTTCTTCTCTTTCTCTTCTCCTGTAGAACCCCAAAGGTTAACGCTCTCACCTTAGGTAAGTGAACGCCGTGCTCTCCATCTGCCTCGGGGCAGGGTGCTGTAACCAGTTTCTTCACTGGATAAGGGGAGCAGGCCTCTTGACTTCAGAGGACTGCTGTCCGTCGTTTACTGCACGAACGGTAAGTTTCAAGTAATTCTAATGTCTTTAAAGTCTTTAGTACTGATGTTTCTTGTTTTGCAGGGTTCCGGCGATGGCAGATGACGGGCTGAAGTGAGTTGAAGATGGAGTCGGTGTGATGAATAGAAGCGCCTGGAAGCACGTAAGTAAGCGCTTGTTGCCTGCGTCACGATGCGCTCTAACTGTCTTTTTATTTTGCAGGTATAAGTTCGGAGCGGCTGCAGGGTGCCGGAATACCCACTGGGTTAGATGTGGAAAGGAGTAATGGCACGTGAGTATTAAAGTTCCCCAATGTCTTTAAACGCACCTTGTTTTGTCTTTCAGATGCGGGATGCAGCGCCGAAGGCCTCCGGAGCGTGCGAAGAGTTGGTAAGCTTTTGTCTTTCAGATGCCGGAATGCAGTGTGAAGACCTCCGGAGCGCACGAAGAGTAGGTAAGCCTTTGTCTTTCAGATGCCGGAATGCAGCGCGAGGCGTTGGTGACAGCCGATGGACCAGGTAAGTGAAGAGCTGTCACTGAAGACCGTAATGCTAACCTGTTCTTTCTTGTCTTTATAGGTGTTGCTGAAGACTGGATTCAGGATGGTAAGCCTTTTTCCTTAGGCCCAGGATCAGATGCAGAAGACACGATGAGCGTTCTGCTGCAGAGGATGCAGAATAACGCAAAGCAAGATTCATCCATCGGGTGTGGTTTAAATAGCCTCCTGTAGTGCTTAGGTGTCTCCTTCCACAGCCACGCCTAGGTAAGAAAAGAGTTCTGCTTTCCAGAAGAGTTCCAGTGTTCTGAATCTAGGGAGTGGCTCCTGCCCCACCCAACAGGAAAAGTAGTTCCAAACAGAAGAGGATCAGAGGCTCAACTGGCAGGCAAGTAAGCAGCATGGTCTGCTGCAGGTAAGTCCACCCAAGCATTATGAGCCCGGCGCTTCCAGCGC
The DNA here is from genome assembly GCF_040938575.1 of Ambystoma mexicanum. Taxonomy (NCBI): domain Eukaryota; kingdom Metazoa; phylum Chordata; class Amphibia; order Caudata; family Ambystomatidae; genus Ambystoma; species Ambystoma mexicanum. Next base: position 1,340,845,890 of record NC_090923.1, on the reverse strand, counting down.
TGGGACTGGGCATATTTATGAGCCTGGTGCCACTGGCGCCAGGACTGGGTCCAAAAGGTCCCAATTGGGACTGGTTGGCACTCGGAACCTGGGTTATGGATCTGCTTCCAAGGGAGTTGGGAAAACCCTGACCTTTTGGAAGCAGAGATCATGACAGTGATTCAAGTTCACGGAGGGCTGCAACCGTACCCCAACGCCTCCGCAGAGACCAGGTGAGCGTAACAGGATTTGGCTAAACTCTCAGTCTCCCAATTCATCATAATAGGGTTACCTCCTAAACTGCTCCCCCCAGGGATGATTTTGGAAAGCCATCTTAACACAAGCTAATAAGGGTGTACTCCTACGTGGTGGGAGGAGCTTGCTTCCAACTGCCCCAGCGTACCTATATAGTTATGGTACATCCGGACTATACATAGCCTGCCTTTTCGTGGAACCCACACAACCAACAGTACGAGAAGTGCAGCAGAACAGACTGAGGCGGCCATCACCTGAAGCCAGCGATAAAATGGATGCTTGCAAGAACTGCGCAACGAGCTTGCCTGGTTGTGCTGCCTTGAAACAAAAGAAACTGGTCCTGGATACTATGACCCAAAATTGAAAACCCATTAGCCCATACCAAATCCTTTAAATAGGTTGTGATCCCCTGACTGGCTTATGGAATTCCTCAATCACTAAATGATACCGTTCATTTTTTGACTAGCATATTATTTTGCTGAGAAGGCAAAAATGTGATACATCTTGAACAACTTAACAAGGAACTCTCTGGCCTGGGCAGCTCTAAGTCTCTGCAAGAAGCCTGTGTAACGTATCCAGGGAATTCATCCCCTCTGCCCAAGAGGGGTCCACCGCCTTTGGGACAAGAGAGGTGAACCCTCTGAGCTTAACACCTCTTAGGGGACGGGGCAAGCAGGATCCTACTGGGGTTGAACCCCCCTTCCTCCTTAAAGGACAGGAAATGCCTAAACAGGGATTTGTGGTATCCTCCTTTGTCTCTGATAGATGTGTTGGTTTTATGGATTTTAAACTGAATAATGACTTACCACTTCCTAGACAAATGGCTGGTTTGGTTTCTGGTCCTTTTCAGGTACCATCCACAGCTCAGAAGAAATAAACAGTGCATAGATCCACCACCTTGTTGTGTGGAAGATAAAACTCAATCAGCTTTGCCACATCAGAGGAGAGGAGCCCACGGAGTTGCAGAGATGGAGAGACCTTCTCCTGCGAGGTGTAGCAAGGAGAAGCCAGGGCACGTCTGGTGTGGCGGATCAAAGTGGTGTCAAGCCCACAAATTGCTCGGCGACCTTCCTTACCAGAAGCCAAAGAAGTGGAGAACACCTAAGCAGAGAAAAAGAGACGTAATGCTGAAGCCCAACTGGAATGCTGTGGAAAGAGAGCATCAGCTCTGTAAGACACAGAACGCCGGAAAGGAGCCAGAGAAGAAAACCTGTGTCAGACTACTGGAAGGCCAGTCCAGAGGAGCACACTGTGGAGAAAGAAGGTACGCGGTTGTTCCAGAGAATCAAGAGCAGGGATGAAAGGCCCAGCCAGACCCCAAGGCTGTGTGAGAGACTGTAAATCCCCATGTGGGGAGAGAGTAACCAAACTACATGGTAGGCAGAGAGGCCCAAGACATGATAAGAGAAACGAAATCCCAAAGTGGGTTAAGAGAGGAAGACCTTAGACCCCAGGAAGGGGTAAGAGAAGCAAAACCACAAGGTGGGATTAGGGAAAGGAAACCAGGCCCCAAGATGGGATGAGAGACACTAAATTCCAAAGGCGGTGTGTGAGACCCAAGGCCCCAGGGAGGGGTAAAACCCAGGAGGTAATTAACTGGAGAGAGTATCAAGAAGATTCTTGGTGGGGAAACCAAGAAGAATACTTGGTGTGGACTTAGGCACCAGGCGGTTCCCAAAGATAGAAGAAAAGAAAGAAAGTGCTTGTTAGAAAAGATTGAGGTGTGCAGTGTGTGCAGAAGCAGATCTGCAGTCCTTGATGTTCTCTCGTGCTGCTGCCTCTTTAAATTGAGCTGATGAGACGACAGGAGGCAAGCCACACACATGATGGGAGTATAAAGACCTCTCCCCAGCACGAAGCATGCAGTTCATGCAGAAGCAGTTCTGCAGTTCAGCGGGATCAGCGGAAAAGGTGTATGTGTCCAAATCGTGTAAGCCAGTATTTTTATTTTTCTTCCAGCCTGCATATCATGTATGATTTAAGAAGCAAGCCAGAAGTGAACTCGGCTTCTCTGCTCAAATTAACATTGGCTCCCCCTGTAAACTCCTCTGATGCTTGCTCCATTGCCCGTGATGTTATAAATTCAAACGCTGCAATGTCCACACACTTCAGCGCCACGATGCCTCCGGGCTGCTGTGTGCTTTATAAATACTAAATAATAAAATAAAATAAAATAAAGGGTAAGACTGCATCCATCCATAGGAGACCCAGCTACCAGGGTTTGATCTCAGAGAGGATTTTATCATTATCATCAGCACTGGCCCGGCAGCCTTAGTGGATATTGATTCCGCTTTGCCTGGGGTAATTGATTTAACCCAGCAGCGTGAAACTGTGATTGACTATGCGCCTCAACCTCTTTCTCATGTGAAGTTGCATCTCCTATGGGGCAACGGATTGATCAAACAATTGACCTTGGCCCCATCTTCATAACTGTGATTTAGGGCCTGTTCCGCCTATACTAAATGAAGTCTCTTCGTGTTCGATTCTGGCACAGCAAATTGAGCCATCGGCAAACTTGGGTGCAGAGACTGGGCTGGCTGTTGCAGTGGGGCCTGTTTCTTTCACTATTTGTTTAGCTCAAACTGCCATAAATCGGCCTGTTGGAGTTCCTGTGGACCCTGCTGCTTCTTCTCTGCCATAAGTTTCTTGTGTGGTAAATTGCTGTGAACGTGCAGTCCTCAAAGAAGAGCAATTTGTTGGACTGCTTTTCAAACGCAGGTGCGAGTACAGAAATTCACACTCATAAAAATGTGCGTTATCTAGGACATGAGAAATCTAACTTTGTATCTGATGCCTGTATGTTAGCTATGGTGGATGAGGAGGTAGTTGCAGGCCCAGTCTTCTCAATTATGGGTCGTTTATTTCCAGCTCAGCCATGTTATCAAGCTGAAGTAAACGGGATTCCCTTTTGTTTGACTGAGCACCCCTCTTCAATTAGAAATTCTTCCTCAATAGCTGATCTGACTCTAGACTAAGTGTTACATTATACGTTACATGTTTTGGATTAAAAGGTTAGGCTAACAGCGCGGTCTATATCGGCATTTAACCTTGTTTTGAGCTCTTTTGTGAGCCTTTATGATAATATTAAACTAATTGATCTGCACATACGCTCCAATTGAGTGAAATAAAGATCACGCTCCAAATCCTGCAAGATACTATACAAGAACTATTGAAATCGACTCATCAGTTGCAAAATAAAAGCTTCCCTTTGAATCCCATGCCAGCCCAAGTAAACAGGGCTGTGGGCGATCAGATTGAGAAGGAAGTGCCTGAGCTCTGCCTACCAAAGAAGGCTTTGAAAAAGTCCAAAAATGGTGGGAAGAAAAATATCAGGAAGGCTTCACAAAGGTTTCTAAGAAACTTGCATATTTCTGAGACAGAAGCTGAAAAGCATCTAAATTCAGTGTCCCTTGATAACCAGTTGAGGATAGATAATGTTTGTACTACAAACTCTCATATTGGGAAGAGAAACTGTGCAATTCAATACTCACTGGCGAATGGCAATAATGCGTTGGCGGCCAGCCTAGTAGAGTCTCCCTCTGGCCCTTGTTCCCTGGCGGTGACCCAGGGACCCCTCCTCAAAGTGGTCCCACCAGACCGCGGTTGCCCTTCAGATCTGCAAGTTTCTAAAGTGTTTCAAAAATGGTCTTCTGTATTTACTCAAACCCTTGATAATAACCACCAAGATCCTACCTCTAATGTAGTCTCTGGTGCCCTGTGATCTAAGCTCTATGCCTGTGGCTTTGAGTAATTTGGCTTTCCCCTCAGGAGTACTAGATCGCAATGTTCTACTATTGGGTCCAGTTATCACTGATTACCAGGAAACTGGGCTTGCAGTACCTTTTGCAATCGAAGCCCAAGGCCATCTTTTCAATCGCTCAAACCACCTGTTGCTGAGGAAAATTTCCAACAGCTCTTCTGCGAGAAATCTGCAGTCATGCCTGACAAATAAGCCAATTCCCTCTATTATTGTTGGTGACTCTGGATCTAGGAATTTTGCAAAACACACTGGGTGTTCTAGAGTTCCTAAAGTGACTGTTCCATGCAATTATCATATTGCCTCATTTGATTTTAGTTCCAATACGGAAGGACACCTTTGATAGCAGTATAGCACAAGTGGATCTGTCAAAGTGCTTGGAATTGAAGTTTGCTGTTCAGTCCGAATATAGAGTAACGCTAAATAGATCGAATGTGATTTGTCTGTTCGATGAAGTGCCATCTCTACGGTTATTGTGTTCTAAGGATATTGACCTTGTTCATTTTTGTTCTGATAAGAGAATGGGCATTGCTAAACTGCATTTTAGATGTAGTTTGCTGATTAAAATTATTCTAAATGAGTCTGAAGCGATACATCAGATCGGAAACGATATATATCTAAAGAAAGGTTAATCCCTTTCTCGTGATGACATTTCTAAATCCCAGTCAACCAACAAAGAGATCAAGGGGAAATGTTAAAACTAACATGAGGTAAATCTTTTTTGTGTGCTCGTACTGTGCATTTTGTAAATCCTGTATGCAATATACAAGGTGGCTCAAACACAGATTGGGCCTGGCTATCTGGCACTTAAGCAGATGGTTTTAAAAAATTGGGGGACCAGGGACGGGGCTTTAAAAACTTCTCATAACCTGTCTATACGAGAGGTCATAATAGTTTCATGGCTGAGACCACTAAGAGTGATATTTTTAATACATATGATATTACTTTCCAATTGACGTGGCTGACACAGGGTTTCTGCTTAGATGGTTTTTCTATTTTTCAGCAACTGTCGGTCCCCGTACGAACGGGGCATTCAGCGGGTGGACTCCTGATGGTTGAAAGAAACTCTATTATATTTGAGGCTATAGTTGTTTCTGCTGATATTCCTTGTCTACTAGCAGTGAAGATTGCTATGAGAAAACCTCTGGGGATCAATGCTGCTTTTTATTGCTGAATATATACTGGAACCTTGTGTCATCGATTCTCGAGCACTTTTTAACCAGCATTTCATTTGTCACTGGGGAATTTCTGACACCCAAGTTATTAAATGGAAATCGCCACACCTCCCACTGAAAAAAGAATGGACAAACATTGCAACAAACAGCTATATGATGGAGAAAATCACGGCGGCCCTCCACGGAAAAGCAGCACACCACGAAGAAACTTGGTGCGACTTTGCTGCAACATATGTCCCAAGCCTAAGGCAAAGCCAGCCCGCAGACTCGGAGTCAATACAAACCACACATTTACAAGACTCTTAACCATCACACATCATCCCATAGGTGAAGAGACCCAACTTGAGCCTACATACGCCAAACGAAGAAAATGGCCCAGCTTGCATTAAATACCGATTACGTTTTTTGCCAACGACCAAGATAAAACCGGCCGACCGCATTGGGGAGAAGGAGAAAGGACACATTTAACTTTACGCAAAAAGGGAAGGGAAAGTTAATAGTGATATTGGTATGATCTTTGTTTAAGCATAATAAGATAACGATGTAACAATGTGAAGTTAACAAAATTGTACCATTGTGCATTACCCTTGCATTGAAAATTCAATAAAATTTTAATTAAACAAAATGATAAAAAATGTGGGGATGGCACTGCATTGTAATGTTTGTGCAAACGAGGAGATGTTACAGGCATTAAAACACATATTGATGTTGTGTCCCTCTTTGCAGGAAATTAGGACACAGTACTTTTATCATTTTGTCTATTACCCTGCTTGGTTGAATACTGTCGAATTATTTATTCTTTTTGCTCTGTTTTTTACTTGTTCTGACTTGACTTCCCTTTTTTCTCATTGTTCTGGGGAAACTGATCAATTATTCAGACTATCAGTACTGGGGGTAATGGCACAGAAGGATCAGATACAATGGTGGGATGTTTTTGGGTATAGACTTGCATTAATTAAAAGTGGGTTGGAAACATGCCTCTTTCAAGCTAAAGCTAAGAGGGGTTTCCCTACCTCAAAGAAAACTAGTAAAATTGTCAGGAAGTCAAAAACTAAAAAGTCTGCCACTGTCGTGTCCCAAAACCTACATCTGTTCCTAACACTAGTATTCTAAAGCAACTGTGCAAGGATGATCCAAACAGAAAAGTTTGGAAATAAAGTGATGCAAAAACAGTGTTCCAAAATACAAGATTCCAATGGTAGGGTTGTGCTCCTTTCCCCTAAACTTCTTATCTTATGTCACTGGGTAAATCATGAGGAACTGTTTCTTAGCTTCACAGTGCTTTATCCTAACAGCTTGACACACTCTGCTACCAAGCGCAGGATCCCATTTCTAGGGTTATGGCTCCTTTACCCTAGCCTTGAGCCCCTTTTCCCTCTTGGGTAAATTGTCACTGTATAATTCACGAGGAACTGTTTCTTGGTTTCACAGTTCTTTTATTTTAGCAACTCAGCACACTCCACTACCAAGCGTAGGATCCCTTTTGTCAGTACCAGCATTCTTTACCCTCTTGTTCTCAACCTTTCATGTGGATGCAAGGCCCAGACTTACAATATTTTACACGGCTTGGTTCACTCTCCTGCCAAGGCAGTGCTCTCCCATGGACGGTCTTTCCCTTATAGGGTCCCAAGACCCTCCTAGCATTCATAACTTTAAACTTTGGTTTCTCCAAGACTCGCAGTGTAACATAGTGTTTACTTCCCTGCCAAGCATAGAACACTTCCTTGTTTGCTTCTTTTTTTTTTAAAACATATTTTTATTGTTTTCTGGTGCAAAAATAAACATTAACACAATTATTTCTCCCAACTTCCCTCCCTCCCCCCCTCCCCGGAAGAGTGGGTCCTCATCAGTTTTCAGTTCTGGAACATTTACGTACTGAACATGTCTGATATTTTAATGTTATGTGGACACCATTGGTCCATGTAGTCTGATTTCAAATATTCTAGGACTTCTCCCCATTCCTTCATGAACGTGTTGTTTTGGTCCTGGAGATGGTGCGTAATCTTTTCCATGGTCATTTGGGACCACACCTTTTGCAGCCAGGTGAATACCAGCGGCGGGTCTCTTTTCTTCCAACTTTGGGCTATTGTTGCCCAGGCTGCAATGACTAAGCCCATGAAGCTCCTCCATTGTGCTTTGAGGAGTCTCTTGGCCTGTGGCTCTTTAAATCCGCACAACCACACTCTTTCCCCCATTTGGTCTGCCTCTGGGAACATTTTCTGGATTTCCAGTCGCACTTCCTTCCAGAAGCCCTGTACCCCCTGGCAGTCCCACCAGATATGCCTCCAAGTTCCTGCGTCCGGGCACCCCCTCCAGCAGCGATCCGACATTGCCGGGTACCTTGTTTGCTTCTTTTATCAGGGTCCCAGACCCTCTTTATTCTTGACCTCTTATTTGGGTTTGGGTCCCAGACTTGTCATGTATGTTGGATTGCCTGACTTGACAACAAAAGACATTGGCTCTATCTAGAGCAGGGGAAGGACGTTATAGGTTTGGAGGAGGGGCTAAGTTTATTGAAGCGGGGTCCTACCACGTTCTCTGATGATGGTCATCCCCAATCCCAGAGAGGGGTTCCTTCCCCATGTGATCCTTCCAGGGGGACTACTGTGGATGCACTGCCCTGGCCACATTGGAAAGGTCTCCGCCGAGGGGAGGAAGGACGACTTCCACAGATTCGTCACATGGTAAACTATGTTTCCCTTTCTAATTCTTGTACTTTTGTACATTGCACACAGCACCTTTCATTGCAGTGCAATGGGGATACTTTTGTATCACCTTAGCTTTTTATACTTGGATTTCTGGTTACTTTTATATGGGCCTAAAGACAAGCTGATGGCAGCAGATAGAATTTGAAAAAGTTAGCATTATTTTTAGTGTGCACATTGGCGTTTTTCGCGTATGGCTACTAAACGTGGCTAGTGTCCTAAAATGGCTATGCCATGAGATTTTCGCTGGCTTCTTTGGCCATATTTTTGTTTGGCTTTCTCCCTGCCTTTGCAGGTCCTTTAATCCCTTTTAATGTCATGCAATTGAATGCAAAGTGCTGCTTTTTTCGGTCCATTGCTGCCTTTGGGTATGTGCTGCCCAGGAATGGGGTGGGACTATCTAGTCCCATTCCACATTCGCAGTGCCAGAAAGTCTAGGTGTGGGGCAAATGTAAAACCAGTGGTTGTCATTGATTGAACAGCATGTCTTATTACGGGAGCACAGACATTTGACCAAATTGCCCTCATCCTGGGGAACTACATTGGCTTCCACCCCAAGCCAGGATACTGTTCAAGACTGCATGTATCATCTACAAAGCATAATCGAGTAGCACACCAGTGTACCTGGTGGCTAAATTCCAAATATCTGTTGGCACACGCTCCTTGCACAGCAAAGTGACCAACGGGCTTGAATCACAACTCATCCGCAAAGAGACAACCCGCAAACACCTCTTTCTCTTGTCATGCACCTACCCTCTGGAACTCAATCCCGGTGTCGGCTCAGAATACCCCCACAGTTCTCCAATTTCACAAATGTCTCAAAACATGGCTCTTTCAACAAAACCGGATCAAAGACTAATTCCAACGGATGCACATACCGATACACAGACCTCACAGTACTGTGCTACTGTTAAAAGATGTCAGCCCAAATGCTAGCTACCCACGCTCTACAGTGCTCCGCTGCTCTTGAGCTAGGTCTGCGCTTTAAAAAATAAAAATAAACGAAATTGGACAACTACTGGCTGTTTGAATGGTGCAGATCTTTACCAATGGGGGGGCTTGTACTTGCTTCCATCTCGGATTTTGGATAAGAAGAGGACCTCTGCAGCCATTTCTTCAGATGATTGTTGGAATTAAGAATGCCTCGAAGAAGAGAAGCCTGCTGAAGATCCGAAGACGACTCCTGAAGCATCCCTCCAGTAGCCAGCCTGGTAAAGCCCTGTTTCTCTGCTTGATCTCCGAAGACCAAAAAGCAGTGCTTCAGCTCTTGGACTAGTGGGACAAACTAGCCTCAACGCCTTCTCGAGGATCCTGCCCTTCTGAGCCTTCAGAAGTGTCCCTGGACTGCCTGGTGGACTGACCAGCTTTCTCGTGGGCTGGCTTGCCAGAAACGTCGCCATTCTGTGTTCAACTTTAGTGGTCACAAGCTAGTGCCACAAGTCACATTCTCCCTGATTTTCAGCGTCCCTGGAACAAGCGATCCTGTCCTGGAGCAGTTTCTGTGACTGAAAGGACACACCTCGCCGCGTGTGTGCAGAAGGCGTCACTGTAACGCGCCTTTCTCCAACCTCCGTAGTGTCCTGAGGTCTACATAGGTGTTTCTTGCATTTCTTCATTGGTAGAGGTTGCATCTTGCAGCTGCATCTGGCCGGAAAGAATCTTCAAAGCCTCAACTCCTGGGCAACTCTCACTGGAACCAAAGGCATAAGATAGAGCCCCCAGCGACTCCCAGATGATCTACAAAGTCCTCCAGGAAACTCAGAGTGAGTAAAAAGCAGTGCATCAACCCCTCTCCCCAAATCCTCCATAGGATGACATTGGGAACAAGTCCCTTTGTCTCCTAAATACCACTCCACTCACCTTTTGGTGATCAAACCTGGGTAGAGTATCCTGAAATCCAAGAAAACATTTACTTACCTTTAGTAAAATTGTTGGAGAACTCTTTGAGCTATCACCAACACAAGTAAATTGCAACCTACCTGCAGAAGCACCATTCTGGTGAGAAACATTTTGGCTCCTTTGGTCTCCATTCTTCTAAGGGTTTAGACTTCCTAAGTTAGGTTATTGACTTGTGACCTGGTTCCATCATGTATTGCATCTATCTACTTTCCTGCTTTGCCACAAACGTTATTTGATGGATTTATGGACCCATGGCGACTATACATTTTTTTTATCAGAGTATTGTGCGATAATACTAGCTGTTAGATGCATTTTCCAGCGTATTCAGTAGGCCTATAATAAATAACCATGTTTTATACTTGCTCTCTAAATTGAATTATTGTGTGCCATACTCTGTGGACTCATCGAAGGCCCCTGACCACATTCACAATCTCCTGAGAATAAGCCTTGACTGGCTTAGCGGGTTAAACGCTTGTTGCTGTTGTCTGTGTTTGATCTGCAGGTCCCAGGTTTGAATCCCGGCAAGGCCAACTCAGCCATTCATCCTTCTGTGGTCGATAAATGAGTACCAATTTCGATTGGATAACAATAAGGTATGTATATATGTCCTATGTAAAGCGCTTTACATTGAAGCGCTATATAAAAAATAAATGATTATTCATCTACATACCTTGATTGGATTCTGGCAAACCTCTCTGAGTTCCCAGTTCACTATAACTAGGGTGGCCTCCTAAAATCTGTCCACCAGGCAGATTCTAGAAATCCATCTGAACAGTACTTGATCAAAACAAAGAGATATTTGTTCTTCTGAGTTGAATTGTGTTACGAGGCAAAAAGTTCCATTGTTTTGACCGAAGACTGCAACACCACCCCAAGGAGGGGAAGCTTTAAAAGGCATTTGGTCTTCCGAGTTGGATCTTTTCCAGGGGGCAAGGAGCCCCTTGGTTTGATAAAGAAACATAAGCTAGGGGTCAGAAACAAGCCACCATTCTTTTCTTTTGGGCAGAGGCCCTTATTCTACTTTTGTTAAAGTTAGGCTTTTTGTGTTCACAGTGGTAGGGATACTAATCGGGCTAGAGGTGGTTTTCAGGATGGTTGACTTTATTTACTTTGTAGGACATCCTAACGAGCACCCCTTCAGGCATCTTACTTTTCTTGTGGCATTAAGTCCCTGTTTCTCGGGCCGTTAACTTGGGCTGCTGGGCCTTTAACACCCCCCACGTTCCAGCACTTGGAACGGGGGCTTAATGCCATTAGCACCCCAGGCTACCAAAGCGGTAACCCGGGGTGCTAACAAAAACGTTTTTTTCAGTCATTGAACGGGATGCCTCGCGTGCCCTGTTCAATGACTGAAAATACTGTCTTAAGATGACCACCAGGGAAACGGAATGCGCGACTCTGTCCGGAGCTCCTCTTTCCTTTACAAGGTGGCCTGCGGGAGCCTCCCCCGCTGCCAAAATAAGGTGCACAGGGGGAGTGGGAATTTTTTTTTTTAAAAAGGGGGGGGCAGAGGGTGGGGGAAGATAGCGACGAGAGGCCCGACCGTAAGGCGGCATTGAACGCAAGCGTTTATCTCTGAGTCAAGCCTGCGTTCCTAGCCACCTGGTTGGCTGGCTCCCCCCACAAGGGTACTAATTAGACGTATGGCCAGGAAACGTAGGGACAGCATAGGTTTTCACAAAATAATGCCAACTTGTCTGTCTCCTGATTCCGATATTGGAGCGCTTCTCCCATCCCACTTCTCCTGCCTCCAGAGGATCACCAACAACGCTTGGGGCTCTCCACCTGGCCCCTGTGGCTTCCTGCAACATCCACCGAATTTACTGGGGTAAGCCCGGTGTTCTGTGCAAAGCACACGTGGCGCGACATTATTTTGACTAAAAATGCTCAAAAATAATTATTTAGTACCGCGCACGTCATGGAGGAGCAGCGCCTTTAGGGGCATTCTACTTTCATGCTTTTCTGACTTTCATCTGCATATTGCAACTCAGCCTCATTGTTAAAATTGCCTTTCCAACATGGCTGCAAAGTTCTTACCAACTGAACTGCTGGCTTGGGTTGGCCCTGCTCCCTCGCCCATTGGTTGCCCTTGGCCTGTTAAGCCAATGAGAGCAACCGGGAGGCGGGAGCCGGCCATTCACCTAAGGCCCACAACAAAGGCCCTGTCTACCCCTGTCCACCACGGTACGCCAGATGCCACCATACTTCCCTGTAGGTGTGCCCCCCCGCCAGTGTCTCCTTGCCCCCCCTGCCCTCGCCAGTGTCTCCTTGTCCCCCACCACCTGCCAGTGTCCCCTTGCCCCTGCCAGTGTCTTCTTGCTCCCCCTGCCCCCGCCAGTTCTTTTCAATGATCCTTTGAAGGTCTCTTGACCCACCTCTCTTGCTGCTACGAGGAAGTATGGTAGCATCTGGCGTACCGTGGTGGAAAGGGGTAGACAGGGCCTTTGTTGTGGGCCTTAGGTGAATGGCCGGCTCCCGCCTCTCGGATTGGCTCATTGTACCTCAAGAGAACGGTCCCTACCCATAATAAGGAACCATCGCTGTCTAGCTTCTCCAACCATTATAAAAATTAGGAATTATTTACCCCCAGCAATGACTGTCAGATATGTTTTCCATTCTCTAATATTTTATCAAGGAAAATTGCACTTTACTTTTTATCATCAGAGCCCTCAGTTTTCATGAAAAGAGTCCCAAAACTACAGAAAGGCCTGATTGAAAACACAGACTCACTGATTAATAAGTGCATACTGTGCTGTGCCACAGGAAGCGTTGCCAAGCTATCATACGATCAGATATAATCAGAGCTATTCCACACCCTGATCCGTCTAATACCCAGTACAACTTTATCCAGTTGATTCTTCTTCTTGTCTGTCTAATCCATGATTTACTTTCTATTATATGTAGGCAATGCATTTAATTGATTTAATAGAATGTCTTTCCACCTCTTTTAATGAAGTTGATTCTCTGTAACACAAACATTTACTGAGACAATGACCCCCTTTAGAAGGCAGTGTCGCTCGGAATGGGGGACTGGGAGCCCATAACCAGAATCTTTTGCTTACAATTCTAACCTGGAAAATCTGTGGCTTAAAAACTAAGTTAGATGATGAGGAGTCGAAGGAGTTTATTGAGGGCGACAAGGGGATTTGTTTTCAAGAAACCTGGCTAAGCTTGCCATCCTATGAAATGGGGTATCGTACATTCTATCTCCCTACAGTCATAGCCCGCCTCCTCATATGGATCCATATCAACTTAGAAGCCACTTATAAAATAATTGATCTTAATCTAGAAGATGAAATATGGGGAATACCAGATCTCCAATGCACATGATTCCCCTTGTCAGGCAAGTCCAGGTCCAGTATTCACATCATTGTAACAGAGGTTTTAAGGATATATTATATGATATGATATGATACGTTATTTATAACGCGCTTAATACCCAGAGGTTTCTAAGCGCGGACCCAGGGATCAAACCTGTGCTGCTCTGTGTCGTCTTGCTTCCAAGGCGAGCACGTTGCTGCTGAGCTATCCTCCTGAGACTTCCGGTGACCTTCCGGTGCATCCAACATTCAGAACTTCGATAAAAAAAGCCTGATAGACTATATTTGAATCAATTTGGAGTCAGATATTGATCGAGTAGACAGCGACTATGACCCCTTTAAGCAGACTTTACACTGGGAAAAATATTGATGGTAAACATAGAGCCACACCTTCAAGACCCTAACAGCGTGATCACAAATAATCCATGGGTGACTAGATGGGCAGCAATTATTAACCAGACACTTGGCTTTATGGGAATCCATAAATAAAGCTACCCAGACAAACTTACCCCTGGTAACGTTCTTCCGACTGGATGTTCCTCCAACATATTCCTCATCTTTGACATGTTAATGTCCAGCTTCAGCGGAAAACCGTTTTCAGCACAGGGCGACCTGCGTCAATGGCGTTGAGTCGATGTCCCTCGAAGGCCTCCGTCGAGGGTGACGTCATCGGAGAGCATATATAGCATGCGCGGCACCCGTTGGCCTCAGTTCTGTTTTTCCTCCTCATGCAGCAGAGATGCCCATAAATACGAGCATGGCAGTACTCAGCCCTGGTGGAGCAGAAGCTGTAATAGCATAGGAAATTCTACCGAGGGGTGGGATGGGAGGGCGATGAGTAATACGCTGGAGAAACATCCAGTCGAAAGAACGTTACCAGGGGTAAGTAACTTGTTCTTAGAAGGGATTGTGTCCTCCAACGTATTCCTCATCTTTGACAGACTCCCAAAGTAGTATTAGTGATTGGAGGAGGGTGTGGAATTTATATATTAAACATTTTCAAGGGCAGAGCAAAGTACTGCCTTTCCAAAAGCAACAACTTGAGAATGGGAAGCATCCAGAGCATAATGCTTTGTAAACGTGTGTATTGATGACCACGTTGCAGTATCACAAATATTCTTTGTAGGAACCCCCATTTGAAGGGCAGTAGATGTGGCCATGCCCCTGGTGGAATGAGCCTGCAAACCTTCAGGAGGGTCTTTCCCTGTCAGCCTGAAGCACTCAGAGATAGTCAAAATTATCCACCTTGATAAGGTCTGTTTGGTAACAGCCTGACCTAGTTTGTGTCCTGTATACCCTATGAAAAGCTGATCATCAAACCGTATTTTGGATGTTCTTGAAATGGGAAAAGCTTAGTGCTCTTCTAGGATCTGACCTATGAAGTCTTTCTTCCTCCTTACCAGGGTGAGGAGGTGGGTAGAAAGAAGGAAGGACAATTTTCTGGTTCAAAGGAAAATCCAAAATAAAATTTTTGGTAAAAATGAAGGTGTGACCTTCAAGACAACTTTGTCCTTGTGGAAGACCGTAAAGGGTGGCTTTACTGACAGTGCCTGCAACTTGCTCACTCTACGGGCTGATGTGAGAACAACCAACAAAATGGTTTTAAAGGTCAATAACCTTAGAGGACACGTGTGCAGGGGTTCAAAGGGTCCCGACATTAGGAACTTCAAAACCAAATTCAAGTCCCAAACTGGAACCTGGAAAGGAGATCGAGGATACACATAAGTGAGTTGTTTCAGTAATTGAGTCACCAATGGGATTTTGAAATAAGAGCATTCCTCTGATGACCGCTTAAAAATGGACAGCGCTGCCAGATATCCTTTAAAAGTACAAATTTGGAGCCCCAAATTGGCTAGGGATGGAAGGAAGCACAATACATCTGGTGTTTTACACAGAAAAGGATCTACATTCTTTTCCTTGCACCAGTTGTAAAACCTGTTCCAACGGCAAGGGTACAAAGATTTTGTTGCTCGTCTTCTAGCTGAAAGCAACACCTCCATAATGTCATCTGGGAGTTCCCAATCCTTATATCTCAACCTTTCAGAAACCAAGCGTGAAGGTTGAGAGTCTTCACCTCTGGATGGAGAACCTAACCCTCCTCTCGTGAGAGAAGATCCTTTCTTTGTGGAAGACGTTTTGGAGGACAGATGGACAAGTCTAGAAGGTCCGGGTACCACGTCCTCCTGGCCCAATCCGGGACAATTAGGATCATGCGCTTCCTGAACTTTCTCAAACTCCTGATCACGTGATGAATGACGGGGACTGGAGGAAACGCGTACAGGAGTGGAAACTCCCAGTCCACTACGAACGCGTCTTCTAGAGCTCCTCTTGGGGGAAATTCCCTGGAGCGATATCTTTCGCACTTCCGGTTGGTCCCGGTCGCGAAACGGATCCACTTGAGGGGTTCCCGAAAGGGTGAAGATCTCTTGATGGACTTCCAGAGCTAGTTCCCACTCGTGGGAGACTGTGCTCTGCCTGCTCAGAGCGTCCGCGTCGTGTTCTCCTCTCCGTCCACATGAACTTCCTATAGAGAGATTCCTTCTTGAATTACCCAGTACCAGAGCTGCATTACCTCTCTGCACAGTGGTGGTGACCCTAGACCTCCTTTCTTGGTGGGGTAGTACATGGCCACCGTGTTGTCTGTCATTATCAGGACATTCTTTCCCCGCACAGAGGGCAGGAAGGCTTTCCGCGCTAGTCCGATTGCTCTCAGCTCCAAAAGATTGATATGTAGTTTGGACTTCGATGGAAACCAACGACCGCTGACTGTCAGATTGTTGGAATGGGTTCCCCACCCCGTGAGTGAGGCGTCTGTCACTACTGTAATCTCCGGCCATGGTTGCCAAAGGTGTTCTCCCTTCTGAATATTTTCCTTGCAGGCCCACCACAGAAGATCCTGTGAGACCTTGGCTGGAAACTGAAGTTGGTCCGACATCTTTCCTGAGAACTGGGACCATTGTGTTCTTAGAGCCCACTAAAGGGATCTCATTCTCAGGAGGGCTTCTGGCACCAGAAAAATGCAGGATGCCATGAGGCCGAGCAACCTCAAGAAATCGAAGGTCGGAAGAACCTGGGCACTCTGAAATTTGGTAACCATCTGAAGAATGTCTTGAGCCCTCACCTCGGGTGGCAAGCTCTTTCCCAAGGATGTGTCTAATACAACCCTGATGTACTGGAGCTGTTGGGAAGGTGTCATATAGGACTTCTTGTAATTGAGGGAGAAGCCCAATCTGTGAAGAGAGTGGCAGGTGACTTTCAGATGATCCAGGGCTTGTTCGGGAGAACGCTCCCTGATCAGCCAATCTTCCAGGTAGGGGTAGACGTGAATCCCCCCTCTCCTGAGATTCGCTGCCACCACCGCCATCCGTTTGGTGAAAACATTTGGTGCAGAGGTCAGCCCAAAAGGCAGAACTCGAAACTGGCAGTGAGAACCGCCAACTGCGAACCTCAAGTATTTTCTGTGCTTGAGATGGATAGGCACATGAAAATAAGCATCCTGGAGGTCCAGTGACACTGACCAATCCTGAAGTTGGAGGGCCTGAAGGATCTGAGAAAGTGTGACCATCTTGAACTTGTCCTTTGTGAGGAACTTGTTCAAGTATCTCAAGTCCAAGATGGGTCTCAGTCCTCCGTCCTTTTTGGGGATAAAAAAATATGGGTAGTACCATCGTTTGTTCCTCTCCGCTACAGGTACCGGTTCTATGGCACCTTTCTCTAGCAGGTTTAAAAATTCCTGTACGGGAGCAGCCAGGGGGCGCTGAGATGTTCTGAGGTTTCTCAGCCGGTCTCCTCCACGGGGCACGCAATTTTGGGGATTGAGGCCCCCCCCCCCAGCCTTGTGGTAGAAGGACCCCGACCCCATCCAGGGCAGTCTGAAGTACCAGTGACACGGCGGAGCGCGATTTTGGCACCTAAACCTGTCAGGAAGCCTGGACCTGACCAAGCCCCAGCTAGAAGCGGGAGTGCAGACACGGCTCTACCTGCCGAAGAAGCCGCAAGGAGTCTGCTTGCGAGCGGTGGGGGATGGGCAGCAGACAGCGGCTCGAGCATGCAGCTTGAGGAGCGCCTGGAGCAGGACGCCCGTCCCCGAGACTGCGGACCCCTAGCAGTGGTTTTTGACCCCCAGTGCCGTCTGTTGGTCTTCCCAGCGTAGAGGCCTGCGGAGCTGTGAGGCTACGGACTGTAAGAGGCCAGGTTCAGCCGACCTCCCGAGGCGGACTGAGAGGCGGTGACTGGCGGTCTGAGGGAAGCTCTCGCCATCCTGCAGTCCCGAGGGTACGCTGGGCGGAGGAGGCGCTGTGGGACAGCCATTGAGGCTCCCGCGGTAAGTGCAATGGACGGCAGCACTTCAAGTCGGTGTGCGGGTTGTGGAGCAGCGACTGGCCCACCCCCTCCTCCCCTGGCTGAGTACATTCCCCGCTAGGGGGGGCACTAAATACACCTCGCGCTGAGGGACATTCCCAGGACCCCGGCCCCATCCGCTGCTGGCGAGTCACCCACAGCGCCTCCCTTGGAGGAGGCGCTGCGGGACAGCCATTGAGGCTCCCGCGGTAAGTGCATTGGACGGCAGCACTTCAGGTCTGTGTGCGGGTTGTGGAGCAGCGACTGGCCCACCCGCTCCTCCCCTGGCTGAGTACATCCCCCGCTAGGGGGGGCACTAAATACACCTCGCGCTGAGGGACATTCCCAGGACCCCGGCCCCATCCGTTTCTGGCGAGAGTCACCCACAGCGCCTCCCTTGGAGCGGCGGCTGGGCCCCCCTCTCCTTTGGCTGTGAGTTTGGAGGGGACCCCCCCTCCAAACAGTGCCCTATTGTTCCTTTTCTGCGGTGCCTTCTGCGGTGTCTCCTGCAGACCCCTCACCCCATCGTTATCGGATGCCTCATCACAGATCCTCTCATTGCTGCAGCTTAGTTCTTGGATGTGCCTAGGGTCTTGCCTGACATTACCTGTTGGTGAACTATCCGGGGACCAATAGTGAGCGGAGCACCACCATATCTTCTTGAAAACCATCTCTCCCCCCAGGGTGTGACACTTGATGAGGGTTTGCTTAACTGTAGTAAGCTCAATAGCGGGGGAAATCCTTGGCTCCTCGGATCTACTAGAGCGAGAGTTGGCTGCCTTGTTGTAGCTGCTCCCTCTGCTGGGAGTGGCCTATGAACTTTAGTCCCCCTGAGCAGAGCGCAGTCCCCAGCGGGGGCTTGCTGGGGGGCCGAACTGAGGTGGGGATCCCTGTTCTGTAGGAGTAGGTGGGGAGACTCGGGAGGAGCGGACTGGCCGGCTGGTCTCTCTGGTTTGTGCTCTCCAGGAGCGCCTTCAGAGCCTTGGATGGACTGGGCGCAGGCTCTACGGAGGTTTCGGCACTCTCCTGAAAGAGCAGGGAGGGGGAACATCATGCAGTCCGTGAGTCAGCCTGAGGTAATGGAGAACTAGTCTATGAGCCGCAGCATGGCAGCCCTGTTAGAGGAGATCCGAGGGTTCAGGGCGGATATAGGCAGAAGGCTGGACTCCCTCGACAAGAAGGTGGATGCGGTGGAGGATCGTGTCCAAGCCTTGGAAGCCAATCAATCCTCAGCTGACCTCTTTGAAACGCAATTTGACATGAGGTTGGCAGATTTGGAGAGGAGGGAGGAGAGGGTCACCCTCAAATTGGACGATCTTGAAAATAGGGAGTGTCGCTCCAACCTGAGGTTTTTTGGTATTCCGGAGCAGGAAGGAGAGATGCAGCCAGACATCGTGAGAAGGGTCAAGGCAATCAAAGCAAGCTGTTTGATGGTGAAAATACCAACAAGCCTATCATTGACAGAGCCCACAGAGCAGGGGGATGCACGGGTGGGCCAAGGTTCGTTCTCGTGAAATTCCACTATTATGCGGAGAAAACCAAGATCTTGGAGTTGGCGCGCAGGAAAGGTCCAGTAGACTGGGACGGTGCTAAAATCTCCATTTATCAGGACCTTTCAGCGGTCACCTTGGCGCGCCGGAGACTCTGTGGTCCCTTGACAAGGTGGCTGCAGTCCAAGGGAGTGCGATACAGGTGGGGTCACCCATTTTCGCTCAACTTTGAGGTGGATGGTTACAAGTACTCGCTAGCTGGTGAGGCTGATATCCAGAGAGTGACGAAAGAACTATTGGGTGACCTTCCTTTGAGCCCTGTTAAAGATGGGGGGAGTCTGGAAAAGGGAGGGCGTAAGGAATCCTTGGAATATGCGGGGCGGCGCCGTGTCCGGGGGCACAGGAAGTACAGAAAGGTGGCTCCACTGTCCCCAGAGCAGCCAACAACATAACTTGGATGCTGAGGTTCTTGTTCTAGAAATGTGCTTGGGTGCTCTGGGACCGAATGACTGGCTGTCTGGCCGTGTAAAAGGTTGTCATGTCCTCCTCAGGTTTTGGCTATTTTTTTTTTTTTTTTTAGTATTTTATTGGTTTTGGGGCAAAAATTAAGCAATACAAACTTTACGAACTAAAACAAAAAAGAAAGAACAACAACATAAACAACAGTCTTCGTGTGATGATACGCTTAGAATCCGGGATGGCTTATGAAAAACGAAGTACTGGTTATTCGGGAAGTGAGGGGAAAACAGTTTCAGGGGGCATCAACTCTGTGATGGTGTAAGAGATCAGTACTACAAAGCGTTATGGGTTCTCAGGGAGGCTTATGGTCTGCGTTGAAGCGCTTGTCTCTCAGGAGGGCCTTCCAGGAGTCCAGAGTGCTGCTTGCGGCGTCCCCACTGGTTATGGTTCCTTCCTGCCAGGCTCTGGTTTCGGCAGCTGTCCATCTCGCCATTTCGTTTAACCACCGCTCGTGCCTGGGACCTGCAGGTGTCTTCCAGGCCATTGCTATGGTTCTTTTAACTAATATGCATGAAATGTCCATCAACTTCACAATATGTTTGAGTTACTCGGTCTGGGGTAGGTTCCTAGTAGACATTCTCCGGGTGTCCAGTTGTATCTTTCCATTCCAGCGTCCTTGCAAGACTGTTTAGCTTTGGACCAGAGTGACATCGCACTAGTACAAGTCCAGAACATGTGGATCATATCCGTCCTTGTCGTTCCCGCACCATGGGCACACCGGTGAGACCTTCTTGTTGAATGAAGCTACCCTTTGAGGAGTCATGTATGTCCGGTAAAGGACGTTCAGTTGTACTTGACCAAATCTGGAGTTTCTCGACACCTTCTTGGGGTATATTAATGCTCTCTCCCATTCCTTATCGGTGAGTGGAGTTTCGAGATCTGCTTCCCATCTCGCCTTCAGTGCCATTCCTTTGGGATTAGGTTTATCGATGAGCTTGTTGTAAAGCCTGGAGATTGGTCTCCATCCATCCGAGAGGTCATGCAATTCCTGCAGCAGCGGATCCGGGGTGGGTTCCTCTGGCCAGCTGTTCCACTGCTTCTTGGCGGCCTGTTTGAGCCTGTGGTACCAGAGAAATTGGCCCTTGGAGAGTCCTTCGATGTCCTGTAGCGACTCAAAGTCCCTGAATCCCCCTTCTCCGAACAAGTCTCCCCACGTGTATATGCCAGCTTCTTCCCATCTCCTGGCTATGGAGAGGTCTGCCTTTGTTTTGCACACATCAACCATTATAGGGTTGTCAGGAGAGTACGGGTGTTTCACCTTCCTTATGTAGCAGATCCTGGCCCATATCTTCCTGCCGAGCTCCACGATTAGGGGGATGTCCAAGGGTTGCCGGAGAGGGTACCATAAAGTTTCTTTGGGGATTAGGTTGATATGGTATTGTTTCAGTGGCCCTAATTCGGCTGATGGTTCATCTGACAACCATTTCGTGATATGGCTGAGCTGGGCAGCCAGGTAGTAGAGCTGGAGGTCTGGGAGTTTTATTCCTCCCTCTTTATGTGGCAGAGTTAACGTGGCCAGTGACAGTCTGTGCCTGTGGGGGCCCCATAGAAAGTCCCCGATGATAGTCTCTAGTTTCTTGAAGAAGTGCGGCGGAACATAGTGGGAAATATTCACAAAGAAGTACAGGAATCGGGGGAGAATTATCATTTTGGCGATCGCCGCTCTTCCCACCATCGCTAGTGGGAGTTTGGACCAGAATTTTATAAATCGCCGGAGGTTGGTGACTGCGACTTCAGTGTTGTGCTCATATGTGAGCTGCGGAATGTGGCCCACATTAATTCCTAGGTACCGGAACTTGTCTAGTTGCCATTTTATCCCTATAGGCGGGAGATCATTTGCTGGAATGTCTCGCAATCTGGCTAGAGGGAGTGCAGAGTATTTGTGTCTGCTAAACTGTATTCCAGAGTATTTCGCAAAGTTATCAAGTACCTCCAGTGCTGTCGGCGCATTGACCTCAGGGTTCCTTAGGTAGAGGAGGACGTCATCTGCATATAACGATATTATATTATAGACATTGCCCACCTTAATGCCAGCATCGAAGAACTGTTGCCGGAAGTATATTGCGAGCGGTTCTAGACCCAGTACATACAGCATGGGCGAGAGTGGGCATCCCTGCCTCGTACCCCTCTGTATTTCCCAGGATTCCGAGACTGTTCTGCCTGTCTTGACCCTGGCCGTTGGAGAGTTGTAGAGTACCTTGATCCATCTAATGAATCCCTTGCCAAAACCGAAATTCCTCAAGACCTCCACAAGCCACTCCCAATAGATGGAGTCGAAGGCCTTGATGGCGTCAAGTGACAATATCGCAAGGTCTTCATCTGATTCGTGGGTTTCGGCCGTGACGTGCTGTAGCCTCCTCAGGTTAGCGGGGACAAATCCATTCTGGTCTTTGTGAATTATGGACCCCATCACTCTAGCAAGTCTGCTGGCCAATATCGAGGTGAGGATCTTGCTGTCATAATTTAGCATGGCCAGAGGTCGATAGGAGTCACACTCAGTGGGTGGTTAGTGCGGCTTTAGCATGGGGATGATTATAGTCTCTTTCATAGTGTTGGGCAAGATCCCTTTTGCGTAGGCCTCCTGGTAAACTTCGTGTAGGATGGGGGTGAGAATGGATTCATATGTTTTGTAAAATTCCGGCGGAAGGCCGTCGCTGCCAGGGGCCTTGTTGGTGGCGAGCGACCCGATAGCCTCTCTCACATCTTCGGCAGTGATCTCCAGCTCCAGTTCGTCTCTCTGCTCGCTGGATATTTGGGGCAGGCCTATCTCCTCTAGGGTTTCTGTTAATGTTGCGGTGGGTATCTGGGCCTCATGGGCGTACAGTTTTGAGTAGAGTTTAGCGAATGCCTCGTTAATCTGCATTTGCGTCTTGTGGGGTAGTCCTTCTTCGTCCCTTATCTCCGTGGGCAGGTGTTTGGGGTGTTCTCGCCTGCACAGCCAGGCCAGCAATCTGCCCGGTTTGTCTGACTCTTTGTGGGATCTAGTGGTATATGTTGCAAAGTCAAATTTCTCCAGTCTGTCCCAGGACTCCTGACATTTTTCCCGAGCTACTTTCAGTTTCACTTCGACCTCTGGAGAGATGTCTGAGGTGGATTCCATGCGGGTGATCTCTGCTTCATGTGCCTCCAGGGTCACCTTTAACTGTCTGCGAATGCCGCCAGCTCTGGATATAATTTCTCCTCTGGTAACCACCTTCATGGCTTCCCACAGTGTGCTCCAGGTGGACACCGATCCTTTGTTGATTTCGACATATTCCTCCAATCTGTCAGCAAGGTCTTCTCTGAACTCCAGGTCATCTAGTATCGCAGTGGACATCCTCCACAAGGGAATCGGGGTTTTGGGTCCCCTTATCTGCCATTGCATGCTCAGCGGAGAGTGGTCAGAGATAGATCTTCCCAAATACTCTGTGGCTATTGCCAGCGGAACCTGTTCCCTGTCTATGAACAAGTAATCGATTAATGTGTGGACTCCGTGGGGGCTGAATAATGTGAGTAGATCCTGTCAGCTGGGTGTTGTGCCCTCCAGATGTCCACCAGGTTAAGTTGGTTGAGTGTTTCCGTCAGGGTGCGAGTTGCGGGATTGCTTGGTTTGGGGGGAGGGAGGGATCTGTCCATAGCTGTGCCCATTACGCAGTTAAAGTCTCCACCCCATATAAAGGTACGGCCACGATGGTGTGCCAGCTTGGCACTTAAAGCGCTGAGGTATGACGGGATTCCGTGCTGTGGAAAGTATGTGTTGGCCAGGCAAATCGGGGTCTGTTCAATGGTGCCCCACATTATCACGAATCTTCCTGCCTTGTCGGATTCGCACCCCTGTAGCTGGAAGGGCACGTTCGGGTTCACCCATATTAGTACGCCTCTCGCGTATTTGGAGTATGGGGACCCACTCACAGTCCCTTCCCAACGGTCTGCTAGTCTGGACATTGCGTCCTCTGTGAGATGGGTCTCTTGTAACATTGCAATCGAGACTTTTTTCCTCCTGAGGTAGGATTGTATGCGGTTTCTTCTGAGGTACGAGCCCATTCCCCTCACGTTCCACGTCAACACGTGAGATGTGACGCCATTGATTCAGTGTTCCAGATTTGGGATGAGATACAATCCCTTTGGCCTGGTGTGGCGTCAGGCCGCGGATAACAGGCTGCATGCTGGCGGCCTCTGATTCGCGATCACTTGGTTCATCAACTGTAACCATCTTATGTCTTACTGGCATTAGTGAAACGAAGACTGTGAAACTAACGAAACTAGTAACATAACTCAAACTGGTGCACCCAGCGACTACAACACTGTCGCGGTGCTCAGGTGCACTCGAGCCGTCTGAACCCATCCGGGAATCGGGCGCGAGTTGGGTCGGGCGAAGAACTGGCCCGATTGGATTTTTTGCTGGGGGTAGGGCTGGTGTGAGGCGGCGGGGCCGAACGAGGGCCGTTTCCTATGGCAAACTGTTGACTGGATTACCTACTGGGGTCCGTCAATGAGCGTTTCGTGTACTCTTTATGGCCGCGTGCAGGCGCCGTGATGGGTCTCTGGGGTTCAGTCTTCCTTCCGTGGAGCATCCTTGCCATCAGCAAGGTTATTATCTTCTGTTGGCTGCCTCCGGGTAGTCAAGGAATACCACTCGCCCATTGTGGATGACTCTTTGGCGGGACGGGTAGAGCAACCTATACTTGAAGTTCAGTTGGCGAAGCCTGGCCTTGATCGGGACGAATGAATTCCTCTCCCTCTGCACCTTCTGAGTGTAGTCCGGGTATATGGAGATCTTGGAGTCTCCTCGTTCAATAAGACCTGTTTCCCTGGAGTGTCTCAATATAATTTCCCTGTCCTGAAAATTTAGTATCTTAGCTATTATTGGTCGTGGATGTGAGCCGGGGGAGGCCGTTTCTGGAGGGACCTGTGGGCCCTTTCGACCGCAAATCCCCGAGACAGCTTGCCGGCCCCAATCTCTTGTATCAGCAGGGTTTCGACATAGTTTGTGATATTCGAGCCTTCGTTCCCCTGTGGGATTTCCAGGATCCCGATGTTCCCTCGCCTGGGCCTGCCTTCGGCCTCTTCAGCCCTTTCCTCAAGGAATGCGATCTTCCTTTTCAAATGCGAGACTTCGGACTGTAGGGCTGCGGTGGCCCCGGACGTTTCCTCTGTTGAATTCTCTAAGGTCGTCACCCTCTCCGCCAAGTTGGGAGCATCCTGTCGGATGAGTTGTATATCTATCTTAAACTCGTCGATCTTGGTGTCTGTATGGGTTTTCAATGAGGCAATAGCGTTGAGGATTTGAGAGTGATTGTCACTGGCCTCCGCCTCATTCGGCAGAATGTTTTCGGAGGGGCTAGTTTTGGCTTGGTTAGGGGTCTTTGCCCTAGTTGAAACAAAGGAGTCCATGGTGGCAGCTTTAGTTTTGTTTTTGGCGGCCATATTGGGAGAACGATAGCAGGTGCACTGAAGCTCGAGATCTGGGTTACCGCTGGGGTAAAAAAGTTGGGGCCACTTATGTGTCCAGAAGGGAGGGTCCCAAGTTGAGCGTGCCCAAAGTGATCGAGGACTGTAATTGGGAGTGATCTGGGGTGCTGGCAGCCATTGTTGGGAGTACTCCGGGCCTCCACAAACTTTTCCAGGCTCTCGCTATCTCTGCCCCCACCGCGCTTGCACCCCGGTCACAGGCGTATTTGGTAGTGGTGCCGGATGGGGGGTGCCGAAGGTGGTCCAGCCGAGGGGGTGGGCGCCGGCGGTGACAAGGGAGGGCGGAACCAGGGGTCCCGCTAGCGGGTGTCTTGCGGTTCCATGCACCTTGTCTGCCAGGCTCCTGCGTCCCGTGTTTGCTCCGCCGTCTCGACCAAGATCTGCCACTGCTCCCGTGTGTCCCCGCTTCGGAGAGGGCGGCCGCGTTGGAGTCGGGAGTGGCTCCTGGGGTCCAAAGGCTGGCAGCGTCGGCACATTCTTCTGTGCGCTCCGCCGTCAGGGCACACGCAGCCCAGCCGTGGTGCGGGGCTCCACAAGCTCAGGGGCCCCTGCGTGTTGCCGCGTCGGCGCGTAATGTCAGCCGGAGCCGAATTCTGCGGTGGAGGGGGAGTGAGGCGGGAGCCCTGGATTCCGGCACCAGCCTCGTTCGGGCATCGCCCGGTGGTCCGCTCCGCCAGGGAACGCCTCCTCACCGATCCCGACTGGAGCCCAGGCTCAGGAGCGCGGTGGTGTGTGTGCTTCACACAGAGACCCCGCCAAGCTGTTCAGGTCGCCATCTTGGAGCCGGGCCCGGCGGGGGAGGGAGCGTGTTCCGGGCCCGCCACTGCTGTCCAAGGGGTCCGATAATCCGACCCTTCGAGCGATTCTTGGAGGGAACCGCTTCCCCCACAACTGCGTTCTTCTCAACAGGCTGCTGCTTCTCGTATGCCGGAGAAAAAGGATCTCGAAACAGCGTCCCGGCCGGAGCTCAGCGGATCAGCCGCTGCACGCCATCGGCTCCAGGCCACGCCCCCTCAGGTTTTGTCTATAGGATCTCTTGCTTTGTTGGTGTGGGGGGGTTACGGAGTATCAGGTACTAGATTTTGTTTTTTATATTGGGGGGGCTCAGAATATTGGGTCTTTCCTGGTGAAGATCGCCCAAGTGGAGGCGATCCTTGGTGGCCTGGTCGTGCAACAGTTGGATGTCGCAGCCATTCAAGGCGCTCAGAGGTAGTGTGGGTGGGGGGCAGAGGGGGCTTGTGTGGTTAGGGAAGGGCAGGACGGGATGGTTGGAGTGGGTGTTTTTCTCGGGTGTTGGGGTGGGCTGTTTTTGGCATTTGGGGCTACCGGAATTCAGATGTTTCACAGGGTTTTCCGTGGTATACTCATGTGCACTGAGGATAGGGGGCCGGGTACTCAAAACAGCCTCCCATGTGGGGGCGGACAAGCTCTTCGACTTTTCCTGTGGGTGATTCTATCCAGCCTTTGCCGGTGGGGTCCCTGAATGTGCATGGTTTAAATTTGCAGACTAAGAGATCGTTGGTGTTGAGGGAATTTACTAGGCTGAAACTTCATTTTGTTTTTCTACATGAGTCCCATTGGGTTAAGGGGAAGGAACCTACGTTCAGATTCAAGGCTATCCAGCAGGTGTTTCGGTCCTCATATGGGGTGAAAAGGCGAGGAGTTGCCTTTTTGGTTTCCCTGAATGCTCATTTCTCCCTCAGGGCTCAAAGAACCGACCCGTAAGGACGCTATATTATGGTCAAGGTAGAGGTGAATGGTCGACTCTTTACTCTGGTGGGTGTGTATGCCCCGAATGAAGGGCAAGATGTTTTTGGGAAGGGATGGGGGAGAAAATTAGAGGATTTGCAGAAGGTGCGTTAATAGTCGGGGGGGGGGGATTTTAATATGGTTCTGTGTCCGGATAAAGAAAGGAAATCCCCTAAACCTTGCCCCGATCTAAGGTCCCACATGAAGTTGGTGGACTCCTTCCGTCGGGTTAATGAGGAACTGGGCTTGGTCAATGCGCACCCTGTTGGGCGTGACCGGGAATCTCTCTTTACTTGCTATTCCAATGTGCATCAATCTTTTTCAAGGATTGATTATGTTCTGGTAGACACCGCGATCCGGGACTGCGTCTCTGATTTTGGTGTGGAGACCGTTCCCATGGTCTGATCACAATCTAGTCTGAGTCAAACTGGGTGTCCCTTGCACTGCCTCGAGCAAGTCGCGGTGGGTATATAACGACTCCTTGCTAATGGATAGGGAGTTGAGGCAGTCCCTCTTAACCACTATTAAAGAATTCTTCCTCCTAAACGATACGGGGGAAGTGGAGACTAGAAGCGTCTGGGATGCATTCAAGGCCACGATCAGAGGTGTTCTGATGGAGATGGGAGCTAGGAGAAAGAAGGAGAGGTCTAGAGAGGAGCGCAAGCTGAGGGAGCAAATTGCTGCCATCCAACTAGGGGGGGTAAGCTGAAAACACAGATGGGCCCAGTCAAAAGCGAGGAGCTTCAGAATCTCATGGCGAAACTGTCCGCCCTCCTTGTGGGTCAGACGGAGAAAAAGCTCGCTTTTTTAAAACAGCATTACATGGAGAAAGGGGAAAAGGCGGACAAGATCTTGGCTTGGAGGCTGAGGGAACTTCGTAATAGCAGAAGAGTTAACTTTATTTCTGGCCTGGAGGGCGAGAAAATTGTACAAGACAGCCAGATAGCGGAACAATTCAGACAATATTACAAAAGTCTCTATGATTCAGAATACGCTGGGGATGGGACTGAAGTGGACTGGTTCTTGGACTCTCTCCCGATCCCTTGTTAGGCAGAATCCTGTGCAGTTCCCCTGGGGAACACTGCAAAAAGATTAAGACTACAGGAGCAGCTGTAAACCCAATTGGTAGCAGTCAGCACCACCGAGATTTACCTGGTAGCTGTGGCTGAACAGTCAGACTTCTCTCAAGAAGAGTAGGGCAGCATACAGAGTATACACAATAGGGTCAAAACACAGTAGAGCAAACACACACTGACCAGAGCTTTGTATAAAAAGTATATAGTTATTTATTTAAAACACACTTTAGGCAATACACTAGCACTCTCAATGAAAAGTAATCTAAAACAGAGTCAGGTAAGTATACACAACTCCCTTGATAACTATCAGACAAGTCAGGGTTAAAGCACAACTATTTTTTAAGACAGAAGTGAGCGCTTAACCTAGATGGCACTTCAATAGTTTAGGTTAAAAAGGGAGAGAAAAGGCAGAGTGTAAAATAAAACAGTTCCCCACAATTTCAGTTCAGAGCAAGGGGAGAAAGGCAGGTTATACTGTAGAGCCAAAGTTCATAGGCCAGGCCCACTTTAAAGGGAGCAAAGCGAAATGTGCCCAGGATCACACGGTTTAAAGTGCACTGAAAGTCTTTGCAGAGTGTTGGGGTAAGTCAAAAGATATAGTTAGAAGGCCTGGAGCCAACCCAGTTTAGAAGCCAAGGATTTAAGGGTCAGCTTTAGCAATCTGTAGAAAGGGAGGCCAGGCAGGCAGGACACAATACCGTAAAGAGAAAGGAAGCTCCAGCGGGGGCAGTTGTTCCTGGCAGTGGTTGAGGTTCGTGGTTCCGACCAGGGGAAGAGAAGATATCGTCGAGGAGGAAACGTGGAGTCGTTGCACTGCACAGGGATGAAACCAGCCGCGGAGTTCCCGATTAAAAGGTGCGGTCCTTTTATTCGCAGTCAAAAGTGCTGAGCTTGGCTATCCGGCCGCCGGGGTGCTTGGCACGGGCGATTCAACCAAGTGACGTCTTTGGAAGCGAAAAAGGGCGAACTGGTTGGTCCTACCAGCACAAAGGGAGAAGACTCTCCAGCAGAAGATCTTCTCTTGTTGTTGGAAAAGTGGTGAGTTTGTTGTAGCAGGGCTTCACCGTTGGTGTCGTCGGTTGCAGGTGGCTCAGCTTCTTCCCTCTTCGGATTCTTAGGTCCTGTGGCGACTTCTGAAGTTCCAGTCCCAAAGGCCCTGCTTTTATGCAGAAAAACCCCCATTCATCAGCCTAGCTGTCAATCACACATGTTAAGTGGTGAGCCGGGCGGCTCACCACTGGGCCAATCAGAGTAGAGTGTGACTTGGGTTGCTAAGGCAACGCAGTCCAGGGTGCCAATTCCCTCCCTCCACCCTTCCTGTGGAACCCAGACAGAGTGGCACCATTTGAAGGGCTTCTGTGGAGAAGCCCGCCAAAATAGTGGAACAAAGGGCTCGACCTTGGTCAGAGTTACAGAGACGGACACAAACGCCATTTTAGAATCGAGTTCTGGCAAAAAGACCCAACCGGCGATTTAATATTAAATAAATAAACCAGCGGTATCTTTAACATTGCACCAAAAAGTGGTGCGTTTGAAATCAAATGGGAAAATCCCATAGAGAATATTCCGGAGGAATATTTTGCGTGGTAACCACTGCCACCAGCCAGAAACTCGACGAGGGGGAACGGGACAGTGCCCCCTTGAAAACAGACCCAGGGGCAATCGAATTACCCCTCAACAGTACTTCCACATGATGGTTTGTACTGGTTCTGTTCACGATTTTGTACTAGTAAAGCCAATTGTGACTTTACATGCCCTGGGAGACAATAGTCAGTCCCAGGGTATGGAGTCTATGTTTGGGGGTCACTGTGACACCCCTGTGGTACTGCACTGAGGGTGCTGTGTACTACACATACAGAAAAACAGATGATACTCTATGGAGTAAAAAGGAACCCCATAGCCCATAAGCACATAAAAAGTCAAGGACATACCTCAAATCATGTCTACGAGTGGGAGTAAAAGAGTCTCACTCTTAGCAGGAGAAAAAAACAAACCCCAAAAATCCAGCAAAGCTGCTGGGGGACTCACTAGGTTTGGGAAATTAGCCTCATCAGAGAATTCTCCCTAACATCCCTTGCCTCGCTCGAGAGAGCTCCGATTCCTTAGTGCTCCCTATCTCGCCCCAAGAAGTAATTGATGCTATTTCTTCTTTGAAGAGCGGTACTGCTCCTGGAGACGACGGGTTCTCCGTCAGGTTTTTTAAGACCTTTCGATCTACGTTAGCTCCCTTCCTAGCTAAGGTGTATAACATTGCCCTAGACACTGGTTCCCTTCCCCATACCATGATGTCGGCTCTTATAGTAGTTCTCGCGAAAGAAGGGAAAGAGCCCTCGCTTTGTCAGTCCTACAGGCCCATTTCCCTTCTTAATGTAGATGTTAAAATTCTAGCTAAACTTCTGGCGAATAGGTTGTCAAGATTCCTCCCCTCTCTAGGTCATGGAGACCAAGTTGGTTTTATTCCCGGACGACAAGGCTCTGACAATGTAAGGAAAACCCTGGGCCTCATGTACGAGTTATCAAAGCGGGAATCGGAGGCCTACCTCCTCTCGCTGGATTCTGAAAAGGCTTTTGATCGTGTGGAATGGCCTTACATGGGGCGGGTGCTTCGCAAGATGGGTCTTGGTGACAAATTCTGTGGGTGGATTTCTGCCTTGTATAATGGCCCCTCAGCTCGGGTTTTGGTAACCGGTTGTACCTCGGCAGGTTTTATCCTCTCTAGAGGTACGCGTCAGGGGTGCCCCCCCCCTCTTCCCCTGTTTGTATGCTCTGGCAATGGAGCCCTTTGCCATTGCGTCAGAGTTGACAAGGGTGCCACCAGCCAGAAACTCGACGAGGGGGAACTTAGGTACAAGAGGGGTTTGAGAGATGCAATTGTGGTCGGATCAGGGGGTGGAAAGGGCTGCACAACTCTTTCATCAAGGTGGCTTTATCGAGTTTGGTCAGTTGTGCTGTGGGAAAAACCGCTTTCCATCTTCGATTACCTGCGGCTCAAGGGTATTCTCACCCAGGCTGACTGGTTGGCTGCCCTGTCCCGCCCTCTGACTCCCTTTGAAAAAGTCTTTGTGGATGCTAAGTCCAGGAAGGGATCTCTTTCCAAGATTTACAATGTATTGGTTACGGCCAATTTAGAGGATAGGCAATCGTTTCAACGTACCTGGGAGGAGAGGTTGGACGTGATCCTTGACGACCACGCATGGAAGGCAATCTTCAAGTCTACGTTTGGGGGGCGGGGGGTTGTATACAGCAGCCATGGAGCATAACTTCAAGATTCTTCATTCTTGGCACCTCCTCACTTTATCTAAAATGTTTGCTAATGTGTCTCCTGTGTGTCCCAGGGTATGTTCTCTCCGTGGTACTTGGTTCCACAAGTGGTGGGAGTGCCCGGTCATTCAGGTCTACTGGGCGGAACTGCTTAGTTGGATTAAGGACATTCTGGGAACATGTCCCTCCCTTCATTCCTTGGAGATGCTCCTGGGCAATCGCATGCCCGATAATGAGTCAGTATCTTTCTCTATGGTGATGGGGGCTATGTTAAGAGCTGGGAGAATGGCCTTAGCCCAAAAATGGAAAAGTTCTCATGCTCCCGCGAAGGCAGAGTGGCTTAATAAGTTATTGGGGGTGGTGGGGGGGAGGGTACTGGTTTAAAATGCTTTTGCTTTTGATGCGAGTAATTCTTGGTTAGCGCCAGACGTTTGCTGGTGGAATTGCTGATTGTAGAAAAGTTCAATAAAAACAAAGTGGGAAAAAAAAAATCCTGTACAAGGAGCGGGTCTGGAACCATCAAAGAGCGGCTCCCCGGTGGATTGTTCTGAGGTCTTCTTATAAAAGGAAGGCTGTAACCGTGGGCTACCGTTTCCAGAGCCCAAGCATCCAAAGTAATGTCTTGCCATTCTTGCAGATGCTGAGACAGTCTGCCCCCCACTGGTGTACTATGAACCAAGACCTCAGAGTGGTTTTGTGGCGGCTGCTGCAGAGGCCAATGGTAAGGAGGCTGCAGCTTGAGCTGGTCTGGCACCTCTACCTCGTCCACCACGAGGAAACCTTCTTTGGCCCCTTTGACTGGCCATTCCTCTCGCCCTTCCAACTGAGTAGTAGCGAAAAGATCTACCCCTCCAAGGTTGGTCCCTAGACGAAAAGGCTGAGGTTGCCTAACAGCAGCGCCTAAAGATTTGGCTGCCGCCTTCGAGGTCTGCAACTTCTCAAGGCTCTCGTCAGCCTTGCTGCCAAAAGGATGAGACCCATCAAAAGGCATGTTGAGAAGCCTAGACTGCACATCTTGTGCAAAACCCGACTTCCTCAACACATATCTGTGCATTATGGTGCTGGTAGCCATGGATCTGCTTACATTATCCACAGTATTCAACCCTGACTGAATTAGCTTATGTGCCATCCTTAACAATAGCTAAGAAGCAATCTCTTTCTCCCCCTCGGAAATATGCTCTGCCGCCATAGATATGCAATCCCAGAGTATACAAACATTTTGCCAAGGCACAGGAGGAGTTGGCCGGCCATGCTCCCTGCTGAAAATACCTTTCTTGCCCATCCATCTACACGCTTGTCGTCCCTATCAGGAGGGATGGTAGGGTGCACTGCCTGTTTTGAAGTCACTGTAGCTGCCTGCACCACCAGACTCTCCAGAGTGGGGTGTTTCGACAGGTAGTCAGGGTCACTACTGGAGGGGCAGTATTTTTTTTGTCAGATTCTTATTAACTGCCGGATTGGTCTCTCGGAGTTTCCCAATTTGTAGCCACCCTTTTTTGTAATGCCATATGGAAGGGCAAAACAGGGTCAGTCTGAGGACCCTTATCCAAAATATCAGTTAGATCGCCCTGTTTATAAGGGAGTGGTTGTCTGCTCCATCCTAGGTACTCTACAACTCTGGGCATGAGTTGTCTGTATGGAGCATCAGCATGTTCGCCAGACTCAGTTTCGCCTTCTTCCCCACTGCTGCTAGCTTCTTGCCATACCATGGTTTCAGCCTCCGGCCGCTTTTGCAGGTCCATCCACCATAACTCCAGTCTCGGCTTGTGGCATGTCTTCCATCCCATAGCAATTCTTCGTTTAGCAAGCGCATATGCCAGGTCTATGTGGCGCAGTTGTTTTCAAAGTTTTCGTCGTCGAGAGCCTGACAGGCGTCGAAGACACTGTCATCGTCGAGGACCTGGCAGGCGTCAAAGACACTGCTGGCATCAACTGTTTTGATGGCATTGAAGGTCTCGATGGTGTCGAGGACCTCGACTTCTCTTTACGCTTTTCATCGGATGAAGGCCTTGAGGGCTCCCATTGTTTGTCAAGCCGTTTTCCCAGGCTCGAGGGCATGTGGGGTTTCTAGTGACACCTATTCTTACCGGCTTGCTTTGAAGGCTCGGTAGAAGCATGACCTTGTTTTTCAAAGATTTTCAACATTTCCTATCGGAAAGCTTCCCATTCAGCTGAGGTAGATTTTTTTGTGGGACATGTGACCATTTTGGGGGATCCGGACGAAGATGTCGACGGTGCCTCCTCTTCGACTTTTCGCCGATGACGAAGAGTGGTGGGAGCCACTCCTAGACCTAGAGCGCTTTGCCTTCTTTCTCCGAGAAGAGTCTCCTCTCGACTCGTCGGTTGAAGGCTTAGCTGGTCGGTGCTTAGGGGATTTGGGGATTTTTCCTACTTGGAGTTTCCCATTCCGCTCCCTCAAGGCCTTTCCCGTCATGGACTGGCACTTGGAACAATTGGCCGTGTCGTCGTCCTCCATGAGGCACCACAAGCAGACACAGTGCAGGTCGGTAAGAGATATTTTTTAAAGCCGGTCTTCGGTCTCTGCATCGATGGTGTCGAAGATGAAGAATTCAAAGAATTAACTGCCACAAACGAGGAGCGCTGATTTTCGTAGCCGAAGCAAATGATGTCGCAGAAAAACAGAACTGAGGCCAACGGGCACCACGCATGCTATATATGCTCTCCGATGACGTCACCCTCGACGGAGGCCTTCGAGGGACATCAACTCGACACTAACAACACAAGGCGCCCTCTGCCAAAAAATGTTTTTCCGAAGCAGCTGCAGCTGGACATTAACATGTCAAAGATGAGGAATACGTTGGAGGACACAATTCATTCGAAACAACATTAGTGGCATAACCTAGTTTTCAAATTTGCAGGCACTATATACAACGGTAGTGGGAAGCATTTTGGAGTATAATATCCCCACCGTCTTCCTCTGTGATACTTTCAGCAAGTAATGTTTTGGTCTTCGGCTGTGAGGAGGAATTGAGAACCCTGCAGTGCCAATGTAACAACAAAGCCCCTAGATCCTGACAATCTTTCAGTTGACAACATTTTGTAACCAAATTAACTTATCACTCGATATATCCAGTAGCTGGAGAGACAATATTATCATTCCAATTCACAAAAAGGCCGATTGTGAAACACCTTCAAATTATTGCCCCATATCACTTTTAAACCTGTTAGCCAAAATGTATTCTACAATTTTTCTTCACCGATTGCAAGATTGGGTTCTTAAACATACTGTAAATTAGTTCAGAAAAGGTATATTATTCATCGACCAGTCTTTCAGACTTTTTTTTTGAATGCTTCTGAAATTTTTTCTTATAAAGGTGAATGCAATTTTGCGTTGCATTTATTGACCTGAAACAACATTCAACACTGTCCAGCATTCTCATTTGTGGGACATTCCGACTCAATTGCAGGTTTGTTACCCACTAATAAATGTAATCCGTGCTGTATACCAAAGCAATTATGCTATTGTGCGCCAGGATACCAGGGGTGAATGTACGGATAGAATCACAGTCAGGGTGGTCAGGCAAGGCTGTGTCCTGGCAACCTTGTTGAATGATGCACCATCCTGAGGTGGGAAAAAAGGGGCTTGTTGCTCTTTGGAGACAATGCGGTCCTTACATCAACACCACCTTCTGGCTTTCAGCACCAACGTCATACCTTTGCAGTTAAGTGCAAAGAGAAAAGCATATCAATTTACATCTCTAAAACCAAAGTTATGACATGTCATAGGAATCACCTCCAGTGATCTGTGGTCTACACCTTTACCATACATAATACAACAATCCGAGAGGGTGCTAGAGAGCCGTCCAGGATGGCGGCCTCCCTGTGAGCTCCGTGAAGCTCCCACGAGATCCTGATAAATCGCAGCTATCATGATGGTGATACTAAGCTCTGACGCCAGCAATATTTAGGCGAAGCGTTTGCGAACCAAAGTTCGCGACTAATCTGCTTGTTACCTGACGCTTTGCCTCTGAACACCCGGCGGAAAGGACCCCCCCTCCTCTTGCAGGCCTGGAGACGCGGCCTCTGCTCGGGCGCAGAAGGCCGGGAGCGCGGGAAGACAGTCAGCCGAGAGGAGCCTGCCTCCCGTCTACAACATACGGGCGGCACCCACTTCAGGATAAGCTCCGAGACCGCTGGATGGGCCCCGCGGTCCCGTGACCGCTGCATCCGGGTGCGGCCTGGGAAGAGCGAGCGGCCCAACACCGGCGCCAGGAAGAACGTAGAGGCAACCGGCCGCGACCTGCAGGAGCCCAGGTACGAGCACCCTGCGCATCCCTAAGCCGCATACACACGCGCGGTGGGCAGGCTGAAAACCCTGATCTCCCCCGTGTGACAAGCAAGCAAGCGGCACAATTCTCGAGGCTACGTTGCCCCGGAGGCCTGCTGTCCTGAGAACAGGAGAGCTGCGGAGAGGGACTCAAGGCGTGACACCGATGCACATGTCAGAGGGGCCAGGGAGGAATACTCGGCAGTGAGCGGTACCCCCGGGCTCAAGCAATGAAATAAAGCGGGGTGCCCTGGTGGCCCTGAGGCTCCGAATATCCAGCTGAGGCATTCCATACGGACTTGAGCCCCGAAAATCGCTGCCACACCGCCTCCGGGGCATGGCCGGCCCTATCCCCAATGAGAATGGGTAAAACCGATAGGTCGCAGAGAAAGCTGACCTTTGAAAGCTGCTCCTCTACCAAAACGGGCCCCCCCCCAACAGAAGATCACAATCCCACACCCAGGACCCACCGCATGACGAAGAAGCGACGCAGGACTTCAACATCAGGGAAATCCTACTTAAAGCCGGCATAGGTGGCCTGGAAAGCAAACTGGATACACTTTCCTCCAAAGTGGACCAGCTCCAACACCGGCTGGACAGGCACGCAGACCAGCTGGATGCAGTCGAGCAGAGGGTCTCCGTCCTTGACGATGGGGCGTCAGCCCTAACTACCAGAGTGTCCTCACTCGAGGCACAAATGAAAGTAGTAATGGCCAAAAATGAGGACTTGGAAGGTCGCTCCCGGCGCAAAAACATAAGGATCGTCAAAGTCAGAGAGCACCAACTGACTTCCAAGATGGAGGACCACGTGGAGAAGATCTGCACTGACCTGTTTGGCCCTGAGATCCTGTCCAAGCTTTTCGTAGTCGAAAGAGCCCACAGAATTCCTAACTCAAGACCCATCCCGGGGACGAACTCACGACCCATCATAGCTAAGCTGCTAAACTATAAGGATCGAGATGCAATCATCAGGGCCGCAAGGGACAAAGGGGATCTACTATACGAGGGAGACAAGATACAGTTCTTCCCAGACTTTTGTCAAGCAGTCCAGACACATAGACGGTCGTTCACAACTGTGAAACACAGGCTGCAAGAAAACCAAATTCAATATTCGATACTATTCCCAAAGGGGAAACCGACCGAGAAGAGACCCGCCATAAAGTTATCTCCAGGAACAACTACAAATCAAAGGCATCCATTCTCACTCGACGCAATACAATCATCAGCACGAAATAAAAGCGTAACAGTGGGAGGGAGCAAACCTCCTCTTGGAGGGCTACCAGCGCCCCTTGCACAGCAATGTTGACAGTTTGGTTTATTAGGGACTGTTTGTCGTGGGCCAGTTGGGGGTTGCCCACTCAAGGGAGGGATACGAGTTCAGCACGGCCGCCTTACACCCCGCATTCCCATTCCACAACAATCACGCAGCACGAAGCTGTCCGATCAGAAGCCAAGTCCTCCAGTCACTCACATGGATCAAGTCATCAGTCGCAACATCCGGACCTGTCAAACATGAACTCACCAGATCTCTCTGATGGCAGTGCCAACACTTAAAATCGCCACCTGGAATATTCGTGGGGATAACCAGACAGCGAAAGCAAGTAGAATCTTCCAGTACCTCCGCAGACACAAAATCAACATTGCCATACTGCAAGAAATACATCTCCTGCCAAAGTCGGAACTGCACTGGGCCAAATCATGGGCTGTCACAGGTATTTCTCATCATACTCTTCCTATGCCAGGGGAGTCGCAATCTTAATAGATAGGAGAACGAACTTAAGTGTAATTGACTCGCAGAAAGACTCTGAGGGGAGAGCCCTGCTGGTGAGGGGCATAATCGCAGGAAAGGAAGTAATAATTGTGAACTCTTAGGCACCGAATACTGATAGCCCAGACAACTTTAACTGGGTGATGTCCAAACTAGGAAAGACCTTAACACACCAATTGAACCCAGACTTGATAAATCCCACAACACAGCGGGGAATCCATCCAGAGCCAGCGCTCAAGTTCGTGAGATCTGCCAGACATTTGGCCTATCCGACACCTGGAGGCACCACAACCGCGATGCGAAGGACTATACATTCTACTTCGCCGTCCATAACACCAGTTCCCGGATTGATTACATCTTGGCGTCCACTCACAGCCCATTCGTCTGGGGGATGAGTCAAATTTTGCCACGCACCTTGTCCGACCACTCAATGGTCACACTCGTTGACTCTCTGGCGAGCACAGCAGTCCCCGACCTTAACTGGAGATTCAAACCTGGCACACTTGCCGATACAGTTTACGCGGATGAACTGCGCAAAGAAATAATGGCCTTCATCGAGACAAACGTTGGCTCTGTCGATTCACCCGGCACCATCTGGGAAGCTCTAAAGTGCTCCGTACGTGGCATATGCCTAGCTAAAGAAAATGGCATACTAAAACTGATCCGCAAAGATTTATCAAATAGTGAACAACGTCTGAAGACACCAGAGCTTCAGGTCCTCACTGCTCCTAACTCGCACACCCAAGCCAAACTAAAGGAAGAAGTTCTGAAGTTCAAGGAAACGGCCCAACGAGAGATACATTTCTTGGGTCACGGTCACCAGGACTGACAATATGGGGAGGGACAGAAACCAGGCGCTCTGTTGGCCCGTCTACTGTTGATGGACAAAACCCTGACTAGAGTTGAATGTGTTAAAGACGATCAAGGGCAGCAAGTGTACACAGAGGAGGAAAATGCTCTCGCATTTTGGAACTTCTATCAGAAACTGTACAGTTCCAAAGGTAACTCGGATCCGAAATCTATACAGGAGTATCTCGACGACACCCAGTTGTACTGGGTGGAGGCAGACCTGCAAGAACCACTGAACACACCGCTAACAGAGGAAGAAATTCTGGAAGCAATAAAATCCCTTCCAAACTCCAAAGCGCCAGGCCCAGACGGGCTCATTGGAGAGTTCTACAAAGCCCAGGCGTCCATCCTCGCCCCACTCCTGCTCTGCGTTTATGAAGAAGCAATCGAACATGGAAGCCTTCCCCCCCCACACTGTGCGATGCCAACGTTATGGTGCTGCACAAAGCTGGCAAACCCGCAGATGACTGCGCATCTTACAGGCCAATCTCCTTAATCAACCTGGACAATAAAATCCTTGCCAAAATACTCGCATCACGGCTTCTCCCTCTCATGCCGGCTCTGGTGATTGGAGACCAAGCCCGATTCATCCCAGGACGCAGCACCAGATACGGCATCAGGAGACTGTTCGGGGTTATTGAGGCCATAGATCCAACGCAACAAGCAATTGCGGTACTGCTCGACGCCGAGAAGGCGTTTGACTCTGTAGAATGGCCATTCATGATGGCAATGCTTAGGCAAATGGGCTTCGGCAATTTCTTTATCAAGTTAGTATCTCTGTTATATAACGACCCACGGTCATATGTCACTCTAGGAAACACTAGATCCCCGAGCATATCTTTGGAGCGTGGAACACGACAAGGTTGCCCGCTTTCAACCCTGATATTCGCCCTTATCATGGAACCCCTGGCATCGAGATTACGAGAAAACCAACTGCACCAAGGTCTTAAACTAGGCCCCCAAAGGTTGATTGTCACTCTTTACGCTGATGACGTTGTGTTGTTCGTCAGTGACCTCCAAGAAAATCTTAACCCTGTAATGCGCGAAGTGATAAGATTCGACCAAATGTCAGGTCTTAAAACTAATCATTCCAAATCTGTAGTATTCCCCTTGACTCCCAATACAACTGAATTTATTGACGATCATGGGTTTAAATGGGAGCACTCAAAGATGCGCTATTTAGGTATTTACATGTCGCGTAACCATCATGAGATTTACAAAGATAATTATGTTGCCACGTTAAACTCTCTGCAGGAGCGTATACACAGGTGGAAATCGTTACCACTAACGCTATGGGTAGAACATCCTTGACTAAAATGGTCATTCTTCCGAAGCTTCTGTATCTATTCATAAACATCCCACTACTCCTCCCCAAATCCTTTCTCCAGCAGTCCTGGAGCTAATATGGGCGGGTAAACCGGATCGTGTCGCGTATAACACACTAGTTCTACCGACGTCGAAGGGAGGTCTGGCACTCCCAGATATAAAAAAATACTATTGGGTGGCCCAGGCTCACTTCCAGAGCTACTGGTATATGACTCATTTTGTTCGCCCACATGTGCAGGTGGAACAAGCCCTGGCCTCACCCGACCTGCTATGTGCTGTCATCATAAGTCAGATCCCAGTTCCGTACAGCACGCTCAACACAGTCTGGTCTACATACGCAATCTGGAAAAAGATGGCAGCCAAATACGGAGTGGACGTGAGATTCTCCCCTCTATTGCCTATTAGATTTATTCCCATCATCCCCCTCATGAATGAAAATGTATTCCTAATATGGGCTGACAAGGTTAATATCCACTCCTTCGGAGACCTGTTCCCAGAGGGCACCTTTCTAACCCCACAAATGGCAAAAGACAGGGGCGGAAACACTTCCCTGGATGTATTCCTTTACTTTAGACTACACCACACCTTACACAAAATATTTCCCTCATTTCCCAAACAACCCCCCACGTGGGAGTTACTGCATAACACGATTCAAGCGCAGGGGGAGGGGAGGTTGGTCTCGTTGCTATATAAATCCCTGGTGGTCGATATTCGGAAACCCAACCCTAAAACACAGCAAAAATGGGAAACTGCCATTCAGGAGACGATATCCACGGATGATTGGTCCTATATTGTATGTCAAACTCAAAAGGTCGCACTAAACACTCAATATAAACTAATACATTTCAATTTTATACACCAAACATATTATACCACAGTTAGGAAACACAAGCTTCACCCAGAAACATCACCCCAATGCGAAAGATGCGCGGCGGCCCGTGCGGACTTCACACACCTAGCGTGGGACTGCCCTGTAATGAGGCGTTTCTGGAACTTGGTTCTACAAACAACTGCCGACATCATAGGCGAACAGGTGACCCCGCTACCAGTGGGGCCCCTTCTGGGTCTCACTAAATACCTTCAACCCACATAACGTAAATTAGCAGCCCTTCTTCTGGTGCTGGTCCGAAGGAGGATCGCCATGTCATGGGTCCGAGGCCCACTACCCAAAACTGAAGACTGGAAAAAAGACATAACATACTGCCAGGACGTGGAAAGCGAATTTATAAGAACCCTACCATTGCATGCACGCCCCCCTGACATCTGGGGACTGTATATTGCATATCTGCTATATAGTAATGAATCTTCTGATTCCGATTCATCTGGCACCTGAAAGAAGATTATGTTACTAAGATCCTTAACACTCCTCTGAATTTTAAACTATCAGACTCTATGACTGTATCGGGCTTTATCCTCTTGCGGATGTGGGAGGGGAGGCGGCCTCGGGGGGGAACTCGGTATTGGGTAACGTTGTGTTGTTTTTCTTCCTTCTCTCTTCCCTTCTTTTTCTGTCATGCCCTCCTCTTTTTCCTTCTTCCCCTTTCCTTTTCCAATGGTTGTGACTGGGCACCATGTTGGTGCGATTGTATTCCGAAGGTATGCAAAATTCAAAAATAAAGTTTAAAAAAAAAATAATAATACAACAATCCAAAGTGTTGAGTGCTATGATTATCTTGGGATTCACCTGCAGTATAGATTTAATCGGCTTCACAGGTCAAAAAAGGGATGTTGTTTTGGTCAGAGCATCGGGTACGGATGCCAACTTTGCCTAAATATTGGGAGGCACCACTATTTCACATGCACTGGTGGTCCTCAAAGTCCAAGCCATCACTGCAGCTAAATATGGAGCCAAAATTCAGGGTTCCTCTAATATCTCTAGCCTACTAGTTAGAAGAAAAATCAGATACTAAAACGCCTCTTGTGTCTCCCATATAGTGGCCTTTCAACCTCAACAATCCTTGAGCTATGCATGAGAGGGATTCAAATACAACATCATGCCAAAGTCTCTCTTATACTGAATAAGGCTGTGGAACTCGTTCAACTTACGGATTTATCGAGAAGGTCTCTACAAATGTTTTTGAAACCCCAGGAGGCAAATCCCTCCGGTGTTTCAAGTTTGTAAAACAGACGCTAGATGGAATAGGCCTCTTGTCATTATGGAAAGAACCTACCATTTATGCTAATAAGTCTACAACAATCTTAATTTCTTATTTTAACGATTGGGTTCTAAAAGAGTATTTAGACCGATTTACCCTACACAAAATATATCACGTAATGACTTGTCTATCAAGCACTCAATGGCCAGGGAGAAATACATTGACTATCCTTGAGGCAAAAATCAAAAGTCACTTTTTGCAAAGTTCCGCCTAGGTATAAAACAGCTGGTAAAGTTCAGTTGCCATGGAAATACGGGGCTTTCCCCGAAATGCTATTATTGCAAAATGTGGGACGAGGATGAGCACCTGTTTCTTTTTACATGCCCCCGGTATGAACAGTTTATGGCTGAAACCAATACTCAATGCATTTGGAATTAGGCAAAGAAGGGATTCTACTATTTTATTTAAAACCAACGATTCAGTTTGTATTTTTAATGCTATTCCTTTGTTCTTAAAGCGTTGGCCTTTAGGGAGGAGTTATTAAAAAATGATGTTTGCCATAAGTAAGGCCGCAGCATTTGCTGTGATCGTCAACCAAAATGATTGCACTTTATTAATTAATTGACTATAGCCGTAATTCAATTTGAATTTTTACTGTTGTCTGTGATTTTCTATGAATTCTGTTTTATTTCACATGATGCATTTGTTTTTAGCATGTATCATGTACTTTTATGGCAACTGCTGAAATAAAGTATTGGCAACATACTTATTTACTCTCCTTCAGCTGAAACACAAGTTGTTCCTGTCACAGTAGTACTGGCTGAAGAATGACCTATATAGCAGGCTTGAAAAGTGTGTATTCTACCAGGCAGGCTTTGAGTCCTTTTGCTATATAAGTAGGGCCGAAATTCATATGGACTCATAGAAAGTCATGTAGTGGTGTATAGGCATGGCTGCAAGACAGCACCTTTTCCTTGAGTTCTAAAACTATTATCGTGAATGTATCAACAACTATGCCCAACAGTCTAGTGACACCAATGTTGAGGTGGCGTTCCAAGTGCTAAAAAAAAGCATTAATTTCAGCCTTGGTAATGCAAAATACAGGCGATACCCAGTCTTTCATTCTAGAAGCAGATTGGAAAGATTTTCTTGTTTCTGCTTTCCCTCAATAGACCTCTTTGGTACCCCAGACAATTCTGCTGTTGTTTTGAACTGGACCTGACTTTTGGAGACAAGTTAAGCCTTTTTTGCTTTATTTTACCTTGCTAATCGCAACTGTTTTGGGGTCATTGATTTGTCCCTATGACTATCAGTGCAGGGGAACTATGCCCTCCATTATGAAATTCCCTCTTACTTTACTTTGCAAAAATCTCCTTACAGTGAAGTGTGGTAGGTTTCATTTGTATCCTTTTGCCATTTTTTAAATTAACTTTATGGTTAACTGCATGGATGTGTCCAGATAGGGCTGATGGCAGTGGATGTTTTTCTCCTGTTTTTGTAAAATTTGTATGTGCACTTTAGCATTTGACCACATAATGCATGATGATATACTGCAACATCTGTTATCCCTTCACCATTGCCTTATAATAGAGTATTTTTCAATGAATGCCTTTTCGGATCTAACTTGTAGTTTATGCCCCAATTGGGAACATATCTTGTACTGTGAGTACGCCAATGGATTCCTATTTGATTCAATAATAGAGCACATGTTCTTACAGCAGTTTTCAATCAGATCAACGGATACTGGTCCTGTCTGTTTCTCTGCTTGGAGGAACACTTTTTTCAATTTTCAGCAGATCTAAAAGAAAACGTCCAGAAGACAATTTTTGGCTCTCATTGCTCCTTCCATTTTTGTAATTTCTCCCTCTCTGCATGTGTGACGGCCTACAAAGTTGACCAGTATGTATGCTCTTATCACTAGCCCTTTCTAGAAAATGAAGATCATTTGGCATGCCTAGAACATGGGTGGGAGATCACATGACCAGCTCCAATCAGGCAGAGCCATTTATTGCATTTTCAAAACTGTATGCACGTGTTCATGCATACAGTTTAACCGGTAACAAGTAAAACTGTATGCATGAATAACTAGATCCAAAGAAATATTTATTACAAAAACATTTCTGTTTTACCATTAAAACATATTTTACTCTCTTATAAACTACACCCATTGGGAATGAGACTTAATAGTTTACTCCCTACAAAATAACTGTATTCCCAACTATAAAAAATAGGGTTTAAAATACTCCTACTTCTAAATCTTATCTCGACTACTGTGTGCATTCAGTACAAACTCCCTTCTATAAGGAACAAGTTACTTACCTGTAACTGTTGTTCTCCAGCATGGGTCTGGCATGGATTCACATGCTCATGAATATTCCCCGTCGTCAGGCTGGGAATCCTCGGTAAAGAAAAATCAGTTTCAGTTTCGTTTCTGATCTGTCTTTCGTAATAGTAGTAACCAATCACTGATCTCTGCGTCATACTGACCACAGACAATGACTGCCATCTCCCTAAGCCCCGTCTCTGGCAGCCATCTTCAGTTTTGGTAGCACGTGAAGTGGCAGTATGATCAAGTGAAGAGCCGCAGAGGGGTAGGCGGGAGGGTTCGCATGTGAATCCATGCCAGACCCATGCTGGAGAACAACAGTTACAGGTAAGTAACTTGCTCCTTCTCCAGCATGGGGTCTGGCATGGATTCACATGCTCATGAATATAAGAATAAATAGCAGTACACACATGCACAACCAAGGGGGGTGGCAAAAGGCTCAACATTAAGCAATACCAAAAAAACCTCAACATTAAGCATCTCTTACCTCCTCACCAGGCTCACCTTAAGCGAACAGGTTGCGCAGCACTGCTTGGCTGACCCTGGACTCCTCCCTGGAATCCCGATCGACGCAATAGAATCTCGTGAAGGTGTGCGTCGACCTCCACGTAGCAGCCCTGCAGATGTCCAGCAGGGGC
Source organism: Ambystoma mexicanum (assembly GCF_040938575.1). NCBI lineage: Eukaryota > Metazoa > Chordata > Amphibia > Caudata > Ambystomatidae > Ambystoma > Ambystoma mexicanum. The sequence continues at coordinate 1,340,801,622 of NC_090923.1, read as the reverse complement.
ACACCAGATAGGAACGCCGTAGTAGCAGCGATTGCTCTGGTCGAATGGGCTCTCGGACGGCCTGGCAGCGGTCGGTTAGCCAACCGGTGGCAGTGCATGATGCAGCCAGAGAGCCATCTGGAAATAGAAGACTTCGAGAGAACCTTCCCTTGATTCACAGGTCCAAAGTTCACGAACAGCTGTGATGTCCTCCGAAAAATCTTCGTGCGGTCCACGTAGAACTTCAGCGCTCTAGCCACATCCAGCGAGTGCAAAGTCCTCTCGGCCGGCGACGAATGAGACGGGAAGAAAACAGGTAACACCAAGGGCTCGTTAAGATGGAAGTCCGACGGCACCTTGGGCATAAAGGAGCGGTGCGTTCTAAGCACCACCCTCTAGGCATGGAAAGTCAATTATGGTGCTTTGCAGGATAGGGCCTGGATCTCTCCCACTCGTCGTGCGGAGGTAATGGCCACCAGGAATGCAGTCTTCCACGACACAAACTTCATCAGTGTGGAGTGCATCGGCTCGAATGGGGGCCCCATGAGCCTGGTCAGCACCACGTTAAGTTCCCACGCCGGGGCCTTCACCGGCGGGAACGACCGGAACAGTCCTTTCATAAACTCTTTTACCAGTCGATGGGACCACAGGGACGTCCGTCCTGTGGTTCTGGTATATCTGGAGATCGCCGCCAGATGAATCTTAATGGAGGCATGGGCTAGCCCAGCCTTTGCCAGCGATAGCAGGTACGGCAGCACCTGAGGGGCCGTAATCCGTAGGGGGTTGATCTTCTGTGCTCGGCACCAGATAGAGAACCTCTTCAACTTATGAGCGTAGTATTTGAGAGTCGAGGACGCCCTGGCCTTTGCAAGAACCTCTCTGCAATCGGCCGGTATACCGTAGCCTCCAAACTCTAGCGCTGCAGGAGCCAAGCCTGCAGGTTTAGCGACGCCGGGTCGTGGCGGAAGATGGCGCCTCCTTCTCTGGAGAGACGGTCCACGTCCGCCGACAGCTTGATGGGAGGGGACGTTGACAAGTCCAGAAGGTCCGGGAACCAGATCTGCCTTGGCCACGCTGGTGCGACAAGGATCATCCTGCACCGGGACCTCTTGAGCTGGCTGATGAGTCGAAGCAGCAAAGGCAACGGGGGGAACGCATACAGGTATAGGCCGTCCCAGGGGAATGAGAACGCATCGCCCATGCTTCTCGGCTGGGGAAACCTGCTGGCGAACTTCTTGCACTTCGAGTTCGTCGCTGTTGCGAACAAGTCGATTTGGGGTTTGCCCCATCGTCAGAAGAGTTGATCCACCTGATCCTGGCGCAGTTCCCACTCGTGACACACGGGCAGCTCCCTGCTCAGCGAGTCGGCGATGGTGTTGCTTTCTCCTGCCAGGTGGAAGGGAACCTGCTTCCGTATGTAAAACATTGTCGTGGTGTTGTCCGTGAAGATCCGCACCACCTTGCCCTTGAGCGACGGGAGGAACGATTTGAGAGCCCAGAACACGGCTCGGAGTTCCAGGACGTTGATGTGCAGGAGCCTCTCCTCTGGGAGCCAGAGGCCTGTTGCGTGGAGATCTCCGGTGTGGGCGCCCCAACCTTCCAGGGAGGCGTCCGTCGTCACCGTCTCCTGGTACGCCGGCGTCTGAAAGTCCTTGCCCGCTGTGAGGTGCGCTCGAACGCCCCACCACTGAATCGCCCGCCGGAACACCTCGTTGAGGGGGACCCTGTCTTCGAAGGTGCCCGACGCCTGCATCCAACGGGCGTTGAGAAATTCTTGAAGAGGGCGCATCCGTAGTCTGCAGAGGCGCACCAGGTAGATACAAGAGGACATCATCCCCAGGAGGGACTTGATGGAACTCACCCTGGCCACGTCCGTGGCTAGCAGGCGCTGCACTTTGCCTAGAATGGTCTTCGTCCGTTCTTCCGACGGGGCCGCCAGGCGCCTCACTGTATCGAGCTTCGCTCCCAGAAACAGGGCCACCTGCGAATGCACAAGGTGGGACTTTGGGTAGTTTATGGCGAATCCCAGGTCTGTGAGTAGCTGGTCGGTCCTCGCAGTGTGTTCGACGGCAAGTTCCCTCGTCCTTGAGCGGATGAGCCAGAAGTCCAGGTAGGGGTAGACGTGAATCCCCTGCAGGCGCAGCCGCGCCGCCACTGGTGCTAGGCACTTGGTAAAGACCCTGGGGGCCGACTTCAATCCGAACGGCAGTGCTCTGAATTGGTAGTGGCGTCCCTGGACGACGAACCTGAGGAACTTTCGGTGACTTTTGAGGATGGGAACATGGAAGTATGCATCCTCCAGGTCCAACGACGATAGAAAGTCGCCTTCCTCCAGCTGTCCCAGTACGTGCTGGAGGGTGACCATCCTGAACTTTTGTGATCTGATGTATTTGTTCAAACGACGAAGGTCCAGGATGGGGCGCCAGCCGCCAGTCTTCTTCCTGACGAGGAAGTACCTTGAGTACACCCCGGAGCCTCTTCGGGACAAGCTTGATGGCGCCTTTCCTGAGCATCGCCCATACTTCCAACAGCAGTTGCTGGACGTGATTTTCCTTCCCGGCCACAGGTGGAACGTGAGGGCACTTCTCCAGGAATTCGATAGAGTGTCCTCTTGCCAGGGTATCCAGCACCCAACGGTCGGTGGAGATGGACTTCCACACGCCGATGAAATTCGTCAGCCGGCCTCCCACCGGGGTGCTTCGGTGGGGGCCCGAGACCACGGCCGGTTCAGTCCTGCTTGGAGGTGGTGGCCTTGCCGCCCTGGCCACCTTGCCGACGGCGGTGATGCGCTCCCTGCTTGCCGCGACCCCTGTAGGCCTCCTGAGACGAGGAGCGTGCCGCCTGGCGGTAGGACGACGAGCCACCGCTGGATCCCTTGGAGGCACCTTGTCTGCCTCCGGAGCTCCGAAAGGGCCGTCGTTGCTGAAGGGTTCCTAGGGCGCGGGCCGTCTCCGTGTCCGTTTTTATGGCTTGGAGGGATTCGTCCACCGCCTTCCCGAACAAGTTGCTGCCGTCGAACGCCATGTCCAACACCCTGGTCTGGACGTCCTGACGGAAGTCGGTCGCCCGGAGCCAACCCCGTCGTCGTAGGCAAACACTGTTGCCCAGCTAGCGGAACCCGGTATCGGCGATATCGGTTGCCACCGTTATGGCGTGGTCCGACGCCACCTCGCCCCTCTTGCAGTATTTCCAGGGCCCCGGACCGCTTGTCGTCTGGCAGGAAGTCCAATATGGGGGCCAGCTTAAACCAGAGCTCCCTGTCGTAACGGGCCACAATCGCCAGGGCGTTGTCCGCTTTGATCGTCGTCGCCGCCGACAAAATGACCCGCCGCCCCATGGCGTCCAACTTCTTTCCCTCGCCGTCCGGCGGGGAATTCGACTTCGAGGCTCCTGACCCCGCCGCTTTCTTCTTCGCGGCCGCCGAGATGAACGAGTTTGGCGTTGGCTGGGCCCTGAGGCACAGGGGAGCGGTTTCGGGGACCCGGTACTTCTTCTCGTACCGGTCCCATTTGGCTGGTGCCGTGGAGGGGTTTTTGAGAACCGACAGGCCCTCCTCCCAGATGTCATCGATTAGAGGCACCGCAATGACAGTCTTCCTCTTGGCCTCCCGGCGCTGATAGAGGAAACCTTCCTTTTTCTGCTCCTCCGGGCAGAGCTGGAAAAATTCGGACGCCCTGGCGATCATGGTGTGAAATGAGCCAAACTCGTCGGGCGGCGAGGCCCGTGCGACGGGAGACCCGTTCCGTCGTCGTCGCCCTCAGAACCCATCGTCGAGCCCAACGCACCGTCATCTCCCGACTCGTGGGAGGATGAGGAGGGAACTGTAGACCTTACGGGGGCGAGCGGAGGAGAGGGTTGGGTCCTCCGTCGTTTGTTCTGAGGGCTTCCCGACGGGCCAGGTTGTGGGTCCTCCGGCCTGGGCCGTGGGAATCTCGTCCTTATCTCAGAGCATAAGGACTGGATCACAGACAAAATGGCCGCCGAGCCATCCTGAGGCCTAGGTTCCGGCTGCGCCGGAAGGGAAGGCTGCTCTTCCTCGCCATCGTCGTCTTCCTCGGTTATCAACCGAGGATCTTCCTTACGGGATCGAACCATCTCGAATTGTACTTCGAGGTTCCTCACAGCCTCGGTCAGTTCCTCCTCCGAGGCTGACTCCGAGCTCGAGGAGGCTACCGTGCCCCCCCTCGCTTCTTCCATCATGGCGACCACGACGATGGGCTGAAAAGAGGATTCCCACCTTGGCGGCAGGGAAACACTAGTCCCGGAGGCAGTCTCCGCTGGCGGGGTCTCTGCCGGCTTGGCCAGAGTCACCGCGATCGCCTCGATAGAGGCCTTTGCCTGCTGGGTAGGGGCCTTCACCACCTTAGGTGCGTCCCGGGCCTTCTCCTTCGGGGGAGGGGCGACGCCTCGCTCCCCCTCTTCCGAGATTGGACAGGGCTTCTCCCGAAACTTAGCCGGGGTCTTGGACTTCCTCTTCCCCGAACCGGAGTGCTGGCTCGTGGTTGACGGTGCCGGGGAAGGTGCACCCTGCCTGGCGACCGAAGAGCCCGACCTTTCGGCGCTCCCGGAGCCAGCGGACTCGCAGCGCTTGGCCTGGTGTTGGGCCCCCGTCGCCGGGGCACCCGCACAGGACTTAGAAGCCCGCTCGGACCCTTTCTTCTTCTTCTCACCCGTTGAGCCCTTCTCCAACCAGCTGGCGAGACGGGATCGACGGTCCCTCATGGTCCGCTCCGACAAGTTCTTGCAGAACTGGCAGTCCTTCTCTACATGAGTCTTGTCCCCATGAAGACAGTAGAGGCATTGCAAATGTTCGTCTCCCTAAACACATTCTGCAGCCCGCATCCAGGGCAGCTGCGAAACAGCTTGGGTCCGGGCGACAAACTCGCATCCTGGGCCATCTCGAAGTAGGCCGCGAATCTTCTGGAATCTTCCAAGAAGTTGATTCGACGAAATCTTCACCCTTGAGGAAAATCCTGCAACGGGTAGTCGTTAACGGGAGTAGAAACGGTGGAGCTTGAGGCTCGATTAACCGAAAAAATGTGAAAATTCACCTGAAAAAGCGCGAAACACGCAGTAAAAGCTCGAGAGCTAAGCACGAGGACTCCCAACACTTGAACGTGCGGTACAAATCTGAAGATGGCTGCCAGAGGCGGGGCTTAGGGAGATGGCATTCATTGGCTGTGGTCAGTATGACGCAGAGATCAGTGATTGGTTACTACTACGAATGACAGATCAGAAACGAAACTGATACTGATTTTTCTTTACCGAGGATTCCCAGCCTGACGACGGGGAATATTCATGAGCATGTGAATCCATGCCAGACCCCATGCTGGAGAACGATCCTTTTGGACCGATCTGCTTCTTTTAACACAGACAACCAATCCTCTTTCCTCACTCTCCAGGACCTTTGGTTTAAAAAATCTGCTCTTGTCTGGACTGCCTCCTACCCGGGAGGTTGATCCTTTCAAATATCTTGGAACTCACAAATCTCTGAAACCCTCTCTCCCTGTTGGCGTTCCCCAAGGATCAGTCCTTGGACCCCGGCTCTTCACCCTCTATACCTCTTCCATAGGAAGACTTATCATTTTGTTTTCTCAATCACCTTTTTGCTGTAGACATTCAAATATTTGTCTCCTTTCCATCCTTCACCACAGCCATCACGACACAGACTACGAACTGTCTCACTGCAAATCGTCACTAGATGGCCCTCTGCTGCCTCTTAAAGTGGAAGCTTCGAATGCCATCCTTACTCCCCCCCCTATCTCCTTCTGTCATGCATCCTTCAGCCCACATCCCACATGTGCGCAATCTTCCCATACCGGCTATGCCTCAGGCTTTGCACCACACAACACAGCAGAGAGTACGCCCATCTGACCATGTGGCCCACCTGCAGCATCGGAGATACGCAGTGGCGTTGCCGGGCTCACAGGCACCGTTTCTTCATGCTTGGCGGCTTCCGTGGCGGCGGTGGGCTCCCTAGGCAGGTAGGCGGTGACCCGCCGTCCCGAGGCACAGAGAGAACGTCGGGCACGGGACCCGATCACATGACAAGGATTCATGGACTGCAGCTCGTTATGCCTTCTCGTCACGTGATACACATAAGAAGATCACGTGATCGCTTAAAGGAATGGTTCGGTCAAAAAATGTTATTGCCCCTAAGGGTCGGCCATGTGTTTTTAAGCCTAAGTCGCTCGATTTTAGAAAAATTTCCTATGGACCTTACCTGAGTTTTCGTCCATTAAACGCACGCAAAAACAGGCATCAGGGAGCTGCCATTTTGTGATAATCCTATCCTTTCCCCCATTGCCCTGGCTGACCTGCTTTTGCGGCACTAAATCATATCCCCGCCCCTGAGCCTGTCATCAGCAGACGCGTACCGCCCATTTCACAACGCCAAAGCACGTCTCGTGTCAACATTCGCTGCGCTTCAGCTAATGACGTGTCGCCATGGAAATGGCAGGCCGCCTCTTTCCTCAATAAGTATAAACAGATCGTTTCACAACACACAGCAGCAGATTTTCGATTCCATTCCTCTCTCTGTGTTACTGTGAGTATTCTGTGACTCGTTTCTGTGCTCTGGTCAGCTACCTTCGTTGCTTGTAGCCCGTGTGAACAGATACCAGTACCACCGCTATAAATTATTTTAGTTTGTTTAACACACAATGGCTACAATAATGTCCTACATGTACGAGCCCGAGTATACCGAGGAGGAACTACTTGAAAGGGAAACACGCGAAAACGATGGGTCTTCGGACGGCAGTTGGGAGGATGATTCAACAGCTGAAGAGCCTGGACCTAGTCGCATGGACGGTGTTTCCACCTGGTGCACATGCAATCGGTGCGAGCTAATGGCAACCGAGGACGAGAACTGATGCTGCTGTGAAAACTCGGGATGCGCGGCCTACATTTCGGAAGGCGAGCCACGACCGCAATGCATCACCGAACTGCCAGACTTCAGGGCAGCCTGCCTCACACGCTCCGTGTTGAGGATAATGATGGTGCTTATGCACGAACTTCGCACAACTGTTCGTCCTCGTAATCCGAGTAACGAGTAAGTATACTCTGCTTGTCATGCTACTCCTATTTCATGGTCTTCTACTATATCCAAAATTACATATACATATCATTGTAACGGATGAAAGTCGTTCAATAGTGTGCAGTGTCTAGATAGCATTTGTCCGAGCAGAATGGTATTAGTTACAAGAATTGTCACTGACAACAAACGTTTATTAAACTTATCTTGGTCATTTAAAAACAGTTTGTTTCATTCCTTTTCACAGGTGGTACAGGCTGGTGGCCTATCGTTCCTTTACATGGTGGCTTCACAGGAGGCTTGGACACCGCGTTCAAAGAGTGATACCCGCCTGTGCCGTTCGTGCCATAAGAGAAACGTTCCCGAGTGACAGCGGTCAGTACAGGGGATTTTCTCTCGCTGTGCTGCAACCTGGCCTGTACAATGTTTAAAGTCTTGTATTTTTGTGTCATCAAAATAAGATACAAAATAAAATACCACATATATTTTAACAACGGTTGTTTCAATTTTTTAAACAAATCAAGTGTGTCTCCATTCAAGGATGGACGTCAGACATCTGTGCTCGGAATGGGTGAAGGTCAGGTCGCTGTGGAGCAGGGTGGTCACTATCTAAGCTAACATAATATATTCTCAATAATGCATGCACTAAATAACACTTGTTCAAAGTCTTTCAATCGGTTATGTCTCTATAAAAGTCACACATATATCTATACTATAAATTAACATTGGATTATACAGGCCTTAGGTAAAGGGTCTTGACCACTATAATACACTGTTTGAAGTGTGGGTCTGTGCTCACAGGAATCTCCGGTATGTGGCATTTGTTATTGATAGGCAACGATATACTGTAGTAGGGGTCGAATGTTAGTTGGGGATCTGCTAGGTGGGCATCATGGCGTGGTCAGTGGTCTGGCACATGAAGAGAATACCTTGCAGGGACACAGGGTCAGAATGGCAGTAAGTTTCCACTGGTGAGGGTGCGTGGGCAAGGACACGTTTGTGGAGATGAACGAGCTATGTGCTTAGTTCAGGCTGGTTCACATGCAGGACAGTGATCTCAGAGGAAGAGTGATGTGTTACATTTATTAGCTGTTGCAAATACCTCTGGAGTTTTCCAGTCAGAGTGGGCACGAGGGTGGGGGCCATGTGCTCTGCGCAGTGAGGCCTGGTCACCAAGATGGAGTGGAAAGGGGGTACAAAAATGGATGCCCCGTGTCCTGCTCAGTGGTCCCATCTACGCGAATGTCAACCAAAGTTAACATTACATAAGGGCAAGGGGAGAACCTGATGGCCCCTCGCTCCCACACACTTGCCTGCACTCCCCAGGCCCATCCATCCCACTCCCCTCTATCAAAGGCGGTTCGCACCCGGGGATGAACGCTGTCACCGGCGCAAACGGCCAAGGTGCCAAACAGCATGTACACTTCAAAAGGTATCCCACGCCCACGGGCCATCGCTCACATGGCCTCCTCAGACCCCGTGTCTCCAGGCAGGCCTCCCCTGAGGCAGGCTGCCCCCCTGCAATCCACATAAGTGTGTCTCCATTCAGCAGTCTTCCTGTGCCTTATCTGCACGCCCCAGGCCCATCCATCCCACCCCCTCTATCAAAGGCAGTTTGCACCCGGGGATGAGCGCTGGCATGGGGGGCTGTCACGGGCGCAAACGGCCATGGTGCCAAACAGCATGTACACTTCAAAAGGTATCCCACGCCCAGGGGCCATTGCTCGCATGGCCTCCTCAGACCCCATGTCTCCAGGCAGGCCTCACCTGAGGCAGGCCGCCCCTGCAAACCACATAATACCACGACATACACATGTCATTCATTCACAAACACAGCCCTGTTTCTAATACTTTATAAACCACTTGATATGTCTCATGAGAACATCTTTGTGCTTTGCAAGTCAACTCCTGAACCTTGTACCCGAGAAGCACTGAGATCTATGCTAATCTTCTCGTCGTCGTGCTATCTGTGACCGCTCCGAGCAAACTCGTCAGTATGCTACCTGTGGCCATCTACCTGTTCTCCTGCAACATACTGCTCGGCCTGCTGAATCCAACTGTTTGTTGGTCAAGGTAAGGCCATGTATCCTAATCATATTTCGGTCATTTTTACATTTCTATCTATTTGCGATTACAGTGCCCAACAGAGCTATGGTCATTGGTCTCATTGCTATTGACTTGAGTTTCAATTGTTATGTTATCAATAGATCTATTTATTTTCATCTGTGTCAATTGTCATCAAATTAATCCTTCGGGGGTCCAGTCTATAATGTAAAGCATGTTTCCTTTACGTGCAAGACAGAACGTACAAGGGACTAGTCACATGTTCAGAGTTTAGTCACATAATTAAAAAAAATTCTGTAATTTATGTTAATACTAAGCCGCACATGATGAACTGGTATAATTCCGGCGACCAAAACAAACCTTGCATTGAGCATGGTATGGTTCATTTACTTTTTTATGACATTTTTATTCATCAAGGTTTTAAAATAATCTTGATATTTACTTTTCAGAATTTTCAACAATGCCTGCCTGTTCGATTAGCGGTTGCCCTTCGAAGACCCATGCTAAATCAGAAGGCACTACAATGCATGCATTCCCGAAAACTGTTCATCGAATAAGAGAATGGGTCAGACATTGCAGATATCCACTGAATGAGCTGGAAAGTAGAGTCCAACAAGTCTTAGAGGACAAGAGGGGTGATCGATACCGCATCTGCAGCCGGCACTTTTCCTCGAACACGTACGCCACATCTTGGATAACAAAGAAGAATAAACAGCGAACGACACGAAAATTGCTTGCAAACGCTATTCCAACTCTATTCGTCCACAGTCCACCACTGGTGAGTCAAGTGTCCGGATTTAGCTTTAGGCCTTGCGGTAGTGTGCAGGTAGCCGAATGGATTAATTGATATTTTAGGTGTTGTGTCCCTTGTAATACTCCCTTGTAATACTTTCGATATTGATATGAGTGTATAGCTTTTTGAATAATGACATTTTGATTGTTTGTTTGTTTATTTTATTTGTATGGCGCTCCAAACCCAGAGGTAGAAGGGCGCTTAAGAATTTGGTTACAGAGTTGAGAAGTATCTCTGTGTTGCATACTTCGTACAGGTTTATAATATATACATATATATATATATACAGTGGTCAATAAACAGAACATATGCAGTACGTACAATATACAATTTTCTGAATAAATACTGTGTCTAAACCAGTATCCGCACGGGTCTAGAGTTAGTGGTGTTATTCTTTGTTTAGCAGCCAGCTGATGACCTGCTTCCTAAAGATCTGGAAGGATTCGACAGTTTTGATGTTAAGCGGTAGGGAGTTCCAGAGTTGGGGGGCAAGCACTGTGAAGATTACCCCTCCAGCTCTTTTTAGGTGGAACCTGGGCACTAGTAGGCAAAGAGTGTTGGAGGATCTGGTGAATCTGGTGGCAGGTTTCATGGTGAGTTTATTAGCTAGATAAGGTGGTGCTAGGTGATTGAGGGCTTTGTACGTGAGGCAGATGATTTTTAGATCAATTTTTTGGCTTATGGATAGCCATTTGCAGGCTTTCCTAGTGGCAGAGATATGCTCTTGTCTGGGAATGTTGAGGCCTGCGCGCAAGGCGTTATTTTGTATTACCTGCAATTTGTTGAGTACGGATTGATTAGCGCCTAGGTACAGGCTGTTACAGTAATCCAGTTTGGATTGTATTAGGGCCCTGGCAAGGGTGAGGCAGCTGTTGGGTGATAGGAAGGGTCTGCTGGCCCTAATGAGCTTGCCGGTATAGGCAGCGGCTGAGGCGGTCATATTGGTGTGTTTGCTAAGGTTGGTGTTGGCATCTAGATAAAAGCCAAGGGTTTTTACGCTTTTGGCTATGGGAATGGAATGACCATCGATGGTGATGTTATTATAGCTAGGGTCAAGTTTAGTTACAGTGTTGGGGGAGCCGACAATTAGGAGCTCTGTCTTCTCATCATTCAAGCAGAAACCATGGGAGGCCATCCATGCCTGAATGATGGAGAATATTTTGTTGATCCGGGCGGAGTCTTCTTGGTAATTACCAGAGATAGTGAGGAGTATCTGGGTGTCATCTGCGTAGTTTGTGTAGGTGACACCCAGATGGTCCAGTTGGTCAAATAGAGGCTTTGTAAATATGTTGTACAAAGTGGGGAATACACAGGAACCTTGTGGGACCCCGCATGTGATGGGGATGGGGTCTGCTGCAGCTGTAGTGGAATTATCAACCCCCAAAGGAAATCTATATATGGTTACAGGTAACTGTGCTATATTGCGCATTTTCAATAGCATTACTCTCAAGTGTTCTGTCTCCTTACATGGCAATTTCAAATATTGGCATTTCATTATCAAACAATAATTTACCTTTACAACTTCTTGACTATCCCTTGAATCTGAAGCAAGAACATTCTACTTCCGTGACGTGCTCGCAGTTATCAACCACTTCTAGCGCGTATCAGGTAATCATACTTGGCTATTCCGCTACAGACTTGTTTTATGCATGTCAAGTAATAGTTTTTATGTATCGTGTGATTATTTTACCAATTGTTTGGTTAGTGCTTTCCAATTGATATACACCTTAGTTGTCGTCCCCTGGTATTTGTTTCAGTTATAATTAGTGTTATCCATACTAATGCAAGTGCTGTCTTTCAGGGAGATGCTGAAGCGTCCACCACATTGACAACAGCCCTAGATGTTCTTCAGCAGCACGAGGTATGGATACTGACAGCTCCATCGACCGTGATCATCAGGACTGGAACACTTGTTGTTTGATTGTTCTACACCATGTTTCATTTGTGGTTAGCCATTGATATGTACCTGTGCGGTCGACCCCAAGTGTGTGTTGTGTTTTCAATATTGTAATCCTTACTAATGCAAATACTATGTTTCAGGCAGTTGTTGAAGAGTCAACCCACGCACTTGATGCAGAGCCTGACATTCAAGTAATTCCAGGGGAAGCGGGACCATGCGGATACGAATCGGCGCAACAGCTTTCGGAAGTGCGCACCACATTTACAACATCCATAGATATTCTTCAGCAGCACGAGGTATGGATACTGACAGCTCCATCGAGCGTGATCATATAACGTGATTCCATTTGCTATACTTTCTTCCCTATTAACGCAAGTACTGTGTTTCAGGGAGACGATGGAGCTTCCACTACAAACACAAGATCCCATTTAGATGATGCAGATGTAAAGAAATCGGAGAAATAAGTCGATTAAATCTGATCATATTTAAATATTCCTTGATTCTTTTAGACAATGCAACATTTGTGGTTATCTCTTTATATGTACCTGTGCCGTCGACCCCAAGTGTGTGTTATGTTTACAATATTGAAAACCATACTAACGCAAGTACTGTGTTTCAGGGAGTTGCTGATGCCTCCTCTTCAATACAATCATTTGTGGCAGTCCATGCAGAGCCAGAGGTATGGATACTGACAGCTCCATCGAACTAGGTCATCAGAGCTCGAATACTTGTCGTTTGATTGTTCCACACAATGTTTAAATCGTGTTTGGCTCTTGAGATGTAAATGTGTGTTCGTCCTCACGTGTGTTTTATGCTAACAATATTTTGATACACAGTAATGAAAATACTATGTTTCAGAGAGTCGATGGAGCCTCATTCCGTGCTGTCTATGCGGATACAGAAAATATAGTCGTTGCAGCGCAAGAGGAAGGGGACACATGCGGATACGAATCGGAGCAACAGCGTGCAGATGTTGAAGGTCGAGTCAAAAAGTTGCAAAGAAAAGAAACAAAAATAAGGTTAGCTACAAACAGTTCATAACTTTAGACATTCTTTTGTGCTGGGGACTATTTTATGTTTTTTTCCAGTCAATTGTACTATACTTTTTCTTGTGTTTAAACTGAACATCCCTTTTCCAATCTGTCCTCTAGTTACCCGTGGGTCTACGAACTATACACACACAGACAGTGAAGCGAATGAGAGATGTTGCTTGCCAGACCATTTACACTATTGAGGCTATGGAGGAACTATTAATTCAGACGCGGCGTGTTGAGACTCGGGATGCTCATGTCCAATGGCCTGAACATGAAATGAATGTGTCCGGAGAATCCAGCAAAGTTGTATTGGACCATTGCTACAGTACGACCGCACCACCGCAACAACATGATACTGGATGTATTGAAGATAGCTCTGAAGTAGTCGCAGATCAATTCACACAATCTACACCCGCCGAAAATTGCCACCAAAAAAGCTGTCGACATTGTTGTGTTCTCCCATCAATGTTGAGGTAGCAGATGTTGAAATGACAGAGAATGAACCAGCAGCAGCATTCACTGACGCATCAGAACTTGATAGCAGCAATATTTCTTTGAAATGTGGTGATATGTCCTCAACGTCACTGGCTGAAATAACTTTGATGCAGGTTGACAGTCTAATGAAAGAGGGCAAATACATAGTATTCGACAGTTGTTTGATGGATATTATAAGTATGCTGAAATGTGGGCATTCCGTCAGAGGGAAAGTATGTGGGAAGCCATTGATTCATGTGACTCGTCAAAAACAAGGCAGTAACGTCACAATACATGCCGCCTGTAGATTACATCATACGTTCTCATGGTCTGCACAACCGATGCTGGGGAAACTGCCAGCAGGCAATCTACTGTGTGCAGCTACATCACTTTTTAGTGGCTCCAGTTGGCTCCAGTTTTAGAAAGTTAGAGTCTTTCTTTCAGTTTGTGGGACTCCATTTCATTTCAAAAACGCAGTACTACAAATACCAACATGATTATCTGTTTCCGTCCATTCGTGATGCTTGGAAAAGTGAACAATTGTCTCTAGCAAGTACATTCGAAGGCAAACGATTCAGGCTAGCCGGCGATGGACAGTGCGACAGCCCTGGGTTTTCTGCCAAGTACTGCACCTACCACTTTCAGGACATGCATAGTAAGAAAATTGTGAGTTCAGTGGTTGTGCAGCTAACACAATGTACATCCTCAGTGGCCATGGAGAAACTAGGATTTATAAAATCAGTGGCATATCTACAATAGAGGGCAATGCACATCGACCTCATAGCCACGGACAGACACGTTTCAATTGCCAAGACAATGAGAGAGCAGTTCCCACATATTAAACATCAATTTGAAGTATGGAATCTTGCTAAATCAATCAATAAGAAAATCTCGGCTGCAGGGGAAAAAAAAGGTTTGGAAAGTATTTCAGAGTGGTCCCAGTCTATCAGCAACCATCTTTGGTGGAGCTCCAAAACTTGTGAAGGGTCAGTGGAAATACTACTTGAAAAATGGCGGTCACTGATGCACCACTGAACCAACGTGCACCACTGGTCAGAAAACCTACATTTCCACCAATGTGAACATGGCCCTTTGTCCCCAGTGGAGGCACAGAAGAAGAAGTGGTTGAATCCATCTTCACCGACACACAAAGCCATTGAGAAGATTGTTTTCGATAAAACTCTATCAAGAGATTTGAGGGGACTGACAGAATTCTGTCACAGAGGAGGTTTGGAGGTGTTCCACAATATGTGCCTAAAGTACAGGCCAAAGCGCTTGCATTTCAGCATACAGGGCATGAGACATAGGACTCTACTTGCCGTCTTGGCCCATAACGAGAATCTCGGCCGTGAACAATCTAGGACTACGGGTAATGTAAGGATGCCTCGCTACACTAAGGCCTTTTCAAAAAGAAGTAATCAAACCAGTCTATGAGGAAATGGAGTTCGACTTTGTCAAAAGCCTTATTGTTGCTGTATTAGAGAAGCACAGATATGGAATCTTGAACGTTTCTGTGCAGAGCACTGAGCCATTGCCACCCAACATTGCCACAGTGCCATGTCCACCCAAAGGAGAGCTGGTTGTGAAGTACAAATCCCGGTTTAAATAATTGTAATACGATTGTCTTTTTGTAAATAAATGTTATTGTACAGTGTGCATACAAAGTACGCTAACCCTAACCCCTACCTTCACCATCCTGGGTGGCGAACAACCTGGGTGTCATCTTTGAATTCTCTCTCTATTCACCTCATATTGCTGACCTTGTCTATATGTGTATGTATATATTTTTGTTGATGTAACTAATTTTCGCAATCTCTTGTAAATGCTGTGCACTGTTAACCGAGGGGAGGCTTGCGTATTGCAAATAATAAAACAAACAATAAATCTCACTTTCAACTCAACTCCCCGGGTACTTTATACTTTCCCTGATCTTCCCCAAAAAATTAAAAGTCTCAATAGTTATGGTTCTTTGGGGCTTCAAAGCTCGCAGACAACGAGGACAAAATTGGGGGCCTTAGAACGCGCCAAGCGAGCCGTTGCAGATGGGAGAGAAGCCAGTTCGCATTTGCACATAGAGGCGCAGTACATAGATGGATTCGAAACTTCAAGTTCTCACAGATGGCTTTACTACGGGATGTTGCAAAGAAAGAATGTATGCTCATTTCTAGTGAAGGTCAGCGGCTTTGATTTTCAGCTCGCGCCCTGAAGAGGCCCACAACTCGCACTGGCAGTATAAGGTTCTATTGTTTTTGGACCTTGAGAGACAGCGACCATGCCGAAAGAACTTCATTTGAAGGGGGGGGTGCAATAACGTAAGACGATAAGGCAGAAAATTCTGAAACTAGACCGAGTTTCATGTTAGTTCAGTATACGAAAAATCGTTGTCAAGAGCTTTGATGGGATTTACGGACTGCATTACGCAGAGACGCAATGGAAATTGCAAATATAATGTAAGTAACTCTTTAGACGCTTTTATACCAGAATGAAGAATTAATGAATGGATGCATGAATAAATGATTGAATGAAGAGCTTGGAAAACATTTGTGGGATCGTCCTTGTAGCGGGCACATGGGCATGCAGGTCCACATTCCACAGGCATGTAGACAAAAAGTTGTTTCTCATTGTGTACTAACCTCGATTTATTTTGTTACTTTTCGCATTGATTTTAGAGCCGAACATACTCCATTGCACTATCCTTGAAAGCAAATAGTTTCAGCTCGGCCGTAATAAATAAAATGAATAATATTAATAAAGATCGGCTGACAAGACTAATTATATATTTTATGTTTTCAAAACAGGTATATCCTTCCCTATTGCTACTGCCACCAGTTTCAGACACCGGCAGATGGTTTTTTTCAACCGCCAGCTGCAGCTTAATGTAAACAACTGCACCATTTTGATGATTTTATGGGACGATCGCCAAGGGCCCATATGCCGTTACGCGGTACTAGCGGCTAGAAGCAACATATCAACCTTTACGCTGGCCTAGTGCCTACTTGATGGAACAGCCTTGCGGTTCAACGTGCGACCAAAGTGCTTCTTTTAACGAAAACCAACGCCCTGTGTACCATAAAGGAACAGCGCGTGACTCACAATAAACTTTTATGTAATTTGCGGATAGAGATAAAAGAAAATAAATGGCATTCAGAGTTCATATGGCAATTGCTGAATATTCTATAAACATTTAATGTTAAATAAATGTACTTTACCAAATGTACCGTGTTGCTGTTTGATTTTAAAGTACAGTTTCATATTCCGAATTGTGGCGTGCTGTGTTGCGAGTTGATCTGTGTTGGTTTCCGGGTTCTGTGTGAAGTCGGGTAGAAGACGACTGGGCGCGTTTGCCTACGCAGCACAGAAACGTCACGGAGAGAGGCGGGGAATATGAATGTTTTGATAATGTCAGGCTCAGCGGCTGGGGATATGATTTAGTGCCGCAAAAGCAGGTCAGCCAGGGCGATGGGGGAAATGATAGGATTATCACAAAATGGCAGCTCCCTGATGCCTGTTTTCGCGTGCGTTTAATGGACGAAAACTCAGGTAAGGTCCATAGGAAATTTTTCTAAAATCGAGCGACTTAGGCTTAAAAACACATGGCCGACCCGTAGGGGCAATACAAATTTTTGACCGAACCATTCCTTTAAACTGGAAATAAAACAGCAGCTCTCCCGTCGAACATTGCTTCTCAGCTGTTTTACTGTAACGCTCACCTGATTCCCGCAGAGGCGCCGGTCTTGACTGGGTGAATGCCGTATCTTCAAAGGTGATGTGTAACACACGGTTGGCTCTTTGGGCTGGACCTCTGTGCACTGTATGTCTGACTCGAAGAGTAAGATGTCTGCAGATAGAAAATATGGGATTAATGAACTGGGGTTATTGGGTGCCTCTCTCCTCTTCCCTTTCTCTTCTCCTGTAGAACCCCAAAGGTTAACGCCCTCACCTTAAGTAAGTGAACGCCGAGCTCTCCATCTGCCTCGGGGCAGGGTGCCGTAACCAGTTTCTTCACTGGATAAGGGTGCAGGCCTCTTGACCTCAGAGGACTCCTGTCCGTCGTTAACTGCACGAACGGTAAGTTCTGGGCACTTCAAATGTCTTAAAAGTCTTTTGTAATGCTATCTCTTGTTTTGCAGGGTTCCGGCGATGGCGGATGGCGGGCTGATGAGAGTTGAGGATCGAACCCGCGTGAGGAATAGAAGCGCCTGGAAGCACGTAAGTAAGCGCTTGTAGCCTGCTTCACGATGCGCACTAACTGTTCCTTTTATCTTGCAGGTACAAGTTCAGAGCTTTAGAGAAGCTGAAGGGTGCTGGAATACCCACTGGATTCGGCGTGGGAAGGAGTAATGGCACGTGAGTAATAAAGTTGCCCAATGTCTTTAAACGCACCTTCTTTTGTCTTTCAGATGCGGGATGCAGCGCCGAAGGCCTCCGGAGCGTGCAAAGAGCTGGTAAGCTTTTGTCTTTCAGATGCCGGAATGCAGTGTGAAGACCTCCGGAGCATGCGAAGAGTAGGTAAGCCTTTGTCTTTCAGATGCCGGAATGCAGCGCGAGGCGTTAGTGACAGCCGATGGACCAGGTAAGAGATGCGCTGCCACTGAAGACCGTAGTGCTAACCTGTTCTTTCTTTGTCTTTACAGGTGCTGCTGAAGACTGGATTCCAGGATGGTAAGCCTTTGTTCCCTTAGGCCCAGGATCAGAAGCAGAAGACACGATGAGCGTTCTGCTGCAGAGAATGCAGAATAACGCAAAGCAAGATTCATCCATCGGGTGTGGTTTAAATAGCCTCCTGTAGTGCTTAGGTGTCTCCTTCCACAGCCACGCCTAGGTAAGAAAAGAGTTCCTGCTTTCCAGAAGAGTTCCAGTGTTCTGAACCTAGGGAGTGGCTCCTGCCCCACCCAACAGGAAAAGTAGTCCCAAACAGAAGAGGATCAGGGGTTCAACTGGCAGGTAAGTAAGCAGCATGGTCTGCTGCAGGTAAGTCCACCCAAGCATTATGAGCCCGGTGCTTCCAGCGCTGGGACTGGGCATCTTTATGAGCCTGGTGCCACTGGCGCCAGGACAGGGTCCAAAAGGTCCCAATTGGGACTGGCTGGCACTCGGAACCGGGGTTATGGGTCTGCTTCCAAGGGAGTCGGGCAAGTCCTGATCTTTTGGAAGCAGAGATCATGACATTTACCTGGCGAGTGGCGTTTTTGTACTTCGGATAGTTAATCTTGGCTTTTGGACTACGGACCGTATCTTTGGACTTCCTCGCCTAATCCTTCTGCAAATCTCATACGAGGTGTTTTCATGGCTTGACCTCAGATTGTTACATGGACTGTTTATTGGCTTTGCCTTTCCTGCTTGCAGGTGTTGCTGGTGGGCTAACTGGTTATTCATATCCTGTTGCATCTTTCTCATTTACCGGCCCCCCATAGGAACAGGATTACATTCTGATACCCGACCCTCCTTCAGTTCCACCCTCTGCTAGTTCAACTGGTAGGTGATTGTGTCTTCCTTATCACTATGTACTGTAGGATGTGTTATTGACCCGTGCCCTTAAACTGCACATTCTTTTAGAGCAGCCACTTGGAGGACTCAGAGTTCCTGTTCCATCCACCACCTGTGGCTCTAATCCTCAAACAGCGAGTAGTTTCTATTCTATGCTGTGTTGCTTAGGGACGGAGGTTCATTTACTACGGAGGCACGGTACAATCAAGTCGTGACAGACTGAGAAGCCGTTGGCCTGGAGTATGTTTTCCTCCGCCAGAGACCCGGTGGCTGCATTGGTCCAAGCCATTGCCGTGCTCTGCTCCAATATGGCAGCGGCCACGGCGGCGATCCATCAGCGCCTGGACACCATGCAGAGCGAGCGTCACGCATTACCTGCGGACCCCGAATTTGGTGATCCAGAACCCCAACCCAGCGTCCCCCAACCAGCCCAGCAGTTGCCACACAGGTGTTTGTCCCGACTCCACTCCCTTTAGCTGCTCCCGAAAAGTTCCAGGGTGACCCCTGCAAATTCCGGACATTCATGAACCAGTGCAAGTTACACTTCCTATGTAGACCACACGCATTCCCTGATGCTACCACCAAGGTCGCTTTCACTTTGTCACATTTGGGAGGTATTTCCGCCACCTGGAACAATCCGTTGCTTGAAAATGACAGTCGTGTACTCTACGAATTCGATCTTCTGGTGGCCGAAATGACCAAGGTTTGCGACACACGGCATAAAGCACAATCCAGAGATCTAGAACTTCTTAATTTAACACAGGGCAAGTCCTCCATCATTGATTACATCACTCGCTATAACCAGTTGGCTGTGGAAACAGCCTGGCCTGAAGACAAAAAGGCCGTAGTGTTCTACAAAGGTTTAAGTGAAACTATGAAAGATGCCTTGGCTGTAGTCCCTTCTTTGCCCATCCAATGCCATGAGCTTGTGGATTAAGCATTACAAGTTGATGCTCGCCGTTCTGAACGTAAGGCAGAGGCCAGTTTTGGTCCTGCTTAGCCGTTCATGGTCAGTGAACCATTGGGAGAACTTATGGAAATTGGTGGGGTCTGTAGTCCGATTACAGCAGTCGAAAGGGAACGAAGAAGATCAGCCAACGCGTGCTTCTACTATGGTCTCAATGGGCACTACGTTAAGGAATGTTCCCACCGGCCCAAGCTTAAAACATCAGGTCTTCCCAAGGCCGTCCCTAGATCTGGGGGCAGGGACGGGCCAGGATATGACCCCCACACCACCCACTTCCACTTATGGCTCCATGAAACCCATTTCTATACGGGCAATATTGTTTTCTACACCTGACATAAAGCATGATGTTCATCTAGTCGTCGATTCTGGAGCAACCGATAATTATATTGACATATCCTTAGCGGCCACACTTACCTTTGCAAACCAAAAGCCACCCAGAGCCTGTCCATGCGGTGGACGGCACCTCGCTCATCTCAGGTCCCATAAGACAACAAACAGCAGTCAGGACTCTAGTGATTCAAGACACCCATCAGGAAACCATCTCCTTTGATTTAATTCCCTGGTTACGTACCCACAACCCTGTTGTTGACTGGACCATGGGTCATTTATATTTCGACTCTTCCCACTGCGAGCCCACATGTCTTACACCTCCGGTCACGAACGACTCTACTTCACTAATTGCTAGGAGCTATTGGTCAGCTCACACTTGGCGAACCCTGCTCTGTGGACTCCGATCCACCTCAACACATAGTGGGAGCTACTGCAAAGGGGATACCATTAGAATACCAAGATTACCAAGAGGTACTTGATAAAGGCTGCGCTGAAGCCCTTCCGCCCCACAGGCCCTACGATTGCCCCATAGATCTCTTGCCCACCTCTGTGGTACCTTCAGGTAGGATTTACTCCCTCTCTCCCTCAGAGGATCTGGCCCTTAAGGACAACATACAGAATGCACTACGTCTGGGTCATATTCGACCCTCGGTTTCACCTGCAGCAAGTCCCATCTTCTTTGTCCCAAAACGAGAAGGGGATCTTCGCCCCTGTGTTGACTACAGGAAATTAAACGCCATCACCATCAAAGACCGTTATCCCATTCCTCTCATTGGGCCCCATTAGGCCGATTGTCTCATGCTTCTGTGTAAATTACGTTGGATCTAAGGGGTGCGTACAACCTGGTCTGTGTGTGTAAAGGCCATGAATGGAAAACTGCTTTCTGTACCAGGTATGGGTTGTACGAATACTTGGTCATGCCATTTGGCCTGTGCAATGCACCCGCAACTTTTCAAAGATTCATGAACAACATCTTTAGGGACCTACGAGACACTTTCGTTATCGTCTATCTGGACGATATTCTGATAATCTCCCCGTCTCTGCAAGCACACGTGGCCCATGTACGCGAAGTGCTGTCACGTCTTCGTACGCATGCCCTCTTCGGCAAACCCGAAAAATTTCTATTTCATGTAGACCATGTGGATTTTCTGGGTTTTCACATTACACCACAAGGGTTGGCCATGAACACTGCTAAAATACGGGCTGTCTTAGATTGGCCTGTTCCCACCTCCGTGAAAGCCCTTCAATCATTCCTTGGTTTTGCCAATTTTTATAGGCGTTTCATATCAGGGTTCTCTTCGATTATAGCGCCACTTACTGCACTCACTAGTACCCAGGTACCTTATGTTTGGGCTTCTATACACCAAGAATCCTTTGATGCACTCAAAAATGCTTTCACTTCAGCACCCGTCCTACATCACCCAAACCCAGACCTGCCATTTGTTGTAGAAGTGGATGCTTCCTCATTTGCCTTGGGCGCAGTTCTTTCCCAAGTCTGCCCAGGTACAGGACCTCTACACCCCGTAGCCTTTCACTCTCGCAAATTCACTCCCGCTGAAACACACTATACCATCACTGAAAAAGAGTTGTTAGCTATAAAGGAGGCTTTCCGGGTATGGAGGCATCACCTCCTTGGGGCTAGTCATCAAACCACGGTCTACACGGACGATCGAAATCTGGCCTGGCATCCATGAAGTGCTCTAACAGCAGACAAGCACGCTGGCATTTCTTTTTTTCTGCATACGACTTTGTTGTCAGACATAGAGCTGGCAGTTCCCATGGAAAAGCAGACGCCCTGTCCCGATCCCCGAGGGGTTGTTTCTCTACCCATCTACCCTGATTCATTGTTAGATAAAAAAAACTTTGACTGTTTATGTACACCTCCACCCCATCTTCTTTCTTCCATACGAAGCTGGGCTTCCACCCACCCAGAACAGTTGGTCACATGGGACTTTGTGATGCATGAAGGGTTGTCCTTTTTCCAGGAGAAACTATTCCTCCCTACTCCAGACACACGTGTCCAAGCCTTGGAATGGTCCCATGACGCTCCTATCAATGCGCATCCTGGTCAAAAACGTACCTTGGCGTTACTTCAACGTTAGTGTTGGTGGCCGTCAATGTGCAGGGACGTTCAAGCCTATGTCAATACCTTTTCAATATGCGCTCAATGCAAGAGGGACGTCCTTTGGGTTTACTTGAGCCTTTGCCCGTACCACCCCGACTGTGGCACACAGTCTCTATGGACTTTGTTACGGATCTACCTAGGGTCAATGGTTTCGACACAGTATTGATGATTGTGGATTCCTTCACGAAAATGGCCAGATTTGTTCCCTGTTCTGGTATTCCTTCTGCTCCCAAGTTAGCAAGCATGTTCTTCAGGGAGGTGTTTTGTTTTTTTGGGTTGCCATCGATTCTCGTTTCCGACCGGGGTTTACAGTTCACGTCCAAGTTTTGGCACGCCCTAACCAAATTGCTAGGAATCGATGCCCGGTTCTCATCCTCATACCATCCAGAGACAGACGAACAAACCGAACGGGTGAATAAGGCTACGGGGCAGTACCTGCTTTGTTTGTCTCTTCAGAACCAAAACTCCTGGTACCAATTGTTACACCTGGCCGAATTTGCTTACAACAATACCCCCCACTCCTCCACTGGTTTCTCACCCTTCTATGCTTTGTACGGCCAGCATCCACGCACCCTTCCCTTCCCTGTTTTATCTATTTCCCCAGACCCCTGCTGCCTCGGCCTGCATGGGACTTGTCCTTAGTACACTCACAAACACTCACTCATTTACGCGAAGCTCAGGAGGTAATGAAGAATGCTGCTAACAAGAAGCGTTCCCCAGCTCCCAACTACTCAATTGGGGACAGGGTTTGGTTGTCCACCCGGCATCTCCAGTTACCTAGTTGTCGTAAGCTACTCCCTAAGTTTGTTGGCCCCTACAAGATCACCAGGATAGTGAACCCGGTAGCTTTCCGATTGTCTCTTCCCGCTTCCTGGCGAGTACAACCCGTGTTCCATGCTTCCCTCCTCAAACCATTCGGCAAGCCCACTAGAGTGGTTTTGCCCCCCAAAATTGTGGTTCGGGACGGTTCAGAAGAATACAAGGTCAGTTCTATCCTGGGTTCTTGCATCTCTAACGGCCGCTTGTTCTACCTCATCGATTGGTTGGGGTATGGCCCCAAGGAGAGATCTTGAGAGCTCGCTTCTGATGTCCATGCCCCGCTCCTGATTTCTCGCTTCCATAGGGAAAATTCATCCAGCCCATGCGGTTGTTGGCCCTTGGGGGGGGGGGGTTCTGTCATGCATCCTTCAGCCCACATCCCACATATGCGCACTCTTCCCTTACCGGGGCTATGCCTCAGGCTTTGCACCACACAACACAGCAGAGAGTACACCCATCTGACCACGTGGCCCACCTTCAGCATTGGGATACGGAGTGGCGTTGCCGGGCTCACGGGCACCGTTTCTTCGTGGCGGTGGTGGGCTTCCTTGGCAAGTAGGCGGAGACCCGCCGTCCCGAGGCACAGAGAGAACGTCAGGCACGGGACCCGATCACGTGACAAGGCTCCATGGACTACAGCTCGTTATGCCTTCTCGTCACCTGATACACGTAAGATCATGTGAGCACTTAAACCGGAAATAAAACAGCAGCTCTCCTGGCGAACATTGCTTCTCAGCTGTTTTACCTGGCGAGTGGCGTTTTTGTACTTTGGATAGTTAATCTTGGCTTTGGACCACGGACCGTATCTTTGGACTTCCTCGCCTA
This sequence comes from Ambystoma mexicanum, assembly GCF_040938575.1. Classification (NCBI taxonomy): domain Eukaryota; kingdom Metazoa; phylum Chordata; class Amphibia; order Caudata; family Ambystomatidae; genus Ambystoma; species Ambystoma mexicanum. Next base: position 1,340,777,792 of record NC_090923.1, on the reverse strand, counting down.
ATCCTTCTGCAAATCTCATATCAAGTGTTGCAGATGCTGCTGGTGGGCTAACTGGTTATTCATAATCTTTTGCATCTTTCTCATTTACCGCCCCCCCATAGGAACAGGATTACATTCTGATACCCGACCCTCCTTCAGTTCCACCCTCTGCTAAAATAACTGGTAGGTGATTGTGTCTTCCTTATCACTATGTACTGTAGGATGTGTTATTGACCCGTTCCCTTATCCTGCACATTCTTTTACAGCGAGGACTCTGAGTTCCTGTTCCATCCACCACCTGTGGCTCTAATCAAACAGTGAGTAGTTTCTATTCTTCGCTGTTTGTTGATTAGGGACGGAGGCCCATCTACTCCACGATACAATCAAGTCGTGACATCTTCCCACCAGACCTCTTTGCTTACTCACCCAAGGCCTGCACTCTTGGTGTCCTCTTTGATAGCGGCCTATGTCTTATTCATCACTACCACTGCCTCTGCTGCTTGTATTAATCTCTTCAACATTTGGAAAATTCGTCCTTTCCTTACTAAACACTTTACAAAAACACTAATTTCCACTGATGTGCTCAGCAAACTGGACTACTGCTCAAGCCTACTCCTTGGCCTTCCTCTCTATTCCTTCCTCACTCTAGACAAAATCCTCATCTTTTCTACCCACAGTCTCTACAACCTACCCAGATCTTCCTCCACTTCACCTACCAACAACATGCTGGCTGGCTCTCCATGCAGAATGTTAGTACAGTTTTTCTGAAGCTCAACTAAGGGCTTTGTAAAACATTCAACTGAGGCAGTATAAGACTCCACTCTTAGTATAATGCTGTACCACCTGAGTTCAGGGTAGCGTAGACAGAGCAGCCAGGCTTATCTTACAAGGGAGAGGGCTTTAGAATCAGTACAAAGAAATTTAAATACAAATATTGTCCAAAGAAACACTATGCATTATAAAAATAAATGGTTTATTTAAATACAAGTAAGCCCTGGTAAATCTTGGGGCAATGAGTACTATCACATTATATATAAACACATTATAAAAAAACAACACTATGCTTTACAGTACACAGACAAAAGCATGGAACCTTATTTGGAACACCTAACAGTAGTTCTAGGGAAGTTAAAACCAATAGTTACTTTTGGATTATTTTCTGCAATACAACGGTAGTAGACCATAACAGTTGGACCATGACTGACGCTCAGCAAGAAATCAGATAATAAGTTATCTGTACAATATACTTTTCAGAATAGTGGAACACTGATTCCATGAACAGTATAAACCTATAACTCTGATTCAGGATAACATAGTTATACTCAAGGTAAGTAAACACTGTTGATGTAATATTCAATTACAGTTTCTTTTCAGGTCACAGACTAAGGCAAGCAATAAGTTAACTTATTTCTGGATAGCTAAGGATCTCCAAGATAAGTAAAACCGCTATATACTTTTGTACGGAGCTACCAGCAACCTAAAAGGTAAGTATGACTTAAAGTGAAACCAGCAACATTACTTTTGGGAAGAGGGGAGCCCAATTCACAGGTGTGTAAGTTAACCTTCTATTTACTTTCTGTTAGAATGGCGAGACAGTCTCAAAGCAAAGTAAGATTTTGAGAACACGTATTTAAGAAGGCACACAGCTTATTCAAGATAAGTACATCGTGTATATATATATATATACTTTTCAGAATGGCAGAACATATCACACTTGTATATAGGCGTGTTATAAATGCCATATCATATCATAGGTAAGTAATAACTTTTTGTAACCAATTCACTCTGAGAGTTTAAAGTTACCAACTAACTCTTTTACAAGTAAGTACACTTTTCAACACTTGTTCTACTTTTCAAGGCAGACCCTTTACCTTATCTAGCCCATTCCAATTCTAGTACATGAGTTCTCTCAGAGGCAGAAGAGGGACCCTAGTGGTCTAGGTGAGGGTGAGATAGGGCTCAGTTACAGGCAAAGTCAAAGTTTCTGAGGAAGACTGGCCAAACAAGTAAGTAGTTCACTTTGAAAGTTAGTTAGGGTCCAGGGACTTCAGAGAAGACACCCTAGGAGGATTCCAGCAATGGGAGTCGTTGAACTGGACGAGGGACTTCCCAATCACAGTAGCACCCCAAGGATACACAGGAATCGCAAGAGACTGAAGGTAAGTAAATACCCCAGCCAACACAGTACCTCAGCACATAAGAAGTGTTGCAGCAGGAAGGATATGCAGCCAAAAACATGGTTGATGGATTCTTTTGTCTAGAAGACGGAAGATAGGACTTTGGAAGGACTGTTGCAGCAGGGATCACAGAAGAATGCTCCAGGCAAGATTTTCCTTGTGGCTGGATGCGGCTCTGTGGATTTGGCGCCTTTTTTAGGGGCACAGAAGATGACAGAATATCGCTAGTCGGATTCTCATTGTTTGCAAGGTCCTGCACTCTGAACAGGGGACTTTTTAGGCTCTATGGTCGCTGTAAATCATTTCAGCCGCTTTTCCTTCATCATCCTCTTCGGTTTTGGTTCCAGTGGTCGACTTGTCAGCAGCTTCCAGGTTCAGAGTTTTTATCAGGAACTACAGCACAACCTTTGCATTCTCTCCCCGTATTTTACAGAAAGAGGCGGCCTGGCTGTCCAATCAGGACAGCCAGAACCCCCCTCCCCCCCAACTTGGAGTTGTCCCCTTTCAGGCCAGGTGGAATACACAGGGCTGCAGAGTTTTGGACTGCTCCCTCGATTCCTGCCTTTCCAGACACTCTGGAGCCTGGGCGGGGAATCCACAGGATTCCCGCCAAAGGCAAAACAGCCACTGAGGTCGTTCCCACCTTGAATGGCAGGGTAAGACCTCAGAAACATCTAGCACACAAGAAATGGTGAAATAAAAGAAGGAGCCCACCATTTTAGAAAAATTGTGGCCCTTCTGTGCATTAAGGAGGCTGAACAGCCTGCAAGTGATAAATACTAAAAGTCAAAGGTAAAACTACTGCCACCAGCCCTTCATGGAAAACTCGCAATTGTAACAAAATGTTACCAGGTAAGTAAGAAAGAGGATACCTCCTCAAACACTCCACATAAGGTGTGGTGTGCTGGATCTCTATACAACATGTAAAGAGGGATGAAAATCCCTCTTTACTACTTGGGAACTGTTGTTCACCCAAGTACATGAAAGAGAAATTAACAGGGGAGCCCAAAGGGGCAACCCAGCCTAAGCCCAGAAGTTGTAGGAACCTATAACTTCAACCATAAACTATGTAGAGACATAAAAAAGGTCACCCATAAAAAGAGTAAACGACTAGCTGAGAGGGGAAGACGATTCCCCTTCACCTAGGGACAAGGTAAAATAGTTACCTAGTCAAAGCAAAACGTTCTGGGGTTGACACAGGTCAGGAAGATTGATCATTGAAATGAAAATCTTACCTAACACAGAACCACTCTCTTTTCAAAGTTCCTTCTCCTAGTCTACAAAGTTATCATGGTCTTGGCTCCTCACTACATGTCTGTTTGTACCTCAGTTTACTCACCATCTTGATCCCTTCGATCCTCCTCTGCACTCAACCTCACTGTCCCATACCTCCTTGTGCCTCCTCTCGCATCAGTCTTTTCCCTACTTACGCTGTTGTAACTGTAAACTGTAAGAGTGGCATGGTATCACAAGTACGACACTGACACAAAAGGTACAATTTGTAAAACCCTTATTAAAGTTTATGGGTTTGGGAAAACTCATACTTTGCCCTATAACTAGGATGGGAGTAGTCTTGACCATCAAACGATAAACAAAACGGTCCTAGTGGAGTCTGTCAAATCAAAATGGCCTATGCTAACAAAACCTAATGCCTGTCCTATCTCTTGTACAAAAAGTGAATACAGGAGATGTGTATTTAAAGGAAAATCAGTATTCAAATGTAAAGAATAAATGTGGCTAAATCAGCTCTCTTCCCCACGTCAGACAGCACAGAGTAAGGCGGTCCCAGTAGGCAGGAGGACATACTCTGGCTCTGGGTTTTACAGTTCAAAACGTGGATTGAGGCCTGCCAGGCCTTCCAAGTTAAAGTCTCGCTTTAGAGCCTTTCAAAAAATGTTCAACAAAAAGTTCACGCCAGTCCTCCTCTGTCGGGCTCAAACCTCTCCAAAACAAAAGTTCATGTTGGTCGCCCTCTGTCGGGCACATACCTCAAAAGTTCTTTTATTACACTTCAGGTCTCCCTCAGTCAGCCTGAGACCGTTTTCGGAATTCGAAGACTTTTGAATGTGCGTGGCTTTCTTTACAGACCTCTGCAGGACCACTTCGACTCAAAGTTCAACGTTTAGCTTTTTACTCTACCCTTTTCTCGTGGGTTAATTTTGATCACTTCGCTTTTACAGTTCATTCACTTTATCGCTACAAACTATTCACCTTTCACAGAGGCTTTCGAGTGGGCTACTTCATTTCGGCAGACAACTCCGTTACTCAGTATCGCTGGTTTCACAACTGTCCTTATTTCAAATTTCATTCACATGTCTGCCTTTCTTCACGTCTCAGCCACATGCGTGCAGCCTTCACTTGTGGTACAATGTTTACTCTCAGGTCGCTTGCCAACTCACTGGCTGCTTGTGTTTCTTTCTCCTCTTTCCAGTTTTCCAATCCACAAGTCAAGGTTCATACCAAAGGGTTGGGCTCGCCTCCCCAACAAAGTCATTCACCAGGGAGGGTCGCTGGTGTCCTTGAAACACAATGCAGCCTTCTGCTTTGGGATTTGTCCTCCTCCACATGTCTTTTGCTGCCTTTTGGAAGCAACAACCTCAGGTAAGGAACTCCCCTGGCTCTCGACCTGCTGCTCTTGTCCGTTGGTCCGTCGCTCTGCTCCAGTAGGTTCGTCTTCGCCCCAGAAGTTCTGTTGTTACTCGTGTTCCACCTTACTCAGAGTGTGTTTCTATGATCTGCCTTTTATCTGTGTGAGCAGAGTGAATTGGTATAAGGTGTATGTAATTAAAGTCAAATGCCTGACTTTGCATGACCCGATTAGCCGGACAGGTCCAATGCATAAGAGTTAGCCTTGTTACTCTCAGTTGCCCTCTTCCTCGACCCAGTGTTTGTGTAGAAAGGGGGGTGGGTGGGATGTGACCTCGGATAATCCTAAAAAATAGGATGGATTCGGTGTACAAAAAAGGGATAAATACCACATCTCACCATCCACTGCCGAAGACCTCTCACGCTGGTCCACCGCCAGGGTCTGGATCCGAAGGCGATGGCCGTGCCCTGGGCACCTGAAGGAGATATCCCCGGGGACTAGTAGGTGAGACACCCTTTAGTTTCTCACAGAACCCATGCCCAGAACAATGGAAGCAAGCCTAATGGTGGATCTCTTCAAAGCTCTTCCCTTACTTTCTAAAGAGGGTGCTCCCTTGCCCTCCCCCATACTGCCCAACTGGCACCACCACTGCCTCCAGTGACGCTTAATAATGTAATTTTGTATATTTTATTAGTACTCCTCTTTAATTTCAAGCACTTGCCCCCTTAGGTTAGGTTAATATTACATTTCTAAGTCACTTGTTTTCTTATATACATTTTGTTGCGGTTTGTTTTATTTTGTTCATGGTATATGTACTCATTTTGTACACCCTCATAAATTGGCACACTACTTGTTCTCATCTTTATGCAACTGTACAGACACCCTTCAAATTTGCACCGCCATCTTTAAATTTGTTTTTGAAAGTCATTTCTGATCGAAATTGACATCCCTGTTCGTCAAATAAATATAGATGTTTAGTCAATTGATGATTTAGCTGCAATTTCTACTACCAAGCTAAAGATGCCTATAGACCATGCAGAGCTGTGTATCTAAAAGATTAATCGCTACTTAGGAAGCATGTTATTACTAGAGAATCAACCTAGAACTAACCAGGCCATGGATGGTCTGGTGACAGGACCTGCAAAAACACATTCTGCATCGGGTTGTGAGAACACAACTAAAAGAGGAAGCATCACTTCAACTCCGACACTAACAGCACACGCAGAGCACAGGAACTGAGCCACGAGAGAGCCACCTGCAGTGGAGGTCGGAGACCGACATTTCTTTGAGAAGTGTTATGAAGATTTTTGGACAATGCTCTGATGACGGTTGTGTAATCATCTAACCTATTGGTAGAATAGTGGGACACCAAAAAGGAAAGACCAGATTCTCCAATTTTAGGGATTGCAGAGTAGTCAGGCTAAACATCAGGAAGGTTGAAGGCGAGCAGGAAGGTACAATTAATCTCAATACACACATGAATATGCCACATTGGTATACTGAAAATATACACTTTATGTTCAAAGTCACACATAGAATACAAACTAAACATTATGAGTGGTTCCTCCATAATCAAAAACTGGTTATAAATATCTAGGTGTCATGTTTAGTCATTCTTTTAAAAATACCCCCCTCAAATGTAGCGTAATTGGCAAACTCTCCACTCTAATATCTCAGGCCAAAGTCCTCCAGGCCAAGTTTGGTACATTTTCTTGTGCTCATGTTCTAACCTTTTATCAACAGAAGGTAATCCCCATTATCACCTATGGGGCTGAGACATGGCTCCCACAAAGGCCTTTGTATTGGGATAGAATGGAAGCACAATTTTGGAAAAAAGTCCTCAAACTCCCTAACACAATGACAAATGCTCTTTTGCGGTTTGAGTTAGGCAATTTGTCAATTCACATCCAAGTATCCTGGAAGAGATGTTCTCTTTATCGCAAATGCTTACTGGGTCTTGCTGCAAACAATTTGCTCTCAATATTGGCAAACTATCTTTTGCTCTCTCCACACTTCTTTCCAGCAAACTGGCGAGGCAGTGTCCTCTCTGATCTGGCTGAAGCGAACATCTCGCTAGAGCTTTTACTTAATAATCCATCGAAAGCCAAGCTCAAATTGTATCAACTAGACTGGCATCATACCCAACAGAAATGCTTATTGCTAAGAGATTTCGACAGATCATCCTTTGGTCATAAAACATTTGCATACAGCTGACTAATTACTGAAGTGCCCGTCTTACATACTTAGAAGTCAAATCCTAAGATTTTGCATGATTTTATGGCCAACCAATCAAATCTTATTAAGAAGGGGTCTAATTCATGTTGATGCCTCGCACTGTCGGTTTTGTAAAATTGATGGAATGGAAGAGACACTAAAACACATATTAATTGTGTGTGTTGCCTTGAGGAAACAAAGGAAAATTGTCCTTTATAAGTTAACCCAAACACATTATTTAATGCGTCAGATGATGAACTATGGCATGAATTATTTGCTACCCCGAAAATCTCTTTGAGAATAGCCACTATGCAATTTTTAGGTGCAGTACTGCCTATAGACTGACTATCTAGTGATTTTATTCTGGGTTATTAGCTGTCATACATCCTTAGGTTGTATTTATATTTTCGTGTGTGGTTGGATGTTAGGACTGGGATTGTTAAGTATGCTTTTATATTGATTTTTATTCTTCTTTGCCTTTTATTCTGTGGCTCACTCAGTTCATTCGAAATTTTTCTTTAAGTTGTCATTTGTCTCTTCTGAATGTGATGTGATGCGATTTGAAAATCTTAAAAGTTTTATGGAAAAAAATATTGTTTTGAAAGGTTAATTTAATTTAACCAACCCAAATAAAATAAAAAAGATAAAAATAGAATACTTATGAAAAACAAATACTCAGGTTGACATAACAACCAAGTGATCAAAGTGTATCTAAAAAAAGGGTAAAGGGCCAGTTAAGTCCCAACTCACGCCTTATCCTAAAATGTAAGCCCCATTCCTGATGGCAGACAAACTGGTGTCCGGTCAAATGTTCGAATCAAAAGGATCGAATGACCTTTTGATCGAAAACAAAAGGACTGAAAAAAAGGATCAAATTTTTTCTAATTTATTTATTTATATATTTTTTTAGTTTAGCATGTATAAAAAAACTTTTTTATAAAAAGAAAATAGGGGTTGGGGTGGAACCACCCCCATAAAAAAAAGAAAATTCAATCCTTTTTGTCAGTCCTTTTGTTTTCGAACCTTTAACCTAGGACCGGCAAACTACATATAGACTTCCAGAGGTGAGTTAAGAAAAGGCCCAATTACAATATTGCACACAGTAATACTTACCAGTCAGGATCCAAGGGCACCACAAAGAACTTAGTAAATGCTTCCTGCCACACTCAAAATAAAAATATCACATAACACAAGTGCACAAAATGCAATTATAGCACTAGTAGTAGAGTACAGGTGAGCACAAGGTCCAACAAAGCCAGGAGATCTACTAACATACAGGATATATTTTAGTTAGGCAGTCTCTAGGACTAGAAGGGCATACAGCACACCAAGGTGGGAAACAAGCCGTTGAAAGCTGTATATCTTTAGAACAGAGTAATACACAGATTTAAAAATACATAGTAAATCAAGGAAAGTCTCCTAAAATCCAGGTTTTGGTGAATGACTCCAGGAACTGTAGAACAATGCCACACGTCAAGTAAGTACCTTCCAGTGTCACTTGTAGGAGTCCTAAAGGCGGAGAAAGTGCCCAATAGGAAACAGCGCACAGTATATAGGCTGACCTGTTGTTATGATGAAAAGCATGTTAAGCTCCAGTTCCTTCCCATGGATGCACAAAAGAAAGCAGTCAAGCCCAGGGGACACCAGTGCAGACTCGGAAGAAGAGATCCAGTGGGGGGTTTGAGACCCAGCAGCCCCAGGAGCAGAAAAGAAGAACAGGATTCAGCCTCTTTTTTTAACCAATGGGGAAACGGGGTTGAAGGTGAGCTCTGCAGAACCGGACGACCACAGGGACTCGCCAATGCCCAGAGGTAAGTACTTAGTGTTGGTTTCTGAAAACATTGTTCCGGGAAAGAGGAACAAGTAAGTAAGCAAAGGCTTCTTTTTACAGGGCAAAATGAAGCATCTGGTCATCCAGGGACTTGAACCTTGAGCTAACAAGCAAACCATACGACCCATAAGAAGAAGAATCATCCTTCAAAGGAGTGGGGCCAGCCATCCAGAAGCAGAACAGTGACAGAGATGGCTCCAGGAGGATGGAGGAACCTGTACATCGCAGAGACTGCAGCAGGATAATGATGGAGGCGAACCAGGATGGCACACACAAAGATCTGGCGGGTGTTGGGGTCCCAACACCCTTCCAGGAGGCGGCACTTCCAAAACCATGACAGCAGGCACTGGCAGTAAACCAGACCATAAAATGGTACCAGGATGGAAGGCTTGGCCCAAGCAGATGAGAAGGAGCAGCACATGAGGATGAAGACCCAGGAAGGATATCCAGCACTCGAAAATGTAAACAGGAACACATGCAAGCAACACCATTATGGCCAGACTGGGTCTCAAAATCAGCTACAATGGTTTTTCAGATGCAAAATCATCCAGCAGAAACGTCAACCTGCATATCTTCCCAAAATATAGCAGAACTTAGTGTAGGAAAACGATTTTACCAACACACCCCTTTACTCACAAAGGCTAGCTTTTCCCATTCTATGGCAAGACGGAGGCGAGCATTATGCTTTTCCTTCTTTATTGCCACCAATCCAGCATTTCAACCAATAAAACATTTAAATAACACATTTCTCTTTTTGAGTAGCAAAAAGGAAGATATTTTCAGTTTAAAGTTTTAAATATCAGTCTCTAAGGCTCCAAACTGCCTGAAACTGCAGATCCCATGAGCCTCTCCCCTCCTCGTAGTCCATGACTATCCACTTTCCACCTAGGGTGCTTGCTTCCCCTATAAGAGACTGCAGCTCGAGGTCCATTCCTCTTTCTTTTTGCTGCCAGTCAGTTAAGTGTTCCTACTCTTTACCTATATGCAGCTAATTCGCAGTGAGCAGCGCATGTATCTTCTTATATAATATTACTTAGAGCTGCACTTCAGTGCAAATATAGATAGCCCTACATTAAGATATTTAATATATCATTTTAATAAATTATTTTAATATAGTGTTACTTCACCTGTATTCCCCTGACGCAGTTGGATTCCAGGGATCCGGTGGAGGCTAGGCCTGAGCCGCGAGCGCACACGCTGGCAGTAGGCAGCCGGCCCCGCTCCACAGCATGTATCATAAGCAACGCGCTTTAGGACCCGGGGGAGCCGGAGCGCGGTCAGGCTTCCCGGCAACCCCTGGACACTTCCGCCATACGCGCTACCTTTCGAAGGAGATGCGGAGCACGAGGGTCGTACAGTGTTGGTGCCCAGATAAAAAATAATAATTAAAAAAAAGAAAGTGAACGCGAGCCTGCCGGAGAGCAAATCAGAGGCTCATTGGAGATAATACTGCTAGAGCACACGCTGCGTAGATAATCAACTGCCTATAAGCATTCAATCTCCTATCAGCAGCAGATTTACTGCATATTGAAGGCCAGCAGCTTCAGAGCAACAGCTGCTATATTTTGGTGCAGCCAGCCGACACTCAACTGTTAGCAGAGCTAACTCAAGGAGAATGGCCCAATATGAGGAGGATCAATCCACCACACCGGAGTACAGTGAGGAAGAATGGGAGGTGGAACCCTCCCAGCAGGAAACAGAGTTCACGCTCAGTTTTAAGAAGGTTTTGGGGGATTCACTGTCTCAGGCTGTCGCAGAGGGCGGTCAGCCTCTGGCGAGCAGGTTAGACATGTTAGAAGCATGGATGCTTGAGAAAGATCCAAAATCCTCTAGAAAGAAGAGGGCACTGAGCCTGGGAGAAGGCACGTCGGCTAGACACCCCCAAGAAGGAGTTAAGAAGGGGCATACAGCTCGGAAGAGCAGAGACTCTTTGACCCCCCCACAGCAAGGAAAGGAAAGTCGACTCCGACCCACAAGAGACAGACAACCCTGTCACTCGTCTAAAGAAGGCCTTCCTGGCAAAAACAACCGTCCGCCAGACCAGACCCCCTACCCGAGGGGTGAACTATTCAGGGGACATTGATGAGGGCTACTCGCCCGATGACGAGGGAGGTGAAGAAGAAGACCTCCCCGTGCACCCGGCGCTAGACACTCCGACCGAACGATATGTTCGATCCAGATGCCATCCGGCATCCCAAGTCAGCCTAATGGGTGCCATCACCCAGAGTGGCGCGCTACATGTCGCAGCATTTAAGGAAACCCTTAGACAAAGAGGTGCGTTCACGCATGAGAGCTGATTGCCCCCGCCCGGGATTACCCGATAAATTAGCAGATACCCCAGATTTAGACCCGAAGATGGTCACCTTTGTGACTAAGGCATCCAGAGACATTCGGAAAGGGGTGGACAGAGCATGGCGGGGATGTCAGGACAAAGTTCTCGATTTAGGCCTTTGGCAAAATCATGGACCTTTGCGGAGAAGGCCAAAGACACAGGGACCCCGATAGTCCCCACCGCCCCAGCCAACTGGGCGCAACGCGCAGTTTGCTTGTTAGGTAATGCCAACTGCGCCCTCTCATTGGAGGGGAGGAGAGGTGTTCTCCTAAAAATCGATTCCAAGCTGAGCGACTTGCCGTCGTATGAAGCCGGTCAAGGTGCTAAGGGTTTGCACTTCGGGGAAGCCTTCGCCAAAGAAATGGCACAATTTGTGGGAACCTACTCTTCCCTGGAGAAAGCACAAAGTCTGATTCGCAGGATCTTCCCAAGTCGTGTTTTTTCAGGGCCCAGACGCCAGAGGGGTCGGTCGTCCGGTCGCTTTGCCTCACATTGCAGTCCCCAAGGCCATTGTGCAAAATACTGGGAAGGGAGGCAGCAGGATGCCTTCTTCCCTTCCAGGGCAGATTCCAGAGAGGCCGCAGACAAAGAGGAGCATATCGGCACCCAGGTGCCGCCGGTGGTGAGTACATCAGACTGCCAAGAGGGAGGCAGAACGCTTCAATTTTTGAGCGAATGGTATACCTTATCCAGTGATGTATGGGTGCGCCTCGCGGTAGAGGGGTTGCGCATAGCTTTCCTAGGCGACCCTATTCAGGAGCGAGAGCCGCAGCCGATTCACATGCCATCACTAGAAGCAGTGCTGCTCCAGAGCGAGTTAGAGAAGCTACAACAAAAGGGCGCGATTGAGCGAGAGACGCAGGCAGGCCTGGGATTTATCAGCAATATGTTTCTGGTACACAGAAAAGAGAAAGTCCGGCCAGTCATCAACCTGAAAAGCCTGAACGAATGGCTCAGGTACAATCACTTCAATATGGAAGGTATCCATCTCCTCAGAGATCTGCTACGCACAGGGGACTGGCTAGCTCGTCTAGATCTCAAAGACGCCTACCTGAGGATACCGATAGTGGAGGCTCATCGGAGATTCCTACGTTTCTGCTGGAACGGAGAGGTGTGGCGATTCAAGTGCCTACCTTTCGGGCTTGCCTCGGGGCTTTGGGCCTTCACCAAGGCGATGCGTCCAGTAGCCGCAGCCATAAGAGAGAGTGGACTACGGATGATAATATACCTAGACGACATCCTAGTGCTAGGGGCAGACAAGGGCTCCCTGGCCAGGGATGTTCGCTGGATTTTCTCCCTGTTGTCTTCGCTGGGATTCTTGGTGAACCTAGACAAATCCCAACTGCAACCAGTGCAGAGAGTAGAATTCCTTGGATTCATAATATACACAGTGAAAGCGACCTTTGAATTCCCGACTCACAAAGTGAGAGCGATCAAGAGGGAGCTCAGAGCGGTTCTAGTAAAAAAGGTCATCTCTCTCTGGAATCTAGCCAGGATAGTGGGGCTTCTAGCAGCCTCCATCCAGGCCATATTCCCAGGCCCCCTCCATTGCAGAGTCCTTCAACGGCTAAAGATACGACATTTGCAAGAGGGACTAAAATACCAACAGTTGATCGAGCTAGATGACGAGGCAACGTCAGAACTATCTTGGTGGCTGCAAAACATGGAGGCCTGGAACGGCCGAGCCATCTTCGGCGATGCTCCAGATTTGGTGATAGAGTCAAACACAAGCAGGTCAGGCTGGGGAGCCAGGTGCGAACAGACAGAAACAGGTGGCAAATGGTCCGAAGACGAATTATGGCTACACATAAACTGTCTCGAGTTGCTGGCAGGATCCTTTGCAGTAAAGGCCTTTAGCAAAGGCAGAGCCCAGTGCTGCGTATTGCTGAAGATGGACAACATCTCAGCAGTTCGCTACATCAACAAGCTCGGCGGGACCAAATCAAAGATGCTAGCGGAGCTCGCGAAAGACTTCTGGCACTATTGCCTTCTACATCAGATAGTATTAGCGGCGGAGTATCTACTAGGCGCACAGAACAATGTTGCGGACTGGAACTCATGGTATCTAGCAGACTCCAGCGATTGGAGACTGTTTCCTCAGATATTCCTCAGGCTGCAGGAAGTGTTCGGACCCCTAGATACAGATCTTTTTGCGTCAAGACTGAACGCTCAGACGCCCAAATATTTCAGTTGGAGGATAGACCCGGATGCAGCCGGCACAGATGCGTTTCTCCTGTCTTGGCCGGGAGCGGTGCACTACGCATTCCCGCCATTTTTCCTGATCATGAGAGTTCTCGCGAAGGTCCGCAGAGACCATGCGGAACTAGTGTTAGTGGTCCCGCTCTGGAAATCCCAGCCCTGGTTTCCAGTAGCGATGGAACTTTCCTCTGATATTCCGAGAGTAACCCTGCATCACCTGAGCCTCCTTCTCAATCCAGCCGGCCAGGTTCACCCCCTAGTAGTAGCGGGAACCCTGCGACTGCTATTCTGCAGAATTCCGGGAAGAGATGGGAACTGCCGGGAATTTCGCAGATTGCTGCAGACTGCATCAGGGACTCCTGGGCGCCTTCCACAATCAGGAGCTATGGATCAGCATGGGAATCCTGGGTACGTTGGTGCGCGGATCAGCAGTTGGATCCCGTTCGGGCTCCTGTAGTGTACATTCTTAACTTCCTAGCGGCCAAGTTACAAGAAGGAAGCGCTTATAGGACTTTAGGAGTATATAGGTCTGCTTTGTCTGCAGGCCACAACAAAGTAGAGGGTCACCCAGTGGGAGAACACCCAGAAATTCACAGGTTACTGAGAGGGATCAAGTTGAAGAGGCTTGCCGAGCACAAGTACACAAGCTTATGGGAGGTCCGCGACGTTCTTCAGTTATTTTTGAGATGGCCAGAGGACGGAGACCTCTCACGTTCTCAGCTTTCAGGCAAGCAGCAATGTTATTCTGCCTGACTGTGTGTCGAAGGGTTTCGGATGTGAAAGCCCTGCAGATAGACAGGAAGATATTCTACCCGGATGGAGTAGCTTTTACCATAGTGCAGAAGACCAAGACCGATTCTAGAGTGATCTCATACCCGTACTTACCGAACAATAAAAGACTATGTGTGGCACAGTGCATCAAAGATTACGAGGCAGCGACAGCGCGCAATAGGCCGCCAGGCGTTACTTAGTTACTGATTACGCATAGGAAGCCCTATCATGCAATAGCTACAGCAACGATAGCCAGATGGGTGAGACAAGTGAGGCAATGGGCAGGCATAGACTTAACCTTGTTTGGCGCGCACTATGTACGAGGCGCGATGGCTTCGAGAGCTTTCTCGGCTGGAGTGTCCCTGCAAGACATAATGAAAGCAGCCTATTGGTCCTCTAAGTCCACGTTTAAAACATTCTTCTTTAAACCTGTGTCAGACTTAACCAATAGAGTGGTGGTGAGCTTTGAAGAAGCATAATGCTCGCCTCTGTCTTGCCATAGAATGAAGATTGCCCATGCTAACTGCACTGGTCAGTCTTGATTCTATTAAAGACAGGAGGCGAGCATTATATCCCACCAAGCTGAATGCGATGAAACCATTAGGCTTGGTTTTGGTATTGAGTATTTTGTCTGCGATGAGCAGTAGTGTTCCTGCCCGCTCATGTTATATTCTCTCTCTTAGGAGACGAGCAGAAGCCGGCTTGAAGGCAACAGAAGCAGCATGACGGAGCAGAGCAAGTTGTCCTGTTGGACCATACCAGGCTGAGTCTGTGAAGGAGCGTTACCTTCCAGTGTTTGTTAGACTTTGATTTGTTAAAGAGTTGAAAATTGTTGCATGGCAGTCAAGAAAGAGGAATGGACCTCGAGCTGCAGTCTCTTATACGGGAAGCAAGCACCGGATAGGTGGAAAGTGGAGTGTCATGGACTACCAGGAGGGGAGAGGCTCATGGGATCTGCAGTTTTAGGCAGTTTGGAGCCTTAGAGACTGATATTTAAAACTTTAAACTGAAAATGTCTTCCTTTTTGCTACTCAAACAGAGAATGTGTTGTTTACATGTTTTATTGGTTGAAATGCTGGATTGGTGGCAATAAAGAAGGAAAAGCATAATGCTCGCCTCCTGTCTTTAATAGAATCAAGACTGACCAGTGCAGTTAGCATCGGCAATCTTCATTGGCGGATTTAAAACAATGTTTTTTGCGGCCAGCCATTCAGGGCCCCAAAAAGTGCCAACCACCCAGACCCACCCACACAGGTCGTCTAGTGGCCTGCCAAGGGACAGGAACAGGCCTAAACTGGTCAAAACGACTATGGAGGTTGCCATCTTGAGATCACAAAGAGCCCACGTGGGCACAGCTAGTATTTTAGGACTGCCTAGTGATTACCTTGAAAACAGAAGCCCCTATAACAAAATTGCCGTCAGTAGGATAACAAAAACTCATTAGTACCCCCAATGGATACAATAAAGGTACATTGGACTAGTAATGTGAAAAATCATCTTGCACCCCTGGTGAAGACAAACTACATATTAGCTGCCACCAGCCTACACCATAAAATCAATGTAGGGTGATCTCATCACCCTTGGACACATAGATGGTGCTTATGGAGCACTCCTCAGCCTGGTAGCCTTATGAGCCCGGAACATACACTCTTAAGGAGTAAAAAATAAAAAGAGACACAGTGGAAGGCAGACTTCAGCAGAAGTCTTTCTGACCACAAAAATAAATTAGAAAACCCAAAAAATAAAGGGGGGAGAGTAGGGTCGTATAAAATGAAACTGCAGAATCCCCACATATTGAGTTCTGCCCCCAAACAGGAAAGAATGTGGAAAAAAACAAGCTTTGAAAATAACATCCATTGATGGGCTACAGGAGAAAAAAAGAGACGTTTTAGGATCTGGCAGGTGCATACGTCAGGCAGGGACTGTGAGACCATGTACACTGTGCTTGGTCTGAATGTTTTTTCTTTTGCTGTATAGAACACTCTGTATGCTGTCCTGCAGCTAGGAAATACCATGAAATTGGGGATATGGAAGATTGGAATCAAAAGTACACAAAGCCCCTCTGCCTATCTGTAAACTCAAACTAAACATCACTATTCTGACGATAGAACATTTCTCATACATACCACAGTGTCCAGTGCCACTGGCCTCCATTTACTCTTCGGCTTGCTCCCAACCTCTTTGACCGTGGCAACCGGATCCTGAAAAGGAATCCCAGAAGAATTAGATTAAACACACAAATCCGTGCTACCACTTTCTTTAATTAGAAATAGGCAAAAACAACCTTTCAAGTAACATCATTGTTTGTTTCCATCACATTACATGTTTTTCTTTAAAGAGGGAGAGAAAAACCACTTAACTGCACATTAAAAATAGGGAAATCACTTCCATTGAAAATTCCCTAACACAGTTACTGTTAAAACATAGCATTCGATCTTGTGTGATGATACTAAATTAATAGTGGAACCAACACAAGTAAATACTAGTAACATGCGATAGGCAGAAAAGTAATTTAAATGTTATTATTGTAGTCTGACTTTTCTAGAACAGTCTGTTTGACATATCAAACTTTATCAGTCTTGGGTAGCCTACACGTGTTTCGACACATGGTCTCTATCAAGGCTGTCAGTTAATGCAAATTATACCACAAACAAAATTAAAAATATAAATATCAATCGATCAATGAGAAATTAAACAAATCAAATAATACAAATTAGGTAGCGTACAGAAATATATACAGTAAATTAATTAATTATACATACCAGAGAGAAAATGGGTATGTAGGTGGATTAACAAACAGAACATGGAGAAATAAAATTCCAAATTTTAGATGATAGTGAAGTTAAGCGAACTGAGTCCCGCACGACAAGAGATAAATGAGAGAGGCATGAGATTGACAAGATTGGCAAGAGTGAACCCGAAGGGGGATGCCGATAAAAGGGGACGAAGTCTAAAGTCCCGAAATAGAGTATGTTGACAAGAGTGAACACGACCTAGGGATGTCCACAGTGAACTGTTTTGCAAGAGTTGGCAAGAGTGAACCTGGCAGAGGGAGGCCGATAAAAAGGGGCGAAGCCTGAAAAACGGTTAAAAAAGACATTAAGATTCGTGAACGCAGGGAATATTGCAAGATCAGGGGATGTGGATTGTCACCCTTGGCATTTGGATCCAGGCCCGGCAGAGGGAGATCCTCAAAGAAAGGCCTGAGCCCGATCGAGGGAAGCATAGGGGTCCGAGCCGCCCGAGAGGGATCCAGTGGTTGAAAAGAGATTTAACCATCAAAGAACCTGATAGCTGGAACGGAACTGTCGGCTTGTGCTGGGAAAACCAGAGTGTGTGCTGTGCTCAGGAGATCCACCTTGTCTCGTGCTCAAAACGTGGGGAAGGAAGACCCCTGGCAATCACATCCTGACTTATTATTTGTGAACACTTCTTTGTTCTACGGCCCTAGCAACATCCTAAAATTCAGAAATATCCTGCTAAGCGCCAGCTGCGACATTGTGGAACTAATAAACCGGCAGCGGAAGTAAAGGTGAAGGCAAGCACTGAGCATCGTCCCAATCCGTTGCGTCGGAAGGGAGATACTGCAACAAAAACAATCAGCGGGCTGGCAGCAAGGCCCTCTCCCGACAGAAGATCCAACTAATGCAGGGTCCTGAGTTATGAAAGACTGCTGACAGGGGAGCCTGCAGCAGTAACAACACTGCAGCCCGCTCCAGCTGCTGGCCTCCCTGGGATGGAGGAGCTCCCTTATTGAAAAATAACCGAACGCACTCGCATCAAGTTGCTGGTGCCCAACGGGGGAATACGCCCGGAGGCTACTGATAGCTGGGGTCATACAGACCTTGACACTCAGCTACTCTGAGAGCAGACACCGGGTGCCTCCCTGCTGAGACCACAGGCCATGCATGTGAGGCAGAAGCACACCATTTAAGCGATATAGATCCACCCCCCCACCCCCACCCCATCCCCTCCAGCATATAACAAAATACTGTGCAGGAACTGACACAGCGCCGAGGACCGGAGAGCGTCCTCTAACCCACACCGGCAGGGCGGAGCAGGGTCGGAACAGCTAACGCTACACCACCGGTGAACCCCGGTAAACCAACGCTACTGGGAATAAGCAGCAACAAACCGGATGTCCCGCTGCAGCACCCCGGCCCCCAGTAGTGAAGTGGAAGAAAGAAACCAGCGACCGCCTAAGCAAACAAGTGCAAAGTAAAGCTGGAACTCACAGCCGGCTGTGTATGAACATTGCAAGTGACAGTTGTGGACCTCCTGAACCATCGACACACACCAGCATGGGCAACATTCCATGCCCCCCCACAAACTCCTGCCTCCTGGATCACAGTGCATAAAACGGACTGAGCTCAAAAGCAGTGTTGAAGGTTTGGAGAGGCTCAAGGCACATATTAAAGGAGCGCAGCCAACACAGATCTTGACTGGGGAAACTAAAGAACGGGCTGTCAAATATATTAGCCATCCCGTGATACCCTACCCGGCAGTGGATCGCCCCTCCCCCCCCAGGAACAGACCCCGACACACTGGGAGTGGCCCATAGTAGAAACTGAGCCCCCTGAGGTGCGAAGGCAGTGCAGGTCCAGAGCCCACCAGAGGAAACAAATATTTAGATCGAAACAGGAAAAGATAGGCAAAGACAACTAGCGGGTGCAGGTCATGTGGCAGGCGTGATTGTGATTAGGGAGACGGTTGGTGACCCCACCTGGCCACCAAAACACTCCTTCCAGTGAGCAAGTGGGAGCAACCGATTTCAGCAGAGCAGACACGTATCAGTAGCAAACTCTCCATACCGGGATCAAGATCAGAGGTGCGGCATGACGAAGGGCAATGGTAAGACATGCGGCCCAACAATGGACTCCTACACGAATGCCACGGCAAAGGCCACTCGGATGGAAGACCAGGGGACTAACGGAAACACTGAAGTGAATCCAGTGGAAAATCGGGATGACAAACTGATGCTGGCAATGCAGAGCGGATTTATGTCTGTCAGTAAATGTCAAGCTGGACGGCATAGTGGCAACAATCAGTTCACTGAAGGTTAAACTAGAAAAAGAGGCAGGACAAACAAAGCTAAATCTAGGATTGGGGAAGTTGAGGCCATAGCTGAACTGAAAACTGAATTGGGCAAAATCGTGTCAAATGTGAGAACCTCGAGTCACGATCACGGCGTAACAATATCCGTGTTGTGGGGATACCAGAGGCAGCATGAAAGGGACCCATGGATTCACCTTCTCAAGACCCTTTTTGAGACTGCACCATTTTCAAGAAACTTTTTGGTGGAACGAGCGCACCGCACCCTGGCCCCGATTCCCAGACCTGGCACCACATCGCAAACCATTATAGCAAGACTACTCAATTACAGGGACAGAAACCTTAACCTAAAACTCTCCAGAGAGAAGGGGACGCTAAGCTACGAATCAAGCAATGTCCATATATATCCAGACTTTCAATCAGAGTCCAGACACAACGGATATCATATGACCAGGTGGAAAAAATTCTCTGTACAAGACACGTACCGTATGGTCTCATTTTTCCGGCCAAACTTAGGATACAACAAGGTGGCCGAGCGCATTTATTTGAAACTCCAGCAGATTGCATGGCATATGTGGAATCGTCCATCCCACGTCCCCCACGGGAAAGAAACAATAACTGAAGCCCTACCCGCGGGATCGAGGACGCACAGTATAACAGGGGAGAATGAACAAAGAATCCTGCCTTTAGAACGCACAGATATACGACAACGTAATTTAAAGGGAAAATGGCACACAGCACAAATGTTAGATTAGATAATACCGGGGAATGTGAGCGTTGGGCATGCTACAGTAAGTGAGGCCTGCTCACAGAGCCCCCCAGGAAAGCTCCACAGTTAGTAGGGGTACATCATCGAGTTTGGGCAGATGGTGAGGGTGGGGGATTGCAAATGGGACAACACAATGGCCTCAAAAGGGCAGTTTTTTAAGGGGAGGGAAGGGACGGAGTTGGGGGATGTTTAAAGTTGGCTGACAGCTGGCGGAACGATACTAGATCTCACCAAAGCAAAATGTACTTTGTGAAGCACACAGACATAAAAAAATCAAATGCGAGATAACAAATGGGCACATCGAAAGGATTGATTTCATGGACTGTAAGGGGGCCTCAATA
This sequence comes from Ambystoma mexicanum, assembly GCF_040938575.1. Taxonomy (NCBI): domain Eukaryota; kingdom Metazoa; phylum Chordata; class Amphibia; order Caudata; family Ambystomatidae; genus Ambystoma; species Ambystoma mexicanum. The sequence goes on along the minus strand of NC_090923.1, from coordinate 1,340,757,540 downwards.
ACCCCATAAAAGCCAGGAAGATACTTGCATATATTGACCGCCACTCATGCAAAAAAAATGATGTTACAAGAAACACACGCACTGGGACCACTACACAAGAACTTCGCCCCTAAGTGGGGAGGACAAAGATTCTATACTGCTTATTCCTTACAAGCCAGGGGAGTGTCCATACTAGTGCACCGATCACTACCCTTCCGCTCCAAATAGACTGTGAGGGAAGATACAGAATAGTGATGGGAGAGTTAGACGGGAAAATGTAATACTGGTGAACTTGTATGGGTCCAATATAGATGACCCAAGCTTTTATAATGGGATTTTTGAGAAACTAGCAAGGGAGGTGGAGGTCCCCATCATATGAGGGAGTGGGGGACAAGGGGGGTGATTTCAACACAGTTCTAGATGTAGTACAAGACAGATCAAAGCCCACGCAATGAAAACCATCTAATTTTGATTAGACAGATCATGGATCAACTGGGTTTGATTGATGCATGGAGAAACGAGCACCAAAGGACAGCTGAATACACGTATTATTCAACTGTACATGACACAATGTCCCGAATCGACCACTGGCTGATCTCAACTTTATAAGTGCGTCGAGGCTGCTAGGCAGCGAAATACTGCCACGTACCCTCTCAGACCACTCACCAGTGGTGTTGATTCTATTGTTGAAGGAAATGCCGAAACCCCGCCCCACATGGAGGATGTCAACATCAGTATTGCAAGACGACTCATTAGTAACGTCCCTGCGAGAGAAAATAGAAGGGATCTTTGAGGCAAATGAGGGAACAGTACCACGATATGCCACAATCTGGGAAATGTTTAAAGTATGGTTACGGGGCACGAATGGTCTATACCACCACTAGGGTACAGAAAGATATGAGGTGAGAAATATGGGCAGTCGAGGGGGACTTACGAGACCTAGAGAACCAATATGGCATAACTAAGGACAGGGCACTGCTGGGAGTCATTAGAGGGAACCTGATTAAATTTTGTGAACTGGCGGATCAGGAAGTACGATATATGGCTAAACCGGCCCAAGCGCAGGTACGGGGAGGGAGACCGTCCTGGGAAATTGCTGGCAGGAGTGGTAAGAGGTGAGTGGAAATCATAACCAGTATCAAAGGGACCAGTTCATAACGGCAGACGAGGCAATAAACAAAGAGTTCTGGAAATATTATATGGCACTATACGCTAATGCGGATGGCAGTACAAATGAAGAGATGAAACAATATCTAACAAAAGACTCCTCCACAAGCCTCCCATCAGAGACAACGGAGGAACAAAATAGACTAGTTATGTTAGAGGAAATAGGACAGGCCCCGATGGACTAGGCGTCAAACTATATAAGGTATATAAAGAAATCCTAGCCCTGTGACTCCTTAAGGTCTGGGAGGAGGCACTAGAGAAAGGACGGCCCCCACCATCATTGTCAGAAGCCGTAATTACAGTACTTATAAAACCAGGAAGGCCACCGAACGACATGGCCTCCTACCGCCCGCTGTCTTTCATTAACACAGACGCCAAGGTTTTCGCCAAAGTGTTGGGGAATAGACTTCTCCCACACATGCAGCGACTGGTGCACCCAGATCAATGGGGCTTCATCCCTACACTGTCAACAGCCCTGAATCTACAACGCTTGTTTGGCATTATTTCACAAATCAACCCAAGTGCAAGGGCAGCAGCGGCGTCTATAGACGCCGAGAAAGCCTTTGACTCGGTTTCATGGAACTTCCTGTTCAGAGTACTTAAACACTGCGGGCTGAGGGACAATTTCATTGGATATGTTTTACTGTTATATACCAACCCAATCACCAGAGTCCTCACCAACGGGATGTTGTCCCAGGAGTTTGCACTATCCTGGGGTACGAGACAGGGTTTCCCTTTTCCCTCTTAATATTCGCACTTACGATAGAGCCTCTGGCCCGAAGGATGCACGAACAACATGCACATAGAGGAATACATATAGCAGGGGCCCCCCAGATAGTATCTTTATATGCCGACGACACATTGCTATATTTACGAAACCGTGAAGAAAAGCGAGGAAGTGTCCAAGTTCACGACACACTCGAGATACAAAATAAATAATTCTAAATCTGAATTATTCATGTTAAGAGAGAACATAACCGAACCTACCGAGCTAATGGGATTGAAATGGGCCTGACCAGCCTTAATTACCTAGGTTTGATAATCTCCTGTAAACAACAGACGCTATACGAGGACAATCACAAAACTTATCTCAATGCGTTAGCAACAAAACTGATAGCATGGACCAGACTCCCGTTGTCCCTACATGATAGGCTGTCCTTGCTGAAAATGATAGTGGTGCCCAAATTTACTTGGGGCGTGCCCCGCTCCCCTTAAATGGTATAATGGGTCCAGGGGTTGCGGGGGTGTCCCCCGCATGTTTTACACGGATCGCGGCACAAAAACCACTGCATTTTTGCAGCAATATTTTGTTACCACAGCAATTTTTGCCGTGTTTTTATCACATGGAACCCATTGAACTATGTTACATAGTAGCACAGGCACAATATGAGGGGCATTGGTATGCACAGGACCGGACCTCAACTCACCTGGTATTAGAACAGTAGGGCGCTGCCCCGCTCATCTTAGGGCAGTAATCCTGGAAGACAGGTACGAGAATTCATGTGCGTTTGACCCGGTACAATGGCAAGATAACACTATGGAATTGCTCAGGGCTCGCCCCAATTTAGGACCCTGATATAAGAAAGGCCTGGGACCCTGAGGGGGAGATGAGCTTGGGTGACTTGTTTCCGGGAGGGACATTTGTGACCCAAGAGGAGTTCACAGAGAAACTGGGGACCAGCCCTGTCAGGCTATTACAATATTTTTCGCATGAGGGCAGCAGCGTGCCGAAGATGGTCCTCATTTTCGCAGGAACCAGAGTCCTGTACATGCATAGATGTTATAATAGCTGAAGAGTTTCCAAAGGTGCTGATCTCAAAACTACATAAGCGAATACAGGCAGGACAGGCACAACAGAATAAAGCAATTGTTAAATGGGAAAGAGACTTAGCAGTGAATATCGAAGAAACCAAATGGCAAAGATATTGTTTATGGACAAAAGAGGTTTCGTTAAATGCACACCTACATCTGATACAGTTTAAAATACTGAACTGATTGCACTACACACTGGTGAGAATCCTGTGATTCTTCCCTGGTTCATCAGATGAATGTATGAAATGCGGACGTGAGAGAGCAGAGTCAATGCACATGTAATGGAATTGCCCAAAGATAGCACAGTTTTGGCGGGAGGTGGCAGAGATACTACATGATATAATCGGAATTCCTCTGGTACTTTCACCATTGAAATATCTACTGGGAGACAAAGGCAAACTAACTACCAAGGTACGTAGGCTATTTAACATGGGGTGCATACTTGTTAAAAAATGTATCTTGATGAAGTGGAAATCCAGGGGGGACCAAATAGCCAGGAATGGTTGAGACAGATGACTTTTGTAAACGAGATGGAAGAAAAATATGTATGGTCAGTCAATGCAACGAGTTGACCTAAGGACATATGGGGCACATTCCGAGACTACCTTAACGAAAGACAATCGAAAGATGTATAAAGATATAGAACAGAAAGTAGATTATCAATATGCAAATCATATCGAAGAAAGTAACTCATTTGTGATAGAAATGTGTTAACTTTGTGTCAGATGTAACCAGTTGACCTGCCACTTAAATAAAGGTTTTAAATAAAGAAAGCCCTATCCCACACTGTTTCTGTAATTAGTTGTAAGGATTTGGCAATAGTTTTTATTTTAGTATAGGCCTTTTTCTTGGACTAGACACCAAAAGGACTGCCTTATTTTTCATTATATGGTCAAAGCTTGCTCCCATCTTAGATTCAGGTTAGGCATTTTTCGCCCCTGCATTTACAGTTTAATAAACACCCTTGAACTATGATCACTTGTGTTTTGTCTTTACTGTTGCCACCATGAGTTCCTTACAGTAGTGATGAATGGTGGAGCTTTGTAAGATTTTGGGTGGAAGAGGTTAAGGCCTGTCTCCCCAAGTAGCCCCTAACCACCTGTATGTGCCACAAGAAGACCAGGGGGCCACCCCGAGAGATCAAGTCTATAAAACAAAAGGAAAACTCCGAAATGAGAAAATAACTTTGGGTGCAGTATATATAGTCTTGAAACGAACAATCCTTGAAATCCATGAAGTATAATAACAGAGTAAGCGCAAGGAAAAATCAAGCGGGAGACCGCCAGAGAAAAACAGAGAAGAGAGCCACGGACAAGTGCACGAGCCAGGGAACGAAAAGGGGCACTGAGGCAGGAATAACGGAGAGAGAGGGCAAGGCAAGGAAACAACAGGAAATGTTGTTGTGGCAATCGGGAGGAAGGCAAGATTGTGACGCACCGCTTATAGTTTTCCACTGTCTCTTGTAGTCGTTCCGGATTGCAAATGCTCAGTGCCATCTTGATGTTCCAACGTCATGGCGTAGTTGCGCGACAGACCCTGATGCCATCTTAAAATGGGCAAAAGTAATTTCCACTATCTCCAGAATGAAGTGGAGGTGTGCAATTGCCATGCCCGGGCACGGCAGTGAAAATTCCTAACATCATGCCCCCCTCCAGATCCTGGTTCATCCAGTTTCCAAGGGTACCACTGATGGAATCTCTGTAAAAGAAAATGGGCGTGTACATTAGAATAAGGTTCCCAAGACCGCTCAGGCGAAGAATACCCCTTACAATCATTAAGGTACGGAAGAACACTACAATCAAAACGAGTAATATATCCAAGCAACTTTGTATTCTGTGGAGTCCATAGCCTGTAGAGGAGGTCAAACACTTCTGTCTTTCTTGTATAGAGGGTTGTGTGATTTTTTGCGATCTGGATAGTTTACGGGTTTTCTGAGATTGCTGGAATGCTTGTGCTGTTTGATGATGAACTTCTTGTAAGTATTGAATTAACTCCTCCACTAAGGGAACTTTAGACACTGTAGATGGTATGTTGTTCAGCCAGCATGGGTGATCCTGTTGGAACCAAAGAGTAGACTTTTCCCTGTGGTTGAATGTTGGGCATTGTTGTATGAAAACTCTGCCAAAGCCAATAGAGATACCCAGTTATCTTGCGTGATATTAGTGTAACATCTAAGATACTGGTTGAGTATCTGGTTCAACCTTTCGGTCTGACCATTGGTCTCAAGGTGATAGCCAGAAGACAATGCTCTTTCTATGCCTAAACATTTGCAAACACGGGAAGTGTATTGAGACCCCTGATACAAGGTAATGGTTTCGGGAAGACCATACAGTCGGAAAACATTGCTGATTCACTGATAAAGATGTCGCTCATTTCACATGCTGTGGGTCTTTTCTTCAATGGTGTGAAGTACGCAAGTTTAGTAAAGATATCTACGGTCACCATTATGGCGGTACAACCTTGTGATACTGGAAGTTCTATTATGAAATCTGTTTCAATCTTTTGGAATGGCTTTTCAGATATGGGTGCTTGTATACGTTTTCCTATTGGTGATCTTCATGGTGTCCTCTTTTGAGCACAGACGGCGCAGGCCGCGGTATGCCTCTTGACAGCAGTAGCCATCTTGGGCCACCAAAAATATCTTTGAAGTAATTCCAAGGTGTTCTGAACACCACAGTGATCGGCTACTGCGGAATCGTGTCAGGTGTAGGATTTCTTGGCGGAGTTCTGAAGTTGGTACTGTGAAACAGGTATGGTATCAAGAGAGACGACAGACAACAGAACTCAAGTTTCAACAAGCTTTATTAAAATGTCAAGATGGTGTAAGGCCTAACTTGCCCTATAACTAACATGTATATTTCAATATCCTAAAGAAAACTAAGGAAAGTCTGAGTCTGTAAGTCCAAATCAAAGTTCTGTCTGTGTCCCAAAACCTATGCTTGCCCTTACATCTTAAAATAAACAAAGTGTGGGATTTGTCTTAACCAAAATAGTGTTCAAAATTAAAGTCTTAGCTGCTCTCAGCTTATGTTCTTTTTGGGCCTTAAACTTCAGACTTAATATAGTTCCAATAGCTGTTAGTCTAACCAATGTTCTGCCAAATCTCGAGGTTCCCTTCCCCAAGTTCAATTTAGCACAGTTCATAAAAAGGGAGTCTTGAGGTTCCCTTCCCCAAGACACTGTTTCTCAGTTCTTTAAGTTCTCAGGCATCCCTTTGCCAAGACTGCACTGTGGTACTCAATTGACTTGCCACAAAGTTTCAGGATTATCACCATCTAGGGCCACCTGGTCTTGGCACATTTGTCGGAACACACGATCCACCCATCACAGGTCACGCAACTAGGAGCCCTGTGCTTCTCCTTGTCTTGATTTGCACTGTAGGTGAACTTCACAGTGGGAAACTCACAGGTCGAGGCGCAGATGTCAGACCACACGGTCCACCCATCACAGGTCGTGCAACCATAAGTTCCTCCCCTTTGGTATCAGATGTTACACTCTGGTACATCAGTCTTTTGCAATTCTTCCCCACATTGGTTTGTTACACTCTTTGCTTTAGTTCTGTGAGCAATACTGCTTTCGCTCAGTCTGACACTCCTTGTCAGTTTATTTACCAATGTTCGTTCAGTGTTTAATATTCCCGTTTTTAATATGCCTTGGTTTTACTTCAAACAATACTTTCTCTCCTGCTATGCTTTTAATATTGCATATTTTCATTCACAATGTGCTTCTCATTCATTCGGTTCAATATTTAAGTCTGTGTAATTGTGTCCAAACAGTAGTATTCGTTCAGTTTGATATTCAAGATTAAGCAATAGTTTTTAAGTAGTGCTTTTTGTTCAGTTCGGTATTCAAGATCGAGTAATTGCATTCAAACAGTGTCTTTCGTTAAGTTCGACCTTTTTGTTCAGTTCGATATTACAAATTGAGTAATTATCTTCAAGTAGTGCTTTTCATTTAATTCGGTATTCAAGATTGAGTAATTGCCTTCAATTATGCGAACTGCTACTTGCCTGCGGTTCCCTGCGAGCGCTCTGATGCTTCTGAGTCCCTTGACTCTCACTGGCTCTTCCCGCACCACCACAACGGTCCCTGTGGCTCCCTCTCACCTGCCGAGACGTGGACCGCTTTCAGTTCTCCCCCTTGCCCAGCACTTCTCTGCATACGCCGGCGACCGGAGCGGCTGCGGTATGCAGCCGTTCGGCTTTCCTTTAGTTTGACAGTACCCGCTGTCCTCTTTCACTGCAATAGGATCCTGGCAGCCCTACAGATATAGGTGTGTATCGGTCACCTTTACTTCCTAAAAATAGGCAAATACTCCCAAAAAATGAAATTAAGGAGTAAAAATACTCCCAACAAAAAAGGAAAACAGACACATCAGAGCATGCCCCCTGCTTTCATCCACACAGCCCTATGATTATGCTTGGACCATTAGTAAACAGAGTTTCACAGGAAGAAGCTCTACTTTTATTACTTCCTAATCTGAAGAGGTAAAAATTTACTTTTTCATGTGCATGAATACCTCGATGCAAAAAGATGGGGAGTAAAATACTCCCACTTCAAAATCTTATCTGGAGCACTGGTTTCCGGCCCTGCACATAACATGCGACTCACTCACTTCTGGACTTTTGGGTCCTCCGGGATAGAGGTAAGTCTCCCGACCTTCGGATCTCCTGCCACCATGTTCTGCTCATGGGCAGCTCTCTTCCTGCACCCCGGTAGCTCTCTCTTCCTACGCCACGGCAGCTCTCTCCGTTTATACTGTGATTTGGGCTCCACCTTTTATACACCTGAGACTTGTTAATAGGTATCAGGTGTATGTTGTCAATTGGTATTGCCTGACCATAATACAGCCAATTATTGGGACATGCCTGACCTTCAGTAGTGGATGGCTGCATACTCCTCTTCCTCGTCCTAGTATTATAGTGGTGTTTTAAATAGGAAACGTGTATTACTCGTAGTCCCCTCTTCTTTGTCTCAGTACCAGATAGGGGTGAATGGGGAGTTATGGGTTGGGATTGCAAATAACTCAAAGGCTGAGGAGGGGTCAGATAGGTCAGTGTTAGGCAAGGGGGGGAGGTTACCATGTCTCGCACCCAGGTACTCTCTCCCCAATCTCGAAGGGCCCTCCACCCAGGTGATCTTCCCTAGCTTGTCCACTCCAAGGTCAGAATCCAAATGCGATGGCCCTTCCCTGGCCACCTGAAAAGAAGATCCCCGAGGAGTAGAGGTGAGAATACCGCCAGGTTTCTCACAGAGCGTACACTTTCTCCTTGTCAAAGAACAACCCGTCCTTGAAATATAACGTGGCTTGCAAAGAAATGTCAGGGTGATCTTCTCCTGTAGCTGTTGTATCAAAGTGTCAATGACGAACCCGAATGTGGATTGCGGTAGTTTCTTACCATGTGTAGGTGGTTCTCCTGTTTCAGCAAAACCATTTTGGAATAGCGTATTAGAGATCAGATTTGTTGTTCCCGGTATATGTGTTATTTGGAATAGGTAGTGAGAAAAAAAGGTGGGCCGACCTGGCTTGCCGACTGTTCTGGCACTCATAGGTTTGCAATAACTGAAGAATCTGGTTATCTGTTCTTATCTCCACTGGTTTGTGTGCTCTCAGAGTTAAGTGTCTCCACTCCTGACAAGCTAGTTTTATAGCCAATACCTCCTATTCCAATACAAAATAACTTCTTTCTGCGGCTGTCATAGTTTTTGAGAAATACACCACGGGATGTTCGCCCTTCCCGTCCTGTTGCTGCTTGAGAATGGCCCCTACTGCAAAATCAGAAGCATCAGATTAAAGGATGAATACCTACTCATACATAGGTTGGTGAAGGTGAGGAGCTGTGGTTAAAATCGTCTTTAGTTTCTGGAAAGGCGCTTCTGTCTTTTGACGCCTACGAAAAAGTGTGCGTTTCTTCAGCAGATTTGTAAAGGGTAGAACTACCTCAGAAAATCCACAGATGAACTTGCAGTAAAAATTGGTCATACCTAAAAATCTTTGTAGTTCTTTCACTAAAGGTGGGTCTATCTTTTGTAATCTAGCTTTCAATTTCCTTTGGTCCATCGTAATCCTTTGGTTGGTTATAATGTATCCCAGATAGCGAACTGAATCAGTGTCAAAGATGCATTTCTCTGGTTTTGCTTTCAGTTTATGGAAATGCAGACATTGTAAAACCTGGCAAACGTGTTGAATGTGCTCTTCCGGTGTTTTGGAAAAGATAATATCATCCAGATGAAACACAACGCTGTGCAGAAGAAGGTCTGAAAGAATATGGTCCATGAAACTCTGAAAGATTCCCGGGGCATTTGCCAACTCAAAAGGCATAACCTGACCTAATGCTGGCCAAAGGGGGCCGTGAAAGCGGTTTCCCACTCATCTCCAGATTTGATTCTTACCAGATGATTAGCTCCCCCTTAGATCGAGCTTGGTAAATATCTGAGCTGATTGTACTGCCTCTAAGATATCAGGAATGAGTGGAAGAGGATATGTATCCTTCATAGTAATGCAGTTCAAGCCCTTGTAGTCAATGCAGGGTCTCAGTTCTGTATTGTCGTTTTTAGGAATAAAGAATAGAGAGGCTCCCCCTGGACATGGATTCGGTAATCAGACCATTCTCTAAGTTTCCATCAAGGTACTCCCTTGGAACTATTTTTTTAGCCAGGGCCAGTATGAACATCAGACTGAAAGGAATGGTTGATCCAGGTATTAGATCTATAACACAGTTGTTAGCTCAAAGAGGTGGTAAAACCTCGTCGGAATAAAAGGAACAAGTTACTTACCTGTAACTGTTGTTCTCCAGCATGGGTCTGGCATGGATTCACATGCTCCCTGGAGTCCCGATCGACGCAGTAGAATCTTGTGAAGGTGTGCGTCGACCTCCACGTAGCAGCCCTGCAGATGTCGAGCAGGGGCACACCAGACAGGAACGCCGTGGTAGCAGCGATCGCTCTGGTCGAATGGGCTCTCGGACGGTCGGGCAGCAGTCGGTTTGCCAACCGGTGACAATGCATGATGCAGCCGGAGAGCCATCTGGAAATGGAAGTCTTCAAGAGAGCCTTCCCTTGATTCACAGACCCAAAGTTCACGAATAGCGGTGACGTCTTCCGAAAACTCTTCGTGCGGTCCACGTAGAACTTCAGCGCTCTAGCTACATCCAGTGAGTGCAAAGTCCTCTCGGCCGGCGTCGATTGCGACGGGAAGAAAACTGGTAACACCAAGGGCTCGTTGAGGTGGAAGTCAGATGGCACCTTGGGCATGAAGCAGGGGTGCGTCCTAAGCACTACCTTTGTGCCATGAAAAGTCAAGTATGGAGGCTTGCAAGATAGGGCCTGAATCTCTCCCACTCGTCGTGCAGAGGTGATGGCCATGAGGAACGCTGTCTTCCATGACAGGAACTTCAAGGGCGCCGAATGCATAGGTTCGAATGGGGTTCCCATGAGCCTGATCAGCACCACATTAAGTTCCCACGCCGGGGCAGGATCCTTCACCGGCAGGAATGAACGGAATAGTCCCTTCATAAATTCCTTTACCAGGCGATGAGACCACAAGGACGATCGTCCCGTAGTCCTGGTATATCGGGAGATGGCAGCCAGATGAACAAGTTACTTTCTTACCTGGTAACGTTCTTTCGATGGGATGGTCCGACGACATATTCCATATCTATGACAGGTAATGTCCACAGCTGTGCTGCTTCGGAAGATCTTTGGCGTCTGCGTCCTGCGTTGATGCGCCGTCCCCGAGGACCTCCTCCGACGGCCGACGTCACCCGATGTGATAAGTAGGACGCACGACGCCCGTAGCCTCAGTTATAGTTTTTTCCCAGAACATGTGCCACCAGTTTTCTGCCAGTCAGACACACAAGGCCTTGCGGAACGCAAGCTGCAATCGCAAAAGAAATTCTGCAGCGGGGAAGGCACGGAGGGAGCGATATGGAATACGTCGTCAGACCATCCCATCGAAAGAACGTTACCAGGTAAGAAAGTAACTTGTTCTTCGAGGGGATTGGGTCCTCCAACGTATTCCATATCTATGACAGACTCCCAAAGCAGTACCAAGCAAGGAGGTGGGAAAGAATTTAGAATACAAATTTAGCATGCCCAATCAAATTGCGGAATAGAGAACTGCCTTGCTAAAGGCCAGATCTTGCCCTCTGATGGAATCGAGGGAGTAGTGACGTACAAAAGTATGTACTGAAGCCCAGGTGGCTGCATCACAGATGTGACGAATAGGAACTCCCCTCTGCAGAGCAGTAGACGCAGCCACTCCCCTGGTAGAATGGGCCCGCAAGCCAGCCGGAGGATCCTTACCCGCCAAGCGGTAACATTCAGAGATAGCTAAAATAAGCCAACGAGACAAAGTCTGTTTCGTCACAAGTTGTCCCAAACGCTTTCCAGCGTAACCAGTGAAAAGTTGATCGTCCACCCTGACCCGGTACATGCGCGAAATATAAAAGCTCAACGCTCTCCTAGGATCAAGCCTATGGGGCCTCTCCTCTTCCTTACCAGGATGTGGAGGAGGATAGAACGCCGGAAGAACAACCTTCTGGCTCAAATGAAATTCCGAAACCACCTTCGGAAGAAAAGAAGGACGAACTCTAAGGACAACCCTGTCCTTATGAAACACAGTGAAGGGTGGCTTAACTCAAAGTGCCTGTAACTCAACCGCAACCAAAAACACAGTTTTCAGAGTTAACAGCCTCAAAGGGCAAGAATGTAAAGGCTCAAACGGAGCACCCATAAGAAACTTAAGAACAAGGTTCAAATCCGAACCTGGCACCAGAAAAGGTGACGGAGGGAACACATTAGTGAGCCCTATCAAAAACTGCGAAATTAAAGGAATTTTAAAATAGGAACACTCTTCAGACGAGCGCTTAAATATGGGCAGCGCCGCCAGGTAACCTTTAATAGTCCCCACTTGCAAGCCCCTGTGGGCCAAAGAAAGCAAAAAAGACAGAACCATGGGAATGTACACATTCAAAAGGATCCACATTCTGAACTCTGCACCAGTCGCAGAACTTTCTCCAACGGCAACGGTACAGAGACTTAGTTGCTGGCCGCCTGGCCGAGAGCAACACCTCCATCACGTCTTCAGGGAGGTCCCAATCCTTATACCTCAACCTCTCAGAAGCCAAGCGTGAAGATTGAGGGATCTGACCTCTGGATGGAGAACCTGACCCCCCTCCCGTGAGAGCAGATCGTCTCGGTAGGGAAGACGACATGGAGGGCAGATGGACAAGTCTAGAAGGTCCGGGTATCCCGTCCTACCGGCCCACGCCGGGGCAATAAGGATCATCCGGGAACCGAACCTCCGCAGCACTTGCGGGATGACGGGGACTGGAGGAAACGCGTACAGCAGTGGGAATGACCACTCCACCACAAACGCGTCTCCTAAGGCTCCTTTTGGAGGAAATTCCCGCGAGCAAAACCTTTCGCACTTCCGGTTGACACTGGAGGCGAAGAGATCCACTTGAGGGGTCCCCCAAAGGTCGAAGATCTCCAGGAGAATCTCCTGAGCCAGCTCCCAATCGTGAGAGATCAAGCTCTGCCTGCTCAGAGCATCCGCCGTCTTGTTGTCGTCTCCGCCCAGATGAACAGCCGAGATCGAAACTTCCTGCTGGATGACCCAGAATTCGAATTGCATCGCCTCCCTGCACAGCGGAAGTGACCCTGCCCCCCCCCCCCTTTTTGTTGAGGTAGTGCATGGCCACCGTGTTGTCCGTTAGAATCAGGACACTCTTTCCGCGCACAGTCGGCAGAAAAGCCTTCAGGGCTAGCCTGACGGCCTTCAGCTCCAACAGATTGATATGGAGTCTGGACTCCGACGGAGACCAACGACCGCTGACTGTCAACTCGTTGGCATGAGCTTCCCATCCCGTGAGGGATGCGTCCGTCAAGATCGTCACCTCCGGCCAGGGCAGCCAAAATGGGGCCCCCTTCATCAGATTGCCCTCGACGGCCCACCAGAGAAGGTCCTGGGCTACCGAGGACGGCACCTGAACAGGGTCCGACAGCCTGCCGGAGGACTGAGACCACTGGAGCTTGAGTGCCCACTGCAAAGTTCTCATCCGCAGACGAGCCTCTGGCACAAGAAGAATGCAGGATTCCATGAGACCGAGCAGTCTCAAGAACTCGGACGCTGGGAGATCCTGGGCAAATTGAAACTTGTTCACCATCTGCTGAATGTGAAGAGCCCTCACCTGAGGAGGAAAACACTGCCCCAGGGACGTGTCGAGCACTGCTCCGATGTACTGGAGCCGCTGCGTTGGTGTCAAATGGGACTTCTTTAAATTGAGGGAGAAGACCAGCCTGTGAAGGGAGTGGCAGGTGACGGACAGATGATCCAGGACTTGCTCGGGAGAGCTCCCCCTGATCAACCAATCGTCCAGGTAGGGGTAGACGTGAATCCCCCCTTTCCTGAGATGAGCTGCCACCACCACGAGCTTGGTGAAAACCCTCGGGCCAGAGGTCAATCCCAACGCCAGGACCCGAAACAAAGTGCAAGTCGCCAACCGCGAACCTCAGGCACTTCTTGTGCTTGGGATGGATCGGCACATGGAAGTAAGCATCCTTGAGCTCGAGAGACACCAACCAGTCCTGAAGTTGAAGGGCCTGGAGGACTTGAGAAAGAGTCACCATCTTGAACTTGTCCTTCCTGAGGAGTTTGTTCAAACCGCGCAAGTCCATGATGGGTCTCAATCCCCAGTCTTTCTTCGAAATCAAAAAATAAGGGGAATACCATCCCTTGTTCCTCTCCGCCACAGGCACCAGTTCTATGGCGCCTTTCTCCAACAGGGCTTGAATTTCCTGCGCAAGGAGCGGATCCGGACACTTCAAAGAGAGGTTCCCTGGTGGATTGTCGTGAGGCCTCTGCCGAAAAGGAGGACAGTAGCCGTGGGATATGATCTCCAGAACCCACACATCCGAAGTAATGGCTTGCCACTCTACAAGAGGCTGCGCCAGCCTTCCCCCAACCGGCGAACCATGGGACCTGGCCTCATGACTGCGTGGTAGCGACTGCGGCGTTGCCTGAGGGCAAAGAGGCAACTGCCCGAGCGGCCTTGGCACCTCGAGTACCTTTGCTTCCACCTATGGCACTCTTACGATGGCCTCTTTGACTGCTAGCTCCCCTCGCTTTACTGAAGGACGAGTAATAGAGAAAGGAACCACCCCTCCATTGCTGTCCCCTAGGACGAAAAAAGGCGAGGTTGGCGAACTGCAGCGCCCAACGACTTCGCTGCAGCATTGGAGGTCTGCCACCTCTCAAGGCTCTCGTCAGCCTTGCTGCCAAAAAGGTGTTCACCGTCAAAGGGCATGTTGAGGAGCCGGGACTGCACATCAGGAGCGAACCCAGACTTCCGCAACCATGCAAACCTGCGCATTACGGTGCTCGCCGCCATGGACCGGCTGACACAATCCGCCAAGTCCAAACCCGACTGAACGGCCTCACACATCCTGAACCATAGCAAGGAAACCATCCCGTTCGTCCCCTTCGGGAATATGTTCAGCCGCTAATGCAACACAGTTCCACAGAGTGTGTGTGAAACGAGACAAGGCACATATGGAGTTGGCCGCCTGAAGCGCCATACCCCCGAAGAAAACACTTTCTTTGCCCAGCCGTCAAAACGTTTATCGTCCCTATCCGGAGGGATGGTAGGATACGACTTCTGCTTTGCCGGGGCCGTAGCCGCCTGCACCAGCAAAATCTCCAGGGTGGGGTGCCAGACAAGTAGCAGGGGTCGCTACTGGCTGGACGGTATTTTCGCGACAAAGACTTGCCCACTGCCGGGAGACTCTCCGGAGGAGTCCAAGCCGCCGCCACCCTTCTCTGCAGAGCCATATGAAAAGGCAAAACCGGGTCAGTGGGTGGACCGAGATCAAGGATGTCCGTGAGATCAAACTGAACAAACTCCCCTGGGGGAGCTGACCAGCCCAAGTACTCGGTAACCCGAGACATAAGACGCCGATATGAAGAATCGGCATGAGTGCCAGGCTCCGGCCTACAAAACTCCACCTCCGGAGAGGTGTCCAGTCCACTGGCATCATGCACCGACTGCCGCAGGTCATCAAACTGACTATGGCCCGAGATAAGTTCATCCGGAACCGTAACCGGAACCAAGCCGCCATCAGAGCCTTCATCACCCTCAGAAATGTACTCCAGGTGGGGAGATGAAGACCACTGGGGACCAAAGCAGTGCCTGACCTTAGCCAAAGCCTTTCTAGGGGCAAACCCCGTGCCACGGGCCCCCTCCGACACCACCGCCTCAAAAGGCGTCGAGGGCGCCGAACGAGTCGGCGTCGAAAGAAAAGGCGTTGACGTCAGCTGCAGCGCCGCCAGCATCGGCGGCGTCGACGCAGGCCTCGAAGCCGGAGCTCCAAGCGTGTCTCTCAACGACCTACGCGCCGACGGCATCAACGACCCCCTCGGAGGCAGAGCCTCGAGAGAAATCGTCAACGACCTCGGCGCCACAGGCGTCGACGTCTTCTTCGAAGGCGGCACAGGATCACGCGGTCTCGAGCGCATCGAGGACCGGGACCTGGAACGGGCATGGCGAGAACGGCTACCCTTGTCCGAGCGGGACCTCTCCCGCGAGCCGTGCGGACCACCCGAGCCCGAAGGCGTACGAGCGGTGTGTCTTGACCGGTGCCGACCGACCCCACTCGGAGGCGCGGACGGACCGGTGCCCTGCGATTCAAGAATCTCTAGCATCTGCTTCCCGAAGGAAGCCCATTCCTCCGGTGTCGCTTGCATGGAGGGATAAGCGACCCGCCGACGGGCGGAGTCCTCGGAAGAGGACGGGGAAGGCGACCTATGCCAGCGCTTCCGGGAATGCCTCGAAGAGGCAGAGGAGTGGCGAGACCGACTCCTGGAAGGAGACCCACTGGACTTCCGATGATGACGCAGAGAGTCGCCCCTCGAGTCATCCGTAGAAAGCCCCGCAGACCTCGACTCCCGGGGCTTAGACACACGGCCTACCGACAGCTTCTTCTTGCATTCCCGCAAGGCCTTTGCCGTGAGCGACTGTCAGTCGACACAGTTGTCCGTATCGTGGGCCTCCCCGAGGCACCAGAGGCAGGCGTCGTGCGAGTCTGTGACCGACATCTTGGACCCACAGTCCCCGCAGTTCTTGAATCCCGGACGCTGGGTTGAAGATGAGAAAGACATCACCACGAACAGGTCTTCACACAAACCGAACAGGTTCAACGAACTGAGAATTGAAAACAGCAAACTCCATCGAGTCGAGGCGTACCGAGATTCACGAAGCAAACACGTTCGCGGAAAACACGGAACTGAGGCTATGGGCATCGTGCGTCCTACTTATCACATTGGGTGACGTTGGCCGTCGGAGGAGGTCCTCGGGGACGGCGCATCGACGTCATCGACGCAGGACGCAGACGCCAAAGATTTTCCGAAGCAGCACAGCTGTGGACATTACCTGTCATAGATATGGAATACGTCGGAGGACCCAATCCCCTCGAAGTATTTTTATGGAGGCGTGGGCCAGTCCAGCTTTGGCCAGCGACAGTAAGTACGGCAGCACTTGAGGGGCCGTAATCCGCAGAGGGTTAATCTTCTGTGCACAGCACCAGACAGAGAACCTCTTCCATTTATAACCGTAACACTTGATTGAGGACGCCCTGGCCTTTGCAAGAACCTCTCTGCAATCAGCCGGGATATCGTACCCTCCAAACTCTAGCGCTGCAGGAGCCAGGCCTGCAAGTTCAGCGACTGTGGATCGTGGTGTAGAATGGCGCCTCCTTCTCTGGAGAGAAGATCCGCGTCCGCCGGCAGCCTGACTGGCGGGGACGTTGACAAGTCCAGAAGGTCCTGCACCTGGACTTCTTGAGCTGGCTGATGAGGCGGAGCAGCAACGGCAATGGAGGGAACGCGCATAGAAACAGGCTGTCCCAAGGGAACGAGAAAGCATCGCCCATGCTCCTCGGCTGTGGGAACCTGCTGGTGAACCTCTGGCACTTGGAGTTCGTCGCCGTCGCGAACAGGTCGATCTGGGGTTTGCCCCATCGTTAGAAGAGTCGATCCACTTGATCCTGGCGCCGTTCCCACTTCCTGCCAGGTGGAAGGGAACCAGAAACATCCCCTGGGAGACGGCCCCGTGCCACAGATCCTGGGCCTCCTTGGATAGGGCTGGGGATCTGGTGCCTCCCTACTTCCGTATGTAGTTCATCGTGGTGGTGTTGTCGGTGAAGATCCTCACCACTTTGTCCTTGAGGGACAGGAGGAACGACTTGAGCGCCCAGAACACTGCACGGAGCTCCAAGATGTTGATGTGAAGAGACCTCTCCTCTGGGAGCCAAAGGCCTCTTGCGTGGAGATCTCTGGTGTGGGCTCCCCAACCCTCCAGAGAGGCGTCTGTAGTCACCGTCTACTGAAACGCCGGGGTTTGAAAGTCCGTGCCCATCGTGAGGTGAGCCCGGGTGCCCCAACATAGGACCGCCCGATGGAACTCCTCGTCGAGGGGGATCCTGTCCTCGAAGCAGTCCCCCACCTGAAACCAGCGGGCGTTGAGGAACTCCTGTAGCGGAAGCATCCAAAGTCTGCAAAGGGGTACAAGGTAGATGCATGAGGACATCATCCCGAGAAGGGACTTGATGGACCTCACCCTGGCCACGTCCGTGGCTAACAGTTGCCGTACCATGCCCAGGATGGTTTTATTCCTCTCATCTGAGGGGGAGGCAAATTGCTCCACTGTATCGAGCTTCGCCCCCAAAAACAGTGCTACTTGCGACGGAACCAGGTGGGATTTGGGGTAGTTGATGGAGAACTCCAGTTCCGTGAGCAACCGGATGGTCCTCGCCGTATGATGGACAGCGAGTTCCCTTGACCTTGCACGGATTAGCCAGTCGTCCAGGTAGGGGTAGATGTGGATCCCCTGCAGGTGCAGCCTCGCCGCCACTGGTGCCAGGCACTTGGTGAAAACCCTGGGTGCCGACTTTAATCCGAACGGTAGGGCTCTGAATTGGAAGTGGCGTCCTCGAATCACGAACCTGAGGAACTTCCTGTGCCTTTCAAGAATGGGGATGTGGAAGTAATTATCCTCCAGGTCCAGCAACGATAGGAAGTCGCCTTCCTCCAGCTGTCCCAGTACGTGCTGGAGAGTGACCATCCTGAATTTCTGCGCCTTGATGTATTTTTTTAACCGACGCAGGTCTAGGATGGGACGCCAACCGCCTGTCTTCTTCCTGACGAGGAAGTACCTTGAGTATACTCGGGAGCCCCGGAGCCTCCTGGGGACGAGCTCGATGGCACCTTTCTTGAGCATCGCCTTTACCTCCAACAGCAGTTGAGGGATGTGATTCTCCTTCCTGGCCACGGGAGGAATGTGAGGGCACTTCTTTAGGAATTCCAGCGAGTGCCCATTGGCCAGGGTGTCCAACACCCAACGATCGGTGGAGATTCGTCAGTCGGCCTCCCATTGGGGTGCTTCGTTGGGGGCCCGACCACCCGGCCGGGTCAGTCTTGCTTGGAAGCGGCCTTGCCTCCTTTGCCTCCTTGGCCTCCTTGGCGACGACGGCGGGAACCCCCTTGCTTGCCGCGACCTCTGTAGGCCTCCCGAGAAGAGGAGCGGGCCGCCTGGTGGTAGGTGGAGGAGCCACCGCTGGATCCTTTGGAGGCACCCTGTCTGCCTCCAGAGCTCCGAAAGGGCCGTCGCTGCTGAAGCACCCCCCCAAGGGCCCGGGCCGTCTCCGAGTCGGTCTCGATGGCCTGTAGAGACTCATCCACCGCCTTACCAAAGAGGTTGTTGCCGTCAAACGGCATGTGCAACACTCTGGCCTGGACTTCCTGGTGAAAGTCTGTCGCCTTGAGCCATCCTCGTCGTCGGAGGCTAACTCCGTTGCCCAGTTGGCGAAATCCGGTATCGGCAATATCTGTTGCCACCGTAATGGCGTGATCCGACGCCACCTCGCCCTCCTGCAGAATTTCTAGGGCCTCTGCCCTTTTGTCATCAGGCAGGAAATCTAGCAGGGGAGCAATCTTGAACCAGAGCTCCCTGTAGTAGCGCGCCACGATCGCTAAGGCATTGGCCGCCTTAATCGTCGTCGCCGCCGCCGAGATGACTCTTCGTCCCATAGAGTCCAACTTCTTACCCTCACTGTCCGGCGGGGAAGTGGAAGTTGAAGCCGTTGCGCCCGCTGCCTTCTTCTTAGCCGCTGCCGAGACGACCGAGTCTGGCGTGGGCGGGGCCCTGAGGCCCAAGGGGGCGGCATCGGGGACTCGGTACTTCTTCTCGTACCTGTCCCTCTTGGCGGGTGTCATGGCAGGGTTCTTGAGGACAGCAAGCCCCTCGTCCCAGATGTCGTCGAGTAAAGGCACCGCGAGGACCGTCTTCCTCTTAGCCTCTCGTCGTTGGTACAGAAACCCCTCTTTTTTCTGTTATTCAGGGCAGAGCTGGATGAGCTCGGATGCCCTGGTTATCATGGCGTGGAAAGAGCCAACCTCGTCGGCTGGGGACGCCCGCGTGTGGTGACGACAGGATGTCTGCTGTGTCATCGCTGCTGTCCTTGTCCGTCCCCGTCGCCGTCTCCTCTCCAGGCAAGGGGGATGAGGGGTCCACCGGCCTCGCGGGCACGAAGGGCGGAGACGGGTGGACTCTGCTCCGCTTATTCGCTGGGTTTCCCATCGGGCCTGGTTCTGGATCCTCTGTCGGGTCTGTGGTAATCTCGTCCTTATCTCAGTACATAAGGATTGGATTGCCAACAAAATGGCTGCCGAGCTATCCTGGGGCTCCGGCAATGGCTGCGACGGACGGGATGGGCGCTCCACTGGGCCCTGTTCGTCGTCCTCGTCGCTATCTTCGATCACGTCAGCAGAGACCGTCCGCTGGGATCGAACCTTCTCGAACCTCTCGTTGAGGCCTATGGACCTTTCTTTGAGGCCTCTCTCGGTCTCCACCAGTTCCTCCTCAGAGGCTGATTCCGAGTCTGTAACGGCCACTGACCCCCCCTCTTTTTCAGCCAGGGGCTTCACGGGGGTCTTAGCCGTGGGCTGGAAAGAGGATTCCCTCCGCGGCGGCAGGGATACTCTAGGCCCAGAGGCCGTTTTCATTGGCGTAGTCTCAGCCGGCTCCGCCAGGGTGGCAGAGAACACTTCGGTAGAGGCCTTAGCCGGGTGGATCAAGGCCCTCACCACCTTAGGTGCGTCCTGGGCCTTCGCCTTGGGGGGAGGGTCAACACCTCGCTCCCCCTTCGAGATCGACCGGGTCCGCTCCAGCGGTCTACCCGGGTTCTCGGACTTCCTCTTCCCCGAACCAGAGCGCTGGCTTGTGGTCGAACGTGCCGGGGACGTATCGCCCTGCTTGGCAACCCAAGAGCCCGACCTTTCGGCGCTCCCGGAGCCCGCGGACCCGCAGTGCTTGGCCTTCTGTTGGGCCCCCGTCGCCGGGGCGCCCTCAAAGGACTTAGAAGCCTGCTCAGACTTCTTCTTTGCCTTCTCACTGGCTGTGCCCTTCTCCAGCCAGATGGCAAGGCGGGAAGGACGATCTTGTTTGGTCCGTTCCGAAAGGTTCTTGCAGAACGCACAGTCCGTGTCCACGTGCGTCTTGTCCCCATGGAGGCAGTAGAGAAATCGCAAATGCTCGTCCTCCTTGAAAACGTTATATAATCCACATCCAGGGCAGTTCCTGAACAGCTTGGATCCGGGCGTCAAGCTCCCTTTATCCTGGGCCATGTCCGTTGAGGTAGGCCGCAGATCTTCCGGAATCCTCCAAGAAGTGTAAACTCGACGAAAACTTCACCCTTGAGGGGCGTAGAAGAATTCTGAAACGGGTCCCCGTTATCGGAAGTAGAAACGGTGGAGCTTGAGGCTCAATTAAACCAAAAAAATGAGAAAATCTCCTGAAAAAGCGTGAAAACGCAGTAAAAAACTCGAGAGCTAAACACGAGGACTCCCAACACTTGAGCGTGCGGTAAAAATCTGAGGATGGCTGCCAGAGGCGGGGCTTAGGGAGAGGGCAATCATTGGCTGGGGGCAGTATGACCCAGAGATCAGTGATTGGTTACTTCTAAGAAAGACAGATCAGAAACGAAACTGATACTGATTTTTTCTTTACTGAGGATTCCCAGCCTGACGACGGGGAATATTCATGAGCATGTGAATCCATGCCAGACCCCATGCTGGAGAGCTCCTGGTACTGCAGATACTTTGTTGGTACCAAATTGGAAACCTGCAGTGCACGATTGGTTTAGGTGTACAACAAAGGTGGAGCCGTTTCCTTGTGGTCAGCAATCGCCAAACAAGTGGTTACACACTTTTTAGAACCCATGAACAACGATCTGGTCGTCCAGTTGATGAATGGATTGTGCCATTTTAAGCAAGGAATGACCAGGATCTCCGGGTAACAGCAGCAGTTATGAGATCGAATGAAATGCTGTGGATAGACGTAACCATGTCCACCGTATTTTCCACGCTAGGCCCACTACTTAAAAGGTAGTTCATCAACTCCTTCCGCAGGGAGAGTTTAAGTTTTCTTTGTTATAGGGACACCCATCTTTTGGGCACAAGATTTGTCCATGAATATAACAGCCGCTCCGTAACCCACCCTCCCAATGGTCTCGATATTCAACCCTTGCAGCAAGACAAAATGCATCTTGATCACTATTAAGGAGGTAGATTTTATATCATGGGAATACATTGTTCCATAAACACAGGCACTGTTAGAACTCTCCCGGACAAGGGTCCCTTCTATCAGTGGGAGTGGCGTTTTCCATCTCTCGATGAGGAGCCAAAGGACATAATCGTACTATATGATTTGAGGATCCACAATACGAACATCAACCTTGACTTCGTCTGTGTCGTCTTTCATCCTCTGATAGTGGTCCTCTGGCAGCCCGGATCTGCATGGGTTCTCTCCTGTTCTATTGTCGTCCAATGTGGAGAAGGGATAAGGCACCATTTGTCACAGCGCGCCCTCCGTGGTGACTCTGGAACAAGTGGAGACTGTGCCGCCATTAATGTGCCATCACGTTTCTCGCGTTTCCAAGATGGCCGCCTCCATTGGATTCTTATTCACTTCTCCTCCGGCAAACGCAGCGTTGCAACCCTTCTCCTTTGGGCCACACGCTGCATCTTTTCCTTCCTTCTGAGCGTACGCTCAGTCTTCTTCCCTGGTCATCTCTCCCTGCCTTCCCTTTTGACCTAATTTGCTGGCTGCCTTCTGCCCTCCTCTGCTTTGGTGCTTGCTGCCTTTGCCCTTCCTTGCTTATTATTCCTCTTACTGCCTTGCTGCCTTATTCCCTTTCTGCGACGCCCGCAGGCTTCCTCCTGCTGGCTATTGGTCTTGGAATATCACTCTCCAACTGGACATCATACTTACATACCGGCTTACATCTGCTGGGATATCTCCAACTTTTCTGTTTTTTTTTGGCATAGTGGTTATTCCCCTTCCCGGCTTCCCCAGAAAGGAGTCCTGTGCTCAGACATTGGCTTGCTTATTACTCACCTGCTGATCTGGCATAGTGGCTTCCTTCCGTGGCAGACCCTATCTCCACAAGGAGAGAAGAACACCTAAGAAGAAAAAGAACTTAAGGACACCCCAGCAGGAACCCTCGTCCTCTTCATCATTCGACGACTCAGGTGAGGAGGCCATGAACAAAGTCACTGTTAACCGGGACAGATATCCCATGCCTTTGATAACAGATATCATGGAAGCAGTTCAATGAGCAGGGGTTTTCTCGAAATTAGATCTTCGAGGAGCCTATCAACTTCTTCGAATTAAGGCCGATGACGAGTGGAAGACCGGCTTCCGGACACCTTACGGCCACTTCGAATATAGAGTCATGCTGTTTGGGATGGTGAACGCTCCAGCGTTCTTTCAAGGATTTATGGATCGATTGTTCTCCGATTATTGTTCTATTCCGTAAAAGTGTATCTAGACTATATACTGGACTTTTCGGCCTCAAAGCAGCAACACCAACAACAACTCATGGGGGTTCTTCATCGTTTCAGGGAACATCAGCTTCTGGTGAAGCCAGAAAAGTGTATATTCGAGGCCACTACTGTACCATATTTGCGGTATATTCTATCTGGTCAAGGCATCTCGATGGATCAACGCAAGGTCTCTGTACTGCTTAAATGGCCCTGCCCCTCGTTTGTCAAGGACGTCCATAGGTTATTGCGCATTGGAAATATTTTTCGCAAATTCATCCAGGGATTTTGTGACATCATGCGTCCCATTTACAGCCCTACTCAAAAAGGACATTCCCTTCACATGGGGAAAATCTGCCAAAGCCGCTTTCCTAACTTCTTAAAGAGAGGTTTTGTTCTGCCCCTATTCTGCTTCAACCTGACCAAATCTTCCTTTCATCGTCGAAG
Source organism: Ambystoma mexicanum (assembly GCF_040938575.1). Lineage (NCBI taxonomy): Eukaryota > Metazoa > Chordata > Amphibia > Caudata > Ambystomatidae > Ambystoma > Ambystoma mexicanum. The sequence goes on along the minus strand of NC_090923.1, from coordinate 1,340,734,259 downwards.
CTGATGTGTCGGCAGCGGCTGTAGGAGCTGTCTTCAAACAGAAGGTAATCAAATCGAACATCCTGTTGCATACTTGTCCAAGACTCTAAATTCCAGTGAATGCAAATATTCTGTTAGTAACAGAGAACTATTGGCAATCAAATTGCCCTGTGAGGGATGGCGCCATCTACTACTGGGAGCCGGTCATCCATTCGAGGTGCGTACCGACCATATAAATCGCTGCATCTTGCAACAGATATAATGTCGCAATGCCAGACAAGCACGATGGGCTCATTACTTCACCCAATTTCATTTTTACCATAACCTACATCCTGAGGAGTCAAAACACCATAGCAGATGGTTTGTCTTGCTACCATCATAAGGAAGGTAACAGACCCCTGATTCCAGAAGCGTTGTTTCGCAGGAGTCTGTTTGTGTACTCTGTTTCGTTCTTTCTTCAAGATCTTAAAGAAGCCTCAGCCAGAACGCACAGCTCCTTCAAAGACAAGACTCCATTGACAAAGAGAGAAAGCCTCTATTTTCATCAAGATCGCCTGTATCTAGCATCAGTGCCACTTCAACAAAAGGTTTTGACATGGAATCACAGCAGTAAGGGGGACAGTCATAGGAGCTATTCTGCAACTGTAACGCTCACCTGACTCCCACGGAGGCGCCGGCCTGGTTTGCGCTGCGGTGGCCTCTTCCAGGGTGGTGCGCAGGACTCGGAAGATGGACTGGACCAGGCCCCCCAACTCTTGCTTGCCTGGCTCGCTGAAGTACCCTTCTGTAGGCGAAAATAGGGGATTAAGGGTGTGCAGGGTAAGTAATCGGTCTCCCTCTTTCCCCTCTCACTCTCCTTGACACCCCTCTGTGATTCAGCGCAACAGCTCACCTTAGGGTCTGGAAGGGCGAGCTCTCCATCCTGCCTCTGATGCAGGGGCGCGTAGATATCCAGTTGCTTCACTGGATTTTCGGATTGGTGAGAAGCAAACTTGCTTGGCTTCCAGGTAAGTTTTTTGATTAATGGTTCCCCTTGTGTCCATGCGTTAATGTTCTAACGCTAATGTCTTTTTCCCCATAGGGGCCGGGGTACGGAATGCCGGGGAGCAGGCACCGACCCGAGATGAAAGGTGAAATCCTTGTGGAAATCAGGTAAGTCTTTAATGAGCGTTTTGATAATGTCTTTTCATTTGCCCATTAACGCTGATGTCTTTTTCCCCTTAGGGGCCGGGGTCTGGAACTGCCTGGATGCGGCGCGGACCCGAAATTAAAAGGGAATGACCCAACAGGTAAGTCTTAACATGGAGTCTTAGCTTCCCTTCTCCCTTCTTTCTCTCACCTTTGTTCTTGTCTTTTTCTCCCTAGGTGCTGGGGAGCGACTGTGGATCCGGATGGTCGCTGCTGGTGGAGGCGCCCTGTAAAGGTGAGTAAATGCAGCGCTGCAGCAGTCAATGCGATGAGTTTTTAAAATAAATGTCTTCCTTTTCAGGATCGTTGGCGAAATGTCTCCAGGTTGCAGATTTAACAGGTAAGGTCTTTTCCTTCTTCTGTTCTCTTGTTCTATTCCTCTGCAGGTGATCAGGATGCTGGCAGGCGTGGAAGAAGTCAAGATGCAGGAGCAGACACGGTGAGCGTCCAGCTGCTAGATGCAGAACAACGCGAAGCACGTGTGGCTGATCGGGTGTGGTTTAAATAGCCTTGGAAGAAGTTCCTGGAATGTGTCCTTCCTCCAATCAGGTATGTATCCTTCCCCGACCACACCCGGTGGTAAAAGAGTCCCACAGGAAAAGTAGTTCTGGCCTCAAGATGGCCCGGCTGTTGCAGCATGGTCTGGATCAGGTAAGTTTACACCAAGCACCTTTAAACACAAAGTCATCTTTTATGAGCCTGGCGCCTTCGGCGCCAGGACTGTTGTCCAATATGAGCCTGGCGCCAAAGGCGCCAGGACTGAGTCCACGGGGCCCCTACTTGGGGCTGCTGAGACTCCTCCCGAGGGCATGATGCCTGCTTCCGGGGGTGCTGGGCCGGTCCTGGTGCTCCGGGGGCAGGTATCATGACAGCACTCCCCCCCAAGGCCCCTCCCAAGGTTGTTCTTTCTGGAGGCTTAGGTTTATTTGGGAAATTCCGATGAAACCTTTTCACCAGCCGAGGTGCATGAACGTGGTTGCTGGGTTCCCAAGACCTTTCCTGAGGCCCATACCCTTTCCAGTCTATTAGATAGAAAAGTTTTGACTTAGAGATTTTGGAGTCCAAAATGTTCTTTATCTCGAATTCAGGCTCCCCATCTACCTGAATTGGTTCTGGTGGCTTTATTAATCTGGTTCCTGGTTGCACTGGTTTCAAAAGTGACACATGAAAAACAGGGTGAATCCGCATGTTAGCTGGTAACTCGAGCTTGACTGCCACTGGATTAATGATAGCTTTGATCGAATAAGGGCCTAGGTATCTTGGATTAAAAGTTCGAGGTCCCTTTAGCGATAAATGTTTTGTGGCCAACCATACCTGATCTCCAATTTGGTATGAAGGCGCCTCTTTTCGATGCAGATCAGCATTTTTCTTGTATTTCTCTTTTGCGTGTTGCAAATGAGCAGTTGCATTCTTGAAGGCTTGAGTTATAGTAGAATGCAAGTAGTCTACTGCAGGCATTTCAAGACTCGAAGGAGAGTCCAGGTCTGAAGTATGAGGGTGGTGTCCATATAGTGTGTAAAAGGGGCTTTGCCCAGTTCCAGAGTGCACCGAGTTATTGTACGCATATTCAGCCACCCATAACAAATCCTTCCAGTTACCCTCTGATTGGTGCAACATACACCGTAGGTATTGTTCAAGGGTCTGGTTCGTTCTCTCCGTTTGACCATCGGTCTGTGGGTGGTGGCTGGTTGAGAGTCTCACGTCGATTTGTGCTAGTTGACAACACTTTTTCCAAAAATGGGAAATAAACTGGCTTCCCCGGTCGGAGACTAATATGGACGGGAATCCATGCAAACGGATAACATTTTCGATGAATACTTTTTCAAGGACCGCAGCTGAAGGTAACCCTCTCAACGGGATAAAATGAGCCATTTTTGAAAATAGGTCCACCACAACCAGAATGGTATTGTATCCGTTACAAGGGGGCAGGTCCGTGATAAAATCTAGTGATAAAGTGTGCCAAGGCGCTGGTGGAATGTCTAAAGGCTGAAGAAGGCCGGCGGGTTTTGTCTTTTGGCCTTTGTTTTGGGCACAAACTCCACAGGACATCACAAAAGACTTAATATCCTTGCGCCAGGAAGGCCACCAAAATTGTCGTTTAATTTTTTCCTCCGTCTTGGCAATGCCAGGGTGTCCTTCCATCAGGGCATCATGGTGACGGGAAATAACGAGGTCTTGCAATTCTTTTTCTGGTAGAAATAAACGTCCTTGGAAGTAAGGTAGGCCATTGTTGACCGAAAAGTAAGACCCCTTTTGGATCCAATCCTGTACTGCGGTAGCGTCCATGAGTTCTTTTACACGTGCTTGAATGTCCTCGAAGGTTTGTAGTGAGGTTAATCCCAAAATTCTTTGCTCGGGAATGATTGGTACAGGTTCTGAAGTAGTGTCCAATTCTCCCATTCCAATTCGAGATAAAGCATCCGCTTTGCCATTCTTACTGCCGGGACGGTGATTACGAAATCAAACTCAGCAAAGAACAACGCCCATCGGAGCTGACGTGACGATTGTGCTTTGGCAGTCTTCAAATATTGTAAGTTCCGGTGATCAGTGATCACAGTGATGGTGTGCCTGGCGCCAAGAAGATAATGCCGCCAAGCCTTAAAGGCGGACTTAATGGCCAATAATTCCTTATCGGTAATTGCATAATTTACCTCAGGCGGTGAGAACTTTCTGGACCAGAATGCTACAGGATGTAGTTGGTTGGTTTCAGGGTCTCTCTGAGACAGTACAGCTCCCATGGCTAAACTGGATGCATCAGTTTCCACTATGTATGGGAGATCGGGACGCGGGTGCTTCAAAATAGGTGCAGAGGTGAATTTTGCTTTTAATTCCTGGAAGGCCTGTTCCGCTTCCTTGGTCCATTCGAAACGTTTATTTTTCCGTAAGAGTGTTGTGATGGGTTGTACCACACGCGAAAATTCCGGGATAAATCTGCGATAAAAATTGGCAAAACCAAGCATGCTTTGGACCCCTTTCACCGAACTAGGAGATGGCCATTTAAGGATGGCCTCCACCTTTCTTGAGTCCATTTGGACCCCTTTTGGCGTCAGGATGAATCTGAGAAACTCAACCTCGGTGGTATGGAAAACACACTTTTCCAGCTTAGCAAACAGTTTATGCTGGCGTAATTTCTCAAGGACGGCCCGGACATGCTTTTTGTGATCAGATTCCGAAGAGGAGTACACCAGAATGTCATCGATATATACGACAACACAAACATCGATGAGTTCCCGGAGGACATCGTTCATGAAGAACTGGAAAGCTGCAGGCGTGTTGCACAACCCGAAAGGCATCACCTGGTATTCGAATAGTCCGTATTTTGTGCGGAAGGCGGTTTTCCATTCGTCGCCTTCCTTTACTCGTACCAGATGGTAAGCCCCCCGGAGATCTAACTTGGAGTATATGCAGGCGTCCTTCACTTGGTCAAGGAGTTCAGGGATCAGAGGCAAAGGGTAACGGTTTTTGACCGTTATCTGGTTTAATGCGCGGTAGTCGATGCAAGTTCTAAGGTCGCCTTCTTTTTTCGGCACGAAGAACAAAGACGAGGATGCCGGGGACTTTGACGGGCGAATAAAACCATTGGCTAGGTATTGATCCAAATATTGTCTCAAATGCAGGTTCTCAGGTTCGGTAAGGGCATAAATCCTGCTACAAGGGGGCTGTGCACCTGGCACCAGATCGATTTGGCAATCGTACGATCGGTGAGGAGGTAAAGTATTTGCCTGTTCCTTTTGGAAGACGTCCTGAAAGTCCTGGTATTCCGGAGGTAATTGCATGGAGGCAGAGGTTATAGATGCTAAATGAATCTTCGGGTTTTCTGGGTAACAGGTTTGTGCACACTCCGGGAAAGTTATTCTCTTAGCTCGCCAATCAATTCGAGGATTATGTGTCTCTAACCAAGGGATTCCAAGAATAACCTGAAACTGTGGAGCCTTGATTACATCAAACACAACTGCCTCCCGATGGCTGTCAGGACCAATAAGAGTCACCTCAGTAGTGGAGTGAGTTACCGGTCCAGAGGCAATTTCAGTTCCATCGACTGTGTGGATGACATCTTTGCTGGTTTTAGGACGGAGTGGGAGGTTTATCCTAGAGACCAATTCTCGATCCACATAGTTTCCAATAGCCCCACTATCGATGTATGCCTTAATTGCATGCATGCGCTTAGGCTGTTCCGGATCTACGAGGACCATTGGCACGATGAAATGCGAGGTCTGAGAGTTAGTTTTCAAGCTCGGCAAGCGGACCCCTACGCTTGTCGGGCAGAGGCGTTTCCCGAAACAGAGTCTTCGAGGTTTTTATCAGCGGCTCCCACCGCCTTTCTGGGCGGTTTTGCCGGGCAGTCTCGTAGGAAGTGTTCTGAGTTCCCACAATAAAGACATAATTTTAACTGTCGCCTCCTTTCACGTTCCTTTTGAGTTAAAGGTCCTTTAACCCCTCCAATTTGCATAGGCTCAGAGACATCAACACCCTTGGGGTTAGCGTGGGTCTTGACCAACACCCGGTTTTCTAACCTGGACCGATCTGCTTTCCTGTTTTGAAGTCTGTGATCCAATTGGACCACTAAGTCTATATACTCTGTGCACTCTTGAGGCGGATTTACAACTTGGGCCAAGACATCTTTAAGTTCTCCACGTAGACCTCGATAAAATAACGTGACCCTTTTATCCTCAGGCCATCCCGATTCCACAATCAGTCTATTAAAGGTTGCAATATAGGATAGGAGGTCCTGATTGCCCTGTCGCAGGGAGAGAAGTTCGTCATCCAGGGCCTGCCCCTGTAAGTGTCGAGCAAATAACCTTTCCATGCTTGCTTGAAATCCCTGAAAATCACGGAGAATTGGGTCATCTCGAGTAACCAGTGGAACTGACCAGTCGGCAGCGCAGCCGCTGAGATATGACAAAACAAAGGCTACCTTGGTCTGATCATTAGGGAAGGCCCCAGGTTTGCACAGGAAGTGCAAACGACACTGATTCATGAATACGGCCAATCGTTTAGGGTCCCCAGCAAAGCGTTCGGGTGGGGCCAGCGGCATGTTTCCAGGTAGATTTATCTGCACAGGATTACTGGAAACCACAGGAGCGGGGTTCCCTCCGGAACCGGGTAGAGGAGTCTGTCCAGGTTGACTCAGCAAAAGCTGTCTGGCCAGGTCATCAGTTCTTTCTTTTGATACTATTAGTTCCCTTCTGAGGGCATTAGTCTCCTGCCGAGAGGCATGTACTTCGGCCCGTAATTCCCCCAGTAATTGGGCCAACTGATCAGTCTCAGACATGTCCATAGCGCCTGGGTGGGATTTTGTAGGAAGGCTTCGCGTTCTGTAACGCTCACCTGACTCCCACGGAGGCGCCGGCCTGGTTTGCGCTGCGGTGGCCTCTTCCAGGGTGGTGCGCAGGACTCGGAAGATGGACTGGACCAGGCCCCCCAACTCTTGCTTGCCTGGCTCGCTGAAGTACCCTTCTGTAGGCGAAAATAGGGGATTAAGGGTGTGCAGGGTAAGTAATCGGTCTCCCTCTTTCCCCTCTCACTCTCCTTGACACCCCTCTGTGATTCAGCGCAACAGCTCACCTTAGGGTCTGGAAGGGCGAGCTCTCCATCCTGCCTCTGATGCAGGGGCGCGTAGATATCCAGTTGCTTCACTGGATTTTCGGATTGGTGAGAAGCAAACTTGCTTGGCTTCCAGGTAAGTTTTTTGATTAATGGTTCCCCTTGTGTCCATGCGTTAATGTTCTAAGGCTAATGTCTTTTTCCCCATAGGGGCCGGGGTACGGAATGCCGGGGAGCAGGCACCGACCCGAGATGAAAGGTGAAATCCTTGTGGAAATCAGGTAAGTCTTTAATGAGCGTTTTGATAATGTCTTTTCATTTGCCCATTAACGCTGATGTCTTTTTCCCCTTAGGGGCCGGGGTCTGGAACTGCCTGGATGCGGCGCGGACCCGAAATTAAAAGGGAATGACCCAACAGGTAAGTCTTAACATGGAGTCTTAGCTTCCCTTCTCCCTTCTTTCTCTCACCTTTGTTCTTGTCTTTTTCTCCCTAGGTGCTGGGGAGCGACTGTGGATCCGGATGGTCGCTGCTGGTGGAGGCGCCCTGTAAAGGTGAGTAAATGCAGCGCTGCAGCAGTCAATGCGATGAGTTTTTAAAATAAATGTCTTCCTTTTCAGGATCGTTGGCGAAATGTCTCCAGGTTGCAGATTTAACAGGTAAGGTCTTTTCCTTCTTCTGTTCTCTTGTTCTATTCCTCTGCAGGTGATCAGGATGCTGGCAGGCGTGGAAGAAGTCAAGATGCAGGAGCAGACACAGTGAGCGTCCAGCTGCTAGATGCAGAACAACGCGAAGCACGTGTGGCTGATCGGGTGTGGTTTAAATAGCCTTGGAAGAAGTTCCTGGAATGTGTCCTTCCTCCAATCAGGTATGTATCCTTCCCCGACCACACCCGGTGGTAAAAGAGTCCCACAGGAAAAGTAGTTCTGGCCTCAAGATGGCCCGGCTGTTGCAGCATGGTCTGGATCAGGTAAGTTTACACCAAGCACCTTTAAACACAAAGTCATCTTTTATGAGCCTGGCGCCTTCGGCGCCAGGACTGTTGTCCAATATGAGCCTGGCGCCAAAGGCGCCAGGACTGAGTCCACAGGGCCCCTACTTGGGGCTGCTGAGACTCCTCCCGAGGGCATGATGCCTGCTTCCGGGGGTGCTGGGCCGGTCCTGGTGCTCCAGGGGCAGGTATCATGACAGCAACCTTAGAGCTCATCGGAAGGAGCTTATGATGGCCCTCTATGTGTAAAGACATCAAGGAATAGGTTGGATGATGCCCTGTGTGTGCCCAGTGTAAATATGTGACAAGCAAACCTATAGGATACTTAGAGCAACGATCCACCCCAACCAGGCCCTGGAGTCATGTCTCCACTGACTTTGTTGTTGATCTTCCCATGTCCCAAGGAAAGACGGCCATCATGGTCAATAGTGACTCTTTTACCAGGATGGCTCATTTTGTTCCTCTCTGAGGGCTTCCCACTGCTCCCGATATGGGAAGAGTCTTCTTTCAAGAGATCTTTAAATTACATGGGACTTCCAGAATGCATCCTCTCAGATAGAGGACCATAGTACATGTCACTTTTCTGGAGCACTTTGTGCCGACTGTTTGGTATTGAGAGAGCCCTCTCCTCAGTATACCATCCCCAGACCAATGGGCAAATAGAGACTGAATGCCACCATGGAGCAATACCTTGGATGTTTTTCCAACCTCCAGCAAGACAACTGGGTAGAGCTCCTGCCGACAGACAAGTTTGCCTATAACAACGCTATCCACTTGGTCATTGGTATGAGTCATTTCTACTGTAACTACAGTATATATCCACACTCCCTACCTATTTCTACTTATCCTCCATCCTCGATACCATCTATTGACACCCTGTTGGAGAACATTCTCAAGCTCATAAGAAGGCCTATGGTGACCTATAAGACAGCAAAACAAGAAATAAACAACAAGCTGATAAACCTTGCAGAACTGTTCCTGACTGGGAGGTGGCAACCAAGGTCTGGCTTTCAACTAAATTTCTACCAAGATGGGTTCGGCCGTCCAAGTTATCGCTGAGATACTTCGGCCCATACGACATACTAGCCAAGATAAACCTTGAACCCTTCTGTGTGAGACTACCCAAGTCTCTGCAACAACTACACCCGGCTTTCCACTCCTCTTTTCTGCGCATGTATGTTCCTGATATCCACTCTCGCTCTAAGTGCTCCTACCAGACACTGATTCCACCTCAGACAGACGAATAAGAGGTCTCTCATATCTGTGATTCTAGGTACCACAAGGGTACACTTCAGTACCTCAATTGTTGTACAAATTCCATCGTCTTCACCCTGGCAAACCCGGCGGAGTCTGGTATTGTAGGGGGCGTACCGTCACAGAGCGCCCAACGTGGCGACTCTGGAAGTGGAGACTGCGCCGCCATTGATGCGCCATCACGTTTCTCATGGAACGTGGATTAGCGGTCTATGCTTTTCCAAGATGGCCACCGCCATTGGATTCTTATTCACTTCTCCGGCAATCGCAGCGTTGCAACCCTTCCCCTTTGGGCCACACGCTGCATGTTTTCCTTCCTCCTGAGCGCAAGCTCTGCCTTCTTCCCTTGTCATCCCTCCCTGCCTTCCCCTTTGACCTCATTTGCCGGCTGCCTTCTGCCATCCTCTGCTTTGGTGCTTGTTGCTTTTGCCATTCCTTGCTTACTATTCCTCTTACTGCCTTGCTGCCTTATTCTCCTTCTGCAACGCCAACAGGCTTCCTCCCGCTGGCTATTGGTCTTGGAATATCACTCTCTAACTGGACATCGTATTTACATACCTGCTTACATCTGCTGGGTTATCTCCAACTTCTAGTTTTTTTTTTTTTAGCCTTGTGGCTTTTTCCCGTTTCTGGCTTCATCGGACTGGAGTCCTCAGACCTTTGCTTGGCAATTGCTCACCTGCTGATCTGGAATAGTGGCTTCCCTCCATGGCAGACCCTATCTCCACAAGGAGAGAAGAACATCGAATAAGAAAAATAACTTAAGGACACCCCAGCAGGAACCCTCGTCTTCTTCATCATTCAACGACTGTGGTCCGAGGTGGAAGGGGGTTTTGACACCAGTGCACTTGAGGAGGAGTACAGTGTTTTTTGCCGTTCCAATTTACGTTCTTGCAGGCGATACTCCATCTGCAATACAAACTTGATCAGGTCATCAAATTTAGGAGGCTGCGAGGCTCTGGCTAATTCGCCCTTCAGTTTGTCTAACAGACCGCTGCGGAATAGGGTAAAGCAGGCTTCTTCCAGCCATGCTATTTATTGAGCCAACTGCTTACATTTTGTGATGCAGGTGAGAACATCCAGGTTTCCTTGAGCAAAGTCCAACAAGGTATTTTGCTTGCTGTATGATAGTTTGGGTCTATCAAAGATGCAGGAAAAGGCTGTGAGAAACCCTCTATAATCGTCCAGAAGAGGATTATTGGCTACTACAAATGAAGTGGCCCACAATAAAGCACTTCCAACCAAGTGGAATATCATAAACCCCACCTTGGCTCTTTCGGTGGGAAAGGAAGCTGGTCTGAATGCACGATACAGGCATCCACAAATTCTTTGTCTTTTTTTTAATCCCTGTGGTATTTTTCGATTGTGGAACCTCTATATTGGGAAGTCTTCAGAGTTACTTCTCGTTTAGTCATTGCTTGCCAGAGCACAGCATTCTCAGCCATTAGATTCTGATCTCCAAATAATTGTCCTTGGACAGCCGCCACCAACTCTTGCATCTACTCTACTTCTTTTTGTTGTTTGGGGCATCGCAATCTGTCAGCCACAGGTGTTGCCTTAGGAGCTTGTGAGGTTTTGGGTCGAAGAGGTAAGGCCTGTCTCCCCAAGTAGCCACCCAGCCACCTGTATGTGCCACAGGAAGGCCAGGGAGCCACCAAGAGCAAGTCTCCAAAACAAAAGAAAAAACCCAAAACTGGGAAAATAAACTCTAGATGCAGTATAGTGTAATAATAGAGTAAACTCAAGGAGTAATCAAGCAGGAGACCACCAGAGGAAAACAGAGAAGAGAGCCACAGACAAGTGCATGAGCCAGGGAATGAAAGGGGCACTGAGAATAACAGAGAAAGTGGGCAAGGCAAGGAAATAGCAGGAACTAGCCTTGTAGACATAGGGAGGAAGGCAAGATTGTGACGCATCGCTTACCGTTTTCTGTCGTCTCTTGTAGCCATTCCGGATATCAAATGCTCAGTGCCATCTTGACGTTCTGACGGCATGGCATAGTTGCGCGACACACTCCCAACACCATCTTAAAATGGGCAAAGGTCCTTTCCACCATCTCCAGAGTGAAGGTGAGGTGTGTAATTGCCATGCCCGGGTGCAGCAGTGAAAACTCCTAACATCATGCCCCTTCCAGATCCTGGTTCACCTAGTTTCCAAGGGTAACGATGATGGAATATCTGTAAAAGCAAATGGGCGTGTACGTTACAGTGAGAAACCAGACGGTGTCTCACTTACCAGTCCTCAGGGATCTGTCATCCAGGTGGCCGGGGCTATTGGATCCAGACCCCAGGGGTGGACCAGTGCGGGAGGATCACCTGGATGGGGGATCCTTGTGGAGTGGGTGTGGGACACCTAATGGCGAGAACTCCCCCCTCTTCCCTGCACGAACGCATATACATTCCCTTTACACACTAGGGAAAGACTCGAACATGTCCCGGTGCCGTGGTCAGGCAGAATCAGGCAACTGAAGTCTGTTCCAAGCCCAAGTGTGCTGCCTTGTCCCGTGATGAAAGCGTGGGGAAGGGGATCCAACTATCCAGTCATCCTGATATACTTTGTTATCTACATCATTTCCTCCACTGTTTATTGTTTAGAAGTAGGGATTGGCAATAGGTTTTTTAGTAAAGGCCCTTTTATTTTGACAAAGACAGTACTAGTACTGTGTTATCTTTATTTTTGATGGTTGTAGCTTGCTCCCATCCTTAGATTTAGGTTCAGACAGGTGTTTTTCCAACCCCCTGAAGTTCAATAAACACCTTTGAACTGTGATCACTTGTGTCTGTCTTACTGATTGATACCATGCCTACCTTAGAGTTAGAATAAGGTTCCCAAGACCGTTCAGCCTAAGAATACCCCCTTCCAATCCATAAGGTACTGAAGAACACCACAATGAAAACAAGAGTAACATATCCGAGCAACTTCGTATTCTGAGGTCCTGTTTGCCCTTTGGTGGCGTGGATCTGCCGCTTGCTTCTCAATCTGGATTGTGGTCACACGCCGGCTTCCCTTCAGGACCCAATATGGAGAACGCTGCCTCTTCGAACTGCTCAGCGCCCAGGAACTCTCTTGCAGCTCCTTGTCTCTCTACGGCACGTCTTGCTCGTGTACTGAATTTCTCCTTTTGTCTCGGCGGTCTCCTCTGCTCCACCACACCGGTACGCGTCTCCCGCGCTCGTAACCTTTGCATAGGAACCAACATCTTCTCCTGTACTGCCACACTCAGTAGTGCGCCTGCCATCTTTAAATGTCCTGCGCAGAGGTGATTCTGTAAAACAACTAATCTGCACAATGAGCATCGGGCTCCTGTTACCTTGTATCAACTCCTTCATCCTACTCATCTCAGTACTTGGGTGATTATGGGAGTTGGAGTCTATGGCTGTCATTGAACATATAGCGTTTAGATAGTTTTTCCTCAGTGGTTTTACATGAGAGAACAGTTTCACATAAAGATATATCAGAAGCAAAAAGGGTTTTGTTGGAGCTTTGTAAGTTTAGGTCATAGATGGGGGTTTGACCTAAACAATATTGGGAAGAGGCTCCGTTACTAACATTTCCATAGATCATGGATGCTTGTGGAGTTGGGTATTGGTTATTAACCAGGGATTGGTAAGGGGAATACCAAGTTCTATCTGGCAGATCACCCTTACCTCCATTAGGGTTCTCCCCCTTGATCCTCCCTCAGATAGGCCCCCCAGGATTTCGATCAGTAGCGTCTGCCTCACCCTGGCCATGTAAAGGGAGGCTTTCCCTCATGGAAGCAGTGATGATAGTGCCAAATTCATCACACCTGGCTATAGGGAATCTGTACTCATTGTCGGTACTGACCTTAGTAGCCCATATGTCTACTGTCTCGAAGTACAGTGGGATTGAACATAGGCCAGACAGAAAATGTGATTCCAATAGCTATTGTTTGTGGTTTTTTGAAGGACAAACCAAATAAAATCCCTTAGGTTATGAATGTGCCATAAATGTTGGTCAGGATGGTCATTCACCATGATGTTTCTGAGTTCTAGGATTAACTCAAAGATCAGTGACTCCTGTAAAAGTTCAAAGGAGTCCAAAGCAAAAGCTCTATCAGTTCTCGTTAAGCCCGGGTTCTGGTCCCTTCCAGCGGCTTAATACAACAAAGCTGTAGCTTGTATGTGCCGGTTGGTTGAAGCAAAACAATGAATTATGTGTAAAATGTCTCATGATTCTTTTTGTCAGTACTCTGGGTTCCTCACAGTCTTAAAATGCAATCTCTGTATGTTCCTTGGCAGTGTTCCTGTGTAACTAGAGTACAGTAGAGAGACCTTCAGCAAGGTCTCAAGTATGCACCATATTCTGTTGCCTGGCTCACCAGTTCGTGCTACCCTCCAAACAAGGTCCAGAGCCACAGGAAGACAGACGGCCCCCTAAATTATCTGTGAGGTTCTTAATAGGCATCTCGCTACCTCTTTTTCTCAAGGTCCTATGCCTGCAGCTGCCAAACCCAAGCTGCATTTCTTTCTTACCTTCATGATATAAGCTCATTCCCAGTATTCCTTTACCTAGAATTCTGCTCTGGCTCTTAGCATACCTGCTCTTCCAAATGCCCATTCCTCCAACCACTTTGCTCATACAACCTGTGAATACAGGAGTACACGGTTACCTTAATCTCCTTCTCCCAAATGCTTCCATGACCTTCTCTTCAACCTTTCTCTACCTTTCACTTACACCTCCTCAATTCTTCTCATCACTACCTCCTCCAAGCCCCTCTTTCTTAGACACCTCCAGGGCATTTTTCTTTGCCATCTCATTCTTGGATCTGCCCAGCACCTCCTCCTTAGTGTCACGTACAAACTCTTCCATCTTTTTTTCTTTTATTGTATCTAGTTTATTACAAACTTTTCACAATTATCACAGTACATTCATCCAATCCCTCTGAAGTAAAAGGAATAAAATAAAGAAAAAGAAAAGTAGTGCTTTCCACATATGGCTTCTTTTTCCCTCGAGTATATCCATTTAATTACATTTGAGGTGTTTTTAGTTTTTCAAACATTGCTTCCAGGAATTTTACCCATGCAAAAGTAATATTTGCATTTTAACCCCCATACACGAGTTCCCACCACTTTTCTGCGTTTAGCTCCACTTTTTCAAACACTCTCTGCTTGTTATTAGGACATTTCTTCAGGTATGCAGAGAGTGTTAAATTGGCCACAGTTATTTTTGGAGAGAGTGTGGGGGGCAGAAGTTGCTCTTTTTTCTTCGGTCAACCTCCAATCGTCCGCCCACAAAATCCCTTTTGCACAAGTCAAGTTTTTGCATAGGATTTCCTATGAAATCCCCAAGTCCTGTAAAATGGTTACACGACGATTCGGCGACTGGTTTGAAGCCCAGTCGTTCCGCTCAGGATTTTTAGTCTTGATTATGTCAAATTGGGAAGGGCTGTTTATCATGATGTTTTTTTAAAGAGCTGCAATGCCTTCCATGTTACTCTCACGTATAATGATGGAAGGCCTAACTCTTTGCGGATGACTGCCACAATAATGGCCTTTGGTGGGTGCAATATTATTTTCCAAAAGAAGCCTTCCAGATAATCCCATATTTCCCAGTGTAGTCTGAGACATGTCTCGGCCCCTATACGCGAGAACTGTTAGGGAGAATTCTCTGTAAGGCTCATTTCCCAAACCTAGCGAGTCCCCCAGCAGCTTTGCTGGATTTTTGGGGTTTATTTTTTTCTCTCCTGCTAAGAGTGAGATTCTGTTGTTCCCACTCTTAGACATGATTTGAGGTGTTCCTTTTAACTTTCCATGTGTTTTATGGGCTATGGGGTCTTTTACTCCATAGGGTCTCATGTGTTTTTTTGATGTGGGTTACACAGCACCCTCCGTGACGTAACCCAGGGGTGTCGTAGCGACCCCCCAACATAGACTCCATACCCTGGGACTGACTACTGTCTCCCAGGGCATGTAAAGTCACCATTGGCTTTGCTAGTCCCAAATTTTGAACAGAAACCAGTACAAACCATCATATTGACGACGTACTGGTCGGGGCAATTCGATTGCCCCGGGGTCTGTTGTTCGAGGGGGCACGTCTCCGTCCCCCCAGATCGAGTTTTGGCTGGTGGCAGTGGATACTACATTTTATATTGGACCGCGAATATATCTCTATCGGATTTTCCCATTGTTCGAGGCTACCAACTTTAATTATTAATTCTTATAGCCTCGAACATACCGCCGGTTTATTTAATTAATATTAATTCACCGGTTGGTATTTTTTGCCAGAACTCGATTCTAAAATGGCATTTGTGTTCTCTTCTGTGACTCCAACCCAAGTCGAGCCCTTTGTTCCACTTTTTGGCGGGATTCTCCACAGAAGCCTCCAAAAGTGGTGCCACTCTGTCTGGGTACCACAGGGGGTGCGGGACGGGGTTTAGGCACCCTGGACTGAGTTACCTTGGTAACTCAAGTCGCACTCTTGTGTGATTGGCCCAATTGGTGAGCCAGTCGGCTCACCACTTAGCATATTTGATTGACAGCTAGGCTGAGAGAATGGGGGTGTGCTGCATAAAAGCAGGGCTTTGGGGACTGGAACTTCAGAAGTCGCCACAGGACCTAAGAATCCGAGGAGGGAGAAGCTGAGCCGACCTGCAACGACCTGCAACAACGACGACAGAGGAGATCTCCAGTCCGGAGAGTCTTCTTCCTTTGACTGGTGGGGATAACCAGTTTTGCCTTCTTTTCACCTTCCTGGAGCATCTCGTGGCCGCCTTGCCCGTGCCAAGCACCCCGGCAACCGGAATACCACGGTTTACCACTACCGCGAACAAAAGGGTAGTACCTTTTAACCGGAGGACTCCGCGGCTGGTTTCTTCCCTGGCAGTGCAACGACCTTCATCTTTCCTCCACGGCGAGACCTCTTCTTCCTCTGGACGAAACACCAACTTGCACCTGCTGCCAGGAACAACTGTCCCCGCTGGAGCTCCCTTCACACTTAAGGTACTGTGTGCCGCCTGGCTTCCCTTGCGACATATCGTTCGGGGTGACAGTAAAGCCTCGACTTTCTAACCTGGGCTAGCCTGGGACAACCTAGCTAACTTTTCCTGACTTGAATTTCATCCTTTTTGTGCGAACTATCTACAAGACTCTCTGGGCATAACCCCACTGTGTGAACTTGAACCCCTTCTGCTTGCTCTCTCCAAGAGTGGGCCTTGCAATTGACTTCCTTGCTCTCCAGTAGAACTCTGCCTATCCTGCCTTACTGTGGTTCCTGGTAAAAGTATTGAAACTTGTGTGCTTCCTTAACTCTGCCTTTTTCCCTCCCTTTCTTTACAACTTATTAGAGTGTCATCTTATGTTAAGCGCTCACCTCTGTCTGAAAATAAGGGGTGTTTCTAATAAGTGAATAGGGTTGTATATATATGATAGTGACTGTGTGTTGAATTTACTTACCTCGTTTTTGCTAGTGTAAACTACAAGTGTGTTTTTAAATAAATAATTATATACTTTTACACCAAAGCTCTGGTCAGTGTTTGTTTGTATTACTGTGTCCCTGCCCCTATTGTGTATACTCTGCATACTGCCTAACTCTTTTTGAGGGAAGTCTGACTGCTCAACCACAGCTACCAAGTGAATCTGTGTGGTACAGACTGCTACCAAGTGGGTTTACTGCCAAACACCTGTAGTTTTAAATCATTTGCAGTGGTCCCTAAGGGAACTGCACAGGTTTCTGCCTAACAAGAACTGGAGCAACCTTTTGGTTGCAGAAAATCACCACTGGTTGAAGAGAACATTTCCCAAATCTGTGGTTGATCGTCATTCCCTTAGAGGTTAGATATCCAACTTTCCTCGATTTGGCTGGATTTATCCTCAAACTGTTTTTATTTACATACTTTTGTAGGGTTTCCAATTTTCTTTGCAGACCGATTTCTGTCTAGTCCACTAGCACCAGATCGTCTGCATAGAGCAGCCAAACCAAGGCTGATCCATTTATCTTGGGTGGGAAAGTTGTAGCCGCCAAAGCGATCCACAAGTCTTCAACAAAAAGATTAAAAAGTATGGGCGCTAGAGGACATCCTTGCTTCAGGCCTTTTGTAATGTTAATTTTACTAGTCTGGTTTCCCTGATTATCTAGCTTGATCTGCATGCTAGTTTCTGTATATAAGTCTTTGATGGCAGTTAACAGATCCTTTGGGCAGCCTTTAGATTGTAGCTTTTACCAAAGCAGGTCTCGATCTATACTATGAAATGCCTGTTCTAAATCTATGCAGGCTAGATAGATGTTTCCTTTGAACTTTGTTACTTGGAGTTTCAATAGATTGATTAGCAGTAGATTTAAACTGCATCCTACCTCCTTGACAAAGCCTGCTTGTCTACTATCGTAACTCTTTGTTGCTAGTACCCACTCATTCAACCGTCTCTGGAGTATAGTTGGAAAGATCTTTCCCACAAGGTCTAGGAGAGCTACAAGTCTGTAGTTTGTTGGTAGTGTTCGATCTCCTGTTTTCAATATAGGGACTACTATTGCCTGTTTCCAGGATTTTTTAGTCTTTCCTTTTTCAATGATTCTGCAAAATAGGATTTGGCAAAAATCGGCCCATGATTCTGGAGCAGCTTTCAGTAGGGCATTTGAGAGACCATCCGGTACTGGGGCTCGGGACTGGCTTGCTTTTTTTTTTATTAGCGGTAGGATTTCTTCCCTGTCAATTTCAATGTTCTACCTGGCTCCTCATATTTTGTTTTTTTTAGATTCTTCTCTTCAAACAGCTTCCCATAATGTTTTAGCCATAGATCTTCTGATATGGGGTTTAGCTGGGAGGGGCACATTTATTTTCCCTTTCCCTTTTCATTTAAAAGCTGTCATAAGGTCTTACTGTTATTGTTGTTAAGGGCCTTAGTCATCGCTTCTCCATCAGTTTTTAGTATCAATGCTTTGTGTTGGTTAATCCAATTTCCGTATTGTTGCCTCCTTTTTGGTAACTTATCTTTTATATTCGTAGCATTCAAGATCTGGATCTTCCGTGGTCCTTCATGAGAAGTTTTTTTTGAGCAACTATCTCCTTATCGTAGACATGTAACGTTTTATAGGTAGGCCTCACATCTCTAGGAATGTTTTCTTTAATGGCTATCAAAACCCTATTGTAGTCAACATTGTTTATGTCTTCTATTTGCCATGCTGCTAGGCCCGTTGTTAATACAGGAATATCTTTGGGTGACAAACCTAATCTATTTCTTCCTCCTTCTAGCTTGACCCGTACTTTCCAATTGGATGATGGTGCCTGTGCCATTCCTATACATGACATACTAATCAAATCATGGTCACTGTGCTGAACTGGATGTACAATTAAGAAGAACAAGCTACTTCTTACCTTGTAACGTTCTTTCGACGGGATGTTCCTCCGACGTATTCCTCATCTAAGATATCTCCTTCCAGCTCTGCTGGCCTCGGAAAATTTTTTTCTCTAGAGGGCGCTGCGCGTCGACGTCCTCCGAGTCGATGTCCTTCGACAGCCGCCGTATCGACGTCGACGTCATCATGCCTATAAAGGCCACGCGCAGCGTCCGTTGCTCAGTTCCGTTTTGTAGCCCACAATAATACTTTCTGGACTAACTAATCACCCTGAAGGAGCGTAAGCTGCAACAACAAGGGAAGTAGAACTGCGGGGATGGATGGGAGGGTCGATGAGGAATACGTCGGAGGAACATCCCGTCGAAAGAACGTTACAAGGTAAGAAGTAACTTGTTCTTCGAAGGGATTGTGTCCTCCGACGTATTCCTCATCTTAGATAGGCTCCCATAGCAGTATTCTATTATCGGAGGAGGGAGTACTGACTTCACGCTGTCCTCTATTGATGAATAGAATGCAGTACAGCCCTTCCAAACCTAGTCTCTTGACTGGAGGAGGAATCCAGATTGTAAAAACGTGTAAAGGTATGGACAGACGACCATGTAGCGGCCGCACATATGTCTTTAACCGGCACGCCTCTTTTGAGGGCCGATGAAGCTGCAATACCTCTGGTCGAGTGAACCCTAAGGTTTTGAGGGGGCTCCTTCCCTGCCAGTTTATAACATTCCAGAATGGCTAGAATGATCCATCTGGAAATGGTCTGCTTAGTTATTGGTAACCCCAGCTTGTGACCTGTGTAACCTACAAACAGCTGGTCTGCCTGTCTTATCCTGGCTAGTCTACTAATGTAAAAACTTAAAGCCCTCCTAGGGTCTAGCCTGTGTAACCTCTCTTCCTCTTTCCCCGGGTGAGGAGGAGGATAGAAAGATGGTAGGGTAATCTTCTGAGTGATATGGAATTCAGAAACCACCTTTGGGAGGAAATTAGGCTTCACTTGCAGGACAACTATATCTTTGTGAAATATAGCATGAGGGGGTTTACAAGAAAGAGCTTGTAATTCGCTCACCCTTCTAGCAAATGTAAGTGCTATTAATAAAACAGTTTTAAGGGTAAGGAATCTTAAGGAACAAGAATGGAGAGGTTCGAAAGGTGTACCCATCAGGAAAGTTAGTACTAAGTCTAAATCCCATAGGGAAACTTGGAATGGTCTTGGGGGATAAACATTGGTTAACCCCTTTAGAAACTGTATTACCAAGGGTAATTTGAAATAGGATGGTTCTTCCGCAGTACGCTTAAAGATGGATAGCGCTGCGAGATAGCCCTTAATGGTGCCAACTTGAAGGCCTGAATTTGCCAAATATAGTGGGAAGGACAAAACCATTGGTGTACCACACGAAAAAGGGTCGATATTCTGTTCTCTACACCAGCTGCAAAATCTGTTCCAACGGCAGCGGTATAAAGACTTTGTTGCTGGCCTCCTTGCCGAAAGCAACACCTCCATAACATCATCAGGGAGGTCCCAATCCTTGTACCTCAGCCTTTCAGAAGCCAAGCGTGAAGGTTGAGGGTTTTCATGTCTGGATGGAGAACCTGACCTCCCTTCTGTGAGAGTAGGTTCTCTCTGAGTGGATGTCGAATTGGAGGGCAGATGGACAAGTCTAGAAGGTCCGGGTACCACGTTCTCCTGGCCCAATCCGGGGCAATTAGGATCATGGTTCGCCGGAATCTTCTCAACCTCCTGATCATTTGAGGAATGACAGGGACCGGTGGGAACGCGTACAGAAGCGGAAACTCCCAGTCCACTATGAACGCGTCTCCCAGAGCTCCTCTCGGGGGAAATTCCCTTGAGCAGAACAGGTCGCATTTCCTGTTTAGGCTGGTGGCGAACAGATCTACCTGAGGGGTTCCCCAAAGGGCGAAGATCTCTTGAAGGACTTCCTGAGCTAGCTCCCACTCGTGGGAGACTGTGTTCTGTCTGCTCAGAGCGTCCGCTGTCAAGTTCTTCTCTCCGGCTAGGTGAACTGCCGATAGAGAGATTCCTTCTTGGATTGCCCAAAACCAGAGCTGCATCGCCTCCCTGCACAGGGGTAGTGATCCTACGCCTCCTCTTTTGTTGAGGTAATGCATGGCCACCGTGTTGTCCGTCATTATCAGGACGTTCTTCCCTTGTACAGCTGGCAGGAACGCCTTCAGCGAAAGTCTGATGGCTCTCAGCTCTAACAGGTTGATGTGTAGTCTGGACTCCGATGGAGACCAACGACCGCTGATGGTCAAGTCGTTGGCGTGGGCTCCCCACCCCGTGAGTGAGGCATCCGTGACCACTGTTATCTCCGGCCAGGGTTGCCAAAACTGTTCTCCTTTCAGAATGTTCTCCTGACAGGCCCACCACTGAAGGTCTCGAGCCACCCTGCCGGGAACCTGAAGAAGATCTGTCATTCTCCCTGAGAATTGTGACCACTGAGTCCTCAGTGCCCACTGGAGGGATCTCATTCTCAGGCGAGCCTCTGGCACTAGGAAAATGCAGGATGCCATGAGGCCTAGCAACCTCAAAAAGTCGAAAGCTGGAAGACGTTGGGCATGCTGGAACTTGGTAACCATCTGTAGAATATCTTGAGCCCTCACCTCCGGTGGCGAGGCTTTTCCCAGGGAAGTATCCAGGATCGCTCCTATGAACTGGAGTCTCTGTGATGGTATAATTTGTGACTTCTTTAAATTGAGGGAGAAGCCCAGTCTGTGAAGGAAGTGGCACACGTGATTTAGCTGGATCTGAGCTTGTTCCGGAGAAACAGCCCTGATCAACCAATCGTCCAGGTAGGGGTAGGCGTGAATCCCTTCCCTCCTTAGACTTGCAGCCACTACCGACATTAACTTGGTGAAAACCCTGGGGGCGGAGGTCAGCCCAAATGGCAGCACTCGAAATTGATAGTGAGAGTTGCCAATTGCGAACCTCAGGTATTTCCTGTGTTTGAGATGGATAGGCACATGGAAATAAGCGTCCTGAAGGTCCAGAGATACCAACCAGTCCTGGAACTGAAGGGCCTGGAGGATCTGAGAAAGAGTGACCATCTTGAATTTGTCTTTTCTGAGGAATTTGTTCAATTCTCGCAAGTCCAAGATGGGTCTCATTCCTCCGTCTTTCTTTGGAATGAGAAAGTAAGGGGAGTACCAGCCCTTGTTCCTCTCCGCTACAGGTACCGGTTCTATGGCACCTTTCTTTAGCAGGTCCCAAACTTCCTGCAAGAGGAGCGGATCTGGAGCTTTCTGAGAGCTGATCCCCGGTGGATGACTCTGAGGTATACGTAGGAAGGGCAGGCAGTAACCATGGGCAACTGTTTCCAATGCCCAAGCATCTGACGTGATAGCCTGCCATACCGTCAGATGTTGAGTCAACCTGCCTCCTACAGGTGTCCTGTGAGAGAAGTCCTCAGAGTGGTTTTGGGGCGGCTGATGCAGATGCCGATGGTAAAGAGGCACCTGCTGTTGCTGCGGCTTTTGAATATCTACCCCGTCCACCTCGGGTAGTTCTTCTTTGACCCCTTTGAGCCGGTCGTCCTCTACCTCTTCCGAATGCGGATTAGAAGCGAAAGGACTTGCCCCTCGCAGAGGTTCCTGTGGGACGAAAAGGAGTCTGACGGATTGCAGCTCCTAGGGA
This sequence comes from Ambystoma mexicanum, assembly GCF_040938575.1. Taxonomy (NCBI): domain Eukaryota; kingdom Metazoa; phylum Chordata; class Amphibia; order Caudata; family Ambystomatidae; genus Ambystoma; species Ambystoma mexicanum. The sequence continues at coordinate 1,340,712,347 of NC_090923.1, read as the reverse complement.
TTTTGCTGCTGCTTTTGAAGTTTGCAGTTTCTCTAAACTGTCATCCGCCTTTTTCCCGAACAAAGAAGAGCCAACGAATGGCATGTTCAAGAGCCTGGCTTGCACATCTGGGACAAAACCCGACTTTCTCAACCAAGCGAATCTCCTGGTTGATGTACTTGCCGCCATTGCTCTGCTGATACTGTCAGCCGAATCAATGCCCGTATGGAGGGATTCGCACATAGCGTCTTTACCGTACTGTATAATATTCAGGAACGCATCCCTTTCTTCTCCCTCTGGGATGCAGTCAGCCGCTGTAGAAGCACACTCCCCAAGTGTATGGCTGAACCTAGCAAGGGTGCAAGTAGCATTAACAGATTTTAACGCCATGCTACATGCTGAAAAGACTTTCTTTGCCATTGCATCATATTTTTTATCGTCCCTGTCCTGTGGGACGGTAGGATAAGCCGTCTTGACATTGGTAGAGGATGCTGCCTGTACCACCAGACTTTCTGGGGATGGGTGTTTAGACAAAAACTCTGGGTCTGTAGAAGATACCCTGTACTTTGTAGACAGTTTTTTATTTACTGCTGGTACTACATCTGGGGTTTCCCAGTTTGTCATGATCTTTCTCTGAAGAGCTTTATGAAAAGGCACCACAGGATCCTCCTGTGGGCCTTTGTCAAGAATATCCGTGAGGTCATCTTGTTGGAAAGATTGTGAAGGTGCAGACCACCCCATGAACTCTGTAAACCTGGCCATTAAGGCTCTGTAGGGGGTTTCAGCATGCTCCCCCGGGTCTGGCTTAGCAAACTCCACCTCAGGGGAAGTGTCTAACCCACTTGCCTCATGTAAAGAATCATGAAGATCCTTTAATCTGCGCTCTTCAGAGGAAAATTCCTCTCTAACTGGGGTTTACAGGTCCCTGTAACTCAAATGTGTCTTCCTGTTCAGACAAATCACCCTCTTCTAAAATTGAGGATATAGTTCTCAATTGTTCTGAACTCATAAAGGGAGTAAATCCCATTTCCAAAGCAGAGGGTGCCGAATTTGTCGTTATTGGCCACGAAAACGTTGATGTCGTCGACGTCGAAGGCTTCGCGCGTGGCGTCGAAAACAGAGGCGGAGGCCTCGAAGACCTCTACAGAATTGTAATTCTACTCGACAATATCGAAGCCATCGACGTCGAGGGCCTGGGGATAGTCACTGGATGTGTGGTAACCGTGACTTTTCTTGGCGTCGACGCCGGTGTCGAAGCCGGCGTCGAGTCGACAGACCCGTGTGTCGAAGGTCCCCTCGACAACGGCGTCGAAGACATCGACCTCGACGGAACCTTCGTCGACGGCGTCGACGGAACCTTCGAGGAAGGTTTGGAGGTCATAGTCCTGCTCGAGGGTTCGAGACGCGCTCGAGAGGTTTCTTTCGCCGGGTACTGTGACTCGCGGCGTTTTTGACCTTCAGGTCTTTCGACCAGAGCATCGCTCTTGGCAGTCTTCGAGGGGGTCGAGGCCGCGTTCTCGAAGACGCTCATCATATTTTTTCGGAATTCCTCCAATTCAGCCCGGGAACTATGTTTCATGGGGCAAGGGATTCTTTTTGGCGAAACAGAGGAAGAGGAAGACGGAGAAGGGGATCTTCGACGTCTCCTCTTTGAGTGCTTCGATCTCGAGGAGTGATGAGACCCACTCCGAGACCTGGAGCGCGAATGGTGACGAGGAGACGAATGTCTCGACTTTGTCGACGAAGAAGAAGCTTTAAAAGTCTTACCTTTCTCCAGCTTCCCCCTACGCTCCTTCAGGGCCTTAGCTGTCATGGACATACAGTCCTCGCACTCCGAACAATGGTGTTCAGCTCCCAAACACCACAGACAAACTCTGTGAGGGTCAGTCAGTGACATCTTTTTCCCACAATCTCGACATTTCTTGAAGCCGGATCGAGGAGTTGTCGGTTCCGACGAGGAAGCCATCGAGTACGGATCGAATAACTCGAGGTAAATAGGATTAATCTGACTAAGAACTGAGCAACGGTATTCCGAGGCACTGAGTAAGCGCGGAAAAACAGAACTGAGCAACGGACGCTGCGCGCGGCCTTTATAGGCATGAAGACGTCGATACGGCGGCTGTCGAAGGACATCGACTCGGAGGACGTCGACGCGCAGCGCCCTCTAGAGAAAAACATTTTCCGAGGCCAGCAGAGCTGGAAGGAGATATCTAAGATGAGGAATACGTCGGAGGACACAATCCCTTCGAAACTTATTTCTTGGAGGAGGTTTTTTGAAACAAAGAAATTAGTCCAGGATTGCCTTTTTTGCTCCATTTGTCCAGGTAGCCACTGCCGGGACGTCCCCCTCTATATTTCCATTAAGCAGGTGTTTCCCTCTCATTTCCATTTCCTCCAGCCATTCTAATCCTCTGCGTCTCTTAGGGCCATCTTATCTATCGCTACCTTCCCCTCTTCCTGGAAGGTAATCCGAGTTAAGGTCTCCACATATTATTGTTCGGATGTTCTTATAAATTAAGTACATTTTGTCGATCCAATACGTCACTAGGTGCACAAATGTCTTCCCCTCCTTGACATCAGGGTTCCAGTACAGAATGAATAAAAGCAGCAAATCCTGATCTTTCTTCTCTCTATTAATCAGGCTAATAAGCAAAATCTGTATGTAGCGATTCAGGTTGATGGCCTGTAGAACTCTCATTTGGAGGCCGTTTTTTAATCACCACCAAGAGACCTGAAGATGGTCTAACCATCAAACACCTTTTGGACGGATTTAAGAACACTAGATAGCCATCAAAAATAGAAGCCTCCATCAGCCATGCTTCTTGAATACAAATGATATCTAATTTGGATAGTGCCAGGTCCATTTCGTTAAATAGGACCCAAATTCCAGTAATCTTGGCCCTTCTAGCTTTTGGCTCTAATCGTGATCTTTAGCTGCTAAAGCGCCTGCTAACCAACTCCATGAATGAAGGTCTTGTTTCAGAGGGGTAGTAATTTGTTCTTGAATCACTGTCCCTTTGTGTTTTTCAACTACCACCTTTCCCGGTATGGTGAGCTTTATTAGACACTGACCTTATTTTCCATTCCCTTGAGACATGAGAGGAAATATATCCATTCTATTTTCTAAGCCAAGTTTCTGCCGGCACCCTGATATTGGCCCATCAGTTTGTTTCTCCGATTTTGTTGGGGTATTTCTCTTCCGCTCTCGGGGACTCTACCTTCGAATTTCATCTCTTCTCAGATCAAAGTCCAGGATTTGCATTTGTCATTTGCATCAACGAGTAACTTAGTTTGGGAAACTGAGCCCATGAGTAACTTCACTCTGTTGTTTACTATTTCATCTGGGAAGTCAACTACTTTGATGTCATCTCTGGTGACCACTCTCAGCTTGGGCATATGATGAAAGAGTCATTATGTTAGACCTATTTAAAATTGAGCCATACAAAGCTCTTAGTATTCTTTCTAAAGTAATTGTGTATCTAGGGTCCCACTCAGGGTTAGAATTCCCCCCTCTGCTTGGGATGTTTCTTCTTTTGGGGTACAGGCAGGCGGTCTAAATTGGACTTTGAGTAATTTACTCATTAGTGTTTCCAGCTTCAAAGGACTACAATCTTTATCCTTTGCAGTCCTTAATTTCAATCTTCTTTCTTCCATAGTCAAGAACAGAGATATCAGACTTTTGTCCGATGGAAGGGGGGGGGGGGGGGCTTCTTCCCAATGTCCTTGGACCTACCAAGTCTAGAGGTGTCCCTGCAATATCCTCCCTTTCCATGGCTTCATCTTCTTCATAGACCGACAGGTCAATTAGATCCAGCTCATCATTGGCCTGCTCCTGTGGGTCTGGGCAAGACATAAGCTGTTCGCAGCTAATTTGACATTGCAGGATGATGTCTATTTTTTGCGAAGGGCCAGCTATAACTCTTCTTAGCTCCCTTTTGGGTGTAGTTTCGATTGTTGGATGTTTCAAGTTTCTCAGGAAGCTGTGCGAGCCGTTTGGCCTCGAGAAGCTGGATTTCTTCACATTTTTTGTTTTTTATATTTGCAAAACAAGTTTGCCTTTTGTTTAGTCAGCACCTTTAATTTTTGCTGGCTCGAAGCTGGAGAAAGGATTTTTATTAAGATGTTTTGGGTCGCATGCTTCTCTTAACTTTGTGGGATTTATTTCAGCAATCCGGACAGTAGTGCCTTGACAGTTTTATGGGGATCCTGATGTTCTTTTGGGCTCTGCAATCATTGAAATCTCAGGTTGTATGTTTTCCTGTTCACATGGGGCTTGTCCTAGTTCCTGTACTTTTCCATTCTAGACAGTTGTGGTATTCCCCCTTAAGAATTTTTCCAGTGAGACTTTAGCTCGTGGGGGAGATGGAACAAGTTACTTACCTGTAACTGTTGTTCTCCAGCATGGGTCTGGCATGGATTCACATGCTCATGAATATTCCCCGTCGTCAGGCTGGGAATCCTCGGTAAAGAAAAAATCAGTATCAGTTTCGTTTCTGATCTGTCTTTCTTAGTAGTAACCAATCACTGATCTCTGGGTCATACTGCCCCCAGCCAATGACTACCCTCTCCCTAAGCCCCGCCTCTGGTAGCCATCCTCAGATTTGGTAGCACGCAAAGTGGCAGTATGACCAAGTGAAGAGCCACAGAGGGGTAGGAGGGAGGGTTCGCATGTGAATCCATGCCAGACCCATGCTGGAGAACAACAGTTACAGGTAAGTAACTTGTTCCTTCTCCAGCATGGAGTCTGGTATGGATTCACATGCTCATGAATAAAAGAATACATAGCAGTATACAAATGCACAACCACGGGAGGTGGCAAAGGCTCAACATTAAGCATCACATCCAAAACTGAACATTAAGCAATACTTACCTCCTCACCAGGTTCACCTTAGGCGAACAGGTTGTGCAGCACTGCTTGGCCGACCCTGGACTCCTCCCTGGAGTCCCGATCGACGCAGTAGAATCTTGTGAAGGTGTGCGTCGACCTCCACGTAGCAGCCCTGCATATGTCCAGCAGGGGCACACCAGACAGGAACGCCGTGGTAGCAGCGATTGCTCTGGTCGAATGGGCTCTCGGACGGCCGGGCAGCGGTCGGTTTGCCGACCGGTGACAGTGCATGATGCAGCCAGAGAGCCATCTGGAAATGGAAGTCTTCCAGAGAGCCTTCCCTTGATTCACAGACCCAAAGTTCACAAACAGTTGTGACGTCTTCCGAAAACTCTTTGTGCGGTCTACTTAGAACTTCAGCGCTCTAGCTACATCCAGCGAGTGCAAAGTCCTCTCGGCCTGTGTCGAAGGCGACGGGAAGAAAACTGGTAACACCAAGGGCTTGTTGAGGTGGAAGTCCGATGGCACCTTGGGCATGAAGGAGGGGTGCGTCCTCAGCACCACCCTCGTGTCATGAAAAGTTAAGTATTGAGGTTTGCAAGATAGGGCCTGGATCTCTCCCACTCGTCGTGCAGAGGTGATGGCCACGAGGAACACTGTCTTCCATGACAGGAACTTCAAAGGCACCGAATGCATAGGCTCGAATGGGGCCCCCATGAGCCTGGTCAGCACCACATTAAGCTCCCACGCCGGGGCAGGAGCCTTCACCGGCGGGAATGATCGAAATAGTCCCTTCATAAATTCCTTCACCAGGCGATGAGACCACAAGGATGCCCGTCCCGCAGTCCTGGTATATCGGGAGATGGCAGCCAGATGTATTTTGATGGAGGCGTGAGCCAGTCCAGCTTTGGCCAGTGACAGTAGGGACGGCAGTACTTGAGGGGCCGTAATCCGCAGAGGGTTAATCTTATGTGCACGGCACCAGACAGAGAACCTCTTCCACTTATGACCGTAACACTTAAGAGTTGAGAACGCCTGGCTTTTGCAAGAACCTCTCTGCAGTCAGCCGGGATATTGTATCCTCCAAACTCTAGTGCTGCAGGAGTCAGGCCTGCAAATTCAGCGACTGTGGGTCATGATGGAAGATGGCGCCTCCTTCTCTGGAGAGAAGATCCGCGTCCGAAGGCAGCTTGACTGGTGGGGATGTTGACAAGTCCAGAAGGTCCGGGAACCAGATCTGCCTCGGCCACGTCGGTGCGACAAGGATCATTCTGCACCTGGACTTCTTGAGCTGGTTGATGAGGCGGAGCAGCAACGGCAACGGAGGGAACGCGTAGAGAAACAGGCCGTCCCAGGGGAACGAGAAAGCATCACCCATGCTCCTCGGTTGCGGGAACCTGCTGGTGAACCTCTGGCACTTGCAGTTCGTCGCCGTCGCGAAAAAAGGTCGATCCGGGGTTTGCCCCATCGTCGAAAGAGCCGATCCACCTGGTCCTGATGTAGTTCCCACTCGTGGCACAAGCGCAGCTCCCTGCTGAGTGAGTCGGCAATGGTGTTTTTCATTCCTGCCAAATGGAAGGGAACCAGAAACATCCCCTGGGCGACGGCCCAGTGCCACAGATCCTGGGCCTCCTTGGATAGGGCTGGGGATCTGGTGCCCTCCTGCTTCCGTATGTAGAACATCGTGGTGGTGTTGTCGGTGAAGATCCTCACCACTTTGTCCTTGAGGGACGGAAGGAACGACCTGAGTGCCCAGAACACTGCTCGGAGCTCAAGAATGTTGATGTGGAGAGAACTCTCCTCCGGGAGCCAAAGGCCTCTTGCATGGAGGTCTCCGGTGTGGGCCTCCCAACCCTCCAGAGAGGCGTCCGTCGTCACCGTCTCCTGAAACGCCGGGGTTTGAAAGTCTGTGCCTGTAGTGAGGTGAGCACTGGTACCCCACCATCGGATCACCCAACGGAACTCCTCGTCGAGAGGGATCCTGTCCTCGAAGCAGCCCGTCGCCTGAAACCAGCGGGCGTCGAGGAACTCCTGTAGCGGACGCATTCGAAGTCTGCAAAGGGGTACAAGATAGATGCATGAGGACATCATCCCGAGGAGGGACTTGCTGGACCTCACCCTGGCCACGTCCGTGGCTAGCAGGCGCCGTACCTTGCCCAGGATGGTCTTCGTCCTCTCCTCCGACGGGGAGGCCAATTGCCCCACTGTATCGAGCTTCGCTCCCAGAAACAGTGCTACTTGCGACGGAACCAGGTGGGATTTGGGGTAGTTGATGGCGTACCCCAGTTCCGTGAGCAGCCGGACGATCCTCGCTGTGTGTTCGACGGCGAGTTCTCTTGTCCTTGCCCAGATTAGCCAGTCGTCCAGGTAGGGGTAGACGTGGATCCCCTGCAGGCGCAGCTGCGCCGCCGCCGGTGCCAGGCACTTGATGAATACCCTGGGTGCCGACTTTAATCCGAACGGTAGGGCTCTGAATTGGTAGTGGTGTCCCTGAACCACGAACCTGAGAAACTTCCTGTGCCCTTTTAGAATGGGTATGTGGAAGTAAGCATCCTCCAGGTCCAACGACGACAGGAAGTCGCCTTCCTCCAGCTGTCCCAGCACATGCTCGGCCCGGAGCCTCCTGGGGACGAGCTCGATGGCACCTTTCTTGAGCATCGCCCTTACCTCCAACAGCAGTCTCCTTCCTGGCCACGGGAGGAATGCAAAGGCTTCGGTGGGGCCCCGACGACACGACCGGGTCAGTCTTGCTTGGAGGCGTCCTTGCCGCCTTGGCCTCCTTGGCAACGACGGCGGGATCCCCCGTGTTTGCCGCAACCTCTGTAGGCTTCCTGGGAAGAGGAGCGAGCCGCCTGGAGGTATGTGGAAGAGCCACCGCTGGATCCTTTGGAGGCACCCTGTCTGCCTCGGGAGCTCCGAAAGGGCTGTCGTTGTTGAAGTACCCCTAAGGCCCAGGCCGTCTCCGAGTTGGTCTTGATGGCCTGGAGAGTCTCGTCCACCGCCTTACCAAAGAGGTTGTTGCTGTCGAAACGGCATATCCAACACTCTGGCCTGGACGTCCTGGCGAAAGTTTGTTGCCTTGAGCCATCCTCGTCGCCAGAGGCAAACTCCGTTGCCCAGTTGGCGAAATCCGGTATCGGCAATGTCCGTTGCCACCGTTATGGCGTGATCCGACGCCACCTCGCCTTCCTGCAGAATTTGTAGGGCCTCCGCCCTCTTGTCGTCAGGTAGAAAGTCTAGAAGGGGAGCTATCTTGAACCAGAGCTCCCTGTCGTAGCGGGCCACGATCGCTAAGGCATTGGCCGCCTTAATCGTTGTCGCCGCCGACGAGATGACTTGTCGTCCCATGGAGTCCAACTTCTTGCCCTCGCTGTCCGGCGGGGAAGTGGAAGTTGAAGCCGCTGCACCCGCTGCTTTCTTCTTAGCCGCTGCGTGACAGAGTCCAGCGTGGGCTGGGCCCTAAGGCACAAGGGGGCGGTATCAGGGACTCGGTACTTCTTCTCGTACCTGTCCCTCTTGGCGGGTGTCGTGGAAGGGTTCTTGATGACAGCAAGCCCCTCGTCCCAGATATCGTCGAGCAAAAGCACCGCGAGGACCGTCTTCCTCTTGGCCTCTCGTCGTTGGTAAAGAAACCCTTCCTTTTTTTGTTCTTCAGGGCAGAGCTGGAAGAGCTTGCATGCCCTGGTTATCATGGTGTGAAAGGAGCCAATTTCGTCGGCTGGAGAAGCCCGCGGGGGGGGGGGTGACGGGATGTCCACTGTGTCATTGCGCCATCGTCGTCCGTCCCCGTCACTGTATCCGTCGCCGTATCCTCTCTAGGGTCCGGCGAGGGGAAAGAGGGGTCCACAGGCCTCGCGGGCACGAAGGGGCGGAGAGGGGTGGACTCTCCTCCGCTTGTTCGGAGGGTTTCCCGACGGGCCTGGTTCTGGATCCTCCGTCGGGGTCCGTGGTAATCTCGTCCTTATCTCGGTACCTAAGGATTGGATCGGCAACAAAATGGCCACCAAGCTATCCTGGGGCTCGGGTAATGGCTGCGACGGACGGGATGGCCGCTCCACTGGGCCCTCTTCTTCGTCATCGTCGCTATCTTCGATCCCGTCAGCGGGAACCGTCCCCTGGTATCGAACCTTCTCGAACCTCTCGTTGAGGCCTATGAACCTCTCCTTGAGGCCCTTCTCGGTTTCCACCAGCTCCTCCTCAGAGGCTGATTGCGAGTCTGTAATGGCCACCGCGCCCCCCCCTCTTTTTCCGCCGGGGACTTCACGGGGTCTTAACGATGGGCTAGAAAGAGGATTCCCTCCACAGAGGCAGGGAAACCCTGGGCCCAGAGGCCGTTTGCACTGGCGTAGTCTCAGCCGGCTTCGCCAGGGTCGCAGCGACCACTTCGATAGAGGCCTTTGCCGGCTCGATCAAAGCCCTCACCACCTTAGATGCGTCCTGGGCCTTTGCCTTGGTGGGAGGGTCAGCGCCTCGCTCCCCCTTCGAGATCGACCGGGGCCGCTCCAGCAGCTTACCCGGGTTCTCGGACTTCCTCTTCCCCGAACCAGAGCGCTGGCTCGTGGTTGAACGTGCTGGGGAAGTCGCGCCCTGCCTGGCAGCCGAAGAGCCCGACCTTTCGGCGCTCCCGGTGCCCTCAGACTCGCAGTGCTTGGCCTTCTGTTGGGCCCCCGTCGCCAGGGTGCCCTCACAGGACTTAGAAGCCCGCTCAGACTTTTTCTTCGCCTTCTCACCTGCTGTGCCCTTCTCCAGCCAGGCGGCGAGGCAGGAACGACGATCTTGTTTGGTCCGTTCCGAAAGGTTCTTGCAGAACGCACAGTCCTTCTCCACGTGCGTCTTGTCCTCATGAAGGCAGTAGAGACATCGCAAATGCTCGTCCTCCTTGAAAACGTTTTTGTAATCCGCATCCAGGGCAGCACCTGAACAGCTTGGATCTGGGCGTCGAGCTTCCCTTGTCCTGGGCCATGTCCGTTGAGGTAGGCCGCAGATCTTCCGGAATCCTCCAAGAAGCGTAAACTCGACGAAAACTTCACCCTTGAGGGGCGTAGAAGAATTCCGAAACGGGTCCCCGTAATCGGAAGTAGAAACGGTGGAGCTTGAGGCTCGATTAAACCGAAAAAATGAGAAAATCTCCTGAAAATCGCGAAAACGCAACAAAAACTCGAGAGCTAAAGCACGAGGACTCCCAACACTTGAGCGTGCGGTAAAAATCTGAGGATGGCTGCCAGAGACGGGGCTTACGGAGAGGGCAGTCATTGGCCGGGGGCAGTATGACCCAGAGATCAGTGATTGGTTACTACTAAGAAAGACAGATCAGAAACGAAACTGATACTGATTTTTTCTTTACCGAGGATTCCCAGCCTGACAACGGGAAATATTCGTGAGCATGTGAATTCATGCCAGACCCCATGCTGGAGAAATTCTGGTATCTGCAGCCTCTTTCTCTTTCATCTTCTATAACGTCAGAATATTCCTTTTTGTTCTTCTGAGTCTTGTAGCTGGATGATTCTCTACCCCCCTCCAAAAAGATCAGTTTATCTGTTTTAGCATCTTGTAAAAGGTCAATCAATGATTTTAATATGACTCCCTCCATCTCTTATTCGCTTCCTTTTTTTTCCGTTCGAGATTCTATGAAGTACTCAACATAAATTAGCTTTGAGTTCATCAGAGCTATCAATGTTGTTTGATCCTTGTAATTTTCGTTTAAGGGTTATAGTCTGTGCAGAGTATTGAGGCCTGTAGATTGATTGCCCAAGGGGGCGGCATGCTTTCGTTCACTCTTGATCGCTTCTTTTCTTTTGGGATCGGGGTTGAAAGCCCGAGATGGAAATGTTCAAGGGAGAAAAGACAGAAGATTATTTTTCCGAAATAACCTTTGGTCTTTTCTGCCCCGGAACATTTCCGACTTGGCTCCTGCCCCCAACCACGCACCCGCCCGCCTACCTACCTTGCTGCCATCTCGCTGTGTCCCTGCAACGCTTGTTCCATTTCACTTCCATGATCGGGAACTGGCGCGGCAGGGTCCTTTCCTTTTTTCTTTTTTTTTGGGACCGGCTGCAGGGGATATCCAAGCAACCCCCACTAACAATATAGTGAGTAAGGATGCGGGGGGCACCCCTGCAGTCTCCGCCAATGAATGGGGGATTTGGTCAAACTTTTCAGCTGTTCAGTATTTTCGAACGGCCGAAATTCATCCAAATCTCCCATTCAGTCTTTTAATGTCGGTCATTTTGGCTGATTCCTTACTTTTGTCCTTTGCTGTGGTTTCTTTTTGTAAGAGCCTTAAGGGCTCCAGCTAGAAGTCCGATTCCGCTGAAGATTCAGTTTCAGAGGAGGATTCATCACTTGAGGATTCTGATCTAAGTAAAGCCTCAGCGGCTTTAATTGGCCTTAAGATGATTTGCTTTCTTTGGCCCGATGGACCTTTAAAAGGGCCCAACGACTCCAGATTTTGACCCACACTCCGTAATTTTTTTTTTTTTTACTGGGATGGCATCAATACCGTCAAGCTCTTCTTTGCTTGCTTGATAATTGCGCTTTGCTTTTTTAGGGCCCATTTCTTTCCATAGGTGCAAAGCCAACTGAGCAATGTCTTTTGTGAGGTGGGCAGCCTGTGATTGATCGTCTCCAACATCAATATGTAGGTCAGTTCTTCACCTTAAATCCTCCACACGCCCTACTTGAGTGTCCATAGCCAAACACGCTTTCTCACAGTCCTGCTCAAAGCGATCTTCACTCAATGGAGGCCGGGTCCTGGAATCCGTTCCCAGTCCTTTATTCACGGTTGAAATTGCTGTTTCCTTTTGGGATGCCTTGAAGGACTGGGCCGAAGTTCCATATGTTGCATGCATGCGTTTCCTTTGCCCTAGAGAGAGATTAAAGGCCGTATTCGGTCGAATTGCTGTTAATTTGTCTCGTATGGAGTCATCTGGTACATCCAAATGGTTTAAGATTGGCCCTTCAATATCCGGCGATTTTACAGGGGACCCTTGCAAATCATGGGGCATGTTTTCAGGGGTTATTTCAGTTTCCGTCAACTTGGGGGAGCAAGGCCCCGGTTTGCTGGGGCTTTCAAACATACCACTACTTAAAAGGGCTTCAATCTGTGGGTTCTTCACAGGCTTTAACAGGGAACCCAATCCCTTCCTGGTATGGGGGCTGCACCCTACAAAGGCCTGAATGCTCGTAATTGTCCCTTCCTTGTGTACTTATTGTCAGGGGAGTATGTTGCTGGTAAACAGGCCTTTTAAAGTGTCATTTTACTTTCCCCATCTCAGAGGCCGCATTGCATCTTTTTTTAATAAGGGTGCCACTTTTTGTTCCTTGTTCGCATTTAGGCCCTTAAGCGGTACATCCATAGGTACCATGCTCTTTTTATTAGCAGATTTGGTCTTTGTCTGGGCTATGCATCCTTCCTCTGTTTTAATCAGTAGCACTTTTTCTGTCGCTTCATCCGACCTATTCTTCAATTGCAATTGAAAAGCCTTTTCTCGCTGCTGGCGCTCGGCATCAGTTCTGTCACCGCTTTGGCCTAGTAGGCGTTAAGTTGCAGTTTTATGTACTGGGACGCAAGATACTTTATCACTTGCTTCTCCAATGACACCAGACTCACTCAGCAACAGAGTTGCAACGGCGCTAGACAGCTTCCGGGAGGCCTCCCGCGATGCACCCAGAGTGGTTGATATTTCAAACTCTTCACCAACCCCCCAAGGATCCATAATACTATTGGCACGCAATGTTTAATCTGCCGAGTCAATGGGAGAGGCGGTTCCTCCCGTGGTGTGCCCAAGACGATTGGTATTTTCTGTACACCACAAGCCCCCAGAGGGTCAGTCATGACGTAAATTCAGCCATATCTGTGAGGGATGACGTGAGTTCAACCATATCTGTGGGGCTATTTAACAAGTTATGTCTATGTGCCGTGAGGTTAAGGGGGACAGCTCTCACATTGTCAGTTGGAACAGGGGCACGCTCCAAGACCGGAGTCTTAAAGTTTAGGTGTACCCGTCTCCATTGTGGGCATCTATGGTCCGCATCCGACGCCATAAGGCTCCGATTCCTGGTTCCTCCTGCTTCTTCATCCCTCTGTAAACACTCTGCGACGCTCCGTGTTGGAGTGTTGGTTTTTAAAGAGGTGGTCAGCAGTGGAAACAGAAAACAGACTTACAGGGTTCCACAGCCAAACAGGGATCTCCAGCAGGGTCTCCACACTCTGCAAACTCTCCCATCACTTCTCTCGCTATCTCCTGGTGGACTCATCTTGTCACCTCCTTAACTCCTCCACCTTCGCTGTTAGAACCTCTAGATCCAGTGCAAAATTCATAGTCCCTGCTTTCACTTACCAGACTCTCGTGTATTTATCTTCCCAGGCCCCTGGATCTTTCTCTAGCCAACCTCTTTGGGTGGCCAGTCTCTTTCCCCTCTATCCTACCCTTCCCCCATAGCATCCCAGTCTCCTGGGTATTCATTTCTCCAGCCCGCAATACCCTTCTCCTAGTCTCCACTCTCTTCCATAGCACAGGCTCCAGAGTCATTTTATGTTTCCCCTTTTGTATTCTATGACTTTTTAACATTGCACACAGCAATATCAGTATGGGGAGACCCTGACTTCCTGGTTGGAATTTGTGTACTTTTAAAGCTGCACACAACACCTTAAAGTTAAGGGTGGTTAGGATAATTTCTATCCTTCCGTCTTTCTTTCTTTTTCTTTTGCAACTTTGTTGTTGCAGTCACAATGTGTCCAGGATGGGCGTGTGGCAGCAGATATTTATCAACCATGTTTTTACTTTTTACCAGTACACTATTGCATTTGACAGCATAATTCGATTTAGAGTAGCACTACTCTAAAATGGCCTTGCCACAAGATTTTTGCCTGTCCTTTGGCCATTTTGTATCATTATCCATGAGGTACTCTCCTTATCACTTTGTCTATTTCTTTCACCGACATGTTGTATTTAAAATGTTAAGACTTGGTTATTTCCGGTTTCCATTAGAACTCATGAGAGCCCACTCAGGATCCCTTTGTGACTGAGCGGCCCCTGACTTTCTCAACCTCTCACAGAGCTGCTGCTCTTGTACTCATGAGGTACACCTTTGACCTTTCACAAATTGGGATTCTATGTCTCCTCTGGCATTACACGCATGGCGATTTCACTCTGTTGCTTGATTTTTTTTTAATTTTTTTTTACACACTAGATACATACGCAGTTTACTTGGTTTAACACACTTCACTCTCTTACATGTTAACCTGTCCTTCCTTAGCAGACAAGGATATAGATAGGTGTATTCTTTAGATTTTGCCGTCATTAAAATAATTAATTAGATTTTTGGAAAAAAGCATAATATCTGGCCAGAATGTGCTTTGAAAATTCACTACCTTATGTTTTCATATCAAGAGTTTCACATCATGAACTATATTAATTTATTTTATAAGTGTATATACAATTTAATTTTCAAATACATTTACAATGTGGTCATTACATCTTATTGTATTGTAGATATTTGATTTGCACCCGATGAAGGAAGTGATCTCCCAAAACGCATTGCAGAGCTTTCATTTGAATATAAAGGAAAATTTGAAAATCCAAACTTCTCACTATCATCATTTTTTACAACATTTCCAAGAATCTCATTACGTAATTTGTATACAAACGCATCAGTTAACAGGTATTTGAACTACTTTCGGCTGATTCTTTCAGCACAAAGGTGTGCAGGGGATGGGAGTGCCCGTCATTACGGACACCACCTGTTTAGCGATTGTTTTCCAACCTTGTGTCAAGGTTGTGTTACCTCCTCTGCACCCAAGTCTCTATAAACGTTTATCAAAATGTATTAAAATTATATTACTTGTTGGTGTGCATCAATACCATTTATATACATTACTTTGGCCATTTTGTGCCTTGGCCTTCTTCCTGCTCGCATGGGTCCAGAAATGCCAAACATGGAAATCCCTTTCACCGGCAAAGCGGTGGTCTGTGCGTGTGGGGGCTGGGTCTCTCTGGACCCAGACCACATCCAAGCAACAGCGTGCCTGCTGCTGGGCAAATTTGTTGGCCAAAGGCTGTCCATGAACAGACAGTCTCTGCAAGTTTGATGATGCATTGCCTTACCATTGATGGACGTGGTGGTGTCTGCAATCCAAATCCTGAATAAAAGGAGGACTCCTGCAGCCAATCGACAGATCATCGCTGGAGGCAAGAAGTGCATTCCACTGAAGACCAGAGGACCACCACTGCAGCTGACCAGCATCAGCTCCAGCAAAGTCCTCATGAAGCCCTGCTCCTCCCCCCTAATTTCCAGTAAGGCTTTGTCGATTCTCTGGCAGCTGCACCAGTGGGAACAACCAGTCTCGACCCATGCTCGAGGATCCGTGCCTGTTGAGCCTTCGGAAGTGTCCTGTAATGAATCAGGAGTAAGTCTCAAACACAGAAGCATTGTAATGGTTGTTATTGACTTTTATTAAAGTAAAAGAAGGGTTGGAAAAAGACCTCTCTCGCCCTAGCGCTGTGTGGGGTTTCCCTTTCTCAACGAAACTAAAGGATGTCAGTGTCAGAATGTCCAAAAATAAAGAGTTCTACACCCTGTGTCCAAAGTCCTATCCTGACCCTTACAAGCTAAACTTAAGAAAAAGTGTAAAGGGATAAAGTCTTTCAACTGGCCATCTGTAGTCTTCCTTAATGTTCCAACATACAGTTTCAAAAGGTGCACAAATTAACATATAAATTTAAGTTCCCCAAGGTTTCACAGCTCTCAGAACGATGGGGGGGGGGAGGTCTTTCCTTCCCTCGAGTTATCAGCTTCTCTTCAGCTCTCTACCACAGTTCTTTTCATTGGCAAAAGACAACTTTCGAATCAAGGGCATAGGGGTATGATCCTCTTCCCCTAGCATCACATACCCAAGAGTTCTTCCTCACCTCTTGACTTACTCCAGAGTTCACAGTTCTTTTACATTTAATCCATTAAGGGGTATGGTTCCCTTTAACTAGATTTAACACTCTTGAATTGAAATGCAGGTCTCCAGACTCGCATTAGCTTTGGCCTGGTTTGCTCTCCTGCCAGGACTTCACAATGTTTGCTTTACATTCAGTTTGGCCTGGACTTCACAATAATTACGTTTCCTCTCGAGGGTGGATCTTTTTCCTTTCCTTTTTTCCTTTTCAGGTGTGGGTCTGCAGACTCGCCTTCACAATTTTTCACACGTATATTTAGGTGCGGGTCCCGTACTCACACAGTGGCTGGTTTACTCTTCTGCCAGGACCTTTCACACTGTCTTGATGGGTTTCAGACTTGTATACTTTACTATGCAACAGTTTTGTCTACGCCCTTGTCATCAATTGGGCCGGTGAACATCCACGTTCTCATTCGTTACCTTCACTCTTTATGATGGGGCTTTACACCCACTTTAGCAGACTCCTCAACTTTCCCCACGGTGCGTGGCATTTGCCCTCAAGTGCCCCAGCATCCCACTTTTGCATTTCAGGCTCACCGGTTTGTTTTGGCTGCTCCGGTGTTCTTCACGTTGTCCCGCAGATGCTGTGGCTTGCTGGCGGCACAGAACAGCATTCTGCCACTTCTCTGCTTCTTGCCTGGTCTCCTGCGTCTCCGGACAGCTTTCCGCTGCCTCCCTACGGCACATCTCTGGCTTCTCGGCTTCCTCTGGACAGTGTTTCCAGCATCGGACAGCACGGTTTGCTTTCCAGCTTCCGACCGGCTTTGCATGTAGCAAGATTCTCTCTGCGGCGAGTCGCTCTCTCTACTCACACAGCTGACGGGTATTTAAGCGTCCCACTATTATATAGCTCCCGCCAACAAACAGAACGGAGCATACGCTTCCTGGTTCCATCACTCCGGCCTTCTTCCTCTTCTCAGTACTTTGGTATAATTGGTCAGATGGAAACCTGATGTCAGTATGAGATAACTGGATGGGTTCAATACCACAATAAGCCATGACAGTCAGTGACCATAGGGTTGTTCTATACTGCTAGTCCAAGGGTTGCCAATGCAGCTGACTAGCACCAACTCCAGTTAAGTCCTGGTGAAGCCCTGCTCCTCTGTCCTGATCTAAAGAAGCCCCTTGTCAGTGCTTCGACCCCTGGACCGATGAAAAAAACCACTCAATCCATGCTCGAGTATCCGTACCTTCTAAGTCTTCAGAAGTGGGCCTAGACCAACTTGTGGACTGACCAGCTCTCACCTGGGCTACCTCACTTCAGCCATCGCCGTTTCAAGTGCATCTTTGTAACTTGAAGAATCCTCAGCCTGTACTGCAGAATACCTACTCCACAATTTTCAGCCTTCCTGCATCAATGGAAGCCGTGCAGGACCTGTTCCTTTGTTCTTCCTATGTAGATTACCTTTTGCCACAAGATCATGGTGACTCCCTTTACAATCTGTCTTTTTTGCATTCCAGAGGTGTCCTAAGGTCGCCGGCTCTGCAGAAATCTTCATCTGTTCTTCGTTTGGGTGTTCTGCTGCAAGGTGTCTGAAACCAAGATTCAAGCACTGCAACCGACCAAAACTAAATCCTGTTTCTAACTCTGCAACCGCAACCCCTGGGCCTTCATCGATCAGAGAAATCACAGAAGATTGTGTACCCAATCAATTCCAGCCGTGGTCTCAGGAGAAATGGAGTCAGCGGGATAAGTTAACATATCTGTTCCTTTCCCAGTGTTCTCGATGGTGCTACAGGGGGGTAAAGTCCTATCCCTAAATCATTGTTTCCTGACTTTGGTTGGTGGAGGCTTGGTCAAGTATCCCTTTCTAGGCCTATCCTAGTGACTGGGATTGAGAAAGTTTACTTACCGGAACTTTACTTATCTTTTTACTTTTGCATCCTAGCCAGTGGTATTGTTCAAGTTCTTAGCAAACCTACCTGAAAAGTACAACTTTGGCCCTGATGACTTAAGGGCACACAGTCCCAAAACATCTTTGGGCTGATCTTACTATGTGTTTTAGCGAAACTGTTCTATGGTTATTATGAAGTGTTTTCTACTGAATTCTATGCTGGTTACTGAATAATATGCTCTCCTTTTTTCTAAGAGTGAATGGGTATAACTGTTTTATAGTAAGTGTGTGACAATATTTGCCTAGAGGTTTTACTTGCTTATTGTGCATGTTAAAAGCCTAATAAATCAGTGTATATGTGTGTACTTACCAGTTTAACTGGAATTAATGGTGCTTTTTGTGGATTCATTGTAGCCCAAGACTACTCTGACAGCCCTCCTGCGACTAAGCCTTGCCACTCTGCTACCTTACCTTGATTGGGTTTGGCTAAATCTCATTGTCTCCTTATTCACCATAATAGGTTGGCCTCCCAAAATCCCCAGTGTTGATGTTGGAAATCCATCTAAGCAACGACCTCTGGGGACCCCAGGACACAATGCAGGCAGAGAGCAGAGATTTCTACTTCGAAGAAATGGTGGAAAACGACCCTCATGGCAGAAACTAAGAAATGGGTCCTGTAAGGCCCCTCTTCATCCTGAGAGCTGCAACTGCAGGAGTAGGCTTTATGTCTCAAAAGTTTCTCACAAGTTTAGGGTTTGTGGGATCCCAAGTCCAACACTGGGCAGTGACCAATGTAGCTCGGTAGCCCACGAGAAAGCTAGTCAGCCCATTGGATGGTTCCTGGAGACTTCTGAAGGCTTTCAAGGGCAGGATCCACAGAGCAGGTGGGTCAAGTCTGGTTGTTGTCATTGGTCTAGGGGCAGAGCACAGATGAAGAGCAGAACCTTTGGAGATCAGCAGTGGAGCAGGGCTTCGCTGGGATGGTTGAAGACAATGCTGGTTGGCTGTGATGACACGTTCTGGGTCTTCAGTGGGATGCTCCTCTTCGTATGGGGTCTTGGCTCCAATGATAATCTGATGAATGGCTGCAAAAGTCCTTTTATCCAGGATTTAAGCTGGAGTTGCCCCGAAGCCACCAACGGTAACGGTGTGCACCATTCAAACTTGCAGAGGTTGTCCAATCATGGACAATCCTCTGGCTACCACATCTGCCAAGCAACAGTCACACTTTCACATGGATGTGGACTAGACCAGACAGTCCCAGCTCCCACACCCCGCCACAAACATACACTGCCGCGTAGCTGGGGAAAGGTGGAGCTCATCCCAGGGAAAATCTTACCATATATGGCAGATCTGGCTCTCAGAGGGCAGGGAGAAGGCCAAATGAAAGGTGAAAATCTCGTTGCACAGTCATTTTAGATTATAAAAGGCATTAAGTGATAAAATGCAAAAGTGTGCCCCGACAAACGAAACACGGTCAGAAAAGAATCACTACCACCAGCCGTCTTGGACACATAATACAATGGTTCACTGTGATTTTATTGCGGAAATAACAGTGATGTACAATTACAAAGTGTAATAAATATTGCATGATAAAATATTGAAATTCCTTTTACAGTGCACATTGTAAAAATACCTATTTTTGGGGCGTGGGGGTCTCGAACCTCCCTTAACTCTCCTACTCCTAAACTATCCTAGTCTCCCTCCCCTTTATCCCAATTTTAACCTAAATCTGTTTTTTTACACCTAAAACCCACCCCTATCATTACATTTTCTTTTCTTTATTTCAATATTTTTTCTGCTTTTAGGTATTTTTTACCCACTCCGTTATTTCTTGCAATATTCTTTCATCTTTGTAAATTCATTCTTTATTATTTCCTGCAATATTATCATTGGATACTAATGCAAATAGTCACAAAGTTATGAAAAACAATCTTATAAGGACACAAAGTATGCGTATCGCACCTCACTGTAAGGTGACGTAAAATAAACAGATCATTTCACAATGGAGAACAGAGCTCTCCTGCGCAGATAGCCATAGGAACTGATCAGTGGCCCCAAAGCAGATGCACTTATCAAGGCAAGTGAAGTAAAAATG
Source organism: Ambystoma mexicanum (assembly GCF_040938575.1). Classification (NCBI taxonomy): domain Eukaryota; kingdom Metazoa; phylum Chordata; class Amphibia; order Caudata; family Ambystomatidae; genus Ambystoma; species Ambystoma mexicanum. The sequence goes on along the minus strand of NC_090923.1, from coordinate 1,340,692,662 downwards.
CTTCACTTTACTCCAAAAATAGAGACAGGAACAAACCAACAGCAAACATTTGGGTGGTGGGGGGGCATCCCTAGGTATCTATGGAGGAAAAGCAGCTAAAAGGAAATCTTTCCTAACAGCCACCTACTTCTCAGAGTTCATATGCAGCACAGCATAGCCCTGGTCTCTGCGCAAACAATATGGTTCACTATATAACCAACAAACAAGAGCATTTGAACACCTTGGTGGCTGAGATAGCGCGATTCTGGTCCCATTTTGGCTTTTGGAATATATGATATAAGTCATTTATAACAGACCTGTGTTTTCCATAGAATGGTCCAAATCTGACCTTTCGACGTTAATACCTAGAACATCTCCTGGTGCAATATGCAAGGGTTTTTTGGTTGTGCCAAGTAATTTCATTATTTGGGACTCAATCTAAATACAGACACCAAAATGATGGATGATCTGAATTGTGCCCCCTTCATTAAACAACTGGAACACTGCATAATAAGTGGAGGACTCTACTATCGCTAGTTGGCTAGGGCGGCAATTGTCAAAAACATGTTTTACCCAAGCTATTGCATTTATTTCAAGCCACACCAATATATCTCACAACTAAATGTGTCACCCTGAGAGGGTGTTAAGCGTAGGGGGCTCAACTACTTAGTCCCAACTGGGGTGGCACCGCCTTGGGGAGAGCTAACAAACCCCTTAGAGATTTGTCTCAGGTCATTCTGTCTTGACCGCATGTCATGCATCTCTTCTATAATGTAGGGTTGCTGCTTTGTCGGATTTATCAATCACTTTGCTAGTGACAAGGGAATGGATGGGGTTGTTAAGATGGGTTGTTATAATTGTTTTAATAACGTTATTTTAGAAAAACCAAAGGATGTTTATATATTGTGAATACACAGTTATTCATTAAGCTTTCAATTAAAACACATGGTACTTTACACCAAACCCTTAATATCCTGTGTCCAAGCCTTACTGCTGAGCTTCGTTAACAAGGAGAGAGTTTGGTTAGTTTTTTGTAGTAAACCTTTGAAAGTTCACTAAGCTTTGCTCATCAGACTCCTACATCAATATGGGTTCTTCTGGAAAAACCTCCTACCATACAATCTGTAATCAACATATTTGATGATGATGACCTTTGTGAGATCCTGACCTGGGTGTCTTAGGGAATACCCTAGATGGGGACTTGCTGGGAAAAATGTTGGTGTACCCTGAGAAAAAAGCAAAAATGTTCAGAGAGACAATCTGCATAAAAAATTAGAACTTGCAAAAACCATTACAAGGTAAACTAAGGCCAACTGCATGACTGTCAATCAGGCAGCAGAAGGGTGAAGAGAAAGAAAGATGACACACAGAAAAATACACTGTCTAAAAGGTTGTTGGCTTTTAAAACCTACATGTACACCAACAAGTAATCTTTTCAAGTCTTTCCTCCATTCCTAAAGAAAAGGAGTAAGCAGAGGTAGGCTGTGCAGGTTACCTTGGAAAGGTGTAGTGCAAGGGGGCAAAGTTTATGGCGACAGAGCAGGTAGTTACTTGTCTTAAAGGGGATGGCTCAGTGGGTCAGAGATAGGGTAGGGAGAAATGTGGGAGGGCAGAGAAGTAAAGTATCCTCTTTAACAGAAAATAAAGACAAAGTGGTCTGCCAAAAAGTAGTGCTGGCAAAAAGTCATTTTTTCCTTACTCTTTTTTTAGCCATGGGCAAATTGGCCTAAAGATTGCAACGTACGGGTGAATATGCAATACATTAAAAGGCAACTTTGGGAGGTCCAGAAATGCACAAAAGGGGCCCAGTATGATGGGCTACCTCTAAAGATGAAATAAATAGGATCCAAGTGACTATGGGTAGACAGCACAAATGGCTGCTAAAGAAACTGATGAAGCGCCTCTGAAGAACGTAGCATTGAAGGGTAAAAGACGTGATATAGAAATCCCATAAAAATATCCCCTTCAGACTGGTCCCTTGTACTGGTCATTGTCCAAATATTTTAACATACATTCACCAAAACATTTGCTACTGAACAGTGACACACTCAATGCCACAAGAATCATGTACCATAGTTGTCTAAAAAAAAAAAATTGCGCACACCTTTCGCTCAGAAAAATCAAGGAAATAAAACTGCACTGTCACTTTAGATGTCAGCTGATTGCTTGCAATCTTACCTCCATGCAGATCTGGTAAAGTACAAGACAGGGCGTGTGATGGAACAGACGGTTCCTCTTCCAGCTGAAATCTACAGTCAAGTCTTGGCAGAAATGAGTCACTGCTCAGAGAATCAGAGAAAAAACACGGGAAAATAAAAGACACAGAGGTCAGAGATATTACAAGAATAGACGAAAGAAAACAAATAAAATATCACCGACTGTCCGTAACAATATTAGGTGGTGAAATGTTCATGCCCAGAAAATGACCACAGTCAACCAGAGGAAAAACACTGTATAAAGCTTCAGCCACTTTCAAGACTACGCATTTAACATCTAGACATTTTTAAAATGTATATTCTTCCTTCCAGAAAACCTTCTGTGTACTGGAATTGGGAGTGCTTAAAATACATTATATATTTTATTTTTAAGCTTTATTTAGCATGGATTAGGCCCAGACAGGCATCAGAGCAGTGGACAAGAAGTCGTACATCATATCAAGCAAAATAGTTATATAATAATATATACATGTACATCTACAAGTGACAAATCAGGCTGTATAATCTTGAAAATCGAATCTTGGTGTCACGGTCTGACCACTCTGCAATCTCCTTCATGATCACTCTACTACATAAGATTCCAACACCTGCCACCCCCCCAAATCAAATACATTACAACCCCAGCCTTATAACCACTCATGCCACCCACCTCCTCCTCCTCCTCTCACACACATCCATCCAGTGTCCAACTATTACAAAACCATCCTCACACAAGAACTCAACAAAACAGACCCTCTCACATCACACAAAAAACCACAACCGCCACCATAAACCATGGTTAAACAGTTCCCTGCTCTCCATCAAGCAGGAAGCCAGGCATCTAGAAAGAGCCTGGCAAAAGAACCCATGCCCCGCCACCAGGACACCCCTCAAACACAAACGCAACAAAACCAAAACAATCATATGCATTTCCAAAGCCACCCACTACCTTCAATAACTCCAATTCGACAATCATACACAGAAACATTTCAACATCGTCACATTTCTCTTCAAACTGCCATCCACACCTTGAACACCACCAACCACTTCATCATGCAGCTCTCTCATGGACTATTTCAACTCGAAAATACACATCATCAGACAAGCTCTTCCCATCTTCTGTCTCACTCCCAAACATTCCAAAACATGGAACATTTTTCACACCATCGACAGACACCCTCACTGCCAAAATAAAACCTACACACTTACTAGATAACGCAAACCCACATCAAGCCGCATCCAACTGCAGTAACATCCTGGCTCCATACTGGCTCACCATCAACTTCTGTCTCTCATAAGATATTATACTGTGAGAAACCTGAAGGTGTCTCACCCGCCAGTCCCCGGGGATCTGTCAACCAGGTGGCCAGGAGATGGCCATCGCTTTTGGATCCAGTTCCTAGGGGTGGACAAGTGCGGGAGGATCACCTGGATGAGGGGTCCTCGGGGAGTGGAAGCGGGACACAGGAAGGTGAGACGCGGTATCCCCTTCCTTGTAACACGTTTTCCCCACCTTACCCAGGTAGGATACCTAGGAAGTCAACACCCCTCTTTCCCGACACAAACACGTTCTCACGGACAGTTGACTGTGAGCGACAACAGACTAACACCAGAGCCGTATACCTGACATGTCCCAACACAAGGGTCAGGCAGTCAGGCAATTACTGATCATTATACACACCTGACTTCCATTGCACTTCCCCACACAGATAAAAGGCAGAGCACGAAAGCACACTGTGAGCAAGGCAAACACACGAGGAAGAACCCGTTCTGAGATGGCAGTTTAATACGAGGAGAAAGACGGTGAAACCCGAAACGGTTGCAAGGATGGAATTGGCCTTGACCTTTTCAGAGCAAGAAAACTGTTACTTTCACGAGTCCTCGAGGATAAGAAACATAAGACCGTGAATTAAAGCAGAAAAAAAGGTGCGTTGTGTGTCGAAGGTACCCAGGGCTTAAGAGCGATTGCTGCTGTGGTACTTTCCTTGGCTCCGACAACAAATCCGCTCCAGTAAAGTCAGCACAGCCGTTGAGTCTGGGATACTGATAGCAGACCTGTCTGTGTTAGAATCAAGGTTGTAAGCAGCAACATTGCATGAAGAAAACTGCAAAGAACAGACTTTAAGGCGTATGTGATGAGCGACGCAAATATATTTGAATATCCAAGGAGTGACTGAACTTTTGTAACCAAAGTGGATGTCATATATAGAGTGGTCCGGCGCCACGTGGGTGTTCATTCGGAAAGGTCTCCGTTAGGTATCCAACTGAGAGTTGTAAGGAACTCATGGTGGCAACAGTAAAGACAGACACAAGTGATCACAGTTCATGGGTGTTTATTAAACTGTATATGCGGGTTGGAAAAATGCCTAATCTAAACATAAATCTAAGATGGGAGCAAGCTACAACCATCAAAATAATATTAAGACAGTTGTAGTGGTGTCTTGTCAAATAAAAAGACCTATACTAAGGAAAACCTATTGCCAATCCTTACGCTAAATACAAACAAATAGTGTGGGATAGGGTTCACAGGAAAGAAAGAAGTGTTCACAAATAATAAGGCAGGATGTAGTAGTCAGCGTCTCCCTTCCCCACATTTTGAGCATGGGACTTCGGAGCACAGCACACGCTCGAGCTTTCCCAGCACGAGACTACAGTTGCGCCCTCAGGAATCAGGACCTTCGGTTATTAAGTTTCTTTTCTACAAAAAGTCTCTTGCCTCCGAGGACCTGATGTGTTCCAAAACAATAAACAAAAGTTCCTTTCTGCTTGCACGTTGGGTGATGCCTTATCACCCCTGGATCCTCCTCTCCCGGGCTAAGATCTACAAAACGTCCTCAATTATATCAGGACCTTCGGGTGTTGGTTCTCTTGCTTCCGAAGGCCTGATAGGTTCAAAGTAACTAACAAAAAGTTCAACAAAAGTTACTCTCCGATTGTGCTTGGGTGATAATTCTTCACCCCTGCGTCCCCCTCTTCTGGGCTTAGAACCCTCTCGAATATCAGCCTCCCTCCGTCGAGTTCACTACGGCTTTCAACACACTCATCTGTGACATTCACGAATCTAAATATCTTATTAAACAGTTCACTCTTGGCATCTCTCTGCCGGGTACACGCTTGTGAACACACTTTTTATCAGAACTTTTGGCTACGTCGTCTTTATATCGGCATCCCTCTGTCCAGTTCATTCTTGCCAATGTTGTCAATCATACAATTCCTTGAACAGTTCTTATGATGCAGGATTCACTTGCCTTAGCTTCACATTCATCCGCCGGTCAAAGACTTTCGACTGTACAGATAATTTTACTAGACTGCTGTATGACCATTTTTACCCTTTCTCTTGCCATTCCCCAAGGCCTTCTGGTAATGGTAGTTTCAACCATAGGGTAATCGCCCAGAGTTTCTCAAGTGAACACCCACGTAGTGTCAGACACCTCTGTAGCTCGTTTTCCCCTCTCGTATCAAAATAACAATTCTTTGTACTTTCTTCAATTAGCCATTTTGCTACTTTTGTTCAAACACAGTTCGGTTTCTTATCGGCTCTCCTCTCGACTCACCAGCTGTGAAGAACCGCTTGGCTTTTATTGTCTCTGGAGTGAAGGTCGGTACCACGGTGGCAAGTGTCTGCCCTCAGCATGGTTATCAGCGGAGGAGGGCCCTGTGTACTGGTTACATCTGCTGCAACACACGCTGGCTATTGTTCGCGGTCTCATGATTTCTTCTGTGGATGTTTCACGGGCCTGGCTTGGAAAGGGCAAGGTCGCTTCTCTCCTTGTCACCCTCTCGGTTCACGCCATCTTTCTCCTCCTCTTGAACTGCTTTGCTGAGTTAGCTCTCTCGTCGTGCTGTCTGCCTTGGTTGTCTTGTGCTCTTGTGCTCCACTTTTTATCCCTGTGGGGAAGGGAAAGGTCTGTCAAGTGTGTGTGATCCTGGTCAATTGCCTGACTTTGCCTGACCCTTTTGTTGGGACATGTCAGGTAAATGGCTTTGGCGTTTGACCGTCGTCTTTCGCGGTGTGCGAAAGTCTTAGTGTCAGAAAAGGGGGGTGTGGGGGGGTTGAGTGTTTGAGTATCCTACATGGTAGGTTGGGGAAAAGGTGTCACAAGAAGGGGCATGTCTGTGAACTCACCAACATACGGAAAGACTTAAAAATACTAAAAACACAAGGGGGACAAGGTAATAACACCCATGTATCCCCTTGAAGGGACTTAAAAGTCCCCAAGCAACAGGCAGGCAGCCCAAGAAGGCAGGCAGCTTTCCATACAACTCCCAGAGTCCAGGAAGAATCAAAGTTGGCTGCTGGCCCTCATATGATCTTAGGCCGACCATCGGGCAGACAACAGGGCACTAAGCTGCGGCATGCTGGATGGCATCAAACAGTACAAGGTGGTTTCTTCTGAGGCCTGATAGGAGAGCATTTCCATAGTCCAGTCTGGAAAGGACTGTTGCCTGTCTATCTGTATCCAAGTACAACTCTAGGTTATGTGTTTTAATGTTTCTCATCAGCCTCAGTTGAAAGTGAGCCCCTTTTACATGTTTTTAATGTGATGTGAAGATCTAGATGTTTCCAGCAAAAAACTCAGATTTGGTAGTCATAAATCGAGTTGGAGCAATTGTGAACTCTGAGAAGGCTGCCATCTGGTGTTGAATTAATCCGAAGACATCTAAAGGAAGTCCGTTTTCTGAGTGCTTCGTCTCAGATAATGCAAGGACATGTAGTCTATTATTTTCTGTAGGTTTATAGCAAGGTGGTTGATATCTTGTTCCATCATGATCTTGCAGTAAACCCAACTGTCCGTTGTGAGGAATTCAAGGACATGATTCACTGTAGACCCTGAAATAAAGCTTTAGCAGTGTACCTGCCCCTAGATTCCTGTCTGCCTTAAGCTAATAGCACAAAATGCTTCAAGAACTAGCAAACAAAAGTTCATAAACCTACTCTTAAAACGGAATGGTTCTTTTTAGAAAGGTTCCTGTGATAGTTCTTCATCTCCGATATCCGTTTGAGGGATATTGCCTTTCATTGTGCTTCTCCAGAACTCTCTTATAATTCAGGCTTTGCAATACTCCCATGATGTAGGCTTCTTTCTGCCTGATCACCATCACTTGTGGGTCTCTACTAGTCCTGAGTCTCTTCAGGTTTTTTTTATACATCTCTCGTATGATTTTGACGGTCTTGTTTGTATATCCAGTCCCTCCTGGACGTCCGTTCTCTGAGAATTCTCAACAGGTCTCCTCCCTTACATTGGGTTTCAGAATCCACAACAGGTCTCTTACTAGACCTTGGGTTTCAGGATTCACAACAAGTCTCTTTCCAGATTTTTGGTTTCAGGATTCACTACAGATCGTTTCCCAGACTATTGGTTTCAGGATTACATTTTGAATATGAATTTCCCACCCATATTCTGTGTCCTTTTCATGTAGCTGATATTGGCGCATTCTGTGGTGCCTCCTGCTCTGAAAACAGACTGATAATCTCTGAGTAGTATATTTTCCTCTAAGTATCGCTCAAAGGTTTTAGCCATACAGGAGAGGAGGGTGGCTGGGCCATCAGAGGTTTTCTACGAGAGAAGGGTGATCTGGCCCACATTTAAGCTGTTTGGTAATTCACCTAAAGTCAGTGACGTGTGGATGATTTTTAGCCAGCAAGGCATGAGGCTTTCGATGAACTCGACTACTGAAGCTGGTAATGGGTCTTTGACATGGCTCCAAGGTTTCAGAGCTTTGACTGAGTCCAGTGATATTGGAGAGAATGTTTCTCATTGTGCCTAACCTTTGGGGGCCGGGGGTGATCTGATCTCACTAAGGTGTCAGCTAACTACGATGTCCAGTCTGTCATATCATTTCTGTGAGGAAATCTGCAAAATCATGACACCTCTCACTGCACTGAGTGAGTGCAGATTGCGGTATGAGAGTGGTAGCACTTTTCCTTGCTTCTAACAATTCTTTGCAACGTCAATTTGGAACTTAATGTGGGCAGTGCTCGGAGGGATTTTCAGAACCAGCTCTTGGGGGAGGGTGCTAAGGAAGGGCTTTTCATGCTTAATCTTATCAAACATTTTCAGGGGAGTGTAGGACAAGCAGTAGGACAGATTTAGGAGATCAGGATCTGGTGTGTAAATACAGTTAACACTTAATATATTTGTGTACTTCTGTGTAGATCTCCATTACTTTGCAGTCTCTAAGTGTTGTTAGGCCTAAATTCCCCAAGCAGGTAAAACCGAAGAATACAATAGAATACAATAGAATACAATAGAACACATGAACACACGAACACACACAAACACACACACACATACACATACACGAAGACACCCCCCCCCCTCAAAGTGAGATTACCTAAAGTTTGCACTGAACACAATAAATGCAGTTCAATAAAACCATGCACCATATGTACAAAAAGGAAATTGAAGGTTTTTCAGCAGTTCAAAACAATGATACACTCTGGCTTATAATTATACGGCAGGCACCTACATTCAGAAGTCTATCCATATCACTTAAGTGTTCCAGTTTATTAAAAGATTGCAAGATTCAGTTAAGTACTTGAAGGGTGAGGGGATAGGTCATATCAAAGTTCCCCTTGCACACATTTTGGCTACAACCAACAGATGAGAACATTTATTTTTAAAGCAGACTTTTTACAAAAAGGCAAAGGAACAATATTTAAGGTACATTCCCAATTCCATCACATTAGGGGATTCCTAACGGAATCATAGGCTAAAATTACACTAATCACAGCCAGGTATGAGTAGTGTTAGGGAGGGAACTTTGCACCCATGCAATCCCCATAGGCAAAGGGGGGAGGGGGTGCATCGAAAGTGGTAAGTAAACTTGCACGCCTTATCCTGGTTTTTCAAGTGAACACCCCTAGGGTAATCAGAAATTGCTGGGAATACTTACTTATGTCATTGGTCCCATCGGTGGGGGCCCAAAGGTTGCAGATGCAGCAGACTGAAGAAGGTGTATGATTGGGTCTAGTTAGGCAGAGGTTTAAAGGACAATTCCAGAAATGTACAGCAGGATGGGCCAGACACCATAGGACAGCAGCCACAACAACAGCCCCTCCCCCACCCCACCATCAGCAGGCAATAAAAATCCTGTCAGAGGTTAAAAAGTTTGGTTTGTGGTGTTAGAGGCTCCAGACAGGTACCTCTTCATGCAGTAAAGCAGCAGGCAGCATTAATCTTGGGACACAAGTTGAGGATTTACAGAGTTTCAAGCTCCTGTTCAAGGCAGCAATCATAACAACAGCGGCGCCGGGTCAGTGGATTGGCCGCCCACAGGATGGTTCCCGGACACGGACGACATCAACCAATATCATGGCACTGATGCTGGACACAGGACTGATTAATCCCAACAGTCCAGGGGAGAAGAACAAGTTACTAACCACTGGTAACGTTCTTTCGACTGGATGTTCCACCCACGTATTCCTCATCTTATGATAGATCTTCCGGATCTGCGTGATTTTTCAGTCACGGAAAAGTTAGTGATGGTAAGATTTGCATGAGAAATGTACGCCCCTCAAAAGGTTCGTACATTTCCCGTGCAAACATACACTGCAAACCACCACATACCCACACCCCCACCCAACCCTCCACCCACAACACATCCCCACCCACACCCCCAACATAACCAAACCCTACTTACCTTTTCTTCTCGCTGTGTCCCTGCAGCGCCAGTTCCCTTTCCCCTTCCGTGATCGGGAACCGGCGCTGCAGGGTCCTTTTCTTTTTTTATTTTTTATGGGCAGCTGCAAGAGTTTCCCCCATAACCACCGCACACTATACTATAAAATATAGTGAGCGGGGTGTTGCGGGGGACATCCCCGCAGCCCCTGTTTTATTTTATTTTTTCCTTTGTCGGGTGTGCAGTGGGGGTGTCCCCCACAACCCCGGCTCAGTATACTGTATAGTATGGTGAGCGGGGTGTTGCAGTCTTTTTTTTTTATTATTTATTTTTTTTACTTACCTAAAATGCATGCCACCAAAGTTTCGAACTTTTGGTGTTCGAACCTTTGGTGGTATGCATTTTTCGGACTTTTGGTAAAGTCTGACCTTTTTTCTCTGTCCTTTCGCAGAGTTCCATATGTTCCAGCTTCAGCTGCTTCAAAATCTCTTTTACGAGAGAGGGCGTGGTGCATCGATACGGTCGGCTCGATGTCCCTCGAGGGCTTCCGTCATAGTTGGTATATGTAGCGCACGCAGTGCCCGTTGGCTTCAGTTCTGTTTTTACGCCTTGCTCATGCAGAATTACCAGTGTCAACGAATCCTAGACCATACTAGACTGTGAAAGAGCGTAAAGTGTAACGCCTGGAAATTCTACAGCGGGATAGGCTGGGAGGGGCAATGAGGGATACGTGGGAGGAACATCTAGTCGGAAAAACGTTACCAAGAGTAAGTAACTTGGTTCTTCGAATAGATCGTTTCCTCCCACGTATTCCTCATTTTATGATAAGACTCCCAAAGCAGTGTTAGGTTTTGGAGGAGGGAGAAAGAATTTTCAGTATCTAGAATGGTCATGGATTGTGTATAAGAATGCTTTCCCAGATCCTCCTTCCTGGCTAGAGGATGAGTCCAGACAGTAATGCATCCCTCTTTGAAGGGCGGAAGATGTTGCCATGTCCCTTGTGGAATGGGCTCTTGAGCCTTCTGGGGGATCTTTCCCGGCCACTCTGTAGCACTCTCCAGAAAATCCATCTGGACAAAGTTTGCTTTATAACTGGAAGACAGTTTGTGTCCGGTGTACCCAATGAAAAGCTGGTCGTGTTGACATATTTTCGCCATTCGAGAAATGTAAAAGCCAAAGCCCTTCTGGGATCCACCTTATGTAGCCTTTTCTCTTCCTTGCCAGGATGAGGGGGCGGATAGAAAGTTGGAAGCACAATTTTCTGGGGTAAATGGAAATCCGACACAATTTTTGGCAAAAAAGACAAGTTTAACCCTAAGGACAACATTATCTTTGTTAAAGATGGTAAATGGAGGCTTACTAGATAGGGCCTGCAACTCACTTACCCTGCGGGCTGTTAATGCAACTAACAGAATGGTTTTCAATGTAAGCAGTCTTAATGGACATGAGTGAAGTGGCTCAAAGGGAGCACACAACAGACATTTTAATGCCAGATTAAGATCACAAATTGGGACTTGAAAAGGTGTAGGAGGGAACACATTAATGAGCCCTTTAAGTAATTGTATAATCAAAGGCATTTTGAAATATGATACCCTCCTCTGAGGTGCGCTTAAAAATTGAAAATGCTGCCACGTATCCTTTAATGGTCCCAATCTGGAGCCCCAGATTAGCCAGATGTAACAAAAAAAGACAACACCAAAGGTGTACTGCATTGAAAAGGGTCCACATTCTTTTCCCTACACCGGCTGTGGAATTTGTTCCAACGGCAGCGGATTTTGTTGCTGGCCTTCTGGCTGGTAGCAAAATCTCCATTACGTCGTCCGGGAGGTCCCAATCATTATATTTCAATCTCTCAGAAATCATGCGTGAAGGTTGAGTGTCTTTACCTCTGGATTGAGACCTTGGACCTCCTCTCACAAGAGAAAGTCCTCTCTTTGTGGAAGACGTATTGGAGGACAGATGGACAGAAGGTCCGGGTACCACGTCCTCCGGGCCCAATCCGGAGCAATTAGGGATAATGGATTTCCAAAACTTTCTCAACCTCCTGATTACGTGAGGAATGACGGGGACTGAAGGAAACGCATACAGGAGTTGAAACTCTGAATAGTGGTAGTGACTCTACGCCTCCTCTCTTGTCAAGATAGTACATGGCCACCGTGTTGTCCGTCATTATCAGGACATTCTTTCCCTGTACAGAGGGCAGAACGGCCTTCAGCGCTAGTCTGATCGCCTTCAGCTCGAAAGGTTGATGTGTAGTTTGGACTCGGATTGAGACCAATGACCGCTGATAGTCAGATTGTTGGCGTGGGCTCCTCACCCTGTGAGTGAGGCAACCGTAACTACTGTTATCTCTGGCCATGGTTGCCAAAAAGTCTCTCGCTTCAGAATATTGTCCTCGCAGGCTCACCACAGAAGATCCTGTGTGACCCTGTTTGGAACCTGAAGTAGGTCTGACATCTTGCCCGATAATTGAGAACACTGCATCCTAAGGGTCCATTGAAGGGATCTCATTCTCCTGAACCTGTGGCGCTAGGAAAATGCAGGATGCCATGAGGCCGACCAACCTCAAAAAGTCTGGAAGACGCTGGGCATTCTGGAATTTGGTGACCATCTGCAGAATGTGTTGAGCCCTCACCTCGGGTAGCAAGGCTTATCCCAAGGATGCATCCAGGACTGCTCCTATGAATTGGAATCTTTGTGATGGTATCATGAGGGACTTCTTGTAATTGAGGGAGAAACCCTGTGTGTGGAGAGAGTGGCAGGTTATGCTGAGATGTTGCAGGGCCTGTTTGGGAGACCGAGCACTGATCAGCCAATCGTCTAAGGTAGGGGTAGACAACCCCTCTCCTGAAACTCGCTGCCACCGCCGCCATCAACTTGGTGAACACCATCAGGGCGGAGGGCGGCCCAAACAGCAGAACTCAAAACTGATCATGAGAACCGCCATTTGCAAACCTCAGGTACTTTCTGTGCTTGGGATGGATCGGCACATGAAAGTAAGTGTCCTGAAGGTCCAATGATACCATCCAATCCTGAAGCTGGAGGGCATGAAGGATCTGAGAAAGTGTGACTATTTTGAACTTGTTCTTCCTGAGGAACCTATTCAAGAGTCTAAAGTCCAAAATGGGTCCCACTCCTCAGTCCTTCTTGGGGATTAGGAAATAGGTAGAGTACAACCCTTTGTTCCTCTCCGCCACAGGTACTGGTTCTATAGCACCTTTCTCTAGCAGACTAAACATTTATTGCACAAGGAACGGATTTGGAATCTTGAATGAGTGGGTCCCTGGTGGATGGTCGGGAGGCCTTTTTAAAAAGGAAAGGCAGAAAACCCTGGGCTACTGTTTCTAATGCCCATGCATCTTAAGTAATGCCCTGCCATTCTTTCAGATGCAGCGAGAGTCTGCCTCCCACCGGGGTCTTGTGGGTTAAGTCCTCAGAGAGGTTTTGAGGCAGCTGAAGCAGCGGCTGATGGGAAAATAGCTGTTGCTTGGGCGGGCTTTGCTCCTCTCCCTCGTCCACCACAAGGGAATCTTCTCTAACCCCTTTCACCAGCCAGTCCTCTCGCTCATCCAACTGAGGAATAGAAGTGATCCGCTGGGATGGGTGGATTGTGGCTGTCGGATGGCAGCTCCAAGGGACTTGGCTGCTGCCTTTGAGGTCTGCAGCTTCTCTAGGCTCTCGTCAGCCTTGCTGCCAAACAGCTGGGTGCCGTCAAAGGGCATGTTAAGGAGCCTGGACAGCACGTTTGGTGCAAAACCGGACTTCCTCAACCACGCAAATATGCGTATTACTGTGCTTGCCACCATGGCTCTGCTGATGCCATCAGCCGAATCCAATCCTGATCGCAGAGACTCGCACATAGCCTCCTTGTTGTCCCTCAATACCTCCTCAGGAATATGGTCAGCCGCCATAGCTACACAGTCCCACAGGGTGAATGTGAACTTTGCTTAAGTGCAAGTGGAGTTTGCGGGCTTGAACACCATGCTTCCTGCAGAAAATACCTTTTTTGCCAAAGCGTCGAAATGCTTATCCCTATCTAGTGGGATGGTAGAGTAAAACAGTCTGTTTCGAGGTTGACATCTCAGCTTTCAGGTGTTGGGTTTTTTGACAGGTGGCTAGGGTCGCTACTAGATGGCCTATATTTTTTGGTGAGGCTTTTGTTCACCACAGGGTTCGCCTCTGGAACCTACCAATTTGCCATGACCCTTTTCTGTAGAGCTATATGAAAAGGAAGTATGGGATCCTTTTGTGGACCTTTATCCAGAATGTCCGTTCGGTCGTCTTGCTCAAATGGTGGAGCAGGTCTGTCCCATCCCATAAAGCCCATAAAGTGGATCCAGCTTGCCAAACTCCATCTCAGGTGAAGTGTCGCTCCCACTAGAGGACTGCAAATTCTCATAGAATTCATTTAGCCTGGGTTCTTGTGAAACAAGTCTTTCAGGGATATTGGGTGTGCTTAACCCCAATCCAAATCATGGAGTATCTTGATCTGAGGGTTTGTATTCCTCATAAATTCAGGATAAAGACTTAAAGAAATCTTTCTTTGGTAGTGGCTTGTAAAATTTCTGAATTTCTTTAGGTTTGGAAAGTAAAGGTATCCATGGCTTCAACAAAGGCGTTGATGACTTCAACACTAATGGAGTTGACGGTGTTGATGCTAAAGGTGTTGATGTCTTCTATGACTTCTCCGTTGATTTTATCTTCGACTGAGCCCTTGAAGGGCTTGACCCTCGACTAGTAAGAGTCTTCGGCAATTTCTTGCTGTGTCGAGATCTCAAAGGATCTCAATGGGTTTCCAGCTTATGTCCCAGGCTTGAGGGCGCGCGGGATGTAGCCTTAGGACTTTCCATGTCTGTCTTATGCGGCTCGACAGGAGCATGGCTTTTTACCTTCCTCTTCGAGGGGGTTGGAGCCTCTTGCTCATAGATTTTCAGCATTTCTTGCCTGAAATGTTCCCAATGAGCCGGAGTAGAGGATTTTGTTGGACAGGTTATACTCCTCTCCAGTGAGGAATCGGATGAACTGTAAGTAGGCGATTTGTAATGCCTTTTCATTGACTTCCTCCAAGATGACGAGGAATGATGTGACGACTTGTCAGATGACGAGTTTCATCGATGGAGTCATCGAAGGGGATTTTGTAGGGGGCCTACCCGCTGCTAGTTTCCCTTTACGCTCCTTCAGAGCCTTACCGGTCATCTACTGTTAGGTTCACAGTCCGCTGTCCAATGTTCGACGGCAATGCACCAGAGACACACCCGGTCTTCGGGGTTGAAGGTGTCGAAGACGAGGCCATAATAACACGAACAAAGTTTTCTTACAGAAAAACGGAAGCGCATCGTAATTCTTCAAATCGTTAGCTACGCGGAAAAACAAAACTGAAGCCAACGGGCACTACGTGCGCTATATATACCAACGATGATGTCAACCCTGGGATGGAAGCCCTCGAGGGACATTGAGTCAACCGCATCGACGCACAGCGCCCTCTGTTGAAAACAAAATCTGTAGCAGCTGAAACTGGAAGATATATCATAAGACGAGGAATATGTGGGAGGACACAATCCATTTGAATGTCATCAAAGGCCATCCCTGGTGGCAGGAGAGGCAGAGAAGCTTCACCAGTAAATGGCTTGGGCAATGCTGGTTGTCTGCAGCAGCATTCCTCAGCTCTTCAAAGCAGTATTATGTTCTAGGAGTCTTGGCTCTAGTTTGACCCTCGAGAACGGATGCAGGTCTCGTCGTAACCAAAATCCAGGCTGGGGCGTTTGCCTCAGGCCACAAATGGAAAGGATCTGCATTCTGCACCATTCAAACAGGTAGGGGCTGTCCAATCATGGGTATCTAATTACTCCACATCTGCCCAGCAGTAGACAACTGCTGACTGAAGTGTGGATTGCGACCAAGCCCAATTTAAGCAGTTCAGTCGCACAAAGCACTTTACCAATGCAATTGTAAACCCTTACATCAGTGGTCTTCAAACGTTTTTGGCCTGGGCCCCCCTGAGTAATATGTGGGCAGGCTGGGCCCCCCAAAATGCCAAATGGATAGTAAGTCCAAATGGCTATGAACTATCGCTCGCCGTCGCCGTACCCTGCTCCCAGTATAGCCCCTGGGCTCCCCCACCTGCTCCCATTCACAGTCTCTGGACTCCCTCATCCCACTCCTAGCCCAGTCCCTGGACTCTCCTCACCCCACCACAGACCCTGAGTTCTCCCCACCTTGGTCCCACCCCTGTCCAATGGCTCCCACACATCCTGCTACCACCACAGTCCCTGGGCTCCCCCCACCCTGCTCCAAGCACAGTCCCAGGACTAGTGGCGGCTGGTGAATTTTTTAAGTGTAAGGGCATAAATATTTTCCCCAGATATGCCATAGTGACTCAGTGTAACCCGTTCGAGGAGGTTCGCCCCCGGATTTTTTTTAAATAATCGGTTAAAATGCTGCATTTTAAAGCACACTTTAAAAAAAAATGGGTGTGTTTGCTAAATCTGGTCTTCAGCTTTCAAGGAATATCGTGTGTAATGGAACCATTTACCAGACCATTTACCTGCATACGGCCATCATACACTTAATGTCTTTCTGTCTGGAACCTAGATAGAAAGACATTTAGTGTAATGATTACCATATGCAGGTGCATTGTACCATTACACACGATATTCATTGCAAGCTGAAGACCATATATATTTTTTTAGGTTTTTAGTCAAAAATCTAGACTCCCAAAAAAAAATATATACATGGTTTTTCTTTTTTTTCAGACTGTGGTTCCGCGACCCCCTGGACATGAGGTTGCAGCCCCCCAGAGTGCTGCGACACACAGTTTGAATACTGCTGCCTTATATGGTAGTTTCTGACTTGAGAGGGCAGGAAGACGACTAAAAAAGCAAGATGGTAAAATGACAGGTCATAAACCACATGTGGAAGCCATTTTGAGTATACAGCACTCAAATCACATTATGCTGTAAAAAAAACAAGATGGTGCTAGGGGTGCACTGGACAATCAAGTAAAACCTGGTTCACTGCCACCAGCCTACCTGCCCATAGCACATCAAAAAGGCATTAACATGTTGCCAGAGAAAAGCGACAAGGTGACACAGAGTACTGCTCTAATACTCCTCTTAAGGTGGTGGATTACAAAATGAAAAGCACAGGAAAACATGAAAGGGAGTACAATTTCCCTGCACTGATAACCTTTGGCGCTCAGCAGTGCACTCAAAATAAATGAGTCGAGCAGGTAAGTAAAGCTAAAAAGGATTTACTTACCACAAACGTCAGCCACATGTCCAAGACAGAAAAAATAACTGGGGGTCCCATTGAATTCAATGGAAGGAACGTTGCAGAATGAAAAACCATACATTATGCTTACTTTGCATTGCAGCCTGGAGGTCATGAAGGCACTGTTGAGAGAGGTTTCAACACCATTACATTTCAGAGCACGGAAGGGCTTATAGCTCTTCATTCAGTGCAGTAGAGAAGCCCAACAAAGATTGCTGTATTTTAGCCTTAATAAGAGTGAGTCAAGCTCGCTCATCGATGTTTGACATGGTCGAGTTATAGTTTGACATGAGATCATTGATATCCTAATTTTCTTTATTACGGGACAGTTACGATGTGACCAGGGCACTAAAAATGCTGTAGTTTCCTTCAGCTCACAGCAACAGAGACAGACAAGGACCTGTTAATTTGGACCTACACAAATGTAATACTGACCAAAGTGGTAAAATGCACAATCTGAATTTTCAAAAACAAAATATGTTAACATACTGCCACAGATAGCACAAGAATGACTCCAAGCTCGTGAGACGGTTTAAGGGCTTTTACTATATTCTCAATGGGCTGTGGTGAACCAGAAGAAGGACTTGGACTACACTGGCTTATAGTTGGAGACATTTGTTTAAATAAAAACCAAAAACATCCAAATAAGCCCTATCGCTATTAGGGAAATTCCCTACCTAGCAAAACTAAAGATAAGGATGCACGTCAAGTCTGGAAGAAAAAAGTCTTTCTGTCCGAATCCTGAACAACTAACTGGGCCAACCACTTTAGAAAACGCCCAACTAAAAGGAAAAAGGAGAGGCTTGCACAATATCCTCGGTATGGGCTTCTGCCTGTCCCAACTTGTGAATGACCAGCTCTCAGTCTCAAATTTCCTTTGGGAAATATTGGTAGTCTTCACAATCATCATATAGAGTCTCTTGGCTATAAAATATAATTATCCTCTGTATGGGTTTTACTTTACCCTTGATAAAGAAAAATTGTTAAGATGCCCCCAATCGCTCCAGTATTACTTTAAAAAACACTTCTCTGTTTTCCCACCTTTGTGGCACAGGAACTGCCAAATATCCTGTGGCTTTGTGGTACGTATCGTGTTTCTTAATCACAAAATTGATCTTGGAGCGTCTGCCCGCTCGGGTATTGCAGCTACCCATGGCCTCATGCAGTTTGATGGCCTTGCTGCAGAGCATTCCCTTCTCTCAGTTTTACCATAGGACTTATGGCCGTCCTTCATTAATAGCCTTGTTAGCTATTCCACCTTGATACCCAGTGTTCGTAACTCTTTCACTCTGTACTAGCAGGATCGTGCGCCCGCTAGTTTCTCTTACGTTCTCGTGTCTTCAGCCAACAGTTATAGGCCTCACTCGCTTCCACAAGTAGGTAGTGTCGGTTTCCATGTCCGTACCTCTCTTGTCGGGAAAGGCGTTTGCCGAGTGGCGCTCTGGGACCGAGCTCCTTTTGTACCTCTTGCCTCGGCATTGGTTGCTGGGCCCCCGGCCCACCACTGTTATTGTCACACCACCAGAGAAGACAGTTGTCTTCCCGTCGCTCTCCCCTTGACCGGATCCTCTTGCTCGGTCAAGGCACCTGCTGTCCAGCCTTCAGCTAGCGGGTCTCGCTTCCCTCACGCAACCGCTGGCTGCGCGGCTCAATGTGGCTCTGCCCTTCCAAGACACTGTTGCTGCAGAGGCTTGCCTCTGCGTAGCGCATGCTCTCCTCCCTCTGTAGGAGTCTCTCCTACATTAACAGTCTGTTCTCTCCTTATAAAAGTTATTGGAACAAAAGGAATTGTGCCGGTCTTCCTTGATCTTGGCATTCAGGCGATGTTCAGCCTTACCTGAAGCCAATGGAGAGAAAGAAGGATCTTTGTTGATTATAGTCATATCAGGAAAAGCCAAAGTCATTCCAACATCTGTATAGACAGAAAGGGTGTTTTGGACTGGGAGTTCCTTATTGGAATGGGAGTCATTGTCCACAAGAGGGGAGTCACTTCCAGTAAGGTCCCACTTGCCCAGACCCCTAAGGAGGGTCTAGCTTAGCAGACTCACCTCCCTAGCCTCAAAAGGGGTGGCTCTCCCCTGGGGATAAGGGACAAACTGTCCATATTACGTCACATACCCCTCCGGTTAAATGAGAAGATACCCCTTGATTCTGTAGTTGGACACAAATTAAATAGTCCACATTGCCTTGTTCTTTCCCGTTTCGTTGTCCTACAGAGAAACAAAATGGCTACAGATCTAAAAAACCATCTCATGACTCAGGCGTTAGTATCTATTCTTAGAGTCATCGAGGTCATGGGAGAGTTGTCAGTCATGAGTCGGAACCTCCGTCCGGTGAGATATTAACATAGATTCAGAACTGCCCACAGCTTCCAGTTTCACTGTGGCATATGACTGTTCTCTGGGGAACAATTTCCGGCTTGTGTTTAAGACTGGGTGTCCATCAAGCTCTAGTGACAACACAGCTACTAATCCGACCTTAGAGGTATCTGTCTGAAGAATACATTCTCGGTTGAAATCAGACATTTTTAAGACCAGCTCTTAGCAGAGGATTTGTATGAGGCCTGCAAAGCTTCTCTGGTCGTTGGTCTTCACTTTCTCAGATAAACATTTGGAGATAGGAATTCTTGAGCTCGTTGATAAACTTGGAGGCCGAGGTAAAATAATTTGGTAAGAATCTTCTGTAACAGCCTGTCAAGCCAATGACAGCGCAAAGATATCTTCTGGTTTTTGGTACAGGTGTTGCTTGTACTGCTTTGACCTTTTCTGTCTGTGGCTTAATGAGTTAATTTCCCACAAAATATCCCAGATACCTAATAGCCGAATAGGCCAGGTGACTTGTTTTTTAGGTTGGCTGTTAAACCTGCTCTCTGCAAGGCTCTTGCAATCACATAAAGATGGTGCATGTGTTCGGGCCAGGTTTTAGTATTTTGAGAAACCAGAGGGCATCCTCACACCTAACCTCAGGGCATCCTCACACCTAATTCCCCTCGGATCCTCTTCTCAGTTGGCCTGGGTTCCTGATCCTGGGCGTGGGAATCCTGGGCGTGGGAATGAGAGGGAGGATCACATGGGTGGAGGCTCCTTGGTGATCGTGGGCGAGGATTTCTGCAGCCAAGACATGGTATTCCCCTTTCCCTTGTGATAGCAATCCTTACCCCTCCCCCTACCTTTATAGGTTTTTGCCAATCACTTCCTTTTATTTCCCCTCAGTCATACCACTCTAGCACTGGGACGAGGAAGAGGCGACTAGGAGTTGTACATACTAACATGCAGTTACACCACTCTGCTACTGAAACGAGGAAGAGGCCTGAAAACTATTGTGAGGGTCAGGCATGTCCAGAGAAAACCAGTAACTATGGTCAGGTAATTGGACTCAAGGGCTCGCACTTGCAACCTGTTAATAGGTCACAGGTGCATAAAAGGTGGAGCCGACAGCAAGGAAGGGGAATGCACCAGCAGAGACGGTGGGCCGGACTAGATTGGCCTAAGAGGGGTAAACTAATGCACAAAAGGGGTCTGCCAAGGAGGACCAGGATGCTGGCAATTTCCAAAGAGTCTGACAGCGGGGCCCGAGCGAGCCGTAAGGGGTTCAAGGCTGATAGAGTCCCCTCTGCCTGGTGCCCACAGCAGGAGCTGTGCGGCACAGAGGACTTAAAAGTGCTGCAGGCCACCGGTAGCGTCCGCGAGCGAGGAGCAGAGCTACCGGCAACCCACAGCGCGATTTGTAGCAGGCGAGCCCTGCTTGCAGAGCTCCAGAGAAGTGTGCGCAGAGCTGAGAACGATGAGAGAGAGACCTCCTGGAGGAGCCGCTGAGGGCAAGTGAGTGAATCAGAGACAACACTCGCCGTGTGGCGCTACTGGGCTACCGCAGGGCATATGAGGATGCCGGCTGAATGGGAATATGCGTGCGAATGATGGTGAACCCGAAGTGAAGGGTTCTTTTGAACATTACGAGCAAAGCTGATTTATCCGTAAAGGAACTGAAATAGAAAGCCAGCATTATTGAATACCGTAATAAAGGAAAGCTTTAATAAGCCTATGAATAAATGAAAGCCTGTGTGAAATACACGTAATGAACATTGGAAAGCAAAGTATGAAACGTTATGCATAAAGTGAAAAGCAAGTTATGAATAAAGTGAAAAGCAAGTGATGAACACTTATGAAGATTGTGAAAGCAAGGTGGTGGAAGAGAGTGAGCACCACAGAGTGAATTGTGTGGAAGAACACACTGGCAAAGCCAAGACACTGTAAAGGAGAAGTCAAAGTGAATCTGAACCAAAGCCCAGGTGCAGTGGAGAAGACACCTGTGTGGACAAGAGAACCTAGGGTTATCGGTTGCGTGACCTGTTATGGGTGGACCGTGTGGTCCGACAACTACACCTAGACCGAGAATACCCGTCTGGAAAAGCCAAGGAAAGTAAAGGTAAAGAATCTTCACTTGCTAATTAGTTTGCTGAAGTGAATACAGAAGATAGCAATCTGTATACACTTATTGAAGAGCCTGAAGGATTATAAGATTAACCTGGAACAGGTTTTGAGAATTGTGAGACTTCAACTGATTGTGCATTAGCAAGCTGGAAGAGCTGACGTCTTTGGGAAGGGAAACCCGAGACACTGTGAATTGGGCTGTCGCCTTGGGGAAGGCAACCATGAGGCCCTTTTGGAACTGTGTTGTCTTCTTGGGGAAGGAAACCCCAAGACATTTCGGAACTGCTTTGAACTTGGGGAAGGGGAGTTGCAAAGTAAGCCTAGAGCTAGAAGAAGCTCCAAGCTTTATTTGGAACACTATGTCTTGAGTTTCTGACATCCCTACACATGATTTAGCTTTAGTTGTGAGGACAAGTATAGGTTTTGGACATAGACAGACTTTTAAGTTAAACTTACTGACTCAGACTATTCTTAGTTTTTTTAGGTAGGGAAAACCCACCTTAGCATAGGGCAAGTTAGCCCTTACACCATCCTGACACTTGAGGTAATAAAAGTATTTTGTTTGAACTTTGAATCTGTGTCTTGCTTCATGATGCCTTCACACTATGTAATGATGTCATCTAAATAGGCTCAGGAGAAGCTGGAGTATGGTTTTAGGATTGTAGCCATCAATAGCTGGAATTTGGCAGGGGCACTGTGTAACCTAAAAGGTTGTGCCCTAAATTGAAAGAACCCTTGAGGGGTGGAAAAGGTATTTTTTTTCCCTATGGGTGGGGTTTATGGGTACCTGCCAATAACCTTTGGTTGGGTCCAGAGTGGATGTGTGTTTGGACGATCATAGACTCCCAATGAGTTCGCCAATTTTTTGCATCGGATAATTATCTTAAGGGGAGATGGAATTTAATTTCCTAAAATCTATACAAAATCTCTACGACTTGTCTGGCTTGGCTACCAACACAATGGGGGACGACCACGGACTCTGAGGGCTCAATGATATTGGCCTTGAGCATCTCCTGGATTTCGGTCTTGATAGATTTCCTCCTTTTCTATGGGATCGGTTAAGGTTTTAGATTCACCATTTGCCTGGCTGGGATGCGAATATAGTGGAAGAAATTCTGCACTCTACCTGGTTGCTCAGAAAAGACCTCTGAAAATTGGTCTAAAAGGTTGCAAAAGTCTTCATGTGGGAGAATGGTAGATTGCTAGGGATTAACTGTTGGTCATGGTCTGTAAGGAGGGTGGCCATGGTCACCGTAGTCTGCTCCACTGTATCGACCTTCCACTCTTTCAGCAGGTTCATATGATAGATATGTGCTTTCTGTCGTCTGTCGGGTTGGGCCACTACATAGTTAAATTGAGCTTTTTTGCAACAATTCTGTACGGACTGCACCATTTTGATGATATCTTGCTCCAATAGAAAAAGACCTGACTACCGCTCGTCTATCATATAGGGACTTTTGATGTTCGTGCGCCCTACCTAGGTGATGATTGACAATTTTCCTTATAGACGCCATATGGGATTTTAACTTCTGGGCTGTCTGGGAAATGGGTAGGATGGCTTCATCGCTCTCCTCCCAGGTCTCTTTCAACCTAGTATGCTCCGAGGTTCTTGCCCTTATAGTAACTCATAAGGCAAATACCCTAGAGACGCAGGAGAGGGTTTTCTAACCGCAAAGAGAGCTGTGACCCATGAGAATTTCCTTGCGGAAAAATCAACAGAAAAGGAAGGAGGTTTTTTAGTATCTATTGACCAATATTATTTCAGAGAGGGAATGCCTCGGGGTAGCGGGAAGCGTAGTCTCGATCACCAAGATGTACTTATTCCCCCATTTTGATGTTTCCAGGGGCCCCACTATGTACATTGCTATTCTGGAAAAGGGTACCTCAATAATGGGAAGTGGCTGAAATGGGGCAGATTATGCATGTGGTAATATAGTTCTTCACATCTGTGAACACTCCAAGCCAGTAAAACAGGGCATCACTTGGCTTTGGGTCTTCCCTATCCCCTGATGGCCAGCCGTGAGTGCCATCTCCAGTACTATCCTTTGATGAATGCGAGGAACCCCAGTTGTGGTCAGTGAAGCCCATCCTTACCCATGTCTCCTCAATACAGTAATAACTTTCTTCAGGAAGAAAAAAGGACCGGCTTGGCTACGACTTTGTTCCTCCAAGGTGACCCTCCCAAAGGCAACCATTAGGTCAGGGTCGTTCCTTTGTGCGATGGCAAGATCGGGTAACAGGACAATCTCTTCCGTCTCTCACCCCTCAGGTTCCTCTCCAACAAAGTCGGCCTCCCCAAAACCCATTGATCCTCTCTCAGCTTTGAGTAAAGTTTTAATTTCCTGAGGTACTTGAGTGAGGGCTTTCTCAAGGATTCCCTGTGCTATGGCTTCCCCTCTTTAACTAAATAGTCAGTGGTCCCAAAGTTATGGAGGATTACCTTTACCTCCCCCTATAATCAGGGTCTACTACAACATCTAGGGCATATCACCTGGCTAGTCGGATTTAGTTGTCAGTCTAATATAGGTGCCAGGTGAAGGAGAAAGACACAGATCGGTTGGTTTTGAACATCTCTCTTTCAGTGGTATGGAGATGGTTTCCACACTATGTAGATAAAAACCAATGAGGTCCCACTTGCCCAGACCCCTACAGAGGGGCAAAGGGGGTGTCTGCCCTCTGCAGAGAAGGGAGGAATTGTTCAGATTAGTTACAGGGCCCCTGTGGCCGAATTGTGCCTTGTAGACAACCAGCTTGATTCAGTCTTTCTTCAATTCCGCTCACATTTTCATCCCCCTCTCCTTATTCTCTCTCTACACTCATCCCTTCACTAACCCTAGGGAGGGGCTAAAGCACCCAGCCAATTGTGTATTGTGTACATGTATCTGTCGGGTTGGGCCACTACATAGTTCAATTGAGCTTTTTTGCAACAATTCTGTACGGACTGCACCATTCTGATGATATCTTGCTCCAATAGAAAAAGACCTGACTACCGCTTGTCTATCATATAGGGACTTTTGATGTTCGTGCGCCCTACCAAGGTGATGATTGACAATTTTCCTTATAGACGCCATATGGGATTTTAACTTCTGGGCTGTCTGGGAAATGGGTAGGATGGCTTCATCGCTCTCCTCCCAGGTCTCTTTCAACCTAGTATGCTCCGAGGTTCTTGCCCTTATAGTAACTCATAAGGCAAATACCCTAGAGACGCAGGAGAGGGTTTTCTAACCGCAAAGAGAGCTGTGACCCATGATCACCTGGCTAGTCGGATTTAGTTGTCAGTCTAATATAGGTGCCAGGTGAAGGAGAAAGACACAGATCGGTTGGTTTTGAACATCTCTCTTTCAGTGGTATGGAGATGGTTTCCACACTATGTAGATAAAAACCAATGAGGTCCCACTTGCCCAGACCCCTACAGAGGGGCAAAGGGGGTGTCTGCCCTCTGCAGAGAAGGGAGGAATTGTTCAGATTAGTTACAGGGCCCCTGTGGCCGAATTGTGCCTTGTAGACAACCAGCTTGATTCAGTCTTTCTTCAATTCCGCTCACATTTTCATCCCCCTCTCCTTATTCTCTCTCTACACTCATCCCTTCACTAACCCTAGGGAGGGGCTAAAGCACCCAGCCAATTGTGTATTGTGTACATGTATCTGTCGGGTTGGGCCACTACATAGTTCAATTGAGCTTTTTTGCAACAATTCTGTACGGACTGCACCATTTTGATGATATCTTGCTCCAATAGAAAAAGACCTGACTACCGCTTGTCTATCATATAGGGACTTTTGATGTTCGTGCGCCCTACCAAGGTGATGATTGACAATTTTCCTTATAGACGCCATATGGGATTTTAACTTCTGGGCTGTCTGGGAAATGGGTAGGATGGCTTCATCGCTCTCCTCCCAGGTCTCTTTCAACCTAGTATGCTCCGAGGTTCTTGCCCTTATAGTAACTCATAAGGCAAATACCCTAGAGACGCAGGAGAGGGTTTTCTAACCGCAAAGAGAGCTGTGACCCATGATCACCTGGCTAGTCGGATTTAGTTGTCAGTCTAATATAGGTGCCAGGTGAAGGAGAAAGACACAGATCGGTTGGTTTTGAACATCTCTCTTTCAGTGGTATGGAGATGGTTTCCACACTATGTAGATAAAAACCAATGAGGTCCCACTTGCCCAGACCCCTACAGAGGGGCAAAGGGGGTGTCTGCCCTCTGCAGAGAAGGGAGGAATTGTTCAGATTAGTTACAGGGCCCCTGTGGCCGAATTGTGCCTTGTAGACAACCAGCTTGATTCAGTCTTTCTTCAATTCCGCTCACATTTTCATCCCCCTCTCCTTATTCTCTCTCTACACTCCATCCCTTCACTAACCCTAGGGAGGGGCTAAAGCACCCAGCCAATTGTGTATTGTGTACATGTATCACCTTCACACAACACCACTGTGCAATGCTCTTGACAAATGGATGTACCATCACCATTTGCACCCTCACCCAACACATACTCACAGCCTTGACAAAGACCCATTGGTCGCAACACGTGTTGGCTTTTCTCATGTTACTGGCAACTACGTTTCTCATTAAACATAGCAACCTTGTGCCAATTAAAACCTGTAACACGCATACCCGACTGGCTCAGGACTCATATTTCCGCCTACCTTGAAGGAAATATCAGGAATCTGATCTGTGAAAACCACTACATCCAGCGCATATTAGCAATCGGGGCTCCAGCACCCTCCTCAGTTTCTCAACCCACAGGACTTCGGGAGCATTGTCACACAGGAACCCTGGAATGGCAGCAGGAGTAAATAGACCTCTACCATAATAGCGCAGAGATCCATTTTTTCCCTAACTTCCCTCCCTCTGTCTACACCCACAATACTTACTATTTCCCCCTCCCTAGAGCATATTTGTTAAACCCAAATGGACACACCCAGGTCAAAAGCAAGGCTCTGGGGTGGGAGAGCAGAAGGGAGGGCGGGGGGGATGAAAAAAATCAGAAACACTGCTCACAGCCTTCAAAACAAAATGTAGGTACATTTTAGACACCGTTACCATTGCAATTCACTTCGGGGAATAACAGTTACATCTATATTTACAATTAAGATAGAAAGCATGACTTTGAAAATATATATAAAATCACAAGTAAGTGCCAACAATCTAGTTATTGGCTGTGTGCTCCCTTACCTCAAAGAGTACAGGACAAATGTCTAGTGGCAGACAAGTAACCCCCAAAGTCACTTCAGCAGAGTTCCAAGGGTCACATTACCGACTTTTTAGTCGACAACAATGTTATCTCAAATACCATTCCCACTATTTGTCCATAGTCCGATCATTTTAAGATATTTTTCGATCTATTAATCCCTAGTAAAACAAAGGCGATTCCCGCTATCACGTCCAAAATCATATGACGCAATATCAGTAAAATTACCCCTCAAACCATGGCCCCTATGCTAAAACCTTTGTTAGAGGATTCTTTCTGTGGAAAATAGCTGGAACAGAAGGTCGACTCTTAACATGCCTTATTACATAAGTCCTGGTTGCCGTTTCGCTACTTAAGCCAAAAACTGAAAGAGTTCAGCAAAAACAATTTGCCACGACAGCCCCATTATTAGTAATCGCTGTATGATCAACAGGAAAGCTGACAGGAAATGGTGCAAATCTGGCCTTGATGAGCATAAAACAGAGTGGGCCATTGCACTGGCCCAATATAGGTCAGCCCTTGTTGCTTCCAAGGAGTCCTATAACAATAAAATGTCTTCAGCGAAGAACTCTGCTTAAGAACTTTTCAGTTTATTACGCACCCTTGAGAAAGGGCATAGTATAACTACTGGTCCTCCTGCTTTGTCTGATTGGTGCAATAAGCTTATGGATTATTTTGAACAAAAAATCACTAAGATTAGGGATAATTTCAGTGCTAAAATATCTACTCAATGGCCCGAAGGCTCTCTCTAACCCCTAGGGCTATCTTGTGGGCTATCGAGAATCACAGTTAACTCTATTCCACAGTTTACTTTCTGGTATGTGTCCATTGAAGAAGTCTCTAAAGTTATCCAGGAGCTTAAAGCCACACATTGTGCCAGTGATGTATTTCATAATAAAGTTATTAAAGAATGTGCCCCACCTCTGGTGCAAGCAATCAACACAATAGTCAATGAGAATGTCTCCACTGGCCTTGTACCCGATTCGTTGAAAGAGATCTGCATCACTTCAATCATAAAAAAACATTCCCTGGATCCTTTTGATCCCAGTAATTACGGCCCTATTACAATATTAGCTTCCTTTATAAATCATGGATGAAATTGCCTATTTAGAGTTGCAGTGCATTGTTGTCACTCAAACTACTGGGAACATACCAGTCAGGTTTTCTCCAAGCGCATATTACAGAGACCTATATGTTCGGCAATCAGTCTGGCATATTTGACCTTCTAGATAAGGTCAAAGTTGGTTTGCTGATGTTCCTGGACCTCTCAGCAGCGTTTGATGTGCTTGATCATGACATCTTATTGGCACGACTTGCACAAGACCTTAATCCTGATCACCTCGCTATGAGTTGGATCAGTTCTTTTTTACAGGGAAGGTCTGCCTCAGTGGTGTTGGGAAAGTTCTCATTTAATTCTCATTCAATCATGCAGGAAGTCCCTCAGGGAGCATGCACGTCTCCCCTTCTTTTCAATCTATATAACAAACTCCATGATCTTCTGCATGGCAGTGAGGTCCAGTTTCTGAACTATGCTGATGACACTCAGCTGATGTCCATTATATTAATAACATCTTTAATGTCATCAACCTATGGATCAGTGACAACTGGCTATGCTTGAATGATCCAAAGACAGAACTATTATTGCTGGCAGTCCCTAACACCATTAAGAAACTTGGATATTCCTATGACTCTATGTCTTTAAACACTCATACTATCCCGGTACTGAGGACAGCCAAATCCCTGGGTATCTATCTCAATACTGAGATGAACGTGAACGCCCAGGTCTCAGACACCGTTTGTTCCAGTCCATTATTATCTTTGTCTACTTCCCCAGTTAAAACCATTAATTTCTGATTCTAATTCTGCTGCAATAGCAAGGGCTATTATTGGGAGCTAACTTGATTATGGCAAAGCATTGCTTGCGGGAGCACCAGAATATGAGGTTGTAAGTCTGAAAGTGATACAGAATGCAGCTGCTTGGATTGTGGCTAATGTTGCCAGAAGATCTCACAACTCCCCAACACTGAAAAGCCTACACTGATTGCCAGTTGCTCAAAGAATCATGTTTAAAGCCATGACTATTATTCATAAATGTGTGTATGGTGAAGCCCTTCTTACCTTAAGGCTCGACTATGGTCCTATAAACCATCTTGTTCAATCCGCTCAAGCTCCCAACAATTTCTAACCAACGAATGCTACCAACGAACGCTAGAAGCGTGGACACGCTGGTGGCAGATCTCTTCAGACCTCGCCTCAGCTCTGTAGAATACGTTACCACAGTGCTTGCGTCTTGACCCTAATTTTTTTTCTTTTCAAATAAATCTGAAAACTTAACTTGTTAGAGAATTCTTTATATAGTTCTCATGTCCCCTTCTGGGTCTGACCTCCGGTTTACTGGATCGCAGCTCGTTGTATGTGTGTTTTGTCAGTCATATTACTGTCTTTTATGTGACAACGCTTTGTTGCCGATGGGCTTAAGCGTTCTACAAATAAATAAATAAATACATTGAATGTTCCATAGAGCTAAATGGGACAAAGTGTGTAGGCCAGCTGGGTGTAATATAAGTCTCCGTTTTCCCCTCTGGCATGGATTTGGTGGCAGAAAACCCAGTTAAGACTAGAGGAGACCCCAATGAAGAGACCCATAGGTGTGATCGTGATTCAGGAGCCCCAGCGGAGGATGCAGCAAATCAGGAAGAACCCCATTGTTATCCAATTGGAAAAGCGTTACAGTCCTGCTTCCAAAGACCCTCGATCCTGGACCAGAGGCACTCCCAAGGGTGAGTATTAAGAATAATCAAACACCACAGGACCTAAAGGTAGATACTCACAGTGTTGGTTTCCTGAAATTCGGTTACAAGGAGGCTGACCCAACCAGTACGTACAGGGCTTCATTTCCAGACGTGGTTTCCAAGATCTGGCAACCTGGGCAACTATGACCCCCCACATCAGAAAAGAAGAACAAATAGCCTTGCCACAAGTCAGCAGTGAAAATACCTGTGAGGAACACTTGAGGAAGCCAAGGGGACCCTTGAATACAGACTCCTGCGACTTGGTGAACAAATGAGCATGGCAGCCTAGCAGAAACTCAGCACAGGGATAATAGATGGGTGCTCTAGGACGTCTCAAGGAGAAAATGAGGTTGTTTAGTGTTGTCCCACTACCCTTCCAGGTGACGGTAGCTACCAACAGGAAGGCGGGAGACCCCGATGGAACACTACCGGCAGCAGCGCTAAAATGGCCTGGAAACTTTCCCAACACCGAAGGCCTGCCTTAACAGCAAAGTGGATTGAGCAGGACAATGCACAAGACTCAGATTGGCCTTCTAGCAGCAGAAACCCCCCCCCCACCAGGATGTGCCTAAACCACTGCGAGCAGCCAGTACATCCTGACTGGTGTCTAGAAATGCGGGAATCAACAAAATATTCCTCTGGCAGGACAGCAGACTGGATTCTTCCACAATCCAGAAACTGGAGAACGAACCGACAGCCTACCCCCTAAAACCCACTCCCTAGGATCATGATAGGGTACAAATGGGGGTTTTAGGAAGGACCCTGAGGTGCTGGGAGCCTTATGGACGCCTGTGAATTATTTATCGTAAAACCGTTGAAAAGGGTTGCAATGGCATGGGGACTTCATTTCATTTAGTTTTTAAATTTATAGAGCGCCTTTCGCCAAAAGCGCTGAACAGCATATTTCAAAAAACAGTACAATTACATGATAATGTAACATGGGTAAAAACAGAAGAGGGAAAAGGCAAGATGGATTAAGTAGAAAAGGGAATATAAGGGATGAGCTTTATGATTTGATTGAAAGATACAAAGAGATAGCAGAATGAAGAGTAAGAGTGTTCCAACATTTAGGAGCTGGAAGGACAAAGGAACGGAAATAAGAAGAGGAACAGGGGGTTTAGGAACAGTTAGGACAAATACGTTTTGTAATCTGAGAGAGCGAGATGGAACATAGAACGAGAGTAGTGAAGAAAGATTAGAGGGAGCCAGACCATGGGTACATTTGTAGACAATTGACAGAAAATGACAGAAGATGTGATTCAACGGGGAGCAATGAAAGAGAAAGTAAGGAAGATTTAATAGAAGAGCGAGCGGATAAAGAAAAAAGAAGAATCGAGCAGTTGTAAACAGAACAAAGAGAAAGAAGATGTGAGGGAGGGAGGCCAAGCAAAAGAGATAAAAAGTAATCAATGCGAGAAAAAACAAGAGAGAAGTTTGATAGCATGAAAAGAGATATAGGGGCAAGCAAAACGGATATTGAGAAGTGCATTAAGGCAAGAAAGAGCAATAGAAGAGATGTGAAGTGAACGAGAGAGAAGGATAAAAAATGACGCCCAATTTACGTGCAGATAGGGCAAAAGGAAGAGAAGATGGAGGAAAGGAGAGAGATGGGGAGGAAAAGTAGGAGGAATAGTTGAAGCGGGGAAGAACATAACCTCAGTCTTAGAAGGGTTGAGGGGGAGGAAATGACAAGACATCCAGTTTTGAACAGCAGAAAGTCAGTTTGAAACAATAGAGTGGAAGGCAGAATCAAAGGAAGAAAAGTAGAAAAAGATCTGGGTGTCATCTACATACAGATGAAAGGAAAGATTGAATGAAGAAATAAGAGCAGGGAGAGAGTAAGCATAAAGAGAAAAAAGAAGAGGACCAAGTACAGAGGCTTGACGGACAAAATGTAAAATAGGAAATGAAGAAGAGGAGTGTCTGGTCCAAGTTACACTGTAGGACCATTGAGAAAGATAGGAGCAGAACCATTCAAGAACAGACCCCTAAATGCCCAGTAAAAAGAGAACATATGAAAAGAGAGCAATCAGCAGTATCGAATGCTGCAGAGAAGTCAAGAAGAATGATACTAGAAAGAGCTTAGAGTGACGAGCAGACAGAAGAGAGTTAGAGGTATGTAAAAGAGCAGTCTCTGTAGAGTGAGAGGGAGGAAAGCCAAATTGAAGAGGAGGGAAAAGAGAGAAGATTTAGACAGCGGGCTACCCGAGCATCAGCAGACCGCTCAAGGATTTTCGAAAGAAATGGCAGAAGTGAGATAGGCCAAAAATTGGCAGGAACAGATAGGTCAAGAGTACGTTTTTTCTGAATAGGAAGAATGAGTGCATGCTTGAAAGCAGACGGAAAACAAGAGTTTGTAAGGGAAGAATTAATAAGACAAGTAAGGAGATAAGGATAGACCTGAGAAGAGGATCAGAAGGAGAAGCAATGGGGTGAGCATGAGCCAGAAGAGCAAAAGTATTAGAATATGCAAGAAGAAAGAAAGGAGGAAATGAATATGAAGGTAAAACGGGAGATGAAGAAGTAGCAGAAGGAGTATTCATTTTATTTTATTTTTGCATTTATAGCAGCACCCAACACCTATAGGTATCACAGAACTAGTTACATTAAGTGTGAAATTACAGTTTATAAGGTAAGACAACAGACTGAAGGTAGGTGTACAATCTGGCAAAGTCGCGCCTCATGGTACAGGGGGCTACTTCAGGTGTACAGGTGAGCATAAACAACATCCAGGTGGCTGGGACACGGCTCCCGCTATTGGATACAGTTCCTGAGGGTGGACCAGTGAGGGAGGATCACCTGGATTGTCGATCCTCGGGGAGTGGGAAGCCGACTGGTGAGACGTGGTATCCCCCTTCTTATAACTCCTTTTCCCAATTCTAGCACGTAGGATACTCAAACACTCTACCCCCACCCCCTTTTCTGACACAAACACTTTTGCACACAACGAAAGACGACGGACAAACACCAGAGCCATTTACCTGACATGTCCCAATTCTAGGGTCAGGCAAAAATCAGGCAATTGACCAGAATCACACACACCTAACGGCCCTTTCCCTTCCCCACAGGGAAAAAGGTGGAGCATGAGAGCACAGGATGAGCAAGGCAGACCGAACGAGGAGAGAGCTAACTCAGCATGGCAATTCAAGAGGACGACAAAGACGGCGCGAACCGAGAGGGTGACAAGGAGAGACGCGACCTTGCCCTTTCTAAGCCAGGCCCGTGAAACCTCCGCAGAAGGAATCGTAAGACCGCGAATAGCCAGCATGTGTTGCAGCAGATGTAAACGGTACACAGGGCCCTCCTGTGGCAAGCGTCTCATCGGCTGATAACCAAGCCGATGAGACGCTTGCCACTGTGGTACCGGCCTTGACTCCAGAGACAAGAAAAGTCAAGCGGTTCATCACAGCTGGTGAGTCAAGGGGGGAGCCGATGAGAAACTGAACTGTTTGAACAAAAGTAGCAAACAGCTAATTGAAGAAAAGTACAAAGAACTGTTAATAGAAAAGGGGAAAACCAGCTGCGGAGGTGTCCGGCACCACGTGGGTGTTCACTCGAGAAACTCTGGCCGAATACCCTAGAGTTGAAACCACCGTTACCAGAAGGTCACAGGAATGCGACGAGAAAGGGGTCAAAGTGGTCATACAGGGGTCTAGTAAAATACTCTGTACAGTCGAAAGTCTCTGACAGGCAGAAGATTGTAACACTAAGGGAAGTGAATCCTGCATCTTAAGTACTGTTCAAGGAATTGTATGATTGGCAAAGTTGGTAAGAGTGAAAACGACGGAGGAATGCCGATGAAAGGGGATGAAGCCTAAAGTCCCAATAAATAGAGTGTTGACAAGAGTGAACCCGTCAGAGGTATGTCTACAGTGAACTGTTTAAAAAGACATTAAGATTCATGAATGTCACAGAGGAGATTGTGTTGAAAGCGGTAGTGAACCCGAGGAAGGGAGGCTAACATTCGAGAGGGATCCAAGTGTGTAAACGCATCACCCAACGTGCAAGCAGAAAGGAACTTTTGTTTATTATTTTAGGAAACACATCAGGTCCTCAAAGGCAAGAGACTTGTTGTAGAAAAGAGACTTTACCACCGAAGGTCCTGATACTTGAGAGCAGAACTGCACTCTCGTTCTGGCAAAGCTCGAGCGTGTGCTGTGCTCTCAAGTCCCGCCTTGTCCCGTGCTCAAAACGTGGGAAGGGAGACCCCGACTACAGCATCCTGACTTATTATGTCTTTCCTGTGAATCCTATACCACACACTTTGTTTGCATTTAGCGTAAGGATTGACAATAGGTTTTTCTTAGTATAGGCCCTAATTGACAAGACAACACTAGAACTGCCTTATTATTTGATGGTCGTAGCTTGCTCCCATCTTATATTTAGGTTTTGATTAGGCGTTTTTCCAACCCGCATTTATTAACACAGTTTAATAAACACGATGTGATAGAAAACTGGGAGGGTCAACAAATCCTGCGCTCTAACCCTTTGAGTTATAAAGTCCAAGAGATAGGCATTGATGCCAAGATCATTAATGAAATAACAGTTCAAAAGTTGCAGAAGTTCTTTTTAATATTTGGAACAGCCGACACGTGTTTCGGCCCCTGGTCGTTTTCAAGGCTGTAATCCATATAAAAATTATAATGAAAGAAAAATGTTTCAGAGAGATGAACATATACAGTTATTTTAAAACAAGTGTAAGTTGTACCAAAATACAAATATTTACATGCGAGTCCAAAAGTTACATGAACACAAAATAAAAGGTTTCAAAAACATACCATATTTGGGTCACATCATCGGGACAAGTTACGTCAGGTGGGTTCGGAGTGGGGGGAAGAGAAAAATTACAAATCCAAATTAAGTAAACATGAATACTGCTTGAAGGAGCGTTTTTCTGCTTAAACGCTTGTGCTCCACGGCTGCTACTCCAGCATACCTTGCTCCCTCGGCACTGCGAGCGAGGCTCTTGCCGAGGTCTTTACTGTTTCCTGGAGGAGGCGGACCTGACTGCGGTCACGTGACGGATCACGTGACTTTGAAGGTCCTTTTATTCACGGACTAACCACCCTTGCGGCGTTAAGCCCGGCGGGGACAAGCCCTTTGGCTGTTGTGCGGCTGTTAGGCGGATGGTCACAAGTCAGAATCCCCCACCTAAGGTACTGTTCAATACCAACGTCATCAATTATTCCAGGTTTCCGACCCAAGCACTGTGGCGAATTTTGGAATTTTTTAGATATCAAGGTCGTTAATATATTAGGTTGTTGTTTCACATTTTAAAGACCACATAGTGTTTTAACTCAAGAAAGAAAGTATTTTTAATATATCATTCTATGTTCACCCTAAAAACAGGCATGCCATCAGAGATAACTAGAGACCCGATGATTACTCCATCATCTATCATGCCTAATATACCGGACTCAGCTCTGCTCCCTCAAACTCCCATTAATCAAAACATTCCTAAATCACAGGAAAAGACCAAAAGTCGCACTCGCACATCAAAAAAAAACATCACTAACTCCAATTAATAAAAATCTACATGACATTCGCAATTTTTATGTCTCAATAATCTCTAATTTGACTGATTTGGCTCCTTCTGTATCGATCCCTGCAGAGCCTGTACTACCTAATGGTGATGTAAATGTTTTGATCCCTATACAAATTCCCAATTTAAATAATGAGGCACCTGCTCCTCTTTTGAGCGCTTCCACCTCAGATCAAACTTTATTAACTGTACCTCATTCGCCTATTAAAATTATTAAACCTATGCAAATTTTCTCCACCGTTTTAGAAGAGTCATCTCTAGACTCTGATGTGATGACAAATGAAAACCAAAAAACAGCACAAAAGTCACCGTCCGAGAATGTTACATTGGCTTCAGTAATTATTGAAGATGTGGGACAAGTCTCTAATAACAAGTCTCCTTCATCCTCCTCACAAATTCCCCCTGAATGTAGAGACTTTGAAAGCTCAAGAGTTTCGATCATGACTTACTATGCACAAGCTTGTTCCATGGATTCAACAAGACAAGATGAGGAGATCTCTTTTGCAACCTACCCCTCGTCGATGTCAAACCTCTGATAAGAAACGACAATCAACTGTAACTTTACCAAATCCTGTCCTATTAGAAGTCACCTTGGGGGCCATTAACACTACTATGTCTACTCTATTCAAGCTTTTTAACTCCTTGGATCAGAAGCTAGCTGTTCAAACCGACAAGATAAATCATATAAGTGACTGGATGAGAGATACCTCACTTAAATGTTCTAAAGAGCTTTCTTTAGTAAATCTGGAGCAAAGAATTGTACAGCTTGAATCCAATTTGTCAGCTTATCAAGGTTCCAATGTACACTCAGGACCATCTATTATTCAGCGTCTCTCACACTTAGAGAGTATGATCCAAGATCCTCCAACAATTACGCCAGCTTTACCAATGTTTGCTAAAATTATTCGACCTATTGAATGTGTTGAGGAAGATGACACAGTAAAACATAACAAATCTTGGATTAGTATTGATTCTCCTGTGAGAACTGTGGGTCAATCTATACCATGTCAATCACATGGGGGCGTCACCCAAAATGTACAAAAGATAGGAGGATCTTTGTTAAATAACAGAAAAATAAAATTGTTGTCATCTAAAGTTATACAAAGAAATAAAAAAGCTCTATCAGATTTTTAAAAAATTACCTCAAATACATCTTTCTTCAGATGTCACGAAATCTCTCACTCATAGTGCTGTTGGTTCACCAGTTATAGGCAATGAGATAACGAATACCGACTTAGTCGATATAGCCAGCAATTCGTGTGTAGATGAAGCTTTCCAAGACATCCCTCCTCCCTCTCAGGTTGTTCCCCCTCAAGGTATCCCAAAAGAAGTTCTCAAGTCATCCCCTAATTATGATCCTTTGAATGAGCTGGTACTTCTTTTAACATCCAAACCTGATAATATACATACAAAACAATCTTGCCCGATTGTACAAATGACATTAGCTGTTCAAAATGGTGTTGTTTCGGCAGGTGCGGGCAAGTTATCTCCTC
Organism: Ambystoma mexicanum; assembly: GCF_040938575.1. Lineage (NCBI taxonomy): Eukaryota > Metazoa > Chordata > Amphibia > Caudata > Ambystomatidae > Ambystoma > Ambystoma mexicanum. The sequence goes on along the minus strand of NC_090923.1, from coordinate 1,340,656,152 downwards.
CTCTCGCTCCAATGGCGAAAGTGGAAGATCGTTTAAGTGCTTTAAGAACTGCGGTGGATTCCTATTTACTTAATAGAATATCAGAAGTGCTACCTGAAGCTCCACATGTCCTTGAACAGCCCCCTCATATACATAATGTTAATAAAAACTCGCAAAATGATGCCCGAGCTTTCAAAAACAGATCAGATAATTGCACGAAAATCATGCCTCTTTCTTCTAATAGTCAGCGCCTTCAAGATCCACCTAAAGATAGAAACAGGAGTAACATGAATATACGCAATGGCAGTAGTAAACACTACATAAATGACGATAGTGCTGCATTTTCAAAGAAACTTAACCAGTATCATACTCTGTTCCTGAAATGTCGTGGTGGGTCCTTCCCAAAGTACGATCTATGTTGTGCCAGTGTCTTCAATATATTTGGAGATATAGAGGGACTGGAAGCCATTTCTTCATCAGATGTGGACCAAGTTGAGTTTCTCTGCGACAAGAATCTTTCCATCGTTAGGCTTTGGATAAAGTCTGGTATTGTTCGTAATACACTATGGCATGCCAGAATGGAATTGTTTAATCTTGGCTTCTTGTTAGCTCAAGATACAGCACAAAAGCAATCTGAGGAGATCGATGGTAATAAATCTATTGGTGGCACTAATTTCGAACCCTCGTGTGCCTGCAATTATTGCATCAATCAATCGCCATCAGATCCCAATGCGGGACCCAACATCCGTTCTTAACCACGAGCAACTATCTCCACCAACGAACTTTCACTTGCTAGTTGGAATAACAGAGGTTACTCTCATTTGCAGTGGAATTTAGATAATGGTTTGAATAGTTACGATATTGTAGCCCTACAAGAAACGTGGTTATTAAATCCCCCTATATGGGACGATCATGAGATTAGTTTACTGCCAGCAGCCCATGGTGGTAAAGGTAGACCCACAGCTGGGTTGTTAGTAGCAGTGAAAGTGAGCAGGGGTTTGAAAATCTTCCCCTGGCAAACACCAAATAAATTCATGCAATTGGTTAAGATTCTTTTCAACTCACAGACATACGCACTTATTAATCTTTATAGAAACCCGGGAGGCATTACCGATGACAGCTTTTATGATGCTCTTTCCTGTATTTTCGAACATATCTCAAATCAAATGAATGTCTCAGGAATATTGTTAATGGGTGATTTGAACTTTTCTTGTTTTCATTTGAATAAGAGGAATTGGATTCGGGAAGGTGCAAGATGGAATTCCTTTATGGAAGATCATGGTTTAAAGTTGGTAAATGGTGCAATCATAGGTGATATTCCACCTATGAATACCTGGGAAAGAGGCTCCTCCAAATCTATCATCGATTATATCTTTGTATCTAATTCCATCTTTACGAACACTAGCAAATTTGTTATAATCAAACAGATATCCAGTGATCACCACCTCTTAGCCTTATTTTGGGCGGTGGAAAGTGATGATCTCCTGAAAACTGCATTGTACTATAAACATACTGTATCTGTTAATGGCAGAAATCGATTCAAATGGTCTACCAACAAATTACTAGCCTTGAATGATGCTATTTTAAAAAATCAAAGCTCACACAAGCCTGGTTCCTATATAGATATTTTAAGCACCTTCGCAAATCTTTATCCTGCTTGTAGTAAACCAGTTAAAAGACATGTTCATGGCTTTGATCTAGCTCTCTGCGAACGAAAGAAAGCCTACAGAAGAGAGATCAGAATTTATCAGAAATTACCCATAATTGATCGAATTAAGGCAGTTAAAGTTGCTTCTTTGAGATATCGAAATTGGGTTTGAGCAAGGAGAGCTACCTTGTATCAACTAGATAGCGAATGCTTTCTATCAGCTTGCCGTGGTAAAAATTCAGCCTTGATCTGGGAGCTGTTGAATAAATGTAACATCTCATCCCAAGATCATGTGCAGCTCAATGGCGTACCTGAATCGATGTGGGTTACACATTTTTCGTCCTTATACGACGATCCTATGATGAATCACTATAACTACAATAGTAACGTTGTAAACAGTTGGTCTTTACATTGTACAAGATTTGCTATTCAAGCCTTTATCAAAGCCTCTTCATCATCTAGAGCGGCAGGCCTGGATGGGCTGACCAATGTAATGCTCAAACAAAATATAACAGAGTGGGCACTAATCTTGAATAATACTTTTCATCATATATTACAAACTAAAAATATTCCGCAATCATGGCGTTCTTCTGTAATCATTCCGGTCTATAAAAAAGGTGATCGAATGAATCCTAAAAATTATCGTCCAATAACGTTACTAGACGTGCCGGGGAACATTTTTTGTAGACTGGTGCTAAGAGATTTTAATGCTTGGTCGAATAAAGTAAATCAACGTGACCCAGCACAAACTGGTTTCGTGGCAGGTCTAAGCACAGGCGTTAATTTAATTACTTTAAATGCTATAAAACAACAAGCAATTCATAAGAAGCAAGCCAGATATTTTGCGTTTGTAGATCTTCATTCCGCTTTTGATTCGGTCTCAAGACCAAAACTTATAGAAAAGTTAATCAAAGCGGACTGCCCATCTACTCTTATTGACATTATTTTTGCCCTCCACTCACAAAAGGTCTATGTAAGGCTAAACTCTGAGGGACTTCTATCAACTCCAATTCCAACGTATAGAGGGCTGAAACAGGGGTGCATTTTAGCGGCTGCCTTATTCAATTTCTACATTAATGATGTACGTGACATTTTTTGCAAAGTAATCGCTGAGGCTCCTAAATTGAACAATGTAAAAATCTGTGCCTTATGGTATGCGGACGATCTTGTGCTGGTATCAAAAACTTCAAGTGGTTTACGCAATCTTCTGTCAGCTCTATGCTCTTATTTCAAAGAAAATTAATTGGTAGTAAACACGAGTAAAACACAAATTGTCGCGTATGTTCCTAAAGGCTCACCCAAACACTTAATGAACTGGCAGATCGAGGGGACTCCCTTAAAGACGGTACCAAATTATGTTTATTTGGGCCTTATCTTTGAGGGCAGCCCAACGTTAGACTCACATCTAAATAAAATTAAGCAGAAGTTAACCACGGCAATCTGTCAGACACGAGTAATCACTTCTAAATATGGTAAATTTTCCATAAAAGCTGCCATTACTTATTGGGACCAGAAAGTCGTAGCAACCATCCTTTATGGTCTGGAAACACTAATTGTCCCCTTAGGGTTTCTGAATCTATTAGAAGCCAAGTTTTGGCGTGCAATTTTAAATTTACCTCAATGTATTCCTGCTGTGTTAATAAGATATGAATTGGGAATAATTTCTCTAAGTGCATTATATAACTGGCGCCTATGTGCCTTATTTCGCAAATGCTTATTATCTACAAATGGTAACTCCACATTATCCACCACTTCAAGCTATCTGCTCAATTCTACAGAAATATTTCCGAAATACTGGTCTACGAAAATATTATCAATCATGGTGCATGCCGACATTTCACTTGAACTACTTATTGCTCATCCAGAGCAAGCGAAGAAGAAGGTGTATATGATGGACTGGATTGACACCAGAACTCAGTGTCTAACCTATAAAGACTTTGATTCTACAATCTTTGGCCGAAAACGTTTTAAAAACATTGCTTCTTACTTATGCTTAGCACCATCTGCTGCTTTAAGAACTGCCATTCTTCGTTTGAGGTTTAACATCTGGCCCACCCGTGAGGTTAAAACAAGAAGGAAACAAATCTCCTCTGACCTTAACTGGTGTCGGTTATGATTGTAGAATCTCTTCAACATTTAATATTGGAATGTCCGGCACTTAGTACTTTAAGAAAATTGCACTTTGTTAATCATTTTGCATACTTTGCACAACTTGATCCAAAAAATAGATGGGTCGCTTTGGCAGCCACTGAATGTATGAGTATAAGAATTGCAACGATTAATTTTTTACAGGCCTTGAACCTAGAATGATGATGATTGTACAGTATGTTATGAATTTATAGGGTTTTCTTAACTAGATTTTATGCTTATGAATTTTTCTAATCTGTATAAATTGAAAAAGTTGATGTAATTTCAACTATATTCAATAAATAATAAAATAAAAAATAAAAAATATGGAGTCCCCTTAATGTTATTCGTAAATCGCTTCGATTGAAAGAAACTAATTTTCCTACTTTCTTACATAATGATGTGTTCACCTAATGAAAGAAAGGAGGGAGGGGGGAATTTTGTGCCAAAGAAAGTGAAACCACTCAATCTTGTACTTGTTATAATAAAGTTAGTCTATCAACATGAACTCTGTGTTTAGTTCCTAAAGAGCCACAGCTCTTATGTGAACTTACTCTTAAGCCCATTAATTATATTTTAGTGCTTACCAGCAATTGATTCAAAAAAGGTCGATGATTATTGTTGTCGAAAAATTACTTCAATGAGTTGAAAAGCTGATATTCGTCAATTATGTAGGTCTTCTGTTTTTTAGGTCTGGATTATTGGAAAACCTTTTGAGCGAAAAAGGGAGCCAAAGTGTGCTAATAAGTGTCAAATAAGTAAAAAATGGTGATATTCAGTGAAAAAGATCAAGATATTTGAACGGTGACCTTACCAAAATATTAAGAGTAGTCATGGACCAGTCTGTTCTTCAACGGCCAAATGGTATGTGGCTTAATATATGCCCGTAACAAAATCACAGCTTTCAATAGCTTCACGCCTATAAATACAATAAAGTACATCGATGCTATACTCATGATAATTTAGAATAGTGGTTATTATCATAGTCCCAAAGGTATAGGAATACCGTTACAGGTATAATTCATTAAACCATAATAAAGGAAATCAGCTAACGCGTGAGATATCCTTACACCGTTTTCAGCAATAAATTGTCCATAGTAAACATAGACACATAAGTATCAACCAATTGTGTCCACGGAAAAGAAAAGAGAAAATATATAGGTAATCGTAGCCCTGGGTTAAATTGGTGAATCAGAAATTCTGATAATTATGGTGATTTATATGAAACTAAAAGAGTCGTAGTTGGATAGGTTATGCACTAGAAAACAGTAAACGCCATGAACATCATTACCTTCAATATATTTCTCAATTTTTTCTTCCTTAAAGATTAGGGGATAAATCCTGTGTGAACCGCTTCCTTTCAAGACAAACGTCCTACTGCCAAATGTTTGACGGGAAAAAAAAGGGGGGGACGAACCATTGCGCATTGACGCAATGACGTCATACGCTAAAACGTTTGACGTATAATGTAAATAGATGATACCAGACATGTAATGTAAAAGTACCCATTACACTTTATCGGGTAAGAGGAGTATGAAAACCAAAATGGTATCATAAGTGAAAATTGTCTAAAGCTGATTAAAGGTATAGACTGTCTTGTTAATTGAAATCAATTTAGGCGAAAAGGCCCGAACGATTGTCACATGTTGCATAGCTTATTGAGAAAAGGGGGGAAAGACAGCTATGCCCTATATCCATGGATATAGTCGGTGTTAATCTAAAAAAGGATATATACAAACAACCTCAAAAATAACGGCTCACGTGATAAATAGAAGCCCTAAAGGCAGGTCTTCAGAAATGTCTTTTTTGTGAAATACAAAGGCAATGATTAGAATGGTGCAATTGGTGAACTCGAGAAAAGGAAGCTTGATTATTAATTATCAAACAATGGAAGGTTATTACTGTTGAAAACCTGTTATTGTGGAAAACACTAACTTCTGTGTTTTTGGGACTCCTGTATCGCCAATGTGTCCAGGTCTACTCCACATCATAGAGTATCGATAAAGTATTAAAAAATTAATTACAAGTGCTAGTTGAGTGGCCTCACGTTTCTCATTACTATTAACACCATCTGATTGCCATTTAGATTAAAATAATTGATCAGGTTTCTACAAAAAAACATGCATCTCATGATCACAATTAAGTCCAATTTCCTTGCTTCTCATGAAACATATAAGTTTATTCTCCATGTGTCTCAATTTCAGTTCCAAGTTACCTCCTCGCTTACCCCTCTTGGCTTTCATCTGTCCTATAAATCTAATATCTTCTTTATTATTCATCTGATGTTCTTTTTGCCAATGAATTGCCAGCAGAGATGTAGGTTCTGTACTCCTCAAGCTTGCCAAATGTTCTCTTATTCGTACTCTCAATTGTCTAATGGTACTTCCTATATAAAGTTTCCCACAGACACAAATAATGGCATAAACTACATGACATGATTTACAATTAATCAAGTCATTGATTTTAACCGTAATCCCACTGGCATCTGTGAAGGCTTGACAGTTATCATAGGCAAACTGGCAGTGATTACAATTACCACATTCAAAGAAACCTTTACCCTTTTTTAGCCAGTTGTTTTCATTCTGTGTATTAAGATCCAAAAAAGACGGACTGAGTTTTTGTTTAATTGTAGTGGCTCTGGTATATGTGAATTTTGGTTTTTCAGTTAAAAAAGGTGTCAAATCTTTGTCAAGTCTTAAGATGTGCAAGTGCTTGGATACCAGATGGTACAGAGTAGAAGAATCCCGCGAAAACTGTGTAATGATTGGAATATGACTATCTTCAGGTTTCTTCTTTGCACACATTTGCAATCATTCTGATTGTTTAATACCATGATATTTCTGAGCAGCTTTATTCACATCTCGCAAAGAATAACCCCTATTTATGAATCTAGTGCTAAGAAGTTGTGATTCTTTTTCAAAGTCCACATCTTTGCTGCAGTTCCTTCTAGCTCTATAAAATTCCCCTGCTGGGATATTGCTAATTGTGGCCCTCTGATGGCTACTGTGAGCAAAAAGAATATAGTTATAGGCGTGAAGCTATTGAAAGCTGTGATTTTGTTACTGGCATATATTAAGCCACATACCATTTGGCCGTTGAAGAAGACCAGACTGGCCCATGACTACTCTTAATATTTTGGTAAGGTCACCGTTCAAATATCTTGATCTTTTTCACTGAATATCACAATTTTTTACTTATTTGACACTTATTAGCACACGTTGGCTCCCTTTTTTGCTCAAAAGGTTTTCCAATAATCCAGACCTAAAAAACAGAAGACCTACATAATTGACGAATATCAGCTTTTCAACTCATTGATGTAATTTTTCGACAACAATAATCATCGACCTTTTTTGAATCAATTGCTGGTAAGCACTAAAATATAATTAATGGGCTTAAGAGTAAGTTCACATAAGAGCTGTGGCTCTTTAGGAACTAAACACTGAGTTCATGTTGATAGACCAACTTTATTATAACAAGTACAAGATTGAGTGGTTTCACTTTCTTTGGCACAAAATTCCCCCCTCCCTCCTTTCTTTCATTAGGTGGACACATCATTATGTAAGAAAGTAGGAAAATGTGTTTCTGTCAATCGAAGCGGTTTACGAATAACATTAAGGGGACTCCATATTCATGTTTACTTAATTTGGATTTGTAATTTTTCTCTTCCCCCCACTCCGAACCCACCTGACGTAACTTGTCCCGATGATGTGACCCAAATATGGTATGTTTTTTCAAACCTTTTATATTGTGTTCATGTACCTTTTGGACTCACATGTAAATATTTGTATTTTGGTACAACTTACACTTGTTTTAAAATAACTGTATATGCTCATCTCTCTGTTGAAAAAATGTTCTTTCATTATAATTTTTATATGGATTACAGCCTTGAAAACGACCAGGGGTCGAAACACGTGTCGGCTGTTCCACATATTAAAAAGAACTTCTGCAACTTTTGAACTGTTATCTCATTAATGATCTTGGCATCAATGCCTATCTCTTGGACTTTATAACTCTAAGGGTTAGAGCGCAGGATTTGTTGACCCTACCAGTTTTCTATCATATCGACTACCTAATACAGAGCATTGTGGGAAGCTCTGTGGGAGATTTTTTTCTGCAGCCAACCATTTTTTCGTAGTGGTTTTGATTTGGATCATTATATCCTATTGTTTAGCTACCATAAGAGTGCTCAATCGCGCACATACTATATACGATCCCACGCCATACAGATACAGTTTAATAAACGCCCTTGAACTGTGATCACTTGTGTTGTCTATGCTTGATACCATGCCTTCCTTACAGTGTACAATTTTTCAAAGCCGCGCCTCCTGGTACGGGGGGGGGGGGCAGGGCTACTACAGGTGAGCATAAACAACAAAGTAAAGGTAGGTGTACAATCTAGCAATTCCATGCCTCATGGTACCGGGGCTACTTCAGGTGTGCAGGTAAGCATGTTGCAGATAGGTAAGATTGCAGGTGTAGTGTGAAGCTAAGTGAGTCAACCCAGTAGTTACAGGTAGGTTAGGTGCGAACACAGCACAGGGCTGCAAGAATGACAAATCAAGTAGTTACAGGTAGGTTAGTTGCGAACACAGCACAGGGCTGCAAGAATGTCAGATGCAGTAGTTACAGGTAAGTTAGAAACACTATTTTTGCTGTATAGTGGGTGTTATAAATAACCAATAAATAAATACAAATAAGTTGCAGGTATGTTAATACACAGACATGGAAGAAGTGGCAGCCCAGAGTCACGTGGGCGCACTCCAGTTCAAGTCAGGGGTAGTAAATAGTTCAGATGGAGACATGACGATGAATGGGAACTGCGCGAGGTAGAAAACGCATGAGCAGAGGGTATAAGCCGTGGCCTGGGAAATCCGTGCCTAGGGTGCTGGCTACTTCAGGCTTGGGAGGTAAGGACTCGTTGGGACCTCGCTGCAGCGAGTAGACATGGATAGATGTGGGAGGAAGTTTCGGAAGGACCTTTGAAGCGGAGTCCAGTTTACAGAATGGCGATAGGAGGCAGCAGGTGTCTGTGCGGCGGTAGGGTGGGTGCTGGGGCTTAAGGGGATTCCGACATGGATGGAGCATCAGAATACAGATCAGAAAGGTGGGAGTAGCGGGCTAAGGAAATGCGCAGAGAGAATAACAGTAGCCAGATACGCAAATGCTACATGTCTAGGCAGACAAAGTAGATTTGCCACTATAGATGTAAAGTAGTTTGCTAAACCAGAGGAGGAAAGAGACGAGAAAGCTGATATTTATGAGACAAAATATTATGAAGAAGTGGATAAAGACAACGATGGTGATGGGAAAGAGAAAGTGAGAGTTCCGAAAATCAATTGCGGACAGTAAAGCAGAATCAAAGGAAGAGTGTAAAGATTAAAGCGCAGCAGGGTCAGAAGTGGATGGAGATTTTTTCCATTGCTGTCGTCTTTACGCAGGCGGCGGTGAAGTGATATAAGATCGAGAGAGAGCCAGGGCTGAAGTCTCTCCGGAGAAGATTCTCTGCCCCCCAAAAGTAGGGGCAGAGATGCAAAAATAAAAGGAGGGAAAAAGCACAAAAAAGTTTTCCTAGAATCCCCAAAATAGGAATTCTGTCATAACAGCTGGCCCTTTCCAAAACCAACCTGCCATGGACTCAGTATTTTATTCCCATCTATCCATTCAACAAGGTGTCTTAACAAGACCTCAGCATAGATCTTCCCCATAGAGCAGTCAATACCTGGCACCTACCTCCCTTTTTATACAGCGGTATAAACTTAGGTGTCTTGCATGATTGGGGAAACCTGTGTAGTTTGTGGTTTTATTTTTGTGGTAAATAACTCACAAGGAAGCGCAAATATCTATTTCTACTTAGAATAATTAATCTCGTAATCTATCTGGGCCAGGGGCCTTCCCCTTCTTTTCAGTGACACCACAGTTAATCACACCTCTTACAACGGAAAAGTGACAATCCGGGTTGTTTCTAGTATTTGACAATATAACAAACTTCTCACTGACAAAATGTCCTGCATTTACATCATATATTTGTTTTTGGTTTCCAATAAAAATCGGATTAAAACGCATTTTAGAACCACAGATTCAATGTTCCTCTCTGTGGGTTACTGAAGAAATGACCACTAGATGGCCGCACAGACCTTCACTTTCGCTTACTGCGAAGCAACCGCCTTCACATAACATCTTTTACAGTTTACTCCTAAACAAAAGTATTGAGCACCCTTTGGCAAGTGAGAAAGTGCACAGAGAAAGGGTTTTAGGGGTGGGTGATGTAATGTCCATTGGGAGGAGCTTTCAGGTGGACAGGATGATGAAGTTAATCGGTGTACTGGAAAATGTTGTGTTGTCAGCACCTTAACAAGCGCCTAACAATGACTTGTATTAGCTCTCTCTGTTTTCAGCAAAACCTTGTATGTGTGAAGATTTAGGTGGTTGTAACTTTGAGGGGGCATTTTAATCTGAGAAACCACACAAAGATCTAGTTACCTACCAGGTCTTCCTTCTTCTAAGAAAATAAAAAGGAGTTACAAAGTAATACATGTCATTTATATCCTTGATGTCTGATTCTGGCACACAAAAAAAGGCTTAGCTGCTTTGAGAATATTAAAATGTTCTTAAGATCATATAGAAACACCTGCAATTATGTGCAAAACAATTACACTAGGCAGTAAACGTGCAACACTATGTCTTTTAACGTATGTCTTTAAGTGCTGAAAGTATGGTCGCATTAAATTGATAATTTAAGTCCTCAAACTATATTGCATTCTGGCAAGTGTAGTCTTCCATTAAACATATGGAAAATAGAGCTATAATGATAATCATTTTGCTTAACATGTTTTTCTACAAATGTATATATTGTCTGGCTGCTTTATTATGTTATTTGTGTACTTCACAAGTAACATACATAAGGCATGGGTTTTCAGCACTGCTAGCTTTTTTGGCCTTTTGAATTATGAAAGTAGCAATGAAAGAGCAGTGTTTTTGTATTCACTGCAAAAACACAATTTTCTGCATATGTTTTAGTAGTACAAAATGGGAAAATACTGAAACAGATTTCGGATATGTTTTTAAAACACTGAAATAACGCCACCGGAATAATAAAAACAAACACTAAAAACAGAAAACCCTATCCATATAGTACACTGAAATAGTTGAGCCAATTGAATTCAGTTATACAACCCGCAGTAAAACATTTACTTTTATTACAATCAGTTGGCAAAATGCGCCAGAAATAACTATTATCTTTTGCAGTCATTAGTGTTAAGTTCAAACGCCTGTTTCTTAGCTTCAATTAAGGCTTTTAGGTCCGCCCTGCAACTTTCAAAGTACTTTTACACATTTACAAAATCATGTTTAGGACCCAAAATGCCACACATGAATAGTCAATGCATGACCTCTTACCTCTACTACACAACTGAAAATAAATGCACAACATACATTAGATTTAGCACCTAAGGGAGGAAAAGAGGGTTAACATTTATCCAATCCTGCCCCAAAGGGCCACATAATGTTAGGATAAAATGAGTCTTGCAATCCCAGACCCTCGAGGTCTTGTTACACTCCTAGAAGCCAGCGATATCAAATAGCCAATTTGTATATACAGTAACAACACATTTGTAGACAGGAGCGTAATGCAGAGATTTTAAATATGTTCAATAAACCAGAGGTATAGGCTAAAATTCCAGTCTCTTGTAGAGGAGTCCAATAACCCAAAGGGGGGCCAGAGAAAATGGCCGTGCCCAGGCACCTGCCAAAGTCCCTTTAGATGATATGCTAGAGTTGGTTAACGTTAACCATAGGTATAGACTGAATACATATGACAAATTCAATAGGTACAACAGTGTGTTTTGGGGAAAAGTTAGGTAAGTTTCTCTTCTACTCCATAGGTGCAGAAAGGGCAAAGACGTCATCTCAAAGAGTTACAGTTCGAGGTTTGAAACCCAGAATCCCCAGAAAGAAGGGTCCCACAGCAGAATTAAGGACAATATAAGTCCACGGCAAACCTTGGTTGAAAGAAACCTGCAGAAACCCACTACTTTGGACCCAGTGGGACCCATGAGTGTATATCCGAACACCAGTTTTTCAGGAACAGAGAAAAAACAGTAAACCAGTAAACACACATTTCTTTTTTTTGTGGATTGAATTACAGGATTTGTCACGCAAGCACTTGAATCCTAGACAACGGACGACCCAAAACCGAACAAAACAGAGAAACAAAAGCTCCCCTTAGAGTGCCAATATTCAGCAGATTAAGTGTTTATTAGCATACATCCTACTCGAGGTCCAATACAACTGATGCACTACCCTTTGTTGTGTAAAGCAGAAAATTAGATCAACTTTATAACAATAGGAATTAGAGCATATCCTATCCCAATCACTTGCTTGGATTTCCCGATTCAGTTCCACCGCCCATCCATCATGACCACACATTACAATTGTACTATTAATAAAGGACGAAAGCAGCTTATAAAATCGAAGAGCCAGTCATAAAAGATGCTTCAAGAAGCTCATAGTAGCCAGAAGGGTCATGTATCTTCACATTAAATACTTCAAAAATAGAGGAAAATAACAGATGTAACTTCTGATAATGAGCAGCCTCTCTCAGGTCTAGTTTATATTCAAATCTTAAGAAATCAAAATCTAGCAAGTTATCTTTATCGAGCACCTGACAAAGTATCCAACTGCCCGCCCTCTGCCAACTTGTCCATTGGATACATACGGTTATACATTTCTAGGGCAGCTTTTTTCCCAACAAAGCCTCCTTGGATAAGAGGTACTCTTCACTGTGTTCCAAATTTCCCTTTTTCCACTCTACTATCATTTGCCTAACCATCGGGCAAGAGGCTGCCAATGGCATATCTTTTTCCAACGTTAGAAAACAATTTAATGGAATGGGCTTTATAGAAGGAACTTCGATCTTCACCCAAAATCGGAACAGACCCCCACTTCTGTGTTTCGCCAATAATGAAGCGATTGAAGCATTTAAGCCATGTGGTACAATCTAAAAAAGCTGCCTTTACTAACTGTACTTTGCATACACATCAAACAAGATTTCAGTGGGGGGTGAGAGGGGCAGGGGGAAGATGAGTAAGGCCGTTTGCTTCACTTACCTTGCTCAACCTACTTAGTTTGTGGGCACTGGTCAGCCTTTAAGATTGATTACCAGTGCGGGAGGACTGTGTCCCCTTTCATGATGCCCCTGTTTTTTTATATGTAGCACACACGCCTAACGTTGAAGTGCTGCAGAGGTACTTGTATGCATTTGTCTCTTGTTTCTGGTAAAAAGAAATCACCTTCTGAGATGTTTCTAGGAAAGGCTGAAGGCAGTTAATCGTGTTCTACTTATTTTTCAGGTGTACCTTTGTGCACCATATTGATTTACTGAATATTGCCATTTTAATACCATTCACTCAAAATGACTGTACCATGCAGGTTAAGTCATGATGTTCTTTGGCCATCTTGCCCTTCGACCTTTTTCCTCCCCTTTCAGGTCCACAACATTCATGAATGGTATGTAGTTTTGTGTGATTCACATTGGATTTCTGGGCTATGTGTATCTTGACTTGGCAGAAATATGGGTTGGGACAGTCTGATCCCAATTAACGTTATGCTAGAGCATGGCTGCTGCTGGTAAGAGGTGGGATCTGAGGCTGTCCATGATTGGATAGTGTGAGGGGTCCGAAATGTGAGGCAGACAACTTTGGGAAGATTTTTCAAAAGATGCCATTTTATTAACTAAAAAGGCTGGAAAAACGCCTCGCTATCCCTACCCTGACGAGGATTAAGGAAACACTAACAAAAGGTTTTTTTTCCTCACACTTGTTCATACAACAATTCAATAAGGTAATATATGGCAAATCAAATATGACAAATATAACAGTTAGATTCACACTCTGATAAATGTTTCTCCTTTTATCCTGGGTGAATTCCCCTTCCCCAGATTCAAGCAGGATTCTATTCAACAGTTCAAAAGCATAAGAAAATCCTGTCTTGTAATAAAGTTCTAACTCCGTTCTTTTGGTTCCAACTTGACAACAAAAGTTCCAATACAGTACTATTACAGTTCAAAAGTATCCAACAAGGCTTTCCTCTTTTCACTAGTGACAAAAGAGCTCAAAGTAATTTCTTCTCCTGGACCAAGAATGCTTTCTTGTTTAATTAAGATGAACAAAAATGTCTTTGTTAGGATTATTCTACAACAGTTCACAAAAACACTTGTTTCATCAATGTTAGATAATCCTGTAGCAGTTCACTTGCTTCAGTGATGTACATTTTTCAGGATGATTCTGTAGCAATTCACACAAACATCTTAGCGGTTCTGCCCCTTCCTCACGACACTTCACCACTACACCACAGAACTTCATCAACTTTCACCTGGTTCACTCACCTGCCAAGCCTACTACAAAGTCAAAGTACACTGTTCTGGTGTACAATTCTGCCAGAACAGAATAAAATGCTACACAATCGTCCGACCTGGTGTACTCTCCATCCAGGCTAGAATAAACAACTAACTACAAGTACTTCTGAATACTTTATACACGAAGGGCAGCCTTCCTGCCATTCTTGTTTTCCCCCTTTCGCATTACCCAAATGCTGACAATGGCTATGTCTCACTCCGACACTTCTTTGGCAGTTCCTCTTATGAGCTTTTTTTATAAGGTCAATAATATGTTCTACAAACACTGGGATTCTTAATTCGGCCATTCTTGACTTTGGGTATGTTTGTTCTTTTCAACTTGGTTTGTTACACTTCTCTTTTGGCTTTGATAATAGTTAGTATGATCAAATTATTGCCCTTTCTTGTTGCTGGCCTTGAATCTGCCCCACATACATACAATCACACTCTTCTGGTCTGAGTGTGAAGTTCTTATTCTGACACCTGCTCCTTTTAAAGTCAGCTTCGTTTATTAAAGAATAGATACTCTGCATTGCATCAGTTTGATATTCAAAAACATTGTTTCTTTTCCATTTCACTCTGCTTATATTATTGTTATGCTTAAGGCACCCAGAACTGGTCAGCGGGCGGTTACCGAGCGCTCCGGTGTCCCAATCTCTTAGTGAACTCACAGTCTGGCATGCGCATTCCTTTGCCTTGCTGTCTCCAGGTCCTCTACTTCTGTTTTCCTGCATGGTCCGGCAACCTCGGTTTCTTGGCTTCCAGCAGCCTTCGACAGTTGAAAAATTGACTTTTCTTGCTCCTAAAGGTCTCCTGTGTTAGCCTGCCACCGCAGTCCGACCAACAAAGGGGAAAGTTTCCAAATTGTATGCTTTCTGCTGTGAGACCTCTGCAGCTGTGATTCTCAGGGGGAAAAGCCGCTTCCTGCTGCACAATCTCTGCAATTAAGGTCCTGGAAAAAGGAGACCCTCTTTGGACCGGCATCCGTCCCACTCACGACAGTGGTCCCAATTGTAGTTGTGGAACCTCCATGTGGCAGCAGAAGTTAGAGGAAAGCCTTCTGCTGCCACATGGAGGTTCCAAAACTACTCTGCTTTCTGCTGCTACTCTCCTTCTCCAAGGCCTGCACCCGAGAGAGCTTTTTATGCATCTCAGTCTCCCTCAGGTGTGGGTAATTTTTACTAATGGGCTGCACTTTGCAGTCTCTTGCCTCTGCAGCCTTCTTCCTCGTCCCAGTACTGTGGACATTGTGGGATTTGGAATCCACAATGGAAAAATCTGTTGTTCTAATGAAAGCATCCATATCTAGTTCATTTCTTTTCCTTATTTATATTCCTTAAAGGAGTATTATAAGGATTAAATGAAACATTGATTTTATAAAGGAATTCTGATTTTCAGAGTTTAAGTTAGTAAGGTTTACGGACTCAACTTTAATATTCCTCTGGTAATTATGGGAATTTTCAATGAATGTCTGACCTCTAAGGAGGTTTTCTTCTTCCCAAGGCATAAGTGTTTATGATTGGTTTTGCCCATATTGAGATAGTTAGCTTGGGAAGTTAACAGCTCTCTCAGACAAGAAGCCATTACATATTTCGGTATCACTGCAATTTCCTCCTTTGCGGGAGATCAATACCACGTCTCATCTACCACAGTCCTCCTGTTCCCCTAGGGCCCTTCTCTTCCCAGGTGATCTTCCTGGCTAACACCACTCTGAGGGTCAGGATCAGGAAGAGTCTGCCTTTCCCTGGCCACCTGGGATGATCTTGGAGAGTGGACAAGGCTTAGTCCAAGGAGAAAGTGATTGGGGTCAGGGGTCCACAATGAAATTCAATTTAGACAGGTAAGTACAAGAATACTATATTTATTAAAGGCCCAAAACACACACTAGAAAATGAAACACGCAGGTAGTAATATCACACAATACTCAATTATCAGACATATATACAATCACCTTCAGGTTTTTAGGAATATATACAATAACTTAGACCACTAAAAGAAGCTAAGTAGTGATGCAGTAGAATGAAACCAGTTTACAAAAATGATGCCCTAACTTTATTAATCCATTCCCTATGATATATGGTGCCTTGTGCCCAAAAGTCACAAAGTTTCTTCTATGGAGAGGGGACAGATGCTGTAGGAAGAGTTCTTGTGGTGGTGAAAATGTTCCAGAAGATATTCAACAAGTTAAACATATGTAAAATATTATTCCTATCTTTCAGATACAAGCTTTTAGATCTGATGATCAAAAAGCAGAGGAATGGAATAACCAAAGTTTATTCTAAGGTTTCTTCTAAGAAGAACAGGGTGAGGTGAATGTATTTCAATTACTTAACTCCCTCCCTTTGATTTTCCCAAGTGACTAGGTATGCCCCTAGGGGTAAATGGAAGTAGGTTTTCCCACTGTTGGATCCAGTAGAAGATGCCTAGGAGCTGTGGGTGCAAGGTTTCTTCGGGCCAGTTCCAGGAGCAGAGTACAACTCTTTGCGAAGACGAAATTCAGAAGGCACTGATGCAGACCTCTTCAGGACATGTCACCAGATGTGGGAAAGTGAGTTCCAGCGACAGCAATCGCATAAGGCCGACACCAGGCGTCTTTCCAGTTGCGGTTGACGAAGACCTTCCAGAGCAGGATCCCTTTATTCATTTATTTCATTTATTATACGCCCACACCCTTAGGTGTCACGGCGTAGTTACAGACATCTTGGCATAATTAATACAGTAACAAACAGGTAACATTACAATAAGTGGCAAACCTACGGTTAAACAGATACTTTATAATCAAGAAACATTACATTAGGAATCGTTTACTACAGTTAGAGTAATACTTTACAGTAGGCATCTAAGTATTATCAGTATAGGACGCCTAGTGTGGAACAGTTACAGTCAGTCTGGGCCCAATATTTATTAAACAGCAAGGTTTTTATGGCTTTTTTGAAGCATTGGTGGGAGGACGCGTTTCTGGTGAGTAATGGGGGCATGTTGCAGGTTTTTGGGGCCATTACTGGAAATCTGCTACCCCTAGCTCTGGAGCATTTATAGCGGAGGACAGCAAGGTGGGCATATTTGTTGGATCTGAGAGTTCTTGCTGATTTGTTCGGGGAGACAGTATTGTTGAGGTAAGTAGGTGCCTTTTTCACTAGACATTTTTGTGTGATGCATAGAGATTTGTATCGGATTCTAGCTTTTATGGGTAACCAGTGAGCTTCCCCTTCTGATGGTAGAGATGTGATCTGATTTTTTTTTGTCCCAGGGCTGCTTGCAAGGCTTTATTTTGAAGGAATTGTAATTTTTCCAATTTGGTGTTCGAAGTGCCTAGTAATAGAACATTACAGTTATCAAGCTTCGATACAATGAGGGCACGGGCTAATGTGATGCAGTTCTGTGGTGTAAGGAATTGACGGCTCAAGGCGATCAATTTGGTAGTGTAAGAGGTAGCTGAGGATAAGGCATTGATGTGCTTAGACATTGTTAGGTTAGTGTCTAAATAGACACCTAGCATTTTAACCTGCTTTAGGACTGGAATAAGGGTACCGTCAATGTTGATAGTTGAATAGTCTGCATGGAGGGTATTGATTCTGAGAATCTCTGTCTCCACATCGTTGAGGCAGAGGCTATTTAACGCCATCCAGTTTTGGATTATAGCGTAGATTTTATTGATCATGATAGAGTCCTGGTCTTAGTTTCCTGTGATGGAAATAAGAATTTGTGTGTCATCATCAAAATTCGTATAGATGACACCCATGGCATCCAGTGCAGCAAATAGCAGCTTGGTATGCGCATTTTATAACGGAGACAGGCACGATCCTTGTGGGACACCTATAGGTGCTGGGATGGGGTCTGCGGTCTCCTTTCGAATGGAAACACGGGACGTTCGGTCAGCCATAAAGGATTTGATCCAGGCAGTGGCTTCTTTTGAGAAATGGAAATCAAACCCAAGCCTATTGAAATCCATCATGTCGCCAGTAAGTTGACAGAAGTACCTAAGGCAGAAGAATCCATGTAACTAGATTCATTATCTGAATCAAATGATAGTGAAACATTTTGAATCCCTCCAAACGAACATGAGGTGAATCCTATAGAACAGTTTGAAATGTTATCAGAAGAAGTTCAAATGGCTACGTTAGACGTCTTCTGAGAAACCTGACCGAACATCAAATCCAGGCCAAAGCTAGGTTTCAAGAGGGGTTGGAAAGAATAGCTGCATCCTCTCAAGGACCAGAAATCTAACATGGGATCTTGCAGCCCTTTAGAGAGGGGGAGGATTTGGGAAATGTCTTTCTAAATTTTGAGACTTTAGCACATCGGCTGGGAGCCCTAAATTAAAAACCTGCTATTTGGGTACTCTTCTACAGGGAGAACTTCAAAATCCTAAAGTGGCACAGAGTTTGTCATGATCGACTAAGTCGAACGCTGCAGATAAATCTAATAGTAAGAGGATGCAAAGTTTACCATCGTCTCTTATGGCGTCCATCAGGATTTTGAGATCCAGGAGCGCCGTCTCTGTGCTATGGTTTGGCTTGAATCCTGATTGCCGTGCTCCTAAGAGGTGATTTTGTTCAAGGTGAGTTTGGATTTGGGAGTAGGCTATATTATCGATTATTTTGAGCAAGAAGGGGACAGTCGTTATAGGGCCATCATTCGTGGGTACTGTCGCATACAGGGATTTTTATTTTTTTGGAGTGGGGTGACCCAGGCTTCGTTGATACTATTGGGGACGTTATTTGTGCTAAAAGAGACATTGCCAAAATTAGTGATAATGGGGGTTAAGGTAGGGGTGCACAATTTGACTAAATGTGCAGGGAAGTTGTCTCCTTTACAGTTGGACGGTTTTAGTTTGGTGATAGTGTCTAATACTTGGGGGCTTGGCTCATTGAGGAGAATTTGAATTGGGTGTTAATATTGTTGCTGACTATATCCATGGTGGGTGGAGGTGAGTTATTTTTAGGTAGAATTTCTCTTTTTGTGGCGATCTTGGTTTGGAGTACTTGGATTTTGGATGATAAAGCGTTCTGGATGGTAGTGCACCATTATTTGCTAGAGTTGTTCTGTGACGGGATTTTCTAGTTCTCCGAGTTTTGTGAAGAGCTCTTTGGAGTCTGACGATGCATTACTGATGCGTGAATTCATGGCATTAGCTTTATGAGCTATGATGGCTGCCTTGTAGATTTAATTGGCTTTTAGGAATGCATTGGCAGTGTCTATGGTCTGTTTTTTTTATGGATGTGTTCCAATGACCTTTTGTTACGCCAGAGTACAACAAGTTCGTCATTGAACCAGAAGTTTGAGCGTTTATCTGGGCATCTCGTTTTGGTTGTGAGGGGAGCTAGTGCATCAATGGTTGAAGTTAGGCATTTATGGTAGATGTCTGCTAGGCTACTAGGGTTGTCTATCGGGAGAGTGGTCAAGGTAAGCGCTTCCTCCAAGATGGGGGTGAGATGGTCTACTGTGAATTTGCGATGCTGGGCACTTGGCAGGAAGGCAAGAAAAGCGAAAACTATGACGATTCATCCGAGGTAGCCCACTGGAGAGCTGGTCAGTCTACCAGGCAGTCCAGGGACACTTTTGAAAGCTCAGGGTATCTAGATACTCGAGAATGCATCAAGACTGGTTGGTCCCACCAGTCCAAGGGTTAAAGTACTGCAGAGGGCCTTCGCAGATCAGGTGGTCCAGCAGGGCGTCCCAGGCCAAATGCAGGAAGGGATGCCAGGCCTCTTTCTGAGTCGTCCACGGATCTTCAGTCAGCTGCTCTTCCACAAGATACTTGGCTCCAACACTGATCTGAAGAAATGGCTGCAGGGTCCTCTTCCTATCAAATATCATGGCTGGAAGCAAGTCCAAGCCCACCAACAGTAAGGATCTGCACCATTCAAACAGCCAGCAGTGGTCCAATAAGGGACCACTGTGGGTTTCACTCATGCCCCACACCTAGACTTTCAAGCGCCCCAGATGTGGAGTGTTACTGGACAACAGACATACACGGTAAACGCAAATGTGCACAGTAAAAATAATGCACAAATGGTAAAAATGTATCTGCTGCCACCAACTTGTCTTTTGGCACATATAAGAGTAACCAAAAATCCCAAGAGTAAAAGACTAGGGTGAAACAAAAGTATCCCCACTACACTGCATAGTAATATTAGAAAATTAACTAAAATAGTAAAAGGTAAAAAGACAAAAGGGAACCATAGTTTCCCAGTACTGATAGCCTGACGGACTGATCAGTTTCCTCATGACGAAATAAGCTAAAGGCCAGAGGAGTGAAGCTGAAGGCTTCACTTGCCTGTAAAAAGTCAGGAAACCATACTTTTTTAGGCCGAACTTGTTGAGAGCTATTCAAAACTGAGCACCGACAAACTAAGTACAGGAGCCTTGATCCAATGCAGAAGTTAACTAATAAGAACACAACAATCTCATCGGAAAGCAGAAGGACTGGTCCATGCCACTGGGGAACCGGGAGGGTGGATGGGAACAGGGGAAGGGTGGTTGAACGGTTGCAGTTAAAGTTAAGTTAATGCTCAAAGCTCGCACCCAATAACTGTAAAACCGAATGTTAATATGTGGCCTTAGCAAATGACATGTGTTAAAATTATTTAAATCTTTGGCCAATAGAGTATCTGAACATGATTGAGTTTGAATAAATAAAGTTGGTTAAAAAAAAAAATAAGTCAGGAAACGTTGAAAAACAAAAGCAAAATGTTTGGGCTCCATAGAACAGGGAGGGAAAGTTGCTTAAAGAGAAATCTTTCATAACAAGCATGCATACCTGTTTTCATGCCCCCACTTCCGCCAGGTATTGTATGGGTGCAAAGTCCACTCCCTAACACTCTCTTGCCTGGCTGTGAACTGTGAACTTCTAGCCAAGTATGCCCCCATCCAGCACAACCCATACTGTGGTGGGATTAAGAGTGTAATATTGGAATTCTTACTTACATTCTAAATCCATAGGTGCTTTTACAATACCTTCTTTTACTAAACTGAAGGCTTTGCCAAAGCTTGTGCACCAGTACATTTGAGACTTCTGTGAGGGGTCAGAAATGAAAGCTGTACACAAAATTGTCATGCTTTTGGTTAAAGACTTATTAACAGAAACGGGTTGGGAAAAAGCCTTTATGACCCTGCTCTAAGAGGAGTTTCCCTCCCTAAAACCAAATACTAAGGAAATGTCTTTGTCAGGATGTCAGAAATCGAAAAGGCGTCTTTGTGTCCAAACGTTCTAGCCTGACCATCACACTACAAACTAAATAATAAGTTGAGAAGGGAAATGTCTTTAACCTGGGATTTGCAAAAAAAGTGTTAATAAATGTAAATATAACAGACAACATAAAAGTTCTCGAAGGTAGCAGAACCGTGGCTCCCTGCCCCTGGATTCAAGGGGATGGCAATGTCTCTTGCTCTAACAGTGCTCTGTGTTTTTCCTTGGCCCACAGCAATTCCTGTTGGGTACAAAGTTGTCTTAGCTTTGTAGTTTCCTTCTTTTAAAAAGTTCCTTCTTTGTGCAATCAAACACTGTCCTTTCTAGGGACCTCTCTGTAGGTTTGCTGTTTGCCTGGTATACTCCCCATGCACCTCCAGCTGCCTGGTTTACTCGCCTGCCAGGACTTATTTTCATATGCGTGTAACAATTTCTCTTTACATTCACAATTTTATGTCTTTTCTTCTATTCAGTATTTCCCGTTCTTTCAATGTTCACTTTCAGTTTTCCACATATTGGCATTCCATGCATTGACATGTTGTTAGGGGTTGTATTTGTATTCTGCCTTTTTGTTTCAGAAACAATCTTCTTATCGTTTCTGTCTCTGTGGTTTCACCATGTCAAACTGTGTTTGCCGTGGTCGCCGAAACTCCCCGGCGTTCCCACTTTGCTTGGGCTGACTCACCACCTGTGTTGTGGCGTCTTCGGTCCCCATCGTGCTTACGTGCCACAGCTCTGCTGCTTGTCTTCAATGGTGGAATGCTTTTTGACGTCTCTCCGGCTTCTCCCGTGGCTCTGCTCCTCCACGCCTGCTCGCATTCAGGTCCCGGAGAGTGTAACGCTGATTCCTCCAGCTGCGGAACACCCAGGAATCATGTCGTGGTTCCTGGCATTTCTGCGGCCCTACTTGCTTGTGCAGCTATTCTTTCCCGCTTTGCTTGCGAGATCCTTGGCTCGGCCCTGGCTCATGGCTCCAGCTTCCACACACCTTCAAAGGAGATATGACGTCTTCTCCTAAGCCACCTCTCATAGCTTGGTCTCCATTTTCAAATGTTCATTCCCATAACAACTAGCAGGCTCACTGAGCCTAAGGCTCCTGTTGATCTGCATCACTGACTTCATCCTCCTTGTCTCAGCACTTCAAGTTCAGGTGTTGCAAAATTTAAACATGACCTCAAAACTGTTCTCCTTCATTGACCCCGCTCCCCTATGCTTCTGTTATTCTTGCTGACCACCCCTAGCTTATTTGTTAATTACTTTTTGTTTGTGTGTCTTGTCCCAGCGCTAACATGCCTACATGCCTTGTTTATGTGCTTTACAAATAAAATAAATACATAAAATACTGTAAGTGAGATCCTTGAAGCTTCATGCATTGGGTCAAAGGGTGACCCCATGAGTTTTCTTAAGACATTTAAATCCCAACCTGTAGGCGGGTTTGCAATAGGAGGATAACATCATTTTACACCTTCCATGAAGGCTTTAACAACTGCAATTTTCCACAATTAAACCTTGCCTTTTGATGTTGTGTAAGCAGAAAGTACATCTAGATGTTTTTTTTTTAAAGTATTAAAGACCACACCCGAGTCCAACAGGTATAATAGGTAGTGCATGATGGTGTGATGGTGTACATTCAATAGGGCTGAAGTTTGACCTTCTACACCACACCACAAACCTTTTCCATTGGTTAAAGTAGCAATGTTGTGTTTTTGGTTTACTGGCTTCTTTTAAAATTTGCATGCATCCGTCAGGCAAATTAAGGGGTCCAAACTATGACCTCAGGAGCCAAGCTGATTGGTTGAGGTTGAGGATGTAGGTTTTGTCCCTGGTTCTGTGACAACATGTTGTAAGTGCAAGTGCTTCTTTGGTGGACAAATGGTCATTCTGAGGAATTAGGAGTACCACGTCGGACGTGCCCATATTGGAGCTATTAGAATCATTAAGTGTTCTTGATGCAGCTTGTGGATTACTCTGTTCAAGAGTGAGCTCAGAGGAAACACATATGCAAATATCCCAGACCATCTGATCCACAATGCGTTCCCCTTGGATTCCTTCTGCAGGAAACTGGAGGCATAACTTAGGCATTTTGCATTTTCTCTTGTGGCAAACAGATGTCTGGATACCCCCAGTGTGTAAACAAGTTGTTTGCTATGTCTGACTATAACTCATTTTTGATCTGCTGGATGATTTGCGTTTCTTCTTAGTGATTCTGCTAGGTAGTTGTGTTCCCCTGGAATATGTGTTTGGATATCCTTTGTGCCAGTGTGGATGGATTTTGGGAATTAGTGCGGCCCGGTTTGCTGATATAGAACATGGCTTTCATCCTGTCTATTAAGATCAGCAAATGTTTCCCCAGTAAATGATGTTGAAATGCTAGTAGTGCTCTGCAGACTGCTAGCAACGCCAAACAGTGATGTGTTGTTTGGAGAGTGGATGAGACCACTTTCCTTGCACCCAGAAAGTGATGCATTTGTTGTGATTGTGAGGTGTGCTGGAGGGTTGACAAAATGTTTTCCCTGTAACATGTTCTCTTTTGTCCACCACTGTAGTAGTAGTAAATGTTTATTCAAATTCAAATATTCATCAAACACATACAGAACATATCAGAAGTAATCCATTGGTGCATAATAAGTAAATCGGTCATCATGACATTTTAAAACAGTTCTAAAAAGAGATGACAGTAAAAATGCACATTTAACAACATTTTAAAATGCAGCATCTTATACTTTTAATAACCCCCTTCTTTGATACATGGCAGTCTTCAGATAGGTCACCAGGGCCCATGCCGTCAATTCAGTTTCCGCCATTAATAGGAAAATCATGGCTGGCCTGTACTGACGCAAATCTGTGCTTTTTAAGACTTGCCGGATGGTCTGTTTTCTTATTTCCCCATAACCGGGGCAGAACAAAATATAATGGCTCAGATTTTCATTCGGGGCACCACAAACAGGGTAACTTGTATCATCTGGATACCCCGTCCATTTCACAGTGTTAACCCTCAGCCTTGGGCAATCGCATTGTAATGACCCAGCTTTGATGTTTTTTCCTGGCCCAGGCAAGATACGGCTGTAAAGTTGACGTCCTGCTTATGAGCTGGTGAAAGCCATCTGCTTGCGACACCTGTGCTATATTCATATGTTTAACCACAATTTCCCGGGTTACTGCTTCCTTAAATAATCTTGCTTCCTGCGGCAATAGCACAGCAGTAGGAGGTGGCACAACTGGCACATTTACCTGACACATCAACTCCTTTACAGACCTCAGCCATGGTATTTTGATCCACAAGTCCCTATTCAATGTAGCTTTTATTATAAAATGACATAACGTGGCGCTTTTATTTCCCCATATTCTTAGCCATAAAATACTCGGGCCAAAGCCCAGTCATCCTCCTAGAATGCCATCCCTAGTTCTCTATGGTCCGAGGCACAGGAAGAAGAGACAGGAAGTCCCAGAAGCTTTTTAAAAAACTATTTCCCCTGGCCTGACAACCACCAGGCTTGCAATACCACAGTAAGGCAGCTCCATATTGCATAGCTGCCTTTACTTGCATGGTATACACCTTGAGGGCTGATTGAATATGCTGGCTGCTACATTTCGCAAAAAAACAGGACAGACCCCCCCCCAAATACTGGCACATTTTAAGAGACTGTTTTTTAGACGTGTGCCATGCCCGTTAGAGTATTCGAAAATCTAACCCCCAGGTAATCATACTTAGCCACCCTAGGGATTACTTCCCTCTTGCAGACTGTGGGGCGCATCTTGATAAGCTTTCTGCCTTCACTACATCTCATCACTGCTGATTTGGCAGAATTGATTTTAAGACCCAGGCTGGTCATGAAGGAGGCGTAGGCATCAACCAAAGCCTGTAAGGCCCTGTGGGTTCTGGACATCAGCACTGTATCATCGGCATATGCTAGGACCGGGAATTAACTACCCCCCCTCCACTCTCAAAAAGTCCATGCCAGTATTCAGCAGAGCCTGCAACAGCCCGTTAATATACAAGGTGAAAAGTATAGGGGCCAAAAATGACCCCTGGCGAACACCCAACTCAATATCGAACCACTCTGTGTACCTGCTCCAGTCCAAAGCGAACATTGGCTTTGTTATCTGAGTGGATCTCCTGCACCAATCCCAGAATATCCACAGGGCAACCCATAGACTCAAGCACGGGCCACAGCTTTGCACGGTCAACTTTGTCGAAGGCCGTGCTTAAGTCCATAAACGCGAGGTAAACTACCTCACCCTTGCAAAAGTTCGATCCTAAAAGGTACAAATTCAATACATGCTTCATTGGGCTCAAACCAGGCCGGAAGCCAAATTGGATGTCAGTTAGAATCTCAGCCTCTGTGAGCCAACTCTCCATGTGGCCCAACAGTACCCGACCAAAAATATTAAAAGCGGTATCCAAGAGAAAGATGGGACGATAGGAAGAGGGCTTAGTTATAACTCCCTTATTAAAGATGGGGAAGATAGTTGCCGTCTTCCAAGATGGTGGATAGTGCCCCGAACTCAAGCAAGCGTTGAAAGCCAAGGTCAACAACGGGGCCCATAAATCAATTTGGCTCATAAAAAGATCTGCCGGTATGGCATCCGGGCCTGGTGCTTGGTTTCGTGACTCGGCCCCTATTGCTTTGGCCACCTCCTCCAAGGAGAAACTTAAAGATACGCCCCCCAGACAACTTTTCCTTTCTGACACGGCCATCATCATGCAAAATCCCAAAGTAGGAGACCCAATCCGCCGCCCCCACACGGGTACCCTCTGGACCTTGTTTTCCCTTGTCAGCGGACCCACTCATTATAAATTCCCAAAAGCCCTTTCCGTCGTTCAACCTAATGGCCTCTAGAAATTCTTCCTAGGCCATAACTTCCAATTTCCATTTCCTTTGCTCAATCGTCCTGCGATAGTCAGTACGTGCTTGAGCTATGCTCAGTATGTCCGTCGCAGGGCGTTTTAGAGATCTAAAAGAGCAGATCTTGCCAGCCTGCAGGCCTGGTTAAACCAGCCCCGCTTTCCATCAATCTCTCATTGTTTGGGAACTATCAGAAAAAAAACAGTGAGGGCCTCCAGGATAGCCATAAAAAGGCACACCACTTCCCTAGGACTAGTAGAGTTAACCATTATTCCCATTAGAGCACTTTGTTGGGTAGCCAATATTTTCAAATGCAAACCAGAGCCTAGTATTTTCCCCCATTTGATTCTTCTGAGAGACACTGCATCACTGTCTGTCTACTTGACACAGTGAGCTAGACACAGGCTCCGCCCCCTCGACCAGGCCTTTAACAGTTAGAACCAACGGGTACTGATCACTATTCCCCACTATTAGTACTTCAATGCTCACAATGAGTTTCCAGAGGTCCAGCGTTAAGCAAAGATAATCAATAACAGAGGATCCCAAGTGGTTGTAAAATGTACGTTTACCAGGTATGTCCGGATTGATGCGCCCGTTCGCTGCTCGCAAGCCCCATTCAATGAGCCAGGCACTCAATTGGAGACCCCTGGTACAAACCCCGTTATCCTCCAATTGAGGTTCCAAAACCTTTAACACTTGTTCCTCCATGGGTTCGTAGAGATCTTTTGGCGGGCCACAACACATTTTAACATTAAAATCCCCCCCCCCCAAAAAAGATTAATCTAATCTGGGTACTTCCGGCCTCTGCCATATAACTGTCTAGAAAATCCTTTAATTTCACCCAAATCTCCCCCTCCGCCTTATTAGGGCTATTATAAAAATTTAGAACATTGAACCCATCAGTGCCGGAAGTTTCAAACCTTAAAAGTTGTAAGACTTAATTGACTTGATAGGTTATTTATAACACGCTTAATACCCGAAGGTTTCTAAGTGCGGACCCAGGGTTCGAACCTGTTTCGCTAGCGTTGTCTTGCTTCCAAGGCGAGCACGCTGCCACTGAGCTATCCTCCCGAGACATGTACGTACAAGTCCAACTTGGTCTCAACCACCTCCACTGTTAGGCAGAAACCTGTGCAGTTCCCTCTGGGACCACTGCAAAAGATTTAAGACTACAGGTGGTTGGCAGTAAACCCAATTGGTAGCAGTCTGTACCACCCCGATTTACCTGGTAGCTGTGGCTGAGCAGTCAGACTTCTC
Organism: Ambystoma mexicanum; assembly: GCF_040938575.1. NCBI lineage: Eukaryota > Metazoa > Chordata > Amphibia > Caudata > Ambystomatidae > Ambystoma > Ambystoma mexicanum. The sequence goes on along the minus strand of NC_090923.1, from coordinate 1,340,628,712 downwards.
TCAAGAAGAGTTAGGCAGTATACAGAGTATTCAAAATAGGTCAATAGAACACAGTAGAACAAGCAAACTCTGACCAGAGCTTAGTGTAAAAGAGATATAATTATGTATTTAAACACACATCTAGTTAAACATACTGGCACTAATATCAAGCAGTTCAAAAACACGGTCACTAAAAGATATACACTCCCTTCAACGATTATTAGACCAGTCTTAAGTAAAGCACCACTTATTTTCAGACAGCGGTGAGCGCTTAACGAAGATGGCACTCTAATCAATCGGTTTAAGAGGGAGAGAAAGGCAGAGGAAAAATAGAAACAGATCCCAACACTTTCGGAGAACACAGTAGGAGAAGAAGGCAGGTTAAAACCGTACAGTCAAAGTTAAAAAAGCCGGACCCACTTTAAGAGGCTCCAGTCGAAATGTGTCCAAGGTCACACGGTTGAAAGTGCCAAAAAGTCTCGCAAAAGGTTCAGAAGGAGTTTTTGGACCAACAGAAAGGGACCAGTTAGATGGTCAAGGCGGCCAGCCCAGTCCAGAAGGTTAAGGGGTTATTGCTACCTTGTAGCAATCTTTAGAAAGGGAGGCCTGGCGGACACGGTACCTTAAAATGGTGAGAACGCTCCAGCGGGGGCCGTTGTTCCTGGCAGCGGGTGCAAGTCGGTGCGTCGTCCGGGGGAAGAGAGGATCTCGTCGGGGAGGAAAACAGGAGTCCGTTGCACTGCCAGGCACGAAACCAGCCGCAGAGTTGAGTTCTCAATTAAAAGGAGCGGTCCTTTTATTCGCGGTCCAGTGGTAAGTGGCTATCCAGTTGCCGGGGTGCTTGGCACGGGCAATTCGACCACAAGACGTCCTGGGATGCGAGAAAAGAAGGTAAACTGGTTGTGCCCACCAGTCAAGGGAAGAAGACTCTCCAGCAGGGAGATCTCCTCTGTCGTTGAAAAGTGGTGAGTCGGTTCAGCAGGGCTCCACCGGTGGTGTCGTCGTAGCAGGTCGGCTCAGCTTCTCCCTCGTCGGATTTTCAGATCCTGTGGCGACTTCTGAAGTTCCAGTCCCCAAAGCCCTGCTTTTATGCAGAAACCCCTCATTCATTCAGCCTAGCTGTCAATCAAACATGCTAAGTGGTGAGCGGGGTGGCTCACCACTTGGGCCAGTCACGCAAGAGTGCGACTTGGATTGGCAAGGCAACTTAGTCCAAGGTGCCTAAACCCCCTCCCACACACCCTGTGGTATGCAGACAGAGTGGCACCACTTTGGAGGGCTTCTGTGTGGAAGCCCTCCAAAACTGGAACAAAGGGCTCGACCTTTGATTTGGAGTTACAGAGGCGAACACAAACACCATTTTAAAACCGAGTTTTGGCAGAAAATACCAACAGGTGAATTCATATTAAATAAATAAACCAGCGGTATGTTAGAGGCTATGTAAAAAAAGTATTAGCCTCGAACAATGGGAAAATCCCATAGAGATATATTCGCGGTTGAATATAAAAAGTAGTATCCACTGCCACCAGCCAAAATTCGACGAGGGGGGCGGGACAGTGCCCCCTCGAACAACAGACCCAGGGGCAATCGAATTGCCCTAACAGTACGTCCACAATATGATAGTTTGTACTGGTTCTGTTAGTAATTTGGGACTAGTAAAGCCAATGGTGACTTTACATGCCCTGGGAGACAGTAGTCAGTCCCAGGGTATGGAGTCTATGGTGGGGGGTCACTATGACACCCCGGTGTTACTGCATGGAGGGTGCTGTGTAACACATATAGGAAAAACATATGAGACCCTATGGAGTAAAGGACCCCATAGCCCATGAAACACATTAACATTCAAAGAAACACTACAAATCATGTCCAAGAGTGGGACAAAAAGAGTCTCACTCTTGGCAGGAGAAAAAAACAAACTCCAGAAATCCAGCAAAGCTGCTGGGGGACTCACTAGGTTAGGAAATTCAGCCTAAACAGAGAATTCTCCCCAACATCCACCGTACATGGTAAAGAGGCCATGACCATCACAACCAATCCACCATAACTCCACCCTCTCCTGTTCTTTTTAGTGGGGATGCCATAAGAGGCATAGTCATCCAGACAGGGTATTTCAAGGTCCCATGTTTCCTGCAGTAGGATGATCTCATGGTGCTTCTAAAATTCCACATTCTCATCCAACTGCATTTTACCCCTAGTGCCTGCGATATTCCAGGAGACAATTTTAACTTTTGTAGCCACCACAGTTGGTTCAGTCCCCCACCAGATGGACTCACCAGGGCCCCACTGGAGGAAGGCACTGGGCAACCTCTTGTAAATCCTTCGCAACCAGTGAAAATAATGCCTCAAATCTATTCTGGCCCGCAAGACTCCAATTGTGTTCAGCCCACCCCGCACGTTCGCGACCGTTCCCCCCCCTCACGGTTGCCCATGCGGACACACAAGCCACACTTGGAACGGCAGAGGCAGCACGACCCTCCGAGAACGGGTCCCCTAATGTGTACCTTTCCCTGCAACCCACTGATGGGGCTACCACCAACCTCTCCTTGGGGATAAAAATTGTTCAAACCCACCAACCTACTATCTAGTTTCGAGCCATTGGCCCTCAGGCCCCTGGTTAAATTTGAGGTCACCATGTGTCTTGCTAAAATGGGGTTTCAGAATGATACCACAATACAATCAACCTCGACAGACTTCCAGGTGGGGCCTACCCATCCCACTCTTCTGGCCATTAGGACTGATTTAGGGTCTATGCTTGGGCCCATCAAATTGGAATGTATCCAATGTGTGGTCTTATTCATCAAAAATGAGGTTGTTTCTAAGACTGCCCAGTGTAAGACCTGAACCCTCATTATCACCCCTACTAAGGGGGCCGCCAACGGGGGAGACTTAATACTACACTAGCCCCTCTAACCCGGCCAGTGTCTGTTACCTTGGGCAAGGCACACAGAGGGGGGTTAATCCCATCCGTTGACAGCATCCTGGGTCCGGTGCAGCTTATCAGTGAACCAGCATATATGGGCAGTAAGGAGGTACCACCTACAGCTACACCCTCCACTGCCCCCTGCCCCACCTGGCTCATTTCCCAGTCAGAATTTGCACTGTACTAGACCCTCTGCCAACACAATTCTGGTTGATGGCATCCACTTTTGTTTTCAAGTCTCTGATTGAGTCATCTATTATCGCCAGAGTGTTCATAACCCCGTTTTTAAATGTTTGAAGCAGGGCATGTGTGGCCTCTATTTTTGCTGCACATTGTACATGCAGTGAAGGACCCACAGTCAGAAGCCCCATGTTCGGGGACAGCAGTTGGAATAGCAGTTTCAGTTTACTGTCTAATAGAGCCTCCAACCATGTCTTAGCCTCATCCACAAAGGATGATGACATCGAATCGTCACCCAATAATGGAGTTAACCCCTGATCACCCTGGGCCTCCCTCTAATCCCATGGAGGGGCCAATATGGTTACATTCTCTCCTTCATTACCCACTGGTCCGATACCCAAACTTGCTGGAGGAACCCCACCAGAGGCCCCCCACGTGACAGTCTTCTGTATGATTGTGTTGCACGGGGTACTGGGAGCAAAACGCCCCTCTCCCAGTCCCCCATCCTCTATTGCATCGATGGCCCCTATCGAGGAGGCGGCTTCCCATATTGCTTTTTCTGTTACTTGTATCCTGTCTGCCATATTTCCAGCCATTGTTTTAAATATGAATCCAGTGAGAGTTGGCTCAGGGGTTGTCTAGGCTTAGGGGCCCTGGCTGCAGGTTTACAGATTACCTTAGGGGCTCTACTTTGCTTAGATGTTTTAGCACAAGTAGCCACGAGGCCCTCCTCTCTTAGTTTTCTTTTTACCATTCTTAGTCTCTGTCACCAGTTAAACCTACAAGAAGGCCTGCAAAATGTTGCAAGTACCGCTGTGCAGGATATCCAGGGGACAGAAACAGTGCACGAGTGAGTAATAGTCTGGGATATAAAAATAGTATAAAAAGATTTGCAATTCAAGTACAAAACGCAGAAATGGCAGAGTATAAAATCTCTCTAAAAAAAATGCAAAAAACATTACAAAAGACATTACATTACAGCATTATAAAATCTTAAACTGCACGAATAGAAGATCTATAGGCATCAAGGTTAATATGTGAATCTATGTGCAACTATGTAAATAGAATGCAGAATGCATATTAGTAAAATGAGGAGTCAGCGAAAACAGCAAGTCCAAGTGCAAGGTTCAAAGAATAACGGAGCAAAGGACTTGTAGAAGGTGCTAGAAAACGGCCACTGGTATTGGACTTGGATACTGCCTGAACCTTGGAGGAAATGTTTTCCGAAAGCGGGGGAGAGGAAAACCTTGCAGCCCCCTAGACAAATTAGTCCGTAACAAATTGTCAGATTATCAGATTTAAAGCCGGGAATCCAATGTTCAAAAGTCCAGTAAATTGAAACCTAGTCATTAGCGGCGACCCCCGAACACCAAACACTCTCCAAGAACGGCTTTTTCACAGCCCAAGGTGCCGTGTAACCATAGAGTGGTAGAACTGCAAGGACGTGAAGCCGTATAATAGCGTGCCGGGGTGGGGCACGCCCGGCAGTTTAAGGAGCTGCCGAGTCAGACTCTCCCCACCCTAACCCCCGTGTGAAAATATATTCAGTGTAGTGTCCTACAAGGTATGCATATTGGCCTAAGCACATGGGTTGAGGCTTTTCCCCTGAAAGATAATACTGCTGTGTCGACGGCCAAAGCCATGCTAAAGGAATATTTTCCTAGGTTTGGTCTGACAAGAGTCATTTCGTCCCACAATGGACCGCACTTTATCGCTGATGTCAATCTGCAAATCTGTGCGGGATTACAGATCGATAAACGTTTTCACTCAGCGAGACATCCTCAGGGTGCCAGTTTGGTGGAACGCCACAACAGTATTTTGAAAAATAAATTACCGAAGATGTGTGCAAACAGTAATTTGAAATGTCCTAACGCTTTACCAATAGCCTTACTTTCAATGCAGGCATCCGCACAGTCAAAGACAGGACTTTCCCCATACGAAATCGTCATGGGAAGGCCTGCAAATGTTTGGAATGCACCGAGACCTAAAAAGTTGGCTGAAATTGTGTATCCATTACTGTCTGAATATTGTGACCAGTTGACTCAAAACTTGCGTTTGATTCACCAGCAGGTTCGAGTAGCCTTGCCAGAGAAGTATGAGGGTCCAGGCGATCAAATTCGGCCTAGGGAATTTGTATTGCTGAAGAACTTTGAGAGGAAAACGTGCCTTGCACCTTGCTGGAAGGGGCCTTACCAAGTGCTATTGGCCACGCAAACAGCGGTACGTGTGACTTGCAAGCGTCAATGGATACTTGTGATACACATGAAACAAATGACACTGCCTTTGCCTCTCGACGAATGTGAAAAGAAAGAAATTGATCATTGTGTACCTGTCCCAATCGACACCAAGAGTGGCACAAAGCCACTTCTTGAGTCTGTGGGGCTTGGGGAAACCGATCTTTCTTCTCCCTCTGCATCATCTGACATTGTTTCTTCAGAGATCGACGATCCTTTGTTCATTGACCATTCTGAAATGAAGCTTTGAAGTACAAACTTCATCCGCGAAATCGGATTTAGTTCAGGGATTGACATTACGTTTTGTAATAGGATAGGAAAGTGTAGTAGGAATACTGCACCCTCAAAAAACCAATGCTGTGGCATTCCCTTGTCATTCTCCTTCGGACAAGATAAGGGGCAGGGAGCGGCAAAGAAGACTACAAGCGAGATTGGCAACGTGGTTAAGTGCCACCAATGGATGAACCTATAAAGCCTATCAGTGAAGCTTCTTAAAAGACGCTGAAGGACTATACCCGCGTTTGAGGCTGCTCGTATAAATGAGGACATGGTACATTTCCAGATTGATTGGCCTGTATACCAAGGGCCATGGTCCCTGAGGATAAAAATAATAATAATTCTGGTGATAACTTGTATTATGGTCACATTGATACCTGTACTATGGTATTTGGAGAGTGCACATCCACTCGATACTCTATTGCCAACTAGTAGTGTATCCACTATGTCTCCCCTACATGTGTACGCACACACTCTTCGTCCACGCGATCTCAGTCATAGAGGGGTTACAATAACACCCTCATGATGATAATGAATGCAACCCATGCTATTCTGAATAAAACTAATTGTTGGGTTTGTTCACATCTGCCACAGCATGGTGAGAAGGGGATAGGTTGGTATATTAATCCTCTCCCTCTGTCTACTGCATGTTATGCCTCATTCAGGGCACCGTTCTTTGGACGATGGAACAACAGTGCCACTGGTAACTTCGATGGTACAAACGTTAATGAATTCGATCAATTGGTTTTGTTGCCCTTAGGATGTTCGGTATTTGCAAACAAAAGCACACTCAATATTGCCTCTGCAAAGCATTCTGACAAATATTCCAGACCATATCAGTCAAGACAGGCACACTGGCTCCCTGTCAAAGAGAGAATTGTCTTCAAAACTCTCGCCCTCACCCACAAATGCCTTCACGAACTTGCCCCTCCATACCTGACACACAGAATCACCAAGCACACTGCCACAAGACCCTTAAGATTGCGCTATGCCAATACGATTGTCACGCCCACGACGCGTAAGGTGCGCGCTGGTGGCTCCAGCTTCCCCACCCAGGCAACCATGCACTGGAACACGCTCCCACCCCATTTAAGATTGATCGAGTCACACCAAGCTTTTTTGCAAAGCCATCAAAACCAGGCTCTTTGTTTAAATTGCCTCTCGCTCCACTATGAATATGCAAATGTCAGTTCCTGCATCTGTGCTTGTTCCTGTGCAACTATGAGACCTTCGGTCACCTGTCTGTAAATCATAAGTCCTTCATTTTCTGTAACAGCGCCTCTATGCATTATGGGCTGCAAGCGCGCTTTACAAATGCAAATAAATAAATAAAATGATTTCTTTCAAGATGACTCCAGTAGGGAATAAGGAGGTTGCTCCTCCATCATGACCCTGATTGTGTCCCATTCTGTCTATGACAAGAAGGTTCCTGCCCTATAGGCTCACATGATAAATACATGAACACAGCTGTTCTGGTGAAAGAGGATAGGCCTCTGTATATAGGGGATTCTATCTATTTTGTTTTTGGGAGTGAAGCTTATCCTTGGTTACCTAAAGATTGGAAGGGTACATGCTATTTAAGAGTACTTTTACCCGGGGTATATATCACTTCTACCACCGATATATTGAAAACCCGCCCTAGGAGGGAAACAGAAAGTGACACTCCTCTGCAGGTATTGGGGGATATTGCTAAGTCCATGGTTGCGTTCTGGGGACAGATAATCAACTCTCAAGACATTAGGAAATGGCTTGAGAACAAAAGTTAGACTAGTGGCCCTTTAGAATAGGATGATGTTAAGACGACAACCTGGCTAAGCGTGGTGGTGTATCCAAAATGGTCGGGTCTGTGTGTTGCGTTTACTGACCTGACTCCCCCCCTACCATTTTCAAAGCAATCAAGACACTACACATTTTGGCTTCAGAAGTACACATTCCTTGAGGGGATTGGGACCTTAGTACATGGTTTGGGAGTTTCTTACGAACTTGGGGTTGGAAGATATTTTCTGTTTTAACTATAGTCCTTAGTATAGTTCTATTTTGCTGCTGCATACAATGTTTACCTGTCCTGGGTTCCATGATAGGGGATTGTTGTGCACGTACCTTGGTCAAATTGAAACCAAGCCCACACTTGCCTGTACATGTCACTAATGCACTGATCATGAAGAACGTTGCTATATAAGAGTTTATGGCCATCAGTGTCTATGATAGTGATGATTCCGGGTGTTCAGATGATGACACTGCATCCTGGTCGTCTGAGGATGCCATGTTTGGATGATGCCAAAAGGGGGGTTTGTGAATATATATATTCAGTTTAGTGTCCTATAAGTTATGCATATTGGCCTAAGCACATTTGCATCACACCACAATTCTATTGCTGAAACAAGGATGGTCACGTTGTCATTTTGTTTCATTCACCATCTTGGATGCAATGGTCAGTTCCCTGCTCACTCTGCCTTTTCACTCCGAACGTGGTAGAAAACGGTGGCATGAACTTTCGGACACTTACGAGACAGGAATGAACATTCTGCTGAGCGTGTTATTTGTCTTTCACTGTAGAAACTTGAAGTCCTTGCAGAAGCATAGCTAATCTTTAAGTTAGGTGCCTGCTTGTCTCGACCATGTTTTCTCTGCTGAACCATTAATTGTAATAATGTGCATCTGCAACGTGCTCCTTTAGAAGAACTCTATTCCCAAGTTTTAGAACAGACTGACCTTAGGCTCTAGGAGCATCATAGATAAGCTACACAGAGAATGTTACCTTATACCAGAGAACACAATACGTCCCCACGCACTGCTTTGCCCTGCTCCCAGGCAGTAAATTGTCTGCAGGAGGATGGGGGAAAATGCAAGTATGTTGTCTTGGTAATACCATCTACGTGGAAAGGTCATGAACCCTGTTGTCCCCATCACATGAGGTGCTGGACAAGTGTAACATATGTGATTCTGAATTGTAGATATGAACATGTCTCTGATGACTCAGGGCTGTCTACAGCCATGGTGTCTGTACGCAAGCATCGTGGGGTGCTGAAACCCAGTCAATTGACTGTAATAAACATAGTTGTGTGTTAAACCACTGCCAATATTCAATGATGATGTGACCACATCAATTACCCATCATGGGATATCATCCTGCGTATGATGTTATTCGATGACATGTGTAACCAATAGGGCTGATGTGTTCCTGCACCTTATTTATTCTCAACTAGTGTTCTAGGATTCTCTTATGCACAGGCCTGCTCGTTTGTCCAATGTTTTTCTTGCCACATGTACACTGAATGCAGTAAATGGCGTTTTGTGTCTTGCAGTTGGAAAAGTGTCTCAAAATCCAGGGTTTGCCTTCCAATGTGAAAGATTTTGACTTCTTGGTGAATCTGCATGCTGTGCATGTACCACAAGGATAACGCCCAACCACCTGCCTCAGATACCACAATGTGGCTTCAACTGACTGTCTTTTAAACAGTCAGTGTGTCAAATGTTCCTTTAGATTTTTTGATCTCTTTAGAGCCATCCTCAGGAGTAGTTCATTGGGCAAGGGCTAACTGAATTAGAGGCCAAAACCTCTTGACCATATATCTAAACTGGAGGGTTTGTACGATCGGACCAAAAACAAAAGGTCCGACCATACAAAAAGACAGAAAAATGCTACCACCAAAGGTTTGAACCCCAAAAGTTTGAGCCTTTGGTGTTAGCATTGTAGTTAAGTATAAAAAATTAAAAGACTGCGGGGGTGTCTCCCGCAACACCCCGCTCACTATACTGTGTGGTATAGTGAGCGGAGTATTACGGGGGATACCCCTGCAGCACACACAAAAAAAAACTCGGGCTGCGGCGCATGTTCCCGATCACGGAAGTGAAAGGGAACTGGCGCTGCAGGGACACAGCACGGCGCAATGGCAGGTAAGTGCGGTGTGGGTATGGTGGGGTGTGTCGTGGGTGGGGGTGTGGGTTTGTAGGGGTTATGAACTTGTGTTTGCATGGGAAATGTACAAACCTTTTGTGGTTCGTACATTTCACATGCAAACATTTTGGCTGCAGCAAAATCAGCTGCGGTCGGATCACATAGATCCAAACTGGAGAGTATTATTGTAATATGTGAGCACGCACGTCATTCTACTTTTGATCTAGGATCTTTCTTTCGAGTATATTAGGGGTTTCCCATGGAGTGTACCATGCTCTTTTCCTGGAATCAGTAATCAGTTTCTTCGGATACCCTTTTGCTTTTAGTATAGCATACAAGTTATTGCCATGTATTTTGAGGATTCTGAGGGAATCCTTACTTCTTTCCCCAGAGAAAGGCTACTATTGGAGCCTGACCCTGAGAGTGGATATCAGAGGGAGGATCACCTGGGTGGATGAGACTTGGGGAGTGGGGGTGAGGCACCCCTGGATGAGACACGGTATCCCCCATTTCCCTTTTCCGATGAATCCAACATCCCCCAGGCCATTATAGGCTGTTCCCAGTCCCTTCCCGATCTTTTGCATGACTTGTCTCCCAGTCAACACCACTTTTTTTACTGAGACGAGGAAGAGACACACTAGAGCTATACATTACATACATAAACACCACTTTGGTACTGGGACGAGGAAGATGCAACAAAGACTGACAACAGACTGCAGAACTCTCATTGCACAGTCTAGTTGGCAAGGACCAATTCCAGCTAGCTGGCTATTTAAAAGCCAGTGCTGGAACTGTGAAGAGGAGGTGAAGGAGAGGGACTTGTACGAGAGAGCAGTTGTGTGGAAACCCTGTAAGAGATCCAGAGAAGCCAGAGAGGGATGCAGAGCAAATGCAGCAGGAAGACAGGTTAAAAGCAGACCGGCACAAGAGCGCTCTACAGAGGAAAAGGGGAGCTTCCTTCTGAATCGGAGAAGCAGCTGGAGAAACTGGGGGAAAGCCGGAGAAGCACTGCCAAGTGAACCGCAGCATAGCAGAGGCTGGCAGTGTCACAGAGGCAGTGAAGTGCATCAGCAAGACCAGCGGGTGAGAAGGAAGCTGTCAGTCGAGCTGGGAGAGGACCAGCAGGACAGAGAACACTTCCAAGAGACATGACGGGTGCTGCAGCCACACACCACTCGTCGGACACGCTAAGCAACCCTTTGAGTCTGTCCAGGAGCGCTGGGAGGAAAGACTGTAATTATGAGAAATCCTTAAATTTAAACACATTTGAGAAAGATACTGAATAAGTACAACAAGCAAGTAATGAACCGTGGTAAAGCCATAGAAAATATGAATGCCATTTGAGTGAAATGGATGAAGATGAGATGGAAAAACAATGTTAATAAGCAAAGTCAAATAATTAAGCATAAGTGAATGTTGTGAAATAAGCATTGTCATGAGCCAAGTGAGCATTGTCAAGAGTCAAACAGATATTATTGATCATTATTGAAAGAAGTGACTAAGAACAGTGGACCTGCATATAAGAAAAACCGGGTAACAAAGGCGTCAGAGGTTTTGAACAGAAGAGCTGACACAGTATATACTTTTCCTAGCAGAAGAGTGTATTGGGAGGCTTGTGTTGGTCATTGCAAGTGAAAGCTAATAAACCAGTGAATGGTGATGAAAGAGGAAACAATAAAGCTTCAAGGGCAAGTGAAAGGAATACATCAAGCCTTATTGTGAAGCTGGTTCTTTGGCAAAATACTTATGAAACAGATTCGAGAAAGGTGTGTTTGTTGCGTGACCTGTAATGGGTGGACCATGTGGTTCAACAACTGCGTTCAGATGGGAAACACCCTCCCAAAGACAAGCGATTGTGTTATTGAATAAAGGAAAAGCCTGTGTAAATGAAACTGAGGAATTGAACTTATGAACTGGTGAAAGAGAACCAAGCTGACAGCTGGGAAGTGTCCCAAGGAATTGTGTTATTTTGGAACATTGAACAGCCAGAAGAATTGTGTTATTTTGGAACTGTGATGGACTTAAAAGCTTGGGTAAGGGCTCCCCTCTTTTGTGAAGTGAACTATTTAAACTTTGGGGAAGGGAAAACCCTTTTCCATCTGAGAGCTGGAAGAAGCTCTGAACTTTCATTTGACCACTTTTTATTTGATGCCGACATCCCTACACATTGTATACAATGAGATGTGAGGCCAAGGTTTTGGACACAGAGAGACATTTGCTTTGGACTTCCTGACACAGACTATCATTAGTTTAAGTTAGGTAGAGAAATCCCATCTTAGTATAGGGCAAGTTAGGCCATTTTTCCAACCCTCAATTTTTAGTTAATAAAAGTTTGTATATAAAATTATATTCAGTTGTACTTCATGATGCCTTCACAACTGGTGTTAGGAATGGAATGTGGCTCAACTGATACAAGTTGGGGAACCCTAACATTTCAGGAGTTAAGTCCCAAAGCATCAGACCCCACCAATTGCCACTTAAGACTATCGGATTTTATATCTGCAGCATTGAAGCATATTGAAGAGTAGTTTAGGGTGCAGGGGAGGAAAACAGACTCTGACACGGAATGTGAAATATAGAAGCAACAAGGAAAGGTGTCTAACTCTAGAGACACTCCCGTCCCCTGGACACCATCAAAGCTGAATCAATCAGTCAAGTAGAATTAATATATATATATAGTAAAAATGTATTTTTTTTAATTTGATTGATTGATTTTATTGTCATTTTGTGATAAAATATAGCAGTATGACCAAAACATCATCAAAAACATAGACATAGTAATCACCAAAAAAAAACACGGTCTCCCCCAGATCCCCTCCCCCACCCAAATCCAAAGTCTAAACAGGGAACAATCGGAAGCAATCTAAACTATTCAGGCCCTCACTAGCATTGATGGCCGGAAACCATCATTTCTTCCATTATTTGTAGGCTTCGATGAAGGGGGCCCATTCAATTTCTCTGGTTGATGTCACATCATGCAGTTGTGCCGTACAATTTTCCAGATCATATAGTTCTTTGGCCTTTTTAGCCCACATCTGCTCTGTAGGGAGTTTCAGATTTCCACCCTATAGTTATGCAGGCTCTTGTAGCCAAGAGCAAAACGTGCACCATATGCGGAACCCTCTACCACAGGTTGTCATGCAGTTCCAGGCCGAAAAGAACCAATCTGGGGTCGCTGTCTCTAGCGATCCCTTCCACTTTTCTGATCCAGCCCAGGAACTCCCTCCAGTAGGTTTGCGACTTAGGACAAGACCACCACATATGGCAGTAGTCAGCTTCTACATTACATTGGACTTGTTTGGGCAAACATCTTAGAAAGTCTTTTTGTGTCCAATTGCCATCTGTGCAGCAACTTCAATCCATGCAATTGATATTGCTCAGAGATAGATGTCTTAAGCGCTGCCGTACAGATTCGGGACCACAAGGCATCTGAGTTAGGTGAGCCCATGCCTTTTTCCCATCTCTTTCTCGGACCCCCTACTTTAGTACCCTTTGCTTCAATCAGGGCTATATACAACCTGGAAATGAGACCCTTTGTGCTGGTCGGCCCACTCAGAATATTTTCCATGGGAGTTAGGTCCCTCCTCAGTTGTTCCCTCCATTTCCCTGCCAACAAGATCCCCTTAAGATGAAGGAATTTAAACACTTCAAGTGGGCCTATTTGCAGGCCGGTTTTCAAGCTCTTGTATAGTTATGCATCCTGCCTGCTTCACCATTTGACCTGCCATGATCAACCCTGCCTCGTACCAGTTTTGGAACCTTATTGGATCTCTTACGTCATCCTGAAACGGGTGGCCCATATACAACTCATTGGCGAGTTGTGAGTTGTTTCATTTCCCTCTTACTTCACCAAAGCCTTAGAAGGGTGCCCATAGCAAAATGGTTGATGACCCTACTCAGGAAAGATTTCTTTGGAGCCCACAACCACTCCCCCAGCGAGACTGGTCTCATTCTATAGTTCTCAATTGCAAACCATTGTTTTTGGTCATCTTCTCTCAAATGTGGCACTAGCGCCCTGAACTGTGAGGCACAGTAATACTCATACATGTCTGGCAGGCCCACCCACCCCCTTTTCCTTTGGTTGGGTCAGTGTTTCATACGCTATTCTTTGCTTTTTGCCCTGCCATACAAACCTACGGATCATCCCCTTTATTTCAGGAAAATGGCATTTTGGAATAGTGATCAGGAGAGATACAGTAATTTCGGGAGTACCGCCATCTTTAGGGCGTTCACTCGGCCCAACCATGAAATAGTTAATTGCGCCCACTTTCCCATGTCCTTATTTACTTCCTTTACGAGCGGGGGTAAATTTGCCTCATAAAGTCTCTCTGTGGTTCCCGTGATTTTAATTCCCAGATATCTGAGATTCCTATGGTTTGTTGGGATTCCTCCTACTAATGCCCCGTTGTGGTCTTCGCTACCCTTGCTTTTGCATAAAAAAAGAGTGGATTTAGCTGTGTTCACTTTGAGACCCACCCATTTCCCAAATTCCTGAATTACTTGGAGGACATTCTGAATATCTTCATGTGGATTGGTTAAATATAGTAAGATGTCATCCGCAAACATTGCCAATATGTATTCAATTGCCCCCACTCTTATCCCTCTAATATCCTTATTTTTCATTATGTTGTTCCCCAGAGCCTCCATGTAGAGTGCGTATAGCAGTGGTGATAGAGGGCGCCCCTGCCTTGTCCCTTTGGTCATGCTTATATGATATATGGCATTTATAACGCGCCTATACACAAGTGTTTCAAGGTGCGACGAGGCAAGGGAGGGGGAACAAAGGGAAGACAGACAACGATCATACTAGGCCAGGTGTCATGCAGATCGCGCAAGTGCATGCCAGGGGAAAGGGAAAATTACAAGGGGGGAGAGGGAGGGGAAAGTGCAGTACATAGGATAGTAGAGTAAATAAGATAAATAAAAACGGCCAGCTGGTGGCAAGTGCAAGGTAAGTGCTGGTAGGGGGACTGAAGGGATACAGGAAACAGTCCCCAGGTGCAGGGGTTGCCAGGGAGATAGTGCAGGTGAGCAACTGCCAGGGCCTGGGCCCGAGATCAGAAGGGTGGCCAGGTAACCAGTGCAGTTTCAGCCAGGAATTCAGCAGGGGAGAGGGGGAGAGAAAGCAGAAGCAAAGAGGAAGGTTTTGAGGTGCTTCCGAAACCGGAGATGGTTCTCCTCAACTTTCAGGGAGGCAGGGAGGCTGTTCCAGAGGGAGGCCCCAGCGGAAGCGAGAGAGATCTACCACCAACTCGTTGCTTGGAGAAGCGCCTGACCCTGAGGGAGTTGGAGGCGGATGAGCGAAGAGCTCGAGAAGGAAGATATTTAGGAAGAGAGAGTTAAAGGTATTGCGGCCACAGACCCCAGAAGGCCTTGTGGACAATGCAGAGGGTTTTGAACTTAATCCTCGCAACCACTGGGAGCCAGTGCAGAGATTTCAGTCCTGGAGAGATACGATCCCTGGGCTTGAGGCCAAGGACAAGTCTCGCAGTCCTGTTCTGGATAAGTTGCAGAGAGTAGAAGCAGGCAGATTTAGATAGAGGCTGTTACAATAGTCCAGCGTAGAGAGAACCAGGGCTCTGGAGACTGTGATCTTCCAGGGGAAGGAGAGGAAAGGAAGAATACCTCTGAGGAGATGCAGCTGGTAGTGTGACTTCTTAGAGACGTCAGAGATGTGAGGAGAGAAGGAGAGTGTGGAGTCGAAGATGACCCCAAGGTTTTGAGGCTAGCAGATGGGAGCAGGAAGAGGGCCAAGAGAGGCCGGCCAGAGAGCTGCAGAGAAGGAGGGAGTGGGTCTGCCGATGAGTAGAATCTCAGTCTTACTGGCATTAAGGCAGAGGCCATTGGCAGCACACCACTCCTGGATAGCAGACAGGCAGTCAGAGATGAGGGAAGGAGAGGAGGTGGCCAAGGGTAGCCTGAAAATGAGTTGGGTGTCATCCGCATAGCACTGAAAATTGGGGCAGAGAGCGGCGATGCGGTCGGCAATGAGTGCCAGGTATTGGTTGAACAGCCAAGGAGAGAGGTTAGATCCCTGAGGGATACCACAGGTAGAGCAAAAGATAGCGGAGAAGAAGGACCCAAGTTGGACCTGGGAGGGTCGGTCGGAGAGGAAAGAAGTCAGCCACACCAGAGCCTGACCAGTGATACCCAGGTTATTCTGGAGACGGTTGAGCAGGATGGCATGGTTGACAGTGTCAAAAGCAGAAGAGAGATCAAGCAAGATGAGGACACAGGGCGTTGGAGTCAAGGTTGGAGAGCAGGTCTTCACGGATGTTCAGGAGAGCAGTTTCTGTGCTTCTGGCAGCTCTGAAGCCAGACTGATGAAGGCAACCAACAGATTCAGTGTGGAGATTAAGCTGGGAGATGGCAACGTTTCTCCAGGAGATAGTTAGCCGGACAGGAGGGGTCGGCAGAGGGTTTCTTAAGAAGAGGGTGCACAAGGGAGTGCTTCAGGGGAGATGGGAAGACTCCAGTGGCGAAGGAGTGATTGCAGAAAGCAGCCAGGGCAGGAGCAAGGGAGTTGATGTGGTCCTTGATAGTTTTGGAGGAACAGGGGTGAACCTGTTTCGACGAGACTTTCATAGATCGAACTTGTCTAGAAACCTTGTCAGCAGAGAACAGGGGAAAGGCAGAGAAGGAGGGAGGAGAGGTGGCTGCTGAGGGGCCAGAGGAAGAGCAGGGAGTAGAGTGGGGGAGGGGATAGGAGCAGAGTGAGGACAGGATGTCCTGAGTTTTAGAGATGAAGTGAGAAGCCAGTGCCATGCAGAGGGCCTGGGAAGGGACAGGAGAGGTAGAGACTGTGGCAGGATTGGCCAGTTCTTTGCAGATTTTAAAGAGTTCAGCCGAGTCATTAGATGCCTCAGAGACCCAGGCTTGGTATGAGCTCTCTTCTTGATTAGGGCAGAGAGCCGATATTGCTTTTGGAGCAGGCAACAGGCCAGTTTGTCAGAGGATGTACATGTAGCACGCCCTTTCCTCTCGGCCACCCTGCACTTGCGTTTTAGGGTGAAGAGGTCAGAGTCGTACCAGGAGTTGCACTTGGCTTTGGGCTTCAGGCGGATTCTCATGACAGGGGCAAGGATATCAAGAGTATCGTGTATAGCAGAGCGGAGCTTGGAGAGAGCTGCGTTATGGTGAGAGTCAGCCAAAGGGGGGGGGGTGAGAAGGTGGCGGCGAAGGCCTCAGCTGACACGCGCTTCATGGGTCTGATGACTGAGAAGGTGGATGGCAGTGATGGAGGTGGCTTGGCCTGAGGGGTAGGGAGGGTGAGGTGAGAAGAGAGGAGACAGTGATCACTCCAGGAGAGAGGAGTGGGGGGAGGAACAGAGAGGGGAAGGTCTGAGGAGATCAGAGTATCCAGAGTGTGCCAAGCAGAGTGAGTGTGGCCAGAGGGGAGAATAGTGAGTGAGAGTCGCAGAGGTTGCGAAAGAGTACAGAGGAAGGACTGGAGGCATCCAGGTGGATGTTGAAGTCTCCAAGAAGGAGGAGTTAAGTGGTTGAAGCCAGGAGTGAGGAGGAGAGGTCCGTCCACTCAGAGGAAGGAGGAGATATGACCAGGTGGCCGATGGATAGTAGCCACAGTTAGGGAATGGCTAGGGGAGAGAGAGAGCCTGCAGACGAGGCATTCAAAAGAGGAGTAGGCCTGCGTAGGAGGGACAGAGGCAGGAATCCAATAGGGGAAGATCAGGGCAACACCCCCACCAGGGCAGTTGGACCTTGGCGCAGAGAGGATCTTGTAGCCATCAGGTAGAAGCGTATCAAAGCTAGTGACAGAGCTGGCCGTGAACCATGTCTCGGTGAGACTGAGGACATTGAGGTCAAGTTCTTCCAGAAGGCGGCAGATATCAAAGGAGTGCTTGACAGCAGAGCGAGAGTTTAGCGTGGCAATATGGAGAAGGTTGCCATCCTTTAAGGACTTCCGGGGAGAGGTACGCCCTGCGGAGGTGTAGAAGGAGCCCGTGGAGGGGCAGAGATGGAAGGGGAAGGCAAGGTAGCCGAGGAGGAGGCAGCGGGGGTAGGCGAGGGGCGGACATCAGGAGAAGAAAGGAAATTGATGAGGTGTGGAAAGCGTCTATCAAAAGGTGAAGGTTGGCCTGAGGGCCTTGGACCAAGACGGTCCCATTAGAGTAAACATTAATGATGACCTTAGAGGAAAGGAAGGAGGGCGTCCCAGCAGGTGCCACCATTAATGGGAGAGGAGGAGAAAGGAGAGAGCACTGAGACCATATGAAGGGTCCATAGGTCTGGCGAAGGCACGACAAAGAGGATGTCGGTGAGAGTTTCCTTGGAGGAGGCGCTGGTGTAGGTGTCAGCGATAGGGAGGCCTGGGTTGGAGACCAGGATGTCCTTTTTAAACTTCTTCCTACCAGATTTAGTGAGGAGAGTAGGATAGTCAATAGAGAAGCAGTTCGAAAAGATAGGAGAGACAGAGAGCACCATAGAGTAGGTGGGAGAGGAAGGGGGGGGAAGGGCGAGACAATAGCGAAGGACACTAGGGTAGGCAGACAAGGCAGTGAGAGGCAGGCAAATTGAACAATAGGACAGGAGGACGACACTCAGGGTTAAGGAGCACACATTATTAAAACAGGTGAAAGGACACGCCGTAGTTTGTGAATCCTGAATGGGGGAAAAGGCCTAGTTTTCAATGCAAATTTTAAGTACTGGTACAGTGCCTATTAACACAACACATGGAAAAACACACCTAAGTTTGGGAATCCTGAATGGGGGAAAAGGCCTAGTTTTCAATGCACATTTTAAGTTCTGGTAGAGTGCCTATTAACACAAAACATGGAGAACAGCCCAAGTATAGGAGTCAGGCGTGGAAGGGGTGGGGGGGGGGGGGCAGGGAAGGAAGCAGGTGGGACAATCCTGGGAAACTGATGTGTTCTCAGGTGGTGAGTAAACTGTCCCTTCCGAGCAAATCCTTTCACACATTCAGTGCACACATGAGGTTTCTCACCTGTATGTGTCCTCTGGTGGAGAGTAAGCATTCCCTTCACAGCAAATCCTTTCCCACTTTCAGTGCACACATGAGGTTTATCACCTGTATGAGTTCTCTGGTGGTAAATAAGATAGCCCTTTTGAGCAAATCCTTTCACACATTCAGTGCACACATGAGGTTTCTCACCTGTATATGTCCTCTGGTGGAGAGTAATCATTCCCTTCACAGCAAATTCTTTTCCACATTCAGTGCACGCATGAGGTTTCTCACCTGAATGCGTTCTCTGGTGGCGAGTAAGCTTTCCCTTCACAGCAAATCTTTTCCCAAATTCAGTGCACACATGAGGTTTCTCACCTGTATGAGTTCTCTGGTGGTAAATAAGATAGCCCTTTTGAGCAAATCCTTTCCCACATTCAGTGCATTTCCCACATTCAGTGCACACATGAGGTTTCTCACCTGTATGTGTCCTGTCTTGGCAGTTAAGTGTATCATGCAAATGGAAGCTATTCACAAATTCAGAGCACACATAAGGTTTTTCACCTATGTTCTAACTTGGGCAATAAGCATGTTCATTAGATAGCACGTTTCCACATGCTGTGTATTGGTAGGTTTTCTCGCCAGTTTATTTTGTTAGGTGTTTAAAAAGAGGCTTCTTTCGAGCAGAGGAGCTTTCTCGTGTGTAGGTCACAACTGGTGATGAACAAGATTATTCTTCTGACTGAAGCTTTTAAAATTTTCAGGGCTTGGATACAATGTATCAGTTCACATTTAAAGGTGTTTCAAAAAAATCATTTAAACTAGTCTGTAGTGCTAGATATGTACTGTAGCATTGTTCTGCTGGATGCTACAATAAATGTGTTGAATTAATGAAACCCATTATGTTTTCTATAGGAAGTCCCAGTTCCTGTATAATCTGAGACGACAACTGGAACTCGAACCTGCACACTTCTAGGATGTTAGGAAATTGTATCAATGAAGCTTTCAACGCATACGTTCACAGAATGTAACAATCACTGTTGCTGCATTATCTCTTCAGATATTGTATTTTTCAACACAACCCTCCCCCTTATGAATGTATCGCCAAATCCCATGTTCCTCAGCACAGCCCACAAAAAGTTCCATTCTACTCTATCGAATGCCTTATCTGAGTCAATGCTGGGGAGCGCATGGTCCCCCTCATTACACATTGATTGCTCCATTATATCAAGGGTCTTTTGCATTGCGTTTGCTCTCTGTCTATCCTTTATGAAGCCCACCTGGTCTGGGTGGACCAGGCGTGGCATAATACCCTCCATGCGTGAGGCCAACACCCTTGTATATATTTTAGCATCCGTATTCAGGAGCGATATGGGCCTATATGACTTACATGCTGTGGGGTCCCTCCCTCCCTTAGCGATAACTACTATATGTGCTTTACAGAATTACTGCGCTGTTACTCCCTTCTCCCGTATGGTGTTAAAGAGTTTCGCTAAGTGTGGGGACAGGATATCTCCAAATTGTTTGTAAAATCCCATGCCATACCCATCCTCTCTACTGGCACCCCTCCTCCCTCTGGTGGAAGTCTCTTTATGACCTCATGTACCTTCTCTGGAGTTATGTCAGATTCCAAATGGGTTTGTCCTGCCTCTCATTAGACGAGTCAAACCTGCTTCTGCTATGTATTCCCCTATTTCCTTCTCCCCCTGTGCCGCATCGGACGTGTAGAGAGTTTCATAATATTTGGAAAATTGGTTCGCTATTTCGATTGACGCTCTGATTAACTCCCCCCTTCCATTTGAAGGCCTTCCACCCACCTCTCCGCTCTCTGCGCCCGGAGCCTGGTGGCAAGCATCCTATCAGCTTTATCCCCTTTTTTGTCCAATTTTTGTTTTAGGAATTTCAACTTTCTAATTACATCCTCATTTCCAAGTTTTTTCAACTCCTCCCGTTTTTCTTTGAGAGTCAATAGGTTCTCTTTATACGATCCCTGGGAGTACAACTTCTTCTCCAGTCCCGTAATTTCCCCTCTCAATCTATCTTCAATTAGTTTACGTTCCCTTTTTCCGCCTTGCTCCTTCCCTTATGAGGAAGCCTCTCCAAACTGCCTTGCCCGCTTCCCATACTGTGGTCGTGTCTACTTCTCCATTATTATTAATTTGGAAATATTCCTCTATTGCTTCCCTCAATTCCCGAGCATAATGCTCGTCAAGCCATAAAGAGTTATTGCACTTCCATTTGGTATTTCTGCGGCTAATCCCTTCATTCTCTAGATATTTTGCTCCTGGAGAAGGGGTCGTTACCCCGAAACGCATTGAGCTTGGAACATTGAACTTGAAACTCTGCTTTATCTAAATTTTCCCTGTCATCTACAAGATATTGATTGTCTTCACTCATTTATGTTTGATTTATTTGATAATGTACAGTATGTATAATAAACATTGAATATCCACTTTCAGATAAATATACAGTTCAACTATATATATGAATTCTACTTGACTGATTGATTCAGCTTTGTTGGTGTGTAGGGGACGGGAGTGTCTCTAGAGTTAGACACCTTTCATTGTCTCTTTCCTCACCCTCAGGGATGTGATCAGCCGCCATCGCTACGCAGTCCCGCAGGGCGTGTGTAAACTTTGCCAGGGCAAAAGTGGAATTAGCAGACTTTAAGGCCATGCTGCTAGCAGAAAATACTTTCTTTGACCAAGAATCAATCCTTTTGTCATCCCTATCAGGGCGGGATGGTTGGATACGCCCTTTGCTTGGAAGTAGCAGCAGCAGCCTAAACTACTAGACTTTCCGGGGTTGGATAACTTGAAAGGTACATAGGATCGCTACTTGATGGTCTATATTTTTCTGTTACACTTTTATTTACTGCGAAATGGATTCTGGAGCTTCCCAGTTTGTTGCAACTCTCTTCTGCAGTGCCACATGGAAGGGTAAGATAAGGTCCTTCTGTGGCCCCTTGTCCAATATGTCTGTCAGGTCGTCCTGTTCAAATACAGGAGCTGGTCTACTCCATCCTAGGAAATCTACTACCCTGGACATTAGTGATCTGAAAGATGCATCTGCATGTTCAGCAGGATCTGGTTTTCCAGAATCTAGCTCTGGGGAGGTGTCAACTCCACTGTTTGTTTGTAATGAGTCATAAGGTTGTTTGACTAGTTTACTCTGAAATAAAACATTCAGGTGTAGCAGTACCTTTCTGGAGATTAATGGGATCCAATTGGAGACCACTTGGAGGTGTATTGTCAGTAGTTTCATATCCCTCATAAATGGAAGTGAGTTGAAAAAATCCTTTTTGGGTAAAGGTTTAAATACTTTTTCTTGACTTTTTCCCAAAGATTGAACAGACGACGTTGAAGGTGTCGATGGCGTCCACTAATTATTTTTAGATTTATACTTCAAGGGACACTGCCCTAGACACGACAATTTGTTCGACGATTTCTCATCTCGTCGAGTACTCGAAGACTCTCGAGTAGTCTTAGGCTTTCCGAGCATGAGGGTGTATATATTTTAGCCTTGGCGTCATGCTTGTCAGCGACCGTAGCATGGCCAATCTTTTTGTGCTTCGAAGGTATCGGAGCCTGATCATCGAAGATCTTATTTAACTTTTTTCTAAAGAGTTCACACTCCTCTTTAGAAGAAGATTTGTTCGGGCAGCCTACCCTTTCTGACGAAGAAGAGGAAGAAGGTGGTGATCCATGTCTTGATTTTTTGGAGGACAACGAAGAATGTATGCTCCTCGAATGGGATTGTTTTTTCGATTGTCTTTTGTGAGGAGAGGAATCTCTCGACTCGAGGGATGCAGTCAATTTAGAAGGATTTAGCCTTGTGCTCTTTTAAGGCCTTACCAGTCATCAACTGACAGGATCGACAGTCACTGGTTACGTGTTTGATGACCAGAGGCAAACTTTCTGCAGGTTCATGATGGACATCTTGGCGCTGGATCGCATACACTTCTTGAAGCCCGTATTCGGAGCAGAAGGAGAGGTCATATCGATAGGTATTTGAAGAAAACTGAAGCACGCCGTTAATGATGAAGCAATTACTATTGCAGAAAAACAGAACTGAAGCCAACGGGCGCTGCGTGTAGTATATGTACTCGACGATGCCCTCAGCCGAGATGGAAGCCCTCGAGGGACATCGAGTCGACAGTCTCGACGCACAGCGCCCTCTGCCACAAGAAAAACATTTTTGCTGAAGCAACTAAAGCTGTAAATGAAGATATACGTGGGAGGACACAATCCATTCGAAAGGTCACCTTAAGAGCATTCTCGGTAGGACAAAAGGTATTAGTATTTTTACCTACCTCAGAGAATAAACTAATCTCCAAATGGCATGGGCCTTATGAGGTACTAGAACAGACGGGACCCTGCAACTACAGAATTTCCCAACCTGACCACCAATTGAAAACCCAAGTATATCATGTCAAACTTTTGTGGAAAGAAACCCCTACAAAGACCAATAACACCATTTTGTCTTGTCCATTACCCGATGATCTAATCGGAAGGTACTTATCCCTCCTGAACTTAGTAACAACCAGAAGCAATATCTGTATGACCTACTCCTCCAATTTCCTAATATATTCAGAGAGGAACCAGGGAGAGTGAAAGGATTTTACCATCATATCCGCACCCCTGAGGGCAAAGCAGTACACCAAAAACGATGTGAGGCAAGGAAAGCAACCATCATCCAGGAGGTCAAACAAATGCTTGAGGCTAATATTAAAGAACCATCTAGCAGTACCTGGTCTTCCACCATCGTAGTTTCCAAACCCAATGGAACATGGAGATTCTGCCTTTGATGCCTACCTGATGCCTTCTATTGATGATCTCATTGATCGACTTGGCAATGCTGTCTATCTTTCTACCATAGTCCTTACAAAGGGCGAATGGCAGGTTCCATTGCATGGCCCCAATCAAGAAGAAACTGCCTTTGCCACCCTCATAGGTTTGTTCCACTTCAAAGTCCTGACATTTGGACTACATGGTTCCCTGAAACATTCCAACGGTTGATGGATAAGATCTTACAACCTTACTGACTTTTGTGGGGCATAGATAGACGACATTGTGATCCACAGTACGACCTGGGAAGATCATATTTATCATCTTTATACAGTCATGAGAGTCCTAAGAACAGCAGGTTAACAGCTAATCCTAAGAAGTGCAAATTGGCTCAATCTGCAGTCAAGTATTTAGGATTTTTCATGGGGAATGGCATGGTACAACCACAACAAGAAAAGGTTAAGGCAGTCCTACATACCCCTACACCAAGAACAAAGATATATCTAAGTGCTTTCTTAGGACGAATCAGCTATTACTGCCGGTTCATCTCAAATTTCTCAAGCAAGATCGCTAAACACACTGACGAACTGAACAATACCGAACCACAGAAAATCAGGTGGAATGAAGAAGATCAACATTGCTATACCTCCTTGAAAGAGACCCTTTGTCAGAGCCCCATTTTAAAAGAAAAACGATTTCTCAAAAAGAGTTTATCCTTCAGACAGATGCCTCTCTAGCATGAGAGGTTACCTTTCCCAAGATCACGACAGCCCGGAACATCCTATTTTCTACATAAGTAGAAAACTGCCATTTAACCTGTCCCGTGTTATTTGTTCATCCAAATTGTGTTTGTGTCACGCCCTGATTCCTGCGGGCTACCGGCATGTTAGAAGTAAATAAATAAATACAATTATTCCCCAGAGAGAAAAACTATTCGGTCATTGAGCTAGAAGCATTTGCGATAAAGTGGGCCATTATCCACTTCAAGTACTATCTATTGGGGCAGAAGTTTAGACTGGTCACTGATCATTCACCTCTGGTATGGATTAGCCAATGAAAGGAATCCAATCCATGAGTTATGCAGTGGTTCTTGGATCTGCAGCCTGCTGCTTCGCTGTGGAACATCAAAAGGGTTGACAACAAGTAATTGTTGACTTCCTTTCTCAATTTCCATGTGAAACAACCAGATCCACCTGCATAGCGGAAGGGTATGTGAGGGATCTAAGGGCGTCCCCACTTCTTTCCCCAACATATCCTCCTTCCAGGGGGCCAGGGAAAGGCCTTCACTATCGGATCCCGACGCTGGGGGTGGATATGCGAGGGAGGATCACCTGGGTGGAGGAGACTTGAAGAGTGGGGGTGAGGCACCCTTAGGTGAGACACAGTATCCTCCATTTCCCTTTTCTGATGAATCCAAGAACTCCCAGACCATTAAAGGTTGTTCCCAGTCCCTCCCCTAATTTTGCATGACTTGTCTCCCAGTCAACACGTACTAAGACGAGGAAGAGACACACTAGAGCTATACATTACATACACAAACAGCACTTGGTACTGGGACGAGGAAGATGCAACAAATACTAACAACAGACTGAAGAACTCTCACTGCGCAGTCTAGTTGGCAAAGACCAATTCCAGCTGGGGGGATATTTAAAAACCAGCCATGGAACTGTGAAGCGAAGGTAAAGGAGAGGGACTTGTATGTGAGAGCAGTTGTGTGGAAACGCTGTAGGAGATCCAGAGAAGCCAAAGAGGGCTGCAGAGCAAGCACAGCGGGAAGCCAGGTGGAAAGCAGACTGGCACAAGAGAGCTCTGCATAGGAAAGTGGGAGCTTCCCTCTGAACCGGAGAAGCAGCTGGAGAGACCAGGGGAGAGCCGGAGAGCGAACCACAGCATAGCAGGGGCTGGCAGTGTCACGGAGGAAGTGAAGTGCATCAGCGAGACCGGTGGGCAAGAAGGAAGCTGTTCGTGGAGCCGCAAGAGGACAGGCAAGACAGAGAACGCTTCCAAGAGACATGACAGGTGCTGCAGCCCCACACCACTCGTCGGGCACGCCAAGCAACACCAGTGAGTCTCCAGAAGAGATGGGAGTCCCGGTGCGTACCGACACTGGTTTCATGGGGATATTTACAATATATGGCAAGCAGCTAAAGGAAAGAGTCTGCAATTATGAAAAATCCCTAATTTAAGTGCATTCGAGAAAAATACTGAATAATTACAACAAGTAAGTAATGAATCATGATAAAGCCAGAGAAAATATGAATGCCATTTGAGTGAATTGGATAAAGCTGAGATGGGAAAACAATGTTAATAAGCAAAGTCGAATAATTAAGCATAAGCGAATGTTGTGGAATAATCATTGTCAAGAGTTAAGCGAGTATTGTCAAGAGTCAAGCAGATATTATTGCTCATCAGTGGACCTGCATATAAGAAAAGCCTGGCAACAAAGGCGTCAGAAGGTTTGAACAGAAGAGCTGATCAGTATATAGGTTTCCGAGCAGGAGTGTGTACTGGGAAGCTTGTGT
Organism: Ambystoma mexicanum; assembly: GCF_040938575.1. Classification (NCBI taxonomy): domain Eukaryota; kingdom Metazoa; phylum Chordata; class Amphibia; order Caudata; family Ambystomatidae; genus Ambystoma; species Ambystoma mexicanum. Next base: position 1,340,602,996 of record NC_090923.1, on the reverse strand, counting down.
TGGTCATTGCAAGTGAAAGCTAATAAACCAGTGAATGGTCATGAAAGAAGAAAAAGTAAAGCATCAAGGGCAAGTGAAAAGAATGAATCATGCCTTATTGTGAAGCTGGAACTGTGGCACTATACTTATGAAAAAGATTCGACAAAGGTGAGTCGGTTGGTTGACGTGTAATGGGTTGACTGTGTGGCCAACAACTGCTCCTAGACCGGATACACCCTCCCAAAGACAAGCCATTGTGTTATTGAATAAAGGAAAAGCCTGTGTTAAGTGAAACTTAGGAAATTGACTTATGAACTGGTGAAAGAGAACCAAGTTGAGAGCTGGCAATTGTCCCAGGGAATTGTGATATTTTGGAACATTGAACATCCTAAAGAATTGTGTTATTTTGGAACTGTGATAGACTTGAAAGCCTGGGGAAGGGAACCCCTCGTGAAGTGAACTGTTTGAACTTTGGGGAATGGAAAACCCTTTTCCATCTGAGAGCTGGAAGAAGCTCTGAACTTTAATTTGACCACTTTGTATTTGATGCCGACATCCCTACACATTGTACACACTCAGATGTGAGAGCAAGTACAAGTTTTGGACACAGACAGACATTTAACACAGACTATCATTAGTTTAAGTTAGGTAGGGAAAACTCAACCTTAGTATAGGGCAAGTTAGTCCGTTTTCCAACACTCAACTTTTAGTTAATAAAAGTTTGTATATAGAATTGTATTCAGTTGTCTGTGTCTGCTTCATGATGCCTTCACAGTATGTAAAAGTTTTCTAAGGAGGTACAATTTCGACGCACTCACAGATATTGACCATATGGTAAATTTTGTTTTAATGTATATGGTGGTAACTACTGAAGAGTAACAGTGTGTTTTGGTCTGTAGTTCTTCTACATAGACTACACTTAAGTCTGCCATTATCATGACAAATGTGAACTGAATTCGCGGATCAAGTTGCTTGATCCACCCCAAAAAGGTTTTCAGTGTGTTGGATGTGCCTCTCCAAATGAAAATAATATTGTCAATATATCTTTTCCGTTTGCGTATGTTGTAATGAAAAGGATTATCTTGGGAGTATATGTATTGTTCCTCAAACCGTGCAATGCATTTTGTGTCAGGCTTGGGGCGAACATGGTGTTCCCACAAACTTGTTAATAAAATGCATCATCAAAGGTGAACACATTCTTACTGAGAGCAATGCACATCAGGTCAACTATGAACTCAGCAGGAACTCTATGCTGGATGTCATGTATACGTTGGTCTGCTGCTGTGGTATACGTGGCAGAAACCTGTGCAGTTCCCCTAGGGACCACTGCAAAAGGCTTAGGGCTACAGGTGTTGGCAGTAAACCCAATTGGTAGCAGTCTGTACCACCCAGATTTACTTGGTAGCTGTGGCTGAGCAGCCAGACTTCTCCCAAGAAGAGCTAGACACTATATAGAGTATACAAAATAGGTACAGAGATACAGTAGCCCAAGCAAACACTGACCAGAGCTTTGGCATAAAAGTATATAATTATTTATTTAAAAACACATTTGTAAAATACACTAACACTAATATGGCAAGCAAGTTCAAACGCAGTCACTATCAATATATATACATCCCTGATTACTTATTGAACAAGTCTTAGTTAAAACACCACTTATTTGCAGACAGTGGTGAGCACTTAACCTAAGATGGCACTCCAATAAATTAGTTAAAAAGGGAGGGGAAAAGGTAGAATTAGGGCAGCACAATACCAACACTTTTAAAAGAACCACAGAAAGTCAGAAAAAGGCAGAGTCTATTGTTCGAGCAAGAAAGTTCATAGGCCAGACCCACTCTTGGAGAGAGCAAGGCAGAATGTGGCCAAGATCACACAGTTGAATAATACTTTAAAAAGTCTTTACAGATAGTTCAAAAAGGGTTGGATCAGTTCAGAAAAAGTTAGTTAGCAGGTCCCAGGTCACCCCAGGAGAGTCAAGGATTTACGAGACACCTTGAGCAGTCTGTTGCAAGGGAGACCAGGCGGGACACAGTACCTGAAATGGTGAGAAAGCTCCAGCGGGGGCAGTTGTTCCTGGCAGCGGGTGCAAGTCAGTGCTTCGTCCAGGGGAAGAGAAGATCTCGACGTCGAGGAAAGCTGGAGGTCGTTGCACTGCCAGGGAAGAAACCAGCCGCAGAGTTTCCCGGTTAAAAGGTACTACCCTTTTATTCGCGGTAGTGGTGAAGCGTGGCTATCCGGCCGCCGGGGTGCTTGGTACGGGCGATTCGACCACGAGACGATCCAGGAAGGCATAAAGAGGGCGAACTGGTTATCCCCACCAGTTCAGAGGAAGAAGACTCTCCGGGATGATCTTCTCTGTCGTCCGGCAGTGGTGAGGCGGTTCAGCAGGGCTCCACCGGTGGTGTCGTCGTTGCAGGTCGGCTCAGCTTCTCCCTCTTCGGATTCTTTGGTCCTGTGGCGACTTCTGAAGTTCCAGTCCCCAAAGCCCTGCTTTTATGCAGAAAACCCCAATTCATCAGTCCTAGCTGTCACTCAAACATGCTAAGTGGTGAGCCGGGCGGCTCACCACTGGGCCAATCACACAAGAGTGCGACTTGAGCTGCCGAGGCAACTCAGTCCAGGGTGCCTAAACCTCCCTCCCACACATCCTGTAGACCCAGACAGAGTGGCACCACTTTTGGAGGCTTCTGTGCAGAAGCTCGCCAAAAAGTGGAACAAAGGGCTCGACTTGGGTTGGAGCTACAGAGGCGAACACAAATGCCATTTTAAAACTGAGTCCTGGCAAAAAGATCCAACCGGGGAATAAATATTAAATAAATAACCCGGCGGTATCTTTAACATTGCACCAAAAAAGTGGTGCGTTTAAAATGAATGGGAAAATCCCATAGGAAATATTCCGGTGGAATATTTTGCGTGGTAACCACTGCCACCAGCCAGAAACTCAACGAGGGGGGACTGCACAGTGCCCCCTCGAAAAACAGACCCAGGGGCAATCTAATTACCCCTACCAATACTTCCACGATATGATGGTTTGTACTGGTTCTGTTCACAATTTAAGACTAGTAAGGCCAATGGTGACTTTACATGCCCTGGGAGACAGTAGTCAGTCCCAGGGTATGGAGTCTATGTTTGGGGGTCACTATGACACCCCTGTGTTACTGCACTGAGGGTGCTGTGTAACACACTTACCAAAAACACATGAAACCCTATGGAGTAAAAGACCCCATAGCCCATAAAACACAATACAAAGTCAAAGGATATCTCAATTCATGTCTAAGAGTGGGAGAAAAAAAGAGTCTAACTCTTAGCAGGAGAAACAAATAAACCCCAAAAATCCAGCAAAGCTGCTGGGGGACTTACTAGGTTTGGGAAATTAGCCTGAACAGAGAATTCTCCCTAACAGTATCTAAAGCTTTAATATCCATACTAGCAATTATTTCTTCTTCCAGATTAAAAGGTTTGTCCTCAAAGTATGAAATAGTGGCCGTTGTATTGCAGAGGTAGGATTCAGTCATAATACTTAAAGGATTAAGGAAGCAATCTATACATTTGCACAGAGGTTCCATAATCGATCCACAATCTGACACTATCAATCTTCCGGGCGGGTGTTGTTAGTCTTTGTGGATCTTGGGGATGGCATAAAATACCAGTATTCTGCCCCTCAAGCCAAAAGTAGCGGTTTCAAAGATTTTTTGTTTGATAGCCGGGATCGGGTCCCTATCTAATCCGAGGTAATTCTCACCCTGTTGCAGGAGGTCCCACACCATCCGGTGGTATTGTTCAGTTTTAAAAACTACAATTCCACCCCTCCTTTGTCCACCGGTTTGATTATCAGGTCAGTATTGGAGCTCAGTAATTTCACAGCTGTGCGCTCATTGGTCGTAAGGTTATGTCTAACATATTGTTTTTTGGTTTGTATACCCTGATTTTCCTGCAGGATGCATTTTTCAAACACCAGTTCTTTGGGTGTCTGACTCTCTGTGGATGTAAAACCAGATTTGATCCTTAGGGCCTCATCACGAGTTGGGCAGTGTGGTAAAAATGCAGCGGTAATAGCATTACTGCCGCAATACTGTACCGCCCAACTATGAGTTGGGCACAAAGTTGGGGGATTCATCTCCAACTCTGAGCTGGTGGTAAATCCGCTGACTTTTCCCCCATTTTCGCCGCAATTACTGCAGCAGCGAAAATGCCCCATTGATTTACACAGCCACCGCCACTATTAATCCCAGCGACCCTGAACGGTGCTCTACACCAGGGAGCAGACAAAATGTGGACCTGGAGAGTGACGACGGAGGCAGTGGCAGACTGCGGTAATTGAATCTGACAGGAGAGCGGAGGCCGAGCATGTTTGCCCTGGTGGCCTACAGCAGAGATTGAGGAGCCGGTCGTCCGTGCATTGTGGTGGCTGGGTGAAAGGTGCTGCGGTGCAGACGGCAACAGGCGCAGCTTGGAGGGTTGTGAAGAGGAGGTGCCAGTCAGGCCACCAGAGTGGTGGCGTGGTGCGGGTGACATGGCCCCTGAGCCAGGGGGGAACCCGGTGTCAGCTATTGAAGCAGCAGCAGATCGGGGAGAAGAGGACTGTCTGAGGCTGCGGAACAGTGAATGACAGTGAGAGCGGCTGGACTTGGGGAGACACTGCTAGTGAGCCGCATGGGCCAAGGTCTGTAGTGACCTCCTGGTGGGGAGGGGAGGAAGAGCTTGGACCCGGAGGCCTCTGGTGTGAGCCTGATAGTACCCAAAGGCCAATAAGAAAGCAAATGGTTGGTGCCCCTGGTGTGCTGGTGCAGGGTGTAGCCCACTGGCACTCGCCCGAGATCCCTGCTGTCACTGCAGGTAACGGGAAATGAACGCCAGAGTGGGGCGCTTGGAGTGTGTGGTGTTACGGGCCACCCCCTGTGTGTTCTTGTATGGGAAGGATGCTGCGGCCTGGCTGAAGGAGGAAAAGGGCTCAAGGAAGGTTGCGTGGTGGTCCAGAAGGCATTCTGATGGCAATAAGGGACACGTCCTGAGAGTGAGTCCGGGGTGTAGACGTTGCAGGTGTGGAGTGTACCGGCGTAGTACCTATTCAGGAGTCAGGAGAGGTATCAGAGGTGCTTCAGCAAGGCGCTTTGGGAAGGCCGGGTAAAGGAGCAGAAATGGAGGCGGGCAGACTAGGGATTTTGCAAAAAGATGTTCAAACCATCATGCTTGAACTTAAAGCATTTAGGGCAGAGGAACAGACCTCCATGAGTGCCATCAAGGACAGGGTCACTAAGGTGGAAGAGAATGTAGAGGCCCTGGAACCTAATCAGCACACAGCAGATGTCGCAGAGGTGGGTCTAGAGATGCAAATTAAAGAGCGTGAAAGCAGGAAGAGGAAAGCCAGGAGAAAACTGGACAATGTGGAGAACAGAGTGGAGAAACAACTTAAGGATTTGGGGGCTCCCAAGTAAAGACGCAGACGTACCTTGGGAGCTGGAGCACCTTCTGGGCCTAGTCCTGAAAAAATGTATGGGGCCCGCATTCGACAGATAGATCTGCTTTGACAGAGTGCACAGGGGCGCTTGCTAGTGCGGACAGGGACAAGCTCAGTGGTGGCTAAGTGCCACTATGACAGGGACAAAGAGGAGATACTGTAAAAGGCCCACAAGGTGGGTGAAATAGAGTGGGATGGCTCCTCAGTGAGAATTTTCCAGGACATGTCAGTGTACACCCTTGAGCAGAGGTGGAAATGCAGCCCGTCAACAAAGTGGCTCCAGGAGGAGGGTGTGTGCTACTGGTGGTGGTTCCCCGTCACCCTCTCTTTTGAGTGAACACTACGAAGTAAAGCAAGGAGAGGAGGCTGGCCAGCTACTGTCAGTGCTACAGAAGGAAGGGGCGTTGCAAGATCATGAAGGTCAACGCAACCTGCGGGAACGCTTTCACAGTGCCTTCGCGCAACCAAAAGGACGCAAGAGAGAAAGCAAAGCCAGAAAATCCAGGAAGATCCAGGCACAGCAATCAAAAGCCCGGGGCTGAAGAGGGGACGGGAGCATTGGAGAGTGACACTTAAACAGGTGGTCAAGGGGGATGGAAAGGTTATTGGGGTTTGAAGTAATGTTGCTTGCGGGGTGCTGGTCTCCCTGTTATCCTAGTGACTCAGGTACCAATGGGTGTCTCGAGGGGTTTGGGCATAGGGTCCAGTCCAGTTATCCTTATTCACAAATGTTCAGGATAGTGTTTATGTTGGGGGAGAGCATGGAGGGTGTTGGCAAAGGGCAAGGGGGGGATCACACGCATTGTTCTGTCACAGTGGCTGTTTGGGGGTGCTCACTTAACAGGAAAGACTCTGCAGGCAGGGGTGTGGATAAACTGAAGGCTGCTACTTTAAATGTGAACGGACTGAACTCGCCCAATAAGAGGTCCTTAATAGTTAATATATTCCGCAAAACCCACCTAGCAGTGTTGTTCCTACAGGCAGGGTAAGGAATGACAATTGAGGGGCAAAGAAATTGGACAAATATACTGGGCCTCTCGAGGTCCGGAAGAAGGAGGGAGTGGGTATTGTCCTAGCGAAAACTATGCATTTAAAAGATGTGCAACTGCCTAGGGGGTTTGGGGGCATGTTCCTGGCGGTCAAGCGCCGTTTAGAGGGAAGGTAGATAACCTTGGCATCACTATACGCCTCCAATGTGGACCAATTGGCATTCATTAAGAAGGTTTTCAATGTCCTGGAAGACTGAGTGGAGGGGTTGATGATGATTGGGAGGGTCAAAGGGGGGGGGGGGATAATATGATTGTTGATCCGGCAGTGGATTGGTGGTCTGCAGGGAGTGGGAGCCAGGATTAGGGAAAGGGACAGCCAGGAGTTTGCCCATCTCCTCCAGCAGCACTTCTGGGCTTATGTGTGGAGGTCAATGTTTCTGCAGGCTGGGGGTTATACCTTTTTCTCGCCCCCACACCAAGCCTACACAAGTATAGACCTCCTACTAGTGCCTGTGAGGGTCAGCAATGCGAGGCAGACAGCTTTTTGATGATTGTTCCATTTTTATTAAAGTAAAATGATATTAAATGCCCCACTATCCCTACTCTGATGAGGATGTCCCTGTCTAATAAAACTAAAGGGAAACACTAACACAGGATGTCTGTCCTGCACACTAAAGATCAAATACAAAGAAAAAGATATATAGCAATTCAATCAAGAACAACTATGATATTCACAGTTTCTTGCTAAACTTTTTGTAACCTGGATAAACTCCTTTCCCCAGGATTCAAGGTAAATTCAACTTCAATGTTCATCAAGAGAAATAAGGAAATACACATAGGTAGTAAAGACTCAATTCAGTTCTTGAAAGTTCAATGTCAAGATAAAGCTTTGTGAACCAAAGTTCCACCAACAACACATTTCTTCTTCTTGGCGAAATAAAGACTTTCACTTCCTCAGAATAGCATCAATGGTTTTCCCAGCCACAATGCCTTGCCCCACTTCTAGTTATCAAAGAAGGCTTTGTATACTTCAAAAGAAATACAACTTCTAGAAACATTAGTGGAACACACTTCTTGGTTAACAGTTATGTCGCTATTCACAAGATTAGAATTCACAGTAGGTATATTTGTCAGGATGATTTCACAGCGCTGCTGCATCTACTTCAACAACTTCACTTCTACTAGATTTTACCATGGTCATTCTCCTTTATTTAATTGTTTATTGTTTGCTTGTTAGGCGCTTATAAAATAAGAAAATACTGTTTCAAAGCACCCACAGGGAAAGGGAGGGATCACAGGTGGGAAATATATTTAAAACAATATTTAAGAGCAGTGGGTGGAAAAGGAAAAGAGGGCTGAGGTGGTAAGTGCTGGGGAGTCTGAGCTCATGGACAAGCCACAAATGAAGTGCTAGGAATGTTGAGTGCTACACGGCCTGGAGCCGGGAGAGGTGTAAGTGCAAACATCCAGGGCGGAGGGTGTAAGTGCAAGTGCAGTGGATATACAGGAGCTGGGCTGATTGGGTGTGAAAGCTCAGGGGCCCCGAGGATGCATAAGGGCCCAGGATATCAATCGCAGCAACTGAGGGATTAGCAGAGGAGAGAAGAAGGGAAGGAGGAGGTGAAGAGGAAAGTATTAAGGAGTTTCTGGAATATCAGAAGATCCTGCTCAAGATGCATAGGGAGCGGAAGGCTGTTCCATAGGATGGAGCCAGCTGAGGAAAGTGAACAACCACCTACCTTCTGTTTAGCAAAACACTTTACACACAGAGAGTTGGTGCCACAGGTACGTAGTGGTCTAGAGGGAGAGTATTTAGTATGATAAAGTTGAAGATAGTGTGGTCCGTGGGCCCAGACCGTCTTGTGGATGATGCAGAGTAATTTGAATTTAATCTGTGCAGCAAACGGTTCACATTCAGCCTCTGGGGGAAAGTGAGAAAAGGGAGAATTCCTTTGCGAAGTAAGAGCTGAAAGTGGGACTTCTTGGCAATGTCCTGAGTATGAGGGAGGAAGGAGCGAGAGGAGTCGAAGATTACACCAAGGTTTCTGGCTTCAGAAGAGGGCACCAGGGTAGAGCCCAAAGAGGAAGGCCAGAGTGAAGGGAAGAAGGAGGGAGCAGGGGTCCCGATGGGAGGGATCTCAGTTTTACATGCTTTGCCTCACAGCATTCCACTTCACTTGTACTATTGAAGTTTTGCATCCACTCACAACCAGATATACCACCACAGCTTTAGTACTTTGTAATTCCACCACAGCTTCAGTGCTTTGTTACTCAAGACAGAAGTACTTCAATCCCTTCAAATAGGTAAGACGCTCTTCCTCTGAATATCTCTCTTCAAAAGAGGCAGCATCTTTGCCTCTCTTTTTTGTCTGCCACATAACCTGTGTCTGCCTCAACAACCCACCTCTCTCTTTCTCTTATAGTCTATGGCAACATAGGCTGTGTCAACTTCAAATAATATTTATAAGCAGCAAGGTTCCCTTCCCCAACTTTGCGTTCATCTCTCTGCCAACTGTTAGCCAAAATAATTACCAAGAGGCATTGGTGCCACTCTCCTGGCTTCAGGTAATGCTTGCACACTTGCATCTTAGGCAAGGTTAAACTTCTATTGGGCTCACAGCTTTGGTTAAATTTCTTAATGTCTTTGAGAACAGCTGATTTCAGTCTTAATAGGCAAATGTTCTTGGCTTGGGCAATGCATGCTCTCTCTTCGACAGGAGATACAATGTTTAACCACTTGACTTCCTTTACAAGTAATGACTGTTTGCGTGAATAAAGAGGTCAAGTTCACTCTTCCTTTGAAAATCGAAATAAGGCACACGTGACCATTTCTTCATAAGTTTTAAAAAGGTTAATTGTTCAACAATGGCTTTCACAACGTTGGTTCTGCGTAATGAGAGACACGCAACCACTTCTTCATACGTTTCATAAAGGTTTAAGGGTTTTACAATGGTCTTTTGCAGCATTTGCTCTTCACGCAAGTGAAAGAGAATTAACCAGATGACACGCAAGTGCTACTTTTCCATTGTCCAATTGTCAATAACTTAACAACTTCAGCTCGCTTCTGCTCATACGCGAGTGAACATTAAGCTGGATACTGTTACCGGCAATGCTCGTACAAGGGATCAGAATGGCAGGTTCAACTCACCGGCTTCTGTGATCCTCTCTCCACGTATTGCCCAACTGCTACTGCTTCTGGTTCACTTGGGACCCACACTCATCCTAGCTGAAGGTGGCTCCAGCCCGGCCACTTGATTAAGGGGCCCCTCTCGCTCCTGAGACCCACGGCTTGACAAACGCTCCTCGGTCTCTGACACATTTCCTGCATGGCAACCACTGCAATCAGGCTCAGATGGGGGAGGTAGCCTTCCTGCACGCCTTCCGCTGCGCAGCCTCTGCACCTCAGAGTTTGGGGGAACAGGACCCTCTCAGAACAAGCAGGTGAAATCCACGTTCCGGCGTCCCTATGGTTTTCCCACTTCTGCTCGGTTTTCCAACACTGTGCCTTCTTCTTTCTGGCTCTGCTACTACTGCACGTGCGTCAGTAACAGTAGCTGCTCCTTCTTATTTCCTGCACTTGAGGGGAACTTTTATACCTCTCAGATTCCTACCGGTGTGGGATGTTAGGCTTAATTGCTTGAGTACTGCTACAGCATAACTACTCACTCATCTTCCTCGTCCGAGTACTTATGGGATTTGTAGTCCCCAACAACAAAGTTAGTTCTTTTAAGTAACTTCTTGATTTTAAGTGTAGATGACAGGTATGTGAGTTTGAGGTTTGGGGCTCACCTGTGGTTTCTTCTTTTTGGTTTTCTTATCCTTTTTCCGTGCAGTCCGGGTTTCATGAAGGAAAGGGCGAGCCTCCCCTGACGCCACCCTGCCCAGTAGACAAAGCACCAAGTAGGCTGACCCCAGGGAGACCAACGAATACAGGGGGGGGGGAAACAATGAGGGGGAAAAAACCTGCTGAAGTAATGGTGGCAGTAGTCCAAACAAGTTGCCAGGAAGGAAGGGAAGGCCCAATGGGGAAACAGGGTCTCTGAAAGAGAACTGGAAGGAGGACTGGAAAGGGGACCAGGAAGGTGTAACTAGGAAGAAGGACAGGATTACAAGGAGGGAAGGCAGGGATCCAAGGGAGGAATGCATGAAGGCGCTGAGCGAGGAACACACTGACCGGTAGCAAGGCAGTGAAACCAAACGTTGAGACGCAAGGTTCGCTGATTCTCCGGCTGCTAATAAGCTCCGGATCCAAGCGTGCAGGTAACTAGACCGTGTCCCCTGAATGGGGGAAAACTAGTGGCTCCCATTTTGGTAGGAAAAATGGCCACCGCGAGTGAAGAACAGACCTTCCACACCCTCCAGAAAGGTCGAGCCCCGAGGCACATAACAGTAGATTTAATTCCCTTATGATCATTAAAAAGATGAACCTTCAGAATGTATTGTTACAGAGGAAGCCATTTTATTTAAGGCAATATTTCTAGATCCTTTTACTGTATACCTTTGGGAGAAAGGAGGATTTTTATCCTGAAATACTTTGAGGGTCTTTCTGTTATTAAGGTTTGTTCAGGTTTTATGGTATTCACACCCAAAGCAACAGATCTTATATGTGGTTAAGATACATCATAATGACGGTAAGCCAGTACCTGTTTTGGCAATCTTGAAAGGGTTTCCCTTTAAAGGACACATACTGCGTCTCATCCCACGGGATCTCCTCACCACCCTGGGCCTTGTCTCCTCCCAGGTGATCCACCTGGAGTACACCACCCCCAAGGTCTGGATCAGGAAGCCTCTGCATTTCCCTGGCCATAAGGGAGAAGACTTTAGGCAGGGTATCAGCGAGGGATCCGTAGTATTCTTCATATGCCCCAGGAGCAGGAGGGCAACATAGCCTCTCCTAAAGTGGAGACTGCCACCTGGTCGGACCATGAGATGGTCACAGTTAGTGGGGGATGAAGAAGGGGGAAGGGGACGCTGCAGTGGCACTGCAAAGATGGCCTGCTTCGGGACCCGATTTTTTGAGAGTTTTTGGGAACTGAGATCCGTAGTTATTCTGATACTAATGACATGGGGAGGTGCACCCAGAAAATGTGTGGGAGGAGGCTAAAGCTACGGTATGAGGCCTTCTCATCACAGATGGGGAAAGGAGAAGGATGGAGAGGGGAATTGTGGAGGACAACTAAGGGGTGAGGTATGGGGAATGAGGGGGCTGTTAACTAAACCGGGAGTGGACAGTGCAGAAATATTGAGTGTGATGCAAGACAACATCGATTTTGTGATATAGGGTGACGTTAATGATTGGGGAAGTGCTACAGGCGATGCAATATACCAAGCAGAGATATTCTGAACGGGGCGATCAGGTGGGGACTTTGTTGGTGAAAAAGTGACAAATGTTGGAATTTGGTTACTGCCCAGGAATTTTTCCTAGATCGGTTTGCGGAATATGAGTGTCTTTATACGCAAACCACTATGCCAAAAAGGCCGATTTACAGGACTACCTAGGCAGGCTTCCCATCCCTAAGCTGACCACGGCAGAAAAAACTATGTTAGAAGCAGAAATTACGTCAGAAGAGGTGTTCCAAGCCATAGGCCACTTAAAACCGGTTAAGGTTCTAGGGGAGGAGGGCAACACCATGGATTTTTATAAGCAATACCCCTGGCCAAAGTCTTTAACACCCCCAAGGGTGCCGATGATGTGCCACCCACGTTTTTGGATGCACCGATTGCCATTATCCCCAAGCTGGGCAAAGATCATGCGCAATGATCAGCATATGGTCCCATTTCGTTATTAAACATAGATGCCAAGTTGTTTGGCTAGGATATTAGCATCCAGGCTAGAAATACATCTCCCTAGATTGGTCCATTTAGATAAAACAGGGTTTATTCACAACTGGCAAGGCTCAGACAATTTGCAGAAGCCCCTCCACATTTGAAACATGCTGGAAGTAAAGTGAGGGGGGCTCTGATACTATATCTCGACGATGAAAAGGCTTTTGATCGGGTCAGTTGGTCCTTTATAAGGGAGGTGCTGGAGAAGATTGGAATGGGTAGAAGTGGATGGGGTGGATCTCGGCCCTATATTCCTCTACAGGGGCTAGTGTAGTGGTAAATGGGGTGTTATCAATGACACTTTTGATGACCAGAGGTACTAGACAGGAGTGCCCCCTATCGTCCTTGGTGTATGTACTAGTTATGGAGCCTTGGACGATTGGACTGAGAGTGGATACGGAAATCACAGGGGTGGAAATGGGAGGAGTAGAATGCAAGGTAACCCTTTTTGCTGACAACTTCCTCCTTTATATATTTATATATTTTCTTTTCCTTTATTGTTTTGGTTTATATAAACCTTTACAAAAATAAAACGATTTCTTTTGTACTTTATACACTTAACCACAGGAACCTATTTACATCAGCACCAAAATTGATATACATCATCCTCTATTTAAAATCACATGAAAACAAAATCATATCACCTAATTTTTATACACAAACTAAACAGCATTATTGATCAGCATGAAATTTTACATCAACTAAAAAAGAGCACACGCATTCCTCAGATAAGTAGCCAATCTGATGTTTAGATTACCTTCACAATTGTGTAGCATTCTCATCCAGATAAAGTCCCTGTTAATATTGGCAGTATTTTGAACATATTGTGCAAAGTAAATAAGCCTTTTGAGCTGCAGTGCCGGACATACCAGTAAATTATGTTGCAAAGTTTCAACCGTCCCTTCAACTCGACAAAATCTACACCACCTCCAAGTATCGGAATGACTATTTCTGATAGCATTAATTTGGTTTGTTGGAATGACATTAAACCTAAAACGCATATAGTAATTTCGAATTTGTTTGATGGGATATTTTAATAAGTATCTTTCCATAGCCGGATACCATTTGTAAATTGAGCAGACTTGATGATACAAAGAGGATTCTACAATTTTGTTTTTAGTGTTTAGCCAATCAAAGCCCATGACACTTTCTTTGACACGCAATGGTTTGTTCATTAAAGTAATTACTGACATACCTAAAATTTTCAGAGAGTTTACGATCTCAACATTTAGGACTTGAGTAAATGGATTTTCTGTATCCTGCCCAACACATGAGTACAGAGCCCTTTCATTTCCGAAATCACACTTCCTCCACAAACCAAATCTTTTCCATCTTGCACATGCATTGAGGGAATTTAAACCGAATTCATATCTTATTAGTTCCACTGGTATACATTTCGGTAGAAAATAGAGAACTGATTTCCAAATGTAACTCTTGATGTATGACAAATCTACCGCCCGATAGATCGGTTGAAATTCCACACCATAGATTAAGCGGGGAAATATTTTTTTCAGCTAGAATTCCCTAAGAGGAACCATTGTAAATTTACCAAATTTGACTTCAAGGACACGCATTTGCCGAATGGCGATATCCGCCTTTAATTTTAGTTGTCTCTTAAATAAGGATCTTGAATTCATACCTGCTATTACAAAACCCAGATATTTAAATAAAAGCTTTGCTTTTAATCTGTTGTTACCACACATCCAAGTATACGCACTCTCTTATTAACTCTTCCAAGGCGAACTATCACCGTTTTAGATGGATACATTTTTAGTGAGAGTCCACTAATAAAGTCCTCAAAAGCTTTGAGTAGTCTTTGAAGACCTACCTTGGTTATATCAATAAGAAAGAAATCATCCGTGTAGGCCAGCCACGAGAGATGAATGTTCGCGATTCTAGGTGGGGCTAAGCCTTTGTTGGACAGAGCGAGATCAGTACCACTTACATACAGATTAAAAATCATTGGTGCCAACCTACACCCTTGACGGAGACCATTATGGATTTTGATAAAGTACCTTCTGAGTCCAATCTAACCATCATTCCAGTGTCGGAATAAATTGCCAATATTATATCCAGGAGAATCAGCGGCATTTTCAGGTTTCTTAATATCTCCCACAGAGTAGCTCTTTCAACAAGGTCAAAGGCAGAGCTTAAATCCATAGATGCTACAAAGGTCGACCTAGCACCCTTCTTCATGGATTTAGCTAGACTATTTATCATCAGACCACCGCAATCGGTACCCATATTTTTCCTAAATCCAATTTGTCTCAAGTCAAGGATTTGATTTTCTTGGATCCAGTTCTGGATATCTCTTAACACCAGGGACGAAAACAATTTAGACTCCAGGTCTGCAATGGCAATAGGCCTATAACTGGAGGGACATTGTCGAGAGCCCTTCTTAAAAATTGGGAGAATTATTGACACCCTCCATGATTGCGGAATAATTTTAGTAGTTCGAAGGTTATCAAACAAAACAAACAAAATTTTGGCCCAAATATCTGGGTCCATCTTAAACATTTTATTTGATAATTTGTTCGGTCCGGGTGCACCTGAGTTTTTAGATTAAAGAATTAAGTCTGCAATGTCCCTCTCAGTATAGTCCAATAGCCATGGAAGTTTACTTTTCGGAGTTACCAAAGCCTCACTACATTTGTTACCATACAAATTAGCAAAGTGACCCAACCACATATTTTCGTTTATAGGGTTGAGCACCTCTTTCTGACTCTTATCCATATCACTGATTAGATTCCAGAAGTTAGCAGAGTTAAATCCTTGTAAAGCTTTTAACATATCTTCACCATCTCGCTGGGATCTAAGACTACGATGTTGAATTGACCAGTTTTTATAACTGTGTCTAATTTTCTTCTTCATGACAGCCATACAGAGAATAGAGTACCCTGCTTTAGTAATGTTTCTGATATCCTTCCTCATCTGACGCTTACGCTCCCACACTTCCCTGTCAAATCTTTGGGACATTGGGCTCCTAGCAGACTTCTTACAACTAAAGGACTCCTCCATTTTAATGAGTGACCTACTAATGTAGTCTGTAAACTTAATGGACGAATATTGATCTGCCCGCTGGTAATACGAGAAACTTTCATGATCTTTGATCATAATGGCAGTAAAACTAGCATTTCTTTTCTCAGACCATCTTATTATGTTACCTACACAATTCGTTACAGGCCGTATTTGTAGGTTCTTTTTGCAGATTGTTGGACCAAAGAGTGAATTTCAATTGTGAGCATACAATGGTCACTAAAGTTATGTTCAATAGTCTAAAACTTCCCCGTACAATTGAAGAGGCCCACAGAACAAAAGATATAATCAATGATAGATTTACAGCCTCTGGCTTTCCAAGTAGGGAGATAGTTTATAAACATTTCTAATCCCCAAACCTCTGCAAAATGTGACCAAATCCTTCCCTGCAACGTGGAGTTACCTCCTGATGAGGCTAAAAAAACAGGATTAGAGATGTGAATATCACCAATTAAAGGGTCATCCAGACAGTCTGCATTCAAATCCCCTGCAATTACAATGTGCCCACCTGGATTTGCTTCCAACAAAGTATCTATTAGTGACCCAAGTTTGTATAATTCTTCCCAGAGTTGATGGTCCGGATATTCGGCGGGATTCCAGTAAACGTTAATAAACAAAAAGGCAGTATCAGCTGTGTTAAACCTCAGAATACACCCCACTACTAAAAAGTGGTGAGTAAAGACCATTCCCCAGTAATTCTGGGATTGATGTCATTCTTTACAGCAATGATGAGACCACCCTTAGGACGGACCACCCTACCTCCCTGTGCACATAATGAAGAAACAGTAAAACCCTCCCAACATAAATGCACCCTTGAACAGGATTCTTGTATGAAAACAAAGTTACATTGTGACATTCCTTCATTAAATTCACATTATGTAACAAGTCGGATGAACCTCTCGAATTCCAGCTAAGCAATTTTTAAGTTTGAAACATGCTAGAGGGACTTCCCCAGATGTTTAAGGAAATCAATGGACTCATGTAGCGACAAGGCTAACCACCGCCAGTCCTGTTTTTCCAAATGATCGTCACATATGCCTTTCTTTGGCCACAGACAGAGAAGGAGAATCCTTCACATAAGTATTATTAGTCGGCATCCTATGTTTGTCTGGCAAAGTATGAACAAATTCGAAAATGTCGAAGCCTCTGCATTGTAACTGCTCCGCCTCTTTTAGTAACAGATTTCTAACCAGTGATGATGGAATCACCAGTCGTACATAGTCTAATCTATGCCTATATATGAAGTCTACTAGCTCTATGTCTGCAGAAGAAATCAGGATTAAGTCCTTAATTTGACTCAGTAGGGATAATATGTAGGGCCTGTTTAAAGATATATTGCCAGAATCATTAAATAAAGTAGTCAGAATAGGCCTAGGTAAATCAGGACGTACCGGATCCTTTAGATCAGGCACCCGTACTTCCTGTAATTGTTCCGTTCCCCCACCCTGATTACCCACATTCAGAGGATTAATGACCTGCTTACCTCTACCCAAGTCAGCACAGTACTCCTCATAGGACCCCAGAATCTTATTGTCAAGTGATTGCCCATCCAGCAGTTGCATTGCTTCTTGTGAGTGCCTTTCTTTCAGGACCCTTATTATGGAGTGATATAACTCGTCATCCTTAGGAGCCTGCCCAGTTGCTAAATCTTTGGGTATGCCAGAGGAACATATGTCATGCTCCGATAAATTATTGGTGGTGACCTTTGATTTAAAGACATTACCAGCCAGTCCCGAAAGGACCTTCCAATCAGTGGAGCATAGGCCCGTATTTACCCTGTTGCTCAGATAGATAATTTGTAGTAGCCTTTAAATTAGAGGCAATGGCAGTCATTTCCGAGCGGACCTTGCAATCAGTATTACCTAGGCCCATGTTTACCGTAATACCAACCTGACTCCTAACAGGTACCGAAATGCCCCCAAGTTCCCCCCCCCCAGAGTTCTTCTTGCTCTCTGTCATGACTGTCCCATATCTTACTGATTTGATAATGTCATCCCCCATCGGTTGAATAATAGAATCTACAGTATTGGTATGAGTTGCTCTAGCATTAAAAATTTCAAACATAACATCACACTGATTTTTTTTTCATGATATCACATAGAGCCAAATTCCCCTCCGTGTAAGCACTCTGTGTAGATTGATCTTTGTGCTTATTCAGATTCAGGGACGAGTCCTTTATATTTACGGATTCCTTACATTGTGTTTTTTTGTGTTACGAGACAACAATCACTTCATCATCATCCATATCACAATCTCTCAGGAACTTTCTCGAGGTTTTCTTCAACGCCCCATTATTATTGTTATTTTTTTCCCTCAATTTAGCAAATTTTTTCCCTCATCTTTTAGACATTTTTGGGTCAGGAATTCCTTTTTCGTTCACTTATCGCCAGACCTAGTTTGACTATATCAGTCAACTCACTATTTATTTGATCCAAATCTGGCTCGGTTACGTCTTCCTGCGTTGTGGGAATAACAATGACCTCATCAGTTGACAGGGCAGAGATAGGGTTTAGGATTTCATAACTGACAGCACTGTTCTTAAAAATTAGACTGAGCTGTTCCGCCAATGTTTTGCCCAATAGATCAGAAAATCTAGATGGTAATAGCAAGATATCAGATGCCAAGACCTTAATAGTGTCTGTTTGCTTACGTAACTCTGAAAGCAAAAGCCTATTAAAGAGACTCATCATTACAGAAAAATCAGTCAATGTCAAATCTGACTGGTTGGTTGGAGAATTCCTGACCTGATTCTTATCATTCGTTAGAGGGTTATTAGAGAAGTCCAGCATACCATCATAATTAATAGAACTCAGTAAACTGTCTTCCCTTTCCAGACTTTGGGTCCCTGCTTCCTTGTACGCACCCAATGCCTTTGATTTATGTAGCATGTCATTAGTAATTTCTTCATCCCCAAACAACAATTGAGAAGGGTCGATGACTTCTTCCCTTGGTTTATCCAGAATGGAGCAGTCTTGCGCACACTGCAGAAGCGCCGCCTCCTCATCATTGACATCAGGCAGTGCTGCAGCGCGCGCAAGACTCGCTCTTCTTGTACTCACTGCAAAAAAGTCGGCGCCTGCTTCCTTACGAATTAATGGGAGTTAAAAGTAGGTGGCACTCACCAGATTAGAGCCCACCCCCGCCAGCCCAACAGTCACACTTTTGAATGCACTTCGGATGCGCGCACGAGATGCACGTGCACCAGTGCTTAAAAGGAAGTGGCTGTGGTTGGAGGGTGGGCAGGAGGGAGGAGCTGCAGAGAAATAGAAAGAGAGAAAGAGTTTTTAGCGCTAACTAGGAAATGCGCTTTCACTCCCACAACAGCAACAAGACCCGCGGGAAACCTGCGGTCTTGATTAGAGTAGAAACACCTATGTTCTAAGTCCAACGTTACTTTTGGTAAAGTGAAAAAGTCCTTCACAACGTTCTAACGTTTCCACAGCAGCAAAACTTCCTCTTGCAGACGGCTCTTTCGGAAGACGCAGCAAACAGGGAGACCAGCAGAAGTCCCAGCCCAACAGCCGCACTTCTGAATGCACTTCGGATGCGCGCCTCCTCCTTTATATTACCCACACACACACTTATGTCCCCCTGCCTTCTCCAGGGGTTGAATGCATACGGTGCACTGTCAGGGTATAGGATGAACCTAGAGAAGTCAGTGGCATACTTGGCGGGGACATGGAGGCAGGCAGACGGTTGTTATCCGGGGAACCTCAGGTTCAGGATACAACTAGAGGGATTTCAATATCTGGGGGTAGACATTACAGAAGATACGAAGGACCTTTTTATTAGAAACTACCTCCCCCTCTGCGATAGAATACACCTCGACCTGCAGCATTTGGGACGGTTAAACCTTTCCTGGATGGCACGTTTAAATTATATTAAAATGACGATTCTCCCCAAACTACTCTTTTGTTTCCAAATGTTCCCGACATTGGTGCCGGACGCCTTTTTTTTGGGACCTCCAGAGGGCACTCCTATGCTTTTAATATCAGGGGCAAAGCCCCGGCTGGCTTACAAGACTCTGGTCTGGCTAAAAGAGGAAGGGGGTGGGATTCCCAGACCTTATGCTATATTACAAGGACACCCAATTACAGGGAAAAAATTGGTTCAAATGGACAATACAGCCTTTGTGCCGGATACATTAGGAGATGTAGGCCCTCCAGAGAAAAATTCCATGGACGGTACGGACCTCACTTCTACTGAGAGGGTGTTGCTACAGTTTGTTTATTTATAGTGCGAGCCGGACCCGAAGGTATCAGGGCACAGGTGAAAAGAATATGTACAGCTTAGTTACAGGGGTTACAGATCAAAGGTAAGAAAAGTTTCCTCTGTGTTACAGGATGAGGGAACCAGTTCATGAGAGATCCAGTTCATGGACACGAAAGCCAGGATAGCAAGACTTTACAGAGAAAACAGAGGTGGGTCTGGGAAACTCTCTACCAGCACGACCATTGACTTGTTCTTGGGTGGATGGCCCCTGGGAGAGTCTCAACCAAGTTTTTAGCTCACTGCTCTTTTCACAGAGAAGAAATTTCCCCGCATATCAGTCTTTGTCCTGCCCAGAGGCAGTCCAGCACCGAAATGCTAGGCAATTCTCCTCTGAACAAGAGTACCACAGCAACCCCATACACGTGTTTCAGCCTAGTTGGGCATCATCCGTTAAGTAAAGCTGTGCCTCTCTAAGAGCAGTGAGCAAGGCGTCCAGGTCTGGATTCCCCTGGTAATTTAGGATGAGACCCAAAGTTACTTGGTATGCAAAACATAAGGGGGGTCTGTGAAACTCTCTACCAGCACGAACACAGCCCATTGACTTGTTCATATTTCAGTAGGCAGTTTTTGAGTTAGACATGTGTTATTCATTTTTATTTCAATTCCAATTTACTTTCTTTTGTTTTCATAATGATGTATACTTTACAAATACAATATGCTTTCTCCAAAATACAAAAAGACGCCACATTACTACAACAATTAGTTAAAAGATAACTGAAGGCATAAATCCATATGATTAAATCACAAAGCAATCAGGTTTACATTAAAACCAAAGTGAAAATTCAAAAGGTGCAAAGGAAAAATACGACATGCATTACTTACCGTAATAGCATTTCTGATGATTGTATCTTCTTAGATTCACATGCTGTGCATATGGTCCGAAATCCAGTGGTAACCGCGGAGTATTGCATCTTGTCTTTCGGGAATCGAAAGGGGACGTCGGCATAGGCGTGTCTGTAACACTATCCCTATCGTGACGTGTGTAGTAGCCAAAATCCCTCACGCGCTGAGGTGCCTCCGATTGTATTTTTTCTGCCGTGAGGGAGCCCAAGGCTATAGTGAGCGAGTACATAAAGAGAGAAAGTAGTAAGACGTCTATGTTCCTTCCACCGCGAGCGGGGAGGCAGGGAGGGCGCATTTGAATCTAAGCAGACACAATCATCAGAAATGCTATTACGGTAAGTAATGCATGTCTTCTGATGCCTGTTAATCTGCTTAGAATCACATACTGTGCATAGACTAGCGAGCAGTACCTGGAATTGAAGGTGGGTTTTGAGAAGGAACAGTAGAGAAAAGATGTCCTAATACTGCTTGTCCCACCTGAGAATCAGTCCTAGACTGAGTGTCTAGGCAATAGTGTTTTGTAAAGATGTGTACAGAAATCCAGGTTGCCGCTTTGCAAATGGACTCAAGACGAACATTTGCAATGAATGCTATGGATGCCCCAGTGCCTCGAGTAGAGTGTGCTCTAGGCTTGAAGGGCAGTTCCCTCTTAGCAAGAGTGTAATATAGTGTGATGCATTTGACAATCCACCTTGAGATAGCTGATTTAGAGACAGGGTCCCCTTCTCTACCAGCTGCCACCGAAACGAAGAATTGTTTAGTCTTCCTTAGTGGTTTAGTTCTTTCCAGGTAGAACATGACTGCCCTGTGCACATCTAGCATGTGAAGGCTTCTTTCGGCCATGTTAGTAGGGTTCTGGAACAAAGTGGGTAGTTCGATTGACTGGTTCACATGGAACTTCGAAATGAATTTAGGCGCAAACCTGGGATGTGTGCGCAGAACTACCTTATCTTTGTGGACTAAAACAAAGGGGTCTAAGACAGAAAGAGCCTGTAGCTCGCTAACCCTTCTGATAGAAGTGATATGATAGTTTATTTATATAGCGCCTATTCACAATGTGTTTCAAAGCGCTTCAAGGCAAGGGAGGGAACAAGGGAAAAAAAACAATGACATTCTTACAGGCCATGAACAGTAAGGATGTGAAATTAACTATCGTACTCGGCCTGACGACATTTCAGATAGTGCAAGAGCTAAAACATAGATAAGGAAGGTAGGGGGAGAGTGGGAAGGAAATGAAAACAGACAGGCGACTACCGTACTAGGCCTGGCGACATTTCTGGTAGAGCCGGAAAAAAAACAAGAGGTGAGGGAGAGGGGTGCAGAAAGGTAGGGGAGGAACAAAACAAGCGACTATCATATTAGGCCTGACAACATTCCAGATAGTGCTGGAGGGGGGTTTGGGGAGGAAAAAAAACAGTAAGGGGAGGGAGGAGGAGACAGACGAGGTTGCTATCATACTAGGTCCAGGGACAATTCTGACAGAGTAAGCGGATAGAAGAAAGTAAGGGGAGGAGATAGGAAAAGGTAGAAGGGAAAGGAGGAGAGAACAGAGAGTTAGCAGTCAGAAGAGTGGAGAAGCAGGAGGGGAGAGTGAATACAATTGCAGAAGTCAGTAGTAACACATAATGTTGCAAGCCAGGATACAAGATGAAGATGGGAACAGCATGATTCAGGGCCACCATGAGTACAAGATGCAAAAGAAGTTCAGCATGAGAGTTGAGAAAGGGTGACGCACCATGAATGAATGAGTCCATAAAAGTCAAATCCAGCATTGTCCACAAGACGGTGATGGTGAAACCAGAATGTATCAGGACAGACTCCTGCAGAAATAGGCTTGAGTGGGGTGAGGGGGGAGGAGGGTAGAAGAATCAAGCAAAACAGGCAACAACTGTGTGCAAGAATGGGGGGGGACAAGGGAACAAAATAAGGGGGACCAGAGGGAGTAACATAAATTGGTGCATGCCTACCTGCTGTCTGAGCAGGGGGTCAGGCCCTGGGTCCTCCTGGTCCGAACAGGTCCAAACAGGAATTCCCCTTTTCTTCGTCTGCCCTTCGCTTAGGACGCCCAGGCGAGACACAGCCTTGATCTAATAGTTAGGAGCAGGAAGGAAGAGGCAGGGCTAAGAAGGTGGGTGGTGCTTGCTAAGTGGTGAAAAAGAACGGCAAACAGGAAGGCACCAGGTGGGCGTGGCTTGCTAAGTGGTGAAAAAGAGCAGCAAACAGGAAGGCACCAGGTGGGCGGGGCTTAGGCCAGGTGACCTAGAGCCACTTGCACCTGCTCCCCATCTGCAAAGGAAAAGAGGCTGGAGGGCTCCTTAAGTGAGGAAAAAGAGCGGCAGGCAGGAAGACACCAGGTGGGCGGGGCTTAGGCCAGGTGACCTAGATGCACTTGCACCTGCTCCCCATCTGCAAAGGAAAAGAGGCTGAAGGACTCCTTAAGTAGGGAAAAGGAGCGGCAAACAGGAAGGCACCAGGTGGGCGGGGCTTGCTAAGTGGTGAAAAAGAGCGGCAAACAGGAAGGCACCAGGTGGGCAGGGCTTGCTAAGTGGTGAAAAAGAGTGGCAAACACGAAGGCACCAGGTGGGCGGGGCTTAGGCCAGGTGACCTAGATCCACTTGCACCTGCTCCCCATCTGCAAAGGAAAAGAGGCAGGAGGGCTCCTTAAGTAGGGAAAAAGAGGGCAGGCAGGAAGACACCAGGTGGGCGGGGCTTAGGCCAGGTGACCTAGATGCACTTGCACCTGCTCCCCATCTGCAAAGGAAAAGAGGCTGAAGGGCTCCTTAAGTAGGGAAAAGGAAGGGCAAACAGGAAGGCACCAGGTGGGCGGGCCATGCTAAGTGGTGAAAAAGAGCAGCATACAGGAAGGCACCAGGTGGGCGGGGCTTGCTAAGTGGTGGAAAAGAGTGGCAGGAAGGCACCAGGTGGGCGGGGCTTAGGCCAGGTGGACATAGATCCACTTGCACCAGCTCCCCATCTGCAAAAGAAAAGAGGCTTATAGCCACTAGGAAGGCCGTCTTATAAGTCAGGTCTTTCAGACTTGCTTTATGCATAGGCTCGAAGGGAGCTCCCATGAGCCTGGTCAAAACCACATTCAGATCCCATTCAGGGGCTGGGTGAGAGATGGAAGGATAAATCCTCTTAACCCCTTCCATAAAGGCTTTAATTACTGGTATTTTTCCGCCACAATACTTTTTGTTGTGATGTGGTGTAGGCTGACAGAGCAGCCAGATGAACCTTTAGGGAATTGAAGACTAACCCAGAGTCCAACAGGTGGGTTAGATACAACACAATGTGTGAGGGTGAGCAATCAATGGGATTGACACCCTTGGAATTGCACCAGATGACAAAACGTTTCCATTTGCTGGCATAGCAATAACGTGTATTAGGTTTTCTCGCTTCCCTGAGTATGTCCATGCATCTCTCAGGGAGTTGCAGGTGTCCAAACTCTATGATCTCAGAAGCCAGGCTGCCAGGTTCAGAGTTTGTGGGCATGGGTGTAGGGTCTCCCCCTTGTCCTGAGACAACATGTTGTATGGGCATGGCAGCTTCACTGGTGGGGAGAGGGACATTTCCATCAGGTGCGGGAACCAGGTTTGGCGGGCCCACATGTGGGCTACCAGTATCATGGTATCTGGTTCCTGGTGCATCTTGTGCACTATCTTGTTGAGAAGGGGAGTCGGGGCAAAAGCGTAGACAAAAATTCCCAGACCAAGTTATCCAGAGACCGTTCCCCTTGGATCGGTTCTGGGGGTACCTGAAGGCGTGGTCTTGGCACTGGGTGTTCTCCTGAGTAGCGAACAGGTCGATCTCTGGGAAACCCCATTCTGCGAAGACGTTTGACAGAATGTCTTCGTGCAGTCGCCATTCGTATTCTTCTGGCAGAGGAAAATCTCTGCTGAGTACGTCTGCCAGAAGATTGAGTTCCCCTGGAACATGTTGGGACAACAAAAACATCTTGTGTTTGAGAGCCCATATCCAAATGTTTTGGGACAGCTTGGATAGCCCTGGAGAGTGAGTGCCCCCCTGTTTGTTCAGGTAATACATTGCTGTAGTGCTGTCGGTTAGGATCAGCACGGTCTTCCCTTGCAGTTGCATCTGAAAGGCTTTCAATGCTTTTACCACCGCTAGTAGCTCCAGTAAGTTTATATGGTTGGACACTACTTGAGGGGACCACACTCCGTGTGCTGTCTGCTGAAGCAGGTGAGCTCCCCACCCCGTGAGAGATGCGTCTGTCGTGAGAGTGGCTTCCACTGCAGGGGTGGTGAAGGTCTTCCCCTTCAGGAGGTTTTCTCTTGACCACCACTGCAGAGAGAGAACGAGGGCTGGTGAGACAACTAACAGATCTTCCCATTGTCCGCTTGCCTGGCAGCACTGGCTGTTGAGCCACTTTTGCATGGGAGGAATGCGCAGCCGCGCGTGGGGAACCAAGTATATACATGACGCCATCATCCCTAGCAAACGCATCGCTTTGTGCACCGTCACCTCCCGACTGGATACATATTGACGAATCTGAGAGAGCATGTTCTGAACCCTCTCGCTGGAGGGTTGAAAACCCCAGGCTGAAGAGGAGACCTACTATTTTTTGGGTATTTGAAAAACAAGCGTCGAACGAGTCCCCGTAATGAGCCAGTCGTCGAGGTAAGGGTAAACTGGGACTGATAGTCTGCGCAGGTGTGCTGCTGCCACTGCCAGGACTTTGGTAAACACCCTTGACGTCGAGGCGATGCCGAAGCGGAGAACCATGAATTGGTAGTGTTTGGCCTGGATCATGAACCTTAGGTATTTTCTGTGCGCTGGCAACATTGAAATATGAAAGTATGCATCTTTCATGTCCAATGTTGCCATGAAGTCCCCCTGTTTCAGCAATGGGATCACCTCCTGCAGTGTTACCATGTGAAACTTCTGGGGTTTTATAAACTTGTTCGCTGGGCGCAGGTCTAGAACAGGACGCATGGTGAGATCCTTTTTGGGTACCAGGAAGTACACTGAATAAATACCCTTGTTTACCTGAAGAACAGGGACGGCTTCTATGGCGTCCTTTCCCAGCAGTGCTTCCACCTATTGGATCAGGATCTCCAGCTGGTCCGGTGAAAGGCGCGGTGAGCGCGGCGGTCTGAACTGTGGAGGTCGGGCAAATTCCACGCAATAACCGTGGGCGACCGTCTTTAAGACCCACTGGTCGGAAGTTATCCCCTCCCATGCCTTGAGGAAAGATGTTAATCACCCCCCGACCGGGGAGACATGGGAGGGGACCTGGACTTGGTGGTCATTTCTGACCAGAGGCCGTGGCTCCTCTGGGATTGGGGCCCCTGGCTCTACCTTTGCCGCGTTTTTGACCCCTTGAGGGGTAGTAAATAGGTCTTGCAGATGATTGATTTGTGTTGAAGTTACCTGTGCTGTAGTTGTTCTGACCAGCACGGGCTTGCCCTCGGAAGGACCGCCGAGAATTATTACCCCGCTGGGAGGAGGGTTTCTGTGCAATTTGGTGCAAGGATCTTATTGTCTCATGCTCCTTCTTGGCTGTCTCCAACGCTTCATTCACTGCTTTCCCGAAGAGGTTAGTCTCCTCAATGGGTTTATTAATGAGGGAGGCCCGAGTCTCTGGTCTGAAGCCCGACGTACGCAGCCATGCGTGTCTTTTCAGAAGAGTACCTTGTGCAAGAGACCTGCCTGCTGTTTCTGCAGTGTCCGGGGTGTTCTTCCCCACATTCTGGTTAACCAGTCTTCCCTCAGAAACGATGGCGAGAAGCTTTGTTCTGGCGGGTTCAGGAACCTCCTGGAGGCCTTCTTGGAGTAAGTTCCATTGGGCATCAGCATAGCTTGCTAATAACGCAGTATTATTAGCAACCCGAATGGTGTATGCAGCTGCTGACGTGACACGTTTGCCCAGGGCATACAACCTTTTAGACTCCTTGTTCGGTGGTGATTCTCCCGTGTCAAGGGGTACCCCTGCTCTCTTTCGAGAGGTAGTCACTACCAGTGAGTCTGGGATGGCGTGCCCTTTTATATACAGAGAGTCAGAGGGGGAAGGCCAAAATAGTTTTTCGACTCTCGGGTTCACTGCCCGTGTCTGAGCAGGTGTGACCAATGAGGGAGCTCCCCGTCTCTTAACAGAGTTAAAGAGGGGAATGGATTGACTCGCCAGAGGTTTTTCCTTAATAATATCCTCCCCGAAACCCTGCTCCGGTACCGCCTCTTGAGTGGCAATTTTGAAGTACTCAGCTGCTTTTTTCAACATGGAGTTGAAAGCCATTTGGTCATCCACAGGGGAGGCCTGGCGAGCCGGGGTGGACGGAGGAGCGTCTAGGCACAAAATATCAGTGTCCTGACCTTGCTGTGTCCAAGGGTCTTGACCTTCATGCTGGGTTACCTCCCAGTTGTCCGTCATATCCTGTTGATCTTCCTCATAGTGTTCGAGAAAAGAAGCTTCTTCTTCTTCATTATAGATGTCTCTATATGTGTCCATATGGACCACGTCTTTTTGTTGGAAAACATGAGACTGAACTTCTTGAACATGAGGTGTTAGGGTCTACCTGAGCCCTTTTCGGGGGAGGATGATCAGAAGAACCAATAATCTGTTCCAGCCGATCCATGTAACCCTCTAATTTTTCTGTAGTCCACTTAGAGGACCCAAACGGGCCTACACGAGGAGATACGACGTTCTCCGCATTGTGGCGTCGCGAGGAACCTCTCAGGTTGTCGGAGAGAGGCTCCTGACTATCTACGTAAGTCTCATCGGAATCGAGGATCAAATCCGTCAAAATCTTTTCCGCGGCTTGGCCCATAACTTTAGGCAGAACCAGAGTAAGGCCCACCGCCACTGCGATTCTTCCGATGCTACTCTGGATAGTCGCCGAAGCGTCGGGAGACAAAGACTCCGATGATTTGTCGGCAGTAGAAATACCATCCACGGCACCAGGAGGCCTAGCGGTCGGTTTTCCAGGTAGAGGCCTAGCCGTAGTTTTCGGGCCTACTGAGGCCTTGGAAATCGTTGAAGTGTCGGGCTCCCGAACTTCGACACGTGTGGGTTTTGGAGTAGTGCTCTTGGTTTGTTTTGATTGCCCAGTCGCAATACGCTGCTGCGGATGCGGGGAAGGCTTTGGATCTGAGCGATCCGGGGGAACTGTTGAAGTTTTCGGCAGCCCTGCTGGCTCTTTCGCCTTTTTTCGACGAAGGCGTCGAAATTGGCGTAGGGGTAGTGTGCTTAGTGCGATGCGCGTGTACGCCCCTGTCGCCGGGTGTAGTCCCTGTAGCAAGACCAGAGTCGAGCCTGGAAGGGTCAGGGACGGGCGTGGCGGACTTAGAAGTGTCCACCTCAAGGTCTATGACATCCGCGTTGGACGTTTGGTCATCCAAAGTACCCCTGTCACTTTCGGCTGCCGTTGCGGTGTGGGAGGGGGCCTCCACGCATGACATACCGTACGTGGCCCACCGCTTTACACAGCGCTCCTTAAGGGTCTTAGGCCGAAGGAGTTTGCACGCCGCACACCGCTTCTCGTTGTGCTCTAAGGGGAGACAGGCATTACACGTCCAGTGTTCGTCCTTCCAAGGATATCTGACCCTACACTTAGGCCAGAATCTAAAAGGAGTCCTTTCCATAGCAAAAGGGAAGGATGACCAGACCGAAAGGGAAAAGAGGGGAAAGGAGGAAAGACATACTAAACAATATGGCCACCCCGACCCCCCTCTCCCTACTGTATAGGTCGGCCAGAGGGCCCGACCAGGTGGAAATCCGGTGCCGGATCTTGGGTGCCGAAATCCACAGCCGTAGACGATTCCCCCATAGTCTTCGTCCAAGATGTTCTTATTGGTGAAGTGGCTTAACGGGGAATAAACCGACAATTTGGTAAAGATAAACAATGTCTCTAGTAAGAGCTCTGCTATAGGCCGACCAGTTATCTGGGCGGAAAAAAACAATCTGAGGGACCTCGGCGCGTGAGGGATTTTGGGTACTACACACGTCACGATAGGGATAGTGTTACAGACACGCCTATGCCGACGTCCTCTTTCGGTTCCCGAAATACAAGATGCAATACTCCGCGGTTATTACTGGATGTAGGACCGTATGCACAGCATGCGATTCTAAGCAGATTAGCAAGCATCAGAAACATAATGTCACATAATATCAGACTCAAGGCACATTAACGTCACCCTTTATCACAAAAAGCAATCTTTTCACCCTATGCTATCAAAAGGTAATTCTAGTTCTTCTTCCCATGCCAACTCTATTTGAATGTATTCGAAAATATAGTTTGCTATTGACACTTATACACTTATAAAGAAGTGCAGCATGCGTGAAACAACTCGATAAATCCAACAATAATATACATCCAAAACTATTTTGACCATGGATTAGTGTTCCTATTCAGCTTTTAACAAGTCTGTAGGGTCTACGTCGCCACATTAGTAGGCCAGAATGTAACACATTCCACTCTGTATGTTCAGAAGAGTAGTTAAGTTCAAATTCTACTTGTGTTGGTAATAGTTTAAAGAAGATATTCAACAAGGTTTCTAGGTAAGTGAATTGTGTTCTTATCTTTCAGAAAATACTACCCAGGTTTGGCGACCAAATGGCAGAGGAATGGAAGATTAGGATTCAAAGTGACTGGTTCCCAATGTTATTCTATAGAGAATCAGTGGGCTGGAGGGGAGGGGGGCAAATGCACTGCGCTTACTCCCCCTCGACCCCCTGACTCTGATTTTCCCAGAATACTTGATGGGCCGACTAGGGGGTGCTGGAGGTCGAGTTTCCTGCCCTTGTTTCCGCTGAGAGGTGCCCAGGAGCTGTGGGTGCAAGGATTCTTCTGCTCAGGACCAGATGCAAGATGCGACCCCTGGTGATGAAGAACTGCAAGATTCACTGATGCAGACCTCTTCAGGACACTTCACAGGACGGGCGAAGGCGGGTTCCAGCAACGGTATCTGCGCACAGACGATGACGGGCGTCCTTCCAGTTGTGGATGAAGAAGCTTCACAGGGAAGGCGACTTGTACCGAAGGATGGCGACCACCGAAGTTCCGGGTGCAACCGTAGAACGTTGAGACTTATGGTGAGGAAGCCCACAAGAGAGCAGGTCAGTCCACCATGTGGTCCAGGGACACAGCCGAAGGCTCAGGGTGGATGGGTCCTTGAGAAGGTGTTGAAACTAGTTGGTTCCACTAGTTCAAATGCTGAAGCAGAGATCAGATACCCAAACAGGGCTTCACCGGGCCGGACACAGGAAGGGAGGACATGCCTCTTCGGAAGACCGACACACACACCTTCTCCTATGTCTGACCTACCACACAGGGTTGTGATGAATCCAATGGAGTCATCCTTGATACCCCGGTGGCGACCGCCTCCCATATGGCCAGGGAAAGGCAGTCACTACCTGATCCTGACCCTGGGGGGTGGCTATATGAGGGAGGATCACATGACAGGAGACAACCTCCAGGAAGACAGCATGGCTGGTTGAGACATGGTATCCTCTGTTTTCCCTTGAAGATAATCCTCTCATAACCAATACCCTGATGGCCTATTGCCATACCCCTACTCCTTGCCTTTGAAAGAATTTATTTATTTATATTTATACAGCGCGCAAGAAGCCCAGGGGCATTGAGGCGCTGTTACTTGCAATAACTTAGTTACACGGTACAGGCATGAAAGCGATTGATAACACATTATGAATACTACAAGATATCATACTGTTGTTACAGATATTGCATTGGGACGTATATTACAACATATATGATAAGTATTCGTGCTGGCGTGTCGGGTCTTATGAGAAGAGGGTAGTTTTCAGAGTTTTGCGGAAGGTGGTGAGGGAGGCCTCCCCTCTGATAGTGGGAGGTAGGGCATTCCAGTGAGTGGGCGCTAGATAGGGGAAGCTGGATCCGCCCGCTTTTACTCTTTTTACTAGTGGTACCGAGAGCATGTTGGTGTATGGTGATCTGGTTGGCCTGGTAGTGGAGACGGGGTGGATCCTTTGAGAGAGGTATGCTGGAGCAGTGAGGTGAATGCACTTGTGGGTCAGTGTCAGGGCTTTGAATACGATCCTTTCCTTTATTGGGAGCCAGTGGGCTAGTTTTCTGGCTTCAGAGATGTGTTCTCTTTTAGCAATGCCTTGGGCTGCCCGGAGAGCATTGTTCTGTATTACTTGTAGTCTCTCTAAGTTTTTGTTGGAGGTTCCTAGAAAGAGTACGTTGCAGTAGTCTAGCCTAGAGCCGGTGATGGCTCTGGCTATGTTGGTGCAGTTCTCTTTGGAGAGAAAGGGTCTGACTGCGTTGATAAGTTTGGCATGATATGCAGCTGCTGAGGCTATTGCACTGACTTGTCTATCCATGGATAGGCTGGAGTCCAGGTAGATTCCCAGACTTTTGACAGAGTCGGAGACCGGAATTTTAATGGAGTCAATGGTGAAGTGGCTGAATTGGGCATCTAGATTTTTTAGTGTGTCGGGGAAACCTACCAGGAGGAGTTCTGTCTTGTCAGAGTTGAGGCATAGACCGTTGTCTGCCATCCAGGCTTGGATGGTGTTGTAGAGGTTGTTGAGGGTCAGGGAGTCAGTGTCATAGTTCCCTGTGAGAGTGAGGAGGACCTGCGTGTCGTCGGCGTAGTTGGTGTAGGATATGCCCATAGCGTCGAGGATGAGGAAGAGGGGTCGTGTGAAGATGTTGTATAGGGTGGGGGAGAGACAGGAGCCTTGGGGTACACCACAAAGTATAATGGTTGGTGATGCGGCGGCTAGGTCAGAGAATACCTGCATGGTTCTGTCTTGTAAGAAAGAGGTGATCCAGGCTGTGGCCTCTGGGGAGAATTTGGCAGTGGAGGAAAGGTGGTGGCATAAGACACTATGATCCACGAGGTCGAAGGCCGCGGATAGGTCAAGGAGTAGGAGAAGTGCTGGTTTACCCAAGTCTCTAGCATCGTCCATCTGGTTTTTCAGGTCAAGTAGGGCGGTTTCGGTCCCGTGTCTGGGGCGGAAGCCAGATTGCCGGAGTCCAAGGAGTTTGTTCTCTTCAATGAAGTGCTGGACCTGCAGGTAGGCTGCTTTGTCCAGTATTTTGAGGAGGAATGGGACAGTGGTGATGGGTCTGTAATTGTTGGGTGAGGTGGGATCGAGAGTTGGCTTTTTCAAAAGAGGGCGTACCCAAGCTTCCGTAAGGGAGGCGGGGACTTTCCCTGTGGTCAAGGAGGCATTCACAAAGGCTGTTAGGAAGGGAGCTAGCGCTTCCGTGCAGTCTTTGATAATGGAGGCTGGGCATGCATCGCCTTTGCAGTTAGAGGGTTTGATGTTCCTCATTATGTTGATGATGTCTTTTTCCTGAATGGGTTTGAAGGAGAAGGGTAGGGGGGATCCGGGGCAGGTGGTGGGGAGGGGATATGCTTATTGGGTAAGGCTTGTTTAGTCGCTAGTATTTTGTTTTTGAGGAGGCTTAATTTGGTTAGCATGGCCGTTTGTATTTCATCACACCAGTCTTTGTCTTTGATGAAATTCTGGGGGGCGGGAGTGGGTGTCTCGAGCTCCCTGAAAATGGCAAAGATTTCTTTTGTGCTAGATTGGGCTTACAAGATTCTGCATTCAAAGGATTTGGCCTTTGCTTGGGTGATTGCCTTTTTGTATTTGGTGGATAGGGCTTTAAAGATCATCTTGTCTTTTTCAGAGTGGGATGTTTGCCACTGTGTGAGTGCAGCTTTTTTCTCATTTCGGAGTGTGAGGAGGTCAGGGGTGAACCAAGAGTTGGAGTGGTAGTGGGTTTGGATTTGCGAGGTTTGAGAGGGGCAATGGAGTTGATAGCTGCTTTAATGGCAACATCATAGGTTGTTGCGAGTGTTTCTGGGTCTGATGAAAAAGGTGGTCTGAAGGCTGGGCCTTGGAGAAAGGGCAGTAGCCTTTCCTTCGTGAGCTGGCGGGAGCTTCTGGCGAGGCAGGGTGGGAGCGGTTGAGGTGAGGGGGCAGCAGGGGAGCTAGTGGTGAGGATGCTAAAGGTGATGATGTGGTGGTCAGACCATGGGGTGGGATTGTTTCCTGTGATGATGAGTGGGCAGTTGTGCTGTGCTATCCAGTCGAGTGTTCTGCCCTGGGTGTGAGTTGGGCTCAGGATGGTGTTCTTGTAGCCTAGAGCATTGAGGGAAGAGTCAAGGGATTTGGCTGCTACGTCCTTGCTATCCCGGAGCCCAAGGTTGACATCCCCAAGGAGAATGGCTTTAGACTGTTTTTTGAGGTTGTCAGAGAGGAGGTGGATGAGAGAGGTTTGAAAGTCTCCTGTTGGGCCTGGAGGGCGGTAGACAGTGTGTACAGTAATGGTGCAGTGGGGAGAGAGGGTTATTTTGACTTGGAGGTAGTCGCTGTTGTTGTTGGTCAGGGATTTCTCTACCTTTCTGATAGAGAGGCAGTCTTTGGCAATAATTGCTACACCTCCACCTTTGGAGAGGCGATCTTGTCTAGTAATGGAGTAGCCAGGGGGTAGGGCGAGGGAGAGCGCGGGCTGGAGGCCTCATATAGCCATGTTTCTGAGATCATGAGTAGATCCAAGTCCTGGGAGGTTAGGAGGTCGTGGATGTCTAGAGCGTGGGCACTGATGGACCTAGCGTTAATCATGGCGCATTTCAGGTGGGGTTCAGTAGTGGCTGGGGGGGGTTCATGATGAAAGAGGGTGAGGTGGAGGGGGGGGCTGCGCTCTGGGTGTTAGGGGAGATACACAACACAGATTTGCCACTGGGGGGTTCATTTTCAGAGGTAGTGGACACATGTGGCATAGCATTTGGCACAATAGCATTCAAAATGGTGGTAGAAGAATTGCATACCGCAGGTTTTACACTGGGGGGCTCATTTTCAGAGGTAGTGGACACATGTGGCATAGCATTTGGCACAATAGCATTCAAAATGGTGGTAGAAGAATTGCATACCTCAGGTTTTACACTGGGGGGCTCATTTTCAGAGGTAGTGGACACATGTGTCATAGCATTTGGCACAATAGCATTCAAAATGGTGGTAGAAGAATTGCATACCGCAGGTTTTACACTGGGGGCTCATTTTCAGAGTTAGTGGACACATGTGGCATAGCATTTGGCACAATAGCATTCAAAACGGTGGTAGAAGAATTGCATACCGCAGGTTTTACACTGGGGGGCTCATTTTCAGAGGTGGTGGACACATGTGGCATAGCATTTGGCACAATAGCATTCAAAATGGTGGTAGAAGAATTGCATACCGCAGGTTTTACACTGGGGGGCTCATTTTCAGAGGTAGTGGACACATGTGGCATAGCATTTGGCACAATAGCATTCAGAATGGTGGTAGAAGAATTGCATACCGCAGGTTTTACACTGGGGGGCTCATTTTCAGAGGTAGTGGACACATGTGGCATAGCATTTGGCACAATAGCATTCAAAATGGTGGTAGAAGAATTGCATACCGCAGGTTTTACACTGGGGGGCTCATTTTCAGAGATGGTGGACACATTTGTAGTCATATTCGTTATGGGGGCAGTACAGTAATACGAAGAGTTAAGTACTTTGTTGGTCGCTGTGATGGTGGTACATGTAGTGGATGCAGGCTTTGAGGTTTTGCGGGGGAGCCTGGCCTTATCAGCGAGTATAGAGGGTTGTACAGTGCGTGAGCATAGATTATGGGTGCTTGTGGGGATGGGCTGTGAGTTGATGTCGGTTTGCAATGTACGTGCGCGCAACCTGATGCGCCTTGAGGTACAGCCTTGGATAGGGAGAAGCTTGCAGGGGTGGTGCTTCTTACCTTCTAGGCACGGCATCAGAGTTGGGCACACGGCAGACGAGCAGCGAAGAGCTGCAAAGAGCACAGGAGGCCTTTTCTCCTGGCCTTCTCTCGTCGGCTTCGCCTCTCGGTATGGAAAAGATTGTTCACCAAAGTATACAAACCAAGCTCCCAACTTTGGCCTACCATGTGGAAGTAATGAGAATGCCTTTATCAGTTCTATCTATTCATCACCCTGAACCTCTTTATCCTCCAGGCATGTTGCAAGTGATTATCCAAACTCTTTATGAAGCATCAATAATATACGCCGTGTCCCAGAATCCTCTGAGTACTGGAACGAGGAAGAGGAGAAAAGCAGTGCAGAGCGAAAGAGGCTTTCTATGAGGGGACGAGCTGCAGGTACACCGGTAGAGCAGAAGAGACTCCTTGGCATTCACTGACTGTAAAAAGCAGACCCTTACCTGCGGGGGCCCAATCCGAAACCGGCATGCTGAAGGTAAGCTCGGGAAACGGAAAGACGCTGAGAAAGCAGCCACACAGGGAAAACAGGAAGAGTACCTTCACTGAGTGACCGCAAATGAGCCAGAGAATGCCAAATCAAGCTAGCAAGTCAACCCAAGGATAGTGGGGACCATGTGGCGTATCGGCGGGCACCCCAAATGCAAATAATAGTATAACAGGCTAAAGAACAAGAGAAAACAGAGAGAGTATTTATAAAAAGGGAAAGTGAACTAAATCTAAAGCCCCTACCAGTATGTGAATGCATGGAACACAAATACATGGAAGCCCAGAAGCAAATGGTATATCAAAAGTATATATTGTTCAACTAAGTGGACATACAATTGTGGAAGTGGATGAATACAAGAAGTCCTGACATAAAAGTATACCAGGCAATTTCAAGTGCATGAATATAGGAAGTCCTGGCAGGAGAGTATACCAGGCAAGACAAGTGCATAAGAAGTCCTGGCAGAAGAGTGCACCAGGCAACCACAAGGGTAAAATATACAAGAAGCCCTGGCAAGAGAGTATACTGGGCAATTTGCAAATGTGTGAAACCTAGAGGTCCTAAGCAAAGACATTAGGACTGTAAAGGCCAGACAAACAGGAGCAAGACTCTGGCCACAGAACTTTGAAGTGAATGGCACTTTAGAACTGTGTGAGAGTAACAGTGCCACTGTGGGCCCAACAAACACAAGTATTTGTCGTATAAAGACTTGTTTATGATAAAGAGTAATCCGGGAGAAGGGAGTCACATTCTGGAACCACAATTCTTTATCCCTGAAGAACTTTTTGAGTTGGAGCTACTTATATTTTCTGTATCAACACTTTCTTTCAAAAGGCATCAAAGAGTGAAGACATTTCCCTTTCACCTTTATGTTTGGTTTATAGTGTGAGGGTCAGAGTAGAACATTTGGACACAAGGACATCTTGCTTTAGACATCCTGACACAAACTGTTCCTTAGTTTTGGTTTAGGTAGGGAATATCCTCTTAGAGCAGGGTCTAAGAGGCCTTTTCCCTACCTCTTTTGTTTTAATAAAGGTGTATAACCATATACCATGGCTAACTTGTGTCAGAGTTTCATTCCTGACTCTTCACAGGGTATATGGTGAATGTTTTACTGCATTTTGATTTCACTTTACATGCTAGTTTCATTGCTTTACTTGATTTAACTGTGGTTACTTTGTTTTAGTGTAAAGTACACATATTCTCACTGGAAGATTACCGATTGTGTAAATATATGTGTGCTTAAGAGTACTGAGTGATACAAGTTTTTCTTAAGTTTTACCTCCTCCGTATTCCAAAGCCCAATAATGTGTATATTTCTGTACTTTTGCGTAGACTAGGATTTCCTCTGGTTCTATTGTGGTTAACTCTTACGACACACTATCCCAATGGCTCCTGAAGTCTGTCTTACTGCTCTGCTCAAGTTACAGAGTTCAGCAAGCCTAAGTGTCGATAACCATGTTCTCAGACTAGACTGGCCTTTCAGAGCCCTCCCCCACAGGACTAGTTCTGAAAATCCATCTGAACACCAAGCTCCAACAAATACTTTCTAATGCCTCTCAGAATTGTCACTGTTGTGGGTCTTGATGCTGCTCTGTGAACTGTTGAAAGGTTTTGATTCTTATTTCCTTCTCGATGCAAGACTACCTTCAAATGTATGGCTTAAACCTTCAGCCACAGATCGTCTAAATGTCATTAGACATTTCCTAAACTTAAATCCCTTCCCTAGGTAAGTACTTTTTTCCTGGTCATCTCTCACTTCTCTGTAAGCCAGTACCATTTGGTATAGTCGCAAGGCATTGCCTCCCTGATTGCTTCTTGACTACAGGTGCTCAGGTCCCGCTCCACCAACCCTTTGTTATTTATCTATCCTTCCCTGAATGTATTCAATTAATTGCTGCAGCCCACAGATGCCAATAGCATCCCTGTTTAAAATCGATCAGGAGCCTTACCTGGAAAAACATTCCAATTTAGCATAAACTTCCCACAATGCCTCACAGTTCAATGGTTTCAGCTAACAACCCCCTCAAACTGATAAAGAACATGAGAATACAACCAATCTATGAGGAAAGGCATGGCACACCACCTAGTAGGCACTGATGACACTGCCAGGTTGCAGTGTGAGGGTAAGCACAGTGAAATTGATCTGATGGGTACAATATGCTAAGATACTTGTTCAAGCACTGTGTAAGACTGACCCACAACTAGGCTGCAGTGATTATCCTTTAGTTTGCCTGAATCTCCCAGGAGTAAACATGGCAGAGCCTTCAGGAGGACTGCAGGGTGACAAAGGTGCAGTAGAACAGGCAAAAATACAGGAACACAAAATATCAAAAGACCCATGCAATGCATTCCTAATATAAAAATATGCAAGGATGAAAAATGCTGTGTTTAACGGTTAGGTGACTTCTTAGGAATACAGTTATTTTGGAGGAGCATAGAGAACTTTAGGTGAAGTCCCTCACATGCTCAGGAGTTCTTTCCTTGGGTTCAAAAACGAGTTGAAGAAGGGCAGGATCAACATCTGACAAACACCAATTCAGACACCAATTCAGAGTGGGATGTTTCTACTTTAGCCAGCTCAGTAAGTAGATGACCTCGGGTCGTGTGGTCTCTGTCCCAAGTCAGATCTATGAAAAACCATAGTGCCACTTTCAGTCTGACATACGCTTTACAGGGTAATCTGCCGTTTTAGCATCACATGTAATGGGGTGTTAATGCTGATACCAACAAACGAACACGAGTACTTACTGAGCCACTGCTCCGCGGCACGTTCTTGCTGCTTAGTCGTGCATGGCCTCTCGCTCTCTGCGTCACTGTCTGTTCTAAATAAATAACGTGCAGTTACCGATAGCATGTTGCATGTCACGTAGGTTTACGTGTCTGCGTCCTGCACCTCTATACCGTCCTATGGGTAACCATTGTGGCCGTATTGAATGACCCACACGGGTAAGAAAAATGATGTAAGTTGAGCACGTCAAAGGCCTCTACTTCCACGGTGCTCGGTGGTATCATGTATTATTTCACACTGAGGCACGAGTAATAGAATGGTGTAATCCCACATAGTGGGCAATTATACGTGAGCTCAATTAACAGGTATCATGTTCTACTGCACTGTTGGATTCGCCTCACGTCCCACATGCGCAGTGACTTGAGTTGAGTCACTGTTGAATAAAGGGCCCGCCCTGCTAGAAGGCGGGCAGTTCCAGGCACGAGCCCATACAGGTGTGTTGTGCCATTTTGCGAGCTCCTGCATCACCTCAGCTGGGAAACCAATGCAGACCCTGTTTGTTCCTCTCTCCCCCGGCAGCACCGGCAGGGAGGAACATCACACTGGTGACAAGAGGAGGGAGTGAATTACACTCACAAGCTTTTAGGCCTTAAATCAGCCTATGATACAGGCACATTTTCGGAACACACTGTGGGGGTGCCATCTCCCAAACCCCCCAAAAAAATAAAAATTAAAAACAAAATGTTCTCCAAAGTCAATCATCCACGAAACAGCGCACGGTGGAATCCACTGTGGAGATTTCTTTTCTTCTTTTGACCTGCAACAGTGTATAGGGAGCCACTGTACCACCCAGGGGGACAGCCAGGAGCAGTCAAGTCTATGGTGCCATGCCAAAGGATTGGCAAACAAAGGTGAGGAAGGATCCATTGCTGCCCACACACATGGGGTGAACACAGCGCCAAGACAACATGTCGACTGGCATTTCCACACCCAGACCCAGCACACCATCAAGGATAGCTGTTTCAGTGACGCCGCTGGCGCCGTCCCCTCCACCTCATGGAGGCACCACAGCTGCATTGGGGCCTTTAGAACCCTACACTGATCCATCATCAGTGGGGCCCTGCTGGATGCTATGGATTCAAATGTTCGAGATGGCGATGGACTGCAAGGACGTCACAACTCCTAGGAAGAAGAGGAGGTCACACCTTCTGCTCAACGTGGGTGACGAGGTCCTGTGAATTTTCAACACGCTTGTCATTTACGATGGCGCAGACATATACCAACTGGCCAAAGATGCCTTTACAGCACATTTCATGACACAGTTGAATCCGGACTACAAAACCTTCAAATTCTGCACCGCAGTACAGATGGAGGATGAAACACTGGACGCCTACCACACAAGGCTCAGGAAACTAGCACTCGTGTGAATTTGACAACGTTGAAAAGGAAATAAGGCTCCAGATCATCAACAGCATGCACTCGGAGAAACTGTGCAGAATGGTGTTGGGTGAAAAAAAAGGCACCACCTTAGCCACGATCGATCCTTGAATATGGACGCCAAAGAGAGCTGTCGCAAGCAAGGGCAGCACACATGGGCACCATGCTACAGA
This sequence comes from Ambystoma mexicanum, assembly GCF_040938575.1. Lineage (NCBI taxonomy): Eukaryota > Metazoa > Chordata > Amphibia > Caudata > Ambystomatidae > Ambystoma > Ambystoma mexicanum. The sequence goes on along the minus strand of NC_090923.1, from coordinate 1,340,564,036 downwards.
AGCTCCAACTGGCGCCAATGACAACAGTGATAGCACAGATCTCCAGGCACTTCAATGAGGCAATCAAATTCACTGCGGTGGCAACCAAGAATCCCAGGGCCTATCGAGTGCAGATGGTGAGGTGGAGCACAACACGGAAGGGGAAACTGCACAGCGCGGGGTCCCACGTGTGGGGCATGTGGCCGGAAAGAGCACTATGCACGTTTCTGCAGATCCTCAGGGCAGCCTCAATGCCCACAACTGCAATAAGCTAAATCCTTCTCCAAGAAAAAGAAGCAGGCGGATACGCGTCGCATAGCGGCCGACAACAACTCGTCGACAGACGAATCTGGAGATGACAATGGCGACACAGTGAAGGATGTGGGGACTGGGAGAACGAAGAGGAGGAGCGAGGTCCATCTGATCTCAGCACTTAATTACAGAAGCACGGAGCCGAGAAAGAAACAGAGAAGACACAAATTCATTGTGTCCATGCACAGCCAAGAGACACTCATGACGATAAACACCGGAGCGTCAGTAAATGTCATGCCATCGTCAATGTTCCGGACACTACGTCCTCAACCTGCCCTTAAGTCAACTGAAACACTCCTGTTCGCCTACGGAAGCAAGACGCCACTACCAGTGGAAGGATGCTTCAGGACGGAACTAAGCGGTGGCGAAACTGCCATCAAATGGCAGCTCCTTCAAATTGGGGGAGGACATCATTACTCCCTTATCTAAGACAAACATTTTAGGAGTGATCTTGGACTCGACATTAAGCATGAAAGCCCATGTCTCATCAGTGGTGGCAGGGGTAGTCTATTACATCAGACTCTTGGCTCTTCTGAGGCCCATGATTTCGCAGGAAAGTGCAGAGACCATAGCCAGGGCAATTATAGGTGCCAAATTGGACTATTGTTGTAGCCTCCTGCTGGCCATTAATCAAAGAGAGCTGCATAGACTGCAGGTAGCCCAGAATTGGGCGGTTAGAGTGGTTCTTAGACTTCCAAGGTATAGCCATGTAACGGTGGCCAGACGCTCATTACACTGGCTACCTATTGAAGCCAGGATTCATTTTAGAGTACTGGTTATAGTTTTCAAATGTCGGTCTCAAGTAATGCCTGAGTATTTACAACAGTTTATAATTTCCAAGGGTAATGTACGATCTTTGAGATCTGATTTCTCTAATCAAATTATACAGCCAAGATGTAAAACAACGAAGGCGGAAAAGGTGAGGGCCCCCTCGCTTTCGAACAATCTTCCTTCAAGCTTGAGGAGTCACTCCTCTCTTGCATCGTTCAAGAAGGAATTGAAGACATTCTTGTTTGTCTGACCGTGGGAACATAAGGATGTCTCCAATTAGGGGATAGTGGAATAACCGCTGAGGAGTCTTATGATATTTCATCTCTACACCTGTCCTCTTTTGTGCTATATGTTTTTCCGTTGTCAGCGCCTTTATGCCTAAGGGTCAATAGTGCGCTTAATAAATGATATGTAATGTAATGTAAATCAAAGATATGTTGTCAATGCTGGAATCAAATGCATGCTTAGTGGGGATGCAGCAGAAGATCTAGGACTGATCCAGTTCATCTCCAACATCACAGACTCATCCGACGTCGCCGACCTCCTAGAGAAGCACCCGGGCATCCTCACTGGCATCGGATGTTTGAAAGGCAAGCTCCTAAAACTTCACATCGACCAGACGGTTCAGCCCCGGGCGGTACGCCACAGGAGAACTCCATTTCACATGAGAGACCTGGTTGCAAAGGAGTTACACAAACTTGAGAAGGCGGGCATTATTGAACAAGTCACAGGACCAACGTCCTGGGTTTCGCCTATGGTGGTGACGAAGAAACCAAAGCAACCGGGGAAAGTAAGGATTTGCATTGAAATGCGCTTGCCGAATGCAGCAATCAAGAGGTAGCAACACATCACCCGACATTAGATGAGATAATTACGGACCTCGCAGGTTTGAAAATTTTCTCATAAATCGGCATCAACGCTGGATACCACCAGTTGAAATTACACTGTGACTCAAGGTACATCATGACCTTCTCCACCCACCTGGGTCTGCGGCGGTACAAGAGGCTGAGCTTCGGCATCTCCTCAGCGGCGGAGGTGTTCCAGCAAGCCATTCAGGAAATGATCCAGGGGATACCAGTAGTGCTGAATGCCAGTGATGACATCCTCATCCATGCCTGCGACAGGAAGGAGCACATGCTTTGTCTCGGGATGGTGATTAGCAAGCTGCCCACCGCAGGCCTAACCTTCCACAGGGACAAATGTGAGTTTTTGAAAGAAGAGATGATATTCTTTGGGTATGTTTTCAACAGTGAGGGAGTATCGGCCGACCCACAAAATGTGGCAGACATAAAGGAAGCCCCCCCCCCAGCCTCCTCCCCCGACGACACCCACAGAGGTACACAGTTTCCTGGGGATGGCAACTTACTGCGGTAGGTTCATCCCCAACCTGGCAACTATGTTCGAGCTGCTCAGGGAGCTCACCAGGTCAAACACCAAATGGAACTGGAGCTCTGACTGCCAGGAGGCGTTTGAGAGAATCAAGACGTCTCTGTCATCGGAAACAACAATGGCATATTACGACCCAAGGCTGACGACTGAACTATATGTTGATGCCTTGGGGCCATCCTGGTCCAACAATCATGGACAGGCGAAACAAAGCCCATCGCATATGCGTCCCGAGACCTCACGCCCACCAAACAATGGTACTCGCACATTGAAAAGGAAGCCAGAGGGACGCTCTGGGGCTGCTGTCATTTCCACATCTACCTCTATGGCCGGATATTCAGGGCCTACACAGATCACAAGCCACTCATCCCGATCTTCACAGGGTCAGCAGCACACCCTGCGGCCAGAATTGGGAAGTGGCTGCTCCACCTTCAGCAGTATGAGTTTGAGTTGGCCTACCAAGCGGGCACGGACAATCCAGCGTATTTCCTATCCAGGCACCCGAGGGCCATGACCCTGGGAGAAGTGAGTGAAGCCGAGGAAACGGAGGAGCAGATATGTCAGATCATTCACACCATGAAGTGAAAGGCGGTCGGCATTGACAACATTGTGGAGGCCACCCACAATGACCCTTACTGCAACATAGTGAAGAATACCATCATATCTGGTGATTGGAATTCTTTCCTCCGCCATGTACATAACTGCACGCCAGCGGCCAGAGACTTCCTTGCCAGCATTTCCCCAGTACGACAGGAACTGTCCATCACAAGCAAAGGGATGATCCTGAGGGGAACCCGCATAGTGATCCTCAACAAAGGCCACCAGGGAATGGTCAGAACGAAGGCCAGAGTATGACACCGGGTGTGGTTTCCTCACATTGACACCAAAGTATAGCAAGTCATTACATCCTGCCACCCTTGCCAAATCACAAGAGCACCTCCAAACCCCATGCCATTAAAGTCGACAGAATGTGGATCATCAAGGTGGGACGCCATCAGCGTTGTTTCTGCACAGTGCACGAAAGAACATATCTGCTGGTGGCCATTGATGACCACTCACAATACCCAGAAGTGGAGATCATATCCTCGACGGCAGCAGAGACCATAATACCTGCACTCAAGAAGATGTTCGCAACACATGTACTGCCAAGACGCATTAGGAGCGACAATGGACCACCATTCCAGAAGACGGAGCTCAAGAAATACCGGGACGATTTGGACATCAAACATTACCAGATCACGCCCCGGTGGCCACAGACGAATGGCGATGTGGATCGATTAACGCGAACAATCAGCAAAGTGATTCATGCGAACAATCAACAAAGTGTTACGCATATGCAGGGCTCAAAACGGCCACTGGAGAGTGGACCTATACAGATTCCTACGGAATTACCGGGTGACACCCCACAGCTCCACCAACATACCCCCGGTGGACTTCATGTACGGGACTGTGGGAAACTCAACCATACCACACTAACTGAGCAGGGGAGTAGACCCTTCAGACAGCAACCACACCAAACGAAGGAGGGTCACAGCAAACGAGTACATGAGCGACAGGACACATGCAAGAAGGTTGATACACAAAGTTGGCGATCACGTATTGGTGCTGCAAAACCCTACAAAGTCCAAGCTGGAAACATGTAATGACAGCGCGCCCTGAACAGTGACCCGGACGGAAGGAACGATGGTGACAGCAGCACAAGGACAACAGACGATTGCCAGGAATACTTCTTGGTTCAAGAGGGTGGCCCAGCAAATGGGGACTGACAGAGACAGACAGTCCCAGGCGGAGGCAGATCCGCCACCACATGTTTTGAGTCGCCGATGCGAGGCAGAAGCGGCACCAAGTGGGGAGCGCGAGGAGCAGTCAGAAGGATCTGAAGGGGCGTATCCAGAAGATGGCGGTGAGTCAGAGGGGGGACATAGCCCTGAGGCAGCACCCAGGCAGAGTCCCTGCAGGTATAATTTAAGGGCAGCACAGAAGGCTCCAAAGAGGCTAAGAGACTATGAGTGGTGAAATGACAAGGTGGAGAACGTGTAATTGTGCCGGACTGGATTTTGCACAGGAAAGTTAATATGTTGTTTGTTGTGGTTATGTGTGTGTGTTTGATTATGTTCTGTTGGAAAAAGGGAGAAATGTTGGATTGGCCTCACGTCCCACATGCGTATTGACATGAGGCACGTGTTGAATAAATGGCCCGCCCTGCCGGAAGGCAGGCAGTTCCGGTCACAAGCCCATCCAGGCGTGTCATGTCCTTTTGTGAGCTCCCGCATCACCTCAGCTGGGCCACCGATGCAGGGCCTGTTTGTTCCTCTCTCCCCTGGCAGCACCGGCAGGGAGGAACATCACACACAGTAGATCTATAATCTCTGAAGAAGCTTACCATGGTACGGATTCTAATCCGTGTGCAAGGAGCTTACTTGACGGCTACCTTACTCTCTCCTGCTCTGCATGAAAGCGGACTAAAGAAAACATCCTCTTGTACCCCAGCCAACGCTCTTTGCTGAGTCCTGTTGCACCGCCCGTGCGCTGTTAGGTCCTTTCTTTTAGAAGTGCGCACACAGCCTACCTATACTGATCGCTATGTTAGAAGTGTCCTCCATCGCTGCTGCGCTGATGCACTCCCGCTCCTCGTGCACACCAGCTTCCTGAAATGGTGCTATCCACATCCCCACCCAGCATGGGAATCACACCAGTGTTCAACATTGCCGATCCATTGCAGTTTCAGTACATTGTTTTACCGGAAATGCAGCTTCCTTGCATTGCATGTTTGTATCCCACCATTGTTGCCAATTCTTTGTCTCATACAATATCCCGAGGCAGGTGAGTGGCTCCAACTTCTTTATTAAGTACAAGGTATGAACCCCTGCTCTGCTCACCAACTGCCCCCAGATGGAATCCCTCTCCACCATTCCCCCTTCAAAGCTCTGCACGTTCCCATGGAGCCAGAACTCATAATGACGTCAGACAAATACAACAGGTGGTATAAGTGCATAATGGTGTGTTTGGGCGGGTGGTGAGGGTGTGCATCTGATTAATATCTAATATAATCTCCTGTCTAATATCTTATATCTATTCTGACCACAGCCATCCTCTCCTAAGTGTAAAGTCAGACTGCTCTGTCTTACTACGTTTGAAGTGGATTTGACTACTTGATGGACATCCCGTGAGACACTAGTGGGTTGATCTTCGAAACCCCTAACCAGAGGGTTTCTGAAAAACCTACCCAACAACTGCATTATTTATTATTGCGTCCCTTACAAATCAAGTTCAATAAAAGCCATGGAAGTGTGAGAGCTGCCTTCAATTATTGTTTTATGGCGCGCCAGCTATTATGGGATTCCTTACTTTGCAAAGGGGCACATGTAGAAGCCAATTCACATGTTAAATTGCAATGTAAGAGTTAATATAGACGGGCAATGTACAACATTGTAAACAGCATGAACCTGGCAGACAAGCCTCCTTATCAATGGAGCTAGATCATTTAGAATGCCAAGCCCGTATTCCATTCTCAACATAAGGATTTTGTAGGGTACCTTTAATCTTGTAGAAGGTTTCCGGAACAAAGGCCTGGATGGCTTTAAATCTTTCAACAACAAATCCCAGGGTTGGGAACTGGCAGCTTCCATAGCTGATAAGCTGGTTGGCCAAGACGCCAGGAAAGATCTTCTGGAGTCTTAAGGTCTGAAATCTAGTGAAGGCAGCACCTGTGAATGAAAGAAAATGGAATTGCTTACATGGAAGCAGCACCTAGTGGTTCCACCTCTGAAACAAGCCTCTGCTCCTTAATTCGGACCATGCCCTACCTCTGAAATATCTGCCTGCTCCCTATTCATAACATTTCATCACTCACTATCTATTAATCACTCCTTGAAACCCATCTTTTAGCAAATTATTCAATTTCTAGCAAGATCCTCTCCAGCAGCCCCTTTTATATGTTCAATGTACATGATGCGCTAGATTCAGCGGACTGTTTCAGGCATAAAAATCATGGCTACGTTTGTACGCTCTGAACTGCCTTCGGAATCCTAAAACAGCCATCAAACAATTGCTAACTGGCTTATTCTGTTTTGTGATTCATAACAATATTTGCATTCATATAGCGCTACGAATCCTCAGGCATCTGAGCGCTGCTTCTTATAACCACGGTGTGTGGTCCTCATTTATTGACCTCGGAAAGATGAAAGGCTGAATTTGGCCCTGCCAGGATTCAAACCTGCGTCAGCTGGCTTTGCACGGATGTCAAAGCGAGTGCTTTACTCGCTGTGCTATCTGACCGGATATGTATTTTGCATTGTATTGTAAGGTTCGTGTACACACCTTCATAGCTAATAAAAACATTATGTAAGGAATGCGTTTCACAATGTGGGGTGCAATATGAAAGGAGATGGAAAAAAAAACAACATCACAATAGGGAAACCGCTTGTTCTTCCATGGATACAACACTCACCCACACCCATCAACTTTAAACTTAAACAGAATGAAAACAAGAAAAGCAGTACTTCCCCCATTTTTTTCATTTCTATCTTATTAAAGAGTGGCAAATTACCACAGTTAAACCACTTTACCTTTTGTACTTTTCTGTTTTAAACAACTATGTCTGCAAAGCTAGTTACCAAAGAAACACAGGCAGCTTTGGTGTTGAATTTTACCAAATGAGTAACAAGATTTTGTTTTTGTTTGGCTTGTCGCACAGTTTAAAGCTAGATGCAACAAAATAGGAAAATAAAGTAAAGACTTGCATTGTACATGTGAAGTTTGACTAATTACCACGATGGAAGCCTGCAATAAAATTCATACCTTAAATGATCGTCTGACATTCCACGCAGGACTTCTCCAGGACTTTCCTTTAAAATGTTATGACGTTCTAGGCAAGGTACCTATTTTTAAAGAGTTCACTACTATCAGAATGCCTTGAGTACAAAAATATAAATGCACAAGAAATAAGAGACCCAAAGACTGGATTTTTCGCTGACTTTTTCTTGATGAGCACTTCTCTTTTTTTAAGCAAGATTTTATTGGTTTTTAAGTCATAACATTCTCCGGAATTATATGATACGAATTGCCATTTATAACGCGCCAGTACGTAAGTGTTTCTAGGCGCGACAAGACAAGGAGGGGGAAACAAAAGGAGGACAAAACAACGATTTTACAAGGCCTTGTGACATTCAGATTGCCCAAATGCGGGGAAGAGGGAAGGGGAGAAAAGCCAGAGGGGGGTGGGAACAGAGGAGTGCAGGTAAATCAATAAGTGCAGCCAGGAGGTGGCTCATAAGTGCAGAGAGAAGGGACTGTAAGGTTGCAGAAACAGTCCCTTAAGTGCTGGGAAGCCCGGAGGCATTGCGAGGGCAACTGGACAAGCAGGAGCCTCGGCCTGAGTTCAGAGGCTATCCAGGTCAGTGTGCAGAGCAGTCAGATACAACAGCAGGGGAGAGGAAGAGAGAAAGCAGAAGCAAAAAGGAAGGTCTTGAGTTGCTCCTGGAACCGGAGGTGGTTCTGCTCAAGTTTGAGAGAGGCGGGGAGGCTTTTCCAAAGGCAGGCTCCAGCCGAGGAGAGATCTGTTGCCAATCATCCACTACTGAAAAAACAAAGCTATTAACGGCTGAATATAACTGCCCCCCCCTTCCTTCCTCCCTCTGCAGGAGTATTCCAAATAAAGTTCAGTTCAAGTGTTTGAATAGGTAGTATATACAGCTAGCCATACAGGGTTACTCAATCAGGGTAGATCCACTAGGTTCAGTGCCTGCAGTCTCAACGGGCAGGAGAGAGCATTAAAGTCTTTTTGCATGTACGATAAGAAGGGTCTCCACACAGTCATGAACAACATCAGAGAGCCATTGATATTAGCCGTCAGTTTCCCCATAGCCATGACATTCCAGACTTATCAAGTCACTGGTTAATTGTTGGAGGCTCTGACTTCCTGCAAAGTGGAGAATAGAGAGTGTTGCCACCAACAGGAGGTGAATCAGCAATTTCAAGTCAGCCGTAATGCAGTTCTGCTGCAATGCACCATTGAGTTCCAGAACACACAGAAGATCAACCGGGATTTCCATCTGTAGGAAATCTTTCAGTATGGATCTTACCTCTAGACAGAAATCCTGTGTGAGCGGGCAACCCCACAGAACATGCAAAAGTGTACCCTCCAGCCCACACCCTGTCCAGCATAGTTTGTTTTTATTTGAGTTAATACGCTGTAGCCGGACCAGGGTTTTGTACCATTGTGTAAGTATTTGACTTCTGGTCTCCTGCAAGCGAGGGCAGATCGAGACCTCATTTCCATCATAGATCTTTTCCCAGTCCTCCAGAGGGATATCAAGCCCCAGGCCCCGCTCCCATCCAACACAGTAGGAGAGTCTTTCTAATCCTTTGGGCGAGTTTATTGATTTTTATAACTTAGAAATTAGATCCTTAGCGTCCGCCGCTTCCTGAAACACTTGTTCTAGCTTTGTTTCTTCTCTTGTTGCCCACCACACATTGACAGGGAGGAAAACCCAGTGTCTTGTCTGCATATAGCGGAATCTTTCAGTCTCCCCAAGGCCCTCCCTCTCATTACGTTCCTCAAAAGTGCAGATTGTCCCATTTGTGAACAAGTCCCCCATTTTACATATGCCCCCCTATGCCCACCGCAGAAATGTCTTCCCGGGAGAGAAGTCATCATTGTGAATTAATGGGGTATATGGGGAGGTGAAGGTGATAGTCCCCCTCTCTCTGCCAATGCTGTCCCATGCATCGAGGGATGCCCTAGTGATAGGGTTCACGTAAAAAGGTTGTGGTCAGTCGCGTCAGGGAAACCAGGGTTGCATCCATAAGTGTCTTCCCGCTACAGCTTGCTCCATGTGTACCCATAGTTTTCCAGAATCTTTTTGTAACCAGACAACCAAGGGGTGGATGTGTGAAGGTCTGTAATAATTCCTAAGCTTGGGAAATGACAGACCTCCTTGGGCCCTGGCTGACTACAGTGTGGTCCTATTGACTCTTGGGGAGCCCCCCCTCCGCAGAAATTGTAGTAAGATAGCATCCCATTTCCCGATTGTATTTTTTGCGTCAGGGATAGGAATCGACTGAAAGAGGTAAAGAAATCGTGGGAGGATGTTCATCTTGACTACGGCCCTTCTGCCAAACCAGGACAGCCTCAGGGCACCCCATTGATTTAATTCCTTCCTGATAGTCCTCACTAAGGCCGGATAGTTAGACCCAAAAAGGTCCCCGGTTTTACTTGTTATGTTGGCCCCAAGGTAAATAATTGTTTTAGCGGTCCACGTATAGGGGAGCTCCCGTTGAAGATCTTCTCTCAGTCGGGGAGGGATGCTAGTCCCAGGATTTCCGATTTGGCATTATGTATTTTAAACCCAGAGACCCGTCCATAGCGGCCAATCTCATCTTCCACGCGATGCAGTGAGTCTAGGGGGTTCAACAGGGTCAGAATCACATTGTCTGCAAAGAGGTTAATCTTATGGTGGGAACCCCCAAATGTTATACCCATAATGCGCTCATTGGCTCTTACCCTCACCGCCAGGTGCTCCATTATCAGTGCGAATAACAGCAGTGAAAGGGAACACCGCTGCCTGGTACTTCTATTGAGTGGGATGGGTGCCGTCAGAACCCCATTGACCAGCAGTCTTGCTGGGGGAGCCTCGCAATTGGAGAGGATCAACTAGGACATTTTGGGACCAAAATTGAAAAATTGAATTTCTGCAAGAAGCTCCATTATACACGGTCAAATGCTTTTTAAGCATTGAGCGCCAATAAAATTGAGTGATTTGGGTTTCTCCCCGACTTGTCTATTAAATGTAATAATCTCGGTATATTATCAACAGTACCCCGTTCCCCTGATGAACCCAGACTGATCCCGATGAATAAGCAGAGGCATGAACTTCTCTAACCTAGTGGTCAAGATTTTCGTAAATATCTTGGGAGTCCAAATTGAACAAAGCTATGGGCCTATATGAAGAACATAATTTGGGTTCCTTTCCCGGCTTGGATAGTAGGGTTACCTGGGCCTCCGTCATTGAGGTCGGAAGGTGGCCACCATCTCAAACACATCAGCCATTGGTTTGGCTAATATCTGACAAAGGGATTTGCAAAAGCTGGCCATGAGGCCACCAGCACCCGGGGCCTTATTTGTTTTCAGCCTTTTAATAACTTGAAGAACTTCCTGCAGATCTTTTGGAGCCTCTAAGAATTCTTTCGCCCCTCCAGCCAGCTGAGGCAGTTCCACCTCCTATAAGTATGCTTGGATGTCCACAGAATTTGGGGCACTGGAGTACAGATCTCTGTATAGAAGGCATGGAACAGCTCCCTTTTTTGCCTTCATCTCCCCACTCATTCCCCAGGGCACCTGTGATAGTGTGAATGAACGAACAAACAAACGGCTTGTCTGCTGCATAAGGAGGTGCGCTAGAAGTGTCCCTGGTATGTTCCCCTGCTCATAGAATTTGTGTCAGACCCTAAGCATAGCGCATTCTGCTTTTTGAGTCCTCAGGTGTCTCATCTGGCTCATGGCTACAGTCAGTGCCCCAATATGACGTCTAGTAGGGGTTTCGGCATAGGTCTTATCTGCTATCCTTACTTCTCCTAATAGCTTCTCTTCCGCCTGGCCCGAGTATGTTTCAGCATGGCCGCACTTGCCGAAATTACTCTCCTGCTGACTCTTAGCGTGTCCCAATGTATGCCTTCGGAGGCATTCTCTGGGTGATTATATGTAAGATATTCACAAACTGCCCCGTTAAAGTCCTCGAACCACCCCAGATCCTGCAAAATAACTAGCAGGAGTCGACATTGATAAATTTTGCGGTGGAGAGACCAGTCTTTCAGTCGCACCGTCAACATATTGTGGTCAGTAAGGGTCATGGGCTCAATCTCTGAGGAGAGAACGAATTTAGTCATGCATGTGGAGATAAAAATGCAATTAATGCGTGAGGATGACAAATGCACATGGAAGTTCTATGTGTAGGCGGTGTCGTCAGGATGTAGGGTTCGTCATATGTCCACCACATTAAGGTCAGTTATGCGGTTCCTCAGAATGTGAGATCCCGAACATGTGGTAGAGTAGGTGGTCTGGAACGCCCTGTCTTTGGCCCTGTCCATTACCAGGTTCATGTCACCCATAAGAAGGATTTCCCATTGTCTCCTTGTCCCCACCTCTTCCAGCAACCTCTGGATGAAGGGTTCCTGTGCCATGTTGCGTGCGTAGAATGAGAGTATAGTAAGTTGCATGCCTTTGAACTCCCCCTCAACCATGATGTACCTGCCATCCTTGTCTTTGTTGGTTGCTATGTGCGTAAATTCCATGTCTTTATGTATTAATAGCGACATCCCGCTCACTTGCTGTCCGAGAAGGAGTGAAATTGGTGTGGAAAGAGTCTATTTCTAAGCCTCCCCTGATCCTTTTTCAGCAGGTGGGTTTCCTGGAGTGCAACTGGATCCTTTTCAACTCGCAAAACAACAGAGTACGTTTACCCAGGGTGTTCAAACCTCAGGTGTTTATGGTCCTTAAATTAACCATCATGATTTGCTACAAGAATATCCCCCCTCCTGTGGAATGTCACTGTCTATAGCAAGCCTGTCAATTCCATACCCCCAATGCGTCTATATGAGATCCCCCTGCATGATGTGAAGTTGAATTCACCCTGTGGAATCCATTGCCTTGGTAGCTTCTGCCCTTGGCCCAATACATTCTCTGCACTCCTGGATTGTCCCCAGTATCTGCCGGTCAGTGCAATAACTGAATTGGAAAATACCCCCCCCCCCAAACCCCAATACGACCCGAACAAACAATAATTGCTACTAGTGGCGAAAGATTGCTAAAAAATCCAACACAATTAATAGGATGTTTAGAACACAGGAGAAGCATTGTGAAACTTGGAACAGAACTCTTCAAGAACTGTTGCACCCATGGACACAGCGTCAAGTATGGTAATCCACCCCATCCGTGGCTAGATGCAGGGTAGAAAGATCCAGATCAGTGCCAGCTCATCTGTCAGCCCTCTTTTGCCCAAATGCACTGTGTTCGAGGAACACTCTCCTCTACCCCCCCCCAGGGCTCGCTGCGGCTTGGGCTGCCCCCTCCTTGTTTAACGTGAGATTCAGTAATCAAGCTCCTTTCTCCACTGTGAATACTGTGCGCACTGAATCCTTCATTTTGAACTGGAGGCCGAAGGGGTACGTCCACCTGCACCGGATATCCTGATGCTGTAGCTCCTCAATTGTAGGTTTCAGCAATCTTCATTTTGCCAGAGTGGGCTGGGAGACGTCCTGAAATATTTGGATTGTGGAGTCGCAAAACTGAATTCTGTTTGCCCTTCTTGTGTCCCCCAGGATTGCCTCCTTGAATTTGTAATAATGAAATTTCACCACAATATCCCTGGGGGCTGAGGGGCTTTGTTGACATCTCTCTGCAGTCCCACTCTGTGTACCCTATCCATCTTGATAGCCTCAGGATTGCCAGACATAATTTGCGAGAAGAGTTGCAGAGTGCATTCTATGTAGTCCCCCTCGGCTCTCTTACAAAGGAACTTTACCCTGAGATTGTCTCACCTGGCCCTGTTCTCCAGGTCATTTCACTTTGCCTTGAGATGATCATTGCGGTCCTGGAGGGATATTCTTCCTTGCACCAGTCTCATTTAAATCTCGAGCGTTGTCAGGGAGCGCCCGCTGTGGTCCACTCTGTCACCCAAAGCCACCACCTCCCTCCTGATCTCAGTGGTAACCTCCAGGCTTTCCTTACAGAGGTCTGTTATCTCCAAATGTAGTGAGTCCTTTATGTCCCGCCGAAGCAGGTCAAGAGAATGGGTGAGAAATTCAGGCTTGAGAAGTGGCGCACTGGGCGGGGGTATGTCCCTTCAGTTGTGTCATCTTGCCATACCTTCTGCGAATGGGACCTGCTTTGCAGGCGTTGTCAAGAAAGCCTGGATGTTGGAGCCTTCACACTTTTTAGAAGACTTGGACATACTGCTTCAGTTGCGGATCTTTGTGTATGCCCCTGAAGGTGGTGGCCACCAGTTTGTACTATCACTACTAATAAAGCCCACTACTACTGGATCCCACTGCCCTGTCCCCAGCACATGGAGTGGACAGAGTGCCTAGACTCAGGGCCCCAGGAGCGCTTGTTGGTGGAACAGGGCTTAGGAAGCGCCTCTAAAGGGAACAGTCTGCCACCTCCCTTGAATTGTTTGAAATTACTTCCCTGATTCGGAGCTGCTCTTCTGGTTCAATGTGCAGTAGCCCTACACAGGATGATGTCTGCGGGAGCCCATGGTGCCCATTTACATTTCCTGAGCTTGCTGGTTAACCGATGTGTTGCAGTGGACCAGCGTTGGCAGTTTCAAGTTATCACCCACCGAGCTGACATTAGGACTTTTGGGTCTTGACCAGGGTGGTAGCCGTTGTAGTGGCCTGCCCGTAGCTGGCCGGTCCAGAGATGCAGGCCGAAGCTCCAATCCTCCTTTCGCGGAAAGAAGTTGAGTCTGGTTCTTATTGTGCAGCTGCAGCTTATAGAGGCAGTGATGGGCGCTCTGCAGGCTAAAAACCTTTCCTCTGCTGGACAGATTTCAGGCCTTTGGGAACACAACCACTAGTTTTGAGCAGGGGATTTTGCAGCTGGCACTTTTTTTGAGGTGTCTGGGGCCAGTGGCTCGGCGAGTACTACGAGTTCCACACCAAATGCTGTCCCTGTTGCTGTAATGGGAGCTGGGGCTTGCATGCTTAGATGGGAGCTGGGGCTGGGCTGCTGCCAAGTAATAGTGTTAATTGGTGGCCAGCCGGGAGATTGAGAATGCTACAGGAGCAACATCATCGGTCCCTGCTGCAGGCTGGGGTCCCCCTCCAGCCCTGCCTCCTGCGGAACTGCTTCACTTTGTTTCCAGGGGGGAAGGGGAGGGGAACGGAACCCTCCCCCCTCCGTCCAAGCAGCCGCATCATTCACCTACTTTATTATCTTTCCCGGGCTCTGCAGCACGAGAGAATCCTTCCCCTTTCCCAATTTACCGACTCGTTGTGCAGGATTAGTGGAGCCCAGCTTGTCAGAGTCAGGGAGGCCGGGATCTGTTTTCAGCCTCTGCCGGTGCCACTCCTCAAGCCTCGCTTCCTGGAGTCCCTGCAGAGCGTTGTGGGGCTTCCAATGCCTCCTCCTCCTTCCTCAGGGCCCGCAGCCGCAGCCATGTTGAGATACCAAGTTGCCCCCCGGCCCCTCCACACACACTGTCCCACTTATGGCTGCGATTTACGGTGCTCCCTCAGAGGGCTGCTCCGGTCTCCTGTTCCTGTTTGAGTGCAGGACAGTCACCTACATTGAATTAGTTTGCTGCCTCAGTACCATGTCGGGTCAATCGTCAGAGCGGGTAGCGGGTAGATGCCCTACTACTCCGCCGCCTTGGCCATGCACCCGATGAGTACTTCTTTATGGTCTCATCAGGTATTTAAATACTGAATGCGCAAAAATAAGATCCTGAATGTCACAGGTTTAGGGTTCCCCAAGGCACCCCGTTTCCTGATGTGAGTCTCCCCGCAGAGATGACTAGGTGTGCTCCGCTGGTCAGACAGCAACCTTTGGGAATTGTAATGGATAACTCCTGTCCCACAAGACATTGTTCCCTGTGAGAATGTGAGTGGAACATGGATGTTGCTATGGCTACTGCATGCCTTGAAGAGTAAGGGCAGCAGTTGCCAGAACAAGATATGACAATTGTGTGAATGTCTTGGATTATGTCTTGGATTATGGGTGTGTATTCAAACTCAGCACATAGCCCAGGAGGAAACCTGCAAAAGCTGAAGGTGATGGCCCCAAGAGATTGGGTGAGCACCAAACTTTCAATTGATGTAACTTAGATTGGGAACAGAGTTTCCCATGAGCCACCAAAGTCCCTATTTAAACAGAAGACCTGCATCCTTACTTTGCTGAATCCCAAAGCACAGAAGACAATGCCTGAAGCTGAATCCTGCAGTCTTACAGGGTTGCATTTGTTAAAAAATGTGTGGGTTGCCGAAATGCTAGGAAAAGCCACATTCATCTTTCATTTGCTTCGTCCATGTCTCACTATCCAGTTTAGGGTCCAGCATTAAGTGCAGGGACAGTTCACAAAAAGGTTGCATTATGTTTTACACAAGAGTTCCCTCAAGAAATGTCCCCAGGGTACAGCAGTTTGCACTCCAATGGAATCAAAATGGGTGACCCCAACCAGAGGAGCTAAAACAGCAGCCTCTTTGTAGATTTCAGATTGTCATTGGGGAAATAAGGTGCCTTATTAGCATGATAGGAAGATTTTTCCAACGTCCTCTATGAGGAAGGCTTTAGAAGACCAACCTGTAGTGGTAGGCAGTGCTTCCCTTAAGTAATTCCAAACTCTCATAGTGGTAGCTGTAGAACAATCAATCCTTCTCTCTCAGGAGGGGAGAGGGTTGGTAATAAGGTAGATCCAGCCTTCACAAACACCCAATGGAGGAAGGCTGGTAGTAGGGTTCACACTCAGAGAAGCTCACACAGAAATGGACTCACAGAATATTACTGAAAATATATTCGTTATTTAAAGTTGTGTATACATGAGATATCTACAATACTTTAGAGCATTTAAACACTAAATGGCCTGTAAGGGACACAAGTCAACAATCCAAACAAGTATTTACAAAATATTTATAGGTAAGTGCTGTAGAGTTTTTTCTGAAGTGATTTGGTGAATGGACAAGAAGACCAACTTGTGTGAGTGTACTGGGTTTTCCACTAAGGTACTCAAAAACTCATACAATAGTAATGTGACAGGGCAGTCTTGGTTTATTCTTAGGTGGGGAGAGGATGGCTTAAAATACAGCTAGTCACAGACCTGTACACACTAATGGTAGGTTTGCAAAGTATATTGTGGTAAATGAGAATCGGGAGTCGAGCAAGATGGCATTTTGGATTAATTTCTTTATTGGAACACCCAAAACCTAAGCTGTCCCTACGTTTCTCTGCTCTACTCTAAAGGACAAGAAATTGGTCTAAATGAGTGCTTGCCTGGATGTTCTTCAAAATAAACAAAGTTTGACGTCTAGAAACCTGTTCCTACCACTATTAACATAAACAACCTAACTTTAACAAAGGTTTAAAAAGGGCCTTTGCTCAAATGAAAGAATGATAGCTGGTCCATCTCCCTCCCCCAACACTTGCACGATCTCAATGTCACCTGGCCAAGAAAAATAATTGTCTACGTCTTCCCTCTGTTCCCCCTCCCCTACCTCATCGCGCTTTGAAACCCTTGTGTACAGGCGCGTTATAAATTCCATATCATATCATAACCTCGCTCAGGTATTATCAGAAAAAGGGTCTGCTTGGGCTGTTGTACAGTTCAAGTTGGGACACCAAATGTCTCTTCCAGTACCCCTCCTCGGATTGCGAGTTTGTGATTAGTCTCTTTCTATCTGAGCTACCGGGTTTTGTCTCCTTTGCTTTACTTCCAGCCTTGGTGACTCCCTCCTTCGTGACTCTACAGCAGGTACTCTCCTTGGACTCCCAAACTAGGAATCTCGTGGTACATTCTCCATTAACCATCTCCTGCGTTGTACCCCTCTCCCTGGGGTCTCGGGTCTCACAGCCCGCTATGAAGTTTGGTTTCTCTCACCCCCCCTTGGGGCCAGATTTCTCTCACCCCTCCTTGGGGTCTGGTTTCCCTCACCTTGCCTTGGGGCCTAATTTCCCCACCCCGCATTGGGGCCTGATTTCTCTCAGTCTGCCTCTAGGTCAAGGTTTCCTCACCTCACCTTGGGGTCTGGTTTCTCTCACCCCACCTTTGGGTTCTAATTTCTCTCAGCCTGCCCTGGGGGCTGGTTTCTCTCAGCCCACCTAGGAGTTTAGTTGCACCTTTCTGCCCTCCTGCTGGTTCCCTGGCGCAACCCCATACCTTCCCATCTCCGTATGGTGTTCCTCTGGCTAGGCCTGCCAGTAGGCCAATGTGGCCTCTCCCTTCCGACTTGTTCCTGGGGTTCTGGGTCTGATGGAGCTGGCGTTCCCTTCCCGCTGTCGTCCTGCGGGGAGTCTGTTCCTTGCTGCGCTGCTCAGGCACTCTCCACTGCTTGAGATTCTTCTGGGTCTGGCTTCTCTGGTTCGCGTCTCGGCAAGGTTGCCAAGCGGTCCGTGAGCTTGGCCACGGATCAATCCACCGCCGGGTGTAGGCTTCCTTCTCTCTCAGGAGGAGGTCTATAACTCCTCTGCAGCTCCATGGGTTACTCTCCTTGTGTGTTCCAACGCTGGCTGGGTCTTTATCCTCCACGTTGCCCGGGGATGGGTCTTTCCCCCGTGCTCTCTTCTGGGACGTGGACAGGTGCCTGAAAAGGGTCAGAAACCATACCAGCCATTTGTGTAGGAAGTTGCATGTTATTACACAGTTTAACTCCCATATCATCAACAAAACGATTAGGCTTTTGGGACAATACCTTATATCCCTGATCCCGGTTTAGGGACTGCCTCTCCTCTAAGAGGCTAAGAGGGGGATGCAGGGGATTCCCATATAGGGATCTTGTTTACCCTGTTCCCTAGGGGGTGTTCAGCTAAGCAGGCTCACTTCCCTAGTCCCAAAAGGCGTGGCTCCCCCTTGGGGAAAAGGGTTGAATTCCCTGGATCTGTCGCAATATGTACTGAAAATTATACTTTATCGTAGTCATAGACCAAGAAATATCGACAATCAGTTAGGTACATGAGAATTAGAACAGAATTATTATTAAAACAGCAAAAGGGCGTACAAAGACGGAACACACTTTTAAAAACAGTAGAGAAATGATAATAGAGATTAGTATAACTGACTACTTTGCAGGGTTTCTAAATGTGTAATGCAGGGTGTGGCATAAACAGAAAAATCACAGGTTCATATTAAAAATACAGAAGGCACTTTTAAAACAGTAAGTGGTACTTTTAGGATGTTTTACAAGTTGAGAAAAATGTGTTTATAAGAATCATTGGTACAAAGGAAACAGTTCACTCATGGTTTTTGTGACAGTGGTTAACTATTACTTAAAGGTGCCAGGAGGGAAGGAGGCTTGAACCAACTAGAAGGGGACTCAATTGGACTACATCTGGAGAGATCAGGACCCAGGCTCGATGACAGAGGCCAGCGACAAGAGCTTTTTTCAATTTCAGAGTGCACTATAGCCACTGTGACAAAATAACTCAATGCTCAGTGGCTTACCATTCAGTTGCAGTCCTGAAGTAAGATTTCATAAAGGCATGCATGCGCTAACGTATATAGCGTTTGTCTCATTGCAGATATGTTGCACTGGGGAACTGCTGTGGTTCCCAATCCCAACCGAGATTTCTTATCTAGTAAAGAGGAGAGAAGGCCAGAGTTTGTGAAAGTACACAGATAAACAAGATGGTAGTGGCCCATTATATCACTTCCTGTCCCCTTATGCTGACCCAGATGGCAAGGGATGGACAAATATAAAAATAACAAAACCCTCCAAATATTGAAAGGAGGAAAAGGGGATATCATATGCCAACTAGATGGGATGGACCAGGGCAGGAGTTGCATACATATCAAAAAAGAGCAACAAAGTTGGAGGCATACCGGGAGTGGGTTTGGAGAGGCCTAAACCATAAGAGCATAGAACCTGAGATCTCATGAAGCCTGAGAGGTGCTGAGAACCAGAAAGCACTTTAACCCTGTGAGACGGCGAGAAGCCAAAACCACTTGGCCCCTGAAAGATGCAGAGAATCCGAAAGCACTTTAACTGGGCGGGTTCCCAGATGTTGAAACCACTTGAACTATGAGAGTTGAGCAGAATCTGAAAGCATGTAAAGACTGAGAAGTGCAGATAACTAGACATACTTGAACCCTAAGAGGCTGTGAGAAGCTGAAACTACTTGATCCCTTAGAAGTGAGAATTTCAAAGCATGCATCTGAACATTGAGTGACACAGAGAAAAGAAGTAAAACTCTACATGGAAAATTAGTACCCCCAGCACCCAACAACCAGTGTTGAGATTTAAGTGATCCAGTGGCCATGTGTAGAAATATCGAATGTTCAGTGAAGTAGACACATTCCAGAAATAATCGGCTGAGCCTGAGCCTACAATACAAGGTACATATTACAAAGTAAATAAGAAACAACATTCGATAATTAAAACCTACCAGGTATGATACTTAGGTACTTAAACCCCCTTGCCCCCTCTTTCCCGACACAAACACTTTCTCACGGACAGCTCACTGTGAAAGAATACACACTAACACCCGAGCTGTATAACTGACATGTCCCAACACAAGGGTCAGGTAGAGTCAGGCAATTACTGATAACTACACACACCTGAATTCCATCACCCTTCCCCACACAGATAAAAGTCAGAGCAGGAAAGCACACTCTGAGCAAGACAAAACACACAAAGAAGGAGCAGTTCCGATATGGTAGTTTAAAACAAGGAGAAAGATGGCAAGACAGGAAAGCGTGGCAAGGAGGGAATTGCCCTAGACCTTTTTGTAGGAAAACCGCTACTTTCACAAGCCCTCGAGAATAAGAAACATAAGACCGGGAATTAAAGCTGAAGAAAGGTGCATTGCATGTCGAAGGTACCCGGGGCTCTCCCGCATCAATAGCTGAGGCGGGGAGGAGCGGTTGCCGCGTTGATACTGTCCTTGGCTCCTACAACAAAGCAGCCCCAGCAAAGTCAGCACAGCCAGTGAGTCAGGGAGACTGATAGCAAACTGGTTTGTGTTAGAACCAAGGATGAAAGCAGCAACATTGTCTGAAGAAATCTGCAAAGAACAGTGTGTGAGGCGTATGTGATGAGCGACGCAAATATAATTGAATAACCAAGGAATTACTGAACTTTTGAAACCAAGAAGGGTACCATATACTGAGTGGTCCGGCACCACGTGGGTGCTCATTCGAAGGTCTCTGTTAGGTATCCAACAGAGTGTAAAATTGTAAACTGTCACATCGAAGTGGTCCTGCAACGGGTCAAGCTAAACCCTGTGCAGATTTGAAACTCTTTGATAGCGGATACGGAGTGTAATTGGTCCAAGTCCGGCTGAGGGAGACCAATTGTGTAAAAAGGGATCTGAGCCTGGCTGAGGGGGATCCAGGGTGAACCGTGAGTCACCCGAGAAAAAATATTCTATTAACATTGGAGAAGACGATCTGAGCCCGGCTGAGGGGGATCCAGGGTGAGAGTGAATCGCCCGACTTGAATATTTGTAAAGGAACTAATAGTTTGTTTTGGTACATCAGGCCCTCTGAATCAAGAGACTTTGATAACTTAAGAGACTTGGGCACAGAAGGACCTGATGTTGGTAATGGAACTGTGCCCTCATGCCGAAGAATCCCAAGAGTGTGCTATGCTCGAGTGAACCGCCTTGTCCCGTGCTGAAAACGTGGGGAAGGGAGGCCAACGGCCTGAACATCCTGATTTATCAGTTTGTGAACACTTCTTTCTTTTTCATGAACATTTCCCCACACTACTTGAACTTAGCGGTAAGGATTGGCAATATTTCTTTTTTAGTATAGGCCCTTTCATTTTGACAGGACTCTACTAGGACTGCATTATTATTATTTGATGGTCGTAGCATGCTCCCATCTGTAGATTTAGGTTTAGATAGGCGTTTATCACACCTTTGATAAAGTTCAATAAACACCCTTGAACTGTGGTCACTTGTGTCTGACCTACTTTGATACCATGGCTTCCTTACATCCACCACACCACTTAGAGGGAAAACTTTCACTACAATTGTTGGCCTTAAACCTGGAGCCCAAAGGGCCAGCAACACACCACTACTCAGACAAGTAAAAAGGTTTTTGGGCATTAAGGTGATAATCATAAACTGGTCTTATATTCAAGTCAGCGTAACGCCTACTGTGCCAATACTAGCAATCAATCAATGATAGTCAGAACAGGAGGAGGAGATAAGCTACCACCAATGTTTGCCTGAACTCATGCTGCTGACTCAATAGCAATAAATGGTTCTCCAACTCTTTTTCAGCTCCATCCAAACATGCACACTGATTCAACAGTTATACTAAAACTAAAATGCTGTTCATGATATTGGAATTGAGTAGGAAAGCAAAAAATAAGACACAGTGATGACACATTGGCAAACACAAACCAACATGTACCTCGATGGAGGTGTCTGCCCTTAAGCTTTTATATCATTCACTACTTGTCTCCCTTGTAGCTGCTGAATACCCAGACACCGACATTAGCAAGCACAACCCAGAGCTCTGCATGCTTCTCACCTATTCGTAGGTCCAGCTCTTGACGGACATCCACAGCATCATTGACATTTGAATCCGGCTCAACAAGATTTTCACAGGCTGCCCTGATGGAACGTGGCGTTATCTCAGAGAAACGGGCTCGAAGCACCTGCAGATTCTGCTTCACTGATAGGTTTAAACACAATGGAGACAAGAAGTAACATAAGTCATAGTGTAGTTCTACTCGTTCTGCCGAAGCAGAAGCCAGAAACATGGTCTATAAAGTAACAATTTGTGTTCTAAATACTTTGGTTTGCTTTCCTACCAAGAGCTTAGACAAGTTATTTGTTCAGTAAAAACAAAGATTAGGTCCTGGGTTTCGATGAACATGCTCTGAATCACTATTAGCAGATTTATGTGCGACCTCCCAAACATGAAAGATGGACGAGAGTTGGTAGACTAGGAGGCGGGAGGAGGAAGAGAGGGCCAGGGGCATTCCTGAAGCCTTCTACAGAAGGGGAGAGGAAAAATAGATTTGAGCCAGTATTAGGCAATCCCTTATGAGATAAGCGCTGCGGGTCACTGGGTGCAATTATGTAATCTCTGAGGAAGGTCTATACACTTTGATTATCATTACTTAGCTTCACCGTTTTCAAGAGAAGTTAAAAGGGAGAAGTGTAAAGTGGCAAATCTTGGAGCAATAACTATATTCAAATCAAAGGCAGAGCTCTGCCCGAGCTAGAGAGTTAATGTTGAGGAGGGTGCTGCTGGTCACTGGTCCCATACGGGAGGGTCCCCGTAGTGTTAAGCTTGTTTGTTTCTACGATTCCTGTTCGGGCAAGGAGTATGCTTTCTCCTGACCCAAAAGGTAGCACACATGGTTTATAGCCGATCATATGTGAATATAGTGAGTTACTTTTGGAGGGGAAATATCAGATGGAGAAGGGTAGAGTCACACTTGGGAAGAACACTGATTAAATATCAAACTCATCAACCGTTTGAAGCATTCTTTAGAATAATTACTTCTTTTTAATAAACTTTATTTTCTATTTTCTTCTCAAGAGCATAGGTTACAAGCATGCTTAAGAAAACCAGTGTAGTATCCCAAGCTTTCTTCTTATAGTCAGTGTTCATTTCTTTCATACATATGTTCTTGAGTATAACAATTAAACAATTAATTAACCCCCCCTTTCTTTTCTATTATTCCTTTTTTAAACCGATTTATTTTTCCTTCGGTAATACCGTATTTCAAACCTAGTAATTGCAACATAACATTTCTTACAACATAGTCCTATTCACTCTTGTTGCTATATCGTGTATTGTCCTGTATCTCCGGGGTTTTCCTTTTTGTTTCCTTTTTGCCCCCCTAGGTCTTCCCTCTCCCAAACCCCCAGTCCCCCATGGCTATCTCTACTGAGTTCTTAAGTCTTTTGTTACCTCCTTCTGGTTTTCTCGTCATGCTGTCTCTCTCTCTCTCTCTCTCTCTCTCTCCCCCTGTTCTGGGTTGTTAGGTGATCGATATATTTCTGAGGGTGCGTGGTTTATAGAAATGGGCTTCCCTGTCTCCGACAAAGTCTCTGAAAGGGGACCATATGGACAAGTATTTCTGGTATGTCCCTGTTCTTATGGCAGTTACCTTCTCCATTGCCATTACTCCCCATATTTTCTCCCACCACCATGGTTTCGTCGGGCCCTCTAGCGTTTTCCACCGTTGTGCCAATGTCATTCGTGCTGCTGATAGTAGGTGTGTTATTAGAGTGGCCATGTGTCCCAATGCCGCGTATAAAACCTCTGCCTCCGCTCCCAACAGGATCACCTTAGGCGAGAGCAGTAAGTCTCTGCCATTAATGTCTTTGATGTGTCCCAGTATCTCCTCCAATAGTAAATCACCTTGGGGCATGACCACCACATGTGGAATAGACCTCCTCTCCCTCCACATTGTCTCCAGCAGTTTGGGGGATACTCTGGGTTTATCTTGTGTAATCTATGGGGGGACATGTACCATCTGTAGAATCATTTATATGCAGCTGCTTTAATTGCTGTACATTTGGAGGATCTGTGGGCTCTTGTCCATATCTGGTCCCACTCTCTTTCCGTTATCGACTCTCCTACATCTTTTTCCCAATTGTCTTTATATCTTAGGTTGCCCGTTGGTTGTGCCCCATCGAGCAGTCTGTAGATTCTTGATATCCCCCTCCTTGGTTCCCCCTCTTGCATTGTTAGTTCCAAGCCTGCTGGGGCTCTTGTTCCCGCCCTTTTCACTAACGGGTGGGGGATCCAGTGTCGTACTTGCATGTATCTGAACCTTTCGTTTTCCCCCAGATCGAAGTTCTTTTTGCATTCTAAGAAAGGGATTGGGTTACCGTTTTGGTACATGTCCTGCAGTGTCAAGGTGTCTGCGCCTTTCCATCCCCCCTAAAATTTCTTCTTCAAGCCTGGGGTGAAGTCGATGTTATGTGCTATTGGGGATAATGGGCCCAACCCTTGTTTGATCTTTTTCATTTGCATGGCTCTGTCCCAGTTACTCAGGGCTGTTTCAGTGGCTCCTAGTAATTTTCCTTCTGCTTCGCAGGCCTTGGGGTGCAGTGCTAGGAGCGCTGTTATCGGGATCTGTGTGGATGCTTGTTCTATGTCTCTCCATCCTTTGGTGTCAGCTGGTTTAGCTCACTGGAGTATGGGGGCCAAGTGTGCTGCCATGATGTATCTGCCCAGATCTGGGACCCCCAGGCCTTCCAGGAGTGGGGGACGGGTCAGTATGCGTCTCTGTATTCTGGGTCTCTTTTTCGCCCATATGAAGCTATATACTGCGTTTTGAAGTTCTCTGATTAACTGTGGCGGGATCTCAGCGGGTATTGAACTGGTCACGTATAGTAGGCGGGGGAGAACGGTCATCTTTATCGCTGCTATTCTGGCATTAACGATAGTTCCTGGTTATCCCATCTCAGCAGGTCCGCTTTTAGTTGTTTCCAAAGAGGGGGGAATGTTTAATCTGTGTAAATCATCGAATTTCCTTGCCAGGTGAACTCCCAAGAATTCTGGAGAGTTTTCCTCCCATTTCAGCGGGAATCTCTGCTTCATGCTGTTTATTGTATTTGTGCCCTCCGTTATGTTTAGTGCTTTTGATTTATTGTAGTTGATTGTAAACCCAGATATGGTGGCAAATTCTTCCAGTGTCGCTACGGCTCTCGGTAATGTATTCATAGTGTCTCCCATATAGAGCATCACATCGTCAGCATATAATGCTATTTTCTGCGGGGTTTCCTTGATTTGCACTCCTTTTATATCGGGGTCTTCTCTGTACCGCACTGCTAGTGGTTCCATAGCCATTGCAAATATTAGTGGAGATAGGGGGCAGCCCTGGCGCATACCTCTCTGTATTTCCACTTGTTTTGAGTCACGGGCGTTTATCCGAAATGATGTAGATGGGCGTTGAAAGTTTGCCAGGATCATCTTGCTGAATTGTGTCCCGCACCCGAATTTCTCCAGGACCATCCGCAGGTATTCCCAGTCCAAGCT
This sequence comes from Ambystoma mexicanum, assembly GCF_040938575.1. NCBI lineage: Eukaryota > Metazoa > Chordata > Amphibia > Caudata > Ambystomatidae > Ambystoma > Ambystoma mexicanum. Next base: position 1,340,538,927 of record NC_090923.1, on the reverse strand, counting down.
GTCAAAAGCGCGTGTAGTGTCTAGGGCCACTATCGGGAATTTCTGATTTGTGCGTCCCCCCCATTCAATTACATCTATGGCTCTTCTGACGTTATCTTGGGTGAGTCTTCCCCTGACAAAACCTGCTTGATCCTCGTGAATGATGTTTGGGAGGACCTGCGATAGCCTATTCGCTAATATCTTTGCGTACAGTTTTGCGTCTGTGTTTAGGAGTGCTATCGGGCGGTAACTTGAGCATTCGGTGGGATCCTTGTTTGGTTTGAGCGCCAGGATTGTTGAGGATCTTGCCATATCTGGGGAGATCGAACCGGTGTCTGATTGTGTTGAAGAGTCGGGTGAGGGGGCCAAGTAGTGTTGTTCGAAATATTTTGTAGTACGCATTTCCATAGCCGCCTGGGCCCAGGGTCTTGTTCCTTGGTAATGAAGAGATAGCTTCATTGATTTCTTGGGCTGTGAATTGTCTCCCCAGGATTTCTGTGTCCTTGTCCGAGATTTGGGGAGATGAGTAGCCAAAAGATAGGATTTTTGGTCCGTCGCATTTAGGTTTGCTCCCTGTAGGAGTTCTTCATGGAATCGGACCATTATCTCCAGTTTTTCTTCCTCTTTTTTGATCACATCCCCTTTTTCATTTCTTAGGGAAACTATATAATTCCGGGATTTCTGTTTGTTTAATTTGGCCGCTAAGAATTTATTTGCCTTTCCTCCGTGGACATAGTATGATTGCTTAGTGTTAAGCAACATCTCCGCTACCCTATCAGCGGTGTGACCTTCCAGTTTAGCACGGACTTTCTTTAGCTCTCGCCAACATTTCTGCGTTTGTCAGGACTTGTGGTTTTTCTCTGCGTCTTTTAGAGCTAGTTCCATCTTCCGGGTTAGTATAGCTCGTTCCCTACAGTATATCGCTGCCTGGGCCATGAATTCTCCCCTGATTACGGCCTTCCCCGCATCCCAGACTGTTTTCCAGTCAACCTCGCCGTTGTCGATCTCTTTGAAATAAGCCTTTATAGTTTCTTCCATGTGTGCTCGAAGTGCCAACTCGCGCAGGATCAGGTCGTTGAGTCTCCACGGCGGGCGTTGTTTGCTTTTTTTCTCCGTCTATTTTCATGCTAACTAGTACCGGGGCATGGTCTGTAATGTATTGTGCCCCGATTTCCACCTTTGTCACTTGGGGGATTAGAGTTGCTGAGACCAGGATCATGACTATCCTGGAGTACCCTCTGTGTACTGTGGAATAGTGAGTGTATTCTCTCGTGTCTCCTTGGAAGAAGCCCCAGGTCTCAATTACTTCTAGCTCTCTGAGGAACTTTCCCAACGCCTATCTGTTTCTCTGGTCAGCTGACGCAGCGGGCAGGGTTTTGTCGAGGCTAGGGTCCATTATGCAGTTGAAGTCCCCCCCTATGATTGTCTGGCCTTCGCACCAGCTCCCTATTTTCAGCAGGAGATCTGTGATGTATTGATCTTGTCTGTCATTAGGAGCGTATATCGCCAGGATTGTGTAGGTCTTCCCCTTGATCGTTCCCTTGATTCCCAAGTATCTCCCTTCAGTATCGCTAATCATTTGTTGTTTTCGGAAGTTCAGTTCTTTAGCCAGCAGTATTGCGACCCCGTTTGATTTTGAGCCGCTGGAGGCGAAGTATTGTTGTGGGAATGCCTTGTTGTGTATCCTTTTTTCATCTGCTTTCAAGAGGTGGGTTTCTTGCAGGATCGCTACCTTTGCAGGCATCTTCTCGAGCCTGTTGAGAATCGCTCGTCGTTTCCCGGCGGAGTTCAGCCCTTGTACATTTAGTGAGACAATCAATGTATCTGCCATTATTGTATGGGATTTGTTTGTTGCTTCTGTCTTTTAGTGTGTCTTGTTTTGGGCTAGTTTGAAGTGGCCCACCTGCTGTGGTCAGGTGTTTCCTCGGTTTCTCTTCCAGTCGCTTCTTTATTTAGTGTCTTCTTCAGGGTGTCTCGCTCGTGATATTTGAAGGGGCCCGCCAGTTTCTTTTCTCTGTTAGTCCTTCTTTTCTTTTCGGATGACCGTTCCCATTGGTTGTTTTGGCTGCTGGGTGCGTTGTTTTGTGGGCTGGTTTCGGTTTGGCTATGTTCTCCCTCCATTTGTAGTAATAAAAGGCCTTCCCTGCATGTACTGATCCTCCTTTGTTTCTCTTTCCAGGAGAAGGCTAGTCCAAAGGGGAATGTCCGTCTATATGCGATTTGTTTGGCTTGTAGTGCTTTTATGATTGGCTGCATAAGCTTCCTCTTATGTAGGGTGACTATCGCTAGGTCTTGGTACAGTTGGATCCGCCCTCCATTGATGGTTAGTTCTTTGTTGGTACGTGCGGCTCTCAAGATGTCTTCCTTCAGACTAGAGGAGGCCATGGCAATGAGAACATCTCTAGGTCTCACTCCTGGCTCGTTCCTTTTGGAGCCTACTCAGTGAATTCTGTCAAATTCGAAACTCTCTGGGGGTGGGGGGTCCATCAGGATGCTGCTGAAGCAGTGTTGCATGGTGTACCGTAGGTCTTTATCCTGGATTGTTTCTGGGAGGCCCTTGACCCGAATGTTGGATCTTCGTGAGCGATTTTAATGTCCAGTGTCCCAATCACACCCTTAAAAAGAAAGTAAATGCTGAAAAGGCAGCCAAATCTGGTGGTAACTGCTTTCCGCTGCTTCAAGCAATGCATCTCCTATCAAACGACGAATTATATTGAAACACAGATATTTCACGATTTAATATTTTGCCTGCAGTAGGTGGAAGAGAGATACAGCAGCTCTTGCTGTAAAAAATACCAATTTTAAAGCAAAAGAAGTTCTCAACGATCCCCAAGGGAGTATACTTGTGCGGAGTGGGTGGAGGATTATTTCGGCATGCAATCACATGAACCTGCACGAGAAGCGGGCCTGAACTTTGGAATATAGTTTGGCGCCTAAATTCGGTAGCCTTATGGGGCGACAATGTTCCCATTACCTTGCCTCTTTTCCTGGCTTTAAGATCAGATAGGCATAGATTTAGGACCATACAATCGATCATCAACACATATACCACGAGGGAATCGAGGGCTGAGGAGCATTCGTTGTGCGAGCTAGAATTTGTGAGGCACCCCACATAGTACCCTAGGATCAGGACGTTTTAGGACCTTAGCATGCACAATAAAAATAAAAGGAACATGACCCTGGCAGATATGTAGGGAGAAGACCTGGTTATAGAGCTCAATGTGGGAGATATATATGATTTCTTCTTCACGATTAATCATACCTCTTGCAACCTGAAACACAGAGATACAGTTCAAGATTATTCGTAGGGCTTACTATACACCGTCCAGACTGCACAGTATGGGCAATGCCCAGACAGCGACTATGCCGGTCAAGTGGCACAGCGAGTACAGCGCTCGCTTTGACATCCGTGCAGAGCTTGCTAACGCAGGTTCGAATCCCGGCAAGGCCAAACTCAGCATTTCATCCTTCTGAGGTCGATAAATGAGCACCACACACCGTGGGTAATAATAAGCAGCACTCAGATATCTGAGGGTTCATAGCGCTATATAAATGCCAAATTATTATTATTATTATTTATGTTGGCGTGGATGTGGCAGAATAGGTACCATGGGCCACGTGCTCTGGCTTTGTTTGAAACTCAAACGATTTGGGGCTGAGATCTTTCCCCAGCTCCAAGGCAATCAGGGGATCATGTTGGAGGTGACTCCCACATTGATGCGGTTTGAGTTGGGTATTGAGGACTGTCACTCAGACGCAATTACCTGCAAGCTGATTCACATTGCGCTCTTTACTGCACGTAAGGCCATCCTCCTTGACTGAAAGGGGCAAAGCCGCCATTCCAGCACAAATGGAGAACATTGCTGTCCAAGGTCTGTGCGGCCAAGCTTGCATGCTTTCGCAGAACTGTAGGTCCCACACGGGCGGATAGATTCTGGTCACTGGCTGATAGGTCTATTCAGACTACACAGCCCAGAATGCTGAAGATGCATGGACATGGCTGGCTCATAGAGTATTTTGCATGACAAATGTTTTGTTGGAGGGATTGGGGATAGCTGTGTGGTTGGGGTGGTGTGATTATTGTGGTGGGCTGCTTAGCACAAGGATTTGGCCTTAACTTGCTATGAATGCTTTACAAGGTGCCTTCCGGCGTGCCAGCCCACGCCTTGCTTATTTTATTTTGTTACGTTGTGTTTCTTTGGTTTATATGCAATAAAAAGATTGAATAAAAAACAAAATAGATGTCAGGCATATTATGAAAACAGTAAAGTGTCTAAAAAGACTCTCCTAACAGCAATGTCTATGTGTAGGCCTACTAGCGTAGGTAAGCAACTAAACAGCAGGTAAGCCCTTTATGAGCATGAACTACTTTGTACAGTGTGCTAAAGGCACAATCCAACTCTGGTATATGTGAAAGGCCCTAAACATTCTGGCCATACCTAACACATTGTTATAGTATGGGAGAAAAAGGAAAACACATGTTTTCCATTGAGGAAAAATAGATTGAAATTCTCTAAGGCATGGGTCAGTAATCCATTTACGAGCGAAAGCGCGTAATATAAATTAATGCCTATGCATGCATGATAATTTTTTATTAATGTGTTAACAGCTTAACATAAGCTTTTCACATATAAATCAATAAAACATTTTGTAGAATAAAATTCTATTTAGATAAAACAAAGATAATATCATTAATTCATATCTAATAGTAATAATAATGTAACTTATAAAATAGACATTCAAGCTATATTATTATAAGACTTGCATGTCAATAGCTCGTATAAACCTTAACTGGTACAAACAGCAATAAGACTAGTTGTAGTCACAATAATAAAAATAGGTAAAATGTCTATATAGCTATTTCTAATAATTTTTCAATTGTTAGCCATACATTATATAGAGCAATATAAAGCTTAATTCCTGAGCCATTAAGCGCTCTAAGCCAAAAATCTTCGCTGCAAATATGATCCAAATGGTGGATAAAGTCCCCATAACAAGTTGCATAGGTTTTTTGCATGGCCGAGCATCTAGTTAATACATGTTTTCCTGTTTCAATCACCATATTATTCATGCATAATCGACAGGATCGTTCTATATTGGTGAGATTACTCATAATTCCGCTGATGGCCAATACCGGCAGTTGGTCCGTCCGCAATAATATAATAAAACGTCTTAATTGCGGAGAGGGGCATAGAGAGAGATAGGGAACCGGTTTCTTAAATATGTAACTCATATGTTGGACAAATTTATATCGTTTCAATTCTTCCAAGTGTGCATAGTTTTCAATCCAATCATATAGTTCAGCTCTTTTTCTGAGAACTTGTGCTTTTAAAGATATCAGGCCCAGTTCAAGTCTTAGGATAGCCATTGGTATACAATTTGGGAGGCCAAGTAATTTCTTCCAGAATTTTCCTTCTAATATCTGGAGCCACCCCAAATCCATGAGCTGCAGAGCTTCTAATCCATAAGTAATCATAGGAGTTAGTACCTGTAGATACAATTGTCGTGCAGCCCAGACTGTGTATCCACAGTGAGAAGTAGAGAAACGATATATTAGAGCACTGATTTGTGCCGCTCTCGTGATTCTGACCTGCTTACACATCGCATATTGACCCTTTGGCTCTATTTCAATTCCCAAGAATCTATAAAAGGGAGTGTATTGAATTCCGCACCCTTGTATTTGTAGACACACTCTGGCGATTTTCTTATTGCTGATGACCATCATCTGGGTTTTGTCTAAATTGATAGTAAGGCCATTCCTATTGGCATAGCTCCATAATGCCTCTGCAGAATTTCGGAGACCTTTGATAGTATGGTCCATAATAACTATATCATCTGCATATGCTAGAACTGCACAGCGAGCCATGCCAATCTTAGGTGGACAGTTATGGACTTCAGATAAGGCTTTTGGAATGTCATGAACAAAGAGATTATACAATGTTGGTGCTGTCACGCAGCCTTGCTTGACACCTCGCAATTGGTCGATCTTATTGGTCCTGTTACCCTTTGCATCTAATTTTAGAGAGACTGTGGTATCCCAATGTAACTGTTTGAGGTAATATAATATTCCCTTCGGGCAACCTAGATTTTCTAATTTGGTCCACAACAAGTCTCTCGGCACTAGATCAAAGGCAGCCTTAAAATCAATGAATAATATGTATAATGGAGGACTTCCGGGAGATCTGGCCTTATTCCGGAGTATATCCATTATAATAAGGTTGTGTACCTTAGAGTATCCACTCCTGAAGCCACATTGGAATTGGTCGAAGATCTTTTCTCTGTCCATCCATGTATGGAGCTCTTGAAGTAAATATGTCGAAAATAATTTGCCAGTGGAATCCAACATAGATAATAATCGATAGTTTAAGGGGTTGGTACGACTTCCCCTCTTGTATATGGGGACCAAGATTGCAGTTCGCCAGGAGTCCAGTATAAGGCCGTTTTTCAAAGTTTTTTCAAACAGTATTTTCAGAACCTCTGCCCAATATTTAGGGTTGCTTTTTAATATAACATTCGCTAGGCCATTGGGCCCGGGCGCTCTCGATGATTTGAGTTTATTGACATGATTATCAATGAATCGATCGACACCTTGAAAGGAGGGGCAGGGCTGTTCCAGACTGTCGGCACCATAGTCAGATCAGATAGCTGGTTATTGCGACTTCTCAAAAATTCCTCCCAGTGGCCTTTGTCAATTGGATTGTTAAGACTACTATTCGTTTCGCCTCTGGCCTGTCTCAGTAGACTCCATATGGAGCGGGAATTTCTTGTGCATAGTATTTGAACTGTCTTTTGCCATTTAGCTAATTTGGATGCATAGCGTTTTTGTCTAAGCCAAGATCTAAAGGCGTTCTTGCGTTTCTTACTGGAAATCAGATAACTATCCCAGGTGGTAGAGTTTTTCTGTAGCATCCTAAGTTCTGCTCTCAAGATTCTTTTAGCGTCTCTGATTTCAACATCAAATGTATTAGTTATTTTAGCATCAGGAGCAATTATATTGACATTTGCAGCGGCATACTTGTGCGAGAAGGAAGTTATCCACTTTTCAATATCGTTGCCGGACATTCTGAGAAGAGCAGCATGACCAATATTTGGCGTTTTATACATAGCTTCTACAGCTTTTGTGATATTTTTGTCTGACCAGCGAATATTTGAAGAGGTGTGGTTCGTTCTCAAATCGCCGATCGATCGAGGGCAGATATGATGAAGAACAAAATTAAATGTTAACAATAGAGAGGAATGGTCGCTCCAATCGTTGTCACTAACCTTCATATCCGCAGTCAGATTAGCCATTGATGGATTTACAAAGATATAATCTAGAGTACTGCGGGCTCTGGTATTTCTCCAAATAGATTGACCTGGATTGTCACTAGGAGTTCTACCATTCAGGATTTCAAAATCCCAAGCATTAAAAAAATTGAACCACAGCAGTCCCTCCGAATTTGCCTCCTTACGTGCCTGTATTCTTCAGCAAAGGGTTATTGGTCTTACTCATTGGACCCACAATATGACAGTTGAAGCCACCTACAATTGTTACTAGATTGTGGTCAGCATCTACCATCCAATCAATCAGTAACGAATGGCATGCATCCCGAATGAGGTCTCTATGTGGGGATTCAGGTGGATGTAGAGATTAATCACTAACATCTTCTCCATTTTATCTTTACCGGTGAGTTCAATCTCAACTGCTAATACATATTTGTCAAAGTTCGAGTGGATCCTCAATGATTTTAGTGGGTGTATGATTCCTGTTATAAGGCCCCCATAGGGTCTTCCCTTGGGACCGTTTTTGGCTATTTCCTGATGAATTGAATATCCATTGAGAAGTGCCTGGGTGGTGATCCACGTCTCTTGTAGACAAATACATGTTTTCCCCACTTGCAGAGAAGAGGAGCCCACTGCCGATAATAAGTGGCTAAATCCCCGACAATTCCATGTGATTAGACTTTGATCTCATTGGGATAAGGAAAGCGACGGCAAAGATTCAGCAAGCCATTTAAGCACATTTTGCACATCCGCTAGTTGTACTGCATTGCCTTTAGGTAATTTCGGTGCTATAATTTCAACCGTTTTGGTGCTAGGTGTATGTATTGGCCATTGTGGATCGATTATATTTGGATCAGCATCTACTTCAATATCCACTTCCCATAAGCTTGCTTTGTAGCTGCGAATCAGATTGGCAGTGGCTAAAAATGTACAGTGTAATGCTGAGGTATTAGAATTCTTTGCTTTCAAGGGCTCCACATATTCGAAGTCTTCTGATCTCAGCACCCTAAGCTGTGGTATAGAATGCAGTCTAGTCAACAGCGCCGATCTAAAGAGCCAATCGTGATCGCTGTTTTGGTACAGGTTTTTAATAATACATATCCTTCCACCTTGATATGGTATATTGTTGCCTTTGTCGTTGTTTTGGAGTTCCCCTAATGGAACAGATACTATATCTGTTCGAGCTGGATTAGTTGGTATGGCATTTGTAATGTCAACTGCGGGGTTGTCCATCAGCTCATCAAGACATGTTGAATGATCTGAATCTATCTCATCTGCTTGAGGTTCAATAATACTCTTATTAGACACAATCTCCTCAACTGTATTGTTGATAGTGCTCTTCTCAAGAATAAGCAAATTGGTCAGTTTATTCTCCCTGCTAGCAGTGCCTTTATTCTCTCGAGGTACCTTGCATTTGGGTTTTTTCTTGTCTTGTTTAGGGGTGCTGCCTTTGGTAGGAGTAGATATTTCTTCTTCCTGGCCCACTGTGTCCGGTGGTCTTAAGGTTGCCAATTGGCGCTTTTTCCTCGCAAGGGCTCTTTTCATCGCTGTTTACGTGAGTAGAAGACATCCTTATTCGTTGTGGTGTTAGAATCGATGTCTTCAATCTCCGGGCAGTCTGGCGGGATGATCTTCTCTTCCTTGTGAGGCAGATCACTTTTACCATTATTTGCTGATGGTAAGGTAATAGTGACTTCCAATATCCTCCCACACATCTTTAAAAGGATGTTCAGAGCAAATTGCAAAGATGCAACTGAAGATTGCAAGTCACCCAAGGTTATCTTACTTTCCCCTTAATCCCTACCGCAATCAGGTTCTGAAGATTCCAAATGTACATCCAAATTTGGAGAAGCTGATAGACTGTTGTATGTTTCCCGTTGTGTGTGAGTAGGCAGATGTTGATAGCTATCATTCTGGATAGCCGAATTGCTTACTGGGTAAGGAGTCATAGATCTCTGCATAGATAAACACAAGTGCAATAGCGAATTGTTATCGATTACACTTTCACCAAGTGCCTCCATAGAGGTATTCATACCAGAACCCCCTGTAGATTTATCCATCAGGAGTGTTGGTGTTGTAATATTAGCAGTATGAGGAAGCGAGAAAAAATCAGTGATTACTCCTTTCTCGACAGGTGCTTCTTTGGATCCTTTGTTTCCATTTGCTTTTATTGTCGGGGTTCTGCTCTTCTGATTACGTAGATTATATCTCGTCGCAGAGCATTTCCTAACTGATAGCATATTAAGTCTTGAAATGCTTCTTTAATAATCTCTAAAAACTCAGTGTCACGTGTATAGAGACACAGTTTAGAGCAGTGTATTAGCAGTTACCTGGGCTAAGTATGCCTATAAGCTCGATTGCAAGCAACTGATCACAGTTATCCAAATGGAATTCAGGTAGTCACAGGGAGCTGATTGCATATAAAGTATGAAGGCCAGATCCAAGGGTGACCTACAGTCTCCTACTGAGGTCGAACGTATGGCACTGCAGCCTCCAGACCCAGGGCAAAATACATGTTAGGTCCTTCAAAATAGGACCTAGCAAGGGCCAAGTCAAACGACCCAGAAACGAAAAGAAAAAGTAAAAGAAAAAGTAGCCGGGTTTTCTTAAAATAAATCTTACCAAGTGCCCAGCCCTCGCCCTCACATGGGCGCTTCTGCTGGTAGGCAGGTTTTCACAGCTCCGGGCCGCCCTCCGCTTCCCTGCAGGTCCTTAAGCCACCCGTGTAATCTCCGCAGCCACTGCTCAAGGACCTCCGTAATCCCAGGCCGCGATCTCGCGTGTTGCAGCCGCTTGCTCACCGCTTGCCCACCGCGACCCCAATCCCTGGGTTACGGCCGCTGATGTAGGCTACGGTCGCTGCTGTAGGCGTACAGTATATGGGGGTAGCAGGGGATCGTGAGCTTCCGCAATGCTGTTCTCTCCCGCAGCCTTCGCGGTTAGAGTAACGGACCCGTCGATACGCATCAAGCGTCAAGCCGCACCACGTTCCAACGCTCGCTCGCGTAACAGAGCACAGAACTGGCCGCTTCCGACACTTCACCAGTGTTCCTCTCCAACAGACCAACAACAACATGCATGATAATAAAACAAAGCATTAGGGGTTAGGCAACAATTTTAAACCAAAGCCACCAGCATTCAAGAATGAATAGAACATTTTAGGAGCAGTTAGTTACCTTGGTCAAACATTTCAGTGAAAAATAGTTAGTTACCAAGGTTAGTCATAATGTTAAACATACAATTCCATTGAAGAAATGCTCAACGTGACTTAAAAAATTAATTAAAAATCGACAGCAGGTACTAACAAAACAAGACTTGGTCCCAAGCTCACTGAATCCGTCAGGAATACAGGAAAATGGCCAGTGGCAGGTAAGTAGCCCAGGGTCAATGTAACAGAGTTCCTTAGCAGGTTTAAAGTTCCATAAGAATGAATGGGAGCAGAGTAAAAGGGCAATCGGTTTTGGTGAAGGTAAGTCAGTTTGATCCCACAGATGCAGAATCTGCTGCAATCAACCCCAGGGAAGGACAAAGCAGACCGAAAAGAAATGTCCCAGAAGTCAGAAGATGGACCCAGAGCACCAGAAGAAGAAGCAGCAGAACATGAATTGCAGTAAAGGCTTGTCTCAAAGGAATCTCTTACCCGGATCAGGGGGGCACCCGAGGGTGATTATCTCGAATAATCACCCACCCTAGAACCCAAATGTAAGTACTCAGACATTGTTAGTTTCAGCTAAAACGGCTCCAGCAGCCTGAAACAACGCATTGAGTAAACGGCTCTTTTCCATAGGTGAGGTTATCAGGATTCGGTGTGCAGGGACTTGCACTCTGAGGCAGTGACGATCACAGCAACCCAGGAAACAAATTGTCTTCTTAGGTCGTCGACTATCAAGACTGCATCAGAGATTTTAGCAAGGAGGACCGCAGTAAGGTGTAGGAACCCGCAAAGACAGCTCCTGAAAGCTCGATAAAGAAAACATGAAGGCAGTACAGCAGCAAACAGCAGCAAACTATCCATTAATGGGGAAATGGCTGAAGGCAACTCTGACGTCCTGAGCAGAACAAATAGTGGGGTAGTAAAGTCTCAGCACCCCTCGGGACACCAGCAGCAACCCATAGCCAAGCAGATGATCCCGTCAAACGGCGAGGTGCAACAGTACGTGGCATAGAAGACGGTTCGAGTGGAGGGCTCAAACTAGCAGATGGGGGAGTGTGAGAAACCAAAGGGTGTCTCACCTGCTAGTCCCCGGGGATCTCTCTCTCTCAGGTGGTCAGGGCACAGCCATCGCCTTTGGATCCAGATGCTGGGGGTGGACCAGTGCCAGAGGATCTCCTGGGTGAGGAGTCTTTGGGGACTGGGGTGAAGCAGCTGGTGGCGAGACACGGTATTCCTCACTTTCCTGTACCCATGATCCCTCCTATTTCATAGGATTCTCTGGTGTCCCAACGCCCCCCACCCCCCACTTTCCACACAAACACTGGGCCGAGGAAGAGGGCGACAGAGTACTAATACTAACTCTTACACATCACATTGGGCATGTCCCGCTAATTGTGTCAAGCAAAGTCAGGCACTTGACTCTAAGTGCAAACATCTGATTCCAATTAGCTCTCCTCACACAGATTAAAGGCGGAACAGAGAGACACTCTGAGCAAGGTGGAACACGAGTAAGAGCAGAACTTCCGGCAGGGAAGGCAAACCTACTGGAGCAGACCAACAGATCAAGGGATAACAACCACAGGTGGAGAACCCCAGGAGTTCCCTGCAGGAGGTCATTGCCTACAAGTCAGCGAAAGACACGTGGAGAAAGCGGAATCCCAAACAAGAAGGCTGCATTGTGTTTCAAGAACGCCAGCGGCCCTCCCGGGTGGCAGAGTTGGGGAGGCAAAGCCAAGCATGTGGTACTAACTTTGACTCGTAAACTGGAAGACAGTAATAACAAGAAAGATACGCACACAGCCGGTGAGTTGGCAAGCAATGCGAGAGACTGGTGTGTGCTAAAGAAAGATTGAAGTGGCAACATAATACCGCACACTTGAAGGCTGCACGTGTGTAGATGAGACCTGAAGAAAGCCAGACCTGCTAATGAACCTTGAAGTAATGATAGCTGTAAAGTCAGCGATACTAAGTAACAGAGTGGTCCGGCAAAATGAAGTAGCCCACTCGAAAGTCTCAGTGAAAGGTGAAAAGTGTGTAGCGATAAAGTGAATGGACTGTAAAAGCGAGGTGATTGAAGCTAACCCTGAGAAAAGGGAATAGAAAAAGGTGAACATTGAACTTTGGTGCATAACACATTGAACTACCAAGGCCAGGAAGAACTGGGGCAAATAACATAGGCGTGAGAGTTGAAAGCTGGAAAGTCAAAGTGGCCCTGCGCAGGTCTGTAGAAAAAGGCCATGCACATTTAAAAGTCTTCGACATCAGGAAAACAGTCTGAGCCCGACTGAGGGAGGCTGAATGTGTAATGAGCTTGGGGAAGGGAATCCCTGCAAGTGTTTTGTTTTGCTGAGAAAGGTCTGAGCCCGACTGAGGGAGACCGCTGTGAACTTTTGGTGAACTGCGTTTTGGAAATTGGAAACAAAGGCTTTAACGTGGAAGGCCAGCTGGGCCTCGATCCACGTGTTGAACTGCCTTTGCGTTAAAGAGCCTGAGCCAGAGTGTGTCATCTTGCCTACAGGGACCGGCTTACTCCGTGCAGTCCAACGTGGGGAGGAGAGCTGACTCAGCCACATTTATTCTTTATATTTGAACACTGACTTTGCTTTGCATACATTTTCTCCTTTTCACACTTTTTGTACAAGATATAGGGCAGGCATTACGTTTTTGTTAGTATAGGCCATTTTGATTTGACAGACTCACCTAGGACTGTTTTATTTATTATTTGATGGTTGAGACGATTACCATCTAAGCTACAGGGCAAAGTAGGCGTTTCGCCAACCCCACTGAAACGTCAATAAAGGTTTTACAAACTGTACCTTTAGTGTCAGTGTCATACCTGTGATACCATGCCTCCCTTACAGGAGTCACCAGGAGTCTTCAGAAAGCCAGGCCTGGACTTCCAGATGCAAAAGCCAAACCAGCATATGCCCAAGCCATTGCACATAGCAGGTTTTGCCAAGTGAGGGCTTTAAAAATGGCAAAAAAGGCAGGATGCACAGGAAAACTTCTTCAGCAGGTCAGCTGACCTGCCACCTCCAAGTTTCAGAAATAAAGCAACAAGCGAGAGAAGCAGAGGCTGAACAAAGCCCAAGTATCCTTGCACAAAGTCGTATACCGTTGTTTTATCGAAGTGAATTACTTTGTGGATTAACTTTGCAGGCATAGTAAAAATATAGGTGTTTTGTGGGGAATGGGGTGTGAAGGGCTGGAGGCGGTGGTGGGAGGGTGAAAAGCTGTGTATGGGGGGAGTACCCCCATTAAAAAAAAAAAAGTTATTTTGTCGAAGAGAATTGCCACGTAGCAGCGCACAAAGGGGCTGGCTATAGGCCAGCCAGTCAATCAATCACTATAGGGGCTGGGGCAAAGCATCAGGTAATCAACCAGAATGATTGGTCACTGGAAATGCCACTCAGCCAAAGCCACCCACAGAGGCAGTGAGAGGGATAGTCCAAGGACCCATACTAGCCTAAACCAATTAGGACCAATACAGAGGCTGCCATTTTGTGTTTTCAAAGATCCTGTATCGTCAGAATGGCCATTGTTAAACCTACACTGGTACCCAATTGTTAACAAAAAGTTACCAATGCAAAAAATGGCTTTCAAACCTGGTAAAGCCAAAGCTAAAGTCTACCAGTCACCAAACTACTCCCTAAAAACTGTGAAGGGTGATAAAATCACTCACAGGCAAAAATGGGGAGCGTGAGAGGAACGCACGGCATGGACTCCCTGACCCAATACATATACCTGAAATGGGGTATAAAGGGTGTTAATGGAACAGGTACTTCAGGAGAAGTCACTCTGGCCACCAAAAAGAAAAGAGATCCAAAAAACACAAGGGGTAAAAAAAACCAAAATGTTCAGGTGCCCCAAAATGTGGCCCAAAACTCACCAAAATAAGAATTCTGACTTAATGGTCCTTTTTTCAAAGAAAAGCGAAAATCTTTTGTATTACTTGGTACACGCCAGGCTTCAGATGAGATTTGGAATTTGAAGTATTTTACTCCCGATTTTTTGAAGATCAGAGTAAAATGATTGAAAATAATTGGAGGTATTTTTTAAGTGAGTGAAATATCTTTTTTTTTTTATTTAGTTTGTACAAACTTTTGAAAAAAAAATCTTACATTATCATTATCATACTCATCCCTAGCAAACTTAGCTTGTAAAATCTTAAATATATATTTCTTCTAAAACTGTTTACAATTTCATGGGAAGCCGCTCCCTTTCACTCCACTCCATCATAGTCTGTCTCGGGCCACTTGGCCCTTCTAGGGATCTCGCCGGCTTCAACCTATTTCTTTTGGAAGCATGCAATTTCCTGCGTTTCTTACTCCATTTCTCGCATCTTAATTTCCATCTGTTGTAGAAACAATGTGAGCGCCAGCAACAGTTTTTTATGGGCGCTACAATGTAAGCGGCACCACCACTCTTCCTCGCTATATGTTGCGACTATATCTCTTTCGGTGGCCAAATATTTCGTTCTCAGAACTTTGAGTTTGCTGCAATACAGAACCAAGTGTTTCAATGATTCATTCTCTATTTGGCAGAAGCAGCATTTTAAATCATTGTTCAGCAGTTTCTTTCTGTACATTTCCACTTCTCTTGTTTCGTACAAGTTCAACCTAAATCTTAGGTAAGATCTTCTTAGAACTTTGCATGGAAACATTTCCAAATATTGTAATGTCCGCGCTCTTCCCTTTGCTTCGCCAGGATGATTTGTCATACATTTGTGGGGGTTTCTTTTCTCAATTGTTTTGATCCAATCGTGTTCCATTACTTTCTTTTTCACAGCGTTTGGATTGGTGGTCAACTGGTTCTCCTCTGCTCCTAGCTCTTGTAATATCTTTTTGCAATTCAGTCTCCATTGTTGGAGTATCGGCTTCGCTCTTTTTCATGCTCTGCCAGTATTTCGATTTGTGGAGCTGAGACCTTGATCGTCATGCTGTATAAGGTCAGCATGTTCCAAGTGATTTTTGCATCCAGAATTGGTACTCCTACTTCATAAAGTACACATATCGTTGGATAGCTTGTTGGAATTTGCAAAATCTTTTTCCAAAACGACCCCTCGCACCTTGACCAGTTTTCGCTTGAGCATCCAAACATGCATTCCGCTCCAAATATAAGGGCTGGAATTACCTTGCTTTTATAGAAATTTATCACTGGCCTGTAGGAGAATTTCCCATACTTGTTGTGGACTGCCCATGCTTGTGCCGTTAATTTCTTACATTTGCTTATCGTTTGAGATACCATTGGTTCATCACGTAAGCTGGAATGAATGTGTACTCCCAGGTATCTACTGCTCTTTACATTTTGGATTTTTTCTTTCCCCAGTGACCACTGGAATTGATGTTTTCTTGAGGCTGCCCCTTTTAGATTTTCAAAGGTCAGGATCTCTGATTTTGCCGTGTTGACTTCTAGGCCCATCTTCGCTGTGTATTCTTTCAGGGCCGATAGCTTGCGTTGCAGTCCTATTGGAGTAAGGTCTAATATCACAATGTCATCTGCATATAGGAGCCAGCTGACTTTAGTTCCATTCCGTGTAGGGGGGGTACTTCTCACTTCTTCAAATGCTTTTCCCTCCTCGGATATGTAGAAGTTAAATAGTGTTGCGCCTAGGGGGCAGCCTTGCTTTATTCCCCTGGCAGTTGGTATTGCATTTGAATAGTTGCCTTGTGTGTCTAGCCGGATTTTAACTGTCATTTGCGAGTACAATTCTCTTATTGCTAAAATGAGGCTCATGGGGCATCCTCGATCTTTCAGGTTCTGCCAGAGAGTTTCGCGATCTACTCCGTCAAACGTGTGGGCCAGGTCTATTAAGGCTAGGTATACCTTCTGTCCCGATCTAATCGCTTCCATTTTGAGCAGGTTTAGTATTAACAGATTTAGGCTGCACCCTACACCCTTAACAAAGCCAGTCTGTCTGATGTCAATTGAGTTACTTTCCTTTAGCCAGGCGTTCAACTTTTGTAGTAACATGGTAGCGAAGATCTTCCCCACTACGTCCAACAGGGCGATTGGCCGGTAATTCGTTGGTGTTAGTCGACATCCTTTTTTGAAGATCGGTACAATTATACCTTCTTTCCATGTCAGTGGTATTTTCGCTTCTTGCGTAATGTTTCGAAATAACCTGTCACAGAATGTGGACCACTCCTCTGTTTTCTTTCAACAACTGGTTTGATAGTCCGTCCAGCCCTGCTGCCAGTGACTCACTGCATTTCTTTATACAGTCGTGTATCTCCTTATGCTCAAAGCTTAAGTCCCAAGGTTGGATTTTGGGAAGCTCTGGTGATTTGGATGCCATTTTCTTCTCAAATAAGGAGCTGTAATGTGTTTCCCATTGGCTTTCTGTTACCATGTTTTTGGTCATTGCCTTTTGCGGATTGTCCACTTCATTTATTAATGACCAAAAACCTCTGGTATTTCGCTGCCCTAGGGTCTTCAACATGGTTTCAGCATCCTTTTGGTCCAGCACTGCTCTATGGATTTTCACCCAGTTCCTGTATTTATTTTTCAGTGATCTCAACTTTCGCTTCTGTTCTTCCTCATTTACGATTCCTATCTTTCTGCAGTTTTTCCTTAGAGCTCTTTTTTTTCAGCTATTTCTATATCATACATGTGTTTCTTATAGATTGGTTTCCCCTGGCAATTGACTTTCAGTCTGTAAATTTCCATAAATTCTCTATATTCTATTAAATGGTCATTCAAGGCGCTAGGGTGGGGTTTTATGACATCTGTCAGTGTCTTTATATCTTTGGCTATCATTCTCAGCCGTGTTCTGCCCGGCTCCAATTTGAATGGTTGATTTGGTTGTACCTTTTTCTTGAGAGTGGGTTGGTTCCAGGTAAGAGAGACTAAATTATGATCGCTTTGGGTGGTTTTTATCACCTTCTTTGATGTTATTTCTTCTGCCATTCCCTCCGTTACAAAAAAATAATCAAGCATTGACTTTTGCTGCCCTCTCTCCCATGTCTCCACTGCTGGAGTATCACCCATTATATTCCCGTTCATCATATTGAATGCACGATCCTCCATCTCTTCCAGCCATGCTCTTTTTATTTTTGCCTCATTTATTGATATTTTTGTCTTCCCAGTTTTTTTCTTGTGTAATTCTAGTAATTTTAGATTGAGATCACCGCATATCACCATGTTCAGTTCTCTCTCGACATCACATTGTCTACCGCATCCAGCAGATCGTCCATTAGATTTCCTTGTTTTGGATCTTGTTGATTCCAGTAGATATTCAATATGTGTACTATTTTTTTCTGTGTTCCATTTGCTGTCTTTGATTCTATTTTTGCGTATTGTATGTTGCTTGAATGATTTCTCGTGTCTCGTATTTCGAAACCACTCCTGCGATTCACCCGAATTAACTGGCCTGACATGGGTCTGCCCTTTTTCTCGACTATCGCAGGGTTCATGGCCACCTCTAACCCATCAATACACGGGCAAGTCGACAGCCACGTTTCTTGCAAACATAGGATGTCACATTTTCTTAACATTTCATTTGAACTGTTTGCAAGATGGGCAAAACCTCTGGTATTCCATGTTGCCCATATTACGTTATTTCGTCCCTCCTGGCGTTAGCTTCTCGATGGTTCGTTTAGGGCCTTTGCTAACCATGCCCATTTATGTTCTTCTTCCACACTACTTACACTGTTTCCATTGGAGTCCTGATTGCTTGGGCCTGCTTTTGCTTGCACGTTAGATACTGTGATTTCAATTTTTGCTCCTTTTGGATCCTCATTTCTCATTGACGATTCTCTCCAGATTTCTCCAACCACCGATGATTTTTCCTCACTCACGTTTTTTTTGGGTAGGTGGTTGGGGGACTGTGGGCTATTCTTCTGAAGACACTCCTTTGTTGCGAGTAGATTGTCTACTTCATAAATCTGGAAACCCGCTTCCATTATTTGTCTTTCGCACCTCATAATCAGTTGAATTATCTTAAGCGATTCTATATGTAGCATATATATCTTTTTATAATCC
Organism: Ambystoma mexicanum; assembly: GCF_040938575.1. Classification (NCBI taxonomy): domain Eukaryota; kingdom Metazoa; phylum Chordata; class Amphibia; order Caudata; family Ambystomatidae; genus Ambystoma; species Ambystoma mexicanum. The sequence continues at coordinate 1,340,520,548 of NC_090923.1, read as the reverse complement.
ATGGTTCTTTGCACCTAGGAATTCATGCAAACCAAAAGAGGAATTTGTACCTGAAACAACCTCTTCAGACCAGAAAATAATAATGTTAGAGCTCCTTCTTGTGGTCCTGTTCTGCTGGTAACACAGATACAGAAATATCTGTGAACCTGTGTCAGTGCTATTTTCTGTTGGAAGTATTTGCCCCTTTGTACAGAGGAACAGATCCAAGCATGCCACTTATATATAGGGCTGGGTACTTGTATTCTAAATGTATATTTGCAAAAAAATACATTTTATACTCTTGGGCTTTACTGCCTCTCTACATTTGTGTGTGCATGCCCAAACAACGATTTCTAAAGTCACCATTGATTGAAAGCCGCACCAGGACTGCTTAGTCTGGTCCTTGTTGGTCTCTGCAGCTTTCATGAGATAAACTTGTATTGCATACAACTACACACATTTGCTTGTGTATAACAATATGTACTGCACACATTTAAAAATGTAATTGGTAATGAGATGCCCCATATCTGATAGAAGCTCTTCCTTCTAATTATGTAATATTTCACGCTAACATGGTGGTGGAGTTGCTTTCCTACATAAATGCTAGCTCCAGTGTGCTTGTATTAATATCCCCTCCTGTACTAGGATAGAATATCTGCGTATCTGTCATGCCTGCCGGACATACCCCTGGACCAGGAACAACTTCTCCATACAAGATGAGTTACACCCATAGATCCAGTAGACCTTTTTACTCAAAATGGAGGTTGTTCGATACATTGCCCGGAAAACGACGTCTGCATTTTTCACGTTGTTAATTTTCACGTGACTTAGGGCCGTCACGTGTATCACGGCAGTGCGTAGATAAGCAGCGTGGAAACTCCATTCGCTGCTTCTGATTAAATCAATTTTGACGTTTGTAGCTGAACTCCGGACCTGCGTTCTCGCATTCGTTTCAGCAAACTTCTTTGGCCTAATTTGAGCCTGCTTTCCTCCACACGCTAATTCCTGGGTTGCGTGTATCCAGTTCACGTGCCAAATTTCCACGCGGACGCTGTCTGCAAGCGCGGCTGTCCTGAGCTGCGTGAATCCTGTTCGCGTGTCAAATTTCCACGCGGACGCTGTCTGCAAACGCGGCGGTCCTGAACTGTGTGAATCCTGTTCGCGTGCCAATTCTCCACGCGGACGCTGTCTGCAAGCGCGGCTGTCCTGAGCTGCATGAATCCTGTTCGCGTGCCAAATCTCCACGCGGACGCTGTCTGCAAGCGCGGCTGTCCTGTGCTGCGTGAATCCAGTTCGCGTGCCAAATCTCCACGCGGACGCTGTCTCGCAAGCGCGGCTGTCCTGAGCTGTGTGAATCCTGTTCGCGTGCCAAATCTCCACGCGGACGCTGTCTTCAAGCGCAGCTGTCCAGAGCTGCGTGAATCCTGTTCGCGTGTCTAAATCTTCACGCGGAAACGCTGTCTACAAGCGCGGCTGGCTTGGCTGTGTGTATGCTGTCGCGTGCAATCCTGCACGTGTTTTTCTGAACTACTTCGAACTTTTGGTACCTGTGACAGTCAACAGGTGAGATTCTTATTTTGTTCTTCGTGGGAAAGGAAGTATTTCATGAACTATTGGAAGGTGATTGGGCACAGTACATTGGACGCTATCCTGTGGTGCACCAACCCGGTATCTAGCGAGAGCCTCGTGCCGTTCGGGATAAGCCTCCCTTGCTAATCTTCCCTTCCTTTGTCGTTTGTTCAACTCTTGGGACTCTTCAAGAAACTGTCCTGGAATTCTTCAGTTTAGCCTTAAGGTCAGTGTCTGAATTAATCCCAATTCTGTGTTTCTTAGTATTTGACTTGGGACAGTGTCTTATGATACTTATCTATTCTAGGCATACTTCCTATACAATTCCCACGCCCTTTCCAGTGATCCATCTCTCTGCCTGTTTTATTCAGTCAGTTGTATCATTTGGAAGGTCTAATTTGACCTGCCTACAATCAAGTCGTGTGAAGATAGGATCCAGAAAAGCCCTACCAAATTGTATCCTTTTTTGGTTACTGTATCCTTTTTAGTTGATACTTTGGTGACTTATGACAGTATCAGAATTTCCATTTCTCCCACACAGATTTTTAATGTATTATCCTCCTCGCTCTGATTCTCAGTTTGCAGAGGCATTTGCGAACTGGTTTGCGGTCTTACAGTTAGAGTACACATATCTCTTTATCGTGGGTGATTTCAATCTTTGAACTGATGACCCCTCTGACCTCCGTGGCCAAACACTTGTGGCCCTATTGGCAGATCAACAACTGTTCCAATCTGTTGTCGGCCCCACTCATATTAAAGGCCACACCTTTGACCTTATCTTTGCTGCAGACAAAGCAGTTATCTTGCACAACAGCCTCCCTGCAATATGGTCTGACTATTTGTTGGTGCCTTTTTCCATGCCCTTATCTTTGTCAATTCCATCAAAGGTCCTTCCAAATATTCACAGCCGTTCCCCTCTGCACTCTCCACACTCATTCTATCTCACTCTGATGAGGATATACCTAGTCCTGACCCTGATCTCTTGAATAATCTGGAAGAAGCCTTTGTCGAGGCAACCAAAACTTTTTCTCCTCTCAATGTAGGCAATTCCAGTTGGGACAAAACCAACCCCCTGGTTCACCGACTCTCTACACTCCTCTACAGTTTTATATAGACAAGCTGACAGAGTTTGGGGCTCTAAATACAGGACAGAACAGTGTTGAAGGAGTGCCGGCTCAGATATTACACTGACATCAAAGCAGCCAAAAATGCTTACTTATTGTGGAGAATACTGCGGATCCCCCACTAAAACCCTGCCTAAAACCTCCTCCCAGGTGGCCAGGAGAGGGCAGACGCTTTCTGCACACAATCCTGGAGGCAGTGTACTGCGGGAGGATCACCTGGGTGGAGACAAGGCCCAGTGCAGTGGGGTGATTTTACAGGGTGAGACATAGTATTTCTCCTTGGTGAGGGATGCTCTTGCCACTGGGTTAAAGGAGGAATTGGCCTATTGTAACTTTAATATATCTCAACCTCCTACTAAGGATGGAAGGGTAAACTCCTAGGGTATCATTCAACAAAGTGTTATATCCAAAGAACAGGTCTGTTATACCCCTAAAATCACATATCCTCCCCAATGCCAAAAGTGTACCAAAAGGAATGAAGGGAATGTTAACTTTTCTATCTCATCTGCCTCTGAAAAGGTTATGCCCTACAAACCCTCTTCTAAAAACATCAAGGGAGGTGAAATCACTGTTAAAAATTGCAAAGAAACAGAAAAACCGAATTTCCTTAAAATAGACTACATGTCCCAGAATCCCTCAGGGACTGTGACGAAGAAGAGGGCTGAAGAAGCATGAAGAGGTAAAGGACAGGCAGGCGTAGCAGCCTTTGGCATGGTCAGGAAATCAGGGCCTGCACCTGAAGCCAATTAACCCACCTGAGGGGCATAAAAGGTTGCAGAAGAAAGGATCAGTAGAAAGAAGCTGGAGGGTCGGCAGCAGTAGCAGAAGAAGAAGCAGAGAACGAGGCTGGCATTTCAGTAGGATGTGTGACCACAGAAGGGACGCCAGAGCGAAGGAAGAGCAGGTTCCACCTGCAGGCTCTGAGTTGGTCCTGGGCTCACAAACCCTCTTTGGCTGTGACTGCACTGGAAGAGACTGGGAGAAGATGGCAGTCTTTCCAATTGTGCCCAATTGCTTTGAATGCAGAGCTGAAGTCGTGCGTTTACCCCAAGCCCGTGTGTAGAAGCAAGCTGAGGGAAGATGGAGAAAAGAAGTCTCTCCATCATCGAGGACAATTCTGAGACACCCGTACTGCAGAGGGGTGTGGGTCCCAAAGATAGCCTCTAGCAGTACTAGCAGAAGCAAGAACATCGGGAAGTGGAAGCCGCCCGCAACCACTGTGACTTTGGAGCCAATGAGTGAATCGCTGTACTTCAAATCACATAAAACTCCTTAACGGTAACTGTAACCTGCTGAATTCACAAAAAACCTAAAACGAGTGAAGTTATTCGCAGTCGTGGGAAGTCATTGTTGCATACAAATCATTACCGGAGAGGTTGCGTGTCTCCTATTAAGAGGAGAACATTGAATTTAGGGGTTCAAGAAGTAGCAGCTAGCTTTCCCAATGTGTTACAAGAATATTTCATATCAAAGAAAGGTTATGTATAAGACACTGTTTCGTAATCCATGTGAAAGCAAAACGCTGCCTGAATAAAAGGGAACGCAAGTTTGCACGTTGAAGTTCATCATCAAAAAAAGATTGTGTGTACCTAAATTCGTTTCTCAAGTGAAAACTGACTCTTGTAACATTCAGAACAAATACTTAATAGTTGTAGATGTTGTTGAAGTTACGAGAAGAACAAGCATTATACAAGCCAAAAGACAGAACCTTTATAAGGCAAAACCAGCCCATTCAAGATCTGAACACTGAGGTTTTGAAGTTGTTGTAGCTATTATAAACCCAGAGTCCTCCAATACAAGGTTATCCAAGGCTGCAAAAGTGGCAATACAGCTTTGGGGCAGCTACTGTAAACCAGAAGGTGTACATAAAAAGCAGGGAAGAGAGCTGGGTGTTTGTTGAAAAGAACTAATCAACAGTCTGTGAATCTAAGACTATTGAAGCTCAGAGAGAGAAGCAGTATAGAAGCCAAGACAGATTTTGTAGTAGCTGCAAGATAGACAGAAGAGGCAAAGAGGCTGCCCTTTTTCCTATGGTACAGGAAAGAAGAGTGCCTTGCCTACTTGTAGATGCCAAAGAATCTTCTCTAAGTAGACGTCATCCAAGACACTGGTTATTTGGTAATCTTTCATTTACGTTGTTCATGCTTTGTTTTGATTGTTCCGTAGAGCAGGCATTGTTAGGTTTTATTTGCATTTTGCTTTTGAAATAAAATGTCAAATACTGAGAAACCTACAAGCAGTTGTCTGTCTTGCATTAATGACCCCTCACATTCTCTACCAGGATCTCACAAGCACTGAACCAGCCTAACGAGCTGTTTTCAGTAGTCAGAGAGCTTTCTTCTCCTAATACAATTGCTTCTAGAGTACCCTCCTCACAAAATGTATGCAATACTCTCTCTCAGCTCTTCATGGAGAAGATCCCGAATTTTAGGAGAGTGCTCCATCCACTGTTGTGTCCTCCCTATGTGCCCCCACAGGACCTTTGACCAATCATGAATCTTTTTCAGCTTTTTCTCCTGTTACTCACAATCTGATACATAGAACTAGTCTCCACTTGAAATCTATAGATCCCATTCCTCTGGAAATGCTAAAGAATATCAGTTCTGGGATCTCACCTCCGATAACGCTAGCAGTAAACTCCAGGATGGGGAAAATCCCTCCTACTTTAAAACATGCTCTGGTAACACCTCTGATGAAAATGCCAACCCTTGATCACTTAATCCCAGCAATCTTTCGACCCATTTCTCTCCTCAAATTCCTGATGAAGGTTGTGGAGGCTGTTACCCCACCGTACCATGTCTTTTCTGAGGAAGCTGCAGCTATACAGCCCCATCAATAGGGCTTCCGCCCCCTGATGGCGACAGAGTGTCAGTTATGGACGACCTGGCTGAAATTCAGGACCAGACTGGGGTGAGTTTTCTTATCCTCTTGGATCTCTCTGCAGTGTTTGACACCATTGACCACACTATCATGTGTTAACGCTTCGTGGGGGTTGGTATTGCTGGTGCTGCACTGGAATGGCTGAAATCTTTATTACAGGACTGTTCACAAACACTGGCCGTGCCTCTGTTTATGTCATCCCCTGTGACGCTGTATTGCGGAGTCTCACAGGGCTTAGCAAAATACTTCGCTGTCGTTCAATCTTTACGTTCGTCCCCTGGCTGGCCTGATGCAACACCCTGGCTGTCAATGATATGGATATGCTGATGACACCCAACTTATTCTGCGTGTTGACCCTAATCCTAGGGTGGCTGCAGCCTGTCTGTGCGGATGCCTTGATGATATTGGTGCATGGATGAGTCAAAACCCGGCTCAAGCTCAATGGAAGCAAAACTGAAATCCTGGCAGTTGGTCCCCCATCTGCTCGGTCCTTATGGACGGATTAATTTTGGACTCCCTCCTTGGGTGACAGTCCGTCTCCTGTTGAGTCAGTTAAAAACCTTGGGGTGAAGATTTCCACCACCCACTCTCCTGAACTCCAAATCAGTAGAAGATGCAGTTCTGGTTTATTTAAGTTGAGAACTTAAAAGACACGAATGCCTTTTCTCCCTGCCAAGATGAAGGGCCCAGTGGTTGCCAGTTCAGTTATGGTTATCCTGGACTTCTGTAATGCTACTGAAGCTACTCTACTGGATCAACGTAAATATCACCTCCAGAGGTTGCAGGTCATCCGAAATATGGCAGCACGGCTTGTGGCAGGGCTTCCAAAATTCTCCCATGCCTCTCCCATTCTGAGCAAACTCTAATGGCTCCCTGTGGAGGGAAGAGTGAAGTTGTAGGCATTGTGCATCATAAAGTGTGCGTTCCATGGTCAGGGGGTTTTGTACCTACAAATAAAGCTCACTCCCTATTCCCCTGGCAGGGTAATGCATTTGTCTGGTCACCAAAATGTATGTATACTTCGGTTTAAAAAAAAAGGACCGTCAGCGACAGGGAGTTCTCAGTAGCAGGGCCGCACCTCTGGAACACCCTGCCCCTGTGGATTATTGACAGCCATCTTCATTTTCACAAGGCTCTTAAAACCTTTTTGTATCCCCTCTGATCTGGCTAGTCTCTTCCATCTTCTCTCTCTGATCCGCCTTCTGGTGTTCAGTTACAAGCACCAAGACATCTTCGGGTAATAGCTGCGCTATACCAAGTTACAGTCAAACAACATAACATAATGATATGTGCATTCTTTTAATGTTTAATTGCACCCGAAATATCATACTGCAACAAGCATAACCCACAGAACTCATGCATCACAGAACTATTTAACAATTTCGCAAACCAGAAAAATGGTGGGTACCAATGGTACTCCCTGAGGAGCCCTGCGTACTGCCTGCATGAGCACCCGCCTTTGCCACTGGAAAGAACATTGTTCCTCACTGACAGCAGGAACAAGCAATCTTCGCATATCAGTGAATACAGCACACCTCTAAAGAGACAAGCATTCCAGATGACCATTGCTTGAAGATCGAATTGTAAAACCGAAAAAATTGGATGAATTTGTGTTACTCCTTTTTATTTACCAATAAACAGATTGGGGCGAAGATCTTTGTTTACCACTTGCTGTTATAGCACTGCATGCAAAGTGGCAGAATCGAAACAAGACTGCATCCACCTGCGTGATGCTTCACCTTCCATGATTCAGGTAAGAATGTTTGCAAGGTAAAGGTGATGCCACCGTGATAGAAGGCACAGGGGTGCACTTTTCAACAATTATAACAGCTAAAACAAATCTATAATATTGCATTCATATTCTGATGAGAGATGTACTGCAGCTTTCAACTCTAGGTGGACATACTACTCTAAGAAGTGACTACATCCCACTATAAAAACCTGCAAAAAGTCTTCTTCCATGGCAAAACATTGCACTAAGAAGTCAATCACCAAGCCCTACTTCTAGAGGAGGCTACCACATACCTGTGTGGAAGCCCTTTTGGTTGTTGTGAGATACATTTAGGTAAGAAGGATTGTTACTTCATGTCACTTGATGTTTGTGGTCTACTGCCACCTCAAACTTAAACATTTCTTCAAGTGCCAATGTTTGGAAGGGATGCTGAGCAATTAAATAGTAAAGTAAGCGTTGAGGTAGAAGTTTAGAGTGATTAGCGAGAATAACCAAAAACAAAGAAAATACCCCATAAACTCAAACTGAGTCCTGTCCACCCTGCCCCGCTATCTTACCAGGTTTTATTTCCCCCTTTATGAGGTTTATCCCTTTGAAACCAGAGGGTCATCAGATTGGAACGGGTATGTTTGGAGCGCATGTACGCACCTGCTTTGCAAACCTGTATAACCTCGAAGCCAATGTTCTCCCCCTCTCGATCACAATCCGTCCAAATGACCAGCGCCTGACACTGGCGCACCTCCCGCTCCAGTGTTCTCTAGAGCAAGAGAGCAGGAAGTAACCAATGAGACTTAGCATGCCTGATAATGTATCAACACATACACATAAATACAGTCTTAAGGAATCAGCCTCATAGCAAATGGTGAATATTTAAAATGAAAACAATGGGGCAAAATGTTTATATACATCCCGCCTTCATTCCTTAATAGCAAACAAGACCACCACATACAGATATGCAGAAATTTTCTGAGGTGAAATTTTGCTCAACACACATTATTATTTTAATTTAATTTATGTTTTAATAAGTGGTACAAAATCAATGGAGTTTCGCAAAAACCACGTGCTTACCCAAAACAGGTCTGTGTGGCTTTCTGACTCAAAGGAAATCAAATGTAACTGGATTACAGTTTTGTTCCTGAAAATCAGAACTACTGCATTACATTTTTCTCTGACCATATCCCAGTCTTGCTTTGCCAGTGACAAGGCCCATCTGCAAGCTTTGCACTAGAGATGAAGGCTCTGTATTTGGAATCTAGAGTTCAAGTCCAAGCACAACCGTTGATCTTAGGTAACATTACCTCTGATCCTTAGTATTTGGTAGAAGGAGGAATATATATATTTTTTAATTATTTTTTATTGTGTCTTCGCCAAAAAGAAAATCTTGACTTTTTACAGACACCATAATAGAAAAAAAATAAAAAACTGACATTTTTAAATACTATTTAAAACAGTACTTAGCTGCATTCCATCATACAAAGGAAGACAAAAAAGATACAAAGCACACATGATCGTATGTCTTAAGAAAACAAAAAGAATAAAAGAGAACAATTCAATAAAACAGAAAGCAATTATTATAAAGGTTACGAAAGTTGGAAGGATTCAGAGGCTTCTACTAAGAAAGGTAAAGCATCTGGAATAGTGAGAATAGAAGATCAGAATGAGGGTACACAGTGAAGAATAGAGTATATGTAGAGTTTTAAGCATATCATATTTCACAGTTTGACCTAGCTTTCCTTCCCGTCAGACCCAGTTCTTTGAGAAGTTTCACCACTTCAGTTGTAAGAAAAAGTTCATGTCCTGAGACCATTCTTTCCCAGAATGTATTAGAGGCCAAAGACCCGGCATTATGGACAAATCTTTGTAGTCTTTGGACTCTTAGGTGCCAAGTTCCTGAACATTCTAATAGAAGATGTTTAATCGATTGTCTTTCAGCAACTTCACACTTTTCACATATGTCAGTAGGAAAGAGTGATTCATCTCTTATATGCAAAATTTCTGAAGTGGGTAGTATATTTAGTCTAAGTCTAACAAAATCCATTGCTCGGGATTTCTTCAGATAGGACGGTAGAAAGGATCTCGGTTTATCCGTTAAGGTGAGTGAAGATGATATTTTGGCCAATCTTATCCAATCTATTGTCCGTATCCAATCCATTTTCTTCATGGATTTGTTTGTTTTTAAAGGATTTAGGATCAAGGTTTCGATCATACTGTCTGACTGTGTTAATATTTCAGTGCATTTAATCTTTAATTCATTCAGGAATGCGTTATCTGCTTTCTCCATCACTGCAACGTCTTCGTAGAGAGACGATGGGGGAGGATCAAGGATCAGTCTGTATGGCGAAACCCATTTCCATTCCAACCAGGCTAAAAGAGAGGCAAGGCCTGTATCTTATACAGACAATTGGGGCAGAAGTTGGGAGGTCCAGAGTTCTGTTCCAAAGCTTTGCCTCAACCTTTGTCCCGGTTGATATCAAAAGCTTGGGGATTTGAATCTAGGCCAAATAAAAGTACAGGCACACCTTTTCCAATATAATATTTTACTATGGGGAAAATGGAGAATTTGCAGTATTTAGTGTAGATGGTCTTCATTTGCAACCCCATACCTAAGACCTTTAGAGTCAACGCTAAGAGGAGCTGGGATTTGGTTGGGAAGGCTTTGATCTGTGTTCCCAGATAGGTTACCTCGTTAGTGACTGGAATTAATTGATTATCCATAGTCCAAGTAATTGGTTTCATAGTGCCAAGCGGGTGCTTAAATATGACAATTTTGGATTTGTTAGGATTTATCTTTAAGTCATAAGATGTCGCATATTCCGCTAGAGCTTTCAATAGTTGCTGTAATCCAATTTGTGTATGGTCTAATAAGACTATGTCGTCGGCATATGCCAACCAATAATTTTTAAAGTGCCGAGTTTTGGACTAATCAAACCAGTTGCTTTCAGCCACTGAGGCAAGTCTGAGGGGCAGAATAAACAGGATAGGGGCGATCAAACAACCCTATCTAACCCCTCTTTCAATACTGATTTCACTGGATAGAGAGCCCTGCCTGTTCATTCTAACTCGTAGAGTTGAATTGTGATGTAATTCAATTAGAATACCTAATAGATTATCGGGAAGCCCCCCACTTCCTCAGTTTTTCCCATATCTGGTCTCTATTGATAGTGTCGAAGGCCTGGGATAAATCTATCCAGGCTCCGAATAAGGGGATACCTCCCTTTATGAAAGTGCCTGAGCTAATGCAGGTAGGAACAAGGCCATTTCGAGAGGTTGAGAGACCCCTCCTAAAATCGGTCTGTTGTTTCAGGATTATCCCCAGTGTTCCAGGTCCTTCAAAATTAGGCCAGCAAACATTTTTCCATCTGCGTCTAGGAGTGAGATTGGCCGATAATTTGAAGCTGCCAATCGGTCACCTTTTTGTACACCGGGATGATATCGGAATTTCTGAAAGACTCAAGAATTTTTTTTGATTGTATTATGTTGTCAAATAGGGATTTTAGGACCTTCGCCCACAAGGTTGGATTTAGCTTTAAGATCGCATTGCTAAGTCCGTTAGGGCCAGGGGCTTGTGATACTGTAGATTTTTTTTATTAGGGTTAGAATATTATCCCTTTCAAATATTAATGTTCAATCAGTTAATATTATTACTTTTGGCTCTATAATATCAGCCGGCCCATAGACCTTAGAAAAATGAGCCATCCAGGGCTGCACCTCAATAATAGTGTTTTGTGGGTAGTCAGTAGGATTTTCCATTGAGTTTATAATGAACCAAAAGCTGTGAGAATATTTTTAAGCATATTGCTTTCAGCATGTCTTCTCCCTCTTTTTGTAATCTCATACATTTTTGTGACCCAATCCAATATCTGTTGTTAATTAGTCTAATTCCTTCCTCATAACTTTTTTTAATCTTTTATTGTTTTTTCCAATAGTGCCTTTTGATGTCTTCTATTTTTTTTACTCTCATGAATTTGAGTATCAAATGGCTGTTTGTGGGGGAGTCGTATTGTTAAGCTCTTATTATCCGAGGGGTCAAGATCCCACAGAAATTCGACAAAGCGGCTGGGATCACACAGCCCAGACAACTGCTGGTCTGTTAGATTGCCTATTATGTTGGCCAGCTTATCAATAAGAGTCTGCCCCCCTCTATTGAATCGTACCACACGATTCCCAGCAGTGTTAACAGAAAGTTCTTGATTATAGTAGAGATCCGAACCATCTCGATCAAGGCTAAAGAAGGTTTCCAGCATCGCATGGTCGCTGCACTTTACATTGATTGGGTTAAATTGAACACAGCTATCAAAGATCTTCTTAGATGTGAAGATATAATCGATTGTCCAGTGAGCTAAGCCCCTACTCCAAGTGTAGCTAGGGGGAATGTCTCCCTTGACATTCCCATTCAACATCCATAGATCCCATTCCCTCATAAAATCACACCATAGATACCCATGGCTAGCCTTCAGTTTGCAATTTCTCAGATTTACGGATCCAGTTGTAACACACTGTGTATTAAAGTCCCCCATTATTAAGATTTCATCTGTCGAAAATTAGGAGGTATAATCAGTCATTATGTCCGACAGCTTTAGCAGAAAATTCAGGAGCGGGGTTAGCATAGGGTTCCAATATATGTCAATTATTAACCAGTTCGACTTGGTCCTTTGCCCCCCCTCCTCTCGGCTCTAACTACCAAAATGCCAGGAGTATCATCCGATAGTAATTTAGTATTAAGGAAAACCTTGAGTCTACAGGCAATACGCAGTCCCACGGCCAGGCGTCCCTTCCCTGTACCTACTGCAAGTTGACTATAAGTAGAAAAGCCATCTAGTCCAAAGGGAAATTTAAGCCACGTTTCCTGAAAGAGGATTAAAGCAAATTTATCAAAAATGTAAAATTTCATAGACTCTTCACAGAAGGAATTGTAGCCCCTGGTATTCCAGGATAGAGATCGAATCAGTTTACGGTTCAGGACAGCCCAATTTGAGAAGTATATCTGAGACGATCTCTGGAACCATCTCCCAAACGTTGGCGGTGGGGACGCGATCCTCACAGATTTTGATTGGGCCTTAGTTAAATCCTGGTGTGGGAGTTCTGTTGTAGGATTTTTTGTTATTTCCGGATGGTCTCTTGATATCAGGATACTCCCTTTTTGCCCATTTACCCGTAGCACCTAAAATTGTTTCTAGACATAGGGCCTCATCACGACCTCGGCGGTAACACCGGCGGTATTAGCGCGGGGGCTATTAGCGCGACCGCCATAGCCCCCGGCGCTAATAGCGCGGGATCACGAGTTGGGCAGACTTGGAAGTCCCCATTCCTCATTGAGCCCATTCGGGAATGTCACATTCCCCATTGGGCTCAATGGGTAAATTTCGCGCTCACACCGCTGGCGGATTTCCCGCTGGCGGTATGAGCGCGAATTCTCGGCAGATTTCACACCAGCTCAGAGCTGGGTTGAAATCCGCTGAGGCCCTGATTTGGCGGACCCTTAAATCCGGCGGAAATAGCGCTACCACCGGATTTAAGGTTTACGGCCGAGGTCGTGATGAGGCCCATAGTCTTGACTTCAGACTGATTTCCGTTATGCTTGTATTTGAGATATATGGAAAGCTGACCAGATCAATGTCGGATGAGAGATATTTTAGATCCGGGATAGTTTTAATCTCAGACAAGATTCTTGGTTGATTTAATGGAAATTTTATGTTATGATCCTTTGACACTCTTGAAAGGAAAACCCTTAGACCCCGATTTTGACCTTGTAGTTTACCCCTTGAGTGGGGTACTGTTTGTTTCTTGAAATTTGGTGTCGTCGGGGCTCCTGATTGATTTTTCCGCTATTTTTGGTCTTCAGCCTTATCCATCTCTTTAGCTGATGGCAGACTAGCTCGGCCTAATAGGTGCTTCGGAGCCAATTCAGGGTGAGCCTTTGAGCCCATTTGCAGATTTTTTCCTTTTTGAGGTTCTATAAGACATGCATTACTCACCCTAGTAGCATTTCTGATGATTGTATCTGCTTAGATTCACATGCTGTGCATATGCTCCGACATCCAGTGGTAACCGCAGAGTATTGCATCTTGTCTTTCGGGGACCGAAAGGGGACGTCGGTATAGGCGTGTATGTAACACTATCTCTATTGTGACATGTAGTGTACCCAAAATCCCTCACGCGCCAAGGTCCCTCCGATTGTATTTTTTCTGCCATGAGGGAGCCCAAGGCTATTGTGAGTGAGTACATAAAGGGAGAGAGTAGTAAGAGGTCTATGTTCCTTCCATCCGAGCAGGGAGGAAGGGTGGGCGCATGTGAATCTAAGCAGATACAATCATCAGAAATGCTATTACGATAAGTAATGCATGTCTTCTGATGCTTGTTAATCTGCTTAGAATCACATGCTGTGCATAGACTAGCGAGCAGTACCCAGAGTTGGAGGTGGGTTGTGAGAAGGAACAGTAGTTACTGCTTGTCCCACCTGAGAATCAGATCTAGAACGAGTGTCTAGGCAATAGTGTTTTGTAAAGGTGTGTACAGAACTCCAGGTTGCCGCTTTGCAAATGGACTCAAGGGGAATATTTGCAATGACTGCTATGGAAGCCCCAGTGCCCTGAGTAGAATGTGCTCTAGGCTTGAAGGGCAGTTCTCTCTTAGCAAGAGTGTAACATAGTGTGATGCATTTGACAATCCACCTTGAGATAGCTGATTTAGAGACAGGGTCCCCTTCTCTACCAGCTGCCACTGAAACGATAAACTGGTTAGTTTTTCTCAGTGGTTTCGTTCTTTCCAGGTAATACATGACTGCCCTGCGCACATCTAGTGTGTGTAGGCTTCTTCCGGCCATGCTAGTGGGATTCTGGAAGAAAGTGGGTAGTTCAATTGATTGGTTCACATGGAACTTCAAAATGAATTTAGGCGCAGATCTAGAATGAGTGCGCAGAACCACCTTATCCCTGTGGACTGTAACAAAAGGGTCTAGAACTGAAAGGGCCTCGCTAACCCTTCTAATAGAAGTGATAGCCAATTGGAAGGCTGTCTTATAAGTAAGATCTTTTAGACTTGCTTTATGCATTGGTTCAAAGGGAGACCCCATGAGTCTGGTCAAAACCACATTTAGATCCCATCCGGGAGCTGGGTTAGAAATGGAGGGGTGAATTCTTTTAACCCCTTCCATAAAAGCCTTAATAACAGGTATTTTCCACCACAACACTTTCTGTTGTGACGTAGTGTAGGCTGATAGAGCAGCTAGATGAACATTTAGGGAATTATAAACCAAACCTGAGTCTAACAAATGAGTTAGGTTCAACACAATGTAAGTAGGCGAGCAGTCAATGGGATTGACGCCCTTGGTTTTACATCAGATGACAAAGCGTTTCCACTTACTGGAATAGCAATAACGCGTGTTAGGTTGTCTAGCCTCCCTGAGTATGTCCATTTATCTCTGAGGGAGTTGAAGGTGTCCAAACTCTATGACCTCAGGAGCCAGGCCGCTAAATTCAGAGTTTGCAGGCATGGGTGTAGTATCTCCCCTCTGTCCTGAGACAGCATGTTGTACAGGCAGGGTAGTCTCACAGGGGGGAGAAGGACATTTCCATTAGATGAGCGAACCAGGGTTGGCAGGCCCACATGGGGGCCACTGTAACGCTCACCTGGCTCCCACGGTGGCGCTGGTCTGGTCTGGGTTGCTGTGGCCTCTTCAAGCGTGATGCGCAGAATTCGGACCACCGATTGAACAGGACCCCCAAATCTTGCTTGTCTGGCCCGTAGGAATATCCTTCTGCAGATGAGAAAGGGGATTAACTGTCTGCTGAATAGTGTGCTTGCTTCCCCCTTCCCCCCCTTCATTCTTCTCAGACTTCCTCCAAAACCCCCGGTTTAAGCTCACCTTATGGTTTGGAAGGATGAACTCTCCATCCTGCTTCTGGTGCAGGGGCGCGCGTTCGTCCAGTTACTTCACTGGTTTTCAGAATGGCGCTGGCAAATCCACTTGACTTTTCTGAGAGATACGCCGTAAGTATGAAGATGCAAAAGTTCAAGTGTGAGCCTCCTTTTATGTTGTTTTTTCCTAACCTGTGATCTGTCCTTTATTTCAGGTGCAGAACAAAGGCGATGCGTTGAGGGGTTAAATTGCCGGTGGTAAAATCAGGTGAGTAAGTGATGAGGGCGACCCCTCTAAATGTCTTTATAATTCCCAGTAATGTCTTTTGTCCTTTACCCATAGGGGCCAGGGTGCGGTACCTGCCAAAGATGCGGCGCCGACCCGAGATGTGGAATGGTTCACCAAGAAAAGCCGGTAAGTAATATGGCTGAAAATTCGGTTTTCCTCTTGTGTTCCCTTGCTCACCTTTTGTCTCTTCTTCTCTCCCCTAGGTGCAGAGATGTGGTGACCGGTGTTGAGAGCCGCGATGGAGCCGGGCGGCGTCTCGGGAACAGGTGAGTGAAGCGCGGCGCTGCAGCGAGCAACGCAGTGCTTTTAAATGGAAGTCTTCCTTCAAGAATGCTGGCGTGAAGATTCCGGATGCAGGTAAGAAGGTTGAATAAGTTCTTGATTTTCACCTTTCTCTTCTCTTCTTTCCTTACAGGTGTTCCAGGTTCGAGGCGGGCGTGGCTGGAGTCCCGGTGCAGGAGCAGACACGGTGAGCGTTCAGCTGCTGGGATGCAGAACAACGCGAAGCACGTGTGGCTGTCCGGGCGTGGCTTAAATAGCCTTGGAAGAAGTTCCAGGTGAGTATTGTCACAATACACAATAATAGGAGGAGAGGTCGACACTCTCCCCCGAACCACAGAAGCCGAATGAAGTCGACCCTCCCACCGTGGTTGGCACAGGTACCTGATATATATATATATATATAGACAGGACACCACGTGGCAGCCAGTGGGGGGGGAAGGGGGTTAGGGAGAGGTTGTGGACAGGGTGAGGGGTTTTAGGAACAAGGGATAGAGGGTAGAGGAAAACCTAGTTTGGATAGGACTGGGGGAAGAACAGGGAAAAATCCTACACTTAGTAATACTTATAACATCATACTCTGCAATACTCTGATTACTTGATTTCATATGTGGTATTACTGCCTGTTACCTGATAACCCATACCTTGAGAACATCTTAATACATGTATCTCACACACTGTATGTCATTGACATGAAACAAACAAAGCATGATTTAGCAGATGAAACATACGATGGGAATACTCCCAAGATGAAGACATGACACATGGCCCCCTGGGCTGGTATATGCAACACTTATAGCAACTAACAAGTACAACAAGCACAACAAGTGCACAGTCTCTCAGTAGGTCGTTGTCACCATAAAGACCCCGTAGCAACCCCTACTGGGTTGGAAAAAGGTGGTACAATGCAAATTCTACCGACACCACTGCGTACTGCCCACCATCTTGTGTTTTCGCAAAGCATACGCTGGGTACTTCTATGAGCATACTCGTAATCACATGTGCATTTCATCAATGACCAATAAACCCTTTCCGCACTTATCTTGTGTCCGGGAAGCTCCTGAGCCTTCCCGGACGTTGAATGCTGTTGCCCGTAGCAGCCGTGAAGATCACTCCTCTCCCCGCTGCAAAGTGCTCACGCCCGCCGCCTCCGTGTTCCTGCCAATTTCATAGCGGGCGGCTCCTGACTTCTCTGAATGCTGCTCCGACCGACGCAGCTTCGACCTCCAAACAAAATAAGCCACACCTGCCGCGCGGCGTGGGCCTCTCATAAACCGTTAGCAATCATGATCAGCTGGCCCCACGCGCGCACGGCAGTAAACTACCCAGCCTCCCAAGTACTGCTGGGAATTGTAGTTTTGTTGGACTTTTTCAGTGTTTTAGCCCTCTGAGCCCAGTGTACACATGCTTGCCCTTATTCCTGACAAGTATTCTTCCACAGCCCCACCCAAGTAACAAAATAGTTCCTTCAGAAAAATAGTCCCTCCTAAGCCTCATTTGGCTTGGTTCTTCATGCAGCATGGTCTGCATCAGGTGAGTGTGCAGCATGGTCTGCTTCAGGTAAGTGCACCAAACACTTCCCCTTATGAGCCTGGCACCTATGGCGCCAGGACTGATGTCCAACATGAGCCTGGCGCCAACAGCGCCAGGACAGAGTCCAAAGAGCCCCTATAAAGGGCCGCTGGGCTTTTACCCGGGGGCGTGATGCCTGCTCCCGGGGGTGCTGGGCCTGGTGCTCCGGGGGTAGGCATCATGACAGCCACCAGCATCATGATAACTGGTTCCTGGTGCATCTTGTGCACTATCTTGTTGAGTGGGGGAGTCCGGGGGGTGGGGGGGTGTGGGAGGGGAGCGTAGACAAATTTCCCTGACCATGTTATCCAGAGTCCATTCCCCTTGGAGCACTTCTGAGGGTACCTGGAGGCGTAGTCTTGGCATTGGGCGTTCTCCTGAGTTGCGAACAGGTCAATCTCTGAGAAGCCCAGTTCTGCGAAGACTTTGGAGACGATGTCTTCGTGTAGACGCGATTCGTATTCTACGGGCAGTGGGAAAACTCTGCTGAGCACGTCCGCTAGAAGATTGAGTTTGCCTGGAACGTGTAGGGACAGTAGGAACATCTTGTGTTTGAGAGCCAACATCCAAATGTTCTGGGCAAGCTTGTATAGCCCTGGAGAGTGTGTGTCCCCCTGCTTGTTTAGGTAATACATGGCTGTGGTGCTGTCTGTCAGGACCAGGACTGTCTTCCCCTGTAGCTGTGTTTGAAAGGCTTTCAGTGCTTTGAGCACCGCTAGCAGCTCTAACAGATTTATATGGTTGGATGCTACTTGTGGGGACCACACTCCATGCACTGGCTGCTGAAGCAGGTGAGCCCCTCACCCCGTGAGAGATGCGTCTGTTGTGAGAGTGGCTTCTACTGCGGGGGTGGTGAAGGTCTTCCCCTTCAAGAGGTTTTCCCTCGACCACCCCTGTAGAAAGAGAACGAGGGCTGGCGAGACAACTACCAGATCTTCCCATTGTCCGCTGGCCTGACACCACTGGCTTTTGAGCCACTCTTGCATGGGACACATGCGCAGCTGCGCGTGGGGAACCAAGTAAATGCATGACGCCATCATGCATAGCAAGCGCATGGCCTTGCGTACCGTCACTTCCCGACTGGCTACATATTGAGGGATCTGAGAAAACATGTTCTGAACCCTCTCGTTGGAGGGGAAGACGAGGCGTCTTTTGTCCGGATTAGAGCCCCTAGAAATTGCTGGACTTGACTGGGGTCTAAACTGGATTTTTTCTCGTTGATGGAGAATCCCAGATTGAACAGGAGGTCTATTGTCTTCTGATTATTCAATAGGCATGTTTCGTAAGAGTCCCCAGTTATGAGCCAGTCGTCGAGGTAAGGGTAAACCGGGACGGATAGTCTGCGCAGGTGTGCTGCCGCTACTGCCAGTATCTTTGTAAACACCCTTAGCGCCGAAGCAATGCCGAAGGGGAGGACTTTGAATTGATAGTGCTTGTCCTCTACCACAAACCTTAGATATTTTCTGTGCGCTGGCAACATTGAAATATGAAAGTATGCATCTTTCATGTCCAGTGTTGCCATGTAATCCCCCCCCCGCGTCAACAGTGGGATTACATCCTGCAGAGTTACCAAACGAAACTTTTGAGGTTTGACAAATTTGTTTGCTGGGCGTAAGTCTAGTACAGGGCGCATGGTGAGGTCCTTTTTGGATACAAGGAAGTACACTGAATAAATACCCTCATTAACCTGAAGAATAGGGACGGCTTCTATGGCGTCCTTTTGCAGCAGTGCTTCCACCTCTTGTTTCAGGATTCGCAGATGGTCTGGCGTCCAGCGTCTTGTCTTGGGCGGTCTGAATTGTGGGGATCGGGCGATTTTCCACACAGTACCCATGGGAGACCGTCTTTAAAACCTACTGGTTTGATGTAACTCCCTCCAATGCCGAAAGGAAAGATGTTAAGCGCCCCCGACCGGGGTGACATGGGAGGGGACCTGAATCTGTAGGTTATTTCTGACCAGAGGCTGTGGCTCCCCTGGAGTTGGGGCCTCTGCCTCTACCCTTCCTGCGCCGCTGACCCATAGGTGGATAGTTGGCGGGGGTGCTGGATGCCTGCCCTGAGTTCCAGTTGTTTCCCGTGTTGTACATGTTCTGTGAGGAACGGGATTGGCCTCCAAAGGACTGACGGGAACCGCTTCCCCTCTGGGGGGAGGGCTTCTGAGTGATTTGTTGTAGCTCATGAAGCTTTGTAGAAGCTCATGCTCTTTTTTGGCAGTCTCTACAGCCTCGTCGACTGCATTACCAAAGAGGTTTGATTCCTCGATAGGCTTATTTATAAGGGCTGCTTGGGTCTCCGGCTTGAAGCCCAGGTTTTGGAGCCAAGCGTGCCGTTTAAGGAGGGGGGCCTGAGCTAGGGACCTTCCTGCCGTTTATACAGTATCCAGGGTGTTTTTTATTACATTTGTGTTGACCTGCCTGCCCTCGGCCACAATAGCGAGTAATTTAATTCTTGCAGGTTCAGGAACTTCCTGGAGACCGTCTTGTATAAGGTTCCACTGCGCATCAGCATAACTGGCAAACAACGTGGTGTTGTTTGCTATGCGCGTTGTAAAGGCAGCTGCCGTGGTAATACGTTTACCCAAGGCATATAATCTTTTTGACTCCTTATCGGGAGGTGCTTCTCCCGTATCAAGGGGTACTCCCGCCCGTTTCCGCTTTTAATATATTGAGGGTCAGTAGGCGATAGCCGAAATAATTTCTCCACCCTTGGATTTACTGCCCTGGTCTGGGCTGGTGTGACAAGAGAAGGAGCCAATCTCCTTTAATGGAGTTTAGGAGAGGAATGGCTTGACTGGAGGGGGGTTTTTCTTTAAGAATGTCCTCCACAAAATCTTGTTCAGGTATGGCTTCTTGAGTGGCGACCTGAAAGTAATCGGCTGCCTTCCTTAAGATGGCATTAAAGGCCATTTGATCGTCTATTGGTGAAGCCTGGCGGGCTGGGGTGGAAAGAGGGGAGTCCACACACAGGACATCTGTGTCCTGATTGTGAGTAGCGAGTGCCCATGGCTCTGTCTCAACTTGATGAGTTGTCATCTGCAGTATAGTCCTGTAGGAAGGTAGTATCTTCTTCCTCATCATAAATGTCTTGATATGTGTCCATTTGAATTTCATCTTCAGGTTGGATAGAACGGAAATGGTCCTGAGAAGATTCTGAATTTCCAGGAAACTGTAAGGTTGACACAGTAAGAGGATCCTCCCGAGGTCTCTTGGGTGTAGGGTGCTTTGAAAGCGACACAATCCTTTCCAAGCGGTCCATGCACCCTTCACATTTTTCCCTGGTCCATTTAGACGTACCAGAAGGTGCAAAAGGTGAAAAATCTTCATTTTGTTGCCTTTGGAGCCGAAATGTATTACTGTTAGTGCTAGACAAAGGCTCCTGACTATCTTCATAGTCTTTGCGAGCATCGGGGTGCTGTGGCGCGTCTTTAGACGTGTCTGCGGCACACTCCTTGCGTTTTGTCAACTCTTTAGGCATCAACCTCACTGCCGAAGTAATCATTGCGATGCTTTCGGCGATGTTCGGAGAATCGGGGCGTCCCGTACGACTATGAGGCCTAGCGGTAGATTTTTCGCCTACCGATTGACTAGGAGGCCTATCGGGAGATTTTTGTCCTACCGGGGCCTTAAGGGGGGGGGGGGGGGTCGGAGCGTCAGTTGAGAGCGCTTCTCTGGCCAAATGTGATTTTGAGGTAGTGCCCTTAAGTTTCGAAGGCCCAGTCGCAAGCCGCTGCTGCGGATGCGGGGAAGGCTGTTGATCTTCAATATCAGATGATTCTGTAGAAATTTTTGGTGGTCCTGTTGGCGCTTTCACCCATTTCGACAAAACCGTCAAAACCGGGGAAGGGGTTGTGTGTTTAGTGTGTGTCTTTTGTACGCCCCTGTCGCCGGGTGTTGTCCCTGAAGTGTGACTTGCGTCAGGCCTGGAGGGGCTGGGGACGGGCGTGGCAGACTTAGAAGTGTCCGTCGTAAGGTTGATGGCATCCGATAGGGATGCTTGGTCATCACTAGTCCCTTTCGGCGGGTGCGGCGGTGGGGGAAGAAGATCCAACCCGCGACATGCCGTAGGTGGCCCACCGCTTAATGCGGCGCTCCTTAAGTGTTTTAGGTCGAAGGAGTCTACAAGCCGCGCACCGCGCTTCGTCATGGTCAAGGGGCAGACAAGTATTGCACTTATCATGCTCGTCCTTCCACGGGTATCTGACCATGCAAGAGGGGCAAAACCTAAATGGTGTCCTTTCCATAGCGAAAGGTAATGAAGATGATGTCCAGACCTAGAGGGTAAAGAGGGGGAAAGAGGAGAGACATACCGGAAGATATGACCACCCGACCCCACACTCTCTACTGTGTAGGCCGGCCAGAGGGCCCAGCCACGTGGTTGACACTGGCGCTGAGGTCCACTGCCGTTGAAAGTTCCTGCAGTCTTCGTCGTACTATTTGAAGCACCGTCGAAGTGACTTTAGGCGAAATTACCGACAAAGTCGGTAAAACAAGGATAAACAATGTCTCTTATGAAGAGCTCCGCATTGGGGCGACCAGTTATCTGGGCGGAAAAAAACAATCTGAGGGACCTTGCCTTGTGACGGATTTTGGGTACACTACACGTCACGATAGGGATAGTGTTACAGAAACGCCAATGCCGACGTCCCCTTTTCGGTCCCCGAAAGACAAGATGCAATACTCTGCGGTTAGCACACAATGTCAGACCATATGCACAGCATGTGATTCTAAGCAGATTAACATTCATCAGAAGAGGGAGTTATCCACGAGTTTCATTTCTACTTTTTGCTTCATAGTCAAGAAGATAGGTGCAATCTTTCGAGGGGGTTGACTTGAGTCTGTTTGGATTCCTACCATAACCTTTGCTATTTCAGGGTCGGGGTTCAAATCTCCAAAGCCTTTGCTTTATCTACGGCGTGTTTTTCCCCTTTCTTCCTAGGTCTTTCAATGGGTTTTCACCCTGTTCCTTATTGTTTTTCTTCACTCTCTTTTTTGTCTTCCATTAGTTTTTTCCCCTTTTTCCCCCCTGACTTCCTTTAGACCCGGGGTATCATTCTCACCCGGTTCTCCGTTCGTAGGTTTGACAGGATCCAGCAGGTCTGCCAATTGTGCCAGTCAGACAAATTTTTCCATTACTGAGACGACGGAGGAGTATCGTCCTCAGTGTTATCGTCTAAAACCAAAGGTGATGGTTGTAAACAACAAGGACATCTGCCTTGCACAGTTCCTTTTGCACTTTCACCGAACTTTGAATTCAGGATGGTTAATTCCTCTTTCACTCCCATCCACTGTTCAGGTAGTTGATCAATCTTTTCCGTTTGTGATGCAGATGCTAGGTGGAATTCGGCTAGTGTTTTACCCAGTCGTTAACAGCTTTTTTATGTGCCATCATGTTAGATTCATTAATGTCCATTTCCTTGGAAATTTCCAATAGGATTCCCGAGTGTTGTTGCACCTCCATCTTCAGGTTCTCAAAACTTTGACCAGAGAACTTAGGACAAAGTATAAGGGTACGATTGTTGGAGTTCCTAATTGCTGGTCTCGTTTGGGTTCAGGTGTTATGCGGTCTCCTGATAATATAGTGTCTCTCTTTGGAGTCAATGCTCTCACAGCCTCGATCATAATCAGGTCCTCATCTGTGGCTGGAATCTCATTTATTTCAAAAGATGAGTCAGCGGGAACACTTCAGACCGCATTTAGGATTTCCTCATCTAGCAGGTCGATAGTGTTGCCTTTGGATTCCTTCCCATCATCAGCCTTTCTTAATAACAGTTGATCGTTTGTTAGTAAGCCCATCTCACTTTCTTCAGTTTGTGCTACTGTTGTTTTTGGGAAGTGATTCACAATTGCATTCTTCATTGTGGTAGTAGTCAGTGTGTAATTTAGATTTGAGATTAGACTATTTCCCGTGAGCTGATGGGCTGGTGTTGATTCCACCCTGTCATTGGGTTGAATTGGGGTGCTTCTCATTCCTGAGCTAGTGGGTCTTTGGTTGTCTTTTGGGAAGATGCTTTGAGGGGGGGGGTAAAACCTGTCACCCCCTTATTGATAGGGTTTGAAAGTCAATCTTTACTCCATATTGGGATTTTCATCCCTGCCATGCCTAGCGTCCTTGTTAGCAATTTTAGAATCCTCTCCTGAGGACATACTGCGCAAATTGTAAAGTTTAGTCATTTTGAAAAATGTTGTTTTCCAATGAGGTGGCTTTTAAGATGGTAATTGATGGATACTAGCAGAAAACACAGTGAGGTCTCCTTTATGCTTCGTTTCAAAGTTGTTGGTTTTCATGTCAGCAGTAGTTTGAAGCCCTTCTCCCAGTTTATTCTCAATAGGGAGCGACAAAGTAATGGCGCAACGCCACACTGGTCGAAGGCAGTAACGCCCACAGTCCCGGGGTGAAGGAAAGCTTTCAGAACTTGTGTGCGCCACTCAGAAGTTCTATTCTTGTTTTCCGGTCGCAGACTTAGCGAGTGGGTCAAAGGCAGCGAGCCCGCAGTCCCCATTCGACTAAAAACGGGGTTACAGAGGTATAGGGTGAAAAACAATGTTCACTGCCAGGATCAAGGAATAAATTATGATGCCATACGAATTTCGTGCAAAAAGACTGAGTCATTGATAGAAACAAGTCAGTGCAGCGCTTTAAAGACAATGGTTTCAGCAGTTACCTTTAACATGACTGGTGTCCCGCAGTCACCGGTCGCACTGCCACAGACTGCAGCCTCACTCCGCGGCCCGCTCCGCGACCGCAATGAGGTAATGTAGAAAAAAAACATACAGGCTCCTCCTCTGTTCTACAGTTTGCGCAGCAGAAAGACTCCCAGCAGCTCCACAGACTGCAGCCTCACTCGTCAGCCTCACTCCGCAGCCGCAATAAGGTAATGTAGAAAAAAACGTAGAGGCTCCTCCTCTGTGCTACAGTTTGCACAGTAGAAAGACTCCCAGCAGCTCCACAGACTGCAGCCTCACTCGTCATCCTCACTCCGGAATATTTAAAACCATCCATCTATAGTGTGTGCACAAGCCAATAATGTTATCCTTTTTGTGTCTTCCCATTTACATATCAGAAAGCAGTAGAGATTTTTGCATTGATTGTGGACCCTGAATTGAGTCATTTTGGTTTTTGACAGTCTATATCCCAACTCAGTGTTCCTGATCATAGAAAAAAGTTATAATAATATAGTTCTATAAATGCCTAAAAACGTAAATGAAGCAGTCTTACCCAAAGTACTTTACTGGGTCCATTGGATTAGCACTCTTGTCGGAACGTTCGTCTTGGCTCAACCAGTCAGAAACAAAGATTCCACACACATTCTGGGCAATATTAAAAGTATTTGCTCTGAAACTATTTTTCTGGGATTGGCTAGCCCAAGCAGAAAATTTGGTGCTGAGCAAATTCCTCAACTGCAATCTAAGCTTTCCCCATCCATTACCTTTACACGTTTTCCTGCCACACCCTTGCAGTCAGTCCACACAGTGAACGGTGTCAAACGAACTGAATGTGCTAACAGCACTTCAAAGCTTTCTTGCTCTTTTCTCCCGCTCAGTCCTACTAACGTACCCTCCTCCATCCTTGCTTTACAGATCCGCCAGTGCGTCAAGAAACCACGCAGGTGGCAACAGTGTGTGTTATAAGAACCTTTAACTTAACACATATACCAACCCCCGCCCCTCTCCTTCCACGTTTCCATCCCCAATGCAGCCCTGCACACCACACCACCAGACTCTGTTTATAATATAAAAATATAATCATACCCGCACTACAGCAACCCACATGCGAGGACAGACAAAGAGGAGGGCTTACAGTACGGCATACAGACACCTAATGCCATAGAATTTCACACCCCGCCCCCAAGGTTGCTAAGGCTTAAATATTGAACAAACTACAATCACTACCAGCTGTGTTTGCCTGCCAGGGATTTAAGATGGACAGTCTTGCCAGGATTACAAACTGTGGCCCTGAGCTGAATACTGTGCCTGGTCGGGTGGGTCTCAGATGAATGTCCCTTCATGCCTGTTTGTCCAACTCTGTGCACTCCTCAAGTACTTATTGCCAGTTTGGTCACTATGAAACAGATGTAGTATCTGTGTGTGTGTGTGTGTGTGTGTATGTGCTTCATACTAGGGTGGTGGTTGATCAGTGCTGGAAATTGACATTATTAACTGTGGGATCCCCACCAGCCACGGGTGGCAGGGTGGAGGGGGCACAGGCGGTTAGAAGCGCAGGGGTTTAAAGTTGAGGTGAGTGGGAACTCACAAGATTTTTCTCAGCACCCCCTCCCCCATAATTAAACATTTACATTTCTGGAGATGTATTGATAAATTATAAAAGAAAGGAGGAGTTTCCTGTAATGTTGCAAGCAAATTAGAAAAGGTGCACATCTTTTCAAATCTGTTCTTGCATATTTTCTGCAGAATACAATCCTGACCAAAATATTCACAAGTATTCTAACCAGATGTTCCTGTAGTCTAGTGGGTAAGTCACTCGACTTTGCTCCTAGTGGGCAGTGTTCAAATCCTGGTATCGGAAACAATAGCAGATCAGCTACCTTAATTGGCACAAGTAGTTTTCCCGGATCCGAGACCCAGGGAGACATTTTTTGCTGAATCTCTGATCCGGGAAAATCCTGCCCAATACCCAGCACTGGATCCAATTACACAATGTAGCCCTAAGGCCACATTCTGGGGAGGCTTGGGCGTTAGCAGGACACTAGCTTAAGCCTAGGCAGCCCTCAATGAGGGCCGAGAGTCAATAACAGCCCAAGTCCACTCCAGAATATGGAGCTGAGTGCTGACTGCACTCGGCCTGTTATGGCGTGTGCTAAGTGTTTGTTTTGGGAAAAGGGAAGTTCTCATTAATGGTGGTGCATCCATTCATCAAAGGGAAAATCAGGCTGTTCAAAGATAAAGAACATGGCTGTAACAGAGGGACTCAGAAGCTTAATCCATTCTCTCTATCCATGGCAGTGTCAAGTGCAGGAGATAAAGGGATGTGTCGGTAGTGCAGCGAAACGTGAGTAATGTGTTTTGGGGGAGTAGGAGCAAGTAGGCGTGAGTGACAGAGTGTGAGTTGGGAGAGAGCAAAGGGCAGACTGCAGATTTGGTGTGACAAGGGCAGTGATCAGCTGTCCTGGAATGCAGGTTTATACCTGGGATTCAGCCCATTGTTCCATAACGCTGTTTGGTTGGTGCCCCCGCACAAGGTGCTAATTGTCAATAAGTATCTTTTTGAAATTCTGTTGAATTCAGCAGCATCTCGTAAATCCGAGATTAATGTAGGACTAATTTTCCATTGATGCTTGATAATATTAACAGATAATGGGTACTGGTCATAGTAACCAGTCAGTGTGTAATGGCGGTGGAATATTAGGCAGTGCATAAAAATATGACTAATTAAAAATTAGCTAGTGGAATCGTGGGATCACTGGTAGACCGGCCCAGAATCATTTGAGGGGAGTAGTGAGCTGGCTCGGTCTGTTATTCCAGAGTTGTTTTAAAGACAGACTGGAAAGGGTGACCAATAGAGCATTCTATTGAAGGGGTGAGGGAATGTAGAACAAGTTACTTACCTGTAACTCTCTTACTCCAGCATGGATTCACATGCCCATGAATATTCCCCATCGTCAGGCTGGAAATCCTCGGTAAAAAGAAAGCAGTTTCGTTTTAAGCTTAAAACCGCTCGTCTCCTCTATAACCCATCAGTGTCCTTTGGGTCATAGTGCCCCGAGGCAATGATACTCATCCTCCTAAGCGCCAGCCCTGGTGGGCATATTCAGATTTAGTAGCGCACGTAAAGTGGCAGTATGAACCAAGAAGAGCCAGAGAGGGGAAGGCGGGAGGGGTCACATGTGAATCCATGCAAGACACATGCTGGAGAACAAGAGTAACAGGTAAGAACAAAGCAGTACATATACGCAACCACAGTAGGTGGCACGGCTCACAGAAGCAATACATTTACCCCTGGAACAGACTCACCTCAAACAAACAGGTTGCTTAGCACTCCTCCCTGGAATCCCCGTCGACGCAATAGAATCTCATGAAGGCGTGTGTAGACCGCCACATAGCAGCCCTGCATATGATGAGCAGGGGAACACCAGAGAGAAACGCTGTTGTTGCTGCGATGGCTGTGGTGGAGAGGGGTCTCAGCCTGTCTGGAAGAGGCCTGTTGGCCAGACGATGACAGTGCATGATACAGCCGGAGAGCCACCTGGATATGGAAGCCTTAGACAGGGCCTTCCTGTATCCCACAGGTCCAAAACTGACAAAGCTGAAACTTCAGAGCACAAGCAACGTCCAGCAAATACAATGCCCTCTCAGCAGGCATAGAAGGATTTGGATAGAAAACTGGTAAGACAAAGGTTGAGGTGACGAAGGAACCTTTTGGATAAAGGTGGGATGAGTTTGCAGCACCACCTTCGTAGCATGGAAGGTCAAGTACGGCTGCTTGCAGGAAATGGCCTGAATCTTCCCGACCCGCCTGCACGAGGTGATCGCCACCAGGAAAGCCATCTTCAATGACAGAAACTTCAACGGGGCACGATGCATTGATTCAAATGGAGGCCCCCTGAGCTTAGTCAAGACCACATTCAGCTCCCAAGCCAGGGCAGGAGCCTTCACTGGCAGAAAAGTCCTGACGAGGCCCTTCAGGAACTCCTTGACGAGTCTGTGTGACCACAGGGAAAGCTTGCCAGGCACACGTGTGTATCAGGATATGGAAGCCAGATGAACTTTGATGGAGGCATGAGCCAGTGAGAGCAGATACAGGAGGAGCTGTGGAGCCGTTATCCACAGCAGTGTAATCTTTTGTGCCCTGCACCACACCGTGAAGCGCTTCCATTTGTGTCTGTAGCAAGACAACGTAGAAGGGGCTCTGGCCTCGGCCGGGATCTTCTTGTACTCTAGAGGCAGTGAATAGTGCCCAAACCCTAGGGCTGCAGGAGCCAGGCCGTGAGGCTCAGTGACGCTGGGTCATGGTGCAGTATTGTTCCACTTTTCCTGGAGAGAAGGTTTAGAAGTGGAGGCAGCAGGATGGCCGGAGCCGCTGACCAATAGGTCTGGGTACCAGATCTGCCACGGCCATGCCGGCGCAATGAGGATCATCCTACAGTGGCAATGTCGGAGTATGTTGATCACACATAGCAGGAGCAGAATCGGAGGGAAGGTGTATAGAAGAGCCCGTCCCACGTGAATGAATAGCCATGCTCCAGACTCTTTGGCTGAGGACATCTGCTGGTGAACTTCTGGCACTTGGAGTTGGCAGCTGTTGCGAGGAGGTTGATCTGGGGAGAGCTCCACCTGCTGAAGAGATGAGACACCAGCCCCTGTTCAAGCTCCCACTCGTGACAACACCGTAGCTCCCAGCTGAGAGAGTCTGCAATGGTGTTCTTGATGCCTGTCAGGTGAAAAGGAACAATGAACATGCCTTGCAGCATGGCCCAGCGCCACAGGGACTGGGCCTCCAGTGAGAGAGCGAGAGTGCGCGTTCTGCCATGTTTCTGGATGTAAAATATGGGGGTGGTGGCGTCTGTGAAGATCCGCACTACCTTCCCCTGTAGCTGAGGCTGGAACGACTTGAGGGCCCAGAAGACCAACCGTAGCTCCAGGACGTTGATGTGTTAGTCCTTCTCCTGTGTGAGCCAGAGGCCTTTCACATGAAATTGTCCTTTGTGAGCCCCCAATCCTCCAGATAGGTGTCAGTAGTGACTGTCGCCTGGTACGGAGGAATCTGGAAAGGAGCTCCTTGAGTCCGATTTGGACGAGCCGACCACCAATGAAGAGCTTGACTGAATGCCTGATTGAGGGCGATCTTGCCTGTCCACGTGCCTGTGACCTACTGCCACCTGGCGTCTAGAAACTCCTGGAGGGGGCGCATTTGGAGCCTGCAAAAAGTAACAACATGGATGCAGGACATGCCCAACAGGGATTTGATGGACTGTAATATTGAGAAGGTTGCTGCAGACAGCCGCTGAAAATTCCCTAGGATGGCTTTCACACTCTCCTCCAAGGGGGTCACAAGACCGCATTGAGCCAGGCGCCCAGGAATAGCATGTTCTGCAATGGTACCACGCAGGACTTCTGTTAATTGATGGACAATCCGAGTGAAGTTAGAAGGTGTATGGTCTCCTCCGTGTGCTGCGTCGCCAGTGCGTGAGAGCTGGACCGAACAAGCCAGTCGTCCAGATAAGGGAAGACGGGTAACAGCTTGCGGCGTAGATGCGCTGGAACCCGGGGCCAAGCATTTTGTGACTACCTTTGGAGAAGACTTGAGGCCGAAGAGTAGGACCTTGAATTGGTAGTTCTGCCTCTGGACTACAAAACATAGGAGCATTCAATGTTTGCGATGAATGGGGATGTGGAAGTATGCGCCCTCCAGGTGAAGAGTTGCCAGAAAATCCCCTTCCTCAAGCTGGTCGAGCACATTCTGCAACGTAACCATCCAGAACGTTTTGTCATGGTGCCTACCCCCGGAGCACCAGGCCAGGCCCAGCACCCCCCGGAAGCAGGCATCATGCCCTCGGGTAAAAGCCCAGCGGCCCCTTATAGGGGCTCTTTGGACTCAGTCCTGGCGCCTTTGGCGCCAGGCTCATGTTGGACATCAGTCCTGGCGCCATAGGCGCCAGGCTCATAAAGGGAGGTGTTTTGTGCACTTACCTGATGCAGACCATGCTGCACGCTTCAGGCCTCCCTGAGACCTGAAAGGGACTATTTTTTCATAGGGACTATTTTTTCACTCGGGCGTGGCCAGGGAAGGATACATACCTAGTTGGGGAAACCTGGAAGACCTGCAAGGAAGGAAGCGAAGAGAAAGGTGAAAACCAAGGACTATTTCAAACTTCTTACCTGCATCCGGAATCTTCTCGCCAGCATCCCTGAAGAAAGACTTCCATTTAAAAGCATTGCGTTGCTCGCTGCAACGCCACGCTTCACTCACCTGTCCTCGAGACATCTCCCGGCTCCATCGCGGCTGTCATCATCGGACGCCACATCTCTGCACCTAGGGGAGAGAGGAAGAAACAAAAGGTGAGCAGAAGGAACACAGAAGGAAAGCCTGATTAACAGCCATAATACTTACCGGCTTTTCTTCCACATTTCGGGTCGGCGCCGCCCCGTTGGCAGGTACCGTACCCCGGCCCCTATGGGGAAAGGACAAGAGACATTTCTGGGGAATGATAAGGACATTTAGAGGGATCACCCTCATCACTACTCACCTCGGCAGTTTAACCCCTCGACGCATCGCCTTCATTCTGCACCTGAAATAAAGGACAGATCACAGGTTAGAAAGACAACATAAAGGGGGCCTCACTTGAACTTTGAACTTTCATACTTACGGCGCATCGCTCAGGAAAGTCAAGTGGATTTTGCCAGCGCCATTCTGAAAACCAGTGAAGTAACTGGACGAACACGCGCCCCTGCACCAGAAGCAGGATGGAGAGTTCATCCTTCCAAACCATAAGGTGAGCTTAAACCAGGGTTTGGAGGAAGTTAGGGAGGAACGAAGGGGGAAGGGGGAAAGGGGGGAGCTAGCACACTATTCTGCAGACTGTTAATCCCCTTTCTCATCTGCAGAAGGATATTCCTACGGGCCAGGCAAGCACGATTTGGAGGTCCTGTCCAATCGGTGTTCCGGGTCCTGCGCATCACGCTAGAAGATGCCACAGCAATCCAGACTAGACCAGCGCCCCCGTGGGAACCAGGTGAGTCTTACACGTTTTGGGACTTTAGATACTTGTTCAGGCGTCATAAGTCTAGGATCGGGGGCCACCCTCCTGACTTCTTCCTTACCAGAAAGTATCTGGAGTACACTCCAGAGCCCCAGAGGCACTGAGGGACCAGTTCTATTGCCCATTTTCTCAACATGGCATGAACCTCCTGCAGCAGTTGGGCATGTGAAGTTCTTGACCTTGTGACAGGAGGAATGCAGGCACACCTGTCTTGGAATTCTAAAGCGTGCCCTTGCTGAAGAACATCCAGCATCTATTTGTCCGTGGTGATCTTTTTCCACTGTTTGCCAAAGTTCGATAGTCGGCCTCCCACTGGGGTGGGAAAGTGGGGGCGCGGCTCCATGGCCGGTTCAGGCCACCTTCGCCCTCTGTGTCCTGGAGTGTGGACGGCGACTACGCTGGCCTCCACTACCATAGGCCTGGGAGAGGCCCCTGTAGGCCTCCTGGGAGGTGGAGTGGGAGGGCTGATGATAGGGGCTAGTCTACCCTTTGTTGGACCTGAAAACTCTTCCCCTCTCGGGGAACAAAAGGATGACCTCCTTTGCTGCAGGGTCCATAGCGAGCGGGCAGTCTCTGTCAGTCTACATGGCTTGGAGACTGTCATCTACTGCCTTCTCAAACAGGTTGTCCCCGTCAAACGGCATGTCCACAACTTTGGTCTGCATGTCTGTGTCAAAATTCGTGGCCTTCAGCCAACCCTGGCATAGGCGGGCCACACCATTCCCCATCTGGCGGAACCCTGAGTCTGCTATGCCGAGCCGGACTGTGATGGCGTGATCCAAAGCCACCTCTCCTTCCAGAAGAGGGCAAAGGCATCAGCCTTCTTATCCAGGATGGGCCGAGTTTGTACCAAAGCTCCCTGTCGTATAGAGACATGGTGGCAACGGCATTGGCGGCCTTGGTGGTGGAAGCAGCAGTGTAAATGATGTGCTTGCCAGCCGCATCGAGCTTCTTGCCTTCCTGGTCTGGAGGCACCGTGGATGATGATGAGGGGTTGGATGATCGCTTCCTGGCGGCGGCCAACACCACAGAGTTCGGAGAAGGCTGATACCTGCTACACCTGGGAGCTGGTACTTCATCTCCAGCCTATCACGCTTGGGTGGCATGGTACTTGGAGACTTCATGACAGCTAAGCCGTCCTCCCAAACGTCGTCCAACAACGAGACCAACACTAATTTTTTCCTTGAGGACTCTCTGCGTTGAAAGAGGAAGCCTTTCCTCTTCTCCGCTTCTGGCACCAGTTTGAAGAGTTTTGAGCCTTTGAGATGGAATGGAAGGAGACAATTTCGTCTGGTAGTGAAGCCCTGGTGGGCTTGTCAACATCCGGAGGTTCTCCGTTAGCGGGAACATAATCCTCAGTGTGAGTCGTTGTGGTACTGGTGTTCGTGCCAGTGTCTGTGCAAAGTGGCTCCTCTGTCACAGGGGCCAACCCCCAAGTCCAGGTCAAGGTGCGATGGGCACCCAATGGGGTGGTGTTGATTGACACCTAGGTGGCCTGGGAGGACATCTGGCTGGTGGCTTGGCAGGACCTCAGCCACTTAAGTATGTAGGGTGGTTAGAATGTTGAGTGATATATTCCTTGGTGCAGGAGGGGGTGTAAATGACCCAGCAGGGGCCACGCTGAAATGCCCTTGGAGGGTCAAATGGCTGGTACGCTCATGAGACTGTGATCCCTCCTGAGACATAGGTCCCTGGCATCCCTTGTGGTCTGTGTAGAAGTCTTCCTCCAAACTGGTGTAGATGCACAGAGATGAGACACCTTGGCTGGCCTGGGCTGGAAATCCGTTGGTGGAAGCAAGTCCCTCACTCTACCCGAGTCCTTCTTTTGGACTTCTACCTACCCACGCTGTCCGCCGTGTCCAGTCCAGATTGCAGCATCTGCCACGCCATCTCTTTGCCATTCGAGACCCAGGACAGAAATCCATCCCTCATCTCTGTTCTCCCTATGGGAGGTACTCTGCTGCATTCGCTAATGACGACCAGAGGCCGAAGGAGAATTTTGCCATGGCCTAAGAAGCGTTCACAGCCCGCAGCGCTAGACTGCCTGATGCAAACACCTTCTTGCTCCATGCGTTAAACCTCTTACTCTCCCCGTATGGTGGAAGGGATGGAAAGGTAGAGGTCTTCAGCTCGCTGTCGCAGCCTGAACCACCAGGCTTTCAGGTGAAGCATGGGCAGAAAGGAAAGCTGGGTACCATGAAGCAGGACAGTGCTTCCTCGCCAGATCCCTGTCCACTGCCAAAACAGATGCAGGTTTTTCCCCAAACTTCCAATACCGGGGCGTGAGCTGCCACATTAAGGTGCAGGTGCGTTTACTTCATTGGGGTATAGTCCATATTGAACTCTGGACCTGGACGTGGCAGACAGCCCCAGAGTATAGGTCACCTTAGCCATCAATCGTTAGAAGGCGGCCTAAGGTTTACCTGGGGTGGGAGCTGATAAGATGTCCCACTCAGGGGCAGTGTCTAGGCCACTGGCTACTTGCAAGTCCTCTGCCAGGTCCAGGTCATCTTCACTTCCCCCATAAAATTCCACTGGAAAGTCTTTTGCCTCCCTAGAACTCATAGCTTCAAGCCCAAAGGGGACCTGGCCACCCTCCTCATCGTAGATGTCATACATCTTAGACATAAAGGCGTCCCTGCAGAGTGGGACATATTCCAGCAAAGCCGCAGAGTCCATGACGACAATGCCATTGCTGGCGCTGCGCCCGCTATGCCAGAGGTCGAGGCATGGTGGTGCCAGGAGACACGTCTCGTTCTTAAGCATGCAGGGGTGGTCTCCTGAGGATACCCTCCAGTCGCAGAAGACGTGGTGGGACCCATTAGTGCCACAGCCAAAGGTACCACAGCCTGCGCCACAGGCACCAGGGCTGGAGCTGATGGAGCCTTGGCAAAGATGTCAAGCATCTTCAGGCGGAAGCTCTCTCATTCCTTCGGTGGTGGAGGAATGGGTTGGAAAACGCATCTGTGCCGGCCGCTCAGGGGAACTCTTAGAGCGATGGCTCTTTCTTTGAGGAGGAAGAAGAGTGGCGGTGAGAAGACTCACTCAGGGAGCATGACCTCGCTTGATGCTTCTCCCTCTCCATGCACAGTGCTGCTCGATCTTCGGAGCGTCGATCCGTGCCGTGCGACCTCCATCGAGACCGCAGAACCTCATCCTTTGCCTTGTGGACAAACATGAAGTTTTTTGCAGTCCATTCCCAGAGGGCCTTTGCGTGCATTGACTAACACGACCACCAATCCTGGGTGTCGTGGTCCTCACCATAGCAGTACAAGCAGATCCGGTGGAGATCAGAGACCGACATCTACCGGCCGCAGTCCGCACACGGCTTGAAATCTGAGGCCTTCGACAAGAGTCGGCATGGCGATTTGAAATAACAAGTTCAACTAAAGTGTTCCTGATTAGCAAACAAAGTGTGCAGAAAAAAAGAATGGAGGTCATAGGGCGCTGTGCCGCTATCTATCGATTGATATGCCAACGTCATATCTGGCGCAGGACGCATAGAGGCATTGAATGCAACCGACACGGAGTGCGCTGCCCCATGGCTAGTACTCGGAGCAAATGCGGTATCGAGTACCGCGGATGCGAAATATATAATAAAGTGCCATCTGTGAAGAGGCTCGATTTATATTCCTGGTCAACCACAGTAATGCCCTGCATTCTCTGGTCAGCCCTAACCTCCCATGGTTCCATTACAAGCGCATATAGAAGAGGGGAAAAAGGGCATCCCTGTCTGGTCCCTCTCTGCAATGTTAAGACCGGTGACTCACTCCCATTAACCAGAACCCAGACTTTGGGGGTGGAGTACAGAGTCCGATCCACCTCATCCAATTCAAGCCAAATCCCACAGTCACCAAAACTGCCCTCATGAACGGACAACTAACCCAG
The DNA here is from genome assembly GCF_040938575.1 of Ambystoma mexicanum. Taxonomy (NCBI): domain Eukaryota; kingdom Metazoa; phylum Chordata; class Amphibia; order Caudata; family Ambystomatidae; genus Ambystoma; species Ambystoma mexicanum. Next base: position 1,340,485,665 of record NC_090923.1, on the reverse strand, counting down.
TCAAATGCCTTTTCGGCGTCTAGGGATGAAATGAGGACTTCCTCTCTGGAAACCTGTAGGGAGGCGGGTAGATTTGAAGTCTTACTAAGGTGGTTGGAGCCCTGTTTATTTTGTATGAACCCTGCCTGATCTGGCTTTGGGAGAACCAGCTCCAGTCTAGATGCCAGGACTCATGCTAACAACTTAGTAGCGATATTGGCCTGTACGCCGGGCACATTGTCCGATATTTTTCAGGCTTAGGAATCACCGTTATTAAGGCAGCCAGGAGGGAGGTACACCACCTGTATCATTGATGCCATTAAAGACTTTTGCCAGCCGAGGGGCCAAAATATCTTGGAATCGTTTGTATAAACCGGAGGTAAAGCCATCCTAACCCGGTGCGTTGCGTGGTTTAATTTGACCTATAAAAAATGTGTCTTAGGCGTCCCTCTGCGAGAACGAACACAGCCAAATGACTATTTCTTTATCATTTGACCAATAGCCTTCGATAGCTCCTCAGCAGTGATCTCGACTTCCAGCCTGTCCCTTTCCAACGTGGTCAAGGAAGGCAAGACCAGCATACCAAGGTATTCCTCAACCATGCGGCTATCCACCCTCACCTATGCATGATACAATATCTCATAAAACCCTGCAAATCGCTTGAGAATCCCTTCCTGGGTTACCTGTAGTCCTCCATCACCACCCCTAATCTGCTCCACCCTCCTATTCTCCCGTCTCCTATTGGCCAAAATCATTCCCACCCGGTCATCTTTTCCATAATATATTTGCTTAGTTTATCTCATGTTTCTAAGTGCTGTGCCCATAGGCAGTGAGTTCAGTTACTGCCTCTTTTCCTCCATGGAGTTCATGGTGGCTTTCACGTCACAACCATCCTCTGATATATGGGTTCTCAGAAGTCTACATTTTGTTCTTAAGCTGACCTTCAACAATGCCCCTCCCCCTCTTTTTCCTTGCTGCGTCGGCTATGAGAAGCCCCCTAAACGCGGATTTAGCTGCAGCCCAAACTTGTTTCATGGTAACCTCCCCAGTGTTGTTGATCTTGAAGTAACTCTTCATCGCCCTCTCTAGGAAGTCCCGAAAGATTGAATCATGAAAGAGAAGATTGTTACACCTCCAGCGAGAAGTGATGCTCTTCTTCATCCCCATTTTCCACATAGCCGTGACCATGTCATGGTCTGACCATGCAATAGTCTCAGCTTCCATAGGTCCTATATGGTGTTGCTGCTCCCGGGGTACCAGGAGGAAATCTATCCTCCTCGTATAAGTACAACGCAAAGGTGAAAAAACTTGGCTGGCCATGTCTGGATCTCCACATATCTGACCAAAAATTGTATTTCCCAATCAGGAGCACTGTCACATTTCACGTGTCTGTGTGACTTTCAATGCTGCAGAGTGATCTCTTTTCAAGACGGAGAATGAGGCAGCAAGGCAGGCGTCCCTTGTCGGGGCAGCTTCAGAGACGGGAAGGTCGCTCGACCCTAGAAGTACAGTACCCTAAACCTGCTCCCCAGGCAGCATACGATGGAAGGAGGCAGCGTGTGTAGATCACTCAAACCACCAGATTTGTGCATCGTCGCTAGCCTTTAATTTGTACATTCTGGTTCTTGTGTGCTCCCTCCCAGCAATATCGGCCATGAGCAGCAAGTAACAATCTGCACTGTGGAAGCGCATTCGGTTCCATGCAGCCTAATCCCCGCCCCCAAGGGGCCTCTCATATACACGTGAGGTAGAAATGTTATTATCCAGATGGGTTTGTGGTGTTTTTCAATGCGGTCAGGTGAGTTTTCATGCCGGAGGGGAGTGTTGGATAGGTTTCTGGGCTGGGGCTGACAGTCTTTTTAGATGCCTCGCCGTTGGATATTATACACCCGTAGTGGGTATGTCTGAGGATACATTAAAAGCAAGAGAATAGATGAGATTCGGGACAGTTGCAGGGAGATCCGGGGGGTTCTTTTACCATAGTTCTCCTGGTCCCTTTCCATGCACTACACCAAACTCAGTACCGGAGTGGCGAAGCATACGCGCCCATCAGGGATTCTGCCTGTAGCCCGGGGGCACCCCTGTTGCTTGAAGACAAGTAGAAAAAACACATTTTTCCACCACGCATCCAAATTATATGTGTTTTCTCACTCCAGGCAGCCAATCAAAATGTCACCTTGCACCACTTTCTCCCACTGTTTAATAAAAAAATATATGAACATTTTCTTGACAAACACGTTTACCTTTGCCCCCTTCGCTATGCACGCAAGTTCCGATTTTCACACGTGAACGCAATACACAGAATTCCTCTTTTCAGCAAAAATATAAATAATCCTGTTCATATTTCCAGATGGCCATTAAAAATATTCAAGCCAGGCCACCAGGGGGCGCGCTGATGGTAGCAGCCTGAGCGGGTCTGTCGAGACCAACAGCCCGAAATAGGGATTGAGCCCCCCTCCCCCCTATGCCAAGCACCTGCATACTTGCTAACCCTACAGATTTAGGCAGTAGGCTACTACTTTCGAAGGAGCCCTACCGCCTACAGATTTCAGTGACAGATTCTACTGCTTTTTACAGTGGCAAGTAATTCATGTGATTCGAAGGCAGGCTCCAGGACAGAGCGTGCAACACATTAATTAGCCTGTCTATAAGGTGGACTGATGGGTGATTACTTTGATTGCACTCAGACCAATCCACTGACCTGACAGCTGCGTGACTCTGTCCTGCACTCTTGCCGGTACAACCCTTAGGTGAACCAGCATTGAAAGCAAGTGGCAGAGTGTAACACCAGCACACAGCATCTGCCGACAATTTGGTGTTAGCATTCCGAATTATACATTTTTAACATTTCAACATCTTTCCATGTTGTGCTGTTTGTATGTTTTGTATTTTCCTGTGATGTCATGGTTATGGGAATTATTATTTTTTAAACGTGAAAAATCCTACATCTTTTTGGTCACAGAATGTTGGCAAGTATGCATCTGGATGGATTGAAAGCCCTGGGTCTGGGGCGCATGTGATGCGGGTGAATTTGCTGCATTGGCTCTGAGATCCCGGACCTGAACGGAACTGCAGGAAAGTGAAAGCCAGTGGTGTAAAAAAAGCGGGCTTCCATCTCGCCTGAGGTAGGAGGGGCGCACTGGAGGCTGGAAGACAGCAACCCTGGACAGAGACTCCAACTGGGGGCCCTCGAGCAGCAGAGGACACGGCCAATAGCCCTTGCTCCTGCTGGCAAGGTGTGGGCCCCCTTCTGGTGATAAAGGGCGTGTGCCCGCCTTGCAGACCTAGCTAAGATTACGGCCGTGAGTGGATTGTTGGGCTTCAAGGTGCAGACACTCCTGAGAAGGATCTAGGGGACTTGTGGTGGCCTTATTGATGACAGGACTCAGGCTGTGCTTAGCAAAGGTGTTTATTTAAGATATCCAATATAACTGGCTTAACAGGGATGATAGAGGGCAGGGGCACAACAGTACTCACTGGCTAGGTAGTCTCTTATTGGCAGCTGCTTCACTGCATCATGTGTGTGTCATGGATGCACACACTACACACTCCAGAGCACCCAGGTGGCTGCCCTCAGCCATGGTATTATGCTCTGGGTGTGTGTGTCCTAACGTTTTCAGGGCCTGGAGGTATCTCAGACCCGTGATTCAGGAGGAGCGCTGGGGCGGTGCTCACACTTCGCTTCCTGCCCGCTTCTGACGTTCTAGCGCGTTGCATCCGCGCTTCCCGTTGTAACTCTCGCGAGATCGCCTTCCCACGATCTCGCGATGGGTAGTCCACACAGGACTCTTTACAACACCATGGCCCGAGTAATTTGGGGTACCCCATGAAAAATTAAATGAGTGGCCCTGAGCTCCTGCCAGGAGTCATCCAAGTGAACGTTTCCTCGGAGAGGGGAGTGCCCACCGCAAGCAATATCGGGGGTTAGAAGTTTAACGGAAGGGCCGCAACCCTACGTCAGGGTCCAGTTGGGAGGTAGAAGTGCACAGAGGGCAGCGGTGTGACCAAGACCAGCTAAATTGATTGTGACCGAGTGGACTCCCCTGGAATAACTACTTGGGATGAAGAAGAGTAATGTGTGAGCTGCAAATACAAGGGAGCTCTCTACAACCATAGAAGGGCCTGAAGTAGCTGCCATTTAACTGGGTGATTCTACAGGGTGGAGGGGGAAACAAGGCAACAGGGGCCATAGCCAGTTTGGAGAAGAGTGAGCAGCCCTTGACTCCCACCTGAAAGAAGGGACAGTGAGAAGGAAGTACAGTCCCCGCTGCATATTACATGGACTGGAAATCAAAGGTGGGGCGATGTGAGTACTCTTGACGGCCTGAACCTCTTAGAGAGGCAGTACCTGTGACCATGGCGGAAGGTGGGTAGGACCCGGTACTGACAAGAAAAGACATTACCTCCTTGCTGGAAGAAATAAGAGGCACGAGGGCGGATAGTGGAGGCAAACTGGACAAAATTAACACTAGGATTGATAAAATGGATGAGAGACTCCAGGATGTGGACAATACTCAGATGTCGCTTGACACGCTGGAGACTTAAATGGATATGCGGCTTGCTGAATTAGAGCGGAGGGAGTCGCAAATCACCCTGACGATGGACGATATTGAGAATCTTAAGATGAGAAACAACCTAAGAGTTTTTGGAATTCCTGATAAAGTGGGTGAAACTGAACCGAACTTTAGCAGGGCCATACATGGCGTGGCCAAACTCCTTTTTGGTGATGATTCCATTGACGACCAAAAATGGACAGAGTCCACAGGGCGGGAGGAACGAGCTGGGGTCTGAGATTGGTCCTCGCCTGTTCCCACAACTACACAGACAAAATGAAGATACTGGAGAAGGCGAAGGTGACGGGTGGTTATGCAGGGCGATGCCAGAATTACTGTGTTCCAGGACTTGTCTACTCTGAACCTGGCCAAGAGATGTCTTTGTCATCCCCCCCAACCAAAATGGCTTAATGAGAAGGGAGTACATTATCGATGGGGGTTCCCCTTCTCCATCTCATTTGAAGTGGATGGATGCCAATACAAATTGGTTTCGGAGGATGACATCAATTTCATAGAGGCAGAGAAGAATGGACTGGAGAGAATGTAGCTGCATTGAGCAGCGGCGGGAAGAACCGCGAAGGGAGAGAGTGGTGTATAAAGAGTCCTAAAAGGCGACAGGTCCCGTGCTCGAGGAAATTCCGGAAACTGAACTCCTCACCAGCAGCGGACACCTGAGGGCTTCTAATTGGTGTGGTTAGGGTTGATTCTGACAGCTTGTCTTGTTGTCTTTTCAGAAGATGAGGGTTTCAGAAAGTTTTATCTTAGTGTCCTTGGGGGTGGTGGTGCAATGAGTTATTGAGGGATGAATTGGAGGGATCTTGTTTTAAGCGGTGTGGGGGAGTTTTAAGGGGGGGGCTCGGTTATTTGGTTTTTAGATTGTGCCGACCCAGTTATCTGGGTCATATTGGTGGTGCGGTATTCGGCCAGTGATGACAACTGGGTGGAACCGGATGCCACAAGGGGAGGGTAGTGGGGAGGGAGAGAAGGTGGAGTGAGGGGGAAGTGGGAGTTGGGGGGGTCCTGGTATAAAGTTTGTTTTGCTTCAAGTTGATAAGACACAGTTGGTTTTTGTCTGGGCTGGTCAGGGGACTGAGCTTTGTGAATGGACGTATGTCGCTGAATGACTTGACGGAGAGGGGGCGTGAGTTTGTACATTGAATGTGAAGGGGCTTAACTCCCAGACGAAAAGATCTCTGGTGGCCAGGAAGTTCCGGCGATTGAACATGGATGTAACTCTTCCTACAAGAAACCAAGTTTATCAGGGGGAAGAGAGGAGAATCCGGTGTGGACTTGTGGGGCAAGAATACTGGGGATGAGGAGATTCTAGGAAATGGGGAGTGGGCATTTTTCTCCATAGAAACCTCCGGATGGAGGTGCCGCGGAAATGGGCCAGTGTTAATGGGAGAGCCATGCTGCTCTCATGCATCAGAAGAGGAATAAGGTTCACGTTTGCTACGATTTATGACCCCAATCAGGGGCAGATGCAATTCCTCAGGGAGACCTTGGCAAAAGTGCTTTGTAATGGTGAGGGGTATGGCAATTTGTGTGGGGACTTCAACATGTGGGCAGACTTCACACTGGATAGGCGTACAAGGGGATCAGAAGAACAGGAAATTACAGGGGTCTGGCGGGAGGACCTACAGGAGAGTTTGAACTTACATGGGTTGCAGGATGTTTGGCGCTTTTTTTTTTTACCCCCAGGAAAGGGTCTTTACCTTCTACTGAGCCACTCGTGGGACTTTTACCCGTATTTACTACATTAATATTTCAAGAGATTTGTGGGAGGTGGCGCAAGGTTCAGAGATTCATCCAATTAGTTGGTCGGACCATGATCTGGTAGACCAGGACTTGGCGTGGTGGGGGCTAAGAGCCAGAAGTTCCAGATGGAGATGTAACAAATCTCTTTGGAAGGACCCAGTGTTCAGAGAGGAGTTGGCAAGGGAAATCAGTGAATTTTTTGGCATCAACAATACGGAGGATGTTGAATATAGTATTGTCTGGGATGCTGCTAAGGCAACCTGGAGGGGCTTGGTGCTTAGAGACGGGGGACCAAAAAAGAGGGAGAGAACTCTGCTGGTAAATATGTTCACCATGGTCCTCACCGCAAGGTTAGAAGGGCCTATGCCTCGCCTGGTCCATGCAAACCAGGTGGGTTTCATAAACGGGCACCAAGGTGCTGATACCATGAGGAAGTCGTTGCATTTGATTAATGGCGCCTTGAAGGGCAGAGGAGACCAGGCTACTGTCGGTGGACGCAGAGAAGGCCTTCAATAGGATGGAGTGGAGTTTTCTTACGGAGGTCCTCCTCAAATATGGAGTGGAAGGTAAATTCTTGCAAGGGATCATGGCAATATATTCATCACCGAAGGCCTGTGTGGCTGTGAAGTTGTGAACGGGGGTTTCTCCCACTGGTTTGACCTAGAAAGGGGGAGAAGACAGGGTTGTCCTCTCTCCCCGATTGTGTTGCCCTCGCTCTAGAACCTTTGGCTCACAAGATAAAGGGAGGATAGTCGAGTTGAGGGGATTATCTATTGGAGGTGTGGAATACAAAACAGGTTTATATGAGGACGATATGATGTTACATATACAGAACCTGCTGACATCGGTGTCAGTGGCAGTCGATTTGATAGAACAGTACGGGAGGCTACCAGGATTCAAAATAAATAGGCCCAAGTCCATTTTGTTCCCTTTGAATCAAGCAGGGGGACGGTGAAGTTGGGAGATTCTCCATGTTGGAAATGAAGAGTAGCTTAAATACCCTGCGTTCTCTGGGAATTAATGTTACAAGGGACATACAAAGTTTGTACGAGGCACACTTTCCCTCATTGTTGTCTAAATTGTTTGGGGACTTCGACAAATGGAGCAAGTTGACTGTTTCCTGGATCGGTCGGCTTAACGCCATAAAAATGGTCTTCTTACACCGATTCTTTACTTGTTCCAGATGTTACCTATTCAGATTCCTGATGTGTTGTTTCGAGAAGTGAAGGGGCATTTTTTGTGGCAGTTAGAAGGCGGCTAGGGTGGCCTCTGATATTCGTGTCCTCCTCAAGGATAAAGGGGGGTGTAGGCTCCTTGACCTCCACCTAAATTACAAAGCAGTCCAGCTTAGAATTTTGATTCCACACCTCAGGGGACAGGGTAACTTTCAATGGATAGATTTGGACAATTTCCACCTTTTACCTGCCACGGATGGAGAGTGGATTTGAGTCACGGAGGGGGAGGCTTTCAAGGAGGATTATGGAGGGGACTATTAGGGGATTTGGTGTCCGGGCCCCGATATGAGAGGAGTGACAACATGGCCTTCACCGTTGAATCATTTGTGGGCCCCTGGGGTGAGGGATGCCATTCCAAATCCTGAGCAGTTTCAGAGCTGGTTTGAGGCTGGTTTGCAGAAAGTGGGTCAACTTTGGAAGGACAGCCAGTTAATTTCTATAGTGGGGCTTGAGGAAGCATTGGGGATTGGTCAGCTATCAGTGTTCTCATACTTACAGTTGAAGGGAGTGATCACAGCCGAGGCCTGGAAAGACAGAATTCAGAGGGCCCCTTACGGCCACAGAGAGAATTCTGGATACTAGAAGGGAAATGAAGGAGTTGGTCTCCGCCCTATACAGGACGCTGGTGGAAGCGGGGAAAAGGGGATACAAAGAGATTTTGTGCACAAGGGCAAAGGGATATGGGCACGGAAATTGAAGACCCAACGTGGCTTAAATAATGTCGGGGGGCCTCTAAGGTGTCTATTTCGTGTCAATATAACCTCCATGTAATTAAATTGTTACACAGATGGCAATTCGACCCAGTCAGGTTGTCTAAAATGTATGTGTGTCAGTCCTGAATGCTGGCGCCAATGTGGTGCCAGTGCAGACTACTGGCATAGGTGGTGGGGTTGTGTGAAAGTGAAGTTTTATTGGAACAAAGTCCTTGGGTGGATAAAATAATTAGACTGGGTCACCCGGAGAAAGACCCTAATGTTGATATTGTTGGGGGTGCTCGTGAGCCCAACCAAAATGGCTGTGAGCTCCATCGCACCTCGCATCTATCCGGCAATCATCCTGCTGTTTCTGGAAGTGCCTGGTCCCTGGAATGAGGCTCAGCAGGGTGTGAATTCTGCACCCACACACCTGCAAGATCTGGAGCCTGGCGGTGCACAAATTCCGGAGAACCAGAGTGCTGAGTCCAGGACCCTCGGACACTGCGGTCTGAGCATGACAGAAGAGACGGGGCGGGGCTCGGCTCGTAAACTGCCCCAGTCCAACTGGTGCTGCATAGAAGAGCTGCAACTTCCCCATCTATGGAGCACATCACCAACCCGGAGGTGGATGGAGTGATCTCACCCCCAGGCAACACCTGAAGGGCAGCACCCCGACCTGGTGCTGGCGCATACCGGGGGGCGGACAAGCACTGCATAGAACATCCGGAGGCCGTGGGGACCTGGCACTGATAAGCAAGTCGGGAGGGACCCGCCCGCCTCGATCATCTGTGCTGCGGAGACCGTGTCTCTCCGCAGGAGAGGAATTAAGGGACAGATTAAAAACAGGACATAAAGAAGTTGGCCAGGAGGTCAGCCCCAGCTCCAGCAGGTATGGTCCATTGCAGACCTGTCTGGCGCAAGCGAGGTGTCCGGATGTGCGCTGGCACGGCACCCATGATCCCTTGATGGAGGCCCATTACCCGGACAGCGCTGAGGTGTCAGCTGAGTCATGCTAAAGGCACCCCTCGTGGGATACGCAATCCCACAACCTCACAGTGGGGGTTCTGGAAGCAGATCCATGCATCGGGAGGACGGGAGTGATACCCCAGGCTGCGGACACCCTCCGGTCAGTTAAGAGGTTGCAGAGTGGGAGAGTGCTGCATTTGGCAGTCCCACCGAGGAGGGACAGTGCTGGCTGGGATAGGTGTCGATGAACCAGCGAGGTATAGTTTATGGGACACAAGCTATGGGGCACCATAGCAGCGGGGAGCACGACTGGGGTGACAGTCCATGTCCTGGTGAGGTACAGGTGGGGTGAGCCCGGTGGTAAACCGGGGCCAGAACAGGTCCTGAGGCAGAGACCCCCAAGAGCTGACCCCTCCTGCAACATCAAATACACTTCTCCCGATTAACAGGGGTAACTCATCAATGCGAACTGGTGGAGGTCCACAGACTGCGGAGAACCACCCAGTGAGCACAATCACACTGTCAGTGCTAAAAGCTTGTGGATGTAGATCTTGTGAGCGGCCCTCCTGCACAGCGACCACAAACCCCCCGCCCCGACCCAGTCTAGTGCAAGGAGCAACGTGACAAGTGTGAGAAGGTGGCAGAACTGGGGGAAGTTAAAGAACTGAGTTAGAGGGGCACAACCTTGGACCATTGTAATTTCCATGATATAATTCAGATGCATCTGGGGCCTTGAGAGAACGAACTGGTGAGTTGGGACAGTACACCATGACGGGGGAGGAAAAGATACAGTTCTGTGACACAGATGGATACACAACACTTATATCGGCCTACGGGCCCAGGGCAAAATTGCAATGTCGAAATTGGGTAAAGGAGGCAAGCAACAGTCAAAACTAGATTTTGACACACCTTCTCAGAGTACAAACGCCAAACCTATGGAAGGCTCTCCGGAGGTGCACTCCCACTCCGTGCCCCAAGATCCCATGACAGCGTTCCAGGACATTAAGGCGATGTTCAACCAACTGCAGAACAGTATTGAGTCCCTGGATGGGAAGATGGATACCCTTACCTGCAAGGTTGACCACATGCAGGTCCACCACAACAAGCATGGAGAGGGGCTTGATGAAGTGGAGGGACGTGTATCCACAGTAGAGGAGGAGTCCACATCCACCGCTAGCGGCATTACACTGGTGAAGCGGGCACTCAAGGAGCTCGAGAATAAACAGGAGGACTTGGAGTCCAGGTCTAGGAGGAACAACCTGAGAATAGTAGAAGTGCCTGAATCAGTGGAAGAGAGAAATATGGAATCTTTGGTAGCAGAGAAACTGCGAGGAGCCGTGGGACCGGAAGACTTCTCGGCGGTGTTCATAGTGGAACGAGCGCACCGAGTACCGAGTGGGAGGAAACCGATTCCTCGTGCCCCCCCACGCCCAATTATCGCACGCATGATGTCACTATCGAGATAGGGATATAGCTCTCCGTAAAGCCAGAGAAAAAGGCGCAGTGACCTACCAGGGAGACACAATCAGACTTTACCAGGATTTCTTGGATAAGGTACAAGCCTCTCGGAGAACATATATGGAAGTCAAGAGGCAACTGCGGGAGACAGGCATCCGGTACGCCATGCTGTTCCCAGCTAAGCTGCAGATAGAACATGAGGGGTGGGCAATGTTCTTTCAAACCCCAGAAGAGGCAAACACCTTCCTTGAATTGCAACTGAGGAACCCCAGACAACGTGGGAACAATGGGTGATGCTGCACCCAGGTCAGCAGATCCTCAAGAGACAAGCACTGGTGAGACAATGTGGACGAACTGATCGAGTGCAATTGGATCACAGGCACAGACGAAGCAGAGGTGTGGCGGATGGATGGGCTCTGAGCCTTTCACCATGCAGAAGATTCAGTTTGGTGTTCAAGTTGGTAAGGGGAGGTTGCCGATAAGTTGGGGTGATTGGCAGAGGGAGGGCGGTAGATATACTGACGGATTGTGGTTGTTGTTGGGGGCGGGAAGGGGTCAAGGTAAGGGGTCGGTATGGTTTCTGGGCTCCTGTCGCACTATGGGGCACTCAGTTGGGGTGGTCACTCGCAGGTCATGAAAACAGACCACCCGTTGTTTAAAGAGATCCGGAAGGGGTCTCCTCTCCAGAAGACATCATGCTAGCAACACTTGGAATGTAAGAGGGCTGAATTGTCTGTCCAAGTGTCGCAGGGTTCTACTCTACATGCAGCGTCATCAGGTGGGAATTGCGTTCCTGCAAGAGACTCATTTAACATCAGAGACAGAATAAAAATTTGGGAGAAGTTGGGGGTGCCAGAGATACTTTTCTTCCTACTCTTCGTACACAAGAGGGGTATGCATTCTAATCCATAGCTCTGTTGGGTTTTGTCAGTTTACCACGGTTAAAGATCAGGAGGGGAGGGGTATTGTGGTGCAGGGTACTATAAAAGCCAAACTATACACTCTAGTCAACGACAATGGCTGAAACCAAGACAAGGTAGAGTCATTAGACTGGATTAATCTTCAATTGGGGGAACTCACTCCCGGGGAGGTGGTCTGGGATAGAGACTTCAATGCATTTGTGAATCCTCTCTGAGACCGCACCGGCAGCGGATATCATCAGGTGCCGAAAGGGACCGACAAGATACATGATATGTGCATGACATGGGACATTGGGAATGTGTGGAGGGTTAGGAATCAAGAAACACGACAATACACTCACCACTCCTCAGTCCACGACTCAGCGTCACGGCTGGATTTCTTTTCGGTTTTGCACGTTAATGGATAGGATCACAGAGGTAACAATCCTTGCCCGCACATTATCAAACCATGCTCCAGTGTAGCTCACGGTGGATCTAGTGGGCTGAGGGAGAGAAAGACCGCCTTGGATATTTAAGAGTAAGCCTTACTGACACAGTGTTTCAGAATGGCCTGTCTAAAGCAATTGACACGTTTTTTTTAAATCAACGTTGGGTCGGTGGAGTCGGCGGGGACCTTATGGGAAAGCTTCAAGTGTGTAATGAGAGGGGAGTGTATATCATGAGAATCTGGGGTGCTGCAACAGATCAGAAGGGAACTTGCAGTTAAGGAAAGCTGTGTACAAGCATTGCAATGTGCAGCACCAACTCCATCACAATTAGAACAGAGATTATGAAGCAGATAAGGGAATTTCAAGAGTTAGCGCAGAATGAGGCCAAATTCATATAGAGAAAGGAGGCGATAAGACAATACCGGGGCAGGCAGAAGCCGGACTGTGTGCTAGCGAGAGCCATAAGGCTGGACAACACCAGGGGTCGTGTCCTGTCAATAGTGGACAAACACAGGGAGGAACAATTTACGGATGCTGGGATAGTTGGTGAGTTCCATCGGTTCTATAGTCAGTTATACTCATCCCAGAACCAAGTCATGTTTGACGATGCATTGGAAAAGGACACAGCTCCTGGGGAGGAGGGAATGGTCTCACACCGCAAAGAACATATATTTAATGGAACGACTGGTATCAGCAATTCATGGTGGTGCTGCGAGCCTGGAGACAGAATGGGGTGAATTTTGTAAAAGATATATGCCATCTGACGCAGAAGTTGAAATTGGGGGATCAAGTTATTAATTAAGGACACCGCTGGGTGCGGATAAAAGACCTTGAAGAGGAGCTCAGGGCTGAATTGGTTGTGACTGCAAACTATTTGAATCTAGTTTGTTTCTTTAACCTATACCAGGGTTGGGGTGGGGGAGGGATAAGAATGTGTAATGTGCATGTGGCCTCTGTGTAGTATTGTTGGCCATGTACTATGCTGTACTGCATAAAAATTAAATAAAAATATAATACAAATAAAAAATATTCAAGCCTAAATCTGGACACGATGCCTCGCTGCAGTTTTTTCCTGTGGAGTGCCTTGTGCGCTAATTTCCCTGTTTCCCCAGTAGCCCTCCTAGGGGTCACCCTTTCGCCATACTCCTGTGTGATGATCTGTTCTGAGTACAGCCCCCCCCATCTATCCCCTCCAGGGTGTCTATCAACGTGGCGTAAATCAGCAGCGGCGGTTCCCTTTCATCTCCACCGCTCCTCCTCCTTACCCCTCCTCCTCCCAGCAGGCACAAGGAGGGGTGAGCCTGAAAGGGAGGCAGGGGCGCCTGACTGGAGTTCCACTCACAGAGGCAGACTCTGCAACAGCCGGAGAGCCCCGTGGAGGGTTGTAGAACCTCATCATTCACCTCAGGAGGGGGCAACAAGACCCTCGTGAGGGGAGACCGGCCCAGAAAGTCCAAGCACAGGACTCACACAAGACTGTAAAGGGTGAACAAGGAACCAAAAAATGGGAGGATGGGGCAAGGGGGCGCTCGAGAACCCGAGCAAGATGGCCGCAGAGTGACTGAGCTCTGAAACAGGTGAGCTCTGGTGCCTAATTACATCGCGTTCTTAACGGTGGAATCTACTATACACTGGCGGATATTGACCGCTCTGGTGCCGAGGTATGCACAAATCGACCACAGGTCCTGGGGTGCCCTGTGAGCAGCGGTTCAAGCCGCGTGTGCCCCAGGCCCCGTACCGTACAAAGTACGGCACGATGGAGGGCCTGGGGGGTTAGGCGCAGGGTGGGGGACTAAACGGCGCAAAAAGCAAGGGGAGGGGCAGCCAGGCAGCGCCCCCACCCATGGTGCTGCCAGGAAACAAGCAACACAACAGGGAAAGGTGCGAAGGAAAAGCAACAGGGGGGCCAGGGGAAGCCCGGCCCCCAAGGGGACAACAAAGGAGCAGGGGAGTATAAGTAACCCCACAGTAACCAAGAGAAGGACAAACCAGGTAAGGAGCTCACCTCATTCGGGTAAGCTCCTAGGGCCTGGAAAAGGGAGAGAAGGAAACATTTTGCCACCCTGCAAAAAAGGAAGGAAAGGAGAAAGAAGGAGGAACGGAACGCCGAGTACTTTCTTCGGTACACGGTAGAAGAAAGTCGTAGGCAGGGGTCGGATGCCCAAGGGTAACAAAGACTTGCTGAGGAGAAGGCTGGGCATCTCCTCCAACCCTGGACATGATGTGCCCAAAAGCATCTGGTGTGATGTATTCTGTTATGTTATGATTTGGTGTTATTTTCGGTAGAAAATAAATAAGCCCACGGCCTATAAGTTTTCCACACCCAAGTATGCTTGTCATATTATTCCATAGTCGGGATACAAGGAACAAGAGCAAAGGGGGAGGGGGTGCCACACTACTCCGCTTATGGCCCGACAGCCGCAACCCTCCCCCACCCCCCATCACTGCTCAACTCGCATATGGCCGGGCTGCTGGCGGGGATTGCGTGGTGAGGGGGCGCGTGGTGAGGGGGCGCGAGCTGGTGCGGGCTGGGGTGCCGGGACCGAATTGAAGCTGCCCAATTGTGGGCAGATGATCCTAAGACTGGTGGAGGAGTGCGTGGATCGACATCCCTGACATGCGCCCAGCGCAGTGGTCGGATACGGACTGCCCCGGGCCTGAGTTGGGGGCCGGCTGCTTGTTGTGGAGCTTGTGGAGGCGAGCACCTTCTGTGTTCAGTGGAAGGGAGGGCCAGCCCAACCCCCCGAAGATTGACCAGCGAAGCTGCTGATCTGCCGGTACAGCAACACTGCAATTATAACACAGTGCGGCTCGCCTGGGTGAGAGGCGCCAGGTGAAGGAGGATAGCCGACAACGGATCGCTGCAGGCTAATTGGCGGGTTGGGAACCCGCATCGCAGATGGTGTGAAACCCTCTGGCTGATGGCGTGCCTCTCTGCCCCGCGCTCAGACGCTTCGGAGGCGATGCGAAGCTGGCAGGGGCGCCTGATGCCGGACTGCTGAAACCTGAGCGCGGGCTGCTTGGAGCCATTTTGCAGCAGCTTCGGGCTGTTGTGGAGAGCCGCTGGTTGATGAAATGCACCCCAGCGAGACGAATACCACTCCATATTGGCCCTGGAGCAATGAGCACTGTGGTAAGTAGAAGGCGCTGGGACACCTGCAGATCCCCATGCATTGGAATTGCTTTCTGCTGCAGGCGACTGCCTTAAGACCTTGAGAACCCTGGGGCGCAGACGAGACCAATGCCGGGTGGGTGGCGCACTCAATTCATCAAACAATGAGTGGGGAGCAGACTAAGGACCCCCTGAAACAGAAGCAGGCCCACATCAGGAGCCGGTGGCCCAAGACGGCAGTGCACCTCCCCGCCTAGTCCTAGCAATGTGACTTGAGTGAGAGGGACGGGATCCAGACTTCTCAAGCGCTTACTGCTTTCAACTGCTACCTGCACTGAGGACCATTATAGCATAGCCTTCACAGCGTTAAGAGGCTGACCGGCCCCCGCAGGGGGCACTAGAGGGACAGCCTACATAGCGGGCTGTCCCCTCTGGCCACCCCCTTCCGGTTGCTGGGCATGCCTCTCCTCTTCCTCCCACCTCAGCGAGGCGGAAGAGGTGTCCCCGGGGACCTGGCTTCCGGTCAGATCTCCCCGAGGACACTTATAAGGGCGGGAGCGGCAGGCCATCAGTCTTTGGCCTGCAGCTCCCGCCTGGTGTAATAAGCTGGTCAAGTGGCACAGCGAGTAGAGCGCTTGCTTTGACATCGGTGCAGAGCCTGCTGATGCCAAACTCAGCCTTTCATCCTTCCGAAGTACCGTGGGTAATAATAAGCAGCGCTCAGATACGGGTTCGTAGTGCTATATAAATGCCAAATTATTAAAAGGGTGGGCCGCCGCGCCAGTCGTACGCATGTTTTGCAAACCTGTCTCTTTTCATTTGCGAGATTGTAATATTCTGGTACGCATATATCTTAAAATATTTAAGAGGCCGCCGCGCGACGTGCAAGGAAATGTTGGTTGTAGTTAGTCATACGATAGTTGTGGCTGACGCACCACTTTTAATAAAATGCGGGTGGTAGTTTAGATAACATACGATAGTTGGGGCCGCCGTGCCACTGGTAATTATTGCGGTGCAAACCAGTCTGTTTTTCATTGTAGGCCGTGGAGCTTATTTGAATGTTTAGGTGCGTACATATTTCGAACGGTTGGCGCTGCCTCCGCGCCACGTGTCATGGGATGCTGGGTGTGTGTTGAATCTACGATCGTTCGTTAAGGATTGCTGTACAGCCGCGGTGCAAACCTGTCCCTTTAGGGGCGGTAGGAGGTGGTGCAATTTTCAATGTTCTGGCACCACGGGGCCGCCGTGCCACGTGCAATGAAATGGGGGTCATGGTTTATCTGACAATTTATCTTTTATTGGCTGCCGCACCACTTGTAACGCTCGCCGTGGGACATGTCGGTGGGTTTGCATGTGTTTATTATTCCGCGCCATTGTGAAGGATAAAGAGTTTTTAAAGTGGATCCATTTATTTGGCGTATGTTATTGCGGTGAACATTTGCACGCTTCCCGGCCGCCGTACCAGTTTTAATGTGACAATTAAGGGTAATTACACTCAGAATGACTTCGCCATTGTAATTCGCGGGTCGGATGTGGAGACATGCGCTTTGTTTAAGGGGATTTCATGGCCGTCGCGCCTTTTGCATGTTTTGGGTCCGATGAGCTGCCGAGCATAAGGGTTCACGCTAATTGGAACATGTTGGTCTCAGTTGGTGTTGAGGCCATTGTAATTTGGCAAATCCCAGAGTACATTCCTTTTCTCACATATTCCGATGTTTAAGGCTCATCCTATGTAGCAAGCCGGTTTCGGTGGCTCAGTAAGTGTTGACTTATACCTGAAAGGTTGGGGGTTCTGCGCCCAGCTGCCAACATAAAAAAAAAAATTCTGAAGTGGGTGTGAAATAGTTGCGTAAGCAGTAGTAAGCGGCGGTAAGGTAATTTTGTCTGTGTGGCGCATTTAGCGTTCCTTTTACAGCATCAGTCCGTGGGCGCAGATTATGTTACTTCAGTTGCAAGGGTTATCCATTTTTGCAAGCAGGATGCTATGCCTGGGTTTGCCGACCACATGGAGAGGCTTCAATTACTTGCAGGGGGTATTTCAATTGGTGCAAGTGGTATTCGCTGGCCGCCGCTCCAAATGTAAGGTCATTAGAATGTGACCAGGCGCGGATGACTTCAGATAGGAGGGCGCCAGGTGGGGCAAACGGATGCCGTGTAATGACAAGCCTCGCTAGGCTAGCATTCTCCGGGTCCATCTGTTTCGAGTGATGAATACAGGGTGGGTGCGTAAACGGGGATTACACGATGATGCAAGCCAGAAGGGAAGCTCAGGGGGTGCAGCGCTTGCTGAGGCGACCTGTAGGTTTCTCTACAGGTCGCAGATTTGAAACCCGAGCAAGTCCGAGGCTGCCTTTCACCCTTACGAGGTGGATGAATAAGGACCACCTTCGGTTGGGGGATGCATAAACGAGGCCTCACGCCTCGCGTTTTGCACGTTTGTTTATGTATGGCTTCATATCAGTGTGCCTTATATTTCAGCCACTTTCCTTGTCTGGCCGCGATTGCGGAAGGTGAACTAGTGTGTGGCGCTGCATTGCTATGTATGCCCACTACCCTCTTTCAACAATGGGACAAGCACCATGCATCGGTATATTTCAACCACGCCGTAAGGGTGAATGGTTGGTTTTTATGCCCTCATGCTGCATCGGTCAGAGACACTGGGTTTATTTCAGCGCAATTTCCTTGTCGGGTCTTGAGTACGCTGTATTGCTAACTATGCCACCCCGCCACCCAGACAATGTAATGGAATGCCTTCTGTCAGGCACAAGTTTACCATGTTGCCCCGTGGTTCCCTGCTCTCCGGGTAAGGCCGCATCGATCGGTGGGGCTCTAACTGCCATTAATGTGGGGTGGATACTGGAAAGGTTTGCCGCATGGGCATAGGTGGGGCAAGTTAGCTTATATTTCCGTCCCTAGTTTTTACTTTCCTTCGTTTTACTTTCGGCCGTAGCCTCAGCTTTCAAAAGAGTGGAAGGGGAGTTTTAATGTAAGGTCGAACGGATTGATCTCAGAGCTGCCGCCATAAAGCATAAGTTTAAGGTCAAAGATTATGAACCTTTTGTCAGATAATACGGTTTCAGGCTTCAAGGCTAAAAGACAAGGGATCCCGGCAGGGACTAAATCATCCTTTTTATCCTTCCGAGGTTGATAAAGGAGCACCACACACGGCAATAATAAGCAGCGCTCAGATACCGGAGGGTTTGTAGCGCTGTATAAATGCTAAAATTAATCTATTTTGAGGGTTGCAGCCACAGTGGTTAATGGTGCGGCACAGATTTTCGGGACCATTTGGTGCAGCACCGAGCTTCACAACCTTGTGCGGCAGTCACTGTTGATTTGTTTTAAGGTATGTTCATGAAGCGATTGTTTTGTTAGGAGAAAAGGGACCAGTCAGCAGCCTGTCGCCTAGGACACCATTTAGGTTCGACGTCCCTTTGGTCTTGGTAAATTCAACGGGTTTACGATTTCACTTTGGCTGGCGGGCCGCTGCCAGGTATTATGGCTGAACAATGTAGTTCAGGCAGGCTGGTCGTCTTACTGGTCGGCTGGTGGGATTAAACAAAGATGGTGTTAGGGGCTCATAAAGGGAGTTGCATACTGTATTTGACACTACTTTGCCGAACAAATTGGGATTGGAAAAGGGTTTTTTGGTCACTGCGAGGCAGTGGTAATTCCTACATGGCTTTGAATCATACTGCCCGGTGCGCTGGCAGGCTTTATCTCCTGACAGGGACCCAGTGGCCACAACATGCCAGGTGGTCAGTAGGTGAATGTGCTATGCGGGTTAGCTGTAGAGGTTCGCATAGTTCCTGCACCACAGGTGCACAGCAACCTTGGGGAAGTGGTATGTCCCGCTGGCGGTGCCGCAAGTGGCCCATATGGCCCTAGCTTCAGGCGCATTCAGCTAACTTTCTTTTTCTGCCAAAGTTGTAGCTCAAGGTTTTTATGAGGTGCGGTAAGAATGCGGTTAGGTGTAATCATCAACAATTTGCACCACTTTTCTGCGGAACGGTTGATCTTGAAGGAGGGATACGAAAGGATGTGACGGCCATCCGCTACGAGGGCCCACTCCACATTGGGCACACCACTTTATGGCTCACCAAAACCATCCAAAGTCAGCCCGGCAGGAAGGGTCTTTGCACGAAGGCCAGCCAGGGCAACAGCCGGTGTGGCTCAGAAGCAGCACCACATTAGATTAAGCGCTGCCCTCAAAGAGGACTTGAAGATGTGGTGCAGATTCTTAGATAGCTTCAATGGGGTTCAGTTATGGCGAACCCCGTGGGAAACCAGCGTTGAGCTACAGATGTTTTTCGGATGCTGCAGGAAGCGAAGGTTTGGGGGTGATCTTAGGGCCTGAGAGGTGTGCTCAGAAGTGGCCGCAGCAATGGCACAAGAAGGGCAGAACAAAAAACATAATGGTCCTAGAGATGTTCCCCATTGTAGTCGCATTGTTGTTGTGGCCTAGGATTCTGGCCAACAAGAGGGTTCGTTTTTGGTCCGACAACAATGCGGTAGTCCAAGCCATGAACTGACAGTCTGCTTCTTGCCCGGCAATGTTGAGCTTGCTCAGAAAAATAGTGGAAGTATGTTTATATCATAACATTGAATTTAGGGCTCGACATGTGCCGGGCACTGCAAATGTTGCTGCTGACGCTCTTTCTCGCTTTCAGTGGTACAAGTTCCGGAATGCCCACCCGGAGGGCAAGCTCAAGGGAGCACAGTTCAAAAAGGAATGGTGGCAGTTGGTGGTGTGGAAAGGGCACTCGCAGAGTTGAGTGAGCGCTCACTCACGCCCGGATTAAGATGCAGTTACCAGCAGGGTTATGGTAAGTTCAAGAGCGTGATTTCTTATCTACAGTGCGAAAAACAGACCGCGGAGGAACAGGTACGCACTTGTGTGGTTTGGGCGCACTCAGAAGGATTGTCAAAGAGTTGGGCTGCGTCGCACCTGGCGGCGGTTGCCTTCCACTCCAAGCGGGAGGTGAGGGGTGATCCCACGAAGGGGGTTTTGGTGCGCTCGGCATTGAAAGGCTGGGCCCGTTCGGAGCCAAGGTCGGAGCCAAGGTGAGGACGTGTGCAAACCAATTGACTTTGGGTTATTGGTGAGGTTGTTGTCCATATCACCTAGCATATGCTTCGGCGAATACGAAACGGCTCTATTCAGGTTGGCGTTCGCATGGGCCTTGTTTGGGGCCTTTAGGATTAGTGAGCTAGTTTCTGCACCCAAGAAAGACACATCTGGGAGGGCCATTGCTTTGGGTGATGTATCCCTGTTCCACAAAACTCAGGTGAAGGGGTCAGTAGATGGTTAAGGAAAAACAAAGCGGACCAGCAAGGAAAAGGTTATAACATAACTTACATGAGGCCCCCCCCTTGCGGAATGTTGCCCGGTACACCTTTTTTAGATCTTTATATAGTTGAGAGCTACGAGTGCTGGCCCCCTGCTAACTCAAGCCGACACTTCCCCCGTTTCTGTATTTCAGTTCCGCAAAGTGCTGACTATGGCTTTGAGGGCCTCAGGCATCCAAGGTGAAGGATGGTCCACGCATAGTTTTAGGATAAGGCAGCTATCACAGCCTTTCAGCAGGGCACGTCTCCCCTGGCGGTCATGAAAGTGGGGAGGGGGGAGTCGGGCAGTTATCAACTGTATGTCCGCCCCCAGCACAGTGCATTCTCATAAGAATACTAGATACCGTGAGCACTCAAGGGCCGGGGCTGGGTAGTTGGGTGGTTGGATCCTGGGGGATCAAAAAACGTATGGTGTGGTATGTTTTTCCCCCGCAGATGACGCGGAGTGGTTGATCGGCCACTCATTTGTGACACGTGGGAAAAAGTGTGTGTGGCCGGCACTCCTGGAATGAGGGGGCATTCCTTGCTGCCTGCTATTCACTGGTGACTCCAGGGGAGGGGGGCAACAATCCGGCCAAGTTAGGTTGCGGACGTTTGCCCACACAAATACAGGTGACATTGCGCATAGTGGCGCACGAGTTACCTGGTGTGAATCCCCACCCACCCACGCCTGATAAGTAAGTATTGGGGCAGACAAGTCAAAGGTCGGTAAGAGTTTGAGTGTAACGAAAAGCGTTGTCAGCTTATGCCAGTGGTATATATGGGACAGTGTCCTACTAGTAGTAACCAGTGTTCCCGGGTAGTACCCAGAAGTGTTGTCAGCTTGTGCCAGTGGCATACATGGGACAGTGTCCTAATGGTAGTAACCAGTGTTCTCCTGGTAGTAGCCGCCTGGGTGAGCTAAGGAGGGCTGGTTGCAGTAAACCAATGGTGAGTATGGTAACAATGTGGATGTTTAGGAAAGTTTTAAGGAGAAGTAAGGTCCTAAGGTTTGGGGGCATTAATGGCAGCGGGAGCCACCATCAAAGCGTGGCGGAGTATCGGGGCGGTCCTAGCCAATGAGGGACTTCACGCTGCAGCTGCAGCGGCTCGGGATTGGCCGGGCTCGAGCCGATCCCTCGACGGGCACTGACTCCCTTACTTAGGCCTTTAGGCCAACAATCTCCTGGTCAGTGCCCCCGAGTGTCCTGCTGGTAGTACCAGTGTAGCTGGAATAACCAGCAGTTTTTTGTCAGTTTGGCCAGTGGCTAAAAAGGTGACATGGTTCACCCGTATCTGACTGTTTGGCCAGTGGCTAAAGAGGTGACATGGTTCACCCGTATCTGACTGTTTTTTGTGATGTGGCTGGGACCGTCCCAAGTTGTCTTGCTCCAAATAAACTGTGACCTTGTGTTTTCCAAAGAACTTTAAAAGAGTTGTCTGTGTATTCATTTCAATGTGCTATTATTCTGACCTAAGGAGGTGGGGGTGTCCAATGGGGATCTCCCCGCTAAGAGGCTGACCGGCCCCCGCAGGGGGCGCTAGAGGGACAGCCTACATAGCGGGCTGTCCCCTCTGGCCACCCCCTTCCGGTTGCTGGGCATGCCTCTCCTCTTCCTCCCACCTCAGCGAGGCGGAAGAGGTGTCCCCGGGGACCTGGCTTCCGGTCAGATCTCCCCGAGGACACTTATAAGGGCGGGAGCGGCAGGCCATCAGTCTTTGGCCTGCAGCTCCCGCCTGGTGTTAATCCCCACCCACCCACGCCTGATAGTAAAGTGTTGGGGCAAACAAGTTGAAGGTCGGTAAGATGGAGTGTAACCAAAAGCGCTGTCAGCTTGTGCCAGGGCATATATGGGACAGTGTCCTACTGGTAGTAATCAGTGTTCTCCTGGTGGTAACCAGAAGCATTGTCAGCTTGTGCCAGTGGTATATATGGGACAGTGTCCTACTGGTAGTAACTGGGAGTTAATACGTGCAGACCGGTAGTAGAGTAGGATCAGGGTGAGGCTTTCGCATCATCAATAGGAGTGATAAGGTGAACAGAGTTAATTAGTGATATGATAAGTTTAGTGTGTTGTATGAGTTGTTCCTAATTCTCTTCTCTTGTTACAGGCGGAGTATCGGGGCGGTCCTAGCCAATGAGGGACTTCACGCTGCAGCTGCAGCGGCTTGGGATTGGCCGGGCTCGAGCCGATCCCTCGACGGGCACTGACTCCCTTACTTAGGCCTTTAGGCCAACAATCTCCTGGTCAGTGCCCCTGAGTGTCCTGCTGGTAGTACCAGTGTAGCTGGAATAACCAGCAGTTTTTTGTCAGTTTGGCCAGTGGCTAAAAAGGTGACATGGTTCACCCGTATCTGACTGTTTGGCCAGTGGCTAAAGAGGTGACATGGTTCACCCGTATCTGACTGTTTTTTGTGATGTGGCTGGGACCGTCCCAAGTTGTCTTGCTCCAAATAAACTGTGACCTTGTGTTTTCCAAAGAACTTTAAAAGAGTTGTCTGTGTATTCATTTCAATGTGCTATTATTCTGACCTAAGGAGGTGGGGGTGTCCAATGGGGATCTCCCCGCTATGTGCTGGCTGTCAGTGATGGCACCCTTGGCTTCTGCAGACTATTAGCTGACTTGGGGCCGCGTTGGTGCCAATGGCCTTGGCGCTCTAAGCTGTCGCCTGTACTGGTGGATGCCCGCCCTCCTTCCTGCGCTTGCTGGGCCTCCAACAGTGCCGAGGACTCTGCCTCCGTCGGCACCCCTGGCGTCGCTTATCTCGCAGCCATCACAAGATGAACATCCAGACTCAACTACAAGCAATTTTGGCCAAAATGAAATTAATAAGGCAGGGGGAGCAGGAAACTAACATCATAAGATATAAAGCGAGACATGCAGGAACTGCAGACCCGGCTGGATGCGCAGGCGGAACGAACGACCAACAACGAGCAGACAATCAGCTCGTTGGAAGACAACTATGAAACAGCTACCACAGATCTGGATGGCTTGATCATCCGCCTAGGGGACCTCCCGGAGCTAAATGAAGGCACCGATCTGGAATCCTACATCTACGGCTTCCTGCAGGACCAACTCCACATGGACAACCCGAGGAACTATATTGAACGGATGCACAGGGCCCCTGTCCCCAAACTCGTTGCGGGAGAAACACTGAGTATCATAACCATGCACCTCCTTAACTTTCAACACAGACTTGCAACATTTAAGGTGTCCCCGGCTGCAGGGACAGTACGAGTGGGCAGCTCAGATATCCGCCTGTTCAATGACTATTCTATGGAGGTCTCACGCCACAGGAAGGTATTCAACCTCCTTTTTGATGCACTACAGGGCACAGAGAACAGATTCTACCTGACATTTCCCTCCGTCTGGTGCATTCAGCTTGATCTACAGTGGCACTTGTTCGAGTACGCAGAAGAGGTTCGGTGCTTTTTGAAACACTGCGATCTGGTGACCACCGATTTTACAACTGTGGATGGCAGGGACTCGCAGAGGGGTCATGTGTCGCTGCTGCCACAGCATCAGCAGTTGAAGGCTACGATGGAAGAGAGTGGGAAGGGGGCTATCGGGTCCCGGCCGTGGACAAAAGAAGACAATGCAGTGAAGTCATAAGCGCGAGGGGTCTGCACAGCTAACTCTCACTATTAACTCTCAACAAGCCAGAGGGGATGGGCGACGAACGATCTGCCTGGCTCTTAACCCTGCTCAGATGATGGCGGGGTCCCTGGGCTGACATCCTTCGCTGCACAGGCTTTGCCTCGCTGACCCTTAATATTCCACATAGTAATACTCTGTTCTGCACGAATAAGGATTGCACGAATCGCATTGCTCGCCACCCTGGGCTCATCTGAAACGCCCCTGGTTTCATAGAGCCTAGATAATGCACTGGTTTGGCAAGACTGCCAGTGCTCCCTTGGCAGGGGCGCTGGTATGCGTGGGACAGGGAGACTATCCTTAGATCCATCCCGTTAGGCCCCAGGCATGGGCTACCCTAGCTCTGTATTGGGATGCAGTTTACCAATCCCAATGTTTGCACTGTTTGGGGTGTTCGGGGTGTTGTTATTGTTGGAGTTCACAGTACGAATTTGCCTCTGCTAATTCTTGGTGCAAATGATGGTGGTCTCGACGAGTAGCGCCCCAGCTCACAGTGTTCAGGCCCTACCCTTAGGATGAGAGGACTTCAATCAGTGGGCCACCCCATCTAAAGGAGGCGGTGGCTTAACTTCATGCGGGAGATTCAGTGCGCAATAATATTTCTACAAGAGACACATCTCAGTGCTGTTGAGTCGGTGAAACTGAGCCGCGGCTGGGTGGGGGTAGCGCATCACTACTCCTGTCAGGGCAAAAGGGGTGTCTCCATACTGATCAATAGGCGTATACCCTTTCAGGTTCTTCATGTGCAGTCGGACGAAGAAAGATGCCATGTCATGACTCCACGGTCGCATCCAGCAACAGTCTTTTACATTACTTCACATATATGCGCCTATGTTGGATAGGCTGACCTTTTTCACACACACCTTCACTGAATGCGCACACTATATGGGAGTCATGACAGTGATGGGGGGAAGAGTTAAATGTTGTTATGTTACAGTCGAGGGATGCCATCTTAGATGCTGAGAAGCGCAGACCTATGCGTGCCTACTCAAACTCCAGGCAGAACTCAAACAGGTATCCTCTACCCGTGCTCAGCAATCATTCACGATCTGGTCAGAGACATTCTTCCGGGAGGGCAATAGACCTTTACACCTTATGGCGCTCGCATTACATAATAGGCAAACGGTGCGAGTTATCGACGCAATCCTTCTGCTGGGAGATGAAAAGATTAACTCTTGTTTTGCAGAATATTACGGTGCCCTTTATATTAACGGTGAACATCACAAATCACAGCGCATCACTGAATTTCTCACGCCCATCACACGCCCCAAGATCAGTGCGCCCTTGATTAGTAGTCTCGCGTCTCCAATCACGGCAGCAGGGAATATCCGGGCCATCAAATCTCTCACTGCGGGCAAGGCATCTGGCCCGGGCGGCTGTCCATTGACTTGTACAAGGCGCTGGCAAACAGACTAACACCAATACTGTAATCAGTGTTTGCCAGGGCACATGACTGTGGCAGACTCTCGCACACATTCTGGCAGCGAACATCGTGATCTTCCATAAAAAAAGGCTGCGACATGTAGGTGTGTGGGTTTTACCAGCCTATTTCATAGATTAACGCTGACGCTAAGATGTTGGCGAAATGTCTGGCGCAGCGAATAGAGGGGATTCTTCTGCTTCTGAGCCACAGGGACCAAACAGGCTTTATTCCCCATACACACTCTGCCTAACAGGCGTCTGATGCATATTATTGCTGCAGTGACGGGTCCAGGGGATGCAAACCTAACCCTTGATGCTGAAAAGGCATTCGAGAAATTCCAATAGGACCTCATGTTTCCAGTGCTAGATAAGTATGGGTCCCCCCCCGGCATTCAAAAGTCTGGTCAGGTTACTGTACACCAACCAGGTGGCGTTGGTGATCACGAATGGGATCACCTCAGCAGGGGACGAGGAACATAGAGTGTCTTTATATGCAGACGACCTGCTTATATACGTCAGCAATTGTACAGTCTCGTTACCACATCTGCAGCGTCTGCTTCAAGACTTTGGCCTTATGCCAGGCTACACAATTACCAGGGAGAAATCAGAGATCCTCCCGATGAAGCCGAACATCCCATGGGACCCCGGGGGGTCACTACCTTTAGGCTCCAAACCTGCAGCATCAAATATCTAGGGGTAAATAGAAGCGCTGCCGTGAGAGTGCTGTTGGAGCTGAACTATTCCCCGATTCTCCCAAAAATTCCGAACCACCGGTTGTGCACATGCCTTCTTGAAGCGTTCCCGAATCTGCTGCTGGCTGTTTTGTGCACATGGGGTCCTCTCTTCCTGCAATTCCTAAAGGCGTTGCTCCGCTGCATCACCCTGTTTTGCCTCATATTGCTCTCCTCGAAACTCGAATGACAAAGCGAATGGGAATTGTGAGAAACCTGAAGGTGTCTCACCCGCTAGTCCCCGGGGATCTGTCATGCAGGTCGCGGCCATCGCTTTTGGATCGAGTTCCTGGGGGTGGACTAGTGCAGGAGAATCACATAGATGAGGGGTTCTCACGGAGTGGAAGTGGGACACAAGAGGGTGAGACATGGTATCCCCTTCCCAAGAACACCTTTTCTTCATCCTACCAGGTAGGATACCTTGGAACTCAACCCCCGCCCCTTTTCCGACACAAACACTTTCTCTCGGACAGTTCACCATGAGCGACAACGGACTAACACCAGAGCTATAAACCTGACAAGTCCCAACACAAGGGTCAGGCAGTTACTGATAATTACACACACCTGACTTCCATCACACTTCCCCACATGGATAAAAGGCTGAGCACGAAAGCACACTCCGAGCAAGGCCAAACACCTGAGGAAGCAGCAGCTCCGTGATGGCAGTTTAATACGAGGAGAAAGACGGCAAGAACAGAAAGGGTTGCAAGGAGCGAATTGCCTTTGGCCTTTTCTGAGGAAGGAAACTGTTACTTTTACAAGGCCTCGAGGATAAGAAACATAAGACCGGGAATTAAAGCTGAGGAAAAGTGCATTGTGTGTCGAAAGTACCCAGGGCTTTCCCGCATCAATGGGCGAGGCGGGGAGGAGCGATTGCTGCTGTGGTACTGTCCTCGGCTCCGACAACAAAGCCGCTCTAGTAACGTCAGCACAGCCGGTGAGTCGGGGAGACTGATAGCAGATTGGTCTGTATTAGAACCAAGGTTGTAAGCAGCAACATTGTATGAAGAAATCTGCAAAGAACATAGTTTAAGGCGTATGTGATGAGCGACGCAAATATAATTGAATATCCAAGGAGTGACTGAACTTTTGAAACTAAAGTGGGTGCCATTTACAGAGTGTTCGAGCGCCATGTGGGTGCTCATTCGAAAGGTCTCTGTTAGGTATCCAACTGAGAGTGTAAAATTGTGAACTGGGAAATCAAAGTGGTCCTGCAACGGGTCAAGCCAAACCTGTGCACATTCAAAAGTCTTCGATGGCTAATACAAACTGTAATTGTGAAAAGGGGATCTGAGCCAGACTGAGGGGGATCCGGGATGAACTGTAAGTCACCCTCATAAAGATATTGCTGTAGCAAATGTCAACCCGACTAAGGGATGTCAACAAATTGAATTGAGACTGGTCCGACCCCGGCTGAGGGAGACTAGTTGTATAAAATGGATCTGAACCCAGAAGAGGGGATGCAGGGTGAGGAGTGACTCACTTGACTTGCATATTTGTGAAAGAACCTTTTGTTTGGTTTTGGTACATTAGGCCCACTGAATCCAGAGACTTTGATAACATAAGAGACTTGGGCACAGAAGGCCCCGATGTTGGTAATGGAACTGTGTCTTTGTGCCGAAGAAGCACAAGAGTGTGCTATGCTCGAGTGACCAGCCTTGTCCCGTGCTGAAAACGTGGGGAAGGAAGGCCAACCGCCTGAACATCTTCAATTATCATTTTGTGAACACTCCTTTCTTTTTCATGAACATTATCCCACACTATTTGTAATTTAGCAGTAAGGATTGGCAATAGATCATTTAGTATAGGCCCCTTTTATTTTGACGAGACTCCACTAGGACTGCATTATTATTAATTGATGGTCGTAGCTTGCTCCCATCTTAGATTTAGGTTTAGATAGGCGTACATCACACCTTTGATAAAGTTTAATAAACACCATTGAACTGCAGTCACTTGTGTCTGTCTTACTTCGATACCATGTCTTCCTTACATATGGTGTCATGAACGAGATCTGACTCAACTGAAACAAATTGGGGAACCCTACAATTCCAGAGGCTTAGTCACAGAGCCTCCAACCCCTCTGTTGCCACAAAAGAATCAATAGGCTTTGATATCTGTAGCCCTAGAGAGGCTACTATCCCTCCTGGGAAAAGAGGAATGATTCCCACACACTAAGTTCTGTTACCCCCTTGGTGTTACATAAGATTTGCCCCAAAATCTGGCCTACCCTGAAAGTTCAGTATAGACGTTCTAGCAGGCGTCATCGATCCTGACTTCTGGGGAGACATAAAGGTTCTCTTTCTTTTTTAACATAGCTTTTTATTGAAACTCCAATGTACAGTGGCAACACTGATGCCAACAAGGAGTCTAACATGTAACATCAGAATTTCATTTTACATTTTATGAATCTTAACACCTCCCCCAATCAACATAACATCAACTTTCAATTAAGTAGGACATAAAATAACTAAATTAATCACAGTCCGGTTACTTCCGATGGCTCGAGCAAGATCCCTGGGGTTCCCTCCTCCGGCTATCCCCCTTTCAGTAACACTCTCTTCCCTTAGGCCTTCACCCCTGCAGCAAGTGTCTCAGAGTTTGTGGACGAAAGAATCTCTGCTCTCTGTCCTGCACAAAGTCAAAGAATGGGGCCCTGGTGCGAGTGAACCGTATCATCTTGCCTGTAATGTGGGTTGTTCATTTCTCCATTGCAATTATGTCCCAGATTTTCAGCCACCAGTACGATGCAACTGGTCCCTCTTTAGTTTTCCAAAATCATGCCCGGCTAAGTGTCGCTGCCTGTAAAAGCTGGGTTATCAGTTCCGCCCTTACGCCTGAGGCTGGGTATACTCCATCCCCTGCCACTTCCCCCAGGAGCATGATCAGGGGGCACAGCGGGAGCGATACACCTGCAATGTCCTTAATTCTCGACTTGATTTCTTGCCAATAAGTTTGTATTACTAGACATTGCCACCACATGTGGAAAAAGCTCCCAGTTGGCCACAACCATGCCAGCATCTAGGCACTGCGGCGTCATGTATCACCTCAGACAGAGTTTAAAAGCACTTTCATTGTACCCCGTGCAGCTGGAGCTCTTGTTGGTATGGGCCCACATTTTTTGCCAAGCGTCTGGAGAAATGTCTGCCCCCACATCAACCTCCCATTGTCTCATATAGGAGAGCTTGTCCCCCAGCTGGGCCTTGTCAAGTAAACGATGGCACCGGCGAAATCCTATGGGTAATTTGCCCTTCCGTTAATTGCAGTAGAGTGCACTCGCCCGTTTTATCTTCAGATTAGAGACCCAATGTCTTATCTGACAATATCTAAAACACTCTGATTTCAGAAGGGAGAATTTAGTTTTACATTCTAGTACTGTCAAGGGGACCCCTTCTTCATATAAGTCTCTGAGTCGTAGAAGCCCCAGAGATTCCCAGTGGTTGAACAAACCCCTTATTAGGCCTGGTGAGAACTCTGGGTTCTGCAGTACTGGCGTCAATTAACCTACCTCTGCCTTGATTCCCAACGCTGCTTTGGCCTTATCCCAGATGTCTAGTGAAGTGTGCGTGGGTTCCAGTAATCCCACTCTGGCCTGTCTGGTTAGAGAAGGCAGGTGTGCTAGCAGGAAGTCGGTCATAACTTGTTCTATCCCCTTCCATTTTGGCTTGATTATCTCAGACCCCCAGAGGAACATTGAAGCGATCTGGGCTGCTTGGTAGTACCTACGCGGAGAGGGAACACCCAGCCCCCACCCATCTTTTTCGTTCTGAGGAGCTTTTGCCGCAGGATTCTCGTCCGCTTCCCCCTCCAGATGTACTGCCCGACAGCCTTTTGCAAGTCTGACAGCTCTTTGTCACAGCTATGGATCGGCAAGGCTTGAAACGTGTATAAGAGTCTAGGCAAGATTGTCATTTTGACTGCAGTCACCCTTCTAAGCCATGATATTTCTTGGACCTCCCAGGCTTTCAGGGTAGCTTTTGTTTCTTTCCATAGTTGTGGGACATTGGCCCCATGAATGCCTACATATGTGTTAATGATATTTACCCCCAGGTAAGTAAACTCCTTCTCCACCCATTTAAAGGGGTAGGCCGACTGAAGCTACTTTGGACCTCCTGCAATATGCCTATTGACATGCCCACTGTGTTATGATTGATATGGAGCCCAGAGACCGCACAGAATTCTGCTAGGAGGTCCATTAGAGGGGCAACGATTACCTGGGATTTTGTATGAAGCAGATGACTTAGTCCACATATAGCGCTAATTTATGCGTGTTCCCTGCCCACTCCAGACCCGTATTTGGGGACAATCTCGGATTCTTTGCGCTAGTGGATCCATGGCCAATGTGATATATGATATGATATGATATGGCATTTGTAACGCGCCTATACACAAGTGTTTCAAGGCGCGACGAGGCAGGGGGGGGAACAAGGGGAGACAGACAACGATCTTACTAGGCCAGGTGTCATTCAGATCGCGCAAGTGCAAGGGTAGAGGGGAAGGGAAAAGTGCATGGGGGAAAGGGAGAGGGGAAAGTGCAGTACAGGGTTATAAGCATACAGCATAAAGGATAAATAACAAGGGCCAGCTGGTGGCAAGTGCGAGGTAAGTGCAGACAAGTGCTGGGAAGGGGGGCTGTATGGATACAGACACAGTCCCGTAGTGCAGGGGCTGCCGTGGAGGCAGTGCAGGGGAGAGTGGCTGGGCCGAGAACAGTGAATGGCCCAGTTGCAGATTCAGTGCAGTTTCAGTAGTATTAGCAGGGGAGAGGGGGAGAGAAAGCGGAGGCAAAGAGGAAGGTTTTGAGGTGCTTCCGGAACCGGAGGTGGTTCTCCTCAAGTTTCAGGGAGGTAGGAAGGCTGTTCCAGAGGGAGGCCCCTGCAGTGGAAAGAGATCTGCCCCCAACTCGTTGTTTGGAGAAGCGGCTGACCCTGAGGGAGTTGGAGGCGGATGAGCGAAGAGCTCGAGAAGGAAGATATTTAGGAAGAGAGAGTTGAAGGTATTTTGGCCCAAGGCCCCAGACGGCCTTTGTGGACAATGCAGAGGGTTTTGAACTTGATCCTCGCAGTCACTGGGAGCCAGTGTAGTGATTTCAGTCCTGGAGAGATACGGTCCCTGGGCTTGAGGCCAAGGACAAGTCTTGCAGTCCTGTTCTGGATGAGTTGCAAAGGGCGGAGAGTAGAGGCGGGCATATTAAGATAGAGGCTGTTACAGTAGTCCAGCTTAGAGAGAACCAGGGCTCTAGAGACAGTGAGCTTCTGGGGGAAGGAGAGGAAAGGAAGGATACCTCTGAGGAGGTGTAGCTGGTAGTGTGACTTCTTAGATACGTCGGATATGTGAGGAGAGAAGGAGAGTGTGGAGTCGAAGATGACCCCAAGGTTTTTTGCCTTGCAGGTAGGAGTAGGAAGAGGGCCCAGAGAGGCCGGCCAGAGAGCAGCAGGGAAGGAGGGAGTGGGAGTGTCGATGAGTAGAATCTCAGTCTTACTGGCATTAAGGCAGAAGACCGAAGACGACAGCGGGGACCCTTGCCTTGTACCCCTACGCAGGGGAATCTGTGGAAAGTTGTTCCCATTCACCCTGACCATAGTGGAGGGGATTTGAAAGTTTGCTAGGATTAGCCTACTGATGAACGGCCCAAAGCCATATAGTGGCAGGAGAGTTTCCAGAAAATCCCAGGCCATGCTATCGAATACGCGGTGCGCATCTAGGAAGATGAGTGAGAACCCACTCAGGAACTTCGGTGCCAGAGCTATTAAATCGATCACCCTCCTAATGTTCTCATGGGCCCCTCAATTCTTAATAAATCCAGTTTGATCTGCGTCTACAATAAGTGGGAGCATATCCTTCAATCTCGCTGCAATGATTTTACTATAAAGTTTAGCGTCCGGTTTCAAGAGAGCTATTGGACGATAGTAGAGCAGTCCTCCGGATCTTTCCCTGGCTTCAATAACAGCATGGTTGTGGATTCCGCCATAGAGTCGGTCACCTTACCCGAGATGGGGAATGAGTTAAAAAGTGTTGCGAGGTGTGGGGCTAAATGTCCCGCTAATGTTTTGTAAAATGTATTGGTGAACCCATCCGGTCTAGGGGCTTTCCCCCGGGAGAGATCGGATGGCCTGCATAATCTCTTGGGCGGATATGGGGCTTTCCAATGCCTTTGTCATTTCTTCTGGGATTTTAGGGAGTTACCAGACTGCGAGAACATAAGAGACTTGTTTGTGGGGCGTGGCTTAGAGCGATGGCGGCTGGAGCGGCTCTGTAGGAGCTCTCGGCGGGTGCCATGCAGCCGACGATGATGCACCCGTGGAACTGGGTTTTAAAGGCTACGACTGGCAGCGACTTGATCTCCATAAGGTCGAGCACACATGAGGAAGTTTTCAGCCTTCTGCCTCTCCTGATCGAGAGGTTTTCAACACGAGCGCTCTACGAGCCCGCAATGCGGGAAACTAAAATGGCGGATGCCCGTAGATGCGAAGCATATCCCAGGACGTGAGGGGCTCCCTAAATACCAATCATCGGTGGTGCGCTATCCACTGGGCGTGAGCTATTGTCACCGAGGACGGGGGCGGTATCTCTGGCTGCCGCGGTCTTGGAAGCGTAGCCGAGGCCATCCCCAGCGGCGGAGGCAGCCCAGACGAGCTGCGGCACCGGTGCCCATCCAACGACATTCTCCCTCTGGCGTAGGGAGAACGGGCCCTCCCTGCCCCGCGGAGCCCTGGCGCCCCAGAAGGCGTCCAAACGCAGGTGAGGCGATCCCCAAAACCTCTGCCAGCACACACCACCCTGACCTCGCATCAGACGGCTTAACACAGGCTCAAAGTGGCAGACGAGACATGGATGGAGCCCAGCAGCCCTGAAGCTGCAAGTACTCAGGTTGGTGCCCTGAAAGTGAAGCAGCCCAGGGGACTCCAGCAACGCTGCATCCATAGGACGTCCCACATGCCACCCAGCAAACCCCAGGAGCTCCACGAGAAAGACAGCCATCGGCTCCTCTCTGCACGCCCTCAGTTGCAGCACTGAGACACTCTCATCCCATGCTCCACCACCGGGTGCTGCGAAACAACCCTCTCCAAGAAGGGCTGGAAGGTAGGGCGGCTCTTGCCGCACAAGCTAGCAGCGGCGACCCTCTCCCCCTCGCTGGTGATTCGGAGGCTTGACCCCTCGGAGCCGCATCCCCCTGTGACGCACGACCTCGAGGGGACCGTGGAGGCCGGAATACCATCCAGTTGGTCTAACGCCCAGCAACACCGGCAGGCTGCCCCCACCAGACTCGTGGCCCTGAGCAGTAGCCCTATGGACTAACACCCCACTTACTGGCTGCACCACAGGAGGATCAACCCCACGCCATAGAGCGGCCAGTCCACCTAAAACCGCCTGCTCCGCACAGATCGGCATACAAACCCCCAAACCTCACAATCTGCAACCCTGGTGTTCTCCTTGGGCTAAAAAGGTCCATTATCAGGCAAATCTCTTGAACTCAGACCCCAAAGAACGGGCAGAAGGCAAAGCCCAGGAGCTAGGCGGCACCTAGGTGGTGCAGTGATCGCAAGTTAAGACACCTGCTGCCCAGTCCCGTATACTCAGAGGCGATGGGGCTCTTCCCTTCGGCCCCACCCAACACCCGATAGATCATATAGGAGCTTAAGGGGGCATAACCTCGCCTTGCCAGGGAACAGGTGCTTCATTCACAATGACCAAGAACCTTAAAGCAACAAAACAGATGGACATCTCTGCGCTGTTGTCAACCCCGGCAACAGAAAATACAATGAGGGGGGACCGCAGCAAGACTATGACCACAGGAAAACACGCAGATGCGGACCCAGCCCCTTGACACAAGCGGTCACGAAAACCAGCTTGCAGGACCTGCTATCGGCCATTATAAAGGAATATCCGAAGGGCACAGAAGAGGTTATGAGCAAGATCACGACCGTGGACAAGCAGGTTAGGGAAATGGAGGCTAGGACAGCATAGGAGGAAACCACCCTGTGTGAACAAAGCTATGAGATTGGTGAGGTCTCAGACAGGATCGCAGCATTCTAAGCTAGCTGCAAGGCCCTAGAACTCAAGCAGGAAGACTCTAAAAATCGTTCACGGTTCAATAGCATCCACCCAAGAGGGATCCCAATGACAGTTTCAGACGCAGATCTGGAGCTCTATGTCAGCGACCTTTTCCGCATCATTCTGACCCCACCAGATGAATCCCCGCTCGAGCTTGATAGAGTGCACAGAACGAGATCTAGACCAAGCACATCCACCCCGCCTGACGTGCTAGCAAGAATACACTTTTACAGAGTGAAAGAGGAAATAATGTGGGAAGCCAGAAGCTCACCCTGCATACTCTTCATGGATGCCTCTATCTTCCTATATCAAGATCTTGCAGCCACCACACTAATGAAAAGGAAGGCTCTGAGATCCGTCACAATGGATTAGACAGAGGAAAATTCCTTACCGCTGGGGGTTCCCCATGGCCCTGACCTTTACCAGGGAAGGCAAGCCCTGCTTTGTCCGCACCCCAAAGGAGGCAGAGAAACTTTTTAATCCTGAGACAGAGGAAGATGACCCTGACAAAGAATCCCCCTTTAGACAGGCACCATCAAAGGATCTCAAACACTCCTGGACCTGGGTAGAAAGACGACGAAAGATCAGGGGCCCTCCACCCAAAAGCAAACGGAACAGCAAAGACTGAAAGAAATAACATCCAAACTGCCTATACTATCTACATTTGGTGCGGATCCCCAGTAAAAGAGCTGCCCCACGAGACATTGAGCGTCAAGTTGTAGCCTATGATCTGCCAGAAAGCCAAGATTCACTGAATATTAGAAGAGGCTCAGTCGCCTCCAAGTTAGTCGGTTGCGTTGGACTTGCCGGATACCCCGTTGTTCAAAGGCTGGTCCTGACAACCTGGTTTTGTTTTGAGTGGGGGGCAATGAGGGGAATTCTATCAGAGGGCAAAGCAATCAACAATGGAGCTGGTTCATCAGAGGATTACCGGAAAAGGCAATCAAACGAATCTCCAAGCATAATCTTCCCAGATGACAGACACCATTAAAGAACTTACCATGATAACATGGAACATACAGGGTCTGAACTCACCAAGGAAACGAAAGTCGGTCGAACACAGGCTGGCTCAACTCGCAGCAGATATTGTATGCCTCCAAGAAACACATTTTCTGATGCCTGATGAGAGGCGGATCAGCTTTCAACGATACCCCAGACGGTACTTCTTCTCGTCCGGCCAGAAGAAAAGGGGTGTAGCCATACTAATCAGCTGCGAGATTCCTCTAACACAAAGCACGATCAAGCGAGATCCGGCAGGGAGATATCTCTGGCTCAAGGGGCTCTTGGTCGAACTCCCGATTACCATAGCAGCGATATACTGCCCGAACAACGCTCAAGATCATTTCCTCCGCAATATCCTCTGAACGATCATCACCTTCATAGAAGGCCACCTGCTGATTGGAGGGGTCTTTAACCTTACCCCGCACCCTAACAACAACAAAACACTGCCACCCTCCAGGGAGGAATTTGCCCGAGCTCTGGGGATGGCAGAATTCCTAAGGGAAACTGGAACCATAGACGCATTGAGGCTAGCTAACATAGGGGCCCGAAACTACACATTTTACTTGCACGTCCACAAGGGATTCTCGAGTATAGACTTACTACTGGCATCCAGCGCTCTCTACCCCTGTATTGAAGACATACAAATTGGCCACAGAGTGATATCAGACCACGCCCCATTAATAGCCCGCCGGCAAGTTGAGGGCCTACCAGCACCCCCACAGAGGTACTGGAAACTACAAGACTATATTCTGGCAGACATAGCGCCCAGCCGCGAGCTTCTGGACTCCTCAAATTATTTTACGGAAAACACTGCAAAAGGCACATCCGGATATGGTCTGTGATGCAATGAAGCTGGTGATCAGAGGGGTGGCTATCAACTGCACAGCGGTACACAAACGCCAACACCAACTCCAGCTCCCCAAGTTGGAAGAGGAGGTTGCGGAGCTAGAGTCAAGTTTCAAAAATGCCAAACTACGAAAGCAAGAAGGGAGCATATAAAGGCAAAGGCTGCCCTTGAAATGCACCTGGCAGATCGGTCGTCCCGTGCCCTAGCATACATGAAAGAACAAGTTACTTACCTGTAACTGTTGTTCTCCAGCATGGGTCTGGCATGGATTCACATGCTCATGAATATTCCCCATCGTCAGGCCGGGAATCCTCGGTAAAGAAAAAATCAGTATTAGTTTCGTTTCTGATCTGTCTTTCTTAGTAGTAACCAATCACTGATCTCTGGGTCATACTGCCCCCAGCCAATGACTGCCCTTTCCCAAAGCCCCTCCCCTGGCAGCCATCCTCAGATATGGTAGCACGTAAAGTGGCAGTATGACCAAGTGAAGAGCCGCAGAGGGGAAGGAGGGAGGGTTCGCATGTGAATCCATGCCAGACCCATGCTGGAGAACAACAGTTACAGGTAAGTAACTTGTTCCTTCTCCAGCATGGGGTCTGGCATGGATTCACATGCTCATGAATATAAGAATACTTAGCAGTACACACATGCACAACCACGGGAGGTGGCAAGGCTCAACATTAAGCATTACATAAACTCAACATTAAGCAACTCTTACCTCCTCACCAGGCTCACCTTCAGGCGAACAGGTTGCGCAGCACTGCTTGGCCGACCCTGGACACCTCCCTGGAGTCCCGATCGACGCAGAAGAATCTCGTGAAGGTGTGCGTCGACCTCCACGTAACAGCCCTGCAGATGTCCAGCAGGGGCACACCAGACAAGAACGCTGTAGTAGCAGCGATCGCTCTGGTCGAATGGGTTCTCGGACGGCCGGGCAACGGTCGGTTTGCCAACCGGTGATAGTGCATGTTGCAGCCGGAGAGCCATCTGGAAATGGAAGCCTTCGAGAGGGCCTTCCCTTGGTTCACAGGTCCAAAGTTCACAAAAAGCTGTGACGTCTTCCGAAAACTCTTTGTGTGGTCCACGTAGAACTTCAGCGCTCTAGCTACATCCAGCAAGTGCAAAGTCCTCTCGGCCAGCGACAAAGGCGACGGGAAGAAAACTGGTAACACCAAGGGCTTGTTGAGGTGGAAGTCAGACGGCACCTTGGGCATAAAGGAGGGGTGCGTCCTCAGCACCACCCTTGTGTCGTGAAAAGTCAAATATGGAGGCTTGCAGAATAGGGCCTGGATCTCTCCCACTCGTCGTGCGGAGGTGATGACCACAAGAAATGCTGTTTTCCACGACAGGAACGTCAACGGCGCCGAATGCAGAGGCTCGAATGGCGCCCCCATGGGCCTGGTCAGCACCACTTGAGCTCCCATGCCGGGGCAGAGGCCTTCACCGGCGGGAACGATCGGAACAGTCCCTATTCCTTCATACGATGAGACCACAAGGACGCCCATCCTGTAGTTCTGGTGTATCGGGCGATCGCGGCCAGATGTATCTTGATGGAGGCGTGAGCTAGTCCAGCCCTGGCCAGCGACAGTAGGTACGGCAGCACTTGAGGGGCCGTAATCCGCAGAGGGTTAATCTTCTGTGCACGGCACCAGACAGAGAACCTCTTCCACTTATGTCCGTAGCACTTGAGAGTTGAGGACGCCCTGGCCTTTGCAAGAACCTCTCTGCAGTCTGCCGGGATATCATACCCTCCAAACTCTAGTGCTGCAGGAGCCAGGCCTGCAAGTTCAGCGACTCCGGGTCGTGATGAAGGATGGCGCCTCCTTCTCTGGAGAGAAGATCTGCGTCCGTCGGCAGTTTGACTGGTGGGGACGCTGACAAGACCAGAAGGTCCGGGAACCAGATCTGCCTCGGCCACGCCGGTGCGACGAGGATCATCCTGCACCGGGACCTCTTGAGCTGGTTGATGAGTCGGAGCAGCAACGGCAACGGACGGAACGCATACAGGAACAGGCCATCCCAGGGGAACGAGAAAGCATTGCCCATGCTCCTCGGCTGGGGAAACCTGCTGGCGAACCTCTGGCACTTGGAGTTCGTCGCCGTCTCAAACAGGTCGATCTGGGGTTTGCCCCATTGCTGGAAGAGTCGATCCACTTGATCCTGGCGTAGTTCCCACTCCCACTCCCACTAGGCCCAAGCCTGATTGGAATATGGTTTTTCCCCTTCTGTAATGGCTTGGCAGGCTGAAAAACGATGGTCTGGCGGGTTGCCCAGAGCTTTGCCCGTGGTTATGATTAATTCAAAACCTTCCAGCCATCACCTTTCTGTTTTGCCGTAGTTCCCACTCGTGGGAAGAGCGCAGCTCCCTGCTGAGTGAGTCGGCGATGGTGTTTTTTATCCCTGCCAGATGAAAAGGCACCAGAAACATCCCTTGGGCAACAGCCCAACGCCACAGATTCTGGGCTTCCTTGGATAGGGCTGGGGATCTGGTTCTGCCCTGCTTCCGGATGTAGAACATCGTGGTGGTGTTGTCAGTGAAGATCCTCACCACCTTGTCCCTGAGGGACGGGAGAAAGGACCTGAGGGCCCAGAACACTGCCCGGAGCTCCAGGATGTTGATGTGAAGCGGCTTCTCCTCCGGGAGCCAAAGGCCTCTCGCGTGAAGATCTCCGGTGTGCGCTCCCCACGCCTCCAGGGAGGCATCCGTAGTCACCTTCACCTGGTGAGCTGGGGTCTGAAAGACCATGCCCGCCGTCAGATGAATGCGGGTGCCCCACCACCGGATCGCTTGTCGGAAAGTCTCATTGAGAAGGATCCTGTCCTGGAAGGTGCCTGTCGCTTGGATCCAGGGGGCGTCGAGGAACTCCTGTAACGGGTGCATCCAAAGCCTGCACAGGCGCACGAGGTATATGCAAGAGGACATCATCCCGAGGAGGGACTTGATGGACCTCACCCTGGCCACGTCCGTGGCCAGCAGACGCTGCACCTTGCCCAGGATGGCCTTTGTCCTTTCCTCCGACGGCGAGGCCAGTCGCGCCACTGTATCGAGCTTGGCTCCCAGGTGGGATTTGGGGAAGTTGATGGAGAATCCCAGGTCTGTGAGTAGCTGGACGGTCTTCGCTGTGTGTTCGACGGCGAGTTCCCTCATCCTTGCTCGGATGAGCCAATCGTCCAGGTAGGGGTAGACGTGGATCCCCTGCAGGCGCAGCCGCGCCGCCACTGGTGCGGGGCACTTGGTGAATACCCTGGGCGCCGACTTCAATCCGAACGGGAGGGCCTTGAACTGGTAGTGCCGTCCTTGGACCACGAACTTGAGGAACTTCCGGTGTCCTTTTAGAATGGGGATGTGGAAGTATGCATCCTCCAAATGCAACGAAGATAGGAAGTCGCCTTCCTCCAGCTGTCCCAGCACGTGCTGGAGGGTGACCATCCGGAACTTCTGCGCCTTTATGTATTTGTTGAGTCGACGCAGGTCCAGGATGGGGCGCCATCCTCCTGACTTCTTTTTGACGAGGAAGTATCTTGGGTATACTCCGGAGCCCCAGAGCCTCTTTGGGACGAGCTCGATGGCCCCTTTCTTGAGCATCGCCCTTCCCTCCAACAGCAGTTGAGGGACGTGGTTTTCCTTCCTGGCCACGGGTGGAATGCGGGGGCACTTCCTTAGAAATTTGAGTGCGTGTCCCTGGGCCAGGGCATCTAGCACCCAGCGGTCGGTGGAGATGGACTCCCACAAGTTGATGAACTTCGCCAGCCGGCCTTCCACCTTGGTGCTTCAGTGGAGGCCCCGACGCCACGGTCGGTTCAGTCTTGCTTGGAGGCCGCCTTGCTGCCTTAGCCTCCCTGGCGGCAAAGGCGAGATCCACCCGACTTGCCTCGTCCCCTGTAGGCTTCCTGCGACAAGGAGCGGGCCGCCTGGCGGTACATAGAGGAGCCACCGCCGAATCCCTTGGAGGCACCTTGCTTGCCTCTGGAGTTCCGAAAGGACGGCCGTCGTTGCTGGAGAACTCCTAGGGCCCGAGCCGTCTCCGTGTCAGTCTTGATGGCTTGGAGGGACTCATCTACTGTTTTCCCAAACAGAATGTTCCCGTCGAAGGGCATGTCCAAAACCTTGGCCTGTACGTCCTGGCGGAAATCCGTCACCTTGAGCCACCCTCGCCGTCCAAGGCAAACACTGTTGCCCAACTGGCGGAAACCGGTGTCAGCAATGTCCGTCGCCACCGTTATGGCGTGGTCCGACGCCACCTCACCTTCCAGCAAGATTTCCAGGGCCTCTGCCCTCTTGTCGTCTGGTAGGAAGTCCAACAGGGGGGCGATCTTTTACCACAATTCCCGGTCGTAGCGGGCCACGATAGCAAAGGCCTTGGCCGCCTTAATCGGTGTCGCCGCCAACGAGATGACTGGTCGTCCCATTGCATTCAGCTTCTTTTCTTCGCCATCCGGCGGGGAAGTTGACGTTGAGGCCGATGCCCCCCGCTTTCCTCTTGGCCGCCGCTGAGACAACCGAATCAGGGGTCGGTTGCGCCCTAAGGCACAAGGGGGCTGCGTCGGAGACCCGGTACTTCTTCTCGTACCGGTCTCTCTCAGCAGGCGTCGTGGACGGGTTCTTGAGAAGGGCGAGTCCCTGTTCCCGGATGTCATCCAGCAGAGGCACCGTGAGGACCGTCTTCCTCTTGGCCTCACGCCACTGGTAAAGGAAGCCCTCCTTCTTCTGCTCCTCGGGGCAGAGCTGGAAAAGCTCAGATGCCCTGGCAATCAAAGCATGGAAGGAACCTATCTCGTCGGGCAGGGAGGCCCGAGTAGGCGGTGATGGGAGATCTGTCCCGTCGTCACCTCCGTCGTCACCCGTCCCCGTCGCGGCCGTGTCCGTACCCGTGTCGTCCCCAGGGCTGGGGGATGGGGACAGAGGCTGAGCAGGCCGTGAGGGCTGAAAAGGCGGTGGTGGATGAGTTCTTCTCCTCTTGTTTGGAGGGCTCTCCGACGGGCCTGGCTCTGGTTCGCCCATCGGGGGTAGAGGCAACCTCGTCCTTATGTCCGTACATAAGGATTGAATTGCCATCAAAATGGCCGCCGAGTTGTCCTGCGGCTCCGGATGCGACGGGCGCGATGGCTGCCCCTCTGGAACCTCGCCGGCACCAGCTTCGCTCTCGTCGTCCTCTTCGTCGGGATCCCTCCCATGGGACTGGGCCTCCTCAACACTATTGTCGAGGGCCTCCAAGATTTCAATCAGCGCCTCCTCGGAGGCTGTGTCCGTGTCCGTAATGGCCCACGGTCCCCACCCCCTCTTTTTCCACCAGGGTCCTCACGGGGGTCTTCTCGATGGGCTGGAAAGAGGATTCCCTCCGTGGTGGCAGGGAAACTCTGGACCCCGAGGTCGCCTCCACTGGGTTAGTCCCCACAGGCTGCGCTAGGGCCGCCGCGACTTCCTCGATAGAGGCCTTAGCCGGGTGAATCAAGGCCTTCACCACCTTCTGCGTGCATGTGGCCTTCACCTTGGGGGGAGGGTCACCACCTCGCTCCCCCTCGGCTGGATCCTTCGAGAACGACCGGGGTCTCTCCAGAAGCTTAGCCGGGTTCTCGGACTTCCTCTTTCCCGAGCCAGAGCATTGGCTCGTGGTTGATGGCGCCGGTGAGGATGCGCCCTGCGCCTGGCAGCTGAGGAGCCTGACCGTTCGGCGCTCCCGGTGCTTTGCCTTCTGTTGGGCCCCCGTCGCCAGGAATCCCTCACAGGACTTAGAAGATCGCTCAGACTTCTTCTTCTTCTCACCTGACGGGCTCTTGCCTTCCAGGCAGTTGGTGAGACGGAGATGGTGGTCCTTCATGGTCCGTTCCGACATGTTCTTGCAAAACGCACAGTCCTTCTCCACATGCGTTTTGTCATTGTGAAGGCAGTAGAGGCATTTTGAATGCACGTCCCAACACATTCTGTAGCTGGCATCCAGGGCAAATCCTGAACAGCTTTCCGGGCGTCGAGCTCCCTTTCTCATGGGCCATGTCCACGGGGTAGGCCTCAGAAACTTCTGGAATCCTCCAAGAAGTGTAACTCAACGAAAACTTCGCCCTTGAGGGGCGTAGAAAAATCCGAAACGAGTCCCCGTTGATCGGATGAAGAAACGGTGGAGCTTGAGGCTCGATCTAATCGAAAAATGAGAAAATCTCTTTGAAAAAGTGTGAAAATGCAGTAAAAGCTCGAGAGCTATAGCACGAGGACTCCCAAAACTTGAACGTGCGGTAAACATCTGAGGATGGCTGCCAGGGGAGGGGCTTAGGGAGAGGGCAGTCATTGGCTGGGGGCAGTATGACCCAGAGATCAGTGATTGGTTACTACTAAGAAAGACAGATCAGAAACAAAACGGATACTGATTTTTTTTCTTTACCGAGGATTCCCAGCCTGACGACAGGGAATATTCATGAGCATGTGAATCCATGCCAGACCCCATGCTGGAGAAACAGTATTATCTAAACAGCAATAAGGCTAACCGACTGCTGGTGCACAAACTACCCGGAACAATATACTCACCCTGCAAGACCGGAACGGC
Organism: Ambystoma mexicanum; assembly: GCF_040938575.1. Lineage (NCBI taxonomy): Eukaryota > Metazoa > Chordata > Amphibia > Caudata > Ambystomatidae > Ambystoma > Ambystoma mexicanum. Next base: position 1,340,442,987 of record NC_090923.1, on the reverse strand, counting down.
AAGCCCTACTGCGCGGAAGCAGAGAAACTAGAGATCATCACAGATCATTACAGGAGCATCATGTTAGGCGCCCCCACAGACAAGACGGCACAAATCCAATACTTACACTCCATCCAAACGGACGTCCTACACCCCAACCTGGACTCCGTGGTGATGGAGCTCGCCATCACCACGGAGGAAGTGACTGATACAATTCGGTCTCTTAAAAATACGGCCCCGGGCCTGAAGGGCTGACGGCCGCATTTTATAAAAAATGTGCTCACATCTTGGCTCCTCACATGGCATCTTTATACAATACCTTCCTCTCTACAGGCAACATCACCCCTTCAATGGAGGAATCCCTAACGGTACTGATCCTGAAGCCCGGGAAAAACCCAGAACACTGTTCCTCGTACAGACCCATCACACTAATGAATAACAATGCCAAGATATTCTCCAAGATACTAGCACACAGACTAGCAAACATTCTCCCAGAACTGATCCATCCAGACCAAACAGGATTCATCCACGGCAGCAGATCCCCCAGAATCCCGATAACCAGAGGCACTCAACAAGGATGCCCTTTATCTCCGCTCATATTTTCGCTCTCCATGGAGCCATTTGCCTGCAGGATCCGCCAGTACCCTCTGATGCATGGACTGGACGTAAAAGGTCTACAAAACAGCTCTGTATGCGGACAATGTCCTTCTGACCCTTACCCAGCTCGAAGCCTCCCTGAGCGCCCTCTGGCGAGAACTGGACAGCTTTGGAGCGGTATCAGGGTTCAATGTCAACCTCGCAAAATCAATAGCCCTAGGAGTTAATACTCCTGGAGACCTTGTGGATACCCTAGCAGCCAGATACCCTATCCTGTGGGCAAAATTCCACATTAGCTACCTGGGAGTCCAGATCCAAAGCAAAACAGAGAGAGCATACCAAATAAACTTTCTGCCACTGTTTAAAGAGCTGCAGACGTACCTGGCACGCCGGCAAAAGCAAGAGGTGTCATGGATGGGGAGAAGCATAGCAGTAAAAATGTACTTGGTACCAAGACTGTTCTACCACTGTCTAGCCCTCCCGATCCCTGTCCCCAAAAAAGACCTGCAGAAACTACAAGCGAACATCCTGAAATTTGTTTGGGGATTTGGGGGTGAGCCACGAATAGCTAAGAGAGTAATGCTCCGAGGCCCAGGGACGGGAGGTCTGGGGGTTCCGGAGGTTGATAGATACCGTCTTGCCGCACAGCTCTCGTCGGCCTTTACATGTAAACTAAGCAACAACAGACCACGCTGGATAAAACTTGAGGAAGACTGGTGTCGCTGTCCGCTAGAATCCCTCCCACACATCATCAGGTCAAGTGACCCGCCTGACGCTGAACCCCTAACTACGACCAGAAACACGGTGGAGAGCTGTAGAAAGGCAGCACAACGATGAAACTGCAGGAGCACAGTGGGCCCTCTGTCCCCTATCTGGGAAAACAATGACTTCACCCCGGGGTTACACTGAACAACTTCGAAAGATGGAAAGCAGGAGGTCTGAAGTACATAGCAGACTTCTTCGCGAACTGCACCCCTTTTACATTTGAAGCATGCAAAGTGAAATTCCAAGTGCCAGAAATGGAAAGATTCCGCTACACACAGGTCAGACACTGGCTATCACATTACTCGATAATAACGCATGGCAGCAGGGCGTTAACAGCGTTAGAACGACCTCTGACAGCGCTTGCACCCACAAGTAAAATACCAGGCTACGGGACAAAGAGGACCCCAACAAGAAGGAAGCCTACATGCAGAAATGGGAAAGGGATATGGGCAAAGAACTAGGGATGGAGGAATGAAGCCGCATCTGGACACGAATCCATAAGAGCTCGAAATGCGTCGCCAACAAAGAGGGAGTGATCAAAGTATGCTACAGATGGTACTTAACGCCAAAGACCCTGAACAAAAGCAACCCAGCTATCCCACTGCAATGCTGGCGAGGCTGTTCAGACAGCAGCAGAAATGTCAATAGCAAGACTATAGAAACATACAGAGGATCCAGCAATCTACATGTGGTGGACCAAGCAGTTGCCGAAAAAATAATCGCCTTCTGCTTGGCAAACAGGTGCAAGTTCTACAACACCTGGGCTCCCTTTTTGGACTACGCACAGCAATTCCCATGGGTGGTGAGACAACCACCGTCCCTCCACTGGCTGGCTAAATAAAACTAACGATGCTCGATCCCCTGCTAGGGGCACCCACAGACCATACACCGAACTAGAGATCCTGGAATAAAGCGAATCAGTGCCCACAATGCCTGGAGCCTATTTTCAGTAGCAGTCCCTACCATGATTCTCCATGAACTGAAGATATCCCCCCCACCGATAGCCCTCCGGATGCCCCCAATCTCACTCGGTTACGTTTATTGTTTGACTTTGATTCTGTTTTCTTTGTCTCATTACGATCTGAACGATGTCTACCGAGGTACAAAATTAAATAAAATGATTTGTTGAAAAAAAAAAAAAAGAAACTTGTTCGCAATCTAGTTTATACTCATATGGAAAATGCCCAAATCCAGCAAAAATCTCCCTATGTCAAAAAAGAGAGATTAAGATCGTTTTCTGTAGGACAAAAAGTATTGGTCCTCTTGCCTACCTCGGAAAACAAGCTCGTCTTGAGTGGCATGGGCCATATGAAATACTGGAACGAACAGGAAGGAACAAGTTACTTACCTGTAACTATTGTTCTCCAGAATGGTTCTGGAACGGATTCACATGCTCATGAATATTCCCTTTTGTCAAGCTGGGAATCCTCAGTAAAAGAAAAAACATTTCAATTTCACTTTCAAACTGTATTTCTCCTCTAAACCCATCACTGTTCTCTGGGTCATACTGCTACCATCCAATGGCAGTCCTCTCCCTAAACCCATCCTCTGGCAGCCATCTTCAGATTTGGTAAGCACGTGAAGTGGGAGTATGACCAAGAAGAGCAGCAGCGGGGATGGAGGGAGGGTTTGAATGTGAATCCATGCCAGACCCATACTGGAGAACAATAGTTACTGGTAAGTAACTTGTTCCTTCTCCAGCATGGGGTCTGGCATGGATTCAAATGCTCATGAATAACGAAACGAATACACAGCAGTACAACATTACAACAATACACAACCACGGGAGGTGACGAGGCTCAACAGAATCAATCAAGTCTTACCTCTGGAACAGACTCACCTCAAGAGAACAGGTTGCGTAGCACTGCTTGGCCGACTCTGGACCCCTTCCTCGAATCCCAGTCGATGCAGTAGAACTTTGTGAAGGTGTTCGTGGACCTCCACGTAGCAGCCCTGCAGATGTCCAGCAGGTGCACACCAGCCAGTAACGCCATTGTCGCAGCGATCACTCTGGTGGAGTGGACCCTTGGACGGCCGGGCAAGAGTCGGTTTGACAACCTATGACAGTGCATGATGCAGTCGGAGAACCACCTTGAGAGGGAAGCTTTGGACAAGGTCTTCCCATGGTTCACAGGACCAAAGTACAGCTGTGAAGTCTTTCAAAAACTCTTTGTGCGTGCCACGTAGAACTTCAGGGCACGAACAACGTCTGGTGAGTGCAAGGCCCTTTCAGCCGGTGACGAAGGCTTAAGGAAAAAAATAGGTAACATCAAAGGCTCGTTGAGGTGAAATTCCGACAGAACCTTCGGCATGAAAGAGGGGTGCTTTCGCAGCACCACCCCTTGATTCGTGGAGTCACATATGGCTGTTTGCAGGATAGGGTCTGTATCTCACCCACCCTCCAGGCAGAGGTGATGGCCACACTGAAAGCCGTTTTCAACTAAAGGAACTTGAAAGGGGCCTGATACATAGGCTTGAAGGAGGCCCCCATGAGCCTCGTCAGAAGCACGTTTAGTTTCCACGCCGGTGCAGGGGCCTTCACTGGCAGGAAAGATCGAAAAAAAAGTCCTTTGAGGAACTCCTTGACAAGTCGATGAGACCAAAGTAAAGACCTTCCCGGACACCTACTGTAGCAGGAGATAGCCACCAGATGCAACTTGATAGAGGCATGCGCCAGTGCAGCCTTGGCCAAGGAAAGCAAGTACGGAAGAATCTGCGGAGCCATGACGCTCAGAGGGGTAATCTTCGGAGACCAGCACCACCTCGCAAAACGCTTCCACTTGTGACTGTACCACTTCAAAGCTGACGACGCCCTGGCCTTGGCGAGGACCTCCCCGCAGTCCGCCACCAACTCATATCCTCCAAACTCTAGGGCTGCGAAAGCCAAGCCCACAGGTTCAGCGATCCTGGGTCATGATGCAGGATTGCACCTCCCTTCCCTCGTGAGAAGATCCAGAACCACTGGCAGCTTCACCGGAGGCGACGCCGACAGGCCGAGGAGGTCCGGATACCAAATCACGCCGGGGCTATGAGTATCATTTTGCACTGTCAGTGTGTTGATGACTCGTAGCAGGAGAGGCAACGGAGGAAAGATATACAGGAACTTCCCTCCCCACGGGAAGGAGAACGCATCCCCCCAGGCTCCTCGGTTGGTGGAATCTGCTGGCAAACCTCTGGCATTTGGAGTTTGACACCGTCGCAAACAGATCGATCTTGGGACTGCCCCACTCGGTGAAGATGCGGTTCACCTGGTCCTGCCGAAGTTCCCATTCGTGGCAGGAGCGCAACTCCCTGCTGACGGAGTCCGCAATGGTGTTCTTGACTCCCGCTAGGTGAAGAGGGACGAGGAACATCTCTTGTCCAACTGCCCAGCGCCACAAATCATGCGCTTCTTCGAACAGCGCTAGGGATCGAGTGCCCCCCTATTTCCTGATGTAGAACACTGTGATGGTGTTGTCCGAGAAGATCCTCACCACCTTGCTCTTCAGAGACGGAAGGAATGACTTGAGGGCCCAGAACACTGCCCGTAGCTCTGGGATGGTGATATGCAGAGCCTTCTCCTCCGGCAGCTACAGGTCTCTGGCCCGGTGTGGGCGCTACAGCCTTCCAGGAAAATGTCTGTGGTGACCGTTTCCTGGAAGGGAGGGTTCTGAAACCGCATTTGCCAGACGATGTTGGAGCAGATGCCCCACCACCTGATCGCCCGACAGAACTTGTCGTCCAGCGTGATCTTGTCCGCGAAGCTTCCGGACACATGTATCCAGCGGGCGTCCAGGAACTCTTGAAGTCGCATCTGCAACCTGCAGAGCTGGATGAGGTAGATGCAGGACATCATGCCGATCAACGACTTGATGGTTCGCACCGTGGCCGTTTTCATCGACAACAGCCGCTGAACCTTCCCTTGAATGGCCGCTACCTTGTCTTCGAGGGTGAAGCCAAGCAGGAGGCCGTATTGAGTATGTTCTGCAATAGTGTCAAGCAGGACTTTGGATAATTGATGGGGAATCCCAGATCCGTCAGCTGCTTCATGGTCGCCTCTGTGTGTTCCACGGCCAACTCTCACGAGAGGGCCTGGATGAGCCAGTCTCCCTCGTAGACGCAGATGGACCACCACCGGTGACAGGCACTTCTCCCTCGTAGATGCAGATGGACCGCCACCGGTGCCAGGCACTTCTTGAACACTCTGGGGGTTGACTTAAAACCGAAAGGTAGGGCCTTGAACTGGTAGTGCTGTCCCTGCGGTACGAAGCGTAGAAACTTTCGGTGCTTCCTGTGAATGGGGAAGTGAAAGTAGGCGTCCTCCAGGTCGAGCGATGTCAAGAAGTCTCCTCTTTCCAGTTGGCCGAGCATGTGCTGCAACGTAACCACCCTGAATTTTTGAGACTTGAGATACTTGTTGAGACGTCCTAGGTCCAGAAGTTTCTAGAATAGACTCCACAGCCCCGGAGTCGTTGTGGAATTAGCTCTATCGCCACTTTTCGCAGCATGACCCGTACCACCTCTAAGAGCTGAGGGATGTGCGGCTCCTGGCAGGCCACCGGAGGGATCTGCTGACACCTGCGCTGAAACTCCAGGGTATGTTCTTGGGCGAGAGCGTCCTGCACCCATCTGCCGGTGGTGATCTATTCCCACTTGCAGACTAACCTCGTCAGCTGACCTCTGATCAGGGTGCACGGGTGGGAGCCCGAACTCCTGGCCAGTTCAGGCTTCCTTCGGTGCCAGCATCCTGCCTTGTGGGTGACGGCGGTGCTGTCCTCCTCCACCATAGGCCTGGGAACGGCCTCTGTAGGCTGACGGCAGGTTGAGGAGAAAGCTTTTGATGACCTGCTCCACTTTCCTCTGGAGGAGCGAAAAGAAGAGCGGTGCTGCTGGAGTGTGCCCAGGGAACGGGCAATCTCCGTATCTGATATACGCTATATGGTGGCCTATAGGGACTCGTTAACGACATTCCCAAAAAGGTTATCTCCATTGAAAGGCATGTCCAGTACCTTCGCCTGGACTTCGAGGCTGAAATTTGTGGCCTTCATCCAGCCATGGCGACGAAGGCAGACACTGTTCATTATCTGTCGGAATCCTGTGTCGACAATGTCCACCGCCACAGTGATGGCGTGATCTGACGCTACTGCCCCCTCCTGGAACAGAGCGATAGCCTCCATCCTCTTGTCGTCGGGGAGGAACTCCAAAATCAGACCCAGCTTGTACCACAGCTACCTGTCGAGGATCGCGAGTGCGTTGGCCGCCTTCATGGTGGACGCCGGGGGTTAAATCAGCTTCCTTCCCATGGTGTCCATCTTCTTCCCCTCGTTGTCTGGAGGAACTCAAGATGACGAGGAGGGGTTTGCCGACCGTTTCCTCGCGGCCGCTGAAACCACTGAATCCGGCAATGGTTGCGACCTCAGGCACTTGGCTGCGGATTCCAGCACCCAGTACTTCTTCTCTAGCCTATCCCATTTGGCCAGAGCCGTGCAAGGGTTCTTCAAGAGGGCCAAGCTAGGATTGTCTTCCTTTTGGCCTCGTGCCTCTGGTACAAGAAACCCTCCTTCTTGGTTTCTTTGGGCACAAGCTGGAACAGCTCGGAGGCTCTGGCGATAATGGAATGGAACGACCCCACCTCAACTGGTTAGGACGCCCTAGGCTATCGTCGTCGTCCGTCGTCACCGAGATCATATCCGTCCCTTTGTCTGGGTCACTGCAGCTTTTCGCACTTCGGGGCAGGGACAACTTCAGCGCTGCGGGGGCTACCTTCACAGGGTCAGCCCCCTTCGCTTTCATAAGAGCAGCCGCCACCAGCACTATCACTGACAAAGAATTATCCTGTGCCGATTGGGCCTTCTTGGGCAGTTCGGCCTTCTTCTCCTTTGTCCGTGGCCTCTTGGGCTTCTTCCACAGCTTATCCAGGTTGGACGATTTCCTTTTTGAGGAGGAGCTCGATTGCTGGCTGGCAATGGAGGCAGATGGCGATGTCGATCGCGCCCTAGCCACCATAGGACCGCTTCCGCAGCGACCCGGAACTTGCAGTTCTTGGCCTTGTCTTGGCCTTCTCTTGGGCCCCCATGGATGAGGTGCCCTCAAAGGACTTAGAAGACCACTCCTCGGACCGGCCGGTCCTGGGTGAGGCATGGCCCTGCTCGAGCATGTGGCAGAGGCCTTGGCTTTCAGCCATGCCGCCAGTCTACTGTGCCTGTCCTTTGTTGTCTTCTTGGAGAAAACAAGGCATATCTCGCATTCTCCTTCCTTGTGGTCTGGGAGGCATTGCTGGTGCTTGTCTTCAACAAACACATTGCGTAGCCCACACTTGGTGCAGGCCCTGAAGAGGGATCTTATTTCCTTCTTCTCCTCTATCATGGTCGGAGGGCGTAAAGTAGCCACGATGGCCTTCTGAAAACTTCGACAATCCCTGCTCTCAGCAGATGGAGAAAAGAGCACACTGGCTCTTTTGGAACAAAAATAATACCCTTTTCCGTTGAAAAACACAAAAAAATGTAGACGTAGCTCGTACAGCAAACTTGAGGACCCAACACTGAAGAGTGCAGTCAAAATCTGAAGATGGCTGTCAGAGGAGCTGCTTAGGGAGAGGACTGTTATTGGATGGTGGCAGTGACTGGATTAGAGGAGTAATACAGTTTCTAAGTAAAAGTGAAACTGTTTCTCTTTTACTGAGGATTCCCAGCCTGATGACAGGGAATATTCATGAGCATGTGAACCTGTACTTACAAGGTAGCACAACCTGACATGAAACAGAAGGTCAATCTATATCATGTAAATCTCTTAAAAGAGTGAAAGGAAACCCTGTCTGCCACCAATCCCACAATACTATCCTGTTTGGTGCCTGAAGAGGTAGACAACTTTGAATTAAATCCTCAAGAGCTATCTAGTCAACAACAAGAAGATTTAAAAAATGTAATTATCTGTTTCCCCGATGTATTCTCAGAGAAAACAGGAAGATTGAAAGGCACCTATCACTACATTAGAACACCTAAAGGAAATGTGGTTCGTCTGAAACCCTTTAGACTCCCTGAAGCCCACAAACAGATAGCGGTTGAGGAAGTAAATAAAATGTTAAGAGCAAATATTATCAAACCCTCTTCAAACCCATGGTCCTACCCTATTGTATTGGACACCAAACCTGACCATTGCTGGATGTTTTGCATAGATTTCCGGTAAGTTAACGCCATTTCCGACTTCGATGCTTATCCCATTCCACGCATTGATGCCCTAATTGATAAACTCTGAAACACCACCTTTCTATCAACCCTACACTTACCCACAGGGAACGGGCAAGTCCCAGTGGATGGACCTGATGAGGAAAAGACAGCTTTCTCAACACCCCTAGGACTGTTTCTGTACAAAGTCCTCCCATTTGGCTTACACAGGGCTCCAGCCACTTTCCAATGACTTATGGACCAAATATTATAGCACTACTCTGATTTCTGTGGAGCTTATATTGACAATATCATAATTTATAATAAAACTTGGGAAAACCACCTTTTCCATCTTTTTACCATTATGAGGGTTCTCAGAGAAGCTGGTCTAACTGCCAATCCATTCAAATGCAGACTTGCCCAATCAGTCGTGAAATACGTCTGCTTCTTTGTAGGGAATGCTAGTGTGCAACCTCAGCGCGAGAAAGTGAAAGCCCCTACACCTAAAACTAAATGAGATCTCAGAGCATTTCTAGGGTTAATCGGTTATTACCGCAGGTTTATCCCAAACTTCGCGGACAGGACAGCTAGGCTGACAGATAAACTAAAGAACGCAGAGGCCCAGAAAATCCATTCGACCGAGGAGGATGATATATGTTACAAAAACCTAAAACAAACCCTGTGCCGTAACCCGATCCTAAAGGTAGTAGATTTCTCAAAAGAATTTGTACTGCAGACAGACGCCTCCCTTACAGAGCTGGGAGCAGTCTTATCACAAATTTGCAACGGATTGGAACATCCCATCTTGTCCACGAGTCGCAAACCTTTCCCATGTGAAAAGAATTACTCTGTGCTGGAATTAGAGGCCTTTGCCATCAAGTGGGCCATTGTCATTCTTAGATACTACCTCCTAGGAAGAAAGTTCAAACTCGTCAATGACCATTCTCCACTAGTTTGGATTAGCTAACGAAAAGACTCTAACCCTCGAGTCATGCGATGGTTATTAGACCTTCAACCCTACTGTTTCACTGTGGAGCGCCGAAAAGGTAAAGCTCAAGAGAAAATGGATTTCCTCTCTCCGTTCCCCTGTGAAACAGATGCTGCTACATCGCATAGGGGAAGGGTATATGAGAAACCTGAAGGTGTCTCACCCGCTAGTCCTCGGGTATCTGTCATTGCTTTTGGATCCAGTACCAGGGGGTGGACTAGTACAGGAGGATCACCCGGATGAGGGGTCCTTGGGAGTGGAAGTGGGACACTGGAGGGTGAGACGCGGTATCCCCTTCCCAATAACACCTTTTCCCCATCCTACCAGGTAGGATAGATAGGAACTCAAACCTCCACCCCTTTTCCGACACGAACACTTACTCATGGACATTTCACCATGAGCGACAACGGACTAAAACCAGAGCTGTATACCTGACATGTCCCAACACAAGGGTCAGGCAGAGTCAGGCAATTACTGATATTTACACACACTTCCCACACGGACGAAAGGCTGAGCACGAAAGCACACTCCAGGCGAGGCAAAATACCTGAGGAATCAGCAGTTCCGAGATCCAAGTTTAATCCGAGAAGAAAGACGGCGAAACCAGAAAGGGTTGCAAGGAAGGAATTTCCTGTGGCCTTTTCAGAGGAAGAAAACTGTTACTTTCACAAGCCCTCGAGGATAAGAAACATAAGACCAGGAATTAAAGCTGAAGAAAGGTGCATTGTGTGTGGAAGGTACCCAGGGCTTTCCCGCATTGACAGCTGAGGCAGGGAGGAGCGATTGCCGACATGGTACTGTCCTTTGCTCCGACAACAAAGCCGCTCCAGTAACGTCAGCACAGCCGATGAGTCTGGGCGACTGATAGCAGACCGATCTGTGTTAGAACCAAGGTTGCAAGTGACAACATTGTATGAAGAAATCTGCAAAGAACAGAGTTTAAGGCGTATATGATCAGCAACCAAACTAGAACTGCTTCTTTGAAAGGTCTCTGTTAGGCATCCAACTGAGAGTGTAAAATTGTGAACTGGGAAATCGAAGTAGTCCTGCAACGGGTCAAGCCAAACCTGTGCACATTCGAAAGTCTTCGATAGCCAATACGAACTGTAATTGTGAAAAGGGGATCCGAGCCCGACTGAGGAGGGTCCAGGGTGAAACATGAGTCACCCGTGAAAAGATATTGCTGTGGTAAATGTGAACCCGGCTGAGGGATGCCAACAAATTAAACTGAGACTGGTCCAAGCCTGGCTGAGGGAGACTAGTTGTATAAAAGATATCTGAGCCCGGAAGAGGGGGATCCAGTGTGAAGAGTGACTCACGTGACTTGCGTATTTGTGAACAAACCTTTTGTTTGTTTTTGGTACATCAGGCCCTCTGAATCAAGAGACTTTGATAACATAGGAGACTTGTTCACAGAAGACCCTGATGTTGGTAATGGAACTGTGTCCTCGTGCCGAAGAAGCCCAAGAGTGTGCTATGCTCGAGTGAACAGCCTTGTCCCGTGCTGAAACGTGGGGAAGGGAGGCCCACGGCCTGAACATCCAGACTTATTCTGTGAACACTTCTTTCTTTTTCATGAACATTATCCAACACTGTTTGTAACAGCGGTAAGGATTGGCAATAGGTTTTTTAGTATAGGCCCATTTTATTTTGACGAGACTCCACTAGGACTGCATTATCATTATTTGATGGTTGTAGCTTGCTCCCATCTTAGATTTAGGTTTAGACAGGCATTTATCACACCCTTGTTAACGTTCAATAAACACCCTTGCACTGTGGTCACTTGTGTCTGTCTTACTTCAATAGCATGCCTGCCTTACAGAATCTCCATCGGTAGAGTATCCCTTCTAATATGAGCCACGTGGTTAAGGGCTTACATCGCCGTTGTGGGTATATGGTGATACATCATGGAAAATCTTAATCAAGGGCCCCTTCCTATTCAAAAGTATCCACCTTGTTGGCCCTCTGCAAAATACCCTTCTTGTCTCTGAAATAGTAGCACTTGGCCACCACTGATCTCACACTAGACCCGGAACCTGCCCTTCTGTGGACCCTACTGAAAAGAACCGCTTGCTGGACTTCTGGGCTGAGGAGCTTCTTCACAAATTGTACCACCTTCAGTTCAAGGCCTCTCTGTGTTTCACCTTCCTTCTGTAGGAGCCTCCATACTCTAAGATTACTGTAAGATTTTTCCTCCGCTGCCTGTTTTCAATATTGTCAAGCTTATACAGTGTTTCCTGCTCCATATTTTCCAGCACCTTGATCCTTGTCTCCAGATTGGCCTCCATGACTTCTGCTGACAGTGGATTGTTCTCTAGGGCCTCCACCATGTCTTCGACCTTCTCATCCCGCTCGCTCATGGTACCCATGGAAGTCTGCACCTCAGCTTGGAAAGCTTTTAGTTCCGCAAGGATTGTGTGTATATCCTGCCCTAAGCCCTTCATCTCTGCAGCTCCGCCCAACTAGGTCCAACGTCGCTATGATAGGGGCACGTCCGTGCCTCCCTACTACTGCCCAGGAGTTGCGCCAGGCTCACATAGTACTTGCGCCCCGCCACCTCAGCGCACTGCCACTGTATATTTAGATCAGATATCTGGAGCAGACCTAGGAGCTAGGCTAACTGCAAGCAGGCTATCACTGCACATACCCAGCGTCGAGGCCCTCGTCATCTTTAGTGGTGCATGTAAAGGTCTATCGCTCTGAATCCTGATGTTGCAATAAACGACATTTCGGAGCACGCAGCGGACACCCAGCTGATGCAACACCACAGCCCTCTATGGTGAGCGGAACATCAGTCCCACGGCTCCTCTAGGTCCTGTGCAACACCACCGATGGGCACTCAGCGAAGATCGGAACATCCGCCTCAGACTCCACGTGTGTTGAGGGCAGATGGAGGAGCCAGGCCAGCTCACATGGGGGTGCGGGGGGATCAGTGGAGCGATGGACTGCTAATTCAAGCGAGCGGGAGTGAGCTGTCTACCTGGCCATTCCTGCCCCCGCCCCCTCCACGTATCTTTTTTAATGTGTATGAATAACTAAGCACAAAGGAATAATTATTACAAAACCATTTCCATTTTCCAGTTAAAACATTTTTACTCGCTTATTGGACTTACATTTTTACTCCCTAAAACATAATTTTACTCCCAACTTTAAAAAATAGGGAGTAAAATACTCCCACTTCAAAATCTTATTTGGAGCACTGGGGAGCGCCACCGACCCCCTAAAAAGAAAAAAAAAACAGTCTTCCACGAAGTACTTACCACTTTGCAATTCATGGGGATGCAATCATGTATAACTCACGTGCTCAAATAGCGACATGTCTAATGCATTTGAGGCACACTTAGATCCATCACTCCCTTAATTGTAGTGGGACTTCAAGCTCACTAGGCAATCAAACATAATTTACCACTGAGGCACTACACTGCCAAGCTGTAAACATAGAAAAGCATTCCCATGACTGTAAAACATCTTTCAAATAATGAAATATTATTCAGAGTTTTAGCTTGGAATGAATTATCAAAAAAGTGTTTCTCTGTGAAAAATTGATAACCAGAAATCCTTAAAAAAACAGCTTAGACCTGTATGGATGATCACGGGTAATACAGTGGATGACAAATTAGACTGCAATTATTAAGCCAATAAATAGAATATGCACTTATTTGCTCATATTTCTTAAGTGTCAGTGCCTGGTTGCTTTTATAGACCCACTCAAAATCAGTTTCAGCTGCAAGACTTGCAGGATGGAATTAAGGTTATTTCTCTCTGCTACAGAGATATGAAGCCCCTTTAAGTGGCTAGTCTTGATTCCAAAATGGCATATGTTTGAATGGCCCCAGCAGTTTCTCAACTATATTCAACAGCCCTGAAACAGGCACTGAATTGCACTGAATTGCAATGGAAACACAGAATAATTATATTTGGACAAAAGGGTGAGAGCACCAGGAACATGTGGCTACCGCGCTAAACTTATCCTATTTGTGTTTGATGTTGAAGATGCAGGCCACAAGAATCAGTTGGGGCAGTGCTCCTGTGCCCCAGTCAAGGGATGAATGGATATGTGTTGGATTCCTGCGATATTGGCGCTCTTTACATAGGTGATAGTTTTTAGAGATTTTCTATGTTCTGTTGTATCCCAGTATTACTAGAGATGTAGTCCACTCGTTCAGCTTGTACACCTACCGAGGACCAGACACTACAAGGGCACTACGCCAAGGCAAAGCACTAATCAGTGCACCAAGCCACCACTGGCAAAACGCCAACCCAACACCATGCTCAGGAATAATCACAATTGCCTTGATAAAGACCCTGGAGTGGTCGAAACACGTGTCTGCACCTACTGTGATAATAAAGACCTAATGGCACAAAATCCATAACGAGTGGACTACATCTCTAGTAATACTGGGATACAACAGAACATAGAAAATCTCTCAAAACGATCACCTATGTAAAGAGCACCAATATCGCAGGAATCCAACACATACACAAAAAAATTATAAACCGTCACCAGTTGCTGGAGAAATATCTTGATACAACCTCAAATATTAACATCAAATACACCTAAATGACATGGGTGCTTACTAAACCCAAGGGTATATGTTGGCTAGTGGAAAGTCACATCATTTTGCCACAATTATGAGCATGCTGGAGAGAATGGAATAATTAACCCTACCAAAAAAGGGACGTTAGAAGTTTACGCAAGTTCATGAGTTCTGAAATTGGATTTCAAAGATGCTGTTGGATCAACCTCTAATCCCTCAGCTTCTCAGTGCAATACCTTGATATCCACAAAGTTGTCCGGACAGTACTTCTCCACTTCAGCTTCAAACAGGAACACTGGGTTACAACTCCGCCTGGTAAGCAAGGATAATTGACACATGTTGGACAGAGAGCACTAGCAAAGAAAATGCATGCACACACATTTTTTCTTTCTAAATAGCTGATCAAGGAATTTCAATGCCATCACATATAAAAATAGTCTTAATATAAGTACACATCGCAAATGTTTTCAGCTAGGATTATGGTATTACTACCCTGGCAGTAGTTCCAAATATTTATTTTTAACTAAGTCACAAGTAAAACCTACAGCAAATAATGTTTCCCCATAGTTATTCTTTGATATAAAGCCTAAAGATGTGACCCGCTGGGTAACTGTTGCAATACAATTGTACAGTCCTCCGCTTGTTACATGCAAAGCATGGCGCACACTTTACACTAAAAGGGATGGGGTATTGCTGCTGGTTATTCAGGCCCAAATAACATATGGTTTGTTACTTCAACCGAATAAATGCATTTAGGGAATTTCAAAAAAGAGCATCTGGCAATAAGGAAAGAGAATACTGCCAATGTGAACGAGACATTTTACGAAACCCTCTGGTGAGGGGTTCAAAAAGATAATTGTGTTCACAGGTTGTTCACAAAGAATGTCCAAGATCTCTCAATGGTAACATGACTATAGGGCTAGCACAAGGATACACTTCGCCTCACAGAACAAACCATTACACATATTGAAAAATAGATACTATTAATTATAAAGTCAGGTATGAGAAACGCATGTTAAGTACTTTGGATTCAGCACAGTAAATTCAGAAAATGTAAAGGAATTCCTTAAGAACCCTACTCTCGCTTAAACCTATTAGAAACAAAGATACACAAAACTACAACCCTACCTAATTGCTAAGATTTAAAGAGGGGGAGTTGCAGTGATTGATCATAAAATAGGTTACATAAATTCACAGGAATAAATTCAAGTTACAGCAAAGGCTCCTAAAAATACGGGACTAAACGGGAAAGCAAGACAAACTGAAGTTTCGCAGGTAAGTTACTGTCTCAGGTACTTCTTTTTTTTTAAAACTTTGTTTTTTATTGCCATTTTAACAAACAAAACATGGACCGTGTGTTACATGCCCCGATGAATCATCAACAGAACTCAAGATGAACACAGTTCCCTGCCTTCTCCCCCCTCCCTCTCTCCTCGAACAAACATTGGTGGGTTCTTATACAGTTTTATCGGTGTGCTCGGGGACATTCATCAGCGTAGTTGCCTCCCCATTCGGGGACCTAGTTCCCCCCGCTAGATTGCACTTAGCATTATTAGCATATCGTCATCTTGGGCATTGTTCCTATTGGCACATTGGCCCCGTCTAGGGCACTCATTGTTTCTCTGGACGCTCCCGACCCTGCATTTTCCCCGGGAGGTCCCCTTCCTTCCACTTGACATGATTATCCTCCCCCACTGCCCTGCTCCCCGATGGGCCAAACTCCCCCTTCCCTCAATGCACATCCCATCCCCATTTTTGTCTGACACCGTCCCAGGCTGACCAAAAAACACCCAGCTCATTCACCATCACGGTCAGTTTGTCCATCAAGAACATATTTTTAAGTTTATTCAACCAATCATCTTTATTCAGGATTATTGCGCTCTTCCACTTCTGGGTTAAGGCCACCTCCCCGCCCGCAACATGGTCTCCCACATCCTAGGATACCTATACGTCTCTGCATCTTTTGGTTGTATCCCCAATAGCAATTGCAAAGGATCTAGCGGGAGCAATTCGCTGATGATCACCCCCATCCATCCCCGTAGGTTCTCCCAATAAGCTCGTATTCGTGGGCAGTGCCACCACATATGTCCTCGTGAACCAATCTGACCGCACCCCTTTGGGCACAGTGGGGACACCCCGGTAAACATCTTAGATATCTTAAGGGGTTCTCTATGCTAGCCCTGGAGTATCTTAAAGTTGGGTTTCATATCTGCTGTGAAGAGATTCCCATGGAACGCTATCTTGTATATCTTGCCCCACATCTCTTCCGGGAGTTCCTCCCCGGCTAGCTTGTTCCAATATTGTTTAAACCGCTGCCTATTCTTTTTGTCGCTGACGTTCATTACCTTGTACAGTTTGGAGACCATCCCTTTCCGCGTATTGGCTAAGTCTAATGTTTTCTCAAAAGGGGTTAGTGGCCGGTTCAATTTCAATCCCCATTTCTGGCCGATCAGGAGCCCTTTCAACCGAAGATATTCAAACACTGAGATCTTGCCAGCTCCCAGATCCCTGGTCACTGCCTCATATGGAAGGAATTCTCCCTCCAGAAACAGCTGTCCCACCCTTTCCAGCCCTTTATCTGACCAGTCTTGGGAGTTACGGAATCCCCGGTCTCCCAATCTTATGTCGGGACCCCAGAGAGAGGACGTCGGGGAGGCCCACGTCGATAGATTCTCTGTGTGTTTACCCCCTCTCCACACGGACCACAGCACTCCTAGGGTGGGGTGGTCGAGTAATCTGCTCGGTATTTCTTTATGGGGGGGCCCATAACAGATCCCACACATTGAATGGGTGTGTATCCATGTCCTCTAAATAACACCAATACGTTCCCAGATCATCTCACATTTGTGTTCCAGGAGCACTCTGAGTTGGGCTGCTTTGTGATATAGCTGGAAGTCTGAAAGACCAAGCCCCCCTCATCCCTGGGAAGGGTGAAGGTGGGGTATTACCCAAATATTGCTCGTTTACAATTATATATATATATATATATATATATATATATATATATATATATATATATATATAGGTGTTGGGGGGTTTGGCGTTGGGTGGTGGGGTTGTGGGGGGTTTCCCCCCACATATATGGTACAATTGACCTTCACAATTCGGTCAATTGTGAAAAGGTCCATTGTCATTCGAACAGTTGTAAAACGAACAATTCGTATACAAACGAAGGTGGATCGCTTGGTCCTAGGGGTTTTGCCCTGCCATATACATTTTTGGACTGCCATCTGGAGATCCTTAAAAGTTGACTCTGGTACCTTTGTGGGAAGGGCTGTGAACAGGTACAGGAGTCTTGGCAAGACATTCATTTTTACTGCTGTCATTCGCCATACCATGAGAAGATCATGCTGCCCCCACGATTTAAATTGCTTTTAATGGTTGACATTAATGGGCCATAGTTAGTTGTTGCCAGCGTGGCCAGATCCCTGGTCAATCGTACCCCCAAGTATTGTATTGCTACCTTCTGAACACTAACCCCTAAGAGACTGTTCACTGGGTCTAGCTCCGGGTCAGCTTCTCGGAGTGGCAACAACATGGATTTTGATTTGTTAATTTATAGACCTGAAAAGACCTCAAAGGTGTCAATTAGTGACAGCGGAACTGGGAGTGTCGTCAGGGCATCTAAAGGGTACCCCAGGATGTCATCCACGAACAGGGAGAGTTTGAATTCGACCTGTCCCATTTGAATACCTTGTATTCTCGGGTGGCTCCTCACTGCTATCGCTAGAGGTTCCATCATAAGGGCATATATGAGGGGGGACAGAGGACACCCTTGTCTTGTACCTCTGGTTAGGTTGAAGGGAGCCAACAGTTCCCCATTCACTAGCACTCTCGCAGTTGGCGCCCTATACAGCGCCACCACCCACTTTCTCATGTGCATCGCAAATTCCATTTTTTGTAGGAGAACAGTCATGTACCTCCATTCCACTCTATCAAAGGCTTTTTCCGAATCTAGGGAAAGCAGACTAGCGTTGAGATTGGTCTCTCGTGCATAGTGCATTAGATCAATCGTCTTCCGGATATTATCCGAGCCCCGACGCCCTCTAATGAAGCCTACCTGGTCGCCGTGGTCCAGGGTGGGCATTATCCCCTCCATCCGTCTACCCAGCACCTTTGCCAGGATCTTGACATCCGTGTTCAGTAGGGAGATTGGCCGATAGGATGAACACTCTGACGGGTCTTTACCCTCCTTTGGCAGTATCACTATAATGGCTCCAATCATTGACTCGGGCAGGTTGTCTCCCTCTAGGACTGCGTTAAGAACCCTGGCCAGGTGTGGGGCCAGGGTGGACCGATAAAGCTTTACAGAGAACCTGTCTTCCCCCGGCCTGGTACATCCCTTCATAGCCTTTATTGCTTGGCCAATCTTTTCCTCTGCTACCGGGGCTTCTAATCTATCCGCTGCCTCACGTGTTAGTCCCGGTATAGGTATATTGGCTAGGAAGTCTTAAATAAGGGCATCCTCTCTGTTAAATTCCGATTTATACAACCACTCATAGTACGGCTTAAAGGCTCCCCCTGTGCTCGGGGTGTCATGGCTAAGTGTCCCCTCATCGATTCTCAGGGGTTTACCCATCTTGCTTTTCTGGGCTTCCCTCAGTTTCCATGCCAGTATTCTATCCGCCCTATCCCCCTTTTCATAGTACTTTTGTTTAAGGAACAGAAGGCTCCTTTCGGTCTTGCTCAACAATAAATTCCTGAGCTCGGTTTTATATTGGTCTAGAGCAGCAGCCTGTTCTGGGGTAATGGATCCACCAGGTATCCGTCCTGGTTGAACTTGCGCTATTTTCTCTCCTAGGGCCTTTTCCTGGCTGTCCTCCCTTTTATTTGGCACCCCTATTTTTATCAAGATGCTGCGAATGGTGGTTTTAAATGCGTCCCATATACTATGCGGGTTGAACTCCCCCGTTATCTTTCAAGTTGAAATATTCCACTATACTTTCCAAGACCGTGTGGGCTGTTATCATATCTCTAAAAAAGGTATTGTTACATTTCCACCTCCCTCCCCGCCGGCGCCCCCACACCCGATCAGGGTGACCCGCAACAAATCATGATCCGACCTTGGAATCGTGTCCACCCACAGGTTTTGCGTATATAGAAGCAGAGCATCGTCCAACAAAATGTGGTTGATTCTAGAGAATGTTTAATGGGTTTTGGATTAGTACATGAAGGGAGGGATCTCCCACTAATGAGGTAGAAAGCGTATCCACTAAGGCCAGGTCACGGTTGATTCTGCGGAAACTCCGAGATGTGGTGTCCCTGGACGCTGAGGTTTTTTGTGATGGCGTTCTTTTCCTATCTCTATCAGGGTCCAGTACCATGTTGAGGTCACCCGCCACTATGAGAGCGCCCTCCACAAATAAACACAGTTTGTCTCTGACCCCTTCCCAGAAAGGTACTTGTCCCTCATTCGGGCCATAAATCACTCCTAACGTGAGGGGCACCCGGTAGTTCCCCTTTCATGAACAGGTATCGGCCATCTGGGTCCCTGATCGCCCCCTCCACCCTGAAGCCTAAATCGTTGGCCATGACATTCGCTACTCCCCTCTTTTTGGTCTTATAAGAGACACAATACACATCCCCTACCCCTGCACCCCGAATGACCGGTTCCTTTCCTCTCCCCCAGTGAGTTTCCTGAGAAAGAGCAGATCTAACTTGGCCCCCCTAAATTCTCTGCCCAGAAGGGATCTCTTCGTAGGTGAGTTTATTCCCTTGGCGTTTAGGGTGCCTATCTCCAGAACGGGAAAGACAGTCAGCCATTAGGGCGACAGAGCATCTCTTTAACCTTGTCCTCTTTCTACACTCCCGGACTGTTATCGGGACCAATTGTGCCGTCCCGCTGCCCCACTACCTGAGTTTTCTGTGTACTTGAAACCACACACAGAACTCCCTCCCCTTTGCATAGGCCGTAGTTGTGTGGAGGAGTGTTTAACTTTTTAAATTTTCTCGAGCCCGGGATCCGTCGCGTGTCCCTTGCGTTTCCTCCCCTACTCTTCTTTTTCGCTGCTTCCCCGGTGGCCCATCTCTGGTCGTCTGTGGCCTCCACGTACTCCTGGATCGCTCCTTTGATGTCTTCTTCGGTGACCAGTCTCAATCGTTGGCCCATATACTCGAATGAAAGCGAGAAGGGGTAGCCCCATCAATATTGAATTCTCTTCTCTCATAAACATTGCGTAAGGGGGCCACACATCTGCCTTCTGGTCAGAGTGAATGCAGAAAGGTCCTGAAAGATCGTAATTGTTGCATTGTTATATGTAATGGTTGAGGCTTTCTCATTCAAGGTCGTCCCACCAAGCGCTGGTATCTGACTTTGATAGAGGTACGAGGGAGGGATGTGCTCACCCTCGGGCCCTTACTGCTCCCTCTCCCCTCAGGGGGTACAGTCTTCTACGCTGCCCCCCCAGTCGATTCCAGCTACTGCTGTGGCCCCTCCCTCCCACCCCCGATCTCCTCTCTGATTCGGGTTGCGTTGCGGGGCAGGGCCAGCACAGATAGTCTGAGCCTATCACTAGGTCTGTGACAATAGTCAGGCCTTAAGCATTCTCCCACAGCCGCCACCCCCATCATATGACACTGTGGTCCCATTCACTGTGTCCACCTCTCCTGGCTTGGCAGGTTAATTTCTCCCCCCTCTGCTTCACCTCCTCCTTGTTGCTATCATCTCCTTGGGTTCTTGAAATCACCCTAATCAAGTAGCCCCCAGATCTCTGAGGGGGTTATGGAACGTGGCCCCTGCATACTCTGGCTCAGTGCATGGCAAAGCGTTGCACCCCTTTGGGTGTGCGTGATGGTTGGAGGCGAGGTCTCTGCAGGTACCGCGTGGGGGGGGGTGTCCAGTTGGCACCTCGTGTGTTATGGTCTGGGCCACAGCCACAGCCCCTCTGCTTCTCCCAGTCAGGCGCCCCTGGAGTAGGGACCCTGGTGGATACTGTTCTGTGTATCCCCAGTCCCTGCGCTCTTTCTTGGGAGATCACACATTGGTCCCAGGGTCTTCTCCCTTCCTACCCCGGGTTCCATGAACTGCAGTGTTGGCGGGTGCTCCTGCTTGTTTTTATGGTGAGGGGAGGTGCTGTCCCAGGTGCTTGCGCACTTTCCAGTTGCTGCCGGGGTCTAGTCAGAGCTTGCGGGCAGCTCTCCTTATCAGTGGAGGAGCCCTGCCTCACTGCGGAACTGGGGAGCTCTCACCTTGCCTTGTTGCATGGGCGGGGACCCACTGTGCCTTATTCTGTGTCCGCGGCTCTCTCCCAACTCCCGCGCGTCTGTACAATAGTCCAATTTGGACAGGATGGTTGAACGGGCGATAGTTGCCGCGTTGTCTCTGGTAACGTATGGTCGAATATTACTCAGGAAGTGGAGGGAGTAGTTGCAGCTTTTTGTCATCTGATTGATATACACATCAGAGTTAAGAGAGGCCTCCAATTGGATGCCCAGGGTCTTCATCTTGTCGAGAACAGGGATACAGCCTTTGTCTATTTGAAAGCTGGTGTAATCCATACTAAGTTTGGCTTGTGTGGCTTATGAGCCAAAGATCATCAGCTCTGTCTTGTCACCATTTATACATAACCAGTTGGTTGACATCCAGTCGTCGACATGCTGATATATGTTGGTTAAGATTGTGGCGTCAGTGGTATACACTCCTGTTATTTCAATGACTAGTTGTGTGTCATCTGCATAGTTAGCAAAAAAAACACACCTAGATCGTCCGTAAGTGAGCAGAGGGGTCTGATGTATAGCTAGAAAAGTAATGGTGACAGGCTTGCCCGCTGCAGAACACCACACCAGATGGGAGCTGTAGGTGATTGAGCTTGTCCACATTGGATTCTTGCCTCCATATCCGACAAGAATGAGAAGAGCCAGTCCACTGCTTTGTCTGAGCAGTGGCCCAAGTCGCATAGTATGTGTTTAAGAATACCATGGTCAACCAGACCGAAGGCCGCGGATAACTCCAATAGGGTCAGGATACCCACTTTGCCCTCTTCTGTGATTTGCAGCATGTTTAACTGAAGATCTACTAGAGCCGTCTCGGTACTATGGTTGGGCCGAAAGCCTGACTGTTTGGGGAATATTACTCACTTCAATTAAGCCCTAAAACTGCACCTATGCTGCTTTATCCAGGACTTTGAGCAGTAAATTGCAGTTAGTGATCAGTCTAAGCTTGTCCGGATCTTTGGGGCCAAAGATGAGGTTTTTTAGAAAGTGGAGTAATTTCGAAATTTTTTATGTGCTTGGGTACCCTGCCTTCCCCAAAAGAGGCGTTAACAAACCGGGTGAGAAAAGGAGAAAAGATTTCCTGATGTTTCAGAAGGATTGTAACGGGGATGGTATTTTCTGAACATGTTGTGGGATTCATTGGTTTGAGTATTTTTTCCATGTCGCATATCTCTATTTCAGCGAATGAGGAGGGGGGCTGGCTTGGGACTTCACAGTCTGTATGCGAAGCGATTATGCATGGGTTGACCATGGATTGTATTTTGTCTTTGATTTTCTTTCGTGCCTTGATGATTTTTTCCTTGAGTGCCGTCTGCACTGTCAGAGTGTCTTGGACGGTGGGCGCAAAGGGGACTTGGAGGGCATTGAGTTGCCTAGTAGTTTTACTGTTTCAAAATGCTCTCTAGAACTGTTTGCGGCTTGTTCGATTTCCGAGTTATAGACATTTCTCTTGCTCTCTTTCACTTTGTTTTTATAGATTTTATCAGCTTGTTTCTAGGCTTCTTTATTTTCTTTTGATTGATGTTTAATCCAGTTAGATTCTAGCCTGCACTTCCCTTTTTTCATTGCATCCAGTTTCGGACAAAACCATTTTTGGTGATCAGGGTTATCTCCGACAAGTCTGTTTTTTAAGGGTGCTACCTTGTCAATCAAAAAGGTAAGCTTTTCATGATAATCTTAAAGAAGATATTCGGCCGAGTCATCATTGGAAGTTTCCCTCATGATGATGTTAATGCAGGACGAAAGCTCTGCAGGATCCATGTACTTGGAATTCCTACCGGAAACAGATTTAGCTGGGTTGGGGTGTTTGATATGTTCCTTCGGAAGTTGGATATGCTATTCTATGGAGTGATGATCAGACCAAATGCAAGGTATGGTTTGATCCATGTGGGCGGCTAGGATTCTGGTGCAAACCCAATTGAGAATGTGATTTTTGTCTTTAGTGGGTGTGTTGTTGATAACTTTGAATTGGGAGTTATTTAGGGACCTTTCCAGTTCTATGGCTTCTTTGTTGGATTGATCTCCTTTCCAGCGGTTTGACGTCACTGAGGAGAATTTGGGCATTGTGGTAGGTGGCCTGTAAATTAGGACGATGTTGATACAGCTATTAGAGTTGGGGATCATTTTTGCTGACAGGATTTCACAGTCCTGGCAGGCAATGGGGGATGGAAATAAGCATAGCTCGGTTTTTGCTATTATTGCCACCCCACCTCCTAATCCAGATTTCCTATTTTTAGAGGATGGAGTATCCTGTGAGTACTGCTAGATTGATGGCAGGGTCACTTGTATTTTGTATCCAAGTTTAGGTCAGACATAAGATGTCTAGGTTTTTCTCAACAAACATGTCATGAATGTTAGTAGCATGGTTGTTCAATGATCTCGTATTTGGAAGAGCCATTTTCAGGGTCATTCCTGACATGTGTCTGTGAAAGGAATGATCGGAGTTGGATGTTGTATTAAACTTAGAGGTTTTCCTCCTTGTTATGACGCCTACTATTGTCGCATTAGCATCTTGTAGGACGTCGGGGTTGGTGTTGACTTGTTTCTCTAAGTTGTACACCATTCGTTTATCGGAAAGCAAAAAGGGAGATACCTCATTCGGGTTGGTGGGGAGGCTTTCATCGCTTCTGACCTGTGTGTTCTTCTGATTTAAGGTTCTTCTGATGTCCCATCATGGGGGACATATAGAACCTTGAGACTGATGGAACTGGACAGGACTCCCCTGCTAATAACACTGAACCTACCTTGACAGAATGTCTTTTTTCAAAAGAAGCACTGTTGAGAGAGTAACAGTTAGAAGGAGGCAGAGAAGTGAGAAAGGGAAGAAGTGAGAAAGGGAATAAAGAAGAGAGAGGAACAACAGTGGGTGATCACTCAGGAGGTTGGAGGGGACTGCAACCCGAGTGTCCACTACCCCCGGCTCCAGTGATTTGGCTGGCTATGCTGCGTGTGCAAGCTGCGGCACGCTATCTAACAAGCCCTGGGCTGCTTGCCGGAGCAGCCCAGGTGAAGAGCCCCAGTCCAGCAGGCATAGCGCGCGGCCCCAGAAACAGGGCCAGGTCTGCTGGCCATATGACCCACCCAGGGACCAGACCAGGTGGGCCGGCAAAGAGGCAAGTCCCGGCCGCATGATGGCCATGGCCATGGTGAAGAAACGCCCCAGCCCAGGGCTGCGTTGGCATAGGGACCCCAGGCAAGCAGCGTGGCCTGGGATGCCACAAGTCCAGACCAGGGGAACCGCAGGAGATCTAAGTCCTGGGCTGCGTAGCGAGACCCGGGAGTGGCCTCCTGGGAAAGCCTGATCACCCGGGGGCCAGAAATGGTCGGTGGTGAAGGTCTAGGTCCTTGGCACTTAAACAGCGTGATAAAGAGCCGCCCGGAAAGCCTGGGGATCTGCTGGGCTCACACCCTCCCAGAGCCCCGATGGGGACGACGGGGTGGCACGAGAGACTTAACTGGAGCCCCGTCCGATGCGGCCAGTGCTCAGTGGAGAAGTGCAGCGGTTTATCATAGGCTTCGCCTGGGTGGGCGGGACCTGGGCAGAGCCAAGCGGAGGACTCCTCTGCTTGTGGCTGAAAGGAAACACTACCACAGAGGGAATTTGGGCTTCATAAGCCCTGAATTACTTGCACAACGCCACTGAGGAAAGTTGGGTACCATAAGCCCTAATAGTAAAAACACTGCTACAGAGGAAAGTTGAGTTGCTGTAGGCCTAACAACAATAATAACACTGCCACAGACAAAAAAGGTTTATAATGTCAGTCATGCCATGCCCTTATGGCCAGTTCATGTAGCTGGTGGCAGGCACCCATGGCAGAGTGGGGTGTTGACAGACTGCACAAGAGTAGAGGACAGCAACATAAAGGTACAACTTTGACTTGTTATTTTATAGCATGACGAATCCAGGGTATTCGTCCTTTCTGCCAAGGGGGAGCCACCCCCTTTCACACTAGGGAGGTGAGCCCATTATGCAAAGCTGGCAAGCAGGATCTCAATGGGAGTGACTCCGCCTTAGAGGACAAGGACTCCCAATGTTTATTAACATCTCCATTAAACTCAGTCTTCTCCATGTATATTAGAGTAAAGGAAGTTGTTAATTGGATGAAACCTTTGTCTTTGCCAGATAGAAAAGCTGACACCCACTCAAGTGTGAAGTCTTGTAACCAAAGCAACTTTATAGGGGTTTTTGCAACGAGAAGCAAAGACCCTTTGATTCTCATCTGGAGAGAGAGAAGACCAGCTGATGCAGAAACCATCAGCTGGGGCAGAGAGATGCACAGGCTGGACGTTGCTGCTACCACGCTGCCCCATCGCTGCCTGGAATTAGGACCACAGAGCGTACTTGGTAGGGGAGCAGCCTGCGGAACGTGCCGAGCCCAGGAACACTGACCAAACAAGGTTCTCCACTCACATCCTGGGAGATGCCGACAGATGACAAAAAAGAGATGCCTGCAAGCCCACGTAAAGTTTGCTGCCAGAGGATACCTGTGAAAGTGATACTGGCAAACCCACGAAAAGGATGCTGCTGGAAAGAAACCAGAGACGGCACTGGCGAGCCCAGAAAAAGGCTGCCACTGGAAAGGGCCAGAGAAAGCACCGGCGAGGCCACAATTTGGCAGACGGCAGACGGCAGAGAAGGCCAAAGGCACCAGTAAGCACTGCAGCTCCAAGTAGCCCACCGCCACCAGAGCCATCCACTTTCCCTGGAGAGAGAGCACCGTGGAGAAACAGGTACACAGTTTGGGCACACGAAAGGAAGGTGGGCGGTTGAGCCCTAAGAAATTGCAAATACAACTATATCCAAGGAAGGCGATGTCTAGGACTATGCTAATCGACAAGTCTCTGAGGGGATGCCTAGATTTGGCAAGAGAATCCAGTCTGAGAGTGAGGAAAGACCTGAATGGGGTGCAAACCGTGGCACTAGAGGGCCCGGTGAAGGTCGAGAGCGAGCAAGTAAAGATATTGAAGTTCAGGACAACGAGGTGGACCAAAAGGTCCAGAGGAGAAATCCAAGCATTGTACAAATACTAACGACAAGCCTAAGAAGAGGTGGCATTGCTCTGAGAAGTATCACAATATATCCCAAGCATTTGGAAGGGGATGAAGACATTAGTATTCTCTGAGTTTCAGTGAAGGTTTCTAAGTTTGTCAAGGACTGAAAAGGAAAAACAATTTATTTGAAAAAGGAGTAAGAAGCGAATTGTGTTTCAATGAACTGTATCATTGCTTAGGGGTTTAGCTCCAAGATCCTAAGCCTAACGGGCATTTTCCTTATGTATTATAATTTGTTTCTAGTGGTA
Source organism: Ambystoma mexicanum (assembly GCF_040938575.1). NCBI lineage: Eukaryota > Metazoa > Chordata > Amphibia > Caudata > Ambystomatidae > Ambystoma > Ambystoma mexicanum. The sequence continues at coordinate 1,340,416,466 of NC_090923.1, read as the reverse complement.
GGGCCAGTTAGTTAGATTCGATTTTGGACTAACGACAGACTTTTTATGTTGACCGAACAACCTGACGAGCACCGTAGGTTTTCAGTATTAGACTCACGGCAGTAGTAGGGCTAAATTAGGCAATTAAGTTAATACACATTCTGTTTGAATCATGTCCACTGGTCCGATGCCTATTTCTGGCACGCCACAATAGAATTTAATGGAGGTAATAGGATATGGACTAACCACTAAGGGCAGACTGCCATTATTATTCAAAAAAAGAAGAACTGTTTTGGTAAAAGGTATGGCATTGGAGGGTGTAAGTAAGAACCTGCCAAAAGTTCATGTTGTGTGGGGTTTGCCTCAGAAGGGTATCTTTTACCCTCAGAAAACAAAGGGGCAAACTATGAGGGGCAAATTATAGGTAGAAAACCGGGTTAGGAAGTATGTTATATATGTGCTCTTGTTTTTATTTTAATAATATACGCTTTCCTACTTTAGGGAGAGCCTCTTCCTCCGAGAGGAGTTTGGGGACTTTCAAGCCTGGAGGTGGCACTTTAGAGGATTTTCTAGGTGCTTTGGGTCATTTGTAACCCCTTAGGTCTTTTGTTTTATCTGTCAACTTCATTGGGACTGTAGCCTGGACTAATTCCCTTGCCTTTTTGGTCTGAGATCTTGTCCTTGGCCCCGGTGGATCTGCAGTATCAGAGACTTGAACTAAAACCTTTAGGTCAATGCCCAGCAGAATTGTCACAGGAACCTCAGGTTGTACACACTGACATGAATGGTTGCAGTCAGGGCATTTACTGTGAGAACGACATGCAGTATGGGGAGAATCTGGATAGGACCTCTTGCAAGCTTAGTAGGACCTAGAGGAACCTTAGCAACTTCCTCTGGGCCCGAAAAGGGTCTTGTCCGCTACGGATATACTGGCCCTAGTCTCTCTAATGCCAGTTGTCTCCTGACCATTAATGAAGAAACTGTCCTCAAAATAACATTTAGTGTTATCTGGGATAGAGTTATGCACAACCTTACATTGTTGCTCCCAGTACCAGAGCACACTAGGGTAACTCTTGCCTGAACGCCTATAGGCTCTTGGGCAACAGAGTGAAAGGCAGCACATGTCACCATTATTCCATCATCTGGACAAATGGCTAACATTACAGATGGGATCCTCAAGGGTTTGCCCTTACATTTGGGGTCCCCTTTCACTTGGTCACTAGCCCCCTCAAACCACACATTTGCCAAATATTATTTTGAATGGAGGCTTGCTGTGACCAAACTCCTGTTTGGCTCCAGGAGTGTTCCTAAACCTGTAGAATTTCCCAAGTCCAACTTTACCAGATCGTTCTTTTTCCTTATGGATCACCCTGTTGGCTACATTTAAGTCAGCAGCAACAGCCAGCTTCTGGGGGTCTAATTCTTTAGAATCAGCCAAGTGCAGTTCCGTTTCTGGGGAATATGCATCAAAAAAATGTTGCCACATAAACAGACTTCCCATGCCTTTAAAAGGTGTAACTTTGTAGCCAGCAATCCACCCATCCAGGTGGTGCAGGGAATCACGCCCAGGTAACCCTTTGAACACTATCCTTCTTTCTCTGTTCTCTAAACCTATTCAAATATTGGGCAGGAGTCTTCCCAAATTTGGCTACAAGTACCTGCTTAACTATTTCGTAGTCACCCTGATCTGCAAAATAGATTTCAATGATGGCATTGTACTTCTTTTGAGGGAGTCGCCTAAGAATCTAGGGCACATGATCTGGGCCATTTCCTCTCATGATTTGACATGCCAACTCAAATACTTTCAACCAATCCAAAATATAACTCTTCTCATCATACATAGTCACTAAGTCCTTAGGCAATATGGGATGAAGAGAAGGGTTGGACCCATTTCCATTAGTAGACACTGAAACAGAAGTAGCAGCATCCAAAGACATGTTCTTCATTTCTCTCTCTCATGTCCAAGATCTTTCTTGTTGACTCTCAAGGAAGCCTCTTTATTTTTCTCTATCTTCCCTTTCTTTTTCACACAGAACGCAACTCACAGTACTGCACTACTTTTAAAAGATGCCAGCCCAAACGCTGGCTTCCCAAACATTGTACAGTGCTCCACTGCTCTCGATCTAGGTCCACGATTTGAAAAATTAAATCAAAAATAATTGTGTTTGTCTAACATTTCCATTCTCTTAATTTCTAGTGCAATTTCTTTTCCTCCAAGTTCTATGTATGCCTTTAATTTCTCTAAGAGGAGTTCAGAAGAACTTGTTAATGAAACTCTAGTAAGAGATGGAGAAAGGCTGGGAGGGGAAGAGAGGCGCACCCCTTCTTCCTCACTTGACCTACCTGTCAAAGGACATGGCAGTGGAGCTTGATGAGTTATGACAGAATTAATTAAGACATTGTCTTACCTTTAGTACTGAGACCTATTAAGTCTATCAACGTTAGGAGGAGTAAGGGTCTGTACTGTTAGGTTTTCCATATTTACTGCAATATCACTTTTACTTAACAAGTAACGTGGCATAGTGTAGCAAGGTGTGGGCTTTTAGTTATGAGAACTGTAGTGCTTCATTGAGTCCACAAAACGTTATGCCAACGCTGCCTCCATGTGTTAGAAGGGTGTTTCAAAGTCACTATTTGGAGTAGGACTTGAAAAAGCCAACCTAGCGTTAAGCAAGGTTATTCACAGCCCAAGTTCAGCTGAGCCACTCTCTTAATTTATTTATTTCTATTATTTTATTGTTCATGTATAACACGCTTAATACCAGGGAGTGGTTTCTAAGCATGGGATCGGGATTCGAAATCTGTGTTGCGCCACATTGTCTTGCTTCCAAGACAAATGCGTTACCCCTGAGCTATCCTTCCTCATGTTGACCAATCGGCAATGCTGAACTGAGGAGGAAGGGGGCACTGTTGTGTAGTACAGATAACAGTTAGCAGGCTTACTTAGTAAAAGACCCAAACGGATGTCCACCTGAGAGGAGACCTTATACACTACTTCCCAATCTTATGAGAGTTTTTAGTAGCGCTACACCTCATTCTCTGTCAAACATCTGTCTGATTGCCCCATGAATAATATAGGCAGTGTCAACCCAACTAGAGCCTACTTACCCTGATATCACTTCATCCTTTCGCATGATCACATAGCCCCCAACAGTCAGATCAGAGATCCTTAACTTTGTACATACTAATTTCCTCTCTAGCATGCATTTAATAACATGTGAATTTATTACATTTGAAATATCGTTTGATAGATTCATAGTGCTTACTCCATTTCCGACACAATACTGTCATAGCTTCAATCACACACTCTTTCCAACCATTAACTTTGCTTTGGGGTAACATAAATAGAGCTGTATGAACAATCCTACAATGCATCATACAATCATCCGGAAGCACATACATTTTTATCAAATAAGTCAGGGTCCACAGGAAATATAATATGTATTTACAATGCGTGGATCTTAGCATTCCATTACCTCTACACATAATGAATACCAGTGCCCTATAAATCTTACGAACCTGAAAGTACCACCATTCCCGCATGAATTATTCCAAATACATTCTGTGCACATGAACCGTATATTTACTATTTGGGCTTACAATACATATTGTACACTTTTGTGTTTCCTTAAGGTAGTAAAACCCAGACTTGAAACTAGATAGCCTACTTGTATATTTAGTATTGTGTCACGTCGTCGAGGAACGTACAGCCTCGTTATTACATTGCATATCCGAAAGTCACTCCACATTGCGTGTCGGCAGGGTTGGAAAGTAAATACCTGGAAGATCCTCTTCCGGGACTTGTGCGATGCACAAGATCTCATTTTCATTCTGCGAATTGTTTCGTCCGAGAACGACCAATGCCACGTCTTCAGTAAATAAACAAACTACTCAGAAACTGCTGCCAGTGGAAGTTCGCTGAACCTTTTGTTGATGTACGCATATCCGCGAGACGTCATTTCCTCGGTTCAGGACACGCAAAAGGGTCCTTTACTTCGAACGTATTCGTCGTCTCAAATATGCGTGTCAATCCAAATCCGAGTTGGAGATCTTTGAAATATAAGATCGTTTAAATGAAAACCCACACCAGCACCATTTTCAACAATTAAACATCAAGTAATCAAGCCAAAGTTATGTAAAAAGCAAGTTGAAAAAAAAGGGGGGGGGGAACCCAAATAGTTATGGGGACAAAGCCAGACTGTACAAATCTCAGTTACAGTTGGCACTTCATAAATTTAATCCTGTTAAATTTTATTAGGAATGTAATAGATTTTATTGTACACGTCACAGACAAGTACTTTGCAAATGTACTATCTTTTAAGCCATATGTGATTATTTGCACTTCAAACTAGCGGTGATTACTGAAAGTATTGGGATGTCGTGTCCAATGCATAACGTATTATATGTGTGATTATAATCTACTCTTCAATGTTAGATTAAAGATTACTTATAGTGCTGGGCGAGGCTGACAGAGCAGGATGGGAAATGGACAACCGATGGGCATATGTGAATATAATCGTTATAAGGTTGTAGGAACTGATAGGGAATGATTTAGGTTATATATGAGAACCTACTAATATACATGATTTTGTGAATTGCTAGAGACCATGGAAACTTAATTTAGGATTAACCATGAGAATCTAAATGCAATAGATTGAGGAAAGTATGGACGAGGTAGATTCAAAAGGGAAAAGTTAAGTTCATAGAGCAAAGTGTGCTGAGGCTGATATTTAGAAGGAAAAGAGTAAGGACCTAATGAAGGGGACCTATTATCTAGTATATACTGTAGCACTGAAAGCATAATGGGGTGAAATGTTTAAATTTGTATAGTAGTAATGCCAATGGGTGGAGTAAGGAAGATGTATTAAGCAGATTTTGATGAGAAGAACATATATGAGGGGACAAAGTACGAGACAGGGTTTTCATAAAATTGAATTGTAAATAGTGAGTTCTGATATATTTAGGAGAGGTAGCCAGGGCCCTGGACTGTATGGAATGTATTATTAAGTTCAAAACTTTAGGCTGTCGTTAGCGTATTGCTTCTGTTTCAGAGGGGGTGGGTTCACTTTCATTAACGTATTACTGAGTTTAGTGCATTTGAATGACCTGAATTTTGATATGCGATTAGATGTGACTGGAGTGGTAATGATGGACGATGAACACTGGGTTACAACTCCGCCTGGTAAGCAAGGATAATTGACACATGTTGGACAGAGAGCACTAGCAAAGAAAATGCATGCACACACATTTTTTCTTTCTAAATAGCTGATCAAGGAATTTCAATGCCATCACATATAAAAATAGTCTTAATATAAGTACACATCGCAAATGTTTTCAGCTAGGATTATGGTATTACTACCCTGGCAGTAGTTCCAAATATTTATTGTTAACTAAGTCACAAGTAAAACCTACAGCAAATAATGTTTCCCCATAGTTATTCTTTGATATAAAGCCTAAAGATGTGACCCGCTGGGTAACTGTTGCAATACAATTGTGCAGTCCTCCGCTTGTTACATGCAAAGCATGGCGCACACTTTACACTAAAAGGGATGGGGTACTGCTGCTGGTTATTCAGGCCCAAATAACATATGGTTTGTTACTTCAACCTAATAAACGCATTTAGGGAATTTCAAAAAAGAGCATCTGGCAATAAGGAAAGAGAATACTGCCAATGTGAACGAGACATTTTACGAAACCCTCTGGTGAGGGGTTCAAAAAGATAATTGTGTTCACAGGTTGTTCACAAAGAATGTCCAAGATCTCTCAATGGTAACATGACTATAGGGCTAGCACAAGGATACACTTCTCCTCACAGAACAAACCATTACACATATTGAAAAATAGATACTATTAATTATAAAGTCAGGTATGAGAAACGCATGTTAAGTACTTTGGATTCAGCACAGTAAATTCAGAAAATGTAAAGGAATTCCTTAAGAACCCTACTCTCGCTTAAACCTATTAGAAACAAAGATACACAAAACTACAACCCTACCTAATTGCTAAGATTTAAAGAGGGGGAGTTGCAGTGATTGATCATAAAATAGGTTACATAAATTCATAGGAATAAATTCAAGTTACAGCAAAGGCTCCTAAAAATACAGGACTAAACGGGAAAGCAAGACAAACTGAAGTTTCGCAGGTAAGTTACTGTCTCAGGTACTTCTTTTTTTTTTAAACTTTGTTTTTTATTGGCATTTTAACAAACAAAACATGGACCGTTTGTTACATGCCCCGATGAATCATCAACAGACCTCAAGATGAACACAGTTCCCTGCCTTCTCCCCCCTCCCTCTCTCCTCGAACAAACATTGGTGGGTTCTTATACAGTTTTATCGGTGTGCTCGGGGACATTCATCAGCGTAGTTGCCTCCCCATTCGGGTACCTAGTTCCCCCCGCTAGATTGCACTTAGCATTATTAGCATATCGTCATCTTGGGCATTGTTCCTATTGGCACATTGGCCCCGTCGAGGGCACTCATTGTTTGTCTGGACGCTCCCGACCCTGCATTTTCCCCGGGAGGTCCCCTTCCTTCCACTTGACATGATTATCCTCCCCCACTGCCCTGCTCCCCGATGGGCCAAACTCCCCCTTCCCTCAATGCACATCCCATCCCCATTTTTGTCTGACACCGTCCCAGGCTGACCAAAAAACACCCAGCTCATTCACCATCACGGTCAGTTTGTCCATCAAGAACATATTTTTAAGTTTATTCAACCAATCATCTTTATTCAGGATTATTGCGCTCTTCTACTTCTGGGCTAAGGCCACCCTCCCCGCCCGCAACATGGTCTCCCACATCCTAGGATACCTATACGTCTCTGCATCTTTTGGTTGTATCCCCAATAGCATTTGCAAAGGATCTAGCGGGAGCAATTCGCTGATGATCACCCCCATCCATCCCTGTAGGTTCTCCCAATAAGCTCGTATTCGTGGGCAGTGCCACCACATATGTCCTCGTGAACCAATCTGACCGCACCCCTTTGGGCACAGTGGGAACACCCCGGTAAACATCTTAGATATCTTAAGGGGTTCTCTATGCTAGCCCTGGAGTATCTTAAAGTTGGGTTCCATATCTGCTGTGAAGAGATTCCCATGGAACGCTATCTTGTATATCTTGCCTCACATCTCTTCCGGGAGTTCCTCCCCGGCTAGCTTGTTCCAATATTGTTTAAACCGCTGCCTATTCTTTTTGTCGCTGATGTTCATTACCTTGTACAGTTTGGAGACCATCCCTTTCCACGTATTGGCTAAGTCTAATGTTTTCTCAAAAGGGGTTAGTGGTCGGTTCAATTTCAATCCCCATTTCTGGTCAATCAGGAGCCCTTTCAACCGAAGCTATTCAAACACTGAGATCTTGCCAGCTCCCAGATCCCTGGTCACTGCCTCATATGGAAGGAATTCTCCCTCCAGAAACAGCTGTCCCACCCTTTCCAGCCCTTTATCTGACCAGTCTTGGGAGTTACGGAATCCCCGGTCTCCCAATCTTATGTCGGGACCCCAGAGAGAGGACGTCGGGGAGGCCCACGTCGATAGATTCTCTGTGTGTTTACCCCCTCTCCACACGGACCACAGCACTCCTAGGGTGGGGTGGTCGAGTAATCTGCTCGGTATTTCTTTATGGGGGGGCCCATAACAGATCCCACACATTGAATGGGTGTGTATCCATGTCCTCTAAATAACACCAATACGTTCCCAGATCATCTCAAATTTGTGTTCCAGGAGCACTCTGAGTTGGGCTGCTTTGTGATATAGCTGGAAGTCTGAAAGACCAAGCCCCCCTCATCCCTGGGAAGGGTGAAGGTGGGGTATTACCCAAATATTGTTCGTTTACAATTATATATATATATATATATATATATATATATATATATCGGTGTTGGGGGGTTTGGCGTTGGGTGGTGGGGTTGTGGGGGGTTTCCCCCCCACATATATGGTACAATTGACCTTCACAATTCGGTCAATTGTGAAAAGGTCCATTGTCATTCGAACAGTTGTAAAACGAACAATTCGTATACAACCGAAGGTGGATCGCTTGGTCCTAGGGGTTTTGCCCTGCCATATACATTTTTGGACTGCCATCTGGAGATCCTTAAAAGTTGACTCTGGTACCTTCGTGGGAAGGGCTGTGAACAGGTACAGGAGTCTTGGCAAGACATTCATTTTTACTGCTGTCATTCGCCATACCATGAGAAGATCATGCTGCCCCCACGATTTAAATTCCTTTTAATGGTTGACATTAATGGGCCATAGTTAGTTGTTGCCAGCGTGGCCAGATCCCTGGTCAATCGTACCCCCAAGTATTGTATTGCTACCTTCTGAACACTAACCCCTAAGAGACTGTTCACTGGGTCTAGCTCCGGGTCAGCTTCTCGGAGTGGCAACAACATGGATTTTGATTTGTTAATTTATAGACCTGAAAAGACCTCAAAGGTGTCAATTAGTGAGAGCAGAACTGGGTGTGTCGTCGGGCATCTAAAGGGTACCCCAGGATGTCATCCGCAAACAGGGAGAGTTTGAATTCGACCTGTCCCCTTTGAATACCTTGTATTCTCGGGTGGCTCCTCACTGCTATCGCTAGAGGTTCCATCATAAGGGCATATATGAGGGGGGACAGAGGACACCCTTGTCTTGTACCTCTTGTTAGGTTGAAGGGAGCCAACAGTTCCCCATTCACTAGCACTCTCGCACGTTGGCGCCCTATACAGCGCCACCACCCACTTTCTCATGTGCATCGCAAATTCCATTTTTTGTAGGAGAACAGTCATGTACCTCCATTCCACTCTATCAAAGGCTTTTTCCGAATCTAGGGAAAGCAGGCTAGCGTTGAGATTGGTCTCTCGTGCATAGTGCATTAGATCAATCGTCTTCCGGATATTATCCGAGCCCCGACGCCCTCTAATGAAGCCTACCTGGTCGCCGTGGTCCAGGGTGGGCATTATCCCCTCCATCCGTCTACCCAGCACCTTTGCCAGGATCTTGACATCCGTGTTCAGTAGGGAGATTGGCCGATAGGATGAACACTCCGACGGGTCTTTACCCTCCTTTGGCAGTATCACTATAATGGCTCCAATCATTGACTCGGGCAGGTTGTCTCCCTCTAGGACTGCGTTAAGAACCCTTGCCAGGTGTGGGGCCAGGGTGGACCGATAAAGCTTTACAGAGAACATGTCTTCCCCCGGCCTGGTACATCCCTTCATAGCCTTTATTGCTTGGCCAATCTTTTCCTCTGCTACCGGGGCTTCTAATCTATCCGCTGCCTCACGTGTTAGTCCCGGTATAGGTATATTGGCTAGGAAGTCTTAAATAAGAGCATCCTCTCTGTTAAATTCCGATTTATACAACCACTCATAGTACGGCTTAAAGGCTCCCCCTATGCTCAGGGTGTCATGGCTAAGTGTCCCCTCATCGATTCTCAGGGCTTTACCCATCTTGCTTTTCTGGGCTTCCCTCAGTTTCCATGCCAGTATTCTATCCGCCCTATCCCCCTTTTCATAGTACTTTTGTTTAAGGAACAGAAGGCTCCTTTCGGTCTTGCTCAACAATAAATTCCTGAGCTCGGTTTTATATTGGTCTAGGGCAGCAGCCTGTTCTGGGGTAATGGATCCACCAGGTATCCGTCCTGGTTGAACTTGCGCTATTTTCTCTCCTAGGGCCTTTTTCCTGGCTGTCCTCCCTTTTTTTTGGCACCCCTATTTTTATCAAGATGCTGCGAATGGTGGTTTTAAATGCGTCCCATATACTATGCGGGTTGAACTCCCCCGTTACCTTTCAATTTGAAATATTCCACTATACTTTCCAAGACCGTGTGGGCTGTTATCATATCTCTAAAAAAGGTATTGTTACATTTCCACCTCCCTCCCCGCCGGCGCCCCCACACCCGATCAGGGTGACCCGCAACAAATCATGATCCGACCTTGGAACCGTGTCCACCCACAGGTTTTGCGTATATAGAAGCAGAGCATCGTCCAACAAAATGTGGTTGATTCTAGAGAATGTTTAATGGGTTTTGGATTAGTACATGAAGGGAGGGATCTCCCACTAATGAGGTAGAAAGCGTATCCATTAAGGCCAGGTCACGGTTGATTCTGCGGAAACTCCGAGATGTGGTGTCCCTGGACGCTGAGGTTTTTTGTGTTGGCGTTCTTTTCCTATCTCTATCAGGGTCCAGTACCATGTTGAAGTCACCCGCCACTATGAGAGCGCCCTCCACAAATAAACACAGTTTGTCTCTGACCCCTTCCCAGAAAGGTACTTGTCCCTCATTCGGGCCATAAATCACTCCTAACGTAAGGGGGGCCCCCGGTAGTTCCCCTTTGATGAACAGGTATCGGCCATCTGGGTCCCTGATCGCCCCCTCCACCCTGAAGCCTAAATCGTTGGCCATGACATTCGCTACTCCCCTCTTTTTGGTCTTATAAGAGGCACAATACACATCCCCTACCCCTGCACCCCGAATGACCGGTTCCTTTCCTCTCCCCCAGTGAGTTTGCTGAGAAAGAGCAGATCTAACTTGGCCCGCCTAAATTCTCTGCCCAGAAGGGATCTCTTCGTAGGCGAGTTTATTCCCTTGGCGTTTAGGGTGCCTATCTCCAGAACGGGAAAGACAGTCAGCCATTAGGGCGACAGAGCATCTCTTTAACCTTGTCCTCTTTCTACACTCCCGGACTGTTATCGGGACCAATTGTGCCGTCCCGCTGCCCCACTACCTGAGTTTTCTGTGTACTTGAAACCACACACAGAACTCCCTCCCCTTTGCATAGGCCGTTGTTGTGTGGAGGAGTGTTTAACTTTTTAAATTTTCTCGAGCCCGGGATCCGTCGTGTGTCCCTTGCGTTTCCTCCCCTACTTTTCCTTTTCGCTGCTTCCCCGGTGGCCCATCTCTGGTCGTCTGTGGCCTCCACGTACTCCTGGATCGCTCCTTTGATGTCTTCTTCGGTGACCAGTCTCAATCGTTGGCCCATATACTCGAATGAAAGCGAGAAGGGGTAGCCCCATCAATATTGAATTCCCTTCTCTCATAAACATTGCGTCAGGGGGCCACACAACCGCCTTCTGGTCAGAGTGAATGCAGAAAGGTCCTGAAAGATCGTAATTGTTGCATTGTTATATGTAATGGTTGAGGCTTTCTTGGCTTCCTCCAAGATTTTCAACTTTTCCGCATGGTAGTGGAGGAGGACGAGGACAGAGTGCGGGCCTCTAGCTCGGCCCCCCGCCCTGTGAGCCCTGTCAATGGTGGGGTCTTTTGTCTCATTTCCGAACAGGAGGCGTATCAAGTCCTTGACCGCTCTGCATATATGCCTGTCTCCCCCGCCGGCAGGCCAAAGAACCATAGATTATTCCTCCACTCCGTTTTCAAAATCGTCCATTTGCAGGGCCCTCTCCTCAACTTCCTTTTCCAAGGCGGCCAATCTGGTGTCGATTTGTGTTTGTAGGATATCGACTGATGATTGGTTGGCCTCTAGTCCCTGTAGATGGTCCTCCATTTCCTCCACTCTCTGGTCTATCTTTTCAATCCTATGGTCAATGTCTGCTCGCATTTCTCAAATGTTCTGCAGTACAGCAGCAATGTCTCTTTTTGTGGCATGGAATCTTCCGCCAGTTTCGCTGTTTTGTCAGTCATTCTGTATGAGTTTGGCCCGCCTCGGCTTTCTGCGGCTTCCTTATAGCGAAACCCCTGGAGAGTCTCTCTCCAACTCATTCAAGGTCGTCCCACTAAGCGCTGGTATCTGACTTTGATAGAGGTACGAGGGAGGGATGTGCTCACCCTCGGGCCCTTACTGCTCCCTCTCCCCTCAGGGGGTACAGTCTTCTACGCTGCCCCCCCAGTCGATTCCAGCTATTGCTGTGGCCCCTCCCTCCCACCCCCGATCTCCTCTCTGATTCGGGTTGCGTTGCGGGGCAGGGCCAGCACAGATAGTCTGAGCCTATCACTAGGTCTGTGACAATAGTCAGGCCTTAAGCATTCTCCCACAGCCGCCACCCCCATCATATGACACTGTGGTCCCATTCACTGTGTCCACCTCTCCTGGCTTGGCAGGTTAATTTCTCCCCCCTCTGCTTCACCTCCTCCTTGTTGCTATCGTCTCCTTGGGTTCTTGAAATCACCCTAATCAAGTAGCCCCCAGATCTCTGAGGGGGTTATGGAACGTGGCCCCTGCATACTCTGGCTCAGTGCATGGCAAAGCGTTGCACCCCTTTGGGTGTGCGTGATGGTTGGAGGCGAGGTCTCTGCAGGTACCGCGTGGGGGGGGTGTCCCGTTGGCACCTCGTGTGTTATGGTCTGGGCCACAGCCACAGCCCCTCTGCTTCTCCCAGTCAGGCGCCCCTGGAGTAGGGACCCTGGTGGATACTGTTCTGTGTATCCCCAGTCCATGCGCTCTTTCTTGGGAGATCACACATCGGTCCCAGGGTCTTCTCCCTTCCTACCCCGGGTTCCATGAACTGCAGTGTTGGCGGGTGCTCCTGCTTGTTTTTATGGTGAGGGGAGGTGCTGTCCCAGGTGCTTGCGCACTTTCCAGTTGCTGCCGGGGTCTAGTCAGAGCTTGCGGGCAGCTCTCCTTATCAGTGGAGGAGCCCTGCCTCACTGCGGAACTGGGGAGCTCTCACCTTGCCTTGTTGCATGGGCGGGGACCCAGTGTGCCTTATTCTGTGTCCGCGGCTCTCTCCCAACTCCCGCGCGTCTGTACAATAGTCCAATTTGGACAGGATGGTTGAATGGGCGATAGTTGCCGCGTTGTCTCTGGTAATGTATGGTCGAATATTACTCAGGAGGTGGAGGGAGTAGTTGCAGCTTTTTGTCATCTGATTGATATACACATCAGAGTTAAGAGAGGCCTCCAATTGGATGCCCAGGGTCTTCATCTTGTCGAGAACAGGGATACAGCCTTTGTCTATTTGAAAGCTGGTGTAATCCATACTAAGTTTGGCTTGTGTGGCTTATGAGCCAAAGATCATCAGCTCTGTCTCGTCACCATTTATATACATAACCAGTTGGTTGACATCCAGTCGTCGACATGCTGATATATGTTGGTTAAGATTGTGGCGTCAGTGGTATACACTCCTGTTATTTCAATGACTAGTTGTGTGTCATCTGCATAGTTAGTAAAAAAAACACACCTAGATCGTCCATAAGTGAGCAGATGGGTCTGATGTATAGATAAAAAAGTAATGGTGACAGGCTTGCCCGCTGCAGAACACCACACCAGATGGGAGCTGTAGGTGATTGAGCTTGTACACATTGGATTCTTGCCTCCATATCCGACAAGAATGAGAAGAGCCAGTCCACTGCTTTGTCTGAGCAGTGGCCCAAGTCGCATAGTATGTGTTTAAGAATACCATGGTCAACCAGACCGAAGGCCGCGGATAACTCCAATAGGGTCAGGATACCCACTTTGCCCTCTTCTGTGATTTGCAGCATGTGTAACTGAAGATCTACTACAGCCGTCTCGGTACTATGGTTGGGCCGAAAGCCTGACTGTTTGGGGAATATTACTCACTTCAATTAAGCCCTAAAACTGCACCTATGCTGCTTTATCCAGGACTTTGAGCAGTAAATTGCAGTTAGTGATCAGTCTAAGCTTGTCCGGATCTTTGGGGCCAAAGATGAGGTTTTTTAGAAAGTGGAGTAATTTCGAAGTTTTTTATGTGCTTGGGTACCCTGCCTTCCCCAAAAGAGGCGTTAACAAACCGGGTGAGAAAAGGAGAAAAGATTTCCTGATGTTTCAGAAGGATTGTAACGGGGATGGTATTTTCTGAACATGTTGTGGGATTCATTGGTTTGAGTATTTTTTCCATGTCGCATATCTCTATTTCAACGAATGAGGAGGGGGGCTGGCTTGGGACTTCACAGTCTGTATGCGAAGCGATTATGCATGGGTTGACCATGGATTGTATTTTGTCTTTGATTTTCTTTCGTGCCTTGATGATTTTTTCCTTGAGTGCCGTCTGCACTGTCAGAGTGTCTTGGACGGTGGGCACAAAGGGGACTTGGAGGGCATTGGGTTGCCTAGTAGTTTTACTATTTCAAAATGCTCTCTAGAACTGTTTGCGGCTTGTTCGATTTCCGAGTTATAGAAATTTCTCTTGCTCTCTTTCACTTCGTTTTTATAGATTTTATCAGCTTGTTTCTAGGCGTCTTTATTTTCTTTTGATTGATGTTTAATCCAGTTAGATTCTAGCCTGCACTTCCCTTTTTTCATTGCATCCAGTTTCGGACAAAACCATTTTTGGTGATCAGGGTTATCTCCGACAAGTCTGTTTTTTAAGGGTGCTACCTTGTCAATCAAAAAGGTAAGCTTTTCATGATAATCTTAAAGAAGATATTCGGCCGAGTCATCATTGGAAGTTTCCCTCATGATGATGTTAATGCAGGACGAAAGCTCTGCAGGGTCCATGTACTTGGAATTCCTACCGGAAACAGATTTAGCTGGGTTGGGGTGTTTGATATGTTCCTTCGGAAGTTGGATATGCTATTCTATGGAGTGATGATCAGACCAAATGCAAGGTATGGTTTGATCCATGTGGGCGGCTAGGATTCTGGTGCAAACCCAATTGAGAATGTGATTTTTGTCTTTAGTGGGTGTGTTGTTGATAACTTTGAATTGGGAGTTATTTAGGGACCTTTCCAGTTCTATGACTTCTTTGTTGGATTGATCTCCTTTCCAGCGGTTTGACGTCACTGAGGAGAATTTGGGCATTGTGGTAGGTGGCCTGTAAATTAGGACGATGTTGATACAGCTATTAGAGTTGGGGATCATTTTTGCTGACAGGATTTCACAGTCCTGGCAGGCAATGGGTGATGGAAATAAGCATAGCTCGGTTTTTGCTATTATTGCCACCCCACCTCCTAATCCAAATTTCCTATTTTTAGAGGATGGAGTATCCTGTGAGTACTGCTAGATTGATGGCAGGGCCACTTGTATTTTGTATCCAAGGTTAGGTCAGACATAAGATGTCTAGGTTTTTCTCAACAATCATGTCATGAATGTTAGTAGCATGGTTGTTCAATGATCTCGTATTTGGAAGAGCCATTTTCAGGGTCATTCCTGACATGTGTCTGTGAAAGGAATGGTCGGAGCTGGATGTTGTATTAAACTTAGAGGTTTTCCTCCTTGTTAATACGCCTACTATTGTCGCATTAGCATCTTGTAG
The DNA here is from genome assembly GCF_040938575.1 of Ambystoma mexicanum. NCBI lineage: Eukaryota > Metazoa > Chordata > Amphibia > Caudata > Ambystomatidae > Ambystoma > Ambystoma mexicanum. The sequence continues at coordinate 1,340,401,333 of NC_090923.1, read as the reverse complement.
GACGTCGGGGTTGGTGTTGACTTGTTTCTCTAAGTTGTACGCCATTCGTTTATCGGAAAGCAAAAAGGGAGATACCTCATTCGGGTTGGTGGGGAGGCTTTCATCGCTTCTGACCTGTGTGTTCTTCTGATTTAAGGTTCTTCTGATGTCCCATCATGGGGGACATATAGAACCTTGAGACTGATGGAACTGGACAGGATTCCCCTGCTAATAACACTGAACCTACCTTGACAGAATGTCTTTTTTCAAAAGAAGCACTGTTGAGAGAGTAACAGTTAGAAGGAGGCAGAGAAGTGAGAAAGGGAAGAAGTGAGAAAGGGAATAAAGAAGAGAGAGGAACAACAGTGGGTGATCCCTCAGGAGGTTGGAGGGGTCTGCAACCTGAGTGTCCACTCCCCCCGGCTCCAGTGATTTGGCTGGCTATGCTGAGTGTGCCAGCTGCGGCACGCTATCTAACAAGCCCTGGGCTGCTTGCCGGAGCAGACCAGGTGAAGAGCCCCAGTCCAGCAGGCATAGCGCGTGGCCCCAGAAACAGGGCCAAGTCTGCTGGCCATATGACGCACCCAGGGACCAGACCAGGTGGGCCGGCAAAGAGGCAAGTCCCGGCCGCATGATGGCCATGGCCCTGGTGAAGAAACGCCCCAGCCCAGGGCTGCGTTGGCATAGGGACCCCAGGCAAGCAGCGTTGGCTGGGATGCCACAAGTCCAGACCAGGGGAACCGCAGGAGATCTAAGTCCTGGGCTGCGTAGCGAGGCCCGGGAGTGGCCTCCTGGGAAAGCCTGATCACCCGGGGGCCAGAAATGGTGGGTGGTGAAGATCTAGGTCCTTGGCACTTAAATAGCGTGATAAAGAGCCGCCCGGAAAGCCTGGGGATCTGCTGGGCTCACACCCTCCCAGAGCCCCAATGGGGACGACGGGGTGGCACGAGAGACTTAACTGGAGCCCCGTCCGATGCGGCCAGTGCTCAGTGGAGGAGTGCAGCGGTTTATCATAGGCTTCGCCTGGGTGGGCGGGACCTGGGCAGAGCCAAGCGGAGGACTCCTCTGCTTGTGGCTGAAAGGAAACACTACCACAGAGGGAATTTGGGCTTCATAAGCCATGAATTAATTGCACAACACCACTGAGGAAAGTTGGGTACCATAATCCCTAATAGTAAAAACACTGCTACAGAGGAAAGTTGAGTTGCTGTAGGCCTAACAACAATAATAACACTGCCACAGACAAAAACGGTTTATAATGTCAGTCATGCCATGCCCTTATGGCCAGTTCATGTAGCTGGTGGCAGGCACCCATGGCAGAGTGGGGTGTTGACAGACTGCACAAGAGTAGAGGACAGCAACATAAAGGTACAACTTTGACTTGTTATATTATAGCATGACGAATCCAGGGTATTCGTCCTTTCTGGCCAAGGGGGAGCCACCCCCTTTCACACTAGGGAGGTGAGCCCATTATGCAAAGCTGGCAAGCAGGATCTCAATGGGAGTGACTCCGCTTTAGAGGACAAGGACTCCCAATGTTTATTAACATCTCCATTAAACTCAGTCTTCTCCATGTATATGAGAGTAAAGGAAGTTGTTAATTGGATGAAACCTTTGTCTTTGCCAGATAGAAAAGCTGACACCCCCTCAAGTGTGAAGTCTTGTAACCAAAGCAACTTTATAGGGGTTTTTGCAACGAGAGGCAAAGACCCTTTGATTCTCATCTGGAGAGAGAGAAGACCAGCTGATGCAGAAACCATCAGCTGGGGCAGAGAAATGCACAGGGTGGACGTTGCTGCTACCACGCGGCCCCATCGCTGCCTGGAATCAGGACCACAGAGCGTACTTGGTAGGAGAGCAGCCTGAGGAACGTGCCGAGCCCAGGAACACTGACCAAACAAGGTTCTCCACTCATATCCTGGGAGATGCCGACAGATGACAAAAAAGAGATGCCTGCAAGCCCACGTAAAGTTTGCTGCCAGAGAATACCTGTGAAAGTGATACCGGCAAACCCACGAAAAGGATGCTGCTGGAAAGAACCAGAGACGGCACTGGCGAGCCCAGAAAAAGGCTGCCACTGGAAAGGGCCAGAGAAAGCACCGGCGAGGCCACAATTTGGCAGACGGCAGAGAAGGCCAAAGGCACCAGTAAGCACTGCAGCTCCAAGTAGCCCACCGCCACCAGAGCCATCCACTTTCCCTGGAGAGAGAGCACCGTGGAGAAACAGGTACACAGTTTGGGCACGCGAAAGGAAGGTGGGCGGTTGAGCTCTGAAACAAGCCCTAAGAAATTGCAAATACAACTATATCCAAGGGAGGCGATGTCTAGGACTATGCTAATCGACAAGTCTCTGAGGGGATGCCTAGATTTGGCAAGAGAAACCAGTCTGAGAGTGAGGAAAGACCTGAATGGGGTGCAAACCGTGGCACTAGAGGGCCCGGTGAAGGTCGAGAGCGAGCAAGTAAAGATATTGAAGTTCAGGACAACGAGGTGGACCAAAAGGTCCAGAGGAGAAATCCAAGCATAGTACAAATAGTAACGACAAGCCTAAGAAGAGGTGGCATTGCTCTGAGAAGTATCACAATATATCCCAAGCATTTGGAAGGGGATGAGGACATTAGTATTCTCTGAGTTTCAGTGAAGGTTTCTAAGTTTGTCAAGGACTGAAAAGGAAAAACAATTTATTTGAAAAAGGAGTAAGAAGCGAATTGTGTTTCAATGAACTGTATCATTGCTTAGGGGTTTAGCTCCAACATCCTAAGCCTAACGGGCATTTTCCTTACGTATTATAATTTGTTTCTAGTGGTAGGGCCAGTTAGTTAGATTCGATTTTGGACTAACGACAGACTTTTTATGTTGACCGAACAACCTGACGAGCACCGTAGGTTTTCAGTATTAGACTCACGGCAGTAGTAGGGCTAAATTAGGCAATTAAGTTAATACACATTCTGTTTGAATAATGTCCACTGGTCCAATGCCTATTTCTGGCACGCCACAATAGAATTTAATGGAGGTAATAGGATATGGACTAACCACTAAGGGCAGACTGCCATTATTATTCAAAATAAGAAGAACTGTTTTGGTAAAAGGTATGGCATTGGAGGGTGTAAGTAAGAACCTGCCAAAAGTTCATGTTGTGTGGGGTTTGCCTCAGAAGGGTATCTTTTACCCTCAGAAAACAAAGGGGCAAACTATGAGGGGCAAATTATAGGTAGAAAACCGGGTTAGGAAGTATGTTATATATGTGCTCTTGTTTTTATTTTAATAATATACGCTTTCCTACTTTAGGGAGAGCCTCTTCCTCTGAGAGGAGTTTGGGGACTTTGAAGCCTGGAGGTGGCACTTTAGAGGATTTTCTAGGTGCTTTGGGTCATTTGTAACCCCTTAGGTCTTTTGTTTTATCTTTCAACTTTATTGGGACTGTAGCCTGGGCTAATTCCCTTGCCTTTTTGGTCTGAGATCTTGTCCTTGGCCCCGGTGGATCTGCAGTATCAGAGACTTGACCTAAAACCTTTAGGTCAGTGCCCAGCAGAATTGTCACAGGAACCTCAGGTTGCACACACTGACATGAATGGTTGCAGTCAGGGCATTTACTGTGAGAACGACATGTAGTATGGGGAGAATCTGGATAGGACCTCTTGCAAGCTTAGTAGGACTTAGAGGAACCTTAGCAACTTCCTCTGGGCCCGAAAAGGGTCTTGTCCGCTACGGATATATTGGCCCTAGTCTCTCTAATGCCATTTGTCTCCTGACCATTAATGAAGACACTGTCCTCAAAATCACATTTAGTGTTATCTGGGATAGAGTTATGCACAACCTTACATTGTTGCTCCCAGTACCAGAGCACACTAGGGTAACTCTTGCCTGAACGCCTATGGGCTCTTTGGCAACAGAGTGAAAGGCAGCACATGTCACCATTCTTCCATCATCTGGACAAATGGCTAACATTACAGATGGGATCCTCAAGGGTTTGCCCTTACATTTGGGGTCCCCTTTCACTTGGTCACTAGCCCCCTCAAACCACACATTTGCCAAATATTATTTTGAATGGAGGCTTGCTGTGACCAAACTCCTGTTTGGCTCCAGGAGTGTTCCTAAACCTGTAGAATTTCCCAAGTCCAACTTTACCAGATCGTTCGTTTTCCTTATGAATCACCCTGTTGGCTACATTAAAGTCAGCAGCAACAGCCAGCTTCTGGGGGTCTAATTCTTTAGAATCAGCCAAGTGCAGTTCCGTTTCTGGGGAATATGCATCAAAAAAATGTTGCCACATAAACAGACTTCCCATGCCTTTAAAAGGTGTAACTTTGTAGCCAGCAATCCACCCATCCAGGTGGTGCAGGGAATCACGCCCAGGTAACCCATTGAACACTATCCTTCTTTCTCTGGTCTCTAAACCTATTCAAATATTGGCCAGGAGTCTTCCCAAATTTGGCTACAAATACCTGCTTAACTATTTCGTAGTCACCCTGATCTGCAAAATAGATTTCAATGATGGCATTGTACTTCTTTTGAGGGAGTCGCCTAAGAATCTAGGGCACATGATCTGGGCCATTTCCTCTCATGATTTGACATGCCAACTCAAATACTCTCAACCAATCCAAAATATAACTCTTCTCATCATACATAGTCACTAAGTCCTTAGGCAATATGGGATGAAGAGAAGGGTTGGACCCATTTCCATTAGTAGACACTGAAAGAGAAGTAGCAGCATCCAAAGACATGTTCTTCATTTCTCTCTCTCATGTCCAAGATCTTTCTTGTTGACTCTCAAGGAAGCCTCTTTATTTTTCTCTATCTTCCCTTTCTTTTTCACACAGAACGCAACTCACAGTACTGCACTACTTTTAAAAGATGCCAGCCCAAACGCTGGCTTCCCAAACATTGTACAGTGCTCCACTGCTCTCGATCTAGGTCCACGATTTGAAAAATTAAATCAAAAATAATTGTGTTTGTCTAACATTTCCATTCTCTTAATTTCTAGTGCAATTTCTTTTCCTCCAAGTTCTATGTATGCCTTTAATTTCTCTAAGAGGAGATCAGAAGAACTTGTTAATGAAACTCTAGTAAGAGATGGAGAAAGGCTGGGAGGGGAAGAGAGAGGCACCCCTTCTTCCTCACTTGACCTACTGTCAAAGGACATGGCAGTGGAGCTTGATGAGTTATGACAGAATTAATTAAGACATTGTCTTACCTTTAGTACTGAGACCTATTAAGTCTATCAACGTTAGGAGGAGTAAGGGTCTGTACTGTTAGGTTTTCCATATTTACTGCAATATCACTTTTACTTAACAAGTAACGTGGCATAGTGTAGCAAGGTGTGGGCTTTTAGTTATGAGAACTGTAGTGCTTCATTGAGTCCACAAAACGTTATGCCAACGCTGCCTCCATGTGTTAGAAGGGTGTTTCAAAGTCACTATTTGGAGTAGGACTTGGAAAAGCCAACCTAGCGTTAAGCAAGGTTATTCACAGCCCAAGTTCAGCTGAGCCACTCTCTTAATTTATATATTTCTATTATTTTATTGTTCATGTATAACACGCTTAATACCAGGGAGTGGTTTCTAAGCATGGGATCGGGATTCGAAATCTGTGTTGCGCCACGTTGTCTTGCTTCCAAGACAAATGCATTACCCCTGAGCTATCCTTCCTCATGTTGACCAATCAGCAATGCTGAACTGAGGAGGAAGGCGGCACTGTTGTGTAGTACAGATAACAGTTAGCAGGCTTACTTAGTAAAAAACCCAAACGGATGTCCACCTGAGAGGAGACCTTATACACTACTTCCCAATCTTATGAGAGTTTTTAGTAGCGCTACACCTCATTCTCTGTCAACCATCTGTCTGATTGCCCCATGAATAATATAGGCAGTGTCAACCCAACTAGAGCCTACTTACCCCGATATCACTTCATCCTTTCGCATGATCACATAGCCCCCAACAGTCAGATCAGAGATCCTTAACTTTATACATACTAATTTCCTCTCTAGCATGCATTTAACAACATGTGAATTTATTACATTTGAAATATCGTTTGATAGATTCATAGTGCTTACTCCATTTCCGACACAATACTGTCATAGCTTCAATCACACACTCTTTCCAACCATTAACTTTGCTTTGGGGTAACATAAATAGAGCTGTATGAACAATCCTACAATGCACCATACAATCATCCGGAAGCACATACATTTTTATCAAATAAGTCAGGGTCCACAGGAAATATAATATGTATTTACAATGCGTGGATCTTAGCATTCCATTACCTCTACACATAATGAATACCAATGCCCTATAAATCTTACGAACCTGAAAGTACCACCATTCCCGCATGAATTATTCCAAATACATTCTGTGCACATGAACAGTATCTTTACTATTCTGGCTTACAATACATATTGTACACTTTTGTGTTTCCTTAAAGTAGTAAAACCCAGACTTGAAACTAGATAGCCTACTTGTATATTTAGTATTGTGTCACGTCGTCGAGGAACGTACAGCCTCGTTATTACATTGCATATCTGAAAGTCACTCCACATTGCGTGTCGGCAGGGTTGGAAAGTAAATACCTGGAAGATCCTCTTCCGGGACTTGTGCGATGCACAAGATCTCGTTTTCATTCTGCGAATTGTTTCGTCCGAGAACGACCAATGCCACGTCTTCAGTAAATAAACAAACTACTCAGAAACTGCTGCCAGTGGAAGTTCGCTGAACCTTTTGTTGATGTACGCATATCCGCGAGACGTCATTTCCTCGGATCAGCTGACCCACGTTCAGGACACGCAAAAGGGTCCTTTACTTCGAACGTATTCGTCGTCTCAAATATGCGTGTCAATCCAAATCCGAGTTGGAGATCTTTGAAATATAAGATCGTTTAAATGAAAACCCACACCAGCACCATTTTCAACAATTAAACATCAAGTAATCAAGTCAAAGTTATGTAAAAAGCAAGTTGAAAAAAAAAGGGGGGGGAACCCAAATAGTTATGGGGACAAAGCCAGACTGTACAAATCTCAGTTACAGTTGGCACTTCATAAATTTAATCCTGTTAACAAATTTTATTAGGAATGTAATAGATTTGATTGTACACGTCACAGGCAAGTACTTTGCAAATGTACTATCTTTTAAGCCATATGTGATTATTTGCACTTCAAACTAGCGGTGATTACTGAAAGTATTGGGATGTCGGGTCCAATGCATAACGTATTATATGTGTGATTATAATCTTCTCTTCAATGTTAGATTAAAGATTACTTATAGTGCTGGGTGAGGCTGACAGAGCAGGATGGGAAATGGACAACCAATGGGCATATGTGAATATAATCGTTATAAGGTTGTAGGAACTGATAGGGAATGATTTAGGTTATATATGAGAACCTACTAATATACATGATTTTGTGAATTGCTAGAGACCATGGAAACTTAATTTAGGATTAACCATGAGAATCTAAATGCAATAGATTGAGGAAAGTATGGACGAGGTAGATTCAAAAGGGAAAAGTTAAGTTCATAGAGCAAAGTGTGCTGAGGCTGATATTTAGAAGGAAAAGAGTAAGGACCTAATGAAGGGGACCTATTATCTAGTATATACTGTAGCACTGAAAGCATAATGGGGTGAAATGTTTAAATTTGTATAGTAGTAATGCCAATGGGTGGAGTAAGGAAGATGTATTAAGCAGATTTTGATGAGAAGAACATATATGAGGGGACAAAGTACGAGACAGGGTTTTCATAAAATTGAATTGTAAATAGTGAGTTCTGATATATTTAGGAGAGGTAGCCAGGGCCCTGGACTGTATGGAATGTATTATTAAGTTCAAAACTCTAGGCTGTCGTTAGCGTATTGCTTCTGTTTCAGAGGGGGTGGTGGTGGGTTCACTTTCATTAACGTATTACTGAGTTTAGTGCATTTGAATGACCTGAATTTTGATATGCGATTAGATGTGACTGGAGTGGTAATGATGGACGATGAACTGCGAGTGGGGACTTCGAACGTAAATGGTTTGAACAATGTGAATAAGAGAGCGACGATTTTGGCATATTTGAATGAACTAAAAAGTGATGTATGTTTTATTCAAGAAACACACCTTATAAAGGAAGAAACTGAGGAAGGGCTGGATAGGGAAAGTTTTTGGTTCCTCATTCAGTTCAAATTCTAGAGGGGTTGCAATTCTGATTAGGAGAAACGCTCCTCTAAAGATATTAAAAGTTGTGCCAGACAGAGAAGGAGGTAGTATTGCATCATTTGTCAATATCCAGGGACGTGTAGAGTCCTTATGCAAGATCTATTCACCATCAATGGATGACAGGTCTTTTTTCAGGAAGGTGGCACAGACCCTACAAGACTTGGGTTCTAGTGACATTATCCTAGGTGGAGATTACAATATTGTACGAGACAAAAATGTAGATAGAAGTAAGTCTACACTAAGTACACATAATGATCGCCAATACTTGGCCTTGAAAGACCTCCTCAATGAACATAATTTAAAGGATTGTTGGAGGATGGAACATCCTTTAAATAAGGAATATCGTTTTTTTCTCAGGTTCACACTCATTTTATTCCAGAATCGATATGTTATTAACATCTGGGAAAATGACGTAGAACTATAGGACAAGTGAGACATGTAACATTCTGCTGGCAGACCAGGCACATGTACGCTTGCGCTTGGATTTTGCAATACACAAACAATATATATGGAGGATGAATGCCTCCATCTTGCAAAATAATGAGGTAGCAGAGAAACTATCAAATGAAATTGAGTTTTTTGTGGTCGAAAATCATTTGGGGGATTTATCTCCGGGTATTGTGTGGGAAGCCTTCAAGTGTGCCATGCGTGGATATTTAATTGGCCTGACTAGCGGACAGAGAAAGATGAGTGATAACAGGAAAGTAGAGCTTGAGAAACAAATAGGGGACCTATAACGTAGAGTAATGGCAAATCCTGCAAACACAGACGCACTTTCTGAGCTTAAGAAATTGAAGAGAGAATTGAAAAAAAAATAGATGATCAAGCAGAAAGGAAAAACTTTTATCAGAAATTATTTTTTTTTATTGACACTGCTGATTACAATCAATTTTTCAATATTATTCTTAAAATAATGACATAAGAAAACAGAAAAAGAAACAAAGAAAAAGAAGAAAAAAAATTGAAAATTACTAAAATAGAACATACATTACTATTCTACAGATTCAATTACAGTATCTTCATTTACCAAGTTCATTTTGTTTAAAAAACTAATTATAGCGTAACCCAATCTTCTATTATCAACTATCGTGAGTCTTTGCCACAGCTCATCCTTATCAGATATATGAACATTTTTGAACAAGTCTTTAAAATAGAATATCCTGGATTCTGTTCATGTTAAGCATTCGGTCATTAGATGCTTCATAGTTTCTTTAGTTGATTTGCAGAATCGACAGATATTCTGCTCTGATGTGATGAGTTTTCGTCTAGCTCTCAGATCGTTGGTGTTGCATAAATTCAATCGAAATTTCATAATCGCTATTCTGTACGTTATGCTTGGAGATTGGGTCAAGTATCTTTGGAGTTCTCCATATTTCCTGATCTTGAATGGATTTGAGTCACAGTCTTTATATGTGGTACATTGCTGTCTGGTTGTTATCCAGTCCGTTTGCCAAATCTTTTGTTTCACTTTATCTGGATTGATCTCGAGGAGCTCCACAGTTGTTCCGGCTTCTTGTAAGATTAATTCTACAGATTTTTTCCATCGATCAATGAATTTATGATTGGAGGTGTTCAAGTATTTCACCAAGATAAAGAAGGCACTATTTGTTTGTTTGGTTGTTATGCGTTTGCTGTATAACGCGCATTTTTGCCATTTATACATAGCAGACAATGATAATATGCCCAGCTCATGACGACTGAAAATTTCCCATACTTCGCATTTATGATTTTTGATTGCGAAATTGCAGTACTGATTTTATTTCGTATTCTTTCTTCATAGGGCTCATCTTTTCGATGGTTGTTGATATTAAGGCCTAAGTATACGTATTCATTGGCTATTGGCAGTATTTGTTTTTGCAAAAGCCATGTCCCGAATTTTTGTCGTTTTTTAATTTGACCGTGTTGGACTATTTCTGACTTTTTTACATTTATGGTTACGCAATTTCGTTCTGCATATGCCGACAATTCATTTAGTAATAGTTGCATGCCTTTCAGAGTTTTGGAAATTAAAACCAGGTCATCAGCATATAGTAACCATTGGATGTATTCATTTCCCAATTTCTGTTACGCTCACCTGGTTCCCACGGGGGCGTCGACCGGAACTGGGCCGCTGTTGTTTCCACCAGCGTGACGTGTAGCGCTGAGATGACTGACTGGACTGGCCCACTCAGCCTAGTTCGTCTGGCTCGCAGGAATATTCTTCTGCAAAGGAGAAGGGGAATTAACCACCCGTGGAATTGAGTGTCAACCCACCTTCCCCACTCCCGTTGTCTTCCCACAGATCACTCTTGATGTCCCCTCCTTAGTCTCACCTGATGGTTTGGAAGGATGAGCTCTCCATCCTGCATCGACCGCAGATGCGCGTTGATGACCAGTTACTTCACTGGCGTAGAGGAATTGGTGAGTTCCAGTATTGACTCTAAAGTCCAATTGTTCATAAGAGTTCAAATGTCTGATCTTCACTCTGTCCGATTCCTTGCAGGTTGCCGATTAATCCACTCGAAGATTTCCAAATGGCAATTGGTAAGATTCAGGTAAGTCTATTGTGGTTTTCCCCTTAGGGGCCGGGTACGGCGATGAAGCAGAGTTGACTATGCCGACCCGAGATGAGGTGAGTACCCCCCATGGTAAATCGGGTAAGTCCTTGGGGGTAGCTTGTATAGCCTTAGAGAGTCCCCTTGCTCACCTTGCTGTCTTTGTCTCATTAGGTGTCGGAGGGCGGCCGCGAGATGGAGAGGGCGTGATGGAATGCTGAAGTACCGCCAAGCAGGTGAGTTCAGCGCGGCGCCGTAGGAATGCGAAGCGATGCTTCAAAGACTTCTGTATTTCAGCTCCGTGGCGAGATGGATCAGGATTCAGGTAAGGATTAAAGTTAAAACTCCTGTTCTAACCTTTATCCTTCTTTTCATCTTGTTTCAGGAGTCCCAGGACTGAAGCGGGCGTGGCTGAAGACTGGAGCTGCTGAAAACACAGTGAGCGTTACGCTGCAGCAAGCAGAATAACGCGAAGCACGTGTGGTTGTCCGGGCATGGTTTAAATAGCCTTGGAAGAAGTTCCAGGTAAGTATTCTTCCACAGCCCCACCCAAGTAACAAAATAGTCCCTTCAGTAAAATAGTCCCTCCTAAGCCTCATTTGGCTTGAGTCTTCATGCAGCATGGTCTGTCTCAGGTGAGTATGCAGCATGGTCTGCTTCAGGTAAGTTATCAATAATGAGCCTGGCGCCCATGGCGCCAGGACTGACTTTATCTTTATGAGCCTGGCACCATAGGCGCCAGGACTGCACCCAAACAGCCCCTAACTGGGGCTTTTGGGCATGCTCCAAGTGGCATGATGCCTGTTTCCGGGGCTACTGGGCCTGGTCTGGTCTTCCGGGGGCAGGCATCATGACAGCACTCCCCCTTAAGGCCCCTCCTAAAGTCGTTCTCCCCCTTGGCCGTGGTTTGTCTGGAAATTCCCGATGGAACCTCTTCACTAAACGAGGTGCATGCACGTGGTCACTAGGTTCCCAAGACCTTTCCTGCAGACCATAACCTTTCCAGTCAATTAGGACTGCACCCAAACAGCCCCTAACTGAGGCTTTTGGGCATGCTCCAAGTGGCATGATGCCTGTTTCCGGGGCTACTGGGCCTGGTCTGGTCTTCCGGGGGCAGGCATCATGACAGCACTCCCCCTCAAGGCCCCTCCTAAAGTCGTTCTCCCCCTTGGCCGTGGTTTGTCTGGAAATTCCCGATGGAACCTCTTCACTAAACGAGGTGCATGCACGTGGTCACTAGGTTCCCAAGACCTTTCCTGCAGACCATAACCTTTCCAGTCAATTAGGTAAAAGAGTTTTGATCTCACTCTTTTTGAGTCCAAAATATTCTTGACTTCGAACTCGGGTTCTCCGTCTATGAGGATAGGTTCAGGTGGAGTGGTTAGCATAGTTCCTGGTTGCACTGGCTTCAAAAGAGACACGTGGAAGACGGGATGGATTCGCATATGAGCAGGTAGGTCCAACTTGACGGCCACTGGGTTAATAATTGCCTTGACAGAAAAAGGTCCCAAATACCTGGGGTTAAAGGTCCGAATCCCCTTGAGTGGTAAGTGCTTAGTGGCTAACCATACTTGGTCCCCTATTTGGTATTGAGGAGCTTCACTTCTGTGCTGATCCGCATCCTTTTTGTATTTTTCCTTAGCCTTTTGCAAATCGATGGTTGCTTCTTTAAAGGCTTGTGTAATAACAGCGTGCAGATGGTCCACTGCGGGCATCTCTAAATGCTGGGGTGAGTCCAAATCCGAGGTTCGAGGATGGTGCCCATAAATGGTAAACAAAGGACTTTGTCCAGTTCCTGAGTGTACAGAATTATTGTACGCATACTCTGCGATCCACAGAAAGTCTTTCCAATTCCCCTCAGACTGATGTAGCATACAACGGAGGTACTGTTCAAGAGTCTGGTTGGTCCTCTCCGTTTGACCGTCGGTCTGAGGGTGGTGACTGGTCGAAAGCCTAACATCAATTTGTGCCAGTTGGCAGCATTTCCTCCAAAAATGTGAAATGAATTGACTTCCCCGATCTGAAATTAACACTGAAGGAAAGCCGTGCAGGCGGACAACATTTTCAAGGAATTCCTTGGCCAGGATTGAAGATGAAGGTATCCCTTTTATAGGAATGAAATGGGCCATTTTAGAAAAAAGATCTACAATAACTAGAATGGTATTGTAACCTTGGTACGGGGGTAAATCCGTGATAAAGTCTAATGACAAGGTATGCCAAGGGGTAGGTGGTATGTCTAATGGTTGCAATAATCCAGCAGGTTTTTTCTTTTGCCCTTTATTTTGTGCGCAAATGCCACAAGACATGACAAATGACTTGACATCCTTTCGCCAGGTGGTCCACCAAAATTGCTTCCTAATTTTAGCTTCGGTTTTTGCAATACTCGGATGCCCTTCTATTAAGGTGTCATGATAATGGGAAATGACAAGTTCCTGTAGTTCTTTTTGCCGTAAAAATAGCCGGCCTCGGTAATAAGGTAAATCATCGATGACAGAGTACTCTGGACCTTTCTTTGCCCAGTCCTGTAGGGCAACGGAATCAAAGAGTTGGTGGATCTTGTTTTGAATGTCCTCCAGTGTCTGTATGGATGTCAGGCCAAGGATTCTGTGTTCCGGAATTATGGGTACGGGTTCTAAAGTTATTTCTGCTTCTCCCATTCCAATCCGGGACAAGGTGTCTGCTTTACCATTCTTACAACCTGGTCGATAGGTTATTACAAAATCAAACTCGGCGAAGAACAATGCCCAACGGAGTTGGCGCGAAGATTGGGCTTTGGCTGTCTTTAGGTATTGTAAGTTGCGGTGATCGGTGATGACCGTGATGGTATGTCTGGCACCCAGTAGATAGTGCCGCCACGCCTTGAAGGCAGACTTGATGGCCAGCAGCTCCTTGTCGGTTATGGCATAGTTTAATTCGGGGGCTGAAAATTTTCTTGACCAAAACGCCACTGGGTGAAGCTGGTTCGTTTCGGGATCCTTTTGGGAAAGGACTGCTCCCATGGCTGAACTGGATGCATCTGTTTCCACTATGTAGGGAAGCTCGGGGCGCGGTGTCTTAATATGGGAGCAGATGTGAATTTAGCTTTTAACTCTTGGAAGGCGTTCTCGGCTTCCTCTGTCCACACAAAGCGTTTGTTTTTTCGCAATAGCGTTGTAATGGGATGTACAATGTGCGAGAAGTCCGGGATAAACCTGCGGTAGAAATTGGCAAAGCCAAGCATGCTTTGAACTCCTTTGATTGAACTTGGCGAAGACCAATTAAGAATGGCATCCACTTTTCGTGTATCCATCCGGATTCCTCTCGGGGTCAGAATAAATCCAAGGAATTCCCCTTCCGTAGTGTGGAAGATGCACTTTTCCAGTTTAGCATATCATTTATGCTGGCGTAACTTCTCTAGGACTGCTCGGACGTGTTTTACATGCTCAGATTCTGATAAAGAGTATACTAAGATGTCGTCGATGTAAACGACCACACAAACGTCGATAAGCTCTCGGAGGACATCGTTCATGAAGAACTGGAAGGCTGCTGGTGCATTGCATAGTCCGAAGGGCATCACCTGGTACTCAAATAGTCTGTACTTGGTGCAAAAATCAGTCTTCCATTCGTCACCCTCTTTGACACGTACCAGAAGATATGCCCCCCGAAGGTCTAGTTTCGTGTATATACAAGCGTCCTTCACCTGGTCTAGTAGTTCTGGGATCAAAGGCAGTGGGTATCGATTCTTGATGGTTATCTGATTCAGTGCACGGTAGTCTACACATGTTCTAAGGTCGCCTTCCTTTTTCGGTACGAAGAACAAAGCTGAAGATGCAGGGGACTTGGACGGGCGAATGAAGCCATTAGCAAGGTACTGGTCTAGGTACTGGCGCAAATGGAGATTTTCGAGTTCCGTAAGGGCATAGATTCTGCTGCAAGGAGGTTGTGCTCCAGGTACAAGATCTATTTGACAATCATATGATCTGTGAGGTGGTAAGGTGTTTGCCTGTTCCTTTTGGAAGACATCCTGAAAGTCTTGGTATTCAACAGGTAATTGTAAGGCTACTGGAATTACTGGGGCCAGGACTGAGTTTTGAGTTTTCCTTGGGTAGCAGGTGTGAGCACATTCTGGGAAGGTTAGTCTCTTCTATCGCCAATCAATACAGGGATTATGTTTTTCCAACCAAGGTATCCCCAGTATCAGCTGAAACTGTGGGGCCTTGATTAAGTCAAACACCATAGCCTCTCTATGCCCATCTTGACTCATCAATGTCATCTCTGCAGTGGAATGAGTTACGGGTCCAGAGGCAATTTCCGTTCCATCTACAGTGGTGACAACATCGGCCGTGGTCTTGCGGGTGAGAGATAGATTCATCCTGGTAGCCAATTCCCAGTCCAAGTAATTTCCTATGGCTCCACTGTCTACGTACACCTTTACCGCGTGCATGCGTGATGGCTGCTCTGGATCTACAAGGACCATGGGTATGGTGAAATGCGAGGTCAGAGTGTCCTTCTTTAAGCTCGGCAAGCGGACCTCTACGCTTGCCGGGCGTGGTCGTTTCCCGAGTCAGATTTCACATGGTTTTCGTCTGCTGCTCCTATAACTTTCTTGGGTGGTTTTACAGGGCAGTTCCGAAGAAAATGACCAGTAGTTCTGCAATATAAACATAATTGCAGTTGACGTCTTCTATCTCTTTCCTTCTGGGTTAAGGGTCCTTTAACCCCCCCGATTTGCATAGGTTCTGAGACATCTACTCCCTTGGAGCTTACGTGGGTTTTAACCAACACCCTGTTCTCAAACTTGGTTCGGTCAGCCTTCCTGGTTTGAAGTCTTTGATCGAGCTGAACCACTAGATCTATATATTCAGCACAGTCTTGAGGCGGGTTCACGATTTGGGCCAAAACATCTTTGAGTTCTCCCCGAAGTCCTCGATGGAATAATGTGATTCGCTTGGCGTCAGGCCATTCGGTTTCCACTACTAATCTATTGAAAGTTGCAATGTAAGATAAAAGATCCTGGTTACCTTGCCGTAGGGATAAAAGTTTGTTGTCCAAAGCCTGTCCTCGGGAGTGTCGGGCGAATAGTCTTTCCATGCTTGTTCGAAAACCCTGGAAATCTCGAAGAATCGGGTCATCCTTGTTAACTAGTGGAATGGACCAATCTGCCGCACTGCTGCTGAGATATGACAGTACAAAGGCTACCTTGGCCTGATCATTTGGGAAAGCTCCAGGTCTACATAGAAAGTGCAAGCGGCATTGATTCATGAATGTTGCAAACCCTTTTGGGTCTTCGGCAAAGCGTTCAGGCGGAGCCAAAGGAACGGCTGCAGGTAAATTTATCTGCATCGGGTTACTCGTTGGTACAGGAGCTGGACTTGCCCCAAGTCCTGGTAAAGGTGTTTGTCCAGCCTGGCTCTGTAATAGTTGTCTGGTCAACTCATCAGTTCGTTCTTTTGACACTATCAGTTCCCTCCTGAGGGCATTGGTTTCTTGGCGGGCGGAATGCACTTCGGCACTTAAGTCCCCTAATAATTGGGCCAACTGATCAGTTTCTGAGGTCTCCAAGATGCCCAGGTGGGTATTTGTGGGTAGGCTTCGCGTTCTGTTACGCTCACCTGGTTCCCACGGGGGCGTCGACCGGAACTGGGCCGCTGTTTCCACGAACGTGACGTGTAGCGCCAAGATGACTGACTGGACTGACTGGACTGGCCCGCTCAGCCTAGTTCGTCTGGCTTGCAGGAATATTCTTCTGCAAAGGAGAAGGGGAATTAACCACCCGTGGAATTGAGTGTCAACCCACCTTCCCCACTCCCGTTGTCTTCTCACAGATCAGTCTTGATGTCCCCTCCTTAGTCTCACCTGATGGTTTGGAAGGATGAGCTCTCCATCCTGCGTCGACCGCAGGGCCGCGTTGATGACCAGTTACTTCACTGGCGTAGAGGAATTGGTGAGTTCCAGTATTGACTCTAAAGTCCAATTGTTCATAAGAGTTCAAATGTCTGATCTTCACTCTGTCCGATTCCTTGCAGGTTGCCGATTAATCCACTCGAAGATTTCCAAATGGCAATTGGTAAGATTCAGGTAAGTCTATTGTGGTTTTCCCCTTAGGGGCCGGGGTACGGCGATGAAACAGAGTTGACTACGCCGACCCGAGATGAGGTGAGTACCCCCCTTGGTAAATCAGGTAAGTCCTTGGGGGTAGCTTGTATAGCCTTAGAGAGTCCCCTTGCTCACCTTGCTGTCTTTGTCTCATTAGGTGTCGGAGGGCGGCCGCGAGATGGCGAGAGCGTGATGGAATGCTGAAGTACCGCCAAGCAGGTGAGTTCAGCGCGGCGCCGTAGGAATGCGAAGCGATGCTTCAAAGACTTCTGTCTTTCAGCTCCGTGGCGAGATGGATCAGGATTCAGATTGAAGTTAAAACTCCTGTTCTAACCTTTATCCTTCTTTTATTCTTGTTTCAGGAGTCCCAGGACTGAAGCGGGCGTGGCTGAAGACTGGAGCTGCTGAAAACACGGTGAGCGTTACGCTGCAGCAAGCAGAATAACGCGAAGCACGTGTGGCTGTCCGGGCGTGGTTTAATTAGCCTTGGAAGAAGTTCCAGGTAAGTATTCTTCCACAGCCCCACCCAAGTAACAAAATAGTCCCTTCAGTAAAATAGTCCCTCCTAAGCCTCATTTGGCTTGAGTCTTCATGCAGCATGGTCTGTCTCAGGTGACTATGCAGCATGGTCTGCTTCAGGTAAGTTATCAATAATGAGCCTGGCGCCCATGGCGCCAGGACTGACTATCTTTATGACTAACTGGGGCTTTTGGGCATGCTCCAAGTGGCATGATGCCTGTTTCCGGGACTGCTGGGCCTGGTCTGGTCTTCCGGGGGCAGGCATCATGACAATTTCGGAGAATCGCTATTTATTTTATTGAAACCATTGCATATATCAGAGATGTAAAAATTGAATAAGGCAGAGGCGAAAGTACATCCGTGTTTCAAGCCTTTTCTGGTGTCAATAGGGCTCGTGAAAACTCCATTTGTGGAAATCCAAATTTGGACAGTTGTTCCCGTGTGTAGTTGATGAATATAATTTATTAGGAATTCAGGGCACTCTGCATCAATACGTTTTTTTATCAACATTTCTCTTGGAATGGAATCAAATGCCATTTTCAAGTCTATAAAAGACACATATATCATTTGATTGTTCTCTTCAGCATTTGCCTTTAGGATGTTGATGATTAGCAGGTTGATATTTGTGCCGGTTCCTCGAATGAATCCCATCTGAAAGGGATCATTTATTTTTTTCCTTTTTGGCCATAAGTTGAATTCCTTTAGCAAGAGGCCGGTAAAGATTTTACCTGGCGTATCCAAAAGGGCAGTAGGTCTATAAGCTGCTGGATCCGCTCTATCTCCCTTCTTAAAGATAGGTATCATCATGGCTTTTTTCCAAGATGGAGGGATAACGCCCCTCAACACAATTTGTTTGAAAATGATGTAGAGAATAGTAGCCCATTGTTCTGGATCAGATTTCATGATTTTGTTTGATAGCCCATCCGGTCCGGGGGCACGAGCAGAACTCAAGATAGAGATTGAATGTAATATGTCTTCTCCATCAAAGCAAAAGGTGTGAGCCATCAGTGATGTCTTAAGATTGTTCAGACAATTCGGAAATGGAGTTTTGCATGTATTTTCTTAATATTCCTTCCAATTCTGTTCAGTCACAGCATTTACTTGCACCAATGTTTGTCTTTTGTTTGAAGCGATGTTTAGCAATTGCCATATCCAAGCAGATGACTTAGAAACAATTCTTCCCAGCATTATCTCTCCATCATTCTGCACAATTAAGTGGTTTCGGTTCCTTATCCAATTTCTATAGTTGCATTTCAAGTGTTTGATTTGCGCGAAAGTGGTATCAGAAGGAACATTTAGAAGTTGTTTTATTTTTTTCCTTAACAAGTTCTTTTCGATTTTAATTTCACTGTCAGAGGCATGGGTGTGCTTAACTACAGTTTCACGATTGGAGAATGTTTGGAATAGTTGCATTGATGAGATGTATATGTCGGGATCAATGTTTCCTTCATATATACTTTTCTCTAGGTTTATTTGAAAGTTTACTAATTTCTCAGATATCAATCTTATCCTATTTCCTTGATTGTTTACCTTTATCATGAGATAGTTTTTGGTATTTTCAATCAATCTTCTCGATTTGGTAGAAGTCCATTCAAGACAAAGCTGTTTATGGTCGCTTTGTGCATTATGTTTTATTTCAAGTTTTTTGCATAAATGCATGAATGAAGTATTGCAGTAGATGAAATCTATTGTAGCTTCTTGAATTCCTCTCGGCCAGGTTTTTTTGGCAGGAATATCCCCTGATAGTGAACCATTTAACATCATCATTGAATGCTCCTTTATTATTGTATTCCATCTTTCTTTTATTTGATGTTCAGTACCATTCTCTTTCTTCAGGAGATGGAGATTCAGATCACCCATTATTATGGTGTGCGTTACATCACAGTCTAGTGATATGGCCTCAAGTCTAAATTCAATTTGTTTAAAAAAGTCAACCAGGGTTAAGCTGGCTCGACCCCAGTATATATTTAGTATGGCAATCACATGATGCTCTATAGTGACTTTTACTAATTGGACATAATTGTGCTAGTGGAAAGCCATGATTTAATTGCAAAGCCTTTGGTTTTGTTAACTGCAATTAGTAGGCCTGAGGTAGGCCTCCCCTGAGTTGAAGTATCAGCTGGAATCATGTTTATCTTGTATTTGTCCCAAATGGGCATGGGTGTGAAGCCAAGATTCTTGTATAGCTACAATTTCATATAGCTCCAATTCGTGTGTGAGGGAGTTTATCAGATGCCGGTGGCCCCTCGAATTCCAAGATACCAGATGGTACGTGTCTCGTTCAATTGGTAGTTATGCCCGATAGAAATAGTCGTGCTGTTTGTTCTTATGAAAGTCAATTGTCAGACTCTGATTTTTCTCATTGCTTCTTGGATGTTCTCTTAGCGCAATGTTCTTGTTATTATCATTGAAGAAATTATCTTGTAAGTTCAAAATTTCGTGATGTATAAGGAAGCCCAATTTATTCAATGATGTTGCTTCTCTTAATAGAACATCCAGTCCACTCTGGGTTTTAGTGTAATTCGAGCTGCTGTCAGATCTTTGTCATCCAAGAAATCAACTCTATCTATATCATTAGTGTCTATTTTCCTTAAATTGGGAATTTCATGTAATATGTTTAGTATACCCGTTCTGTTTAGGTCATATTGTGGGTAGGGATGACTTCTACAACATATTATCAGTTGAAGTTTATCTGAGAGTTGTGATGAGTTCTTCGTCCGATTAGTTTGTGCTTCTTGTCTCTATTTTGTGACAATTATACGATCTGTTGGTTTATTATTCTTTACCTCATTTCGCGGTGTTATCCATTCTCTTACAGGAGCTGATGTTTTTAGTTGCTTTTGAGTGTTTTGAATAACGTGAGGATTATAACTTTTGTTTGTTTGTTCTTTTTCAGTAGTCCAGTTTTTATGTGGAGTCTCCTGATTAATAGTATTGTAGATCATCATGCACCTTCGTATTTCATCACGTATGTAATTTTCATTTATTTGTTTATTTTGAGGTACCATATCCTCTGTATTAACATAATTTGGGATTCTCTCTTGAACTGAGTTCACATTGGTTTTGTTGTCGTTTCCTTGTACTTGATTCCCCATGTTGTTTTTGTCAGATCTTTCATCAAAGTTGATTTCTCCATGGTACACACGTGTATGTAGGGTTGAAGCTTTCAGCAGTAGTTCTTCTTTCACAGTGGGCGGATCTCGCTGCTAAGTTTTCCCCTCAATTAAGTTATTTTCCATTTCCTCTCGTATTTCCTTAATGGTTGGAGCAGTCCTAATTATGGTATTCTTCTTGTCGATCGCGAGTTAAAGGACTTTCAATTTGATGATTCAGTGGTTTGTCGCTCGATAGAATGTATCCTGTTATTGATTTGCATATCTGCTCTCGCAAATCCTCAATGATTTTCTTCGAAGTGTCAGATGAAGCATGTTCCTGATCTGTATTTTTTAAATCAGTGTCTTGAGTTGTTCTCCGGTTGCTTAATTCATCATCTACCTCTTTTGTTTGCACTTTGTTGATCAGTGTTCTTCTCCTTTCGCTTGATAAAAATTGGGGCAAGTTTAGGTGCTGATTTTAGAGGTTTCAAGAAAATTGGTGCTATTTTTAGCAAATTTATCGGGGATTCTGTCTGACTACCTACAGTAGAACTTACTTTTTTACTTTCAATAGTCTTTTTTCTTGAGGTGTGTTAACATTTTGTTTTCCTATCTTTTTTCTTTTTTTCCTTTATTATTTGTTCAGCTTGTTTTTTCTTTAATTTCCGGATTGTCAGGAATAAGGGCAAGCATGTGTACACTGGGCTCAGAGGGCTAAAACACTGAAAAAGTCCAACAAAACTACAATTCCCAGCAGTACTTGGGAGGCTGGGTAGTTTACTGCCGTGCGCGCGTGGGGCCAGCTGATCATGATTGCTAACGGTTTATGAGCGGCCCACGCCGCGCGGCAGGTGTGGCTTATTTTGTTTGGAGGTCGAAGCTGCGTCGGTCGGAGCAGCATTCGGAGAAGTCAGGAGCCGCCCGCTATGAAATTGGCAGGAACACGGAGGCAGCGGGCGTGAGCACTTTGCAGCTGGGAGAGGAGTGATCTTCACGGCTGCTACGGGCAACAGCTTCCCGCACACAAGATAAGTGCGGAAAGGGTTTATTGGTCATTGATGAAATGCACATGTGATTACGAGCATGCTCATAGAAGCACCCAGCGTATGCTTTGCGAAGACACAAGATGGTGGGCAGTACGCAGTGGTGTCGGTAGAATTTGCATTGTACCACCTTTTTCCAACCCAGTTGGGGTTGCTACGGGGTCTTTATGGTGACAACGACCTACTGAGAGACTGTGCACTTGTTGTGCTTGTTGTACTTGTTAGTTGCTATAAGTGTTGCATATACCAGCCCAGGGGGCCATGTGTCATGTCTTCATCTTGGGAGTATTCCCATCGTATGTTTCATCTGCTAAATCATGCTTTGTTTGTTTCATGTCAATGACATACAGTGTGTGAGATACATGTATTAAGATGTTCTCAAGGTATGGGTTATCAGGTAACAGGCAGTAATACCACATATGAAATCAAGTAATCAGAGTATTGCAGAGTATGATGTTATAAGTATTACTAAGTGTAGGATTTTTCCCTGTACTTCCCCGAGTCCTATCCAAACAAGGTTTTCCTCTACCCTCGATCCGGTGTTCCTAAAACCCCTCACCCTGTCCACAACCTCTCCCTAACCCCCTTCCCCCCACTGGCTGCCACGTGGTGTCCTGTCTATATATATATATCAGGTACCTGTGCCAACCACGGTGGGAGGGTCGACTTCATTCGGCTTCTGTGGTTCGGGGGAGAGTGTCGACCTCTCCTCCTATTATTGTGTATTGTGACATAATAAGCCACCCCCATATTGGGATACTCAAACCACCCAAGCCAAATGGAAGCGACTCCTCCGCCTTTGGCCGGTGTGCTAAAGGCCCTACAAGATATGCAGTTAGAATTAGCTCAGACAAGACAAGAAGCTGATAATTTGAAGACTCAAGTTCAAAGTTTGGTTGCTCAGAGAACTCCTTTGGAGGGGGTAGGTGCAATGGGAGTTGCCTCTTCTAGTCAGAATTCCACGGTAATTGTCCACCCTCCCAGTAGTGTCCCCTTGGCAGCCCCCAAACGTTTTTCGGGGGATCCCAGAAAGTACATGATGTTCCTTACACAGTGTAGATTACATTTCCTGTGTAAACCTACGGCCTTCGAGACTATTCAAGCTAGAACGGCTTTTGTCATTTCCTATTTAACCGGGGATGCTGCAGCATGGGCAATGCCCTTGGTACAAAAGGATGATCCCCTATTATATAACTGGGATGGGTTTTTGACGGAATTTGGCCGGCTATTTGATCGCCGAGAGGTATCTCTAGCTCAGGATAAGGAATTGTTGGGATTAAAACAAGGAGTGCAGGACCTAGTAACGTATGTAACTCAGTTTAACAGGCTAGTCATAGAGACAGACTGGCCAACAGCCAAACAAACAGTATTATTTTACCAAGGATTACGGGAGGAATTAAAAGATGCCATTGCACAAGTGGGGCCTCAACCGAGAACATGTACTGCTATGATAGATTTAGCGCTGAGGTTGGATCATCGCATGAATGAAAGGAAAGGTGATAAAAAGAGACCGGAAGTAGCACCTTTTGTACGACTAGACAGAAGTAGAGGAGGAAGGGCAAGTGAAGCAGAACCAATGCAGATTGGAAGTGTCAGAGGGCCATTATCGGCGGCAGAAAAGGAACAACGTAGGTCCAATAAGTTGTGTTTGTATTGTGGGCAAGCAGGGCATTTTATACGAACATGTCCCAATACTCCTCAGAAGAGTGGTGAAAAGAGTTCAAAGGAGGCGGGAAAAGAATCGGGCTGGCCTTGAGGGGAACACAGGTGTCAGGCCCATTAGAAGTAAGATTCCCCAGGTGGATTGCAAACACGGTGGGTGGGAAAACTTCCCAATTTTACATTCTTGTTACATTATGTTTTGCTTTGACGAAACAGGAGGTTAGGGCGATGGTGGACTCAGGGGCCACAGGTAACTTTGTAGACATCTCACTGGCTACTCAGTTAGGGTTACCTGTAGTTGACAAGCAGCAGGTAGAAGGAGTCCAGTCGGTAGATGGTTCAACATTAATATCAGGTCCCATACGACAACAGACTGAGGAATTGGAAATGATTTGTGAAGGAGGTCATCAAGAACTAATTACCTTTGACCTTATAGCAGCCCCGCAATTTGGGTTGATTCTGGGAATGCCATGGTTAAGATTACATAACCCGCAAATTGATTGGGTACTACGGACAGTAAGGTTTGATGAACAACGGTGTCAAGAACACATGCTACTTGAAACAGGCCCCACAGCATTGTTAATTGAGAAGGTAGTAGGGCCCCAAGTGGTGGGAGCAGTGGAAAAAGGAATTCCCTCACAGTACATGGAATTTGCAAAAGTGTTTGACAAAAGAGTGGCGGAGCAGTTGCCTCCTCATAGGACCTATGATTGTGTTATTGAACTAGAAGAAGGGGCAAAATTACCTTGTAGTAGAATATATGCCCTTACAGAGAAGGAAAATGAACACTTACGAGAGTATCTTGATGAAATGTTGTCTAAAGGATTTATTAGGCACTCTACTTCTCCAGTTTCTTCTCCATTATTTTTTGTCCCTAAAAAGGAAGGGACGCTACGCACATGCATAGACTATCGGGCATTAAACAAGGTGACCATCAAGAATCGATTCCCTTTACCTTTGATTTCGGTTCTATTGGACCAAGTAAAGAATGCAAAGATTTATACCAAATTGGATTTAAGGGGAGCCTATCATTTGATACGGGTAAAGGAGGGAGATGAGTGGAAGACGGCATTCAGAACAAAGTTTGGATTATTTGAGTATCTTGTCATGCCGTTTGGTTTGTGTAATGCCCCTGCTGCTTTTCAGTTTTTTATGCAAGAAGTATTGCATGAGTTTATTGATCTCTTTGTAATTGTGTACATTGATGATATATTGTTTTATTCAGATTCCCCAGAACAACATGTAAAACATGTAACAGCAGTGTTGAAAAGGTTACAAGAATATCAATTATGTGTAAAATCAGAGAAATGCGCATTTCATGTAAGTCAGGTGGAATTTCTGGGTTTTATATTGACAAACACCGGGATTGTGATGGACCCAAGGAAGGTGCAAGCAGTAGTGAATTGGCCTTCTCCACAATGTATAAAAGATATACAATCCTTCTTGGGGTTTGCTAATTTCCACAGACGTTTTATTGGCAATTTCTCCAAGATCGTTAGTCCAATTACACAACTACTAAAAAAGGCAGTGAGATTTACATGGAGTGTGGAGGCAGAGCAAGCATTTCAACAACTAAAAACAGCATTTACTACCGCTCCTGTGCTAAGGCATCCTAAACTAGAGAGAGCCTTTCTGGTGGAAACTGATGCTAGTAATGTGGCAGTAGGAGCTATTCTATCACAGAAGGATGAAGAGGGAATTTTGCATCCTGTGGCTTTTTTTTCTAAGAAATTGTCAGGGTGTGAACAAAACTATTCTATTACGGATAAAGAATTATTGGCCATTCGATTAGCATTTGTGGAATGGAGACATTATTTGATGGGTGCAAGACATCAGGTGGTGGTGGTAACAGACCACAAAAACTTGCAATACTTCACAACGGCACAATCGCTAAGCCCTAGGCAACTACGTTGGTCTCAATATTTTAATGAATTTGACTTTGTGGTTACATTCAGACCAGGTAGTAAGAATGGAAAAGCGGATGCTTTGTCTAGACAACAAAATGTGGATAATTCAGTAGGGGAAATTAAAACTGTTATTTCACCTGAAAGAATTGTCGGGGCTATTACACAGAAAATCATTGAGCAGGTCAAGAAGGCTTTACCAGTTAGACAACTGCAGGAATGGTGTAAAACTCATCCCGCACGTACCCTACGAGAAGGCTTACCCTATCATCAGGGTAGACTGTACTTGCCCACCAAGGAATTACAGAAGCAAGCATTATACTGGTGCCATAATTCTCCATTGGCAGGGCTTGCAGGTTTGAGAAAAATGCAAGAGATGCTAGGGAAATATTTCTGGTGGCCCACAGTAAAACAAGACTCGGAGAAGTACTTAAGGTTGTGTAAGAATTGTGCACGTAACAAGGCAGAGCATGGGAAGAAGAGAGGGTTGTTACAGCCCTTACCAACCCCAAGTCAGCTATGGACTTCCATTTCGATGGATTTCATTACGGATTTACCTCCTGATAATGGTTATGATACCATTTGGGTAGTAGTGGACTTCATGTCTAAGCAGGCTCACTTTGTTCCATGTGCAGGAATACCAGGAGCAGGAAAGTTGGCAGAGTTATTCTTGCAACATGTGGTCAGATTGCATGGGTTACCAAAGTGTATAATATCGGATAGAGGTTCACAATTCACCTCCAGGTTTTGGCGTGCCTTTTGTCAGATGCTGGGAATCAACTGTGCGCTCTCTACCAGCTATCATCCTCAAACTGATGGGCAAACAGAGCGCGTTAATCAGACCCTAGAGCAATATTTAAGAGGGTCCTTGGGAGATGGCAGAGATTCTTGGGTACAAGCGTTATGGTTGGCAGAATTCACATACAATAATACCTATCACACTTCCCTGGGAATGGCACCAAATTAATGTTTATATGGACAAGTGCAGAATATGCTACCCGAACATTTGCCAGAAGTGGGACAAATCCCCGCGTTACAAGAGCGAAAGCAGTTGCTTCTGGAGATCAGGCAAAAGGCACGGGCAAATTTAGAACAAGCCAAAAGACAATACAAAAGTCAAGCTGACAGACATAGACAAGCAGGTCCTAAATATGCAGTGGGAGATAAGGTGTGGTTATCCACACGAAATTTAGCCTTGATAGGCTCGCGAAAATTTCTGCCTCGTTTCATTGGGCCCTACGTGATAATTAAATGTGTGTCAGCCACTGCAATGAAATTACGTTTGCCAAAAAATGTACCTATCCATCCGGTATTCCATGTCTCTTTACTTAAACCCGCAGCTGCGGGGATGACTGCTAAGAGACCACCAGCCATCATGAAAGAAGGTCAGATGGAGTATGAAGTGAAAAGTATTCTGGATGCAAAAATAAGGAATCAACGGTTATGGTACCTGATTAACTGGACAGGTTATGGGCCGGAGGACTGTTCCTGGGAGCTGGCGGAATCAGTACATGCTCCAAGGTTGGTTAAACAATTTCATCGACAACATCCGGGTAAACCAGGTCCTGGGAAGGGCCCTCGGAGAGGAGGTAATGTCAACAATAAGGGCAAGCATGTGTACACTGGGCTCAGAGGGCTAAAACACTGAAAAAGTCCAACAATACTACAATTCCCAGCAGCACTTGGGAGGCTGGGTAGTTTACTGCCGTGTGCGCGTGGGGCCAGCTGATCATGATTGCTAACGGTTTATGAGCGGCCCACGCCGCGCAGCAGGTGTGGCTTATTTTGTTTGGAGGTCGAAGCTGCGTCGGTCGGAGCAGCATTCGGAGAAGTCAGGAGCCGCCCGCTATGAAATTGGCAGGAACACGGAGGCGGCGGGCGTGAGCACTTTGCAGCGGGGAGAGGAGTGATCTTCACGGCTGCTACGGGCAACAGCATTCAACGTCCGGGAAGGCTCAGGAGCTTCCCGGACACAAGATAAGTGCGGAAAGGGTTTATTGGTCATTGATGAAATGCACATGTGATTACGAGCATGCTCATAGAAGTACCCAGCGTATGCTTTGCGAAAACACAAGATGGTGGGCAGTACGCAGTGGTGTCGGTAGAATTTGCATTGTACCACCTTTTTCCAACCCAGTAGGGGTTGCTACGGGGTCTTTATGGTGACAACGACCTACTGAGAGACTGTGCACTTGTTGTGCTTGTTGTACTTGTTAGTTGCTATAAGTGTTGCATATACCAGCCCAGGGGGCCATGTGTCATGTCTTCATCTTGGGAGTATTCCCATCGTATGTTTCATCTGCTAAATCATGCTTTGTTTGTTTCATGTCAATGACATACAGTGTGTGAGATACATGTATTAAGATGTTCTCAAGGTATGGGTTATCAGGTAACAGGCAGTAATACCACATATGAAATCAAGTAATCAGAGTATTGCAGAGTATGATGTTATAAGTATTACTAAGTGTAGGATTTTTCCCTGTACTTCCCCCAGTCCTATCCAAACTAGGTTTTCCTCTACCCTCTATCCGGTGTTCCTAAAACCCCTCACCCTGTCCACAACCTCTCCCTAACCCCCTTCCCCCCACTGGCTGCCACGTGGTGTCCTGTCTATATATATATATCAGGTACCTGTGCCAACCACGGTGGGAGGGTCGACTTCATTCGGCTTCTGTGGTTCGGGGGAGAGTGTCGACCTCTCCTCCTATTATTGTGTATTGTGACACGGATGAATCTATTAGATTCCCCTGTTTTTTCTTTCTTTTTTAATAGTGGGATCATCATCATTCAATTTTTGTTCATCCTCTGTGGAATCTTTTTCTGCAACCGGAGAACATTTTTCATTCGTCTTCTGAGTTTTCTTTTTTGTTTCTTTATCAGATTTGACGGGTTCTGTCTTCTTGTTTTTTCCCATCAATGGCTATTTTTTTATTCTGATTGTGATCTTTTCCATTTTTCTTATTGTTTTCCTCTTCATTTTCTGCTAGTTGTGCAAGATGTATGAATTCTTGCATCGTTGATTCTGAAAGAGGTGTGTCATCCATTATCCCATCTTCATTCAGTTTCGAATCGCAGTTACATGATTTTTCCTGTTTTGTGGGAGAATATTTTTCAGATTGCTGTATTTTGGCGATTAAACTTGCCATGGTCTCTTTTAAATCTTCATCTCTCTGTCCTATAATTTCAAAGTTCTTCATCATGTCTTGATGATATGACTGTATTTCAGTTTCTTTTTAATATTAAGTCATTTATTGCATTCTTTAGAGCAACTAGTGTGGTGTCATTGATTTCTAAATCCTTTGTGATCTCTAGTAGATGTCCTGTGTGTAAACATACTTCTGGACATATTTCTTCATAGACTTTTACTACTGATGTAAGTACGTAGTTCAGGGCTATCATTGTGGATGAAGTTGAGTTTTCTTTAATGGTTTTTCCTTCAGGTGCTTCATGAAGGCTATTCTCATTCTTGTCTTTTATGTGTTCAGAAGGATGCCTGTGCTGATTTTTGTCTGCATTCGTATCGTCCAATAGGGCCGATATAGCATTGAGATCAAATGACAAACCTATGTTGGGATGATTGTCGGAATGGATCAAAGCTTGATTCGACAGGTCAATCCTCGTAACTTTTTTCTGATTAGTATTCTGATTTTGATGATCATCAATTTTTTCAGGTTTTTTTTCCCTACAAATTGAGTCTCTTTTAGATGACTATGTTGCATTCCACCTGAGTTTCGATTTCGTGGGAAGTAATTAAGTATTGTGTTTTTAATCGTTGTTGTTGTTAACGTATAGTCCTTGTGCAAGCATGCGTTTTCATAACATCTATTGTTCTTTGGAGTAGATGTGCCAATATTGTCATTAGTAGCGGGATGAGACAGTCCAGAGACTGAGTGTAATTGTTCATCATTCGGATAAATACTTTGGATTCCAAGGAAAGTAGATGTTATCCTATCAGAGATGGGTGATTTAAATATTGATCTGTTTATTATGGGTGTGTTTTTACATCGAATTGATGGTTCATCAAATTCCGGTGTGCGAGCTTCAAGACCAGTCATTGTGCTTTGCATATTATATCCAGACATCTTGGATAGAGGTTTTCTTTCTTTTCCTTGAATGGTCCCAAGTATTCTTCAAGTATAGTTGCAGTGGTCAGTGTACAATGACTTTTATAAGACTGTTTGAGTTAATGATCTCAAATATATGTTTATTTGAATGCTTGCATGTAATACGGGTTAAAGACAATGCCTATATTCTTTGTTTCTATTCACCGGGACTAGAACGCATATTATGAGTCGGGTCAAAGGCAAAGCCCGAAGTCCCCGCTCTGCGTTACAGGTGCTAATGAAAGTTACTAAAGGATTAGTTCTATGGCTAGGTCCTCAGACACCGTTCAAAATATTTGCAAGCAAAAGGAAACAGAGAACAGTTTCCGTAAATCCAGTCCTGTTTTTCCTGTTCCACCTAATACATATGCACTTCTAGGGCCGGGAGCGGATCAAAAAGCTCTGCTTAAAACGAGAGAAATGTGTCTATTTCAGTTTGCTGGCTTATGTGCAAAGATTTGGCAGGATAGGTTGGGCTCTTTGGAGGGGTGGGAGTTTAAGCAAGCACAAGGCAGAAAAGCACAATTTCTTGCGAAGACTTACCAGTTTTGCTTAATTGTGCTCCCCGCTCCTCAGACCTAAAGACCCCAAGACTCAGCCTCTGAGTCCGCGGCCGCTCCGCAACGGGAGGAGGGTTTTAAAGGTTGATGTTGATAGCAGTAGAAAGGGGAAAGGAAAACAGCAGGAATAGCAGGTAACAGGTTGCAGCCCCAAGACTCAGCCTCCGACTGAGGCTTTGAGAAGGGGGGAGAGGTGCGATCGATGGTTAGCTTATAGAGTAAGGAAAATGGAGTCTGAACGTTCAATTACATCAATCCAAGACAAGAATGGTCAGATGACCTATAAACCTAAGGAAATCAATGATATCTTTTGGGATGTCTATGAGGACTTGTACCAGAATTAACCAAGCATAACCGGTAGAGGGGATACTTTTCTAGACAGAACAAAAATTCCACAGATTACCAAGTATAACTCACAGCTATTAGAAGGTGACATTACGCTAGAAGAGATAAAGCGGGCAATAAGTAAGTTAAACACAGGGAAATCCCCCGGTCCGGATGGATTACCTGTGGAATTCTACACATTTTTACCAAATTCTGCTCTAAATTTGATGAAGGACATTAACACGAATTCATGGGCACATGGCATGTTACCAACAACTATGAGACATGCAATGATATCTGTTTTCCCAAAAAAAGGGAAAACTGATACTCTCGCCTCGAGTTATAGGCCAATAAGTCTTATAAATACAGACAATAACATTTTGGCTAAAGTTCTGGCATTGAGATTGGAAAATTTACTCCTGACACTGATCCATGAGAATCAATTGGGTTTTGTGAAGGGTAGGAGAACCTCGAGTAACGTTAGGAGGTTGCTTCACACAATCTCGAATGCAACTGATCAGCATGATGATTCTGCCGTAACATTCGCTAGATGCCGAAAAGGCTTTCGATAGGGTGAACTGGGACTTTCTCCTCACAGTTCGCACTGGGATGGAATTTGGGTCATGGATAAAACTGCTTTATACGGAGCCAACAGCAGAAGTAAACACCAATGGTATACATTTAATCTAAGAAGAGGAACAAGACAAGGATGACTGTTGTTACAAGTATTATTTGTTATTGCACAAGAGCCGTTAGCTGCAGCTCTCAGGCAGGATGCTAGGGTGCTGGGATTATCGTGCTGGGGATTACAGCAAAAACTATGGCTATTTGCAGATGATTTGCTTCTGGTCCTTAGGGACCTTCGACAGTCATTACTGGCTCTCATGGACATCTGGTCAATGATTCATACATGTTCTGGCTATAAAATAAATTGGACAAAGTCGGAGGTCTTGCCCCTGGTGTACAGCTGCGATAAAAACTTGTAACAGATTTAGGATTCAGATGGTGATCTGACAGATTGCTATACTTGGGAATCTGGCTGACACTTAAGATCACAGACTTAATACATGAACATTGAAAAATGGTTCGTATTAAGTTTAGTAACGATCTAGAGCGATGGGATTTACTAAACCTGTCACTTTGGGGTAATGTGAATGCTTTGAAGATGGTGTCAGCCCCAAAGATTAACTATGTTCTAAGCATGATTCCTATGACCATAACCTCAACCTATTGGATTGAATTGGACAGACTAATCTAAGCATTCCTTTGGGATAAAAAAAGAAAAACCCAGGTTGAGACTATGGAAGCTGCAACTACCTTTAGCTAAAGGTGGATTGGGAGTACGACATTTCAGAGCATACCATCTGGCATACATTACTGATTTCATGGTACCCTTGCTTGAGACTCCAAATGATGACTGGGTGATGGTAGAAACTAGTTTCAATGGTCCACTGTTGCCGAGAGCGATCTTGACCTCAAATTCAAGGCGTAGTTGCGGAAAAGATCCATTGATTGCTTGTCTGAGACAATCTTGGAAGGAGATGAGTGAACAGTTGAATGTGGATGCGGTTAAAGATCCTGGTGCATCCGTATGGATGAATCCATCTATTAAAATAGAGGGTAAGGTGGTCTTTTGGCCTGAATGGTTTCTAGGTGGAGTTCAATGGATAGATGATCTTTTTAAAGAGGGGAAATGGTTAACAGCTAGAGAAGTTCAGATACAGTTTAAAATTGAGAAATTCAAGGTATCGGACTACAGGAAACTCAGGATTGCGATTGGCGAAATTGATTTTGAGAGTAGGGTAAATCTAGACTTGTTCACTAAGAAGTCAATGGTGGGGGAAGGAGGATTAGCGAGCCGTGTCTATAATATGATTGTGGCAGAATACAAAGGTAACGACTCATTAAGGGAAGAATGGAGTAGAAGAATTGGCTCTGAAATCTCTGTATATTTGTGGATGTTCTGACTTGAGTGTCGTGTAGACCGTTGAAACCTCCGTCCCCAAGTGACGCACAGAGGAACCAAAAGAAACCCGCTGTGCGACCTTTGGGGCCACAGGTGGGAGATGTTACTTCCCAGATCCACGGAACCTCTGGAACACCGATGCTGCTGTCAAAAAGAACGAGGTTAAGTACCAGGCAATTACAATATATCACGTTAACCAAAGGATCTGAATAGTCTTACCTATCTGGTGTTAGGAAAACCCAGGAAACCTAGGAGGGAGGTTCGAGACTCAGATGAGCCGGTCTCTAGAACAATAGGACCGCAGAAAAGCGTGGATGCAGGATAAGCCACCTGTAGGACTGAAGGCGTGACTTGAATCCCAAAAGGGAAATGGCATAGGAGTTCAGCAAGGTATCAAAGGATGATCCAAAAGCAAGTCAGGGGCGTGTCCAAAATCCAGCAACAGGTAAACAGTTCCAAGCAAAGGTACAAAGGGGTAATCCGAAGGAGTCCAAGATAGAGTTCCGAGATCAAGGTAAACAGTAAAGCAAAACGTAACGCCAAACAGGGTCTGAAGACAGCTGAGAAGCAATGAGTGTTCCGTGTCTCAAGCCTTATATACTGAGCGTTTCGGGGTCATGTGACGTCCACCAAGGTCACGTGAGGAACGCCACTCTGGATCACGTGAGCAAGTGAACGATCGGCGTGGAGATGTAACGCCGCCTCTTCTGCTGTAAGTTCTCCACGGCAACTGCCAGTGCAGGAAGGGTTGCAATCGAGCCCGTAAATCATACCTGGTATGGAGCTTTCGGTCCTTTGGGAAAACCGAATCA
This sequence comes from Ambystoma mexicanum, assembly GCF_040938575.1. Taxonomy (NCBI): domain Eukaryota; kingdom Metazoa; phylum Chordata; class Amphibia; order Caudata; family Ambystomatidae; genus Ambystoma; species Ambystoma mexicanum. The sequence goes on along the minus strand of NC_090923.1, from coordinate 1,340,368,575 downwards.
CATGAGCCTCGAACCCTGGAGCGAGGTGTTAGGGAAATGTGAGCAGTGTTCTGGTGTGCAGTGGATCGGTGTACAGAGGATCGCCTAACAGTGGATGTGAATGTGTGAAAATATATGGCTCTGCTCACTGGGTCTAACGAAAAGATCAAGACAGATTAAGATTCTAAACCGGGTCTACAGGACACCTGAAAGATTATGGAAACAAGGTCTGATATAAAATTCAGACTGTTGGGCATGTGTTCATGAACCTGGCACCCTTGAACATATGTTGTGGGACTGTAGGAAGGTGAGAGTGTTTTGGATGGAGATAGGTGCAATTTGTGAAAGGGTGATTGAAGAAAAGCCTGTATTAGACTTCAAAACAATGGTTTTGGGGAGTGATGAAACGTTAGAGGATCTTACACAATGTCAGAAAAAGTGGTTGTTTAGAGGTGCCATGATTGGAAAGAGAGTAATTTTAAGTAATTGGAAGACTGCTGTGAGCTTGAAAATTGAGACATGGTCATCAGATATGCTTGCCCTGGCAGAAATAGAGAAGGTACTAAACAGAAGGGAGTGGAAAAAATGCACTGTTGGAAAAGATGTGCAGTACGTTTCTTTCGCTGTACTAAAATATGTATTATGAGAAAGTGTGCCTGTGGGGTGGGGGTTCTGAGGTCGGGGGTGGTTGGGAGGTAGGGAGATTTGGGAGGTGGGCAGATTCTAAAAGGGATAATGATGTAAATACACTGTAAATAGTTACAATCAACAGTATGTTTGACAGAATTTCCATTGACAATGTAATTGAATAGCTATGATTTGATTTGTATATTGTAAAACTGTAAATAAAAGGTAAAAGGTAAAAAAAAAAAGTAAAAGACCCAAACAGGTAAGTTATTCAAATTAACATAATTTGACAGAAGACAATAGGAAAGGAATGGGAAAGGGCATCAGTGATCAAAAATTGATCATGCCTAATCAGGATTGTTCAGGTAATGAACAAATACGCTTTCTGACCGTTATCGGGCCTTCTTTAGGATGGCATATTCCTTTATGTAGTGACTCAATATCAACACCCCTTAGATGTTTTTTATGCGTAACACTTATTTACAGTGCAACTGGACATGGGCTGTGTCTTGAGACTTATTTCTTCTGTTTGAAGATTGTACGTTTTCCTTTAGTGTTCTCTTATATTGGTAATTTGTCAATGAAGCAGTGATTTGAGGCTTCAGATTGTACTGAGTCAACACAGTACAATGCAGAACAGACTGAGATGACACACGCGGGCGCGTGAGAGAAACCCTATATGAAGGGATTCCATCTGAAGCCTAAAATCACTGCTTCACAGAAGAATTAGCAATATAAGCGAACACTAAAGGAAAACATCTAATCTTCAGACAGAAGAAATAAATCTCAAGAGACAGCCCACGTCCATTTGCATTGCAATTAAGTGTTTATGCATACAAAACATCTAAGGCGTGTTGAGATTGAGTCACTACATAAAGGAATACACAGACATTTTAAATGGGTGTACCTGCTGTAGCGAGAAACCCACTCTCTCGCCACAAATGGCCCTCATCGGTCACCTGTCCCAAAGGTGTAATGGATATCTGTGTTGATAGTAACTCTTTAACCTTGTGATGGACTACATGCTCTGGCTAATGCAATTTGTTCAGCAATTTGAGCACAGTATACATTTTTAATTTGGGGACTTTCAATTACCTCATGCCTAGAACAAACTAAAAAATGTGCTATCAACTCCCTGTTCATTCCACAAACAAGAACCATCTATCAAAAAGACAAGGTTTGTATTCCGAAGTGGAACATCATAAAGATCCTTTCACAGTGTTTTAAGGGTAGCAGTTACAATGGCACATGGTGGTTCCATAGAGAGAGAAAAAAAAGATAATGGTAAATTTGGTTGACCTCATTTTGATAGTTCAACCTAAAATAGATTCTAGAGAGGGCTGTGTGTGAAGGGGTGGCAGTTTGGGAGGGAGCACGGGGCGAGCCCTTCCTTATTAAGATAAGTCAAACTACCAGAATTAGATCTATCATATTTACCACTCACAAATCTGTTTCTACAACACCACAATCAACCATAAAAATGACACAATCGTTGGCTTTCCCTTCTGCTCGGACATGCAGGAGTTAAGCAGAGCTTAGACATGAACATGAGTTAAAGTTACATTTGCAATATTCAACAAAATCAGCTAATATTTCAAAAGCGTGGAAACAGACAAATGTAATGTTTATGATTTCGATAGTAGAGCTGTTGCTGCATGGGATACCGCTACAAAAAGAAGTGCACTTGGAACGGAATATTCCGACGAATAGACCGATAGCGTAGATGAAGCTAAACACTGAAAGCAAGGCAGTAGATCCGCTGCAACTGGGCCAAATGTTGTAGTGCAATAGGCAAACGGGCAGTTCTCGTCACTGTGTTTTAGTATTAGCACTATGTGGCCATATGGTTTTTTTAACTATTGTTCTCCAGCATGGGTCTGGCATGGATACACATGCTCATGAATATTCCCCGTCGTCAGGCTGGGAATCCTAGGTAAAAGAAAAAAGTTTCACTTTCACTTAAAAACTGTATTTCCCCACTAAAACAATCACTATCCTCTGAGTCATACTGCCCCCATCCAATGACAGTCTTGAAAGTGGCAGTATGACCAAGAAGAGCCGCAAAGGGGACGGAGGGAGGGTTCGCATTTGAATCCATGCCAGACCCATGCTGGAGAACAATAGTTACAGGTAATTAACTTAAACCTTCTCCAGCATTGAGTCTGGCTTGGATTCACATGCTCATGAATAACAAATACGTAGCAGTAGAACATTACACAACCACGGGAGGTGGCAAGGCTCACAGAAGCAATTAATTCTTACCTCCGGAACAGTCTCATCGCAAATAAACAGGTTGCGTAGCACTGCATTGCCGACTCTGAACTCTACCCTGGAATCCCTGTTGACGCAGAAGAACTCTGAAGGTGTGCGTGGACCTCCACAGATGTCCAGCAGGAGCACACCAGACAGGAACGCATTTGTCGCAGCGATCGCTCTGGTGGAGTGGGCTCTCGTACGGCCGGCAGCGGTTGGTTCACCAACCGATGACAGTGCATGATGCACCCAAAGAGCTACCTTGAAATGGAAGCCTTGGATAAGGCCTTCCCATGGTTCACAGGACCAAAGTTGGGAGGTCTTCCGAAAACTCTTTGTGCGTGTGATGCAGAACTTCAGGGCAGGAGCAATGTCCAGCGAATGCAAGGCCCTTTCCGTCGGTGACAAAGGTTTTGGGAAAAAAACAGGTAATACCAAAGGCTCGTTGAGGTGGAATTCCGACGGAACCTTCAGCATGACAGAGGGGTGCGTAGTCAGCGACACCCTCGATTCGTGGAAAGTCAGCTATGGTTGCTTTCAGGATAGGGCCTGGGTCTCACCTACCCTTCTGGCAGAGGTGATGGCCACTAGGAAAGCCATTTTCCACGAGAGGAACTTGAGAGGGGCCGGATGCATAGGCTTGAAGTGGGCCGCCCGATGAGCCTCGTCAGAACCACGTTGAGTTCCAACGCCGGGGCAGGAGCCTTCACTGATGGGAAAGATTGAAAAAAGTCCTTTGAGAAATTCCTTGGCGAGTCGGTGAGACCAAAGTGAAGATCTTCCAGGGGACCTGGTGTAGTGGGAGATAGCTGCCAGATGTACCTTGATAGATGGAAGGATCTGCGGGGCCATGACCCTCAGAGGGGTAATGTTCTGAGACTGGCACCACGTAGCGAAACACTTCCACTTGTGACCGTAGCACTTCAAAGTCGACAATGCTCTGGCCTTGGCGAGGACCTCATTGCAGTCCGCAGGCAACTCATATTCTCCAAACTCTAGGGCTGCAGGAGCCAAGTCCTCAGGTTTAGCGATTCTGGGTCGTGATGAAGGATTGAGGTTCCCGAGTGTGTTGATGGCTCTAAGTAGGAGAGGGAATGCGTACAGGAACAGTATAGTTCCCACAGGAAGGAGAACGCATCCCCCAGGCTCCAAGTTCGGTGGAATCTGCAGGCAAACTTCTGGCACTTGGAGTTTGCCATCGTCGCAAACAGATCTATCTGGGGCCTGCCCCATCTGACGAATAGGCGGTCCACCTGATCCTGACGATGCTCACACTCGTGGCAAGAGCGCAGTTCCCAGTTGAGGGAGTCGGCAATGGTATTCTTGACTGCCGCCAGGTGGAGAGGAACGAAGAACATCCCCTGACTGACGGCCCAGCACCACAAGTCCTGCACTTCTTTGGAGAGTGCCGGGGATCGAGTGCCCACCTGCTTCCTGATTTACAACATGGTGGTGGTGTTGTCTGTGAAGATCCTCACCACCTTGCCCTTCAGAGACAGTAGGAACCACTTGAGGGCCCAGAGCACTGCCTTCTCCTCCGGCAGCCACAGACCTGTGGCATGTAGACGTCCCGTGTGTGCTCCCCAGCCTTCCAGGGAGGCGTCCCTGGTGACCGTGTTCTGGTATGGGGGTTTTTGAAATCCTGTGTCTTGGGCGATGTTGGAGCAGACATCCCACCATCCTATCGCCCGACGGAACTCGTAGTTGAGAAAGATCTGGTCTGTGAAGATTCCAGACACCTGTACCCAGCGGGTGTCCAGGAATTCCTGTAGCGGTCACATTTGCAACCTTCAGAGCCGGACAAGATAGATGCAGGACGACATCATACCCAGTACCTACTTGATGGCCCGCACCGTGGCTGTCTTCGGCGATGACAGCCATTGCACCTTTCCTTGAATTGCTGCTAGCCTCTCCTCCAAGGGCGACGCCAGGCGAGACACTGTATAGAGTCTGGCGCCTAGGAACAGAGACTTGAGTAGCCGGATGGTCGTCTCCGTGTGTCTGTCGGCCAGCTCCCACGAGCGAATCAGCCAGTCGTCCAAGTATGGTTATATGTGTATGCCCTGTAGACGTAGATGGCCCGCCACTGGTACCAGGCATTTCATACATCCCGAAACGTAGAAACATCCAATGTTTCTTGTGAATGGGGACGTGGAAGTAGGCGTCCTCCAGGTCCAACAACGTCAAGAAGTCTCCTTATTCCAATTGGCCATGCATGTGTGACTACGTGACCATCCTGAACTTTTGGGACTTTAGGTATTGTTCAGATGTCGTAGGTCTAGGATGGGCCTCCAGTCACCTGTCTTCTTTCTGACCAGAACGTTTCTGGAATAGACTCTGCAGCCCCAGAACCGTTGGGGAACTAGCTCTGTAGCTCCTTTTTGCAGCATGGCCTGTACCTCTTCCAGGAGCTGTGGGATGTGCTGCCCCTGACGGGTAACAAGAGGGATCCGCGGACACCTGTGTTGAAACTCCAGGGTGTGTCCTTGGGCGAGAGCATCCAGCATCCATCTGTCGGTGGTGATCTTTCCCCACTCTCTGACGAACTTCGTCAGTCGGCCTCGCACCGGGGTGCACGAGTGGGTGCCCGATGTCCCGGTCCGTTCAGGCTTGCTTCAGCGCTGGTGTCCTGCCCTGCTGGGGGCGACTGCAACGCTGTACTCCGCTACCGTAGGCCTGGGAACGGCCTCTGTAGGGCGTCCTGCTCTGAGGATCTGGAAGGCTGTCTGTACGATGTGAAGACAACTTTTGAAGACCTGCTTGACTTTCCCCTGGAGGGGCGAAAGGACGAGCGGTCCTGCTGAAGAGTGCTGTGAGAAACATGAAGGTGACTCACCCACTTGTCCCTGGGGATCTGTCATCAAGGTGGCCAGGACACGGCCATCGCTTTTGGATCCAGTTCCAGGGGGTGGACCAGTGCAGGAGGATCACCTGGATGAGGGGTCTATGGGGAGTGGAAGTGGGACACTGGATGATGAGGTACGAAATCCCCTTCCCTCTAACACCTTTTCCGCATCCTACCAGGTAGGATACCTAGCAACCCCCCCCCCCCTTTCCCTACACAAACACTTTCTCACAGACGGCTCACTGTAGCGACATAGGACTTACACCAGAGCTGTATACCTGACATGTCCCAATACAATGGTCAGGCAAAGTCAGGCAATTACTGATCATTACACACACCTGACTTCCATCACACTTCCCCACACAGATAAAAGACAGAGCACAAAAGCACACTCTGAGCGAGGAAAAGGACACGAGGAAACAGCAGTTCCAAGATGGCAGTTTAATAAGAGGAGAAAGACTGTGAGACCAGAGAGGGTTGCAAGGAGGGAAGTGCCCTTGACCTTTAAAGACTGTTACTTTAACCTTGGAAAGTAAGAAACCCAAGACCAAGAACTAAAGATGCTCAAACCTGCACAGTGTGTTGCAGGTACCCGGGGCTCTCCTGCATTGATAACCAATATGGTGAGGAGTGATTGCCGCTGTGGTACTGTCCTTGGCCCCTACAACAAAGCAGCGCCAGTAAAGACAGCACTGCAGTTGAGTCGGGGAGACTGATACCAAACCATTCTGTGTTTTGAACCAAGGTTGCAAACAGCAACATTGTATGAAGAAATCTAAAGAGAATAGTGTGTGAGACGTATGTGATGAGCAACGCCAATATAATTGGAAACCAAAGGAGTGACTGAACTGGGAGGCCAAGAAAAGATACTGTAGACAGAGTGGTCCGGCGCCACGTGGGTGCTCATTGGAAAATCTCTGTTAGGTATCCAACTGATGCTAAGTGTGAGAAAAGGGAATCTTGTGTAACGCTCACCTGATTCCCGTAGAGGCGCCGGTCTTGACTGGGCGTATACCGTATCTTCAAACGTGATGTGTAACACACGGCTGGCTCTTTGGGCTGGACCTCTGTGCACTGTATGTCTGACTCGAAGGGTAAGATGTCTGCAGATAGAAAATATGGGATTAAGGAACTGGGTTATTGAATGTCTCTCTCTTCTTCCCTTTCTCTTCTCCTGTAGAACCCCAAAGGTTAACGCTCTCACCTTAGGTAAGTGAACGCCGTGCTCTCCATCTGCCTCGGGGCAGGGTGCTGTAACCAGTTTCTTCACTGGATAAGGGGAGCAGGCCTCTTGACTTCAGAGGACTGCTGTCCGTCGTTTACTGCACGAACGGTAAGTTTCGAGTAATTCTAATGTCTTTAAAGTCTTTAGTAATGATGTTTCTTGTTTTGCAGGGTTCCGGCGATGGCGGATGACGGGCTGAAGTGAGTTGAAGATGGAGCCCGTGTGATGAATAGAAGCGCCTGGAAGCACGTAAGTAAGCGCTTGTTGCCTGCTTCACGATGCGCTCTAACTGTCTTTTTATTTTGCAGGTACAAGTTCGGAGCGGCGGCAGGGTGCCGGAATACCCACTGGGTTAGATGTGGAAAGGAGTAATGGCACGTGAGTATTAAAGTTCCCCAACGTCTTTAAACGCACCTTGTTTTGTCTTTCAGATGCGGGATGCAGCGCCGAAGGCCTCCGGAACGTGCGAAGAGTTGGTAAGCTTTTGTCTTTCAGATGCCGGAATGCAGTGTGAAGACCTCCGGAGCGCACGAAGAGTAGGTAAGCCTTTGTCTTTCAGATGCCGGAATGCAGCGCGAGGCGTTGGTGACAGCCGATGGACCAGGTAAGTGAAGAGCTGTCACTGAAGACCGTAATGCTAACCTGTTCTTTCTTGTCTTTATAGGTGTTGCTGAAGACTGGATTCAGGATGGTAAGCCTTTTTCCTTAGGCCCAGGATCAGATGCAGAAGACACGATGAGCGTTCTGCTGCAGAGGATGCAGAATAACGCAAAGCAAGATTCATCCATCGGGTGTGGTTTAAATAGCCTCCTGTAGTGCTTAGGTGTCTCCTTCCACAGCCACGCCTAGGTAAGAAAAGAGTTCCTGCTTTCCAGAAGAGTTCCAGTGTTCTGAATCTAGGGAGTGGCTCCTGCCCCACCCAACAGGAAAAGTAGTTCCAAACAGAAGAGGATCAGAGGCTCAACTGGCAGGCAAGTAAGCAGCATGGTCTGCTGCAGGTAAGTCCACCCAAGCATTATGAGCCCGGCGCTTCCAGCGCTGGGACTGGGCATATTTATGAGCCTGGTGCCACTGGCGCCAGGACTAGGTCCAAAAGGTCCCAATTGGGACTGGTTGGCACTCGGAACCTGGGTTATGGATCTGCTTCCAAGGGAGTTGGGAAAACCCTGACCTTTTGGAAGCAGAGATCATGACAGTACCCCCCCTCAAGGCCCCTCCCAAACCGGGCTTCTCCGGGGGTTTTGGCTTGTCAGGAAATGTTCGGTGAAATCTTTTGATTAGGCGAGGAGCGTGGACATATTCAGCAGGTTCCCAGGATCTCTCTTGGGGGCCGTAGCCTTTCCAGTCAATTAGGTAAAATAGTTTAGATTTGGAGATCTTGGAGTCCAGAATGCTTTTGACTTCAAACTCGAGTTCTCCATCAACTAGGATAGGTTTTGGAGATTTAGTTAGTCGGGTTTGAGGTTGCACAGGTTTCAATAGAGAGACGTGGAAGACCGGATGTATCTTCATGGTGCGGGGGCAAGTCCAACTTGACCGCTACTGGGTTTACTATGGTAGTGATGGAATAGGGACCAAGTTATCTTGGGTTGAATGTGCGTGGCCCTTTTAGAGGTAGATATTTGGTGGATAACCAGACTTGATCCCCTACTCGATATTGAGGGGCTTCCTTCCGATGTTGATCTGCTCCTTTCTTGTATTGTTCTTTAGCCCTTTGAAGGTGAGAAACAGCTTCCTTAAAGGCTTGGGTGATTGTAGAATGCAGGTAGTCTACTGCTGGTGTTTCAAGATCTTGGAGGGGATCCAACTCCGAGGTTCGAGGGTGACTGCCGTACAAAAGAAAAAACGGGGTTTTCCCAGTTCCCGAATGGACAGAGTTATTGTAGGCATATTCGGCTATCCAAAGGATGTCTTTCCAAGTTTTTTCAGTTTGTTGCAGCATGCAGCATAAATACTGTTCCAGAGTTTGATTGGTCCTCTCGGTTTGTCCGTCGGTCTGAGGGTGGTGACTGGTCGATAGTCTCACATCAATTTGAGCCGACCGACAGCAACTTCGCCAAAAATGAGAAATAAATTGACTACCTCGATCCGAAATTAGAACCGAAGGAAAACCGTGCAGTCGGACGATGTTTTCGAGAAATTCTCGGGCCAGAGTTGCTGCTGTTGGCAAGCCTTTGAGCGGAATGAAATGCGCCATTTTGGAGAATAAGTCCACGATTACTAGAATCGTATTGTATCCGGAGCATGGAGGTAGATCGGTGATGAAGTCCATAGAAAGCGTATGACAAGGGCGAGGTGGGATGTCAATAGGGCGTAAGAGGCCTGCTGGTCTTTCCTTTTGACTCTTGTTTTGGGCGCATACTCCACAGGACATTATAAAGTCTCTGATATCTTTTTTCCAAGACGGCCACCAGAAGTAGCGCTTGATCTTTTCTGAGGTCTTGGCCATACCGGGATGTCCTTCCATTAAAGAATCGTGATAACAAGAGATTACTTTTTTCTGTAAATCTGTGCTGGGTAGGTATAATCGTTCTTGGAAATACAATAAGTTGTCCTTTACTGCAAAGTCCTTTCCCTGCAGATGCCAATTCTGTATGTCTGCTGGAGTTACAAGTTGCCTGGCTTTATCCTTAACTTCCTCTATGGATTCTGTGGCGATTACACCCAGAATTCTTTGTTCGGGAATGATTGGTACAGGTTTAGGGTTGATCAAGTGTTCTTCCACTCCCATCCGAGAAAGGGCATCAGCTTTACCGTTCTTTGTACCAGGTCGATAGGTAATTATGAAGTCAAATTCGGCAAAGAATAATGCCCAACGGAGTTGTCTAGAGGATTGGGCTTTTGCGGTTTTCAAATATTGCAGGTTTCGGTGATCTGTAATCACAGTAACGGTGTGTCGGACCCCCAGCAGATAATGCCGCCAAGCCTTAAAGGCAGACTTGATAGCCAGAAGTTCCTTGTCAGTAATCGTGTAATTGATTTCAGGAGGCGAGAATTTGCAGGACCGAAATGCCACGGGATGCAACTGATTGGTTACCGGGTCCTTTTGTGATAGAACTGCCCCCATGGCAAGACTTGAAGCATCAGTTTCCACGATGTAGGGGAGTTCGGGGCGAGGGTGTTTTAAGATTGGTGCAGAGATAAATTTAGTCTTCAAATCCTGGAAAGCTTGTTCCGCCTCGGTAGACCATTCAAAACGTTTGTTTTTCTTTAACAAGGCAGTGATGGGCTGGACTATTTGAGAGAATTTGGGGATAAACCTGCGGTAAAAGTTAGCGAAGCCTAACATGCTTTGCACACCATTTACGGAGGATGGTGATGGCCATTTGAGAACTGCATCGACCTTCTTCGAATCCATACGCACTCCGCCTGGTGATAATATGAATCCCAAGAATTCAACTTCAGTCACGTTGAAAACACATTTTTCCAACTTAGCGAAAAGTTTGTGTTGACGCAATCTTTCGAGGACCATTTTCACGTGTTTCCGATGTTGAGATTCCGATGAAGAATAAACGAGGATGTCGTCAATGTAAACAACAACACACACATCTATGAGCTCTCTGAGGACATCGTTCATAAAATATTGAAAGGCGGCCGGGGCATTGCAAAGTCCGAAGGGCATGACCTGATATTCAAATAGCCCATACTTGGTGCGGAAGGCCGTCTTCCATTCATCACCTTCTTTTACTCATACCAAGTGGTAAGCTCCTCTAAGATCCAGCTTTGTATATATGCATGCTTTTCTGACTTGGTCCAGGAGTTCAGGGATCAAAGGTAACGGATATCTATTCTTAACGGTGATCTGGTTCAGGGAGCGATAATCTATACAAGTTCTAAGGTCTCCTTCCTTTTTTGGAACAAAGAACAAAGCTGAAGAAGCAGGGGACTTGGAAGGACGAATAAACCCATTTGCCAGGTATTGATCCAGGTATTGTCGAAGGTGAAGGTTCTCGGGCTCGGTGAGGGCATAAATTCTACTACAAGGAGGAGTAGATCCAGGTATCAGGTCTATCTGGCAGTCATAAGACCTATGAGGAGGTAGAGAGTTAGCCTGATCCTTCCGGAAAACATCTTGGTATTCTAGGTATTCGGGAGGTAACTGGGGAGTCTCTGAAGAAATTGCTGCCAGTGCAACACCAGGTGGAGGGTGACGAGTAGAGACACATTCTGGAAACTGGACCGTTCTTGCTCGCCAATCGATTAGAGGATTGTGTTTCTCTAACCAAGGTATTCCTAGAATAATCTGGAACTGAGGGGCCTTGATCACATCGAACACGATCTTCTCATGGTGTCCATCTTGACTTACTAGCGTCACCTCTTGAGTGGTATGCGTTACTGGCCCGGAGGCTATCTCTGTACCATCCACCGTAGTAATGACGTCCTTTACAGCCTTGGGACAAAGAGTTAGATTCATCCTCAAAACCATTTCATGATCCACATAATTGCTGATGGCACCGCTGTCGACGTAAGCTTCAATTGCATGTAATCGATCCGGATTATCAGGGCTAATGAGGACCATAGGTATCACGAAATGCGAGGTCACGGAACTGGTTTTCACGCTCGGCAAGAGGACCTCTATTCTTGTCGGGCGAGGTCGTTTCCCTGCTCAGAGTTTGTAACTTTGGTAACTGCAGCTCCTACTGCCTTCTTGGCAGGTTTCACCGGACAGTCTCGAAGAAAGTGCCCTGAGTTTCCGCAATAGAGGCATAATTGCAACTGTTTTCTCCTTTCCCGCTCCTTTTGTGTTAGAGGACCTTTCAGACCCCCTATTTGCATGGGTTCCCCGGAGTCTACTCCTTTGGAAGGAGTTGGCGGTTTGGAAAATACTCGAGCATCAAACTTGGAACGATCAGCCTTCCTGTTCTGCAGTCTGTGATCTATTTGAACGACTAAGTCTATATAGTCCGAACAATCTTGTGGGGGATTCACTACTTGGGCTAACACATCTTTGAGCTCGCCACGTAGACCTCTATAAAACAGCGTAATCCTTTTGTCCTCAGGCCATTGAGTTTCCACTATCAGTCTGTTGAAAGACGCAATATAAGCCAAAAGGTCTTGATTACCTTGTCGCAACGAAAGAAGCTCATTGTCCAAGGCCTGCCCCTGTGAATGTCTTGCGAACAGTTTTTCCATACTGAGCTGAAAAGCTTGAAAATCATGGAGGACCGGATCATCTTGATTTACTAGAGGGATCGACCAGTCTGCCGCATTGCCACTAAGGTACGAAAGCACGAAAGCTACTTTAGCTTGATCAGTTGGAAAGGCTGCTGGCCGGCATAAGAAATGCAACCGGCACTGATTTATAAATACTGCAAACCTCTTTGGGTCACCAGAAAATCGTTTGGGCGGAGCCAGAGGTACATTCCCAGGTAGGTTGATCTGCACTGGATTCATAGAGGATGTAGAAGGAAGATTTCCCCCAGATGCGGGTAACGGGGTCTGTCCGGCTAGTGACTGTAGCAATTGTCTAGCGAGATCATCTGTTCGCTCCTTGGAAATAATCAGTTCCCTTCTTAGAGCGTTCGTTTCCTGACGGGCTGCATGCACTTCTGCCCTTAGTTCCCCAAGTAACTGGGCTAGCTGGTCGGTATCCGAGGTTTCCATAGCGCCTGGACGGGAGTTTTGTGGTAGGCTTTGCGTTCTGTAACGCTCACCTGATTCCCGTAGAGGCGCCGGTCTTGACTGGGCATATACCGTATCTTCAAAGGTGATGTGTAACACACGGCTGGCTCTTTGGGCTGGACCTCTGTGCACTGTATGTCTGACTCGAAGGGTAAGATGTCTGCAGATAGAAAATATGGGATTAAGGAACTGGGTTATTGAATGTCTCTCTCTTCTTCCCTTTCTCTTCTCCTGTAGAACCCCAAAGGTTAACGCTCTCACCTTAGGTAAGTGAACGCCGTGCTCTCCATCTGCCTCGGGGCAGGGTGCTGTAACCAGTTTCTTCACTGGATAAGGGGAGCAGGCCTCTTGACTTCAGAGGACTGCTGTCCGTCGTTTACTGCACGAACGGTAAGTTTCGAGTAATTCTAATGTCTTTAAAGTCTTTAGTAATGATGTTTCTTGTTTTGCAGGGTTCCGGCGATGGCGGATGATGGGCTGAAGTGAGTTGAAGATGGAGCCCGTGTGATGAATAGAAGCGCCTGGAAGCACGCAAGTAAGTGCTTGTTGCCTGCTTCACGATGCGCTCTAACTGTCTTTTTATTTTGCAGGTACAAGTTCGGAGCGGCTGCAGGGTGCCGGAATACCCACTGGGTTAGATGTGGAAAGGAGTAATGGCACGTGAGTATTAAAGTTCCCCAATGTCTTTAAACGCACCTTGTTTTGTCTTTCAGATGCGGGATGCAGCGCCGAAGGCCTCCGGAGCGTGCAAAGAGTTGGTAAGCTTTTGTCTTTCAGATGCCGGAATGCAGTGTGAAGACCTCCGGAGCGCACGAAGAGTAGGTAAGCCTTTGTCTTTCAGATGCCGGAATGCAGCGCGAGGCGTTGGTGACAGCCGATGGACCAGGTAAGTGAAGAGCTGTCACTGAAGACCGTAATGCTAACCTGTTCCTTCTTGTCTTTATAGGTGTTGCTGAATACTGGATTCAGGATGGTAAGCCTTTTTCCTTAGGCCCAGGATCAGATGCAGAAGACACGATGAGCGTTCTGCTGCAGAGGATGCAGAATAACGCAAAGCAAGATTCATCCATCAGGTGTGGTTTAAATAGCCTCCTGTAGTGCTTAGGTGTCTCCTTCCACAGCCACGCCTAGGTAAGAAAAGAGTTCCTGCTTTCCAGAAGAGTTCCAGTGTTCTGAATCTAGGGAGTGGCTCCTGCCCCACCCAACAGGAAAAGTAGTTCCAAACAGAAGAGGATCAGAGGCTCAACTGGCAGGCAAGTAAGCAGCATGGTCTGCTGCAGGTAAGTCCACCCAAGCATTATGAGCCCGGCGCTTCCAGCGCTGGGACTGGGCATATTTATGAGCCTGGTGCCACTGGCGCCAGGACTGGGTCCAAAAGGTCCCAATTGGGACTGGTTGGCACTCGGAACCTGGGTTATGGATCTGCTTCCAAAGGAGTTGGGAAAACCCTGACCTTTTGGAAGCAGAGATCATGACATCTTGAGATCGAAGTGGTCCTGTAACGGGTCAAGCTAAACGCTGTGCACATGCAGAAGTCTTTGATAGTTTAATGTACACTGAAATTGGTCCGAGCTCGGCTCAGGGAGACTAACTGGGTAAAAGAAAGGGATCTGAGCCCGGCTGAGGGCGATCCGGGGTGAACTGTAAGTCACACGAGAAAGAATATTCTCTGAATATTGTAATAAGGGGATCTGAGCCTGCCTGAGGGGGTGATCCAGGGTGAACACCCAAATTGAATACTTGTAAGAATAAAATACCTTTTGCATCTTGTTTTTGTACATCAGGCCCTCTGAATCAAGAGACTTAAGAATTAAAGAGACTTGCACACAGAAGGTCCGGATGCTGGTAATGGAACTTTATCCTTGGGCCGCAGATGTTACACTCACAAAGCGCTGGTCCCTTTGATCTAGAAGCCGGCTCTGTGGCTCCATTCGGAATGGTACCTTCAAGATGGTGGATCGCAGTACGAACGGTTCCGCTATCACCGTTCCAGTCCTCTCACGTTCGCCAGAGGTACGGCGTACCGCTCACGTGACTCTTCATAGGACACAGAGACTTCCAGCTCTTCGCGGATGCTCCGTGAGTTCGCAACTAGGCAATCTCAAATCTTCAGCAGAAACCTCTTACCTCTGACCATTACTAACCCCTCTTCTCTTAACTTTCCAGATTCTCTTTTCAGCATTCTTTGTTGACACAAATCCCCCGGATTCATCCTGCGTCTCATCCTGAAACGCTGCCTTTGAGTTCTCGAGTTACTGCATTCTGGGTAAAAATAAATACTCCCGTCCAAGTCCCTTTCTGAATCTTTCTTCAGGTATTGTAGGATTTGATTCTATGGGCTTACTCACCTTTACTTCCTTCTGACAGACTTGTGTTCCAGTCGCCCTCTCCGTGTCTCATATTCTCAGCTTCTCTCCTGGTATTTACAATCCGGCTGGTTAAGAGGTAGTGGGAATTAGTCTCTTTCCTGTTTTCCCCATTCCCCTTCCTATACTTCTGCTATTCATCACTTCGCTTCTCATTTCTTCCCTCTCCAGAAGCAGTCTTCCGATACTTTACGCCACGATCGAATTGGCGTCATCAGCCTGCGAACCTCACTCCAATCTTCGGATCCTGCGCTCGACCAGGGTTTTCTTCCCCAAAGGGTTTCCCTGACTGGCGCGTACCTCTCACTCTGGGTTTCCCTACCGGTTGAGAGGTTGACGCGTTGGTCGGGGAGATTCTTGAGTTCAGCATTTGCTTCCCGTTGAACATATCAGTCTGCTCAGGTAAGACCTCCAGACCTATTTAATCGGGGGTTCTTAAAGATCCATTGAACCTAGTCTAAGAATCTAGTATTCTGTAACAGCAGAAGCCAGAGTGTGTGGCTGAAAACGTGGGGAAGGGAGGCCAACGGCCCGAACATCCTAAAATATCATTTTGTGTACACTTCTTTCTTTTTAATGAACACAACACCACCTTATTTGTAAGTTAGTGGTAAGGATTGGCAATAGGTTGTTTAGTATAGGCCCTTTTAGTTTGACAAGACTATTAGTCATTATTATTATTTGATGGCCGTAGCTTGCTCCTATCTGTAGATTTTGGTTTAGATGACAAAGGCAGACACTGTTCCCCATTTGGCGGAACCCTGTGTCGTCGACGTCCAATGCCACTGTGATGGCGTGATCTGACGCCACTTTCCCTTCCTGGAAGAGAGCGGTTGCCTCCATCTTCTTATCGTTGGGGGGGGGTGGGGGGACTCCAGAATTGGTCCCAGCTTGTACCTGTACCACAACTCACTGACGTACCTGGCCAGGATCGCCAGTGCGTTGGCCGCCTTGATAGTGGACGCTGTGGTGTAAATCACCTTCTTCCCCAATCCCCTTGATTCTAACATTCCCTCTGTCCTCATCTTTCTTGATGTCAAGCTGATTGGCCCTAGAGGACCGCGTACCTGTAGTCTTGGTGGATGGTCTTGCAGAGGCCGCCAGTCTGGAGTCCGGAAACTGATGAAATAGCGGCACGAGGAATCAGCCTCTCCACCACCCAAAAAGAGGAACTGGGTGAAGGATGGACCGACCCCCAATGTCATGTTAAGTACTCTCCAGAAAAGCGTGACAAGAGGATTGAAGGCTCAGCTGGGTGACACCACAGTCCAGGTAGAGTTGGTTGTCGAGACCATGAATCTTCCAGGTCCAGTGTAACAGCGAGGTATTTGCAGTTGATAGAGGAGTTCGATTGGTGCAGATGGTTCCAAAGGTTTGCAGGATAAAGTTCGGAGACAGGCAAGACAGGAAGAGTGAGAACAGCTGAAGGCTGGCTGACTCAGGGCAAGACCCAGGTAAGTACTGGAGGTTGGCAGACCCAGGACAGGCCACAGGTAAGGGCTGGAGTCAGGCAGGCCCAAGGTAGGCCACAGGTAAGGGCTGGAGGCAGGCTGGCCCAGGACAGGCCACAGGTAAGGGCTGGAGGTAGGCTAGCCCAGGACAGGCCACAGGTAAGGGCTGGAGGCAGACTGACCCAGGACAGGCCACAGGTAAGGGCTGGAGGCAGACTGACCCAGGACAGGCCACAGGTAAGGGCTGGAGGCAGGCTGACCCAGGACAGGCCACAGGTAAGGGCTGGAGGTAGGCTGGCCCAGGACAGGCCACAGGTAAGTGTGGAAGCAGGTTGGCCCAGGACAGGCCACAGGTAAGTGTGGAAGCAGGAACAACGAGGCGAGCAAAGCGAACCGCGTTGAGACGCGACTCGCTGAAACTCGCGGCCTCTTTTATGGGCCGCCGGCGCCCGAGAGGCCTGGGACGCAAGCCGTTCCGTTTCCGGACGCCGGCGGACCCATACCGAGGCTTGGAAAGCAAGCCCCACCAAGGAGGTGAGCCCGGTCCACGGCGCATGCGCGGAACCGAGAGAGAGGTCTTCCGCGCATGCGCCGAAGGCCGCCGGCCCCGTAGCCCGTCGCTCCCCTCCCGGCGAGTCCCCTCCCGGCGAGTCCCCGAAAGCAAACGCGCGGGTAGACTCGCCAGGAGGAAATGGGAGCGGCAGACCCCAGTCTCCCGCGTGACATGACACTATGCCCCCTCCCAGGAAGACCCGGAGCACCAGGTTTCCAGGGAAACCGTACGTAGAACTCACGTACCAGCCGGGGAGCATGCACGTGTTGGCGTGGTTCCCATGTACGATCACAGGCTGGGTACCCCTTCCAGTCAACCAAATAGTGGAGCACCCCTCTACGGTAACGGGCATCACAGATCTCGTGTACCTCAAACTCTGGGACGCCCTGCACTAGAACAGAGGCCGGACGAGGAGAGGTGCGGCCATAAGCATCGGTCACATAGGGCTTCAACAGGGACACGTGAAAAACAGGATGCACATGCCAAGAAGAGGGTAGGCGAAGACGGAAGGCTACGGAGGACAACCGTTTGGTGATAACAAAGGGTCCCAAATAACGAGGGGCCAGTTTGACGGGCAAATTGCGGAGAGGCAAGTTCTTGGAGGACAACCACACCTTGTCACCCTCCTGGAAGTTGGGTTCTGCACTCCTTTTCCTGTCTGCCTGTCTCTTCATCCGATCTTTGGCTTCACTTAAGATCTTGCGTGCCAGTTCTTGTTGGTTCCGAATGTGTAAGACCAGACCATCAGCAGAAGGAACAGTACGAGATGGAACTGGTTGGAAAGGCATCAACCGAGGATGTAAACCAGTGGAACAGAAGAATGGGCTGACTCCGATGGAAGCATGAACGGTGTTGTTGTATGACACCTCGGCCAGATCTAACCCATCTTTCCAATTAGATTGTGTGGCATTGGCAAAACAACGGAGGTACCCTTCCAAGGTCTGATTGGTCCTTTCGGTTAGCCCATTGGTCTGTGGGTGGTAGCCTGAGCTTAGAGCTCTATGTATTCCCAGATGACTACACACCTGTTTCCAGAATGATGAAAGGAACTGGGTTCCTCTATCCGATATGATCTTCTCTGGTAGGCCGTGCAACCGGTAGATGTTATGCAGAAATGCCGAAGCCATTTGAGTAGCTGTAGCGATCTTCCGGAATGGGATGAAATGGGCCAGTTTGGTGAAGCTGTCCACAACCACCATTATACAGGTGTACCCTTCCGATGGAGGCAAATCCACAATGAAATCGGTAGCGATTGTATGCCATGGATAGGGAGCTATTTCGGTGGGCATTAACAAACCCAATGGTCGTTTTCTGGGAACCTTGCACTGGGCACATATTGGACAGCTGTCGATGTACTTCTGGATCTCAGTCGCCCAACCAGGCCACCAGAATTGTCGGGATATCATCTCTCGAGTGGCTCTGACCCCACGATGTCCTCCTATGGGTGAATCATGGAATCCGTGTAGAATGCCCCTTCTAACGGCTCCTCTGGGTATGTAGAGTCTTTTATGAAAAAACAACAGTCCCTCTCGTTCTGAAACTGATTGCTGACTAAGAAGGGTCGTTCTTTCGGGATCCAACCGAGTAGCTTCCGCGATGGACTTAAGGTGAGAGGACAAGGCCAGCAGAAAATGGCGAGGAGAAATCAGTGGAAGTTCTGGGCAATGCGTTCCATCTGCATTTTCCAGAGACCTGGAGAGAGCATCTGCCTTTATATTGGAAGTTCCCGGGATATAAGTAACATGGAACTCGAACGGAGAGAAGAAGAAGGCCCACCGGGCTTGACGAGGAGTCCGACATTGCAGGGAGCGAAGATATTGCAGATTGCGATGGTCTGTTCGCACCTCCACAGGAAAGCGAGCTCCGAGGAGAAAATGTCTCCATTCCTCGAATGCGGTCTTGATGGCCAACAGTTCCTTTTCAATCACCGCGTAGTTTCGTTCGCTGGGACTCAACTTGCGAGAATAATAGGCAACTGGATGTTCCACTAACGTGGCTGGATCTTTCTGGAGAAGGACTGCTCATACCGCGAAGCTGGAAGCATCGGCCTCTACGATGTAGGGCAACTCTTCCTGGGGATGGCGCAGGATCGGGGCAGCCATAAAGGCTGATTTCAATACGTCAAATGCCTGGGAAGCCACGGGATCCCATTCGAAAGCGATCTTGCTGCTAGTTAGTCTGGTGAGAGGCGCTGAGATCTGCGAGTAGTGTGGAATAAAGCGCCTGTAGAAGTTTGCGAACCCCAAAAAGCGTTGGAGAGCCTTGATATCGTGTGGACGTTTCCATTCTTGTATGGCTCGAATCTTCTTGGGATCCATCCCAACTCCTTCTTGATTGATAACAAATCCCAAGAACTCAATGCTGGGTTGGTGAAAGCTACATTTCTCTGCCTTGGCGAACAGATTGTTGATGGACAGCCGATGAAGGACCTCACGAACGTGTTCCACATGCTCCTCCAAGGATTTGGAGAATATCAGAATGTCGTCCAGATAAACCCAAACGGATAATCCTAACAGGTCACCAAAGATGAGGTCCATGAATCGTTGAAAAACAGCGGGGGCATTACATAGGCCGAAAGGCATAACCCTGTATTCGAAATGCCCAAAAGATGTCTTGAAAGCTGTCTTCCACTCGTCCCCACTCCTGATGCGCACCAAATGATAAGCTCCGCGGAGGTCCAATTTGGAGAAGATTCGTGCAGTATGCAGGGTTTCAAGGATACTGCGAATTAATGGTAAAGGGTACCGGTCCTTGGCTGTTATATCATTCAACTGACGATAGTCGACACAGGGTCTCAATGTGCCTTCTTTTTTCTTTACAAAAAACAGGGGAAACCCTGCAGGTGACTTTGATGGTGCAATGTACCCTTTTTCTAGACTCTCGGACAGATACTCCTGAAGAACTTGCTTCTCGTCACGGGTCAACGCGTACAACTTCCCATGGGGTATAACGTGGTCCGGTAGCAGGTCAATGGTGCAATCAAAGGACCGGTGTGGAGGAAGGGATATGTTGCCGGGTTCAGAAAAAACCTGTTTGAATTCGGAATATACCTGTGGGACCAGAGACGTGGAACATAGATGAACCCCATTGTTGTCCGTCTTTAGAGAAGTTGAAACGGTCATGGTGGAAACCGGTAACTTGCATCCTTGAGCGCACCTTTCGGATGAAAAGGTTAAGGTCTGGGTTCTCCAGTCTATCAAAGGATTGTGATGTTGTAACCATGGTAATCCCAAGACCATCTTGTAGTTAGGTGACTTAATAACATCAAAGGCAAGTTCCTCGTAATGATCAGTAATCTGAAGAGCCAGTCCGACCGTGAACTGACTAATGGGTCCTGAAGACAAGGGAGTACCATCAATAAGCTCCACCGGTAGAGGTGTAGGTCTGGAAATGAGTGGTATCTTATGTCTGGAGACGAATGTTTCGTCGATATAGTTGCCGGAGGCCCCACAGTCCAGTAGACCGGATACGTCCAGGTCTTTGTCTGGTATTTTAATCCGGACCTTTAGGGTCTGTAACACCGCTGGTTGCATGGGCCGATGGATGGAACAAATAACCGAAGGGTCTGAGGAAGAGATGGGACCTGTCGTTGCCCTTCCTGTATACGACAGGTCTCCTAGTTTCCCAACTTCTTCTTTTGCGGACGTAAAGAACACGTACTCAAATAATGCCCAGCCGCTCCACAGTAAAGACACAAACGCAAAGACCTCCTTCGTTTCTTCTCTTCTTCCGACAAAGGCCCTCTCATGGCTCCCACTTGCATGGGCTCAGGTCCGGACTCGGTTGACCAAAACGAACCAGCGGGTGAGTTGGTCGTCCGGGGACCGCTTCTGTCAAGCCGACGTCTCTCAGCCTTTCGTTCGGTTAACTTTTGGTCAATACGGAGTACTTGATCAATCAAGAGTTGAAGGCTCTCTGGTTCGGGGATGTGGAGTAACTCGTCCTTGTACTCCTCTCTCAGGCCTCGACGAAACAGAGTCTTTTGTGTAATTTCGGGCCACTGAGAGTCAGTAGCCAAAAGTCGGAAGCGGCTGATGTAGGTGATGATGTCATTGCTTCCCTGTTTGTAGTCCATCAATTGATTCTGTGCGACGGAAGCCAGGTTAGGCGTCTGGAATACCTCCAGGAAGGCCTTTTCAAAGGCAGCAAAGTCATTCAAAATAGGACTGTTCGTAACCACAAACGGAGTTGCCCAAGCTAATGCGTTCCCAGTTAGGTTCCCCAAGATATAGCCAATCTTGGCCCTATCGTTGTTGAAGTGGGTAGACCTGAAGAGAAAGTGTATCCTACAGTGGTTACAAAACTCCGCCACCCGTCTAGGATCTCCGTCGAATTTGATGGGTGTTGTGTGAGCCAATGGTCCCTCTATTTGAGAAGAACTGGGTGCTCCTTGTGTTATCAATTGACGCAATGTTTGATTCTCTTGATGCAGGGCGGTCATCTCGGCTCTGAGTGCTAGCAACTCGTTCCTCATATCTTGTGATTCATCCATCTCTGAATCAGAAGGCAGGCGTCTCAATCTGTCAAGCTGATTGGCCCTAGAGGACCGCGTACCTGTAGTCTTGGTGGATGGTCTTGCAGAGGCCGCCAGTCTGGAGTCCGGAAACTGATGAAATAGCGGCACGAGGAATCAGCCTCTCCACCACCCAAAAAGAGGAACTGGGTGAAGGATGGACCGACCCCCAATGTCACGTTAAGTACTCTCCAGAAAAGCGTGACAAGAGGATTGAAGGCTCAGCTGGGTGACACCACAGTCCAGGTAGAGTTGGTTGTCGAGACCATGAATCTTCCAGGTCCAGTGTAACAGCGAGGTATTTGCAGTTGATAGAGGAGTTCGATTGGTGCAGATGGTTCCAAAGGTTTGCAGGATAAAGTTCGGAGACAGGCAAGACAGGAAGAGTGAGAACAGCTGAAGGCTGGCTGACTCAGGGCAAGACCCAGGTAAGTACTGGAGGTTGGCAGACCCAGGACAGGCCACAGGTAAGGGCTGGAGTCAGGCAGGCCCAAGGTAGGCCACAGGTAAGGGCTGGAGGCAGGCTGGCCCAGGACAGGCCACAGGTAAGGGCTGGAGGTAGGCTAGCCCAGGACAGGCCACAGGTAAGGGCTGGAGGCAGACTGACCCAGGACAGGCCACAGGTAAGGGCTGGAGGCAGACTGACCCAGGACAGGCCACAGGTAAGGGCTGGAGGCAGGCTGACCCAGGACAGGCCACAGGTAAGGGCTGGAGGCAGGCTGACTCAGGACAGGCCACAGGTAAGGGCTGGAGGTAGGCTGGCCCAGGACAGGCCACAGGTAAGTGTGGAAGCAGGTTGGCCCAGGACAGGCCACAGGTAAGTGTGGAAGCAGGAACAACGAGGCGAGCAAAGCGAACCGCGTTGAGACGCGACTCGCTGAAACTCGCGGCCTCTTTTATGGGCCGCCGGCGCCCGAGAGGCCTGGGACGCAAGCCGTTCTGTTTCCGGACGCCGGCGGACCCATAACGAGGCTTGGAAAGCAAGCCCCACCAAGGAGGTGAGCCCGGTCCACGGCGCATGCGCGGAACCGAGAGAGAGGTCTTCCGCGCATGCGCCGAAGGCCGCCGGCCCCGTAGCCCGTCGCTCCCCTCCCGGCGAGTCCCCTCCCGGCGAGTCCCCGAAAGCAAACGCGCGGGTAGACTCGCCAGGAGGAAATGGGAGCGGCAGACCCCAGTCTCCCGCGTGACATGACACTTGATCTCTCTTCTGCCTTCGACACGGTCAACCACACCATCCTGCTCAACCGTCTCCGTGATAATCTGGGTATGACTGATCAGGCTCTGGCCTGGCTGACCTCTTTCCTCTCTGATCGACCCTCCCAGGTCCAACTGGGGTCTTTCCTATCATCTATCTTCCTCTCCACCTGTGGGGTTCCCCAGGGGTTTAACCTCTCACCCTGGCTTTTCAACCAATACCTGGCAACTCTCGCTCACTGCATTGCCGTTTTCTGCTCAAATTTCCAGTGCTACGCTGATGACACAACTCATTTTCCGGCTGCCCTCGGCCACCTCCTCTCCCTCTCTCATCTCTGACTGCCTAACTGCCATTCAAAAGTGGTGTGCCGCCAATGATCTTTGTCTGAATGCCAGCAAGACGGAGATCCTCCTCATCGGCACACCATCTCCATCCTTTTCCCTCACTCTCTGGCCGGCCTCCCTTGGCCCTCCTCCTACCCCTAGCTGCGAGGCTAAGAACCTTGGCGTCATCTTTGACTCCACACTTTCCTTCTCGGCCCATAGCTCTGATGTCTCTAAAAAGTCAAACTTCCGACTGCACCTCCTCAGAGGTATTCTGCCTTTCCTCTCCTTCCCCCAGAAGCTCATGGTATCCCAAGCTCTGGTTCTCTCTAGCTTGGACTATTGTAACAGCCTCTTTCTAAATCTACCTGCCTCTACTCTTCACCCTCTACAACTTATCCAGAACAGGACTGCGAGACTTGTCCTTGGCCTCAAGCCATGGGATTGTATCTCTCCATTGGCTCCCAGTGGATGCAAGGATTACATTCAAAACCCTCTGCATTGTCCACAAGGCTTTCTGGGGCCTGGGTCCAAAATACCTTCAGCTATCCCTCCGCAAATACCTCCCCTCTCGAGCTCTTCGCTCCTCTGCCTCCAACTCCCTCAGGGTCAGTCGTTTTTCAAAGAAACGAGCTGGGGGTAGATCTCTATCTTCGGCTGGGGCCTCCTTCTGGAACAGCCTCCCTGCCACTTTAAAACTTGAGGAGAACCATCTCCGGTTCCAGAAGTACCTCAAAACCTTCCTGTTTGCTTCTGCCTTCGCTCCCCTTCTCCCCTGCTGATCTGCTCTCTTGGCACTGTGCACCTGGCCACCCTCTGTCCCCTGGGCCCAGGTACTTGCTCACCCTGCCACCTTCCTGCACTGCCTCCTGGCCACCCCTTGCACTCGGGACTGTATCTGTACCCATACAGCCCCTCCACATGTTTCTTCTTTTTCTGCACTTATTCAGACTTATCCAGTCTGCTGCCTAAAACACAGCACTTGCCACTTGCTGGCTGCACTACCACAGTTTGCCTCAATTTTCTATTTATTTTATTTATCTGCGCTCCTCGACTTCTGTACTTTCCACTCTCCCCCTTCCATGCACTTTTTCCCTTTTCCCTTTTCCATGCACTTGCGTGCTCTCAATGTCACTGGGCCTAGTAAGATCGTTTTTATGTTGTGCTGTGTTCTCCCTTGTTCCCCTCCCTTGCCTAGTCGCGCTCTGAAACACTTGTGTAAGAGCGCGATACAAATAAAATATCATATATCAATGCGTCCATTCTTTTCCCCTCGCTGTCCGCAGGGACCGAAGACAACGAGGACGGCCGCCGATACCACCGAATCTGGCGATGGCTGCGACCTTAGACACTTGGGTGCGGAGTCCGGCAGACTAAATTTCTTCTCCAGCCTATCCAGCTTGGCTGGAGCCGTGCAAGTGTTCTTCATGAGGGCTAGGCCCTCCTCCCAAGCATCGTCCAGGAAGAGCGCCACCATGATAATCTTCCTCTTGCGCCTTTGATACAAGAACTCCTCCTTCTTAGTTTCCTCGGGCACCAGCTGCAATAGCTCGGAGGCCCTGGCGATCCTGAAGTGGAACGATCCCACCTCATCCGTGGGATACCCTGTGTGGAGCATCCACATGTGGCGATTCTCGGTCCGCTGCAACGATGTCTTTATCATTATCCGTCGTCGTGGCTGGGTCCGTTCCCATACCCGTGTCTCTGTCTGCTGGGGGAGAAGGGACCCGACGTGGCGGAGGAGGTAGAAATGGGGGCGTCGACAATTAATATTTATGAGCATGTTAATCCATGCCAGACCCCATGCCGGAGAACCATCTTTTCATGCAAAACAAAGTCAAATGCTTTTTTTGGCAACTTAGAAGAACAAGGGCTAAGGTGCTGGTGAACATGTTTACCTCGACAACAGCCTGCTCCCTCTCCAAAAAACATTCAAGTGGTTTGGTGGGATTATTGTGAGTCATGACCTGTGGGCTTACCATTATAGCATATCCCAATGTCAATTTTCATTACAGAAACATTTAGAAAAGTATAGTTTTCTACACGCAAAAAATGTACATTGTCACCACATGTCTAAGGGTCTCAACAATTGTAGATTTCTTACAGAATCTGCATGACATGAGTGCTCTGGGGATGTTACTGAACGCCCCCAAGTTTTACCCTGTGGGTGTTCATTTGAATCTCAAGCGCACATAGTGAGTATATGGCACATCAGAGAACCTTTTAGAATGAAGTAGGATGATATTTCGATATTTCTCCATTTTGTTGATATGCAAATACAATTTGGCATCAATATACATAACCAGAGGTGTACCCAGGGCGTCCCAGAAATGAACAGCAGGGAACAGCCTGCCCTGCTTGCCACTCTGCTCCATGGCCCAGGAGTTTAAAAATTATAAAGCAGCTTCAGCTGCATCAAAGGCTGGTGCTGGGCTGGGTTGAACTCCACCTGCACCTCCCAAACAGGGAAAAGCCTGCCCCGCTTGCCACTCCACTAATACAATTTATATTTCCTAGTACTCTCACCCTTGGAGATCCAGTCCATAGTGTACAGGCGTTTTTTCCACATTATATGAAAAGACTATCAGTATTTCTGCAGCAGAATTAATGGATTCCAACAGTGAATCTCCAAAGAAGGTTTAAAAAATTCTCCATAAGTAGAGTTCTCCTTGGCAAAGTTAAATGCACCAAATAACGACAGATCAGGAGGGCTTAGAATCTTCTTATATAAGGAAAGGTGTTTCCAATTTGCCATAGCCGAAAGCGACACCAAACCTTGTGCATATTTTACGACCACAATTGGCACAAAATGTGTCAAACTGAGGACACATCTCCAGAATAGTCCCTCGAGTTTGTCCCAAAAATCATCTGATAAGGGCCCCATTACCTCAGATCCATAGGTAAGAATAGGCAGCACCTTAGATTACATTTTTCTTTGGACTTGCATTAAAGAAAATCATCTGTATTGGATATCAATTCGCTTAGCTTGACTCGCTAGCATAATACATTTGTCACTGAGCTTCATATAAAAGGCTAACGTCTTATTTTTGGAGAAGATGGAGAAACCCAAATAACTACAAGTCTCGTCCACTGCAGGCAGAGAATTAGACAACTTCCAAGTAAATCTATGGATACTTCTCGACTTTTCCGGATTAATTTTAAGGTAATTATTCTTTACATAACCTTCAAGTGCATTCAACAGGCGTTGCAGGCCTACCGGAGTATCATCTAAAAGGTATAAATCATCCCCATAGGCCAACCAACTAACTGGCTTGTTTCCCATTTTAGGAGAGAATGCTCTTACAGGAGAGGGGGCATTGCCAATACTCGAGATGAACATGTTAAAAAGAAACTGAGCCAGGACACACCCTGGCCTTAAACCCACATACGTGGACACCGGTTTGGATAAGATACCTTGTGCATTCAACCCGATTTATACCTGTGTGTCGGTGTGAAGATAACATAGGATATTTAAAAGGGAGCTAGTGCAACCCCAATCATGAAGTTTTGACCACAAAAGAGATCTATTAACAAAGATGAAAGCCACATAGATGGGTTGCTTTTTTGCCCATGCCCTCCTTTGTAGCAAAGACAGGAGCAATCCATTTAAAGTGGTACCCAAATGCTTCTTAAACCCTGACTGATACTCATCATACACCCCAATGGAAAGAGCCCAAACTTCTAGATTTTCAAAAGTATAGTCAAAAGGATTTGCTAGTGACGTCTAACAAGACTATTGGGCGATAGATTTTAAGTAACTTTCTAACACTTTTTGGTAGATTGGGACTATATGAGATAATTTTCAAGAAGATGGATTTTTATTTATTTTATTTTATTGTACATTTGTAAGGCACTTATACATCAAGTAAATTGTGTTTCAAAGCCCCACCAGGGCAAAAGGGAGGGAACATGGGAATGAAAAGCAAATATAACAATGAAAGATAGAGGCAGAACTACTAAGCCTTGTGAGCATTCAGAACATGAAAGTGCAGAGAGACAGAGAGAGAGAAGGGATGAGGAGTGGGGGATAAGTGCTAGGTGTACCAAAGAGGGAAGTGCTAGGGAGTGAGCTGCTCTAAGTGCCTAGTTGAAAGTGGTCAGCTGCCACTAACTAAGTAAGTGCAGACCTGTGGTCGCATAGGCCAGTGGGTACCAAGTCAAGTGATGGGATCGGGCGGAAGCTGAAGGCAATTGGGTGTGGGAGGCCAGTACCCAGGAGGACACATAAGGGCCCTGGTTAACAATCCAAGCAACTGTGGGTTTAGCAGAGGAGAGAGGAAGGGAAGGAGGAAGTGAAAAGGAAAGTCTTGAGGAGCTTCTGGAATTTGAGGAGATCCGGCTCAAGACTAAGAGGAAGGGGAAGGCTGTTACATATAAGGGAGCCTGCCGAGTAAAGAGATTGACCACCAGCTGGCTGTTTAGCGAAGCGCTTCACACAGAGAGTTGGTGCCGGAGGAACGTAGATATCTGGAGGGAGCGTATTTAGTGAGAGCCAGTTGCAGATAGCGTGATCCCCGGCCCCAGACAGCCTGATGGATGATGCAGAGGAATTTGAATTTGATCCTTGCAGCAACCGGGAGCCAGTAGAGAGATTTAAGGGCTGGAGAGATGCAGTCCCTGGACTTCAGACCAAGGATAAGTCTTGCAGCCCTATTTTGGATTAGCTGGAGGGGTCGTAGAGAAGATGAGGGTAGATTAAGGAAAAGGCTATTTCAGTAATCTAGCCTGGAGAGAACCAGAGCTCTAGAGACATAGAGCTTCTGGGGGAAAGTGAGGAAAGGAAGAATTCCCTTGAGGAGGTGGAGTTAAAAGTGGGCCTTCTTGACAAGGTCCTGAATGTGAGGGAGGAAGGAAAGAGAGAAGTCGTTCTGGCTTCAGATGAAGGAGAAGGGGCGGAGCCCATAGAAGATAGGCAGAGTGAGGGGAAGAAAGAGGGAACAGGGGTCCCAATAGGAAGGATCTCAGTCTTGCTGGCATTGAGGCAGAGATCATTGGAAGTACACCAGGACTGGATGGCAGATAGGCAGTCAGGAATGATGGAGGAAGTAAGGAGTGTGTCAGGGGTAAGTTTGAAGAAGAGTTGTGTGTCAACTGCATAACACTGGAAGTTGGGGGAGAAGGTGGAAATGAGGTGTGCAAGCGGAGCAAGATCGGTGTTAAAGAGCCAGGGAGAAAGGTTGGAGCCCTGGGAGATGCCACAGGTCGAGATAAAGGTGGGGAAAGAGGCCAGAATAACCTGGGACGGACGGTCATTGAAGAAGGAGGTCAACCGGTACAGCGCTCGCTCCGAGATACCTAGGGTATAGTTGAGCTGTTCTATGAGGATGGAGTGGTTGATCGAGTCAAATGCAGAGAAGAGATCAAGTAGAATGAGAACAGCTGGAACTTCGAACCTTAATGGATTGAACAATCCAAAAAAGAAACTGAAGGTGATGATGTATTTAAAAGAGATGAAAAGTGATATTTGTTTTATTCAGGAAACTCATCTTCTTCGGGACGAAATTGAGACCCTGAGGAAGGGTTGGGTTGGGAGGGTGTATTGCTCCTCATTTTCCACACGCTCAAGAGGTGTGGCAATTTTGATTCGGAGAAATGTTCCAAAAAATGTGATGAGAGAGTTGTCAGAACGAGAGGGGAGAATGGTGGCATTACTGGTTAATATTCAGGGATGCATTGTGGCATTATGTAATATTTATGCCACATCTGTGGATGATGGGTCATTTTACAGGAATGTAGCTCAATCTTTACAAGATTTGGGTACGGATAATATAATTTTAGGTGGTGATTTTAATACTGTTTTCAACAAGGATTTGGATAGAAGTGTATCTATGAATAGTAAGCAGACTGATCGTCATTATCTATCCTTGAGAAATCTACTTGAGGAACATGCACTAAAGGATTGTTGGAGGATGACACGCCCAACGACCAGAGAATATAGTTTTTACTCGGGCGCACACTCGGTTTATTCTAGACTTGATATGTTACTGACAGCAGGGAAAATGACAGCGAACCATATAATGAGTGAAATAGGCAACATTCTGATAACAGAACATGCGCATGTGAAAATGGGCATTAAATTGGTTTGTGACAAACAAAAACAATATACTTGGAGGATGCACAATGCATTCTTACAAATGGATGGGGAATTGGAGAAATTGAAAACAGAAATTGATTTTTTCGTGTCAGAGAACCACAAGGGCGATCTGAAACCGGAAATTGTATGGGAAGCTTTCAAATGTACCATGCAGGGTTATTTGATTAATCTAACGTGTGGATTGAATAAGAAACATGCTAATGGACAGAAGGAACTTGAAATGAAAATTGGGGATTTTTCTTGGAAACTAATGGCCCACCCATGTGACACGGATGGTAATACTGAATTGCTGAAACTGACCAGAGAACTTAACAATATAATTGAGGAAAGGACGGAACGGAAATACAATAACCAGAAATGTGTGTATTTTGAGAAAGGAGAGAAATGTGACAGATGGCTAGCCTATAGGCTGAAGAAGAGGGTGTCGGAACGCTCAATTACATCCATTCAAGATAAAGATGGACGGGTCACCTTTCATCCAAAAGAGATTAACAACATTTTTCGAGACTATTATGTAAATTTGTACAAGAGTGAAACTGGTGCACCCGTTGGGAGCGGTGACTTTCTTGAGAAGGCGAAGCTTATTAAACTTACAGATCATGACTCGCATGTTACTTGAGGAGGATTTGACATTGGATTAGATCAAAAGGGCTATCAACAGATTAAATGTAGGGATGTCACCATGACCGGACGGCTTTCCGGTGGAATTCTACAAACTATTGCCAGATTCGGCCCTGGAATTACTAAAGGATGAGTATGTGGCCTCTTTGGCTAATGGCCTACTGCCAACTTCGACTAGACACGCCATGATATCTGTCTTTCCTAAGAAGGGGAGACATGAAACGCTTCCCGGGAGCTATAGGCCGATTAGCCTTATTAACACGGACAATAAAATTCTGGCAAAAGTCTTGGCCATTAGACTGGAGAATCTTCTGCCGAACTTGATCAATGAGAATCAATCGGGTTTTGTGAAAGGAAGGAAGACATCCAGCAACATCAGAAGGCTGTTCCATACGATTGAAAAGGCGACTGATCAATTAGATCAATTAGATGATTCTGCTATTTTTTCATTGGATGTAGAGAAAGTTTTCGATCGAGTGGATTGGGACTTCCTCTTTTTAGTCCTTGGGATTTGGAGTGAATTACAGGTCATGGATTAAACTATAATATTCAGAACCGACAGCTGATGTCAATACCAACGGTAGGCGCTCTGATCCTTTCCGACTGGAAAGAGGGACAAGACAAGGGTGTCCTCTTTCCCCATTGTTCTTTGTTCTGGCAATTGAACCTCTAGCGGCTGTCATTAGAAATTAATTTAATATACATGGAGTGTCATGTTGGGGATTACAGCAAAAATTATGGTTGTTTGCTGATGACATTCTTCTGGTTCTGCGGGACTTGGATCAATCATTTCCGACTCTAATGGAAGTGTTAACATTATTTAACACTTTCTCTGGCTATAAAGTAAACTGGACCAAGTCAGAAGTAATGCCACTGGTTCTTAACTGTAGTAAACAATATATAACTGGTCTGGGGTTTAGGTGGTGCCCGGATAAGATGTTATATCTTGGGATCTGGATCACTTCGAAGATCAGTGATTTGGTGAGAGTGAACATGAGTGTGATTAATTTGACTTTTAAAAATGATTTGGAGGGTTGGGGTTTATTGAATCTTTCACTATGGGGAAAGGTCAATGCTTTAAAGATGATCTCCGCCCCTAAGATCAATTATATCTTGGGTATGATCCCACTAAATATTGATGCTCTTTACTGGAAGGAATTGGACAGGCTTATACAAGGGTTTTTATGGGACAAGAAAACACCAAGATTAAGTTTGTGGAAACTACAATTACCATTGGAGAAAGGTGGACTAGGAGTATCAAACTTTAGGGCCTATCATCTAGCCTTTAATTGTGATTTTATAGTTGATTTCTTGGCGCCGAATCCTGATGAAAGGGCTATGGCGGAGGCGAATTTTAATGGTCCTTTGTCACCAATGGCGTTATTGACCACATAATCTAAAGCAAGAAGCATGAGAGATCCGTTGACTGTTTAAGAAATTCCTGGAAGAAACTGACTGGCTTGCTAGTTGTGAATGCATACAAAGATCCTGGTGCATCGTAATGGATGAATCCTTCTATTAAATTGGATAGCAAAATGTTATTCTGGCCTGAATGGTTTTTGGGTGGCTTCAGCTGGATTGATGACCTCTTTAACGAGGGGAAACGGAAGAGTGCTAGAGACTTACAAAATAATTTAATATTCAACATTTTAGATTTTCAGATTACAGGAAATTGAAGGTTGCTGTTGGTGAGATTAATTTCCAGGCTAGGTTAAATTTGGATATTCCTACGGGTAAATCACTGGTGGGTGAGGGCGGCTTAGCTAGGCGGGTATACAAACAGATTGTGCATGAATACAATGGGAATGATTTGCTGAGGAATGAATGGAGTCGAAGAATTGCAGAAATCAGCAAATACAGGGGCAAGAGAGACAATATTGTCCTTAATGGTTCTGGAGGAATAGGGAGAGACCTGTTAGGAGGAGGCATACATGGAGTGGACAACTCTGGTGACCTTATCAGGTGTGATAGGAGAAAAGGAGGAGAGAAAAGCAGAGGGGGAGATGGGAGGCCATAGGAGGCAGGGGGTGGGGGAAGGGGAGAGGGACGCCAGGGTACTCAGGATGTCCTGAGTTTTTGCAGTGAAGTGTGTGGCCTGTACGTTGCAGAGGGCCTGGGAGGGAAGAGGTAAGGAGGAGACTGCAGAAGGGGTGGCTACTTCCTTGCAGATTGTAAAGAGTTCAGCCGTGTTGTTGGATGCACCAGAGATGCGAGCCTGGATGTGGGCCTTTTTCTTAGAGTGGATGGAGAGTCAGTATTGCCTTTGGAGCAGGCGACAGGCCAGTTTGTCAGAGGGTGAGCCAGAGGTCTGCCACTTCCATTCCACAGCTCTGCACTTGGGATTCAGGGCTGCAAGTTTGGAGTCATAGCAGGTGTTACGCTTGGAGGCATGTTTCAGGCGGATCCTCATGACTGGGGCAAGAATGTCAAAGGTATTAGTGATGGCAAGATGGAGGTTTCTGAGAGCAGAGTCAGAAGTGGCGTATGCAGTGGGGAGAGATGGGTGGATGAAGGTAGATGTGAAGGCAGCAGCTGACACTCGTTTCATCAGACGGATGTTTGTGAACGAGGTTGGCAGAGCTGGTGGAGGTGCGGTCAGAGGGCAGAGAGGACCCAGGTGAGAGGAGAGAATGGTCTGACCAGTAGAGTGGGGTGATCAGTGGGGGGAGAGTGAAAGATAAGTGTGGATGAAGGTATCAAGAGTATGTCCAGCCAAGTGGGTAGGACCAGAAGGGAGAATGGTGAGGCAGAGCGAGGTGCATAGGCTACGGAAGAGAGTGGTAGCCGTGATTGAGGAGTAAAGGTGGATGCTGAAGTCACCCAGGTGAAGGAGTTTAGAGATGGTTGTGAGGAGAGAGGCAGAAAAATCAGCCCATTCAGAGAAGAACAGGGTATTAAAGCCAGGTGGCCTGTAGATAGTGGAAATGGTCAGAGAGGAGTTGGGAGAGATGACCAGCTTGAAAACCAGGTTCTCGAAGGAAGAGTAAGGCTGGGTGAGTATGAGGGAAGAAGGGACCCACTCAGGGAAGATCAGTACAACCTCACCGCGAGCATAGTTAGGGCGAGGTTTGGTGATGATCTTATAGCCATCAGGGAGTCAAAAGCAGTGACTGAGCTGGCATTCAACCACGTCTCAGTAATAGCAAGGATATCGAGGTCAAGGTCTTCAAGGAGGAGGCAGATGTCTGCAGAGTGTTTGATGGCAGAATGAGCATTAAGCAGAGGAGTACAGGGGCGTGTTACACCAGTCGGAGAGGGGCGGGGCAGAGAGAGTGGAAGAATGAGTAGCAGGTGTGGGGAGGAAGTTACTGAGGGATGGCAGGCGCAAGTCGAAGAGGAGGAGGTTGGTTTGAAGACCCTAAACCAAGATAGTCCCAGTGTGATAGACATTAATGATACACCTGGATGATGCAAGGCCCACCAAGAGTACTTCCCCTCTAGTGCCATCGTTAATGGGTGAAGATGTGAGAGGAGAGAGAGTAGAGATGAGATGAGGAGTCCAAAGATCTAGAGAAGGGACAGAAAAGAGGATATCAGTGAAGATCTGTCTGTAAGTTGCGCTGGCATAGGCGTCTGCGATAGGTAGGCCAGGGTTAGTGGTCAGGATGTCTTTTTTTAAGCTTTTTCTTCCGGACTTTGTGAGAGAGGGAGGATAGGTCATAGTAAAGGAATTAGAAAAGATAGGTGAGATGGTGAGTGCCATAGGGGTGGGGGAGGAGGGGAGGATGAAAGAGGAGGGACAGTACGAGCACAAACTCACCAGGCGGCCTAATAGACAAGGGAAGCAAGAAAACAGATCCACTGGGAATGCTTTAGCACCACAGATGGGTGCAAAGATATAGAAAAACACACAGGCTTCGAATTTGCACAAGAGACACAAAATGCAATACAAAATGCGGTACATCGATGTGAAATAAACATACCAGGTTTCAAATTTCAAATGATCCCTAAGCTGGCTAACTCCCACCCCCATGCGCCAAACCCTACCACCTGGCTGTTGCCCTACACACCTACATCCAACGACAGTACGTGACAATTGTACTAAGAACTTGTCTTGCTCGCTCACGGCTGCACACCTCTCTCAAGCCATACTGTGATTCAATGCAGTTACACTGCTTGCACCGCTATATGCTTATTTGAATGCCCCTTATTGCCTAAACACTGCATTTTGCCCCATTTTGTGATATTGGAACCTAGGCAGGTTGCCACTGCTATTTATTGCCTAAACACTGCATTTTGCCCCATTTTGTGATATTGGAATCTAGGCAGGTTGCCACTGCTATTTATTGCCTAAACACTGCATTTTGCCCCATTTTGTGATATTGGAATCTAGGCAGATTGCCACTGCTATTTATTGCGTAAACACTGCATTTTGCCCCATTTTGTGATATTGGAATCTAGGCAGGTTGCCACTGCTATTTATTGCCTAAACACTGCATTTTGCCCCATTTTGTGATATTGCAATCTAGGCAGGTTGCCACTGCTATTTATTGCCTAAACACTGCATTTTTCCCCATTTTGTGATATTGGAATCTAGGCAGGTTGCCACTGCTATTTTCCTATGTACTCTCTGCCCGTCCTCACCTGCTTAATTAGCACGCTACTCACCTTTATGACCACACCACACCCTTCTACATTAAAGCACCCCCACCACTATCAAATCAGCCCGCACCATCGAATACACCCGATGGACCCCCTGCCCAAGCCCTCACACACTCCAAATAACACAGCACTAATGATACCTAACCTCAACCTCAGACTAGACAGACTCAGAGCCCGCACCATCCCTATCCACCACCATGCCACTCCTACACACATACCACACAGAAACTGCAGACTTAGCTCACGCACCTCTAAAGTGCACACACTCCACATCCATGATAACACATCCATATGCCACAAATTTAAACACACACTTACTACACCGAGCGGTAACTCCTACTCTCAATGTACCACTGTACCTAAAGCAGACACCCACACCATACCTTCAAAAATCTCTTGCCCTTGCCCAACGCTATACAAATGCGCCTTAATCAATGTACGATCACTCAATGCCCACGCATTAGAAGTAAATGACCTAATAACTACCCAAAACCTAGACTTACTCGCTATCACAGAGACATGGCTCAACGAAGCTCCGGCCCAGCCATTTCACTAGCCCTACCACAAGGGTATGCCATCCTTAGACAAGATAGGATAGCCAGAACAGGAGGGGGGGGTAGCCATTATTCACAAAGAAACCCTCTCTATCAGAACCGTACCCCACCACGAGGAAGATAATATAGACATCCTATCAGTCAAACTAGCACTCTCTCCAAATAGCACAATAAATATTCATACCGTATACCGTCCACCTGGCCCAACTGCTAATTTCATAGGTCAAGTCAATCACCTCCTAAGAAACAACCTTAAAAAATCCACAAAATCACTAATTATAGGTGACCTTAACTTAGGATTCAACGACTCTAAGGACAAAGCTGCAATCACTCTAGCCAAGGACCTCCAAGACCTAGGCTTCTCTCAAAAGAGCACCTCGCCTACTCATGCTAAAGGACGCATCCTAGATTGGATTGTAGACCACAACTGTAACACAGCCATCACCTCCAATACTAGCCTCCCATGGACAGACCACAACCTTCTTCTATTTGACATCCCTGTCTTACTAAGCGCTAAAGTGCCTACTAAAGCACCGGCGACCTTAGCAAGAAGCGCCAAAAAACTCACTGCAGACATTATCAGTGCACTCCTCAATCTACCATGCCTAGCGCCCCCGTTCTCCGATGACCCCAACATCCTCGCAGAAATATTCAAAGACACCATCACAATGGCTGTCAACACTGTTGCCCCACTAGAAAACAAAAAAGAAAAGAAATCCTTCCATTCCAATTCCTGGTTCACTCAGGAACTCCAGACTTTGCGCAAAGACAAACGCTTAGCCCTAAAAAATTGGCTGCTTAACCCATGCGATACCACAAAAGCTAACTTCAAATCCATAGCAAAAAAATACAAAGACGCAATCTTCCTTGCTAAATCTGAAACCTACAACCACCGCATTTCCAATGCCAACTCCCACTCTAAAGAACTTTTCAATATATTCAAAGAGCTAATCGTACCACCTACATGCCCTGATGAGATCGTCAAAGACGAGGCATGGTGTACAGGCATTCAATCAGCCATGCTTACAAAAATAAACCTCCTCCAAAACAAAATATCCCACCACTTCAAAACATTACCTAAGCAAAGTGCACATGCACAGATAAAACCTCATGTAAAAGTAAGAAACGTGCCCAAATTTGCATTTACCGAAATCTCCGAAACCGAGGTCACTGACATTCTCAGACACCTCAAACCCTCACAATGTAAGGGTGATGTATGCCCCCCAAATATCATCAAAGATTGCGCGGAACCACTCGCCCCCCTTCTCACAGCCTTCATCAATGCATCCTTCAAAACGGGCATAGTCCCAGACAGCCTTAAAGAGGCCTGGGTACGCCCTCTCTTAAAAAAACCGACGCTAGACCCTGCTAACCCTAACAACTACCGACCCATAACCACAGTCCCTTTCCTCCTGAAACTACTTGACAAGGCCGCCCACAAACAGATTCAACTATACCTTGAATCGAACGCAATCCTAGGTAAAAGACAATCCGGGTTCCGCAAGGGACACGGTACTGAAACCGCCCTTCTAGACTTAAAAAATGAAATTACCAACATCCTAGACAAAGGCAAGCCCGCCCTCCTCCTTCTCCTTGACCTTTCAGCGGCGTTTGATCTGGTAGACCACACTACTCTTACCAGTCACCTGACACACGCTGCACACTTCTCAAAGGACGCAGCATCCTGGGTAACATCATTCTTAGAGGGAAGAGAGATGAAAGTGTTCTCTAACACAGCACATGCAGCACCCTCCATCATCCACTGTGGGGTACCACAAGGTTCATGTACTGCCCCCACGCTCTATAACCTCTTTACAAAGCCACTATTTGATAAACTAGACGCGCTGGGGATCACTTACACAAACTACGCCGACGACACGCAGGTTCTCCTCCCCCTGACAGGGAATTATCACCAAGACGCCTCTACCCTACAGCAAATCTACTCTACCATACAAGCATGGATGGCTACTAACGGCCTCTGCTTGAACGGGGACAAGACCAAAATCCTCATTCTAGGACAGAAGTCCACCCTCTCCAACCTCAACCCACTGTACATCAATTTCAACATAGACAATTGTATCATCCCAGTCCTATCCTCAGTCAAAACACTGGGGGTTCACATAGACGCAACACTATCCATGGACAAACAAGTCAGCGCCATAGCCTCGGCCTCAGCACTGAGTACTAAACTCATTAACGTAATAAAACCATTCCTAACCAAGGATAGCTGCCTCTCCATCGCCCGAGCAACTATAGGAGCCAAACTAGACTATTGTAATGCGCTCCTAGCCGGCACCTCCCAAAAAAACTTATCTAGGCTCCAAACAACCCAAAACAACGCTCTCAGAGCAGCCCTCAGCATACCAAAAAGAGAACACATCACACAAGCCAGAATGGCAGCTCATTGGCTCCCAGTCAAAGACCGTATCTCCTTCAAAATTCTCACAACCACCCATAAATGCATCAACCTCACAGCTCCCTCTTATTTATCTGACACGATAGGTAGATATCAATCTACAAGACCCAGAAGAGCACAATACACGAACCAACTAGCAATACCTCGCATCAACAGAACCAAAGCAGGAGGCATAGGCTTCCCCTTCCTCGCACCTTAACTCTGGAATTCCCTTCCTACTGACCTCAGAGCTGATACATCTCTTTTCTCCTTCCGAAAAAAGCTCAAAACTGCCCTATTCAACTAAACCCGTTTTCATGTACTCCTGCTGCTCTTGCATATCTGTAAAAATAAAAAAAATAAAAAAAGTATATCTCGTCCAATGTAACCTTACGGACATGAACTGTATGTAACTAAGTATAAGCAACACTGTAACTAGCGCCACGATGCCTTCGGTCTGATGTGCGCTCAACAAATGCGAATAAATAAATAATGTGCACAAGAGACACGAAATGTGATGAAAGAAAGAATAAGTTAGATAAAGTTAGGCAAGGAAGAAAGAATGGCATCGGCCCACCTTGGTTCAACAATTCTTAGGGTTAGTGGAGAAGCAATGACAATGTCCAGCCATAACTCAAAGGTATTATATGCATGGGTGTGTAAAGTTGCAGAGGCCCAAGTTTGAGGGGTAACAAGCTGCCTGCCTGG
Organism: Ambystoma mexicanum; assembly: GCF_040938575.1. Lineage (NCBI taxonomy): Eukaryota > Metazoa > Chordata > Amphibia > Caudata > Ambystomatidae > Ambystoma > Ambystoma mexicanum. The sequence goes on along the minus strand of NC_090923.1, from coordinate 1,340,330,649 downwards.
AGACTGTCCCATGATGTGTTGCAGGGGTTAAAGCAGGAGGGCGCCTCAAGGCCCACACTGGCGCCTTTGTGTGGGCCTTCATGCTGGGGGCCGGCGTCCTCGCCAGCCGGCTCCCGATTTGGCAGGATAGTTCTGCAGCCAGCCAATCACACGCAACGTTGCCAAGGCAACCCTCTGAGGCACTCTGGTGCAGAGCAAGAGGGCGGACATGTTGCAGGCCTTTAAATTTCCACGGACCCGTACTTCAATCACATGTAATGGCGATCAGCAGTGCAAATACGGAGCACTGCGCTAGGGCAGCACTATATACAATTTCTGTGGGCTCCCTCTTCAATATCCACAAAATGTCCAAGCCCAACCATATACTCTCTAAAAGATTAGATCTATTAGAAAGTATATGGTCAAAGAGACCTTTTAAAATCTTTGAACACATTTCCGGGTGACCCCTCACAGTAACATTAAGATCGCTCATCTGGACCGGCACCTGGGACAATTTACTATTTTTAATTTGTCAGTAAATGTCGTCCTGGTCAAAGACAAATGCCCACTTACGATCAGTCAATGGGAAGAAGGGTATAATTTGTTATTGGAGTAACATAGACTTCGCTGTATTGCTTTACCAATTTGTCTTCAGAAATTGGATTTTTCAAAAACTATGGTTGAGACTCACATAAACTGTTTAACAGTTTCCAAACAGATGATATATGATGTGGCATTTATGATGCGCCTGTACACAAGTGTTTCTAGGTGCGCCAAGGAAGGGGAAACAAAGGGAGGGCAAAATAACGATCTTATTAGGCCTTGTGTCATTGAGATGGCGCACGTGCGGGGAGGAGGGAAGGGGAGAATTGCCAGGGAGAGGGAAAGGGGGAAGTGCAGTTAACTCACAAGTGCAGCCAGTGGGTGGCTCATAAGTGCAGAGAGAAGGGACTGGACTGTAGTGTTGCAGATACAGACCTTTAAGTGCTGGGGAGCCCGAAGGCAGTGCAAGGGCAACTGGCATGGGCCTGAGTTTAGAGGGTGACCAGGTGACTAGTGCGCGGAGTCAGGTGCATTAGCAGGGGAGAGGAAGAGAGAAAGTGGAAGCGAAAAGGAAGGTCTTGAGTTGCTTCCGAAACCGGAGGTGGTTCTGCTCAAATTTGATCGAGGCAGGGGGCTGTTCCAGAGGGAGGCCCCAGTCGAGGAGGTAGATCTTCCCCCAACTCTCTGCTTGGAGAATTGTCGGACCCTCAGAGAGTTGGAGGTGGAAGAGCGGGGAGCACGAGAAGGAAGATCTTTTGGAAGAGAAAGTTGAAGGTAGAGCAGTCCAGGCCCCAGAAAGATATTGGACGATGCAGAGGGTCTTGCACTTGATCCTTGGAGCCACGGAGAGCCAGTGAAGAGATTTCAGAACTGGAGAGATACGATCCATTGGCTTGAGGCCAAGGACAAGTCTTGCAGTCCTGTTCTGGATAAGTTGTAAAGGACAAAAAGAAGAGGCAGGAAGATTTAGAAAGAGGCTGTTGCAATAGACCAGCCTAGAGAGGGCCAAAGCTCTGGAGAAAGTAAGCTTCTGGAGGAAAGTGAGAAAAGGAAAAATACTTCTGAGGAGGTGCAGCTGATAGTTTGACTTCTTAGAGACGTCAGAGATATGAGGAGAGAAGGAGAGGGCGAAGTAGAAGATGACACCAGGATTCTTAGCCTCACAGGAATGAGCAGGAAGAGGTCCCAGAGTGGGCGGCCAGAGGGAGAGGAAACGAGGACGCGGGTGTCCTAATGAGGAGAATCTCAGTCTTACTGGCATTAAGGCAGAGATCATTGGTGGCACACAATTCCTGAATTGCGGCCAGACAGTCTGGTATAAGAGAAGAAGTAGAGGTGGTTGAGGGAAGCCTAAAAGAGAGCAGAGTATCATCCGCATAACATTGAAAATTGGAGCAGAATGTCGCGATGCAGTGGGAAAAAGGTGCCAGGTAGTGGTTGAAGAGCCATGCAGAGAGGTTATACCCCTGGGGAACACCACAAGCAGAGGCGGAGATGCTAGGCAATGGGAAGCCAGGAAAAGAAGCATTAAATCAAGTCCCTCTGTTGCATCTTTTGCTTGTACCCTTTAACCCAATTTTCCTATCTCTGCTTAAGCTTCTGAATGATCAATTTTGTAGTACTAGCGTGAGCCTTATCAACAGCTCCCATATTACACCCTAGCTCTTTTTTCTTATCACAAATAAGGCTATCAAACCTATGTTTACAGTGAGGGTCTTCACGTATCCTAGATTTAAAAGTTGGATTGAAACTCTTAAAAAAAAAAAAAAAGAAAACTGAATGCACTTACATTCAAATACTTTGCTGAAATCTTCCTTAGACCAGTTCAAGATCATGCCCTCTAAAACGTTTGCTTTATAAGAGTTCCAGACTAATCTGTTTGTATAAACATTTATTTTTAACAGTGCAGCCATGTATACAATGTTTCCAGGGACAGATAATGCAGCCAAACTCCATTCTGGCACCAGGGGTAGGTGATCACTCTTGTAGACTTCTAAAACCCTGAAAGATTTGCATTTCTCAAAGATTCCACTGAAGAACAAGTTACTTACCAAATCTGGAAACCTTCTTTCGATAGGATGTTCCTCCGACTTATTCCACATCTATGACAGGTAATGTCCACAGCTGTGCTGCTTCGGAAAATTTTCGGCAGAGGGTGTCCTGCGTCGATCCAATGTCCCTCGAGGGTCTCCGTCGAGGGTCGACGTCACCGGATGTTATACATAGGACGCACGATGCCCGTAGCCTCATGTTGTAGTTTTTTCCCAGAACGTGTGGCACCAATCTCCTGCCATTCTGACTGCAGATAGCCTGGTGGAAACGTAAGCTGCAATCGCATAGGAAATTCTCCAGAGGGACAGGTTGGGAGGGGGATGTGGAATACGTCAGAGGAACATCCCATCGAAAGAAAGTTACCAGACTTGGTAAGTAACTTGTTCTTAGAAGGGATTGTCTGTCTCCTCCGACGTATTCCACATCTATGACAGACTCCCAAAGCAGTACCAAACTATGGAGGTGGGAAAAGAATTTAGAATACACAATCAAATGGCAGAATAAAGAACCGCCTTACCAAAGGCCAGATCACACCCGTGGATTGAATCCAAGGGTAATGATTGACAAAAGTATATAGAGAAGCCTGTGGGGCTGCTTCACAAATATTCCGAATAGGAACACCCCACTGAAGGGCAGTGGAGGTAGCCACGCCCCTAGTAGAGTGAGCACGTAATCCTACCGGAGGGTCCTTACCCGCCAAACGGTAACACTCAGTAATAGTGAGGATAATCCACCTGGACAAGGTCTGTTTGGTAACAGCCTGGCCTAACCGGTGTCCAGCATAACCGATAAAGAGCTGATCAGCCACTCTGACCCGGGACATCCGCGAAATATAAAAGCTCGGAACTCTCCTAGGATCCAACCGATGGAGCCTCTCCTCTTCCTTGCCAGGATGCGGAGGAGGATAAAACACCGGAAGAACTACCTTCTGGCTTAAATGAAATTCAGACACAACCTTCGGCAGAAAAGAAGGCCGCACCTGAAGGACAACCCTGTCCTTATGGAAAACAGTAAAGGGTGGATTGGCTGAAAGTGTCTGCAATTCACTCTGCGAGCGGAAGTAACCGCAACTAAAAACACTGTCTTGAGGGCAAGAGTGCAAGGGCTCAAACGGAGCACCCATCAGAAACTTCAAAAACAAATTCAAATCCCGGCACCTGGAAAGGGGACGGCGGAAACACATTAGTCTGTCCTTTTAAAAATTGCGAAATCAAGTATCTTAAAGTAAGAACACTTCAGACGAGCGCTTAAATATGGACAGCGCAGCCAGGTAACCCTTAATGGTACCCACTTGCAGGCCCTTGTGGGCCAAAGAAAGCAAAAAAGACAAAACCATAGGAATGGAACATTGGAAAGGATCAACATTCAGTCTCCTGCACCAGTCGCAGAACTTACGTCAACGGTACAGGGACTTTGTGGCTGGCCGCCTGGCCGAAAGCAACACCTGCATCACATCATCTGGGAGGTCCCAATCCTTGTATCTCAACCTTTCAGATACCAAGCATGAAGGTTGAGAGTCCTGACCTCTGGATGGAGAACCTGACCCCCCCCCCTCCCTCGAGAGCAGATCCTCTCGGTAAGGAAGATGGCCTGGAGGGCAAATGGACAGTTCGAGAAGGTCTGGGTACCACGCTCTCCTGGCCCAATCCGGGGCCACCAGAATCATGCAGGACCCGAACCTCCGCAACACTTGAGGAATGACCGAGACTGGAGGAAATGCATACAGCAACGGGAATGACCAATCCACCACAAACGCGTCTCCTAAGGCTCCTCTCGGAGGAAATTCCCTTGAGCAGAATCTCTCGCACTTCTGGTTGACATTGGTGGCGAAGAGATCCACTTGCGGGGTTTCCAAAGGGCGAAGATCTCCAGAAGGACTTCCTGAGCCAACTGCCACTCATGAGAGACTGGGCTCTGCCTGCTGAGGGCGTCCGCCGCCACGTTTGTCGTCTCCGGCCAGATGAACTGCCGAGATCGAAAGACCTTGTTCGATGGCCCAGAACCAGAGCTGCATTGCCTCCCTGCACAACGGGAGTGACCCTGCCCCCCCTTTTTTGTTGAGGTAATGCAAGGCCACTGTGTTGTCCGTCATAATCAGGTATTTTCCCCAGTACAGTCCGCAGAAAAGCCTTCAGGGCAAGCTTGATGGCTCTCAGCTCTAACAGGTTGATGTGGAGCCTGGACTCCGACGGAGACCAACGACCGCTGATTGTCAGTCCGTTGGCATGAGCACCCCATACTGTAAGGGAAGCAATCGTCACCTCTGGTCATGGTTGCCAAAACGGTTCCCCCTTCAGCAGGTTCCTTTCGTCGGCCCACCACCGAAGATCCTGGGCGAGAGTGGAATCTACACGGGATCCGACATCTTGCCCGAGAACTGGGACCACTGCAGTTTGAGGGCCCATTGCAGGGATCTCATCCGTCATCTGGCCTCCGGCACCAGACAGATGCAGGATGCCATGAGGCCAAGCAACCTTAAGAAGTCGAAATCCGGGAGACACTGGGCACTTTGAAACTTTGCCACCATCTGCACAATGTGATGAACCCTGACCTGGGGAGGCGAACACTTCCCCAGGGACGTGTCTAGCACAGCACCGATGTACTGGAGCTGTTGGGATGGTGTCAAATGCGACTTCTTGAAATTCAGGGAGAAGCCCAGCCTGTGGAGGGTGCGGCAGGTGAGACCGAGATGATCCAACACTTGCTCTGATCAGCCAGTCGTACAGGTAGGGGTAGATGTGAATGCCCCCTCGCCTGCGGTACGCTGCCACCACCACCTTGAGCTTGGTGAAGACCCTCGGGCGGAGGTCAAACCGAATGGCAGGACCCGAAACTGAAAGTTCGAGTCGCCAGCCGCAAACCTCAGGTACTTCCTGTGCTTGGGATGAATCGGCACATGAAAGTACACGTCCTTGAGATCGAGAGACACCAACCAATCCTGAAGCCGAAGGGCCTGGAGGACCTGAGAAAGAGTAACCATCTTGAACTTGTCCTTCCTGAGAAGTTTGTTCAACCAATGCAAGTCCATGACGGGTCTCAGTCCTCTGTCTTTCTTAGGAATCAAAAAATATGGGGAATACCATCCCTTGTTCCTCTCCGCCACAGGCACCAGTTCTATGGCACCTTTCTCCAGCAGGGATAGGGTTTCCTGCGCAAGGAGCTGCTCCGGATGCTTCAAGAAAGCTTCCCCAGCGGATTGTCGTGAGGCCGCTGCAGGAAGGGAAGGCAGTAGCCGTGGGCTATGGTATCCAAAACCCTCGCATCTGAAGTAATGGCACGCCATTCTCTGAGATGCTGTGCTAGCCTGCCCCCAACCGGCGAACCATGGGACATGGCCTCATGACTGAGTTGTAGCGGCTGCGGCAGCGCCTGATGGCGAAGAGGCAACTGCCCGAGCGGCTTTGGCACCACTATTTCCCCGACCACCACAGGTACTTTTTCGCTGCTCCCTTTGGACTGGCAGCCCCTCTCGCTCTACCAAAAGAGGAGTAGTAGCGAAAGGAACCTCCCCTCCTTTGCTGTCCCCTAGGACGAGAAGGCAGAGGTTGCCTTACTCCAGCGCTCAAAGACTTTGCTGCAGCTTTGGAGGTCTACAACCTCTCAAGGCTCTCGTCAGCCTTGCTGCCAAACAAATGAACGCCGTCAAAGGGCATGTTCAGAAGATGGGATTGCACATGCAGGGCAAAACCCGACTTCCGCAACCACGCAAACCTGCGTATCACGGTGCTCGCAGCCATAGACCGGCTGACACCATCTGCCGTGTCCAAACCCAACTGAAGGGATTCGCACATAGCATCCTTGCCGTCTTGCACGAGGGCCAGAAAGCCATCCCTTTCTTCCCCCTCGGGAATATGCTCAGCCGCCAAAGATGCACAGTTCCACAGAGTGTGTGTAAACTTTGCCAAGGCAGAAGTGGAGTTGGCCGACTTCAACGCCATTCTCCCCGCAGAAAATACCTTCCTCGCCCAACCATCGAAGCGCTTGCTGTCCCGATCAGTAGGGATGGTAAGGTACGCAGCCTGCTTCGAGGAGGCTGCAGCCGCCTGCACCACCAAACTCTACGGAGCAGGATGCGATGGTAAGTAGCAGGGGTCACGACTGAATGGGCAGTATTTTTCCGGGAATGACCTGCTCACTGCCGACAGTCTCTCCGGAGCAATCCAAGCCGCCGCCACTCTCTTTTGCAAAGCCATGTGAAACGGCAACACCGGGTTAGTGGACGGACCCTGATCCAGGATATCAGTCAAGTCATCCTGATCAAACTCCACTGGGGGGGCAGACCACCCCAAGTACTCCGTCACCCTCGTCATGAGACCCCTTATAGGAAGACTCAGCATGCGCCCCCGGTTCAGGCCGGCCAAACTCCACCTCCGAAGAGGCGTCGAGGCCACTGGTGTCATGCAATGACTGATGGAGTTCCTCCATCTGACTATGCCCAGACAAAAGGTCATCAGGGACATCAGGATGGACAGGCAAGCCCAACTCCTGATCAGACAGTTCATCAACCTCTAAAATTTCTTGTAAACGGAAAAAATGCAATCTAGGAGGAGGAACAGACCTGGGCTCAAAAACAGGCCTCACAGATTTACTGCGAGCCTTCCTCGGAGGTTCCACAGCCCTCAGGGGCACCTCAGGCAAATCCTCCACAAACTGCCTCGATGGGGCCCAGGGCATCAGCGTCGACGTCAACCGAGGCGCCGACGACTTCTTCGGGGGCGGAGCCCCGAGAGGGTCCTTCGACGGACACGGTGCCGCCGGTGTCAGTGACTTCTTTGGGGGCGGAGCCCCGAGTGGGTCCTTCGAGGGTCCTTCGCTGGACTGGCCAACGCCGGTGTCGATGACTTCTTCGAGGGCAGAGCTCAAGATTGTCCATCGATGGACACGGCGCCGTCGACGCCTTCTTCGAAGGCTTCACAGGTTTCGACGGTCTGGATGGCGTCGAGGACTGGGACCTGGACCTGGCACGGCTATGGCGATCTCCCTTGTCCGATCGGGACCACGACGGCTCCCGATGATCACGCTGACCTACCGAGCCTGAAGGCGTGCAAGCCTGTTCCCAACAGTGCCTTGCGATTGAAAAATCGCTAACATCTGCTGGCAGAATGAATCCCATTCGGCCGGCGACGAAGACTTGGTGGGACAAGTCAACCGTCTGGCGGAGTCCTCCTCCGATTAGGATTAGGACGGGGAAGGCGACCGGTGCCGGCGCTTCCTAGAATGCCTCGAGGCAGAGGAATGTCGGGAACCACTCCTAGACCGAGAACCCCTGGATTTTCGCCGACACGTAGAGTCGCCCCTCGAGTCATCGGTCGAAAGCCCAGCGGACTTCGATTTACGGGGTTTGGACACCATACCTACACATAATTTCCCCTTACGCTCCCGCAAGGCCGGTCAAGTGGCACAGCGAGTAGAGCGCTCGCTTTGACACCCGTGCAGAGCCTGCTAACGCAGGTTCGAATCCCGGCAGGGCCAAACTCAGCCTTTCATCCTTCCGAGGTCGATAAATGAGCACCACACACCGTGGGTAATAATAAGCAGTGCTCAGATACCTGAGGGTTCGTAGCGCTATATAAATGCCAAATTATAATTATAAGGCCTTAGACGTCAGGGACTGGCAGTCGTCAGTGGCGTGGCTTTCGCTGAGGCACCAGAGGCAGATGTTGTGTGGGTCCGTGATGGACATTTTCGAACCGCAGTCCCGACATTTTTTAAAGCCTGACGGGGTAGTAGAGGAAAATGAAGACATCGTTCGAAGAGAAGAATCGAGTGCGCCGAGATTCCAAAGCAAACAAGTTTGCAGAAAAAATGGAACTGAGGCTACGGGCATCGTGCGTCCTATATATAACATCCGGTGACATCGACCCTCGACGGAGGCCCTCGAGAGACATTGGATCGATGCATGACACCCTCTGCCGAAACATTTCCAAAGCAGGACAGCTGTGGACATTACCTGTCATAGATGTGGAATACGTCGGAGGACACAATACCTTCGAAACTAACATATAATCCAACACAGATTTTTTACTATCTTGTCCACACGTGAAGTGGCGAGGGACGTCTCCCTGTACATTGCTATTTAATACCTGAAATTCCTAAGTTTGCATTAGCTCCGACCAAGCCTGTCCACGACTTATGTGTTCTTTCGAGAGGGATGATCAGATGATAAGAACAAACTTCCTCCCCCTTTACAACAAAAACTGTTCAGGTCCCCAGCAATTACAATGTTAATGAACCCTTTACAGACATCCACTCATTCACAAAAGATGTTGTATGACCCAAAATTTCATCTGTTGAAATGACCAATAATGTCCTGCTCAACTCATAAGTCGCTGGATGCCATATGATTTACATTGCGTGCATGAAAAAAAGGTATTGGCCTCCCAATCACCTAAAGAAATTCCGATACCAAACCTAATCCCTAATAAGAGACCACCAAAACGGTGGCCCCTCAAGCCTTTAAGGGTAGGAATTATCCTTATAGTATTGCCATTAAGGAGGGAGCTTTCTCTCAACCAGGTTTTCTGCAGCATAAAGATATCAAACTTGTCCAATCTTAAAGAGTCACTGTTAAACAAGTGTGCATGTCCACAGGTGTTCCAAGAGAGAATCGTGATGAATCTAGCAACGTCCACGCTTCTTTACCTGAGGAGGCCTCCCTCTATATGGCCAGGGGACGGCAGCCGCCAGCGGATCCTCACCCTGGGGGTGAATATATAAAGGGAGGATCGTCTGGGGGCAGGTATACTTCAGAAGAGTAACAGGGCATTGTTGGAGAAAACCACATAACCCTCTTTTCCTTTCAAGGGCGTTTCCTCTGTCCCCATTGCCTTAATGGCTTATTGCCCCATTCCTCTCCAACCTACTGATAGATCTACGTTATTGCTCCCCGAACTCCCATTAGGGATAGTACATTGACAAGGGCGACGAGGAAGAGGCAGGGAGTATTAAGGATTATTTCCAATGAGCCTCAGTATCCACTGCCTGAAAGCTTTACAGGAAATTGTCCCAGAACTAATGACACGAGAAAGAAAAGAGATAAATGAAGATCACGAGGACCGGTCGACCAATGCAGTGGTCTAGTTGTTAGAAGATGATTAAGCAAGCCAACACTTGACGGGGTGCACACAAAGCCAGTAAGCTGAAGCAGGAGAGAGTGACAGAGCGCTGCAGGCAACCGGTAAACCCTGGTAAGGAAAGAGGGTTACCAGGTTGCCAGCATCTGTATGTCACTTCACAGAAGTAACGGAAACTGAAGGGAACCCGAAGCGAAAGAAAGTCAGAAACCGACGGTGAACCCACAGAAAGCAAATGGGTTACCGCATGGCCTAAGAAACCAAATAGCTTCTTGAAACGAACGATAAGAAAACAGCAAAGCCACTAAAAAAGTAAGTACAGAAAGCCACTAATGGATTATTAAACCCCAACTTTAAAGAAAGAGTAATTTGTGTAATAAAATTCTGGCAGGGAAGTACACCAGGTGAAGTTAAAGATTTGGGTAATAAAGTCCTGTCAGGAAAGTATATTAGGTGAAGCGAAGTGTTTGTGTAACAAGTCCAGGCAGGAGAGTATACCAGGTGAAGACACATTTAGATACTAATTGTACAGAACTTCAAGGAAGGCCATGCCCTTGAAATCATGAACTGTTGAGAATAAGTCCAGAAGAAAGGATAGGCCATAGGAAGAGACATACCCTTAGGATTTGCTAATATTAAAAAGTAAGTGAAAGCCTGGGGAAGGGAGGTGATGCCCCAAGAAAAGGGAATATTCCAAGGGGAGAAAGTAATCCTCTTGGAACTTGATTATTCTTTTTGAACTGGTGAGACTGATGCAAGGAATCTGGGCAAAGAAGCCGTTCCCTACAATTGTAGACACTGTTCATTGGAACTCCCTTTTGACCAAAGGGGGAGAGAGTAATCCTTTTGGAATTTGATTATTATTTTCGAATTGGTGAGAATGATAAAAGGAAACTGGGGAAGGAAGCTACGCCCTGGAACTGTGAACATTGGTTACAGGACCCGTTTTTGTTGGATTTGCAATGCTGTGTTGAGCCGGAACATTTCAGCATTTGTGAATACCAAGAGACAGTATCCTTTGCACTGTGGAGTTTATTTAGATTGCGAGGGCCAGAAGAATAGTGGCAGAGGGCATACTTTTGTTTGGACATCTTGATACTGGACAGACTCCGTTTTTGGATGAAGCAGGAAAACTCCTCCTAAAATAGGGATAGTGATGTATTTTCCAACCCCTATTTCTTTTAAATAAAGGTTTGTAACTACAAACATGTCTCCTCTGTGGCTCCTCACAGAACAAGTAGAATATTAACTACTGCGATGTTAGGAGGCTTTTTTATGGTTTTATTGTTGCAAGAAGGGCCTAACTGAAGCCGAGGCTAGCGTGGACCAATCCTTTGTCGCGCAAACATCCTTCTTTCAGCTTTGCGGTCTAAGTTGCAACAGATCACTAAAGGGACCTCTGCTTTTTTAACCAGATCAAGTTGGTTAGTTGAATATCAACGATCTGGACACTTCCCATGTAATTCATGTTGTTGCGGCTCATAAAGGTCATACCCCAAGCTGAGAAAGGAAGGTACTGCTGATAAAAGGGTTTCCAGGATTAATCTGGATCTTACCTGCAGACAAACTCTATTATGAACATAGATATGATCAATGTCACTAGAGTTGAGAGACCTTAAAGCAGTGGTCGAAGTGAGCGGGAGCGGTCGGGAGCGGTGCTCCTCTACTTTTTTTAATTACCTTTTACAGCTCCTATACTTTTATTTTAAAAAGAAACCGTTCCGGAATGGTTTCGTTTTAAAATAAAAGTGTAGGAAGAAGTTGAAACTTGCACTTTCAGTGCACTGCACTGAAAGTTCCCTTAAACAGCAGGTGTAAGTGTCTGGGTGTGTGCATTGTGTTTGGGAGGGGGCGTGTGATGGGGTTTGTGGGGAGCGAGAGCAGTCCAGCAGGGAACATAGCTCCACTACTTCTTTTGGTACACTTCGACCACTGCCTTAAAGATGGAATAATTTCAAATAATGAAATGACATTTGAACAATTCAGAATGACTTCATCCTCACGGTCAACACCTCTTTCAAGAATCACCCCTAAAGGGCCACTTCGTGGTCGTGTAGGTGAGTGCCTAGTTGCTAAGTTTAAACCTGGGAGTTGAAAGATCTGTGCTATCAACCTAGTTGTCGGAGAAGTGCACAATCTTGCTAGTTTCTCTTCCAATATTAAGAACACATTCTTGGAGATCTTTTCATTATTGTTATCATCGCAGTTCCTTTTTTCGTCCCTTGTGATTGATCCTTGAACAGTTGTGTTAGAAGGGTAATCGTCATTAGAATAAGCAGACATATTCATAAAAAGCTCCATATCTTCATTGGGTTGCATGTCGTTATTGAAGCTCATTTTATCAGCCACATCCATTTCCCGGGACTGAAGCTGGTGGTGTTGCTTGGGATTTTGTGGTGGTTTATGGGCTCCTTTATTTGACTTACTTCTCGGTCATCTTTAGGTTCCTGGCTTTTGAGAAGTTGATCCTAGTTCCCCAGTCACCACATCCAACTCAACTGGAGGGACGTCAAGCCCTCCTAGATTATGCAAATACGTATGAGATCCCAACCATTTCTCTTTTTGCAACCCTTTGATAATTTTCTTCTCTTGTGCTTTTACTTTAATTTTGTCTCTTTTTTTGATAGAATATTGAATAGTTGCAGGATTCATAATTTTCAGGCAACAAAATTGCTTGCCCTGGGTCAATTACGATTACTTCCTCCAATAGATGTAGAATGGTTCGGGTTTGACATTCATCAAGGGACGGTGTTGGAGAATGAAGGGGCTGGAGCTCCTGCTCTGTCATAATTTGATCGAGAAGAGGCACTCCAGGCTCTATATGGGAGAGGGGGGGTGAGGCACCGAAATAGGTCTTGCTGACCTTTGCTCATCCAGCAGGTAGCCCTCTATGAAGAATACTTTGGAATTCATAGAACGGAGCAGATTTTCATAAGATAAATCAATGCCAACTGTAATGTCATCTTCGTTTTTAACCAAAATTATTGTAGCTTTTATCATGAACTTAAAGAGGAGAGTTAGAACCGTAGAAAGGATTTCCGACGAGGCGTTATCCAAAGCGTTAAGTAAGATATTGTTAGAAATAATTAGAACCCCTCAGGGGAGGCTAATAAAGAGGAATGTACCTGCTTGTTCAGCCCCAGATAAGATTGTTGAACACTGTTGTCCGGTCTACACCGCCACCACTGAATGGGTAGTTCGTCAAGCAAGGGCACTGGCGGCCGGGTTAAAACGAAACAAGTGGGCCATAGAATGAAAATTGCTCACCTTCGAAGTGCACAGGAAGTATATAGGAGATGCCAGTCATCAACAGCCCTCACCTCGACTTTGTCGCCAATTGCAGCTGACAGCACTTATGCCGCACTTCTGCTGCGCTCCGCATCCCTGGGCAATTTCTGTAGAGGGCTCTACTTTCTGCCTTCAGCACTCACAACTCCAATCCTCCAAACGGAACAAAGGAAGCGGGGAAGACAAGTCAGGTAAAATGGTGCAGCTGACTGCATTTACACTGCACTTCCGCAGTATGATTTACCCTCTCTGTATCCCAGCCCATGTTGGAAAAGCAAGGAAGCCATTAGTCAGGGGAACCAGCTGAGCTTGAGGGCTATTGGAAGGGGAGAGGAGGAGAATATAGGAACACAGAAGAACCAAGGGAGTGCGGTTTGTTAGGCAAGTTAAAAGGAAGAACAGATGGACCGAGAAACCAGGCAGAGGAAGGATGGAGGAGCAGAGTGTAGAACAGGATTACAGAGAGCTTGTGCAAGGCGAGGTATGGCTGGTCAGAGAAAGTGGTAATTGGGTGTGAGTGTGTGTGTCTGGGGAGTGTAGAGAGTGACAGTGATTAAGTGCAAGAGTAGGGGAAGTGAGAGAGATTGTGTGGGAAAGTTGAAAGAGTGATAGGAGGGGCACTTGGAGAAAGAGGTGTGCAGTGTAGGGTAGTGGAGCAGGGTGTAGTAGAGTGGAGAGTAGTAGAGAGTAGTGTGTGAGAACAGTAGAGAGGAGAGTGGAGAGTGGTAGAGAGGGTAGTAGTGGAGAGGGACAGTAGGCATGAATGGGGAACATCAGAGAGATGAAGTGAGAGGGAAAGAAAGAGGAGAGTGGGAGAAAGAGAATGGAGGAAAGAAGAAGGAAGGGAGAGGAAGTAAAGAACATCAGGACTAGGAGTACTTAGTATGTAAAGATAGAGTGAAACCTGGGCCATTGGAAGGCAGCACTTCCTGATATTATTCTGCTTGTGGGAAGTTAGGTTATAATTCTACTAGAAGACGCAGAGGTAGTAAGACGGATAAGGTGGTTGCATTCAGGCCCTCATCACCCAGCCAGCCAGACTGAAGAAAGTAGGGGTTATCTATGTGACTAGGCCTGCTCTTAGGCCCTGACAAAAGGGGAGGGGGCCCGTTCCACCCAAATAACCCGAGCAGTGCTAGAGTGAGGGGGGACCCCCTCGTAACTCTCCTTATGCAGTGGTGTTGGCAGGGACCCCGTCACAGCCTGAGCCGCACCAGGTAGAAACAGGAGCAGGTGTTAGGAGACGGAGGACAGTGCCATGGAATGCAGCACCAGCTCACCGACCGTGAAGCATAGAGACATAGCAGAGGCTCCCAGAAATGATGTGGCATCCTGGAGCTGCGGGGCCTGCACAGGGAAAATGAGCCCCATAAACCACCAGGGATTATTAATAAAAGGCCCCCAAGACGACCTGTATTATCGACTAAACCACAAGGGACTTGTATTAGTAAAAGGCCCCAGGCAGGACTGAAGGGATACCAGACTCCTGTGAGCCATTAGAGGCTCTTCAAGAATGGAACAAGAAGGGTGGCGGGTGTTACAAGCCCCAATTAAACCTCCTGATACCCCTCTCTGTCACACCCCTTCAATGAAGGTGAGCTACTTGATAAGACAAGTGGCCAATCCAGGAAGGGGGTGGGTTATTTAAGTACGTTTCTGGGAGTGGCTTGGTGTGGCTTAGATGGGCGACGGCAGGAGGCGGTGGACGATGTCTGAGAGACCATAGGAGGTGAGACGGACCGGAGTACGGAAGCAATTGGAGAGAGTGGGTGTGTGGAGTTTTTGTGTGTGAGAGTGAAGAGTGTGAGGAGTAGAGCTAGAGTAGGAGTAGCAGGGTGGTAGTGGTAGCAGAGGTGGTAGTAGTTGTGGGAGTAGGAAGGGGTTAGTTGGTAGTAGCCGAGGGTAGTAAGAGTTAGTAAGTTGTAGTCACTGTAGGGAGAGTGCAGCAGTAGTGAGAGTTAGTAGTGGTAGTAGTGAGGCGGTAGTAGTGACAGGGAGTGGGAGAATAGGAGTAGTAGTAGCTTTAGGAAAGGAGAGGCACTACTAGTAGTAGTAGTGGAGATATAGCAGGAGTAAGGAGGGAGTAAAGTATAACAATGGAGTGATAGTTGGAGGTTAGATTGATAGTAAAAGCAGGAGTAAGACAAGAGGGAAGATCAAAGGGTGGAAGTGAAAAGACGGAGTGAGAGATCGGAGGGACAGTGGTACGAAGGGTGGAAAGTTTATGTTAAGGCCAGTGTAGTGAAGGGTAGGTAAGTTGGTGTATGAGAGACGAGAGAGTGGGACTGGGTGAAAGAAGGCACCATCCCTAATTACTCCCTTAGAATACTAAGCCAGCTAAGTCAGGGAAAGACTAGAAGACCCCTAGGGAGTCAGGTAGCCACCATATTAGGGAAAACACCATTAGCCCCAGGAAGAGGAACAGACAGTAGGGGTCACCTGTACTAACATCTCATTACAGATACCTGGGCTAGGGAGGAGGGAAAGCCCTAGTGCCAAGTTCCCAAAAGACACCGGTAGTCCATGTGGTTATTTGTGACGAGCAACCCGGTCACACTGATATGGGATACATTACTCACAGTAATCGTATTTCTGATGCTTGTATCTGCTTAGATTCACATGCTGTGCATAGGCCGACATCTAGTGGAAGCTGCAGAGTATTACAGTTTGTTTTTTGAAACTCGAAAAAAGGGCGTCGAACCAGGACGTGCCAGTAATACTATCCCTAGTGTGACGTCCCCTGTACCCATGATCCCTCACGCGTGTAGAACCCTCAGATTGTATTTTTTCTGAGATGAGGTAGAATGAGGAGTAGTGTGAGTACAGAGTATCCAAGCAGATAAGATAGATAAGACTACAAGCATCCATGCGCCTTCTCTTACAGGGGAGGAAGGGCGGGCGCATGTGAATCTAAGCAGATACAAGCATCAGAAATAAGATTACGGTGAGTAATGTGTCCCTTATGAGGCTTATGGAATCTGCTTAGATCACATGCTGTGCATAGATTAGCAAGCAGTGTTAGAAGAAGGAGGTGGGATGTGAGAAGGGTCATGAGTGAACAAATGTCTTAGAACCACTTGAGTATCTGTCTTGGAATGAGTGTCAATGAAGTAGTGCTGAGTAAAGGTGTGAATAGAGCTCCATGTAGCTGCTTTGCAAATGCTGTCAAGAGGTACATTTGCAATGAAAGCCAGAGTGGCTCCAGTACCTCTTGTAGAGTGGGCCCTTGGCGTAAAAGGCAGTGTTTTATCTGAAAGGGAATAGCACAGTTGGGTACATCTGACTATCCGCTTAGAGATGGCATTCTTAGAGACGCAATCTCCCTCTCTGCCTAGAGCTACTGAGATGAACAGCTGATCTGTTTTTCTTAGCGTTCTGGTCTTGTCTACATAGTAGAGGACCGCCCTTCTCACATCTAGTGTGTGGAGTTTCACCTCAGCAGAGCTCTTGGGTTCTTGGAAGAAGGCCAGTAGATCAATAGACTGGTTAACATGGAATTTGGAAATAAACTTAGGTGAGAACCTAGGGTGAGTGTGTAAAACCAGTTTATCCGTATGAATAGTAAAGAAAGTATCCTGCACTGACAGAGCTTGAATTTCACTGACCCTTCTTATGGAGGTGATGGCTACTAAGAAGGCAGTTTTATAAGTCAGGTGTTTGAGACTAGATTTGTGCATGGGCTCAAAGGGAGGCCCCATGAGCTTAGCAAGTACCACATTAAGGGTGGAGTCTCTTACCCCTTCCATAAATGCTTTGACGACTGGAACTTTCCACCATGACACCTTGTTATGGGAAGTGGTGTAGGCTGATAGAGCTGCCAGGTGCACTTTAAGTGATTTAAACACTAACCCTGCATCCAGTAGGTGTAGCATATAGGTGACAACAACTGAGTTGATCTGCTTATTCTGGCACCAAATAACTAATCATTTCCATTTGTCATAGTAACAGTGCCTCGTGTTAGGTTTTCTTGATTCTTTCAAGATATCCATACATGCCTGGGGTAAATTGAGATGTCCAAACTCTATGACTTCAGGAGCTATGCTGCCAGGTTCATCGAGTTGGTTTGAGAATGCACGGTTAGCCACTCATGCTGGGAGAGTAGGTTGTACCGGCACAGGAGTTTGATGGGGTTGCACACCGCCAGTTTGCATAGGTGTGGATGCCATGGTTGCCTCGTCCACATAGGAGCAACCAGGATGAGCGTCATGGGTTCCCTGTGGATCTTGTTCACCACTTTCCTCATCAGAGGGGTTGGTGGAAAAGCGTAGGCAAACATCCCTGACCAATTCATCCATAGGGCATTCCCCTTGGAGCCTGGCTGGGGGAACCTGGATGCGAATTCTGGGCATTGTCTGTTTTTGCTTGTGGCGAATAGGTCTATAGTGAGGAAACCCCATTGAAAGAAGAGGTCTTCTACGACCTCTTTGTGTAGTCGCCACTCGTGTTCCTCTGGGAGGGGATCTCTGCTCAGAGCATCTGCTAGTGAGTTGAGTTCCCCTGGAACATGTTGGGATGACAAGTAAATCTTCCGTCTGAGTGCTGGTTTCCAAATTTTCTGGGCAAGCTTGGACAGATGTGGCGAACGAGTGCCCCCTTGTTTGTTTAGGTGAAACATTGCAGTCGTGCTGTCTGTTATGATCTGCACTGACTGGTTGGACAGGAGGGGTTCGAATGCCCGAAGCGCTCTGAAGACTGCCAGAAGTTCTAGCAGAGTGACGTGGTTCTGAGCCACTGTGTGAGACCAGAGTCCCTGAGCTGTCTGGTGAAGGTAGTGGGCTCCCCACCTTGCTTGGGAGGAGTCTGTTGTGACAACGGCCTGTATCTCTGAATCGTAGAAGGGCTTCCGCTTCGTAAGATTCTCTCTTGTCCACCAGCAAAGACTCTGTACTAGTGTTGGCAAAACGACCACTACATCGTCCCACTGACCACTTGCCTGAGACCGCTATTTCGCAAACCATTCCTGCATGGGTCGCATGCGCAGGCACGTGTGGGGAACCAGGTAAATGCAAGATGCCATCATGCCTAGCAAGCGCATTGCTTTGCGCACCCTTATCTGGCGACCAGCCTGATATAGAGGAATTTGCAGCAACAGATTTCAAATTCTTTCCTCTGATGGAAAGGCCAACCCCTCTTGGGTATCTAGGACAGCTCCTAGGAACTGTTTTGAGGTGATTGGCACCAGGCTTGATTTTTTCTCGTTGATTGAGAAGCCCAATTGGAAGAGGAGGTCGATTGTTCTTTGGATGTTTAGTCTGCAAATTAGGGGGGACTCCCCTGTAATGAGCCAGTCGTCCAGGTAAGGGTACACTGGGATTGCCTCCCTGCGTAGGTGTGCCGCCACCACCCCCATTACCTTGGTGAATACCCTTGGAGCCAAGGCTATTCCAATTAACTGGTAGTGCTGGCTGTCTATTTTGAAACTCAAGAATCTACTGTGCGCTGGGAACATTGAAATATGAAAATAGGCATCTTTCATATCCAATGTTGCCATGTAATCCCCCTTTTTTAGTAGGGCATTACCTCTTGTAGTGTAGTCATGCAGAATTTTTGTGGCTTGACATACTTGTTTGCAGGGCGCAAATCTAATACTGGGCGCATTGTTAAATCTTTTTTTGGCACAACGAAGTAGGTTGAATAAATACCCCCGTTTACCTGGTCGCCCGGGACGAGTTCTATGGCGTCCTTTGCCAGCAGAATGGCGATCTCCTCGAGGAGGATTTTCTGGTGTTCCAACGAGTGTACCTTCCGTCTCAGAGGATGGTCGTGGGGGCGCCCTAGTAGCTCTATACAGTATCCTGCGGACACTGTGGACAGCACCCATCTGTCCGAAGTGATCCCCTCCCATGCGAGGGTGAAGGTGGAAATGCGCCTCCTACTGGGGATGCATGGAAGGGGACCTGAAGCGGAACGTCACTGTTTACTGGGTGGCGTACCACCTCTGGCGGGGCCTCTGCACTGGCCTCTGGGGAAGCTTTGTGATGACCGATTGTTGACCCATGAGGTTCCTTGATTCTGATAGTAGTTTGAACCCCTCTTGGAGCTTTGGCCCAGAAAGCGACGAATATTAGAGTTTCCCCTCTGTCCTCCGTGAGTTGTCCGAGAGAATTTATTTGCATTTGTATTTATTTTATTTGTAAAGCGCACCAGGCCCGAAGGCTACCAGGCGCATACCTTAGTTACAACATAGTCAAGGTGAGCAGTAAAAGCCACAGTCAAAAAAGGCTATTCGAACCTTTTCTGAAGACTGTTTGAGTAGCACCCAGGTAAAAGGTGCTGCAAATGAAGAATATTTGCCTAGTAACACTTGTCAAAATCTTTATCCCTAAAGTGAAGCAACTCATCCTCGTCCTCCACCCTCCCTTTACTGTTTTTTTCCTCCCCACTACCCCTCCAGCACTATCTGTACCCCTCTCCCTCACCTTTTGTTTTTCTCCGACTCTACCAGAAATGTCGTCAGGCCTAGTACGGTAGACGCCTGTCTGTTTCCATTTCCTTCCCACTCTCCCCCTCCCTTCCTTATCTATGTCTTAGCTCTTGCACTATCTGAAATGTCGTCAGGCTGAGTACGATAGTTAATTGCACATCCTTACTGTTCATGGCTGCAAGAATTTGGTTGTATTTTCCCTTGTTCCGTCCCTTGCCTTGAAGCGCTTTGAAACACATTGTGTATAGGAGCTATGTAAATAAACAATCATATCATATCATTTACAGTATAAGTTACATTTATATAAATAAGGCAGAAGGCAAGAAAAAACGAGAGATCAGGAGGCTATATACATGGAGAGGCTGATAATTATTGCATAGAAAGAGGTTGGCCAGTAGTGCGAGGTGTGACATTGGCAGAGAGCCAAGCTTTGGTTAGGGTTTTGAATCTGGAGGAGGGTTCCGCTCTTAGCAGGTTAGGGAGAGAATTCCACAGTTTAGCCGCCAGGACTGGGAAGCTGGTGCCACCTGATCTTTGCAGGTTGTAACGTGGTATAGCAAGGCAATTGGTCTGGGCAGTTCTGCGTGGTCTATTGGAGTTGAGTAAGGTGAATCTGTGAGCCAAGTAGCAAGGTGCCTGACTGGCGATGCATTTATGGGTCTCATACTCGTCCTTAGCTGGTTTTAAGGCTTCCTCCACTGCCATGCTGAATAGTACGTTCGGCTCTACCGGCATGTCTATAAGGGTGGCTTGGGTCTCGGGTTTGAACCCTGATTGTCTTAACCATGCATGACGTTTCATTACAGTGCCTTCTGCGATTAATCTTCCAGCATTATCTGCTGCAACAAAGTTTGTTTTCAGTATGCATCCTGATATGGACCTACCATCTGCTGCCAGCTGAGCCAACTGGCTCTTCAGTGGTTCAGGTGCGGATAATACTAAAGCAGCTACTTCTTCCCACTGATGGCAATTGTAGCTTGCCAAAAGAGTGGCACTGTTAGCAATTTGTGCCAGATAGGCGGAAGTGGTGGCAACTTTCCTGCCCAGAGCATATAGTCTTTTGCTCTCTTTATCGGGGGGTGCTTCAGAAGAAGCAATTGGAGTACCTGCCCTCTTTCTGGTGGTTGTTACTACCAGGGAGTCAGGTTTTAATTATCCCCTAATGTACATGGGATCAGAGGGTGCAGCACAGAATAGTTTTTCAACTCACAGATTAACTGCAAGAGTAAGATTTGGAGTTACCAGCGAGGGGTCAATTCTACGCTGGATAGATTTCAATATAGGGATAGCCTGAGTAATGGCTCTTTTGTCACCTAGCATCTCCTCTGCGAAATCCCTGTCCTCTTGGATACCTTGTGTGTCAATATGAAAATGGGCTGCTGCTTTAGCCAGTACCTCATTGAGGAGTGGTTGATTATCTACTGGTGAGTCATTCACCGGGGGGCCTTTAGGAATTGGGGAGTCAAGACTGTAGGCTTCAGCCACATCCTCGTCCTGGTCCTTGTCATCCCCATAATAAGAGATCCCTCTCTGGTCTTCTACCAATTGTGGTTCTGTTTCCTCACAATATGACTGGGGATAGTAAGGTTCAATGACCAAAGGATCTGTGACCAAGCCCTGCGCCGGGGCATCAGAGCGGAGTCTTTTAGCAGGGGGTTGAGTGGCCTTGGACCCCCGAGGGGGCAGAGATAGGTGGTGTGTTGAGATAACTATAAAAATAATTAGGGTCTTAGCAAAAAAAGACATTCTTCTCATAACCCTACCGATGTCAGCTGAATTCCATTCTCTGGAGCTAGGGATAACCACAACATCTTCCGTTTCCTCTTCCATGCCCATATCTTGAGCAGTGGGAGGGATGATTTTACCTTTAGTGGGAGGGTCAGGGACCTTGGACTTCCCTACTGATTTAGGGGCCTTCTGTTTCTCCTTATTAACATGTTGTTCTGAAGGCTTTTTGTGGTGTTTATCCCCCTTCCCATGACTAGAGGAATGTTTCCCAGTGGTTTTAGGGGTTTCTGAGGGATCTGACGCCTTGCGTCCAGATTCGGAGGTGGTATCTGACACCTCACGTCGAGAATCGGATGTGGTATGAGATTCGGAGGTGGTCTTGGAGGAAGGACGTCGAATCTCGGGAGTAGATGCTACGCACCTTGCCTGAGGATAGAGGACGGAATCGTCTTCTGACGATTGGGCCTCTGGGAGTGCGACACCTTTACCAACCGCGGACAGTTGGTCTTTGTCATCAGGCGAACGGGAACGTCCAGCGGACACAGAATCGTTGGACCACTCGACACGCGTGTCGAGTCACGGCCGGGGCTGATGTGTTTAGTGGAAGTGGTGTGTGTTGCGCTTCTGCCGCCGGGTGTTGTGCCCATAACTGTGCTGCCGGCCAGTCCTCTGGAGTCGGGGGCTTGCGTGTGGGTGTCTGAAGTCACCCCTCTGCCCTCCGATACGGAGGCATTGCTGCCATTGCTAAATGACCCTTCGGTGTCCATGGCCTCTAGTTGCCTGGCGTAGTGGGCCCAGCGTTTAGTGGAGCAGTCAGTAAGTGCTTTCGGCTTGAAGAGCTTGCAAGCTCAACAGGTAGCCTTGGGATGATCCTGTGGGAGACACAGATTGCATGTATTGTGCTCGTCTACCCAGGGAAACTTTCTGTTATGCTTAGGGCAGAATTTGAAAGGAGAGGTGGGGGTGGGGGGTTGGGGGGGAAGAAAGAGGAAGAGGAAGAGAGAGAGAGAGAGAGAGAGAGAGAGAGAGAGAGAGAGAGAGAGAGAGAGAGAGAGAGAGAGAGAGAGAGAGAGAGAGAGAGAGAGAGAATATATATATATAACCCATCTCAGACCCTTCCTTGAGGAATCTCACTCAGAGGTTCTCTCCCCGCCTTTTTCTTGCAGGTCTTCACACTTTGACTGAAGGAACACATTGGTATCTCTAAATTCCTTTAGGTGTTGGGCATGTTTCTTTTTTTTTATTGTTAATTTGTCAATTACATCAAAACATTTATATATCATATTTCCAACATGTCATGACATAAACAGAATACATACAACTATGAAAGAAGATTCAACGTAAACATGTAGTATAATCAAAATATACCTAGCATCCGCTAAACATAGCACAGTATAACATTCCCAATTCCTCTCAAATATATTTTGAATAATAACCTATCACACAGTTTTTTCAGTCGATCCACATGGGGGAGGAGACAAACACTAAACTTACTAGGAAACAGTAGGAAAATAACAAGGGAATAATGGTTCCAACCCAATGGATTCCGAAATATAATCTGGCAACAATCCAACAAACATATGCAGCATTTAGCCATACAATTAATTCTAAGAGCCCCTGAGCGATATTTGTCTAAAATCATTATTTTCAAAAAAAGATACTTTCTCTCTGGCTGATAGTGGTATCATATATTGTATCCATCTTCATGTTGAGGCCTCTCCCTACTTTTCCATTTCTGCAAGATTTGTTCTTGCTACTAATAGAGCTTTATATATCCAGGTCTTTATTCAGTTGAGCTATTCTGGGTTGTTGGTAGATGTCCCAATATACAAATAATGTAGTACGGGCCAACTTAAATTGTATAGCCATTTCCATTCGACAAAGAACTTCATCAAATTGGATAAGTGAGACTGAGTCTCTTTCTATGTTCAACAATGCAGGGATGTTTTCTGAGATAACATTAACCCAGGGATGAAGGCTATGCAGCGAGAATGCAGCCTGATATTTTCTTATATCGAGGAAGCCAAATCCTCCTCCTCCTACTGGCTGCAGGAGACTAGACATTGCTATTATCGGGTGAGTCCCATCTCCCCACAAAAAATCAGTCAGCACTTTCCAAATCCCTTTGAGTATCTCACCCCATAGAGTGAGTTTTATTTTGGCCCACCATTGTTTACACTCAAAAGTCATGTTTCTTTTCAACAGACTACTAGATGTTTCATTATGGTCAATTGTTTCACCTAGACAAACCATTTATTTTCCATAATAATGGCTGCAGTCATTTCATAGTGTCGCAAATTTTATTTTTATGGTCCCGGTCAAGTCATCCTTGAAAGTCTGAAAATTATGATCAGCAATTGCTTTGTTGAAGTAGTTTGTGAACCTGAAGAAGATTCTTTATCTGAAGAACCTACCATCACTGAGTTAGTTACTTTACTATGAGAGGATTCCCATGTGTCTTGAAGAATTACTTTACACTTGCTCATTTTAATTTGCAATGAAACCTGGGCAGTCTACATTTTGATGCCTATCCTCTGTTAGAAAACGATCTGTCTTCCAACCCCGCATCTCATAGTGTTCTCGTATGCCACATGATCCAAATGTCGCATTGGGTGAGCTGATATTTCCCAAGCTGTCTCCCACTGAAGAGGATTAGTCTGTCAACTTCTACCTCTCTCCATCATTGGGATAAATACATCACCACAGAAACTTGCAGTGTTTACACCAACCAAAATACAACCCAGGTTGCCGACCAAATGTTTTTCTCTTAATAGATTGTGCCGAACCTCAGTTCATGCCCTCCTCTCTGTTCTTTTCACCAGCCACCAGCACACCTCCAAGATCACTTTAATTGGAACTTAAATGTTGATCTTCCTTTCTCTTGCCTATCATTCACTGGGCACCTTTTCACACTGGCGTTCCTATTAGCCAGGGAGCAGTTTGGTCTTATCTCTGGGGGTTAGCGGCATTGATGTAGCATCAATACCTAGGTCCACTTATCCAAACCAATCCAGAAATACTTTCCATTGCTGTGGAGCTTTTTCCCGCTGTTTATGTTTAAGAGTTTCCTCAAACGAAAGGTACCCTTCACAGTGAACTGCTTTAGGCCTTCTCCCTGTGTCATGGAGCTCTAGGTGCTTGCAAGTATCCTGCTGATGAAGTGTATACACTTGTACATACATACATAAACGTGTATGCCAGCGAGTCTTTTCCTGGGGTACAACATTCTTTAAACTGTCCCTTTCCCATTCATTTTTTTGAACTCTATCATTTTAAACACAAATCAGACAAGAAAACAACGAACTTATTCATAACATCAGAGGTTAAGATTTGAAATACACAATATATACAGTATCTAACAATCAAATTATAATCTTAATGATAGTTGCAATACTTATCTTAATCTACTGTACAAATCCTCAATTTTACAACAACAATCCAACACATAACACCAGACGACACATCGCTGACAAACATCAACATACAACATATAACATAATATCCTGGTAACCTTCCTCCTATAATGTGACATCCAGATATACGCTTGTTAATGCCAATGTTAGCAATTGAACAATCCCCAAATCTTATTCCTCTCGCTTCTGTTTTTTAAGCATCACTTTCTCATAACCAGACAAAATACACAAGTCCAACAGCCATCCATCCACTTCCATTTTTTACCTCGACTTCAATACCCTTAAAATTTGCTTTGCCGCCACAAGCACTCTGTTGATCCACTCAGCACATCCTTGAGCTATTACGCCTCTTTCTTTGTTTGACAATAGTGTTGTTGAGTAAGGCGTTCTTGGCAGTGTACTCCCCAGCATTAAAGGCATGGTCTAGAAAAAAATGTTATTTAAAAAATAGATAGGCAACATAAAAAAAAAATACTAGCATTCTCTTTTTAAAAACTTCCTATGTAAAATTTTGAGCTATTCAAGCTCAAAATTCGCAAAAGCAAGCACATGGGCGCATACATTTTGTGAAATTGATGCCCTCCTGTGCTGGCTTTTGCGGCACTAATGAAGGAAAAGCCAGCCAGCTGTAGTAAACAAAAGCTACCGCTGGGTGGCTTTCCCTTCATTAGTGCTGTACGCGGAGGACGGGGACCGGAGACCAGAGCAGGAAAGCTGCAGCTGAATCTCGGTAAGTGCTATTTATTTTTTTTTAAAAATAAGCACTAGCTGTGGTTTTTTTTCTAAGTTTTCCGGGCTGGAGGAGCCCGGAAAACTTAGAAATAAAAGCACAGCTTTAAAAACGTCGCTTGAAGCGACCGCAAACATAAATACAACGTTATTGTGTTGGAAAACGCTGCGGTTTTTCTTTCCAAGTTTCTCAGGCTCCTCCGGCTCAGAGGAGCCTGAGAAACTCGGAAAGAAAAACCGCAGCGTTTTCCAACACAACCGCGTTGTGTTTCTGCCTGAATCTGCTTTCCCACGCCCCAAATGGGAAAGCAGATTTAGGCAGAAACAACGCAGCATTGCAGAAAACAACTGCGTTGTTTCTGCCTGAATCTGCTCTCCCATTTGGGGCTCTCGGGCTCCCCACGGGGAGCCCGAGAGCCCCAAATGGGAAAGCAGATTCAGGCAGAAACAACGCAGCATTGCAGAAAACAACTGCGTTGTTTCTGCCTGAATCTGCTTTCCCATTTGGGGCTCTCGGGCTCGAGCCCGAGAGCCCCAAATGGGAAATCAGCTGTAGGCAGAAACACTACGCGGCATGTAAACAACTGCATTGTGTTTCTGCCTGCTGTGGCTTTCACTTTGGGTCTCCGGTGCTCCCCTGGGAGCACCGGAGACCCAAAGTGATAGCCACAGCAGGCAGAAACACAACGCGGTTGTGTTGGAAAACGCTGCAGGTTTTCTTTCCGAGTTTCTCAGGCTCCTCCGAGCCGAAGGAGCCTGAGAAACTTGGAAAGAAAAACCGCAGCGTTTTCCAACACAATAACGTTGTATTTATGTTTGCGGTCGCTTCAAAACCGACCGCAAACATAAATACAACATTTTTAAAGCTGCAGTTTTATTTCTAAGTTTTCCGGGCTCCTCCAGCCCGGAAAACTTAGAGAAAAAAAACGCAGCTAGTGCTTATTTTTTTTTTAAAAATAAATAGCACTTACCGAGATTCAGCTGCAGCTTTCCTGCTCTGGTCTCCGGTCCCCGTCCTCCGCGTACAGCACTAATGAAGGGAAAGCCACCAAGCGGTAGCTTTTGTTTACTACAGCTGGCTGGCTTTTCCTTCATTAGTGCCGCAAAAGCAAAAGCCAGCACAGGAGGGCATCCATTTCACAAAATGGATGCGCCCATGTGCTTGCTTTTGCGAATTTTGAGCTTGAATAGGTCAAAATTTTACATAGGAAGTTTTAAAAAAGAGAATGCTAGTATTTTTTTTTTTATGTTGCCTATCTATTTTTTAAATAAAACTTTTTACTAGACCATGCCTTTAAATCCAATCTACTTCAAACATCATCCCAAAAACCAACCACCCTTGGACATGCCCTTAACATGTGCAATAAGGTACCCCCATTACGACCACAGCTCCAACAAGTATCATTATCAGACAAGCCTAAACTGGCCATTCACACAGGGGTCCACATAGAATTCTTTGCCGCACATATCGCAGGGCCAAATCCATCTTTGATTGTGTGCTAATTCTCATTAATTTATCCCACTTTATCCCAATTATCTATGCCTAACTCCCCCACCCAAGCCGGGCGCAGTTTCGCCCATGCATTCACATATGAACTATCCATCAGCATCAGCTTCATATATATCGAGACCATACACCGAGAGGATTGAATAACGTTTCAAACCATAGGGCTCTCTCTCATATTGCTATCCAACATCCCGTCTTTCAGTTAGAAGGCACTTCAAGTCCATGTAACGCCTGCGTTCTCATCCCCCTAACCCAAATGTTCTGCTGAGCTGCTCAAAGGGAATCATTTGACCATCTTTCCACACATCCCGTATTCGAAAAAATACCTTTCTTAACCCAGCTCCGCCAGCATAAAGTCTTTTCCATTCTAACACCTAAGGACACTGTTTAACAAATGCAACTTGCTGGGAGGAATGAGGGGCACCTACACTCACAACCAAGGAAAACATTGCTTTAATGCGCCCCATTGAAAATATACAGTATACACAGACACCACACCTTATAGAGCAAAGTCAAACAGGGTAAACCCGCCAGGAACACGCAGGTTGTACACGGGATGAATCTAGACAGGACATCCTTTTCCATATGAGGAATCTATATTGTATTGGAAGAAGAGGAAACTAATTTGCCAACCAAACAACATTTAATGATCACTAGAGTATCTAGAGCGAATAAAGAAGAATCTAGGAAACTACCCTCACCAGATATTCAGCTACAGCTAAATCTAATCTCCTCATCAAGGGAATATCCTAATCTATTTCAGATGCCTTGAGAAAGACCTTGTGTCGAAACACATGTCAGCTGTGATCAGAAAAGACAACTATAATAAATTCAGTTCATGCACATGTCCCAATGTGTACAGAATCAATTGTTAATTATACTAGATGATGATCCATACATTTATTTGGCGAAGCGCATGCTACTAGTATAATCCTATATCCGACCACACCTTAAAGAGACTCGGAACTTAAACTCATGCCGATCTGCTTATACCTCTCTCTTGAAAGCTTCCCCATAAATGCAAGATTTTGGCATTTGCCCACCAATTCCTTTTTTTACTTTGGCAACCAGCCACAGCTTCTTTCTATATGGTCTACCCCCACATATAACTGAATTATGCTGTAACTACACATTTCATTATCCCATTCTATTCTTGTTGTCTACCCTTCCCTCCCATTTTTGGGTCTGCCGGGCTGCCATAAAATGTAAATAACACTTTGTGCAGCCATAGAGAGACACCAAATGCACAGGCACAGTCCTCCCATTCTATTCTTGTTGTCTACCCTTCCCTCCCATTTTTGGGTCTGCCGGGCTGCCATAAAATGTAAATAACACTTTGTGCAGCCATAGAGAGACACCAAATGCACAGGCAGTCCTCCCCCGAAAACCCTTCAGAGGGATTGCCAACCTATGGCAGCAAGTAATTATTAGCCTGAGAATCAGCAAACTTTATTACACCATAAAAGCTATTATAAAACACAATACATATCCAATAACTTAAAACAGTCATCAAAGTTGGGCCAATATCCCCTTTTCTCTGATTTATGGCTCTTTTCAAAAAGGATAAAAGTGCCCAGGCTGTCAATACTGCGTCTGCAGCCAAAAGAAAAAGCATTGCCACCCTATGGGAGCGAATGGTTGTTGACCTGAGAACCGGCAATATGGTGGACCTTCTAACAACGTTGTATGCTGGGCAAAACAATAGGAGGTGTTTCAAATCCTCTCTATCTGCTCTGCACGCAGGCAACTAGATGTGTTGGGGAACCCATGCCACTTTGCTGTATTTCCCCTCAACTGTAAGCTGTCAAATCTGGCATGCGTGATCGGCCAACAATCTCCCCTTTTAGAACTTTGGAGAAGGTATGGCTGAATCTCGTTCACCCTGCTTATCACAGCATGGTCTTTATCCGAATTCGTAACAAACTCCATAAGATCCCATTTCTCCTTCACAGCCCGACTCAAAATGTGTTTATAAGAACACATTTGCCCAGAAGTCAGCAAACTATCTGGGGGTGAGAGTACCCGAATATTACTTTGGGACAAAGACTCATCAATGAATGCTAACCAAGGGATTTTATGCCAATTTTCCCTTTCTATGAGAATTCTAATAATAAAATGGCATAAACTGGAACAGCCGTTTGCCCAGAGACAAAACCTGACACCCAAATAGTCAAATTCCTTGACTCTAGGAATAATATCTCTACTACAAACCATAGGGCGCATCTTCACCTACCTCTTCTTTCCCACACACCCCATTACCGCTGATTTTGAAGTATTTATTTTTAACCCTCGATTGTTCATGAAGCCCACATATCCATCTATCAAAATCTGGAGGGCCCTTGGGGTCCTGGCTATTAACACAATGTCATCTGCATAAGCCAGGACCGGAAAGGCCCTACCCCCCACTCTCAGATAGTCCACCCCAGTGTCCACCAAGGCTTTCAGAAGCCCATTAATGTAAAGGGTGAACAAAATGGGGGCTAATAAACAGCCCTGACAGACCCCAGACCCCACATCAAAGCACATAGTACAGTGACCCTCCTTTCCGCTGCACACACAAGCCTGGTTCTCCCTGTGAAGTTTTCGTAACACAGTTAACATTTGCTCTAGGCATCCCAAGGACCCGAGCACGGCTCACAACTTCCATCCACCCACTTTGTCCAAAGCTGTAGTTAGGTGCATAAATGAAAGATACACCCCGCCCACTTGCAAAAAACAGAGTACGAAATTAGTAAATACAAGTTTAAACTCTGTTCCATGATTCCCACCCCTGGACGAAACCCAAACTGTATGTCAGAGAGTACTGCGCTCTCTGTTAGCCAAGACTCTATATGCTCCAGCAACACCCTCCCGAATATTTTGAAAGAGGTATCCAAGAAGGATATAGGTCTGTATGACGTGGGGCCCGCAGGGTCCCTTTTTTAAAAAATAGGGAAAATGATGGCAGATTTCCACGAGGGCGGAATGTAGCCAGAGTCTAGACAGGCATTAAACACTATGGTCAACAGGGGAGACCATAGATCAAGTTGGTCCTGGAACAGTTCCGAGGGGATTGCGTCAGGACCAGGGGCCTGGTTGCGTGCCTGTAGATTAATAGCCAGAGATACATCCTCTAGCCTAAAACGCAATGAGGTACAACTTCTCCCAGATTCTTCCGATAATGCTCTGCCTCTGAACAGGGTGGCAAAATACTCCACCCAAACTGCTGCTCCCACATGGATACCTCTTGATCTTTCCCTGGGTTTATAGGTCAGACCCCCATTCACAAATTCCGGAAATGCTTTTTGGTCATTCCGCCTTAATGCCTCCAAAAAGCCTTCCGAAGCTTCCTCTTCAAGTTTAATTTTCCTCCTCTCCAACACTGAATGATAATTCCCTCTAAACTGGATAATCCCCCCCCCTAGAGCTAGCTGAGAATCTTAAAACTCTCAAGAGTGATTTTTTTTGCAATGGTGCAACAGTCATTACCCACCCCCTCTTAGATGGGTACACCTTCCCGGGCACTGTACAATGAAGCCTGTTCCCGTCGACGCGGAAAAGGGGACTGTGGGTGGTGCCGGAGGGCGGAGTCAGGGCAGCGCATGCTCCCAGGGCCGCACCCCGTGCACCTCTAAATTTAAAGGGGAAGAAGGTTTTTTTCTGGTGAAAAAGGTTCCGTCTCCCATCCCTTGGAAGGGACAACCATGCAGTATGGAGAAAAGGGGACGGCACGTAAGAATAGGCATAATATATATAATTTCCTGGTGAAAAAAAAGCTTGCATTTGGGCTAATTTGCAATGGCTTGCGGATGTGCCTCAGAAATGGAGGTGAACTTCCAGCGATGCCCACTAGGTGGAGTTGTGGAATGTGTGACTTGGCTCAAATCTCAAATGGACTGTCCTACTTTCACATTTCAGGGAAAAGGTTGTCTTTCAAGCCTTTTTAAACCCACCATAACTTTTTGGGTGTATTGTATACATGCACCAATGCTCCAACCACAAAGCTATCAGGACCATACTGATGATCACTAATAAGGGTGAAACCAGGTATGTAGTCCTGACAGCCTTGCAAAATGTCTGCCTTGGGTTGATTATGCTATGCATCAAGTAGCACGCCTAAACTAAACCTAAATATAAGATGGGAGCAAGAGACGATGAACAAATGACAAATAAGGCAGTCTTAGTGGCATTGTGTCAAAATAAAAGGGCCTAAACTAAGAAAAACCTATTGCCAAATCCTTACAACTAATCACAGAAAGAATGTGGGACGGGGTATCAAAACTAAGGAAACAGTGTTCAAATAATAAGTCAGGATGTGATTGCCTTGAGGTCTTCCTTCCCCATGTTTTTAGCACAGGAACAGGTGGGACTTTGGAGCACAGCACACACCCGAGCCTACCCAGCACGAGCTAACAGTTCCATATCAGCTATCGGGTTCTTCGATGGGTAAGTCTCTTTTCAATAAAAAGTCTCTCGCCTTCAAGGTCTGATGCACTCCACAAACAAACATTAAAGTTCTGTTCTACGAACACTTTAGGTGTTGGCTTCACCCCTAGGTCCCCCTCTTCTGGGCGCTGACCCTTCAGAACACTTTGGGTGATGGCTTCACCCGAGGGTCCCCCCTCTTCTGGGCGCTGACCCTTCAGAACACTTTGGGTGATGGCTTCACTTCTGGGTCTCCCTTGGCCAGGCTCGGATCCCCAAATGACAAGGGGGACAGTTCCCTTCCCCTCGTCTTGCAATACTTCTTGCTTTCACAAATCATAATGTCCCTTTAAAAAGGTTTTTGGGCTGTGCCCCTGGTTGTTGGCTTCCCTCTTTCGAGTTCACTCTCACCAACTTTTGGCTGTCGACTTCCCTCTGTCGGGTTCACTCATTAACTTTTACAAATAATTCCTCATGGGACTTTCGGACTCAGTCCCTTTTCATTAGAATCCCTCGCCCGGGTTCACTCTTGCTAATTTCCTGCTAGTTTTCAACATGCAGAATTGACTTCCCTTAGCTTTCACAGTTCTTTGTCGGGCAAAGGCTTTCGACGGTACAGACGAGACCCCTGCATGACCACTTTGACCGTTCTTCGCCTCTACCCAAGGGCTTCCGTTGCAGTAGTTTCTACGTTTGCGTAATCGCCCAGAGTTTCCTGCTTGAGTACCCATGTGGTGCCGTACTCCTCTGTTACTAGTTTTCCCCTTCTTTTATCAATGCATCATTAAGCCTTTCAAAGTTCACATTTAACTGTTGGCTACTTTTCGTTCAACAGTTTCTTATCGATACTCGCCTCGACTCACCGGCTGTGATGAACCACGTGCCTTTCTTTATCCTTGGAGTAGAGGTTGGTACCTCAGAGACCAGCGTCCTTCCCCAGCTTGATTATCAGCAGAGGAGGGTCTTGCGTACCGTAGACATCTATTGCAACACACGCTGGCTAATGTTCACACAGTCTTATACTTTCTGCAGAGGTTACCCGGGCCTTGATTGGAAAGGGCAAGGTTTCTTCTTTCCTTATCACCCTCTCTGTCTGCGCCGTCTTTCTCCTCCTTTTGAAATGCCATGCTGAGTTAGCGCTCACGTTGTGCAGTCTGCCATGCTTTCCCTGTGCTCTTGTACTACACCTTTTATCCCTGTGGGGAACGGAAAGGGCCGTCGGGTGTGTGCGATTCTGGTAAATTGCCTGACTTTGCCCGACACTGGTATTGGGATACGTCAGGTAAACGTCCCTGGTGTTAGTCCGTTGTCTTTCATGTTGTGCGAAAGTGTTCCATGTGGAAACGGAGAGGGGCAGTGTTTTGGCATATCCTAGGTGGTAAACTGGGGAAAAGGTGTTGGAAGGAGAAGGGGGATACCACGTCTCACCCGTCGGTGTCCCACTCACACTCCCCAAGGACCCCCCCCATCCAGGTGATCGTCCCTCACTGGTCCACCCCCAGGAACTGGATCCAATAACGATGGCCGTGTCCTGGCCACCTGGATGACAGATCCCTGGGGACCAGTCAGGGAGACACCGTCAGGTTTCTGACAATACCCACAATGCCTTGCTGGTGTGCCTCGGAAATAATGATAAACTTCCAGCGATGGCTACTAGGTGGCGTTGTGAAATGTGCGACCTGCCTCAAATGGACTATCCTACTATATATCAAGAGGGATCTAGCAAAAGAGTGAGCGAGTGAGAGAGATAAACATACAACACCATCTATTTAGATTTGCCCTAAAAACAAAAGCAAAAGAAAATCCAATTGCGATTAGCTCCACCTCAACACCCTAGGCCAGTGGCATTCAAACTTTCTCATGCCGATCCACCCTTGAGAATAAAATAATGTTGCTGGGCAAGCCCACTGTTTGAAAACCACTGCCCTAGGCAGTGATATGTCTCCAAAAGTCTCCAGTAAAGCTGGAGATTATGGTTTGTTTAAGGCAGTCCCACCCCAGCTGTGGATACTTCTGAAGTGGGTTGCCTTGATCTCGTATGAGAACAGAGTACTACTCACTGTCCAGAGTCTAGGGGTTTCACAGTGACAGTGGGAAAGTTAGGCAATTAGATGTTTTGAGGGCTTTTGCATGACTTAGCAGTAATTCTCCATCATCGAAGTTAATGATCCAAAGCAATTGTCACAAAAAAGGACAGGCTACAACGGTTTTAAGACACTTGAAAAACGTCCCAAACAAGATGCATGGAGGCGAGCGTAGGGTGAGGTGAATTGTTATGCGCTAACCTTGGCAAAAAGGTGTGTAGACTTACAAATCTGTGAATAGCCATTTCAATTAATGTAATAACATCATCTTGGAAATAGACTCATAATTTAGCACACATGTAGCACTGGATCAGTTCAAGAATTCTGCAAGCACAGTCTTATGTTTGAGGGTAACTCAGTAGTAACAAAGACCTCTTAACCTCTTCTCTGAGTAGGATAGAAGCTATGTAACACTGCTTGACAAGGGATGTGTCGGTTGGCAATCAGGAATAGAGAGGCTATGCAACACAGCTGTTATATGTTTAAGGCACTATCAGCAGCAGGTGCAGCCCATTAGACAAATACACTGCTTCACAAAGGATGACTTATGAATTTCAAACTGTTTTTGTCATTTTTATGCGGATGGGCCTTTAATCACCTTAACCCAAACAGGCCCACCACTTAAGTGAGTAAATGGTTGTGCATAAAGCATGTTTATTGTACAATTCTCTGGGGAGCAGACCAAAATTAACCCGAGTCTCAACAAACCACATCAGTTCACATCTTTTATACAGTTGCGCAACAGTTAAAAAACTCTAAAATATTTTATTGCAATCCAACCCCCAAACATGATGGGACAAAACCCTATTCAAAGAAATCCCATCTTTTCCCAATTCCTACGTTTTAATTGGCCAGTTTTATCTTATTAATCATCTTCAGATCATATTCATAACACACCTCTTCTTATGATTCGTCCGTAGTAGGTCATGACGTCAACACATAGTTAAACATTGGTATTACAACATAATTCGTTACAAGCATTAACTGGTCTAAGCCATTTAAACCCTAACTTTGCACATGGCTCACATGAATATTCCTCACAATATGAGGAAGGCTGGGTGAAGGATTTCTCTTTGTTAGTGATGCTATCTCATTCCCCAGGTCACCGTTCCATTGAATCTTTCCAATCTACAAAAACACCCACTTCTTTGCACAATTGAAACTCCTGAATAGCTTTAGGCACTGGCTTACCCAGTGTTTTACTACTGACCAAAATAAATAACGAAACTTTCTGCCAGGCTCTCGGGCCTCAGACGATTACATCTATCTACGAGATATATCTGACAATAAAAATGAATGTTTATTTTCTACAGTTGTACTGACCTCAAAGGTTGAAGTTACTCATTCACCTGCCTTCTGCAAACCTGGCAAGGTTAGTTGAAAAGTCAAAGTACATCTTGCAAAAGGGGTCCCAACTACTGTGTTATTATTGTACATCAATGTTTTTATATTTGGTGAGTTTACATTTTATCTTTCTGTACGCATGCAAGCTAATCTGTATCAATTTCTAGACCAACTAAAGTAACATATCCCATCCAAAATTAACTACACTTTGATACCTATGAAATTTCAACATGGCGCCCATCTCGCCGCCACCCCGAGTTAGTCAAACGAGGCATACATTATTTTTCAAAAATTGATTAGCAGATTTAGGTAATTAAATATTTTTTGATTAGCAATTTTGTACTAATATTGAATGTCACCAGAATTAGTTGTACCCCCAGGATATAGAATTAGCAAGAATGTAGAAATGATTTCTATGTACCTCTGAATTATAACATCAGTGCAATGTCTGTAAAATGTAAAGGTTTGCTGCATGAATGTGGCCAAACAAATAAAGATCTAAAAACATTTTTCAGTTCAACGATGTGCGGCTGGGTCATGCAGTCAGTGTTGCAGCACAGTAGTGCTGCGTCCTTCATATTGTTAACAAGACATTAAAGACTTAGTGTGGCATGCAATTTTTATTTTATTATCAGCAAGTGAACATATAGCAAGTGTTTGGCAAAAACGTTCACAAGCAACTTTACTTGGTTTAAAATTGGGAAAAACATTTTAAAATGAATGTGTAGGACTAAGAATCTGTGTCTTGAGATATGCTTGATGTGCATGATCTGTTCTTTTTGGGAGAGGTAGGCCTTAAGTCATCATCAGCAGCACCAGGACGTCTTGGTTTCATGCTAAAAAATAAATCTACAGCCTTTTTGGATTTGAACTCTGCAGGAGAAGGTCCCTGCTTCTTAATACGAATGAGTGTTTCAACAGTCTCTTCTGATAGGGATGCCCTCCAGTCAGTTTTCACTTTGTTCATGCAGGAAAAGCAGCGTTCTACAACTGCATTGGGCACAGGGAAAACCCTCACGATAGTTATGAGCTTCACAAGCTGGGGATATGCGGTGCCATAGAGGGTTGCCAGTTTCACCCAGATCTCTTTTGGTGGCAGTTTACAAAGGTTGTTCTGGGCAAATACTTTAAACTCTTGCCACTCAGACCGAATTGTTCCAGGACTTGCTACTGAAAAACTGCAGTCAACAATTAAATCAGAAAAGTGTTCTGCCACTCTAACCATTTCATTATTTCCGTATGTTTCGAACTCTTAACTCTGATGGCCATATTCTTGTGTCTAACACTTTTGCACAGTTGTAAATACTG
This sequence comes from Ambystoma mexicanum, assembly GCF_040938575.1. Lineage (NCBI taxonomy): Eukaryota > Metazoa > Chordata > Amphibia > Caudata > Ambystomatidae > Ambystoma > Ambystoma mexicanum. The sequence continues at coordinate 1,340,294,773 of NC_090923.1, read as the reverse complement.
TCCTCAGTAAAAGGCAATCTATCTTCACAAGATTTGTCAAAGTTTGTGACATATTTTTTACACTGTTGCTTGAAACTGTTCAGAACTTGAGCACTCACATGTGTTAGTTGGACCCCACGATAGGAAACAGACTCGCAGGTTCCAGACAATAATTTGTTGGCCTCACTTGTAAGAGTATCAAGCTCACTTCCTACCAAGGCAGTCTCTCCCCTTAAGGTTTGCAGAGTCATTTTTAAAGTAGAAATAGAGCTACTGAGTTATGGCATTTCAATCACTTCCTTCTGGAGTGCAAGAGTAAATCTAGCAAAGGGTTGCAGCATCTGCTCAAAGAAAAGCAGATGGCATACCATCTGAAACCCTGTTAAAAGCTGCAATACTCCCTTTGCTTTTGCCTGGTCATGGCTTGGATCAGCTGCCATACTTTCTAAATGTTCACAAACAACAGGGAGAGATTTATTCATGGCCTGAGTTGCAAGTAATTTATGTTGCACCCAACGAGTCCCATGAGCTTTCCTTTTTTTTTTGGAGCAATTTTTATTATTTTAAACAAACAACACTCCAAACATTAGACCCATTTAGGACGTTCATAATAAATGTTAACACATTACATTATTTAATGCTCTCCTCCGTCCTCCCCCCTGCCTCCACAAAAACTCGAGCCGTCATATCCATACCATCCACCTGGGCATCTACAGGTGTCTCAATTATAGTCAACTCGTTCCAGTCTACTGTTTCATGATTGACCTGGTGGGGGTTTGCCATCGAGGTCACCAATTGTCTCCAGGCTATCAAGGGGCCCACCTCTTCCTCCCCCCCTCTAGTGACTGCTTCATACCAGACCGCAGTTTCTGCTTCAGCCCATTTCAGGAGGTCTGCCCACCACATCTCCACTCTAGGCCGGCGTGCAGCTTTCCAGCTCATTGCAATTCTGTGCTTGGCCAAGATTTAAGCCAGGTCTTTCATTTTGCCAATATGTATTAAATTCCGCGGCCTAGGGAAACACCCTAGCATAAATGCCCACGAAGACCCCTCATCAAGCACCACCTCTTGTCTGGCCATTCTCGTCTCCAGTTCTACCCAGAATATCTTCACCTCTGGGCAAGCCCAGAACATATGTAACATCCCAACCTCTTCCTCCCCGCACCTGGGGCATTTCTGTATGGCCGAGCCACCAAACTTGGCTATTCTGTCGGGGGTCAGGTAAGCTCTGTGGGTGACATACAGCTGGATCTGCTGGAGTCTAGCATTCCGGGACACCTTCTTATGGTACCTTTGGGCCCTATCCCATTGTCCCTCTGACATGGGTTCACCCACCTCCCTCTCCCAGTCGAGCCTCAGCTGGAGCAGCTCTTTCCCCGCCTTCACACTCAAAAGCTCATGTATCCGGGATATCTAGTGCCTGCCCTCCGAGACATCGTACATCGTTGATAAGGTGGCATCGGGTTCTTCTGCAAGTACTGTTTCAGGCCACCTTTCCCTCACCCGTTTCATAACCCTGGTGTAAGTGATATATTGGCCCTTATGCACCCCTGTCTCCTCCAGCAACCTCTGGAATTCCACTGCCTCCCCCTCCTGCCATATGTCACCCAGGGTGGCCAGGCCCACCGGTTTCCAATATCTGCGGACCTCTTTTGGGTGTCTTCCCCACATAATGCCACCAACGGGACCTGCTGAGAGAGCGGGTCCAGGACACCCACAGTTCTCCATGCCCTTCGCCAGACCTCCCAGCCCAGCGCCAACAGTCTCCCCATCTTTGCTACTTTCGTTTTATGCAGCCACACCGTCTCATTTAGGAAGTATGGGGCAGAGTCACCCTGCAAAAGCCTGGCTTCCGCAGATTCCTCTGTGGACAACCACCTAGCCACATATAATAGCTGTCCCGCCAAGTAATATAATTCAAAATTCGGCAGGTTTATGCCCCCTTATCACACGAGTTTTGTAGTTTCCACAGGGCCACCCTATTCCTAGAATTGTGCCATATGAAGCCCCTGCACAGGCCATGAAGTCTGGTAAAGAACCGTCTGGGGATCAGGTACGGGACATTTACAAAAAAGTGTAGTAGTCTGGGCAAGACCACCATTTTGAGCAGCGCTGCTCTTCCCATCATGGCCAGGGGCAATCTGGACCAGAACACCATGATCCTTTTAATGCCTTTGACTGGCTTCTCTGTGTTGTGTTTAAGCTGTGCCTCTATCTTATGGTATATGTTTATGCCTAAATATCTAAACGTCTCGGTCTGCCAGGGTATCTGCAGAATGGGCAGGTTTTCCAGCGGAATACTTTTGTACTTTCCCAGGGGGAACACGATGGACTTCCCGTGGTTTACCGAAATGCCCGAGAGGGCGGCATAGCGATCCATCACCTCCAGTACATATTGCAGATTCTCCTCCGGGAGGAGCATGTCATCTGCGTACAGTGATATCAGGTGTGGGTCTCCTGTCGTACGAATCCCCACCTCCTCGTATTGTTGCCTAAGGCGAATTGCCAGCAGCTCCAACGCGAGGATATATATAACATAGGCGACCAGGGGCATCCCTGTCTAGTTCCCCTACTGAGTTGCCACTTGTCCGAAATTATGGCGCCTGTCTTGACCCTAGCGATCGGGGAGCTATGTAACATCTTGGCCCATCTAATATATCCCGGCCTTTCCCGTGTCCTTTCAGGGTCACAATGAACTATGGCCATCTCACTGAGTCAAAGGCTTTGACCGCATCCAGCGACACTATGGCCAGCTCACCCGGGTCATTCTCCGTTTCATCAATAATATGGTGTAGCCTTCTGTGGTTGTCCATGATGTTCCTGCCGGGGACAAAGCCTGTTTGGTCCGAATGTATCAATTTGCCAATTACTTGCTTAAGCCTGTTAGCAAGTACTGTCGTGAGTATTTTGCTATCTCGATTAAGCATCGATAGGGGCCTATAGGACCCGCAGTCCACGTCCGGCTTGCCCGGTTTCAGAAGTGGGATGATGACCGCCTCTCGGAGGGATTCCAGCAGCTCCCCCTGTTCGTAGGCCTCATTGAACATGGCCAGCAGCAGCTGGAGTAGCTCATGCCTATACGCTTTGTAGAATTCGCTAGGTAATCCATCCGACCCAGGCGCTTTACACGTGGGCAGGTGTTGGATCACCACCTCCAGTGCGTCTGAGGTGATTGGGGCCTCCAAATCTGCTCTTTCTATGTCGTCCAAGGTGGGCAGCCCTATATCCTCTATTGTTTCCCAAATTACTTGACCGGTATCTCCACCCGCGTCCTCATACAGCCGTTTGTAATATATGAGGAACTCCTCGTTTACTCCTTCCTGGGTGTTACGGATCTGGCCTTTTGCGTCCCTGATTTCTCTAATCCCCGGCCAGGTTGTCTCATTTTTATATAACCAGGCCAGTAGTCTACCCGGCTTGTCTCCCCACACATGTTGCCTCTCTAAGTATTTCTTATAGTTTAGCTTACATAGTCTGTCCCAGAGTTCACTGCTAGCACTTTGTAGATCTCTTATTTTAGCGCTGTCCTCCCGGGTGGCCCCCCCACCCCCGCATCAGGTCCTCTAGCTCTCTTTCAGTTTCCTGCAGGTCTCGCTCTATACCCGCTTGGAGCCCTTTGGAATTTGAAATGGCCACCCCACGCACCACCACCTTAAATGCCTCCCATACTGTTCCCATGGATGATACACTACCCGTATTGATTTCGAAATATTCCTCAATGGCTTCCCTCAGGTACTCTCGGAGTCCCGGGTTCTGTAGGGCCTCAGCTCTGAGCCTCCACGTCGGGATTCGCGATCTGGGTCCCATGAGCTTTCCTTGGTTTCTGAACAGACTGTTCCATGGCTAATCCCAGAGCATGCAATATTTTAGGGATTTTTTTTATACAAATAAACAATTGCATTAACATATTGGACACTTCACTGAAGTAAGTCTTATCCAATCCTTCACAGCCAATTCAAAACGGTGAGAAAAACAATGGACATACACCAGCCATTTAATGTCTTGTCTGAGAAGTGCAGCAAGACCTCGGTTCACACCCAAGTTAACAGCTGCCCCGTCAGCCCCAAAACCCACCATTTTTTATAAGAAGAGTCCCGTTTCATTTAGGACTACCAATAGAAGTTTTTTCAATCCCTCACTGCGACCATCACTAACTGATTTTATTTTGAGAAAAGAAACCTCCACTTCACCACTTTGTGGGTTTACATATATAACATACACCAACTCCTTCCCTATTACACCGCTATCTGTGCTACCATTCATTCAAACAGAAAAAGCGTCAGCAGTCTTGAGAACATTAAATAGTTCTTCCTCAAGGTAGCGTCCAATACACATTGTAAGCTCTCGTCCTGTTACAGCATTAGTGTACTTGGAGCCCGGGTCCACACCATGACACTTCTCCTGCTCAGCCAATGCAGAAAGCTTTTTAATAGGAATGTCCTCCTTTGCCATTGTATAAAGAATATCCATTAGCTTGCCCGCAGTGAGTCTATGCTGATCCTCTGCTGTAGCCAACGCTCTCCCTGTGTCAACAAATTAAAAATCATAAAATCAATGATGGTCAAAAGCAGCTTGCAATTGCTCAAACTAAGCACAGCCCTAGGAAAAATCTCCACTAACTCTCCAGTTTGAGTGTGGCGATAAAGGTCCACAGCACTACGTTGCTTTCCAAATTTCCTGAATTTTTCGGCTTTTCGGTGTTGCTGTTTCCAGGTGGTTGTGGAGTGTGTCTACTTTCAGCTGTGAGCCACTGATCCCAGAAATCAATGAGGCTCTGAAATTCCTCATAGAAGGCAAATATGTTTGAAACTATGCACAAAGTGTACATCTTGCACACACAGCATCTTCCTCTTCATAAATGTCTAGCCAGGTTTTGCCTGGGACGTATTTTCTTTGCCACCCCAAAGCTGTGGCCAATTTCACACTATGTGGTTTTGAGGTGGCCATGACTAAAATGGAAACAATTAGACGCTAACAGGTCCATCAGTTGATCACTCAACTGCTCAAGATGAAGACAGCAGCTACAAGGAGTTTGTGACAAACTGGAATTCAGAAAAAAACTCAGATGATCTCAAAAATCTAAATAAATTATCTAAATAGGGCATGCAGCCGTCCCAGATACCTCTTAATTCCAATTTTAAAAAATTAACCGGGTGCCCAAGAGATCAGAAAACTGTTCTCTGATTCGGGTCACAGGTGCATTTTGTGACTCCACAGCAGTGGGAAGAGTGGCAAGTTAGCAGCAAATTGCAATGTAATGCCCATCTAGGCCACCCAGTGCTCCAGATATTTAAAGGTGAGAATACTTTACTCCTTATTTTTTAAAGTCTGGAGTAAAATGACTTTTTACGGGAAAAAGATGTAATTCAAATTACAGTATTTTATAAGTGGGAAAACATTTATTTTACTGGAAAATGAAATTGTCTTAGTAATATTATTTCTTTACACCAAGTTCAATCAAAGTTACGGCTTTACTTCTGATCAGGCAGATATAACCCTAGTTTCTTGCGGTGGTACTACTGGTCCAAACATAATGGAGCTGTGTGGGTGAAAGCAGGAGCACACTTTTTGTTGGGTCATGTATTTGCCTTTTTTAAGGGAGTAAAATGGGCTGATACACCCCTTATCTGTAGGGCTGAGGCAACTGACACCAGGATGGGGAAAATGAAAATTTCTGTTCTTGCCAGCCTTGTTTGGTTGGGTGGGTCAAATGATTTGCCCAGGACCACATGCTTTGGTTAAGCAGTGAAGCCAGAATTGCCAGCAATTAAACTTACCTGCCACAAACCTCCAAGCTCTAATTAGTACACATTTGTTTTGGGTAAAACAAGAGCCACAATGGTCTTGTTTATTTGTAAAGTACACCCAAAGCAACCTCCTTGGAGTATTTGCACCACCCTGACCCGAAGACTACACATCTCAGAATGCAAAACCATGTTTGATCTCATGGATGAACTCGGCTTTAAAAAGAAATAGCTTTGAGTCACTTTCTGTGCAAATGTGGTGTTTAAGGCATCTAACTTCGGTACACCCTTGTAATCATGGGGACCTTTTCTGACCACCCCAACATTTTAATTTATACTTATGTTGTCTTTTGGTCCCTATCACTATGGATTTGTCTTTAGTTGTATGTTATATAGTGCTCTCAAGATATTTCACGGATGCAGACGTTGCCTGTAAAATATTTCCTTGAGTATCACATGGTTTTGGCCTGGTAATTGTCCTTGTTACAGTGCAGTTAAACTATGCAGTTAAACTATGGGTGCATATTCATGGATTTAGTTAAGTTTGCATTTCATGTTTTTTGTGGCAATGAAATGTAATACCGAAAGTCAATTGGATTTTATTCTGCATTAATGGTTTGTATAAAATGTATTGCAGTGGATTTTTATTCATGAAATATACATAGCATTATAACAAAAGATTTTAACATTAATCAACCAATGCAAAATGAGTAGACGACAGCGGTCACAGAGGACGCTATCTACAGTATGTTCATAAGCTTTAATACTGTTCCAAATCACCACTGTAGTAGTTTCAGAGAGCCTATGGAATATGTATTTGTTCTCACATATATTAAACAGTCCGGCCGGCTTCCCCGGTCAACAGTCCGGCCAGCCTCCCCGGTCAACAGTCCGGCCAGCCTCCCCGGTCAACAGTCCGGCCAGCCTCCCTGGGCCAACAGTCCGGCCGGCCTCCCTGGGCCAACAGTCCGGCCGGCCTCCCCGGGCCAACAGTCCGGCCGGCCTCCCCGGGCCAACAGTCCGGCCGGCCTCCCCGGGCCAACAGTCCGGCCGGTCTCCCCAGTCAACAGTCCGGCCGGTCTCTCCAGTCAACAGTCCGGCTGGTCTCCCCACTCAACAGTCCGGCCGGTCTCCCCTTTCAACAGTTCGGCCGGTCTCCCCTTTCAACAGTTCGGCCGGCCTCCCCAGTCAACAGTTCGGCCGGCCTCCCCAGTCAACAGTTCGCCCTGCCTTCCCAGTCAACAGTCCGGCCGGCCTCCTGTGAGAAACCTGAAGGTGTCTCACCCGCCAGTCCCCGGGGATCTGTCATCCAGGTGGCTAGGACACGGCCATTGCTTTCAGATCCAGTTCCTGGGGGTGGACCAATGTGGGGGTCTTCGGGGAGTGGAAGTGGGATAGCGGAAAGTGAGACGCGGTATCCCCTTCCCTGTAACCCCTTTTCCCCATCCTACCAGGTAGGATACCCAAGACTCAACCCCCTGTGAGCAACAATGGACTAATACCAGAGCCGTGTACCTGACATTTTCCAACACTGTGGTCAGGCAATTACGGATCACCTGACTTCAATCACACTTCCCCACACAGATAAAAGGCGGAGCACAAAAGCACACTCTGAACGAGGCAAAGCACACAAGGAAACAGCAGTTCCAAGATGGCAGTTTAATACGAGGATAAATACAGCGAGACCAGAGAGTACCCTTGACCTGTAAAGACCGTTACTTTCGTGAACCTTGCAAAATAAGAAACCTAAGACCAGGAATGGAAGCTGATTCAACCTGCACAATGTGTAGGAGGTACCCGGGGCTCTCCGGCATCGATAACCAAGGTGAGGAGGAGCGATTGCCGCTGTGGTACTGTCCTTGGCTCCTGCAACAAAGCAGCGTCAGTAAAGACAGCACAGCCGGTGAGTCGGAGAGACTGATACCAAACTAGCTTGTGTTTTGAACCAAGGTTGCAAGCGGCAACATTGTATAAAGAGTACAGTATGTGAAGGGTACCAAAGGAGTAATTGAACTTTGGGAGGCCAAGAAAAGATACTGTATAGAGAGTGGTCCGGCGCCACGAGGGTGCTCATTCGAAAGTCTCTGTTAGGTATCCAACTGATGCTGAATGTGAAAAAAAGGAATCTTGAGATGGAAGTGGTCATACAACAGTTCAGGCTAAACCCTGTGCACATTCGAAAGTCTTCGATAGTGTTAGGCAGAAGCCTGTGCAGTTCGCTTAGGGACCACTGCAAAAAGTTTAAGACTACAGGTGTTGGCAGTAAACCCAATTGGTAGCAGTCTGCACCACCCAGATTTACCTGGTAGCTGTGGCTGAGCAGTCAGACCTTTCTCAAGAAGAGTTAGGCAGTATTTGGAGTATACACATTAGGTACAAAAATACAGTAGCACAAGCAAACACTGACCAGAGCTTTGGTATAAAAGTATATAATTATTCATTTTAAAAACACAATTATAAGAATACACTGGCACTAATATGTCAAGCAAGTTCAAACACAGTCACTAGAAATATATACACCTCCGTGATTAATTATTCGACAAGTATTAGAGAAAACACACCACTTATTATCAAAACAGAGGTGAGCGCTTAATTAAGATGGTACTCCAATAATTTGTTTAAAAAGGGAGAGAAAAGGCAGAAATAGGAAAACACACAATACCAACACTTTTAAAGAACCACAGCAAGTCAAGAAAGGCAGGGTCTACTGTAGAGCAAAAAGTTCATAGGCCAGGCCCACTCTTAAAGAGAGCAAGGCGGATTGTGCCCAAGATCACACAGTTGAAGTACACTTTAAAAGTCTTTGTAGATAGTTCAAAAAGGAGTTGAATCAGTTCAGAAAAGTTAGTTAACAGGTCCGAGGTCACCCCAGGATAGAGAGTCAAAGATTTACGGGACACCTTGGACAGTCTGTTGCAAGGGAGACCAGGCGGGACACAGTACCTGAAATGGTGAGAAAGCTCCAGCAGGGGCAGTTGTTCCTGGCAGCGGGTGCAAGTCGGTGCTTCGTCCAGGAGAAGAGAAGATCTCGACGTGGATTAAAGCTGGAGGTCGTTGCACTGCCAGGGAAGAAACCAGCTGCAGAGTTTCCCGATTAAAAGGTACGATCCTTTTATTCGCGGTAGTGGTGAAGCGTTGCTATCCGGCCGCCGGGGAGCTTGGCACGGGCGATTCGACCATGAGACGATCCAGGAGGCGAAAAAGGCGAACTGGTTAACCCCACCAGCTCAAAGGAAGAAGACTCTCCTGGAAGAAGATCTTCTCTGTCGTTGGGAAGTGGTGTGTCGGTTCAGCAGGGCTCCACCGGTGGTGTCGTCGTTGCAGGTCGGCTCAGCTTCTCCCTCTTCGGATTCTTTAGGTCCTGTGGCGACTTCTGAAGTTCCAGTCCCCAAAGCCCTGCTTTTATGCAGAAAACCCCCATTCATCAGTCCTAGCTGTCACTCAAACATGCTAAGTGGTTTAACCGGACGGCTCACCACTGGGCCAATCACACAAGAGTGCGACTTGAGTTGCCAAGGCAACTCAGTCCAGGGTGCCTATTTCCCCCTCCCACACATCCTGTAGACCCAGACAGAGTGGCACCACTTTTGGAAGCTTCTGTGCAGAAGCCCGCCAAAAGTGGAACAAAGGGCTCGACTTGGGTTGGAGTTACAGAGGCGAACACAAACGCCATTTTAAAACCGAGTCCTGGCAAAAAGACCCAACCAGGAAATAAATATTAAATAAATAACCCGAAGGTATCTTTAACATTGCACCAAAAAGTGGTGCGTATAAAATGAATGGGAAAATCCCATAGTAAATATTCTTAAGGAATATTTTGCGTGGTAACCACTGCCACCAGCCATAAACTCGACAAGGGGGGACTGCACAGTGCCCCCTTGAAAACAGACCCAGGGGTAATCTAATTAACCCCTTCCAGTACTTCCACAATATGATGGTTTGTACTGGTTCTGTTCACAAATTTGGACTAATAAAGCCAATGGTGACTTTACATGCCCTGGGAGGCAGTAGTCAGTCCCAGGGTATGGAGTCTGTGTTTGGGGGTCACTATGACACCCCTGTGTTACTGCACTGAGGGTGCTATGTAACACCCATCCCAAAAACACATGAAGCCCTATGGAGTAAAAGACCCCATAGCCCATAAAACACATACAAAGTCAAAAGGATATCTCAAATCATGTCTAAGAGTGGGAGAAAGAGAGTCTCACTCTTAGCAGGAGGAAAAATAAACCCCAAAAAATCCAGCAAAGCTGCTGGTGGACTCACTAGGTTTGAGAAATTAGCCTTTACAGAGAATTCTCCCTAACAGATAGTTTAATGTAGACTGCAATTGATCCGAGCCCGGCTGAGGGAGACAAACTGAGTAATAATAAGGGGATCTGAGCCCAGAAGAAAGGGATCCAATGTTGAACTTTTGTTTCGTAAGGGATCTGAGTACAGCTGAAGGGGATCCAGGGTGAACACCCAAATTGAATACTGGAAAAAGGAAAATAACTTTTGCATGTTGTTTTTTGTACATCTGGCCCTCTGAGTCAAGAGACTTGAAAGAAGTAAAGAGACTTGGACACAGAAGGTCCCGATGGTGAAATTGGAGCTGTATCCTCGTGCCGCAGAAGCCAGAGTATCCCCGTGCTGAAAATGTGGGGAAGGGAGGCCAACGGCTCGAACATCCGGACATATTTTGTGAACACTTTTTCTTTTTCATGAACATCACCCCACACTATTTGTAAATTAGCAGTAAGGATTGGCAATTCGTTTTTTAATATAGGCCCTTTTTATTTTGACAAGACTCCAGTAGGACTGCATTATTATTATTTGATGGTCGTAGCTTGCTCCCATTTGTAGATTTAGGTTTAGATAGGCGTTTATCACACCCTTTTGAAAGTTCAATAAACACCCTTGAACTGTGGTCACTTGTGTCTGTCTCACTGTTGATACCATGCCTTTCTTACACTCCCCCAGCCAACAGTCCAGCCGGCCTCTCCCAGCATCTGTCTGTCGTCCGTCCGACCTTACCCAGAATCTGTCTGGGCCTGCCAGTCTCCTACAGCATCTGTCTGGGCCTGCCAGTCTCCTACAGCATCTGTCTGGCCGGCCAGCCTCCCCCAGCATCTGTCCGGCCGCCCATCCTCCCCCAGCATCTGTCCGTCCGTCCGGCCTTACCCAGCATCTGTCTGGACCGGCCAGCCTCCTCCAGCATCTGTCTGGCCGGCCTGCTTCCTCCAGCATCTGTCCGGCCGGTCAGCCTCCCCCAGCATCTGTCCGGCCGGTCAGCCTCCCCCAGCATCTGTCCGGCTGGTCAGCCTCCCCCAGCATCTGTCCGGCATCCCCCAGCATCTGTCTGGCCTGGCAGGCATCCCCAGCATCTGGCTGGCCGGCAGGCATCACCCAGCATCTGGCTGGCCGGCAGGCATCACCCAGCATCTGGCTGGCCGGCAGGCATCACCCAGCATCTGGCTGGCCGGCAGGCATTCCCCAGCATCTGTCCAGCCGGCCCCCCCAGCATCTGTCCGGCCGGCGGGCCTCCCCCAGCATCTGTCCGGCCGGCCAGCCGGCCTCCCCCAGCATCTGTCCGGCCAGTCTGCCCCAGCATCTGTCCGGCAGGCCTCCCCCAGCATCTGTCCGGCTGGCCTAATCTTTCCGCCTCCCCATTCATCTGCTTTTGACTTTAGCCACACTAGAATTGTAGTGAGGTAGTTAATGCTGCTTTTGAAACTGGCCACAGTAGAACTGACTGATTCGGCGTCCACTGCTTTTGAATTTAGCCACACTAGTATAGTGCTGATTTGGCGTCCGCTGCTTTTGAATTTAGCCACACTAGAATAGTACTGATTTGGCATCTGCTGCTTTTGAATTTAGCCACGCTAGAATTGTAACCCGCTGTTTTTGAATTTAGCCACACTAGACTTGTACTGAATTAGTTAATGCTGCTTTTGAATTTAGGCACACCAGAGCTGTACTGTTTTGCCTTCTGCTGCTTTGAAATTAAAGACACCAGAACTGTAATCCTGCTGCTTCTGAATTTAGCCACACTTGAGCTGTAATGTTTGGCATCTGCTGCTTTGAATTTTGCCACACTAGAAGTGCCCTGATTTAGTTAACGCCACCTTAGAATTTAGCCGCACTAGAATTGTACTAACTTGATTCCTGCTGTTTATTAACTTTAGAAATGTACTGATGTAGTTAACGCCTCATTTGAATCTAGCCACACTAGAACTATACTACCTTGGCCTCCCTGCTTTTAAATTTAGCCACACTAGAATTGTAGTGAGTTTATGGTTTAGATTTAGTTTAGATGCGCGCATCCACAATACATACACCAGGACCAAAGAAATCATGGAACAATACCGAACGAAGAACCAACAATAAAACTACTGGGCACACAGATCACCTGAAACTGACTAACCAACCCCCTTCCCATACCCTCGCACATCTCACATACCACACATACCCAGAGGGCTAGGGAAACAACCCACCAAAAATGTGCAAACCGCACGCCCTTCTCTAATCTCTAAGCATACTACAAACCCCATACCTGCAGACAATAACTCAGACACAACACACCCAGTGCACATAACAAAGCACACCTAGGACGTCGACACACAGAGATGCCAGTTTCTCGTAGTTCTGCATGCACCAACAGATGAGCACAAACTCTATCCAATCCCTCTCGCCCTCACTAACCAACCCGAACCACTTTTATTACACAGCCACGCGAGTGCCGGGAGCCCACGCAAACGGAAGCAGTGCATGGTAGAAATCAACATAACATCATTCTGCCTCCGTAGTCATCAGTGGTCATCCTCAAGTCCTAATGCTTCTCGTCACATCTCACGCAAGGATTCCCATGATGTGCAGCATTAAAACATGTTAATCTCACAAAATAATGTGAAATATAAACCCCACTTTAGCAGAATACCATCAGAAAATAATACAATTATATTAATCTAAATACTTTGCACAGTTTCAAGAATACAGAACATCAATGTTAAGCACTTCAGAATAAAGACTTGATAGACTAAGAGGATGACAGAGAATGGAGTGTAATTAAGAGAAGAAGACAAAGAAACGACAATTGATGAAGGAGTTGGAAGACTGAAGAAAGAAAAATGACCCACCACATTCCATTGCAATGTGCTTCACGTGAATGTGCTATATTCCTAAAACTCAAGTATTTAGATTTATATAATTCAAATACTTTGATGGTGTTAAATTACATTTGCCTTTATTGCTCTCAAAAAATATCAATAGACCAATATGTTTTTTGTTCCTTATAGCATAGGAAGTCTTGCATAAGTTGTGAAGAGGAGCATAACGATGTGAGGTGGGAGGATGACAACTGAGGAGTAGGAATGATGACTGAGGCGTAGAAGAGATGACTGGGAACAGTAATAATTACTGAGCAGGAGGAATGATGACTGAGGAGCTGGGATGATAACTAAGGAGGACTAGTGTAGGCTGGGGCACAAGCTTTAAAGAAGCATTAAGGTATGAAATGTGAGGACAACAACTGATAACTCAGGAGGAGGAATGAGGAACAAAAGATGATGTGCAAAGGGGATGAATGATCATTTACTAAAATGTAAATTTTGTGATGAGGAATAGGGTTGAGGAGGAATGAGCTTTAAGAAGGAGAAACGAAGAGTGAGGACTGAAGAATGAGGATGAAGAGTGAGGATGAAGAGTGAGGAGTGATGGTGACAAAAGAGGAGTAAGAAGAAGTGAGGATGTTCTTAAGTGGTGGCTATACCTCTGCAATGTGCGATCTTGATTTGTTATTATGATGTAGACTTCTCTTTCTCCTCCGCAATTATGAAAAGTGACGTATGTTACAAATTCTAAAAGCAGCCTTATACTAACCAATTCTTGAACGATCCAGAAAAATCCAAACCCAACAGGTGTCCAGACACAGAGGTCATGATCACTGTAACATTCTGCAGGGAAGAGAAATGACAAATATATGCTGTGAGGAAATTATTTGCATTTCCACAAATGCAGTTAACACTACTACAAGGTTTTACAAATAACCAACAGCAATGTAAGCAATCATCACATTATGATTGGTGAGAAGAGAGCAAGGTCTTGTGCCCAGTTTACAATGGAAGCGCAAATATATACAGGTGTTAGTGCAATGGGTCCCATTACGTGCTGGCTGGTGCGACTTAAGACAGCTGCAGTAACAGAGTTACTGGCGCATTACTGCACCACCCAACTACGGTTTTGAAAAATTTGGCAAAATGCTGGAGGTTAATTCCATCACCTTACCGCCAAAGAGCGACTAGTTCTGCAGAATTACCCAAAATCCCCATGGAGTCCTACGGACTTCAATAAATGGGGATTAACACAGCCTACCACCATTTGTAATCCGGCGTTAATTCAACTGGATAATCTCTGTCTGTCCGCAATCCAGGAGTGGTGTGCCACCAATGATCTCTGCCTTAATGCCAGTAAGAACGAGATTCTCCTCACCGGCACACCCGCTCCCTCCTTTCCCGTCACTCTCTGGCCGGCCTCTCTTGGCCCTCTTCCTGCTCCCACCTGGGGGGCTAAAAACCTCTGGGTCATCTTCGACTCCACACTCTCCTTCTCTCCTTCTCTCCTCACATCTCCGACGTCTCTAAGAAGTCACACTACCAGCTGCACCGCCTCAGAGGTATCCTTCCTTTCTTCTCTTTCCCCCAGAAGCTCACTGTCTCCAGAGCTCTGGTTCTCTCTAGGCTGGACTATTGCAACAGCCTCTTTCTAAATCTGCCTGTTTCTACTCTCTGCTCTCTACAACTCATCCAGAACAGGACTGCAAGACTTGTCCTTGGCCTCAAGCCCAGGGATTGTTTCTCTCCAGGACTGAAATCTCTGCACTGGCTCCCTGTGGCTGCAAAGATTACGTTAAAAACCCTCTGCATTATCCACAAGGCCTTCTGGGGCCTGGGGCCTCAATACCTTCAACTCTCTCTTCCTAAATATCTTCCTTCTCGAGCTCTTTGCTCATCCGGTTCCAACTCCCCCAGGGTCAGTCGCTTCTCCAAGCAACGAGTTGGTGGCAGATCTCTTTCTTCGGCTGGGGCCTCCTCTGGAAGGCCTCCCTGCCTCCCTGAAACTTGAGGAGAATCATCTCCAGTTCCGGAAGAACCTCAAAACCTTTCTCTTTGCTTCTGCTTTTTCACCTCCTCTACCGTGATGAGTTCCTGGCTGAAACCGAAACTGCACTGGTTACCTGGCCACCCTCTGATCTCGGTCCCAGGTCACCTCCCCCACCAGTCGCACACCTGCACTCCCTTCCTGGCAACCCCCGCACTCAGGGACTGTTTCTGTATCCCTACTGTCCCACTTCCAGCACTTGACACATGTTGTCTGCACTTCCCCTTGCCACCTGCTGGCCGTACTTCTACTTATTGTTACATATTCTTTTATCCCATGTACTGCACTCTCCCCCTTCCCCTTTCCCATGCACTTGCACAATCTGAATGACACCTGGGCTAGTAGGATCGGTGTCTGTCTTCCCTCTGTTCCCCCTCCCTTGCCTCATCACGCCTTGAAACACTAGTGTATAGGTGCTTTATAAATGCCATATCATATCATATATCAAGTGGCAGTAACAGTAAATCCGTTTGGTGGTATTTCTGAGGATTTACTGCCAAAATACCAGCAAACTTGTTATGAGGTCCAATGTGTGATTTGCCACGTAAATTCGGCCCTGAGATGTAGGGGCACTAGCTTTGGAGTTTTGCGGAAAGCAAAAAAGTTTGTTCATGAGAACACTGGTTTTGTAGGCACCAAACAAACTAAATTGATATTGACTTTTTTCCCGTTCGCATCTAAGCAAGCAAAATAAATACCACATGGGTAAAATGCTTTTTATTGCATCATTGCTTAAGGGCATTTCTGTGGTTTTGTGGTATATTTGAAAACCACACATTTTGTGTCTTTCGTTGCAAACTCAAAGTTGCAGTGTCTGTTAAATGCACTTGTTATACCAAAGCTCCCACTTTGAGGAAAGCCATTTACTATGCAGAGGTCCCTGGGCAAGCCTTTTATTGCATGCAACTGATGTAATGTCAGCTCTAAGATGACACCCAGTGACGCACGCTTGCATTTTTAAAACAATATTTTCCCTTAAGCGCTGATTCATAAACCACAGAACAGCACCAAGGTTGAAGCAGAAATAGCACATCGCTCTTTTTAGAGATTAAAAGGGAAGAGTGCTCAAAAATTGTACTGGCCCAATCGATCGGGCATGTATTTTTGAGCGATCGATTATCCGCCCCTAAAGCTGACATCATTAGACGCTTACGCCCCTTTTTACAACGCCAATGCATGTCTCATTTCAACATCCCCTGTGGGCAAACTATTGGTGTGTCTCCACAGAAATTTTAAGATGCCTCTTTCTTTGACAAATATAAACAAACGCTTTCTGATCAGGCAACATTGAAGTTTCTTTTTCCTTCATGTCAGTGTATTTCATTTCGAGACTCCCTGACTTGTTTTTACCCTGCTCAGCTACTTCCAAGTACGACGCACTGAGAACAGTTACTTCTTACACTACATTAAATTAACTTAGTAGTCGCTTATTTATTTAAATATTTCTTATATTATGTGCAAATGTATTTTCCAAACCATATTCAAATTCGACTTTTACATGGCTCATTTTTTACGTGTGTTAGTGCGAAATTTCAAAGTCTGTCCCCATTTTCTTGTCTTTGCACTATGGGTTTCGGTAACATGGCTGTTTCTTCTCTTATTTTCTTTTACAATGAATTTGAAGGTAAAACCCAATTCCAAATATTTTTTCACTGTTGATTTTATACTTCTTCAATATTCAGGAACTATGGCAACAATATTCAGGAACTATGGCAACAATTCAGCCCCACCCGTACGTTCCTGAATATTCAGAAGCGGAAAAGATTGAAAGAGAAAGAAGCCAAAATGATGGGCAGTCAGATGCAAGTCGTGACGATCAATCACCGGAGCCTGAACATAGTCGCATGGAAGACGTTTCCACCTGGTGTACCTGCAATCGTTGTGAGGTTATGCCAAATGTGGTAGAGGACTGCTGTTGCAGAGAAAATTCTGGCTGCTTGGTCTACATAGCCAAAGAAGACACACCACCACTATTCGTTACCGACCTGCATGACTTCAAGGCAGCCTGCCTTACAAGATCCATGTTGCAAATAATGATGGTCCTACTGGACAAACTTCTAGATACAGTTTGCCCTTGTAATCCAAGTAATTAGTAAGTATACTCTATATAAGTTGTATGTTTGACAACCAAGACGGCTAACATTCTATGTTGTTCTCTTACATCATTATAACTTCGATGGATCACTGACAAAATATTTTTCTCTAAATTGAATACATTTCTCGTGCTCATCTCAAACCAAGGTATTCATCATTACATTTCTTTCACTTTGAAATTAAAAACAATATTTCCCTATGTTTCAAACTGTTTTAGTTGGAATGGGCGTTCACATTTCGAATTCATCCCCACTTGAAAACAAAAGTACTGTCAGTACTTTGCTCAAAAAGGACCTGTTTTTAAGCATAACAATGCCTTATATTTTAGAAGGCAGTGCAAACAAAAATTTGGACAGAATGAAATCGAAACCAATGAAAGCACTCTATAGAAAAACTGCGTATTAGCACTCTTCCCTTAGCTGTAATCAGGCCCCATTGGAATAAGAGTAAATCAGCAGCTTGCACTTTTTGTCCACACGAGTTGGAAAGTGCAGTGCATTTTATTTTGTCCCAAGTATTCTCACATCTGGAGAAAAGTTTTAAGCCCGCTATTTAAACAGTTCTGCATTAGAAAAATTGACATATCGCTTGACCTTTGTTTGGCGGTGGATTGTGAACTGGCATCAACTGTTTGGGGAATTACTTGCTTCAAGCTTGAAGGTTGAGATGTAAACACGTCACCTTATCATCAGCCTTGTATAAGTAAATCTGGGTTTTTATATTTTTGCTTTTAAACTTGTGGCCTCTGGTCTTTGGAATAACAGTACCGCATTTTACAGTGTTTTACCAATGTTTTAATTATTTATGACATTGTGTCATTTGTTATGCTGTAAAATCTGTGTTTGACTTGACTTTTATGATCTATTTTTTGGATCGAAATAAAGTATTTGAATTGAAATGAAAATAAATGCAAATATTGGGTTCATTCAAGTAAACTGTTTCTGTGTCTCTTACACAGGTGGTACAGGCATGTGGCCTAT
The DNA here is from genome assembly GCF_040938575.1 of Ambystoma mexicanum. Taxonomy (NCBI): domain Eukaryota; kingdom Metazoa; phylum Chordata; class Amphibia; order Caudata; family Ambystomatidae; genus Ambystoma; species Ambystoma mexicanum. The sequence continues at coordinate 1,340,276,838 of NC_090923.1, read as the reverse complement.
TGAGCGTTAACATGGTGAATTCATGGAAGACTGGGTTTCCGGATCAACAAGTAATACCTGCCTGTGTGGTTCGAGCCATTTGTGAAAAATTCTCCAGTGACTACGGACAATACAAGGCATTTATACAGACAGTACCACAACCGCAGCAGTACAATTTGTAGTTTGTCAATGCCATCAACCTTACAAAACGAAATAAAAAATAAAAAATGAGTTAATATGAAAAGTTGTTAGACATATTTTGTACGTTTCCAACACGTCCAAACATCTAATATTTATAAATGCATGCTATACCAAGGGGATCATGAAAGATATGTGTCCTTTAACAAGTTTACTGGCATATCTCCTCATCCACATCATCCCTCTCTGGTCACTTTGTACCTGTGGTCATGCACTCGCAGGGGGACTGGGTTGGTTGGGAACGGACAAGCTGCCGAATACCATGTACACCTCAATGGGCTCTTTTCGCATGGGAAACATTGGCCATATGGTCACCCCAGACCTGGCGTCTCCAGACACCCCTGTAAAGACCCTGTCACTCCAATCAACATATCTCTGTGTTCTTTGATTATGTTTCAGGCCTAGTACGCTACGCTCCTTCACATCCATCCCCCTTCCGGTATCAATGACAGTTTGCACCTGTAACCGTGCAATCGTAAGGGGCATGGGTGGATGGGAATGCTCAAGGTGCCGAATACCATGTACACCTCAAAGGGTTCTCTCGTATGGTGACCATTGTCCACATGACCACCACAGATCCAGTGTCTCCAGAATCCCCTTTGAACACCACATCCCCGCAATCAACATATCTCTGTGTCCTTTGACTTGGGTTCAGACCTTTTGCACTCGCCTCATACACATCCATCCCCCTCCGGTATCAATGGCAGTTTGCGCATATGACCGTGCGATCGCAAGTGGGCTGGCGGAAACAAAGATATCAAACATTCACATAGAGGGTGGGTGGGTGGGAATGAACACATCAGACATTCACATACACACCTACTTTTCAAAGCATTTATAAACACCTTGTAAGTTAGCAAAAAAACATCTTTGCAATCTACCATGGATATCGTCATCTATCCACTTTTTACGCTGCTTGCTGAATGAGCTCATCGGTTTTTCCAAGTTACGGTTAGCCAACTATTTGCTTCTCGAGTGTCGTTTTTAGCTCAGCAATTTTCTATTGCTTTTTACTCAATGTACATCGTACTCTCATTTTAATTCATCTCAAAGACTTCACCATTGTCAAACTTTCTATGCATCTATTTCTGGAATGAGCACATCACATGACAGTGTACTGTTTTCAAATGTAATGTTTTGTAATCCAGGTTTTAAATCCATGTTTCCTTTAAGTGTCCCAAAGGTTGTTCAATGTACGAGTAATAAGTTTCTGCTTCAGGTAGACCAATGATTTTTGACTAATTCGATCGCCTTGATGGTTAGACCAGGTTACAGGGTATTTTTTAAAGTATAAAAGAAAGTTTACTATCAAAGCTATGTTATGGTTGATTTACTTACTGTGATACTTTATTAACTGTAATATTTATTTATTTTGACAACAGATTTTCTGGACAATCAAACAATGCCTTCATGTATCGTTTATGGTTGCCCTAATATCAGCTATGTCAAACGGTATGCACAGTGATGCTTGTTTTCCCAAAGGATTTGAATTTAATAAGAACATGGCTGTTGAACTGTGGATTTCCAGCATCCGAGATTGAAAGCAGAGCCACGGATGTGATGGAGGACATGAGGGGCAATCAATGCTGTGTCTGCAGCATGCATGCACTTCTCAGAAGATATGTTTGAATCTCTAAAAAGCATCGGCCCAGACTCCTTTGTAAAGTACTTCCCAATGCAGTTCCTACTGAATTTCAACATACGCTGACTCAGTGAGTAGTGGATGTTGAAATATTTATGAATGTTCATATGTACTCAATTGGTCTGTTTATATGTGTCTTCTAAATGATCACACAATCTATTGAAATAGTGTGCCAAAATGTAACATGATGAAAGGTTTTGAGATTTGGGGGAATATTCCCATCGATATTTTATTGCACAATTTTCCTTCATGGCACATGTACAGTAGTTTATACTTTAGGGATACAGAAATAGTTCTGTACAATGGGAGCCTTTCCAAAACAATGTATATAGCGTCCTCTGAAGATTGGCTATTTTGGTAAATGTGTTAATTAACATGTCTGTCTTTACGTAGACCAGACTGATGCAAGTACAAACCGTTACCACGCAGGAAACCACAGACACGTCAAATATTTAAATGGTGAGGCCAAACGATACGCATGTAAACTTATTTTAGTGTGTTTGATGTGGTCTACATTTTAATACTAATGTACGTTTTCAATTGAACACTGTTATGAATGTATGCACTGAAAACAGGACTGAGATTCAACTTTGACCACGAGCACTATTCCCGAGTCAACTTCAACCTCACTCACTTTTCAAGTAATTATTTTACACTCATCCTTCAGATGTGACTACACATACATTTATATGGTCAAGTCCAACTTTAAACATATTGATCATTGTTATTTATAATATTAGCTATTGATACAAACTGGCATGGAGGATTGCATCACAATATCGACTATCTTTTGTATGAAATGTTTTAGCTATATTGCTTTTACATCACTATTCTAACAAATATTTTGATATAGGGGGATGCTGGAACTTCAACAACGTACTCTTCTTCTATTGCAACCGATCTGGAGGATGAGGTATGAGACGTCAGAATGTATTGAATGATATTATTAGTTTAATAATATTTTGTTTAACATTAAGAAACGTGATAATTTATTTAGAATGTAGAATACTTTCGACAAATTGAAAAGCATTCAATCAACAACCTTGTTGTGTTAATCGCCCAGACACAAGCGACAATGAAAATCATCCATCACGAAAACGTACATTGTAAATGAATTACATGGAATCTTTTACACTCTGAATGGTTTATGTTAATAAGCTTTTGCTGCATACCCAAAGCTCAATAGGTACAAAAAAACATTACAACGCATCATACTTTAGGCAGCACCAGTTTACTCACTTTGTTTTGCTGGATAATCTCACACCAACTCTCTGTGACATCTCGGAAGCTTATGAGGTACAATTTCGAATATGTATTTTTAAAACGTTACATCTACACAATGTTCGGCTTTATCTTATTAAGAATGTCAGTTTTATAAATGTTTTCAATCAAAATTGTATTCCAATGGTTAATTATATTGTTTTTCAATGTTTAACAATCATTAAAACTACATTCTCAAGATTTACAAAAGTGTGGGAGCCCCTCTACTGAGAACTAACATGGGTAAAATACCCTGTTCTAAAGAATTTCTTCCACCCAGGAGGGTCTACAACCACATTTTTGTTCACTGCACATTTCACAGAGGAGAAATATTCATTTGCATATCAGTCTTTGTCGCACCCACAGGGCAGTCCAGCAAGGGTGGAAGAAATTCCATAGAACAGGGTATTTGACCCATGTTCGTTCTTAGTAGAGGAGCTCTCACACTCCCTTGTAACTTTATAAAACTTGGGGTTTCACCCTAAGTAACCTCACTGTTTCTTAGAGAGGCTCAGCTTCACCTCACTGAGGAGGCCCCGACTAGGCCGAAACAGGTGTCTGGGGTTGCTGATGGTACTCTTGTTCAGAGGAGATTTGCCTAGCATTTCGGTGCTGGACTGCCCTTGTCGGTGGGACAAAGACTGATATGCAAATGGCTATTTCTCCACTGTGAAGGGTGCAGTGAGCTAAAACGTGGTTGTAGACCCTCCTGAGTGGAAGAGATTCCATATAACAGGGTATTTGACCCATGTTCATTCTCAGGAGAGGGGATCCCACACTCCTTTGTTACATTCTCAAGATGTAATTTGTGAGATTATACATTAAAGTGTTTAACCATTAAACTATTTTTGTTGAATTTGTTATGCACAAGGAATGTACTACTGAAGCGTTCGAAATTGAAGAGACACATGGATTTTCTTTTCATGTAATTTTTATTATGCGATAACTGTTTACATACGGAAATTAGGTTCCATTTGTATATATGTATCTTGAAATGGAAGAGTGAATCGCTTGGTTTATACATTTTCAAAATGCTAATTTTCAGCTTGGTCTTGAAGTCAGCAAATAAATATTCAGTGTATCAAGGCACACTAGGAAAACGAGGGTAAATAACAGGTCTTTTTAAAGGAGTTGTAAAGAAGTTATTTAATTGAAGTTACATTTTGAGATTGTAATTCATATATTCTGTAGGTGGGCTATAAATTAAGCTTTTTTTATCGATTAGAGGCCTATGAAGAAGAGGGGCAGAAAGACTCAGACCACAACACAAATTAAAGATGTCGCCAAACCAGTGTCACTTGGGAGTAACTACATTTTGAGGCTCAGCATGGTCCTCTCAAGATTCAGAGTCGGGATACACATGGCCAGTGGCTGTAATTTTAATTGAATGCCACCAGTGACCCATGGAACGTAACCATGGATCTTTGTTGCAGCACACAGTCCCCCGGAAGAAACAGACAACACAGAAGATGTGTCAGAATTGCTTGCAGACCCGCTCACACAATCAACACTCTCTATAAATGTCAATCAAAGAAACAAGAGACAATATTCACGGTTTCCCAAATGCATTCGGGAAAATCCCGAAATATCACAGACTGAAATTACTGAAGCATCTTCGCAATTGATCAATGAATGTGTTCATGATCTGGACTTCACTCTTCCTAGTGTGGGGGACTTGTACACCACCATTGAATCAAACACCACTGTACTGCAGGACGATTAGCTATGTATGGAGCCAAAATACCTTGTTTTCGTTCGTTGTACGCTAGAGATTATCAAAATGATTAAATGTGATCATAAATTATGTAGGAGCATTTGTGGGGTAGGCATTGGTGAAGTTTACTCATGTAGTCAAAGGCACCAGCCTGAAGCTTAAGGGTAGAGTAATGTTTGACTGGCATAGCGCGCCCGGCCCAGTGTTATTAAATAAATGTAAATCAATGGTTTTGACTTTCACACGCGTTCACAGGGATTGAGCCCTTGTATAAATCCACATACCATCAGGTTAACATCCAACAAACTGACTACAGCACTTTCTGCGATATATCAAGACTTAATACAAGATTATTATACTTTTGCATCATTTAAGGGATGAAGAGAAATGAATCATCATTAGCTTGCAGCATTCACTTTTTGTGACACTACTATGGCTAGTTAATTTCAACAATACAAACTCCACTAAAATTGGATGACTGCCTTAAAAACGACATATGTCGAAACACGTGTCGGCTGACATCCCCTTACAATAAAGGCATTGGGCCTCATTCAGAGGTTGGTGGTAAGGGGTTAACGGCGCCGGTAATGGTGCCGGTGCCGTTAACCCCTTACCGCAGCATTACGAGGTCCTTTAGCGGGTCCCACTAAGGGCGGCTGGTTTTACCAGGCGCACTTAGTGGGAGCTGCTAAAGGACCAGCATGCCAACAACGGGCCCGTTATTAACGGGCCCGTTATTAACGGGCCCGTTGTTAGCATGGTCCCCATTCCCATTGAGCCCTATGGGGGCTTGAATGGGGATGGGTTCCCTGAATGGGGAAATACCGGGTCCTCCAAGGTTGGAATGGCCCGGTAATTCCCCATTCAGGGAACCCGGACCCGGTATGCGGTAAGGGGTAGCCATGGCGCTAATAGGAATATAACCATTAATTTGCATTTATTTAATAACACTGGGCAAAGCGCGCACACCAGTCAAACATTGCTCTAACTGTATAACCTGTGGGTGCAGATGGGTGCACCCACGCCTTGACCTTGGCAGCGCAGCTGGCCCTCGTTAAAGGATCAAGTGGACATAGCGCGCACACCCCAGGGTCCTTAACCCACACTCACATATTCTGAAGCTTAAGGGTAGCTGTTTCGACCATCATAACACATGTTCATGGTCTGCTCAATCTATTCTTGGAAAAGTGCCTGCAGGAAATGTACTTTGTTCATCTGCTTTGTGTTTAGCGTATCAACCTTCAGTAAAATGTCAAGTTTCTGTAAATTTGTGGGTCTGGAGTTCCTTGCTAATACCCAATACTACAAATATCAGAACAATTTCTTGTTTCCCCGCTATTAGCCAGGTCTGGAATCTCAAACAGATATCAATGGGCAATGCTCTCGTTGGCAAAAGTATCAGGCTTGCTGTGATGGACAGTGAAACAGTTCTGTTTTTTCTGCTTAATATTGCACTTAGCACTTCCAAGACATGGAAAGCAAAAGAATAGTGAGTCAGTCGTCGTGCAAGTGTCTGAATGTACATCTTCGGTTGCCATGGAGATATATGGTTTCATTAAATACACTGAACTTGTGCAATCCAAGGGAATGCAAATAGACCTGATAGCCACTGACAGGCATGTTGGAATAGCAAAGGTCATGCGAGAGCAGTTTCCACACATACAGCATCAATATGATACAGGGCATGTAGCAAAATCCATTTCTAAAAAAATAACAGCTGCTGGTTAAAAAAAAAGGGCACACAAAACATTTTAAATTGGCTAGTTAATTTCAACAATACAGAAAGCATCTTTGGTGGAGCTCAAAAACTTGTGATGGATCTGTAGATATTCTTCTTGAAAAGTGGCGTTCAATGCTGCACCATTGTTCAAGCATACACTCTTTGGAAGCACACGAACATTTCAAAGCATGTGCACATGGACCTATGAGTAAGGAGCAGGAGCGTAAAGAAAAGTGGTTGGTGACAGGCTCCCCTCCTCACACAGCACTCAAGAAGATTCTGTATGACAAAACGCTTTGAAGAGACATGAAGGGACTCACCGAATTCTGCTACACTGGAGATTTGGAGGTGTTCCATAATATGTACAGGCCTAAAAGGTTGTATTTCGGCATAAACGGTTTGGAGACTAGAACAAGACTGGCTGTACTTGCACACAACAAGAACATTGGTAGGGAACAAGCAAAAACTGCAGGAACTTTTGGGAAGCTATGTTACAACATGGCGTTTACAAAAATAGCAAACAGTGGGTGGCAAAGCCAATATTCCAGCAGATGGATTTGTAATTTGTTAAAGATCTGACACAGACTGTGCCTGCCATGCATACACATTGAGTGGCTGCAGATTTTGTTCCCAGGGTCCAGTCTATGCAACAGAACCTTGCTAAAGTGATTTGTCCTCCAAAATTCGAACTTGTTGAAAGGTTGACTTCAAGATTCAAATGATGTGTTGCAGTCTTTACAATTTTATCAAAAGCAAGTTTCAATCGTTTCTCTAATGTTTGGAAACTGTATTAATCACACACAAAATATAATACTGTACACTTGAAATGCAATTGTGGAATAATTTATTTTAATGTAAGTATTGTTTCTGATATAATCTTAGTAGATATGCATTAATAGTTGTTTCACTTGTCAATTTTTTATTTTACATTTTCCCCATCAATATCATTGATTTATATTACAACAATAAATGACAATGTCATTATTTTAAGTATGCACCTTTATTTTAAAATCATGGAAAAGTATTTTATGATTAAAATTCTATGTACATATTTACTTTAATTAAAAGAAATGTATAAACGGTCATGGTAAAACGCTCATTATGAGAAAAAGAACATTGATAGAAATTAATGCATTCACAGAATTGAATCTTTACATTACAACAGATGCCAGATGTAATATTACATTGGTTACAATTTATCTTGCACACAGAACATGGATTGACAGTAAAAGAACTATTAGTTTTGTGGTTGATGGTAATCAAGCATTATGACAGGGCAGAAGTCGAGGGGACATGAGTGTGGACTGAGTAACCCTGCTATTTTCAGGAGTCCACCAACATTTTCTGAAGGCACCTTCATATGCTAATTTCTGGTGACACAACATTCGATTGATATGTTTATGAGTCCACCCATTTCTTTTTTGGTGGACTTAAACGCTGGATTATGGTCTGACCATGCACAATGCCGAGCAAATAGGCTGATAGTGCTTGGATTTTAGCATGAAATAAAGATGCATTTAATTGTACATTTGGAAGAACATTCGTTCTCCGTCGCATTGCATTAAGACAAGTCATTAAGATGAGTCTTAATTGAAACATATGTTCTTAATGCAAGTATGCATCACCTTGTTAGAGCAATTAAGTAGTCAAGCCAGTTCCACAAGGAGTTGTATTAGCTTGCAAGTCAGGCATAGATCTTTTGCAATGGCCACTCAATCTAATGGCCTACCTTTCATGATTTTTACCTGTCTCATTTACCCTATTTTCAATGGACATCACCCAATGGTGTTCTTCCATTGCACCACATCCTTCATGCCCCTTCATCCTCTACTTAATTACAATTAGGTTTCATACCTTGGTTACCCTTGTTTGCCATCCCTTTACCCAATTCCCTTCCCTTACCTGGCACACAACCCCTTTCCTTTGCCCACATTTTTAATTGACTAATTGCTTGTAACTCACCCCCTTCAATTGCCCTGGTTCACATGCACATGGTAGATCACATTATTTTCCGTTCATCTTCTGCAAGACACAACAAGAAATTGTGGGCGGGTACTTGACTGTAATTGTTGCTAAGAGGTCGACATGGACAACACAGCTAAAGGCGCCGAGTGGCCTTAACATTTATCCTGCTGACATGTTACACTTTCTTGTAAAATTTGCTGAATATTTCAATTCACGGACGTAGAGGTAACTGCGAGGGGTGTCATCTGGGGATATGTTCATGGAGAGGGAGTAAGAGTGACCTATAATATGTATTTGTGTTTTCAAGGAATGTAGGAAAGGCATGGTATCACACGTATGACACTGACACAATGATACAATTTGTAAAATGTTGGGGTAGGAGAAACTCCTAATTTGCCCTATAACCAAGATGGGAGCAGTCTTGACCATCAAACGATAAACAAAACAGTCCTAGTGGCGTCAGTAAAATCAAAATGGCCTATGCTAACAAAAACCTAATGCCTGCTCTATCTCTTATACAAAAAGTGTAAAAGGAGAAATGTATGCAAAAGGAAAAATCAGTGTTCAAAACAATAAGGGTAGTTGAACCAGCTCTCCTCCTCGCGGTACACCTCACGGAGTAAGGCTGTCCCTGTAGGCAGGCTGATACACTTTGGCTCGGTTTCTAACCATCTAAGTAGTTCCAAAGCGTGGACTGAGGCCCGCCTGGTCTTCCACGTTAAAGTCCTTTTTTTACTTTCCAAAACTGTATTTCCAAAGTAAAGGTCACAAAAGGTCCCCCTCTGCCGGGCTCAGATCTTAGAGCACACAGTTCACGAAGGTGCCGGGCTCGTACCTACAGCACACAGTTCAACCCAAGCTTTCAAGGGGGCTCCCTTGCCCAAGTTTACTGTACTTCCGGTCTCCCTCATCGGGCTCAGACCCCTTTCGAAGACTTTCGAATTTTACCAGACCACCGCAGGACTGCTTTGACTCAAATTTCACGGCTATTTTCACCCAATTTGCTTTTGCTGTCTGCTTTTTTTATAATTTCAAAATAATGTACCTTTTACTGAGACTTCCTTTTGCCGGACCACTTTGTTACTTAATATTGCTGATATCACAGCTGCTTTTTACTTCAAAGTTCATTCACAGGTCTCCCTTTCTTTGCTTCTCATCCACACAGGTGCAGCCTTCACTTGTGATATAATGTTGCTACTTAATTCCCTTTAACACACACTGGTCTTTCAGGCTGCTTGCCAACTCTCCAGTTGTTTTGCGGTTTTCAATTCAGGAGTCAAGGTTAGTACCACAGGCTTGGCCTAACTTCCCCAGCTCCGCCGTTCACCCGGAAGGGGAGTGACTGGGATCCTTGGAACACAATGCAATCTTCCCTTATGGGATCTGGCCTTATCCACGTGTGTTTTGCGGTCTGTCGGAGGCAACAACCTCCAGTAAGCAACCCTTGGGATCTTCGACCCGCTGCTCTCGTTCCTTGGTCCGTTGCTCTGCTCCAGTAGGTGTGCCCTCATCCCGGAAGTTCTGCTCGTGCTTCGCCTTGCTCAAAATGTGTCTTTAGGTGTTGCCTTTTATTCGTGTGATGAGAGCCAACTGGTATCAGGTGTATGGACTTAGTGTAAAGTGCCTAACGTTGCCTGAGCCATTTAACGGGACATGCCCAGTACGATGTGAGAGAGTTAGTTTGGTTGCTCTCAGTCATGCTCTTCCTCTGACCAGAGTTTGTGAAAAAGGGGGAGGAGGGTTAGGTGGGGGAGTTGGGACTTCGGAAACCCTTCAAAAGTAGGATGGGATAGATTAACAAAAAATGGGGGAATACCGCGTCTCACCATCGGCTGCCTCACCCCCACTCCCTGAAGACCCCTCACCCAGGTGATCCTCCCGCAGTGGTCCACCCCCAGGAATTGGATCCAAAAGCGATGGCCGTGTCATGGCCACCTGGATGACAAGTCCCCAAGGACTAGCGGGTGAGGCACCCTTTGGTTTCTCACAGAAAGCTGAGGCACATTCCTTCAAAACACTTCACGTTTTTAGAAAGGGACATGGAAAGGGGTGAAAAAGATGGCATCTCAGCTGCCCACATTCTCACGGCCTATCACAATTGCTTAAAAGGGACAATACTGAATATTATGTGCATAAAATATATACAGTAATGGTATTATTCTACTATTAGATAATATCCGACCGTTACATCATTCCGTGTTTGTTATTCAACTTTGCTCATAGGTGAGTACCATAAACTACCACACTTCTTTTTTTGGTAACTGATTTTTATTGAAAGTTTGCATAAATACAAAAGCAAATATAAAGATCAATACATTAGATACAACCAGAATGTGAGATACATTAAATTCATATCTTAATATATAGTTTTTAAAGTTAATCATCCGATATAAAAATGTAATAATGAAAGAGAAAGTTAATGCTGAACGACTAGACTAGAAAAACAAACAAGGAAGGAGTCGGGAGGGGGTTGAGCTGCTATGAATGAAAAGAGTACAAATGATATCAAGACATTTTTGGAGATATTCCATTTGTTATAGAATTTAGGTAACATTCTGGAGGATAAAGCAAACATTTTTTAAATTCTGTGATATGAGCATATACAGTTCCACTATACATTGTAAGACAACTTCTGTGCATCTTTCCAGTTGAACGCAATGAGGTGAAAGGCAACATAAACCATACAATTAATTAATTCAGGTGAGGGGATAGATGACATGTAAGGATTAGCTAACACACCTATCATAGCGTTGCAGAGTGACAATGGTTCTTGAAAAGAAAAAATATTTTGTAAAGCATTTCATACTTGTGTCCAAAAGGAATAGACATATTTACAATAAAAGATTGAGTGTGTAAAATCAGTAGAAGGAGACTGACAGAACTAACATACATCATGGTTAGAAAGAGTTATTTTGGCCAATCAATGAGGTGTTAAATATGCTCTATGCAAAATGAAATAATGTGATTGTGTGAGGTTAGCAGCTATAGAAGTAGATGAGCATTAATTCCAGATTTTAATCCATGTTTCCTGGGAGATTTGTATATCCCAGTCGGTTTCCCATAATATAGTGAGCTTCGAGATATTGTTATTGGGTTGATTAAGGTATAAAATGTGGATGTTTTGGTAAGGCGAGAGCATGAGATTAGTTCTATATATTTTGAAGGAGCTTTTAGAGTAAAGTATGGGATGGTTTTGGTTATTAACTTAGTAATGGTAATCTAGATTTTGAAGTCCGAAGCATTCATGTTAAATTGGGTAATAATTCATGGAAGGGTATGGGCATATTGTTGTGGAATATATGAGTCACTAAATGAATTCCAGCAGAATACCATTTCTGTAAGGCACATTTGTTTAATCTTCAGCGGGAATGATTTGTTAAAACCATTAAACACATGTTTGTGTAATTTTGAATAGTATGGGTATGTTGAGATTAAAACACGTCCAAGGTTGCTTAAAATAATATAAAAGTGGCTGTTTTTTTAATACCGGTAACGCTTACCTGGTCTCTGCGGAGGCGTTGGGGCACGGTTGCAGCCCTCCCGGGGGTGAGGTCGCTCGGGTCTGACTTCGCCCTCTGCGCTTATGTGGTGACTGGTGGTAACAGGTGATGCTGCTCGGGACTGCTCCTGCATGGAGAATAGGGGCGTGAGTATGCCAGCTTGTGCGCCTGATCCCCTTCCAGACCCCTTCTCCCAAACCGTGATATCCGTGGGATGGGCTGTCCCTGGAAAGCTCACCTGTTGATTAGTTTTGGCAAGCACTCCGTCCTGCTGCTTCGGGCAGGGGCACTTGTATGATCTGGACAGAGTTCCTTCACTGGTCCTTTGCACGTGGGAGTCCAGTCCTGCTGCGACTAAGCCACTATACTTCAGGTAAGTGTTCCTGTTTGCCTTTGTCTTTCCTCATCTGTTTTTGTTGTATTGTAAAGTTCGTTGTCTTGTATTGCTGTCCGTTCCACTTTTGATGTTTGCTCTTTTGCTTTCTTCCCTTGCAGGTGATGTTGCCGGCCCGTCAGAAGCTGCAGAGCTCGAGGCGGCAGCCGCAGGGAATGAGGAACGAAGCTGCAGCGGTACAGTAGCTGGTAAGTTGTTAACTAGGGGGCGTGCGTGGTTCAAATGCAGCGCGGCCATAGGACGGATGTTCTAACCTTGTCTTTCTCCTTCTTCACAGGGTCCGAGTTCGTGGATGCGGAGTGCAGTGCTGCGGAGTCGGGATCAAGATCACTGGATATCAAGGGATCAGTCTGCAGATGAAGCGATGGACCACTGGGTTTCCTGGAGGTGAGTATGCAGGAGAACGCCTGGTTTCAAAGGTAAGTAAACTGGTCCAAGCGGCGGTGAGCGTCACGTTGCACCCAAGTGCATAGTAACGCGAAGCACCGGCCTCAAGGATGGCGCAGCTTATATAGCTGAGCTTCTCAAGCCACGCCCACCAGGTCCAGCCTGCCTGCCACACCCTACCACACCCGATGAGTCAGCATATGAAGACCAGGCCTAGGGAGCCATACCCGATGGGTCAGCACATGAGGATGTTCTCTGGAATAAAGGCTTTCAGCTCCTGGAAAGTTTTTGTAAAATAAAAGCACTCCTGTACTGAAATAAAGTGTTCCTGCTCACATCTCTATATGACCCTGGCGCCAAAGGCACCAGGTCCGAATCCAGCCAGGACCCGTGTGTTTATGGGTCCCAAAGGGACATAAGTGAGTCAAGTGACCCATTGCCCCCATCACTAGATGGTGTGGTTTTTGTGTTCTGTGGCCATGACAATACCATGCCATGAGGAGGTTCTGAGAAAATGTGAAAAGGAAGGGGGAGCAATAATATTTGATTCTAAAATGATCCAAGAAGAGGCATTGATAAAATGAGTTTCGCAAGGTAAGAAAATGGCAAGTCTGAGTAAAAATGATTTTTGATATTTGAGAAAGTCAGGGAATTTGACTCCAGCAAGAGATTTGCACATTCAGAGTTTGTTGGGTGCTATGTTCAGGGTTTTACTCTTCCAAAGAAAATTGGATAGGATTTTGTCTTTTTTTTTAAAAAGAGCTTGGTAGTAAGTTCATAGAAATATAATATAAGAAGATCGGTCTGAGAGTCATCTTGATGGAATCCAATGTGCCCCACCAAGAAAGGTGAAGAGGGCACCATTGATTGATAAAGAGATTTATTTTTTCTATTTTATGGATTTAGAATCAATGTAGACGTGACATCTATCCTCAAATATTTATTAGAAAAAGTGCACCACTTCATGGCAAAAGGGGGGTATCAGATACTACACAAGAATTAGTAAGGGGTAAAATTTCAGATTTATCAAGATTTAATTTGTAACCAGAGACACAAGCAAATTGATCAATGGTATGCATTAATGCTGGGATAGAGGTGATCAGATCTGAGAGACACAAGAGGATATCATCAGCATATACAGAGAATTGAATAGGGAGATCTTTCATCACAATGCCTTTAATGCTGTTATTAAGAGAGATGCTTCGAAGAAGTGGTTCTAAAGTTAAAATAAAAAGAAGTGTGGATAGCGGAGATCCTTGTCTGGTTCCGCGTGATATAGGGAATGATTTGGTAAAGCTATTATTGATAGAAATTCTAGTTGAGGGCGTAGAGTATAAAAGGGAGATATGTTTGGAAAAGGTAGGACTGAATCCATGCCATGAAAGAGATTCAAATACAAAAGGCCAAGAAACTCTATCAAAGGCTTTCTCAGCATCTAAAGCCAGAAGGATGAGTGGGTCAGCTGAGTTTTGCGCATATTAGAGAGTACTGAAAAGGATACTAGTGTTGGATGAGGCGTATCTTTATCTGATAAAAACCAATTGGATTTACGTTAATTAGTTTGTGCATTATGCCATCGAGTCGATTAGCAATTACTTTGGCTAGAATTTTAGAATCTGAATTAATTAGTGATATTGGGCGATCATGTTTGACTAATGCTGGGTCTTTATCTGGTTTGGGAACAGAACTAGCAAAGCTTCTCCAAAGGAACCTGGACTGGAACCTGACAGAGAGAAGTGGTTGTAAAGTTCAAGAAGTTTAGGAGAGAGAAAGGTAGAGAAAAAGCAATAAAAATCAACAGGGAATCCATCAGGTCCTGTGGCTTTACCAATTTTAAGGTCTAAAATAGCTTTTTGGATTTCTTGCAATGAAATGGGGGCATCAAGAAAGGAAAGATCCACAGGATTATCAATGATTTTCTTATTAGAGCGGAAATGGTTGGTAATATCTTTAAGAATGGTCTGGTCAGCTGAATAAAGGTGAGAGTAACATTTTAGGACAGCATCATTGATTTGTTTTGAGTGGGAAACTCTATTCCCATGTTGGTTGATGATGGAATTCATGACAGATTTTTCTTTCTTCCTTTTAAGATAATGTGTGAGTATTTTACCAGATTTATTGGATCCACCATAGAAATTTGTGTTAAATCTCAACAGGGCTGAACAGGATTTGTTAGTGTTATAGTTATTGAATTCTATGCATTTTGCCATAAGGGATTTGAGAGAATATTCCATAGGGTTGTTGAAATTGGCTATCTCTAATGATTTTAATGGATCCTAAAAGTTCTTGTGCGTTTTTGTTCATTTTGTTTCTTGTTGAAGGAGGCAAATAGAATAATGAAACCCACTAACTTGGCTTTGAAAGCGTTCCAATTATTATGAATTGTGGTGTCTAAAGGATTATTAAAGGTACAAAAATGCAATAAAAAAGATATTTATTTGTTGAATAAATTCAGGGTCATTGAGCAGGAAAGCATTAAATCTCCACCTGGAAGGATGGTAAGGTTCAGGTTCCCATTCCAATACTGTAAGTACTGGTGCATGATCTGAGTAACAATAGGGCCAATTTGGGAGCGGAGGATATTAGAGGCAAGTGTAGAATTAACAGATATGTGGTCTATTATGGACAAGGACTTGTGAGGAGAGGAGAACAAAGTATACTCTTTAACATCTGGGTGACAGAAAAGCCAAGTGTCAACAAGGGTAAGGTCTTCAATAAAATTGATAAATTGTTTGTGAGATTTGGAATTGATGAATTTGGAATCTGATTTGCAATCAAGTTTGAAATCACAGATTTGATTACAATCTCCACAAATAATGAGTCTATCATAATTTTTGGGAAACCAAGTCTGTTTTGAATTGTTCCAAAAGGATGGATCAGGAGCATTGGGACCATAGATATTAAGGCTGCAAACCACAATCTTGTTAACAATGGCGTTAATGATGGACCAAGGTCCAGAATGATCGTGTTGCTGATCAAGCAATTGAAAAGAGTTTTTCTTATGAACGAGGATAGTCACTCCTCCCTTGTTCTAAGTGGGTTTCTTGAATACACACAATATCAGTTTATCTTTTCCTAGATGACTACGGATTTTGTGTCCCTTAATCGGATTATTGAGACATTTAACATTCCAATAAACCATCTGAACATAAATGAATAATATAACAGAGCAATTAAGCAGTTGATTTGCATATGAATGAGGAATAATAATACTTTGATGTGTTGGCATTATTGTTACCTTATAAAAGAATACATCAATTGAACAGCTGATAGGGAAGGGTGAGGAAAGCGCACGAGGAGATATGGGAGAGAAGGAAATGGGTCAGTATATTATAACAATGATAAATAGTGCTTTAGAATACATAAGTAAACATGTAAATGTCAATATATATAAATATGGAATTAAGTAAACATTAGGAGCTGCCATAAGAGGGAACAAGACAATTCACTATGAATCAATGAGCTATACGGAGCAGATTAAATAAGGATTATATATAGAAGGCCATATTGAAATATTAGCTGTGAACGGTGCTATCCGGAGGACCACAAGCTCGTGGAGTAATAAGAAAATACAAAGTTATTTAGATTAGGATGCATCTTTAGGGTATAAATGTGTTAAGTTGTGTGTCCCGAGGACAAGGCGTACCTGTATCTCCAGGAGTCTTGCGTGCCGAGGTAGCCAGGTCGTGGTAGATGTAGACTAGTAGCTGATGAAGTAAGTGACGCAAAGAACCGACCCCGGACCCGTCCTGTAATACAGGATTGAACTTGGGCCAGCTCCTGACGCCACGGATGACACTTCCCAATATTAACGTGGCGCCAGAACAGTGCAAGCACTGATCGGGAAGGTCGTAGATGTTACTGGCAAATACTGGCAAAGGATCCCAAACAGCTTTCCAGGATGGTGTAGGTTCGAGGTAGCCAGTACAGGTAAGCAGAATGTTCAAGGTACCAAAATGTGATTAGCAGCAAGTCCAAGGTACCAAGGTAGGAGGAAGAACAGGGGTCCGAAGAAGCCGGAGAAGCGGGCCAGGACCACAGGAACCCCAGCACAGGCGGGCAACTCAGGCAATAGAAGGAGCAGGAGGGAACCAGGAGGAAGTGACCAGAGAAACACAGGAGAACAGGAATGGGGAAGGAAGAAGGCAGCCTGATCAGAAGAGGAAAGGACCCAACCCAGGACCAGGATCAAGACCCAGAACCCCAGAATCAGGAAGCGAAGCGGAAGGGAACCAACCGCGTTGAGACGCGATGAAGAACTGAATCGGATCGCTTAAGTAGCGGTCCTGTGTGGAACCGAGGCTTGGACCGCGCTGCAATGCGCATGCGCGAATGGATGCCGCTGCGCGAACGAGTCTTGGAACGCAAACTCGCTCAAACAGTTACGCGAACGGAATGATTTGGTAAAGCTATTATTGATAGAAATTCTAGTTGAGGGCGTAGAGTATAAAAGGGAGATATGTTTGGAAAAGGTAGGACTGAATCCATGCCATGAAAGAGATTCAAATACAAAAGGCCAAGAAACTCTATCAAAGGCTTTCTCAGCATCTAAAGCCAGAAGGATGAGTGGGTCAGCTGAGTTTTGCGCATATTAGAGAGTACTGAAAAGGATACTAGTGTTGGATGAGGCGTATCTTTATCTGATAAAAACCAATTGGATTTACGTTAATTAGTTTGTGCATTATGCCATCGAGTCGATTAGCAATTACTTTGGCTAGAATTTTAGAATCTGAATTAATTAGTGATATTGGGCGATCATGTTTGACTAATGCTGGGTCTTTATCTGGTTTGGGAACAGAACTAGCAAAGCTTCTCCAAAGGAACCTGGACTGGAACCTGACAGAGAGAAGTGGTTGTAAAGTTCAAGAAGTTTAGGAGAGAGAAAGGTAGAGAAAAAGCAATAAAAATCAACAGGGAATCCATCAGGTCCTGTGGCTTTACCAATTTTAAGGTCTAAAATAGCTTTTTGGATTTCTTGCAATGAAATGGGGGCATCAAGAAAGGAAAGATCCACAGGATTATCAATGATTTTCTTATTAGAGCGGAAATGGTTGGTAATATCTTTAAGAATGGTCTGGTCAGCTGAATAAAGGTGAGAGTAACATTTTAGGACAGCATCATTGATTTGTTTTGAGTGGGAAACTCTATTCCCATGTTGGTTGATGATGGAATTCATGACAGATTTTTCTTTCTTCCTTTTAAGATAATGTGTGAGTATTTTACCAGATTTATTGGATCCACCATAGAAATTTGTGTTAAATCTCAACAGGGCTGAACAGGATTTGTTAGTGTTATAGTTATTGAATTCTATGCATTTTGCCATAAGGGATTTGAGAGAATATTCCATAGGGTTGTTGAAATTGGCTATCTCTAATGATTTTAATGGATCCTAAAAGTTCTTGTGCGTTTTTGTTCATTTTGTTTCTTGTTGAAGGAGGCAAATAGAACAATGAAACCCACTAACTTGGCTTTGAAAGCGTTCCAATTATTATGAATTGTGGTGTCTAAAGGATTATTAAAGGTACAAAAATGCAATAAAAAAAGATATTTATTTGTTGAATAAATTCAGGGTCATTGAGCAGGAAAGCATTAAATCTCCACCTGGAAGGATGGTAAGGTTCAGGTTCCCATTCCAATACTGTAAGTACTGGTGCATGATCTGAGTAACAATAGGGCCAATTTGGGAGCGGAGGATATTAGAGGCAAGTGTAGAATTAACAGATATGTGGTCTATTATGGACAAGGACTTGTGAGGAGAGGAGAACAAAGTATACTCTTTAACATCTGGGTGACAGAAAAGCCAAGTGTCAACAAGGGTAAGGTCTTCAATAAAATTGATAAATTGTTTGTGAGATTTGGAATTGATGAATTTGGAATCTGATTTGCAATCAAGTTTGAAATCACAGATTTGATTACAATCTCCACAAATAATGAGTCTATCATAATTTTTGGGAAACCAAGTCTGTTTTGAATTGTTCCAAAAGGATGGATCAGGAGCATTGGGACCATAGATATTAAGGCTGCAAACCACAATCTTGTTAACAATGGCGTTAATGATGGACCAAGGTCCAGAATGATCGTGTTGCTGATCAAGCAATTGAAAAGAGTTTTTCTTATGAACGAGGATAGTCACTCCTCCCTTGTTCTAAGTGGGTTTCTTGAATACACACAATATCAGTTTATCTTTTCCTAGATGACTACGGATTTTGTGTCCCTTAATCGGATTATTGAGACATTTAACATTCCAATAAACCATCTGAACATAAATGAATAATATAACAGAGCAATTAAGCAGTTGATTTGCATATGAATGAGGAATAATAATACTTTGATGTGTTGGCATTATTGTTACCTTATAAAAGAATACATCAATTGAACAGCTGATAGGGAAGGGTGAGGAAAGCGCACGAGGAGATATGGGAGAGAAGGAAATGGGTCAGTATATTATAACAATGATAAATAGTGCTTTAGAATACATAAGTAAACATGTAAATGTCAATATATATAAATATGGAATTAAGTAAACATTAGGAGCTGCCATAAGAGGGAACAAGACAATTCACTATGAATCAATGAGCTATACGGAGCAGATTAAATAAGGATTATATATAGAAGGCCATATTGAAATATTAGCTGTGAACGGTGCTATCCGGAGGACCACAAGCTCGTGGAGTAATAAGAAAATACAAAGTTATTTAGATTAGGATGCATCTTTAGGGTATAAATGTGTTAAGTTGTGTGTCCCGAGGACAAGGCGTACCTGTATCTCCAGGAGTCTTGCGTGCCGAGGTAGCCAGGTCGTGGTAGATGTAGACTAGTAGCTGATGAAGTAAGTGACGCAAAGAACCGACCCCGGACCCGTCCTGTAATACAGGATTGAACTGGGGCCAGCTCCTGACGCCACGGATGACACTTCCCAATATTAACGTGGCGCCAGAACAGTGCAAGCACTGATCGGGAAGGTCGTAGATGTTACTGGCAAATACTGGAAAAGGATCCCAAACAGCTTTCCAGGATGGTGTAGGTTCGAGGTAGCCAGTACAGGTAAGCAGAATGTTCAAGGTACCAAAATGTGATTAGCAGCAAGTCCAAGGTACCAAGGTAGGAGGAAGAACAGGGGTCCGAAGAAGCCGGAGAAGCGGGCCAGGACCACAGGAACCCCAGCACAGGCGGGCAACTCAGGCAATAGAAGGAGCAGGAGGGAACCAGGAGGAAGTGACCAGAGAAACACAGGAGAACAGGAATGGGGAAGGAAGAAGGCAGCCTGATCAGAAGAGGAAAGGACCCAACCCAGGACCAGGATCAAGACCCAGAACCCCAGAATCAGGAAGCGAAGCGGAAGGGAACCAACCGCGTTGAGACGCGATGAAGAACTGAATCGGATCGCTTAAGTAGCGGTCCTGTGTGAAACCGAGGCTTGGACCGCGCTGCAATGCGCATGCGCGAATGGATGCCGCTGCGCGAACGAGTCTTGGAACGCAAACTCGCTCAAACAGTTACGCGAACGGCACCCGTGCCCTACACGGGTCAGGACAGAGTAACTCCGCCGGGGAAATGTGCCCAGAGCGGTGCGACGTCTCCACAGCCTGAGACGTGGGTACAACTGCCAGGAACCAGCACGCCCCCTAGAGCCTCGTCGCCCCGCACAAGTAGGTGTTCTAACAAAATGCTTAATATGGGATCAAGATTTATCTCTGTTTTTCTGAATTCACAAATGCAGTAATAGTGAGGTTGAGTTCTGATCTGTTTCTATGTTTAAATTTGTGTCGTGAAGGAAAAAGACAGTTCACTATAGAGCGATGAACCAGACGGAGCTAAGTATGAATGTGATTTTTTTTTTAAAAGAGCAATGCCGAATTGATGCAACAAAGAACAAAGAAGAACGTATCAAGGATGAGCAAATAAGACCTGTGATGAAAGGATACAAAGCTACATGGTTGAGGACCCCTCTTCCGCATCAATTTGCTTAATAGGGGACCTAGATTTGTCTCTTTTTTGTCCCAGACTCTCAAATGGGCTAGAAAGAGGACTAAGTTCAGCTCTATTTCTTGAATGATGAAGCACACCAGGCTTAAAGTTGTTACGACCAGATACATTACAAGCATGAAGAGGTTGATGAGCGGTAGGGTTGTGTGCAGGCAAGTCAGAAGCGTCGGGCGAGATGTCCATCTCTGAATATTGGAGGGACTTGATGAGTACATAGAGGTCATCAGGGTTCAGCAGCTCTTTAGTGAAGCCCCCAGGAGTGTACACATATGAAAGGCCATATGCTATGCTCCGTCGGAAGAGCTCACAGATCAAGCGACCATCATGCTTTATCGCAGTCCACGCCCCCCCACTCCCTAAACTACCACTCTTCTAATATTCATGTTTACTATTGAAGGTGCTATTTAACACTTTTTTGTAATTAACTCAGAAGTGTTCAAGAATCACATCAGAACAGATGAGAAGCAGTCAAATTGAATTAAAGAAAGGAAAACTCTTATAAGATATGGAGTCTAACTTCATTGGCTAGTAGGATTCGTAGTATGTGGCTGTGGATTGAAATAGACCAAAGGTTAATGGGCCACAATGTTAACCAAAATTGACATCCTGGGTGGCAGAATGTTATTTAAATGCATACTTTGTCGATTGGGCAGTATGAAAATGCTTCTCTATTCTCAAAACGGTTCTGAGTCACAGGTAGGGATAAAACAGACCTCTTGCTCTGTGAGCATACACTTTTATATACAAAAAGACAGTCCGAAATGTACATAGGTGTCACTTAAACACTGTTCCCACAACAAAAGTGGTATCAATTATCACAATATTTTATTAAGATTCTAAATTTCATAAAACAATCATAAAAATGATCATAGTACATAAAACATATACATTATGCTTAAAACCACACAAGTAGAAACACCATAAGTGAGTAATGTTTGCAGTTGTTCTTTAAAGATCTTACAATGTGTGTACAACTCACACTCTGATTCCTATGCCACACTACTAATGGCCTATTTCCTATTGGTGTAATACAAACAACCCGACTTGTACAAGTTTCTGTCCTTAAAATACAGTGATATAGGACATTCTTCAGGGGAAATTGTCTTGTGCCGGAATTTAAAAATTCTTCTTTTCTAGGGGAGAACTCTCTCTTCCCAATAATGAATCTTGGGCTTTTTCAGTTGTATGTTGCAGATTCCCAATTTCGTCAGGAATTCTTGCGTTTCCTTATCGCTCCCTTCTCTATATCAATGCAGGGTTACGCTACATTATGGCTGAACATCTCGATCCCAAGTGTTCCATAAGGATCCTTCCTATGTACTGGTAAGTACCAGACTCCTTGTAGGGTCAAATATTTGTGAATACTTTCTCTTAACAGCCAAAACCAAATCCTGTGTCCCTGCTAGGATCACACATTGTAAGATCTTTAAAGAACAACTGCAAACATTACTCACTTATGGTGTTTCTACTTGTGTGGTTTTAAGCATAATGTATATGTTTTATGTACTATGATCATTTTTATGATTGTTTTATGAAATTTAGAATCTTAATAAAATATTGTGATAATTGATACCACTTTTGTTGTGGGAACAGTATGAAAATGCACCATTGGCCTATGCTCAATTGCATCTCACTGTGGAGGTGACCCAGACGCACCTGCAACATTACTGAGATCAAGATGATTGCTTGACTAGATCAGCCAGTAAACCTTTCTAAACTCGGCTCATTCTAGGCAGGCTGAAATTTCAGGGATTTTCTCTTTTTTGTTGTTTTTCTTTCACTTTGCACCTGTGACCCGGGAGCAACACTCAAACAAGCCTGATGGGTAATCACCCCTTAGCCCCCCTTCCCGGTTCGCCTTTGCGGTCTCTATATATCAACCCACTGCTTTTCATCCATCGATATACATGCTCCGTATTTTGTGCTGTAACCATCTCACGGTGTCCCAGATGATTTGAGAAATTAGTTTGTGCGTGTTTGATCCGCATTGAAGGTGGGTAGCAAATAGCTAGCTGCTAACAACAATACACACTTATTTGGTGTTGAGAAGTAGGTGCATTGAGCAAGGTTGCAGTAGGTGTCAGAATCTCACGGGTGAACTGATTGAAGCGATAGACAGAATTACAGAAGATCGTTGTATTGGGTTTGAGGTGGAAAAGCAGGTTTTCATATTCTGTATTCAAATTCTGTATTTTGAGAAGTGAGGAGATTGCTTGGATGTCTACAGGCGCGATACAATTAGGTTTTGTTGTGATGTGGTTGCTTGACCTTACATTGAATTAAGGCTGGCACGTGTTTGTAAAAACTCTTTGTACAGTAATACAATCACCACCTAGTCTGATTGGAACTAGAACCGTATGGGGCAAGCAGATATGCAATCCACACACCACTGCAAGATGGCTTCTTTTGGTGGCATCTATATCAAAAAATACATACACGCCTGGGGCACAAATGCTTGTTTGTGGACACTGGCACATAGCAATTGTGGTGTCAGTGTTCTGCACCACTCCTAGACGCATCTGTAAAAGTAGGCAAATATGGTATGGGACAGGGTTGAGCCCGTTAAAATGGAAGTAAATATTTTGCTATGTATAAAAGTTGAATATTTCAATGCGTTTTGCTGCACAGTTTCCTATTGAAAGCAGAAAATAATATTTTTCATTTTTGTGGCATGTTTTCCGGAAAACGAAACCAACACTTGGCTGGCTGAGAACACACTATAAAGGGTCTCATTGTTATTTGTCCTTGAATCACCCGTACTAACAATTTGAAGGACGCAATGCGTCGAATATCCACAAAGAATTGATAAGGTTCACTGTAATGAAACAGGACATAAAGTTAAGTTTCTGTTACTGAGATCTGTTGTTCGAGGCAGTTGCTCACCATCACATAGAGAGACGACAAGCAGGGATCGAAGATCGGAGGCTATAATTTAACTCATAGCATAGTATGTATTTAGAGCTTTGGACAACTCGCATATAAGACATGCAAAATGTGGGGTGCCATCTAAAATTACTGAGACCATTTAATGCACAACTCCCTCTGAACTAAATTTCTTAAATGTAGCCTCGGCTCTATATAAATATTTAAATTATTAAATAAATGGGAATTCAACAACTAATGTATGCATAGTTTTACATCATATTTAGGCGACTGAGGATGGCATGTGTGCTGTGTGATATGATATGCATGATGATTAACTATGTGCCAGATGAATGTTCAAATTGAGGCAAAGACTAGACATCATACATGTTCATTTTAATGTAAATTGTTAGTTAACATATGTATGTACTATGTATATTTGATTATAAACTGGGTACTGAAAAATATTTTTGCATTCTCATATTTGCATAGCTATGTTCTATCGATGTGTGCTTGTCATGGATACAATCTTCCCGTGGGGACAGCTTCTTCAACCAGAATTGGACAATAATCATCAACAATGCATCCGTGATATCGATATTCTGGGACGACCGTCAAGCACCAATCTGTCCTTTTGCGATAGCTGTAATACGGAGTAACATGCCTGCCTTTATGGTCTGAAAACATGCAGATGGAAAGGGTTTTGCATTTCAAAGTGAAACAACATCTTTCTTCTCACTAACGGTACACCATGTACAGCGATCAGAAACCGGCGACGGAACATTAGCGCATCAGATTTAACCACACAGATATTTGTCTAAAGAATGCAAATACAGGGATTAATCAATTGATCTATCAACACAATCAGCAATATTTGTGAAAAGTTGACAAGCATGTGAAGTTTGCTGCCTATCAACTTCTATTGGCAAAAGTCATCATTGTTTTCATAGACGTAATCTTTTTTTAAGCATTGTATTAAAAATATAAGTACTTGATACCTTCCCGACTATTGCTGTTGTCTTCAAAATATCTGTTTTCTTCTCCTTTTTGTGAAAAGAAACTAAACGTTTGGGCTGTGTGTGAATGTTTGTGTTTATCTTCCTGGTTCTGCGTTAGGGAACGTTATGACCTGGGTGATGACAGGGTACGTTTTGCTACGCTGTCCACGAACATCATGTGAATAGGTGGAGCGATTTGATTTTGACTACCGATGTCAGCTCTGGAGGAAATGGACCGAGTCTTAGCCTGCGCCGAAAGAATACAAAATTGGATGCTGGAAAACAACCACCATCTGAATCTGTCCAAGACTTAGATCATTGTATCTGGCTCCAAAAAGAAGATGGCAAACATTTGCATACTCTGCCCCATGTCCAACTCTATTTGGGGCTCCAACAAAGTTTATTCAGACGATGAAGAACCTTGGCTCTGGCAGTCAAGTATAACTTACATATCAACTAAATCGTTAAATCTGTGTACTAACACCTTAAACTGCTAATTTTAGATGTTTTGATTTCGAATGATTTATTATGCGCACTAGACAGAATAAACCGTATTCGGCGCAGATGATAACTAGACGGGAAAAAAAAATCATAAGAAAAGAGCATGGCGTAGCTGGCATTCTAACGTTTTTTTTTTAATTTCTTTATTGGGTTTTCA
Organism: Ambystoma mexicanum; assembly: GCF_040938575.1. Classification (NCBI taxonomy): domain Eukaryota; kingdom Metazoa; phylum Chordata; class Amphibia; order Caudata; family Ambystomatidae; genus Ambystoma; species Ambystoma mexicanum. Next base: position 1,340,251,575 of record NC_090923.1, on the reverse strand, counting down.
ACAAATAGTAACAAACAAAGGATCATTGATTAGTCAATGCAGTATGCATAATTCAAGAACAACATAATATAATGTTCCCAACCCTCCCACCCCAACCCCCCCCCCCCTCTCCGAGACCTCAGTTCCATCCACAGTCTTCTTCTGGACCTCGTGCCGGGCCGGGACTGTCTGTACTGACCGAGGGGCTGTCCTGAGCCGCTGGGTGGAGCAATGGCACTGTTAACGCCACCCAACGGAGTAGTTCTTCACTGGAGTCCAGCCTCTGTACCTGAATCGCTGTATCCCAAGCTGCGTTCTCAGTGGCTATCCATCTCTTGAGGTCACCCCACCAAAGGGCCTCGCTTAGGCCTCCGGCGCTTTTCCATCCCATGGCTATGCGTCTTTTCGCTGTTCTGCATATCAAGTCTATGAGTTCATTTAGGGGCTTATTCTTACTGTTTCGCTTTTAACTTCCCAGAATGCAGGCTGCTGGCTCGTGAATTTCCACTTCAATCTCCGTGTTTGCTACCCTCTCTTTCACCTGGGCCCAGAACCTCTGGACCGTCGGACAGCCCCAGAACATGTGGTCATTCCCGCCCTCGGCTCGTTGCATTTGGGGCATGTCTGGGTTGTGGCTCCTTTGAACCTCGATATGGCGTCAGGTGTAAGGTAGGCCCTGTTGGTAATGTACAGCTGGATGAGTTAGAGACAGGCATTTCTAGAGATTTTTTTTATGGTAATGGGTTATTTTCTCCCATGCTTTGTCCTCAAATTCAAGGCCCAATTCCCTCTCCCACCTCTCTTTGCATTTAAGTTCATTCTTGGTCATGCCCTGCAGTAGGGCTTCGTATAGTCTGGAGGTTGCGTGGCCTCCCTCAGCAGTGTCCAGCATTGACTCAATGATATCGTTCTCAATGACTTGGTCGGTGGCCTCCGGCCATCTGCTCTTCATGGCCTGTGTTACTGCTCTGTGGAGAAAAAACTGGCCTGTGGGCAGGCCTGTGGACTCGCTGAGGTCAGTGAATGTCATGAGCTCCTGTTCGTAATTGAGGTCTCCTAATACTGCCACTCCATAGGGTTCCCACTGGGTGCGTGTTTCTGTGTGTCCCCATGAGAGCTTAGCCATGACTGCTGCGATGGGGATCTGCAGAGAATACGGGTCTGTCGCCCCCACTGTTTAACAGGCCCGCTTCCAGAGCTGGGTTCCAAGCTTGACCAGGTATGGGTAATGTCTCAGAGCCCCCTTCCCAACCCATAGTAAGTCTCGGAGTAACAGTCGCGGCAGAGCTGGTTGGAGAAGTCGGGTGTCTGTGGTGGTTTCATCTGCCATCCAATGCCTCACATGCCTTAGTTGGCTAGCCAGGTAGTATAGCTCGAAATTAGGGACCTTCAATCCCCCCCTCTCATAGGGTCTATGGAGAATGTCCAGCGCCACCCTGTGCCTACCTCCCTGCCAAAGGAATCCCCTACAGAGTTTGTTTATGTCTCTGAAAAAAGAGCGCAGGATGTTAAAGGGGACGTTGGAAAAGCAATGCAGTAAACAGGGTAGTGCCACCATTTTGAGGAGACCCGCCCGCCCCGCTACCGAGAGTGGGAGCTTACCCCAAAAATCCATGGACTTTGCAAGGGCATCTTTAGCCCTAACCATGTTAAGAATGTGTTTGGTGCTCGGGTAACGGTGTATGGTAACACCCAAGTATCTAAAGGTTGTCACCTGCCATTGAATGTCTAGAGGGGGCAGGGATAGAGCGCTCCTCACTATACAATGCAGCAAGGGGGTAGAGACAAGACTTGTCTGTGTTGATCTGAATGCCCGTGTGTTTATGGAAACAATCTAAAGTCTCTAAAATGTAGGGCAGGAGGTGCTGGGAATTGTGCAGGTATAGCAGCATGTCGTCTGCGTACATAGAGACGAGGTGCGTCTCCCCGTCTAGTTCAATGCCTTCGTCTCTGTACTCCTGTCGGAGATATGCAGCTACAGGCTCCGCGGCAATAATATATAGCATAGGGGACAGTGGGCATCCCTGCCGTGTGCCTCTGTAAAGCGGCCATTTCTCTGAATTTGTCTTATTGGTGCGCACTCTGGCAGTGGGATTGGTGTAGACCAATTGGGTCCATTAGCTGGCATTCTAACTTAGTTAACTTTACACGTTTATTTAAATAGAAATGTTTTTAATCTCTTTCTAAAAAGGTCCAGAGTTTCACATTTTCTAATTTCAAGTGGGAGTTGATTCCAAACTTTAGGACCATAGGCACCAAAGCTTCTGTTTCCTCTTGAGATGCATTTTGTTCGTGGGATACAGAGTAAGAGCTTGTCCTCTGAGCCTAGACTCCTTTTCGGCTGATATAATACAATTTTATCAACCAAATATGCGGGGGCAAGCCCTTTAATGCATTTAAACACTAAGCATGCCATCTTAAATTTGATTCTGTCTTCCACCATCAACCAGTGGAGCGATCTCTGCATTGATGACACATGGTCTCTTTTCTTCAAGTTTCCAATTACTCTTACTGCTGCATGCTGTGCTCTTTGGAGTCTCCCCATTTGCTTTTCAGGGATCCCTCCTAGCAAACTATTGCAGTAATCCAGGTGGGGGTTGGTCATTGCCCCCACCACAACTGCCCTGTCTTCCATCGGAATATAGGGAAGTATCTTTCGTAGTGATCGTAGTGCAAAGTGAACGGTTTTCACTTTGCTCCTACTTGCGCTTCACTATTCAGATTCTCCTGCCACCAGCAGCCTAGATTTTTAACTTTTGTTTGCACATTGCAGCTGTTCCCCTAGAATCAGTGGAGGAGAACTTTGTATTTCCAATGTTTTTTTGTTTTTTGGACTGAACAGTACGATTTCCATTTTTGCTGCATTTAGTTGTAAATGATTGTTATTCATCCATTCATTCAGTTCTTTCATACATTGGTTAATTCTCTCAAAAACCTATTCACTATTTTGTAGCTCAATATACAGCTGCGTATCATCCGCATATGAATGAAATAGCAGCCCATATTTCCTAAATATCCTAAAAACAGGACGAAAGTAAAGGTTAAAAATGAGGGGACAAAGAGGAGCCCTGTGAGACCCCACAATCAAGTTCCACCATTTGTGAGGGGAAATCGTCCAGCATAACCCTCTGGGTTCTGTCTTTTAGAAATGACTCAAACCATTTAACAACCCGTTCAGAGGGTTTTCTAAAGCCCCCATTACCTTTTATTTCTGAGAATGACCACACGATAGTAGTTGGAACAAGCACAAACTCAATACTGGATTATTATTATTATTTTTTTTTTTGTTTATTGGTTTATACAAAACCTTTAAAAGACAAAAACAAAAAAAAACAAAAGGACACAAGTCATCCATTTCCACGTTCAGAAACATACATGAGATCACGTTTCAAGATACAGACATAAGAAAGCAGGAGTCCACAGCAAGGGCCAAGTGAACCTTGACATGTGACTCCGAGTGAGCTGTATTTGATAACAAGCCATGTAAGCCTGTACCGTCAACCTTCCTCTTCGGTATTCACCGAATCAAGGCTCGCTTCAATTTCTTGCAAAAAGGGTTAGCACCCTTGTCAGTTTTGTGTTGGAGCCGGAATACATCAGCTGCCACCATTCTTCTGCATTCCTTATTGCGTGTTCAGAGACTATTTGTCCCAGATGTTTAGTTCTTTGTGGTTTAAAGAATGGGCAGAATAAGACAAGGTGCTTGATTGATTCATCGCAGATTTTGCAATACCTAAATACGGTGTTCGAGTCAACTTTTCCTATCCAGTTCTTTGTCCTATCTTTAGTTCTGAATAGGTTTAGGCGAAATCTCATGTATGTGGCCCTTTTTGCGTTGTCCGGGAACAAGGCTACATAGTTTTGTAGTGTGTTAAAAGCTCGTGCCTCAGGTGGAGCATCCTTCAATGCTTTAGACCTTCTTCTGTCTTCACTAGTTTGAATCCAGTCTGTTTCCCAGATCTTTTTCTTCACCAGGTCTGGGTTGGCCTGAAGAGTTTTGCTATTCGTTCCATAAGTGGTTAACAGTTCCTGGCATCTTTTGTACCACAATGCTAGGAGACAGTCTGGGTTGGCATTGCCAGGATTGCTTAGTATTTTAAATTGAGGTGCTGTTGCAGGCATCACAGTTTTCCTAAATAGGGCCAAGGTGTTCCACAGGATCCTAGCTTCAAGCGAGATCAAACCTAACTCGTAGCGTATGCAGGATGTGGGTGTGCTGTTCCGAAGATGTAGGATTTTTACCCAAAAGATGTGTTCTAGGGTTGACCAAAGTTCAGCCGAGCATCCAAAGGCATTCTCTGCGCCGTATATCAAGACTGGAACAACCTTCTGCTGATAGAAGGCTATCACTGGCTTGAGTGAAAACTTTCCATATTTTTTTAGTATAGATGCTTGGGAAGCTAGTTGTCGACATTTAGTCTTTGTGATCTCCATCCAGGGGCTATCATTTATGTTTGTGTTAATATGCATCCCAAGATATCTGGTGCTTTCCACCGTAGTGAGTGTTTCCTTTCCCAGGTGCCATCTGAATTTGTTATTTTTCCGGTGGCATCCAGTATGCAGATTCTGTAGTGTTAATATTTCGCTTTTTATGTTGTTGATGAGCAGTCCGTTGTTTTCCACGTAACGTTCAACTGCATTTATTTTGCGCTGAAGGCCGATTGGGGTAGAATCCAACAGGATCAAATCGTCGGCATACAACAGCCAGCCTAATGCAGAGCCGTGTAGCACGGGGGAGAAGGATCGTGGCTCATTAATTGCGGAGCCAATATCGGAGAGAAAGAGGTTGAAAATGATCGCCGCCAAAGGACAACCTTGCTTGACACCACAAAAAGTGTTAATTTCTTCTGTGAGCAATCCACCTTGGTCAAGGCGTACTCTGATGGTGGTGGCAGAGTGGATTTCTTTGATGGCGGCTAACAGACTCTCAGGACACCCCCAGTTAAACATTTTTGTCCAAAGTAGCTCGCGATCGATGGAGTCAAACGCATGGGAAAAGTCTATCAGAGCAAGATAGACCTTTCTCCCAGCTCTAATGGCTTCCATTTTCAACAGATTTATCAGCAGAAGGTTAAGACCACAGCCGACCCCCTTTACGAAGCCTGTTTGTCTTTCATCAAGGTGACCACTGTCAACAATCCATTGTGAGAGTTTTCGTTGCAGCATGGTTGCATACACTTTGCCCAATACATCCAAAAGAGCTATTGGTCGATAGTTTTTTGGCTCGAGCCGATTTCCTTTTTTGAAGATGGGCACAATTATTGCTTTCTTCCAAGACTTTGGGGATTCTCGTCTTCTACATATTCGAGCGAAGAGTTCCTCACAAAAGTCCACCCATAGCTCTGGGTTTTGTTTTAGGGTAAAGTTAGTCAGACCATCAGGTCCAGGAGCCCTCGAGGCACTGGCGTTCTTAATTATCTGTAGTATGTCGGCTTTAGAGAAAGTCAGGTCCCATTTGGTTAAATTTGGTGTTATAGGAGCCTGACAGGTGCCTTTTTTACTGTACAAGTTTTTGAAATGTGATGACCACCTTGCTGCTGGTACCATATTTGACATCAATGCGGATTGAGGAGCCCCTTCGTTGTTTAGAAGTCTCCAGAACTCTGCTGAATTTTTATTGTTCATTTTTTGCATCATTAATTCTGCATCGTTTTGGAACATAATGGCTTTATGGGATCTTATCCAATTTTTGTATTTCTGTTTTGCGACGCGTTTTTCTCGCGCTGAGTCTATAGAATCTCTGAATCTCAGGAGTCTGATAGAGGCGCGTAGTTCTCTCTTTCTTCTCATGATCTCAGCATCGAATTTATGTTTGTTAGCAAAGCCATGGTTTCTCAGTCCCTGTTTTTTTTCCACAAACAGATGTAATAAATGTGCGTATTCGACTCCACCATCCAGTTTGATGAAAGTTTCTGAGATTGTGGAGACTTCAGCAGAAAGCAGTGTTAGTCTCACTCTGTTTGGCTCAGCCAATATCCGATGTTCCCATCGTTCTTGTGGCAGTTGATTTACGGCTGACAAGGTGAGAATTACCATGTCGTGATCGCTTTGAGTCATCGGTATTACCTAAAGCGACTTGATGGATTGTTGGATCTTTTCTGAGGCGAAGAAGTAGTCCAAGATGGAATTCTGATCTGCTCGTCGCCACGTAGGTTTTGCTGGTATATCACCGACAGAGTTTCCATTGAGCATTGCTAAGTTTCTAGCTTCCATTTCCCCCATCCATTTTGAAGCCACGTTGTTAGATACGTACACAACTTCGTTGTTTTTCATTCTGGTTGCCAAACAGTTGATATTCAAGTCTCCACAAATTATTATGTTTGTTGACTCATTCTCAAGTGGATCGTCGATTTTAGATGAGACTAAATCTATGAAGGAAGTTGACCCGGCCTGAATGTGATTCCAGTATATATTGAATATATGGAAAAGAGTCGAGTTGTCAGCTCGAGACCCATCTGAAGCTATCGTTGACAGAAGTATAAAGGGTGATAGGTTTAGAGAATTAGTGATACGACAACCCGAGCTCTTTTTTACAATTGTCAACAGACCTGCCATTGGTCTTCCTCTAGTTTTTTTAAAGGCTGAATTGAAGGCCACTTCATAGGCATCCATAGTTGGGCAACTCATCATCCACGTCTCTTGAAGGCAGACCACATCTAGCGCGTCCAGCCAGGGTTCTACAAATAGGTGGGAGGAGCCCCTGGTGTTCCAGGATCCGATCTTAAATTCCCGAGGCTCCTCTACCACTTGGCGTTATCGTTTTGAGGATCTGCCTAATGCTTCAGCCAGCCAGGACCAATCCTTTTGTGTTCCGCTTTGGGCTTGTGGGCTTTGCGAGTCACCAAGACTCGGATCCGTCGTGCCAGCTCCTTTAATGGTAATTTTGATGGTATCCTCTGTGGGGAGTTTCCCTGGTGCAGAGTCAGGGGAAAGATTGGACATTGTCTTTTTCGTGCTTCCAGAAACAAGATGCATATCACGTACTAACAACGATTCCACGTTTCGGGGAAGCTCATTTTTCGCGGTTTTGTTGGAAAACAGTGGTTCCTGGTAGAACGAGTCGCGTTTAGTTTTTTGAGAGTCTGCTCTGTGATTGAATTCAGCTTGCTCAGACACTTCTGATATGTCAAAGCCCAAGACATAAGGGCGGGGCCCGCATCTAGTACAATGTTCGGAACAATTCTGGATCTAAAGTGAAGGATGATTTTATCATCTTGGTCCTCATTTGTGAATTCCACAGTCTTGATGTCCTCAGATCGTATCGTTCTGAGAGAAGGCACGTATTGAAAGAGGCATAGAACGTTTGTGCGATTTAAAATGAGTTTCTCTCCATTTTCTATACGTTCTAGCCTCGCCTTGTGGGAAGTTTGGCTTTTGTCGCCAGCGCTTTTATCCGTCCTGTTCGTTTTGCGCCATTCCATTCTCTCACGGCCAAGCCGTGTGTCGAGGGTCTCGTTCCTGGCCAGTCCTACTCTGTTAACGTTGTCTTTGTTGTAACCAAGGCCATCCAAAAATGTATCTTTTGATTTGTTATGAGTCCACAGGCCCTCTTTAAGAGCATGCTTCCTTTCTAACGATGGTTTAGACAGCGTCTGAGATTGAGCGAGGGCTTTTCGCCTTTCTTCCAATGTTTTGAATATGGGACTTGAGGGAATTTTGTGAGGCTCATCTTGTTTAGGCTTCTTTTCGAAGAGAGTACATGTTCTTGCAGCGCCAGCTGGTATCTGGATAGGCGCTGAGTCGTTTCCGTCGCTTGGAACTGTCGGCTGTGCATCCACAAGTGATGTATCCTCAGCTCCCGTCTCAGAAACCTTCTCCTCTGATTCCAAGTCTTCATACACATACAGGTTAATTAAGTCGATGGATTGATCCTCGGTAGGTTCAGGGAGAGGGACAGATTCTACAGGCTTTGCAGAAGTGTTTGCAATGGTAAGGTCATTTTTCTTTGTTGGATCTCTGTCGTCTGTACGAGTGTTATTAACAGTTACATTGACAGTTTTGAGATTCCGAAGGAATTTTCTTGAGTTGTTACCAATTCTTTGGTTTTTAGTTCTTTGATTTTTAGTTTTTTTCAGCGGTCCTGGATTGGGCCTCTTGTGATCTACTTTCAGGGGTACAGTTCCCTTGAATATGTCAAATATTTGAATTTTGGGCTCTGTTGTTTCTGGAATTAGTATCACCTCAGGAGTACGGGGGGCTCCCTTGTCGATCAAGGTTGCCAAAGAGGAGGGTTTTTGAGGGTCCAGTGTCGCCAGATTTTTAGAGCCCTTACTGCTTTCCAGGACACTAGCAAAGTTCATTTGAGGAGATGCTTCGGTTCTTGTTCTTTCATGGCTGGGGCCCAAGCTCTCATTCATAGGATTTTCAGGCACAGGTTTTGAGCCTTGGCTGCTCTGAGTATCAAGCACTAAGGGAAGCAACACGTTTTTTTCGATACTCGGGTTGTTGGCCTCCCGACAATTCTGAGTTATTGGTGCAGTTTTTAGTGCTTCTGTGGTTTCACTAGAGTTGTTGAAAGGGTCCAGTACCCCCATGGTAGAGTGGAGCACCAGCGAGCCAGTGACTGTGTCGGAATTTCTCATTGAGGTGTAGGACGGAGATTCCATGGAAATTTGCCCCTTGTCGGTTTGTTGACCCGCTGGGTGCTCCCGGCTAGGTTGCCGATTTGAATCCTGTGTCATCGTGTGACGATACTTTAGCATGCTTAGAGCTTCTTTCGCTACCTCTGCAAGGAGCTTTTTATCCAATTTGTTGTTTTCTTTCTGTTCTGTTAGAGTTTGCAAGGCAGCGGTCAAGTTTGTTTTTATTGTTCCATTGTCTTTTCTTTCAGCGCGCAATTCTTTTTCTATATTGATAATATTTGAATTCATAAGCGCCACTAAAGTTGTCAGGTCCTTCACATTATCATTTAATTGCTCGTAGAGCTTTAAAAATGGAGCAAGCGAAATTCCAGTTGCTGACATTAAGACCGATTGTAGGTCTTTGGTAAAGTTCGCGTCAAGCCTGACTTCTGAGTTGCGATCTTTTTTATGTGATTGAGTTTTGGATCTCCTGACTTTTGGAAAGTCGCGTTCTATGATTGAAGAAGCAGTTGAACAAATCTCAGAAGAGGATGAGGTGGAAGCGTGAGAGTCACGCTCGCAAGTGTTGTGTGCGAGATTTTGTTTAGCACTTCTGAAGTCAGTTGGGCGTGTTGTCGCGTTTGCCTGTCTTTGAGGGGCACGAGCCTGAGAACAGGCTATACGGGGTGAGGCCGGACAAACAACATCTTCCTCAATTTGCAGAGCGATTTTCCAATTACGCAGAGCATCAGAATTTGTGATAGCCCAGTCTGCCCCTGGCTGAGTCTCATGGTTGGGCGCCATAGGCGTCCGCTGGTTTTGCTGATTAATTAAGCTACGCTCTCCTCTAGATGTAAAATTGCAGGTTTTGTTTATTTGGGAAAAATCTTGCAAGGTTTTGTTTATTTCAGAGAGATCTTGCAGAGTTTTGTTTGCAGCTTCTGTCAAGTCTCTTCTATTTTTAGGGAGTGCTGGAGAAACACGTTCCTTGTTTGGGACAGATAAATGCTTGTCGAGGATGCAAAATACTTCGTCTTCCAGCACAGTGTTTGACTTGACAGGGTCCAGTTCATCCGTTCCGTGTGTAGAGGGGCCGTATGGTTTCTTGGTGGGCGGGAGTGATGAGGTGCGCAGTTTTGACAGAAGGGCCTCTTTCCAGATTGGGTCCGGGCTGTCATCACAGTTGCCATTGTTTGTGCATCCTCTCATAGTGTGGGCGCGCCACGCCAACACCATCAATTTAGGTAGATTATTTGAAGAAGAGTTTATGGAGTGGGCGTCAGTGAGGAGCGCAGCGTTCAGATAGCTTGGGCACGGACTTGCCGCAACCTCAGTCTCTGTGTTACAGGCGTCCACCTCGGTCGGCACAGCAAGCGTGACGACGGGCACACGAAAATCCACTACGCGTCTTACCTCTCTCTCAGAGCACACGGAGCTGACAGTTGGATCGGGCGCCGTCAATCTGCCAGGCAAGGCAATCGAAGGCTCGGGGTGGGAGGGTCCGCTCCAGGGATCGCCCGCAGGCGAAGAGGCCCCGGCCCCCACCAGAACTGACCCAACATTTCCCAGGTGGGGGGGGATCCCCAGCCCCACGCGGTCATCCATGAAGCCACCCCCACGGCCACCAGGCGCACATTCCCTCTCACCCCGCTCAGCTGTCCCATCACTCGCCGAGCATAGTGACATCGCACTCGGTGTGCACTTGCTCGCATCAATGGCCAGTTTGTGTAACACGGGGGGAGACAGGTAAGGGGGATCGAGGGGTGAGACGGGCCCTGCTAGGTGATTGTCACTATTGTCAGTATTTGACAAGTCCACTTGCAGGGTAATGGGGGCTATTGGAGATATAGAGGGTGTGGAAGGTAAGGAGTCTATCATTGGAGTGGCGGTACATACTGCATTTCTCCTTGCGCTTTTGTTCTTCAAACACATCAAAGATGATGCCACATCTTCAGGTTCTCCCACAAAAGTTCCGGTACACTCACTTACGATGTTGTTATGTCCAATCAGTTTTGTACTTACTCGTTGGCCAGTGCTCGCGTCAGTCAGATTAGATGTTGATGCGGAGGCGGAGTTCCAACGTCGCAGTTGCAGCCTTGTATGGGGTGGGGAGGGCAAGCGGTCTCCTGTTTTCCCGCGTCTGTGCGATGATCCATCCATTACGACAGGCCCGCAGGCCCTCGCCCGAACACCAGAACACCAAAACACACTGCGCACACCGCGCGCTCCGCGTGTGCTAGGGGTTTTGAACTACTTCCTCCTGGAAGCAGTAGTGGAAATGGGAAACAGACTTCCAAGTGTCCCAGAAGCAGCAGCAGCAGAAAGAGCCTGGGCAGTCTCAGGCTCACCAAAACACACTGCGCCTACTTATGGGCATTCTAGGATTCCAGCTTCTGAGGCTTCAGGTTTGCCAAAATTCCACTGTCAGGCTAGTCTTCTGGTTGCCAATGAAATCATCTGTTTTGTTACACAGTATCGCAAAAGCCTTCACTCGCTTCCAGTACAGCAGAGAGTCCTGTTTAAGACCCTTTATTTGGTCTTTAAATGTATTCACGGCCTGGCCCCGTCATACCTTTTGGAAAAATTGTAATCTACCGCCCTAATCGATCTATGGGGCAAGGTCTTTTGACGGCCCACCAATCCAGAACTGTAACTTGGGGTGAAAGACGCTTTTCCTCCCCGGGCCCTTGGCCCTGGAATTTACTTACATTAGACCTGCGAAGAATAGAATCCCTATCAGTGTTCAGGAAAAAACTGAAAACATATTTTTGAGTAAAACTATCTATCTAAACAACCCGACGATTAGTGCACCTATGACCTTTTTGTCTGTTATGTATCACCTGCGCCCAGATGCAGATTTTGCTTGGATCCCTGATTGGATATGTGTGTTACAAATTTCAAAATCAAAAATCAGGGGCGGATGATCTGAATTAATGCTGCGAGGGCACTTGAAATTAGGGTGATGGATCAACTGATACGTTTAGCACCACTCAGTTTTCACATTTGTAAATGCGAGAAAAACTAAGCTAAGATGCATTGTATTTTTTAATTATTTTTTACGATTGATCGATTATAGATTGGGCCAATAACATTTCTGAGCGAACTTCCCCTTTAAAGAATTCTACTGGATTTCCATTAAGGCATAAGAGTTTAGTGTGACCAGATGCCCACAGATCTACCTCTTAACTAACAGAAAGCGCCATCAGGAACCAGAAGATTGTCTTTTTTCTTAAATTAAGTATTTTTTGCCAGGAGGAGGGCCACTCTGTCTTTCTTGCTGCTGCTAGAGGAAAGAACGGAGATGGGAATTTACTATTCCTTAACCGGTATTCATCTTTCGGGCATAGGTGTGTTTCTTGTAAAACTACAAGGTTTACTCCCATTTTGTATTATCTGTTTAAGGTGCTTTCTTACCCTGGACATTTAGGGTGGCAAGCAATATTTCTGTCATTTGCTCCTATCATGTAATGCTTTCAACGTATCATTTGGAGCGAGTAATACCATGAACAAACTCTTTGGTTTACCATTAGCAAATTTGTGCATTATAAACCAAGTGCAAAATATTAATAATCTAGACTTTAACAGAAACCAAATATAATCAAGCATATCCCTCTCCAAGCTTTTTGGGGATCAATCGGCTGGCCCGTCCCCTCCCCTCCCCATGAAAGCCACCCAGCCCCTAGTTTTTTTTTGTTAAATATTTTTACTTCAGTTTTCAATAACAACATATAGGTGTATACATTCCATACATTGAATAGACGATCGCAGTTCAACCTCTCTGTCAATCTGTATCACCTATTAACTTCCCATCCCCTCTCACCTCCCCAAACTAGCCAGACTATGGTATCTCGTTTCTTCCATCATCTCTTCTCCTGCGTACCAAACATTACTATCTAACTCCCTTCAAGCAATACATCCCTGTCAGTTCGCTTGCCTGCTTTGAACAGGGTTAGCGCAAGCTCAGTCCAACTGAGAATGTCATCACCGGGACCTTGGTTGTGTCCGCTGCTCACCTGTTTCCACACTCCAGTCTCTGCTGCTGTCCATTTTTGCAAGTCCCTCCACCACCTCTCTACCAACGGGCCCTTTTCTGATTTCCATTCCATAGCTATGCAGCGCTTAGCTAGTACATATGCTAGATCATTTAACTTCCCCAGCGCTTTCCCTTTCTTGCTCCTCGGGTAGAGCCCAAGTATACATGCTTCAGGGGATTGGGCGTCAAATTCTATTTGCCCAGTGGAAATATTTTGTGCGACCTCCCTCCAGAACTTCCCAATTACAACACATTCCCAAAACATATGTAGCATCCCGGCATTCTCGTCCTTACATTTCGGGCAGGTTTGTACTCCTGCTCCCTTGAATCCAGGTATTATTTTCAATGTTAGGTAGGCTCTCTGTGTTACGTACATTTGTAGTAGCTGCAATTTAGCATTTCTGGGGACCTTCTTGTGATAATTAGACACTTTCTGCCATTCCTTGTCTGTAAAGGCCTTATCTAATTCTGCTTCCCATTTCGCCCTGTTTCGCAGTTCTCCTCTTGAGTGGTTTTCTTTTACCACATCATACAACCATGATACGGTATGCTCGCCCTCTGAGATATTTATTATTGTTTCCACTTCTTCACATTGCAACGTGTCCCTGCCTATTGCAGGCCATCTGCCTTTAATCGTATTCCAAACAGATTGACGTAGCAGGTATTGTCCACTGTGCATTCCTCTAAATTCCTGCAATTCTTGAAAACTTAACGGGGAACCTTCATTCCATAAATCCCCTATTGTTATAATCCCAAACGACTCCCAATGTAGCCTTACATTAGCCCTTCGTCCTCGGTTATCTGTCATTACAGCAGCTAATGGTATGTGTGGTGATATCGGATCTTTGATTTTGAGCTTTTTGCACATTCTATGCCATAATTGCATGCCCAATTTCACCAGATGTTGGTATATTTGTGTTTCTGTTGGGGACACCCATAATACCTCTTTTAAGTGCAGTGTTGTACTGCCGGCTGTAGGAGTGCTCTGTCCATTGTAGGATTGTCTGCTAGCCAGCTGTGAGAAACCTGAAGGTGTCTCCCTAGATTGTCCCCAGGGATCCGTCATCCATGTGGCCAGGACACGGCCATCATTCCTGGATCCAGTTCCTGGGGGTGGAACAGTAGGGGCGGATCACTTGGATGGAGGGGTCCTCTGGGAGTGGGGGTGGGACACCGACAGGTGAGGCATGGTATCCCCCTTATTTTAACACCTTTTCCCCATCCTACCACATAGGTCGTTTGCCCGACAAATCCTACCCATCTCCTCTTTCTCAGTCAACCAACCATTTTCTTTCTTGTGACACCTTTTCCACATCCTACCACGTAGTACACTCAAAACCTCTAACACCCTCTTTTTCCAATACAAATACTTTTTCTTACTGTGATAGAAAACTGATTAATATTAATGTTGGTTACCTGACATGTCCCGATACAAGGGTCAGGCAATTGCCCAAAATCGCACCCACCTGACGGCACTTTCCTTTTCCCACAGGGATAAAGGGTGGAGCGAGAAAGCACACTATGAGCACGGTAGATAGCATGACAAGATGGCTAATCTGGTGCGGCATTTCAAGAGAAGGAAAAAGGTGCCGGGAAGTGAGATGGTGGCGGGGAGAGAAGCGGCCTTGCCCTTTTCGACCTAGACCCGCAGAACCTTTGTGGAGGAGAGCCTAAGACCGCAGACAATAGCACAAGTGCCTTACAGCAGATGTCAACTGTACACAGAGCGTGTCTACACTGATAAGCGCGAGCAAGGGAAACTCCTGTTACAGTGGTACCGACCTTGACTCCAGTAAAGCAGAAAGCCAAGCGGTTCATCACAACCAGGGAATTGAGGGGAAAAACCGATAAGAGCCAGGCTGTGTTGAATGAGGAACGCAAAAAGGCAAGTTTGAACTTAGTTTAATGAACTGGGAAAGAACTGTAAAAGTGTTGAGGGGAGACCAGCTGCAGAGGGAACCGGCACCGTGTGGATGTCGCTAAGAGAGACTCTTGTAGATCCCAGTTTGAATTAAACTACAGAAACCAGAAGGCCATAGGAGAGCCGCCAGAAGAGGTCAAAGTGGTCATACCGGAGGTCTAGTAAAATACTCGTACAATCGAAAGACTTTGATTGATCTACAAATTAGTGAAAGTAAGGGAAGTGAATCCTGCATGGTGAAAGTAAAAGGGAAGTGAATCCCGTGAATATTCAGAGTCAAAGTGAATGTGAAATTTGACAGACTGAACCCAGAAGAGGGTTGCTAATGAAAAGTGGACAAAGTCTAAAGTCCTAAAAAACAGGGTGTTGACAAAGGTAAACCCGAACATGGGATGTGCACCGGAACTGTTTGAAAAGACATTGATATCTGTGAACCAATGGTAGGCACCCAGAAGAGGGGGACCCAGGGGTGAAGTTGTCACCCAATGTGAACTGTGAAAGAGAACTTTGTGTTTGTTTTGTTATTGGATATATCAGGCCCTCGAGGGCAAGAGACTTTCAGGGGAAACGAGACTTGGCCATCCACGGCTCAGATTGCTGCCTTTGGAACTGTTAACTTGTGCTGGGAAAGCTTGAGTGTGTGCTGTGCTCCAGACTCCCATCTTAACTCGTGAAAAAAACATAGGGAAGGGAGTCCCAGTTTACCGCATCCTGACATTATTTACGAACACTTCTTTCTTTTCCTGAAAACTATCCCACACCCTTTTATGTATTATAGTTGTGAGGTTTGGCAATAGGTTTCCTAGTATAGGTATTTTTGTTTTGACACAACGCCACTAGGAATGCCTTATTTTTCATTTGATGGTCGATGCTTGTTCCCATCTTAGATTTAGGTTTAGTTTAGGCGTTTTTCCAACCTGCATACAAAATTCATTGTTCAATAAAAACCCTTGAACTGTGATCACTTGTGTCTATCTGTACTGTTGTCACAACGAGTTTCTCACACAGCCAATCACATACATTATCTAGCAAGCCAGATGCAGTAATTCAAAATTTAGAATTCGCAGTCCCCCTATGTCGAAGGGCCTCTGGAGAGTGCACAGCGCTACTCTAGGTCTGCCACCCTGCCATAAGAAACTTGTACACTCTCTTTCAAGTTTGGTAAAGAATGCTCTGGATATATTGTAGGGGATATTCCTAAAGGAATGCAGGAGTCTGGGTAGCCACAATTTTTAATAGTGCTGCTCTCCCCATAACTGACAATGGTAGATGCTGCCAGAATCTCATTGCGTTCACTAGTCCTTCTAGCGCTTTTACAGTGTTGTGTGTGTATTCCTGCCTCAGGTATGATGTATATCTAGCCCAAGATATTGAAAGGTATCTTTTTCCCAGAGGAGGGACAGTGTTGGTAGCCCTGCTTTGTTCCCTGAAGCGAGCTTGGCTAGCCGGAATAGGCAGAATTTGCTCTTGTTAATCGTGACTCCCGACAACACACTGAAGTTGTCCAGTACTTCTAGCATGTGTTGCAGATTCTCCTTAGGGTCTTGTACATATAGTAGCATGTCGTCTGCATACATAGACACTACATGCCACACACCGTCTACCCGGATTCCCACATCTCGGTATTCACGCCTCAGGAATGCTGCTATCGGTTCCATTGCTATGATATATAGAGCATCAGGGACAGCGGGCAGCGTTGCCTGGTTCCTTTCCTCAACTCCCATCTCTCATAGAAGATGCCACATGTTTTGACCCTAGCCATAGGTTTAGCATATATTAGCTTTATCCACTGCATATACCTTGGCCCAATGTCTAGTTTAATCATTGTCACGTAGAGCCAATCCCAGTGGAGTCAAACGCTTTTGTTGCGTCTAGTGAAGCTACTGTGCAGTACTCATAACTCATGTTATTGTACTGCTAATAACATGGTTTAATCCGGGTAGGTTCCAGGAGATATTCCTCCCTGGCACATATCCCGTTTGATAAGGGTGTATTAATTCTGTTATTACTCTCCTGAGCCTATTCGCCAGTATTGCTGTAAGGATCTTGTTATCCTGATTCAATAGGGACAAGGGCCTGTAGGAGCCACAATCTATTGTTTTTTTGTTAGGCTTGGGAAGGGGGATTATTACAGCTTCTCTCATACTTCCTGGGAGCGTGCCAGTCATACGCTTCCATGTATACCTTCAGTAAGATTGGTGCCAGCCTGTCTGCCTATGCCTTCTAGAATTCTCCCGGTAGTCCGTCCATGCCTGGTGTTTTACCCGAGGGCAGTATTCTAATTACGGACAAGATTTCCTCAGAAGTTATGGGTGCTTCTAGCATCTGCACTTTCTCTGTTTCTAGTTGCGGTAAGTCTATGAGGTGTAGTGCTTCTTGTAGTGTGCCGTGGCGCTCCTCTCTAGCATTTTCATACAACTCGCTATAGTATTTGTAGAATGTGTTATTCACCTCCCTTTGAGTATTATACACGTTTCCCCCTTTGTTCTGGACAGAGTGTATTGGTGTTTTCTTACTATCGTTCTTGCATAGCCACACCATCAGTTTTCCTGGTTTATCTCCTGCCGCATGTATTTTTCCTAAATGCTTTGTATAACTGAATTTACCCAATCTATCCCATTGTGGTTAGGCACTCCTGTCTTAAGCCGATTTCTACGTTTAAGTTCTCCTCCCCTGCGCTGTTCCGTCTCGCTACCTTGGCTAGTTCTACTTCAATCCTGCTTAGTTCTGAAATGATGGTCTTGCATACCCCTTCTGCTTGTGCTATCATCTCTACCCTACTTACAACTTTGAATGTCTCCCATACTGTTCCTGTTGTGTCAACGCTGCCCTCATTACTCTAATTCCTCTGTGTGTTTCCGCACATGTTCCCTGAACGCTGTGTCCAGTAGGGTTTTGCTTCTATGCCTCCAGGTTGGTATAGCTGAACTGGGTGTTGTTAATACCCACTTAAGTTCTAATGGGGCGTGATCCGACAATACTCTGGCTTTATACTACGCTTCCTCAAATTCCCGAATGTGTTCCTCCTCTGTTAATAGGTAATCTAACCTTGTGTAAACTTGTGTCATGAACTACAGAACACGCCCCTTTTGGACTTCCTGGTCCTTGTCTCAACGGGGCTTACACTCTCTTGTACTTCCAACATGGCCGTCCACTGTGAAACACCTTCCTCGCTCTACACCTTGGACGTAGCGTGTTCTATTTATAGACCACGCCTCCCGCGGCTCTGCGCGCCTCAATGCTATTGCGAAGTAGCAACAAGACGTGTGCTCCGTAGCTCGCGGTATTGTTTTCATTTTTTCTTCCAGCCAACCCCATTCCTAGTCCCTTTCCTTCCTTTCTTGATTCCTGGACTCGTGTGCTAGTAGCGCACTCTGTTAATTTCCCGGATTCCTGGATCCTTGCATCCCGGAACTTTGAATGCACGCTAGAGTCGGAAGAGACTCGTGCAGCTTTATTCAAGACTCGATCCGTCCGCAAGAAGGCATCGATCAAGAAACCCAGCAAAGATCGAACTCAGATGAGAAGGGGGGGAACTCCTTGACAACTTGTATGGAGCCAAGTAACATGTATTTTAGCCCTGCTTTCTTCAGTCTCTCCTTTATGGTTATAAATTGGGCTGTTCTTTTCTGCACTTGCAAGGTGTATTCCGGGAATATTGTTAGTTTGGCCGAGGCCCTTTGTATTGTTCCTCCCGTCCTCGAGAATGCCAGGATCTTCTCTCTGTCCTTATAACTTAGTATTTTGGCATTGAAAGACCTGGGGGGCGCCCCCGGTGGTGGAATTAGGGATTGATGTACCTGTTCAACCGTGAACCCATGCGTGAGGCTCTCTAGACCTAGTTCTTTTAACAGCAAGTTTTCGACGTAATTAATGGGGTCGGTTACCTCCATGCCTTCAGGCAGTGCGAGGATTCTGATGTTTCTTCGAGCCTGACCTTCAGTATCCTCTGCTCTGTCTTTAAGTAATTTTACTTTTCGCTGCAATATTCTAACATCCTCTGTTGCTTGGGACACTTCTTTGGTGTTACCTTTCACCTGTATTTCAAACTGTCCCGTGCTTTCTGCCATAGCGCAAACATCTTTTCTCAACAATCCTACATCCGCCATTACCTCCATTTCTGTGTCAATTTTTCCTTCCAGAGCTGTCTTCAGTACTGCTATGGCGGCGAGTATCTGCGGATGATCCCCTTTGTCCAGTGTTTCTTCCATGCCTTCAGCCAATGCCGTCGATGTTCCTTCTTTAGGGCTGTCTTGTCCTCTGATGAATGCTTCCATGGTGGTTTCCTTTTGCTTTGGCTCCTTTGGCCGCCATCTGTTGTTTAGGCGCTGTATGTCTCACAGTTGGCTTATTTCCCCCTTCTTGTTTGGATCCCATTGTGTCCCAGTTCTTTAGTAGGGGGGCCTGTAAATTCTCAGCATCTCTTGTACCTCTGTCCTACTGCCTAGTGCACTGCTTGCCCTAAAGTATTTGAAACTAGCTCCTCGCTTGGGGCCAGTAGTTCAAAGGGCGAGTTCATAGGCGAGAGTTTAGTTTCTGGCTGATCCGCCTGTTTATCCAAGCCTTCATCTCCCCTTATTTGATTGCCAGCGTTAACACATGTCTGCTACTGGCACTGCGCTATTTATCTCACCTTTCCCGCTGCTTGTGGCTTCACGCTTCGTATCCTGTCTGCTACTTGTGTTTGTTTGCTCCTCACTGCTGGCTTTATAATTTGCTGGGATAAGTTGTGTGCTGGCCGGGTACTGGGGGCTCCTTTATAAGGTCCCACACTTAGTCCGATGTGATTTGTGTACAAGCTCGTCTTCACCTTGCGCACCTTACAGTTTGTCTCTGTTGGGTCTGGCGGGTCGCCTCTTCTGACCGCGGCTCCAACGTTACTCTGCAGTACGCTAACCCGTCACCACTCTTGCACTCTGCTCTTCACCTGGGTGCACGAGGTCCTTATGGTCTGCTTGTGACCGCAATTTTCTGCAGTCCTCTGTACCGCGGCGAGCGGGACCATTACACTACTCCGCTTTTCCACTTCGTCTACAGATCCCCAGTGTCCTTGTACTGTTTCGGGAGCATTTCAACATTGTTGACTCTGCCGTCCGCCATCTTGGATGACTACGCGTCTGGCGCATCAGGGGGAATACGTTACTTCACGTTCCTGTCACATCGTTTGCATTGCTATTGCATTCTGGTGCAGCTACTTTATTGTTTCACTCGTTTTGAGCACAATATATCACTCGTTATACGCCGTTTCTCCGGATCAATGTAGGATCAGGCAGGAGCCGATGTGAGGCATGTCTTCACTGCATGGCAGTTAGCCACGCCCCCCTCCAGCCCTTAGTTATTATCAATGGTATCCCCCACCCCAATGATCAAATTTGTTTAGCCCTTTTTTCGGATTGTCCTTGTCCTCTGTGAGAGAGGAGTTATCTATATTACATTTTCTTTTTGGGCCCTTCTCCTTATCGGACCAGTGTCGGAACATTAGTTTGCCTTAGGATATAACGAAGTGTATCCTGGACATGTGTGGATTAATTTTGTGGAAGCTGTACTGAAAGAGCGCTGTGAGCTTCATGTCTTCCGGGCCCTGGCCCATCCTGGTCGATGGGTGTCATACCCTGCTCCTTGCCCGACACTCATAAGTTTCTCAGGATGAAGAAGCGTAGCAGCCCGACTGTCAAAGTGATCCCCCAATGTTGCTTCACTGTGGTGAATAGAAGACTGCAAGGAAATCCCCAGCGATACTGAACATCTTGTTTTCACAAACAAGTTGTTAACTCTCTCAAAGGGTTACGCTTCGCAGGCGTTGCTGGGACCCAGTCCTAGAATAGAGTGACTGAAACATTATTCAAGCTCTAGCTGACTTCATGATGTTCTCTTTATCTTGAAAATAATGTATTCGAGTTGACACAACTGGGGACTTTTTTTCTTCTTTTGGAATGTTGTAAATACACGATGCGTTTGGTAGAGGACTATCTCTGGATCTGATGGCAAGGATAAAATGCTTTTAAATAAGTCTTCAAAGAAGCCTTAAAACTCAGAGTCTGGAATTTGCTTCTGAATTCCTGAAACCCTGATGATGTTGTGTCTCGAGCAATTTTCTGTGTCTTCCAGCTTGCTCTGCAATAACTTGCAGATCGTCCTGTGTTGTGCTACTGTGAGGTTTCATAATTGCGTTTGTAGGCAGCTATCTCAATCTCATCCAGCATTCTTTCCATTTGCAGCATTTTTCACTTCTAACAAGGTTATGTTCTGAAACAGTTCTCCAAGACTGCAATGGAGTTCATTTCTGAGATCCTTGAAGAGTTGCAGTAGATCTGGATTCGTGACTGGCCATTCCCTTGGTGAGTATTCCTGGATTTATTGAAGGGCTTGAAAAACATCTGCCTCTTATTTCCTTTTTCTTTATTGTCCCGCCATCATAGTGAGGACATTGCCGCTTTTGGGGCATTTGCTGGATTTAACCATGGTGGGCTCAAGAATCTCGGGGTCTGCTGCGAATGCATTGCCTCTGTGGAAATTAATGCTAGAATGATTTTGGGGGCCGTTTATGACCGATTGTCAGTTCTCTTTTCCCTGCCTAGTACTCTTCTTGTCTTTAGCTTCTGTGTTTTCCACGAGGAGAGGGTTACAGGTACCCATCCCTCAAACTCCCATGTGAGGATCATAGTGAATAGAGGCTGTAGGTGTTTGAGGAAGGTCGAGTAGCTTGTGATTATTGAATTCTTCTGACATCTAGCTTCCCGGTGTTAGGGGGGAATTATCATTATTGTGCTTGATCCCCTCTACTAGCGAGACCACCCAGCACTTTTTGCTGGCCTTCTGGACCTTTTTCTTTTAATTCTGAATGAGTGGAGCCTTTTTCCACTCATTCATTCTTGTGGCCTCTGTCTTTTGGAACTCTAGTCTTTGTAATCGACCTTTACTATGGAGTCTGTCTGCTCCATAGCTCTTAAAGGCACCTGTGTTTACTACTGCAGCACGCAGCTCCATATTGGCAGTGTTACTGGAGACCTCTACAGTTTTTTAATGATAGAGAGATACTTAGTGTCCCTCCAAAAACTCTATACATTGAGAGATTGGCACACCCCACCGTCAGTGGAGTTCCAAAGGGATACTTAGTATCCCCCTTCTCTCTGCTCCTGGGACTTTTTAGTCACATAGACAATCCCCTAGTCATGGCTGGTGGCAGTGGACATGTTCTACCAACTATTGTGCACATTTTATATCGCTGGCTATGCCCAAAGCCACGGTAGTGCACAATAGGGGCACCCAAGTACCAACTTGGGGCCTCCCTTCTTTTTTCGACATTACTAGTGTGGTTGTTCTTTGTTATCCCTTCTTCTACCATTCTGGGAGGGGGAGGTCTGTGTGTGTGTTTTGTCGTTGGCGGGAACCAGTAGGTATCACCGCCTAGGCTCCAGAGTGTCTGGGCAGGCAGGAAGTGGGGGAGGAGTCTTCCACCCCTCTGTCAGAGTGCCTGGTCCAGCTCCCTGATTGGACAGCCAAACGCCCCTTTCTGTAAAATGCTGAGAGAGATTGCAGAGGAGTGGGTGCGGGAACTGTATAAAATGTGAGCTTCTGGAGTGTTAAGCAAGTCGACCACAGGAAACAGAAGTAAACGAAGAAGACGACCACCAGAACTGCCTGCAGACCCTTTGCAAGACCGTGAAGCGACCACTGCTGTCCTGACCCAGTTTCTATGCGACATAGGAGCTCTGAAGAGGATGACTCCATCCATTTGGCTGGTGGGAACAACCACTCCCAAGACGAACTTTGACACAAGCCATCTCCAGAGGGTCTAGGAGCTTCCAGAGCTGCGAACCCCAATACCAGGAGACCTGCTGCCCATTTTGAGTGCATCGTTATGGAAGGCCAAATCCATCCAAGTCTGTGCTGAGCCCATAAGGACACTCCAGAGATCCGATCCAACTCGCCCGACCCCCTCACCAGAGTGTGGGACTGCAGGAAGCAAAGAATATTGACCGGGAGATCTGTGTCCTTTTTTGGTGCTGCTGAAAAGGCACCAAAACCGCAGAGTGAACAAAGAAGTTGCTGAAAGTCGTGCTACAGGTCCTCCCTCGAGACTGCTGCTGAGAGACACTCTCCATTGTCCTGCCTTTCATCACCAGACCAAGGAATCCAGAGGTCGGGTCCAGAGCTACCACATCGCAGAGGAGCCAACACGAACACTTTCTTCAAACCAAAGGACTGTGGGGAAAAGGTATTGCTTACCTGATTCCAAGAAGTCGGTGCAGAGCATTAGTGCATGTAGAGGTGTCCAGTGCAACCCCCTCTTGCGTCTGACCCAAACTTCTGCTTGTGTCCACTTCTCAAGTCCGTTTTTAGGTCTCCTTTGTTGGATGCTAACTTGCTGCACCAATAACTTTGACACAGGAAGAAATCCGCAGGAACTCTTCATTATTCGCTGTTTGTCAAGACTTGCAGCCTTCTCCAAATTGCCTTTAGAAGGGGGTTTCCGTTTTTGGACTTAAAAGACTTGCAGGCGAAGAAACTGTCTCTAGAACCTTGAACTAAGCTCATGTTGCGCTAATCACTTATTTTACTCCCTTTAAGTGACTTTCGTATATGTGTTATGATATATGATATTTTATTTATAGCGTGCCTATAGACAAGTATTTCAAGGCGCGACGAGGCAGGGGAGGCGACTAAGGGGTGACAAGGCAATGATCTTACTAGGCCCAGTGACATTGAGATTGTGCAAGTGCAAGGGAGAGGAAAGAGGAGAAGTGTTGGGGCAAGGGGAGTAGGAGCAAGTGCAGGACATAGGATCGAAACATTGAAAAACAAGTAGTGCGGCCAGCAGGTGGCAGTGCAGGGGTTAAGTGCGGGCAGCAGGTGTTAGATAGTGCAGGTAGAGGGTCTGTAGGGTTGCAGATACAGCCCCAAGTCCAGGGATGCCAGGCGGCAGTACAGGTGTGCAACTGGGAGGGCAGGGACCTGGGCCTGTGGTTCAGAGGGTAGCCAGGTAACCAGTGCCGTATCAGACAGGAGATCAGCAGGGAAGAGGAAGACAGAAGCAAAGAAGAAAGTCTTGAGCTGCTTCCGGAACCGGAGATGATTCTGCTCAAGTTCCTGAGAGGCCGGAAGGCTGTTCCAGAGGGAGGTGCCACCCGAAGAGAAATCTGCCCCAGCTCGTTCCTTGGAAAAGCGACTGCCCCTCAAGGAGTTGGAGGTGGAGGAGCGAATAGCTCGAGTAGGAAGATACTTCAGAAGAGAAAGCAGGAGATATTGTGGTCCCAGGCCAGAGACGGCCTTGAAGACAATGCAAAGGGTCTTGAACGTGATACTTGCAGCCACAGGGAGCCAATGGAGAGATTTCAGTGCTGGAGATACAATCCCCGGGCTTGAGGCCAAGGACAAGTCTCGCAGTCCTGTTCTGGATGAGTTGCAGAGGACGGAGGGTAGAGGCAGGCAGATTTAAAAAGAGGTTGTTACAGTAGTCAAGCCTGGAAAGAAACAGAGCTCTAGAGACAGTGAGCTTCTGGGGGAAGGAGAGAAAGGGAGCAATACCTCTGAGGAGGTGCAGTTTGACTTCTTAGCGACATCAGAGATGTGAGGAGAGTGTGGAGTCGAAGATAACCCAGAGGTTCTTAGCCTCACAGGTGGGAGCAGTAAGAGGGCCTAGGGAGGCCGGCCAGAGAGTGAAGGTAAAGAGGGGTGCAGGTGTGCCGATGAGGAGGATCTCCGTCTTTCTGGCATTCAGGCAGAGATCACTGGCGGCGCACCACTCTTGAATTGCAGACAGACAAACTGGGATGAGAGGAGAAGAGGCGGCAGAGGGGAGCCTGAAAGCGAGATTGGTGTCATCCGCATAGCTCTGGTAGCTAGAGCAGAGAGCAGCAATGCAGTGAGCGAGAGGTGCCAGGTACTGGTTGAACAACCAGGGAGAAAGGTTAGACCCCTGGGAAACACTGCAGGTGGAGAGAGAGATGGAGGAGAGGAAGGACCCAAGGTGGACCTGGGAGGGTCAATCAGAGGGAACCATACCATAATGTCGCCCTCATTTATGCACCCCCACAGTCACTGTGACTTTGGGGGTGCACAAAATACTGACTCCCATTACTGCCCCCACTCTCCTTGGGGGCAGTAACGGGAGTCGGGGGCTGCGGGGGACAAGAAAAATGTTCTTTTTTTTAAAAAAAGCACCTGCGGCATCAGCTCCGACCCTCATGACGCAGGGATAGCGGTGAGTTGGTGGCACACACTGAAGTGTGCCGTCGTGAAGGTAAGTGGGGTGGGGGAGTTAGGTAGGGGTATGCGGAGTGGGGGAGGTGGGTAAATTGATTGATTTGATCACAGCGCCGTACTGCGCCGTAATTGCTGTCAATATTTTCGTCGGCGCAGTGATCACATAGATTGCATCAGAGAGGAAAGAAGTCAGCCAGGCCAAGGCCTGCTCAGTGATACCCAGGTTATCACAGAGCCGGTTGAGCAGGATGGCATGGTTGCCCGTGTCAATGGCAGACGAGAGATCAAGTAGGATGAGGACAGAGGGGCGGTTAGAATCAAGATTAGAGAGCAGGTCTTCACGGATGTTCAGGAGAGCAGTTTCCGTGGTTCTGACCTGTTCTTGAATCTCTTCCGACCCTCTTTCCTCCCCACTCTCCTCACCTGATTCAAAGTCTTCGAAGCGTAGGTGTCGATGGGCCAGGTAATACTTTTCCCTTTTGTGCGTGGTATGCCTGCCTTAGGAGGAAGCCACAGTGACTGCTGTAGTAGTCAGCAGTCCTGGGGCCCCTCTCCCGTGATCAGGGTGTGTAGAAGGGAAAAAGCCTTTACAGGCGGAAAAAACCCTTCTGGCGAGTCGTAGAGCAGAGTGACAGTGCCTGCTGCCGGTGTTTGTCCACGAGCTGGGAGTAGATCGGATCCCGGAAAGTAGATGCACCAGAAGAAGCAGGCTGGAGCTGGTAGGGGAGCAGAACGAGAACTGCAGTCCACTGAAGAAATGCAGGGAGCCACGCTGAAACAGGCGGCTACAGAGCAAGGCAGGAAGGAGCTGGTAAGTGAGCGGGATGGGAACCGCTATCCTCAAAAGAAAAGCAGAGAGCCACACAGAGCAGACGCCCAAGGCGGGAGGCGGAATCATGAGGAGAGAGGAACCCGCGGCGGCGAAGAGACGCTGAGAGCGGAAGAGAGGGAGAGGGGAAGAGCCGGAGGAAAAAAAGAGCTGGCAGTAGAAAGGCGAGGCGAGAATCGGAACGCAGGAGAGGCGAACTAACAGGAAAGAAACGGGCAAGAAAAGCCCAAGCAAGGAACAGTAGCGCCAAAACCCAGAGAGAGCGAGAGCGCCAAGCAAGGGTTGCAATGCGACGACCGCTGGGAGTGAGATGGCTAAGTACCTCCCAGCTGTCGCCATATTGGAAACCACTAGACCCATACCCTGCGTTGGAAGATGCGTGACGGCACTATCCGCTCTGTCTTCCGCAGAGGAGCCGCCAACGCGGAATCACTCACCACGAACATTGGCGGATGACAGGTTCAGGCTGCTCTGAAGCCAGTCAGATGGTCATGGAGACAACCAACAGATTCTATGATAAGATTAAGCTGGGAGATGGCCACCTTTTCCAAGAGTTTGCCCAGGAAAGGAGTGATAGAGATCGGGCGATAGTTAGCCGGAAGGTAGGGGTCGGCTGAGGGTTTCTTGGGAAGTGGGTGAACAAGAGAGTGGTTCAGGGGGGGGAGTGGAAGGTTCCAGAGGCGAAAGAGTGGTTGCAGAAGTCAGCCAAGGCTGGAGCGAGGGTTTCAATATGGTCCTTGATGGTTTCTGAAGAACAGGGAAGAACCTGTTTTGATGAGGTTTTCACAGATCGGACTTGTCTAGAAACCTCGTCAGGAGAGAAGAGAGGAAAGGCAGAGAAAAGAGGGGGAGGTGGCCGCAGGGGGTGTGGAGGAAGAGGGGAGACTGGAGGGAGAAGCAGGAGAAGCTGAGAGGGTGGACAGGATGTCCTGGGTTTTTGAGATGAAGTGAGTAGCCAGGACCATGCAGAGGGCCTGGGAAGGAACAGGAGAAGTAGAGACTGCGGCAGGATTGGCCAGCTCCTTGCAGATTTTAAAGAGTTGGGCCGAGTTGTTAGATGCCGTAAAAACGTGGGCTTGTATGTGAGCCCTCTTCTTAGTGAGGACAGAGAGTCGATATTGCCTTAGGACAGTGGTATTCAAACTGTGGGTCGCGACCCCCTAGGGGTCCGCGGGTGCATCCCAGGGGGGCCCTGAGAGCTCAGCATGAAAAAAGATTTTTTTTTTTTTTTAGAATGGAAGAAATGGGCAGGGGTGGCCCACATGGGCGGGCTGAAGCATGAAACTGTCTCAGGCAACAATGAAAAAGTGGCCCACAGTTGTAAATGGATATTCATTCCTTTAGTCACAGACTGGGCCTCATTACTACTATGGCGGACCAGTAACAACGGTGCTGGTAAGCTACCGGCACCGTTGCTACCGTTCCGCCATAGTAAGAGTTGTGCTCGTGGGTGCTTGACAGCCCCCGCCAGGTCTGACCTCAGTTCGTCGGATGCACCAGCACCGTTATTAACGGTGCCGGTGCATCCGAGCTCCCCATTCCCATTTGAGCCATATGGGGCTCAAATGGGAATGGGGATCTACCGGCACCTTCGAAAGGGCAATTATCATGTCCGCCTAACTCGGCATGACCTAGTAATTGCCCATTCGCGGGTGCCAGACCCGGATGCAACTCCAGTGGCAGCCGTGCCGGTTTTACCGGCACAGCTACCGCCAGAGTAGTTATGAAGCCCACTGTTTCAATAGTACCCAAAGGGGTGCTTTGTGTTAAAATGTAAGTAAATTGTGATATATTCAGCAACAATGGTCAACATTACTAACTGCATAGTTAAGTAACTCATCAAAATGGTCCACATTGGCCAAAATGGTGGCCCATTTTGATTGGCCCAAACTAGCATTTTACATTTTTGGTACAGGCATTGCCCTATAGGCCTGTCCGAGCCTGGCGGCTCATCCATAATGGCAAGAGGCACCCACCCAGTGGCCCCTCACCCATTATGGAGGAGCTAAGGAGCCAGCCCAGTGAAACAGTGAGCACTCCCTCAGCTGCTTTATCCAGCTAATGGAGTGCTCCTGGGCTGGCTGAACTGTCAAAGGGAAACACTGTTTCCCTTTGACAGTTCAGTTTAGTTCCCCAGCCGCACATGCTCACTGAGCCATGCAAGTGCTGGGGCGTTTTGCTTCGCCAGCATTGCATAGCTCATTGGAAATGCTGGCTGGGGCACTGCATGTCTGTATGTCCGAGGGGGAGCTCCTGCGCCTCCTCGCACATACGGACAGAGCAGCTGGAGCAGGCCGTTTCAGCACCCACACACAGGCCAATGCAGAAGGTACGTTTATGTTCATTGTTTTTATTTAAACATGTCTATGGATGCGTTATGAGTGAGTGTATGGTGATGGATGCTCATGTGAATGATAGAGTGATTGCTGTATGAATGTGCAGCGCCTTGCATATACACATAATCATGTTCATTGTGTTAGGACCAGTGGGGCCCAGGGGACAGGGATGGTATCTTTTTACCGGACATCTATCATTCAAAACCCTCTGCCTTGTCCACAAGGCTTTCTGGGGCCTGGGTCCAAAATACCTTCAGCTATTCCTCCGCAAATACCTCCCCTCTCGAGCTCTTCACTCCTCTACCTCCAACTCCCTCAGGGTCAGTCGTTTATCAAAGAAACGAGCTGGGGGTAGATCTCCGTCTTCGGCTGGGGCCTCCCTCTGGAACAGCGCCCTGCCACTCTAAAACTTGAGGAGAACCATCTTTCTTCCTGCACTTATCAGACTTACCCTGTCTGCTGCCTTAAACGTAGCACTTGCAAATTGCTGGCTGCACTACCACTGTTTGTTGCCTTTATTATTTATTTATTGTTATTTATCTGTTTCTCCTCTGCTTCGCACTTTCCACTTCTCCCCCCCTTCCATGCACTTTTCCCCTCACACTTGTGCGTTCTCAATGTCACTGGGCCTAGTAAGATCGCTGTTTTATTCTCCTCTGTTCCCCTCCCTTGCCTTGTCACGCTCTGAAACACTTGTGTACGAGCGCGATAGAAATAAAATATCAATGCCTGCCCCCTGGACTCCCAGCAACAATTGCAAACTGTTTGGCTATTTACCCATTTTTTGTTAAAAGTATGCTCTACAATGCAACATTTTAACCTATTATTTAAAAAAAAATTCACAGGGGGAAACCCCCCCAAACCTCCCCTTAATGCCCCTCCACTTAAAAAAGATTCACCAGCCGCCACTGGCCCTCAGACTGTGTTGGGAACGGGATGGGGGAACCGAGGGACTATGGTGGGAGCACAATGGGCGGGAACCATGGGATAGTGATGGGAGCAGAGTGGGGAGAGCCCTGGGTGTGTGATGGGGTGGGGAGAGACCAGCGACTGGGTAGGAGTGGGATGAGGGAGCCCAGCGACTTTGATGGGAGCAGGTGACGGCGCGCAATATATACTGTCCATTTGGCATTTCTGGGGGGTCCCGACCTGCCCAAATTTTGCTCAGGGGGGCCCTGGCCAAAAAAGTTTGAAGACCACTGCCTTAGGAGCAGGCGGCAGGCCAGTTTGTCAGAGGATGTACAAGATGCCAACCATTTCCTCTCAGCCAGTTTAAGGATTACGAGATCTGAGTCATACCAGGAGTTGCACTTGGCTTTAGGCTTCATGCGGATCCTCATGACAGGGGCACGTGCAATGAGAGTATTAGAGATAGAGTGGAGCAAGGGCTGTGTCAGGGTGCGAGTCAGCCAGGGGTGAAGGAGGGGGGGGTTTGAGAAGGAAACGGCGAAAGCCTCATTGACTCACGCTTCATGGGTCAAATGACTGAGAAGGTGGGTGGCAGTGTAGGCGTAGACTTGGCCTGAGTGGTAAAGAGATGAGAGGAGAGGAGAAAGTGGTCACTGCAGGGAAGAAGAGTGGTGAGAGGGTTGGAGAGGGGGAGGTCTGAGGAGATCAGAACATCTAGAGTGTGCCCTGCAAAGTGAATCGGGCCAGAGGGAAGAAAAGAGAGAGAGAGAGAGAGAGAGAGTCGCAAAGGTCGCGAAAGAGTCCTGTGGTGGGACAGGAGGCATCCAGATGGATGTTGAAGTTTCCAAGGAGAAGGAGAAGGAGTTGAGTGGTTGAGGCCAGGACGGAGGAAGAGAGGTCCACCCACTCGTAGAGGAAGGAGGTGATCTGACCAGGTGGTCGGTGGATAGTAGCCACTGTGAGAGCGTGGCCAGGAGAGAGAGAGAGAGAGAAAGCCTACAGACCAGGCATTCAAAGGAGGAGTAGGCCTGCATTGGAATGATAGAGGCCGGAATCCACTCTGGGAAGATCAAGGCTACACCCCCACCGGAACGGTTAGATCTGGGCGCAGAGAAGATCTTGTAGCCACCAGGAAGGAGAGTGTCAAAGCTTGTGACAGAGCTGGCAGTGAACCATGTCTCTGTGAGACCAAGGACATCAAGGTTGAGTTCTTCCAGGAGACAGCAGATGTCAGAGGAGTGTTTGACGGCTGAACAAGAGTTAAGAGTGGCGAGGTGGAGAAGGTTGCCATCCTTAAAAGCCTTCCAAGGATGTGTACAAATGAGAGGTACTCCCTGCAGAGGTGTAAAAGGAGCCCAAGGAAGGGCAGAGGAGGTAAGATGAGAGGGCAAGGTAACCGAGGAGGAGGAAGAAAGCTTGCCATGCCCGCGTGAGTTGTCCTTTTTGGAATCAACTGGGCCGCAGAAGTGAATTCAAAGTACCTGCATGTATTTTCCTTTTGAAGCCAGCCCGGCTGCAGCTGTGAATTCAAGTTACCTGCGTGTGATTCTTTCTGCATTTTGGGGGCCAGTTTTATTGGGATTAGATGCCGGGCATCAGCAAATGCCGGTGGAGAGGACAGTGAACCGAGGAACAACCTGGGCTCACAAAGGGCTTCTGGGAATTAAATTGCCACAACAGCACGATCCGCGGTGCTCAGTGTAGAAACACAGCTCATTGGACGCCATTGGAGCAACTGCCTCTGAACTCGCATGTGGGTTCAGGAGCATCAGATGAATGCGTTTGTCTTTCAAGTGAAAGGGTTTACAGTTTCTGGTCTTTGTTTTTATTTTTAGAGTGGCACGCTGGAAAATACTTTTTCTCATACTCAAAAGCATGAAGAGTGTGGGGCTCTGTAGTGCACATGGCTATGTAGAGCAAATACATGTATAAGTTATATACTGAGATATACATGTTCAGTGACAGGGGTATGTTCAGCGTCAGCTTGCAGAATGAATTCTACACATGGGTAAATTACAATCAACTTTGTTTTGTTGGGTATATTTAGAGTGTGAGGCAGTTGGTGCAAATCAGTGACAGGATCAGAACTACGGGCAGAGGAGTGTACTTGAACAAAGAGTGGGAATGAGTGGGAAGTTTCATGAATATTGTGCATTTTTCCCTTTGTCCCCCTTCCTATCCATTACAACTCCCTCAACCTCTTTCCGGTCTCCCCAATTAACTGTACCTATCCACAACCTCCCAACCCCAATTGCTTCCTTCACAACAAGTACAGTGCCCACCTTGATCAAATCTGCTTGGGTAACACCTCAATAAAAAAAAACATCACTGGACCCTGCGATCCCTACTAACTACAGTCCCATCACCACCTTCTTATGAAAAATCCTTGACCGCCTAGTAAACGTCAATGCCATCCCAGCTCCAGAAGACAAACCACAGAAGTACCGGCTATCATAGTCAGCGGGGCCGCCGGCAATTTTATTGACAAATGGGCACACATGCATGGTATCCCCTGTGCCCCTAAGGCAATTTCTATTCCTGTGGAAAGTGTTGACGGCAGTCCACTGACATATGGCCCCATTTCTGAGAACACATCTCCCCGTCTCATGACTATGTCCTCTCATGCAGAGGAAATTACTTTGGATATTATAAATGCAGCCCATTACCCGGTTATTTTAGGGCTAACATGGTTAAGGGAACACAACCCTTTCATCAATTGGTCAGCTGGAACATTCTTTTTAGGTTCTGAATATTGTTTAAAGCACTGTCTCTCTAAAGGTGTGGTAGGTTTTCATGTTCCGTCCCCACATGACCCCACGACATCAGACACAGCAGTTCTTAATCACATACAGGGTATAACCACTCCATATGTCCAACATCAAGAAGTCTTCTCTGTAGCGGAATATTCTGAGCTCCCGCGACACCGCAGAGACGACAGAGCCATAGATTTAGTACCGGATCAGCCTATCCCCTTTGGCAGAATGTACATCTTGTCGGCCAAGGAGAAGAAGTCCTTAAGGAATACCTCCAAACCAATCACAGGAACGGACCGATTACCGAATCCTCGTCTCGAGCCGGGGCTTCGGTATTTTTTATTCCCAAGAAAAACACTACTGCTCTGCCCTTGTGTAGACTTCCGTGGTCTCAACCAGATTACTCTTCCGGACAGATACCCAATGCCCATTATACCCGACATCCTGGAGGCTGTTAAAGGTTCAGAGATTTACACAAAATTGGATCTACGTGGAGCTTACTACCTCATCAGAATAAGAGCCGGCCATGAGTGGAAAACCGCCTTCCGTACTCCATTTGGTCATTTCCAGTACTAAGTGATGCCTTTCAGTCTTTCCAATGCTCATGCTGTATTTCAAAGGTTCATGGACCACATTTTGTCAGATATTCGGTCATATTTTGTCATCGGATATCTGGACGATATTCTAGTGTTCTCATCCAAGCCGGAGATTCACACCCATCACGTGCTGGAAGTATTGACTTGTTTGAAGAATAACCATCTATATTGTAAGATTGAAAAATGTGAATTTTACCAAAGACAGGTCTCATACTTAAATTATGTGCACTCGAAAGAAGGCATCTCCATGGATCCATCAAAAGTGGCAGCGGTACTGGACTGGCCTCCCCTTACATCAATCAAGGACATCCAGAGCTTTTTGGGTTTTGACAATTTTTATAGGCGCTTTATTCCAGACTTCAGAAATCATCCGTCCTTTGACCAACCTACTCAAAAAAAGGGGCTCAGTTTGAGTGGTCGACCCTCACACAACAGGCCTTTGATCATCTCAAAACGAGATTCACCACTGCATCCATTTTACGCTCTCCGGACCAGAACAAGAGATTAATTCTAGAATATGACGCGTCTCATTTTGCATTGAGTGCCGTCCTACTGCAAGAAGATAATCAGGTGGTTGAATGCCCTATTGCTTATCTTTCAAAGACCCTGAACTCCTCTGAGATCAATTACAAAGTCCTCAAGAAGGAACTACTTGCTATTAAAAGAGCCTTCCAGGAATGGAGGCATCTGCTACTGGGAGCTAAGTATCCTGTAGAGGTGAGAACCGACCACCACAACCTCAAAGCACTGCAATATGCACAAACACGCAACAGTCGTCAGGCTCGTTGGGCCCACTTCTTTTCTCCCTACAATATTGTCTTCAGGGTCATTCCAGGCAAGAACAATCTCCAAGCAGATGCACTGTCACGGAAAGAGCCTTCATCCTTGCCCAGGTTCCTTCCAGAACCCATCTTTCCTAAAGCAAAATTCATTCATGCCATAAAAAAAGTATTGAATTGGAATCCCGGCATCTCGAGATTAACGACTCTGCATTCATCAATGCACACGGATTGGTGAAGGAACAAGGGTGTTATTTTCAGGGCCACAGGGTATTTGGCCCCACTGCGTCTCTTCAGAAGGACGTGCTCAGATTATGCCACAAATCTGTCGCAGCCGGCCATAAAGGAATGGCCAATACAACTGAACTGATACAAAGGTTTTTTTCGTGGCCTTCACTACTAGCTGACGTCAAGGATTACGTCTCCTCATGTGTAGTCTGCCTGCAAACCAAGAGTCCACGCATTTCTCCACACCGTACTCTGGTCAAGATGCCGCTGCCTGATCGTCCGTGGCAGATTATCTCCACTGACTTTATTGTGAATCTGCCACCCTCCCAGGGGGCCACTGCCGTCATGGTGACTATTGATACGTTGACTAAAATGGCAAGCATTATGCCCCTGCCTGGGTTACCCACAACCTCCCGGATCGCACGAGTGTTCATTAAACATATTTTTGGCAAGCATGGACTCCCTGACACCATTATCTCAGACCCCAGTATACCTCCCGGTATTGGAAAGTAGTCTGTTACATTCTTAACATCAAACGCGCACTGAGCTCAGGTTTCCATCCGCAGACCAATGGGCAGACTGAACGACTCAACCAAACTCTGGAAGGATATCTTCATTGCTAAATCTCTGCAGCTTTCTTTGGTGTAATTTGCTTATAATAATGCTTTGCACGTTTCACTTAAAACCACTCCATTCTACTGCACGTACAGTTTCCATCCTTCCTGTTTCCCCGACGATCCGGCCAGTGGCTTCTTCTTTCCCTGATGTTGACTCTCTCATCACTGCCATACAGCAGGGTCATAAGTGTGCAAAGGCAGCCCTTCAGGCCTCTCAGGACTGGATTAAGTACTTTGCTGATCGGCGTCGGTCTCCGATGGCGAATATTTCCATTGGTGATCGCGTTTGGCTGGCCTCACGGTTTCTTTCTCGTCATCTTGTGCCATCAAAACTGTCTGCCCGGTAGTTTGGTCCTTTCCGAGTTTTGGATACGAGCGGTCCGGTGGCCTTTCAATTGCGTCTTCCCCCATCTTGGTCTAGAATTCACCCCGTATTCCATGTCTCCCAACTCAAGAAGGATGTTCAGGATCTTTTTCGCTGGGGTGGCCAGGGTCTTCCCCCTCCAGTGTCGACTGCCTCGGGCCCTGAATTTGAGGTTTCGGCGATCTGCGATTCCATGTATCGCAGAGATACCCTTCAATACTTGGTTGACTGGAAGTGTTACTCCCTGGCTGAAAGGACCTGGGAACCTGCTTCTGCAGTTCATGCTCCTCGCCTGGTCCAATGTTTCCATGTGTTTCATCCCGGGAAACCTGGGGGGTCTCCCCTTCGGAGGGGGCATACTGTCATGGGACAGGGCCGCTGATGGTCTGTGTATCAGCGCTAGAAGCATGTTCCTGTGCTATCTCGTTTTTCCCCCCAAGATGGCAGCTGGTGGTGTGAGGCGCGCTCCAGTCTCCCAGACTCTCTGTGTGCATTGGACTGCCCCCCCCCCCCACTGGAGCAGTCAGGACTCAAACAGAGCCACAAGCAGGAGCTCTTCTTGTAGCTACTCCCATTAGCATGCACTTCGTATGTTTGCTTCTAGTCTTACTACTCTGCTTACCTGAATCCTTGTACTCTGACATTATACTAATTCATTTCTTTGTTCTAGATCCAGCCTTTCATTTAATACGGCTTGCATGCTTCCCAGCGACTCCCTACAGGGACACTAGTTCCGGGTAGGAATCTGCTTCCCCATTGCCTAGGTTGCCCGACATGAGAGCCGGCCATTAACTCTCTCTGTATTCTCCCTCGTGATAGCAACCCTCCGGTGTCATTTCACCGTCCACGCTGAACATTGCAAGCCCTTGCGCATTCATGATCAAGACAGCACTGCCGTTATCCCGATTCAACCCTCATTGTACAGAACGGCGCTCTCTCTCTCTAGCAGAACAGTGTTCCACAGATACTGGTAGGATATCAGGTGTGACGCACAGCGCAGCTCCCTGCTTAAATTTCTTCTCTGTTCCTCTTACGTTCTTTCACACTTGTCAGTTACTAGCCCTACAGAATGCTGCTGATCCTCTACATGCTGAACTATGCCCATACCCTTTCGCTAGCTTTGAAGACATTACTA
Source organism: Ambystoma mexicanum (assembly GCF_040938575.1). Taxonomy (NCBI): domain Eukaryota; kingdom Metazoa; phylum Chordata; class Amphibia; order Caudata; family Ambystomatidae; genus Ambystoma; species Ambystoma mexicanum. Next base: position 1,340,216,329 of record NC_090923.1, on the reverse strand, counting down.
GAGACCTCTTAGCTTTCTCCATAAGGAATCCAGGGTAATCAGATTCCTAACTGGCTCATGTCACAGGGAAAGGTAGCGACTCCTGTAACCCACTTCCTTCTTCTTACAGTTTCCTGGCTCCCTCTGCAATTGAAGACAACATCTAGACAGACGATGTCCTTCAAGCACCCACAGACCAAGAATTCTGAAGTAGAGAGATTCCTGTCCCAGAAGCGTCGCAGGGTTTTATTCCCCAGAGGGTTTCCCTGGAAACCCTGTCCCTTCCTAGCTTTATTAGCGGGACCGTGCAGGGCGACCAGGAGGATTCTAAACTCATCACTTGGTGCATCTGTCCAGGTTAGTGCCATAAACGTTCGTCATTGTTGTTTTAAGCTGTCATTGTATTACAACATTATCCATCACGCATCACTGTGTCCACAACCATGCACCCCAATACCTCAATAATTCCATCACCCAAATCACACCTGCTCGCAAACTCTGATCTAACCTGAGCATTTCTCTGTTCATCCGAAGATTCAAGAGAAAAAGGGCTGGTGGAGTTAGCTTCTGTGTAACTGCTCCCACGTTATGAACACTCTACCTGCTCACAGCCGTAATGAACAATCGTTACTTGCCGTTAAAAAACTATGAAAACCTGGCTGTTTGACAAATACGTGCAACAACGATTCTCTTTTACTATTCCGTCTTGACGTGATGATGTATTCTACCTTTTCCCTTTTATGCTGTTCTAATGCTGTGATACCCTTGGCTCTGGTCATTGTCAAAAATGTAATGAATAAATAAATAAAATTGGCTTCTGTGATGAATCCAGTGGAGTCATCACAGATTCCCTGTGGGGATCTCCTCCCATGTGGCCAGCGGAAGGCAGCCGTTATCTGATCCTGACCCTAAGGTGGTTTTCTGAGTGAGGATAAGGTGGGAGGAGACTACTGCTGGGGACCCTAAGGAAGACCCTCGGATCTACGCGAAATTTCTAAGGCGGAATAGCCTGCGACGTAAATGTTTGCATGAGAAATGTACGCACTACAAAATGTTTGTACATTTCCCATGCGAAAATCCGTTTTAAAACCCTACAAACTTACACCCCCACCCACACCCCCAACATACCACCACCCACACCCTACTTACCTTTTAAGACGCGCTGTGTCCCTGCAGCGCCAGTTCCCTTTCACTTCCGTGATTGGGAACCTGCGCCACAGGGTCCTTTTTCTTTTTTCCCCCCCCCAACAACCCCGGCTCACTACACTGTTTAGTATAGTGAGCAGGGGTTGCGGGGGCCACCGCCGCAGCCCCCGTTTCTTTTTTTCTTTTGTCGGGTGTGCTGTGGGGGTGTGCCCCGCAACACCCCGCTCACTATACTGTATACTATAGTGAGCGGGGTTTTGCGGGGGACACCCCTGCAGCTCACAGCTTTTTTTTTTGGGGGGAGTGGGGGGGGGGTTTGTCCTGGCGGGGGGCTCAGGCGTTGTCTCCAGCAACCCCCGCTCACTGTAGTGAGCGGGGGATACCCCCCCAGCCCTCTGCAGCCTTTTTAAAAAAAAAAAGTTTTTTCATACCGACCCCACCAAAGCACCTTAATACATACCACGATAAGTTCAACTTTTGGTAGTTAGAACATTTCGTGGTGTGTGCTTTAGGTCTTTTGGTGGGGTCGGTAATTATTTTTGGGACTTTTCATCCTATTCCAGACCCTCTGATTCCCAACACATTAATGGCATATTGTCATTTAACGGTTCCCCCTTTTAGGGGAAAATCAAGAAATAGTGACTTAACAATATTCAAGTCAAGCCACCACCATTAACCCAAACACCCACAACTCACACATGCCACCTTCTGTTTCTAATATACCTTATTGTAAACATCATGAGAAAAACCCTTGGGGAAGTAGAAGCCCAATGACGTCCATGGACTCCAACTCCCATAATCACTCAGGTACTGAGACGAGGAGGAGGAGGGTGTTTGTGCAGAATGACAGGTACCCAAAGTGCAGGCTAGTTGTTTTTCAAAACCTACAGTGTGCTGGATATTTAAAGATGGTGACCACACTAAGAATTCGAGCAGTGCAGGGGAGGACAGTAAACTCCAGGTAGAGGCTCCCAAACGCAACCACAGAAAGAAGTTTACCGGGACAGAAGGAGGGAAGTCGGAGACAAGCAGCAAAAGCCCTCGAGACACGATAAGCTGCGCAGGAGTTCCTGGGTGTCAGGTCGCTCTTGTAAGCAGCGTTCACCAGTCCAGACCGGGAGAGGAAGTCAGTGTGTGACCGCAGAGCCGCACAGAACACTGGCGAGACCTTCACTGACTCCAGAGTGGAAAGTGAAGGAAGCAGCTGTTCCACAAAAGTGCAGGCAGAATCAGAGGCGCTAGAAGAGACCAGTGAGTCTGCCCAAAGCAGCTGGGGATTCAGAGGCGTTCCAACAAGCGCGCCAGCCCATACTTGATAAACATCAGATTGCCAACGATGAAAAGAGAATAAGAAGAATATTTGAATGCAGTCAAGACAAAGTATTAACGCAGCAGCCAATAAGAAGAATGTTTGTATGCAGACAAGATACAGTACTAAGACAAGCCCCAATCGAATACAGGTGCATGAGACGCCAGTGTGGGGGAGAACTTTGAGAAAGTGCTACCATAAGCAAATATACCAAGAACCTCACAGTATAGGCCATTTTTGTATATCCAAGGAACCGTGTATCAAGTAAAAGAAGTCCTGGCAGGCAAGTACACCAGGCAGTTGAAGTTATGTAAAGATTCCTGGCAGGTAATTGAGATTTATTGAAGGAATTATAAAAGAAATGCAGGAAGGCGCGTATATCAGGTGGATGAGATTGAAAGAAGATTCCTGGCAGGGGAGTACACCGGCAATCTCAGAGATAAAGGAAATCATACAGAAAGACTGTTGCAACACTTCTGATTTAAAAAAGAACTTTGTGAGTCTATTGACGAAACAAATGAACTATTCAAGTTCAACTTTTGCCATCCTATTTAGGAAACCAGGGGAAGAGGAACGCCCCCTAGACCCAAAAGTCTATATACCTTGGAGAACATTTTTGTTGGAGTCATTATTACATTTTCGTTTTGAACACTGTTTTTGCTAAACATCAAGAAAAAGGCATTTCCTTGCACCCTCTGTTATTTTGTTTTAGTGTGAGGGTTAGGATACGATGTTTTGGACGGATTATCAATTACTGACTTCCTGACATAGACTGATCCTTAGTTTTGACTTTTAGATAGGGAAATTCCTCTTAGAATATAGCCAGTCAGGCAGATTTGGTTTTAATAAATGTCTTACTTGAGAATATGAATACCTTTTGTCCGACCGTCATTTCGGACCTCTAACACTACCTTGAGGTGGCCTGTCTCTGCGGCCCTCTGGCACCAACTCTCTGTGTGTAAAGCGTTTAGCGAAACAGAGAGCCGGAGGCCGATCACTTTCTTCAGCTGACTCCCTCTTATGGAATGCCCTCCCCCTTACTCTTGAGCAAGACTTCCTCAATATGTTCCTCTTCACCTCCTCCTTCCCTTCGTCCCTCCTCTTGTAATCTCACAGTCACTGTGATTGGTGTCCAGGGCCAAAGCCTCTCATACCCAATCGCCCCAGCCTCTGCCTACCTAGCACTTGCCTCGGCACCCACTGGCTTCAATCCTATAGGCTTGCACTTTCTACCCAATGCAGCTCCAGGCCACATAGCACTTACAATACTATGCACTTCATCTGCTGCTCACCCACGAGCACGGACATTCCAGCACTTTCCCCCCCACTTCCCCTCTTCTTGCTGCACTTTGCACATTCTGAATACTCACAAGGCATAGTAAATTTGTCTTTTATCTTCCACTGTATTCATTGTTTTTCAATCCCATGTTCCCGCCCTGCTGCCCTGTGGGTGCTTTGAAACATAATTGACTTACTGTATAAGTGCCTAACAAATGCATAATAAAATAAATAAAAATAAATCTCTTGCTAGCCAAGGTGGGAGGGTCATGTACATGTGGCTTCCATGTTTAGGTTGGGGGTGCATATAGCACTTACGACAAAATCACAAGCCCACAGTCTTTACACCACCCGAGCAGCATGGACACAAAGGCATCCACCATGGCAGATATGATGAAGGTCTAGCAAGGCTTGCAGATAGAGTTGGACAGGTCTACAACAGAGACTGCGGCATTGCAGGCTCAAGTACAACATTGACAGCACAGACTACTCCGTTACAGGGTGTTAGTGGATCAGCACAGGAATCAGTCAGGAGGAGGGGGAGGAGTCGCCGCACCTGGTGGCAGCTCCCTCAGGACCATTAGAGGTTCAGAAAGGTTTTCAGGTGATGCGCGTACATTTCAGATGTTCATGACGCAGCGTCAACTGCATTTCTTGTGTAAGCCATTGATATTTCGGTCTACACAATCAAGGACAGCATTTGTTATTTCATATCTGGTTGGAGATGTGGCAGCTTGAGCCATCCCGTTGGTTAATAAGGATGACTTTAGGATTGGGGTCAGTTTAAACAGGAATTCTGCAGACTTTTTGACCCAAGAACAATTTTCTTAGCAGCCGATTTGGAACAGTTATTACTGAAGCGGGGCACTAAAGATTTGATCGCATATGGTACACAATTAAACCTGTTGGTTATTGAGGTGGAGTAGCCTGCACACATTGAAGGATGAATTGAAAGACGCCATTTCACAGGTAGAGTCACAACCGCAGTCACGTACGGAACTTATTGATTTAGCATTAAGATTGGATCATCAGATGTCTGAGAGAAAGGGAGAAAGAGTAAAGGATTATAGCACGATTGCGCGCCTGGATAAGGTGAAAGAGTTGAAAGGTAACGAAGTGGAGCCCATGCAAGTTGGTAGTGTCCGGGGACCATTAAGTGCTGAGGAAAAAGAGAAACGTAGAAGAAACAACCAGTGTTTATATTGTGGAATCGCAGGGCATTTCATAAGTGATTGTTCCAACACTCCTATGGGAGGGCCCTTTCGGAAGAAAGGGGGTCGGGGGCAAGTGGGATTAGGGATTCTGGGGTGTGGGGGGAGTTAAAGGCCCCTTCATATACTCCATCGCAACCTGCTCTTGGAGAACAACATATTTCCATTTTAGAGACCTTGACTTTTGAGGTACATACAGTCACTACTGCAGCCATGATTGATGAAATTCCCTGTTGCGCCTTAATCTATGAGTCATAGGACCAGGAGTTGAAGATACCATTACAGGCAAAATCCATTATTGAACCAGAGCGGTTGGTAGATGGGTCTTTGTTAACTTCAGGGCCTATTACCACACAGACACAAGAGGTGGGCATGAATTGTTTTCCCAACCACAAAGAGAGTATAGTGTTTGACTTAATCGCTGCTCCTCAGTTTAAGATTATTCTGGGGATGCAGTGGTTGGTGAAACATAATCCTATGATTGACTGGCAAATGAGAACAGTGTCCTTCCCGGCTAAGCAGTGTGAGCAGCATTATGAAGATATATGATATGATGAGTCATTTATAACGCGCCTGTACACAAGTGTTTCTAGGCGTGCAAGACAAGGGTGGGAGACATAAGGAGGACGAACAAACGATCTTACTAGGCCTTGTGTCATTCAGATTGTGCAAGTGCAGGGGGCAAATGGGAAGAGGAGAAGTGCAAGGGGAAGGGAAAGGGGAAGTGCGTCAAGGCAGCAATGCTCTGAGTAAGTGCAGCCAGGGAGCCAGAAACGTCATCAGGCGTGATCACAGAAAAAGAGGAGAAAGGAAAAGGAGAGGGAGAGGCAGCCAGAAGGGGTGCAGGGGAGGCAGTGGGAGAGAATGAGGAAAGAGAGGAGGAGGGAGAGGAGAGTATACCCTGAGCTTTAGTGGTGAAGTGAGAAGCCAGAGCCATGCAAAGGGCCTGGGAGGGAACAGGAGAGGTAGAGACTGCTGCAGGATTGGCCAGCTCCTTGCAGATTTTGAAGAGCTTTGCTTTATTGTTAGAGGCCGCAGAGACGCAGGCTTGGGTGTGAGCTCTCTTCTTGGACAGGAAGGAGTCGGTATTACCTTTGGAGCAGGCGACAGGCCAGTTTGTCAGAGGATGTGCCAGATGCCCTCTACTTCCTCTGGGCCACCTTGTGTACTGTAAGGAACTCATGGAGGCAACAGTAAAGACAGACACAAGTGATCACAGGTCAAGGGTGTTTATTGAATAATGAATGCAGGGTGGAAAAACGCCTAACCTAATTCTAAGATGGGAGCAACCGTCGACCATCAAATGATAAATAAGGCAGTCCTAGTGGTGTTGTGTCAAATAAAAAAGGCCTATACTAAGAAAAACCTATTGCCAATTCCTTACAACTAATTATAGAAAGAGTGTGGCATTCAATAAAGAAAAGAAGTGTTCCAAATAATAAGTTAGGATGTGATTGCCAGAGGTCTCCTTTCCCCAGGTTTTCAGCACGGGACAAGGTGGGATCTTGGAGCAGAGCACACGCTCGAGCTATTGGGTTCTTCAATGGTAAAGTCTCTTTTCATTAAAAAGTCTCTTGCCCTCGAGGGCCTGATGTATTCCACAACAAACAAACAGTTATTTTACACAGATCACGTTGGGTGATCGCTTCACCCCTGGGTCTACCTCTTGAGGGCGCTGGCCCCTCACATATCGTATTCAACCGATCAATTAAACAGCTCCCTTCTCAATGAACTTTGGGTGATGACTTTTCACCCCTGGATCTCCCTCGACTGGGCTCTGACCGCCTTCACAAGAGGGACAATTCACTTCCCCTGGTCTTCCAATAACTCATACTTTCATGAGTCTTAATGTCTTTTTTAAACAGTACTTCAGGCTTCATCCACGATTGTCGGCTTCCCTCTACCGGGTTCACTTTCGCCAGCCTTTTACGAAACACACTGTTCATATACTGATTTCACCATGCGGGTTTCACTTCCCTTAGCTTCACAATCATCTGTCAGTCAAAGACTTCGACGGTGCAGAGGATTTTACAAGACCCCTGTATGACCACTTTGACCTCTTTTCACCTCTTCCCAAGGGCTTCTGGTTATCTGGTTACGGTAGTTTGTTTTTACATCAAGTAATCGCCCAGAGTTTCCTGATTGAGCACCTAGGTGGTGCCGGACGTCTGTTACTGTTCTTTTTTCCCCCCTCTTTCATCAATTGTTTATAGTTTAATTCTTTCAATGTTCAAATTAGCCATTGCCTACTTTTTGTTCAACACATTTCGGTTTCTTATCGATTCTCCCCTTGACTCACCGGCTGTGATGAACTGCTTGCCTTTCTTTATACTTGGAGTCAAGGTTGGTACCACCGAGACCAGCGTCCTTTCCCAGCTTGGTTATCAGCGGAGGAGGGCCTCGCGTACCGTAGACATCTGCTGCAACACACGCTGGCTATTGTTTGAGGTCTTATGATTCCTACTTTGCAGGATTCACTGGCCTTGGTCGGAAAGGGCAAGAACGCTTCTCTCCTCGTCACCCTCTCGGTCTGAACCGTCTTTCTCCTCCTCTTGAACTGCCATGCTGAGTTAGCACTCGCATCGTGCAGTCTGCCTTGCTTGTAGGGTGTGTGGAACAAATGGGAATGACCAGGATTATTGTCGGAAAATAAACAGGGGGGTTTGTGGGAACAATAGTGTTTTGACTGAGCAGGTTGGGAATGCAGGAAACGATAAGACGGACAGGATTGGTAGGGTTTTGTCAAGGTAGATTGGGTGTGCTGGAAAGAATAATCAAGGGGGCGTGAAGAAGATGACTGGGAGTATTCAGGTAGGAAACATGGATTCTGGGGAATATGGTTTCTAAGTGCAACAGGGTGTCTACTGGATTCAACAGAGACGGAGGGGATGATGGATTCAAGAAAAGGAGATTCATTGGGTGGAAGGGAGGTTGAGTTGATACAGCCCACAAAAGCCTTGAGGACCTCGTCTTCCTTGTCCCTTTCTCCGTTATAGTACTGCGTCTCACCTGGGGCATTCCCCTAAGCATAACCCCAGGCTACCCTACCCAGATGATCCTCCCTCGCTCGTCCACCCCCAGGGTTGGGATCTGAGAGGGACAGCACTTCCCTGGCCACCTGAATAAGGGATTCCCGAGGTCTACTTGGGAAAATACAGTTAGGTTTCTCACATACCCTACACTTGCGTTTTAGAGTGGCGAGGTCGGAGTCATACCAAGAGTTGCACTTGGAGGTAGGCTTCACGGGGATTCTCATGACAGGGGCAAGGACATCAAGAGTGTTAGTGATAGAAAGATGCAGGCTAGAGAGGGCTGTGTCACAGTGCGAGTCAGCCGCAGGAGTAGGAGCAGAAGACAAGGTAACAGCAAAGGCTTCCACTGACACACGCTTCATAGGCCGGATGACCGAGAAGGTTGATGGCAGTGCTGGGGTAGGCTTCACCTGGGGGACAGATAGCTTAAGGTGGGAGGAGAGAAAAAAGTGGTCAGTCCAGGAGAGAGGAGTGGTAAGAGGGTTGGCGAGAGGAATGTCAAAAGAGACGAGGACATCCAAGGTGTGCCCGGCCAAGTGGGTCGGGCCAGAGGGTAGAATAGAAAGAGAGCGAGAGTCGCAGAGATTGCGGAAGAGCCCTCAGGAGGGATTGGACGCATCCAGATGGATGTTGAGGTCTCCAGGTAGGAGAAGATGAGAGGTAGAGGCAAGGAGAGAAGACAAGAGGTCAGCCCATTCTGAGAGCAAGAGGGTGACATGGCCAGGCGGCCTGTAGATGGTGGCCACAGTTAGAGAGAGGCCAGGAGAGATAGCAAGCCTGCAGACCAGGTATTCAAAGGAGGAGTAGGCCTGCGTAGGGATGACAGAGGCAGGGACCCACTCCAGAAAGATCAGGGCTTCTCCACCTCCAGGCTGGTTGATTCTAGGTCCAGAGAGGATCTTGTAGCCCTCAGAGAGGAGAGCGTCAACACTTGTGACAGAACTGGCCATGAACCAAATCTCAGTGAGAGCGAGGACATCCAGGTCGAGTTATTTGAGGAGCTGACAGATGTCGGAGGAGTGTTTGACAGCAGAACAAGAGTTGAGAGTAGCGATGGGGAGCAAGTTGCCACATTTTAAGGACTTTCAAGGAGGGATACAGGCTTGAGGTACACCCTTGGGAGGAATTAGAGGTTCCCGTAGATGAGCAGAGGGGGAAGAAGAAAAGGAAGGTGCCATAGAGGTGGCGGAAGGAGTAGCTGGAGAAGGGAGGAAGTTGATAAGACGTGGGAACCGCCTAACAAAAAGGAGGCGATTGGGCTGAGGGCCCTGGACCAAGACGGTCCCATTGAAATAGACATTAATGATAGTCTTGGAGGACAGGAAGGAGGCCAAGAGCACCTCCCACCTAGTGCCACCATTAATGGAAGAGGAGGAGAAAGGAGAGAGAATAGAGACCATATGGGGGAGTCCATAGGTCAGGAGAGAGAACAACAAAGAGGATGTCGGTAAGAGACTGTCTGGAGGAAGCACTGGTGTTGGTATCGACAATGGGGAGGTCTGGGTTGGAGACCAGGCCGTCCCTTTAGAACGTCTTCCTTCCAGACTTAGTGAGAGGGATAGGATAGGAGCTACAGTAGCAGTTAGAAAAGATAGGAGAGACAGAGAGCATCATGAAGGGTGGTAGGAGGAGGAGGGAGTGCGAGTGGGCAGGTGCAGGATGAGCAGGGGGTGCAGGGGGTGGGCCATACAGTAGGGAGCTAGCAAGGAGGCTTTGGGGGCTCAAGAACTAACATGTACCCCTCAAAGGGGGGTCCAAGAGGTGAGAGGGAGCCAAGGCCAAGATCACAGCAAAGGTTACACAGAACACAGTTGGGGGAGCGGGCTAGAAGTTGGGGAGAGCCTAGTGAGACAACAGTGCAGCAATTTAAAAACACCCAGATTCAACTTTCCTAAAAAGGCGAGCAAACGACAAGTACTGCGCCCTCAGGCCCCTTACCTGATTCGTTGCAGCAGGTTGACGGCTGTAGGCTCCTGGCTGCCGGCGGCAGACACCATTCTTAGTCTCGAGTCTTCGCAGAGGGGGCTGCCAGATAGGGGCTGCCTGGAAGGCTACAGGATAAGGGCCTAGTCCATCAATGGAAGCGCGGGGGTGGGAGACAAGGAAGCGTGAGCAGAGGGGGGAGCAGAAGACCAGGCGAGTCGGCCCTGGGAAGCGCAAAAGTAAATTCAATTAAGTAGCTAGGATCCTGGAGCAGGCGCTGCGGTGCAAGAATGACAACTAAGTTAATCAATTGAGTTGTGCAGGTGCCACACAGAGCCAGACCATTCACTTCGGTCAGGAAATGCCAGGAAATGGAGGCTAGCAAGCCCAGAGGGTGTAGAACCTCTGCAGGAGCGGGCCCGTCCACCAATGGATGCGCACGGGCGGGAGGGAGGGAGGGAGGGAAGAAGGGAGGGTGGAGGAGGGGTGGGTTAGACAAGGAAGTGTGGGCAGGGGGTATGGGTTGCGGGAGACCAGGCGAGTCAGCGCTGGGAAGCGCAAAAGTAAATTAATTGAATTAAGTATTTCGGAGCCTGCAGGAGGCACAAGAACGCCGACTAAATTAATCAACTGAGTGGTCCAGGTGCTGCACCGAGCTGGAGTACTTAATTCGGTCACGAAATGCCAGGAAAAAGAAGAAACCAGTGGTCGTGTTGGTGGCTAGTACTAGTTTGGCTCAGAAGAGCCAAAAGAAGGCAGAGACACTCCCCTCAATGTACCATTGAGTTGAGTTGAATGCTGCGTTACCTTGAAGTTGCATTTATGCGTTGACAGAAGCAGAAAATGTGCATTGACGAGAGTATTTAGATCAAATGCTTGAAATTGAGTTATTCTACCTTCTCAGTCAGTGGTGTCTTCAACTTTGTTTTTCATTCCTAGAAATTAGGGAACTCTGCTGGTTCCATGTGATAATATCCCCGCAAAAATATCGGCATACAAAAATTTCGCCATATTTTTGCAGCGATATTACCCCATGGAACCTGCAGGGGAACACCGCCGCAACCCCCCACCCATTTACCCCATAAATTATCCCCACCAAAAATATTGCCTATGGCCGTTCCCGACGACCATATGTACAGCGATATTTTTGGTGGGGATAATATTACCTGATAGCACTCTGCTTACTTGCATCGATTATAAAGCAGTAAACAAACTGACAACGAAGATTAGGTTCCCATTACCATTAATTTCGATATTAAAAGATCAGATACGGTCGGCTGAGGTGTTTCCAAAGTTGGATTTAAGGGGTGCTCATCATTTGGGGAGTGTGTAGGGGGGAGACAAATGGAAAACAGCGTTTTGAACCAAGTTTGGTTTGTTTGAGTACATGGTGATGCCTTTTGGGCTGTGTAACGCGTCCCTGCAGCCTTCCAGTTTTTCATGGAAGAAGTGTTACGAGGTTTGGTGGATGTCTTTGTTATTGTCTATATAGATGATTCACTCGAAAAAACTTTGTTAAGGGAACGTTATCAGTAAGTTGCCCTACCAAAAACCTGTGCACTTTACTGAAAAAAACTTTTCAAACGTGCCATTATGGTTCAAAGTAAAACCGAAAAACCCCTGAAATTCGCCAGTTATGGTAGGCTAAGCAACCATAACTGCCCGCATCACTGTGCACTGCTAACACTAACACCCAGGACATCAAAGATGACATCACAAATGTCATTGATGACAACACATGTGTGGCCCTTTCGTTTTTGCTCACTGCCACATCTAGGCCAGGTGGTTTTATTTACTGACAGTCGGAAACTTAACTCGCAAAAGGTATTACATTAATACATATTGCTATCCTCACATTTATTGACAATATGTTCCCTACATTTTAATCGCATCGTATGATGCACATATATCGGGGAAGAAGCAGGCCTGAAACAAAGCTATAATTTTTGTACGTGCATACAATCATGTAGATTATACACAGTGGCTAATAATACTGCCTCTTGTTTGCTTACTGTACTCTCCATATATTAGCCCCATATGTGTATGCATTGTAGTCTATTTATGTTTTGTGTCTATTACTACAAATATGTAGTAAGTGATGCATTATTAGCAACTTAGTACATGTGTCACAGACCAGAAAAGTCTGATGCAGAAGCATTCATGGTTTTACTATACAAATTTGCAAAGTGCAAATTTAGCACCTCTATGGGGTATGCTGCAACCGATATCTACATTTCTGTATGCTTAGGTTCCTTTACTAGAAAGAACAGTGCAATAGAATTTTCTTTACAACACTTCATTGCGTGATGAAGTATTTAGTTTATTAGATATGTCCTCATAACCCCTGATATTTTTTTGCCAAAATTATATTCAGAACCCCTTGTCTGTAAAGTAATTACACATGTGATGTCATCTTTGATGACCTGGGTGTTAGTGTTAGCAGTGCACAGTGATGCGGGCAGTTATGGTTGCTTAGCCTACCATAACTGGCGAATTTCAGGGGTTTTTCGGTTTTACTTTGAACCATAATGGCACATTTGAAAAGTTTTTTTTAGTAAAGTGCACAGGTTTTTGGTAGGGCGACTTAACCATAATGTTCCCTTAAAGTTTTTTCGAGTGAATTTTATGGGTTTTTAGTACGTCATTTTATGTATAGCGTCTTGTGAATAAAAAAACGTTGTACTGAATGTTACTGCTGTAATGAAGCACAAGAAACAGTGCGGCTGCCTTGCAAGTAAGAAACGCACAAAATGTGTCGCCGAACATCTACCGACCCATATTACCGTTGGTTGGCTTTGTTCATTGCCGTTCGCAAATTGCCTTATTATCTGGCGTTTCAAAAAGCAAAGCCACCCGTACACAAAGTAAACATTGCGTTAATAGAACCCTTTCACAGTGCAAATAAATGTATTAAAAAAAAAATTACATACACTCCAAGTACTGTATATTTGTCAATAAAATACATACACGCAATAATCTTTGCCAGTAATAGTGTAAATTTGCAACGCAGCAACGAGTGCCACTAAAAAGGAGGATTACTTGTTAGAATCCAAGGCCGCTTTGTGGGGTCGGATTAAAAATCAAAATCCTTTTTCAAGATGGCCACCATAGAAAAAGAAGGAGGTTATTTCATACATAGTCCCTCTTCCCTTTCCATGGTAGTCGGCAAAAAACACAAATACGTGACGTGACGCAGAATCTGTACATGAACATACAGCGGCGTACAACCTAATATCCTACATTTACAAATAATAGAGTGGATTGTAAAAGAAAACGTAAACATTTTAGAGTTTGTAAAGTAGGTTTATTTAACAACAAACTGTCAGAGATGTTCGGAGTAATCCCATTGTGAATGCAATGATAACAATGGTTGAAAGAGGGGCATTGCAAAAGGTAAAGATGAAGAACACGTTTTTTTTTTTTTGCATACAAAAATTATGAGTTCTTTGATAAAGCAGGCGCTTTGTTTCCACAGTGATTTTCAAGAAGGCGTCGTAACCTTGAGCCTACAGCACCATAAATGATGTTATGTTGATCCGAGTAGCGAGTTCAGCGTACGGACAAAGCGGGCTTAGGGTATCGTCCCACATAATTATTATTCACAGGAAACCGCTCACAAGCAGTTGTATTTGACGGCCGTAAAAGCCTTCACTCGGCATCTGAAGGCCATGGCACGGACAATACGGCAATATGTACCTGGGGGGCAAACGTTACAAAAATTACGTGTCAGTAACCAACCTGTACCAAAAATATTTTACAAAAAGACACAAAAAAGTGACAAAGTAATACAGAAATGTAAGCGTTCAAACATGACATTTTAGTGAAATGTTTCTAATGACCATATGTTACTATGGAAATAGTGTTCAAACGGCGAGAATCTGCTTGCGCCGTAAGAGAAAAAAAATAGCAACTACACAGAAAGAAGATAGTGTACTTAGGAAAGCAAAATGAATGGACAGTGTAAGAAAAAGTACGGCTTGTGATTTCAAACAAGACCACAAGAACGTGCAAACTGATGCACAAACATAACGTTGCAACTAATAAATAGCAATGCTAAAGAAGGAGCAGTGTACGCATACCCTACAAATGGGAAATCTGTGCACTTGGCAATATTGGAGGAGAAATGTAACAGCGTAGAAACATAAAATGTCACTTATATTGGCACAAATTTAGTTTCGTTAATGTAAAAATAAAGGGCGGTCCGCTAGAGAGTGGGCAAGAGTAAACTTAAATAATATGTACTGCCTCCCTTCTGTAACTGCAAGTCAGACACCAATGTATTCGCATCAGAGAATCCTTGTGGACTGATATTGCATGTCCCTTACAAACTTTTTAAAACATAACCTTATCAAGTGCTATTTTTTTGGACCCTTTCATTCCTTGAATTTCTTGTAAGGTTTCAGTTTCGCTCAAGGTCAAAAAACAAAAGCCCCTTATACAATCACTCACATGCGCGTTTGTATTGAGCGTCCAACCAAAAAAACAACTCGTGACCTTCATCCAGAAGGCACAAAAATTCCTAGTTTGCAACAACATATTGAAATTCAATTATGAGAACCGCTACTCGCATACACCTCCAGAGTCGCTGTTTCCAGTGCAGATGGTGGCCTTGGTTTTCAAAACTTAGAACGGCAGTCTGACGGCAATATTGTTCCGAAAACATTTCAACCCATGCGCACTAATTGGTAGTGGTACAGTGAACACAAAGTTGCAATTAAACGTATGAGTTTGGAGACAAGAAAACTTCACTTTTTCAGTTTGTGCTCCCACATCCCATTCCAACCCCCTCAATGGTGACCTTCTGAAGTATTATTACATAAGTGTGATCAGTGCAATGTTGTCTAGTTTTGTATGTGGTTCTGGCGATGTCCGCGTACACCAAAACATTATTTAAAGATTGCAGGGGGACCGCACAAAGCTGACGTACTTGACGTTGTTGCACAACCAATCATAGAAAGTGGCACATGTTCGTGGGCACACATTTTTTTTTTCCCCATTCAGTGTAAGGTGAAAAGAGACGTTTTGAGAACCCCCCGCCCTTACAATTTCCCCTCCCCCTGAACTAAACATAACAAAACGTTCCAAAGAAATTTAAAGGGTCTGAAATTTTTTGTTTGGAAAATTTGGTGAGGAATCGTCCAAGGGGAGCGCAGTTGTAAGGCACCCAAAAAGTGCTCCTCCTATGGAAACAGCAACTTCACCATAACAACACAGCCACTAACGTGCCTGTGTTATATGCTGCAGTGGTTGTGGGCAGGACCTAGAGATATCTATATTTCTCCATACATATTTCACCGTTAGGGTGTACATTGTCTTATAACAGCACTGCTTATAAGGTCGTTTCTGGGTGCATGGCCTTCGGGCATGCACCCAAGACTGTACACCCTCGCCAAAACCATCAGAATACTAAACTATAGTATGGGTGAATGCATTCCTGTGATGTGATGTGGTGAATCTGAGCAGGGCCTAGAGTTTTACGAGTAAGGCGTATGGGCTACGGCCTGCAGCCATGCATCCAAAACTCTGCATCCTGCCCACAACCACCTGAGTGATGTGTGTAAGTACGGGTGTATCCATAGGTGCGGTATGCCTCACTTGTTCTGGCCAGAGGCTAGACTCCTAGCTGTATGTTCATAGATATTACAGTATGTGGGTGTGCAGTGGCTGATACCTCCAGTGCTTATAACTTAGTGCTTGGGTGCATGGCCTTCGCCCATGCACCCAAGCCTGTACACACTCCCCACAATCATCTAATCGACAATCAATAGAACAGGTGTATGCGTGGTTGTGACATGCTGCGGTGGTTGTGGCCTGGGCCTACAGTCTTGGAAGTATGGCCTTAGGCCTACGGCCATGCATACAAGACTCTAGGCCCGGGCCATAACCACCGCAGCATGTCACACCCATGGCGGCGTCCTAATCAGTGGCACACCCATAGGCAAAAATAATACAATAACGACATTTACTCAATTGCAATGGTCGCTAACACCACGCGTGTCCTTAGAACAGTCTCAAGGTGCCTGTACACACCACAGACAGAAATACTACCCTCATTTTCTGCACGTACAAACATCCCGAACAAGGCGGGCATAGACAATACATCATTGACACCTGCCGCCCAAACAAGTACATTTTTGCAGACGTCTCATACTCTCAACCTTCCCAAGCACTGTATGACATCAAAGTAGTTTCCAAACCAGCATTTCAGGTGACGAATACATCATTAACAACTGCCGCCCAAACAAGAACACTATTTAACCCATCTCGTACTCTGTGAACCTCCCCAAGCACTGTAGGAGAGCAAAACAATGTCCAAAACAGCACTTCGCCTCTGCTGGCGACTGCGCTGTCTTTGGATCCAAGATGTCGGGCGCGGCCACACATTCTGATGCACATCACGGTTCTCTGCAGCCAATCGCCGAAAACATTGCGTGTCCGTGGTCACGACGCCACCCTCCTGGCCAATCGGTATGTTGTCCGCGGAGCGAACAGGGAAGTGTGACCGCGGAGCGGACATACATATCACTAATTTTTTGAGACATATTCTTTAGTCGTTTTAAAGGAAACTAGTGGACAGATTGGCACCAAATTTACAGAAGCACTCTTTCAGGACCAGGCCCCTGCCGCATATTTGGTCAAAATCCGTCCAACGGTTTGACCTGTAGGCGTGCGCAAAGTTTTTCCCCCATTCAGTTTATGGGAAAAAAGACGTTTTGGGACCCCCCTATAACTTTTCTCCCTCTGCATCAAACATCACCAAACTGTGCAAAAATATTCAGAGTGGCCCGTATACTTTATTTGCAAAGTATGGTGAGGATTCGTCCAGGGAGAGCGGAGTTATAAGCTGCCCAAAAAGTGCTCTTCCTATGGAAACAGCAACTTAACCATAACTACACGGCCACTGATGTGGCCGTGTAATATTTTGATATATTCTGAATCGAAAGAAGAGCATAGAGAGCATGTAAGGGTGTTGCAGCGATTGCAAGAAAATCAGTTATATGTAAATTTGGACAAATGCGTGTTTGAGACAACTACGGTAGCCTTCTTGGGGTATGTCTCGACGTCTGAAGGGATTGTGATGGATCCAGCAGTAGTGGAGTGGTCGGTGCCTAAGAAGGTAAAGGATGTGCAATCCTTTTTGGGATTTGCAAACTTCATCATTTATTCTGCGTTTTTCCAACACAGTGACTCAATTACGAGGGTGTTTAAAAAAGGGGCTAGGTTTGAGTGGGATAAGCAAGCGGGAAAACCATTTGCGACATTGAAACGTGTGTTTACCACTGCGCCAATATTAAGGCATCCGGATACGGCACAACCATTCCAAGTTGAAACAGATGCATCTGGTGATGCAGTGGGGGCAATAGTCTCTCAACGTAACGAGGAGGGGGTGATGCATATAGTAGCCCACTTCTCAAGAAAACGGACTTCTAGTGAGCTATGCAGTGGCAGGCAGAGAATTGTTGGCAATCAAGGACGCGTTAGGGGGAGTGACAACACTATCGCATGGGGGCGAGGCGTACAATATTTAGACAGATCACAAGAATTTGAGATATTTAAAGACTGCAAAAAAATCGAGTGCAGGATAACTACATTGGTAACATTATTTTGCTGGGTTTGACTGCATCATTACCTACCACCCAGGGAAAAGTAATGGTAAATGGTAAAACGGATGTGTTATCCATTGATCAGGAAGAGGAACCATTGGCTAGGTATATACAACCTATCATAAACCTGAGCGGGTGGTGAGGGATTTGGCAGATGGGTTGTTGGGAGAAATCAGACAAAGCCCGACTCCGGAGGAGAAGGAGGAGTGATGTACACATGATTCTAGGAGGTATATCCGGGAAGGATTGCCGTATCAGGGAGCACAAATATTTGTTCCTATTTCAAACACAGTTTATACAATGGTTTCATGAGGGTCCTCTAGCAGGTCATCCAGGGATTGGATAGACGACACAGCCGATACAAAGACACTTTTGGTGGCTGCAGTTGCCACAAAAGGTACAGCAATGGGTAGAAAAGTGTGAGGTATTTGCACGAAACAAGGCATTGCCTCAAACTCACAGGGGGCTGCTTGAGCCATTGAAATCCCCGACTGGGTCGTGGGAGGATATTTCCATTGGCTTTGTGACGGAAATGCCCAAGATTCAGGGATACAACACCATTTGAGGTGGTGGATTAACTGACGGAGATGGCCCCTATGTGCCATTTAAGGGGGTGCCTACAGCATGGGGTTTAGTAGACTTGTTTGTACAAACTGTGGTGAAGCTACATGGTTTACCATCTTCCGTTGTCTCGGACAGGGGGGTCACAATTTACTTAAAAGTTCTGTAAAGCCTTCTGCAGTCAACTGGGTATCCGTATTAAGTTGTCTATGAGTTATAACCCTCAGACAGATGGGCAAACGAAACAAGTTAATCAATCGATAGAGCAGTATTTGCGCTATCTGAAGGCTTAACAGGAAAGTAATTGGCAGGATGTACTATGGCTAGCAGAGTGATGTTACAACAACTCTGATCATGCATCTTCACAAATGTCACGGTTCTTTTGTTTGTATGGCTATCATCCGTGGGTGTTGCCTGATAAGTACCAGTACTGACTTCAGTACCAGCAAAACAAGACCGGAGTCAGGAGATGCAATTGGGTTGGTGGAGGGCTCACCAGAACTTGGAAAAGGCAAAGCAAGTATATAAGAAATATGCTGATGTGAAGAGACACCCTCCTCCAGTATTTAAGGTTGGGGATATGTTTTGTTATCTTCTATGCATTAAGGTTGAAGGGAGCTTGTAAATTACAACCACGCTACGGAGGACCGTTTGAGGTGGTAGAAGTGTTAAAACCTAATGGGTACGGTTGCAGTTAACAAAGGGTATGAAAATACATCCTGTATTTCATGTTTCTGTGTTAAAAGTAGTAGCAACGGATGTTATGACGGAAGACCCACCAGGATGTGACAGGAAGGAACAAGATGAGTATGAGGTACATTGAATCTTGGATTCGGAAAGACGTGGTAGAACATTGTGGTATTACATGGATTGGGTGGGTTATGGGAGCCGGCAGCAAATGTGCGAGTTCAAGCAGTTCCATCGATATTGTCCAGAGCGCCGAGGCCCTCTGCCTGGGACGGGAGGTGCTGTCAGAAACGCAGGAATGAGAGGCCACGTCAGAGTGGTATGGAGCCATGGAAGGCTGTGGCTCTGACCTGGGACTCCATTCACCAGAGATCCTAGGGGGAGCTGTGACACGCACAAGAGGGGTTAAAGGCTGGCAACGTGTATTCCTAGATGCTTGTGGTTCACACCAGAAAGCACAACATACCCGTATGTGTTTTCCTTTTCGGAGTCAGCCGGGCCGCAGCGGTGAATTCAAAGTACACACGTATATGTTCCTTTTAAAGCCAGCCCAGCTGCAGCAGTGAATTCAAGTTACCCATGTGTCATTATTTCTTCATTTTGGGAGCCAGTTTTATTTGGATTAGCTGCTGGGCGGCGGTGAATGTCGGGGGAGAGGGCAGTGAACAGAGTAACGACCTGGGCTCACACAGGGCTTCAGGGAATGAAATTACCACATCAGCATGGGCTGCAGCGGTGAGTGTGGAAGCCCTGGCTCGTTGGACGCCTTTGGAGCAACCACCTCTGAACTCGCACTTGGGTTCAAAGGCATCAGATGAGTGCTGCCTTATTGTTTTGAATGCGTTGGTTTGTCTTTCAAGTGCAAGGAGTGTACAGCTTCTTGTCTTTGTTTTCAGAGTGGTACGCTGGAAAATACCTTTTCTCATCCTCAGACGCTATGAGGAGTGTGGGACTATGTAGTGCAACATGTTGGACTGAGCACATGGAGCAAATACATGTTTGAGTTAGGAAGGGGGCACAAGTTATGTACTGAGATATGCATGTAGAGTGACAGGGGTATGTTCAGCGTCAGCTTGGAGAATGAATTCTAGACCTGGGTAAATGACAAGCAACTGTGTTATGTTGGGTACATGTAGAGCATGAGGCAGTTGGTGTATATCAGTGACAGCATCAGAGTATGAACTAGGGGCACAGGAGTGTACTTTTTGTGAAACCTGAAGGGGTCTCCCTGACTAGTTCCCAGGGATCTGTCATCCAGGAGGCCAGGACACGGCCATTGCTATTGCATCCAGTTCCTGGGGGTGGACCAGTGAGGAAGGATCACCTAGTAGGGGGGTCCTCTGGGAGTGGAAGTGGGACACCGACGGGTGAGACGCAGTATCCCCCGTCTTCTAACACCTTTTCCCCATCCTGCTATATAGGATACTCGGAAACTCTACCCTCCCCCACCTTTTCTGACACAAACACTTTCACACAGTACGAAAGACAACGAACTAACACCAGAGCAGTTTACCCGACATGTCCTAACATAAGAGTCAGGCAGAGTCAGGCAATTGACCAGAATCACACACACCCGACGGCCTTTTCCCTTCCCCACATGGATAAAATGAGGAGCATGAGAGCACAGTATGAGCAAGGCAGACCGCACGAAGAGAGAGCTAATGCAGCACAGCAGTACAAGAGGAGGGGAAAGACGGTGCGAACCGAGAGGGTGACAAGGAGGGAAGCGACCTTCCCCTTTCCAAGCCAGGCCCATGAAACCTCCACAGAAGGAATCGTAAGACCACGAACAATAGCCCAAGTGTGTTGCAACAGATGTCAAAGATACACAGAACATGCCTATGCTGATAAGCAGGACAGAGGGACGCACCTGCTACTGTGGTACCGGCCTTGACTCCGGATACAAATAAAGCCAAGCAGTTCATCACAGCCGGTGAGTCGAGGGGAGAACCGATAAGAAAACAAACTGTGTTCAATGAAAGTCGCAAAGTGGCAAATTAAGAAAAGTACAAAGAACTGTTAAAATAAGAGGGGAAAACCAACTGCAAAGGAGTTCGGCACCACGTGGGTGCTCACTCGAGAAACTCTAGGCGAGAAGGCCTTGGGAGCGGGGCGAGAAAAGGGTCAAAGCGGTCCTACAGGGGTCTAGTAAAATCCTTTGTACAGTAGAAAGTCTTTGACCAGCCGAAGGCTGTAGCGTTAAAGGAAGTGAATCCTGCATTGCAAGAAAGTAGAAGAAAATGTGTGATTAGCAAAAGCTGGCAAGAGGAAACCTGACGGAGGGACGCAGACGAAAAGGGGCGAAGTCTAAAGTCCTGATGAACAGTGTGTTGACAAAAGTGAACCCGGCAGAGTGACTGTTTAAAAAGACATTAAGAATCCTGAGTGCAACTATTGTCTTGCAACTAGTGACTTGTGAAAGAATCCTAGTGACGTTGACTAGTGAAAAGCTGTAGTGAACCTGACAAAGGGAGTTTGAGATTTGAGAGGGGTCTGGGACCGGAAGAGGGCCACCAAAGGGTGAGAACTCATCACCTAACGTACACGTGGAAAGGAACTTTTGTTTATTGTTTCGAACACAAGTTCTCGGAGGCAAGAGACTTTATAGAAAAGAGAATTAACCACCAACGGTCCTGATATCTGAGAGTTCAACTGCTGTCTCGTGCTGGGGACAGCTTGAGCGTGTGCTGTGCTCACGAGTCCCACCTTGTCACGTGCTCAAAACGTGGAAAAGGGAGACCCCCGGCTACCGGATCCTGACTTATCATTTGTAAACACTTCTTTCTTTCTTGTGAATCTTATCCCAAACCCTTTTGTATTAGTTGTAAGGATTGGCGATAGGTTTTTCTTAGTATAGGCCTTTTTATTTGACCAGACGCCACTAGGACTGCCTTATTTTGATTTGATGGTCGTAGCTTGCTCGCATCTTAGATTTAGGTTTAGATTAGGTGTTTTTCCACCCTACCTATACAGTTTAATAAACACCCTTGAACTGTGATCACTTGTGTCAGTCTATTTTTGATACAATGCCTTCCTTACAAATTGAACAAAGTGTAATTCTGGGACTGAGTGGGAAGTTTCAGGAATATTGTGCATTTTTGCCTTTGTCCCCCTTCCTATCCATTACCACTCCCTCAGCCTCTTTCCGGCCTCCAAAATACCCTATACCTATCCACAACCTCTTCGTAGCCCTCTTCCTTCCGACTGGCTAGCTTAAGGTTGCCTGTATCTCTTAAGTAGGCATCTCTTGCTAGCCATGTTGGGAGGGTTGTGTACATGTGGCTTCTGTGGTTAGGTTGAGGGTGCAGATAGCACTTACGACACCAGCTGCCAGGTGGTATTCTTTTATTTTATTTTTAGGAAAAACAAATACCACTGACTGTTCCGAGAGTACTAAACCCATAGAAATAATCACATGTATACTTTGTTGGTAACACTATTTTAGTAATTTGTGGTAAACAAATACGTATTCTACTTTACTGTGTGATGTTGTGCTCAACTCTTCCCTTACCTTGTTAGTTTTATAAATAGAAATAAATATCCAATAAAAAGGGCACAATTTTGTATGGTCAATCCGGTTGAAGCGTCCTAAAATGGACGACAATAAAACATGTCCCAGCATAGGGACACAGGACACTTGCAAGTGAACTTCTGAAAACTGCCTTCATAGCTGGATAACCCTAGCAACAGAGCACTTTGAACCGGTCTTTCAGGAAAAATAAAAGCGACTGCAGCCATTTTAGCGAGAGAGTTCTGAGGGGAGTTCAGTCCTGTAGAGGCTGTCACCCCTCTGTGTGTGACCCATCAGTAGGCCTGCAGACCTCTCTTAGGCCTGAATTTCTGCTTCTATTCACATTCTTCTAATAACACATGCAGCTCCGCAAATTTAAGAGAGTTGAAACACCTTCATCACTAAACATTTACAGAGGCTTGTTCATGCCCCGAGGTTCCCACTGCACCAGTGCATCACATTCCACCATAGTAAGAAACTCAGTCGTAGGCGCCTCAGGTATAAGAGAGACCAGCTTGGCCATTGAGCTTTCCCCCACTGTGTGTGGATGCCAGAAAGACATCTATTGCTGCCCATTTCACCAGGAGGGCACTAAGTGATTCCGCAGGTTGGTGAGAAGAACAATGAAAATGAAGGGGACAATAAGTGATTGCACTATCTCTGCACAACAGGACTCCTTCTACCAGACTTTTCAGAAGGGGTCACAGAACACTGTGCCCAATGAGGCCCTCTTCAATCACTGCAAAATGCTTCTCAGACTTCTAAAAAAAGGGGAAAAACAGAAGAAAAAACGTTTCTGCTGCCGTGGAGGGAGCTAGGTTTCCCATCCCATCTGGCAGTTCCAGCACTCGAGAATATGGAAACCAAGAAAGCTTGCTTCGAGCATCCTATATCAGAGTGTGTGTAAAAGAAAAAAAGAAGGCTGGCAGTTTCAGCACACGTGGAGAGCCGGCTATAGCAGCCCTTAGATGAAATAGAGGGAGAAAAACACAGGTAATTATGGATGAAGCGAATCAAGCACCCATCATGCCCCAGTAGACATGCAAGCATAGCAATCTGCGTTCAATGGAGGGGCAAAATAAAGATGCCGTAAAGGACTACTGAAGAAACATGGAGCCCCCTAGGCAACACGCAGCCTGGTGGGGTGCCACAATTCTAAGAAAAGGAAAGAAACAGGAGAAAAAAAGGCTTGTAATCCCAATGCCACACACGGTGTGCAGGGAAAAGTAGTAAAGGGAAAGGAAACCAAAAGTGTTTAACCCAAGGCCACCAGCGTTTGCGGGATCATGCAAAAAGGAAGTAGCCACTCGGCAGAGGAAAAAAATAGGAAAAGAAGAAAGGAAGTGATCCCATCCATCCACCCATCAAGCATTGCAAAACAAAAATGAAGCTGGTCCGACAGGTTCTCCGCCGGTGCACATAAGAACTAAAGGAATGAACATGCAATGCTCCCGTTCTGGGATCGTGCGTTTGTCGGTTAACCAAAAAGGAAGGAAAAAGCAGCAAACCCACACTCCACAGGAACTTCAAGAAAAGAAAAAGAAGCTGGCCCGTCTGTGTGTTCACCTTGCGACGAATCCAAGGAGATCATCTCCTATCACACCAAGGGGAAGCCACACCCTTTGGGGCTAGGGTGGTGAGCCTTCTAAGCTTAACAACCCCTAGGGAACAGGGTAAACTGAAGTGACTCCCCCTTAGGGGACAGGAAAACCCCAGAAAGGGGTCTATGTCACCATTCCTCCCCAGACACTAACAGCTTTATGTGGTATGCAGCCACTAGGGAGTATGAAACTGCTATAAACACTTTAGTGATGGCTGACTCTGCTCATGCTTCTGACCCATGCTCTGCCCAATAGACCAGGAAGACAGCAAGGCAGCAAGAACACCAGCCCTCTAGAGGCGCTTCATTTAATGAACCAATCAGGAGAAAACTCTGGCGAACCCCACAGAATTTAACTACACCGAAGCGTCCACAGGAAGTGTCGCTGACCTGGGAGAAAGAACGCCAGACGAGCATCCCAACCTGCGGTGCGCACTTGGGAAGTGCAGCAAAGCACCAGGTATGATTATCTGGAACAGTCCTGGCCCACAAGGAGAATGAGAATGGTGGGCAGAGCCAAATCGTGACGAGAGGCCGCCAACTGACTAAATCGGGGGGGCGAGGCAAAGTTGCCACACACAGAGTGAGCCGAGGGGAGGAACCGCTGCTGGTAAAGGCGGAGTCCACTTGACGAGTCACGTAAGCAGCTCAGCAGCGAGAAGAGGGCAGTCTTCAGATCCCCTCCAAAGGAGCACTGCTCCATACAAGCAGGTACTTGGTAGCTCCACAGTATTAAGAGGTGGGCAGCGAAGCGAGGGAGAGGAAAGCCCTGAAGCGAAGAAGGAAGGAAGAAACCCCATAATAGGGAGCAGGAAGGATACAGATCCAGGAGTGGGAAGAGAAGGAAGAAGCCCCAGAGTGGGAAGAGCGGAAAAAACAAACCCCGGGTAGGGGAATAGAGAGAGAAAGACACAAAGCATGGAGTGGGGAGGGAACGAGACAGCCCCAGAGTGAGGAAGAGGCAAAACCCCAGAGTGGGGAGGGAACAGAGGAGCCCCAGAGTCAGGAGAGAGAAAGAGACAAACCCCTGAGTGGGGATGGAAGGAGACAGCTCCAAGATGGGGAGGGAGGAAGAGACAAATACCCAGTGTAGGGAGAGGATAGAAAGAGGCAAACCCCAGAGTGGTAACAAAGGAGGAGCCCCAGAGTGGGGAGATGGAGACACACCTCGAAGCAGGGAGAGAACAGAGAAAGACCAGAGTGGAAAGAGAGAAATAGACAAAACCCACAGTGGGGAGGGAAAGAAGACATTTCACAGTGAGGTGTTAGAAAACGGAGAACACCAGAGCAGGGAAAGCAGGATGGAACCCTAGAATGGGGACTAAGACGGAGGAACACCCTAGAGTGGGGAAAGGGATCTCAACAATCTCAGAGTGGGGAGTAAGAAGGAACAGAGCCCCAGAGTGGGGAAGTGTCACAACCTTGACCCCAGACTATGGGACTCGGGTGCCATGGCCCCCACCTCAGTGCTTTCACAAGGCCAGAAAGGCCCACGTCAGCCCGTTGCGGGTGCCCTGGACGCAATCCTGGCGCCGTTGGCATCAGGCTCACTTGGCAAGTATGGGTTCCGATGGACAATGGGTGAACATGGCTGCCCTCACAAGGATCGTCAGGGAACTGCAACAAGCAGTCTAGCATCAGGGCGGGGTCCGCCCCAAAAGGCACCTGGGATACCTGCTGGGTATTTAAACCACGCCCGACCCAAGGCACACGCTTCGTGTTATTCTGCTTTTGCAGCGTGACGTTCACCGGGACCTGCTCAGCATCCTGGCCTACACGGGTGAAAAACTCTAAAGAACATTGATAACCTTACCTGTTCAGCTCCAGCTCCTCCATCCAGTCGGAGCCTTCGGGAACTCTTCCATCGTTCTGCTACATGTCTAGGACAATAGAGGCAAGAATCAGAAGCTACTTACCAGCTCTCCTGGAAGGCCTACGCCAGTCCGATCATCATCGTCGGCATTTGTGCCCAATACATCGCCGCTTCCAGGAATTCTCCACGACCTGTGAAAAACAATAGCACAGGTCAGTCGACTTGCAAGGACGCTTTCAGCGCCGCATCTAGCGCATCCTTACCTTCTCGAACTTAGCCATCAGCCTCGGTTCACTCCATCAGCCTCTGCAAGACAAGAGAAGAAGATTATTAGAGCATTCAGCAATATAGACACTACTCGAAAAACACTAAAAGACTTACCTGAATGGTGGAGTCGCAGCCGGTCTGGACTCCAGGCTATCGCCAGTGAAGTAACTCGGCGGATCAAGACAACAACGACGCACCCCTGCCCAGCACGGCAGGATGGAGAGCGCAACATTCCGAGAATCAAGGTGAGCGAAGTCCGAAGGGGAAACCGCAAAGGGGGACGCAGGTAGGTGGGTCTCTCGAGGGAAGAAGACGTCGCTAAAATCCACCTCCTTTCTTCTAGAACTGATTCCTGGCAGAACAAAACCCGGGAAAGGTGCAGTTAACCCAGAAGTGTCCCAGACCAGTCGAGAGGCGTCCGTGTGGATAAAAGGTGAGCGTTACAGGAAGAGACAGAGAACAGAAAAGACTACGGTCTCCCCCGAAGGGAAAAGAAAAACACAGATTCGTAAGTAGAGACTTGTCTGGAGTCCCGGTACGCAATGCCAGTACGACACAAATTGTTTGCATCCAACTGTACATGGTAAAGAGACATAGGGGTTGGTGGTCAGAAGCCAGCAGACATCCTTTTCCAGGGGCAATTATTAAAGGAATTTCTTTGTTTTGTTGTTTACTTTTTAGAGGTAGGGAAAGAGAATATGTTAGAGCAGGATTCTGGACCAAGGACTTTATGTTTAAACATCCTGACAATCTGACGACTCTTTTATAAAATAGGAATGGAGACTAGAGGTTTAGGGAAAAATAGTACTCTTTGTTCTGAAATAAACAACCATAAAAATCGTACCTACATCTCAGAGTGCTGCTGACGTTACAACACCCTTTAAATTGTTTTATATGTGCTCCTGAAAAACGAATCCTCCGGAATGCAACAATCTGACAGCAAATGTGAGTCCTGCTAGAGCCACCAACAATAGGTTATTCAGGCTAAAATATAAAAGGAAGAGTCAAAACAAAGAAAGGGATAAATCCTACTCTGCCAGTCACTCGCATCAAAGCTGGTGATCTACAAAAAAACAATGCAGAGGTAAATAGAGGACAGCAAATGGGACTATAGCTCTATGCATCCATAAATTAACCCGACAAACAGTTATTTGGGGTCCCAAGTATTTCTTTTTCTTGTCACAGCAGAATGCAGGTGATTATTACACTTGTTTTTTTTCCCACACATTGTAATGCTGAAACTTTGTTAACATATTGGGGGACACTGTAGATTACTGCACTGTAGGTTGTGTAGGTACTAAAGCCAGTAAAACACTTGTATTCTTCGGATTTATCATCATTATTAGGTCTACTTGCCACTACAGTCCGGCCTGACATATTGCAGTAAGCTGAATCTTATTGTTTCCTGACATTGCAAATAAGGTCTATATAGCTGACTCTTAAAGAAAGACGTTCTGCAGGAGGAAAGATTTGTAAAACGACTTCTATGTTGCTGAAACTAGAAAATGTTTGCTTAGAAATACAACCGTACTGTTTTATTTACTGGTGTCAATAGCCATTATAAGAGTTGTGTTTCATTGTGATATTTACTTACTGACCGTATGTCCCAAATGCTAAGGTCTTTTACAACTTTCAGGTAATTCGGTTGCTGTTAGAGTCATAATTTCATCTGGCTTCTACAGGTACTGTTTTATTCCACCCAGGATCACATACCTCCTTAAAAGACTCGGGTATGCCACTACTGTGGTAGTTGGCCATCTCCTACGTACATTTCTTCTACATACTTCTCAAAATGTGCTTCCTTTACAAATGCAGCAGAGTGGTTCTGTGTAGACACATGTTCCCCAAGTGTGGCATTTTATTTGTCCACAATATCGCTCAAAAGCATTTACTGCTTTCTACACACCTGTATACATGATTAATCTAAAACGGGTAACACAAGTATCACTGTTACACAAGAACAAACTGGCACGCAGGACTTGTGTACTTACTGCATAGACACATCAACACCATAGGTTTTGTGTTTGCGCCAACCCCTACTCTTTTCTTGCAGAGCAATGTGCAACGAGGTCACTAAATTGGCAGAGGTGAACTATGGGAGACCATTTTACATTATATTACAACAAATGGACAGCAAGGATCAGGCGGTAAGGAGAAAAAAAATCTCCACTACTATCGCATGTGAGAAACCTGAAGGTTTCTCCCTGACTAGTCCCCAGGGTTGTGGCAACCACATGGCCAGGACACGGCCATCGCTATTGGATCCAGTTCCTGGGGGTGGACCAGTGCGAGAGGAACACCTGGATGAGGGGTCCTCTGGGAACAGATGTCGGACACTGATAGGGGATAAGCAGTATCCCCCTTCTTATAACACCTTTTCCCCCATCCTACCCCGTAGGATACTCAGAAACTCTACCCCCCCCTTTTCCGACGCAAACACCTTCTCACAACACGAAAGACAACAGACTAATACCAGAGTTGTTTACCTGATGTGTCCCAACACAAAGGGTCAGGCAAAGTCAGGCAATTGACCCGAACCAAACACACCTGATGGCCCTTTCCCTTCCCCACAGGGACATGAGGTGGAGCACAAGAGCTCACTACGACCAAGGCAAACTGCACAACGAGACAGCTATTCCAGGGCGGCAGTTCAAGAGGAGGAGAAAAGCAGCGAGAACCAAAGGGGCGACAAGTTGAGAAGCGACCTTGCCCTTTTTGACCCAGACCCACAAAGCCTCTGTGAAAGGAATCATATGACTGCGAACAATAGCAGGCGTGTGTTGCAGCAGATGTCAACGGTACACAGAGCCCTCCTACACTGATAATCAGGACAGGGAGAGACGCTTGCAACCGTGGTACCGACCTTGACTCCAGAGACAAGAAAAGCCGTAGTGAATCCGATGGAGGGAGGCTGCTATTCGAGAGGGGTCTGAGGCCAGAAGGGGGGGGGAATCCAGGGGTGAAATCATCACCCAACATACATACGCGAAGGAACTTTGTTTTGCTATTTTGTACACATCAGGTCCTCGGAGGCAAGAGACTTTTTTTTAGAAAAGAGACTTAACCACCAAAGATCCTGATACCTGAGAACAGAACTGTAGTCTCGTGCTGTGAAAGCTCGAGAGTGTGCGGTGCTCGGGAGTCCTGCCTTGTCCTGTGCTCAAAACGTGGGGAAGGGGCATCCCGATTTGTGAACACGTCTTTCTTTCTTGTGAAACCCTATCCCACACTCTTTTTGTATTTAATTGTAATGATTAGCAATCTTTTTTTGTATATGCCCTTTTATTTGACAAGACGCCACTAGGACTGTCCTATTATTATTTGATGGTCGCAGCTTGCTCCCATCTTAGATTTAGGTTTAGATTAGGCATTTTTCCAACCTACCTATACAGTTTAATAAACACCCTTGAACTGTGATCACTTGTGTCTGTCTTTACTGTTGCCACCATGAGTTCCTTACAGACACTACACGTGTTAGAGGCCACTCTCTGTAAAATGCCCAATCAGACACAAACTGTCACTCATGGGGTACAATTCTCATGCCTTGGAACACCATCTCATACACACTTTACTAATCTCAATAGCTCCAATGACTTCAGTAAATGACCACATCTGGCCACCTAATTTTTCTGTAGGAATAGAATTTACTGCCCAAAACACCCATCACAGCTACCATGGAATTCTGGATGTTCAGATAAAAGAAATCAAAACTATGAAGCCTGGGGAAGTGTGTTGAGGAGGTTTTTCCCCCCAAATGCTGCCTCCTGGACATCCACAATTATCATTTGCAAATTGGGCAGTGACCTCCAGAGGGCTTGAGCACCCTGCATGTTTAAAACAAGCACAGTTATATTAAATGTGGTGTGTTTCCCCTCCAAAAGATACCTATTTGCCCTACAAAGAAAAAAAAACACATTGCCCTCTGAGGTATCGTGAGTAAGACTCAGACAGAAAGGCATAGTGTTGATTGTTATAAACCTTTATTAAAAGAAATGGGTTGGAGAAAAACCACTCTTTCCCTAGCTTAAGGAGGGGGTTCCCTGCCTCAAAATAACAAGCAAGGCTCTCTGTCAAGATGAACAAAGTAAAAGGTCTTCTGTCCTATGTCCAAAAACCTACACTGACCCTCACACGCTAAACCCATCATAAAGTGCAAAATGGCTTAATGTTCTGTAGCTGCAGTTCACAAGTTAAAATCAAAGTTCCAAAAGGGTGTCAAAGAAATTAACAACCAAATGTTCCAGCATAATTGGAAGGGGGTTCCCTTCCCCTATGTTTCTTAGTTCCTTCACAGTTCACAGTCTCATAAGTGCCAAGAGGGTGTTCTCCTCCTCTCAGTCTTTCCTCCACTTTCAAATATATTGTAAGGAATTCATATGAAGAGATTCTCCTTTCTTCTCCTTACAATCTCTTCCTTTTTCACACACTCACAAGGTTTCTTTACTTTCTCCTCTGGCTTGCTTGCCGCACAGT
The DNA here is from genome assembly GCF_040938575.1 of Ambystoma mexicanum. Taxonomy (NCBI): domain Eukaryota; kingdom Metazoa; phylum Chordata; class Amphibia; order Caudata; family Ambystomatidae; genus Ambystoma; species Ambystoma mexicanum. The sequence goes on along the minus strand of NC_090923.1, from coordinate 1,340,185,935 downwards.
TCAGGTGTGAGTCTTCTGAATCATGAACAAAAAAAGGCCTGGTGTACTTGGTTAACACTTGACTATTTGTATTTTGGGTGCGGTCCCAGACTCTCATTCAAATTGCTTGATATACTCTTCTGCCAGGACTTTGCCAATGTTGTAACACTCTTATATGTTCATATTCTTTTCCATTTGAGTATTGGGCCTTTGCCCCCCTTTTATTCACAACTTCACAAGCTTGCCAGTTTCCCCCAGCTCCTCTGCTCGGATTCTCCCAGTATCTCCAATTACTTTCAATTGGAGTGTGGTGTACGCCTCAAAGCTCCCCGGTGCCCCAATCTCCCAGGGTGGGCTCACTGGTCTCTCCTGGCTGCTTCAGCGTTCTCCCCAGCCTGCACATTGTCCAGTAGTAAGTTTTGTCTTCTGGCCAGCGTCACGTAGGCTTCCCGGCCCTCGCACTGCAGCCGCTCTCCTGGTAGAGCGTCTCGTGCTCCTTACTTCCACGCAATGGACCGCTGTTCTCAGAACCTCCTCTTCCGACACTGCCACAATCTCGCCTGCTCTCCGATCTGAGCGGCGTCCCTCCGGTTTCCCAATGAGCCTTGGGTATGCTGAGTCTCCATCTTCCCGGCTTATCAGGTGTATTAAAGTTCCTGGCATTGGTCAGCTGTTCGGAAAGCAAGAGCACACAAAGCAACAGAGGTTTGAATCCCGGATCCGCACTTAGAAACCGAATTCAGGTACGGTATTAGGCGCGTTATAAAAAAAACAATACATTATTATTTTTTTAATTACTCAGGCCCTCTTCCTCATCCCAGTAGGCCCATAGGAACAAGCATGAGTTTGTCTATGGCTTTTAACAGGAAGTTCCAGATTACAATATGCCATACATAGCTCAGAAGGCAATAACTGGTGAGTAGTATCCCTCACAATGGGGCAGGGGGTATGGCAGGTCGTCTAGTGAGCTATCCTCACCCCACCAAGGTTGGTCTGCCCCCCATGTGGTCCTCCCGCAAATAGCCACCCCAGGGATCAGAGTCAGGTAGTATCTGCCCTTGCCTGGCCACATGGGGGAAGACTTTCCCCAGGACGTCACACCTCTTAAAAACCCCAAGAGACAAATGGAATCCTAAAACTAGGGGTAACCTGTCCCCTGCACACCTTGGAGCTGAAACAGCCATTCAAAGCATTATCTGTTAAGTAGTAATGTTCGCAAAAATTATTAAAGGGAGAAAAACTCGAGAATCGATATCAGTAGAATTTCTACAAAAATAGTCAACGTCTCCAGATTCATTCAAAATGGCTCTCAAATGAATTCCAAATAATACACGAGTACACGTCTTTTTCCAGAAATATTTCCCTTCATCAGGAGCAGATCAAATATCGTCAATGGTATACAAAAGAAAATAATGAGAACAAGATCTTTGTACAGAATGAGATATTTAGGTTTACAATACATATGTGATAAGTAAATGATATAAAAAAACAAAATCTGTTAGATTAACAGAAAAGTGCTATCTCAAGATTATGATAGAAGTTAAACAGTCCCTCATCCGTTCCATCCACTCCATGCGTTCCATCCACTCTATGCGTTCCATCCACTCTATGCGTTCCATCCATTCCATCCATTTCAATTGCTCTATCCGTTTCACTCAGTTTATCCGTTTTAGTTACACTATCCGTTTTAGTCAATCTATCGGTTCCATCGACTCCCTTTGCTCTTTTATTTTCTTTGCTCAAACAACCTTGGATTTCTGTTTGTTGTGGCTATTCATTCCATTTGCTCTAAGCGTCGATTCATTAAGGGAAGACCCATGTTTTCAGTCATTTGCGGAATGACAGGTAGTCTTCGGTGTGTCGAATGTGGGGTGGAAGCGAGTTCCATAGCGTGGGGGTCAGGGCTGAGAATGATGATCCTCCCAACCTGACTGAGTTGGTGTTTGGTATCACTAAAAGGAGGGCGGAGCTTGATTTTAGAGTGCGCGGTGGGTGGTAGGGTTTTAGCTTGTCCTGTAGGTATAGAGGGCCGGTTTTAATCACTGCTCGGTGGGAGATCCATAAGGTTTTGAAAGTCACCCTTCGTCCAACCAGCAGCCAGTGGAGAGTTCTGAGACCTGGAGAGGTGTGGTGTATTGGGCCAAGTGCTAGAAGCAATTTGGCTGCAGTGTTTTGTGCTCTTTGTAGTTTAATGAGGTGGGATGCTTGGAACTTGAGGTAGATGGAGTTGGCATAGTCCAGTCTCGACATTACAATAGATTGGACAGCGCCGAGTCTGTTGGGAAAGGAGAGGTATGGAAAAATGTGTCTGAGAATTTTGAGGTGGTAATGGCAGGACTTTGAGACGTTGTTGATTTGGCGAGAGAGGGTTAGGTCAGAGTCGAGAGTGCATCCAAGGTTTTTTACTGTGGTCGAGGTGGTGGGTGCATTGCCCATGGATGATGGCCATGGTAGAGGATGGGGGAGAAGCTTGGTGTTGCCGCACACCATGATTTTGGTTTTAGTGGGGTTTAAGAGGAGGTGGTTTGTGGTCATCATGTGATCAATGTCAAGGAGGCAGGCTGCGAGGTCGGGCTGACAGTTGGGGTTTGAGTTGAGGAGTTTTAGGATTAATTGGGTGTCATCGGTGTAGTTATAGCACAGGATATTGTGCAGTTGGATTATTCCTGGGAGGGTGGACATATAGAGGTTGAAAAGGAGGGCTGATAGGCATGCTCCTTGTGGAACTCCGGTATTGACTGGTCGGGAGACGGAAGCAAATGTGGAGAGGAGGGTTATTTGTTTCCTATTGTTGAGGAAGGATGCTATCCACTTGAGAGCGTTTCCACTGATTCCTAGGGAGTGGAGGCGGTCAAGGAGGATTGAGTGGTTGATTGTGTCAAAGGCGGCGGAGAGGTCTAGAAGGATTAGTGCAGCGCATCCCGCAGAGTCTACAGTGATCTTAAGGTCGTGCCAGATTGAGATCAGAGTGGTTTCGGTTCTGTGTCGAGGTCTGAAGCCTGATTGTGCAGGTTCTAGGAGATTGTTGGATTCGACACAGGCATTTAGTTGGGAGTATGCGGTTTGGACGATGAGTTTAGCAAAGAACCTGGGGTTTGAGATGGGGCTGTAGTTTTTGGGGTCGAGAGGGTCGTGTGAAGGTTTTTTTTTTAGAAGAGGCTTGACATGAGCAGTTTTGAAGGCATCGGGGAAAATTCCTGAGAGCCAGTCATTTGTGATGGTTCTTGCGTACTCTCCTGTGCAGGTGGATGAGAATATTTCTTTGAGGATTGAGGCGGGGCAGGGTTCTAGGGGGAAGCCAGATGGTTTGTGAAATTGGTCTCTTGATATTGGTGTGAACGAGTCGAAGGTGGGTTGGCTTATAGTTGCTGTGGCAGGCGGGGAGATGACTGGTAAGGCGGGTGGATTACGTGGCTGGGACATGAGGGCCAGTTTGTTGTTGAGAGAATTTGTTCTGTCGAGATCAGTGGTGTAGAAGTGGAGAGAGAGTGAGTCGCAGAGTGACTGAGATGGGGACTGAGATGGGGTCGATTGGGTGGTGGTACAGGTAGGTTTGGTGAATTCAGAAATGATTTTGTGAAGTTCCTTGCTGGGGTTTTCACAGTTGAGAATTTGAGAGTTGTACTGGACTTTTTTTGGTTTTCGGATTTCGGCTTTGTAGTGGTGATGGTGCCGGGCCAGGGTGGATCTAGTCAGGTTGGTTTTATCTTTCCGCCATTTGCGTTCGAGGGATTTATACAGTTGTTTTGCAGTCTTCAGTTCTGGTGTAAACCATCTGGGATAAGGGCCACGGCGGGTGGAGGATTGGCAGGATTAATGAGATATTGAGCCACGAGTCAAAGGAGTCGGTGGTTAAGGGTTCATTACGTGGGGTGGCTGGAGGAGGAGTTTGAAGTAGCGCATTGGCTAGGTCGGGGAGGATTTTTAGTTTCTTCCAGCATTTGCGTTGATTTGGGGGTTCTGGTTCAAGTATGGGGAGGGTGGAGGGCAAGCGAATGGTGGAAGGCACAATGAAGTGATCAGACCAGATATAGGTGTAGGGGGGCTTAGATGTATCTGGTCATGGGAGCTAAAGATGGCATCAAGGGTGTGTCCTTTAGAGTGAGTTGGGCCGCTCATGTGAATGCAGAGGTTAAGCGCATCTAGGCAGTCGACCAGTGAGTGGGTCATGGGGTTGGTGGGAATGTCCAGCCAGATAATGAAGTCCCCTAGAAGAGTGAGGGTGGGATGGTTTATTTGGATGGTGGCTATTGAATCACAGAGGTTGCTTGAGAATTGTCTGTCATAGCCAGGGGGGTCTGTGGATGATTAGGAAGCTGTGGGAGAACGTTGGGGGAGGGATAGTTTGACGAGAAGCGATTCGCAGGAAGGGATGATTGTCTGGCAGTCTATGATTGAGGCGGAGAAGTGTGACTTGAAAACGATTGCTACTCCTCCAGAGGGTCAGTTGAGTGGGATGAGGGAGTAGTCCAGGGGGAAGGCTTCATGGGCGATGGGGGTAAAGTCGTCGGAGAAGCAGGTTTCCGTGATAAAGACTAGGTCTGGTTTGTCTGAGGCGAGGAGGTCAAAGATGCTGTGTCTGATTTTTGCTACAGATCAGGCATTAAAAAGGATGCATCTTACTTCAGCACAAGGGGGATGTTGTGGAGGTTGTGGAGCCAAATCCACTCCTTGTTGTTTAACTATTTACCAAAAGACAGTTATTTATCTATTAGTTACTTGAAAACCGGGGGTTATCAGTACACACGAGACACCCACTGTACATGCACCCAGCGGCAATCCAATCAAAGCTCTCAAAGGGTTGATTTCAAATGATCACGGGCTGCAAGCAGAGAATCCCCATATTCTCCATACTGGATATAAAAGCAAATGCCCTTGTGGGTCTGCTACCAGTATTTTGTAAGCCAATACACTACAATAAGTAGTGATGTTTAAAATGGCCTCACAAAAGCAATGTGTAATATGGCTTGAAAAAGTGGCCATTACAGTAGTGCAATGCCTAGACATGCCATGAATGCCTGGTAATTCCAATGACAACAGTTGTCTGCAGGAGGGTAAACCACAATGCCAGACAGAACAAAAGGTTTAATTTAAAATCTAGGCCTTTGTAAATTGGAAGTGTCAGAACAAGCACACTTTTAAAAACCTACAATTGATGGGTTGAAAACTCTTACCTGTCCAAACAAATTGTATTCATATTCATAGATCTTGTTGAATTTGGAAAATCCTTCTCTCTGAAAAGATATGGAAACAAAGTGAAATTAAAGGATGCCAGACAAGAGCAGGTGCACTGGCGATATGCTACTAGTGCAAAAGTAGTGCAAGACACAAGCTGCCTAGCAAGCTCAGTCCACCTTGTGCAGTTGAACAGAAGCCCTTTTGACTCCAACTTCACAAGGATGAGGGTAAATAAACCGCATAAACTGAAATATAATTTTTAAAGCAAAGTTGCTAATCTTTGTAGTTTGCCAACATGTAATCAAGTGTTACAAGATTAATTACACATTTTAAGCAATAACAGTCACAAATAGCTGTACACATGCAGAATTGCATTAGTGAAAAACATTATTCAGTAAACATGATGTTTTTATGCTATTTGAATCATGTAAGTGCCTTATGAAGGCATCAATGCTTACAACTTTATTGCTAAACTGAAAAACGCAATGAGTCTGGGGCAATGCATGCATTGCAATCAGTTACAAGTGACTTCCTTCATCAAAGGCAACAAGTAAAGACTCAATTGCGAGTGGCATAACACACAAACGAAGAAAAATGTGAGCTGCACACCGTCTCCAAATAAAGCAAGAGAAATGTTATTCCATTAAAGAAAATAAATAACGTATTTCATCCCAAAGTACTTCTTCAATGCCAACAATAAGCAGAACACACCCAGCACGACACAGATCTGGTTTAGACAGGTTGGTTCCAAGATGGCATAGACCTCAAAGCCTACATTGAAAACAAATATTCAACATAATATTCAGCATAAGGCGAAACGAAAATATAATGCAGCTGTGACACTACTCGACACTACTCGAAAACCAGTTATATGGTGCATCCTCTTTGTGCAATGTTATTTATGTTTTAGGGCGGAAATTCAATGTTTGATTCTTTTTGCTGGTTTTCTGGTGTCAGGCTTATTTTTGCCAACAGTTGGACTTTATCCAAAACCTCAGCATTTTGTCAACGTGGGTGTTTACTAACCTCGACTTTGTGTTTGGGTCACAGGCTGCTGTGTAGCATTTTTACAAACATTTGTAGCAGTTTTCTCAATGAAAGCAAGCAAAGTGACTAACAAGTGTTTAAGTCCAATGACACTGACATTTTCTTTGGGGTGCTTGTGTATTTTTACCATGAGGAATCATCATTTTGGCCGTTCTGCCTACGTGAGCTCTGAGCAGAGCTCACAAAAGCTTCTCTGTGTGAATTAAATTTGTTTTAGGCTGGATATGGTTTCAGCAACACCCCAACCCACATTCCTGTGTGTACCGCAAAGGTGGAGTTTGGCTGGCCAATTCTGATTGATGGCCGTCAAAATTTTGAAAAATGCAGGTATGGTATTTGGTGGGCTGGGTTAAACCCCCGTTTTCTGTGTGAATAAACAGCGACTCCGAGCCATTTGAAAAAGAACCTATCTGAAACTTCAAGGAAGGAACCGGAGAGCTAAAATGGCCCTGAAGATCCATGCAATTGCTGATTTATGATACTCCTGAGGGTAAAAGTCTGGATCCCCGATCCAAGAGAATCCTGCTTCAGGCTCATCCTCCATAGGGGGAATCCTCTAGCTCTACAGATCGGTTTGCCCGACCAGATGCTTCCTGGACCTGTGTTACCCACATGAACAGATGTGGGAGCCCTTGCTACCTCTTGGAACCCCAGTAGTGTTGCTACTCAAAAGTACCAGCTCCTTTTTGGGATATCCTGGCTCACACTTCTACAGTTGCTGATCCTTATGGGACCCTTCTGCATCCAATCCTGAAGCCCTTTGTCCACATTGGTGCACTCTGTGACCTGTTTCAAAGAGTGATGATCAATGTTTCCCTGTCTTCTCCTTATGTGGAGAGTACAGCCCTTTGTGGGTCATCCTAAAGGGGTATGTCAATGACGCCAAGTGTGTTTTCTTAACCAAGCCATCTGCAGAGGCTCTGCAACAGGATCAGGCACTGAGGCATAAGGTATTTATTTATTTGCATTTTTAAAGCACTCTCACAGCCTGGGGACATCAAGCCTCTGGTACCGGAATATGTCTTAGTTGCGTATTTATAACGCGCTAAATACCCAGGTTTCTAAGCGCGGACCCGGGGATCGAACCTGTGTTGCTTCCTGTCGTCTTGTTTCCAAGGTGAGCACGTTGCTGCTGAGCTATCCTCCCGGGAAGGTAAACACTGAATCAGACCACTACATCTGTAACGCGTGGACTTCTTCAATCTATCTGTCACATCCCCTGGGTCTTCTGGCCTCCAATGCATCACTGGTCCGCTTCTTCAGGGTATTATCTGCAGTCCTTCCTAAGGCCCACCTGACAGCAACATTTACGGCAATGGGGCTGAACGCCATCATTACATCCTCCTTCTTTCTATGTGCCTCTGGTCATCGTATCTATGTCTGGAATTCAAGTTCATGTCTACTATACACACTACCCGCAAGTCTAACTTCACCAGATTCCAACGAGAAGCCCCTGCACATATAGCACCAAGTTCTGGAGCTCCAATCTGCTACAATTAACATTTCCTGAAATTTAGAGGAGGGTCGTAACGCATCTCTCAGACACGATTTATGGCCCAAAAGTATTATTCTATTTGAATGCCTCTCCCCCCCCCAATTTAAAACGGTGAGTCGTATGCCCAAAATCAACACGCTCAAACTAAGACGGTGGCTATCGCATTAGGGCTTGCTTACCTTTCTTTCCCTTGAGCTAAGACATTCAAGAAGACCCAACTACCTTACCAACTCATGCATCATGTACAGTCGTACCATACATTATGACTGCCAACCAGATCCCTTCTGTTTATCCTTGCGTAATCCTTATGAAAGCAATATGATGTAGCCAATCAGTAGCATGAAGCATTTCAAATAAAACACCCCAAAATAATAAAAACATTTTAACAGGAGAGCAACTGCTGGATTAGTATCCATTTGAGATGGTGAATTAAAAAAATATCAATAGCCATTATTCCAACACCGCAGATTGTCGTTGGACAAGATGACTCATTCGGGTTTATCCAAAATCCACAATTCTAAAACTCTATGGAGATTAAACTGGCCTAGGAGTGATCAATCCATTATTATCCTAAATAACAGTTAAGCTGAGATAATGGTGATGTAGCAGAGTATGCACAAGTAATGGGATCATTTAGAAAAGGCACTTCTGAAGGTCTTATAGTGGTTACTGGGGGATTAAACAAACGCCTCTGCTGCCCACTAAAATGTTATAGCGATGCCATAAACAATTCTAATGGAACATCAGACCCAATGTCAGCAAGTGCTACTGAACAGTTTGGGCTATTCTCTGTACTTATGGCTTTGAAAAACAGACTAATGCAATAACCTTACTTTATACTAAATAACTGAATTATACATAAAAGACATAAAAAGTGGATGAGCCAGTCGCTGGGCAGTTATGATTGTTTTAGACTAATTCATTTTAAACTATTAAAAAGCCAAACAGTGGAATGGCAAGTGGCTGTATTATGTCCTTAGTTTGCTTCTTTACTTATCAAGCTGAAGGGCATGTAAATTGAACAGTAGAACATGAATTGGTGCAATACTTCTTTGATATCCATGCTACTGACAAAGTTGAGTGGAAGCCAATTCCTTATGCAAGAAATTATACTTTTAATGATCATCTTAGCCAACATGATCCTGTGCAACAGTCTCTTAGCTGACGGGTGACTCGCATCCAAAGTGCCCCTTTCACAAATCTGCATATCAGTGTGCTTCTGTTTGTAATCCAGCATAACTTCTGTCTTCATTCAAGATGAGGACAAAGAGAAAAATACAAAAGAAAACATTTCTGTCTACGCTGGAGAGACAGGATACATATATAAGAAACAGGTCATCACTGTGCTCTTGAGCAATAACATTAATTACTTTTCACTGTTCCTTTTGACAAAGCCTGTGATCTGGTCTTGTCAAAAGGAGGAATGAGAAATCCAGGTCAGCCCAGTCCTGAGGGCCAGTTCAACTACAAGGGCACAAAGCCCACACCTATGACACTATGGTAAGTTTGCAGACACTTCTATTCAGCCTTGCCTCTAAACGCATATGCTCCCCAGTGTTTTCTATCGATGGCAGATACCGCCAAGATGAAAGCAGAGAAGAGAAAGCCAGAACACCAACACAGCTGCTTACTTGGCGTATCAACGGACCTAGACAGCAAAGACAACCACTACTCTGCAGAGATAGGGCGCAGTGTAATGAGCGAGAGAGAGAGAGGGAGAGAGAGAGGGAAAGAGACAGACAGAGAGCCAGAGACAGGCTGCAGCCGCGCACCGCTGCAGTGCGGGATCCCAGGGCGCAGGACCTGCAGAATCTGCTGGAATCTACGTACTATAGAGCTGCAAATCCCTAGAGCACCAGGGACTAATAGGGGGCCAAGGACTATTTCCCAAACTTACCAAGATGGACCCAGACAGCGGACCTCTAAACACGAACTGCGACTTAACACTGCCCTGTTAATTTGACTGTAAACCTACGCAGATAAAGTTGGGTGGGGTTTAGCCCCCTTTTGAAGACTCCGATTTGCACATTCACATCCAGGAAGGGGGTGAGGCGGCAGGAACAGGAGTGGTCGGGGACAGTGGTCCAATCAGTACAGAAAGAGGGAGATTTAGGCAGGGGACAAGAAGCAGTAGTGTGTTGTTTTTGGGGTGAGGCGAGCGGTGTAGGTGGACCAAGAGACCGGCAGGTGGGAGGAGGCTTGTGGAGGGCAGGTGGGAGTATTGGCTTAGGTGTGAAAGTGGTTCTTCCATGTGAGTGTGCGGGTTTGGGCAGTAGGTGAATTGAAGTTAGTGGAAGGATTGAATGTGAATTTAATGGTTGTACTTGGTGAAAGGAAGGTGCTTGTGTAGCAGAGTGGAAGGGAGGAGAGCAGTAGTGGTGGGAGGAGAAAAGTAGCAGTGGGAGGAGGAGAGTACTAGGGGTGGGAGGTGGGGAGTAGTAGTAGCAGGAGGTTGAGTCTATCAGTGCTGGGAGGAGAAAGAGAGTAGGTAGCTGTGCTGGGAGGAAAGTAACAGTGGTGGTAGGAGGGCAGAGGAGAGTAGTAGTGGTGGGACGAAGAGAGTAGTAGTGGTTGTGGAGGAGAGGCATTAGTAAAGTGGAGTGGAGGGAGTAGTAACAAACGATTGGATGCAAGTAGGAGGAGTGGAATTTCTGACAGATGAGAACTGGTGGGAGGAGTAAGCCAGAGGGGAATGATACAAAGTGTAGAGGAGAAGAGGTGAGTGGGCATGAATAAAGTAGCCTGAAAACCACACAGCAAGTGCAAAGCATTATCCAAACTCCCTTGGTTAGAATAGGGAAAGCTAGGAAGTGCCAGAAAGATTTTAGACAGCCTGCACTTAGGGAGACATCATTAAAAGAAGCCATGAATTAGATATTATGGTTTACCATTCAGTAGCAATAAGGATGCGTGGCCTATGGGGTGAAATGCCAAGGGGGAGAAGGACATTCCTAAAAGAATTACAGTATTTTGGGGCCATCTGTAACATGATTCTACCCAGTTGATACCATCGGGCACTTTTGAGCCCCTGTAGCATATTTTAAAATGGTCAGAATATTGTTGGTGGAGGATTTGCTGCTCATAATTATAATCAGAATTTGTGTGACTGTTAATGAATTCGCATCAAAGAGCAATTTCAATCTATCGTGTACATGCCATTTGAGTAATTGAACAGTGCTCGATGTTAGGTATCTCATCCCTGCTATGAATTGGGGAAGACAGAAGTCTGTATAATCATATCTTGTTCTGGCAATGTAAACTGAAATCAATAAACTGTTGACAATTGGGAAACATGTGTCTGGGTTAAAATAGTCCAGTAGTACATAGTTTTAAGCATTACGTTGTGCCAAGATGGACATATCCCAATTACAATTATTATTACATCTATGTATTTCGTATCAGGGGTGCTGCAGATTAACTGCATAAACGTGTTTGGTGCTACATCATGTTGATCTATGGGTAAGGACGATGTACAAATAGGGAGCTTGAGTGTATAATCAATATCAAAGAAGGCCAACATTGGGGGGACATGGCCGACGAGCACACTATGCAGACGTGCTTCTGCTCCGGCCCGCTTAAATCCTGATACAAATAGAGGCCCCACCGCACCGATGTGGCCACTGTCCGTGGTGCAGAAGAGCGAGCGGCCCAGGGACCCTGCTGCTGTGTTCTGGGGGCGGAGGCCACTTCCCTGGGGTTGATATTCACACCGAGATACCGAGACGAAGGGCGCAGATATTCGTAGCCAAGATAGCCATCGCAGCGCCTTCAATGTGATCAGCCCAGGAGCAGGGGCTGCCAGAAATGGCGTTGAGGCAATGCTGAGACACCAGGCCATTAGACATCAGACGTGGAGACGAGTCCCCATCAACAACCGAGGAGGAGAGGACGTACCGAGGGAGGCAGTACAATGGATTACTTAGTCACCATTGGGAAGTATCCTTTGGAACAAACAAATTATGCTTTAAGTGAATGCATGGGTGCATTTTAGAAAAGTAATTTTCAAAGTCCCTGCGTTGTGTGTAATTATCAAGATGCATATTGTGGTGTGTTCGTTCATATTAAAGCATATGAGAAGATTTTTTTAACAATTTAAATATACTGTTTGAAGCCAGACATCTTTGCTACACTACTTTGCATTATTGCTAATGTTTTCTATTCATTTTCAAGTTTCATCATGTTTTGGTTGCCTGTCGCATACATTTTACACTCTTGTGTAAGCAAATATGCTTACACAGCCTCAGCCCTGAGGCTGAGCTCCTCTCCCTTAACGTTGTGCTCCGGAGCTCTCTGGTCTCCACCTCCGACCCTCCCATGGCACTGTGCTCTTAAGCTCCCCGGACTCCACCTCCCGCCCTGTCCCAAGCAGCAGACCGACGTCTCGACCAACTACGACCTCAGCTGACTCTCCTCCAGTGGCCTCTTGACGAAGCGTGACACTCCGGATCATCTTCGCAGACCGCACAGGTCACCCCTGTGTGTTAACACGCAACGCTGCAGACAGCAACTGTCTGAGGCAGGACCACCTCTACTGATGCGTTGAGCCCCGTCGCTACCTCACTGCTCCTTCTTGGAAAGTTCCTAGTCCCTGCTCTCTCAGCCGCCGCCGCCGCCGCCACCACCACCACCACCACCACCACCACCGTGGTTTTCTCCACTGTGACTATATAGCGCCAAAACTGCACCCGAGCCACCAACTGGGAGCACTGTGCCCATATTACCCCAGTAAATTCATCAGAATCGCAATTGGGAAACCCTTAAGACCTTATTTTTCTGCCATCACTGTTCACCCCTTCCCACCTGCCCCTTCCTGCCAGCTCCATCCCACTGTCACCATCAAGGGCTCTGAAACATTGGAAGTCAGCCTGCGCTCATTGGCCTACTCCGCTGCGTCCTCTGCACCTACTCCCATGAAGTAGGAAGTTGCCTGCAACTTTCCTGCCCCTCCTGCCTGGTCCCACGAGGCCCTGATCCCCTACTCTCCCACACTCTCTCTACTCCCCCCTCCGCCCACTATCCCTTAAAGTCTCTCTTATGCATTCCAGTGTCCATACTGCTAGTGCCACATCGCTTCCCTCTCCAGCCCAAGCTTCCACCCTCCCAACCCAGCATCAAACTCCTGCTCTTCTACTACGCCTCCACCTGCTCCTATTGCTCCTTCAGGCATGCGCGACCCTAACTACCACTTCCCTCCACTTTCTCATCCTCCGCATTCCCATCCCACTCCCCTTTCCACTTCCTGGCCCTTCTTCAAAACCCTCTGCCTCATCATTATGACCATCTCCACACTCAACCTCCCCACCACCGATCGACCCAACACCCATCTACCCTAACTCACCGACCCAACCTCATCTATCCCCCTATCATTGAACCCTCCAGCATCATCATCATCGCCCTATGCTAGATCTCTCTGTAACAAGACTGCCGCTGTTCTGGACCCGTTTCTACGGCTAAATCTACATTTGCTATGTATCACTGAAACCTGGATTCCCCCCTTTCAACACTACAGTGCCTGCTTCTCTCACTTCCACCTCTTCCTCCTTTACTCATGTCTCCCGCTCTTGAGGCAGTGTTGGCGGCATCAGTCTTCTCTTTGACCCCAAATGCCTGTCTACCCCCTGTCCAACTCCTCTTCCTGTCTTCCCCTCTTTTGAATACTTGTACAAATCTTTCACCACCCCCCACACTATATCCTTTCCAATTATTTACCGGCCACCTGGCCCCCTCGCCTCCTTCTATGATAACACTGACCACCTCCTCTCCCTCATCTCCCCCACCACCACAGCCCTAATTGTACTTGGTGACTTTAACCTCCATCTCTCCACCTCCCACCAAACTTCCCCCCTTTTATCTATACACAACTCATATCTTCTCGCCCCGCTCCCTACTTCACCTACACACTCTTCTGGCTACACTCTCGATCTTATCTTCGTCTCTTCCTTCTCCCCCTCCTCGGTCTGCACCCTCCCCAACTATCTATCTGTTATGTTATGTTATGAACATTTGTAAAGCGCGCGTTCGCCCAAAGGCATCATTGAGCTGGAAGGAAGCTACCCAGTCGGAGAAGACCAGTGGAGTGGTCAGGCTTAGAACAGGTTGGTTTTCAACGCTCTTCTGAATCCGAGATGGTTAACAGTGGCCCTAAGAGGTTCAGGGAGGCTGTTCCAAAGTATGGTCGCGGTAACAGAGAAGGCTCTACCACCGAGCCTTGCCCGGTTAAACCTGGGGACAGTAAGCAGGTTAGAAGTAGCAGAGCGGAGGTCCCGGTCCGGACAATATCGGGTGAATTTAAGCTGCAAAAATTCAGCACCCTGACCGTGAATAGCCCGGTGAACAATACACAGAGATTTAAACTGAATTCGTTGGTTCACCGGGAGCCAATGCAGTTGGCGAAGCACTGGTGTAATGTGGGCACCATAAGGGGAGCCAGTAGCCAGCCTAGCAGCCAGGTTCTGCATACGCTGAAGGCGATGGATAAGGCCGATAGGTTGAGACAGATGGAGCGAGTTGCAATAGTCCAGTCGTGTGAGAACTAACGCGGCTACCACAGGGGGGCGAGAGGGCTACCGGGATCAAGGGCATGACCCTCTTAAGGATTCTGATCTGGTGGTGAGTGGACTGGCACACGGCCGCAACCTGGTTAGACATTGACAAAGAAGCGGAGAGGATAACTCCTAAATTCTTGACTTTGCTAACTGGGTTGGGTAGCGGGCCTAAGGCAGCGGGCCAGAAAGCAGGGGTCCACAGGGAGCGGTTGGGGGGGCAGCCTACCAACAGTACCTCCGTTTTATCACAATTTAACTTTAGTCAATTCTGGTCCATCCAGATCCCGACTGCCCTAAGGCAGTCGTGAAGGCATACAGAGGTCTCTGATTGATCCTGGTCCAGACGGATCAGGATTTGGGTATCATCTGCATATGAGTAGCAGTTTAACCCATAGGAGCGGATGAGACAAATCAGGGCCCAGATGTAGATGTTAAACAGAATTGGCGATAGAGAGGATCCCTGAGGGACACCACAAGTGAGAAAGCAAGAGGGGGAGAGAAACGGTGGCATAGCGAGGGTCTGAGTGCGATCCGAAAGAAACGAAGTAAACCAGGCAAGAATAGCACCGGATATTCCAATCTGTGAGAGGCGAGAGAGAAGGATGGAGTGGTCTACCGTGTCGAATGCGGTGGAGAGATCTAACAGGATCAGGGCCCCAACACCGCCAGCATTGACAAGTCTGGACATGTCGTCCTGCACCGAGACCAGTACACTTTCCGTACCTCTCCCAGGCCTAAAACCCGCCTGGGCATGATTAAATATTTTGGAAGATTCCAAAAAAGAGGACAGAAGCGGTGTGACCAGTGATTCCAGCAGTTTGGACAGAAACAGAAGTAGCGAAATAGGGCGGAAATTAGCCGGGATTATCTGACCATCCTCTACTCCTTATCCCTCACTCCCCCTGTCTCTCCGCTCCCTTCACTCTCTTCCTCCATCTCTTTGTCAGGACCTCCGTTACTTTAACCCCTCTGTCTTCAATGATACCTGCACCTCCTCCCTCTCACCCACTTTTCTTCTCTCTCAGTAAATAAAGCTTTATCCACTCTCTCCTCCTCCCTCTCCTCCAGTCTTGACCAACTATACCCTCTCTCCCCCTTCCCGAAAACCCACCCAACCCTAGCTTTCCCTCCTCACCTTCTGTCAACACGCCACTTTCTCCGATGCCTTGGAAAACGCGTGCTTAAACACCGCTCACCAGCCAACTAAGCCTCCCACCTCTCTTACCACTCCCTTTATGACACCTGCCTCAGCTCAGTCAAACGATCCTACTTCTCTAACCTTCTCCACTCTCAATCTTCTCACCCCACACGTATCTTCCAAACCCTAACTCGTCTTCTCTCACCTCCCACTCCTGACCACTCTACCGCCTCCCCTCTTTCACCCTCTGACCTCGCCGACTTCTTCTCCTCTAAGATACTCACCTTATGTCAAAACATCCTACGCTCCCCCTCTTAATCTCCCCCTTCACCATCTCACACCACCCCATCCTCTTGCATGTCTAATTTCACCCCTGTCTCTCACTCTGATGTTTCCCTCCTCCTGTCAACAACTCACCCTACTGCAGCCCTCTTGGATCCTCTACCCACCCCTCTGATTCCCAAAATCTTCCCTCTTCTCATACCATACCTCACCTCTTTCTTCAACATCTGTCTCACTACCGCTACCTTTCCATCAGCCTTCAAACATGCTACTATCATCCCCATCTTGAAAAAACCCTCAGCTAACCCCCTTCTGGCTTCTAACTTTCATCCCATCTCTCTTTTACCATTCCTCTCTAAGCTCCTTGAACGCCTAGTCTACTCCCAACTCTCAGCATTTGTCTCCAACCTCTCTCTCCTCCCCCTTACTCAATCTGGATTTCGCCCCAAACATTCCACTGAAACTGTTCTCACCTCCGTTCTTAACTCCCTCCTCACTGCTCGCTACTCCAACACTCTTCCGTTCAGATTCTCCTCAACCCCTCTGCCGCGTTTGACACCGTTAATCACCCCTTACTCCGCAACACTCTTTGCTCCTTTGGTCTTAAAGGCTCAGCCCTCAACTGGTTTTCCTCCTACTTTTCCAATCGCACCTTCGCCGTTTCTTGGGGCGGCCGCTCCTCCCCAACCTACTCCCTTGACTTTGGTGTTCCCCAAGGTTCCGTGGTTGTCCCTTTCCACTTCTCACTTTAGACCTCCTTTCTAGCCCCAATGATCTCTTCCTTCAGCATCTCTCACCACTTCTACGCTGAGGACACCCAGCTCTTCCTTTCCTTCTCTTCCTTCACTCCCGACATCCACCTCAAACTCTCTTCCTGTCTTACTGCTATCAAAACCTGGATGTTCTCCCACTTTCTCACCCTAAACACTGACAAAACTGAAGATTTATTCCTTCCCGACAACACACTTCCTCCCCCCGTCCCACTATCCTCTTTCCCCCTGCTCATCTCCCAATCTCTGCCTCCACCCGCAATCTCTGCCTCCACTTCGACTCTAAACTCTCCCTTACTCACCATATCTCTCTAACCTCCCGTGCTTGTAGCTACCTTCTCCACAATGTTTGCAAAATCCGATCCTCCCTCACCTTCCATGGCACCAAACTCTTAATTTCTTCTCCTATCTTTTCTCGTATCTTCTACTGTTCAGCTCTCCTCTTTGGCCTCCCTGCCTCTCATCTTGCACCCCTCAAATCCCCCACTCTACCATTCTGCAATCCTCACTCTCTGCTCCCTCTCTGCTCATGACTCCATCTCCTCTTCTCTTTCCTCACTTGGTTGGCTTTCCTTTCACTCTCAACTCAAATTCAACTTCCTCTGTCTTGTCTTTAAATCTCTTCATGATCTTGCTCCTCCCTACCTTTCCTCCCTCCTCTCTTTTTACTCTCCCTCTCGCCCCCTCCGTTCTGCTGACCACTTCCTACTCACTGTCCCAACCGCACCTTGTGCCCCTTCCCGCTTCCGATCCTTCCAGCTCCTTGCCCCACTACACTGGAACTCTTTACCTCTCCCTATCCGCTCCATCTCCTCATACTCTTCTTTCCGCTCCTCCTTAAAATCACACCTTCAATCTCCCTCTTGACAGCTCTCTACTACTTCCTACCCTGCTTCTCCCCTACTCAGGTTTTTAATCTAATGATCTCTGCAAATTGTTCTGCATATTGTTCTTGGTTATTTGACTCATAACTTCTATTTTATTGCTTCCAATGTATTCTTGCTGTTTTATGTAAAGCAATTTGGCTTAAAACGCTATATAAAATTTAATAAATGCAAATAGAAATAATTTTTACTCTTGCAATTTAAATTAACACTCTAATTATGAAAAGGGTGCAAAATGTGTGCCTCAAAACCATATACGAGGCACAAATGAGTATGAAATGTCTAGTTTTAACATTCCCTAACCTTAATTTACAGCCAATGTGGTAAATGGTACTATAATTGGTTAGTGGCAGCAGGATCCTTGTTCGCATTTGACTGACTGTCATCATACCAATCACAGGGTTCATAGCATATTTCAATCTTCACAACTACAATTCTAATATTCAAAACCTGACACTCTAGCCAGTGCAAGCGTTGTACAAAACAGAAATTAAATTGTTTGATTTGTAATTGAAATAGAAACCAAGCAAGACATGCCTTTGGTGGGGTACTTTACATGGGTATTTAAGTTTAGGTAGTGGTTCATGCAGACTTCCTTCAACTTCTAAGAACTGTAATTATTATTGCCTCAGTTGATAATTTACTGACTTCAGAAGGATGTAAGGCTAAATGTCGAGCAAACATTTCATCTCGAGATTCTGTGCATGCAAAGGAAGCTCAAAGTGTTAGTGCATATCTGCGTCATTGGTGTCAGGGTGCTACTTCACTCAGCGCTTTACCTGTTAACTGTGAGAGAAACCTGCTTTTATGTTACAATGTGGACTACATGAGAATAATTTCCATTGTTACTTTTTTGACACGTCGGGTGGATGTCACATATCTTTTACTCTCTTGCAAAGGCGAACATTCAAGTTTACTCCCTTGAAATTGCATCAACTCTCAAAGTTTAAAAATAGAGAGTAAAATACTCCCACCTCAAAATCTCATCTGGAGCACTGCGCAAGCCTCAGTGACAAGACCATGGCTTGGAGTTGGGGATTTAGGGATCCTCCTCATACATGCATTTCTTGGTGGGGCAGCACCTGGCCCCCATGATCACCCTCCCTTCACATTAAGGCAACCTCATCAAAGTCCACCATACATATCTGTACAAATATACAAAGCTGTCCATAGTGATTAACTACAAGAAATAGGGGTAAGAACATATTTAAAATAACTTTTCTGAATATGGATAAAGAAAGTGGTCTCATAAGACCATATACCTTTTGTAAGACATGCAGGCCTGAGAAACACCATTACCCCTGCAATGTTAGGTCTGTGCGCCTATTGACAATGTCATCCAATAGCTGCAAGCAATGGGTCTGCACACATGACTCAAAGAGAACCTGAGCGGAATCAGAGGACTCACCAGAGATACTCCTGTATAAGAGTTGCACTAGCCAAATGCCAGGACGGGAGCTTACAGAGGTGGGTAATGGCATCACGAGCAGGGAAGGTCACTGTTGGTTCTGAATGCAATAGCACATTATGGGACCCTGCAGCCAGAGATGAATGGAACAAACCTTACAGGTGAGTCAGAGGATTCCCAACAAAAGATCCTGCTGAAGAAAAGCATTGAAGATATTCTCATGATGGGCCTGAAAAGTGGAGGCGTTGTAACAGCAGCCTGGACAGTCGCAAATTGACAGCCAGGGAAGCAAGGTCTACAGCAGAAGATGCCTAGTTGAGGCCAGGGAGAGCCCCTGGAGAAGGGCAAGCAGTTGAACGGCAACATAGCAATGGTAGATCAGCGATCCAGCAATGGTTACCATTTGGCTCAAAGGTCATCGGTTGCAGTTCAGAAGAAGTGTATCAGGATAAGATGTGGAGAGCTTCACACCAGAAGGACGGCACCAGTGTACCGATACACAGATGTATCTTCAAGTGAAGAGTCTAGTAGAGGTGACAGCCATGTTGCAACAATAGGTCGATGCAGTAGACAGTTCCAAAGGTCTAGAACTTGCATCCACTGGATCATAGGAAAGGAGCACGGGACACTGCTTCTTCTGGTCAGTAGAGAGGCAGAGTTTCACAGTCGGATTTCAGAAGACCCAAAAGATGTTGCAGGGCTCGCAAAATCTACTAGCCCACTCGCATTGATGAGCATATTTTATGAAGGGTGAGTATTGTTTGCATGGCACTCGACCTTGTTGGGGAGAGATGTATGAAACCTTTATTTGACCTTTATTGCAAACAAGCTTTGTTTACAGTAAAGGGCAACAACAACAAAAAATTCACTCTCCATGGTTGGCAAAATAGCACCAAATATGAAGTGCGTTTATGTTGACATGCGCCATTTCACAGAAAGCACTGGTCAATATTTTGTCACCCATCACCATGGGGCAAGTGCATTTCTCTTAGATCGAGTATGTTAACCAAAGAACTCGCCCTGCAGGTGTAGTGGGATTTTTAAGAATTTGCAAAGCGTGTGTTTGAGCAGATCTCTCATAGTTGTCCACTGGTAAGTCGCTTAGATTTGTTAGGAACAAATAACAGCAAAAGGCAAAGGTCCTGGTACAGAATATTATATTCAGCGCTAAACCGCAGGAGAAAAAAGGGAAATCCTAAACATCAATCATGCACACATGCATCATTCAAACTCTGAGTGCCAGTCAAACACTGCTAGCCACAACGTAAACATACAGGGGCATTCACCCAGGCCAATTTTGGGGATGTTACCAGAGTAATCCCAGACAGCAGATCCTTGCATTTACACCCAGGCAACTGTTATAATGTTGCCTACAGTAGCTACAATAATGGCTGTTCATGTATAGAGAAGTTACTTAGGATTCACAATCTTTATTTTGTGAGGCAGTTCCCAAATCCAACTTGATAACAGCATCCCCAGTCAACCGGCACAAAGCCATTTAAGAGCAGCCTTATTGTTCTCTGCACATGAAAAAAATGCATTGTTCACTACTAATATATACAACTCTTTTTAAGGGTTTGATAATACTGTATCACTCAGGTTCAACATGTTGATCCTGTGATCGGTTACATGCTATGACAATCATATCCAATATTAATTGTGCATGCATACACAGCATTAAGGCGACTTTTTTCCAATTATCTATTTCGCAGTCCAACCTCATGAATTCCCACAGCCATTCAGCAACCCCATAGAGTTCAAGCCTTTTTTTCATTAACGCATTACTGTACGGTGTAAGGCACAACATGCCAGTAGGTTTTTCCCATCTGGCTATACTGTGGAATTACAGTGCTCACAGACGACATATACCTCACCCTTTTACTTGTCCATATACTAGTCGTGTTGTATTCTGAGGCGCAAAGTCCAGTTTGGCAGGCAGAACGCATTTGATTAAGCAATGCCCTTTGGACATAACAGTACTCAAGGGGTGTTGGCTTTCTCTTAACTCTATAGTGGTTTCATGGGTGGAGAGGGCATGGTACACTTGGGCGGCAAGCACACATGCTCAGCTTTAATATGCATATGCCAGCATACTGTATACTAGTATAGTCATGTGTTTAGTGCTAATTACTAATGGCAATGGGAGGGCCCTTTTTCATTTACTGCTTGACCCCCAAACGTACACATTGAATGGGGAGGACTGATGAGAGCTGTAATTAGGAGCATGTTGTGACCTGCAGGCAACATTTTCAAAATGTACTTCCCCCGGCTTCGGTATAGGCACATTAGGCCCACATACATATTAACTGTCACAGGATAACTCAAAAATGCAAAGGACCGTCATAGGTTTTCATTGAACGATAGTAAAAATTCTCATGGTGGGACTTTCTCCAGTTGCAGCTCGCCAAACTAGTGGTCCCCTGACCTCCTGTGGGCTGCCTAAACCAGGCTTCCTTGACTCCCAGTGTGATGTGTAGACAAGAATTCGGCTACACCTACTGTCTAGTTGTAAGCCTAAGCTCCAGGTGAGGTTCCAAAGGTTAATGCCTTCTGCACCTTACTCCCTCCCGGACTTCTTAAGGGTTCCCTGATCTCCCAGGGCCTTATATGAAAGGTTTAAAATGGTGCCTGTATCAGATGCTCTCCCTCTTTCACTCATCCTCTCACTCCCAATCACTCCTCTC
Source organism: Ambystoma mexicanum (assembly GCF_040938575.1). Taxonomy (NCBI): domain Eukaryota; kingdom Metazoa; phylum Chordata; class Amphibia; order Caudata; family Ambystomatidae; genus Ambystoma; species Ambystoma mexicanum. The sequence continues at coordinate 1,340,164,525 of NC_090923.1, read as the reverse complement.
CCAGATCTCATCTTTCCCTCTCTTCCTGTCTCCTTCCTTCTCTCCACCTCTTCACACTCCCACTGCTCTTCCCTGGTCCCTTGTTGCTCTCTCCGATCTCTTTACCCTCTTTCCTTACGTCACCTTTCCCTTTCTCCTATCCATCCCGCTCTGATCTTCTCACACTCTCCTCGATTACTCCTTTCCTCGTTTTCTCTCCCACCCTCCCTCAACTACTCCCTTCTCTCTCCAACCTCCCCATCTACACACACACTCTCACCTCCTTCCCTCCTGCAGCAACCACTCACTCCTTTCTTCGACTTATCCTCTATCTAGACTACTCTCACCTTCCCCCTCTTAGTCCCTCTTCTCTCTAACCCCTTTACCCCAACACACACTCTCAGTCACAGTCATTGTTGTTCTGTTGGTACCACTCACTCCCACTCAACCCCCTACCTGAACAACCTTCCAACACTGCCACAAACTCCTTAGCACTCCGCTCCACTTTCCTCACTCCTCCTGGTCTGCGCCTCCACACCTCCTGACCTCCCCCAAACACCTTCTCCTCCACCCCCCCCCACCTTTTGGAGCTGTTTGTCCGTGGAGTTGTACGGCTTTGATTGCTGCCGGTGAATGCAACTACCAGTTCAGTCGGTGTGTTAGTTGATGGACCAGGTGGAGAATGACACTACTAACCCAGAATACATAAAAGAGAAGAGAATAGCCCTGCTCCGAATTCCAAGGGTCCGCTGGCGAAGAAAACAATCCAGGGTGTACTAAAAGAACAGTTGTGTACCACAGGGATTTTTACTTTACCCAAGCCATCAGGAGTAATTTAACTTGCACTGGACCTAGAATCATTGAACACATTCATTAGTTGGCAGAATTTCAAAACGAAACAACTAGGTGCCGGAATCTCAGGAGTACAGAGCTCTCACACCAGTCCTGCAGACACACAAGTCAGATTGGAGTTAGTGTATAGAGCCAAAGATCTTATAAGAGGGCCAGCTGTCACTTCAGGTGATACTCATAAGGGCTGGGGTGTATACAACGTAGCACATTTCTCAGGAAATGTTAATTTGTCCCAAAGTCTTCAACCAGATATGCATGCATGAGGTCTGGCTCACCTGCAGTGAGCGTACTTGCTTCTCCCTCAAAGCATCCTGTTCTTGCTATTCACAATGGAGGGGATGGGGCACAGATGCCCTAAATATAGCTCGGCCACAGAGGATGTTCTACAACTTTCCCCCCAATTCCACTCATAAAAAAGAGTCATCATCAAGATTGCACACGAAAGGTTAGAGATCATTCTGATGAATATAATTGGTGCCTACAGGGCCCACTTCACTCTTCTTCAAGCTGGTTGGGCAGCCACCTTCAGGACGTTCCCCTCTTGTTCCATTTCCCCTCGAAGGGTGGGTGCCCTTACCATTTCCCAAATGTCAATAATTGATTTGGAAGTTGAACAGCAGTTCTTATAGCAACAGGACCTTTTTAGAGAACTATCCTTCGCCATGCAAACCATTTCAAATACAATTCGTACGTCAGATGTATGATAGATATTAGAGCAAAAACAAAGAGGTAATGGCTGGAAGTTTAGACTGAATCTTAACCACTGGCATTGCTCGGGGCAACCCTTCAGACCATTGTTCTTCGCCTGCCAAGCCATTACAGAAGGGGAAAGACCATATGCAAATCAGGCTTGGTCCCACCCCAGAAGGGGCAGTCCAGCCCGAACTGCTAGGTCACATCCCTTCTGCACGAGACCACAAGCATCCCCAAACATGTTTCAGCCTTGTTGGGCCTCATCAGTGAGGAGTAGCTTGGGTCTCTAGGCCCAGCAGGCACGGGACCCACGTCTGGGCATACCCGTCCCACTCGGGGTGACAAAGCAAAAACAAAGAGGTGATGGCTGGAAGGTTTAGTCTGAATCTTAACCACTGGCATTGCTCGGGGCAACCCTCCAGACCATCGTTCTTTGCCTGCCAAACCATTACAGAAGGGGAAAGACCATATGCAAATCAAGCTTGGTCCCACCCCAGAAAGGGGCAGTCCAGCCCGAACTGCTAGGTCACATCCCTTCTGCACGAGACCACAAGCATCCCCAAACATGTTTCGGCCTTGTTGGTTTCAGTTTTTTTTTTGTTTCAGTTTGTCTCCCTATGTGAGAGAGGGTATGCCCAGACGTGGGTCCCTTGCTCGCTGCGCCATAGGGAACCAAGCTGCACCTCACTGAGGAGACCCAACAAGGCCAAAACATGTCTGGGGTTGCTTGTGTTTCCGTGCAGAGGGGACCTGGCCTAGCAGTTCGGGCAGTGCTGCTCCCATTGGTGGCAGTACCTCACTGATTTGCATATGGCTGGACCCCTTTTGCAATGGCGCAGACGGGCTAAAAAACGGTGGTGTGGAAGGTTGCCCAGAGCAACGCCAGTGGTCCAGATTAATTCAAAACCTTCCACCCATCACTTTTTTGGTTTCTGATAGATATTAGAGACATTTTCACTCCTGGTACTCAAAAAGGGAAATCTCTCGCCAATTGTGACACTCTCAATATCCTTCAGGAAGGGGTCAAACTGATGTTCGCTTGCTCCTGCCTCAGATCACAGTTGGCAGCCGTAAAGGCATTTAGGGAGCTTTGGATGGGAGCATCAGAGTTTACCAGCTAGTCAGTGGGTTCCTTTAGAGCTCCATTATCTTGCAACCCTCTTCTAGGAGGTTGATTCCAACTTGGGACCTACCGTACAGTCCCCCGGACAGTTCCTTCTCCCCTTTTACACACTTTAACAACATGGATATTAAATTCTTGACCATGAAAATAGTATTCTTGAAGTGCATCACTTTAGAAATGGGGGGAGCAACGGCTGCACTCCTTAGATGTGAGAAGAGCCTTTCTTGAACATGTGTCAAGAACTACACAAAGACGTCACACACAGAGCCCAGCTGTTACCTTTGGGGCTGCAACCAAGGACCACATAACATCAAATGGAGTCAATAAACAGAAGAGTGTGCAACACCATAACATTATGCTACATCTCTTCAAGGCTGAGGGAACCTGCTGACATCCAGGGCAGATCAACAAGAGGTGTAGCCACCACTTGGGTTGAATCACAAGGTGTTCTGTTTGTAGGAGATTTGTAGAGCAGTCAGATGGGCAAGCCCCTGACTATCGTAAACTATTACAGTTTACAAGTGGAGGAGCAGGAGTCTAAGACTCTTGCCCTGGAAGTTCTGAAGGTCGCCACATTATAATGGCACAGATTCCCCATGATTTGCATTATACCAAGTATGGGTGGTTGTTTTTGAGACACCTTTTAGGGTCTTAAGACAATCCTGTGGCATTCGGTATGACCATGGTGGTAATGCCTAAATTACTTACCAGAAATCTTCATCACCCCTAGTCCAACTCTCCTTTGTCACAGAACTGTGACACACATCCCCAACCCAGTATGGCCAGGATTATTCTTGGACAACTTGGAAAAAATATGAGGGGAGCCATGGTTAGGGGAGAGAGAGGTTTATGTCCTCTAGACACAAGGGGTGAAGAAACACATTTGGGGACATAATATTGGATAGTCGCTCCTCCTTTCTGGTGGGTGCATCCCACTCTAACCTTATTACCGTGACAAGGAAAGTAAGGACTAGAAGAAAAGAATATTACCAGTAAGTATTCTAGGCATTCCAGCAAGATTGATTACCAAATAATGCAGTCAAGTCAAAACTATCTTGACTACAGATGTTGCACCATCTTTCCACCAAGATCTCACTTAATTGGTTTCTAAGAAAGACTTATTTACCCTACATAAGATATGTAAACCATGTGCAGCTTACCTCTCACCCTCTGTTAGATCGGTCCTCAAGGCAATTCAATGTTGCTTGTTCTCTCTTTTTGGTGAATCTCCCTTGCCAATGCCAACATCGCCTTACAGGGTGCGAACACTGTGCAAAGCGCAGAGCATAATAAACATGAATCAATAACAACTAGAAGAAGGGATCTTTTGGATTCTGTGCCTCAGTCATGCTTTTCATCTGCGTCTTCCTCTTCGAGCTCCTCTAGCACTTCTGAGGACAGCTACCCTGTCCTGGATAAGGGGGGGGGGATGGATGAGGTGCTGCAACAGGTGGTGAATCATATAGGATTCATCTCGGAGAAGATACTTGCGACCTCTGGGGACCCTAAGGTCAGGCAGTTTAAGAAATCTCTGAAGCTGGCGTTGCTTCTTTTTTCTGAGATCAAGGACAAGGTGTTATTTGCATAGAGAGCCCCAGGGTGCATCTTACTTACCCGCTTTATGGACAAATTGTGGCAGTTGAGAGGAGAGGAATGTTCATTGCCTGGAACTGTGCAGATTTATCAGAAGCTGGCCGATTCAGTAGAGATGTCATCTGTGGTAGCTAAATTGGCAGCTGCACGTGATCTGGTTGATCGGAAGGCTGTTGTGGTCTTATGCTGGGGCCTGTTTGGCTTTGAGGCCCAGTGCATGTGTGTCCTATGCTGTCCAGACAGTCTTGTGGGGTTTCAGAAGCTAGCCAGGCCAATTGTGAAAAATGCTCATAGCCTATATTGGGGGACATGTGCCAGGAGGTGACACTTGACGGACCTGGCATTTGATGCGGTCCAAGCTGCGACTATGGCAGTGATGGTTTCTAAACAACGTCATCTGCATATCAGGAATTGGCACTCTGATGGGTATCAGTAGTAGGTGGCTTTGAAGCTGCCTATGAAGGAGCTAAACGGTTAGGTTACTTGGAGGGCAAGGTGCATAAGGCTTTTAAGGCAGAAAAGCACGCAGGCAAGCTTTAGACCCTGGCACACATCGTTTTGCAAAACTGACAAACCATTGGATTCCTCTAGAACTAGGAGTAGGCATAGGTTTAAGGAGAGGTTTGATTGAAATTCTAACAAGTTCTGTATGACGAGGAGTGAATGGAGGTGTTGGTCACCCAATGGGGCAAGTGAGCAGCGTGGCTAGGATACAGGATATAATTCTTGACTACCGTTCCACCCCCTTCAATCAGGGCCCATTATCACTCGCCGGCCACTGGGCAGGCTCAAGCGGTTAGCCCTTCATAAAGGGGTGCAGGAGTTGTTTGACAAGAATGCTGTTCAGAGGGTGCCCAAGGACTGTGCTATGTAATGTTATATGTTTTTATAAATCAAGCGGTCGCCTAGGACATCATGGTTAAAGATTCAACCGGATTAGGTCTGCCTAAAACAGATCCGTTTTCCATTGGCATCGGAATTGAAAGTGGTCTTCGGTAGTTCGAACGGAAAGGAGAAGAGCATTCTATAATTTGGCTGCTACAATGGAAAACGAGTAGCCACCCATCCAGGTAAGTCAGCATCGAGGAACCACAAGAAGCCGAGCATCAGACGAGCAGAGGGATCGGCTAGGCACATACGGATGAAACTTCTCCTATAGATACTCCACTCCCAGTCCGTGTGGGTTGGGGATTCTATTCCATTATCTTTCAAGTACCCAAGGAATTAGGCTAGTTCTGAATGCTAGCAGACTTAAGAAATCTCAACCGGTTTATGGCTAGACTACCATTCTAGATGGAGACACTGCAAAGAAACATTGCCATGATGGGAAAGGAGAAATTGGCGTCCTGGCCTACATCACCCGTCAAGAAGCCTAGTTTCGTATTCCAATCAGGGGGTTTAATCAGCAGTTCATGAGGTTTGGAGAAGAGAGGCATCACTTCAAGTTCAGGGTTCTACCATTTCGATTGAGGACAGCCATAAGGGTGTTCACCAATGCGTTGGCTCCAATGGTGGTCTCTCTTCACCTGGAGGGGTTGCAGTCTGTCCCATTGCTGTGCAATTTGCTGGTTAAATTATCATTGAGGGTACAGATGGAGGTGTTTTTGTGTTCTAAGTGCTCTTTCTTGGAGTGGACCAATTGGGAGAAGTTCAAAGTGATTTCCAGGGCTGTGGTGCACTTTGCGCACAGGGTGCTGGGGGTGTAGAGCATTGATCGGGAAGGACAATTCAACAGCAGTAACCTAAGTAAATAGGCAAGGGTGCACTCGTTCTAGGTCGCTGGAAAAGTTGACAAAGATCCTGGGTAGTGAGCCAAGTTGCATCTTAATTGCATCAAGGAATTTCCATCCTCCCAGGAGATGATGCTTTGGCCAATGATTTTCTGTTGGATTGGTGCACAATTGTTTTTTTCTGGACCTAGATGGCTTTGCTACTCTGGAAAATGCCAAGCACCCTTTGCTCTGCTTCAGGTGACAATTGTGCAGGGGGATGGTGTCCCGGTATGCATTTCCCTCCCGTTCCACTGCTGCCAGGAGTACTGACAGGAACAGCAGAGTGGAGTTGATTTGGTGGTGCACTATTACATATTTTATGTGTTTGGGAGTAGGTAGGGGGTTGGCAGGGTGAGGTGGGTTAGATAGCCTGTAGGGGAGATCCATTAAAAAAAATAAAAAAAAGAATTCGACCAAAACGACCACTGGAAAAAATGCATGATTAATGTGCAAATGAGGAAAGTGATCTTGATGCAAACACGTACAACCCTCGAGTGCAATGGTCATTTTAGAAGTTGAGAAGAGATGGTGGCAGCATTTGGGCCTAACTAGTGGTGCACTCCCTTTAACAATGCAGGAGGCTGGCAGCGCTTAACTATTTTTGTGTCTTGGTGCAAGAGTAATGGAACGTGGTTGCGGATGTATAGCATTTTGCGTGTGCTCTAGCTCCTGTTAGACAGATTCAACAAGGGGCTAGCTTTCATACTTTGCAGGCGCAGTGGTCGGGTGCGAAGGAATTCGTGGACCCCAAGGGAGTGGTGGGAATCTGGAGGGACATCTGTGGCAAAACGTTGCTCTCTCTTTCTTCTCGTCGCTGGACTATTCAGGTGCTCTGCCTTGGAACATCCCACCTGTGTTGAAGTTGCTTAAGGGTCAGCCTGTAAGCCAGTAGAGGAGATTGATGTGAAGTTGCTGACGCTAAAACAGCATTTTGCTTGCTATTTCGTCTGCCCGCCGGTTTGGTGAGAGTGGGGCTCTACTCTCTAGGGTGCCTTTCCTGGATGTTCTGTAGGAGGCTGTCTATTTCACAGTGACCCTATGTTTCTCGCTAATATGGCTTCTAAGGTCCAGAGATGACAGGCTATTGTACTTTTGACATTTCATCCAGAACCTTCCTCTTCAAGGAGATACGTTGGATGTCATGAGGGCAGTGCTTATGTACATTGGGGGAACAGCAGCCTTTCGGGAAGCGGACACCTTGTTTGTGGCATCTGGATCCTCACGGGCAAGCAGGAAGGCCTCAATGATCTCCATTGGATGGTGCTTTCCGACAGTCATTTACATAGCTTAGAAAGCGGCAGTGGTTCCACTGCCAGCATGGCAGTCACTAAGGGGATGACGGGGAAGAAACCACTTCATGCCTCGCGCTTGCAGGGGCCCCCATTGCCCCCCCATACCCCTTGCCAGCAATGTAAGCAATCCTAGATCAGGTCATGCAATTTATCACAGGGAAGCAGGATCACATACAACAATGGCAGAGTGCATTATTTAACACCTTCCTCTTAACGTATGCTTGCTTTAGCAAACACGGTACATGGGGGGCTTCCTCACACCATCAGACTGATATCCACTGCCTTGACCATTAACACCACTTATTAATATCATTATTAGGTTTTTATACTGCGCCAACTCACCACGGTCATATTATCAAAGCGCCTAACCACTCTCCAGCAGCATCATGGCTGGGTGCAGGCTGTTGGCAAAATGAGCGTGAATGCAACTCCCATTTTGCCCCTTTCTCTGCTGTGCGCAGCACAGAGATCACCAGCCTGCGACATGGACTCTCTGAAGCTTCCTTGAACGATCAACATGCTTACTGCATGATCTGTGTTCATATTCCCGTCTGTGACACATCCACCACCACCTCAACTGCCTTCTAAGGTTTTCATGAGGAAGCATGCCCAGAGGATGTTTTTTGAAGGTATTACTTATGTGGTTCATGGCCATCAGATGGATTGGAGGGCAGAAGTGGACGACAGTAGTGAGTCCAGACGTTAAATTGAATAGAGGGCACATACAGTTGCAGATAACATTAACAAAGAATGCACTATATATAACAATGTATAGATTGGAACCAAAATCAGAATACCAATGCAGTCATAACCCAGTCTCATTCAGCTTCAGACAAGCCAGTATAAAATGAAATTCACACACAACTCACGAAAGTAAAGAAACACATGGATATGACTTGTATACAGGCATGTCTACCGCTGAACAAGAGTCACAGTAGTCACACTTAAAGTGACACTTATTGAAGACTATGACATTCTGAGCCTATTCTGGTTTTATTGATGTCAACATTTAGGAATTTATGATAATCCATTACTTATAAAGCGTTTTCCCCAAAGCACTTTACATATAACATTTATATAAAGTTACTATTACAGGGCAACCAAAGTTAATACTCATTTGACAACCTCAGAAGGATGAAAGGAGGAGAAGTCCTTGCAAGGATTTAAACCTGTAGCCTGAGGATCACACACTGATACCAGCAGTAAGCACCTAACCGGCTGAGCTATCTTAGTAGTTATTTCGCCAAACATGGGCATATCAGAGCATTTGGTAAGGCACTAGCTCTGGGGGTTACATTTCTTGATAACATAGCAGTTATTATTGTAGTACTTAGAAGTAGATGGAGTATGCCGAAACCCAATAGTAAACACAATAATAAAAGTATTATATTTTGTGTTAAAAGGGACTGGAGCGGACAGAAGATGGCGGGGGATAGATATCATAATAAATGTTTCTTTTCAGCTGCAAAGTTGATTAAATAGCATACTGTGTCGCAATTGGATAGATCAGTGAGTAAAAAGCTCAGCGCTGACATGTGCCAGCCTGAACTTTCCAAGTTCATATTTCAGCTGGCCTGAATCAGCCCTTCATCATTCCAAGATCAATAAAATTGAGTACCATTACATTTCGTAGTTATAACACCTATTTCTACAGCCCATAGGAGCGGGAGTCACCACACATGAAGAGCTCTAAGAAAAATATGATTATAATAGCAACTATTCTACTTGTAGAAGAGAAAAACTGAGCTACACTAACATCAAAACTGGGAGTATTTTTGCTAAAATGATTGCCTGATAAACATAAAGCAATCAAATAGACTCTAAATGGGATGCTCTAGGACCCCCAGTCTGCCTGGCCTACATAGACAAACACTACCTCCAGCTGTACCTTTTTCAAATATAGCACATTAGATAAAGCCAAAACACCTTTGAAAAAAGGAAGGCATATGGCAGGGGGTGCTGTGATGGAACATTTCATTTGACTAAAGTGTACAAAATAAGCTCATTGTTCACAACCCTAAATACTGGTGGAAGATGACATATGTTAGGTGACCATATGATCTTTGCGTGATTTCAATGTGTTTACTCTCTAGATGTACCCTACAAATATTTTTGATGGTAAGTACAATGGACCAACTGCAAGAGGTCAGCTGCATCGAGAGGACTTCATCAATGATGCCCGCCACATAACTCAAAGGAGGAGTTTTTGCGTTTTCTATTCTATGTTTCAATGGTGCAGAGAAAAAATAATATGGGCGCCTCACCACATGTTTTGCCCAGGACTCAGCATGGATGCCGGAGAAGGTTTAGGGAGGTCGGCCAGGGGCATGGCAACCTCCTGGGCAGATGCTTAAAGAATCTCTGTGCAGGATATCTAGAGGGCAGCTAAATCGGCTGACCCAAACAAGTTCATCAAACATTATCGACTGAATATGGCCAGTCAGGCAGTCTGTGCTTTTGATACCAGTGTTCTGAGTTTTGACACGCAAGGAGGGTGTCAGTGGTCTATCCAAGTTGTTGATGGGGTGTGTAAGAGCTTACATTGTGTTTTATGTGACGTTTCAAAGATCCTATCATCACTATATTTAATATTCCTGAAAGGTAAGTAGTGGGGAGAGGAAGAGGGGCATGGAGGTAACGATTAGATTATTTACCAATAATCTTCATTACTCCTGCTCTTCTTTGTCACAGTACTTATGTCCCAAATCACCCACCAAGGAGCAGGATGGTGGGGTGCATGGCCCTATGTGGAAAAAAAAAAGAGTTAACTGTGGATTGTGAGTAGAGAGAGCTTTTATACCTTCAGGTGAAGGAGCAGAACACACTGATTGGCAGAACTGGAAATAGGAAATAATTACTCTAGGATCCCATTAAGGCTAGCTAAGTGGGCACAATTGGGGAGGTCTAGGGATAGGGATAGAGCCATGCTAGACAAGTGACAGGCTTGCAAAAAGTGTAAAAACACCACAAGACTAAAATAACTGATAATTCCTATGTAAACCATGCGGCTGTAGTGTGCTAAGAGTTCAGAAAATTAATTGGTATTAAGTCGTAGGTGGTTTATTCAGAAACGTAATTTAATATAAATAGTGCCTGAAAACATAATCTGTATTGGTGCATTAGCACATGATCTTAGTATCATTTATTTATTTATTTATTGCATTTGTATAGCGCACCTAACCCTCAGGCATCTTGGCGCTTGTACTTAAGAATGTGGTTACAAATAATACTTAGTTATACAGGTCAGATAGGTAGTTATACAGTACAGTGATACAAAACAGTTGCAAGGTAAGGTAATGTCTTTGTGCAAAGATGAGTAACCTAGTTATAAGTAGGTGAATAGCCGACGCATACAATCGGTCCGAACACAGTCCTTTTCAAGGCTAATAAATGCAAAAGTGAGTCGCATATCTAATAATTATTTTTATATATGTACACATTCTAATCACATATGTCAAATTGAAAGTGAGTACAAAAAAAAAGTTATAAAACAAATTTGAGTCCCACATTTCATCATCTCTATCACTGTAATCATTAAATTCATGATAAGGTACCAATGTGTTGTCACTCTCTATAATTCATATACATTGCATATTGGAAGAGTTTTTACTGTGTCTAAAATAAGGTACCTAATAGTGACTCTCCAATATGCTGTATTTTCAATTCATTTATTAATGTGTCAATTTGCGTCCTATAATTGTGCCTCACAAATCTCAATATCTTAGTAAAAATGAATATTCACAGATAAAGAATTTGGTGATTACTACTGCTGGCTATTCATACTGATAGATCTTATTCGATATCTCCGAGTGCTTGTTTGTGTTAAGATAAAGATTAATCTGGTTATATGACTCAGGTTAACCTTTATTACAAATGCAACCATGATCTGCATTATGCTTACCAGTCCTTTGTGGCATCCAAATTAAATGGCAAGCTCCTTCACTTGCATGCAAATATTATGGGTTTCAAAGTGGATGTATCTTTATATATAAAGCTGAATGTATATATGCGTGTATGTTTGTCCGGCTATACAAACCCACACTGTTGAACCAACTGCTACCAAATTTTGCATGGATTCCACATTTGTTTGGGGCAAGATTGTAGTATATGGTTGAATGCTAAAAATTCACTGCGTAGACACCTGATGCTCACCACGATTCACTACAGTAGTTAATAGAAGGAGGTAAAATTTGGAAAAGTGAAGCAAAATGTTCGATGTGTTGGTTATTCCTTTGAAATGTATTACTACTTTATACAGTTCGAAAGTGTTTATTAAAGCATTTTTAAAGTGAATTTAAAAAAAAACAATTTTAAATGTGTTTTTATCACGCCACTGCAGATATGGAAAATGACAAGGTTACGGTTCACTTAAGTTCATTCACAAGAAGAGACCACAAGCAATCAATCTTTCTTGGACATTTTCTCAAATGTGCTGAAGCCATTGAGTGACAAACATGCCGCACAAAATACGAACATCACCTGGAAAAGCTCCATCTGATGCAAAGCGAAAATCAATATCAAGAGCTTCTAGAACACAACAACAAACAGCAGCACGCCTTGCCGACCAGCGAACAAGAGCAACTTTCTTCAGGGCAAATGAGATGCCAGAGCAAACTGAAGCAAAACTTGCTGACATGAGGACAAGAGCAACAACCTTCAGGGCACATGAGACACCAGAGCAAACTGAAGCAGGACTCGCCGACAAGAGGACAAGAGCAACATCCTCCAGGGCACATGAGACAACACTCAATCAGGACACGGGCAACACCGGGTACCCAAGCTAGTTCTGTAATATAAGGGTAATGTTTGAATATGGGTAGATCAATATGAGTCAATTATAATCATATGTATGGTATCAACTTAAACTTATAATTATAAAATCACTGTATGTGTTACTTATGAGTAAGAAATGGCTCGCATACTTACTTTCTTTCTTGTGACCCTTGACATCCGTTATTGATATACATATGGTGTATAATCTCTACGAAACTAATTATGGAGTAACCATTCAAAAAGGATAACTAAATGAGAAGTGTATCAATGTCTTAGTTGCAAATCCCACCCTTGCTGGTTACCTTTTATGTTATTTGTACATATATAAAAAACATTTTTAGAATGTGCACCTATTGTATGTGTCGGCTACTCACACATAACTAGGTTATGATACTAAGATTGATCATGCGCTAATGCACCAACACAGATTATGTTTGCAAGCACTATTTATTTTTTATTTAGTGTGTTATAGTTCACACAGAACGTCACACAATTCCAAAGTTACAAACCTAATTAGAATGCATTTCCATATATTAAATTTGACATTACAATTCAATACACATACACCCTTAGCTCACATATTTAGTTAAAACAACAAATCTGTTTGTGCGCCCACAATATGTGGGTATCAAAATCCCAAATTTCCCAGAGTTAAAATCCCCTTACATTACCATGTGCGGTGCACACTGTACATCATAATAAAAAGAATTCTATTATTCAGATATACATTTTTTTATATATGCCTTGAGTTGCCTTGCTCGGTTTTGTGTTTTTATAAAATTCGAAATCTACAGCAATCTATTTATACAACTAATCTGTTTCTGTGTCCATGTAGTTACCTTAATGTCAGTCAATTGCCCATATATACAATTGCTTAGCCCTTTGTACATTGTGTTTAGTTGCCATCACTTATCGTATGCAACTCTTATTTTTTTTCTCATTTACCATCCATACTGTCTTAAGCGCAATAGTTAGTGATGCCTACCTTCCAGATAGGCAACGGCTCCAAAATATACCCGATTTTATGTGATCAGGGTTATGAACAAACTTCCCCAAATGCAGCAAATAAACGTGTCCCATTGTTAAACAATTCATAACAGGTCTGTTAGTCTCAAGCATATGTTTGACTCTGCATAATCTACTGGATTCGGTTCCATGTAATAATGTCGCCACAAAACTCTCGCCATGCTGCCGAAAAATTGCCGTTTTTTGTGGCGACATTATTGCATGGAACATGCGGGGGACACCCCTGCAACCACCAAACTTTTTTTTTTTTTTGCCCCTGTCCCCATATATATGGTCACCCAAATAATATCGCCACGACATTTTCCCGGCGATATTATTTACGGCGACCATATATATGGCGATATTATTACCTGATACCCTTGATTCTGGCATTCCTTGCCTTAGACCCTACACTGTAAATGTTGGCAACTGATTCATCCTTAGCAACAATAAAAATCTCCTTAAATGAGAGGGCACTAGAGAGCCCAGCCAAGATGGCTGCGAGCCCGTGAGCTCCTCGACACCTCACAGATCCGGAAGAAAATCCTGCCTTTTACCGCTGAGCTGAGCCCCTTCAAGCGGTGTCTGGGTAGGCAAATGCTCCGCCCGCAACTGGGAGAAGATTGGGACATTTTGGAGGCAATTTCGCATGGGATTCAGTGAAGTCGTTAGAAGCCCATCCGCGTGGAGACTCAGAGACAGCCCTGAACTTGGCGGTGAGCCATGAGACACAGCTGGCATAACCCTGGACCGAGACGCGCACCCAGGCCGGTGCCTGGATTGTCTGCGGCGGTAGAGCTGAGCTGCTGTATAACAATCCCGGGAGAGTTGTGGTCCGACCCGTGGAGCAGGGAGACAAACAGTGGGAAATATTCGGAAGCAGAGGGAGACCGAGGCCTACCGGCACAAAGAAGGGGCACCGGAGCAGATCCTGCAGGGCCCAGTCAACGCAGCGGGACGCACCAGTGGAGCGGCCTCCCAGCAAAGGGTGAAACCTGCTCGGAGTAAGCTGACTGGTATCCACACATCACGCCAGGTGCCCTAGGTCTAGAGCGGACCTGCTGAACAGCGCCCAACCCAGAAGGGAGGCATCCCAAATCCTCCACCTCCCCCACAAACATTGGAGACGCGCCGGCTCCTGTGAGACAGAGGAGGGAGCCAGACAACAACATAGACCGCACTCTGCTGATTCCCCTAGGCAAGGGAGGAGCAACAGAGTTCACCTCGCTGAGAGACGCCATCCCTGGTCACTGGCTGCTGCCTTCGACATAGGAGACCACGGCTGCAGTGCCTGACTGGGAACAAACACAGCGGTGGGGAGGGTCCCTCCCCCATTCTCCGGATGCTGAAGGTCAGATCCCGAGATACTTGCATGCAAACCAAGCAATATTCAGAGACTGCCGGACACCAGAAAAAAGGTGCGGGCCACCTGAGTGGACCAGGCTCGGCCCACCCAAACCATCGTGAGTTACCAGAGGAGTGGAGCGCCAATCAGATCCACCACCATAACCCTGACCACCATCCGCACCAGGCCAAAGGACTGCTGGATGTATACACTAAGTACATGCCTGCCCGGGAGCTCTATCGAGGCCCTGTCACATGCTACTGAGAACCTGCACCTGAAATCTAATCTAATCAGTCCTCCCATACCATAAAAATTGGACACAGGGGAGGTGGGGGGTGAGGGTGGTAGGAGAAATGGAAAGGGAGAAACACAATCTCAACCGACCCCTCATCCTCACTGGGGTACCGAGTACAACAGGCTCCAGCAAATAGACTGTCGCGGCGGACGCACAAAACCACCCACCCCAGAGAACACAGGGCGTAACGTATAAGGGGCGGACCACCCTATACAGCCAGAAGGTGTGCTAGAGTACCAGGAACGCTGCCCAGGCTTTGACGGAGACAGACCATGCCGGGGAGGGGACAGAGGCAGCAAGGGGATCAGTGAACCCGGAACATCATATAAGGGGAATGCTGAGACATGGCCAGGCAGTAACAGAGAGCGAGAGACACGGACTGCAGACCCACTGTGGGTCCATTTGACAGCTGAGTCAATAACAGGAGGCACACAGTGGGGAAGATTAGACTGTCCAGGGATGTCAAGGGGGATATATCAACAGCCGCAGGATCCACAAAATAGCAGCATCTCCCCCCAGGCTGCCAGACAGGATGTCGAAGCTCGGCAAGGGAGGGATACAACAACAGTCTAAGCTACAATTTGACACTCCATCTCACGCTAAGATCCATGGGACCACGGAAGACTTACCTAGTGGAAGCACCCATCCCACAGATCATGACACCTTCGGAGCATTCCGAAGTATTAAGGAAATGTTTAACCAACTGCAGAATAGCATGGAATTGCTGGATGGGAAAATGGACACTCTTACATGTAAAGTGGGTCACATGCAGGTCCGGCTTCATAAACGTGGGGAGAGACTAGATGAAGTGGAAGGAAGAGTTTCGGCAGTCGAAGATTAATCCTCTTCTACGTTAGGGATATGACACAAGTGAGACGACCGCTGAAAGGATTGGCGGATAAGCAAGACAACCTTGAATCCAGATCTAGGAGGAACAACCTGAGGATAATAGGAGTGCCTGAATCCGGGGAGCAGAGAGTCATAGAGCTCATAGTCAAAGAGATACTGAAGGAGGCACTGGGAGCTGAAGAATTTTCAGCGGTATTCATAGTGAAAAGGGCGCACAGGATACCAAGTGGGAAGTGTCCGATACCAGGAGCCCCTCCACATCCCATCATAGCTCGGATGCTGAGCAATCGAGATAGGGACCTCGCCCTCCGTTAAGCAAGGTAAAAAGGACCTTTATCATACAAAGGGGACACTATCAGACTCTTCACAGACTTCTCGGACAAGGTACAAGCCTCCCAAAGAACATACATGGATGTAAAGAAACGTCTACTGGGGAGAGGCATACGGTACACCATGATGTTTCCCTCTAAACTTCGGATAGAACACAAAGTCCAAGTGCTCTTCTTTCACACCCCGGACGAGGCTAATGCCTTTCTGGAACAACTCCCACAGAATCCCAGACAGCAGGGAAATAACAGATAACACCACATACGATTTCACTGGACCCCACCTGTAGACCGCAGGGCGGCATGCTGCGCAAGGAAACTTTTTGTCGGCCTTGGAACAATTACAGAGGTGTGGTGGAGGACTGGGCACCTAGCAGCCCCTCATGCGGAAGCTAAAGTTTGAAGGGGGGGGAGAATGTTGCTGACCTGTTTGTGTTGTCAGCAGGTGGCAGGGGACGGGGGTTGTATTACTGACAGGTTGGGGTTGGCGTTGGCGTTTGGCCGAGGGGGGAAATGAGGGGAAGATTGTAGATGGGGGAGGAATACCAAAGTACAGAAAAGCAAGCAAATGCACCCTCTCCCCCACTCGAATCCCCATCTACCGCCAACACCAGTACACTACATTCACACAAAGACACCACCATCAAGTGTGCTCTTAACAATGCCAGGTCCCTTACGGCCCACACACTTGACATTGCCGATCTTATCATAACTCAAGATCTAGACCTCCTTGCTATTACAGAGACTTAGCTCCATCCAGCATCAGGTCCCCTCCTCTCTCTAGCCATAACTAATGATTACACCATTATCAGATGTGATTGTAATAATAACCAACACAAAGGCGGCGGTGTTGCCTTCATCCACAAAAAATCCATCGACATAAGAATCATACCCACTCAGCAGAACTCTTGTCAGCTAAACTTCTCATTTCACATAACCAAAGTGTCACATTACATCTCATCTACATGCCACCAGGCCCTAGTGACACATTCGCTGATGATATTACCTCTATATGGACTGACAAAACTAAGACAAATTCACAAATCGTACTTCTAGGTGACCTCAACCTGGGTTTCCAAGACCCTAATGACTCAACAGCCACAGAATCTGCCAGTTCACTTACCGACTTGGGCTTCACCCACCACATCCGCGAACCTCACCACGACAAGGGAAGAATTCTTGACTGGTTGGCCGAACCTTAACTGCTCCATCAACTCTGTAGCTAACTCACCTTGCGCCTGGTCTGACCACCACACTATTACATTCAACATCTTATCCAATTACCAACGTTCCAACCTTGACATTGCACCACCCATCTGCACCAGAAACAAAAGAGACTTAACCAAAGGGAATCTCCTCCCCCGCATCATACCCACCCTGAACAAGGTACTATCATCTTGCTCAGACCCCACAGTCTTAGTTGATACTTACAATAAGACCATTCTCAAAGCAATGTATGTCATTGCCCCCATTAAATCTAGGAAAGCTAAACCATGCGCACACCTCAACTCATGGTTCACTCCACAGTTGAAGACATTACAAAATGAACGAGCAAAGCTCTCTGGAAATGTCACCCCTCCCCTACCAACAAGGATAGCCTCATCATAGCCACTCTCAACTATAAAGAAGCTATCTTTTTTGCAAAAAAGGACACGTATAACACGCGTATACTGCTAACGGTCACCGAGGTTGAAAATATCATTAGTAAACTCAAACCGACTAACTGCCAGGGCGACACCCGCCCAGCTACTATCAATAAAAGAGTCCGCCCACGAACTAGCACCCTTTATCACAGTTGTTATAAAGACATCCTTCAGCACAGGCACTGTACCTGGTAACATCAAGGATGCATGGGTTATCCCACTCCTGAAAAGAAATGAGACTCTAACACACACACCAATTATCAACCCATCACAACCGTGCCTTTCCTCCTGAAAATCCTTGACCGTGCAGCATCCGTACAGATACAGGACTACCTGGAGTGTAACAATCTCCTTGGCCTCAGGCAATCTGGCTTCCGTTCCAAGCACGGAACAAAAACTGCCCCCATTGACCTCAAAACACAAATTGAGGATCTTAAAGATAAAGGCAAGATTGCCCTCCTCCTACTACTAGACCTGTCTGCGCGTTCGATTTAGTGAACCACCAAATCTTGTGCCAACACCTCAAAGCGTCTGCACACTTCTCAGATGAGGCCACTACCTGGATCAAGTCATTTCTGGGAAATAGATCCATGAGGATCTTCTCCTCCACTCCCTCTGCTGAATCATCACCTGTATCATGTGTGGTTCCCCAAGGATCCTGTGTGTCACCCACGGTATACAATGTGTTCACAAAACCCCTATTTGATATACTTGACTATCTGGGTGTCACATACACAAATTATGCAGACGACACCCAAATACTCATCCCTATCACGGGTGATCACATTGTGGATTCCATACACTTACACGATGTCTATCAAATCATCCAGGCCTGAATGGCTCAACATGAGCTCTGTCTTAACGACGATAAGACAGAGCTCCTCATCCTAGGTTCACCCAACCGTCTTGGCCATACCTTTAAATCTTTCATCATGGATGCCAACCTTATTAAGGTCTCCAATGACACCAAAACGCTAGGCATATACCTTGACTCTACCCTATCCCTCTCAAAGCAAACCAACGCTGTGATCTCTGCATCTGCCTATACGTGCAAACTAATGACAACGTGTCGCCCTTTCCTCACCACAGCAAACTGCATTATCATAGCCAGAACCTTAATCATGGCAAAATTAGACTACTGTAATGCTCTCTACCTAGAGACCAGTCAACGCAACCTCTGCAAACTCCAGGTTACCCAAAATAATGCCATTAGGGCTGCGCTGAACATCCCCAGAAATCAACACATCTCAGACACTCAGCGCAATCTGTGTTGGCTCTCTGTAGCACAAAGATTTTCTCTCAAATTGCTTGCCCTCACACACAAGTGCCTGGCTGACAAGGCACCACAATACTTGGCCAGTCGGTTCTCGCCTCATACTTCTAGTCACCCACAGAGAACAGCCCAAGTCCACAGCTTATCCATACCCAGATTCAAATTACAGAAATCGGAGGGTGCCAGCTTCCCTGTCCTTGCTTCCAAACTCTGCAACTCTCTGCCCTCCACACTTAGAGCAGAACCCTCCTTCCAGGCCTTCAAGAGCAAAGCCAAATTGTGGCTCATTGCCCAAGATTTACATGACCCGTCACATCAACCTTAACTCTACTCTGGTCTACCTGCACCCACTGTCTCCTGAGCCCCCCTGCAACATCAATCTGCTAACTTTTTTTCTATTTACCCGACCTGCTAGTAATCTGCATTTGTAACTGCACTCAATACTGTCCATGAAAGCTATTCACCTAGAGACTATGGTTTGCAATAAACCTTGCTGTTAATTATGCTCTGTAAATTATTTCTGTAATTACCTGCTTATGTACCTGTACCCTTGTAAATGCTAGCGATTATAACTGTTATTACACAATGTCTATGTAACCTAAGGTATGCGCCCAGATGTTCCGGGCCAGGCGTGCTATACAAATAAAGAAATACAAATACAAATAGAAGGGGTGGGGAGGTATGGCTGGGGAAGCACACAAGAATCGAGAGTCAAGTTATTATGCTGAGCTACGAGATACCTGTCGTAGGGATGGTTCGCACGTTTTTAAATCATGGTCAGGGATGTTGACATGAAGGAGTAACGAGTGGTCACTTAGAAGCATCACATGGAATGTGAGAGGGTTAAACTACCCATCCAAATGCCGTAAAGTACTGCTATACATGCAAAGGCATCAGGTGGGGATAGCGTTCCTACAGGAACCACATCTAACATCGGAGGTAGAATTCAAATTTGGGAAAGACTGGGGATGCCATTGCTATTTCTCCTCCTACTCTTCATATGCCAGAGGGGTGTGCATACTTGTTCATAAAACTGTTGGTCTCCATGGATGTCTGAAAGTACACAGAATCATATAAGGTAACCATATACCCAGGTCAATTATTATGGCCCAAACCAAGACACCAGAGAGGAGCTGGAGTGGACTGATATGCAGTTGGGAAGGCTAACCTAATACCCGTCGAAGTAATCTGGGCAGCCGATTCAACATGGTCGCCAGGCACCCAAGGGGATTAATAAACTTGAGAGCATGTTTCTAACGTGGGAAGTGGGAAATATATGGAGAATCCGAAACCAACCAGTACGTTGATACACATACCTCTCCTCAGTTCACAACTCAGCATCTCAGTTGGATTTCTTCATGATTTCTCACACTGTAATGGGCACAGTGACCGGGGTAGACATTCTTGGGCGCACATTATCAGATCACGCACTGGTGTTACTGGCTGTGGAGCTCGAGGGAAGAGGGAAAGAAAGGGCTCCCTGGGTCTTTAAAAGTGAAGGACTCACGGATGTAATGTTCTGTGAGGGCCTGTCTGGAGCCATAGACCCCTTTTTTGAAGTCAATGAGGGTTCGGTGGAATCCTGTGGGAATGTTTTAAGTGCGTAATGAGGAGTGAATGCATATCAAGGGAATCTAGGATATTGAAACAGATAAGAAAGGAGATGGCCGGTACCGAAGCCAATATAAGGAGCACCCACACCGACACTATCGGAATAGGCCGAATTAAAAAACAATTGCAAAGGATTAAAGAACTGGTGTCTAGAGAAGCCAAATTCCTATCAAGGAAGGCAGCAGTGAGACAGTATGGGGGGAAGGACAGAAGCCGGGCAAGCTGCTCGCAAGGGCTGCGAGGCTAGACAACATCAAGGAAAGATTGTTATCCATAACCGACACCCAGGGGGGTGGAAGAATTTGCAGACAAAGAGATAAAACAAGAATTTGATCGGTTCTACGAACAATTGTACTCTTCCCATTTTCAGGTCTCCCAGCAGGAAGCAAACACATATTTAGACAAGGCAGCCCTGTACTGGTGTAATCAAGAAGAGAGGGAATGGCTGAAACACCCGATATCCCTGGAAGAGGTACAAGGAGCTATTAGGTCCCCTTCTGTCTGGGAAATCCCCCGGACCCGACAGATTCACAGCAGTTTTCTATAAACAATATGCTGGGAAACTTGCCACATATTATTACAGATGTTTCATCTGAGTCTGCAAGACGGCCAGATACCGGAGTCTCTTCCAGAGGCAGTGGTGGTGGTGCTCCTCAAACCGGATAAGACCTTGAATGACTGCTCGTCATATAGACCCATTTCCTTCATCAACATAGATAATAAAATCCTGGCTAAGATATTGGCATCCAGGTTATCACCCCTGATGTAAAGGATGGTAAAGGCAGACCAAGCAGGCTTTATACCGGGGCGCTCCATCTCACAAGGCATACAGAGGATGTTCGGAATGATAGCCGCGGTACAACAAGAGGAACCAATAATAGCTGCCATGCTGCATGCCGCCAAAGCATTTGACTCGGTGGAGTGGCCCTTCCTATTCACAGTACTACGAAGGATTGGGATGGGGCAACTAGTTATCTCAATGGAGTCACTGGTATATTCACTACCAACAGCTAGGATAAGGGTGAATGGCCAATTCACACCAAACAAAGCTTGAGAGAGGCAGACGACAGGGCTGCCGTTTGTCACCACTGCTATTTGCGCTGGAGATAGAACCACTGATGGAACAGATAAGGGAGAGTCACCTGCATAGAGGAATCCAGTTGTATAACCACAGGGTGGTTATTTCTCTTTATGCTGATGAGATGGTGTTGTTTATCACCAACCCCAAGCACAACCTAGATCCTATAATGCGGGTATTTCTCCTGTTAGGCTCACGTTAAACAACTATATCAGTCCTATTTCCATTAACGGGGAAGGTGGACCAATACTCAGATAGATGGGGGTTTCAGTGGCAGATGGACAAAACCCGATACCTAGGAGTCACTATCGCCCGGGACCCAGTACTACTATATAAACAGAACTACCACAAGGTATTGGAACAAGCCAGATCCATGCTGTCCCGGTGGGAGAACTTGCTCCTTAACCTCTATGGTAGAATCACCCTGATTAAGATGGTGCTAGTACCCAGGTTCTTATATATTTTCCTCAACGTCCCGCTGATGCTACCGGGAGAGTATTTCCGTGACCTTCGATCAGTCATACTGAGGTTTATATGGGCGGGAAAACAGGCGAGAATATCATGGGACAAATTGTCAGCACCAATGCATGGAGAAGGCCTAGCAGTGCCAGAGTTTGAAATCTACTATAATGCGGCCCAGGCCGGCTTTCTTCAATACTGGTACGGGAAGCGAGGAGACAGAACACATATAGAGGTGGAGCGGGCGATGGTGGAACCATATTTGCTACGTTCAATTATCCTCACGTCACCTGCTAGAACACCACGAGCAGAGAACATGGTGGAGTTGACCTGTAGGGCGTGGATGTGTATTGAACATGAATCTAAGGGTGACATCTTGTACTCCCCGGAGTTACTGATCATACATACCTCTGGCATTCCTCTCACTAGCGAACAAAGTTATGTTACTCTTATGAAAAGACTACAGATGACTTGTTAAAGGGATCATCTCCCGGGTGGGCAATTCATAACGTTGGAAGAACTCAGAGCAAGAGGGGTACTCAGCACCCTAGATGTGTTTACGTATTATAGACTGAGAGATTCTCTGCGGCATATAGTCCCGACCTTTCCTAAGCAACCAGAGCCGGCTGAAATTCTTAACAACATTATCCAGGGGGGCTACGGTGGCAGAGTGATCTCAATCAAAGGGTGGGACTGACAGCTTCCTCCAGAGAAAAATGGGAACTATCACTGAAGTGCCAAATATCTGTTGAGGCATAGAGGTATTGCTCCAAAGGCACCAGGAAGGTGGCTATTAATTCAAAATGTAAACTAATCCACTTTAAATATCTGCATCAATTGTATTATACACCAAATCAACTCCGGCGAATCTTTCCGGAGACCCCCATAGGCTGTGCAAGATGTCATACTACTACTGCAAACTTTATGCATTCAGCTTGGGAATGTCCTCCAATCTCTGGCTTTTCGGATCAAATCTTTAATGTATTGGGAGAGATAACAGGTGACAGAGTAAAACGGAACCCGCTGATTGCATTGCTGGGATACACAAAGCTCATTACTAAAGGTCTGAGGAAACTGATTGGGCTACTCCTGCTGCTAGCTAAGAGGCGGGTGGCGATGGTGTGGGGGGGGGACTAAATCTCCAACTACGGATCAATGGAGGGCTGATGTTTTATACTGTAATGATATATGATATGATATAGCATTTATAACACGCCTATACACAAGTGTTTCAAGGCGCGACGAGGCAAGGGAGGGGAACAGAGGGAAGACAGAGACAAAGATCTTAATAGGCCAGGTGACATTGACATTGCTCAAGTGCAGGCGAGGGGGGGAAAGGGAAAAGTGCGAGGGGGAAGGGGAAGTGCAGTACATAGGATAAACAGTAAATAATACAATAAATAAGAAATAAATAAGAATAATAAATAAGAAGTGCGGCCAGCTGGTGGCAGGTGCAAAGGTAAGTGTAGACCTCAGGTGTCAGGGGCTGTAGGGATACAGAAACAGCCCCAGAGGGCAAGGGTTGGCACAGGGGCAGTGCAGGTGTGCAACTGGCGGGGAGGGGACATGGGCCCGAGAACAGAGGGTAACCAGGTGACCAGTGCAGTTTCAGTTTCAGCCAGGAGTTCAGCAAGGGAGAGGAGGAAAGAAAGATTCCAGAACCAGAGATGGTTCTCCTCAATTTTCAGGGAGGCTGTTCCAGAGGGAGGCCCCAGTCGAAGAAAGAGATCTACCACCAACGAGGTGCTTGGAGAAGCGACTGACCCTGAGGGAGTTGGGGGTGGATGTGCGAAGAGCTAGGGAAGGAAGATATTTAGGAAGAGAGAGTTGAAGGTATTGAGGCCCCAGTCCCCAGAAGGCCTTGTGGACAATGCAGAGGGTTTTGAACTTAATCCTCGCAGCCACTGGGAGCCAGTGCAGAGATTTCAGTCCTGGAGAGATACGATACCTGGGCTTGAGGCCAAGGACAAGTCTTGCAGTCCTGTTTTGGATGAGTTGCAGAGGGCGGAGAGGAGAGGCAGTCAGATTTAGAAAGAGGTTGTTGCAGTAGTCCAGCCTAAAGAGAACCAGAGCTCTGGAGACAGTGAGCTTCTGGGGGAAGGAGAGGAAAGGAAGAATACCTCTGAGGAGGTGCAGCTGGTAGTGTGACTTCTTAGCGACATCAGAGTTGTGAGGAGAGAAGGAGCGTCTGGAGTCAAAGATGACCCTGAGGTTTTTTGCCTCAAAGGTGGGAGCAGGAAGAGGGCCAAGAGAGGCTGGCCAGAAAGTGAAGCTGAAACAGAATATAGAGTCCTAACAAACAACCAAGCAGGAACGAAAGATATCTGGGGCCCATACATAAACCACCTTATGACGCAGCGGCGGGAGACACAAGACAATACCTCAGCAACATCAGGAAACTAGAATCACAAAGAGGAAAGGGAGCAGTTCCCCGCCAACAACACTCAATCGAATCATACTCACTTGGAAGACGTTGTGCCCATCGACAATACGAATGGCGATGTCAAAGATTGCGAGGTAGTAGCTCAAAAAAGCAATGGGCAGAATGTGCGACTGATATGCTGTACTTGTATTGTGTTAAGGGGTTGGGGTGTTGTTAAGGGCAGCAAACTGCTGGTTATGTTTGAAAATGCCAATAAAGAGTTTAAATAAAAGAGATCTCCTAAAATGTGGAGAAGGGCATTGAACCAAGTACTTCTGTGGTAGAGTATACTTAAAATCAGGGGTCAAGTCCTAAATAAAATGAAAAGTGGGGGGACTCATTAACATGAGCAATGGGATGTGACACCACCAGAAATTAGCATAGCCAGGTGATATATGCACACACGCAACGTGGGAGTGCATGAACGAGTGCCATTTGTGCTGGGACACTGATCTGCCAGTGTGCTGATTCTTTGAGGTACAAATTGAATGACAAGTGCAAGCTTCTTTATTCACCATTTCTTGGATAAAACCTGGTAGGACACGTTTATATTGACTGTTGAATCTACTTCGCCGCTCCCTTATACAGTAATAACAAAATAATCCTTTCCTTTCTGCAGTGGTAACCTAGGCCCCGCCTACTTACCTTATAAAAACTGAAACCCGGCCCAATGGGAAGTGCACGAGCGAATGCTGTTCGGCTGTTCAGCTGACTCAGCTGAGCAGCCGACTGACTCACCGTCACTCCCGCGCCTATTATTTGGCAGTCCCATGTAACTTCACTGATCTTATCGGCTCTACCAATACCAGCGATAAGCACATCATGCTCTCTATATGCTGAAATCAGCTATGCCAAGCGATGCAGTCAGATTATTTGAAAATCAAAATCTTACTCCGAAGCTCAAATCTACGACTGCGGCTCCAGTCATCTAAGAAAAGACCTCACTAAACCTAAAATCAAAGCAAAACGGTCTAAATCAATAACAATCGATATTCGAAATTTTTGCCAGCCGAAATTAACATGTTCAATTATCTTCCCCCCAACCCCCGGAAACAGAATCACTAAGGACCCTTTCACCCCACCCATCAGAGAACCCCATAAATATATGCAATTTAACCGCAAACATTTTCACAGACGCAGAACTTCTCGCCTAACCCTCGGAAATTGGTGCACCATCTACAAATTAAGTAATTCTCCAGAAACAGAGTGCGCTCGCATGTGCGCCGCATGAAATCCCTCTCGTCTGCCAAGCTAAAATAAACAATTGTGCGAACATAAACCTACCCGTTCTCTACTCCCAGGTGGTTCAGAACACCACGAATATGAATCAGAGCTTGGAAAAATCTCAACAAAATAAACTAACTTCTAAATCATGTGCTCAACTTTTAACACAAGTTAACATCCAAATGAATTATTTTCTGAGCCCAAATAAACTTTGCGAACTAGTTCCAGAAACCCAACCAGAATAACTAAATGATCAAGGTCTGACACACTTATCAAACTCACTGATACTCTACCCAGACACCCCAAACGCCTCTTCAATCTCTTCAAATACGTCTTGTGTGTCCTTCGCCAAACCGACCCGCAGACCATCCTTTGCCTTCAATCTGCATCATTCAATATCACTTGAAACAACCCTATCTGCTATTAACAATGGACTATACACTCTAACTAACGTCTATGAAGTTATGAACAGCAAAACTGACACCAACACAAAAACACTCGATCTACTTAATGACAAAATAGATTGGATCGCAAAGCAATCAAACTATGTAAGCAATCCACCTTCCAAGGAAAATAAAACCACACATGACATGATAGAAACAACAGATGCCTCTTACCATAACCACCAAGATACAAACAAAGTAATCAAAATAGACTTGATATCGCAAGAAATGCCGAGAATTGGATCCAACGATGATGTAGAAACAATTATTCCATTGGCTGATGATGATCCCCAAACAATCACCATGGACTCACCTCTAACCCAAGATCAAGGTTTTGAAGTATTTAAAGCAACAAAACAAAAGAGAAAAAAAAAATAAAAAAAATAAAGAGTCCCTATTCAAACCAATATGAAAAAAGCAAAAAAGCCAACAAGTGGAATGAACATAAAAAAAGAGTAAAGCCAAAAACTGTATAGAGGCACTAACAACGCCACTTACAAGCAGGCTACAAGATAGACGACCTACCCTTTAACAGAAAACACCCAGTTCTCAACCGAACATAAATGCAGCCAAGATATCTGATAACATGGCAATTCAAGAGACATCTTGTAAACCTACAGAAATTAAAGAAACTCAGTATAACGACGAAGAAGACCTTGCAAATCTTTCAACCTACTCAATTTTCTCACTGCCAATAGATCAGCTACAAGCAGACACTCTCGACCCACTAAAAGAGATTGTATCCCTCTCTATGCACTATCAAAACATCACTGACAACTTGCAACGATGGAACAAAAAAGAGCTGCTCTGGCGCTACGAGCATGCACTGAATCGAAAGCAGCTAATCACAAATTAGTCAATCCCCTTACTCGACCTCTGAGAGAAACATCACAAAAAGACACCGTCTGAGTATCATATAAGCAGAGAAAGATGTGATAAAAAAGATACCATCACAACTAAGGACCTGACAACAATGCTCACAAATGCGGACAAAAGACAGCCAGTAGCTCAACGTCATGACTCTCTCCATCGCGACGACATAATAAACATAGAAATGCAAGACAGCCAATGAAATGATACGTATCACAACTGGAGGACATTGCTAATTGTCATGGCATGCATAACCAACCTAAAATCAATTTATTCAAATTACATTCAATGCGTACATCTTCAGAGAACTAGAAAAATGGACACAGGACATCTAACAATTCCATCTCTGTTGGTGAAAGGAGCAATATGGGCTGAAAAAGCAGCCTTTGCGCTCCTGGGACGTGCCCCAATGATCACCAGCAACCTGTAACTCTAAGAAAAATCAAGCTCACTCGCAAATAAATGACAAAGAGCACAATACGTCTAGCCCACAAAGAACAAAGCATATTTCGATGGATAACTTGGATCCCCTAATAATCAAACTGCAAAGGAACAAGAGGAAATCTAACACAAGCAGTTTATTTTGATAATCTTAATTTCCCTCCCCAGAAGACATCATAGAACTGGCTGAATAAAGCAATAAAAGAAACTACCCACAACTCGATATTAATGCCAGACAGCCCTTAGACCTCGATCAATAAACATAGACATATGGAATACAAGAGGTTTTAAACATTTAGTCAATTCCACCATCAACTCTCACTTAAAACCTTACAATGTTATCATATTCCAGGAGACGTGGATAATATGGCCACATTTCAATCTCACAATAGTACCTGCAATTAAACAAGCTAAAGGACGACATAGGGCTGGTCTCTTATTTGGCATACAATTAGACCTGAACGCCAGACTAACACCATGGGCGACGCCACATCCATGTATACAGCTCGCGAAACCAATCCTGCTCGATGCCCTAGACCCGATGACTGCAAATATAGCTATATTGAACATCTACTGGCATACCGTCTTAAATAGACAATGAATTCTTTGACCATATAAACAAAATGTTAGATAGGATTGTAAGCGATCCCATCTCCTACATAGTACTGCTAGTAGGTGATCTGAACATCTCTTGCTTTAAGAAAAAGACCGCCCAGCTACAACCTAAAGCCAAGAGATGGCTAGACTTAATGCAAGATAGAAACATGACCATCTTGAACAGAACTTTAGAGGCAGATTGCCCACCTAGACTCACATGGAAAATAAATCACTCTACAGCAATAATTGATTATGCCTTCGTTTCAGCTAAAGCAATACCCTTTATCAACCAGTTCAAAATTGTCCCATCTGACAACAGTGACCATAACATCCTAGCCATTAATTGGCACTATACCCAAGCAACTCTGAAACAGTATTATACTGCCGCATGTGAAATAACAGAACGGGGGAACAAAATTAAATGGACAACATCAAAATTAAATCTTCTATTAGACAAGCTAACAGACAGAAAAACCTCAGGAACTGATAAATCCGACCACACATACACTCAAGCTCTCATGTTCTTTAACAAGATCAATCATCCATCCTCACGCCCAAGCTTTTGACATAAATACTCCTTTGACACAATTATTCAAAAAGCCAAAAGCAAAATGAGATGCGAATTAAGGTCGATAGACCACTCAAACGTAAAAGATCAACAAGAAAAAGCCTCAAACTTGCACACCAGATACAAAAACTTTATTAAAAAAACACAAAGCATTGAATCGAGAAAAATCGAATGAGCAAATTATATCAGCCCTTGCATCGAAAAATAGTGCAAGAATATGGAAATTGCTAAATGAAGCGTCAAACACTGGAACATCATCGCTGCGCCTAATTAGAATACCTGAAGATACACGGGCAAATCATTTTGCTAATCTTTTCGCTGATCCTTCATTCGACCAACACGAGACACCATTTGATCGGACTAGTCCCAACAACTTAGTTTCTTAATTTGGATCAATATGTCGAGATAGTCGAATTGTAAGTTCATCTCGAGCCCCTGGCCCGGATGGGCTTTCAAATGCCACACTAAATGTACATCCCGAAGAATGAGCCGCCGTCCTCTATGAAATATTCAATGAAGTACGCAGAACAGGTAAAATACTGAAAACATGGAGACACTCTATATTGATTCCCATCTTCAAAAAACGCAATTGGAATCTCCCGACCAACTACAGTGAGATTACATTACTCGATACACCAGGGAAAATCTTTGCAAGATTACTATTAAAAGCCCTAAATGGCTGAATAAGTATTTGTATTTTATTTTATATAGCGCCTTACGCCAAAGCGCTGTACATAAGAACAAAAATAGTAAAAATAATGAAGTCAATATTTCAAATACAAAGTATTTCAGAAATTGCAAAACATCCTCATTAACCAGATAAAAGAAGATGGGATCGTAGAGAGGCCCGAAAGGATGGATAGACAGTAATAGAACGGAGAGAGAGGGGGAGAGTATTCCAATTTAAAGGCGCTAGAAGAGAAAAAGACTGAAAACTAGATTTAGCACAAGGAGGAGAAGGAATTACAAGACGGTAGTGAGAGGCAGACCGAAGGGAACGAGAGGGAAGATAAAAAGAAACAAGTGAAGAAAGCTAAGAAGGAGCGAGACCATAAAGAGCTTTAAAAACCAGACATAGAAAATTCAACTTTAAACAGTGATGAAAAGAGACCCATGCAAGTTGAGCCAAAGAAGAGAAATAGAATCACGAGGAGCCAATTGACAAAGGACACGAATAGAGGCGTGAAATACAGATTTCTGTGGAGCTAACCGAGATATAGGAAGTCCAAAGAGTGCAGAAGTACAGTAAGAAAGTTGTGAAAAGATTAAAGCAGACACCAGTAGCTTTGTGGCTTTAAAAGCCATAAACAAACAGGCTTTCTGGATGTTATACAGATGAAATCGACATGCGGGTGCAATCAGTGAAATGTGATGGCTGAAAGAAAGATCTGAATCAAGAAAAAAACCTAGATTACGAACTATTGATGAAATAGGTAGTAAGTATGAAGAAATTGATGGACCCCCCCCATCAATCTGGTTTTGTGGCAGGTCTCAGAACAGCAACCAATGTATTGGTGATAACAGCCTTAAAGAATCAAGTATGGACTTCTAACCAACCACTGTATATAGCATTCATCGACTTTCAACAGGCTTTCGATTCAATACCCAGAGATGCCCTGTGGAAAAAGCTTAAAGATGCAGGATGCCCGAACTATATCGTCCAGGCTCTACGTCAACTATACACAACCACCACCATACAAAAACTAACTCAAGATCCACTTTTAACAAAAAACATACTGACAGCTAGCGGGTTAAAACAAGGATGTGTACTGGCAGCAACTCTTTTCAACTTTTCCATAAAAGAAATAAAAATATACACGCCGTTAGAGCATTTCCACCTAAACTTGGCACCCACCGAATTTGACATTTACTGTATGCAGACGATCTAGTACTATTGGATCTAACCCCAATAGGGCTACAAAGACAACTAGAGGGATTAAGACAATTCACACATGAAAATAAATTATCTATCAACATAAGTAAATCAAATATCTTGAGAATACTGCCAAACTATCAACAGAATAAGTCTCGATTATTCAAATGGACAATTGGGAAACAAAAAGTAGAAGTAATTAATAAGTACTAATACTAGGCATGAATGTCAATAACAACAAAGGGGAGCGCCTATATAAATTAACTATGAAACACAAGATGCAACACCTATGCTCACAAGCAAAACGTATCCATAAACAATATGGGACTTACTCATACCTTCCATTAATTAAATACAACAAAGAAAAGGTTATCCCAACAGTAACCTACGCAGCCCATACCAAATCTTTCGGAAAATCACCCGAATCGGAACTACATAGAAGGACTTTTTTGGTAATCTATACTTCCATTACCAACAAGTTTTCCGATATGAACTGGGCCTTCTCTCAATGAAAGGGATCGTAGCATGGAATGCGATAATGCTCTTCAGTAAATGCACCAATAAAGATAAATTCCAGAATACCATGATACCACCCCTAGCCAACCTACTAGGATTAAAACAACCACCCCCCTTGACAACATGGGAACAATTCTGTTTAACAAATATGAACAAAGCTGACATCCATTCAACCTTGGTCAACACAAACCCTAGCCGAGCAAAACAAAAATGCTGGATGACAGATTGGAATACAAATCATGAGGAATGTACTAAGTACAAGAGTTTTTCAAATAGGCACTTTGTTCTAAAAAAAAACCTAACCAAATACCCACCTAGTTGATCAAATTCCCAGACCAAGAATATTGCACACAAATCATGCAATTACATTTTAACTTGTGGCCTACAAATGCAGTACTAGCATCGAGATCCAAAGATAAATCCAGAAATATATGCTGATTCTGTAAACTGGTTAACATGCCGGAAACAATGCAACACTTATTTGTAGAATGTAAAGAGCTATCTCTACTAAAACAAGAATACTTTCACAAGTTCTTTACAGACTACCGTCTTCTAACTCCACAACAACTCTGGATCATGACCCTAAATGCTGTAAATATATCACTAAACTTAACAAAAATTGGATAGTTGACAAGATTAAAGATCCGACAAAAAGTTACAATCTGACCGAACCCCGCGATGATTTGAAAGAAATCAAACATTAAGAACTATAATGACATTTGTGACATCACACAACCTAATATGATTGATCCTGTTTGATCTAAACTTATCTAACAAGCACAATTTTGTATGGCTTGTAATGACGGCGAGTGGCAGTCTTGCAGTATACTCCCACCACCCAGTATTTTCTCCAGCTCCATTGTTGGAGGTGTTTCCAGCTACACCCAGCATCTTACACTACAAAACCTTCATTTCCACCGCGGAGCGGCGCGGAGTGGCGGCGAGTGGCAGTCTTGCAGTATACTCCCACCACCCAGTATTTTCTCCAGCTCCATTGTTGGAGGTGTGTTTCCAGCTACACCCAGCATCTTACACTACAAAACCTTAATTTCCACCGCGGAGCGGCGCGGAGTGGCGGCGAGTGGCAGTCTTGCAGTCATGCCAGGCAAGACGGGCCCGACTGCTGTCCCACCAACCGCCGCCCTACCACCTAAACTCCAGGCTTTGGACCCCGAAGATCTGACAGGCCGCCGCCTGAGAAGCAACGCAAAATTGCTGTCTAAAAATGCAACTGAAATATTTACAGACACTCTCAATCACCTCCCTGTGTCTTGCCCTGAACCAACAGACGATCACCTTTCATCCCAGAGCCCTGACCCCAAAACAGGTCCTTACTTGGGAAAAAGTCGTAAGACACTGGGAAAGGGTATGTGTACAGGAAAAAGAGACACTGAAAAGTGCACCTTTTTTCCCAATAGTAAAAGGCCTACACAAACATATGAAGCAGACTCACCCGAGGATGACACCTTGATCCTGGACGCCCACGCCATCGAGCCTCGCCTGCCTCCGGCACCCGTCGTTTCATCCCTGCACCTACAGGCGGGCCCGACGCTCCCCGGAGCTCCGCAGCATCCCGAAGGGGCGGCCGCGTTGAGTCCCGGAACGAATTCGCCCAGGCCGCCAAATGAGTGTACGCCGGCGGGGCCAGCCTTGAATCCCGTGCCTATGCAGCTCGTTTCCCTGCCGACGTTCGACAGGCCGACCCAAGCCACGGCCCCAGCTCCGCAGTCACCCGGAGGGGTGACGGCGTGGAGCGGGCTGCCCACCTTGAGGCCGGCGAACGCAGAAAACGGGCTGCCAGAACGGGAGGCGGCCGCATCGGAAGGCGGCCCCCCGCCCCCCCCTTGGGGGGGAGAAAAGAAGTGTCATCCGACCCCGAGGGAGAATCACAACCCGGGGTCAAAGAGCTGGAGTGCCAGAGCGGACAAACATCTGAGGGAAAACCGCCTGCGAGAACATCTGAGAGCGAATCCGCATCAGCGCCACCTATTGACCAATCTCAAAAATCCACAATATTACCCAATGAAGCCTCAATAAATTTGCCATCAGCTAACCTCGACGATGAAATCAACGAGGAGACTGCTTCAAACCGACCACCACTCAATGAAGAAAAGGGCTCTGCCTTTAACGCCACAAAAAAAAAGAGACCTCGGTCATTTGACGATCCAACAAAAAAAAAAAAGTTTACGAGGAGGAAATAGCAAGCAAACAAAGGAACCCAGACAGTTCTGCCAAACAACTACCAAAACACACGACCTTTATTAAAACACTTCGCGTGGTCACTAAAGACTCAAGAAAGAACATGAAAAAACCTCAACGCCCCTTGAAACTATTATCGGACTTCTTCCACAAGCACTCCAAAGCTATCCAACAAAAGTGCAAAGAACTGACAGACGCAGAAATCTTGGAGGCAGCAGACGCAATCACCCCTCCTCGAAAACACCGCAGGGTAATACAAGTCCAACGTAAAGTACCCCTTCCTCTTACTAAAGAAGACAACAGATCAGCAATCACCATAGATCCGACAAAATGGCACTTTTCGGGCCAAGTTACTCCAACAATCCCACAAATAACGACAGACGAGCCAGGGGTGCAAATCGCCCCTAAACTGACCTCACCCGCAGCACCCTCCTGTAAACCGGCGGTACTTTATTCCGGCAATACAACGGCGCAAATAGCACCATCAATTTTGGCCCCTCAACAAAGTCAAAAGAGCTGCGACCATAAATCACAGATCCAACCCCAGCCCCACAGCCAAGAGACACAAGAGGGTGACAGACCCATATCTTCTCGATATAACCTGACCCCGTTGAAGCAAGTAGACTCCCCTACGCCAAACAACACTCAACCTACACCAATAGATATTCCAAGTGATAGGGAGGCTTCACCTCAACCAAACAACAGCGATAAAGAACACTTACTTGAGACCTCGCCATGGCCTTTGAGAGAGGCCCACATATCTATTCCGCAAACCCGGGAAAGAGACTGTGAAAGAAACCACCCGGCAAAATCTAAAAATAGAATCCAGTTTGAGAAAACTCTAGATAACTTCTACTCAAACTTGGACAGCTATAATAACCAAAGACGACATTCCTCAGATCACGCTTCTAGAAGGTTATCTGCAGTCACTATACCAGCTACACGACCGTCATCACCTACCAGAGGCAAATCGACACCGTATAGCCCTTCACCATCAAACGACTTACAGTCAAAAAAACTGGACACTTGCACCCTGATGTCAGCTTTATCCATAGCTTTAAATCCTTTTGTCAAGCTATACGAAACAATCGGAGACACAATGAAGGATCATACATCACTTCAAACGGTAATGCTAAATAAACTAACTTTTCTGGAGGGTTATATCACGGCCCTAGAAGCTAAGATAGCATCGATTGAAAACAACCCAACTCAAGACCAGATGACGCTTCCGTCTCAACAACCAATTCAACCTACGTGCCCTGTTCGTGAAGAAAGACCGCAAATGAAGTCATTGGGCACACAAACACTCTCATTCATCGACTTAACGGTGCCCACATCTCTCCCGACAGACAATTGTAAGTCGACAAAAGGAGGGAAAGAACCCAACTACAAAAGGAAAAAAACAGCATTACTAGAACCGATTTTCCAACGACAGGTCTCAATCAGCTTAGAAACAACAGCCTCGTTAAAAAGCCCTATAACTAAACCCAAAGGGAAAGGGGAAGCTATAGACCAACGGGAAGCAAACACGGAAGCTCATGTAACATGTAACCACTCTCCTAGAGGGGCGGAAGCCTTTCTAAACGACGAGGATTTGATGAACATTACTCAACATTTCTCAGATCAATCTACAACTTCAATCCAAGCAGTGCAAAGTGCAAACGACTCTTCACCTAACCACACAACGTCCTCAGAACACCGCAATAAAGAAAAGGAGACTATAGAATCTCCTTTTTATACCCTCGAAGAACGAAGACAGTGGCTGTCCAGGGATACCAACAACCTAAAAGAATCCCCATTGGGAAAACTGGGGACAGTACCCAACCCTAAACCCCAAAAGCCAGAAAACGAGAAACGGGATAAACAATCACATCGACGATCATTAAGGCACACTCAAAGATCGAGTAACAGCCACTATCGCCATCGTCCAACAGGTCAATCAAAGAACCCTACACCAAGACCATATCCAAAGGAGGCTCCAAAAAGAACCTTCAAATCAAAAACTGTTAAACATCACACAAAACCTCAACCACGATGGATACTGAAACTAGAGCAGATTCCTTGGAATTCCGATGAAGTAACTCTAAACAGAAGAGCAGTTATGGACCTGTTTAGTTTCATTCCGAAACTACGCTCAATTAAATCAGATGACCTTCAGATCGTAGACCCAAGCCACCAAGGCCACAGAGCAATTTCACATCTATACATCGCGTCACAAACAACAAATAATGCCCTTAAATCCGCCCTGGAAGAACTTTTAATAATGGGTTACGATCTTACGGAATCTACGAGAGAAATCAAACCTCGTAATCACCGAGAAACTAGAGAATCCCAAGAGCGTAAAAGAGCAACGGAGCACCATCGACTTTCTTATCAAAATTCTTATTCGACATCGAAAAAGACAGTCAAAACAAATGTTAGAGTCCAAAATCCAAACTCTAGCAACGCACCTCATCAACAAGAATCCACTCGGCCAGTAAAAGGTCCAGTTAGCTCAACTTCAACTGTCAAGGAAACAAAATCTTCCAAGATTCTGGCCAAAACCAACCACCCGACAGTAGACCTAAAGCTCCAAAGGACAGTCCGAAACAAGTCTTCTCCAGCAGACCCATCACAATCCCAAACCTCGTCGCTGCATTCCCTCTGGTCTTGGCTGCCGAAAGCCCTGAAGCTAAATTCACAAAAATAGCCACCCGAGAAAAGGATCTACAGCAACGCTACCGTCTACCGGAATTCTAACCCTCAAGACAAACTAAAAATGTGTTCGTGGAATACTCGAGGTTTTCTTCACTTAACAGCCCCGGGGTCCGTGACCCTTACAGCATATGATATCATCTGTCTGCAAGAGACATGGCTGCTCCAACCTCCAGTCCTTGACGGTTACGAGACCCACACAGTGTTGGCCAAGAAGGGCCTTTTAGGCCGCCCAACTGCAGGTCTCCTTATAGCAATTCGCAGTGGACGAGGCCTAACCGATACACAAAAATTAAAGGAAAAGCATTTCATGATGATGGTAAAATTAAACTGGACTACAAGAGATGAAAAAACAAATAAAATACTGACGAAGAAATTAATAATCGTTAACATATACTGGAACCCAGCAACCATCGACTGTACAAAATTCATCAATACAATCGAACAAGATCTAGACTGGGCTCAAGTAACCCACCACCCCGACTATGTAGTCCTATGTGGTGACCTTAACATCACTAGACAACCTTACGAGAGCACAAAAGGACTTAAATTGAAAAAACGCCAAATTGACCAAAGATCGATTAAATGGCAGAACCTAATGAAGTCTAGATCTTACGACAACCTAGACGAAGCCTTCCCTGACCCAAATAGATTACCAACATGGGAAGGAGCTAAATCGAACTCAACAATCGATTATATCTTAGTATCACGCCCTTTGTTACTGCATATTAACTCCTTTAAAGTTGTCAAAACCAGAGAAAGTGACCATAACCTTCTCGAAACCACCTGGACAACAAAGGCTCCGATTAACCATACTATGAGCGTAGACATTGAACCCAACGACCAGGGGACTAGACTAAGGATCACAGAAAAGGCCATAACATCCATTTCATTGCTTTACAGCGAGCACAAAACCACTCCAAGCAATAACGAAGTAGATTATACTCCACTGCTGACAGCATTTAGAATTTCAAAACGAAACAAGAAACCAATCGCCTCAGACCAAAAACATAAGTATGACACACTAGTCGCTGAAAGAAAAAGGGAGCTGAGGAAAACAAAAAGACAAGCTCGTAAACTCGACTTTCCACAGTCAACTGCCATCATCAAAGACGCAGTTAAAAACTACAAAACTTGGCTTAAAAGCTACCGGCACAAGCTTTACCAGCAAGACGCAGAAGATATTCTGAAAGCTATCACAGGAAACTACGCAAGAGATTTTTGGTCCCTACTCCACTCAACAACCCCTGGCGCTAGACCTTGCCAACTGAACGGAATAGGCCAGCTAGAATGGGAAACACACTTCAGAAATCTCTTCAAGAACACCACGAACACATGGCCCGTGATGGAAAACAACGATACCGCCTGGATCCGTGTAGATAATATCGAAGAAATCGTAACTTTAATCAAAAAATTAAAACCTTCACGCGCACCAGGTCCAGACGGCATCACGAATTTTGACCTGAAGGACCACCCCGAAGCCTGGGCGCCTTTGTTAAGCCAAATCTTCAGACGATGTGCCACTACAAAATCCATCCCTCCATCGTGGAAGAGTGCTAACGTGGTACCCATCTATAAAAAGGGCAATAGATCAGACCCTAGCAGTTATCGACCTATTGCCCTCCTAGACCCAATAGGAAAATTGTTTGGATCCCTTTTACTAAACCATTTCACCACCTGGGCCAATGACGCTCCCTGCCAAGACAATCTCCAAACCGGCTTCAAAAAGAACTTAGGGACCAACGCCAATATACTAATACTGAGTGCCTTGAAAAGCAAAGTTTTGGAGGGACGTCCAAGTCTGTTTATCGCGTTCGTCGACCTGACACAGGCGTTCGACAAGGTGGATCGCGACAGATTGTGGGAGAAACTTGCACGATGGAAATGCCCTCCTGGCATCCTCACCCCAATCAGAGCCCTTTACTCCAACACTTCAATGCGAGTACGCCTTAACCAACAAGGCCTCCTAACAGAAGAAATAACAACGGCTAGAGGGGTAAAGCAAGGCTGCCCCCTAGCCCCGGCTCTGTTTTGGACCTACCTAGGAGACTTCCAGGAAACAGAAAAACTGGTGAGAGCATTTCCTCCTAAACTCGGAGGTGATCAGATTAGTCGCCTCCTTTACGCTGACGACCTCATCCTTTTGGACAACACTCCAATAGGCTTACAACGCCAACTCTCAAATTTACAACAATATATGTTGGCAAACAACTTGGAAATTAACCAAGCAAAAACCAAAATGATGGTCATCGAGAAATCTGCAAAAAGGAACGCCATTCAACCTTTAAAACTAGGTTCGATCACCATCGAGAAAGTCTCCAGCTTTAAATACCTGGGTGTCATCCTAGATAGTTCGCACAGAGAGAACGCGATGAAGGAAGAACTGCACGCAAAAACCATAAAATTGGCCGCACAAGGGAAAGCCATCGATATAAAATTCGGCAGATTCTCAATCATCCCGGTACGAGACTTTTACAAAAAGAAAGTCATACCATCTTTGACTTATGGCGCCGACGCAATGCCGAATCTTCCACAAGAACTGTGGCAAAGCCTGGAAGCAACTTTCTGGAGATCAGTCCTTGGCCTCCCAAAATCTACCCTGATAACATTAATCAGACGGGAACTCACTCTCTCCTCCTTAAAATCTACCACGGACAGCAACAGTGTGCTACTATATCGGAAATGTATACTGCAAGACGCCCCATACGCTTACAAGCTGATAAGAGAAGAAATCCGTCTCGGGACATGTCAAATGCTTAACCGATGGGAAACTAAAATCCTGTCCATGCTGGACTCAGTCGCCTGCAATATGGAGGACCTTATTAGCAACCCAGTCAGAGTAATTAAAAAAATCAAAGAAATGGACTGGATTAACACCCTTGAAACAGCTACTCGATATAAACTTACCAACCACCTCCCCCCGTTCTGTAAAAAATTAGACTCTGTTCAACCATACTTGAAACTATTCCCTAATAGATCAACTAGAAACTTCTTCTTAAAAATTCGACTCAATCTACTAGAAACAAACGAAATCTTGGCGATTAGACGCATATCCACGACCAGTAATTGTCGGCTTTGCAAATCTACAGAGACTAAAGAATCCATAAGACACCTGCTTTTGACCTGCCCTGCGACGACAGACATCCGTCGAACTTATTTGAAAGACACCTTCTCAAACTTCACCTTGCAAGAAGAAGAATCGTGTTGGAACAAACTGATAGACGGTGACAAACAAACATGGCAGCTGGCAACAACAAGCATCATGAAGCACATTTTTAACGTCCTCCTTCCGCTGCAGTCTCAACACAATGTTCCTCCGATTCAATGATTTTCTTTTCCTTCTTACATTGACAAATACGTGAGGCAGTTCTCGACTATTTAACTATTAGGAATGTCAAACGTCACAACCGCATCAAACGCGTCTTCAAATTTTCTTTCTTTGTTAAAAAATCTTATTTAGATTAAATACAAAAAAAAAAAAAAAAAAAAAAAAAAAAGGGAAACTAATAAATATACTGATGAGCAATTTCTTCAGAAGGTTAGTATAACTGCAGTATTTTGCTTTATTATCGCACATGAATGCGCTCTCTATGTACTCTATATTTTAAATATTAAGTTGTGAAAAATCATTTTTATTCTTGAATATGTATTTGTAAAGTTGTCTGTCAACTCAATCAAATAAAACATGTTTTAAAAAATGATATATGCACATTTCATTCAATTGGCTTTGCATAACCATACACATTTCACAGGACGATGTCATCAAATCAACAAACAAAAAACCAAGAAAGGGTATTTTCTTCTAATAGTGTTTTGAAAATATTAAAAGGTGCGTGTAATGTAATGATGAGGAAGGAGGGCAGTGGTTTAGAAATTAAAACAGCCTTTTATTCAGGAAACAAAAACATATATATATCTTCAGTTCAATCTTCTGCTCCTTCCTTGATAGGGATGTAAGTGTAGCCTTCTTTGATTAGTCCTCATATGCCCAGAGCGTCTCCGGTGTGGCTCTCTCTCTCTCAGCTCGGAAGTTCTGAAAGAAATCAGATGGAACACACACAATCCTTTGTTAGTTTCTTCCTTAAATAGGGGACCCAGGGCTTTTGACCAATCAGAATGGGCGTGGTGGTTAAGTCTATAAATATCCCCATAAGCCCCGCCTCCTTCCTCTCTGGACGAAGGTTGCCAAGATGTCTCCTTCCCTGTTCCTGTTACTTTCCCTTTCATGGCCCACTGCTGACCTGACTATCAGGTGGGTTT
Source organism: Ambystoma mexicanum (assembly GCF_040938575.1). Classification (NCBI taxonomy): domain Eukaryota; kingdom Metazoa; phylum Chordata; class Amphibia; order Caudata; family Ambystomatidae; genus Ambystoma; species Ambystoma mexicanum. The sequence continues at coordinate 1,340,124,457 of NC_090923.1, read as the reverse complement.
CATGTTTGTATGCATGAGCGGGGAGCGGGTATTATTAAGTTTGTGTCACTTTGATGTTGCTTAGCGTCCATCCCTGTTTGTTGTCGTTAATGAAAGGACGCCAGAGACGCCGTTTAATACCCCCGGGGTCTTGTATTTCCATGTCTGTCTCCTTAACCCTCTCCCCTCTGAGGTTGCTCTTAGTGTGCTCCGTTAGTGTTTTCCCCTTCTCTTTTCGACTGGGTATGGATGTAGCGGTGGCAGGGGTCTGTCCCGTTTCGCAGCCGTTATGGGGTTCAGCCCCGTCACGTTTTCCTTTTATAGACTGTCCCGCCTCGCAGCCGGTATGTACTTCAGCCTCGGCAGGGGTCCCAAATGCCTGCCGTCCCGCCTCGCGGTCGGCATTTAATTCCGCCCCGGCCTCCGCTGTGTGGCCGGCGCGGCCGGCAGTAAATTCAGCCCTGGCCTCTACATCCACATGGCCAGCATTCAACTCAGCCCCGGACTCCGCCGTGCGGCCAGCAGTAAATTCAGCCCCGTCCGCATCCACATGTTCACACACCCTCCCCGAAGGATCGAGCCGTTCGGGTCGATCAACACTCCTGGACAAGTAATCCGGCACCACCTGGAAGGCCGCTGGTTTGTGGACGGTTTTGAAACAAAAAGCCTGTAGAGTAAGAAACCAACGCAGTATTCTCTGGTTGGAATCTTTTTGAATGTCAAGCCACTGTAAAGGAGCGTGGTCCGTGAATACCGTAAATGTTCGCCCCAAGAGGTAATACCTCAGATTCTGTACCACCCATTTAATAGCAAGGCACTCTTTTTCAATAGTCGAATAGGCTTCCTCATGAGCCAATAGTTTTTGACTGATAAAAGCAACAGGGTATAAGCTTTCCTCAACCCCCTGTGAAAGCACTGCACCTAGCCCAGAACCTGATGCATCCGTCTGTAAGAAGAACTCTTCCTTAAAATTGGGACACCGTAGAACCGTAAGTGTTGAAATGGCCTTCTTTAACTGATGGAAAGCTTAAAGAGCCTTAGGGTCAGAGTGTAAATCTTCTTTGTAAGTCGATTTCAGGGCCTCGGTCAACGGAGCTGCTACGGAAGAAAACAAAGGAATGAATCTCCTGTAGTAACCGACAAACCCCAAAAAGGCCCCGATTTGTTTGCGGTTACTCGGCATAGGAAGCCGTAGTATGGCATCCACTTTGTCCAACTGAGGTCGGATTTTCCCTCCTCCAACCAGATATCGGGTCTGTAGTGCTCCTATTGTGGTCTTCTTCGGGTTGATTTTTAAACCGGCTTTGTCTAGTTCGGTTATCACTTTCTGCAGATGGATGAGATGGTCGCTCCAGCAGTATGTCATCTAAATAGGCCGAACAATAGTCTCCACGAGGTGCTAAAATCCGATTCATCAGTGATTATAAAGTAGCTGGGGCTCCAATGTCGGCCGAATGGTAATACCGTGAACTGATATAATCCAGAAGGTGTCGCGAAGGCTGTCTTGACCTTGTCCTCTTGTCGTAAAGGGATTTGCCAATAACCTTTAGTAAGGTCTATGGTTGTCAAATATAGAGCTGCCCCTAGCTTCTCCAATAACTCGTCTATGCGCGGCATAGGATAAACTTGGTATGTTGAAATGGCATTTAACTTCCTGTAATCCATACAAAACCGTGTGGAACCGTCCGGTTTTGGCACTAGCACGATTGGGGATGACCAATGGCTAGTAGAACGTTCGATGAATCCAGTTTCAACATTTCTTCTACTTCATGCTGAACTGCAGTCCTTTTACTTTCAGGCAACCTGTAGGGTCTTATTCTAACAAATTGATTAGGAAGAGTCTCTATTTTGTGTTCCATAAGGTTGGTTCTGCCAGGTAAAAAGGAAAATACATGTTTTAAAGGAGTAAGGAATTCCAACAGTTCCGCCTTCTTCTCTTTTGTTAACTCCGACCCCCATTGAACCGACTGAAGTGCGGTTGGTTCCGTCTCTTCTTTGATGGCGGATATGTACATGGTCTGGACTAGCATGGGTTCTTTCCACTCTTAATAGATTTATGTGATAGTTCTTGGTCTTCTCCTTTCTGTCTGGCTGCTCTATTAAGTAGTTAACGGGCCCTAATACATCCACAACCTTGTATGGGCCTCTCCACTGTGCCAACATCTTGTTGTAGGAGGTAGGAAACAACACCAATACCTTATCTCCTTTTTGGAAGGACCGTACCCGGGAGTTACGGTTGAAATATTTCTCTTGGGTTGTTTGGGCTATGCCAAGGTTCTCTTGTGCCACTTCTCTCAATTTTGTTAGGTTTTCTCGTAATTCTATAACATAGTCAGTCAGTTGGGTTTCCTCTTCCTGTTCTTCCCATTCACTTTTTGCGATGTCCAGGACTGTTCTTGGTTTGTGTTCAACTAACAGCTCGAACGGGGAGAATCCTGTGGAGGATTGAGGGGTATCTCGCAAAAACCATAAGGACCCATGGTAATGCTATGTCCCAGTTTGTTCATGATGGTTCAGTGACTTTTTTTTAACATCTGCTTAATGGTCTTATTATATCTTTCTACAAGGCCATCCGTTTGCGGATGATAAACCGACATTCGGAGTTGCTTAATCTTTAGTTGTTGGCATACTTTCTGCATGACCCCGGAGACAAAATTCCTTCCCTGGTCTGTGATTACTTCAGCCGGTAGACCCACCCGGGCAAAGAATGGTACCAAGTGGCTACATACATTAGTCGCACTGTTACCCCGCATGGGAAAGGCTTCCGGGTATCTGGTGGCATAGTCCACAATGACCAGGATGTAGTGATGGCTGTGACTGTTAGGTTCCAGTGGACCCACGATATCCATCCCAACTCTGAAGAAGGGTTCTTTTATCAGAGGCATTGGCTGTAATGGAGCCTTCGGGGTTATACAGGGATTTGTCTTCTGACATACTATACACTCTTCACAGTATTGACCCAAGTCCCGATACACCCCTGGCCAATAAAATCTTTTAAGCACTTTCTCTTGGGTTTTTTCCCTAGCCAGATGACCCCCCAGTGGTATCGTCGTGAGCTAGTTTTATCACGGTCACCCTTTGTCACTCGATAAAGAAGACCCTTTGATAATTTGAACCATGGATAAGTCGATCCTTTCTCGGGTGAAACAATAGACTGTTCCCACGCTGTTTTCAGGGTAGGGTCCGTTCTTAATTCACTGCGATATGAAGGATGCTTAGCGTCGGGTAACCAGTCTATCAACCCAGTAAATTTGTTTCCTTCAGTCCACTCCCTTTTTCCTTTTCTGACTTCACTTCTGCTTTTCTTGGGTGGTTTTAGGGCCGTACCCCCCCAAGTCTACTTGGGAAAATGGGGCCGTTTGTAGCCATACAGCCTCCTTTACTCACTCTTGGAAAGATGGCAGATCTGTCCCTAACAACAGCGGGGTTGGTAAATGAGGCATGATGGCTAACTTCATTTTAGATTCAACCCCTTTGACCTCTATGGTAACTTCCTTTGAGGGGTCTGTCTTAGTATCACCAGGTACACATTTGATAGGTATCGGGGCCATCGTCCCACTACCATTCCCACTTACTTCCGGTCGGACGGTTGTCTGTTCACTTCTGCTATCAAGCAGGGCCTGGCTGGGCGTCCCGTTCACTCACGTTCAAGAAGTACAGGTCTCTGCTTCGCCTGAATTCTTTTCCTTGAATGTAGCCAATTTCCATTGGTTCAGCTGGTTTCGATTTTTTTGGGCAAAACCTTGCGATAAGTCCCCAGTCCCCACAATCGAAACACTGCAGCTGTCTGCTTATGCTTGACCAGGTCGTAGTCTTTGGTTCCACCAGTGGGGTTCTGGGTTCCACTGCTCCTGATCCCTTCATGATAGTTGTTCTTGGTAACTCAGTGGATATTCCCCGCACAGAACCCGCCTTCTGGAAGGCTGAAGCCATGTCAATGGCTTCTGCCAACATGGGTCGGTGGTGCTGTGTCACCCGCCTTTGCATAGGTGGGGGTAGAGCCTCAGTAAATTGCTCCAGCTTTATTTCATCCACCGCATCTTGGACCGTACTATTAGCGCTGGTTTTAACCACCTGTCGGTTATATCCTGGATACGGTAGTACAACTGTCGCGTTGTTTCCCCGGGCTTTAGTTTGGTCTCCCTGAGTCTTATTCTGTAAGCTTCCTCGTCCATTCCCATACGTTCTAGTATGGTCCTTTTAATATCTGCATACGCGGTATCTCCAGCTGGGTTAGCCGCCTGATAAGCCCCTTGCATGGTTCCTGTTAGTAAAGGGGCTATGAAGTGGCCCCATTTCTCCATTGGCCACTGGGCATTTCGGGCTACCCTCTCAAAATTGGTGAAAAAGTAGCATGGATCCTCCCCCGGTTGGAACTTCTGTAGGACTGCCGTTGGAGCCATAGGGTTTCCACAGCCTGAGTCACCTTCTTCAAAGCATCTTGACCGGCGGCCTGCAATTGTAACGCCTGTTGTAGGGTTTGGCGATTGGTCTGGGCCTGGTGAGATTGCACTTGGATTGCTTGTTGAAGTTGCTGTTGTCCTTCAGCCAAGGCTTTGATGATGGCCTCCATTTCCGTGCTGCCGATCCCACCGCTGCCAGAAAATTTGTAATGATGAGGCAGGAGCCTCATCATTAAACATTCAATTAAAACAGCCTTTTATTCAGGAAACAAAAAATATATATATATCTTCAGTTCAATCTTCTGCTCCTTCCTTGATAGGGATGTAAATGTAGCCTTGTTAGATTAGTCCTCATATGCCCAGAGCATCTCCGGTGTGGCTCTCTCTCTCTCAGCTCAGAAGTTCTGAAAGAAATCAGATGGAACACACACAGTCCTTTGTTAGTTTCTTCCTTAAATAGGGGACCCAGGGCTTTTGACCAATCAGAATGGGCTTGGTGGTTAAGTCTATAAATATCCCCATAAGCCCCGCCGCCTTCCTCTCTGGACGAAGGTTGCTAAGATGTCTCCTTCCCCGTTCCTGTTACTTTTCCCTTCCATGGCCTGCTGCTGACTTGACTATCAGGTGGGTTTAATGTTTGTATGCCTGAGCGGGGATCGGGTATTATTAGGTTTGTGTCACTTTGATGTTGCTCAACGTCCGTCCCTGTTTTTTTATTGTTGTTAATGAAAAGACACCAGAGACGCCATTTAATTCCCCCGGGGTCTTGTATTTCCACGTCTTTCTCCTTAAACCCCTCCCCTCTGAGGTTGCTCTTAGTGTGCTCCGTTAGTGTTTTCCCTACTTCTCTTTTCGACTGGGTATGGATGGTGGCAGGGGTCCGCCTCGTTTCGCGGCCGTTATGGGGATCAGCCCCGTCAGGTTTTCCTTTTATAGACTGTCCCGCCTCGCGGCCGGTATGTACTTCAACCTCGGCAGGGGTCCCAAATGCCTGCCGTCCCGCCTCGCGGTCGGCATTCAATTCCGCCCGGCCTCCGCCGTGTGGCCAGCGCGGCCGGCAGTAAATTCAGCCCCGGCCTCTACATCCACATGGTCGGCATTCAACTCAGCCCGGCCTCCGCCGTGCAGCCAGCGCGGCCGGCAGTAAATTCAGTAAATTCAGTAAATTCATCCCCGGCCTCATCCACATGTTCACAGTGTGCATGATTTAAACTCACAGAATCTATAACAATGTTTTCCCTGAACATGCAGTCCCGACAGTGACATGACACCTTTACTTGTTGGCTAATTTTTATTAGCTTAACTGGTGCAGTTGTGAAATGACCGTCCTGCAAACCTGGCGACTACGGTTCGAGTCCAGAGGACCGTATACGTTCAAAAAAGACAACCAGTGTTTCTTATTCGACAGTGGGCCTCTAAAACACCAAGGGGACCGGCGTCCGCCCCCTTTGAATAAAGTGGGTGGACGCTGTCCACCCACATGTACCATCGACTTGATCCATGATTAAAATTCATACACGAGAAATCCTTTCAAGTTTTTAAAGAAATGTGGTCAGTGTTCTTGCACCGTCCCACTGTTTTACCTTTTTAGTAAAAGCTTGTTTCAAGTGAATTGAATCAAAGTTCCAGGCTGGAACCCATACAATGCTCTCAACGAATGTTTCGTTCAGCTTTTTGAACTGCAGTAATGACCTCATTGTGGTGTTTTTTATAGCTTTTCCCAGTAGATAAAGTAGCGGGCACAGAGGCTCTTTCATAGCATATATATATTAAGTGAAAAAACTTTGTTAAAGCGACATTATGGTTAAGTTGCGCTACTAAAATCCTATGAAATTCAGTAAAAAACATTGTTAAATGGACGTTATGGTTACATGTAAAATCGAAAAAACCCTGAAATTCACCAGGTATGGTAAACTAAGCAAACATAACTCGCGCCACCACCGTGCACTGCTAAGACCAACTCCTAGGACATCATCCAGTGGCTTGAAGAACATTTTCCCCAGGACGAAATGAGTGAAAACATTGATACTAATGGTAGACACTGCACTTTTCTAAATAAGCCAATTAATACACATTATTTTGTGTGTACCTAACACATTTATTTTTCTTTAACAGAACATACAAAAAAATTAGAATAATACTGAAACAATACATCATGCACTAATGGAAGAACAAACAGACACTGTGGAAAATCATCTACAATGTTTAGAACATAAAATTGATCAATTAATGACCAATTTCATTATTTTAAAGAACTTTGTAGAAAACCATATCATGGAAAAAATTAAATATCACTGTCCCACGTGCACCTCTACCCCTTCTCCATGTCCCAGTCAACCATCCCCCAAAAATTCCCATCACCAAAAACATTATGATGAGATCTCAACCCCTTCCTCCCCTACCATCCAACATGAACTGTAATAGAGAGGTGGGTAGCACGCCCCATATGTGGTGTTTATGTTGAAAAATACAGATATTTTGGGATAGTGTTTTCCAGAGGATGGAATTAGTCTTGGGCTTACCCATACCTAGAGAGCCTCTCCTTGGTGTGCTAGGTTTGATTCCATTGGGTATTGGATTGTCTAACAGCAAAATGTTCTGGTTATATAGAGCCCTTCTCCTGGCTAAAAAGCCAATTTTAAAATTTTGGAAAAGTGATGCTTCTCTGAATACTGAGGATTGGTTGCAAGGTTTGTGCCTGCTATCCAGGAGAGAGAGTGTGTCCTTTAAAGCAAAGGAGCAACTTGACAAATAGGAGAGGATTTGGGGAGCATTTAATGATCTCTATTGCTTAGTTATCTATTGTAGTCTAGGAAAGGTTTAACAAAAATTATTATTATTTTTTTAATTGTATTTAATTTTTTTCTTCTTTTCTTCCTTTCTCTCTCATTTTAATTTCAATTCTTGATTGTTCTTTATGGGTAAAGTTAATATGATGGAATTGCATAAGTATTCTTTGAACATTGTGTTATTGTATTACATTTTGTTGTCAATGTGTAATATTAAATGTATAAATAAAGTTTAAAAAACTTTTTTAAAAAAATAAAAGAAAACCCTAATTCCCCTGTACATGTTTCAATTTCTGCCTCCTTCCCTTTCTTGCATAATTTCTATATTTTTGTACAATAATAAAACATAGGTCTACTGTTCCTAGATTTCTCTGTTTTTGTTTTAAAAAAAAAAGGCCCTTGCGGCTGTCCGGGATGTCCACAATTAACCAAAATGGGGATGTCTTAAGGACACTATGCCTGTCCGCAATCAAAATGGAGGTGTTCGTAGGACACAATCTGTCCACATGCCCGCTATTAGCCAAAATAGCGTGTCCTAAGAACATCCCCCTGTGTGTATTGTCCGCAATCAGAGTGAATGTGTCCGTAGAACACATAACCCCGTCCGCAAAGTTATGGCGCAACTTTAATTAGTTCAGGGACCCGAACACTGTCCGGCGGACAATTGTGCGCTTGCCACCCTTGGGTCCTACGAACATTGCGTCTGTCCGCCGCACGTGTGTCACACTTTTAATTAGTTTGGGGACCTGAACACTGTCCGGCGGACACTTGTCCGCATGCTCATGCCACCCTCGGGTCCTACGAACATCGCACCTGTCCATATCTGTCCGCCGCACATGTGTTGCACTTTTAATTAGTTCGGGGACCCAAACACTGCCATAGAACACCCGTGCGCATGCGCACAACCGTCACCGCGTATTCGGTGTCCTACGGACAGCCGTCCCATTCACGAACGTGTTCGCGGCGTCATCATGTGACCACACGCACGCTAAGCGCGGGTCCTTGTCTGCGAACACAGTCCGTGCCCCCGGACACACAAAAAGTGCTTTTTTGTTGCAATCCAAGGTATTTTACTGTGTAACTTGACCCTTGCACATGTCCCAGACCATCTCCCTAGCGATCTGGATACTTTTTGGAACTTTATGAGACCTTTTCAGTGTTTGAAATGTTCGCAGACAGCGCAGCTGTCCGCGAAGCGTGCACCAGCACCCCTATAAAAGGCCACACCCCAGAACTGCTCCTCATTCTGTTTCTGGCTAGCAGAGAGAGCATGGCTCAATACTTGTGTGCTGTGCTATCTACACTGCATTGGCTGCTGACCTCTGCCTGCTGTCCTGTGCATGCTGTGTCTGCTGTGCCATTCCTCTGCCTGCTGTGCTACATTCCAGATGGCAACCATGGCTTACACCTGTGCAGCTGCCTCGCTTTCAGCACCACCCACACTCCCTCCACCAACACCACCTTCCCAAGGGCCTGGCGAGGGGAACAGATGGGAGGAGGCAGAGATGGATGAAGAGGATGACGAGGTTGAGGTAGCGGAAGTCCCTACTACTCATAGCCCCAGTGAATCTTGGGTGTGGAGGTTGTTTACGACTATTGGAGGAGTACCCAAGGCTCGTGCAAACAAGGTGCGCTGCACTGAGTGCCAGATGTTGCTCAGGCATGGCAAACCAGGTTTGTACAGTTACGGTACTACCTCCATGAAGCGACACCTAAAGTCATTCCACACTGGGGCAGTTCGGAGGGTTGTCCCAGGCGATAAAAGTAGTAGGTTCAGTTCCTCTACAGCATCCTCCGTTTCTACTCCTGCCACCACAAGACACATCCCTCAAGCTGCCTCACAAGCCATATGCGACACAGTAGACCCTTACCTTTCCATGGTCACAGTATTGTGTATGTACTGCAACGCAGTACTCTGCAGGGGGGAGATGTTTCGAAGGGCTCTCGAGGCTACGGTACGAGAGCATGAGAAGGGCTGCTCACTACCTGATTAAGGCCCACCCTACATCTTCCTCTCTCCACCTGCCCTTTCTTATCCCCGTGGTTGGTGCCCCTTCCTTACTCTCCCTTCACTTCCTTTCCTTGTGTGTCTTGTTAAAAAAAACAAAATACAAAACATCCACCAAAACAGGCTATTTTCAAAGCCACCTTTCACAGTTTAAAAATAGAAGTGGCAAAGAAATGCTGCAGGGCCCTGTGCATTTTTGGATGTCCGCGGACATTAACATTTTTGGGGTACTGCACTATCAAAACCATTGCACTCTTCTCCGGGAGTAAGTGGTGGCTCTGAAAAGAGCCTTTTTGTGGGTTTTTTTGTGTTTCAAAAAGTTCAAGTAGTCAACAGCTACTGGAAAAAGGATTGCTATACTAAAAAGACCTAAAAAGGTTGCAATGCATTTTGTATATTTCGCAGAAAAATCTGATTCCCAGCATCAGTAAGATGGACTCCATCTCTACGAAAAATGTGTGTGCCACGAAACATTATATTTTCATTGTGGAAAGAGGACATGCCACCGTCTCTCAAAAAGGTGCAAACAGCCTTGTTGACATCGCGCCTCGCTTTCTCCATTTGTGGACCAAATGAAGAAGAACGCAGCCACATTTGTCTCTGCGCAATGCGAGAAATAATTACTTGGGAGTTTGAAAACATGTGCATCACTTTCCCAAGTCCTTCTTTCATTGCAAATTGCAAGGAGATTCCAGAGACATGTCCTAAACTGTTCCCTCCACAATGAATAATAATAAATGTCTGGATGACGCTGTGTCACCAAAGTAGCACAAAGAGGAACCAAATCCAACCACTTCATTCTGCGCACTCCATGCCAGTGCACATCCACATTATGGCATCCAAGATGTGCACTCACTCCACAGCGATCTGCATGCACCTCCAACCAATTTATCCACCAGTCACCCAAAATCCAGACAGACAATCTGCCTTCTGAAAGACACAGCCATAGCTATCTGCTCTCCTCTCAGAAACAGACTTTATGCCGAAGTCTCTCCTTACACATCACACCCAGTAAACCTTATTGACCAATCCCTTGCCCTGCGCAGTCTCATTTGCATGCCTCTCAGCCTCAAAATCCCCGTATGTAATACGCGCTGTCAGCAGACAACCGCAGTGTCCGCGGACAAATGGTAAATATGAGAGTGGGGAATCAAAATTTAAATAGTGTACCCCACTTCACCTTTGAGGTTGGCTCTGAAAAGAGCCTTTTTCTTTTGTTTTTTTTTGGAAAGTGCTTATAAAAAAAACACCTTCATTTTGTTATATATATTTTTTTCACTTATTTTCTTCCTGATGTCTTCACATTATCCTCTGTAAAGCACTCATTATTTGAATTAACATAGCATTTCCCCAATATGGATAAAGAAATGCCATCTGCTTTAAAATAGTCACCATTAAGAAAATCAATATTGTCATTGTTACAAGACAACATTTCACTTCTAAACAAGAAAGCAGCCATCCCTCTGTGCCCCAAACAACTTGCACCATTTTGCTGGGGACAGAAAACATTGGAATTCTCCCATAGTACCGTAGGTAATATTTCAGAAAACAATCACCTTGCCATTTGGAACAACCACCATCACTGCCTGAACCATGTATCCCAAATGGACACCACCCCAATGCAGTACCGCTACATCTGGACTCTTCCACATGCAGAAAGTCTTACAAGCTCCAACCACTGCCTGCATATTGAAACCAGGCACAGTTGACCAAAAAAACCTCCACTCCTTCAAAACCAAAACTGGCAGCCTTATGTTTAAACAGAGTAATACCTCTCCAAACCAATTACAAATAGATCTCCAACAACCAACACCCTCACTTTCTTCACCTCTGCCATCTTCACTACACACCCACCCTTTCTTCCTGCAAAGAACAACTTCAACACCTGATTGGCTAATGCCTAGAGTCCCCTTTCCATGCTGGATTTGCTGAGAAACCCCTGATGTGGCACACCCTGTCCGCAAACATCTGCAGTGTCTGCAGAATGCGTAACACTGGGGCAGCCCCTTCTACCCTTTCCACTTCACTCTCTACACCATTCCCTCATTGGCTACTGTTAAGCAGTCACACAACCATCCACCAATCACATCCAAGAACTCTACATATAACTCCATCATCACAGTTCAGCATTTAGATGTACTGTTGATCACTCTGAGTACAATTCTGCTGTGACTACAAAGCACCTACAGCAATAACTACTGTTAAACTCTCCAAGATTTCTGCGTGCAGATTTAATCACATCCACATGCATGAACACAAACTACAGGTATGAATATTTTGTCCATAGTATGTGTACAACTCTTGTATAAATGCATTTGAACAGGTTACCTGCCACTTACACTGTATAACCTGCAAAACAATCTTACTGTCATTTCTCCCATCTGCTATGATCAAATGTCACTTGCAAAGCTGTGCTTTCCAAATTTTTATTTACCCATATTACTAATTGCAATGTGCAAACTGTTATTCTCTTCATTCATTCTGTCATTTTTGTAACCACTGCCACCTATTTATCCACATTTCAAGCACAATAGCATTTCATGCATTATAGTGCATATGATGTACATACAGTTTCCTTTGTGTACATTCTGGGCATTTTGCATAAAATCTATAATTTGAACTTGCTTTAGAAATGATTACAATAGTAATCAGACACAGCACACACAGCTTTCTAACAAATTGTAATTTCATGTTAAAAGATGGGAGAAATAACAGTATGATTGTAAATGGCAAGAACCATATTCAAATGCATACAATGTATGGTTTCCTGTTCTGTGTTGTGATTTGCGTAAATGGAAACTTGTAAAACACACATCATTCAAAGTGACACTTGATCATAGCAGATGAGAGAAATGACAGCATGACATTTTTACTAGTTATCCAGGGTAAGTAGCAGGTACCCTGCATTTTAAATGCATACATTGCATGCTTTTCACAAGAGTTCCTGCCATTTACCCTGTATAACTACCAGGAAAAGCATACTGTTATTTCTCCTATCTCTTAACATCAAATAACACTGCCTTAAAAAGCCAAGTGTGCTCGGTGTGCTTACTATTGTAATCATTTCTAAGGCAAGTTCAACTCACAAATTCTAAGTAAAATATGCAGAATGCACATAGACAAAGGAAACTGCATGTACATGCTATGCACAATTAAGAGAAAGCACTATTACTGCAAAAACAAACAAATACATGTCTACATTAACAACAGTGCTATTAACACACATATGTACTAACTTCTTACTTTCACAATTGCAGTGAAGACCACTCTCCTGAAAACCAGCAGCGTCTGAAGTACAAAAGAGAACTTAGAAGAAACCTACTCTTTGCATCCAAAAAAGAAAGTGCAATACTGTCATAATGTTCTAACTGTTACTCAAACACTGTAGAATTCTAGTATTGTAAAACAAACAATTGTATTAACGCTGCAGCATTAGATTCAGTATTACTGATTGCACCTCAGCAGGTGCACACTTTGTATTGTCATCTCAACACCAGTATAGTAGCACACAAATACGAGACTAGCCTTCCCAACCTAAAGTAACAGCCCATTCCACAATCACACACCTCCACATACATGTCTACCATCATACTTGGACACTCATGCACAATGCACACATACATTGCACAACGTCCCAACCCACACTTTCTTTTTTTCTCCAACAGACCCCAAAGAATGCCTACCAAAAAGCAACTCTGTAGAAAGCAATGCAGAAGTAGAGCAAATCAAAATAAAAGTGTACAAAATAAGCATACACCTATAGCAGAATTTATACGAAAAGTTCAAACAAAACAGCTAATACAGTCACTAAGCGAACAAAAGCAGCTTCCAGTAAAGAAACGTTGATGTAAAACTAAACAGAAAGTTATTAAAACGACTGCAGCTACCACTAGTGCTAACACTGCACCTATAAATCTCAATGTAGCTACAAGTAAGTATACCAAAATAAATCTTTTACAGAAAATGTTCTGCCACAGAGTCCTTCAGAACCTTATAAAAAAAAGGAGAGAAATCATGCACAACCCTTAAAACCAACCATACAAAATTAATCCTGGAAGCTCTCAGACGGTGCAATCCTTCTCAAAAGGAAATTATTTATTTTAGTTTTAAAGAGAATGAAACCACTAACAAAACTAACTACTAAACTGCAAAGAAGACTTCTCAATAAAGGGAATATCAACAAAGATATATTCGCAAACATCTGTGTAGGTGAATGGAGTCACACCACCAGCACAGAACCATATTTCAATGAAGAAGAATACAAACAAAAGCAAAGAAATCCAATTGCCATACATAGTAAAAACTTAATACCATTATGGAACAAGAAACGCTGCTCACAAAAATATCCCCAGAAAACTTAGTATCAACTCTCCATTCCACCGAACCAATACGTCCAGTCTACAAATGGCCGTGCACATCAATGTGTAACATAGGCAAAAAATCTTTCACATCTTTATGCCAATTTTTCAAACAGTATGTGAAAGGCAAAGACAAATTGAAAATAAAACTATTACAAATTATGCACTCCTGTCCAGTGCGAAAATACACAGGACTACAAGGAAAGTCATTAGCCTGCATTTCTGTACCGATTTGCAAAAGCACCTTCCACAAAATCAAAATGGTAGGAACACACCAGTCAACTGTAAGAAATCTCGTTCATATACTCTACCATGCCAAAAGCCCTGCTTTAGCACTGTCCAATTTAAATAACATTCTTCTACATGGTACAGCCAAAGAACTACTCGAAGAAATAGACAACATCCAGAAAAAATATTTTGAAATTGAAAGCCACTTACAAAATTCAATATCTTTAGAACAAACTAGCAACAACTTTACAGATGACAACCTTCTACTACACACATACTAAAAAGAACTACTAAAGTTTAAAAGCACATCTACTGAAGTACCAAACCATGTATGTATGTGTTGCCGCAGGACTTTTTATACGAATAGCACAAACAATGTAGACATAATGTACAATATAGAAGACAATGAAGATTCCAAGTGGTTCCAATTAGCTCTCTATCTTATAGCCGAAAACAAATACGAAATTACTAACCCCTTAATACCTTGCAGTTACTGCACTGCAAAACTTGAGAACAACCAAATACTTTCACGTGCTATCACTAATAACTTGGAATTATTCCCACTACCAAAACCGCTGCAACAACTTAACTTGTATGAGAGCATCATAATTCAAACAGTGCACCCATTTTAAGCAATAATACGCCTTGAACCAAAAACAGCAAAACTACCTCCCTCTGAATTACTAAAAAGGCATTTGTGGCAAAGTAGTTTATTCGCCATTAGATCTCAAAGAAAATGTACACACTCTGGGAGTGCAACGTCCAATAGATCAATCTTTGATTATCCCAGTAAATGGCGAAGCCTACAAAAGACAAAAAAATCTGGCAGCAACTAGTGGACTTACATAAAGTTAGAGAAGCCCTGCAAAATCTAAAAGACAACAATGAATACTACAAAGAAATACACATCGAAGAAAAACTGAGGGAAACCACCGAAATAATTCAAGACTCGTCAGGAACTGGCCAATTTCAACTTCTAGATCTTACTACAGAATCCAATATTTTAGACCATTATACAATTCACCCATTGGACTCTAAAGACACCATAGATAATGCACTGGAAACTTATCAAATGTGACAAGCTAAAGGATGTCCAATCAGCATATGGGAAAAAAGTGTAGAAGCACGAGCCTTTCCTCTACTCTTTCCTACTGGAAAAGGAGGAAAGTACGATGAAAGACCCACACAAATAACAGCATCAGAATACCGCTCTTTACGAATGTATTCTGAAGACCCCAGATTCAGACAAAACGTGGAATACATATTCCACCTTCTCTTTGAAAGTGAACTAGCAACTCTATGCTGCGGAGTTGCACACACACTGAAATCAGGTACCAATTTTCTAAATATGTCAGCTAAGCAATTACTACAAAAAGTACAAGAAAAAGATGAAGTTTCACAATCAAACATTACAAATCTTTTAGCAAACATGCGTGGTACAAAAGAATACTGGTTCCGACGTCATGCAGATGTACGCTGTATAATAAGAAACCTTGGGCCACCCACTTGGTTTGTGACATTAAGCTGTGCAGAATATGCATGGGAAGATTTGCAAGATTTCCTACGCATAGCAAACAAAAATAAAACAAATATAGATATGAAAACAGCAGGAGAACTCTGCTCTCTAGATCCTGTAAATGTATCAAGATATTTCCATCATCGCTTCATTGCTATGCTACACTTCATTTGTAATAAAACAATGCCTCCCCTCGGAGAAGTGCAACACTTCTTTTGGAGGAAAGAATACCAAGCTAGAGGAGCACCACACATCCATATGCTTTTGTGGATTAAAGATGCTCCTAATTTTGGTCGGGACAGTGATGCCACTCTTTTACAGTTCATTCAGAAATATGTCACTTGTGAAATCCCTTCACAAATTACACATGGTGACCTACATGCACACATTTTACAATTTCAAAGACACAAGTGTGGAAAGTATTGTCGTCGCAATATAAAAACAAAGGGAAATACTACACCAAGTGCCGCTTTGGTTTCCCTAGACCAGTTTCAACAACAGGTCAAGGGAACAACTTAATGTCTTCAGTTAGACATAGTGTCAAAGGTAAATCACCTCAGAACACATATTGCATTAAAAGAACAGAAGGATCAAAATACATCAATGATTACAATGCAATCATTGCCCTCCTATGGAATGCAAATATAGACGTGCAATACATTGCAGACAATTCCACTGCAGTTGCACAATATGTTACAGCCTACTTAACCAAAGCAGTAAAAACAGAGCTCAAAGACCTCTGGGATGTTATATCATCTGACAAAACACTGTCACAGAAATTGTACAGCTTAGGCATAAAAATGCTCTTCCATAGAGAATGTGGCCGCTATGAAGCTGCAGACTGTTTAACCGGTACTGCCTTGTATGGAAAATCTGAAAACATAGTATGGCTAAACCTTGGTCCAGCTAAATCTAGAAAAAGAGTTCTCAAATCATATGAAGACATAGAAACAATAGCCAAAAATGATCCCAACAGTGAAGACATTTTGAAAAACAACCTACTAGACACATACTTCCCAAACAGGAGTACCACTTTAGAAACCATGTGTCTATACCACGTAGCCCAAAACTTCACATCCAAAAATAATATTAAACCAGATGAGAAGAAAGGTAGATTCAGAGTGGAAAATTGTGAAGGCAGCCTAGTGAAACTTACCGAGCGAAGCTTAATTAATCATACGAAATTGTCATTAAAAACTCCTCAACATAAAGAAATATATTACATGTCCCTACTACAACTTTTTAAACCATGGAGAAAAGAAGAAGATTTACTAGATATCCATGACTCGTATGAAGATGCTTTCAAAGAAAATAAAAGCACTATAACAGACAAACTTTACGCAGTACAAAACAATGTTACACAAAGAACAGCAACAAGAAGAAGAACTCCAGGTGCAACTAAGTGTAGACCCTCCTGACAACAGTCAACCTTCTGTAACAGGAAGCCAAGAACCACTTGGACAGCCACTCATAGCAAATTAAGCAGAATTAGCCATGACTGAAGTCGAAGATACCATGTGTCAGTATGAGCAATCTACAGAAGACTGCACAACTGAAATAACAACTAAACAATGAGCAGCGTAGCATCTTTCTAGAAATAACAAAAAATTGAACATGGTATGCAGCACGAAACTAAAAATTGTACCTTAACACAAAATGTTACCCTTATGTGTTGCTCATGCGCCCAAGTTGTTTTTACTCCATACAGATGGAGAAAGAAATAAAGTACCACACAAGATTTGTGTTTTGATTCACCAATATTTATATAGAAAACTGTTGCCCTTTAGTGATGACACGTGTTTCAACGTAACCAACGTCTTTCTCAAATCAGGGCTGGTATCAACAAATGACAAGTAATATCAAAAACAGTGCATAATAAATTGATTTAAGTAAACACCAATGTGGTCCACAAGAACGTTTGCACATGCATGAATTAAGAAATAATTAACAAAATGATAATAACATGGCCATGTTTGGGGGGGGGGGAAAAAGGAAGGAGGTTTGTGGGAAAGCGAGAAGAGAAAAAAATATAAAAACACATGATTGTTAAACAATATGTCAATAGTGTTAATCCTATTTTTTGATGAGTACATTGGTATATTTAAAATAATTTATTGTATGCTTATGTTCATTGTATTTCTTACCCAATGTAACCGTCCTCTTAAATGTTCTCAAAAGCTTGAATCCAGTCATGGGTTAAATCCCGTGTCCCTGTAGGGGAAGCATTTACATATGCTCGTTTAACTGCCTTGTATTATGGGCACAGATTGTGTCTCTATATAGAGTCTTTCCAATGCTGTGTTCATGCTTTAAATACGTGCACACAGAAATTACAAGGATATGCTGTTCTCACCACGTTACATTGCATTCAAAAACTCTAGGGGAGGGTGTTTGTCCTTTTCTATTTTTCCTTTTCCTTTTGTTTGTTATATCTACAATCGTAAAACACGCAGGCCCACATGTCCGTGAACCTTGTTCCTTTCCCACCTGGTGGGCTTTCCTGCTTACCTCTATTTCCTCAAAGTCGTCCCTTTCAGTCCTTGTGTGATTGTGTCTCCCAATCTCGTCTTTTGTTTGATCACGTTACTAGGTTACCTGTGTCCTGCTTCTGTTTCTATGTTGTCGGCCATATTTTGGGGCTGAAACCCTATGTCCTACTTCTGTTTCTACATTGTCCGCCATATTTTGGGCTAAAACTCTATGTCAGTATTGTGTTTTGTGTTTGTTTGGACGCACGTTCACGTAATCGAAAATAGTTGCGCTCTTTTAAAGACAAAATGTTCTAATACTTTTTTAGTCTTAATGAAGCGGTGTGTAACACCAAACAGAGTTCATAACAAATGTTATTCTAAATATTATTACAACGACACTCCCTAAATTGTTGAAGACTCCTCCCCTTTTCTCCTTTTTTGACGCAAGTCATGTCAATGGGACACAAGTTACTGTATCTCCAAAAAATGTATTGGCATCTATAAAATTCTTACGTAATGTGACAAAATGTGTCTTAATCAGTCTTGTAATATTATAAGACACAATGTATCATGCCTCCGAATATCATTATGTTAATCTTTTTGATCAATGTTGATGCCTCTGCCTAAGTACATTTCGGTGTGTATGTTATGGGACATGTGTACCTTTTTGTATGTTGATGTTTCTGAGGTGATAATTCTTTCATGAAACCCACACAACAGGATACTACATTGATAATATTTTCAGAGAAAAGAATACATCTCATTGTCAGAGTTTAAACCTTTTTCAACAGTTCTAAATTTGCAAATCATTCTGGCTTCTTCTTGTCGTAATTTCAGCTCCAAATTTCCTCCTCTTGGTCCTAAGGTTATTCTTTTTAGACCCAAAAATTTTAAAAGTCTTTTTTCATCGCACTGATGCTCTTTTTGCCAATGCTGTTCTAATGGTGAGTTAGAATTAGGATTCCCTATTCCTGAAAGGTGTTCTCTTATTCTAATCCTTAATTCTCTTATCGTACTTCCTATGTACATTTTGTGACATAAACATATAATGACATATATAACATATTTACTTCTGCAATTGATATGTTCCAAAATTTGCTGCTTAATGCCATATGTATCCTGAAAACTTGCAGTATTGTCTATGGTGTATTTGCACATTGTGCAAGTTCCACATCTTCTGAAACCTTGTGTTTGTTTAGGTAACCAAGTATTCGAACTCCCAATTTCTAGTATAGGGAGCAGAGATGGACTCAATACATTTTTTATGGTTTTGGCTCGTTTGAAGATTATAGTCGGGTTGTCCTTAATGTAGTTCCTGACGTGTGGGTCCAATTGTAGCAAATGCCAATTCCTTTTTAGGATCTTCCTTAAAATTCCATTATTCTTACAGTAAGTCGTAATGAAAGTCACTTCCTCTGTTTGGTTGTTGATTCTGGTTTTCGTAGTTAGGGTGTCTGCTCTGTTAAGAGCTTTGGCTTTCCTTTGTGCTTTGGCAATAATCTTAGTTCCATATCCTCTGGCCTTAAATCTTCTCGAAAGCAGTTGACATTCTTGCTCAAAGGTTTTTTGTTCCGAACAGTTTCGCCGAGCTCTGATGTATTCTCCACTAGGGATGTTCCTTACAACCGAAGAATGATGACAGCTGGTTGCAAATAAAGTTGAATTAGCCTCTGTAGGCTTCCTGAAGGTCCTAGTCAACAGTTGATTATTTTTCACATAGATGTTTAGATCCAGAAAATCTATTTGTTCTTTGCTGGTAATCCCAGTAAATTCAATCCCCATAAGGTTATTGTTGGCTCTAGTCTTGAATTGTTCTAACTCCTCTTGTTCACCTTTCCAGATAAGTAACACATCGTCGATATATTGTACCTGTCAAGACTACAAACCTATACTACTATATATGAGTGGTCAAGCTGGTTCAGGCAAAACATTCTTAATAAAAATCATCAGCAAGTTCCTCCAACAATTGACAAACAACAAACTGTCAGCTGTTGCAACTGCCCCCACAGGTTTAGTCACCTACAACATAGGCAGTGTCACTTTACACCGATTACTACTCCTTCCAGTAGAACACCAAAACAAATTAAACTACTACAAACTTTCTCCAGAAGCTGCAATGGAACTTGCAGAGTTTTGAAACAAATGAAAAAGCTGCTAATAGATGAGGTGACCATGGTTTCCAACCTAATGTTGGCCTTGATTCACCTCAGATTACAAGAGGTCCTGAAAACAGACTACGAAGAACTCTTTGGAGGAAAACACATAGTTTTCTGAGATCTTCTTCAATTAACACCAGCTAAGGTTGAACCTATTTTTAAAACCTTAGGGCACAAACTATGCCGTAAATCTCTTGGCAGCATAGGAAATGTGAACCTTAGGCAACATTTCCAATACAAAGAATTAACTGAAAACATGCGTCAGTCTGCAGACCTCACGTACGCCAACATTTTACAAAGTATTACAGTTGGTGTTCTATCTCAAGAAGCACAATCTATATTAAATACCAGGCACATCCATGCACTCTATGGCCATTACTCATTAGCACACAAAAATGTAAACTGTATGTCCTTGATGCCAACTCTTGCAAGCTGTGCACAATTCAATGAAACAATGTTGAAAAAAGAGATGCAACCAATAGTTGAAATTTGCTCCACAGACAAACTGGACGTGCACGGTGTGACACTACCCATGCGTGAACAAGCCACAGCATGACTAAATACCTTTGAAAACTATCTCTAACACAGCTGGTTTGGAGAAAATATTAAAATTATCTTTAAACTGTAGAGTAATGCTTAAACATAACCTTGATGTGGAGCAAGGACTAGTTAATGGAGCACTTAGTACAGTTGTTGGCTTTCAAATATACCCACATGACAACAACATTCAGTTTGTCAATATTCACTTTGACAAACTACCAGAAGTTAAAAGGATAGGATGCTCAACAGCCTGATTCCTTCTTTTCAGAGACATGTATGTACGCAGAGAACAATTTTCTCTATCTCTAGCATACGCAGTCACCATTCATAAATCATACGGTCTTACCCTAGATAAAGCATTGATAGATATTCATAGCACAGTGTTTAAAGAAGGCATGGGCTATGTAGCACTATCACGCTTACGTACACTTGATGGACTATTTCTAGTCAACGCTGATATTCCTTGCATTCTAGAATACAATAGACTGCGTGCACTCTACGCCCCCATCTCAAAACCTATCCTGTTCCTCAAAAAGCAAAGGGTTGTAAAAGAAAACTACTCCAGACTCAAATTATGCAGGATCTAACAGCAATACCTCCAAGGAAATTAAAAGAAGCTAATACTTCATCAATGGCCACAACCAAAGAAGGATCTAGTGCACAAACAAAACCAACTACCTCTTCAAAGAAACAACGCACAGTCCGAACAAATGACTTGGACATAGAACTGTCTGGTGCATTCAAGTTTTCAAATACAACTGGTGTAAATTGCTATGCAAATGTAGCAATCAATATTCTATTCCAATTGCCACCAATAGTTGAAAACATTTACTTCAATGGGACAGACCAATTGTGTTTGCAAATGTTAGTCCTTCACAGAAATGCAACCAAAAAACCTGACAACACACAGTGTTTCTGGAATAAGGCAGGAATTTGTCTACTGTGCTGGAATGGTCAAATTCACTGTATACACACAAGAAGATCCACAGGAATTTCTAATGTACTTACTACAAGTACTGGAAAACAAAAACATAGCTATAAATGAGATCTTACAGATTTCATTCATGTGGAAACATACAGGCACTCTCTGCAGCCATGTGGCAGAGGAACAAGTCCCTAATCAACGCTTTGTGTATGTATCCATATCCAACTGTGAATCCATTCCATTTCAGCAACTTGTACAAAATGCAAACCATGGCAGATTATGTACTACCTGTAATTCCTATAATCTTTCCACCTTACAAATACAGTCATATAGTGAATAAGTAATAGTAATGCTTTTATGTTAAAATGCAGATAGTACCAAAAACAACTGCAAGCTGACTGGATTCACACATGGACAAGTATCACTTGGTAAGAAAACCTTCACAACAATAGGTAAAATCTACCACGCAGGAGCCACAACCAATGCAGGTCACTAACACTGCATACATAAAAAAGAATGGATGGTTGGAATGTAATGATAC
This sequence comes from Ambystoma mexicanum, assembly GCF_040938575.1. NCBI lineage: Eukaryota > Metazoa > Chordata > Amphibia > Caudata > Ambystomatidae > Ambystoma > Ambystoma mexicanum. The sequence continues at coordinate 1,340,102,543 of NC_090923.1, read as the reverse complement.
TACCATTACTCTAAAGCAGAGATTACCAGCAAATCTTGTAAACGCTTAAATAATATTCTTAAAACCAAAATGTTATCTCTAATCTGAGTATGAACATCAACAAAATCTCCTCAATAACCTTTAAATCAATAAACTAATAAAATAAAACAAGTATCTAACAGTGAATAACTATAAACAGTTACACTACGCCAAATAGTATCCAACTACAACTAGAAAACATCAATTTACATTTTTCTAAGGAAAACCTGCAACACTTATTATGCATAAAAAATACCCTCAACAACTTCAAAACTAACAGTTAGAATACACCAACAGGTATCCAACTGCCCCAAAATTCTTCATCAAGCAAACAGATAAATGAATACTACTAAAATGCAACAGGAAATAAACAATTAGAATACACCAACTGGTATCTAATTGCAACAATACTACCACCACTTCCAAACCAAAAACCATACACCTATTCAATTCCTCCTATTGAAATCAACCACAGAAATATATTGCACCATAAGGTAGAAAGGTTTTATTAATCCGGCATGGATTATTTTCTCACAGACCCAATGATTTCATAAACAAGCACAGGAACTGAGCAAATTGCACAGTATACTGGTTTGAACCATAGTACTTGTAAAGTACTACCTATGAGGGTCGACAAAGTACAGAAATGTCTACTATGTAATGCAATCACTCATTACAAACTACCTACACTAACATGTGATCTTTTCTTTTATCACAGAGATTGAAAAAACAATGTCTGCTCCAATTACCCATGTCATGAAAAAACTGCATACAACCACAACAAATCAATTATTAAGTATATAATGATTGGACTCAAACAAACACTGCAGCATAACACACCCATTCAAGCAAACACCCAACCATAGACCACAATCCAAAAGGTTTCCTTGCATTGATATCTTATGCTGCAGTGGTTGTGGCCAAACCCTACAGTCTTGACTGCATGGCCTGGCCAAAACTCTACATACAGCCTCAACAAAGCAAACAGTAAATATAGAATGATTGGACTCACAAACACCTCAGCATAACACACCCATGTAAACACACACCTGAACAATAAATACAACCCAAAATGCCTAGAGTCTTGAGTACCAACATTCTGAACACAATCCAACAAATAAACTACCACACATCATGTCACTATCCCTACACACTATTACACTACTGCCAATCAATACACAAACTTTTGAAAACATATCCCCTAAGCAGCCCACATACCACAGTCAAAATGTTTGTTTGCATGGGTGTGTTATGCTGCGGTGGTTGTGGCCAGGGCCTAAAGTCTTGGGTTCCCAAATACAGCATTTAACCCATCTCTCACTCCCCCACCCTCTCCAGCCACTCCTACACACCAACAGACTCCCCAAAATTAGATTTATGCTCAGTTCAACGCTGCGCTGTCCGCGGATCCAAAATGGCAGGTGCATCGAGAAAATGTGAGACACCTCACACTTCACTCCAACCAATCAGCGAACACGCTATCTGTCCGCGGACACGACCTATGTCGATTGGCCAATCGGTGTCCTGTCCGCGGAGCGAACAGGGAAGTGTGTCCGCGGAGCGGACGTAGATATCACACATTTTTTTCCCCCTACTTTTTGGTTGTTTTAAAAAAAACTACTGGATGCATTACCACCAAATTTACAATAACACGCTTTCGGGAACAAGCCGCTGCTCCTGCAGCAAATCTGGTGAAAATCCGTCCAGCGGTTTGGGCTGTAGGCGCGAGCAAAGTTTTTTCTCCAATCAGTCTATGGAAAAAAAAAGAGAAATGTTGGGACTCCCCCTTTAACGTGCCCCGCCCTTGACCAAACTTTGTAAAACAATTCAGAGTAGTCCATATACTTACTTTTTTTTTGTTGCAATGTTTGGTGAGGATTCGTCCAGGGGGAGCGAAGTTATAAGCCGCCCAAGAAGTGCTCTTCCTAACCATATGAGTACGAGTGTGTATGTGTATGTACATGTACACACACACACACCTTTTCCAGATAGTTCCTTCCAGAATATTCAACCAATTAAAAATCCTTATCATAACTTGTCTATAAGCCATAAAGGCTAGTAGTGTCAAGACTCTGCTTATGGCCAATATGATGCCCTTCAAGCTGTATCCCGCCATTTTTTCTGCAAATTTGTGATCATCATTATAAGCGAGATAGCTTTCCTACATTTGATTTCAATTAGTTTGGGGTTCTTTTTTCCTGCAGTAACTACATGTGCCAGATAGGTACAGGAAGTAACTTGTTCAATACTTCCCTCCACACAACTGTGTATTTTCCCATAGCCAAAGTGCACGTATTTTGTTTTATCAAAATAAATATTTAGCCTGTTCTCTTTAGCATACTCAAAAAAACCACATACACTTCTCTTAAGGCCCATAAAAAGTGTGGTCCAAGATAATAACGTTGTCCGCATACGCCAACCACGCTATATGAACATGACCCATTTTGGGTGGCACGCTGTTAATGCAGGTTAGCTTGCCGGGTAAGTCTGCTAGACACATGTTGAACAGCATGGGCGCAAGGACACATTCCTGCTTCAATCCTCTATATGTTCGTTATTTCTTTGGTGAAAATGCCCATTCTGCTCAACCTCACCTGAACAGTCATCCCCTCATGCAATTGTATCAAGAGGGTGAGCAACCACCCAGGTATATTCCAGCTTCTTAGTTTCGCCCATAAAAGTTGCCTGTTAATAGAATCCAAAGCTGCCTTGAAGTCAACATGTAATGCAAACCGAGGAGGGTTCCCAGTGTTTGTGCCGACAAGATCAAGGTATTTAGCATAGATATGTTATGTGTCATCACAGACCCTGCTCTGAAACCAGTCTGGAATGTGCTTAGTACTTTTTTTGCCTCGGCCCAGCGTTTTTTCTTGTTTAATATGAACGTCAAATACCTTGCTGGGATGTCGAGCAAGGACAAAAGTCTGTAATTAGATGGAGCAGCCCGACAGTATTTTTGTAAACCGGAATCAAGAGTGCTTTCCTCCATGATGTTGCTATAATACCCTCTCTAATAATTTTGTGAAACAGATCAGCAAGTATATCTGCTCAAATCTACGGGTCTCTCTGCAAAACTACATTGCGAGTCCGCAGGCATATGGGCCCTGGATCTTTTTAAATTTGCCTACTGTTAATGTAACACTCTCAGCATCAAACTTCAGACCAATAACTTTTAGATCACTACAAGTGATTATTTCCTCACATCCTCCACCTTTACCATATGTGACTTCAATATATGTACTTCAATATATGTAATACATGCCTCTTTACTTATGGGGACAAGTTTAACATACGCCAATATTCTTGTGTCACTCTTATGCACAATTTCATACATTGCCTGCCATTTTGCGTTCCAAACAGATAATCTGTACCTCTTCACCGAGTTATTGTATTTATTCTTCTGTGTTTTAATCAACAGGGTTCTTACTTCGTCACAATAATTACATATATTAATGTGCCTTATAAGTTGTCTTAACTCCTGCCTTGCATCCCGAACATATGTCATAAACCCCTCTGTGTTCCTTGTCCGGCTTGAAAGTGTACATTCCTCCTGAAAAAGAAGCTAATGATGTTAATGCGGTTATCCACATCACAATTTCATTTACGCGGTTATTTCGTATAATTCTGTTAAATCTTGGTGATGGAATTCAGTGACCCGTGCACTAACGGTGTTGAAATTATGAGCAGTTCATTTTATTCTACTGCCCCAGTTGTTCACATCTACATCTCCAATTTATTTCGTACTTAAATTTGGCCCATCCACTTTTAGATTCAGTGATAACAGTGAGTCAACAAACGATTATTCGGCTTTGCGCCTTCAAGTTAAACATATAATATTCAGAACGAAGAAGTAATTATACACAGTAAATGCAGATAAAAATTATCAACACAAACTTAATACACAATTAATACAACAAATTATCAACACACAATTCAGGGGGAAGTTAAAATCTGGTAAATAAATATATACTTACAAAGAGAAAGAAAATGGGAGCATTCTTGTAACTGTGTTCACCCTGATTAATACAACCTCATAAACGCATCTAGTAGGTAACATCTTTTGACCATCATTGAGAGTTGGTTTGATTTTCTAATTTAACCATTTCAATATGAATATCCAGAACTTTGTGACTTTTAAGTCTCCAAAATGTAAATCCAGTCGGACTCTTTACATATAGGGCAGAGATAGATGGATGATGTTTAAAAGAAATGCACATCTAATGTAATAACTATGCAGCAAGTAACTCAATGTCAGATTCAATAGCAATATCAGGACCCATGTTACCACAATTTGAATTTGCATGAGATTAATATTCAGTATGGTGGATATAACGTTGTATATGATCCTGATAACCTATCTGGCTAAAAACAGATGAGTATTTACTTTACGGTTCCTGGATATTATTGTCACACTGTAACATTATGCAAAAAATTATATCAGTTTACTTGCATATATGCTAAATAATTACCCATCCTTTACCAAATAGGCATCTGTGGATGGATGAGAATGTTACCGGATATACCCGATGACTGAAGTTGCCTCGACAACTAACCACATAAAGATTGTGAGCAGAGGTGCCCCTTTGGGTGGAGGGGTGATCCCCACATAGATTAAATCATTTACACATAAGAATCATTAGACACGTTGAGTATATTTCACATGAGGCCGCCCAGTATGCCTCTGACAACAATCGGGAAGCTTTTACCAGCGTGTATATCGTGTAATATTTTTAAACTCAGTTTCCTAGAGTAGATTGTGACGCGGTGCTGATTTTTCGTCACGCAATGACGTCGGATGTTTACATCCGACGTCATTGTGTCGACGTGCCCCGGCATTGCGTCACATCACAACCTACTAACAGGCATTCCCGCGTCCATTTGCCCTTGCAGTCTCTTCCGTGCAGCTCCAGCCGCCTAGTGAGGTAAGAGACTTTACAATTTGAACAGCAAGCTGTTGACTTAGTACTTTATTTAACATGATTCCACTACCCATTCAGACTACGCACGAGTTGATTAGTGTCCCTATTCTGCCTTTAGGTTACTAGCACGTAGCTTACTGGAATTGAATCCCACCAGCACTGCTCCAAGTTCTACTGAATTTGATTTGCTGACTGTCAACAATATTCAAGCACCCCTCCTGAGAGAAGGGGTGAGTATCTATCCTTTTTTTATACATGACCTAGTGAATACCATCCATGCACTATATAAAAGGATATTTCACACTAGTAACTATAGTATCCTTACCATTTTAGGAAGATTGAATGACCAGCACAGTTAATATGAGGGCATTATTCTGAACATGATCCCAGATGTATCACCATTGTGAGGTAACTTTTCTGACATCCTAGACGTTTAAGTGGTATTAAATGTCTAACCTGCACTACAATATACATAAGACTACATTTTTTCAGCATATATATTTTCTGTAGAATTACCAACTTCAGAAAATCATTGAAGATACCTTGGAGGGTTCTACCTATATCAAGGGCATAACCTACTGAATACTGATGATAAACACCCGACTTTGACATCTGATTACATCAAATGTAGAAAAACCCATGGGGCACCAATTAGAGGTAGGGACTGTTGCACTGAATAACTATGGATTGTTATTGCTTGTTGAAGCTAATGAACAGAGTACTAAAATATTCCCATTTTTCTGTTATCTCCTCTTTAGTGGGTAGCAGATTACCGGGAAGAATCTGAGTGTGAACACATGAACTTTACACTTTAGAATATTTAATATTTTGCTCCTGAAGAAGGGAAATTATTTCCTGAAACGCGTTGAGCTATCTTAACAGTAGTTAGGCCTCTACTGTATCTAATATGAACACATTGTTTGAAGAAAGACATGTTACTATATGAAGATCAACAATTGGTATTATTGCTGAATATAGACTGGCATGCACTAATAAATCGGACATCTGTATGTTGAAATTCAGAATCAAGTGATTACATTATTAAATGTTTGGTCTAGCAGGACTAAGAGATATTATTACGTATAAATGTTGTTAATAATAACTACTGAGTTAAATTAACCCTATACTTCAGAAAGCTTTGATTTATTTTCTCCTAAATAACATCTTCAACTCCATTGATTAAACAAAATATGGAATTTGTACTCCATGAATATTACATAACCACGATCTGGACTAATTGATTGCCTCTGGCATTAACCTGAGTGTGCAGGGGACGCAAGTGATCCATAGCCCGTGGACACTCTTTTCCTTGTTAAATAAATATATACTAACAACAGTGGCTAAAACCAATGAGGAGAGCTCTGCTCTCAGCCTCATTACTCAAATGTACCAATTTAATGCGTGTCCTTTGGGTTGTTTGACCCTTAGGTAGTAGTTAAAGATACAACCATTAACCCATCTTGCTACCATATAGACTGTTGTTATTGAACATACTTGGGTGGTCTTTAGGTTCAATCCCTTCGTCCTTAGGACCCAGGACCTGTGTACATAGCGTGCGCACCCAAATACCACAAAAGGGTCTAGGCTCTGCCTTAGCAAATTCATTGCCTATTCAGTATCCCTAGACCCCGCCTTTCGCAAAACTGGTCTCAAATACAATCGCCTAAAATGCATAGATTTTTCAGATAGTAACATAAAATATACAACAGTTTCTTTTGGGTTCCTACACATCGGACACTGAGCTGCATTTGCCAAGTTCCATGATTCTGTAAAAACGACCACCAGTAATGTACCTATTCTTGTAAATATAGGGACCTTTCAAAAGACGGCCAAATATAGTCCAGGTATGGTTTGATGCCAAAGGGGGTGAACTCAAGATAAACCAGGTCCGTTTTGAGTTTCATAGCCTCGTGCAAAAATTCATTTCGGGCGTTGTTAGCCAGAGCCTCTTTGACTCTTTTCTTTGTGCCCTTGGGCTGGCTCTCAGGGTTAGTCCATAGACTGGCTTCACCTGCTTCACAAAGAGTTTTTTTATATGCTGAACCCAAGCTATGGATCTCCCACAATCAAATGTCATGGGGTGACTCAATGCTGAGCGTGAGTTTCCCAACCCCTGTTGGTTCCACAAGTTTAGCCAAAATAAAACAGGCCTGAGCTTAAACTGGGCAACCACGGGAACAACATTGAGTTCAATAAGAACCAGGGAAGATGGAGCACTCTTGGGCAATAACAACAGCTTTTTTAGGAACTTATGTTCACTAGAAATGATATCTTTCACATTAGCTTGTCCTCATAGTTCAGCCCTGTAGAGGGCTGCAGGTAATGATTGCTTTCCATAAAGGTTCAGAGCAGGGGAAATAGCTACACCTCCATGTCTAACAGGGAAGGACTTGATGAACCCACTAAATTTCTCCAAAGTGGTGACTGCGCGCCTTACCTGCTCTACCCAGCCTCCCATGTCTTGGAACCTAACACCAAGGTAATTGAAACATTTAACTTGGGCAAGCTGCGTACCCTCCACCTTGAGCACCAAAGATTTGTATTTTGAAAAGCGGGCCTAAAAACTAGAACTTTGGATTTTTCTATATTCAGTTCCAGCCTTGCCTTACCCCCTTATTGACCAGGAAGGACTTTGTAGTTTCCCCGCCGAGCCTGTAGCGGACTAAGGCGCTAGTTCCAGAATACAATAGGCTAATCATGTTCATCATGTTGGGAAGAGCTTTGCGGTGATTAAGAATATTCTGCAGACTGAGTCAAAAGCAGTTTTAAGATCCAGAAATACTGCACAGAGTTTAATCTTTTTTTAGAAAAACGTATTTCTGGATCATAAAATATAGTATAAAACATTGGTCAAGTGTACCCTTAAAACCGCCCTGTAGATCAGTAATTATATTGTTATTATCGACCCAGTTCTGGAGGTGGGCCAAAATTAAATTGCCAAAAAATTTGCCTGCACTGTTAACTTTTTATAATTTAGATGGGCTTGGCGCAGAATCAATTTGTCTACCCCCTCCTTTGCTGTTGCAAGCCTTGCAACAGTCCTCATCGAACCAACCCTCTTTGAGGATTGCCTTCTCTCTTATCTTCCCCACAGGGGCAGAGATGAATGGTAATATTCTCTCGTTCAACTTCCTATAGGATTCCAAAATGGACAAATCATTTGCCTCGTTACCACAAATGTCCTCAATATCACCAATAATTGCAGCATAGAGTATTGGTTTCGACTCATTTTCCAGAACTTACATTTTACAGATTTTCAGGCATGGACGACTATTTCTAGAGCTTGGTTTGGTTTCAGCCCTTGGTTTCTAGGAGACAGGGGGGGCACTCTTCACCTAAGGCACAGTACCATCGGGTGGTGATCACGCTCTATTTTGTTCTGTACCTCAAAATCGGTTACCCTTACCCAGTCTGCTGCTGAAATCAGTATATAGTCTATGAGGGTCGACCAGTTATGCCATTGAACGTTTTCTTTGCAGGTTGATGCTTTGGGGTTCGCCCATTACAGGCCCTTAAGTTTAGATTATATAGTAAGCAGGCAGATTCTACTGCATGTTGGTGAGTTCGCACTGGGGCAGCTGCCACTAATTCTGGGATGTCCCAAGCCATATCTTGGTCCTCCCACAGGCCAGCAAGAACTCCCACAGGTTCTAACTGAAGATTTAGATCACCAGCCACCAGGGTCAACTTGTCTGTACAATGACGCTCAAGTTCTTGGTCTAAGGAGTTCTTAAGGAGGGTAAGTGTCTCCATTCCCTGGGTGTTAAGGGGCCTATTATGTATATATTCAGGAGAAGACATTATTTCCCCTCCCCTGTGGTAAAAGATAGGGATTGGAGATCTTTCATTTTACACAACCCTCCATCCAAGGGTAACATCCACCCACACTAACAGACCTCCACTATGCCTTCCCTTCGGGTTTTTTATTGCAGAAACACAATAGGATTGGAACCGTTGGAAAAAAAACTGTTCCGTAGCCCAGGTCTCCTGAAACACTAGAACATTAAAGCCTCTAATGAAGGTGATGCATGGCGTATACGCCAATACTTTATTCAGTCCCACTATATTCAACAACACTAACCTAACCCTCCCTCTTCTTTACTACATTGGTGTTCTACGCCCAGTCACTCGACATCATCGAGTTCGCCCGAGTTGAGGTTTTGGATTATATTATGCTCTTTATTACAGGCTTTTGAAGCAAGCCATAATGACTAGAGGCCCCATTGCATGTAGTTTTAATTGGGCCTCTTAAGGTGCAGAAATGATGGGGATCTTAATTCAATTCTAGTTTTGTTTGTGTGGCAAGTTCTACGGTCAATGCTCAATAACCCCTCTACCAAGTCCCAGGGCCGAAGGTAGATTGGAATGTAATACCATTGTGAGTTTGGGGTATTACCCCTCTGGCAAGCCACAATGTCACCATGAATGACCGATAGGCACCCCTTTATGTGCCTAATCCAATATGTGCATTTATTTTTCAGGCTCTCGTGATTACCAGCAACTAATCGAGGAACATTGGTCATTACCACTGATGGGCGATTATCGCTCACCTGGGAGATCACTTCCAGTGCATTTATATTAGGAGTAGCAGACTTCCTTATTGATATCAGGTTAGAACCTGTCAGGGGTAAACCCAACCTAATCTCATGTGGCTGATACCAAGGGAATCTATTTGCATTTGCATGGCTCACATGTCCCCTGTAATGGGGACAGAGAACCCTCCCCTGAGTGGGATCGGGGGCCCTTTCTGTTCTAGGCGAATTGCCCATGGGTCTGACCGTGTGATTGTTACAATGCGACTTATTCTTCCCAGCTGACCCCTCCATTTCCTTGTTATATGTCGGCTTTAAAGCCATACATTTGCCGAGTTCTATCCGTTTTTGTTTAATTTCCCCGATTTCCCCATTTAAGTCATTTAGTAGTTTCTCCATAATAACTACAGTGATCACAAGTGTTTCACTCACTATCTCTGCCGTTGGTACTTTGTGTGGGGCTAAACTAAGAGTTTTATTACATAGTTCCATAGTCTTGGGGGACTCAGTCTGGGTACCCACCGAGCACTACTTAGGCCTCAGCTTCATCTGCGATACTGGGAGGGTTATATTTCGTTTCCCCCTTAGCTGGATCCTTTCTTTACCCTTTACTTCCTGGTGATAATTAGGAGGCCCTTTGGTTCCTATACTTTTCCCAGGGGTACCTACTGGGTAAGAGGGGTTACCAGGAGTGCATGATTGTTTAGAGAGGGGGTGAAAGCGATTAGCTGGTGGGATCATAATTAAGTTTTGCGAAACACCACCAGATTTCAATTAGCACTTTCCATGGTGGATACGTGATGTCCCGCCCCAGGTTTTCGCTGGGTGACTGTTGGAGCTGGCTTTGGGAGGGCGGGGGGGTGACTAAGTTTATGTCCAGCCTCACTTGTGACTATAGTCTCATTATATATTTCGATAATGTCCATCCATCCAATACTCCTGTTCATCCTCTGACAAACTGGCCTGTCGCCTACTGCAAAGCCAATACCGACTCTCTGACCAAGTGTCTGCACGGCATCTAACAACTCGGCCAAACTCTTTAAAATCTGCAAGGAGCTGGCCAACCCTGCTGCAGTCTCTACCCCACCTCTTGCCTCCCAGGCTCTTTGGAATGCCCTTGCCTCTCACTTTATCTCAAAAACCCAGAACATCCTGTCCACCTTCTCCTCCACTCCCTCTCCTCTCAGTCTGTACTTGCTGACCCTCCTTCAGCCATCACCCCACCCTCCTACTCGTCCGTTCCTCTTTTCTCCCCTGATGAGGTTGCTATACAAGTCCGATCGATGAAAGCCTCGTCAAAACAGGTCCATCCCTGTTCCTCTAAAACTATGAAGGACCACATTGATATCCCCCGCTACGGCCCTTGCCGATTTTTGCAACCACTCCTTTGCCTCAGGATCCTTCCCCTCTCCTCTGAAGCACTCCCTTGTGCATCCTCTTCTCAAAAAACCCACAGCTGATCCTTCTGGTCTGGCCAACTATCGCCCAATTTCCATTACTCCCCTTCTTGGCAAACTCCTGGAAAAGCTGGCCATCTCTCAGCTAAACCTTCATTCCAATTCTGTTGGCTGTCTCCATGACCCTCATTCTGGCTTCAGAGCTGGCAGAAGCACGGAAACTGCTCTCCTAAACATCCTTGAGGATCTGCTCTCTAACCTTGACTCTAGCATTCCCTCTACTCATCCTACTCGATCTCTCCTCTGCCTTCAACACGGTCAACCACACAATCCTGCTCTACTGTCTCAGTGATAACCTGGGTATCACTGATCAGGCTGTGGCCTGGCTGACCTCTTTACTCTCTGATCAACCCTCCCAGGTCCAACTTGTGTCCTTCCTATCATCCATCTTCCTCTCCACCTGTGGTGTTCCCCAGGGGTCTAACCTCTCGCCCTGGCTTTTCAACCAATACCTGTCAACTCTCGCCCACTACATCGCCATTTTCTGCTAAAACTCCCAGTACTATTTGGACGACACTCAACTCATTTTCAGGCTGTCCTCAGCCACCTCCTCTACCTCTCTCATCTCTGATTGCCTAACTGCCATTCAAGATTGGTGTGCTGCCAAATATCTTTCTCTGAATGCCAACAAGACGGAGATCCTCATCATCACCATCCTTTCCCCTCACTCTCTGGGGGTATGCAGTAATAAAATTGCCGCAAAAATGTCACCTGTGCAATAAATCGTGGCAAAAATGCTGTGGTTTGACCCGGTAAAGGTGTACCCCGTTATACCATTTAAGGAGAGCAGGGGTTGCGATGCTGTCCCTCGCTCCCCTTAAATGGTATAATGGGTCTGGGGGTTGCAAGGGTGTCTCCCGCATCCTTTACATGGATTGCGGCGGCAAAATCACAGCCTTTTTGCCTGGATTTTTTGTGTAAACGGCCATTTCTGCCGCAATTTTAACACATGGAACCCTCTTTTGCCGACCTCCTTTGGCCCTCCTCCTGTCCGCACCTGCGAGGCTAAGAACCTCAGGGTCACCTTTGACTCCACACTTTCCTTCTCCGCCCACATAGCCGAGGTCTCAAAAAAGTGAAACTTAACACTGCACCTCCTCAGAGGTACTCTGCCTTTCCTCTCCTTCCCCCAGAAGCTCACTGTCTCCCAAGCGCTAGTTCTCTCTAGGTTGGACTATAGCAACAGCCTCTTTCTAAATCTACCTGCCTCTACTCTTCGCCCTTTGCAAATTATCCAGAACAGGACTGCAAGACTTGTCCTTGGCCTCAAGCCCTGGGATTGTATCTCTCCAGCTTTGAAGTCTCTCCATTGGCACCCAGTGGGTGCAAGGATTAAATTCAAAACCCTCTGCATTGTCCACAAGGCTTTCTGGGGCCTGGGTCCAACATACCTTCAGCTATCCCTCCGCTAATACCTCCCCTCTCGAGCTCTCTGCTCCTCTACCTCTAATTCTCTCAGGGTCAGTCGTTTTTTAAAGACACAAGCTGGGGGTAAATCTCGCCCTTCGGCTGGGTACTCCCTCTGGAACAGCCATCCTGACACTCTAAAACTTGAGGAGAACCATCTCCGGTTCCAGAAGCACCTCAAGACCATCCTCTTTGCGTCTGCCTTCGCCCCTTCTATCCCCTGCTGATTCTGTTCTCCCTCGGCACTGTGCACCTGGCCACCCTCTGTCCTCCGGGCCCAGGTACCTGCTCACCCTGCCACCCTCCCGCACTGCCTCCGGGCCACCCCTTGCACTGGGGTCTGTAGCTGTACCCATACAGCCCCTCCCCTGTTTTTTTTCTTCCCAGTCTGCTGCCTTAAACCCAGCACTTGCCACTTGCTGGCTGCACTCCCATTGTTTGTTGCCTTTATTATTTATTTATTATTATTTATTTGTTTATCATTGCTCCGCACTCTCCTTTTCTCCCCCCTTTCATGCACTTTTCCCACTGCCCCTCTCCCAAGCACTTGCGCGTTCTCAATGTCACTGGGCCTAGTAAGATAGTTATTTTCTCCCCCGCTCCCCTTCCCTTGCCGCGATCTGAAACACTTGTGTATGAGCGCGATAGAAATAAAATATCAATATCAAGATCCCCTCTAGTCCCGTAGCTATAGCGTTACTTTTGATAGGGGAAACTTAGTTTTTGCCTCCCTCTTGCCCTGGGAGATCTGAGACTTCAAATTGGGCCAAAAAGTCCACATTTTCTACCATCCTTTCTGTATACCCCACTTGATTCAGTTTTGGAGTTGGGTCAATATCGCAGAAATCTATCTGCATTCTCCGGTAAAGCTACACAGTTCGAGCGCACACTTGATGGGCCCTTTTTTGGTGTGCGCATTACATGAGCCTGCCCATCCTCCACATATTTCACGTTGTCCTTTCTTTTTGTGCAATCAGTGACATCTTTGATGTCATGTAAAAAACCCTTAATCTCTGAGACCAAATGGCTGACCTCTGGCTGCAACATTTTGGAAATGTTGTTTCTCATCGCACCCTGGGGAAAAGATCCCTCTGCTTTCCTTTTCACCATTATACTATGAGAAGGTGCAAGGGTTAATCCGAGAGGATCCCTGAAACCACAGTCACAGCGGCCTCTAGCTCACTACGGGCTGTGCAACACCAGCAGTTACGTGCAAACTATGCAGGGAAGTTCAGACTTCAGCAAAACGTGCTAATATATGCATGGCTTATTCAAGCCGTATTGAACCAGCCAACCCCCTACCCAACTGGCCAACTGTTGTGAAAACTGTACAAATTATTACTAAAAAATATTGTTACACATTTAAAATAAAAACACTAAACATACAAATAAAAAGATCTATAAAATGAGCGCTGCCGATTGACCTTTCACTGTTTTTTAAAAAGAGAGAAAAAAAAAGGTTCAGATAAAAATCCAAAAGATAAGTTCAAAAAAGAGTTCAAGGAAGAGTGCAGCAGGGGAAGGGGACAGCCGGAAGTAGTGGAGGGGGACAGCCGGAAGTAGTGTGTCGTCACAGAGAGGGAGCATAGAAAAAGCTCAAAGGCGTCGGGAGGGAAGAGGTCCCCCTGACCTTGCGGGACCCTCTCAACTGGCGCACCCTATGGACCAGCGAGAGAACTAGATTGGCCTACCAATGGTGGGGCCTGTACTCTCTACATAGAGAAGTGACCCACGAGAAGGACCCGCAACTCGTGGCCTGCCAGAGCTCAGGACTGGACAGGTGGGGAGATACTCTATCCCGGCCATCTGGAAATACTGAGGAAGGCCCGGGGGGGAGAGGAGGAGACCCGGACGAAAGATCACAAGGGGATGAAACAGGCCTGAGGCAAGCCTGGACCAGAAGTAGGGGAATCATGAGAACCCAGCTCCACTCAGTGAGATTCTGCAAAGGTGTGGGCCCCCAGGTCCATCCCTGCGGCCTGTGCCTGCCTCGTGGAATTCACCCCCCCCCCCCAAGACACCTGCCAATCGAGAGGACTATTCACACAGAGAAGGGCAAGAGAGAACGTCACCAAGGGGGAGGGCCGGATCGGAATCTGCCCCCCCCACACCAGCCCCGTGGGTCACCAGTAGAGCCAAGTGGAGCCCGCTGAGGTGAGGGCCCCCAGGACCCACACCTGGGGTGTGTGCCCGCCTTTCTGAGGAGCTGTGTCACCTGGGGTCAAACATCTGGAAAGAGGGCACAGGGACAGATAACCCCTCCACCTGAAAGAGGGAGCACTCAAGGGACAAGGGCGGTGGGGGCTGAAGGACAGAGGCAGAAGCCGATGGCGGAGCTTGGACCCCTGGAAGACGACGACCCGGGCGGACGGACGAAAGTTCAAGACAAAGAACAAGGGAACCAGGGCTTAGACACGACCCAACCAGACAAACCAGGGCCCGATCTACTCATAGACTTCTAAATTACAGATGCCCAATGGACTCGCATGTGCATCCATTCCCAAAAAGTCTCACTGAATTCCCGTTTTAAATGTATGCAGTTCAAGCTTCTGCACAGACTATACTACACCCCGGCTAGACTGTCCAAGATGGCCCACGCACAACCCCAGGCCTGCTCAAGATGTCAACACTCCCCCGCAGACCACCTGCACATGTTTTGGGCATGCAAGCAAATAGGGGATTATTGGACCCAAATCTTGAATACAATCTCACAGATATTATCCATCCCTCTCGGACAAGAACCCCTGGGTACACCATTTGGCATTTGATCGACTATCACTAGCAAAACCCAACGTGCGTTTGTGTATACTGCATGCACGATTGCAAAGAGAGCCATTCTACTAAAATGGAAGGACAGGAACCCCCCCCCCCAGAGCAAAGGAATGGCTTGCAGCCTTGACGTGGGCTCAGGAATGTGAAGATTTATATGAATCCACTCTTCCCCTCCAATCCAGACCCTGCGATACCTGGGCGGCCGTCCGCTCCTACCTCTGCGATAAATTGTAACCCAGCAATGTATCTGTGCTTCTTGTGCTGCCTTGTATATGTAATAATCTGAATCTAATGTACTGAGAACTAAAATGCAGAATTTATTGCAACTGTCCTGTACCTGTTGCCAGCAATAAATAAAGGTTTAAAAAAAATAAAAAGGCTTTTGATAGGGTGGAGTGGCCCTTCAGGTTGAAGGTTCTGGGGAGCACGAGGCTGGGATCAACTTCCTAAAATGGGTGACATCACTATACAATAGGCCCAGAGCAAGGGTACGGATAAACGGGGAACTTACGCAGGCCTTTGAACTCACGAGGGGGACTAGGCAGGAATGTCCCCTCTCCCCACTTTTGTACCCCATGGCCATGGAGCCACTGACAATTACAATTCGAATGAATTACCAGATATGAGGTATAGCGAGGTGGGAAATCGAATGTAAATTTTCGCCGTTTGCAGACGAAATGCTGGCCTACCTAACGAATATTCTGGTCTCCCTCCCAGCGTTAATGGCCCAGATTGCGGAACATGGAAGCCTCTCGGGACTCAAAATTAATGTGGGAAAGTCAGCTATCTTGCCTTTGCTGGAATCAAGTCCCCTCCTAGACAAGAAAGAGAGCTATTATGGAATTACGATTAACCAGAGGAGTATTCAATACATGGGGAATCCTAGTGACAAGGAATCTGGAGGAGATGGTCATGGCTAATTATAACCCCTTTCATGTACAGCTCACGGCTGACCTGAAGAGGTGGCTCCCTCTGATACGGACTTGGTACAGCAGGATGACCTCTATAAAAATGAATGTGCTCCCCAGACCGTTATATATTTTTTTCAGCCATTCCGATGCAGCTCCTAGATACGTTTTTCCTAGAAATCGCAGGAGAGCTACGCAGATTTATATGGGGAAAACAAAGCCCCAAGGGTGAAAATGGCAACCCTTACCCAAATATCTCCTTGTATTATAAGGCAGCGCAGATCTGCGGGATGCTGGAACAGGTTTATAGTCATAATGTCGACAACAAAAATGTCGACAGTCAAAATTTTGAAAAAAAAATGTCGAAAAAAAAACGTCGACTTTTTTTTCAATGCATTTTTTTTTTTTAATGGGGGGGTTCCCCCCAATCCCCTTTTTAAATTTTTTTTTTTAATTTTTCCCTTTTTTTAACTTCCGAACCCCTAAAATAAATATATAATTAAAAAAAACGAAAGTTGACATTTTTTTTTCGACATTTTTTTGTCGACATTTTTGTCTGTCGGCATTTTTTTTTCGAAATTATGGCTGCCCACCGCTGGAACATATGAGGGAAAATCTGAGGGCTTACTTGACCTATCTGGAGGACCATGCTGCGCACCCTTTGAAGGTCAAGGGATCACTGCAGGTCTCTGCTTAAATCAATACCGGAAAGTCACCGATCCCACCCTACACTGGGGGTCTTCTGGTCAGTCTGGCGGGAATCTAGAGACACAGCGTTATACACCGTGGCCATCCCCTATGGCCTCAGTATGAGGTCCCCAGTTCAAATTCGGGCGCCAGGGATGTGCGCACTCGCAGAGGTGGTTGGATGCAGGGCTTGAGAGGGTGGCACAATTGTTTGAGGGTGGGAGCTTCAAGGAATGGGGTGCGGTACGGGATATATTGGGAGGGGACTTAATCTCAATATTTGAATATCTCTGCATCAAGGGTATCCCGACAGACCCAAAGTGGGGGGAAGAGGTAGTAAGGGAATTAATGGCAGCGGGAAAAATCCTGGACCAAGCTGCAACAAGGAAGGGGAAGTACAGCCCCTACTAGCACTTGACACTTGATGTCTGCACTTTCCCTTGCACTTGCCACCAGCTGGCCGCACTTTTATTTATTATTTATTGTCTTATTTATTTTACTGTTATCCTAATTACTGCACTGCCCCCTCCCCTTTCCCCCCCGCACTTCCTCCCCCTCCCCTGCACTTGCACAATCTCAATGTCACCTGGCCTAGTAGGATCGCTGTCTCTGTCCTCCCTCCGTTTTCCCTCCTTTGGCTCGTTGCGCCTTGAAACACTTGTGTATAGGTGCGTTATAAATGCCATATCATATCATATACTGTCCAAGCTATACAAAGCTATGAATGAAACCTGTCTACAAGGGAGGCAAACCTTTCAGAGGTATTGGATGGCGCTGGTGGGTGAAGAGATTTCAGAGGAAGAGTGGGCACAAATATATAAAAAGGTCTTCTGGGGATTTGGGGGGGTTGTTCACCTCCACGATAGAACACAACTTTAAACTGCTAATGGGATGGCACAGAGACCCGGTGAAGATGTCCAAAATGTTTCCAGGAGCATCTCTGTGGTGCCCCAGGGGTTGTGGGAATAGAGGGATCCTGGCACATATGTGGTGGCGATGCC
Source organism: Ambystoma mexicanum (assembly GCF_040938575.1). Classification (NCBI taxonomy): domain Eukaryota; kingdom Metazoa; phylum Chordata; class Amphibia; order Caudata; family Ambystomatidae; genus Ambystoma; species Ambystoma mexicanum. The sequence goes on along the minus strand of NC_090923.1, from coordinate 1,340,084,842 downwards.
CCAAGGTACAAGTGTTTTGGAAAGAGGTGTTGAGCTGGATGGAAGAGGTGACGGGGCTAGGGCTGGATCTAGACCCACTGCAGTTGCTATTGGGGCTTCCGCAAAAAGACAGGGAAGAACATAGACTTCAGAGGATGTGGGAAGACATGTTAAGGGTGGGGAGACTGGCCATAACCCAAAGTTGGAAAAAAGAAACGCTCCCTACGAAAGAAGTATGGGGTGCACAGCATGATGATAATGGAGAAGCTAACTACAGTGGTGAATGATAGAATGGGAGATTTTCAAGCTGAATAGCCGGCCCTACTGCTCAAATGGGGGCTGGAAGAAGGTAGCCTGGTGGACTAACCCAATGAGTATTCGGGACGCGAGGGAGACGAGGGGGCCCGGGTGGAGCCAGCAAGGGACTTATACAGACACTATGAGAACCTTCGGATCTGTGACATTGATGGGGGAAACTTGCACCATTGAACAATAGTTGATTTATATGAGAGGTTGGGGATGGTGGGGTGGCCGGCGGAGGGGGGCGGGGGTCGGGAGGTTTTTTCTGGGAGATCTAGACTGTACGTGCTTAAGGGGGTTATACTGGTGTTCTTTGTTAGGTTACAAATGCCAATAAAACTTGAAGAGTACAGCATAAACCAGGGGAGTGAACCATATCAACAATGGATAAATATCTTCCCCTGAGAGCAAAGAACGCCCGACTGGCTCGAGGGGCACCCAGAGTGCAGAAACTCCCCCCATCTGCTCCCCAGGACCTGGTATGGTGCAAGCACAGTCCAACAGTTCAACTTCCTCCCAGCTGGGGCTCGCTGTTGCCCCCCTTATTAGTATGTATCCCACAGTACTCTTAGTAGAAGGTGTCTGAAAGGTATCAGGCAGGGGAAGCAAATAAGGATATGTCCTTACTATCGCTCAGCCCAGTTGCATCACCTCCTGCTCTCTTCAATATATCCCAATATCGCACAAGCGGCGTAAGTAGCCCGAGGGGGCTAAGTCAGTGAAAACATTGCGTGGTCACTATAATTATTAAAAGCTCTAGTTAGGGAAAATACACAAGCTTCTGCTTCTGCATTACCAAAAAAAGAATCCAATGTGCCATGTATAGTTTCCAGGGGCGTCGCCTTTGAGACGTCCGTTCAACGTTAATAAACCCCATTCCTCATCTTCCTTTCATTATTTTCAGTCCTCTGTATCATTGTAACACGGGCCTTCAATCCTCCACTGTCGCTGATGACTTGTTTTGTCAATGCAATGCACGTTTAAATCTACGCCAATTATTATCAAGCCCTCGCTATTGGCCTCATGTTAATGCATTAACAATCCAAAAACATTTGATTGAATATTTTCTGTCTGTATCCTTCCTGGAGGGTCATACACATTCACAAGCAGCCTTTTTTGATTCTCAATGGCATTTTTATATTCAATTTCAACAGCCAAAATGTTGAGTTAATTCTCAGGTAGTTTTATTTCAAAAGCAGAAAGGTCATTGCGCATACCAATTATCAAGACGCTTGTGGGCCGGCCCACTGGGCCTGTTTTTGCCAATTTTTGAAAGATACTGAATCTATCGATATAGAAACTCGTTGTTAACCAGCTCTCTTGTATTAAAAAAAATCTGTATAATTTAGTAAATTATGCCCACAAGTGCTGCTTGTGAAATGCCTATGCCCGCCAAGTATTCGATTAAGTTATTTTGCTTATTTACAGTCTGCTTATTGGTAAAGTTGGAAAAGCCCATGGAAGCCACGCCCAATTTTGTGATACATTATCTTCCTTTATCGTGGCATTTTCTCGAAATACCTTCCAACCCCCCCTTTCATAGCTGTTATTTGTAGGTCGGTTTCTAGGTCTCTTTCATCAGAATTCGAGTTTCTATACGTGTGGTGGCAATGCAGGTCAAAACCCAACTTCAAGAGGTTGGGTAGATACGCTCTTCTCATGGACACCATTTCTCTAGTGGTACAATAGACCCCCGTAGTCAGCAGCAGAGCAGCGTCCATAAATTCTATGTAGTCAATGCCGCTTTAGGATAAAACCCTAAGAGGAGGTATCAGGTTAAATGGGTGCAAGATGTAGGAGTGATTCATGTGTTATTTCTATCAGGGAATAAGTTGCAAAGGAAAAGGTTTCCTCTGCCATTGAGTTACCAGATCTATCAATGTTTAGAGTTTGTAGGGGGGTAGGAGACCCTTTTTTGTGTAACATTTCCAGGCGAGTTATTCTTTAGTTGGAGAGCCCAGGCTCTCATCGAAAGTAGTACGTAACAAGAAAAGGGGTTTGCCCCTAGTGATGCAGCTATGGTGGGGGTCTGAAGTATACGTACGTAAAGTTCCAAGAAGCTGCTAATAAAATTATTATTTTAGCCTAACTAATGAATTGAATTCGATTAGTGTTCGTCTTTGGTATCATTCATATCCATATTGATTAACCCTCTATAGTTGAAGTCCACAGTCAGCAGAAAAATGGAGTGAAAGGAAGAAGGTTTAGAACTTACTTGATTTTATTTGTCAAAAAAGTCCGAAAAACTGCAGGTAATTTGCAGTTAGTGCAATAATAGTGAAGACCTTGAAAAGGTTCCAAACAGTACAACTGCTAAATAAACTCCAAATAATATATTTTGCAAATATAGAAAGAAAAAATTAATTAAGAAACAGAAATGTTTGTTAATAAACAAAAGTTGTTTATGAATGGACAGCAAAAAAATATAAAAGAAATCAATTATACAAAGAGAATGTTTTTATTTTCATGAAAGCTATTTTAAACAAACAACCTATATAGAAAAAAACAACATCACAGGTTTTAACACAGAGAAAAACATTCAAACTCAAAAAAACAGTTTATGGTATTGTTTGTGCAAGATAAATTATTTTTACTTTTTTCAATTGAGTTTTATCTGTCAATGAATTGTTGCACAGATTAATCAAATTTTTCTAAATAAATTATTAGACAGGTTTGCCTACATAGAAGACAACAATTAATAATTGTCCCCTGGGTCTAAAATGCTGTATTCCAAACTGATGGAGAACTCTAAAGTTTTTCTTTGGCATTGACCTCAATACGTTTCGGCGAGACCACCTGTGGGGCCTAGATTTCATAAACGCCTTCCTCTGGACAGATTTTGGCGTAGCGATCCCTTATGATTTGGTACACTTGGGCTTTCAATTGTCGTCTGATGGTGTAAAAACAAAACTCTGTTCTCGCAGCAAAGTAATACTGTGATTATGATGTGGTGCATGGCTGGCTTTATCAATTGCTAGTTCATAGTGCATGTCCATCCTCATTTTACCAGTTCAGTTCAGCTATATTTTCTGCATAACTCCAGCAGTCATCAATGGCTGCTACCTGACGCTGGTCTGTTGCGAAGGACGCGGCAGGAGAAGCCTGCACGTATTCCTAGTGATATTTGTTGTCCTCGATCATCAATAGTAGTGTCAAGTGACTCAGGTTCGATCGCTCTGTTCCCTCCTGTATCTGGATTCAAGTTAATTACCTCATTTGTTAGGACTCCTGTGTTCTTATTCCCTTTTTTTTAACCGTCTGTTAGCTCTTTTCCTTGCTTTCTTCGAGCAAGGCAATAAAATACTAAGATTGTCATCATTTTGTTTAAGGGCATTATAGCCGGTAGAGGTCTTGATACCCTTTTTGGATTGTTGAATGTTGAGCTTTTTCATGCTTTGTCTCTCCTTTCGGGTCACATATATGCCCACGTGCTCCTCTTCTTCCGTTATATAAATAGGTGAATGTGAATTCAACAGTGAAGTATTTACTGGCTGGGAAAGACCACCAGGAGTATCTTTGTTGTTACCATGGTTGGTTATATCCAGGTTTGGATGAGAACTGGCTCTGGCTTGTCAAGTGAGAACATCCTTAACACCACTGTTCTTGTCCTGTGTTTCTTGAATTTGCTGCAAAATGCTGGTTTGGAGTAAAATATTTTCAAATATCTTATTACACATTTTCAGCAGAATTTCCATAGCAAACTGGAGAGTGCCCACAGAGTTGCTGATTATTTGTGAGCTCGTCATTGTTAGACTTTGACTTTCTTCGCCTTCTCTGTCAACAAACAACTCAGGAGTTGCCATCAGGCTATTATTTAACGTACACCTGTTTGTGGGTTGGACACAAGTGATGTTTGATTGTTGTTGATCAGCACCTCCAGGTTTTTTAACTGTTTGAATATTTGTTATTTCAATTTGTAATGAATAGGATAAATTCAATCATGAGTCTATTAGCGATAATTTAGAGGCATCAGCAATGGGTTGTGTTGCTGATTCTGTTAAGATGGAAAGATCCACAGACTCAGAAATACCTTAATAGCTTTTATTAAGCGTATATCTAGAAATAAGACCCCAAGCAGTGTCAGCACAACACTACCAGGTCAAGCTTGACAGCAACTGTCAACAATGGAACATTAGAGACAAATAAACAAGTACATCACAAGCCTGCACATCACAATTAGAACCATAATAACAGCTGATGACCTAATAACATTCCAAACATCAGCAACATTATACACTGGCCTGTAAGATGCTAATGAACAGTAGCTCTCCAATAACAATCGCTGGAAAGCCACATTATAACAGTTTCCATAACTGATGTTTGTTCCCTTTTGTGCTGACCGTCAGTGGTAAAGTAAGACTTTATTTTCCCTTTCGGGTCCACTTTTGCTGCCTGTGACCAACAACAACCTGCCCTTTCCTCAAATATTACTGGGTGAGCGCTCCCCTTTTCACTAGTCTTACCAGTGGGTATCCAAGATAACGGACCTGTTTTCTTGGAGCAAGGATTATATGCTCCCTTCTTTGCCTTCTGAGATAGCATGCTTAACAGACAGCCTACTTCAACGGCCACAGTACTCTAGATATACAGTTCAGATATACAGTTCTGAGTTTTTGTAAACTTACTTCTTGCTTTGAGTGTAGGTCGATACAGGAACCAGTTAGATGACTTGCAGGGCCAGTCTCAATGGTCCTTTAGCTCCCACACCCGGCGAGACTGCTCTTGCACTTCACCACTAGCACAGTGCCTCCAATGGTACATGGTACATGGCTCACCAATCGATTAGCCCAAAGCAATCCAAACTCCAATGAGCATTGCCGATGGTTCCATGTCTTAAAATCAAGGCAAAAATGGCTGTGAATACATAATTTTGCGGCAAAATTATGTGGTTTTGCCGTCACAATCATGTAAAGGATCCGGGGGAAACCCCTGCAACTCCCAGAACCATTATACCATTTAAGGGGAGCAGGGGACACCCCCGCTCCCCTTATATGGTATAATGGGGCACACCTTTACCAGGTCAAACCACAGCATTTTCGGTGCAATTTTGTTTTACCAGTGAAATTTTTGCTGCAATATTTGCTGCCGATAGGGGCCTCATTTCAAGTTTGGCAGCATTTCACTAAATGTGAAATCCAGGAATCCAAGAACAAGAAACTAGGAACTAGAAACTATGAATAAGAACCAGGCACAAGGGACCGGCCACAAACAGGAACACTGCAACAATGACCAGTTATTTATATGAAATTAAGTTTTTGAATAAACCAATTACAAATTAATTTTCTGAAAACTTAGCACAGTACAGTCGTGTGGTTTTCATAGGCAATATTGGTGTTGGTTATTAGGTGTTTGGTAGCCACCATGTCAGGCTGATGCAGCAGCATACATAGCATCAAGTGAAATATGATACAATACTTATCACAGTACTCTTTTAAGATAGGCACATAGGTTACTAATAAACCACTTTTTTTCTGTTTACGCTAAAATAACGGATGACTTGAAATGTGCAGAAATAGCATAATAAACTAACCTGACAACAAGCTGGCCCCTCTGAATGTGAGAAACCACCTCATCAGAAAGTCCCCCAGAAACTAGGCGCGCCCTTTCGTTTCCAAGCCCCCAGGCCAAGTTCTTGGGACCCTCCACCCCTAAGGGGCCCACCACCGGATGGGGACTCCCAGCAAGAGGCAACATGGGGAGACAACCAAGTACAGGAGAAGTGGAAACCAGCACCTGCGAGGCCAAAGCAGAGCAACAAAGATCACCACCCCCGAGAGTCCAGGATGCGCAGCAACACCTTCTGAATGAGAGGGAGGGGCGGAAAGGCATATAGGAGCCCCGGCGGCCACAGGGAGGTCAGAGCATCCACACCCCCAGAGAGGGGAACCAGGAGAAAAACCAGGGGACCTTTGCAAAAAAATCCACCCAAGGAATCCCCAAAACCCTGAAAAGCCTCCGAAATACCACCTCCCGCAGCACCCTTTCCCTCGAGAGGAACACACGGCTGAGGCGATCCGCCACCACATTGTGCGGCCCCTGATGTACCAAGCAGACAGTGACAGAAGATGAGACTCCACCCAAGTACAGAGGAGAAGACCCTCCGAGAGCTCCCCTGGCGGGCCATAAACGCCGCAGTGGCAGTATTGTCTGAGTGGTGGAGAACAGCCTGTCCCACCAAGACCGGGCAAAAGGGCTTCAAAGGCTTGAAGGCCGCCAAGAGCTCCCTCCAGTTGGAGGACCTGGCCGCGTACCCTCGGGACCACTTCTCCTGCAGCTCCAGACCCAGGGCCACCGCCACCACCCCACACCCTTCCAGGCTGGCGTCTGTGGTAAAAATGATCGAAGAGGGTGGACAAAGTGGGTACCCCAACAACAAATTGGGCAGGTGCAGCCACCAACAAAGCTGGACTCTGAGGGAGGGACCCACAGGGATAGGAGCCTCGAAGAACAGAGACGACTCCTTCCAGAACCTGTGGATATGGAGCAACGGGGGATGTAGGTGAAGTCTCACCCAGGGAACAAGGAAGACACACACCGCCATGTACCACTGAGCCTGAAGAAAGTCCCTGGCCAAAATGCACCAGGCAATCCAGCAGTGTCTGAGCTCTGACAAGGGGAAGAAGAAAACGCACCCCAGAAGTCCAAAACCTGGCCCCAATGAACTGAATATCCTGTGAGGGCTGCAGATGGGACTTCTTCCAGTTGATGAGAAACCCCAGCGAGGTCAGCAGAGCACAAGTAGAAGTGTCCCAGCAGAAGAACACTCGACTGAGCTTTCAGGAGCCAGTTGTCGAGGTACGGGAATACCTGAATCCCCCAGAGGTGCAGAGCGGCGATGACTGTCCCCAGAACCTTGGTGAAGACCCGGGGAGCCGACTTCAGACCGAAGGGTAAGGTCCAGAACTGGAAATGATCCTTGCCCAGCGTAAACCGGAGAAACTTTTGATGGGCAGACCAAATAGGAACGTGCAGGTAGGCGTCCTGAAGATCCATGGAAACCAGGAAATCCGAGTCCTTCACCAGAAGAATGACCCACTGAAGACACTCGATTTTGAACCTCTAAGTCACAATGTGCTGGTTCAAGGCCTTGAGGTCTATAATCAGACGGAAGGACCCCGAAGGTTTGGGCACCAGGAGGACAATGGAGTAAACCACCAGACCTCTCTCTGATCGAAGCACCCGCCAAAGGACCCTCTTGGAGCAAAGTTCCCGGAGTGCAGGCTGCATCGTCAACCGCTTGACAGGGCACCTGGGCAGAGGCGTCCGTACCAGACCAGACGAACAGGAGGGGAGACCAATTCCAACTTGTACCCCATCTCACCAGACGATTGACCCGGGCATCCCCCCCGAGAGCCAGGACCATTTCTTCCAAAAGAATGTCAGGCGGCCCCCGACAGGCCCACAGAACCCCTGCAAGCAGGGACAAACTTCCTACGCAGCTGGCCAGCATGTTTGTCCGCCTTGAAGACCTTATGGACCTTACCCTTCAGGGAATTCCCAAACAGCATCCGTCCTTCAAAGGGAATTTTCATGGCAGTAGACTTCTGTCGGGCATCCATTTTCCAATCCCTGGTAAGAACGTGTTGAGGCCCCCCCACGATGGAACCCAGGGACATGGCGGACGCCTTCAAACCATCATACGCCAAGTCCGACAAAAACTCCACCCGAGACTTGATGGCCTGCAGAAGGGGAACAGGATCCGAGCCCTCCCCTGTCGCCTTCAGAGCAGACTTCAGACTCCCAAGGGCATCTTCTGCCATGTATGAGGCATAAGTGATAGCCTGTAAAGCCAGATGAGCCCCACCATAAGCCTTCCTCAAGGAGGCATCCACTTTACGATCCGTGGGGTCCCGAAGAGAATCGTCCGAGGCCAAGGACGGCCTCCCCACCAGACTGGGGATGATGTCATCCACCAGAACCATCTGCGGCAGGGCCACCTCCTCCCCCTGCAAGGGATACAGCTTGGCAAGGAACCTGGGGACTTCTGACTTGTCAGGATCCCACTCCCTCAAAATCTCAGTCTTCATTTCAGAGAGAAGCAGGAGACCCTTCTTGAGAGTACATTTAAACTCGGGCAGAGGGGGCCGAACCCATCCAGCCAGAGCAGACAGGGGCTCAGAGTCTGGTAACCCCATATGATGGGACACCTGAAGAAGAACATCCACCATGGCTTCTTTGTCCAGGTACTTGCCCTTGAATTCAGCAGACCTCGGGGAATCACCCAGGCTGTAGGAAGAGTCGTCCAGGCATGACAAAGAGGAAGAGGAAGGGGACACCCCCTGCCACGATGAGGCTGAATGCCCTCCTCCTGCCTCGCCGAAAAAACACGCATCAGCCGGTCCTCAGGCACCCTACACCCCCTCTGCCTCTTAGGAGGGGGAGGGGAATAGGAACAAGAGGAATAGGAAGATGAAGGAGAGCGGGCTCCACATGGCGAGATTTGGAGAAGCGCTTCCCCATGGCGCCAGCACGAACTGAGGCCAGCAAGCAGAGAGGAGCAGCCACAGAGGAGGAAGCAAACAATCAACCTGAGGCCCTGCACACAATTATAACACTGCAGCAGGAAAAAACCCAGGTCGCTAGGCAACCACAACCCCAGCCGGGAGGCCAGGTGCACACAATCTCACAGAGCACGCTCCCTGCTCCCGCTTACCTAGAGGGCGACCCGCTCCACGAAGCCCCACAGACCGAGCACCACGACAGGATTACCTGGCACACTCACCCCCCCGGAGAACCTCCACCAAACCGAGCAGGTCCATGCCCCAAAAGGGACCCTCATGCAGTAGGAAAACAACAAATCCACCCTCCCTGGCTGTGCCGAGGGTGGGGGAGAGGGGGTAACAGAAGAAAACAGAGTCCATGCCCACATTCAGAAAAAAACGAACTGTTGGGTCTTGGTGAAGGCGGGCTATTATGCTCGGAGGCAGGAGGTGGAGGGGGCGGGGCCTGAGGAAATTAAAAGTAGAAAGAGGGTTCCTGTATGGAGGTGGGACACCTCATTGATAAGTGCTGGGACGAGGAAGAAAGGGCGTGGAGGTAATGCTTTAGTTTCCACATCCTGAATGGAAGCCTACTATTACCAGCATTCAGATTAAGGCTAAAAATAATTGCCTCTGGCTATAGAAAGCAATACAGTACAAGAAAAAGCAACTGTTCTTAGTCATGGTGTCACAGAGAATGCATCTTTATGCATCAATCCAATTATTAAATCACCCACCTTTTGCACCTATTAAGACACAGTAGCCGCTCCTTAAGTTTTAAACACTTAAATTCAAAACAAAGGAAACAAAAAAAGACAAGGCAGAGTAAAGCTCTTTTGAGCTCGGAATGTCGCTGTCTGCTGGCAACAGCTGACTGCCTTTAAATATTCTAAGCAAGGGAATTCCAAGATGGCCGCCGAGCACGGAGGATGTGTGCTGGCGGAGCTCCTCTCGAGATGCGCAGAGAGGCACGCGAAAAATTATGATTTTCGGTGGCATTCCTTTCCCAAACTGGGTCGGGCTGCACCTAGATGCCCAGTGATCTTCGTGTACTTTTCACAATGTGAATGCTGTGCAGAGATCTGTGGTGGCAGGAGAAAAGCGCCATCTGACCATGCCTGCGACTTCACAGGCGAGGACCGAGTTCACGAAGCGGCCCACGTGAGCCAGATTATTCGTGCTGCAGACCTGGGAACGGACTCAAGAGGAGAGCTGGACATATTAACAGGTCAGCAAGGGTTCCGGAGGGATCAGCAGCCCATGCGGGGAGGCTCCGTGGTTCGGGCCGAGATGGGCAGACCCTGGAGGGATACGCCATCAGGAAAATGGTAGCAGGACGGAAGGGAGAAACTACGGAAGGTGGCACATATAGGCACCATGTCGCGGTGCACTGAAGTGGCTGCGGCGGGCTGTGGGAAGCAGCGGAGGCAGACATTCCTGAGCAGGGCAGGCCAAGTGGCGAGCTGACCTTGAGTGGAACGCAGTGAAATAAAACGTTCCTCAGAGACTGGGCGGCCGTGTCAGGCAGGCTCAGGAGTCCCGCGCTGGGCAGAAGCGCTGCTGAGCGCCAGAAATAAACAATGTGTGACAAGTGGGTGCCTCATGAGGCTGCCACATTACGCTGCTTGAACAAGTTGCAGCGGTGCTAGTCATCAATACAGATCTTCTAGCAAAGGGAAAAAGAGCTGTAGGGGACAAGTTAAACGGATAGGCTTAATAAGAATTGTTCTCGAGGCCCCATGAGCCACTAAGAATAGGAGTGCTGACCAGAAAACTGTGTGAAAAGTGAATAGGCAAGTGAGATCAGAATGCTACCCTTGAGCTAACATAACCTACAAGTAACAGCTAACACTGTCAATTAGAAACAATAGGATTACAAAGCAAGGTCCTCCTTGTTGCACCTCAGTCTGCACAAATAAAGCAAGTTTTTGTGAGATCAGGCGCCACGCAAGCCCAGGGACAGCCTATTTACAAGTTCCCTGCTCCCTTGTCTGTATCCATTTTGGTTGATATTACATTGACAGTGAACGTCAGGCAGTGTGGGTTGGGAACTCGATTTCCAGGCAAAAACAGCTAAGTATGCCATTGAGAAGAACCTCTACGCAGTCCCAGGGGGTCGATTGTTACAGCTACCACCTTGGTCATGAGCCAAATATAACAGGGGACACCACATTGGAAGCAGGTGCCATATGCCGGGTGCAAGAAAGTCGTTGCATCAAGCCGATCCACGCTTCAAATATCTCAAGCTAGCCCTCTACAAGACATCTGGGCCAGGACATCTAAGAGACTCAGCAGTCCAGTATCTCTAGCTCTCCGACAAACCTTCCTATATAACAATGGCGGGCGCCAAAGAAGATTTGGCAAAACGTTTTGAAGACTTTCAAAGCTCCTTCATTGCCTCGTTTCAAACACAATTCACTGCATTTACTTCAGAAATTAAGCAAATGATCACCGACTTCAAGAAATACCTAAAACAGACCTGAAGAAAGACCTAAAACAGACCTGGGGACCGCACGGACGCAAACGAAAGGGCGATACAGGAGCTTACTCAATACAATAGACAAACGGAGGAGCTGGTGGACCATCTGGCAAGACCAACACATAACTTAGAGATTCAGTGCGAGGACTTAGAGAACAGATCCCACAGGCCAAATATTCAAATTCGAAACCTTTCAGAAACAGTTGGGGACTCTGACTTAAAAGAAGCAATAGTTTCTACCTTCAAAGAAATTCTGGGCTCAGAGGACGAAGTGACTATACTCATAGATCGGGTCCATAGGGTGGGCACAAAAATATTGGGTCCTGGAATGTGCCCTAGGGACGTCTTGGTAGCATGCAGAGACCATCCACAAAAGAACGAATATTGTGGGCAGCCAGACAAGTTGACCCTTTTACATATAACGGCTCAACCATACAACTATTTCAGGATCTTTCCCAGCTTACACTTCAGAAACGTCAAGAAATGTGAACAGTGGTGAAAGAGTTACAAGTCAGGAAGATCAGATATAGATGGACTTTTCCTTTTGGTTTAACGTTTGTAATAGAGGGGAGACAACACAGGGTCACCTCCCAGGAAGAAGGCATGAATCTGCTAAAAATGTAAGAAGAAGATGAAGGGGGCCTCGCTCTGGATCAACTACCGAGGAGCAACGCTACAGCAACGCAAGGAGTCAAAGCAGGTATAAAGGTGACGCACAAAGCAGACCCCCAAATTGATCCTGATGGAATCCACGTCTCATCGGCCCGCAGACTAGCTCTCCAAAAGGAAACTGACACAGAGAGAGAAAGGAAACGAATGAACGCTGTGCTGGGTAAGCAATGGAATTATAGGTTCGGGTGGAGTTACCCCAACTTGGAATCAGCAGGGTGGAGTCGAAGAGGGTGTTAGTATACCCTAGTGGGTGCCTTGGAGGAAGAGATGACTCAAAGTTGCGCTGGGATGGTGGAGGGTACTCTAGGTACAATGGGTCACGGCAGGGCAGGGCAGAGGAGAGGGTGGGAGTTGTGGTAATTATTTTACTTGTTGGGGGGTTGAATGTTCAAGGTTAGGGGTGGGGACACAACACATTTGATTACTGATATGTGTTCAGGGAACAAGGTCGGACATCATGACAATGTATTACGAATACGAATGGCAAAATAAACATTTTACAACTTTCAATTGCATATCCCTTAATTTTAGGGGGCTGAATACCCCGGTAAAACGAAAGGAATTAGATACGTTCCTATCACAGCATCATCCAGATGTATTAGTTTTACAGGAAACCCATATACGTCAATAGGATACGTCCCAGCTTTATATTAGACACTATCCCACTATTATTCAAGCAAATGCTCAGAAGAAAACGGCTGGTATATTACTCGCAATAAGGAAGGAGGCACAATTCAAATATATATTTATCATAGCCGAATTAAAATTGACATTAGTGACTTTGGTATCTCTCTACGCCCAAAACACTGGCCAAGATACGTTTTTAAAGGAAGACATTAGCTGAGGTGGAGTCTTATATTGCGGGTGAAAGGTACATTTTTGGGGACTTTAATTTAGCTTGGGACCCTCTCAAAGACAGAAGTAAGAGTACCATATATGGACACTCTCCCCCTCACCAGGGCTGCAAAGGAAAGTAGAGCAGATAGCCGTAATTGATGTGTGGGTAACAATGAAAGGGATGGAGAAAGGTTATACACATTATTCCCATGTCCATAAATCATTTTCACAGATAGATTATATTTGGTCTTCATCTAAGCTCCAGGGCTGGATTACAAAAATGGAAATTCACCCAATCGCCTTGTCAGATCATTCGCCCCTGGAAATAGAGATTCTTCTTCCGGGAACGACAAGGAGGATATGGTCCTGGGCATGCCCTTTGGAGGTATTTAGGGATTCGAAGGTAAGGGAGAAATTAAGAGGCAAGATCGAAGAATTTTCTGAGCTAAATGAAACAGGAGATATCGCAATGAACACACTATGGGATGCCTTTAAAGCCAGATTTCGAGGGGAAATTATTCCTGAGGGGGCTCACAGACACAAACAGTGGGTGGCCACTGAGTCTGAATTGGAGCAGGAACTGAAACATATAATGAGAAGAATGGAACAGACGCACGTTCATCAGTTAAGAAGACTTATAGGAATGTAAGGGGGGAACAACAGCTTTTGTAAACGTCAAAAGCGGAAAAGGTCTATTGTATGCAAAATAAAAATATTATATAAAGGCGAATAAAGCTAATTGAATGTTGGCTAGACAGTTAAGGCAAACTCAGGCGTCGCGCACAATTCAGGGAGTGAAAGATATCAAAAAGCAGTTGGTCAAAACTATGTCACAGATACTTTCACAATTTGATGAATTTTATTCCACTCTTTACAAATCAGATAATCCAGACACTCAGGCACAAGACTTATATTTCCGCTCAGTTAAGCTCCCAGAGATTTCATCTCAGGTACGGGAACTATTGGAAGAGATAACGTTGGCAGAAATCACACAAGTTATTCACGGCATCCCGCTGAATAAAGCACCTGGCCCGGATGGGCACTCGGCCCCGTTTTATAAAACATTCCAATACATACTGGCCCCTAAATTGAAAAAATGATATAACTTTCTCAAGGAAACAGGCCACATAACACCTTCCATGGAGGAAGCTAAAATGGTACTCTTCCCAAAACCAAATAAAGATCCCATAGAATGCGGGTCATATCGACCTGTTGCCCCGATTAATTTGGATGCAAAAATCTATATGAAAATGTTGGCTAACAGAATGGTGCATATTCTACCGACCTTGATTCACCCCGATCAGTCTGGTTTCATTAACTATAGAGAAACCTATGATAAAATCAGGAGGGCTAGCCATCTGATTGAAAGAATAAGTAAGCAACGACAACGAGCGCTCTTCCTGGCACTAGATGCAGAGAAAGCGGTTGATAGGGTCGAGTGGTCATTCTTGTTTAGAGTTTTGGTAGCTATGGAATTTGGCCCTAATATTATAAAAATGCTACACATTAACTATATTGATCCCAAGATAAGGGATTCTATAAATAGCTGGTTATCTGCTCCAGTGACACTTCAACGTGGCACGAAGCAAGGATGTTCGTTGTCCCGGCTTCTGTACCTTATACATTTAGAACCCTTTTTAAGTAAAATTAGACAAACAAATCTAATACAAGGTATACCATTCGGGACAGAATATCACAAAATAATGGAGTATGCGGATGATATGCTGGTTACGGTCACTGAACCGGTGGAGTCGTTGTTGGAGGTCACTAGAGAACTGGAAGAGTTTGGTAAGGTGGCTGGTCTCAGAATAAATGATGCTAAATCTGAAATACTAAATTTATCATCAACACCCCTTCAGGTAGCTCAGGTCACAGCTAAAACGGATTTCGCCTGGGCTAAAGACAAAGTCAGATTATTAGGAATCTTCTTAACTAACTCAATGCAAGCTTTTATAGAGTTAACTTCCCCCCATTCTTCTAGAACTATGTCAATTACTGTTGCGGTGGGGGCCGTTGAATATTTTGTGGTTGGGGCGGATAAACGTGGTGAAAATGTCTATATTACCCAAGGTACTATAGTTATTCAGGGCTCTTCCCATATCGGTTCCTCAAACGTTTTTCCAGGAGTTACACAGCATGATTTCAAAATTCGTATGGAATAAAAAAAGCCCTCAGGTAGCAATGAAAACGCTGATGAGTCCCACAAACAAAGGGGGTCTGGGACTTCCCAATTTCATAAAATATTATCAGTCAGCACACTTACGAGTGCTAAGAGAATGGTTTTCTTCGACATCAGAGAAAATATGGGCCAAAATGGATAAAGCTATTTGCGGCCTGCATATTGCGGAATTGCTTTGGCTTCCCAAACAAGATCGCCCCATTAATATGCACACCAGTCAGATCACCAATCTATTGGAAAGTATATGGGACAAGGCTGTACATTATAACTACATATCCTTCCCCTTTCTTACCAATGTTTAATAACCCGCAATTTAAACCGGGTCAGGAAAAAGGCTCTTTTTCTAAATGGAAGCAGACGAATTGTAATAAATGTAAAGATATGTTTCAGGGATCCGATTTCATGTTATTGGATCAATGTAAAAAAGACTTGGGGCTAACAGAAATAGATAAACACCAATATTGTCAGGTAAGACACTGGCTGTTAGCCACCCTTCTGCCCCCCCCCCCAATAAAGAGGCAGCCACCAGACCATTAACAGCATTGGAGAGGTTTTTATTATCCAACCCAGGGGGAAAAGCCCTTATGTCCAATCTATATTGTTTCTTGCAAGAGGAACTCCAGGTTGGGAGCCTGAAATATGTATTGAACTGGCAGCGGATTTTGGAAAAATCGATCTCTGCTGATGAATGGCTACCGTTATGGAGAGACATTCCAAAACGAACACGCTCCTTTCAGATAAGGGAATCATGGTACAAGGCAATGATGCAATTGAACTACACTCCACAGAAGTAATACAAGATGAAATTGATTAGCACAGATGAATGTTGGAGGGAAAGGGGGATTGGCTACATGTATGGTGGGATTGGCCAAAACTGACCAACTTTTGGAGAACGATTAAAAAGCATATCCAATCGATGTTGGGAGCGGGGGTGCAGCCCCATGCAAAGGACATTCATCTGGGCATTGCAACAAAGGCAGAATTGAAATGGCCTAAACACAAACGAAAAGCCCAAATTATACTGAGGATGGCAGCACTAGTGGGTATTGCTCAACACTGAAAAGATGAAGACCCTCCAAACGTGCATGATTGGTTTATAAAGATGTGGAACTTTGAAGCTTTAGAATGGCTAACTTATGCCATTCAGGGAGCGCAACAGGCTTTCCTGAAAGAATGGGGAATGATATTGACATTTTTGCAAGATGACTATATTGTTACACATTGTCCACGAAATCTGAGAATTTTAGGCATTGCATAGATGTTATCCATTGATAGACTAAATCACTCTGTGGTGGGGGTTAGGGTTACGGTTATGTGTGTAAAATTTTAAATGCCAATAAAATAATAAAATATATATATATATATGTATATTCTAAGCAAACTCACAATAAAGAATAAGGTTCATTCTGGCCATTTAAAAGATTGTAAACATATTTGGAATTAATCCATCTAAATTACATATTTAAATGATTGTGAACGAATGTTTACATGCATGGGCTACTGTACCGGGTGATTGAGCGGTTGACATAAATTAGGTCGCTCGATCTGCTATAATTTAAAATAAAACGGTGAAAATACTCATTCAAATTGAGTAGAATAAGGATCTTACCCGCCTCATCCGACCATTGGACATGATATCAGCAATTCCTTTGGCAGCGTCGTTTTTCTCTGCCACACAGAGGACTTTTCGAATCTGAACTCTTCGCGCCTGCAACATGGTGGAAGTCCAGCACAAAAACCGATTCCTGCACTGCGATAATAATCTGATCCGACGGGATAGAATAGTGCCAGGCAGGTAGATCATCCCGAGCGGAAATGGCAACTGTAACTCCTCAAGTACATGTGTACCATTAATTGCCAAATCATAATACTACCTTTTTGTAGCTTCTGCTACATACTTGTACAAAACAAGAGGAAATGTTTATATACTGACCATACTGATACACAAGGGCGGTTACCTAGCACAGAAATACTCAAATAAACAAAAACGGTTCACTTGGAGTTTTGAGTGTCAAGTCTTCTTCCGTGTTTTGGTGTGTGAATAATGTCTGCTAAAACTGATGCATTTACAAAACGCATTCTAAATGGAAGGGAGTTATAATAATTTCACTAATAAAATACCGGCCAAATCTATCAGCAACAAACAAAATGTATTCTAGGGGATTTACCGAATAACAAAAATTGTGTTAAAAATGTCAGTAATATCACTAACTTGGGCTGGTGCAATGATAGCGACTAGTTCTCATTAGAGGAACGGCGCTTGCAAAAAGTGCCCATGTCACGTGACTTGTAAGTTACGTTCTATGAAACGTTCGTCAGCTACATGTTCCCCAGCCGGCGTACTTCTCCCTCAAGAACGTTTTACGGAAGCGGGAAGCCAGGGACAACGCCGCGCTTGAGAACTGATGCTACGCGAGTAGCCACAGCTCTTTTCAGCAAAACTTACCAGGCAGATTGGGAGTCGTACCGTATTATATTTCGGACTTGCGCGCACGTGGCAACATTTTGCGACAAAAAGTGGTTGGTTTTAGGATTCAAATTCGTTATTAGCATAATGGTTCAAGCACACGAAATAACATTGCATGACATTTGACATAACAGGAAATGTAGAGGAACTTTTTTTTATAGTCCACTAAAAGTTCTAATGTCACATGATTACAAATTAGAGGGTTGCATAAAGCCTTTGTGAAATGATGACTACAAGCAGACAACTGTATCATGAAGTTTGTTTACTTGTCTGTAAATCTTGAGGGTACAGTTGTAAAACCCAGAGGATATATTTTTTAGGTACTGTATGCATTACTTTTCAAGCGGGAACGTGTAGTTCTCCATGCAGGATGGGAAAAATAAGGCTAAAACTGTCGTCACCATACTATCGAGGAGAGGAACAGTCCTCTCTCTATTATCAGTTACCAAGTGGGCTGCGTCCCACGTATCAGTAAGGGGAGGAGTTACCGCGCAGAGCGGCAGTTGATAAGTGGAAATAAAGTTAAGAGGTGTTGCACCCCAGCTCCTGTGTCGGCCCCACTTTATTGAGTGAGAGAGAGTGCGACTGGGATCGTGAGGAGGTCCACCTAACGACACTACATTTGGCAACGAGGCGGACACGCGCCCCGCTGTGCCCGCCACCTCAGGTCAGAGCGCTCGTGGCGCAGTCGGGATCCACCGGAGCCGCGAGCCCACCATCCTGTGGAATCCTCGAAGACAGCGGGTAGGAGCGAGAAGGCTCCCCGCTACCTGGAAGAGCTGCACACGAGTGCGAAGAGGCGCCGAAGCGCTCACCCCACGGGTGGAGCAGGAGCAGCAGCTCCCCGTGCAGCAACACTCCGGGCGGGAGAAAGAGAAGGGTTTTCCCCGCCAACGGCAACAGCGCCGGCAGGCGCAATCCCACAACACCGCGGATGGAGCAGTTGCTCCCCGCATCACACTACCGGGCAGTCGAGGAGCACTGCCCTCCCGCCAACGGCAACGGCTGGAGAAAGCAAATACAGCAGAACCCCGGGCGGTTGAGGAACACTGGCCTCCCGCCGACGGCAACGACTACAAGGACGGCCAAGTCAACGGCCGAGACGCGGTCCATTCACTCCGCACGTGCATGCAAAGGGTAAGCACACGCGCCCATCATAAGCAGCCAATCTAGTTGCGAATTTCCCAACGCAGCGCCCACTGGTGACAGCAACATATCACCGCACTCGTGAGCAATAAGAAAAAAAAAAAAAAAAAAGTTGAGCTCATGAGTGGTTCAGGAGAAGAGTCACCCACAGCCACAGCGACTCCAGCCCGAAGGGTGTCACTGACAGTCCCCGTGACACCAGCACAAGAAGAGACACCCTCCGCCCCAGTGTCCCCGAGCAGTCAAGGGTACAGGAAAATGACGGACAGTCTTCTAGCACAGTTACCAGCAAATTTTGACCTCACAGAGACAAGCACCCTAGGATCAAGGTGGAGAAGATGGCTGAGAGATTTTGAAGTATGCCTAAAGGCAGCTGGACCGTTAGTGGACGAACAAAAGCTAAACCTTCTAAATCATGCGGTAGGTTCCAACGTGCGAGACATTCTTGAAGAAATGCCGGAAGACAACATAGACACTTACTCCAAACTAAAGGCGGCGCTCACAGAATACTTCACACCTCACACGAACGTGGACTACGAACGGCACGTATTCCACACCACCAAGCAGAACAAAGGAGAATCCATAGAAGCTTTCGTCATGAGACTGAGATCAAAAATGAAGCACTGTGACTTCAACAATTACTCAAACGAGGAGGCCCTCAGATCGCAAATCATAGTGGGGTGCGAAAGCGCAGACTTCCGGAAGCGACTACTACAACAGCCGAGGAGTCTAGAGGAAAGCCTGCGTCTAGCGAGATCCGACGCTGCCCTCGCAGCGCAAGTGGAAGGCCTGGACGACATAAAGATCACACGCGGCAAGCAAGAAAGCATCAACAAGCTGGAGGGTACGAGAACCAACACTGATCCTTTCTGCTACAGGTGTGGCCATGAATACCCCCATGAGGGAACGTGCCCTGCCATGGGACAGACATGCTCCGCATGTGGTGGCGACAACCACTACAAGTCTGCATGCCTGATATTTTGCAGCAAAATGAAGGAGCCAGTAGAAGTGGAAAACCCACGATGGAACTAGAACAGAACCAACCCACCCACCACAACAGGGCGGCACACCATTTTCAGGATCAAGGATGGCACCGTCACCATGACAAACAACCGGAAAGAAGACAAGAGAGGAGAGAATGGAGGGAGAACAAAACCACCCAGTCAAAAGCAAGAAGGCGACTCAGAAGATATGTGAGATGCCTTATAGAACAGTCACAGTCAGACAGCGTGTCAAGCGCATCCTCATAAGAGAGATCCCGCAGACCGGAAAAACAACAAGAAGAACCGCGGAGAAAGGGATATCTATACGCCCTTGGAAACAACACGGCCAAAGAACACAGCCTAATGCTAAGAATGCAAATCAATCAAACAGCTGCAGAATTCCTAATAGATACTGGAGTAACTGTGAATGTAATCAGTGAAGAAGTATACCAAACGCTCCTGTCCTACAGCCTGCACGAGCCGTCATTTAGCCCTATGGCTCAAAAACACCCCTAGCATGCAAAGGGTTCTTCATGGCATCATGCCAATACAAGGAACACAAGAAAAGCATCCCCATGCATGTGTTAGAAGCCGCCCCTGAGAGCGGATGCATCTTAAACTATCGGTCAGCCATAGAGATGGGACTCATTCACATATTGTACCGCCTCATGGTGCACAAGCACCTAGATCCAACGGCAAGCATCGATCAAATATTCCCGGCACTGTTAAAGGGTTTCGGAAAACTGAAGGGAAAACAAATTGAACTTCACATCGATCCCCACATCACTCCAGTAGCCCAGCACTACAGGGGTATCCCCATCAACATTCAACAGCAAGTTGAAAACGAACTAACTAAACTACTGGAGGCAGACATCATTGAGCCCGCGGAAGGCCCCACACCATGGGTCTCCCCTACAGTGCCGGTACCCAAGAGAGACTCTCCGGACATCAGGATATGTGTAGACATGAGAAGACCAAAAGAAGCCATCCTAAGAGAACGACATCAAGCCCCCCGAATAACGAACATGGTGCACCTCTTAAATGGAGCGACAATATTCTCGAAGCTAGACTTAAACAAAGGCTACCATCAGCTGGAGCTCAGCAAGAACTCTCGATAATTAACAACGTTTGCCACCCATCTAGGGTTATTCCGCTACAAGTGACTTAGTTTTGGAGTATCCTCAGCGGCCGAAATCTTTCAAGCAGAAATTCACAATGTCATCAGGCATATGCCCAACTGCTTGAATTACAGCAACGACATTCTGGTGTTCGGCCAGACTCAGGAACAACATGATGACACTCTAATGAGAGTCTGCATGGCCTTGGAAGAAGCCCAGCTAACACTCAACAAAGAAAAGTGTGAATTTCGCAAGAAGACACTCAGATTCTTTGGACACATATTTTCAGAGAAGGGCATGACGCCTGACCCTGAAAAGGTTAGCACACTCCGTGAAGCTGAACCACCCACAACAACATCAGACCTCAGATCATTCTTGGGTCTCGCAAGCTATTGCACGAGGTACATACGAGACTTTGCGTCCATCAGTGAACCCCTGAGAGCTCTCACCAAACTCAACACCGAATTTGTGTGGTCACCCAAATGCCAAGAAGCATTCCAGATCATCAAATACCGCATATCCGACGCCCGAAACCTGGCGTACTTTGACCCCAAAAAGACAACAGAACTCGTCGTAGGCGCCATTCTCACGCAGCTAGACGACAAAGAAGGGGGCGGGAAACACATAGTATCGTACGCCAGTCGAAGCCTCTCAAAAACTGAACAAGCCTATTCTCAAGCAGAAAAGGAAGGACTGGCGGTTGTCTGGGCCTGCAAGCACTTTCATCTCTTCTTGTATGGAAAGCCTTTCATAGTCGTGACGGATCACCAGGCACTCACTTTCATCTATGGCAACCCACAAGCTAAAATGCCACCAAGAATAGCCAGATGGGCACTTAGGCTGCAGGACTATCGATTTACCATCATACACCGGCCAGGGAAGGAACAAAATCCCGCGGATTTCCTCTCCCGGCACCCAAAGGAAAAGAGCGGACCAGAACAGTCCATCGCTGATCAATATATCAGATATGTTATTCACAGCAGCACACCACAAGGACTTGACATGGAACAGATAACAAGAGAGTCCAACACAGACAAAGGAATACAAACCATCCTGAGGTGCCTAGAAACAGGGCGGTGGAAACACGCAAGGCAGATCCGTGAAACAATGAACGAGGATACCAAACAAGACATCAAAGGCCTTTTAGCCGTAAGGGAAGAACTTGCAAAATCAGAGGAAGGACTACTACTAAAAGGGACAAAATTAGTAATACCGCAAAGCCTACGACAGAAGGTGCTAGAGCTAGCTCATGAAGGACACAGGGGAATTGTATCCACCAAGAGGATGTTAAGGCAAAAACTTTGGTTTCCCCAACTAGACGCATCAGTGGAAGAGCTATTGCAGAACTGTCCCACCTGTGCCATTGTGAAGCCGCACACGGTCCCTGAACCACTAAGAATGACTGCACTACCAGAAGGAACATGGGAAGAGATAGCCATCGACCATTTTGGGCCCATGGAAGGGGGTGAATACATCTTGGTAGCTGTAGACGAATACTCTAGATATCCGGACCTACAGATTGTCCCATCCACCTCTGCACATCACACCATCCCGGCACTGGATCGGATGTTCGCAATCTATGGCATACCAAAGGTAGTAAAGTCTGACAACGGACCACCCTTCACGGGACAAGATTTCCAAAGATTCGCAGAATACATGGGTTTCCGTCACCGTAAGGTAACACCGTTGTGGCCTCAAGCAAATGGTACCGTGGAAAGATTCATGAGCAACATCAAGCGCACGACACAGATCGCACGCCTCACAGGAGAACCCGTCGAGAAAATGCTGTACCAACTCATGCGAGATTATAGGAACACCCCACACAGCACCACGGGGAAGTCACCATCAGAGGTAATGTTCGGATGAATTATCAGAACGCGGCTACCGCACATACCCGACAATGAGGAACAGTATGAAGAGGACGCGGAGATGAGAACAAGAGACTCCCTCATGAAGGAACACATGAAAGAAGCGGCCGACAGCAAGCGCAGAGCCAAGGAGAGCGATCTGGCGCCAGGGGACATGGTCGTGGTCCGACAACATCAACAGCGCAAAAACGCAGCTCCGTTCAACGAAGAACCACTCATCATCATTAGGAAGAAAGGATCACTCATCACCGCAGAAGGGGACCGCCGGTCCATAACAAGAAACTCTTCTCACTTTAGGAAGATGCCTGGCACTCAACATGCAAAAGACTCAAGTATGTGTGACACTTTCTCCCAGTGGGACGCCCCCTATGAAGGAGACAGGGAAGACTCTGGAACTGACATGGCGCCGGAAGAATGGGTGGAGCAATCTGCGAAAGTGGACTATCCACCACAAAGGACAAGAAGAAAACCCCATCGTCTCATCGAAGAAATAGATTGAGAACGCAACTGAATGTTTAGTGACAGGAGGGTGTGGTGTCGTCACCATACTATCGAGGAGAGGAACAGTCCTCTCTCTACTATCAGTTACCAAGTGGACTGCGTCCCACATATCAGGAAGGGGAGGAGTTACCGCGCAGAGCGGCAGTTGATGTTAAGTGGAAATAAAGTTAAGAGGTGTTGCACCCCAGCTCCTGTGTCGGCCCCACTTTATTGAGTGAGAGAGAGTGGACTGGGATTGTGAGGAGGTCCACCTAACAACACTACAAATATGAACACATTTCGTTTTGCTTTTTTTTTCATTCACTTACTTACCGCAAATGGAACACAAAGTAAGGAGAAAAAAAATCACTAAATCGTCTTTGCTAATAGGAAATGCAAAAACAGAAACAATACTATTAATCGTTTGGAAGCACACTTTATATGCATAAACCATACGTAGTGAACTAAAGAAAGCAAACCTTTTAAAATGGTTTGCTACGTGCGATGACACGTTTCATACATTTACTTAACATGTTTGCAACTGTCTGTCACCTATTTTTACAACTCGCAAGACTGGCTCCATGTTTCACGAGCGGGCGCGTTTTTATGGGTCTGTGAGACTGTGGGTACACAGGTGTTGCATGAAACCATCGTATAAAATAACGAATTCTATTAGAATGTTATACCCCTACAGAGGAAGAATAGCCATTCAATGAAGTAGAATAATTGAAAACATTAAAAATAAAAAGTAAATAATTAAAATTGTGCTTAACATGTCCGAAGATCACTGTAATTCGTATTTTGTTGCGTTCTGAGCATCATTTATGGTTTATTTTTGTACCCGCAATAGCTTGTTTCTTTAATGTTCACTTAGCATCGTTCCTTCAGAAAGGATCGTAGCGTCCGTGATCACGTGTTACGCCCACATGAGTCATGTGCTTCCAAGATGGCTGTGAAGCTGATGCATCCCTAAGGGAGAGACAGTAAGAAGGGTGCTGTTCCCGGGCGTAGAAGGCAGAGTCTCGGGCGGGACCCCCAAAGCATGTACAGGATAGCTCAATGACACCCGTCTTTCCCGGACTCTTTCGGAACCCCGCTTCTTTGCCAGGGAAAACTGTACGTGCGAAGTCTTCCCCCTAACCTGCCCTAAAATAACCTTTAATTCTATGCCAGGAAGACCGATATCTCTTTCGCCTAGAGTTTTATCGTTCTGCCCTATAGAGTGCTTTACCAACACAAGAGCTGTCGTAACACGGTCTCGGTGAAAGTATTGCACCTGTTCCTTCAGAGATACCCCCCAACCCCTGTCGGACCGGTAGGCTCTACCTTTGGCCAAATAAGTATTCAACCCGCTTACTTGAGGCTCCATGTCCTGTAGGAGAGAAGGACGATCCCTGCTCCCGAGAGCCTTCTTACCATGCCCCTTACTGGTGTCTAACTGACCCCAAAGTATCCCATATCTGTGACCGACATAACACCCTTAGCATAGGTCCTGGAGACAACCTACGCCTAAAACAAGGCTTACATCTCTTTGTCAAGGGCATTGTGTCTATAGGTCCACTGGATCCTAGCGCCCTCCTTGCTTTAGCGCTAGGACAGTCCCACATCTTTTCGTGTGTTCCACAGCATCTCCCGACAATTGTACATCTTCACGCGTACTGCATCTGATGTTTCTACACGCAGTTGTGTCTAATTCGTATTCTCTAAGCCTATCATTTTTCACCAACTGTCCCCACCACTCACGTTTAACCACGCCTCTTTCCTCAACTGAAAGTTGCTTTCTGTTGCCTCTAGCCGTGGTTTTCTCTTCTCAATGACCACCGCACCAAAGCTGGAAATATGATCGGTGCCCCAGATGTGGTGGCTTTAACCAAAGAGGAGCCACTTCATGACACTTTTGATTTTCCTACTTTGCCCGAGGAATATTCTGTTCCCCTTTTTCCTTTCGCCAATGATGCAAACCCATGGTCCAAGCTCTCAGCTGCCAAATTCACAAGGGATTTCATTCTTATTTCGGAATTCTCAGAGCAGGTGGGTCCCCAGCCTTTGCTTACCATCCCAGATGATAGCAGAGTGTATGAGCATTTTGATCTTAATTATTTTTCCTTAAGGATCATGTCTGTGGACTACCAGGCATCATTTGTGGGTCATCCTCCTGGCTCTGCATACCCAAAGCTGAATTTTGTGGAAGATTCTAAAGTGGTGTTAGGTGACTCTAAGGAAGGTGCCTTTGCGTACGTGCATCATCTAACACTTTATGACCTTGAAGCCAGGGGGTTTGTACGACCTTTTTGCATTGCCTACATTACAACAGACGAGGACAAGATCATGCAGCAGTTTTTGGAGCTTTCTGCAGAGTTCTCCAAAGCCTCAGAGTGCCTAAAGACTGGCAACCGAAAAGCATTTGCCAACGAACTCGAAAAAAAGCTGAAAGACCTGGATTACACCAGAGCCGTACTTCACACTGAAATGGAGTTGCAAATGAAAACCAATGACATGGGTTTTTATACAACTCAGGCTATTGAGAAGGCAAATGAGTTGGCCAGTGTGGAAAAGTCTATAATTGAGCACCAAGACCTTTTAAAACAGATCCAATCGTATCCATACAGAAAACTAAAAGACACTGATTTCTACCCCTATGAGCCAGATGGTTCACATACCGAAGCCAACATTGTCTTGGATGAAGTGCCTACTACTAATGACCACGACGAGCAGCCCCCAGATCACTGTGAAACTGATGTTTTTCCACGGAGGTCCTCTTACACGCCCAAATTAATCAAAGCAAAGTCAGCTAAGTGCTTTGACAAAAAGCTCAAAACTCTAGAGGAACTTTGT
Organism: Ambystoma mexicanum; assembly: GCF_040938575.1. Taxonomy (NCBI): domain Eukaryota; kingdom Metazoa; phylum Chordata; class Amphibia; order Caudata; family Ambystomatidae; genus Ambystoma; species Ambystoma mexicanum. Next base: position 1,340,059,019 of record NC_090923.1, on the reverse strand, counting down.
GATTGTTACTTTTTTAGAGAATCTGTAGACCAGTTGACTCAAATTGAGAAGAAATATAGAGGTGATGTATGCTACCTTCTGGAAAATCAAATTGACAGAGCACTTTTGAAGCAGCTACATAAAACCAATTTCCTCTTTGAAGATGCATTGCTTTGGAGCGAACCTCGTCTTGAAAGGACGTACGACCCTAACCTTAATACAATGTTGGGCCACCATGCTCCAAAATCCCTTGAGGAACCTCAAAGCTTTAAAGTCTCAGCAAGCTTGGAATCCTACAAATCCAGCGTGGAGTCTGTTCCTATCAAGATGGACCAAGATGATGTTGAGGATGAATCTCGAGACACAGGCTTGCCCGAATCTAGTGTTTACGACAACCAGGAAAACTCTGATGGTCTTGATGTTGAACTGAAAGGGAGTATAAGCAGTGGTGAAAGCATTGAGATTTTGCGAACAGAAAAGTCTGCTTCTATTCTAACTAATTCTGAGAGCCAGCCATATTTGCCCTTGCACTCAAGTCCACAAGTGGTTAAGCGAAAAGCTGTCAGCAAAAGGACAGTCAGTGAAGATAGTATTGAAGTCCTTAGTACAATTACCTCTGAGTCTTTGATTCCTGAAGACTTTAAGGCAAGTTGCCCAACTGCCATTAATGAAGAAGAACATTACATGGACGAGGAAGAGGATCTTCAATTTAGCCCACAATTTAGTGCACAGACTAGCACAGTGGAGACAGGCGCGGCTTCTGAAAATGAGATGACACTGCCCTCAGATTCCGCCTGTTGTATTGGGAAAGAGAGCCCACACTTCCTAGAACCTTCGACTGTTCCAGAGCAAAGCTTCACTGGAGAGGATAATGTAGTCATAGTTCCACCACAGCCATCTCGACAGGTGGAACATGGATGCCATGTGAACTTCTCAGTGGATGATGTTGAAAATTCGTCCAGATATGTCTCTGGAGCAATTTCCATTCATGAGTTTGATCCAAACTTTTTAAGTAGTGGCGAAGCTAACAAGATCAGTGGGGATGAACATTCAGACTCTACAAGTTACATAAGCAGTGCATCTGCAGGTTCTGACCGGACTCCGTCGCCTGCACCTTTTGTTGGCTGTCTGTCTGAGAGACAAAAGCGAAAGGCTGGCCAAAATGCACTGCAATTTATTAGACAATATCCCTTTGCCCACCCTGCGATATATTCTCTCCTTAGCGGAAGGACGCTTGTAGTTCTTGGAGTGGAGGAGGGCATTGTGAAGAAGCTTGTCACTGCCTTGTCAATCTTTGTTCCTAGTTACAACAAATATGCAAAAGCTGTGAAACACTGGACAGAGCCACCTTTGCACATCATGGACTTTCAGCGGTGGAAACTTATCGGATTGCAGAGGTAAATTGAAAGTAAATTTAATCATGCTTGTGCTTCAATAATTGGGTCTGCTAAATGAATGCATGCTAACAAAGCCTTTCTGTTGACCATTGTTTGGCCAGCGGTCAAACAACAAATCCCAAGCACTGTTGAACTGTGACAACCAGAGAACTGCTGTAATTGAGCTAGAAAACTGTTTTGTCTCAGTACTTCCCAAAGCAAAACTTGACTACTACTTAATAAGGGCCAAAAGAGAACCTGAAGTGAATCTGGACATTATTCTTGCAGCCATGTTCCAGTTCTTAGTCACAATCTGACCATACTGAAAGCGAACAAACGATTGGTTGTTTGGGTATTAGCCACTTTGCCTGCCGCTCATTTGCTCAAATCCTGTTTCCTTGCAATATTTGTTACTGCATTTTACTGCAAAAATGTAGCTTCCGGGTGGCATTAGGTATTTAGAAATGGAGTGGTTGAAGGTGCAGAGGACCCCCCAACGCATTTTCCGCTGTAAAACATTGTGCCAAAACGCGATCCGAGCAAATGGGCTGCAAATAAATGTTGTAGATCCATTGTTTGTGAATGAAGTAAGGGAGAGTTGAAATTCTCCTGAAACCCACAGTGGCTGAATTTTGCCAATTCATTACTCGCCATATTCATACTTCAATATTGGCGCTTGCCGCTCGCAGTTGATGAGGAGAAATTGTTAATGGCATAAGTAAAGATTTTGGTTTGGTCCTGTGGAATGTCTGTTGACAGAGCTCCTACCTGGTGCCCGTCAAAGATAGTGTAGAGGGAAAGCGTAGTTTCTCAGCTGCAAGAAGGTGTGCATTAATGAAGGCTATTTGATTATTTTCTGATATAACCATATATTTGCAATAATTAAATTATCAGTTCTGAAATGAACTTTCAGTGTCGGCATGTTAAAGTTCTCTTGTTTGCGTGGTGACAATTTTGTGTTGTCGCCTTTAACTGGGAGTTGATTAAGAGTGACCTCAGAGGAAGGATAATTCCCCTTTAAAAATCAAATAAGATAAGTCAAATTGGGTATGGAAGAAAAGTAATGAAGGGAGTAAGCGATAAGCGGGGACTACGCTATGATTATATAATGGAATGTGCAAGTGCCCGTTGCTCCACTGTCGCATCTGGCATCATTTAGCCATAGGGAAGTGTATTACTTGGTAATTAGTGCAGTGGGTGAGCACACACAGACCTACTTGACTCCTGGTCATTGGTTGCCTATTGTGAAATATTTCTGGATGAGATTGAGGGTTTTGTGACAAGAGTCCTGCTTTACAAAGTGACACATATCTAATTGTTTAACAAATTGGTGACCATTTATTATAGTTTTTTTAGCTACCCAGCAGTGACTATTGTTTTGATGGCTTATATTAACATAATGTGAAGGATTTTCTTTTTCAAAGTATTTGGACTTTGAAAGGTGTGTGCTACACTCCTCAAATAGATGCAGACAGTGAGTGATTAATTTGTGTTTTGCATACATCTAGCTCTCTCAGCCAAGTTATAAACCAGGCAGTTTTGATTAATGTACACAAATATAGCATGTGTATTAATGTTAACGACTGAAGGTTTTCAGGTGACAATGAGCTGCATATGCTGTTTTTATAGTAATACATCATTTTAAAGCTTTTGCTGCAAGATGGCCAAACTAAAGGCACTTTGCCCATTGGCTGAGAGAATAAGACTGATCACAATGTAATACTGGGATTTCGGGTGTCCACACTAGCCTTTCAAAATGAGATTCAAGTTGTCTTGTGCCATGGAGATGTATTCCTCCAATCAAATGGAAACTGACCAGGGTTTATCTGCTATGTGAACATATTTTGAAAATGAAACCTTGTATCAAATACAGCATGATCAGAGATGTACATTTATTTTAAGTTACACATGAAGTTAAAAAATAACAATCTTTTTCTTGGACCAATATATTATATGCACTGTCTCCCCTCAGGCCAAATTGATAACTGACAATACACTAATCGTTCACATGGATGGCCTGATTGAATAGGTATATCAGTGGATCATTCGAGCTAGATCAGGTGCATCCTACGCTGACCACGCAGATTTCTAAAACCCAAATTACTTTTACAAGCCCAGTGGGAAAGCAATCTTTTCAGGTGCTATCTATGAAAAATCTCATTTGATTAATGTTAAAAGGCTAGTATGCGCGCTAGAACACCAATATTAAACAATACATTAGTTAGGCAATTGTGACAGATGTAGTAGAGTTGTTGAACGCTATCCATATATGCTGTTTCCAATGGGTCTAAATTGAGGTTCCCAGACCATGCAGTCTGTTTTTGGTAACTGGATTATTAGAAACGTTTTTCATTGTTTTGATTATGAAGGAGATGCCATGTTGTGTGTGTGTGTGTGTGTTTTTATTATTATTTTTTTTTTTGGGAGTAGAAACGCCACTGGCAACTGATGGTGTTCCGTGTTAATTGGTTTCAGATTTTCAGTGCGCCTTTTTGGATGCAGGAAATGTATTTTTCTATTTTGAATTTGAACTTTTTCCTGTGCCACTGGTAATGTGAAAGTTCTATGGGGTTGTTGGTTCTATTTGCATAAAATCTTTCAATATCTTGTGTTTGCAAATGCAGTGATTACTTTTCTTGCCCTCAAACATAAGCTACACATCATTCCATGTAGAGATGTAAGCAGGTCTTTATCAAAAACACCCTCCTCATGTCGATGCGTAGACTGTGGAGGAGGAGGGGCTGATAAAGCAACTATTGGAATCCTGGGTAATAGTTCAGTTTCTAGCACTAACCCGCTTGGAGTTAAATTGGAGGGGCAGGAGACACGCAGTGCTATTTGTTTGCACATAAATGTAGTCTGATCCTTTACAAGCTTTAGGAGGTTCAGCCCTTATTTGGGCTTGGAGGACTAGAGAATGTTGGGAAGGAGGGACGATCGTCCCAGACCCCCCAATCACTTTCAGATGAGGCAGAGGCCTGGAAGTGTGCAGTAGGCACCCTGGGAAGGAGGGTGTTGACGGGGACTATAGTGCTGGGAGAGAGATGCATGCTTTGGCTCTAGGGTACATGGGGGAATCAAACACCATCTTGGATTGTAGCAGCCATATTGAAATCGAGGCCTAGCTTTGCACTGCAGCCAGGGCCTCAGACCCAAGCCACATAAATGGAAATAAGTGTATGCATTCAGGAATATGTTGCAGCTTGTGCACTGGTGAGAAAGGCCAGAGATGCAGAGATTCATAGACCCTTCATTGTCTCATGTTGCCAGCATTCATATTCCAGAAGGAATGCACCATGCAAGGCCACGAGGAGGTTGAGAGCTCTCTGCGAAAAGCAATCCCACGCGAAGGAGGGCACAACCATCTGACTCTCCCCATTCCAGTTCTAACTAATAGCTCCCAGATGCCCCTGTCCCAAGACCCCCAGCTTTCCAGAGTACCTGTCAGCACCAGACCTAAAACTATTAGTTCGCCAATCGATCAGAAAAGATCAGAAAGCAGGGACCAGATGCTTTCACCATAGGTCATGTGGTTTGTGCTGCAAGGTGCCAGGGGGGAAGGGGGTGGACAACAAATCTAAACTGAGGTTGGGGAGCTTTGGGTGGGCACTGATGTGTCTGGAACCGAGCTGTAGTCTGTTAGATGTGATGACCTCGAAGTATCCTCGTAGACCTTGTCTGCAGTACCAGGTGCACATTAGGTTGGAGATGGAGCATGTATTGTTTGTCATTTCATAATGACCAATTAATTGTAGTTTCATACCTGATGACGCTTAAGGAGGAACCCACGTGGAAGAGGATGGACAGAAGGGGCTGGGACCAATGGCATGACATCCCTTATGGAGCAGGTAGCCTATTTATAGGGTCTCTCAACCAGCCATTTGGACTTGTACATTATGTAATTTACGTCACTGATGACGCTGTGTGTTTCTTCATAGTGTTGCTCATTCCGATTTCGCCAGAACGTTCCGTGACAGCAGAGCACTTTGCTGGTGCATCTTTATTTTTGTGGAAATAAAACTTTGTTCTCCTTGCAAGAGGTGTGCTGGGCTTTTTCCCTAGTGGGTTGCATTTTCTTTTTTAATTTGAGCGTTCATAGGTTTCTCTAAATATTTGGTGACCTTGACGTGATCCCAGTGACCCCTGCAAAGACAGAGGCTTCTAGGCCGTATCTCTGGAGGAGCCACGCCCACCTGCAGTGACCAGTCCCAAGCTCGCAACCCGCAGCGGTTTACAGGAGCCGTTTTAATAGAATTCCTGTCTGCTCTTTGGAGCCGTTAGTGGGACCCCGTGACACAGGAGCTCGGGTGAACACGCAGATGTAAGTACACCTCTTGCAAGCGACAACAACTTGGGTGCGAGTTAGTGGGGAAACACAGTATGTGTGTGTTAAGGGAGAGTGTGAAAGGCCATGTGGCGAGTTTGTGTTGTTGTTATTATTGAGAAGATAACGAAGAGGAAAGTAGGGGTGTGGGATCCTTTCCGAGTAAGGGGAGAAGGTGGCACAATTTTCGTTGTGATAAGGAGGATACCAAAGTAGGAGCTGTGTGTAATTGGAGAGCTCGGATTCCTGTGCCCAATATATTTTAGGTGGGAGAAGGAGGCAGGGGAGTGGTTGTTTTGGCTTATTATTTTTGTTTGTATTAGTGTATTGAACTATTATTGTGAATTTGGTGGAGGCCGAAGGAGGGCCTGTGGAAATAGTGTGAGACGTGCAGATATGTCCGCGGACGGGGAAAGTGTGGACATGGTGTGACTGGGAGGTAGGGGCGAAAGACCAGTAGTGACATTTGTGATTAAAATTGCATGTGACGCATAACAAAAAGGTTTTTGTTTTGTGAATATGATTGTTGGTATGGGGGTAATAACTCAGTTGGAGTACATGTGTAGTGCATTGCCATTGTATAAGGAGAAAATAGAGAAATTCCACAAGCAGTGGGTGGCAGAGACCCAAGGGGTGTTGCCCTGCTCCTGGCCAGAGCAGGGCACTAATAACAGACATATTAGATCACATGAGCATGTTCCTAACTACTAAATATAAAGGTAAACCACTGCTGAAAAAATAAGCAATTTTAGATTTGTGGAAAATGATAGAGGGGAAAATGGTAGAGGACACCGCCGGGTGTATGCCCCGGCACGAAGATAGTGGCACTTCAAATATAGTGAATGCTACAGAGCCAGGAGAAGCACCACAGCCCACACCTGCAGAGGGGCTTTATCCACTTAGTGCCCGCCCAGCCACAGGATACACCAACCCAACATATGTGCCCCCACGTACCACCACCCCACTCCATATCGACCAACACCGAACAGCATTACACCACGGGAGAATAAATTGAAGAAGGAGTTGGAGAAGGCATTAGAGGCAACACAAGCAGAGCTGTTCGGTCTAAGGACGATAAAGGTAGGGGAGAACAAACCGGGATGTGGGTTGGACGAGTGGACGGCTGGAGATATTTTGTTTAGACTGGATAGCACAACTACTAAGGATGTGCTTGTTGAGAAGCACGCCTTAGCCGATCAAGGGGTGAAAAGTGCAGGTTACAGGCTAGTGAGGTCAGACAGGGGAAGTACATCGAGAGGTGCAAAAAGAAGGGTGGGACCGCTTTGAAGAGTTTGAGGATGAGGAAGGGGAGATAGAAGAGCTCTAGAAATTACGCCAAGAGTAGAAAGCTTGTGGGGCGACTGATTGCGGAGCAGGTTTTGGTGGGTAGCAGCAGCAAGGAAAAAGGAAAGTGCTGTACGGAGCCGGGAAGTGGATATTTGCATCTGAAAAACAGATAGCAGGTATCCCCTTGGTGGTAGGAGACATGAAAAGTTTACTTGTCGCAATTGTGGGCGATCAGGCTGGTGACGTGCATCAAGGCAGGATATCCAGGAGTGAAATTGCATGATGACGCGCACAATGGGGCCACTTTCAATAATATTAGAGTGCAGGTGTGGGACGTGCTGTGGCGGGCGTACCCTGACACACCAGACCTACAGTCCGTAATGCAGTACACAGAGGGGTACGATGAAGACGCTGCCCAGTACATTTTAAAGGTGGAGGGGATTTGGAGAGCAGAGACAGGTGTCCAGTGGGACTGATCAGTTCCTCTTTTCTATTTTGATATTAAGAGGGGAGTGCCTAAGGAAGTTCAGTTAGCAATTGACAAGATAGTAGGCATAGATGGAAAGGGGCGGGCCGAGATTCAGACTATAATTCTACACCATTGTAAAAGGATCAGAGAACGAGAAAAGGAAACAGCTCGAAGGTTGCATGCAGAGGAAGCAAAACTGGTGCAGAAGAAGTTAGCTAACGTAGCAGTGGAGGGGGCAGTGACGGCGAACACTGAGACCAATTCAGCCGAGCAGGCTGCAGCTTGTACAGATGTGAGGATAGCAGTGTTTTGGCCAGGTGGAGGACGGGGGCAGTGGGGCGGAAGACCCCCCACATCAATATCCTGAATGGCACCAAGGAGGTCAGCAGCGGGGAAGAGGAAAGTTCCAAGGGGGCATAGGGGGGTACTGTCGAATGGGACCCAGAGGTGGTATGGGACCATCTCAGTGTTGGAGCTGAGGGAACATTTGTAAGAGAGTGTAGAAGCAGGCAGGGAGCGGAATACAACCCATACAATCTACCTGGCCCATCACTGCCAAAGCCACCCCAGAGGTTCCCCCCCCATACCTTCTGACATACATCAGGCATACACTCAGTTGCCACCCAACCCCCCCCTGCCCCCAACACATGCAGGCGCAAGCACTGCCTGACGCACAAGCTGCCCAGCAGAACCTTCTGTACGGAGGCCAAAAGCCCACCTCCAATGCCGCGCCAAATGGAACAGTAGCACCTTACAGGGGGGTCAGCATCATGGGAGGAAACCCCATAACGTTTCCAGGTACCAAAACATACCCTGATTAGGACAGCCCACAGAAAGCTCTTGCGTGTCCTGTCCATGGCTACCCACCCTGACGGGGACTCTTGGTGGCCGCTGGTAATCAATTCATGGTTGACACAAGTTTCAATAAATCATGCATTAGTGTGGGAAACTTCCTCTATTGGGTGACACTCACCACTCCAGGATTCTCTGGGGCTGTTGCAACGGTTCCCTACACAGAAGAGGTAGCTATCAAAATTGGAGGAAAAGTGGTGCACGCATCCTTACTGTATTCAGAGGCCTCCCTGATACATTTGTTGGGACAGGATTTGTTGAGCAAACCATCTCCTTTACAGATTGCATGTGGTATGTGCCACCCCAGGCTTGTGCGCCTTAAGGGCAATTGTCGTCATGCAGGCTAGAGGAGAGGGGTGGTGGTTTGTGGCATCCTGTGGACCTGGTCATGTTTGTGTACAGGATAACTGTATTGCTTGATGCAGTGCACCAGATCGATAAGGCGTGCTGGCGGGTACCATACAACTTCATCTTTCGACCTTCGGTGACCCCAGAGCTTATAGCGGGAACAATACTGTTTCTAGATTCAGCTAAAAGGATTGTAGTGGTGGGCACAGACTCTGATGGGTGCGAGTGGCGTACTACATTGTGCATTGTTCCAATGGTGCTCCTCAAAGTGACAGATGCAGAATTGTGTGAGGATCGGGTTGATGATGCAGTGATTGTATTAGCAATCTGTATTCCTTGTGACAGTATAGTGAAATATCAAACGGTACAGTGTTCCTTGATGGCCCTTGTCACCCCCTTCCCCTCCCTGTAAGTGACTTGGAGCAAGTCCCATAAAGATTATGGATGACTGATGTCCACAATGTAGGGCTCTTGCAGAGGGTGGCACTGGTCTGACTAACCCAAGCCCGGTGTGGTGCTGCCCCGAGCTAAACAGTATACGCTTTCCAAAGAGGCGGAGGCGGGCATACGTGACACTATTGATTGTGGTACTTCTAAAATCAGCGAAAAATCATGCCCTTTACCTTCTCATGCAATACGGCAATCTATCCGATAAAGTCCAGGCAGAATTTCCCATAGTTCAGAATCCTGCAATAATACTGTGCAGCATCCCCAAAGAGGTGGCGCACTTCACTGTGGTGGACCTAAACAAACGGCCTTCTTCTCTGCACCCCGATTCACAGTACCTCACCATGTTTTTGCACGGGGGGGGCTGCGTTTCGAGGACATGAGATTGACTCTGGGGGTACTGTGAGTCTCTCAGCATTTTCAACAGGGTATTGCATGCCAATTTAGGAAACCTTTAAGTGCCCCGTACCATCATTGAGTACGTTGACGATTTGCTGGTGTGTAGTAACAGTGAGCAGCAGTGCCTGTCGCCCTCCTGCGGCTGCTGCCATACAAGGGGTACAAAGTAGACCAGGCTAAGATGCAATATTGTCTCCAAGAAGTACTCTATTTGGACCAGCTGATATCTGTGATACCCGACTGCGCCGCCTCAGTGTGCAGCACTCCCCAGCTCAAAACTGTCAAGGAGATGCAGACATTTCTAGGGTTGTGTAACTTCCTGTGTAACTCACTGAGACATGGTTCACAACCAGCTCTATCACAAGCTTTGACACTATCCTCCCTGACAGCTACAAGATCCTCTCCACGCCCAGGTCCAATTGTTCCAGAGGGGGTGTAGCCCTGATCTTCCCTTTGTGGTTTCCTGCCTCTGTTATTCCTACGCAGGCCTACTCTTTTCGAATGCCTCGTCCTCCCTCTCTCCATGGCTACCATCTATGGGCCACCTGGTCAGATCTCCTACTTCCTCTCTGAGTGGGTGGACCTATCCTCTTCCCTCCTGGTCTCAACCACTCAACTCTTCCTCCTTGGAGACTTTAAAATCCACCTGGATGCTTCCTGTCCTTCCTCTGGACTCTTTCGTGACCTCTGTGACTCTCTCTCATTCTCTATCCTCCCCTCTGGCCCGACTCACTCTGTAGAGCACACTCTGGAGGTTCTGATCTCTACAGACTTTCCCCTTTCTATCCCTCTCACCACTCCTCTCTCCTGGAGTGATCATTTTCTCCTTTCATCCCAGCTCACACTCTCCTCCCATCGGGCCAAGCCAATTCCAGCACTGCCACCTACCTTCTCGGTTATCCGACCCATGAAGCGTGTCAATTGAGGCTTTAGCCGCCACTTTCTCACCTCCTTCGGCTGACTCGCATCCTGACACAGCCCTTTCTATGCGCCACTCTGCTATATCTGATACTCTTGATGTTCTTGCCCCTGTCATGCTGATCCGTTTGAAGCCCAAAACCAAGTGCAACTCCTGGTACGACTTAGACCTTGTCACCCTTAAACGCAAGTGCAAGGTGGCTGAGAGGAAATGACGTGCTTCCTGTACATCGACAAACTGGCCTGCCACCTGCTCTAAAGGCAATACCAACTCTGTCCGCACCAAGAAGAGAGCCATCATCCAAGCCCGCGTCTTTGCGGCATCCAACAACTTGGCCGAACTGTTTAAAATCTGCAAGGAGCTGGCCAATCCTGATGCAGTCTATACCTCTCCTGTCCCCTCCCAGGCCCGCTGCACGGTGCTGGCTTCTCATTTCATCTCTAAAACTCAGGACATCCTGTCCCCTCTCCCTTCCTCTCCTCCTCCTCCCTCTACCTCTGGTGCTTCTGTGGCCACCTCTCTTCCCTGCTTCTGTCTTTGCCCGGTTCTCCCCAGACGAGGTTTCTAGACAAGTCTGATCAATGAAAGCCTGGTCAAAAGAGGTTCTCCCCTGTTCCTGTTGTCACCATGGCTCCTGCTTTGGCTGACTTCTGCAACTGCTCCTTCGCCACTGAGTCTTCCCTTCCCCCCTGAAGCGGTCCCTTGTGTACCCTCTTCTGACCCCTCCTGCCCTGCTAACTACTGCCCAATCTCCATCACTTCTTTCCTGGGCAAACATCTGGAAAAGCTGGCCATCTCCCAGCTTAATCTTCACACTGAATTGGTTGGTTGTCTCCATGATCATCAGTCTGAGCTGCCAGAAGCACGGAAACTGCTCTCCTGAACATCCGTTAAGACCTGTTCTCCAACCTTGACTCCAATACCCACTGTGTCCTCATCTTACTTGATCTCTCTTCCGCCTTTGACACGGTCAACCATGCCATCCTGCTCAACCGTCTCTGTGATAACCTGGGTATCGCCGATCAGGCCCTGGCTTGGCTGACCTCTTTCCTCTCCGATCGACCCTCCCAGGTCCAATGTGGGTCCTTCCTCTTCTCCATCTCTATCTCTGGTTTCCTCCGAGTCTAACCTCTCTCCCTGTCTGTTAAACCAATACCTGGCACTTCTTGCCCACCGCATTGCTGCTCTGTGCCTATACCTTCAGTGCTATGCCGACGACACTCGGCTCATTTTCAGGCTCCCTTCCGCCACCACTTCTCCTCTTATTTCTGACTGTCTGTCCGCTATCCAGGAGTGGTGTGCCACCAACAATCTCTGCCTTAATGCCAGTAAGACTGAGATTCTCCTCATCGGCACACCTGCTCCCTCCTTTCCTGTTGCTCTCTGGCTGACCTCTCTTGGCCCTCTTTCTTCTCCCACCTGTAAGGCTAAAAACCTTGGGGTCATCTTCAAATCCACTCTGTCCTTCTCTCCTCACATTGCTGACGTCTCTAAGAAGTCACACTACCAGCTGCACCTCCTCATAGGTATTCTTCCTTTTCTCTCCTTCCCCGAGAAGCTCACTGTCTCCAGAGCTCCGGTTCTCTAGGCTGGACTACTGCAACATCCTCTTTCTAAATATTCCTGCCTCTACTCTCTGCCCTCTGCAACTCCTCCAGAACAGGACTGCGAGACTTGTCCTTGGCCTCAAGCCCAGGGATCAGATCTCTCCAGGACTGAAATCTCTGCACTGGCTCCCAGTGGCTGTAAGGATTAAGTTCAAAAACCATCTGCATTGTCCACAAGGCCTTCTGGGGCCTAGGGCCTCAGTACCTCCAAATATCTCTTCCTAAATATCTTCCTTGTCTAGCTCACCCGCCTCCAACTCCGTTAGGGTCAGTCGCTTCTCCAAGCAACGAGTTGGTGGTAGATCTCTTTCTTCGCCTGGTGCCTCCCTCTGGAACAGCCTCCCTGAGACTTTAGGAGAACCATCTCCATTTCTGGAAGCACATCAAGACCTTCCTCTTTGCTTCTGCTTTCTCTCCTCCTTTCCCGTGCTGAACTCCTGACTGAAACTGTACTGGTCACCTGGTTACCTTCTGATCTCGGGCCCAGGTCCCTTCCCCCGCCAGCTACTCACCTGCACTGCCTCCTGGGAAAACCCTGCACTCGAGGGCTGTTTCTGTATCCCTACAGTCTCCTCCCACCCCCAGCTCTTGACACTTGATGTCTTCACTTACCCTGCACTTGCCACTAGCTGGCCGGAACATTTACCTACTGTTTGTATATATTTTATTTTTTACAGTTAATCCTATGTACTGCACTTCCCCTGCACTTGAGCGATCTCAATGTCACCTGGCCTAGTAAGATCGCTGTCTTTGTCTTCGCTCTGTTCCTCCTCCCTTGCCTCGTCTTGCCTTGAAAGACTTGTGTATAGCCACGTTATAAATGCCATATATTATATCCTACTGCAGGGCATGGATCTTGGACTATGCTGCGTACACCATGCCCCTGTTGCAGAGCCTAAAGGAGGCTCCGAAAAAACCCCATAAGATTGCATGGACAGAGGACATGCTCAACAGCTTCATTGATCTCAGGGAGGTAATTTCCACTGCCCAGTGCTAGCTAATTACACCCAAGAGTTTTACCTGTTCTCGCATTCCAATGGCCAGCTGATGACTGTGGTACTTACGCAAAGAAGCATGATGGGCTACCAGCCATTGGCCTATTACAGCGGACTGCTAGATTCTGTGATGCAGGGCCAGTTCCCATGCAAACAGGCACTTGCTGCAGCTGCATTTGCGATTGGGGAAAAGCTCCACAATTGTCATGGGGTGTTCTGTAACATTGTACGTGGAGGATGCATTGTTTGCCATCTTAGAATGCGCCAAATCAACTGTGACTACACAGTGGGCATCCATGTACGAGATCATTCTGTTCAGCCTGAACCTTCATATAGTGTGGTGCAAAACTGTTAATCATGCTACCTTTCTTATAGAACCGTGCACAGAGGAAGACCTTGCAGTGCACGTCTGTGGGACGTTTGAGGGAGAGGAGGACAACATCCCGAAAGCGAGAGACAGCCCACTCGAGGGAGGGCGGGGGGCTGCTTTTGGTTTATGGGTCAGCAACTATCGACCAGGGAACTGGTTTGAGGCATACTGGAGTGGCATTGGTCAGCGTAGTAGATGGGATATATGAGGTATTGGTACAGAAAAGACTATCCATGCGCTATTCTGCCCAAGCAGCAGAACTTAAAGCGCTTATTGATGTGCTTCTAGCATCTCAAGGGTGCTGTCAACTTTTATTCTGATTCGCCTTACGTTTGCCACCACGGTGCATGCAGGCCTTGCCCGTTTAAAGAGGAGGGGTTTTCGAAGGGCCGACCGATCCCTGGTACAGCATGCAGCACTGCTGGATAAATTGATCGATGCACTGTCCCAGCCCTCCATAACAGCGGTGGTGAAATGCACCGCCTATACTAACGACACAGACAATGTTTCACTCGGTAACGCTGCCACAGATGTGGCGGCAAAGCAAGCAGTGTTTTTACCGGTGACAAGTGTTTGAGTACCCAGCGGTAGCGCAGAGCAGAGAACTGCCAGACTCCTACAATTCCTTACCTATTGCACAATTGATTGAGTTGCAGGGACAGTCTCTGCAGGAGTGGAAAGTTCTATGTTTAAAAAGGGTATGCAAGCAGTCCCCTACGGTTTTATTGTGGTGACAAACATCGGGCAAAGCAGTTATGCCATATGATTTGCTGCTGGTCGCATTCGACCAGCTGCATCATCCTACCCATGTGTCAAAAAACATATAGCTGCAGATATACAGGAGGACTGGTTTGTCCCCAATATGCAGGAGGCAGTAACTAAATTGGTTATTAACTGTACTACTTGTCAGACTTGCAGCACTTGTCTCACCCTTAGAACAATCCTAGGTACACTGCCCCGCCCTACTGGGCCATTCCGCCAGTTACAAATTGACTACGCGGATATGGACGAAAGGTGTATGGGCGAAAGGTTAAATGGGTCTTGCTTCCTAATATTAGTTGTACGTCCTTTCTCACAGTGGGTGGAGGCTGGTCCTTGTGCACACCCTGATGCAAAATGTGCGGTGAAGTTCTTGGTCAGAGAGGTTTTGTCTCGATGGGGTGGGTGCGAAGTATTAAGGTCTGACAACGGCACAATGAGCCCTTCAAAGATTTCAAGCATCGGATGTGTACAGTTTACCACCCCCAGGCCAACATGGTGCAGAGAAGATAAATGGCTTTCTAAAAAGCAAATTGTCCAAGCTTTGTACCACGTTAAAAAGAACTGGGTGCACTGCTTGGCCCCTGCTCTGTTTATCAAGCACACACAACCTTGTAAGGTTCATCACTTAGCGCGCCATGAGTAACGGGGCGGCTTATCCACATGCCCTTGTATATTCTAGGGGACACATTTTGAAGGTACTTTCATTATGGAATGTATCCCTTAACGGATAGCACCAACAAGGACTGAAGAGACGACCAGCGTGGCATCTGATACTCTGTCTCCTCTCCTCCAGCTCTTCCCTGGTGACCTCATCTATGTAAAGAACTCTATCCGCTGGTGAAGTGAGCCTAGATATAACAGCAATGTAATTGACTGTACTAATGGATTGTTTTAGATTGTTTAGGATCTGTGAGAAGTTTGTAAAAAATAAATAAAAACTGGTGTGAGCGTTGAGCGGTTTCTCTACAAGCCTCTTCATGTACATTCTAGATCTTATGCTAGCCATACAATCGTGAAATTGTGATTGATTTGGACATCTAAAGAAGGGAGTGCAGTATTTTAAAGCAAGCATGCTGAGGCTGAAGTTGGCTACTGGAGTGATCAACATTTTAAGTGTCTAACTTCACCCTCAACATGATTTGAAATGTGCTTGCAGTGTTGGATCCATTTTCGTCCCTTGTATTGCTGAGATTTGGTAGACATTTGAATACCCATATATTTTAAGTCATTTTTGCCAATTGAGACCAACCTAGACTACTACTTCAGATTTCATGAAATGTTGGTCTTTTTTTTTTTTTGTTGGTGAAGTTTTGGGTTTGATGTATTTAGGGTGTATCCAGTACCTTGATACTTTCACCTGTTTTTTAAAATGTGCGGCAACAAAAGCCTTGGTTTGGAAAGGAAATACATGATCTCATTGTCACATGGAGCAGTTTTGATTATTTGTATACCTGATTGGAGGCCTTTAATGTCCGGTGAGTTCCCTTTAAGATCTAATGCAGCGAACAAGAACAGTCGAATAGAGTACAGATAAGGGATAAGGGACAGCCTTTTCTTGTGTCGTTTGCAGAAATAAAACCACTGTAATGCTTTGTGGAGGAAGGGCCAAAATACTTGATCAAATGCTACTTTGGACTCCAAGGTAGTTTCTGCCGTAGCATAGCTCATAATATTTGTGAATAATCTGGCTGTGTTCCTGTCCATGCATCTGCAAAGGAAAGACTCTTCCCTGGGTTGGAATAGTCTGTTTTCTGTTATTTTTTTTTATTTGATTTTCTTTTAGCATAGTTTCCATTTGTAGTTATTTATTGTTATGTCTATAGTTAGTCTGGAGTGTCAGGTTTTGGGATGACTATGATCATTGCTTTAGCTGCTAAATTGGCAACCTTTCCTCTTTCATTGAAAGTTACATTTGTATTAATGGAGCCTAAGTTAGTGTTTCCTTGAAAATTTTAAATTAGCCTGCACAGATCCTGTCTGGCTGGCTATGTGCCTTACCAAAATAATACCATGATATCGGCAAATCTCATGTGGTGAGGTCTACATCAAGTTTCTTTAGTTATTGAGTTGGATTTCGGCCATGTTAGCCTTCTAGGTGTGTTCTTATTAGGTTCTTTTCAAAGTAATTCTAAAGTCAATATAATCCGGTATAAAGAAAAATGTAAGTTGCTGGCGACTAGCCAGGCACAAAAAGTCACTCACCCCATCAACCTTCCACATGCATACTGCACAGCATTTCTTACTCACCAAAAGTCAATTATCGCCATGGGGAGTGCAGATTTTGAAGCCTGAAATTATTGAATCTGTAATCTTGGCAGCTGATTTGTGGAGAGTGTAATTATCCTTTAGGGTAGAGATGTATTTCTTTGTTAGACGTTAGAAAGTTGGATAGAAGTCTTCTGGATTTGTTGCAGTATTGAAACACTTTTGCTTTTGATATTTATTTATTGAACATTTGTATGGCACCTATACAGCAACAAGTATTTCCAGGTGCCACAAGACGAAAAAAAAGTGTGTTGTGGGGGCGAGGGGCGTTCAGAGGAAAACAATAACTGTCCTACTTGGCATTGTGACATTCGGATAGTGCAGAAACATGAAGTGCTGCCCTCCCTGCTAAAATTTTATTCTATGAGAATTTGGATCTTTTAGGTGTTTGGGGGAAAGGCTAAAAAGGCAAACCACCATATGATTTTCTTTTTTAAGAACTGAGCGTTTTGGTTGTATATTCTTCTTTGTGCTGGCACCATTTCTTAGGAATTCTCTTAGCATTGGTTTAAATGCAACCCAGAGCACTGCAGGACGGAATTATACAAATATTGCGAATTAATGTTGCTAATATCGAATACGGCTCCTTTGTGCCGTACTCTAATCCTGACCCCCAATTAAATGACTAATGGAAGTGGGGGTTGCAGGGGTGTCCCAGGCTCCCATTAGAGTAATGGGGGCGCAGGGATGTTCCTGCATCCATTATATGGTAGTGGGGGACAATAAAAACGAAAAAGAAAAAAGGACCCAGCACCACCAGTTCAGACCCATGTTAGTTGTACTGAACTGACGCTCCAGGCATACAGTTGAGACGGCTGCACACTTCTGTGTGTGCCGCCTAAAAGGTAAGTGGGTAGGGGGATGCGGGGCAGATGATGTAGGTGATCACTGCGCTGCGCCATAATGGAAGTCGGCTTTTTGAAAGTCGACATTATGGGCGGCACAGTTTTGTGCCTCACAGGAAGGCAAAGGAAGAGGGCCCAGGGAGGGCGACCAGAATGAGCGGGGGAAACGGGAAGAATGGATACCAATGAGCAGGATCTCTGTCTTACTGGCATTAAGGCAGAGATCGTTGGAGGCGCACCAATCCTGAATTGCGGATACACAGTCCGTAATGAGCTGAGGGGAGCCTGAAAAAGAGCAGTGTATCATCTGCATAAAACAAAGATTTAGAAGAGCGTAGAGATCTGGTGGTCCAAAGGGGCCAAGTAGACATTGAAGAGGCAGGGTGAGAGGATAGAGCCCTGGAGAACAGCACATGTGGAGAGAGAGAGGTGGTGGAGAGAAAGGACCCAAGTTGGACCTTGGTGGATCGGTCCAGGAGGAAGATCAACCACTCCATGGCCTTATCAGTGATGACCAGGTTCTCGCTGAGTCGATTGATGGCGTGATTGATCATGTCAAAAGCAGGCTAAAGGTCATGGAGGAGGAGAAGAGAAGAAAGACTAGAACCAAGATTAGGGAGCAGATCTTCACAGGTGTTCAGGAGAGCAGTTTCTGTGCCACTTGCTTCTCTGAATTGGTGAAAGACATGATTTTATTGTATTGCGGAACTGCAGGATGATGGGGTCATTTCAAGCCTCTGCCGGGATTGAGTTCCATCTAGATGGTCGGATGTTGCCAAAGGACTGTTGGTGAGTCTTCTCTTTATGGGTTAGATTAGCATTCAATCTTTTGATAGTTTTGCTGTGTGAGATGCGTGAGCCTCCACTGGTCTGGATATCAATTCTGCTATACGAGCCATAAAGCCTAAAGTAAATTCTCTCACTGTGAGATTTAGCGCATGCACCATGCGTCTTCAGGCTTGTATGTTCAAGCCTGCAGTTTCTTGTGTTCTAATGACTTTGTGCAGCTGAAATGATTTGGTGCTGCGTTCCTGACAGCAACTGGTTCTGAGGGCAAGTTGAAGTTCTTTTGAATCTTCTGCTGGAAGAACAGAATTAACTTTTCCAAGGAATATGGATATGCTGGAGGTGGGGGTATACATTTTAGTAACCTGGATGTTGTCAAATACTGAGAAGAGGTGGGTATAAATCCACTTCAGTGTTGGAAGTGCTTCTAACCGCTTTTAGGTCTGATTTCATTTGGACATGATAGCAGATGGAAAAGTCTACCATTTGTACACGGTGTGCGGAGAGTTCTATATTCCTCTTTAAGAGGTATGATTCTTAAATAAGTGCAATTTCTTATTTAAGGTGTTCCCAGTAATCCATTTTCTTTTTAACAGGATTGACGAAGCCTTGGACAAAGAAATTGCGTATTTTTCTAGGTTAAAAAAAAAATAATTTAGTTTTTAATTGTGTTATGGACCAGAGTCAGAGATGAAGGCTTCATTCTTGTCTCTTGCCTCTTATATTGTGCACACCACCACTGTAGTGGTCTTAATGCAACAAGCCTTTTCCAGGTAGAAGAAAGTTGTTAGCCCACCCAAGATGACAGCCAGACTGTGGTCTGTGAGGTGGAAAGAAAAATGGGTCGAGAAGAGTGGGACATGTCGGAGACCAGTCTACAAACTTGGCTCACTTCTGTGAGAAATCTGAACGTGTTGCACCCGCTAGTCCCCGGGGATCTGTCATCCAGGAGGCCAGGTCATGGCCATCGCTTTTACATCCAGTTCCTGGGGGTGGTTCAGTGTGGAAGGATCACCTGGGTGAGGGGTGCTCAGGGAGTGGAATTGGGGACCTCCCCTCCCCTTTGACACCTTTACCTCATCCTACCAGGTAAGATACTTAGGAATTGAATCCCTCCCCCCGCCCTCTTTCCCAACTTAACACTTCCTCGCAGACAATTCTCTGTGGGCGGAAAACAGACAATGACCCGAGCAGTATACCGGACATGTCCCAGTACAATGGTCAAGAAATTACGGATCATTACACGCACCTGACTTAATCGCACTCCCCCACACGGATAAAAGGCAGAGCACGAAAATGCACTCTGAGCAAGGCAAAGCACATGAGGAAGCAGCAGTTCCAAGATGGCAGTTTAATACAAGATGAAAGACTGCAAGACCGAAGAGGATTGCACGGAGGGAAGTGACCTTGACCTTTTCAACGAAAGACTTGCCTTACGGAACCTTCAAGAATAAGAAATATAAGACCAGGAATAGAGGTTGAAGAATCCTGCATAGTATATCAGAGTTACCCGGGGCTCTCCCACTTCGATGGACAAGGCTGGAAGAATTGCTTGCTGCAGCGGTAATAATGTCCTTGGCTCCTACAATAAAGGGGCGCCAGTGAAGTCAGCGCAGCCAGTGAGTTGGGGAGGCCGATACCAGACTGTTCTGTGTTGAAGCTAAGGTTGCAAGCGGCAACATTGTTTACTGAAAACTACAGAAAATAATGTTGAAAAACGTATGTGGCAAGCGACGCAAGCACAATTAAATCAGCCGAGTGATTGAACTTTGAAGCCAAGATAGGACACCGTAGAAGAGTGGTCCGGTGCCACGTGGGTGCTCATTCGAAGTCTGTTGGGTATCCAGCTGAAAGGTGGCGCATGTGACAAAGAATTGTGAAATCTGAGTGGTCCTACAACGGGTCAAGCAAAACCATGTGCACATTCGAAAGTCTTTGATAGTTGATGAAATCGTGTGGGAAGTTGGTCTGAGCCCGGCGAACGGAGATCCGCTAAAAGCTTTTGGCTAAAGCAAGGTTGTGAACATTGTGTTAAGTGTTAAAAGAAATCTGAGCCCGACCGATGGGGATCCAAGATCTGAGCCCGACTGTGCTGGAATCCGGGGTGAACTGTGAGTCACTCGAACAAGAATACTTTATGAGAAATGCAATGCATGAATAAGTACGAACATTGTGTTGAAGGGATCTGAGCCTGGCTGAGGGAGATCCAAGGTGAATAGTGAATCGCATAAGGAATTGAATCCTTGTGAAAATCTGAAAAAGGAAAATAACTATCGCTTGTTTTTCGCATCAGGCCCTCCGAGTGAAGAGACTTAGAAAGGCAAAGAGACTTGGACACTGATGGCCCTGATGCTAATGATTGAGCCAAACATACTTGTAATACTTTTATTCAGTTTAAAACCTTCAATTCTTAGGAAACAATTAATACATCAAAGGAAGGACCAGGCCCCCAGATAAGGTGGGTACCAAGTCTTTTTACGCATGAAAATCTTGTAAATAAGATCAGCTTTATTATTTTCCTCGGTACATTTACACACAGGTTTAGAGGAGAGGGCAGTGCAAAGGTCAGGTTACTTGAAAAAACAGAAGGCTTCTTTTGATGTTTGTCTACATGGATGTAAATGGAAGCCACCTCTGAAACAGAATGTATTTCTCTGAAGCCTAAAAAAAACACACTGTGATGAAAGGAATTGTTTCTTTCAATTCAGCTTCAGAAGCACCATGCATGTTTTCCTATAATTTTTGGTTTGTTTAACTAATAAGATGAAAAACTAAGTTGCAATTGAGAATTCATATTTTTCAACAAGTTATGCTTTTTTTCCAGTGAAAGCAAACCAGTATTGCACAATTGTATTTTTCAAAGTTCCGTTGCTGTGTGCATAATCATGCGGCGGCAGATCATTTTTACACTTATAATTTAATTTACACTCTAATTATAGAAATAGTGTAAAATGATGACTATGCACAGTCTACTTTACATCATTCAACCTTGCAGTCAATTGGGTGCATTACTATAAATGGTCAGTGGCAGCAGAGTCTTTGCTGTGAGTGATTTGTCATTACACTGATCACAGGTGTGCTAGCCTCTCAAATCTTCAGGGCTACAATTAAAACATCCAAAACCTGACTCTCAAGGAAGTGCAAGTGCTGGTCAAAAGCAAGCAAACAAATTAGTTACATTGGTAATTGAAATAGAAACTCAGCAAAACCTGTCCTTGTGATAATCCAGATAGGCATTTAACTTTATGTACCGCTTAATGAATGCCTCGTTATACATCTAGTTACTGTGATGTTTATACCCAAGTCAATATTCAGTTAACCAACATCTGAAGAATGTTAGCCAATAATATAGCTCAGACGGTTGAGCACTCGTTGCTGCAATCTGTGCGTGATCTGTAGTTTGCGGGTTCGAATCCCGGAAAGTACAACTCAGCCTTTCATCCTTTCGAGGTCGATAAAGGAGTACCAACTTTGGTTTGGTGGTAATTGTGATAAATATGTTCTATGCACAGCGCTTTGCAAAAGAGCTATATAAATAATCATTTGACCACTAGATTAGATATAGAATTTAGCATGGAGGTCTTGCCTCTCTGCACTGTTGTATCATAACACTGGCATACCATTAGGTAGTAATAACTCCAGGAAATTAAGACTTTCATTAAACATCAAGACAATTCTGCTATTGAATCTCAAAACACACAAATCAATTCATATTTGCTTTACTACATAATTGGCTAGGGGTTTGTGATTTCAACATTTTAAGTATATACAGGAGAGATCAAATGGCCAGAAATAATGAAATGTGTATTCTGTCACAATGCAGAAAGCTGCCACATAGTAATGATTTCCATACAGTTTTTGCACACGTCGGCTGGATGTTGCATACATTTTACTCTCATGCAAAGGAGAAAAGTCATTTTACTCTCTTAAAATCACATTTACTCTCAAAGTTTAAAAATGGAGAGTAAAATACTCCCACTTCCAAAATCTTATCTGGAGCACTTGGAAGGACCAAGAGCATATGATTACCTTTTAAAAAAAAAAATGTATTGAAATACAGCTCAGTAAATTATTATATACATTATTCATGTGAGAGGGAGTAGATGGAAAATTACACAGAGTAATACAATTACAAATGAAATATATTTCATTCAAAGCTCTCAATTCAAGGCGAAGGGTGAGTGCGAGTATGTGAAAAATTGCTTGGCTTAAAGTTACTTAGCTTTAGGATTATGAAAATACGGTAACCTCCATTGAGCAATACTTCTTAGTGATACTGCTTTTGGGCTGCTGGCAAGTTGACTCGGTAATGGCCAAGGAGAGCTACTGCTCGCACCCTCTGGCACTTAGTCGTCATTAACCATAATACCGGAACAGTTTTTTAAAATCCTGTTTCTCAACAGCCATGCCCTGAAAATGTAACGCACAATTCCAAATACCACATGGGGGAGCAAACTTTCTCTCAAGTACCTAGTGGCACAAATTGCATGTCGAAATATCTGCGTTATTCAGGATAGGTCACAGGTACATACACCTCAGGCTATGAGTTTGTTTGGCAAATTAATTAAAAGTGCATAATGCTTTCTGTATGGGAACCACACATTGGGCACGGGCCAGAGTACCTCCCCTGACATCTTTTGGTCATACAGGCAACTGGTAGGACTCAAAGCCTAAATCGAACATGGAGAGATTTCTCCCTTGGTGAGAGAATAGTGTCCATTTTACTCTTAAACATTAATTCCACTACTGATTCGAGGTATTCCACCCCGAATTTCAGCTTTGCGGCTTCGACTATCCGCTCTTCGAGCAATGAACTGTATCCTTGTGCTAGAGAAGCCTGAGACTGTGCTAAGCTCAACTACACCACCTTGTCCTGTGCTGAAAACGTGGGAAGGGAGGGCAACGGCCTGAACAACCTGACGTTTCATTTTGTGAACACTTCTTTCTTTCCGTGACATTGTTTCCCACACTATTTGTATTTAGAGGTAGGGATCGTCAATCGTCGGTAGGTTTATTAATATAGGCCCTTTTATTTTGACTAGACACAGGACTGCATTGTTATTATTTGATGGTTGTAGCTTGCTCCCGTCTGTAGATTTAGGATTAGTTAGGCGTTTTCAAACCCTTTTTGAAGTTCAATAAACACCCTTGAACTGAGGTCACTTGTGTCTGCCATGTCTTCCTTACACTACCTGACACGTAAGGCTGAGTAATAGTTGGGATGAATGTTTAGTTTGTATATAATGTGTACAATGTATAGTTTAGTGTTTTTTACCATAAGAAAATGGAATCAAAAGAAGGAACAAGCGCTTTCCTTACTTGTAACCTTTTATTCTCTCCCTGAATATGTAATTATCAGTAAGTGTAAGGGGGGAACTCGTGTATGTATTGGCAAAGACAGTGTAACAGAGTTTGTATGTTCACTCTGGGGACCCCTGAAAAACTTCTTGAGTGACGTCAGTGACTCTGATGTATGACTTGGGTATGGAATGATTCTCATTGATTGGAAGTGGGTGAGATAGAGGCCAAGAGAATAAGATTGGGGAGACGAGCTGTGTACAGGGTAGGAAAGGAAAAATGGCACGGAAACATACATGACATTTAGACATGCACATTAATTCCATAAGTGCGGCCCCCGGATCATCCTTTACGTAGTCAAAAGCATGCGTCAGTCCACACGTTGGGACACTACTTCTTAAATTAAATAAATGTACACCCAAACTTGTGTTTTGCCAATTGAGATTCCGATACAGGACTATATCACTGTTAACACTTCACTGCAATCATAATACAAAAATGTTTCATAATCCTGCTGTTTGCATATTAATGTTGACATAGCTATTGATTCTTTTTGGTTTTTTTGTTCCCCATGCCTGCTTATGCAAATCAAGCATAACAATGGGGGAACACAATCGATCTGCCAATATCGCAGTGTACTAGAATATAGAGCGGAATCTTCTCCTAACGATGCACATCCTTATTGATGGTCACCATTTCAATACAGGATTCGAAATTTAGGGGATTTGGGGGCTATTAAGCTCCTGTTATTGAATGGAAGAGTCTGGCTAGCTTAAAACCAACTATTAACCACAGCTAATTTTGGCTCTCCGGGCCATCTGATTAGGAACAAACCCGACTATGTAAATTTATTTATTTTTTTTTTTATACGGTTTATTCAACCTTTAAAAATTTAGGACAGACAAATCACATCCAATCAACCACATATCCTTGTCCTTATTTAAAATCCATTTCTCTCGCCACCGTTCTGTACACAGTTATACAAGTGGCCTGATTCTTGGCGTATTGACTGCAAGGGCTCATTCGACTCCAGGTACTTCAATTGGTTCCTTCAAGTCCAATCTTGTTTTTATGACCTGGAGGAAGGTTATCAAATTAAACAGTACAGATCGGTTGGAGGCTTCAAAGAACATTTCCCACCAATTTTCCAGACTCCTTGGACTAATTTAACACTGGGACGCATCTGTACGACATTTAAAGGATAAGCGGTCACAAATATTGGATACAATCATATGATTCCATTTTATAATATGAAAGTTAGATCGTGTGCTAGCTCCTGGTGACCCTTTACTGCTGGATACCTCGAAGCTGCTTGTAGCTTCTGCTTATCCAAATTTAATTTCCAGCCCTGCAATACCACCGGGAAACAAAGGAGTTTCTCCTTTCATGCCTGGGCCTCGGATCTCTGGAATCAGCTTCCATCTGCTCTCAAGTGCTGCAAGCCAACTGCCCAGTTCAAGAAACAACTCAAAACACACCTTTTTTGATCTGGGCTAGGCCTTCTTTTGTACTCTTCTGACTTAGATTCTTCCTTCGGACATCTACTTTTTGTTTATTATTTATTTGTCTTGTGAAATCCTTGAGGCCCATGGGTGACTGGCACAATATAACAACCTAATAGATAGTGTCATCATCCATTTGGGCCAATTAAGGTTTTCAAATTGTTCTAGTAGTGAACAAACCAAATACAAAGGATCCAGGTTGCCACATATATTTATTTTTCAATTCAACAGTTTGTCCATCACTAAGCAATTACAATGTTGTCTTGGTACAACTATATTGGTGGTGCCCTGGGTGCTTACCAATGTTTTGCTATTAATCAACAGACAAAAGCATTTCAGTAACTATTCCGGCTTGGGGCCAGGCATCCTACAGTAATTGGCGTAATTCACTCCCTCTTCCCCTCTTCCCCCACCCCCACTGCGCCCCCCGCTTCCACAAAAGAATCTCCTTCAAGTCCCTTGGTAATGTAGGGTCTTTATTCCACAAAGTTCTTGGGTAAGGGTTGGAGCAATGCCTTGGGGTCTAGGGAAATTAACTATAAATGATTAAGGACTCAAGTAAATCGTTCACTGGATGGGTCAACATAAAGTCATGTCTTCTTTAGGTGTCCGTATCGTTGTTATCCCTATGCTTATAACAGTCTCTGGCCCTTATTCTCAGAGCGTTTTGCCATTATAAAACGTTTCTTTTTATTAGGCCCTGTGTCTCCTCAAGACACCCTAACCTATCAAACCAGTCTTTCCACAGAGTGGCCAAATAAATGTTCAAAACACAAGCTTAACGAGTACATAGCAATCAGGCTAACCTCTTCTATTAACAAATGTTCCATGTATTTGCCCACAGGAAAGTTAACAATGTAATTTTTATTCTAATCTCGCCAATGTCTCCTGTTCACTTGATAAGCTTTTGACTCAGTTACTCTAGGTCTGGTCCCTGCTCTTGGACTCATTGGTTTCACTGGAGTTGCTGAAGACTTCGCTTAGTCTAATGCTGTTCTAATCGTTTTTCCTAGTCTCTTCAGCATCTGGAAGCTTCTTCTGGTCCTTAATGCTTCAAGGTTGTATTTTTTTTTGTCCTTCAATTGCCACAGAGCAGGCCAGGTCCTCAACCCACATTTTAGTAGGTCTGGATCATTGAAACGCTCTGCTCCCTACTGAAGCTGGGTACTATTCAGAGCGTCCTGTGGGTCCCATTTGGACCTAGCTTTCAGTTTTGTTTAATGGATGTTCCTGGACCTCCAGTTTTAGGATGCACAAGCTGTCCAGTCTTAAATCTTGATTTTTCAGGGTTCACAGAAGGTGGCGTTCAGGATCAACGTCAGGCTTGAATGGACATTTCTCCACCTTCACTCTCTGTGCTTCTCAGGGAGCTGATAAAGTATGTACCCTGTTGCCACTGGCTAAGTATCCATCTCCAACTGCTTTGGGGGTTCTGGTGTGTATGCCCTTAATGTCTGGGTGATCCAGATCCCTCCCCTGTGGTAGTGCATTTCCAAAGATCCTGGCCAACCAGCCCTCCCAAGGTCTCCTGCTGTGGACTGCGGGCAGAGTGATTCTCTGCCACAGTTGGGTGGCCTTCTTCCAGGCATGGCTTACTAGAAGCACATCTTGCATGTTTCCATCTAGTCAGCCAGGGAGTGTGAATTAGTATTAATTGGTATTAGTGCAAATTTCGGCTTGTGTAATTACTAGATAATCAACTGGTACCAATGCATTTGCACAAGGAGTTAGGAGAGCACAGGGGCCGTCAACATCTTGTAATTTCCTCTGACTCGGCATGAAAGCTGGCCTCGCACTGGAACAGAAGTGCAGCACACATAGCCCCTCCCCCGATCCCCTGTCAACAGCAGGTAATCTGTTACTGAAGTTCCTGAGCTACACACGTTCGTGGATTTTAGTTCTTTCAAGTGTCTCTGAATAGGTCTGTTACCCACCTCCTGTTTATACGGACAAGGTATTCTGGACCTTGTAGTCCCGCGGCTCATCCCTCTACCAAGGAACTCGTGAAAAGGGACTACCACTTTTCTGGGGCAATAACAGGCCAACAGAAACCTGCTTCGTCTATCGGGGAGGCGCAATCATGTGGCAGCCGGACCAACCCTGCCACTTACGGCCTCCTACTGGAGGGATCAGGGAACTTGTCACACTCTGTACAAAGGTGCCTCGGACCAACAAACTTGGCAGATGGAACATTAAAGGCTTGGGGAACAATCACATGTAATTAAACAGGAATAAGGTACCAACATTTCATTCATTCTTAACGATTCTCTTTTGCTTTGGCAATAGTGAAATGGTAGAAGGGCTTGTCCTAATACTTGGCCATGAGCTATCCTCTAGATCAGACGGAATTTCACGTTTGTACAGGAACCTATACATGTGTTTGACTTGCTTTTCAAATCTTTTTTTTTTTTATAACAATCCTGCCCGATTTCCCAGCTTTCATGTGTAAAAGATGTTTTAAATCCGTGTGCTCCCCACATCCCTGGCGAGAGGTGGTGGAGCGATATCAGAGTTGTGTGAATCTAAATTCCTCTCCTGCCAGTAGCGAAAATGCAGTAGTCTGCCCTGATTGATCTAATTTTACGAGACCTCCCTTCTTTCACTGGCGAATAGCCTCATTGTTCAGACCTTGTGGAAAGGTGAGGTTCAAACATAGGGAGGGATTCAATGTCAAGCTCATTCTGCATTTGATCCTATCCCAGTAAAGCAATAAAGTCTGAGAGGCTGGTAGCCATCTGCTAAGGTTGAAACCTCGGATATATATCCACAGCAAGCGACTCGAGGCACTACAAAGTGGTTCTGCTTGTGGACAACTTATCAAGCCAGTCAAACGAATAACTAAGCTGCACAGCTCCCAATAATCTACACGTGTCTAGGACACCAAGATCACCTTGAAAACGATATGTGGTTTACCTTCTTTGCGGCTACTCTTGGCACACTATTACTCAAGAAAGACTGGATTACCTTATGCTTAACAAATTTAAGAGCTGCAAGAGAAGGCATGGAACATGAACGGCCCATAACTTAAGGGATAATTTTACATTGATGGTAAATTGAGGCATGAAAAGAAGTCTTTTTTTTTTTTTTTTTTTTTTTTTTTTGCTTTGACGCCTTCCTTTTTACCGCCTCAACCCATTTTCAATTACTTTGACGGCAAACATATTTGCTGTGCTGGTCTGCCGAGCCTTCAAAGTAAATTAGTTTTATGCCTGTATTTGATATTCATGCAGGTGCAAAACGAATGACTAAACACTTCAGGCCTTTGATCTATCCCCCATTTCCTTGGGCGCCTGACCCCAACCCTTCAGAGTGGTCCGGAACCAGGCAGTCCTTGTTCATTCTATCTGTCACTGATAGATCTTGCTATGAATCCATTGGTATGTCCTGTCTACAAAGTGCAATTTGCAGACTGTTTACATTTGTTTCAAAACTGAGCATAAATGAGTTGAGGCTATTTTGGCTGTTTTTTCCTCTTTTTCATTTAACCCTTGCATGTTTAAAAAAAAAAATCTTTCAGGAGACCCAGCAGCATGCAAGTGCTAATGTTTGGGGTCCCTTGCATGCAAATAAGACTTTATAAAATGACACCCCCCATACACTAATTTCTTAATTTTAAGTGCTGTTATTCGACCGAACCATGAGATGTCGTCTTCCACCAATCCATATCTCTCACAAAGTCAAGGAATCCTATTCTTATAAATAGTGTATGAGTGTCCTGATGAGTTATAACCAAAATATTTTAAGTGATTTCTTTTTTTTTTGTTCTTGTTTTTTTTTCCCCCACAAATAAAGGGAGCTTTTTTTTTGGTATACTCAGCTGATCTGGAGTAAAGTGATATTCAAGAATTTGGATAATTCCTAATTTACCTCCCCCGCAGTGTTCCTTTCCTGGTCTCCCTCTCCCTCCCACCTCCCCTCCCACCGCCTGTGATAGGCTCATTGTCTCCTGTTGGCTGGGTCTAGCGACCCGCTTGTTGGCACCTGCTTCCATTTACATCAGGGAAGCAGGTGAGTGTTGCCGTGTTTGTAGCTAGATTTGTAAACAGTAGCCTGCGTCACTTATAGATGGGATCGTGAATGTTAGCAATGCCAGACTTCGTTCACTTCGCTAGAATTGTGAACATTAGCCTACGCCAGACCCAGACAGGATTGTGAATGTTATCAATGCCACACTTAGTTTGAACTGTGAATATTAGCCTGCATCACCACTAGATAGGATTGTGAATGTTAGCAATGCCTCACTTCCTTAGAATTGTGAACATTAGCCTACGCTGACCCAGACAGGAATGTGATTGTTAGCAAGGCCACACTTCGTTATAACTGAACATTAGCCTGCGTCCCATCTAGATAGGATTGTGATTGTTGGCAATGCCGCACTTAGATTTATAAACAGTAGACTGGGTCACTTACAGATGGGATCGTGAATGTTAGCAATGCCAAACTTCGTTCACTTTGCTAGAATTGTGAACATTAGCCTACGCCAGACCCAGACAGGATTGTGAATGTAAGCAATACCACACTTGGTTAGAATTGTGAACATTAGCCTACGCCAGACCCAGACAGGATTGTGATTGTTAGCAAAGCCGCACTTAGTTAGATTTGTGAACACTATCCTGCATCACTACTAGATAGGATTGTGAATGTTATCAATGCCCCACTTAGTAGATTTGTGAACTTTGTGCTGCGCCACACCCAGACGGGATTCTGAATGTTAGCAAGGCCACTTCCGCACTTAGTTAGAATTGAGAACATTAGCCTGCCCCTGACCCATACTAGATTGTGAACGTTAGCCTGAGTCGCTTCTAGATAGAATTGCAAATGTTGGCATGTCCCACACTTGGGTGGCGCTGTGAACATTAGCCTGAATCGCATCTGGATAAAAATGCGAATGTAAATGTTAACATGCCCCACATGTGTATCACTGTGTACCCATG
Source organism: Ambystoma mexicanum (assembly GCF_040938575.1). Lineage (NCBI taxonomy): Eukaryota > Metazoa > Chordata > Amphibia > Caudata > Ambystomatidae > Ambystoma > Ambystoma mexicanum. Next base: position 1,340,029,255 of record NC_090923.1, on the reverse strand, counting down.
CTGTTGCTATATATCCGTATTCCCCCCTCCTGTCACTGTAACCCCAGACCCATGTCTCTGTGTCCGAGTTACGCCCTGTTCCCTGCCATCCTGTTCACGTGCCTGGTCTTGGGCGCTTTAAAGATAACCGTAACATCACATCACTACGCTTACTCTCCACTATACACCATCATTCAACTAGAACACAGCTATACCCCTGATTAATTTGGCCTAGCTGTTCACATACGAATGTGACCCCATGAACACCACATCACCCTAATAAAACGCAGCTAGCCGAGCACGTTCGGGCCTAGTTGCTCACATATGCGTCCTTCAGGCCTAACGCAGCTAGAGCTCAGTCTGGGTGTCCACCCACCAGACTGTACAAATCCAACTGATATCTTCAGCACCCACCTAACACTAGGATGCAGCTACCATCCAGCAATTACATCAGTTGCACACACATGTGGTGCACCCACACACCCTACGACACTATCTCTTTCTACTGACCAGAACTGCGGTTCCTGAGGGCGTTCAACCTACCAGTGCTTTGAGGTCATACCAATGATATATAGAGCGCTATATAAATGGCAAGTAACATAACCTAACCAGCTACCTTGTCCAAGTTATGCTCTTTTAAACAATTTGGACAGTGAATTAGTTGGATTGTGTAGAAAAAGCACATTGTGTGCTGCAAATACTGCCAATGTCTGAGTGCCTAAAGTAGTGGTACCCTGAATGTATGGATGTTCCCTAACTCTTAAGCCAACGCTTCCACCGAAAGTGCATGGCAAGAGATGAGGCATCCCTGGTGGGGGCCTCTAAAAATAGATGGCATGCGGACAATACATTATTTTATTCCGTGTCTGGGGCTCCATCACATTAGCTTTTATCTATGCAATAAAGGTTGGGCCAAAATCGAATTTGTGGAGAACCGCAAGGAGTTGGCCACAGTCCACTTGCTCGAAGACCCTCCCAACAACCTTTTCTGCATCAACTGGGGGATGGTTAATGGATGCTTCACTCTTTGTACCATATCAATTGCCTTATCACCCTATGTTGATTTTATGGCTGTTTGCCCAATGTAAAGCCAGTCTGGTCTGGATCGGTAAGGTTTTGATGGATCAGTGTATTGTGCTTAGCTAAGACGTTCGAGTAGATGTGTGCATCATAGTTAAAAACCGCTTTGGGGGGCAGGCGGTATGACTAACAAAATTTTGGAGCCATTGCCAGCGCCAGTTAAAAGATTAAGCATAAAGCAGACTTGCCCATGTTTGTGTTACTGTGTCTCTTGGGAACTATTGAACAGTAACATTGCTTGAGAGGTCATCGTATTGATCTTCTCCCCCTCCCCACCCCTGAACAGTTTTTTCAAAGTAATTGTTTTCAAAAAAATCTTTGGGGAAAAAAATCATTTGGTGGGACAAGGAGTTATAAGGGGTGGGGAGAGGATTTGGGGCAGGGTTATTAATATAGAGAGCGGGCCAAAAACAAATTATTTGAAAAAACTCATAATGGTAAAACGACAACCATTTGAGGGATCAAACTGTTTTGAAATTGTTGGAAAATAAAGTTGATGCCCATCTGGACCAGGGTATTCATTACGGTGCAGGGCTTCGTTTCATTCCTGAATTGTGACACTAGTGATCAGGCCTCTCTAATTTCAACTGTCAGTGTAAGCAATTTGGCACCTGGCAGATCTTGTACGTGAATCTGATGATCTGAGCTGCAAAAAGGAGGACGAATGGCGCCCATAAATAGCCTGTTCCGCCAAACAAACAGACCTCTGCTTGTTAGTCTATTTTGAGATTGTAGTTTTTTTAGTTAATTTGTTCACCTTATTTGGCCTTCTGAAATAAAACTGCCTTGTTGACATGGTGGGAATGAATTAATAATTACTGTGCACCAGAAGAAAGGTTATATAGATCTAGAGGGTGCCCTATAACGTCCCACAACATATGGGGGAAGTAGATGGAACAGAGTTGAAGAGGGTAGTAAGAACAAAATGAAATGCACAACAGTAGAGTCTCCCAGGAATAACAGAAAGCCCAAGGTGAGATATCAGTCCACACATAACATTGTAATGGTGGAAAGGGAAGGATGAACCTGTGGGTAGAATGAAGGGAGAAGCGAGAGGGGGATGGGAAAATGCAGGCTGGGGGAATGGCGGACAGCTGTGAGTTTGAATTTATGTTGATAAGATTTGTTTTATTTGATCAAGTTGTCTTGTCTAGAGGGTGTTGTCCAGGGAGAGAGCCAACTTGTCAACTATCCCTCTGTGTTAATATCGTAGTGGTTTTCCAACATAATTCTAGTATTGGTATACAGTAACTCCCTAGAAATTGATCCTTCTTCCCACCCTCATCCGACTCCCCCTTGGATGAACTAATAGGCCAACTTTAGGGACTTTCAAAAATGGCCTCAATAACACACCAACTGCCAAAGTCCATTTCAGGGCTTTCATTATCTCTCCCTTTCTCTCTAACAGCCACCCTCCAATGTTGCTCCTTCCTCTGACGCTCTCCCTTCCTCAGTCTCCCGATGCTCTACCCACCAGTCTCCACTCCACCACTACTTCAGGATTAGAAATTCTTGGTAGCTATTTAGCTTAAAACCCAAAGTTACCATCTGCTACTTTTGGCTCCCAGGCCAACCAGTGCCTAACAGACATGCATTTGTGACATTAACTGAGCGTTTGAGAATGTAAATATTAATTAAGACACCTCTTGAATACATTTAAATATAATTGATTGTACGTAATGGGTAAAATGTTAGTGTTACTTTCGTGTGGATGTTAGATTTGCAGTGTACTTGCTCCTGGTTCCTTAGTGGTAGCTCTGACCTACTGGGTGATGCCTGGCACTCAGGAGCTGGTTTTACCTCCTGCTTGTTGAATCTGAATTTCAATCCTGTACTTTCTACCTCACCTTTTACATGGTCATTTTCCATTTACTGTGTCACCTTCCAGTCACTGTCTACTCTTCCTTCACTCGGTCACACACTTTACATGCACACTCACAACATAGCACTCATTGCGTTGCTACATCACAACACGTCTTTTAGAGTACGTATATCAAGCAAAGGGAGTCTGACCGAGCCTATTCCAACGGCAATTGGCGTCAAGCAAGACCGCAACCTGGCGGCAGTCCTATTCAATCTATATTTATCAAATATTGAAGCGTTATGGGACTCTTCCAAATCTTATATTGTCCGTCTTGGGAGGCTTCAACTCTCATGGTTGGCGTATGCCGACGATGTGCTTTTGTTTGATAGCACACATTCGGGTCTTCAGAACAAATTGGAAACTTTTCAGCACTTTTGTAGAGCAAACAACCTGAATATAAATTCCTCAAAATCGAATATTCTTGTGCTTTCTTCAAGGAAAAAGCTGCGCAAATTTTGCTGGCACATAGACTCCACCTATATTCAAATTGTCACACAGACTACATATTTGGGTTACAATCTTGCAAATAACTCCTCTGCTATTTTTTGGCAAAAAACTCTGGCCGGAAAAGTTTTGCCATTCCAAAACCAAATGAAATTTCTTTTCGTAAATATTGTACGTTTTCTTTAATTCCATTGTTTGAATTTTATTCTAAAAAGGTGGAGGCAATCATCTTATATGGATTAGATCTATGTTTATTAGATCTCTCCACCTTTCTAAATAAGTTGCAAGCCAAATTGTGGAAAACTACCCTTTGTCTACCGTCTTATCTTCCGAATGCAATCTTACGACATGAACTAGGCTAAAATTCCCTGGCATAGCGTCTTAATTGGCGTATATTGAAAAATTATGCAAAGATGTGTTTTCCTTTTGAAAATTCGATATACGAGGATTTCCTTGTTATGTTGAGAGAATCCTATCCGGTATCGATTGTAACTTTCCACAAGCGTATACTAGCCATTTTAGCCGGTATTAACATTTCTTCTGGAGAGTTGCAATTAAAACTAAGCACAGCTCACAAACACTTGTTTAGGAATGATTGGGCTGCTACCTGCTCCGAGATATTTTCTTATGGATCATTTTCTGAATACGCGATATTTAGACACATATTGCCACGCTTACAATACCTCTTGCTTTGTCCCAGTGTTGAAACCAGGACTCTATATATGCGATTTCGCTTAGATTTAATTCACACGAAAGCAAGAACAAAATACTGGGTCTGTAATTCTAACATTCCTTCTGATACCACCTGCAGATTTTGTAATAAGGTTGATTCAATTGAAACTCTAAAACATCTTTTTCTTACATGTTCTTTCTTTGAAACCGAGAGGTTAAAAACATTAACTCTTTCAGCTCCACTCATTCAGTCAATGGAAGGGAATTAATATGGTCACGTTGTATGTGGGGCTCCTGTAATTCAATAATTCTAGCAACTGTCCGCCTAGTGAAAATCATTGAGGCAGCAATAGCCACCCATTCAGAGACCTAGAATTTCGAAGTTTTTGCTTATGACTGGTTCAGTGATAAGATGTTTTTCCCAGAATTTATTTGTTTTTGGTTTTGCGAATGGTGAAATGTTTCTATGTAAAGGGATATTCATGTTTTATATAGAACAACTAACTTGGGATATTTGTCTGTTTTTGAATATTATGTGTAATGTAGACACCTGTAAATATCAGGTTTTTCTTTTTAGTTTTAAAAAAATGGTCTTGAAATATGTATAGTGAATGTATGTAAAGATTTTTATTGAATGAAATTTAACTGATTTAAGCTATAATTTTGTAAGGATGCGTAAGCATCAAAAACCAAAATTTAAACAAACTTTAAATAAAAAAAAAAAAAGTACCACTTTCTCTCACCAACCAGAATCTCACCTTCCTTCTCTGAAAACTGCATCCACATTCCTGTTCACTGTACGTCCTCCTTCTGATCTCTTGGTCTGCCTGCACCACCTCATGCTCCTCTGACCTCAGCCGAACAATCCACACCTTCCTATTTACTGACCCCAGGTTTATTACCCAACCCCCTCCCCATGCTCCCATTGGTCCATTCCCACAGGCTACTCTCGCCCTTTCTTCCCCACCAGGAGGTGGTAGACATCAGAATACAGCCCCCATGCTTTTTGCCGTGCATGTCCACTGTGCCAGGCTAATGGTTCGTTTGCATTGAAAAATATTTCCTGTTCGTGTCGGGGAGCAGTGCCACCATGAGTCAAAGGTGATTTATTGAATTGTCGCTTGATTTCATGTCTGGGAGCTTCTCTGTGTCTGATTTTGAAAAGGTCCATGTTGGGGGGTGGGGGGGTGGTGAGGGGGCGGTCGGGGAGGGACAGCTGTTTGATTGTAACATGCACTTGAGGCAGCATGTGGCTTTCCTTCTGGCTGCATATGGTCTCCACTGCTCCGCATAGCGGTTGTTCTTTCCCCGGTGTCTACGCGGATCTGGTGAATGGAGCTGTCTGGGAGCTCTGGTGGACTGAAGTTGAGGTTGGTCTACCCAGATCATTAATGGATACTGTGGCCTGCATTGAAAAGAAAAAAAACTGTCTAGCATCTTCATGAAGAGGAATTGGGTGATTAACAGTGGTACAGTCCAATCATATGTAGGCACTTACGGAAGAGACAGAAACATGGGCCCTGCCACCTTCTCCCCTCAGGTATAGGAATGGCTTTGGCATCCAACCTGATGGGCCTCCTACCCCAAGCTGAGAGGGTCCTCATCCCCGCTTAACAAGGTTCAGCGATCTCCATTAGCATGGTCCTAAATAATAATTAGGAGGCTGGGCCCGAGTCAGCCTCTCTCCCCACCTCATAATAAGCAGGGCAATCAAAGTACTGAAACATTCTGTCATCCGTCATAAATCACTGGCTGTTTAGCTGGAATAATCCCATCCTTCCCCCAACGCACAGACCAAATCTTCTAGGAATTGAGACCACTTTACAGGCAGTAGGCATATATTAACATCAAAGAAACTATTTAAGAAGAGCAGTGATTATTTTAACATCCATATAGCCATATTCCTGTGATCGCTCTTTAGGGTCGCTGGAGCTCTTTCTGGTTCACAATAAATGTCTCTGAGAACGTGGAATTCTGCAACACAGTTGATCAGTCTTGGAGGGGCCTTCTAAATATCTGTCTTTCGGGGGTCGCATGGGGAAGCCCAAAATAGTGTTTGCTCCTGTTTTTGTTGTCTGTTGATGTTGCTGTCCTTGGTAAAAGAAGGAGAAGCCCATCTGGTATACAATATATTTTTCCGGCAGCCAGCTTGTAATATTTTTCATGTCTCTGTTCTGGATTGTGCAATGTCTCTGCAATACCTGTAGTTGAGAAACTCTGAATCGAATATGGGTCACGCCTCAGGTCTTTGTCATTCTTTGGTGTGAAAAAATATACTCTGATCAGAAAATCAGGGATCAGCTTTTCTTTCTTTTGAAATCTTGAATAAACTTGATGCGTCCTGTCCTTGGTGAGACTGACGGTTTCATTTTGTAACAGCTCAGTGAATAAGTCCTTCAAATATCCTATGTCCTTCTTACCAACTTCCAAAGGGATGCCCCAGATATTAATATTTTTGCATCTCAAATGGCTTTCTCCATCCTTAATCTTCTGTCAGGTGTTTAAGTCTCCTCCCACCTCATCATCAGGGGCAACAATGTCAAAATGCCAGCTTCTTAGCGAGGCAATAAGTCACTTTTCACCTCAGTTCTCTACATGCACATGGCACACCATTTCTTAGTCACTGAATCAATTATCACTAGCCAGTCGAGTGATGTTTATCTTCATAGTTGAAGCCTTCATTGCCTTTTGAGAGGTCAGCGCACCATGATGAAATGTGATTTTATTCATGAGGTGGAAGAGAATGAATCTGCATTTGTTGCTGGTGCAACATCACATTGTGCTTCCAGTGCTGTCATATATGTGGAGGTTTCAGTTGGCATCACTTTCATAGGGATCTATGTGATCACTGCGCGCCCATTTTACTGAATCCGATAAGGCAGTGCGCATTGAGCATATGATCACACTGTGCCGCTTTCCCCCTACCCGCGACCCCCCCACTCTACTTCCCTTTACCCACTTACCTTCACTCCTGACTGTTCTCCACTTGTCTATCCCCTGTGACGCAAGTTAACTTAAGTTTCCTTCCCCTAAAGTGGGTAGGGACTTCTGTCGTAGGGTCATTTTTAAAAGAAATCAATATTTTTTTCTTCACCCACGCCGCTCACCTTCCATTGGAAGCGGGGGCCATCCCTGCAGCCTCGAACCCATTATAACAAACGGAGGGACCGAATCAGCATTTTCGGTTATGCCGAATGTGTATTAAACGAGTATTCCGAATTTTTTATATTTATTACAGATTCCCTGTCCTAGATATGCACAGATTAATGTGTGTTATATATTTTGAGACCTTTACTGATGTGGGGAGCTTCCCCAGCTTGGTAGAGATCACAACGGTGTCTAAGGACCACCCTGTGCATGAGGGAAATCCCAGTTTATGGGAACTTGGACAGATAGGTGATGCCATAGATTTGGAAATGGGGAGCCCCGAAGAGTACTCGCAAAGCCAGTGTAGAGGGTAGTGTGGATTTCCTTGTCTGTCTGATGACAATGCTCATTCACCTGTCCTGCTGAACACCACATGCTTGATGGGTGGCATGTATTTTATTGATGTGGAGGGTTGATGTTTAGGGAGGGGCACTGATGACTAGATGAGACAAAAGCATGTGTGAACTGTAAATCATGTCTACAAATTAAATGTACCACAGACTTCAATTTCAGCTTTCATGGCATGTGTGCGTTATGACACTGCGCATAAGGGCCTACTTCTGAGTCAAGAGCAGGAGGTGCTGGAGGAGGAAGCAGTATTTGTCATTCTTAGGTAGGTGGGTCACTCGCTGCCTTGTCCCCTCCCGAAGTCCTCCCATGCAGATTGTTTCCATCCCCCTGTTCTTAAAGCATGAGCCAGTACTGCACCGCATCTGCTCACCAGCGATATAGAGTGTGGTCCTCTCCGTGAGTCACAGCACATTCCTGAGCGATCACCCCGCTTTCCCACTATCGACAGCCTGCTTCCCCCTTGCAATCAATATGCAGGTGAAGATTAAGTGGGTGTTTCTGCTCACTAGAAACTGGTGCTTGCCCTTGCACAGTTGTGAACCTCCGAGGCTTTAAAAGGATGGTGTGCAGCCAAGCCGAGGATTTAAATGACTGGTTCCATCTTTAGTGCTTAGGGTACCATGGGATTTCACAGTCTATTCCGCCAGTGATGGGTACTTTAGGGTGTACAGTTACTCAACTGAGTTGTGCCCACTAGGCTCCCGGTACTGGGGAGCCTCCATTCTACTTTGGTGTCTCACTGCCTTCTTTCATAGTTGGTTGCTGCTTGGGCCGACCCCGTGCTTGGTGGGTGAGGAGGTACAGAGGGGGGGGGGTGAGTGGTTGGGAGAGATGGTGCCATGTCCACCCCCTTTAATCTCTGAATGTGTTCATGAAAGCCGAACAGTAGCACACCACTGAAACAAAGCACATGTTAAGTGAGGGTCACAAGTATTAAAATGAACCTTGGATTATATGTGATCAATCTCTGAAAACAAAAAGGATGCACATTTGAACAAAACTGTGCTCTACTGAAAACTCCAGGCTCAAATCTGTATGTACAATATATCACCACAGGTACATATGTAACTCAGTCAGAGACCCGATCCTGTCAAGAATGGATAGGGATGCCTTCAACCTGTGGCAGGAGACCGCCTTCAGTATTAGCAAGGACCATCCCTGCCTCAGAAGCGGGGTAAGGGAGTTGGCAGGGCCCCAGTCTGTGTCCCTTCTACTTGTGTCTGGCTGCAAATGTCAAGTACCTTTATCACCTCAGACCTTGCCTGGCCTGGCCAGTGTTTGGTCTCCATTTTGCCAGGACTACAACACCCAGAAATCATTGCAATGGAGGATGGGAGCAAGCAACCCAATAGCGTGAGAGAATGTGGCGAACAGCAGGACCGGGAGCGAAACGCACTACAAAAACATCAATCGAGAAAATCCACACTATGCGCCTGAGAGCTTGGAGAGTGGATGCAGTTGTTGCAAAACTCAGGTGGACCTGTGCTTAAAGTTCACACGAATTAGAACTTTCAAAATGACTGTATTTCGTATGGGCTGCTATTGCAGAACTCTGGACCCTTGTTTGAGCAGAGGGCGGGGGGGGTTTGGAGGCATTTTAAAGCCTTACTCCTGTACAAAACTTCCCTGGGGGAAACCACAGGCTAGTGATTGGCCTGGGCAGCCAGGTGGGTGGTAGAAACAAGGTAAGGGGGTGCAGAAACATAAAAGGCGACCCTGAAAACAAGTCATTGTGGGTTGTGCAGGTGAGATCAAGGGAGAAGGAGGACCGAGAGACCAGTTGGAGGAAGGATTGTGCAGGCTGCTATGGAGGAAGATGGAGAGCATGTGTAAGGTGAGGTCCTGGTTGGTGAGAGCAAGTGGTACTTCGGTGTGAGTGAGGACATGGTGGAGAGGGTAAGTGAGTTTAAGTGGGAGTAGAGGAGAGTAAGTAAGGATGAGGGAGGTAAGTGATTGAGAGAGTGACTGGATGGAGGAGAGGTTGGGACGGAGGAGAGAGGAGAGTAGAAGAGTGTGAGGGAGAATAATAGTAGACTGAAGAACATAGAAGGGAGAGAATTTGGAGAGTGGGATGAAGAGACAGGAGAGTAGAATGAAGGGAAAGGAAGAATGGAACATCCAGGGCAATGGGTAAAAGACCCTAAGAGGAGAAGACTAAGGGACCTGGATAACTGAAAGGGAATACTCCTTGTTACTATTCTTACTGTGGGGACCCCAGCCAAGTTGCACCCAGAAGACCCATGGGAGGTTAGGAGAGAGAGCTCTAGGTAAGGGGATTTCCTTTTGGCCCTCACCAGCGCTTAGGTTGTAGGGGTTACCAATCTCTATTAACTAACTATTTTGGTGTTTAGGGCATTCTGAACTAGGGGGGGGGCATCCCATGTGAGACTAGAGAGGAGGGGGCCAGCCTTTAGTGAGCCCCTTTGCACTTCTCCAATAAAAACCCTTGAACAGTCTTTAAGAGGTGGTGTGTTCTTGCATCCATATAGGACAATGCACAACTGCCTACAAGTATTGACACAGATGTATGCACAAACTCTCCTGTGTGTATGTATGCACATTGTGCACCCGTCGGTAATGGGCACAAAAAATACAGTCTACGAAGGTATGTTTAACAAAGTATGTGAAGCGTATACACTTCCATAGCAGGGAATGATCTATGACCTACATATAAAGGAATTGTATGTGAAGAAACATTTTACACGTTGTGTAGCTGTTTTTCTCCAGCATGGGGTCTGGCATGGATTCACATGCTCATGAATATTCCCCGTCATCAGGCTGGGAATCCTCGGTAAAGAAAAAACCAGTATCAGTTTCGTTTCTGATCTGTCTTTCGTAGTAATAACCAATCACTGGTCTCTGCGTCATACTGACCACAGCCAATGACTGCCCTCTACCTAAGCACCGCCTCTGGCAGCCATCTTCAGATTTTTACCGCAAGTTCATGTGTTGGGATCCTCGTGCTATTGCTCTCGAGCGTTAGTGCTATTTTTTCACGTTTTTTCTCAAAAACTTTGTTTTTCCGGTCAAAAGAGCCTCAAGCTCCACCGACTCTCCATCCGATCAACGGGGACCCGTTTCGGATTCGTCTGCGCCCCTCAAGGGTGAAGATTTCGTCGAGCTACGCTTTTGGAGGACTCCAGAAGTTTCTCAGGCCCGGTCATGGCCCAGGAGAAGGGAAGCTCGACGCCCGGAAAGCTGTTCAGGGTCTGCCCTGGATGCCAGCTGCAGAACGTCTTCAAGGAGGACGAACACTCTTTTTGTCTTTACTGCCTACATGAGGACAAGACGCACGTGGAGAAGGACTGTGCGTTTTGCGGCAACATGTCGGAGCGGACCATGAAGGACCGCCATCAACGTCTCGCCAACTGGCTAGAAGGGAAGAGCCCGTCCGGCGAGAAGAAGAGGAAGAAATCCGAGCGGTCTTCTAAGACCTTTGAGGACGCGACGGGGGTCCAACATAAGGCCAAGCACCGCGAGTCCGCTGGCACCGGGAGTGCCGAACGGTCGGGCTCTACGGGCGCCAGGCAGGGCGCACCCTCCCCGGCACCATCAACCACGAGCCAACGCTCTGGGTCGGGTAAGAGGAAGGCCGAGCACCCGGCGAAGCTCCTGGAGAGGCCCCGGTCGAGCTCGAAGGCGGAGGGGGAGCGAGGCAGTGTCCCCCCCTCAAGGATAAGGCGGTGAGCGCACCTAAGGTGGTGAAGGCCTTAATCCATCCGGCCAAGCCCTCTATCGAAACTGTCGCGGCGGCCCTGGCTCAGCCTGTGGAGGCTACACCAGTGGTGGCGACCTCGGGGCTCAGAGTCTCCCTGCCACCTCGGAGGGAGGCCTCTTTTGTGCCCATCGATAGGACCCCCGTGAAATCCCCCGTGGGGAAGAAAAAGGGGGGGGCAGGGCGTCGTCGTAGATTCGGCCTCAACCTCGGAGGAGGAGCTGGTCGAGGTCTTAAGCCACGGCCTCGGCGTGGAAGAAGACCGGCCCGTCGGGATGGATCCCGACGCAGGTGATGACATCGTCTAGGGTACCGACGGGGCCCCTGATCGCCCGTCGGATTTCCCTCTGCCAGCGCCGCGAGACAACTCGGCGGCCATTTTATTGGCTATACAGTCCTTATGCTCAGAGATAAGGACGAGACTACCGTTGCCGACGGAACCTCTCCCGTCGGGGGACCCAGAACCGGGACCTTCTGGTGTTCCCCCTACCAAGAAAAGAAGGATCCACCCTCCACCTCCTTTTCAGCCGTCGCGCCCCTTCCAGCCCTCCTCCCCGTACACCCGAGGGGATGATACGGGGACTGACACGGCAGCGACGGGTACGGACGACGAGGTTTACGACGAGGATGTACCATCGTCGCCTCCCACCAGGGCTTCTCCGCCCGACGAGATTGGATCGTTCCACTCAATGATCGCCGGGGCATCCGAGCTTTTCCAACTCTGCCCTGAGGAGAAGAAGAAGGAAGGTTTCCTTTATCAGCGGCGCGAGGCCAAGAGGAAGACGGTCCTCGCGGTGCCTCTATTGGACGACATTTGGGATGAGGGCCTCACCCTCCTCAAGAACCATTCCACGACACCAGCTAGAAGAGACCGGTACGAGAAAAAGTACCGGGTCCCGGACACGGCCCCCCTGTGCCTCCGGGTGCAGCCTACCCCGGACTCCGTCGTCTCCGCGGCGGCCAGGAAAAAAGCGGGGGGGGTGCCGCCTCCACATCGACTTCCCCACCGGACGGCGAGGGAAAGAAATTGGACGCTATGGGACGCAGAGTCATCTCGTCTGCAGCGACGACGATTAAAGCTGCCAACGCCTTGGCTATCGTGGCCCAATACGACAGGGAGCTCTGGTACAAACTGGCTCCCCTGCTGGACTTCTTGCCGGACGACAAGAGGGCAGAGGCCCTGGAGATCCTGCAGGAAGGTGAGGTGGCTTCGGACCACGCCATTACCGTTGCGACGGACATCGCCGACTGGGTTCCGCCAGTTGGGCAACGGCGTTTGCCTTAGGCGGCGTGGATGGCTCAAGGCTACGGACTTCCGTCAAGACGTTCAGACCAGAGTCCTGGACATGCCCTTCGATGGGAACAACCTGTTTGGGAAAACAGTGGACGATTCCCTTCAGGCCATTAAAGCGGACACCGAGACGTCCCGGGCCCTTGGAGTTCTGCAACAACGACGGACGCCCTTTCGGAGCAGCGGAGGCAAGGGCGCCTCCAAAGGTTCCGGTGGCGGTTTCTCCTCCTACCGTCAAGCAGCCCGCTCGTCGTCTCAGGAGGCCTACAGAGGACGAGGCAAGTCTGGCGGACCCCGCCGTCGTCGCCAAGGACAAGGCGCTAAAGCCTCGTCGAAGCAGGATTGAACCGGCCGGGGGGTCGGGCCCCCACCCAAGCACCCCGGTGGGAGGCCGGCTGGCGAGCTTCGTCAGCGTGTGGGAGTCCATCTCCACCGACCGTTGGGTGCTGGACGCCTTGGCCCGGGGCCGCGCGCTCGAGTTTCAAAGAAAGTGTCCGCGCGTCCCCCCCGTGGCCAGGAAAGAACTTCACGTCCCTCAACTTCTCCTGGAGGTGAAGGCGATGCTCAAGAAGGGCGCCATCAAACTCGTCCCAAAGAGGCTTCAGGGCTCCGGAGTCTACTCGAGATACTTCCTCGTGAAGAAGAAGACGGGGGGGATGGCGCCCCATCCTGGACCTGCAACGTCTGAACAAGTTCATCAAGGCGCAAAAGTTCCGGATGATCACCCTCCAGCACGTCCTGGGTCAGCTGGAGGAAGGAGACTTCCTGTCGTCGTTGGATTTGGAGGATGCCTACTTCCATATTCCCATCTTGAAGGGGCACCGAAAATTCCTCAGGTTTGTGGTCCAAGGGCGTCATTACCAGTTCAAGGCCCTCCCCTTCGGTCTACGGTCGGCACCCAGGGTGTTCACCAAGTGCCTTGCACCGGTGGCGGCTCAGCTGCGCCGCGAAGGGATCCACGTCTACCCCTACCTGGACGACTGGCTCATCCGAGCCAAGACAAGGGAGCTCGCCACGGCAAGGACCGTCCAACTTCTCATGGTCCTGGGATTCTCCGTGAACTACGCCAAATCCCACCTGGTGCCCGCGCAAGACGCTCTGTTTCTGGGAGCGAGGCTCAACACAGTGTCCCTTCTGGCCTCCCCGTCGGAGGAGAGGACCAGAACCATCCTGGGCAAGGTGCAGCGGATGTTGGTGGCCGACGCGGCCAAGGTGAGGTCCATCAAGTCCCTCCTCGGAATGATGTCTTCCTGCATCTACCTCATTACCATGTCCAGGCTCCGGATGCGCCCGTTGCAGGAGTTCCTGGACGCGCGCTGGATCCAAACGACGGGCAGCTTCGAGGAAAGGATCACACTCGACGAGAGTTTCCGACGAGCGATCCGGTGGTGGGGCACCCGCGCGCATCTGACGGCGGGCATGGACTTCCAGACCCCAGCCCACCAGGAGACAGTGACCACGGATGCCTCCCTGGAAGGGTGGGGAGCGCACACCGAAAATCTGCACGCAAGAGGCCTTTGGCTCCCGACGGAGAAATCCCTACATATCAACGTCCTGGAGCTCCGTGCAGTGTTTTGGGCCCTCAGGTCCTTCCTTCTGTCCCTCAAGGGCAAGGTGGTGAGGATCTTCACCGACAACACCACCACCATGTTTTACATCAGGAAACAGGGCGGAACCAGGTCCCCAGCACTGTCCAAGGAGGCGCAGGACCTGTGGCATTGGGAAGTCGCCCAAGGGATGTTTCTGGTGCCGTTTCATCTGGCAGGGATAAAAAACACCATCGCCGACTCACTCAGCAGGGAGCTGCGCTCGTGCCACGAGTGGGAACTACGGCAGGATCTAGTGGATCGCCTCTTCCGACGGTGGGGCACACCCCAGATCGACCTGTTCGCGACGGCGACGAACTCCAAGTGCCGGAAGTTCGCCAGCAGGTTTCCCCAGGCGAGGAGCATGTGCGATGCTTTCTCGTTCCCCTGGGAGGGCCTGTTCCTCTACGCGTTCCCTCCTTTGCCACTGCTAATCCGGCTCGTCAACCAGCTCAAGAGGTCACGGTGCAGGATGATCCCCGTCGCACCTGCGTGGCCGAGGCAGATATGGTTCCCGGACCTTCTGGACTTGTCAGCGTCCCCGCCAATCAAGCTGCCGGTGGACGCGGATCTGCTCTCCAGGGAAGGAGGCGCCATCCTCCACCACGACCCGAAGTCGCTGAACTTGCAGGCCTGGCTCCTGCAGCGCTAGAGTTTGGAGGATACGACATACCGGCCGACTGCAGAGAGGTTCTTGCAAAGGCCAGGGCGTCCTCGACTCTTAAATGCTACGGACACAAATGGAAGAGGTTCTCTGTCTGGTGCCACGCACAGAAGATTAACCCTCTACGGATTATGGCTCCCCAAGTACTGCCGTACCTGCTGATGCTGGCCAAAGCTGGACTGGCACACGCGTCCATCAAGATTCATCTTGCTGCAATCTCCCGATACACCAGAACCACGGGGCGGACGTCCTTGTGGTCTCATCGTCTGGTGAAAGAGTTCATGAAGGGACTGTTCAGATCGTTCCCGCCGGTGAAGGCTCCGGCCCCGGCGTGGGAGCTCAACGTGGTGCTGACCAAGCTCATGGGACCTCCGTTCGAGCCTCTGCACTCGGCCCCGTTGAAGTTTCTGTCGTGGAAAACAGCGTTTCTTGTGGCCATCACCTCTGCACGACGGGTGGGAGAGATCCAGGCCCTTTCCTGCAAGGCCCCGTACTTGACTTTTCACAACACGAGGGTAGTGCTCAGGACGCACCCCTCCTTCATGCCCAAGGTACCGTCGGACTTCCACCTCAACGAACCCTTGGTGTTGCCTGTATTCTTCCCGTCGCCTTCATCGCCGGCTGAGAGGACTTTGCACTCGCTGGATGTGGCTAGAGCGCTGAAGTTCTACGTGGAGCGCACGAAGTGTTTTCGGAAGACGTCACAACTCTTTGTGAACTTTGGACCTGTCAATCAGGGGAAGGCTCTCTCGAAGGCTTCCATTTCCAGATGGCTCTCCGGCTGTATCATGTACTGTCATCGGTTGGCAAACCGACCGCTGCCTGGCCGTCCGAGAGCCCATTCCACCAGAGCGATCGCAGCTACCACGGCGTTCCTTTCTGGTGTGCCCCTGCTGGACATATGCAGGGCTGCTACGTGGAGGTCGACGCACACCTTCACGAAGTTCTACTGCGTCGATCAGGATTCCAGGGAGGAGTCCAGGGTCGGCCAAGCAGTGCTGCGCAACCTGTTCGCCTGAGGTGAGCCTGGTGAGGAGGTAAGATGCTTAATGTTGAGTTTGATGCAATGCTTAATGTCGTAATGTATTTATTCATGAGCATGTGAATCCATGCCAGACCCCATGCTGGAGAAGGAACAAGTTACTTACCTGTAACTGTTGTTCTCCAGCATGGGTCTGGCATGGATTCACATGCGAACCCTCCCGCCTACCCCTCTGCGGCTCTTCACTTGGTCATACTGCCACTTCACGTGCTTCCAAATCTGAAGATGGCTGCCAGAGGCGGTGCTTAGGTAGAGGGCAGTCATTGGCTGTGGTCAGTATGACGCAGAGACCAGTGATTGGTTATTACTACGAAAGACAGATCAGAAACAAAACTGATACTGGTTTTTTCTTTACCGAGGATTCCCAGCCTGACGACGGGGAATATTCATGAGCATGTGAATCCATGCCAGACCCATGCTGGAGAACAGCAGTTACAGGTAAGTAACTTGTTCCTTCTCCTTAAGGTCTGTTTCTTAGCTATGTAGGAAAAATTGATTATATTGAAAATCTGACTGAGCATTAACATCCTGCTGCAGTAAACCTGTGAGATAAGCGTCAAGTTTCATGGAGCTGCATTCAAATTTGTATTCGTGTTCGGGGACAGTGGGTCCATATTCAGAGCAGAGGTTATGCCACAAGAGAGTAGGCCAAGTAATATACTTTGTTGGTATGGCTCTGATGGTGAAGTAGAATGTAAAAAAATAAGTCTTCTATTATTTTGTTTTCATCATGTTATTTAAATGTTCACAAAAATAACTTTACAATCAATACAAAGGTTTTGTTATTACTACAGTTCCTAGTAAATTAGAACACGTGATCAAACTTATCTCTTAATAAAAGTAAACACAGCAGTAAATCCCAATAATCTCCCCAAAACCCAAACAGATTAAACAATAAAAATGTGATACACAGACCACATAGACAATAGACAAACCACAAAACCTACATTCCCCCTGGTACCTCCCCCTTAACTAGACAAACACATATATATTCCAGCTAAAGATGCTCTAATCCACACTTAACCATACAAATCATTGAAAGGACCCCACAATTCCAAGTAACTTCCTTCCCGATTCTATCTTTGATACATACATTTTACAAAAGTTGAAGGAGTTTGCATGTCCGTTAGCCAACCCTCCACCAACGGCTTCTTTCTTGTTTTCCATACCCTCAATATTTGTTTAGTTGCCACAAGAACAGCTTTGTCAATCTAGCATGATGCCTCAAATGCAGTATCACACCTACCCTTTGGTGACAACAGAATCACCGCCGACGAAATACGTGGGAAAGAAACACCCCAGATTGTATCCAGTCTATCAAGCACGTTTTCCAGAAATCTGCCACTCTTGTGCAATTCCACAACGTATGCAGTAATGAGCCTCTCTTGTTGACAGCCCCTACACAGATCTGTTTCTATCATACCCAGCTCATTCATCTGTTCGGGAGTCCAATAGAGGCGACCTAAGACACTTTGATGTGTATAACGCACGTTTAAATACATCTTGTCTCGAACCGCCATCTTCCATAGCCCCTCCTACTCCTTTACTGATCTATTCCTACCAACCTCATGAATCCAAATGTGCCTCAATTCCTCCCATGTGTCCAGAAATGGGCCTTCCACAGGCATTATTTTTGGTCGCCACCATGCCTGGCAGATTATCAAACATATCACAGATTTTAGGCTTTTCCATCATTGGCGTATTTTGCATCTGTTGTCTTTCAGCTAGCAATTCTCTCAGAGTCTTATACTTCCCGAGCTCCATCCTCCTTAGACCATATTTCTCTAATAACCCCAAAAAGGGTATAATTTCCTCATCCAGCCAAACGTCCCCAATTTTGAATATGCCTTTATTAACCCAGCTGCGCCAGTTCAATATTTTGTCTATTTATAACCCTGGTTTATACCAGATAGCTGCCTCGCTATACAAAAACAGATTTTGTCCACACCCCAAAAATCCACGATATCGCTGCAATCTTTGTATTGACTATAGTCTGCAGTTTTGTTGCCAGTTTTGGCATTTTCCCAAAAGAATACAAACCACCTAAATGGTAAGGCTGTAAACCGTACAATATACAACACCCTTAACAACCCTTGACACTGGAACTATTGTGTTGGCGACAGTTTGAAATCCGGCATTTCTATAATATTCACACGTTTCACCGCATTCATTTTCACAACAGGCCCTTCCCAGTTCTCAGATCCTTCCCGTTACATTTGTCATCCAATGCCACTGGGTACCATCGGACTGCTGCAATTCCATTCTCCCTCCAACAAGTCCTCCAAAGCAGCTCTCCTCCCTCCGCAGCTGTACGGCCAACCCATTCAGGTAGTGAAACATGCTCAGCTTTGATGCCTGACGCATGGCACGTATGCATGCGTAGCCACACACACAGCATCACAAAGTGCTTTAATCTAATCGAAGGCATTGCGTGTTGCAAAATGTGCGACACTCAAAAATAAACACATTGGAAACCAACGGCTATCCCATGTTCAACCATCCAAAAATAACAATAAACAATAATAAAGTTAACCAAGAAAAAAAGGTTAATATGATTAAAAACATAGTAAAAAGAGGAAAATTAAAAGGGATACTCGGGTGGTGGGGGTGGGGTGGAATGATCTCTTCTTCTATGCAGTCACACTCCTCTGAGGATTATACCCGGCCTCAATAGGCTCAATATCCAGGTCAGATAAAAATGCTTCAGCACTCCTATAATCGGAGAATGAGTGAATACGACCTTCCAAAGTGACCTGAAATAAAGCTGGCTACACTATGTAGTATTTCAGATTGTTTGTTGCTTTTTCTTTTGCCATGTTGAAGCCTTTCCTTTTCTCTAGCACATCCTTGCTCGGTTCACTAAAAATCATAATCCTGTTACCTCCCCACGATAAATAAGCAACTTCACGTGATTTCTTGTGGATCATCTCCTTGGTAGGAAATTTCAGACATTTTACAATAAAGTACCTAGGTCGTTGGCCCAATGCAGATTTCTGTCCCAGAGATCTGTGAGCTCTTTCCATTTTCAGAGGTACTTTTTGGGTCCAAGTTCAGCATTGAAATGTGTGCCTTTTCCAAAAAGGCCATAGGTTTGCCCTGCTCCACGTTCTCTGGATATCCAGCAATACTTATATTTTTCCTTCTGGAAAAATGTTCTTGCTCAGAGTTTAAGGTTCATTTTCTCATTTTGAATTTCTAAGTTCCTCACTTGATCAGCCAGTCTCAAAAGTTTTTTCATCTACATTATTAAAATGATCCTTCACTTTTGTCAAAAGCTCCATGTATCATTCCTCTGCGTTGATCAGCTTGGTTTAATTTCAGCAATGTCCACAGTCGCCTTAGTTAGGAGGTCAAGCAGTTTATCATCTCTTCTTTCATTATCGCCTTCTCCTTTCTGCCTCTTTGCATGCTGAGATGCTTCAACATGACCAGGGCCAGTCATTGTAGCAGATAATAATATGCAGGGCACAGGAGCACAGCCTTCAAGCTGCCATCTCTGGTGCTGGCAGTTTTAGAATCCTAAGTTTTATGCTATATTATGTGAGTCAGCAGGCAATAGAAAGATTACTGTGGAGTAGTAGTCCAATACCATTTTCACTTGCCATTGATGGTGGATCTGAACTTCGTAGGTAAGCTGCAAAGCTAGAGCTGCTGTGGGTTACATTAATCCTACAATTTGTGTGTGATCTCAGTCATCGCTGATTTTACCAGGCCAAATTTTATATTCAATTTCTTTCACGGTAGCACGTAGAGGAAGAACGTCTTCTTTTTGGGTGCTTGTTCATTTTAAAGGTCTTTGGAGAAGGGGATATTGAATCCCTTCTACTTTATCGAGTTCAGATTCTTTTCAGCTCCTGGTTTTATTACTTGCATGTCAAAGCAGCTTTGCAGTGATGGGATCTTGGTGTAGATGAGGTGGCTGCAGACTTTGCAGGGTCCGAGGTGAGGAACTTCATATGTTTTGGATCTTTCTCTTCTGGACTCCTGTAAACTTGTCGGTATGTAGTATTTTGAGCTTGTTTGGTAAACAATATATATTTTTTCCAGCCACTATCCAACAGATTCCCATGTTTCCTAGGACTGTAGTTTGTTTATATAATTGTACCAGTCCTAAAATATTTTGGGAAGGGTTTTTAGTGGGTGAAAAGAATCGTTTACTGAACAAGGTGTATTTTTTTTCTTTTTTTTTTTTTCTTTTCAGTGGTGAAAACAGAGATTCCTTGTGTCGCACCAGCGGTTGTGAACTTGGAGGACAATTCTATTTAGGTCGGCAGTGCCAGTATTAAAAGAAAATGAAACCAGACCGTGTACACTCTGCCTGCCAGTTCCCAATTTTAATTATTTTTAAGCATTTTTCCCTTTGAAAAAGTTTGTTGATGAAATCAAAAATTGAGAGGTCTGGGTCTCTGTACTGCTCCGCCAGCTCCAAATGTAATCATTCATTTACGCCCTGTGATGGTTCTTTGATGAATCCGATGGAGTCGTCACTGATTTCCCACTGGTGACCTCTTCCCATCTGGCCAGGGGAGGACAGCAAGTACCTGATCCTGACCCTGGGGGTGGCTGTTTGAGGATCACATGGGAGGAGACAGCCTCTGGGGAAGTGTCCTGACTTCATCGGATTATCTGTGCTATTTCCGCCATTGAAGGGACCCGAAACCTCCTCCTTATGACTAAGAACAATCCCTAACCTAATCTCATAAACTGTACTCCTCTTACCAATTCCCCATTTACCCATGAAGAAGACCCCTTAATACCCACAACCTTAATGGCCTATTCGCATGCATCTATACCCCCTTCTAGGGAACATTGTAAAACCTTTTCCCAAAGCCCTTTTAACCAAACTTCCAACCCTAGACAAAGGGGTAAAGGCTCCAAGACTGTTTCCAGGTCTAATTATCTATGTAGAACTGGCTCATCATTTGGAAAGATTACAAGTAATTTGTTAAGTAATTCAATTCAGTCATCATCAATGGACTTAATCTCCCACAATTACCCAAGTAGTGGGACGAGGAGGAAGAAGGGAGCAATACAGAGCAGAAAGAGCTTCAAACTCAATGAACATGCTAGTTGTATTCACAATGCACCTATTTGCTGTGATGTTTAAAGATCGAAAATCAATTGCAAGAGGCTGCTGCTGTTTGGAACAAGTCGTACCTCTCAGTGAAGCGTGTGGTCCCCTGGAGCAGAGACCGATGTGGCAGAACCAAAGGCCTCGCCAGCAACGAGGCAGAGAGACGTTGCGCAAGCAGGACGTGGCGCAGACCCACCAGCAACAAAGGGAAGATTCTCCGGCAGCCGGAGAAAGCAACACTTCACTTACCGGAGCCAGAAGGAAGGCAGGAACGAAGTGGAAGCAGTCCAGAGTGGAAAGTGAGCAGCAAACATTGCTGTGTAAGCGTAAACTGGACCGAAGACGCCACTCGGAGCCGGTGAGTTAACCCAAGCAAAGTGGGTACCCGGGGCGTTTTGGTGACTGCGCCAAACACAATTTGCAAACTTGAAAACCATAGAAATGGAGATATTTTAAAATATTCTTTGTAAACCAAGAAGGAATATTACAAATACAAGCTCCAACCATATATGACAGTATGGAATGCAGATTTGAGAGCGAATGTTGAAACGACCACATATACAGAATCAAAGAAGATCTATGCAATTGTTTCTTCAAAAGAGGAACTGTTTTACCTATAAATGTTAGAGGACCTGGCAGGCAAGTAAAACAGGCAGTTACAAGTACATGAGAAGTCCTGGCTGGGAAGTAAACCAGGCAGTCACAAGTGCACAAGAAGTCTTGGGAGAGGGGTATACTAGGCAGTTGCAAATCAACAGGAAATCCCAAGAAATGACTGTTAATCAAAAAAGGAACCGTTGAAAGACGGAACTACAAGGCTAAGGAGCTTTGTAACCAAAAGGATTGTTGTGCGCCAAGAAAGACACAAAGAATTGTTAGACCAAAAATCCTTGGCTTGGTGTGGATGAATTACAAAAGCATTATTATAAACCAAGAAAGACATCAAGAACTGGGGGCTGAAACCTTTGGATCCAAGTCATGCTATTCTTGGTGATTTATTTTGTTGAAACGGTTAATTAATCTGAGAAAATCCAGGTGAAGGGAACTCCCTGGAACTAAAACCTTATTTTGACTTTGGAATACCTTTTGTATTTGAATTGAGAGAGAAACCAGGGGAAGGGAATCCCCTTCTGGAACCAAGGTTCTTTTACCTTGGCAAACATTTACGTTGCAGCTGTTTTTCTTAATTAACTCTTTTTACAATAACTAGGTTAAAGATATTCCCTTTTTCACCTTCTAATTTGGTTTGAAGTGTGAGGGTCAGGATTGAATGATTGGACACAAGGACAGTTTTTTATTTTTATTTTCACATCCTGACAGTATGATGAATCCTGCAGCGTCATCCCAGAATCCCAGCCTGAAGTCTTCTCCCATGTGGTCAGGGAAAGGCAGCCGCTACCTGATCCTAACCCGGGGTGGGGAGGGTGGTATTGCGTGTGAGGCTGCCAAGGGAATATAGTGACTCGGTGAGGAGAGACAAGGTATTCATCCTCTTCTGAGGATGAGGTTTTCATAATGCCTGCATATTTAATGGTATGTTGTCACAGTAGGACCTCCCCTCCCGGACCTATCCAAAGTGCCAAGTATGAGAGCCCTTTTTGGAAACATGAAAATTATGTAAATAATGGATAGGGAGTTAATCCAACTACTTTTAGTAGTTATGATTCTGCATTGTGTTTGGATTATAAACCCAAGAGAAAACCATTACTTCCTTTAAAGCCTTCCATTAAATGTAGATCCTATAAATCATTCAAACAGAGTGGATTAAATGATGTAAAAACTAAGAACATTATGGACTTCAAGTTCCAAAATGCTCTTAGTACTAAGACGAGTCCAGAGTTACCAAACTATAATGAAGTCCAGTTGTTGCAATGTCCCACGCCTGAGCGGGACCTTTAAAGGCCTTTCAGGTGGGGGCCAAGCAGGAGGAAGCAGAGGCTGGATCTGCCGCTTTGCAGGCAGTGGGACACTGTGAAGAGAACGTGGCGGAGGTTGGGGTTCCTGGGACGCCATGTAGAGAACATGGCAGAGGTCAGGGTTACTGGAAGATGCAGAGGACTCCCAGCGGGAAGGGGTATTGAAGCCAGCTGTCCCACTGGAGAGAGAGAAGCGCTCTGTGTCTTGCATCTCGCCCCGGTGTGAGGTTTTCACTAGAGTGCACGTGGAGCGGTGTAAGCTCCATTGATGGCACGAGCAGTGGAAGGCTGACTGGAGCTGTCAAACGCCAGGGAAGTACCAACGAGTGAAGAGGCAGAAGGCGCAAGTCAGGAGATGCCAGGACATACAGGTGAGTTGGGCTGATAAAGGGGCGGCCGTGGTGCTATGAAGTAGACCACTGTGTACAAATGAACCTTTTTGAATACCGAACTTTTAGATTAAAGCAAAGTGAATGCAACCCCCCTAAAGGAAGATGTCGAATAGGAGAATATTGTAACCTGCATTGCCAAAGCCAATAATCAAGAAAAGTGAATACAATTTACCTAAAGAAGGATATCCAACAACGGGACGGTATACCACGCAATGTCAAAGCCAAAGAAAGCTGAGAGTGACATGAATGTAGCAGTAACAGAGCAAGATGCCCAGTGGGAGAAAGTTGTAAACTACATTGGCAGCAGCCAATAGGTTGTGTAGAAAAAAATCAGAGTCCCGAAGAAATGCCCTCCTTGTAGAAAGGAACAGTGGGGAGAGAACTATAAACTGTATTGCCTATGGCAAACAGATCAATGTGAGAATCATTGTCCTTATGTACAGCAATTTTGGGGAAGAAGTTGTAAGCCAATTGTGTTGCAAGTCGAAAGATTTACCCAAGAAGCTGTTGTTGGTTCACCTTTCCCCATTGAGGATTTAAGTGTGGAAAGGTTGGAACAAGCCTCACCACAGAGTACAAGTTGTGGGATTTTTATCCTGGCAGGCAAGTACACCAGGAAAGGGACAAGGCTAGTCCTGGTAGGCGAGTGAACCAGGAAGAAGATTATTTGAAGTACTGTGAATGTGGTAAAAGGTTGTGGTGGAAAAGTGGCAATTAGACTATTGTGTTTTGATGAACTGTTGTATAACCACCCTGACTAAGTGTAACTTTCTGAATGGAACCATCCTAACTAGAAGAAATGCGATGTGATAAAAAGTGATTGGTCTTCCGAGAAAAGAACTTTAACATTGACTTTTTGACTTGATGAATGAATTTTTTTTTTTTTTGGTTCACCAAGCGGAAGGTTTTGAAAACATTGACAATTGTCTTAAAGGCATGGTCTAGTAAAAATGTTTATTGTCCCTACGGGTCGGCCATGTTTTTTTAAGCCTAAGTGGCTCAATTTTAGAAAACTTTCCTATGGACCTTACCCGAGTTTTCGTCCATTAAACGCACGCGAAAACAAGCACCAGGGAGCCGCCATTTTCTGATAATCCTATCTTTTCCCCGATCGCCATGGCTGACCTGCTTTTGCGGCACTAAATCAATTCCCCCGCCCCTGAGCCTGTCATCAGCAGACTCGTACCGCCCATTTCCCAACGCCAAAGCACGTCTCGTGTCAACATTCGCTGCGCTTCAGCTAATGACGTGTCGCCATGGAAATGGCAGGACGCCTCTCTCCTCAATAAGTATAAACAGACCGTTTCACAACACACAGCAATCGATTTTCGATTCCATTCCTCTCTCTGTGTTACTTTGAGTATTCTGTGACTCGTTTCAGTGCTCTGGTCAGCTACCTTCGCCGCTTGTAGCCCGTGTGAACAGATACCAGTACCACCGCTATAAATTATTTTAGTTTGTTTAACACACAATGGCTACAATAATGCCTTACATGTACGAGCCCGAGTATACCGAGGAGGAACTACTGGAAAGGGAAGCACGCGAAAACGATGGGGATTCGGACGGCAGTTGGCAGGACGAATCAACAGATGAAGAGCCTGGGCCTAGTCGAATGGACGGCGTCTCCACCTGGTGCACATGCAATCGGTGCAAGCTAATGCCAACTGAGGACGAGAACTGCTGCTGCCGAGAAAACTCTGGATGCCTGGCCTACATTTCGGAAGGCGAGCCACGACCGCAATGCATCACCGAGCTGCCAGACTTCAGGGCAGCCTGCCTCACACGGGCCGTGTTGAGAATAATGATGGTGCTTATGCACGAACTTCGAGCAACTGTTCGTCCTCGTAATCCGAGTAACGAGTAAGTATACTCTGCTTGTCATGCCACTCCTATTTCATGGTCTTCTACTATATCCAAAATTACATCTACATATCATTGTAACGCATGTAAATCGTTGAATAGTGTGCATTGTCTAGATAGCATTTGTCCGTGTAAAATGCCATTAGTTACAAGAATTGTCATTGACAACAAACGTTTATTAAACTTATCTTGGTAATTTAAAAACAGTTTGTTTCATTCCTTTTCACAGGTGGTACAGGCTGGTGGCCTATCGTTCCTTTACATGGTGGCTTCACGGGAGGCTTGGACACCGCGTTCGAAGAGTGATACCCACCTGTGCCGTTCGTGCCATTAGAGAAACGTTCCCGAGTGATAGCGGTCAGTACAGGGGATTTTCTCTCGCTGTGCTGCAACCTGACCTGTATAATCTTTAAAGTCTTGTATTTTTGTGTCATGAAAATAAGATACAAAATAAAACACCACATATATTTTAACAACGGTTGTCTCGATTTTTTTTAAATGAATCAAGTGTGTCTCCATTCAAGGATGGACGTCAGACATCTGTGCTCCGAATGGGTGAAGGTCTGGTTGCTGTGAAGCAGGGTGGTCACTATCTATCTAAGCTAACATAACATATTCTCGATAATGCATGCACTAAAACACACTTGTTCAAAGTCTTTCAGTAGGTTATGTCTCTATAAAAGTCACACATATATCTATACTAACATTTACCATTGGATTATACAGTCTTGACCACTATAATACACCGGTTGAAGTGTGGGTCTGTACTCACAAGAATCTCCGGTATGTGGCATTTGTTATTGATAAGCAACGATATACTATCATTGATATAAAGGCGATATACTGTATATTGATATAAAGGCGGTTCGCGCCGGTGGATGCGCGCTGGCATGGGGGGCTGTCGGGGGCGCGAAAGGCCAAGGTGCCAAACTGCATGTACACTTCAAAAGGTGTCCCACGCCAAGGGGCCATCGGTCACATGGCCTCCTCAGACCCCGTGTCTCCAGGCAGGCCTCCCCTTCAAGCAGGCCGCCCCCCTAATACCACGACATACATACGTCATTCATTCACAAACGCACCCCAGTTTCTAATACTTTAAAAACCACTCGATATGTCTCATGAGAACATCTTTGTGCTTTGCAAGTCAACTCCTGAACATGCTACCTGGGAACCACTGAGATCTATGCTAATCTGCTCGTCGTCGTGCTATCCGTGAACTTCTGTGACCGCTTCGAGCATACCCATCAGTGCGCTACCTGTGGCCATCCACCTATTCTCCCGCAACTTACTGCTCTGCTTGCTGAATCCACCTGTTTGTTGGTCAAGGTAAGGCCATGTATCCTGGTCATATTTCGCAGATTTTTAAATTTCTATCTATTTTCGAGTAGAGTACACAATAGTGCTATGGTCTCATTGGTATTGACTTGAGTTTCCATTGCTATGCTATCAATAGATCTATTTATTTTCATCTGTGTCTATTGTCATTGAATTGCATCCTTCGGGGGTCCAGTCTATAATGTAAGCATGTTTCCTTCTCGTGCAAGACAGAACATCCAAGGGACGAGTCACATGTTCAGATTTCAGTCACATCAATTATACATTTCTGCAATTTATGCAAATACTAAGCAGCACATAATGAACTGGTATAGTTCCTGCGACCAAAACAAACCTTGCATTGATCATTGTATGATTCATTTACTTTTGTATCAAATCTTTACTCTTGAAGATTGTATAATAATGTCGATATTTACTTTTCAGATTTATCAACAATGCCTGCCTGTTCGATTAGCGGTTGCCCTTCGAAGACCCATGCGAAATCTGAAGGAACTACAATGCATGTATTCTCAAACTGTTGATCGAATAAGAGAATGGGTCAGACATTGCGGATACCCACTGGATGAGCTGGAAAGTAGAGTCCAACAAGTCTTAGAGGACAAGAGGGGTGATCGATACCGCATCTGCAGCCGGCACTTTTCCTTGGACCTGTACACAACTTCTTGGTTAACAAAGAAGAATAAACGGCGAACGACACGGAAATTGCGCGAAAACGCTATTCCCCCTCTATTCGTCCACATTCCGCCACCGGTGAGTCAAGTGTCCGGATTTAGCTTTCGGCCTTGCGGTAGTGTGTAGCCGAATGGATTCATTGATATTGTAGGTGTTCTATCCCTTGTAATAATTTCGATATTGATATGAGTGTATAGTTTTTTGAATAATGACATTTATCAATATATTCTTTTTCGATTTCATAACCCACAAACGCAATGTGTGTGTATATGTATGTATGTATGTATATATATATATATATATATATATTATATATATATATGGACAGGGAACTGTGCTGTATTGAGCATTTTTCAAGTATTCTGTCGGCTTACATGGCTATTTTTAATATTGGCATTTCATTATCAATCATTAATTGACCTTTACAACTTCTTGACTATCCCTTGAATCTGAAGCAAGAACATTCTACATCCTTGACGTGGTCGCAGTTATCAACCACTTCTAGCGCGTATCAGGTAATCTTACTAGGCTAATCCGCTACATACTTGTTTTATGCATGTCAAGTAATAGTTTTATTCTATCGTGTAATTATTTTACCGAATGTTTGGTTACTGCTTTCCAATTGATATACACCTTAGTTATCGTCCACTTGTGTTTGTTTTCAGTTATAATTAGTGTTATCCATACTAATGCAAGTACTGTCTTTCAGGGAGATGCTGAAGCGTCCGTCACATCTACAACATTTCTAGATGTTTTTCAACATCAAGAGGTATGGATACTGACAGCTCCATCGAGCATCATCATCAGAGCTGGAATTCTTGTCGTTTGATTGTTCTACACAATGTTTCATTCGTGGTTAGCCGTTGATATGTACCTGTGCTGTCAACCCCAGGTGTGTGTTATGTTTTCACAATTGTAATCCAAACTAATGCAAGTACTATGTTTCAGGCAGTTGATGGAGCGTCAACCCCTGCACTTGATGCAGAGCCTGACATTCAAGTATACGAATCGGCGCAACAGCTTTCGGAAGTGCGCACTACATTTGCAACATCCATAGATATTCTTCAGCAGCACGAGGTATGGATAATGACAGCTCCATCATGCGTGATCATATAACGTGATTCCATTTGCTATACTTTCTTCCCTATTAATGCAAGTGCTGTGTTTCAGGGAGATGACGAAGCTTCCACCACAATCACATCTCATTTAGATGATGCAGATGTAAAGGAATCGTTGAAATAAGTCGATGAAATGTGATCATATTTGGATTTTCCTTGATTCTTTTGGACACTGCATCTTTCGCGGTTATCTCTTTATATGTACCCGTGCGTTCGACCCCAAGTGTGTGTTATGTTTCCAATATTGAAAACCATACTTATCCAAGTACTGTGTTTCAGGGAGACGACGGAGCTTCCACCACAATCACAACATCTCATTTAGATGATGCAGATGTAAAGGAATCGTTGAAATAAGTCGATGAAATGTGATCATATTTGGATTTTCCTTGATTCTTTTGGACACTGCATCTTTCGCGGTTATCTCTTGATATGTACCTGTGCGTTCGACCCCAAGTGTGTGTTACGTTTCCAATATTGAAAACCATACTAATGCAAGTACTGTGTTTCAGGGAGATGCGGATGCCTCCTCTCCAATACAACCATTCATGGCAGTCCATGCAGAGCCAGAGGTATGGATACTGACAGTTCCATCGAAATAGATCATCACTGGTCGAATACTTGTCGTTTGATTGTTGCACTTAATGTTTAAATCGTATTTGGCTATTGAGATGTACCTGTGTGTTCGTCCTCGCGTGTGTTTTATGCTAACAATATTTTGATACATAGTAATGAAAGTACTATGTTTCAGGGAGACGATGGAGCCTCATTCCGTGCTGTCTATGCGGATACAGAAAATATAGTCGTTGCAGCGCAAGAGGAAGGGAGGACATGCGGAAACGAATCGGAGCTACAGCGTGCAGATGTTGAAGGTCGAGTCAAAAAAGTTGCAAAGAAAAAAAAACAAAAAAAGGTTAGTTACAAACAGTTCATAACTTTAAAAAAATGTTTGTGCTGGGGACTATTTTATGTTTTTTTCCAGTCAATTCTACTACACTCCATCTTGTGTTTAAACTGAACATCCCTTTTCCAATCTCTCTTCCAGTTACCCGTGGGTGTCAGAACTATACACACACAGACAGTGAAGCGAATGAGAGATGTGGCTTGCCAGACCGTGTACACTATGGAGGAACTATTAATTGAGGCGAGGCGGGTTCAGGCTAGAGATGCTCATGTCCAATGGCCAGAACATGAATTAATTGTGTTTGGAGACTACAGCAAAGTTGCATTGGACCATAGCTACAGTGCGACCGCACCACCACAAGAAGATGTTATTGAATGTATTGAAGATAGCTCTGAAGTAGTTGCAGATCAATTTACACAATCTACACCCGCCAAAAATTTGCCACCAAAAAACCTGTCGACATTGTTGTGTTCTCCCATCAATGTTGAAGCAATAGATGTTGAAATGACAGAGAATGAACCAGCCGCAGCATCCATAGACGCATCAGAACTTGATATCAGCGATATTACTTTCCAATGTGTTGAAATCTCCACAACGTCAAAGGCCGAAACAACGTTGACGCAGGATGACAGTCTAATGAAAGAGAGCAAATACATTGTATTCGACAGTTGTTTGATGGATATTATAAATATGCTGAAATGTGGGCATTCCATCAGAGGGAAAGTATGTGGAAAGCCATTGATTAATGTGACTCGTCAAATAAAAGGCAGTAACGTCAAAATAAATGCTGCCTGTAGATTAAATCATAGGTTCTCATGGTCTGCACAACCGATGCTGGGGAAACTGCCAGCAGGCAATCTACTGTGTGCAGCTGCATCACTTTTTAGTGGCTCCAGTTTTCGAAAGTTAGAGTCTTTCTTTCAGTTTGTGGGACTCCATTTAATTTCTAAAGCGCTGTACTACACATACCAACGTGATTATCTGTTTCCGGCCATTAGTGATGCTTGGAAAATAGAAAGTACATTCGAAGGCAAACGATTCAGGCTAGCCGGCGATGGACAGTGCGACAGCCCTGGATTTTCTGCCAAGTACTGCACCTACCACTTTCAGGACATGGATAGTAAGAAAATTGTGAGTTTGGTGGTCGTGCAGGTAACCAATGTACATCCTCAGTGGCCATGGAGAAACTAGGTTTTATAAAATCAGTGGAATATCTACAATCGAGGGGAATGCACATCCACCTCATAGCCACGGATAGACACGTTTCAATTGCCAAGACAATGAGAGAGCAGTTCCCACATATTAAACATCAATTTGACGTATGGCATCTTGCTAAATCAATCAATAAGAAAATCCCGGCTGCAGGGAAAAAAAAGGTTTTGAAAGTATTTTGCAGTGGTCACATTCTATAACCAACCATCTTTGGTGGAGCTCAAAAACTTGTGAGGGGTCAGTGGAAATACTACTTGAAAAATGGCGGTCACTGATGCACCACTGTACCAACGTTCACCGCTGGACAGCAAATGAACATTTCCACCAATGTGAACATGGCCCTTTGTCCCCAGAGGAGGCACGGAAGAAGAAGTGGTTGATTCCATCTTCACCGACACACAAAGCCATTGAGAAGATTGTTTTCGACAAAACTCTATCAAGAGATTTGAGAGGACTGACAGAATTCTGTCACACAGGAGATTTGGAGGTGTTCCACAATATGTGCCTAAAGTACAGGCCAAAGCGCTTGCATTTTAGCTTTCGGGGCATGAAACATCGCATTCTACTACCGGTCTTGGCCCATAACAGCAATGTCGGACGTGAACAATCTAGGACTAGGGGTAAAGTAAGGATGCCTCGCTACACTAAGGTGTTTTCAAAACGAAGTAAGCAATGGGTGATCAAACCAGTCTATGATGAAATGCAGTTCGACTTTGTGAAAGGCCTTATTGTTGCTGTGTTAGAGAAGCACAGATATGGAATTTTGGATGTTTCTGTGCAGAGCAGTGATCCATTGCCACCGAACATTGCGACTGTGCCATGCCCACCCGAAGCACAGCTGATTGTGAAGTACAAATCCCGGTTTAAATAATTGCAATACGATTGTCTTTTTGTAAATAAATGTTATTGTACAGTGTACCTGTAAACCTAACCCCTACCTTCACCATCATGGGTGGCGAACAAGCTGGGTGTCACCTCACATATGTGTATGTATATATTTTTCTCATGTCTCATCTCATGTAAATGTAAATGCTGCGCACTGTTAACGGAGTGGAGGCTTGCGTATTGCAAATAATAAAACAAACAAACAATAAATCTCACTTTTAACTCAACTCCTGTGGTACTTTATACTTTCCCTGACCTTCCGCCAAAAATTAAATGTCTCAATTTGGGCTGCAAAGCTCGCAGACCACGGGGACGTAAGAGACGATAAGGCAGAAAATTCAGAAACTAGACCGAGTTTCAGTTTTAGGTCAGTATACGAAAAATCATTGTCAAGAGCACGGTCCGTTTTACAGACTGCATTACGGAGAGACACAATGGAAATTTCAAATATAATGTAAGTAAATCTTTACACGCTTTTATACCGGAATGAAGATTTAATGAATGGATGCATGAATAAATGAATGAATGAAGAGCTAGGAAAAGCAAGTAAAACTGTTCGTAGTGGGCACATGGGCATGCAGGTCCACTGGTCTCGCCAATCTCGGTCCTTGGCCCAGCCACTTTTCCCTGCACTACGGGACTGTCTCTGTATCCTTCAGCGCCTTCTCCCGGCATTTACCTTGCACTTGCTACCAGCTGGCCCTATTATTTAATTTGTATTCAACTAACCATGTACAGCCCTTCCCCATGCGCGATCAGAAAGATACCTGGCCTAGTAGGATCGTTGTCTGTCTGCCGTTGTTCGCCACCTGCCTCGTCACGCCTAGAAACACTTGAGTATAGGCGCGTTACAAATGCCATATCATATATCATATCATTCCTCACGCATGTAGACTGTCTATCATTGTGTGTTGGCCTCGATTTATCTCGTTACTTTTCGCATTGATTTTAGAGACGAACATACTCCATTGAACTATCCTTGCAAGCAAATAGTTTCTGATCGGCCGTAATAAATAAAATGAGTAATATTAATGAAGTTCGGCTAGCGAGACTAATTATCATTTTTTTGTTTTCATAACAGGTATTTGATCCCTTTCTACCACTGCCATCTGTTTGAGACACCGGCGGATGGATTTTTCAGCAGACACCTGCAGCTTCGTGTCAACAACTGGAGCACGATCA
The DNA here is from genome assembly GCF_040938575.1 of Ambystoma mexicanum. Classification (NCBI taxonomy): domain Eukaryota; kingdom Metazoa; phylum Chordata; class Amphibia; order Caudata; family Ambystomatidae; genus Ambystoma; species Ambystoma mexicanum. Next base: position 1,339,996,873 of record NC_090923.1, on the reverse strand, counting down.
CCATATTATGGGACGATCGCCAAGGGCCCACATGCCCTTACGCTATACTAGTGGCTAGAAGCAACATATCAACCTTTAGGCTGGACTAGTGCCTAGTTGATGGAACAGCCTTGCGGTTCACTCTGCTTCCAAAGTGATTATTTTTACGAAAATGAACACCCTGTGTACCATAAAGGAACAGCGCGTGACTCAAGATGAAACGGAACAGTTATTGCGGATACAGATAAAAGAAAATAAATGGCTTCCGGAGTTCATATGTCAATTGCTGAATATTCTCTAAACATTTAATGTCATATAAATGTACTTTACCAAATGTACCGTGTTGCTGTTTCATTTTAAAGTACAGTTTCATATTCCGAATTGTGGCGCGCTGTGTTGAGTTGATCTGTGTTGGTTTCCGGGTTCTGTGTGGAGTCGCGCAGAAGACGACTGGGCGCGTTTGCCTAAGCAGCACAGTAACGTCACGGGGAGAGGCAGGGAATATGAATGTTTTGATAATGTCAGGCTCAGGGGCGGGGGAATTGATTTAGTGCCGCAAAAGCAGGTCAGCCAGGGCGATCGGGGAAAAGATAGGATTATCAGAAAATGGCGGCTCCCTGGTGCTTGTTTTCGCGTGCGTTTAATGGACGAAAACTCGGGTAAGGTCCATAGGAAAGTTTTCTAAAATCGAACCACTTAGGCTTAAAAAAACATGGCCGACCCGTAGGGACAATACAAATTTTTACTAGACCATGCCTTTAAGAGTGTGAAACATTTTTTGAACTGAGATAATCACTTTACCATGGGAAGAACATATTTGAAGGAACAAAGTGAGTGTTCTTCCTGGAGTGGGACATGGCTAGTGAAAAGAGATTTCCTGAAATTGAACTTAGATTTGGAACATCCTGAATTGATCCAGGGGAAGGGATTTCAAATCTTGTCACATGGATTTTTGTTTATGATTTTCACGTTTGAATTCATATGCTATTTTGTGAAGTCTGAACGGCCAAATAATTCTGTATGATTTTGTTGTATGTATTAGGGTGAGGGATATCTACTTTTGGAGATTAGGTCACTTTCCTTTAGCCTTAGTTTGTTAGGTAGGGAACTTCTTGTTAAGTTAGGCAAAGATAGACGTTTGTCTCACCTTTTTTTGTGTCCGTCTCCCATGTTGCACCGATCCTTAGTTTTTGGTATGGAAATTCCTCTTAGAGCAGGGTCAGAAAGGCATTTTCCCAACCCATTTTTGTGAGTCCTGAACCAAAAACACGACAACTTTGTGTCCAACTTTCATTTCGGACTCCACACAGTTCCCAGACCAGGAGGCAAATACACGGCATGGGAGCTCTAGCCGCGTTGGCGCCTGCTGTTGCAAAACACATGGTTATAGCCCGCAGAACAGACACACTCACCTGAGCCGTGGCGGCATGGCTCACGTTTGTCACCTGCCGGGGCTGGACACAGGAGGTGGGGAGCCCGGGCGGACCCCTGCGATATCAGTGCTCTGTGCGAGCGCCACCATCTGGGAAGAATCACACGTGTAGCGAAGTAACGGCTTTGCTCTACGCATGCGACCGGCACGACTGGCTAGCGCTGCTGAGCAACATATTGTTTTCAGCTTCTTCCTCATCCCGCTCCCATAAAACCCTGGAAGAGTGCGTCTCAAGGTCCTCTGTTGGTTGCGCCCCTTGCTATTCTCTGCCTCTTCCATCTCCCATGCTGTGGATGTCCTTGTGGCACTTCCTGTTTTGTTTTCTTGTTGCTCCTTTCTGGCTCCTCTTTCCATTTTTTGGCCCTTGCTTCACTATCTGGTTTTGTGACCTTGTCCCTTTCCTCTGCCCTCCTAGTTGCCTTGTGCATTGCCCTGCTTCTGCCTACTACCTGCTATTTTTGTTTGGAACCATCTCTTTCTGGAATTGGCCATCTATCAACTGTGGTGCCCCAGGTCAGTGCCTTGCGCCACTATAATCTGGGGCACCATCCCGTGGCGCAGGGAGAACTTCCTCGTGTTCCCCCCCCTATCTTCCCCACGGATTACTTTGTGGGCGATATTCCTGTGTCCTCCGTCTTTGATGACACTGTGGTCTTTTCTGCAGCCAAGATGCAGAAATCGGGTATGAGGCGCCAGCTCTCTGAAACCCTTGACACATTCTCTCAGCCTGCAGGAGGTTGGAGTGCAGTGCGCTATTTATGCTATACCTCAAAAACCATGACTGCGAATCCTCGCTAGTCTGAATGGGTTTTGAACTGTCAGCTCACTTTGCAACATAAGTCGTGCTGGTCAATGGGCTGGCTCTTGCCGGGTCCGAGATCCGTCACTGGATATCTGGCCGGGTCTCGGGGCCCAGCCTGCCAAAGCCATGACAAGGCTTTGCCAAACCCCCAGTTTTGTCGAGGGGAGCTAGGGGCTCGGTCTTGGTGATCTAATTTGCTCTGTCCTCCTTTCTCCAGCCTTCGCTCGCGCGTTTGCAGTTCTATTTGCCTGGCCTGTTTCTTTCTTCTGGTCTGAAACGGACACCACAGGAATTAATGGGCCATGACTATCACTGGGGTGGGGGCCTTCACTGTTGCAAGCGGGCTTTCTACATACTGGGCACACTATTGTTTTCCAAATGCGCATTTTATACAATAATAGAAAAAAAAGTCATTTCCAAACTCAAAAATGCTGCTTAAACTTGCATTCACTAGTTTTCTTTGAAATGCATTCCTTTTGTCATACTAACACAAAAACTGTAACGCTCACCTGATTCTCGCAGAGGCGCCGGTCTTGACTGGGCGACTACCGTATCTTCAAAGGTGATGTGTAGCACCCGGTTGGCTCTTTGGGCTGGACCTCTGTGCACTGTATGCCTGACGTGTAGAGTAAGATGTCTGCAGATAGAAAATATGGGGTTAATGAACTGGGGTTATTGGGGTGTCCCCATCTCTTTCCTCTTCTCCTCTCCTGTAGACCCCAAAGGTTAACGCTCTCACCTTAGGTAAGTGAATGCCGAGCTCTCCATCTGCCTCGGGGCAGGGTGCTGTAGCCAGTTTCTTCACTGGATAGGTAGCGCAGGCCTCTTGACTTCAGAGGACTGCTGTCCGTCGTTTACTGCACGAACGGTAAGTTTCGAGTCATTCAAATGTCTTTTTAAAGTCTTTAGTAATGATGTCTCTTGTTTTGCAGGGTTCCGGTGATGGCGGATGACGGGCTGAAGTGAGTTTGAAGATGGAGCCCGTGTGATGAATAGAAGCGCCTGGAAGCATGTGAGTAAGCGCTTGTTGCCTGCTTCACGATGCGCTCTAACTGTCTTTTTATTTTGCAGGTACGAGTTCGGAGCGGCTGCAGGGTGCCGGAATACCCACTGGATTAGATGTGGAAAGGAGTAATGGCACGTGAGTATTAAAGTTCCCCATGTCTTTAAACGCACCTTGTTTTGTCTTTCAGATGCGGATGCAGCACCGAAGGCCTCCGGAGCGTGCGAAGAGTTGGTAAGCTTTTGTCTTTCAGATGCCGGAATGCAGAATGAAGACCTCCGGAGCGCACGAAGAGTAGGTAAGCCTTTGCCTTTCCGATGCCGGAATGCTAACCTGTTCTTTCTTGTCTTTATAGGTGTTGCTGAAGACTGGATTCAGGATGGTAAGCCTTTGCCTTTCAGATGCCGGAATGCTAACCTGTTCTTTCTTGTCTTTATAGGTGTTGCTGAAGACTGGATTCAGGATGGTAAGCCTTTTTCCTTAGGCCCAGGACTGGATGCAGAAGACACGATGAGCGTCCTGCTGCAGAGGGTGCAGAATAACGCAAAGCAAGATTCATGCACCGGGTGTGGTTTAAATAGCCTCCTGTAGTGCTTAAGTGTCTCCTTCCACAGCCACGCCTAAGTAAGAAAAGAGTTCCTGGTAAGAAAAGAGTTCCTGCCTTCCAGAAGAGTTCCAGTGTTCTAAATCTAGGGAGTGGCTCCAGCCCCACCCAACAGGAAAAGTAGTTCCAAACAGAAGAGGATCAGAGGCTCAACTGGCAGGCAAGTAAGCAGCATGGTCTGCTGCAGGTAAGTCCACCCAAGCATTATGAGCCCGGCGCTTCCAGCGCTGGGACTGGGCATATTTATGAGCCTGGTGCCACTGGCGCCAGGACTGGGTCCAAAAGGTCCCAATTGGGACTGGTTGGCACTCGGAACCTGGGTTATGGATCTGCTTCCTAGGGAGTTGGGAAAACCCTGACCTTTTGGAAGCAGAGATCATGACAAAAACACTGTAATGTTTGTGCCCCTTTCTTTGTGTGTTTTATCACCGGTTATATTCATATAGATTTTCCATGCTTATCAAACTGATTAATCACAAATAAATGCTTTTGTTGTGCTGACAGCAGTTTTTAGGAAATTAAAGTGTGGGTTCATGGGTGCCAACTTTTGATTTTCACTACAGGGGCAGAAATGCCCCCACCTCTGCTCTGAATATTAGCAAGCGGCCAGCCCAACCCCTGCTCTGGTCAAACACATTTTATAGCACTTGCTTTTTATAAGGAATTGCAAAAATTCATATGATTAACATGCAGTTTTTAATATATAACTTCTCAGCAGCGGTCTCTCAAACTGCTTAGCTATCCTGGTAACCTTCTACTGTAGAGCGTGTCTATGGATCCCTTAATTTCCTAAAAATCACTGCATTACCAAGAGTATTGCGGGTGCACCACTGCCATGGAAGTGATTTCAAGTGGTATTGATGTAGTGCGAAGTTTGGAAAGAAGCAGCATGAAAGAAATTGCGTTTTAAAAACTTTTATTTTGAACATTTCTTTTAAGTGGAGTTTAAATGCCAACTCCACGTCCTCCTCCAAACTCCGCCCCCGCCCTTGTGGGATCCCTCTTTACATTTGTTCCATTTCCACCACTGAAGATAATATTGTAACGCAACAAAGTGTGCCGTGTACAAACTACGCTTTGGTAAATGAAATCAAAAGGAAGATAACGCAGCAAAAAGATGATGATCTTGATTGTTTTCTGTTTTTGTTTTTTGTGTATGCCTATCTCCAGAGAATGCATATTGTGATTCCTGTTAATCGGCTGTTACAAAGTGCGAGGCAAAGAAATGTTCCATGTGAAGTGCTTAGGGCAAGAGAACGAGGGGGAGCAAAAGGGCTGAGGGGGGTGGAGATTGAGAAGGAAAGTGGTGCAGAAAAAGTAATGATTGATGTCTGTAGTCTTAAACATTTGGAGGGCTGCAGACCCTTTCAGTCAATTCTTGGCCTATTAAAAGGAGCCAGATTAATTTTTTTCTTCAATTCCTGTGGGGCTAGTTTTTAGTCAACTGCAAACCCTCCATGCACCCACTAGGCAAACCTCATACGTTGTTTTGTAATTGTCATTTATATAGCGCCTTTCACTATTGGTATGGTCCCAACGCGCAGTATCCCGAATGATGGGAGAATAAGGAAAACGTTTGTCACTGTATGCAGAATATCCTGTTACAATATCTATCTAATTATCTGCTTTGTGATATTCCTGTTATATTGGATGAACATTAGAAATGTGGATGGCATTAGAGATTTCTCACACCTTGAGTGAACAACTTTTCTAGTGGAGAAATGACCATTTTAAAAATGTTAGTATTCACATAAGCAGAGATATGTAGCCTCCTTTCAGATTTAATCACCAGACTGCTTTGTATAAAATGAAAGTACAGGTCTCCAGCTGGTGGTTGTTATCTCAATGATGGGGCAGATTTCTTGTATTACTCTATTTTATCTGTGTGCTTCTGTTTTTATTGTTATTTTTTGTTAATGTAGAAACATTATTACTGTTATTTATAAAATTGCATTGCTTTCTGTACCTCTTTCTCAATGTCCCGATTTACCTGCCACGATCAGTCTTCCCTATTGTGTACTTTGCACCACTCAAGCTTGTATGTTCAGATGGGATGTTGTGATTTGGCCATATGAAGAGGGTGGGGCTGATGCCCTCGACTTTGATTCCTATTTGTTTACACCTAATAATTTGAGAACGGTATTATTTACGAAAGGCCCCCTTGGTTATTATGAGAAATACATGCTGTCTCAAACACAACTTGGAATACGTTTGCTAGAAAACGAGTTTTGGGGATCTTGTATGCACCAGCCTTACATATTTGTATGATAGGTTATTTCTTGTGGTAATTGACAACGGTCTGGTTCACACAGTAGAATACCATTTTATAGATGAGATGTTTTAGAAGTTGGGGCACTTCTCCACTTGCTATAGTTGTAGGTCTTGTTCGGTTCGATTCCCGTCTCGGCCAAGCACTGGCATGCCATTTCGACTTTATCGATGGGTGTATATAGGCGTAGGAGTAGGCCATTTTCCAGCCTGTCAAGATCTCTGATTGCTTGGGGGGGCAGGGTGTGCCCCAATGCCAATTTAGGATGCATGGAAGAGTGATTGTATGGCACGGCAGAACCATCCAGCGCAGGGCCTTGCAGCCCCATACCAGGTACTTTGGCCCTTTCAATTAATATATCGAGCTTTCGGAGCGCTTCCTCCAGGGCCCTCTGGGCTAGAGACTCAGTCCCTCCTCCCTCTCCCACTGCCGACCCTCACCGCCTCTGATTGGTGGTCCAGATCACGAGACCTGGGACACCAGAAAGACTCAGGCGGCCCATCTGCATAGATTTCACCTCGCACAGCAGAAGCATACAGTGCAGGGCCTTGCAGCCCCATACCAGTTACTTTGTGCCTTTCAATTAATATATCGAGCTCTCAGAAAGCTGCAGTGCTTCGGCCAGGTCCCTCCTCCCTCTCTCACTGCCCGCCCCTGATTGGTGGTCCAGGTCACGCGACCTGAACACCAGAAAGACTCGGCGAGGTGCGCTATCTGCCTAGATTTCACCTCGCACAGCAGAAGCATTCAGTGCAGGGACTTGTAGCCCCTTACCAAGTACTTTGTCCTTCTCCGGGCATTCCAATTAATATATTTCCAGTGCTTCGAGCACCGCAGTGCTGCCTCTAGGGGCCCCTGGGCCAGAGCCTCGGTCCCTCCCAAAGCCTCCCCTCGCCTCCGATTGGTGGTTCGGGAACACCTTATTTGAGCCTTCTCCCCAGGACAGCCTTGCCCAGGTAGCAGGCTAAAGACTCAGCCAGAGGGCACCTTCTGAGGCGCCTTCAACCCTTGTTTACCTTTTTGCCCTTGCCGGCCTTGACCCTGGTCTGCTGCAACAATCAGATAGGCGACAATGTAATTTCTTAAGTCTCAGAGTATTGTTGTGGGTTTGTAATGTAAATTGCGCTGTTGTTTTAGGACACCACTGCACTTTTCCAAAGGGATAGTGTTGTAGGCTTGCATTCTGTTTCTGCCAGATTCAGGCACTGGTCTCTCAACCCCGCATTCCCGCCCTATCCCACCTCACTGAGCCCCTGCCTACACAGCATTTCCGATAAGAGATCAATCTGCACTCCCATCCCGCTAGTGCGGACCTCCCACTTGACTGCGACTGCCCTCGGCTCTGTTCTCGCACTCCTAAACCACCCCCCCCCCTTAGGGCAGTGGCTGCAGGTCCCCAGCCATGCCTAACAGCTCCAAAGTTAGAGGTGCACCAGAAACACCTCCACTGTTATCCATACCCCACCCCTACATGCCACACCTCCCTCCTCTTCGAGACCCCCCAAGAGACCACAGCCCCCCCTTAGTCTTCCCAGACCCACCCTCCCGCCTAATGCACTCAAGCTTCCCACATGACTTTCCCAGGCCACCTGCCCACAACCAGAACCTTCTTCCCTTACCTCCAGACCCTCTCACAATCACTCCTCTCATCCACACCGCAAGGAAACACTCTTTGCATACCTAAACTCTGTCTGTGGAATCCTAGCCACAGCTGGCCCTCTAACACACTCTCACGCACACGCACCCCATAATGTCCTAAAAACTGACATCGCACTTCCTGCGCGCAGTATTTACTGCACACCTCACCTCATCTGTCTTCCAGAACTGTGGCATCCCTCCCTCACATACACCCTTATGGCCTCTCCAAACTCAACCATCCAAACTCCACAACTTGCACTCACACCAGACACCACTCCCCTTCCCCTCTAGAAGTCTGTGCCCTGACCCCATCGCCTACTTTAGAAGACTGTCTCCCGAGACTTCCCCAGTCCTGCACTCCCTCTAACCCACCTCCAATATCCACATCCACTTTCATACCTCAGAGCAGGCTCTCCCCTCCTCGCACCCACCCACTCCCTCCTCCATTAACCTCTACACCGCCAATACCCCGAGGACTATAACCTTGCAGCTCCACTCCACTCCTCGGAACGGAGACCACTGGCCAGGCCACCCTCCTGCTCCCTCAGACCCTTCTACACCGTGGGCCTCCCCCCAGTGGATTCCCCCCCCCCACCTACACAGCAACTTTCTCTGCCTCAGCACTCCCCTACACTCACAACCACACCACCTTATCACCCCTACCTGGTGCTAGCCTCCCTGGCCTCCTCTGGTCCCGCCCTGATTTCAACCTCTCCTCGCATGAACCTACCAACGGACTTGTGCATTCTGATTAACACCAGATCTTTTGTAAAAAAAACAAAAAAAGCCCGCCACAACACATACGACTTTATTTCCTCTGAAGGCCCGGTCATCCTCTTAACCACATAAACCTGGTTCTCCCAACACTTCAGACCCATTGCACGTGAGGCCTCCTTCGGGATCCCCGTAGATCCCTGCCCTCCTTCTCTTCTAAAAGAAATCCTATCCGCAACCTGTGCCAGCAACATTAGTCATCAAATCATCACTCACTTTGGCATTTTCCCAGCAGTTTTCAAGACTTCGTACATCAAACCCCTGCCCAAAAAAACCCACTCTGGAACCTTTCCTACCGGCCAAATGTAGAACTATCATAATTTACTAATATAATTACATGCCACTGAAAAATATTGACTACAGTCCTTACTGCCTTGATTTGTCTTAGTAATTATTTTTTTCTTTCACAGAGTGGTTTCTCCAACTGGTTCCAACACGTTGCACTTTCTAAACCGGTACATCCGCTACGCCAGTGTCCTCGATGCTGACAATAAGACTCTACGCTGCCCCCTTTATAAAGGCACCCTGCTTTCCAGACTGGCAGATCGCCGCACGCAAATCAAAAGAGGGAGCACCTACTACCTGCACGTCCAAAGCATGCTGACCCAGCTGTGCGCCATGGCTTTCCTCTATTGCTTTTGCCATCACTTACATATGCCCATCAATGAGAAGGAGAGTCCCAAGTCTATTGCTACCCGTAGGATGGATTTCCTGCGTCTGCAACTGGGACTTGCCCACGAGGATGCTAAGGTTGTGGAATATCTCGCAGAACTGCTGAAAATGAATTATCTCCAGGAATCTGGGGAAAGCCTTCAACCTTTGCTCAGGTTTGACTACGTTCCCAGCTTTTTGTACAAAATTTAAACACCTTCTGCTGGTTCTTAGACTCTGAGATACTTTCGCTGCCATTTGGAATACATGCCTGCACTGACCAGGAAGTAAGAGCAACCCGATTAGTTAACAGTATTGTCTCTGCTGTGTAGAAGAGGAGGAGAGTACATTGTTTCCTGCAAATCTTTGATTTGGAGCAGGAGACCAAAAAGCATTAACAAAACTGATTTTGTGTTTTGAGTAATCATGTGTTGTGTTTTTTCTTTTTGTGCGTTTTCTTTTTACATTTGTAGATTTTGTCCAATGATGTTACTGCCTGGATATAATTGTGTATGGTGGTTACTACAACAATGTCCCTAATCACTGTGGAATTTCCAAACCCGCTCCCCCCCCCCCCGCAGTCCCTTTCCAAGCACTGAAAAGTTAAATGTTCCCTTGTTTTTCATGGGTGGGTGCTGACAACAGCTTCTTGCATCCTCCGAACAAGAGCATTCTGCTTGATTGGCCCTCTGAGAAGATGTAGCTCACGTTCGAATGTAATGTGGGAGAGATGAGCTCACTAGCTCAGGTGAATGTGAAGCATTGTCCCGCAACGAATTGTGTCCTCTTGCTCTTTGGCACTTTTGCAGTGGCCTTGCGGTAGAAAGACAGGTTTGATATACATTAGGGGTAAGGGAAAGGCCAGGAAAATGTAGTTTTTGTCAAATTCATGCGTTGCTCATCTTTACAGGTGGTACACAGCCACCCACATCAGACAGGTTGTGAATGTAAGTTAGCGATGTTCTCTATATTGTGGGACTGAGGTCTCTGAGAAATCACTTTTCTTTTTACTAGTTCATCATCTCATGTGGAAACTGTGATTGAGGCTGGTAGAAAAGGCGTTTCCCGTCACTTGTTCAATTACTAACCCTCCCAAGTATGTTTGTGCATGCAAGGATGAGCCTTTGAAACATACCTACTACCTCTGTAAGAATATTGCGTTTACAGTCCCGAGGGGTGCATTGTGCTCTTAGTAAAGTTATTGTGATGAATTCAAGTCCCCCTGTGCATGGTCCCATACTGATGTACATCTATAATAAGGGATCAGCCTTCAAGTTTTCTGGTTGTGCCCTTCCTGCCCTGTAGAACAGGTGATCTCCGTTTTTTTGCGTAATTAAGATTGTAGGATCACCCTTGAGTCACCTTACCCGTGTCATGTTTGAATTCAAATGTTTTTGGAGTGAGACGTGAAATCTGCCTGGATTTGGTCACAATGTAACAAACATCCTGCATTGTTTTAAAATCGTTTTTCGAATTTAGGAATATTAGTTCTTTGACTGCAAGGCTTTGTTCATCCTGAACTCTGGAAACATATTGATGTACACTTCTAGTCAGCATCCTGATTTTGATTATTATTTGCTGCTGTTGGAATATTTTATTTTGTTCATCAAATGAATTGGATGCTCCGTGATAGCAGTCACTGAGCACTATTGTTTGCGAGCTTACTTCAGGAGTTTATATTTGCACTATTTTTGTAAATTCTTTTGGAAGCAGCCTGTTTTTGTGGTCTCCCCGTGCTCCTCCGTTTCCTCCTCCTGAACTGTCTTTTTGTTTTAACATCCGTTTGTGTATTTGTGAGGGGGTGCACTTTGTGATTATTCTAATACTTTGATGGATGGCACAAGTCCTGACAAGTTGTGTTTTCTTATTTTTTTTTTGCATCATTGGTTGTTTCCTTCGTGATTGGGATTGCACACATTTGTTCCCTAAAAACGTAAACCGTATGCATTCAGCGTCTGTTGTATCTCCCCCGACTTGTATTCCTTTATATATTGTACTGGCCCATCTTCAATCTTTCCCCTCTTTGTAAGGGGCTGGAGTTTAAAAATATCATGTTCGGAATACAGAAAAACTGTTCTTCATACCTGTACTTTTTAAGGTACACAGTGAATCCCTGCACAGCATTAAGCCTGTTACCTTTCTGTGGATCGTAAAGCCTCGAGACCTGAAAAAGGTTAGCTTAGAATGTATCTGGGCCTCGTTGGTTTTCACACTCTGTCTTGTGTTATAACAATACTATACAGTGCTTAAAAACATGCAAACAGTGAAAGTGATTTTTTTGTTAGGGTCGTGCTCTGGTTCTCACCCCAAGACAACTTGTTTCTTAAATGGAAAAAAGCCATTTAAAACACTCTTGCAATATGAATTTCTTGCCCTCGTTGACTGTAGAATGACTTTGCGTGTTGTAGATGTGACCAAATACTGTGGTTCCCGATCCTCTGGTGTCCTCATACGGTTAATTCGCAATGTAGAGAGCAGATGGTCCCTTTCCAGCTCTTTGAACATGCTGAGGGGCTAGCCTGTTTGCACAAGTGTGGCCCTGAGCACCCTAAAGCGACATCTACCTTGATTTGCTCGTTACTAGGCTCCTTTTGTGAAGTTTCTCTTGCAAGTTGGTGTCCTGTGCTTCCAGCCTTTGTGTATGCTTTTGCTTTTTTTTAACAATGCACTGTTACCCTTCTCATCTCCTGACATGGTAGCAAGTTTTGATGTTTGCCCTGAACAGTGCATTTTCTGGTTTCAGCGCCACATACACCTCTGTACTATTACCAAGATAGGGCATAGTCAGCTGTATCTACTCACTATCCCGTTTTCTTCTTGGTCTTTGTACTGTATGCTCAAAGGCCACTCATTGGGACATTTCATATTCACTCTCAAGTAACAAGATCATTCTGCTATTGAGCGTTATAAATAAAAAGTTGTTTAGAGGTAGGAGACTTCTATTTTAAAATTTATACTGCACTTTAAATCAAAACTGCAGCTTCAGTTCTGACTTTTTATCCATGTGAGCAAAACAATTTGCACATCATTTCTGTTTATGTACGAGTATGTCGCTATTGGGATGCCAATTACAGTGGTGTGTCCTCTTTGAATGAGAATATTACCTGCCATGCTGCGTTTCATGTTTGGTATTGCCTATCACATGTGTGGCTTTTTTTCTCCTCCAAGCTCGTGACAGTTAAACGCATTGCAAGATTCCCATTGCGATTTCAATGTCAAGATGTTGCCAGAGAACCGAGACACATGGTTATATTAAAAGACCACCCAGATGACAACCAATGAATAATAAAAAGCTGTCCACTTTTAATGTTTACATTATACTTGTAGAAATGAAAGCAGAAACATTATATAATCACATTTTGAAAGTTTGACTGTCTTACTAATGGAAATTAACAATATTGTTTTTTTTAAAAGGTGTACACCCCTGACTTGAATATACCAGTTTGCTGTATGATAGATACCTCTACAGTTCTTTTTCTAAATGATCCATGCTGTCTGCAAAGGCTATTTCTCATCATTGTGTACCTGGAAGACGCCTGTTTTGATTTGTACATTATTGCATAATCAAAGGAAAATGTAAAGTAAAAGGTGTTCTGTTTTAATGCTTTTCTTATGCGGCCATACATTCTGGGTCTAACCTAATTTTGTGATTGATTATAAAGTGTTTTATTTCGAACCAATGTTTCTAAGGGATTTTGCAATTATTTTTTTTATTCAACCCTCTGCTAGCAAAGAGGCAAAAACAAGCTATTGTGTACGTTTACCCGTAATGCCGTCCATTATAATGTGCATTCCTAAATTGCCCTTGATGGCACGGTGTAAAGGTTTGCAGATGCAGGATTATGACATGATGTAGCCATTCTGCCAGTCATAAGGAAATTGTGTGCAATGTCTACACATTTCATTGATATCTACGGAGTGCTGCTCCTCCAGGTGCTTGGGCATTCGATAGTTTCACTTATACGTGCTGAGAATTGCACCTGTCACATATAGCAATTGCAACTATTTCCTTTGTACATTTTCACTCCCTCTCTACCCACCGGCCTGTGCTTCCTCTTATCCTCCTTGATAGGTCCCTCCACTTGTTGGAGCTTTTCTGATGGATATCATTCTACAGGTAAAATCAGGGTAAAGCTTATCTGAATTTGATGCCAGGTGCATCTAGTGTCATCTTAGTAGGTAGCAGAACCTGGTCACTCTCAGGGTTAGTAACCCATTCTATTCCACCATACTTGTTTGGTAATTGAAAACATTTTTTTTTCTTTTTTGCCGGACAGATGGACATTACATTGTTCAAGTGAAGCCATTTTGTGGGAATGCAACACTGGTATGCAGATTAGTCGCAATCTCCCTTTCATTTTTTTAACCAATTGATTTTGTTCCCTGTGTGGAGCATACTAGAAGATGCTGGAAATGCCTACTTAATTCTGATGGTCAAGAAAACATGGCTAGCCAAGTTATTTCCATTCATACAGACCTTCGTAGATTTATGACATTAATTGTCCTAGAAAAATGGGAGGGCTTGGTGTATTCCCGAAAGTTATTGGAAGGTTTGGTTTAAATTAATTTTAATGATTTACGCAATTTCTCAGAAAGAAGTCTCCGATTAGGGAGTCCGCCCTGTGCCATTTTGTTTAACCCTTGCTTGCAAAATCTAAAATATGCTGGGAGTGAACTTGAATTTGCTTATGCGCCCTGTTGTAGAGAAAGTTGACCTACTATCGAATGAATGCCACAAAGGAGTAACCAACATTATTAAAGCAAATTCAAAATGTCACCACATCTCTGAATAGCAGAACAGTGTTCAACCAAATGGGGAGACCAACTCATTTGACTTTGAAAAGTATTTATAGATGCACATCTTAATATATAAAAGAAACGCTTATAAAATTATGGATAAACAGTCAACCTCTATAGATGCGTATGTGTACGTTGTGTTGGTGTTGCTTGGACAGCTTGAAGCCAGTAATATAATTCTTAAATCTGTTACTTGCACTCCTTGTGACTGAAATCATTTTATTTTGTCCATTTTGCTAAATGCCAAAACCCAGATGGCCATAGTATATATATATTTTTTTCATGCAGATTTAAGGGCACTCTCATGTAACCACATATCATGAGCCCACATGTCTAAAAAGTTGCATGATTATTGGTCTCGTTTTCTGCACGTTTTGATATCATGTCACAGAAACGTAGCATCACATTTTTAAAGGAAACTAGAGAATTTACCAAAGCCAACTATTGTCAACTTCTTTTTGCAGAATGCATTTTCGCTTCCCAAATTTAAGTGGGTTTGAGAGAATATATCATTTGAAGTGTTTCATTAAACTTTTGCATAATTATGAATTCTCCAATTTCCCTTTTTTGAAAGCTAGTGTTTGATGGATAACGAAAATATTTCTCATACTAAATTTCTCTTTGGAAAAGTATCACACAAAATTGAGGAATAATTTAATTTCCCAAAACGTTAAAACTCAAAATCCTAGTTACTTACCTCACTGACTTGACAAGGGTTTGACACTAAATATGCACCCAGGTAATGCAAACCGTTACTGCTTTCATCTTCTGACCTGGAATCTTCCTTCAAGTCATGTCGTTTTTGCCCCGTAAACCCTCTCCTCTTCAGGTTTTTGTGTAAAGACCACCATTTGCTGTATGCCATGCTCATGATATGGTAAGGATTTTCATATTTAACCTCTTCAGAGACCTTTCTTTAAACTAGATCGATGCAAAGAATTATAAGAAAAACAGACTATTGCTCACCATAATGAACATTGTCGTCACTTTTCTTATGCATATAGTTTTGTTTTATGCTGTACAAATTGAACATTTTTCTTTTTAAATGTGTTTTACAGGGTTGTCTGTAAATCTAGCTTGTGGGTGATGCTTGACCCCAAATGAGTATATATATTAGTCCATGTAGTCACCATAAGCTAAATGTCGAATAAGCACTTGCAAGATGAGTGATTCCTTATCTGTGCTTGTCATATTGAATAGGCTATGCATCAGAATGATACGTAAAAGTGGGTGTGATACATTTTCCCCTCTGGGAGCCTACAAGCCTTTCAGAGAGAGGTTCCAGTTTCTGCTTGCTGTTGTAACTTTACTACTTTGTCACTTAACAAAAGGAGAGGGGGTTGCGGTGCACAGCGTGAGTATTCAAAAAATCTCCAATTAGCAATAATCTAAGTCTCTCCCTGGCTGTCTGGTCTGCCATTAAATGAAAGAAGCAAAACTTAAGTACACCCGTAAGTGTAGTGCTGTTTTGTCAGCACAACCTTAGTGAAAATGCATTCCTTGATTGAGTGACAAGCAGCAGTTAATGCAAAGAAAAAGCAAACCGATTAGGTTTTTGATAACGAACATCCCAAATGCTATTGTATTTTGTTTACCACCATAGTTTTTAATTCATATTAAATTCCTTTGAATAAAGTTCTGATTTTTGAGACTACAATTCAGTGGTCTTAGCGTGAGACCATACTCCTATTTATATAATGTTCAACATCAAACAACCTGCAAGAAAACACTTTGTGAAGTCACTGGTCCATAGCAGTGTCACTACTTTAAAATTCAGGTACATTTTGAATCGATCTCTTTAAGCCATCCTATCCCAAAAATAACATTTTTCAGCTGCAGCTTCACTTTTTAAAATCTCTCCTAAACCATTCAGTGTGGGATAAAATGTTGCCTTTCTGTCAAACACAGAAGCAATGGCTTTGACAAATTCTGTTTCTTGGTTGCTATAACATCATTTGTTTTTGGTGTTTGCATGTACAGTTCCTTGTTGATCGTTTGTACATGTCCTTTTGACTAGACATTGTAACAATGAGTGGTGTAATGAAGAGGAGTGTCAGTCGGCATGCATAGACATTATATTTTGCAGCACAATAGTTCAACAAACCTAAAATAAGTGACGTGTGAAAACTTGAATATTTTTTGGGTTCAAATCATTTTTGCAATTAATGGATTTGCAGTTTTTTTAATAATATTTTTTTATACATTTTTTCCCCATGGTTGAGAATCTTAATTATACTGAAATTGAAGTCTTCATCATTTCATTTTTTTCACCCAATATGTTTGATTAAAGGTTTATTTGAAGGTAATTGCTTGTACTTCATTTTGTGTCAGTATTGCATATATGCTTCCTCAAGGAATTATTAAAAGGTAGAAAAGATTATCTATTGGACCACTGTTTTCGACACTGTTCAAGGTTTGTATGAGGAGATGAAGTTAAAGAATGTTGCGTCATCCTGACTAATCTCAGTGACTGCAAGTTTGCCTAGTGAGTGCCGGCCTCATGTCACTTGCGTCTGTGAAATTGAGGTGACATTGAGTGGAGGATAGAGGTTCAAAGTTACAATAATCCTAGCTGAAGTGACTGTGATCAAGAATTTCCTTGATGGTTCTGATCTCTTAAAACAATTGAGAGAAAACAAGTACGTTGATGTGTGAAGTATCATGGGTACATGTAGAGTATGGATAGTGTTACAGGTATGCCCCTTTTTTTGAATTTGAAAAAACAATAGGTAATACTTTGGACCAAACACTAGATGGCAGCCTATGTGAATCATGACATTCTAAGCAGATATAAGCTACAGAAAGATGATTACTGGTAAGCAATATATATTATCTGGGACCTGTTATATGAACACTCATTAATTCTACACACATTCCAGGCACTATTCCTCTATCTCCCTGCTCTGAGCTCCCATAACACTCCTATAGTGAGAGGAGAATGGGGTCCTGAGCCTGGTTGAAATTGAGCGAAACACCCTCTTTGGGCAACACCCAGACTTGGCGGGACCGCAAAATGCCATGGGGCTGAATATTGTGGCAACACTCCTAGCTGGCCTTGGATGTAGTCCCCTTGTGGGTGATGGTCAGCCCGACTGATGCCCGTTGGGATCTGCCATCCTGCTTGTGCGGCTGGTTCCTGGTGGTGGTGGCGTGACTCAAGCTGTTTTATAGAATGATGGCTTGCGGGCGGTGTGGTAGACAGACTGCACAGCACCGGGTGGCATTGGGCGGAAGGTGCCCTGTTTAGTTGTGGATCCTGTGGTCTGCTGCCATTTACTGGGAGCGGCTGGTGGTGCTGGTTGGGGCCCACTTTCCTCTGCAGTGAGGGCTTTGACTCTCTGTGATCCCTGAGCTGCAAGAAGTTGTTTGTGGAAGAGGACCGAAGTGCAGGTGAGCCTTGTTGCTTCAATATGAGGCTTTCCAATAGTTCTGAGTGGATTATTCCAGCAATCATTTATTAGTGCATGGTCACAGTCTGGACCATGTCCCCGAACAGATTCGGAGCTATAGGCAAGCATGATCAAAGCAAGCGCTTCTTTGTGGTGGGGGTGGATTTGGAGACCACGGAGGCACCTGATATTAAAGAGATGTTTTTGCAACTACAGGCTGGCATCAGCACTCTGGACTCCAATATTGGTTTGCTTTCCTGTGAAAGAGATCCTATGAAAGTGTGCTGGGGTAAACATGGCGCAGAGTTAGATGCCTCAGAGCTGGCATGCACAACTTGTTTCGTTGAAGGGCTGAATGTACCACACATTTCCCAAACAGTGCAATATATTACCCATGAGAATGTGTGGGTGGAAGGCACATCGGTGCATGAATTTGAACTTTAAAAAATAGGGTTTATGGTATACTTTTTATTTTTCTAGTGTAACATGCTACGCGGCTTTTTAATGGCATCACCGCTTTGTTTTATTTGTATTCTGGACTGAAATGTTTCCAAATAGGAGTGAAACTGCACTTATGATACACAAACTAGACCACAGAGGTTTCACACATGACCGACTTGGTGACTGCCTTTAGGCCAGGCAACACTTAATCATTAAACTCATGTGACTTTGAGGGCTATACATGATGTGCTGAAGGACTGTGTTTTGTGCACCACTGCCTCAGGGAAGGGCATCAACGATGGAGGACTGAGTGCCATGATTTCAGGCGACCTACAAACTATCCAGAAAGCCCTGAAAAGCCTGTCAAAGGAGCAATATGACTTAGGATGCAGAGCCTATAGGAACAATATTAGGATTACATGGGTGGCAGAAACAAACAATATAGGAGCCATGGAACTCTTTGTGGTATAACTTTTGAAGGCGCCACTGGCCCAGAGTCGGTTCTCATCCTACTTTCTGGTTGAAAGGACATCCAGGATTCGGGGCAGGAGACCTGCGTCATTAGCCACCCGAGACCTTTTATTGAGCACCTACTGAAATATTGGCACTGTGATTCTGGACCGGATAAAGAGCAGCTACAATTTCAAGGACATGTGATCCACATATTTCATATTTTTTGGACTAGGTCCAGGGATCAAGGAAAACGTTTAGTGGTATTAAGAGGGCAAGAACAAAAAATATTCTCTGACGTTCCAGACTAAGTTGAGTTGAACACTGTGGGAAAACCAATTTGTTCACTTCTCCGAAGGCTGCAAGAGAATTTGTGGAGTTCTTCCCCTCTCCCGGCCTTCAATTTCCCCCAGCTGCCCTGGTGGGGGCAGCGCCTTCCTGCCTTCAGACCCTTGAAAGAGTACTCACAGGGTCCATTGCTGATAGTGCTAAAGATGTATGGCAATCTGGGAAATGTGATATTTAATTAAATCTCCTTCCTTTTGATCATGTTATGTTGGTGCTTCATGGGGTGTGTGGCAGACCTGAACTGCCCTCATAGTGTAGTACACATGGTTGGTTCAATGTGCTGGAAGGTGTTTGTTCACTGACCATTGGGGGTTGTCAGTGCGGGTGGGGTGCAAGGGTTTTATAATAAAAAATGTATGCTTCACCTGTCCTTTTTGTTTTGGTATTTTTGACAACTTGCTGTAATTGCCTGTTTGTATTCAATTTAGAGGTCTGGTTCTATTTGCAATGGAACCTCCACTGGGTTCATGACCGCAAAGACCTATTAGAATTACTACTGCATTATATAATGCATCTTTTGATTGGGATGAGTGTGCAGTGGATGGGTGTGATTAAGTTGATGTACTGTTATGTCAAGTGTGAATCACCTGCTCTTCCCCCCCCACCTCCAGGCTAGCAATATTTAGCTTGACATGCCAGGCATTGTGTGAATATTGTGTTCCTGCAGGAAACTCCTCTGCATACTGTTTAGCTAAAAATGGGGCTGTCAGATATTTTTTCCTCACTCTCCAGCTATGCTAGAAGTGTTAGTATATTTATACACGAGTCATTGGGTTTTGGGCTTATTAAATCTGCTAAAGATCCTGATGGCAGAATGCTGATAGTAACTGGGTCCTGTACTGTTGTCCTCTTTCTCTGATTGTTACTCTTCCAACACAGACTCGCTGAAGTACTATGCACGGGTTGCACAACAGCTACTAAGATTCAAGGATAATGTAATAATGTGGGGCAGATTACAACGCAGTTCTAAATATATATTTAGATTTCTGATGCTTGTTAATCTGCTTAGAATCACATGCTGTGCATATAGTCCGACATCCAGTGGTCACCGCGGAGTATTGCATCTTGTCTTTCGAGAATCGAAAGGGGACGTCGACATGGGCGTGCCCGTAACACTATCCTGAACGGGTGTGTGTGTATGTGTGTATGTATATGTGTATGTGTATGTATATATATATATATATATATATATATATATATATTTCTGAGGCTTGTGGAATCTGCTTAGATCGAAACTCGAAAATGGGCGTCGACACAGGGCGTGCCGGTAATACTATCCCTAGTGTCACGTCCACTATACCCAAGATCCCTCACGCGTCTAGGATCCTCAGATTGTTTTTTTCCGCCATACTGGTCGGAAGCATTTTGCGGAGTCCCCTGGCCTTAGCCATACTTTTGCTAAAATATTGATTTATCGACATCCTTCCCCATCCCAACGTCGAACTTTGACACTCGATGCCGGCTGGAGAAGAAATCGACCGTCGGCTGCTGCACGACTGATTTGGGCCTTGGAAGGCCTCTGCCCTGCAAGTAGGGAGAGTGGGGGGTTGGACATACTCTACACTCTTGGTGTATAGGCACACCTTATACATTTCCTACACTTAACATCCCGCTGCCTCAAGGTGCGTATGGAGGGTACCCCTTTTCAATTCTGCCCCAAGTGCAATCGCAAATACCCTTGGGTCGACAGGCACGCCACGTGCAATCTCTGCTTGCCGAGGGAGCACCCCGAAGCGAACTGCAGAGCGTGTAGTAGGTTTAAACCTAAGACACTTAAGGACCGTTCGACGAAGCGTTGGGCCCACCCCGCCAGGCAGGTGGCCATGGCAGCGGAGGGTGCCTTCAGCGATGGCAGCGACGCCGTTCTTTCGGACGGCGAGGGCATTACGGCGTTGAAAAACAGCCGAGCGCAGGTCCCCGACCTCGGAAGGTTGTCCGATTGGGTGGCTATGGGGAAGACCCCAGGCGCTTCACACACCGCCCACACTAAACACACGAAGTCCAACCGAGACTCGACGACGTCGAGTGCTCGGAAAGAGGCACAAACAGAACGGTCCGAATCGGTGTCCTCTGGGCGTTCGAGAACGAGATCGCCGCATGACTCCAGGCAATCATCCACTCTTGCCAAGAGTGCCTCGCTCTCTAGGCTAACGGAAGTTCGATCGTCGGAAGACGAAGACGACTTCCACCCCCAGGCCGCACTCCAGGAGTCGGAGCCCGCAGACAAGATCAGCACGGCCCCACGTTCGAAGGACAGGGACTCTACCCCCGATCCTCGACGCCAGGCGTCGAAAACCTCCGGAGCCACAAAGGGACAGGGAAAACACTTTTCCACTCACGGGGAGGGGGGAAAACAGCAGAAGCAGCAGCCTCTGCACTCTTCCACACCTGTAAAACACTCCACTCCTCCTAAACAGGCAGACAAGACCAGGTCTGCTGATATTTCAAAGAGCAAATCTACTCAAGATAAATCTCCAAAACTTTCTGAGCGAGTCATTCCCAGATCCAAAAAATGGTCCAGTGATGACATAGATAGGGTCATGTCAAGGATGTCTTCCTTGGCAGACTTTTACGATAAAAATCCAGACCATTTCCTTTCATATGATCCACAAGGGGCTACACCCTCAGGCTCTAATGATCCTATCCCCCCCGAGTAAGAACCCCCGGTTTGAGACACTGATGAGGTCTACAAACCCCTTCGAGGTACAACCATACTCACGATCATACTCACTATATCAAGGAGAGACTTCCTTTGGTGAGGACCAAGATTTTGGCATGGTAGAAGAGCAAACCGGGACGGGCTACTATGGGGACGATGAGGACCAAGAAGAGGAGGAGGAAGACCCCGAAACCTACAGAGTAGATTCCCCAGTAGAAAAGGAAGCCCCGGTTACCGACTCCCCTGTCGATAACCAACCCACATTTCCATATTGCCACCCATGAGGCCTGTTGCCCAGACCATCCCTATCCTCAAGTGTATTCAGCGAAGAATAGACCCGTCCCTGGTGAACCCGAACCTCACCTGAGCAGTCAATCCCAGAGTTGAAAAACTTTTCAGGGCAGCCCAGTCTGACCCTCTCTATATAAGAGGACATCTGAAGCCAGACTCCCTAGTTGTCACTAACATTCGTAAGAGGGCTGGAACACCCTTGTCATCGTCCGAAGCTCCTCCAGACAAGGAGAGCAAGAAACTATATGGTTTCGGCAGGAAAGTAGCCTCAACGTCCGCCTATCAGGCAAGGATTGCAAACTCCACCACCCTGTTGGCCAGTTACAACTGCCATCAGTGGGAAGAAGTCGCGGCACTCATAGCCTCTGCTCCGGAACCCTTAAAGGGCCAGTTAGCTCGGATCTCCGCAGAGGGTAGAGCCGTGTCTGGTTGCATTTTAAAAGCAACCTTTGACGCCGCGGACAACGCAGGCCGATTGATAGCAGAAGGTACTGTTATCAAGAGACATGCGTGGTTACGGCAGTCTGGTTTTAAGGCAGAAACCCAGGCATCATTGTTGGACAAACCGGTGGAAACCGATCTGTTTGGTAAGGCGGTCGAAGACTCACTGAAGAATGCCAAGGACGAATACAAAACACTCAAGTCCCTTGGCCAGTTAACCAATAAACCCCCTAACCAGAGAGGGAATAATAATTTTCGTCGCCACGTGGCCAAAATTCCCAGAGAGGATCTAACTATTCGCAGGGGCAGGGTACACAGTGGAACAACAGCCAACAGTCTACCCAGGGTTACGGCAGGGGTAATGGGAGAGGGCGTGGTAAAGGCAGAGGAAGCCCCAGCAAGGGAGGCGGCACGCCTCCACCAAAGCAGTGACGCTCAGTTCAGGGTCCCTTCTCATGCAACCCCAGTAGGGGGACGCATTTCCAACTTCACCCAGGCTTGGGAAGGGATCACATCAGACAGATGGGTGCTGTCAACAGTATCCACAGGGTACTGTATAGAACTACTGCAGCGTCCCCGGAACCATCCTCCACGACAAAGTGTACACTCTTTAGAACATCAGAAGATTCTCCTCGAGGAGATCGCCATTCTGCTAGAAAAGGACGCGATAGAACTCGTCCCGGGACACCAGGTAAACAAGGGTATTTATTCAACTTACTTCCTTGTGCCAAAGAAAGATTTGACAATGCGCCCAGTATTGGACTTACGGCCTGCCAACAAGTATGTGAAGCCCCAAAAGTTTCGTATGACTACGCTACAAGAGGTAATCCCCCTCCTAAAAAAGGGGGATTACATGGCAACCTTGGATATGAAAGATGCCTATTTTCATATTTCCATGTTCCCAGCGCACAGAAGGTACTTGCGCTTCAAGGTGGATTGTCGGCACTACCAATTCAAGGTACTGCCCTTCGGGATAGCTTCGGCACCAAGGGTATTCACCAAGGTACTGGCGGCGGTGGCTGCACACCTACGCAGGGAGGCAATCCCGGTGTACCCTTATATGGACGACTGGCTCATAACGGGGGAAACCCCAGTAATTTGCAGGACAAACATTCAAAGGACTATCGACCTCCTCCTCGAATTAGGCTTCTCAATCAACGAGAAAAAGTCAAGCCTGGTGCCAAGCACCTCCAAACAGTTCCTAGGAGCAATCCTAGATACTCAAGAGGGGTTGACCTTTCCTTCAGAGGAAAGAATTCGGAATATACTACTGCAAATTCCGCAATATCAGTCCGGTCACCAAATAACGGTACGCAAAGCAATGCGTTTACTGGGCATGATGGCGTCATGTATTTACCTGGTCCCCCACGCGCGCCTGCGCATGCGTCCCATGCAGGATTGGTTGGCGAAACAGTGGTCTCAGGCAAGTGGTCAGTGGGACGATCTAGTGGTTGTTTCGCCAACACTAGTACAAAGCCTTCACTGGTGGACAAGAGAGAATCTTGCACAGGGAAAACCCTTTTACGATCCTGAAGTACAGGCAGTAGTCACTACCGATGCATGTCTGACGGGGTGGGGAGCTCACCATCTCCACCACACAGCTCAGGGTCTCTGGTCTCCCTCAGTGGCCAAGAACCACATCAACCTGCTAGAGCTTCTGGCAGTATTCAGAGCGCTTCAAGCATTCGAGCCCCACGTACTAAACCTGTCAGTGCAAATCCGGACGGACAGCACAACAGCCATGTTCTACCTGAACAAGCAAGGAGGGACTCGTTCGCCAAATCTGTCCAAGCTTGCCCAGAAAATATGGATATGGGCACTCAGACGGAACATCTTCCTGTCATCACAACATGTTCCAGGGGAGCTCAATTCCCTAGCGGATGCTCTGAGCAGAGACTCCCTCCCAGAGGAACACGAATGGGTTCTACACAGAGGGGTCATAGAAAATATCTTCTCCCAGTGGGGTTTCCCCACTATAGACTTATTCGCCACAAGCGAAAACAGACCATGCCCAGGATTTGCATCCAGGTTCCCCCAACCAGACTCCCAGGGGAACACCCTGTGGATGAACTGGTCAGGGATGTTTGCGTACGCTTTTCCACCAACTCCTCTCATCGGGAAGGTGGTGAACAAGATGAACAGAGTCGATGACGCTCGTCCTAGTTGCTCCCATGTGGGCAAGACAACCGTGGTTCCCACACCTACGCAGGATGGCGGTGTGCGAGCCCATCAAAATTCCAGCCTGGTACAACCTACTGTCCCAGCACCAAGGTCAAACAGTGCATCAGCAACCCAACTCAATGAACCTGGCAGCATGGCTCCTGAGGTCATAGAGTTTAGACATCTCAATTTACCACAGAGGTGTATGGACATCCTAAAGGAATCTAGGAAACCAAACACAAGGCACTGTTACTTTGACAAGTGGAAGAGATTCGCTATCTGGTGCCAGAGTAGACAAATCAACCCAGTTGATTGCACTCCTTCCACTATTGTTGCATACATGCTCCACCTGCTAGACGCAGGATTGGTTTTTAACTCACTGAAAGTACACCTGGCAGCCCTGTTGGCATACACCACTTCCCATAACAAGGTCTCGTGGTGGAAAGTACCAGTAGTTAAAGCCTTCATGGAAGGAGTAAAGAGACTTCACCCTCCTATTTCAAACCCACCACCAGGGTGGGACCTTAATGTGGTGCTATCTAAGCTCATGGGACCCCCTTTCGAGCCCATGCATAAAAGCAGTCTCAAACACCTGACTTATAAAACGGCCTTCCTAGAAGCTATTACCTCTATATGAAGGGTCAGTGAAATTCAGGCTCTGTCAGTGCAGGATCCCTTCTTTACGGTCCATAAAGACAAACTGGTTTTACGCACACACCCTAGGTTCTCACCTAAGTTTATATCTAAATTCCACGTAAACCAGTCCATTGAGCTTCGGGCTTTCTTCCAGGACCCTCAAAGCTCGGCTGAGGTGAAACTACACACCCTAGATGTGCGTAGGGCGGTCCTCTACTATGTAAATAAAACCAGACCGCTAAGGAAAACAGATCAACTGTTTGTCTCCGTAGCTACAGGCAGAGAGGGGGATCGCGTCTCTAAAGGTGCCATCTCGAAGTGGATTATTAACTGTATCCAGCTGTGTTACTCACTCTCTGAAAGAACTCTGCCTTTCACGACAAGAGCCCACTCTACTAGAGGCATTGGGGCCACTCTGGCTTTCATTGCAAATGTACCCCTTGACACCATTTGCAAAGCAGCTACTTGGAGCTCTATTCACACTTTTACTCGGCATTACTGCATTGACACCCATTCCAAGGCAGATAGACAAGTGGGACAAGCGGTTCTAAGACACTTATTTGGTCATGACCCTTCTCGCATCCCACCTCCTTCAGGTACTGCTCGCTAATCTAAGCACAGCATGTGATCTAAGCAGATTCCACAAGCCTCAGAAGGGATACATTACTCACCGTAATCGTATTTCTGATGCTTGTATCTGCTTAGATTCACAGGCGACCCACCCTTCCTCCCCTCTGAGAGAAGGCGCATGGTTGCTTGTAGTCTTATCTTTCTATCTATCTGCTTGGATTATCTGTACTCGCGCTACTCCTCATGCTACCTCATGTCAGAAAAAATACAATCTGAGGATCCTAGACGCGTGAGGGATCTTGGGTACAGTGGACGTCACACTAGGGATAGTATTACTGGCACGCCCTGTGTCGACGCCCATTTTCGAGTTTCGAAAAACAAACTAATACTCTGCAGCTTCCACTAGATGTCGGCCTATGCACAGCATGTGAATCTAAGCAGATACAAGCATCAGAAATACGATTACGGTGAGTAATGTATCCCATATATATACATATACACCCTACCGTCCCTTCCATCGATGGCTGTTCCAGTTCTCCGCCGAAGACGGTCCACTGATCTTCGACGGACAGTGTTCCGGTCGGCGTTGCCGACCACGTGTCTGAACCTTTTGGCTGGCCTGCATAGTAGGGAAAGTGGGGTCGGGGTGGACATTTAATTTCTTTGAGAATGCCTTTGCCTTTCCCTTTCCTCTCTTTGTTCCCTGGGTCTCTTCGTCACCGTTTATGTCCTCCGCTATGGAGAGGACTCCATTTAGGTTTTGTCCTGTTTGCAGGGACAAATTCCCTTGGAAAGATAAACACAGCAAATGTAACCAGTGTTCACCCTTTAATCATGATGTTTGTGCGGCTTGCAAGCTCCTGTGCCCGGAAACTTTAAAGGAAACTAAAGGAGCGCTGTGTTAAGCGGTGAGCAGCCTACGGAATGTTGCAGGCAGAGTCTGGTTCTCCCGCTGCCACAACCGCCGATTGTGAAGAGGGGCTGAGTGACGAACAAGCCTCCGATTCGGAGGCGATTGACCTCTCGGCAGACCATTCTCGCTACGCGTCGTCTGTCCCCGGCCCCGCTAGGCAAGACTCAGGTCCTGCTATGGGGAATTTACACCCCAGCGACCTAGACGCACATGTTACACACGCCAACACACAACCCCAGGGATGTCTTCGATGAAACAGTTGAAGCGGTCCATAGTGCCAACGGGCACACCAAAAACTTTGGCCTTGCCCACTGACCTTCAAGGTCGGCTACCCTCCCTGCAACTGCAGGTGCGTCTTGGTCCTCTGAAATTAAGGGCACTGCCACCAATATCCACCCACCCATCGAGACGCATTGGAAGAAAGCATCCACGGCCGAAAAGGCCCCGGTTCTGCCAAAAGTAGTCGCGCAACCAGAGGCCCGGACATCAGAACTTTCCGATTCTGAGGTGATTACTGAGAGTATCGCCAGGATCATTTCGGCAGATTCTCAGAAACAGAAACCCGGATTCATCAAAGCCCAAGGACAAGCACAAGGATTCACTGAGATCCAAGGATAGGCCGAAGGATTTACCGGAGCCTAAATAAGGGCCCACAGACAAATAAAGGGATACGAGTCAACTGTCGGAACCCAGAGAAGACTTTTCAGAAGCTCCTGAAGGTATTTCTTCAGCGTTAAAGAGGAAATCTCGACATTTGCAAACAGATGATCCACTAGAAGATCCATTTCCACCCCTGGATCGCTCTGGTTCATCGGTTTGGACCAGAGAAAAATTTGAAGGATCTTTGGACAGGCTAGAGAGGTTTGTGGAACTCTCAGAAGTCCACACCCAAGGGGTCTAGGGAGGAAATTCCCCCTCTTCCTGTGGCTAAACTGCAGAGGGTCTTTGACCCTACTCTAGATGAGGAAGAAGAGGAGTATATTTATGACCTCACTGAGGAGGAGGCACAAAATGAAGATGCCTTTATCGGCTCTGAGGAGGTTCATGGAGTCCCCACTGAGGGTTGGGGAGTGGACCCATATTCCATTGATCCTCGCCCTTGGCAGTCACCTACTCCAACACTGTAACCTGATGCCTTGTGCTTGGACTCCCCTCCATCCACCCCCACTCGACAGGCCTCCGCCGGTGGACCATCAAATGGCTTTCAACGCCATATTGAGGAAAGCAGCGGAACACTTCAACATTGCTACTCAAGAAGCTGTTCCAGAGTCTGATTTTGTGGAAGACATTTTGAACGAAAAACCACCTGCCAGCCAAGCTATTCCTCTACTAAATTCAATTAAGAAGAGATTGGCCCCTTCTTTATTAACACCTGCATTTACTAGAGCAGTGAATCCGAGGGTAGAGAAACGTTTCCGACCCTCCCCCCTCCAACCCTCTCTACATCTGGGGTAATTCTACTCCTGATTCACTGGTTGTTACAACTACCAGGAAAACAGTAGGGGTTCCCCTATCTACTGGGAAGGCACCCACTGACAAGGAATATGGAAAAGGATCACTGCGGCAGCGGCTTACTCCACTTGCATCGCAAACAATACCATGTTCTTGGCCCGCTATGCAGATGTGCAATGGGCCAAGCTAAAGGAGGGCCTTTAAGAAGTCCCGGAGCCACTGCGTACCAGTCTGCTCTCAACAGTGGCAGAGGGCAGGCAAGTTAACCAAAGTATGCTAAAAAATACTTTGGATGCAGCAGAGACATCAGGAAGATCTTTGGCTCAAGGTACCCTCCTGAAAAGGCACGCATGGCTTAGGAACTCTGGGTTCAAGCCAGAAACGCAAACTTCACTTATAAATAAACCAGTGGAGGGGATTCATTTATTTGGGAAAGCATTGGATGAAGCCCTCGAAACTCCAAAAAAGCAGCATGACACTTTTAAGACTCTGGATCAGATCCCCCAGAGACCTTCTCAAAGAAGGGGAAGCAGGAATAGACATTCCTTTCGTGGGCAACGGTTTCCTCAAAATCAATACAGCTCGGAGAATAACTGGTCCTCTTCCTTTGCCCCCTCCTTGGCTAATCTCTACGTTGCACATTTTGAAGAGAAATACATATACCATGTCACCAACCCATTTCTGCCTAAGATCGCAGTATGTACTCGGTATATTGACGATATTTTTACCATCTTCACAGGTTATTTAACCGCCCTCAACGAATTCATGGTGTGGCTGAACTCTAGAAATAGATACTTGAAATTTACCTATAATGCCACTAAACACAGAACTCAATTTCTGGATGTCGAGATACGTACAGAAGCAGGTAGTCTGAGCACAACGGTATTCAGAAAACCCACAGACCGTAACTCACTCCTTAAGTATTCAAGTTTCATCCAAAAACTCTGTGACAATTTGCCTTTTTGTCAATTTTTACGGTATAGCAGAAACTGCTCGAGTCTGCAGGAATATGATATCCAATCACAAATACTCAAGGAACGTCTACTCGAGAGAGGATATCCGAGTAAGATAATCAGACAAGCAAGAAAACGTGCCAGGAATTTCCGACGAGATGTCACCTTGCAACAGAAAACAAGACCAGAAGGACAGAAAACCATCACTGCAGTTTTGGGATATTCCACAAAAACCAATATGATCAAAAGGGAAATCCTGAAACTCTGGCCGATCCTGAATGTAGGGGCCGTCAATCTCCCACCTCCGAGGTTTGCAATAAGTGAAAGGAAGAATATTCGAGACACCCTAGTTCGCTCTTACCGAGAGCTGAGTGACAGCATGCAACAAACCACACTATGGGACACCATGCCCGCAGTTGCACACTCCCCCCTGTGGGCACTGCAATGTGTGTAACCTTACCACACGTACAAAAACTTTGAATCTAGTTTTACATACAGTATGGAGACAAAACTTAACAAATTGCAACATGGCAAATGTTATATACATGATCAAATGGCCCTGTAATCTTACCTATATAGGGATGACCAGTAAAAAAACATATACAAGAACATATGTCATGTATAAAGACCAAACGAGAGAATGCCCCTTTAGTTGCACACTTCTTACAAGAAAAACACACAACACAGGATATAAGATGGAATATTGTGGAAAGGGTAAAATGCCCTAGGAGAGGTGGAAATGTTGCTAGCATGTTGCTGAAATGTGAACAAAATTGGATTTTCCGCCTTAAAACTGACCGCCGAAGCCTTAATGAGCCTATTCCTTGGCAGGCCCTGTCGGTCATAGAATAAGATCTCCCACCATGCCTCATATACAAGATGCATTTTTCTTGTGTGTATTCCATCCTAATACATGGGGCCAATATATAATATCTATTAGAGGCCACCGACACATGAGATAATATGCACAAAGCAATTCATAATCCAATTTGAAAATCGACATAGCAAGTAACTTTACCACTGTATGGGCTTTCCAAACGCCCTCAGATGCATGCATAGTTACATTACATTACTTTAAAATATTCACTGTATAGATGCCTTCCCCACTAACATTTTCATGCGGAATTTGCACTATACATTGATGTTAGCCTTTTAGAATCGCATCATCTTTGTGGCTCTTTTGTGGATCGGCTCTATTTGCCTGACCTGCCTGGTTCACTCTGGACTCTTGAGGTGGAATAAATCAGAACAGCATTTCCCCTTCTGGGAGAGCGCCAGCCCGCACGTCACACGTAACACGTGACTGTTACACGTGTTACGCTGGGGACAGCTGCTGATGCATAACCGAAAGCCAGACACATGTACAAATGGCTCCTGACACTGTGAGGGACTGTTTCATCTTTACAACCAAGTAACTCGCTGCAGCACCAACTAAACGAGTGCCCAGCTTTTGTCCTCTTGGGTGCATGCCCCCCAACCCCTGTCTGTCTCTTGTGGCTTCCAGAAAAACAAATAGCTGGCTTTCCAACATGCCAACTATAGAATAGCCACAAAATAAAAAGTATATGGCCACACACATTGGTAGCAGGTGCGTTGGCCCGTACAATGTAATTTATTGATATACTAACCCACTACTGCAGGAGGATTAGAACAGGACCAACACGGGACCGTGATGTTAAACGTTTTTATCACTGTGCTTGACCTCATATGTAGACCTCCCTCCAAGGAGACTAGAGACACACGCCACTACATATAGATCTAGTCGGGCACCTTGTTATCTTGGATACACAATTATGATTTAAGATTGAGGGGATTTACATCTACCCATTCCATCCCCACAGTGATACTACCTGTTGTTTTTACAGTAACCATGCCATGAGGTTGTCGCTGAACACACATGGACAACAGTCCGGTTTTTCACCATATTTTGTCATCTAACTTGACGTACAACACATGGAAGGTCAGTACATTATCACATCTGTTATACTTGTGACACGTCTGTTTACATATTAGATTGAAGAAGAACCCCAACTTCCCTGTATATGGCAATAAGAAGCAGGGTGAAGTATATATACACCCTGTGGCAAGACTGGTGATCCATTGTTTGAAATTACCAGTGTTTTTTAGAAGACTGTCCTGAAGAAAGTGGTCATACTGACGTTTAAACCACTGAAACCGGTAGACGGGGGTAGTGACATGGTGGAGGCTAAAAACAAACCTACCTGCACCCTGAACAACCCTTGTTTTTTAACTTTCCCACACTCTGTCTAGTACCAAGTATTTTTTAGACGGATGTTGTGGGTTGTTATTTGTTTGTCTTTGCTCAAAATGCTCACCCAGATAGGTGGTCCCAATTACATTTCTTCCCTGGCATGCTTTCTGTGTTCTGAGCCATGAGTTCATAACCGAGCTACCCTAGGACCATTCAGCCGTTCTATGGGATATTAAATCATTATGTACCCGAAGTAGAAGGCTGACTTTTTTGCCTTAGGTGTTAACCTTTTTAACACTCTTCCACCTATATGGATACCAGTGACCTGGGACAGACTGGGGTATAACAATTTTCGGATTGTTATTTTTCTTCAAAAATGATTTCTCTTTATCTTCTTTTCCTGTCCCTTTTAGATAAGCGGTCCATCAGTGCTTTCTAGGGAATCCTCCCCCTTTGGGATTAGGTAGGGACAGTGAGCTATTCGATCTATCCTCCTGTCTTCGACATTGACCCCGTAACTCCTAGGCCACTGTGTTTCTGAGACCTTTTGGTATAGGGAAACTTCACTGCATTTTTACAAAATCACACACAGCTGTGTGTTGCCCTCCTTTTTGTGATAATACACCTACCTGTTAGGGCATCACCCTATATACTGTTTTTTCAGTGCCCCCTGCTTTGTGACTACCTCTTCCCAAGGAACCAGCAGCTACACCACCCCGTAACCCACAAGGGGGAAACAACGTGGTAAAGGAAGGGGCCGGAATTCTACTCCTCGCGGCTCCCCGACCTCAGGCCAGAAATGACCTGCAGATTAGTGGGTGCTAAAAACCATTGCCCATGGATACTGTATAGAATTCTGTCGGACCCCACAGTTCAGACCGCCACGAGCATGACGCCTGATGACAGAACGTCTGCGCATCCTGCTACAAGAAGTCGACGCCCTGCAGGAAAAGGGTGCCATAGAAGTCGTACCTCTTCTACAGGTAAATTAGGGTATTTATTCAGTGTACTTCCTTGTACCCAAAAAGGATCTCACCATCCGCCCTGTACTAGATTTCCACCCAGCAAACAAATTTGTTAAGCCCCAAAAGTTTTGTATGGCTGCTCTGCAAGAGGTAATTCCCCTACTCACACAGGGGGATTACATGGCAACATTGGACATGAAAGATGCATACTTTCATATTTCAATGTTGCCGGTGCACAGAAAAAACTGCAGATTCATGACAAGCACTATCAGTTCAAGGTACTACCCTTTGGCATAGCCTCTGCACCAAGGGTATTTACAAAGGCACTGGCAGTGGCAGCAGCACACCTGTGCAGGCAATCCATTCCAGTTTATCCTTACCTCGACGACTGGCTCATAACAGGGGACTCCTACGAAACATGTCTGTCAAATACCCAAAGAACTATAGATCTTTTATTCAGTCATTGGATTCTCCAACGAGAAGAAATCCAGCCTAGACCCCAGTCAGGTCAAGCTATTCCTAAGGGATCTAATTTGAACAAAGGATGACCTTGTCTTCCCCTCCAACGAGAGGGTCCAAAACATGCTGTTTCAAATCCCTCAATAATGTAGCCAGTCGAGAGGTGACGGTACGCAAGGCTATGCGGCTGTTGGGAAATTATGGCGTCATGCATTTATTTAGTTCCTCATGCGCGCTTACGCATGAGTCCAATGCAGGAGTGGCTCAACAGCCAGTGGTGTCAGGCCAGTGGACCAATGGGACGATCTAGTGGTTGTCTTGCCAGCCTTTGCTCTCTCGCTACGGTGGTTGTTGAGGGAGAACCTCTTGAAGGGGAAATCCTTCACCACCCCCGCACTACAGACGCATCTCTCACAGGGTGGGGAGCTCACCTGCTTCAACAGACAGCCCACAGAGATGGTCGTCGGGCATAGCATCCAACCACATAAACTTGTTGGAACTGTTAGCAGTATTCAAAGCACTGAAAGCTTTCCAGACACAACTGCAGGGAAAGACAGTCCTGATCCTCACAGACAGCACCACGGCCATGTACTATCTGAACAAGCAAGGGGGCACTCAATCTCCAGGGCTGTCCAAACTGTCCCAGAACATTTGGAAGTGGGCTCTCAAACACAACATGTTCCTGTTGTCACAACATGTTTCACGGGAACTCCATCTTCTGGCAGACGTACTCAGCAGAGATTTCCCACTACCCATGGAGTGCGAATGGCGATTACACAAAGACATTGTCTCCGTCTTCGCAGAATGGGGCTTCGCAGAGATTGACTTGTATGCAACTCTGGGGAACGCTCAATGTCAAGAGTACGCCTCCAGGTACCCCCAGAACCGTTCCAAGGGGAACAGGCTCAGGATAACATGGTCAGGGAAATGTGTTTACGCTTTTCACCCTGACTCCCCTACTCAACAAAATAGTGCACAATATGCAGCAGGAACCAGTCACAATGATATTGGTGGCCCTGCCTACCATGGTTCGCTCATTCGATGGATATGTCCCTATGTTCTCCAACGAAACTGCCTTGCCCGTACAACATGTTGTCGCAAGACAAAGGGGAGACACTTCACCCTTGCCCGCAGACACTGAACTTAGCTGCCTGGCTCCTGAGGTCATAGAGTTCGGGCATCTGCTACTCCCTCAGAGATGTATGGACATACTCAGAGAGGCAAGAAAACCTAACACACAATATTGCTATTCCAGTAAGTGGAAGCGTTTTGTCATCTGGTGCAACTCTAAGAGCATCAACGCCATTGACTGCTCTCCTACATAGATCATCTTGTAACCGACTCATTTACTTGATTCAGGCCTGGTCTTTAACTTTCTAAAAGTTCACTTAGCTGCTCTTTCAGCCTACACTACATCACAACAAAAGGTGTTCTGGTGGAAGATATCCGTTATTAAGCCTTTCGTGGAGGGAGTAAAGAGAATTCACCCTCCCATTTCTAACCCAGCTCCCGGATGGGACCTTAATGTGGTGTTGACTAGACATATGGGGTCTCCTTTCGAGCCCATGCATAAAGCAAGTCTCAAAAATCTCACCTACAAGACTGCCTTTTTAATAGCCATTACTTCCATTAGGAGAGTCAGTGAACTACAAGCGCTCTCTGTTCTAGACCCATTTGTTACAGTTTGGAGATAAGGTGATATTGCGCACTCACCCTAGGTTTGCGCCTAAATTCATTTCAAAGTTCCATGTGAACTAATCCATAGAACTACCAACGTTCTTTCAGAACCCCTCAAACACGGGGGGGAAAGAAGCCTGCACACACTGGATGTACGCAGAGCAGTCATGTTTTACATGGAAAGAACTCGACCACTAAGAAAGACAAATCCGTTTTTTGTTTCGGTGGCAGCAGGTAGAGGAGACCCTGTCTCCAAATTTATGATCTCTAGGTGGATTGTCAAATGCATCACACTCTGTTACACTCTTGCTAAGAGAGAACTGCCCTTCAGTCCTAGCGCGCATTCTACTCTAGTCACTGGGGCTTCCATAGCATTCATTTAAAATGTTCCCCTAGAGTTAATTTGCAAAGCGGCAACCTGGAGTTCTGTATACACCTTTACAAAACCCTATTTTCTAGACACTCATTCTAGGTCTGATTCTCAGGCGGGACATGCAGTACTAAGATATCTTTTCACTACTGTTCCTTCTCACAACCCAACTCCGGGTACTGGTCGCTAGTCTATGCACAGCATGTGATTCTAAGCAGATATCAGAAGACATGCATTAATTACCGTAAAATCATTTCTGATGATTGTATCTGCTTAGATTCACATGTGCCCACCCTTCCTCCCCGCTCGGATGGAAGGAACATAGACTTCTTACTACTTTCTCGCTTTTCTGTACTCACTCATGATAGCCATAAGCACCCTTGCGGCAGAAAAAATACAATCGGAGGGACCTCGACAAGTGAGTGATTTTGGGTACGCTACACGTCATGTTAGGGATAGTGTTACAGGCACGCCCATGTCGATGTCCCCTTTCGATTCTCGAAAGACAAGATGCAATACTCTGTGGTGACCACTGGATGTAGGACTGTATGCACAGCATGTGAATCTAAGCAAATACAATCATCAGAAATGCTTTTACGGTAAGTAATGCATGTCATATCCTCCAACGTATCTCGCCCAGTATCTAAATCTGCAGTTCGGATCAGGCAACTATGTGACCAATGTGGTCTAAGGTGTGGAGAAATGGGAACCCTGCTACCTTCACTTTCTACTCATCAATACCTCGTACCGAAACAGTATTGATTTTATCTTTGTCCAATGCTGGAGCTAGATAGGTGGATGAGGTGGTCCTGTCCTCCCTGAGTTCTGTGTGCTATGACACAGTTCCTTACCAAGTTTTTGACTGAAATTATGTGACATTAAAACTCTGATGCTTGACTGTGCTTTCCATGCTTTACTCTTTTTCTATATTTTTTATTCTAATTGAATGTTTGTTTTTACAAAAAGTTACAAGAAAAAGCCACTTAAGAAATAAAATAAGGCTACCTTCTAAAAACCAGATATTGTTAACGGTTGTTTTCTTATCCCATGCTCGGGATCTCTGTACCTCTGCATGGGGCTTTTAGGAAGGTTGAATCATTTGCTGCCTTAAATTGTGTGCAGCACACAGAACTCAGGGAGGACAGGACCACCCAATGTGTACATACTTTGTTCATTTAGCCCATTATATCATGTCCGTCTCTTAGGGCTTTCCCTCCAGTTATAAAGATAGGTGGATGAGAGCACTATTCACCCATGCACAATATCTGACTATTCCGCCGCCCGTGTTCAGTTCCACATTCCCAATGTTACTGGGGTGAGTAAATGGGCTGGCAATGTAAGGCTGATATTCTTATCAGCTGTTGCCTTTAGGACATCCCTTCCAGAGTAGATTACCATTTTCTTTTTTATGAGGGCTTGGTTACCTTCCCAGCAGCTCTAGTTGGAAGGAAGACCTTCAAATGTTTTATGAGGGTGCCTGTATATCTAGAGAGGCTGAGGTCCAGCGCATGATTCGCTCTGAGCTCAGTTGCCATGAGAGTAATTAAAGGAGCTAGAAATGGAACATAACATAGCTAATGATCCTAAAACATTAGCAGCTACCCAGGCCTCATTACCACAATTTGAAGAAGTGGCCCGATGGAGTACAAATATTTGGGCAGACCAGCATTAGCTAGACAATATGGAGAAGGGCAGAGACTGGAGAGGATTCTGGCTTGGCTCACCCGTACAGATAGGCCGAAAACTTTTATTTGTGCAATATGTGATTCAAGGGGTACCTTATTCCACTCTGACATTAGGGAGGTCCTTATTCAATACTATTCTGAATTATACATGTCAGCGCCCAGTAAATCTATGACAAATTGATCAGTACTTAGAATAGATATAGGTTTACTGGCTCATTTGTAAGGAGAGGGAGGCTTTGAATGTCCCTATCACGATTCAGGAAATCTGTGCTGTCATCCAAGTCTGCCTTGAAGGCAATTGCTCTGTCTGGACAGTTTAACAGCTACCTTTTAACAAACATGTAGCTAGCGTCACCCCTCATCTAATTAAGGTATACAACCATGCAGTGGAATCAGGGACTATGCCTGAAATGAGGAGAGAAGCAGTAATTACACTGCTCCTAAAAGTAATGGAAGGTACAGTAAATAGGTCAATATTGCATATACATTCTGATAACAGCCTTGCTGAAATACTGGCCTGTAGACTTGCTCCACTCATGTCTAGGTGGATCAATCCAGATTCATTCCTGGGTGATCCACATTTTAGCGTTTGCATCGCATGGTCTGCCTCATTGGTATCCTTAATCTGGACCTTCCAGTAGTTTCAGCCCATCTAGATGCAGAGAAGACCTTTGACTCAGTGGAGTGGCACTGCTATTGGCCAGGGGTACCAGGCAAGGCTTCCCCCTAGCGCCCTTATTGTTTGCCATGACCATAAAGCCGCTGGTGACATTGATAAGGGAGAAGCACATTCACAGAGGGGTAGAATTATTATTGCATAAATTGATTATTTCTCTTTAGCTGTAATGGCCCTGTTCATTAAGAATCTGGATGGAGATCAATCTTGAACCAGTGATGCAGGATATTCACGAACTTAAGAGCTTTTCTGGCTTTGAAGTAAATCTGGCAAAGTCAGACTTGTTCCCCCCCCCCCCCCCCCCATCACATGCAACCACTCAGCCGGCGGGTTAGGATTCCAGTGGCACCATTTGAATACTAGATATTGGGGCTATAGATAGCCAGGAGTCCTTCTGTATTGTTTCAGGAGAACTATGCGCCAGCACTGGCAAAACAAATTTGGTACTTAAGAGGAGGAACTTTCTGCTATCTTTGTTGGAAGGATTTCACTTATTAAGAGGATTATACTTCCCATATTTCTCTCTGAAGGTGCTGATGGTTTTGCCATGGGCTTTTTATTTTAATGGTGAAAGGTATGCTTTCTAACTTCACCTAGGCTGGTGAACTGGGTAGAATTAGGTGGGATAGATGTCAGCGCCCCTACTTCGTGAAGGTCTTTCCTTACCAGAGTTTGAAAATTACTATCTTGCGGTTCCAGCCCAAATCCTCTCATAGTGGTTCTCTCCTAACCTGGACCAGTGCCATGTGCAAATTGAAAGGACAATTTCTGTGCTAGCACTGCTTTATGGCAATTATCTTTAAAGGTATGCCCAATAAGGTTAATGTGGCTTTGCCCACATTACAGATATGTTCATTTTTATTTTATTGAGAATTTGTTAGGTTCTTATATAACTAAATTGTGTTTCAAAGTGCCACAAGGCTAAATGGGAAGGGAATAAGGGAAAAATAACAATTGCAAAAACAGTAAAAGACAGTGCTGGTCCTACTAGGCCTTGTGGCATTCAGACGTGCAAGCCGTGAGAAGTGCAGGAGATGGGGGAAGAGGACGGGGGCGGGGCCAGAGCAGAGGAATGGGCAAGGGCTGGAGGAGGGCCCAGGAGGGAAGTGGTAAGGGGAGCACGTCTGGCTAAGTGCTAGTAACTCGCAATGGTGGGATGCAGATCTGCCACCAGGGGCCTGCAAGGGCAGTGAAGTGCGGGGCTGCTGGTATTGGTTGGGAAGAAGGGCCTGGAATTCTGTGAGATTCTTCAGGATCAGGCCTCCAGTCACAGCAGTTGGCAATCGGGCTGCTGTACTCCTGCTGCTTCCCATTACTAATATTTGTAGGATGGCAATAACTAGTGAAAAACCTTATATAAAATGTATGAATAAGTTAGGGCTCACCTCTTCACAGGGGGCCAATTTATAACATTGTACAGCTAAGAAATTGGGTGGCACATCCGCTCCAGAGATCTTTATATATTTTAGAATCTGCAATGCATTAAAAGAAATAGTTGACACGTTTCCAGCTCAGCTGCGACTATTAAACCACACTATTTGTGCAGAGTAGATAGGCAGACTGAATGCTGCCGTACATGGGAATTAATGGGAGCATTCGGAGGTGGCACAAAGAATATGGGCACACTCTTTGCAACAACCCCTGACTGACGAGGTTTGGAAATACTGCTGTGAGCAGACGAAATCTTTCCTTTAATAGCTACACTATTTATACACCAAATATATTCTACACCAGTCCAATTGCATAAATATTATCCTCAGTCCCCGTCTTCATTGTGACGGATGTGATGCTGTAACAGCAGGTTTCTTACACCTTGCCTTGTTCTGGACTAGAATGTTTGCAGTTGCCAGTGATATTTTGAGAAAACGCATTGGTCCAAGCAGGACCAAATAACGGTCCTGCTTGGCTACACAAAGAACATTCCAAAGATGATCCGCAGTCCTTTTGTTTGTTCTGGCTCGAAGGTGTGTTGCCAGACTGTGGGAGAGAGGCCCCCAGCATCTGCTACAAGGTTGGCTCTGAGGCCTAGCACTTTGCTATGATATGAAAGGGATGTACATATCCACCTCGCCATCCTCCTCCAGACCTATTGCTATCTGGGGTCTGTATCAAAACTATTTAACTATCCGATCACCTCAGATGGACCTCCACCAAGAAGAGGATTGGGAAAAGCACCAAGCGAGCTGCTTTAAAGCACTTTGTGCCCCACCTACTTTTCACTCTGTACTTACTTGGTTTGATTTTTTTGAGAATCATTCAGAGCTCGAATTGTGTTCTGGAATCTGTTGGATAGGATGTAATGTGGCTGAAGTTATGTAGTCAAAGTTGTATGTTTAATAAAGAGAATTAAAAAAAAATTGAATCTGCTTTTGCGCTGTTCAACCAAGTGAAGACTTCCCAGTGTGACGGTCCTCGTAAGAGGGTACTCCCCTCCCTGTCCTTGACCTGTTCCCAACACGCCCTTTTTCATGACTCCTGAAATGAACTGGAACTGGACTCATCTTGAGTAAACACTTCAACTGGGCGTAGCTGGTGAGGAGAGCCGAGCAAAGGCAGGAAGTGATCCACGCACACAAACAGAAGCTGGAGTTGAAGGAAAGGGAGATCCGATGAAAGACGATTGGGGCTGCGAGGGCAAGTGGAGCGCGGATCGGACACGTCACTCAATCCCGGACTGGGCCATAGAAGAGGGCTGGCAGAGCACCATAAGCAGTGTGGCGACCGTGGAGTATGATCTGACTGCGCTGGAACAGATTTGCCAGAGAAGTGGTGGCACAGACAATTTAACACATGGAAATAAAGGTGAGGGACATTTCAACCCAGCGCCCCACAAGTCCCCCTGGGGTCACTAAAACTAAAGAAATCGGAGGAGGTGGGGCACGCCGCAATTCTGACTCGCTCCCTGGATATGGGTACTCCACCCATCCTGAGAGGTCCTTGGAAGCTGCTGGGCGTGAGGTGGTGGCGTGGCTACAATTTCTGGAGGCTTCCCACAGGACTACGAGGTGACACCCGTTGAAGCAGGGGTCAGGTGATTTTGCATAAAGACAAGGGAAACACAGATACAAAGAGTGAGGAGGAGTCAGGATAAATTACAAAATACAATCTCCTTTACTAGTAACCCTGGCATTGGGAGCAGACTGGCCAGGAGTGTATACAGGGTATACAGAGGAGTGTACATTTCCAGTTTTCTTTGATACAGTCACTAGCAGGAAACACTTGAGCATATATAATGGCTCTGAATGTCCAAGGTCAAGGGGAAGAAAGCGGCAGCAGTGCAAAACCCCCCAACTAAAAACAAGGATAGCAGCATCAAAAAGCTGTGGGGGACAGAGATGTCAACTCGGGTGATAAGAGTCGAGGAGGATCAGGAAATACCAGTGTAGTCTAGTCCTGGAATAGAAGTTATAGCAATGTGCAAAGATCTGGAACAGTGCTTTAAAGAATTTCAGGAGCAATTTATAACTGTTCAGTCCCAATTTACTCAATTGAAAGCTGAAATGAGAATCTTTGCAGGATCTGAAGACTAATGTGGCAAAGTTGGAAGAAAGGGTCGATACGACTGAGAGCATTACACGATATAGCGGAAGATTCAAACAAAAATGATGAGACTCTGGAACATCTCTCTCGCCTCACACAATTTGAAAATACTGTGCGAGGATTTAGAAAATTGATCAAGAAGATACAACATTTGTATTAAAAATGTATCTGAATTTATAGAGGATAAAGACTTGTTAACCACAGTACAGCATATTTGTGTTAGTTTTCTTTCAGGGGACAAAGAGGAGATGGTCCAGTTGGATCGAGTACACATGGTTGGTCCAAGAAGATCGGAGACGGGAGCGCGTCCAAGAGACGCGCTGACAGTATTTACATTATTTAGCCAATAATAATCCATACTAAAGGCAGCGCGAACCTCCGGCCCGATTAAGGTTAATGGCAGTGAAGTGCAGCTATTTCAGGATTTGGCTCAGACGACGCTTCAAAAGAGAAGGGCCATGTCCCCTGTTGTCACATTTTTGGCCCAGAAACGAATCTGGTATAATGGACATTTCTATTTGGGCTGCTCTTCACATAGGAGGGGAGGCAGCATAGGATTGCGACCTGCGAAGAGGGACAGCATATTCTACATTTACCACAGGAGGATATTGGAGTTCAGGACAACATCAGACCATCTGATAAACTGGACAGGCTGGGCAGGAAGCCTTGGGGATGGAAGATGGTGATGAGCAAGGGAAAGGAGAAGGAACACCCGAGACTACTTGGCTCTCCCAAAAATGGAAGCAAACTGTTCGGCACAGAGCTATTGAAAGGGATTGGTTATTCTGAATATCAGCGACCCCGGAAGAGAACTTTGAGACTTTTACAGATCAAAGGGATGCACCAATCAAGTAAGCATGCGGCCCAAGGGGCCACGGCGTGGTGAGAGAAGGGTTGGAATACAAGAGTGGGGTTTAGGACTCTGGGGTATGTAGAGGGCCGGCAGGAACGGACATTTCGTCTGGGCAATCGTAGGAAAGTAGATCCCCCCCCCCCTAATGGAAGGGGGATGGTTGTAGGTTGTTGTGGTGGAGAGAGCTAATAAGGTACAACGTCCTTTCATCGCGGGATGTTTTTTAAAACCCATTGCATTTTTTCGAAAATGGGGAGTTTCGGGGGCGTGGCTCCCCCCCAAAATAATTTTAAAAAAGTATGATGGGTTTTTTCGCAAAGAAAATCACGGTAAAAAACCCAGCGAAAAAACATCCCGTGACATGGAACTTGTTATCCTATTGTATCAAGAGACCCATTATCTAGAAAATGGTTAAAGGGAAACTCGGGTTTAAAGGTTACTCTAATCTATATCAGGCTAATGCAGCAGACAAAACAGCAGGGGTGTTGATTGCTGTAAGTGATAGAATAAGGGTACAAGTCCGGGACATTAGGATAGATGCGGTAGGAAGATCGGTTTCCCTCAACACAACATTTGGGCCCCTAACTTCCACATTGGCAAAGCTATATGCTCCCAGTAAGCTGATTCTTAAGAGGGGCACTTTCATAATTGGAGGGATTTGTGAAAGGAGATATAATACTAGCAGGAGACTTTAATATTGGGTGGGCCCCCCAGATAGATAGATCTGGAGCCGCTCATTATATAAAGGCCCCATCTAAAGCTCTGAAGCATAAACTCACTACATTAGCCCTACATGATCCTTGGCAAGAGTTAAAAGGACAAGACAAGGGTCCACAGTGCTTTACCCCACCTCTGGAAAGACAATGGTGGGGGAGGCCTCCCAGACATGGAGCTATATTACAGGGCAGCTCAACTGTGAGTGCTAATCCCACACCCCAGACAGCAGAAAGACCCCCAATGGATAGGCTTAGATAATTATCATCTCCGACCGTTTACCGTAGGAGAATGTTATGGGTACCGGGACCCCTATTACGAAACAGCATAAAGAACCACCCCATTCTTGGGGCCATATGGGCTATGTAGAAACCAAACAAAGGAATGATAGGGATTACGACTCGGCCCCCCTCCCCCCCTATCACATTTATGGGTACCGGGGATTCGGGATGATAATCCCCGATCCAGGGAGTTTCCAATCATGGTATGAGGCAGGGCTTGAAAGGGCGGGGCACTTATGGAGAAATAAGACATTTATCACCATTCAGGAGCTTGAGGAAGCCCTAAGCTTAGGCCCACTCTGTGTTCCAATACCTGAAGTTAAAAGGTGTCATGTACCGAGAGGTCTGGAAGGAAACTCTACAGAGAGACATCACCCCGTTTGAAAAAATCCTAGACACCTGTATGGGCTCCAGGGGTCTCATAAGTGCAATGTACACAGCACTAGTTGAAGTCACTGCGACCCCCTCAGCCACACTGAGGCACAAATGGGAAGCAGACCTCGGAAGACACCTCTCCCAAAAGACGTGGCTTAAGATATGTAGAAGGACTTCGAAAACTTCTATTTCCTGTCAGTACAAATTGCATGGTGTCAAGCTATTATATAGATGGCAATATGATCCACTTAGACTAGCTAGGATGTACCAGGACGGAAGCCAATACTGTTGGCAGGGTTGTGGCCAGAAAGCAGACTACTGGCATATGTGGTGGGAGTGCAGGGCGGTCCAAGCATACTGGGATGAAGTGCTCAGTTGGATTAAAGAGCTGGAAGGGGAGGAGAGGGAGAAACAACCACTCATGATCCTATTTGGCCTGGTTGAGACGGAAGAAGAAACAATTAAGGTACCCAAAATGATACACAGGCTCTTGCTGGCGGCAAGGGCCTGTCTCACAACAGTGTGGAAAAGAGCAAGTCTACCAACAAAAGCTGAGTGGATCAATGTCTCCCGTAATATTTCTAGTATGGATAAACTGACCGCAGCCATCCATGGAGACCACACCTCCATTGACAATGAATGGTCTGAGTTTCGAGACAAGTATATTACTTAAAATGCTGAGTGTGCAACACAATATAATTGAATGCCAATCTAATGAACTGCCCATAATGCTAATGCTGAACTCAAATGTTTTATGCAGTGCCACTGTCTTAGTTGATGATTTTGCCTGAGAACTCTTTTGCCGGACTATGAAAAACACTGATGTCGCCCACAGTCACAAAGGTTGCAGGGTGGCGGGAGGGGTGTGGGGGAAATGAGGGGATATCAGTTATTTGAACAATTATAACGCAACATATCTCTTCAGTTGGCTGACATCCGGAATTCTGATCTTAATCCTTTTTTCGCTTTAAATGCCAAGTTGCCCTACTATGTTTGTAATGAAAATTGCAATATCTCTTTTGAAAATCACTAAAACCAAAATAAAAAGGACAGACAAGGAGGCCACCAGGTAGCGCGGAGATTCTGGTAGCCTAAAAGCACTATCCCAGCGTGTGGGCCATGCATGGAGTCCCAAGCCCCCCCCCTGCTCTTAATACTCATGGGAGTGAGAACATGAAGCCACCCTAAAAAACTATTGTGTAAATCGAAGCTGTAGCTGCGGAGACCGGGAGAATCGAGCTGTGGGCCTAAAGTGAAAGTAAAAGCTCCTGAAGGAGACATGCGGTGGACGCGTGATACATGGCCCTTCTGAGACCTGCTTTGGCTACGGACCGGAGAAGGCCTGGGGACCCAGGACCATGCCTCCCTCAGATGGGTGATCAGGCTCACCGGGCTCTCAGCAGGTGGGGGTTGGCCTGGACTCCCCTGGGACCCAGAGAGACCGGCCACCACTGTCAAGTGACTGTACTGTGATGGCTGAGAGGCCCGCTCTGCCGTGCTACCTGCCAGCACCCGGTGGAGTGGTAAGGGGCGGACCACAGCCCTGGGATAGGAGAGGTTCTCCCATGGACCCGGAGCGTGGTGGCAAAAAAAGTGAGAAAAAAAAGTTGCAGTTTCTGGATGGTGTGCACCGACCGTTGATGACAGGACTCGCCTGGCGACACAAGACCCAAAGGACAGAGGAGGGTATAGAGTGGTGAGGGCCCCCGATTTGGGGCATTTGCCTGCCCCTAGGACTGTAACTGTTGGCCTGAAGCTGTCCCTGCCGGGGTTAAAGGGCAGAGTGGCTCCCTCGCAGCACTATACTCCAGAGCCTTCTGACACGTCGGAGGAGCTGTAGCGGGTACCTTCACAGGATTCCCTAGCCAGACGGAAAGACCATTTCACGGAGGAGGGCTCACCCACATGACCATGAGGTCTTCTCGAACCACCCCGGTTGGACAGGCCCATTCATAAGGGCACATGGATGGCACGTCCAAGTTAGCAGGCTTCCACTGCACCCCAGGCAAGGACCTCAAAGGATTAAGGATGGAGAGACCAATGTCGGCTGGGAGGCCATCAAA
This sequence comes from Ambystoma mexicanum, assembly GCF_040938575.1. NCBI lineage: Eukaryota > Metazoa > Chordata > Amphibia > Caudata > Ambystomatidae > Ambystoma > Ambystoma mexicanum. The sequence goes on along the minus strand of NC_090923.1, from coordinate 1,339,952,351 downwards.
AAAAATGTTGCCTCGCTGTTGGAGGAAATGAGCAGACAGGAGAGAAGGTGGACAAGATCACCCTGAGGATTGACCAGATGGAAGATCGACTTCAGGAGGTGGAGCACAATCAATCCTCCATTGACGTTTTGGAGACCCAACTGGATGTGCAGATAGCTACAATGGAGAGAAGGGATGCAGAGATCGCTCTGAAACTGGCTGTCTTTGAGAACCGGGAGAGGAGGAATAACCTTAGCATTTTTGGGGTTCCGGTCAGGGAAGGGGAGACGGAGATGGAGCTGAGGAGATCACTACACAAAATCATGAAACTTCTTTTTTTAAAAGGATGACTCGATCGATGAACCTAGGTTTGAAAGAATTCACAGTGTGGGGTGTCCGGCTGGCCTAGATCAGTCGTTGCTTGCTTCCATATCTACCCTGACAAGGTGAAGACCTTGAAGAAGCTGAGGATGGTCGGCTTGATAATGTACAACAACGCCCGGATCTCGATTTTCCAGGACTTATCCTCCATGACCATTGCTAATAGGAGACTGTTCCCCTCTTACGAAGTGGTTAAATGAGAAGGGCATAAGGTACGGATGGGATGGGGGGGGGTTTCCGTTCTCTATTTCCTTTGAAGTTGGGGGATACAAATACAAACTGGTCACTGAGGAGGAAATTGGCAAAGCCACAGAGGAGCTAACGGGAGGTGAAGGGGGGAGCCACCGGGCTCCCAAAAGGGGGCAAATAGAAAAGATACTGGGGAAGGATCGTGGCTGATCAAGGGTCCAAAAAGACAGCATATGCTGGGGTCCAGGAAATTCAGAAAATGGAGGGCCTCTGCTGCTCATGTGAGTTCACTGGCTGTCTGCACTCTGTTGGAGGGAGGCATGGGTCCCTGACTTGGGTAAAAGGAGGGTGTGGAGTAACGGGAGGCAGTTTGGTTGTGCTGTTGTTTAGTTAATTGCGTTGAGATCAGAGGTGACCAGTGGTTATTGAAGTTAATGCAAGTGTTGCGTGGGTGGGATGAAGGGGGGACTCTGAATAAAGGTGATGTCTTGATGGTCCGGGAGGCCGGTACTCTGCTGTTGGCTTGGATCTGACCTGGTGACGGTAAACTGCTAGGGCCGGGCACCTCTGGGTAATGGAGGTAGGGAGGGTGGGAAAAGTTGGGGAGATTATGAGAAGGGGGGGCTTGGTATTGGGTTTGTTGTTAGTGAGCCTTGGCGGTGTCTGGCTGGATACCGTGTGGCGTGCTGAGTGGAACAAAATGTGATTTCTGATAGGGCTCAAATAATGGCGGACGCAGGGGCAGGGTAGCAAGACAGTATTTTGATAGGTTGTTAGTTGCTAGGGAATTTCAGCAGATGGAAATTGATGTTTTGTTTCTGCAGGAGACTACATTTCTTAAGGTTGAAGAATGTATGATTCCTTGCGGGAGGATGAGTAGTGTGTATTGGGGTTCTAACGCTGTGAGGAAAGCAGGGGTGGGCATCCTGATCCGCAGATATCTCCGAATTGATGTAACAAGGGCCTGGGCGGATGTGGAAGGGAGAGCATTGCTTGTATCAGGACTGATTAGGAAAGTGTATTTTACTTTTTATTTTATTTATTTTACTAAGTGTTTGGCTCTAAAAAAAGCCTTTTTCCAATACACACAATTGTCACCATTAATCCAATGTACACAGATTAAACGTCAAACAATGTCCAACATGGCGATAAATAGTGGATAGCACTAAACCAGTTCCTTTGCGCTATCAATTTGGATAAAAACCTCCTTTAAAAAATTACCCAGTGGTCTGCTGATAATGTTGTTTTGGTCGTTTTGGTCGTTGCTGAACCTGCCCAGCATGTTAGTCCTTGTTACAGTCATGCCTGGGCACAACAGAACTAAGTGATACAATAATTCCTCAGAGTTCTTTACACAGGCGACATGTCAAGTCAGTTTCACCCTTCCCCCTTCTCACTTTCAAAATTTCTCTTGTGGGGAATATATTCAATTGAACACACATAAACTGGGAGCCGTAATACCTATTTGGACATTTGATTAGGTATTTTGGGGTTGTGTTGAGTCTTCGTGCTTCAAATAGTACCTTCCCATACAGTTTGTAATTTGCTCTTTCCGTCTTTCGTCCTGCGTCTTGATCCAGTCATCCGTCCATAATTTACGTTTTACCCATGCCGGATTAAGCAGGGTTTCCTCTGTTGTCCCCAGTTTAAGAAGGATTGTTGTACAGATACACTTCCTGTAATGCTGTTTCGGCGCCATCAGCATTGGCTTCCTGCAAGGTTTGGAAGCCCCCTGGTAGATTTGGCTGTATACATTTCATGTATAAGGCAAAGGTCTTCCAAACCACCATTGCATGTAGAGAGGCTAGGCCAAGTTCCATCCTAATGGCCTGAATAGGCGTATTCTTGGGTAGGTTTAACACCCGTTTTCAGATGATATCCTCCAGAATCGGGGCAAAAGTCCGCAGGATGCACGAAGAAAGCCTCGGCACCATAGGTGAGAATAGGTACCTAAAGGATATCACTGGTTGCACTGAAAAGGATCAGTATATTTTAAGTAGTTAGCTGTCCCTGAGGGGCCAGGTTGATTGCTTTGCTTTGAAGTGTGGCTTCTCTGGGGTGTCTCTTGCGCTAACATTCAGGCACATTCCAAGGTAGGTGAGCGAATTGACCTTGGTTAGCTTTTCATTATTCAAGAAACTAGTGTGTTTGCTGCGCCTTCGAGTACCGATAAGCCCCATAGTCATGATTCGTCACTTTTTTGCATTTATTTCGAGTCCATTTTGCTGCACATAAGATTACAATACGTCTAGCTGTCTTTGAAGGCCAGTGGGAGTTTGGTCTATAAGTACCAAATCATTGGCATTAAGTAGTCTTCCAAGCTGTTCATTTGCTAATTTCATGGGAAAGCTACTGACGTCCCTTAATGCTTTTTGTACATCAGAGATAATCGAGTAAAAAAATGCTGGCACAAGCGAGCATCCTTGTTTCAGACCTTTGACTGTGGTTATTGACTCAAAGATTTCCTTGCATGTCACGGTGACTTTTAATGATGTACCAGTGTGTAGGTCCTTGATTGCTTCCAGGATGTCCACCGGGCAACCCCAGCTTTTTAGTTTGGCCCAAAGTTTGGTGCAGTCAATTGTATCAAAGGCTGTCGCCAAGTCGATAAAGGCCATATAGATTTTTACATCTTTTTTCTCCATCGTACGAACTTTTAAGATGTTAATAGTGAAGACATTGAGAGCTGTTCCTACTCTTTTCACAAAGCCGGACTGCCACTTGTCGCAGTTGTTGATATTAATACTACAGCTTTTGAGTGTTTTTAGGATCAGGGCAGCAAAAATCTTCCCGGTGACGTCCAAGAGTGAAGTTAGACGGTAATGTTTGGGGTCCCTCCAGTCCCCTTTCTTAAAGATGGGGACGGTCACTGAGGTTTTCCACGACAACGGGACTAGTCGGGTCTTTTTAATGTGGTTGAACAGTTCCCACAAGTAAGTTGACCATAGCTCCGGGTCTTCTTTCAGCATGGTGTTGGTCATGCCATCCAGGCCAGGGCCCTCGAGTTGCTTGCCTTATTGATCATTTGTAAAATGTCGTCTTTGTCCCTAGAGAAGGACAAACCATCCCTGCTTAAAGGTGCCATGTCGGTTTTGTCTGCATTGGTATTTGCAAATATCAAGGAGAAATGATCGAGCCAGGCACCAGCAAAGAGCACGTTAGTCAACAGGGCCTGCTGAGGGGTGTTGATTGCGTTGATGGTTTGCTTCAAAAAACACCAGTGAAATTTGGCAATGTTTTTAAGCATGGTTTCAGAGTCATGTTGCAGCATCCACTGCTTACGCCCACGCACCCATTTGCGGTGCTGGTGTTTTAGCTTCTTTGAGATGCTGCACGTCCAACCACCCGCTCTTAATAAGGTTCTGTACTTCCATTTTCAGAACATTTTTTTTTTCCTAGCTATGTCGCCGTCGAAGGTGTGGCTGTGTGTAAAGGTTCTTTTTGCAAGATACTTCCTGAATTTGAAGAAGTCCATCAGCATGTTGGTGTAATCGATCTCATGTTCTGCTGGGTCCAACCTTTCACGTCTGATGGTAGCAGTGAACATGTTGGTAAATTCTTCAATTCTCTCTGGGTAGATAATCTTTTTCATCCAGAGGACACCCTTATTTTTTCTAGATGAGTGAGGGTATACTTAGTGCAGAGCAGGTTAACTTCAAGATGTTGTGGTCGCTCGACCCTGTATGCAGTATTTCTATAGTGTTCACCTGCGAGGACATATTCCTTGAGATGAAAACGTAGTCGGGGATCTGCCTTTCCTTTCCTCTTTTCCATGTGTTGTTAGCAGGAAGTTTGCAATGATTGCTTTGGTGCCCCTTGTGGATTTCGACTTGGGGTCTAGAAGGTGACAGCTCATTGGCAGTAGTGACGGCGCTTCATCCAGCAGTAGTTGTTTCACTGTATCGGAAAACAAGTGAATAAGCACCTTGTCCAGCCCTTTTTTTATTCGAGAAAGTCAATTATTTTCAGGTCTTTGGTTGCGATTAGCTGCAATTTTGGAATGTGATGGAGACTTCTCAAGACATTTGCTCTATTCAGGATTAGTCCATCGTTGATGTGTAAGATGCGTTACATGAGCAAATTAGGCCTTTCTTCGAATCTTTCTATGTGGTCATCTCTCGAGGTGTCCTTGGATCTATCTCTCTCGTAATTTTTATTAAATTCGCCACGGACAATCTGCATTTGTTCAACTGATCCTTCAGTCTATGCTCTAAGGTTCTAAATGGAGGGGATGGACAGCTGTAAGTGTTTGTTGTTCAACTGGTGGCAAGAAACAGTTCTCGAGCCCTGGTCATCACTGGGTTTTGCTCAGTGATAGTGTCTTGTCTTAAACTTACTGAGCTTGCAACTCATTTGTGTACTTCCCAAGCTGTTTCTTGGGGCCGTTGTTCAGGGATTGCTTCTGGTCTGAGGTTAGTTTATTTGATGTACCACCACAGCCTCCCTCTGCTGCTGTGTCATAGTTTTCTCTTCCAATGTTAGAAAAGGTGGGTCTGTTCTCAAAATTTTCTCCCCCGTTTCCACTGCCCCCAGTTTGGGATAAACACCTGCAACGTGGGATACCTTGCTGCGGCCTTTGCTTTGTGATCATTGGCGTTGTCCGAGGCCTTGTCTGGCTTTATCGTTACGCTTTCTGTTGGCAAGTCTTTGTCCTCGGTTGTTACTCCATCACCCTGCCACGCAGAGCAGAGCTCTTGGAGGTCCAGTTTGCCATCAGTGCCTTCAGAGCAGTAGTTTTCCTCGTCTCCCATTGTGTAAACTGAGAGGTCTAGTAAATCATCTTCACCGTCGATACTTGTGATGAGTAAGAAAGAAAAGAGACTTTTGGGGTTTCCTCTGGTCTGTTGTTTGCTGACTCCAGGGCTAATATCCTGTCCAGGGTAGCCGATTTTTCTTTTACTGGTAATGTCAAATTTCCATTGTTTGCTGAACTCAGGGCAGACATCCTGTCTAAGGTTATGGCTTTTGCTGGTAGTGTCAGGTTTCTGATGAAGGATCGTCTATCGTTTGATCTCTGCTTATGTGGCGTTTTTATGTTCTTAGGTTTATTTTGGGCCATCTCTTTAATTTGCAGCTACTTGTATTTTTTCTTTAACTTCTTAGAGTTGTGTACTTGTTCCGGTGCAATTCCCCTTGCCTCTCCCTTGATGTTTTGGCTTTTTTTGCAAATATGTTAAAGGTCTTCACCTGTTTGGATGTGTCCAGAAGATAAGGTGGGTTCGTTCAACGCTCCCTTGGCTGGATCACCTGTTGTTGTTGCTTCCAGGTCGGTGTTTGATTTAATCTCTACTGCTTTGTCCACAATCTCTAGGTCCTTCGTGCAGTAGTTCCTTTCGATGTTTATTATGCCCTTTTCTTTCAGGCATGAGGTGTCCTGCATGGGCTTTGGCCAAGTTCTACCTTCTGATAAGGTTTCTATGATGATTTGTTGATCTGCAGATGACCAGGGGAAACTAGTCTAGTCTCGACCTTATATGCCTTGTTGTACTAAACTGTCTGCACCCCTGCAGGCAAGTGTTGCCCCTGCATGGTTATTAATTTCTGTGTGTTTGTGCAACAGTTCTCTTTTTGGCCCACCACGGTTGCAAAGGAGTTGTAAAGCTTCCTCTTCTCCTTAATGATGTGATCCAATATACTATGTCGAATGTTCGTAATCTGGGCAGTGTTTTTCTCCAGATTGTTCTATGTAGCTGTTATGAAGCCTTCCACAAACAGGATCTTCGAGTGCATCATTGCTATGACAGTTGTTTGGTCTTTCAGGTGGTCCTCCAAGTTTTCGTATAATTTCATGAACAGCACCATGGCGATTGATGGAGCCACTATCATGTTTGCGTAGATACCCACTTTTGAGTGGCCTGTGTCATCCTGGTTTGGGCCCCTGACTGCTTTTTGAACAGTCAAGTTAGGATAGTCAACTTTGCTATTTTCCGATGAGTCCATGATGACTACCCTAGATTTAGGGAGCAGACACTGTTTCATGGAGATTTCCTTATGTATGGATTTGTTCAAATTGAAAGAAACCTGGATAGGTGATTCTAGATCACTATTGTTTCTTAATCGATTTGTGTTTTCATTGACTGCTCTCTGGCCCTTGTTGTTTTGTTATTCAATGGCCCTGGCCCAAGATTGTAGGGGATCCTGTGTGCCCAGTTCGACCCAGATGTAGTCTGATTGCGGTGCTTCTTTATGCAAAACCTCCTGAACACCTGACCGTAGGGCCTGGGCTGGTGTCCTGGCTTCACCAATCGCCTCAATTGTCTTTGCAGGTATTACATCCCCAACTGTCACACCGGGGTCCATGGTTCTCGTGCTTTCCAAGAGTACACAGACAGAAACCTCTCCCATGTCCTCATCCACAGGGTCCTGTTCCTGCAGGACTAAAGGTGCAGAGGGTGCCACCAGGGCAGGTTTACGACAAATAAATGTATCATTGGCAAACAGACTGTCCGCCCCTTCGGATGCCAAATGTATTTTGATGATGTGTAACGCACTCGACTCTGTGTTAGAAGGATGAATCTGGGGGCCTGAGAGGACGTTGGTAGTAAGTGTGACGTCTGTTTTACTCCAGTGTCTGTACCGTTGTTGTTGTTCTAGAGTCAGAGCGACCAAGTAGCAGTAGGGGTAACTCTTTCCTTTGAAGAAACCACCAGCTGTGATAGTGGGGGCAGTACAGTCCACTCTGATGGTTCCTGCTTTTGGCAGCAAGCTGGTCGCGACCTTCAGAAGCGTTTCAAGGCGCTGTGTAAATGTGTGTTTCAAGCACAGTGTTGGGGTTTTTGGGAATGCTACTACAAGCCTTAAGTGCATCAGCTGGTCTAATATCAGTGTTCCTGTTGTTAAGGCCAGGGTTGGAGTTTTTGTAATCCTTGGTCGTAAAACTAGACGCAGGGATTGTCCCGTCCGCATCTGGGAGACTCCCCTCCGTTTGTGCTAATGCCCATTTCTGGTCATCTATATATGTCGCCGTGCTGGCCACTATTTCCAACTCAATATGGAAGGGGCATGCGTCTTATGAATGCGTTGTGTGTCCTTCCCATTCATGGGTGCCTGCAATGGGAAAGCGGGGGATCTACAGGGGTCGGTAAGGTAGTGGAAATTGGGGGGTGGGGGGGTTACATTACCGCCTGCCCCCATGTAATTGCCGTTAGCGCAACTAGGATCAGCGGGACTACACGCTTCGCTCACCTCTAAGTTCTGATGACACGAGTTTCCAGGTGGGTCTGTTGAGGTGAGTTTTGTAGACCTTGACAGGTGGTTTTCCGCCAGTGCTTCCTTGAAGATACAAGGGGCTGCCATGTCAGAGACCTCCATCCCCCACAGACTGCCGAAGAATGCAACTTGCCAACAACTCTGTGAACGCTCTGCATTGCAGTAAGGTTTTCATGATCTGGCTCCTCCTTCTCACCAATCAGTAGAAACAGCAAGCAGACTGTCAGAGTACCAGGAAGGACTACCGAAGACTGCAACTCACCGACAAGTGCGTTTTACATTTGCCACGATTTGCGTCCCAAACCAAGGACAGCTGAGATTTGATATATGATATGATAGGTTATTTATAAGATGCTTAATACCCAGAGGTTTCTAAGCGTGGACACAGGGATCGAACCTCTGTTGCTCCGTGTTGTCTTGCTTACAAGACGAGCACGTTGCCCCTGTGCTATCCTCCCAAGACTCGGGGAGGGAACCCTTGCCAAAATGTGTGAGAGCTCCGGCCATCTTGTCTTGGGAGGGGACTTTAATACTTGGGCGGACATTAATCTAGAACGACTTACGGCACACCCAGTGGATTTTCCACCCCCCAAGGGGGGAGGAGGGGAAGAGGGGGTTGGGCTGGGATTACGCAGGCATTAGAACTACATGGACTGAGGGAATGTGTGGCGGTTTTTCCATCCACTGGAAAAGGAGTTCAATTTGTATTCGCCTCCCAATGGAACTTTCACGTGGAGTGACTATTTGTTCATTTCCAGTGTTCTGTGGGAAGTGGCTAGGGGATCGGAGATTCACCCAATTCTGTGGTCCGACTATGACCTAGTTTCGGTGGACCTAGAGTGGTGGGGCAGCCAACGGGGATCAAGATTGTGATGCAATGAGTCCCTCTAGAAGGATCCTGTTTTCTGTGAGGAAATGGAAATCTGGGATTACTTTATCGCTAATCACACATGGGAGGTTCAGCTACGAACGATGTGAGTGGCAGGTAAGGCAACCTGGAGAGGAATACTGATGAGGGAGCGCGTAAAAAAAGGGAGAGGGCTCTTATTGAAAATAAGCTATGGGAGGAGATACAACAGCTGGATAAGCAGGCAATGCTGGCCACTACTGTCATGATGCCTACCCCCGGGCATCCAGACCAAGTCCAGCAACCCCGGGAGCAGGCATCATGTTACCCAGAGAAAGCCCAGCAACCCTTGTTAGGGGCTATATGGGTACAGTCCTGGCGTCTATGGCGCCAGGCTCATATGGGGGAACAGTCCTGGCGCCTATGGCGCCAGGCTCATATGTTAAAATTTACCTGATGCAGACCATGCTGCATGAGATCCAAGCCCATGTGAGGCTTGGAAGGGACTACTTTACCTAGGGACTATTTTGTTACTTGGGTGTGGTTGTGGAGTAATACTTACCTGGGACTACTTTGGAGGCTATTTAAACCACGCCCAAAGGGCAGCACACGCTTCGCGTTATTCTGCATCCAGCAGCATAACGCTCACCGTGTCTGCAGTCAGCATCCAGCCTCGTGGCGTGCCCGCCTCGAGTCCTGAGCTCCTAGAAAGAAGGGAAAGAAGAAGAAAGGTTAGAACAAGAACATTATTGGGTTTCTTACCTGATCCCGGATTCATCGCACCTTTGAACGGGAAAAAGACTTAATTTTAAGCACAGCGCTTCGCCAGCAGCAGCGCCGCGCCATTCTCACCGTTCGTCGCAGCATCTCTACGATCCGCCGATGTCTCCATCATTAAGTTGCCGCATTCCAGCACCTAAGGGGGACAAGAAAACAACAAGGTGAGCCGAGGGGAAGCAAATAAGGACAAACTCTTGCCACCATATACTTACCTGATTTTACCGCCGGAGGTATTATTCACCAGCATGCCAAATCTTCTTACGCCGCACCTGTAAGAAAAGAGACAGCAGCGAGTTAAACTTTGGCATCATTTAACGGACAGTGTGGGATAGCACAGACTCTTACCAGAACGCTTTCAGCTGCCACAGAACTATCTTCATTTGGGTCTAAGCTGCAAGATAAACAAAGGAATTGGACAAGAGTGATTATTCAGACATTTTTGAACTCTTTAGAACTATATACTTACGGCCCTTCGCCAGGAGTTTTGGAGCCAAGATTTGTCTGTAACTCTTCCAATATCCTCAAGCCAGTGAAGTAACTGGCCATCAACGCGCCCCTGCGTTCCTCGCAGGATGGAGAGCTCATCATTCAAAACTATAAGGAGACTACTTCTACGGGTCAAGCAGACGAAGCTAGGTGGACCAGTCCAGTCAGTCATCTCTGCACTACGCATCAAGTTGGTGGAGACCGCGGCTGTCCAGTTCCGCCCAATACCTCTGTGGGAACCAGGTGAGTGTAACACTAACTTGGAGGGTGGAGTTTATAAGGAAGGCCGGAGGGAAGAGGGAGGACCTTTGGTTGCTCCTAGAGGGGAAAATTATCCGAACTTTGCAATTTCTGAAACAGAAATTCTATGAGATGGGGGACAAGGCTGATGCGCTCCTGGTGGCCAGACTGAGAGGGCAACAAATGGAAAAGGTGGGTAGCGGAAGTACAAAGTGGGGACAATATTCCAGAGAGGATACAGGAGGCTTTTTCCTCCTTCTATGAGCGATTATACAAGTCAGGGAAAGGCCCGGGGGTGGAAGGGATTGAGCAATATTTGGAAGGAATAGTGTCACTGTGCCTGACCGGTGAAGAAGCTGCCATTTTAGATCCCCCCCCATCTCCGAGGAAGAAGTTCAAAGAGCCATAACCCGATTGCAGTTGGGGAAATCACCAGGGGAAGATGGATTATCTGCTGGTTTCTATAAGTCCTTAGTGCGAGTTTGATTCCCTTTATGACAGAATTGTTCAACAGTATAGTGGAGTCGGGTAGAGCACCAGAGTCATTCTCCAGCGCTTTCATCACTGTTATACCCAAAGAAGGAAGGGATTCCTGGAATTGTGGGAGCTACCGCCCTATCTCCCTTATCAATATTGATGCTAAGATATACTCCATGGTCCTGATCGCTAGATTGGAGGGGTTAATGCCTAAGTTAATACACCCAGACCAGGTGGGCTTTATTAGAGGTCGTCTGGGATCTGACATATGAGGAAAACGTTACACCTAATTAATGATGCTCAAGGTGTGGGGGGATCCCACCCTCCTCAGTGGATGCTGAGAAGGCTTTCGACAGAGTTGAGTGGGATTTTTTTTAAAGCATTTCTGCTCAAATTCGGAGGGGAATCCTGGCTGTGTACTCCTCCGCTCGGGCGAGGGTTGCTGTTAATGGAGGATACTCTAGATGGTTTAGCCTCGGGCAGGGAAAAAGACAGGGATGCCCCCTCTCACCAGTGTTATTCGCTCTTTCATTGGAGCCCCTCGCACAGAAGCTCAGGGAAGACGTGAGGGTGGCAGGTTTCTGAGCTGGGGAGGTGGAATATAAGGTTCTGCTCTATGCCAATGACATTTTACATTAACAGAACCCGCTGACCTCTATACCGGCTGTAGTATCCTTGATTGAACAATATGGTTCCCAGGTGGGGGTCAAAATGAACACCTCCAAATCGGTCCTATTTCCATTGGATAGTAGCAGGGACGGGCATATAGACAGATTCTTCCTTTTGGGTATGGTATGGAAGTTAGCCTGGTATCTCTTCGATACCTGGACAACAATGTCACAAGGGGTACTGAAGATCTTTTAAAAGCAATTGTCCCTACCTTTCTGTCCAGGGTAAGGGAGGATACAGAGAAATGGGGAAAACTCCCAATCTCATGGATGGGGTGCCTGAATGCCATCAAAATGGTCCTTCTGCCCAGGATTCTCTATTTGTTCCAGATGTTGCCCATTTTGATTCCGGACTCTTATTTCTTTCAAGTAAGGGGTAGCTTCTTGAAATTTCTCTAGCAGGATAAGAAAGCTAGGATCTTGATGGAAGCACTGATTCTACCAAAGGGCAAAGGCGGAGTGGGGCTACTAGATGTGAAACTTTATTATAAAGCAACACAGTTCAGAGTGCTGATTCCACAACTTGGGGCACAAAAGGACCTTCAGTGGATAGCACTGGACAACTTTCTCCTGCGACCTGCAAGGTATTAGCATACTTGATCGAAAAACATTTGACCAAGTTTTTTGGATCATTATTTCGGTCAAATTAAATGAAATAAATATATGGGGAGGGTTAAGGGAATAGGTTTGGGTGGAGGGGAGTTTTCCTACCAATTAAACCACCAAAAGAAATTAGGTTAAATTGAAAAAGGTCAAATATTTTCGCTCAAGTAGACCTAAACCCCCTGAAACGATTGGCGAGAGGTTGTGGGTACCGAGAAGTAGACTTCTCTGCAGAGTTAGGGAACACCCCATCATAGGGACTATTTGGCACATTTGGAGACAGGGTGGAGAAATGAGGGGAGTCAAGTCATGGCCCTCATCTTTGGCCCACTTGTGGGTACCGGAAGTGAGAGACAGTATCCCAAACCCTGACAGGTTTCAGACATGATATGAGGCAGGAGTGGAGAGGGTGGGCCAGCTTTTGGGGGGCGGGGATCTTGAAATATTGGAACCAGTGGAGGCCCTTGGCATCGGAAAATGTTCTGTCTTCTCATTCTTGCAACTCAAGGGAGTGATATCCACGGAGGAATGGAGGGAACAAATACGGAGGGATCTCACCCCCTTTGAGAAGCTCCTAGACACAAGGTTGCAAACAAAGGGGTTGATCTCTGCATTGTATAAGGCGTTGGTGGAGGCTAAGAAGGGGTCCACAGACACACTGAAAGATGGTAACTTGACTTCAGAAGGGATCTGGACCCCTATACGTGGGGAAGACTGTGCCGGGGTGCCTCCCAAACATCAATTTCTTGTCAGTACAAACTTGACGCCATCAAATGACTGCACAAATGGCAATAAGATCCTACCAGGCTCTCCCGTACCAAAATGTTAGCCCTCTTTGTTCGCATGACTGTGGGATGAAAGCAGACTATTGGCATATGTGGTGGAGCTGTCAAAAAGTGCACATTTTTTGGGATGAAGTCCTGGGGTGGGTCAAGGACCCAGATGGGATCGTCAGGGTTAAGTCGCCACTGTTGGTTCTATTTGGAGTAGAGGAGGTAGACAGAGAATATATAAAACTCCCTAATATGGCTTTCAATATGCTATTAGCGGGAAGGGTTTGTCTTGCAACGAGATTGTAAAGTGTTGAGCTGCCTGGCGAAAGAGAATGGACCAACATAGCTAAGAATATGTACGTAATGGAACAGATTCCTGTAGGGATTTATGGAAGGGAGGACATTTTATTAATGAATATATGGGAAATTATGTGTATCGGGGGATTGCTACAACAGTGGAAGGCAGATGAATCGCGGAGTGTGAATGAAAGGTCTTTTCACATACAAACTCAATGGTAGTTCCTTCTGAGCCCCATCCAGGGGTCGCTTATCTGTGTATGGGCTAAGGTAGGAAGCTCTAAGTGGACACTGTCATGTTTAGGACCTATATCTAGTGGAGGGGGGGGGAGTGAGGGTGGATGTTGAAGGTTTTATGAAGTTGCAGGAGGAGTGGATGTTGCATATTTGGTGAAATTGTTCCTTAGAAGCCTCAATGTATGGTATTTACATTGTATAAAATCAATAACATATAATTTGAATTAAAAAAAGGACAAGGGTTATATGTTCTACTCCCATGTACACTTATCCCAGTCCAGACTAGATTATATTTAGGTATCCACACGTTTGTTGGGTAGGGTCAAACAAATGGAACGGGGAGTTATCTCTTTGTCTGATCACCAGCCATTGCTAAAGAAGATAGAGATGGGGAACATAGTTAGGGACCTATGGCGGTGGAAATTTCCAACTGACATTATACAAGATCCGGTTTTAGTGGGAATATTAAAGGATGAAATGGAGACATTTTGTCGCGAATGAGACCCAGGGAATGGCTCAGGAAGTGCTATGGGACGCCTTTGAGGCGGTAACGAGAGGGAATCTTATAGCAATGAAAGCAGCAAGTGATAAACAAGGTTACAAGAAGCAGAGCTAGTGAATAAAGTGAAAGAGATACAGGTGAAAATGTAGAAGGGCTCAAATAGGACGTTGGAGAGTGCATTGAAACATGCGCAGGGCCACTTGGAGGTGTTTTGAACGAAATAAGCTGAAAAAGCTTTACTGTTGACAAGGCAATATTATTATATAGAAGCGGATAAAGCAGATGGGCTGTTAGCTAGACAACTTAAGGGGGACATACGCACCCATAAAATTGTGAAGTTAAAAAAAAAGAAGGGGGGGGGACTAGTGATGACTATTCCATCCTGGGACTATTCCAGGACTATTATGGGTCCCTATACACATCTGATAATCCAGAGGGGGTGAGACAAGAAACTTATTTGAACAAGATCCCACTGCCAAAAAGTCAACCAGGAAGATAAAGAGAGATTAGAGGAGGATATACAGGAGGAGGTGGTGAGGTCATTCAAACTTTCCCGAGAAATAAGGCTTTGGGGCCGGATGGTTACCCAGTGACTATCTATAAAACATTCCTTGACACGCTAGCCCCACGACTTATGAATCTATTTAATTCATTTAGACAAAGGAGTAAGATCACAGACTCAACGAATTAGGCCTAGATGATTGTGCTTCCAAAACCTTACACTTCCGGGCTCATACAGGCCCATAGCGCCGATAAACACAGATGCCAAAACTTATACCAAAATATTTGCGAATCGATTGATGGATCTCCTGCCTAAGCTTATACGGTTACACCACTCGGGGTTCATACCTAGGAGACAGACCAGTGATCATATTTGCAGGGTTTGCATCTGATAGTGAAGATGGCTAGCACAAAGACACCTGCTTTATTGATTTCATTAGACGCAAAAAAAGCATTTGATAGTAGAGTGGTCACTATTATTTTTCGAACGATGAAAAATATGGGGTTTGGAGTAGGGTTCTTAGCTAATTACCAGGCTCCTATGATCCGAGTGGCATTTAATGGTTCTTTATCTAGTGAGATAGCAGTGACCCGTGGCAAGAAACAAGGTATCCCCCCTTTTTTATATGCTATCTTTTTGGAACCTATGTTAGTAAGGAATTGGGATGCAGACTCTATTAAAGGTATAGAAATGGCCGGGGAAGAGCATAAGGTGTTGGCGTTTGCTGACAATATTCGAATTGCAATAGAGGATCCAGAAAAAAAGTAATTACTGTCATTGAGGGTGGAACAAGAAGAATATGGCGGGGTTTCAGGTTTAAAAATGAACAGGCAGAAATCTGAAATACTTAATTTATCAGTAAAGCCGGACGATTTGGAGAGGATGAGAGCTCCCTTTCAACTGAAAGTGGCAGAGAAGGGTATTACCTATTTGGGAGTAGTTCTGACAAAATCATTGGATCATATATGTAGAGAAAACGATCCCCGATTACTTATAAAAGTTAAAAATGATTTGCAGATGTGGAATCCTCTAACAGTCTCTTGTTTAGGGAGGATAACTGTGATAAAATGGTGATCCTTCCTAGAATATTGTATCATTTTCAGGCACTCCCTCTACGTGTGTTGAAAACGTTCTTTAAATCCCTTATGAAACTCATTTCATCATATATATGGCAAAATAAACCCCCAAGGATAGTGATGAGTACTTTGATGGCTCCAAAACAAAGGGGAGTGCTGGCGTTACTGCACTTTTATAGATATTATGTGGCGGCACAATTGAGAGTAATAAGGGGATGGGCAGAAGCTGTGGGCAAGACGGGAAAGGGCAATAGCCGGATTATTGTGGCTTAAGGGGAAACACTGACCCAATGTATGTATCAGCAAGATAGTGGGCTTAGTGACGAAGTGTGGGACTGCAATGAAGGAGGGGCCCTATCCCCAAGCCTGTCTCTTTTTTCCTCTTGACGGTTCATAATCCCGAATTCCCTCCAGGTATGGAACAAGGAGCCTTTATGAAGTGGAAGGAAGCCGGCTGTGAAAAAAATGTCCCAAGATCAGACAATTAGATAATTTGAGGATTGTATACATAATATTGGAATAAGAGAGGAATATAGGATGCGATTCATCCAACTGAAACATTGGTTATCTAGCGCAGGTATTAAAACTGTGGTCCAGAGACAGTTGACACCTTTTGAAACATATATTACGACTCATACGGGGTCAAGTAAACTAATATTGGTATTGTACAGATTTTTAAAAATGTTACTACCCAGGTTCAATGAAAATGTATAAAGAGGTTGGAGAACACATTGGGTAAGATCATGTTAAGAGAACAATAGGAACACCTCTGGGGAATCATACCAAAATGAACCCGCTCCATAGAAGTAAGGAAAATGTGGTATAAGGTGATGTACCAATGGCACTATACTCCCAAGAGGCTAAACTCTATGAATCCAACCACTTCATTTTCTGCTGGAGGGGCTGTAAAGGTTAAGGGGGATTGAAAACATATATGGTGGGCTTGTCCAGTCTTGCCAGTTCTGTGTCGAGATTAGGGTGCATATGGTGGGAATGTTTCGAGATTTGAGTTCCATGGAAACGGAGGTGTGGCTATGTGGTCTTTGGGGTCTTAAAGTTAAGTCCTATACTAAAAGGCAGAAACGCTCTTTAATGGTAGCGAGAGTATTCGCCAGACCTTGCCTATATTTCTTCAGTATCATCACTATACAATAATACCATATCTGTAAATATGCAAGATTACTGTATCTGTAAATATGTATGGGAATAATACTGTATCTGTAAATACTTTCTATTACTGTATCTGCTAATACTTATGGGATCACTGTATCTGTAAATATCTATTGACTGTAAATACGTTCAATCTGGCTACATGTCAAGCCCATGTCCACCATTTCTGTCTGCCCGTGGTAACACGTGTATATTGTATTACCTGCTTTCAAGCTCCCAGATACCCACGGATTAGGTGCGCTCTACAAATGCTAAATAAATAAATTAAATAAATGGTTTTGCTCACAGCAGCTTGGTTAGAGGTGGCACGAAAGTGGAAAAAAGCACGAAGACCAACAGATCAGGATTGGCTTCGGAAGATATGGGACTTTTTTTTCTGATGGAATGTCCGTCGTATGTAATACAGGGAGAGCAGGCCACCTTCAAACAGGCTGGGACGGTGTGTTCACTTATCTCCAGAAGGACTATATGAAACCATGGTCCCCACACAGTACACAGATTATGGACTTATTTTGAGTGTAAAGTGGGTGAGGCACGGAATAATAACAAAGGGATCCTCAGGCAGATGGGGAGGGGGAGTTGGGGGTTTGTTTTAATTTTGATGTAAAAATATAAAAAAAGACCACAGAATAACATGGCGACAAACTTTTTTACACCCATTAAAATGATTACAAAAAGGTTGCGTGGAACATTCAGTTCATGGAATTGCTTTTACTGATGCCTAATTCAATCAAGATATGTAACGCATCAACCATAAAACAAGTTTTCAAAATCCCTGATATAAAAAGGTTTACTTTAATGTAAACATTGGATAATCAAAGATTTAATATATTTCATTTTTAGAAAAATTTCCTCAAAAAATAGATGGTGGAATAGGCCATTTCAGCTGAAAGCCACACACATGCACAGTGACACTGAGTAGCCATCCCTGGAATTTCCTCTTAAGATCCATACAGCTGTGCAATATCCTATGAGAGAATTACCATTGTATTAGGCTATTATATACATAGCTTGATCAACCTGAGACTGACAGAGAATTTCTGTTACATGGCCATATTAGACCGATTCTTAGATGAGGAAAGAATACAAATATGCATATTTGCCACATTGTAATCAAGAAATGATTACCCATTGTGAGGCGAAGTAAAATCAGTCCTCAATAGTCAGGGAAAGTTATTTCAGAGCATGCTAAAAAACTGAAATTGGCTATTGAAAATGTTAAACTGGAGATAGAAGACATATAACCATCAGACTAAACCAGGAAAAACTATGACACAGTTGACACAATTTGTTCAGGCGAATGGAATTAATTAAGTTGTGCAAATATAAAAAGAAAATTCAGAGATGAGACGTTCTATAGGGATGACCGAGTATACACCTTGAAACTTCAATATGACGGTCATATCATCTTCAAGGGAAATTTAATTTAATCTACAGCAAGTGAAAATGAGATAGTGCCCTCATGCATTAAAGATGAACAGAAATCCTTAAATTAAACAGGTTTTAGGGGGGAATTTTCAGTCTTTACAAAGGCAAAGAAACACAACTCAACAGATGTATTACATTCAAATTACAAATAGCCTTTAATATAGAAATGACATGTCGACCAAGCAGAAAGATGAAATCACCAACAAACCGGTTTCCAGATATGCCTACTGTACCCCATAACCCACTGTTCATTTTTTAAGAAGAATCATGGACTCTTTCACCCAAAGGAGTGGTGAGGTGGGACCTAGTACTGTGATGAAGAGTAGTAGGACTAGGAGTAATGAAGATTAGCAGTAAGTCAATCTGAACATTACTCAATGCCCCTCTACCTCGAACCAGTACTTACATGGATTTGGTATACTTTAAAGGTATGTATAAGAGGCCAATGATAACACACTAGCCCTCAGTATGCTGCTGCGCCCCTTAAACACCTCATTATCAAACATCTCTTATCCAGCACCATCGGTAAATTCCAGAAATAAGGACCCCAGAACCAAATTAAATATACATGGTATTGTCAACATTCACTATTGATCAAAATATTTGGACCAGCCCACGTTGCTGCATTGCAGATCACCTGCAGAGAGACTCCCTGAGCACTAGCCCAGGAAGACTGCATTCCCCTCCTTGATCTAGCCTGTATACTAGTTGGTAGCTGCGGACCTGCTGCTTTATAAGCCATTGTTATTACCTGTCTTATAAAGTGAATACTCATTACCACCAAAACCTGACAGCTCTTAGGGCTCCAAAAGTTACCAGCAGACAATCCAAACTTCTGTGCACTTCAGTCGTTCAAATATATTACAAGAACGTCCTTTTAACTTGTAGGCAATGGAATGCCCCTTCCTCCAGCGCTTTTGAATCTTGAAAGAAATCAGGACGAATAGTATCTTGTGATCTATGAAACTTTGATACCACCTTTGGTAAAACTCTGAATTGCATTTCAAAACCAATGGCTCAGACTACCGTGGAATAAGAGGGCCTACAAATGAGAGCCCACATTTCTGTCAACCTGCGTGCTGAGGTTATAGCAATGAGAAAAGTAGTTTTATGTAACAAGAACTCGCTATCAATTGCATCAATTGGTTGACTGGTCACTACTTGAAGCAACTGAAACACTAACGATAGATCCCAAGGCACAGTACCCTTGTGGGTCATCGGTCTGGATAAAGATTGATTTTTTTGTTGTTGTTGGTAATCTTCCCACTAACTTTTCCCCTTCAATCCACTCTTCCCAGTATTCTTTTTTTTAAAACATTTTATTTTTATTTCGGGTTTTCACAGAATGAGAACAGCAGACCTCTGCAAACACAACAACAAGGCAACCCCTGCTTCCCCCTTTCCCTTCCCTCCATCCCCCAGATAGCGGTTATTCTCTAATTTAAGGAAACCACCCATAAGAAACCCTTTGGTTGTCTACCGTGGGGTAGAAATAAAGTGGTAAATTACATGTATGTCCGTAGCCCTGCGCCTTTCATTGTCCTTTGGCTGTAGTCTGATGTACCGGGCTGGGCACCTGAGGGTTAGCTCTTTCACATCACATCTATGAGCACATCACATTCCCCCTTTACACTTGCCTTATATTAAGCACCACTTTGCATCAGTTATTGATATGTTTGCACATGAAATCCCCCCCACATGGTCTCATGAGATGCTGTCCTGTCATTAAGAACAGCAGTGATCCTTTCCATGGTACATATATTGAATGTCACATTGACCCAGTCCCCCTTAACAGGGGCCTGGACATTTTTCTATTTCATGACCAGGCATGCCCATGCGGTGAGCAGCAGGGGGGCAACCACCCCCCCCCCGGAACTTCCTGAGTTCCCCTCCATTTTCTCCATCCCAAACAAGGTCAGGAATGGTGTTTTAGATTGTTGAACACCATCAATTTCCTTTATCCAGCCCAACACTTCAGCTCAAAACATCTGCACCCGTGGGCATCACCACCACATATGCCAGTAATCCGCCCTCTCCCCCACACAGGTGCCAGCACTCCAGGCTCACATTCTGAAACATCTTCGAAAGTCTGACATGGTCATATTGCCATCTATGTAAGAGTTTGATAGCATGCAGCTTGTATTGGCTGGCGATCGATGTCTAAGAGGCCTCTCTACACAGTTTCAGCCACAGTGCTTGGTCGATTTCTCCATCTCTGTCTGAGCTTTTCGGTAGCCCCCTTCCCTGCAACCACTAGTTCTCTGTATATGGACGAGATCGGGCCCTTCATTTCCGTTCTCTTATCTAAAAGCCGTTTGAAAGGAGTAAGGTCCCTCTGTATCTTGTCTCGCCATTTTCCACACTTTAGCACCCCTTTTAACTGGAGGTATGCGAAAAAGTGCACCCAAACCCATCTCCCCCTCCAGCTCACTTACAGGGACAAAGTTACCCTTCCTCCATAATTGACCCACTTTTTTGAGACCTGCCTCAAACCAAGCCTGAAATCTTTCTGGGTTCAGGATTGCGTCACGTATTTCTGGCACCCACAAATGGCTCAACGGGGAGGGCCAGGTCGTCGCCTGCATTTCTGTGCCCTGTCTCAATAACGGCCATATTTTGCCCAGGATCGTCGCGATTTCGTCGGGGGAGCTTGCTTCTAGGCACCCACAGCCATTCCCCAACAGAGGCGGGGAGCAGGTGGAGATTGTATAAACCCACCCATTGGTACTCCCTCTGCAGTCTGAGGTGTGGGATAAGAACCGGAAGCTGTGCTGCTTTGTAATTGAAACGCATAGAGGAACCTCGGTAAACACACCATCTGAAAGGAGTTGAGGTGTCCTAGCCATGAGATGGTTAGCTTTTCCCATATTTAAAGGTCTATCCGAAATCCCGATAGCAGCGTGGGGAACTTCGTCTGAAATAGGTCTTCCAAGACCCTTGTAAGATTAATTCCCAAGTATCTTAATGTGCCCTGGCTGACCTCTAGCCACAGAGGAGTGAACTTTCCTATGTCTCTGTCCCGTTCATATCCAGTGGGAGCAGGATCGACATTGATCTATTAATCTTAAACCCTGAGAGATCTCTGAACTGTTCAATGAACTCAATTACCCTGGGTATGGAGGTCAGGGGGTTCTTCATATGCAAAAGCATGCTATCGGCATATAATGCGACCTTATATTCCACAACCCCAACCACCCCCTGCCCCCACCGTGAGTCTCCCTCCACTCCTGGGTCATTGCTAATTCTCTGTGCTAGTGGTTCTAGAGAAAGCGCAAATAAAATCTGGCAGAGAGGGCAGCCCTGCCTCATACCCCTGCTCAAAACAAACCATTGGGAGACTCCACCGTTGACTGCCATGCAGGCCTGGGGGGGACCCATAGACTGCCATAATGCCTCACCTGAACCTTGGACCCAGACCCACTTTGCCTAGAACCTCCTTGAGAAAGCCCCACTCAACCCTATCAAAGGCTTTTTCCGTGTCCACCGATAGAAGAACGGGTTCTCCCTGCACACCCTTCACTTCATGGATCAGGTGCAAGGTTTTCCTAAATGTGTCCGCCCCTGGCATCCACTTATAAAGCCCACCTGTTCCGAGTGGATCAATTGGGGCATGTGTGTCTCTAGTCTTGCCGCCAGAACTTGCGTATTCATTTTGGCATCAATATTAAGGAGGGAGATGGGGCGATATGACTTGCATCTTTGGGGGTCCCTGCCCTCCTTTGGTATAACCGTGATCATTGCTCGGGAGAAAGTTTCTGGGGCTTTCCCCGTCCCCAGGATATTGAACAATCCTACCATGTATGGGATAATGGAGGTAAGAAAGGATTTATAAAAGACCACCGAAAAGCCATCCTCTCCAGGGGCCTTCGCTGCAGGAACCCTTGACACAGCTCTCCCTATTTTGTCAGCCATTTTTGGGGCTTCCAGTGCCTTCGTGTCCTCCTGGGAGAGCCTGGGCATCCAAATTCCCTCTCAGTACTGTGTTGGTCCTTCGGTATCCAAGTTGGCGCCTGTTTTATGAAGATCTTTGTAGAATGACGCAAACGCCTCTCAATTCCCTTTCTGGTTTCCCCACCCCCTCCATGGCCGTGACCCACCTGTCGGCTCGCTGTCCTCTTAGTCTCGCGGCTAACTATGCATCCGCCTTGTCTGCCTTTTCATAGAACTTTTTGTTTTAGGAACTGCAGTTTCCTAATTATCTGACCCTCCTCAAGGAGTCACAATTCCTCCCTTTTCTTTCTCGCCTCCAACACCCTCCCCCCCGCCTCTACAGTGTCCCTAACCATCCTGTCTAGCTGGGTAATTTCGTGCCATAACTTATTTTCAATTAACTTATGCTCTCGGTTTTTCCGAGCCCCTTCCCTGATCAGAATCCCACTCCATGGCGCCTTCCTCGCTTCCCATACCGTTCTCCTTGAGACCTCCCCTTAATTATTTATTTTTAAATATTCGACAATCTCTTTGGACAGCTCCTCATGGAAAACTGGGTCTTTCCATAGGGAATCATTGCATCTCCATTTAGACCCCCTGGGTATCATCCCTTGCAAATTCAGATCCACCAAAACCAAATCATGGTCCGACCATGCAATTGGAGAGATCTCCGAGATCAGCACATCCTCCCATAGACCCCTTGATATGTAGATGTAATCAATTCTGGTGCAAGTACCACGTGGTGCCGAGTAAAAGGTATACCCTCTTTCCTCCAGGTGTAGGTGTTACCATATGTCCCGCAGCCCATAGACCCCCAACATTCTCATGACCTCCCCATGCATAGGTCTAGGCACTTCTTCCGTCCCTCCCTCTCGGGTTTGCCTATCAGTCCTGAAATCTGCCCATATATTGAAATCACCCCCCAGATTTATATGGCCTGCAGCTGTGAGCATTATCTTTGGAAGGGTTTTCAGCAGATACCTCTATTGCCCCTGATTTGGCCAGTAAATTGTCGCAAATGTGAACCCCACCTTGCTTATGGTCCCAGAGATCAGGAGGGCCCTGCCTTCTTCATCAGCCCAGACCTTTGTGACCTCCAACCTTAGCGCTTTAGCTATAAGGACTCCAGCCCCTGCTTTTCTAAGGGGGCCTGACCCCCAGTATTCCTCCCCCCTAGCATACTTAGTCTCCTGAAGGAACAGCACATCAAACCCAGCTCTACGAAATTCCCTAGCCACCAGAGACCTCTTTGTGGGCGAGTTCAACCCCTTTACATTCAACGTCCCCACCCTCAGGAGGCCTTCTCCCATGTCTCCCGTAACTACAGCCATCCTCTTCTCCTCTCCTCAGGCCTTTAAGCGCTCTGTGCATATAAATCCATCCCACCACAACCGGTAAACACCTATTTCAGAAGATCCGTATCCCACCCCATTCAAAGATAACTCCCTTGGCCCCCGTTCTTACCCCTCCTCGGTGCCCGAATCCCCCCCGGTTAACATCACCAGAGAAAAATCGGACCAACATCAAACGTCATAGACTTCGAGCCCCCCACCACCCCGTTTCTCGTATACCAAACCCCATTTCCCCCTTGCCTGATCATACATCACCCAATGAATTCCTGATGTGAGACGCCCAGGTCCTGTGTCTTAGTCAAAGGTGTTTTTCAATCTGAGTCAGGTGTCTGCAATGGGCGACGTGTTCAACTTCCTGTATTTCCTGGATCCCGGCATACGTCCATGTTGAGCTGTACTGTATCATGGTCACCCGGACCCCTCGAGGTATACTTATAGGTGGCCAACTTCAGCGTTACTTCCATGCGCTTCTTCCTGTTGTCTCCTACTGATCCCCCAGGGGATGTACCCCTCTGTGGTCAGCAGGTGCTGGCTGTCGGTGCCCCCTTCTTGGCTTCCGCCTTCCAAGTACCTTTGGGTCGTGGGATATCCCTTCCTTCAATGGTGCGGGAGGCAGGCACACGCCCCGGAGTCGGGGGCCCACACCTCCTAGAACCAGCCTGGTACCTCCTCACCCCTTGCTGGGGGAGTGCGGGGAGTCCTTTGCCACTGTCAAGACAGCTCACGATCCCCTCCGGGGCTGTGGGGGGTGAGTCTTCACAATTTCCTCAAAAGCTACCTAGAGTCCTTTCTCCGCAGACTAGGAGCGTGCGCGGGCCCAGGAGCTCTGGTGTGTTCCAGGGCCACTCTCTCCTTTTGGCCTCAGGATCCATGTGTCCGCCCACTCAGGGCCCTCCTTTTTACTCTAGATTTCCCCCTGCCTTCCCTACCACCCTTGTTGGTGGTCCTCTCTTCTTTCGCTAGTGGTGAGCCACAGGCCACTTAAGGGTCGGTCCTGCACCGTCACTTGTTTCCCAGGCAGGTGTTCCAGTTCCCGGTGTTCCACAAAGGCTGAAAGCGGTATGTGTCCCAGCCCCGTTAGGCCCGGCCCGGCTCAATTGTCTGCCAGGTACGGGACAGCTTCCCCAACCTCCTGGCCCTTTCAATCTGCCCAAGGGGCAGCCCGCTGCCCTTGCCAAGGGGGCCCTTGCCTCACTCTTGGTCCACTGTCATGCTGTTGATGGCTCCTCCCTCCCAGTGTGACCTTTCCTCGTGGATTGCAGAGAAGGTTACCTTTGCATGCCCCAAGCTTCGTAACCCTGAGTCTGTGGTTGAGTCAATGATGCCCCTTCCCTTGGTCACTTATTGTCTTTTCACTGGATAATGTAGGTCCTACTGGCAAAACATGAGCATCCTGGGAGAGGAGGTTTGCTCTGTTGTGGTTATGCTTTTGTTTGTTGTTGTTGTTTGTGAGGATAAAGAGGAGTGGGTTTTCACCCCCGTCCTTGCCTAGTGAGCCAGATAGACTTCTTACTGCCTTCCCCCCTGGGCCTCCCTCTTGGCCGTGTGCACTGCTACTGTCACGGAGGAGACAGTAGCAGTGCACACTCTCAATGCGCTTTTCTTCTTGGCCCCTGTGGCCTTCCCACACCTCGCTTCCTATGCCCTGTTAAATCAAAGGGCTGCTAGTCATTAACATGAGGGAGAACGGCGGGCCACAAGGGGAGGAAGGCAGCGACCCATCTCCAGTTATCAAACAGAGCTTCTCCGATGCTCCGAGCCTCTTAACCTGCTCTGTCCCTCAACGGGACTTTGTCTCACTGTTCTTATGTCCCTCGGCTGCAGTGTCTTTTGGTCCTGCACGATCAACGGGCCGGGAGTAGGCTAATTGGGGGTGGGGGTGAGCTGCAAGGGGAGGGAGGCTCTAGCCCACCTCTGGCTGCTCACCAGAGCCCCTCAGATGTGCAGGGCCTCTCCCTATGTACTGTCCCTCGCCAGGGTGTCATCACCCTTTCTTTGTTGCAGTTGGGCCATGGTGTTGAAAACCAGCCAAACCAAAACTGTTTCACTGGGTTCAACAAATCTGCTAGACATGATTGAAAGTAACAACGAAACTGAAATTAGAACAAGAAATTGAAAAACTCCCCTAGACTGACACGTGTTTTGTGCAGGGATCAATTATAATGATCCTAGTCGTGCTTTCTGAAAGTCTTATTCATATTACACTACTACATTTGGCATCTGTATAATTGTTGATGTACTTTAAACTTTATTCAATCTCCTATAATTTGTTCTTGTATGACGTGCAAACTGTAGGATAGATATTTTTTTTCCATTTTCTTGCAAGAATCAGTTCATTTATAAAATTGTAATGTTCAGCTCTCTTGGTTAGCTATTCCAATTCACATATTAATGATTCTTCTCTGTTTGGGTTATTAGACACTTGTTGCCATCGTTTGGATTAATCAGCGGATTGATCCAAAAGATGTGCTACCATTTTTTTGTCATTTTCCAATCCACTGAATCTCGGCATCCTTTTCAATGGACATGGAGTATCTTCCAACCAGAGTAGACAGGATAGCATCCACTTGAACTGTTTCATGCAACTCAGCCTCCTGGTGGCATGTTAATATGCACAGCATCCTTCCTTATCTTTAGGGTATGCTTAAATTGGTGAATCTTAGGATGTGTGGAGATCCTGGTGCGCCTGGTCTGTGAACTCCATACTTTCCCATACTTGTGCTAATAACGGCTCTACTGCTTCCTGGTATACATATTTGCATATATGCTCCTGCTCTTCTCAATATGCCTAGCAAATGGTCACAGACCAAGAGGTGATGATGATGATGATGATGTGTCAGATGCAGAAGATGATGAAGATGGTGACTTTAATCTGGTTACCCTCTCTTTGTATGTCTTTTTTTCACTTTCAGCATCTGTTTAATGTTTTTCACTTCTCTAGAATGCGATTTCTGGTGTATTTCATGTTTTTATGTGCTCTTTTTGGATTGTCCTCGGGGTGCTTGCTCAGTTTCTTGAAAGTGCTTCCTCATTTGTTTTGTCTGGCATACTGCTCACTGCACTTTAGCCTGATGTTGCCCGTGAGTGTGGCAGCACAGCATCAATGTATGAAGCAGCACTACCACGTTCCATTCATACCTTTGTGGGTATCTCAAGTACGCTTGCTGACCACTCTTTCCCTGCACAAAATGGCTGCCATATCCTGCCTCCCACCCCACTGGGACCTACCCATAACCATATTCTGGCAGCGTTCCTTGTGGCCGTCAAGACCCCTAATGTCTGCTACTGGCATTTCTGTACTTTTGATATCACTCTATCTTCATCTGCTGCCTACCATCCGGTCAAGGAGACTTACCTCTTTGTCAGAAGGACACATTTTAAAAGGGATTATGGGATAGATGCGTTGTACCTCTGGATGGGGAAGGGTGGGAATCACAGAAAGTTGGATATATGGTTCCTGCCTCAAAGGTAAGTAGTGAGCTGAAGAAGAGGAATGTGGTGGACTGAAGAGATTATGTCAAACAAGCAGATACATAGCTGCCAAATGCTGGATCTTAAGACAAGTGTTTCAGTGACCTAACTGAAAATACAAATGCTGGAGAAACTAACCGAGATATGGTTTACAGCGGCTACTCAAAAGGAAAAACATTTCTAATTTGTAAATTCTCCGAAAGTGTTAATACCAATGGTACCAATAGTGTGCAATCTGTGTTCCAGAGCTGATCTGCTATCACAAGGTATTCATGTATGTTTGAGCAAAATGCTCTACAAATTAGACTATATGAATAAATGAAGCACCAATTTGGCTATACTATCAATTCAAAAATTAAACAAATACTTTATCCCATCTGGTATGGCAGCATGGATTTAGTTGGTGTTTGCACAAAGAATGTAACTCGAACTGACATGAGCAACCTGCGCCAAATAAGGTTAATGTATAGCAGCACAATAGAAGGTATATTAACATTAAAACCTTACAAAATGATGGCCAAAATGCGCACACAGTGAACTTAGTCGTTTGTTTACTAACCTAGCAAACAAATACAACACAAGGGTCTTTTGGTGTTGGGTGGTGCGGTGTGTTGAGGGGTGTGGGATTGAGGCATTTCTTTATTATCATTCTGTCACAAACAAATCGAATCAATTGAAGGTGAGTCATGCCTTGACTTAATCAAAATATTAAATAGTTCCAGATAAAATGACTAATACCATATTTCACAATAACCAACCAACACATAATTCTGTGAATTGGTTAGCAGCAAGATTCACAACACTGCTTATAAAACACGTTTTCACTGCTAGTGAAATCAGAAACGTAAATTAGTACATTAAGTTGAACGTTAATCTGATAATCCATGTAAAAATGTTACTTACATAAAAATTTGGTTAAAATGAAACCATTTTAAAAAAAAGCAACTATTATTGCGTCTTTCAGATAGACTTATGAAATAATAAGCAATCACTTGGGCATGAACCCTGTGTCCGCATTCTTCAAAAATCGCTTATGAAAATGTAAGACTTGCATTTTCAGTTAAGTTTGAATATAAGTATCCAGAAGGAGAACATTCATGTTTAATAAAGCAATTTTGTCTGAAACAAACTAGAATAAAAGTACGTTTGAGAAAATTACATACCTGTGTTTGATTGAAATGTTGGTGTGAGAAAGGTTTCGTCCTGCCAGGAACATGTTGAATAAATATATATAGACTGAAGACAAGGTGTCAACTTTGGGATATGTTCAAAACAACGGCTTTTTTTTTTTGTCCTTTCCAGCATACACTGCTTTAATAAAATAAATGAGGTAATCTAACAGGAAGTACATAGTACATGGATGCTGCATGTCCAAACACCATTTCCCAGGAAGTGTTGCCTGGTGACAAACTCAGTGAGGCTCCAAAATTAGTGAAGACCAGGAGCTTGGTGATCATCGATAAATTGTGTTCAAGCCAATGAGCAAGACTTGTATTGAAATGGTGGCCATGCAGAGCCCAATGGAAAAATCCTTAAATGGCTTTCAGAGATGACATGCAGCAATGCATGTTCTAGTTACCAAGGATAATTAGACATTTAAGGCAGTGACTGGCTGATGTCTGAGTGGCAGCGAACACATTTTCCCACAGAGATATGGGATGTAGTGTAAACCTTTTATTGTTCCTTTCCATTGTGAAGCACTATGAATATGATGTCCAAGGCATCATGACTCTACTGGAACCTATATCTCGGTCCAACATTTCCAAACCCTCAGATAACCCATAGTCTCTCCAGGGATGGTCCAAGGGAAAACCGAGAATCAGAATTCTGTAGCTCTCATCATGGTTCATAGCTAACCATAGTACATTGGTGAAGGAATAGAGCGACTATCCATTCTTGGGAAAAGTGTTCCCTTCATCCATCTTACTCGTGGCTGTGGCTGTCCCTCGCCCCCACCCATCGCCCAAGGTTAGCCGTTGTCTATCCCTTACCTAGCAGGATCAAATGCTTGTAGATTTGACACAAGGTAGAGCCAGAGCAGGAAAAAGTGGGAAGACGTTGTTTCTTCCCTATAAGAAAGATCCTGGATGGATTCTGGGGATGCTGTTAATGGTACAACATCATATCATTGACCGTTTTTTCGACTGGTGTTTTGCAGAAAAATTATTGCTGAAAAAACACATCAAATTTTTTTCGGGGGTGGGAAAGGGGACATAAAGGGTTGGGGGGGTCGAGAACAGTAAAACATTGGTTTGAGGATGGGGGCGTTTAAGGGGGAACCCTCCAAAAAGAAGAAATAAACACTTAGATGAGTTTTTTTTAGCAAAGGTTTTTCAGAAAAACATCTGTCGAAAAAACGGTTGGCGTTGATATGACATAGAACCATATGATAGAAGGCCTTAGAGATCCTGTTGGATCGATACCCAATGCTTGACCCAAAGGATGGGCATATTTTAAATGGCACAGTGGGAGCCCAAGCGGAAATATAAAAGGTCCTTTTTTTGTACAACACAAGGGTCTCTAGTTGTTACTTTTCCAGGAAGCAGAAAGACACCAGGAAATGTGAAGGCAAGATTCCAGGGTGAGCTAGGAAGAGACTTCTGATGTACCCAAGGCCAAGAGACTGGCATTGATGTTCATGTTCCTGAGCACGCGCATTGTAACAGCTGAATAAAGTGAGATGCAGGTGGCCTAGTTTAGCGGGACTCCATATAGGATGAAATCCTTGTGAGCCAGGACGTTGGTGTCCACTGCTGACTCAATGGCTCTAATCTCCAAACAAACGGCATCGGAGCATGTATGAACGTCCATTTCAAGAATCAAGATCCCTCCTAAAATGGCACCTCGACCACTCCTAGCATTGGCAGTAAGTCAGATCAGCGGTGAGTGGGGCTTTGAGATGGGACAGCAGTGACTGAGTAACATATCTGAGTGGACTAGACTGATCTAGTTGTGTCATTGGTGCTCTGCATTCCCGATCTTCACTCATTCAATGTTTAAGCATACCCCACGGGTCCATGGCAGGCTGGCCCTTCATCTGTGGCCTCTGCCAGCTGCTTCAGTGGAGCCCTGCTCTCTCCTCTTGGGGACCAGTGGGAAGTGCTCTTGCAGTTTTCCTTGCTGTCGCATCAGCTTTCTCCCACTCAACCCCTCTCCTGTTTTGCCAATGCCTGGGCACAATAGCCAGCCTAACTCCTGGGTCTGCAGTCTGCTTGTTGGAGCTCTGATATCGTTGACATCCTCATTACTGTGAAAGTTCATTTTGAGGGCATTGGCATGGGCTGATCTATTGCTGTTCAAACTGCTAGAGCTCAACCTAACGCCTGTTGCTTAAAGAGAAGTTTCCTCTGTTTCAGATTTGGGTAATGGGGCATTGCGTCAGCAAAATCACAGAAAGGTGTTTATATCTCATTATGGCTCAAGAGAAAATCTAGAAACCTGAAAAGTTATCTGCGATGGCGACCCAAGTTCACACGGATCTGGCCCCTACCATGGCCATGGAAGAATGGCTTGCTGTTCACGCTAAATTAAATGCAATGCAAGATCCAGAACAACATTTCAGAACTTTTGCACAATGTATCTATGACAGATAAGCAGCTGGTCTCTATGGACAAAAGCATGAGGCATCCAGCAAAAACGTAGTCCGTGAAAATGTTGTGGTGAAAATACTCCTGAAGCAAATAAATTGCCAAGCAAAGTGTAGTCAAAAAATGCAGCTGAAATGTAGGGCTATTGGGAATTTGTATGGTTAAGGAGGGTTTTGTGGGCTTGGGATTGCCTGCTTTAGGGCAAGGATAGAATAGGGGTCAGGATGATTGCTGCAGGGTTGGTTGTTAGGGTAGATCAAATTTCTGGCCAAGTGTTAGGATAGAGGTTATGTTAAGGCTAGGGCTAATGGAGTAATGGTTTCGATAAGTGTTAAAGGGATTGGGAAGTTGGTGATGTTGACGTAGGATACAGGCAAGGATAAACTTGGTGGTTTATAGCAAAGTAAGCATTAGGGGAAATGTTAGAGTTGCAGTTAAGGTCATGCTATGGCTAGGATTAGAGCAAGGATTTGGTTTAGGGCAATGGCTATGTCATTTGTGGAGTGCTGGTGATAGGGTCGGAGTTAGGTTCACTCTTAACTTTCTATTATTTTCTATTGAGTAACATGCAAATAAAATACTTTAGAGTGCTGAAGGGAGTACTGGTCTGCTAGAGTTCAGGGGAGCAATTAGCGTTAGCAGAAGGTTTAGCAACAGAGTTAAGGTGATTGGTGATTGTGGAGATCTTATTGAAGTTTTGGGTCATTGTTAGGGTTTCAGCCTTGTGATTTTATGTCATTAAAAATAGCCTTTTTAGTGACCTTATTACTGAAAACATGTTTACACTTTGCATTAATTGTATTGAATTACTGCATTTTTTTAAAACAACTTTTGCTGGCTAAATTTTCACATGGCTACATTGTCCTGGGGACCTTTTCACATCGAACATGATTGATGTACAAAATACTTTCTGTGATTAGGTATATGAATTATCTGAACTTCTTGTTGTGAGAAACCTGAGGGCATTCTCACTCCTATTCCTCATGGGTCCTCTGCATAGGTGGCCAGGGAAAGACCATTGCATTTGCATACCGACTCTGAGGGTGGACAAGTGAGGGAGGATCACCTGGGTGGAGGGTCTGTGAGGACTGGGAGTGGGATGCTTTTAGGAGAGACATGGTATCCCCCTTTTCCTACGACTGATCATCCCAACCCTTCCCCCGCCTTATGGGATATTTTGACTGAACTCCCCTGACTTTCTCATGTATGATTGTTGCAATGAAGACTAAATACTTTTACCACCCTGGTACTGGGACGAGTAAGAGGCCTGCTCAGAGTAGTAGAGGTTGGGCATGTCCCCTTAAAGATGGCCAGGCAGGGCTAATTGTACAACAGCACCTGCAGCCTGTTAGGGGGCTGCAGGTGTATAATAGGCCCAATCTAGTTGCAGGAAGAGGCAGAGCAGGAGAGGGTGATCCAGGAGAAGCCGTGGCATTGAAGGAGCAGCAGGAAGCTGTGTGCATGCAGCACATTAATGGTCCACAGGAGTACACCCAGGGTGCTGGGGCTCGTGGAGCCGAGCGAACAATCAAAGGGGAGCCGTGCCTTTAGGCTGCCCCTTTTTGTGGCGTTTGCAGTGCTCGTTCTCCTGGAATCAGAAGGCTATATAGGAGTACCTGAGGGGCAAATCTTTATGTCCCTCAATCATCATGATGTATTTAGGGACAACTATGGAGTGCCACTAGGTACATTTCAAGAGTGCATAGCCAGGTGGAAAACCCTCCCATTGACGCTATGGGGCAGAGCGCCACTCGTTAAGATGGTGATCCTCCTGAAATTCCTTTACCTGTTTGCTAATATACCTTTATTATTACCGTGCTCTTTTTTCAAAAGGGTCAAGAGCTTAATTTTAGAACTTCTATGGCAGGGTAAACCTGCACGAGTAGCATACACAACACTCATAATGCCAACATCCCAAGGGGGCCTTGCACTCCCCGATTTAGAACGATACTACTGGGCAGCTCAGGCACAGTACCTGAGTCACTGGTATGCTACGCACTTCATCTGCCCCCACGTGCAGGTGGAACATGCCTTGGCCTCCCCCTACCTGTTAAGGGCAGTTATCATCGGTCATATGACAGTACCACATAACACGATGAATACAGTCCTGTCCACATATGCAATCTGGAAGAGGATTGCGCGGAAATACGGGACTCAAATTAGGTTCTCTCCTCTACTACCAATCAAATTTATATCAGGTGTGCCTCTTACCTCGGAAAAGTCTTCCATCAATGGATGGATAAATTGGGCATTAAGAACATGGGGGATATATTCCAAGAAGGCATGTTTATGTCACCCCAGTCGGTCAAGGAGAATGGAGGTAACACACCCCTTGAAATCTTCGTGTACTTCAGATTTCAACATGCACTGCAAACACTGCTCCCATCATTCCTGCAACAACCACCCACATGGGACCTCCTACACGGCATAATTTGGGCAGACGGAGGGGGTAGACTGGTGTCCCAAATCTATAAGGCTCTACTAACTGACACCACACATAGGGGTGACCGCACGAAGACCCGCTGGGAAAAAACACTGCAAACCATGATAGCTGATGAGGACTGGTCATATATCCTTCGTCAGACACAAAAAGTGTCACTAAACACTCGTCTTAAGCAGGTACACTTCAACTTCCTCCACCAAACCTACTACACACCAGCTAAAAAATGTAGGCAACAACCAAATTCCCAAGCTGCATGTGAAAGATGTGGGACGATGGCGGCTGACTTTCTCCATCTTGCCTGGAGCTGCCAGGCGGTTGCCCGGTTCTGGTCCCAGGTTCTCCAAATAACGGCCACGTTCCTCGGGGAGGAGCTGCCTCCCACACCGACTGTTGCCCTTTTAGGAATGACGAAACAGCTGCCGGCGGCAATACAGAAGCTGGCAGGGTCCTGCTGGTACTGGCACGCAGGAAGATTGCGATTGCAATGACATGGGGACGGGGGCCTGCCCCCAGCCTGGCAGGTTAGGAAAGGGATATACTATATTGCCAGGATGTGGAGTCAGAATTTATTAAAACCCGGTCCCTACACGCATGTCCCCCCAAAATGTGGGGTCCCTATGTTTCATACTTGCTATCTATACCAACGAACCCTACTACACAACCATCGTATTGCGAAGAGGAGGCTGTCTCGTAATGAACTTTCGTAATAGTAAAAGAACTGCACCACATCGATCACGCTACCTGTAAACGGCATGACAGCAGTGTAAAACAGGGGGGCGGGGAGGGGGTGGGTCGGGCGAAGGAATCTAGAGGCAAACTGTTATTGTTCACCCACTGTGGTGGGATTTGTATGTTTTTGTTTGAAAAATACTAAAAATAAAGTTTACAAAAAAATAGGAGTACCTGAGGGGCAGAAGGAGTCCTGAAGCTAAGGCCCAAAGGCCAAGAAATCAGCACTACGGAAACGCCAAAAGAAGCAACTGGTGAGTTTCTATGCGAAAGGAAACCCGGTGTACGAGTGTCTGAAGTTCTGCAGAGGATTACTATGCTTCGGAGTGGTCGCATGCAGAAGTCGCGTTGTCAAATGTCTCCGAATTACATCCCCATTAATCGGTGAATAATTAATTATCAGAGTGATCCCGTGAATGAGAAGGCATGTTAGCGAAAGCCTATGAGTGCTGTGTATGTTATAAATGCAACTTTCAACACAGAAACTAAATGAATGACACCGTTTTTTATTGTAACAAAGGTCTTCAAGTGCTGTGCACATTAGAAAAACACCATACAGAGACTTATAACACCAAAATAAAATAGATGAAACCTTTGCTAATTACAATGAACACGGCACGTTGTTTAAAGCATTATACAATTAAACATATCACCAGTGCGACCTGAATGAAGACCTATGGAATTCAGACATAGATGAATACTGTACCAAAATACTTTTTTTGTGAATGCAACTTCCAGGTGAACTTTACAAGCACAATTTCTATTTGAACTCACAAGTGAACTTTAATCAGAAGTTTAACAATCATAAAGGAATTTTTAATACAAGTGAACCAATAATACTTTGGGCTCCAGAGTGAATGGAAACTTTGGAGATGAACGCTAATAAATGTTTCAACTACAACTTCCTGCTAAATTATATTGTTATACCAAGACCAACCACATCCAGAGGATGCAAGGGTGGCGCAGACCTTTAAGAAAGCAGTAACTTGTCTTTTTGTAGTGGAAGCAAATCTTGGGGGAGGGAACCCTAAGGTTTGATGTGCTATTGTGGTCGGAACTGTGCTTTGGAACTTGGGGAAGGGAACCCTGGGCATTGGTTAACTTTATATCTGAATCCTGAGACATTTATTTGAACTGCTTTATACTTCGGGAAGGGAGCTGAAAGAAAGCTGTGAGCAGGACAGAGCTCCGAACTTTGTGTTTATCACTGTTTTGTTGGTTGCTTACATCCCTACACATTGTATAGATTAGTTCTGAGGGCAATTATAGGTTTTGGACACATCAGCTACACAAGAGCCATGTTGTCCTCTTTATTAAGGGGCTGTGTATGAGGACTCAGAAATTTCAACACCAAAGAATTCCACAATAACAGCTTCCGGTCCTAACACTCTGTGTTGTTATGAATATCCTCTTGTTTTTTCACAAATTCTATACCAAATTAATTGGATTAAAAGGTACATCATTTTGGAGAAAAAAATATTTCATATTTTAATGTTTACAAAACACGATTTCTATAAACACATGTTAAAATAATCATAAAACAATTAACAAAACTCAATCTCATTCTACATGCTTAATTCATAAAAACGAAATTAATTTGAAGGAAACAAAGTTACCGTCAATCACAAACAAAGTGAAATAGTTACTCAATCAATTGATTTTCCAACTTTGTTTCCAAACAGAACTGTTGTACCAGTTGGAAATAATGTGTCAACATTCTCAATGTGTTTCTAGAACCAATTTGTTGTTCATAACACGACTTTGAATGAATCTACATGGCGTGTTCCATTGGTTCTGTCTTCAGGACACTTCTTATTTCCATCACATTGTTACATTTAGCATATTGTATATTGAAGTATATTCTACTCCAAAACAGTCTAAAACCAAACATACATAAAATGTGTTATCACAATGAACCAGCAGTTTACACCATGTGAAATATATTGGGTATATTTGGAAAACTAACCTGAAATTTCTTTTCGGAGTGTGAGGATCTTTTCATTCAGATTTTTTTCAGTGTTCAAAATGTAATACCAAGCCTGGTTTTCCACAGCTAAGGGAAACAAACCATACATATGTCTTTTTCATTACTAAGTTTGATTATTGGCTACATATATTAACCTAATTTTAGATAAAACATGACTTTCTACTTTTCATATTATCTCATAAATCACTTTTGTTTGGATAGTACTCGTAAGTGCCAACCTTTCCTGGGTTGGTACTTCAGACAGCTCAACTTTTCCTTTACAGTTGAATTTTGCCTGCATATAGTTTTCTCATGTACTCATTATTCATTGCAGGAAACTTTCTATCTACTTGCCTCCTTTGTTATATACATTTTGTATTTTCTTTTTCCTATGGTGCTGCTGTTCCATAATGCGCAGTATTGTCTTATTTCTCTTGTTGTGGGTGACCAAAGTCTTGGGGTAAGTCTCCTGTCTCATTCATCAACTAAAGGTGACTAAAACAGAAAGGGGAAGTAAACAAATGTATAAATGTTGGTCAAGGTATTTCGTATTCTATGTATTATGCATCATCTATACTTACAGCGGAAGTTCTTACATACACGCTGTTTATGTCCCCTCTCAAGTGGTGACTACAACCCATTTTTATACGTGGTTGTGTTTTTTATTTTTCCTGCCCTTTCCGTATCGCTGCCGCGTTGGTCCTGTATAACACGGAGACCGTGTATAAGGTTAGACAGTTCATGATTTTAAGTTCAAATCAATATTCAAAAGACTTTCATCTCATTTCTTACCCGAGCACAGCAATTTGTTCGGTCCCTGATTCTTCTTACGATTCCACAATCAAGCACGGTATCCGGTTACCTATTTCACACGTGATGTAGCATCTCTTGGTGTATGTCGCAACGTACAAGGACGTTCGTACGGCAACAACGTGCGGGCGCCATCTTAGTATGGTCTGCAGTAGTGCTTTCAGTTAGTATCCTCCTATTGCACTAGATGTCTCATGATTATCTCTCTGCTTTTTCGCCCATGGCATAGTCTGGCAAAGGATTTATCTCAAAAGGCACTTATTCGGCCAATAAGGAGTTGGTATCCTGAATAGGCCAAGTGTCATTAGTCCTCTTCTTTTAAGTATTCCATATTACATAAATTGGATTTCTACATTCAAAACCACGTTCGACATGTTTGTATTAATTTTCTTTCTTTCTTTCTATATCCAATCGTAAGGGCGCCCTGTCTTTCATTAAGGTGTGTGTCCTAATAGTAAGGGTCACCATTTGTTATAATATTCGGGATATCCCGAGAAACTAACAGTGGTTCAATGGTGCAGTTAGTGACTCTTTAATGAATAAATAAACCCCATTCTATGGAAACATTTAGGTCATCTTTTACAGTATTAAGGTCATATATCCACTTCTGTTCCAATTTCCTTAATTTTAGGTCCCTATCTCCTCCTCTTGGGTGTGGTCCTACTGTTTGAATGATGAACAAACAGATTTCTTCATGGCCATGCTTTGCTGCTTTAAAGTGAGCTACTAGCGGTTTATCGGCCACAGTGTTCTTTACACAAGACCAATGCTCACAAATTCGCTGTCTTATGATATACCATAAATTGCAAGGGCATTTAATAACATATATCGCCCATTTCTCATTGCAATTGGTAAAAGTTTGTAATTCCCATTTCCGGCCTTTCAAGTCTATTTCTTTGATGGTAGTCGTCAGACAGCACACCAAACAGTTTCTGCATTTAAAATGTCCGGTTACTGGTGGCAAGTGTCATAGGGTCGATTGTGTCAAACTTATTTTTGAGTCTGCCACCCTTTAGGTGTGGACTAAGTTGTCGTGCAGATGTGGCATCTGTTTAAATGCGAAGCAGTGTTTTATAATCGAAAAATCCTCTGTATGAATCATACCCCAATTCTTTAATATGCTCCTGCATAGTTAATTACTTATGGGTGAGAACGTAGAGACACAGGTGATTTTATCCTCTTTGACTCTGTTGCTTGGTTAGACAATCCTTTCTGTTTGTATTTTGGGCTCGTTTTAAAGATCTCCGAATGACATATGGAGGGTATGCTCGTTCTTTAAGTCTTGTCGACAAATGTTTACTGTTCTCATCAATCGATTGACCTTGAAAATCTTGACCTTGACCTTGACCTTGAAAATTGAAAATTGAAAATCGATCGACCTTGAAAATCGATCAGTCAATGCAGAGAACCACCCATTTAAACAACAGATCAAGGCATTGTATCGATATATCGACAACGTGTTTATGTTATGGTCAGGAGGACATCATGAACTTAACCTTTTTTTTACAATGGTTGAATTAACAAGAGCCAGATGACAACAGAATTGCATTTCTGGATTTGGAAATCTATAGAGCGGACAATAATAAATTGGGTACCACTGTTTTTTAAAAACCAACCGACAAGAACTCATTGTTACTGTACAAGAGTTTTCATCCAGCAAGCTTGTGCGAAAATTTACCGTATGGACAATTCTTGCGGATAAAACGGAATTGCAGCCTTAAAGAGGATTTTGATGAGAACAGTAAACGTTTGTCGACAAGACTTAAAGAACGAGGATACCCTCCATATATCATTCGGAGATTTTTAAAACGAGCCCGAAATACAAACAGAAAGGATTATCTAATCAAGCAACAAAGAGTTAAAGAGGATAAAATCACCTGTGTCTCTACGTTCTCACCCATAAGTAATGTTTGTTTGTTTTGTTTGTTTATTCACTTATTACGCGCTCCAGACCCAGAGGTAATAGGGCGCAACATTATGAAGATGCAAGGCTTACAAAGTTTATACAATTTACAGATTTGTACATTACACAATAAAATACAAATATAATAGTAGTTACAGTAGATACAAAGCATGGTTCAGAGGGAAAATTGTAGTAGCTATATAGTTACAATAATATCTAGTGTACAAAGTATACAGATTGCAGGAAAGTCACTCTGTAGAGCCCTCAGACTCGGGTAGAGTAGAGACAGATAGCTTGTACCATGTACCAGTTCGACACACAGGTGGAACAGATTCCCCATGTAGTAAGGGAAGTGACTAAAGGTGGGAGACTATGGGTCAGTCAAAATAATATGTTTGATAACATTTTTCCTGAAGAATAGCAAAGGTTGATCGCTACGCAGGTCTTGAGGAATTGTATTCCATAGTTTCGCTGCCTTTACAGGGAAGCTATTGCCACCAATAGTGGTGATGTTGTGATCTTGATGGTCGTGTAGATGAAGATACCTCCGTCCCCAAGTACCACACTGGTAAGAATAATATCACTACCAATGCAATTCTTGAGGCCACAGGTGTGGAGTGCCGTCAAGCTGGAACCAGGAACACCGGAAGGACCCCCTGACCACTGTAAGGCAGTAAAGGATTAAGGCAGACAGTCACAATGATCACAATGCAATATGGTGGAAGAAGCTAAAGGGCTTACCCAAATGTGCTGGTCAGGATGCCTCAAAGGGTTAGGGGAAACAGAAGGGTCCTTGTGGGCACTCTTGATGGAGTACACCTGTAGGTCAGGTAGCCAGTGGATGATCCGTAAACAATCCGTTAACAGTCCATGGTCGAAAGCCAAGAAAACAATAGCCAAGGTCCAATATCCAAAGTTCAAAAGTTTGTGCAAAGCCAAAGGTTGTGAAGCCTGAAGATTAAGTTCGCCTGAGCCTGAGGAAGAGACCAAAAGCAATCCGTGAAACGTTCCGTGGTCAAAGAAATCCGAATTCTAAGCGAGATCCAAAAACGCCGTGCAGCACTCCGAAAAGCAGCTGTGAAGCATTTGTTCCGCGTTTCCCCTGTCCTTTTGACTGTGTTGAATTAATCACGTGATACAGTCACGAGGGAAACGCGGATCCACGTCACATGACCCTCGACGCTGCACGGGGAGTCTGTCGGCGATTGGCTGCCTGTTGCCGGCGTTTGGTCACCTGATCGGAAGCACTTCGTGCGCTGGATCGTAGTCTCCGGACGCCCGTGGACGGGTGCCGTCCCGGAGAGAAGCGCCATGGCAGATTCCAATGTAGGAAAGGTCGTAGCCGTCCTTGGTAATTCAGTTGCTGAGTGCGATGAATGTTATGGGGAACACGCCGGATGAAGCGTGCATAGTTAGGGGTGGTGGATGTGAATCTGGAAGGTTGTCTGGCAATGGTGCGGCAGGGAGGAGGCGTGACAGAGTCCCCCCCCAACGGCCCACGACCCCGTGGGCTGGAAGGATGGTCCCGATGAAAACGAGCAACCAAAAGCGGGGCCCGTACATCCCGAGAGGAAACCCAAGAGCGATCCTCAGGACCATACCCCGGCCAGTCCACCAGGTACTGCAACTGACCCCTACAGAGACGGGAACCCAAGATGGCACTGACCTCAAACACGTCAGGGGATGACACTGAAACAGGAGCAGGCGGTGTAATGATACGGGTAGGAGCAGGGCAGGGCTTGAGCAGGGAAGAGTGAAACACTGGGTGGATCCGCCATGAGGCGGGAACGGAGAGGCGAAAAGCCACTGAGTTAATGACTTTGGAGATCCGGTAAGGACCGACAAAGCGAGGGAGCAGTTTACGGGAACCAGGAATGTGTAAATGCCGGGAAGATAACCACACCCGATCCCCCACCCAATACTCCGGAGCAACCAACCGTTTCTTGTCGGCCGCTTTCTTCATGGAGACTTGAGATTCCTGCAAATGGAAAAGGGTTTGGGCGTGAACAGTGACTAGATCGCGAGCACAGGCATTGGCAGCAGGGGTGGCCGTAGGTGTGAAATCTGGGAAAGGAAGGGTACGAGGATGTTGGCCATAAAGGGAATAGAAAGGGGAGAAGCCTGTTGAAGAGTGTAGAGCGTTGTTATAGGCGAATTCCGCCAGGTGCAGGAGATTCAGCCATGTGTCCTGATATTGGAGGGTAAGGCATCGCAAGTACTGTTCTAGGGATTGGTTCACCCTTTCCGTCTGACCATCACTCTCAGGGTGGTAAGCGGAAGAGAAATGCACATCAATGCCCAGCAACTTGGTCAAAGCCCGCCAAAAACGAGAAGTGAATTGGGTACCCCGGTCAGCCACTATAACCTGTGGCAGGCCAAAGAGACAGAAGATGGATTTGAAAAACAATCGGGCCAGTGCTGGTGCCGTGGGAATCCCTGTGCAGGGCACGAAACGGGCCATCTTGGTATAAGAGTCCACCACCACCCAAATGGTGTCATACCCCTGTACGCGGGGTAAGTCCGTAATCAGGTCCATCGAAACCGTGTGCCATGGCTTCGGGGGTATGTGTAGTGGTTAAAGTAGACCTAGAGGACGACCCCTTTGGGATTTACATTGGGCACATACTGAGCAGGTATTCACGTAACTCTCTACATCCCGTCTCATCGATGGCCACCAACACCACCGTTTCAATAGATCCAGAGTACCGCGTTGTCCCGGATGGCCATTGATCGCAGCGTCATGCGACCAGTTCAGAGCCTGGGTGCGCGTGTCAATTGTGGGCAAGAATAGTTTCCCATGTATAAACGGCAAGCCGTCCTGAACTATAAGATCCCATTCACTGACTGCATGACTATTGTGAACAACCCAGTGGCGTATGGTGGTTAACATGGACGGTGAGGGTGTGCAGGCACAGATAACATGGCCTTCTTCTAGCAAGGTATCTGGGAACAAAGGAAGGGATTCCCCCCCTGGGGAGCGGGACAGAGCATCTGCTTTACCATGAACCACCCCGGGTCTGTGCGTTATTTCAAAATCGTATGCAGCAAAAAACAGATGCCAGCGTACTTGACGGCTATTCATGCATTTCAGGGAAGCCAGATCCTGTAGGTTCTTGTGGTTGGAATAAATGGTGGTTTGGTGCTTAGCCCCTAGAAGATGATGCCACCATGTCTGCATAGCGTCTTTAATGGCCAATAGTTCCTTCTCCGTCACGGTATAGTGCACTTCGGATGAAGTGAACTTCCGTGAATGGAAAGCCACCGGGTGCAGTCGACCCGTGGTAGGGCAGGTTTGAGAGAGAACTGCACCTAATGCAAACGATGAAGCGTCTGCTTCCAAAAAAAAAGGGCATTCAGGATTGGGGTGCTGAAGAACAGGGGCAGTGGTGAACCTCTCCTTCAAGGTATCAAACGCCGTTTGATGTTCCGGTGTCCAGTGATAGTGGACCAGAGGGCTGGTTAGTGCAGTCAAAGGCGCAACAATGGAGGAGAAACCAGCGATGAAACGCCGATAGAAGTTCGCAAAACCAAGAAAAGACTGCAGCTGTTTGAGTGTAACAGGGACGGGCCAGTCCGTGATAGCGCAGACCTTAGATTGGTTCATGGAGAGACCCCCGGGTGTTGTATGGAATCCTAAGAACTCAACTTCGGTGGCGTGAAACAGACATTTTTCAGGTTTAGCAAAGAGTGCGTTCTTTTTGAGGCGGGACAGGACTTCTCTGACATGAATGACATGCTCTTCCAGAGTGGGGGAGAAGATCAAGATATCGTCTAGATAGACCATTACATATACATCTAGAATATCACTGAACAAATCGTTTATGAAATGTTGGAAGGTGGCTGTGGCGTTGCAAAGCCCAAAGGGCATCACCGTATATTCATACAGTCCTTGTCGGGAGCAGAACGCCGTCTTCCACTCGTCCCCTTCTCGCATACGGATCAGATTGTAAGCCCCACGTAAGTCTAGTTTTGTGTAGATAGATGCGTGAGACAGTCTGTCCAACAACGTGGAAATGAGCGGGATGGGGTATCTGTTCTTAATGGTGATGGAATTTAGCCGCCGATAATCGACGCAAGGGCGCAGATAACCTTCTTTCTTCGGAACAAAGAAAATGGGACTTCCTGCTAGGGAAGAAGAGGGGCGGATGTGACCTAACCGTA
Organism: Ambystoma mexicanum; assembly: GCF_040938575.1. NCBI lineage: Eukaryota > Metazoa > Chordata > Amphibia > Caudata > Ambystomatidae > Ambystoma > Ambystoma mexicanum. The sequence continues at coordinate 1,339,910,155 of NC_090923.1, read as the reverse complement.
AGGCCTGTTGGATGTAATCCTTCAGGGCCTGTTCTTCTGATTGGGACAGTGAGTATATGCGGCCCCTCGGTACCGGAGCTCCCGGTATTAAGTCGATGGGGCAGTCATACGGTCTGTGAGGCGGTAGGCCCTCTGCTGAGGCTTTATCAAACACCATGTGGAAGTCCTGGTATACTGAGGGTATCCCGGCTGTGACAGCCCCAACAGTATGAGATAAAGTGGCAGTGGTTGTGGGGGTACCGTCTTCCAAGGTTAGGGAAGCCAAGGCTCCTAGAACTCTTGCGGGACTGGACACAGATTCCGACTCCACCAGGCAAAAATGCTGACAGACCTCGGATTCGAAAAACACTTGTCTGGTACTCCAGTTGATCAGAGGGTTGTGTTGTTTCAGCCACGGTATCCCGAGGATAATCCTGAACTGAGGGGTAGTGATCAGATCAAAGGTTAATGTTTCTCTGTGGGTACTTTGGATTACTACTTCCAAAGGAGCAGTCTGTTGCTTGATGGGGCCGGAAGCGAGGGAAGTACCGTCTACGGCCTGTACTGGTTCAGGACGTTCTTTGGTGATCAATGGTAGGTTGAGTTGTTGAGCCAGTGTGATGTCAATAAAACAGCCAGTGGCACCTGAATCGATAACAATGTGAACCGAATGCATGCGTTCCCGGGCTGGGATCAGCATAGCCTGGACCACCACTGGTTTAATGGGACCAAAAGCGATATCAGAGGGGGTTAGTGGAATGCTCGCCCGTACCCCCGATCTCAGGGGCGAGCCTTCTAAAAACCCGGATTTTTGTTTTTTGGTCGGCGAGGACATTCTTTTACGTAGTGGCCGCTGATGCCGCAGTAGAAACAAGCATTGTCCGTATGTCTACGTTCCCGTTCAGTATGAGTAATGGGGCTACGGATCCCGCCTACTTGCATGGGTTCTGGAGTTTGATCAGTTGAGGGGGAAGTGTGATGACCGGAAAAACCTGCTTCTGCCCTTCGCTCAGTCCTTCGGGCATCCACCTGTAAAGCCAGAGCAACCAGGTCTGAATAGATAGCCGGAAGGGATGGGACGACTGAGAGGGCATCCTTCAAGGCGCTACTCAGACCCCTATAGAATACAACCGCCTTTTTGTTTTCAGGCCAAGACGTCTCAGCAGACAGCTGGTTAAAGCGGGTTATGTACTCTATAAGCGTCTGTCTGCCCTGAGTGAGGTCCAAAAGCTCCAAGTCCTGGGATTGTGCCCTATATCTGGTGTCGAAGACTTTTGCCATTTCATTAACCAAGAGGTCGAAGTTGTATAGGGCAGGATGGTCACTTTCTAAAAAGGGTTTGCCCAAGTGGCTGCCACTCCTGACAAATGTGAGAGTAGAAAAGCTGCCTTAGTGACAGAATCAGGAAATGCCAAGGGCCGGTACAAGAAATGGAGCTTGCACTGATTTAAGAAAGTGCGATATTTCCTAGGGTCTCCATGGAACCTTACGGGGGCTGCCAGGGAAATGGGGCTAGGGAGTACCACAGGAGGGGGCAGAGAGGGAGCCGGAGGAGCTGTGGGAGGAACAGGGTTCTGGGGGGCAGCGTCCCCAAATTCGGCATCAACGGGTAAAAGATGTTGGACGTTGTTTAAGTCGTCCAACCTATGGTGAATAGCGGTGGTAGCTGTGGCCATATCAGTCCTAAGCGCTGTGACTGCTTGCATTAAAGCGGCCACTGGGTCCCCGGCAGAAGTATCCATCTGGACGACCAAAAGGCTTCACAGTCTGTTGTGATCTTGATGGTCGTGTAGATGAAGATACCTCCGTCCCCAAGTACCACACTGGTAAGAATAATATCACTACCAATGCAATTCTTGAGGCCACAGGTGTGGAGTGCCGTCAAGCTGGAACCAGGAACACCGGAAGGACCCTCTGACCACTGTAAGGCAATAAATGATTAAGGCAGTCACAATGATCACAATGCAATATGGTGGAAGAAGCTAAAGGGCTTACCCAAATTTGCTGGTCAGGATGCCTCAAAAGGGTTAGGGGAAACAGAAGGGTCCTTGTGGGCACTCTTGATGGAGTACACCTGTAGGTCAGGTAGCCAGTGGATGATCCGTAAACAATCCGTTAACAGTCCAGGGTCGAAAGCCAAGAAAACAATAGCCAAGGTCCAATATCCAAAGTTCAAAAGTTTGTGCAAAGCCAAAGGTCGTGAAGCCTGAATATTAAGTTCGCCTGAGGAAGAGACCAAAAGCAATCCGTGAAACGTTCCGTGGTCAAAGAAATCTGAATTCTAAGCGATATCCAAAAACGCCGTGCAGCACTCCGAAAAGCAGCTGTGAAGCGTTTGTTCCGCGTTTCCCCTGTCCTTTTGACTGTGTTGAATTAATCACGTGATACAGTCACGAGGGAAACGCAGATCCACGTCACATGACCCTCGACGCTGCACGGGGAGTCTGTCGGCGATTGGCCGCCTGTTGCCGGCGTTTGGTCCCATGATCGGAAGCACTTTGTGCCCTCGATCGTAGTCTCCGGACGCCCGCGGATGGGTGCCGTCCCAGAGAGAAGCGCCATGGCAGATTCCAATGTAGGAAAGGTCGTAGCCGTCCTTGGTAATTCAGTTGCTGAGTGCGATGAATGTTATGGGGAACACGCCGGATGAAGCGTGCATGGTTAGGGGTGGTGGATGTGAATCTGGAAGGTTGTCTGGCAATGGTGCGGCAGGGAGGAGGCGTGACAGGTGAGCCTATATCTAGGTATAGTCAGACAATTGGTATTGCCAGCTCTAGTAGGTCTAGTAGAGATTCTTCTTTGGAATTTATCTAAAAGGTAGATAGGGGCAGCATTATTAAGTGATTTGTAGGTCAGGGACAATGTCTTGAGCTGAATTTTGTTGCCTGTAGATAAACATTTATTTTGGCGTCTATGGGATGAAATATGGGTTCTTTTATTAGTACCCAGGGCTGCTCTTAGGGCATTATTTTGTAGTATCTGGAGCTTCCGGATGGTCGTTTTATTAGCCCCACTGTAAAGGGCATTACAACAGTCAATTCTGGAGAGTATCAAAGCTCTAGCCAGAATCAGACAGCTCTCATCCGAGAGGAAAGGTTTGCCTGCTCTTATCAGTTTACAGGTGTAGGCCATGGATGAGTTTAAGGTTTTTATCTGTTTGTCGAAAGACAGTGTGGAATCCAGATATAAACCAAGGGTTTTTACCTCCTTGGAGGCTTTAATGGGATTCCCATCGATACTGAATGAGGCAAATTCCTGTCCTAGTTTTTTTATGTTGGCCTGTGAACCCAGAATCAACAACTCAGTCTTATCATCGTTCAAGCATAAGCCATGAATGGCCATCCATGCTTGGATGATAAGATATACCTTGTTCACCAACTCTGTGTCCTTACTATGATCCCCAGAAAGCAGGAGGAGAATCTGAGTGTCATCTCCATAATTCGTGTAGGTGACACCCAGAAGGTCCAGATCATCAAACAAGGGCTTGGTGAAAATATTGTAGAGTGTTGGCGAGACACAAGAGCCCTTGTTGGCGAGACACAAGAGCCCTGAGGAACACCACACAGAATAGGGGTCGGGTCAGCAGCTGCCGAGGGGGAGAACACTCATCGTTCTCTCGCTCAGGAAGGATTCAATCCATCTAATGGCTTCCTGGGAAAAGTGGGCAGCTGAGTCAAGGTGTCTACAGAGGACCTTATGATCAACCAGATCAAATGCGGCTGAGTGATCAAGTAAGAGCAGAAGTACTGTCCTTCCTTTGTCTCTCAGCTCGTCTATTTGGGATTTTAAGTCAATTAAGGCTGTTTCCGTTCCGTGTAATGGGCGGAAGCCAGATTGTCTATTGCCTAGGAGTTTGTGAAGTTCGAGGTGTTGTTGGATTTGATTATAGGCAGCATTGTCCAATATTTTTAGTAGAAATGGAACCGTGGTGATGGGGCGGTAATTGGTCAGAATGAGGGGATCTAATGTCTGTTTCTTGAGGAGGGGGAGCACCCAAGATTGTTTGAGGTTGGCCGGGATAGTGCCTGTGGCAAAAGAAGCATTGATTAGTTTGGTAATGAAAGGAGATAATTCTCTAGCATCATCTTTTATTAGATGTGCTGGACACAGTAATGAACTACGCAGGAGCATATTAAAGAATTGGGGTATGATTAATACAGAGGATTTTTTTATTATAAAACCCTGCTAAAACAGATGCCCAACCTGCGTGACAAATTAGTCCACACCTACAGGGTGGCAGACTCAAAAATAAGTTTGACACAATCGACCCTATGGAGCTTGCCACTAGTAACGGGACATTTTAAATGCGGAAACTGTTTGGGGTGCTGTCTGATGACTAACATACAGAAGAGATAGACTTGAAAGGCCGGAAATGGGAATTAAAAACTTTTACCAATTGCAATACGAAATGGGCTATATATGTTATTAATTGCCCTTGCAATTTATTGTATATTGGCAAAACTAAAAGACCTATTAAGACAGCGAATTTGTGAGCATAGGTCTTGTATAAAGAACACTGTGGCCGATAAACCGCTGGTAGCTCACTTTAAAGCCGCAAAGCATGGCCATGAAGAAATCCGTTGGTTCATCATTCAAACAGTAGGCCCACACCCAAGAGGAGGAGATAGGGACCTGAAATTAAGGAAATTGGAGCAAAAGTGTATATATGACCTTAATACTGTAAAAGATGGCCTAAATGTTTCCATAGAATTGGGTTTATTTATTAATTAAAGAGTTACTAACTGCACCATTGAACCACTATTCGTTTTTCTGGATATCCGGAATATCATAACAAATGGTGACCCTTACTATCAGGGCAAACACCTTAATGAAAGGCAGGGCGCCCTTAAGATTGGATATAGAAAGAAAGAAAATTAATACAAACACGTCGGATGCGATTTTGACTGTATAAATCCAATTTATGCAATATGGAATACTTAAAAGAAGAGGACTAATGACATTTGGCCTAGTCAGGATACCAACTCCTTATGGGCCAAATAAGTGCCTTTTGGGATAGATCATTTGCCAGACTATCCCATGGCCGAAAAAGCAGAGAGATAATCATGAGACATCTAGTGCAATAGGAGGATACCGACAGAAGGCACTACTAAAGACCATACTAAGCTGGCGCACGCATGTTGTTGACATACGAACATCATTGTACGTTGTGACATACACCAAGAGATGCTATAGCACGTGAGAAGTAAGTAACCGGATACCGCGCTTGATTGTGGAATCGTAAGAAGAATCGGGGACCGAATAAATTGCTGCGCTCGGGTTAGAAATGAGACGAAAGTCTTTTGAATATTGATTTGAACTTAAAATCATGAACTGTCTGACCTTATACACCGTCTCTGTGTTATACAGGACCAACGCGGCAGCGATACGGAAAGGGCAGGAAAAATAAAAAACACAACCACGTATGAAAATGGGTTGTAGTCACCACTAGAGAGGGGACATAAACAGCGTGCAGTTAAGAACTTGCGCTGTAAGTATAGATGATGCATAATACATAGAATACGAAATACTTTGACCAACGTTTATACATTTGTTTACTTCCCCTTTCTGCTTTAGTCACCGTTAGTTGACCAATGAGACAGGAGACTTAACCCAAGACGTTGGTCGCCCACAACAAGAAAAATAAGAGAATACCACGCATTCTGGAAAAGCACCCTATGGTAAAAAGAAAATACAAAATGTATATAATAAAGGAGACAAGTAGATAGCAAGATTCCCGCAATGAATAATGAGTAAATGAGAAAACTATATACAGGCAAAATTCAACTGTAAAGGAAAAGTTCAGTTGTCTGAAGTACCAACCCAGGAAAGGTTGGCACTTGTGAGTACTATCCAAACAAAAGTGATTTATGAGATAATGTGAAAAGTAGAAAGTCATGTTTTATCTAAAAGTAGGTTAATCTATGTAGCCAATAATCAAACTTAGTATGAAAAAGAAATATGTATGGTTTGTTTCCCTTAGCTGTGGAAAACCAGGCTTGGTATTACATTTTGAATACTGAAATAAATCTGAATGAAAAGATCCTCACACTCCGAAAAGAAATTTCAGGTTAGTTTTCCAAATATACCCAATATATTTCACATGGTGTAAACTGCTGGTTCATTGTGATAACACATTTTATGTATGTTTGGTTTTAGATTGTTTTGGAGTAGAATATACTTTAATATACAATATGCTAAATGTAACAATGTGATGGAAATAAGAAGTGGCCTGAAGACAGAACCAATGGAACACGCCATGTAGATTCATTCAAAGTCGTATTATGAACAACAAATTGGTTCTAGAAACACATTGAGAATGTTGACACATTATTTCCGACTAGTACAACAGTTCTGTTTGGAAACAAACTTGGAAAATCAATTGATTGAGTAACTATTTCAATTTGTTCGTGATTGACCGTAACATTGTTTCCTTCAAATTCATTTAGTTTTTATGAATTAAGCCTGTAGAATAAGAATGAGTTTTGTTAATTGTTTTATGATTATTTTAACATGTGTTTATAGAAATCGTGTTTTGTAAACATTAAAATATGAAAAAAAAAATTCCAAAATGATGTACCTTTTAATCCAATGGTATAGAATTTGTGAAAAAACAAGAGGATATTCATAACAACACAGAGTGTTAGGACAGGAAGCTGTTATTGTGGAATTCTTTAGTGTTGTAGGTTTTGGACACAGACAGGTCCGTAAGTTGAACTTTGCGACTTTCCTTAGTTTTGGTTTGGTAAGGAAATCCCACCATAGGATAAGGCAAGATGGACGTTTTTACATCCTGACTTTTAAGTTAATAAACTTTTATTGTTCATTCAGATTCTGTTGTCTGTGTCTTACTCCAAGATGCCTTCAGAATACAGAGTGGAGGTACTTGAATATGCAATGTTCAACACTTCGACTCAGACAAGAGGACGTGGAGAACAGACCCAGAAGCAATCCTGAGACGCATATAAGATGGAGACTTAACACTTTTCTTTCCTTTCAAGATCTGTTTTGCCATATCCTACAGCTCCCTGGTAGGTCAGATATGGAACTACACATGACTACTCAACCTCTCAGCAGCAACATGACTCTAGCAGATGGAAGACAGTATGTGCCTCTTTACAGGTTTGGTGTTAGTGGCAAAACTTGGCACTAACAGCATTCAGCTGTTTTTTCTAATTGTTTATTGAATTGTAAGAACCAGTCAACATTTCAAGGTTAGAATACATGTTAGACATAATTGCAGATCATATGCATATGCTGATGACACCCAGATTGTTGTAAGAATTGCTAATTTCCAGGAAGCATTTAGCAAATTAGGGCTATCCCTGGAAGAAGTAGGCAGCTGGATGTCCAAGAACTATTTGCAACTTAATGCTGCCAAAACCAAACTCATATTATTCAGACCTAAAAACTTGCTGTCAGCAGCCAAGAAGCTGCTTATTCCATCACTTTTGGGCAAGAGTCTCAAATTTGTATCCAAAGTCAAAAATCTGGGTTGTATGTTGCAAGAAGACCTGGGCAGTGAAGCCCAGTTGGGAACCAAGATCAAGGCAGTATATTTTGTATTGCGAATGCTACACCAAGCACTCCCCTACATACCAACTAAAGATCATGCATCTGTTGTAGGAGCACTAACCGGTGTCCACTTAGACTATTGCAATATTCAACTGTTGGGTACTACTGCAAAACAGATTCAGCGGCTCCAGAAAGCACACAAGGCGGCTCTTAGACTAATATTTAAGTTAAGAGAAGCTGACCATGTGTCTCCATTTCGCTGGGAGTTGCATTGGCTATCAGTTGATGATCGCATTAAATTCAAAACAGCCTGTATTGTCTTCAAATGTATCAATGGCATTGCTCCCCTGTACTTACAAGAGCTAATACAGCCATATCATCCGACGAGACAATTGCGATCCAGCGACAGACATGTTCTGATTATCCCTCATTCGGTTTTTACCTCTAGAGGTGACAGAAGATTTTCAGTTTTTGGTCCCATGCCATGGAACTCCCTGCCACTACCTTTAAGAACAATGAGCTCATTTCTCCAATTTAGCCAGGCACTGAAGACCTTCCTTTTTAGGTAGGCGGCCCTGTGTTTTCTGAGAGCCTGTTTTGATCTTCCTCGTCTACCTTCAGTTGTCATCTGCGCCAATATACGGTTCATTTCGTTTGGTGCGCGGTACAAGTGAAAAAAAATCAAATAAAAGTTAACTACAGTACAGAATGTCCCTCTCCGCAAAGAATTGACCTGCTCTGACAAACTCTATACTCAACAGGACACATAGGGGCATTGGGGAGACAGACAAGCAACAAGACTGACAAAGAAGGAAAACACAATGGGGGGCATGTGGAAGCACTCACCAGTCACCCCAAGAGAGTGACCTGATCTCACGAACAATTCTGAAAATCCAAATTTGCTGAGGCAGAGTTGTAGAAACTTCCACTGTACCCTGTCAAATGTTTTCTTGCCATCTAAACTAATGGCCATCTTTTTTTCATCCGAAGTCCCATGCAGTCGAGGAGGTCTGGAAGTTTCTTCATATTGGGGGTTGGTGAGGTAATGGATCTATGTCATGTGACCTCAGCTTCCTGCTTAGCCCAGCCCCTTCCTTTACTGTCATATAACTGTTAGATCAAGGGTGTCTCTCACTCGGGCATCTGAAGCGAAGGGCATACAAAGAAAAGGGAAATTCCGTTTTGGACCTGTTCAGACTGGAAGGACCAGAACCCCTGCTCTTCTAACATCTGGAAAGCTCCTTCTATATATTTCACCCCTGTCTTCCAACTGCCCATCCCCACTATCACCACTCATCCCCCAACACACCGCTCACCATAAACATCATAGACACTGCATCGCAGCAACCTCACCTGCATCACCATAGACCCAATCATCACTTCATCCTCAACCACTACATGAAAACTGATGCTTGCCAATGTCTGCTCAGCAATCAACAATGCAGCTGACATTGTAGACCATATGATCACCCCATCTTCATTACCGGGACCTGGATGACATCTACTTCTACCCACATCCTACATGTCCTCGTCCCCAAAGGCTATAGAATTCTACAACAAGACATTTCCAAACAAGATGGCTGGACGCCTCGTCATCATTCACAAGGCATCATGGCCATGCACCAAACTGGCCTTTGCCTCTAGTGGCTCTTTTGATAACGTTTCCTGCCACTTTGCGCTCCCCCCAAAAGACGCAGTCAATTTCCAACTCATCTGTAGGCCAATCAACATCGCCTTCATCGAAGATTTCATGGAGTTAGTCACCATCATGTCTCTCACTCACTCCAACATATTCCTTGGCAACTTCAACATCCCTGGAAACTCACCAACCAAGTTAATGAAGCTGAACTGCCTACTCAACACTCCGGACTTCACACATAACACAAAAGACCCAACTGATAGGAAAGGTAATATCCTCATCCTCATCATCACTTCCCTGCCCACCCTCCATCACTGCTCGCCTGGTCGAACCATCGGGCAAACCCTTTTGACATTAGTCATACCACCCCAGTAAAGCACACTCACCGGAAACCCATCAAATGAGCCTTCAGATAATTCAAAACTGTCCAGTGCAGGCTCTCACGGAAGTTCTTGCCAACCTCCACATCACATGAGCTGATCTAACATAGACTAACCCGGACTGTGATTCGCATCTCCAAGAACTCAGCATCACCCCCACAACCAACATCAATTGCATGCTGCACTGTAAAAATTACCTAAACCTTTCTCACCCCAGTATGCCCAAAAACTCAACCTGAACAAAAGAATCAGAAAACAAGAAAAGATGATTTGAAAATCCTGCAGCACCTCCGACTTCGCCCTGTTCAAGGAACTCCATGCTACAGGCAGGCTGATCATCAATGCTGAGGCCAAAGAAAATGGATCTATGTGATTATTACGCTGCCGAAATTCTCGAATCTGAACAATTTGAATTCTAAATGTGCCGCACCCAATGATCACATAGATCACCTCTGCTCGAAATCCCCCTACCTTCCACCCCATATCTTACCTGCAACACACTTACCTGATCTGCATTCCTGCACCTCTCCCCCTGTGACACAAGTTTTGCCTCCCCATTGTGGGGTGCAACTTCCGCTGCAGGGGCAGTTTCTTTTGATGTTTTGTTTCCTACTCCCCCCCCCTCTTTCCTTGTTATGAAAGTGGGGGAGACCCCTGCAACCCCTGAATACACATATTGTCGATCAGGTGAAGTGGGGGATACCCTCGCTACCCCTGTTCGTCATTTTGGGAATTCGTATTTCTTTCTCATGCGAAATGTGCATAAAAAGCACATTCAGCGTTTTTTATTTCTCATTGTCCAGGATAAACAAAGAAAACACCATAGGCAAGGCGAACAATGAAAGAAGAGTCCTCTTTGAAGCCAGCAAGTGTTGCATCAACTATCTGTCTCACTCACCCGTACTGCACTCCATCGAAAGATCCACTGCAAGCAACTATTTCTTCATCAATAAGATCAGCATGATCTGCCAACAAGTAGAAACCAATGCCAGAACTAACAGCACACTGGACATCCCATGTGGCAAAACCACAACTAACTGGACAACTTTCAAGATACCCACTATGGAAGACCTCACTGGCACTGCAGCATCCACCAAGACAGCATCAAATGTGGATGACAGCGTTACTTCCTATGTACTCAAGAGCCTGCCAACTGAAGCACCCCTCCCTTACTTTTCCATCATCAACAGCTCCCTTACTCAAGGCACCTTCCCCTCGACCTTGAAGACTGGACAAATCCTCCAGCTTCCCAAGAAAACCAACTCTGGACCCTGATAACCTCAGCAACTACCATTGCAACAACCCATTTCCCCTTTCACAGGTAAGATCCTTGGGAAAGCAGTAGCCATGCAACTCCTCCAACACAGTGAGCCAACATCCTCCTTCAGACCTACCAATCTGGCTTCAAACCCAGATGCAGCACTGAAACGGCTACCATCAAGGTGATCGATGAGGCCCTTAAAATCATTGATGATGGCCATTCTTGATTCCTCGTACTCCTTGACCCCTAAGCAGCATTCGACACAGTATACCACCAAAAATTCGCTGACAATTTACATCGCCAAACAGGGATCAACAAGATTACGTGAGGATCCATCCTCTGCCCCCATGATTTTCAGTCTTTACATGGAACTGCTCTGAACTCTCCTGGCTCCACACAGCATTCACGTCTACCAATACGCAGATGACATGCACCTCTACTTCAAGATTGACATTCACAGGCTCAAGGCCTGCCTCACATTGATCCAGTCATGGGTATCCAGTGCTTACCTGAAGCTCAACCCCTCCAAGACTGAATTCATTCTTTTTGCTGACTAACAACACAGAACACCCTTGCATCAAGACCTGGCTCTCTGCTATGCACCTCCAGGGCTTCATAATGCAGCTGGCCACCTGCACCAAGTCTCTTAGGGTCGACATTGAAAAGGCAGCTCTCCTTTAAGCAAGGCATAGCAAGGACGATGCATACTGCTTGGGACCAACTTTCTTCACTGCAGAAAATCAAGCCCTTCATCCCAGAAAACAACTTCAGATCCGCTATCAAAGCATTGGTCCTCTCTCACATGGATGGTGGCAATGATCTTTTGGAATGTCTTCCATCGACTACCCTGACACTGCTGAGATGTGTCCTACATGCTTAGCACTACTCATCTAAGGACTCCACAAATTCAACCACATCAGCCCACCCCCATCGAACTGCAATGGCTCCTGCTGCAAGCATGTATACTTTTCAAATGTTGCTGCATCATCTACAAGGCTGTTGCCCTGAAGTCCCCAAGCTGCCTTACTGAGAAGCTCAGCATCCCTGGAGGCCTATGATCCACCTGAAGTAAGGTCATGTATAGACTTGAATTCCGCCAGCGCAGGATGGAAAGAACCAGAAGACACGGCTACTAGCCCTCTCACTTCTACATTTCAGGAAGGAGCTCAAGTCCCTCCTCTTCAAAGAAAGGCTCTTCTCTAACAGTTAGGTCCACACACCCTCTACTCCACCACCTAACCTGAGAGTGGATGATCTGCTGCTCCTGCTTCATTCCCTGGTTGCTTGTTGATACCTTGCTCCCAAATTACCTACTCTACCCTTCCCCGTTGTTAGTTCCCCGCTCCCTTGTAGCTCTGCTTCCCTCACCATCTCCTTTTCCCCTGTGACTTATAGAGCACACCATTGCTTCACAAAGCTAGGTCCTTGCTCAATAAATACCATAATAATAATAAAGGAGGTGACTTATCTTTCCCTAATGAACCAACAGTATGATAACCTCGGCATCAGAGCAGCTATCCTAGTAGCAATATTTTGTTAGGATCTTCAGGTCACAATTAAGTAGTAAAATTGGGTGATCATTTATACAGTTTAGTTTTTCCTTGCCACTATTAAAAATAACTGTGATTAGTGATTGTTCCAACAAGGGTAGCTTCTCCATTTGTCTCATTGCGTTATACAGAGCACAACATTGGGGCAATGCAGGCCTGCAACCTCATTTACAATTCTACTGGGAAGCCGCCTGGGCCCAGTGATTTGCCTTTCTTTGACCCTCCAATTGCCTCCCCTATCTCCTGTTCAGTAATTGATCTCTCCAAGGTAAGGGCCTCCTTCTCTGAGATTTCTTCTGAGAGTTGGATCTGCCACAGGATTTTAACTTCAAAGCCATCTCCTTGGACATCCAGTGCACTGCGACGCATACTCGATCCTGGCACTGGGAAAACAAACTTTCTTTTCTTGGAACCACCCTCCTCACCCTTACCAAATCCTCATAAAATGATTTAACTCTGAGATATCGTAGTTGCTTGTCCAGATTTGTTCTGAGCAGCCTTCCAAAGCCATCATTGTTTTTAGAACATCGGTTTTACAGCAACCTTTTTGCTTTCTCAGCATCTTCCCTGGAGAACTGCTTACATCTTGATAGATGATTTGCCCGATTATTTGGGAGATCACTTAAAAGGGACATGGTACCAATCCGTTCCTGGAGGTCTCTTTCCTTCCCTGATGTTTTAAACACAGATTGTTTGGCCTGGAGCCTAATTTATGTATTTATATGATATTTATAGAGCACACAAAGACCGTGAGTTATCGAGGCGCTAAGGCAAGTGAGAGAGGAGGAAGTCAAGGATCCAAAACAGAAGGGTCTTTAAAGCCTTTTGGAAAGGGAGAAACTCCTGGAGTTTGCGAAGATACAAAGGCAGAGTGTTCCAAAGGGTAGAGGCAAAAACCGAGAAGGATCTGCCTCCAGCTCTGGCACAAATAAATCTGGGAACAAGTAGCAGAAGTTTGTTATCAGAGTGGATTGATCGACTAGGAGTCTAAGACAGAATCCGTAACCATAGGAATTCAGGCCCTACATTGTGAATTGCCCAGTGAACCATACAGAGAAGCTTGAACTTAATTCGGCTCCTGATGGGAAGCAGTGAAGTTGATGTAAAAGTTCACGGGAGTGAGCAATTTCAAATTCCTTTGTATCTTTTTGTCTGTTTCTTTTCAGTGCCAACACTATACTAGTAAGCATCCTCCCAAAAAATGCAATCAGTGCATCCCAAGCCACTCCTTTTATACTCACAGAATTGTCATTTGCTTCCCTGTCATGGCCACTGGTCATGGGCCAGTTACTTCACATTCTGCAAGGTCCCAATGTACCCAGTCTTCGCGCCTTTGGCACCAAGCTCATTATAAAGTGTGCTTTGCACACAGACTGTTGAAGGCACGTGCATCTGGACAGGGCGGGGCCCTAGCAATGCATGGAAGGCACATGCAGAAGGCAGGATGAATGGCAAGGTGGGGCCTCAGGGTGGGGCCTAAAGGGAGTGGCTGGGGCCAGACTATATAAACCGGCCCCACCAGCATGCTGGCGCTTCGCGTTAGTCTGCTAGAGCAGCGTAACGCTTACCGCCGTTCATAAGACCTTACTTGTTTCAGCACGTGTATCCTCCGGAACCCTCCAGCATCTTACCTTGAGTCAGCCACGCCATCGCTGGAAGCACTGCCACCGCTTCACTTCTGTAGCTACGCGCGCATCTTACCTGAGTCAGCCGCATCATCGCTGGGAGCGCTGCTATCGCTTCACTTCTGCAACTACGCACACCTCTTACCTGAGCCAGCTACACCATTGCTGGAAGCACTGCTATTGCTTCCTCTTCGGCAGCCACGCGCATACCTTACCTGGATCTGCACCCCCTCGAGTGTGCTGCCCGGCGTCCTTACCAGTCCCGAACTTCCATGAACACGGGATCTTCTTCCGACACACCATCCTCGAGGATCTTCATCTACGGTCGCCTGTAGGAGTTCGGAAACCGCCCATTAAGCACTGATCAGCTGCACCTGCAAAGGGAAAGGAAGCGCAAGGTTAGCACGTGCATAGACTTTCATACTCTAAGCAGCGAGCTTCAGGTAGGGGCCACTTACCTCTGGTAGCTCCTCCGGAGTAGACTTTGTCATCACACGTTCCTGGGTCATCTTCATACCTAAGGGAGAGCAAAAGGACAATATAGGGTTACGGACAATAATCATGGAGGAAGATTAACACAATCAATACGAACAATAATCATAGTTACAAAACTTACCTTCAAGACGGGATGGTCGCAGCCGGTCTGGGCCTTCACGCTAAGGACCAGTGACGCGACTGGGTGCATCTACAGCACCCCTGCTGGAAGAAAGCAGGACGGAGAGCTCATCTTTCAATTAAAACAGTTGAGCCTGCATGGGCAAACTCTTGCTCACAATCTTCTGGCACGAAAGGGTTGAGGGGAATCCCGATGTCACCACGCCATTTTCACTGTCTCTCATCCTCTCTCAGGAGCAGAACCTGTATCCTAGGTCCTTGATAACGCAGTGGCTGGGGGAGAGAGCTGATCTATGGGAGTCAGGTCCAGGGAGGGCTCCAACCGCGCCCCAACGCCCCCGTGGAGACCAGGTGAGGGTAACATTCCCAGGATTGACAAATGTTGATTTCCAGGCCTTTGATTAAGTAATCCCTGAAAGGGTCGCACCATTCAATCTCCAATATTGTGGTGTTGTCCAATCATTCCCACACAAGGAGAACTCCAGTGGGGTCATGGCTTGACCTTATATGGAGGCATCCACAATATCTTCATTGTAAACATTATTGACCAATTTCCGAGGCAGACGTTTATCGTGTATCGTCAATTAACTTGGGTATTCGCAGAGAATGTGCTGTTTTTAACCCCGGTGTGCGTCCATTGCCATAAATTTACCAAATCACACTGGCATACGGGATGCCTGAATTCTTTATTGTACCTCCAGCCCACCAGACCACCCTTAGACCACAGATACATTTTTCGCTTCTGTCGTAATATTGAAGACTCCCCCTGTATTATTATATTTATTCTTCCCATTTGCCCACGATCCTTTCTTGAACGTTTAACAAAAAAAGCATTAAGACCACTGTTTGGCATGAAGAGGTGCCCAATCAAACATGTCTCCACTTCTAGTTTAACATTTATAAACACACATCTGCCTTCTTTATCGATGAGGTTTTTGTGTCCCCTCACCTAAGATCCTTCCGGGGGGAAGGGGGGACTTCTTTCTTGATTAGACCTAGGTTCAGCTTCAGCAAACAAGTCTCTTGCAGTAGCACACCATCAGCATGCAAGCATTCAATGCCATACAAACTGTCTTCCTTTTCACTGTTGAACGAGACCTTTAACATTGCATCTCATTACTTTCAATGTACCTTTTTAATCTTAGCTCAATTTCCACCATGTTTTCACTTTCGTGCTCACACTTCAAGCATTTGCCAACCTCTCTTCATTTGGTTGTCGGTCCCCTCCCTGTATCGCAAACAAAACTGGAAACAGAAGGCTAAACGCATGTAATACTAAAACACTAAAAACTCCCCTCTCCGAGCCAGTTATTTGTCACCCCAAACCCTCCCTCCACCAAACTCCCTTAGAATACAAAGGAAGAAATTGGGCACACAAATACGTACTTGGCCCTCAGTATCTCATTTCCTATCCGAAGTGAGTGTCACCCACCACCCCGGGCTAGGGAGATTTTTCTTTTTGCAAATTGTACCTTCTCTGTCCTGCTGGACTCACTGGGATTTGTTCATTGATTTTAAAGGTGAGTGAGACTTTATTTTATCTCAGTCAACTAGTGCATTTTCTTTTATTCTGGGATCATTGGACCATTCGTCTAAGGTTCCGATGTCTGCAGACCTCTCTCCTTTGTTTTGTCTTCCATGTTTTCCTATAGCAGCACCCCCCGTTTTACGAGTTGTGCTAGCAGGGTACCCTACGCCTGTTTTGAAATGTTGTTTTGGGTTCAGTGATTAGTCCTTAGATCTACCAGAATGGGAGTTGACATCTTTTTATGACGTCTGTGTTTTACTGTATGCTGCACAAGCCATTTTACATGGAGTGCCTTGGGAGCACTCTGTGTTCCCTTCTCTTTGTTCTTAGTGGTCTTTTTGCTGCTTTCAGGCATCCTCTGAACAGGCTGGCGGCAGTAGTTACTTTATGACCTTTATGAGCAGGCTGCCATATTAGCTGCAATAGTGCACTTAAGGGAACCATGCACTCAAAATGACCCACCCCCCGCCCCCCACCCTCCCTTGTGTTTTAAGTCCTGTTCATGAGGGCCTGTTCTTTCTTGCCAGTACTTCTACCTTGCCAGGTGGGGGAGGGCCTCCCTTCTTCATGCACTTGGGCTTCTTGAAAGAAGCCTGCAGTTGGGCTTCTTGAATGAAGCCTGCACAAGCTCTTGTGTGTGTGCTGGCAGGAAGTGGAACTTTCCCCCAAATCCACATTCCTCCATTGGGGTTGGATGTTGCTGGGCAGATTCTCGGAGGATGGTTGTCCACTACTGGACAGTAACTTCTACGTTTGAATGTTACAAAGTCTCCTTGTCTGGCTGTGGTCGACCCAAGCCCATTTTCTGGATGTAAGGAGACAAGCTGGACCCAGAGTCCAAGACGACCGCTGCAGCTCAAGCGATCTGAAGAAGATGACAGAGGGATGTTGGATGATAGCTGCAGAAACAAGCCTTGGCTTAGCCAATTTCACTGCATCGCAAACCTCAACCTAATAGACAGAGAAGAACTTGGCAACCTTATAAGGCTGAACTTCCCAAAGTTCCAACTTTCCCTCCTCCTCTTCCTCCTCACCTGACAAGTGGGAGTCTAGAATTGATGATATCTGGGGTCTTCGTGCTCGGTAGTCCTTCTTCTTTTTCTGTTCTTTTTTTTCTGAGCAAGTGTCTCTCCCCCGGAAGGAAGCCACAGTTTTATGCTATTAATAAGCACTACCTGCGGCCCCTCTCCCGAGAGGGACAGAATGGGGAAAAAGCCCAAAAGGGCACAAAAAACAGCAGATGTGCAGTCTCAGGCGTCAGACCGCGTAGTGGCAGAGTGGAATTTGGGCTCCAACGGCTTCCAGAGGATGTTAATACCAAATAGCCCAACCAGCACAGAATAAGAAATGGATTGTGGGCAGTGTTAAGGAGCACTGCGATATGTAGAGTCAAGGGTTGTCATGATGCATACCCCCGGGCATCTAGACCACGTCCATCAGCCCCGGGAGCAGGCATCATGTTGCCTTGAGAAAACCCAGCAACCCCTGCTAGGGGCTGTCTGGGTTCAGTCCTGGCGCCAATGGCGCCAGGCTCATATGGGACATCAGTCCTGGCGCCATAGTGCACACTTACCTGATGCAGACCATGCTGCAAGAAGATCCAAGCCCATGTGAGGCCTGGAAGGGACTACTTTACCTCAGGGACTATTTTGTTACTCGGGGGTGGTCGGGGAGGAATACCTACCTGGGACTACTTTGGAGGCTATTTAAACCACGCCCGAAGAGCAGCACACCCTTCGCGTTATTCTGCATTCAGCAGCATAACGTTCACCGTGCCAGCAGCAGCATCCAGCCTTCTGCCACGCCTGCCTCAAACCTGGAGCACCTAGAAAGAAGGAAAGAAGCAAAGGTTAGAACAAGAATATTACCTGATTTCTTACCTGATCCCGGCTTCATCGCATCTTCAAACCTGAGGAAAGACTTCGTTTTAAACGCGTCGCATCACTAACAGCAGCGCCGCGCCATACTCACCGTTCCACGCAGCATCTCTTCGATCCGGCGCTGTCTCCATCTTTACATCGCCGAATTCCGTCACCTAAGGGGTACAAGAAACAACAAGGTGAGCAGAGTGAACAGACAGAGACAATCTCTTTAGCCGCCATATGCTTACCTGATTTTACCGCCTGAGGTATTATTCATCAGCACGCCACCTCTTCTTATGCCGCACCTGTGAGAAAAGGAGAAAGCAGCAAGTTTAACCCTGGGCATTATTTACCGGACAGTGTTGGGTAACACAGACTTTTACCGGAGCGCTTTCTGTTGTCAATCTTCTTATTGGGTCAAAGCTGCAAGATAAAAGAGGAATTGGACAGGAGTGAATTCCAGACATTTTGAACTCTTATGAACTATATACTTACGGCTCTTCGCCAGGACCTTTTAGAGTCAGGATTCGTCTACAACTCTTCCAATATCTTCAGGCCAGTGAAGTAACTGGTCATCAACGCGCCCCTGTGTACTTCGCAGGATGGAGGGCTCATCCTTCAAGAATATAAGGTGAGATTGCTGAGAGGGCACTTCAGTGGTGATTAGAGGGGAGGACAGTGGGGGTGCTATCACTTGAATCCACAAGTGGCTAAGTCCATCTCTCCACTTGTAGGAGAATATTTCTACGAGTCAAGCAAACAAGAATTGGAGGGCAGATCCAGTTAGTCATCGCTGCACTACGCATCACGTGGGTGGAGGCTGCAGCAGTCCGGGTCCGACCGACGCCCCTGTGGGAGCCAGGTGAACATAACAGAACGCGAAGACTATCTACAAATCCCCACCCGGGCGTTATGGAAACTTCAGAAACCGACCTACTGGCCCAACTATTGGGGGAATTTAGGGCGGAAGTACATGCCGCTCGCCAAGATACTAATGCCCTCAGAAGAGAACTAATTGTATCGAAGGAGGGCACAGATGATCTCGCCAGACAATTGCTGCAAAACCAAGCTGGACAAACACCCCTACCTGGGTTTGGGGGGAATCCAGCCCCAGTTTCATCAAGCAATCCTGTGCAAGTGATTTTACCAGGAAATATTCCGTTAGCTCCACCCGAACCCTTTGCTGGGGACCCCAAGAGGTTCGCCGTGTTCATGAACCAATGCCGCTTGCACTTTTTATGCAGACCGGGAGCCTTTCCAAACGAGCAAGCTAAAGTAGCCTTTGTATTATCATATCTTAGTGGCAGCGCAGCGGATTGGTCCATTCCGCTAGTCAACCAGGATGACCCATCTTCTCCGGGATTTTCAGGGTTTTCAAATGAGCATGGAAAGACTATTCGCCAGACATTCACAGGGACAAGCCCTGAATAACAAACTCTTATCCTTACGACAGCGTAACCAGGAATTGCTAACCTATATCGCAACCTTCAATAGATCGGTGGTGGAAACCGGATGGCCTGAAGAAAAACGAATCACGTTATGTCATCGAGGGCTTCGAGGAGAACTCAAGGATGTCTTGGCTCAAGTCGTGAACCCACTTCAAGACTGCGCTGAATATATAGACTTAGTGGTCCAGTTAGATCACAGACTTCAGAACAGAAAGGCTCATCGAGCCAATTTTGAGAATCAGGCGTTGGTCAAAATCCATGCTAACCCCAAAGGAGCAGATGCTTCAGAACCCATGCAAATCGGAGCGGTTAAAGGACCCCTAACCCAGAAAGAAAGAGAAAGGAGATGGCAAATGCAATTGTGTCTATATTGTGGAACTTCTGGACATTTTCTACAGGATTGCCCTGTAAAACCACCCAAGAAGGTGGTAAGAGATGCTGATAAAAGCCATATGGAGTCAGACTCGGGAAACGACCACGCCCGACAAGCGTAGAGGTCCGCTTGCCGAGCTTGAAGAAGGATACTCAGACCTTGCATTTCATCCATTTCATCATACCAATGGTCCTCATAGATCCAGGGCAGCCATCGCGTATGCACGCAGTAAGGGCATACATTGATAGCGGGGCCATAGGAAACTATGTGGACTATGAATTGGGTTCTAGGATGAAACCACCTCAGCTGTCATCACCACAGTCGATGGAACTGAAATTGCTTCTGGACCTGTAACTCACTCCACCGCAGAGATGACACTATTGGGTCAGGATGGGCATCGAGAGACTATTGTGTTTGATCTAATCAAAGCCCCACAGTTCCAAATAATACTGGGGATACCTTGGTTGGAAACACATAATCCTTGTATTGATTGGCGAGAGAAGAGAATAACCTTCCCGGATTGTGCACAAACCTGTTACCCAAAGAAAAATCAGAACGCAGGCCTGGCCACAGTAACCACAGCAGTCATGCAACTACCTCCAGAATACCAAGAATTCCAGGATGTCTTCCAAAAGGAACAGGCAAACACCTTACCTCCTCACAGATTGTACGATTGTCAAATCGATCTCATACCCGGTGCACAACCCCCTTGTAGCAGGATCTATGCCCTTACGGAACCTGAGAACCTTCACCTACGACAATACTTAGACCAGTACCTTGCCAATGGCTTTATTCGCCCATCCAAGTCCCCTGCATCTTCAGCTTTGTTCTTCGTACCTAAAAAGGAAGGTGACCTCAGAATGTGCATAGACTACCGCGCATTGAACCAGATAACTGTCAAGAATCGATACCCGTTGCCTCTGATCCCTGAACTACTAGACCAAGTGAAGGATGCTTGTACCTACACTAAGTTAGATCTCTGAGGGGCATATCATCTGGTACGTGTAAAGAAAGGCGACGAATGGAAGACGGCCTTTTGTACCAAGTACGGATTATTCGAGTATCAGGTGATGCCCTTTGGGTTGTGCAATGCACCAGCAGCCTTCCAGTATTTTATGAACGATGTCCTTCGTGAACTCATTGACGTCTGTGTTGTCGTATACATAGACGATATTCTAGTGTACTCCTCCTCAGAATCAGACCATGTTAAGCACGTATGTGCAGTCCTTGAGAAACTATGCCAGCACAAGTTATATGCAAATTTGGAAAAATGTGTTTTTCATGTTACAGAAGTTGAATTCCTTGGTTTTATCCTGACTCCGAAAGGAGTCTGAATGGACTCACGAAAGGTGGACGCAATTCTAAAGTGGCCATCACCTAGTTCAGTTAAAGGGTACAAAGCATGCTCGGATTTGCCAATTTCTACCGCAGATTCATTCCGGACTTCTCACATGTTGTACATCCCATCACAGCACTTTTGCGAAAGAACAAACGCTTCTTGTGGACCGAAGAGGCTGAACAGGCCTTCCAAGAGCTGAAAGCGAAATTCACGTCTGCGCCTGTCTTAAGACATCCACGCCCAGAGCTTCCATACATAGTGGAAACTGATGCATCCAGTTTAGCCATGGGAGCTGTCCTGTCCCAGAAGGATCCTGAAACTGGTCAACTTCACCCAGTGGCATTTTGGTCCAGAAAGTTCTCGGCACCTGAGTTAAACTATGCGGTTACCGATAAAGAGTTATTAACCATCAAATCCGCCTTTAAGGCTTGGCGACACCATCTTCTCTGTGCCAGGCATACCATTACTGTAATCACCGATCACCGGAACTTGCAGTATCTAAAAACAGCCAAAGCCCAATCATCGCGCCAACTTCGATGGGCATTGTTCTTTGCCGAATTTGATTTTGTGATCACTTATCGACCAGGCTGTAAAAATGGCAAGGCAGATGCCTTATCCCAAATAGGAATGGAAGAAGCATGTGCGAACCCGGAGCCGGTGCCTATAATTTCTGAACAAAGAATTCTTGGCATAACTACTTTACAGACACTAGAAGAAATTCATTTAAAAATCCAACAACTCTTCGATCCAGCAGCCCTGCAGGACTGGGTAAAGAAAGGCCCAGATTACTCAGTCATCAATGATCTACCCTAATATCAAGGACGACTATTTCTACCACACAAGGAATTACACGAACTTGTCATCTCCAATTATCACGATACCCTGATGGAAGGTCACCCAGGTATCGCAAAAACTGAAGGTGAAATTAAGAGACAATTCTGGTGGCCCACCTGGCGAAAAGATATAAAATCATTTGTGATGTCTTGCGGCATTTGCGCCCAAAACAAAAGTCAGAAGAAAAAACCAGCTGGCCTTTTACAACCTTTGGATATTCCACCTACACCATGGCACACCTAGTCTTTAGACTTTATTACAGATCTACCTCCATGTAATGGATTTAACACCATTCTAGTTATCGTGGATCTTTTTTCCAAGATGGCCCACTTTATTCCTTTGAAGGGATTACCTTCAGCTTCAATTCTGGCTAAGGAGTTCCTCGAAAACATCGTTCGAATACATGGGTTTCCTTCCATATTGGTCTCTGACCGAGGTAGTCAATTCATTTCACATTTTTGGAAGAAATGTTGCCAATGGGCGCAAATCGACATAAGGTTATCAACCAGTCACCATCCCCAGACCGATGGTCAGACGGAGAGGACCAACCAGACCCTTGAACAGTACCTACATTGCATGCTTCACCAGACCGAAAGTAATTGGAAAGATATTTTATGGATTTCCGAATATGCATACAATAACTCTGTACATTCAGGAACTGGACAGAGCCCCTTTTATACCATATATGGACACCACCCCCGAACCTCAGAACTCGATTCGCCTCAGCACTTAGAAATTAGTCATTTGCAGTTAGTCATTTGCATTCTACTATTACACAAGCCTTCAAGGAAGCAACAGAACATTTGAAGCAAGCAAAAGAGAAATACAAGAAAAATGCTGATCTACATAGAAGTGAAACTCCACAGTACCAAATTGGAGATCAGGTTTGGCTAGCTACAAAACACATACCTCTGAAAGGAACTCAGACTTTTAATCCTAGATATTTAGGACCTTACACCATTAAGGCCATTATCAACCTAGTGGCAGGCATCATGTTGCCTTGAGAAAACCCAGCAACCCCTGCTAGGGGCTGTCTGGGTTCAGTCCTGGCGCCAATGGCGCCAGGCTCATATGGGACATCAGTCTTGGCGCCATAGGCGCCAGGCTCATAAGTGCACACTTACCTGTTGCAGACCATGCTGCAAGAAGATCCAAGCCCATGTGAGGCCTGGAAGGGACTACTTTACCTCAGGGACTATTTTGTTACTCGGGTGTGGTCGGGGAGGAATACCTACCTGGGACTACTTTGGAGGCTATTTAAACCACGCCCAAAGAGCAGCACACGCTTCGCGTTATTCTGCATCCAGCAGCGTAGAAGCATCCAGCCTTCTGCCACGCCCGCCTCGAACCTGGAGCACCTAGAAAGAAGGAAAGAAGCAAAGGTTAGAACAAGAATATTACCTGATTTCTTACCTGATCCCGGATTCATCGCATCGTCAAACCTGAGGAAAGACTTTTTTTTAAACGCGTTGCATCGCCAACAGCAGCGCCGCGCCATACTCACTGTTCCACGCAGCATCTCTTCGATCCGGTGCTGTCTCCATCTTTACATCGCCGAATTCCGGCACCTAAGGGGGACAAGAAACAACAAGGTGAGCAGAGAGAACAGACAGAGACAATCTCTTTAGCCGCCATATGCTTACCTGATTTTACCGCCTGAGGTATTATTCATCAGCACGCCACCTCTTCTTATGCCGCACCTGTGAGAAAAGGAGAAAGCAGCAAGTTTAACCCTGGGCATTATTTACCAGACAGTGTTGGGTAACACAGACCTTTACCGGAGCGCTTTCAGTTGTCAATCTTCTTATTGGGTCAAAGCTGCAAGATAAAAGAGGAATTGGACAGGAATGAATTCCAGACATTTTGAACTTTTTGTCACGCTCGGCCGCGGTTGGCGACTGTGGAGACGCTGGCGATGGGGCGGCCATTGAATTGGACGTCACGCTGACGGCGTCCGCATCCAGCGGTCTAGTTTTTTCCGCGCTTCCCCGGCGGAACCTATGTAACGTCACCTAACCCGGAAGCCCGCGCGTTGCAACCTTCGCGTCAGGCTTCGGGTTGGTACGCTACAGTTTTCCTTTCCGTGGCTTCGCCACCGCATTCCCCCTGCTGCTTCGCTCCTTCCTCTCTTGTTCCTCCTTCCGTTCCTCGTCCTCTCCCTTTGTCTCTCTCTCTCTCATTGACTACTGAGAACCCCTCTTTAGCACTCTCGTTGGGTCGCGTTCCCTACTGGCTCCTTTCTCTGCTTGCCGTTCTGCCTTCCTAGGTAGACACTCCTGTCTCTGCCCTATTTAGCGGGCGCCTCGAGCTCCATTTCGACGTTATCCTGAAATGCCCTGCAGTCTTGACCAGAACCACTACTGACCTGCAAAGAAGGGGTTTTTTGTGCCTTTCAGGCTTTTTCCCCTACTCCGGTCTACCCCGGTTCGGGGGCCCCCTTTTTTGCCCCGAGTTTGAGGGGCAGGGTGGCTTCCTCTCGGGGTAGGTCCTCTCATCATACCAGAGAACAGGAAGTCTGGAAAAGGAGATTCGGAGCTGAACCGGAAGAGATACCCCAAGGTGAGCAGGAGGGTATTGAAGATAGAGGGGGATCAGGGGTGAAGTTAGAAGAAAGTGGGAGTACACTTGACACTTTTACGAACTATATACTTATGGCTCTTCGCCAGGACCTTTTAGAGTCAGGATTCGTCTACAACTCTTCCAATACCTTCAGGCCAGTGCAGTAACTGGTCATCAACACGCCCCTGCATACTTCGCAGGATGGAGGGCTCATCCTTCAAGAATATAAGGTGAGATTGCTGAGATGGCACTTCAGTGGTGATTAGAGGGGAGGACAGTGGGGGTGCTATCACTTGAATCCACAAGTGGCTAAATCCATCTCTCCACTTGTAGGAGAATATTTCTACGAGTCAAGCAAACAAGAATTGGTGGGCAGATCCAGTCAGTCACCGCTGCACTACGCATCACGTGGGTGGAGGCCGCAGCAGTCCGGGTCCGACCGACGCCCCTGTGGGAGCCAGGTGAATGTAACAAGGGTAAGGAAACAGGAATTGGCAACAAGGTGGAACGTATGGTAGAAAGTAGCAGAGGCCAGAAACTCTGAGAGGAATCACGGAGCGAGGAAGGACAACAGAACGTAAGGAGAGAGAAAGCAGGTAAGCGTAAGCGAACGGAGTAGAGGCCCCGCAGTGGAGATAAACAGAGAAATGCGGTGCCCCATGAAGGCCAAACCTGCGGGGAGGGACCGGAAAGGGAAACGAAGGAAGGAGAGGCAAGGAACACAGCATTGTAGCAACCGAGGGGAAAAGCACAGCCGCAGAAGAGGCTGACCGTAGCGGGTTGCAATGCACAGTAAACAGGGAGGGCATGGCTAATAAGCCTCCCTGTTCACTGCTGCAGCAACACTAGACCGCTGCTCACCAAACATTGAGAAACGTGGCGGATCCCTCAATGGCGGCGTACAAGCCGCGATCGGGACCGCAGAGTCCATGGCAGGCGGCGCATGACAGTATGCCCTCCACCAACCCCACACCAACACTTGTGTATAGGCGCGTTACAAATGTCATATCATATCACATCCCCCTGGCTTGCCGGGGGGAGCCCTATGAAACTTCCTAAGCAAAACAGGGGCTCTGAGATGAGAAGAAGGTTCCCATGAATCTTCCGCCCTGGAATATCCTTTCCAATGTACCAGATATTCCAGGCGACTCCGCCTATAGTGGGAATCCCAAATTTGGGACACCCCGTATTCATCTTCAACCTGAGGCAGGGGAAGTAGCGGAGTAGATCTGGCAGGAGAGCCCTGAACTGCTTGTTGAAGTAAGGAGGAATGAAAAACCGGGTGAACCCGTTGCAAGCTAGGGGGCAATTTTAAGTGGAAAGCAACTGGGTTAATCCTAGCCACAATCGCATATGGACCAATGAAGCAGGGGGAGAGTTTGGACAGGTGAGTCCACCGAGGTAAGAATTTGGTGGAAAGCCATACCCTGGTGCCCACCTTCCACTCTGGCACGTCCGTTCGGTGACAATCTGCTTGAGTCTTGTATACTACTCGACTTTCTACAAGACTGCGTTTTGCAGTCATGTGAGCCTCCTGAATCTTTGACAGAGTCTCTACCACTGTCGGCAGGTTAGAGGTAGCAGGGATGACTGGGAAAATAGTATGAGGATGAAAGCCATAAGTACAGAAGAACAATGTGAGACTTGATGCAGAATGTCAAGAATTGTTATACGCAAATTCCGCCGTCGGAAGGAGTGACACCCAATTGTCTTGTTCGTGGTTGATGTAACAGCGTAAGTACTGGTCGAGCGTGCCATTTAATCGCTCAGTCTGCCCATTGGTCTGAGGGTGAAAACCTGAAGACAGTGCTCTTTCGATACCCAAATGACGGCACAAGGATGACCAAAATTTAGAGATATATTGACTGCCTCTATCAGAAGTGATTTTATCCGGGAGGTCGTGAAGACGAAATATATCTCTAAGAAACACTTCTGCAATTTTCAGTAGCTGTGGGCAATCCGGAAAGAGGAGAAAAATGGGCCAATTTTGACATGGTATCAATGGTTACCATGATACAGGTACAGGCTTGAGAAACCGGGAGGTCCACAATGAAATCGGTGGAGATGTGACTCCACGGACGTAATGGCAAGGAACTCTGTTCGAGCAAACCCAAAGGCTTGGTGGTGCAGTGTTTACTGCTGTTACAGATTCTACAGGACTGTATATAATTCTTTACCTCTGACCGAAGACCTGGCCAATAAAAATATCTCTTAATCAGGTCCACAGTACCTGAGGGACCCCTATGTCCGGCCATTTTGTGATCATGACACCACATCACGACGGTATCAGGTAATAATATCCCCATATATATATGGTCGCGGTAAATAATATAGCCGGGAAAATGTGGCGATATTATTTGGGTGACCATATATATGGGGACAGGGGCAAAAACATTAAAAAAAAAATAAAATAAAAATACAAAAAAAAAGTTCAGGGGTTGCGGGGGTGTCCCCCGTATGTTCCATGCAATAATATTGCCACAAAAAACGGCCATTTTTCGGCGATATTTTTGCATGGCGAGATTTTTATGGCAACATTATTACATGGAACCATCACAACTTGCTGTCCCGAGGGAAGTTGAGGGTATGTATAGTCGATGATCATAGAACAAGAGACCATCCTTTTCTGTGAGTTTCTCTTTTTCTTCTCCCTGCTCTGATAAAATCGTAGCCTCCTTAACCTGTTGGAGAAAGCTGGCCGCCTGGATTAACACTCGAGTCCTGGGAAAAAATCTTTCTGGGGGCTGTAGACGTGCTCCTCCCGACACACCCTTTCATGATAATGCGTCGGCTAGTAGATTCTGACTGCCAGGAATGTATGTGATTCGAAAGTCATACTGGGCAAAAAAGAGTGCTCATCGGGCTTGGCGTGAATTTACACAGTCCATAGTTTGAAGCACCTGTAGATTCTTATGGTCCATCCGGATAGTGAATGGATAACTACTCCCTTCTAATAAGTGCCTCCATTCTTCACATGCCAGTTTCATGGCCAGAAGCTCCCACTCTATGTCTGAATAATTCTGTTGACTTGGAGTAAGGGTCTGTGATAAATAAGTGATGGGATGTTCTTCCCGATTTTGTTCTTGCAGCAATACCTCTCCCACAGCTGATGCCGAGGCGTCTGTTTCAAGTATAAAAGGTTTACTTTGGTCTGGATGGCGCAAAATGGGAGCCTTACAAAACAGTTCCTTTAACTGAATGAAATTCTCTTCAGCCTTGTCATCCCAACAAAAAGGAACGGAGGACGTCTTCAACAGACGAGTAATTGGAAATACCACCTTTGAAAATGAGGGTATGAAACGTCTGTAGAAATTCGCCACTCCCAGAAATGTCTGCACCTCCTTCACAGATGTGGGGGAGCGCCAACTCAGAATGGCCTCCACTTTAGTTTTATCCATTTGGATGCCTTGAGGGGATAGAACGTACCCCAGATAGGGTACTGAGCTGACCCCAAACTGAATTTCTCCCTTTTGACCAAGAGCCTGTGTTTCTTAAGATGGTTTAGGACTTCGGTGAGATGAATCTGATGTTGCGCTGGGTTTTTGGAAAATATCAGGATATCATCCAGGTATACAATAACGGATACAAACATGAGATCTGAAAATACCCGGTCCATGAACCTCTGAAACACTGCTGGTGCATTGACCAGCCCAAACGGCATTACGTGATACTCAAATAACCCAAACGGAGTGCAGAATGCCGTCTGCCATTCATTACCGGATTGGATCCGTAAGAGGTGGTAAGCACTGTGCAGGTCCAGTTTTGTGAAAATCGTAGCCCCTTGTACTGCATCCAGGATGTCTGTTATGAGGGGCATGGGATAACGATCCCTGATGGTAACTTTGTTTAATCCGCGATAGTCAATTCATGGTCGAAGATCAAGGGAGTCTTTTTTGGAATAAAGAACAAGGGTGCCCCAGCCGGAGATTTAGATGGACGATTAAGTCCATTTTGTAAGTTTTCATCCAAATAGGACCTGAGAGCCTTCTTTTCAGATTGAGATAAAGAGAACATTCGACCAAAGGGGACTAAAGCGTTAGGAAGGAGGTCAATCGAGCAGTCCTCTGGCCTGTGTAGGGTTAGCTCCAGGGGGTTCCTTTCAGCAAAGACCATTTCAAAAGATGAGACGTCCATGGGAATGGAATGTACACCAATGGTACTGACGGGTGGAACAGTATGTGCCTTTGCTTCCATGTAAAGCAAATCTTTCAAACAAGCCTTTTGACAAAAACCTGAATCAAAACTGATACTGTTCGTGGACCAGTTGATCTGTGGGTTGTGCTTGCATAACCAGGTAATGCCTAACATAAGGGGAAAGTGTGCTGCACGAATGATATCGAACTGAATCTCTTCCAAATGTTGTTGTATGGACATCTTCAAGTATTCTGTAGTCTGTGTGATGGGTCCAGAACTAAGCGGATTCCCCTTCCACCTTCTGATCCTCTTTCCGGTCGATTCTACGTAGACCCACCTTATCTGCCCATATGGTATCTATGAAATTGCCTGCTGCCCCACAATCCAATAGGGCCAAAGCATCAACTTTGCGTTGATCAATAGTTAGTAGTACCTTGAGTACCATAAGGTGTGGATCCTCCAATGGGTGAGCTGGACCAACCGATAATGACACATAGGGACTGGTAGTTCTCCCTCGGCTTCCTGTCCCTCCTAGGACCGAGGGTTCTCATTTCCCAATTTCCAGGAGGGAATCTCTGTGCAATTCCATATCTGATGCTGGTCTGAGCCACAATACGCGCATAACCCCAAATCTCTCTGTCGCTTTTTTTCTTCAGGAGTCAAAGAAGGACAAGTAGTACCAATCTGCATGGGTTCTTCGGAGTGCATAGAAGTAGAGGATGAGGAAGGAGGGAAATTGATAGGGAAAGTTGATAGGGAAAGTCGGATTGCGGATTCTTCGTCTTTCTAGTCTTCGTTCATGAAGCCAATGTTTGATCTCTAAGGCGGCTGCCAACAATTCAGAAAAAGATGCAGGTCTGGGAGACCTGGCCAACTCATCTTTTATGT
This sequence comes from Ambystoma mexicanum, assembly GCF_040938575.1. NCBI lineage: Eukaryota > Metazoa > Chordata > Amphibia > Caudata > Ambystomatidae > Ambystoma > Ambystoma mexicanum. Next base: position 1,339,880,629 of record NC_090923.1, on the reverse strand, counting down.
CTTCCCAGAGCCACCTCCGGAAAATGACAAATTGTGCTTGCTCTTGCCACCCAGCTTCTGTGGCTAAGTGCTTGAAAGTAGAGATGTAAGTGAGAACGTCTGTCTGGCCTTGGCGCACATCCAGAAGGTCTTCACCAGCTGCGAACGTTTTTTCAGGCCTCTCGAAATTCTGTTTCAGTCTTATGACAAAGGCCTCGTAGTCTTGAAGTACCAGATCCGCTCCGGTCACCAACGGAGTAGCCCATGGTAAGGCATTTCCGGACATATTGGAGATCATAAATCCCACCCGAGCGTGACCGGTGGGAAAGGTGTTGGGACGAAATGTGAAATGGATACTGCAAGCCTCCAAAAACTCTTTTAACCTCTTAGGTGTTCCGTCATACTTCCCCGAGGGTAGTGCCATGGGTGGCAAATCTACCGGTCTGGGTTCTCTTGCAGTCATCATCTGTTTTAGTACATTGTTTTCCATTCTTAATGTCTGTACCTCAGCGGATAGATTTCGTACCTCAACTGAGAGGTTTTGGACAGCTGCCACCACCTCCTGTAATTGTTCAGCAGTAGCCATCCTTGGAACTGATTGGCGTTGCAAACTGTCAACCTTATAAGGCTGAACTTCCCAAAGTTCCAACTTTCCCTCCTCCTCTTCCTCCTCACCTGACAAGTCAGAGTCTAGAATTGATGATATCTGGGGTCTCCGGGCTCGGTAGTCCTTCTTCTTTTTCTTTTCTTTTTTTCTGAGCAAGTGTCTCTCTCCCGGAAGGAAGCCACCGTGTTATGCTGTTAATAAGCACTACATGCGCCCCTCTCCCGAGAGGGACAGAATGAGGAAAAAGCCCAAAAGGGCACCAAAAACCCCAACAGCAGATGTGCATTCTCAGGCGTCAGACCACGTAGTGACAGAGTGGAATTTGGGCTCCAATGGCTTCCAGAGGATGTTAATACCAAATAGCCCAACAAGCACAGCATAAGAAATGGATCGTGGGCAGTGTTAAGGAGCACTGTGATATGCAGAGCCAAGGGTAAGGAAACAGGAATTGGCAACAAGGTGGAACGTATGGTAGAAAGTAGCAGAGGCCAGAAACTCTGAGAGGAAACACGGAGCGAGGAAGGACAACAGAACGTAAGGCGAGAGAAAGCAGGTAAGCGTAAGTGAACGGAGAAGAGGCCCTGTAGTGGAGATAAACAGAGAAATGCGGTGCCCCATGAAGGCAAACCAGCGGGGAGGCACCAGAAAGGGAAACGAAGGAAGGAGAGGCAAGGAACACAGCGTTGTAGCAACCGGGGGGAAAAGCACAGCCGCAGAGAGATGCTTACCGTAGCGGGTTGCAAAGCACATTGAACAGGGAGGGCGTGGCTAATAAGCCTCCCTGTTCACTGCTGCAGCAACACTAGACCGCTGCTCACTGAACGTTGAGAAACATGGCGGATCCCTCAATGGCGGCGTTCAAGCCGCGATCGGGACCACAGAGTCCATGGCAGGCGGCGCATGGCAAAACTCTGCAAAATGCCTTATGTCCTTAAACTGGTTGGACCAACCAGTCATCTGACCTGGTCGAGGTACATCACCTCATTTTAGTCATGAGAACGAGCATCTTTGCATTTCCTCTGCTGGAGCTAGCTGTGCATCATAGCGAGGATGTTCCGCTGGCCAAATGGCTGGAACTCTTTGTGGGCGTATTTGAGGTTCTGCTGAGACTCTGGAAATCCGCTGTGCTGCTTTTCACCAAGAGACGAGCCTCCAAGAACACTGATGTTCTACCACAAAGATGAAAAGTGCCTCCTGACTTCATCCGGGGCCAATGCAAGATGTGCATCTGAAAAGTGATCTTGTTTTGTAGAACTGAATCTGATGGTCCCCAATACAGTCTGACATCTCCAGAGGAACCTAACGACAATTGGCCATGATCGCCCGCGATCCGACAACCTCATATGGTGACCATGACAGTGAGGCTTGTCTTCCCCAGTGATTTTCTGTTGCCTTGATCTTTTCTACCTTTGTAGGGGCTTGCAGGCCTGAGCTCCCTTATTTCTCATGAACATCCCCCTTCTGATTTGAATTTACATTGGGCACAAAGTCCTGCTTACCGTAGTATTATCTGGGGTTGTCCAGGACGCTGGTATCTGGGTCAGTATTTCTGTGGGTTATCCTTGTGAGCACCAGGGGTGGTAGCTGCACCCGCTTTCACTGGCACTAGACTCAAGACCCTTAAGTCCTTATTACGCATGTCACATTTTCCTTGCACTATCTTTCTTCAGTACTTTCCGTGGACTAGCTGAGTGGGCCCTCCTGGACTACTCATCCCTCCCCTCAGGAATCTTCTGGGACACCTAATGGACTAACAGATGTGGCACAGGCGGTATGCAGTCATAAAATTGCAGCGAAAATATCACCTTTACAAAAAATCACAGCAAAACTGCTGTGGTTTGACCCGTTAAAGGTGTACCCCATTACACCATTTAAGGGTTGCGGGGGTGTCCCCGCTCCCTTTAAATGGCATAATGGGTCCAGGGGTTGCAGGGGTGTCCCCTGCATCCTTTCCATGGATCACCGCAGCAAAACCACAGCCTTTTTGCCACGATATTTTGTGTCCACTGCCATTTTTGCCGCAATTTTAACTCATGGAACCACACAGGCTAGGGCTGGACTTCTGAAGTTTTAGTATATGGTGCTGCATGTCTTATAATTGTAAGGCCTATGCATTGATATGTACTTAACATCTGTTCTCCCTACTTTGGTGAATACATAAATTGTGTAGATAACTGCTTGCGATTCTAAACAAGAATGTAACCCAAACTGGGTTACCTAACTGTAATATAGTATTTTTGTACTGAAGTCATTTTACTTATCTTATAATATTTGAAGTGTGCATTGGTGTAGTATTATAATACATGAGTGTTATTATTATAACGTACCTTTGTGGGTCATTTACTCATCAGTTCTGCTAAGTGTTAACTGTACTACACAACAGTTCCCCTTCCTCCTTTGTTCATCCTTGCTTCTTGGCCAACGCTACTTACGAGAGTGGCTTCGCTGAACTCGGGTTGTGAATAATTTTGCTAACCTTAGGTTGGTTTTCCAAGCTCTGCCCCCAGTAGTGACTTTCGTCTCGCTAACTCCTCTGTTAGTCGACCCACACATTCAGCAATCGAAGGGACTCCCAGACATTGTCCCAAACTTCGACTCCAGCACTTGCACCTTTTCTTAAGCACAGCAGTCTTTTCACAAAGGAGCCACCTATTACTAAGTATTTCTGCACTTTGAACAACTCCATCCAGTGGCCCACATATCCCAACCCCCTTGCTGATCTCCTTGGTCCACAATTGACCTGTCCCCCACTATCAGTTGTGCCCCCGCCCACAATGGGAGTTTCTGGAACATTGTCAAGAAGGCTGAGGTATGAACAGGTAAGAATACGTCATTGTACAACACCTATGGAGGCCCCTACGTCAGCCACGTCTATCTTGGATCTCCTCTCGCCTCCACCTCCCCAAATCATTTCTACCCACTGCCTTCATTAGCGAGTCCCCCAGTCACTTTTCAAGCCACATCATCAGGCTTGACTTGAAACCAGCTTCCAGTGTTACATCGCCAGGTATAAACACTACACCAGGTCCGTGAGCCCCATGACAATTGTTGGAGCCAACTGGATAGGCTAACAGGTACTCAAAAGGAGTTGCAGAAGGGAAGGAGCTCCTGCAGATTTTGTCCTGTTACCTCCATTCAAGTCACAAACACATCATGCAAATAAAGGATCCAGCTGGCTCAGTCTTCCTCTGATGGGACTCCCTTGACCCGCATCGGTTCTGCAGGCGATCTGTGGGAGTCCAAGCAGCATTGGGCGCCCCTGGTGGAGAAACACCTGAGCAAGTGATGTTCAGGCCCTGCAGGGTCCAGGCCGCCTTGAGGCCTGCGCATCTAAGCCATGGGAGCATTGGTGTGTTGACTGGCTCTCAATGAGTTGATCAACTGTCATAACTGCAAATCGAGTTGTTTCGCCATCTTTTTGTCAACTAAGTAAATCAAAGTCATACAGGTTCTAAACAACAGCATTCCCTAAACTTACCATTGACATGTGATGCTGACATGACTGTGGGCCACTGTTTCGCCCATTCATCGGGTTCCGCCTGTGATGTCATAGTCGGACAGAGCGGCACATACCTGGATACCTACAGAAAACTACAGACATAGATCCTGTGTAAGTATAAACTGTTATAGCTCTCTTATCTGTTTCTGTCTGGGTGGGTGAATGCTGAAGGAGTATGGTGTCCCAGAGTGCGTGTAATGTCATGAGCGGAATGTGTATGAGCATGAATACTAGAATGCCCAAGCCAAGGTTTCTCTGGGAGTGAGCTGGAAATATGTAACCTGGGTGGTGGGCACCGGTGGGTCCTCTCTGTAACATCTTATGAAGACTTACCTCAGTCTCTGGAGAATGTTTCCTCATAGCAGAAACAGCATCAAACAAATCATGGAAGGGTCACACGCAAGAAGGGGAGAAATGACGGAGTAGTGAACAATGGCATACATATGTAATGCAAGCACTGCCACTGTCCTGTGCATCAAGATAATTCCCCCCTATGCCACACCGCATAATAAAACCTACACCATCGGGCATGCCTGTCCATGACAATGTGATGCCACGAAACCTACGCATAGTCCCACAAGTACCAAGATTGGACTGCAGGTACCGGAATGCATAAGGTAACCATTCAGACACACTACATGGCACAGATCTCCAGGGTAAGATGGATGAGACTGCACAACAGACTGGTACAATGTAGTGTTTCCAAGGCATAACCTCATTACAGGCTAAGTTCATAACCACAATCACTAAGTGAACTTAATTTAAAAAAGCGTAATAGAGCTAATTCATGAGCTGCACTGATAAAATGGCCATTACAAATCCACCAAAGGTGTCTGTAAGGGTTCAGTATGGTGGGTCAGTGTTGGTACAAATGGGGGTTTCCCCTATGTTGCCTATTATTTCTTGACCTTCAACATAACTGAGGGACACAAACCCAGTAATGCAATTTCCCATGTTGCTACACGTAAATTGGCTCAAACTTTGTCATGCCATAACTACCGACGACGACCACAAAAGTGATTGGTGGAAGGTTTTGAACAAATCTGTACCACTGGCAATGCTCTGGGCAACCTTCCACACCACTGTTTTTTAGCCCGTCTGTGCCATTGCAAAAGGGGTCCAGCCATAAGCAAATCAGTCAGGTACTGCCACCAATGGTAGCAGCCCAGCCCGAACTGCTAGGCCAGGTCCCCTCTGCACGGAAACACAAGCAACCCCAGACATGTTTCCGCCTTGTTGGGCCTCCTCAGTGAGGTGCAGCTTGGTTCCCTATGGCGCAGCGAGCAAGCGACCCACGTCTGGGCATACCCTCTCTCACATAGTGAGACAAACTGTGACCACAAAAGTGATGGGTGGAAGGTTTTGAACAAATCTGTACCACTGGCTGGTTGTACTACATCTTTCATCCATCCACATTGTTTTTGCAAATGACTCCGGCTATCCTCTGCTCCTGTGAGTAATGGCACCAGTCCGATCGCTCAAATGACACAGGAAGTGGCATATAATGGGGGACACAACAGGACAAGTCTCCATCTAGAGCAATCAAAATAGTCGTTGTGTGTACCATACTACACAACATGTGTACCAGGAGACATAGCCCAATGCCCCCGGCTAGTGAAATGGCATCCCCAGAAGAGGAGGATGACATACATGATGGGGACCATATGTTGCCACGCACAAGCTTATTGGGAATTGTTTCTGAAGACATGTGGTAACACCTCCTGCACAATTGTAAATACTGGAAAAAATGGCTTGAACAATTCCACAAACTCTGGGAAAAACGTTTTGTTCTGGAATTTTAAGACTGCAAGTGGATCCATTGAAGGGATGTCCCTGATTCATCCCTCGACCTAATGTAGGCTCCCTCCTCCCTAGATCATGCTCCTCATTGTCCCTAGTGTTGTGATATAGCTAGAGATCAGAATCCCTACTGTGTAAGCTATCAGAGATCGGAATCCCTACTGTCTAAGCTATCTTATTCTGGTGGAGAGGGCCTAAGGGCCATAGCCCTATCTACCTTGCTCCCGCCAGCGTTTTTCTAAGGATTGCCTAATCTCCCGGTGTCCCACAATGTGAATAATGATGTTCTAGATGGTGACTGTTTCTACACATATTTTCCCTCTCACGTTCTTGCGCTTCTTTCCAAGCTCTTTCTTACTCTCTTTCTTCTCACCATTCTGTCTCCCTCTCTTTCTCGTTCCCCACCACTGGTCTTCCAAGTTCCTCGCTCTGTTTCTTTTTGCCTTCACTTCATTCTATCTCCTCTCTCCACTACTCCTTCCTGTCTCTTTCTCTCTCCTTTTCTGTTCCTCTGGTCTTCTCATTCTCTTCCTCTCCCTCTCTATGCTCTCCTTTCTCCTACTACTCCCTCCTGGCGCTGACCTCCCTCCCCTTTTCACTCTCACCATCCCTCTGTCATACATATTTCCACTCTTTACTCCCACTCTTTCTTTCCTCTCACAACCTGCTTTCTGTCACACTCCATCATACACTCTCACAACCTCAATCTTTCAGGTATGGTACCACTCTCTTTCACACCCAATACTCACATATAGCAGCTCCACAAACCTTTTTAACACTCCACGTTGCCTTCCACCTCGTCTCCCGATCCACCTTCGCACCACCTGACCTCCTTTCCCTCTGTCCCACGAATACAGGCCATTTATATCTCTGAGCTCTCAGTACTCCGGTGCCCCCCTTCCCTTTCATGCCTTGCTTTACCTGACCGTTTGTGACAATTATGCCCTAGGCTTTTCCATGGGGCAGGTTATCACAGTGCTCATTTAAAAAATAAATGTAGGGCATGCCCCCTTTTCGTTCGTGTATGTCCGTGGAATCTCGGTGGTCCTGGCAAGTTGGCGTGCATCGGTCGTCTTGCCTTCTGCCGGGAGCGATTCAAAATCCCCTCTGACGGGGTCATACCACTGACCCTGTCACAATACTCAAATAAAATAAGTTTGACACCCAGTCATTAATGACTTTCTTCTCCTCAATTCACAATTAAATGTGTCTTTTTTTGTTTAACCTAACATCACCCTTGCACATCTGCCATTCTCTTCCCCAACACCCTTGCTCTTCCTTCTCCCTCCTGCCCTCCCTCCACCCTTATCCCCAAAACCCTTGTCCTCTGTCCACCCTCATCCCCAAGATCCTTGCCGTCACTCCATCCTCAACCTCAACAGAAATGTTGCTGCAAAGACAGTGTCAGGAAGCAGGAATTTGCTGATGCTTGCCTCTTGCAGATCTTTCTATGCCAAAGGGGGCCAAGTAAAGATATTAAGCACTCAGTTCCTCTTTTGTGAACTAAACGTTTGGGAGGAATATGAATACTCACAAGATCCTTCCCATAGTAGCCACAAAAACAATGTAATGATTAGCACAAGCACACAGCTAGAGTCAAGCCTTGAGGACTAATAAACACAAATAACATGTCCTACTTAAATGTAGAGGACCAGCAGTCTGTTCTCCGATAGAAAAAGTGGGCCTAGAAATGGAGGTTTGGGCCGTTCAGAAGCTAGCAGTCTCTAATTAAAATAGCAGGAGGCCTGCGGGGAGTAAAAGGGGGTGAGTTGTCAGCAACGACCATAGTATTCACGTGTTAATACAGTTTCCAAACTTCCATAAATAGTTAATCACACAAAAGAAAAACAAAGTTCCAAGCCACTCCATAATATATAATGACAGTTATCCAAAACACAAGTTCAATTCCAAGCACCAGAACGACTAGGCAGCCAGTGAGTATAGATGTCCAAAAGTGCTGATACACAGTGTATCCAATCAGGAAACAAAATGCAGACAACCAAGGGTGAAAGGTCAGGCAGGGAAGGGAAAGAACACAGAAAGAGAAGGCCACAATAAAAATAGGACACAAGATAGACGTGGGATAACAGCCCTGAGTATCAAGGCAATACTCCAAGGGAGCCAAGACAGTAATGGGCTGGATGACGCAAAACGTCCCAGCAGAGATCCATTGAGTAGCACCACCGTTTATTGCGTTGGCTACACTTAATGTGGCAGATGTCGATTATGTGACACAGCCTGCTGAGAGTAGTAGTCGTTCCATATCTCTAATGCAATATGAACCTCACACTGCCTGTTTTCCAATCCCACCACTATCAGGACAAATGTACACTGTACGATATGATCCAAGTGTAGACAAACAGCCTGTGATTCCTGACAGTATCCCTCTGCCATGACTGTGAAGGGCAGTGTCTGATGAAAACAGGGCACTACGTGAGGTGCATGGACATTTGTTGCTGGCTCTCAAGAGCAGTTCTCCGTGCCATATCCCTTCCAGGGGATTAGATACTGTAGACAATTTTGATAACATTAGGAATCAAGGATTTCTGCAATTTCATATTCTGGTTGGTTGCCCATGAGTATGGGACGGCCGGTCTCCTTGGTAACCGTGTACCGAAAAGATACTTCTTCAGCAAGAATATATAAAATACTTAATGGATCCACCAAGTAGAAGGGACCTGCAAAACTGCAGTGACAGGATTAATGATCCTGCTTACAAGATATGATCCCATGTAACTTCATTTCAATTTGTACCAACAGCAGGTGGTTGGTAAATAACCACACAATCTCTGGCACTGTGCTCTTTCCCCGGACGTTTTGCGTTTGGCTGCTCGCTTCTTGTAAACCTGTTGTGCCTCTTGCAAGGGCTCCCATACCTGTGCATGGACTCTTGGCAGGTGCTTAGCAGTCTTTATTGGTGGCATAAATTCAGGAACAGTAGGTGGTTGTATCGATAACATATGTGGAAATATCCGTATGAAACAAAAAACAGAGAAACTCGGGTTTAGGTGTGGTCTGGATTATTATATGCTTATTCTGTGCTAGGTAGTAAAGTACATCAGTGATCCTGTTGTTGCAGACAATAGCAACATAAATACAGCTCAAGTGTAATGTTTAGTCTCTCCATTTGTCTATCAGTTTGGGGATGGTAGGCCGAGGACAAACACACCTCCACTCACATTAGGTTTGAGAATGAGGACAGAATCAAAAAGTGAGTTGGGGTCCCGAATCTGTTACCATGACAGAAGGGAGACCATGCAACTGGAACACATGGCAGAGAATCAGCAGCACAGTGGTCTAAGCAGCTGCGGGTGTTCCGACACGTTATAAAGTGGCCCATTTTCAAGAATGAGTGTACAACAATCAGAATGGTAGAACAGGCCTAATCCATCTGGCATTCGTCTATAAAGTCAAGGCTAATGGTGTGCGATGGATCAGGGGTGAAAAGGCATAATCTGGAGCAGACTATGATTCTTTTCCATTTTAGGGTTTTGCTTGGGCACAGACTGAAAATGTGGATATCTACTCTTCAACACCTTTATAGAGACCTGGCTAGCAACACCAGTGGCATAATAGGTCACAGGTCTTAACTGTTCATACATGCCCTTGTAGTCAACCATTGCGACACCAGGCCCCGACATTATGCTTGATTTCAGGGTATGGCAAGAACAATAATCTTGAAAGTATGTCAGCCCATTCTGGAAAGTAACGCTGGGTGGGCCTGTTGTTGCAGTTCCCACCACTTTAGTTACTCACGCTCTCTTTTGGGTGAGGAACAGAAACACACTACCCTTTCCACAGCTAAGACAGCTAAGATAGTAGTATGGTCTAATCATGTTCCTTTCTCCAAATCATACAAATTGGCCAGGGCATCTGCCTTAGTATGCTCCCGACCCAGCCACCACACGTCTGTTTTGTGTCACGGATGGCTCAGAGAATACTTCAATGCTCTGAGACGGTTCAAGGGTTTTTATTTAAGACTTCAATAGGCCCTATGGCCGTCCCTCTCATCTAGAAAAACACATCAACCCTAGCCCAGGTGTCCCTAACCCCAGATAAGTATATAGTGATTATTTACCCCCTACTGCCTAGCGTCTGATTTATATTGGAAAAGACCTAAAGGCATTGTTCCTTCTCTGTCAAAACTCCCTCAGGAACTTCTTAAGAGGCCCCTACTCTATACAGAATTCAGTGATTTAAACAGCTATTGGATTGTGCCTTACAGACAATCAGCCCGATTCAGTTTCCTTCCTATCACAGCCACTTATTACTTTCCCTCTAACTGCCTGGTGTTCTCCTCTCACTACTCTCCTCCTTCAATCACACTCACTACTACTTTCTGTAACACTTACCTTGTACCTTGCAGGAGCGCTGGGACTCTACAATGTCTCTTGTGGCCTCGCTGTGCTGGTCTTGCTATGCTGGAATACACCCCACCCTGTGTGTTGGAGTGCGACTGGACTGTATCTGCGGCCTGGCCTGTACCTTCCAAAACAAGAACACGTGTGTTAGAAGTGTATTTGACCTTTCAGGATACCTCTTCTCTTGGTACCCTTGCCCCCCCAAGGAGATTGCTTACCTGTTGTATTAGGATTGGTGGCTCTCCTTCCTGCTGTCTGTTGCAGGGGCTCTTGGGTTCTGGCTTGGTATCTCTGTTCTCTGTTCAGTTGCCTCAATGGAGAAGCCCAGGCCTGCTGTGGCTTATAGAGAAGGATTACCTTTATGTTTGTTCATTGTTTTGTAATGTTCTTTTAAATGTCTTTGAAGTTGTCCGTAATGTTGTTCACATCCTGTTAATGTCCATAGTGTTGTTCACAGTGTCCTTATAACTGTGTTCTTTCATATGCACGTGTTGCCCAGTGCTTTCTGTGTGCTCTAGTTGCCTTCTTACTTGTCCTTTTTCTTGCAGGTGCGGCAATGAGGAGCTCTGGAGCCTGCGTCCAAGAGGAGCTGTGAGGCGGCGGACCCGGAAGAAAGCTGCAAGCCGGACCGAAGGGGAAGCTGCTGGCAGGTGAGCCAGACCAAAAAGGAAGCCGCGAGCCAGCGGACTGAGAAGTAAACTGCAAGCCGGACAAGAGGGGAAACTGCTGGCCGCTGGAGTAATGGAGGAGCAGCGGTGGAGCTCGAATTACTCTGACTGAATGCTGTGGTCGCAATCGATGAGAAGCATACAATCTGGTGAGTGGTTCAGTTTTATAGGGGTTCTAGGTACTTCCTCCACTAACCTCTTATCTTCTTCTTGTTTTCTGCAGGTGCGGGCATGGTCTGGAAGATTCGGTAAGCGTTATGCTGGTTGGGCAGAAATAACGCAAAGCGCTGAAACACAGCAGCCTACCCATGCGTAATAGACTGCATCAACTTGAACGTGCTGGCCAGGCTGTCAGCCATCTTGAGTGAACTCAGTTGTAGGCACTTACCATGCCAGTTGGATGACCCGATGTGCACCAAGCGTGCCATTAGGCGGTCCAGCCCGCCTTTTCCCACCGTACTGGCCCTCAGTATGAAATGAGTGTGTACGGACGCGTGTGGTGTGGGTGCATGAAAGTGGAATCCCTGTGGTCATGACACTTTCTCGACTCTGTTCGTCATCCTCCTCTGTTCCTCCAATGTCTTTCGCTACTTCTTAGCCTTCTCTCCACCCTTTGATGTTCCTTCTGTCGTCACCAGACTACAACTCCCTCTTCCACACTACAATGCCCTCCTCCACACTACAACTCCCTCCTCCACTTTTCATGTCACTCCTCCAACCTCCACTATCACTGCACCCCAACTCCTACTCAGACACTTTCATTTCACTCACTTCACATACACTTCCTATACTTTCTTTCCTAGCCACGTTCATAGCCCTCTCCTGCACCCTCACAACATAGTACCACTTACACTTACTAACCAGTACCTCACCTGCTCCAGACATCACCTCCACTTCTCCTTCCTTCCTCCTGCTGGTCTCTTGGTCTGCCAATTCCTCCTCCAGGGGCGTAGGAGATACACACAATCTGGGGAGGGGAGGCCAGGGGACACCTTGGGGACCTTTGTACAGACACAACCTAACCCGTTCCAAACTGCCTTGGGAAGAGTGACAATCCTTAAAGCCCCTATGGAGATGTTTTGTTAAATATTGGCAGTTTAGAAACAAAGTCATACTTCAATAAGTTGCAGATGTCTCGTCTATTGCACAATATTGAAAGATTGTATTGGCATTTTAATTTTTGTATTTTATTTAATTTGTAAAGCGCTTTCGCCAAAACGCTGAATACAACAAAGAGATGGTTCAATTCATAAAGTAGTCAAAAAGGAAATAAAGGAACACATGTCTAGTAGATAGAACAGCCGCAGAGCAATACAAATGAGCCTGCAGAAGAAGAGGTTAAGGGTCAGAGTTAAGAAAGAAGGGTTTCAAATGAGAGCAAAATAAATGGAGGGTGGTGGAAGATCTGATGTCAAGAGGAAGTGAGTTCCAATGTTTAAGGGCGAGGAGAGAGAGAGTGAAAGCGGGATTGAGCGCACAGTGGTTTTGGGTCAGAGAAAAGGAACTGGGATGCTGATTGGAGGGGACGTGATGGGGTATAGAAAGAAAGTAGAGAAGAGAGATAAGGGGGTGCTAGACTATGGGTGCTTTTGAAGACAGTAGAGGAAGCGGAAGAGGAAGCAACGTTCAAATGAAAGCCAGGAAAGGATGGCAGTATGGAGTAATATAAGTGCAAGCAAAAAGGCAGCAAAGATTGGGGACAGCAGAATTAAAGATAGAGTAGAGTGGGATGAGACGATAGGCAAGAAGACCAATGACGAGAGAAGAGCTGTAGTGAAGGCAGGAAAAGACAAGTGTAGGAATGAGTAGTTTGGTAACACGTAAAGTGAAGAAAGGTCGAGCTTTCCAGATGTTGTACAGTTGGAATCTAGATGAATGCAAACAAAGTTTAACGAAATCAGTGTTAGAAATAAAGTATTTGTGCACTGCAAGAACAACATTTCAAACATTTGAGATGTTACAGCAGGGATTTTAAGTAATCAGTTCTCTTAATCACTTTGAAACTCTCAATATAGTTTTAGGTGGGGCTTTGATATTTGTCAATATACGATTGTTGTACTTTAATGTTTTTAAGGGTTAAAATAAAAATGGCTTGTCTTTCATATAAAAAAAGTGCAAAAACAACATTTGAATAGGGTTGCTCCAAATGAGGCAAAACAGTTCAGACATATGTTCCTGCCTTGCCGGATTCCTGTAACATTGGGTGCCATAGAGGGAAGCTTATGGTTGTCTACAAAAACAGCTTTAGAGCATTATATCACTGACAGTACATTAGTAGAGAAAGCCACACTGACGGTGTCCTATAGCACTATGGCGGCAACGTTTGAAGAAAGTGTGTTTTCTGTTCTATTGCCATGCCACTGCTGGGGCCCCAGAGCACTAACCTGGCACTACTTGTGGAAGCTCACTCAAAATGCTGGCAATAACACATGGTGAATGAAAGGAGACAAACACAGACACATCCCCACACCATTCACATGCATACACCATTGACGCTCTCACACAACATTCACAGGCTGCATTAAGAGTGTGGTTATTGATTAAAAATCTCACTTGTCCATAAGCAAAACATAAACCAAAAAAAGCTGTTTTTCGCAATATATTTTGTTTTCATACATACCACAAACTGATTTGTTTGTAAAGGTATGAACACACTTAAGTAAGCAATACAGTTTTATGAAATACATACAATATGACAAATAGGATAAAATGTAAGTCCACCTAGACCCATCAGCCCCATCTTGCTTCGTTGACTGCACTGCTGTTTCCCTCTCTTTCACAGTCTCTCTTTAGGGGTATAGCCACAGGGTAAAAATTGTCAATTATTTCATTTTCAGTGATAATCATGCAAATGTGTTTTTAAAAATCTGATTTTATGGCGTCAATCAGTACACCTGACAAATTATTTCACTATTGTTCGTATTGCTTCCAGATCATGATACTTTATGTATATTGCATATGGCAATAGGATTCAGTATATTCTGAGACATAGGCTTTAAGTCATCGCAAAGCATTAAAGCTTCTCTCAGCCTCACAGGAAGAAGCTGGAAACAGTTAAGAGGCTCTGTAGTAGCTATTCCACCTGTGCCCTTTCTATAGGAAACATCCTTCAAAAAATGTCTACCAGTTCTGAGAGTGAGGAATACTTGTAGACGCTTGATAAGGTTGCTGTGCAGAGAGGAGGAATTAATCCATACATGTGTATTTAACAATCATTTTGGAGCTGCTCCCTGGTTGATGGAAGAGTGGAATGGAAGAGATTGGAAGGTGGGATTGTAGGGAGCGTGAAAGAAGGGAGTGGACAAGTGGACAGTTACAGATTAGAGTGAGAGCATTGTGTTCACCTTGCAGGTTCCACATTCTGGAGCATTGAACATGAAGGCTGGAGGGAAGTGGCGCTCTAGAAGGATGCTTAGATGGAGCAGCTTTGGAGGGTGTGGGACCCTGGAGATGTATAGCAAGGCTGGACGTCCCTTGAACAGGCTGCAGCAGTCTCCTTTTTTTATTCTCGGGATAAAATAAATTTGGCGATGAGCCATTTACGGAGAGAGCCTGTGTGTTGGTGCAACACCAGATCTGCTGAATCACTCTTGCACATCTCTGCCACAGTATGCAGCTTTTGGATTAAGGTAGAAATAGCAGTGTCCCGCGAAAATGAAAATAAGGAAGGAGAAATCAGAAAAGCTCATTGCCCACGCAGCAACCCAGCCAAATGAAGCATGAAAGAAGGAGTTTGAACAATGTAAAAGGTTGCCTGTGCAACCCAGATAAACATTTTTTTATTAACCGGCGTTGCAAGATGTGATGAAAGAATCTGACGTGCAGTAAAACATATGTGAGAAGAGTAAACAAAATAAAAATAAAATGAAAGTAGAAAACACAGAGAAGCGTCCACAAGGATAAAGTTGAACTGGACATGCAGGCCACAACAGAAAACGTCCCACCCAACCCAGGACAACCTTCCATTGCATAGATTGAATGGAAAGAATACTTGACAAATTATCTCAAGGCCGAAGAACATGATGGATTGACAGCTGAAAAAAAGAAATCATTATTGCTCCATGATCTGGGCCCAGTATTATGCGCAATGGATCTAGGAGAATTGGATGAGCATGAAAGGACAATTAAACAACTGAGTTTGCATTGTACCCCTGAAATGAATGTAGCTCGAAACAAATTTATCATTTATTCAAGAATAAAAAAAACGGATAAAAAGATAGAAGAATATGTTTCTGCTCCTAAGACGCAGCACGCGCGCAGATTTGGGCAGGTTTCACGACAGAAGAATTGAATAGAGACCAAATCATCATAGATATGATTGCCATCACTGTGCAGAAAAGACTATGGATGTGTGGTGACCCGTCTTTGGCAGAAGCAATAGGGATTGCAAAGAAAATGGAGTACATGCAATTGTGTTCCAGAGAAATCTGAACGAAGAAGAAACATGCGATTCAAGATAGAGTGGAAAGTGAAAAATGTAGAAGATTGCACACAAGTAAGCATAGTCAAAAAGAAGTTTGATAACATGACAATGAGAACCAAGGATATGAGGTAGAAGATGTCAGAAAAAGAATGGAAGAAGCAGTGGCGTTCAAAGACTAACAATGAAACCCAAGTTGACCGAAAAGAATGTTATTGGTGTGGAAGAAGTGGTCATTTTGCTAACTCTAAATGTTGCCCTGCATTAATGCAGCACTGTGCCATTTGTAATATGAGAGGACATGTCACTGTAGTGTGCAGAAACAAGAAGGTTGCAGTGTTGAAAGAAGAAAGCAGCTCGGAATAGGAGCATGTTATGATCATCAGAAAACATGAAAAGTTGGAGCATCCAAGTTGTCAAATCATTAAACAGCTGAAACATGATGATATGATAGCCAATAGGGATCCCCCCCAACCATTGAATAAGGAAGCAGTCAGGTAATTCTTAGGACAGGCAGAATATTATAACCAACTAATTAGGCATTTAGTGAGCATCACACAACCAATCAGGATGTTGTTAGTTTGAGAGGAGTGGTGACTGTGAGGAAGCTTTGAAGGAAATCAAGGAAGGAATTTACAAGGCACCACATTTTGGAGGGTTTGAGATTGGCAAGACGGTCAAATTGACTGTGATGCCAGTGAAAGAGAATTAGAGGTGGTCATTTCACAAATAACTGTTGGAGAGAATAATTTGCCAAGCAGCAAGGGCGATTTCGGAGGCAGAGTGGAAGTGTTCTGTGATAGAGAAGGAATTGCTGGTTTGTGCATGGGGATTACATTATTTCATCAAGTATTTGTGGGATAGTCCTCTCATAATATGTACTGACGACAAACCGTTAGTTGAATTGCTAAAGGGATGAGCAAGGAAACACCTTGGTTGACAATATTAAGCTTCAAATTACAAGAATATGATTTTCAAACAGGGGCGAACCAGGTAGCTAATTTCCTCTCGCGATTGCCATGAGAAGGGCCAGTAAGGGGAAACCAGGATGTGTAAGAAGAGGTAGTGGCTTTGTTACAGTAAGCACTGTTGCAAGAAAAGTGGAATAGAGAGATGATCTCAGACAAGTTGTTGCTGCAGGTAATGAATTAAACCAGAGGAGGTTGGTACAAGAATGCCAGCTTAAGTAAGGCCTTGATTCCATTTTGGGAGGTAAGCAAGGAGTTATGGAAGGAGGAATGTTAGTGTGAGGACAAAGGTTAGTGTCTCCAATGTTATGGAGGAACAGGTAGATCAGGTTGGCACATGAGGGACACCCTGGAATAACAGCAACTAAGCATAAGATGCATGCAAGATATTGGTGGATGGGAATTGATTTCAGTGTAAACAGGATGGTTCAGAATTGCTGCCCATGCCAAAATGTAGACAAAATCTGCAAGGTGAGGAGGGAAGAGATCACTCCTGTGGGACCCCCTGGGGGAGCATGGAGGCAAGTGTGCATTAGTCACACTAAGGAAACACACAGTTTCTTCATTAAAAAAGATGATTTTAGATGAGCACATGTGTCTGGCTTGGCTTTCAAGCGCATGTGAGTGCACTGTGTCATGCTAAAAAACACATAATGTGCCACACTGGGTGGGTTATGTGTCTACTGCTTTCTAGATGAAAAGAACTGAAATCTTTAATAGGTTTTCTCTGTCAAGCAGGTGCAGAAGTGTTCTAAAAATAAGAAGAATATTCTTCGGTAAATCCTTCTCTTTCAATTATTTCTTAAAGTAGGATCCTCAGGGTTCATTGATGTGGGGATCCTTAGTCCGAATGCTCTGACTCTGTATGATCTTGTTATACTTTAGGTCAGGGCATTTAACAGCCAACCGGTTTCTGTGGTAAGGGGTAATTAAACCTCATTCATCAGGGCTTAATTGTGGGCATGTAACTAGAAGCCCTCTTCTTCAATATTGCAGCATTGTCTGCATTACTACGATTCATCTACCTGTAAGGATGACAGGAGGGGAGGGGGAAGAGAAAACAGGGGAAAAGTTCCCAATTTACGACCTTAGGTATGGATATTCTGTAACACACTGCATACGTAGTATAGTAAAGGAGGGGGAATCTTACCCTTTCCATGTAGTTAGTAGTTTTTGCACGGACGGGTGAGGCGGCCTGGGACCTAGGGGCCAACTATAGTATTCAATACATTTTGTACTAGTGCATGGTCACAATAGACGAAGCAGTCACTAATGTTCTAGCATTGAGAAAACCAGAAATTGCAGTTACATCACTGCGGGAGTTGCCGCGCACTGGCGTACCAGCTCCCGTTGCAAATACACCTCGCGGACGGGATCCGATCATACGCTCCCGTCCGCGTTCTCATCTCCGTCAAGCGGTGGCTGTCTCCCGCTATTCGGGGACAGTGCCGACTGCAGGGGCTTACCAGCCGCTTGTGTCTGCTGGGTCTGGAGGCCGCGCGCGAGGAGTTCTTGACGCTGCGGCTCGCCATTCCCTTGTGTATATGGTTGTCATGGCGCCGACACAGCGTCACGTGTGCATTCCCCGAAATGGCCGACCCGGCTGGGACGTCCGTCCTCCATTTTAGGGTCAGGCAGAATTGTGAGTGTGTGAGGCCATCGTGTAGTAGGCCAGCATCTGTACAGCATAACAGATGCGCAGATGCGCAGATCCTGGCAGATCATGCCTCACTGTGGTGCATTTAAAACACCTGATTTTCTGCTGATCATGTTGTGCCACCCCAGTGGCGGGGAGGAGGGGTTGATTTGGGTCGAGTGATCAGAATCCTGCAGCAATGGGGAACACTCGATTTGTGTACAAAAAGTCTTGTTGTTCCTCTTCTTCATAGTGTGGCCAGAGTTTGCCAGCTAGTTGGTTCATTAAGGCCAGTCTTGTCCGTCTTCTAAAGAGAAGGTCATGGATGTTGCCACCCCTTGTGGGTACTTTTATTTTTTCAATAATGGACCATGTGATGTCTGATGGGTTGTGGTGCTGTTCAAGAAAATGTCCCACCATTGGAGCAGTGGTTTTTGCAGTTCTTATGCATGACCTGTGTTCAGCAAGGCGTGTTCTAATCGGTCTCATGGTCATGCCTACGTATCGCTTTTTGCATGGACACGTAATGATGTAGATGACATTACTGCTATTACAGTTGGTAAAATTCTTTTGGGTCCATGGCAAATGCCATCCAATATCTATGCTAGTTGTTCCTGTAGTGCTGGAGCATGCACTGCATTACCCACAGGGTGTATGGCCAACTGCTGGACTCTGGCCCCATAAGGTGTTGAGTCTAGGTTCTGTGTCCTTATAAGAGTGTACCAGAGAGTCTCTGAGGTTTTTACGTCTTTTGATGGCAAATCTGGGGGTGTCTAAACATGAGTTGCTGACGTTCAGTATGGGCCAGAGTTTCAGGACCTCCTTTTTGATCTTATTGGTCAATGGTGAAAAACTCAATACAGCTGTAATTTGGTTAGCGGATTCTCTCTGTTTAGTATGGTGTTCCAATGTTACTTCTCTAGGGATATTCCTAGCTCTTTTGCGAGCTAGTTTCACTAGATGTTTTGGATAGCCCCTCCATCTCAGCTTGGTGGCCAAGACCGACGATTGGCGGTTGGAATCCGTCAGTTGTGAGCAGTTCCTGCGAAATCGGAGTGACTGTCCAAAAGGTAGGTTCTTTTTGAAACTGGCCAGGTGGTAGCTCATGTATGTGAGTAGTGAGTTTCTGTCTGTAGGTTTGTTGAAGAATGTGCTTGTGATGGTCTCCTTTCTGATCTCCAATGTCAGATCAAGGCAATGCACTGTTCTTTTGCTGTGGGTTTCAGAGAATTTCAGAAAGGGATTTTGGGTGTTGAGCCACGCCATGAAGGAAGACAGATCTGTTTCATCGCCTGTAAAGATCAAAAGAACGTCGTTGATGTAATTTGACCAAATTTTTATTTTAATCAGCCAGGGGTTATTTAGGTTATAGATTTTTTTCTTCTTCGAAAGTGTGCATTGACATAGTTGGTCCATATCACAATTTGAAATGTGGGATGAAGTTCCTATTAGTGATGGTTGATTATTCTTTTTAATGGCCTGAGGTGATGTTGGTGAGTAATGTGAACATGAATAAGGTGATACAATTCTTAGACCAAGTTGTCAGGACGGATGGTATAATGCATGATAATGGTGCTCACTTTAAAGGAAGATCCTCCGTGGGATATGCAAGACAGGTGGGCATAAAATGCACATTTTCAGCTAACTATATGCCAGAAACAAATCGGTTAGTAGAAAGGTTAATAGTTTCATGGTAGAGACAATAGTGCAGGCTGTAGGGAATCGTTTAGAGGTCAGGGAGGCTGTGGAGGACTGATTGTGCAATGTGAGGATGTCTGCCCAGAACCTAATGTGAAACTTAATGCTAGCTTGGGTAAATGCTAAGGGAAGAAATGAGAAGCTAAATATTCTAAAGTACAAAGGTCTACAACACAGATTGATGATGTCAAGACCGAATTTCAAACTGGTGAATGTGTGAGAAAAAGGAAAGTACAACTAGATAGAAAGAGATTGTCTAATTTTTCAGTACAAGGGAAGGTGAAAGAGGTGTTCCCAAAATCTGTACAGAATTTTAACAGCATAGCTAAATGGACGATTGATGTCCTCATGCAAAGTTTTGCGTTAGAAAGAGAGACAGTGTGAGCGCAAATAAAGACTGGTGCTTTCAGTAAGAGGGTGCAATAGAGGGAAGAACAAGTGACCCAAGGGGAAGGGAGGTTTTATTTTTCAGGACAGAGCCAAGAAGGAAGGAGAGTGCGCAAAGAACTGGTGTGGACTGAGGACTATTGTATGCATTAAGTAAACTTGGGTGCAATGTGACTATGGGTGGTGGCAGTAATGTGATGAATATTTTCAATTTATTTGATAAGAATTGTATGTGTTATTTTAGACTATGTTTTGTAAGTTGTGCATGGAGTTGCTACGTTGACATGTTAGGTTTAATTGATTTAAATATAAATAGAGGATATATTTATAACTTTCTTTGGGAGGTGGAAAGGTTACTGGTCGGTTACATGTTTAGAAATGCTGGAGGGGTGTGGAGCTAAAAAAAAGGACAGTTACTTGAAGTGGCTTTGGGGGGTGTAGGACACCACATATGTATAGTATTGAAGTGAATAAGGTTGGACTTACCTTGAATCGCCTCTAGTAGTCTCCTATCTTCTCCTCAAGATAAAACAGATAGTGGTGGTAAATGAAAATGATCAAGGTGTAGAAGCATATGAATGGAGGAGTTGGGCATACATATGTACACCATGACCGCAATATAGGTCTCCAGATCCAATTACTCATTTGCCTATTAACATGCTTGCTATAACACTTTAGACTTCACTTAGAACATGCATTGATAAAGCCAATCGATGTTGCTCATGTATATGCATCCTTATAGGCATTGACTTTGTAACTCTAGGCATGCATGCAAATCACCAGATATTTCCACCATAAGCTCAGAAAGTATCACAATTTGTCAAGTATTGGCATTGGTAATCAATAACAGGTAATGCCATCAAAAGCCTGGGCCCTCCCATTTCAAGGTTTTGTTATCAAAATCCGGGGGAATCATGCCTTGACTAGGTATTGCGAACTATACACTGGGTTCTTGCACCATTACCATCCAATGGAATTCACTCTGCTATTGACACTAGGCACAATTAGCAATCAAGTGTTTCCACAATGCCCAAATAAGAGTCGGATTCCGTTATTTCCAATTAGGACATTATGCCTAATTAGGACACCAATGGCAGGTTTTGTGATGTCCACTTTGCACAGAACGGCTATACCAATATGCCGAATTATCACATGCAATGAAAGATTCAAATAGGCCCAGCTTACACAGTAAGTACACAATCCATTAGTTGTAGTTGTCACAGTAAAGCAAGGCACTGTTATAACCATCATCACAGTAAACTCAGTCTTCAGTATGCTCAGTTAGCACTGCACTGCAATATTCTGTAAGAGCTCTGTGTGTGATGCAGCAGGATGTATGTGTGTAGTGCTTTCTGAGTGTGCATTGTGTATGGGAGGCATGGTATCACAAGTATGTACACTGACACAAAAGGTACAATTTGTAAAACCTTTATTAAAGTTTCTGGGTTTGAGAAAACTCCTACGTTACCCTATAACTAGGATGGGAGTAGTCTCAACCATCAAACAATAAATAAAATAGTCTTAGTGGAGTCTGTCAAATCAAAATGGCCTATGCTAACAAAACCTAATCCCTTCCCTATCTCTTGTACAAAAGGTGTATAAAGGAGATATGTATGTTCAAATATAAAGAATAAATGTGGCTGGATCAGCTCTCCTCCCATGTTAGACAGCACGGAGTAAGGCAGTCCCCGTAGGCAGGATGACACACTCTGGCTAGGGTTTTTAACACAATAACAGTTCAAAACACGGATCAAGGCCCACCTGGCCTTTCACGTTAAAGTCTCTCGTTCCAGTCTTCCAAACAACGTTCAACCAAAGGTTCACGCCGGTCCCCCTCTGTCGGGCTGAGACCTCTTCCAAAACAAAAGTTCAACAATACTGTTGGGGTCAGACCTTTCACAAAAAAAGTTCAACAATACTTGCAGGGGGGCTCCCTTCCCCAAACATATTACACTTCGGGTCTCCCTCTGTCGGGCACAGACCATTTCCGGATGTTGAAGACTTTCGAATGTGCGTGGCTTTCTCTACAGACCGCTGCAGGACCCCTTCGACTCAAACTTCTACGTTCAGCTTTTTACTCTTCCCTTCTCTCAGGGTTAATTTTAATCACTTTGCTTTATATAGTTCATTCACTTGATCGCTACAAACAATTCACCTTTCACAGAGACTTTCAAGTGGGCTACTTCCTTTTGCCGGACCATTCCGTTACTCAGTACAGCTGCTTTCACAGCTGTCCTTACTTCCAAGTTCATTCAAAGGGCTGCCTGTCTTCGCGTCTCATCCACACGCATGCAGCATTCACTTGCGCTATAATGTTGCAACTTCAATCTTTCATGAACACACACCGGTCTCTCAGATTGCTTGCCAGCTCACTGGCTGTGTGCATTTCTTTCTTGTTTCACGAGTCAAGGTTAGTACCACAGGCTTGGCCTCACCTCCCCAACTCTGCCGTTCCCCCTGGGGGGTCGCTTGCATCCTTGAAACACAATGCAACCTTCTGCTTTGGCCTTCTCCACGTGTCTTTTGCAGCCTTTAGGAGGCAACAACCTCTTGTAGGGAACTCCTGCGGTTCTCGACAT
This sequence comes from Ambystoma mexicanum, assembly GCF_040938575.1. Classification (NCBI taxonomy): domain Eukaryota; kingdom Metazoa; phylum Chordata; class Amphibia; order Caudata; family Ambystomatidae; genus Ambystoma; species Ambystoma mexicanum. The sequence continues at coordinate 1,339,858,027 of NC_090923.1, read as the reverse complement.
TCTGCTCTCGTCCCTTGGTCCATCGCTCTGCTCCAGTAGGTTTGCCTTTGCCCCGGAAGTTCTGCTCTTACTCGTGCTCCACCTTGCTCAGAGTGCGTCTCTATGTTCCACCTTTTATCTGTGTGAGAAGAGCTAATGGGAATGAGATGTATGCACTTAAAAGTCAAGTGCCTGACCCAATTTGTGGGACTTGTCCAGTGTGATGTATAAGAGTTAGTCTTGTTACTCTCAGTCACCCTCTTCCTCAGCCCAGTGATTGTGTAGAAAGGGGGGGTTGAGACATCAGAGAATCCTAAAAAATAGGATGGGTTAGGTATACAAAAAAGGGGGGAATACCACATTTCACCATCGGCTGCCTCACCCCCAATCCCTGACGACCCCTCACCCAGGTGATCCTCCTGCACTGGTCCACCCCCAGGGTCTGGATCCAAAGACGGTGGCTGTGCCCTGGCCACCTGACAGAAAGAACCCCGGGCACTAGTAGGTGAGACACCCTTTGGTTTCTCACAAGTGGCACCGTGGGTACACCGTGCTGCTATGTGTGAAGTGCAGTGCTGGAATTGTGTGTGCATTGCAGTTCCGAGAGAGAGAGAGAGAGAGAGAGAGAGAGAGAGAGAGAGAGAGAGAGAGAGAGAGAGAGAGAGAGAGAGAGAGAGAGAGAGAGAGAGAGAGAGAGAGTTTTTTGCATTGCGTGCAGGGCTGTGCGCCTGCATGTAGTATGGGGATGGTCCAAGTACAGTAAAGTGTCAGAGGCAGTGTGTGCATGCAGTGTAGGGCGTGCTAGTCTAGAGCAGTGCTGGAGGTAGTGTGTGCTAGGCAGTGTTTGGGTTGTGTGCATGCACGCACTGCAGGGGTTGTGTGAGCACAGGGTTAGAGACAATATGTGCAAAGCAGGTTTGGAGTTGTGTACATTCGTGCAGTGTGGGGATTGTGTGAGTGCAGAGCAGTGTTGGGGTTAGTGGGCATGCCTGCAGTCCAGTGGGGCGGTTTAAGTGCAAATCAGTGTGGGTGTGCAGTGGGGTAGTCTGTATGTGCAGTGCTGAGCAGTGTGGGTGTACAGTGCAGTAAGATTCTATTACAAAAGCATTCAATTGATTGAACAAATTAGAACATTACAGCAATTTTTGTGTATCTCATCACGTTTCTACTCTGAATCATAGTGTATGATGCAACCTTTTGGTGTTAACGCTCAAATCTTTTCACTTTCTTTGAAAAGATGCCCTGCAGATATTCTTTGGAGTTTTGGGATTTTTCCCTCTCGTGTCTGACAGGAAGGTGGAAGGGAGTGGGACAGCACCCAGCTGGGCACCACTCTCTGCCTGGACAATGACGTAATGAGCACTGCAAGTTAGAGAAAGCTTTGTCCGTTTACATTTTGACCACTTGGAAAAGGAGTGTACATTTCTATAAATAATAAAATGGCCCTGCTTTGCAATTGAAAAAACAAACAGCCCTTCTTGCCTCTTGCTCAGATTACAGGGGGGTGGGGGGATCATCCTGTTTGACATTGTAGAAGGGTATTATCACCCCTGTCCGCTCGTTTCCTATGCAGTGTACTCCTCCTCTGACCTCGCACTAACAACCTATAACTTCCTGCTGCCCTCTTTATGCTTCCCCCTCCTCCTGCCATTGGATTACTTGCCCTGATCAATCTGGTTTTGTATTCCCCACCGGAGAGGTATTGAAAGCAACACTGTGAGTGGCTATTTTCTTCCATGACGGTGTACCTGAACTGCCTGGCGGCAGGGATGGTCTCAGGACCCCGCTCTTAAAGAAAGGTTGGTAGGTTTGTGTAATCCTGACTCCACCCAGAGGCCCAGGCAAAACCTTAATCCCCGTTTTATATTTGCTACAAAAATAAAACAACTAAGTGCACTTCTAAGTATATTGAGTCTATTGATCCCTTGACTGTGAATCCTCCCTACTAGTACTAGAGGTAGGATGCCCCTTTTATTTCTTGCGGCAATGTCCCTTGCCTGACCCTTATGGTGTGCGTGTTGGCGACCAAGAGTCCAGGCCCCACCACAAGCTAGTTGATGTTGGGTCTTGGGTCAGGCTGAGGAGGAAACTCTGGTCTCCCCCACAGCACAGGGTTGATTAGCAACACATTGGCAGATTGACAATGCTGGCCCTTTGAGTAATTGTCTGGGAAGTGTCATCTTAAGCACGGTGAGCCTTTTAAGCACACACCTGCCCTATTACAGTCACCATTCTAACAATGTGAGGTTTAATGTTACAGACTACTGAGACACATTCTTACTCTGTACATCCCAAAAGAACAGGTAGGTAAAGGTCCCACTAGCTCCACTTGCAGAACCATTGGTGTGTTCGCTTTAGCACACATGTGCGAAGACTGCAAAACAATGGAGAAAAAGGAGGTGGTGAAGCAGGAGAGGGTACAGGAGGCGGTAAATGAGGAGACGTTGGGGGAAGTTGAGAAGCAGGAGATGTAAGACAAGGTTAGACAAGGTGAAGATGAAGCAAGGGTTGGAGGAGTAGAACAGGTTGGAAGATATGAAGGAGAAGGATGAGGTGTGAAAGCAGAGATTGGAAGAGGTGAAGATGTTGCAGGGAAATTAGGTGAAGCGGCAGAGGTTGGAGGAGGTGAAGGTTCAAGAGGAATGGTGAAGGAGAAGAGGTTGAAGGTGAAAGTGAAGAGTTGGAGAAGGTGATGCAGGAAAGTTTATAACTCTTACCCACAGTGGTGCAGGCCTGGGAGATCCTTTGAATAGCCTTATCAAGGTTGTAAGAGCTTTCAAAAATACAAAAGATGACATTGACATAAAGGCACATGGTGTGGTGGGGGGCTTTTAACCTAAAACTAGGTGATTGTGAAATGGAACAGCAGGTGGCCAGAGCTGAGAATCTAGCCTTTGGCATTCCAATCCCAGTTATATTAGATTAGAACTCAAACCATCAAGAGATGTTTGTGCTCTAGTCTGGTGGAACTTGAATTCCGATCAGTAAATGGAAGATTTCCTTCAGACACTCCAGGGAGAGTGACCTACTGTAATATGAGATCTAGATCCACCATTGACTATTTTTGGGTCGATGTGGGTGTCCAGCCCCAGGTGGAGGACCTTTTGAAATCAAGGCTAGATTAGAGAGTGACCATGACGCAATTATATTAACATTGCAGGTTAGTGGTAAACTCAGGGAAATGGTACAACGTAATACTTAGAAGAACATAGACCTGTTCGCAAGATAGTGAAGTGGGAATTGGTCGATCATGATTCAATGCCATCACATATTATTACACAGTCTCTAATTATAATTGTTCTTTTATAATGCGCTTAATACTGGGGACCAGTTTCTAAGCGAAAGCCCGGGGTTCGAACATGTGTTGCTATGCGTTGTCTTGCTTCCAAGACAAACGAGTTGCCTGTGAGGTATCCTCGCGGGCTAGCATGATATAGAATGTGTACTAGACTTGCAGTCTTCACCGGGAAAAATACTGTTTGTACTGGGGAATATTATGAGGATAGCTTCTCATGATTTTACTATCTGTAGTAAGGTTAATAGCCATCGGGTAAAGAACGAGAGAAAAGATGCCGGTTAGGAAATAAGATTCTCGGGACTGCATTAAAATAAATATGATCCGGGTGAATACCCAAGTAGTATGGGCTAGACAAAACTATACAAATGCTGTGAAAGAGAGGAACTAAGCAGTACAACAAGAAAGCTGGTCAACCTTAGAATAGGCTGCTCTTTCTAACATTCGAAAGGTGTTTTGGAACATATCAGCAAAAGGCATGCACCGATCAACGGGTTCTCTTGTTCCAACTATAGTTATTGTTTCATGGAGATGCTTAGAACACTAAGGGGCTGATTACGAGGTGGGCAGTGATAACAGCGGTAATTCAGCCGAATGGAATTACTGTTACTCGTGTTGTGTTCGACGGAATTACCGCCACATTACAAGGGGATGGGAGTGCACATAGACCATCGGCAGTAACGGTAATTCCGCCCAGTGGAATTACCACTGCAAATAAACTTCAAATGGTTATTCCACCAATCATCGGCAGAATTAATGTTATCGCCAGGTAACTCAGTGGTAATTCCCCCACGGAATTAGTGCCGGCGGAATTAACGCCATGCCGAAAACAGCAAGTCAGGCAGGGGCCATCTTTAAAAATCCAATCCATCCTGTATCCCCCATTTCCTGTTGCCATCCGAACACTGCCACGATTGGGAAGATGCCACAGAAGAAAGGCAAAGCTAAGGTGGCAGACATAAGGCTGCGTAATCAGAAGTTCAGTGAGGCTGACCTGCAGGTCCTCACAGATGATGTTGTGACCCATGCCGATGAGCTATATGGGACATGCACCAAAAGACACCTGTGCAGAGGAAGGCTGACATCTGTGCCAACATCAGGGACAAGGTTGTGGATGTGGGCAGGTTCCCACGGGACTGTAACAATTGCTGCAAGCGCTGGAACGACCTGAATTCCAGGGTCCGCAGCCTCCTGGCAAAACACTGCTGTGAGACATCTGCCACCTGTGGCACTGTGGAGCTGCTTGTCCTGACCCCACGAGTGGAGAAAGCCAGCAGCATCCTCCATATGGATGGGAATGAGGGTGTTTGGAGTGCAGAGGTCAGAGCCAGCAGCCACGGTGATGCTGGTGAGTATGAATGTTCACTCTCCCATGAGAATGCACTGGCCAAATGCACTTCCCATGTATGTGTCCCCCAGCAAAGAAGGGCCAATGGACAGGGAAACGGCAAACCATGTGGAAATGTGTACATGGTTACTGCTACCACATGCATGTGCAATGGCAGGAGGGAGACTGTGCAAATGCACATGCACTGTAGGGGAATTGTTCATGTGAGCCCATGCAACCCTGATAAGCACCCGTGTGTGCTGTGAAAGTTCAAGTAGCAAAGTGAACCCCCTGAGCCACCACATGTACATGCCATATGTCCAGCCCTACGGCATGTGCAGTGTACACCCTCTGCAGACACTACTTCCACCATGCATTACTAATTCTCATTGGTCTGCACGTGGACAGCGCGCCATTGTCTACCCAATGGATTCACAGTCTACTCAGTGCGATGAAGCAACCTATTAGCATCCCAGAGCACGTCCTCTGGCACAAGCACATCAGCCTCCATTGCATTGCGCTGCACTGCTCAGCCACCAGATACAAAAAAAAGGGGAGAAGAGCAGGAGCGATGCACCAGGGCCAGGGAACAGCAGCTCCAGGGCAGCTGTGCCAAGTGGATACACTGCCACTGCCCCCCCCCCCCCCCCCAAGTGTTGCAAGAAGCTCCTCCACCAGCAGTGCACAAGCCACTACTGGCACAGCGCCTGATGATGGCACACCACACACAGCAGCAGGTGCTGAATCCCTGGCAGCTGCAACCGCCACTCCACAGCCGGCCCCTCTGTTGGTTTGGGATTATAAAGAAAGTGAAACAGGGGGATTGCCCACCCAATAAAAACAAATTTAAAAAGTCTTCTTTTTCGTTAACATTTTTTGGTAAAAATGTTCGTTATTTTCCATTCGGTAAAATCACAAGTAACCACTTGAACACATGCAAGGACAATGCTTTTTATGTGAACATGAAATATTTAATACCTAGCTTCAAAAGAAGTGTGCAGCAGGTGAAAAGAAATGTGTCTAGAAAAAATGGTCTATTAGTTCTTGCCGCAGCAGACGACTGTCCCTGCCTTCCTCACATTCACTGTCTGGCATCACTACACCTACAGAAAATGAGTCGTGTTCTGGGGAGACATGTCGTCATCAGAGGTCAGGGGGACATGTCGCCTGAGGCAGATGTTATGCAGCATGGCACAGACGACAAAGATTTGCCCAACCTTCTCTGGCCTGAAGATCAGGGCGCCTCCAGTATGGTGGAGACACCACAAAGGTCTCTTCAGTAGGCCAAAGGTCTGCTTGATGCAGAGCCTGGTCCTGACACGTGCCTCAATGTAGGCAATCTCCTCTGGCGTATGTGGATTGCACATTACCTTTTCGTGCATCTCCTATAATTCATGTGGAGGTGGAATGACTCATATCAGTCTATATAAGGCAAAGAGACAACTAGATCTTTGTTCTAACGTCCTGAAGAAGTTGGAGAATCTGAAGGATACATTTGCAGTCCTTAAAAATACAGAAACATATGTTGACTATCATAAAGTGTTCAAAATAAGAATGAATAGGGAACAACACCTGTATTTCTGATTGGGTTGAGATAATTACATAGATTACTGTAACAGTGATAAAAAGTTACGATATCAATGAAGAATTGAAAAAGAATTTTTGCCAATGTGGACTCTATGGGAACATATGAGTGACTGAGAGAGAAATGTGTGTATGAGTGAGATGTTGTCTATGAGTTGATGTAAAATGTCTATGTTTATTAGAAATTGGTGAAATGAATTATGAGAATGGTTTTAAACATGTAGAGATTTTTTTGTATTATACTAAATAAAAATTATTTTTTGAAAACGTTAAAAAGATGTTCTTGTCATCCTGTACCCTCTGGTTAAAAACCCTTTATATATTATGCTACTGCGAGGTCCTGTGAGGTGGTTGATGTCATGTATGGGGTAAGGGGGCAGGTACTGTGTGCAGGGCCTTGACAGGGCATGCATTGATTAGTAGTTGTAATAGTCCCTCTCCCTCTTCATGTAGAATTTCACTTGTGATAATTACCCAGTATCCATGTCCGTTGCCCTCTGTGGCTCTCCATGTCTACAGGCAGTGTGCTGTTCCGCAGGACCATGGGTAGACCCAGGGAAAGGGGGTGAAGTAGTGTGTGATGGTGGGGTCAGCATCGCAGTTCACCTATACATTCATCGAATGATACTTCTTCCAGTTGCGGTATACTTCTTCTGCTGCCTGAGGGGCAGGGGGGGCAACCAACACCACATGGGTGCAGTCCAGATCAGTAATTATGTTGGAGAGGTGGGCTGCCGAGTAAAAACATGCCTAAGTGGCATTCATCAGTCCAGCCGCCTGCCCAAGCACAAGCACAACTGCAAATGTGGGCTGAGACATGCCATATAGCATGCCCACAGTGCTAGGAAATGAAGCACTGACTCCAGCTTCAGCAGCGGGGGTAAGGCCGTTCTAATGTTGATTCTGCTCTGGATGTCGTCATCGATCGGGGTTAGTAGCTCTGCAATGGTCTCCCTGTGCAGCCAGTACAGGGTTATCAGCTGGGCTTCAGTTAATGCCCAGGGTGAGGGCCAGACCCAGGGAGTGGGTGCTCGCCTTGAATGGCGTCTCCCCTTCCTCTCTGCTCCATGTACTCTGTGGTGCTGTTCCTGCCTCTGCACTTCCATGTTGAGCGGGAGGTGTTGCATTTCCCAGTTTGCAACTGCTAGTGGCAGCATGTTGTTGGGAAATGTGTGCGGGTCAGGTGTGGGCTTTATCTACCCTTTCTGAGTGGATTCAGTGAATCTGTGACTTGATTTTCATCACCTGTTCTGCAATTAATATAGCACCATCTAATGTGATGCTTGCAGTGCGAGTATTCCTTCCGAGTTGGAAGGAAACCATCTTGGTTCCATGTCTCAAGAAGAGAGATCAAAGCGATCCTAATTGTTATCACCCAATCTTGCTTCTTGATACATCAGCAAAATTGTTTGGCAGAGTGTTAGACTCCAGAATATAAGATTGGGCAAGAGAGTATAAGGTTTTATCACATTTTCAATACAGGTTTTGCGAGGGAAAGGTGATCGTTGACCAAGTCCTGATCTAAAACTGATTCTTGAGTATGTGTATGGTTAGTCCAAGATTTATTTGGGTATCATGGACCTCTCTTCTGCATTTGATTGTGTCAATCGCAACAAGTTTTGGATCATCCTGCGTGAAGCAGGAATGCTTCTCTCACTATTATCATCATAATTGAAATAGAGGTTTCTCAGCAAGAGTTTTCTGTGGCCAGAGAGGGGAACGTACTCCCACATTTTCCCCTTTTGTCAGGATAACACAGAGCTCTGCGCTGGCTCCATTACTGTTTAATCTTCATGTTAACTCTTTATTTGAGAATTTAGGCAAAACTACATCTGATAGACCATAAATTGGGGGTCAAAATATTTGCGCTCTGGCTCACACTGACAATGTGGTCTTAATTGTGGAGACTCATAAACCCCTTCAAAGCCTCGTGAAAGGGTACACATCTTTGACGAATCAGAGGGGTCTTAAGCTAAATGTGGCCAAATCAAAGAATGTGTGTAAGTCTAAACGTTTGTTACGTACTGTAGTGGTGGCTAGAGCACATCTTGAATGGGTTAGTTAATTGAACGACCTAGTAGTAACCATAAGTGATGACTTAAATTGGAACACACAGATTAGAAATCAGGCCACAAAAATAGCTTATATTATGTCAAACTGCACCTGTCATGGTGCAATGGTTTTCTAATGTGTCCCTTTGGTTGCAACATATGGAAGCCCAACTAACGACTGTGAGATTGGCACATTTTTGGCATAATCCTGTAGCCATGAACATAGAATCCAAGGTCGTGGTCAAGAATGCCTTCATTATAATGTGTAGGGCAAAAGCAGAGGAATCATGTCCTCGATTAACTGTAGGCTTTTCCTGTTGGTTACACAAAAAGGATTTTGGGTACGCAGACTATTTGGGCTTCGTCTGCCCTGCAGTTGCACGTTTTTTGTATATCAAATTTCGCTTGGGAACTTTGAACGTCGCAAGGTTCACTAGTTCATGAAACAGCCGCAAGGTAGCATAGGCCCAGATTGCACTGAGGTAGATGAGACCCTAGAACATTGTATTTTATGCCCAATTTCTTTTTTTATTTTTTTATTGTTGTATTATTAGTTTGCATAAAACCTTATACAACATATAGCACAAAAGAAAAAGACATTTATACCTTTCATACAACCAATACATAAGCATATAAGAATGCACTGATATATAAGATGGAGACAAAGTTATCATACCATACAAAAAAAAGAAACAGAGAAAGAAATTTCATCTAAAACATCTAAGACGTCAGCATTTTACAAAATTCTTAAAAGATTCCTTCCCAGCCCTAAAATCAAATTACATAGAAGTTATATGCCTTGTTAATATCATTACCCGTTTTTACCCTATAGGTACCTACACAATTAATTCTTTATTTTTGGCTTCCAATTCCTCCGTTATATTTTTATGCCCAATTTATAGAGACCTCACAACTGTCTATTTAATGCCAATTTTAAAGCACTATAACGACTGCACCTTACGATGCCATGGCAATATTCAAGTCAACATACGACAATAACCTGGTATTTTTTGTGGCAAAGTACATACGCAGGGCCTGGCTGAGAAGACGCACAAGGGCCAGGCATATCACACACACAACTTCCTAGAAGAACCAACTAGAATGCTGATTTGACCCCATTGAACTTCCATAGATACACTTGAACTCTATACTGATATTATTGTCCAGTCCTCCGTGTGATCTCCTAGATTCTCTAGGACTTTATTTTACAAACTACGCAGATGACACTCAGCTCCTTTTGGAGATGAGTGGTAACTACGAGAAAGACGCTGAGCGCATTTCTTTCGTCTATGACTCTATCAAGTCATGGATGACTAAAAACGGATTCTGTCTAAACAGTTCCATTACTGAACTGCTGATTTTTGGGTCTGTTAAATCACAAGCCAAATTAGACGTACAATTCTCAAGAGTTCACATCGATCAACATATGATCAAAGTGGTGCACCAGGTGAAGACACTTGGCCTAATACTAGACTCAACACTTAGTACTGATGCCCAAGCTACTAATGTGATTAAATATTCCCAGTACTTTCTAAGACTCCTACGTTTGATGAAACCATAAGTATCTTCCACAAACTGGGGTACTCTGGTTCGAGCCTTGATCCTGCCGAGGCTGGACAACTGTAAGGCCTTACTGCAGGCTGCTGGAAAGGGCTGTGTAAGGAGATTACAGATATTGCAAAATGATGCAGTAAGAATTGCAAAAAATATACCTAGAAGAGACCCTAATATACCTAGTAGAGACCCGATCTCTGAATACCGTAGGGGGCTTCCTTGGCTACCGATGGAGGCAAGAATTCAGTTTAAAATAAACCTCATCACCCATGGATGTTTGTTTGGTCAAGGCCTGCTTTATCTAAAAAAAAAGAAAAACGCATCCTGGCTCGAAAATCAGTCAGTACCCGATCCACAGACATGCTATTGTTAGTCTGCCCGAATATAAAACGTGCTAGAGGAAATGGACGCTCATTCCCTGTGTTGGCAGTACATTTCTGGAACAAGCTCCAGCTAGGATTACGGTTAGAAAAAAATGTACTCACCTTCCGGAAGTAGGTGAAGACGATCTTGTTTATCTAGACAATTCTCCCTCCTATTGACGGTTGGGAAAGGCTCGTCGGCTGATATGTTTCTGGTTGACTTCCCGCCCCCAGATGCCTGAGGGCTTTTGGCGTGTAATAAGTACATACATAACATAGTATGCTTGGCTATGTATTTTAAAGCGGTTGGTCGGGGCCTATCCATGCACAGTCCCTTTAGTGCCGAACCAGGTGGTTACATAAATGTGAATTATTTCAAAGCCATCAATTTAACTCTAATAAAGGCAAACAGAACCTGAGGTTAAAGGCAGTCCACTAATGTCTCCTTCCCATGTTGCATGAATTGACCACAAGATGAATTTTAACATACATTTTAGCTTGACATTTGCTTGTACTATGTAGGTTTTGAGCAAGTTATCAATGAAGCACATTGTGATGTTATTTTTTATTTTTTTTATTTTATTGGCTTTATTTAGTTTCAAATATATACAAACTTTTAGCCATCATTTTCAAAAATATATAAACAATACTCATCATATCTTTGGACCTACTCGCCCAGTTGTCTTCCTTCACTATTCTAGTTCAATTACAGTTTCATTCGGTCCTTTAAAAATAATTAGCAAAAGTTCACCAATGCCAAGGATAGTGAGATATGATTTCCTCTCAAAGGTTCCAACCACCGGTCTTCAATTGTTCTCCAATTTGTGTTTTGTCTCCAAGGTTTTATCAATTGTTCACATGGCCGATATGTACGCATGCATGGTTTCAAAATATTTGATCGTTCATATTTTTATTGTATCGCTGAAGACTCAATCTCGAATAAAGGTTATTGAATCGACAGGTGTCCTGGTGTTTTTAGAAACAGGGCCACGTTCACCCGAGCACTGATACTGTGCAACTTTGCAAGTGCAAAGTTTCTGCGATCTGGCATTGCTGCTATTTTTATCCCTTTCATTCGGATCATCAGATGGACGCACTGCAGAGCCCTACGGTCTCTCCTCCCTTCTTACCATGCACTTGCACCGCAGAGCCCTACGGTCTCTCCTCCCTTCTTACCATGCACTTGCACCGCAGAGCCCTACGGTCTCTCCTCCCTTCTTACCATGCACTTGCACCGCAGAGCCCTACGTTCTCTCCTCCCTTCTTACCATGCACTTGCACCGCAGAGCCCTACGGTCTCTCCTCCCTTCTTACCATGCACTTGCACCGCAGAGCCCTACGTTCTCTCCTCCCTTCTTACCATGCACTTGCACCGCAGAGCCCTACGGTCTCTCCTCCCTTCTTACCATGCACTTGCACCGCAGAGCCCTACGGTCTCTCCTCCCTTCTTACCATGCACTTGCACTGCAGAGCCCTACGTTCTCTCCTCCCTTCTTGCCATGCACTAGTAGAAATGCCGTCTGGCCTAGTCTGCTAGTTATTTTTTGTTCGATCATTCGGAAACTTCAAGGCCCAAGAATGACTACTGTATGCCCTTGCTGCGTTCCCGCCTTGAAGCACTTCACCTGTTTATAAGCGCTGTACCACTATACAATAAATAAATAAAGCGGTCCGCAGTAGGGAGCAGCATTTGCAGCAAAAGGGGGGAGTGGGCTAGAGAGGACCCTTGGCATCAGGGGACGAAAGGCTCCTCCTTTGCATGCGCGGCGTGGCGCGGCCGCGAGCACGTTTGCGCAATATATCGCAGGGACAGCTGTGACTCATCCCCCTGCCACAGACGCGATCAGATGTTCCTGTGGGAACCGCGCCAGGAAGCCCTGGATGACTCACGCATTGCAACGCCAACGTGCGGAGATGCGGTGAAGGGCACCGCAGGCCTCCAGTGCGTCGGCGCAGGATCTTTATCACCGGGGAAGTGGGGGGTGGAGGGAGGTGCAGGTGGATGGGGCAAGTGAACCCGCGCCTCCGTGCGAACCTGATCGCTTCTGTGAACGTCTCGCTCACTGGGCAGAGATCAAGACCCACAATGCCCTCTGTTGTTTAAATGCATTTCTTTAAATAATAAAAAGTAAACACTTGGTGCAGGAAGTCACTGAGCAACCTCATACACTTTACACTTTACAAGACGCTTTTCACTGGAATTTTCCCCAAACCATGCCCATTGTGCGTTTCCTACTCGCACAGGTCTCCAAATAATATTTTAATTCTGACTGTTTTAATAAATAGTGAATGTAATGAGTAAAGTAGATTTTTACAGAAGAGCAAAACATAGTTTAATTCGAAAACAATGTGAAGCTGTAGTATAATGAAGGAGATTCAGGCTGCTGAATTTGACAACGTTATTAGTTGTTCTAACAAACAGGTAGTTAACTCTGAAACTGTGTCCACAAAAATGTTCATGGACTGGGACAGTAAATGATGAGGGCCTGCGGTGTCCTGTGCTGCTTTCGGGTGGAATGGCAGTCTTTAATTCCTTATTAAGAAGAGCGCCGGGAGTGCGGCCCGCTCCTGTGGTTTGGCGCCTTCCGAATGTCTTTTCGCCCACTTTTTGCGGCAATCGCACTGTTTTATGGGAAGTCTCGCGAGACTATGTATTGCCGCGAGTGCGCCAGGAGCTCATGTTCCATTGGGGTGTAACGTTAATGGAAGGCATAAAAGCCTTGTGTAAGGCTTTTATGCCTTCCATTAACATCACACCCATTTTCATTGATTTGTATGCCGGAGGGAGAGGAGGGGCAGAACACAGCTTGCATTTCGGCTGCCTCCCCTCCTCTCTGCTATACAAATGCCCCAGCACTTGCAGCGGCATGCATTTTCATGCCGATGCAAATGTTGGGGATCCCTTTCGAGCCTGTCGGCTTAATGCGCAGGCATAAAGCAAGCAGGCTCCATAGGGAGTTATTGCAGGCAGAGTTTAATTGTAATTGTAAACGCTGCCTACCATGCTTGCACGGAAGAGTGCAAATGTGCAGGGCAAAAGGTGGCGTACATGTGTACATCAGGAGCCAACCAATACAATGCATACAAAATGAAACTGAAGACAAAATTCAAAAGATAACCACCAGAGAGGACGAAGAGCAGAGGATATGGTGGAATCACAAGGAGAAAGATGGCTTTTTAGATAAATAGAAGAATTAAAAATAGAACAGAATGGGATTAGTTGATAAGTAGGTAGGCTGAGAAAAAGAGAGGAGCAATAGTCAAGATGAAAAATAATTATACTGGAGACAAGGAATTTTGTGTCTTTGAAGATTAGAAATGGCTGGGCCTTGCGGATTTTAATTAAATGAAAAGGGCACAAGCATGCAATCAGAGAAACATGAGAAGCAAAAGAGAGCGTACGATCAAAAGTAACACCAAGATTGCAGGCTTTAGTGGGGAGATGTATTTAAGAAGGAGGAAAATAAATAAAAACGAACGAGAAATAGAGGGAGGAAAGAATAGAATTCCAGTTTTTGAGCAATTCATTGAAGAAAATAAAATGTCATCCAAGATTACATGGAATAAAGACAAGCGGGAGGTTAGAATTAAAAGAATCTGAGAAGGATTAAAACATTAGAATTGTGAATCATCTGCATAAAAAGTAATAGGAAATGTGAAAAGAGGACATTATAGCTGATAGAGGGATGTTGTAGAGTGAGAAAAGAAGAGGACCAAGAACTGAGCCCTAAGGAATCCCATTTTCTAGTAGAAGTGCTGAAGAAGAGTGACAGGTCCAAGAAACCAAATAAGAGTGATCAGCAAGATAGGAAAGAAACCATTCGTTAACAGAACCAGAGATGCCTTGCAAGGAAAGCCTAGAAGAAAGAATAGCATGGTTGACCGTGTCGAAAGCTGCCGATAAATCTAATAAGATAAGAAGAATGTTTATTGTAGCCAGCAGAAAGAAGAGAATGTGTGACATTTAGTAGAGCTGTTTTAGTTGAATGAAAGGGATGGTGTCCAGATTGAAGAGGTGGAAGCAGAAAATGAGTATTCAGATAGGACACCTGAGAGCAGACCACTCTTCAAAGAATCGTGTTCTTCTTCGTGGTTGGTCTAAGGTGATCTTTCCTTGGACAAACACTTAACTGAATGGCTGTTTGTGTGATGCAGAGAGATTTAAAATGGATTGTTTTCTGACTGCTAGCTAGTTAAGAGCACTTAGTGCTGGTGTTAAGTGTTCCCTCCTGTCGAGTCCGAGTAGGATTCTTGCTGCTGTGTACTGGAAGCATTGAAATTCCCTTGTAAGGAAATCCATTATCCAACATGAAAAGATAGCATCAATTTGTGGTTTCAGGGTAAATCCACTGTCCGTAAGGATCCTGTGATTTTTGGGCAGGTGCCCATTACAGTCGGCCAAGTTATTCTTGCTTCTGGATCAACATTAGGTGAAACGATCATGATTTCGATCTTGTCAGGTTGAGTTTTAAGTTGTCACTGGTTATCCATGTACTCACTTGTGCGAGGTAGTAGGCGTGGGTGGGATTAGTGTCCTTATTGTTGATCATTTTGAAGATGATTTGTATGTCAATCACGTAGTTGTTGTAGGAGGCTGTGTTTTTTTTAATGAGCCTCAAAAGTGGGCCATGAATATATTGAAAAGCAGAGTGTGCATATAAAAAAAGAGGTTGAAACAAAGTGTAGGTGTATTATTGCAAGAATATCTTCTGGAAGGCAGAAGACCTTCCTCCAGCACCACTATGCCCAGAATGTGTAAACCGTGTTCATGAAGTGGTTAGGTGAAAAGTCGGGAGGTATTCTTAATAGTGACAGGATTGATGATTCAACTTATTTTATAAAGTCTGACAAAATCAGGTAGTACCTTTTGTATTCCAGTGATATGAAGATGTCAGGTAGCAAGCCAAACCAAATCCCCCTCCGTTATAGGTAGAGGCTGCTTGCCGCCGAGCATCGGCATACAGCTTGGAAGGTTCTTGTGCAATATATAAGTGTGGTGAGATGGTGGGTCCATACTGTTGGGGGTTTAGGTTCCGAGATGGTGGGTGTTGAAACCACGAGATATACGTATGTGACCGCCCACCCCTTAATTGCTCTGGTGTATGAAGGTACTGGTTGTCAGATAGACACTTTGGGATGAGCAGCATTGGAGGGCATAAGGACTCTAGAGGTTGTGAGCATGGCAGACCTAAGGCTTTTATAGTAGGTGGTGGGGGGCCAGTCTCAGCGGTCAAGTGTTTTGGAAGAAGGGCTGTACATGATGAATAACCCAGAGGACTACGAGAGGGCATGGGGGATACCATAGCCAATCGCCCTCTAGGTATCGATTTCATTCAAGATTATTTGTATCACAATGTTAGATTTGAACTCCATATTAATACTATCTAATCTCTCATAGTCTGGATAAAAAACCATTTCAATATCTCTGGACTCCAGTAATCTTAATTGTGGAATTTCATGGAATAGTTTAAGGACATTTGATCTATTCATAGTAACCTCATACTGACCGATCACTATCCTTTCTAGAAGGAATTTCGAAGGTACAACAGTCGTGGAGCTCACCTCCCCCATTTGATTTTTGATTTAGATGCCTGAGGTCAAATTGGATGGAGACTTGGGTGCTACTATCCCAAGAACGAGGGGGACAAGCAGTCGATAATGGCCTACTTTCATAGGGTCTCACTATATCGCCACTGAATGGCATTGTTTTTCCCTGATATTTTCTTTATGTAATATTAAACCTCTACCACTGCCTTACATTGGCTCGTACCCCATTTCACGGGGGCTGTTTGATAATGATGTGAATGTGGTGGAGATTGTAAACAAACTCTTGTTCATTACCATTCTTTCTCTTTGTTCGAACAGGAAGATTATCCAATCTACTCATTCTTGGGGTAATCAAGTTAGACATAGGGGGAGAAATACACCTTTTTTCACAATACACACATTTAGATCCAGTGTCTTACAAATCCCATTATCTGACAAATCACAATTAAATCGCCTATGAGTTATAATATCCAATTTCATATGCATATCTTTCTCCATGTTCATTATATTCTCTGGGCAATTGGAGGTTGTAAGCAGTGATTCACCAAATTGCTTTATCATTAGAGCCAAGTTAGGCACACCGACATCTGTTCTCCCGATTTCACTAATTTCACAAGTAATTAGTGTATTTTCATTTAACTGAGCAACCTGAGACCCCGAACCAACCCCCATATCAATTGGTATATCACAGACATTGACATAAACCTGGTCAGTTGAAGCATCCTGTTTAATCAACTGCATGCTCTGATTCAGCCGAACAAGACTGGTCACCCTTTCCACATTTTTTGTACCGCATAAGCTTCAAATTCCTCCCACTGCATTCACATCAATTATTTCAATTAGGTTTTGTTCTAAAACAGATGGTGATGATAATAAATGGAAAATAGGAAACAATTTCTGTGAGCACTGGCCCTGAACAGCCACTTTCTTTCTAATTCCTGGCTGTTTAGAAGCTAGAGTTCTTTTATTGTTCATGCCCATCGCTAGAATGGGACAATCTGTTATTTTCTCAATGGTAGTGAGGCTACCACTTTCCTCTTTCTCAGGGACAGATGTAGGATTATGCGGTGCTCCCAGCCCTCTGTTTCAGGCCTTTGAATCATAGCAGGCGTCTTAGCTCTGGTCACATTTATTGATTATTCAGTGAAATGTAAATATCTTCGAAATGTTTCGCTTTCAGGGATTTCTTCCCCTTTTTACTAGATTTTTTTTAGATCCCGATTGATTGGCACTTTTATGTTCTAGCACAATTTGTGCTACTTCTTCCTCCTTATCTGGCTCAGAAGACATCAAAGCAACGTTTTTTGAATTTCCGAATAGTTCAACTGCTCCAGCAACATCCCAAACTGAATTGTGCAGCATTTCTAGGTTTAACTTAATATTGCTTAAGTGCAGCGTATGTGTGTATTCCAAGTGCATACTATCATATAGTGTAGAGAAAGAACTCACAACCATATTCAACGCTGACATTTCTTGTGTAGTTAGTCTGATCTGGTTATCTAGTTCTGGAGAATATGGTACATTATCTGTTGAGGGAGACCTGAACTATTTTCATGGTTTTTCCAACTCCTTGTCCTGAATACTAGTCTGGTGTTCTCTTAGACGTGAAAGGTCAACTTCTTCCTCAAAAGGTTTGGAGGGATTAGGCAATGATTCTCCCTTGGATGGTAAATGTATCAAATCTACTTGTGGAGTCAATTCCAGAAGGCTTACATTACTAATGGAGACTGATTTCAGTGGATCAGAAAACTTGTCCAAGCGGGCTAGCTTTCTAATACCCGTACTCATCATTGACTGTAATGAACACAAATGAATTATGTTTTTGTAGGGTTTAGTTTCAGGTAGGCACTTGACATCCAGGCTCGGATGAAGGAGCAACAAACAGTGCTTGAGTGCATGAATATTATTGCTGCAATTGATCTTCTGATGAAGTTGTGTTTCATCTGCATATTTGTGTATCTCGTTGTCGGGGCTGGAAAGGAATTGGCCCAGAAAACCCTCTTATAAAAATCATGCAAAGGAACTTCAAAAGCATTAAGAAAGAACAACTTGAATCCTGTATAAAAGACTTTACAACCAGTATTGAAGAAGAGGACTCTTGTGACACATTGAGGAGTACCCTCCTTGACCATCTAAAAAAGCTAGTAGATCAAAATGCTCCCTTACAGACCAAAACCTTTAGAACCAAAAGCAAATTGCAAGAATGGTTCTCTAAAGAACTATCCCAGTTGAAAGGAGCCAAAAGAAAACTGGAAAACGCATGGAAAAGAAAACCCACAGCAGAAAATAGGGAAAAATGGAAAACCACAGAAATGTGCTACAAAAAAGAAATAATAGAGGCCAAAAAGCAGTAATTCAATAAACAAATCTTGCCAGCAGACAATGTGTCAAGCAAACTATTCAACATCTTGAAGTCCTTAGACAAACCCCTTGCCATCTGGCCACCTTTCTCACCCTCGCAACAGGAATGCGATAAAATCCAGAAAGCATTTTTTGAGAAACTAGAAAAGGCTAGAGACAAAAATCACAAAAAGCCCAACTAAGCAAACCTAAAACCATAAAAATGCCGGCAGAAAAGCCTCTTGAAAACATACAAACTTTCAACTTCTCGAATATCACCGCAGAAGAGCTGAAAAAAAACACTTGCCTCTATGAAACCAACATCCTGCGCGGAAAACATCTTACCAGCCAAAATAATTCTCGAACACCCAGATATTTTCGCCCCTATACTGGCTAAAATTGTTAATACCGCTTTCAGGGACCAGTTAGTCCCTCAGTCCATAAAAAAGGTCACTGTAACCCCCTTGATAAAAAATATAGGCATGGATCCGAGAGATCCAGGCAACCTAAGACCAATCAAGAATTGTAACTTCTTGCTCAAAATCATGGACAAGGTAGCTACCGCTCAATTACAGGCACACACTGAGGCCTCAGACTCACTTCACCCCCAACAGTCAGGGTTTAGACCAGCACACAATACAGAATCAGCTATGCTGGACTTACAGACAAAGATGTTCAGCATCATTGACAGGGTAAAAACGGGACTTCTTATCCAGTTGGATCTCAGCGCCGCATTCGACCTACTAGACCAAACTTTAAGATTGAAGACACAAACATCAAAGTACTTAAGAAGGTGAAAACCCTAGGTATGATGATGGAAGCATCCCTAGGAGCTGAAGCTCAGACTCAGTACATAAAAAAAAAAACATGCAATTACTATCTGCAACTCCTTAAAGCCATTAGACCCTATCTTTCAGAGAACAACTGTGCCACAGTGGCCAGCGCAACCATCCTATCCCGATTAGACTACGGGAACGCATTAATGGTAGGAGCTAACAAAAAAAGCCTACAGGCGTATCAGATCATCCAAAACAATGCGGTTAGGATAATCAAAGGCAAATCAAAATCTGACCACATCAGCAACTCTAGGAAGGAGCTACACTGGCTTAAAGTGGAAAGCAGAACCCACTTCAAGGCTCTTACAATAACTCATAGATGCATCCACGGGAAAGCCCCTGGCTACCTGAAATCCAAAATACGGTTTTATGCTCCAAGCCGCACCCTAAGATTTATGGATCAAAATAGGATCACAGTAGCGCCACACAAACGCAAGCTGGGCCTGTGTAAATCCTTTCCTGTTATCACAGCAGGTATCTGCAATAATATGCCAGTCAACATAAGGAAAGAACCCACTACCTGCGCTTTCGTGAGCTAGTGAAAACCTACCTCTTCGACTGATAACACCACCTATGACTCACTGATCCTTAAGATATCTCTAGTTGAATTGTCCCGTTACATATACGTTCAGTCTTTCGTGTCCTTGTTTCTGCGCACCGATACTCGCGAGTTACCGGCGCATTACAAATAAATAAATTAAATAAATAAAAAATGAATATCATTGCTGCAATTGATCTTCTGATGAAGTTGTATTTCCTCCCTTGGCCCTCTTCCTGCTCCCACATGCAAGGCTAAAAACCTTGGGGTCATCTTCGTATCCACACTCTCCTTCGCCCCTCACATCTCCGACTTGTGAAGTCACACTACAAGCTGCACCCCTCAGAGGTATTCTTCCTTTCCTCTCCTTCCCCCAGAAGCTCACTGTCTCCAGAGCTCTGGTTCTCTCTAGACTGGACTATTTCAACAGCCTCTTTCTAAATCTGCCTGCTTCTACTCTCCGCCCTCTGCAACTTATCCCGAACAGGACTGCGAGACTTGTCCTTGGCCTCAAGCCCAGGGATCGTATCTCTCCAGGATTGAAATCTCTGCACTGGCTCCCAATGGCTGCAAGGATTAAGTTCAAAACCCTCTGCATCGTTCACAAGGCCTTCTGGGGCCCTGGGCCTCCATATCTTCAACTCTCTCTCCCTAAATATCTTCCTTCTCGAGTTCTCCGCTCATCCACCTCCAACTCCCTAAGAGTCAGTCGCTTCTCTAAGCAACGAGTTGGTGGTAGATCCCTTTCTTCGGCTGGGGCCTCCCTCTGGAATAGCCTCCTTTAAACTTGAGGAGAACCATCTCCGGTTCCAGAAGCACCTCAAAACCTTTCTCTTTGCTTCTGCTTTTTCTCCTCTTTCCTCTGCTGACCTCCTGGGTGTTACCGGAACTGCACCGGCTACCTGGACACCCTCTGATCTCAGACCCAGGCCCCCCCCCCAGCCAGTGTCACATACCTGCACTGCCCACCTGACAACCCCCTCACTTGCAGACTGTTTCTGTATCCCTACAGTCCCCCTACCAGCCCTTGACACCTGATGTCTGCACTTACCCATGCACTTGCCACATGATGGCCATTACCTTACTTTATTGTTTATCTATTCCCATGTACTGCAATGTCCCTGCCACCTTCCCATGCACTTGCGCGATCTGAATGACACCTGGCCTAGTAGGATCGATGTCTTTGTTCCCCTCCCTTGCCTCGTCGCGCCTTGAAACACTTGTGTACAGGCGCGTTATAAATGCCATATATCATTCCTGCAGTAACCATGTTAATCTTTGGTGAGGAAGCACCAGCTTTTTTCTCCGCCTGCCTTAGACTGCTTGTCCGATATAAGTCTGGCTTCACCTTGAGTAACTTTATGCCCTGGGAAATCTTTGGTAAGTGCCCAAGAAGATCAGTGCTTTGTTCACTGGGAATTTGGGGTTTTAACGTTCCTCTGGGGTAGCACCCACTGAGAATTGTTTGGGTGTTTATTTGTGCGTATTGAGCCTGTGCAGCTCCACAGCACTTACACAAGCTGACTGCAGGAGACCTGTGAACTATGCAACACTCACAAACCTGAATTGATCTCCAGGTCCTTGTAATGAATCTGTGTAAATAAAACATTGTGCCCTTAAAAGGAGAAGCTCTCGATTCTCACATCAGCTTTTGGGGTTTGAGCAGGGGAAAGAACTGGGATGTCCTCATTAAGGCCATGACAATTCCAGAGAGTTTCTAATCTCTTCCCTTTTCCTTGTAGGTTGCAATGAGGGGCGAGGGCAAGGCTGTTAGGATCCCTGTGACTGTCCACTGCCTTAGGGTGGTGAGGATGGTCTGGGGCCACAAAGTTAGACACAGGACTTTATCACATAATGCATAAAAACATGTATATTCACTGTGTCAGTTTAATTAAGGTGAACTTAATTTTATCAAAATAAATGCATTTGATAGGTGATAAATAATCACAAAAAGAGATGCATAACATCAACATCCAACAACCCACAACCATCCACAATTGCTCCCACATTTACATCAATCCCATTTACCATTCATGGGTCAAGCTTTTAAAAAAAGAAGTTATTCCTTCATAAGGTGTTAAAGTCTAAATAAACCAGTCTGTATTTAGCAGAAAAATATTATGTTGGGTGACCAAGCCCTCTGCCAAGCCTGGAGGACTGACAGTAGGGTGGCCCAAGGGAACGGGGTGCCATCCCAAGCTAGTAAATTCTAGACCCGGAGGACGTAAACTGGGGATCCCCAGACCACCTCTACTGAGTCCCCACTCAAAGGCATAGGGCAATCACATGAGCACTGCCACGCGCACAAATGTCACCCATGGTAACGCGGTTAGCAACAAACCCCTTTCCTAGCATTAGCTAAGATAGTGGAGTTTTTGGAGAGCTAGTTCAGCCCCCTAGTCGGACTCCGACACAAACAGTCTGCATAGGAATTACTGCAATTCTCTGTCAGGACTTTGAGTTGCAGTGTTTTGAATGCACTAGTTACTGCAGAAGTACATTTCTTTCCTCGCAAAATCTGCCAGAACATACATTCACAAGAATGAGTCAGGCTGGCACAGACCAGGGTCCAGCAGATACAAAGTTGTACTTAAACTAAATTAATGATCCGCACGTGCATTCTCTACAAGGGGAGCATAATAAACACTGTTCTCACATTCCTTCTAGCATTGCAGGATTACAAAGTCACCCCTTCCCCACGACAAAAGCTGTAGATTGGCAACTAACAGCTTCCGTTGCTTACCAAATATTTACAGGCTGGACAAACAGGGGACCCAGTTTAAATCATACATCATTAGGGATCCAACTATGAGGGAAAGAAACCTCACACATACCTAGGGTTGCTTTAGTACCCACGATGGTGGCAGGTCTTAATAGAAGTTCAGGACTGCTCTATTGACCACAGACACATGGCTCAATTACAGAACAACCCAGCCCACACTACACAAGTTCAATCCAAGCCGTTAGCACCACCAAGGGGGGAAGAGACCAGATTACAAAAACAAGCTTGCGCACAGGGTTGGAGGAAGAAGTTTGGTAGCAACAGAACATAAAGGCTGGAGTGAAGAGAGAATTGTTTGGAGGAAGGGGAGAGTTGTTATCAGAGAGAATCATTTGGAAAAAGACAGTGGTTACCTTCAGAGCGAAAGATTTTTGAAGGAAGAGGAGGGGTAGAATTGTTACCATCAGAGGGCAAATTATGTGAAGAGAAGGGGAAGACTTGTTACCTCCAGAAAGAAAATCATTTTGGGATGGACGATGAAGGTAATCGTCAAGATGTTGCGATAGCATGAGATAGTTGCCTTTAGGTAAGCCGCAGAGGAAGAAAGAGACGAGGTGGTTTATAGACAAGGACTCACTAGCAAAATGAAATGGTGAGGACCCAAAGGGGGAGAACAGAGCAGGGGGTCAGTGAGACTACCAGAGGTCATAAAGGCTCAGCTCCAACAATGCGAGAAAGAACTGGCCCAGGAGAAAACACCCTTATGGGGAGAGCTCTCTGGCAGCTAGCAGTGATAGGAAAAGGAAACTGGGGGAAGTTCTACTGAAGACAAGAGAAGGAAAACTCTTACCACCTGAAGAGAAATACTGAGGAAGTTGGAGGATGAGTGCTGTTACCATAAGGAAAGGAGTGTTGCGAGGAGGTTGGATGATCATTTTTGTTCGGAGGAGGGAAATTGCTTGGAAGGGAGAAGTGATGCTTGTTGGCTAAAGGGAGAGACGGGAACAGACCATTAAGAGTTGGCGAGTGGAGGACAGATACCCCTAAATAAACATTGTGACCAGGGAGGTTTCACCTAACCAGGCTAGCCCAAGGCAGATTATAGGCTTTGGAGGAGGAACGAGGCAGTGATGTTTCACCGATGGGCAATGACAAAAGGGGAGGGGCTAAACTTGCGATCGAGGCCAGAGTGAAGGGAGAAAGTCTGCGGATAAGGATACCCCAAAGCCACTGCCTGGAGGAGCTGGCCCTTAAGGTGCAAAGTTCAGCTGTTCTTATTCAACCTGCTGTAACCTACGGGCATTTACAAGAGAGAGCCCGCTGACAACGGTGGGTGCCCAGCGTGGAGCGTCCACCACTAGGTTAAGAAAACCTGTAATCTGCAGACAAGGATATTGATACAAACTACATCCCAGAGCCAGAAGAGGCCAGGGCATTGGCCATTCTAAGAGATTTTCAGTTTTTTGTTACCACATCTTTGAGTGTTCCCAAACCCCTCTGTATACAGAAAGAAAACAATTGTGAGAACTATATATACGTGTCAGTCCTTTCGTGCCTCCCACCGGCTGCCCTGTCAAAGCAGTTAGTTCTGTTATGTAGAATCCCACTGTGCACTGCTGCCATTTGCATGGTCTCCAAGTGCTTGCCAACCAAAGTTGTTTGAGCTTTCTTTTACAGTCCCATTTTAACAACCCGTCTGGTTTCGACCATCCGACACTTGAAGTGATTTGTATGGTGTGGTCTTCATCAGGGCATTTCGTTGTCATGGTTGGATGGGTTTCATATAATACATGGCAGGGGTTATGGCTATTTTGAGAAAAGAAATTATACATAAAATCATTCAATTTGTAATATTTTAACGTGCACATACTGAATTTCACTAAAATCCAATGGATTTTAATATCCACACACCCATATTCTGCAACATTTTTTAATGGATGAAAAACCAAACTTGATACTAAGGTGTATTAATTAACCTAAACATCATACTCGGTGAGATGAGAACAATACCAAAAACCTGGTATTCTGCTTAACCCGTCACATGGGTGACAGGGATCAGAAGTAAGACCCAAGCGAAAATTCCAAAGAGGAATTAACACAGGATGTACCAAAACAATAAACTGTGTAAGGTACATGGATTACCAACTCAGCCTTTAGCGTTTCTAAACTATTCAAAGTATCACAAAATTCCTGTTCCAGACCTGTTGGCTGCCTTGAGTGTTTCCCCACATTCTTCTTTTTGCCAGTCTCATGCTTAAGGGATTCCTGCACCCTTCTCCTCTGAGCCAGTCTCTGACATCCGCTTCTGATTTGATTAATTCTAAGGTAACCTTTTAGTTTTAGGCACTGTGGTGTCACTAATTCCCAGTGGAATCCAGAAGACCTCTCCAGGAACATTCAGAAGGGTGGAGGAGGCTTACCTAGTATTACACTTCCCAGTACCCCAAACTGGTATCTTGGTTCTCTCCAAGCCTCTGAGGGTCTCACCACGTAGACACCTCATTGATTCACCACCTTATCTTTCCTGTTCCCACCATGGGTTCAACATCTTTGGACTGGAGTCTTCTCTGTAGCGACTCCCCTGGGCTACCTATCCCCCTGTTCCTCTCCCACCTCTTCACCTATCACTTCCTTCTGATGCTCACAGAACATATTGCTCTCCTCTGTTAGTTCCACCAGACATTAACTACCAACCTCCAGATAGACATTGCCACCTCCTCCTGGTGCCCACCGACCTTGACTTCTTTCGCTACATTTTCCTGATGATCAACAACCTCTTCCATATCTTTTCTCACACTCCTCCTCCTATGTATTGTTCTCATATACTCTCCCCACATCCTGCAGATCTCCTCCATCTTCCTTAACTCTTCTGTTCACCTCACCGTCCAGAAATGTATCTACCTCCTGTTGATGTTTACTACTCTCCTCATTAATTCTTACTTCCTCCTCCTCTGCTGCCTCCTTCTCACCCTACAATGTCCTTCACATTTCTCCTCTGTCCAACCTCCCTCTACTCTCCAGAGTCGTCCTCCCCAGTCTCCTCTCTACTTCCATGCTCCTTCTCTCCATGCATCTTCAAACTCTTGCTAGTAGCTCCTTCTACTAACACCCACAGTGTCTGAGAGTCTAGATTTACAAAGCCCTGAAACCCCTCCTTCTGGCCCGTACTCAATCGCAGTGTCTGAACCCTCCATGATAAAATGGTGAAGGACTAGGAGCGGCTGATATAAAAAAAGTCACCATGGCTCCAAAACTGATTGGGAAGACAATCTAAGTCTTTAGATACCTGGTCCGCCATATTGAATTTTGTGTGCCTTTTATCTCATCTGCAGGGAGCCTTATTACTGGAGTGGTCTGCAGGCCTACGCAAATTTGCACAGGATATTTTCACAAATTCTTGCTGCCCGTAGGCAATCATTTCATGAGTCCCTCTTTCTTAAAGACAGAGCTGCCAGCAGGGGTCTTCTAGAAATAATGGCAATGTGCTGCAGGCAGAACCCAGAGATGCTGTTAATGGAGAGGGATATGTGAGGGTGACCAGGAGATCCTCATCATACCACCTATGGGGCCACCACGCTTTAGTTTAGGAAGTACTAGCCCCCTTGGTCACACCCCTAAATTTCCCCATAGTTAGGCAGGGGGCTTCATCACACCCTTTACAGACATTTATCACAAGGGAACAGGTGTGGGAGAGCCTTTCAAATAAGGTATCAGACTCTTAAAACATATGGATATTCCCCAATATCCAATATGGTCACAAGGCAAAGACATACCGCTCAACAATCCCAATCGTGTCTTTACTGATAAAGTAGGAATATTCAAAACCAGATCATAAAATCAGCAATGAGTCAATGGCAGGACAGAACATTTTAACAACTCTCACAAGGATTGTGTGAATCGAAGTCAAAGTTCCTCCGAGTTTGTAGCCTAGAGCTAGAGTGTGGATCACTGTTTTAGAAGGCAGTTGTCTCTTAATGTTGTTTGGTTAGGAGTCCCAGACGAAATCAAGGATTGTTTTAACTGGTGGCTGAGGTATTAGTTATATTCATTAAAAGACGGCCAAGGAATAAAACATGTTTAGCTATATGACAAATAATGTAGGCCATGTTACAATATAGTATTAGTCAGGCTTTAAAGTAAAATGGAAACCCAGAGAGTTATTGAAAATAATTTCCTTTATCTCATTTTCTGAACTTGAAGCTTCGAAAGTCAATCCTTCATTTGTTATGCCTAGAGTTGTGGGGTAAACTAGTGCATGACATCCATTTTTAAATGTGGCTCAGCCCTCGATTCCAGAACATAATGCCATTTGAACTCACAGCTAGTCATACAACAGGACTACGCTGCATCAAAGGGCCACCTCCAATGTGCCGAACTAGATGTTAAAGGTATTTGTACCGCACACCGTCACCAACGGAATTGGTCCCCAGGCGCTCTGGCGGATCTGTAAATGATAAGGTGGGGGTGGGTTAGTAAGGTGAAGAGGGAGTAGGATAGTGAGAGGAGTGGTGTTCTGTTGGCAGCTTCAACTCGGTATACACCAGATGCCGCGCTTTGGTGCGGGTATCGGGTCTGTGATAGGCCGCGTGTGCTGTTGGTCCGGCTTATGTGTTGTTGCAGTGTTGTGAAGTGCGTGCGGCTTGTTGTGCGAGAGATGGTTGTTTGAGTGAGATAAATATGCAGAGTTTGAGCTTATATTGGTTAGTGGGTTACCTGACCTTTTGCATGCTAGCATTTGCAGTTATGTCCCAGTGTGGTACCAGTTGACCCCCACAACTCTATCTGGATGCGGCGCGGGCCAATGTCTAGAATTCTATCTGGGCGTGGGCAAGCCAACATTCACAGTCCCGTCCAGATGCGGCGCAAGCTAGCGTCTAGAAATCTGTCCAGGTGTGGGCATGCTGTTATTCGCAGCCCTATCTGGATGCTGCGCAGGCTGGTGTTCACAATTCCAAGTGTGGCCCACGCCAATGTTCAAGTTTCATCTAGGCGCGGGCTTGCTATCCTTCAATCAGTCCCATCTAGATGCAATGCAGGTAATGTCCACAATTCTAGGTGTGGCCTGTGCTAGTCTTTAGGTTTCGCATAGGTGCAGGCATGCTAACGCCCGAAGTCCTATCTAGATGCGACGCATGCTTATATTTCACTAATCTATCTAGGTATGGGTATGTTAGTATTCAGCTTTCACCTAGGTGCGGGCATGCCAACACTCAAGGTCCTATCTAGATGCGATGCAGGCTGACATTCTCAATTCTGTCCAAATGTAGACATGTTAATATTCACAACTCCATCCAAGGGCGGGCATGCTAGCATTCAGAGTCCCCTCTAGATGCGACGCAGGCCAATGTCCTCAACTCCATCCAAGTGTGGCCATGCTTATATTCTCAATTCTATCTAAATGCATCTGCCGGTCTGGATATGGTGCGTCCGGTACGTGTGAGTGGGCTAGTCACTAGAGGGCTTTCGTCTGTGTCCAAGTATGTGTTCAGTCTCTGGAGCCTTCCTTTTGTGGCCGTTTTCCATGATATCTTTATGCTCTGTCGGGTGGTTAGTTCTTTGGTTTGAGTGTTTGTCCAGGTTGAGAGTGGCCGGGATTGGAGTTATTTACATTGTTGTTTTAGTGTCTGCGCATTCTGGTGCGTCTCCGTTGTGGTTACCCTGTGAAGAGCCATGATTTGTGGAGTTTCCTGAATGCTAGGTGGTTTGTTGTGTTCCGTATATTCTTAGGTAGGTCATTCCAGGTTTTGGGTGCCTGGTGGGAGAAAGAGGATCTTCCAAGATTTTTCCTGTTGTAGATAGTGACATACAAGCTATGTCACTACATTGAGAAAAGTAAAGTTTGAGTATATCTATTGTAATATTGCCAAAGTGGAATTTAAAGCCATGTGTGCAACCAACACGGAACAAACAAGCTGGAGTAATTTTGCATTTGATATCCCTTAGGATCCTTGGGTAAGTTACATGCAGGCCAACACCACCTAGGAGGGAGGTTAGTGTTGTTTATGCGATGACTGATCGGCACAAGCTTTAGGCCACCAGATCACACCCTCAGTGTAAATCTAGGCCATAGCAGTCTGTTCTAGAGGTCCAACAGCCAGGAGGGTCTTGCCATAACAGTGCACATTACTTCCAATGTTCAGCTTTACGATCTTAGTACCAAAAGGGGGTTGTTCGGGGCTAACAATACAGGATTCTGGCAGATTGAGAGCTTGCTAGTGCCCGCTGTTCTAACACGTTTGCAATCTAGAACCCACTGCAGCAGCATTTGCCAGTACCACGATGGATTTAAACTGAAGGAATTAAACATTTGAGTTTCACCACTGTTTGCCTTTTGAGAGAAGATATTGAGTGCTAATGTCCCTTGTGTCTCGTTTATTGGCTTCCATTTTGCATAGAGTGCTCCACCAATGTAGCTGGTGCCTGGCTCTGGCGTATTTTAGAACGGTGTTAACCTATGCATTCTCAAACTTTTCTCACGTATAGCCGTTACATGGACAGAAGGTACCATGCGTTACATATTCTGCTTGTCAATTGGTATGTCCATTTGATCTCCAACAAATGTCATTGTATGTGTACAAGTGGTTTGGATTGAGTGCAGGCAGGACGCACAATTGCCACAAGGAAAATCTTCAAATACAGGTCGTCATTGCTATGCTGCTGTGATGTGATAGTACTTTTTTTTTACATAGTAAGTGGACCAATTACGCTCTCAGGTATTTACGCCTTCATGCGCAAAATAGGTTTGTTCGTAAGTAGCCCTGAGCTTTCAATAAGGTGCTAGTTGTTGAAAAATCAATTCTCTCAGGTCCTCCGAGACGGTGGAAGCACAGACTATGCAATCTTCCTTTTTTAACTCTTCAAGCATACCCTCTTGTTGTTCATCATCGCACAAGTCTGTGGGGATAGCCCTGATAGCCAAAGCCGAATAGCCACAATGGCCAAAATGAACCTTCTGCCCCAAATTTAAATAAAAGAAATTAACATTTGAACATCTAATCCCGCACTCCATCACCTGCTCTGCTAGGATCGAAAAGAAATCTGTTTGTCAGGATATTTTAAGGCATAACTTTGAACTACCTAGATTGTTTCTGTTTGCCAGTTGACAAGGGCTTCCAATACTTCCTTTCCACGCATGTACTCTACTTACTGTCAGCGGAGCAGCAATTACTACAGGCTCTTCTGAACCGCAATCTACACCATACATCAATGAACAAGAGGTAGCCACCTGCCATATTCAGACCAATTTCCAACAAATCTCAAGGAGACCATGGTGATGCTGGCAAGATAGCTCAGTGGTTTTAGCACCTGCAGATAATAGGTTAAACCCCTGTAGGAGTAGACGGTCATCTTTTGACGGTCGATACAATAACCACTATTGGCTCAGGCAATGATAACACCTACTACTCCTATTGGTCTGTGATGTTTGCTATACGAATAGTCCTACTCTTGACCAAATTACTTAGAAAGCCTTCTTTTGATCCACTGCAACTCAAGATAATTCCTGCTCTATATCTCCTGTATCCGACATGCATCGGGATAAGGGACTCGGGCAACAAATTAAAGTCTTTGGCTAAACTAATAATTTCCTTGAATCATCTTTGGTTGGATTTTTTTGCAGCGTCTACCTTGATGTACTCTAAATCCACTTCCGGGTGCTAGGTCCACTTTAGCTTTACTTTATCTACTTATTCAGTTTTGGGAACTGAAATATGAGCACCTTTAATTTGTATGAACACCTCACTTATAATTGTTCTTTTAAAACACGCTTAATACCAGCAAGTGGTTTCTAAACGCGGGATCGGGATTCAAACCTGTGTTGCGCTGCGTTGTCTTGCTTCCAAGACGAACGCGTTGCCCCCGAGCTATCCTTCCTCACCAATAGTATGTTTTTGAGGTCACAAAATTTGCAAAGGAATTCCTTGGCAGAATTTCATGGACAGGCATGCATATCAGAGTTTCGCTTTGTGTGGCACAAGCTCCTTTTCTGAAGAATATTTAAGTAGAACGGCTTCTGGTGGGTTGTCCATTTCTGAAATTCCAGCTTGAATCTTTGTTCTCATACTCCATCCCCTGTACTCCTTCACCTCATTCACCCTTTCCCAATCCTGAACTCCTTCCGGCACATTCTGCCTCCTCACCCTTTAACTCTTTCGCCTCTCAACAGCAGTTCCTCCCCTTTCTACCAGTTGAGCCAACTCCCTTTTCTTGAGCTGCCGCCTCCCACTTTCTAAGAACCATTGTGTGCCCCCTTCCCACTACTTCCTTCTCTTTTTGCTGCAACTTCAACAGTTTTCCCTCTTGAAGGATTCCAGGCCTTGGAGGGAATTTATAACAGATCATATAACTATCTAACACCATCATATAACTATCTAACACCATCTAGAATTGCTAAATAAACAGTGACAAATATAACAAGTACTAGTCTAATCTAAAGTAGTGTAGCCAACTTTAAACATTATTCGTAGGCGTGGGCAAACTGGGGTGTCTAATAAAATTCGCAAGGATATGCTTTACTTTCCGTTCCTAATATCACCCTTTTTATTCAGAGCAAATATAATAAATTGTTCAAACACTGTCTCTTTTTTAACATAGTGTTTGTAAGGGAACAGCCTCTTTTGTGGAGAGATTCATTGGTTAATTCCGGCTCAAAATGAGGTTCTTTTAGCAAGATTTTCCAACTTTACATTTGGTTCCCAATTCAGTTCTGGTTCCGCAGAATAGTCAGAAATTACACTACTCTCCCCTAGCCCACATATCTTTAAACGTTCACTGCAGGGGCCATTTCTTTTTTTTTAAAAAAACTTTATTTATAAAGATTTGCATCGTGGACAGACAATCCAAAAGAAGAACGGATAAGGTAGAAGCTACTGCACAAAAAAAATACTTCCGTTCCATGCAACATAATTTGGCTCCATTGGAATCCAAACGTAAATGAAAAACACAGTGGCTCTTTGTCAAATACAAATATACTAAGTCACCAGTGGCACGACACTTTGTGTCCATGAGACATAACATATCACAATTGAAATGTACTATATTCTAGTTGGTGCATAGGCCACATACTTTGGCAATATTGGTAAGAAATTAAACCAAAGAGAGCTCTACTGGATAGATAAGTTGGACAGCCTTACCCCAAATGGAATGAATGAGGATTTTCACCTGGGATGCTTTCTGTAACTGCTAGATTTTCTCGATTACTGCTATGAATGTTATATTGTGATGTTTCAGACATTGCTGTCACTTGCTTTTACAGTACAATACCACAGATTTTGGGCATGATTGGCTATGGACTTGTTTAAGTGGAGAGGGCATATCTCCCATCATCTATACCCCATTGAAGTCTGAGGTTAGCAGACACCTTTTGCCATTTAGATGCCGGCATATCATAGATTGAGGACTAGTCAGCAAGCCCCTTATGGTATTTGCATTACACTTAGATCCAGTATTGATTCTTCCCCACACGGCTTTATATATAAGCAATGGAAATGCGGTTTCA
Source organism: Ambystoma mexicanum (assembly GCF_040938575.1). Lineage (NCBI taxonomy): Eukaryota > Metazoa > Chordata > Amphibia > Caudata > Ambystomatidae > Ambystoma > Ambystoma mexicanum. The sequence continues at coordinate 1,339,826,396 of NC_090923.1, read as the reverse complement.
TTATTGTTTTTAATATGATTGCATACGTTGTAAACAACATAGGCACAACTGCTACATACATAACTGATGTTACATCTAGGCATCCTTTCACTGTTTAACTTGGTAATTCTCCCATTCACATATCAGGACGCACCCATACATACTCCCGTGAGTCGGAAAGAATGATGACTTCTACTGAGCACTGCTCAATTTGAGTTATAAGCAAATACATCTCTGTACAACATCTTTCGTTACAGATGCTTGCATGTAATGTGCAATGTTTACTGATAAGATCATCCGTTAGCGCTCATCCCCGGATGATTTCTACTCTAATCCAATAACGGGCGATTGTACACAATGTGCATCGTTTACATACAAGGTCATCATCCGTGAGCGTTCACCGTTCACGCCCGGATGACTTCTAGTTAAATAGTGGCTATTGCGCTGCTATGAGCAGGACGGCTGCACACGTGATAAGCAGTACGGCTTGACCGTGCTCTCAGCAGGTAACTCTATAGCCCTTTTGTAAGCAGGTATTGTGTGGACTCTGGATAAGGGATTCTAGTTGCATGCACGGTGAGGCTCGCACTAACAGCACCTTTGATATTTTGGATTGAATTTCAGAGCCACGCTGGTTTCCTGAGATTAAGGCTAGTGAATGCTGCTTTCTAACCAGAACACTCCAATTCCTGAAGTGTGTCCTTTCAATATTGTCTGTACAGATCCTAGCAAGGTAGGGTTTTCTGGACCCCCTTTACAGTTTTGTAATGATTTTGACGTAGTTCCTGTTTTATCCTCATGGAATCTATGTCAGACTTTGATCATGGCCACCTTTTTACGTTTGGAAGGGTACCAGTTCCCCAACATAGGATTTGCTTGAGTGGTGTATAAGTTGAATATCATATACTTACAGACTTGGAAAGGATTACCATACTAATCATGACAGATTTATACCTGTATGGGCATCATACTATACTGATGTAAAAGTATTAAGAAAGATTCTAATATGATATAAATGTGTTTTTCAGATTCTATCATAATAGGAAGAATATTGATGACTGAAGGAAGATTGATTGCTCCTGATGGAGGGGATTTTCTTTCACGAAATACTTTGGGCTTATGAAATTGGACTATGTTCATTGATTTGCTTGTGTGCAATATCACTATATGTTTGAATACTTTCATGTACCACATAAGCAAGTAAATATACAGATTCTTCCCCAGTTTTCTTGCAAAAACAGAGTGGGTGTGATTATTTAAATATATATATCTTCAAGATAGACTAATTGTTGTGATAAAAAGTTTGGGGTTCCCATTTGGGGGATCACACATTCAATTTCTTCACGTAGAAACTGAAACTTTGACTGGTACCCAGTTGTTATAGGTGTACATGGGACACGAGTGTCCTACAAACACTGTGCATTTTTGTATATTCGTATTGTGCTCAACCCAGTGCTACGGTTGTTTTGCTCCCTTGCACAGATCACTATTAGTAATGTTTGACCAATATATTTATTTTAGGTGTTTAGGTAGTTTTTAGACAACAGAAACCACTCTTCGCAAGTTCACCATATTAATAATATATTTTGGGATTGGAATTCAAGCCGGTTCCAAAGGGAATTACAAAGACCAGGCACAAAAAGAGGCTCGGAGCCTGTAGTACTGAAATGCTAGCTTGAAGTCACGACCAAGCTTTGCCTCATCTTGCTCCCAGGAGACAAATACCCTATCCGGGTAAAAATCATACAAATGGTCTATCCCTAATTTTGACCAATAGGACTGTAGGTTTCAAGCCCCGAATCCCCCAAACACACAATTCTGGTGTGTACAGTGTCTGTATCTGCAGGAACCTACACAGTCTTCCCCCATGCGAAGTGTGTGCACGATAAAGGGTCAAACCGACACTGGTCATTAGCCTTCCCGGTAACAAGGACACCCTGTAGAGAGTAGGGATGAATCAACCTCGTCTCTGTTCGAACATGTGGAAAGGGCTGCGAGTCAGGCATCCAGAATGATGCAAACAAGACCGGAGCCACCAGGTAGTATAGTTCCATGTCAGGAGCATTTAATCCCCCTCGGTCATGTGGATTAGTCAGAGTTTGCCCTGTGGTTTCAGGTGCCAAGCAAGCTTTATCAACCATGATCTAAGTTCTTTGAAAAAATGAACCCCAGACCACACTGGGATATTTTTTTTTAAAAAAAAAACATCATTTAGGAAGTATTACCATTTTTATGACAGCAATACGACCTACCAGGGAGAGTTGAAGAACAATCCAGCGCTTAAGTTGCTCAGCATATGCCAGGTGATCGTCTTTCAACAACGTAGCCTGACGTCTACCGACTTTAACACCCAAATATTGAACCAACGACGTTTCCCACCGAAAAGATCCCACCCCTTGTGGCGTACGAGTACCATCTGTGAAGGGGAACAAAATAGAATCCCCCGTTGCAAGACACTTTAAAGAGCAACACCACACAATTTCCCAATTGAAATTTGTAATTTTGAAGATAATTACAAGACCAGCCAGAGGAGGTAATCTAGAACAAATATTAACACGCAGAGAAATTTTCTGGGTCCACAAGTTAGATGCCTTGGAACCTAGAGGAATAAATGAAGAATACTGTCTGAATGCATTTCTATGAAGTGAACTACCATTAGCACACATGGACCAAGTAGGTGAAATAAAGTGACATTTACCACTCACAAAAATGGATACTGGGGTTGTAAGCTGTATCCCCAGAGAAGGGAGAGTAGGAGAACCAAATTGAATGTACTAACAATATGAATGTAAATTACGTTGTGATTTGATGGAAAGATGATCTAAATTCATTACATTTTACATAACTCCAATATACCACAGATACACGACCTTAGACTATCCAACAGAAATACTCTTTCTGATTTATTCTAGATCATAAGGGAGATAGAAAGTAGTCAGATGGAACATCATTAATAAAATACGGAGACACTGGGCCTATGTTAAAACTACGAGAGAGGGAATCTAGCTCAAAGTACATAACGATGAGAACTATGACCAGTGGTCTCGATGAGTAAATTGAACTCTTCGACCAACATACGAGCATTACATACGTAATTTTGCCATACATAATGCCAGAACCGTACATATACAGAAAGTGCATTTGAAACTACGACTCCCACAATTCATAGTTGTCATGTGACTAAATCACATGTAATTATATGGTGAAGTAGCTAAGACGGGTTGACCAGGAGTAAGCAGGACCTTACATATGCAGAAAGTGCAATTGAAACTACGACTCCCACAATTCATAGTTGTCATGTGACTAGATCACATGATAATATATGGCCAAGTTGCTAGGAAACGGGTTGACTAGGAGTAAGCAGGAAGGAGGAGAAACAGGCTCGCAGACAGCAGAGTACATAACTCAGGTACAGCACAGAGCTTTTTCTACTTGGGGAAATATCTCAAATAATTAACACGCTGAGCACAGCGTTAACTCAATCAGTCAACACGCTGAGCATAGCGTTAATACATAGTATCTCCCAATAGGTAAACACGCTGACAGTGACCCTGCGATACGATAGGAAGCAAGAAAGAGGATAGAGACGCCTGCGGCTGAAAACAGTCACCATTACAGGTAAAAATATGATGTAAAGTCACATTAACCTAAAATTGACTTATTTAAGAAAATGGAAATGCAATACATCGCGCTAATTCGATTATCGATACAAGGAAGAAACTTGAACTGACCATGGCACACTTCCATAAATTCTGAATGTGACCCCATGTCAAGTATAAACCGGTGAGTTTCATAGATAACATTACCAATATTGTCTGGCCAGTGCAAGAAACATGTATAATTATATTGTGAATACTTACCTTTTAGGCCACCCACTTCCAAGACTCCCTCCATACTGAATATTCGATTTGAAATTTGGAACAGGCTTGCACTTCAAATTGGTGAATAGATGAACCCACAGGTACAGTTGTGCACTATTCAGAGTTACAGACAATTATCTATTGCTTCATCAAATTGTTAATACACACATTATACTATTTACAGATGACTACTAACGAATTGGGAATCATGAAAAGATGACGTTTCCATAATCTCACAACGGAATAGTTGTTACAGAAAAATCCTGAGGATACATTTATCAAAAAGGATATATTGTATTTACTCCACATTGAAGAATTGTTTTGACTTTACAAAGAAGAACTGTTGAAACTATTGATTACTGTATTAGTTAGAAATAAGTTGCTGCTCCTGAAGAAGAGAGGCAAATCTCTCGAAACGTGTTGAGCTCATTAGTAATTACTTGTTTTAAAATTTGTTTTAATTTTTTTAAATTTTGTTGAATTGTTTTGAATCTGTTCTGCTTTTGACTATTTGTTAAATTGCAATTGAGTTATTGAGTGAATAGAACTCAAAGAAACGACAATATTATTTTGTGTAATACTGAGAAATACTATTAGTAAAATAATTTGAACTTTAAATTGTGAAAATTTGTTGATTGAACTTTACATTCAGTGTTTGTCTACTCTGACTGCTGCCAAATAACTTTTGAAATACTGAGACAACTAATATTTGAAACCACTAAAAATACTAAGACTTGTTTCGAAAGTGTTCTTTCCACTATTGAATGGTGTGCAGGGGACGGGAGTTCCTATTACTGATAGGAACTTCATTTTTTTCATATTGTTGTTGACTTATTGATACCAGAGTCAGTTTTCTTTCTCTCCGGCACCCAGAAAAAACTGATTAATAGAAAAGGGTCAGTGAATCAGAAAAACAAGGAATACTGGAAGTACTTTGTACAGAACATACATAAGATAGGGTGTGCTTTCCCTGCTTTTTTCTTTGTTAAGGGGAACAAAATAGACCTGGTCCATTTCACCCGAAGGCCAGAAGCTTTGCCAAAACGTTCTCCCGGGTAAGTGGGGCTAGATTAGATTCAGGATCTTTGATGTGCAACACAATGTCATCAGCATATAGTGAAATTAACTCCCTTAGCCACCCAACGCGAGACCACGTTGCAGATGAAGTGTCCTCAAGCGGACCACCAGAGGTTCCATGACCACCCCATACAGCAGCAGTGATAACAGGAAGCCATGCCGCATGCCACGTCCCAAAGAAACCGAGGCACAGTATCTTCCAAATAAACCTATCCATGCCGACGGTGCATAGCAGTTTTACACAATTCAAAAAATACTGGGGAATCTCCACTTTCTCCAAGATCAAAAAAAGATATTCCCACCATACTGAATCAAATGCCTTCCTCATATCCAACAGTGCACCTAATGCCTGAACTTTAGGGTCAATTTGTTCCAGTATTGCAAAAATCCGCCTTAGATTAAGGAACATGGAGTGACCCGGAACAAAGCCAGACCGATCCAAATGTACATTCGAGGACAATTAAGGAAGTAATCTATCAGCCAGAATTTTAAAGAAAGCTTTGGTGTCAAGATTAATCAGGGAGATTGACCTAAAGGAAGTGCAATCTGAAGGATCTTTGCCGGTTTTAGAATCAATGCAATATCTTCCTGCATCATGGGGGCCAAACACCCAGAACTCACTACTCTTGCCATACTTTCACCAGGTGCCCTGGAACACATGATCCAAACTCTTAAAAGAACCATGGTGATGCCATCTGAGCCCAGGGCCTTAGACGATGGGAGGTCCTTGATCGCCACAAGGATGTCATCAGTGGTGATGGGAGTACCTAGTGCAGGGGTCTGCAACCTGTGGCGCCCCACATGTTTTAAACTACAACTCCCATGAGCCTGCACCACTGGCTTGGCTATCTAGGGCTGATGGGATTTGTAGTCCCAAACATCGGGAAAGCCAAAGGTTGCAGACCCCTGATCGAGTGCATCTTTGGCTGTGCTGTCAAGAGTTGCTAAAGGGTCTAGCATATAATCTCTCATAGCATTTTTGGAACACTCCCAATATTAAGTTTCCGACTGTAGGGACCCATCCTCTGCTTTAATCATTACAGCGTCCAGCATGGTATTACCCAAATTGTTCGTTTACAATTGTTCGAATGAACAATTGACCGAATTTAAAGGGTCACAATTGACCTTTTCACAATTGACCGAATATATATATCGGTTTGGTTATATATATATATATATATATATATATATATATATATATATATATATATATATATATATATATATATATGGGTTTTGGGGTGTTTGGCGTTGGGTGGGGGGGTTCCCCCCACATATATGGTACAATTGACCTTCACAATTTGGTCAATTGTGAAAAGGTCAATTGTCATTCGAGCAGTTGTAAAACGAACAATTCGTATTCAACTGTCCAGCATAACTCTTTCACGCAGCAAGTTAGCCAAATGCCTGGCCGTCGTACCCTCTTCTTCATATTTATATGCCATCTGAGGGGCAACCAGATATCTCACCTCTGTCAGTCTCGACCCTGAAGCGGTCTAATGCTGTTTTTATAGCAGCTAAATTAGTCTCCAGAGAGTGCTCAGCACCTTGTTGTAAGTGCTTCAATTCTGCCTCCAACGCCTGTAATTGCCTACGGAGTGTCTTGAGGACACTGTTTTCCAAGGCAATGCAACATCCATGTAGGTAAACCTTGAACGACTCCCATACAGTCCCCATCAAAGACACAGATATCACGTTGGTTGCAAAGAACGAGTTGGTAATGTCCAAAATGTCACCCACGAATATCACATCTAGTTGTTGGGGAGAATTCTCAGAAATGTGCTAATTCCCTTATACCTTAAAGAACCCCAGCTCTTTTGCTGGACTTTAGTCCTTTTAATTTCTAACCTGGAGAGAGCGAGACCTTTTTCATACTCTCACATCTATTTTTTCTGTGATTTGGACTCTGTTTCTTTTGACTTTGGAGACTGACCAACTCCGGAGGCATCATCTTTGCACTGTGACACACAGCACCTTCAGTGCAGTGGCACATTGAAGTGTTAGATTTCCCAAAGGTTTAAATACTTTCTCTTGGTGAAACTACTGTTTCCAAGAGCAGTGAAGTGAAATTGACTTTACTTACATTGTGTAACTCTTTAGTCCCAGCACACACTATTTTACTATAAGGAGCTGGAGGGGTTACTTAGTATCCCCTTTGTCTAGTTTCTCATGTAACATTTTTATGTTACCCTTTCTAAAATTAATGGCTGGTGGCAGTGGTTTACCTTTTACTACCATTGTGTGTTTTTACTGTGGGCTGCGTTTGCAGCCGCAGTAAGGCACCCATGGGTGCCCAATTTGTCAAAATGGCCCGGTCTTCTTATTTTGCCATTTCTTGTTAGAAAGGTCCTTCTCGAAGATTTACTCTGTGCGCCAAACCAGGTTTGGTCCCTTTGTTTGTTTTGTCTTTGGCGGGATACAGGAGTGAAGCCGGCCTCTGGCTCCAGTATGTCTGGCAGGAGCAGTAAGTGAGGGAGGTGCCTGAAACTCCCAGTGCTCAATCCCCTAGGTTACAGGAATGCACCCAAAGGCGATTGGCCGGCTGGCTGTTCTTGGAGGACAGCCACCCTGCTGTGCGATTGACAGCTAGGCTGGAATGAATGGGAGAAACCTGCATAAAAGGCAAGGCTTTTTGGCTTGGAAGGCAGTCGACGACTGGACGAAGGAATCCGAAGAACTTGGAAGCAACGCCTGCTGCAACTCCTGGACCGTTGGTTTGCCAGTGAAGCCCTGCTGCTGTGCTGAAGCTCCAAATTCGCAAGGACGACTTCTCCCCTTGGGTTGGTGGAACCAATCAACCCCAAAGTGAACTCGTATGGACATCCTCTCGAAGCTGGATGTACTTCCACTGCTGCTGGAACCGAAATGCCAGGGAGAGGAACACCAGATCGAGTGCGTTGCTTTTAAGTCGTACTTGAGCACCAGGCAGATCCTACGGACTTCCCTGAAGCAGGACTGACCAAGCCTGAGCCACCTCAGCAGAGTGCTGGACCCCAGATGCGATGAAAGTCTGAAGTGGTATCCGAAAATCATGGTTTTGCTATAGACAAGAGGAGCTGAAAACGCAAAGTGCCGCTGAATTGAAGTTTGCCCTTTGCTGCCGCCGACCTTCCCATTGTGTTGCAGGAGTCCCCAGACGTCCTCCCTCCTGTCCCCACGACTGAGGCCCAGGAACAGTGGGATCTGCAGAGCCACACAGGAACAGAAGCCAGCTGAAGCCATTTCTTCTAACCAAGGGTACTGCAAACCTAAGAGGACTTACCTCTTGTTGTGTAGCCTTACTTGTTCTCAGTTGAGACTTGTCTTGGTTGCCATTGCAGAGTTGCTTGCAGCTTTGCCCCTCACAAGCCGCCCAGCTTGTGGCCCTTCAAGTGAATCTTATTTCTACAAACTTTTCTAAAAATCCCTGAGACTTCTACCTCCAACCTCGTGCTTTAGCCTTTCCCCCAGGAAAGGGTTAATTTACTTTCCATTGGAGGGTTTTAAAAGTACTTACCAGTTCATGAATTATTTCTTAACTTGTTTTTATTCAATATCTAATCCTTTACACTAAACTCAGTATTGATCTAAATGTACCAGTGATAAATAAACGTCCACAGTGTCCTAGCTATTTAAGTAACCTGAGGGTGTAGGAAGTGTCTGTGTGCCATCCCCAATGGGTATCATCTGATTTAGAGAAACAGAGTGCGTTTTTGAAGTATATTTTAATTGTTACATGTTTTGCTCCCTTCTGAAGGCTTATATAACTGACTGTTAAATAAATTAATAATTGTTTAATCAAGAAACCTTGAGCGCAAGTGTTTATTTGAATAACTATCACTCTGAAACTCTGTGTTACAACCCTACTGCTCACATTGACCCCTCTTGAGATAAGCCTGGCTGCTCAGCCACACTACCAACCTGTGCAGTACAGACTTATACCAAAGGTTGGGTTCCTATTGCCAGGAGGTCAAGGTTGCTGTAGTCTTCCAAAGGATACTGCACACAATCTTGCCTAACACTGGTAATGCCTGCACTTTGAAACACCAATGAGGTCTATTAATCACCAGACTCTCCAACCCGAATTCCCATACTGCCGGGGAATGATCAGATAGTGTTCTAGGGAGGAGGCATTCCCTTGTAGCATGCACTAGGTCAGGCCCTACTAAAATGTAATCGATACAAGACATCATATCATGGGCCGAAGAATAGAATTAGCAATCTCTGGTCTCCGGGGTTGGAATGTACTCCAACGATCCACAAGACCTAAATCAACCATGCACCCCTTATCTCAGAGTGGGGTAGTGGGCGTGTGCCAGTCACAGATCTATCTAAGTCGACGTCTGTGCTATTGAAGTCCCCAACGATCACCAGACTAGTATGGGAGTATGTAATGCACTTGTCTAATATGGTCTTGTAAAAGGGGGGATTGCCTACATTTGGGCTGTAGATATTAACAAATGTTATCTCTTTACCGGCTAGTACCCGAGAGACTAGAAAATGGCGGCCCTCCAAGTCTGTTAATGCTGAGGTACTCCGAGTCCTAGGGACTTCTGTAGAAGAATAATGATACCCCTTGAATATGAGAAAAGGGTATAGAACCTAGTACCACCCCAAGATCTTGCTACCGCCTCATTGCCCCCCCCTATCAAGTGTGTCTCCTGGGGTACTAATATCTTAGCACCATGGCACTCATTGTGTATACTGATCATGCACATATTAGCATGGTTGTTAAAACCTCTCACATTCCAACTAAGAAGTGTACAAGTGTCAGGTAACCGTCCCTCGGAGTCCATCATTGCAAAAAGAATAGATCCATTTCAGAGTCATTTCTTTACTGCCACATGCCCCAATACTTCCAAACAATGGCCACCACAATGCAAACCATTTTTTACATATAATAAACACCCACCCGACGGTCCACCACCACCAAACCCCAATTTGCAGTGACATCCCCAACATTAATTGTGGAACCCCAAGAACTTAACAAAAATGGGTAACAACCCAGAGACGCCAAGAGCAGCACCCAGCTACTCCCACGATTGGTGGGGGCGGGTGGTGTGGGGGTTCGGGAGGAGCCCTCACCCAAACACAACATATAACTATGCCAGGATGGACCAAAGTTACATTCTTGAATCTATAAATCAATCCTCTGGTACCCTTGTACAATACGACGCAAACATTCAACAGATATACGTTGAATTGATTGATTAGAATCAACAAAACAGTCCAGAAGACAAAGACAAAAGCTATATACTAGACACAAATGCACACTGGCCAATAGCGCGATATATTTTCGGTCTCATCTTTTAGGCAAGGGCTCCAGGAAAGAGGACTTCTGCCTGGTGAGTAAAAAAGTGGTCTATTAATGTGAACAAAATTGAATTGTTGTACACTAGGAAATATTGCGCTCACCCAAATAATTATTTCAGATGTTTAATAAAAACAAAAATTGACCTTATCAAACAAAGCTGAATATTTTACTTATTAATCAAAAGAATTGCTGTACCAAAAGAAGTTCAATCTCCACTTCTACTGATCTGTATGATTCACAATCTTAAGATACATATGACTAGATATTATGTTTATGTTTATTTATTTGTATAGCGCTCCAAACCCAGAGGCAGAAGGGCGCTTAAAGAAGATGGTTACATAGTGAAATATATACAGTTTCAATATACAGCAATTTACAGAGTTCACAAGCACAGTTGAGCAGACGGAGGTGTATATACATCTCTGGGGAGTATGTGCTATTCTTTATTCAAGAGCCAGCCGATGACATGTTTCCTGAAGACTTGGAAGGACTCAATAGTTTTAATGTTGAGTGGTAAGGTGTTCCAGAGTTGGGAGGCAAGGACTGTGAAGCTGGCACCTCCCGCTCATTTTAAGGAGAATCTAGGCACTGTCAGGCATAAAGTATTAGAGGATCTAGTGGTTCTCGTGGCGGGTTTCATGGTAAATTTAGTAGTGAGATATGGTGGGGCTAGATGGATTAATGCCTTGTATGTGAGGCAGATGGTTTTCAGATACATTTTTTTTGACGTATGGCAAGCCATTTGCACGATTTCCTAACAGTGGAGATGTGCTCTCGCTTGGGGATGTTGAGTGTTGCACGTAGTGCGTCGTTTTGAAGTACCTGTAATTTGTTAATGCAAAACAGAGGGGGGTCTGGGAAACTCTCTACCAGCACAAACACAGCCCATTGACTTGTTCTTGGGTGGATGGCCCCTGGGAGAGTCTCAACCAAGTCTTTAGCTCACTGTTCTTTTCACAGAAAAGAAATTTCCCCACATATCAGTCTTTGTCCTGCCCAGGGGCAGTCCAGAACTATGCGGGTCTTCTGAGCTAAATCTTGAAACTGGAGCTCTTCCTGGTGGGCTGGCAATAGTCAGAATGTGGTCTCAATGTCCACTTTCACCAATAGCGTTCATATGGTCGAGTGCCTGTTAAAATGATGTGTACCACACTGAGCATTGGTCTGGGTCTAGCCCGCTATTGACAGACACTCCCTTAGTTAAAGATGGTGAATTAATCGGAACTGTCCTTCTTTCTTTGGCACCACCCCTTGGAGGGAAACTACGAATTCTTCAAATGGGGCAAAATCGAAAGGCCCATCCATCCTCCCTAGCTTCATCTCCTTTTACATTTTTTCCTCCACTATATGTCTGGTTTGGTGGCTGCTTACTCCAGGTGTTTTGGGATCACCCCGCTGAGAACATTGTGGCTCGGTATCTTGAACTCCTCTGAAAAACCCCTTAAAAGTGTCTCAGCTGCTACTGTCATGATATATGATCAGCAGTGGCTGCAATGTCTCGAGCTTGATCGGGGTTGGGACTGTTTCCCACAACCTAGGTCCCCTCCTTCTGCTTTGATTACCCCGCTGCTTGGAGACCTGTTGCTGCTCCTTGTTTCCACACCGTGCGGGCATGTGGTCACTGCCCCATTTGCTGCACACGTACCTGAACTTGCAGTTTGTTCCCCAAGTGCAGCCCCCCCCTTATCAAATTTCCAGCAGGTGGTTTTCTCTGACCCGAAACCCCTAGACCATGCACCACCGCGCCTCGAAAGGGCTGCCTCCCACTTTTGCTATACTGATAACTCTTGCCCCTCCAACTCGAGTACTGCCTTCTGAATGACTGCTGCTCCACCTCTGCATTGTTCTTGTCCCCATTGCTGGATATCATCTTGTGAATGTATGCCGACACATCATCCCAGTTCATGCTGGTTAAACATCTGCATTTTTAGCCTGAAACCCTCAATGTACTTGAGCCACGCATCACCCACATACTATTCATGTGCCTCGTCGAAGCGCTGCTCATATGTTATCAACGTATAAGCGTCCTCCAGGGACCTCAACCATTATGGATGTGTACCTCCTGAAGGTACACAGCCAGATCATAATGATCCTCTCCTTCCTTACTCTTTCCTGCCTTCCTTCCCATCATCATCCTTCTTGGCCTCTTTCACTATGTCCAACCAAGTCTGCTCCAGCGCTAGCAATGTGTACATATAAATAAACACTGTATTCCATATCTTCTTTTACTTCCAAGGGTACGTGCCATACTAGGTCTGCTGCCCTCATGGCCATGGGTGGGTACCCTGGGTCCCTTCTAACCCCTACTGCCGAAGCCAGTGCGTCTGCTCTCCCTTCTCGAGACCCCAGGCTTCTACAGGGAAACCCGCTGCTAGAGGACCGGCCCCATCCTTTTTCCCTTGGAGACCCCCCGATAGAGCACTGAGTAAGTCCTTTTTTCCTTGTTCTCAACTACAAAGTACAGGAGCTGCGGTCCTTTCTTGCGGCATCTGGCTCCGTAACCTCTGTCTTCCACCTGTGCACCCGTCCCCACAGTCGCTACATAATTTCCCACTTTAGCGACCCTACTCTCTTCTGCCAGCTCTAAGTTAGCGTTGCCTTCTGGTCTAGAAGGGTTTGAGAAGATTTGCAAACTGGTCCCGTTTATGTTAAAGGTATTTATATAGTGCACTGTCACCAACAGAATTGGATCCGCAGGCGCTCAGGCGGATCTGTAACAAGAGGGCAGGCGGGTCAAGTTAGTCGAGTGAAGAGGGAGCAGGAGAGTGAGAGTGAGAGAAGTGGTGTGCTGTTGGCGGCTTCAGTTCGGTTTTCACCGTGCGCTGAGCTTTGGTTTAAGTATTGGATCGGAGCAAGACCTTGTGTGCTGTTAATGCAGTTTGTGTGTTTGTTGTTGTTGCAGTCTGGTGAAGTGTGTGCGGGATGCTTGGCAAGAAATGGTTGTATTCGTTATGCAGAGATTTGAAGTTGGGTTAGTGGGTTGTATGCACTGGTTCTAGAGAATCTTGTTCTATTTAAATAGCATTCCTGTGGGTACGCTTAGTAGCTGGTTACATTTCTTGGCCCTCTGTTAGGTTAGATGGCACAGGGCGTTCCCTGTTGTGTTGTATGGGCCTTAGGTTGGTGGGGCCGGTAATGTCTATTCCCCCCCCCCCTCTGGTGTTGGTGCTGTGGATTGGCCGCCTGCTATTCCCTGGCTGTCTAGGTTGACGGTGATCTGCTGGGTTTGGGTGTGATTCGGGGCCAGAGTATTATTGATGAATCATCCTTGACCTTTCCGTCTTGGTCGAACTATGTATTCGGTCATTAGTGTCGTCCTGTTATGGCTGGCTCTCAGTTTGTAGTTTGGTACGTCGTAGAATGTCTTCATTAGATTCTGGTTGTAGTTGATAGATTGTTGCGGTCCGGGATTGGTGTCTTCACTCATCATTGTCACCAGGTATGTTATGTTAACTTATAGAGCGCACGGTCGCTGAGGCAGCATGGCGCTAAAGGGGAAGCCAAACATGAAACACCACTATAAAGACAAGAAGCAGACAGCTCAGAAAAAATATGCTTTTAACGCTTTACGAAAAGCAAGATGATTTGACAGCAGCTTCACATGACAGGAGAGAAAGTTCCACAATTGAGCTGCTGCAATCGAGAAGGCGCGACCGCCCACATGAGTCCATCGAAAAGAGGGCACACGCAGCATGCCTGCTGCCGCTGACCGCAGAGAGCGGTTAGGAACATAATGCTCGAATTCAGCACTCAGGTACTCTGCACCCTGATCATGTAAGGCACTGTTTACAATGCATAGTTCCTTAAATTGAATGCATTGGAAGCCAGTGCAGGGAACGCAAGACAGGCGATATGTGGGATCCATACGGGGCCACCCTGGCAGACAGATTCTGGAGACGTTGTAAAAGGGCTACCAGCCCTCTGGGCTGCGCTAAGTACAGGGAGTTGCAGTAATCTAGCCTACTCAGAATCATAGCCGCCACCACCGGGGGGCGTAACCTTGTTGGGATTAGGTGGAGCACCTTAAGTAGGATTTGCAGTTGAAAATGCCACATCTGGCACACCACAGAGACCTGTGCCACCATGGACAGATCATCAGACATGATAACTCCCAGATCTTTTACCTTGGTCGTAGGTACTGGAAGCAAACCCGGTACTGGCAGAAAACCTTGACTTTCTCGCCATTACCGAGTCATGGTTGCACGAAGCGGCAGGACCAATTGCTCTCATTAGCAGTCCCTGACGACTACACAATACTTAGACAGGACAGAGATAAGGCACGAGGCGGAGGCATTGCCATTATGTCCAAATCCAGCCTCTCTATGAGACTCGCTCCCTCCCAAGTTACCCAATCCTGTGTAGTCCTCACAGCTAAACTTCCATTAGTCAACTCGCAGACCCTTACTATTCACCTTATCTATATACCCCCGGCCCCATCAGGACCTTTGAGGAAGGCATCTATACAATACTCTCCAATTATCTTAAAACCACCTCACAATTACTACTTTTAGGTGACTTAAGCTTGGTTTTCAATATATCACATCCACTGCCAACATCCTGTCTGAACTTGGCCTAACCCAAAAAATCAGCGTACCTACTCATAACAAAGGGAGAACACTTGACTGGGTGGCCGATTACAACTGCACTGCCAACATCACCTCCATCTCCCCCCAACTCTGGACAGACCACTTCCTCCTGTCTTTTGCACTTACGACTACTAGACCACTGCACCCCCCATTGCCCCCACTTGCCCCACCTTGCCTAATGAGGAACAAAAAAAATATTACAGTGGACAAACTTATCCCGGCTATTCTCCCTACCCTCAACTCGCTTGCAGACAATTTAGATCCAGGAACGCTTGGTAAGGAGTACAAAAAAAATCATGCTAACCTCGCTTGATATTATTGCCCTAGTCAAACTTAGACCAAGCAAGCCCAAATCCCACCTGAACAAGTGGTTCACCCCACAGCTAAAGAATCTATGACAAATAAAAAGGAACTGCGAAACCTCCTGGAGATTTCTCCCTTCAGAAGCTAACAGAATCAAATTAACGGAATTCTCATCCCAATACAAAAAGGAAATTTGCCTGGCCAAACATAATTCTTACAAACAACGTATCTCTCACGCTAACTCTAGCATGAAGGAATTGTTCACAATACTAAAGGAATTAGAGTCTCCTATCCCCACACCTGACATTTGTACCAAAGACAAAATCTGGTGCTCAGACATCCAACAGGCACCCTCCAATAAAATAACCACCCTCCAAAAAAAATAGCCATAACAAAGCATCCCTAAACTAAACTCTCTCTCTATCACTGTCACTGTCTAATAACACTACTCTTGACCTCCCCCCTAAGGAAACGATATCCGACTCCTCCCCTGCCCGTTTCAACTTCACTAAAACCTCCATTCTTGAGGTAGAAAAAGTTATTCTTTCACTCAAGCCTTCTAATTGCCAAGGCGACCTCTGCCCAGCCCAGTTCATAAATGATGCTGCAAGACAACTTGCCGCTTTTATCTCCAAGCTTATCAATGCCTCACTTGCATCCGGCACCAACCTCAAACAATCATGGGTGCTCCCAGTGCTAAAAAAGCAAACCCTCGACCCACTTATACCAACCAACTACTGTCCCATTAGGACAGTACCCTTTCTGTTAAAAAATACTTGACAAGGTTGCTTACCTTCAAATCCAAAAATATCTGGAACTTCACCAACTCTTAGGTGCTCGACAATCAGGCTTCCACCCCCAACACGGAACGGAGACTGCCCTTATTGACCTGAAGACCTCAGTCGATGAGTTAAGAGACAAGGGGAAAACAGCCCTCCTTCTCCTGCTTGACCTCTTGGCTGCATTTGACCTCGTGGACCACAACGTCTTATGCAGCCACCTAGACTCATCCGCCCACTTCTCCAAAGAGGCCATAGTCTGGATCAAGTCTTTAAGTGACAGGACCATGAGGGTCTTCTCCCCTCAGCAGGGGCAGACCCCATCCCTATCACTTGCGGGGTGCCCCAGGGTTCCTGTGTCTCCCCTACATTGTACAATATATTCACTAAGCCCCTTTTCGATGATCTGGACCATCTTGGTATCACCTACACTAATTATGCTGATGATACTCAGATTCTCCTCCCACTTTCTGGGGATTACGTTAAGGATTTGGCCTTGGTGAATAGAGTGTACCTCATCATCCAGGCATGGATGGTGACCCACGATCTATGCCTGAATGATGACAAAACTGAGCTCATCATCTTGGGTACCCCCATTAATCTCAAACTAGGCCAGGATTACTCATCCTTCATAATCGATGATAACCTCATTAAAGTGGCCAAGGAGGTAAAGGCCCATGGGTTCTACCTCGAATCCATTCTCTCCTTTACCAAACAAGTGAACTCCATGGCCTGTGCCACCGCCTACCCTTGTAAGTTTATTAGAACCGGCAAACCCTTTCTCTCTGACGACAGCTGCATTATCCTGGCCAGAGCCCTCATCCTCTCTAGGCTAGACTATTGTAACACCCTCTACGTTGGTGCCAATAAATCGACTATCCAGAGGATCCAAATCCTCCAAAATAATGCCCTCAGAGCGGCCCTCGGTGTGGCTAGAAGAATCCATATATCTGAGATTAGGCGCCAAAGCAATTGGCTCTCGACCTATAACACAATCCAGCTAAAAACTGAATCCCTTATCTACAAAGCACTGAATAACGCTGCCCCCAGCTATCTCACGGATAGATACTGCAGAAGAACATCCAACAGACCCATGAGACTAGTTAACACCAACTGCCTCACCATCCCCAGATTTAAGTTTAAGGTTGGTGGCTGTAGCTGCCCCGTCAAAGCGGCCCAGTTCTGGAACTCCCTGCCTCCTTCAATTAGAGAAGATCAATCCTACCTGAACTTTAGACTTAACTACATCAACTGGCTCAAGTCTACTGATCTGGCTCAAGTCTACCGATCATTAAGTCCTGCTCGCCCCCCTCCTGCTATACCGACCAGCCAATTTACCCACGGCTAACTCACAGCCTGCTGGTTTTCGATTGCTCTTCAGTGCTTTCATTGATTTTACTTATTTACTGTACCTGTATATGTTCTTCAGTGTACTTATTGACTTATACATGTACTATCTCTGCTCATCATGTTTAACTTCTTGTAATCTAACCCTTGCATATCCTTGTAACTTCTGCACCCTGATACCTCCAGGTCTGGTGCGCAATACAAATGAATAAATAAACAAACAAACCCAAGGAGGACGGCCAGAAAGAGGAAATCTAGAGTGAGGGATCAGGATAGGAGCCTACCACCAGCACCTGTTCTATCCCCATTCAGTTTAAACCAGTTGTGTCCCATCTACTCCCCCACCGCAGTCAGGCACTTATGCAGACCCAACGACACCTGAGACTGATTAAGATCGAGGCGACTCAGTAATTCGGTATTGTCAGCATATGACTAGCACCCGACGCCGAAGGGGAGAATGAGATGAAGCAACAGAATTGATATCGATGTTGAAAAGAATGGGGGACAGAGCAGACCCCTGGGGAACACCACAACTAAGGTGACAGGAATGGTACGTGAATGGTGGTAGAGAAAGAATTTTGGATCTATCGGCAAAAAAAGAAAAAAAAAAAAAGAGCCGAACCAGGCCAGTATCTCCCCCGAAACCCCAATATGAGCGAGGCGGGCGAGCAGAGTAGCATGGTCCACGGAGTCGAACACCGCTGGAAGATCTAAAAGAATCAGGGCACCGACACCTCTCTCATCCACCAGCCTGGCCATATCATCCCGTACCGAGACAAGAACACTCTCCGTGCCCCTGCCAGGGCAGAACCCAGACTGGGCCGGGTCCAGCATCCCGGAGGATTCCAGAAAAGAAGACAGAATAGGAGAAACCAGTGATTCCAAGAGGTTCATCCAAAAGGGAAGAAGAGAGATAGGGCGATATCTATGAGATATGTGTGTGCCCCTGTGGGCGTTCTTCTAGTTATGCTGTTAAAAGCAAGAATTTGAGCAGTTTCCTGAATAGTAGGTGGTTTCTTGTGTTGCTTATATTTTTCGGTAAGTCGTTCCACATTTTTGGTGTGAGGTGAGAGAAAGAGGATCCTCCGAGTTCTCTTATTGTAGGGTTTTGGTTCCAGGCGAATGTCTTTGCTTGATCCGAGCGTTCTTGTTTGGTGATGTAGGTGTAATTTGTCTCTCAGGAAATCTGCGCCTTGGTTCTGGATTGCTCTGTGCATGATGCACATTGATTTGAATTCGATTTGTTGTTTTATTGGTAGCCAATGTAGTGTTTTTACCACATGTGTGATGTGTTCTATTCGGGGAAGTTTGAGGAGCTGTCTGGCTGCTGCATTTTTTATGCGTTCTGTTTTTTTTTAAGAAGTCGTCCACGCATACCCAGGTATAGGCTATTGGCATTATCTACTCGGGACGTGACGAGAGCGATGATGGTTAGTGTTTTGTTGGAAAAAGATAGTAACAGTAGGATCCTTTTTGCCGCTCGCAAATTATTTCTTGAGTATAGCGTTTACTTGTGGCTCGAGGGTACGTTTGTTTTCCATCAGGACTCCCAGGTTTTTTTTACAGTCGACGATGGGGCTGGGGTTGTACCGAGTTCCCTTGGCCAGGGGATGTAGTGGTTGTCTCCTCCATTTTTTGTGAGGATTATTCTGTTTTGCCTGGGTTGAGGTAGTTAGAGTTCATCCAGTTGAATGCATCACAAAGGCAGCTCTGTAACGCTCACCTGACTCCCACGGAGGCGCTGGCCTGGTTCGCGCTGCTGTGACCTCTTCTAAGATGATGCGCAGGGTTCGGAAGACGGACTGGACCGGGCCCCCAAATCTGGCTTGTCTGGCTCGCAGAAGTATCCTTCTTAGGGTCTGGAAGGACGAGCTCTCCATCCTGCTTCTGATGCAGGGGCGCGTTGGTATCCAGTTACTTCACTGGATTTTCGGATTGGTGAGAACCAAACTTGCTTGGCTACCGCGTAAGTTGTTTGATAAGAGGTGCCCCTTATGTCCATGCATTAATGTACTAATGCTAGTGTCTTTTTCCCCATAGGGGCCGGGGTACGGAATGCCGGGGAACAGGCACCGACCCGAGATGAGAGGTGAAATCCTTGTAGAAATCAGGTAAGTCTTTAATGAGCGTTTTTTGGTAATGTCTTTTCATTCGCTCATTAACGCTGATGTCTTTTTCCCCTTAGGGGACGGGGTCCGGAAATGCCAGGATGCGGCGCTGAATCAACAGGTAAGTCTTAACATGGAGATTTAGCTTTCCTTATTCCCTTCTCTCTCTCACCTTTTGTTCTGGTCTTTTTCTCCCTAGGCGCTGGGGCGTGACTGCGAATCCGGATGATCGCTGCTGAACATGGAGGCGCCCTGTAAAGGTGAGTGGAATGCGGCGCTGCAGCGATCGACCCGATGAGCTTTTAAATAAAAGTCTTCCTTTTCAGGATTGTCGGCGAGATGTCTCCGGGATGCGGTTTTAGCTGGTAAGGACTTTTCCTTCTTCTGTTCTCTTCTTCTCTTCCTTTGCAGGTGATCCAGGATGCTGGCAGGCGTGGCAGAAGTCAGGATGCAGGAGCAGACACGGTGAACGTCCAGCTGCTAGATGCAGAACAACGCGAAGCACGTGTGGCTGTTCGGGTGGGGTTTAAATAGCCTTGGAAGAAGTTCCAGGTATGTATCCTTCCCCGACCACGCCCGGATGGTAAATTAGTCCCACAGGTAAAGTAGTTCCTCTCAGGCCTCAAGGAGGCCGGGATCCTGCAGCATGGTCTGCATCAGGTAAGTGCACCCAAGCACTTCCATAATGAGCCTGGCGCCTATGGCGCCAGGACTGATGTCTTTTATGAGCCTGGCGCCATAGGTGCCAGGACACTGTCCAAAGGGCCCCTATATGGGGTTGCTGGGTCCTTCCTTGGGGACTGGATGTCCGCTTTCGGGGACGCAGGGCTTGAACCGGCTCCCCGGGAGCGGGCATCATGACAGCTCTCAAGTGTTGTGTTTTCTTCTTGAGGGTCTTGCATTTTGAATACTATTTGTGTATCGTCGGCGTAGTTGTAGCAGGTGAGGCCATGTTTATTTATGACTCTGATTAGCAGAAAAAGGTAGATGTTGAATAATAGCGGGGAGAAGGATGATCCTTGTGGTATGCCGAATGTGGATTATCTTGTGTTGGATTTCAAAGGTTTCATCCGTATAGTTTGTTCTGTTTGTTAGGAAGGATTTGATCCGCAGTATGGTGGTGTTTGTTATTCCCAATCCTTTTAGTCTCGTGATGAGGGTGTCGTGGTTAACTGTCAAATGCTGAAAGGTCTAAAAGTATCAAGGCCGTACTGTTGTCTGAGTCTGCGTTTGCTTTTAGGTCATCCCATATTGAGAGGAGAGCTGATTCCGTTCCTCTCGGTGGTCTGAAACCAACTTGTGCCTGGTCTAGTAGGCAGTGCTCTTCTACAAAATCTTGGGTTGTTTTGTACATGTACGTTTAGAGCAATTTAGCTGTATACGGGATGTTGGAGACAGGCCTGTAGTTGGAAAGGTCCTCTATATTTCCAGCTGTGTCTTTGAGTAGTGGTCTGATGTATGCTAATTTGAAGGATTGTGGCACTTTCCCTGTTGAGATTGAAAGGTTGAGGAGATTCCTGTGGTATTCCAGGGGGGTTCCTTGTGTGAGGATGGATTTGTATATGTCTGGTGGGCAAGGATCCTCAGGAGAACCTGTTTTGTTGCTTTGATTTACCAGTTTGACGAAGGTCTCTACTAATATTTCGGGGACGTTTCGTAGTTTGTTCAGGCGTTCCTCGTAAGGGTCGGTCCGTTCCGTAGTCCAATCAAATGGTCCATTTTGTATGGCTCGTTGGAGGGTGGTGATTTTATTTTTGAAGTGGTCTGCTAGGTCATTGCACAGTTTCATCGATGGTATTGGCGTGTTGTTGCAGCCTGGTGGATTTTTTATTTCATTTATGATTTTGAAGAGTTCTTTATTGGTCTTTGGTGCTGTGAGGATTCGGTTGTCGTAATATATCCTTTTTGCTTTTTGTATTTCCATTTTGTAGAAGCGGATATGTTGTTGAAATTTAAATTTATTTCCCATGCCATTTGAGGTCCTCCATTATAATTCTTGTTTTCGGTTCTTTTTTTCATGAATCTGTTAAGGATTTCAATCAGGCACACACCTAGCTCTCGCCTAGCATGTAGTGCGCAATGAGACCCTTATTTATTTGTGTCTATAAATTCAATATTCTGAATGATATACCGCTCATATTACACCCTTCTCAAAATACCCCCCAGGTCACAGTGTACCAGGAATCAGGCTAGTTTGTAAAGGTAAATATTTATTTAGTTAATATTCAAATCGCACATCAATTTTAATATATATATATATAGCAGCAATCACCAAGCAGTGACAATACAAAATAAGTAAAGCAATTGAATTCACTTATATTAATGTAGAACAGAAAACACAGGAAAAAGGACAGTTTTGGTTTGTGAACAGACAGCGTTTAGGTTAATATTTCCCCCCTGCAAAGTTATTTAAGGTACACATGAGCAATCCTACACAGATGTCAGTAATCAGCAGATATTCAGGATTGAAAGACGAGGTCTATAGTTTAAAGGCAATCTTCCCTCCCCAAACAAGAGAGAAAACCATTTTTGGAATTTGACACTTTTAAACTGACAGGTGAAAATGGCTTTGAAAAATAATGCAAAAGGGTGCAAAAATGCTTAAATGGAGAAATTCTTAGGAAAGCATCACTAAACAGGTCCTAACAGACATGAGATACCATATAAACAACAGTACACACTTTAGATCAGGATGAGAGTTGAGAAACACTTTGCATGGGAAAAAGGCACATGTAAACTTTTGAAAACTGCAAATTTGCGGCAAAATGTCACTATGCGATATTTGAGAAAAACGGGTCAAACACACTGTTCTGTGAGGCGGTTTTTGGTAGTGGATGTATCTAAGGGTCTTAGTTATCAGTAAGAGTTGAAATTCCGTTTGTATCTATAAATTGGAAGGAGTTATGGAGGTGTTAGCGAGAGGCTTTTTTGCAAAATAGGCGCGAAAATGAAAACAGAAATTCGGTTTTAAAAATGACAGATTGGTTTGATTACACTATACTAGGAGTATGAAAAAGAGAATGCCACACATGAATCTTCACAGTTACGTGGCCAGAGTAACCCTTCACGTGGTGAATACTCGATTTCTTTCTGGGATCTACTTTAGTTATTCAAAATCACTAATGACTTAGGGTTTGGTAAAACAAATGAGGAAAATCAGGGTAAGAATGGTTTTGACAATACTAGGGTTCTGAAATTAAAGATGGGATGGGTTGAGATGGTATAAGACAATGCAAATATACTATGGGTCACTGTTTTTCCTATTGATACTTACAGTCCCTTGTAATTAAAATTGGACCGTCGTGGTTCTGGTCATGGATCGGGTCAGGTCTACCGGCAGCAGGGCACTTCTGGAGGGATTGGATCAGCGGCGCGGTTCTGGTCAATTTTGGACTGCACCTAAGACTGGATTTTGGATGGGCCCTTCTGGTCACTACACACGGCAGATTGCAGGATGCAAGTTTCAGCGGGCAAGCCTTAATGGTAGCAAGCCAAGCTGAATCAGAATTATTCTTTTAAGTTTTGGGCTGGTTGAATTTGGGCCTAGCTAAAAAGAGTTCAGCAATGCTAAGGCCTGGATTCTGCAAAGAAATCTGGACTCCGCTGCAAGGTGAAGAGTTCTGGACAAGATGAAGAAGTAAGGAACAAAACGCTGCGTGGAAATCTAGATGTGTCCTGGAAGCAGTCTCTTATGTGTGGTGAAGTTCCTATATTTATACTATCAATATGACATCACAAAGTTTATGGTGTGGGCAGAATTTAAAAACACACCCCCATGGCTGTGAGTGGCCACAGGCACTTGCCTTGTTTTGGTTGGCAGTCAGAACAGAGCTGTCATCTTTATGATGGAATTTAGAAACTCCCACATTGATTTTGACCAAAACGTAACTTCTGCACAAATGTACATTTCTAAAATTATGTACCCTAATAAAATTGGACATATACATTTCATATTTGATGGGCTATATTCACATTCAATCCCCATCTCTGTGCAAGCTGTCTCTCCTTCTATGGAATTTTATCAATTTTAACCATAACAGTTTGGATTAATAATTTCTAATTCGGTACATCTCTGGGCATTTATCAGTGGATCATGTACATACAAGCTTAGGCTTGCAAAATTAGTAGTTCTGCTACCATGAGGGTTTTTTTCTTAACTTTGCTTCCTTAAGTGGTACAGGTTTCATCAATGTCTTCAAAGCAAAAGCCTGAAATTAGGTTAACATCTACCAATTTTCAGATTTATCCTTCTTTAGTTTGCACAGTTAAAGAGTTTCAAACCTAACCACAAATCCATATTTAAACACCAAAAATGTCCTTTGAACAGAGTTTTTTTTCCTCTCCTTTCAACAGACAACAGCTGTCAGATCCCTTTGATCAGGGTGGGGTGTAGAGGGAAGCATCCTGCCCCTCCCCAACAGAGCTTTGTTCTTGGCTCAGCCACAAGACGAATGTCTAATGAAGTCTATTGTGCTCCGTATGCGAAAACCTCCAGTAGCTATTAGCCTTCCTGTAGCAAGGGGTTGCCAAACAGAAGTGTCAAACTTTCCCAGGCTGGCCACGGTCCAATCAGAATTAAGCAGTTAACTCCAATACTGGGTTGCTTTAAAATTCACAATAAAGTCTTCTTTAACACATATAAAAAATAAGCACAGTTCATTAGGGATTTGGACATTTAAAAGAATTAAGCCCTTCACAAACATGCTTTAAATAGGCGAAATTTGCACTTGAGAGAAAAAGCACTTTTAAACTGGGTTTGACATCTAATTTTCTTATGCAGCTGTCAGGCAAGGAGGCCTGGATTCCTCGAACTGTACTGGATGATCTGTGGTTTCAGCACACTTTAATTTCAATAGTTCACTTGGAGAATGCCTGAAATCAGCACCAAAACAGCACTTTGAAGGTTGCAATTGATTAAGAGAACTGTATGTTAAAGGCATTTTTGGATTTTAGCCCACTTCTGTGGCCTTTGACATCAACTTTGCCTGTTTGTGGCATGGTGATGCAGCCTTTTTGTGATTTATGCACCATGAGCAGTTTTGCAGATTTGGTGCGCACAGGAGTTGGCACATCCATTTTTGGCAGTTTTCTTTCCCACATTGGCAAAGGGGTGCAGTGTGGTGCATTGGCATGGGTTGAAATATCCCACAGTGCTGAGTAGTGGGGTGAACCATTTTGACGTTGCTCTTTTACATGAAGGGGTGAAAGGTCTTTCTTTGGTGATTTCGTCGATTGTTGATGTGATCCAAATGTGGAGTAGAGCTACTTTTTTGTCTAGGTCAGCTTCTTCCATAATTGTTGCTTGTGGTTTGCTGAGTTCCAGAAGTTCAGATGGGTTGGAGTTTATGGTTCTCCAATTCCTTTTCATGGTGAACGGTAGTTTGTCTTGTCGCTTGTTTGTTGGGATGGTTAGTGTGATTACGAAGGGAATGATGAGGTGGCTGCTCCCGAGTATTTGGATTGGGAGTGCTGTGGTAATTAGTTTTTGTAGATTCATTGCTGCTAGTTCGCTGGTTAGAGATTTTTGTGTGGTTCCGATTTCTTCATCGAACCAGATATTGAAGTGTCTAAGGACGATCAGATGATTGTGCTTGATGGCTATGGTTGGGATTGCTACCGTGAAGGCATCCACGAAGGTTGCATCGTATGTCGGCGGTCTGTATATCATTATGAATTTCAGGTTTGTTTTGGGGTTTACTGATCGGCGTAGGATTAAGGATTCGCATTAATCAATGTTTAATGGATCTTCCACTTTGATAGCCAGGTGTTCCTTGTGGATGATTGCCAGCCCCCCACCCCTTCTTTTGGTTTTTCTGTTTGCTTGGACGAATTTGAAGTAATTAGGCAGGCAGTTGTTGAGGGTGATCTTGTAATTGTCATCTAGCCATTTTTCAGGTATAAATAGGATGTTGATACCCACGTCACATAGGAGGTCGTAGATTTTGGTGCCATGTTTGGACATCGATCTTGCGTTGATTAAATTGCAGTGGATGTTTTGGGTGTGGTTTTGTTGATTAGTTGGTCCTTGTTTTGGTTTATAATTGTTCAGTCGGGGTGTTTCTGTATTGACGTTGATTGGATGAAGATCAGCAAAGGCTGTTTCTTCATTGAGGCTGTCTGCTAGATTGGTTGCTTGGCTGTTCAATCGCAGTGCTTCTCTAGTGATGCCGATTGGTTGAAGATCAGCGAAAACTTCTTCAATGAATCGGTCCATTAGGTTAGTGATTGGGTTGTTGTTTACTAGAGCTTCGCCGTCTTGTGTGGTCTGTTGTTGATATCAATAGTTTATGGTCAAATAACCATCTGCTCAAATATAAAGAGGCAGTCTTTGATATTCTCTCCCAGCAAGGGAGCAGCTCTCTGAAGTGGGTTGTCGATGTGAAAAGTTATTTGGGACAGCTGGGTTTGGGGGAGTATTGGTCCATCCCCTCTGTAATAACATCTACGTCTAAGGAAGTGATCAAGAGTGCAGTGGGGGCTAATGCCCAGCGTGATATCCTGGGGAAATCCAGGGTCTCAGAGCAACTGGACCAATACCTTGCTATCAAGAAACGGGTCAGTTGTGAAGAGTACCTGGATTAGGTCACCTCCGGGTGGGAAAGGGCTGTGTACCTAAAACTCTGCATTGTCGTTTTCCCCACAGCCGCACTCTGGCACCAATTAAACAATGCTGTTCCCGCAACATGTTTTCTCTGCGGTGAGGCGGCCGACACTGTGCAACATTACTTATTCCTCTGCCCAGTGACTAAGCCCTTGAAGCGTTTTTTGAAGCCCTTGTTTTCAAATCACGGCTGCAGGACACTAAGAGAAGCAATGGCTAAGTGCTTGGATTCTGCAGACGTTTTGGCAGTTTCTGCTACCAGCAACTATCTGAGCTGGGCAGGAAAAATTCACATGAGAAAGGCTAAAGGTATTAGCTCAATGTCCTGTTGAAGAGGAATCTACTTGCTATCAAACTGCTTCTATCATGTGATACGATGAATTTGTTCTTGAATGTAAGTTATGTGATAAGTGAATATGATGCATTTTGTTTTTTTTATTGGGTACCACTTTTATGACTGTCGAAATAAAGCTGCTGAAATTAAATGAAAATGCAATCTTCTTCAACATGTATTTCCACTAGCCCCCAACGGCTTCTTAACTTAAAGAGTTAATCTGCTGCCGCTGCTTCGGTGATTCCCACTTGCCATTTGCTTCTACCGCCCTCACAGAAGCCTTCCTTGCTCTTTGAGATCTCTTGGCTGCAGGAGAGTCATGTTCTTCTTCTGGGCTTTTCCTTTTTAAACACAGATTCCAGTCTGTGTGGCGCTTCGTAATACTCCATCACCTCGCTCTCTCTTCTCCTTTGGCTGCGAACAGCCACTCTCCGGTGGAGTGTCTGCGATAAAATCTTCCCCCAATGTTTCTTCCAGCAATACCATGCCTTCTTGCTCCCCCTCATCCCTAGTTGTTGCTTGCGCTATGGGCCAGCCCATGCCTTTGTCTCTTGCAGCTGCTCTGATTCTCCTCAGTAGGTCTGCCATCTTCTCTGTACTTACCATTATCCTCTATTTCACCATTTGCTGAGCCCCTGCAATGCTGTTGTCGCAGAGTGAAGCAGCAGTGTGTGACTCTACTCGCCTTCCCCTGGCAAATGTGTTCCTTCCCACTTGCTGCCGATTTTTCTTTTTTTTCTGTTTTTTGCCAAATGCTGTGCTGTCAAAAAACAGCAATTCAGTCCCACGCGTTCTTGTTTCTCTTCCTTCTCCAGTTTTTAAATTTTTTAATTTTTTTACAGTACTTCCACGCCACTTGATACCCCCCCAGCACTAGCGCTCCTCACTGCTAACTGCCGCTTTTACTTTGTCCTTTATGCAAGGTGCAGTGCTGCAACAACCACAACAATTCACTTTCTTGGCTCCTATTGTGCTCCCAAGTACTGCGAAGAGGAAGATGCCTCCTCCGATAGGCTCTTGTCAGTCACCATGCTTTTCTTCCCTAAAAATGGGCACCACACAGGCACTATGCTCTAGGGTTCTTTTTTCTAATTAGTGGTCTATTGCTAGTTCTCGGCCAGAGGCTGTGGATTTCTCTTGCTGCCTTCCCCTAAAATGGCCACCAGGTTGCCCCTCATGCTCGTGTGTCCTTTTTTCTTAATGATGTCCCCCTGTTCAGGCATCCGTTGCTTAACAGGGCATTAGGGCCAAACCCGCTTCCTCCTGCTCATCCGAACAGTCACAGGAAAGCGGGGTGCCGCAGTCACTCACTGGATCCTCTGCATCTTCCAGGGATGATGCGACCGCTACCCCACCAGGACCATGCACCGGGTTCTGCTACTGGGCCCCACATGGCCCTTTTCTCTTCGCCCATGCAAATGTGCTCTGTGTCTGCTCCTGCTTCCAGACACTCAGCACACGTCGGCTCCAGCGAGCTGCTTTGCCAGAAAGGACTTTGGCACGATCTACCAGGGCAACAGGGCTGATGCACTGCCCCTACGGTAAGCTTACAAACTGCTGCTCGACAATCACAGGTTCAAAGTTGATCCTGCTGCAGGGGGAGCATGTATGGAAAAAGACTACTCCCCCTGCGCAGGAACTAAATATATGGGCAAACATTTATTGTCCCATTTCCCCTTCCTGAGGTTCACCGCCTCAGTGACCCGCAGCTCCATGTTCCTTCTTGCCCCGGCAGAAGGCGGGGGCTCAGCCCCTGCACCAGGTTATGCCTTGCCCCCTTAGCCCCTTTGGGGCCTCACCATGGCAATTTGCGTGAAAGCTCTCCAGGCACACAAACTCAGCCATTTCACAAGCCTGATGTGAACAAGTGTCGACACTTCACTTTCATTTATTGTAGTAGTCATTAATGTGGATCCACACTTTGTCCACTTCCCTTTGCATTGTTTCCAGCTTCGCCTACCTTTCAATCATACATCCATCATAAGTGAGTGAAAAAGCTTATACTGCAAACACTTCACCAAGGATTCTTTTGGCGCAGTGGTTCTGCTAGGAGTGTCTTTTACTGTTTCCTAACGTACTCTAAGGACTGAACATACCGGTGATCCAAGTGGAGGGAGTTCCACATTAGTGGTGCTTGATTAGCTAAGTGTCTGACACCGCAAGATGCGATTTAAGCAATGGGAGAGGCAAAAGGGGGCAGGTGTACTTATTACTGCACCACTCCATACCTGGGCGATATTGGATTATCCCTCGAGCCGTATGCAAAATCCTAAGGTACCTACCTTTCAAGACAAAGAAACACTGACTCCCTACTCCTCACCCGACAAGCCAACCAGGACCATCAATAGCACTACCGGAGTGCACCCCGCACCAACCCTCACCCAACCAAGGATGCACACCAAAGAGCCTTGATAAAGACCCACACGGTCGAAACACGTGTCGGCACCACACGTTAATCAATGTCTAGAATATCTGCCACTAGATGGAATAGTGTCCAGTGAAAAAAGATGGACAGTGAAAAACATATGAAAAAATAAACAAGTGTCAAACAAAGAACTTAGTGGATTACATCTTTTTAACCCAACTGAGTGGGCCAAAAGCACTCTTACAACCATAGCAGCGCCGATGCAGTAGAAACTAACACCTAACTACTACGACACAACAAGCGGGCACCACGAGCACAGGCCTACTAGCTTCTACCGACAGGCTGCAGGTACCATTAAGAATAAAATAATAAAAAACAAAGTGCAGCCACCCACAGTTCCTAGTGCTCTTGAAACTCTCCCATTTACTCATTATATAACATGTGTGTGTAGACACCTGGGTAGAAGAGACCCTTTAGTGCCAGGGCCCCCTATAAGAGACCACAGTAACTGGCAAAACTCATTTTCCGTGTCCAACAAATATGAGTAAAACAAGAAGTAATTTCCTGCTCAGCATAAGTATCACACCAAAAGCAAATCATGTCCACATTGCTGTTCATGACTTTTTTATTGTATATGGTTATAAAAAAACCTTTCACAATTGACAAATTCATCTTTTGTAAACACAAATAAAACTTAAGAAAACATTTTTTTCCCTTCAATCAGCTTAAAAAAAACAGTCAAACAATCAATTTTCTATCCATATAAAACCAATATCCTTTCCTTTCAATGTAACCATTTCAAGTACTTAACAATCCCCAAAGAAAGTAAATAGTGCAAGGGGAAGAGGAGAGAAGGACAATAGGTACATGAGCGACAGTAATGGAAAACAAAGGGAAGAGGACAGAAGAGCCAGATAATCAGAGCACGAGAAGACAGCAAACAAGCAAAAGAACAAGTTACTTTCTTACCTGGTAACGTTCTTTCGATGGGATGGTCCGACGACGTATTCCATATCTATGACATGTAATCACCACAGCTGTGCTGCTTCGGAAACTTTTCCGGCGTCTGCGTCCTGCGTCGATGACGTCGATGCGCCGACGGCGAGGACCTCCTCCGACGTCCGACGTCATCTGATGTGATAAGTAGGACGCACGACGCCCGTAGCCTCAGTTGTAGTTTTTTCCCCCCAGAACGTGTGACATAAGTCAACTGCCAGTCAGACACAAAGCCTTGCTGAACGTAAGCTGCAATCGCAAAAGAAATTCTGCAGCGGGGAAGGCAGGGCGGGAGCGATATGGAATACGTCGTCGGACCATCCCATCGAAAGAACGTTACCAGGTAAGAAAGTAACTTGTTCTTCGAGGGGATTGGGTCCTCCGACGTATTCCATATCTATGGCAGACTCCCAAAGCAGTACCAAAACAAGGAGGAGGGAAAGAATTTAGAAGCAAAAATTTAGAATAGCCAATCAAATAGCAGAGCAAAGGACCGCCTTGCCAAAGGCCAGATCCTGCCCTCTGATGGAATCGAGGGAATAATGCCGTACAAATGTATGTACTGAAGCCCAGGTGGCTGCATCACAGACGTTGCGAATAGGAACACCCCTCTGCAGGGCAGTAGATGCAGCCACACCCCTGGTAGAATGGGCCCGCAAGCCAGCCGGTGGGTCCTTACCCGCCAAGCGGTAACACTCCGAGATGGCCAAAATAATCCAGCGGGACAAAGTCTGTTTCGTCACAGCTTGCCCCAAACGCTTTCCAGCGTACCCAATAAAGAGTTGATCGTCCACTCTGACCCGGGACATGCGTGAAACATAAAAACTTAAAGCTCTCCTAGGATCAAGCCTATGGAGCCTCTCCTCTTCCTTACCAGGATGCGGAGGAGGATAGAATGCCGGAAGAACAACCTTCTGGGCTAAATGAAATTCCGTCACTACCTTCGGAAGAAAAGAAGGACGAACTCGAAGGACAACCCTGTCCTTGTGAAAAACAGTGAAGGGTGGCTTAACTGAAAGTGCCTGTAACTCACTCACTCTGCGAGCGGAAGTAACCGCAACTAAAAACACAGTTTTCAGAGTTAACAGCCTCAAAGGGCAAGAATGTAAAGGCTCAAACGGAGCACCCATAAGAAACCTAAGAACAAGGTTTAAATCCCAACCGGGCACCAGGAAAGGTGACGGAGGGAACACATTAGTGAGCCCTTTCAGAAACTGTGAAATTAAAGGTATTTTAAAGTAAGAACACTCTTCAGACGAGCGCTTAAAGATGGACAGCGCCGCCAGGTAACCTTTAATGGTACCCACTTGCAAGCCCCTGTGGGCCAGAGAAAGCAAAAAGGACAGAACCATGGGGATGTCACATGCAAAAGGATCCACATTCCGAACTCTGCACCAGTCGCAGAACTTACGCCAACGGCACAGAGACTTCGTTGCTGGCCTACGGGCCGAAAGCAACACCTCCATCACGTCTTCAGGGAGGTCCCAATCCATATACCTCAACCTTTCAGAAGCCAAGCGTGAAGGTTGAGGGATCCGACCTCTGGATGGAGAACCTGACCCCCCTCCCGTGAGAGCAGATCGTCTCGGTAGGGAAGACGACGTGGAGGGCAGATGGACAAGTCGAGAAGGTCCGGGTACCACGTCCTCCGAGCCCACGCCGGAGCAATGAGGATCATCCGGGAACCGAACTTCCGTAACCTCCGCAGCACTTGCGGGATGACGGGGACTGGAGGAAACGCGTACATCAGCGGGAATGACCACTCCACCACGAACGCGTCTCCCAAGGCTCCTTTCGGAGGAAATTCCCGCGAGCAAAACCTTTCGCACTTCCGGTTGACACTGGAGGCGAAGAGATCCACTAGAGGGGTCCCCCAAAGGGCGAAGATCTCCAAGAGAATCTCCTGAGCCAACTCCCACTCGTGAGAGATCGCGCTCTGCCTGCTCAGAGCGTCCGCCGTCACGTTTTCGTCTCCGGCCAGATGAACTACCGAGATCGAAACTTCCTGCTGGATGGCCCAGAACTCGAGCTGCATCGCCTCCCTGCACAGAGGAAGTGACCCTGCCCCCCCTTTTTGTTGAGGTAGTGCATGTCCACTGTGTTGTCCGTCAGGATCAGGACATTCTTTCCTCTCACAGTCGGCAGAAAAGCCTTCAGGGCTAGCCTGACGGCCCTCAGCTCCAACAGATTGATATGGAGTCTGGACTCCGACGGAGACCAACGACCGCTGACTGTCAGCCCGTTGGCATGAGCTCCCATCCCGTGAGGGATGCATCCGTCACGATCGTCACCTCCGGCCAGGGAAGCCAAAATGGAGCCCCCTTCATCAAGGTGCCTTCGACGGCCCACCACAGAAGGTCCCGGGCGACCGAGGGCGGCACCTGAACCAGGTCCGACATCCTGCCGGAGGACTGCGACCATTGCGTCTTGAGTGCCCACTGCAAAGATCTCATTCGCAGGCGAGCCTCTGGCACCAGAAGAATGCAGGATGCCATGAGGCCGAGCAACCTCAAGAACTCGAACGCTGGAAGCGTCTGGGCATGCTGAAACTTGTGCACCATCTGCTGAATGTGAAGAGCCTTCACCTGGGGAGGAAAACACTGCCCCAGGGAAGTGTCGAGCACTGCTCCGATGTACTGGAGCCTCTGTGTTGGCGTCAAATGGGACTTCTTTAAATTGAGGGAGAAGCCCAGCCTGTGAAGGGAGTGGCAGGTGACGGACAGATGATCCAGGACTTGCTCGGGAGAGCTCCCCCTGATCAACCAATCGTCCAGGTAGGGGTAGACGTGAATCCCCCCTTGCCTGAGATGCGCTGCCACCACCTCCATGAGCTTGGTGAAAACCCTCGGGGCGGAGGTCAATACGAACGGCAGGACCCGAAACTGAAAGTGCGAGTCGCCAACCGCGAACCTCAGGTACTTCTTGTGCTTGGGATGGATCGGCACATGCAAGTAAGCATCCTTGAGGTCGAGTGACACCAACCAGTCCTGAAGCTGAAGGGCCTGGAGGACTTGAGAGAGAGATACCATCTTGAACTTGTCCTTCCTGAGGAGTTTGTTCAAACCACGCAAGTCCATGATGGGTCTCAATCCCCCGTCTTTCTTGGAAATCAAAAAATAAGGGGAATACCATCCCTTGTTCCTCTCCGCTACAGGCACCAGTTCTATAGCGCCTTTCTCCAGCAGGGCTTGAATTTCCTGCGCAAGGAGCGGATCCGGACACTTCAAAGAGAGGTTCCCCGGTGGATTGTCGCGAGGCCTGTGCCGAAAGGGAAGACAGTAGCCGTGGGTTATGATCTCCAGAACCCACACATCTGAAGTAATGGCTTGCCACTCTACAAGATGCTGCGCCAGCCTTCCCCCAACCGGCGAACCATGGGACATGGCCTCATGACTGAGTAGGAGCGGCTGCGGCGTTACCTGAGGGCAAAGAGGCAACTGCCCGAGCGGCCTTGGCACCACGGGTACCCTGTCGTCCACCTCTGGTACCCCTGCGTTGGCCTCTTTGACTGCCAGCTCCTCTCGCTTTACTGAAGGACGAGTAATAGCGAAAGGAACCACCCCTCCACTGCTGTCCCCTAGGACGAAAAAGCGGAGGTTGGCGAACTGCAGCGCCCAACTACTTCGCTGCAGCTTTTGAGGTCTGCAACCTCTCAAGGCTCTCGTCAGCCTTGCTGCCAAAAAGGTGTTCACCGTCAAAGGGCATGTTGAGGAGCCGGGACTGCACATCAGGAGCAAACCCCGACTTCCGCAACCACGCAAACCTGCGTATCACGGTGCTCGCCGCCATGGACCTACTGACGCATTCAGCCAAGTCCAGACCCGACTGAACGGACTCACACATGGCATCCTTACCATCCTGGACCATAGCAAGGAAACCATCCCGTTCATCCCCTTCGGGAATATGTTCAGCCGCTAATGCAACACAGTTCCACAGAGTGTGCGTGAAACGTGACAAGGCACAAATGGAGTTGGCCGCCTGAAGCGCCATACCACCAGAAGAAAACACTTTCTTCGCCCAGCCATCAAAAGGTTTGTCGTCCCTATCAGGAGGGATGGTAGGGTACGACGCCTGCTTTGCCGGGGCCGTGGCCGCCTGCACCACCAAACTTTCCGGAGTGGGGTGCCTGGTCAAGTAGCAGGGGTCGCTACTGGCTGGACGGTATTTACGCGACAAGGATCTGCCCACCGCCGGGAGACTCTCCGGAGCAGTCCAAGCCGCTGCCACCCTTCTCTGTAAAGCCATATGGAACGGCAGTACTGGGTCAGTTGGGGGACCAACATCAAGGATGTCCGTCAGATCATCCTGCACAAACTCCCCTGGGGGAGCAGACCATCCCAGATACTCAGAAACCCTAGCCATAAGGCGCCGGTACGAGGAATCGGCATGGGAGCCAGGCTCAGGCCTACAAAATTCCACCTCCGGAGAGGTGTCCAGTCCACTGGCATCATGCAGTGACTGCCTCAAATCGTCAAACTGACTATGGCCCGAGACAATTTCATCTGGCACCTGACTAGGAACCAGGCCATCAGAATCCTCATCCGCCTCTGAAATATATTCCAGGTGGCGAAAAGGCACCCGAGAGTGCTTGCTCTTAACCAGAGCCTTCCTAGGGGGCACACCCGTGACACGGGGCACCTCCGACACGAAAGGAGTCGATGGCGTCGAGCGAATCGGCGCCGACGTCGAGAAAACCGGCAACGGCGCCGAGAGGATCGGAGTCGAGGAAATCGGCGTCGACGTCAGATGCAGGGCCTCCAGTATCGGCGGCGTCGACACAGCCCTCGAAGCCGGAGCCCCGAGCGTGTCTCTCGACGACCTGATCGTCGACGGCTTCGACGACTTCCTCGAAGCCGGAGCCTCGAGAAAGCCTGTCGACGCCCTCGACGCCTCAGACGTCGATGTCTTCCTCGAAGACTTCACAGGAGCACACGGTCTCGAACGCGTCGAGGACCGGGACCTGGAACGGGTACGGCGAGAACGAGCCTCCTTGTCCGAACGGGACCGCTCCCGTGACTCGTGCCGACCACTCTTGCGAGCGGTGTCTCGACCTCTCACGGCCGACCCCACTCGGGGGCGCGGACGGCTGAGTACCCTGCGACTCAAGAATCGCCAACATTTTCTTCCCGAAGGAAGCCCATTCCTCCGGCATCGCACGGCTGGTGGGGTAACCGACGTGCCGGGCAGAATCCTCGGAAGAGGACCTGGAAGGCGACCGGTGTCGGCGCTTCCGAGAATGCCTCGAAGAGGCTGAGGAGTGGCGAGACCCACTCCTAGAAGAAGACCGACGAGACTTCCGACGATGACGCGGAGAGACACCCCTCGAATCATCCGTCGAAAACCCCGCCGACTTCGACTTCCGGGGCTTGGACACCCGACCTACCGACAACTTCTTCTTACGTTCGCGTAAGGCTTTGGACGTGAGCGACTGGCAGTCGATACAGTCATCCGTGTCGTGGGCCTCCCCGAGGCACCAGAGGCAGGCGTCGTGCGAGTCAGTCACCGACATCTTGGACCCACACTCCCCGCACTTCTTAAAGCCCGGACGCGGGGTTGAAGACGAAGTGGAAGACATCAACGAAGGAAATTCACAAACGAACAGGTTCGAAGAACCAGAAAGAACAGAACTCCAAAGAGTCGAGGCTTAGAACCGAGAAACACGAAGCAACACGTTCGCGGAAAAAACGGAACTGAGGCTACGGGCGTCGTGCGTCCTACTTATCACATCGGATGACGTCGGCGCATCGACGTCATCGACGCAGACGCCGGAAAAGTTTCCGAAGCAGCACAGCTGTGGTGATTACATGTCATAGATATGGAATACGTCGGAGGACCCAATCCCCTCGAATTACAGATTTCATGTCAGCAGTTTCTCCATTACCAAGAAACAAGGTCGCCTTTGTACCCAGGGCCTAAAGCTCCAGCTTACAGTACTCCAGCATTTGTATCACCGTAATAGTCTTTTGTTGGGACTGACCAACTATCAATATTTCCCATAAATGATTTTGTACCCAGTATGTTGATTCGGATACAAATTTGCCAAATAATTGTTGTCTGGCACTTCTAGTTCCTTCACAATCCATCATTAGATGTTTGATTGTTTTTCTGGATTTTTGCAAATATGGCAGAGGTATAGCCATCTCCCCCTTCCCTCTT
The DNA here is from genome assembly GCF_040938575.1 of Ambystoma mexicanum. Lineage (NCBI taxonomy): Eukaryota > Metazoa > Chordata > Amphibia > Caudata > Ambystomatidae > Ambystoma > Ambystoma mexicanum. The sequence goes on along the minus strand of NC_090923.1, from coordinate 1,339,790,612 downwards.
TTTGCCAACAATTTGCCTGTATGTAATAAATTCAATTGCAACCTTAGGAATGTATTCCTAATTCTCCAATCGGGAAATTTGACCAGGTATTTGCTTATGAAACCCAATTTTCGATCATTTTTTTGTAAGGGTTTGGCATGAGGACCTGATCTTACTTTTCCAATGGTCTGTATCCAATCCCATTCCTCCCATTTCCTTTTTGCCTTTGTTGGGTTCACTCGCAGCAACTCGATCCCCATCTCTCCCTCTGCAAGTAGATCTTTCACCATTGAGTTCAATTTACCCAGAAGTTTTGATCTCCCCCCTTCTGAGTGTTTTCTCATGTCTGTAAACAATGAGTTATCCCGGGCTGTGGCAATTTGTTGATCAATTTCCATCCAGCTTGGTATTTTAGAGATCTGAGACCGAGCTCAAATCTGAGATTGTCCATTGCCAGATTAGAGCCTGTTTACACAAAAGGCCTTCCCATTTCTGCCACATGGAATTCCATAGCTGTGGTTTAGCTTCAAGACCATAAAGCAGGACTGGGATTACCTTCACCTGATACAATTTCAAAACAGGGATGATGGAAAATGTTCCAAATTTCCATAGTTTTTTTGTTCATCTGCGCTGCAAGGTGTTTTATTTTTAATTCAATGTCCAACTCTACCTTGCAGATTGCTGGGTGCGTATAGATTTTGTAACCCAGGTAAACCAGATCCTCCACCTTTGTTATCACCCCACCCCCCCCCATTGACCAGCTGGTGAAGGCGATGTCTGTTTTTTTGTCTGAAAATCATTACCTTGAATTTGTTTGGGTTTAGTGAGAGCCCATTTTCTGCAGCATATTGGTGCAGGCCATTGAGTAGATTTTGTAACCCAATTGCCGTTCTATCCAGTACACCACGTTAACCACATATGCGAGCCAGTGCATTATTGTCCCATTTAACACTGGACTCGCGAACAGCGCTAGGTAGTTCCCCCATGTCTGCTGTATACATATAAAAGAAAAAAGGGAGCCCCCAAGCACCCTTGTCCTACCCCCAGTTCACTCTAACTTGTTCGGACATGTGCCCCTCTGCATCCAGTCTCACTCTGATCTCATTCTTTCTGTGAAACTCAATGAGCATCCCCAATAGACCATCCGGTAGGCTCTTTGCACTCAACTTACCTGAGAGCCTTTCCCTGTCTACCTGGTCGAAGGCCCTGGAAAAGTCTACCCATGCTCCATACAGTTGTTCCTCGCCCCTCTCCTGCGGCCTCTCACTAAGATTTATGACCATACCATTTATTGTGGTTGATAATCCCCTCCTGAAGCACGTCTGACACTTGGATAATACCCCAACTCCTCTCTCCCAGGTCTCCACCTCTCCCGAAAAATCTTGCTGTCTGTGTCCAAGAGGGCAATGGGACGGTAGTTCACGGCCAGCGCCCTATGGCCTCCCTTGAATAGGGAATGACAGTAGCAGTTTGCCATGATGGTGGGAGTTACTTCTTTAACAGGATTTCTCTGAAGAGCCAATTGAGCAATTTCACCCACAGACTCGAGTTATTCCTTAAAACCTGGTAGGTCAGACCATTTGGCCCTGCTGCTTTCGAGGTCAACCCTTTTAGGATTAGATCTTCAATGTCTGGTTCCTTGAAGGTCAGGTGCCAAGCTACCTGCGTATTGTATTGGCAGACAGTTTTTTCCAGCTTGCCAAAAGCTGATGTTAGATAGTTAATCCAAACTTTCTCTGGAACCAGATTACATTGTTGGAATGTATTTTGTTCCTTCCAACTCATTTATTACGGACCAAAGACCCTTTGCATTCCTCTTGGCCAGTAGCTCTAATATGTGCTCCCCTTCCTGTTGGTATCTTTTCATGTTCCTTGACACTGACCATTCCTTGTATGACTTTAGGGCTTTTCTTTGCCTCCTCATTTCCCAGACTGTTTTTTTTTTATCTGTCTTAAGTTCTTATTAAGTTTCTTTTTCTTTTCTATTGTTTCCTCATCATACATATGTCGGTGTACTTGTTTTGCTCCCCCGCTATTAGTCTTTGCTGGTTGAGCCAGCCAAATGAACTTTACAAAGCTTAATGGGGAACAGCTCTCTTTTTGAATATGTTCAGGCAGCGCTGATAACCTCTCATTAAGGGCTTATCCCCCTGCTTTATATTTAAATTGCTGAACTTTTCCCTTCTTCGCTTCCAAACACTGGCTATTTATTACTTGAGTTCCTGATGTTATTTCCGAGAAAAAGAGCTCTAGACGACGGTGGTCTCCCCCACCCCCTTCTACGATATTCAAAGTGGCTATTTGTTCAAAGAGCAAGCCAGAGAGAAACAGATAATCCAGTGTTGATATGGAACTGCCCTGGATTATAGAGGGTTTGGCTGGGGAATCTCCTGGCAGATTTCCATTGGTCATTTTAAGGTCCCAATCATTTAGGAAATATACCCATTGGTGACCATTCTTCGAGATCCTCTTCCCCTTTGACATTGATTGATCCCTTGACAAATTAATACATTGTGTGTTCAAATCCCCTCCCAAAATGATGTCCACACCCTAGTATAGAGTTTTCATAGGCCCCAACAATCTGGCCAACTGATTCAAGAAGACAATAAGGTCTGTCCAGGTCGGGTTCCAATAAATGTTACAAAACAATAGCACTCCGTCACATTTGTCATTCTTCAGCGTTGCTTTACACCATTGCAAGCCCTGCATATGCAATTCTACAGTGCTGATAGCCTTACATTTTGCACATTTAAATGCTAAAAACATCCCCCCACTCGGCCTCCCTCTTGCTTTCTGGGAGGCACCTTGCACCTCTATATGGTAACCCTCTACTGCAATTTGATTTGTTGTCCACGTCTCTTGCAGCATTAAGACATCCCCCTCACTAACAAGATAGTTTTTCATTGCCCTTGATGAAAAATGATTGGGCCCCCTAGTGTTCCAACAAATAACCTTCAAACCTCCATTTCTAAAGAGGTTGTTGACCTAGCCCCAATTTCTGCAGAACTTCAGTGAGGATGCCCGGAAGTAAGGCCAATGTACTATCCTTATTATTATCTCTTGAAAACATACAAGGGCTAGTCGAGGTTTGAGGTAGTGTTACATAGTTATTCCCCCCCCCCTCCCTGATTTTGGGAGCACTTGGGCCCCGCTTGCCTCTTTGGTTGCAGTGGTTCTGGTTGGGTTTTTGGCACTACCATGTCCCACTTCTTCAGATCTAATTTAGGTTCTTCAATAGCCACATACACCTCTCTTGAGGCGCAGCCCACTTCTGCAACCAGGGGGTAATTTGAGTCAGGGAATCTTACAAACTCTACATCATTGCTTTTGATTAGGAAATGACTTGGAACTTTCTTTAGCACTGAAAGGATCACCCCTTCCCACCCCCCCCCCCGATTTAAACATTTTGTTTGCTTGTTATTTGTAGACATTAATAACCAGATTATCGGCATTGCAAATGGAGATACTGTTCTGCTCTCACTTTATTCTTGTGCTCCTGAATCGTCCTTTGATGCTGTGATGCTTAGGTCTGTCTTCATTACCTCTTTTAGTTTCTTGGGTTTTCCCCATTCAATCCCAGGTTCTTCAATCAATCTAAATTTGCCTTCACCAATTTTTATTCCTTCCACAGGATTAAGTTTTTTTTCCTGTGCAGGTGTAATTTTTAGAAATATCGGGGCAATACTCTGGTTTGTTTTCACTGCTCCAGTGTTTACATCCTTTACTGATTGTTTCACGGCCCCTGCCTTAGTCTTAGCATTTAAGAAAATCGGGGCTATTGTGAGAGCTCTCCTTAGATTAGGTGCTTCCAAGTCCCCTGCAGCAGTCATCTTTACTTTTTCCGTTTGTGAGCTTCTTGAGGTCCTGGTTGGAATAGACTCCTATGATGTACATGACATACTTAAACCTTCTTGGGCTTCTATACTTCCTTTAGCTCAGGGGTGCACAACTGATTTTGACAGAGGGCTGAAAGTACCTTACATGATGACTATAGTGGGCTGAAAAGTAAATGTGGGCGGGGTGGTAGGCGCAGCAGGTGTGGTGTGAGGCTTTTTCAACCCCCAATTTTTATTAAACACATGGAAAAAGAATACGTTTTTGAGGTAACGATTTTTATTTGTATTTCAAACTTACATTTTGTACTACACATTATTCATTGTTATCATTTATTTATATTAAGCTATTGCATATTGTCTGTATAATTAAATTATATGTTTTATTGACCCTTGATTGGACATTCCGTTATTTTGGTCTGCTATACTTTGCTGTTTGGGATGCCCAAGGGGAGTATAGCCTTTGTTGAGTCAGGTTTCCACAAAAAGTGTGCCTGTTTTAGCTTTATTATTGGGTTCACTCTTGGAGTGCGACACTATGCCCCATGGCCCCCACCCCCCAACCAAACACTATACCCCATGGCCCCCACCCCTCAACCAAACACTATGCCCCATTACACCCACCCCCAACCAAACACTATGCCCCATGGCGCCCACCTCTCAACCAAACACTATGACCCATGGCCCATTACACCCACCCCCAACCAACACTATGCCCCATGGACCCCACCCCTCAATCAAACACTATGCCGCATGGCGCCCACCCCTCAACCAAACCCTATGCCCCATGGCCCCCTGCCCCCAACCAAACACTATGCCCCAGCCCCATGGCGCCGACCCCTCAACCAAACACTATGCCCCATGGCCCCCACTCCCCAATCAAACACTATGCCCCATGAACCCCACCCCAACCAAACACTATGCCCCATGGTGCCCACTCCCCAAACACTATGCCTCATGGCACCCACCCCTCAACCAAACAATATGCCTCATGGCACCCACCCCTCAACCAAACACTATGCCCCATGGCGCACACCCCTCAACCAAACATATGCCCCATTGCCCCCACTCCCCAACCAAACGCTATGCCCCATGGCACCCACCCCTCATGCAGACACTATGCCCCAAGACACCCACCCCTCATGCAAACACTATGCCCCAGGCCCCCACCAACCAAACACTATGCCCCATGCCACCAAGCATGCACCATGCATACATACTCATACAGACCCGTACCCCCACCCCCAACTCAGCACACAAATTCACAAGCATACACCATGCACCCATATAGACCCGAACTCCCACCCCCCAACTCAGCACACAAACCCATAAGCATACACCAATACACTATGCACCCATACAGACCCGAACCCCCAACTCAGCACACAAACTCACAAGCATACACCATGCACCCATACAGACCTGAACCCCCCCCACCCACCAAACAAACTCACAAGCATGCACCCATACAGACACGGACCCCTCACCCCCGCATCTCAACATACACTGAACGTGCACACAAAAACAAACAGGCAGACCCGAGTCACACCCCATAACCGCATCTCAACACACACTGCACTTGCACACTAACACATTCAGGCAGATCGGACACACACCCCACCCCCGCATCTCAACAAACACTGCACTTGCACACAAACACATTCAGGCAGACCCGGCACCCCCCCCCCCTCCCCCTCCGCATCTCAACACACTGCACTTGCACACAAAAACAAACATTCAGGCAGACCCGACACACACCCGCATCTCAACATACAAGCAGCACAAAGATCCGAGAGAGAGACACACACACACACACACACACACACACACACACCCCCCCTCCCCCCCATAATAAATCTAGCTGGAACGCTGGCGAGGTCCAGTACTACGGCTGGCGTGGGTGCGGCAAGGCTGAAATGCCTTCCGGCATCAAGCCTTACTGGCCACGCCAGCTGTAGTGCTGGCCCTCCATTGGTGCAGCACACATGCACTACGTGGTCGTAAGGAGCTACGTGGTTCGTGTGCCCTGAGCCAATGAGAGCCAGTGTTTTGTCCGGCTCAGAAGACAACAAAGACTTTTCCTAATGGAGGGCGGCCGATGCTGCTTGCGGGCCACCATCCATTAGGAAAGTCTTTGTTGCTGGCGGGCCGGACAAAACGGCATTGCGGGCCGCAGGCCGTATGTTGTGCACCCATGCTTTAGACTGTACTTTTGTCTTCTTTCTTGTAACCTCTTTCACCTGCGGGCCATCCATTGAGTCATTTGAATAGACTCCTGATCCCCCCGGTATTTGAGGCTTGTACATTCACCATGTTCTTTAAGAATGAGTTGGTGCCGGAGTTCTTGTTTCTTTCCTTTCACCTGGTTCTTTGATTTTTTTTTTACCCCATTTCTTTTGACAGGCTTTCTCTTTCCGTCTCTTTTGCCTCCTTACTTCCTTCCTTCCTTCTCTCCTTTTTCCCACATGGAGGGCCACTTGGTACAGCTGCTTCCCTCTTACCTTCCACAGGGTTTTCCGTTTTACAGGGAACAGTACCTACTGAACTTTCTTGGTCCGTGCCATCCTCTTGAAAACCTTCCCCTACGTTAGCCAATCTGCGGAACACCTCTAGGACTGATTCAGAGAGGTATCATCCACCTGGGAGTGCTGAACCTCTTCCACGTCCTTTTGGACTGTGTCCTGTTTTTATTTGGTTCCGGATATACAGTTGTGTTAAAATCTCTCGTTTCACAGCCATGCCTGCCTCTTCATATTTTTTTTGGAGCCACCAGTGACCATTGGATTGCTGAGAGATCTAAACCTTGCTTTACTGATTCCAACTTCAGTTCTTGTAGTTTTTGTGTAACATTTGTATTGATGGCATTACTGCAGCCAACTACTGCCCCATCCATAGCGGCCACCTCATTTGTAATTTATATTAAGGAGCCAGTTTGCAGCTGAACTTCACTCTTCAGTATTTCAAACATTGAGACCAGCGAGTTGAGTAAATAATTTAAAGCACTTAGTGTGTTGTTATGTGGTTGGTTCTTATCACATGCTTTTTCTGTTTGATGGTCACTAGCTTCCAAAAATACCGGCTGTTTCCGCCAGACTTTTTTCCTGGCCAGGGATCAGTGAGTCTTGGTTTCCCTCCAAACCGGAGAGATTTAGTTTTTCCACTGACTGAGTGCTTTTGTCCAAGTCTATTATTGTGCTTGCGGAATCACTATTTCTTCTAGGTCTTTCATTTATATTTGGCCTGTTGCTCTTGCTGGGTGTAGGCTCTTCTTCACTTAATGGTCTCTTTTTCCCCAAAGTGATCCTCAATTATTCTTTGTAGCTTACTCATTATGGTAAATTCTAAACCTCTTTTCCAGTTCTCTGACAATGTGTTTCCATTTTCCCGCGGATCGTTTTTCTTACAGGCATCTGGACCACTGGCTCTGCATGGACATGGGCTTGTATGTGGTGTCTTTCTGTTATATCTGCCATGGCCCCCCGCAGTTGGATCAGGGAGAACTACAGTACAACCAACTTGGGGACTACTGACGACCCTTGGCTCTTCCCATTCTGGGGCTCTTATGTCATCCAGGATCAGGTTGCTCCGCAGTTTCATTGTTTATTTGTGTTTTGAGTTTAACTTAGTTGGCTAGTGAGCCAAAGTCTGAATCTTATGGAATTGCTTTCACTTGTGTTGTGCATAAGCAACCTTAAGTACAAGTCTTAATGCAGCCCATCCAAGGGTACCAAAGATTTTTAGATTTCCTTGTATTCTTTGGCCTTAAAGTGGGTTAGAGACTTCCCCAATGCACTTATGTGTTCCCAAGAGAACCTCTTGCCAGCAGCGGGATCTAAGGGCAATCGACCTAACAGTCTCCCGATGCGTTCGGTTGAATAAAATTTCAATGTGCACGTTTTTGAGGAAACCCCCACTGTGACCTAAGCAACCTTAACGTGAATGACAGTGGTTTCCCCTTTAGACGCCGCCAAGCCCCACGGTGTCGTTATAATGATATCACGTTTGGGCTCCGTTAGTGGAGGCGCAGCCGCAAGATCAAAAGAGATAACCTCCAACAGTCTCTGGTGCCGCCTCAGGTTGAAATTGATGCCAATAAACAATAAGAGGTGCAAATTTGTACAGATCTGCCGAGGCTGCTTCAATGTTGTTGTAGTGCCACTCACCCACGCACCTCAGCACAAAAACAAAAGAGCTTCAAAAAGTCGCGTTTCCCTTTTCGCGTTCTGGCTTCTCGCCGCAAGGGCTGGGGGCGCAGCTTAAGTCCTCCACTTCCTGGTGGGCGTGTCTTCCCCCCACAGGCTTCTTTTAAAGATGCATGCAGCCATTTTGAAAGAATGCTTTTAGGGCACCGTCTGCCGTGTGTGTGCCGTACGATAGGAAAATCCACATGCACTAAACTCTCTGCACAGCGAGTGCAGGGTCTGGACCACTTCAATCCGATCACTCTCGCCACAATAATTCAGCAATAGAACAGCAAAACAGCTTCGAAAAGTCGCATTGGCCCTTTTCGCGTTCGGGCTCCTTTTGTAGACATTTTACTGTTAACGCGAGTATGGCGACAAATGAAAAAAGAAGCCTACTATACTCAAAATACTTGCATGCTTACATCATTATCAGAGATCCAGGCGATATTGTGTGATGTATCCTCATTCCCCTTCCTATAGGAGATATATTTATAGAATGAGGGCGATTTACTCACTGCGTGTATGGTTTATACACTGAGTGAGAGACGTAGTGGTTTATAAATAAAATATTACTGAGGCAGAAAAATGTATTTACAATATGCAGACTGGATGCAAACAAGACCACCGAAGATCATGCTGAGTGACCCAAAATACATGCTTGCAGTGTTGCACAATTTCTTTTTAATTATTAGGGTATGTGAGCATTGATCTAGCTTCGGTCAGTAAAGGAGCACTTTACAAGTCAAAGGGGGAAGAAAAGAGTGAGGGAAGCAGATTGCAGGGGATCAATGCAAGGCAGCAGCAAACTAACAGGGACCGGGGGGGGGGGGATTTGGCACAAAGGGATCTACAAGTAACGAGGGATGGAAACCAAGGCGAGCAGATCGTACAATCTCAGGTTATGTGGCAGGAATGGTATGTGGATTTGTGCGTTGAGGAGAAGCCATTCCTTAAAGAGGTGGTCTTGAGCGCCGCCGTTCTGAAATGTAAAAGCAAGGGGGCCCATCTGGTTTTGACAAGGAGTCTGGAGGCATAGACTGAGAAGGCTTGCCCGTTTCCTTCCTGCACTTGCAGAGTTAAAGTCTATAAACATCCATGGTTCTCTTAATTGTGTGGGTATGCGGAATGTCCATGTGTTTGGCAAGAGGGGGCTGCACCAATGAAGTTATTGAAGAAGACCCTGCTAGCTTATAGTGTTTGTGCAACATCATCCAATTTGCTATATTGGGAATTGGTTGGGACTGCAGCTTCATCAACGTGATTGACAGTGACCATACAAGCCAGGATTGTGTTTGCAGTGACCACAATTGGCATAGATGGTGGCCAAAAATCAAAGTTCTTTACACAGAGAGTGTTGGCATTTATTATGGACTCATGAAGTGATGTACACTGGCATATGTTGTGAACCATGAAAATGTTGTCAAACACCCCTGTTTTTTCAAGCATTACCCTTGAGAATCAATTGCAAATTGCAACACTTTATAACACATTTTTCCCAAAATAAGCTGTAAAATGGACCATTTCAACAGATTTTAAACATTTTCTTGGGAAAAACACCCAATTTTACCTACATTACTTTCACATACTAAATTTAAGATACTAATGACCCTGCACTAAAGATATTCCCCTGCCACCACTGACCTTTGAATCATTTAAAACTCTAGTGCCCCTCGGGAGCTGCACACACCAGACACAAAAAGCAGTCTCTGCTATTGCCATATGCATAAGGTAACTCGCCACATAATGGCAGCTGAAGCATTTGGGGGCCAGGCATCACGACCCCATGTTAGATGTAAGATTGGATCAAACCCCTTACTTTCTCCTAGTGCAGTCCACACCACGTAGTGGAAGCAGCAGGACCATCATAACCATTAGGCATGAGTGGTGGTCCATGACAGTCAGTGTGGCACAGAATACACTTTGAGAAGGGCTGTGCCATCAGCAGGGCTTGCAGGGGGTCATCATTTTGTGTTACTCCACTGTGCATAGGGTGGTCTGCTGCACAACCAAACTTGCAGCAAAATTGTAGAATTCCAAAAAGGGTTTATTATGAAATTGAAGAGTAATTTATGTTCCCAGATAGCCTGAAGCAATTGCTCTGCCCAAACTTCAATAAAATGATTTAACGCTAGAACAAACCTAGGCATTGACCTTCCATAGCAACATGCAGGAATGTCCACGTGTATGTCTGTTTACATCATAGTGGGCCTGTGCAACGGGAATGGCTTAACATAGGAGCTGGGAAGGTTAGTCCAGAGTTGAGCCTCATGTTGGCATGATCCTCAGGATATGCATGTTCCATAAGCAATACATATTGAATTTTAGGTGGATGGACTGGAACCAGGCTTTCTTCAAGCCTTTGGTTGGCTGACATCTTCATGATGGTGGGGTGAACTTTGTTCCTGTTGAATCCCACTTCTAAAACCATTTTGTGATGCTTTTATGATGATGCTCGAGGTGAGAGATTGCCTGGGTTTTAATTAAAACGAATGTCGCGCTTGTTATCATCGACAGTCTTATTTTAAATAGGTGTAATTTCCCTGTATTGGCTGTTAACAACAACTCCCAGCAAGCACATTCTTACTCTACGAGTCTGCAGTTGTTTCACACTACAATTTGCATGAGGCTGCATGCTAACTTTCAATATTCTGTGGCAGTATTGTGACCCCCCCAATACTTAACATGGCATTTAACCAGGCAATCATTTTCCTCTCAACTTTTCTCTTACATGCACTCCAGCACAAATACGACTGCTTATTTGACAAAATATAATATTTGTAGCCTATCAATGTTCAGTCCTTCTCCATTAAGTTACCATATCATGGCACTTACCATGTGGGATCCATTAGTTTTCCTCCTACCGGGGAGCTTCCTCAGAACCTTTCCTTACCCAGCATCTGCTCCAGAACTCCTTCTGCCTGGCTGCAAGGCTTGCACTTCTAGCGTCAGCTCCGGTTCAGTGTTTCTGACTGACAAGTGTCTCCAGTTTGTTCACGCAGTCTGGACAAGATTCACACACCTCACCTACCTTCCGTCTTGCAAGATGTACTCTATTTCACACTGTTGAGCACCTTGATAACATCTGCATCAAACTCCACTATGAAGTATTTCATTCCAGCCGTCTCACCTCTGGTGCCTCTGTAGGCACATTGCAGGTGGATGGGCTTCTTCCTGTTCCCCACAACTGGGGTCTTGCAGATGGCCTCACATGTAGCTTTTTCCTCACCCTGAAGGCTTCCAAACAGTTCAGTCGGGCACAAGCTGCCTGGGACTCACTCCATGATGCCTTAAATCTCCACAACCGTATAGCTTCACCTAATCAGGTTGACACCCAGTTGCCTCTTCCTGTGCTCTTTTCGGGTGCTGCAGGTTCACTGTGCCAACTGATGAAGAATTTTAAAAAGACTGCTCAGCTGGTTTTTTTCATGTGTTACATGGAACAATCAAACACCCCAGCATGTTTAACCTCTGACCATTCAGACCTACTTTCTTTAAAAAAAATAAAAAAAAGACCCCCTTCCATTCACACTTTAGCTTAGTCACATGCACTTCATTCCCCATACAACACTTCTTGCTCAAATATTATATAAAACCTTAGGAAAAAAAAGTTATTTTCTCACCTCTATTTCAGTTAAGGACCTGTCCGCAATAAAGAATATGGCACATGTAGGGATCCTGCAAAAAGCAGGAACAGTTACCATAAATGGCTTCCTGGCACCAACTTTCTTTCTCCATTGACCAACTATATGCTTTTTAAAAGAAATCTTAGCAGCAGTGTCTTAATAGTTTATCTACCAACCATACAGATCAATTTCCATTCTCTGCACTTTACCAAGTTTCTGAGCGTTCCATCCCCTCAGCAATGGTTATGGCATCTTGCATCAATGGATTTCATCAGATTGAAGTGCTCTTATATTTACTACGACCAAACGTTACGATTTTCACATTCTAGTGAAAATCTGACAATTCAAAGCCCCCAAACAAGTCTTTGGAATTGAAGAGCCACATAACTTAAATGTTGCAAAGATACTAGGCTCTGCATTTGGTTCTCAGTCAACTGTCTTTCTGAAATAGCATATTTCAGCAACTTTTGCAGAATATTGTGAAACACCACTACCAACTTTTACACTACATTTTGATGGTTTCTTTGCTGTTCCACCAGAAGCTATTTGTACCCAAGACATACAATATGCAACAATACAGTGTTTTTGTGCATCTCTGAAGTAAGACAACGATGAGTGTCTGTAAAATGTAAAGGATAGCTGCATAAATAGATGGGATAAAAAAGCTCTGCAAACAGTTTTCAGTGCAGCTCGGTGTTGTACAGGGGAGTGCCGTGTATATTGTATGCTTGCCCCATCATTTGTTGTGTAAGGAGTGTTTCCAACTCCTCCCAGGTTTGCCTTGGGCCTCTACATCTCGGCCCCATACCATCTGGACCAGCTTGCTACCACCATCAGCATCGCCGCTAGGACACTGCTCCCCCCCATTGCCAGGCAACCGCTGACAGCGCAAGGCCACGCACACCTGCCTCGCTTTCATCCTGCTCGCCGCGGCTTGAACAACAAGCCAAATCCGCGGCGTAGTGGGACAAGTGAATTGCAATCGGACTGCAGCCCTGCAAGTGTTTCCAGCTCCTGCCAGGTCTGCCTTGGGCCTCTACATCTCGGGCCCATACTATCTGGACCAGCTTGCTACCACTATCAGCATTGCGGCTAAGAGAACGCCCCCCCTATTGCCAGGCAACCGCTGACAGAGCAAGGCCATGCCCACCTACCTCACTTTCATCCCGGCTTGAAAAGCCAGCCTTCAGACGAAGTGGGACGTCACCGTCTGCAGCTGTTCGTGAAATACCCCTATAGACATGACCCTGCTGGCCCCTTCTCGTCTCTCATTATCTGCAGTCTGGACCACCAGAAAGGTATAGCTTATCCTTGCAATGACTGTCACAATACCTACCACCCCGCCACCTGGCCTGCCTCACTCAAACTGTCACGCTAACACCACACATCCAAACCCTAACCTTATGTACCCACAAATTGTTGATACCTCTAATACGATTAACCTGGGCCTATAGAATGCAAGATCACTCTGCAATAAAACAGTTGCAGTGCTGGACCTTTTTCTACGCTTACATCTCCACTTATGCATACCTGAAACTTGGATTCTTCTCCACAACTATACAGTAGCTGCTTGTCTCACTTCTCCCCTTTCAACCTTTGCCCATGTACCTCATCCCAATGGAAGGGGTGGTGGTCTTGGAGTTCTACATCGCAATAACTGTGTGTCTATCCCATCACTTATCCCCTTACCAGAATATTCCTCGTTTGAGTTCCTGTATAAGATCTTCTCTGTTCCCTGTGCCATATCCTTTCTTATTGTTTACCGCCCACCTGTCCCATTCTATGAGGACAGCGACCACCTTCTTGGTCCCATCCTACCTAGTCCTACCCCACTTTTTCTGCTTGGAGACTTTAATCTCCATCTCTCCTCTACTCATTCCACCTCTCCCTTCCTCAGCATACTTGACTCACACCTGCTCTCCCCACTTCCTACTCCTCCCACTCATACTTCTGGTTCCACTCTCGACCTGATTTTTATTTCCTCATTCACTGTTTCCTCTTCCTCTGCTCTACCTGTCCATCTTTCTGATCACTCTTTACTCTCTGCATCACTGCTCCCACTAAATTCTCCTAGTATCTCTAGTCCTTCCTCTTGCAACACATTCTTTAGGCGTGACCTGTGCAACTTCAATCCCTCCATCTACCACAATACCTGCATTAACTCCCTTCACTCGCAAACTTTTCTTCCCTCTCTGCCGACGAAGCTGCCTCCACCCTTTCTTTATCTCTTGCCTCCAGCCTCGACCAACTCTATCCTCGTTCTCCTTTTCAACCCACTCGCAAACCTGCCCAACGCCAGCTTTCTCCCTATCTCTGTGCTATGTGCTGCTTTCTTTGTCGCCTAGAAAGGGACTGGCTCAAACTCCATTTTCCCAACAATCACGCAACATACTCTCCGTCAAGTGTATAAACTCTGCCAAACACTTATTTCTTTGACCTCCCTTTGTTCCTTATTATTAGGTGTGGTGTGCTGTTGTAGCCAGCTCCTGTGTGAATGCCTATGTTTTCTTCACTATTCTGTAATCACTATTCCTACTTGACTCTTCAGGAGTCTTGTGTATTAAGTAATCCTCCCTTTGTTGTTATAGCCTTTTTGGGTCTCTGATCAACAGGGTTTGCTGGCGGTAGCCCTCCAGAAAAGATGCGTATTGCTCCATTTTACGCATGTAATTATGGCCATTACGGAGCATTTCATTTTCTTCTGCGTACCGTTTACGCTGTATATATTTTCATTAAAAAGCATACTTTCCTCCACTAGAGTGCAAAAGGTTTCTTTGATCTGCACTAGTCTGCCGTGCTGGGTCTCAGAGTTTACGGAACAAGCCCCTAAAAATGAAATACAGGCCATAGGTGTCCTCCAGGGAATGTTTTGCTGTATTCCCTGACTTCTGGTAAGATTCCCATGCGGTCCAGGAGCTCCGCGTGAGAGGAGTAAAACCTAGAAAAAGGGAAACAAAGAATTCACCCATTTCATAAGAACAGTAATCGTCTGTGGGAAGTGCATTTATGGATCAATAATGTCTTGCTTGGTCAAGTGCTCGGGGAGGAGGAACCTTTATTGATTTGATTGGCCAGAGTAAGCCAGGGACGTGGAGGTAAACATTAAATAGCAGCGTGAACAGTGAATAGCAGTCTGGACAACTACTGGGAAGGGAAGACTTAAACTTAAAGTACAAGGTGAAACCAGGCTCACCACCAATCATGCTGTGTCAAGTTGTGAACGCTTTCTCCACACCTTGGACCTTCCTGCAGAGCTAACGGAAGAACACATTCGCCCATGCTCCTTGGCTGGTGCAACCTGCTGGCGAATTTCAGGCATTTGGAGTTCACCGCTGTAGCAAACTGATCGATTTGGGGTCTGCCCCACTTGAAGAAGATGCGGTCCACCTGTTCCTGCCAGAATTCCCACTCGTTGCAGGAATGCAACTCCCTCCTGAGGTAGTCGGCAATGGTGTTCTTCACTCCCGCCAGGCGAAAGGGGATAAGCAACATATCTTGGTCCTCCCTGCTTCCTGATGTAGAACATTGTGGTGGTGTTCTACGTGAAGATCCTCACCACTTTGCCCTTCAGGGACAGAAGGAATGACTTGAGGGTCCAGAACACTGGTCACAGTTCCAGGATATGATGTGGAGAGCCTTCTCTTCTGGCAGCCACAGGCACCTGGCGTACAGACGTCCAGTGTGGGCTCCCCAGCCTTCCAGAGAGGCGGATGTGGGGACCATCTCCTTTTATAAGGGATTCTGAAATCCTGTGCCCCGGGCGATGGAGTGGAACGCCCCACCACCTTATCGCTCGACGGAACTCCTCATCGAGACGGAGCTTGTCTGCAAAGTTTCTGGACACTTGTATCCAGCGAGCGTCCAGGAACTCCTGAAAAGCCTGCATAGCCCAATAAAGTAGATGCACGAAGACATCATGCCGAGCGGCGACTTGATGGTCCGCACCGTGGTGGTCTTTAGTGACAAAACTTTCGGCATCTGCGTCTTGCGTCGATGCGCCGTCCCCAAGGACCTCCTCCGACATCACCCGATGTGATAAGTAGGACGCACGACGCCCATAGCCTCAGTTGTAGTTTTTTCCCCCAGAACGTGTGACACCAGTTTACTGCCAGTCAGACACACAAGGCCTTGCAGAACGCAAGCTGCAATCGCATAAGAAATTTTGCAGTGGGGGAGGTAGGGAGGGAGCGATATGGAATACGTCGTCGGACCATCCCATCAAAAGAACGTTACCAGGTAAGAGTAACTTGTTCTTCGAGGGGATTAACAGCCGGTGTATCTTCCCCAGAATCGCTGATACCCTCTCCCACGAGGGCGTCCAGGCAGGAAGCGTGTTGAGCCTGGCTCCCAGAAACAGTGCATTGTGCGATGCAATCAATACTGGATGGTCCTTTCCATGTGTCCAACTGCCACTTCTCTTGACTTGGCACGGATCAGCCAATCTAGGTACGGGTACACGTGTATCCCCTGTAGACAGATGGGCCACCACTGGTGCCAGGCACTTCATTAACACCCTGGGTGCCAACTTCAGGCCTAAGGGGAAGGCTTTGAATTGGTAGGGTCTTCCTTGCACCACGAAGCATAGGAACTTCTGATGCTTCCTCCTATGTATGGGGACGTGGAAGTACACGTCCTCCAGATCCAGCAACGTTAAGAATCTGCTTCCTCCAGTCAGGAGAGCACGTGCTGCAACGTGACCATCCTGAATTTTTGGGACTTGAGGCAGTTGAGACGCTGCAGGTCTAGAATGGGCCTCCAGCCCCTGGTCTTTACCAAGAGGCCGGAGTAGATGATCCTTCTCCCCATGCGTCCAACTTTTGTCCCCTCGCTGTCTGGAGGACGAAGACAAGGGGTTAGATGATCTCTTCCTCGCAGCCGCCGACAGTACTGAGTCAGGCAATGAATGCGTCCGTAGGCACCTGGGTGCACACTCCGGCACCCAGTATTTTTTCTCTAACCTATCCGGCTTGGCTGGGGCCAGGTTCTTCATCAGAGCCAGGCCGTCCTCCCAAATGTCATCCAGGAGGGGTACCGCCATGATGGTCTTCCTCTTTGCTTCTGGTAGAGGAAACCTTCCTTTTTGGTCTCTTCAGGCGTCAGCTGGAAGAGCTTGGATGCTCTGGTGACCGTGGCATGAAACATTCCCACCTTGTCTGGAGAAGACGCTCTCGGCTGCTGCAAGCCATGTGCCATGATGATATTGTCCGTCGTCACTGTGTCCGTCCCCTGGTCCTTGAGTGGTGAGGGAGCAAGGTGCACAGGTTGATGAGGAGTTGCTGGGTGGAGTTTCCTCTTTTACGTCAGGGGTTGATCCAGGGCCACAGGAGCCACTGGGGTTAGAGGCATCCTCTTGTGAATTTCCGACACTGTGTGGAGGGTCGAGTGTGTCCAGCGATAAATCTCTTGGAGCTTGTTCGGCAGTCCTATTAGGCCCGTGCCGCTACCATTTCCATCATTGCCCCCGTTTCCACCATTGTCCCCCACGTCCTCATGGATCCTGTATATGCCTCTGAGTAAGACTCGTCCTGAGGACTCCTTGGCACCCCCGCGTCCCTCTTTATTGCATCCCGAGGGGGTCTGATTTAGGCTTAGCTCTGGCATCTTTTCTGGTGTCTTGGCCCCGGTAGAGGCCTTCCGCCTCGGGGGCAGGGACACTCTGGGTGCAGCCAGGGCTACCTTGACCGGGTCAGCCTCTCTGGCCTTCAAGAGAGCAGCCGCTACCATCTCGGTAGTCGACAATGACTGATTTTTCCTGCGCCGCCTGGGCATTCTTAGGCAGGTCGATCACCTTTTATTGCACCTTAGGCTTCTCTGGCTTCTCCCCCAACTTAACCGGGTTGGCAGACTTCCTCTGAGGAGGAGCTGGATCGATGGAGGCAGATGGTGGAGTTGATCACACCCGGCCTATTGCGGGACCCGCTTGTGCAGCGACCCCAAAGGTAAACAAACTTGTTGTGCTTGGCCTGGTCTTGGGCCCCCACGGATGGCACGCCCTCAAAGGACTTAGAAGCCCACTCCTCGGACCAGCCAGTCCTGGGTGTGGCATGCCACACAGCCAGTCTACTGTGACGTTCTTTCATGGTTTTCTTGCTGAACCCGAGGCAGATCTCGCAAGCTCCTTCTCAGTGGTCCAGGTGGAGACAGAGGCACTGAAGGGGTTTGTCCTCAGTCCGCAGCTGGAACAGAGCTTGAAAAGGGAGCTTCCCTCTTTCTTCTCTTCCAACATGGTCCGGAGTGTGGAGTAGGTCCGATAGCCGTCTGGAACTTTTGGCCAAAACCTCAAACGATCCTTGTCCTGGAGGGTGCCGAAATTCACTGACAAACTGGTCCCCGCTTGTTTGCCGATGTAGAGAAAGAGCACACAGGCTCTGTTTGACAAAACTAGGACTTTTTCTCGAAAAAGCACGAAAAACAGAATAGCTTACGGAGCAAAACTCAATGACTCCCAACACTTGAATGTGCGGTACACATCTGAAGTTGGCTGCCAGAGGAGGGGCTTAGGGAGAGGGCAGTCATTGGCCAGGGGCAGTATGACCGAGTTCAGTAATTGGTTTAGACGAGAAATACAGTTTGTACATGAAAGTGAAACAGCCTTTTCTTTTACCGAGGATTCCCACCCCGATACTGGCAAGGTTTTTACCCAATATAAGCACATGGAATTCGTTATTGACCTCTCTATCAATCAGAATGTTCACAGGGCAGTAAATATCTACTGGTATTGACAGATTTCTTAACATTCAGACTTCAAAAGCAGACGGGGAAACAACGTAGTTTCCAGGCAAGATGTCTTAACTAAGACACTTCCTCTATAAGTGAACTTTTTTATTTTAACTTCAACATCCTACTTAGCACACCAACGAGAAAGCTGAAACATGGGAAAATGCTTACGCTTCTTAATAAACTGTTTACTTTTACATGACCCCCTAATGCAGGTTCATGTTAAATCTGCTAAAGTTTAACCAAGTTTGCAATTGAAATGCTTAACGTAGCAAGACAAACTTGTTAAATACTACAAAACACTAATTTACCAACTCACTTTGTCTATCTACTTTCATTATTGAACAAAAGTTTCCTACTTCAGCACTAAAGCATGTATTACAATTACTATCAAGTGCGGATAGCCTTGTAGACCTTGGGAGGGGTCATTATTGCTTGGGATAATTATCCTTTCCCAATTTATCGGCCTCAATGAACTTGGTGGCAGGTCATTATCCCGCAATAACGACCATCCCTGGTTCTAGAAGTCTATAGTGTTGCACTACAGTGCTAAAATACAAATATCCTATACATGATGCATTCAAATGTCTTTTAATCGAACGTACGCTACACTGTGTATGAAGCCAGTTAACATTGCATTGAATTCTTGGTATGCAATTTGTAGTAGATGAAGAGGTAGGCTACACAGTTTTGCAAGATCAATGGTGATAGTTGCACTTGTAGCAGCATGCACACTGGGCCAAGTACACTACTCGTATGTATTTTGCAAAGACTAGGCAGGAATGAAGACAGTAAGCCTACATTTAATCAGTGCCACTGTTCCGACTAAAGCTATACACTCCAACTCCCTGGTCTACCAATATCAGTAAAATACAGATGAAGCAATCTTACTGGCGAAAAAAGGCAATGCGAACAGAGGCCAACACAGGCTGGCCCTCACAGTTGGGTGATATGTCAAGTAGGGTTATTCTTTAACGAGGCAGGCAGAAGGCAATTTAGGAATGTTGGAACGCATGCATGCTGCTACTCAAATTTATAAAATAAGCTGGCTTGGCCTTTTCTCCAGAAGTGTGACTTTGCCGATGCAAGGTGTGAAATGCCAGCTGCTTTTTGGCATTGGCAGCTGAAATATGTACTAATAGAAGGAACTAGATTCTGTCAAAGCATGGAAGAGCACAGGGTGTGGAGTGGGGAGTTAGGGACATGAGTTATAGAAAGGGGAAGGAGAGCGAGAGGACGTGTGCGAAGCGCAGGGTTACACTGGTACAAACTAGATAAAAATAGGCCTGGCAGCAAGAAAAGGGGTCTACCGCAAATCACTTTTGGTAAATATGTAGCAAACTGCACAGCAACGTAGAGTCGGTTAACATTGGCAAAACTACCATTTGCATAGTGCATTAGGTAATTAAAATGGCCAATATTGTTCCACGAAAATGGGCCACGCTAACTAAATAGTCCTGCTCTTCAGGCATTGCCATATTGGCCAGTCCGGGTATGATGGGGAGGAAATGCTGGAAGGCGGGAGAGAGAGCACAGAATGTATGCAGGGAGAGTGGATAAGCAGTGCACAAGACAGACTCCCACGGGGCAGGTTAAATACAATTAACACCAGCTGTACTGCACACTACAGTCATAGCGCTTTGTTTTTGCAATTAAGTGGCACTTAAGCAATACTTATACGCCGAAACTTCTTCATTGGCATACAGCTAGGAGGGCGATGACATCGGAGGAGGGACACAGCTGGTGGGTGTTATTTACCCACCTATTAACTGCCCAAGACACATGCTGATTCCTACGGCCAGTCCACACCCTTTACTTGCCCCTCCCAAAACACATCGCCCTGGGATTCAGAGCTAGCTGTATCTATCAGGAATATCAAAATTTGGGCTGCCAGTGTTATTTCTATAGTCTGCTGAGAGTAATTGCTTAATTTCAGCAGTACATGCACTACTAGTGTAATAAAAATATCTTAACTAAGTGTGCCTTCAGCAACACGATATACATCACCGGCTTGTACTGTAGTGCTCTTAAAAAATAAGCATCGCTAAAGCCAACAGTTTTGCTTGTTATTAAATATGCATTAGTCCGGCACTGCAATCATAGGATCTGTTAATTACACAATTTTTCAGCTGTTGCCATCTGATGGCAAATGCCTATCCTATGAAGACACAAGATCCAAAACTGTTGGCTTTGCTAGTGCTGGTCTATTTTGCTACCACTTGCCCAGCCACAGGACATGCAGATCCCCGATTGGGTCTACACATAACCGTGGATGTCTACACACCCGGTTGAGATACATGTGACCTAGTAGGGTCTTTCAACATGTCAAGGAGTGGCACCTGACATATCCCTGTATGCTGTGCTGGGAGATCCTCATTTGATTCTTAATATGGTGGACGTGGATGCAGATTTCATTTAATACCAACCACATATACTAATGAACACAAGGTTTCAAGACAATCCTTCAGCATTGAGGGTTGCTGGGAAGCACAGACGATAAGTAGCCACCCATGCAGTTTTACCTTGTCTCAAGTCGCTCCGTCCTGAAGAGGGCTGGTCGCATTATGCTGGTGAGAATGTGGACCCCTACAAAGGCCCGAAACTCTTGAGTCGACGACAGAATTCTTTTGGGTGTGGTTACCCATTTCGTGTTGACGGATTGGTTTATTAACCAAATTGGTTCTCCTCCTCTTGAAGTATATGCGATTGATTTCAGTTTATGACGTAGTTGCACTTCATTCCCTAGTGTATGTTTTCCATACATCTCTTTGCTGTAATGGTTACATTGCACATGCTGTGTGATTTGTATTAGTTTTATTTATTTTTCTTGTCAAGTTCAATTTGCGTTTTGTGTACACGTGTTTGCTTGATGTTCTATGTACACAAGGTATATCTGTTGTGGGTGCGCACCCTTAGATGCCCACTTTATGATTCTTGTTAAGGTGGTTTATTTAATCAAACGTACAATTTGTGGTCTTATTGAAGTCCAAATTAAACCAGTTATGGGCAGCATTAAACAACGACATTTATGCGTGTATGTATTTTTGTCGATTTGTCGAGGCTCCTATAGGACCTATGTCCAGAGCATCCAAATTCATTTAACTAACGTTCTGTTTAATCCATGAAACTATGATACCTGTATTGCTACCTCGGCCACTGGGCGATTATGGCCGTAATAAAACCTGTAGAGCCACTACAGAACAAGGCCAGCAACTGAAACGAGACTTCCTCCTTGGCCCCACCCCTGTACACCATTGGCAACAGTTAGGAAATATGCAGTGTAAAAACCATAACGAGGCAACCGGACTGAATACAAAACCCTACCCCCAGTATTTGGGGGCTATGTTAAAAAGTACATTTTTCCACAGACATCAAATGAGAAATAATGACAGCTGGCTCCAAGGCAGGATTAACTCATGCTGCCTATTGAATGGGGAAGAATGGAGAACCCAAAAATAGATTCCATATCTTTCTCATCAGCCCTAAACTGGGGCCTTGCAGCAGCTCATGCCGGTTATAGGCTGACCCAGATAAAATTCATATATAAAAAATAAAAATAGGTTCAATTTGTAGCAAGATTTTTTTTAAACAAATTTAAAAAAACAAACAATTCATTCACCCAAGGAAGGCATACATACTATGGAAAGATCCTTGGCAAGGACAGAAAACAAGTTTTCGCCAGATATCAGATTCAGTTTAATGCATGCAGTGTAGTAGACAATTCTTAGGCACTTGGCATATACAGTAATCCTGAGTCAGTTATAGCATTGACAAACCGCTCCCCAGCCACACAAGATGAGTTGTATTGAAGAAATATACTATACGATAAAAATGACTGGTTTGTACTCAGATTTCAAGTAATATTGGAAGATGTTTCCCATAGGGACTTTTCACAGCAGCAAACAATCCACCAGATACATTTCATTAAAAAATGGGAAAACCCTGATCCCAACTTCTCCACAGAGGTCGAAGCAATCTGTGTTCGTGAACACCTACCTAAGCCGATGTCAAATCGACCAGCAACTTGGAGGAAATGGAAACGTGCTCTACTTGATGGATTCTTTCAGGTGTGGTTCACTCATGAATTACTCAACAGTGTGTTCTTGCCTTCTTTCACATTAAATTATTACCTAAGCCACAGATGCACGGTAGATGGGACGTGCAAGGGCACGCACGAAACGTGCTACACCAAACCTTTTTGCAACTATTGTGGCCAGTGACAGGAACGTGTTCACGAAGGGCATCATGATTTGGTGATCTTATTAAAGTCTGAAAGTGTGCGATTAAGGCACAGCTATTTTGTAGTAGGTGTGTAGAAATTGGAGTATGCGTTTAGACAAGAATCAATCTGATTCAATTACAAAGGGAATACTACATTTTAGTTGAAAACGCCCTGAGATTTTTTAAAGCTCTGGCAGGCCTGGGATCGGGAAAGCCCCAGCAAAGGCTTCCACTTCCGCTTTGATAGTCTGAACGGTGCCCTTGTACTTTTCATCACATGCAAGTTTTTCTTTGAATTCCTTCAGGGTAGCTTTGGCCGGCATGTCATTCTGTATCTGCAGAGTCAGCTCTATGCCTGCAAGTAAAACGGAACAATTAGCCCATAGCAAAACTACATCAGCATTAAACAACAATACTGTTCAGATCTAAACCTCGCTGCCAAGTTTCCCAGTTCCATTCATGCCACCTCGAGCCAGTCCTGGTTTTTGCTTCCAATTGCATGCTGGAACTTGTGGTTTTGTTTTTCACATTGCAAGGGTGGGTCTACAAGTTGCAGCATGCAGTGTGGAAAAAAGACTGGCTCAAGTTTGTGCGTCATAAATAGCATTATGAATAGATGTTTTGTTTCGACCTATACCTGTTAAATTCAAAGTATTTCTCCAACTTAATTTCTCTATTGTGCAAACATTTGCCTAATGTTTTTCTACAATTTATCAGCTCCACATAATTTTTTGCTCGTTATATCTGTTTTGAACAGTTATTTTTTTTGCATTATCTAATTTTGCGAAGAGATTTTTTGTTTGATCTATTGGAATAATAAAACATAGCTCTGTATCTGTTGTAGATTGTGTCAATAATCACAATTCACTTATTGCATTTCTGTAGTAGGTCAGGTATCATACTTTTACTAAAAACTGATTTATTCAATATAGTCAGTCTAATAAACGCTGGTTGTTTACAAATTATTTTTACAACCTTATCTACACGGGAACACTCTACTGTTCACTTTTGGCTCAAAGATTCTGCATGGAACAGAGAAACTTGACAGCTATGTCTAAAACACATTAAATCTGCATTATACTGCAGTGGTGATTCAAAGCACAGTTCTCACTACTGCAATCTAATTAATTAGGGTTATGGTCTCAAGTTACTGCTCCAGCACATATTCTCTCTCAACTATCACACCACAAGTTGCATCCCTTTCTAAGGCAAAATTACCCAGGAATGTATTATGCACGTTACACAGTAACTACATGCCATACTAAGTCTTACTCAACATAGGGCACTACATGCTTTAACAGAAACTGTTAAGAAATAATCTAAATTCCTTTACTACAGGACAATATTGCAATATTGTGGTAATCTGGGTACTGATGTTAGCACATATATGGGTACTGTATCGCGAGTGCAAACGTAAGGCATGAAAAGCAAGGTGTTCACTATTTACGCCTTACTTCTACATGTCCGAGCCGTTTGCAGCGGATGTATGTGATTTCTCCAAATATATTTCTTCTAATGGAGATTTCACCGGAAAACGAAATCTACTTTTTCTACTATTTTTTTATGCGGTGAGAGACCCCCGCCGCCCCTCGCCCTCCCTACCCCAACTTATAGCCTTAACCCACCTATTATGCATTGCACATATACCATTTCCCCTACCTTTTTCAGTGAACTATATTCTGTGAAATCTCATTAGGAGAAATGGTATTCGAAGAACTTGTTTGCAGCCATTTACATTCCAACCGGGCAGTCTTCCTCCGCCTTCAAAGGGAACGCGCTTTGAACGACTGCAGGCATAAAAGGAATGGCTTCCCATGGAATTTCTAGCACTTGCTAAAACCAAGCGTATTTCATAGGAATCCACAGCCATGTGGCCTATAAAGCGTCATTTTCAGCAGCATTTACATTTTTCGCAAAACAATAACAAGACCAGTAAAGACCATTTCATCCGATTTTCTTTTCAACTTCTGCATTCCGTTTTGTTACAGTTAAAAATTGCAAGTAGGCGACTCAACATTAGTTTAGTCTAGTTTATTGTTTGCTTATCAGGTGCTTATACAATAAGAAAATACTGTTTCAAAGTGCCGGCATGGAGGGAGCAAGGGTGAGAAATACATTAAAAAACAATATTTAAGGAGCAGTGGGGCAAGTGGGAGAGGGACGAACCTACTATGCCTTGTGAGTATTCAGGATGTGCAAGTGCAGCAAGGAAGAGGGAGCAAGTGCTGAGGAGTCTGCGCTTGTGGGTGAGCCACAGATGAAGTGATAGGAATGTTGAGTGCTACACGGACTGGCCGCAGAAGGTGTAAGTGTGTCATTTCCTGAGTGGAGGGTGTGCAGATGCAAGTGCTGTAGATAGACAGTAGCCTGGGCAGAATTGGTGTGGGAGGTCGGGCCCTGAGGATGCATAAGGGCCCAGGACACTGATTCAGCAACTGTGGCATTAGCAGGGAAGAGAAGGGAAGGAGGAGGAAAAGAGGAAAGTCTTAAGGAGCTTTTGGAATTTAAGGCACAGGGGGAGGCTGTTCCATTGGAGGGAGTCCGCAGAGGAGAGTGAACGACCCCCTGCCAACATCACCTAAGTGCTGGCAGTCCCCTGCATGCAATTGGCACTAAAAAAAAAAACTCCCACATGTCTTACTGTTGGGTAGGATATTCCGAAATATGAATAATCTTCCTCACCTCTGTCAACCCCAAGATTTTTTAGCTTGGACTTGGTGATAATTTGTCCCTGTCCCTAGGTGAGTGGGAATCGTCTCCCCCCACTCTCATCTGGTCCTTTAGCCTTTTAATAAGTGACCTTTATACATCTCTCCACAGTGTGTGATTGGATTTGTGGTTACCTTTGGGCTGCAAGTGTTGCAGTGTTGCCTTTGGTCTTCCCATTTGAATTTCCCTTTAATGTACTTGGATGAATACTGTTCCCAAGGGGTAAAGTGGGATTTCCATCCCCTTTACAATTTACCCAGTGAGCCAGCACAACCCACTTTATGTGGAGTGCAGGGGAGATACAGTGTATCTCCCTTCTCACTTGGCTGGTAACATTTTTGTTACATTTACAAGATAACTTTAATGGCTGGTGGTAGTGATTCTACTTTAGTGACTTAGTCAATGTTACTTGCAGGCTGTCAAATTAGCCGCTGTGGTGCACAGAAGGGTCACCATTCTCAGAATGGTGGGCTCCTTCACCCTAAGCAGGAAGGATCATGTTTGGATTTTTGTATTCGATGGGAACTCCTCAAAAAGCCTGCCAAGGATCCAGAGTGTCTGGGAAGACAGGAACTACGGGAGGAGTCTGAAACTCCACAGCCCTTTGTCTTCTGGCATGCCTGCATGCAACCAGTTCCAACTGGGAGGTTGTCTCTCCTGAAAGGACATCCATCCCCCAGGTTTGAATGATAGGATGGGTTCCATTATAAAGTTCAGATTCTGGAAGCTGAAGAGGTAGTCAGCCACTGGACAAATTCGAAGAGTAAGAAGAAACACAGGCTGACTTTTTCCAGCGACCAGACAGCCTGCTGTGTAACCAAAGCCTGCTGTTAACCTTCTTTCCAAGCGACTTGGGGTTCCTG
Organism: Ambystoma mexicanum; assembly: GCF_040938575.1. Taxonomy (NCBI): domain Eukaryota; kingdom Metazoa; phylum Chordata; class Amphibia; order Caudata; family Ambystomatidae; genus Ambystoma; species Ambystoma mexicanum. The sequence goes on along the minus strand of NC_090923.1, from coordinate 1,339,764,483 downwards.
AAGATAACGACTAAGAGGCTGGTGAACCCCACTTGTCTCAAGAAGACCTGCAAACGAGCCATCGCTCCACGTGCTGTGAACTTGTTGGCTGCAAACGCAATAACAGCGAACCTCGAGCCCAGGTGCAGTGCAATGTCTTCCGAAGTCAGATTCTTGCTGAAACGTCACTGGATGTTTCGTGGTCCTTCAGAAGCAAGATTGGAGTCCTTGACCAGATTAGCGAGGAGAATCCAATCAGCGGCGAACAACTTTTTGGCACCTGCAGAAAGGGCACCAAATCAGAGTAGCTAGAAGCACCAAAGATACCTTTGTTGGGAGCCTTCACCATTGATCCCTGGTTCAAGATCCTATCCAGTGTCCTGGCTTCAGTCTCCTTGACCAAGAATTCAAGGACTGGGTCCTGTAATGCTATGTCCTGAAGGCGCCCATCTGCAAACTTCTCTTCTCTGCTGAGGTAATGTGCTGGCTTGGGTAATACCTAGTTGAAGTCTTGTGTGAATCCTGTGCAGCTTTAGGGGTGACTTGTGTTTGGGAGTTCGCCCATTCCGTTTGCCCAGGCCCAACGCTTCGAAGTCCCTGTATCCTTTTTACCAATTCTGAAGAAGAAACTCGCTTGTTTGTCGAGATATCCTTTGGAACGGACTTTTCCTGCATTTGTTGCGTCCCTGACCTGCCAAAAGCTGGCCACTAGACCATGCGTGTCCTCCCTTCTGGCACTGAGATTACTCATGCTCCAAGAATAGGGAATGAATTACAAGGCATGGGTCTTTGCCTTGAAATATAACCAGTACTTACGTGTTAATGAGTTGGTTTGGTAACTATCTCTGAAATGTGATCATTTACAAATATTCTTACTTCTTTGAAGGTGTTCTGCCATTCTTAAAAGTAAAAGGTGGTTATTTTACTTACCTGTGAATTGTCTTGCACTCTAACAAGTAACGTAGTTGGGTTCACTTTATCTCTGTGTAGAAAAAGTGCATCGTTGGTTTGGCCTTACCTGAACTGCGTTAGAAGACTTCTAAAAAAAAAAAAAAAAAAAAAAAAAAAAAGTCTACCTTGCGTTTACCTACCTCGAATAGAATGTGCCATTCTAAAAGTGTATTGCTGGGTTTTGCTTTCCCTGAACTGCTTTAGAGCACTTCTAAACGAGCTTGAGTAATTGCTTACCTTAGCTCTGTTTCACCGATCTTAAAAGCAACATTGGTGCAACTGTAATAGTTGATTACCAATAAGCTTTTACTCACCTTGTATAACTTCAGGTTATCCTAAAAGTAGTTGTGGATTCCTACGGTTCCATGAATTGTGTTTCACTATTCTAAAAAGTATCTGGGTTAGTTACATATCTGAACTGTGTTCTAAAAAGTAATCTGTAACTAGATCTATTCTTGAGTGAAGAAGGTTACATCTTTTCCAAGGTTTCCACCTGTAACACTGTGGTATAACTGTTTTATTCTTGTTGCAGATTACTGAAAGTTATGACCAAAAGGGTCTACACTGCCCTTGAATTACTGAAAGTAATCACAATGTAACTAACTCCCCATGAATAGCTTTATTGCTATTCTAAACGTGTAACTTGAATTATTTATTGTATTCTGAATAAGGTTTATGCTTTGGTTTGTATACCATAAGTATTGTGATGTGCTTTTAGAATTGTGTTTATGCTTCATGACATAGAACTTACTGTCCACAAGAATTATCTTGGCCTATTTGTATTTAAAAATAACCCATTTATTTTTTTACAATAATTCTGGGTGTGTTTCTTTTGAACCATATGTATGCTTCAAGTTATTTGTACTTACCTATAGCCCTCTCTCTTTACCAGAATAAGCCTGGCTGCTCTGTCAATGCTACCAACATTTTAAGGTGGTACAGCCTTATACTAAGAGTGGAGTTCTGGATTGCCTCAGAGTACAGTTTTATAAGGCCCTCAAGTGGACTTTAGAAAACTGGCCCCAACACTTAGCAACCTGTGAGCATCTTGGGTTTACGAAGAGAATCTTCTGTTGAAATATTTAGCAAGGTACACAGACAAATTCACGTTTCTCTGCATACCGTACAGCAGAACTTCAGATAAGTTACTTACCTTGAGTACCACTATGGGCCATAGCCGTGTCAGGATTTCCGACTGTCACTGGGAAGGGAGAAGCCCATGGACCATAAAAGGTTGGTTCATATGCATAAAGCGAGGGACATTTTGTGCTCATATTTGCAGCTCTGATTATAGACGTGTGGGAATAATGTATCAAGTAGAGAACACTTACAGTATGCCACTACAACAAATCCAGCATCATACAGATTAAGGGTTGCCAGGTGAGTGCACATTTTACACTGCATGCCTGCCAAGGCCTTATAACGGTTTGCTTTTTCTGGACTGATTTACCGGCTTCCTGCTTGATGTGCCCCAATCAAGGAGTCATCAATGAAACGTGACCACATGGTGTTCCAAAGATAATGTCCTTTGCGAGATTTCCTTCACACGTAGCAATGTGCTTACCTGGGTGGTGGTGATTAAGTCGATGTTGGAGGCTGGGCGATGGGTCTGCCTGGATGTTAGAGGTAAGATGCTACCAGCCACTCCATGATGTAGGACCCCAGACGGAGGATGCAAAAGGTTAAATTCACACGCCTGCACCAACAAGTAATTTAAGGATCAGTACCAACTCCTTTCGTGTACCTCAGGTAAATAGATTATAAGCCTGGGAGAAAGCCAGCTCAGCAGGCCCCCTCAGCAGCTCAGAGAAACCCATTGCTTATTAACATGACCAGCTTATATACACGCATGCCATGGAGGTTTCACTGGTCCCCTGAAGCAAGAAATTCCCAATGCGGATCAAAGAAGCTCTTAGGAGAAATGTCCCTGGCTTAATACAGTAAGAATGGCCTGTTGATTCTTCAGAAACCCACATGTGTGACAAGCAACAGATTTGCACAGGCGCCTTGCAGACCCAAGGGACATGGAGGACTTGTTTAAACAAAGATGTTAAGCAGCAATCAGTAAGCATGTACGCTGACGTGAACCCACACTGCTGGTGTTCACGGAAGCCTGCACAAAAGGAGAACTCCCTCACGTACATACCAAACCGAGAACCACCCCAGGACCAAAAAAGTGCCCACTACAAAGCCAAATGGGAATCCAGGACGGCAGCCCACATTCAAGAAAGCATGGACCCGCCAGCAGATTGGGAGCAAGAAGGCCCACTGTTAGGGAGAATTCTCAAAAATGTGCCAATTCCCCCTCTACCTTAGAGATCCCCAGCAACTTTGCTGGATTTTAGGACTTACTTTATTTTTGACCTGGAGAGAGCGAGACCCTTTTTCCCACTCAATGTACGTTTACTGCAATTTGAACTCTGTCTCTTTGTTAAAGTATGGAGTCTGACAATCTCCATAGGCATCATCTTTACATTGTGTCACACAGCACCTTAAAGTGCAGTTATTCAAGCGCAGACTTTCAGATTTCCCAAAGGTTTAAATACCTTCTCTTGGATAAACTACTGTTTCTAAGAGCAGTGAAGTGAAATTGACTTTACTTGTATTTGTAACTTTCTAGACCCAGCACACACGATCTTAACAATAGGGTGCTGGAGGGGTTACTAAATATCCCCTTTGTCTAGTTTCTCATGTAACATTTTTATGTTACCCTTTCCTCGATGAATGGCTGGTGGCAGTGGTTTACTTTTAACTACCGTGGTGTGCTTGTAGCACAGGCTGCATTTGCAGCTGCAGTAAAGCACCCACAGTGCCATTTTTGTCAAAATGGCCCTGGTCTCCTTTTTTCGCCATTTCTTTGTGGAAAGGTCCTTCTTGACATTTACTCTGCGCGCCAAACCAGGTTTGGTCCCTTTGTCGTTTTGCCTTTGGTGGGATTCACGAGCGAAGCCCGCCTCTGGCTCCGGGTGTCTGGTGGGGGCAGGAAGTGAAACTCCCTGTGCTTAGTCTCCTAGGAGACAGATGCATGAATTGGCCGGCTGACTGTCCGGCAAGGACAGCCACCCTGCTGGGTGACTGACAGCTGGGCTGGAATGAATGGGAGAAACCTACATAAAAGGCAAGGTTTTTTGGCTTGGAAGGCAGAGTCGACCACTGGACGAAGGAATCCGAAGAAGAACTTGGAAGAGACACCTGCTGCAACTCCTGGACCGTAGGTTTGCCCGGTGAAGCCCTGCTGCTGTGCTGAAGTTCCGAATTCATCTCGGCTAGAGAAGCCCTGCAAGGACGACTTCTCTCCTTGAGTTGGTGGGACCAACTGTTAGGGAGAATTCTCCGTTTAGGCTGAATTTCCTGACCTAGTGAGTCCCCCAGCAACTTTGCTGGATTTCTGGAGTTTGTTTTTTTCTCCTGCCAAGAGTGAGACTCTTTCTCCCACTCTTGGACATGATTTATGGTGTTCCTTTGACTGTTAATGTGTTTTATGGGCTATGGGGTCCTTTACTCCATAGGGTCTCATGTGTTTTTACTATGTGTGTTACACAGCACCCTCCGTGCAGTGACACAGGGGTGTCATAGTGACACCCCACCATAGACTCCATACCCTAGGACTGACTACTGTCTCCGAGGGCATGTAAAGTCACCATTGGCTTTACTAGCCCCAAATTATGAACAGAAACCAGTACAAACCATCATATTGTGGACGTACTGGTCGGGGCAATTCGATTGCCCCGGGGTCTGTTATTCGAGGGGGCACGTCTTCGTCCCCCCTGATCGAGTTTTGGCTGGTGGCAGTGGATACTACTTTTTATATTCGAACGCGAATATATCCCTATGGGATTTTCCCATTGTTCGAGGCTACCAACTTTATTTAATTCTCATAGCCTCGAACGTACCGCCGGTTTATTTATTTAATAATTTGCCGGTTGGTATTTTTTGCCAGGACTCGATTCTAAAATGGCGTTTGTGTTCTCTTCTGTGACTCCAACCCAAGTCGAGCCCTTTGTTCCACTTTTTGGCGGGCTTCTCCACAGAAGCCTCCAAAAGTGGTGCCACTCTGTCTGGGTACCACAGCGGGTGTGGGAGGGGGTTTAGGCACCCTGGACTGAGTTACCTTGGTAACTCAAGTCGCACTCTTGTGTGATTGGCCCAAGTGGTGAGCCGGCCGGCTCACCACTTCGCATGTTTGATTGACAGCTAGGCTGAGTGAATGGGGGTGTGCTGCATAAAAGCAGGGCTTTGGGGACTGGAACTTCAGAAGTCGCCATAGGACCTGAGAATCCGACGAGGGAGAAGCTGAGCCGACCTGCTACGACGAAACCACCGGTGGAGCCCCGCGGAACCGACTCACCACTTCCCGACGACAGAGAAGATCTCCCGGCTGGAGAGTCTTCTTCCCCTAACTGGTGGGCACAACCAGTTTACCTTCTTTTCCTCGCATCCCAGGACGTCTTGTGGTCGAATTGCCCGTACCAAGCACCCCGGCAACCGGATAGCCACTTACCACTGGACCACGAATAAAAGGACTGCTCCTTTTTGACCTGAGAACTCCGCGGCTTGTTTCTTCCCTGGCAGTTCAACGGACTCCTGTCTTCCTCCCCGACGAGATCTTCTCTTCCCCCGGACGAAGCACCGACTTTCATCCGCTGCCAGGACCAACTGCCCCCGCTGGAGTATTCTCACCACTTTAAGGTACCGTGTCCGCCAGGCCTCCCTTTCTAAAGATGGCTACAAGGTAATAATAATCCCTTAACCTTCTGGACTGGGCTGGCCGCCTTGACCATCTAACTGGTCCCTTTCTTTTGGTCCAAATCTTTCTGAACCTTCGAGACTTTTGTGCACTTTTCAACCATGTGACCTTGGACACATTTCGTTCTGATCCTCTGAAAGTGGATCCGGCTTTCTGAACCCTAACTTCACGGTTTGACTCTGCCTTCCTCTCTTGCTGTGTTCTTTTGAAAGTGTTGGGATCTGTTTCAATTTATGCTCTGCTTTTCTCTCCCTTTTAAACCAAATTATTAGAGTGCCATCTACGTTAAGCGCTCACCACTGTCTGAAAATAAGTGGGGCTTTACTTAAGACTTGTCTAATATTCTTTTAAGGGAGTGTATATCTTTTAGTGACCGTGTTTTTGAACTGCCTAATATTAGTGCCTGTGTGTTTTATTACATGTGGTTTTAAATAAATAATAATTATATCTCTTTTACACCAAGCTCTGGTCAGTGTTTGCTTGTTCCACTGTGTTCTTTTGACCTATTGTGAATACTCTGTATACTGCCTAACTCTTCTTGAGGGAAGTCTGACTGCTCAGCCACAGCTACCAAGTGAATCTGTGTGGTACAGACTGCTACCAAGTGGGTTTACTGCCAAACACCTGTAGTCTTAAATCTTTTGCAGTGGTCCCAGAGGGAACTGCACAGGTTTCTGCCTAAAACCAACCAACTCCAAAGTAAGCCACCTGGACATCCTCTCGAAGCTGGTTGCATTTCCACTACAGTTGCTGCTGGAAACCGAAGAGCTAGAAAGAGGAACACCAGATCGTGCGTTGCTTTTAAGTTGGCCAAGAGCTCCAGGAAGATCCTTTGGACTCCCAGGAAGCAGGACTGACCAAGCCCGAGCCACCTCAACAGTGTGCTGGACCCCAGATGCAAGGAAAGCCCATCTCAACTGCCAGGAGTTCGCGGTGGTGCTATTTGCTGAGACGCGAGGAGCTGAAACCGCAAAGTGCCACTGAATAGAAGCTGGTCCTTTTTCTGTCGCCGACCGTCCCGTTGCAGTGCAGGAGTCCTCCAGACTTCTTCCCTCTTGTCCTCACTATTGAGGCCCAGGAACACAGGATCTGCAGAGCTGCACAGGAACAGAAGCCAGCTGGAACAGTTTTTCTTCTAACCAAAGGTACTGTAAAGTCTAAGAGAACTTACCTCTTGTGTAACCTCACTTGTTCTGAGTGGAGACTTGTCTTGTGTTGCTTCTGTAGAGTTGCTAACAGCTTCCTTACCTCACAAGCCTAATCAGCTTGTGGCCCTACTTTGATTTCTTCTTTTCTACAAAGACTTCCAAAACATAGTGCAAGACTTTTACCTACCTACAAGAATTGCTTCAGCTCACCTAGACTTTCATCCAATTGACTTTGGCCTGGACTGGCTCCCTGAACTGTGTCGGTCTTTCTTCCATGATGGGATTAACTTACTTGACTTTTGGTAATCCCAAATGCAATTACCTGCTTCAGAAATGTTGTGAGATCTCTTGTTTTCTTCTAATAATCTTTTTCTTTGACATACTCTCAAGTATTGCCCTAAATGCAACAGTGATATATTAATGTCCAGTGTCCTAGCTATTTTAGTCACCTGAGGGTGTAGGAAGTTTCCGTTTACCATCCCAAATGGGTACTTGCTGATTTAGGGAAACACTGTATTTTGGAGTGTATTTATGTGGTACTATTATATTGCCCCTTCTGAAGAAGGCTTACTCAAACTGACTGTTAAATAATTGTTTGATCAGGAAACCTTGTCTGTAAGAATTTATTTGACTACTTGTCATCTGTGTAACTCCCCTAAAGCTCACATTGACCCCTCTTCAGACAAGCCTGGCTGCTCAACATGCTACCAACCTGTGTAGTACAGACTTATAACACAGGTTACCCCCCCAGGCAGAGTAGCAAATCACAGCACCCACTGGCCACATGTGCCCACATGAAATCGTTCAAACACTTAACAGCCCTTCAAATGATTCTACTCCAATATAAAAGGAGAGTGAAGCAGAGAGCAGTGTGTGAGGTTAAGGATTGTGCGTGTTGGTGCAGCATGAGAGAAAGGCAGTGGAAGAGGTGCAGAGGAGCACAGTGGAGGAGGGTGGAATGAGTAAGAGCGGAGAGAAGTTATGGATGAGCAGCAAGAAGGGGGGGGACGTCAGAAGGTGAGAGGAGGTTAAAAATTGTAGTAGGAAGGAAGGTGGAGTGAAATATACCAGAAATGGAAAGGAGCAAAGGTGAAGGGAGGAAAGAGGAGCAAGAAAGGGTTGGATGGAGAACACAATGAGAAGAGAAGACCAAGAAAGCTGAAGGAGAACATTAAGAAAGGAGAAGGAGGAAAGGGTACATAGGTGGGGAGAAGTTAGAAAAGAGTGGCAGAGAAGCCAGACGGGAGGGGGAGCAGTGAAACAATAAAAAGAGGAGATAAGAGATGGAGGACCAAAGCAGAGCATTGGAAGACATCAAGAGGAACAGGAAGAGGGAAGCAGAGAAGGGAGCTAAAGGCCAGAGAGGAAGGGAGTGATTAAACCAGAGTAAATGTCCTGGAGCGACTTCTGAGCTGGTGGAGGAGCAGTATCCAGAGGGGTCTGACATTTAAGCCCATAATGAATCTTGCAAAATGTCAAAGTGTCCAACGTCAAGACGACCCAATGCACTAGTGGTGGTGCCCATTCGCCTGAGAAGAGACATCCCAACATCATCTATGAAAGCCAATCAATCAACTTCATTGGCCAAGAAAGAGGCTTTGGTGGCCACTTAAAACTCCAAAAACTGAGCAACGTTTTACCTGCCAGGGTACACATTCGGGAGGGAAGGAAGGACTGAACCACAGTCCTATAAAGAAGCCAAACTTGTGTTTTATTAATTTCCCACTAAGTGACCTCAGTTATATATAGTTCCTCAACTTTCTCTTTGTATAGTAAAAAAATAAAATAATTTAAGCATAGAACTTTGCTGCGAGTTGTCCGTTGATCCCTCTGCCATGACAGGTGGGCACGTTAACCTTAAGTGGTGGGCAGTCGATTAAACCTACTGATCCCTATAAGGAAGGCGTGGTTTCAAACGGTGAAGACAGACATGTGACCACAGTTCAAGGGTGTTTATTGAACTTCAATGGTTTGGTTAAATGCCTTTCTAAACCTAAATCCAAGGATGGGAGCTACTACCATCAAATAATAACGCAGTCCTAGTTGAGTCTGTCAAAATAAAAGAGCCTATACTAATAAACCTGTTGCCAATCCTTACTTCTAAATTATGATATGGGATCTATAACACGCATATACACAAGTGTTTCAAGGCGCGACAAGGCAGGGGAGGGGAACAGAGGGAATACTGACAAAGATCTTACTAGGCCAGGTGACATGGAGATCGCGCAAGTGCAGGTGAAAGGGGGAAGTGCAGTACATAGTATAGACAGTAAGGAACAAGTTACTTACCTGAACTGTTCTCCAGCATGGGTCTGGCATGGATTCACATGCTCATGAATATTCCTCGTCGTCAGGCTGCGAATCATCGGTAAAGAAAAAAATCAGTTTTGTTTCTGAACTGTCTTTCACCTAATAACCAATCACTGGTCTCTGGGTCATACTGCCCCCAGCCAATGACTGCCCTCTACCCAAGCCCCTCCTCAGGCAGCCATCTTCATATTTGGTAGCACGTAAAGTGGCAGTAGGACCCAGAGAAGAGCCGCAGAGGGGTAGGCGGGAGGGTTTGCATGTGACTCCATGTCAGACCCATGCTGGAGAACAACAGTTACAGGTAAGAGACTTGTTCTTTCTCCAGCACTTGAGGGGCCATAATCCGTAGAGGGTTTATCTTCTGTGCACGGCACCAGACGGTAAACCTCTTCCATTTATGCCCATAGCACTTAAGAGTCGAAGAAGCCCTGGCCTTGGCAAGTACCTCCTTGCAGTCTGCTGGGATCTCGTAGCCTCCAAATTCTAGCACTGCAGGAGCCAGGCCTGCAGGTTCAGCGACCCCAGGTCGTGGTGTAGACTTGGGCCTCCTTCCCTGGCGAGAACAGCTGCATCCGCCGGAAGCTAGATTGGAGGGAACGCTGACATGTCCAGAAGGTCTGGGTACCAAATTTGCCTCGGCCACGCCGGTGCGACGCGGATCATCCTGCACCGGGGCCGTCTGAGTTGACTGATGAGATGCAGGAGCAACGGCAATGGAGGGAACGTGTAGAGACAGGCCGTCCCAGGGGAATGAGAACGTGTCCCCTATGCACCCTGGCTGGGGAAACCTGCTGGCGAACCTCTGGCACTTGGTGTTCGTCGCCGTCGCAAACAGATCCATCTGGGGATTGCCCCATCGTCAAAACAGTCGATCCACCTGGTCCTGCTGAAGCTCCCACTCATGGCAAGAGCGCAGCTCCCTGCTGAGTCAGCAACAGTGTTCTTTACTCCTGCCAGATGGAAAGGCACCAGAAACATTCTCTGGGTGACGGCCCAGTGCCACAGATTCTGCACTTCCTTGGAGAGCTGGGGATCTGGTGCCCCCTGCTGCCGAATGTAGAACATTGTGGTGGTGTTGTCCGTGAAGACCCGCACCACCTTGCCCTTGAGGGATGGCAGGAATGACTTGAGGGCCCAAAACACGGCTCGGAGCTCCAGGACGTTGATGTGTAACAACCTCTCCTCTGGGAGCCATAGGCCTCTTGCGTGGAGATGTCCTGCATGTGCGGCCCATCCCTCCAGGGAGGTGTCCGTCATCACAGTCTCCTAGTGTGCTGGGGTTTGGAAGTCCGTGCCCGCAGTGAGATGCGCGCGGACACCCCACCACCGATCGTGCGACGGAATGTCTCGTTGAGGGCGATCTTGCCCTCGAAGCTTCCAGTCATTTGAATCCAACGGGCATCGAGGAACTCCTGCAGCGGCCGCATCCGCAGTCTGCACAGCCGAACGAGGTAGATGCATGGCATCATGCCGAGCAGGGACTTGATGAACCTCATCCTGGCATTTTCCAAGGTCAACAGTCGTACCTTGCCCAGGATGGCTTTTATCCTTTCCTTCGACGGTGAAGATAGGCGCGCCACCGGGTTGAGTCTGGCTCCCAGGAACGGAGCATCCTGCGATTGCTCCAAGCAGGATGTTCATCGATAAACCAAGTTCCGTGAGCAGGCGGACGGTCCTTGCTGTGTGTTCGACAGCGAGTTCCTTTGACTTCGCTCGGATGAGCCAATCGTCCAGGTAGGGGTATACGTGGAACCCTTGCAGGCGCAGGCGCGCCGCCACCGGTGCCAGGCACTTGAAGACTCTTGGGGCCGACTTCAGCCCGAAGGGGAGGGCCTTGAATTGGTAGTGCTGCCCTTGGACCACGAAGCGCAGGAACTTTAGGTGCCCCTTGTGTATGGGGATGTGGAAGTAGGCATCCTCCAAGTCCAACGACAACAGGAAGTCTCCCTCCTCCAGCTGCCCCAGTACGTGCTGAAGGGTCACCATCAAGAACTTCTGGGATTTTAGGTCTTTGTTGAGGCAGCAGAGATCTAAAAAACAGGCCGCCAACCGCCGGTCTTCTTTCAGACGAGGAAGTACTAAGAGTATACTCCAGCGTCTCTTGGGGACGAGCTCTATGGCACCCTTTCTCAGCATTGCTTGTACCTCTAGAAGTAGTTGAGGGATGTGATTTTCTTTCCTGGACACAGGTGGAAAACGGGGACACTTCCTTTGGAACTCCAGGGTGTGTCAGTGGGCCAGTGCTTCCAGCACCCAAAGGTCGGTGGAGATGGTCTTACACGCGCCGATGAAGCTCACCAGCCGGCCTCTCAGCGGGGTGCTCGGGTGGGGGCCAGACGTCACAGTCTGTGGGGTTCAGTCTTGCTTCGCCGAGGCCTTACCACCTTAGGCCCCTTGGCGACGACGATTTCCTCCGGCCTTGCTGCGGCCTCTGTAGGCTTCTTGGAACGACAAGCAGGCCGCTTGACGGTAGGACGAAGAGCTGCCACCAAATCTTTTGCAGGCACCGTGAGATTTGCCTCCGGCGGACCGAAAGGACGGCCGTCGAAGCGTGCCCAAGGCATGGACCGTCTCGGTGTCTGCCTTGATGGCCTGCAGTGACTCGCCCACTGCCTTTCCGAACAGGTTGTCCCCGTTGAAGGGCATGTCTAGTACCCTACTCTGTACGTCTTGACGTAATTCGGTGGCCCTGAGCCAACCACGCTGGCGAAGGCAAACGCCATTGCCCATCTGGCGAAAGCCGGTGTCGGCGATGTCTGTGGCCACCGTGACTGCGTGGTCCGAAGCCACCCCACCTTCTTGCAAGATTCCCAGGGCCTCCACCCTCTTGTCGTCCGGGAGGAAGTACAAGCAGGGGGCGATTTTAAACCACAGCTCCCCATCGTAGCAGGCTACGATAGCGAGATCAGTGGCCGCCTTAATGGTCATCGCGGCTGAGATGACCCGACGCCCCATGGGGCGTCCAGCTTCTTCCCCTCGCCGTCCGGCGGGGAGGTGGAAGTCGATGCCGTCGCCCCAGCCGATTTCTTCTTGGCCGTCGCGGAGACCAGAGTCCGGGGACGGCTGCGCCCTGAGGCACATAGGAGCAGAGTCTGGGACCCGGTACTTCTTCTCGTACTGGTCTCTCTTCACAGGGGCAGAGGATGTGTTCTTCAGAAGGGACAGCCCTTCATCCGAGATCTCGTCCAACAGCGGGACTGAGAGTACGGTTTCCTCTTTGCACCCGTCGTTGATAAAGGAATCACTCCTCCTCCTCCTCCTGCTCTTCGGGGCATAGCTGAAAAAGCTCTGAGGCCGTGGCGAGGAATGAGCCAATTTCGAGCCCGTGGTGGGGGCGATGGGAGATCCGTTCCGGCCTCACCGTCCTCGTCATCTCCGTCTCGTCTCTCGGCCGAGAGGATGGAGGAGAAGGATGGAAGGGTGGTGGCGGATGGGTTCGCCTCCGCTTGGATGGAGGGCTTCCCGACGGTCCAGGAGCCGCCGGATCGTCCGCAGGAGGCAAAGGCAACCTATTCCGTGCACAGGGTGTGCAGGGCAAGAATGATGTCCTCCGATCCATCAGTCGGTAGTGGTTGCGACGGGAGCGTCGGCGTGGTGTCCTCCGGTTCCTCTTCGATCTGCCGTTCCTCGTCTGCTCCCCCCGTTGCTCTCCACGTCCGCCTCGGCGGGGTCCTTCCCGTAGGACCCGACTTTGAACTTCTTATCAAGGACTGCGTTGAGGCCAGACAGCTCGTCCTCGGAGGAGATATCGGAGTCCGGTAGGACTATCGCACCCCCCCTCTCAGCTAGTGTTTTCATGGGGGTCGTTTCAATGGGCAGAAAAGACGATTCCCTCCGGGTGGGCACGGAAACTCTTGGCCTGGAGGTAGTCTCCACTGGTGTCGCCTCTGCAGGCTTCGCCAGGGATGCCGCGACTCCCTCAATCAAGGCCTTAGCCGGGTGAATCTGGGCCTTCACGACCTTCAGCGCATCTGAGGCCATTACCGTGGGGGGAGGGTCACTGCCTCGATCCCCCTTGGCGTTGCCAGCCGGGGCTTCCCCCGAAGCTTACCCGGATTGTCCGACTTCCTTTCCGCCGAGCCGGAGCATTGGCTCGTGGTTGGCTGCGTTGGCGATGTTACGCCCGGCCTGGCAGCCGAGGAGCCCATACCAATGTCACTCCCGGTGCCCGTGTACTCGCAGTGCTTTGCCTTATGTTGGGCCCCCCGTCGCCGGAGCGCTCTCAAAAGGTCTTAGAAGACCGCTCAGATGACTTCTTCTCACCTGCTGCCGGGCTCTTCGCCTCCAGCCAGTAAGCGAGTCGTTTGCGACGGTCCTTCATGGTCCGGACGGACATGTCCTTGCACAACGCACAGTCCTCCTCCATGTGCGACTTGTCGGAGTGCAGGTAGTAGAGGCACCGGGAGTGTTCATCCTCCTTGAAGACGTTCTGTAGTCCACATCCTGGGCAGATCCTAAACAGCTTGGATCCAACGGGTGTCAAGTCTCCTTTGTCTTGGGCCATGTCCACGCGGGGTAAGCCTCAAAGATCTTCCGGAATACTCCAAGAAGTGAAATTCGATGAGAATTCGCCCTTGGGGGGCGTAGAAATTTCCGAAACGTGCCCCCGTTAATCGGAAGAAGAATCTGTGGAGCTTGGGGCTTAAATTGACCGAAAAATAAGAGTAAACTCTCTGGAAAGAGCACAGTACGCAGTCAAAACTCAAGACCTAAGCACGAGGACTCCCAACACTTGAACGTGCAGTAAAAATCTGAAGATGGTTGCCTGAGGAGGGGCTTTAGGTAGAGAGCAGTCATTGGCTGGGGGCAGTATGACCCACAGACCAGTGATTGGTTATTAGGAGAAAGACAGTTCAGAAACAAAACAAACTGATTTTTTCTTTACCGAGGATTCCCAGCCTGACGACTGGGAATATTCATGAGCATGTGAATCCATGCCAGACCCATGCTGGAGAAATAAATAAAACAATAAATAAGAAGTGCGGCCGGAAAGTGGCAGGTGGTGCAAAGATAAGTGCAGAGTGCTGGTAGGGGGCTGTAGGGATAACAGCCCAGAATGCAAGGGTTGCCAGGGGGCAAATACAAAATGTTGTGGGACAATAATGTATGCACCAAAGAAAGGTGTTCAAGAAATAAGTATGTCAGGATAGTTGAGCAGTTGGCTTCCCTTCCCCACATTTTCAGCATAGGGCAAGGCAGCACGTTCAAGCTTTGCACACACTCTGGCTTCTTCTCCCATGAGGATACAGTTCAAAGCATAGGTTTCAGGGCCTTCTGCCAAAGTCTCTTTCTCAATAACAGTCTCTTACAGCAAGAGGGCCTGTCGAACCAAACAAGCATCCAAAGTTCCTTTCTTCTCAGGAATTCTACATGCACAAGTTCTAGCTTCCAGTGTTCATCATGGGTCTCCCTCCAGGCTCGGACCCCTTTTTACCACAATATTCACAATTGGTCTCCCTCGTTCGGGCTTGGATCCCTTTAGCACAATATTCACACTAGGTCTCCCTTGTTCGGGCTCGGATAACCAATCTCACTTCCCATGAGATATATATATAAGAATACTTTTGAATGTGCAATGGTTTTGCGTCAACTGTTGCAGGTCCACTTTGATTAATTTCACACAATGTTCTTGCCAATCTTCTACTTTTGTTGCTGCCACTTCTTGGCTGGATACCTTACAGAAACCATTCGATTAAGTACCCTTGTGGTGCCGGACCACTGTCACTGGTATTGTATCTTCTCCTTCAACGTTGAAGCATTCATCAGCAATTAATCTTTCCTAGAGTCTTTCATCACACGCATTTCAATCAATGTTGCCGCTTGCAACCCTGACTTCAACAGACCGGTCTTGCTCTCCCCAACTCACCGGCTGCGTTGATCTCTCTGGCGCGGCCTATGATCTTCGAGCCAATGACGGTACCATAGCGGCTGCTGTTCCTCCCCGACTTAAGTCAGTTGTGCAGGAGGGCCACAGGTATCTCCGACACACAATACAGGATTCTTCTGTCTGGTTTCCTTGCCTTAAGCTTTCTAATCTGTAGGGTTCTGGAAAATAACGGCTTCTCGATGAAAAGGTCAAGGGTATATCCCCCCCCCTGGTTTGCAGTCTTCCTTCCTTTGTTCAGCTGCTGTCGGGAAAGTACTGTTGCTTCGTGTGCTTTGCCTCGCTCAGTGCGCTCTCGTGCTCCGCCTTTTATCCAGGTGGGGAAGTTTAATGGAAGTCAGGTGTGAGTGATTACTAGTAATTGCCTGACCATTGTAGTGGGACATGTCGGGTACACTGCTCGGGTGAGCGTTTTCTCCTAGGGTGGGCTGTCCGTGTGAACGTTTATGTAGGGAAAGGGGTGGGGGGGTCAGAGTTCCTAGGTATCCTGGGGAAAAGTTGTTACAAGGAAGGGGATACCATCTCACCCTACGGTGTCCCACTCCAAGACCCCTCACCCAGGTGATCCTCCCGCACTGGGGCACCCCCAGGGTATGGAGCCAAAGAAGATGGCTGTGCCCTGGCAGAGGGAAAGGGAAAAGGAAAGACCGACCCCTAGGGACTAGCGGGTGAGGAACCTTCCAGTTTCTCACATCCCACATAGAAGCAAATATCTGCCTTCACTGGAAATATGATGTCCGAGATTCTTGAACTGAGGCCATATCAAAGTTTGAATGGAGCAGCCACTAGTTATTGGGACACGGTTCAATGCTTCAACCCTCCTAAGCGCAGTTTACGCAGATAATATTTCAATAAACAGGTCCTTTGTTCCATGTTAGGTCTAACCTTGGGAGGAATCTGGAAGAACGTAAACACCAAACTGAAAGCAAGAGAAAAAGATAGAGAGGAAGCTTTGCTGCTGCAACTTAGCAAGACCCATTTGACAGCAAAGCTATGCCTTTGCCTTGATTCGAGACCAGAAGGGTCCGCAGATCAGGGCTCCCCCATACAGAGAGAACAAACTGGGTTGAAAGACTAAAAAAGCCTTGCTGCTGATTCCGGTTTGGATCCGTCACAAAGATGGGCACACTAGTAATTGATAGAATCCAAGGTCCATTACTGAACCACGACAAAGAACTTGGCAAGTTTCCTTGGGCCTTGTGCTGGACCAACCAACACGGACTACGCGATTTAACCTCATCAACAAGGACTTACTTATTCATTTTATAAAAACATGGGGGGTATACTGCAGTATCAGGACATCAAGATCAGCCAATCAGTCCATCTCTCCCATTAATTTCTATGAAAGAATGACATCCGGTTGGGTGGATTCAAGGGCACCCAGTGACCCTTACCGTTAAAGCCAAACTTGGAACACTAACACTTCCTTATTACAGGGCACATGTACCTGTATGCCAAATTACCTTCACAGAAGCTTGTCCATGCAAAGAGGTTCCCTTTGCCCTTAACTGCTCTACCACTAGACTGGCTAAGGAAAAGCTTGCGTGACACCCAGTTGTCTAGCTGAGGGTCAGTCTCCTGGCACCCTTGGGCCCAAGCAAGAGTAACACCATCATAATAATAGGTATTATGAAAGTATACTCAATAGTTAATAAAAGTTAAGATATTGGGGTGCAGGCTAAGAAAATTTGATTCAAAAGGCCCAAGTGTTCTTCGGTATAGAGCCTACTTGTTACAGTCAACTGCCAGTCAAAGGTTAACCTGACCTCTTGGACTTGTGAGGAAAACAGTTGCAGTTTGCAAGAGCCAGGCCTTGCAATGGGGACTCATTTTCCCATGCACAGGTGCTCACCACTCACCCAAACACCAGCCAGCTGCCACAGATAAACTGGAGCACAGTATCCCCGCATGTAGAGCCACGAAGCAAGAATACTTCCACCAGACTTCAAATGTCGGTTCGACCTCTTAAGCACACTTCCCCTGCTCCATGTGTGAATGGCCAAAAGGGAGCTATATCAGAGGCCAGTCCAAAAAGTGAGCATGCGCTAAATCCCAGAGACTAGATTAGGAAACCCTGGGAAGAGTAATTTCCCTTAGTTAATCACTGAGGCACATTAAAGTTCACCCCCATCCGGACACTTATTAGATTGCTCTGAGGGCAGAATATCCAGGTTTCTTGTGAAGAGATAGAAGAACACCAACGGAAGTTCATCCAGAGCTCATCTTGACTTACTTACATAAACCTCCACTTACAAGACGCCTGGTTGAAGCATATTAACGGAGTCTTGCCCCCGACCTCTGGACAATCCTGTGTGGATCAATAATATAGAACAAGGAATTCAGGCCTCGATTGGGCTAGCACGGAACTTGAGCACTTGCTAAGAAGGGACTATGGGTAGCAAAAACACTATTTTGAGGCACGCATCTATTTGTGTCTACCGTTGCATGTGCCACGACTACAAATCAGAGGGAGGGCTAACAGGGGATGTTAAGTCCACATCTGTCTCTAAATTATGATATTTTAAGATTAGCTGGAACGTTGCTGGCGTCAGAAATAAAATGCATGACCTAGGGTGGAGGACTCCAGTTTAAAGAAATTATTAAGGGCTCGATATGCATTCAGTAAATGCAAAAAGGTCACCTAAGGAACACTGAAGGGAGGGCCTGGCAACATTTGTGCAGAGCTCCCTTTCGGTGCAAGTTTTGAGATATAATCAGACAAATTGAGACTGATGATCATCATGACAAACACAAATTCCAGGTCTAACTAAATATTGTTAGTAACCAATGTTTACATCCTGCCCAAGTGAAAGTAGAATACTACTAGGAGATTTTAATGATAAACTAGGGTACACCTATGCTCAATCTGAGATCAATGTAATAGAGGAAATGAGCGGAATACCAAAAAGAAGCAGTCTTAATACTAACCAGGACATAATGGGCAAATTATTGACTGCTTTCTCAATAGACATTTGTTGGTGAACTAAACAGCAAACGCAAAGTGGATATCTCGCCTAAATCCACTTTCAAATTAGGAAATCTGTCATTGACTATGGCTTTGTGGACTGTTTCTCGTGTCACAGGATGAACAGCTTTATGATCCGAGAGGTCAGAGAGCAACCACAATCCACTAGTTGAAGAGTGGATGATGCAGGGCAGCCGAGCCTCAAGTCCATATAAGCAGGATGGGCTTATGCACTTCCTGCCCACAAGACTAGGTGGGAAAGAAGGTGGTGAACATCTTTCAGGATGCAGAAACACAGGGGTTATTACTGTGGCAATCCTGCTGAAGGTGCCGACCCTGGTGCACACTTCAGACACTCGAGGCTAAGGAGGGTGCTCTGAATGCTGGTCACTTGCATGTAAAAAAGTAAGCATTTAAGAAACTGTTAAAATATAAAAAGCTACAATTCATTGAACAATAATGGGAGCAGCAGGATAAGGCAATACATGAAAATGTTAAAGCATTCTGGAAACTCATCAAAAGGGTACGGTGAAAAGGGGGAGGGTTGCCTGAGCACTATCCCCGCCATCAGTTTGGATGGCACATTTCCAGACGGTTCTGTTCAAGGATGAACCGGACTATGTATAATCTAAAAGATGTAAGGCCTCATGAAAAGTTATTATTCAACACCCTCTCTCCCTGTGCCTAGAGATACAAAAAAAATGGTCTGTTTTTCTGAGTGGTTCAGTCTTTTGAAGGTAATACACATCTCGGGTGTTTAGGCTTCTCTGCTGCATTCTTTGGGTTTTGGAAGAAAGCAGGAAGTTCTATGGATTGGTTTATGTGAAACTTCGAGATGAATTTTGCAGAAAAAAAAATAAAAAACGAGAATGTGTGTGCACTACCACCTTGTCCTTGTGAAAAATGACAAAAGGATCTTGTACTGAAAGTGCTTGTAATTCACTAACTATTGATGTTATAGCAACAAAAAAAGCAGTTTTACATCTTAGATGTTTAAGACTGGCTTTGTGCATGTACTCACAGGGTGCCCCTATGAGCTTTGTAAGCACAATATTCAAGTCCCAACCAGGAGTTGGATTTGAAACTGGTGGGTATAACTTTAACACCCTCCCTTAATGCTTTTACCACAGACACCTTCACCATAAAACTTTACTTTGTGGTGTGGTGTAGGCTGAGAGAGCAGCTAGGTGCACTCGTAAGGAATTGGCGACTAAGCCGGAGTGTAAAAGATATAATAAATAGCGTACTATATGTGACGGTGATCAGTCAATTGGATTGATGGTACGCGGTTTACACTAAAAGACAAACATTTCCATTTGTTAAACCAGCAGTGTCTTGTATTGGGCTTGCGTGCTTCCTTTAGAATGTCCATATAGCTTTGGGTTAGATGACCAAACTATGACCTCGAGAACCAAGCAGCTAAGTTCAGGGTCTGAGGGCATGGGTGGAGTGTTGTCCCTTGGTTCTGTGACATGTCATATGAGCGTGGTAGTTTCATTGGGGCACAAAAACATTTTCAGTAGGTGTGAAAACCATGTTCATTTTGCCCATACAGGAGCCATCAGGATCAAGGCTACTTGTTCCTGGTGTAGCTTGTGGACTAACGTGTTGACAAGTGGAGTTGGGGGAAAAGAGTATGCACATTTTCCTGACCAGTTCATTAACAGAGCGTTCCCTTTGGATTTTGTCTGGGGAAACCTGGATGCGTAGTCCTGGCATTGTGCGTTTTCTTGTTTAGCAAAGAGGTCCAAGACTGGAAACCCCCAGTTTGCGAAGACGACGTGTAGGACATCTGCATTCAACTGCCATTCTTGTTCCGATGACATTCCTGCACTTCTGCCTAGTACGTCTGCTAGAGGATTGTCCCCCCTCCCCCGCCTGGAACATGTGCCAGGATAAACATGTGTTTTAGTGCCCACAGCCAAATGTTCTGGGCTAGTTTGTACAGCCTGGAGCGTGTGTTCTTCCCTGCTTCTTTGTAGAATATCGCTGTGGTGCCATCTATTAGTATGAGCACTGTCTTCTATACTAGCTGTTTGAATGCGTATAGAGCTTTGAAGACTGCTAGCAGTTCTAGAAGGGTGATATGTTCCTTGGTTTATGCTTGTGTCCACACCGGTGCGCAGTGTGTTGGAGAAAATGAGCGCCCAACCGTGATAGCAATGAGTTTGTAGCGAGTGGCCTAGATTGCTGGGGTGTTGAACGGCTTGCCCTTTAAAAGGTTTTCCTTTGTCCACCAATGCATAGATGGAACAAGAGGATGTAAAACCACCACTAGATCATCTCACTGACCGCTTGCTTGCAAACATCATTTTGTTAGCCACGCTTGCATTGGATGCATGCGCAACCTGGGCGTACGGCACAAGGTAACTGCAGGAAGCTGTAATTCCCAGAAGGCGCATGGCCTTTCGCACCGTTACCTGATGACAACTCTGTATTGAGGGATTTGAAACAGCATGTTTTGCACTCTTTCAGAGGGGGAAGACTAGGCAGTCTTCTGTTCAAATAAGTGCCCCTAGAAATGGTTTTACCTGACTTGGCACTAGACTTCACTTTTTCTCGTTGATTGAGAAATCTTACTGGAACAGCAGATTGACTGGTGTATTTTGCTGACATCTGAGATGCGTCTCCTGTTATTAGCCAGTCGTCTAGGTAAGGGCACACTGGAAAGGACTGCCTCCATAGGTGTGCGTCCACCACTTACAAGGACGTTTGTTAACACTTGTGGTGCTCAGGCTATGCCGAATGGTAGCACTTAGAATTGCTAGTGCTAGTCTCACTTTGAATTTTAGGTATTTTCTGTGCATTGACAACATTGAAATAAGAAAGTATGCATCTTTCATGTCCAATTTTGCCATGCAACCCCCCTGTTTTAACAGAGGAATTATTTCCTGCAGAGTTGTCATCCTGAATTTCTGTGGCTCGACAAACGTGTTTTTAGGGCCCAGGTTTAAGACTGGGCGCACTGCTAGTTCTTTCTTTGGAACAAGGAAGTACACCGAATAAATAGCTTGTTTTTTTTCCTCCCAGAGGTGGAACCATCTCTATTGCTCACTTCTGTAGTAGTGTTAAAACTTCTTGTTCTAAAAACATTCTTCTTGATAGGAATTCTACAAACAACCCCTGGCCACGTTCATTAAAATCCAGCGATCCAATGCTATCCCCTCCCATGTTTGGATGAAAGAGGTTATGCGATCCCCTACTGGGAAGCATGGGAGGGTACTTGAACTGGAGTGTCATTTGCTGGAGGGGCAGTAGAGGCTGCAACTCTGCCTGACCTTTACCTCTCCTAAACCCTCTTTGCGGACTGCTTTGAAAAGGGGAAGCTTGGTTTTGGGGATTGTACCAAGACGAGGGGACTCCAAAACCAGACTGAGGCCCTTTAGAAACCCTGGCTCCGAAATTAACGCAGAGTATCGAAGGTGCCTCGATGGATAAAAGGTTTATTAGAAATTTACCCTAGTGTTTTTAGGGTTACATGCTTTTTTTGGTTGTCTCCAACTGGTCATCTACTGCCTTGCCAAAGAGGATAATCTTCAATAGGCATGTTTATTAAAGTTGTCAGTCTCTGGGTTGAACCCTGAACCCAACGCCATGATTGGAGTTTGAGCAAGGCGCCATCAGCTATCATACTACCAGAAGTGTACTGAATCTAGTCTTTTTTAAAAGATTCTGGGCTACTTGTTTCCCTTCAGTAGAGATTTTAAGCAGGGTGGACAGAACTGGTTCGGGGAAGGAATCCAGTGGTTTGTGTATTTCATCCCACTGATTATCATCATAGCTCACAAGTAAAGTAGTACTATTTGCTATGTAAGTGACATGTGCCCCAGAGGTGGTCACTCTTGCCCAGAATACATCATCCTTTGCAATCTTTATTGGGTGGTGCTTCAACACTAGACAGTGGAGCGCGCGCACACACACAACCTCTTCCTAGTGGTGGTGACAACTAGTGAATCAGGCTTTACATGACGTTCAAAGAAAAGAGTGAGTGTGATGGCTAAAAAAAAAAAAAAAAAGATTCTCTCCTGTGGTTGACTGTACGAGTAAGTGAAAGTGTAGTTCGAGATGGAACAAGTTGCTGCAACTATTGTTCTCCAGCATGTGTCTGGCATGGATTCACATGCTCATGAATACTCCCCGTCAGGCCGGGAATCCTCAGTAAATGAAAAACACTCACAATTTCTCCTCTAAACCAACCACTGTCCTCTGAGTCATACTACCCACAGCCAATGACTTCCCTCCCCCTAAGTCCCTCCCTCTGGCAACCAACTTCCGATTTGGTAAGCACGTAAAGTGGCAGTATGACCAAGAAGAGCCGCAGAAGGGCAAGAGGGAGAACAATAGTTACAGGTAAGTAACTTGTTCCTTCTCCAGCATAAGGTCGGAAATGGATTCACATGCTCATGAATAAAGAATACATAGCAGTACAACATTACACAACCACAGGAGGTTGCAGGCTCAACAGAAGCAATTACCCTTACCTCTGAAACAGGCTCACCTCAAGCTAACAGGCTGCATAGCACTGCTTGGCTGACTGTGGACTCCTCCCTGGAATACCGACGATGCAGTAGAATAGTACGAAGGTTTACGAGCAGCCCTGCAAATGTCCAGCAGAGGCACACCAGACAGAACGCTGTCATTGCAGCGATCGCTCTGGTGGAGTGGGCTTGCGGACGGCCGGTTAGCAGTCGGTTCGCCACCGATGACAACGCCTGATGCAGCCAGAGAGCCACCTTGGGATGGAAGCCTTGGACAAGGCCTTCCCATGGTTCACAGGACCGAAGTTCACAAACAGTTGAGAAGTCTTCTGAAAACTTTGTGCGTGCCATGTAGAACTTCCGGACAGGAGCAATGTCCATCGAGTACAAGGCCCTCTAAGCGGGTGACGAAAGTTTCGGGAAAAAAAACACTGGTAACACTCCAGGTTAGCTGAGGTGGAATTCCGAAGGAACCTTTGGCATACTCGAGGGGGGCATCCGCAGCACCACCCTCAACTCGTGGAAAGTCAGATAGGGTGGTTTTGCAGGATAGGGCCTGGATTTCACCTACCCTCCCGACACAGGTGATGGCCACAAGGAAAGTTTACTTCCACAAAAGGAACGAGAGGGGCCTGATGCATAGGCTCAAAGGGGGCCCCTGTAAGCCTCGTCAGCACCACGTGGAGTTCCCACACCTGGACAGGAGCCATCACCGGCAGGAAAGAGCCAAACAGTCCCTTGAGGAATTCCTTGACGAGATGGTGGGACCAAAGAGAAGACCTTCCCGGAAACCTGGTATAGCCGGATGCACCTTGATAGAGGCGTGCCCCAGTCCCACCCTGGCCAAGGGAAACTAGTATGGAAGAATCTGCGGGGCCGTGGCTCCAAGGAGTGATCTTCTGCGACTGGCATCAGGTAGCAAAATGCATCCACTTGTGACCGTAGCACTTAAGAGGCGATGACGCTCTGGCCTTGGCAAGGACCTCCCTGCAGTCCGCTGGCAACTTGTATCCACCAAACTCTAGGGCTGCAGGAGCCAAGCCCTCAGGTTCAGCGATCCTAGGTCGTGATACAGGATTGCCCCACCTCCTCTGCCGAGTAGATCCGACCACCAGCAGCTGGACCGGAGACAACGGCGACATGCTGAGAAGGTCCTGGTACCAAATCTGCCTCGGCCACACCGCAGCAATGAGTATCATCCTGCATTGGCACGGTTTGAGTTGATTGATGACTCGCAGCAGGAGAGGCAACGTGGGGGGAACGCGTACAGAAACAGGCTGTCCCGCGGGAAGGAGAACTCGTCCCCATGCCCCCCGGTTGGAGGAATCTGCTGACCAATTTCTGGCATTTGGAGTTTGCCGCCGTCGCAAACAGATTGTTCTGGGGCCTGCCCCACTTGAAGATGCGGTCCACCTAGTCCTGCGAAGTTCCCAGGGAGTCGGTAATGGTGTTCTCGACTCCCACCAGGTGAAAGGGGATGAGAGACATCTTGTTCGACGGTCCAGTGCCACAAGGCATGCGCCTCTATGCAGAGCGCTGGGGATCGAGTGCCTCCCTGCTTCCTGATGTAGAGCATTGTGGTGGTGTTGTCCGTGAAGATTCTCACCACCTTGCCCTTCAGGGACGGAAGGAATGACTTGAGGGCCCAGAACGGTGCCCGCAGCTCCAGGATATTGATGTGAAGATCCTTCTCCTCCGCCTGCCCCAGTCCTCTCTCGTGCAGGCGTTCTCTGTGGCCTCCCCAGCCAAGCATCCATGGTGACAGTCTCATGGTACGGAGGGCTTTGGAACCCTGTGCTCTGGATAACTGAGTAAATGCCCCACCACCTTATCGTCCGACCTAACTCCTCGTTGAGCAGGACCTTGTCTGCAAAGCTTCCAGACACTTGTATCCAGCGAGCGTCCAGGAACTCCTGAAAAGGTTGCATCCATAACCCGCAGAGCTGGATCAGGTAGATGCAAGACGACATCATGCCGAGCAACGACTTGATGGTCCGCACCGTGGCGGTCTTCAGTGACAACAGCTGCTGCACTTTCCCCAGAATGGCCGCTACCCTCTCCTCCGAGGGTGACACTAGGCAGGAGAACGTACTGAGTCTGGTTCCGAGGACCAGCACGTTCTGCGATGGTGTCAAGCAGGATTTCAGATAATAGATGGAGAACCCCAGATCCGTCAGCAGCTGGACGGTCGTCTCCATGTGTCCGGTGGCCAACTCGCGCAAACTGGTCCCAATGAGCCAGTCGTTGAGGTACAGGTACACGTGTATCCCTCCATAGGTGCAGGTGGGCCGCCACTGGTGCCAGGCACTTCGTGAATACCCTGGAAGCAGATTTCAGGCCAAAGGGGAGGGCCTTTAACTTGTAGTGCCATCCCTGCACTACGAAGCACAGGACCCTCTGGTGCTTCCTGTGAATGGGGACGTGAAAGTAGGCGTCCTCCAGGTCCAGTGGACTGAAGAAGTCTCCTTCCAGTTGGCCAAGCATGTGCTGCAACGTGACCATCCATAATTTTTCATACTTGAGTAGACTCGGGAGCCCCAGAGTAGTCGTGGAACCAGCTCTATCGCCCCCTTTCACAGCCTGGCCTGTACTTCTCCAAGAGTTGAGGAATGTGTTGCTCCTGCCAGACCACCAGAGGGATCTAAAGACACTTGCTGAAACTCCATGATATGTCCATGGGCGGGAGCATCCAGAACCCATCTGTCGGTGGAGATCTTCTCCCACTCGCCGACTTATCACGTCAGCCACCCACCGGGCTACATGGGTGGGGGCCCGACGTCCTGTCCAGTTCAATCCTGTTTCGGTGCCTGTGTTCTGGCTTGGGGGCGACGACAGCGCCGGCCACCTCCACCGTAGGCCTTGGAATGGCCTCTGTAGGCCTCCTGGGTCATGGACCTGAGGGCTGACAGTACGACGAGGAGCATTCTTTCGTCAATCTGTCACTTTTCTCCAGAGGAGCGAATGGAAGAGCAGTGTTGCTGGAGAGTGCTCAGTGCACGAGCAGTCTCCGTATCTGGCTTGCTCCCCTCCAGGGACTCGTTCACGGCCTTCTCAAAGAGGTGATCTTCGAAGGGCATGTCCAGCATTCTCGTCTGGATCACTTGATGGAAATTTGTGGGCTTCAGCCAGCCTTGATTACGGAGGCAGACATTGTTCCCCATCTGCCGGAAAACTGTTGGCGATGTCCAACGCCACTGTGATGGCATGGCCAGAAGCCACCTCTCCCCTCCTGGAAGAGGGCGATCGCCTCCATCCTCTTGTCCGGTAGGAATTCTAGAATCGGCCCTGCTTGCACCACAGTTCCCCGTCATACCTGGCCAGGATTGCCAGTGCGTTGGCCGCCTTGATGGTCTATGCTGCGGTGTAAATAACCTTCCTCCACACAGCGTCGAATTTCTTTCCTTAGCTGTCCGGGGGGGGCGAGGAGAGGGGGGGACTGATGACGACTAGGATTTCTTCCTCGCGGTCACTGAAACCACAGAGTCCGTTGACGGTTGAGACTGCAGACACCTGGGTGCAGACTCCGTCACCCGGTACTTCTTTTCCAGTCTATCCTGTTTGGCTGGGACTGTGCAAGGATTCCTCAAGAGGGCCAGGCCTTCCTCCCACATGTTGTCCAGGAGGGGCACCGCCATGATGGTCTTCCTCTTGGCCTCACGCCTCTGGTATAGGAAACTCTCCTTATTGGCTTTCCTCCTGCATAAGCTGGAAAAGTTCAGAAGCTTTGGCAACCATGGCATGAAACGATCCCACGTCAACTGGTGGGGACACCCTCGGTTGTGGAGATCCACCCGCTGTGACTATATAGTTGTCGCTGTGCCCGTCCCTGTGTCCTCTGGGCGTGAGGGCACTTGACGTGGGTGCGGAGGTAGATACGGGTTCATCAGATGGCGCTTCCTCTTTCTTGCCATAGGCTGATCCGGGGCCACAGGGCCCAGAGTCTGCATCATCCTTTTCTGGATTTCTGACACCAACGTGTGTAGGTTCGAAAGGATGTCCAGGGATACATTTCTTGGCTGGGCTAGTGTGGTCATAACACTAGGCCTGGCACCGCCATCCTCGTGGACCGTGTGCAGGCACTCCAGGTCCTCGTCGTCCGTGGACGAAACTTCCATGGCCTGTGACTTCATTGCACCCCCCTTTTTGCACCCAGAGGGGTCAGAGCCGGGCTCAGGGATGGCATCCTCTTCTCTGCCACCCCAGCTGAGGCCTCGTGCCTCAGAGGCAGGGACACCCTGGGCGCAGTAGGGGGGTTCCATGTCATTTTGTCGCCTGCAATTTCATCCCCGGTCATTTTAACGTGTACATTCCAACGAAAATGCTCATCGTTTTGGGGGTTGAGGGGGTTATGGTAAACCCTCCCGACCCCACCCAAAGCCCCCTCCCACACTTATTTTTGGCTATTGCCTACACGCCCAAACCCTTATCTGCCCTTTCCCACCCCCCTAAAAAATTCGATGAGCATATTCGTTGTAATATGCACGTTAAAATGCCATGGGCTGAAAATGCAGGCGATGAAAGGACGTCGTACCAAGTAGGGGCTACCTTCACAGGGTCTGCTTCCTGGGCCTTCGAGAGAGCAGCCGCCTCCAGCTCAATCGAGGAAGATTTCTCCTGCACCACTTGGGCAAGTCAGCCGCCTTCTCCTCCGTCCTAGGCTTCTCTGGTTTCTCCCGCAGCTTAGCCGGGTTATACGACTTCCTTTTTGAGGAGGAGCTCGATTGCTGGCATGTGATGAAGGCAGATTTTGAAATTGCTCACGCTCTGCCTATCGCGGGACCCGCTTGCACGGCGACCCCGATGGAGCAGACTTGTGGTGCTTGGCCTGATCTTGGGGCCCCCATGGATGGGGTCCCTTCAAAAGGACATAGAAGCCCGTTCTGGGTGAGGCATGACCCTGCTTGGGCAGAAGCCTTGGCACTTAACCACGCCGCCTGTCTACTGAGTCGATCCTTCATGGTTCTCTTGGAGACGCAGAGGCAAATCTTGCAATCTCCTTTGTGGTCCGGGAGAAGGCAGTAGAGGCATTGAAGGTGTTTGTCCTCCACAAGCATGTTCCGCGGTGCAGGTGCAGGTGCAGGTGCAGGTGCAGGTGCAGGTGCAGGTGCAGGTGCAGGTGCAGGTGCAGGTGCAGGTGCAGGTGCAGGTGCAGGTGCAGGTGCAGGTGCAGGTGCAGGTGCAGGTGCAGGTGCAGGTGCAGGTGCAGGTGCAGGTGCAGGTGCAGGTGCAGGTGCAGGTGCAGTTCCTTCCTTCCTTCCTTCCTTCCTTCCTTCCTTCCTTCCTTCCTTCCTTCCTTCCTTCCTTCCTTCCTTCCTTCCTTCCTTCCTTCCTTCCTTCCTTCCTTCCTTCCTTCCTTCCTTCCTTCCTTCCTTCCTTCCTTCCTTCCTTCCTTCCTTCCTTCCTTCCTTCCTTCCTTCCTTCCTTCCTTCCTTCCTTCCTTCCTTCCTTCCTTCCTTCCTTCCTTCCTTCCTTCCTTCCTTCCTTCCTTCCTTCCTTCCTTCCTTCCTTCCTCGTCATGGTCGGAGGTGTGGAGTAGGCCTGATGGCCTTTTGGAAAATTGGATGAAAATTTGACGATCCTTGCCCTTCAAGGATGCTGAAATTCACAGACATATGGGTCCCAGATTGTTGGCACATGGAGGGAAGAGCACACAGGCTCTTTCTGACAAAAATAACTTTCAATTGAAAAAGCATGAACAAAAACATAGAATAGCTCACGGAGCAAAACTCAAGGACTCCCAACACTTTAACGAGCGGTTAAAATCTGAAGATGGCTGCCAGAGGAGGGGCTTAAGCAGAGGGCAGTCATTGGCTGGGGGCAGTATGACCCAGAGTACAGGGATTGGTTTAGTGGAGAAGAACAAGTTACTTACCAACTGGTAACAATCTTTCGACTGGATGTTCCTCCATCGTATTCCACATCTTTGACATGCAATGTCCACAGCTGTGCACTTCAGAAACTGTCAGCAGAGGGCGTCCTGCGTCGATGACATCGGGTCGATGTCCCTCAAAGGCCTCCGTCGAGGGAGACGTCATCAGATGTTATAAATAGGACGCACGGCGCCCGTAGCCTCAGTTTACGTTTTTTCCCCTCAGAACGTGTGGCACCAGTCTAATGCCCGCTTGACTGCACATAGCCTTGCGGAAACGTAAGCTGCAATCGCATAGGAAATTCTCCAGCCAGAGTGGCAGGCTGGGAGGGCGATGTGGAATACGTTGGAGGAACATCCAGTCAAAAGAACGTTACCAGTTGGTAAGTAACTTGTTCTTCGAATGGATTGTGTCCTTGTTACGCTCACCTGGGTTCCACAGGGGCGCCGAACGAAGCTGGACTGCAGCGGTTTCCACCAATGTGACTCGTAGTGTAATGATGAGTGACTGCACTTGCCCACTCAGTTTCGTCTGTCTGGCACGTAGGAGGATTTTCCTAAAGTAGTAAAATGATAATTAGCTGACCATGGTAAAAGGAGTTAAGTTTGTCTTTTCTGAAACCACCTTGTGTTCCCCTGATCATGTCTCACCTTATTGTTAGGAAGGATGGGCTCTGCATCCTGCGTCAGCGTGCAGGGGTGCGTAGAAACCAGTAAACTTCACTGGTCCGTAAGCTTATGGCAGAGTTTTCAGACAACGATGACTCTGAGGTAAGTTTTATGCCAATCCAAAGTATAATGCAAGTCTTAGAGGTCGATTGTCTTATAGTTCACTCTTGCTCCTTTTATATATTTCTTCCCTTGCAGAATGACCCAAGGTGAATGTTCCGTCTCCGAAAGGATTGAGGTAGCGACAAGGTAAGAGTCAGTTTTGCACCAAGCACTAATCTTAGAAAGCGATATTGTTCATTAAGAGATTAACCAATTGTCCCCTCTATATTTTGCAGGTGTGGAGCTTCTCCGGAATGAGGGACATAGGATGACTAGTGACACCTCGAGCGGTAATGTACCAAGTAAGTGTCTTGCGGTATGAATTTGAATGTCTTTTGCAGAGCGCAGCTCACCCGTTTCTTTTGCAGATGCAAATGCAGATGCTCCAAGCGGCGATTCCAACAGCGCCTCGCGGGATCGTGTGGATGAAAGGAGCATTGGTGAGTATGCCGCGGACCTGCTGCTGACAGTGCAGCTCTGTAACAGATGTTTTCTTTTCCTCACAGGTGCGGCAACTCCCCGATGAAAGCGACAACTAATGGTGTTGCTCCTGTTCTAATCTGCTTTTCCTCTTCTCTTTTGCAGGTTCGGTTCACAGAGAACAAGAAGGATGTAGCTGTAGACTCGATGCTGAGCTGCAGGCACGGTGAGCGTTACGCTGCAGAGATGCAGAATAACGCGAAGCGTGTGCTGCTCTCCGGGCGTGGTTTAAATAGCCACCATAAAGTAGTTCCCAAGTAAAATAGTTCCAGTACCACACCCAAGAAAAATAGTCCCTGGAAGAAAGTAATGCCTTCAAGGCCTCACGATGGCCTGTACATGATTTCTCTACAAGATGTCCTGCTTAGTTTTTAAAAAGGCAATATAAGCCTGGCGCCAACGGCGCCAGGACTGAGTCCATAAAGCCCCTAGGCGGTCCCTTGAGCCTCCCTGAGTTCTCATGGGTGCCTGTACTCTGGGCAGATGGGTCTGCTCCCGATGTCTGGGGGCAGGCATCGTGACAGTCCTCCAACGTATTGTACATCTTTGACAGACTTCCAAAGCAGTACCAGTAAATGGAGGAGGGAAAAGAATTTAGAGTACCCAATCAGATTGCGGAATAAAGACCCGCCTTTCCAAAAGCCATATCCCGACCATGGATTGTATCCAGGGAGTAATATTGAACAAAGGTGTGGATTGAGGCCCATGTGGCTGCATCACAAATATTCCTTATTGGAACCCCCGCTGGAGGGCTGTGGAAGTAGCCACTCCCCTAGTGGAATGAGCTCGCAACCCTTCAGGAGGGTCCTTACCTGCCAATCAGTAACACTCCGTAATGGTGAGGATAATCCACCTGGACAAGGTCTGTTTGGTAGCAGCCTGGCCCAATCGATGTCCAGCATTTCGTACAAAAGTTGATCGGCCACTCTGACCCTGGACATCCCAGAAATGTAGAAGCTCAGCGCTCTCCTAGGATCCAACCGATGGAGTCGCTCCTCTTCCTTACCAGGATCAGGAGGAGGGTAGAAAGATGGAAGAACCACCTTTTGACTCAAATGATATTCAGATACCACCTAAGGTAGAAAAGAGGGACGTAAACGCAGTACAACCCTGTCCTTGAGAAACACAGTAAAGGGTGGCTTAGATGAAAGTGCCTGCAATTCACTCACTCTGCGAGCGGAAGTAACCGCAACCAAGAACACAGTCTTGAAGGACAGTAATCTCAAAGGACAAGAGTGCAAAGGTTCAAATGGAGCACCCATGAGAAAAATTTCAAAACCAAATTCAAGTCCCAAACCGGCACCTGGAAACGGGACAGCGGGTATACATTAGTCAGTCCTTTAAGAAACTGAGAAATCAAAGGAATCTTAAAGTAAGAACATTCTTCAGACGAGCGCTTGAAAGATAGACAGCGCTGCCAGGTAACCCTTAATGGTACCCACTTGAAGGCCATCGTGGGCTAAAGAAAGTAAGAAAGACAAAACAATAGGAATGGAGCACTGAAAAGGATCAACATTGTGACCTCTGCACCAGTTGCAGAACTTACGCCAACGGTACAGGGATTTTGTTGCAGGCCGCCTGGCCGAAAGCAACACCTCCATCACGTCATCCAGGAGGTCCCAATCCTTATAGCGCAACCTTTGAGATACAAAGCGTGAAGGTTGAGAGTCTTGACCTCTGGATGGAGACCCTGACCCCCTCCACTCTGACTCCCCCCTCCACCCCTTTTTCGGTAGGGAAGACGGCGTGGAGGGCAGATGGATATTTCTAGAAGGTCCGGGTACCACACTCTACTGGCCCAATCCGGAGCAATGAGGATCATGTGGGAACCGAAACCCCGTAACCACCGCAACACTTGAGGAATGACGGGGACTGGAGGAAACACGTACAGCAGTGGGAATTATCAATGCACCACGAACGCGTCTGCCAAGGCTCCTCTTGGAGGAAATTCCCTTGAGCAGAACCTCTCGCACTTCCGGTTGACACTGGTGGCAAAGAGATCCATTTGCGGGGTTCCCCAAAGGGCGAAGATCTCCTGAAGGACTTCCTGAGCCAACTCCCACTCGTGAGAGATATTGCCCTGCCTGTTCAGAGCGTCCGCCACCGCATTTTGTCTCCTGCCAGATGAACTTTCGAGATCGAAATTCCCTACTGGATGGCCCAGAACCAGAGCTGCTTTGCCACTCTGCACAACGGGAGTGACCCTACCCCCCCCCTTTTTTTGTTGAGGTAATGCATGGCAACTGTGTTGTCCATCATGATCAGGACACTCTTGCCCTGTACAGAAGGCAGAAAAGCCTTCAGGGCTAGCCTGATGACCCTCAGCTCTAAAAGATTGATGTGGAGTTTGGACTCCGGAGACCAATGACCGCTGGCTGTCAAATCGTTGGTATGATCGCCCCATCCTTGGAGGGAAGCATCCATCACTACAGTCACCTCTGACCTTGGTTGCCAAAACGGTTCTCCCCTAATCAGGTTCCCTTCGTTGTCCCACCACAGAAGATCCTGGGAGACCGAGAGTGGAATCTGAACGGGATCAGACATCTTGCCTAAGAACGGTGACCACTGCATCTTGAGAACCCATTCCGGGGATCTCATCCGCAGCCTGGCCTCTGGCACCAGAAAAATGCAGGATGCCATGAGGCCGAGCAACCTTAAGAACTCGAAAGCCGGGAGACTCTGGGCATGTTAAACCTTGTCCACCATCTGCACAATGTGATGAGCCCTCACCTTGGGAGGCGAGCACTTCCCCAAGGACGTGTCTAACACAGCCCCGATTTACTGGAGCTGTTGGGAAGGTGTCAGATGAGACTTCTTGAAATTCAGGGAGAAGCCCAGCCTGTGGAGGGTGCGGCAGGTGAGACAGAGGTGATCCAACACTTGCCCACTAGAGCGTGCCCGGATCAGCCAGTCGTCCAGGTAGGGGTAGACGTGAATCCACCTCGCCTGAGGTGCCACCACCACCATTAGCTTGGTGAAGACCCTCGGGCGGAGGTCAATCCGAATGGCAGGAACCGAAACTGAAAGTGCGAGTCGCAAACCTCAGGTACTTTCTGTGCTTGGGATGAATAAGCACATGAAAGTAAGCATCCTGTAGGTCCAGAGAGACCAACGAATCCTGAAGTTGAAGGGCCTGGAGGACTGGAGAAAGAGTAACCATCTTGAACTTGTCCTTCCTGAGAAGTTTGTTCAACCAACGCAAGTCCATGATGGGTCTCAATCCCCAGTCTTTCTTCGGGATCAAAAAATAAAGGGGAATACCATCCCTTGTTCCTCTCTGCTACAGGCACCAGTTCTATAGCGCCTTGCTCCAGCAGGTTAGGATTTCCTGCGCAAAGAGCGGATCCGGAAGCTTCAAACAGAGTTTCCCCGGTGGATTGTCGTGAGGCCGCTGAAGGAAGGGAAGGCAGTAGCCGTGGGCTATGGTATCCAGAACCCACACATTTGAAGTAATGGTTCGCCATTCTTCGAGATGCTGAGACAGTCTGCCCCCAATCGGTAAACCATGGGACATGGACTCATGACTGCCTGGAAGCGGCTGCAGCAGCTGCCTGAGCGGCTTTGGCACCACGATTTCCCCAACCACCATGGGTACGTTTTCGATGCCCCCTTTGACTGGCGGCCCCTCTCGTTCTACCAAAGGAGTAGTAACGAAAAGAACGTCCCCTCCATTTCTGTCCCCTAGGACGAAAAGGCAGAGGTTGACGCACAGCTGTGCTTCAAGATTTAGCAGCAGCTTTTGAGGTCTGCAGCCTCTCAAGGCTCTTGTCAGCTTTGCTGCCAAACAAATGTGCGCCATCAAAGGGAATGTTCAGAAGACGGGCCTGTACATCCAGAGCAAAACCATACTTCTGCATCCATGCAAATCTGCGTATAACTGTGCTCGCAGCCATGGATCGGGTAACACTGTCAGCCGTATCCAAACCAGACTGAAGGGAATCGAACATGGCATCCTTGCAGTCTTGCACGAGAGCAAGGAACCCATCCCTTTCTTCGCCCTCGGGAATATGCTCAGCCCCTAAAGAAACAGTTCCACAGAGTGTGTGAGAACCTTGCAAAGGCACAAGTGAAGTTGGCAGATTTCAAGGCCATGCTCCCAGTAGAAAATGCCTTCCGGGCCCAACCGTCGAAAGGCTTGTCGTCCCTATCGGGGGTATGGTAGGGTACGCCACCTGCCTCGAGGTGGCCGTAGCCGCCTGAACCACCAAACTCTTGCGAGTGGGGTGAGTAGATAAATAGCTGGGGCAGCTAACGGAAGGGCGGTACTTCTTTGTCAACGATTTATTAACAGCCGGAAAAGATTCCGGGGACTGCCAAGCAGCTGCCACCCTTAACTGTAAAGTGAGATAAAATGGTAATACCGGGTCAGAGAACGGACCTTGATCTAAGATGTCCGTTAGATCATCCTGCACAAAGTCTTCAGGAGGACTGGACCAGCCCAGATACTCCGAGACCCTGGCCATGAGCCTCCTGTATGAAGACTCTGCATGAGCCCCAGGCTCATGCCCACCAAATTCCACTTCCGTAGAAGTGTCCACACCACTCGCATCATGGAGGGTCTCAACTCCTCCAACCGACTGTGCCCAGAAAAAAAGTGGAGCCACATCAAGTTCACCAGGGTCCTCAAACTCAGACCTTTCTTCCTTTTCATATAGGTCATCCAGAGGGAGTTGAAACCGAGGTCTTGTGACAGGAGGGTCTGGAGTCCAAACCTGGCCTCACAGACTACGCCGTAGCCTTCCTAGGAGGATCCACCACATCGGTACTCCAATGGCAAATTTCAGGCAAAAATCCCAGAAGGTGCCGAGAGCGCCGAAGACTTCGATGCTGAGAGCGTAGGCAACCTCGATGTCATGAGCGCCGAAGGCTTTGGCGCCGACGGTGCCGTGGGCTGATAAAATGGCAACGCGTCGAGGTCCGAGTCGGATGGACACGGCACCAACCGAGTTGACATTGAGCCCTTAGTAGGTTGCCGGGGACGAGGACCGAGACCTAGAAGCACGTCTCTTTCTACTCTCCGAAGCCTTGTCTGAAGGCATGCAAGCGACAGTACAAGACCGATCCTGGCCAGCTTTGTTAGAAGGCGCAACCGCACCCGTGCCCTGCGATTGAAATATCGCTAACATTTGCTCCTTAAAGGCAGCCCATTCCTATGGAGTGGAGGACTTCATCGGGCATGCCACTTTCCTCACGGCTCCCTCCTCCGAGGACGGGGAAGGCGACCGGTGACTGCACTTCCGCTAATGCCGCGAAGAAGAATGGCAGGAACCACTCCGGGACCGAGAACCCCAGGCCACAACCCGACACGGAGAGTCGCCCCTCGAGTCGTCGGTGGACACCTCTTTGGACTTGGATTTATGGGACTTCCTGGGCTTAGAACCCCTACCTACCTGGAGCTTCCCCTTCCGATCCCGCAATGCAAGGTATGTGCAACAGGTGTCCACCTGTACGCCTGAATGAATGAGGTGCACCGAAAAGGAGAGCCCGTCGTCCAAAGTGTAAGCCAAGGGGTCAATTCACTGGAGTCTGCCCAGTGGCAGAATCTGGTCCATTTGTGTTTGTACTGGGGCCTGGTGGCTTTGCTCCTGGCACCTTGTATGATCTCTAGATTGGCCTGCGAGTGGCTAAGGTGCTGAAACGTTAACTGCTCAGGTACCATGCTGTGAGGGCTAGTTTCCCTGTCGCAGGGTGGATGACGCTGCCGCCCCGTTCCGCCAGAAGATATGCTGGGCCCGTCGGAAGGTGTATCAGGGGCACCTCCGAGAGGCCGAGTAGCTCCGAAAACCATGGCCTGGCTGGCCACCACGGAGCTATCAGAATGATGAGGAGTCGGCGAGACTCCTTGATCTTGCAAATTACCCTGTGGATCAGAGGAGTGGGTGGAAAGGTGTAGGCTTTCATGCCGGTCCACTGGAGGTGAAATGCATCGCCCAGAGAGTCGGGGCCCCGACCTTGCCAGGATGCGAACTGGGGACACTTCTTGTTGTGCCAGGTGGCAAAGAGATCCACGTGGGGGTGACCCCACCCATTGAAGATCTCCTGAATAACAAGGTTGTTTAGCTGCCACTCGTAATTGTCCGCTCCCAGCCTGCTGAGCTGGTCTGCTTTCAGGTTTGATTCCCCGGGAGGTGGACTGCCGAGAGGTGAATGTCGTTTTCCAGGGCCCATTCCCACATGCTGATCGCCAGTCTGCACAGCGGAGGGGATCTGGTGCCTCCCTGCTTATTGACGTAGTACATGCTGGTTGAGTTGTCTATCTGGATGAGGACAACCTTGCCCTTGAGAAGTGGTAGGAATGCTCTGAGCGCTAGCCAGATGGCGTTCAGTTCCAGCCAATTGATGTGGTATTCCTCCTCCTGTCGAGTGCAGGTGCTGTGGACCGAAAGATCGTCCAGGGTGGCTCCCCAGCCCTCGAGCGAAGAGTCTGTGGTGATGGTGGACTGCGGCGAGGGTAGCCGAAAGGGCTTGCCCGTCCTTGGGTTGCAGTCCATGAACCACCATGTTGGGTCCGGGTGGAGGGATGGAGAAACATTGATCTCGGATTGCAAGCCCCGCTTCTGATTCCATGAGGTCGCGAAGTGCAACTGAATCCTTCTCATCCTTAGTCTCGTTTGCGGCACGGATAATAGGACCGATGCCAGGAGACCCAAGAGATGTTGGTACCACCATGTCGAGGTCACCTCTCTGCTGAGGAAGTGGGCTGTGGCCCTCTTGATGGCCGAGATTTTGTCCTCCGACGGGAAGACCTTCTCAGAGCACAAGTCCCAAATGAGTCTCAGGAATGTCAGTCTGCGTAGGCTGCAGGTATGATTTCTTGAGGTGGAGCGAGAAGCCCAGATCATGCAGTGTGTTCATAAGGGCATGGGAAGAGTGGAGAAATGCTTCTGGAGATGTAGCCCTGACGAGCCAGTCGAGGTATGGCTAGATGTGGAGGCCCTGCACGAGGAGGGCCGAGTTGAGGCCAAATGGAAGGACTTTGTATTGAAAATGGTAGCCCAAGATCCTGAACCATAGGAAAGAAAGATGGGGCTGCCAAATCAGGACGTGTAGGTACACGTCCTTCAGGTCCAGGGAGCACATCCAGTCTCCCTTGTCCAATGTCTCCGCAATAAAAGCTGGCGTAACCATCTTGAATTTTTGCAGGGAGAGGTTGAGGGTGGAAAGGTCCAGCACAACTCTCAGACCCTCCTGGTTGTTCTTCTGAATGGTGAAAATCCTGGAGTAAAGGCCAAAGCATCACTGGGAGGCTGGAACTTCCTCCAGTGCCTGGCTCTCTAGGAGCGACCGGATCTCCACCAAAATAGTTGCTGAACCAACCTGTGGGAGTGGAGGGGAGTAGGGAGTAGAGGCTGGGATAGGAAGGCGGTACCCCGTGGATACTACGGAGAGGATCCAGGGGTCCGCGAAAATCTGGTGCCAGAAATGTGCATGGAGAGCAAGCCTGCCCCCCACCGGAAACACGTGGACCCGAAGGGGCGTGTCATGCCTTCTTTCCCTCAGAGGCCGATGCTGAGGAGGGGAACTGGAAAAAGCCCTTACTCCCCCCCCCCTTTTTGTTGTTTGTGCCGGTTCTGAGACGGCAAGCGGTCCAGCTGCCTGGATCTGCGTTCCTGGAAGCTGCGGAACCCGCCATCTGTATGACCCATTTCCAAGCGCTGCTAAGATTGGGTGTACAATTTGGGCGTGATCTTTGTAAGAATGGATAAAGACTTTGCAGTTTATAAGCCTTTTTTCTTTTTGTCTAGCTCGTCGTCTGTAGAGGAGTGGAAGAGGTTCCCACCCCACCCCCCCTCCCAGATTGCGCTCCTGGACATCTGGGTTGAATTTCATTGCCAGAGCCAGGCTGTTCGCCTCATGTCCGTAGCAATGCAGATGGCACGGCCTGCGGTATCGATACGAGCCACTGTGGATTCCATTAGGTCATGCGCCACCAGCTTGCCTTCAGCTAGCCCTGCCCTAAAACGTGATTGGCACTGGGTGGGGAGTTCCGGGAGGAAGTCCACAATTTCCTGCCATAACCTTTGGTTGGCGGCAGCCAGCATGGCATCTGCATTGGCCTGACGAAGGAGAAAGGATGCGTTGGGAGTAGATTTTCTTGCGGTACGCCTCCAAGATATTCTCCTTGCCTAGCAGCGCTGTAGAGGAGGCGGCTGAGGACGACTGAGGCTTGGAGTATAGTGATGCGGCAGCGATCACTGAGGAGTGTGGCTGAGGATGGGTCGAGAGCAAGAGTGTATCCCCCCCTCCATCTGCCTGTACTTTGCGTCCAGGCGTCAATTGACCGGCTGGGCCGAGTGGGGCTTGAGCCAACCCTTCTTGGCCAGGGAGACTACATCGGTTTGCAGTGGAATCCCTGTGTTGGCAGAGGGGCGTCGCGTGAGGACTTCAGCCAGAACCCCTCTGCCGGCTGCTCGACCTCGGGTTGAGGGGGGGCAGGGGGGTTTGGGGAAGCCCAGGTACTTCGCCAAGCCAGCAAGACGTTTGTGGAAGGCCCTGGCTGAGGATGGCGTGTCTGGACCATCCCCCTCGTCTGTATCCCGCATATCTGGAGGATCTTGTGGAGGAGGAGTAGATGGTGCCGGAGGGTGGGGTACAGGGACCGCAGCTGGAGGATGAGGAGGTGGCAGAGGTTGCAAAGTTGGCTGTGGAGCCGGAGGAGGCGGCTGTACCGGGGCCAGGCAGCCTGATGGAGGCGCCTGTGGTGCCGCTAGCATGGCAGGGAGGACTTCCCTGATGGCGTCTTTGATAACCCCCATCTGAGGAGACCTCATGAGGCCAAGGAACTTCTCAAAGAGCACTTCCTCACTGGCCAAAGAGGTGGCAGGAGTGCCGACAGGGTAGCGGGGGGGGGAGGCTGGGGGGGGGTGAGCTGCTGCATACCCTGTATATATGGACGCAAAGGAAAGCTGCCCTGTGCAAATGAGAGGTAGACTGTAGGCCACGTACCCTGTTGAGGCCAGTCCCACCTTGACACTCGTCCTTTGCTGAATTACAGGAATGGCGTCGGACAGGTGCCTTTTTCTGGCGCGGCAGCCATTTTGTCGAGCTGCCAGCCACATGCTTGCGACGTGGTGCTCAGCCCGCTGGGCCTGCCCTTGTCCAAGACTCTTGCGTGTGGATCACAAGGCCTACCCTGCTCCTCGGCCCGGTAGGTGTGACACCCTCGACCTAGGGGGTCGGTAGAGCTGCGTTTAGGTGCCTCCTCAGACGTATTGCTGGTATTAGGGTGTAGCCCCTCGGACGTATTGCTGGTATTAGGGTGTAGCCCCTCGGACGTATTGCTGGTATTAGGGCAGAGCCCCTCCTGTGTAGACCCGGTAAGAGAACCTTCTGGTGCCTTAACACTGCGCTCGGGAGGATCCGAGGATCCCTCGACCCAAAGGCCGGTAGCTGTAGCAGCCTCGGTGCACGTGCCGGTAGAAGGACCTGGCCGGACCCTCCCGTGCGGGAGAGGACCTGGGAAGGAGTCTCTCCTTTGCGGGGTGCGCTGGAAAATATCTGCCCTACCTTGGGCCTGGAACTGTGGTCTGGGCCAAGGCAACGTAGGCAGAGGGCGTGGGGGTCTGAAGCTGGGAAGAGCCTTTTTCAGGATGGACACCTGCTGAACCCTGTAGAAGTCGACATGCGCCGGGGAGGACCGAGTACCTGAATGATGGATATGACAAAAAAAAAAAAAAAAAAAAGAGAGAGAAGTAGTATCTGCGCGTGGAATTACATGGCCGAAGCCAAACCCAGGAGCGCTGGTGAATTCGGCCCGTTCCCGTCGACGCGGAAAAGGGGACTGAGGTGTGGCAGCGGAGTCAGGGCAGCGCATGCTCCGTGGGCCGTGCCTCTAAATTTAAAGGGGAAGACTTTTTTGGGTGAAAAAGGTTCAGTCTCCCGTCCCTTGGTTGGGACGCCCATACAGTATGGAGGAAAGGGGACGGGACGTAAGAGTACCTACAGTTCTTAGAGAGATGCTTAGTATCTTTCCCAAACTTTTATAGTCTGAGAGATTGGCACACACCACCTTATGTGGAGTGCCAAAGGGATACTTAGTATCCCCCTTCTCTTTGCTCCTGTGACACGTCACAGACAAACTCTTAGTTATGGCTGGTGGCAGTGCACGTCTTACCAACTATTGGGTGATTTTTCTACCGCAGGCTATGTACATAGCCTCAGTGGTGCACAATAGGGTGTGTCTCTCTCTCTTTGGCGGGAACCCGTGGGTGTCCCTGCCTAGGCTCCAAAGTGTCTGAGCAAGTAGGAAGTGGGGGTGAAGGGGAGGAGCTGTCCTTTGTCTGCCAGAGTGCCTGAATAGGACCAGCTCCCACAGAGGGTCCGGCTATCCTTATTGGACAGCCAAACGTCCCTTTCTGTAAACTGCTGTGGAAGATTGCAGAGGAGTGAGTGCCGGAACTGTATAAAAGGTGAAGCTCCTGGAGTGAAAAGCAAGTCTACCACTGGAAGCTGAATTAACCGAAGATGACTATCAGACGCCTGCAGACCCTTTGCAACACCGTGAACCGATTACTGCTGTCCTGATCCCGTTTTCCGTGCGACAGATTAACTCAGAAGAGGATTCCTTCCCTTTGACTGGTGGGACAAACCAACTCCCAAAACACGCACTTTGCTTTGAGCCATCTCCCGAGGTCCTGTGAGTTCCCAGAGCCGAGAAACCCCAATACCAGGAGACCCAATGCCCACTCTGAGTGTATCATCGTGGAAAGGCTGAACTCATCCAAATCTCTGCTGAGGCCTAAGGACACTCCATAGATGCAATCAAATTCACCCAGCCACCCTCAGCAGAGTGTGGGACTACGAGAAGCGGAGAAGATTGACTGGGCAAATTGTGTCCTTTGTTGGTGCTGCAGAAAAGGCACCAAATCCACAGAGTGACCAAAGAAGTTTATGAAAGCCGTGCCAGAGACTGCTGCTGCGAGATCCCGTCCATTGTCCTACCTTTCGTAGTCAGACCAAGGAATCCGGAGGTCGGGTCCAGCGCTGCAACATCGAGGAGAATCCAGCCACAAAGTCTTCTTTAAACCTAATTTACTGTGGGGAAAAAGGTACTGCTCACCTTGATCTGTGAAGTCCTTCCAGAGCATTGGAGTGCACCCAGAGGTGTCCAGGGTAATACCCTCTTACCTTCGACTCAAGCTGCTGCTTGTGTCCCTTTTAGTGGGCCCTTAACAGGATCTCCAATGTTGGTTGAATCTTGCTACATCGTAAAGACTAGAGACTTAAGTATCCACAGGAACTTTTCGTATTCTGTGCTTGTCAAGACTTTGATCCCTCTCCGAACTGCCTTTAGCTAAGGTTGAGTTTTTGGACTTAAAAGACTTGCTGTGCAAAGAAACCATCTCTAGAACCTTAAGCCTTGCTAGTATAATACTAACCGGCTATTTCCCTTCCCAAAAGTCACTATCTTATATGTGTATGCAGAGTAAATGTCTTTACCGTATTTCTGCTAAACTTCACGAGTGCATAGGTGTGCTGTTGCGCACACTGCCGGATGCAGCAGCTTGTGCGAGCTCCGGTGGAAGCGGAGGCCAAAGACGCTATGATTCTATAAAATATAGTCAGATTCCATGTAAAAATATACTGGTGCTCTTCTGAAGAGCTCCACTACATGTGGGCAAATAATCAGCATAATCGGAGTTCATTATCTGGACATAGATCGAGCGACAGGAGAGCCGCGCGTGAAACGCCCTCTGGGCCCAGAAGCGCGAGAGACAATGTTGAGCCCGGCGCAGAAGCCAACGCGCCATCTTCGCTAGCCGCCTTGCATCTGCTGTCTGGGAAGCAGCCAGAATACGGAACACAATAGGAGGCCAGAGGCGACACGTTTGTACTCTTCACCCTTGGTCAAGACTGCTGGCGCTCCGGGTTCTCCCCGTCAAGTGCCTGCTGACAGGAGGGCCTATCCAGCTCCAAGGTCCAGATGTGGCGCAGTACCGATCGCGCAGCCGGTCAGACACACGCAGCGAGGGGGGAGGGGGGGGAGTGGTCCTACATCAGACAAACTCGTCCATTATGCAATAAATCCACCCCATTGACATTAAAGTTACGTGGCGTCCCCGCAGGAGGTGACCCAACTGTGCAGAACACAGCGACCTGTGTCTAACGGGATGATCATCCCTCCACCAAATAGCACGTTTCCCGACCCGACTACCAGGAAAAAACCCCTATAACAGTGCCCGACGGTGGGGGCAAGGACGGATTTCAGCTCCAGAGACCGCCACGTTGGTGCCGGGGGACCCACGGAATACGCTTGAGCTGCTACGAGGCCTGCACACATAGGCCACTACCGGCCCATCCACCCGAGGTGAAGCTGACCTGGGGACACAACGCTGCGCCTTCCCAGTGTGCCCAGGTGGGTAGCCCAGGACGCCCGGTCTCAAGCAAGCACTGTGTCACAGCACATTGTAGAGACAATCATGGCTAGAATAAATTAACAACGCTGAGTGGTAGTATACCAGTCTATCAACGCTCAGAACTACATGATGAATAGATCCACGCCGTAGACATTAAAGTTAAGTTGCGTCTCCGCTGGAGGTACCCAGCCTAGCGGAATGCAGCGGCCTATGTCGTGCGGTATGGTCATCCCTCCATTCAATAATATGCTCCACAGCCCGACTACCAGGAGATATCCGTGGGGCCCCCTCTGCGCTAACATCCATAACCGTGCCCGACAGTGGGGGCAAGGACGGACTTCAGCTGCAGACACCGCCATGTGAGCACTGGGGAAACCACGAAGTACGCTTAAGCTACAACGGGGCCTGCACACATAAGCAACTACAAGCCCACCCACCAGAGGTGAAGCTGACCTGGGGGACACTCATCGCTACGCCCTCCCAACACAAACACCACATAGTGCCCGAGTGGGCAGCCCAAGACGCCCAGACTCTGGCAAAAGCTCAGTGTTACAGCACAACATGGAGGCAATTACGGCTAGATTAAATCAATCATAACGCACCTCCATGAGTGGTATTACTCCATACTGTCACCGCTCAGAACTACGTGACACCATACTGGGGATTAGAAGACCCTGCCCTGACCTGTATGTTATTGGACGCGTGAGGAAGCGGGGGCACGGGAGTCAGTAGAGTGCCACCACGCCTGCATGGTGGACGCCTGCTCGCTGCGCTTGACGGTTATTTCGTAAAGAAATACTGACTAGCCCCCCCAAAGAACCCAGGTGCTGGGAAAATCACGAGAACTTATAAAACTTAACTATTGGAGTGTGAGCTGGGGCATTAACGGCAAATACTGAGAGAACCCCCAAGAGAAGAAGCAGCAGAAAAACTTACATCCATCAACTTACATCCATCAACTGGGTGCTATACAGCTGTACCAGTATATCCTGAACCTCCGAGTGATCAGAGAATCCTTAGTTACATTATCAGGACAGGTCGCAGACAGATGGCAAGCGGAGGAAATATCACAAAGGCAACGCTAATGACCGGCATGCACCAGGGGACCTACACCGCTTAAATTTTGGCTTCCCCATTGACATACGATGAGCAGAGAATAAGACTAATATCATAGAGAACCGCGACAGAAGATCCTGCAATCTGCATAGGTCACATCTGTCCTGTGAAGTACAGGAGGGACAGGAACAGAGCCCGGAACGGGCTTGAAAGCACGATTGCACAACCCAATATCACCACTGTGCACATTTGCTACGCTTGGCAGCGCAGTGGGAAGATATACAATGCCCAAGGGGGCACCGTCCAAAAAAGTGAAAGGCACAATAGAAAAAGTACACAACACCAACAACCAAAGGCAGTGACGGGAGTAACTTGGCCCTCGGATCAACCAAGCAGAACGCTGTAGGAGCCACGTCTGCCACTATGGACCCACAAGCGGTCTTTTGCTTCGATGCAACAGGGCTTTGCGACTCTGAATGACAAACTAGACGGCATCAACGTAAATGTGACTACGATAAGAAACCAGCTGGAAAAGGCCACAAGTCACATCACCAGAGGTGGAGACCCGGATCAGCACCATGGTGGACATGCTTCAGGCACTACAAAGCACTGACACAAATAGATCTGGGAAACTCAAGTGTGAAGACTTGGAAGCTAGATCCCG
This sequence comes from Ambystoma mexicanum, assembly GCF_040938575.1. Taxonomy (NCBI): domain Eukaryota; kingdom Metazoa; phylum Chordata; class Amphibia; order Caudata; family Ambystomatidae; genus Ambystoma; species Ambystoma mexicanum. The sequence goes on along the minus strand of NC_090923.1, from coordinate 1,339,720,825 downwards.
ACGCAATAACCTGCGAAAAGTCGGCGTGTCCGAAGACGCGTTGAAAGGCCAGATGGAGATAGCTGTTGAGGAATTGCTCAAGGAATTTCTGGGTGACCCTGGCTGGTCCTCAATGTTCGTCGTCGAAAGAGCACACAGATCTCTCGCACCTCGCCCTAAACCGGGCGCTTACCCCAGACCTATTATAGCCAGACTAATGAACTACAGGGATAGGGACCAGGTGCTTCGTACGGCAAGAGGCAAGCAAGAACTGAGGCTGGGTTCCAGCATCATGCGGCTCTTCCCAGATTACACACCGACAGTGTAGCAGGAACGGCGCTCGTTCACGGGGGTAAAGAAGACGCTTCGCGAGAGAGGAGTCCTGTATGCAATGCTATACCCAGTGAGGCTACGCCTACAGCATAACAACAAGACATACCTATTTAACTTTCCCTGAGGAAGCTGTCTCCGTCGAAGCTAGTATCCCGATGCCATCCAAACAGGCAGCTGTCACCACAGGTGACGACAGCAGAGCCTCACCACAGTATGGACGAGATGACCAGACCATTTGATCCGACACTACACTTCAAACATTGTACATGAGACTACAGCGACATAAACCCATGATTCATACCTTATACCTATATATTTGTCACTGGCGACGCATTGTCACAATACTGAATGCCACGGTTTATAATATGTGCTGGAAACGAACATGTGGGCAATTTAAGGGCAGACAAGTCAATCTCCTAGGCCTCGGCACCCGTGGACGCATGGCTTTATTAAGTGGGAAAAGGTTTGGGTGGGTGAAAACTGCATAGTCAAATTTTGGGGGACTAGGAGGGAGGGGGAGTGGGGTAGCAAGACTAGGTTGGGTGTTAATGGTGAAAACTCACTGACAAACACAAGATGGTCACATGGAAATAACACGGGACACTTGATCATTATGGTTTCTATTATTGAACACTGCGCAGCGTATGGCTGAGGGGGACCCAAAGGGACTTCAATGAATAAGTTGGAACGTAAGAGGTCTGGGGATGCCAGTGAAAACTCTTAAAATAATGTCATATATTAACAGATCTGGTGCAAAGATGGCATTCCTCCAAAAGACGCATTTAATGGGTCACCAGGCAGACAAGATAGCACCCGGCTGGGGCAGTCAATGCTTCTACACGTCCTATTCAAGCCGAGCATGGGCGGTACTCACGTTGATACATAAAACATTACCATACATGCACTTAGCGGCTGAGTGCGATCCAGAAGGGAGCTATGTGACTGCACACAGAAAATTAGCTGAGATGGAGGTGCTCCTCATTAATCCGTACGGTCCAAATAAGGATGAGCCCGACTACAACAACAGTGTTTCGCAAATGCGCCAAATATCCCATCGCTCACATAATTATGGGTGGGGACTTTAACACAATATTAAATACCCGACTGGATCGCACATCTGACAGCCCCAGAACACTCACACAAGCTGCATGCACGATACAAATTCAATTGACAGAACTAACTATGCGTGACATCTGGCGCTCCCTGCACAGTGAGAAGCGGGTGTACACCTTTTACTCATCAGTGCAGGACATGCACTCAAGGATCGATATGTGGCTGGCAACTCAAGAAGTCCTGGGGTGGGTGTCTGACCACCCACTCTCCCGTGGTGTTGACCTTACATATTCCCGAAGTCTCCCCACGGAGACCCCCCCCCCTGGAGATTTAAAGCTGTCGCTCTATTAGATCATGTTTATAAGACTAATCTGACCAAGCATCTGGACGAATACTTAAAAAAAAAAAAACGAGGGCACGGTAGAGCCAAGCGACGCCATAGCAGGCGTTCAAGGTATATATTAGGGGAATCGCCATGTCAACTGAGCTGGGAGTGCTCAAAGACATTCACAGAGCTTGGGAGGCTTGAGTGAGATATAGCTCAACTGCAAGAACAATACGCCGCAGACCCAACTGCCCAGACAAAACTAAATATTATAACAGTACAAGGAAGCAGCAGAACGGGAAGTCCGTTATTTTGACCGGCCGGTGACCGTTAGGCAATACGGAGAGCAAGAACACCCAGGCAAACTCCTAGCTCGGATGGTGAGAGGGGAACACGGTAATTCCAGTATCCCATGTATTACACGGCCAGATGGGGTGGTAGTCACAGACCAGGAAGTAGTAAGTAAAGTCTTTTATGACTTTTCTGCATCCTTGTACTCCCCTCAGAGCGTTGCCATGGAAGAAGAAAGACGTATATCTGGCACGGATTCCGACCACCCTATTGTCCCCAGAGAAAAGAGAAGCACTAGAAAACCCTTTGACTCAGGCAGATAGCAGAGGCTATCAAATCTCTACCAAACGGAAAGGCACCAGGGTTGGACGGACTGGGGGCTGAATTTTATTACGAATTTGCTACAATCCTCATACCTTGACTTCTAGCTGTCTGGTCCGAGGCCTTGGAAACCGGTGTGCTGCCAGAAACAACCTGAGAAGCAATCATTACCCTACTCCTGAAACCTGGGAAGAGCCCTGAGGACTGTGGCTCTTATAGGCCATTTTCACTAATAAACACAGATGCAAAGATTTTCGCTAATTTTCTGGTCACGCGACTGAACCCTTTGATGCCCTACATGGTCCATGAGGACCAAGCCGGCTTTGTACTGGGCAGATCCACAGCGACTAATATCCGTTGCTGCTTCAACATTCTTGCATCGATACCTTAGGACGCTCAGGGAGTGGCACTGGCACTTGATATGCAGAAGGCCTTCGACACGGTCTACTTGCCCTTTTTATTTAGGGTCCTCAAGAATTACAGATTCGGCCCAAACTTTGAGAGAGGGGTCCAGATACTGTACACAAGACCTTACGCCAGAATCTGTGTTAATGGGATCCTATCAGCATTTCTAGAACTTGCCGGTGGCACCAGACAGGGCTGCCCACTGTCCCATTTACTGTTCGCATTGGTGATAGAACCTCTTGCAGATATCCTGAGAACTCGGAGTGGGATGTTGGGAATCTTGATAGCTGGCAGGATAGAGGTCATTACGCTATATGCCGGCGACATAATGTATCTAAAAGACCCAGCAAACACCATTGGCAGGGCGCTACGACTCGTCGGGGAATATTCTGGGCTTAAACTGAACGCAACCAAATCTGAAATGTTTCCACTCACGGAGGTCACCCATAAACCCACAGAGTTACATGGGCTTCTATGTGCCCCCACACGGGTGAAATATCTGGGCTTACAAATATCGCGCAACACGCAAAGCATCCGCTCTCGAAATTATGCAGCAATTGTAGACGCGCTTTGTGCTAAGCTTGAGGTGTAGCGGTCAATCTCGCTCATGGGGAGATTAGCCCTGATCAAAATGATAATTCTGCCCAAATTGTTTTACCTGTTCACCACTATCCCTGTGTGGCGGGCAGAACATTCTTCTCCAGAATCCAAGGGGCATGCACAACATTTGGAACGGGACACCCAGTGTGAGGTAGCGTAGACTTACTCAAACGTACCCCCATGCAGGCTTGGGATACATGTTCACCGCCAACATCACTTAAACCTCAATTTCCACATTATATAAAATTGCGCAAATAGGCTCCACCCCTAGATGTTAAAGGGAAGTGGGAATTTGACCTGGGCTATACTATCAACGACCAGCAGTTGGCTAAACTGTGTGCACTCACAAGGAATGTCTCATAACTTGCGCTATCGCCTCATACATTACAAGGTCCTGCACAGAGCCTACTATACCCCGGCCAGTATCAAAACTATATATCCCACAGCGGACGGGAAATGTCCCAGATTCGGGAGTGAATAGGCTGGCTTGTTTCACATGTTGTAGTCGTGCACACGCTGTCTAAATACTGGGCAGACGTGTGCAAAGCACATGATGCTAGGGCAGATTAACCAATGGTATGGGATCCATGTATATGCATGCTGGCCACAGTGAGCAAAATTAATCCTACTTGGCGTAAATTGCTCAATCTTAGTCTGATACTAGCAAAAAGGGCAATATCGATGCAATGGAAAGTGTAGAACCGAAGGGACATGACATGGACCAATGACTGGAGAGGTATATGCCGGCTTACTAGCCAGCTATAGCCATCGCAGAGACATATGGGGCAGATACAGACAATACTTGGCTGATAAACGTGGACTTGGACATACTGTAATGACGTATCCAAGTGCACCCAATTGCTGTATATTCATATGATGACATTAATAATGTCAAGTTATGAGGTCATGTCTGTGTAAGTTAAATAAAGGTTTAAAAAAAAAAACTGAGTGCGTGTTATTACCGATAATACGATAAAACTATCTTTACTGTCAAAAGCCGTAACAAAAGTAACCGCAAGCAACTACAAATTATGCAGTGGCCTTTGAAAAGTAAATGTATTTCACAATTGGCATTACTACAAGACAGTTAAACAGCGGGTGTATATTACGAATATGAGAAGCCTGACTGCTCTGCCACACTACCAAGGTTCCAGCAGTAGTACAGACGGATACTAAGATTTGGGGATCTACAAACCACTGGGATAGTTTACTAAGTCTTACTACCAAGTAGGACTTAAGAAAAACTCCCCTAACAGGAAGTACCCAGGTCTTGAGTGCGGATCGGTTACTAGGATAATACAGAGACTCATTATGCTAGGTTATCCAAAGAGGACGACCAGGGATCAGATGGGTTGAAGTGCTTTGGATGAATTATCTGCTAATATTACGGGGCGGCACGGTGGAATAGGACTAAAGAGGGTTGCTCAGTCATAGCTCGATAACAAGGTAATGGCTAGATGTGTGGCAAGTACGTGTGAGTATGTTTAGAGGATTGTCTGTCAGTCAGGGAGAAGAGTGGTGGTGTAACAGCCTGGTGTCCTCCATGCACTTCTACCTCTGACCTCTTGCAAACGGAACCCATTTCACTTTCTCACATTGCCACTGCTACTCCAGGACACTCTGCATGCACTCTCATGCAGACGCATTGTGCAACAAAGTTCTGGGAACTGGCAAATGAAGGGAGAAGTCTGGGAAGACAACTCATTGCCATAATCTATGTGTTAAGGGATATGGGACGGCAAGAACGTTAAATTCAAAGATGGGGCTGTTTAAAGTTTAAAAATAAAATTTAAAAAAATACCCGTCACCCCTCACCAGGTGCTCATTTCACCTTATGGTTGCCAGGCTGAGAGCCATCTCAAACCCCACTATAACCTGCTCCGCTTGCTCTCGTTGTCCAGCTGGGACTTTTTTTCCACCAGGGCAGGTAAGTGTCAAGGGGATCGGGGCAGGTGCCAGAATCCCTGGTAGTTTCTCAGAGTTCTACCCTAGTTTCTCCCACAAGCTTCAAACTCCTCTCAGTGCACACAGCCACATGTCAAAATGTAATAAGACTCCATTTACTCTCCTGTCCCCTACTGCCACCTGGTTTTGAGGCAGCTCCTTAACTGCAGAATGATGCTGAAGCCCTGCAAGGGCTTCTTCATGATGAAATGAGGAACAGGAAAGACAAAAAGGTGGACAGCAAATTCCTTGAAAGTTCCCAAAATAACTAGGTGAACCATTCCTTGGCCTAAATGGGTACCATGGCTGCAGGAATGGGAAGTATGAGGACAATGAAAGAAATGGTGTGTGGGCCGGGAAATAGGATGTGCAGTCCAATAGCGCTGCAATCTCAAAATGTATCAGCTTTGGCCCCCTCCTACCCCCCCTCACCTCCCCCTCACTCTTACTAGGTAATGATGTGTGCCCAAACTCCTTGGAAAGCTGTGCTAAGAGATAAATAATTAACATGTTGGGGGAGAAGCAGATATGCAGCATTTCTCATTTCAGTGGCTATTCTTCCAGAGATAAGGAGGAGTGGTCAGGGAATGTTATGTTCATGGCATTGATATTATACACCGCTGCCATTTTTCACAGTCTCCAGGGGCTGAATGACGAAAGGTACTGGCAAGACAAGGTCAAATTGAACAGTGACTAGAATAGCAGAGGGCAGTCCTACAATTGCAACTTTTCTAACAGTAATGCAACACATACTACTTGTAAACTTAGAAAGATAATAAGTTTGAGATCTTAATTGGCCGCAGGCGTTAAATCATAATGTTCTTCTCCTTTGTCCTTCGCCAACTATCTTTTGACCTACAAGTAGATGCTGTGATCAAAAGGTGCCTTTTCACTTGTATAAAATGAATCATTGCAAAAATCTCTTGGGTATAGTCCATCTTCAGGTTTTCGTTTAGGCTAATGCATTATCAAGAATTCAATATTGTGGCCTATTTATTTAGGTGTTTAATATTAGTCTACACTTTTTCAGGCTGGAAAAATGTGAGCTTATTTCTCAGGCTCGACTTTCGTTGGGTTGGCTGATAGACTAGATTCAAGCCTGTGCCCTCACTTATCTTGAAGGTTGCAATTGACCTGGCCCCAAACTATTTGTCTTGTTTGCCTCAGACATCACTCAGATAAAGTGCAAAGGATATTTTGCTTGTTAATGAGTATGATCATTTCACACTTTTGGATGCAGTTTGTGGAATGGGCTTCCAATTTGCTAGAAACAGCTCTACTCTACAAGCTTTTATATTATAGAGAATTCCATACTTATCTTCCTTTTATGTGCCTTAAACTAGACATAGAAAGCACGGCTGGGTGTATTTTTAGATCTTAGTAGGGATATATTATGTATAACACTTTTGTATTATTGTTTCTAGGTTTGTGTGTCTTAGCCCATGCCCACCACCACCTTAAAGTATCTTCTTCAGGGACAGAATGCACCTTTAGTGCTAACGGGTAAGAGCTGACCTATTGATTCTTCTGGAAACAAGAGTGTCCGACCAAGCGCGGGACAAGTGCAGAGTACTGAGCTGGAAGCCATAAACATCTACTAGCCAGGCTTAAGTAGCAAGCATTATCAACACCAGTTTCACTGGAGAGCATCTGAAATGAAATTGCCAATTTGTTTTTCCTTTGTCCGGGGTGGAAATGAACAGCAAAAAACAGGACTGAGGGGCAGAATCGAGCAGAATAGAAACAAGGAAGAACTAGTCAAGCAGGATACGGTCCTCAGATAGTGGAACGGTGGCACTGTATTCACAAGAGAAGTAAAAAAGAGCCTTCTAAGCTGCACAAGGGGACTAATTGCAGTGCACTTGACCTGGTTTTGAAGAAGCAGTTTCTGAATAAATCTAAAGGTACTGCCGCTTCCGGTTAACTGAGAACAGGAGAGGCACGTATATAAAGTAAGAAAGTATTAAAAACAGTATGGCTTAAACACTAAAAAGCCATCAAGGGCCAGCGAGCAAGGAAACGCTTCCACGTCCAATGAAAAAATGAAAGCAGAGATGGACGGGACTTGTATTCTCCAAGTGGTAAATGAAGCACAGTAGGGTTCGTTGAATTACTACTAATGACCCACCAGACAACCATAGATTAAGAAACATGTGGCTGAAAAATATCCCATGCAGGGGAGATGCGCACCAGACGTCAAAGCACACCCCACAAACAGTTACCTACACATTAGGCATGTTGGTAAACAATTGTGTTTATCAAAAAGTTGGGTAGCTACAAGCACAGTAGAAACGCAAGTATACAATGCAAATCAAGGTCTGGAGAAATGTTCTCTGGCACAACCTGCAAACAAGGTATTTTAATGAGGTAGCACCATACACAGAGCATACACAATATATGCAGACCGAATAATTAGCTTCCTGAACTTTGGGTAATATGTACATTTGTCTGCTCTGAAGTCACCCAAATACCCCATCCCTACAGTAGTCTGCCAATTTATTTATGGCCCGTTTGACTGATCAGGACTTGCTGACCAAGTCTTACTACAAACAACTAAGGTGTGACGGGGGCAAGAAGAGTAATAAAAAAGCAGTAACGTTTCCAACTACACCACTTCAAACAGCAAGACCTAAAAAGGAAACTTGCCAAGATAAGATCTGACTGGCACAACCTTTGCCTAGATGAGCCAATAGAGGGTATGCTTAAGAGCCTCACCTCGGTGAATAAAATGAGCAACCTTCTTGAAATCATCTTCCAAAAACCCCCTCGAGGTCAGAGCCGGAGATCCAAGTCTCAATCCACTGGGCCGTAAGGCACTCTTGTCACCTGCAAGATAAATGAAAGAAAACATGAAAATCCTTGCTGCTCCCGAGACAACCTGAGAGTTAGAGGGGGGAACAAGAAGGGATTATTGAATTACACATCCATCTCTGGGACATCCATTCATTAATAGGAATGGAGAGCCAGAGTGCTCCTTAAATTGAAAATAGTTGAATCCAGGAGCCAGTTTCCAGCCTAATTGAAGTGTTCAATATAGAGGACCATATGGCTTGATATATTACAATCTTCTGGTAACTAATGACACTAATAACACACTGTCTCACAGGCTCAAATTCTATCCATAGAGGAATGTGAAGACTATGGGACTGTTAGGGAAGTTTCTCCACAGCCCTCTGACAAGAAGTGTAGGACGACTTATCCTTAGAAAGATAGCAGCATGTCCATCAAATTAGTCCCAACTCCAACAATGGATAGTGCAGCTGAGCAATCCAGCTCTACTCTTAGGAGGATGGACTGGTACCAAAGTACATTTAGACAGACACACGTATAATAATATAGCACAATTCTTGAAGTGAACAACTTGCTGGAGTCAGACACTTACACGATTCGAATGTAGCAATGCATTCATAACATGTTTATAAATAGATACCCAGCTACAATAACATGTTTATTATTTACAGTTGTCACTATGTATATGCCCTTACATGCCATCCATAACACATGCCATCCATAACACAAACATGTTTATTACTTACAGTTGGTTACTAATACCGCTAAAGATGCACTTTTTTGTAACGGATTATGATATCCAAATAAGGCAACTACAATACAAATTTGCAAATCTTAATATTGTACAATAATCTGAAGATTAATTCTCAATAAGGTTTTAGCTAAAGCTCAAATTTATAACACCCCTCCCCCCTCCCTATCACCAGGGGGATGTCAGTACACGTATTCCATGTACGACCATCACTCAAACCCAGTGCATCATCTAGAACTATCTACTTTAAATGGACCACTAAATTAGCAATCACCTTTTCAGAACTCCTATTGGCAATCGCACCCATACTTGGTCACCCTGATCTACTCTTGATAGTCTAGTATTACATTTCTTATCATTTGCTGCTTTATTTTTTATTCTTACTCTCCCTCAACTCTTTCATTCCACTCAATGAACTTCATTCCCCCCAACCAGACGGGGACATACATGAGTAGCAGCTTTCCTCTTTAATATTTTGAAAGGAATTCATTCCGTTGAGGCATGCAGTGTCAATCTGTAGGTTAATGCCAGTCTTCCTAGGTCATCTTCCCAAGTCCTCCCCGCTTGGATCGACATTTAAATTCTCTGCATTAAAATTCTATTCCACTCCTCAACTAAACCATTGGTGGAACACTGATGATTTATGTCCATATTCATTAAAAAATAAATCCACAATAGAAATGAACTGGACACCATTATCTGGTAATATTTTCTTTGGTATGCCTTCTCTCTGAAATAGGTCATTCATGCATTTAATTACAGCTCTTGAATCGCCATCAAACACAGACCTTACTTCTACCTATTTGGAATACATGTCTGCCATCACAATTACATATTTTTTCTTACCTTCCCTGGAGTGTAAGGGACGAAATAGGTCAACAGCAACGTATTATCAGGAAATATTTGGAAGGTCAACGTGCTTCAAAGGCTGGGTATGCATTTGCAGGGCCTTGTCAGATAGGGAGCAAGTACTACACTATCATCGCTTCCACTTGTTTATCTAAACCTGGCCACCAGTAGTCTAAGCAAAGAAACCCCTTTGTTCTAGAAACTCCCACATGGCTATCATGAGCTAGTTGCAAACGTTTCATCCTTATGCCGGCTGGAGGAATGATTCGACTAGATCTCAGTACATGAGAACCTTCAATGCTCAGTTCATCTCATAGCGTATGAAAGGCACCCAGCCCCAGATCAGGGGTCCACAGACCAATTTTTGAAGACTAGGCCTTTTTCCATTTTGAGTTCCAGATCACCATCCTGGGCATTATCCCACTCGTCTTGATTTAGATTCTCCACAAATACAAACACTTGTAATTGTTCATCAATGTCTTCATCTGATGAGTTAATAGAGAACTTGGAGAAAATCTGCTATGATGTTGTCTTTACCTGAAACATGTTTAATAGTAAAATCATGGCCTTGTATTCGACATCACCCAGTTCATGATCCGCTTTAAACACCATCTAATCCCTTTGAAATGAATACTGCTACTAAAGGTTTATGATCAGTGAGTATGGAAAATCTTGGCCCCCACAAGAAGGTTCTGAATTTTCTTACTGTCCATGTTACCGACAGAGCCTCCTTTTCAATGACTGAATACCGTTGCTCCACCTCTTAGTGACCTGGAGGCAAAGGCCACTACCTGGTCACCTTAGTTATCCGATTGTAAGAGCACAGCTCCAAAACCAGTACCACTAGCAACAGTCATTATACAGGTGTCTTTGCTTGTGTCAAAGGGAGACAGAATAGTAGCATTAGCAATGGCTTTCTTTATGTCACGGAACTCAGTTTCACAGGTACTGTTCCAATCAAATTCTTGACATTTCTTACACAGATTTCTAATATATATATATATATATATATATATATATATATATATATATATATATATATATATATATACACACATCTGTCTGAGACATGTTCTACAAATCTTGAATTATACCTAAGAATGTCAACCTCTGGTCTATTCTTGGGAGGAGAAGATTGTAATATAGCTGAAACCAATCCTTCCCTGGGTGATATACCATTTTCTGATAAACAATGGGCAAAATAGTCAAATGATCGAGTCCCTAAAACATTTGGACTTTTGTAACATGAGGCCCACAGCACACAACTTATCTAAGATGATATTCAATTTAGAATCAAAGTCTTTGATCAATGTGCCCATTACCAGAACATCATCCTGGTAGTCAAACACACCTGGGATGTCACCCACCACTTCCATCATCCCCTGAAACCAAGCAGCTGCTGAGACTGATCCAAATAGTATCCTTTTAAACCGAAAAGGTGCCATCTTGCGTGAAGAAAGCGTTGAGGCTTCTGGATTGGGGATTAATTTGATCTGGTGGTAGGCAGACGCTAGATCAAGCGTAGTAAATGCTTTGGCTCCAGCAGTAAGTCTGAACAACTCACCAATGGTTGGGAGTGGAAAGCGATCAACCACCACACATTTGTTAAAGGATCGAAGGTCTATGCATAGACTAGCACTTCCATTTGGTTTCCTAACCACTACTACTGGGGAGCACTATTCAGAGGCTTCTACTGGTTCTAATCTTCCTTAATTAATTGGTCAATTTCTTTTTTTTGTTTTTATTGATTTAGTTGCATTTTTTTTTTGTTACAACTTTTCAATTAACATGACATAACAGCACAATCTGAACATGATAAATCAAAATAATGTAAAAACAACTTAATGTCATTTCTCAGAAGATCATTCAAAATGTACAACCAGTAAGTACAATAAGTATAAAGCACTCTAGTATTCACAAATGACCAGAATATCATCGAAGAAAAGTACACAGTATCTAAAATTTTTAGCATACTCAATTCGAATAAAAATATTCAATCATGTATTCATGAGTTTACCCTGATCTAAATTTAAGGAAAGAAGAAAATTTACAGTGGCTATCTGGATTTTCAAGTCTGACGAGCCAAAAATGCGGTCCCAACAAGCATTCGAATCATACATTGCAAATCTAGGGCAATATTTATGAAAATGCAGTTGTCGCTGACCAAACAAACTAGGACATGTAGTAATTAAATGTGCTAAAGTTTCTGGAGTTTTGGTTTTTTGACAGAACCGACAAAAATTTTGAAGTGGTCCTATAAGCTGGCGTGTACAAAGGAGATCTCTTGTTTCCCATATATGTAGCCGGAAACGGAGAATTAAATTTCTACATTTCGAAGAAGGAGCTCTTGATAAATATGATTGTGTAATGCCTCTTTTATGTGGTGGAAAGCGAAAGCTCGAGGCGTGTTTATAAGTAAGACATTTCTGATGGTTCATAATCCAGGAGGTCTGATGGATTTTTAATTTAGCCTTATCCGGATTTTGCAGAAGAGTTTCGAGTGAGATATCTGCCTCTGCTAAGATCTTATATACTGCTAACAGCCATCTTTGGATAAAGACGTGATCTGTCGTAAAGATGTAGTTCGACAATATCTTAAGTAGATTGTCTATCTTAGATGATATTAAACATTTTCTGAAAAAAGAACATTGTTTCCAGTTAAGGTGTGCAGATAGTGAAGAGAGACCCAATTCATAACGCAACCACGAAATGGGGATACACTGGGGCAGATGCAGTACATGCTTCCAAAATTTGCCCTCCCATTTATCAAGAGTAGTAGATGGTATAGGAGGTCCAGCTTCCAAGCCATACAAAACTGTGGGAATAACTTTCATGTTCCAAAATGTTAAAGCCGGGATCATGGAGAATTTTCCAAATTTTGCAAGGAGAATCCGTGATTGTGATATCGCTGTTAGTAATTTAACTTCAATTTGAGCCATATGTTTCAGTGGATGGAGTGAGGCTTCGAAAATAATACCTAAATAGGTATACGACGAAATCAAAGACAGAGAAGTGTTATTATCAATCAACCAATGTTTGCGAGTGTGAAGGTCAGAATGTGGGTTGAACATCAAGACTTCAGTCTTTGAGGAGTTAATTTTTAAATCATTCTCTGCGACAGAGGTCTAATGCTGATAAAAGTTTTTGTAAACCATTGGGGGTCTTTGAGATGAGGACAATATCATCAGCATAAAACAATGCTTTTATGGGAATACCATTAATTTTCGGAGAATCTGATTGAATAGGTTCGAAGGTATATTTGATGTCTTGGATATAGTAATTGAAAATGGCTGCCGCCAGCAAACAGCCTTGTTTAAGGCTACGTGAGGTGGGAATCGGGTGGGAGAGTAGACCATTCAATGTCAATCTAACCTGAACCGTGGTGGCAGAATGAAAATGATAAATGAGGTCGGTAATAGAGGGGGGACATTTGTCATGAATTAGTTTAGACATAAGTTTGACTCTAGAAATTGAGTCAAATGCAGAATGCAGGTCCACGAAAGCAAAGTAGATCTGTTGTTTTTGAATGTGACACAGAGATTTAATAGAGTTTAAAAGAAACAAATTAACAGCTGTGCCCATTCCTGCAACGAAACCTGACTGAAACGGATTACGATGGAAATGGTTTAATGTCCATGCCGAAAACTCCAGCAACAGAAACTTTGCAAAAATCTTACTTGGAGAGTCGAGGAGCGCAATGGGGCGATAATTCGCAGGAAGTGAACGGTCTCCCTTTTTGTAAATTGGCACGAGAATGGACGTGTGCCATGAAGAAGGGAGAGTTCGAGTGGTCAGGATGTTTTGAAATAACAAAAAGAGAATTTTTGCCCAATGGTTTATGTTAGATTTGAGCATTAAATTGCTGATACCATCGGGTCCTGCAGCTCTCGAGCTTTTAGCCAATTTTATATAATGAATAATTGTTTCCAATTCACAATTCAGAGACCAATGCGAGGTGGACTGCATTTGATATTTAAACATACTGAACGCTGGATCGAAATATAATATAGAGAAGTGTTGGACCCATTGCGCTTCTTGCACTCCATTGGCTTGTGCCTCTAATTGTTGATTACAATGTTTATGCTTAAGTAGTTTCCAAGTACCTGCAGAATTCTTTGTAGCTTTAGTATTCAGCATTCGCTCACTGTCTTGTTGGAATAGCAAGGCTCTATGCCCACGGACCCAGTTGGTATAGCGGGTTTTTGCCTGCCTTGCGAGGGTAAACCGAGAGCTTGAAGACAAGGAAAGCAAAAATTTGCGTTCCTGCCTATAACTTATCCTTCTATGATGTAAATCATGATCAAAAGAGTGTAAATGAGTAGTCTACCTCTGTTTAGAGATAAGAATATTATTCTGGAATTGTTGTAGAAGGTGTGTATATTCAATCTTAGAATTAGAATTGGAAGCCATAGATGGATCAAGTGATTGTTTTAGCGTCCAAAACATTCTAGAGGACAGCGTGATGCGATTGCCAGTGGAATTGATAAGATGTTGAACGGACCTTCTAGTATAAGAAGGCACTATAGCCAGGGGTCTTAGGAAATGTAATGTCAGAAACTTGTGGTCACTGTACAACTGAGAAGTGATGTTTAGTGAAGTGATTTTGTCAAACAAATTTGCGTCAGTATATATGTAATCAATTGTACTGGAGCTTGAATCCCGGCACCAAGTTGTTGAAGCAGGAAGATCCCCAGGCACAGCTCCGTTAATCATCATGAAGTTATTATGAGACATAAAGGTAGTCCAAGTCGAAACCTCCTGAGCAGTAGATTGAGAAGTGGGGTTAAAGCAATCAAGATTAAGATCGCCAAGGAGAAGAATGGCAGTGACATCAGATGCCTGAGAAACTATTTCAAGCATGTAGGAGAGTTCTCTGAGAAATGAATTTAGAGACAGTTTTGCCGGGTTCCGGTATATGTTAAAGATGGCCATATTACCTCCACATCCAATTACTCTAACTAATTGAATATAGATGTCGAAGGCACACCATGGGACTATTTCTAAATCAGCAGATTGTTTAACTGCTACCAGGAGGCCCGACATTGGACGGCCTCTCTCGCCTCTCACAGCCGAAATAAGTGCAGTTGCATAGTTGTCCTTAACAGGAGGGGTTAGAAACCATGTTTCCTGAAAAGCCAGTATATCATAAGAGTGAGTAAACACATCAATAGCATGTTGTAGATGAACATGGCCTCTAGTATTCCAACAACCTAGTGAAAAGAAACGATGATCCGGAGTAGCTTGAAGTTATAAATTATGGCAGCCCTTTTTGGAAGATTGGTATACTCGTGTGGTTTGAAGGGATTTACCTGAATCAACAGCAGATAGATTTGTAGGAGAGAACAAAGATTGTGATCGGTCAGGGTCCTGAGAGATGAGAAATCCCATCTCAAACAATATCAGCTCAGCATTCCAAAGCAATTTCGCCACAGTAGCTGAAGGAATCCATAGACGGACAATGGTGAAGTCAACATCAGCAATAAATTCCACCAGGTCAATATCAGTTGACGAAATGTGTTCCAAAGTAACAACATCATTCAAAATATTTAAAACACACTGCCTATTGAGATTATACAATGGGTGGGAGCCACCACGACATTTCATAATTAATGAATAGCCGTTTGGGGCACGTAAATTGGAATTTTGAGATAAAGTTTTAGGAAGTGCTTTGCTGAGATTCATATTTTTGGAGGAGTGCAAAGAGGCAGGGCGAGGAAGGGGGTGATAGTTCAGCGTTGGCGGTGCAGGAATAGTGGCAGACCAGGGGTGGGAAGTGGGAAAAATTCGGGATAGGTCCTGTGGTACAGTTGAGTAATGGGGGACAGGTAGAGAAGAGCCAGGGCGTAGATCACTTTGGGCGTGAGTAGTGGCAAGCGCATTGTTATTGGAAGCCCCAATATATGAAACACCGTGGGTGTCCAAAAAGGTGTTCATTAAAGATTTAAGCTGGGAGGTCATCAAATCAGGATTCTGTAAAGTAGAGCCACACGGCATGTTATTAGGGGCTTGATGTTGAACTGGGACAGAAGGTAGCAAGGAAACTGGCGGAGGTGGCATCACGCCTATAGGCGCCGTTCTGAAGAGATTGTTGTTTGGAGCCTGGGGAGCCGCAACAGTAGGCTGAGTAGAAGCAGAAGTCGGAGAAATAGACTGATTTTTCAGGGAGAGATATTCATCAATAGCATTTTTGATGAGAGTAATTATTGCAGTAGATGAGGTGTCAAGGCAGGGTATGGGACCAGAGTTGATCAGAGCAGGCAACAAGGTTGTGGAGGAAGAGGCAACCTCTGAACATGCAGGGGGCACCGAAAGGTCAATTTCTTTTGTGACCTCTATTCTGAGAGCTAGTGGGACACACCTACATTTTGCGACCACTGCGCTTGATCCTTTCCTTAATCTAATTTTATGATATTTACCCTTAAAGTAACCCACATTTTCTCTAAATACATCAGTGGTATTATTCTCTGGGGATGAGGTTATGGTAGAGACATAGCCAGGAATTTTTGGATTGATTGTACATGAATTTGTACCGCACTCCAATGACACAAGGGCTTACTGGTGCCGATAAAAACAAAGAAAATAACAGCTCCCAAGCTAACGGAGCACAATATCTTCACATAATTTCAAAGGAAACATCACAAGGAGAACAGATCTAATAAAATAGAAATGGTTAATTTCTTTTTAAAAATTTCGACTGACTTCAGGTCCCCTAAGATCCCTCGGAAGGGCATTCCAGGCTCTTGGGGCAGCATTATCAAAGGATCCCATGAGAGCTTTATTACAGTTACAGCCGGGGGGGGGGGGGGGGGGGGGGGGGGAGTCATTAATTGTTTGGTATTGTTCGATCTTAAGGCTCTCGCATGGTTTTATAACCAGCCGATCTATTAGGTAGGAAGGCACAAGTTCCAAGTGACATTTTTGAGTAATAAGAAGTAGCCGGAACTGAATTCTAGCCCTCACCGGACATCAATGCAGACCTCGCCTTGCATCCGAAACATGGTCACTTCATTTGAATCCAGTAACCACACTAACGGCGCTGTTCTGTATCACCTGGAGGCGATCAAAATCTGTTTGCGAGCTGCCAATAAGCAAGCTGCAACAATAATCCATTTTAGAGCCGATTATAGCTTGTGCAATGGTCTCTGCGTTCTTTTGTGAAATAAAAGGCCGGAGTGACACAAGTAGTTTGATGTAATAGGTGGATGTCGAGACCAGCTCGCTAATCTGTGCCCCCATGTCACGTTGCTGATACCATCCCAGCAAACCACATCTTTTGTCAGACAAACTTTATCTCTGGTTAGTTTACCTTTGCATGTTAAAGTTGCATGAAACCACCCTACCAGTGTTATTCTTGAGCCACTGTTAGGGAGAATTCTCAGAAATGCGCTACATTGCTCCCACCTTAGAGACCCCCAGCTCTTTTGCTGAACCTTGGGACTTTGTACTTTTAATGCTGTTGGTTTTCTGTGTTTTCTTTTGGTTTTGGAGTCTGACAAACCCCATAGGCATCATCGTTTTACATTGTGACACACAGCACCTTCAGTGCAGTGGCACAGGGAAGTCTTTTCGATTTCCCAATGGTTTAAATACCTTCTCTTGTATAAACTACTGTTTCCAAGAGCAGTAAAGTGAAATTGACTTTACCACTAGATGTCAGCTTATGCATAACATGCGATCTAAGCAGATGCACAAGCCTCAGAAATACACACACACACACACACACACACACACACACCTTGAGAAGGTTCTGCGTCTCCCGGGAGACCACACAACATGTTGATAAATGTTTGGCACATTAATGGCAACAGACATTCCCAAGATTTGAATATGGCATGGCATTCATAACAGGTTTATAAATACAGTTAGCCTGCTATGATAACATGTTTATTATTCACAGTTGTCACTGTTTATGCCACTATATGGCATCCATACCAACATTTTTTATTACCTACAGTTGGTTACTAATGCCTCTAAAGATTCACTTTGTTGTAACAGATTCTAATATCCAAATAGGTTAATAAAATACACATTTGCAAACCTTAATATTGTACAATAATCTGAAGATTAATTCTCAATAAGGTTTTAGCTAATGCTCCAATATATGGGATACATTACTCAACGTAATCACATTTCTGGTGCTTCTATTGGCTTAGATTCACATGCTCTGCATAGTCCGACATCTAATAGAAGTCGCAAAGTATTACAAGGTTTGTTTTTTAAACTCGGAAACGGACGTCGACAGGGCGTGATCAGTAATACTATCCCCTAGTGTGACATGTGCTGTACTCATGGTCCTTCATGCGTTGAGCTTCCCCAGATTGATGGTTTCTGACATGAGGTTGCATGAAGTATAGCGCGAGTACAGATGTTGTAAAGCAGAAACAGAGAACCCCAGAAAACATATGCGCCTTCTAGTCCGTAGTGTTGTGTAAAGGAGTGTACAGAACTCCAGGTTGCCGCTTTACAAATGGATTTGAGGAACATTTGCAATAATTGCTATGGAAGCCCCTATACCGAAAAAAACAGTGCAGGGAGCGGCTGCCTGAGGTGTGATAGTGTGCTCTAGGCTTGATGGGCAGATCTCTCTTGGCAAATGTGTAGCACAGTGTGATGCAGTTTACAATCCACTTTGAAATAGCTGATGTAGAGACTGGATCCCCTAGTCTACCAGCTGCCACTGAAGTGAAAAACTGGTTTGTTTTCCTTAGTAGTTTTGTCTTTTCTAGATAATAAATCACTGCTCTCCTCACATCAAGTGTGTGGAGGCTTCTTTCAGCCACGTTAGTGGGGTTCTGGAAAAAGGTGGGTGTAGTTCTATCGATTGGTTCACATGGAACTTTGAAATAAATGTAGACATAAATCGTGGGTGAGTGCGCAGGACCACCTTATCCTTGTGAACCGTGACAAATGGGTCTTGAACGGAGAGGGCTTGCAGTTCACCAACTCTTCTTATTGATACGATTGCCACCAAGAAGGTGGTCATGTAAGTGAGTGTTTTAAGGCTAGCCTTATGCATAGGTTCAAAGGGAGGCCCCATTGGTCTAGTAAGTACCACATTCCTGTCCAATTGTGGAGCTGGGTTGGAAATAGGGGGGATGCAGTCTTAACCCCTTCCATAAATGCTTTGATTACTGGAACTTTCCACAACAAAACTTTCTTCTGGGACGTGGTGTATGCTGAAAGTGCAGTTTTCAGATCCATCGCCTACAAAAGGCACAAGTCAGACTAGTGTTTGGGGCTCCTAAAAACACCCTAACCTCAGGCAGCCGCTCCCTGCACTGTTTTTTTCGGTTTTCTTTCCTAACATCGACAGTGGTCTGTAAGATCCGCAGTCAGTGTATTTTTTTGCCCGGCTTGAGGAGCGGGATGACTGCTTCCCTCAGAGTCTCCGGCAGCTTGCCCTGTTCAAATGCCTCAATTAACATTGCCAATAATGGTGGGACCAGGTCTGCCATATATGTCTTATAAAATTCACTTGGGAGGCCATCGGCTCCCGGCGCCTTATTGGTGGGTAGGTTACAGATTACTGAAGAGTTTTTTTTATGGGGATGTGTGTGGGTACAACCTCTTCTGTTGGCGACCTTAGATTAATTTAAACACTTTTCAGCCGTGTCGCATTCGTGTGGCAATTGTTGGAGGAACCAATCCCCTACCTCCTTGGTTTGAAAATAAAACAAAGTGGCCTGCCACACAATGATTGCGCCACACATGTTTCCAAAACCAACTTCCTTTATATTTTGCAAATTTGGTCATATACAGCAAATCTTAGTGCAGGTTTTAGAGTTTTCCATTTGAAATCACAAAGCCCTCTATTCCTAGTTAACACGTGTTTCGGCTGCTCTAGACCCTTTTTCAAACCAAATAGGGCAATAACGCAAAGCAATCATATTCTGTGTGCATAGTTGATAGACAGATTCATATATTTTACCACAAATTCATATATTTTACCACAAAAGGAAAAAGAAAATGGATGGAGAGTTGGGTTTCAAATTTGTTTCACATATTTAAAAAATAAACAAAAAATATATAAATTCAAATCAGAGAAATCGTACCCAAACAGTAAAGGAAAAATAATGTCATTCATTAAAAGTAAATATACATGCTTAGCTGTAGATAAAAGATAAGTAACGTGTCAGTGCCTCATATATAATTCATCACTCAATCATTCCAATATGTGTCTGCGATGCGTACTATGATGCATGCTCCACATTAACTATCGGACTGAAGACAGTCCGTACATCCCTCCGTGTTACCATTCGTACCGCGATGTGGGCGTAGAAAAATGTCTCCTTATCCCTGCTTCACGGCCCACAGTGTCCGCTTACCTTGATCACTTCTAATCCTGATTCCTCGTGTCGGCCTTGCTCTGAAATGAGCCGCCGCGCGGGTCTTCTTTGTAATCTATAGTGTTGTCATAGTTACTTACACAGTCCCTTCTTGGTTTCTACTCGCTTTTACAAGGTGGCCATATTGGAATGGTGCGATTTTCGAGATCTTACATTATAACATTGGTAATGCCTGAATTTAGCAATGTGTAGATATGCCAGTCTCTTATATATAGCAGTATATTACAGTTTAACATTTTTAATAACTTTTAAATTTACATTGCTTTTCGTATTCCCTCTCTCCCTCCCTCCTGGTCATTTCTTGGTAGGAGTTCATCAATATGCAGTTGGCCCTTCCCATTTTCCACCAGAATAACAAATACAGTGTCAACAATTAGCCTTTCATTCATAGGTTCATAAAAAATTACCCATTTCATTGTCCTGATTCAAACCAAATTCTATTGTCCTAAATTTACAAATCAGTCTTGCTCCCATCTGCCTGAGTTTTTCCTCCAGGTTTCCCCCTCTACTTCAAGTATATAATTATGCTAAAACAATTCTTTTTTGTTTTCTCTGTTTTTTATTTATTATTTTTTATCCTGTCCATGTTATGTATATTTACTTTTACTGAATGACATTTTTCCTTTACTGTTTGGGTACGATTTCTCTGATTTGAATTTATATATTTTTTGTTTATTTTTTAAATGTGTGCAACAAATTTGAAACCCAACCCTCCATCCATTTTCTTTTTCCTTTTGTGGTGAAATATATGAATCTGTCTATCAACTATGCACACCGAATATGATTGCTTTGTGTTATTAACCTATTTGTTTTGAAAAAGGCTCTTGAGCAGCCGAAACACGTGTTAACTAGGAATAGAGGGCTTTGTGATTTCAAATGGAAAACTCAAACCTGCACAAAGATTTGCTGTATATGACCAAATTTGCAAAATTTAAAGGAAGTTGGTTTTGGAAACATGTGTGGCGCAATCATTGTGTGGCAGGCCACTTTGATCAGGTTACAGATTACGTATTCCAGTTCCTCCAGTTCCAGTGGTGCCTCAAGCCTTTCCCTTTCAGCTTCCCCAAGCCTGGGTAGGATGATATCTACCAACACTTCATTTATGTCCCTTTCCTCTGCTTCTATTTTATCGGTGTATAATTTACAATAGTATCTATGAAAGCACTTATTCACCCCTTCTTGTGTGTCTTCTAGTATGCCATCCCCCCAGAGCATCTCTCGAATCACTTGTCTTAGGGTCTCACTTTTACACAACCAGGCTATTAATCTGCCTGGTTTTTCACTTTCCGCATGTTGTCTCTATTTTCTGTAGTTGAGGTTACATAGACTCTCCCAATGGGATTTACACTTTTCAGTTAAGAGTCTTATCGCCTCTGTCTTTTCCGGGGTGTCCGGTCTCTCCTGCATTTTCTTTTCCATCTCCCTTTCTGTGGTTTGTAAATCGGTCATTATGCCACCCAGGAGTCCAGTGGACTTCGATATTGCTGCCCCCCTTATCACTACCTTAGTGTGCCTGCTGACCTAACACTTCCCTCATTCAGTTTCGAAGTATTCTCGTATTGCTTTCCTTAGCTCTTCCCTGAACATGGTATCTTTGAGAGCTTCAGCTCGCAGTTTCCATGTCGGTATCCTGGGCCTAGGAGGTGACATCTGCCATGTCATCGTCAGTGACGTATGGCCTGACAGGACTGCCGCTTTGTACTCCGCATGCTTAATCTGCTCCACCACGGGGCTAGACACTAGTATGTAGTCTAACCTGGTGTATAAGTCATGTGAGGCTGCATAATGGGAGTATCCCCTGCAATCGGGGTACAACTTCCTCCATATCTCTGTGAGCTGAAGATCTCGCATGAATGTGGTCAGGGCCCTTGCTGCCGGGCTAGGCTTAGTTATTTTGTCATCTGATCTGTCCATCTTGGGGTCTATTGTGCAGTTAAAGCCCCCCCCCCAATTATGACTGCTCCTTCCATGTATTGGCTAACAATAGGGTACAGGTTCCTGAAATAAGGTGGGGTATCGTCGTACGGGGCATAGATATTAATCAAGTTGACCATTTTATTACCCACCATCCCTTTATCCTGTACCATTCTCCCGTCTTCTCTTGCTTCTTGCTGTATCAATTTGAACGGGACGTGGGATGCAATCCATATAAGGACCCCCCTGGCATAAACTGAGTATGTGGCTCCTATTGTGGTCCCTTTCCATTTCCTCTTCAGCAACTGTAATCGCTCTCTAGTTAAGTGTGTTTCCTGTAGCATTGCTATGTCCATCTTTTGCCTGTGTAAATACGTCATAACTTTGTTGCGCTTGATATAAGTTTTTAGCCCGCGCACATTCCAGGTTAAAATTCTAAGGTCCCCCATTTCAGCTATATCCTACTCCGCCCACCCTTCTCCCCATCCTCTTCCTGTTCAATTTCAGCTGGGATTCTAAGCGTCTCGTGCTGTGTTCCTGTATTATCTTTGTTATTCCCCTTCCCCCCTTCCCTCCTCCAGCCCACACTCCCCCCCCCCCAACTTCCCATCCCACCCATTCTTCTCCCAACAAAAACACCCCTACCCCGCCCACCCCCAACTCCCCAAACAAATGCCTAGCTCCATCCCTGGATCTCAGGCTCTCCCGCATCTAGCCCTTTTCTACGGTTCACACCGATACTCAGAACTCAGCAGGGTGATATTATTCTACTACTAGCCTAAGCTACTGGGGGTGACGACAAGCTTCTACGAATGTTCCTGCGTATAGTCTTTACACCGCTATTTTCCTGCTATGAAGCCTCAATCTATTACGACCACTTGTCCTCTCGTAGGTGGCCCGATAATGTGGATCCCCAACTATGAACCATGTCAAGTATAGCATGCCTGCCTAGGTCCACAGTACAATACAACACAACCGCCTATAATATTCACTCATCTGCTTTACTCTGTGTCTGGTCATACGCATCCGCTGAGCAGTTCTGTGCATCCATCCACACTGTCGCTTCTTCAGGGGTGTCAAAGAAATGCGCCTTGCTTTTATGAATTACTTTCAGCTTTGCTGGGTATAGTAACATGTATTTGTACCCAGCATCTCGCAGCCTTCTTTTCACCGACACATAATCCAGCCGTTGTTTCTGTACCAGAAAGCTGTAGTCTGGGTAGGCCGTGATGGTTGCGGAGCCCCTGTTGATCGTTCCACCTTTCCGAAAATGGTCCAATATTCAAATGCGATCTTTATAGTTCAGGATCTTGGTGATCAGCGGTGTGGGGGGAGCCCCCGGTCTTGGCCGTCTGGTCAGGGCCCTATGCGCTCTTTCCACCACAAATCCTTGAGAGAGCACGCCACCTCAGATTTATTGCAACAACATGGGTTCTACATAGTCTGTTTGGTCCGAGCCCTTCATTCCTTCAGGCAAGCCAACGATGCAGACATTGTTCGGCGTGCCCTCCCTTCTGCCTCCTCCGCCCTGGTCTCTAGATTATGTACCTGCTGTCGAAGTGTCGCCACCTCTCTTGCGTTGTCAGCGGTAGTATTTGTGTTAGCTACCACATCTTTCTCCAGTGCCCCAGTGCGTTGCGACAACTTTCGGACATCCTGCCGCAGAAGACTCACATCCACGGAGACCGCACCCATCTTTGTTCCAGCGAGGACCTCAGTTCGGCTATGGAAGCGTCCATCCTGCTCGCCCAGGAAGTCTTCAGTTCAGCAATGGCATCCAGGTGGTTGTCCCGCGTTTGGGTCCCCTCTGCTTGTGCATCCTGTTTCTTCGCTTTGGCTCCCTCCGGCATGCGGGAGGCCTTGGCGAATTCCTCCATCATGGGCCGTTTGGTTTTAACTTTACTCGTCTTGGACGCCATATTAGTTTTCGTCTTGTACGGGCTTTGCCAGGGAATGTTCTTGTAGTGCGCCTGACCGTTGAAACCGATCTACAGGTATACCAGTCTTCTCTCCGTCACCACACTGCGGTTCAGGCGCACCTGCTTTCATTTCTGGTTGTGTTCGTGGTCCTGGAACCCCCACCGCACTCCTGTGAATAGTCTGCAGGCTCTTCCGTGTAGACAACCCCGTTCGTGGTAGTGGTTTTCTTTCGCCCGCTGAAATACCAGTTCCATGTATTTTGTGTCCGTGGGGTAATAGGGCGGGTAAGGGGGTGCCACTGTGTGGGTTTGTTGGTAGTAAGGTTCCGGTACACATCCACACTCAGGTGGGGTTATAACCCTCACTTGCCTCTATGAGCCATTCATGATGTTGAAAAGTTCCATAGATCAGGGGCCGCTTCTGTTTCTGGCTGTCCTCGCCTCAACATGGGTTATCAGTATCACGTTTCCTGGCAGGTGCAGCTTTCATATGGCCTTTAGCATGCCGGGTGCCTCCATGTGCACCATTTGCTCTTAACAGTGGCCACCTTCAGCAGGCTCCTCTTTCCCACTTGGGGGGCCTGCACTTGTCACTGTTCAGGTCATTGGTTGCTGTTGCGTGCCCATCACGCTTTGTGTCATGCCAGCTTCAATTCTCGTGTGCCCTACAGTTCCCCCTGCACGAGTGCCTACAAGCACTGCTGTTTGTCAGGGCTGCCCTGATGATGCAGCTCCTCTCTGGGCCATGGACCGTAGCTACATTTGTAGCACTGTTAATCCAGTTCGTTCGGCAATATCTGGGTGGAGTGCTTCCCAGCTTGCCCGCACACTCTGAAACACACTGCCGGAGGTCAGTCTATAACCGCGGGCGTGTCCGTTCTCATCAGTGCTCTCGCTGTGTCTTGCTGAAGGCAGTTCTTGGGAAGTGTAGGCTTTTTCGTTGCTGCCTGCGCGTGTGATATGTTTAACCCGCTGCGGACCTCGCACACTTCAGGTCGAGTGTTCGTTGCTGCCGTATCTCCTCAATACACTCGGCTGATGCCGTATGGCTCCCTGTGCACCTCCAATGTGGAGCGGCTTGCAGCTCACTTTTCGGGCACTCAGCGGTCTTCCTTTGTCGTTAGGTGGCGGCCATCTTTTCCTCCACGTCGGTCTAATCTTGGTGATCTTCTGCAGCCCGTAATGTCATTACCGTTCCATGCTGCCTCGCCACTTTGTTTCCCTGTGTGCCTTAGGGCTTCATGCTCACAATACTTCAAACTGCGGTGCAATTGTAGCGTTTTTCATGCGGTTTTCCAACAGGATTTATCCGGATCTGCAGGAGCACCCTAGAAGGCATGTCTGCCTACATGGCTCCTTAGCCACGCCTCCCTCCCTGCACTGGTTAGCGGTGGAGGATTGTGTAAAATGTAAGAATGGCTGTCTGGTGTTTAAATGCATTAATGGCCTTGCACCAAGCTACTTAAGGGATAAGCTGAATCTGTACTGTACTACCTGGGACCTAAGGTCGGAAGGCAAACTGTTGCTCGCTATTCCAAGGACAAAATGCGTCTCAAGAGGAGATTGCAGATTCTCAGTTGCTGGACCCAGACTGTGGAATAGCCTCCCTTTGAACTAGGAGGGCTAAGGAACAAGTTACTTACCTGTAACTGTTGTTCTCCAGCATGGGTCTGGCATGGATTCACATGCTCATGAATATTCCCCGTCGTCAGGCTGGGAATCCTCGGTAAAGAAAAAACCAGTATCAGTTTCGTTTCTGATCTGTCTTTCGTAGTAATAACCAATCACTGGTCTCTGCGTCATACTGACCACAGCCAATGACTGCCCTCTACCTAAGCACCGCCTCTGGCAGCCATCTTCAGATTTGGAAGCACGTGAAGTGGCAGTATGACCAAGTGAAGAGCCGCAGAGGGGTAGGCGGGAGGGTTCGCATGTGAATCCATGCCAGACCCATGCTGGAGAACAACAGTTACAGGTAAGTAACTTGTTCCTTCTCCAGCATGGGGTCTGGCATGGATTCACATGCTCATGAATAAAGAATACATAGCAGTACACACATGCACAACCACGGGAGGTGGCAAAGGCTCAACATTAAGCATCACATCAACTCAACATTAAGCATCTTACCTCCTCACCAGGCTCACCTCAGGCGAACAGGTTGCGCAGCACTGCTTGGCCGACCCTGGACTCCTCCCTGGAATCCCGGTCGACGCAGTAGAATTTCGTGAAGGTGTGCGTCGACCTCCACGTAGCAGCCCTGCATATGTCCAGCAGGGGCACACCAGATAGGAACGCCGTGGTAGCTGCGATCGCTCTGGTGGAATGGGCTCTCGGACGGCCAGGCAGCGGTCGGTTTGCCAACCGGTGACAGCACATGATACAGCCGGAGAGCCATCTGGAGATGGAAGCCTTCGAGAGAGCCTTCCCCTGATTGACAGGTCCAAAGTTCACAAAGAGTTGTGACGTCTTCCGAAAACCCTTCGTGCGGTCCACGTAGAACTTCAGCGCTCTAGCTACATCCAGCGAGTGCAAAGTCCTCTCAGCCGGCGACGAAGGCGACGGGAAGAACACAGGTAACACCAAGGGTTCGTTGAGATGGAAGTCCGACGGTACCTTGGGCATGAAGGAGGGGTGCGTCCTGAGCACTACCCTCGTGTCGTGGAAAGTCAAGTACGGGGCCTTGCAGGAAAGGGCCTGGATCTCTCCCACTCGTCGTGCGGAGGTGATGGCCACAAGAAAAGCTGTTTTCCACGATAGAAACTTCAACGGGGCCGAGTGCAGAGGCTCGAACGGAGGTCCCATGAGCTTGGTCAGCACCACGTTGAGCTCCCACGCCGGGGCCGGAGCCTTCACCGGCGGGAACGATCTGAACAGTCCCTTCATGAACTCTTTCACCAGACGATGAGACCACAAGGACGTCCGGCCCGTGGTTCTGGTGTATCGGGAGATCGCAGCAAGATGAATCTTGATGGACGCATGTGCCAGACCAGCTTTGGCCAGCGTCAGCAGGTACGGCAGTACTTGGGGAGCCGTAATCCGTAGAGGGTTAATCTTCTGTGCGTGGCATCAGACAGAGAACCTCTTCCATTTGTGTCCGTAGCATTTAAGAGTCGAGGACGCCCTGGCCTTTGCAAGAACCTCTCTGCAATCGGCCGGTATGTCGTATCCTCCAAACTCTAGTGCTGCAGGAGCCAGGCCTGCAAGTTCAGCGACTTCGGGTCGTGGTGGAGGATGGCGCCTCCTTCCCTGGAGAGTAGATCCGCGTCCGCCGGCAGCTTGATCGGCGGGGACGCTGACAAGTCCAGAAGGTCCGGGAACCATATCTGCCTCGGCCACGCAGGTGCGACGAGGATCATCCTGCACCGTGACCTCTTGAGCTGGTTGACGAGCCGGATTAGCAGAGGCAAGGGAGGGAACGCGTAGAGGAACAGGCCCTCCCAGGGGAACGAGAAAGCATCGCCCATGCTCCTCGTCTGGGGAAACCTGCTGGCGAACCTCCGGCACTTGGTGTTCGTCGCCGTCGCGAACAGGTCGATCTGGGGTGTGCCCCACCGTCGGAAGAGGCGATCCACCAGATCCTGCCGTAGTTCCCACTCGTGGCACGAGCGCAGCTCCCTGCTGAGTGAGTCGGCGATGGTGTTTTTTATCCCTGCCAGATGAAACGGCACCAGAAAAATCACTTGGGCGACGGCCCAATGCCACAGGTCCTGCGCCTCCTTGGACAGCGCTGGGGACCTGGTTCCGCCCTGTTTCCTGATGTAAAACATGGTGGTGGTGTTGTCGGTGAAGATCCTCACCACCTTGCCCTTGAGGGACGGGAGGAAGGACCTGAGGGCCCAAAACACTGCACGGAGCTCCAGGACGTTGATATGTAGGGACTTCTCCGTCGGGAGCCAGAGTCCCCTTGCGTGCAGATTTTCGGTGTGCGCTCCCCACCCTTCCAGGGAGGCATCCGTGGTCACAGTCTCCTGGTGGGCTGGGGTCTGGAAGTCCATGCCCGCCGTCAGATGCGCGCGGGTGCCCCACCACCGTATCGCTCGTCGGAAACTCGCGTCGAGCTTGATCCTTTCCTCGAAGCTGCCCGTCGTCTGGATCCAGCGCGCATCCAGGAATTCTTGCAACGGGCGCATCCGGAGCCTGCACATGGGAATGAGGTAGATGCAGGAAGACATCATCCCGAGGAGGGACTTGATGGACCTCACTTTGGCCGCGTCGGCCACCAACATCCGTTGCACCTTGCCCAAGATGGTCCTGGTCCTCTCCTCCGACGGGGAGGCCAGAAGGGACACTGTGTCGAGCCTCGCTCCCAGAAACAGTGCGACTTGCGCGGGCACCAGGTGGGATTTGGCGTAGTTCACGGAGAATCCCAGGTCCGTGAGGAGTTGGACGGTCCTTGCCGTGTGGACCACGGCGAGCTCCCTCGTCTTGGCGCGGATGAGCCAGTCGTCCAGGTAGGGGTAGACGTGGATCCCCTCGCGGCGCAGCTGCGCCGCCACCGGTGCAAGGCACTTGGTGAATACCCTGGGTGCCGACCGTAGTCCGAAGGGAAGGGCTTTGAACTTGTTCAGACGTCGCAGGTCCAGGATGGGGCGCCATCCTCCCGTCTTCTTCTTCACGAGGAAGTATCTCGAGTAGACTCCGGAGCCCCGAAGCCTCTTTGGGACGAGTTCGATGGCGCCCTTTCTGAGCATCGCCTTTACCTCCAGGAGAAGTTGAGGGACGTGAAGTTCTTTCCTGGCCACGGGGGGGGACGCGCGGGCACCTTCTTTGAAACTCGAGCGCGTGGCCCCGGGCCAGGGCGTCCAGCACCCAACGGTCGGTGGAGATGGACTCCCACACGCTGACGAAGCCCGCCAGCCGGCCTCCCACCGGGGTGCTTCGGTGGGGGCCCGACCCCAAGGCCGGTTCAATCCTGCTTGGACGCGGCCTTGCCGCCTTGACCTCCTTGGCGACGACGGCGGGGTCCGCTAGACTTGCCTCGTCCTCTGTAGGCCTCTTGCGACGACGAGCGGGCCGCTTGACGGTAGGAAGCGAAACCGCCGCCGGAACCTTTGGAGGCGCCCTTGCCTCCGCCGCTCCGAAAGGGCGTCCGTCGTTGCAGGACTCCAAGGGCCCGGGCCGTCTCAGTATCCGCCTTGATGGCCTGAAGGGAATCGTCCACTGTCTTCCCAAACAGGTTGTTCCCGTCAAAGGGCATGTCCAGGACTCTGGTCTGGACGTCCTGCCGGAAGTCCGTAGCTTTGAGCCATCCACGACGTCGAAGGCAAACACCGTTGCCCAGCTGGCGGAATCCAGTGTCGGCGATGTCCGTCGCCACGGTGATGGCGTGGTCCGAGGCCACCTCACCTTCCTGCAGGATCTCAAGGGCCTCCGCCCTCTTGTCGTCCGGCAGAAAATCCAGCAGGGGAGCCATCTTGTACCAGAGCTCCCTGTCGTAGCGGGCCACGATAGCCAAGGCGTTGGCCGCTTTAATCGTCGTCGCTGCCGACGAGATGACTCTACGCCCCATAGTATCCAATTTCTTTCCCTCGCCGTCCAGCGGGGAAGTCGATGTGGAGGCCGCACCCCCCCCCGCTTTCTTCCTGGCTGCCGCGGAGACGACGGAGTCCGGGGTAGGCTGCGCCCGGAGGCATAGGGGGGCCGTGTCCGGGACCCGGTACTTTTTCTCGTACCGGTCTCTTCTAGCTGGCGTCGTGGAAGGGTTCTTGAGGAGGGAAAGGCCCTCATCCCAAATGTCGTCCAACAGAGGCACTGCGAGGACCGTCTTCCTCTTGGCCTCGCGCCGCTGATAAAGGAAGCCTTCCTTTTTCTTCTCCTCAGGGCAGAGTTGGAAAAGCTCGGAAGCCCTGGAGATCATGGAGTGGAAAGATCCGATCTCGTCGGGCGGAGAGGCCCTGGTGGGAGGCGACGACGGAAAATCCTCGTCGTATGCCTCGTCGTCCGTACCCGTCGCTGCCGTGTCAGTCCCCGTATCATCCCCTCGGGTGGACGGGGAGGAGGGCTGGAAGGGGCGCGACGGTTGAAAAGGAGGTGGTGGATGGATCCTTCTTTTCTTGGTAGGGGGAACACCAGAAGGTCCCGGTTCTGGATCCCCCGACGGGAGAGGTTCCTCCGTCGGTAACGGTAGCCTCGTCCTTATCTCGGAGCATAAGGACTGTATGGCCAACAAAATGGCCGCCGAGTTGTCTTGCGGCGCTGGCAGAGGGGAATCCGACGGGCGAACAGGGGCCCCGTCGGTATCCTCGACGATGTCGTCGTCGTCACCTGCGTCGGGGTCCATTCCGACGGGCTGGCCTTCTTCCACGCCTAGGCCGTGGCTTAAGACCTCGATCAGTTCCTCTTCTGAGGTTGAGGCCGACTCTACGACGACGCCCTGCCCCCCCTTCTTCTTCCCCACGGAGGGTTTCACGGGGGTCCTATCGATGGGCACAAAGGAAGACTCCCTCCGAGGAGGCAGGGAGATTCTGGGCCCTGAGGTCGCCACCACTGGTGCAGCCACCACAGGCTGAGCCAGGGCCGCCGCGACCGTTTCGATAGAGGGCTTGGCCGGATGGATCAAGGCCTTCACCACCTTAGGTGCGCTCACCGCCTTATCCTTGAGGGAGGGGGCACTGCCACGCTCCTCCTCTGCCTTAGAGCTCGACCGGGGCCTCTCCAGGAGCTTCGCCGGGTGCTCGGCCTTCCTCTTACCCGACCCAGAGCGTTGGCTCGTGGTTGATGGTGCCGGGGAGGGTGCGCCCTGCCTGGCGCCCGCAGAGCCCGACCGTTCGGCGCTCCCGGTGCCAGCGGACTCGCGGTGCTTGGCCTTATGTTGGGCCCCCGTCGCCGGGGCGCCCTCAAAGGTCTTAGAAGACCGCTCGGATTTCTTCTTCTTCTCGCCAGACGGGCTCTTACCCTCCAGCCAGTTGGCGAGACGTTGATGGCGGTCCTTCATGGTCCGTTCCGACATGTTGCCGCAAAACGCACAGTCCTTCTCCACGTGCGTCTTGTCCTCATGAAGGCAGTAAAGGCAGAAAGAGTGTTCGTCCTCCTTGAAGACGTTCTGCAGCTGGCATCCAGGGCAGACCCTGAACAGCTTTCCGGGCGTCGAGCTTCCCTTCTCCTGGGCCATCTCCGAGACAGGGCCTGAGAAGCTTCTGGAGTCCTCCGAAGTGTAGCTCGACGAAATCTTCACCCTTGAGGGGCACAGATGAATCCGACACGGGTCCCCGTTGATCGGATGTAGGATCGGTGGAGCTTGAGGCTCTTTTGACCGAAAGAATCGAAGTTTTTTGTAAAAAGCGCGAAAAAAATAGCACTAACGCTCGAGAGCAATAGCACGAGGATCCCAACACATGAACGTGCGGTAAAAATCTGAAGATGGCTGCCAGAGGCGGTGCTTAGGTAGAGGGCAGTCATTGGCTGTGGTCAGTATGACGCAGAGACCAGTGATTGGTTATTACTACGAAAGACAGATCAGAAACGAAACTGATACTGGTTTTTTCTTTACCGAGGATTCCCAGCCTGACGACGGGGAA
This sequence comes from Ambystoma mexicanum, assembly GCF_040938575.1. NCBI lineage: Eukaryota > Metazoa > Chordata > Amphibia > Caudata > Ambystomatidae > Ambystoma > Ambystoma mexicanum. Next base: position 1,339,689,488 of record NC_090923.1, on the reverse strand, counting down.
TATTCATGAGCATGTGAATCCATGCCAGACCCCATGCTGGAGAACTCATTTCTGGCATTCCGAGCAGGCCTTACAACCTATCATTTTAACTAACTGCTTCTCGTCCTCGTCATGACACTACTATTGGGCGACTGACTTCTGCACTCTGTTACATTTCCATCTGCACTGGGATTCGATTTAGTTAGTTGTGTGGGCGTTATAAATAATAAAAATCCAAGTGGACTTGTAAGGAATTGAAGACCAGGCCTGAATGTAGCAGATGAGTCAGGTACAGGACAATGTGTCTTGGTGTGCATTCAATGGGATTGATGCTTTGGCCATTGCTCCAGATGACAAAGCGTTTCCATTTGCTGGAGTAGCAATGTCTGGTGTCAGGTTTCCATGCTTCCCCAAGTATTGGGGGGGGGTTTTATCCAGAGCCTGTTCCCCTTGGAGCGGTTCTGCGGGTACCTTGAGGCGTAATCTGGGCATTGTGCATTCCCCAGAGTCGCCGAGTACGTCCGAGTGAAGATGGAGTTCCCCCTTCAGGGCCTTGAACACTGCTAGCCGTTCCAACAGGTTTGGTTGGTTGCTACCGCTGGGGACCACACACAATGCACCGTCTGATGAAGGAGGTGAGCCCCCCCCGACCCCGTCAGATGCGTGCGTGGTGAGAAGTTCTACTACGCAGGCGGTGAAGGTCTTTTCCCTGCAGAAGGTTTTCCTTGACCACCACTGCAGAGAATGACCGAGGGCTGCCAAGAAAACCACTAGATCGTCCCATTGTCCACTGGCCTGACACCATTGGCTCGAGAGCCACTCTTGCATGGGGCACATGCGCAAACGTGCGTGTGGAACTAGGTGAATGCAGAAGGCCATCATCCCTAACGGTTGCGTGGCTTTGCGCACAGTCACTTCGCGACTGGCTACATAGTGAGGGATCTGGAACAGCATGTTTTGAACCCTCTCGTTGGAGGGAAAGACATGGCTGTCTTTGGTCCAAATTAGAGCCCCCAGAAACTGTTAGACTTAGCTGGGGTCTAGGCTGGACTTTTTCTCGTTCATCGAGAACCCTAGACTGAAGAGCAGATCTATCATTTCTGGGTGTTTTTTAGGCATGTTCTGGTCCAGTTATCAGCCAGTCGTCGAGGTAAGGGTAGACTGGTATAGACTGCCTGCGCAGGTTAGCAGCTAATACCGCCAGTACCTTCGTGAATACTCGGGGAGCCGAGACAATCCCGCAGTGAAGAACCTTGAACTGATAGTGCGCGTCCTCTATCATAAACCCTAGGTCCTTTGTGCGCTGGCAACATTAAACATTGAAATATGAAAGTATGCATCTTGTTGCCATGTAAGGCCCGTGCAACAGCAGCGGGATTACTTCCTGCAAAGTTGTCATTCTGAACTTTGGGGATTGACTTTTGTTCGCAAGTATTACACAGGGCGCATGGTGAGATCCTTTTTGGATACAAGGACGTACACAGACTAAATGCCCTTGTTAACGTGATGAATAGGAACGACTTCTATGGCGCCCTGTTCTTGAAGGATCTGCAACTCTTCCAGCAGGATTGTTACGTTCAGCTGGTATCCACGGGGACGCCACCCAGCCCTGGTTGGATGATTTGCACTCTCGAACCCTCTCCCTGTCCATTGGTAAGGCCTCTAGTTAAAGATGGGTCTGCAATATAGGAGAGCTGGATTCAATACCAGATTGTCTTTATGTTTTCCCACCTCCCTTGGCCTCCACTCCTTCCTCCCCCTTGGGTCCTCTCCTCACCTTAATATTGTAAAAGGTGGATTCTCCGTCCTGCTCCGCGTGGCAGGGGCGCATAGATGTGGGAGGCGAGCAGCGACCAAGTTACTTCACTGGTGCAAGCCCCCCTGTGGGAATCCAGGCCTACTGCGACTCTAGATTTGCTGCTTTACAGTCTCTATATGCAGCTCTTATGTTCCTCATAGTTCGAATAATGTCTTGCTTCTTTCCTTTTAGGTATGGAAAGGTATTTTGGTGTTGTCATGCAGTTTGAAGATGAGCATGGGCCGGTAGGCGAAAGCGCGATGCTGTCCGGTGAGTAATGCACGATGCTGTTTCGTCTTTTATATTGCTAACCTGTGTCTTTTCTCTCCTTGCAGGTTGCGATGTTCCTCGCCGAGCGCCGTAATGTTCCAGCAATGATACTGATCAGGAGATGACTACCCAGGTAAGAATTGTGTGGCTTTCTTAATTCGGGAGGAAATGTGAATAAACGCTTACTAACACTGTCTTTCTTTCGCCTCTTTCCAGGTTATGGTATTCCAGGATGCATGCAGTGCTCGATGATGGAGTTCGTACCTTCAGGTGAGTGGAACAGAAGTCGCCGATGGATTGAAGACAAACTTTACTGTTCCAGGAAAGTTTCGTAGTTTTCTTTCTCTCTCTGCAGGTCCTTGGTTTCAGGTAAGCTGGCATCAAAGAACTGGACACGGTGAGCGTTACGCTGCCCACAACACAATAACGCAAAGCATGTTCTGCTGTTTGGGTGCGGTTTAAATAGTCTCAGGTAAAGTAGTCCATGTAAAATAGTCCAAGGCCTGCCACACCCAAAAGACTAGAACGCATAGCTCAGTTCCTTGTAACTAAGCTATGTGTGTGCCTCCATGTTGGCTGAACCCTCCCCCCCAACCCCAAGTTAAATAATCCCAAGTAAATAGTCCCATTCTAATGTTGGTCTTCATGATGGTTATGAGCCTGGCGCCAAAGGCGCCAGGACTGACTCCAAGAGAGTCTTGGATGAGGTTTTAAGGCCTTTGACCTGGCCCTAACTGGAAGGCTGACTTGCCAGTGAGGGCCAGGGGCAAGGGTAATGACAAGATTTGCAGGTGTGCTGGTGATAGTCTTCTGCTCTTTGGGAGGATGATATTGAGGTGGCCGTTGGTCTGAAGTGATGGGGACGCGAACTGGCGAGTCACTGATGCGGAGGCCGGGTAGCCTCTTGGGGTGGAGTTTCTGCCTCTACCCTTGCCCTCTGCGCTGTCCCCTTTGTTGATACTGGCTGGCACCAGTTGAACCTTGTCCGGAGGACCAAGCAGTACCCCCTGTGCCATATTGTCCTTGTGGTGATCTGGAGAAGGACTGTCCCTGAAATTAATGGCGTGAGTTTGACCCTCCCCGCTGTTGAAAGGGTTTGGATGTGATATGATGGAGGGATTTTAATGTCTCATGTTCCTTCTTAGCTGTTTTGAAAACCTGTTCCTGTGGAGTTAGTGTGGGAACAGACAGTTTCTGCACCTTTGGTAAAATGGGGCAGGGGGTCCTCCTCCCTAGGCCTCTTGGGAGTTACATATTTTTCAGAAAAGTCTATAAACTGGGACATTCTATCCATATAGCTTTCAAACCTCTGCTTAGTTCACAGGGAGGAAACAGAGGGGTCTGGAGGGAGGAAAGGCTCTTCAGAGGGATGGGGGGGGGGGGGGGTCGAATTACCAGTTAAAGCTTTAGAAAGGGCCTGGGAACTTTCAGAGTACTCCTCTCGATGAGAGCGGGCACTCGTGGGCCGTTCCGCTGCCAAAACAATAGCCTCGAGACTCTTGTGTATTTTTGGCGGCTGTATAGTGGATTCTGATGCAACTGGAGGCGTTGTCGCGGTAGTCGACCCCCCCCCAGTTTGACGAGCCGGTTGGCGTTTGGTGCCTCTTCGACACATCCGTCCAGGGGGCTTTATGCTCTTCCTTAGGAGGTGCGCGAGTGCCACTGTCGCCGGGGTGTGATCTCCCCATAACATCAGCAGTGGCCTGTCTGTTGGAGACAGGCATCTGTGAACCGCAAGGTTCCGCCGAAAGGTCTATGGCCTCCACGTCAGCGCCATGGCTGCCGCTAGAGTCCTCATCACGATGGTGCCAACGGGGAATGACTTTCGGCCTGCATTGCGAAGGCCGCTCACCGTTTTGTCCACCTATCTTTTAACGTCTTAGGACGAGACAATTAGCAGGACCTACAGGATCACACGTCGTGGTCACGAGGCAAGCACCTATTGCATTTGCGATGGGTGTCCTTCCACAGGTATTTTCCTTTGCAAGACACACAATTTAAATGGAGTCCTCTCCAAAGCAGAGGTAAAAGGCAGCCAGACCAGAAAGGGAAAGAGGGGAAAAGAATGCATTCTCAGGAAAGAATCAACCCAGGGCCCCACTCTCCCTACTGTACAGGCCTAGCTGGACGGCCGAGGCCACGCAGTCGACAGACGTCGAACGATGCACCAGTCACCGAACAGCAATGATGTCTTCCTTGCTGTTCAGGGATCCCTGCTAAAAGAATCCAACAACATGTTCGGAAGACCCATTAGGTGGAAAGGAATGAGGAACGTGTTCGGTTTCCCTGGCAAGATTGGGACTTTGATTTATAGTTGTCCGCAGCAGAGTATGATGGGGACCGGTATGACGTACGGTAATCACTTGATGTTCTGGAGAAGCTGGAATGATTGAAAGGACTGGCAGGGTTGCTGCATTGTCGCAAGAGAACGTGCCGTCTGTGTTTTCCTTGGTTTGCAAAGTGTCGTCCACTTTCTTGCCAAATTAGTCTATGCCATTAAATGGCATGTCTACCACCTCGACCAGAAGATGGTGGCCTTGAGCAAATCATGCCTGCGTACGAGAGCACTGTTGCCAAGCAGTCTGAAGCCAGTTTCAGCTATGTCCACTGACATCGGAAAGTACATGTTCCGAAGTCACCTGGCCTTCCCGAAGAAGGGTGAACGCCTATGACTTCTTGTCAGCTGCAAGGAAGGAATTCAAGAATCGGGCCCATCTTTTTGTAATTGGAATGGGTTATTTATAACGCGCCTAATACACGGGTTTCTAAGCGCGGACCTGGGGACCAAACCTGTGTTGCTCCAAGACGTCTTGCTTCCAAGATAAGCGTGTTGCCCCTGAGATATCCTCCCGAATCTTTTGAACCAAAGTTCTGCCCTACCTTGACAGAATAGCCATTGCTTTAGCCGCCTTGATGGCGGTAGCGGCTGTCAAAATGACGAGTTTCCCAAAGGCCTTCAGATGCTTGCCCTCTCTTGGGGCATGGTGAGGAGTGGTTGGACAAACATTTGCAGGCTGCTGCTGACACTAAGGAGTCTGGGCTGGGTTGTGACCCGAGACATTTAGGAGCGGAATCGGTACCTTGTACTAGTTATCAGACTTCTCCTTTTTGGGGGTTAAGGAGGATGGATTGGTCATGATCAACAGACCGTCTTCCCATAGGTCTTCTAACAGAATTGCGTCATCAGATTTCCTGGGTTGCTCACAACGCCGGTAGAGGAATCGCTCCTTTTCCATTCTTCTGGAACCAAGCCAACCATCTTTGTGGCCTTTAACATCAGTGCATGGATGGATCAGCCTTCATCTGGGGGAGAATAGCAGAGAGGATCATCCGGCTTCTCCCCAGGCCAGCAAATTCATCTGTGCCGGTGGTGTGCGCGGAGGCATCCACCAGGGACACATCATCCTCTGATTCAGTGACAGTAAGATTGTGCACAGGGACAGGCGGTAGCTAGTCCTTGGACGAGCCAGTGCCTCGATCGAGCCACCAGGGACTTGCAGTGTGTATGGACAGTCATCCTATCTTGCAGCTCAGACATCAAGGACTGAAAGTGGTTAGAACATCAATGAAGATGTCCTTAGGAGGGTCCACGATAGGGGACATATGCGTCAGGTAGGACAGCTGGAATGGAAGGAAGCACCCCCACTGGTACAGGAACTGCTGTGGGGGGCATGGACGACTTCGAGCTAGACTGCACAACCTCCATATCGTCAGAGAAAACCTCTACAGGTCCTTCAAGGTCAGAGTCAAGGGTGGGTTGAAGAACTTCAGGTGGGCTCACCAACAAGCTTGGTGTAGCCGCCGTGACCCCTACGGTCAGTGGAAAAGGCAGTGGAGCCGTGGGTAAGAAGGCAGCCAGAGTGGATGGTTGTAGGGCACACGTTGCGAGCAACGAGGAGGTGGTAACCGTCAGTGAGGTCTGCAATAGCAGATACAGAGGCTTAGCAGCAGAGGACAGGCAACAGTGTGGCAGGCTTTGCCTTGTGGTTTGTCGATGGGATTGTGGTCGATTTGTCCAGGGTCATTGTTGGAGTGTCCCTGAGTCATCGACGAGGACTTGTCTCGACACGTTGACAAGCCACAGACAAAGACTTGGATCCTTGGCTCGTCAGCAACGATCTGCCGTGGGCTGTCGAGAGTCGTTGCCAAAGAAGCAGACTTGACGCGTTTAATCAACAACACTGTCGACGAGGCGTGCTTCTTTGATTAAAACGCAGAGGAAAATCTACCTGCTTGCAGCCTGCTGTTTTAAATTCCAGCATTTAGCTTTAAAGCCCCAACGCTGAATTGCGCTCGCTTCCTGGAGGAGGCGGAGCGCGGTCACGATCACGTGACTGATCACGTGACTCATTCTGGGCTTTTACTCTAGCACAAACCACCCTTGCGGCATTAAGCCCGCTGCGGGGACAAGGGCGCTGCTGTTTGGGCTGTTTGGCTGGTCGGCTGGGCACGAAAAGATACGGTAAACACCCTGCGGAAGTCACGTGCAACCAACGCGATCATTTTAGAGTACCACAGGTAGGTCACTTATTTTGAAAATCATTTGTATATCTGGGGGATATCCCAAAGCTAAACAAGTTATATGACCAAAGGATAGAAAGTCACTAGGATCAGCCCGGAGAAACAAGCTAACATCACCAGTTGTTATTTTGTTTTTGCACGTATGCTGGGGTAGGGAGACTGTTGGGGGATTGACCCCTTTGATCCCACCCTGCGAAACAATCAAAAACTTAGATTTAAGCTCCAAGGAAAGGGAGACTGCTGGGCTTCGACCCTTTTGATCCCGAACACTGCAAACAACTGATATAACCTGACAACATCAGGGGAAAATATACTTATAGTCCCATTTGAAGGTTTGGTAGCAGTGTTCCAAACCAACACACACACAATCTCCAAACACTTAATGGCAGAAGTAGTGTTACCGACTAGATTGGGTGACCACCCTCTACTAAACAAGCATATAGATGACTTGACACAATCCGATGACAATGATAACGAGTCGGTGCTAGTTAAGGAAAGCATGACTCCGAATGAGGGAATGAAAGATTCTAATCAAGGAGCAGTACCCGGTCCGTTCATGATAGAGGTCAAGATCTGCAATCAAACAGGGTGGAAGCTGCCACAAGAAGATATACAATTAAACTCCGAGAGCAATGAGGTCAAACCACACAGGAATAATCTCATATTCCATCAAATTGACAATACAATTCAAATGGACCAATCATCTCAGCCTCAGGAAAGTTTAGTTGAGGCAAAGCAGACTAAGGAAGTCCTGGCCCTTATGGCAAATGAAACATCCGACTAAAATGATCAAGACTTAGATGCTACAAGGGGAACTGACCTTTTAAAGGAAGGTGTCTCAGAGAAGCCACCACCTGCACTAAAGATAAGACCAAAAACAGTAGAAGAAAATATTCCTAAGGCAAAGGATTTAATTTAACTATCTGAGGACATTCCCAGGTTAGAACCCAACCCTACGGCTGAAGATTTAGCTAAAACAGCGAAAGGAACCCTTAATGGAACGAAAGGTAAAATAATAACCCCTAAACCAATCAGAATGGACTTTATAAGATATACAGACCTAGAAAAAAAAATATGGAAACCCAGGACCCTATCCTCAGGGGATGTTCAAGACAGAAATAACCATTTTTTTGGGAAAGAATCCTTACTAAACTGGGGACAGGCATTTCTGGGAATGTACCCAAAAGGAAATCAACTCATAAAAACATCACGGTAAACGAAATCCCCGACGCTGTCATGCTGGAAAACTCAATCTTAATAGATAAAGAGCCCCAGACTGTAGAGACGGCCGTTCAAACCATGAAAGCAGAAACTAAAAACCAGTTAAATCAAACAGACAATGACAAAGACTCAAACTTGAACATGCTACCATCAACGATAGAAGCACCTCAGAAAGAGGGGGAGATGACCAACAAACTTAAGACAGGGGGAGAAAAGTGTGAAAAGGATGACTTCCTGATGATTACAACAATGGCAGCGATACTGGCCCCTTACATGAAACTACATGAAGATGCTACGGATACTCTGAAGGACCACACTACAATGCTAGCAATGGTTCATTCTAAGACAATCTTCATTGAAGGATTCATATCGGCCATCCAAAAAAATATGCAAAATGTTGAGCAAAGAATCTCCGATATGTTACACACCATCTTAGAACCAATTATGAAAGAGAAGGGAAACCGATGGAAAAACCCTAGGAGAGATTCTCTAGGTGGTTCGGACTGCTCCGCTTTTCAATCAAAAGAATTAGCAAAATTGCAACCACAAATAGAAGAAAATGCAAATGAAGAGCATTTGAAAGAACGTACTGAAAATATGATTGAAAAAGGGACCTTAGAAGACCCAAGTAATCAGGTTGAATGTCCAATTCCAACTCCGAGGAAAGGAGAAACAACTAAAGATACAATGGACACATTAAAAGGAAAGGAAACAAAGAAAATAATGAACTGGCGCCAAATACCTTAAAAATCCCTGCGGAAAACGAAACTCAAAGAGGAGCCACGGCGAACAACGATCAGAAAGTAAAACAGATTACAAAAAAAGGACAACACACCCCTCAAAAAACTTTGGACCTTTCGTAGCACGAAAAAGATATTGATGTATTAAAAATGGATAAGCAGAACTCAAAATTGTGCGAAATCTTTAAAAAAAAAGGACATAAAACAGATGGAAGGTATTACTGTGTTGCAACGAAAGGAGCAAATGGCCATGAATGATAAAGCGAAAACTACTCAACCATTACAGAAACTAAAAAAAAAAAAAAAATCAACCGCCGCGGAGGGTATGTAAATCAAATAAAAGCAAATCATTTTTCAAATGTTTGAGTACACCAAAGGAAGCAGCAATTATTGTAGTAAATTGAAACATTGGTAGCCAGGGAGAGGCCAATACGCAAATAAGTACGAGTCCAAAGAACAAAGAAGCAGTAGAAACGGACTCCGATCAGGAGTTAATGGATATGTCCACTTACTCCATCTCGGATGACAACGTTTCAACTGATAGAGACTCAGAAGAAGAGGAAATTGAAATAACTGATGAACAAGTACAGACGGAACGCCAAAGGGGAGTTAAACCAATGTTGGATGAAAAGAGGATAAGTGGGGAAAACGCAAACAAAGCTGAAACAACAAAAAAAGGAAAATAATATAGTCAAGCCCGAAATTGCAAGCAAGAAAAAATTAAAGACAACGATGACGGGAAGCTCAAACACACCAGTCAAAAGTCCAACAAGAAATATGGAAAGTCAAAATATAAACAGCCTCATTCCTATTTTGGAGATCAAGGAATACACCACAGAAGAAAGTGAGCAGAACAGTGTAACTGTTGATTTCCGGACTAGTATTGAGACTACCGAAACGCAAATTAAACCTGGAAAAAAAGGGCAGAGGTCTTCTTTTGGAACGATTAGTACATACCGATGATGGTCTGATCCTAAACCGGGCAAATGTCCTAAGGTTATTCCACCATATACCATCCTTGAGATTAATCAGCTCTAGTGATATAACCCTGATAGAATTTCCTGACAAAAGGTATATGGATAGTATTCGGGTTTCTACATGCTCCCAGGTGATTCACCAGCTATTACTATCCGAAGAGAGGACCATAAAAAAGATGGGGTTCAAGATAACCGAAAAAAACAAGAAATAGAACCAGAGGTACTGGATCAAGAAACTATCTCAAAGAAAGCTTGTTTTCAAGAGGCGTATGATACGCATAAAAAAGCCATGAAACAATAGCAGGTAACCCAACCTCAAGACGGAGAACAGGAGAGATGGGTATGGTTGGCCAACCTAGCAGCAGGAAAAATAAAGACGCTATAGGGCCGGAAAGTAACACAAAAGGAAACATGGACCCTTATTTCCTGGAATACAAGGGGATTCAACCACCTTCTAACAAAAAATGAATTTGAAAAAGAGATGCCAGATGTACTATGCCTGCAGGAAACGTGGTTGAGAGAAACTCCCCTGATCGAAGGCTATTCAGTAAACATAAACCCAGCAAAGAAAGGAGAAAAAGGAAGACCAATGGCGGGTCTGCTGATAGCGATAAAAAAAAGACCTAAACTGGAATGTGATCCATTCTTGGAACTTGACTCCATATATTCAAATCTTAGTCCTGGAAACACCGCCATCCCTAAACGATCAACATCACCAGCACGTTGTGCTGATGAATATATACTGGGTGCCAGGAGTTAGAGGAAACAAATCCCTTCCAAGGGACGTAGCAGAGGCAATTGATGATCTGAAAGCGAAATGGCATGACCCATGGATAATATTGGTGGGCGACCTTAATTGCACTTGTTTGGACGAAAACAAGGTACTCTATGATGTACCGAAAATGGCCACAACCAAACACAAAAGAGGTGTCAACTGGAGGTCCACGTTAAAATCTAGAGATTCCACAATCCTAAATTGAGTCACGTTAGGCGATATTCCAGGGAAACCGACGTGGCGAGGGCTGAAATCCAAAGCCATCTTAGATTACGTTACAATTTCAACTAATATGTCAGCGTTTATTCAAAAACTTGAGGTGCAACCGACCAAGGCTAGTGACAATGCTATCAAACTTACCTGTTCTAGCTTTCTCCCTAAGAGCGTAAAGGAAATATACCCATTCAAGATAGAAATCAACACTGGGCGAACTCGAGTAAAAATGAATCCAGCCAAACTAACAACACTGAACGATAACTTGACATCCACCCTAAACAAATTGTATTTGCAGCTACCTCTGCAAACCATTGATTATGTTCCACTGCTAAACATCTTCCATACTAGAATTAAACCTGGGACTATAAAACCAATAATGTCACATTGACATATATTCTATCAAGCCGTGGTTGATAAGAAAAAGACTATGAGGAAACAGTTAAAATCACTGAAAGATTTGAATGAGGTAAATAAAACTGATAAAGTACGAGAAATAAAACAAACCTTCAGAAATTGGAGAAAGTTGCCCAAAAAAACAATGTTAAACCACGACTCCCAGCCAATGTTAAGAACGATATGTGAGAAATACAGCAGAGACCTGGGCCTTAATAAATAATAAAGAGACTTTGCAAGATGCCCTAATAACAAATCCAGTCACAGAGAAACAATGGCAATTATACTATAAACAACAGCCAGTTCTAAAACTTCTTACAAATGATTGGATTACACCAAAAAGGGATGAAAGTTTGCTGACCATAGACAGTGAGACATTAGAAGACATGATTAAAAAGCTAAAGAACTCTAGAGCACCGGGGCCAGATGGCCTGACAAATGAAGGTCTGAAAAAGGACCCAGCGGAATGGGCAAAAATCCTACACCAACTGTTTAAATATATATTGGCTTCGGCGAAGCTACCGACTTCATGGAAGACTAGCATTGTGGTGCCAATCTTTAAAAAGGGCCTAAGAACAGTCCCAGAAAATTATAGGCCAATGGCCCTTCTGGATGTGGCTGGAAAAATCTTTGCCTCCATTCTATTAAAATCATTGACAAATTGGGCAACACAAACAGGCCATAAGGATGAATGGCAATCTGGGTTCGTAAAAGGACAAGGCACTCCATTAAACCTCTTTATTCTAAATCTGTTGAAAGCTCGAACCCTGACGAACAATACGGCAAAATTCTATATAGCTTTTGTTGACCTATCAAAGGCTTTTGATGCAGTTGATAGAGAGAGGATGTGGAGGAAACTAAAAAAATGGAATTGCCCAGAAATTCTACTCTACAACATAAAGGAACTACACTCAAAACACCTCAATTAAAGTGAAATTAAATAAAGCCGGCCTGTTATCGGATACAATTCCTACGACCATTGGGCTTAAGCAAGGGTGCCCCTTGGCTCCAGAATTATATAAACTATATTCCTCAGATATGGAAAAAGCCTTTGTAGATATAAGATCCTTTCCAGCAAAACTTGCTAATATAGCAATTGGACGATTGATCTATACAGACGACATAGTTTTAATCGATCAGACTCCTATAGGGCTTCAACATCAACTAAAAGCATTAGAAACATATGTAGTCAAAAACAAAATGACCATCAATCCAGAAAATCTAGGATTTTGACGCTTACTAACACCAAAAAGAAGAAAAAGATAAACTCACCTCAATGGTATTTAACCAACAAAAAGATAACAGAAGTGACAGCTATCACGTACCTGGGGGTTTGTATCAATACCGACAGATATGAAGCCCCGAGATGTCAGGATTTAAAAAACAAACTTGGAAATCTAATAGGCCAAGCTAAGATTCTACTGGCGCGATTTTGTCGATTTTCCATGAAACCACTGATAGACTTCTATCGTGCAAAAGTAGTGGCAATCCTAACCTATGGATCACAAACTTCACTCCTATTGGACAACAAAATATGGTCACGTCTAGAAGGCAAGTTCTGGAGATCTATTTTGGGATTGCCTAAATCTTTCCCAATTCAATTAATTAGAAGAGAGCTGGCACTATCCTCTCCGAAAGTCATTGTGGAGTGGAAGATATTGTCTTTCTACAGAAGATGGCTAGAACCGGCAACAAAGGGGGGGGGGGCTTTGCAGCCATAAAAAAAAGCAATGGCAGAGAGGTCAGAACCAATATTGACTGAATGGGCCAAAACATGCCAGATGATTCTTCTTAATTTGAATGAGACGGAAGAATCCCTCTTAAATAACCCAGATCAAGTGAAAAAAAAATGTACACCAGAGATTGGATTGATACACTGGATGAGCTCACTAAATATCGAGGTTATGAAGAATTCTGGGCAGTCCCGCGAAAACTGAATATACTACCCAAATACCCAACTCTTTTCCCCAATTGGTTCTTGAGGCAAGGCTTCTTAAAGCTGCGTTTGAATCTCTGGCCAAGTAGAACCAATCATTATAGAAAAAGAGAGGGAGACGACCCAAAGAATTGTAGATTATGTAAAAATGTACTAAAAGTTGAATCATTGAAACATTTGTTGCTGGAATGCCCTACTGTGAGAGGTGAACGACAGATGTATTTAGGTCATATCTGGCAAGAATACAGATTCAAGGACATTGATCTTTGGTGGTCATACCTGCTGGAAGGAGATAAGATCTCAAACAATCTTGCGGTCATAACATTTATCCAGTTCATTTTTGAAAAAATTGAGGGACAAGACGAACCTCCTGGAACAGAGAAAAGGACCTGAAATCAAGCAGACTTTTGCAGTGCCAAACACTAAGCAACATAAAAGAAAAGAAAGAGAAAGGAAATAAGAAACAGGCATTTTTATAAATGTCTATTAACATTTTAGCATATCTGCAGAACAGAAGTTTGGGAAAATGATATCCTTGTTTTTTGGGCTATTTTTATTGCATTATTCTTGATTTTTTTAAATGTTCTTTAAGTTTTCTTTAACGATTGAATTAACTTTCGTCTTGATTTTGTATAGTTGAACTTGCTTTTTTGCCTCTCTCTTATGTCGTTTTCTTCTCTTTTATGTTGTTTTCTGCTCCGTGTTCGGTAAAAATAGCTAAAGGTTTTCTTTGTGTAAACCAAAGAGCTATAATAATAAAAAAATAATTAAAAAAAAACAAAAAACGCAGAGGTGGATGATGAGGCTGTGGCCAGAGCGGACGTTGAGACCTTTTTGAAAGAGGATGACTTGGCCTTCCGAGAATTCCTCCCACAGGCCGTATTCTCCTGCGATCTCGACCTCTTGGAAGAGGGAGCACGTTGGACAGGCCTGCTCTGCCTGAGTGAGACAGGACTCCAGACTGAGGCAGAGTCATAGCCCCCTCCCCATTCCCCTGCATCAGCAGCCCAGGAGCATTTTGTTCTAAAATGACTAACAGCTTGAACAGTCTTGGATTTCTTGTACAGGCAGAAGAGGCAGTCCTTGTGGAGGTCTTTCAAGAAGACATTCTTGAGGCCACATCTGCACAGGGTGTTGAAGAGGCTCTTCCTCTGGTGTCCATCATGGTTGGATGAAGGCCTCACAGTAGAAGCCGATAAACCGCTCCAACAGGCCAACATCCATCAGAACAGGAGCAACCCCAGACATCTCTGGAGTCTAGGATTCATAAAAACCTTGTGAAAATGAAAAAAACATTGAATATTCTGAGAGAAGTAAAAAAAAAATCTGAAGATGGACTCCCGTGTGGAGCAAATGGAACCCTTTCTACTGGCTGCGGGCAATATGACCAAAATGGTTATACTGGAGCTCTAAAGTGACTGCATTTTCAGTTTTAAAAATAAACTGCTTTATGTGACCACGGATTCCCAGACGGACAACAGGGATTATTCATACAGCATGAGAATCTATTAAAGATCAAGCATTGTTTTTTGCAATTGTGTCAGAAGCAGCCTCAAGCAGTGCATTTCTCAGTTACAAGATGCGGCTTGACCTTTTCTTGGGTTCTTCCCTTTAGCAGAATCGTGCTGAGTAGATGGCAGGTGGCATCGTCTTCGTGGCAAATTCATGCACTCTGATATGGGTGTGATCCACACACTTGAAAGTGACCATTTCCCTGTCTTGGCTAGCTTGAACTGTTGCCTGCCCCGATCGCCCTTCACGTTTGATGGGGAGCAAAGAGTCAACTCCTCTATTAACAGTGTATCCTGGAATGACCGTAGGTTGTCGTAAATCATGGTACCCATGCAGGAAGCATTGACCCATTATGCCAAGGACAGCATGGAAAGGCTGCTCGCCATTTCTAACACGTGCGGTTGACACCATTAAGGGTTTTGGCAATTTCATTGAGGCAATTATCGCTAAGACATTTGTCAAAAGAAATTCCAATGCTTGGAAAGACCCCATTCACTTGTTTGATGAGCTAATAGTTAAGAAGAGGAAAAACATGCGTTCCTCTCTTCGTGAGCTATATCGAATGTCATTGAACCCTGCTGAGTTTGCTATGCGAGTCAGTCAGTCCAAAAGTAATTATCGTAAATGGGCGAGGCACCATAGGTAACAATTGGACCATCTACGCTGGAGATCCTTGGTAGGCTACGCATTAACTATAATGCTTGCCAATTTTGGAGGGCAACTGAGGGTGACTCCTCATTGACTCGTGATGTAGTAGGTGTCACAGAACTGGCATGGATTGAGCACATCACTAGTGCTATGGGCAACAGAGATACGATTGTCTGCCTCCCATATTACACCTCGTACAAATGGGTGTATTCCAAAAGGCACTGTTGACATCCTGAAGTTGATTGGAAGAATTCAATCTTCCAGGGCTGCGGGCCCGGATGGTATATGTAGCTCCATGATCAAATCTGATTCTTCCAACTGGGTTAGCGCTCTCGACTGACTTTCGCTGGATTGAAGAAACCTAATCAATACCGTCTTGGCGCAACAGCATAATTCTCCCTATTTGGAAAAAAAAGACAGTCGCACCAATCCCAGCAATTATCGCTTGTTAGTGATGCTGGGTGCACCTTCAAACATCTTCACTCGTTTACAGTTGGATGAATTGTGGAATTGGGCTGTAAGCTCTAGCCTCATCCCTTTCAACCAGACAGGCTTTCAGAAGGGCTTGAATACTACCACTAATTGCTTCGCCTTGTTAACAATCATCCAACAAGCATGGTGCATATGCCAGAGGCCTGTCTATGTGGGATCTAATGATTATAGTGCTGCCTTCAAATCGGTTAACAGGACCAGGCTTTGGAACAAACTTGTCACCAGGAACATACCGGCGGGGCTTCTTACTATGATAATTGCACTCCATGAAGGAACCAGAGTTAAAGTCGGACTTGACAAAACTGGCATGACGTCTCACTGGATTGCAATGCACCAGGGTCTAAACCAGGGGTGTATTGTTCCTCCCCTTCTTAAAACCTATACATGACTGATACGGTTTGGCCCTGATCAATCCCTCCGATATACCTCCAAAATTGGGGAATCTCCCTCTACAGTGCATGGGGTACGCAGACGACATAGTCCAGTTAGATCTTACCCCACTGGGTTGCAGGCCACCTTAACCAAACTCGAGACGTTTTCTGATATTAAGCATCTGACAATCAACATCAACAAAACCAAGGTCATCGTTTTGACCCCGCCCAACGCCAATACGCAATCTACGAACTGGCGGTTGGATTGGAGTATACTTGAGGTGGTTAAGGAATACAAATACTTGGGTGTCCTATTTGACAAGATATCGGGCAGCCGACACCTATCTGCTAGAGCTTAAATGCTCTCAGGTCTTGGGTGGCCTGTGTAAGCTGGCACGCTGTGAAGGAGGGGGCTGTGGGAGGTTACTCCTTACGGATTTTGATCCAATTGTACACAGCAAAGATCTTACCCATTCTTTGTTTATGGGGCGGAAATCTGGGCGCTTTCTAACTTACAAGCTTTGAACAAGCTGGAGTCCAAACCGTTGAAGAAACTGTCACCTGCCAGAGTGCGTTTCAGTGGACTTGATCCGCGTCGAATTTAACATGGCTCTGTGTGAGGCAAGATTCCAGGTGTCCTACGTGAACACTTTGTTAGGCAAGATCGTATGCAGTTCCCGTTGGGTGCACTAAAATAACCTTGACCTCCTGGCAATAGGGACCCAACCTTTGGTATAATACTAAACTACACAGGTTTGTAGTGTGGCTGAGCAGCCAGGCTTAACTCAAGAGGGGTTAATGTGAGCAGTAATGTTGTGACAAGAGTTTCAGAGTACAGTTATTCAAATCAACACTTACACTCAAGGGTTCTTGATAAAACAATGTATTTAACAGTCAGTTGTATAAGCCTTCTTCAGAAGAGAACAATATATATGTAACAATTAAAATACACTTCAAAACACCCTGTTTCTCTAAATCAGACGATAGCTGTTGGGGATGGCACACAGACACTTCCTACACGCTCAGGTGACTTAATAGCATACGGAGTTTGGTGTAAAAGATAAAATGGAGGAATAAAACAAAAGGTTAACAAATAATTCATAAACAGGTAAGTACTTTTGAGACCTTCCAATGTTCAGTAAATCAACCCTTTCCTGGGGAAAAGAAAGCACAGAGTCAGAGGTAATAAGAGTCACTCAGGGAGCCAGTACAGTCAATGTTAATTGCACAACGTCAAGGGGAGCTGAAGATCTTCTTTGCAGGTAGGTAAAAAAGTCTTGCATGATGCTTTTAGAAATGTTTGTAGAAAATAGAACACTTGAAGGCCCACAAGCTGGGAGGTTTGTGAGGGGCAAAACGTTAGCAACTCTGCAAGGTAACCAAGACAGGTCTCAACTGAGAGCAAGCAAGGCTACACAACAAGAGGTACGTTCTCTTACACTTTACAGTACCTCTGATTAGAAGAAAGGATTCCAGCTGGCTTCTGTTCCTGTACAGCTCTGCAGATCCTGTTGTTCCTGAGCCTCAGTCTTGGTGACAAGAGGGTGGACGTCTGGGGACTCGTGGTCTGCAATGGGATGGTCAGCGGCAGCAATGGGCAAACTTCAATTCAGCGGTCCTTTGCGTTTCAGCTCCTCGCATCCGACAGCAAATAGCAACACTGCGGTTCTCGGATACCACTTCAGACTTTCCTTGCTTCTGGGGTCCAGCACTCTGTTGAGGTGGCTCGGGTTAGTCCGGCATCAGGGAAGTCCGGAGGACCTTCCTAGTGCTTGGGTCCAACGTTAATGCAATACCCACAATCTGGTGTTCCTCTCCCTGGCACTTCGGTTCCAGAAGCAGCAGTGGAAATACAACCAGCTTCGAAAGGATGTCCAGACAGGCTTACTTTGGAGTGGATTGGTCCCACCAACTCAAAAAAGGAGAAGTGTCTTTGCAGGGCTTCTCTAGTCTAGGAGAATTCAGAACTTCAGCACAGCAGCAGGGCTTAACTAGGCAAACCAACGGTCCAGGAGTTGCAGCAGGCGTCTCTTCCAAGTAGTTCTTCGAATTCCTTCGTCCAGTGGTCAACTCTGCCTTCCAAGCCAAAAAAGCCTCAGCTTTTATGCAAGTTTATCCCATTAATTCCAGCCTAGCTGTCTGTCAGGGCGAATTCTCAGAAATGTGCTCATTTCCCTTCACCTTAGAGGCCCCTAGCAACTGTTTTTCCCCTGGAGGGAGAGTGAGCCTTTTTCCCCCTCTCTCAGGTATTTTGATGTGTGTTTTACTGTGTTCTTTGGTTATGCAGTTTTAGATAACCCCATAGGCATCATCTTTTTATTGTTGTGTCACACAGCACCTTTAGTGCAGTGGCACAGGGGTGTTCTTTGGACTCCCCAAGGTTTAAATACCTTCTCTGAGACGGACTACTGTCTCCCAGAGAATGTAAAGTTAAATTGACTACTAGTCTTTTTAAGTTCATAGACCCAGCACACACCATCTTCCTATAGAGTGCAGGAGCGGTTGCTTAGCATCCCTCCATGTCTAAACACTCTTATAACAGTCAATTGTTAGCCTTTCCTATTGAAATGGCTGGTGGCAGTGGTTTTATAACGAACTACCATGATTTTTCCCGACCAGTGAACACTGGTAGCTAAAAATCGGGTCAGCCATGTTTTCCAATATGGCGCCCAAGAACCCTCTGTAAAAACAGACTCCGGTCATCTTTTTTCGCTGCTTCTTTGTGGAAAGGTCCTTCTGGGTTTTAACTCTGCGCGCCAACCCAGGTTTGGTCCCTTGGTTTGTGAGCCTTTGGCGGTCTTCGGGACTGAAGACCGCCTCTGGCGCCTGAGAGTCTGGGGTGGGCAGCAAGTGAGGGAGGTGCCCGAAACTCTGTGTGCTTAGTCTCCTAGGAGACCCAAATGCACTCTGGCGTGATTAGCTGACTGTCTGGCAAGGACAGCCACCCTGCTGGGTGAGTGGCAGCTGGGCTGGAATGAATGGGAGAAAACTGTGTAAAAAGGCGATATTCCAGGACTGGAAGGCAGAGTGGACCACTGGAACAAAAGAACTGAAGACGAGCTGAAGGAAGATGACTGCTGCAACTCCTGAACCGTTGGTTTGCCCGGTGAAGCACTGCTGCAGGTCCCAATTGCCTGAAACTCCATCGACAGGGAAGCTCCTTCAAGGACAGCTTTTTCCTTTGAGTTGGTGGGACCAATCAACTCAGCAAACACCTGGACACCATTCTCAGAGCTGGTTAAGGTTAAACAGGGGGAAGGGTACCAGTTTGTGTTTGGAAGCCAGTTACTTGAGCTGAAGTGACGCCATTTTGTTTGCTCCGACGACAATCCCGTGCAGAGGAGTCCCCCGACATCCTCCCTCTTGTCCCCATGACTGAGGCTCAGGAACAGCGAGACCTGCAGGACCTACCAGGAACCAACGTCTTCAGGTGCATCTTTTTTGCTCAACTTTAAGGTACTGTGCCATTTGGTTGAGAGATCCTAACTATCGCGGTGGAAGTTCGTGAAACTTTCCCAGCTTGCAGGCTTAATCAGCTTGTGACCCGGCATATTTTTCTTCATCATCAGAACTACTTCTGAAAACATTTACAAAGACTTCTCCGTTTGTACCAGAACCGTGCTGTCCTATCCAAGAACACTAGACTATTGACTTTGGCCTTGCCTATTGAATCGAACTGACCCTCCTGGTACACTGAACCTTTGCATTATCTAAAAGTAGTGTCTTTCTAACCCTTTGTACAAAGCTATGCTTTTCATTCCTATTTGAAAGTACTGAAGTGCCATTTGGCTCCTTTTTCAGGGGAGCGCAAACTGTCTTTATAACTTAGAGTTTGATACTGTAGTAGATTGGTGTTTAATATTGAATTGATTTCGACTAGTGAAAGTTTTCTAAATGACTGTGTAAATAAATGTTTAAGTAATTTTACCAAGAAACCTTCAGTGTAAGTGTCTACTTGAACCACTGTGATTGTGCCACTTCTGTGTAACCTCTGCTACTGCTCACATTCCCTCTTGAGCTAAGCCTGGCTGCTCAGCTTGCTACCAAAAGTGTGTGGTACAGACTTATGCCAAAGGTTGGTTTTGGCTTACGCCTCTAGCCCTAATTGTGTGTGGTGTTCCCAGAGGGTAATGCCTGTAATTCTGCCTAACACTGTCAATCACACAGCAGGGTGGCTGTCCTTGCCGTACAGCCAGCCGGCCAATCACCTTTGGGTGCATTCCTGTAACCAGGGGGATGAAGCACTGAGTTTCGGGCAGCTCCCGCCCTTCCTGCCCCTGCCAGATAAACTGGAGACAGGGGCGAGCTTCACTCGCTCGAATGTCCTGCCAAAGACAAAACAAATAAAAAGAGACCAAACCTGATTTGGCATGCAGAGTAAATCTCAAGGCGGCCCTTTCCAACAAGAAATAGCGAGACCGGGGCCATTTTGACAAAATGGGCACCCATGGGTGCCTTGCTGCGAATGCAGCCCGCGGTAAAAACACACAATGGTAGTAAAAAGTAAACCACTGCCACCAACCATTAATTGTAGAAAGGGTAACAAAAATGTTACATGAGAAACTAGACAAAGGCGATACTTAGTAACCCCTCCAGCACCCTATTGTAAGTTAGTGTTGTGCTGGGTCTACAAAGTTACAAAATGCAAGTAGAGTAAATTTCACTTCTCTGCTCTTGGAAACAGTAGTTTTACCAAGAGAAGGTATTTACACATTTGGGTCATCTAAGAGACTTGCCTGTGTCACTACACTGAAGGTGCTGTGTGACAATGTAAAGATGATGCCTATGGAGTTTGTCAGACTCCAAAGTTAAAAGAAACAGAGAATAAATCACATTAAAAGTACATGAGAGACAAAACGTCCTAAAGTCCAGCAAAAAGAGCTCAGGGTCTCTAAGGTAGAAAGGAATGAACCCATTTCTGAGAATTATCCCCAACACACTCATTGGAAATTGGCAAAAGCCCATTGTGGCTCCTTAAATCATCATATTCTGGAAGCAGGGCTGTTAAAGGCTCGCTACATGTCCAAAAAGTAATCCGGCTAATATTGTTGAAGTGGCGGACCATTAGCATTCTATGGATCTGGACGACTGAGCCTCAATTACCATCGTCGTAAACTCAATGCGAGGCATCTCATTTTCCAAAATTACTGTGAACGACAGATCGCAAAGCTCTCTGGGAAGAGCAACTGTGTACTGTTTGGCAAGTATCTCTCATTCCGGCAGCATTGCCACAAATACATAAATCAGTTTGTGGGCAACTCCCTGGTGTGGGACTATCTGCGGATCAAACAATGCAGGAAAGTCCCTGGAGATAATTGGAGCCTGGACTAATTTGCCTAGATCTCGTCGCCACTGTAGTTTATGCGGTGAATCCATGCTTGAAAGTGCTTAACACCTCCTTATGAGCTGTGAAGCAGTTGCAATCCTTGCCATGCTGCTGGTATACAGGCAGACGCGAATGCAGGGCTGTGGGGACTGTTTATGGATGGCAATAACGAATCTTGCATCATTTATTTAACTATCTTGTAGAGAAAATGGACATCCATCTTGAATGACCTTCATGCACTTTAAATGGCTGACATAGGTTGTTTAGATAGTAAGCGATTTTTCTATTTTTTTTTAAAGTGTGAAGCTTTTTGTGTTGAAAAGTTGTCTTATTTGTATAACTATGTAACACGTTAAATAATAAAAGAAAAAGATTGATCCAATGCTCAAGAAAACTAAACTGAATTATTGCAATTCTCTCACTCACTGTTACAGTGGAAGAGGAAGCCAAGAGGGTGTGTCGGGGGTGGGTTTGAACAAGTCACACCGCTGGGGTGGGACTTCATTCCACTTAACAACCCCTCCCACACCCCCGTCCCCATGCCACAGGGACCAGAGAAACTGCATTATTCTACTTCAGTTGGGCATCATCTTCAATTCTTCAAACTCAAATCCAGGTTTGGCAAAGTGAACAGGCGCTCAGTTTATATGCGGGATTGGGGCTAAGGGGATAACTAAATTACAGGGTTGCTTCCTTTGAAAATCTCCCATCACAGGGAGGCTGCCACAGTCTACTTTCACAGGCCTTCACTTCAGCCCCCCCTTCCCCCCGGGTATTCTTTCAGGTGTGAAACACCAGTAAGAAACCAGCTCATATTTGGAATTTAGTAACGGCAACCTGTACTCTGAGGATGACAGTACGAATGACCACATATGTCAAACTACTGTAACCTCACTCGTCCTTTCCTATGAAATGTCTTGCCAATGCATTCTCCGGGATTTACAAAGTGCTTTCATGTAGTAACAGCCCGTCAGAACAGCAGGCTGTACCCCCAATGGAATCAAACAAAGGTTGACACTAACCCATGACCTGCATACTTTTGTGGAGTCCAATCTCAAAACTGACAGACAGGGAGCCTTTGGGGCATTGGGATCCTGATGAACCTGGGGTTGCTGGGCCACAAGCTGGATTTGCTCCCCTGCTGGGGCACACTTGAGGGATCATCAAAAAAGCATATGCCAAAATGGGTCAAAGAACAAGGAAGGACTCTTGCCAGAGATGCAAGATGGCTTTTTTTTGTCTTGCACCTGTTTTTGGGAATTCATACAAAATGCCACTAAAAGAAACAATGCACTATTGTGTTAACTCCTTGTGCACCCTTTGTGTTCACAAATATCCCTGCTCCAAGCATTGGTGCTGATTTAGTCTTCAGATTCCCAGCACGATACAAGGACAGTTTCCACTAGGAATGCATTGGTATCTGAACGCTTTAGAAATTACTTCAACTGGAATCTCTCAAAGCACAGCTGCTCATTATGCCTAAGGAATGTACCGACAATATGAATGCTATGGTTATTGTAAAAATAAAAAAAAGCCCTCCCTCAACCTTAAAGGATTCACAGCAATTAGGTTCAATTTATTAAGCGCTGTGTTTCTGGCACAATTAGCATGCGACTCACATGCAGACAGCAAAAGGAAGGAACAAGTTACTTACCTGTAACTGTTGTTCTCCAGCATGGGTCTGGCATGGATTCACATGCTCATATTCCCCTTCAGGCTGGGAATCCTCGTAAAAGTAAAAAACAGTTTCACTTTCGTTTATAGATTGTCTTTCTCCCATAAACCAATCACTCAGCTCTGGGTCATACTGCCCCCAGCCAATGACTGCCCCCTAAGCCCCTCCTCTGGCAGCCATCGTCAGATCTGGTAGTATGTTAAGTGGCAGTATGACCAAGAGAAGAGCCACAGAGGGGCGGGAGGAAGGGATTGCATGTGAATCCATGCCAGACCCATGCTGGAGAACAACAGTTACAGGTAAGTAACTTGTTCCTTCTCCAGAATGGGGTCTGGCATGGATTCACATGCTCATGAATAAAAAATACATAGCAGTACATATACAACCACGGGAGGTGGCAAGGCTCAACAGAATCCATTACTGTTAACTCCTCACCAGGCTCACCTTCAAGCAATGCCCTTGCCCCGCACTTTATCTCAAAAACCCAGGACATCCTGTCCACCCTCTCCTTCCCTGCCCCTCCTATTCCCTCTCAGTCTGTGCTTGTAGGCCCCCCCTTTCACCGCCCCCCCCCCCACCGTCCTTCTCTTCCTTTCCTATTTTCTCCCTGGACGAGGTTGCTAGACAAGTACAATCTATGAAAGCCTTGTCAAAACAGGCTCATCCCTGCGCCTCTAAAACCATCAAGGACCACATTGACACCCTCGCTCCGGCCCTTGCCGATTTTTGCAACCACTCCTTTGCCTCAGGATCCTTCCCCCCTCCCTTCTGAAGCGCTCCCTTGTGCATCCTCTTCTCAAGAAACCAACAGCTGATCCTGCCTGTCTGGCTAACTATCGCCAAATTTCCATTACCCCCTTTCTGGGCAAACTCCTTGAAAAGCTGGCAATCTCTCAGCTTAACCTTCATTCAGATTCCGTTGGCTGTCTCCATGACCACCAGTCTGGCTTCAGAACGGCCAGAAGCACGGAAACTGCTCTCCTGAACATCCGTGAAGATCCGCTCTCCAACCTGGACTCTAACATTCCCTCTGTCCTCATCCTTCTTGATCTCTCTTCTGCCTTCGACACGGTTAACCTGGGTATCACTGATCAGGCTCTGGCCTGGCTGACCTTTTTCCTCTTTGATCGACCCTCCTAGGTCCAACTGGGGTCCTTCCTATCCATCTTCCTCTCTACCTGTGGGGTTCCCCAGTGGTCTAACCTCTCACCCCGGCTCTTCAATCAATACTTGCCAACTCTCGCCCACTTCATTGCCATTTTCTGCTCAAATTTGCAGTGCTACGCGGACAACTCATTTTCCGGTTGCCCTCCTCCGACTGCCTAGGTGCCATTCAAGGTTGGTGTGCCGCCAATGATCTTTGAATGCCAACAAGACTGAGATCCTCCTCATCGGCATACCATCTCCATCCTTTTCACTCACTCTCTGGCCGGCCTCTCTTTGCCCTCCTCCCACCGCTACCTGCGAGGCTAAGAACCTCAGGGTCATCTTTGACTCCACACTTTCCTTCTCCGCCCATATCTCTGAGGTCTCTAAAAAATCCAACTTCCTACTGCACCTCCTCAGAGGTACTCTGCCTTTCCTCTACTCCCCTCAGAAGCTCACCGTTTCCCAAGCTCTGGTTCTCTCTAGGTTGAACTATTCTAACAGCCTCTTTCTAAATCTACCTGCCTCTACTTTCCGTCCTCTGCAACTTATCAAGAACAGGACTGCGAGACTTGTCCTTGGCCTCAAGCCCTGGGATCGTATCTCTCCAGCTCATAAATCTCTCCATTGGCTCCCAGTGGATGCAAGGATTACATTCAAAACCCTCTGCATTGTCCACATGGCTTTCTGGGGGTCTGGGTCCAAAATACCTTCAGCCATCCCTCCGCAAATACCTCCCCTCTCAAGCTCTTCACTCCTCTACCTTTAACTCCCTCCGGGTCAATCGGTTTTCAAAGACACGAGCTGGGGGTAGATCTCCATCTTCAGCTGGGGCCTCCCTCTGGAACAGCCTCCCTGCCACTCTAAAACTTGAGAACCATCTCCCGTTCGGAAAGCACCTCAAGACCTTCCTCTTTGCTTCGGTCTTCACTCCCCCTCTCCCCTGCTGATCTGCTCTCGCTTGGCACTGTGCACCTGGCCACCCTCAGTCCCCTGGGACCAAGTACCTGCTCACACTGCCACCCTCCTGCACTGCCTCCTGGCCACCCCTTGCACTGGGGACTGCATCTGTACCCATACCCCCCCCCCCTCCGACTCCCCATTTTCTTCTTTTTCTGCACTCATCAGACTTACTCAGTCTGCTGCCTTAAACACAGCACTTGCTGGCTGCACTACCACTGTTTATTGCCCCCATTTTCATTTTTATTTATTATTTATCTGCTCTCCTCTGCAATTTCCACTCCCCCCGCTCCTTCCAGGCACTTTTCCCCCCCTTTTCCCTTTCCCATGCACTTGCGCGTTCTCAATGTCACTGGGCCTAGTAAGATCGTTTTTGTGTTGTTCTCCCCTGTTCCCCTCCCTTGCCTAGACGCGCTCTGAAACACCCGTGTACGAGCGCAATACAAATAATTGATTGATATATATATATATATATATATATATATATCAAACAGGTTGTGTAGCACTGCTTGGCCGACTCTGGACTCCTCTCTGGAATCCCTGTCGACTTAGTAGAATTTCGTGAAGGTGTGCGTAGACCTCTACGTAGCAGCCCTGCAGATGTCCAGCAGGGGCACACCAGGCAGGAATGCCGTCGTAGCAGCGATCGCTCTGGTAGAATGGGATCTCGGACAGCCAGGCAGTGGTCGGTTAGCCAACAATGAGTATGCAGCCGGCGAGCCACCTGGAGATGGAAGCCTTGGACAAGGCCTTCCCATGGTCCACAGGACCAAAGTTCACAAAAAAGCTGAGAAGTGTTCCGGAAACTCTTTGTGCGGGCCACAAAAAATGTCAGCGCTCGAGCCACTTCCTGCGAGTGCACAGTCCTTTCAGCCGGCGACCATGACGTTGGAAAAAAACAGAGGTAACACCAAGGGTTCCTGGAAATGAAATTCCGACTGAATCTTGGGCCCAACACGAATGCCCTACCAACCTAACTAAGGAATGAAAAATCATACACTACCTTCAGTAAAAACCTAAAAACCTTCCTGTTCCGATAATGTTCTACTACCTGTATGTATAATTATGCTATTGCACTGTAACCATAGCAAAGCATAATATTTGACCCGTACTGTCCTCTGCCGGTTCCATGCGATATTTTCGCCGCAAAAATATCGCCATACAAAAATGACCATATTTTTGCGGCAAAAATAACACATGGACCCTGTGGGGGACACCCCCACAACCCCATCATTTTTTTATGTGCGTGGGACACCCCCCCGCACCTAATATTTTTGACACCAAAAATATCACCTATGGCCGTTCCCGACGACCATATGTACGGCGATATTTTTGGTGGCGAAAATATTACCTGATACCCCTCTGCCACTTGTCACTTTCAATGCTGCACTATGAGTTTTTGTTTTCTGTATTACCACTGCAACCGACTAAGTTTAAGACTTAACTGTATCAAGTTCAAGCTCGCTGTAACAGCGCCACGATGCCCCAGGGCAGTTTATGTGCGCTTTATAAATGCAAATAAATAAATGAAGGAGGGGTGCGTCCGCAGCAATACCCTCGTCTCGTGGAAAGTCAAATAAGGCCGCCTGCAGGACAGGGCCTGGATCTCACCTACTCTTCTGGCAGGGATGAGGACCACGAGAAAAGCGGTCTTCCAAGACAGGAACTTGAGCAGAGCTTGATGAATAGGCTCGCAGGGAGCCCCCATGAGCCTAGTCAGCACCGCGTTGAGTTCCCACGCCGGGGAAGGCACCTTCACCGGCAGGGACGATCGGAACAGTCCTCTGATGAACTTCTTGACTAGACCGTGTGACCTGGAGATCTGGTGTAGCGGGAGCTAGCCGCCAGATGCACTTTGATGGAGGCGTGCGCCAGCCCCGACTTAGCCAACGACAACAAGTATGGAAGGTCTTCGGGGCGAGGGGGTGGGGGCCATGACCGTCGGAGGGTTAACCTTCTGCGATGAGCACCAAGTCGCAAAACACTTCCATTTGTACCCATAGCATTTAAGAGTCAACAACGTGCTGGCAAGGACCTCACTGCAGTCCGCCGGCAGCTAGTTAAACACAGCACTCTAATGCTGCAGGAGCCAGGCTTTTAGGTTCAGCATCCCAGGGTTGTGGTGCAGGACTGCACCTTCTTCCCTGGCAAGCAGATTCGCGACCACTGGTAGCTTGACTGGAGGGGACGCTGAAATGCTGAGAAGGCCCGGGTATCAGATCTGCCTTGCCCACACTGGTGCGACGAGGATCACCCTGCACAGACACAGTCTGAGTTGACTGATGACTTGTACTAGTAGAGGCAATGGAGGGAACGCGTACAGGAACAGGCTTTCGCGCGGGAAGGAGAACCCGTCCCCCCCATGCTCCCCGGCTGGAGAAACCTGCTGGCGAACCTCTGGCACTTGGTGTTCACCACCGTCGCAAATCAATCAAGCTGGGGACTGCCCCACTTGAGGAAGAGGTTAGCGCAGTTCCCTGCTGAGAGTTGGCGACAGTGTTTTTGACTCCCGCCAGGTAAAACGGGATGAGAAACATGCCCTGGGCGACGGCCCAGTGTCATAACTCCCGCGCCTCTTTGGAGAGGGCCGGAGATCTGGTGCCACCCCCTGCTTTCGGATGTGGTGGTATTGTCCTTGAAGACCCTCACCACCTTCCCTTGAAGGACAGAAGAAATAACTTGAGGGTCCAAAACACAGTCTGTAGTTCCAGGACACTGATGTATCGCGTCTTCTCCTCCGGCAGCCACAGGCCTCTGGCGCAGAGAAGTCGGGTGTGGGCTCCCCAGCCCTCCAGGGAAGCGTCCGTGTTCGGGAGAATTCTCAGAAATGTGCTAATTCCCTCCACCTTAGAAACCCCCCCAGCAACTTTGCTGGATTTTGAGGACTCGATTTTTTTTTTACCTGGCGAGAGCGAGACCCTTTTTTCCCCCCACTCGCTCATGTATTTTAATGTGATTTCTGAGCGTGGTTTCTCTTTTGGTTATGGAGCCTAACAAACTCCATAGTGTGGGATATATTGACCCACTCAGCTGTGCTTTACCCCATCACTTTGCTGCACTGGTGCAAGAAACAGCAAAATGGCTGTGCTGGCTCCCGTGCGCGCCAGGATCTCAAAATTGCGTTTTTACAACCATAAAACTAAAATGGCTGCAACACCCTGCCACACACACATTTCAGGTGGGGTGGAACTGAGTACACACTGCAGTAATGTGCCAGTGTGCTCTGCAACATTTAAAATGGAAGTAACTAGGCAGCATTGCCTTGGTGAAAACCCCAAAATTCCTTTGCAGAATTAAACCTTTTAAAACCCTTTAAAATTGCTGTTTTGAGGCTAAATCCATCCATTTACTATGAAACTGCTGTAATTGAAAAGGTCCTGCCATGCCCAGGAGAAGTAATTGTGCATTAGCAAGACGAGGCCTAGTTCCTGAATGACCGGTCCAGTCATCTCAGGGAAGGAAGCCGGAGGTGTGAGAGACCATATAACTTCTATCAGGCTGAGGAAACTCCCAGCATCCAGCTTGAAAGGAGATGCCAGTTGGAAAGAAAATAATGACAAACAGTGACTCCCATTTGTTCTAAACACTATTTTATAAAGAACTTCAAAAACTTATATCTCAGTTGCCAAAATTGGCAAAAATGTGGAATTTTGACAGTGTAAAAGTGAAAGTGAGGGCTGTATTTTGAAACTTGGAAGAATGTATTGACACACTCTAGACAGAAACGGTGATAGATGTTGAATTACAAGAAAAGTATTAATACTGCAGACCTACATTTATGTACATAGATTCCTCATGACAATCCCCACCCATGTATAAAGTTGCAGAATTTTGAGTAATATGAATCCCCTTGAAAAGCAGGAAAAACTGTCAGACGGTTGAAACCAAGCCTCACAGACTTTGGGTTTGGAGTGAAATGTGAGAAAAAAAGAATATGTAACCTGTGTATCTGATTTACTGAAAGGTTGTAATTGTGTAAATGTGTGTTTGTGGCAAAATTAGATTTTAGTTCCAGTAACTCTGGGAGGTCTCTGGACACAAAAGGAACAAGTTACTTACCTGTAACTGTTGTTCTCCAGCATGGGTCTGGCATGGATTCACATGCTCATGAATATTCCCCGTCGTCAGGCTGGGAATCCTCGGTAAAGAAAAAAATCAGTATCAGTTTCGTTTCTGATCTGTCTTTCTTAGTAGTAACCAATTACAGGTCTCTGGGTCATACTGCCCCCAGCCAATGACTGCCCTCTCCCTAAGCCCCGCCTCCGGCAGCCATCCTCAGATTTGGTAGCACGCCAAGTGGCAGTATGACCAAGTGAAGAGCCGCAGAGGGGTAGGTGGGAGGGTTCACATGTGATTCCATGCCAGACCCATGCTGGAGAACAACAGTTACAGGTAAGTAACTTGTTCCTTCTCCAGCATGGGGTCTGGCATGGATTCACATGCTCATGAATAAAAGAATACATAGCAGTATACACATGCACAACCACGGGAGGTGGCAACAGGCTCAACATTAAGCAATACAAAAACTCAACATTAAGCATCTCTTACCTCCTCACCTTAAGCGAACAGGTTGCGCAGCACTGCTTGGCCGACCCTGGCCTCCTCCCTGGAGTCCCGATCGACGCAGTAGAATCTTGTGCAGGTGTGCGTCGACCTCCACGTAGCAGTCCTGCAGATGTCCAGCAGGGGCACACCAGACAGGAACGCCGAGGTAGCAGCGAACGTTCTGGTCGAATGGGCTCTCGGACGGCCGGGCAGCGGTCGGTTTGCCAACCGGTGACAATGCATGATGCAGCCGGAGAGCCATCTGGAAATGGAAGTCTTCGAGAGAGCCATCCCTTGATTCACAGACCCAAAGTTCACAAACAGTTGTGACGTCTTCCGAAAACTCTTTGTGCGGTCCACTTAGAACTTCAGCGCTCTAGCTACATCCAGCGAGTGCAAAGTCCTCTCGGCCGGCGTCGAAGGCGACAGGAAGAAAACTGGTAACACCAAAGGCTCGTTGAGGTGGAAATCCAACGGCACCTTGGGCATGAAGGAGGGGTGCGTCCTCAGCACCACCCTCGTGTCATGAAAAGTCAAGTATGGAGGCTTGCAAGATAGGGCCTGAATCTCTCCCACTCGTCGTGCAGAGGTGATGGCCACGAGGAACGCTGCCTTCCACGACAGGAACTTCAAAGGCGCCAAATGCATAGGCTCGAATGGGGCTCCCATGAGCCTGGTCAGCACCACATTAAGCTCCCACGCCAGGGCAGGAGCCTTCACCGGTGGGAATGTTCGGAATAGTCCCTTCATAAATTCCTTCACCAGGCAATGAGACCACAAGGACGCCCGTCCCGTAGTCTTGGTATATCGGGAGATGGCCGCCAGATGTATTTTTATGGAGGCGTGAGCCAGTCCAGCTTTGGCCAGCGACAGCAGGTACGGCAGCACTTGAGGGGCCGTAATCCGCAGAGAGTTAATCTTCTGTGCACGGCACCAGACAGAGAACCTCTTCCATTTATGACCGTGGCACTTGAGGGTTGAGGACGCCCTGGCCTTTGCAAGAACCTCTCTGCAATGAGCCGGGATATCGTACCCTCCAACTCTAGTGCTGCAGGAGCCAGGCCTGCAAGTTCAGCGACTGCGGATCGTGATGGAGAATGGAGCCTCCTTCTCTGGAGAGAAGATCCGCGTCTGCCGGCAGCTTGACTGGTGGGGATGTTGACAAGTCCAGAAGGTCCGGGAACCACATCTGCCTCGGCCACGCCGGTGCGATGAGGATTATCCTGCACCTGGACTTCTTGAGCTGGTTGATGAGGCGAAGCATCAATGGCAACGGAGGGAACGCGTATAGAAACAGGCCGTCCCAAGGGAATGAGAAAGCATCGCCCATGCTCCTCGGCTGTGGGAACCTGCTGGCGAAACTCTGGCACTTGGAGTATCGGCGCCGTCGCGAACAGGTCGATCTGGGGTTTGCCCCATCGTTGGAAGAGTCGATCCACTTGATCCTGGCGCAGTTCCCACTCGTGGCACGAGCGCAGCTCCCTGCTGAGTGAGTCAGCGATGGTGTTTTTAATTCCTGCCAGGTGGAAGGGAACCAGAAACATCCCCTGGGCGACTGCCCAGTGCCACAGATCCTGGGCCTCCTTGGATAGGGCTGGGGATCTGGTGCCTCCTTGTTTCCGTATATAGAACATTGTGGTGGTGTTGTCAGTGAAGATCCTCACCACTTTGCCCTTGAGGGACGGAAGGAACGACTTCAGAGCCCAGAACACTGCTCGGAGCTCTAGAATGTTGATGTGGAGAGACCTCTCCTCTGGGAGCCAAAGGCCTCCGGTGTGGGCCCCCCAACCCTCCAAAGAGGCGTCCGTCGTCCCAGTCTCCTGAAACGCCGGTATTTGAAATTCCGTGCCTGTCGTGAGGTGAGCACGGATGCCCCACCATAAGATCGCCCAACGGAACTCCTCGTCGAGAGGGATCCTGTCCTCGAAACAGCCCCTCGCCTGAAGCCAGCGGGCGTCGAGGAACACCTGTAGCAGACGCACCCGAAGTCTGCAAAGGGGTACAAGATAGATGCATGAGGACATCATCCCGAGGAGGGACTTGATGGACCTCACCCTGGCCACGTCCGTGGCTAGCAGGTGCCGCACCTTGCCCAGGATGGTCTTGGTCCTCTCCTCCGAAGGGGAGGCCAATTGCCCCACTGTATGGAGCTTCGCTCCCAGAAACAATGCTATCTGCGATGGGACCAGGTGGGATTTGGGGTAGTTGATGGCGAACCCCAGCTCCGTGAGCAACCGGACGGTCCTCGCCGTGTGTTCGACGGCGAGTTCCCTTGTCCTTGCCCGAATTAGCCAGTCGTCCAGGTAGGGGTAAACGTGGATCCCCTGCAGCCGCGCCGCCACTGGTGCCAGACACTTGGTGAAAACCCTGGGTGCCGACTTTAATCCGAACGCTAGGGCTCTGAATTGGTAGTGGCGTCCCTGAACCACAAACCTGAGGAACATCCTGTGCCTTTTTAGAATAGGGATGTGGAAGTAAGCATCCTCCAGGTCCAAAGACGACAGGAAGTCGCCTTCCTCCAGCTGTCCCAAGACGTGCTGGAGGGTGACCATCCTGAATTTCTGCGCCTTGATGTACTTGTTTACGCAACGCAGGTCCAGGATGGGGCGCCAACCGCCTGTCTTCTTCCTGACGAGGAAGTACCTTGAGTACACTCCGGAACCCCGGAGCCTTCTGGGGATGAGCTCGATGGCACTCTTGAGCATCGCCCTTACCTCCAACAGCAGTTGAGGGACGTGATTATCCTTCCTGGCCACGGGAGGAATGCAAGGGCATTTCTTTTGGAATGCCAGCGAGTGCCCGTTGGCCAGGGTGTCCAACACCCAACGGTCGGTTGAGATGGACTCCCACACGCCGACGAACTTCGTCAGCCGGCCTCCCACTGGGGTACTTCGGTGGTGGCCCGACAACACGGCCGGGTCAGTCTTGCTTGGAGGCGACCTTGCCGCCTTGGCCTCCTTGGCAATGACGGTGGGATCCCCCCTGCTTGCCGCGACCTCTGTAGGCCTCCTGGGAAGAAGAGCGGGCCGCCTGCCGGTAAGTGGAGGAGCCACCGCTGGAACCTTTGGAGGCACCCTGTCTGCCTCCAGAGCTCCGAAAGGGCTGTCGCTGTTGAAGCACCCCTAGGGCCCGGGCCGTCTCCGAGTTGGTCTTGATGGCCTGTAGAGACTCGGCCATCGCCTTACCAAAGAGGTTGTTGCCGTCAAACGGCATGTCCAACACTCTGGTCTGGACGTCCTGGCGAAAGTCTGTCGCCTTGAGCCATCCTCATCGTCTGAGGCAAACTCTGTTGCCCAGTTGGCGAAATCGGGTATCGGCAATGTCCGTTGCCACCGTTATGGCGTGATCCGATGCCACCTCAACTTCCTGCAGAATTTCTAGGGCCCCCGCCCTCTATAGGAAGTCTAACAGGGGAGCTATCTTGGACCAGAGCTCCCTGTCATAGCGGGCCACGATCGCTAAGGCATTGGCCGCCTTAATCATCCTCGCCGCCGACGAGATGACTCGTCGTCCCATGGAGTCCAACTTCTTGCCCTCGCTGTCCGGCGGGGAAGTGGATGTTGAAGCCGCCGCACCCGCTGCCTTCTTCTTAGCCGCTGCCGAGACGACAGTCTGGCGTGGGCTGGTCCCTAAGGCACAAGGGGGCGGCATCGGGGACTCGGTACTTCTTCTCGTACATGTCCCTCTTGGCGGGTGCCGTGGAAGGGTTGAGGACAGCAAGCCCCTCGTTCTAGACGTCGTCAAGCAAAGGCACCGCGAGGACCGTCTTCCTCTTGGCCTCTCGTCGTTGGTACAGAAACCCTTCTTTTTTTGTTCTTCAGGGCAGAGCTGGAAGAGCTCAGATGCCCTGGTTATCATGGCGTGGAAAGAGCCAATTTCGTCGGCTGGGGAAGCCCGCGGGGAGGCAGGGGGGGGTGATGACGGGATGTCCGCTGTGTCATCGCCGCCATCATCGTCCGTCCCCGTCGCTGTGTCCGTCGCCGTATCCTCTCGGGTCTGGCGAGGACGAGGGGTCCACAGGTACGAAGGGCGGAGCAGGGAGGACTCTCCTCTGCTTGTTCGGAGGGCTTCCCGACGGGCCCGGTTCTGGATCCTCCGTCGGGGTCCATGGTAATCTCGTCCTTATCTTGGTACATAAGGATTGGATTGCCAACAAAATGGCCGCCAAGCTATCCTGGGGCTCGGGTAATGGCTGCGACAGAGGGGATGGCCGTTCCACTAGGCCCTCTACGTCGCCATCCTCGATCACGTCAGCAGGGGCCGCCCCCTGGGATCGAACCCTCTCGAACCTCTCGTTGAGGCCTATGAACCTCTCCTTGAGGCCTTTCTCTGTTTCTACCAGCTCCTCCTCAGAGGCTGATTAAGAGTCTGTAATGGCCACCCACCCCCCCCCTCTTTTTCTGCCGGGGGCTTCACGGGGGTCTTAATGGGCTGAAAAGAGGATTCCCTCCGCGGTGGCAGGGATACTCTGGGCCCAGAGGCCGTTTCCACTGGCGTAGTCTCATCCGGCTTCGCCAGGGTTGCAGCGACCACTTCGGCAGAGGCGTTTGCCGGATGGATCAAAGCCCTCACCACCTTAGGTGCGTCCTGGGCCTTCGCCTTGGGGGAAGGGTCAGCACCTCGCTCCCCCTTCGAGATTGACCGGGTCCGCTCCAGCAGCTTAGCCGGGTTCTCGGACCTCCTCTTCCCCGAACCAGAGCTCTGGCTCGTGGTTGAACGTGCCGGGGAAGTAGCGCCCTGCCTGGCAGCCGAAGAGCCCGACCTTTCGGCGCTTCCGGTGCCCGCGGACTCGGTGCTTGGCCTTCTGTTGGGCCCCCGTCGCCGGGGCGCCCTCACAGGACTTGGAAGCCCGCTCAGACTTTCTTCGCCTTCTTACCTGCTTTGCCCTTCTCCAGCCAGGCGGCGAGGCGGGAACGACGATCTCGTTTGGTCCGTTCCGAAAGGTTCTTGCACAACGCACAGTCCTTCTCCACGTGCGTCTTGTCCTCATGAAGACAGTAGAGACAACGCGAGTGCTCGTCCTCCTTGAAAACGTTCTGCAATCCGCATCCAGGGCAGCACCTGAACAGCTTCGATCCGGGCGTCGAGCTTCCCTTGTCCTGGGCCATGTCCGTTGAGGTAGGCCGCAGATCTTCCGGAATCCTCCAAGAAGCGTAAACTCGACGAGAACTTCACCCTTGAGAGGGGTAGAAGAATTCCGAAAACGGCTACCCGTTGTCGGAAGTAGAAACGGTGGAGCTTGAAGCTCTAATAAACCGAAAAAATGAGAAAATCTCCTGAAAAAGCATGAAAACGCAGCATAAAACTCGAGAGCTAAACACAAGGTCTCCCAACACTTGAGCGTGCGGTAAAAAATCTGAGGATGGCTGCCAGAAGCGGGGCTTAGGGAGAGGGCAGTCATTGGCTGGGGGCAGTATGACCCACAGACCAGTGATTGGTTACTACTGAGAAAGACAGATCAGAAACGAAACTGATTTTTTCTTTACCGAGGATTCCCAGCCTGACGACGGGGAATATTCATGAGCATGTGAATCCATGCCAGACCCCATGCTGGAGAAAAAAAAAAAAAAGAAAAAAAAAAGAAAAAAAAAAATCACCCATAAACATGACATTTTTCTGAGATCCAACCGGCGAAGAGCTAGGCAGAGACTTCTACTCTTGCCCAATCGTATTGTTATAGGTGTGTGTAGTAAAGCCTGCCCCTGTCATATACTATGAGGATGTCACCTGGCATTATAAATAAGAGCCCCTGACAATGCACAGGACACACACCGATTCCTGACTGGCGTCCTGTCCTGTTCCGGTCTTTATCTTACATTATTCATCTAGATTCCAGATCCCAACCACAAGGCTAAAACCTTGCTGATCCTGCTTCAGCTAGGCCTCAATTCTAAAATCCCAAAAACCAAAGGAAGCTGTGGCGTTTTGGGAAGCATCCTGAATTAACCTGGCTTGCTGCTCACTAAATACATGCCTACTGCAAACCTGCCATTCAGCTGATTCTTTGCATCCAGTGACCAGAAGTGCCAGTCCAGTGCCTTCTGGTGACATAACAGCCCAGCTGTCTTGCCAGACACTTTGTTGTGTAGTGACCAGAACCCTTGACGGTCCAATATCCTAAAATAAAGGACTAAGTATCATCCCTACCCCATAGAAATCCATAGTCTGCATATCCTGCTTTGCCTCTATCCCATCTCCAAGGCATCCTATACTTATTCTAATAACTTGTAATATTGTAAAAATCATTCTTGCCACTCGGTCATTGATTTATTGTGATAGCGCCAACATCTTTTTAGTAATTATGTCTTGTGTAAATCCTAAGCTATCAATTCTATTTGAGTGATCGGACTGGTTCCGCCAGGGCGGCACAGGGGAACTAGGGTTGATTCCGCGGATCCAACCTGGAACGTACTGTGTCTCAATCTGGTAGTCTAGCCTGAATGGTCTCGCGTAGAGTAAAACTGTTCCTTGTCAAAACTGATTTCTTGGCCTTTTCGAGCCTTTATTTTCTCAAAAACGCACCTCACTCTATCTAGCATAACTCACTCAATTTAACAGCTAGAGACCTCATTTCACTTCCAGATTGTACCTAAGATCTATAGCTACACCCCAACTAAAAAACTCCAAATCAGTGAATTGCACCCGTTTATCAAAAACAGTCTGGTTAATTTCAGGCGTAATTGACATTTTTGAAAAGTTTTACACATGTGATTTAGATTATAAATGTATTTTAAACCTTCTATTCAATTTCGAATTGTATGCCTTTGCTCAATCTATTGCTTACGCTTGCTAGTATCTTTCCAGTGTTGGTCCACTAAAGAATTGTACTTCAAGGATTTTTGCACACATTAGGCCTCATTACATGGAAGGCGGTAGCCATGGCACTATTAGCGCCATGGCTAACCCCTTACCGCATTCTGGGTCCGTGTTCCTGGAATAGGGACTTACTGGGTCATTCGACCCTGGAGGACCCGTTAAGTCCCCATTCCCCATTCCCATTTGAGCCCCCATAGGGCTCAATGGGAATGGGGAAGGAGCTAATAATGGTACAGCAATTTGCGGTACCGTTTTTAGCTCCGGAGTCCCTTAGCAGGTCCCTTCCATAATGGCGTTAGGGGAGGGACCCGCTAAGGGACCTCGTAGTAGGGCGGTAAGGGATTACCGGCACCAGTGCCCTTACAGGTGCCGTTAATCCTTTACCGCCTACCATGTAATCAGGTCCATTCATTGTTTGGTTCAGCCATTTCGAGTGTCATTTTAACATTGAAAGGGTTTCAAATCCGTTTTTCTCTCTTGTTTGAAGGGGGAAGGTTGGATTCAAATTTTGTTTCCTATTCCCGATTACCTGCTGCTTCTATATATCAATTCAGAAGTGATTTGTGGGTTGAGGGAATTTTGCAGGTGGAATTCCTAACTTGAGTGCTATCTTTCTGAAAACCCAAAAGTATTTCTATTCCCTGGTGTTTTCTATCTGTGTTGCTAAAGGGTTGAATTAAGTGCATTGCCTACTTCTTATTTGTTCTTGTCACCACACTGGAGATTGTTGTCCCATATATTACAAAGTGTGTGATTTTCTTGAATTTCTAAATAAATATTACCTTTACCTACCAGCCTGGTTACTGGTTCATTGTGACCCGGGGTATTTAAAAAGGGGGTGTGATATGAGTGGTGTATCTCTCAAATATTTAACCTATATATAACAAGCATTTCAGTTGCATGCTGCATACTAGGCCGAGACCAGGGCGTATCGCCTGATTGAAATCCTTAACAATAGGCATAATCTATTACCTTGTGTCACACAGCACCTTCAGTGCAGTGGCACAGGGACGTCTTTAATTTCCCAAAGGTTTGAATACCTTCTCTGGGATAAACTAATGTTGACTTTACTTAACTTTCTAGACCCAGCACACACAATCTTACAATAAGGTGCTGGAGGGGCTACCTAGTATCCCTTTGTCTAGCTTCTCATGTAACTTTTTTATGTTACCTTTTCCTTACTGAATGGCTGGTGGCAGTGGTTTAATTTTAACTACCGTGGTGTGCATTTACCGCGGGCTGTGTTTGAAACTGCAGTAAAGCATCCAAGGGTGCAATTTTTGTCGAAATTGGCCGGTCTTTTTTTCGCCATTTCTTTGTGGAAAGGTCCTTCTTGAGATTTACTCTGCGCGCCAACCCAGGTTTAGGCCCTTTGTTCGCTTTGCCTTTGGCATGTTTCATGAGTGAAGCCCGCCTCTGGCTCCAGGGTGTCTGGGGTGGGCAGGAAGTGAGGCAGAAACTGCCTGTGCTTAGTCTCATAGGAGACCCAAATGCACTCTGTAGTGATTGGCCGGCTGGCTGTCCGGCAAGTACAGCCACCCTGCTGGGTGACTGACAGCTAGGCTGGAATGAGAACTGAATAAAAAGGTGAGGCTTTTGGCTTGGAAGGCAAAGTCGACCACTGGATGAAGGAACTGAAGAACTTGAAGAGGACGCCTGCTGCAACTCCTGGACTGTTGGATTGCCCGGTGAAGCCCTGCTGCTGTGCCGAAGCTCCGAATTCGTTTCGACCGAAGCCCTGCAAGGACGACTTCTCCCCTTCAGTTGGTGGGACCAATCAACCCCAAAGTAAGGCACCTGGACATCTTCTCAGAACTAGTTGAATTTCCACAGAGTTGCTGCTGGAAACCAAATAGCCAGGGAGAGGAACACCAGATTGTGTGCGTTGCTTTTAAGTTGGCCAAGAGCTCCAGGAAGATCCTCTGGACTCCCAGGAAGCAGGACTGACCGAGACCGAGCCCCCTCAACAGAGCTTGGGACCCCAGAAGCAAGGAAAGTCCATCTCGTCAGCCAGAAATAGCAGTGTTGCTATTTGCGAGGAGCTGAAACACCGAAGTGACACTTGTTGGGAAGTTTGCCGGTTGAGAGCGGTGACCGTCCCTTTGCAGTGCAGGAGTCCTCAGAAGTCCTCCCTCTTGTCCCCACCACTGAGGCCCAGGAACAGAGAGCTGTGCAGAGCTGAACAGGAACAGAAGCCATCTGCTGCACTTTTTCTTCAATACAAAAGTTACTGTAAAGTCTGAGAGAACTTACTTCTTGTTGTAGAGTTGATTGCATCTTCTACTACTCAAGTCTAAACAGCTTGTGGCCCTACATTGATTCTTCTTTTTTTCAAAGACTTCTAAAACATTGTGCAAAGACTTTTCCTACTTCCCTAGCGGAAGTGCTTCAGCCCATATAGGACATTTGCCCATTGACTTTGGCTTAACCTGTTATAACTGAATGACTCGGCTTGGTGGATCAAAAAGTATTTGCCTGCTTAAGAATATTTGTGATATTGTTTGCTCAAATAACCTTTTTCTTGAACCAATTTCTAAAAGTATTCTAAATGCAACAGTAAGATATGAATGTCCCCAGCACCCTAGCTATTTAAGTCACTTGTAGGTTGTGTGACTGATTTTAGAATATTAAGAGTGTTTTGAAGTGTATTGCAGTGTTCATTTTATATTGCTCCCTTCTGAAGAAGGCTTACTCTGACTGATAAATTAATAATTGTTTATTCAAGAAACCTTGCGTGTAGGTGTTTATCTGAATACTTGTTTGTCACAGTGAATCTCTGTGCAACTCCCCTACAGCTCACATTTACCCCTTGTGAAATATGCCTTGCTGCCCAGCCCCACTACCAACCTGTGTAGTACAGACTTCTACCAAAGGTTGGGTTTCCGATTACTGGAGTCAGGGGTGTTGTAGTGGACCCAAAGGGTACTGCATACAATCTTGCCCAACAATGCCGAAATACGGATCCCCATAAATCGGATGAAGAAACTATGGAGCACACGGGCTCAAATTAACAAAAAGAAATAGGGTTTTCCTAGCCAAAAAGCGCAAAAAAAAAACCCTGCAGAAATCTCTAAGTGCAAAACACGGGCACTCCCAACACTTGCGGTAAAAATCTGAAGATGGCTGCCGGAGGAGGAGCTTAGGGAGAGGGCAGTCATTGGCTGGGGGGCAGTAGGACCCAGAGCTCAGTGATTGGTTTATGGGAGAAAGACAGTTTATAAACTAAAGTGAAACTGTTTTTTCTTTTACTGAGGATTCCCAGCCTGACGATGGGGAATATGAGCATGTGAATCCATGCCACACCACATGCTAGAGAACTGGTTGCACAGGTCAAGCAGTCCATTCAAGTATTTTAGCTTCCCTCTATCCAAACAGTGAAGGCACTGCAATATTTTCAGTGAATAAGGAGGAAGCTGTACAGGTTTTCCAGCTGCCGTGGGAAGGACATTGTGCTTTCGGGAGCGCAGTGGATGTTCCTCTGTGATATTCTATATACCCATAGTCTGATCCTGGGATAAATGCTCTGGATTTCGGGATGGCGAAGGTAGCAGATAGAAAGAAGTAGGTGAAGGAAGGTCAAGAGTTTCAAACAGCTCGACGAGGAAGAGTGGGTGATGGAAAGAGGGAGAGGAAATGACAATTGTTAGGTAGGATTTTGTAAAGTCCAACTGGTGTGAGACTTCACAAGACTTATCTCTTGGTATTAGACAGACCCAACTCTTAATATAGGCCTGTACTACACAAGTTGGTTGAGTGAGCAGCCAGGCCTATCTTGAGGGGTAATGTGAGCTGTAGAGTAGCACAATGAACTCAGTAAATCCAAGGCACCAAGTAAACACTTACACACAGTCATAGAGGGACTCGGCAGCAATGGATTCCACACGATTCAGCGGCTCTTTGGGTTTGGCGCCTTCTTCTCAGTGCCAAAGAGAAACGAATAACCCCGGTTGGAGTTTCCTCGGTCCCGACTGGTGAGGGGACTGTGGATGAAGATTTCCTGCTTCGTGGGCGCCTTCTAAGACCGCCAGAGGTTTTGGCCGGATTTGTTCACGGCAAGAAGATGCCCTCTATGGT
Source organism: Ambystoma mexicanum (assembly GCF_040938575.1). NCBI lineage: Eukaryota > Metazoa > Chordata > Amphibia > Caudata > Ambystomatidae > Ambystoma > Ambystoma mexicanum. The sequence goes on along the minus strand of NC_090923.1, from coordinate 1,339,649,097 downwards.
CAGGGGTCCCCAGGAATTGGGATTCTGCAGCCTAAGAAAGTCACAGCAAGTCGGGGGATGAGCCAAAATGAAGCAGGTCTCGAGGCTAGTTGGTCCCACTAGCCCAAGGGAAAAAGGATCTCCCTATGGAAATGAAAACGGGTCAGTCCTCTATGGCAGCCACTCTCCCAGTTGGAACTGGTTTCTGCCAGGCATGTCTACAAAAGGTCAGTGAAGTTTCGGGCTCTTCCCTCACTTCCTGCCTTCCCAGACACACTGGAGTCTGGGCGAGCTTCAGAGTTGAAGCCCACCAAAGGCAAAACACACAAAGGACTCAGACCTAGTTTAAATAGAGTAAAAGCCAAGAAGGAACTAATAAACAAGAAATAGTGAAAAAAGACGACATGGGTCATTTTGGAAATCAGCCCGATAGTACCTGCACAAAAGGTAGTAAAAATAATCACTGCCATTAGCCATTCAAGTTAAGTGGGATAAGAAGTTACTATGTAACCCCCAGCACTCCACACAGGGCGGTGTGTGCTGGACCCACAAAAGAAAAGCTAAGATAAAAGCTATCTCACTATTCTTGGGAACGGTAGTTCACCCAAAAAAAGGTATTTAAACATTTAGAGAAGTCCAAGAGACTTTATGCGGTGGCACTGCACAGAGGGTGCTCTGTGTCACCATGCAAAAAGCAGATGCCTATGGAGTTTACCAGGCTCAATTACACAGTTAGAAATCCAATTCAGAGAAACACACACGAGTGAGTAGCGTACATCACTACTCAGGAGGCTAAAAATCAAAAAGATCCCAGATTCTAGCAAAAGAGCTGAGGGTCCCTAAGGTTAAAGTGAATTAGCACAGAAACTGAATATTCTCCCCAAAAATGCGTGTGTTGTGTAATTTATCATAGGGGTGAATTTTTCCAACAGCATTATCAAGTGCATTTTTGTAGCATACTTAAAATGGGATTGACATTTTTATACAGGTCAAACAACTCCAACCCACCCCCCCCCCCACCTTTAAAGGATTTTTGAAAAAAATTGTTACGGTCCAAGATATTGAAAGCATTTACAGAAAAAGTGCAACTATGAAGCAAAACCCAAACTTATAGAGTGCACCTGGGCAAGGCACACAATTATCTTCTACAAATGTAGTTCATCTAGTAAGGGAATTATCTTCACAGATGACATTTTAACACATTTCTTTTCATCTTATACTGGCTTAGTGTGTTCGCCATTAACATTTCTTGCAAACTGTCTTTCTATTTTCTGCGAACATGTATTTTATTGTGTTTATAAAGTGCTAGGACCATTGCTTCCCTGCAAGTTTGGGGCTAACTACACAAGCGTTATTAACCCCAAGTGCTAAGGGTGTCTATGATCGTCCCGAATTCCTAGAAGGAGAAGGAATACCTCTTTAAACCAGTAAATGGCTGCGAGGCACATTTGGATCGCTAACATCCAAACCAACCTATTGTGCCTTAGTGAGTATGTTGGGGAGAATTTTCAGTCTTGGTGCTAAATTCCTCCCACCTTAGAGACCCACAGCTCTTTTGCTGAACTTTGGGACTTTGTACTTTTAATTCTATGTGTTTGCTGTGTTTCTTTTGACTTTGGAGTCAAACTCCATACGCATCACCTTTAAATTGCGACACATCACCTTCAGTGCAGGGCACAGGGAAGTCTCTTATATTTGGGAGTGTTTGGCCGAGTGTGGCCACGAACGCACGTTGCTGCAAGGAGTCCGTTTACCCTGTTTTTTTTTTCCTGGAGGAGGAGGAGCCATCTGAACAAAACACTCGCCACTAGCGGAGCCTGGCAGAGTTTTTGCTGAGTGTTCGGCTTGGTTGAGTGGAGCTTGTGGAGCCCCCAGCAGAGTTATGCACATGTGTGATACAGAAAACATGGAAATCATGTCTGATTACCCCCCCCCAATGGAACCAACGCCGGAGGCTTCTTCTATAGCCAGTGTTATGGGCGCTACGAGTGAGGCATTCAAGGTGAGCGATATATGCAATACAAACTCCAAATTGTCCGTATGTCCGCTAAACAATTTGCATATTATTGCGGCTCAAACTACCTCATCACACATGACCGCGCTACCGACAGTGCCTTCCCAACCTTGCAGGTCCCCCAATTGTACAAATGAAACACTTCCATACCCACTAACTAATCCGGATTCACGCCCCGGCAATAATGAAATTAATTCAAGGAACAAGAGCGCTATGCAAATCACACAAACTGTCCCCTCTGCTGCGCAAGTTTCAGTGACCTCAGTGCATATGCAATCAAAAAAGATGCCTGAAAACATTGACAGTGAAAACAGCGAACATAGATCTTGGCAACACGGGCCACAAACGAATACACCGTTAATAGTGTCCTTAGACTTTCCGGCAATTGCACTGCAGCCTAATGACTTATGTAAGGTAACTGAAAGTATGTCAGCACTCAATCAAAACTCAGTTACAATACAAAATGATGCGTTGCCGGCTATAGCAGAACAGAGTTGAACATAATGCTTCTAAAACTGAAACGAATCTGCCTCTTCCTTACGCAGCCAAGGGGCAGAGAATGTGTTTATCTTCAACGTCTGAAAGAGTGGCTGACTTCAATACTTCCACACCCGCTCTTTGCTGTTTCTGGTGAAAATCACTGATCGTTTGACTTTGATATAATGCCGCAGCAATTAGAAGGCCAAGACCAAAGATGCCTTAATGATCCACTGCTAGGAGGCGGAAAGTCAAAACAATGAGTTCTCATGCCCAGGAAACAGCTGTCCATGCCTTACCATCTTCCTGAAAAATTTATATGGCATACAGGACGATGTGAACAAGGGCACCCGTTGTACCAGGAGAGGCCACCACAAAGTAACAAACTTCTACACTACTTGTTTGCACGCCTCACCATTAGGTGACCCAGAAGTCTCGGACCAACAACTGCTAGACTCGGCTTCAAAATTGGAGGCCTTAGAAAGCTGTTTGAAAAATAAACCAGTGGGCGCTACATATTCAACGCATCCACAGAGTTCAAGCATCTTTGGCCTCAATTCAAAACCACGTAAAGCACCTGCTTACCCAACAGTAACCTCCCAAGAAAGTTTTTGGGGGAAACCAATCACCTTACTAAGGGATGCCTCGAGTCAGGCCTCAATTGAGAGATCAGAACTCAAAAGAAATTTACAAGACAATGCTACACAAACTGCATGTGCATTGGGAAATGATACTCATGATAATTCCCCTTCAAAAGTATCTACCGAAAACAACGTTGTTATAATAGCAACTATGTCTACTGTCATGACGCCATTTATGAAGTTATCCGAACAATTGGCAGATCAATTGAAAGACCAGGCGACGGTGGTAGCCTTGATGACCTCAAAAATCATATTTGTTGAAGCCTTCATTACAGCCATACAAAAGGACCTTGATGAGCCAGTGGCAACTCTGCCTCATACTATCCTTGATCCGATCATCAAAGAAAGAAAACCGCCGGTTATCAAGATGTTTTGAATCAATTGATGTTGAATCAAGCGTTCACAAAACCAGTAAACAGCTAACGGATCCATTTGAAATTTCAGAGCAAATCCCAACAGGGACTAGGTCACACCACAAACCCAAGGATCCTGCGATTAATGCTATGCCACCTCCTTCTGAAATTAATGGCACGCCTGAAATCGACAGGTTGCATAGCAAGGAAGTTATAATGGGATCAGTCGCAGCACCTGGCATAGGTCTGGCACAAACCTCGAGTGACAATTTGTCTTCACAAATATGTGCCACTTTTGTTAAAGGAGCAAAGTCAATAAATTTAAAACCGACAACCAAAAAAGCCAGAAGCAGGGCAAATGTCAAAATAAAAGCCCCAGATGCAAAGAAAGTGCTTACCATTCAAAATCCAAAGGCACAAGTATCAAGTATCGCGCTGCCACAGACTAATCTAAAACACTCGCAAAAGCAAAACAAAAGAGTGACTCCCATGAGTTTTCTGGAAAAATTATGCAGTCAATTCCAAAGAAAATAACAGCACCGAAAATAATTCATGTCGGATCCTCACACAACTAGCATGATAACTGTATCAAACAAAACCGATTTGAAATGCAGACACAACCAATTAACATCCAAAAGCGTTGTGAAATAGAGGAAATCAGTGACAACATACAATCATCTAAGGACACAAATGGAAAACAACGGAGTTCACAAGACATGCCTCGCCAATTCGTTGATATGGAAAATATAAGTGTGCTGGAAGAAACTGTCAATGAATCTGATGATTCAACATCAGACATGATGAACTTGGCAACTTATTCTGTAGATGACTGTACACTGTCGAGTGAAGATCTTGAAGACAAAGAGGAAGGCAATGTGAACGCCCCTACAAACCAACTAAATATAGATGATTGTCAATCGAACCCACAAAACAATTCTGATCAAACAAGAGCTCCAAAAGGACTATTTCGATTACATATGGAACAGTCCTTGACAAACCCCACACCTATAAAGGCACGTGACCAATGTGAGGAGATAAATACTTCAATTCAAAAGACTTTGAAAATAAGTAAACCGGTTCCTAATATACAAAAAGACAGTCTCAAATAAGGGGCAAACAAATTCTGCAACCAACGAAGCAGTTTTGAATCCTGCACCCAGCAAACAACAATATTCACAATGATTCTGAGGCTGATCTTACCGAAGGCTGCTACCAAATCTCGCCTCTAAAATTACCATCCCGCTCAACAAAGCAAGCGGTACACAAATCACGAAGTCTTGGATTAAACTCCAACTACCTCGAAGATGGACTTCTACTTGAAAGGAAGAACACAGAAGAAGATGGCCTGATCATGAATCGAGCCAATGTCATTAGACTATTGCACTATATCCCATCCCTTCGGCCATTAACATCTAATGACATAGCGAGAGAAGAAGACACATTGGACCGAGCACTTATTTACCCAATGACTCCTTTAATTACACAAACCTTAAAACAGGAAATATCCCAACTAAGATAACTAGGCTTTGACCTAACTGAGTCGAAAATAGCACGTGGTCCACCGAAAAATATCCATTCCTCTTCAGAACTGAATCCAAATTCTGAACAAAAAACCGCTTATGGGCGTTCAAACAAATAGCCAGCCAGAAATCATGGAAGGAGGGATAGCAGAAGTGACACCTACGACCGACGACACTACAACAATGATCGGCATCGAAATCCATCTCATCATGCAGACCGTTATAAGTCGGACAGATCTAACACACACCAGCGGAGAAACACCTACAAAACGTAGAAGATCACCATCGCCACATCCGAGGACTGGCCACAGCCAAGAAAGAGCTTCTAATAAACACGAAACAAGGCTCCCAGTGGTTGGCACAGAAGAGAACTGGAAATGGCTTATGGGGCTGGTGCCTGATAAAATTAAGATGCCATAGGATGAACTCCCACCAACACTGACACCCCTAACAATAGCATCATGGAATACAAGGGGTTTCAGTCATTTGTTTCAGGAAGGATCGGATCAAAAATCATGACATTTTCTGCTTCCAAGGAACATGGATGCACATTCCACCGATAGTCGAAGGCTATTCAAGCCACCTTAATCCAGCAATTAAAGGGGCTACTGGCAGACCAATGTCAGGTTTACTTATTCTCATTAACAATCAGCTTGACTTTACAGTAATCACAGAAATCATGCCATCCTCCTTAATTCAAAACAGTTGGATCCATTCAAACTGCGACACAACAAACGAGGAAAACACTCCTAGTCCTGAATGTGTATTGGAATCCAGCCTCTGTTGCAAGCATATATTTTCCAGACCAGATTGAAAAATGGCTAGTGCATTGTAAACAAAAATGGATAGATCCATTGTTCATTATCTGCAGTGATTTGAACTCGAAATGCTGGGATGAATCTAGAGGCCTCATAATACTCAATAGCTTTTCATTAACACCACCAGAGAAGAGAGGCTATCAGTGGAACATCGTTCGTCATGAATGCAAACAAATTGAACCTACTGAAAGCAAAACACTACCAGAGACATTCCAGCTAACATCACCAGAAAACAAGGAACCGGTGGGCACATCATCGATTATATTTACATCTCAGCCGAACTGATCGCCGCAGAAAACAAAATGGTGGTCATACGAATGGATAAGAGTGATCACAATTTACTATCAGCCAAATTATTACCAACTCAGAATAACATAACTTTCACAAACATGAAGTTGGTAGAAGTCAACATGGGAAAAAAAAATCAAATTAAAGTCCTGTCCACTCGGCTCCCTCTACTGACTGAAGATTCCTCCATTCTTGTAAACCAGCTGATCTCAACCGGTGCCAAAGAACCTCTGAACTACCTTGGACTGTTCAGAACACATGAGAAAAAAATCAAAATCTTCCCATTTGAGTTCCATCATACACCGGCACGCCTTTGACCATCAAGTGATCCTACGAAAAAAAGCATTGAGGAAAGGCTTAAACAAGCTAAATTGTGATAAATCAGTGTTGACCTCAACTAAAAAAACAAAACAATTACGACAGCAATATCGGAATTGGTTGCAGCTTTATAAAAAGACACTAGACCGAAATGATGCAGAGAAAGGAACAAGTTACTTACCTGTAACTGTTGTTCTCCAGCATGGGTCTGGCATGGATTCACATGCTCATGAATATTCCCCGTCGTCAAGCTGGGAATCCTCGGTAAAGAAAAAAATCAGTATCAGTTTCGTTTCTGATCTGTCTTTCGTACTAGTAACCAATCACTGATCTCTGCGTCATACTGACCACAGCCAATGACTGCCCTCTACCTAATCCCAGCCTCTGGCAACCATCTTCAGATTTGGTAGCACGTGAAGTGGCAGTATGACCAAGTGAAGAGCCGCAGAGGGGTAGGCAGGAGGGTTCGCATGTGAATCCATGCCAGACCCATGCTGGAGAACAACAGTTACAGGTAAGTAACTTGTTCCTTCTCCAGCATGGGGTCTGGCATGGATTCACATGCTCATGAATATAAGAATAAATAGCAGTACACACATGCACAACCACGGGGGGTGGCAAAAGGCTCAACATTAAGCAATACAAAGAACTCAACATTAAGCATCTCTTACCTCCTCACCAGGCTCATCTTAAGCGAACAGGTTGCGCAGCACTGCTTGGCCGACCCTGGACTCCTCCCTGGAATCCCGATCGACGCAGTAGAATCTCGTGAAGGTGTGCGTCGACCTCCACGTAGCAGCCCTGCAGATGTCCAGCAGGGGCACACCAGATAAGAACGCCGTAGTAGCAGCGATCGCTCTGGTCGAATGGGCTCTCGGACGGCCTGGTAGCGGTCGCTTAGCCAACCGGTGACAGTGCATGATGCGGTCGGAGAGCCATCTGGAAATAGAAGACTTCGAGAGAGCCTTCCCTTGATTCACAGGTCCAAAGTTCACGAACAGCTGTGATGTCCTCCGGAAACTCTTCGTGCGGTCCACGTAGAATTTCATCGCTCTAGCCACATCCAGCGAGTGCAAAGTCCTCTCGGCCGGCGACGAAGGAGACGGGAAGAAAACAGGTAACACCAAGGGCTCGTTAAGATGGAAGTCGGACGGCACCTTGGGCATAAAGGAGGGGTGCGTCCTAAGCACCATCCTCGAGGCATGGAAAGTCAAGTACGGTGCTTTGCAGGATAGGGCCTGGATCTCTCCCACTCGTCGTGCGGAGGTAATGGCCACCAGGAACGCAGTCTTCCACGACACAAACTTCATAGGTGCTGAGTGCATCGGCTCGAATGGGGGCCCCATGAGCCTGGTCAGCACCACGTTAAGTTCCCACGCCGGGGCCTTCACCGGCGGGAACGACCGGAACAGTCCTTTCATAAACTCTTTAACCAGTTGATGGGACCACAGGGACGTCCGTCCTGTGGTTCTGGTATATCTGGAGATCGCCGCCAGATGAATCTTAATGGAGGCATGGGCTAGCCCAGCCTTTGCCAGCGATAGCAGGTACGGCAGCACTTGAGGGGCCGTAATCCGTAGGGGGTTGATCTTCTGTGCTCGGCACCATATAGAGAACCTCTTCCACTTATGACCGTAGCATTTGAGAGTCGAGGACGCCCTGGCTTTTGCAAGAACCTCTCTGTAATCGGCCGGTATATCATAGCCTCCAAACTCTAGCGCTGCAGGACCCAAGCCTGCAGGTTCAGCGACGCCGGGTCGTGGTGGAAGATGGCGCCTCCTTCTCTGGAGAGAAGGTCCGTGTCCGCCGACAGCTTGATGGGAGGGGATGTTGACAAGTCCAGAAGGTCCGGGAACCAGATCTGCCTCGGCCACGCCGGTGCGACGAGGATCATCTTGCACCGGGAACTCTTGAGCTGGCTGATGAGTCGAAGCAGCAACGGCAACTGAGGGAACGCATACAGGTATAGGCCGTCCCAGGGGAACGAGAACGCATCTCCCATGCTTCTCGGCTGGGGAAACCTGCTGGCGAACCTCTTGCACTTCGAGTTCATCGCTGTTGCGAACAGGTCGATTTGGGGTTTGCCCCATCGTCGGAAGAGTTGATCCACCTGATCCGGCGCAGTTCCCACTCGTGACACGCGCGCAGCTCCCTGCTGAGCGAGTCGGCGATGGGGTTTCTTTCTCCTGCCAGGTGGAAGGGAACAAGGAACATCCCCTGGGCGACCGCCCAGTGCCACAGATCCTGTGCCTCCATGGATAGGGCTGGGGATCTGGTGCCTCCCTGCTTCCGTATGTAAAACATTGTCGTGGTGTTGTCCGTGAAGATCCGCACCACCTTGCCCTTGAGCGACGGGAGGAATGATTTGAGAGCCCAGAACACGGCTCGGAGTTCCAGGACGATGTGCAGGAGCCTCTCCTCCGGGAGCCAGAGGCCTCTCGCATGGAGATCTCCGGTGTGGGTGCCCCAACCTTCCAGGGAGGCGTCCGTCGTCACCGTCTCCTGGTACGCCGGCGTCTGAAAGTCCTTGCCCGCCGTGAGGTGCGCTCGAACGCCCCACCACTGAATTGCCCGCCGGAACACCTCGTTGAGGGGGACCCTGTCTTCGAAGGTGCCCGCCGCCTGCATCCAACGGGCGTTGAGAAATTCTTGAAGAGGGCGCATCCGGAGTCTGCAGAGGCGCACCAGGTAGATGCAAGAGGACATCATCCCCAGGAGGGACTTGATGGACCTCACCCTGGCCACGTCCGTGGCTAGCAGGCGCTGCACTTTGCCTAGAATGGTCTTCGTCCGTTCTTCCGACGGGGCCGCCAGGCGCCTCACTGTATCGAGCTTCGCTCCCAGAAACGGGGCCACCTGCGACAGCACCAGGTGGGACTTTGGGTAGTTTATGGCGAATCCCAGGTCTGTGAGTAGCTAGATGGTCCTCGCAGTGTGTTCGACGGCAAATTCCCTCGTCCTTGAGCGGATGAGCCAGTCGTCCAGGTAGGGGTAGACGTGAATCCCCTGCAGGCGCAGCCGCGCCGCCACTGGTGCTAGGCACTTGGTAAAGACCCTGGGGGCCGACTTCAATCCGAACGGCAGTGCTCTGAATTGGTAGTGGCGTCCCTGGACGACGAACCTGAGGAACTTTCGGTGACGGGAACGTGGAAGTATGCATCCTCCAGGTCCAACGACGATAGAAAGTCGCCTTCCTCCAGCTGTCCCAGTACGTGCTGGAGGGTGACCATCCTGAACTTTTGTGATCTGATGTATTTGTTCAAACGACGAAGGTCCAGGATGGGGCGCCAGCCGCCCGTCTTCTTCCTGACGAGAAAGTACCACGAGTACACCCCGGAGCCTCTTTGGGACATACTCGATGGCGCCTTTCCTGAGCATAGCCCGTACTTCCAACAGCAGTTGCGGGACGTGATTTTCCTTCCTGGCCACAGGTGGAACGTGAGGGCACTTCTTCAGGAATTCGATAGAGTGTCCTCTTGCCAGGGTATCCAGCACCCAACGGTCGGTGGAGATTGACTTCCACACGCCGACGAACTTCGTCAGCCGGCCTCCCACCGGGGTGCTTCGGTGGGGGGCCGAGACCACGGCAGGTTCAGTCCTGCTTGGAGGTGGTGGCCTTGCCGCCCTGGCCATCTTGCCGACTGTGGCGAGGCGCTCCCTGCTTGCCGCGACCCCTGTAGGCCTCCTGAGACGAGGAGCGTGCCGCCTGGCGGTAGGACGACGAGCCACCGCTGGATCCCTTGGAGGCACCTGGTCTGCCTCCGGAGCTCCGAAAGGGCCGTTGTTGCTGAAGGGCTCCTAGGGCGCGGGCCGTCTCCGTGTCCGTTTTTATGGCTTGGAGGGACTCGTCCACCGCCTTCCCGAACAAGTTGCTGCTGTCGAACGGCATGTCCAACACCCTGGTCTGGACGTCCGGACGGAAGTCGGTCGCCCGGAGCCAACCCCGTCGTCGTAGGCAAACACTGTTGCCCAGCTGGCGGAACCCGGTATCTGCGATATCGGTTGCCACCGTTATGGCGTGGTCCGACGCCACCTCGCCCTCTTGCAGTATTTCCAGGGCCTTGGACCTCTTGTCGTCCGGCAGGAACTCCAATATGGGGGCCAGCTTAAACCAGAGCTCCCTGTCGTAACGGGCCACGATCGCCAGGGCGTTGGCCGCTTTTATCGTCGTCGCCGACGAAATGACCCGCCGCCCCATGGCGTCCAACTTCTTTCCCTCGCCGTCCGGCGGGGAATTAGACGTCGAGGCTCCTGACCCCGCCGCTTTCTTCTTCGCCGCCGCCAAGACGACCAAGTCTGGCGTTGGCTGGGCCCTGAGGCACAGGGGAGCGGTTTCGGGGACCCGGTACCGGTCCCGTTTGGCTGGTGCCGTGGAGGGGTTTTCGAGAACCGACAGGCCCTCCTCCCAGATGTCATCGATTAGGGGCACCGCAATGACCGTCTTCCTCTTGGCCTCCCAGCACTGATAGAGGAAACCTTCCTTTTTCTGCTCCTCTGGGCAGAGCTGGAACAATTTGGACGCCCTGGCGATCATGGCGTGGAATGAGCCAATCTCGTCGGGCGGCGAGGCCCGTGCGACGGGAAACAGGAGACCCGTTCCGTCATCGTCGCCCTCAGAACCCGTCGTCGAGCCCAGCGCACCGTCATCTCCCGACTCGTGGGAGGATGAGGAGGGAACTGTAGGCCTTACGGGGGCAAGCGGAGGAGAGGGTTGGGTCCTCCGTCGTTTGTTCTGAGGACTTCCCGACGGGCCAGGATGCGGGTCCTCCAGCCTGGGCCGTGGGAATCTCGTCCTTATCTCAGAGCATAAGGACTGGATGGCAGACAAAATGGCCGCCGAGCCATCCTGAGGCCTAGGATCCGGCTGCGCCGGAAGGGAAGGCCGCTCTTCCTCACCCTCGGTTATCTCCCGAGGATCTTCCTAACGGGATCGAACCTTCACGAATTGGACTTCGAGGTTCCTCACGGCCTCGGTCAGTTCCTCCTCCGAGGCCGACTCCGAGCTCGAGGAGGGCACCGTGCCCCCCCTCGCTTCTTCCATCATGGCGGCCACGACGATGGGCTGAAAAGAGGATTCCCTCCTTGGCGGCAGGGAAACTCTAGTCCCAGAGGCAGTCTCTGCTGGCGGTGTCTCTGCCGGCTTGGCCAGAGTCGCCGCAATAGCCTCGATAGAGGCCTTCGCCTGCTGGGTAGGGGCCTTCACCACCTTAGGTGCGTCCCGGGCCTTCTCCTTCGGGGAAGGGGCGACGCCTCGCTCCCCCTCTTCCGAGATCGGACGGGGCTTCTCTCGAAGCTTACCCGGGGTCTTGGACTTTCTCTTCCCCGAACCGGAGTGTTGGCTCGTGGTTGACGGTGCTGGGGAAGGTGCGCCCTGCCTGGCGACCGAAGAGCCCGACCTTTCAGCGCTCCCGGAGCCAGCGGACTTGCGGCGCTTGGCCTGGTGTTGGGCCCCCGTCGCCGGGGCGCCCGCACAGGACTTAGAAGCCCGCTCAGACCCTTTCTTCTTCTTCTCACCCATCGAGCCCTTCTCCAACCAGCTTGCGAGACGGGATCGACGGTCCCTCATGGTCCGCTCCGACAAGTTCTTGCAGAACTGGCAGTCCTTCTCTACATGAGTCTTGTCCCCATGAAGACAGTAGAGGCATCGCGAATGTTCGTCTTCCTTAAACACATTCTGCAGCCCGCATCCAGGGCAGCTGCGAAACAGCTTGGGTCCGGGCGACGAACTTGCATCCTGGGCCATCTTGAAGAAGGCCGCGAATCTTCTGGAATCCTCCAAGAAGTTGATTCGACGAAATCTTCACCCTTGAGGGGCGTAGGAAAATCCTGCAACGGGTAGCCGTTAACAGGAGTAGAAACGGTGGAGCTGGAGGCTCGATTAACCGAAAAAATGTGAAAATTCACCTAAAAAAAGCGCGAAACACGCAGTAAAAGCTTGAGAGCTAAGCACGAGGACTCCCAACACTTGAACGTGCGGTAAAAATCTGAAGATGGCTGCCAGAGGCGGGGCTTAGGTAGAGGCCAGTCATTGGCTGTGGTCAGTATGACGCAGAGATCAGTGATTGGTTACTACTACGAAAGACAGATCAGAAACGAAACTGATACTTTTACTGAGGATTCCCAGCATGACGACGGGGAATATTCATGAGCATGTGAATCCATGCCAGACCCCATGCTGGAGAAATGTTATATACCATCAGATCATCTAATACCGCAGACATGTGGAGATTGATAAACCAATTACAGGTAGATCAAAATTCCTTGACGTCAACACCAATTCTTTCGGGAGCCTGGATCTCTCATTTCAAGACAATCTTCTATCAAGAACAGGATGACATACCAATGTCACAAAAAATGAGAAATGGCACAATAGATACTTCAGCAGACACCATTGAGAATGTCATCAAGAAACTGTCCAAATCAAATGCATATGGCCCAGATGGGACAAGCAATGCTGTTTTCAAAGAAAATCCACAGGAATGGGCGAAACTATCAATTCTATTCAATTACATCACATCGACCCAAAAGATACCAACTTCATGGAAAGAATCGATAATTATACCCATTCGCAAAAAGGGCAATCGTCAAATTCCAGCTAACTATCGCCCTATAGCATTGTTAGATTCCATGGGTAAAGTATTTGGCAACTTGTTTCTTCAAGCATTACGAAATTGGGCACCATCATCCGGCCATTTTGACCCATGGCAATCAGGCTTTGTTCAAGGTATTGGGACAGCGCTCAATATATTCATCTTAAACCTGTTGAAAAGCCGCACGGAGATCAGTAAAGGTTCAAAAATATACACAGCTTTTATTGATTTAACTCAGGTGTTTGACAGCATCTCGCACCTTAAGTTATGGACTAAACTAGAACAATGGGCCTGCCCTGCTTCCTTCACAGATCCCATTAAAGAATGTCACCATCATACCACCGTAAGAGTCCGGCTGAATAAAACAGGCTTACTAACTGAGCCAATTCCAACCAATAAAGGCGTTAAACAAGGCTGCCCGATGGCTTCTGAAATATTTAAACATCTTCATCTCCGACATTGATTCTGCAGCTAATAACATAAGATGCTTTCCACCATCTATAGCAAACATCCAAGTTAGCCGCTTAGTCTATGCAGATGATGTGGTTCTTATAGACCAGACTCCAATTGGTCTTCAAAGACAACTAAATGCTTTACAAACGTACGTCGAAACCAATGGACTCAATCAATCCGCACAAATCTGCAATCTTACCCTTTGGGGTTCAAAAGAGCCAGCTGCAACAAAAACGATGCGTTGGTCGCTACTTGGAACAGAAATCCCTGTAGTACAATCCTTTCTATATTTAGGAGTTTGTATCAACACAAGTAAGATCGACGCTCGACGACTGGAAACATTAAGAAAGAAAGTGATGAACCTCACAGGTCTAGGAAAAATCATTTTGAAGCGCTATTGTGGCTTTAGTCCAATTCCATTGATTAAATTTTATAAAGCCAAGGTGATTCCGATTCTCACCTATGGTGCTGAAACTTCTTTCAATTTCAAAGTTAAAAACTAGGCAATTCTCGAAGGTCATTTTTGGAAAAACACCCTTTGCCTTCCGAAAGGCACGCCAATACAGGCAATCCGTAGAGAACTGGGTTTAACCTCTTTGCTAGCCATCGTAGAGTGGAAAACATTGTCCTTTTACAGAAAATGCATTGAGGAAAACCCCAAAGCGGGTTTTTAAATGTCTAAAAAAAGCCCTTTTGGAAGACCATGACCCACTTCTGACTGCATGGAAAGCTGCATGTCAGACTCTTAACATCACAGAAGAGCAAGTGGAAATTCTCATCAGTAACCCGGACAGAGTAAAAAAAAAAAAAAAGCTATATTCCTGTGACTGGTTTAGGACTGAGAATGAATGGCTAACCTGCAAAACTTATGGGAAACCATGGGAAGACAGTAAAAAACCAAATTCCCAACCTAACTACCTGAAATTGTTTCCCCATTGGTATTTCAGAGATCAATTTCTCCGATTTCGACTTAACCTGATCAAAACAAGAGAAACTACATGGACACAAAATTAAGCTGCGCCCTTGAATTGTAGAGTATGTCAGGACCCAGAGTCAATAGAAAATCTGTATCACTTGATGATGGTCTGTCCAACTTTAACATTGCAAAGGAACACCCTCATGATCCCGATCATCACAAAGTATGGATACAAATCAAGGGAGCTATGGTGGACAATGTTACAATCTGGGGAAAGAACTTCAATATCCTTGACCGTAGTCAAACGCTCTATTCCATCCAGAAGCAGCTATCAACACTTGAAGACCTGTGACCTTGATTCTGAACGCTAATTGAAACTTATTTCAGTTTTTTTTTTTGGAGTATACTTGATAAAAGGTTGTCAATTGTATATCCAAATATCAAATAAATAAATATTTCCCAAAGGTTTCAATACCTTCTCTTGGTGAAACTACTGTTTCCAAGAGCAGTGAAGTGAAATTGACTTTACTTACATCTTGTAACTTTCTAGACCCAGCACACACTATCTTAGGGTGCTGGAGGGGTTACTTAGTATCCCCTTTGTCTAGTTTCTCGTGTGTTTATGTTACCCTTTCTACAATTAATGGCTGGTGGCAGTGGTTTACTTTTCCCTACTATTGTGTGTTTCTACCGTGGGCTGCAATTGCAGCTACAGTAGAGCACCCATGGAGGCCCATTTTGTCAAAATGGCCCTGGCCGTCTTTTTTTGCCATTTCTTGTTGGAAAAGATCCTTCTTGAGATTTACTCTACGCGCCAAACTAGGTTTGGTCCCTTTGTTCATTTTGTCTTTGGCGGTATTCACTGGTGAAGTCGTCTCTGGCACCAGCATGTCTGGTGGGGCAGGAAGCGAGGGAGGTACCCGAAACTCCCCGTGCTTAGTCTATCTTGGTTACAGGAATGCACCCAAGGGTCCTTGGAGGACTGCCGCCCTGCTGTGTGATTGACAGCTAGGCTACCAATGAATGGGAGAAACCTGCATAAAAAGCAAGGTTTTTTGCTTGGAAGGCAGAGTCGACCAGTGGACAAAGGAATCCGAAGAAGAACTTGGAATAGACACCTGCGGAAACACCAGACAGTTGGTTTGCCCGGTGAAGCCCTGCTGCAGTGCTGAAGCTCCAAATTCGCTTCGACTAGAGAAGACCTGTAAGGGACGACTTCTTCCTTTGGGTTGGTGGGACCAATCGACCCCAGGATGAGCTCATCTGGAAATCCTCTCGGAGCTGGCTGCACTTCCACTGCTGCTGCAGGAACCGATTGCTAGGGAGAGGAACACCAGAATCAAGTGAGTGTCTTTAAGTCGGACCCGCGCTCTAGGAAGATCTTCCGGACTCCCATGAACCAGGACTGACCAAGCCCGAGCCACCTCAATAGAGTGCTGGACCCCAGATGCGAGGAAAGTCCAAAGTGGTATCCGAGAACTGCAGTGGTGCTATTTGCGAGAGTCGCAAGGAGCTGAAACACAGCAAAGTGTCGCTGATCTGAAGTTTGCCCATTGCTGCCGCTGACCTTCAATTCGTAGTGCAGGAGTACCCAAACGTCCTCCCTCTTGTCCCCACGATTGAGGCCCAGGAACAGGATCTGCAGACCTACACAGGAACACAAGCCAGCTGGAAACAATTTCTTCTAACCAAAGGTACTGTACAACTAAGGGCACTTACTTACCTCTTGTCGCGTAGCCTTGCTAGTTCTCAGTTGAGACTTGTCTTGGTTGCTCTTGCAGAGTTGCTTGCAGCTTTGCCCCTCCCAGCTTGTAGCCCTACAGTGATTTCATTTTTATACAAAAACTTCTATAACATTATGCAAGCAGCTCACCTAGACTTTTGCTCAACGAATATTGGCTGTCCTGGCTCCCTGAAAGACTCTTCTTACCTCTGATTTTGTGCTTTACCTTTTCCCCACGAAAGGGTTAATTTACTTTGCATTGGAGGGTTCAAAACGTGCTTAAGAATATTTGTTAACCATTGTTTTATTCCCTCAACTTATTTTGACACTAACCTCAGTATTGCTCTAAATGTACCAGTGATATTAATGTCCACAGTGTCCCAATTATATCTTCAAAAGAGTTGGACTTTTGATGACGCATGTGCAGTACCCAGACAGAGGTTACACAGCATCTACAGTTCCTAGCAGACAATATACAGCAACAAATACATTCTGCGAGACGGCAGCAACGCTTGTCATCAAAACTCCAACTCTTTTGATTAATCCTTGACGAGGAATAGAAAATAAATTAAGGTGAACGCAAGGCACCTTACGCAAGAAATATTAACCCGAGACACTGAAAATATAAGAACAGATTTACTACTTTGTCAAGAAAAGGTTCCGATGAGCATGACTCCACCAAGAGCCCCCTGTTCCTTTTACCAGTCCTGAGGAAAGGAAGACAACTACTACAACAAAAGTAGAGATTTTGCTCATGCTGGAAACACGAAATGTGTTGACTTGATATGTGTATTGTAATGGGAGCTACACTGTAAGTCACTTAAACTACTAACCCTCTCACTGTGTATGTAGCACCCCACATGAACTTTATAGGATTGTATAATATGATGAGTCAGTGTGGGTACCAAGAGAACTGATTTATAACTTGGAGTTACAGAAAAAAACTCAATAGCCTCAAGTAGGCTCATTTTAAATGTGTGATAAATAAAATTTCGATTGTTGTAAAACAAAAGAGTGGTGATCTTTTGAATGTTAAATACAGATTAATTAGGCAATCTTTTTAATGTGGTGTACAACATACCTGTAAGTGTTGAAAGCGAGGGGTAGCCCGTTTCCTTTCTATATCTACTTTATATAAACCCTCATGACACAGGCTCCCCGTAAACAAAAAAAAGAGGGTCCCTCCACCCCATATTATAGTCTCAGGAAGAATCTATGTGCCATGATAAATGGGTATTTACTGATTTAGCGAAACTAAGTGTGTGTATTTTGTAGTATATTTTTGTGTTACTTATTGTTGTATAGTACCTCTGAGTGGACGGCTGATAGAATGTTGGTGCGTCAGTGTTGATGTGTATGTAAGTTCTTGTTAAAGGTTCCAAGGTAGTCAGTTGGGGACCTCTAGCCTGGGTGGTGGGACCCAGTGTTTTATACTCTACAGTTCATCTTAAGTAAACTGTAATGAAGTCGTATTAAAGAACCTAGAAGGCCTGCGGATGTACTTCATTTCACTTATATATTGCTCCCTTCTAAAGAAGGCTTATTCAAATGACTTAAATAAATTAATAATTGTTTAATCAAGAAACCTTGAGTGAAAGTGTTTATTTGAATAGAAAAAAGGGGGTTCCTGGATACCTTGCAATTCTCTTTTTCATAAAAATTAGATTCTCTGCGCTCTTTGCGGTTTTAACAAGTGCAGGTTTATTAATCCGTTAAGTGTGGACACATAGTCCTAGTAGTGGTCAGCCGACACGTGCTTCGACCTCGTGGGTCTTTATCAAGGTTAATGGCATTGGTTGGTCTGGTCCCAGGTGTATGCATACACCGAGGAAGCAACCGCTCCAGCACTCCCTTAGACAAGGCCCACAAGGACCAATGCTGTGTACACACAGGACCCGCACAGACCACATTCAGAACCCCACCCGGGGCCAGACCCAACCAATACCATTAGCCTTGATAAAGACCAAGGTCGAAACACGTGTCGGCTGACCACTACTAGGACTATGAGTTCACACTTAACGGATTAATAAACCTGCACTTGCTAAAACCGCAAATAGCGGGGAGAAACTAATTTTTCAGAAAAACAGAATTACAAGGTAGCCAGGAACCCCCTTTTTTCTAAACACACAAGGAGGTGTGGGCTTCACCTCAACAAAAACCTGTGACCTTGCACCAATATCTATAGCAGCACTAAATAGTTGGAGCCTAGTGCAGGAGTGTTCTAACTCTAGGGCCCAGTCTCTTTCTTGTTTATTTGAATACTTGTCACTGTGAATCTGTGTGATAACCCTACAGCTCACACTGAACCCTCTTGAAATAAGCCTGGCTGCTCAGACACTTTACCAACTTGTGTAGTACATGCTTATACCAAGAGCTTGAGGCTGGTGCAGTCTCCCACAGGGTACTGCAAACAATCTTGCCTAACAGTGTAATATTATAGAAGTAATTGAGTGATGCAGTCATCTGCACATCACCATTGCACGTTACATTTGTTGGTTACTCCTTTTAAAAACACAACATTTGCTGATGTAACTGAGCGCAAGATCAGACAGCATGGAAACAAAGTAGGTGGTTAGTGGTTGAGCAGGTCCAGTGGGAAAGGTGGCAAGGGGTGTGTGAATACAAAATGGAGATAGGACAGGAAAGGAGACTGATCCAAGGTGGTCTTCCCTCAAAACCAGCCTGTTCATATTTTGTCTACTGCATTATCTTTTTCTTTCTGTGTTCCTTTGCAAGCGGTGACCTTTGAAAATTCGGCATCCGTGTTCTGCTAAAATAAATTACTATTTCCCCACTTGTTCTGCTGAAAACGCACCTGGGCAGGTATTCTTGTTGCAGGCAACAGAACAGGCTTCCAGCACCTTCTCTGCTCTCCCGCCATCAGTTCCTTTGTTGCGCAGGTCAACGAGGATCAAATGGTTGTCTGAACCACCTGTAAAGAACAAACATGTAAAGTACCATCAGGCACAGGAAGAAGCAAAAGGGTACTTACCAAGGATGGAGTGGAAAACGAAACATGCTAGGCAGTAATATTTGTGCAAAGGATAAAACTCAAGTGCATCATGCTGCAGTGTCTCAAAGCGTTTGAAATACATTTTGGTACTATAGAAAAAATAAAGTAATCATTCCCTTCTCTAGAAACCAGTTTTCAAAAGGCATTGTATGTCATTTACAATGTATGCATTTTCCCTTGGGAAGCAGATGGTTACATGTATTCACTTCCTTGTTTATCTGTGACAGTGTCCTCTAATTGGTCAGTCTGTCGGCAATCTGTTCATCCATTCCCACAGAGTTCTACTTTACTGTGTCCATTCCTCACAGCAGTAAGCATAGCTGTCTTGGCATTATGATGTAAGATGGCTGACAGCTGTGTAGGCAAATGCTGTAGACAAACTAGATTTGGAATGTGGAATTGGTGACGAGAGGCCTGAATTGTGGGGTTTCGGAAGGGTTAGAGTATGACGAGGGAGGGCCGAGAGTTTGTCCGTGGTATGGGAGTACATAGAATGTGGGAGTTATTATTCTAAACGTCTGGCGTTAACTCTTAGTTGGAGAGGGGGGCCTCTTAAAACCTACAACTGCAGACCATTTTTTGGGTACCTAAAGTGCTATTCGGTTACCAGTTAGCCATGCAAAAGAGACTACCTCAAGGAGTAGCCTAGATACAGCCCCTGGTGAACTTTAGGGAATTGTTGTCAGTGAAACTACTGACTACAACAGTTGACTTAAGTTAATTTTCCTAGAAGCCAGATTGGATTTCTTGAGTATCATGGACATTGGGCCTCGGCAAGCTAAAGCTGGGTTTATTATGGGCATGTACGGAACTAACTGGAACACTGCTATGTTGAGTACCTAATCAGTGCTCCCAAGAAGCAGTGAAAAGGGGCTTAAATTGGAGTGCCCTACTGCTGCTCCAGAACACGATAAGACGTTGCCCCGTACCAAAGGATGAGTTCTCCTGGGACCCTGTTACAGCGGTAGGTGCCAGTTCAGTTAGATGGCTTGACGCGTCACTGGAGTGTTTGGCCGGAAGCTCCATTTAGAGTTTCAACATCGATACATGTATCGGATTACAAGTTGCACAAGTGAAGGGATGGATACTGGAGAAAATCCAACCCCTCTTGTCACAACCAACTAATGAATAGGGCAACAATAACTATGTAGATAGTTTTGGGAAAAATACCTATTCACAATAATTTGGTGCATGCTTTGAGCTCAGTTAAGAATGGTTGTGTCAACCAGTGTTTAGGACTTTCCAGAATAGGGGGCCAGCCATATCATTTTTAGTTTGTCAATTTTATCTATACTTCACCCTTTCCTTTGTTTACCAGAAGCATGTGCCACTTGCATCTCCCAGTCTTGGATTAGAACACCTGAGTTGGCTTGGCAGCCCCAGAATCATTCAGGAATTTACCCACGATACCATAAACAGACAGAAGGTAATTTAAGCCTACATACCAACCAGGATTGCCCGAGCAGGATCTTCATAATCTCAAACCTCCAACACTACTCAATATCCATCTTCCAATACTCCAAATGTGTGCTGAGGTAATGTACGCACTGGTATTCCAAGGCAAACTCTTCTGTGTTACCTCTATTCAACTAAGTTCCTTTATAATGGACTAACACGCATCCATACGAATACAAGCATTGGGCCCGGTCTAGCTCCCTCCCCGTCTGCAAATATATTTCCCCGCCCTTGTTCATGCTATTTGTTAGTGAGATTTTTACACAATCCTCTGGTGAGGGTAGTGCAATCATCTAACCTAATGGTGGAGCAGTGTGCGAACCAAAAAGGAAAGAACAGACTCTCCAATGGGAGCTGTAGCAGAGCAGTCAGGCTTAACTTTATGAGGGAGGCTGGCAGGGAGGTACAATTAGTCCCAACAGACACCACACAATAGCACCCCACACTGGTATGGTATGTTATGTTACTTGGGCATTTATATAGCGCTCCATTTATCATTGGTATGACCTCAAAACGCTGGTAGGTTGAACGCCCTCGGAACCGTAGTTCTGGTCAGTAGAGAGGTAGAGTTGTAGGGTGTGTGGGTGCACCCGATATGTGAGCAGCTGTTGTAATTGCCGGGTGGTAGCTGCATCCTAGCGTTCGGTGTGGTGCAGGAGAAATCATTTGTATGTGTGCAGTCTGGTGGGTGGACACCTAGACTGGACTCTGGCTGCGTTAGTCCTGAAGCACACATATGTGAGCAACTAAGCCGGAATGTGCTCGGCTGGCTGAGATTTATTAGGGTGATGAGGTGTTTATGGGGTCATATTCGTACGTGAACACCTAGGCTGAATTAATGAGGGGTATAGCTCTGTTCTAGTTGAATCATGGTGTGAAGTAAAGAGTAAGCGTAGTGATGGGATATGATGGTTATCTTTAAAGCGCCTGAAACCAGGCACGTGTACAGGGTGGCAGGGGGCATAGCGACAAGGACATAGACAGGGGCTGGGATTATAGCGACAGGAGTTATGGGGGGGGATAAGGATATGTAGCAACAGCATGGGAAACCGGAAGCCAGGGTACACAGCCACTCCATCCATTCCAGCCACTCCATTATCCACTTCATGCACTCTATTATCCACTTCATCCCCTTCCGTTCCATCCATTTCATCTCTTCCAACCATTCCATGCACCCCATTTACTCCATCCGTTGCAACCGTTCTAAGCACCCCATTCACTCTCATTCATTCCATCCACTCCATCTACTACATCCACCTCATTTATTCCATCCATTCCACCCACCCACCCCATCCATTCCATTCCCTCCACTCCACTCATTCCATCTGCTTTGCCCACTCCATCCACTGTCAATTCTCTGTACATATCTTCCAAGCATTCTGCATGCATGCATGCATGCATGCACGCACGCCATCCATTCCATCCACTTGCCCCATATGAGTCGATCCATTCCATCCAGCATCCATTCCATCGATTCCGTCCATCCACTCCATCCACCCATCAACCCATCAACTCCATCCATCAGTTCTATTGACGTCATCTATTCTCTATAATTCATGCATCTAAAATATACACTTTATAATAAAGTCACACACAAAATATTTATGATAGGAGAAAGTACGTACTCCGTTTACACAAAACACATTGCAGAGCATAGTGTAGGTAAAAAACAGTAAATGGCCATTTAAGGCCCAACTCAATCAGTAACCTAAAATGTAGCCACCATAACTGGTGGCAGGCCCCCTACATACAAGCTTTCAGATGTAAGTTAGGAGAAAGACCCTTAGACAATATTACACACAGTAATGATGATATAGGATTCAGAATCCCAAGGTACCAAACAGAACTTTGTGCAGGCTTCCGATTACCTTCTGCATGAAGTATTATACTTAACACATAGGACTATAACACAGTATGGTGGTTGAGCAGAACGGAAAACAATGTCTAACACAGCCAGGCGGGCTACAAAAGTCCAGGAGATCTTTTAGATACAGTCCCTAGGTCCAGAAGGACATTACACATCAAGGGAAGGAAACCGTATCAACACACAAGGATACAATGTATTATCTTGGGAGGTGGGAGTGAGGGGGAGGGGGAGGTGGGAGCGTGGCCAAGATGGCAGCCTGAACAGACGTGGCTGGCGAGGGCTCCTGCCCAATAAACAAAATGTTATAAAAGCTCATGAATGCCCTTGCAGATGGACGGCGAGTGAGTACCCTTAATGAAGTGAGCAACTGGTAGCAGAGCAGCAGTGGTGAACTGTCCAGGGTGGTAATCCTGTCGAGCGATGGAGCAAGGAAGGGAGCTGTGGTTATAGCAGCAGACAGTGTACCTCCTGGGCCCTGAGAGCCTGGCCAGCACAGTGCACAGCAGACCAACATACGGTGGGTGAAGGAGCGGCGGGAAGAGCAGAATGCACAGGAAAGCCGTCCTGCTTATGCCTGTTCGGTCTTCAGGCGGGCGAGCGCTGTGAGCGCTGCAGCAGTGGGTCGTGCAGGCAGGTGAGGAGCACACTGACCACTGTGCCGACTAGCATAGGGCCCTGGAGCAGGCTGGAGCTGTGCAGAGCAGCAGAGGGCCGGGCAGGGGAGCAATAGGCATTAGAGCGTGTGAAATCCGCAACAGAACTGCGGATTAAAAGAGGAAGGTGGGTGCCAGGAGCAAGCATGCCAGAGAAAGCGGAGCAGTCCAGAGTGGAGGACTAAGTGCAGCTCCTCTGCCCAGACCAGGAAAGCACGTAGGACACTAGGTGGTATGCGGGTGCAAGAGCACTGGGAAGCGCTGGAAGCAGCAAGGAGCACCAGGGGAGCTGCAAGCAAAATTAGCATACAGTGTGGAATACCTTCCCTGCAGAGGAGCAATAACCAATCATTCTGAGGGGTACAAGGCAGTGACTGAACTAGCGAGGGGTGTTGGGCGCAGCCACCCAGCTCTCAACAGCAAACCTACCAAGCAAACTCTCCTACAGTGTAGGGTTTTAGGGGGGCGGGGGGGTAGCAGACTCACCTTCATGCATAGAGCGCAGCACTGGAGGCGAAAGCGAAGTAGGAGGTGTGGAAGGTGTGCAATAGCCCAACACCCCAAGTAGATGGAGAACACCAGGATCGGGAGGTGGTCAATGATGTGGTGAGTTAGAGAGGGACCACAACACAGTGGACCATTTGTGCAGGAGAACCTTAAACACAGGATCACTTGGACGAGTACAGGCAGAGCAAGACGGGCGGGATCAGGCTCGGTACTAAGGAACAGCCGGGCGGAAAGACCAAAGTCTAGTTAAGGTTCCTACACCCCAACCTGACAAGTGAATAGTATGTAAATGGGACAGAAGAAGGGGCAGGTAGCTAAGATCCGAGTTTGAGGTGAAGGGCGGCAATTGAGCATTACCAAGCAGCTAGCATTTCCATTCCTGAAGCAGGGCAAAGGGGGAACTGAATAAATGCTGCTCATGAAGGAGGACCTGGATGCTGCACTGTGCAGATTTAAAGTGATATTACACAAACAGTTAAGACTGAGGTGGCATACCTCAAAGAAGATCTTTCGCAGGCAATCATGGCAAACAGGAAAACCATTGGGGACCTGGGAGAACAGGTGCTGGACATGGAGGGCCAAATAACAGTCGCAGCGGAGAAGCTTAAAGAACTGTCACAGCAGGCGCAGGCAGCGGAGGAGAGAATATCAGCACTGGAAGAGAAATACAAAGACATGCAGAACCGATCAAGGAGAGGGAACATTAGGATTAAAGATCTGCGGGAAAGGGCGAAGGGGAGGGACTTGGAGGAATGAGTCCTAGAAATGATTAAAGGCTTGATGGACGATGGCCAGGCGCTAAAATTGGACTTGGACAGGGCTCATCGAGTGGGCAGGAGGAACGACCCAGGGCACGCCCGAGGGACATTCTGGTGATGCTGCACAGCTTCAAGGTCAATAAATGATAATGGTGGCCGCTAGGAAGAGGGGTAAGGTGCACCTCAGGGGAATTAAGGTCCAGCTCTATGATGATCTGGCGCAAGTGACTTTGGTCAAGAGGAGTGTGTTTAGGGCAGTAACAGAGGAGCTAGTAAAAAAACTCAAAATACCAGTGGCTCTTCCCGATGAAACTGCGGGTCAAGATGGGAAGTGAGGAAAAGATTATACACAGTGTGGAGGAGGGCCTGAGAGTGCTGGGGATAGGGCGGCAGAAGTGGCCTTACTGCTCGGTTCAGTTCCCGGTGATGGAGCATAAAAGCTCCTACACCGGGAACTGGGGGGTGTGGTCCCATATTTACTAATTTCATGTGGCTGGTGAAGGAGCATAAAAGCATCACATGACGACTCAAAAAGGGTGGACCACAAAGAAGACATCACGATAATGCCTCCTGGTAGAAGGGGGTGGCGGGTCCCAGTTTCACTAATTTCACGTGGCTGCATGAAGGGCAGGATAGTTCACGGAGAAGGTTGGCCCGCGAGGTGTTAATATTAATTGCAAATTGAAAGTCTGTATAGTTTGTATTTATTGTTACCCAAATTGACACAAAGGCTATAAGGGGGGAGGGGGGGTTATCGGAGGGAATGGCAGGTTAATAGGGGAGGGACAGGAGACCCAGGTGGGGTCAGTTCAATGATGGTGGTCCTGTCGGGAACCTGGACGAGGGGTCCAGAATTACTACTAAGGGCCTCAGGTCTAATATCAGGCGGGATCAGCTTCTGGACAAATGGTTGGGAGACGGGTGGGAAGGGAGAGGTCAAGAGGGGAGGGGCAGAGAGAGTGGGAACTGATAGCTCGGGCATGGTGAAGTTGTGACTTAGATCATGGAATGTTAGGGGACTAAACAGCCTGAGTAAGAAGCTTAGCATATTAAGAGAACTTGCCAAGAGAGGAGACCACACAGTATGTTTGCAAGTAACTCATCTTAGAAGGGAGGATGCATTACTCACCGTAATAGCATTTCTGATGATTGTAAGGATTATCCCAGTCAGTTTCACGTACATGCTAAAACTAAGCAGGCAAGGGTGGCAATACTACTGCACAGGGGGATCACATTGGAAGAGATGCAGGTCAAGAGGGACCCCAGGGGAAGATTTGTTACGGTGAAGGGGAAACTGAAGGGACAGTTGTACACACTACTATGAGCATATGTGCCCAACCAAGGGCAGGAGCAGATATGTGGCTAAATGAGCCAGAGGCATTTGGAGAGGGAGAATGGATGGTTGCGGGTGATTTCCAATCTGGCCTCGCAGTGGGACAGGTCAGGGGGAGCGTGGGGACACGCAATGGCAACACCGTTGAAAAAGCTACGGTAGAGACTAGACGGGAGGGACATTATGGCTGTGTAGAGGATAGACCACCCACAGGAAAGAGTACTCCTTTTACTCTGCAGTACACTAAAGTTATTCGAGGACAGATTATATTTACGCGACACAGGGGATCTTGGTGGCATGTCGCGAAGCGACTATAGGACCATACCCCAGTGGCGCTGGAATGGGGGGTGGAGAGGGGTCCGGTGGGAGAGAGAACATTGCCTGGAGGATTATTTTCTTAGAGATAGGGGGACCCAAGACCTGATGGCGGGGGAGAGGACACATATGGCAGCAAACAGGGATCCAGGGTGACAGAAGGGGAATGGTGGGACAGGGGGTTCAAAATTCACATCAAGAACTTTATAATTCAGATATTGAAAGACCTGTGGGAGGCAAGGAGAAGGAAGGCCAGGGAACGCAAAAAAGATATGGAGAGTGGAGTCAATGCATAAGAAATCGCAATCAATGCAACTACCTGGACAGCTAGCACACATGAAAGGGCAACTGAAACAGCTGCCCAATAGATTGGTGGAAAGTAGCATACTTCAGAACCAACAATCCTTCTACAAGCATGGTAACAAGGTGTACACAATCCTAGCGAGGCAGTTGAAAGCAAGGGGGCAGAGACATTATATAGCAGGCTTGTGGGACCAGAGGGAATGGCTGGTGACAACGGAGGGGGGCAAAAGGTGCCCGATTGTTTTTCTTGCGGGTTATACAATGAGGAACTGTGCGATTGACAGGAGCAGGACGCTTACCTGAGGGCATGGGTGGGACCAAAGTTATCAGATGAACAGAGGGAATTTCTAGAAGCCCTGACCGAGGGAGGAGCTGCGGAAAGTCATAACCAGGTTGAAACTACATAAAAGACCCCCCCCCCGCCCCACCTCCTGGAGATCGGAAAACCGAGGCTGAGACCAGAGCTAGCAGTCTCAGTGGGTGCAGACTAGCGGTTCACTAGACACAAATACCCGAAAAACTGTGTGGAAAAGCAGCAGGAATGACCATGCAACTGGGCCTTAGAAGCCAGTCAAATATGCTGCGGGACTGCTAGTTTATCGGGGTGCCCCAATTTGACTCCATTTCAGAGGCAGGGCCCCAAGAAGAAAGGATTAACAGGAACCTCTCGGAAGAGGACGTGGCAGCAGAAATTGAGCAGAGTCTAAGAGAAGCCAATAACCAGGAAAAAAGAGCTACAAATCAAAGGCCGACAGGCTGTAATCCACGGAGGATACCTACGGGAGTTGTACAGGACTTGCTGTCCTCCACCCTGTTACAGCCTGGGAAAAAGAAAAAAAAAAAAAAAAAAAAAAAACAGACTTTTACCCCAATTGGTGGCCCATTACGGAACATAGACCTGCGTTTAGGGAGCGAGAAACACCTCTTACAGACCATTTCCATATACATGACATCAATATGAAAGCATTCCTTGACAACGGAATCAGTGAAAATAAAGACGTGATAAGTATTAATGGAAGTGGTGACAGTCTGATGCACCAAACGTGTGATGCATCTGTGAGGGGCTCACTGTTACGCTCACCTGGTATCCACAGGGACGCCACCCAGCTGGGGTACTCGCTGGTATGCTTCTCAGCTTTGCCCCGATTTGGTCTGCGGGGAAGGTTCTGCCTGAAAATACAGGAGGACTGTGTTCAAGACTGACCGACTGGGGTAAGTATCCTCCCTCCACCCCCGTACGCTTTCAGTCCCTCTGGCGCCCTCTCCTCACCTTGTGGTAGAATTAGGCGTGCTCTCCATCCTGCCTTCTTTGCAGGGGGTGTTGTCTTTCATGGGCGAGTGCGGTCCAGTTACTTCACGGACACTGGCCCGTTTGATATTGTTCCGGTAGGTCTTATTGCTGTTCTTTAGTTTTGTTGCTATCCTGCATGACTGTTTAAAAGGTCTCTTTTTTCGACCTTTAGGTATGCGGAGCTTCAGAGCGTAGAACTGGCTTGGTTGAGCCGCGCTGGTAAATGATCATTAAGAGCGCTATGATGTGGTAAGTAAGCGCTATGCGCAGCGATGCAAAGTCTTGCCTTTGCTAACCTGTGTTTTCCTTCCTTGTAGGTCGCGGTGTTCTTCAGCGTGAGTGGAATGTCCGGAGTGGTGCCAGTCGAGAGGCGACCAGCCAGGTAAGCCTTTTGAGCAGTTCGCAATTTGTAAATGTCTCTACAGCTTTCTTTAATGTTGCCTCTATATTCCTCTTTCAGGTTGTTCTGTCCGGGAGGCGTGCAGATTCGAGGAATCTGTTCTCAGTAGCTGCAAGTGTTTAAAGATGAAGACTGCAGTTAAGATACTGCTGCTAATGATGTTCCTTTTGTCTCCTTGCAGGTTCTGCTTCTCCGAGGTTCGAGGGAATAGCTGGACACGGTGAGCGTCACGTTGCAAGCTGCAAAGAAACACGAAGCATGTTCTGCAGTCAGGGTGTGGTTTATATAGCCCAGGTAAAGTAGTACCAGGGAAAGTAGTTCCAGGCCTGCCACACCCAAAACACTAGACCGCATAGCTTGGTTCCTAGGAACCAAGCTCTGTGGATGCCTCCATGTTGGCTGACAATACAATAAAGTAGTTCCCAAGCACATTGTTGTTCATGGTGTATGAGCCTGGCGCCATAGGTGCCAGGCCTGGCCCCATGAGGGCTTTTGAAGAGGATGCCAGGCTCTAGAGACCCGAGTCCTGACTCCACCTGGCCAATGGGTTTGCAAGAGGGGGTTTTGGGCGAGGGTCGTGACACTCACCAACTAAGCTGACTGATTACATGGAAAGAGTTGGAAAGGTGGGAGGAAGCAGGCTTGCAAGAGTCGTTGCACCATATGCTGCACGAAGCAGACGAGCACATTAAGTTAACATCCCAATCAATATCTGCATTGAGTTCAGTCCAAAGCTTGTTTGTCGAGCTCTAAGACAATATATAAATGGAAGTTAGATTGCATATTTTAACCTTGAGCGAAATTAAGTTGAATCTGGTTGTACTAACTGATATGGTGCAGGCGAGAGACCAATAGGAGAGAGTCGACAAATGCAAACAAGGTGGAATCAGGGTCGGGAGGAGCAGCTCCTCCGAGCAGGATCGAGTCAAAAGGACAAAATTCACATGAAGAACCAGGAAGCCAGTTGTGGGCAGGGGCTGTCATACCAGCAGACCCAGGCAGTGCGGAAACGTGGGCAGTCCCAGACAGTGAAGTCCATCTGGAGACTAGTGAAGCAAACGCCAGACCGGGAAATGAACCGAGCAGTAAGGTGAACAAAGCTGGGGACGAAGAACGAAAAGGAAACCTAGAAAAATAACCCCCTTTGCCTATGGCTAAGGAAAAAGGAATTGGCCAAGGCAGTGAAGGGCAAGAAAGGTTCCACTATTTCCTCCCATAAAATTCTTGAGGAACCTCACGATAATGTTTAAGATTATTGAATTTATACAGCGCTTTAAGCCAAAGCGCTTTACAATATAACAGGTACAAAAGGGAGAGAAGCATATTTACAAACATGAACAGGTAATTAAAACAGTAAGTAGAACTATTTACAAGGGGGGGTAGGTGAAGGGAGTTACGGTGTAGGATTTGAGGTAGGGGGAGCGGAAGGGAAGGTAAGGGGGAGTGTTCTGGTGTCCTCATTGCCCTTAAGTAGTATTTGTTACCAATTTCAGGTCAGAGGGGAAGGAGAGAGGCTGGGGGGAAAGGAGGGGGCAAGGGTAGGAGGGGAAGGGAAGTCGGGGGGGGGGGGGTGAAGAAGATGGGCTTTCAGGGAGTGGCGGAAGGATGAGTAGGTAGGGGTGGAGCAGATGGGGAGCAGGAGGGAGTTCCAGTGTAGGTGGGCCAAGAGTTGGCAGGACCGGAAGCATGAGGCGGCACATGGGGCTGGGGGTACAGTGAGGAGGTAGAGGTTTGCTGAGCGGGAGGGGGAGTAAAATAAGCGGAGGGAGGAAAGGTAGGGGGGGCGACGGGTCAAGGAAAGATTTGTAGACAAGACAGATGAATTGAAATTTCAGTTGTGAGAGGAAGGGAAGCCAGTCAAGTTGAGAGAGAGAGGAAGAAATACAGTATCGAGGGGAGGAGAGTACAGATAGAGGAGTGGTAGATGGATTTTAGGGGAGTTAGGTGAGAGACAGGGAGTCCAAAGAGGAGACAGGAGCAGTAGAAGAGGCGGGAGAAAATAAGGGAGGAGACTAGGAGTTTGGAAGCATGGAATGTGAGAGAGGAGCGGATCTTGCAGATGTTATAGAGGTGGTGGCGACAGGCTCGAGAGGTTAGCGAGATGTGGTTGGAATGATAGTGGAAGCCTTCAATCATCCCCAACAGAGTAAAAAGAAGAAAGCAACTAAACCATTGAGGATGAGTGTGCAGGACAACGATGAAGAAAGGGGAAGTAATGTCAAGAGGGGTTGGGGCGGGGGGGGAGGCACTGAGGAGTGTGTCAGGACATCAAACTCTGAAGGGGGCGGGTCCCTGGGGCTTAAATGGCTAAATGTACGTCAGACTCTGCTGTACAAACTGTGGACAAGTGGGTACCTGCCAAAGAGCCAATTGCTTGTGAAACGAGAGGTTGGCATAAGGCCACTTCTAGTGGTGTGTTCTGTAATGGAGAAGGGATTAGGTTGGCGGTTGTAGTAGAGCGCGTGGGGAAAGAGTGGTCAAGTGAAAGCCCATTGACGGACGAACCAAAGGTCTGTTTGAAAAACTTTACCAACCCCTCCCTAGAAAAAGCCCCAGTTAGAGGGCATCAAGAGAGTGTAGTAGCTCACAGGGGACATCATAGGGGCAGAAACAGGGAGTAGGGTGGGACATATCCGGGACTCCCATTAAGAGCGACTACCTTAGGGGGTGGGGGGGGGGTTGCCCTTCACCATCTTAAAGGAATGGTTCGGTCAAAAAAAGTTATTGCCCCTACGGGTCGGCTATGTGTTTTCGTCCATTAAACGCACGCGAAAACAGGCTGCCATTTTGTGATAATCCTATCATTTCCCCCATCACCCTGGCTGACCTGCTTTTGCAGCACTAAATCAGATCCCCTGCCCCTGAGCCTGTCATCAGCAGACGCGTACCGCCCATTTCACAACGCCAAAGCACGTCTCGTGTCAACATTCGCTGCGCTTCAGCTAATGACGTGTCGCCATGGAAATGTCAGGACGCCTCTTTCCTCAATAAGTAGAAACGGACCGTTTCACAACACACAGCAGCAGATTTTCGATTCCATTCCTCTCTCTGTGTTACTTTGAGTATTCTGTGACTCGTTTCTGTGCTCTGGTCAGCTACCTTCGTTGCTTGTAGCCCGTGTGAACAGATACCAGTACCACCGCTAGCAATTATTTTAGTTTGTGTAACACACAATGGATACAATAATGCCCTACATGTACGAGCTCGAGTATACCGAGGAGGAACTAATGGAAAGGGAAACGCGCGAAAACGATGGGTCTTCGGATGGCAGTTGGGAGGACGATTCAACAGCTGAAGAGCCTGGACCTAGTCGCATGGACGGTGTTTCCACCTGGTGCACATGCAATCGGTGCGAGCCAATGCCAACCGAGGACGAGAACTGCTGCTGCTGTGAAAACTCGGGATGCATGGGCTACATTTCGGAAGGCGAGCCACGACCGCAATGCATCACCGAGCTGCCAGACTTCAGGGTAGCCTGCCTCACACGGTCCGTGTTGAGGATAATGATGGTGCTTATGCACGAACTTCGAGCAACTCTTCGTCCTCGTAATCCGAGTAACGAGTAAGTATACTCTGCTTGTCATGCCACTCCTATTTCATGGTCTTGTACTATATCCAAAATTACATATACATATCATTGTAACGCACGAAAGTCATTCAATAGTGTGCAGTGTCTAGATAGCATTTGTCCGAGCAGAATGCCATTAGTTACAAGAATTGTCATTGACAACAAACGTTTATTAAACTTATCTTGGTCATTTAAAAACAGTTTGTTTCATTCCTTTTCACAGGTGGTACAGGCTGGTGGCCTATCGTTCCTTTACATGGTGGCTTCACGGGAGGCTTGGGCACCGGGTTCGAAGAGCGATACCCGCCTGTGCCGTTCGTGCCATAAGAGAAACGTTCCAGAGTGACAGCGGTCAGTACAGGGGATTTTCTCTCGCTGTGCTGCAACCTGAACTGTACAATGTGTAAAGTTTAGTATTTTTGTGTCATCAAAATAAGCTACAAAATAATTTTAACAACGGTTGTTTCGATTTTTTAAATCAATCAAGTGTGTCTCCATTCAAGGATGGACATCAGACACCTGTGCTCGGAATGGGTGAAGTTCAGGTCGCTGTGAAGCGGGGTGGTCACTATCTAAGCTAACATAATATATTTTCAATAATGCATGCACTAAATAACACTTGTT
Organism: Ambystoma mexicanum; assembly: GCF_040938575.1. Classification (NCBI taxonomy): domain Eukaryota; kingdom Metazoa; phylum Chordata; class Amphibia; order Caudata; family Ambystomatidae; genus Ambystoma; species Ambystoma mexicanum. Next base: position 1,339,616,920 of record NC_090923.1, on the reverse strand, counting down.
CAAAGTCGGTTATGTCTCTATAAAAGTCACACATATATCAATACTATCAATTAACATTGGATTATACAGGCCTTAGGTCAAGGGTCTTGACCACTATAATACACTGTTTGAAGTGTGGGTCTGTGCTCACAAGAATCTCCGATATATGGCATTTGTTATTGATAGGCAACGATATACTGCAGTAGGGGTCTAATGTTAGTTGGGGATCTGCTAGGTGGGCATCATGGCGTGGTCAGTGGTCTGGCACATGAAGAGAATACCTTGCAGGGACACAGGGTCAGAATGGCAGTAACTTTCCACTGGCGAGGGTGCGTGGGCAAGGACACGTTTGTGGAGATGAACGAGCCATGTGCTTGGTTCAGGCCGGTTCACATGCAGGACCTTGATCTCAGAGTGATGCGTTACATTTATTAGCTGTTGCAAATACCTCTGGAGTTTTCCAGTCAGAGTGGGAACGAGGCTGTGGGCCATTTTCTCTGCGCGCTGTACTATCGCAGTGAGGCCTGGTCACCAAAATGTAGTGGAAAGGGGGTACAAAAATGGATGCCCCTTGTCCTGCTCAGTGTTCCCATCTACGCGAATGTCATGCAGAGTTAACATCAAATAAGGGCAAGGGACGGGCGCAAACGGCCAAGGTGCCAAACAGCATGTACACTTCAAAAGGTATCCCACGCCCAGGGGCCATCGCTCACATGGCCTTCTCAGACCCAGTGTCTCCAGGCAGGCCTCCCCTGAGGCAGGCCGCCCCCCTGCAATCCACATGAGTGTGTCTCCTTTCAGCAGTCTTCCTGTGCCTTATCTGCACGCCCCAGGCCCATCCATCCCACCCCCTCTATCAAAGGCGGTTCGCACCCGGGGATAACCGCTGGCATGGGAGGCTGTCACGGGCGCAAACGGCCAAGGTGCCAAACAGCATGTACACTTCAAAAGGTATCCCACGCCCAGGGCCCATTGCTCACATGGCCTCCTCAGACCCCTTGTCTCCAGGCAGGCCTCCCCCGAGGCAGGCCGCCCCCCCCTGAAATAAACATAATACCACGACATACACACGTCATTCATTCACAAACACACCCCTGTTTCTAATACTTTATAAACCACTTGATATGTCTCATGAGAACATCTTTGTGCTTTGCAAGTCAACTCCTGAACCTTCTACCTGAGAAGCACTGAGATCTATGCTAATCTGCTCGTCGCTGTGCTATCTGTAACCGCTTCAAGCAAACTCGTCAGTGTGCTACCTGTGGCCATCTACCTGTTCTCCTGCAACATACTGCTCGGCCTGCTGAATCCAACTGTTTGTTGGTCAAGGTAAGGGCATGTATCCTAGTCATATTTCGGTCATTTTTACATTTCAATCTATTTGCTATTACAGTACCCAATAGAGCTATGGTCATTGGTCTCATTGCTATTGACTTGAGTTTCAATTGTTATCCTATCAATAGATCTATTTATTTTCATCTGTGTCAATTGTCATCGAATTGCATCCTTCGGGGGTCCAGTCTATAATGTAAGCATGGTTCCTTTTCGTGCAAGACAGAACATCCAAGGGACGAGTCACATGTTCAGAGTTTAGTCACATAATTTAAAAAATGCCTAATTTATGCAAATACTAAGCCGCACATGATGAACTGGTATAGTTCCGGCAACCAAAACAAACCTTGCATTGAGCATGGTATGGGTCATTTACTTTTTTATGACATTTTTATTCATCAAGGTTTTATAATAATCTTGATATTTACTTTTCAGAATTTTCAACAATGCCTGCCTGTTCGATTAGCGGTTGCCCTTCGAAGACCCATGCTAAATCTGAAGGCACTACAATGCATGTATTCCCGAAAACTGTTGATCGAATAAAAGAATGGGTCAGACATTGCGGATATCCACTGGATGAGCTGGAAAGTAGAGTCCAACAAGTCTTTGAGGACAAGAGGGGTGATCGATACCGCATCTGCAGCCGGCACTTTCCCTCGAACATGTACACCACATCTTGGGTAACAAAGAAGAATAAACGGCGATCGACACGAAAATTGCTTGCAAACGCTATTCCCACTCTATTCGTCCACAATCCACCACTGGTGAGTCAAGTGTCCGTTTTTAGCTTTAGGCCTTGCGATAGTGTGTAGGTAGCCGAATGGATTCATTGATATTTCAGGTGTTTCCAATTTGTAATACTTTCGACATTGATATGAGTATAGCTTTTTGAATAATGACATTTATCAATATATTATTTTTAGATTTCATTACCCACAAACAAAATCTATATATGGGCACAGGGAACTGTGCTATATTGCGCATTACTCAAATATTCTGTCTCCTTACATGGCAATTTTAAACATTGGCATTTCATTATCAAACAATAATTTACCTTTACAACTTCTTGACTATCCCTTGAATCTGAAGCAAGAACATTCTACTTCCGTCACGTGCTCGCAGTTATCAACCACTTCTAGCGCGTATCAGGTAATCATACTTGGCTATTCCGCTACAGACTTGTTTTATGCATGTCAAGTAATAGTTTGTATGTATCGTGTGATTATTTTACCAATTGTTTGGTTAGTGCTTTCCAATTGATATACATCTTAGTTGTCGTCCCCTGGTGTTTGTTTTCAGTTATAATTAGTGTTATCCATACTAATGCAAGTACTGTCTTTCAGGGAGATGCAGAAGCGTCCACCACATTGACATCAGCCCTAGAAGTTCTTCGGCAGCCCGAGGTATGGATACTGACAGCTCAACTGACCTCGATCATCAGGACTGGAACACTTGTCGTTTGATTGTTCTACACCAGGTTTCATTTGTGGTTAGCCGTTGATATGTACCTGTGCGGTCGACCCCAAGCGTGTGTTGTGTTTTCAATATTGTAATCCTTACTAATGCAAATACTATGTTTCAGGCAGTTATTGAATCGTCAACCCACGCACTTGATGCAGAGCCTGACATTCAAGTAATTCCGGTGGAAGCGGGACCATGCGGATACGAATCTGCGCAACAGCTTTCGGAAGTGCGCACCACATTACAACAGCCCTACATATTCTTCAGCAGCATGAGGCATGGATACTGACAGCTCCATCGAGCGTGATCATATAACGTGATTCCATTTGCTATACTTTCTTCCCTATTAATGCAAGTACTGTGTTTCAGGGAGATGATGGAGCTTCCACTACAATCACAAGATCCCATTTAGATGATGCAGATGTAAAGAAATCGGAGAAATAAGTCGATTAAATCTGATCATTTTTAAATATTCCTTGATTCTTTTAGACAATGCAACATTTGTGGTTATCTCTTTATATGTACCTGTGCCGTCTACTCCAAGTGTGTGTTACGTTTACCATATTGAAAACCATACTAACGCAAGTACTGTGTTTCAGGGAGTTGCTGATGCCTCCTCTTCAATACAATCATTCGTGGCAGTCCATGTAGAGCCAGAGGTATGGATACTGACGGCTCCATCGAACTAGGTCATCAGAGCTTGAATACTTGTTGTTTGATTGTTCCACACAATGTTTAAATCGTGTTTGGCTATTGAGATGTACATGTGTGTTCGTCCTCACGTGCGTTTTGTGCTAACAATATTTTGATACACAGTAATGAAAATACTATGTTTCAGGGAGTCGATGGAGCCTCATTCCGTGCTGTCTATGCGGATACAGAAAATATAGTCGTTGCAGCGCAAGAGGAAGGGGAGACATGCGGATACATATCGGGGCAACAGCGTGCAGATGTTGAAGGTCGAGTCAAAAAAGTTGCAAAGAAATAAAGAAAAGAAACAAAAATAAGGTTAGTTACAAACAGTTCATAACTTTAGAAATGTTTTTTGTGCTGGGGACTATTTTATGTTTTTTTCCAGTCAATTGTACTATACTTTATCTTGTGTTTAAAGTGAACATCCCTTTTCCAATCTGTCCTCTAGTTACCCGTGGGTCTACGAACTATACATATACAGACAGTGAAGCGAATGAGAGATGTTGCTTGCCAGACCATTTACACTGTGGAGGAACTATTAATTCAGACGCGGCATGTTGAGACTCGGGATGCTCATGTCCAATGGTCAGAACATGAAATTAATGTGTCTGGTGAATCCTGCAAAGTTGTATTGGACCATTGCTACAGTACGACCGCACCGCTGCAACAAAATGATACTGGATGTATTGAAGATAGCTCTGAAGTAGTTGCAGATCAATTCACACAATCTACACCCACCAAAAAATTGGCACCAAAAAAGCTGTCGACATTGTTGTGTTCTCCCATCAATGTTGAGGTAGCAGATGTTGAAATGACAGAATGAACCAGCAGCAGCATTCACCGACGCATCAGAACTTGATAGCAGCGATATTTCTTTCAAATGTGGTGATATGTCCTCAAAGTCACAGGCCGAAACAACTTTGACGCAGGATGACAGTCTAATGAAAGAGGACAAATACATAGTATTCGACAGTTGTTTGATGGATATTATAAGTATGCTGAAATGTGGCCATTCCGTCAGAGGGAAAGTATGTGGGAAGCCATTGATTCATGTACTCGTCAAAAACAAGGCAGTAACGTCACAATACATGCCGCCTGTAGATTACATCATACGTTCTCATGGTCTGCACAACCGATGCTGCGGAAACTGCCAGCAGGCAATCTACTGTATGCAGCTGCAGAACTTTTTAGTGGCTCCAGTTTTAGAAAGTTAAAGTCTTTCTTTCAGTTTGTGGGACTCCATTTCATTTAAAAAAAAAAAACGCAGTACTACAAATACCAACATGATTATCTGTTTCCGGCCATTAGTGATGCTTGGAAAATTGAACAATTGTCTCTAGCAAGTACATTCGAAGGCAAACGATTCAGGCTAGCTGGCGATGGACAGTGCGACAGCCCTGGATTTTCTGCCAAGTACTGCACCTACCACTTTCAGGACATGGATAGTAAGAAAATGGAGAGTTCGGTTGTCGTGCAGGTAACGCAATGTACATCCTCAGTGGCCATGGAGAAACTAGGATTTATAAAATCAGTGGAATATCTACAATCGAGGGGAATGTACATCGACCTCATAGCCAAGGACAGACACGTTTCAATTGCCAAGACAATGAGAGAGCAGTTCCCACATATTAAACATCAAATTTGACGTATGGCATCTTGCTAAATCAATCAATAAGAAAATATCAGCTGCAGGGGGAAAAAAAAAAGGTTGGGAAAGTATTTCCGAGTGGTCCCAGTCTATCAGCAACCATCTTTGGTGGAGCTCCAAAACTTGTGAAGGGTCAGTGGAAATACTACTTGAAAAAGGGCGGTCACTGATGCACCACTGTACCAAGGTGCACCGCTGGTCAGAAAACCTACATTTCCACCAATGCGAACATGGCCCTTTGTCCCCAGTGGAGGCACGGAAGAAGAAGTGGTTGGATCCATCTTCACCGACACACAAAGCCATTGAGAAGATTGTTTTCGATAAAACTCCATCAAGAGATTTGAGGGGACTGACAGAATTCTGTCACACAGGAGGTTTGGAGGTGTTCCACAATATGTGCCTAAAGTACAGGCCAAAGCGCTTGCATTTCAGCATACAGGGCAGGAGACCTAGGACTCTACTTGCCGTCTTGGCCCATAACGAGAATCTCGGCCGTGAACAATCTAGGACTAAGGGTAATGTAAGGATGCCTCGCTACACTAAGGCCTTTTCAAAAAGCAGTAAGCAATGGGTGATGAAACCAGTCTATGAGGAAATGGTGTTCGACTTTGTCAAAAGCCTTATTGTTGCTGTATTAGAGAAGCACAGATATGGAATTTTGAACGTTTCTGTGCAGAGCACTGATCCATTGCCACCCAACATTGCCACTGTGCCATGTCCACCCAAAGGAGAGCTGGTTGTGAAGTACAAATCCCGGTTTAAATAATTGTAATACGATTGTCTTTTTGTAAATACATTTTATTGTACAGTGTGTATACAAAGTACGCTAACCCTAACCCCTACCTCCACCATCCTGGGTGCCGAACTACCTGGGTGTCATCTTTGAATTCTCTCTATTCACCTCATATTGCTGACCTGGTCTATATGTGTATGTACATATTTTTGTTGATGCATCTAATTTCCGCAATCTCTTATAAATGCTGGGCACTGTTAACCGAGGGGAGGCTTGTGTATTGCAAATAATAAAACAAACAAACAATAAATCTCACTTTCAACTCAACTCCTTGGGTACTTTATACTTGCCCTGACCTTCCCCAAAAAATTAAAAGTCTCAATAGTTATGGTTCTTTGGGGCTTCAAAGCTCGCAGACAACAAGGACAAAATTGGGGGCCTTAGAACGCGCCAAGCGAGCCGTTGCAGATGGGAGAGAAGCCAGTTCGCATTTGCACATTGAGGCCCACTACATAGATGGATTCGAAGCTTCAAGTTCTCACAGATGGCTTTACTATGGGATGTTGCAAAGAAAGAATGTATGCTCATTTCTAGTGAAGGTCAGCGGCTTGGATTTTCAGCTGGCAGTATAAGGTTCTATTGTTTTTTGACCTTGAGAGACAGGGACCATGCAGAAAGAACTTCATTTGAAGGGGGACTTGGGGGGGTGCAATAACGTAAAAGACGATAAGGCAGAAAATTCTTAAACTAGACAGAGTTTCATGTTAGTTCAGTATACGAAAAATCGTTGTCAAGAGCACAGTGATATTTACGGACTGCATTACGCAGAGACACAATGGAAATTGCAAATATAATGTAACTAACTCTTTAGACGCTTTTATACCGGAATGAAGAATTAATGAATGGATGCATTAATGAATGAATGAATGAAGAGCTTTGAAAAGGTTTGTGGGATTGTCCTTGTAGCGGGCACATGGGCATGCAGGTCCACATTCCACACGCATGTAGACAAACAGTCGTTTCTCATTGTGTACTAACCTCAATTTATTTCGTTAGTTTTCGCATTGATTTTAGAGCCGAACATACTCCATTGCACTATCCTTGAAAGCAAATAGTTTCAGCTCGGCCTTAATAAATAAAAAGAATAATAAAGATCAGCTGGCGAGACTAATTATAAATGTTATGTTTTCAAAACAGGTATATACTGCCCTTTTGCCACTGCCACCAGTTTCAGACACCGGCAGACGTTTTTTTTTAACCGCCAGCTGCAGCTTAATGTAAACAACTGCACAATCCTGATGATCTTATGGGACGATCGCCAAGGGCCCATATGCCCTTACGCGGTACTAGCGGCTAGAAGCAACAGATCAACCTTTACGCTAGCCTAGCGCCTACTTGATGGAACAGCCTTGCGGTTCAACGTGCGACAAAAGTGCTTCTTTGAACGAAAACCAACACCCTGTGTACCATAAAGGAACAGCGCGTGACTCACGATAAAATTTTACGGATTTGCGGATAGAGATAAAAGAAAATAAATGACTTTCGGAGTTCATATGGCAATTGCTGAATATTCTCTAAACATTTAATGTCAAATAAATGTACTTTACCAAATTTACTGTGTTGCTGTTTGATTTTAAATTACAGTTTCATATTCCGAATTGTGGCGCGCTGTGTTGTGAGCTGATCTGTGTCGGTTTCCGGGTTCTGTGTGAAGTCACGTAGAAGACGACTGGGCGCGTTTGCCTACGCAGCACAGTAACGTCACGGAGAGAGGCGGGGAATATGAATGTTTTGATAATGTCAGGCTCAGGGGCGGGGGATATGATTTAGTGCCGCAAAAGCAGGTCAGCCAGGGCGATGGGGGAAATGATAGGATGATGACAAAATGGCAGCTCCCTGGTGCCTGTTTTCGCGTGCGTTTAATGGACGAAAACTCGGGTAAGGTCCATAGGAAGTTTTTCTAAAATCGAGCGACTTAGGCTTAAAAACACATAGCCGACCCGTAGGGGCAATACATTTTTTTGACCGAACCATTCCTTTAAAGAACGCTTGGAATAGTGACACAGGAGTGAAGGGGGCTGCATTTAGGGGGACGAGGGAGTGAGGCAAGCCACACAAAGCAGCTAATAACATTGGCGCAAGGTGAAGAGGAAGGATAAGGTTACTTGCCTGTAACTGTTCTCCAGCATGGGTCTGGCATGGATTCACATTATCATGAATATTCCCCATCAGGCCGGGAATCCTCGGTAAAAGAAAAAAATCAGTTTCAGTTTCATTTCTGAACTGTGTTTCTCCTAACAACCAATCACTGGTCTATGGGTCATACTGCCTCCAGCCAATGACTGCCCTCTACCTATACCCCTCCTATGGCAGCCATCTTCAGATTGGGTAGCACGTAAAGTGGCAGTAGGACCAAGGGAAGAGCCGCAGAGGGGTAGGCGGAGGCGGGAGGGGTTCACATCTGAATCCATGCCAGACCCATGCTGGAGAACAGTTACAGGTAAGTAACTTGCTCCTTCTCCATGGGGTCTGGCATGAATTCACATGCTCCTGAATAAAGAATACATAGCAGTACACACATGCAAACTACGGGAGGTGGCAAGGCTGAACATAAGCATCTCTTAACTCCTCACCAGGCTCACCTTCAAGCGAACACGTTGCGCAGCACTGCTTGGCCGACTCTGGTCTCCTCCCTGTGGACACAGAAGAATCTCGCGAAGGTGTGCGTCGACCTCCATGTAGCAGCCCTGCAGATGTCCAGCAGGGGCACACCAGACAGGAACGCCGTTGTAGCAGCGCTGGTGGAATGGGCTCTCGGACGGCCAGGCAATGGTCAGTTTGCCAACCAGTGACTGAGTGATACAGCCAGAGAGCCATTTGGAAATGGAAGCCTTGGACAGGGCCTTCCCATGGTTCACAGGACCAAAGTTCACAAAAGTTGAGGTTTTCCGGAAACTATTTGTACGGGCCACATAAAACTTCAGCGCTCTAGCCATATCCAGCGAGTTCAGCCGGCGACGAAGGAGTTCGAAAATATACAGGTAACACCAAGGCTCGTTTAGACAAAAGTACAACGGCACCTTGGGCATGAAGGAGGGGTGCGTCTGCAGCACCACCCTCGTCTGTGAAAAGTCAAGTAAGGTGGTTTACAGGATAGGGCCTGGATCTCACCCACTCATCGTGCAGAGGCGACGGCCACGAGGAAAGCTGCTTTCCACAACAAACTTGAGTGGAACCGAATGCATAGGCTCGAATGGGGGTCCCATGAGCCTAGTAAGCACGACATTAAGCTCCCATGCCCCATTTGACGAAAAGGTTCTCCAAAAGGTCCTGCCGAAGTTCCCACTCGTGACACAAGCAAAGCTCCCTGCTGAGAGAGTCGGCAACCGTGTTCTTTACTCCTGCCAGATCAAACGGGATAAGGAACATCCCCTGGGCAACGGCCCAGTGCCACAAGTCCTGCGCCTCTTTGGAGAGCCCCAGGGATCTGGTGCCCCCCTGTTTCTGGATGCAAAACATTGTGGGGGTATTGTCTGTGAGGATCCACACCACCTTGCCCTTGAGGGACAGCAGGAACGATCAGAGGGCCCAAAACATTGCCCGTAGCTTCAGAAAGTTGATGTGCAACGTCTTCTCCTCCAGCAGCCACAGGCCTCTGGCGTGAAGGCTTCTGGTGTGGGCTCCCCATCCTTCCAGGGAGGAGTCCGTTGTGACCGTCTCCTGGTGTTGTGGGGTCTGGAAATCCACGCCTCTGGTCAGGTGCGAGCGCACGATCCACCACCTGATCGCCCGACGGAACCCCTTGTCGAGCGCAATCTGGTCTTGGAAGCTTCCGGATACCTGGACCCAACAGGCATCTAGGAACTCCTGCAGTGGGCGCATTTGTAACCTGAAGAGCCGGATGAGGTAAATGCACGACATCATGCTGATCAGTGACTTGATGGCCCTCACAGCGGTGATCTTCAGTGCTAGCAGCCGCTGCACCTTGCCCAGGATGGCCGCTATCCTCTCTTCCGACGGTAATGCCAGGCATGATACTGTGGTGAGTCGTGATCCCAGAACAGAGCGTCGTGCGATATAGTCAAGCAGGACTTTGCATAGTTCACAGAGAACCCCAGATCTGTCAGTAGGCAGACGGTCCTCGCTGTGTGGTCAACAGTGATCTCTTGATCTGGCCCGGATGAGCCAGCCATCCAAGTAAGGGTAAATGTGGATTCCCTTGCAGCCGTAGATGGGCCACCACCGGCGCCAGGCACTTGGTGAAAACCCTGGGCGCCAACTTTAGTCCAAAGGGAAGGGCCTTGAATTGGTAATGCTTCCCCTGCACAACGAAGCGCAGAGATGTGGTGTCCTTTGTGAATGGGGATGTGGACGTATGCATCCTCCAGGTCCAACAACAACATAAAGTCTCCCTCTTCCAGTAGTCCGAGCATGTGCTGAAGAGTGACCATGCAGAACTTTTGGGACTTTATGTATTTGTTTAGTCATCGCAGGTCGAGAATGGGTCTCCAGCACCGGTCTTCTTTCGAACGAGGAAGTACCTTGAATAAACTCCAGATCCCCCAAGTTGCTTTGGGACCAGCTCTATCGCCCCTTTCCTTAACATGGCCCGCAGCAGCTGAGGGGCGTGGTTTTCGTGCCGGGCCACCGGTCGTATTCGAGGACACTTCCGTTGGAACCCTAAAGTGTGTGCTGGATGCCCTCACCCACGGACACAACGGAACTGGTCTCCCACACGCTGACAAAGTTCGCCAGCCAGCCTCCCACCGAGGTGCATGGTTGGTGCCCGAGGACTTGGCTGGTACATTCCTGCTTGGAGGTTGACGAGCCACAGTGTGGCCCCCGACTACATCCTCCTCCACCTGAGGCCTTGGCGCGGACCCTGTTGGTTTCCTGGGCCGAGGAGCGGGAGGGCTGACGGTAAGAAGAGGAGCCCCCGCCGAAACTTCCCGAAGATCGGATAGACTTCCTTCCTGAGGACCGAAAGGACGGCTGTTGTTGCTAAAGCGTGCCCAGGGCACGTTCCGTCTCCGTGTCCACCTTGATGGCTTGCAGGGACTCATTGACCACCTTCCCAAAAAGGTGGTCCCCATCGAAGGGCATGTCCAGAAACCTGGTTTGGACCTCCCGTCAGACGTTTGTGGCTTTGAGCCAGCCACAACGCCAAAGGCAAACACTGTTGCCCATCTAGCGGAACCCTGCGTCTGCGATGTCCGTGGCAACCGTGATCCGACGCCACCTCACCCTCCTGCAGAATCTCCAAAGCTTCTGAACCTTTATCGTCGGGGAGGAAATCCAGTAGAGGGGCGAGCTTGAACCACAGCTCTCGGTCGAAGCGTGCCCCGAGGGCGTTGGTGGCCTTGATGTTTGTCGCTGTGGAATAGATAACTCTCCTCCCCATCGTGTCCAACTTCTTACCCTTGTTGTCAGGAGGGGTGGCCGATGCAGAAGACACCCAGTCCGGTGACGGCTAGGCCCGCAAGCACTTAGGCGCAGAGTCCGGCACCCTATACTTCTTCTCTAGGCGGTTCCTTTTTGCTGGGGCTGTGAAGGGTTCTTAATGAGCATCAGCCCTTCATCCCAAATGTCATCCAAGAGAGGAACTGAGAGTATGGTCTTTCTCTTCGCAGCACTGGTACAGGAACCCCTCCAGCTTCTCCTCCGGCCTGGACACCATCGCGTGTAACGATTCAAACTCGTCCGGAGGGGAGGATCTGGGCAGAGGCGATGGGAGGTCCCCCATCCCACCGTCGTCATATGTGCCCATCCCCGCCTCATCTGCACGGGGCGGTGGTGGAGGAGGTGAAGGATGGCAGGGAGTAAGTGGGTGCCTCTTCCTCGCCGGCGGTTCCTCCGCCAACCACGGACCAGACGGAAGCCGGGCCGCAGGCAGGGCGGTTGCCGGCACCACCGGCATCCTCCTTTATATCTCGGATACCAACATATGAAGAGTCAAAAGGAGGTCCACAGAGGTCTCTACGAGGAGGCTGAGGGGCAGGCGTAGGCAGCTAGGGCACAGGAGCAGGACTAGGGCCCAAGTCGTCCAGGGGTTCCTCGATGGTATCCTAGCGTCGCTGCCCTTATTGTAGTGAGGCACTCCGCTGTCACCCTCGTCGCCACCGTCCTCCTGGATGGTCTGGAAATAAACAAGCTCATCCTCATGTATGGACATCTCCGCCCCGCCCTTGAGGCCCTAAAATTCCCCCCCCTTATTCGCGGGGACAGCCTCGGGGAGATGACCGGCAACTTCTTCTCCGGGGTAATCCATGGGTATGAACGAGGTCTCCCTCCTGGGAGGAAGGGGCACCCTTGCCGACAGAGGGGTGCCCCGCGGGTCTGCCCCTGCGACCTTCGAAGGGGACGCTACCACCACCTCGATGGAAGGCGCTGCCTTCGTCTGGTGTACCTGGGCCTCACAGTCAGGCCAGGTCCCTTGTCCTGCTTGGTCTTCGTGGTCTTCTCCGGCTTGGCCTTCTCCTTAGGGGATGTGTCGGGCCCCCGCTCCCCTTTGGCCCCATCCATCGCGGGTAGGCAGGACGCCGTACCCTGTTTGGACTTTTCCTTGGTCGTCTCCAGGGCCACCTTCAGCTGGCCCGGGTGATCAGACTTCCTCTTGGATGACGATCCAGAGCGTTGACTGTAGACCGATGCAGGAGAGGTTGAGCGTGCCCTGCCCGCCGAGGATCCCTCTGCAACAGTGCTCCCGACGGTAGTGGCCTCGCAGTCCTTGGCCTTTTGTTAGACCCCTGTAGGAGGGGGGCCCTCAAAGGACTTAGAAGCCCGCTCAGCTTTCCTGGATCAGTGAGCGGCATCCCCCCACGAACCACCCAGTGCAGAGGCCTTGGCCTGCCGCCACTCTTCCAGCCGTTTATGCCGATCCTTAAACGGACGCTTCGAGAGGTCACAACAAAATGCACATTCTTCCTCCTTATGGGTTGGATACAGGCAGTACAGGCACTGGGAATGTTTGTCGCCCAGGTAAACATTCCACAAACCGCTGTCGGAGCAGAGCCTGAAAAGGGAAGGGGAATCCTTCTCGTCCGTCATGATCCACGCGGTGTAGGCCTTGAAGAATATTCTGGAATCTTCTCCGAAGAAACATGGTGAAATCCGCCCTTGAGGGGCTCTGAAGAAATCTGAAAACGGGTCCCTGTTAAATCGGAAGGATGATCGGGAGCACGAGGCTCGATTGGCCTAGTGAAACTCTTCCAAAAACAACGCAGAAAAAAAGCTTGATAGCTAAGCACAAGGATTCCCAACACTTGATCGCGCAGTAAAAATCTGACGATGGCTGCCATATGAGGGGCTTAGGTAGAGGGCAGTCATTGGCTGGGGGTAGTATGTCCCAGAGACCAGTGATTGGTTGTTAGGATAAACAGTTCAGAAATTAAACTGATTTTTTCCTTTACCGAGGATTACCAGCCTGACGGGGAATATTCATGAGCATGTGAATCTATGGCGGATCCCATGCTGGGGAATTTATACTTTCCCCAACTAGTACACTGGGGCGAGAAAGCCCAGTATGCTTGAACCGCCTAAATGTGATGGCGATCTTCAATGAGGTGGTGAGGTTGGTGGGCATATCCTCAAGGGACACACAGGGTGTCACTGACAGTTCAAACAATAGTGTATGCATGCTACACTTCAAATCCAGTCTGCTAAGAGACCCCGTACTGTCTGAAGTGGGAGACCTGGTCAGAATGGGGTTTCGAGTTGAGGGAGTGGAGAACGGGGAGGAACAAATGTGATGGGTGAGTCAGGGAACCTAAGAGTGGTGGTCAAGGATGGGGAGGATAGAGAAGTCAATGAGTGGGGAAGTGAGGAAAGTGGGTTTGCAAAGCACTGGTCAGAAGTAACGTCAGTCCAATATGGAAAGGGGGTGCTTTGGCGGGAGCGGTGAAGATTGGCGCCCATAGCAAAAGAGTGACATGAGCGTCACTTCATGGAACACCAGAGGTAACGCCCACCTATTTAATAACCAGCGGGTACTAGATAAACTGAGACAGTGGGTTTATTTTACTTCAGGAAATCTGGTTGACAACCTCACTGATATTTGACGGTTACCGGGTTTTTCAGTAAAAAGCTAGGATGAGCGATGCAGGGAGTAGGGGGGAAATCAATATGGGGGGGGGGCTACTAATGGCAATGAAATTGGGGCAGGATCTGATAGCAAAAGAAGTGCCCAACCTCCTGTTTGGAGCAATGGGGGTGGAAGTTCTGGGCCGAGAGGGTAACAGCCCTATGCTAATAATCAATGTATATTGGCACAGGGGAATCTCAGCGCTAGATACCTTTCTGAAGCCACTGATTGGGTCAATCATAGATTGGCAAAACTCGAACCCCAAAAGGAATACCAGCTTAGCGGGCGACTTAAACGCGAACTGTCAAGTGGTAGAGCCCAAGGGTGAAGAGTGGTAAGTGACCCCTGACATGATACCCAGTGACTACAAAAGTCAGGTAGGAAGCGAAAGGCTGCTGCTGTGGGCCTGAGCAAACTAAATGGCAATGTACAAAGCGATCCGGGGGGGAGGGGGTTGATTTAAGTGAGTCAACACTAGATGAAGTCTTTGTGGACACAGAACTGTTCCTCTTATGTGAAGGTATGGACATATGCGAGAATACATGTAGCAACCACGCTAGGCTGAGGGTGAATTTCAACACGTCTGTATGCAAGGTGGAGGGAAGTGCATGTGTGAATGTGGTCTCTTATGGGCCGGGAAACAGACTATGGTGGACGCCTCCCCGGTTCAAACTAAACCAAAACTGAACAACCCTGATCAAGGACACATTTTACGAGTGGAAATTGAAGGTGTTCACTGTTAAAAATGTTGAACGATTGAATACTTGCAGGCTAAAAATAATGGAAGGGCAAGAAAAGGTGGGTGAATTAGATCCAAAAAGACCCACGGACACCAATACAATGAGGAGGTATTACGGAAAAAGGCAGAAATGAGACGCAAGTTACGAGAAATAAAACACTAAACACACAGGGGTCTGGAAAGACAAGAGGGGTAAAGTGGTGAAACAGGCGTACAAAAGCCTCTCCAAGGGTAACACTGCGAATTTGTTAAAAAAGGATACAGAACTAATGTTGGTTATTTTGATAGGATTCAATGGTGTAAGGGCAGCCCAATTTACAGGGGTACCCGTTAATTATACAGGTACCCCTAATCACGCTTACACCAGAGTAACATACGCCCCTCTAGGGAAGTAAGACCAAGAGTCTGTCTTGCAAGCATAACAAGTTTATTCTTTACAGAAATGTAAAGAATAATTGTCTCGGGAGGATAACTCCGGGGCAACATGCTCGCATTAAAAGCAAGGCGACACAGCACAACACAAGTTCCTTCCCCGGGTCCGCGCTTAGAAACCTCTGGGTATTAATAACCTATCATATCAAATGAGGATAGGAGCAAAGTACTCTGCTGCCTGAACGGTCCCCTCAACCATCCCATTCTCCTGCAGACTGGAGCCAGGCAGGAGCTTATATGCTCTTAACTTGCTGTAGTGGCATCTCTGGATACGGGCATGGCTTTACCCCACCTCGTCCTTTCTGTTTAGGACATGCTACTTTAACATATTGCTAGCCCATACAAGAACACACTGTAGCTCCTGTTTGCTACATTATGAACTTTTATATATAAAAACATTTTCCTGTCATGCTCTCCCTATTTCTTTCGTTCATTCTCCTCATTTTTATCTGGTCTTCCAATCTCCTCAAAACCTTGTTTTCCATAATTCTGCATTGTGTGCATGAGCCTTACCCTGCCTGGGCCCTTTCACAGACAGCTGCCGAGTTACGTGCTGTTCTGCCAGAGCTAGTGAACACCACGGCAATGCCTGTATTCTATTATTTAGCGCATGTTACATTCCTTTTGGCAGAGAGCCTGCTTCTACCGTGCTTTGAGAAAAACTCAATAGGATTTTACAAATGTATTCAGCTAATAGTTATTTGCACCTTATATTTTAATAACTGCCTTCTCTTAGTGCCCACCCATGTCTGTGTGTGTGATTATATTTGCATGAAAAAAGCTTTCTCCGAGTGCATCACGCTCCCCCCCCGGTCTTTTGTAGTGCCTAGAAACAGTCAACAGACAGAAGTATTGCCCAATTCTAAAGCGCTTGTGGACGCAGGAAGGTGCTAGCTCCTTCCCAACAAGGGCCTTTTGGGAATTGGAAAACGCAATAGATGGTGCAAATAGAGTAGCCTATTTGAATGTCGTGCCGTAGGGAGTCTGGTGGAAGCACTTTGGTAACCTATATATGCAGTCGGTGGAAAAAGGAGGAGTGTGTGAAGGGGGAAAATTGTAGGGGTAAAGCTTGAAAGGGTATCTAAATTGACCTCATACAGATAAAAGAAAAGATTCTGAAATGTAAACCATCAAGGGCCCCTAGCCTGAATGGATTAATAAATCTTATCCAGATCACCGGGCAGTTATGCTGCCTTGACTCCAAGGATGTCTTCGAGACAGGTTACGTTCCAGAATAATGGAACACACGATTAGTGTTGCCCATATTTAAAAAAGGCGACCGTGAATGTCCTAGGAACTACAGACCTATTATACTACTGGACATGGATAGCAAGATTTTCGTGGCGCACATATTGAAATCTGCAGGACTGGGCCCGACCAGTGGGAAGGCCATCCAACCTACAAACTGGCTTCATAAAAGGCTGTTCAACTAGCCTGAATGGGCTGGAGGTGAGGGAAATTCAGGAAGTGGCATTGTCGGAAAAAGCAGGCTGTACGTTTACGAGTTCGGTGGACCTTCTGGCAGCCTTTGACCGTATGGACCGAAGTAAGCTCTGGAGAAAGTTAAAGGGATGGGGCTTGCCAGAGGACCATTGAATAGCATAACACAACTTCACGAGAACTTCCGAATAAAGGTCTGACTGAATCGGGAGGAACACCTTTCTAGGACGATAAAAACAGAAGCCGGTTAAAGACATGGGTGTGTCCTAGCCCCTTGGTTATCTATGTGTCAGATGTAGGCAGTTCATGGCAGGACGAGGGTTGGCGCCTCCGAGTTTGGGCAAATTAATATCTCACACAATATACGCCAACTTTTTTTTGTTTTTGATAAGACCATGATTGGCCTTCAGCGCCCAAGGGGCGCTTTTGAGGAGCATGCCCATGAGAACGTATTGGTAATAAACCCGGAAAAAAAAACACACATTTTATAATTCTCAAATAAGAGAAGGGCATGTGCGGTCAAGTGGAGAGTGGGGAAATAATGAATCCCAAGTGCCAAATGTGTCACGTATATGGGCTTCCCAATAGTTGCAAATAAAGGTAACGGTAACCTGTCCATAGTACTAAAACCAAAGTCTGCGGCTCTTCTAAATCAATTGCGAAGACTGGACAGCAAGTTTGGGCGATTCTCTATAAAACCGGCGATTATGTACTATAATGGAAAGATGGTACCAAAACTAGCCTACGGCCTTGAACTGTGGGGGACAGATTCATTTGTGCAATTAGATAAGATGGAAGCAATTCTGTGGAGAAGTACATTGAAGGTCCCAAACTGCGTACCATTGACTGCAATTCGTTTTGAGCTGGGCCTTTTGTCCTTAAAAGTAAGAGTACTATGGAAAATACTAACATTGCTCTTTAAGGTGTTAACTGGACTCGAGGGATCCCTGTACAGCAACCCAGACAAGTACAGAGAATGGTTAGTCCAGTTGAACAACATCACAAGTTTACTGGGTAAACTACTTTAATATCGAAATATGCTATTGGGTGAAGTCAGCCTAGATATGGAGAAACTGATAAAACCCATGATAGTAAAAAATAAATAAATAAATAAGCTTTGTATGATCTTGATTGGGTAATTACTCTGGAACATTTCCATACCTATAAGTCACTCTCACACTTGTCTCATGAACACAAACCTAGAGGAGAAGTGGCCCCTTCTATGCTGCAATTCCCAAATAAAGCTTATAGCAAGTAGTGACATGTTTTAGATGGAACCGCCTTCCCACAAGGGAGGCGATGAGTAGATAGAAACTAGTGGAGGTAGGCGAAAGCTGTAGGTTCTGCAAAAAAAAGCAGAGTGGCGCGAATACACCAAGCACTTACTAATGGAATGCCAAGCTCTGTCGAGCACAAGAGCAAGGTATTTCGGCAAATAGCAGAAAACATCTTGAGTTAATGGAGAAGATCTCGGGGAAAAGATGTTTGTCCCCACAATCAACCCGAATCAGAATTGCAGTTGCAAGCTTCTTCAAAGCGTTGAAGCTTGAGGCTCATCAGAGTGAGAATTGTAGTAGAGAAAAAGCAAAGTTGGGGTACTCATATGACCTGGAAAGGGGGACCTCCGTGACTAACGACTGCTAAGTGCTCTGTGTATTGATGAAAAACCATATGTTGCTGCTGTTGCCCAATGCAGTTTGTTTTATACAAAGTAGTGGGTGAAAGGGAGATCTACTCTTTATATATGAATAGGGATCAATTTATGTTTTAATGTTAATTTTTTTATAAAGGTTCATAGTTTTATGTACGTTCTTTTTCTATGTTCTTTTGACCCATATAATGCATTTTTAGCAAAAAGGCAATATATCCCCGACAGGCAAGATTGTGTGCAGTACCCTTTGGGAGTTTACAGCAACCATGACCTCTTGGGCAATAGAGAACCCCAACCTTTGGCACTACACAGGCTGATAGTGTGGTTGAGCAGCCAGGCTGATCTCAAGAGGTGTCAATGTGAGCTGTAAGGTTGTAACACAGAATTTCACAGTGACAGTTATTAAAATAAACACTTGTACTAAGACTTCACTGTGTCACTGCACTGAATGTGCTGTGCGTCAAACTAAAGATGATGCCTATGGAGTTTGTCAGACTTCAAAGTCAAATGAAACAGAGTCCAAATCAGATAAAAATACGAAAGAGTGGGAGAAAGGTCTCACTCTCTCCAGGTTAGAAATTAAAAGTCCTAAAGTCCAGAAAAAAGAGAGCTGGCGGTCTCTATGGTAGAGGGGAATTGGCACATTTCTGAGAATTCTCCCTAACAACCCCCATCATTGAACATGGCCTACATCACGCTGATTGCGAAGTCAGGTAAGGATGAGCAGCAATGCTCCTCCTATAGGCCAATAGCACTTATCAACTTAGATGCCAAGCTGTAAACGCACATCACAGCAGCAAGACTGGAGGGCGTGTTACCCACCATGATTGAACAAGATCAGTCAGGATTCATTCAAGGGAGGAACACATTTGATAATGTAAGGAGAATACTGCATATTGTGGACAAACCCGCAAGGGCGAGATCCCGGCACCTCAACGCTTCTCTTGGCACCGAGAAGGCGTTTAACCACGTTAACTAGAGGTTTATGTTGAAAGTGCTGCAAACGATGGGTGTGAGCCCATATTTCCCAGAATAGTTCAGGCTAATTATCAGAACCCAATCGCCAGTGCGAAAGTGAACGACGAGTTTACCAAGCCATTCCTGATAACCACGGTAACCGAGCAGGGGTGCCATTATCTCCCCTGCTGTTTGTGATGGAGCCCTTTACGCAGAGTATTGGAACCAATAGGGGGCGACACAGGGGGTAGGGTGGGCAAAGACCCTGCATAAGGTAGGGCTTTTTGCTAATGTCATGCTTATGGTGACCAACCGCCAGTGCCTCCAAGAGATTATAGGGGTAATCAGCAGCAGACTTTTCAAAGTCTCTGGTGAAAAGGTACATTTTGAAATAGACCTTGGGGCTGAAGGAGGAGGAATATCTTAAAAGCCAGATGCCGTTTGGTTGGGCCAGGGGGTCAGTGAAGTACCTGTGAGTAAATCAGACCACAAACATCAGAGTGCTTTATAAGGCGACAACAACCCCAGTTGTTGGGTCAGATCAAGAACAATCTGCATCGATTGCGGGATCTGTATGTTTCCTGGCTGGTCAGAATAGCGTTTGTCAAAAGGAATATGCTCCCTAGGCTCATGTACCTGCTTCAGGCTCTTCCCATCACTCTCCCTGGAGGGGTGCTAAAGGGGATACAGGGTGAAATTATGAGATGTGTGGAAGGGGGAAAACGCTGCATATCAGGAAGGGTGTTTTGTACAAGCCCTAGCAACAAGGGGGAGTTGGATGCCCAAATAGAACATCATAGTACTGGGTGGCACAACTGTGGGTATTGGCGTAGTGGGGCAGGGGAGGTGGCATGAAACACTGGGTGCAAATGGAGCAGGCAGTACCGGGGGAACATATGTGGAAAATCCCCTGCATGAGAATGGACAAACCCATAGGATTAAAGGAAAACCCCATGACTAGATGTGGGCTAGCAATCTGGGATAGAACAAATAAACTCTGATTTGGCACTGTGTCCATCACGGAGAACACCTATATTTCAAAATCCATTCTTCCCCCGGGCATAAAGTGCATCAGGTTTGCAAGAAGGATGGAGGGGTGGGTGGGGGGGGGGGGGTTGAGGGAGCAGAGGAATCTGTTCGATGCAAACAGTTTCAAGACTTTTGAAGAATGGGCTAACTGAAGGGGATATGTTTGCTTACAAGTAGATCAAGCACTGGGCCAAATACCCCGCTATGAAGGAAGGGGCAAACAGAATTAATAGAATGGGAGCAGGCAATCATTCATAGTGAGATTAACAGAGGGCTTATCTCCACCCTAAATAGGCTCCTCTCTGGGGCGAGGAACAGGGTCCGTTGACAGATAAGGGGCAATGGGAAATAGACGCTGGCAGGCAACAAGCTACTAGAGGGGTCTTTGGGCTGTTCAGTGCAAAATCAGGAGCGGTAGTATAAAGTCCTACATAGGTGGCACTATACACAACAGAAGTTGAACAGAATGGGGTGATCCAACTCCCTGCTATGTTGGCGAGAATGGGAGGTGACGGTGGAACATGGTGGGGGTGCCCACAGCTAAGAATTATTGCCAAGAGGTGAAACCGAAGCTCAATAAGATATTGGGGAGAGGACATACTTTTGACCTAGTCTTGGCACTCTTGAACATATGTGGGATGGGGATGCCACACTTGGGGGGGGATGAGCGGGAGGGGATGAAGGCAGTGTTATGTGCATATTTGATGTTAGGGGCCAAGAGATACATTGTAAAGATGTGGAGACAGAAGGAAGCACCCTCCATTATACAATGGTATTATGCTTTGTGGGACATCTTCAGTATGGATAAAATGACAGCAATAGTACAGGATGGTGGGACACGGTTTGGGAGAATAAGGACTCCCTTTATAGAATATGCATTGAGACACTAAACGATTGTGTAGCCATGCAAGACTGCATATATTGGACATCCTACTGGATGAAGAAAAATTACTGGAGGACAGAAGATTACCAGGTGCTGTTAATTACTGTTAATGTTAATTATGGTGACATATCTTGGCCTAACCTGAGGGGGAGTGGGGGGGTGAGGGGGGGAGGGTGGAGGCGAATTATAGTAATTCAAAGAGATGCAGATATCGGGATGTGGTGATGAATAAAGTTGTATGGGTTTTTAATTAGCTGATGATGTAATACGGATGTGTTGAACTGAAAGGTCTTTAGACATGGTATTGTTGAGTCCAGGGTGTGATATTTTGTAAATAAACACTTGGTTGAAAAGAAAAGTCCCTAGAGCCTCAGGGGGAATCACTAAAGATCCAGGGCTTGGTGGCAAACTCCAGGGACCTTAGAAGGACCCTACAGTACAGTTGAGTGCCACTTAAGAGCTCTAGTGTTGAAGAGTGGCCTATAGGAAACAATAGGAACAGGCTAGTTTCTTTCCACAGTTACCAAGAAGACAGAAATAGTCCCCAGGGGACACCAGTGAAGACCCAGTGGAGGGTTCAAGACCCAGCAGCCCCAGGAGCAAAGAAGCAGAGCAAGATTCAGGCCACGTTATCCAATGGGGAAACGCAGTGGAAGGGGATCTGCAGAACCAAACAACCACAGACCACAAGGACCCCTGAGAGGGAGTATCTGGAATAAGCCACCAACCCAGGTTCCAGAGGCAAGTACATACAGTGGTTGCCTCTAGAAATTCAGTTCCCAGAAGGAGAAAATGCAGTAAGTAGCAACTTCTATCTAAAGGTCGAAATGGAGGTTCTGCTCATGCAGGGCTTGCACCCTGAGCCAACGATGACCCGAACGGCCTAAAAGAATAACAATCGTCCTTCAGTGGAGTGGGGCCCACCATCCAGAAGTGGAATCCACAACAGAGATGGCTCCAGGAAGAAATGGCCCCTGCGGTAGGACAACTGATGGCGACAGACGAGCCAGGCAAGCACATTTGGCAGGTTTGGGAAGTCCCGAACCCCTTTCCAGGCGGAGGCAGCTTTCATGGCGGGATGGTAACAGTGGTAAAACGGCCCAGAAAATAGCCCTATGATGGAGGGCCTATCCCCAGCAGATGAGCAGGACAGAGCAAGATGAGGAAATCTCGGTAAGGGCACTCAGCAGCAAGGGATCGAAACCGGAGATATGCCCAGGACATTGGATACAGCCAGTATGGCCAAAAGAGGGTCTAAAAATGCAGCAACATCGGAAATCGGACGAAAATCCACAAGCAGGTAAGCAGACCTGCTTATCCTCCAAGAATCCAGCAGCCATGAGCTCAAGAACAGGGTTTCCCCTATATATTACTTCACTCACAGGGGCTGACCACCAACCAATCCCATTAAAGGATTTAAAACAAAGGTATTGACAGCCACCAATCAGGTTGGCCTAAAAAACGTCAAACACTCAGGCCCACCCATAAAGGAAGTGTAATTGCCTGGCCAGCGACTGGTTTAAACCACTCCAAAGCACCTTTGAGGCTGCCACCTTGGGCTCA
Organism: Ambystoma mexicanum; assembly: GCF_040938575.1. Lineage (NCBI taxonomy): Eukaryota > Metazoa > Chordata > Amphibia > Caudata > Ambystomatidae > Ambystoma > Ambystoma mexicanum. Next base: position 1,339,594,300 of record NC_090923.1, on the reverse strand, counting down.
AAATGTGACAAAAACAGCCATTTTAAGGCCTGCCTCGTGGTTTACCTGAAACACGAAAGCCCCCAAACAAAATGGCAAAGGGTAGGACCTAAGCGACATTAATATCCCAATGGCTACCATAAAGGCACATTGGGCTACTAATGCAGTAAGGAACAAGCTACTAACCCATAACTGTTCTCCAGCCTGGGTCTGGCATGGATTCCCGTGCTCATGAATAATCCCAGTCAGGCTGGGAATCCTTGATAAAACAAAAAAAAGTTCAACTTTCGTTTATAAACGGTCTTTATCCTATAAAACAATCACTGAGCTCTGTGTCATACTGCCCCCAGCCAATGACTGCCCTCTCCCTATGCCCCTCCCCTGGCAGCCATCTTCAGACTTGGTAGCACGCCAAGTGGCAGTAGGACCAAGGAGAGCCACAGAGGGGCAGGCGGGAGGGTTCGCATGTGAGTCCATGCCAGACACATGCTTGAGAACAACAGTTCTAGGTAAGTAACTTGTTCCTGCTGCAGCATGGGGTCTGGCATGGATTCACATGCTCATGAATAAAGAATACACAGCAGTACATAATTACACAACCACGGGAGATGGCAAGGCTCAAGAGAAGCAATCTCTCATCACCAGGCTCACTGTCAAGCAAACAGGTTGCGCAGCACTGCTTGGCCGAGTCTGGACTCCTCCCTAGAATCCCGGTTGACGCAGTTGATTTTCATGAAGGTGTGAGTCGACCTCCAAGTAGCAGTCCTGCAAATGTCCATCAGGAGCACACCAGACAGGAACGCCGTTGTGGCAGCGATCGCTCTGGTAGAATGAGCTCTCGGACAGCCAGACAGCGGTCGGTTTGCAAACCAGTGACAATGAGTGATGCAGCTGGAGAGCCATCTGGAAATGAAAGCCTTGGACAGGGCCTTCACATGGTTCACAGGTCCAAAGTTCACAAAAAAGCTGACAGGTTTTCCGGAAACTCCTCGTTCGGGCCACAGAAAACCTCAGTGCTCGAGCCACATCCAGATATTTCCCCTCCGTAGTTTCTTATGGAATCCCATTCTTTTTGCTTTGTTTTTATTGTGTCATGACTTTTTGAAGGAAAGCCAAGACTTCAACTTCCAATTCCCTGCCTTTAGTTCATTGTTATGGGAAAATTAACCAGTCCTTCAGCCTATCCGTACTAGGAAACGGTTTCCCTTTTGAATTCTTGTACTTTTTAACCCTGGCCATATTGTTCGTCCTTTCTGCTTTGCTAGGTCAGGAAATCTCTTATAAGGTCATGCACTTGCCCCGGGAAAGCCGCTACTTTTACAGGCTCTGGGTGCCTTTGTGTGTTGGGACCAGGAAGGCTGGTAGGACGGTCTAGTCCCAGTCCACATACGTGGTGCCAGAAAGTCTAGGTGTGGGGCAAATGAGAAACCAGTAGTAGTCCTGGATTGGGCAACTATTGCCTGTTTGAATGTTGCAGATCCTTAGTGTTGCTGGGCCTGCACTTTCTTCCAGCACAGATTTTGGATAAGAGGACCTTTGCAGCCATTTCTTCAGATCATCATCTGAGCCAATAATACCTTGAAGAGCAGCATGCTAAAGATCTGAAGACTCCTGAAGTGGCCCAGCATCCCTTCCAGTAGCCAGCCCAGTGAAGACCTGCTCCTCTGCCTGATCTAAGACCCAGAGCGGTGATTCAGCCCTTGGACTAGTGGGACCAACTAGTCTTGATGCCTGCTTGAGGACCCTGCCCTTCTGAGCCTTTGGAATTATCCCTGGTCTGACCAGTGGACTGACCAGCTCTGCCATGGGCTACCTCACCAGAAGGGTCACCGTTCCACGCTGGAGTCCAGAACCTGTGCCACGAGTCACCTTCTCACCGAATTTTAGCATCCCAGCACCAATGGATTCTGTCCTGGAGCAGCTTCTGTGACCGCAGCGGAAAGGACACGTGACATTGCTGTGGTGCGGAGACAGCCACTGGAACTCTTCTATTCATGAAGTATCCTGAAGAAGCCTGCATCAGTGGTTACTCTGGCCTGGTGAACAGATGTATAGAAGGCCAACCTAGTTTCGTGACCGGGACAACTCTGGGAGCTGTAGCCAAACCAGTTCAAGGTAGCAAGGCGAGAGATCAAGGGTAAGTCTCAAGAGGTGGTGGTGAGCCTGTAAGTGGTCCTCAAGTACACAGGGAAATGTCAAGGAACACACTTCAACATTGTTTAAAAATGCCTATTTATTTTTGGCCATAACACACTATGAAAAATGACTATTAGCATGTAATATCACATTAGACTAAATAAAAGATGCATATATAAAGTCACTGGAGTAGGGCAGAATACATCAACCCCTGCAAAGACGACAAGTATTAGTATGCAGCACTACAGGTCCACAGATACAAAACTAACTTTAAAAGTCCATCCCTAAGATGAATGTGGCCCTGAAGTGACTTCAATCAAAAGGACAGTAATGGCATGTATATATCACACTAGTTATACTTTGCAGAAAGGAAAGGTTTAAGGAAGAAAAAGGTTAAACACGTTCTCAGTAAATGTGAGCACAGCTAAATCTTCCAATGAAATCTAGACAGGCCTTTCCCAGCAGTAGCAGTTCACAACAAGCTACCCCCTACCTACGAGGGACAAACAATATCAAAGTCAATGGCCTAGAAGAGTCTTCAGGGAGCTAGGATAGCCCAAGTCAATTGGAACACAATCTATGGAGCTGAGGCACTTCTTAGATCAGAAACAGTCTTGCACAAAGTTACAGAGTTTGTAGAAAATCACTTGTAGGGTACAAGCTGATAAGCCTGTGAGAAAATGATTTGGACTCCACTGTAAAAGTAAGCCAATGCAATTCCCAACAGAGTAAAGCAGAGCTAAAAGGCAATAAGGTAAGTACCCCAAGCCTAAGCAGTATCTCTGGTTTTAAGAAGAGTGGTCCAGCTGAATTCTGTCTTGCTACAGCGGTGCAGACCCTGTGTTTATGAGCCTCAGTCGTGGGGACAAGAGGAAGGATGTCTGAAGGGCTCCTGCGGTGGTACTTGGGCAGGTGTCGGCAGCTATGGGCACTTTTCGGTTCAGTGGCACTTCGTGGATCTCAGATACCGGTTGGGCTTCCTTCACTCCTTGGGTCCTGCACTCCTGTGAGGGGACTCAGGATCTGGTCGTCCTGCTTCTGGGGGGTGCTTAGGAGACTCCTTGAACTTCTAGCCAGATTTGTTAACGCATCAGACGTTTCACTCGACTACGGGTTACTCGACCCCTGGCATTTGGTTCTTACAGCAACGAAGAACTACAGCCAGTTGGGGAAGATGGTCCAGTGGAGTTAGTCTCAGGTTTAGTTGATCCCACTAACCCAAGGGGAGAAGTCTTACTGTCCGGAGCTTCTCTGTCGAAATGAAAAAGGGGTTTCAGCACAGCAGCAGGGCTTCACCAGGCAATTCAAAGGTCCAGGAGGATGCAGCAAGCTTTGTCACGGTTTCTTCGTCAAGAGTTCCTCCCAGTGGTCGACTGCCTCTAGTCCCAAAACCCTTGCCTTTTTAGCAGGTTTCTACCATTCATGCACACCCTAGGCTGTCAATCACACAGCAGGGTGGCTGTCCTGAAAGGACAACCAGCCAATCAGGACTGGTTGCATTCAGGCATTCCTACAGACAAAGGACAGGGGGTTTTGGGACCCTCCTTCACATCTGGTCCTTCCAGAGACACTGGAGCCAGAGACGGGCTTCAGGGCTGAAGCCCGCCAAAGGCAAGACAAAGGGCTCAAATCTGTCTCAGCGCACAGAGTAAAACCCAAGAAAGAACTCACAAACAGAAAATGGTGAAAAAATAAGTCAGGGGCCTTTTTGACAAAATGGTCACCTATGGGTGCTATAATGCAGCCAAGGGTTCAGCCTGCGGTAGAAATGCACAATGGTAGGAAAATTAAACCACTGCCACCAGCCATTTAACGTAGTGAAGGCAACATAAAAACGTTACATGAGAATGTAGGAGAAGGGGCTTCTAAGTAACCTCCCCAGCACAACACATAAGTTGGTGTGTGTGTGCTGGACCTACAAAGAGAAAAGGTAAGTAAAGTTAATTTCACTTTACTATTCTTGGGAACTGTAGTTAACCCAAGAAAAGGTATTTAAACCTTAAGAGAAATCTAAAGGATTTCTCTGGGACACTGCACTGAAGGTGCTGTGTGTCACCATACCAAGAGTAGATGCCTATGGAGTTTGTCAGACTCCAAAAACTGTGAAAACACATAATCCAGATCAGGTCAAAACACATGAGTGAGAAAATCCTAAGTCCAGCAAAAGAGCTGGGGGACTCCAACATTGAAGGGAATTCGCACAGAAATGAGAATTCTACCGAACACTGGGCCCTACTCCCCCCACCTCGTGATTCCCACCTTCATCACCCAGTCCCATGAATTGAAATAAAAGGCTTACATAGCCATCATAAGATGAGAAAACTAGCTCCAATTGACAAGTGGTGCACGGACTCTTCACGTCTTCGTCAGATGTCGTCCTCCAGTGGTCGACTGCCTCTAGTCCCAAAAACCTTGCCTTTTAAGCAAGTACACATTCATTCACAGCGCTAGGCTGTCAATCACCCAGCAGCGTGGCTGTCCTTCAGGACAGCCAGCCGGGCAATCAGAACTGGTTTCACTCAGGCACACCTAGACTGAAGTCTGCCAAAAGGCAAACTGCACAAAGGACTGAAACCAATTCAAACTACAGAGTAAAAGCCCAGAAAAAACGAACTGACAAGAAACTGAAAAAAGAAGACGGGCCATTTTGAGAAAATGGTTACTGTTAGGTACTGTACTGCAGCTGAGCTATCAGCCTGCAAATACATGGCACAAGGTAGTAAAAAAGAACCACTGCCACCATCCATTCAAGTGAGTTAGTGCAACTGAATGTTACATGAGGAGTGGGATAAAGAGTTACTATGTAACCCCCCCAGCACTCCACATAGGGTGGTGTGTGCTGGAACCACAAAAGAGAAGTTAGGACAGAGGCCATCTTACTATTCTTGGGAACAGTAATTAACCGAAAAAAAATGTAGCTAAACATTAATAGAAGTTCAAGGGACTTATCAAGGGGCACTGCACAAAAGTCCCACTCACTCAAGAGTTAAAATTAAAACGCCCCGAGTCCAGCAAAAGAGCTGTGGGTCTCTAAGGTTAAAGGGAAGTGGTACAGAAATGAAAATTCTCCCCAAAACAGTCCATGGTCAAACCGGCAAGACCGAGGGAAACAAAACCTATATTAATTGTATATAAACGCATAGTCACCCTGGTGTCCATGCTCTTTATTTACCTCGGGGAAGAGCAATACACCCTACTTAGCTAATCCCTAAATGGGCCAGGGGCTACATAAATCTGATAGAGAAAGTGGCAGAGTTCATCTTGCCTTTCAGAACAGACATGTCAGAAGCTATAAATAGTTGCCACTAAATGGTAAAATACCAAGGCAAGGATTCACATACCAAGAGACTAGGCTCCTAGGCAGTTTTCATTGCCGGGTAGGCATTCACCCAACTATTCACCCTGCACTTGGCAAGCTGATCTTTTGCCCATTTGCTGGAAGCCTAGCGAAACTCTTTACAGCTATTATCTAGAACTTGGTTAATCCAAAACCAAAAGCCTTGCAGTCTGCTTTAAATTGAACAGAGATGGTCAGGCAGACACCCAGGCACCCCCCACCCCCAAGAACCCCAACACATCCAACGAGGCCCCTCTGTAAACACCAACGGTCCAGGTAGGACAAAGTGAGACAATAGCAAAGGGCTTACCCTGATTTCATTCAATCACAAACTGCCCCTCCCCCGCCTAATCAGTAGAATACCTGGTGCTCCCCTCGTTGCAGCAATAGGTTTGAACAGAGTTGCAGGTAGAATTTCTGCTTGTTGCAACAACATGCTGTCCGATAATAACTAGTGCAGTCCAACTGGTGTGGGACTACACAAAACGTCTCTTGGCATTCAGTAACCCACCTTTTAATATAGGCCCGTACTACACAAGTTGGCAGTGTGACTGAGCAGCCAGGCTCATTTTAAGAGGGGTAATGTGAGCTGTACAGGGAAATCAGTAAATACAGTTATCCAAGTAATCACTTGAAGTTATATAATACATTTATTTATACACAAAGATATTTAAGGCATTCTTTAAAAAGTAGTAACTAGCTGTAACCGTAATCCCAAGCTAGGATTCAATTCAACAATTTAATAATAAAGCAGGTGAGCAATTAATTCATATCTTACACATGTTCCAGCACCAAGAGGTGACGTCATGTGAGGTATGTTTAATACTTGTTTTGCAGTATTGAGTTAAGGAGGGAAAGGTTAGGGTTAGATCCGAACAGACTGATAGTCCAGTCTATAAACAGTTCGAGTCTCCCAAAGATATGCAGGCAGTCTTTTATTCCAGCATTAAAAGTGTTCAACAATTAAAATATGTAAGGAACAAGCACTGCCAAATACAATACCTTCAGGAGGAGACCTTAAGGGAGCCAAGACAGCCGGAGTCATTGGGCAAAGTCAAAGCTGATGCTCTTCTTATAAAGATGTTCTTAGATAGTCAGTATTCAAAAATAAATCACAGCAACTCAAGAGGCATCACCTTTAAGAAAGCGCAAGTGTGTTGGGGTCATCTCAGAGTAGGATTAAATAGCACTCCCAAAAGGTAGGAAGCGCCCCACATGGCAAAAGGATATCATACCCAAAGCCCCACAGTACCTTTGAACTGAAAAAGTTGACTCGGTAGCAGCAATGGATTACCATCGATTCACTGGCTCTTTGTGGTTTTGGTGCCTTTTTCTCAGTGCCAAAGAAGAACAAAGAGCTCTGGTTAGAAGTTCCTTGATCCCTTAGTCCTGGAGTTTGGTGAGGGGTCTCTGGATGCAGATTTTCTGCTTCTGTAGGGTCCTCTGGATGCCCATGAAGTTTTGGACAGATTGGTTCTTTGGAAGACAATGCACTCCCAGGTGGTGTATTGCGATTCTGCAGCCATGAAAGGTCGCAGCAAGTCGGCCAAATAGAGTTTGTCTTGAGGCTAGTTGGTCCCTCCAACCCACGGGAGGAAGTCGTCCCCCAGGTCTTCCCTGTCTGAAAACGGGGTCAGCACAGCTGCATGGCTTCACCGGCACTTCGCAGGTACTGCTGGCGTCTTCTCTTGAATTCTGCTTCGGATGTTGTCCTCCAGCTGTCGACTCCACTCTTATTCCCAAAAACATTGCTTTTTATTAAAGTTCCAATTCATTCACAGCCCTAGGCTGTCAATCACATAGCAGGGTGGCTTGTCCTCCAGGACAGCCAGCCGGCCAATTAGAACTGGTTTCACTCAGCACGCACACCTAGAGACAAAGGACTGGAAAGTTTCGGGACCCTCACTCACTTCCTGCCTTTCCAGACACTGGAGCCTGGGCGGGTGTTAGGTAAGAATAACTGGAGTCCAACAGGTGTGGGACTACACAAGTCGTATCTCTTGGTATTCGGTAACCCACCTTTTACTATATTTATTTTACAGTTTTAAAAAATATAGAATTGTTTTTTATAACATGCTTAATACCTGGTTAGGTTTCTAAGCGCGGATCTGGGATTCGTACCTCGGTTGCTCTGCGTGGTCTTGCTTCCAAGACCAACACCTTGCCCCTGTGCTATCCTCCTTTCACAATATCAGCCTGTACTACACAAGTTGGTGGTGTGACTGAGCAGCCAGGCTTATCTTAAAATGGGCAATGTGAGCTGTACAATTGAAACCAGTCAGTACAAGTATCCAAGTAACACACACTATTATAAATATTTATTTATAATATACACAAGGTTTAAATTAACATTCTTTATAAAGCTGTATCTACTAGTAACATTCAATAAAAGGTTTGGATTCAGTTTGTAAAGAACAATAAAAGTTGGTACATACTTTAGGCCAACACATTTTCCAGCACACAAATGATTCAGTTAAGGTCAGTATTGCACTTCTTTTCAGTTACCAATTCAGTTATTGAGTTGTAAAGGAAGGAAATGTTAGAATAAGACTGAGAACATACTTTCAACGGTTTGTAAAACAATTACAAATCTCCTAAAGTGAGGCAGGTAAACTTACCCCAGCAATAATAGTAATCAAAATGATAACCTATGAGGGAACAACAAGTATTGCCAATGTCAGTAGGTGACAGTAAATGGGTAACCCCTATTTTTTGTTATCAGGGGACAGCATTCCGTAGGGGAGGAGACCTGAAAAAAGAAAAAGGAAGGCAGTTTGTCTGTCAAAATCCGCAACTCTCAAATAAGAAAATCACTTTGGTGGACATATCACATGATCACGTACTAACCCCCCCCCCCCCTCTTAGAAAAGAACTATGTAAACTAAATTGTATTTACTTTTTATTGTGCAACATCTAATTTGGCAGTTTCATGATGTTTTTTTTTAAATATTTTCTCTATGCAGCTACAATTTTGAATAAAATGTTTTTTTGAATGGTACGAAGGCTCCTAATGACCGGTCTACATAATCCTTGAAGTATTCAGGTGATAGGTGGTGCACTAACTTGAAGAAGTTGAATTAAGAGTGGGCTAACTGCATTCCTTGTTCTTTCTTATTTTTTCACAATGTCAGTAGGTTCAGGAGGAGTGCCTTTAGGGAGCTAGGACATCCAAAGTCAATAGTTCTGATTCACTTTTTAGATCAAGTCTTGACAAAGTTACTAAGTTCAGAAGAGATCACAGTAACTCAAGTGAGCTACTTTATAGAGTGCACAAGCTGATAGGCCTTTGCAGATGAGTTGGTATCAAATCTAAAGTGGAACAAAAGCACTTTGCAGGATAGGAAGCACAATTTATGGCTAAAAGGTGAACATCCCAAGCCCCACAGTACCTCGAAAAAATAAATGTTCCAGCTGGGTTCCTCCTTGCTACAGCTTGCCAGACCCTTGTTACTGGACCTTGGTTCTGGTGACAAAAGGAAGGTAGTCTGGCGGGCTCCTGCGCCAGTACTGAGAGGGACTCCTCAGCTACGCATTTCCTTTGTTTCAGCGGCACTTCAGAGTTTTGGTGCCTTTTCCTCGGCGTCAATGCAGAACGAATATCCCTGGTTGGAAGACGCTTGCTCCCTCGGTCTTGGACTCTGGTGATGGGACTGTGGATCAAGATTTCCCATCTCTGTAGGGTCCTCGGGATGCCCACGAAGATTTGAACAGATTCAAACTTTGCAAGACGATGCACTCATCAATGGTCACAGGACCCCTGGCATTGGGCTTCTGCAGCTCTGGTGAGGCACAGCAAGTCGGGGGTTGCGCCAAATGGAAATGTGTCTTGAGGCTAGTTGGTCCCAACAGCCCAAGGGAGGAAGTCGTCCCGTACGGGTCTTCCCAGTGAATATGAAAACTGGGCCAGCACAGCTGCAGGGCTTCACCTGGCACTTTGCGGTCCAAGTGGGTGCTGCTGGTGTCTCGTAATGTTTTCTTCGGATTTTCCTCTCCAGTGGTGGACTCTGCCTCTAGTACCAAAAAACCTCACTTTGTATGTGCTCTCCCATTATTCACAGCCTATGCCGTCAATCACAGCAGGGTGGCTGTCCTTTCAGGATAGCCAGCTGGCCAATCAGGACTTGTTTTATTCAGGCACACCTAGAGACAAAGGACAGGGAAGTTTCGGGACCTTCCCTCACTTCCTGCCTTTCCAGACACACTGGAGCCTGGCCAGGCTTCAGGGCGTAAACCCGCCAAAGGCAAAAAAACACAAATGGCTCAAACCAGTTTCAACTAACAGAGTAAAAGCCCAAAATAAACTAAAATAGAAAATAGCGAATAAAGATGACTGTGGCTATTTTAAGAAAATTGACACCATTTATCAGGACCTCTCCCTCTCAACCCTACAGAAAAGAAGGGCTCTCCGACCTTTAGCCCTCTTCCTCCAGGAGCGTCAAGTCAAATATAGATGGCTCTTCCCCACAGCATTGCAATTTTCTTATAATGGCTCCCGCCGGAGAATATCCCATTTAGAAGATGCCGCTAAAATCATGCAGAAATCCTCCTCCCCCGAAGGAACTACCTCCCCAGACTTGGGTGCTTCAGGGAGCCCTACGTCAGCCTTTCCTCCCCAACCCAGGCGACCCTCATGGTCCAGGGCCTCCCGAAACAACAGAAAAAGATAGCCGGAGTCCGAGCGGCCCTAAATATCCTCCGCTCCTCCGGCGTCCCGGACGCCCGACGCCCTTTCAGCTAAACCCAGAAGCAGCAACTCCGGCCCAACACAGTCCTATGTTCACCCAGTGCGGCGGGCTTCTTTCACGGCCTATGCCCCCCTCCAAGGTCCGCTCCATTTTAGAGTCCTTGGATGCGTACGTTACTTTTTCAGATACAATTGGCCCTGTTGGCCTGGGGTGGGGTTACACCCACAATGTTTCCCACCCCGCCAGTTAAAAAGTTGGCCTCCCGTTGGGGGCCTCCATTAAAACTGCAAGTGCGGTACAGATCGCTTCTACACCCTCTTCACGATGGCAGCTAATGGACAACCTGGAGTCCCCCCTCCATCCCCCAAGCATGGAACCTCTAGCTCCCCGATCCCGGAACACCAGACGCTGAGATGCCTTTCCTGGAATGTTAACGGACTCCACTCTCCCCCCAAGCACAAATCGATTCTCCAGAAGCTACAAGATGAGGAGGCCGGAGTGGTGTTCCTTCAAGAGACTCATCTCCTCCCGGCAGACTTCGGTCGTCTCCGATCTAGCATGTATCCACGCCAGTTTTTCGCCTCGGGGAACTCTAAAAAGGGGGGCACAGCAATTATGTTCCGGAAAGACCTGCACCCCCAGATCTTAGACTCCATGATGTGCCCAGAGGGCCGCTTCGTGGCCATTAAGTGCTTCCTACTGGGGGACCTCTACACCCTGGTATCGGCATATGCACTCAATTCGGGACAGGCAACTTTCTATGATTCACTGGGCTCCTCCCTCTCAAGCTTTGCGGAAGGCCAGACAATAATTGGAGGGGACTTCAATGGGGTTCCAGACCCCACTAAGGACAAATCCCACCCCCCTGCTCCTGGCGAGTTTGGTCAGGCCCTCAGTCTGCTGCGGCTCTTCAGAACCCTGGAGGTGGTGGATACATGGCGGGTGCTTCACCCCACCGAGAAAGATTACTCTTTCTTCTCGGGCGTTCACCGAACTTATTCCAGAATTGACCTCCTAGCTTCCCCCCAAACTCTCGCCCTCGCTAATGAGGTATCTATAGGCCAGCGAATTCTATCAGACCATGCTCCGATAATAATGGAATTAAGCATTCAGAACACCCACGCTAAGGCGCCACGCAGATGGGCGCTCTATGACCCGATCCTCGATGATATGTCAATCAGAGACAATATAACTACCATCATCAAGAACTTCTTTGAGGAGAACCCAGCCGCGGACACCTCCCTAGCCAATAACTGGGATGCAATGAAGGCTGTAGTTCGGGGATCCCTGATAGCCCAAGGCGTAGCATACCATCGAAACCGGAAACCCGTCCGTTTATCCTTGGAGGAGGACTTGCGAGCAGCTGAGGAAGCCCAGAAAAAGAGTGGCTGGTCTCCCAGAACGCAAAGAGCGCTTCGTTCGGCCAGGAAGAAACTGGAGGCCCATTATGCGGAACACACTGCGCAACTTTTGGCGAAGACCAAACAATTTTACTATGCCAAAAGCAACAAGCTGCTGGTAGCCAAGCTAGCTAAAACAAGACGGACTAACACAATTATAGGGCTCCGAGACCCACGGGGGGTGATGCATCACTCCGAACAGATGAAACTACAACTAGCTTCGGACCACTTAACCCAGGTCATGACAGCGCCCCCCCCCCCCCCCCCCCGAGATCGGACGAAGCAGGAGGCATACCTGCGAAACGCAGCCTTAACGCGTCTCTCAGACTCCACACGAGAGCAGTTGGAAGCCCCAATAACAGATGAAGAAGTCGACGAAGCCATCAAGGCCCTCAAACCGCAAGCCCCGGGCCCAGACGGATTCTCCCCGAGGTTCTATAAGATATTTAAGCTCCAGCTCATCCCCCACATGGTGGCTCTTTTCAACTCTTTCCAGGTTTCGGGTTCCGTAACCCCCACAATGCAAGAGTCGGTGACGATCCTCCTTCCTAAGCCGGGGAAAGACCCGAGGGATCCGGCGTCATACAGACCCATCGCCCTACTAAATATTGACGCCAACCTGTATTCGAAGATTTTGGCTAACCGCCTGGCACTTATTCTCCCGGAAATAATCCACCCCGACCAAACAGGCTTCATTCTTCATCGAGCAGCAGGGGACAACATCCGGCGGACTCTGAATCTGGTGGACATTGCCCACCGCAACTCCCAAGGCCTGGCCTTAATGGCCCTGGACGCAACCAAAGCCTTTGACAGAGTCGATTGGTCCTATCTGGAATGTACCCTGGAAGCATTTGGGTTCGGCCCGACAACCCGAGCCATGATCCTAGCGAACTACAAGCAGCCCAAAACCATCCTCAGGATCAATGGCGCCCACTCAGCCCCGATATCTCTGACCTGTGGGACAAGGCAGGGCTGCCCGCTGTAACCCCTACTCTTCGCCCTCACGATGGAGCCCTTCGCCCAGAAGATCAGGCGGAATGAGTCCATCAAGGGACTTCAGGTGGGCCCGTCCCACCACAAAATTGCTCTCTACGTGGACGATGTACTACTGACACTCACAGAAGCCAGTACCTCAGCGAAGCACGCCCTGGCCGAAATAAAGGAATTGGGGGAGGTTACCGGCTTTACTGTTAACTTCGCCAAATCAGTGGCCATGGGAATCGGCCTCCGCCCAGAGGAAAAAGAGGCGTTAACGGGTCTATGCCCGATCGAATGGCGGGACCGCTCGATCCCCTACCTAGGAGTTTATCCCGGCGAACCCAAGGGAGACCTATCAGGCGAACTTTCCCAAACTGATCAGGGAGCTGGAGGGAGACCTGAAGCGCTGGACCACGCAAGAGATCTCACTAATGGGCCGGATTACAGCCGTCAAAATGAACTTGCTCCCTAGGTTCCTCTATGTCTGCTCGTCCCTATCGGTGCCTTTCCCGGCCCAGACCCTCCACCACACAGAGGAAGATATCGAAATTCATATGGAAAGGCAAAAAGGCCAGGATCCCCCACAAGACCCCGATTGGTAACGCCAGGCTAGGAGGCCTGGGGGTCCCGGACCTGCAGGCCTATAGCGCAGCGGCGCAACTATCACACATACACGCCTGGCAGTCGAGCACAGCCCGCCCCAGATGGGTGGAACTGGAGCAAGCCCAGCTTCCGCTCCCCCTCCGGTTCCTCCCTCACATCCAACCCTCCCTCAGGGCGCGTTGGAAGGACGTCCTACTGACAACGAAGCAGACCCTAAGCTCCTGGGACTGGGCTCTAAAGCAGAAAGGAATCCCGAGGGGCCAGAGCCCCCTCTCGCCGATCTTCCACAATCCCAACTTCTCCCCGGGAACTCATCCCCGCAACTTCCAGAATTGGATAGACGGGGGCCTTGAAACCCTGGGGCAGATGTACTCGGAAAACAAACCCCGGATCTTCGAACAGTGCAAGGAGACATTTCGGCTTCAAGAGAGGGACAGATTTACGTACTGCCAGCTCCGCCACTGGTGTTCGCACCCCCGGACCCTCCAAGCGGCAACTCGCCCCCCCGACTCCTCTGGTGCTAACTCTCGCGGATCTGCCGGCTAGAGGAAGAACTTCAGCCATATATAGACGCTTCTTGGGGGATTTCCTGGTGGCAAAAACCCGATGCATGGCCCAGTGGGAGGCGGACCTAGGCCACCCGATTGAGGACCAAACATGGGTGGACATATGGTCCCGCACCCACTCCTCCTCCACCTGCGTCACCAACAAAGAATGTGTATACAAACTCACCCTGCGTTGGTATTACCCCCCTCTCAGACTCCACCACATGAATCCACAAGTGGACCCCGCCTGTTGGAGGCTGCACTCAGCCAGGCTCTAACCTTCACATGTGGTGGACGTGCCCCAAGATCCAGCAATTCTGGACCAGGTGTCTCTCAACCATTGAACAAATCACCGGCTCCGCCCTCCCACTGGACCCTGAAACAATGCTGCTGGGGATCCTGGTCCCCGGAATCTACCCCCGCTCCGGCAAGAGGGCTAAGCTCCTCACACAATGCCTCTTGGCGGGCAAGACAGTTCTGGCCCGTTTCTGGAAGTCGCAAGATGGCCCCTGCCTAGCCCACTGGTGGGGAAAACTGTGGGACATCTTGATAGCGGAAAAGGTCACCGCAGCGAGAGCAGGGACTCTGCACCGCTTCCAGAATGTATGGGCCCCAGTGCTGGACTATGATCAGCGATTTCCCGCAATGACGTTCAAACCAATCAATGCCCGTTGGGCCCTGAGGGACCGGGAGGGTGCACACCAGGCGGAGGTGATAGACTGAATCTCTGGCCCGGGAAAACCGGAATGATGGGGGGAAAAGGACACAGCCAGAATCTTTCTTTTGCTATGTTATACTGCCATCCGATACTGTTTGTAACCTATACTGCCTTGCTATAAATAAACATGTTTTAAAAAAAAGAAAATTGACACCAATGGGTCCTGAAATGCAGCTGAAGGTTCAGCCTGCGGTAAAGATGCACACTGGTAGTAAAATTAAACCACTGCCACCAGCTATTTAAACCAAGTTAGTGTAACAAAAAATGTTACATGAGAAGTGGGATAGGACTTACTAAGCAACACCCTCAACACTCCACATAGGGTGGTGTGGGCTGGTCTCACAGAGATAAAAGTAAGACAGGGATCATCTTACTATTCTTGGGAACGGTAGTTCACCCAAGAAAATGTATTTAAACATTTAGAAAAGTACACTGGACTTTTGGGTAGCACTCCACCCAGGGTGCTTTGTGCTACTGTACAAAAAGCAGATGCCTATGGAGTTTGTAAGACTCCATAAATACAGTAAAACACAAAAACCCTAGTCAGGAAAAACACATGATGAAGTGACAAAAAGGTCCCACTCACTCAGGTGGAAAAAGTCACAAGCCCCAAGTCCAGAAAAAACCTGGTGGTCTCTAAGTTTGAAGGGAATTAGCACATAAATGAAAATTCTCCCTAACACTGCGCCATCATGTTGAAATAGGAAAGAGGAAGATCATCTAAGGGCGAAGCTGATTTAAGACAATTAACAGCCACTACAGCATCAGTGGCACTAATTAGATGAAGAGTCAAAAAGAAAAGTCCACTGAAGTGGCCTCCAGGAATAGCATAAGTGGTGTAGGGAGACTAAAGGGGCCAGCAGAACTATTGATATTATTTCTGATGGTCTCAATAATATTCATGAAGTAACTAGATTGTTGCAAATTTCTGGTAGGCTATCATAGCTGATGCGACTCTAGGGTCCAGAAGATCTTTTACCGTCCGGAACAGTCGTTATGGGATATTAACAGCAGACAGAATGGTAACCCTAAAAGAAGACCGATTTGCCACCTTGATGGCCCTAAGGTAAGAAGCCAGTTCTATCCTAAAGAACGTTTTTACTGCCGGATCCTGACTAACACGTCATTTACGATTGGCCTTACGAACTCGTCTAGAGTAACATGCAATTCTGTTGAAAACCAGGGAGCTGAGGGCCAGCAAGACTTCTTGACCAACTTGAGTGGTGCCATGGCATGAGCAGCCTCCGAGCATGCAAACTATAGCCAAAATAAGGGGGTTTCCCAATGTTTTATGGAGTGAAAGCAAGAAGAATCTTTCCCAACAGCCAGGATGTACCACGTCTTGAGCAGAGTAGCAGGCCTGTGGGATCCTGCCTCTGCAACCCTCTCAGATGAACGTTGGGAAGCAACTGGTCCATTCCAGTACTTTGTGGTCCCCTACCTCCATAATTGTGCATGGGAATGTCACCAGACTTAGTGCAGAATTGTACAGGTAGCAATATACAGCGGTTTAAAGGACAAAGGACATAAAGTATGGACATTTTGGGGCTCACATGGCTATTTTGTCTTTACATTGACTTATTGCCCAGTCTCAAAGGGTTTCCAAATCAGCTATAATCAAGGATGTTTGTCTACTCCAATAACGACATGCAGCGTAATACAGTTTTCTGTCCAGCTAACGCCACGTTTATTTTTAAGTGCAAATATGCCAGAAACAGACATCCTCGGACATCAGAGCACATGAAACTTTGCACCAGTGTAACTATCAGCATTGGTGCCCCAATGTCAAGAATACGCAAAAAGAATACATGTGTTGCTCTATTGCTAATACTGTTCAGAATTGCACTTTCACTGCTGCAATATGTAATATAGCACCTGGTATTTACTTGAAAGAAACAGATTCTCCGAGAATCCAGGAATATCACCAATGTTTAAGTCTGCTTAGTTTCATTTGAATTTTTCACCAATTCAAAGAGCTATAGGTCAGAGCTGTATAAAAATGTAGGTATGACGCCTGCACAAAAGTAATTTCAGCAGGTCACAAGACCGGTGAGACAAGATTGTACACAAATAGCATCCTGTGTGACACCATGGATTCTAAGCTTGTCTGAGGTTATGGAAGTCTTGCCAGATGGATGCACAATGGTGGAGAACAAAAAGGAAGACATGACAACTCACTGCTACCATGGAAAACACATCAATGGTTTAAGCTTAGGAAGTAGGCTTTGCGTAAAGAACAAAATTACTTTCTGCAGAGAGAAAAATCAATAAATGAACAAGTAGCAAGAACATTATTGCCTCATGTACCTGCTGTAACTTGACCAAGTTATGAATGATTTATCAATGCATTTAAGGAGTGTATCCTCATACAAAACGCACTGTTTTAGGAGACCAAATATCTGAATAACATGAATGTATAGAACACCCTTAAGAATCCACTATTACTTTCCAACAACCTCTATGTTTTTGAAGAAAAAAACTTTTTTCAAAATGACCTTTTGCAAATTTTAGAGCAAAAGATACAGCACACATTTCTACAGCAATTGTGACACTTATGATGATGATTCCTTCACCTAGTATGGGGATCTTAAGAACAGCATATAAGCGTCTGCATTTAATCCGAAGTAAGGAACTCAAATTGAAAGATCAAATCCCTAAAAGTGATATGGAGTGAGCACACAGCACTTGGAGGCTAATGTGAACTTGAGCATCCAGATGCTGAAGAGGAATATACCAGTCTTTGTGTTAATCGTTTCATTTAATGGGTAAAGCAAAGACTCCTGCTTATTTCTTACCAGTGACAATGTGATAGCCCAGCTCCACCATAGCTTCCGACAGTGCTTTGCAATTCGCCACCACTTGAATTTGATACATTTTGAATTCTGGTGTCATGGCTTGCTTCAGTGCCACAGCAATTCCTAAACAGAGAAAAGGGACATTATACACATGCCAGTATCAAGGAACAAAAACGACTTTTCCACTTCAAAGTGAACAATGGCATCAAGGCTCTTGCACCCAAACAATATGAGTATTCAAGTACTAGAGGAATCCAAATCATATGAATGGGTGAGGGCAATGTGACAATGCTGTAGAATCTTGTTGCATGTTTGAAGTTAGGTGGGTGTTTGCCTACTTAAAGAATATGGAAGCCATGTTTGGGTCATCAGAAGAAGGAAAGCTCCGCGGAGGTGCACATTATGAAAAGAAGACATAAGTTTGTCTGAAAGTTAAGAGACAGTCCTTCAAACGGAAGGTTAGTGTTCGGTATGGTGGTGTGCAACACAACCTTAACTCTTGCCAGGTGGCAGGGTTTTTCATAGTGTTGGATTGCTGGAAAGATTTTCTAATGAGATTTGCTCGGGACTTAATATGACTGAACAGAGCGCCATCCTTTTATAGCTCTAACGTTTGCCATCCCTTTCCCTAGGAAGTTATACAAACCCTTAAGCTAAGATCGCTCTATGGTAGTGGTGGTCAATAAATCAGTGGGATACAGGAAGGCCATATTAAGTTAAAGATATGCTCATACTGAGGTATTATGAAGTTATACTTTAAGCCAAGTTAATATGTTGGTGCAGAATACATGCAACCCATGTTCAGTAGGAGCATTGCTAGGGCTTAACTAAACCAGTTACGGTCAACCCAAGCCAAAGGTGACCAAGGATCCTATGGTACCAAGTTTAAAAGCTCATAGCCAGAGGAGTTCTTTCGGGAGTGTACAAGCTCAACCACAATTAAGTCTCTTGTAGGAAATAAATGGAAGAGATGGACCAGTTTCTTATTGGCTGAGTGGCTATTGCAGTCCCCAAAGATAAGACTAGGACCCAATGTTACGGATAGGTCGCACTGGTAAATATAGGACTTGGCTTCAATAACACTCTGCTGACTTTCGAAGGCAATCGCAGTATGAGGAACCAGGCAATTGTATCAGCAATTTGACTCCTTGCAGAAAATGCACGACTCCCCCAAGAGTTATTGGCAGTGGCAGCTCTAGTCGTTAAAAGAAAAAAAAAATTAAAAAGCATATCTTCAGTCAAGACCTACTGTACAGATACTGGTGATGCAGTTGTGCAGAAGATGTACTAGTGCTGAAGCTGGGTGAAGCAGTCCGGTTGGCTTTAAGGCGCAAATCTGGTTTCAGATATGCAATCTGTCCAGCAGAGGATATTCCTTTCCCATCTGAACTACTCAAGAGTCCCAATGTTATTTTTGGGAGTCTTTAGGCTGTTCGTTTATCGATGGTAGTAACCGCAGGTGTTGCCAGTGCTAAATATTTGACGCTTCGACCTCGTCCTGCCCAGTCCACAAGACATAGCCGTTAAAGATTCCCGTCCTTCCAGAAAAGCCAACAAAATATAGGTAATAATATAGTATTGCAGGTTTGAGTTTAAGTGGGAGGGAAAAAGTCCAATTAGACAAAGTATAAAAGGGAGGACGAAAAAGAGGGTTCACAGGTATAAGTGGTCACAGGGATTCAGGGGGTGGTGAGTACACACGTAAAGGGTATTTGCAAGGTAAAAGTAGGTCAAGGGTTAGTGAAAAGACATTTTAAAACCAAAAAAACAGGATTGGAATAATTAAAAGGTCCACTAGATGGCAGTCACAGACTATAGAAACAGACTGCATGTAGATGTTACGGTACACCCTGTTTTGGTGCTGCCGTTTGGCTGCAGGCTGGTTTGGAGCGACCGCTTCGGCGTGGCAGCCATTTTATCATGGCCATTTTATCATGACCATTTCGGCGCACAAGCCTTTCTGGTGCAGGCGATATGGCACGAGGGACGTTTGGACGTGGCCGACATTGCAGCCATGCCTAAACACCCTTGTGCCAAACAAAATGTAACTTGCACAGCATGTGAACTGGACTAGCACTAGCTGCTCTCTATCTATATCTCTCCCCAAACTTTGCCTCATTTACAAAACAAACACCCCAAGGATAGCAGGGCTCAGTTGGACCACGTTAATGGCTTCATCTGGGCAGAGATGAGGTTTTCTGTAGATTAAACAGACTAAATGTGGTTGCCATGGGGTAGTTGCCAATGTAATTGTGGTGGTCAATGGGAGGCAAATGATGGTCTTTGCATCTATAATGCCCATGAGCTCGGATGAGGCGTGCTTCTTCAGTAGGAACTTTTGGGAGGGCTTCTGCTAAATCTACCATGTTAGCACTTTAAAGAAGTCCTTGCAGCGGATTGTCTTCAGCTGGATGGCAGCACACACCAGCTAGCAAGTTAAATCCACGAATATAGGTGTCAATTGTTCTGTGGGGCATTGCTGATTTGGCATTTTTGAATCTGATGCTCAACCACTCAGTGGCGTGGCCAGGCTCTTGACTGGGGTCGCCGAAGTGGGGCACTGACTTATGACGGGTGACGAAGTATGAGAGCGTGCATGCGCGCGCACACCCGACCCCCCCCCCCATAGTTTGGGATAGGGGGTGGCCAATCAGATTTCAGGGGTAGCACGTGCCACTCCCTAGACATGCCACTGCAACCACTCTAAATATCTCAATGTCCATCTTACTGTTCGTTCTAATGCAATAAGCCATTGAGCCGGTCTGCTCATTTTTAGGGATTCTGGTGACAGCTTAAAAAGGGCGGATAATTGAGAAAACTAAAGGGCTAACAATGGGCTGGGGAATAAAATATTGCACAATAGGGACAGGTGGGTTTCCACAACGGGGTGGGATGGGTTTGAGGGGGCTATGGGTGATCCAGATTGGCATCACATTCAATGATAAAGCTGTAAGGCTCTGCGATATCTTTTGGAGCGCTAGTTGTAGGGCATCTGCACAGCTACTCATAGTACGCGTTACGCTTCATGTGGGGGCAACAGAGCTACTGGCAGGAAGTCCAGGCATGCACACTTGCAGACACTGGTGCAACTGAAAGGCTAGTAGTGGTACTAATGAGAACAGTCCTGGGTCTACCACTGCATCTACTAGAACTGGTGCAAATACTATACTGCCGTTACTACTAGTGCTGGCAACACTAAAAGTAGTACTATCAAAGAACAAGTTACTTACCAACTGTAACGTTCTTTCGACTGGATGTTCCTCCCACGTATTCCTCATCTTGTGATAGGCTCCCATAGCAGTATCAATTTTTGGAGGCGGGAGTACTAATTTCAGTTTGTGGACAGAATGCAGAACTGCCTTTGCAAATAAACCCTCGTTAGAGGAGGCAGTGTCCAAACAATAATGTTCAACAAAAGTATGCATTGTTTTCCAGGTTGCAGCTGCACAAATATCTGCTGCTGGGACTCCCCTCTTTATAACCGCAGAAGTAGCCATTCCCCTTGTAGAATGGGCACGAAAGCCCATCTGGTGGTTCCTTTCCCACTAATCTGCAGCATTCAACTATGGCTAATATGATCCAGCGGGAAATGGTCCGTATTGTTACAGATAAGCCTAATTTATGACCAGTATAACCCACAAACAGTTTGTCATCTTGTCTTAATTTAGCCATCCTTGAGATGTAAAAACTAAGAGCCCTCTTGGGATCTAATCTGCGTAATCTCTCCTCTTCTTTGCCCAGATGAGAAGGAGGATAAAAGGTTGGTAGTACTATTTTTTGTGACAAATGGAAGTCTGAGACTACTTTTGGCAAGAACGAAGGTTTAACTTTAAGGACTACCTTATCTTTATAAAAAATAGTATATGATGGTTTGCATGAGAGAGCCTGAAGTTCGCTAACCCTGCGGGCTGATGTTGAGTGCAGTGGCTCAAAAGGTATGCAAGTCAAGAATTTTAATGCTAAATTTAAGTCCCAAGTTGGTACATGAAAAGGTACTGGAGGTTATACATTAGTAAGCCCCTTTAAGAATTGAATTATTAACGGTATTTTGAAATATGAAACCTCTTCCGAGGAGCGCTTGAAAATGGACAGCGCAGCAAGGTATCCTTTGATTGTTCCTATCTGGAGCCCCAGATTAGCTAGATGTAGTAGAAAATAGAGCACCATTGGGGTGCCACACTGAAAAGGGTCCACATCCTTGTCTTTGCACCAGTTACTAAACCTGTTCCAGCGACATCGGTACAAAGACTTTGTTGCTGGTCTTCTGGCCGAAAGCGAGATTTCCATTACGTCATCCGGAAGATCCCAATCCTTGTATCTCAACCTCTCAGAAACCATGCGTGAAGGTTGAGTGTCTTGACCTCTGGATGGAGAACCTGACCTTCCTCTTGCGAGAGAAGATCCTCTCTTTGCTGAAGACGTATTGGAGGGCAGATGGCATGTTTAGAAGGTCCGGGTACCACGTCCTCCTGGCCCAATCCGGGGCAATTAGGATCATGGTTTTCCTGAACTTTCTCAACCTCCTGATTACTTGAGGAATCATGGGGACTGGGAGAAACGCGTACAGCAGTGGAAACTTCCACTCTACTACTACAAATGCGTCTCCTAGAGCTCCTCTTTGAGGAAATTCCCTTGAGCAGTACTGATCGCACTTCCGGTTGATCGCGGTGGCAAACCGATCCACTTGAGGGGTTCCCCAAAGGGCGAAGATCTCCAGAAGGACTTCCTGAGCCAGCTCCCACTCGTGAAAGACCGTGCTCTGCCTGCTCAGAGCGTCTGCTGCCGTGTTCTTCTCTCCGGCTAGGTGAATTGCCGACAGATTCCTTCTCGTATTGCCCAGAACCAGAGCTGCATTGCTTCTCTGCACAGTGGCAGTGACCCTACTCCTCTTTTGTTGAGGTAGTACATGGCCACCGTGTTGTCCGTCATTATCAGGACATTCTTTCCCTATACAGAGGGCAGAAAGGCCTTCAGAGCTAGTCTGATTGCCCTCAGCTCCAACAGGTTGATGTGTAGTTTGGACTCCGATGGAGACCAACGACCGCTGATTGTCAGATCGTTGGTGTGTGCTCCCCACCCCGTGAGTGAGGCGTCCGTCACTACCGTTATCTCCAGCCATGGTTGCCAAAAAGACTCTCCCTTGAGAATGTTGTCGTTGCAAGCCCACCATGGAAGATCCTGAGCAACTGAGCTCGGGACTTGCAGAGGATCCGACATATTCCCTGAGAAATGGGACCACTGAGTTCTGAGTGCCCATTGAAGGGATCTCATCCTCAACCTGGCCTCTGGTACTAGGAAAATGCAGGATACCATGAGGCCGAGCAACCTGAGAAAATCGAAGGCTGGTAGATGTTGGACATTCTGAAACTTCGTTACCATCTGCTGGATGTGGAGAGCTCTCACTTCGGGAGGCGAGGCTTTTCCCGATGAAGTGTCCAAGACTGCTCCGATAAACCGGAGTTTCTGGGATGGTATCATGTGGGACTTCTTGAAATTGAGGGAGAAGTCCAATTTGTGGAGGAAGTGGCAGGTGATCGAAAGATGTTCCTGAGCTTGTTCTGGAGAACTTGCTCTGATCAACCAGTCGTCCAGATAGGGATATATGTGAATACCTCCTCTCCTGAGACTTGCTGCCACAACCGCCAACAGTTTGGTGAAAACCCTCGGGCGGAGGTCAACCCGATTGGCAGAACTTGAAACTGATAATGAGAATTGCCAATCGCGAACCTCAGGTACTTTCTGTGCTTTGGATGGATTGGCACATGAAAGTAAGCATCCTGAAGGTCCAATGATATCAACCAATCTTGGAGTTGGAGAGCCTGAAGGATCTGAGAAAGAATCACCATCTTGAACTTGTCATTCCTGAGGAACTTGTTCAAGTTTCTCAAGTCCAAGATGGGTCTCAGTCCTCCGTCCTTTTTTGGGATGAGAAAATATGGGGAGTGCCAACCCCTGTTCCTCTCAGCTACAGGTACCAGTTCTATGGCACCTTTCTCTAGCAGGGTTAAAATTTCCTGCAACAGGAGCGGATCCGGAATTTTGGCGGAGTTGGCTCCCGGTGGATGATTCGGAGGCCTTTTTAGAAAGGGGAGACAGTAACCTTGGGCTACTGTTTCCAGTGCCGAAGCATCTGAGGTAATGCCCCGCAATTCCTTCAGATGCTGAGAGATTCTGCCTCCCACCTGTTTTTTGTGCAACAAGGTCTCTGAGGGATTTGGAGGCGGCTGCAGGAGTGGCTGAGGGTACAGATGCCACTCCTGAGGCCGATTTTGCACCTCTTCCTCGTGCTCCACGAGGGAAGTTTCTTTTGCCCCTTTGAGAAACCTGTCCTCTTCCTCTACCAAAAGAGGAGTAGTATCGAAAAGAACGACCCCTCCAGGAAGATGAGCCGGAATAGGGTTTTAGAGGCTGGCGCAAAGAGGCGCTAAGTGATTTAGCTGCCGCTTTCGAGGTCTGAAGTTTTTCTAGGCTTTCATCAGCCTTTCTGCCAAAGAGCCTCGAGCCATCAAAGGGCATGTTGAGGAGTCTAGCTTGCACGTCTGGTGCAAACCCAGACTTCCTCAACCACGCAAACCTGCGTAGCACAACGCTTGCAGCCATGGATCTGCTGATACTGTCAGCAGTATCCAGTCCAGACTGGAGACATTCCCCCATTGCCTCCTTCCCGTCTTTGACTATATTCAGGAAGCCTTCCTTTTCCTCGCCTTCCGGAATATGATCAGCCGCTGCCGAAATACAGTCCCACAGGGTATGGGTAAACCTGGCTAGGGTACAGGTGACATTTGCCGACTTAAGTGCCATACTGCCTGACGTCAAAACTTTACGTGCCCAGGCATCAATTTTTTTATCCTCTCTATCTGGAGGGATAGTTGGATAAGCAGTTTGTTTTGAAGTAGATGCTGCCTGAATGACTAAACTCTCTGAAGTCTGATGTTTATTCAAATATTCAGGATCCGTTCCAGCTGGTCTATATTTTCTTGAAAAAGTGCTATCTGCAGCAGCAATAGTTTCTGGTTTCTCCCAGTTTTTCTCCACAGTCCTTTGAAGGGCCCTGTGAAAAGGGAGAACAGGATCTTGCATGGCACTGGAGAGGTGCTCGACTCTCGAAGAGTCTTCGACGGTTTTACATCGACTCAAGGTTTTTTGAATTCCTCGAAGCCTAGGCTTGCCGTACAGCAGCACTACTTCTGACAGCACTATCAGTACCTCTCCTGCTATTACAGCACCCATTGTTGGTAGCAGTGGCAATACTGCACTTTTAGAGATGATAGAGGGAGTGCAAATGTTAGGACAGTGAGAAAGGGAGAGCTACTTTACACCGATGTGAAGCCACCACAGCGCACTGACAGTTCAGCACAGTCAAGGAACAAGACGTCCCTGCTGAATCCCTCACTTACATGGAAAACCGTAGCAAGTGGAGGAAACACTGGCGAGCAACATCTCCTTTCACTCTGATGTCCGATAACTGGGGCATTGCCGATGTACTGTCCACCGTTTATTTCAACTTATATAACTAGAAAAATACTTTCTATGCATGCTTGCTTTCTGTGCTTAAACATCCTGTGCCGAAATGGCCCTGCCAGCCGTGCCGAAACATCCCGGGCCAATTGCAGCAGCCAAACACAGATCCTTTTACTTTTTTTTTTTTTAATAAGTGTCATTTTTAAGACTCTCCATAGTGTCTTTTTAATGTCATACCCTTCGAAAACCTTTGGCATAAACTGCCTATTGTTGAATAGTTGTCCTTGGGGCTCCCCGTTTTAACTTTCTCTGGCCAGCCTTGTGAGAATTACAGTTCCCAAGGATAGAACAAATATTTTATCTTCTCTAAACTTTATTTAAATGAGGCCAGTACACCCCACCTTATGTGGAGTGCTGGGGAGATAACATGAGAAAGGGGATACATTGTAACTAACATTTCTGTTGCAAGGACAAGCTTACCTTTAATGGCTGGTGGCAGTGAACTTTTTTTCCTAATTCGGTGTACCTTTACCGTGGGGTGTTTCCACAGCCCTGGTAAAGGCACCCATGGGTGCTCATTTTACAAAAATGAGCCCAGTCTTCTCTTCTTGCTATTTTAGCATTCCTTTCTTGGATCTTCTCCTGCCATCCAGGGTGGAAAGTCCTGTGTGCGATTTCCATCTTTGGCAGGAGACCTCAGTCAAGCCCGCCCAGACTCCAGAGTGCCTGATGCAGGAAGCGAGGAAGGAGTCCAAAACTCTGCAACCCTCTGTCTTCCAGCATGACTGTGAGAATCTAGTTCAAACTGGGAGGCTGGCTGTCCTGAAAGGACTGCGTACGCCTCAGGCTTGAATGGTGCACGTCTGATTGGCGGGGTTCCTGCATAAAAGTCTGACTGGACCCAAATCTGAAGAGGAAGATTAAGAAATTTTGGTGGCATCCTGCTGGACCACCAGAGACGTGAATAGAGTCTGAAAAGCCCCCTCACCAGAGTGCTGGACCTTGTAAGTGACGAGAATGAGAATCCGACTAGCGGTATTCAGTCTTCTTCTGACTCCAGAAAAGGGTGCCAAAAGCAGTCGCATTCAGCCACAAATAAATGCTTGCCTGGAGCCTTCCCCATTGATCCCCGCTTCAGAAGCCTTTCCAGTGTCCTGTCTTCATGACAAGGAATTCAGTGACCAGGTTTTTTGCTGCAGTTCCTGAAGTCTCCACCGCTGCTACCTCGTCTTCTGTGCTGAGTAAACCATATGAAGAACCTCTTGCCTAGAGCCTTCTTCATGATCCCTGCTGCAAAAGTCCTTCCAGTGTCTGGTCTTCATGATAAAGTAATTCAACGACTTGGTGTTTGGCTGCAGACCTTGAAGTCTTCTTGCAAAACGTCTGTGCTAAGGTACTGTGTTTGCTGGGGTATTTACTTACCTTAAGCTTTTGTGATAGCTGTAAAGCTTTGGGGTGTTTCTTGTGATTGGGAGTCCTCCCATCCAGTTCACACAGGCCCACTGCTAGAATCCTCCTATGGTGTCTTCTCAGAAGTCCCTGGACCTCAACTACCTTTAAAGTGAACTACTTACTTGTTGAACAGTCTTCCACAGGAACTCTGACATTTGCCTGCAACAGAACCCTGTCTCACCCTGTCTACAGCTGTCTCCTAGACTACCAGGGCCCTTCTGCCCCCGGGTGACCTCATGCAACAGAATAGTGAAAGACTGGAGAGGTAAAAGATTCTGTCTGGAGAAGAACAACAAGTGTTGGCAAGTACTTACTTGTGAAAGAGTTAGTTGGTAACTAACTCAGAGTGAGCAGTTACAAAAGTTCTTACTTACCCTGAACGTGTCTTGTGCCATTCTGAAAAGTATATGTAAGGTTATTTTACTCGCGTGTGAATTGGTTGTGCCTCTTCCTTAAAAAAGGTAATGCTGTTCGCTTCACTTTACTATTTCCGTTAGGATATAAATGTATGAGTGCCTCAATTGGGTCTTTCTTCCACTGACTTGCTGTCAGCCTGTCTAGAATAAGTCTGCCTTAGGTTATACTTACCTTTAATGACATGCATTACTTACCGTAAAAGCATTTCTGATGATTGTATCTGCTTAGATTCACATGCTGTGCATATGGTCCGACATCCAGTGGTAACCGCAGAGTATTGCGTCTTGTCTTTCGGGGACCGAAAGGGGACGTCGGCATAAGCGTGTCTGAAACACTATCCCTATCGTGACGTGTGTAGTACCCAAAATCCCTCACGCGCCGAGGTCCCTCCGATTGTATTTTTTCTGCCATGAGGGAGCCCAAGGCTATAGTGAGTGAGTACATGAAGAGAGAAAGTAGTAAGAAGTCTATGTTCCTTCCACCCCGAGTGGGGAGGCAGGGAGGGCGCATGTGAATCTAAGCAGATACAATCATCAGAAATGCTTTTACGGTAAGTAATGCATGTCTTCTCATGCTTGTTAATCTGCTTAGAATCACATGCTGTGCATAGACTAGTGAGCAGTACCCGGAGTTGGAGGTGGGTTGTGAGAAGGAACAGTAGAAAAAAGATGTCTTAGTACTGATTGTCCCACCTGAGAATCAGACCTAGAATGAGTGTCTAGGCAATAGTGTTTTGTAAAGGTGTGTACAGAACTCCAGGTTGCCGCTTTGCAAATGGACTCTAGGGGAACATTTGCAATGAATGCTATGGATGCCCCAGTGCCTCGGGTAGAATGTGCTCTAGGCTTGAAGGGCAGTTCTCTCTTTGCAAGAGTGTAACATAGTGTGATGCATTTGACAATCCAGATTGATATTGCTGATTTAGAGACAGGGTCCCCTTTTCTACCAGCTGCCACTGAAACAAAGAATTGTTTAGTCTTCCTCAGTGGTTTAGTTCTATCCATGTAGAACATGACTGCCCTGCGCACATCTAGTGTGTGAAGGCTTCTTTCGGCCATGTTAGTAGGTCTGTGGAAGAACGTGGGTAGTTCGATTGACTAGTTCACAGGGAACTTCGAAATAAATTTTGGCGCAAATCTGGGATGTGTGCGCAGAACTACCTGATCTTTGTGGACTGTAACAAAGGGGTCCAAAACCAAGAGGGCCTGTAGTTCGCTAACTCTTCTGATAGAAGTGATAGCTACTAGAAAGGCTGTCTTGTAAGTCAGGTCTTTCAGACTAGCTTTATGCATAGGCTCAAAAGGGGGTCCCATGAGCCTAGTTAAAACCACATTTAGATCCCACCCAGGGGCTGGGTGAGCGATGGGGTGGATACATTCTTTTAACCCCTTCCATAAAGGCTTTAATCACAGGTATTTTCCACCACAACACCTTCTGCTGTGACGTGGTGTAGGCTGACAACGCCGCTAGGTGAACCTTTAAGGAATTGGAGACTAACCCAGAGTCCAACAGATGGGTTAGATATAACACAATGTGTGAAGGCGAGCAATCGGTGGGATTGACGCCTTTGGAACTGCACCAGATGACAAAACGTTTCCATTTGCTGGCATAGCAATAACGCGTGTTGGGCTTTCTTGCCTCCCTCAGTATGTCCATGCATCTTTGAGGGAGTTGCAGATGTCCAAACTCTAAGACCTCAGGAGGCAGGCTGCTAAGTTCAGCGTTTGTGGGCATGGGTGCAGAGTCTCCCCCCGTCCTGAGACAACATGTTGTACGGGCAGGGCAGCTTGACTGGTGGGGAGAGGGACATTTCCATCAGGTGCGCGAACCAAGGTTGGTTCAGATGGGAGCCACCAGAATCATGGCGACTGGTTCCTGGTGCATCTTGTGTACTATCTTGTTCAGAAGGGGAGTCGGGGGAGGGATTGGGGGAGCGTAGACAAATTTCCCCGACCAAGTTATCCAGAGACCGTTCCCCTTGGATCGGTTCTGGGGGTACCTGGAGGCGTAATCTTGGCATTGGGCGTTCTCCTGAGTAGCGAACAAGTCGATCTCTAGAGAGTGAGTGCCCCCTGTTTGTTCAGGTAATACATTGCTGTTGTGCTGTCGGTTAGGACCAGCACTGCCTTCCCTTGCAGTTGCTCCTGAAAGGATTTCAATGCTTTGAACACTGCTAGTAGCTCCAGTAAGTTTATATGGTTGGACGCTACCCGAGGGGACCACACTCCGTGCGCTGTCTGTTGAAGCAGGTGAGCCGCCCCCCCCCCCCCGTGAGAGATGCGTCTGTCGTGAGAGTGGCTTCCACTGCAGGGGTGGTGAAGGTTTTCCCCTTCAAGCGGTTCTCCCTCGACCACCACTGCAGAGAGAGAACGAGGGCTGGCGAGACAATTAACAGATCTTCCCATTGTCCGCTGGCCTGACACCACTGGCTGTTGAGCCACTCTTGCATGGGACGCATGCGCAGCCTCACGTGGGGAACCAAGTATATGCATGACGCCATCATCCCTAGCAAACGCATAGCTTTGCGTACCGTCACCTCTTGACTGGCTACATACTGAAGAACCTGAGAGAGCATGTTCTGAACCCTCTCGCTGGAAGGGAAGACTAGACCGTCTTCCGTACGAATTAGAGCCCCCAGGAACTGTTTTACTTGGCTGGGGACCAAACTGGATTTCTTTTCGTTGATAGAAAATCCCAGGCTGAACAGTAGGTCTACTGTCTTTTGGGTGTTCGAAAAACAAACGAGTCCCCCGTGATAAGCCAATCGTCGAGGTAAGGGTAAACTGGAACTGAAAGTCTGCGCAGGTGTGCCGCTGCCAGGACCTTGGTAAACACCCTTGGCGCTGAGGCTATGCCGAAGGGGAGTACCTTGAACTGGTACCGTTTGTCCTGAATCACAAACCTTAGGAATTTTCTGTGCGCTGGCAGCATTGAAATATGAAAGTATGCATCTTTCATATCCAATGTTGTCATGAAGTCCCCCTGTTTTAGCAATGGGATCACCTCATGCAGCGTTTCCATGCAAAACTTCTGGGGCTTTATGAACTTGTTCGCTGGGCGCAGGTCTAGAACAGGACGCATGGTGAGATCCTTTTTGGGTACAAGGAAGTACACTGAATAGATACCCTCGTTTACCTGAAGAATCGGGACGGCTTCGATGGCGTCCTTTCCCAGCAGCGCTTCCACCTCTTGGATCAGGATCTGCAGATGTTCCGGTGAAAGGCGTTGATGTTTTGGCAGTCTGAACTGTGGAGGTCGGGCGAATTCCACGCAGTAACCGTGGGCGACCGTCTTTAAGACCCACTGGTCTGAAGTTATCCCCTTCCATGCCTTGAGGAAAGATGTTAATCGCCCCCCGACCGGGGAGGGGACCTGGACTTGGTGGTCATTTCTGACCCGAAGTTGACGCTCCTCTGGAATTGGAGCCTCTGCCTCTATTCTTTCCACGCTTCTGACCCCTCGGGGGGTAGTAAGTGGGGCTTGCAGCAGGTTGAGTTGAAGTTGCCCGTGCCGAAATTATTTTGAGCGGCGCGGGCTTGCCCTCGGAAGGACCGTCGAGAATTACTGCCCCTCTGAAGAGGGTTTTCGGGAAATCTGGTGCAGCGACATAGTCTCGTGCTCGTTCTTGGCTGTCTCCAACGCATTGTCTACCGCCTTCCCGAAGAGGTTGGCCTTTTCGATGGGTTTGTTGATAATGGATGCCTGGGTCTCAGGCCTGAAGTCCGACGTGCGCAGCCACGCTTGTCTCTTTAGGAGAGTACCCTGTGCGAGAGACTTGCCTGATGTCTCTGCGGTGTCCAGGGTATTCTTTACAAAATTCTGATTGGCAAGTTTGCCCTTTGAGAATGGTGAGAAGCTTGGCTCTGGTTGGTTCCGGAACCTCCTGAAGGCCTTCCCGGAGTAGGTTCCATTGGGCGTCGACATATCTTGCCAGTAACGTTGTGTTATTGGCAATCCGGATGGTATAGGCCACCGCCGACGTAACCCGTTTGCCTAAGGCATACAACCTTTTGGACTCCTTGTCCGGGGGTGACTCTCCTGTGACAAGGGGAACCCCAGCTCTCTTGCGAGTGTTGGTCACCACCAGCGTGTCTGGGATTGCGTGTCCTTTGATATAAAGCGGTTCGGTGGGGGAGGGCAGGAAAAGTTTTTCGACCCTTGGGTTCACAGCCCTAGTCTGAGCGGGTGTGAGTAAGGAAGGGGCCAGCTGTCTCCTTACAGAGCTCAAGAGAGGGATCGACTGGCTTGCCGGAGGCTTTTCATTAATAATGTCCTCCTCGAAATCTTGTTCGGGCAAGGCTTCCAGCGGGGCTATTTTAAAGAATTCCGCTGCTTTTTTCAACTTGTTGTTGAAAGCCATTTGATCATCCACCGGGGAAGCTTGTCGTATCGGGGTGGATGGGGGAGAGTCAAGGCAAACTATATCAGAATTGTGATCATCCTGCTGGGTGTCCTCCCAGTTGTCCGTTGCCCCTTGATCTTCCCCATAGTTGTCCAGAAAAGAAGCCTCCTCTTCTTCTGTTTATATGTCTCTATACGTGTCCATCTGGACATCTTCTTGATAGTCAACTTGGTGTTGGACATCTAGACGTTGGGCACCTTGTGTTTGAGGGTTAGGGTCTACCCGAGCTCTTTTCGGCGGCAGTTGATCAGAAGCCCTGAAAAACTGCTCCAGCCGATCCATACATCCCTCGAATTGCTCCGTGGTCCACTTGGATGACCCAAATGGACCTAGCCGAGTAGGAACCGGGTTCTCCGCCCTAAGGCGTTGAGGGGATCTCCTCAGGGTGCTCGAGAGGGGTACCTGGCTTTCTTCGTAAGAGTCTTCGGGATCGTCTTCCAAATCCGTGGAAAACTTTTTGGCGGATTGGCCCACAACTGTGGGCGGAACCGGTACTAGGCCCGCCGCCGTAGCAATCCTATTGATGCTCTTACGGATAGTCACTGAATCTTCAACGCCTCCGATGATGTGTCGGCAGTGAAAATGTCTTCCGCGGCTCCAGAAGGGCCAGCGGATGGCTTCTCGGGTAGAGGCCTACTCGCAGTTTTCGGGCCTGTACGGGCCTTGGAAACCTTGGAACCCGTCGAAGTTTCTTGTTCAGAAACTTAGGCGTGTGTAGTTTGGGGAGTAGCGCCCTTGTTATGTTTGTTATGCCCAGTCGTCATGCGCTGCTGCGGATGCGGGGAAGGCTTCGGATCAGATCGATCCGATGGCGCTTTCGTCTTCTTCGACGAAGTCGTCGAGGAGGGCGCTTGGGTTGTGTGCTTTGTGCGGTGCGATTGTACGCCCCTGTCACCTGGTGTGGTCCCTGTAGCAAGACCGGAGTCGAGCCTGGAAGGGTCGGTGACGGGCGTGGCGGCTCTAGAATAGTCCGCCTCAAGGTCTATAACGACCGCGTTGGACGTTTGGTCATCCGATGTACCCCCGTCACTTTCGGCTCGTGGCGTGGGGAGGGAGGCTCCACGCGTGACATTCCGTACGCGCCCCACCGCTTCAACCGGCGCTCCTTAAGGGTTTAAGGAGTTTACACGCCGAACACTGCTTCGTCGTGCTCTAGGGGGAGACAAGCGTTATACGACGTGTGCTCGTCTTTCCACGGATATCTGACCCTACACACAGGGCAGAATTTAAATGGAGTCCTTTCCATAGCAGAAGGGAAGGGTGACCAGACCAAAAAGGAAAGCAGTGGAAAAGAGGAAAGACATCATAGCAGTATGGCAAACCCCGAGCCCACTCTCCCTACTGTGTAGGCCGGCCAGAAGGCCCGACCACGTGGAAGTCCGAATGCCAGATCTTAGGCGCCGGAACCCACAGCCGTAGACGATTCCCCCGTAGTCTTCGTCGAAGATGTTCTTGATGGGCGAAGTGACTTAACGGGGATTAAACCGACAATTCGGTAAGATAAGGAACAAGTTACTTACCTGTAACTGTTGTTCTCCAGCATGGGTCTGGCATGGATTCACATGCTCATGAATATTCCCCGTCGTCAGGCTGGGAATCCTCGGTAAAGAAAAAACCAGTATCAGTTTCGTTTCTGATCTGTCTTTCGTAGTAATAACCAATCACTGGTCTCTGCGTCATACTGACCACAGCCAATGACTGCCCTCTACCTAAGCACCGCCTCTGGCAGCCATCTTCAGATTTGGAAGCACGTGAAGTGGCAGTATGACCAAGTGAAGAGCCGCAGAGGGGTAGGCGGGAGGGTTCGCATGTGAATCCATGCCAGACCCATGCTGGAGAACAACAGTTACAGGTAAGTAACTTGTTCCTTCTCCAGCATGGGGTCTGGCATGGATTCACATGCTCATGAATAAAGAATACATAGCAGTACACACATGCACAACCACGGGAGATGGCAAAGGCTCAACATTAAGCATCACATCAACTCAACATTAAGCATCTTACCTCCTCACCAGGCTCACCTCAGGCGAACAGGTTGCGCAGCACTGCTTGGCCGACCCTGGACTCCTCCCTGGAATCCCGGTCGACGCAGTAGAATTTCGTGAAGGTGTGCGTCGACCTCCACGTAGCAGCCCTGCATATGTCCAGCAGGGGCACACCAGATAGGAACGCCGTGGTAGCTGCGATCGCTCTGGTGGAATGGGCTCTCGGACGGCCAGGCAGCGGTCGGTTTGCCAACCGGTGACAGTACATGATACAGCCGGAGAGCCATCTGGAGATGGAAGCCTTCGAGAGAGCCTTCCCCTGATTGACAGGTCCAAAGTTCACAAAGAGTTGCGACGTCTTCCGAAAACCCTTCGTGCGGTCCACGTAGAACTTCAGCGCTCTAGCTACATCCAGCGAGTGCAAAGTCCTCTCAGCCGGCGACGAAGGCGACGGGAAGAACACAGGTAACACCAAGGGTTCGTTGAGATGGAAGTCCGACGGTACCTTGGGCATGAAGGAGGGGTGCGTCCTGAGCACTACCCTCGTGTCGTGGAAAGTCAAGTACGGGGCCTTGCAGGAAAGGGCCTGGATCTCTCCCACTCGTCGTGCGGAGGTGATGGCCACAAGAAAAGCTGTTTTCCACGATAGAAACTTCAACGGGGCCGAGTGCAGAGGCTCGAACGGAGGTCCCATGAGCTTGGTCAGCACCACGTTGAGCTCCCACGCCGGGGCCGGAGCCTTCACCGGCGGGAACGATCTGAACAGTCCCTTCATGAACTCTTTCACCAGACGATGAGACCACAAGGACGTCCGCCCCGTGGTTCTGGTGTATCGGGAGATCGCAGCAAGATGAATCTTGATGGACGCGTGTGCCAAACCAGCTTTGGCCAGCGTCAGCAGGTACGGCAGTACTTGGGGAGCCGTAATCCATAGAGGGTTAATCTTCTGTGCGTGGCACCAGACAGAGAACCTCTTCCATTTGTGTCCGTAGCATTTAAGAGTCGAGGACGCCCTGGCCTTTGCAAGAACCTCTCTGCAATCGGCCGGTATGTCGTATCCTCCAAACTCTAGCGCTGCAGGAGCCAGGCCTGCAAGTTCAGCGACTTCGGGTCGTGGTGGAGGATGGCGCCTCCTTCCCTGGAGAGTAGATCCGCGTCCGCCGGCAGCTTGATCGGCGGGGACGCTGACAAGTCCAGAAGGTCCGGGAACCATATCTGCCTCGGCCACGCAGGTGCGACGAGGATCATCCTGCACCGTGACCTCTTGAGCTGGTCGACGAGCCGGATTAGCAGAGGCAAGGGAGGGAACGCGTAGAGGAACAGGCCCTCCCAGGGGAACGAGAAAGCATCGCCCATGCTCCTCGTCTGGGGAAACCTGCTGGCGAACCTCCGGCACTTGGTGTTCGTCGCCGTCGCGAACAGGTCGATCTGGGGTGTGCCCCACCGTCGGAAGAGGCGATCCACCAGATCCTGCCGTAGTTCCCACTCGTGGCACGAGCGCAGCTCCCTGCTGAGTGAGTCGGGGATGGTGTTTTTTATCCCTGCCAGATGAAACGGCACCAGAAAAATCCCTTGGGCGACGGCCCAATGCCACAGGTCCTGCGCCTCCTTGGACAGCGCTGGGGACCTGGTTCCGCCCTGTTTCCTGATGTAAAACATGGTGGTGGTGTTGTCGGTGAAGATCCTCACCACCTTGAGGGACGGAAGGAAGGACCTGAGGGCCCAAAACACTGCACGGAGCTCCAGGGCGTTGATATGCAGGGACTTCTCCGTCGGGAGCCAGAGTCCCCTCGCGTGCAGATTTTCGGTGTGCGCTCCCCACCCTTCCAGGGAGGCATCCGTGGTCACAGTCTCCTGGTGGGCTGGGGTCTGGAAGTCCATGCCCGCCGTCAGATGCGCGCGGGTACCCCACCACCGTATCGCTCGTCGGAAACTCTCGTCGAGCTTGATCCTTTCCTCGAAGCTGCCCGTCGTCTGGATCCAGCGCGCATCCAGGAATTCTTGCAACGGGCGCATCCGGAGCCTGCACATGGGAATGAGGTAGATGCAGGAAGACATCATCCCGAGGAGGGACTTGATGGATCTCACTTTGGCCGCGTCGGCCACCAACATCCGTTGCACCTTGCCCAAGATGGTCCTGGTCCTCTCCTCCGACGGGGAGGCCAGAAGGGACACTGTGTCGAGCCTCGCTCCCAGAAACAGTGCGACTTGCGCGGGCACCAGGTGGGATTTGGCGTAGTTCACGGAGAATCCCAGGTCCGTGAGGAGTTGGACGGTCCTTGCCGTGTGGACCACGGCGAGCTCCTTCATCTTGGCGCGGATGAGCCAGTCGTCCAGGTAGGGGTAGACGTGAATACCCTCGCGGCGCAGCTGCGCCGCCACCGGTGCGAGGCACTTGGTGAATACCCTGGGTGCCGACCGTAGTCCGAAGGGAAGGGCTTTGAACTGGTAATGACGCCCTTGGACCACGAACCTGAGGAATTTTCGGTGCCCCTTTAGGATGGGAATGTGGAAGTAGGCATCCTCCAAATCCAACGACGATAGGAAGTCTCCTTCCTCCAGTTGACCCAGGACGTGCTGGAGGGTGACCATCCGTAACTTCTGCGCCTTGATGAACTTGTTCAGCCGTCGCAGGTCCAGGATGGGGCGCCATCCTCCCGTCTTCTTCTTCACGAGGAAGTATCG
Organism: Ambystoma mexicanum; assembly: GCF_040938575.1. NCBI lineage: Eukaryota > Metazoa > Chordata > Amphibia > Caudata > Ambystomatidae > Ambystoma > Ambystoma mexicanum. The sequence goes on along the minus strand of NC_090923.1, from coordinate 1,339,558,722 downwards.
CGAGTAGACTCCGGAGCCCCGAAGCCTCTTTGGGACGAGTTCGATGGCGCCCTTTCTGAGCATCGCCTTTACCTCCAGGAGAAGTTGAGGGACGTGAAGTTCTTTCCTGGCCACGGGGGGGACGCGCGGGCACCTTCTTTGAAACTCGAGCGCGTGGCCCCGGGCCAGGGCGTCCAGCACCCAACGGTCGGTGGAGATGGACTCCCACACGCTGACGAAGCCCGCCAGCCGGCCTCCCACCGGGGTGCTTCGGTGGGGGCCCGACCCCACGGCCGGTTCAATCCTGCTTGGACGCGGCCTTGCCGCCTTGACCTCCTTGGCGACGACGGCGGGGTCCGCTAGACTTGCCTCGTCCTCTGTAGGCCTCTTGCGACGACGAGCGGGCCGCTTGACGGTAGGAAGCGAAACCGCCGCCGGAACCTTTGGAGGCGCCCTTGCCTCCGCCGCTCCGAAAGGGCGTCCGTCGGTGCTGCAGGACTCCAAGGGCCCGGGCCGTCTCAGTATCCACCTTGATGGCCTGAAGGGAATCGTCCACTGTCTTCCCAAACAGGTTGTTCCCGTCGAAGGGCATGTCCAGGACTCTGGTCTGGACGTCCTGCCGAAAGTCCGTAGCTTTGAGCCATCCACGACGTCGAAGGCAAACGCCGTTGCCCAGCTGGCGGAACCCAGTGTCGGCGATGTCCGTCGCCACGGTGATGGCGTGGTCCGAAGCCACTTCACCTTCCTGGAGGATCTCAAGGGCCTCCGCCCTCTTGTCGTCCGGCAGAAAATCCAGCAGGGGAGCTATCTTGTACCAGAGCTCCCTGTCGTAGCGGGCCACGATAGCCAAGGCGTTGGCCGCTTTAATCGTCGTCGCTGCCGACGAGATGACTCTACGTCCCATAGCATCCAATTTCTTTCCCTCGCCGTCCGGCGGGGAAGTCGATGTGGAGGCCGCACCCCCCCCCCCCGCTTTCTTCCTGGCTGCCGCGGAGACGACGGAGTCCGGGGTAGGCTGCGCCCGGAGGCATAGGGGGGCCGTGTCCGGGACCCGGTACTTTTTCTCGTACCGGTCTCTTCTAGCTGGCGTAGTGGAAGGGTTCTTGAGGAGGGAAAGGCCCTCATCCCAAATGTCGTCCAACAGAGGCACTGCGAGGACCGTCTTCCTCTTGGCCTCGCGCCGCTGATAAAGGAAGCCTTCCTTTTTCTTCTCCTCAGGGCAGAGTTGGAAAAGCTCGGAAGCCCTGGAGATCATGGAGTGGAAAGATCCGATCTCGTCGGGCGGAGAAGCCCTGGTGGGAGGCGACGACGGAAAATCCTCGTCGTATGCCTCGTCGTCCGTACCCGTCGCTGCCGTGTCAGTCCCCGTATCATCCCCTCGGGTGGACGGGGAGGAGGGCTCGACGGGGCGCGACGGTTGAAAAGGAGGTGGAGGATGGATCCTTCTTTTCTTGGTAGGGGGAACACCAGAAGGTCCGGTTCTGGATCCCCCGACGGGAGAGGTTCCTCCGTCGGTAACGGTAGCCTCGTCCTTATCTCGGTGCATAAGGACTGTATGGCCAACAAAATGGCCGCCGAGTTGTCTCGCTGCGCTGGCAGAGGGGAATCCGACGGGCGAGCAGGGGCCCCGTCGGTATCCTCGACGATGTCGTCGTCGTCACCTGCGTCGGGGCCCATTCCGACGGGCTGGCCTTGTTCCACGCCTAGGCCGTGGCTTAAGACCTCGATCAGCTCCTCTTCTGAGGTTGAGGCCGAATCTACGACGACGCCCTGCCCCCCCTTCTTCCCCACGGAGGGTTTCACGGGGGTCCTATCGATGGGCACAAAAGAAGACTCCCTCCGAGGAGGCAGGGAGATTCTGGGCCCTGGGGTCGCCACCACTGGTGCAGCCTCCACAGGCTGGGCCAGGGCCGCCGCGACCGTTTCGATAGAGGGCTTGGTCGGATGGATCAAGGCCTTCACCACCTTAGGTGCGCTCACCGCCTTATCCTTGAGGGAGGGGGCACTGCCACGCTCCTCCTCTGCCTTAGAGCTCGACCGGGGTCTTTCCAGGAGCTTCGCCGGGTGCTCGGCCTTCATCTTACCCGACCCAGAGCGTTGGCTCGTGGTTGATGGTGCCGGGGAGGGTGCGCCCTGCCTGGCGCCCGTAGAGCCCGACCGTTCGGCGCTCCCGGTGCCAGCGGACTCGCGGTGCTTGGCCTTATGTTGGGCCCCCGTCACCGGGGCGCCCTCAAAGGTCTTAGAAGACCGCTCGGATTTCTTCTTCTTCTCGCCAGACGGGCTCTTACCCTCCAGCCAGTTGGCGAGACGTTGATGACGGTCCTTCATGGTCCGTTCAGACATGTTGCCGCAAAACGCACAGTCCTTCTCCACGTGCGTTTTGTCCTCATGAAGGCAGTAAAGGCAGAAAGAGTGTTCGTCCTCCTTAAAGACGTTCTGCAGCTGGCATCCAGGGCAGACCCTGAACAGCTTTCCGGGCGTCGAGCTTCCCTTCTCCTGGGCCATCTCCGAGACCGGGCCTGAGAAGCTTCTGGAGTCCTCCGAAGTGTAGCTCGACGAAATCTTCACCCTTGAGGGGCACAGACGAATCCGACACGGGTCCCCGTTGATCGGATGTAGGATCGGTGGAGCTTGAGGCTCTTTTGACCGAAGAATCGAAGTTTTTTGTGAAAAAGCGCGAAAAAATAGCACTAACGCTCGAGAGCAATAGCACGAGGATCCCAACACATGAACGTGCGGTAAAAATCTGAAGATGGCTGCCAGAGGCGGTGCTTAGGTAGAGGGCAGTCATTGGCTGTGGTCAGTATGACGCAGAGACCAGTGATTGGTTATTACTACGAAAGACAGATCAGAAACGAAACTGATACTGGTTTTTTCTTTACCGAGGATTCCCAGCCTGACGACGGGGAATATTCATGAGCATGTGAATCCATGCCAGACCCCATGCTGGAGAAACAATGTCTCATGAAGAGCTCCGCTATAGGGCGACCAGTTATCTGGGCGGAAAAAAAACAATCTGAGGGACCTCGGCGCGTGAGGGATTTTGGGTACTACACACGTCACGATAGGGATAGTGTTTCAGACAAGTCTATGCCGACGTCCCCTTTCGGTCCCCGAAAGACAAGATGCAATACTCCGCGGTTACCGCTGGATGTCGGACCATATGCACAGCATGTGATTCTAAGCAGATTAACAAGCATCAGAAATGGCAAGTACAAGACTGAAAGGGTTGAATTGATTCTTGGTTTGTGTTGATCTTAAAACATTGTATTCTAAGAACTGAACACTTTTGTGGACTGGTTTGGTGCAAGGAAGAGAGGTAGTTCATTTACACAAGAAAATCTGTACTGAACTAAGATTTGCACCAGGCGATTAGAGCATAGCAACGTTTCCCGTACAAGTAGTAGTACACCAGGGCTATGATCCAGGCCCATTTATTTGGGATTTATTTGCATCTGAAGTCCTTAAAACTTGATATTGCAGTTATAAATGATGTTGCTTGCATGCAGGGCACACCACATTATTAGGAAGGAGCTAGAAGGCTTCATTATTTTCTCTCGCCCACAAATATGTGAGCATAAAATGTAGTTAATAATATGAAAAACCAAGGTGATGCTGTTGGGACAAGGTTGCAGTCTGATGCGCTAGTAAAAAGGAATCAACTTGTTAGACAGTCCGATAACCTGGGATAGCGATCCTCTAGAAATGGGACTTTGCCGATGTGGCTCAGCAGTTGCTCATGGTATAGTTCTATTGAGAACAGGTTGTAGGTCTTCCCTGAGGTCCTTCTGTTCACCATACTTTGTGAGGGGGGGAGGAGGCAGGTCTACATGTTTGCAGCAGACCAGGCAGCTCATAGACCCCAGTACCTGGTAGGCCTCTTGTCTACCAACCCTACTTGCATTTTCAAGAAGGCCTTTGAAGACACAATCACTGGATAACTATTCTGGGGCCAATTGGCTTGGTTAAATCAGAGCTGGCTTTCTGGACAGCACTTAAAACTTATGGTCGGATACCTAGCTGTATAAAAAGATAAGACTGTCCTTCAAGAAAGGAACTTAGACAGGAGGAATGTGTGTGGCCGTGGAACTACAGTGGCAAGTTTTTTTGGCAGATGTGAATTTTCCACATTAACCTTCCATGGGTTCAATTTCATTTTCATCTCCTCCACTTTGCAAGTTTAGGCTTCGGGTTCTCCTGTTTGCAAAGGACAATGTAGACTGGAAGCAAAGCCCAAATCCATGTGGAGTCTGCTTTTAGGATAATGTTTCAAGAGAATTTACAATGCATACCATCCTTTTTTGGAGCTGTCCTAATTAAAGCTGTAATGCTACCCGGACCAGACTTGATCCTTTTTTTTGTCCCAAGTACCACCAACTAAGAACAAAATGTTTATTTCCGGGCTTTCAGGATGTGTGTGTAAGGGAATCTTCTCAGAGTCAGATTATGGATTAAGGGTAGATTCACAATGTATACAAAAATATACAGGACCAGGGGCCAAAAGCATAGCATGCAACTTGCATTCGCATACCAACTATTACATAACTGGACAGTGGCCAACATGAATATCTGGTACTGGTGGATCCTGGACATACATTAGGGCTCCCTGTATTAGTGATATGTTGCTGGCAACAGGTCAGCCACCCTTTTCAAGTGCTACCCAGATACCCTTCCTTCAAATAATTCTGAGGGTAAAGTGCACATTTACAAGATGTAAATGTGTATTTGTGTTGGATAAGATTCATTTTTATGAAAAATCTTCCTCACCCGTGTCATCCGCAGAACATTTTGCTTGGGCTTGATATTTATTTACCCTGTCCCTGGGTGAATGGGAAACCCTTTCCCCTCTCAGCCGGTCTTACTCTTTTAATGAGGGACCTTTTTATGTCTCTCCATAGAGTCAGATTTTGTGGGTTTCTTTTAACTTTTGGGCTTCAGGTGTTTTCCTATGGCAGCGCCCAGCTCCTTATGGGCAGTGTTGCTGGGTTGCCTTTGGGCTTACCTTTTTATTTTCTCTTGCTGTACCGGGGTGAACTACTGTTCCCCAATAGTAGAGCGGGATTTGCATCTGCCTTTATATTTTATATAGTGTGCCAGCACACCCCACCTTATGTGGAGTGCTGGGGAGATACTGTGCATCTCACTTACCTGGTAAAAATTGTTGTTACAATTACAAGGTCACCCGAATAGCTGGTGTCAGTGATATTACTTTAATGACTTGTAATCACTTTTTACTCGCAGGCTGTTAACTCAGCTGCAGTAATGCACAGGAGGGCCACTATTCTGCTAGAATGGTGGACTCTTTTTTTTTCAACATTTCTTGGTTCCCCGTTTCTTGGTCCTTCCCCTACCCTTAAGGGCAGGAAAGGCCTTTGTGTGATGTTTGTCTTCAACAGGAACTATGTGAGAAGCCAGCCGAGGCTTCACCGTGTCTGAGAAGACAGGAAATGGGGGAGGAGTACACAACTCTGCAGCGCATTGTCTTCTGAGTGCCTGCCTGGAACTAGTTCAAACCGGGAGGCTGGCAGTCCTGAAAGGACATCCAGGCCCCGAGGTTTGAACTGTTAGGGAGAATTCTAATTTCTGTACTTGTTCCCTTTAACCTTAGAGACCCCCAGCTCGTTTGTTGGACTCTGGGCTTTTTAATGTTTACTCCTGAGTGAGTGGGAACCTTTTCTCACTCGCTCGTGTGTTTTCCTGACTAAGATTTTCTGTATTTCTTACTGTTTTGTGGATGTGTCAATCTGACCTGCTATAATTCTGCTGTATAAACGCGCATACGCTGTTAACTCACAACCTACCCACCATTATCTAGCTGGTTATGACTATACTACATATGCTAGTCATTGGAGTCAAATACGTACTGGCTCATACGAACTAGCCCTGTTAAGACGCTAAACTGGTCTCTTGTATCAACCTAGAGTCAGTTGGTGTTCTATATTAGTAACTAACAAATGCAATACCTTAGACTGACCAATGGAGCTTGACTGTATAACAAACCCTTCACATTTATTGCCTGGCGAACTAGCCTATTTAGCATTGCTGCTCTCCCTGTGATTTATTGCCTGGCCGACTAGCCCACTGAGCTTTGCTGCTTTCCCTGTGATTTTACACTTGTATTGCCTGGCCAACTAGCCCACTGAGCTTTGTTGTTCGCTTCCTGAGATATCCACACGGTCTTAGATTATAATGTTTATTATCATCCTCCATCTAACCGCTCCCTGGTCTAGAACATCTCCAACAAGCCCATTTCTACAATATACGGCAACAGAAATGCTGAACAGTAATACTAGACTGTCCGTGACCACCCCAGATATTGAACGGTTCTCAGGAAAGTCACCCATTCCCAACTACACACCTACCTCCCATGTGACCTTACACTCAGGAACTCCAAACTACGCTCGAGACTACCAAAAATATACGAACTGCCTGCTAGGTACCATACTGCATGTGCCCATCATAGCAATCAACATGAGGCCACCTCTAACAAACAAAACTACCCCCTCCACCAAGCACTGCCACCAATCACAACCACAAAACAGACAAATATTATAAACAACCATCTAGGCCAGCTAAAACACAATAGCCCTGCCCTACCTACTCAACTAACATCAAGCCTTGCCCTTAAAGTAGCTCTTATTAATGCCAGGTCATTAATAGCCCATGCTACAGAAATTTCAGACATCATACAAATAGGTAACTATGACTTCTTAGCCATCACTGAAACCTGGCTACACCAAGCAGCTGGCCCTGCCCGGATGCTTGCGGTGCCAATCAACTACACTATCTTTAGAGAAGACAGAACCAATTCATGCTGAGGAAGCATAACTTTCATAGCCAAAACTAGTCGGTCTATAAGAATAGAAACACCTCTGCACACTAAATCTTGTGAGTCCTTAACTGTCAAGATTCTCGCATCTAATTCCAAACTATCACCATACACCTTATCTATAGGCCACCAGGCCGCATCGGCTCCTTTGAAGAGGACATTTCTACGATCCTCTCAGACAACTTAAAAAAACACATCAAAAGCCCTTCTACTAGGAGACCTGAACTTGGGCTTTAACAATCACAAAGATGTACAAGCTACAAACATAGCCAATGTCCTTTCAGAGCTCAGCTATACCCAAAAAGTGACACAGCCTACCCACGAGAAAGGCTGAACACTTAACTGGGTGGCTGACCATAATTGCAACACAACCATCACATCCAGCAGTCCACAAGCATGGACAGACCACGCTCTTATAGCCATCTCTATTGACGCCAAAATCCTCCCATCACAAAATAACCCATTAGCACCCCCTACGCCAACAAGGAATAAAAAGAATTAATTACAGACATATTATTACCGTTCATTCTCCCTACTTTAAACTCGCTGCCAGACACACTAGATCCATCAACCCTAGTTAATGAATTTAAGACAGTCCTGGCCAATGCCCTGGATACTATTGCCCCATTAAAAATGAGAAACAGTAAACCTAGAGCACACCTAAATGCCTGGTTTACCCCATACCTAAAATCTCTAAGAAAAGAAAAACGCATAGTGTGAATCCTCTTGGAGACTAGCACCATCAGAGGGAATAAAGCAATCTTTATCAATACCTCTACAAAATCCAAAACTGAAATACGGCGAGCTAAAAAAGAAAGCTTCGACAACAGAATAATGCAAGCCAAATCAGGCACCATGGAGCCCTTTACAATACGAAAGGAATTGGAGAACCCCATCCCGGTACCTGACAAATGTGTCAAAAATAAAACATGGTGCTCCAACATTCAGATGGCTCTTAGTGACAAAATTGCCACTCTCCAAGTTAAAAATCGATGAGAAAAAACTAAACATACCTCCCACTACCACCCAAATCGACAAAATCACACACTACTGCCAAACCAGAACAATTCAACTTCACTAAAGTCTCCATACCGGAGGTTGAACAAAATACTATCGCTTAAACCATCAAATTGTCGAGGCGATAATTGCCCTGCACAAATAATAAAAGACGCTGCAAGAGACTTATCTCCATTTATCTCTAATCTTAGCAATGCTTCATTCACCTCAGGTACCATACCTAGCAATCTTAGGGAATCCTGGGTCCTCTTCCTCCTTAAGAAGCTATCACTGGACCCGGCTATACCTACAAATTAGAGGCCCATCACCACGGTGCCATTCCTACTAAAGATATTAGATAGAGTGGCCTACTTACAGATTCAGAAATTCCTGGAACTGCACCAACTCCTAGGCACCCGGCAATCAGGTTTCAGACCACAGCACGGAACTGAAACAGCACTTATTGGCCTTAAGGCCCAGGTCGACGAGCTTAGAGACCAAGGAAAAACTGCCCTACTTCTCCTTCTGGCTCTCAGCAGCATTTGATCTGGTGGACCACAAAGTGCTCTGTAACCACTTAGAATCAGCAGCGCACTTCTCGTCCCAAGCCATAGCATGGATCAAATCATTTTTTAAGTGAGAGAACTATGAGGTCTTCTCCACCTCAGCAGCTGCAGACCCTGGTCTCATCACGTGTGGTGTACCCCAGGGATATTGCGTCTCCCGCACCATGCATAACATCTTTACCAAGCTCTTGTTTGACGATTTGGACCTTCTAGGTGTCACCTATACTAACTATGCAGATGACACAGATTCTCATCCCACTTTTTGGGAATTACAAACAGGATTTGGCCTTGGTGAATAGGATATAGCCTTGGTGAATAGGATATACCTCATCCAGGCATGGATGGCACTTCACGGTCTGTGCCTGAATGATGCCAAAACGGAACTCATTCTGGGGACTACACCCAACATTAAGAAACTCAGCCAAGACTACACATCCTTTGTTATAGATGGTCATACAATCAAAGTTGCTAAGGAGGTAAAAACACTAGGTTTTTACCTCAATTCCAGCATTACACTGGCAAAACAAGTGAACTCTAGGGCATCTTCCACAGCCTACACTTGTAAGCTGATCTGATCAGATTAGCGAAACCATACCTCCACAATCAGTTGCACCACTTTGGCAAGAGCACTGGTGTTGTCCAAACTGGATTACTGCAACGCTCTCCATTTGGGAGAGACTAAATATATTAAGAAAATTCAAATACTGCAAAATAACGCCCTTAGAGCAGCCCTAGGAATCTCCAAAAGAGAACATATCTACAATTAGAAGACAATCCAACTGGCTCTCTACTGCTGACAAAATTAAACTTAAAACTGCATCCATAATATTCAAATGCCTCAACAATTCGGCACCTAGCTACCTGACAGAGGTTCAAAAGAAGAGTGACATCCAGACCCACCAGAGCAGCCTATACAAACTGCCTATGAGTTCCCCCCTTCAAAATGAGTACAATCTGAGGGAATAGATTCCCTGTCAGAGCAGTCCAACTGTGGAACGCGCTCCCGCCCACTTTAAGGGTTGACCAATCCTACCCACACTTTAGATTAAACATTATCAAGTGGCTTAAAGAAAAGGATCTGTAGCTCCAGCATTACCTGCTACTCCCAGTACTTGACTTTGTAACCCAAACTGGACCCTGCTCTTCAGCTATGGATCCATACTTGTAATGCATATGTATTACGTGCTGTACTGCTGTATTGACATGTATCTATGTGACTATGTAACCCTGTAACTATGTAAGCTTAAAATATTCTTGTTTTCACGCCCCGATACCTTCGGGTCTGGCGCGCACTATAAACAAACAAACTTGAATGGCTGGTGGCAGTGGTTTATTTTTTACTAGCTAGTGACATGTATCTGCAGGCTGATAGCTCAGCTGCAGTGCTGCAGCCAAAGGTGACCATTTTCTCAAAATGCCCCCCTCATCGCCCCCTCGAACCCACCCCTGCCCCCCCCCTCGAACCAACCTCCCCCCCTCCCTCCCCCCCCCCCCCCCCCCCCCCCGAGACCTTTTTTCACCATTTCTTATCAGTTTCCGCTGGGCTTTAACTCTGTTTAAATCAGGTTTGAGTCCTTTGTGTTTTGCCTTTGGCGGGGTCCAGCCCTGAAGCCCGCCCAGGCTCCATTGTGTCTGGAAAGCCAGAAAGTGAGGAAGGGCCCGGAAAATTTCCTGTCCTTTGTCTCTAGGTATGCTTTAGTGAAACCGGTTCTTATTGGCCGGCTGGCTGTCCTGGAGGACAGCCACCCTGTTGTGCGATTGACAGCCTATGGCTGTAAATGAATGAGAACTTGCATAAAAAGCAAGGTTTTTGGGACTAGAAGCAGATTTGACCACTGCAGGACAACATCCAAAGCAGAAGACGAGAGAAGAAGCCAGCAGCATCCTACTGGACCGCAAAACGCTCAGTGAATCTCTACAGATGTGCTGACCCAGTTTTTTTTTTTTTAAATCAACAGGGAAAACCTGCACGGGACGACTTCCTCCCTTAGACTGGTGGGACTAACTAGCCTCGCGACAAACTTTTGGCGCAACCCCCTGCTTGCTGTGACTTACCAGACTGCAGGTGAGTGAATTAACGCGGTTTCAACTTCGATACAAGCACGTAACTGATGAAGGCAGTTCACCAGCTTTTGGAACTTTCGTCTGTGCTGGCCTTAACAGCTAAGCCCATAAGTGAATAACATGGACTTCTGTTCGATTCTGGCATAATCACGACCGGATAAGAAGACACACGCACAGATGTGTTTTATTTGAACTTGAATACCGGACGCTAAATTACTGCAACAATCCAAGTGTCCCACACAGCTCAATAGTCCAAATTACAGTTTATGGACTGCAGATGTGTCATTTTGTGTCAAATGGGGAACAAGATTGATGTTCCAGAAGTAACCTTAGTCCTGAAGATGGCCCAACATCTATTTCAGTGACCACTGTTGACATAAGTGGTACACCATCAAGGGCCGAAACATAGGTCGATTGATAAGGGAAAATCTAATTTCTTTTTCCTATGTCTTGTACGCATATTTACAACAACTGTTATGCACAAAAGATTCTTCAAGTTAGAGTACCCCTTTGTTAGAATAGGAGCATGGTGATTGAATGGTATGATTGATGATCATTAGAAAATGTCTTTTAATGTGTTTTTATGAAAAATAATTAAAGAGATTTATATTTTGCAAAGTTGCTTTGCTTTAGTAATTCCCCCTATAAGGTGTTTACCCTGTTAATGAATCAAACAGGTTAACCTTTACCCTTACCTGTATTACATACAGGACTTTAAGAGAGGGGTAGTCAATCTGTAATATATATTTTCCTGTGACTTACCAATGCAGCAGCATCTCAATACCCAATACCCCGGGGTGGGGAGGTGGGGGTACCTCGACCATCTGCGAATGCATGGTCTTCCGAAGTGCGAATCCGGCGAAATCGTCGCGGGCATCCAGAGGACCTTACAGAAGCAAGAGATCCGTGTCCAGAGTCCCCTCACCAGAGTCCAGGACCTAGGGATCAAGGCACTCCTAACCAGAGCTTTTCGTCGTTCTTTGGTGCCGAGAACAAGGCGCCAAAACCACAAAGAGCTGTTGAATCGACAGAAATCCATTGCTGCCGATTCCCTCTCGAGTGCTGCCGCAGGAGCCCGCCCGACCTCCTCCCTTCAATCACCACGACCAAGGACCAGGAACAAGGGTGTTCGGCAGGATTGTTCGCAGTACCCTTTGGGTGCACTACAACAAACCTGACCTCCTGGCAATAGGAACCCAACCTTTGCTACAAGTCTGTACTACACAGGTTGGTCGCGTAATAAAAAGTATAAATTTAACAGTTTGAATAAGCCTTCTTCAGAAGGGAGCAATATAAAGCAACACAAATGTACTCCAAAACACACACTCTACGTTTTCTAAATCAGCAAATACCCATTTGGGTTGGCCCACAGAGTACATACACCCTCAGGTGACTTCAATGGTTAGGGTGCTGCGACATTAATATATCACTGTTGCATTTATATTATTATTGAGAGGAGTCAAAGAAAAGAGGTTTCAGAATAAGGCAAGTCTGTTAACGCTTTCCTAGAGGGAAGGAAAAAACACATAAGCAGAGGAGAGAAGAGTAATTCAGGGAGCCAGGCTAGCAAATGTTAAGTTAGCGAAAATCAAAGTGAACTGAAGCCCTTCTTGCAGGTAAGAAAGTCTGGCACAATGTTTTAGAAATCTTTGTAGAAAAAGTAGAATCAAATGTAGGGTCACAAGCCTGTTAGGTCTGTGAGTAGTAGAAGATGCAAGCAACTCTACAGGAGCAACCAAGGCAAGTCCCAACTGAGAACAAGCAAGGTGGCACGACAAGAGGTAAGTGTCACGCTCGGCGACCGCGGCCGCGATCGCTGGTGCTTATGGAGACGCTGGCGCTGGAGCGGCCATTGACATGGCCGCTACGCAGCCGCACGTTCTCCGGCAGCGTTCTAGCGTTCGGCCGTCTTTCCAACGGCGCACTTTATCAGGAGCGCCAACCCGGAAGTCCGCGCGTTGCAACCTATTCGCGTTAGGCTTCCGGGTTAGTACGCTCCTGTCTCTGTCCTCCGTGTTCCACTTACCTCTCCCCTATTATCCCCTAAGTCTTGGCTCTTCTCTACTAGCCTTGGCTCTGCTCTGCTTGCAGTCTAGAACTTCTCCTCGTGGTATTCTACTCCCTCTCTTTCCCTTACCCTCTCAATCCTCCAAGCTTCTCTTCTATCCTTGGATTCCGCTTCAGATTGTCCTCAGCCATTCCCCTGGTCTTCCCTTCCTGGTCGGATGGTCTTGGCCTGCATATCATTTCTATCCGGTATCCAGCCTGCGTACTCCATCAAAAGGGTTTTTTTTATGCCTGTTGGCTTTTTCCCCTGCATTGGTCTGCCCCGGTTCGGGGGCCCCCCTTAGGCCCCGAGTCAGAGGGGCAGGGTGGCTTCCTCTCGAGGCAGACCCCATCTGCTTTCCAGAGAAGAAGCTTTGAGAAGGAGGAGATTTGGACTCCAGACTGAAGAAGAGTCAGCAGGTGAGCAGGAGGGCATAAGGGACACCGTGGTTGGAAAGGAATCCGTTAAATCAGGGAGCAAATCTGACAGTAAGTTCTTAGACTGTACAGTACCTTTAGGTTGAAGAAAAGTGCAGCAGATGGTTTCGGTTTCTGTTCCTGTGCAGCTCTGCAGTGTTCCTGGGCCTCAGTCGTGGGGACAAGAGGGAGGACTTCTGGGGACTCCTGCACTGCAATATGATATGGCATTTGTAACGCGCCTATACACAAGTGTTGCAATGGAACGGTCATGGACCGCAACCGGCAATCTTCAAACAAGTGGTGTTTCAGCTTCTTGAGTCTACCGCAAATAGCAACACTGCGGTTCCTGGCTGTCGAGATGGGTTTTTCTTGCATCTGGGATCCAGCACTCAGTTGAGGTGGCTCCGGCTCGGTCAGTCAGTCCTGCTTCCTGGGAGTCCGGAGGATCTTCCTGGAGCTCTTGGTAAGCTTAAAAGCAACACACCAACTGGTGTTCCTCTCCCTGGCTATCCGGTTCCAGCAGCGACTGCAGTGGATATTCTGCCAGCGTTGAGGATGTCCAGGTGGCTTACTTTGGAGTTGATTGGTCCCACCAATTCAAAAAAGGGAGAAGCCGTCCTTGCAGGAGCTTCTCCATCCATTCGAATTGGAGTTTCAGTACAGCAGCAGGGCTTCACCGGGCAAACCAACGGGCCAGGAGTTGCAGCAGGTGTCCTCGTCAAGTTCTTCGGATTCCTTCGTCCAGTGGTCAACTGCCTTCCAAGCCAAAAAGCCACGCCTTTTATGCAGCTTGCTCCCATTCATTCCAGCCTAGCTGTCAGTCACCCAGCAAAGTGGCTGTCCTTGCCGGACGGCCAGCCGGCCAATCACCCAAGAATGCATTCCTGTCTCCTAGGAGACAAAGAACAGGGAGTTTTGGGCACCTCCCTTGCTTCCTGTCCCTGCCAGACACTCTGGAGCAAGAGGCAGGTTTCAGGGACCAAACCAGGTTTGGCGCGCAGAGTAAATCTCAAGAAGGACCTTTCCACAAAGAAATGGTGAAAAAAGGCGAACGCAGCCCACAGTAAAATCCCATAATGGTAGCAAAAAGTAAACCAATGCCACCAGCCATTCAGTGAGGAAAGGGTAACAAATGTTACACGAGAAGCTAGACAAAAGGGGATACTCAGTAACCCCTTCAGCACCCTATTGTAAGGTGTGCTGGGTCTAGAAAGGTACAAACTGTAAGTAAAGTCAATTCAATTTCACTCTACGGCTCTGGGAAACAGTAGTTTATCCCAGAGAAGGTATTTAAACCTTTGGGAAATCTGAAAGACTTCCCTGTGTCACTGCACTGAAGGTGCTGTGTGACACCATGTAAAGATGATGCCTATGGAGTTTGTCAGAATCCAAAGTCAAAAGAAACACAGAATAAATCAAATTAAAATTACATGAGAGAAAGTCCTAAAGTCCAGCAAAAGAGCTGGTTTTCTCTAAGATAGAAGGGAATTAGCACATTTCTGAGAATTCTCCCCAACATTGTACACTGCCCTTTTTAAAGAAAGCGGATTTAAAACTTACTGTAAAATAATGATTTTACTAGAAAGCCTGGAGTATAAGTGTTATTTGGAGACTTGTACGTGTGGATTTCAATGCTACATCTCTACAGCTCACATGTACCCCTCTTGAGAAGTCTGGCTGCTCAGACAAAAAAAAGAAATAATGTTTTAAGGGGAGGTTATTTGAGATTTTGTTTACTACTTTAGTGGCCTACGTCTGACTTCAATTCCCTCTTGGAAAGTCTAACTATCCCTACATTTTTATTCACTAACCCTAATTGGCGTTGATGTTCCGCCTATCTAGGACATGGATAGAGCAGAGTCTGTGCCCTAGCCTCTCTCACAATTTTCCCATTTCTAAAATACTCTTTCAGAAATATGTAATTATTTACTGCTTCCTTCTATCTTAAAATCAAAAGGTCTACATGTGTCAACAACTTGTAAAGCAGTGTTAATCCTTTGTTTAAAACAATAGTTATTTATTCCCCATCAGTCTGAGGGTCTTGGGGGTTCAGGATTCTAACCTAAACCTATAAAATATGGTGGACAGTTTTCAGCTAAGTCACACTACCAACTTGTGTAGTATAGACCTATACCAATAGGTGGGTTAACCAATACCAAGGGGAGACTGGTGTAGTCTCCCACAGGGTTACTGCATACAATCTTGCCTAATAAGTGTATGTTAGGCAAAGTTTGTATGCAGTACCCTTTGGGAACACTACACACAACTATGACTACAGGTGTAAGCAAAACCAACCTTTGGTACAAGTCTGTACTACACAGTTTTGGTAGCGTTGCTGAGCAGCCAGGCTTATCTTGAGCAGCCAGGCTCATCTCAAGAGGGAAGGTGAGCTGTAATGATGTTAGAGGTCTACAATCACAGGCGTTCAAATAAACTCTTACACTCAAGGTTTCTTTGATAAATACGTATTTATCTGTCAGATATAAAACATTCAATAGGAGGCAATTATAATATACACACAAATACACTTCAATACTATTTCAGAAATACTTTTCAAGAGGAGTAAAAGGCAAAGATTATTAGAACATGAAAGGTTACAATTATTCTTAGACAGGGCAACTATTTAGAGTTCACCAGAAGAGTCAATTCAATTCAATAGGCTAGGCCAGTCTTGGATAGGATAAAGCAGTTCTGGTAGTTAAACGGAAAAGTCTCTGCAAAAGTTCTTAGGAATAGTTTGTAGCAAGAAGAATCATATGCTGGGTCACAAGCCGATTAGGCCTGTGAGTTGGGAAAGTTTCAAGCATTTTCACTGCGAGAGGCAAGTACTCGCAGTCCGGTTTTACAGTACCTTACAAATGAAGAAAAAGAGGCAGCTGATGACTTATGTTCCTGCTCGTTCCTGAGCTTCAGTCGCGGGGACAAGAGGGAGGACGTCGGTGGTGGTGGCGGGGGGAGGGGGGTGGGCGGGGGGACAGCGGGGGGGCAGGTGGTGGTGGCGATGGGTAGGACGACTCCTGCACTGCACATTAACAGTCGAAAAGCTCGGCAAAACTTAAATTACCGTAGACGTAAGTGAAGCACACAAACTGGTGTCTCCCTCCCTGGTTCTACGGTTTCCTGCAGCACTCAAGTCAACCAGCTCTGAGGTGAGTATCCAGGTGGCTTACTGTTTAGTTGATTGGTCCCACCAACTCAAAAGGAAGAAGTCGTCCTTGAAGGGCTTCTCTGTCCAGGTGAACTTGGCAATTCGGACCTGCAGCAGGGCTTCACCGGGCAAACCAACGGTCCAGGAGTTGCAGCAGCCGTCCTCTTCAAGCTGGTCTTCAGTTCTTTCGTTCGAGTGGTCGACTCTGCCTTCCAAGCCGAGCGACTCGCCTTTTATTCGGTTCTCTCCCATTCGTTCCAGCCGAGCTATCACTCACCCAGCAGGGTGGCCGTCCTTGCCGGACAGTTAGCCAGCCAATCACGCAAGAGAGCATTTGGATCTCCTAGGAGACTAAGCACAGGGAGTTTCGGGCACCTCCCTCACTTCCTGCCCACCATAGACACTCGGGTGCCAGAGGCGGTCATCAATCCTGAAGCCCACCAAAGGAACAAAAGGGACCAAACTAGGTTTGGCGCGCAGAGACAAACTCTAAAAGGACCTTTCCACAAAGAAAGGGTGAAAAGACGACCAGGACCCGTTTAAACAAAGGGGGGCTTAGACACCATCTTGAAAAACATGGCTCCCGCAACATTACCGCAGCTACGAATAGTTCGCAGTCAGGAAAAATCATGGTAGTTTGTTGTAAAACCACTGCCACCAGCTATTCTGAGAGGAAAGGGTAGCATTTGATTGCTACATGAGTATCTAGACACAGGAAATACTATGTAACCCCTCCAGCACTCTCATAAGATAGGGTTTGCTGGGTCTACGCATTTAAAAAGACTAGCGAAGTCAATTTCACTTTACTTGCTCTAGGAAAAAGTAGTGCATCCCAGAGAAGGTAATTAAACCTGGGGAAAGCCTGGAAAGGCTTCCCTGTGCCACTGCACTGAGGGTGCTGTGTGACACAAATGAAAAGATTATGCCTATGGAATTGTTTAGACTCCATAACCAAATAAAAGAAGAGTAAAACACACATCAAAATACGAGAGAGTGGGAAAAAAAGCTCACTCTCTCCAGGTAAAAAAATCAAGTCCTCAAAATCCAGCAAAGTTGCTGGGAGTCTCTAAGGTGAAGGGAATCACATTGTTGAGAATTCTCCCCAAAAGCGTAGATTAAGTAAAACAGAAAGACTTCACTTTACCTTCAAAAGTCAGGGCAGGTACAAGATGGCATAAAGTGGGGAATGGTGTCTACAGAGGAAAAAGCAGCAAAAAGAAAACCTCCTCCCCCCCACGCCCTCATCAGCAACATGAATATAGAGTTTGTCCCCCTCCTCGTCCTATATTGCTTGGGCCTGTAAGCTGCCCTCCAGATGGAACCGCAGTGTGTGGGTTTCCACTGGATACAGGTACAGAAGGTTAAACGTCCACACAATTAAAGAAATTCCCGAGACTTTCAAATAGCAAGGGGCCAGAGAGACTGCAAACTCGAGATTGAAGCCTTATTGGAAAGTCTAACATGCCTTCCAACCCATCTGTCACTGCCAACACTGCTCTTTCACCATCCTGAAGCCACCTGACATCACAGTATTGTGTTTTTTTCTAGGCCAAGGTGCTGCACATTTGTTTTCTTGAGGAATCCACACTTCATCTTTTCTGCTCTTAATTTCAAGGCCTGGCGCCACATCAAAAACTGGAAAGTTGTGGCTGTTGGTAGCAGGGGTGGGGGTTCACAGTTGTACTGTGTAACAAGAGTTAGGGGCTTGCGTGAGAAACCAGGTTTGATCCGTGGACGAAATTAGCAAGGATTCTGGCCCCAGCCACCGAGCACCTGACAAACGCCTTGCTCCGTCTCGAAAGGCCCTGCAGGCCACTGAGCATATCACCTGAGCATGTCAAGTTTGAGGGATCCCTCAGCCTGCTAATCAAGATACCAAGGCAGGTGAAATTGGCAACTGTGGCCCTCAAATTTTAAGCTGTCATTCCACTGAATCTTACATTGTTGGCTCGCATAAGCCTTAGCAGGTTATGGTAATGCAAGTTTCCACACCACCCCTCTCCTTCATTTGCAAATTTGCAGCTGCTTCTTTTGTTCCACATGTGGTACAATGCATCTATGAGAAAGTGGGCAAGAGGGACGCCATTTGGGAGTTGCCAGGGGTAGCAGCCGATACCCCTGTGGATCCTCCTCTGCTACCCCTAGACCTGTTGCAACCTCTGGGCCACTGGACTAAGAGGCAGTGCCAAGAGCAGAGATATCTGTTGCACCTGCAAAAGGAGGTTTTAAATGCAGCTGACTGTGCCACAGCTTTTTTTCACATGGAATCTAGATCTTGTTAGCTGGAGAAATAACAGATGCAGGAAAAACCATGAAGCAAACAGGTTGGCAGTCCATTAGTGAAGAATGCCTGAATGGTTGGGTTCCGGAGTGGGGCTGTCTGTACAGCTCATACACAGTATGGTAGCAGCTGGAAGGGCATGGGGCTAGGTCGAGCTAACTGGGAATGGGTAAGAGCAGACTGCACTATTAAGTGCCAGCACAGCATGAACGCATCTGTGTTTCTCTTTTTGTTGGCTTTGCACATCTAGTGAGCCACTGGGCCTGTGATGAGGGGTGTGCCACGGCAGCTTCTTCCACCAATCCTGCCTGCGCACTGTGTGACCAGACCCAGATCTTCAACACCTGCATCACAGGCACACTGTAGATAGATGCAAGGTGAGAATTTACATGAAGTTGCCCTCTGCCTTTGAAGTAAACCACTGGTTGTTTCCTCAAGTAAGAACAAATATATATTTAGAAGGATAGCTCCGGGGCAACACACTTGCTTGGGGAACAAGAGGATGCAGTGCAACATCGGTGCAGTTCCTATTCCAGTGTTCAGAAGCTGGAGGAGGCTGGCATTAAGCAAGATATAAAGGACCAAAGAAGATACTAAAATGGCCTTTTCTTGGTCATGGAGATGCTGCTGCGGTTTACATTTTAAAATTAAAACCTGCAATTAGTGTGGCCTGCAACACATCCTTCCCCCTCTACCTATTAAATGGTATGGAAACTGGTACTGGAGACTTAAGATGTACTAGTGAAATACAGATATTGGAAGAGTGTTTGAGACGTAAGGTGTTGGAAGAGAGTTGAAATGCATTGAATGCAGATATAAGATGTTTGAGGAGGGTAATTGAAACTCACACTGCTGGGGGTGTTGGAGGGTACTGGAGATTTTACATGCTAATTTGCCAGAGGGTGATTGTGCTGGAGAATGCTGGATACCCAAGTTGCTGGAGGGTGGCACTGTGTAAACATGAGGGTGTTGGAGAAAGGCATCGGCGATGTAAGGGGTGTGAGTGGGTGGCAGACATTTAAAGCTGTTAACGGAGGGCCCTTAGCGACTCACATTGGATGGAGGAATGCCTGTGGTGAAACTGGTTGGGGGATATTCAGGCTGTGTGTGACTGGCGAGAGCGTGTTGCTGTGCAATGGTTCTAAGTGCACTAACGACAAGTAAATTCCTGAGCGTATTGTCCAAGTGCAAAAGCATGTAGTGGCACAGCCTCCGATTGTCTTCTGGTTGGACTTGTTTTTGTCAGTTGCTGTTTCCAGTCTGTGGCTAGACACTTGGCAGGCACTAGAGGTCTGCGCTTTGGGGTTCAAGCCTCTTCAAGATGCTCTGTTTACAGTTGAGGCTGAGCGATGAACAACAGATCTGCTTACATTCAAAGTAATTTGGTAATATGGACCTATACGACATGCATTACTTACCGTAAAAGCATTTCTGATGACTGTCTCTGCTTAGATTCACATGCTGTGCATATAATCCGGCATCCAGTGGTAAATGCGGAATATTGCATCTTGTCTTTCGGGAATTGAAAGGGGACATCGACATGGGCGTGCCTGTAACACTATACCTAACATGACATGTAGTGTACCCAAAACCCCTCACGCGTCTAGGTCCCTCCGATTGTATTTTTTCTGCTGTGAGGGAGCCTTACGACTATCGTCAGTGAGTACAGAAACGAGAAAAAGCAGTAGATGTCTATGTTCCTTCCATCCGAGCAGGGAGGAAGGGTGGGCGCATGTGAATCTAAGCAGATACAATCATCAGAAATGCTATTACGGTGAGTAATGCATGTCTTCTGATGCTTGTTAATCTGCTTAGAATCGCATGCTGTGCATAGACCAGCAAGCTGTACCAGAGTTGGAGGTGGGTTGTGAGAAGGAACAGTAGTGAAAAGATGTCTTAGTACTGCTTGTCCCACCCGAGGATCCGACCTAGAATGTAGGCAATAGTGTTTTGTACAGGTGTGTACAGAACTCCAGGTTGCAGCTTTGCAAATGGACTCTAGGGGAACATTTGCAATGAATCCTATGGGAGCCCCAGTGCCTAGAGTAGTGTGTGTTCTAGGCTTGAAGGGCAGTTCTCTCTTAGAATGAGAGAAACAGAGTGTGATGCATTTGACAATCCACCTTGAGATAGTAGATTTGGAGACAGGGTCTCCCTATCTACCCGCCGCCACTGAAACGAAAAACTGATTCATCTTTCTTAGTGGTCGAGTTCTTTCCATGTAAAACAGGACTGCTCTGCGTACATCCAGTGTGTGCAAGCTTCTCTCTCCCATGCTGGAGGGGTTTTGAAAGAAAATAGGTAGTTCTATGGACTGGTTCACATGGAACTTTGAAATTAATTTAGGCGCAAGCCTAGGGCGAGTGCGCAGAACCACCTTATCTCTATACTGTAACAAAGGGGTCTAGAACCGAGGGCCTGTAGTTCATTGACTCTCCTTATGAAAGTAATAGCTATTAAAAAGGCAGTCTTGTAGGTGAGATCTTTGAGACTTGCTTTATGCATGGGCTCGAACGGAGACCCTTCAAGTCTAGTCAACACCACATTTAGGTCCCATCCGGGAGCCGGGTTAGAAAAGAGGGTGAATTCTCTTCACTCCCCCCATGAAAGCCTTAATAACTGGTATCTTCCACGAGGACGCCTCCTGTTGTGACGTAGTGTAGGCTGAAAGAGCAGCTAAGTGAACTTTTATAGAGTTAAAAACCAGGCCCGAGTCTAGTAAATGAGTCAGATACAAGACAATATGGGTAGGAGAGCAGTCAATGGGGTTGATGCTCTTAGAATTGCACCAGATGACAAAATGCTTCCATTTACTGAAATAGCAATATCGTGTATTAGGTTTCCATGCCTCTCCGAGTATGTCCATACATCTGAGGGAGTTGTAGGTGCTCAAACTCTATGACCTCAGGAGCTAGGCAGCTAAGTTCAGTCTTTGTGGGCATGGGTGAAGTGTCTCCCCTTTGTCCTGAGACAACGTGTTGTACGGGCAAGGCAGTTTCATTGGAGGAGATAGTGACATCTCCATCAGATAAGTGAACCAGAGTTGCTGTGACGGGCCCACATCGGGGCCACCAATATCATGGTGACTGGTTCCTGGTGCTTCTTGTGCACTATCCTGTTGAGTAGGAGAGTCGGGGGGGGGGGGGGGGGGGTCTGGGGGTACCTGGAGGCGTAGTCCTGGCATGGAGCATTCTCCAGAGTTGCGAACAGGTCTTCGTGTAATCGCCATTCCTACTCCATGGGTAGTGGAAAATCTCTGCGGAGTACGTCTGCCAGAAGATCAAGTTCCCCTGGAACATGTGACAACAGGAACGTGTGTTTGAGAGCCCACTTCCAAATGTTCTGGGACAGTTTTGACAGCACTGGAGAGCGAGTGCCCCCCAGCCCCCTTGTTTGTTTAGATAGTACATGGCTGTGGTACTGTCTGTAAGGATCAGGACTGTCTTTCCTTGCAGTTTTGTCTTAAAGGCTTTCAGAGCTTTGAATATCGCGAATGGCGCCAACAGATTTATGTGGTTGGATGCCATCTCTGCGCCTTTTGCTGAAGCAGGTGAGCCCCCCCCACCCGTGAGAGATGAGTCTGAAGTGAGAGTGGCTTCTACTGAGGGGGTGGTGAAGGATTTTCCTTTCAGGAGGTTTTCCCTAGACCACCACTGCAGGGAGAAAACGAGGGCTGTCGAGACAATCACTAAATCGTCCCATTGTCCGGTGGCCTGACGCCAATGGATGTTGAGCCACTCTTGCATTGGACGCATGCGCAACCGTGCGTGAGGGACCAAATAAATGCAGGACGCCATCATTCCTAACAGTTGCTTGGCGTTGCGTACAGTCCCCTCCCGACTGGCTACATATTGAGGGATTTGAAAACATTTTTTGGACCCTCTCGTTGGAGGGGAAGCCAAGGCCGTCCTTTGTTCGAATTAGAGCCCCTAGGAACTGTTTGACTTGACTGGGGTCTAAGCTGGATTTCTTCTCGTTGATGGAAAATCCCAGGCTGAATAAGAGGTCTTGAGTGTTTGACAGGCATGTTCCGAAGGAATCCCATGTTATTAGCCAGTCGTCGCGGTAAGGATAAACTGGGATGGATAATCTGCGGAGGTGTGCTGCTGCCACTTCCAGTACCTTTGTAAATACTCTCGGTGCTGAGGCAATGCCGAAGGGTAGTACCTTGTACTGATAGTGCTGGTCTTCTATCATGAATCCGAGATATTCTGTGCACTGGCAACATTGAAATATGAAAGTATGTATCTTTCATGTCCAATGTTGCGAAGTAGTCTCCCTGTGTGAGTAAGGGAATTACTTGCGGCAGAGTGACCATACAAAACATTTGTTTGACAAATTTGTTAGCTGGATGCAAATCTAGTACAGGGCGCATGGTGATATCCTTTTTGGGTACAAGGAAGAACACTGAATAAATACCCTTGTTTACCTGTAGAAGAGGTACGACTTCTATGGCATGCTTTTCCTGCAGGATCTCGACCTCTTGTAGCAGGATGCACAGGTGTTCCGGAGTCAGGCATCTTTATTGTGGAGGTCTGAACTGGGGGTTTCAGCAGAATTCGATGCAGTACCCGTGGGCGAAGGTCTTGAGTACCCACTGGTCTGTTATCCACTCCCATGCTTGAATAAATGATGTTAGCCGGCTCCCGACCAGGGAGGCATGGGAGGGGACCCGTATCTGCTGGTCATTTCTGACCTGAGGCTGGGGAGCCTCTAGGGGTGGAATTTCGGCCCCTTCCTAGTCCACGTCGTTGACCTCTAGGGGGATACAGGGTGGTGTAGCTGGTTCCCTGGGACGAGGACCAGTTATTTCCCCGAGACACATTGGTTGTGAGGGAAGCGCTGAACACGAAAGGAACATCTTAAACCGCTCCCTCACCTTGTAGAAGGCCTCTGGGTGATTTGATCCACGGTCTTGAGGGTGTCGTGCTCATTTTTAGCCGTTTCGAGCGCTTCGTCAACTGCTTTCCCAAATAAGTTAGTCTCCTCCACCGGCTTATTTATTAGTGAAGCTTGGGTTTCTGGTTTGAAACCAGAGTTTTGTAACCATGCGTGCCTCTTTAGGAGGGTACCTTGTGCTAAGGTCATGCAGGCTGTCTCTGCTGCATCTAGAGTATTTTTGAGAATAATCTGATTAGCCTGTTTGCCCTCAGCTACAATGGAAAGCAGGTGAGCCCGCAGCGGTTCAGGGACTTCTTGAAGGCCCTCTTGTAGCATGTTCCATTATGCGTCTGAATAGCTAGCCAACAAATTTGTTTTATTAGCTATGCGTGTGGAAAAAGCTGCAGCAGTTATATACGCCCTAGGGAAAAGGGTCACCTTTTGCACTCATCAAGGGGGTGCTTCCCCTGTGGACAGGGGAACCCCCGCCCTCTTTTTGGTTGTAGTTACCACCAGAGAATCTGCGGTAGCATGACCCCCAGATGTAAAGTGGATCAGAAGGGGAAGGGCAAAACATTTTTCCTACTCTAGGATGGACTGCCCTTGTTAGGGCGTGTGTCAACAAAGAAGGGGCCAAGCGTTTGAGTTCAACAAAGGAATAGTCTGGCTAGCCAGTGGTTTTCCTTTCAGGATGTCTTCGACAAAATCAGCCTCTGGTCCCGCTTCCTGAGTAGCAATCTGGAAATGTTCAGCTGCCCGTCTCAAGATAGCGTTAAACACCATCTGGTCGTCAACTGGGGGGCCTGTCGAGTGGGTGTGGTAGGGGGGGGAAATCCATGTGCTCATGGTGCTCATCCACAGGGTCCCCAAACGGATATTCATCCAGATTAAATTGGTCTACAGGGATCTCATCGTCAGTGAGGTCGTATGTCTCTTCTTCCTGAAAAGGATCAAAAGTTTTTTGAAACATTGCAACAGGTGGGGAAAAAAAACGGAGGTATTTTGGGTGTGGACTTCTGAGAGTTCCACAAACCTCTCCAACCTATTCATACACCCCTCAGACCTCTCTGGTCCATATTGAGGAACCAGAGGAGTCTTGGGGTGGGAAAGGCTCTTCTAGTTGGTCTTCTGCTGCAGAAGGTCGAGATTTTTCTTTTAACGTCGAAGAGAGAGACACAGGGCCCTCTGAAAAGTCCTTTCGAGGTTCTGACGGTTGTGGCGTGTCTGACGTATCTTTAGGCCTATCTCTAGGTTTCGAAAAGTCCTTGGGTTTATCTTTAGGTTTCGAAGAGTCCTTCGACCGTTTAGTTCTGATTTGACGCTGAAACCATCCTAGCGATGCTTTCGGTAATATCTGGTGTCACAGTAGAGTGTTTGGACTGGGCCTGCGGTTGCGCGGTTGTTTTTGGCGTAACTGGGGCATTCTGTTCCGCCGATGCCTTCTTCTGTTGCATCTCGACGGACACTTGAATATTGGTGGTAGTGCCCTTTGATTTAGATGGCCCGGTCGCATGCCGCACCTGCGGTTGCGGGGTGGGCTGCCGATCTATCCGGTGTGCCAGTCGGCGCGATGGAACGTTACGACTGTTTCATTGAAGACGAACCGCGGCTTGTGTCTTTAGTGTGGAAGAGTGTGTCCTTGTCGCCTGGATGTACAGTCCCATAGCACGACTTGCATCATGCCTGTTGGGGCCGGACACGGACGAGACAGAGCACGAGCGCTCCGCAGTGAAGGCTACGTCCTCCGATTCGGAGCCCTGGTCGTCACTAAACCCCTTGGTGGCTGCAGGGGAACTACTCTCGGCTTGCGACATTTAGTAGGCCGCACACTGCTTAACACAGCACTCCTTTAGTGTCTTCGGACGCAGGAGTTTACAAGTCGCACAGGCCGCTTCGGTGTGGTTAAGGGGAAGATACCCATTACACTTAAGATTTGTCTTTTCATGGGAATTTGGCCTTGCATGAAGGACAAAACCTAAATGGAGTCCTCTCCATAGCGGAGGAATAATACAGTGAAGACAAGACCAAGGGAACAAAGAGGAAAAGGAAAGGCATTCTTAGAAAGGAAATGTCCACCCCGACCCCACTCTCCCTACTGTGTAGTCAGGCCAGAAGGCCCGGCAACGTGGTCAGCAGGGCTGACCGGATCACTTTCCGTCAAAGGTCCGTGGAGCAGGCTTGGGCGTAGGTCAGGAAACAGCTGTTGAGGATAAGGGACAGCAAGATAATATCCATCAACGACCAAAGGTCGAAAAGTATAACAATAGCAATGTCTCTGAAAGAGCTCTGCATAAGGCGACCAGTATAATGGGCAGAAAAAACAATTTGAGGGACCTCGATGCGTGCAGGATTTTGGGTACACTACAGGTCACGTTAGGGATAGTGTTACAGGCACGCCCATGTCGACGTACCCTTTACATTCTTGAAAGACAAGATGCAATACTCAGCGGTTACCACTAGATGTCGGACTATATGCACACCATTTGATTCTAAGCAGATTAACAAGCATCAGAAATACTGATATTAACACTACATATGGGGACAGGCACGGTATCAAGCACAGACAAGCAATACAGTTAAAAAACCTTTACTTATCAGGATGGTGTAACGCTTAAGTTGCCCAACTCTAAGTAGGGAATGTTCCCTACCTGAAAGTAAACTATGGGAAGTCTAGGTTCATTAGTCCAAAATAAAATATGGTCTGTGTCAAAACCTATGCTTGCCCTCACTTCTCTATGATAATGTGTAGGGGACTGAAGAAACTTAAAAATGTTCAAAGTAAAAATAGAATGGTAATGAAGCTCTTCTGTATCTCCCATCCCCATGTTCAGGGCACTCGGGATCACAACGTTCAATGGGCTTTACAGGATTCAAAAGTTCCCAGTACCTCGTTTCTCACCATGGGTCTCAGGCTTCCCTCGCGCAAGCTCAGACCTCTCTTGGAATCAAAGTTCCTCGATTTCGTTAGGCTCTCTTTTCCTAGATTCAAAGCTCTTTAGATCATTCACTTCAATGGGCTTCCCTTGCCCAAGCTTCAAGCCCTTCATTGGTTTCACAATGTTCCAATTGCTCAAACACAACAGATCAACTTGTTTCTTCAGGGGGGTCCCCTTCCGCACATGCAACATCCTCTGAAATCAGGGTCTCACCACCTGCCCCTGAGATATTGGTTACCAACCTATCACAAAGTTCACACATGTATTTGGGCTTTCCTGATCTAGGTGCAGTCATACCGCACTGTCCACCCATTACAGGTCACGCAACCAGGTACCCAAGGCTTTAGCTATGCCCTCTGCTGGTCTCTTTATGGTGGGGTCTCTGAGGCCCTCCTAGATGCCACCCAAATGCTTACTCTTGTTTTGGGGTCTTGCTCTCCTGGATCCATCTCCCACCTCGAGGCCACCCAATGCTTATTCATTATTTTCCATACTTCTTACTACTTGGTTTCTAATTGAAACAATCTTTCAGGAATTTTGCTCACACTTCATTTTTCTCGCACAGCCTTCCATCTGCTATTTCACTCTGAAGGTCTTTCTCAATTACTTTCCTTCGTTGCAGTTTTATATTATGGATATTTCAATTGTCCTTAAATGTCAGACATTCGACAAGGACCCTCCACCCAGGTGATCCTCCCTTGCTTGTCTGAATGGCCCTCCCCTGGCCAGCTAAGTAAAGGCTAGACAATACAGAAATGGTGTCTGAATAGACTCAGACACTCTCGTCCCCTGTACACCTTTTTGCTAAAAATCAGCCAGTAAATATTAATGTGTTTTAAGTCTAGTGATTAATAGTTAAATTCAAACAATTTTCAAATCAATAAATTCAAAAGAGCCAATTGTGTGGGGAATTATTTGTATTTTCAATGTGATGAGCACAACGTGTTTCGGAAACACTTCCCTTCATCAGGTGCAAAAAAATCTAAGCTGACATAAGTATCAATTAATCTTTAATGTAAGCTACAACACATGCATATAGTATGGTAAGAAAATAGTCTGATAGTTAAACCAATTTGAGTATTCATGGAAAGAAATAGACAAAGTCACACTGCCTAAAGAACCTTTACACTCAAGTGTTAAAAATCCCATATGGAAGGTATTAAATAAAGGTGAAGAATTGAAATTAACAAAAATGGGGGGGGGGGGGAGGGGGTGAAACTCTGAATAATGTGCTGTGTAGCCAAGTGTGTTAGCCTGCAGAACGTTAGAATGGAGTGGATGATAAGTGACTGAACCCCCTTCCAAGGAATTATTTGTGGCCGTGTTGAACGGAAATTAGCTGTAGTCATAGGAAGGCAGATATGTACACTGCCTCTAGATTACATGAAGTGCAGCTAAGGCTTGTCGCAACGCCTAGTGTGAAAAAATAGGAAACGTCTGAATAAACGCTTCATGCAAAAGCGTATCTTCCATACTTATATCCCCATTATATTTTATAATTTATCACCCAGAAGGCAGTATCCAGACCCAGGATTCCTAATGGTCAGCAAAGGTAGACTGCAAATGCAGAAACCGAAGCAGCTGCATTAATTATTGGAACTGCAACACAACAAAAGTTCCACATGACAAGCCAAACACGATACGAGATCGTAATTGCACTAACTTAAAACGGGGTATTAAACTCAATTTATGGCCTCCGCGTATGAATCGGACTTACTTTTGATATCCGTTGAATGTGACTAATGTCAGTGAGTGCCAAGAAACACCTACATTAACAGAGCTGTCGGCTAGAGAACATGAGATCCGTGGTGTGTGTATATGTAACTATGGCAACCCGTGTAGTCATGGAGAAAGGACTGATGGTTCCATAAAAAAGAAATGGACTATGTATCCAATCAAGTGGTCGATGTAGAGAATAGAACCACTAATAACGTGGTATGGAAAAAACGAAAACATAAAAAATTAAATTGAACACAAAAAATTTAGAAAGTTGGTGCATGCGATTAGTAAAATAACAATTAAAGCAACTAAAGTCCCCCGGATAACCCCCTGAGAAA
Source organism: Ambystoma mexicanum (assembly GCF_040938575.1). Classification (NCBI taxonomy): domain Eukaryota; kingdom Metazoa; phylum Chordata; class Amphibia; order Caudata; family Ambystomatidae; genus Ambystoma; species Ambystoma mexicanum. Next base: position 1,339,530,519 of record NC_090923.1, on the reverse strand, counting down.
TAATTATAAAATGGGATTAAAGACCTGTCACAACACGGTTCATGTGGTACAGAATAACATGTAAGAAAAATATTAATTCTCATATTTTCATTTCTTTCAACTAATATTACAATTGTGAATCCATAAGATGACAGAATTGTATTGAACATAATCGCTGTAAGTAGGGAACACATGTGAAAAAAGAGAATACCATTACACAGATAATAGGATGCATACAATACATCCCAGAGGCATGAACGAAGAGTTCAACCTCCAAAGCCTTCTAGGACTTAATGACCCTGATCAAGTTCGCAATCTTTCATAACTATACACCACTTTGCTTCAGCACCCGAGTAAAGGATCCCCGGGGATTACCTAGGGAAATGCCCTTAGATTTTCACACGTTCCATTCTTGAATAAAATGTATAACCATATTTTTTCATTAGTGTACTGAGGAACAATGCTATGCGATTCCACTTTCTGTTTTGTCAAGGGGTAAAAGGGTGTGTGCCATCACTTCTGGTAATGTCACTTGAGGATGGGGCCAAATGGCATCACTTCCTGTGATGTCAAAGGTCATGCAATGTCACTTAGGCTACATCTGGCATTTTCGTAAAAAGACATCCCTGAAGAGCGGGCAAGAGGGACAGAGGTGGCATTGGGAGCTTCAGAAATGGGACCTATCAGCAAATAGCATAGGATAGGAGTGCAGGGTTTCAGATAGTTTTGCCTTTTAAGTCCTACTCCCGCCTTCCCACTACTAACCAACCCCCCACTAAGATCTACTAAACAAAGCCAACCCCCCCTCCCCAAGAAGGCCACCAAAGGCCTAATCATTAGCACATCAACACTAACCAAGCCATGACTAAGCCCCCTTCTTTGGCCCGGTCGCACTCTCCCAGATCGGCAGGTAACCAGACCCAAAAAGCTGTAGACTATCAGATCTCTGGCTTCCTTATTGATAACATGCTCCCAAGTTTCTTTGGCCAAAACCATAGAAAGCGGATTCACTCAAGAACTGTATACATTTGAACTGCAACCATCAACACCACAGGTTTTGCATCCGCCTTTCACACTGTTCCACTAATTAACCCCCCACCCTCCCTTTTTTCTTACAGAACCAAGTGCAGCAAAGCCGCCATTAGTGGCAGACAGGTGCTATACAACACCACATCCATTACATCAAATTACACTAAAATTGAATCAGACTACTGAATTGTTACCGCTCCTGGCTGCAGCGTTCAGGTAATGCCTGAAGGTGGCACTCAGCGCCACCGCTTTGCAAGAGAATGGAGGCGAGTAAATGGCCACAATAGATGGCAGATTCCAGTTACCTCCTAATGTCAATTGCCAAGAATCGGTGTAAGGGGCACACCTCCCTTTGTCACTCAAGCCGCTGGAATGTCCTTCCACAACACATCCGAAACATTGATGACCATTACACATTTCGGAAATGCTTGCATTCAAACAATATCATGTAACCCATCAGTCTGCCATTTAATTCCCTTGCTCTACTCCATGAATGGAGATTGTGCCTTGGTGCCCTCACGAGTGAGATTAGTCGTACTTTACAAATCCAAACAACCCAACATATATCCCATGGATTGAAGTCAAGAAGCATGCTGTGTGTTCCATCCAAAATATAGCCCATCGAGCATGGAAAAGCACACCCAGGCTAGAAGCCAATTAGATTGGTTCTTTCACCAAATCAGCAATCCATTTTAAGACATAATATAGTAATTCTTGGAACAGAAATTGATGCAAAAGGGTGAACACCGTCTGAATTTTGGGATGCGTCTTTCTAGATTTGTTGCAGCTTAAGTTCCTAATTTGTACCAGTTGCTAATACAACACTTGTTCACTGGGGTATTTCAAGTGCTAAGATTCAAGCTTGTGGCTGTAAAAAAAGGGCAGTAAGGTCAAGAAGAGGGACAATTCCAGCGTATAGAGACAGATCATTGTGTCTCACAGCCATTCAGGCACACTGCAGGATTAGTGGTGTTTGTTTGGGGAGGTGTAGGGATGTAGTGCTTGCTCTTATTTTTTAAACAAATAAAAGTTTCCTATGGCACTTTCAATGTGTGGAGAGCTAGTACCATTTAAAAAGTTTAACAAGGTGTAACGAGCTCAAAATGAGCAAAAATATACATTGCTACACAACCAACTAAAGGTGGTTAGTGTCATTTGATATGATATGATTGTGTATAGGCGCTATATAAATAAACAGTTTCAAAGCGCTTCTAAGCAAGGGAGGGAACAAGGGAAAATACAATTACATTCCTACAGGCCATGAACAGTAAGGATGTGAAATTAACTATCGTACTCAGCCTGACCACGTTTCAGATAGTGCAAGAGCTAAGACATAGATAAGGAAGGGAGGGAGGGGGAGAGTGGGAAGGAAATGGATACAGACCGGCGACTACCGTACTAGGACTGACGAAATTTCTGGTAGAGCCGGAGAAAAACAAAAGGTGAGGGAGAGGGGTGCAGAAAGGGAGGGGAGGAACAAAGCAAGCGACTATCGTACTAGGCCTGGCAACATTTCAGATAGTGCTGGACGGGGGAGCAACAGACGAGGTTGCTATCATACTAGGTCCCGGGACAATTCTGATAGAGTAAGTGCATAGAAGAAAGTAAGGGGAGGAGATAGGAAAAGGGAGTGGGGAGGGAAGGAGAGAACAGAGTAAGCAGTCAAAAGAGTGGAGAAGCAAGAGGGGAGAGTGAATACAATTGCAGAAGTCAGTAGTAACACATAATGTTGCAATCCAGGATACAAGATGAAGATGGGAACAGCATGATGCAGGGCCACCAGGAGTACAAGATGCAAATGAAGTCCAGCATGAGAGTTGAGAAAGGGTGACACACCATAAATCAATGAAGTCCATAAAAGTAAAATCCAGCATTGGCCTCAAGACGGTGATGGTGAAACCAGAATGTATCAGGACAGACTCCTATGTGTGGGAAGGGATGGGGGCACAAGGGAACACCACAGGGGGACCAGGGAGGGTGGGGATGGCCTGTGGGGACAGAGGGTGTAAACACATGTTGATGCATGCTTACCTGCTGTCTTAGCAGGAGGGGGGAGGATGGGGTGTGAACCCTGGATCCTCCAGGTCCGAACAGGAATTGCCTTTTTCTTTGACTGCCCTTCGCTTTGGATGCCCAGGCGAGAGACGCCCTTGATCTAAGAGTCAAGAGCAGGAAGGAAGAGGCAGGGCTAAGAAGGTGGATGGTGCTTAGGCCAGGTGACCTAGATCCACTTACACCTGCTCCCCAGCTGCAAAGGAAAAGAGGCTGGAGGACTCCTTAAGTACGGAAAAGAGCGGCAAGCAGGAAGGCACCAGGTGGGTGGGGCTTGCTAAGTGGTGAAAAAGGTCGGCAACCAGGAAGGCACCAGGTGGGCGCGACTTAAGCCAGGTGACCTAGATCCACTTACACCTGCGCTTAGTAAGGGTGAAAAATCAATACTTTGCCAGATCCACACGAGTTACAATCTAGTTTCCAACGTGCAAGAGGAGAGGGTTTTTGTTACCTTAAAAGAGCGCAATGGTTTATAGAAATAAGTGATCACTCCTGTGCATACATTTTTGCAATTCATCCTAGGTAAGTGTCTTACCAGCGATGGCGTGGTTGTGAGGTCCCCCTTGCAGCCCAGGGAAAACCGCCTGGTTTATAAGCCCCTCAATGTTGTAAAGGACCTCTTTCCCAGTTTTGGGGTCAACACTGCGGACACCTATGAAGAAAGGGGGGGAAGGCGGGAACATAACACATTAATGTTCTTAAAAGGCACAAAAATAAGATGTTTCAGAAAGTACTAGAAAGCAAGCTTTCTAAATTCTTAAACGTTTAATGGAAATTCAGCCTGGAACAAAACTGAAGAGACAAACCTGCCCACCTTTTCTATAGAAGATTACGCCTGCACGACAGCCTCGGAGGGTTTTGTGGGTTGTAGTGGAAACCACATCACAGTGCTCGAATGGCGATGGCACCACTCCAGCTGCCACCAGCCCACTGATGTGAGCCATGTCCGCTAGGAGATAAGCCCCATTCTCATCTGCAATTTTCCTCATCCGGCCGTAGTCCAGGTTACGCGAGTAGCAGCTGACACCTAACAAAGCACAAGACAAAGACTTAATGGCAGTGTTTGGAAAAGCACCAACACAAAGTTCATGTGCTCAATTAGAGAAACCATACTTTGCAACCACAGAATGTTAGGGAACACGATACAGGAAAGGTGCCCTATCCTATGGCCTACCCATCCAGAAGAGTGCACTAGAGCAATCAGACCCAGCTCCAAAAGCACATACTACTTTGCAAAAAAGGCAAGGGGATGCCTTGACCCACGTGTGCCCTTGATACAAAAAGGCCAAAAAAGGGCCCTGTTAAGGACCAAAACTATGAGTGAAAAAAAGATGTGTTTTGAACATTTCTATTACTTCTTGTGCAGTGATGTTATGTTAAAGGCTCTTATACCACACACTGTTGCCACCTGGGGGGGTGGGTCTTTTGGAGCTCTGGCGTATCTGCAATGCAGTGAGGGATAGTTAGTAGGATTGAGCAGGAAAAAGAGCAAGAGAGCTGGGATGTGCTGTTGGCAGCTTCAGTTTGGCTACACCTTTCACTGGGCGTCAGTGTGTTTTTCAGTTGGTGGCCGCCATGTGATGTTGGGCAAGATGCGTTATAGTTGGCTTGTAGATGGCGATTTTCTTTTGTATGAATTCCATTCCTTGGCCATGGATTGATCTGTGCGTTATACACATTGTTTTGAAGGGGATTCGTTTTTTGACTGGGAGCCAATGTAACCAACCTTAGCGCGGGTGTGATGTGGTCCCTTCTTGAGAATTTGGGAAGTATGGCAGCTGCATTCTGCATTTGTTGCAGTTTCCTCAGTAAGTAATCCGGCAATCCGAGATATACGCTGCTGGCGTAGTCTATCCTGATATGAGGGAGATGATGGCCAGTGTTTTGTGCGTTGAGGAGAGGAATTGTAGAACCTTTTTGATTGTGTGAAGATGGAAGAAGCATTTCTTAATTATTGCATTTACTTGTGATTCTAGAGTTAACTAGTTGTCCATTAGGATTCCAAGGTTTTTTTATTCCTGTGGACGGTGTGTGGCGTTCCAGTTCTGTGGGACACAGGATGCACTTGTTTCCTTGGTTGTCCAGTGTAATCACGATTTCAATCTTGTCCAGGTTGATTTTGAGGGTACCGTCAATGTGTGGCTGTAAATAATTTCGGACTCAAAATCCCAGATTCTGCAAGGCCACCTAGTGGCGACATATGGAATTTTAAACAGCAATACGACATGAATAAAGAGCGTTAACCTTGAAAAAGACCAGAGTACACAGAGAAACACATGTTGTCTCTAAGGCTAGTTTACATATCGCTGCACAAGTAGTAATAAAAGTTTTCAAAGCACATTTTTATTCGCTCTGAGTTTTGGTCCCTAACAAAGCCATTTTTTGGCATCTTCTTTCAAGGGCGAACATGGGTCAAATCATCCCCTTGTCGTTCTTACTAATCTGTGACGTTTGGCATCGCTACATGTGTCTAGACCTGGGCTGCCCATCTCATGCTCAATGGTCTTTGGGCTAGACTGAGTGGAGTTGCTTAAGTGGAGCCCAGCTTATATCTTTGTACTTTACAAAAAAACACAAATTCACACTGAATACATTCTTCTGGCCATTAGCTTTATCCATTGTTCACATGCACATGTTACGACCCTATGAACCAGCAGACAGAAATGTGCCCACTCTTTAAGTCCAACAAGGAACCTAGGCTCGACTCCCTGCATCCACCCAAGCCATTTAGGCCACGTAAATGAGCAAAAGGCAAAGTACTCCTAAACCCCACTCATGCAAGCATGGGGTGATGAAGAGGGTATGCAGAATAGGTCAGTCAAAATGACACAGTAAATAAGCCACTTAAGGGTTCTGCTGAATCAACCACTAGATCAAAAGGTTAATGCTTTTAGCAGCAATGGCCTCATTGCCCCGGCAAAACTAGTACAACATCTGAATAGAGATCACCCCCTAAATACTACCCCCACTTTGATTAGCTTTATCCTACTCTGCGCCATCTATTTTTGTAGCAGCACAGACAAGTCCTTCCAACCACACATCTGCCATCCTCTTAACACTCCAGAGCGGCTGTGCCTTCCCAGAGAGCAGTCTCCTTTGGTCTAGGTGTGTTCAATATCTTCCAGTACAATAGCCAGAGATTTAGTTTGAGGGCACTGAATTCCCTTCTTTACAGATATTATAAGTTACTCACTGTAGTGACTACCGTACTCCTAGGACTTAGTCCACTTTCCTCCATACTGCATGGGCATCCCTTCATAGGGACGGGAGACAGAACCTTTTTCACCAGAACAAACCTTCCCCTTTAAATTTAGAGGCACGCGGGGGTGTGGCCCTGGGAGTAAGCGCTGCCCTGACTCCGGCGCCAAACCTCAGTCCCCATAGATGCGTCGACAATAGATTAACATTGCCTAATGACACCAGTTTTATTAGGGGGGAGGATGGTGGGACGTATGGAAGAAAGGGGACTAAGGACTAAGAGTATGTTAGTCACTAAGGTGAGTAACTTAATTACTCTTACGCCCCCCTCCCCTTTCCTCCATACTGCATCGGCGATTACAACCGAGTGTAGCCCCAGGGTGAAGAGGAGACCCTCCTTAAACAAATAGGTTTCCAAGAACCGCCTGTCCGAAAGCCGCGTCTGATCTAGAGCCGGCGTCCAAACAGTAGTGCTTGCAGAAAGCCGAAGGGGTGGCCCATGTGGCCGCCCTGCTTTTCCCAGGACACAAGCCGCTGGAATGCAATGGCCGTTGCCTTGGCTCTGACCGAGTGGGCTTGCGTGTTGGCCGGCAGTGGCTTATGCTGTCCCTTGTAAACTTCTTTGATGGCAGAGACCATCAAACGCGCTACGGCTGCCCGATACTTGCTCCGCCGAAGGTGACAAACAGTGCGTCCGACTTGAGGAAGCCGGTGGTGCTATCCAAGTAGAATTTCAGGGCACACCGGACATTGCGGCATTGCAGAATTCTCTGTGCCTCGTCCTTGGGCTCAGCAAAAAACGTAGGCTGCACTATTTCCTCGTTCAGATTGAGTGCTGAAGGCACCTTGGATAGGCATGCTGGCTGCGTCCGCAGGACTATCTTATCCTTGTGAAACGTAGTGTAGGGCTCCGAGGCAACCTGCACCTGGATTCGCTGACTTTGCAAGCCGAGGTGAGGGCGACTAGCGAGGCAGTCTTGATGACCAGCCTGAAGTCTGCGGAAGCCATTGGCTCAAATGGTTTCTGTGCCAAGGCCCCCAAAACTATGTTAAGGTTCCACACAGGGTGTGGCCTCTTGATGGGCGGGTAGAGTGGCGAGTCCCGTCAAATGCTTTTTGACAATCGGGTTGCAAGAGGAGAACACTTCTTCCTCTGAGTTTTTGTAGGCCCCAATGGCTGCCAAGTACATGCAGAAAGTGTCTATCTGCACGCCCGAGTGGGCGAGGTGCGCAGACAAGGAAAGCACATCGTCCAATGTCCATGCAAGGGGGTCAATATCCTTAGTCTGCCCAGTGGCAGACCCTAATCCACTTGCTCTTATACTGGGTCCTGGTAGCTTCTCTCCTAGCCCCCTGTATGATCGCTTGATTAACCTGGGAAAGGGTGAGGCGCCCTAGCATGAGGTGCTCAGGAACCACATTGTGAGGGCTAGTTTCCGTCGCATGGGGTGGATGACTCTGCCCCCTGCTGCACCCGAAGATGTGCTAAGCCCTTTGGAAGGCAAATGGGTGGTCTTTGGGAGGCCGAGCAGCTCCGAGAACCATTGCATGGCTGGCCACCATGAAGCCATTAGGATGGCGCTGAGGTGGAGATAAAGAGCGTTTATCGGCGGCGTGGGGCGGAAAGCGTATGCGGTCATGCCGGTCCACTGGATCTGAAATGCGTCGCCCAAGGAGCTGAGGCCCTGTCCCTGCCATGAGGCAAACTATTGGCACTTCCTGTTGTCCCAGGTGGTAAAAGAGGTCCAACTGGGGGTGTCGCCATCTGCTGAAGAGCTCCTGCAGTGCAAGGTCATTCAATTGCCACTCGTAATTGTCCGCTCCCGGTCTGCTGAGCCTGTCCCTCAACAAGTTGTATTCCCCCGGAAGGAGGACGGCCGTTAGGTAGATGTTCTCCAGGGCCCATTCCCACATGCTGACCGCCAGCCTGCGCAGCGGTGGGGACCTGGTACCTCCCTGCTTGTTGACAGAACATTCTGGTTGAATTGTCTGTCTGAATGAGGACGACCTTGCCCTCGATAACCAGAAGAAAGGCTCAGAGAGCTAGCCAGATGGCTAGCAGTTCCAGCCAATTGATGTGGTACTCCTGCTCCTGCCTGGTCCAGGTGCCACGGACGCTGTGGTTGTCCACGGTGCCCTCCCCCATCCCTCGAGAGAGGAGTCCATAGTGATGGTGACCTGTGGGGTATGCTGCCAGAAAGGTTTGCCCATCCGCAGGTTGCAATCCCTGGACCACCATGTGAGGTTTGGGTGAAGAGAAGGAGGAACATTGATCATCTCTGCCTGGGAGCCCTGCTCCTGGTTCTATGATGCTGCGAAGTACAGCTGTATCCTCCTCATCCTGAGTCTCGTGCGGGGGATGGGCAGTAGGACCGCTGCCATGAGACCCAGTAGGTGTTGGTAACACCAGGCTGATCACTTCTCTGCTAAGGAAGTGCGCAGTGGCCCTCTTGATGGCCGTGATCTTGCCCTTCGAGTTTTTCCTTCGGAGCATGTTTCCCAGATGAACCCCAAGAAGGTCAGATTCTGCGTGGGCTGCAGCTGCGACCCCTTGAGATTGAGCGAAAAGCCCAGATCGTGCAGTGTGTTCATAAGAGCGTAGGAAGTGAGGTGCACCGCTTCCAGAGATGAAGCCCCGACGAGCCAGTCGTCGAAGTACGTGTATATTTGGTGGCCCCGAGCCCTGAGAAGGGTTGCCACTCTATTAATCAGCCTGGTAAAGACCCCGGGGGCCGAGTTGAGGCCGCAGGGAAGCACCTTGTATTGGAAATGGTAGGCCATGATCCTGAATCGTAGAAAAGGACGATGAGGCTGCCAAATCGGGATGTGTAAGTGCACGTCCTTCAGATCCAGGGAGCACATCCAGTCTCCCTTGCACAATGTCTCCGCTATTAAGGCTGGCGTAACCATCTTGGTAGGGAGAGGTTGAGGGTGGAAAGGTCCAACACAACTCTCAGGCCCGCCTGGTTCTTTTTCTGAATGGTGAAAATCCTGGAGTAGAAGCCCAAGCCTCGCTGGGAGGCTGGGACTTCCTCCACTGCCTGGCTCTCGACAAGCGACCAGATCTCTGCCAAAAGAGTTGCTGTCCCAATCTCTGGGAGTGGGGTGGAAGAGGGAGGAGAGGCTGGGATGGGTAAGTGGTACCCCGTGGATACAATGGCGAGGATCCAGGGGTCTGCGAAATTCTGGTGCCAAAAGTGTGCATGGAGAGCAAGCCTGCCCCCACTGGAGACACGTGGACCCCGAGGGGTGCATCATGCCTTCTTTCCCTTTGAGGCTGTTGAGGAGGAGGGGGGGACTGGAAAAAGCACTTACACACACTCCCCCACCTTTTTGTTGCTTGCGCCAATGTTGGGTCGGCAAGCGGTCTGGTTGCCTCGACCTCCACTCTTGGAAGCCATGGAACCTTCCGTATGTACGCCCCTTGTCCGAGCGCTGCTGTGACTGGGTGTACATTTTGGGCGTGGTCTTTGTAAGGATGGATAAAGACTTCGCCGTCTGTGAGCTGTTTTTCTTTTTATCCAGCTTCTCGTCCTTAGGAGTGGAAGAAGTCACCCCCTTCAAAACGGACAGTTTAAGATGTGTTCCTGGACATCCGGGTTGAATTTTGTAGCACAGAGCCAGGCCGTTCTTCTCATGTCCGTAGCAATGCAGATGGCCCGGCCAGAGTTGTCCATGTGGGCCATGGTGGACTCCATGATGTCTTGTGCCACCATCTTGGCCTCTGCTAGTAACGCCTTGATTCGTGATTGGCTCTGCGCCGGAAGCTCTGGGAGAAAATCATCAATTTTCCGCCAAAGCCTCTGGTTAACAGCAGCCAGCATGGCATCTACGTTGGCTTGACGAAGATGCAGGGACACGTTGGAATACAGCTTCTTCCCGTACGCCTCCAAGAGCTTCTCCTCTTGCCTAGCAGCGCCGCGGACAAGGAGGCCGAGGATGACTGAGGCTTGGAGTATAGTGATGCTGCAGCGATCACAGAGCAGTGCGGCTGAGGGTGGGCAGATAGCAAGAGTGTATCCCCCCTCCATCTGCCTGTACTTTGCGCCCAGGCATCGACTGACCGGCTGGACCGAGTGGGGCTTGAGCCAGCCCTTTTTGGCCAAGGCAACAACGTTCTTCTGCATCGGGATCACCGTTCTCGCTGCAGGACGTAGCGGGAGGACTTTGGCGAGGACCACCCTCTGATGGTTGATCGACCTTGGGTTGAGGAAGGCCCGAGTACTCTGACAGCCCTGCAAGACGTTTGTGGAAGGCCTTGCCTAACGACAGTGTGTCAGAGTCATCATCCTCATTTGTGTCCACCTGGGGGTCCGGCACCGGTGGAGGGGTGCAGGGAGGCAGAGGTGTGGAGACCGGAGGCTGGTACAGAACCACCTGCACTATCGGTTGGGGGGCCAGAGTGGGCGGCAGAGGCTGCACAGGGGCTCCTGTACCGAGACCTGCGGCGCCAGAGCCATTGGCGGGAGCACGTCCCTGAAGGCGTCCCCGAGGATGACCTCCATCCGAGGAGATTTCATAAGCCCAAGGAATCTTTCGAAGGATCTGGCTTGTTGCGTGCCATGCGTAAACAGACGCAGCGGGAACCTGCCCTGTGCAAACAAAGGATAGACTGTAGGCCACATACCTGGTTGACATCAGTCCCACCTTGACTCGTTGACTCGTTCCTCCACCTGCTCCCTTCCTTGGTATGGTATCGGACTGGTGTCTAATGTCTGGCACGGTGGCCATCCTGTCCAGCTACCTTCCACGTGTCTGCGTCGTGTTGTTGACTCACTGGGCCCAGCCCCGTCCAGGATCATGAGGCCTACCCTACTCTTCAGGCCGAGACCTGGTAGGTGTTTCGCCCTCGGCAGATCTGCTGGTAGAACTGCATATAGGCGCACCCTCAGGCATGTTGTCAGTACTAGGGCGTGGCCCCTCGGGTGAAGACCCGGTAAAAGAACCTTCCGGTGCCTCAGCACTGTCACCGGGAGGAACCACTGACTCCTCCGCCTGCTGGCCGGTAGCCGACTTAGATGCGGTACTCGTGCTGGTATGAGAATCTGAGCGGTTGCTCCCGCGAGCCGAGTCCCTGGAAAGGAGTCTCCCTTGCGGGGTGTGCTGGAAAAGAGTGGCCCTACCTTGGGCCTGGATCGATGATTGACAAAGTCCTTCAGGTCCTCTGGAGGCGATCTCTGGAAGAGCTCCCTCCACCTGGCAAGTCTGTTCTTCAGAGACCTTGAGGAAAGCGCAATGCATGCGGTACAAGCTTGCCAGCCGTGGTCTGGCCCAAGGAAACTTAGGCAGAGGGCAGGGGGGTCTGAAGTTGGAAAGAGCCTGTCACAGGATGGACACCTGCCGAACCCTGTAGAAGTCGACATGCGCCGGGGAGGAGCATGAAGCCCGAGGACTGAGTACTTGAATGATACAAAGACAGTAGTATCTGCGTGTGGAATATATGGCCGAAGCCAAACCCAGCAGCGCTGGTGAATTCGGCCCGTTCCCGTCAACGCGGAAAAGGGGACTGGTGTGGCGCTGGAGGGCAGAGTCAGCACAGCACATGCTCCCAGGGCTGCACCCCCGCGCGCCTCTAAATTTGAAGGGTAAGAAGGTTTTTTTTCTGATGAAAAAGGTTCAGCCTCCCATCCCTAAGAGGGGATGCCCATGCACTATGGAGGAAAGGGACGGGATGTAAGAGTAGATAGGGCATGGATTGGACAAACATCTGGCAGCCAAAACAAATACTGCATCGAATAAGGCGTGAGAAAACAAAGGGGAGAAAAAGAGTAACAGACTGTCCCCATTCGTTTTTAACCATTATGTCCAGCACTTTGAGAACACACGAGGGACAGTGTGAGAGGAGAAAATGAGGAGCTGAACTGTACCTCTGCTCTGAACCCCTTTAACCAAGTACAAACGCATGACATAATTGCCTAACGGGCACTTTCCTGGCAATTACAGATTGAGTGAATAGGCTCACTCATTCAGCTGACTGCGTAGTAAGGTTCTGTGACTAAAGCATGGTAACCATGAATTGCTTAGCCAACATGGGAAAAAGTGAGCCCTTTAGCACAAAGTATACATATGAACTCAGTGGAAGAGAGCAGAATGGACAGGTTAGGACCAGTATGTACTAAAAGTGTTGGCAATAAGAGTAAGAAACAAAAAGACCTGTGGGTGAAGCACGATCAGAAGAACGGGCAGACCTGGATGGTGGTCACTGACGACATTGCATACACCTGTTTTCAACCATTTTATTTACACTGCACCTGTGGGTCTAGGTTTTACATTAGAACATTAAAAAGGTTAATGGAAATTCTTACTTGGGTCCAGAACAGGCCACACCTCTACCGTTTAGTGCGTCACATACCTGCAATTATCAGCTTTGGGTGGAACAGGCGAGCGTTTTCCTCCAGTCGGTCATAGTCAATATACCCGGTGTCTGGATTCACCTAAGAAATAAGTGCAAGAACATCAGCAGACCATTACAAATGGAGGACCAGAAACATTGATCTGCATTTGTCACAGTGGTGCCAGTGGGATGAAGTTCTTTCAAGGGTCACAATTGGTGTGTTATTTTTTTTATTTTAATTTTATTTTTTTATTTGTTTAGTTGATACATCAACTTTTCAAATACATGATTAAGAAAATTTAAAATGACAATTAAATTTTAGATGTCTAAAATTCATCATATTTTATACAAAGCAAATTCAACCTATACAAGAAAATAAAACATTCAAAAAAGACAATAGCTCTTTGCCGCTTAGTTAGGCATGCACAACATAGTTAACTATTGTGTTATTCGGCGCAAGCTACAGCAGGTAGAACAATATCCAAAAATTGCACAATTGCAATCTGTATTGCCATTCTTGGATTAGAAAACAATTGTTGCCAAATTGGTGTGTTATAATGTGCCGCATGCTTTAACGAGGCTGACCCACTGCAAGTTTGCCCTTCCACCAAAAATGAATCCCAGATCTAACAAAAATAAATAAATTGGGGCACTGGAAATTCTCAGAAGGCTTGGTTTCATTTGAAAAATAAAAAATAAATTGTTTTGAATTCTACTTTCGATGCAGCCAGTGTGCGTGTTTTTTAAAAAAAAAAAAGTCAAGTGCAGAAATGTCTTTATTTTAAAAAGGTTCTGCCAAATACCACAAATGCTTCACGGAGATTAAATGAATATGGGGAAAAACAAACGAATCCCCCTTGAAATGTTTTTTCGCAGGTCAGGTGTTAAAAAAAAAACAACCTTGCCATAAAAAGTCCTGCTGTAGTAACGTTGTACCCAGTTTTCCCCCATATGTTGGGGTTATTTTTCTATACATTTGTGGTTTAAATTCCACCATAGTGTACTGGAGGCAAGTCCTATACCAGTAACAGCAGCCTGTCTAGCAATGAGAATCCCTGGAAACCACAAATTTTCAAAACAGATAACATTACACAGGTTAGAATCACTTGATGTGATTTGAAAATTGAAAACTGAACAAAATATGAAAAACAAAAACAATATAAAAAAGTAAAGCAAGTGGAATGGAACTGCAACACTAGCCCTTCCCTTTGTTACAGTAACACTGCATTTGAACTTACAGAAACTGGATTCAGGTTTACTACCTGTATTGCAATTGTATCACTAACAAAAAACCCAAATCACTGTTCAAAAACAGTTAACCACATACAACAAGACAAAAATGAGAACAAAATCACTGCACCATGTTGTTGAAAGGTGACACATGAATGAAAGCCAGAAAGGCTGGAACATTAAAGTTATTGACCAATTTGTTTCCCTAATTGGCTCCAACTGTAAATGGCGACATACACCCAGACTATGTGGGGGGCGTGCATTTATACTTCTGTACCTATAGGTAAGGTCTGTGATGTCCCCCAGAAAGTAGGCCAGCTTCTCCAAAGACTCTTCTGGCCCCAAGCCAAGACTACGGGACTCCTGCTGGAGCCGCAGGAATGCCACCCTTACCGAGCCCCCCGCCATCACTGCTACAACAGATTAGGTGAATCACCTCCGCCCAAGGCCTGCATAAGAGATTTAAAGAATCTATAGCGGCAACATCAACTCTCCACCACCCCCCGCTCCCTGTTTACTCAAAGCTCAATCTCAATAGGCCATCTGCTGCCTATTGTGCATAAGTAGCAAGCCTGCTACTTTGTTAGTCTACGGAAGATCATCCGTCGCCACCCGACCATGGCGACTCCTGTTGCACCTGGTCTTCCTTGCTCCCTGAAGGTGTTCTTGGGTAGTTTGTCCCCGCAGAGGTCATCTTTCTTTGTTTGGGTGTTCTACTGGAAGCTGGTTGCACTGCAACCGACCAGACTAAATCCTGCATCTGAACAGAGACCTCTGCACCCGCGGGCCTCCTTCAATGGGACCAAGCATTGCGTCCCCAAACGGAATCCAGAAGCTCTGCACTGGTCTCTGGGGAAATCAGAGTCAGAGGGTTAAGTTAACATACCAGTTTCTCTCCCTCCTTTCCTCCATAGGGTCACATCAACATCCCATCCCAAAATCACTCTTTCCCGACTGATAGGTGGAGCCCTGGTCAAGGATCCCTTCCTAGGCCTAGCCTAGTGACTGATGGGATGCTCTTACCTGAACTTTATCTAACGTTTTGACTCTTATTCATAACCACTGGCATCAATCTCTTCATAAACCTACCTGTGAAGTATATACTTTTGAACTAGTGACTTTTAGGCACAAGGCCCCAAACCATCTTAGGGTTGGACTTGATAAGAGCTCAGGAACCGGTTTTAGGATTATCCTGAAGTGATCTTTCTATTCTAATGCAGCAGAGTACTTCAGGTTATTGCAAATGAATATTGAAATCAGAGGCTTTCATTCATCTCCTAAGGGTGAATATATTCTAGTGTTGGCGTGACAATATTTGCCTAGATGTTTTATTGGCTTAATCCATCTTAAAGGCCTAATAAAGGATTGTAGATTTGTATACTTCGCAGTCTAACTGGAATTATTGGTGTTGCTCTGTGTGAACTTAATTGTAGCCCTCAACCACTCTCACACCTTTCAAGACTAAAACGTGCCTCTCTGCTACTTGCATTGATTGGGTTGTGCTAAACGGTCTCCCTGTTCAACATAATAGGGTGACCTCCCAAAATCCTCCAAACTGTGAGGTGGTCTATGCCTCATCTCTTTGCTGCGTCTTTCTTGATTATTAT
Source organism: Ambystoma mexicanum (assembly GCF_040938575.1). NCBI lineage: Eukaryota > Metazoa > Chordata > Amphibia > Caudata > Ambystomatidae > Ambystoma > Ambystoma mexicanum. The sequence goes on along the minus strand of NC_090923.1, from coordinate 1,339,515,090 downwards.
TTTTCATGTTTTAAAGTATTTGACCGTGTCTTTTACTACTACTGAAATGCTAAACAAATGTACATACATGTTTACAGTATATTATGGAGAGTATTTAATTGGGCAACTTTATGGGACTAACCATACCTGGTACCAGCCCTTCCCCTTCTCCCAGTGGAGCTTCACTGCTCAGCTACATGGCCCATTTATAGAGTTTTAGTCAAACTTGATTGACAGCCTGTCTTCCCACTAACTAGGTCTCTTTACAAAAATTGTTTATGAAACAACCATGCCAAAAAGGATAGAAAAACCTAGGATTAGTGTGGTAACTTGTGTGTAGCCTGTGTCCGTTAAGGGGGCAGGAGTGTGATGGATTGTGCCTAGAGGGACATCAAAGCTGATGTCACTATCAGAACTCTGGCAGCATCTTGTGAACCTGGGGTTCTACCAGTGTCAGCTGGAAGGGGACCGCTTTGGGTGGTGGGCTCCAGTGTATACTGTGCCCTATATGTAATGTGTAAGCCTTCTCTTATCTGTAACCCTGTGACCGCAATTGGAGGTATAAAGAAGGAACCTACATCTACACATGTGCTGACGTCTTTGTTGTAGCATGAACAGCCCCATGGCTAACTCCAAAAGTTAGCTATTAACACTACGCTTCAAATTGCTTTTTTTATATTTTAGAGTCCCAGATTAGCAGGCAACAAAAGACCAACTACTACACAGTTGTCCATGCTCCCCTCTGCAGATACACTTGGAACTTTTGTCCTGCAACACCTTCACAACTACAATTAATGTTAAGACTGACACAGCTGTGCACCTTTTTCACAAGGTGACTTTATGAACAGTAAGGGGCAAATTATTTAAGCGCAAATGGATTAGAATCCTACAGGCATATCAACTTGCAAACTGAATAGGATGAATACATCTTTTTTAGTAGGCTACCCATCTTCATGGTGGTTGACCTGTTCCAATAAAATGGTAGTTTAATGATAAACGAGTTAAGACATGATTTTCCTCCTAGTCATCCGAGCACTCATCAAGTAAGCAGATACCCCAGAACCCTGCTGGGTAGTCTACACTTCCAATTACAAATACCCCCTGGTGCCAACGAGGTTCACACCAGCAGAGTTTTTCCCACCAGGGAATGGAATCCTTCCAACGCCACCGGCAGGCCATGCTAGAATGCCAATGCAACCCCCTTTGTTGGCTCTGTACAAAGGTTTGAGATTACAGAAATTGCGGACCCATTGCCCATCAGCATTTTAGACTGTAAAATGTGGTCCATTTGCAGAAACCCATGGAGAGTTGGGCACCAGGGTAATCTCATATGGCGAAAAGGTCGCCAGAAGACTCTGGATTTAGCACGGTTAGGAGGGGCAGGAACATCATCCGCCCTTCCATTAAGCAAAGAATTTTCCAACCATACATTTGCAATGGTCAGAGTGACAGGAATACAGTCCAATTGTCAATGTTTCACAACTGACCGGAGTGGGACCACCTTTTGTAGCCCAACCCTGCGTGGCAAAAACATTAATTATCTGCTTCAGCACTGTATTACATAAAGAGGACCCTGCAAGGCAGGCAAACTAATAATGTCTAACCACAGCCCACAAGCTACTCGGAAAACGACCCCAGAGTGGTGTACAACTTGATGGCTGAAAGCTCACTTACTACCATGGCCAAATAAACCTGAAACTAGAGGACATCGCATTTTTTCAAAATCTTTCATATGAGAGAGAGAGAGAGAGAGAGAAGGCTCACCCTAGAAATGCTAATTTGTTTCCCAGATTATAGTATTAAGTTTCTAATTGCATCTGGAAGAGAGCCCGTTACGTTTATTGGAAGGGTTTATAAGCAAGGGAAAAAGGTACAAAATGTCCAATAGTGGGAAGCAAATGTAAAAATATCTGGTCGCAGATTGGAATGTAGTCCTATAGCTCACATGATTGCATTTACCTTGGCGCCTGATAGGGTACTTTTAGTATGCCAGGCACCCACTATTTTATACAGCTTGCATCTTCCACCCGGAGCCAACAGGCACATTAATGCCAGAACACAGCACATGTCTTCTAACTTGGTCGCACCCCGTTTACAAAAATAAATAAATAAAATATATTTCACTCTGTGAACATTACCATAAGATTTGTTTTTCCCCTTGGGAGTCAAAAATGTACTTCTGCTTCCAGAGCAGGCCAAGAAAGTATTTTGAGATATTTATCACCTTTCTTGTAATCAACCATTAATTGCAGCATGAAAATAAGCATTTCATCATATAGGTGGTTTTCACATGAGGCAGTACTACTATAGTAGAGGTGCTGCACGGCTCAATCATCTGTTTTTGTTTCATGGGTGTCTTGGCTTCATTTAAAGGGAATAAAATGTGCAAGTATGCTTTTGATCTTTAGCCCTGGCTGCAATACAACTGCACTCATCTATGAAGAACTTAAAGGTTTACAGTGGCGAATACAAGTTTTGTTTATAGAAGTTAATAGTAGGTGGTTCGTTTTCGCTTAGTCACAAACATCCCTGCCAATCATTGCTCTATGCCCTATGCCAGATTCATGCCCTTTACATAACTTTATTAATAAAAACTAATGTGCAAAAGGGCCCTACCTTCCAGAAGACTCACAGCTTCAACTGTTGGTTTGGTCTGCAGCAACAACCGCAAAGTTCATGCTGGTAGGTTGATGAGGTTAAGAGTTAAAGATGCAACATCTAGTATGACAACTTTGAATATCTAAGTTATTTAAGGCTTGCTTGTTTAATGTGCAGCACCAGAGTCAAAGAAATGGTCTCCCCACATGAGAAACTGGCAGCAGGTGCAGCTAACTCAAGTACATTTTAATTTGATTAAAGTCCCCCTAATCTTCGGTCCAATCGATTTACCATGTGAAAAAGTACATAAAACCAGTCTGGTCATGCAAGGCGAGTGAGAAAATTCCCAGCTGGTATGCCACCGACTGCAAAACATAGTAGCAAACGGAGGCAGCAGCCATACGAAAAATGGCTGCTCTGTCCGTGCATGAACAAAAGGATGAACCGGATACAACCTAGAGCAGAGAAACTCAATCGGAGCAGGAATTGAGGTTAAGAAATTTTTTCCACACCCTTTGGAGAGGGGTGTAGGAAGACCTATCCTGGGGGGGTAGGGGGGAAAATGGCAGTTCAATTCAGTCGCAACTCTCAATTGATAATGTGGCTGAGCAGTCAGTTTACTCTTTGGATGAGGGAAGCGTTGGTACTAAACATACAATACTTCGATTGTGTGCCTTTGTAAGGTTACAAATACTTTCAAATAAGCTCTATAACAAGACATAAACAAACATCACAGTAAATATATTAAACAGTGATCCGCATCAGTTTTACTGCACCTACAAAAATACAGAATGCAAAAATGCCAAATGTTTTTTACGGATTACACCGCAATTATACGTAGACAATTAGGACAGGCTCAGTGTTAACCATCAGATAAATACTAAGAGGTACAGTACTGGGCCTACAGAGATCCCAGGTACCAGTCAAAATCCCGGTAGTAACATGTAATCAGAGACAGTTTAGCTATCGCAGTCAATGGCAACGAGTTACTGTAGTGATTTACTCTTCTAAAATGGTTAGAACAAAGTGGCAAAAGCTCTCCCATAGAGAACAGGGCAAATAGACTTGCTTCCGTTATGGGTAAAACGTAGGCAAGTATTTCTTCTTACTCAAAAAGAGGATGGGGAGGACTGGCTTCACTGGTTTAAACAGAGTGCGCCTTAGTGGGCTCCCGATGGGCCCAGGTAAGCAAAACTTATTTTTGCTGTGCCTTACAGTCCACTCACGCAAATGCCACAAAAGTAAATACCCAGGGGTAGGATACCACGATGGCTACTAATATATATATATATATATATATATATATATATATATATATATATATATATACACACACACACATATATATATATATATATATATACATACATCTATCTATCTATACATATATATATATATATATACACACACACATATATACATATATATACACATACATATATATACATATATACACTTTGGGCTGTTAACGTAGTAAAAATGTTTGCAAAACTGGTGCAGCAAAAAGGAATAACAGCAGATACCAGCCTGCTAATCAACAATTCCAGGGTGCTTAAAAAGCCCTGCTTTGGTGGGCAAGTGGGCTACCGCAGGAGAGCACTATAGGAGATCTCCATCGCTGTAACTCCCTCGGTGCACAAAAACAGTCCAATCCAAAAAAGCCAGCAAAAGAACCACAAAAAACATGGAAGTCTGTCCCAAACAACAGGGCTCTATTTAAAGAAATGAAAATACTTGATGTGAAAAGTAGCACAGGATAGCTGCACACAATGATCACCCAGCTAGTGCACTTTAACACAGGATCACCCTACAGCCCAACCTCATTGGGCACACTGATTAATTGGCCACAACTAAAGGACAAAGCATATAACTCTCCTCTGACACTGCCCCAGTCAAAGCATCTGATAAAAAACTCCCCTACATTGGGGAATTTAGTCCAGGACCCGCCTCTCAAACAGGACCAGCTCCCATAGCTTCCCCCAACAACATTTAATTGGAGACAATCCAAATCGGTCTACTTATTGAATCCCCTTGCCCAAGTAAGATTTTCATCTTTATGATAAATGTTCCTGACCCATGTCGACCCCAGAACATTTTGTTTGGACTTAGAAATGATTTTACCTTGTCCGTAGGTGAGTGGGAATCTTATTTCCCCCCCTCACCTAGTCTTACTTTTTTATGGGTGACTTATGTCTCGCCATAGTGTATGATTGATAGTTTCCTATAACTTTGGACGGACTAGTGCACTATCGCAGCACACATTTAAAATTTAGTGGCTTCCTCATAATTCCCTTATTATTTCTTGGGTGAACTACTGTTCCCATGAAGTAAAGTTGGATTAATATCCCCTTTACATTGATTTTAGTGAGCCAGCACACTTCATCTTATGTGGAGTGCCGGGGGAGGGGAGGGGGATACAATGTATCCCCCTTTATTACTTATATGATAACATTTCTGTTACAATTGCAAGCTTACTTGAAAGGCTGGTGGCAATGGTTTTGCCATAGTGACTTTTTAGTCTTATTACTTGCAGGCTGCTAACTCAGCCTTTGTAATGCACAAAAGGGCTACCGTATTGCTAGAATGTTGGGCTCCTTTTTTCACCATTTCCGGTTTGCTTGTTGTTCGAGATCTTCCCCTGCTTCTAGGTGGGAACGACCTCAGTGGAAGTTTTGTCTTCAGCTGGAATCCTTTGCATTCCCGCCAGAGGCTACAGAGTCTCTGAGAAGGCAGGAAGCAAGGGACTTCAAAGCTCTGCAGCCCTTTGTCTTTCACCTTGCCTGAAAGGAAACAAGTCCCAATGGGGGGGATGGCTGTCCTGACTGGACAGCCCAACCACCCCATTCTGTAAACTGCAGGGAGAGTTTGCCGGAGTTGTGATGTAGGTCCTGATAAATACTCCGATCCTGGAAGCTGCTGACAAGTCGACCACTGGAGGTGAATCCAAAAGGGGAGGATTAAGAAACTAAGTCTGTAGCGATTTCCAGCGACGAGAGCCTGCTGTATAACCAGAGCCCGATGCAACCCTTCCTTCTAATCGAACATGGGTCCCAAAAACGACTACTCCTACCACAAGTCTGGTGAGACCCACTACTCTAAAAAAAACCTGCATTTTGAGCCATCCCACTATGTGCTGCGACCTTGCTGGGCTGCCAACCGCCAATACCCTGGGACCTTGAGCCCGAGTGCAGTGCATGGTCTTCCGAAGTCCGAACCTTGCTGAAACTTTGGTGGACTCCTGCAGGATCTCCCGAGACCCGATTCGAATCCTTGAAGTCCCCTCACCAGCGTGCAGGACCGGATTAGCAAAGAGAATACGACCAGCAATATTAGTTCTTCATCTGGGTAATTTAAAAAGGTGCCAAATCTACAGAGCCACGAGAATCTGTGAAGAAACCTTTGCTGGAAGCATACGACAACTGCTGTTGCAAGTTCCCGTCCAGTTCTTTTGTGCATCCTGTGAGCCTGAGTGGACGATTTGTGTGGTAGCAAGTTTGTCCATACCACTTACCCAGGCCTAAGGCTGGAACACATATAGGGAGCCTTCTGTGAAGTCCCTGAAGACTTTAAACTAACTCTGAAGCAAATACTTACTTGTTAAAGATCTCCTTTGAAACTTTACTTTCTTGCAACTGAAACCTCCCTCACCCTGCCTACAGCTGGCACCTAGACAAATGGGGTCCCTCTTCAGCCTCAGAACTTGTGCAATAAACTTGGGGAAGATTGGATAAGAAAAGGATTCTGCCTTGAAATTATAACCAGTGTAAAGGCACCTACTTGCTAAGGAAGTTAGTGTGGTACTATCTCTGTGAAAGAAGAAGTTACAAAGTGTCCTTCAGCTTACGCTTGCCTTTGAGTTGCATTCTGACCCTCTAAAAATGTGTAAGTTACTTTGCATGGTGATTCCCCAGCCTTCTAAAAAGTAATAAGTGGTGGTACCGTTTTATCATTGCTTAACTGAATGAGTAACAGTTTACCAATAGGGATTTACCTACCTTGAACAACATTAAAGTGCAATTGGGTTTTTGCTTCCCGTGGAACAGACTTAAAACAGTCTAGAAGGTAATACTTGTCTTGCCCCTCTTTAAAGTATAAGGTTTTACTTACCTTGAATAGCTGCTGCTCTTCTAAACTTGTAACAAAAGGGCTGTACTTTCACTGGAACTGCTTAGAGCATTTCTAAAAATAGTCATAGGGTCAATTACTTACCTTGACATACATTGTGTTTTCCTTAAAGTGTAATTGGCCTTTGCGTTCATCGATTTGCTTAGTGCAATCAAAATTAGTGTTCATACTTAGAGTAGCCTGAGGGCCCTGCAGAAAGTATATGAGTCCATTTACCAGCTCTGAACGGTATCCCTACATATTCTCCCCACCAAAAATAAATTGTCGTACATATTGTCGTTTGTCTCGCCAGAGGCGATATTTTTGGGTGGGATAATTTGTGGGAGCGGGGGTTGCGAGGGTGACCCCGCACATTTGAAAATAATGCGGGGGTGCCCCTCGCAGGGTCCATGGCTCAATATTGCCACAAAAATATGGCAATATTTTTGTACCGCAATATTTTTGCGGGGATATTAAGACATGGAACCCTCTGAACAGAGTTCTAAAAAGTAATGTAGCAAGGAGTATACTTTTAACAGGGTTGGTTTATTATGCAATTTCATTACCGAGTATCACTGCATGACTGGCAGGGTCAGCTACCCTTGAAATACTGATTGTATTCATAAGGTATATCCAACCTGCTCTTATTCTCAAAGAAAAGTATATTACTATCCTGAATGTATAACCTTAGGTTTGACTCGACTTGTTTCTTTCTCCTCCAAATGAGGTTATACCTTTGTTTGCATACCATAGGTATTGAGTTGGTTTTTATGATTGTGTTTATATGATGTGACTTACAGTACTTACTTACCCAAGAATTATCATCTACTTGCATTTAAATAAACCCTTTATTTTTACAATACATAGTGTTTCAGTGTTTCTTTGGACCATATGTATGCTACAATGTCTTTGTATGAAGCTACAGCCTTCTCTCCCTCCCAAGATAAGCCTGGCTGCTCGGTCCATGCTACCAACATTATCAGGTGGTACAACCTTAAGCCATGAGAGGAGCTTATGTACTGTCTAAGATGTATAGTTTTATGAAGCCCTTAGTTGAACTATAGAAAAACTGTCCTAACCGCCATCACTGCCAGCCCCAGCATATTTCTACCATGACTGGACCCACGTGCAGACCTGCACACAGCCTCCTTATTTAGCTCTCCGCTTCTCCTTCTAGATAGCCTGGCGCATCAGTCACAAACTGTCCGCATGGGATCGCTCGAGTTTACATCCGTTCTAGACCCACTGCATGGTCCCATAAATATCAACCAAATTAACAGATTTCAGAAACAACTTGAAATCCATCATTTTTTTCCTATGCAATCCACGGAGTGGAAAAACTTAGCAATAACTGGAGAAGAAACTTTAATTTGCATCTGTGACGGATACAGTTTACATTTTTTTTTTTAAAAACATTTATCCTTAGTTATATTTTATTTCTTCACAACATACAACACTAGAATAGTTTATAAATGTGTGATCACAAGAAACAAAAAAGTGTTTTTGAATTATTCTCAACCACTGGCACTGCTCTGGGCAACCCTTCCACGCCCCCGTTTTTTTTAGCCAGTCCGCACCATAGCAAAAAGGGGTCCAGCCATATGCAGAAAGCTAAAAAAATAAATAAAAAACAAAAAATAAAATTAAAAAAAAAAGTTCAACACACACAGTGATGTGAAAGGTTGCCTAGAGCAGAGCCAGTGGTTTAGATGAATTCAAAACCATATCCACCCATCACTGGTTCTAGTTTGCGTCCCTGTGCGAGAGGGGATTCCCAGATTTGGGTCCAGAGCCTGCTAGGCCTAGAGATCCAAGCTACTCCTCACTGATGACGTCCACCGGGCCAAACTATGGGACCATAAGCACCCATGTATGGGGATGCTTGTGGTCTTGTGCAGAAGGGATGTGACCTAGCAGTTCGGGCTGGGCTGCCTGCTTTTGGGGTGGGACCAAGGCTGATTTGCATATGGTCTCTCCTCTCTGTAATGGCTTGGCAGGCTAAATAACGATGGTGTGGAGGGTTGCCCAGGGCTGTGCCAGAGGATGAAATTAATTCTAACCCTTCCAGCCATCACCTTTTGTTATACAGTACAGCACCTTCACCAGATTAGGATTCTCAAATAAATTAAGGTAAACGAGGAGAGACTAGGAGCTTTTAAGAGGGGAGGTGAAAACAAAGATTGATGCCACATTTTGTTTCATCGGCTGTTACCATGGTGCAGTGCTTTTCCTTGTTCTTAGCCCTTCTCAAATGCGTGCGTGAAAAGAAGGTAGAGAGTCTCCTCATAGTTGCTTCAATGCACTTTGTGACAAATGAATTCTGGAGAAATGCAAGCAGCCGCCAGTACTTGGACAGACTGAACAGAGAGGAGGTCAGCTCCCCTTTACCTCTCTGGCCTGATGCAAATTTAAAAAGGGACACTATCTTGTTATTTCATGGTTGTTTTGCAAAGTGCAACATGTGCTGCAAGTGTTTTGTCTGCTAATTGTTAGTTTGCCAACAGCAGGAACCCCTGTGGGGGTCCTCTCCGAGACCTTCCGCAATGTCGTAGTTTCAGAAGGTAAGGCTAGGAATTCTCGCTTTTCGGGTGAAGGATAGGAATGGATGTGGTTCTCTAGCTTCCAACTGACTAATCATCATGCACAAGTCTCACTGAATGTAATGGGTACGAATGGGAGGCAGCAGTATTGTCCGATAGTTTGGAAGGATTCCTGATGTCTTTGATGGGAGTTGGATTTCCATGGTGTTGTGTGGATCACAGCTGGCTAACATCTTGTATTGTAAATTGCTGGTGTCGAATTCCATTTTTGGGAATTCGGCGATCCCATTTATAGGACCACTACACTTTTCTCACCACACCACCAGATTTAGTATGATCTCTGACCTCTTTTGTGGGCAGAGGGACTTTTACTGAAGTTCCCAGTCGCTACAACCCTTCCATATATAGTCATTTGGTACCCCATATAGCTCCTAGGCCAGCAGTGCTTTTTAGGCACCACATTTTGGCACCTAAGTGATATCATCACCCAACTCTGGAAGTACGCCTGTGGCTACCAATAATTTCTTTTTTAAAACCCTGCTCTTGTTTTTGGGCCCTTTATAGGGCAAATATTTGTCTTGTATTTGTAGGGCAAATACAAGGCAGGCCTGAAATGGCTGTTGTGGACACATGGGCTCACGCTGAGCTCAGCTCTGCACCTTCTAATGTCTGGTTTTGACCAGTCTCTCGCCCTAAAATGGACAATAAACTTCTTGTGGGGGTGGAACTTAGTTTTGTGATTTTTGGAGGCAACCAAAAACATTTATCAGGTGTGTGATTAAAGGGCCGATTTAAGCCAGCCAATGAGTAGGTTTATTTAGTGGATATCTTACCTTCAGTTATGGTGGATTTTTCTTAGAATGCTGCAGGTTTCCTAAGCTGCTGCAAGATTTTAGTACCGAAAAGCAGTTCAATGTCGCGACCAAGTTTGGCTATACTGGCTGTGCTTGTGTGTATAAGTTCCAGTTTGAATTTTCTGCTGGTGGATTTCCTTCTTGGTCTGCCTGCTCCCGCCCCCTGCCCTTTTACTTTGGCTGGGCTTTACATGCTGGGAAATCTCAGGGCTGTTTTTGTCCGGTTTGGTGTAGGACGCTGCTTAAGGGTATTGGAAACTCAATACCCCACCTCTTCTGTTCATTTTCGCCAACCTGGTAGGCGCCTACCATAGTGTTCTTCGTAGGACCATGTTCTGCTTGCAGCTGCCCTCCAAACAGTTAGAAGATGGAGGAATCTGACCAAGCAGATTCCTCCATCTTCTAACAACCAGCTCTGCCATTACTGCTATGTCTGGCTGGTGGGTCCCACTCCAGAGAAGACAAGACTATGCTTTTTAGCTGTCTGGGTCGTCGTTGACCAGGGTTTTAAGTCCCTGACTGGATGTGGTAAGCCGAAGTTGAAAAGAAAATGTTTTAAAAAAATACACCAGGTTGTTTTGGATTTCATGAACTGTATTTCTGGGAACCACGAAGGTGAGTACTTACCTCTGTGCCATGGGTTTGTGGGTTTTTCATGATGCTCATCGTCAGGTCTGCGCCCCTGGACAAAGGTTTCTGAAAGTCCCCTTCAACCGTGTTTTTGCCAAAGATTTCTATTTGCCAGAATCCTGCTTGGCTGCATCACTTTCTGGTGCTGCTGGATCTCGAATCTAATACAGGAGCCTTTCAAGAGGGCATTCCTCTGGGGTCGGTTGCAGTCTTCACATCTGTATGGTAGAACTGGTACTTTCCTTCCTTCTACCTATAATCACGGTTGTGCCTGCCTACTTGCTACAGTTTACCCTAAGGGGGACTTTTGGATTTAGCTGGAACTCTCCTAAAGTGACTTGGAGGTATACTTTGCCAGCCTCTGGACAATTGTCCTGCAACTACCACCAACCACCCCCCACACTCAGCTCCAGGGTCCACTGAGTTATGCTAAATAGACTGGAATTTTAGCTTTTCCCTTTGATGATCTGTATTTTTAAATTACTACATTACACTACACTACTTCCCCCCATATGAAATGTATTGTTGGAATGTACTACTGCAGCATGTTACTGTACCTATTTTTCATAGGAGTATGAGTTGCTGCAGAGTCTAAATGTATTCAGACTTTCGGCGTCCTCTGTATTTGTGTTCACAAGTGTTCTCCCCTTGTTAGGCAAGATTGTATGCAGTACCCTGTGGGTGCACTACAATAACCTTGACCTCCTGGCAATAGGAACCCAACCTTTGGTACAAGTCTGAACTACACAGGTTTGTAGTGTGGTCGAGCAGTCAGGCTCATCTCAAGACCCAGTTTTACAAGTACATTTATCCAAATAAACACTGACACTCAAGGTTTCTTGATAAAACTATTATTAATGTATTAGTCAGTTATACAAGCCTTCTTCAGAAAGGGAGCAAAACATGTAACACTTAAATATACTTCAAACCACACTCAGTTTCTCTAAATCAGATGACACCCATTGGGGATGGCACAGAGACTTCCTACACCCTCAGGTGACTTAAACAGCTAGGACACTGTGGACATTGATTTATCATCACTGGTACATTTCGAGCAATATGAATTAGGTGTAAAAGATAGAAGAGAAATAAAACAAAGGTTAACAAATAATTAATAAAAGGCAAGTACTGTTAAACACTTCGCAAAGCACAAAGTCAGAGGTAAAGAGGAGTCTCTCAGGGAGTCAGGACAGCCAATGTTAATTGCACAATGTCAAGGGGAGCTGAAGATCTTCTTTCCAGGTAGGTAAAAAGTCTTGTACAACGTTTATAGAAATGTTTGTAGAAAAATAGAACACTTGAAGGGCCACAAGCTGGAAGGCTTGTGGGGGGCAAAGCTTTAGCAACTCTGCAAGGTAACCAAGACAGGTCTCAACTGAGAGCAAGTAAGACTACACAACAAGAGTTAAGTTCCCTTGGACTTTACAGTACCTCTGGTTAGAAGAAATGGTTCCAGGCGTCTTTTGTTCCTGTGCAGCTCTGCAGATCCTGGTGTTCCTGAGCCTCAGTCGTGGGGACAAGAGGGAGGACATCTGGGGTCTCATGCTCTGCAATGGGAAGGTCAGCGGCAGCAATGGGCGAACTTCGGTTCAGCGGTTCTTCAGCATTTCAGCTCCTCGCGTCTGACAGCAAATAGCAACACAGCAGTTCTTGGACACCACTTCAGACTTTCCTCGCATCTGGGGTCCAGCACTCTGTTGGGGGGGGGCTCAGGCTTGGTCAGTCCTGCATAAGGGAAGTCCGGAGGATTTTCCTAGTGCTCGCGTCTGACTTAAAAGCAACGCACACAAAATGGTGTTACTCTCCCTGGCTGTTCGGTTCCAGCAGCAACTGCAGTGGAAATACAACCAGCTTTGAGAGGATGTCCAGACGGGCTTTGTTTGGAGGGGATTGTTCCCACCAACTCAAAAGGGAGAAGTCGCCCTTGCAGGGCTTCTCTAGTCGATGCAAATTCAGAGCTTCAGCACAGCAGCAGGGCTTCACCGGGGCAAACCAATGGTCCAGGATTTGCAGCAGGCATCTCTTTCAAGTTCTTCTTCGGAGTCCTTCATCCAGTGGTCGACTGCCTTCAAAGCCCAAAAGCCTTGCCTTTGATGCAGGTTTCTCCCATTCATCCCAGCCTAGCTGTTAATCACACAACAGGGTGGCTGTCCTTGACGGAAAGCCAGCCGGCCAATCACCTTTGGGTGCATTCCTGTAACCAAGGGGATTAAGCCCAGGGAGTTTCGGGCACCTCCCTCACTTCCTGCCCTGGCCATACATACTGGTGCCAGAGGCGGGCTTCACTCATGATTCCCGCCAAAGAGAAAAATGAACAAAGAGACCAAACCTGGTTTGGCACGCAGCGTAAATCTCAAGGACCTTCCTGACAAGAAATGTCAAAAAAAGAAGGAAGGGCCATTTTGACGAAATGGGCACTCATGGTTGCGTTTCCATGGCTGCGAACGCAGCCCGCGTTTAAAACACACAATGGTAGTAAAAAGTAAACCACTGCCACCAGCCATTAACTGTAGGAAGGGTAACAAAAATGTTACCCGAGAAACTAGACAAAGGGGAAACAAAGTAACCCCTCCGGCACCCTATTGTAAGATAGTGCGTGCTGGGTCTAGAAAGCTATAAAATGTAAGCAAAGTCAATTTCACTTTACTGCTCTTGGAAACAGTTTTACCAAGAGAAGGTATCTAAACCTTGGGGAAAACTAATGTGCCACTGCACTGAAGGTGCTGTGTGACAATGTAAAGATGATGCCTATAGAGTTTGTCAGACTCCTAAGTTTTAAAAAGAACACAGAAATTAAATCACATTAAAATTACATGAGAGTATAAAGTCCTAAAGTCCAGCAAAAGACCTGGGGGTCTCTAAGGTAGAAGGGAATTAGCACATTTCTGAGAACTCTCCCTAACACCCTCCCCCCTGCCCCTCCATTGCTAGGTCCTACATTTGCTGCATGGCACCCATTTGTCTATATTTATAATACTATGTCCTAGAGGTTTAGAATTACTGTTAAGATGGATTCAGAATCAGCCCTCTGGACTCTGAAAGGCCACCCTATTCTGATGAACAGGGAAGGGCACTAATATCTACCCAAACAATCTGGGTAGTCCGAAGGAGCATGAAAGCTTAGAGTGTGAGAGTGGTGAAGGGTTCCTTTAAGCACACACAGGGCACTTTTAACACAAGTTAGGCATAATGTATAAAACTACAATTATTTAGGCTTTGGAAAAACTCTTAGCAATGAAACACCACAAGTATATCACACACCAAATTACACTAGTACTATATACATATTCACTTCACTTGTGGAGTGATGTGGCTACAGAGAAACACTTAACACAAGTTAACTAACTGCAGTGCAGCAAAGGAAGTGAATAAAGAAGAAGGCAAGAACCAAATTAGAGAAATATATAGGAAATAAAAGGAGTTCGAAACACCATACACAGTCTTATTGAAGAAAGCCCTGTACCATAAATAATTCCTTCCCCAGCCACAAAAGAGGGGGCCTAGTGCCCTTAGGGTCACAGCTCTCCCAATACAGTTCTTTTCATCAGACCCAACGCTTAAGAGTACAAACACGTGTTGGAAAAGACAATTGCAGTTGCAAGTGTCTCAAAGTTGAAGTTTCTCTCCCAATCCAACCACCTTAGTAGAAGCCAGGGGAGGATTCTTGACCAGAAAGCAATGATCAAGAAAGGGGGCAAGGACTTCATACACATTAAACATAGTGTGTAGTGTGGGGGTGGGTGGGGGGGGGGGGTTTCAGGTACAATTATTACTCATGACCTGTACTCATTTTCACTCACTTTGGCAGCTCCTGAAATCTATGTGCATCCCTTAAAGCTGCAAAAGTCGCAGTTTAGTCAAGGATGCAAACTGGGGTCAACACGAGCCCACCAATGTAAGGCTCTTCACCATTGAAGCTGGCAGGGGTTGCCCAATCATGTACAGCCTACAGCACAATATCTGGCAAGCAACACACACTTTGGCATGGTTGCCAACTGGGAGCAAACAAGGAAAGGGTTTACCACATACATGGCAAATCCAGACAGGGCAGGGCAGGAAGAAGGCCAAAATACAAGATGGCCAAATGATAGGCGAAAATCTCTGAGCACTGGCACTCTACAAGGCATTAAGATGCATAATACAAAAATCGCACAAGACTATTAAAAGAAACATTCGAAGAATATCTACTGCCACCAGCCAGTCTTGCACACATCATGCAAGTAAACACAAAATTACGAAAAACTAAGCTATAGGAACAAAGTATGACTACCACACCTTCAGGAAGGGGCCAGCCTAAAATAATGCACTATGGAGAAAAGAATTCTCCTCCACAAATAGCCATAGGACTGGTCATTGCCCGCAAAACAATTAAGATTAGAAAGGTATATGAAGTAAAAAGGCTTCACTTGCCTTCAAAAGATGAGAGATACACAACAGGAACACGTTGGGGGCTCTATAGAGGTCTCTGGAGGGGACAGCAGTAAAAAATAAAATATGTCCTAATAATTACAGTAACCATTTTAAGTATTGGCTCATGAGGCTCTGAAGACTGGTGAATGCTTTATTTTGCTGTGTCTAGGATCTTTTGTTCAACCCCCTGCTGAGGGATGAACCACCACTAACCTTCAGATGGGCAGAGCACCCGACAAAAAGAAAGCCTAAATCGCTCTTAAAATGGTAGCGTGTCAGAGCAGGCAGGCTTAACTCCAGGAGCAGGATGTAGGCGGACAGAAAACGTTACAATGAGTCCGTATACAGATCCAAAGAAAATACACCACACTGGTAAACTGAAAAATATACACAGCCGAGTCACTTGCGGCATCTGCAGCGCATCACCTATGGCTCAGGGCCAAAAGAAAATTGGAACTCAAACTGTACAATATAGGCTCCACTTAACTAGCGTTACTGCTAATCAAGTAATGTGCAATTTTGTATACTTGCACATAAGCGTGTATTGGAGCAAATGTATTTTTCTAAATGTTAAACTTTGTAACGTATATCGCTCATGCTGTTCTAATGTTTCCCCAATAAGTGAATTATGAAATATTTCTCCTTATTGTAATGTCCTATAAGAATTTTGATATGCATAATTTTTTTTAGATTCAGTGTAAAAGGTCGATTATACAATCAAACAACTTAATAAAAAAAAGTAAAAACTGAAAAATACACACATTTACTTTGACACACATACATACATACATACACATCTTAGTTCTTCAGTAAAACAATACACAGTAAAAATACCTCATGTAGTATATAAACACTCAATGTCAACTTGAGCATATACTGCCTTGTATACGAGGTGCAGGTGACATAAGACCTGATCTTTGAAGCATAGTGCCATCATGCTCTGCAGTAGCGGCTCTGTGGGTAGATTCCAGGTAGCTAGAGCAGGACATGGGTTGACAGAAACCAGGCAAATCATGGTTGGATGACCGGAGAGGCCTGCAATGGTGGTTTTGCGCATTGATATCCGGATGGATAAATTTGGTAAGGGCAGGCCCAGTCGCATTTGATGTTAGTGGGGCAGTTGCGCTTGGGAGTGCGGCGTTGCAGAGTCTGTGAATTTGGCAATGACAGTGGTTTGCATCTCCTCGGGGGGTAATGATTAGGCTCAGTTATGTGTGCTGCTGAGCTATTGTCTCCAAGATGATATATACAGACAGACATCTTCTGGTCTTAGAGCGTGGGGTATGTCAGGTCTGGTGGAGAGGAGCATGCCAGGTCGAAGCATACGATTAATAGTGATGTCGTGCCTTAGGTTTTCAATTATTGGCATTGGGTGTTAGGGCTGATGGGGGGGGGGGTGGGGGAGAGTAGTTGTGGCCACCTTGATGCCACAGGAGGCTACTCGGGCTTTGTAGTCAGACAAGGGTACGGCGAGTCAGCAGCTGCTTAGCAGAGCCCGTTGGTCGCTAAAGCTGGCTTTCGGCCCTGACTGGTCCCATTTCCGTGATTGTGCCTCATTGGCCGGCTTCTGTGGCCAGCAGTTATTTTGAGGTAATTCTGTATAAGCCGAACTCTGGCCATTGGTGGAGGGCTTCAGCAGTCGATGTTTAGAGAAAAAGCCAGGTTTACAATGCTTTACGGAAGGCCATGTAGTCCTGGTTGTGTCAAATGTGGGGAGGCAGTATGTTCCACAGTGTTGGCGCCAAGGTAGAGACGGCTGACCCTTCAATCCTGGCTGAATTGGAGGCAAGAATCACTAGTAAGAGGGCCGTGCTAGATCTTAGGGTGAGCTTTGGGAGGGCATAGTCTTTTCTTGTAGGTATGTCAGGACGGTCTTGTGTACTGCTCGGTGGGTGATGGATAGGATTTTAAAGTGGCCCTTCGTCCAATAAAGGGACAGTGAAGGGTGCGGAGAGCAGGCGAAATGTGATCCCTTCGTCCCAGGGAAAGGAGTCTGGCGGCAGCGTTTTGCGCTCTTTGGAGTTTGTAAATTGGTAGGCCGGTGCACCCAGATAAATTGAGTTCGCATGGTCCAGTCTGGAATCGACAACGGGCATAATAGCAGCCAGTCTGTTGGGGTAGGTGAGGTAAGGGAAAATGCGGCTCAGGAGTCTGAGGTGGTAGTGACAGGATTTGGATACATTTCATCCATAGGTCTATAGCTCTGAAGCAAGCTGCTAGGTTGGGTCGTGATAGAAGCTGGTTTTCGGGGATTCTCAGGATAATTTGGGTATCGTTAGCGTAGCTATAGCAGGTAAGGTTGTGCGCACATATGATTCCCTGGCAGCGGTGTCAAGTAGATGTTGAAAAGGAGTGCTGAGAGGCAAGCACCTTGGGGTACACCAGTATTCGCGGGGCGAGCGGTCGAGAGAAAATGGGGGAGGAAGACGATTGGTTTCCTGTTGTTGAGGAAAGAGGTAATCCAGTCTCGGATTCCTAGGGAGTGGAGTCTGTCGAGGAGGATGGAGTGGTTAATGGTGTCAAAGGCTGCTGAGAGATCCAGGAGCACAAGTGCTGTGCATCCCAAAGAATCCACGTAGACTTTGAAGTCATCCCAGATCAAGATAAGAGTGGTTTCTGTTCCATGGCGCGGTCGGAACACTGATTGAGCGGGGTGAAGTAGGTTGTTGGATTCTGCTAAAGGGTTGAGCTGAGAGTATGCAGACCGGTCGATGAGCTTTGCCAGGAATCGGGTGTTGAAGATGGGCCTGTAATTCTTTGGCTGGAGGAGAGCGAGAGAGGTTTTTTCTGAAGTGGTTTGACATGCGCTACTTTGAAAGGTTCTGGGAAGATGCAAGAGGTGAGGGGGTTGAGTATGGACCGTGCTTGTTCTCCTGCACAGGTGGAAAAAGATTTCTTTAAGGAGAGAAGCAGAACAAGGGTCACGGGGGGACCCAGAGGGTCTGCTGCTGGACAGTTTGAGGAACTCGAGATGTGTTTCAAGGAGTTGAAGGATGGTATTTTGTGTGTTGGAACAGTGGAATCTTGAGGAGCGGGAGTTGGGCGGGCTGTGAGGTTGGAAAGTTTGGAATTAAGGCTGGCCATCCTGTTCAGTGCTGTGGAAGTGTTGGGAAAGGGCGTCGTAGATCATTTGCGTGGACGTGGTCACAACTCAAATCCATTACGTACTACACTTTACAGTTAATATGGATTTATCCTTCCTATAACTGCCTGAGTACATTCTAAAAATCCCTCTCCCTTTAACCTACCTCATGCTTCCTTGAATCCGTATTAGTTTGATCCATTAGCCACCTCCCCCACATACATCCGTTCCTTTGCAGACTATGGCCTAAATACCACTGGCCACACAATAGCCAGATTACGGAGAAATCTGTACTTAAACTAGTATACTAGTATAGTGGTGTTTTGGCACAGTATAAACGTCTTGTAACTTAACAGCACCAAAGGACTTCCCATCAATGATCAGCCATTGTCAACACAGAGTTACTGACTACCAAATGAAAAAGCCACAAGCGAACAAGCAAAGCCCATGGGACCTGAACAGAAAGCAGTGAGCTATAAACGATTGTCAAAAAAAAAAACACTTGCTCTCATTTAGCAGTTGGTTAATAAGAATCAACTTCACAAGCAGTTTAGCACTAGTAGCCACTCACAGATTCTCCCACTAGGCAGACAGGCTCCTTAGGTTTATTGTTGTCTTTTACGTTCGCTCTGAACACCTGCTCACATCAGTTGGTATTAACTAGACTCCACAGGACAATATTGGAGTTGTTTCTAGAGCTGGAATGTGAAGGTCAGAGTGTGGCTACAGAGGCCCAGGTGGCATAAGAGTGAGGACACCCCATTAGAACATAATCAACATGCATTTTAATGGAAAACTCATGCCGAGACTTTAGCCATGGGTGGGCACAAGGCTGCCAAGAATGTGCTGCAGATGTAGAGGCAGTGCATTGGTATTCTCTAGAGCACCAGAATAAAAACTGATGTGTATTAAACAATCCTGCAGGGGTCGGTTTTTCCTCAGTGGTTGCACTGCAGCAATCGTTACAAAGAAAATATGTTGTAATCTAACCCGCAGAAAGTAAAGGCAGCATAAATTCAAGGAGCACACAGTCAAATTCTTAAGCAGATTTTGAACGAGGATTTGATTTCTGCGCCATCAATCTTCCCTACCCTACCCCAAGTCCAGCCAATTGGAATAGGAAACCTAAGTTTGAAGGCCATGCTTCTACCTCAAACAAGCAAGAAGCCAAGTGAGCACACTAACACAGTAGTCTGGTCTGGTTTTCAAGTATTTATTTCAGAGAGTAGTACAAAATGGGCTTTTCACTTCAAATGAAAAAAGGGACAATAACATGAATTAGAAAATAAAAATCGCAGTGCTTCTATGGATAAACCTCGACGATTTTATAGGAAGCGCCTCTCGCAGTTTGGATTACACCCAATCCAAGTTCAACAACATAATTCCCCTTCTTCCCCCACTCCACCGCTCTGCCCTTCACCACCACTTTACATAACCCCACCCAAAACCTCCTTTTTCTCTCCACTTCCCAGATCTCTTCCCGCCTCCACCGCTTCTCTGCTCATTTCCACTTTTCAAATCCTTCCAACCGCCTCCTTGCCTTCTCCACCTCTTAAATCTCTCGCACGGTCTCTATTCTTAGCCTTGCCTTCTCCAACCACCACAGTTCTCCTCTTAAATCTCAGTCTGTTAGGGTAGAACTTAATTTTAAGGGTTCAGCAGTCTATTTACAGACACCTAAACTATTTGCCTTTTCCCCATGGTTTATTTTAGGACCCCAAGCCTAGTTTTGTGATCAGAGACTACTGACGTCCCCCTTCCACTGCAACCCTTTTAAAGTACGTTGTCTTTCGTAGTTAATAAGACTCCCCTAGGACATTTTTTTAAAGCACCCCATATTTGCTCAAGGGTAATTCTATCACCAATATTGGATTTAGGGAGCAGGCTGGTGGCTGCTGCGATTTAGTTTTGGCTTCACCACGGGGGTAGCCTATTTACCACATTAGTAGATCAATCAGTTTATTGGGGGCCACCACAGTTTTTTTTTTTCTTTTTAAGTGTCCTACTTGCTGTCATTTTCTTTGAGCATTGTTTTGTTTGGGTTTGGACTGGTTTACCCCAATCCCTGGCCCTAGACATGGTAATAAACAAACTGTGCGGCCCACCCTTGATGTTTCACAGTTCTTGGGGCCACCCAGATATGCGAGCAGCCAAAACCTTTGTTTTAAACCCCCTTGATAGTGTGGGGGTGTATGAGGCCAGTCCTTGTGTATAGAATATCGAGGGGTACCCAGTTATACACTTCATTCTGTTTGGACTGAAGTGCAGCAGGGTTACCTGCTGGAGGATTTTCACTGTAAAGCCGTTGTTGCCTTTTTAGGACCGACCAAATGTGTCAATAATGGCTGGACCCTGTGAAATGGGCTTCGATCTGGCTTGGATTTTTGGCTGCTGGGTGCCCTTTCAAGGCTGTCCTCTTCATCCAACTAGTTCTTGTTGGCTAGATCAGGCTTCCTGTGTTTGGACAGTCTTCAGGACAGTTTTACTACTTTTTCCAATCTAATGCATGGGTCTCCTGCCTTAGTGTTGGAAGCTGCCATTGCCTAAAAGGGTGGTGGGACTACTACCCCCATCTCACCTGCCAGTTTGAGCCATCCTGGATCGCCCAGACCACTGGCTTCATCTGAGACAGGCCTCTGCTGGTCGGCCGCCTCGCTTTGCCCCTTGAGCTGCCGTAACCTGCTTAACCAGCTTTTTTCATCCTTTTGAAGCCATCTCAATTGTTACCTTCTGGTTTGTGTACGGTTCCATTTGATAATTCCGCTGCAAAAATATTGTGATACAAAAATATCGCCATATTTTTGCGGCGAAATTCACAATGGACCCTGCGGGGGACTCCCCTGCATCATTTTTTAATGTGCCGGGGACACCCCCGCAACCCCTGCTCCCACATAATATCCCCAATAAATATATCGCCTATTGTTAGGCAGAAACCTGTGCAGTTCCCCTTTGGGAACACTGCAAAAGAATTAGGACTACAGGTGTTCGCAGTAAACCCACTTGGTAGCAGTCTGTACCACCCAGATTTACCTGGTAGCTGTGGCTGAGCAGTCAGACTTCCCTCAAGAAGAGTTAGGCAGTATGCAAAGTATACACAATAGGCACTCAGATACAATAGCACAAGCAAACACTGACCAGAGCTTTGGTATCAAAGTATATCATTATTTATTTAAAAACACACTGTTTGAAACACTCCAGCACTCTTATTGTAAAACACTCTAAATACAGTTACTATTATAATTTATACAACCCTTATTCCTTATTAGACAAGTCTTAGTTAACACCACTTATTTCCAGACAGAGGTGAGCGCTTAACTATAGATGGCACTCCAATAAGTTCATGAAGAAGGGAGGGAAAAAGACAGAATATGTGAAGATACACCACTCTAAGGTTTAGGAACACTTAGCAAGGCAGAAGAACAAAAGTCACTTGTGAGCCAAAGTCCATAGGCTGGGCCCACTCTTAGAGAGACCAGAGCACAAATGCGCCCAAGATCACACAGTTACACTAGGCTTTGAAAGTCTTGCAGAGTTCGAAAAGAGTTTAGAGAGGCTCATAAAAGTTTAGCCATGGTGTCCCAGGCTAACCCAGGTTCGAAAGCCGGGGGCTAAATCTACCCCGTGCAGTCAGTGGCAAGGGAAGCCAGGCGGAACACGGTACCTTAAGTGGGAAGGATCCTCCAGCGGTGGCAGTTGTTCCTGGCAGCGGGTGCAAGTCTCGGCAGGGGAAGAGAAGATCTCGACTTGGAGGAAAGATGAAGGTCGTTGCACTGCCAGGGAAGAAACCAGCCGCAGAGTTTTCCGTTTAACGGTATTACCCTTTATTTCGCGGTCGTGGTAGAAAGTGGTATTCCGGTTGCCGGGGTGCTTGGCACAGGCAAGGCGGCCACGAGATGCGTCGGGAAGGCAAAAAGACGGTGAAACTGGTTATCCCCACCAGTCAAAGGAAGAAGACTCTCGGCGGGAGATCTCGGTCGTTGGGAAAAGTGGTGAGACGGTTCAGCAAGGCTCCACCGGTGGTGTCGTCGTAGCAGGTCGGCTCAGCTTCTCCCTCGTCGGATTCTTAGGTCCTGTGGCGACTTCTGAACTTCCAGTCCCCAAAGCCCTGCTTTTATGCAGAAAACCCCCATTCACTCAGCCTGTCACTCAAACATGCTAAGTGGTGAGCTGGCCGGCTCACCACTTTGGCCAATCAGAACGGAGTGTGACCCGAGTTTCCTAGGCAACTCAGTCCAGGGTGCCTAAATTCCCCTCCACCCCTCCTAAGTACCCCAGACAGAGTGGCACCACTTTGGAGGGCTTCTGTTGAGAAGCCCGCCAAAAAAGTGGAACAAAGGGCTCGACTTGGGTTGAGTCACAGA
This sequence comes from Ambystoma mexicanum, assembly GCF_040938575.1. Lineage (NCBI taxonomy): Eukaryota > Metazoa > Chordata > Amphibia > Caudata > Ambystomatidae > Ambystoma > Ambystoma mexicanum. The sequence goes on along the minus strand of NC_090923.1, from coordinate 1,339,492,532 downwards.
AGAGAACACAAACGCCATTTTAGAACCGAGTTTTGGCAAAAAATACCAACCGGAGAATTAATAATAAATAAACCGGCGGTAGGTTCGAGGCTATCGTAATTAAATAAATAAAGATAGTAGCCTCGAACAATGGGAAAATCCCATAGAGAAATATTCGCGGTTGAATATAAAAAAGTAGTATCCACTGCCACCAGCCAAAACTCGATCAGGGGGGACGGAGACGTGCCCCCTCGACTAACAGACCCCGGGGCAATCGAATTGCCCCAGCCAGTACGTCCACAATATGATGGTTTGTACTGGTTCTGTTCAGAATTCAAGACTAGTAAAGTCAATGGTGACTTTACATGCCCAGGGAGACAGTAGTCAGTCCCAGGGTATGGAGTCTATACTGGGGGGTCACTATGACACTCCTGTGTTACTGCACTGAGGGTGCTGTGTAACACATCAAAAAAACACATGAAGCCCTATGGAGTAAAAGACTCCATAGCCCATTAAACACATCTAGAGTCAAAGGAACACACTCAAATCATGTCCAAGAGTGAGGGCAAAAGAGTCTCACTCTTGGCAGGAGTGAAAAAAATAAACCCCCAAAAATCCAGCAAAGATGCTGGGGGACTCACTAGGTTAGGAAATTCAGCCTAAACAGAGAATTCTCCCTAACACCTATGGCAAACCAAACGGCCATATTTACGGTGATATTTTTGTTGGTGATATTAATACCTGATACTTTGTGTCCCACTCCACAGAAGGCCCATAGTTCCTTGTCCTTTAGGGTCATTGCAGGTCCACAGTTAAAGTCCATTGGTATTTGGAACATTTAAATTAATCTGCAGGAGTTGTGCTCAACAGGTTGGTCCACCTTCCTGGCACAGGCTTTTCAATACCTACTACCATGAGTTGACTACTACCTTGGGCTGGTGGCTTAAATATATTACTCACCCTACGGGTTCCCTTGGATCCATGGTCGAAGATCTCTTCCGCCGCCCCTTTAGCCAAACTACCTCAGGAAAAACACTTCCAATGATCCAAAATACAACAGCTATACTACTACTCTGACTCAAAAAGGAGCCAACACCGGCCCTCAGTACACACCACTGGCTACCAATGCAAAAAAGGATGCAGTTCATTTGCATCGCCCACAAAGCATTTGACGGTCAAAGAGCAGAATCCAACAACATTTCAATCTACAACCACAGAGCTAAAAATCAAGAAGTGACCGTTATAAACCAGAAGCTTTTGCAGAGAAAGACAAAGGCTCTGCCTTTTCCCCTATATTGGTCAAATACTGTAACACGCCACCAAGCGAAATAAACACGCACACCATTTAGGACCACTTAAAAAATGCAGGTAAATCTGAAAACCTAGCTCTTCAATACTGGACATATACCCTACCCTATGTTAGGGAGAATTCTCATAAATGTGCTAATTCCCTTCACCTTAGAGACCCCCAGAAACTTTGCTGGATTTTGAGGACTTGATTTCTTTTGTTTTGAGGACTTGATTTCTTGAGAGAGAGCGACCTTTTTTTCCCCCACCCTCATGTATTTTGATGTGCGTTTGCGAAACACAGATGTTTCATTTGGTTATGGAGCCTAAACAACTCCATAGGCATCATCTTTTCATGTGTCACACAGCACCCTCAGCACCTAGTCCCAAGGTTTAAATACCTCCTCTGGGATAAACTACTGTTTCCCAGAGAAAGTAAAGTGAAATTGATTTTACTAGTCTTTTTAAATTCCTAGACCTAGCACACCCTATCTTACAATAGAGTGCTGGAGGGGTTACCTAGTATCCCCCTATGTCTAGAAACGGTTACCTAGTATCCCCTATGTCTAGAAACTCATGTAGCAGTCAAATACTACCCTTTCCTCTCGAAATGGCTGGTGGCAGTGGTTTTACAACGAACTACCATGATTTTTCCCGAGCGCGAACACCATTAGCATGAAATCGCGGGAGCCATGTTTTTCAAGATGGCGTCTGAGCCGCCTTTGTTTAAACGGGAATCGGTGTTTTTTTTGCCATTTCTTTTTGGAAAGGTCTTTCTAGAGTTTGTCTCTCCGTGCCAAACCAGGTTTGGTCCCTTTGTTCTACGGCTTTGGCGGAAGACCGCCTATGGCGCCCGAGTGTTTGGGGTGGGCAGGAAGTGAGGGAGGTGCCCGACACTCCCTGTGCGTAGTCTCCTAGGAGACCCAACTGCACTCTGGCATGATTGGCTGGCTGACTGTCCGGTAAGTACAGCCACCCTGCTGGGTGAGTGGCAGCTAGGCTGGAATGAATGGGAGAGAACTAAATAAAAGGCAAGTCACTTGGCTTGGAAGGCAGTCTCGACCACTGGAACGAACAAACCGAAGACGAGCTGGAAGTGGACTGCTGCTGCAACTCCTGGACCGTTGGTTTGCCCGGTGAAGCCATGCTGCAAGTCCGAATCGCCAAGTTCATCTCGACAGCCACTGCAAGGACGACTCCTCCCTTTGAGTTGGTGGGACCAATCAGCTCGACACTAAACCACCTGGATACTCATCTCGGAGCTGGTTGCATTTTCCTCAACGTGCTGCAGGAAATCGAATAACCAGGGAGAGAGACACCAGCTTGTGTGCTTGATTTACAGCCACTGGAACCAAAGTTTTGCCAAGCTTTTAAACTGTTCAAGTGCAGTGCAGGAGTCCCCCCCCACCCCCCGCCACCCCACCTCCACGACGTCCTTCCTCTTGTCCCCACGACTGAGGCTCAGGAACAGCGAGATGTGCAGTAACTGCCACAAACAGAAGTCTTCAGCTGCTGCTTTTTCTTCATTCTAAGGTACTGTGAAAACCCGACAGGGTACTTCCCCTCTCGCGGTAAAGTGCTTGAAACTTTCCCAACTTGCAGGCCTAATCAGCTTGTGACCCAACATATGATTCTTTCTTTTACAAACTACTTCTGAGAACTTTGGCAAAGACTTTTCCATTTAACTACCAGAACTGCTTTAAACTATATAAGACTTTAGCCCATTGACTTTGGCCTAACATATTGCATTGAATTGACTCCTCTGATTAACTCAAAATATTTGCACTGCCTAAAGACTAATTGTAATCTTTTATTGAAGTTTTATTAACCTATGGCTTTGTTGCTCCGCCTTCAAAGCATTCTAAATGCCATTGTGCTCCTTCTTCAAAGTAGTCTACATGACTCAGAAACTTAAAGTGTAAAGTACTGAAGTATATTAGTGTGTGATATATATTGCCTCCTTCTAGAGAATGTTTTATAACGGACTGTGAAATAAATTAATAAGTGTTTTACCAAGAAACCTTGAGCGTAAGAGTATTTGAATACTTGTGATTGTAGACCTCTGTGTAACATCATTACAGCTCACATTCCCCTCTTGAGATGAGCCTTGCTGCTAAGCTCCGCTGCCAAAAACTGTAGTACAGACTTATACCAAAGGTTGGTTTGCTTACACCTGTAGTCATAGTTGTGTGTAGTGGTCTCAAAGGGTACTGCATACAAACTTTGCCCAACATCCGACAAGCAGCAGAGGCTACACTAATAGTTTGACTTTCATACGCAGACACAATCTAAGTAAACAACATATCTGCTACCGTCTGTGCGCCTATAACAACGCATGACACTCGGGGACCTATAACGGCTAGAAGACATCAAAGCACAGTCAAATCCGTAAGAGAACACCTTCCCTGTCTCTGCGAATACCTAAACCACAACACCAGGCATCTACCACTAAAGCAAAAAACCTCTCACCATAAACTTAAGACCACAATACCAATAATTAGAAAGCACTACTGAAACCACACCACCACCCCATGCAGTTTCACCAACCCTTAATTTCTCACCACCCTATCCCCAAACTTTGGGCATCAAGCGTACACCTCCAACTACAAGAAAAATACTCACCCCCAGGTTGCCCCACACTGTAAGCACAATACCACTCCTCTGGACACAAATCCTTTGATGCCTCCCTTCTTACCTAGCATGTTTACAAGCAAGCAGATCTTGGGATACATCTAACCTGCAACCTCAGCACAAAGTACTGCAAGCTTGCCTCACTTGCCTCTACAAACCAAACCCACGCCTTCTCTTCCAGATCCGCTAGAGTACCTGGAGTCCACGCAATGGCACACGGTACAAATTCCAACAGGTTATCAATGTAAACATGCAATGGAATGTGCAACAAATATGTATGTTAAGTACTATCTAGTAGAATTGCAGAGGAGTTCTCCCCCCCAACTGCAATCAGTTGTTAAGGACAGATATTTGCATATAGGCACACTGCCCGCTCCACAAAATACAGCATCCCCATATTGTTTGAAACCCCAGCCAATGTCTGCTCATATTCCAACAAGAACATTCACGGGCCTAGTAAATCGCACAACACCCTGCATACAACACATTAAACAGCAATAGTCATATCTGCCAATAATGGTCATTAACCCGCAATTGTAAAGGGACAGTAGCATGTAATGTCCTTCTCAAGCAATGTACTGCCCATCATGGATATTCAGACCGCAGTCTGCCAAAGTCCTCAACTATCTAAAGAGATTTGCGATAATGACAATTTTTGACAGACTCTACAAATATCACTTAGCTACTGGAGTGTTCTCTAGTGTGACTGGCTTTCTAAACTGGGGTTTATCCAGACCTATGGCCTATGGAACACAATTGATGTGTAAAACTTCAACCAGTCCTAAAGATAAGGTGTGCATCAGTCACTTTTACTCACAAAAGATAGGGAGTACAAATACTGCCAATATAAAAACAGGAAACAAGACAAAGGAGGAGTTTGTGCCCCTGCTTTCATCCACAAAACTCCCTGGATATGTTTGAACCAGTAGTACGCATAATGCAAGAGAAATACTATTACTGCCTGGTCTGAAGATATACACATCTTTTAATGAGCATGAATAACTAGGTGAAAATAAATATTTAGTGCAAAAAACAGATTTACAGTTAAAATATTTTTACTCTTATACAATACTCCCATTGCAAATGGGACTTACTTTTTTTACTCCCTAAAAAATAATTTTACTCCCAACTTTAAAAAACGGAGTAAAATACTCCCACTTCAAAATCTTATCTGGAGCACTGCCTTCAACTGCTGGGACTTCCCATGTTTACCTACGTAAATTAGGCGGTTTTCAAGTAAAATGAAAAAGCAGAAAAAGTTGTGTACACTCAAAATTTCAGTCATGATTTTTATCATATGTTTCATACCAGAGCCTAACCACACCCAAAGTTGGCCTGAATGCCGACCTGGGGCTGTAACAGGTTTTGCAGGAGACAATAGTGCTGTAACCAAAGAAATGCAATATAGTGTCTTTTACACTCACACATTAATAATGCCCTTGCTCATTTAACATTTACGTAGATTTATTCTCTTGTAGAGATAATATATCAGCATTAAAAATAGAATAGTAAATCATATACAGGCCTAAAAACAATAAATTTGTATTTGGATATTGATAATGCGCACAAAACAGAATAAACCATATAACCGCGCAGATGACAACCAAGTTGATAGAAGGTAAGGATAAATCCAAACCAGACCCCCAGAATACAAAGGTCTCTCTACCTAAACAGGAAAGTCTTTAGTGCTCGACGAAAGTGAAGTGAGCTCATTGTCCTTAGCTCGAATGGCAGGGAGTTCCACAGCCTTGGACCAAAGACAGAGAATGTCTTGTCACCTCGGGATTTGTATACTGAATGAGGAATAACCAGAAGATTACCATCACTGGAACGTAACTCTCACAGGATGAATTGGCTCTTGTGTAAAGGGACGATGCCATTTACACATTTGAAAACAATACAGGCTGTCTTGAACTTGATACGATCTTCAATTGAAAGCCAATGCAACTCACAGCAAAATACACGTGAGCATTTTTGCTCAACTTGAATAGCAATCTAACAGCTGCATTCTGTGCTTTCTGTAGTCACTGGAGCTGTTTAGAAGGAACACCCCGCAGTTGACTCTTGCAATAGTCTAGGTGGGCGCTAGTTAGTGCACCCACCACAGACGCATGATCTTCTTTGGGTATGTAGGGAAGTACTTGACGCAGTTACCTCAAGGCAAAATGCACCGCTTGAATCTTAGCTCCCACCTGGGCTTCAATACCAAGGTCCTCTTGCCGTACACAACCCACATTTTTTTAACTTACATACACATTTTAGGTTTATGCCCAAGAGTATGGGAATGGGCAGTTTCTTAGCTGTGTTCAGCAAGTGCTTGGGTCCGAACAGAATAAGTTCGGTTTTAGCAGCATTGTGCTGCAGGTAGTTCTTTGACATCCAACCACTTACTTCTTCCAGACCACTGTCCTAATCCGCTAAATGCTTAAGTTGACAATTCAGATAAACATCTGGGTGTCCGCGTAAGAGTGGAAATCCAACCCATAGCGTCTCAGGATTTCCGGGAGAAGCTGAATATACAAATTAAACAGCAGTGGGGAGAGGGAGGATCCCTGTGGGACCCCATAGTTCAACTTAATGAGGTCCGACAGGAACTCCCCCAGTCTCACACGCGGTTGACGGTCGGTCAAAAAAGACCTAAACCAGTTTAGTTCTGAATTTAGAGACTCTTCCTACCTCCTGTAGTCGTTCCATGAGAATGCTATGATTCACTGTATCAAACGCTGCAGACAAATCCAACATTACCAAGAGTGAAAGTTCCCCTTGGATCACGGCCTTTAGCAATTCCTCCTGTACAACCAGGAGGGCAGTCTCGGTCCCATATTTTGGTCGGAATCCAGATTGGAACTTGTCCAATAATGATTCATGTTCGACAAAGTCCTAGAGCTGATTGGTAACAATCTTTGAGAAGTTTTGCTGGCCATGGTAGTCCTGCAATAGGACGATAATTTTGCAGAATCTCCACATCTAATGATGGCTTTTTCAGTAGAGGCGAGACAATTGAAAGCTTTAAACTCTCCAGAACAATCCCACACGGCAATGACTTGTTAACGAAGGTAGTAATGAATGGCGTGAGTTCCTGTGCCAAATTCTTGGCTACATAAGCCGGCAGAGAAGAAAGAATCAATTGTGGTTTTAAGAGTCCTGATAGGTTGGAGTATATCTTCAGTAACTAGAGGAAAGTCAAAAGTAGGCGCTAACATCTGATTTTGTAAATCTGACTTGGCTGCTAATGGATTATGTGAATACGCAGATGGATTTATAGTAGCCGCCTGCTCAATATCTGCTCTTATCTATTCGATCTTGTCTACAAAGAAAGAATTAAAAAGATTAGCCCACGCCGCAGAAGAATCAGACCGTGCTTCTTTGCAGTTTGGATAGCAGAACTTGGATATAATAGAAAACAATTCCCTTGGTTGATAACTGCCAGCTTTTAATTTTTTACCCAGGAAATCTTTCTTGGGCAAAATAAAAATAGCCAACTTATATTCCAGTAAAGCACACTTAGCTTGTGTTTTATTCCCCAAAGTTGGCTTCCTTTGCCAAGTTTGGTTGGTACTACCGACTCATTTACGCAAATATTGCAGGTTTTCTGAAAACCAAGGTTGGGAAGCTTTCTTGGCTTTCGGTTTTAGGTGGGCCAGTTTATTACAAATAGTACTCCAAGCTAATGCCCCTGCTGCAAAAACAATTGCATGAAAGTGCGTGGTCAGTAAACGCAAGTGGCCCAGCAATTTCATTGCCAGTGATTTTATCCAGATCCTTGGCTTTCTGAGAATATATAGCTGATCTATTATTAGTATTGGGCTTAACCCAATTAGGGAGAATCAGTGAGAAAAACAAAATGGTCGGACCAGTAGACTAGCATATTATCCTTCATGGTAGCATATTCACCTCTTGCTATAATGACATCTAGGCAATGGCCCCTTTATATGCGAGGGTTGAGCTCCCTGTGAGTGACGACCATGAATATTCAATAAGCCCCATAATTCTTTAGCATCTGGTTTTGGATGGTCATCTAGCCAGATATTCCAGTCATCTACTAGGTGCAACTCCTTGTGTTTGCTCCCCTCACTACTGTGGAAGGCATCAAGGTTCTCCAGATTTGTTTCTTTTCTTCCAGGGGACAGGGGTGGGGGGGGAAGGGGGGGTCTATAAGCCAACACTAAATGAATGGTAGCTTTAGGGGAGATCTGAAAAAAGTCATTTTCCCCACTTGCGCATCATCACCCCAGTCCAGGGCATGTAGATGGGAAATAGGCAATGCAGCCTTGTGAATGATTGCACTACCTCCACCTTTTTTTCGAGGTCCTATTAATGTGTTTAATTAGATAATCATCCAGAACTCAACTCAACTAGGGGAGGATTTGGAAAACCACATTTAGGTAATCAGTAGTAGGTCTAAATCATGAGCATTAATAATCTCTGCAATTTCAGAAGTGTGTGCCCCTGCGGATCCGGCATTCACTAATGCTACTTTGCAACTTTGCACAATTCCAGCCATTGCTGTAGAAGATCCCATTGTGGGCTTAAAAATTCGCAGATCTCCAATTTTGTTTAATGTTCTAAGAGTAATGCAGCCATGAGAGTGGTCTACTTTTTTCATTTCAATGGCATTATATGTTAGACAATTCATCATGCAAATCAGTCGTATCTAATAAAATGGAGTCAGTCACCTGGAGTGCAAATCTTGTAGGTCGCAACCAGCAGTGTCTCCTGCCGACTGCAGAAACAGGCTAAAACAGGCTTCATGCCAGCGCTTTGCACTGACGCAGACCAGATACAGCTTGTGTCGCGAACTGGTAATGTAGAACGGGTGCGCAACACAAAAGGCTCATTTGTAGTTCTATGCTACAAAACCCTTCGTTGCTCGTTCATGGAAAATATGTAGCCACGGACACGGCGTGAATTCAATGATGTTAGCAAGGTGAGCAGCACCCGAATAACAACAAAATCACAATACTTTTCCCTCAAGTTCCCTTAATGCAGCACTCACTAAAAATAGAGAAGTTTCAAAATTATTAAATTTAAATTCCATAAAACTAATAAAAGCAAATAGAATCCTAGTAATTAGCTCAAATTCAACAGAGCCCGCACCAAATAGAAATGCTCAGTAACTGACCGCGCCGACACATAAAATAGTGGAGTACATGTTCTTCTAAAAAGTTAAAACTACCTACTACCAATCACAAGTGTGTATGTAGCGACTGTGGTCCAGTAAAACAAAAAACACTCACAATTGTGATGCTGTGGATTGGCAAACCAGCGGACAAATGAGATTATACAGACCAACCTCTTGATAACCCATTAGGTGGAAAGGGTTAAAACCATTAAAAATACTATGGCTTCTATGGGTAGTTAACTAAGAACAGCCTAAAAGACCTAGAGCCATGGATCAAAAAACCCAAAAAGGCAAATCATTTCACGTCACCCTGCAAAGGATTCCAATCGCCCATTTCTGGGCTTTGATGGATCCACTTATCCTGGCCAGAGAAGTACGAGGGGCAACACAGGTTATATATGGCCACTGCATCGAAACTCAGTACCACCCTAAACTCAACGGAACACACGCACAGGAAAGATTGAAAGGCTAACCTAACAAAATTACATCATGGTGTCTCTTAATAGTTCTACCCTGCAAAAGGAAGAAAAAACAAAAAAAAAAAACAAAACACAGGTGAGAACTAAAATAAAGAGGCTTATTTCGGCAGCCAAAATATTGAGACAATCTAAAAATGTTAAAAGGTTTTACAAAAGTAGCGTTTGAGACGGCACTAAGGAAAGCCCACTTTGGGTGAACAGGGTTACACTACTACCACACAAGGGTTTGTTAGAATGGCGAGTAGCCAGGCTTAGTCCAAGGATGGAGGAGGTGTGTAATGAGGTACAAGAAGGAACTCAAAGCATACACTTAGTCCAAGAAAACACTGATACACTTACAAGTTAAATAAAATTTTTTTTTTTTTTTTTTTTTTTTTTAAAAGAAAAATTAGAGTCTTTTAACAAGACACTTGTTACTTTCGTACTATAACAGTAAAATAGAAAAACCACTCAATATTCTTTGGGTAGTAATCCACATTTGTGGTCACATTAGAATAACTTATTTTTTATTATTTTTTTGTTTAGGAACGAATCGCATAGTAAAACCATCTGAAACATATATGCAAACTTTTCAAAACTATTATAAAACTTTTAGTAACTTTTGTCCCAGCGGGCTTAAAATGTCCAACCCTGACCTTATGAGAGTCTCACAATGTTCAGAGGGGACACTGGGCCACCAGTGACCATCAGTTGAGCAAGAAAAGGCGGAAAAACAAGAGTACAAAGTTTAGAGTGGCAGAGTCCAACAGGATCTCTTCTGTGTTTGCAGGCAAGTACAAGTCAGGTTTTACAAATCAAGGAGAGTAGGAGGTTTCCTTGAAAGATTGCCACAAGGACGAATGCCCTAAGGCATGATTAGATTACAATGGGTTGTCCACCCCAAGGTAATGGGGTGCGAGATACAAGCCATCTACCTGCAGCCCCCAGGATTACAGGATCAAACAAGCGGACTACAGGTAACTTTTACCAGGAGCAGGGCAGTAACTTCAAGTGAAGAACCAGTTGCTGCCGGACGGTTTAAGCGGTGAGGTGACAGAAGACTTGGGTGGCTCTGGCGACAGCTCTCGCGAAGACAGATGCCCAGCAAAAGATCTTTGCGGTTTTTGCTCGTCGACGTCTTTTTCAGGCTTGGATGAAAAAGGACAGCTGCTGCGTTACTCTTCTCGGTCCACGTCAGCACAGACCCCGGATATTGTGTGAATTTCAGATCGTGGAGGTTGCAGATTTTCCGGGATGGCACAAATTGTAGTTCGTCTTGAGACTGCTTAGGCCCACAAGTCCAAGGGAGGAAGTTGTAGCGTTTGGATCTTCCCCATCGCTTAGTTGACCGTTAGGTAGAATTTTCATTTCTGTTCCAATTCCCCTCAAACTGAGAAACCCAGCACTTTTTGCTGAACTCTGGGATTTGTCTGATCTGTTCTATATGAGTGGAATTTTTTCCCCACTCATTCTTTTGCTTTATCTTGGAAACCCTGTTTTACTGCTTTTGGGTTTTAAAAATTGTACTTCAATGGAGTCACTACAGGCCTCGAATTGATTTTTGCAGCACACAAAGCCCTCTGTAGTGTTGCTCGGGAATTCCCTTTTTATTTTCCCATGAGAACCCATGTACTTGGGGGTAGTGAGGAGTCATTTACCTTGACTTTTCGTTTGTTGGACCAGCACACACCACCCTGTGTAGAGTGCTGGCGGTGGGGGCTACATTGTAACTCCTCCCCCACTTCTCCTGTAACCGTTGCCCGTTACAGTAACTAATAGACTTAAATGGCTGGTGGAAGTGGATATTTTTGTACCATGTGGGCGCAGGTTTCTTGCAGGCTGTTTTTTCACAGCTGCAGTGCAGCACCCATTGGTGACCATTTTCTCAAAGTGGCCCAGTCTTTTTTCACAATTTTTAATTTTAAGTTCCTTCTTGGCGCTAGCATTACAGGTGGTGGTGGGTCCTTTGAGTTTTGACTTTGGTGGGCTCCTTTGTGAAGCCCTGCCAAGGCTCCAGTGTGTCAGCCCAGGCAGGAACTGAGGTAGGATCACAAAACATCTCTGGCATTGTCGGTTGGAATGCCTGGTTGGATCCAGTTTGAACTGGGTGGCTGGCTGTCCTGCAGGACAGCCACCCGCAGGTGATTGACCGCTCTGTTCCAGCATAAAAGGCAAGGCTTTTTGGAAAGAAGGCAGAGTTGACCACTGAAACTGAAGATCTGAAGCATAAGACACCAAAGACACCTGCAGCACTTCCAACAACCCCAGAAGCACAGCTGAAGCACTACTGCTGTCCTGACCCTGTTTCTGAATTGACAGGGAAGCTCTGCCAAGGACTTCTTCCGTTGGGCTGGTGGGCATAATCGGTCTCAATTTGAGCTATCCCCCCCTGCCAACCCACCCCCCACCTGAGGTCCCGAGACCTTCCTGGGCTGCAAAAACCCCAATACCCGGGGTACCTAGACCATATTGTAGTGCATTGTCTTGCCATGGATGAATTCTGCGGAAACTTCGCATGCATCCTTGTGGACCTCCAGAAGCAGGAATTCTCTTGAGATCCCTGACCAGAGTTCAGGACTGAGAAACAGAGCAGATGCCGACCGGCGGTAACAATTCGCTGTTAGCGCTAACAAAAAGGCACCAAAACCGCAAACCGATGTGTGAGTGAGCTGAATCCTTTGCCATCGAGCCTTTCTCTAAACTGCTGCCACAGACGCCCATCCAATGTTACCCCTTTCGTCATCACGACCAAGGAGCAGGAAACCGGATCAGCAACGGTGCATCGAGAAGGCGTCCAACTGCATTTTCAACTTCACCTCCAGGTACTGTGGGGCTTAGGATATACAAAGACATTTTCGGTGCTGCTTTGCTTGGGGAGTGCAGTTTTCATCATTTGGATGTTAACGTAATAACCATTGCCCAGATCTTGCAGCCTGTACTCTTACAGAAAAGCATCTCTTGAGCTCCTGGGATTTTTAAAAGGAGCAACTAACTGGTTAACTGTGCTCAGAAGACAGTCAATGAGAACTTGTGCTTTCCAATTGATTTTGGCATCCATGGTTCCCCAAAAGACTATCTTCCTCATCCTACTGGCTTTGGCAATGCTTGTTCCCGCCAAGACCTGAACTTTGAACTCATTTCTAGTTAGGGATAAAACTGCCTAAACCTCCTTGTGAAGTGATAGTGTTACTTACCAGTTACAAACTGTTTCTATCCTTGTCTTTCCTTGGAATACAAATACGTGTTTTTACTGGCCTTACTAAAGCCACTCCGTGTGTGGAAAGAAAAGTACATGAACGTTTACTCACCTGCTTTATTTTTCCCTTCTATTTCATCCAAATGCATATAGAATGTTATTGGTAGTTGCCACATTTCCTTAATTGCCCGATTGCCTTGTGTATATATTAAAATAAATAACTACTTTTGATATAAGTGAGTGTTTCTTTGGACCTATGTATGTTGGGTTTTCTTTCTGTTGGTTCACATTGCTCCTACTGAGATAATACTGACTGCTCTGCCACTCTACCAACTTGTGTAGTACAGGCGATAAGTCTTATAAAGTCTAACCCCAGTTGTACTTTAGAAAAACGTATCTGACACCGAGGTCAGGACAGCAACGGTTACGCAGCAGGCACTGGCGGTCGCTGGCGGCATCATCCTTTGTCCTCCTTCGGAATCTTCTGTTCCAGAGGTCGACAGTTTCAGCTCCAAGCCCTTGGAAGGTATCGGGTAATATTATCCCCACCAAATATATGGGATACATTACTCACCGTAATCGTATTTCTGATGCTTGTATCTGCTTAGATTCACATGCTGTGCATAGGCCGACATCTTGTGGAAGCTGCGGAGTATTACAGTTTGTTTTTCGAAACTCGAAAATGGGCGTCGACACAGGCGTGCCAGTAATACTATCCCTAGTGTGACGTCCACTGTACCCAAGATCTCTCACGCGTCTAGGATCCTCAGATTGTATTTTTTCTGACATGAGGAAGCATGAGGAGTAGCGCGAGTACAGATAATCCAAGCAGATAGACAAAGGTAAGACTACAAGCAATCATGCGCCTTCTCTCGGAGGGGAGGAAGGGTGGGTCGCATGTGAATCTAAGCAGATACAAGCATCAGAAATACGATTACGGTGAGTAATGTATCCCTTCTGAGGCTTGTGGAATCTGCTTAGATCACATGCTGTGCATAGATTAGCGAGCAGTACCAGAAGAAGGAGGTGGGATGTGAGAAGGGTCATGAGCAAACAGGTGTCTTAGAACCGCTTGTCCCACTTGTGTATCTGTCTTGGAATGAGTGTCAATGCAGTAATGCTGAGTAAAAGTGTGATGCTCCAAGTAGCTGCTTTGCAAATGGTGTCGAGGGGAACATTTGCAATGAAAGCCAGAGTGGCCCCAATGCCTCTAGTAGAGTGGGCTCTTGGTGTAAAAGGCAGAGTTTTTTCATAAAGAGAGTAACACAGCTGTATACAGTTGATAATCCTCTTCGAGATAGCGCCTTTAGAGACACGATCTCCCTCTCTGCCTGTAGCTACGGAGACAAACAGTTGATCTGTTTTCCTTAGCGGTCTGGTTTTATTTACATAGTAGAGGACCGCCCTACGCACATCTAGGGTGTGTAGTTTCACCTCAGCCGAGCTTTGCGGGTTCTGGAAGAAAGCCGGAAGCTCGATGGACTGGTTTACATGGAACTTTGATATAAATTTAGGTGAGAACCTAGGGTGTGTGCGTAAAACCAGTTTGTCTTTGTGGATAGTAAAGAAAGGATCCTGCACTGACAGAGCCTGAATTTCACTGACCCTTCTTATAGAGGTAATGGCTACTAAGAAGGCCGTTTTATAAGTCAGGTGTTTGAGACTACTTTTATGCATGGGTTCGAAAGGGGGGCCCATGAGCTTAGCTAGCACCACATTAAGGTCCCATCCTGGCGGTGGGTTCGAAATAGGAGGGTGAAGTCTCTTTACTCCTTCCATGAAGGCTTTAACTACTGGTACTTTCCACCACGACACCCTGTTATGGGATGTGGTGTAAGCCGAGAGGGCTGCCAGGTGTACTTTCAGAGAGTTAAAAACCAATCCTGCATCCAGCAGGTGGAGCATGTATGTCACAATGTTGGAAGGAGTGCAATCAACAGGGTTGATTTGTTTATTCTGGCACCAAATAACGAATCTCTTCCACTTGTCAAAGTAACAGTGCCTTGTGTTTGGTTTCCTGGATTCTTTTAGGATGTCCATACACCTCTGTGGTAAATTGAGATGTCCAAACTCTATGACCTCAGGAGCCATGCTGCCAGGTTCATTGAGTTGGGTTGCTGGTGCACTGTTTGACCTTGTTGCTGGGACAGTAGGTTGTACCAGGCTGGAAGTTTGATGGGCTCGCACACCGCCATCCTGCGTAGGTGTGGAAACCATGGTTGTCTCGCCCACATGGGAGCAACTAGGATGAGCGTCATCGATTCCTTGTTCATCTTGTACACCACCTTCCTGATGAGAGGAGTTGGTGGAAAAGCGTACGCAAACATCCCTGACCAGTTCATCCACAGGGCGTTCCCTTGGGAGTCTGGCTGGGGGAACCTGGATGCAAATCCTGGGCATTGTTTGTTTTCGCTTGTGGCGAATAAGTCTATAGTGGGGAAACCCCACTGAAAGAAGAGATCTCCTACGATCTTTCTGTGAAGGACCCATTCGTGTTCTTCGGGGAGGGAGTTTCTGCTTAGAGCATCCACTAGGGAATTGAGCTCCCCTGGAACATGTTGCGATGACAGGAAGATGTTCCGTCTGAGTGCCCATATCCAGATTTTCTGGGCAAGCTTGGACAGATTTGGCGAACGAGTCCCTCCTTGCTTGTTCAGATAGAACATGGCTGTCGTGCTGTCCGTCCGGATCTGCACCGACAAGTTTAGTAGATGGGGCTCGAACGCCCGAAGCGCTCTGAATACTGCCAGAAGCTCTAGCAGGTTTATGTGGTTCTTGGCTACTGAGTGAGACCAGAGACCCTGAGCTGTGTGGTGGAGAAGGTGAGCTCCCCACCCAGTCAGGCATGCATCTGTAGTCACCACTGCCTGTACTTCGGGATCGTAAAAGGGTTTTCCCCTTGCGAGATTCTCTCTTGTCCACCAGTGTAGGCTCTGTACAAGTGTTGGCGAAACGACCACTAGATCGTCCCACTGACCACTTGCCTGAGACCACTGTTTCGCCAACCATTCCTGCATGGGACGCATGCGCAGTCGCGCGTGGGGGACCAGGTAAATGCATGACGCCATCATGCCCAGTAACCGCATTGCTTTGAGTACCGTTATTTGTTGACCGGACTGATAATGTGGAATTTGCAGTAGTATATTCCGAATTCTCTCTTCCGAAGGGAAGGTCAACCCTTTCTGAGTATCTAGGATTGCTCCTAGGAACCGTTTTGAGGTGCTTGGCACCAGGCTTGACTTCTTCTCGTTGATTGAGAAGCCTAATTCGTGGAGGAGGTCGATAGTCCTTTGAATGTTTGTCCTGCAAATTCCTGGGGTTTCCCCCGTTATGAGCCAGTCGTCCAGATAAGGGTACACTGGGATTGCCTCCCTGCGTAGGTGTGCAGCTGCCACCGCCAGTACCTTGGTGAATACCCTTGGTGCTGAAGCTATCCCGAAGGGCAGTACCTTGAATTGGTAGTGGCGACTGTCCACCTTGAAGCGCAAGTACTTTCTGTGCGCCGGGAGCATGGAAATATGAAAATAAGCATCTTTCATATCCAAGGTTGCCATGTAATCCCTCTTTTTTAGGAGGGGGATTACCTCTTGTAGCGTGGTCATACGGAATTTTTGGGGCTTGACATACTTGTTGTCAGGCCGTAAGTCCAATACTGGGCGCATTGTCAAATCTTTCTTTGGCACAAGGAAGTAAGTTGAATAGATACCCTTGTTTACCTGGTGTCCTGGGACGAGTTCTATCGCGTCCTTTTCTAGCAGAATGGCGATCTCCTCGAGAAGGATCTTCTGATGTTCTAAGGAGTGTACTCTTTGTCGTGGAGGATGGTTCCGGGGACGCTGCAGTAATTCTATACAATATCCTGTTGACAGCACCCATCTGTCTGAGGTGATCCCTTCCCAAGCCTGGGTGAAGTTGGAAATGCGTCCCCCTACTGGGGTTGCGTGAGAAGGGACCCTGAACGGAGCGTCACTGCTTTGGTGGAGGCGTGCCACCTCCCTTGTTGGGGCTGCCTCTGCCTCTCCCACGACCTCTTTTGTTACCCCTGCCGTAACTTTGGGTAGACTGTTGGCTGTTGTTCCACTGTGTACCCTGTCCCTGGGCATAGTTGCCTCTTTGTGAATTTTGGCCGCCTGGGCGACGAAAATTACTGTTCCCCCTCCGGTTAGGGGGTTTGTTGGTTAGTTGGCCAAGGGATTTCAGTGTTTCGTATTCGTCCTTGGCGTTTTTCAGTGCGTCTTCGACCGCTTTCCCAAACAATAGATCGGGTTCCACCGGCTTGTCTATTAAAGAAGCCTGAGTTTCTGTTTTGAACCCCGACTGCCGTAACCACGCATGTCTTTTGATAACAGTACCTTCTGCTATCAATCTCCCTGCGTTGTCCGCGGCGTCGAAAGTTGCTTTCAATATGCAACCAGACACGGCTCTCCCTTCTGCCGAGATCCGAGCCAATTGGCCCTTTAACGGTTCAGGAGCAGAGGCTATGAGTGCCGCGACCTCTTCCCATTGATGGCAGTTGTAGCTGGCCAACAGGGTAGTGGAGTTAGCAATCCTTGCTTGGTAGGCGGACGTTGAGGCTACCTTCCTGCCAAACCCGTAAAGTTTCTTGCTCTCCTTGTCGGGAGGAGCTTCTGACGAAGATAAGGGTGTTCCAGCCCTCTTCCGAGTGTTGGTAACAACTAGGGAGTCTGGTTTAAGATGTCCTCTTATATAGAGAGGGTCAGACTGGGCTGCCCGGAAAAGTTTTTCGACCCTGGGGTTGACTGCTCTGGTGAGGTTTGGGTTCACCAGGGACGGATCTATTCTTCGTTGGATGGATTTAAGGATAGGGATGGTCTGAGTGACCGGCCTCCTCTCTCCCACCAACTCTTCCGCGAAGTCCCTTTCCTCCTGTACACCGTGGGTGTCGATGTGAAAATGTTCTGCCGCGCGAGCGAGAACCTCATTAAGGAGGGGCTGGTTATAGACTGGCGAGTCGGTAATTGGGGCTTCGTTCTCTACCGGGGAATCTACTCTGTAAATTTCCTGCTCATCTCCTCCCTCCTCCTGGTCCTCATCATCCGCATAGTATTCCGTCCCGGTTTGTTCCTCCATAATTTCAAACTCCTGGTCCCCCTCAGGGAAAGGCTCTCCTTGGTACCTGGGGTGTGGAGTAGAGTAGAGTAAGGCTGCACCTCAAAGGGTTCAGGTCTTTCGAACCGGGCCTTCTTACTTAGGGGGATAGGATCAGTGGAACCTGATGGTGTGGCCCCGTGAGGGTCATACGAGAGGAAATGCTCTGGATTTTTGTCGTAAGAATCTGCCAAGGAAGACATCCTTGACATGACCCTGTCTATGTCTTCACTGGACCATTCTTTGGAACAGGGGATGAGTTTAGTAGGCAATTTAGGGGACTTATCAAGGGTACCCTTGCTGGATGTTGATCTCCCAGTAGACTTGTATTTGTCTGTCTGCTTCGGGGGGGAAGGATGGTCTTACAGGCGTGGAAGAATGTGCTTTCCGCTGTTTCCCCCCCTCCCCGTGCGTGGAAAAATGTTTTCCCTGTCCCTTGGAGGCCCCGGAGACTTTCGACGCCTGGCGTCGAGGATCGGAAGAGGTATCTGTGTTTTTCGAGCGTGGGGCCTCGCTGGTGTTAACTGCGGGCTCCGTCTCTTGGAGCGCGGCCTGGGGGTGGAAGTCGTCTTCGTCCTCCGACGATCGAACTTTCGTTAGTCTAGGGAGCGAGGCACTCTTGGCAAGAGTGGATGATTGCCTTGCGTCATGAGGCGATCTCGATCGAGAGCGCCCAGAGGACACCGAGTCGGACCGTTCTATCTGTGCCTCTTTCCGAGAAGTCGACGTCGTCGAGGTTCGGTTGGACTTAGTGTGCTTAGTGTGTGTAGGGTGTATAGCGCTTGCGTCGCCGGGGGTCTTCCCCATAGCCGCCCTGCCGGACGACCTTCCGAGGTCGGGGACCTGCGCTCGGCTGTCTTTCGACGCCGTAATGCCCTCGCCGTCCGAAAGTACGGCGTCGCTGCCATCGCTGAAGGCGCCCTCCGCTGCCATGGCCGCCTGCCTGGCGTGGTGGGCCCAACGCTTTATCGAACGGTCCTTAAGTGTTTTAGGTTTAAACCTACTACACGCTCTGCAGTTCGCTTCGGGGTGGTCCCTCGGCAAGCAGAGATTGCACGTGGCGTGCCTGTCGACCCAAGGGTATTTGCGGTTGCACTTGGGGCAGAATTGGAAAGGGGTACCCTCCATACACACCTTGAGGCAGCGGGCTGGTAAGTGTAGGAAATATATAAGGTGTACCTATATACCAAGAGTGAAGAGTATGTACCACCCCCCACTCTCCCTACTTGCAGGGCCGAGGCCAGCGGCCTACCAGGCCCGGGCCGAGGCCAGCGGCCTTCCGAGGCCCAGATCCGTCGTGCAGCAGCCGACGGTCGATGTTTTCTCCAGCCGTCGTCGAGTGTCGACGTTGGGGTGGGGAAGGATGTCAATAAAGAATTATAAATTTAGATTATTAGCAAAAGTATGGCTAAGGCCAGGGGACTCCGCAAAATGCTTCCGACCAGTATGGCGGAAAAAAAACAATCTGAGGATCCTAGACGCGTGAGGGTTCTTGGGTACAGTGGACGTCACACTAGGGATAGTATTACTGGCACGCCTGTGTCGACGCCCATTTTCGAGTTTCGAAAAACAAACTAATACTCCGCAGCTTCCACTAGATGTCGGCCTATGCACAGCATGTGATCTAAGCAGATTCCACAAGCCTCAGAAATATATATATATATATTTTTTTTTTTTCTCTCTGTCCTGGACATTCGATTTATTAAAGTATATTTTTGTTGGCTGACAACTAATGGTTTCCTGCCTCAGTGTGTGTCCCCTGCTCCCTTTTAAAAAATATGGGGGTTGCGGGGGTGTCCCCCGCAGGTTCAATCGCTTAATTTCACCACAAAAATGTGGCGATATTTTTGTACTGCGATATCTTTGCGGGGATATTAACACATGGAACCCCTTGGAATGTATACACGAACACCGGCTGAGTCTACAATCATGACCCATGCACCATTCAAACTTGGGGGGGGTAGGGGGAGATATTCTGCAGATGAGATTTGAAATTGGGAGTATTTTACTCCCTATTTTTTTCAATTTGGGATTAATTTATATATTTAAGGGAGGTCAATTCCCAATTAGAGTATTTTTAAAAAAGTGAGTAAAACATGTTTTAACTGAAAAACAAATGTTTGTAATATTTCTTTGCACCTAGTTATTCATGCATATTAAAAGATATACATTTACTTCTTCCAATCAGGCACTTAAAATGGTACTTTATTTCTGTAGTATTACGTGCACTACTGTTCCATTCATATCCATGGAGCTGCGAGGGTGAAAGTAGGGTTCCAGGTCTTAAAATCGCAGCAAAACTGGTTGTGAATACAAAATATTGCTGCAAAAATGCAGTGGTTTTTTGCACCACAATCCTGTAAAGGATGCGGAGGACAGCCTCCGCAACCACTGCTCCCCTTAAATAGTATAATGGGGTAAACCTTTACCGGGTCAAACTACAGCTTTTTTGCCGAGATTCTTTTTACCGCCGACATTTTTGCCGCAATTTTATTACCCGATACCGAAAGCAGGGGTGCAAGATTCTACAGGTCTTTCCCATTTTTTTGGTGGGAGTAGTTTTTTTTTTTTTACACTATTTTAATTGTTTGGGAGTATTTGCCAAATTTTAGGGTGCTAAAGTGGCTGACACACCCCTTATCTGGAGGGCTTTGGGGGGTGTATAATGGGGACAACCAGCCTCACAGTTTTAACTGGTTTCAGTCAGGCAGCACTGCAAGATCAAGGACAGGAGAGTTGATGACTTCCCCCACTTCCTGTCACTCAGAGAAGCTTTGCAGGCTTTCCCTAGGAAGTGCAGTGAAGACAAAAAGGACCAGAGAATCCTCCCCTACGGTAGGAGGCATCAGAAAGGAGAAGATAACTTTTTCAGATTTTAGAAAATTACAGTCACCATTCTGGGTAAAATGGTGTCCCTCGAGTCTTACTGCGGCTGCAAAAACAGCCTGCGACCAAAGTCCACAAAAAGTCATGCAAAAAGGTACACTGCCACCAGCCTCAGAGGGCTTGTCACAGTATCCTAAATGTTACTGGAGAGGCGAGAAAAGGGATACAATGTCTCCCCTCAGCACTCCACATAAGGGGTGTGTGTGCTGATCTTGCAAAATAAAACGCTGGTAACTACAAGAGTTAGTCAGGAAAATGAAGAAACAAGAAAGTGGAAGATCTAGGAGCTCCCAGTAACCCTGCAAGGAAAGTGCTATGTGCTGCTGTAGTAAAATGTAGATGCCAGAAAAGTTGGAGGAAAGCATGACTCCAAGAATAAATACCAAAAAGAGTTCAAAAGGGTTCCCAAAAGCAGAGTAAAAGAATGAAAGTGTGGAAAAAGGTTCCCACTCACTCAGGAAAATAGTACAACGCTCCACAAGTCCAGCAAAAAGTGGCGAGGCTCTCACAGGTGGAGAGAATTTCACACAAAAAGGGACATCTGATCTAACAAACTACAATTTGAAAAAAATTGTCAAAGTGCCAATTTATTTGCCCCATGAGCAGTTTATGGTCCCAGGGTGAATGCATCAGAAAGGGGTTTGCCGCTTGTTTCAAAGGCAGTTCAGCTTTGTAAATTTGTTTGGTTTCCAAACTATTGAAACGCATTGCAAAAATAAATAAATAAATTGGGGAAATTAACAAAGAGCCAGTTTTGAGCTTAAAGACTAAGTACAGTCTTAGCCTATCCATTAAGTCGGCTTGATTTTCTTACCCAGAAAGGTCAAGCTCTTGTGCGCAGGCAATGTCCTCCAGGCCCTTCCCTTTTGTGGTTCAGCGTAGTGTGCTTCGGTTAACTCCTACGGCCTCTCCTTGGCTGCTAGAACAACTTCTTATTAAACGCTAAGTCCCACCCGTTTCCAACCAATCACAATCTAACAGATAATGTAATTCATGTAATCATCAGGAACATTGGAAATCGAACATTCCGTTTGATGGTATTTGAATTGAAGCCATTCTTGTGGCTATTAACTTTCATGCTTCAACAAGATGGGCTTTTGCCAAATGATAAACGTTTTCTGTATCTCCAAATTAAGCATTAAACTGTGGCTAGTATTTTATCAAAGCTGGCAAAGACGTGAGCTCTTTTTATTGATGTAAATATATTCCAATGTGGATAGGTTTTTGAATTTTGTGCTCTCTGCTGTTATATTTTAATAATGGTGCACACAGGTTGCTAGGCCCTCATTTTGAAAACCAACTACCCAAGAAACAATTTTATCCGTAAACCTAGTCCAATCTCTCATCTTGTGATGTAGTATAGACAGAAAATAAATATATCAAGGTTTGGAGGTTTCCAGTGAACACATGAACCCCATAAAGCATTCTGAAAACTTCAGCAATGTTGTGTGTATTTAGAATTGCGCTAGAGAAGAGAATGATGACAAAGTCAATAGTTGGAATTCGCATTTGTGAAATGTATCTCTGGAAATACTAATAGGAATGTTTCATATGTGGCTACAGATTGATGTGCCCTGGCTTGGGGTTTAGAGCGGTTTATATTATAGGCAAATAATGCAGTGTATGACAATATCATACCAAAATGCCCCATTTCATCCCAGGATGAACAAAAAGTCTCAAGTTCATGGCAAAATAGAAAAACCACATTTCTTTAGGTAGAGAGATATTTACCTGAACAATCTCCATCAACTTGGTTGATCTCTCCCCACTTTGAACCGTTGTTGGGTGCCTCTGGGCTCCCCTGATGTAGCTGCACTTCACTCTGATCAGGCCCCTGTGGCTCATTTGGGTTCCCCTGTCCCAATGTCCCAATGTCACACTCAACTCTTTAGGGTACCTGTGACCGCCCCACCCCACCCCTCTCCTTCTGGTACCCTTAGTTCTCGTGGGTCTCTGTGACCCTTCTGGAGGTTTGTGCTGCTTGAGTTTCTCAGGCTCCCGTAACCCTTCTTGTCCCGTGCTCGCTCTTCTCAGGTACCTGTGACACTTGGATGAGGTTAGGGTAGACCTTCCCTCTTCCCCACTCATTCTTTAGTCTCCTCCCTCCGACCTTGGGAACCTGCATACCTGCAGTGTTGCGCTGCTTGCTCTAGTGAGGTCTGTCTCGTAAGCAGCGACAGCGTTTTCCACAGCTTGCCGATCTTCCGCACTGGATACTAGCGGTCATGTTCAACTCGTCTCAGCTTTGTCTCTCCAATTGGCTCTCAGACAGAGTGGAAGACCCAGTCCTCCCTTCGTCCCTGGACTCCGTGTCTGTTTGTTGGTTCCAGGCCAACCACGTCTTGCATGTGGTTATGCCTCCAGGTCCCGTTCACACTGCCTCCGTCTCTACAGCACCACCCGCTTCCTTGTCTGGCAGACAGCATCTCCCTTGGTCGTCCGCTTCCTTCAGCACTGCAGCCGCTGGTCTGCACGGCTCAGCCCCAACGTTCTAGCACCAGAGTTTCACATCAGGCTTCTCCTCCAAACACAGAGGTAATTTCAGCATTTCTTACTCCCATGTGGGCAGATAGTATCTTGTGCATAAAGGAGTTCCCCATGGGAATGGGAGTCCTTGTCACCTTAAGGGGAGTCACTCCCAGTGAGGTCTTGCTTTCTCAAACCCCTTCAGCGGTTTTTTGCTTGGTGGGCTCAGCTCCCTAGCACCAAAGGGGGATGCTCCCCTAAAGAAGAAAGGACGAATTCATCACAGGACTTCTGCCTTTGTTGCTAGGCTGAAGTTTGCCTCTTCTGGAGCTCCACCGTGAACCTGGTTATATTTAAGCTTTTGTTCTGCAACTAGTAAATACCTACCAACTTTGTAACATTATTTTACATGGACAAACTGATTGATCTAAACTCTCTCAGTACTTCAAAATATTAACCACATGGAAGAGTGTTTTATTGGTTTAGATTGTTGCCTTGTGTAATTTGGAGACAATTTTCAGTTTTTATTGGTCTATTCTGAATTGGGGTACATATCGATTACTGTAGTTATTATGTTGGTGCACAACTTTACATATAGAATACTTTTCATTAATACAAGTTTCATTTTGTGCAAGCAAGTCAGCCTTTGATGCTCTGCCAGCAATCACTGAGTCAGGAATAATATAAGGGGGGGGGCCTTCACATGCACTACAGGTTAGTGTAACTAAGCCTATAAAAGGTCTATGAACCTGCTAAAGAGAACATCATGTTTCATCCAAACAGGGTTTTAGCCCTACATCCTTTAGAGGGTGACATTGAATATTGCAGAGTAAGAATAGCAACATCAGCCGGCGTTAATCGCCTCAGATCAGTCAATTTGAATGGTGCACTACACTCATGCTCAAAATACAATATAGAAACTTACAGCCATGAAACTGAACAGATCACTTAAAAAAAAAGGGGGGAAAGTCATATTGGATCGAGGAAGCCTTTTGAGTCTTCAAGAAGCATTAAATGCCACCTTTGCATGAGAGTGGGAGCAAAGAATTTCTGGATAGGGGTCATCTGCTAAAACGCAACATAGTGTGGGGAGTTCATGAGAAATGTGTAGACCTCCCTGAAGACAGATATGTCAACTTGAAAAAGATAAATGCATGAAACACAGCTTGCATTGCTTTATTTAGGATTGCATATATGACTAGTGACACCTTGTCATGCCCCATGGCCAGTATGTTTTGGTTCTTCCCAGCAGACCCAGATAAATAAGAATATCTAGGAGAGAACCTGCAAGAAAGCTCCAGCTGGCAGCAAACCCCAGCTAACAGACAATCTCAGCAGCCCATGTGAACCAAGCTACGAGGACTACACCTCACCACAGAGCACTTTGTAGAGCAGTAGAATGTAGTCTCTCACAAAGACCAAATAGTTACTAGTTACCAGGCTGCAGAATGATACAGCTGTCAATCGGGCATCCCAAATACGCCAGGGAGCCTGCATGCCAAGGGAGACACTGAGGCTGATTGTTGCTAAAGTGGGCAGCCATCGCCAAAAACCGGCAGACTGGGCATCAGAAAGGGGTGGGGCTTAAGACCCCACCCACCTGTAAAACCTCCCAGGGGGGAAAAGCGAGCCGGTGTGTGAGGTAGACAATGGAGAGGAGAGAGAGAAGGGGGAAGAATAAAAAAGGGAAGACAAAGCAGGAAGGTACAAGTTATTTGGCGAGATCAAGGAAGGAGAAGGATGAACAAGAGACCAGGTAGAACGGTGGAGAAGAGCATGGAGGATAATTGCTGAAGGAGTGTGCATGATAAGGTATTGGTTGGTGAAAGAGGTACTTGGTTGCAAGTGTGAGTGACACAGAATAAGGAGTGCATGGTGTTAGGCAAAGTTTGTATGCAGTACCCTCTGGGACCACTACACACAACTAGGAGTACAGGTGTAAGCAGAACCTGGATAAACTACTGTTTCCCAGAGAATGTAAAGTGAAATTGACTTTACTAGTTTTTTCAAATTCATAGACTCAGCACACACTATCTTCCTATAGAGTGCTGGAGGGGTTACCTAGCATCCCCTATGTCTAGAAAGTCATGTAGCAGTCCCCTGCTACCCTTTCCTCTCGAAATGGCTGGTGGCAGTGGTTTTACAACGAACTACCATGATTTTTCTCCCGACCGCAAATACCAGCAGCTAAAAATCGCGGGAGCCATGTTTTTCAAGGTGGCGCCTTAAGCCCTTTTGTTTAAACGGGTTCCGGTCTTCTTTTTTCACCATTTCTTTTTGGAAAGGTCCTAGTGTTTCTCTCTGTGCGCCAAGCTACGTTTGGTCCCTTTGTTCGTATGCCTTTGGCAGGCTTCAGGACTGAAGACCGCCTCTGGCGCCCGAGTGTCTAGGGTGGGCAGGAAGTGAGGGAGGTGCCCCAAAAACTCCCTGTGCTTAATCTCCTAGGAGACCCAAATTCACTCTGGTGTGATTGGATGGCTGACGGTCCAGCAAGGACAGCCACCCTGCTGGGTGAGTGACAGCTAGGCTGGAATGAAAGGGAGAAAAAAAACTGTTTAAAAAGGAGAGTCTCTTTGCTTGGAAGGCAGAGTCGAACAATGGAACGAAAGAACCGAAGACTAGCTGGAAGAGGACGGCTGCTGCAACTACTCGACTGTTGGTTTGCCGGGTGCAGATCTGAATTGCCAAGTTCATCTCGACAAATAAGCCCCTTAAAGGACGACTTCTTCCTTTGAGTTGGTGGGACCAATCAACTCGTAAGCCACTTGGATACCATTCTCGAAGCTGGTTAGGTTTAACCAGGTCGAGGGACACCAGCTTGCATGCTTGAACTACAGCTACTGGAACTGAAGGGACTCCATTTTGTCAGCATTTTCCGACGATCCTGTTCAGTCCCCCGACGTCCTCCCTCTTTTCCCCACGACTGAGGGCCAGGGCAGTGAGATCTGCAGGAACTGCCAGGAACCAACGTCTTCAGCTGCATCTTGTTCTTCATATTAAGGTACTGTGCCAACCAGATTGAGAGAACTTACCTCTTGCGGTGAAAGTTCATGAAACTTCCCCAACTTGCAGGCCTAATCAGCTTGTGACCCAACATATTTATTTTTATTTATTTGCCTTTGTATAGCGCACTTGCTGTTACAAGAATTTTGTAGGAGGTTTTGATTCATATTTTAACGGGCGGCCAACGGTCCCTTGGTTACAGGTACAAACTACATGAAAATACAGGTATGTTCAGAGTTGCATACAGATAGTTAATACAATGACGTCATTATACATTATACATAGTGATTATTAAAATTTTACTTTCAGACAAAGCTTGGTTTTGATTGCTTTGCGGAATGCTTGGTGAGACTCGATCATTCTTAGGTGAGTGGTGAGTGCATGCCAATGGGTGGCAGCCAGTGTAGGAAAACTGAAGGCCCCCACCCCGTCCCCTGCCCCCCTTCGTCCCCGGCGCGGACTTTTAGAATCTTAGGTGTGAGAATCATGTCGCAGTAGCCCTTCCTCAGAGGTCTTATGGCAGTATGCTTGGTGATTATTTGAGCCAAGTACGGGGGTGCAAGTTCATGGAGGTGTGAGTGAGGGCAAGGGTTTTGAAGACAATTATCTTTGACCGGGAGCCAGTGGGCCTGCCTTCTCACTTCGGAAATGTGGTCTTTTCTTGAGGTCCCCGTGGCTGCCCTGCGGGCGTTGTTTTGAACCAGTTGGAGTTTGGCCAGATTTTTGCAAGAGGTCCCTGCGAAAAGGGCATTACAATAATCCAGTCTCGACCCAATTATTGCCCTAGCAATGGTGAGGCAATTCTGGCGTGATAGGAAGGGTCTAGCTACGTTAAGAACTTTAGAATAATAGGCTGGCGAGGAGGCGATGGCATTAACCTGTCTATCCATGGTCAAATCCGAATCCAAGAATACTCCAAGTGTCTTAACGTTGTTGGAGACCTTGATGGGAATATTATCAATGGTAAAGGATATGTACTGCTGATCGAGGTTGCCCAGGGTAGTGAGTGACCCTATGAGCAGAAGTTCAGTTTATTCACTGTTGAGGCAAAGCCAGTTGTCTGCCATCCTGGATTGGATAGTAGAGTAGATGGCGTTGAGTGTGTTCATATCTGCTTCATAGTCCCCAGTGAGTGGTATAAGCACCTGCGTGTCATCCGCATAATTGGTATACGATATGCACAAGCTGAACAAAGGCCTTGTGGAAAGGTTGTATAGCGTGGGCGCAATACAGGAGCCCTGTGGAACTCCACATTTGATGTGGCTAGGGGTAGCACAGGCTGAGTCAGAGAAGACTTTCATGGCCCTCTCTTGGAGAAAGGATGTTATCCAGTCACACGCTTTAGGGGAGAAGTTGGCCTCAGTTGTTAGATGGCGGCATAAGAGTGTGGTGGTCCACCAAGTCAAAGGCTGCGGATAGGTCCAGGAGCAGAAGGAGCAAAGGTTTGCCTGTGTCTCCAAGATCGTCCATTTGATTCTTTAGGTCTAGGAGAGCCGTTTCGGTGCCATGTCCTGGGCGGAAGCCAGATTGCCGCAGGCCGAGGAGAGACTTTTCTCCAAGGAATTTTTGGACTTGCAGGTAGGCGTCTTTGTCCAGGATTTTGAGTAAGAATGGGATGGTGGTAATGGGCTTGTAGTACCCTGGGACCGTTGGGTCAAGGGACGTTTTTATTTTAGGAGTGGGCGTGCCCACGCTTCCTTAAGT
The DNA here is from genome assembly GCF_040938575.1 of Ambystoma mexicanum. Taxonomy (NCBI): domain Eukaryota; kingdom Metazoa; phylum Chordata; class Amphibia; order Caudata; family Ambystomatidae; genus Ambystoma; species Ambystoma mexicanum. The sequence continues at coordinate 1,339,464,691 of NC_090923.1, read as the reverse complement.
CCAGTTGGAACGTGGCCAGCCTGGAAGGATGAGTTAATGAGTGCGGTTAGGAAGGGTGCTAGGATGTGTGCCGAGTCTTTAATGAGTTGGGCTGGGCAAGCCTCCCCCTTGCAGTTAGGTTTGATGGATTTGAGCAGGGTGATAACTTCCAGATCTGTCATATCTTTAAAGTCAAAAGGTGGGGAAAACTTAGCCTTGGTGGGCGTGGGCGTTTTCCTGTGCAGGTTGGCTATGAGAAGGTTAAGAGATTTTTGATGGCCGCGAATTTAGTTTGTAGAGAATTGAGATGGTCTATCATGGCAGACTGAATACCGTTGCACCAGCTTTCGTCCTTGAGGAGAGAGGGTGGAGGAGTGGATGGTTTTTCCAGCTCCACTAAAGATGGCGAAGATTTCTTTGGACCCTGATTTGGCGTCATTAATCATCGAGTTAAAGGATGCGGCTTTGGCTAGGGTGATGTTGGCTTTGTATGCTATGGAAATGGCTTTGAAGGCGCTTCTGGTGGCTTCAGAGGGGTTGGTTTACCATGCAGAGAGTGCAAGCCTCTTCTGAGAGCGTTGGTCAAGCAACTGTTTTGAGAACCATGCGTTAGAATGTTTGGCTTTTTTAAGGGTGAGTGGAGCATTGGCATCAACAGCTTGGGTGACAATCTGTTTAAAGGTGTTATATAGTGGTGGTCGGACCATGGGATAGGAGTGTTGGCAGTGATTTGGATAGAACAGTTATGATGGCTGATCCAATCGAGAATGCATCCTTTGACGTGGGTAGGTTCAGAGATTGGATGGGGGTGGATAGGGCTTTGAGGGTTTTGGCATGGGAATCCTTGGGGTCATTGAGGCCTAGGTTTAGATCGCGCAGGAGTAGGACTTGGGACGTCTTTTAAATATTGTCAGACAATGAGAGGATGAGGGTGTCCTGAAAAAAAATCGGTGATGGGACCTGGAGGTCTATAGACAATATGCACAGTAATGGTGCAAATGTGGGAGACACTGATTTTTTAGTGGGAGGTAATCACAATTGTGGCCGAGTTGCCCTTCAGCCTCTCTGATAGCAACGGTTTCCCTAGCAATAAGGGCCACTCCCCTGCCTCTCTGGGAGTTAGTGTTTTCTGAAAATAGTGTACCCTGTAGGGATGGCGAGAGATAGTACCGGGCCTGAGCCTTCATTAAGCCAAGTTTCTGTAATTATTAGGAGCTCGAGGTTTTCCTTGATGAGGTCATTTTATCAAGGGCATGGGCAGGTACTGAGCGTGCGTTGACCAGAGCACAGCTAAGATTGTGAATCATTAGGGGTGTGGATGCAGGTAGCAGGAGGTGGTGGATGGCCCCGGCAGGAAGTTATCAATGCAAGCGTACAGTGAAATGATGGGCGTGTCAGAGTGCTCAGGCATAGAATACAGTGCAGTATCAACATTTGGCATGGCGCCTCAAGCGCAGGTACAGAGTAAATGGCATTGTCATTATTTAGCAGGGGCGCCTCAGGAGGCACAGGCATGAGGTGCATGATATTGCCAACAGTTGGTAGGTGATTGCATGGGTATAATGTATTGCACATATATTGTGGACATCTGGCATACAGAGATTAGATTCAAATGCTGTGGCCCATACAACGTCGCAGGTGTGGGCAGAGACCATGCTTCAGCTGCGTGGGCAGAGGTGTGTGCTGCTGGAGGGGCAAAGCATGGATGACCAGGTGCTGTTGCTTTGATGCCAGCCGTGGAGTTCCCCAGTGGGTAATCCTGCATTTCTAAAGTAGATCGTGCCAAGTGTCAGTGTTGTTACTAGGGGTATCCTGTAACGGTGAGTCTTTGAATTTCCGGGCTTCAGGGCCCGAACCACAGATCGAAGAGGATCACTGTGGAGGCAGAATGAGACGGGTGGACATCTGAGACCGACCCTCGAGTTGCGGTCAGCCGGGCTCAGGATGTAAGTGAGGGGCATGGAAGGACGGGTGCGCGACCAGAGTCGTGCGTTTCTAGAGCGGCACGGGTGGGGGAGGTGAGGGGGGGGCGGACGGGGGCGGACTGTAGGCTTCATACCTCCCCTATTGGGGTACAGATTACGAGCCGTTACGCTCTTGCAGCAGCTTGTGGTCTTACCTTGTGTAAGATAGTTTGCTGCCGCCTTGAGCGCCATCGAGCAGCGTAGAGCTTGAGAGAGGGACGTCGGCCTTGCCTGCCGGCTCCTCTCCCCTCCCTTTAAAGCAGGAGGGGAGGGCACAGAAAGGTGTGGGGCCCAATCTGGGCTCACGGATGGTGTTCTTGTTGATGCCGTTGCCATGACTACCATGGCGCCAGCCATCTTAATATTCTTCGAGCCTCGTGGGCCTCAATAGAGACTGGTGAGGATTCAAAGGGCATCAGATCCTCGGTGATGGAGTTGGTCATTGCAGCGGCTTTAGCAGCAGTCAGCTGGGGCTCGCCTCGCAGCAGAGCGGCAGAGAGGGACGTTGGCCCGTGTGACCCGTCTACGAGAGTTGCCAAGTTCTTGAGGTGATTTGTTACATACACAAAGACCCATCCATCCTATGTACACGGTAGCTTTCACTACTATGTGTTGGTCCATTTCTCTGACAAATTTAAAAACAGTTTGAATATTTCAAACAAAACAATTTCTATATTGTGCAGAATCACATTTTTGGAATAAGGCATGGATAAACCCTTCTGGAATAATAAAAGGAAAGGAATTAAGCTGTACAAGTGATTTTACTGCATTGTAGAGTACAGGATACATGTAGTCAAAAGCAAACTGTTAAGGCAGTCAAGCCAAGAGCACATATGAAGTCACAAAGGACTTCGCATAGCCTCAAATCTCGCAAATTTTCATATTTTAACCAATCAGCCCATCCTTTGACAGTGACAGAGCATATACTACAACAGATTTATGGCTGTTCTCATCTAAGAGTTAATCTCGGTGTCCTATAAAGCGACTTGTGACGCATGCCAATATATTTTTGCTGGAAGAGTTTGGTGCCAAGGTCCAATAAGCCAAACGTAATAAAATAAAGATAGGAGTTAACTTCCAAATCTTGACACAAGCACTTTAAAAATAATAAACCACAGTATAGTAGCAGCTGTGTAGGTATTTTGGAACCACTGGATTAAAACAGGCAATCAACTGTTCAAGGTGGGATGCAGAAACTGAAAAGGCAAAGAGATCGGATGCAATGCTGAGGAGGGTCTCAACGGACCCCCCCTCGTATTGCAAGAGTGGCAGAAAGTTCTGTGATCACCCTGTTGACTTAAAGTTAAATATCAAAATGAAAAGTGCCAAAGGTACCAACTGCTGGCCAGTGCTCAGACTTCCTAAATTAAAGCAAGACACTGCAGCGGAGACCACTCTAAAGCCAGTGTACAAAGCAATCACCAATGTAAACAATAAGCAGCACAGTGCACACCCCCAACCATAACTGCGGTGCACAAGTTACTCTTCCCATTTAACATTAGAAGTGCCACACATGAAGCCCACAACTCCAGCATGTAACAGCCCAATGTAGCAGAAGTCATGAGAAGTAGTAATGCACAATCCACTGTACAAAGTATACTTGGTGCTCACACAAGGCTTGCTGCAGGATACCCATAGTAGCTCCAGTGCACACGCTCTCATCTTGTAGCACAAGCCATGCTGCCCATGTTACTGACAACATTTTTTTTTTTTTAAAACCACTTACTTTGTATGGCATGGACTCAAAAAATATTGATGTTGCAGAGATTTTCTTCTTGTCTGTCATGAACCCGTGAGTAAGGTGTCCACCATCAGGCAAATCCAAACCCATAATCCTCCCATGAGGCTCCACTAGCGCGGTGTAAACTGCAAAGTTAGCAGGGGAACCTACAATAAATCAAGTCAAAAATCATCCTACTGCTGGTGGAGCACTTTGTTTCATTTCTGCATCGGAGTTCACCCGGCACAAAAAGGATTCTGCAGTTTGGAAGGAAGCACAGGTGTGGCATAATTGCCACAATAGGAGTTACCTTGCATCAAAGACAACAGTCACTTGCAGCAATAAATATCATCTAACACTAGAGTATTAAGTTAGAAAGACATCCAACAACGCCAAACAATTTTTAGGCATTGCAACGGGGCAATGGCAGACTATACACCTTGCAAAGCTTGTGCAAGAGAAAAAAAAAACCATGCTCAAATCCTGAAACTCGTGCAGACCTCAATTAAATGTGTTAAAAGACGGAATGCAGATTCTTTCACTGGCATAAGAAAAAGCACACATACGTGGAAGAAGGCCCTAGACTGAGCAAACACCATCGCAGGCATCATAAATATTCGCACTAATATTTTCTGCAATAGATTTTCATTTCACATTTCAGGGACAAGGGCATTAGTGTAGACCAATAATTGCTCCGTAATCACTGTTCAGCCAAATAATTAATTCTGGGAAGTAATGATCCTGCTTTTAGGAGAGTCTCACTCAACCTAGTTTTCAGGGGAATGAGAGGCCTTAAGCTTTTTCTGAATCACCTAGTGGGTGCAACGACAGAGCAGTCAAAGACAACGTGTAGGAGGGCAGCACAGTGGTTTCAAGACAAAGTTAGAACTTTAAATAAGGGAAAGTCCATGCAGGTATGTTAATTAAATATATCTTCTGTTGAATTTGGACAACGTCCCTTGCCTGATGCTAGGGGCAGCAAAGTGGGGCCAGGTCCCTCCACAAGCTAGAGGATGATGTGCAATGGAGAAAACATCCTGCTTGCCTAATATCTGAACCATCTGCTTCGAATGGTTATGGCCCTGGAGTACTCCCAGGGTGGATTTGTTGCATGAATTTGCTTCTTGGTTTTAGAACTGCTCCTGGATCTTGACTGTTCAATGTTTTTTTTTTTTTTTTTACATTTCGTAGTTGATTACCTGGAGGACTGGAACACTAGATTTCAACATCAAAATCAGGTACTCCTACTGGGTGCACTATCCAAGGGTTTACATCATCCCCAATCTAGCTACTTATGTAGTAACCCATGTCCTTACAGCCTCTGGTGAAGCTACCCTAGCTCCCTAGAGATCCTTCATCCAATTCCGTGACCTCGTTGGTTGTATCTTAGAGGTTGAAAGGTTGGCGGGAAGATTCATCATCACCTTATTGGGTCCCACACTCCAGGCCATGTCAACTGGATGCCAGAAGGGAAAAGGAGAGCAATCGGTCAATTCGAGGTGGGTTGAGAAGAAAAGGGGAAGGAGGTTTCAAGAGACTAGGCAGAACAAACGGACCAGGAGGTTTCAAGAGCGCCTGGTGGGCCCCAAGGCTGCTAATAGAGGTAGCAAGAGGTATGAGTGGCTAAGATGGAGCCTACGATGAGAACAGAGAAGGGGAAAGTGAAAAAGATCTCATCCCCGGTCCAGGAAGTGAGGAACCCTGTGTTAGGTAGTTTTACTAAAGTCTGCCTAAGGTAGGACTATAGAAGGCTCCCGTTTTAGTGTACAGGGCTCCAAATCTTAGTATAGGCCTGTACTATCCAACAGGTTTGGTAGCTATGGCTGAGCAGCCAGGTTTGGTCTAAGAGGGAGAAGGGCTACACAGTAGGACTCTTGCAGTAGTAACTCAATTCAATGGTAAACCTTAAGTTGGAATGCAGGAAAGTGAAAGTTCTTCAGGTTAACAAAAGTATTCATAAACCAACAATCATAAAATACTGGTAAGTAAAATAACTTGATACACACTTGTCAACTAGCTGGAAGCAATTTAAGGTAAGCAATTCACTTGGCAAATAATATTTGGAATCACTGGTTCAAGGAAGAATGAAAACAACCAACCTACACAGAGCAGGTAAGACTTGTGTTACATTCACAGAGGCCTTTCAGCTTTAGCAGTGCATCCCTATGTAGTTAAGAGTGTCTCAGTCAGATTGGGGGGAAATCACAAATAGGTAGGGCAGCAGCTGTAAAGAGTCAAGAGTTCCAGATGACGACAGGTTTAAAGTAAGTCCACTTTCTATGTTGGGGAAAAATGATCTGAGGCTTCAAAGAAGTCTCCCTGTAGGCCAGTGGTATTCAAACTGTGGGGCGCGACTAAAAAGAACAAATCTGGTCTTCGGCATGCAATGAATATAGTGTGTAAGGGTACCATTTACTTGCATACGGCCATCATTACACTAAATTTCTTTCTGTCTAGATCCTAGACAAAGAAACGTAATTTAATGATAGCCGTATGCAGGTTAATGGTACCATTACACACGATATTCATTGCATGCTGAAGACCAGATTTAGCATATAATGGAATAGCCACAACATACAGTATTGTAGATCTCTACAGTATCAAACCCTCCTGACGCTAACACAGAAGGAATGATATACTTGTGATGGGCAGGGCTGTATTGGTATGTAATGTATAAAACAAAAGAAACAGCAATGTAAACCGCATGAAGTATCAAACGCTTCTGATGTCAACAGAGAGAATAGGTGGACACTTGTAATGAGAGCTGAAATGGGAAAAAGAAAGTTATGACCCTCGTTAGTTTCTAAAAATAACCTTCACAATTTTGGTATACTGATGATCTGAGAAAGCGAAGGGCTGACAGTGAACGAAGATGGTGGTCAAATTATTGCCCTAAACTGTGGCTCAAGCTGATACTTCATCAAATCATATACAAAAAAAGCAATTTTTTGGCTAATAAAAAGACTATTCTTCTACTAAGAAGTTTGGCAAATATTACATATAAAGTTATGATTCTTTGGAGCTTCACTCGCCAATGTCTTCTGCACCTTCTGACCCCTCTCAAAAGAAGTTTCAATTCCTGTTTTTAGGCTAACATAGAAACTCTGAGAAACATTCATTTTCACACCCCATATACAGATGTGAATGCCATTTTTTCCAATCACCATCGTTAGTGCCTAGATCCTGCTTTCTGACTTCAAGCATGCATCTTCCACCCACTTTGATAAAATCCTTCACATATGCTACCATATCCGCTCTCCGAGGATACTTGCTCAGCTGCAAAGTACAAAACAGAGAAATAATTGCAAACCGATTATCAATAAGATGCGGCCGAGACTCAGCCAGACTCCCGCAGTATTACGGCTAGCACGCACACAACCTGCAGTGATTGGATTCAGCAGCCCACATCAGATTCCTGATAGTCCAAACCCTACTAAATAGCAGTGGCTGTTTAAAAAGTATATTTAATACTGTTCTCTTTGGGTAAAGGGTCATCATAACCTGCACACTTCTGACATACTGAAACATTCCTTTCAGCTTCTTCAAGTTCTAGTAATCTTGGGAATGGTTTCTTAGCATACTGCGCGTTAGTGTCATTCTCAGTTTTTAGAACATGAATGGATCATACAGATACACAGCAACCATAACAGATGTCTGGTAAATCCATGCCTGCCTTCTGGGCACCACAGGGCCAATTGCAAACTGTTTGGGCTCCCTCACTACGCTCTGTCCCCATAGCATATATGGGGGAAATATGTATGCCCCTCAAAAAAAATAAAAAATAAAAGATCACCATCCGCCGCTGGCCCTAGGACTGTGGTGGGGGGAGCCCAGGGACTATATTCTTACTTTTTCACAAGAAAAGGGTAGGTAGTATAAAAAGTATCCCCCTATCTTTGGAAACAATTGTTTTTGCAAGGAATTGAAAATAAAATCCAAGAGGGAAGCTCTGGGAGCTTCCAGTTGTACTGCACATAAAGGTGCTGTGCAAGATAATAGGATATCACAGATTCCATAGAAAGAGATGGAGGAAAGTAGACTCCATAACAATAAAACCAAAAAAGGGGTGCCCACAGTACAAAACAAGAATGGGCAAAAGATTCCCACTCACTCATGAGAGTCAGAAAAAACCCAATAGTCTAGCAAACGGTGCTGGGGGATTCAACAGGTGAGCAGAATATTGCACAAGATGGAAATTCTACCCAACATCCTGCTCTGTGGCTCTGCCGGTCACCAGATGTTTCATAATCCTCAGCTGCCTTGAGACCTAGTGAAGACGACCGACCCCCCCGCCCTTCCCCCTTTGATTCCCCCCCCACCATCCCATCCCACCCCACCCTGATAGACAGGAAAATAGCAGGCAACTGATCAAGACGAAGGACCGAACTATTAAAAACCAACAATAGACTTGGTGATGAGAAGAATTTGGGAAACCCATAAACTGCCAAGACCCAGAAACTGAGTCTCTTGGGAGAGAAAGGGAGGTGAACATCCTGCCAGAGACACTAAACTAAGGAGGGTTTGAGGCCCCCACAAACTTGAAGTAAAAAGACTGAGCACCTCTAGAGAGGAAGAGAGGTCTGTTTTCCAGGCCCCAACCTCTAAGAGGAACCCGGCTGGCAGAGGCACCAGGATTTCAAATTGGTCTCCTATTCCCTAAGTTTAATGTAGCCCATCCTGTATAAAGTCCCAAATAAAATCACAATTTAGTTTTATTGTCTTGGCTGCTTCTTGACCCTTGGTCGCTACATGGCAGCTGAAATTGAAGTCCAGGTTAACTTTTTCGGTAAAAGACAGACTTGCATACAATTTGAAAACATGTCCTATATTTAAAATGTAGGAACAAGGCATTCTTTAGAAAGGCAGGGTGTCAATGTCAGCTTTTACTGTCCGCATTCCAGTGCCAGGTTTGGCTTTGCTCTGCTCTACCCTGGCCTTTGCTTCTTGAGACAATACGCTTCTCAGATTAATTAGAACCGTTCGGTTTGGATCGGCAGTACAGGTGCCCAAATTGGACAGGCAGTCTTGGAACCCCACCCTTCAATTTCCCTTGGATCTATCCAATCCCATCCGTGCCATGTGAGCTTATACTGCAGAGGGACGCTTCACCAATTTACTCTTCAGCGCTCCTTTTTCTTGTGCCCATCTTATGACTAGAGCCAATGCACTACAGTTGTAAAATATTACACTATGAATGGAATGTTAGGAATTGTTCCAAGTTGAGGGGTGGGGGAGTGTGTTGGGGGTGGGAGTAGAAAGTGGTTCACCTTTTAAAGTTCAACCTCACCACCCGTGCAGTGCCCTTGAAAATAAGAATTATGCTCTCCAACTGCCAGATATTCTTCCTTGGGGCACTTCATCTGCTGCTCATTCTGTATTATTGGCCCTCCAGATAGGGCTTCTGTACCTGGATTACAGTGGTCAGCAGCATGCATGCTCACTGTGACAGTGCTCGTTGGCGCCCAATCAATTGTCTTTGTCTCTTGCTGCAGCCAGTTTGCTCAGTGCTTCTTCTCCCACAATGCTCGGCCATGCGTAAAGTAGCTGGGGCGTCCAGAAGTCCCGTTTGTGTGCTTTCCAACAGTTTCACGGTTATGTGTTTCAGTCTGGCCTCAGTCTGCCGTTCTCATTAAGAAGCCCCTTCCTCTTGCGGCCTTCTGCCATTTCTGATCCGTGTGGCTATGGTAGTGGGATAAGGCATGTTAATAAAATAAAAAGTGCATAGGAGTCCACCCTACCCGTTAAGTTCTTAGGTTACAATGTTTGGGGGGAGGGGTGCATCAGAGGCACTTGGCAAGTCTATCGGCCCAACTGGGGAGGGGGGGCGGGGGGAGGGAACACATCAGCTTCTGATTGGCTAACCAAAATAACAATCCTAATGTGGTTCCGACAAAGTTTAGTCTATGCCCAATTTCAAAGATAGGGCCACAGTTGGGTGATATTTGAAGACCTCTACAAAAATATATGAATTTAGGGGGTACTGTTGGAAGAGAAAGTACTGCCGAAGTTTCTATGCATTGAAGGTGAATAGCTGATGCTGTGGAGCAGTGCCTCTGATAAGAGGCAGATGCTGCAGTTCTAGTAATACGAAAGGGCAGTCAGTATAGCTGCTGTATTTAGTGTAGCACCTGAGGTTTTTGGACCCCCCGCCCCCAATTTGTTTGTAGCAGACTGTTCTCATGCTCTGTACTACTGCTATGGTTGCGGGTTGTTCCCGCCTCTTTGTGTCGGCTACGCAAAGGACAAGCAGCAACACTAATTGGAAGCAGAAGTTTGTTGAAGCTTGTGGCCAGACTCTGCCCCTAGTTCAAGGGAGGGAGAGCGCTTGTTCCTTGGTTTCACTCTGGTCAGTTATAAAGAACCAAATCTGGTGAAAGGAGGCAGAGCATCACTATCAGATGGGTCTTGACAAAATGCAGTTTAGCAAAGCTCTTCCAAAAAGTCCTGATAAGAAAACTATGTCAAACCAAAGAGGACTTCTCCCCCACTTAGGTTGTTCGACCAAGTACAGATTCAGATTCTCTGGTTAAAAAGGGAATTTGGGAGCCAATTGAACAATCAGCTGCCTGTCAAATGGGAGCATCGTTTTCAACATTTGGCTGGTGCACAATTACTGAGAGTATGCCACATGAAAACATTTGCATGCTTCCTCCTGGTCTCTCCGTCCAGACACCAAATCACCCAACCAGCCACTCCAAGCCGGGTAAGCAGCCAGCATCATAAATGGCTACATCCAAATACCTGCAATCCCTTAAAGAACAATGAATAGCTGGTGGACTGTGTACCTGGAACTCCTGCAAGCAATGCAGCCCTAAGACCCAGCGGGCTACAGCATGCTATCACCACTAATGTTATAAACATAAAGCGATCACTGCCACTGACCCATGGGTTTCATATAGAAAATCATGCAGGGTTACTGGCACAGGGAACTAGATGTCTTCAGGGCACACCAACCCATAGAGGCTTTGTGTTGGGGAGAATTTAAATTTGTGCCAATTTCCCTTAAAGACCCCCAGCTCTTCTGCTGGTCTCACAGCTTTTTATTTTTAACTCCTGAGTTAGTGGGACTCGCGCATGTGTTTTTTATGACTAGGATTTTTGTGTTTCTTACTGTTTAGTGGAGTTTGGTAAAGTCCATAGGCATTTGCTTTTTGCATTGGGACACACAGCACCTTTTGTGCAGTGCCACTAAAAAGTCCCTTGGCCTTCTCTTAACGTTTAACTATATTTTCTTCGATGAACTACTGTTCCCCAAGAATAGTAAGATGATCCCCATCTTACTTAACTTTTCTTTTGTGGGTCCAGCACACACCACCCTATGTGGAGTGTTGGGGGGTTACATAGTGACTCCTTTATCCCATTCATGTATCATTCTGTTACACTAACTTAATTGAATAGCTGGTGGCAGTTGATTCTTTTTTACTACCCAGTGACATGTATCCACAGGCTGACACCTCAGCTGCAGTGTGGCACCCAAGGGTGACCATTTTCTCAAAATGGCCCCAGTCGTCTTTTTCACCTTTTCTGGTTAGTTTCTTCTGGGCTTTTACTCTGTTTGCATCAAGTTTGAGTCCTTTGTGTGAATTGCCTTTGGTGGGCTTTAGCCCTGAAGCCTGCCCAGGCTCCAGTGTGTCTGGAAAGCCAGGAAATGAGGGAGGGTCCCGAAACTTCCCTGCCCTTTGTCTCTAGGTGTGCTTGAGTGAAACCAGTCCCAATTGGCAGGCTGGCTGTCCTGGAGGACAGCCAAGAGCTGTGACTGAATGGGAGCTTGCATAGAATGCAAGGTTTTTGGGACTTACAGCAGAGTCGACCACTGGAGGACAACATCCGAAGCAGAAGACGCCAGCAGCACCCTCCTCGACCGCAAAGTGCCTGGTGAAGCCCTGCAGCTGTGCCAACCCCGTCGTCAAATCGACTGGGAAGACCCATAAAAGGACTTCTTCCTTTAGACTGGTGGGAAATAGCCTCGAGACAAACTATGTTGGCACAACCCCAGACTTGCTGCAACTTTCCAAGGCTGTAGAAGCCCAATACCCAAGGTACCTCAACCACATGTGAGTGCATTTGTTAGGCAAGATTGTATGCAGTAGCCTGTGGGAGACTGCACCAGCCTTGTCCTCTTGGCAATAATTAACCCAACCTTTGGTATAAGCACGTACTACACAGGTTGGTAGAGCGACTGAGTAGCCAGGCGTATCTTAAGAGGGGTCAATGTGAGCTGTAGGGTTGCAACACAGTTTCACAGTGACAGTTATTCAAATAAACACACACAAGGTTTCTTGATTAAACAATTGTTAATTTATTTAACAGTCAGTTAAATAAGCATTCTTTAGAAGGGAGCAATATATATGTAACACAAATATACTTCAAGATACAGTTTCTTTAAATCAATCAATAAATACCCATTTGGGATGGCACACAGATTCTTCCGGTTAGGGAGAATTCTCAAAAATGTGTTGCCCAGAGCAGTAAAGTGAAATTGACTTTACTTACCATTGTAAATTGCTAGACCCAGCACACACAAATAGAGTGCTGGGCTGGAGGGGTTACTTAGCACTCCCTGTGTCTAGATACTCATGTAACATTTTTATGTTACCCTTTCCTCATTTGAATGTCTGGTGGCAGTGTTTTCGTTTTGAACTACCATGGTTTGCATCTACCGTGACCTTCGCGGACCCGGTGAAAGCAACCGTGGGAGCCATCTTATTCAAAATGGCATAGAGCCATCTTTGACAAAATGGTCCTGGTATTTTTCTTTTGCCATGTCTTTGTGAAAGGTCCTTCTAGAGATTTTCTCTGCACGCCAAACCAGGTTTGGTCTCTTTGTTCATTTCGCCTTTGGCGGGGTAGGCACGAAGTGAGAGAGGTGCCCTAACTCCCTGTGCTTTTGGGTCTCCTAGGAGACCCAAATGCACTCTGTGGTGATTGGCTCGCTTTCCAGCAAGGACAGCAACCTGAGTGACAGCTAGGCTGAAATGAATGGGAGAGAACTGAATAAAAGCAGAGTCTTTTGGCTTGGAAGGCAGAGTCGATCACTGGACGAAGGAACCGAAGAAGAGCTTGAATGGGATGCTTGCTGCAACTCCTGGACCGGTGGTTTGCCCGGTGAAGCCCTGCTGCAGTGCCGAAATGCCAAGTTCGCATCGACAGAGAACCCCCTGCAAGGACGACTTCTCCCTTTGAGTTGGTGGGACCAATCAACTCCAAAGTAAGCCACCAGGACACCCATCTCAGCGCTGGTCGAATTTTCCTCAGAGTTGCTGCAGGAAACCATATAGCCGGGGAGAGGGACACCAGATTGTGTGAATTACTTTTAAGCTGGCCTAAAGCTTTTGGAAGATCCTCCAGACTACCACGAAGCAGGACTGACCAAGCCTGAGCCCCCTCCGCAGAGTGTGGACCACAGAAGCCAGGAACCACGCTTATTGCTATTTGCTGTAACCGCAAGAAGCGGCGGGGCAAGGGCGCGGTGTTTGGCGCCGTTTTGGTCCCCGGAGGGACTTCCTGTTTGTGGCCACGCCCCCCTGGACATATCCCGCTGCCGCCAGTCCCGTAGCGGTGAAGCCCGCGGCGGGGCAAGGGCGCAGTGTTTGGCGCCGTTTTGGTCCCCGGAGGGACTTCCTGTTTGTGGCCACGCCCCCCTGGACATATCCCGCTGCCGCCAGTCCCGTAGCGGTGAAGCCCGCGGCGGGGCAAGGGCGCGGTGTTTGGCGCCGTTTTGGTCCCCGGAGGGACTTCCTGTTTGTGGCCACGCCCCCCTGGACATATCCCGCTGCCGCCAGTCCCGTAGCGGTGAAGCCCGCGGCGGGGCAAGGGCGCGGTGTTTGGCGCCGTTTTGGTCCCCGGAGGGACTTCCTGTTTGTGGCCACGCCCCCCTGGACATATCCCGCTGCCGCCAGTCCCGTAGCGGTGAAGCCCGCGGCGGGGCAAGGGCGCGGTGTTTGGCGCCGTTTTGGTCCCCGGAGGGACTTCCTGTTTGTGGCCACGCCCCCCTGGACATATCCCGCTGCCGCCAGTCCCGTAGCGGTGAAGCCCGCGGCGGGGCAAGGGCGCGGTGTTTGGCGCCGTTTTGGTCCCCGGAGGGACTTCCTGTTTGTGGCCACGCCCCCCTGGACATATCCCGCTGCTGCCAGTCCCGTAGCAGTGAAGCCCGCGGCGGGGCAAGGGCACGGTGTTTGGCGCCGTTTTGGTCCCCGGAGGGACTTCCTGTTTGTGGCCACGCCCCCCTGGACATATCCCGCTGCCGCCAGTCCCGTAGCGGTGAAGCCCGCGGCGGGGCAAGGGCGCGGTGTTTGGCGCCGTTTTGGTCCCCGGAGGGACTTCCTGTTTGTGGCCACGCCCCCCTGGACATATCCCGCTGCCGCCAGTCCCGTAGCGGTGAAGCCCGCGGCGGGGCAAGGGCGCGGTGTTTGGCGCCGTTTTGGTCCCCGGAGGGACTTCCTGTTTGTGGCCACGCCCCCCTGGACATATCCCGCTGCCGCCAGTCCCGTAGCGGTGAAGCCCGCGGCGGGGCAAGGGCGTGGTGTTTGGCGCCGCAGGTGTTCGGCAGCCGCGGAAAGAGGCACTCTCTATGAGGGCTGAGTAGGCTGTCGGTCGGGGCATCAAGTTAAGTAAGTGTCGGCAAGTGTTACACACCCTTCTGACTGTCCGTGATTGTCTCCTACATGGGGCAGAGCTTGAGAAGTTTGCTGGGGTCCACACTGAGCTGATCAGCCCAGCTTCCTCAGGACAGTTGCGGGGGGCCTCCGCTATGTCTCTTCTAAAATCCTTGAGGTCCTTTAAGGGCCGAGCCGCACCAAGGAAACAGGCCAGGAAACCAGATAGCTTCTTGGCATCCACCCCGCCCCCACCCCTGAACTGTTCCGAGTCCGAGTGTGAGTCCGCCACTAACCCTTCCATACATACTCCAGCGCGAAAGCTCCTGGCTGTTAAAAGAAGATGTCAACAGGGAGTAACAGCCAAAGCAAAGACCCTCACTTCTTCATGCGCTGACATCGACCTGGCCCATAGAGGGCCAATCCACACTGCGGAGGGTCTGAAAGCATCCATCCCAGGTTCACAATGTGGGGGGGGGGGCCCTGCAGCAATCTCGCTAGCCTTCCAGCACTGAGGTGCAATGTCAGCCCACTAAGTCTGGAATTCAAAACCATTGCCTGCAAGGACATTTTACTTGCTGAAACTGGGAATCCAGATGCTTTGCTGTTGGCTAATGCTCCTGGGACTTGCATAGAGGGGGCTTATGATGTGTTAGTTCTTCCACCAGCATCCCTGGCACCTGTTGTACCAGTTATCACCTCACTCAGCCCGCACCCTGCAAGCCCACACTTGCCCCTTGATCTCCCGTCCATCTTGGGATCTATTCTTGACTGTCCCCCCCGAATCACCGCTGCTGCTACCCTGGACCCAATGAACACAGAAACTGTCAGAGCAACCGAAGATAATCACCCTCCCAGTTCCATCTGCAGCTCGT
This sequence comes from Ambystoma mexicanum, assembly GCF_040938575.1. Lineage (NCBI taxonomy): Eukaryota > Metazoa > Chordata > Amphibia > Caudata > Ambystomatidae > Ambystoma > Ambystoma mexicanum. The sequence continues at coordinate 1,339,449,558 of NC_090923.1, read as the reverse complement.
GGAGTGAGAACCAACCTGCATCGACCCTAGGGTCCAGTTCCTCTCTTAATATACCATCATTTAGGGCGCTCAAGTCCATCATCCACGGCAGTCATCCCTCCTTTGCCCCAACATCCAAGGAGGTGCACACTGTCGGAAGCTGCCCTTGCGTACAGTTGCTTTCCGAACTAGCTGTCATTAAAAATCTACTTTTGGTACTGATCGATGCCCAGGGGAGGAGTGGGGAGAGGAATGGTGGAGTGGTCTCGCTGGGGGAGTCTTCCAGCACGCCTCTTGCTGGTAAGGGACCCAACCCACCACAGCAACCTCCGAACACTGTATCCTGCGAAGGGTCTGTTCTTGCTCTAACGAGCCTCATTCCGGATGTGCAGCTGACGCACTCTTAACGCTGCTCGAGGTTACCCCCCCTGGGTGTACCAGGCCAAGTTTGCCGGTGGAGGATCCCCCTAGCTCCTTGAGAACAAATCCTTTTGGGGAGGGAGATACAGGAGCTCATGGTATTTGTTCAAGGGTGCGCAGCCCCAAGAGTCATGCATTTGGGGGGAAAAGAACTGCCACTGTTTTCCTGCATGGGGTACCTAAACTGCCTTTGGGCAGGAGAGAACCAAGGGATGCCCTCTCTAACAAATGCTTGCATTGGCTTCGTATAACTGGTAATTGTCCCTTTGTGGTCAGGGAAGCTATGGTTGGGTGTGTGAGATTGGTTGGCGAGGGTATAAACTCTTTTGACTCTGTCAAACTGGTTTTTAGGAATGTTCGAATGGCCAGGGAAGTTTTGAGAAGCTCTGAGGGCTATGTGCGGACCCCACGCAGTGGGATTGCAATCAGCTCGCGCCCATATCCGGGAGCAGCTGCTTCACCTGGAACTGTCACCTATAGTAATGTCCTGTCCGGTGCAAACTGTACACCTCTGGGAAAAAGGCCTGCAGGGGGATGTAAGCGAGTACCTAGAGTGGGCAATCAGTCTTGTGTCTCTTTGGACTAGTAAAGGGACATTATGGGATGTAAGGGGGGGCCTATGGTTGACCCTTTTCTCCCTCCTAGAACCTCTGATTTAACACATTTGGATATGGAGCACAGATGGTAATTTTTATGTGTTGTGATTTTGTATTTCTTGTGTTTGATGGATTTTTTTTAAAATCCGAATAAACTTGTTTGACTGACTGTAACCGCAAGAAGCTGAAACGACTAACCCATGGACTTTGGCTTAGCCTACTCTATGACTCTTCTTAGAACATCTAAAAATACTTACTTGCTTAGGAATATCTGTGGTCTTTTGTGTTAATAATCTTTGCCTTTTACCAACTATTAAGAGTTTTCTGAATGCCAACAGTGAGATATTAATGTCCCCAGCACCCTTGTCATTGAAGTCCCCTGTGGGTGTAGGTTGCGTCTCTGGGCCATCCCAAAAGAGTCTCGTCTGATCCAAAAACTCAGTGTACAGTATTGAAGTGTATTTGTGTGTTACTAGTACATTACTACCTTCTGAAGAAGGCTTTATAACTGACCGATAAATACATTAATAATTATTTATGCAAGAAACAATTGAGTGTAAGTTTATTTGAATAACTAACTGAATCTCTCCACTACTGCTCACATTTCCCCTCTTGAGATAAGCCTGGCTGCTCAACACGCTACCAAAACTGTGTAGTGCAAGTGTATAACAAAGGCTGGGTGCCTATACAACGTTGGTTGTAGTGTTCCCAGAGGGTACTGCATTCAAACTTTGCCTAAAACTTCCTACACCCTGAGGTGACATAAATAACCAGGACACTGGACGTTAATATATCACCGATCCATTTAGAGCAATACTGAGTTTGGAGTCAAAGAAAAGGTTTTAGGGAATAAAGCAATGGTTAACAAATATTCTTAAGCAGGTAAGTACCTTTTGAACCCTCCGATGAAAAGTAAATTAATCCTTTCCTGGGGGAAAGGTAAAGCAAAGTCAGACGTAAGTAGAGTCTTTCAGGGAGCCAGGACAGCCAATGTTAATTGAACAAAAAGTCTAGGGGGACTGAAGCAAGGACTTGCACAATGTTTTATAAGTCTTTGTCGAAAATGAAATCACTGTAGGGCCACAAGCTGGGAGGATTGTAAGGGTCAAAGCTGAAAGCAACTCTGCAAAACCAACCAAGCCAAACAGAGCTAGCGAGGCTACACGACAAGAGGTAAGTCCCCTTAGTTTTACAGTACATTTGGTTAGAAGAAATTGGTTCCAGCTGGCTTCTGTTCCTGGGTAGGTCTGCAGATTCTGTTCCTGGGCCTCAGTCATGGGGACAAGAGGGAGGACATCTGGTGACTCCTGCACTACGAAATGGAGATCGGCGGCAGCAATGGGCAAACTTCAAATCAGCAGCACTTTGATGTTTTAGCTTCTTGCGACTCTCACAAATAGCACCACTGCAGTTCTCGGATGACTTTCCTCACATCTGGGGTCCAGCACTATGTTGAGGTGGTGCAGGCTTGGTCAGTACTGCTTCCTGGGAGTCCGGAGGATCTTCCTGGAGCTTGAATATGACTTAAAGACTCACTCACTCTGGTGTTCCTCTGCCTGGCAATCGGTTCCTGCAGCAGCAATGGAAGTATAACCAGCTCAGAGAGGATTTCCAGATGAGCTCATCTTTGGGTCAATAGGTCCCACCAACCCAAAAGGGAGAAGTCGTCCTTTGCAGATCTTCTCTATCGAGGCGAATTCGGAGCCTCAGCACAGCAGCAGTGCTTCACCGGGCAAACCAACGGTCCAGGAGTTGCAGCAGGTGTCTCTTAAGTTCTTCTTCGGATTCCTTCGTCCAGTGGTCGACTCTGCCTTCCAAGCCAAAAGCCTCGCCTTTTGTGCAGGTTTCTCCCATTCATTCACAACCTAGCTGTCAATCACACAGCAGGGTGGCAGTTCTGCAAGGACAGACAGCTAGCCAATCACCTTTGGGTGCATTCCTGTAACCAAGTCGATTAAGCACAGGGAGTTCAGGCACCTCACTCACTTCCTGCCACTGCCAGACACGTTGGAGCCAGAGGCAGCCTTGACTAGTGAATCCCACCAAGGACATAATGAACAAAGGGACCAAATGGGCACCCATGGGTGCTTTATTGCAGCTGCAATTGCAGCCCGCAGTTAAAACACACAATGGTAGGAAAAAGTAAACTACTGCCAACCGCCATTAATTGTAGAAAGGGTAACATAAAAATGTTACATGAGAAAGTAGCCAAAGGGGATACTAAGTAACCCCTCCAGTACCCTACTGTAAAATAGTGTGCGCTGGGTCTAAAAAGTTACAAAATGTAAGTAAAGTCAATTTCACTTCACTGCTCTAAACAGTAGTTTCACCAAAAAAAAAAGGTATTTAAACCTTTGGGAAATCCAAGAGTCTTCCCTGTGCCACTGCACTGAAAGTGCTGTGTGTCACAATGTAAAGATGCCTATGGAGTTTGTCAGACTCCAAAGTCAAAAGAAACACAGAGTCCAAAATCACAGAAAAATGCATGAGAGCGGGAAAAAGGACTCGCTCTCTCCAGGTTAGAAATTAAAAGTCCTTAAGTCCAGCAAAAAGAGCTGGGGGACTCTAAGGTAGAAGGGAATTCGCACATTTCTGAGAATTCTGCCTAACAACATTGTCTTCCGAAGTCCGAATCCGGACAGATCTTCGTGGGCATCCAGAGGACCCTACAGAAGTAAGAAATCTGCGCCCAGAGTCCCCTCACCAGAGCCCAGGACCGAGGGATCAAGGAAATCCTCTAACCAGAGCTTTTCGTTATTAGTTGGTGCTGAGAAAAAGGCGCCAGAACCACAAAGAGCCACTGAATCGACAGAAATCTATTGCTGCCGAGACCATCTCTCGAGTGCTGCTGCAGGAGACCACCAGACGTCCTGCCTTTCGTCACAACGACCAATGACCAGGAACAAGGGTCTGCTGCATTGCATCGTGAAGGTAACCAGCTGGAACAACTTCATTTAAAAAAAAGAAAAGTTAAACATTTTTTTTTTTTTTTTTTTTTTTAAAAGTGTACTGTGGAGCTTGGGGTGCTTTATCCTTTTGCCATTTGGGGTGCTTCCCATCTTTGGGCGCGCAATTTAACCATACACCAAGTTGACCTCAATTTAACTGCACTGGCCTTAGAGCTTGTGCTTTCAAAAGGCGGCGAATCTTGAGTTGGTGTGATTTCTCTTTTGAACACTGACTATATAAGAACATTTTTCTAAGAAGAAGAACTTTGACTTGGTCCATTGACTTTGGCTGTCCTGGCTACCTAAATGCCTCCTTCTGGACCTATTGGCTTTGGCAGTGCTTGTTCCCTTACAGGTTGTAAATGTTTAACACTTTAATGCTGGGATAATAGACTGCTGTTGTGATTTAAGTTAGTCAGTCTTGTATCGTATCACTGGCTAGGAGTGCATGCTGATGGAATGTCGATTGTATGCACGATAGGCAGCTCAGGAGGATGTCGAGTGGGTGTGTGAGTGTTCTATGAATGTCAGGTAGTAGCTAGACCGGAAATAAGTCCCTAGTATGGGTGGTTGCGCACTACTTAAATAGTTGGTCTGAAACTGGATTGGACCAGGTGGTTAGCTGCAATAGTAAGGCAAAGAAGGGTAATTTTCCCGGTACCCCTTCCAAAAAGAGTGTACACATGTATTAGGAAATGTCTCACGAGTTGCGCTCACCCCCACATGTATGTTGGAGATGGTTTTAACATAGGTGCATATACATCCAATTTCTGTTTACAGAAACAAGTGACAAGGAGCTGTATAAGTAAATATAATATCCGTCAGGTAGTTTTAAAGGTTTATTCCCGTCCTCAGGGCGTTTAGATGGGTGATAGTAAGAGTTCACTACTAACATACATTGTAACAGAGTAAAGTGGCATTGTATGTTAATAGTGAACTCTTACTATCACCCATCTAAACGCCCTGAGGACGGCCCAGAGAGGGCTGAAACACGTGTTGGCGTGACGTGTGATGCTTGTGAATAAACATTTAAAAACTACCTGACGGATATTATATTTACTTATACAGCTCCTTGTCACTTGTTCTATGAATGCCAGTTGGGGGCCTGAGCTGGGAGTGAGGATGGCCGGTGGGTCGGTTATTGTGTCTGTTCCTGTGATGTACACTCATGTTACATGAACCTGTGTTGTACATATTACGAGTAACCGGATACTGTACAGATGTATATATGTACAATAAAGCCTTCCTGGACTAAAGCACGTGGCTCCACAGCTGGTCTGTGTAAGTGTTGTAAGAGCCCTACCGTAAAACATAACTGCCTGCATCTCTTTGGGAGAATCTAACTGTTCTTACAAACTATGAGTCTGTTCTGATCTAACCCTAACCTTTCCTTCCTTAAATAATTTCATCTTGCAAAGGTGATACTATATACATTCTCTACTGACCTCATATGAAGTCACCTCTGGGGGATTGGACATGTGTAAACAAATGAATGAATGAATGAATGAATGAATGAATGAATGAATGAATGAATGACTTGATTTATTGTTCAATTTTTTTTTATTGAATCCTACCTTGAGATTAATGTTACCGCTAATTACTGCTTTTTAAGGAATGCTTTAAATATATAACTAAGTGTGTAAGCGTTTACTTGGATACTTATATTTACTGATTTCATTGTACAGCTCACATTACCCCTCCTAGGATAAGCCTGGCTGCTCAGTCACACTACCAGCTTGTGTAATACAGGCTTATATTGAAAGCTGGGTTACCCAATACCAAGAGATAAGTCTTGTGTAGTCCCACACCAGTTGGACTGCACTTATTACCAAACAGTGAGGAAAAAAACAGGTCAATTATTCATACTGGGTTCAAATGTCGTCCAAAATCAGGAAAATTACAGTGGGAGATGACACATGAAGGCTTGTTCTGGAGGAGCCATTTTCGGTTCATCCCTAGGTCTTGAGTCCAATGTCAGCCTTTTCTGTTAGACTGCTCAGTACGACAGAGTTTCAATTGGCAGGAATTGGTCAACCATACAGCATACTGTTGGGAAATTCTTGCAGTTCAGAATTTTGCAAAGAAAGGTTCCATTATACAACACAACTGTGAACAGAAACTCTTTCTGCAAGTGAAGCCCACAAATCTGACTGATCTAGTCATCGCATTCTGGTAAGGTTGCCTACCGATTTAATTGAAGGTTAAGGTGGAATGCCTTCTAGGGATGCAAGGTGGCAGTAGGTGCTACAGTCATTGTAAAGGTCGTTCATATCGTAAGAGAATGGCATTTATAAGGGTACACCTATGTGGGACCTGGACTTTAGCTCCATTAGTTAGTTCACTTTTTAAACTGAAGCCAGACCCTCTAGTGACTTTTTCATGTTTTTTCTAGACCTCCACCTCTGGAAAAAAAAAAAAAGGCATTTCAGCCACTTGTAATGAGCAAAGGTTTTTCCTGCAAGTTCAATGACATGAGCAGAGTTTGTATTAACATCTCACTTTGGTCATCCCAAGTTGGTATCCCTCAACTCGAGAGGACCAGAGATGACCCAATCCTACCTTTATTTCCTTACTCAGGAAGGCCCCTTGAAACAATTCACATCGGCTGCTGTTAACCAACAATCCAAGTCTCATATTTCATGGACTGCTGGGCATGTGAAGGTCTTTCGCAAACATAGATATGTGCACCTAGCAGAGTTTGGCCCAACAGCTCTGCCTGGGAATCCTGGGTTAGCTGGGGCAAGCAAAGGGGTAGAAATCCTATACAGACACAAAATTCATGTCATGAATGTTTTAGCAGATCTGGCCACTAGGGGATCCCATCGCACTGTCAACCTTCACAGATCAGCTATATCGACACATCACAATCTAGTCGCAGGTCTTCAGTGGGTCAACATCCTTTTTTCTATGGAATGTTAAAAGGGATAAGGATTACACCTAACCCCACTTCCTCTTTTCCCTTAAGTAGGATGTGCATTTGGTGTTTCCATGTTTTACTATTGTCCTGTCAATTCCAGCTCCCCATTGAAGGCCTCATCAGCTACACTGATGTTAATGTGTCTAGTGGCCTTTCGGAGTACTTCGTCTTTCAAGTAGTTATGTTGTCCTTCAGGAGTTTTTCATCCACCATACAAAACGGCTTCTAAAGTAATTTGGCTACCCGCTTTTGCCGATTCTGCTCAATTATGTGTTGGCAATTGTTTAAGACTGTATCAATCAATACGAGCAGACCAGACAACCTCAAGATGCACTTATTTCTTTTGCAAACCCCATTAACTAGTATGGGACCAACACCGCCCGCTTAATGCTCAAAAGGCAGCCCCTCAAGCCTGATCAGTCTAATGCCTCGGTTCTTGAGTACATTTATAGCAAACTTGTTGTGCATGCTTCATTAGTTATTTCATGGGTTTGAAGTGTGCAAAATAGGAGTCATTGTGCCATGCAATGAAATACAGATTAGTCCAAGCAAACTGATGGCTGGCAGGCATTGACCGCATTACCCCTTCCCCTTCATCCATATTACTCAATTACTCAAGATAGAAAAGGCACCTGAGGCTCAAAATTACTTATGCTCAAGCAAGGCACAAAGCAATATCCTAGAACAAATTAGAACCTGAAATTCCCTTGCGAATGCAGGCGTAAGAATCACCAACCTGTTAATAAGACAATGGTTACCGCAGGTTTGGCAGACGGAACGGTGCACCAGTAATCTTGCATGCTCCAAAGGACAGATGGCTACAGCCAGACTCAGAAGGCCTGACTACTAATGCACAAGGGATAGCTCTGGCTGTATGTGAAAGAGCCCACCTTTGCAGATGAACAGCAAGATGACCATGCTATAGGAAATATGATGCCATCCACACTCATTTCTTACAGATCCAAGCAATGCTCTTATCTACATAACTCAAGTTACATTTATACCTAGTACCATTGCGTCGTGGGCCATCTTTAATGGATCAAAACCTCCGGGATCAAGGACCGACAGGTGGTTGCTGCAAAGATCGGTGCAAGAGGTTTTGCCCCTGGGGAAGTGGACAAAACCTGAAGAGATAAATCCCATTGCTGAGCGCCAGTTTTTGAACAGAGGATTTCTATTGGATTTATGGCATAATATTTCCTGGTTGGCAACTATTGGCTCAGATGATTTAATTCATGTGGAGCTTCCCGAATTCGATAGCCCTACAAATTGGGCCCCGATTGAATTCATTTTTCCCGTTGTGGTGGACCTTTTGAGTTGAGAGCATTTCAGAATGAAAGGCACTGGGATAACAGCTGACAGTCTGCCGCAAGCAAATAATCAGTGTACCGAACACCTAGGACTCTTTGCCTGCGCCTTCTTATCCAAGCAAGCCATCCAATGTCGAGTGTTCTTACTATGGAAAGATCCAGCCTACTTGCTTCTTTTGTTAGACCTGTAGTCAGTAGGGGGCCAGAGAGAGGTGGTTCAGTGGATTCCTGACATGCTGCCTGTTAATTGTAACCAACGCCCTGAATGTCTCGGGAGGATAGCTCAGGGGCAAACATGCTCGTCTTGGAAGTAAGACGACACCGAGCAACACAGGTTCGATCCTCGGGTCCGCACTTAGAAACCTCTGGGTATTAAGTATGTTATAAATATCATATCACCACCTTAAGGGCCAAGGGGACACGCAAATGTTAGAATTTGTACTATATAAAAGCCAAAAAAATAACATCACATGTATTGATAGAATTAAATGACTTCGCTGGATCACAGTGTCACCACTCTTTCACACCTCATCCTCTGGGCTTTACGATTCTCACGTCTAGTGATGCTTTCGTTCTGCAGGAAAGCTGGGAAACCAAGGCCCTTGATAGTTCTAGTATTTTGTGCCGTGTTGCAACACAAAAAGATAAGAGGCCATCCGATTGGGGGCATGCAATAAGATCTAGGACAATGTATAATTTGAAGTTGTTAATAGTAGTTCCTCCGTCTCCACATGTATTATCTGCTACATGTGAAGAAACTTCTGTTTGTCGAATTCTGATTGTGAATTTATACGTCCGACCAGTTGGATCTGCTTCCAGAGGCATACAAAAAAATAATTGAAAGCACATTATTGTACTGGTATGATCGGCACAGATAGTATGGTTGTCATTGCTGGTGATTAGAATGCCCGTTTCATTCCCTTCATTCTTTTGCCCAGGTAGATAAAGGCAAATATGATGAGCTATGTGAAATTAACAAGGAATATTATGGGGATTATGGTTAGGGGCAATTTGAAAATATTTGATTGGATATGTTTGGATAACAAAGGGCCAACACTCTTTAAGGTCCCGAAAAATCTACACTAACAGGAAAGTATCTCGTCTTGATGATGAAGAAGTTGATTCTGAGCAATGGAAATACTGTAGCACTCCATTTATCAAACAGTGCTTAGTGACCATGCTTTATTGTTTTGGACCCTCCCTTTGGTTCATCCCCATGAGATTAAACAAACTAGCTCCAATATGTCTGCAATGGCCAGGGTAATCGCATTATCTGGTTGGACACTAATATTACAAAATTGAACTCATTTATAGGTTAGGACCACTTGCAATTAGAACACTGGCTGGCCGATAATGAATGGGACCTTTGCGGCATGATGGAGAAGCTCATAAGGTGTTCGTATATGAGCTCAAGGGGGCACTCTCATAGGGCCTTTTGATAAATAAGAGGAAAAAAAACATACCGAAGAACTACCGCCTCTATTAAGGGGAATTGTCTGTGTTCAAGCCGGGACATAGTAGCACAACTGGCCTCTCTGCCCACCCATTACAAGAAGTGGCTTCGACAGCATAAGCACTGTCCTGGTAATGCCAATTGGAAGTTTGTATTCAGCCTACTAAGGCGCAATGACCATAAGAAATTCTGGTCTACCTATAGGAAGTTTTTCTGGAGATGGCTCTCGGGAGTTTAATCAGATTTCAGAGAAAACATGGACTAAGGCTATTACCGAACTTTATTAGGATAGTAAATTATTAGTAAAATAGCCCATCTGTAGCAAATTGGGAAGAATGAGGTCTGGATTTGAAAGTAGTGATATCCTCGAAGTCGTAAAAGAAAAATTGAAGAGTTCTTGGGCTTCAGACCCTGATTGGATCCAACATGGTCATTAAAACAAATCCAATTTTTGGGGCGTCCATAATAGAGCAGCTCTTCCAACAGATATTAAGTGGTGTCATCCCTCTTAGTTGGGGGGATTCAATGCTTATCCCGGTGTTTAAAAAGGGAGCCAGGCTCGATCCCTCAAATTCTAGGCTTCTGGCCATGCTGGATACCAGTTTAAAAATCTTTTCCACTATTATTTTGGAAAAAACGTAATAAATGGGTAGAAGGCAATGGTATATTAAAAAAATTCTAAACAGGATTTAGAAAAGAACAGCACCATTCATATCATCTGTGAACATTATGCTATGGCAGAGGTCCCAACGTGAGCAAATGCATTTGATTCAGTTTCACACTCTTTACAGTGGAGCAAACTGAGCCGATGGGGATCGATCCTTTGCTGCTCCATTATATTAAAACCATGCATACGGACACCTTGGTCGGAATACGAGTGAAACAGAAAAGCACCATCACCCAGCACATAGCCATGAATCAGGGATTGAAACATGGTTGCGTACTTGCACCTGTTAATTTATATATTTCAGATATGAATGAGGAAATCAGGTCTGTTCGAAAAGTTCCTCCCTTAATTGGAGGTGAATCTGTTCTAGATTGGCTATGCCTATGATGCGGTTCCGCTTGATTACACTTTCATTGGCCTACAGCACTCCATTGACTCACTCGACTCCTATACACCTCTGTCAATAATATGAAGATTCATAAAACTAAAATCATAATTATAGGCGCCAGACCTTCAAAAATAATACCATATAATTGGAAATTAGGTGAAGTGGCCATTAAAATTATAAATAGTAACTTCTATTTGGGTACACCAATAAATCATGCTCTATAGTTACTTTTTACAGGGATTTTGTAATCCCTTAAATCCTAAAAAACTGGCTTCTTATAAAAAGATTTGCTAGAAAAGGAGGGTACAATATGGGGTGTCTATAATCAGCATTACCGTACAAGCATAATTCCTGGAGTGCTCTACGGTCTGGGTGCATTACCATTACGTCGCGTATCATGGCTGGAAAAAAATTGAGGGAGAGATATTGCGTTCTATGCTGGTGTGCCTAGCCGAGTCCCGGTAGAGGCATTTGAGATGCGAACTGGGCTTACCCTTGATTCACTCTTTAGGGTTGCTTCAGTGTTGCAGGCTGTTTCTTACTTTACAATTTTTACAGCACGTGCCTTTTACTGTACTGGGACTTGTTGCTTAAATTATGCTAAAGAGAACCCCAATTATTTCCTTCGAGAATAGCGATTGACAGCTTTGACTCACTTGAGCAATATAGGTGTTACAATGGAACAGGCTCAGGAATTGCCCAATGTTCACTTACACTTAAAACAATAAGACAGTTTATATTAGCAGCTTTATCCCAGGCTATCGGCTAAGAAAAGAAAAGAAAATCAATACTGCACAAAAGGCTTTTCAGCTGAATTTACCCAGCTCCTACTTAACCAAATTGGTCAATCTAAGAATTATTACTCATCTTCGATTTAATATGCTCCCCACACGAGAATATATTGCCAGCTGGTCGATCCATAAAGAAAGAATTTGGATTATCGAAGTCATCAATTGAGACGCGACACTCTCAATGACAAGACAAACCAGCGCCATTGCCTCAGCTTCTGCTCTGACTACCAAACTCATCTACGCCATAAAACCCTACCTCACCACGCCCAACTGCCTCTCCATAGCCAGAGCTACGATAGGAGCCAGATTAGACTACTGTAACGCCCTCCTGGCAGGCACTTCGTCAAAAAACCTAAACAGGCTCCAAATAGTGCAAAACAATGCCCTCCGTGCTGCACTACACATTCCCAAAACTGACCATATCTCACAGGCCAGAAGACGCGTCCACTGGCTCCCAGTCAAGGAAAGGATCAACTTTAAAATCCTCACCCTCACACACAAATGCATCAATCACACAGCACCCCCCTACCTATCTGAAACTATAACCAAGAACTCCTCCATCCGCCCCAGAAGAAGTCATCACGCCAACCAACTCCAAGTACCCACTGTAAAAAGAGCCAAAGCCGGCGGCATTGGCTTCCCTCACATAGCACCTAAGCTCTGGAATGCCCTCCCCAACTCGCTCAGAGCAGAACCATCGCTGTATCTCTTTCGCAAATCCCTCAAAAACCACGCTATTCAACTAACTCCTCCTTCCCTACACCCACTTCAGCTCGCACGCATCTGATACGAAAAGTTCGACACGAAATGCTTGCTGTAATGAAAATTGCTTTGTAACCATCTTCCTTCCATTGTAACCAGACTATGTATGTATTCATGTAACAGCGCCACGATGCCCCCGGGCTGACGTGCGCTTTAAATAAATCCGAATAAATAAATAAATAAATAAATAAGACTAGTCGCTATGTGCTTAACTAATGGCCGGAATTGAAAGTATTCCATCTAAATGGCTATCATAACTTAGGGGCTAATGAGGGATTTTGGAGTAGTTTATATGGGGCTGAATCTTTGGTAATCACAGCAGATGCATTTAACATCTGGAGGGAGGCATTGAGACCGATAATTGATGGTATTAAAGTGCAAGTACAAATACAAGCTCTAGGTAATTGATTTGGTTAGATGCCCCATTTTATGGAAGGAGAGTTATTTTATGATTAATATATTTTTGAACATATTGTATTATTGTTTTTAGATGAATGCTTATAATGCACGTTTGTATTATATACTTCTAGCGCAAATGTTTATCACATGTTTTCCTATGGTTTGAGAGATAAGAGTAGTGTTATTAATGTATCAAGACCAATCCTCTTGAGAGGGAAGAGGCATTCTTTTCACGTCTGTTTGCATGGAGCTGGAATTTGCCTTCACACTCAGCAGTTCTTTTGTACCCATTATTGGTCATAGGTGGAAACACTTGATCACTGCAGAAAGATTACGATACACCTGAGACTCAGCCCAATTTGGGAAGGACAGAGTGAAAGGGTCCACAGAAACGGTTTTTTTGGATCGCTGTATTTTTTCCATTGCTGCACTTTAATTAAAAGAATAGCATAATATTCACTTCTGTGCCATTAATAGGATCACACCCATCCATCATAAATTTACTTTGACTAATCAGCATTAGTACCAGTTGTTATGGATATTTTCCTAAGGCACTCTCCATGGTCCAGGTGCATCAGGTGCATCAGGTGCATCAGTCTCATATGTCACAAAGTACCTTTGAGTTCGTCAGGCTTGCAGAGGGCTACTCTGGCAGAGCAGCCAAGGCCGAGCTCTGGAGGGGAGATGGAGTTCACGAAAGGTACAGTAAACACTTTAATAAAACCCACAAGAAGATGGTCCATGCAACATATTTTTTAAATAATATGATCGTTTTGCACAGAGGAAGCCATGGAGAGTGGAGGGGGGGGGGGGAGAAACGCTACAGTTATAGGTACAAGCTTTGTAAAAATGGAGTGAGATATGAAACAGTAGATGCAAAGTCTAAAAGGTTCTTCAAAGTCCTGTAAAGTGTTTTCAGCAAATGGAAGAAACCTTTAAGAGGCAAGTGATATTTTCCCAACTTCAAGGGAGACATGCAGCAAGGTCTTTTAACGGGAAAGTCCTACCGGTTGCAGGCCAAATGTTCTGATCCGGTCATTGACCCAAAGAGAAGGGACCCGGAAGGGACCCCGCAGATGAGGATCCAGTGGAAGCGGAAGCCAGCAGCAGTGCCAGACTGTCATAAAATGGACCCCATGTTTCAGGTGCCAGACCTAGTAAAAACTGGATGAGCAGTAACAGGGGTCCAGAGTGAAGCTCTGCAGAGAGGATTAGCTGCTGCTTTCCACCCATAGACTTGTATGAGACCCCCTTTGCTTTTGCCATGTTCTGAATCTTGTCCTGACTTTCTTACACTTTACTTCCCTTGTCTTTTTGCTCAGTCTTATGGGTAAACTGATGAGTCCATAAACCTATCAGTCCTGAGAGACTAGCTCCCAGTGAATGTCTATGGTTACAATTGCACACATCACTGAAGTGTGGTTAAAATGCATTATAACGTTTTCAGTAATGGCTTTTTGGTTACTGTTACAATATGGCTAGAATGAGCTGGTGGAAGCGGATATTCCTCTACTGTTTTTGTAATTTTGCTCATTCCCTTTTGCGTTTACCGCAAATGGCCAATAAGGGTGGCTTAGCAGCCCAAGATGGCAGTGCCACGAAGTTTGCTTGTCCTTTGGCCTTCTTCCTGCCTGCTCAGATTAGTCAATCTCTTTCCCGGGAAAGCTGCTGCTTACGCAGCAAAGGGGAGGTTTGTGTGAGCACCTGGATGTGGGGGCTGGAACTGTCTGGACCCAGTACAAATTCGGGTGCCTGAATGCCTGTTGCTGGCCAGTGGCGATCCATGATTTGGTAGCCACTGCCTGTTTGAATGGTGTAAATCCTTACCATGGGTGGGCTTGGGTGTGCCCAGTCCCCAAATGTTGGATAAAAAGCAGGCTGCTGCCAAATCCTCTATGAAGAGCAGCCAGTTAGTGGCTCGAGGACAACCCCAGCAGCTGACCAGCATAAACTTCAATGCCGTCTCAGTGAAGCCCTGCTCCTCTGCCCGATCTAAAGAACCCCCTCCGACCCACTCCCCTTGTCGGTGCTTCTACCCCTGGACCAATGGGAACAACCTGCTCTAAGATCCGGGCCTTCGAAAGTGTCCCCAGAGTCAACTGGTGGACTGACCAGCTCTCTCCTGGGATATCTCGCTGCAGGCATCGCCATTACGAGTTCAACCTTGAAACATGGAGGATGGTCAACTTGTATAACAAGACACCTGCATTTTCAGCCTTTTTGCATGAATAGAAGCTCTGCTGGGCCCGCTCTTTGGTCGTCCATTCAAGAACACTTGATCTCGCCCGAACAGACAGCTAATGGAAAGCCCAATTGTAGAAAAAAAAAAAACTCCATCGTACCTACAGCACCAGAAACACCGGGTCCTAGTGGACAGGGACCCAGTGAAGTGCCACGGCTCAAGAGACCACCAGCGTATGATCCCACAGTAATAAGGAGAGGGACGAGATATGGCAGACATGTACATACAACTGAAGGAGGTCAGATGGGTCAACATGTTTATCAGAATCAGCAGAGGGGGGGAATAGGGGAAGGGGGGCGGCGGCAGCAGCAGCAGCAACAACTGGGAGAGGGGGAGGTCAGGGTCAGCAGGTACAGGGGCAATCGGAATAATCATCAGGCTCTGTGACAAATTAAGGGTATTCACCCTTTTTCCCAAGGGGGGAGCCTCCCCCTTCGAGGCGAGTCCTCCCACAATACCCCTTCTCTGGGGGTCTAGAACTGGGAGAGATTCCCTCTTGGGGGGACAAGGACTCCATTCCTGTGAGGAACTCCCTAGACCATCCAACATCGTAGCATATATGGGACTTTCAAATGTGAAGACATTATGCGATCCAGCGATGGGGCTGAAGACAAAAGTAAAATACCTTATTGTGCGATCTGTCTCTTTGAGGAAACGTACATATAACAGACAAGTAGACTGAAGATGAGAGCACACTGAGAGGCAAAGCACAGAGGAGCGTAAGCAGGGGAAGCCCCCCCCCCACTCCCCTGACAACGTGATGCCTGGAGGAGGTGGAGCCACGGCAAGCCTGCGACTGATGGAAGTCCTGAACACCAGAGGGAAACGCTGGAGGCCTGGCATTTCCGAGCAGAGTAGCAGAGAATGGAATCCTAATCCCAGTGGCAACTTGACTACGACAACTTTGTGGTGCACGGTGGGCCCGTCAAACAGCACCAAAACCACCCAGCAGAGGTGTCAATGAGACGCCTGGTTACCCTCACTGATAGAACAACGAGAGAGGACAGAGTGGAGGGGTTACCAACAATATTGAAAAGCACGAAATACAGAGTGGAGGTGAACCCAAGCAAGCGCTGAGCCGGATGACGCACGCCTGCAAATACAGGAGGTAACAGGGATAACCGAGAGGCCGCTGGGGCATGGTTATGGAGCGGGAGAAACTTGTCCTAGGGTAACTGACGAGATACTGAAAATAATGCCATTTAAGCGGAACAGTGTCAATGCGATAGAGAACAACAAGTAAACCTGAATGAGAAGTCATTTTGAACTAGGCACAAATAACCTGGGAAGAGGGGAAAGTACCCCAAGGTTTAGGAAGGAAAGAGTGGAGCAAATCAGAAAGGATTCTATAAATATGAACTGAAATCAAGTGAACTAAATAGGAGATCATCCAACGGAGCAACCCCAGGAGAGGGAGGGGCGGAGGAAAGGGGAGGGGGGTGGATGGGAGATGTCATGTCACAAGAAAGTATACCCAACTCAGGGCCTGGGTTACACGAGTCAGAAAGGCATACACGCCTAGATCAAAATATAAGAAAGAGTGCTAAAAAGGAGTGTTGCGAGAAAGCCCCTGAAGTGGGGGATAAAACCCATCGTGAAAGAGTTACATGAACTTATCGAGAAGGTGGCAGGAAACTAAAGATATACTAAAGAGAACTTTAAAGTAAAGGAGACATTGCCATAAGGGAGAACCAGGCGAGGGGAGATATTCTCTTGATCTAATTCAAGTTAAAGATAGTGACGCTGCAGGTTAAAAATAGTTTTGAACCTTGGACATATTCCTTTGAGACTTCGTGACCACAGACTAGCACCTTCAAATGTTTACATAGGCAAGGATAACCCCCCTAGCAATAGGGAAAGATAAGCCTTGGTTATTTTAATATACACTAGCAAAGATGTCCCTCAAGTCTCCGGCTCTTTTTTCCAACCCACCACAGGTCCTAGAGCTATTGCATCGAATCCATTGATTTTGAACTAGTGCTAACAGG
The DNA here is from genome assembly GCF_040938575.1 of Ambystoma mexicanum. Lineage (NCBI taxonomy): Eukaryota > Metazoa > Chordata > Amphibia > Caudata > Ambystomatidae > Ambystoma > Ambystoma mexicanum. Next base: position 1,339,432,698 of record NC_090923.1, on the reverse strand, counting down.
AGAGCCATTGGAAAAATTAGTGCCCATTCAGGGGGCAGAGCAGGGCACACGTCCAAACAATGCACAAATGCCACCACATGGAGGGCAGGTCCAAAAACACGCTGCCTGTGGTGCAGATTAAACAAGTCATTTACCTGTAACTATTGTTCTCCAGCATGGGTCTGGCATGGTTCCACATGCTCATGAATATTCCGTGGTCAGGCTGGGAATCCTTGGTAAAAGAGAAAAAACTGTTTAACCTTCAAGCTGTCCATCTCCTCTAAACCAGTCACTGAACTCTGGGTCAAGTACAGTGGCAGTATGACCAAGAAGAGCCGCAGAGGGGTAGGAGGTAGGGCTTGCATGTGAATCCATGCCAGACCCATGCTGGAGAATAGTTACAGGTAAAGAACTTGCTCCTTCTCCAGCATGGGGTCTGGCATGGATTCACATGATCTTGTATAAATACATAGCAGTACCATATTACACAACCACGGGAGGTGGCAAGGCTCAACAGAAGCAAATACTCTTACCTAAAGCGAACAGGTTGTGTAGCACTGCTTGGCCGACCCAGGATTCCTCTCTGGAATCCCCGTCGGCGAAGGAGTGCGTGGACCTCGACGTAGCAGCACTGCAGAAGTCCAGCATGCCCCCCCCCCGTCAGGAACGCTGTCATCGCAGCAATCGCTCTTGAGGAATGGGCGCTCGGACGAATCTAAGTGATTTGCCCGTGGCTGAAAGTACCGCGGGCAAATCGTTCGCATGAGAAAGGTGCAAACTACCAAAAGTTGGCACCTTTCTCATGCGAACACACATACACAACACACCCATAACAGCCCCCCCCACCCACACCCTCAGCACACCCACACCCTCAACATAAACAAACCTCCCTTACCTTCATCTTCACGCTGGTTCCTGCAGCGCAAGTGCCCTTTCACTTCCGTGATCGGGAACTGGCGCTGCAAGGTCCTTCTCTTTTTTTGTTTTTGTAACGGAAGGCTGTGGGGGTGTCCCCCGCAGCCCCCGCTCACTATACCATAAAGACCATAGACCATAATGTGGGGACCACCTTTGGTGTGCGAACCTTTGGTGGAAGCATTTTTAGAACTTTTGGTCAATGCAACCATTTTTTTTTTTTCTCTGTAATTTCGACCTAAACCTCTCGGACGGCCGGGCAGTGGTTGGTTCGCAAACAGACGAGTGTGTGATACAGCCGGAGAGCCACCTGGAGATGAAGCCTTGGACAAGGCCTTCCCATGGTTCACAGGACAAATTTCACGAACAGTTGAGACGTCTTTCAAAAACTTAGTGTGAGCCACGTAGAACTTCAGAGCACAAGCAACATCCAGCAAGTGCAAGGTCCTTTCAGCCAGTGATGAAGGCTTCGGAAAAAACAGGTAACACCAAAGGCTTGTTGAGGTGGAATTCAGACAGTACCTTTGGCATGAAGGAGGGGTGCGTCTGTAGCACCACCATCGATTAGTGAAAAGTTAGAAATGGCTGTTTGCCGGATAGGGCCTGAATCTCACCCACCTCCCTGGCAGATGCGATGGCCACAAGGAAAGCCATTTTCCACAAGAGGAACTTGGGAGGGGCCTGATGCATAGGCTCGAAGGGGCTTTGCATGAGCCTAGTCAGCACCACGTCGAGTTCCCACGCCAGGGAAGGAGCCTTCACAGACGGGAAAGATCAAAACAGTCATTTGAGGAACTCCTTAAAGAGACGATGGGACCAAAGAGAATATCTTCCTGGAGACCTGGTGTAGCGGGAGATAGCCACCAGATGCACCTTGATAGGTGTGCGCCAGCCCCGCCTTGGCCAAGGACAACAAGAACGGAAGAATCCGCGGGGCCGTGTCCCTTAGAGGGGTAATCTTCTGTGACCGGCACCACGTAGCAAAACGCTTCCACTTGTGACCGTAGCACTTGACGCTCTGGCCTTGGGAAGGACCTCCCTGAAGTCTGCCAGCAACTCATACCATCCAAACTCTAGGGCTGCAGGAGCCAAGCCCTCGGGTTCAGCGATCCCGGGTCGTGATGCAAGATTGCGCCGCCACCTCTGGTGAACAGATCCGTGACCACCAGAAGCTTGACCGCAGGAGACATTGACAGGCTGAGAAGGTCCGGGTACCAAATCTGCCTCGGCGACGAGCATCATCCTGCATTGACACTGTAAGTTGATTGATAACTTGCAGCAGGAGAGGCAATGGGGGGGGGGGGCGCATACAGGAACAGGCCTTCCCACAGAAAGAGAATGCCCCACTTGACGAAGATGCGGTCCACCTGGTCCTGCTGAAGTTATCACTCATGGCAGGAGCGCAACTCTCTGCTGAGGTAGTCGGCGATGGTGCTCTTGATTCCCACAAGGTAAAAGGGGATGAAGAACTTTCCTGTTCCGAAAGCCCAGTGCCACAAGCTCTGCGCCTCTTTGGAGAGTGCTGGGGATCGGGTGCCCCCCCGATTGCAGATTTCGAACATTGTGACTGTTGTCCGTGAAGATCCTCACCACCTTGCCCTTCAGCGACAGAAGGAAAGACTTGAGGGCCCAAAACACTGCCTGCAGCGCTAGGACACTGATGTGGAGATCCTTCTCCTCCGGCAGCCGCAGGTCTCTGGCATGCAGACATGCAGACATTCAGTGTGGGCTCCCCAGCCCTCCAGGGAAGCGACATTGGTGACCGTCTCCTGGTATGGGGGGGGTTCAAACCCTGTTCCCCTGGCAATGTTGGAGTGTACACCGCACCATCTCGCCGCCCGACAGAACGACAAGGAGTTGTCGAGAGGGATCTTGTCTGCAATGCTTTCGGCCACTTGTATTCAGCGGGCGTCCAAGAGCTCCTGAAGAGGTCGCATCCGCAGCCTGCATAGTCTGATAAGGTAGATGAACGATGACATCATGCCGAGCAGTGACTTGATAGTCTGCACCGTGGCGGCCTTCAGTGCCAACATCTGTTGCACCTTGCCTAGCAGGGCAGATATCCTCCCCTACGAGGGTAGCCACAAGGCTGGAGACAGTGTTGAGCCTGGCTCCCACGAACAGTGCGTTCTGAGATGGCATCAAGCAGGACTTTGGATAATTGACGTAGAATCCCAGATCCGTTAGCAGCTGGGCAGTCAGTTCTGTGTATTCAATGGCTACCTCAAGTTCGCCCGGATGAGCCAGTCGTCGAGCTACGGGCATACGTGTATCCCTCGTAGAAGTAGATAGGCAGCCACTGGTGCCAAGCACTTCGTGAATACCCTGGGAGCAGACTTAAGGCAGAAAGGGAGGGCCTTGAATTGATCGTGCCTTCCCTGCACCACGAAACGTAGGAACTTTCGATGCTTCCTGTGAATGGGGACGTGGAAGTAGGCATCCTACAGATCCAGCGACTTCAAGAAGTCTTCTTCCTCCAGTTGGCCGATCAAGTGCCGTGACCATCCTGAATTTCTGGGACTTGAGGTACTGGTCGAGATGTCGCAGGTCTAGAATGGGCCTCCAGCCCCCGGTCTTCTTTTTGACTAAGAGTAGACTCAGGAGCTCCAGAATCGTCTTGGGACTAGCTCCATCGCCCCCCCTTTCTTATCATGGCCCGTACCACCGGCAGAGGGATGTGCTGCTCCTAGCGGTACACCAGAGGGATTCGTGGACACTTTTGCTGAAACTCCAGGGTATGTTGTGGGCAAGAGCGTCCAGCACCCATCTGTTGGTGGAGATCTTTCTCTACTCGCGGACGAACACCATCAGCCAGCATCCCACCGGGGTGCATGGGTGGGGGCCGGACGTCCTGGCCGGTTCAGTCCTGCTTCGCACTTACCACCTCCATTGAAAGCCTTGGAACGGCATCTGTAGGCCTCCTGGGTCGTGGACCGGGAGGGCTGACGGTATTACGAAGCGCCTCCCTAAAACCTTACGTCAATCAGCCAGACTTTACTCCGGAGGTGCAAAAGGAAGAGAGGTGATGTTGGAGAGTACCCAGGGCACGAGCCATCTCTGTATCCGTCTTGATGCAAGGACTCGTCGACACCCTTCCCAAAAAGCTTATCCCTGAAGGGCACGTCCAGTACCATCGTCTAGACCTCCTGATGGAAATTGGTGGCCTTCAGCCAGCCCGATGACTAAGGCAGACACCGTGCCCCCATCTGCCAGAGACCTGTGTCTGCGATGTCCAGGGCCACTGTGATGGGATGAGCCAAAGCCACTTCCTACTCATGGAGTAGTGTGGCCACCTCCACCCGCCTTGACGTCGGGTAGGAAAGCCAGAATCGGGGCCAGTTTGAACCACAATTCCCCATTGTACCTGGCCAGGATCACCAGCGCGTTGGCCGCCTTGACGGTCAACGCAGAGTAGATGACCCTTTTCCCATGGCGTTCAACTTCCCCTCGCTGAACTAAGGTACCGAGGACGATGACGAGGGGTTAGACAATCTCTTCCTCACAGCCGCTGACACCACCGAGTCAGTCGATGGTAGGCACCTGGGAACGGACTCTGGTCCCTGGTACTTTTTCCTCTAGCCCATCCCGCTTGGCCGGGCCGTATTCTTCAAGAGGGCCAGGACTTCCTCCCACACGTCGTCTAGTAGGGGCACCACCATTATGGTCTTCCTCTTGGCTTCGTGCCTCTGGTAGAGAAAGCCTCGCTTGGCCTCCTCGGGGGTCAACTGGAAGAGCTCAGAAGCTCTGGCGACCATGGCATGAAACAATCACATCAGTGGGAGGAACTGACGCAGCAGAGATAGTGGGGAGTCGGCGGTTGTTAGGGAGAATTCTCAGAAATGTGCCAATTCCCTCTAACTTAGAGATTCCCCAGCAACTGGATTTTGAGTACTTGATTCTTTCAATCTGGAGAGAGCGAGACCCTTTTTCCCCCACTCTCTCATGTTTTAATCCGATTTCTACACTGCGTTTCTTTTGGTTGTGGAGTCTGACAAACTCCATAGGCATCAACTTTTACATTGTGTCACATAGCACCTTCAGTGCTTTCCTTTGGGAAGTCTTTCAGATTTCCCAAAGGTTTACATACCTTCTCTGGGATAAACTACTGTTTCCCAGAGCAGTAAAGTGAAATTGACCCTACTTACATTTGTAACTTTCTAGACCCAGCTAACACTATCTTACGGGGGTACTTAGTATCCCCTTTGTCTAGTTTCTGATGTAACATTTTTATGTCACCCTTTCCTCACATAATGGCTGGTGGAAGTGGTTTACTTTTTACTACCATTATGGGATTTTACCGCGGGCTGCGTTCGCAGCCACGATAAAGCACCCATGGGTGCCATTTTTTGTCAAAATGGCCCTCGTCTTTTTTCGCCATTTCTTTGTGGAAAGATCCTTCTTGAGATTTACTCTGTGCCAAACCCGGTTTGGTCCTTTTGTTCATTTTGCCCTTGAAGGGATTCACGAGTGAAGCCCACCTCTGGCTCCAAGGTGTCTGGCGGGGGCAGGATGCAAGGGAGGTGCCCAAAACTCCCTGTGCTTAGTCTCCTAGGAGACAAGAATGCACTCTTAGGTGACTGGCCAGCTGGCTGTCCGGCAAGGACAGCCACCCTGCTGGGTGACCGACAGCTAGGCTGGAATGAATGGGAGAGAACTGATTAAAAGGCAAGGCTATTTGGCTTGGAAGACCGAGTCGGCCACTGGACGAAGGAATCCAAAGAAGAACTTGAAGAGGACACCTGCTGCAACTCCTGGACCGTTGGTTTGCCCGATGAAGCCCTGCTGCTGTGCTGAAACTCCAAATTTGTATCGACAGAGAAGCCCCTACAAGGACGACTTCTCCGTTTGAGTTGGTGGGACCAATCAACTCCAAAATAAGCCACCTGGACATCCTCTCAAAGCTGGTCGAGTATCCACTGCAGTCGCTGCTGGAACCGGATAGGCAGGGAGAAGAACACCAGTTTTGTGTGTGTTGCTTTTAAGCTGACCAAGAGCTCCAGGAAGATCCTCTGGACTCCCAGGAAGCAGGACTGACCGAGCCCGAGCACCCTGAGAGCGCGGAACCCCATATGCAAGGAAAGCCCATCTCGACAGCCAGGAACCGCAGTGTTGCCATTTGCAGTCAATGCGACGAGCTGAAACACTGAATAGCCACTTGTTTGAAGTTTGCCGGTTGCGAGCGGTGACCGTCCCATTGCAGTGCAGGAGTCCCCATAAGTCCTCCCTCTTGTCCCCACGACTGAAGCCCAGGAACAGCGAAATCTGCAGAGCTGCACAGGAACAAAAGTCATCTGCTGCACCTTTTCTTCAAGCTAAAAAGGTACTGGAAAGTCTAAGAGAACTTACCTCTTGTTGTATAGCCACTTGTCCTCATTGGAGACTTGCTTGGCTGCGCGTGTAGAGTTGCTTCAAGCTTCTTTACTTAACAAGCCTAATCAGCTTGTGGCCCTACTTTGATTTCTTCTTCTACCAAGACTTTTTTGACATTGGAAAATACTTTCTACTTACCTGCAAGAAGTGCTTCAGTTCCCCTTGACTTTTGCCAACTAAACATTGGCTGGTCTAGGTTCCCTGAATGACTTCTGCTTATGAGTTTTGCCTTCCTTCCAGCAAAGGGTTAACTGACTTTGCATTGGGGGCGGGGGGGGGGGGAGGGGGGGAATTGTTTTGAAAGTACTGACCTACTTAAGAAGAACTGTGTGAATACTTGTTTTATTCTGAACTCTCTTCTCTTTAACACTACTCCCAAGAATATTCTAAATGCAACAGTGATATATTAATCACAACAGCACCCTAGCTATTGAAGTCACCCGAGGGTGTAGGTAGTGCCTGTGCGACATCCCAAATGGGTATTTGCAGATTTAGATAACCAAGATTGTGCTTTTGCAGTGCATGGTTTTATATTGCTCCCTTCTGAAGAAGGCTTACTATAACTGACTGGTAAATAAATTGTTTACTCAAGAAACCTTGTGTGTAAGAGTTTGACTACTTGTCACTGTGCATCTCTGTGCAACTCCCCTACAGCTCACATTGACCCCTCTTGAGATAAGCCTGGCTGCATGACACGCTACCAACCTGTGTAGTGCAGACTTACAAAGGCTGGGTTTTTATTGCCAGGTGGTCAGGGTTGTTGTAGTGCACCCAAGGGTACTGCATACAATCTTGCCTAACAGTGCACACAGAAGCGTGCGGTCGTAAAGTGGGAGCGGGTAGGGCAATGGGGCCATGGGATGCAGGCAAAGTGATCTAGTTGATCACTGCCCTGCATCGTAACAGGGGTCAACATTTTTGTCATCGGCATTACGGGCGGCGCAGTGATCACATAGATCCGTATGTATGTGTGAACATCAGGGGAGGGGGGGGGGTGGGAGTATCAGGAAGGGAATGACAATAGCCCTTAAAGGCTTGGGGGATTGAAGGGACATGGAAAGGAAAGGGGGGATACCATGCCTTATCCTTGGGTACCTCACTTCTCTCCCCAGCTAGTCCTCCCTCAAACAGCCAACCCCAGGGTCAGGATCCGGTAATTTCTGCCTTTTCCTGGGCACCTGGGAGAAGCTAATCCAGGGAAAGGAGCGAGGCTACCCTTTGATTCTTCACACTCTTTCCATCTGAGGAGCAGGTGAGTGCGCCCCCCTCCGCGACCCTTGCCGCGTGTATTTTGTATTCCCCCCCCCCCCCCGGCCCTGCGTTTCCCCGTGTTTCCCTGCCTCTTCCTTCCGCAATCGTTCACCCGCCCGCCTCCCAGCCCGCCCCCCACCCCTGATTGGTCACCAAGTCGGCCTTGCTGGGTCTAGCGACCCGAGCCACTGCACCTACTCCTCTTTCCATCTGAGGAGCAGGTGAGTGCGCCCCCCTCCGCGACCCTTGCCGCGTGTATTTTGTATTCCCCCCCCCCCCGGCCCTGCGTTTCCCCGTGTTTCCCTGCCTCTTCCTTCCGCAATCGTTCACCCGCCCGCCTCCCAGCCCGCCCCCCACCCCTGATTGGTCACCAAGTCGGCCTTGCTGGGTCTAGCGACCGAAGCCACTGCACCTACTCCTCTTTCCATCTGAGGAGCAGGTGAGTGCGCCCCCCTCCGCGACCCTTGCCGCGTGTATTTTGTATTTCCCCCCCCCCCCCCCCGGCCCTGCGTTTCCCCGTGTTTCCCTGCCTCTTCCTTCCGCAATCGTTCACCCGCCCGCCTCCCAGCCCGCCCCCCACCCCCTCCCTAACCCAGCCCCCGCCCCCGACCCGCCCATCCCTCCCTTCATCACTGCTCCGTCCAGGGCAGCCCTCTGCCCGGCAGCCCCATCGGCTAAGGACCTGAGGCAAAGGACGGCTCCTACAGAGACGGCTCCAGGTTGTATCTGCAGGTATCAGCAGGAGAAGCAAGAAGAAAACATCAAGTAAGTGTGGGAAGGGCGGGACCAGAAGCAATTATTTCACACCATACTACCCTACCACTCAACTAAAAAAGCATCACCACTGTAAATCCAGTATATTTGTATTCAGAAACTCTGCCCCCTGCATGTAAAAATTGCAGTTTAGAAGCGTACCCTTTTGCCTAAGTGTGTATTTAGAAGCTGTGCCCATTAGCCTCTCTGAGGAAAATTGCATTCAGAAGTGTTCCCAAGTACTATTAAGTGTTGCGCCCAATAGCCTCTCTGAAGAAAGTTGCATCTAGAAGTGTTCCCAACTGCATTTGATATTGTGCCCAATAGCCTCTCTAAGGAAATTGGATTAGAAATGTTCCCAATTGCATTCAGGAATTGCGCCCAATAGCCTCTCTGAGGAAAATTGCATTCAGAAGTGTTCCCAATTGCATTTGATATTGTGCCCAATAGCCTCTAAGGAAAATTGGATTAGAAGTGTTCCCAATTGCATTCAGGAGCTGCACCCAACAGCCTCTCTGAGGAAAATTCACATTTAGAAGTGTTCCCAAGTACATTCAGTAGTGTGCCCAACTGTATTTAATAGTGTTCCCAATTGCATTTAGGTATTGTGCCCATTAGCCTCTCTGAGGAAAGCTGCATTTAGAAGTATTCACAAATGCATCTAGCTATGTTCCAAATTGCATCCTGAAGCTGCGCCCAATAGCCTCCCGCAGGAGAGTTGCATTTATAAGTGTTCCCAATTGCTCTTAGAATAGCCGCTCACCTAATCCCAATTGCATTTAGTAAGTAATCCCAACTGCATTCTGAAGTTACGCCCATTAGCCTCTCTAATAAAAAAATTGCATCCAGAAGTGTCCTCAATTACATTTAATGATGTTCCCAATTGCATCTAGGTGTTGCGCCCAATAGCCTCTCTGAGGAATGTTGCATCTTAGAAGCGTTCCCAACACCATTTAGTAGTGTCCACAACTGCATTTAATAATGCTCCCAAATTACATTTAGGTGTTGCGCCCAATAGCCTCTCTGTGGAAAGTAGCACTTTAGAAATATTCCTAATACCAGTTAATAGCATTCGCAACTGCATTTAAAAGTGCTCCCAATTGCATTTAGGTGTTGCACCCAATAGCCTCCCTGAAGAAAACTGCATTTAGGAGTGTCCCCAATTCCATTTAGAATCCTAAACCTAACTGCATTAGGTGCTGTGCCAATTAGCCTCTCTAAGAAAACTGCATTTAGAAATATTCCCAATTGTATTCTGAAGCTGCCCCAATAGCCTCTCTAAGAAACTAGGATTTAAAATTGTTCCCCAAAATTGCAATTAGAAGCTGCGCCCAATATCCTCTCTGAAAATCTCATGCTATAGGAAGGGTCTCCGGTCTGGAGTGGGAGGGAGTTGGATGTCACATCTCATGTTGTAGGAAGGATCTCAGGTTTGAACAGTTGAACCGTGACATCACCGACCTTAGAACTACAATCAGAAAACCCTCCTAAACCAATCATAAAACTCGCACCAATCATGAGTGCACCCACTCCACCAGAATCAGTCAGAAACACCATCTCCGATCTGTCTTCCGTCCCTGCCCACCTCTCCCAAACCCCCCCCTCCCTCTCTCGCACCCCCTGCTTTTCCCCTCTCCAAACACCAAGCAAGGGGGGCACGATGGCGAGCCACCCACCCCAAGACCACTCATCCCCAGAACCCCACCCCCGACCCACCTGCATTACCCATACCCGCTCCCCTCGCTATCATACCTGACACACCCCACCCTGCAATCACCCGACTCCCGCCCTCCCCTTATACCCCTGCCATCATCCCCTCTCGACCTCACCCCTTCCCCTCCCTAAAAACTGCACGACTAGCCCTAGCAAGAACCGAAGCTGCCTCCCAATCACCCTCCGACCCCCCCACCCTCTCCCACACACCAGTCGCAGCAAGGAAACTAAAGAGGAAACGTTCTTGGTCCCCCTCAATCTCACAGCACTCCTCGCCCCCCCTATCTCGAACAATCACATCTATCCTGCAATCCCCCCTCTCCCCCGTGGCTTCCCCCCGCCTGAAACCCCTCTCCCTCGATTTCTCATCAGCTGCAACTGAAACTCCTAACCGGCAACATCCCTCCCTCAAATCCCCCTTCCAAAACCCGTCCATCCTATCACACGCAGCCTCCCAACCCCTCCCAAAGCCTGCCAATCTCTCTGCTCGCCCACTATTCCCATCTATCACCACCCAACCTACCCCCCCCAAACTCTCCACCACTGCACCCTCCCCCTCCACCACAAAGATCATCCCCAACTGCCGTTGTGAACTGCATCCTATTTAACGCCCGATCAATAGCAAAAAACAGACATGCCATCTTTGACCTCCTCACCTCTGACAAACCAGACCTAGTTTTCATCACCGAAACCTGGTTCTCTGACGACTTCGGCCCAATCGCCAATGAAGCCTTTCCCCCCCCCCAACTACTCCCTCATCCCAATGAACCGTCCGTCCAGGGGAGGAGGGGTAGCACTCGTCTACAAATCTCTCTTCCGCGCCTCAATCATCGATAACCAACCCTCCATTCCATCCTGCGAATCTCTCCTTGTTAAACTATCCCTCTCCCCATCGCTCACACATAGCTTCCTAATAATCTACAGGCCCCCAGGCTATGATAGACACTTCGCAAATAACCTTTGCGACTCTATTGCCACCCTCCAACTAAACCATCCCAACCTCACCCTTCTTGGAGACTTCAACATATGGCTCGACATCCCCACCAACCCTATGACATACTCCCTGGCTGACGGATTAGATGCAATTAACCTCCAACCCCACATAAACGGACCAACCCACTATAAAGGACACACTCTCGATGCCATCTTTAGCTCCAACAACCTGATTCAGCTAATGCCGCCCCCCCCTATCATCTGGTCTGATCACTTCATTCTCTCCTTCACCATCCACTCACCCGAACCCCTCCCCCTACTCATATCCGAACCTCCGAATATAGGCAAATGCTGGAAGAAACTAATAATCACCCCAGACTTAGCCGAGGCTCTCCTCCAGTCTCCACCACCATCCTGCCCTCTCAACAACCATCTCACCCCTGAGGCCCTTGATTCTTGGCTTAGCGCATCTCTGATGCGCCTCACCCCCTCCTGCAAACCATCAACCCGCCGTGGCCCTTTCCCCAGATGGTTCACTCCTGAGCTGAAGACCACTAAACGACTATACAAACACCTAGAACGCAAATGGCATAAAGAGAAAACCCATGAGAGCAGGACCACCTTGGCCCGACACCTGTATCGGTACAAAGCCGAAATCCGGAAAACAAAAAAGGCCCACTACAACTCACGAATCCTAAACTGCAAAAACCCAAGTAAAGAACTCCACAAAATTATCTCCGAATTCACCAATCCAGCTTGTAACACAACCATCCCGACTGCATCACAATCACTCTGCGACTCACTCTCCCTCCACTTCTACTCCACGGCTATAGAAAGGACAAATACTCTAACCTCCAAACTAGCACTCTTACAGCCACCAGACAATCCTCAGCCCGTACCACCCAACCCGTCAACTGCAACCCCCACGCAACCAACGTTCGATTCCTTCAGTCCATTAACAACAGAACAGTTTCTCAAACTCCTATCTGCCCGCAAAGCATCCGGATCACCACAGGATCCATGCCCAGCCACTACCCTTAAAGAAATCTTTGCCTCCACCTGCGCAGGAGAACACGCAAGATCTATCATAAATGCTTCCCTCACTTCCGGTACCTTTCCAGACGCATTCAAACTGGCGCACGTCAAACCCCTGATAAAAAAACCCTCGCTCGATCCGCTCGAGCCCAAAAACTACCGCCCCATATCAAACACCAGGTTCCTCGCCAAACTCATTGATCGAACCGCCCACTCTCAACTTAACGCCTTTGTTGAAGCCAACAAACTCCTAGACCCCGCCCAATCAGGCTTCAGAACTTGTCACGGAACTGAAACCACCCTAACCTCTATCTGTGACGACCTTAAAATGACTGCTGACGCCGCGGGATGCGCCGCTCTAATCCTCCTCGACCTATCAGCCGCCTTTGACACGATCAATCACTCAATACTCCTTGATCGCCTCCACTCCCTAGGAATACGTGGAACCGCCCTCAAATGGATAGCCTCATTCCTCAAGGACAGGCACCAAGTAACGACACTCTCCAACTATACCTCCCAAGCACGACCAGTCAACACAGGAGTCCCACAAGGAGCGTGTCTATCTGCCCTCCTCTTCAATCTCTACCTGACCACCCTCCCACCGATAATTCGTGCACACAACATCCTATGTTACAATTACGCCGATGACACACAACTAATTCTAAAACTCTTGAACACAAATCCTAACTCACGACCAGACCTGGCAACCTGCCTCCTTAACATTGAACGATGGATGACCCAAAACCACCTCCTGTTAAACCCCTCCAAAACAGAAATCATGATATGCGGCAACCCAGATCTTCTCCCTTACCCCCTACCCTGGCCAACCGCCATGGGCAACTCACCGATACCCTCCAACACAGTGAAAAATCTTGGATGCACCCTAGACTCTGACCTAACACTCTCGCGCCAAGTCAACAATGTCTCAAAGTCCTGCCACTACCACCTCAAAAACCTTAGGCGCATCTTTCCATATCTATCATTTCCTAACAGAGTCTCTGCGGTACAATCAATCGTCATCTCACGGCTGGATTACGGCAACCCCCTATACCTCGGAATCCATGCCTACCAAATGAACAAACTTCAAAGAACACAAAACGCGGCGGCCAAGGTGTTACTTTCGCTTGGTCCAAGAGACCACGTATCCCCAGCCCTCAAGACACTGCACTGGCTTCCAGTAGCCCGTAGGGTAGCTTTCAAAACCTTATGCCTCACCCATCGAGCAGTACATAAAACTGGACCACAATACCTTCAAGAAAAACTAATAGCTTATCACCCCACTCGCACCCTCAGATCAAGCACAGCCGGCCTCCTAGTAATTCCTAAGACTAACTCAGTCAGGCTAGGCGGAGCATCATTCTCAGCCCTAGCCCCAACCCTGTGGAACTCTCTCCCACCCCACATCAGGCTAACCGAGGAGCTAACAGCTTTCCGCAAGCTACTGAAAACCTGGCTCTTTCCCTAAACCCAACCGGCTCCGTTCTAGCATCATCAAAATAACACCGACCCAGCGAAGCACCTAAAGCAATAACAAAAACCGATTGTATCAAATATTCACAAAATGAAATTAAAACGAGTAAGGTAGATCTAAACAGTGAAGTCAATAACACGAATTGATCACTGGAAAAAAATAAATAAATAAATAAATAAAATATAGAGCGTGGACGAGCTTGGAAAGCCGATGAGTGTGTTGAACGGATGAGTGAGAAGGGCGAATGAATAAAGATGAGACTAGACAAGTATAAATGAATGGGGAGGATGGAAGCGGTTGACAAGTGCGTCTAGAAGACGTTTGGGTCTGGAGACCCGATGAATAATACGAGCAAAATCAATAGAGGTGACGGATGAGTGTGTAAACCAATTGACTGTAGAAAGCGGTCCGAGTATGGAGAGCGGCCATGTGTAAAAAGTGGAGGAAGGTGGAGAATGGAAGAGCATGCAGAGCGAAGGAGCTTGTTGAGCGAAGAGAGAACAAAGAGCAGAAGAACGTGGAAAGCAGATGCGCGTAATGAGTAAAGAAAAGTAGCAGCGACTGATTGGGGGAGCGACAGGGTATGGAGAACGGAAGAATGTGGAAAGCCGAGGAATGTGGAGGGTGAGAGGCCTGAAGTGGGAGACCGACTGAGTACCAACGAATGGAATGCGAGTGGAAGATGAACGCTGCTGACAGTTGATTATGGAGGGCGGATGACTGTGGAGGGCGAATGACTGTGGAGGGCGGATGACTGTGCAGGGCGGATGACTGTGCAGGGCGGATGACTGTGGAGGGCGGATGACTGTGGAGGGCGGATGACTGTGGAGGGCGGATGACTGTGGAGGGCGGATGACTGGGCAGGGCGGAAGAGTGGGCAGGACGGATAACTGAGCAGGGCGGTCAACTGTAGAGGGTGTATACCTGTGGAGGTTGTATGCCTGTGGAAGAGGACTGTGGAGGGCGGATGACTGTGGAGGGCGGACGACTGGGCAGGGCGGATGATTGTTGGAAGGTGGATGCCTGTGGAAGATGACTGTGGAGGTGCAGAGCGGATGACGGCGGAGGGCGGATGACGGCGGAGGGCGGATGACGGCGGAGGGCGGATGACGGCGGAGGGCGGATAACTGTGGAGGGCGAATGCCCTTGGAAGATGGGTGTGGATGGCGGAAGACTGTGCAGTGCGGATGCCTGTGGAATATGACTGCGGAGGGCGGATGACTGCGGAGGGCGGATGACTGCGGGAGGTTGGATGACTGCGGGAGGTTGGATGACTGCGGGAGGTTGGATGACTGCGGGAGGTTGGATGACTGCGGGAGGTTGGATGACTGCGGGAGGTTGGATGACTGCGGGAGGTTGGATGACTGCGGGAGGTTGGATGACTGCGGGAGGTTGGATGACTGCGGGAGGTTGGATGACTGCGGAGGGCGGATGACTGCGGAAGGACGGTGAGCGTACAGAACGAACGAATACGAAGAGCCAATTAATGTGCTGAACAGATGAATGTGGAGAACACATGAGTGTAGAATACGGCTGAGTGAATTTGGAGAGCACATGAATGTAGAAAACGGTTGAGTGTAATGTGGGGATGACCATGGACCGCGGAGGAGCTTAGGGGACGACTGAGTACAGCTATCGGCTGAATCTGGCGAACGACGGAATGTAGCGAGCGGCTGAGTATGGCAAGCAGCTGAGTATGCCGGGCGACCGAGTGTAGTAAGCGACTGAGTATGGCGAGAGAATGCGTATGCGTCAAACGAACGAGAAATAAGAGCGAGAAAACGAGTACACAAAACAGATGTACATTGTACGGAAGAGTGAACGGAGCTGACGAATGCAGAACTGACAAAGTGGCGGATGAGCATCTGATGCGAATGAGTGCATAACAGATGAGCCTGGGGAGCGGGTGAACGCACGAAACAAATGAATGAATGGACCAGAACGCATGATTATGCTAGATGGAGGAGTACGCTATACGGATGAACCCGCTGACCCGATGAATAGAGCACAAGAGCAGATGAGAAACAAAACACATCTCACGGACCGGACCTGACCCCTGTGGATTGCGTGATGTGCAGTCTTTGATGTGGAACGCAAGGAACCGTTGTAAGAGCATACTTCATTTCACACCCCACGCTTACTCTCTCCTTACACCACCACTCAAGTAGAACACAGAGATACTATGACACCATTCGGTATAACTGTTCTCATATCAACATCCACCACTCACTCCCCATCACTCTAAATAAACATTGCTGGTTTCCCACCCCCAGCCAAGCGTTCTCGTCAGGTCTAACGCTGCCTCAATCGGACTGGATAACTCCCGCCAGACCGAACACATACTCCTGATTCCTCAACCACCACACCTATCGCTAGGAAGCAGCTACCACAAAAATGCCGCACCAGCTGCACACATACCTGGTGCGCACACGCACCTTTGACCCTCTCTAATCTCTCCACTGACCAGAACCTCGGTTCCCAAGGGCGTTCAACCTACCAGCGCCTTCAGACCATACCAATGGTATATAAGGCGCTATATAAATGCAAAATAACAATAACAATAACAATAACACAGTTTACAACATACGAAAGTCGCAGAGCAGAACACAAATGCAAGTTTCCTCTGGGCCTTGGGTTACTACCGGCAATGGATCTCAGGATTCGCTGAGAGAGCCAAGCCACTACAAGATTACACTCAAATACTGTTGAACCATTGCAATGAACACAAGAGGCTTTCACAAGATTTAAAAAACTAATTAGCTGAAGCCCTCCCCACCCCCAGTTATGTTTACCGGATTACAAAAAAGGATTTACCTTATATTGCCATGAAAAAAAAAGATTTGCTTTAGCGTTTCTTAGCCAGAAACACTGGATTCATCACAGACACTTAGCATATTACAGTAAAGAAATGGATCCAGTTGCGGTAGGCATGCCGCCTTGTCTCAGAACATTAGCAGCTGTAGCCCTGGTGGTTGAACAAGGCGAAAATATTGTATTAGGTTTGCCATTAGAGGTGGCCGTCACACATGCAGTGGTATCAATAATTGAAAAACAAAATGCAGCACATTTCGAGGGCAAGCAAATATGAGCTGTTTTTATTACCTTCTTCCAATATCAAAGACTCGCTGTTCGGTCTTCAGCCCAGCATCATTGTAACCAACTCCATTAGAGGGAGAGCCACACTAATCCACCCCCACACAATTGCGTGTCAGTGACGGATTGTTTGGGAATGCCTTGTGCAGACCTCTTCGATGTACCACTGCCAGACCCAGAGCTCGGGTACTTTGTGGACGAATCTCATTTCAGAAAGGAGAATGGCCAAGCCGTCTCAGGTTACCCAATATGTCTGCCTCGAGAAGTAGTGGAATGTGGGAAATTGATGCAAGTAAAATCAGCACAGGGCCGAATTAATGGCCCTTATGAGAGTGTGTTACCAATCTTAATATTTATACTGATTCGAGTTACGCCTTTGGCTTAGCCCACGACTTTGGTCAACTCTGGAAGCAGAGAGGCTTCATGACTTCAACTGATACACCCATTGAAAACAGTCAGTTTGTGCTAGCAATTCGCTCGGGCAACACTGTGGCATCCAATAATGCTTGCATCCAATGTGCCGCACAACAGGCACTGAATGATCTATTAGTTGCAGAAAAGATTTTGCGGATCGAACGGTCAAAACTGGTTGCCATCTTAAAGGGCAACAATGTGTACATTTTGCTGGTGCAAGCCCTACAGGAGGGGGACACTGTATAAAACAGAGGATATTGCGCATATCCAAGAGAATGCGCCTGCAGATGAAAGACAAATGGATGAGAAAGGGGTGCCGGTTGCAGGAGGACTCCACTGTGGCGATATGAAAGGGTTGGTTAGTGGCTCCAAAAATAGTAGTGCCACACCTAATCAGGGTGCAACATGGGCAGGCACATGTGGGGAGAGATGGAATGACAATGCTAGTGGGACAATCCTGGTTTGCACTAGAGCTTACAACTAGGGCTGAAAAAGCCTGTCAAATATGTGCAATATATTTACAAAATAACCTGGGGAAAAGTGTGTCGATCAGACCAGGGGCCCACTCTCCACGATATGGCCAGTACGTAGGGCTACAAAGGTATTTTCTCCAAATGCCAAAATCAAATCAGTGGCAATACCAGCTATTAATAGTGGACATTTTGTAAGGATGGGTGGAGGCGCACCCTTGTAAAAAGGCAGCTGCAGTGAGCGTCGCAGAAAGTTTTTTCAGGAATTTGTGCCCGGATTTGTGAAAACTTATGTATTAACAGTGAACAGAGAACTCATTTTGATAATAACATTATCAAAACACTGTTGCCCACGTTGAAGGTCTAGCATAACTTGCATTGCCCTCACCACCCCCCAAAATCAGCGCAGGCAGTTGAGACGACATGGAGTATTGAAAAATAAATAGGCCAAACGTTGCCAAGGAACAGGGTTGAAGTGCCCAGAGGTGGTCCTGCTAGTTCTGTTCAGAACTGGGTTGAGTCTGTATGAAATCCTCTATGGAGGACCTATGAGATTACCTGCATCACCACCCGTGAAAAGTGTACCCGATAATTTGCAAATATCAAATGATCGATTGTTGGAAAATGTTAAGACACTAATGTCCTCGGTCAGTCTCATTCACAATCAGGCTCAAGCTGCTCTGCCAAGGTAACCAGGATCTCCAGGTCATTCCTTACAACCCAGCGACAGTGTCCAGCTAAAGGTCCACCAGAAAAAGACTTCCCTAGCCCCAAGGTTGAAGGAGCCCCTGCGCAATTCTACTGACTTCTAAATCAGCTAAGCCAGTGTAAACTGGTATTACCACCACCACCCCCCCCCCCACAGTTAGCTGCTATTGTCTGGCGAATTTGTATTTCTGTATTGGCTTATTTTAACAGTTTTAGGAGAACCGGACTCTATTGTGCAAAGCATATTAGCAATTAAGAACTTTACCAACGATGCAGCATCGGCTGGTGTCAAGGCTTGGCCGTGGTATAAGAAACATATGATAGTGCAACTTGCATCTCAATGGATCATGGGAAAGTGGTTGGGAGTGCCATCATGATCAGCCGAGTGTCCGGTGGGAGGGGGCTTGGGGTAGTAAAATCTCCCTGTGAGGTTATACCTTAATGAAGGAGTAATGAAGACTATTTAAAGGTTTTGAACTCACCAATGGAAGAACCCTGAAGGAAACCCGAACCTAACCCTGGCAATGGAGATACGAGTAGTAGTATTACTAATACATCTACTACGCTAACTGAAAAACTAAGGATATTGTACCCTGAACTGCCACATGTTCATGATTTGATGCATTATTGCCACTCTGTTCTATTTATTAGGAGAAGGAATAAAAAGGGATTTCTAAAAATCATACATTGGTATAAGCAGTGGATTGGAACCTGTGAGGACAAGAAATTGGTGGTAAACTTGCCCATGGCCATGCACTGGGGACGGGGATGCCAGGGTATTGCGAGATGGGCGATCTTAATGCTTTGTTGGGGAAAGAGAAGGGATGCCAATTTACAGCTGGAGTGTTATTTATTAACCATAGTGGATGGGTCTAACAGTACCAGGTCAGTGAAGGTGTGTTTGAATTCTACAGACTCAGTGTCATTTTTCAAACTGTTGAGAGAACCGTATGTGCACTATGTAAATGCTGAATCAATCACTGGAAGTAGAAAATTTAATAAAATACACCCCATTATATAATCAAAGGTTATGGTAATCTGGGTCAAACCCAGAAAGAAGGGGTTATAGACACATGGTGTTGATGCAGCTGCAATGGTTTTGTTTACTGTTCTTTTGCCTGCCTTTCAGGTGATGACCCATTATCAGATTTGTATTTGGCAGCAGGGTGGGGAGGCCATATCCGATTAGCGCAACAAGATGTTGTTGGAAGGACGGCAGAAAAGGGAAGGGCTAAAACGTGGTGCGAGGCCAATACTGCACTTGCAACATGGTGCATATACAAGGTTTCAAATTTAGAGGGTCAATTAGGATTCACTAGAGAAGGGCACTGGGCTCATAACTGGGGCAGAGCCTACAAGCAGCAAGGGACAAATCGCGAGCTCCATGTCATAAGGACCTTGAGTCCGCTTACTGAGGGGGCCCTCCGAAAACTAATGGATGACGTGATAGGAGCTGGAATTGGACATGGCGTGCGAAGGTGCAAGATTATCTGAACGCCTAGTTGATATCGATGTGTTAAGATGTGCAGCATAACAGTTGGCCAAGACTGTTGAAGGATTCCGGCATACCAGAGCGCTTGTGGCAGTGCAGAAACTTCTGGAAATACAGCAGCTGGTACTGCAAAGACAAAAAGCTTGTTTATTCACGGCACATGTGCCAATTCAGGGACAATGGGCACTGGCCAGCAGAGTAATGCCTAGACCATGGGCAGGGTGCACCGGGGAATGGATGACAACAGAAGTATGGGAAATAAAACTACCCGACAACACCTCTGGATGTCTTATCCCTGCCCCAGGACCGGCTCAATCTGTGGTTTAGCATTGGTTCAAATTGGGAGTTATGGCCTCTCCAACTCCCACCACTGCAATGCTTAAGTAAATTAAAAGGACAGTGTTGGTTGGTTGGGGACAGGATGTGTTGGGAAGGTGAAGGTGTTGGGTATAGTTTGGTAGGACGAAGGTTGTTTCAAGGAAAGGATCAATGTGTAGAGTTCGTAGCGCCACCAGTGTATGATTTGCATTTCACCATTCATACTAGTAACAAGCAATTTATTGTCTTTTGGCCAGCTACAGAAAGAAGGAAGATAAAAAGGTTTATGTTAAATTTTTGAAGGGGTGGCCAAAGTTAGTGCCATAAAGGTTTAAGGATCTGGAAGGAGTAGAAGAAGTACGAAATGTGACGGGTCTGACAAAGAGCTTGCAGGTGTAGGAGATAATGTACAGAAAAAAAAACACTGTTTGAAGTGGCTCATTGCAGAGCCAATTTGTATGGAGCGAGATCTTTCATGTGCTGTAAAGAAAGTATATGAGCACCCTTACCCTTACAACCAGCGTCTTATTCTTCTATTGGCAGGGGATATTTGGTTCTGCACACAGTGTCAACATTCAGGAGCAGTGGTAGTACAGAACCGACCCTGCAGCTCCCCTTCTCTTAAGTCTGTCTCAGATACCCAGCCCTCTATTGTTCCAATAGAAATGCACAAAGAAAGTATGATGCTGCAACTGGAGCTGGGGAAATTGTTACAAGCAGGATGACTATGTATTGTACAAATAGTGTGGTAAAAGTAGACGGTTCGCCTGCACAAACGAAAAGCAGGAATGGTCCATAGTAAGGTTAGGTTTAGCATAGAATTCCCTGTGCAAATGAAAATCAAATACATTGGGGGATTAGATAAGGTAGGTTAGTTGCGCATTAAGCGCAAAGGGGGGGGGGGGGGTCTGTTAACACAGAGGACCGCAGAGGGAGGGGGAATCTGGTTTGTAGTGTAAAAGGTTGCCATAAAGTCTATTGGATGACTACGATCATAATGGGTAAATAAACCATGATCTGGGAGAAATCCAGGAACAGTATTCTAGGCCTGCAGTATTATTTATTATCATTTGCTAGGAACATCCCTGCCTATTGGCAATATGTGCACAGAGAGCTTCTACAAAAAAAAACGGACATGCGCTAAAGGACTGCCAACGCTGCACTTTTGGGAGCCGTTGGGTGCAGCCCACCTGTACCTCCATCTTGAATTGTACTAGCCTACCTCTGTTATGACAATGGACCCTTGGCCAGATGTGCGCCAGCGGGCATCAGCCCACACGCCTCACCTGAAGACAACACCAGATATTGTCAGACCCGAGCAACTGCGTCAGAAGCAGAGAAGCATGCGGTAATGGGAGAACGAACAGGAACTGCAGAAGGACTACAACTGTATACAATGGGTCTCATTGGTCTTACCTATGGGGGGGGGGCTGGATGATCCAAATGAAAGATATGTTTAGTGTAAGGGGCCAAGACTATAAAGGAAGGCAAACTGGAGGCAGGTGGTGGGGGGGGGGGATGGGGATAATTAGTTTGGGCGGTGGGTTGATGGGATTCCATCTGTTGATGATGGTTGCAACCAGGCAAACCTAGTCTTGCCTTTTCTGTTTCCAGTACGACTCCAGAGTCCTTTTCTCCGATTATACGTACATAAGACTTACAAGCTTGAAAAAACATGAAGGAAAAAGATGAAAGTAAATAATCTTGATTCACTTTCAAAATGTAAAACCGTGGCCTGCTATGGCTTGGCTGCGGTTCCCAAGCTCCTTGGACAGTAGTGAACTGCAATAGTTGGACAGGAATTACCTGAATATGGCTGAACGTTCACTCCCCATTTTTGTGGGTCCAATCCATAGGCCTGCAAAGCTCTCTTCTGACATAGTCTCTCCAGCTCATCCACAAACTCTGTTCCCCCGTAGTACCTGCAGACAGAGGTATCGCTTGAATACAGAGAATATAAACCGAATACCTCAAGTATTGCACTGTGTAAAACAAGGTCAAGTTATATCGGTATGACAGTATTTATACTGTGAAGGTCTTTGTTATACTAACAAAGACCTTCATTTACTTTATACCGGTTTATCGAGGTTTATCTCCCTTTGCATTCAAAGGACAGCGATGTATTGTAAAGCAACAAAGCCAAGACAGCAGTGCTAATGCACTGTAGGAATGTTAGCAAAACGGGTTCACTAGAAAATAAAAATATTGCTGGGCCGTCTCAAAACGGCGAGCTGTAAATTAATCTGGCTTCATTTTCAGCTGGCAATTGTAACTTTTGAAAATGTAGAAGCAAGCACACAGTGGCATTTTATACTTTGTATTTAAAGCGTGCTTCCAAGATTACCCTATGTACAAATAACAATGGCAGTAATGTTATTTTTCAACAGAAAGCTTAAGAAACATTTGAAACAGAGATCCAAGTTCCACTAATTCAGTATTCCTCTCTGTACATGTATCGATTGTAAATAAAGTTTGCTAAATTATATTTTTTTAGCCACAATGTCTTAGTACTGCTGGGTAACATTGGTAACTAGACATCTATGTTTCATGATGCTTCATGCAGCAACAAATGCTGTTTGGGCACCTCCCAGTTCCGTTAGTATTGCTTCAAGATTGGTGCCAGTCAATTATTCTGAAGCAGGCCTCGAACTTGAGCAAAGTGGGGGTTCAAAATAAACTGGCTATTAGTTGTATTAAATTAACAATAATTAAACCTTTATAAAACCTTAAAATGTGTAATTTAGTAATTATGATATTGCTCGACAAGTTGTAAACATGCAAAGTGGAGCAATGAACCTTTCATTTAAGAAACCGCCAAAAATAGCTGATCTAGGCCTGAGTGCACTACCTTTTAAGCCTCAACTTGCAAAACTATGCCAATATGTGCTGCATTTTACATACAATTGATAAGATAGTGCTGTAGTTAAGAAAAATGCAACCGCCCATCCTGACACTAAGCACCTCTTGAACACAATATATTCTGAAGTTGTATGTACATGAGAAGGAAGGCAAGGCAATCGGCACTGGCAGGTTGAAGGAGTCTGAGGTACAGGCTTCTATCGCTTTCCTTTAGAAAGATGCCACCTGATGTTTCTAGTCTGAGATCCCATATTCCCTCCAGAGAGAATGCCAAAGAAAATACCCTTGTTTAAGGAAAGCCACTGGCTGTTCCCTAAACTTTCTATATGGCCTGTAAAACAAAGTCACTGTTGAGCTGGTTAATACGAACATAGTACATTTATAGCACTTAAAGCTGTAGCACAGGGCCAGGGAAAAGCTACTCCAATAATCTTTCGGGGGGGGGGACAGATCAGTCAGTGCTGTGGGGCGGGACAGATGGACAGACCAGTTTCTTCCATTCCCGGACGCTAGAATAAAGAGAAGAAAACGAACTATCCCCAAGCTATGCATCTTCTAAACCTTACACTAACTAGCGTGCTCGTCAGTCGGTGAGTCCAAAAGGAAGATCTGTCCTCTATCCAAAGCTACACGATGCTGTCCGTACCACTATCGAAACAACTTAAGCACATGAGAATGACTCCCTGTAGTCTGCTTTTCAGCAAAGTGACTTTAGTAACAATCTTATAATTCTTGGCAAATACTTTGAACCATTCATACAGTTCAGAAATAGGGCTCTCCAGTTTCTTTCTAGTGTCCTGGATACCTTGCTTTCCCCTTCTGAGGTTATTCTTGGTTTGCTCTTTATTTACTACACTTGATACTTTGTCTATAGAAAATGTCCACTGTTTCTCCTGGCTGGGCCAATCATATGGATTCTCAAATAAACTCTTGCTCCTCTCTTGATACTCACTTTCAAAAAGAATGCATCTTATATTCACTTTTCTTTTACTCGGATGAATGTTCCAGTAATGAGTCTCACTGCTTTCCTCCTCTTTGTTATTACTGGGACGAGTATGAGAGTACTAGTAATGATCGTCTTACTTCTCTCCTGTTCCTTCTTATTTATGTCCGCATATAAATTTCCACTCTCCTTAGGGACTATAGAGTTGCATTGCTCACTGGACGAGTATGATTATTATGCTCATTAGGTTGGTTATCCCTACCGAGTCGCCTGCCTTTCCAGTTACCTCTGACTTGGGATTAGCATCAACAGGCATGCGATTAGGAAAGGATGCTTCCTTCGGTTAGTCAGGTTGACTTCTTGCCTCTCGCCTTCTCCCCCTCATTCTCACAGTCCACTCATTGTCACGTCACCACTTACGAATCCGTAGGAGTTCAAAAATGTTTATTTTCATAACAGTAATCAACAGCGAAAGCATACTTGAAGCAGCATAAAAAGCAACAAATTGGAGACCCAGATCCGTTCTCTCAGCAGGTCCCGCTGGTGATGCTATGCGGGAATGATTCCCAACTGTTCAAGGGGGTCCGCAGATACTGGGAACCGGTGGGCCTAGCTACCCTTGAAGATATATGGCAGGAAGGGGAGGTAGTGGAATTTCAGAGGCTGCAGGATGAGACAGGGGTACATAGAGGCCAGTACATTACTTATACCAGACTTATGAAATGGGTGAGGGAGAGGTGGCCCGAGACGGTGCTAGCGGAAGAACCTGATGCCACCCTGGAAATGATGTATGATGTCTCGGAGGGTGGGCACAGAATATCTAGGATATATGAGCTCCTGAGTGCGAAGGCAGGGAGGGAGTTGCTCCAACTGAGGCATGATTGGGAGGAGGTGGGAGAACCCATGACTGATGGACAGTGGGATAGAGCTCAAAAAGGTACCATAAAAGGTGTCCCGGAACGCGAGACTCCAGCAGATCCAGTTGTACGTCACCCACAGAGCTTACTTGACCCCCGGAAGAATAGCCAGGTTTGGAAGCTCGACCATACAGAAATGCCCCAGGTGTGGAGAGGAGGCGGCGGGGCTGCTGCACATGTTCTGGGCTTGCCCTGAGGTGCACAGATTCTGGGATGAGATAAAGACTAAAATAGCCGGTGGGGGAGTGGTGCTTGATGTGGGGGTCTGCTTGGGCGTGCATGCTGGGGGTTTTCCCAGGCCACTTAACTCAAAGCATATCAGCAAGATGAAGGACTTGGCCTATATCTTGGCCAAGCGCAGAATAGCGATGTGCTGGAAAGCGGCCCATAGGCCTAGGGTGGAGACATGGTGGGCAGACCTCTTGAAATGGGCGGAAGCAGAAACTGGTTTGGTATGAAGCCATCACTAGGGGCGGAGAAGAAGTGGGCCCCTTGATAGCCTGGAGGCAACTGGTGACCTCAATGGCAAACCCTCACCAGGTCACTCAAACAATGGACGACGCGGACGAATTGACAAGTACTGAGATACCTGAGAATGCTCATGCAGATATTATATAATGTGATGTTTTGATACTGACTTCTGAACGTCCTAATGTTGCAATGTTTGGTGTGTTTGTTCAAAATAATAAAAATTGTTTAAAAAAAAAATCATAAACTACTATTAAACAACTCATTAAAAGAAAAAGAATAGAGATATACAAGTGAAAGAAAAGGAAACAAGAAAACAGAAAAAAGGCAGAAATTCATACTGCAAATACAAGAGTATCATAAGTACAATGTATACAACCATGAACAATGACAGATGACAGTAATCCACAGAATCAGGGACACAATAATCCCAAACGAAAGATCAAGACTATCCATAAACATCATAAAAACATTTCCAAATATCCCAGAATTGTTCAATTTCATCTTTGCATTTATAAATGGCTTTTTCATACATCGAGACAGTTAGAAGCTCTTCCACCCATTCATCAATATTAAAAGAAAGGCTCAACTTCAAGGATCTCAATATCATTTTTTTTGCAACCATACATGCACGCAGCAACCAAATTTTCTTGCCAAAGTCAATATCGTCCAGTATGGATATATCTCCAGAATGAACAGAGAAGCACTCATGGGGATTGCAATGTCCAGAACCAGACTCAACCGTTCACAGACCTTTTCCCAAAATTGCATTGTTTTAGGACATGACCCATTTCCAGCAAAGGTCAGAGTCCAAAAGATGTCTCCTGAACAACCTCTCCGGAGTCCAATAGGCCCTAAACAATTTCGTTTGAGAAGCCCTGAGGCCCCAATCCAAACTCACCAGGCAAGTGTTCTCACAGCACCTCCTCCAACATCTCAAGGCAATATTTCCCCCCCAACTCAGCAGCCCAAATGGTAGGCAGCCGAGGATCCCCTTTTCTTGTAGCCTATAGGAATCCATACATGGTAGAAGCAGGGTGTGCTGCACTCGAGCATATCTCCACAGCTGCCCAGGCGGCACTTTGAACAGTCAATTGCGGCATCTCAACACAAGCTGAAATTATCACCTTCAGGTTCCTGAATTCGGCAAACGAACAGTTCGCCATGTCATGTAATTGTGCAAGACGAGCATACGAAATCCAATTGCCATCTTCAAATAAATCTTTAAAATATTTTACACCAGCCACAAACCATTCAATCCAAAAGAGGGATTTACCTTGGTACTTCAATGCCGGGTTATTCCAAATGGACGCATCTGGATGTAAATAAGGATCAGTACCCAGCCGATTCGAGAGATTGCACCAGCAGTCCTGCAAAAAAGAAGTGAGTGCACTGGCCATTTTGGACTTACATCTTTTAGAGGACAACAGGGCTTTAGGATCCAGTTGGGACACTGCACTACACTCTCATGACACCAGATCGAAGAGCCATCCACTTTGCATAAATGGCGAGTGGAGAATGATAAGTAGAAATCCGGGATGTTAGGCAGATTCATACGACCCAATTTCAATGGGAGCTGAAGTTTCCAAATCGCAAGCCTTGGAGGTTTCCCACTCCAAATAAAGTTTGGCAAAAGTCCATCAATCTCCTTAAAGACATGCTTTGGAATCCTAACGGGAAGCATACTCAGGATATAATTTATCCGAGGCGTTAGATTCAATTTAATACAGTTAATCCTGCCCCATGTTGACAACTTCAAGAGACCCCACCTCCCCAAATCTGTTTTGAGTTTCGGGAGGAGCCATGCAAAATTCATGCCAGGTAGCTTCACTATATCTGCTCCAATCCAGATGCCAAGATATTTAATTTTGTCTGCACACCACCTAAATTGAAACGGAGCACAGGTGTGCCGGAGACAGATTATTGATCGGCAGGATTTCAGATTTGCTCCAGTTAACCTTATAGCCCGACAACCCGGAGAAACAGGGACATCTTGCATCAGGTGTGAAATAACGACAGCAGGGTCTTGAAAGGCGACCAACAAATCATCCGCGTAAAGCCAAAGCAAGTTGTCCCTGCCATTCCCAATAATGGGCTGAAGATTTGCATCCATTCTCAAGCACACCGCAAGTGGTTCCATAGACAAGATAAACAGGAGAGGCGAGAGCGGGCAGCCCTGTCTCGTACCGCGATGAAGGCTGAAAGCATCAGAGATAAGCCCATTCGTCAACACACTTGCAGAAGGATTGGTATACAATAACTTGACCCAGCGTTGGAAGTTTTGCCCAAAGTTCAAAAAATCCCACTCCACTCGATCAAATGCCTTTTCAGCATCAAGAGCGATCACCGCAGTAGCAACAGGCTGGTTGCGACCCTTCTCAATGGTCATCAGCAAGCGTCTCATGTTGTCCGCCACCGCCCTGCCAGAGACAGAACCCACTTGATTGTCATGTGCGAGATAACCTTTTCCAGTCTTCCAGCCAAGATTTTAGCCAATATTTTGCAGTCACAGTTGATTAAACTGATCGGGCGGTAGTTTCCACATCTAGTAGCAGACCGGTCTTTCTTTTTAAGTACCGTAATCAATGCATGTCTCCTAGTGCTTGTTAGAGAACCGGACTCAAAAGCAGCATTAAACACATCACACAAAGATGCAGTGCAGAATCATGGAGGTCCTTGTAAAATGCATTAGGCGGTCCATCCAAGCCAGGAGACTTGCCCACAGGCAACTTTGAAATTGCACATTTTATATCTTCGACATCCACTCTCCCCTGAAGGGCCGCTGCCTCATCAGATGTCAGGCGCGAGGACACATGCGAGTCAAGAAAACTCTCAAGGTTAACTCTTTCACAGTCTATTTCAGATTCATAAAGTTTTTCATAAAAACCACAAAAGATATTGTTGATACCTTTCTGCTGGGTTTCCACTGTGTTGTTCAAAGTCCAGATTGCGGTAGTATAGCGATCGTTTTCTGCCACCTTCAGCCTGTGTGCCAACAATTTCCCAGCTTTCTCAAAATAATTAATCATTTGCCTGAACAGGGCATAATCGACCTGGCTGGAAATGAGTTTGTTAAGTTCATACTTGGCCTTTCTCAATTCAGACTTCGTTATTTCATCTTTGCTTGTCGCAAACAAAACATCTAGGCGTTTAACTTCGGTAGAGAGCCTCTGAATTTCTTTCGTCCTCAATTTCCTTTCTTTCCCAATTTTGGAGATCAGCACTCCCCGGACAAAGCATTTCAACGCCTCGCAGACTGTTGATATTTGGACATCGGCAGTTCTGTTAATCCGGACAAAGCTGTCCATTTCCTCCGCTATTTCCTGCCTGACCCGGTCACTCTTCAGTATATAAGAGTTAATTCTCCATCTCGGTACTGCAAAGACAATTTCAATGAAACAGGCGCATGATCAGACAGGGCAATAAGACCAATAGCCGAGTCATAGCAACTAGAGGTAATCCGTCCAGAGGTCAAGAAAAAAAAAAAAAAAAATCAATCCTCGAATAAGTATCAAGACAATGCGAGTGAAAGCTGTAGTCTCTGTCTGACGGGTGTTCCAGCCTCCAAATGTCAGCCAGACCGAATTCCCCAATTAAATTCTCCATGGATCGTTTACATTTATTCGGAGTCCTGACGCAATCCCCATTTGATCGATCGAAGGCCGAATCCATGACCTGATTGAAATCACCTCCAACTATAATGGAATCCATGTTAAAACTCAGAAGCATCTGCGCCACTTCATGAAAGAAGATCGGGTCATCCAAATTTGACGCATATATGTTACACAGGAGAATGTCTACACCTTGTATCCTCACCAACACACAAATAATTCTTCCTTCTTTATCTCCTTTGCTCTTAAGGACTGACATTGGCAGATTCTTTTTAATAAGTATAAACACACCCCTTTTCTTACTTGAATGAGTTGAAAAGTAAGTGTCCCCAACCCACCCTCTTTTCAACTTTTCAGCCTCAGAGTCTTTCAAATGCGTTTCCTGTAGGAATGCAGTGTCAAAGGAATTAGAACGTAGATGTGATAGAATTTTAGTCCTCTTCACCACATTGTTGAGTCCATTGACATTCCATGAAAAGATGTTCAGATGATCCACAATTTTAGTGCCCACAGTACAGTCCATGGTCTTAAACATAGTAAAACTTATGTAATCCGTGTCAGAGAACAGGACAGGGAGAGAGAGAAGACGAAAAAGGAAGGAAAGGAAAAAAAGAATAGCAAGCACATGCCCCAAAAGGGCGCTAGACCACTAAGATATACTGGTAACGGTAACAAGTAGATGGCACACTGCACAGACAAAGCAGCAGGGCAACCAAAGGTAAAAGGTCACAAAAACACAAAACTATCAATAAACACCAATCCCAAGTCTCCCTTCCCCACCCTAACTTTACTCGCAGCGCCTAACCTTACGGCATAACTCTATAAATACAACATATCACATGGACAACCCGTGATACAACAAGCATGCAATTCAATAAGCAGACCCAAATATTTTCCACCGTTTTGGTGCATTGCATAGCATAGCAGAGCAACCCCATCCATCAACAAGGAATCAGCACCATGGATCCTACGAAGTCTCACAGTATACCGAAAAAGGCTCACCAACTAACATTCGAGGCCACTGACCAAGCATCAGCCATCTATTATCAAAGATACAGTAACGAGCCATTTCATGCCAGGCATCGCACCAACCTACAAGGCGAAGGCATAGAGACCATTGTCAGACCACAGGCAAGAATCCGTTCCCCCGGGCAAACATACCAAAAGCCTGGAGAACATACTACCCGACACAATCCACACTCATCAGAAGACGCCACTACCCATTCTAACCACACGAGTGATTCAGCAGCAACATTCACGGATATAGCTGAGCACACACTGCATAACAGCTAGACCTAGTACCCCCAAGGCCCGTCAACTAACAGGCAGCAGGGTGGAAATCGCCATATACACATACATGGAAATAATGAGCAGCGGCTGGCCGTCAAGATGCTTTCAAAATGTCTGAAGACATACATAATGCTTGCTAATGTCCAAAACTGCAATCCAGCAAACATGCGTCAGCACACTAGGCAACATAGAATTAGTTGTTATAGGAAACTGCCTAAAACAAACACTTTCATGAATGAAGAACCACTGCTCAAAACCACGAACTATGATGTAGGTTTTCCATTCCCTGGTTCAGTCACACTAGAAATCCCTCTATATCCCAACAAACGTCACACTGGACAAAGACATTTCAAAAAGATGGGGATAACAAGTAAGGATTGATCCGTGACTAATAGAAAGCAGCAAATGTTGGGAGTAATCACAACGCATAGTATTCAGTGCAAGGTGAAACTCAAGCAATTAGCACAGACACGCTGCGTCAACCAGCCCACGCGATCAAAGAGTCCAGGTCGACACTAACACCAAGCCCTCCTCCTCCTCCTCCTCCTCTCAGGCAGCAGCTGCCTCACCTCTACCCACTTTCACCCCCAGCGGGTCCTTTTCCGAATCCGTAGGCGGTCTGACGTTTCCTTCCCTCAGCTCTTCTGCCTGCACACTTTCCCCACATTGCATTCACTCAGCTGGTTTCCTTGTTTGCAAGCTGCGCCTCCTGGTCTGGTTCAACGTTTCACACAGCTGATTCGAATCTCTCAGGCTGCCGACTCGGACAGGATTTTGCCCCGTCCTTTTACAACGCTTAGCTGGGCCTTACACGGCAGAGCATTCAAGTCCTTTCTGTTGCCCGAATGCTCTGCATGCTTCGGACAATATTTTTCGTCACAGGATTGTACTCATTTCCTTTGTCACAATAAATGTATGTTTCTGCACCAAAGTAACATACATGAATTGTTTCTTGGATGGAAGCTGTTGGAGGTAGGATGCGTGTAACAAATAGTTCTTTGAAACTGGAGTCTGTCCTCAAGGCAGAGTTTCTCCGAGTGAGGTCCCGGATGCTTCTACCTCTAGTGAGGGTATTTACCATGCACTCTATTTTTATAACTGGGACCCCAAAACATAGAACATGTGGCTAGTAGGCCTGATTTAATATAGTTCATGCAAAACAGAGTGAATAAAGCCAAAACAATAACTTAGGGATTTGTGCTGCTCACAGAATCTGTGACATTGTGGAGCTGGTTTACCAACATGCCGTTACCTAGGCTTAAGGGGAATTTTTTAATATTTGCTCAATAGCAAGAAAACCGCGGTATACTGTCATCTTGACAAAAGATTACCATACCAATGCAAAATTAATATTGTAAGATGCCTAGTGTAATATTTGAGATAGATTGTCTCGGGAACAGAATGGCCCTGTCATAAAATAACACTATAATGTAGTAAGCAAGCATTTATCTTTTACTTTATTATCTAGCTTCTTTGTCTGAGCAACAGACCAATGTGCGTGTCAAAAAGGGGAATTGAGCATTACCTTCTGTCCTGCACACGCCCTCGCAAGAGCACATGGTGAATGAACTGAGAGAAATCATCAAAAGGGGAAGCAGATATGCGAGAATAGGGAGTTAAGAGGCCAGGGACCATGGCGAGAAGTACCAGAGCAGAGATGCTCCAGTAAGCAGTTCCAGGTGGAGATTTACACAGATCAAACAATTCATGTAAAAAGATAGGAGACAGCGGGGGGTGGGGTGGGATTGGGGGAGGTCGGAATCAATGACTACAAATAACAAATTACCAGAGGTAAAAAGGAGGCAGACAGTAAAGAGCAACAATGTTGATTTTTTATTGCAACATTGGTATAAACTTGTGTTCCAACAGTTATTACACTGTATTCCCTAATCTGCTTAGTCTTGGAACATGTGCCATCCCCCCCAAGAATACTTCGCATTTTGTGGCAGATGGACATCACCAATAGCAATTTATGATGGTGTGTTAAGAGGTGGCAGAAAAAGAGGAATGTACAAAAAACACGTGTGAACTACTCGCTTCGGAAATGCTAGAAGTCCTGAATTCCACAAAAACAGAAGTGCAACACTAAAAGTTGGAGAAAAAAAATATTTATCGGATATTGGAGGTCATTTCAAACAGGGCATACACAGGAAGAGACAGTGACTGATGCAACGTCTGTGTATGATATATTTTATTTGTATCGCCCTCGTACATAAGTGTTTCAGAGAGCGACAAGGGGGAACAAGGGAGAACAAGGGAGAACAAAAAAAAAACAACGATCTTACTAGGCCCAGTGACATTGAGAACACGCAAGTGCATGGGAGAGGGAAAGGGGGAAAAGTGCAAGGAAGGGGGAGAGGTGAAAGGTGCGGAGCAAAGGAAAACTAGGTAAATAATCAAATAAAGGCAAAAAAAAAAAAGTGGCAGTGCAGCCAGCCATGTGGCAAGTGCTAGGTTGAGACAGCAGACAGGGTATGTCTGATAAGTGCAGGGGGAAAAAAGGTGGATGATGAAGGGGGGGGGGGGGAGGGTGGGGGATCTGTATGGTTACAGATACAGACGCCAGTGCAAGGAATTGCCCAGACGCAGTGCGGTTGGTTGGCAGGGTGAGGAGGTACCTGGGCCCGGTGCCGAAAGAGAAAAAAAGATCAGCAAGGGAGAGGCGGGGCAAAGGTAGAAGCAAAGAGGAAGGTCTTGAGGCGCTTCCGGAACCGGAGATGGTTCTCAAGTTTCAGAGTGGTAGGGAGGCTGTCCAGAGGGAGGCTCCAGCCGAAGACAGATCGACCCCCAGCGCGTTTCTTTGAAAAACAACAGACCTTGAGGGAGGTAGAAGAGCTAAGAGCTTGAGAGGCGAGGTATTTACTGAGTGATAGCTGAAGGTATTTTGGACCCTGGCCCCAGAAGGGCTTGTGGACAGTGCAGAGGGTTTTGAATGTAATCCTTGAGTCACTGGGAGCCAGTGGAGAGATTTCAGGGCTGGGGAGATACTATCCCAGGGCTGGAAGCCAAGGACGAGCATTGCAGTCCTGCTCTGGATGAGTTGCAAAGGACGGAAGAGTAGAGGCAGGTAGATTTAGAAAGAGGCTGTTACAATCGTCCAACCTAGAGAGAAGCAGGGCTCGGGAGAGAGTGAGCTTCTGGGGGAGAAGGAGAGGAAAGGAAAGTACCTCTGAGGAGATGCAGTAGGAAGTTTGACTTTTTTGAGATGTCAGATGTGGACAGAGAAGGCAACTGTGGAATCAAAAGATGACCCCCCCCCCCAAGGTTCTTAGCTTCGCAGGTGGGGGTCAGAGGAGGGCAAAGGGAGGCCGGCCAAAGACTAAGGAGGTTGCCGGTGTGCCAATAAGGAGGATCTTGGTCTTGCTGGCATTCAGACAGAGATCATTGGCGGCACACCAGCCCTAAATGGCAGTTAGGCAATCAGAGATGAGAGAGGGAGAGCAGGTGGGTGAGGGAAGCCTCAAGATAAAGTTGTGTTGTCAGCATAGCATTGGAAATTGGAGCAGAAAATGGCAATGCAGTGGGCGAGAGTTGCCAGGTATTGGTTGAAAAGCCAGGGCGGGAGGTTAGACCCATGGGGAACACCACAGGTAGAAAGGACCCAAGTTGAACCTGGGAGGGTAGATCAGAGAGGAAAGAGGTCAGCCAGGCCAGAGCCTGATCAGCGATACCCAGGTTGTCACGGAGACGTGTGAGAGAGAGTGTGAGAGAGTGATTCATTAAATGAGTTTGTAATATTAAATATATGGAAGGCATCCCAAATAGAAAATGAAATGCAGCACTGGGGAAAAAGTAGTCAGCTTGGTAAAAACGCGGGTATTAAAAAAAAAAAACACATTTAAAAAATTGTTTTAAGGAGAACCCAAATGGGCTCTTTACGCAATAATTAACATTAAATGAAGGTGGACAATAATCAATCCCACTAGACACTAAAGCCCCAACGGGGTGGGATTACATGAAGTACTCCACCCAGTTTGGTCCGAGTGGGAACAAGGGTCAAGTGGTCAGTTTGGACCATTGCCTGGCGGTCAATTGGACCGCAGGCGGAAATACATCTGCCAGAAGAGGGAGACCATGTGGAGCCTTCCCACCAGAGTACACATTTGTGGCTTCCTTGAAACCGGCAACAGACCCTGCAAAATATGCTAAGTTTTAGATCAGATGGGAACTTTTCTAAAATGTGGTGTATACATTCTCCTTACCACAGTTCCACAATAGCAAATCAGAATTTGGAGCTGGAAATACAGAGGTAGGCTGAATTAGCACTGGGCACAGGGCAAAGTAATTAGGTTGTCCACTTAGCTCTCATCAGCAGTGCCGAGTCCATGTTCCTCTGGTGGGAACCTGTGTCCAATATCGTAATGGCAACTAGAAAGTGTTCCACACTGCACATCACACCTTAATGCTAGGTATTGTGCAAAAGACAGGACTAGTCTGCATAAATCCTAGGCTGCAGAGAGCTCAAAGTGTCCCAAGTTACAAATTAATTACTTCATCAATCCTGAAGTACTATTCTCGAAAAAGAAAAGTGACCCCCAACTCAGTACTCATGCCCTGGCTACCAGAGTACTCTGAGCACACTTCTGCAACAAACCGAAAACTCCCAGATGCAACTTTTCTAGATGTCTTCACAGTATTTATCCAGAATGATAAGTGGAACACTCTGCACAACCTACGCACCTTTGGCCTGGGTAACCCTCAGAGTACTTGTTGTTCATGCAAGAGCCCAACGCCTCCAGAACAGCTCTGCTTGCAAAATTCTCTGAAGCAATCAACTCCAAGCCAAACTTCTGCCGATGCTTCTCCTTCCTAATAATGTTATACACCTCAAAACACAAGCAGACCAGTAATTAATGAGGTACATCAATCATATGCTTCTACCAACACCTTTATTGTGGCAAACACCATTACCTCTGAATCATTTGTTTCCAACGGCTCCAAAACCATCTTGTTATGTGAGGCCCAGAGACCTTCACCTGTGTGTTCTCCATTCACAACAGGAGTATCAGCCATTTTGAAAAAGCTAGTATCTGAAAGAGACAAAGAAGGAAAAGTTAAATTAAGTGGTGATGCACCGGACTCAAGCTTTGAGGGAAAACATACTGTTTCAAACATCAAACCCACGCCAAAAAACAAGGATCATTGAACCGAAAGCTGCAGTTGGCTACAGGATCACTACAAATCGCTCCTCTCGCAGAGTCAGAACAGGCAGGCGTAGGGCAGCACCAGCTGTAATCAGTCGGATGTACAAAGGTTGTTAGAAAGACCTGCCTCTAAAAGTGCGCTATCCACTTTCCCTTTGTCACGGTACTCTTAGCAGACAATTGGCTATTGCTGCGCCATATCTGCCTGCTATGAATGTACTAAGTGAGTTTGAATGAATGGAGGGGGGCAAAAATAGGATGCTCGTTTATGGCTTGGCAGGCCTCAAAATGTGTACTTGCCACTTACTATTGCGGACTGGCTATGAATTTGACGCTTTGTGAGTAGAAAATGGAGTGTTGAGTGTATGTAGAGAACGAAGGGGGCAGGGGAGGTAAGGAGGAATTTTTAGGACCGTCTATGCTGAAATTTGGACCTGGCTACAAATAGCTTCCAGGCGTCATTTATGTTTGAGAAAAACACACTTTTCCCCATAGGCATCTCCTAGAAATATACTTTTCCTATGTAAAAAAGAACAAAGAAAATAATAATCGCAAACCACTGTGAGAGGCATGGTATCAAGAGATGAGACAGACACAAGTGATACAGTTCAAAAGGGTACAAGTTACTTACCTGTAACTATTGTTCTTCAGCATGGGTCTGGCATGGATTCACGTGCTCATGAATATTCCATCGTCGGGCCGTGAATCCTCGGTATAATTCAAGCTGTCTTTCTCCTCTAAGCCAATCACTGAGCTCTGGGTCATACTGCCCCCAGCCAATGACTGCCCTCTCCCCAAGCTGCTCCTGTGGCAGCCATCTTCAGATTTGGTAAGCACATAAGTGGCAGTATGCCCAAGAGCAGCAGAGGGGACGGCGAGAGGGTTTGCATGTGAATCCATGCCATACCAATGCTGGAGAACAATTGTTAAAGCTAAGTAACTTGTTCCTTCTCCAGAATGGTGTCTGCCATGGATTCACATGCATGAATAAAGAATACATAGCAGTACAACATTACACAACCACGGGAGGTGGCAAGGCTCAACAGAAGCAAAGACTCTTACTGCCGGAACAGGCTCACCTTCAAGCAAACAGGTTGCATAGCACTGCTTGGCCACCCTGGACTCCTCTCTGGAATCCCTGGTGATGCAGTAGAAATGTGTGAAGGTGTGCGTAGACCTCCACGTAGCAGCCCTGCAGATGTCCAGCAGGGGCACACCAGACAGGAATGCCATCGTCGCAGCGATTGCTCTGGTGGAATGGGCTCTTGGACAGCCAGGCAGCTGTCGGTTTGCCAAACGATGACAGTGTGTGAAGATGGCCTCCAGGGGAGGAGCTTAGGCAAAGGACTGTCATTGGATGGGGGCTGTATGACCCAGAGGACAGTTATAGGTTTAGAGGAAAAAATACAGTTGGTAAAAAAATTTTTTTAAAAAAGCTTGAGAATTCCCAGCATGACGACAGAACATTCACGAGCATGTGAATCCATGCCAGACCCACATGCTGGAGAAACACTCCTGTCTCAGTTAGGTCACACAGTGGCTTGTGTTAAATAATGTTGGCGATGGTGTGTGTGGGCCTGCTGGGGGCGTCTGGCTACTGGGGGCTCTCAATGTCCACGGTGGAGGAGCAGACTGGGTACGTGAATAGACAGCCCCGAAAATGAAAAGCAGAGCTCACAGGAGCAGAGGAGGCAGAGGGAGAGCCCCTGTTCTACGATCACAGGGCTGCGAACATTCATCCCTGGATACTGGTAGCCAGGTGCTCGCCTGCCGAGTCGAGGGGAGGCCAGGAGCAGCAGCAGCTAACTTGGCCGTGGGCTGCAGGGTTTTTGGAGCGCAAGGCAAGCCCGGGGGCCCAATTTGGGAACTACTTTACGAAGCATCTTGGAACCCAAGGCATACGGGGTCCTGCTGAGGTAATTCATGGACAGCAGCAATAAAAATGTGGCTGGAGGAGCCGTTTAGGGTACGGACACTGGTGCTGTGAGGGGCTGGCATTCCCTTTGACCACAGGGCAAATTCACCCAGGTGAATCAGATTCTGAGGTGGACTGCAGTGTGTGATATGGACAGGTACAGCCCCTGCCACGTCTCTGGGTGCACAGAGGCGTAGGTCAGAATGGGGAAGCACAACAAAATGGAATCTAAACTTCCCTAAGGCAGCCCCTCACAGGCGAAAATTACAGCCCGGGGTGCACTCAAAATGGAGATGGCTGACCATGGGGCAGAGCCCTCAACGGGCACAAGTAAAGATATCAAGAGTATCCTGACCCAGTTGCAGACAGCGTTTCCACGATAGAGAGCAAAATGGGCACTCACCTGTAAAGTCCATCAAATGCAGGCCCCGCCTCAACAGGCACAGTGACAGGTTAGATGAAATAGTGTCCTCTGCGGCAACAAGGGAGGTGGCCCAGATGAGGAAGGCAGTCAAGGACTTGCAGGAAAAGCAGGAGGACTTGGAGTCCAGATCACGCCAGAACATCAGGATAACTAGGCTCCCGGATGTCACAGGCAGGGCACCCATGGAGCAGCTGGTGGAGTCGCTCTGCAAGTGTTTTTTTTCCCCCTCAGTCTTTGAGGCAGAAAGAGCCCATTGTATTCTATGGCGGCGACCCCCCCCCAGTTCTGGGAGCGCCACCCAGGCCCATCATCGCAAGGCTTTTTAACTATAATGACAGGGATCATGCGCTGCAGAGGTCGAGAAAACTGAACTCCCTCAGCTACTGTGGTGACCAGAAAGGTGCAAGCATCTGGGAAAAACTTTATTGAAGTGAAGAAAAGGCTCAGAGAGAAAGGATTTAAATATGCTATGCTGTTCCAAGCACGCTTACGTGTTAAGCACAATGGCAAGGCCCTCTTCTTTCAATCGTCTGAGGAGGTGACGGACTTCCTGGACACTGCAAAGGAGATTGCTGGGCTGGCAAGGGGCAGAGGTGGGTCATGGGAGGCCCACACACAGAGCCCCGGACTGAAGCTCTGGCCTAGCTGCAACACCCGATTGTGATGTTTCTCGGGAATGTTGTAAGGGGATCAACCTCATGGTTGGCTACTGGGATTAAGGTGGTGGGGTGGCAAGCCTTGTGAGGCTCCCCATGCTATGGCTTTCGGTTGTAATCCGGGTGGTGGGGGGTTATAACTGGCATCTTGGAGTTGTCTGTGGGGGGGGGGGTAGGGAAGGGAGAGGCTATTTTGCTGGCCTGGTTGGTGGGCATTTTAAAGGTTGTCTTGGGCAGGGATGGGCTAGTTCAGACGACATACTGCCCTTAGTCGTTTACTTGCCTCAATGTGGCTGCAAGGAAAGGGGGTGGGGGGCTACTCCCGATCAGGAGTCTCCGGTAGACTAGTCCCGACTGGATGAGTGGAGGGATGCAGGTGGCGGCCTGTGAAGGGACTTGGCTACGCAATACCTGGGTGGTTCTATGCAAGGGTTATTCTCTCACTACAGGGGTAATAGGTGGTTGGGCGTCACGTGCATGATGTGGAACGTTCGTGGTTTGAGTTTTCCCTCAAAAGCGAGAATGGTCCCACTTTACAAGCAGAGGCACCATATGGATATGGTCTTTCTCCAAGAAATGCACCTCACGCTATCAGGAGAGGCAGCATTCGCCAAATCTCAGGGGCGATACAGTTAATTTTATTCATACTCTGGGTACTCTCGAGGGGTGTTTATTCTCATTAGGGGTGCACTGGGTAGTAAGGGGTTCAGATGGCAGAGCCCTGATCCTGGTGGGGCAGGGGCAGATATTCAACTTTGTGAACTACTATAGGACCAAATAGTGACTCTCCAGATGCTCCTGAATTTACACTAGAAACTACATAGAGTTGATCATCTTCCTTTGCAAAAATGGCAACCATCCCCCATTCCCTTTCTCCTGCTTGAGAGAAGAAAAACATACCGCTCTGGTGTTAGATCAATTTTAGGCCCAGTACAATCTTTCAGCCAAATATAACATACTGATGTCATTGTCGACTATGTAATCGTGGACATCTATAGCAGGTCTATTCAGAAACCTGGTATTCAGAAATGCAGCTTTAATGACATTGCTATTTGCTCCATTCGGAGAAGAGAACAGCTTAGCACTACAATTAGTTTGAAATGCTTTAGAGTGAGTCAAGATTGAATTAACAGTAGGCATAACAAGAGTAGTACATTTCAAAGCTGCCGGTTGATTATTACATTCCTCAGCTTGTTTGATTCTAAAGACTGTGTAATCTTTTTCTGTGGCTAATGTGATGGGTCTATATTGTCATTTGACAAAAGTTCACTGGTTTAATCACTAGCAATGCTTAGGTAAGAAGAACAAGTTACTTACCAA
This sequence comes from Ambystoma mexicanum, assembly GCF_040938575.1. NCBI lineage: Eukaryota > Metazoa > Chordata > Amphibia > Caudata > Ambystomatidae > Ambystoma > Ambystoma mexicanum. Next base: position 1,339,393,236 of record NC_090923.1, on the reverse strand, counting down.
ACTGGTAACGTTCTTTCGATGGGATGTTCCTCAGACGTAGTCCTCATCTTTGATGTTATCAATTCCAGCTTGCTGGCCTCGAAAAAAAAAGGTCAGTAGAGGGCGCTGCGCGTCGACGTCCCTCGAGTCGGTGTCCCTCGACAGCCTCCGTATCGGCGCCGTCATCATGACTCGCGTAGCGTCCGTTGCTCAGTTCCATTTTGAAGTTCAGATTTGCTTTGCATTAATTGGTTAGTAACCTTGAAGGAGCGTAAATTGCAACTACAAGGGAAGTTTTACTGCGGGGATGGATGGGAGGGGCGATAAGGAATACGTCGGAGGAACATCCCATCGAAAGAACGTTACCAGTTTGGTAAGTAACTTGTTCTTCTAAGGGATTGTGTCCTCCAACGTATTCCTTATCTTTGATACTCGACTCCCATAGCAGTAGTATAAAGAGGTGGTGGGAGTAAAGATGAAGATTTCCCTTTATAAATGTACAGAATGCAACAGAGCTTTCCCAAATCTTGTCTCCTGGCTAGAGAAGGAATCCAGGCTGTACAATTTGTTAAAAGTTGTGTGGACGACCATGTGGCAGCCGCACATATATCTTTAATTGGGACCCCTCTTTGGAGAGCCGAAGAGACTGCGATACCCCTGGTTGAATGGGCTCTAAGATGTTGAGGGGGTTCTTTCCCTGCCAATTTGTAGCATTCTAGAATGGTTAAAATGATCCATCTTGAAATGGTCTATTTTGTGATTGGCAATCCAAATTTGTGCCCTGCAGATCCTACAAACAATTGGTCTGCTTGCCTTATCCTAGCAAGTCTGCTAATATAAAAACTCAAAACCTCAAAGCATGCCTTGGATCCAGCCTGTGTAATCTCTCTTCCTCTTTCCCTGGATGGAGGAGGATAGAACGAAGGTAAGGTTATTTTCTGAGTAATATGGAATTCAGAGACCACCTTTGGGAGAAAATTGGCCTTCACTTGTAAGACAACCTTGTCTTTATGAAAGATTGTATGAGGAGGTTTGCAAGATAGAGCTTGTAATTCACTCACTCTTCTAGCAGAAGTTAAGGCCAATAGAAAGACTGTCTTAAGAGTGAGAAACTTTAGTGAACAAGAATTAAGTGGTTCAAAAAGGAGTACCCATTAGAAACTTTAAGACTAGATTTAGGTCCCACAAAGGAACCTGAAAAGGTTTTGGTGGATAAACATGTGTTAATCCTTTCAGAAATTGGATTACTACTTAGTTTGAAATATGAAGGCTCCTCTGCAGTACACTTAAAGATAGACAGCGCTGCAAGGTACCCCTTGATCGTATCAATTTGAAAATTTGCTAAGTAAAGCAAGAAAGATAACAGTATGGGGTTGCTGGTGGTACTCTCGTTCAGATTGGAGTTGCCATTGTATTTCGGTGCTGGACTGCCCCTGGGCAGGACAAAGACTGATATGCAAATGGATATTTCCCATCTGTGAAAGGCACAGTGAGTAAAAGCAGTGGCTGCGAACTCTCAAGTGGTTAATAACCACTGAACAGGTTATCATGTCTGTTCTTGCGAGAGAGGGGCGCCCGCTACCTTTGTAAAACAAGAAAGATAACACCATTGGTGTATTGCATGAAAAGGGTTCAATATTCTTTTCTCTACACCAGCTGAAAAATTTACTGGCAGCGGTATAAAGTCTTTGTTGCTGGCCTTCTAGCTGAAAGCAACAACTCCATGACATCATCCGGGAGATCCCAATCCTTGTAGCTCAACCTTTCAGAAAGCAAGTGTGAAGGTTGAGGGTTCTGATGTCTGGATGGAGAACCTAACCTCCCTTCTGTGAGAGAAGATCCTCTCTTTGCGGAAGACGAATCGGAGGACAGATGGACATGTCCAGAAGGTCCAGGTACCACGTTCTCCTGGCCCAATACGGGGCAATTAGGATCATGGCTTTCCGGAATCTTCTCAACCTCTTGATCATTTAAGGAATGACAGGGACTCGAGGAAATGCATACAGAAGTGAAAACTCCCAGTCCACTACGAACGCGTCCTCTAGAGCTCCTCTCGGGGGAAATTCAACAAAACTGATCACACTTCCTGTTGATGTTGGTGGCGAACAGATCCACTTGAGGGGTTACCCAAAGGGTGAAGATCTCTTGAAGGACTTACTGAGCTAGCTCCCACTCGTGGGAGACTGCTCTGCTTGCTCAGAGCGTCCGCCGTAAAATTCTTCTCTCTGGCTAAGGGAACTGCTGATAGAGAGATTCCTTCTTGAATTGCCCAAAACCAAAGCTGCATTGCCTCTCTGCACAGTGGCAGTGACCCTACGCCTCCTCTTTTGTTGAGGTAGTGCATGGCCACTGTGTTGTCCGTCGTTATCAGGACATTCTTTCCCTGTACTGATGGCAGAAAAGCTTTCAGCACTAATCTGATTGCTCTCAGCTCCAACAGGTTGATGTGCAGTCTGGACTCCGATGGAGACCAAAGAACGCTGATGGTCAAGTCGTTGACATGGGCTCCCCACCCCGTGAGAGGCATCCGTGACTACTGTTTTCTCCAGCCATGGTTGCCAAAACTGTTCTCCTTTCAAAATGTTCTCCCGACAGGCCTACCACTGAAGGTCACGAGCTACTCTGTCCGGGACTTGTAGGAGATCTGACATTCTTCCTGAGAATTGCGTGGGTTCTTAGTGCCCACTGGAGGGATCTCATTCTCAGGCGAGCCTCTGGCACTAGGAAGATGCATGATGCCATGAGGCCTAGCAACCTCAAAGTCGAAGGCTGGTAGACGTTGGGCATTTTGAAACTTGGTGACCATCTGTAGAATATCTTGAGCCCTCAACTCTGGTGGCAAGGCTTTTCTCCAGGAAGTGTCCAGGACTGCTCCAATGAACTGGAGTCTCTGTGATGGTATCATCTGTGACTACTTTAAGTTGAGGGAGAAGCCCAGCTTGTGAAGGAAGTGGCAGACATAATCTAGCTGGATCTGAGCTTGTTCCGAAGATACTGCTCTGATCAACCAGTCGTCCAGGTAGGGGTAGACATGGATCCCTTCCCTCCTTAGACTTGCAGCCACTACCGACATTAGCTTGGTAAAGACCCTCGGGCTGAGGTCAGCCCAAATGGCAGAACTCGAAATTGATAGTGAGAGTTAACAATTGCGAACCTCAGGTATTTCCTGTGTTTGAGATGGATTGGCACATGGAAGAACAAGCTCTTACCTGGTAACGTTCTTTCGATGGGATGGTCCGACGACGTATTCCATATCTATGACAGACTCCCAAAGCAGTACCAACGTATGGAGGAGGGAAAAAGAATTTAGAATATAGAAATGTAGAATGTCCAAGCAAATTGCAGAGTAAAGGACCGCCTTGCCAAAAGCCAGATCCTGCCCATGGATAGAATCTAGGGAGTAGTGTCGTACAAAAGTATGGACCAAAGCCCATGTGGCTGCTTCACAGATGTTACGAATAGGGATACCCCTCTGCAAGGCACTAGAGGCAGCCATACCCCTAGTAGACTGGGCCAGTAAGCCAACCGGAGGGTCCTTAATTGACAAGATAATCCATCTAGACAAAGTCTGCTTAGTCACAGCTTGTCCCAAACGCCTTCCAGCGTAACTAATAAAGAGCTGATCGTCCACTCTGACCCGGGACATGTGTGAAATGTAGAAACTTAAAGCTCTCCTAGGATCCAACCTATGGAGCCTCTCCTCTTCCTTACCAGGATATGGAGGAGGATAAAATGCAGTGGAACAACATTCTGGCTTAAATTAAATTCCGACACCACCTTCGGAAGAAAGGAAGGACGAACTCTAAGGACAACCCTGTCCTTATGAAACACAGTGAAGGGTGGCTTAACTGAAAGTGCCTGCAACTCACTCACTCTGCAGTTTTAAGGGTTAACAGCCTCAAAGGACAAGAATGTAAAGGCTCAAACAGAGCACCCATAAGGAATTTCAGAACAAGGTTCAAATCCTAACCAGGCACCTGGAAAGGGGACAGCGGAAACACATTAGTGAGTCCGTTGAGAAATCAAAGGAATTTTGAAATAGGAAAACTCCTCAGACGAGCGTTTAAATATAGACAGCGCCGCCAGGTAACCTTTAACAGTACACACTTGCAGGCCCCTGTGGGCCAACGAAAGCAAAAAGACAGAACCACAGGAATGTCACATGAAAAAGGATCCACATTCTGAACCCTGCACCAGTCGCAGAACTTTCTCCAACGGCAACGGTACAGGGACTTAGTCGCCGGCCGCCTGGCCGAAAACAGCACCTCCATCACGTCTTCAGGGAGGTCCCAATCCTTGTACCTCAACCTTTCAGAAGCCAAGCGTGAAGGTTGAGGGACCGGACCTCTGGATGGAGAACCTGACCCCCCCCTCCCTTGAGAGCAGATCGTCTCGGTAGGGAAGACGACGTGGAGGGCAGATGGAGAAGTCGAGAAGGTCCGAGTACCACGTCCTTGGGGACCATGCCGGAGCAATGAGGATCATCTGGGAACCGAACCTCTGTAGCCTCCGCAGCACTTGCGGGATGACGGAGACTGGAGGAAACGCATACAGCAGTGGGAAGGACCACTCCACCACGAACGCGTCCTCTAAGGCTCCTTTTGGAGGAAATTCCCACAAGCAGAACCTTTCGCACTTCCGGTTGACACTGGAGGCGAAGAGATCCACTTGAGGGGTCCACGAAAGGGCGAAGATCTCCAGACGAACCTCCTGAGCCAGCTCCCACTTGTGAGAGCTCACGCTCTGCCTGCTCAGAGCGTCCGCTGTCTCGTTTTCGTCTCCGGCCAGATGAACTGCCGAGATCGAAACTTCCTGCTGAATGGCCCAGGACCCGAGCTGCATCGCCTCCCTGCACAGAGGAAGTGACCCTGCCCCCCCCCCCCCCTTTTTGTTGAGGTAGTGCATGGCCACTGTGTTGTCTGTCAGAATCAGGACATTCTTCCCTCGCACAGTCGGCAGAAAAGCCTTCAGGGCAAGCCTGGCGGCCCGCAGCTCCAACTGATTGATATGGAGTCTGGACTCCGACGGAGACCAACGACCGCCGACTGTCAACTCGTTGGCATGAGCTCCCATCCCGTGAGGGATGCGTCTGTCACGATAGTCCCCTCGGGCCAGGGCAGCCAAAATGGAGCCCCCCCTCATCAGATTGCCTTTGACGGCCCACCACAGATGGTCCTGGCCGACCGAGGGCGGAACCTGAACAGGGTCCGACATCCTGCCAGAGGACTGACCACTGGAGCTTGAGGACCCATTGCAGAGATCTCATCCGCAACCTGGCCTCTGGCACCAGAAGAATACAGGATGCCATGAGGCCGAGCAACCTCAAGAACTCGAACGCCGGGAGCGTCTGGGCAAGTTGAAACTTGTGCACCATCTGCTGAATGTGAAGAGCCCTCACCTGGGGAGGGAAACACTGCCCCAGGGATGTGTCGAGCACTGCTCTGATGTATTGGAGCCGCTGTGTTGGCGTCAAGTGGGACTTCAAGTTGAGGGAGAAGCCCAGCTTGTGAAGGGAATAGCAGGTGATGGGCAGATGATCCAGTTCTTGCTTGGGAGAGCGCACCCTGATCAACCAATCGTCCAGGTAGGGGTAGACGTGAATCCCCCCCTTTCCTGAGATACGCTACCACCACCACCACCAGCACCAGCATGAGCTTGGTGAAGACCCTCGGGCGGAGGTCAATCCGAACGGCAGGAACCGAAACTGAAAGTGCGAGACGCCAACCGCGAACCTCAGGTACTTCTTGTGCTTTGGATGGATCGGCACATGAAAATAAGCGTCCGCGAGGTCGAGAGACACCAACCAGTCCTGAAGTTGAAGGGCCTGGAGGACTTGAGATAGAGTAACCATCTTGAACTTGTCCTTCCTGAGGAGTTTGTTCAAACCGCGCAAGTCCATAATGGGTCTCAATCCCCCGTCTTTCTTCGAAAGGGCAATACCATCCCTTGTTCCTCTCCGCTCCAGGCACCAGTTCTATGGCGCCTTTCTCCAGCAGGGATTGAATTTCCTGCGCAAAGAGCAGATCCGGACTCTTTAAAGAGATTCCCTGGTGGATTGTCGCGAGGCCTCTGCCGGAAAGGAAGACAGTAGCCGTGGGCTAGGATCTCCAGAAACCACATCTGAAGTAATGGCACGCCATTCTACAAGATGCTGCGCCAGCCTTCCCCCAACCGGCGAACCATGGGACATGGCCTCATGACTGAGCTGAAGCGGCTGCAGCAGTGCCTGAGGGCAAAGAGGCAACAGCCCGAGCGGCCTTGGCACCTCGAGTACCCAGTTTTCCACCTCTGGCCCTCCTACGGTGCTCCCTTTGACTAGAAGCTCCTCTCAATTTACTAAAGGACGAGTAATATCGAAAGGAACCTCCCCTCTATTGTTGTCCCCTAGGACGAAAAGGCCGAGGTTGGCGAACTGCAGCGCCCAACGACTTTGCTGCAGCTTTGGAGGTCTGCAACCTCTCAAGGCTCTCGTCAGCCTTGCTGCCAAAGAGATGGTCACCATCAAAAGGGCATGTTGAGGAGCCGAGCTTGCACATCAGGAGCAAACCCAGACTTCCGCAACCACGCAAACCTGCGTATTACAGTGCCTGCCGGCATGGACCGGCTGACGCAATCAACCATGTCCAGACCCGACTGAACGGACTCACCCATGGCATCCTTGCCATCCTGCACGATAGCCAGAAAACCATCCCGTTCCTCCCCTTCGGGAATATGATCAGCTGCTAAGGAGATACAGTTCCACAGAGTGTGCGTGAAACGAGACAAGGGACAAACGGAGTTGGCAGCCTGAAGCACCATACCCGAGAAGAAAACACCTTCGCCCAGCCGTCAAAACGTTTGTCGTCCCTATCAGGAGGGATGGTAGGGTACGACGCCTGTTTTGCGGGGGCCGTAGCCGCCTGCACCACCAAACTCTCCAGGGTGAGGTGTGTGGTCAAGTATCAGGGGTCGCCACTGGCTGGGTGATATTTCTTCGGCAAGGACTTGCTCACTGCCGGGAGACTCTCCGGAGAAGTCCAAGCCGCAGCCACCCTTCTCTGCAAGGCCATATGTAATGGCAGTACCGGATCAGTTGGTGGACCTTGGTCGAGGACATCAGTCAGATCATCCTGCTGAAAATCCCAGGGGGGGCAGACCACCCCAGGTAATCCGTGACCCTCGACATCAGGCGCCTGTAAGAGGAGTCGGCATGCGTGCCAGGCTCAGGCCTACCAAACTCCACCTCCAGAGGTGTGCAACGAATGGCGCAGGTCCTGAAGTTGGCTGGGACCAGAAAGCAGGTCATCAGGAACCTCACCTTCCTCAGACCCCTCAAACACCTCAGAAATATAATCCAGAGGCTGGAAAGAGGGGACAGAAAATGGAACAAAGACATGTTTTGCCTTGGCCAGAGCATTTCTGGGGGGTTCCACCGTGCCACGGGGTACCCCGACAAAGCCACCTCGAAAGGCGCCGATGGAATTGACGTAGAGCGCAGCGCCAACAGCGTTGACACGGGCCTTGAGGGCGGAGCCCCGAGCGTGTCTCGACAGCCTGGGCGCCGATGGCGTCGACAACCTCCTCAGAGGCGGAGCCTCGAGAGTCCGACGACAACCTCGGCGCCGCCGATGTCTTCTTTGAAGACTTCACAGGTTCTCGCGGTCTCGAGGGCATTGAGGACCGGGACCTGGAACAGGCATGCCTAGAGCGACCATCCTTGTCCGACCGGGACCTCGAAGGCACCCGGTGGTCGCGACGACTGCTCGAGCCCGAAGGCGGACGGCCGGCGTCCTCAGACGGCATGGACGGACCGGAGCCCTGTGATTGAAAAATCGCCAACATCTCCTTTCGTAAGGAATCCCATTCCTCAGGAGTGGAATGCTTGTTGGGACAAGCAACCCGCCGACGGGCGAGTCATCGGACGAGGACAGCGACCTGTGACAGTGCTTCCTTGAGTGCCTCGAAGAGGCAGAGGAATGGCAGGACCGACTCCCAGACCGAGAACCCCCAGACTCACGACGACGATGTGTAGAGTCGCCCCTCGAATCATCCGTTGAAAGACCAGTGGACCGTGACTTCCGGGGCTTGGCCACCTTCCGGACCGCCAGCTTCTTCTTACGCTCCCGCAAGGCCTTCAATGTGAGCGATTGACAGTCGACACAGTCAGTCTTCCGTATCATGGTCCTCCACGAGGCACGCGTCTTGCGTGTCCGTCAGCGACATCTTGGACCTGCACACCGGACACTTCTTAAACCCGGACCGCGGGTGGAAGAAGCCGGAGACATCATACAATACGAAGAAACAGGTTCGAAGAACCGAAAAAACAGGATTCAGTAGAATCAAGGCGCGCTGAGATCTCCAAAGTGAACACATTTGCAGAAAAAAAACAGAACCGAGGCTACAGGCGTCGTGCGTCCTACTTAGAACATCCGGTGATGTCGGCTCGACGGAGGCCCTCGAGGACGGCGTATCGATCGACGCAGGAAGATTTTCCGAAGCAGCTCAGCTGTGGTGATTACTGTCATAGATATGGACGTCGGAGGACCCAATCCCCTCGAAATAAGCATCCTGAAGGTCTAGAGATACCAACCAGTCCTGAAGCTGGAGGGCCTGAAGGATCTGAGAAAGGGTTACCATCTTGAACTTGTCTTTCCTGAGGAATTTGGTCAATTCTCGCAAGTCCAAGATGGGTCTCAGTCATCCGTCCTTCTTTGGTACTAGGTAGTAGGGGGAATGCCAACCCTTGTTCCTCTCCGCTAAGGGTGCCGGTTCTTTGGCACCCTTCTCTAGCAGATCCAAAATCTCCTGCAGAAGGAGCGGGTCTGGAAGTTTCAAAGAGTTGTTCCCCGGTAGATGACTGAGGAGTGTGTAGGAAGGTCAGTAAGTAACCTTGGGCAACTGTCTCCAATGCCCAAGCATCTGACGCAATAGCCTGCCATTCGGCCAGATGTTGAGTTAACGTGCCCCCTACTGGTGTCTTGTGAGGGGAGACCTCAGAGGGGTTTAAAAGCGGCTGAGGCAGATGCCGAGGGTAAAGTGGCTCCTGCTGCTGCGGCATTTGTACCTTTGACCGGTCCATCACGGGTGAATCGTTTCTGGCCCCTTTGAGCTGGCTGTCCTCTGCCTCTTCCGAATGAGGATTAAAAAAAACGAACGGACCTACCCCGCCAGGAAGTTCCTGAGGGGCGATTTGGAGTCTGCCGGATTGCGGCCCCAAGGGATTTCGCTGCTGCCTTGGATGTTTGTAATCTCTCCAGGCTGTCATCAGCCCTTTTTTCCAAATAAAGAAGTGCCGTCAAAGGGCATGATCAGAAGTCTGGCTTGTACACTGAAGCAAAACCAGACTTCCGCAACCACGCAAATCTGCGGATTGTGGTACTTGCCGCCATGGCCCTGCTGATAATATCAGCAGAATCAACGCCTTTTTGGAGAGAGTAGCACATTGCATCGTTTCCATCCCTGAGGTTTAAGAATGCATCCCTTTTTTCTCCTTCTGGGAGACAGTCAGCCGCAGATGAAGCACACTCCCAAAGTGTGTGGCTGAATCCTGCTAGCGTGCAAGTGGCGTCGATAGACTTAAGTGCCATACTACATGCCGAAAAGACTTTTTGACATGGCATCAAATCTTTCATCATCCCTGTCCTGTGGAATAGTAGGGTATGACGACTTACTGTTAGATGAAGTCGCTGCTTGTACAACTAAACTCTCTGGAGTAGGCTGCTTGCTCAGATATTCAGGATCTGAAGCTGATACTCTATTTAGCAGAACGTTTTTTTATTTACTGCAGGGGTTTCCCAATTAGCAGATATTTTTCTTTGCAGAGCAGTATGAAAAGGAACAGTATCCTCCTGTGGACCTTTATCTAAAATATCAGTAAGGTCATCCTGCTGAAAAGAAGGTGTAGTTGTAGTACATCCCATGAATTCAATTGTTCTGGCCATCAGAACCCGATAACGAGTCTCGGCATGCTTTCCAGGGTCTGGTTTAGCAAACTACTTCTGGAGACGTATCTAAACCACTTGCCTCATGTAGAGACTCTTGAAGGTCTTCTAACCTGTTCTCCTCAGAGATTAATTCCTCTGGCATGGATATTGTAGTCCATTGCAAACCAAAGAGTCTTTCATTGTCGGAATCCTCCCCTTCCTCATATATATAGGACAAGGCTCTAAAGTAGTCAGACCTAGGATATGGTTTAAAACCCATTTCTAGAGAAGGAGCTAAATTTGTTGTCACTGCCTGAGAAAACATCGAAGTTGTCGACGTGGACGGCATAGGCTTCGACAATCCTGAAAAGGGCGTCGAAAAAGTTTGCAATGACCTTGTTGCACTCGAGAGGATCGGAATCCTACTCGGCGTCTTCGAGATCGTTGATGGCATCCTCAGCGTCATGGTCGGAGCTTTAGACACCTCTACTGCCTGTGACGTAGTGACAGTTGTAGATTTGTCTTTCATCGGGATCGATAGTGGCGTCGAAGACGGCGTCGATGAAACAGATTTATGCGTCGAAGGGCCCTTCGACAAAGGAGTCGATGAAGCAGATTTGTGAGTCGAAAGAATCTTCGACGACAGTGGCGATGATGCAGTCTTATTGCCTTTACTCGAGGGTTCACGACGCTCTCGTACTTTCTCTCACCGGGTTCAACAACTCGCAGCGTTTTGATTTTTCGGGTCTTTCACCCAGGGTATACGTCTCTGAAGGGGTCGAGGCCGCTTTCTCGAAGATGCTAAGCATTTTTTTTTTTACAGAATTCCTCCCACTTAGCCGGAGAGCTGTGTTTCGTGGAGCAGGTGACCCTTTCTGGGGAAGTAGAGGAAGAGGGAGATCTACGACGCCTCTTCTTAGTTCGTTTTGATCTCGAAGACTGATGAGAACCGCTGCGAGATCTTGAACGGGAATGTTTCTTTCATCGACGAGGAGATGAATGTCTCGACTCAGTCGAAGAAACTTCGAGGGAGTAGAAGTTTTAAAGCCCTTACCTCTTTCTAACTTCCCCTTACGCTCCTTCAAGGCTTTCGCCGTCATGGACATACAGTCCTCACATTCCAACAGTGATGCTCCGATCCCAGGCACCACAAACAGATCCTGCGAGGATCCGTTAACGACATTTTCTTCCCACAGTCAACATTTCTTGAAACCGGACCGTGGAGTCGATGGTTCAGATGAAGACGCCATCGTGTAATGGTAATCTTCGAAGAATAAGAAGATTTTTCTGAAGAAAGGAACCTAGCGTTACGTCTCCGAGGCCCACGAAGGGCGGAAAAAAGAACTGAGCAACGGACGCTGCGCAAGTCTTTATACTCATGACGTCGGCGCCAATACGGAGACCGTCAAGGGACACCGACTCGAGGGACGTCGACACAGAGCGCCCTCTACTGAAAAATAATTGAGGCCAGCAACCTGTAATGGATAACATCAAAGATAAGAAATACGTCGGAGGACACAATCCCTTCGAAAAAGTGTTACTAGAGCTAGATAGAAAGATATTAACACCATGTGAATCATCAAGTGGATGTTTGTGAGTAGCGTCATGAGGCAAAGAGGGAGTCTAATGCATAGTAGGCTGGTTTCCTTAAAGACTAGCATCTGATTTACATGGCAGGGCTGTCGTAAATGTCCATGCAGTCCTGAATAATCAAAGGGTTGGGTGGTGGTTGGTCGGCACTGGCTAACTGACCTTAATCTTCAGTATCCTTCCTTCAACACATTCACTGAAGCAGGAAAGGGGAGGGGGGGCGGGTTTATCTGGCATCAAGGAATCAGACTCAGTTTAGCAGCGAGTTATTTGCCTACAATAGCCACCCGGGAGGCTTTTTGTGCAGAAGCCCGAGTCCCACAAGGTATCCCATGATTGTGGCAATAAGAGTATAGCAAAAGTATAGCCCTGCAAGGTTAAAGCAATAATACCTAGTACCAGGCCACCATAATTCTGGAGAACAGCAATACTCCGAGGTTAGCCAAACCCAATCAAGGTAAGCTTGGAGAGCGGTCAAGTCTTATTCCGGTCAAGTCTTATTCTCAGGAGAAAGTGAGCGGGGTCAGGGATACACAACGAATCCACACAGTGAAGCACACACTTCAATTTAGCAAGTATACAAATACTCTATTATAGGCCCAAAAACACACCAAGAAATGAAAACTGTAGGTAGCAATATCACAACACTCAATTATCAAACATATATAGAGTCACCTTTGGGTTTGTACGAATGCATACAATAACTTGGTAAAAGAAGGCAATTACTGACACAGTAGAATGAAACCAGTTCACAAGAATTATACCCAATCGTTCCAAGTTCAATCCCCATGATGTATGGGGCCACGTGCCAAAAAAAGTCACAAGGTGTCTTCATAGGATAGGGGACTGATGTAGGCAGAGTTCTTGTGGTGGTGAAAAATGTTCCAGAAGATACTTCAACAATGTTACAAGTCAGTAAAATAATTTCCCCATCTTAAAAAAAAAGGGTACAGTTTTTAGATCAAACTGCAATAGAATGAAATAAACCAAAGTTTATTCTTGGGGAAGATAGGGAGGGACAGCAGAATATTTTGCAAGTATTCAGACTGACCCCCACCCACTCCCAAACTCAGATTTTCCCAGTTGACTTGGTGGGTAGAGTATGGGGGAGCAGGTCGCGGGCTGACTGTTTTCCTGTCGTTCATTCCGGTGTAGGATATCTATGGGTTGTGGGTCTGAGGATTTCTCCGGTCAGCTGCTGGTGCAGAATGCAACCCTGGGCGAAGAAAAAAGCAGGATTCAATGGTGCAGGATTCTTCTAGACATCTCACAGGACGCAGGGAAGAGACTTCTGCTGCTGGTGACTGCATGTCTGGGGAGGATAGCTCAGCGGCAACGTGCTCACTATGGAAGTAAGACGACACAGAGCAACACAGGTTCGATCCCCAGGTCCGCGCTTAGAAACCTCTGTGTATTAAGCGCTTTATTTATAACCCATCATATCATATCACAGCCACGATGGCAGGCGTCTCGCAGTTGAAGACCTTCCAGGACAGGATTCTTGATGCTGGGAAGCTGAAACTTGGCAGGAAGGAGACTTGTTGCACGAGCTGGCGACCACCGATGGTCCGGCGAAAACACAGAACAGCAATGCTTCTGGCGAGGTAGCCCACTGGAGAGCTGTTCAGTCCACTGGGTGGTCCAGGGACACTTCTGACACCTCTGGGCAGCTGCATCCTTGAGCATGCAGTAGCGTCGAGACTGGTTGGTCCCACCAGTCCAAGGTGGAAAACACTGCAGAGGGCCTTCGCAGATCAGGTAGTGCAGCACCGGGTCAATCGCAGGAAGGGATGCAAAGCCTCTTTGGGAGTCGTCCACGATCTTCAGTCAGCTGCCCTTCTACACATGATACTTGGCTCCAACACTGATCTGAAGAAATCGCACCAGAATTCCTCTTATCCTAAATCCTGGCTGCAAGCAAGTCCAAGCCCATGTAAGGATGGAAGGATCTTTCTAGACCCCCCCTGACATTCCTACGTGAAATGGATCTTGCGTTTACCCAAATGGAGGGAGACGTCCACACGTCTATCAATTCTAATAATTCGGCCTTCGTATAGTCACAAAAAGATGAGACAAAGCCATTTGGTGAGACCTGCAGACTCCATTTTGGGTGACCCAGAAACAACATCTTTTTCTAGGCCCCGATAGGATTTCGCAAAAGCAGTCTCTCCCTCTGCCCAGCACACAGCCAGCCCTGCCAACCCCCTCCTCTACCGCCTTGAGAAAGCTCTGCTCAGACCCATTTCTCACGTAAGTTCTTGGCCACGTATTGTTGCAAATACTCTGTATCTTTCTCTCTTCCTCTGAGCTTGTTGCCCTGTGTGCGACCGGAGTAAGCTCTGGCCTGCGTGCCCATCCGTCTCCACAAACCCGCCTGTGCCACCCCGACCCCCACCTTTGGAAGTTACAGCTCACAGACCCTTTGCCGACATTCCCCTCTCCCACTTTGAAGTAACTGCTGGATGACCCTTCCCCTCCGGACCTCCCTCAATGGCCCACCATATATCCTTCTGAAAACCCAACACCCACCTATCCACTCGTTTGAATATTGAGGCACCAGGGGGGGGGGGGGGGGGGTCTGAGTAGACCACAAATACGGCCTTAAAATAAGACATCTGAAACGAGGGCACAAGGTACCCGTGCCCACATGAAGACATGGGTCAGAATGTACATATATTTATCCACATTTATAGCCCCCTCCATTAGAATAACGAGCCCATTTCGAACATTCTTTTGCATGCCAATGGTAATTGTCTAGTTTAGATTAGCTAGAAGAATGGCATCTCGTGAACCAATTTCGACCTTCACCCTGCAGAGATGAGCCCAGCTGACCACGTGCTGCGAGAATGACACCCGTGCCACAGCCAATCCTGCACGGTCAGCACCTACAGTTCAATATAGTACTGAAAATTGAACCCAATGATATTGTAGAGTTTGGTATTTGGAATATAATGTCATCAATGACGCTACTTTTCCTTAGAATGTGCTGCCTGTGTAATGTCGGGCAGAGCGCTCTCCGGGCAACAGAGGTCTCTGTATGCACAATTATATTGATATAAATTTTGTTCAACTTGCAATACATCTCCTGGTCTCATTCCTTACAGGGGTGCATCCTTTATTTGGTTTTTGCATCGTGTTGGGCCCAGGCACCTTCAAAGTGGTGACCAGCCGATGTGTTATTTCTTGACTCACACCCCCCCCATACTTTGCGGCGAGATCCAGTGCTTCCCCAGGAGGATCAGATGCCACCTACGGCTTGCAAACATCCACAAAAAGCATACGCTTCTGAGCAGGTTCTGTGGGTCCCAGCTTTGCGAATACCCAACTGCTCGCAGGAGCCGGGCAGGGTCTGAAGCAGGGAGGGCCCCCCACCCCCTTTCTGGATAGACCGCGAACGGAGGCCCTCGGAATACCACGGATATGTGAGTATTGATTGCAGGAAGAATTAAAGGTGGGAAGTATAAAGGGTATGGGGGCAGATTTAATGAGGGGAACAGCCTTATGGGTTAGGTGGTGTACGAATGAATAGAGTGATTATTTTTCTTCGATGGTCATTAGGATTCTATTTGAATAAGGTGATGAAATATGAGGAGACACAGGAACCTAGCTCCAAAAGGGGGTGGAAGGGGGCGCTGCATAGTACTGTCCCGACCAATGCAGGAATATAAGTGGAGAATAAGGATAAAGTAGGAGCCTCACATATTTAGAGGGCTTGTGAACATAGCAACAGTTTTTTTCCTCTTAAGTAGTCTATAATCTTTTGGAGGAAGGCCCAGCAGGGGCGGAATTGATGTGAATGGTGGAAATGTGCAGGGAAACAGATCTCTAATTAATAAAGGGTTAGGGTTTATGGGACAGATTAAAGGTTTCATGTTTTTTGTTCAACATTGTTAGTAAAATGTGTCTGTCCATTATGTTGATTATCATTGCAATGCATAAGTAATTGATCTATTCATGAAAATTGGAACCACAAGTGTAATATCTAAGGTTGAAAGCTAGTGCTGCAAGCACATAGGTGCACACACTTGAGAAGAAAAATAGCGACACCATGGGCTTAGACACCGCTCTCGCATATCTGTAAGCACCGCCCTTGTTATAGCGACAAAATAAATAATATCATGGGCAATGGATAACGGAAGTGAAAGAAGAGGGGCAACCCTGGGTCTGGCCAGAAGAGGTCTTTCGATAAAGTGGTGTTAGAGCATGTAGAAACATATTTTATGGCCAAATATAAAGGGAAAAAGCTCCGAAAGAGACACAATGTATTAGATTTATGGAAGATATTTGAAGAAACGCCTACTACAAATAATAAAGCGAAGGAACCAGAGGCCCTAGTAGTACCAAAGGATGAGGGAGGGGAAAAGGAAAAGGCAGGGGCAGAAGCAAAAACGAATTGTGCCCACTGCTCACCAGACCCGCTGAAGGGTATTGTGACCTTTTTTTTTTTTTAATATACCACAACCAAGTGCTCCGCCCACCCCAGCAGCTGCACCACCTCCCCTGCATGTCCCAGATAACCCCACAGGTGCCCGGGATTTAGAAATATTAATGACAAACACACAGGCCGAGTTAACACGACTACGGACACCCTGTGAAACCACATTGCCAACTCCAGGGGAGGGCAGCCGCAGCTGCCGCCCCCATTACAAAGCTCCACTGCACTGCCAGAAGATGAGTGGAAATCTAGAGATTACACCAATCAGGAATGTTCGGGTAGAACGAGAGGGAGAGACAATGAGTGTGGGGTATGACACGGTAGCATCAGACGGGGAAGAGGAATTTTGATGAGTTAGAAGAGGGATCAGTGGGAGGGACACAACAGATCAAATGGGCAATGCCACAGGGAAAAGAGACAGGAGAAGAGGGTTGGGAAGGAAGGCTATGCAATGGCAATAGCAAAAAAGAAAGGAGTAAAGGGAAGGGAAGGCGAGGTCAAAACTGAAAATGACCCTCATTGGTGCCGGGCGTCCTCATTACATCCCTTGGGCACTGATGGATATAGCTAATTTACTAAAGGCACTGCCTCCACTTTGAGGGGGGTGGGTGGGAGGGGAGGCGGGAAAATTGATATATGCTTTAGAGAAAAACTCAGTAGGGTTCCCCCTAGCAATTGGGATATAAAAAGCCTCTTGGTATTGGCAGTGGGTGACCAAGAAGGCGAGTGTCGGTGAAGACAGGGTTCCCGGTTGTAACAATGGGCATGGCGGGGCATCCTTTAATAAGGAAAGAGCACAGGTGTGGGATGCTCTGTGGAGGACCGTCCCCGAGACACCAGATTTACACTTGGTGATGCAATGCACTATGGGTGATGAGGAAGAGGCTCCGCAGTTCATTCTACGGATGGAGGCTATGTGGCGGGCGAAGACGGGTACAGCGTGGGACCAATCCACCTCCCTGTTATACTTAATTATCAAAAAAGCCCCCCAAAAGAGGTACAGAAGGCCCTTGATAAAACTGCTGGGATAGAAGCCAAAGGCTGGCCATAAATTCAGAGTATAATAGTACACCACTGTAGGAGGATCAAAGAGAGAAAAATGTAAAAAGGCACAAAGAAGATTAGCAGACGAAGCAAAATTGGTACACAGCAAGTTAGTGAAGGTCACGGCATTAAGTGCAGGACCGCCCCACAAATGGCAGGCAGATGAAGGGGAGGGAGCAGTAGCATTACAGGCCAGAATGTAATCTACATGGGTGGACAATGGCCAAGAGCAGTGGGGAAGAGAGGAACAATACAGCGGACACCAGTGGCAGGGAAGGCCTGCAAGAGGAAGAGGTAGGTACAGAGGGCAGCGCGGAAGAGCGTATGGAGTGCCGGGACCGAGGGGAGGAGGGCAAGGTGCAGGTTGGTCGTGCAGATGGTGTGGCCACTTTGCTAGGGAATGTGTACCATGGCCAATTATCAAAATAATCAGAGACACCAATATGGGCAACCGCACTCAGGGAGGCCCTATAGGCTGTCAATGGGGAGGGGGGGGTACGACCAGGGCGAACAGAACGATAACCGGTACACGGCATCACCCAATTTATGCAGACCGCCACCGCAAAATATACAGACATGTCAAAACCAAATGACCCACACTCATGCCAACCCCTTTGTTATAACTGCAAATGGTGCACCAGCCCCGTTCTGGGGACCAGGTGTGCGCTGCGACAATGCTTTCTCATGCCCCGGAACCGACACTCACCCAGATTAGGACAGCCCACAGAGAGCCCTTGCATGTCCAGTCCCATCAACTACCTTATGCCAAGACGAGGAACCACTGGTAGGGGCAGAGATGGGAAACAAGCAGTTCATCTTTATGGTGTACTCGGGGGCGGAGAAGTCATGTCTATACAAAGGCAAGTGTCCGCTATCTGGCAAAAATCACCTTTACTGTACCATGAAGACTCTACTGTAAACATATTGGGAAGGTATCTTCTCAGTAAGCTCAACATGACCATTGCATTCACAGAAAGGGGTGTGGTGTGTTCTACACCCAGCATGTGCCCCCTACGGGCGATGTTAATAATACAGACAATAGCCAATGAAACAGCAGTACGAGGAATTCCCACTGATGCAGACATGTTCGTATATGGCATACAGGCGTTGGCAAGAGAAGTGCCAAAAATAACACAAAAAGAATGGAGAGTACCTTCTGATTTTGTTTTCCACCTTGTAGCCACCCCAAACATACTACCTGGTACTGTGCTCTCTTACTAGACTTGCAGTGAGT
Source organism: Ambystoma mexicanum (assembly GCF_040938575.1). Lineage (NCBI taxonomy): Eukaryota > Metazoa > Chordata > Amphibia > Caudata > Ambystomatidae > Ambystoma > Ambystoma mexicanum. The sequence goes on along the minus strand of NC_090923.1, from coordinate 1,339,375,052 downwards.
GCAGGTCTCGGCAAAACGTGTTGTGGCGATTGGACTGGACTTGCACGTGTGTGAGTGGCGAACAGTGCTATGCATAGACCCAAATAAGGCTTTGCACGAATTGACAGATGAGGATTTGTTCACCGACGATGGCCAGGATGGAGAAATAATAATGCAAATATGCATGCCTTGTGACATAATGGTACAGAACAGGTGAGTTACCAACCCCCTCATGGCTGTCGTCAGTGCACCACCGTCCTTCTGCAATACGGATTTACTGCAGGTGCCATCAAATTTATGGACCACTAACCCCCATTATGTAGGGTTATTAGAAGAAGTGATCCCCATAAGAATAAAAAATAAAGCCTGGGGTAGTGTTGCCTAGAGTAAAACAGTACCCTTTATCAGAGAAGCAGAGGAGGGAATAGAAGAAACAATACATGCACTATTGTAGCAAGTTATCTTTGTACCCTCAACCTCCCCATGCAATATTGCGATTTATCCGATGGGAAAAGTGTGGGGGGGGGGGGTTTGATGGGGGGGCGGTCTTGGAGGATGGTGCAGGATCTTCGTCCTCTGAACGACATTGTTCAGAAAGAGTTCCCCCTCGTGCCAAACCCGGCGTCCATCTTGTGCAGTATCCCGAAAAAAAGCCAATTTTACTGTGGTGGATTTGAAAAACACCTTCTCCATACCCCTTGATCCAGATTCACAATACCTGACAGCATTCACATTAGAGGGGGGGAGGGAGGGAGGGAGGGAGGGAGGAGGGGCGGGGGGGTACCAACATTGTCGGTTGCCCCAGGGGTACAGTGAGAGCCTTAGCATTTATTAACAGAATACTGCACGGCAACCTTGGCAACATTGCTGTTCAAAGCACAATAATTCAGTACGTAGACAATCTACTAATATGTAGTGAGGGAGAAGACATGTGCAGAAAGGATTCCATCCAATTGATAACCCTGTTGTCCCACAAGGGATACAGGGTAGACAAATCCAAGCTCCAATATTGCCTTATAGATGTATTATACATGGGGCAATTGATAGCAAAAGATGGAAAAAGAATCATTCCTGATAGGGCTGAGACAGTAAAAGCAACAGCAAGACCCCACACAGTGAAAGAAACACAAAAATTCCTCGGCATATGCAACTATTGCTGAGCATGGATATTAGATTACGCTGCCTATACAAGACCATTACTCCAAGGGCTCAAAGAGGCCCAGAAGGTAAACAAAACCATAACAAGGACCCCCAAGATGCACACAGCTTTCACCACCCTAAAAGACCGGATTTGCACAGCACCCGTTGTTGCAACACCAGATTATGACGGTAAGGTTCAGCTCCATTCAAACGGTCCAATCAGGGACCACTGTGGGTTTCACTCATGTCCCACAACTAGACTCTCTGGCGCCACGGATGTGGAGTGGAACTTGCCTGTCGCACTCACTTCCTGTGTCCACACACAAATGCATGCAGTAGCCTGCGAAAGCAGCAGCTATCCAGGGTGAATCATGACCTTATATGAGATTTCCTGGCCTGAGAAGGCAGAATGAAGGCTAAAACAGCAATATGGCCAAAGAACAAGCCAAAAACTTGTGGCAAAGCCATTTTAGAGCACGAGCCACGTTTAGTAGACAAATGCGGTAAACGTGAATGTGCACGCTAGAAATATCGCAAACAAATGGTAAAAATGTTTCTGCTGCCACCAGCTTGTCTTTGGGGTGACACAAAGGTATCCCCACTGCATTATAAGATGCTGTGTGCACTGTTAAAACAGGTGAAAAGTACAAAAAAAAGGACTGAGAAAACAATTTCCCAGCACTGATAGTCTGAAGGACTGATCAGCTTCACTCCCCTAGCATTTTTGCTCATTTTGTCATGGGCAAACAGAAGGCTTTGCCTTCCCTGTAAAAAGTCAGGACAGGTTTAAAAACAAAAAGCCAAAAGTTTAGGGGTCCATAGAAGAACAGACAGAAAGTTTCCTAAAGAGAAATCTTTCCTAACACTTATGCGGATGTACAAAAAAAATGCTCATGCCGGGGCCCCCAATACACGCAACAGGCCACCTTTCCTCCCTCCCTCTCCAATCACTAGTTCTCAAGCACACTTCCCTTGCAATCTCCTCCTTCTCAGTGAATTGAAGCATGCTGCCAACTTTCCAAAAAGTACCACTTGAAAGCCCACCCTCCAGTGACTCAAGCCACAGATCATTGCTGTGTCTGGCAGAGGCAGACTCTAGCAAACCAAGATGTTCCACTATCTACACGTGAACCAAGGACATTTGTCATGGAGCAAAGAATGTTCCTGGTGTGATGGCCAAAGTATTGGGAGTGTGGCGTGGGGTGTGGCAAAGAAAGGAATTGATCTATTTGAGATGGGAAGAGAGATGAAGGATGGTCACGGAAGCTGATTCACTTGAGGGTTTAAAAGGATGGGTAAAATGAGTGCGGAGATCTGAAGGTGAATTACTAGGCAATGCGTAATGAATAGACAGACAAGAAAGTGCAAGTAACAGACTACTGAGGTGGTTGGCAAGGAAAATAGGCCAAATGAGACAGACCTCTGGAAAGACTGAGATAAAACACTCGAAAGCATAATGAGGACTGCACTTCAGGGACCTTCAAAAATCCACAAAAAAATAAAATGTTGAATGATAAAAAAATAAAAATAAAACGGAGGCAAATAAGAAAGGCAATGCGTTTAGCACCACAAGGTGCTTGGACACACGTCTAGCAAGATTGCTCAGCAGGTTCAGTGACTTACTTCGACCTCTACCTACCCTTCATGCCACTGCACCAGTCAGGCTTGTTCTGCCACTTTATTTCAAAAGAGTCGTTTTGAAAAACGGTTTTGTTAAATCACCCCAACACACGCGAGCGGCTGCTTTGAAAGATGTGTTGAAAGCCATTATGCATATCAAATGTATTGACCAATGTAAGAGTTGAGTCCTTCAATAAACAAATATTCAGAAAGCATCCCACTATATTGGTTCTAAAACTGCAGAGCTATAGTCTACTCTGCGGTCTATTTTGTAAACTAAGGAACCCAAGAACCAAACCATGCACTTCACACTTATGGTCCATTCGTTTTCCCACACAAGTCAAAATTGGGATTACCCAGTAGTGATTTATTTCTGTGTGCTGTAGCCAAAGTCTAACTCTTTTGAGTTTATAGGCTACCCTACTTGTCAATCATGTGTATAGTGCACACTTGTGGGGAGGCAGGAAGGCGGGTATGTCGCTTGTGTTGCGAGGAAGCAAGATGTCAGGTCTGGGTCTTATGTTGTGCACGTGGCATGTCGGGTATGTTTTATTTTTTGGTGGTTGGGGAGGCCACTAAAAATTGTACTTCAGGAGCGAGGAAGCCAGATATACTTTTTTTTTTTTTGCCCACCTGGCTCATGTTTGACTCGAAGAGCAAAGCCAGAACCCCTTCCTCTGCTCTGCCAATGAATTGTGCTTCCACACATCTTTACACGTATTGAAAACTAAAGAAGGAATGGGAGATGTAACCCATCGTCAAAACTGAAAATTGGGGAACCCAAAAACTTGCACTCAAAAATCGCATCTTTTCCATTTCACCGATTGATGCAATCCCAGTCAAATGTTTTACTCTAACAGTTATTTGGATGTGTGCGTCCACAAAGTATGTGTTAATCCATGAAGTAATACTGCCGTTAGTCTACACTTGCACTTCGAAGAAAAGGCAGCACAGATTGCCATCTTAATCTCAGTTCAGAAGTCTCCCTCAGCTGCCTTAGCAACTAGTTCAAAAGGGGCCCAATGAAGTTATCCCCCGTTGACTTCAGTGCACTTTGAGACAGTCATGCAATTGTGGAGGTTTACATTTAGTGCAAAAATCACACATTGCCCATGTTCTGTCGTCATTAAAAAGGTCCACGTTGCGCAGGTTTCCTAGATTCTGTGTAGAGAAATCATACAGAAAGGCCTTCAGCCTGGCAGGCACTGAAAGAACTTCCCAAAATGCCCATTGTATGTTACAGCCCATTTATTGCTCTTGAAAGTAAACAGATCTTTTGCCTGCAGGGTACATATATATTTACAGTGGCTGGTCTAGAGTGAACCCGACGGGAGGGAGGCTAATATTCGAGAGGGGTCTGTGCCCGAAGAAGGGGACCCAAGGGTGAATAATAGTCACCCAAGTGCAATCTGAAATAACTTTTTGTTTGATTAGTTGAACTATCGGATCCTCAGAAGAAGGAGAGAACCTCTGAAGACCCTTATAGAACTGTTTGAGGGGTCTCTGCCCGGAACAGTGGGACCCAGGGAGGAAAGAATCATCCAACTTGCAGGCAGAAAAGGAACCTTTGTTATTTTGAATGCATCAGGCCCTCGAAGGCAAGAGACTTATTATAGAGAGCAATTTGGCCATCGAAGATCCTGCTAACTGAAACCGGAACTATCGTCTTGTGGTGGGAAAGCTAGAGTGTGCTGTGCTCCAGAGTCCCGCCTTGTCCCGTGCTCAAAATGTGGAGAAGGGAGACCAGGACTACTGCATCCCAGCATGGTTTGTGAACACTTCGCTATGTCTTATGAGCCATATCTCAGACTGTTGTATTCAGCGTCAGGATTGGTAATAGGTTTTTCTTAGTATAGGGCCTTTTTATTTGACAAGACGCTATTAGGACTGCCTTATTTTGATTTTATGGTTGTAGCGTGCTCCCATCTTAGACTTCGGTTTAGATTAGGCATTTTTCCACCCTACCTATACAGTTTAAAAAAAAAAAAACACCATTGAACTGTGATCACTTGTGTATGTCTATTCTTGATACCTTTCCTTCCTGACACACAGCGCTCTGCAACTAGTATTTAATCAAAGGAACTGGTGTACGAAGAAGGAAAACCTCGGTCATATAAGGATAGCTTCTGCAGCTGCTCAACTCACTGAATGATCTTGAACTCCTTGAAGCCCTCCCTCATTGCACGCCGTTCGTGCTTTCAGCCATCTACGTGAACAAGTAACCAACTATCCCTTCTGTCCTACTCTGCCAAGTTAACTAACATTGTACAACACCACCAACTTTACATAGCTTTCAGCTTGGCCTTTGCTCTCGCTATACTAGTACATTCTCTAGGATCAAAAGGCCGATCTAGGTCTGTGCTTTTCTAGGCCTCCAGCAACGGAATGCAGATCTTTCCACTTAGATTAGGATTATATTCAGGACACTCAAGAGCTCCCCCATATACCATGTCTGGGTCGCTAATAGTCCTGAATTTATTTATTCTTTTCACTCTTGTAATTTTAGTCCTGCTTTTTCCATCATAAATACAGATCTAAAAATCGAAGAAAAAACAAACAAAAACATAAGTGGAGAAGCTTTGCACACATGAAATGTATGAACTAGAAATTCTCAACGCCAGTAACTCGCTCCCCACCAACAGTACATTTCCCTCCTTGTTTTACTTGGTCTTCAGCCCAGACTACTTTAACCTGAAACCTGGGGTTCCAAGAGGACCACCTTATCCCCACTGTAGGGAATAAATAGTGAGCACACAAGGGAAGTGGCATGAATGACCCAGGAGATCACAACTGCACATGGGTTTGCCTTGACACATTGCACATTCGTTGTACCATGATTCTGCTGGACACATTTTTTAAAAAAGCAGCCGCCACCGACCACCACCACCACCACCACTTCTTCCCCAATAGAGATGCTATCCAGCCAGTGGCCTCCTGGGGAAGTCAATGCACCAAGACAACATACGAAACTCTAGAAGAGACTGAGTGACCATAACTGGAAGTGGGGGGCGGAAAGAGGACCACCCAGGGAGACTTTCTGAAAACCCTCTGTAAAATTTAACTTTTTGGGTTTATAATGAAACTTTTGCAAATAAATATACAAACAAAACATTTGCTAATCACAAATAGAATAACATTCAATTAGGTTAACATTTTGTAGATAGCATCAATTTTGAAATCCCTAAATCGTTAAAACATAAAAAATAAAAAAAATAAATTGTCCCTCAAGCACCCAACACAGAACTGAAGGGATTAGATCGACAAATTTCCTGATGAACAATGGTATTATTTCATTAAACTCAGATCATTCAATGAGTGGATGCCTTGAAAATGTTCTCTGCATTACAACATCCTGTTATTCTGGCCCATTTCCACTTCTAGGGCTCTGGCCTGCCAAGAGCTGCAGCAAGGGAAAGTGAATATGTCATGTACAACTGCCTATTTTCTCAACAAGAGAATATTCCCAAGTAGCGCTGAGATGCATGAATTGGTGGAAAATGTAATGTTCATGAGTTATAATCTTAATACTCAAGATTACAATTTAATTGCAAATCCAATTGATACAATACAAATTATGTTTCTTTAAACTGAAAGGATAACTGAAGTGCCCAACTATGTTGAAATATAATTAGTTTCAGACACGTATTGAAGGCCACAAACCAACCAGGAGGCACAATATTGTTAAAATGAGCATTTTCTCCTCAATTTGGTCAATTCATGGTTTTATTTTTTCATTTGCATGGTGCACAAACAGCCCATAGGCATTGTGGCGCTAACACAGAGGTAAGTAGGCTGATTAGTTACAATGGTTCAAAAACAGAAGTGTTCAAGATATAACTGTGGTGGATTAGTTACAGTGGTACAAGAAATGATTACATTGGAGCACGACAAGGCACATACGGTGTAAACCATTCATGGGTTGCAAGAGATATGGGCACGCATTCGGGAGGCACAGAGTGAGGGTGAAACAGGGGTTAAAAACAGGTTTTGAGTGCTTTGCAGAGTGCAAGGTGCGAGGGTTCATTTCTGAGGGCGAGTGACAGGGAGTTCTATTGTCTGGCAGCAATGTAGGGGAAGCTAGCACCACCTGCTTTGGCTCGTTTGACTCTGGGGATGAGTCGGTGGAAGTAAGGTGTTCTGGTGAGTCTGGATGAGCCTGTTCTCATTACTTTTGAAAACAGTTTGGGTGGGGGGGGGCTGTGAGATTAACGGGTATGTGAGTGATGGCAAGAGTTTTGACTAGGACATGTTCTTTGATGGTGAGCCAGTGGGTTTGGTGTCTGGCAGCAGATGTGTTCTTTTTTGAGGATGTTGAGGGCAGCACAGAGTGTGATGTTCTGGATTATTTGGAGTGTTCTGGATTATTTGGAGTTTCTTTAGGTTCTTTGCTGTAGTGCTGGTAAGGTGGATTTTGCCGTAATCCAATTGTGCGCCTACAAGGGCTCTGGCGATGGAGAAGCAATTCTCAGTGGATAAGAATGGTTTGGCTGCGTTGATCAGCTTGGTGTAGTAGGCAGCTGATGCGGCGATGGCATTGACTTGCCATGACATGGAGAGGGTGGCATCGAAGTAGACTCCTAAGGTTTTACCGATGGGAACATGGGGATCCGCGAGTTGTTGATTTTGAACATAGTGCACTGGTTGGAGAGTTTGTTTAGAGATTCCTGGAAACCTAAGCGGATCGCCATTGAGGCAAAGGCGGTTGGCTGGCATCCAGGTCTGAATAGTGGCGTAGACTATGTTGGCGTCAGTTTCGTAGTTACCGGACAGTGGAAGTAGGACTTGGGTGTCGATCAGCATAGTTGGTGTAGGCTATGCCAATGGAGTCTAGGATGTCAAATAGGGACTTAGTGAAAATGTTGTAGAAAGTGGGCGAGATACAGGATCCATGAGGGCGTGAGCTGTGCAGGCCCGATCTGAGAAAACTCATTGCTCTTCCTTGCAGGAATGATCTGATCGAGGCTGCGGCATTAGGTGAGAAGTGTGCTCAGTCAAATGCAGCAGATAGGGCCAGGAGAAGTAGGGCAGGCTTGCCTGCATCTTGTCTCATCAAGTTAGTTTTTTGGTCAAGCAGAGCAGATTCTGTGCCGCGACCAGGGCGGAAGCTGTATTGATGTAGGCCCAAGATATGGTAGGTTTCAAGGAAGTGTTGAACTTAAGTGTAGGCAGCTTTGTCGAAGATTTTTAAACAGGAAAGGGACTGTAGTTATGGTCTGTAGTTTGGCGAGGCAGGGTCAAGTGATAGCTTTTTAGAGGCGGTCGTATCCAGGCTTCCTTATGTCTAGAGGGGACCAGTCCTGATGCAAAGGAGGCATTGATAAATGCTGTGAAAAATGGGGCTAGTGTGATAGCACAGTCTTTAATGATTGTGGCTGGACAGTCATCACCTTTGCAGTTCAAAGGTTTGAGGTGTTTCAGGAGGCGGAGAACTTAGTTCTGTGACATCATTGAAGGAGACGAGGGGGAGGTCTTGGGTCGGGGGGGGTTTGTGGTGGGAGTGGTTCGGGGTAAGGGCAGTGCGCACTGGTTGTTTGGATTCTGCACTGCAGAAGGTCAAGTTTGTCAAGCACAGCAGTTTGGAAGTTGGAGCACCACGATTGGCCTTTGGCTATATCTACGTGGTAGGAGCTGGTGATTCTAGTTCTCTGAAGATGGCGAAGATCTCCTTAGTTCCAGGTTTGGCATTGGTAATCCTAGTGCGATTTGGATGAGACGATTGCTTTTTTGTATTGGGTGGCTATCTTGTTAAATTCAAGTTTCGTAGATTCAAGTGGGCTGGTTTACCAGGGGGAATAGGCCGGTGCGTTTCAAGGAGCGGCGTTCCAAATCGCTCTGGGTTAAACCAGGCGTTTGCAACAGACAATTCCCAGTTGCACTGCGCCAAGTATAGCAAAATAAAAATCGGGAGTCCGAGTGGTTTGTATGTAAGAACAGCCTTTAAAGTCCAAGGTTTAGTACAAGCAACAGCCTAACATGTGTTTCGAGCCTTCCACGGCTCATCAAAACAGCCGACCAGGTTTAACCGCAATTGCAAAGCATTCAGAGTACTTTTTGGGCGTTGTCACTTCAGCTTAAATTTCAGGCTCGATCCCTATTAAGCCTCAAATGAAGAGCCGTGGAAGGCTCGAAACACGCGTTAGGCTGTTGCTTGTACTAAGCCTTAGACTTTAAAGGCTGTTCTTTCATACAAGCCACTTGGACTCCCGATTTATTTTGCTATACTTGGCGCAGTGAAACTGGGACTTGTCGGTGTTGCAATTGTACTTACCTCAGTGGAATTATACTCACAGTATATCCACACTACCCAGATACCTGCAGCCTTGACCCTCTTTGTCTAATTTATACTTACAAGTGCTGTGGATCGTGACTTTTTCTGCCAATTTGTTCGTTCCTTAAACCAGGCGTTTGCCTGTCTGGTAGTTCTAGCTTTCCTTGCCGACAGTGGCGCTATGGCATGGACAGCATTTAGTGTAAAGTTGTAAAGATCAGCTAGAATGAGGCGATCAACGGAGAAAGGAGGGTTGAATGCAGGGGTTTCTAGGTAGGGCAGTAATCTCTCTTTGGTTAGTTTATTTGAGCTATGAGCTGGGGCTGGTGGTAGTGGAGTGGTGAGATTTTTGTTTTGTGGGTATGGGGATGGAGAAGTGGATGATGTGGTGGTCAGTCCAGGGGCAAGGGGTGTTGGAACAGATGGATAGAGAGCAATTTTGGCCAGCTATCCAGTCTAGAATACGGCCCTTGGAATGGATGGGGTTGGTGATCGATTGGTTGAACCCCAGGGTGTCTAGAGCTTTAGCAAAGTCTTCTGGGTCATTGAATCAGAGGTTCAGGTCTCCTAGCAGAATGGACTTCGTGGAGATTTTTAGCTTGTTGGATAGTAGGTGTGCAAGGTTCTCATGGAAGTCAACCATGGAGCTGGGAGGAGCGGGGCAGTAAACGATATGTATGGTAATCGTGCATTAGGGGAGGTGGTGATTTGAGGGAAAGACGTCACTGTTACCTTCGAAGGTGCTGGTGACGTGGAGAGATTCCTTGGCAATGATGGTAACCCCACCGCCTTTGGTGTGTAGGCGGACCTCGACGGTAGATTGTAGCCTTGCGGTAGGGCTAGGGATAAGGCAGGACCGGAGGCTTCATGTAGCCAAGTTTTGGAGATGGCAAGGAGGTCTAAATTGTGTGCAGCGAGCAGGTCATATTTCCAGAGTGTGTGCTGGGAGGGAGCGGTCATCGACTAGGGCACATTGGAATGAGTCTAATGGTTTGGTGGGCTGCATGGGGGGGGCTGCTAATTGCACCAGTGGTGGTGGTAGCAGAGTGGCTGGCAGGGCAAGTTGTACTCGACTTGAATTTGATGTGGGTGGAAGTAGTGATGCTGGTGGTATTGGTGTCGGTGGGAGGGTGGCTATGGTAGGTGCGGCAGAGGGTATTTGGCTAAAGACGCCTGTGTATGAGAATTTGGGCTGCCTGGGTTCTGGACTGAGGATGTGTGGGGCTTGGCGTGTATTGGGGTGCAGGGTGTGTTGCATTGGGCCAACTTTAAGGGCGAAAGGTTGAATAGGTGGAGGGGATGGAAGTTGCTTTCTGGGATGGTGTGGGGGAGTTGTGTGTTTGAACGTGTGTGAAGGATGGTAGTAGGTAGGAGGGCTGGTAGCAGGGCAGTGATGGTGGTAACCTTGTTAGGCTTGGCGCAGTGTAGGAACCAAGTTTGCAGGGGGTGGCGGGGACTAGGTTGGAGTGGAGTTTGATATACAGATTCTTATACTTGGATGGCCGGAATGAACTATGCATATTGGCAGGGTGGTAGTAGCAGGCTGCAGCAGTATGGAAAGGAGACAGCAAATGAGTCTTGTGATCTACGTTACTTCTCCAACTGAGCTGGGTAGTCAGCTGGTGGCTGTGTGAATGTGGGTTGGGAGCATGTGTGCAAGGGTAGAAGCTATGTAGGTTCAGGAGAGATGCCTGCGTCTGTTACAGGGCCTAGGTTTGTGCGTTTGAATGGGCCTGGAGTGGTGTTGAGGTTGGGTGTGCAGGGGAATGGGGGGGGGGGGGGAAATCAAAATGGATGGGTTGAGCAAACCTAGGTCAATTAAAAACACAGCTAGAATCAATTTAAAATGCAGCTAACATCAATGTTAAACAGCTACAGTCAATTGGGAAGGTGCTTGTGAAGCACTGCAATGAATGGGTACAGAGCCTATGTGAATGCGTGTTGAAGAGCACATTTGTGTGCGAGATCGCTTGTGTGCAGCAAGTTCAGTACACTGTTTTAGGCGGGGTCACTCATCCCTTTATTTTTCATATTTATTTAAAAGAACGAGGATGTCAATTTCGATCTGAAATGACCTACAATAAACCACATTAACAGTTGGTGGTGGCATTCCCACGAAGGGTGCCTGTACAACAGCATTAAGATGAGAACAAGTGTTGAGACAGTTTATGGGGGTTTATACAAAATGTAAGTGGGGTGTTTCTACCAGGTACAGAGCAAACACAAATTATGTGAACAGGTGGGGAGGATTGTGAGTGGGGGGGTGGGGGGAGTCAGGGGGAGCTCACTCTTTAGCAAGTAAGTGAGGTTTAAGCAGAGCTTTCAGGAAATCCAAAGTTGGGCTCCCTTTTATGGCAAGCAGGTTTCAGCAGAGTGTGGGGTGAGCAGGGTGAAAGAGTGGGAGAGACGGCAGAGGAAGGATATGGGATGGCGAGTTTGAATGCAGAGGAGGATCGAAGGGAACGAGATGGTGGGTAAATGGATACAATCAGACCGGTACTGAGGAGTAAGACAATTGATAGCTTTGTAGACTAGGAGAAGGAACTGGAAGAGAGCGGTTGTGGATGGTGAGCAAACCAGCATGTTGTCAGCAGGTAGCAGTGGGCATGGGGGCTGGGTAGGATGCGAGACAGCAGGCAGCTTAGTTGAGGACTTGGTCTAGGAGGGAGGAAGAAGTAGACTTGAGCAGTAGTCCAGTTTTCTGAGCACAACAGTGGAGAGTAGTGTTTTTGTAGAGTGGTTAGTACAAAAAAAAGTATTTTCTGAATGTGTTGAAGTTAATACAAGCAGCAGAGGCAGTGGTAGTGATGAATTGTTGCAGTCATAGATTGCTATCAAAGAGGGTGGTTGAGGCTTGGGAGAAGGAGCAAGGTGGTCAGCCAGGAAGGACACTGAAGAAGGGAGAGTTGGCATTGGAAGCTGAGAGAAAGAGGACTTCACTTATGAAAAGTTCAGCATGGAGCAAATGAGAGCCATCCAGTGACGAATTGCAGTGCGTTTGTTCCGAGATGGCTAGGGTAAAAGAGAAAAATATTGCGCGTCATCAGCAGAAAGGTGATGGTGAAAGCCAAAAGGATGAGAAGTCATCCTAGGGCACATACATAGAAAGTGAAGAGCAGATGTCCAAGGACTGATCCTTGAGGCGCACCAAAAGGGAAAGTGGTTGGGTCATAGGTTTGCAAGTCTTAAGAGATTTTTAAGATCAACCTTCCAGGTTGGAGGCGATTCAGGCATGAACAGATTTGTGAAACCCAAGGTCGGCGGAATAAGGAGACGAAAGGAGTACTTGACAGTGTTGAAAGCGACAGAAAGGTCTAAAAGGAGGAGTATAGAAGAGTGTGGAATGGTGAGCATTACAGAGAATGTTTTGAGACATGCATAAGTGCAGTCACGGTGTGAACCTTTTACTACAGAAGCCAAATTAAATTGGATTTCCAAAGCCATTACCCTCAAGGTACTTGGTGATCTGTTTGAAGACCACCCATTCAAGGACATTTAAATATTGGGAAGGATATAAACTGGACGATAAAATGCTGGGACATTTGGGTCCGCAGAGGGTTTCTTCAATAGAAGACATTTAAAGGAGGCAGGGAAGAGTTCGGCAGAGAGAGAGAGGTTAAACAGTTAGGAGCAATAAAGGGCAAGTGATTAAAGCAAATCTTCGACCATTTGGGGATCAAAAGGGTAAATAAGAGTGCTGGATGGGTAGGCACTGCAAAGGATGGGTGCTAATTCAATTTAGAATACTTTAGAAGAGGCACGATGAGCTAACAATATAAGGAATTGTTGTAAAAATAATAAAGAGAAAAATCGGTCTCCATCTTCTTTAGGATAAATTTGTGTTGCTTAATGGTGTTCTGCACTCCACTGCCCTTGCTGAGCTCCGCACATCAAATACTTAAATAAATAACAAATATGATGCCAGCAATATTCTGCATGTTATCAGCCTACTTCCCCTTCACAGTTTGATCTTGTATGTTCAGGGGCCTGAGCTTTAACTTTAATTTTCAATGCTCCTCTTTAATTAATAGCCTATATAATTTAGTTGTTTTTTCAATGTCTTTCGGAGGGACGATGTTGGCAAGGAGTTATAAATAGAAACCTTCTCTCCTAAGCTACATGACACAATCCAATGTGCCCTCAGATGGTGCACTCTACGTTACGCCAAAACAAGTGTATCCAATAAACCTTTCAATGAAGGCCATTTCTAGGAAATCACATATTGATAGATGCTCATTGGGTTATCGTCCAACCATTTGGTCAGATTGAATAGCTTTCCTGGCCAGTATTGTTCTTAACTCAATTAATAGTAATCCATGTCTCAGCACTTCTTGGGCTGGTATGTGTGCCCAAAGCCTTCTGATCTTCACCCACAATTTAAATTGGCGTGACTTCAACTGGCATGTAAGCGGTTATGAGGCTAATTGTTTAGGTTTCCTATACCACCGGTTAGGAAGCGATGCAAGGTTTCCTACTGTATCAGATTTAGGTGTTTCAATCATTGGAACACCTTTCTCTTCTGCAATGTTTTTTCTGTACGTCACATTCAAGAAACACCAATTTCTTGTTTAGTTCTAGTAGGTATGTTTCATCTTTCAGTAGATAAATCTCATCTAAAATAGTTTTCTTTATGCACATGTATTAATACAGCTCTTTGTGTTCTTCTACCTGGTGGAAGGTTCATGCACCGTTCCACAGGTAATACAGATTTTAAAGTCCGAGATTGGCATATCCTCTGCTTTTTTATACAAAATTTACTTACAAAGAAAGATTCACTGTCCAAAACAAATAAAATATTCTGAGAAAAAGTTAAAGGTCATTTTTCCCCCCCAACCCCAGTCATGTATAGGTCTTAAAATGCATCACATATGCTTACACGTTAGAAGCCATTTTTGCCTACAAGTGCAGGATGGTGAACTTCCAATTCCAATATTCACAATGTACTTTTCTTTTTCTGATTACTTTTTATACAGAAAGTTCCATTTTGATCATCACGACAAAGATCTTTGTCGAGGTTGCAGCAACCTCTCGTGTGTGACAAATTCTTTAGGGCGATTTTTTAGAAATGCATCATCTTCATTGTACTTCCTAGACTGCTCAGAACTTCGCAAATTCAATTCCACATATCTAGATCATATGTAAAATGTGTTAAACAGTGATCCCACTTAAAATTATATTACAACAGTGCATATTAAAAAAAAGAGTAGTCAAATGAGTTGCCTTTACTCTTCCTTTAAAAACTGTGAATACAAACAATAATGTGTTACCACTGGAAGTATTCTAACCTATAATGCAGTTATACGAGGATACTCACAAGTCAAAGTGTTCAAGTGATAGCATAAAACTTGCCATAATCACTGTAAAGATTTCTCAGCCCACGTACGATTCACGGAAGCGCAGGGTCTACACCTGCTTTGATTAACCTCAACGCACCTCCCTAAACACTAACTTGAACAAGGTGCTGGGATTTCTAATTCAGGAAAATAGATGCAATAGCCTGTTCTTTTTGTTTAGGATTACTGGTGTGATTGGCCTGGGATCAGACTGATAAAGTCCAGCCATGGTAAAGTCTGATGACATGAAAGGGTGTTTTTGGGAGTAGAGGACTACTGGTTCATATAAACTCGCACAAAAATCAATGGGTCAAGAAACTGTAAAGTATAGGTACTGCACACTACATCCATAAGTAAAAGGTTGTTTTTCTGAAATACCTTATATTTTAAGGCCAGCACATTTCATTTTAGAGCAGCGTCATTTATCAAAAGAGGGTTTGAAGTAAAAATATTATATGCTGTATATACATTTTATTTTTTGTAATACATGAATGGATTTTAAAAGAATTCTTGTGTATAGTTAATGTTAAAGGATATTTGTACTGTGCACTATCACCACCGGAGTGGTCCCCTGGCACTCTGGCGGATCTGAAACAAAGGGGGTGGAGGGTAGGCTAGGCATGTTAGTAGGAAAAAGTTTGGAGAAGAGCAAGGGAGTTGGAGAAGAGCAAGGGAGCTGAGAAGTACTGTTGGCAGCTTCAGTTCAGTTAACACAGTTCAGCGAGCATATTGGTGTGGTATTTGGTTCGGAGTCCGTCGTGTGCTGTTGTGTGTGGGTATGTGTGGTGTGTTTGCTGTTGCGGTGTGGTGAAGTGTGTGCAGGTTGTTGCGGTTTTAAAGGTGTGGTTGTGTTTGGTAAGAGTGTGTGAGGAGTGTTGAGGTTTTTAGTAGTTTTTGGGGTTGGTTAGTAGCCTTTTTAGGAGAAATGCACAATCCTATTCTGTCTCCTTCGCGATTTAGAGAAGGTGGTCTTCCTTTCGGTGATTAGGTTTCAGTACGATAAGGCTGTCTCAGCTCTCTGTCAATATGCTAAGTCAGCTACTCTGTGTTTCCATCTTTGCGTCTGGTCACCCCCTTTATCATAGTTTGTCGTTGCTGCAACCTAGTCCTTTCGATCCGTTTGCTCGTGACCTACACCCGCGCCCTGAATCGTTTCAGATTTGGTGAGGTTTTTGGTAGTGTTCGGCTTGTTTGCCATTGTTCTGTCCTCGTGGGGTTGTCGCTCACGTTCTGTTCCATCTAGCACTGTTTTTCTTGTAGGGGTTTCTGTTGGTCAGCCCTAGGTGTTGTCTGTGGCATCGTATATTCTGTCAGTCTGTTCTTTGCGTTTCCCGTTTGATTGTTTCAGTTTGGTTCTGGAGGTGTTGAAGAGCCAGGTTTTTAGAGTATTCAAAATTTTAGGTGGTCTTTGGCATTTCTTTCGGGAGGTTGTTCCAGGTTTTTGCGGCTAAGCCCCCAAGATTTTTCCTGACGTATGGTTTTGGTTCTCGGCAGATTTCATTGCATTATCTGAGGAGTCTCGTTGGCTTGTAGATTGTTATTTTCTTTTGTAGGAATTCTGCTCCCTGTCCACTGACTGCACTGTGCGTTCTGCACATTGCTTTGAACGTGATACAATTTTCGATTGGAAGCCAATGTAGCATTTTTAGCGCTTGATTGATGTGATCTCTTATGGATAGTTTGAGGAGGAGTCTAACTGCTGCATTTTGCATGCGTTGTAATTTGTCAGAGTTTTGTGGGTGAATGAGAGGAAAGGTAGGATACTTCTTATTGAAAGGAGGAAGAAGCATTTCTGAATTATCGTGTTTACTTGTGTTTAAGGCTAGAGCGTCGTCGATTAGGACTCAGTCAAAACTTGTGCCTGGCGAGTATGGGACTGCTGAAGGGCGTACTGAGTGTTCCTTCATGTTCTTAGCCGAACACGGAGCAGCGGTCTAGTCTTGCAACATGGCCTCTGCTATAACTGTTCACAGTGCTTTCAATCAGTGCATTGCAACTCTGTATTAACGCTCCGTGGGGAAGAACCGTTCCCTGTTCTTTCCATCTGACACCCTTGCCTGCCAAAGCCCCTCTTAGCCCTTCCCTGCTGCTGTACGCTTTGTTGCCTCCGCGTCCAGCATGTCCATCTTTCCTTCCTCTTGGTTTTCACCGAGTCCTGCGCGGCTCCCTCTCCATGCGGTGCTGGCTTTGGCTTGCACTGGATTTCCTTACCTGTCGCAGGCTCTCATAGCTTGCTACCCGTTTACCTCTTGGCAACCTGCAAACGTCTGTCCTCGTGGACTTTGGACACTGCTTACCTCACTTGATTTGCGTGTCTTACAGTGTATGCTGGGTCTTGTAGTGCTATACTCTATGTTACCATCTGGAAGGAGAACTTCACGCAGCTACAACCACTACAGTCATCTACAGCCACCACTACAGTCCGCTCCAGGGTTTTTCCACTATTGCTTTTCCCTGGTTTAGGGTGGGCTCCTCCAGAGTCCCTGCTGCCGGGCAGACTGTCTTTTAGGCAAAGTGGCCTCCGGGGAAGCCAGTCCCCATCTCTTCAAGAAGAAAAGGAAAAACACCAAAGAAGAGAGCTACCAGTGCTTGGAGAGACAGGAGAGTCGAGTCATCCTCTGAAGAACCATCAGAAGACGTCACAGACACTTCAGGTGAGGAGTGGGCTAGTGAAAAGGTTATTGCGATAGGTGTTAACCCATCAGAATCTGAGAGACTCCCAGGCTTTTTACTACCTTAGATGGAGAAGGCGCAGTTCCCAGTTCAGTCAGCCAAGGTATGTAGGTGTTTCTCTTGGTTTCTGAATACGATCACGATTTCTGTCTTCCCTGGGTTGATTTTTAAGTCCTTGGCGTTCATCCAGTTCGATTTCTTTTAGACATTCTACTAGGGTTGAGTGATCGGCTTGTGTGTCTTCGATTTTGTAGATGATTTGAGTGTTGGATGCGTAGTTGTAGCGTGTAATGTATTTTTTGAAAATCCTGATTAACAGAGTCTGGTAGAGGTTGGTGATAGTGAGGATCCTTGTGGTACACCACAGTCTTTAACTCGTGGAGTAGATTTGAAGGGTTTTATCCATACTGATTCTCCTTGTCTGCTAGAAATGATTTAGTCCAGAGTAGTGCCATGTCTGTTATACCTATATCTTCTAATCTTTTGATTAGGGTGTCATGGCTTACTGTGTCAAAAGCTGCCAAGAGGTCGAGCAGAATCACGGCCGAGGTTGTGATGTTAAAAAAAAAAATAAAAAATAAAAAAAAAGATTCCCCAGGGGACCACAAATTACTATAATGTTATGCGGCTACCATCTTGAAACTAGCATATGAGCAGCTGCTATTTCTGTGGCTGTTCAGCAGGATTGGTGTCTCTGCCACTTTACCTTCCTTTAAGACTTGTCCCCTACCCAACTAATCTAGGGTGCTCGTCGTTTTGTCTAAAGTCCAAGTTAAGCCCGTCCTCCATCCAAAAGCTAATCCCGACTGACCCTACAACTTACCCTAAAAAGTTAATACCAGGATAATGACTCCCTTCTCCTGAGATTGCTTAGCCAGCAAATGTCTCGACATGTGATTTTCAAGTAGCTTCTTGTTATTTCCCGTACAAGTTCTTTCAAGGGATTTCACCACTTCCCTTCCTTTACCTGTGTGTACTTTCAAGTTCGTCCCTCTAGGCGCTCAGTTCTCCACACATTTACTTACTCTGCTCTTAATTATTGTAGGAAATGGTTCCTTTCCTGACACCAGTTCCCCCAATTTAGTAGCTCTTGCATTACTATTTGGCATCTCTTGTGGCATCATCTTCACACTGGGACATGTGTATTGTACCCAGCAACCTTCAATCCTTTTTATAAGCATTCCCTCCACTGGGGATATTTAGGTTGAGTTTCCTTGGGATTCTCACTTTACGCAATGTGTTTACTGTCACTGTAGGCTTTGTCCCCTTGTGATTCTAACTTTTCTTAATATATTCACACTCACTGGGAGTGGGTAGGCTGAGTCCCCTTGGGCTTTTCACTCTTCCTAATGTATTCGCGTTCACTGAGAGGCGTATACAGAGTTCCCTTGAGATTCTCACTTCCCTCGATGTTTTCATAGTCACCGAGACGAATAGTCCGACTTGAATCCTCATATACGATTCCGTGCTTATTAAGCTTCTCTTGTCACCCGAGTGTCCTGCTCTCCCCATTGCTTGTATTGCACTAGCCTTTGGCGTTCCCTCTCTGGTTTGTCAGAATGGCCGTTGCATTCGTTACAGCTTCTCACGCCGACATGTTTCAGTGTCTGTCTCCCACTGTGGTTCGGTATGGAAATGTGCTTTTTCCTCTGCCTCCTCCCCAGCCACCACCAGGTAAGAACTTGTTTCATTGGGACTTGGACACTTACCAGCCACAGCTTCTCCCTCATGCTGGTTTCTTGAATGTCGCTGCAGTGACCGATAGCGCCCCTGCAAGCTTAGTCATCTCTCCCCATCTCCACCCCCCGCAACCTCACCCCGGTCCTGGTGCTTCCCCAGTTCCCATTAGCAGTCCTTTCTTTGTGTCGGACTCACGCTCAGCATAAATCCTTTGGGTCTCTTCGTCCCACTATCAGGCAGTTCTGAATTTATTTTCTCACTCCTAGGTTTCCACTCGTCTCTATTTAAGTCTTTCTTCTGCAGAGATGGTGCAATAGCCGAAATTGGAAGATGCTGGTGTTCTGGTAAATGATATAGCTTCTGGGTGTCCGTGTGATGCAAAGGGAGTGCCTTGTCGGAACAGGAGTCCTTTGCTCCCAGGAGGGGGAAGTCCCTCTGTGTGAGGTCCCGCTTGCTGCTACCCCAAGGGGGTTGTTGCGTAGCGGGCTCAACTCCGTAGCGTCAAAAGGAAAGATTCCCCCAGGGAGAAATTACTGAATCCCTTGATTTGCCACAAGGTGGGGGGGTTGGGGGGGCGGAACGAGAGTTGGAGTGAATTTGTGAATGTGGCATACTGAGAAAAAATATTTAAGAATTTAGTTCACTTTTATGCTTGCTTTCATCTTTTTTGGTTGCACCATTTTAAGTGAGATATAGTGATGCATTATTCTCCTTGCAATTTCCCTTCACTTTGAGTTCAAGTATATAGTCTGTTTATTTCTCAACCAGCACATAATTTCATTATGTTCAAACACCACATTATGTGTAATTAAGTAGGTTTTTACCATATATGCTTTTACAGCTGAGACACAGAAGCAATGGAGGTGTGAGAGGAGAGAGGGTGAGGTTAGAAGAAGTGAATCATGGATATAAAAGACCCAGAGGAATGTGACAGAGTGAAAGTTGTACTGTGAGAATATAGATGGTGGAAGGATATAGCGTAGTGCGAGAATATAGACGGTAAATGAGATAGTTAGAGAAAGAGGCAAAAGATTGAGAAAGGAGTTGTAGAAGAGGAAGTAGTCAGTATTGGAGGGAAGTGGTAAAGATTTCATTTTTTTTTTTTTTAAAAAAACAAAAAAACAAAAAAGAAGGAGGGTACTACCGGGGCTAGGCATTTGGTAAACACCAATGGAGCGGGCCGGAGGCTGAAGGGCAAGGCCATGAACTGGAAGTGCTGTCCCGTGACAGTGAAAGGACCCGTAAATGAATCAGGATTTGGAATTACAAGTCCATGGTCTAAAGACAAAAGGAAATTACTTTCCTGCAGCTAGGTTAGGATGTGCTGGAGGGTTACAATCCTAAAGGTCTGAGACAGCAGGAATTTGTTGAGACGACGCAGGTCGAGTATGCGTCTCTAGCCCCCAGACCTTCTTGACAAGGAAGTTTCCTAGTACGCCCCTTGGCCTCGCCGATGAAAGGAGCAAGTTCAAATCGCCCCCCTTAGAGAGGAGGGACTGAACTTTGTGCAGCAGTACTGACAAGTACTTTCGACCTTTGACAAGGGACGGTGGGTGGATGCTCAATGAATTCCGGCATGTGTCCTTGCTGGATTAGCATGTGTCCCTGCTGGATTAATATCAACACCCCTTCATCTGTGGTGATGGAACGGCACTGATTGATGAACTTGGAGAGACCCCCCCCCCCACTAGGGTGTGAAAGTGAAGTGGTGGCATTGGAGCCTGGTCAGGCATGCTTGGTGGATTGGCGACTGGGGCGTGAGGAACCGGAGCGCCAATTACCCCTGTAGCATTTGGACTAGTCTTGTGGCGTTAGACCGGTAAGCCAGGGGACCGATAGGAGGGCCTGTAGTTGAGGGACTTTCTTGAGAACTGTGTCTTGCCTGACCGAAAGGACGTATGCAGCTGTTGAAGCATGCCCAGGGAGCGGGTGGCATCAGTGTCTGCTTTGGTCTAAAGCTTGTCATCAACCTTCTCGATGAACAGGTCCACCCCATCAAAGGGCATATCCACTACATTTGAGCTTTGCACCATTTCCCCCATATGTCCGTAGCCAGTGTCCACAATATCAACAGCTACAGAAATTGCGTAGTCTGAACCGGCCTCCAGTTCGCAAAGGAGGGCGAAACATTCATCCTTCGTTTCAACAAGTAGAAAATCCAATACAGGGTCCAATTTATACTTGGAACTCCCCCGTCATAGCGGGACAGAATAGCTATAGCATTAGCCGCCTTAACAGTGGTTGCAGCAAAGAAGATGATATGGTTACCCAAGGAATCAAGCCTCTTCGGGCGGAAACTAGCATGGAGAGAACGGATTAGCTGAATGCTTTCGGGGTGCAGCAAACTTGGATGCGTCAGAATCAGGAGCCATGCACTTCACAATTGTGTCCTTCGGAGGGGCAGAAAAATGATTCCTTATGGTCAAGAGACCATCTTCCCAGGTGTCCTCAAGGATGGGTTTGGCAACCACAGGCTTCCCTTGTTTGCTCCTTCCAAATGGTAGAAGAAAACGTTTGCTCCACTGGGAAGAGAACAAACAATTCAGCAGCCTTGTGTGTAGGTGCCGTGGATCACAAATATTATATCAAATACATCAGAAAACATCTTTTTGACCTTCAAATTCCACCTCACTGATCGGTTGCATCATATGTCCTTAGACCATAGAAGGTCCAAGCACAGCAGGAAGGTTGCCAGCGTAAAAAGTGGATGAGAACGCGTAGACCTTAGCAAGGCTGAACGTGCAGAGTCTGAATCCCCAGATTAGGAAACCCCTCGCAGAGACATCGACAAAGACGACTGCACTTTTGTCATCAATGAGGTGGTCACAGATGCCAATGGAATACGGTGCACAGTCAACGAGTAGTCAATGAAGTCGTCAGAACCGGCGTCGACAAGACTGTTCAGGGTCGAGTAAGACAACCCGAGTGTTCTGCATGGTCATTGATGAAGTCGTTGATGGGCCAGCAGGAGGAGTCAACAAATGATCTTTTCCGAAGACAAGTGCCAAGTAAAAGACGCAGATGGGCGCTTCATTGAAGAAGAATTGACCGATTATGCTGTCACCAATGGAATCGTGGACACTGGCGTCGACAAAGTGGCAGCCCGAGCTTGGGTTGTATGTCACTTTTTAGCCCTTTTCCTCATGTGAAGAGTCATAGTGGGACCTCGACCTCTTGGATGAGGAGGTACGCTGCTGGGGTCTGCTCTGCCAAAGGGAAGCATTGCTAATGACAGGTTTTATCAGGTTCCAGCGCCATTGTCTAACCAAGTCACCAACCTCTGATGGTGGTATTGGAGAACGCCTGGCAGATGGAACAGTCACTGATCTCATGGTCATTAAGATCCTCTATATAAACATAGAAGTGACAGGTAGCACAAGCCCTGAAGTCTCTTCCTGGTGTCAGCCATAGCATCAGAGAAACAATTACAAGGCCTCAACCAAAGGGAGACGAAAAAGGTACCTGCGGAGGCGTCAAGCAGCCGCAATAACACCACGGGCTGGTGGTGAAGAATCAAAGAAACAGTAGAAAAACAATGAACCAAATCAACAAATTGTCAAAGAATGGAGAGATTACATAAAAAAAAAAAAGTTTAAAACCTTGCGGTAAAGAAGTCTGAAGATGGCCTCCATGGGTGGAACTAAGAGCCGTCAATTGGCTGTGGGCTAATAGGACCCCAAAAAATTAATGTGACAGATTTAAAATGTAAATTTAGACTACGTTAACGAGGATGGCAGCGCGGAATAATCAAACAGCTTGAAAATCTATGAAAAATCCAATGCTGGAGAAGTTAGATCGGGCCGTGGCCTTCAAGTCCTACCAATGCAGAGAGGCTATCTTAGACAGTAGCGGGTTACCAAGCTGAAGAATTCCTGCTAAGCGTGGCCATTAGGGAAGCCTGGTTAGGGTGAAGGGAGCCCAGAGGAGGTCGAGGGACCAGCCAGAAACGCCCTTTGGGCAAGTCCACCTGCAGTCTTGAGAAGTTTGAAAAACCCATTTGAAAATAAGAAAAACCCTTGAACTATCTATCAGACTTAAGGCTACCATTGTCAATAATATCACTTCCGAACAACTGTTCAGTAAACATACTGTAGACCTCAAGAATCTCTCTGGGTTGAAAACACATTGGCATTAGTGCAACACTATTCAATAATGGCATTAGCGTAACACTATTCAACAAAATAAACTTGCTCATGGATGTAGTGTGCAGGTCCTATATATGTAAATAAATTCAGTGCTTTGATGAATATCAATCTTTTTTTCGACTATGTCAAACCTATGAGGATACGCGAGCATTTGTATGTGGAAGAGGTGCAATTCTTACTTTTTGTAGGTGTCTGGGGAAAAAAACTAGAACAAAGAATTTCACAGAGCATGACGTTTTTTGTAACCATCCAGGTATGTATACTTCAAAGTATCATTTTGACGATTCAGGACATTGTTCGTGTTAATACCACTCAACAAAGCACCTGATCTATAGGCATAAACCCATCCCGGTTTGAAAATTAAATGAATCTATAAAATGAATGATGCCATCTACAGGTTAGATATAATGAGCATTATCAAGACTTCGCAGGTCCACTGAATTTCAAGTTTTTTGTAGTGTTAAATCGGCACAACTTAACTGCATCTTAACTACGTTTTTTCAGTGAATTCAAAAGGTTTTTTTTTTTTTTTTTTTTAAAAAAGGCCACTAGCCATGGTGTTTTAGCCATGGCCATTGCCCACCTATTTGGCTGTGTCCACTGTAGATGTTCCCCCCCAATAGGTTTTTTTTGTACCCATTAGGTGGCCACAGCCGGATGCCAGGCATTCGGCCATGGCCAGAATGAGCACAGCTGTGTATCTTTTAAAACACTTGCTTTCTTTCCTGCTCACTAGCCATGGCCTTCGCCCAGGACCATCGGCCCTGGCCCCTTTACATTTTACCCAAGTAGCTTCCTTCCAGTCCCACTAGCCATGGCCTTCGGCCGTGGCCACACCACTAGGCTTCTTTTGGGCACACTAACCATGACCTTTCGCAGTGGTGCCATGACATTTTCCACCAATAAATTTAGTTGGGGTCTACACTTTCCATATTGCACCATTTGGTTCCTTAAAGTAACCCAGTAGCCATCGGGTCACACCCACCTCGCTGTAGCAGTAATATTCCACTTTTTTTGTTATTAATCACATTTTCTTTTTTTTTAAAAAACATTTCCTCATAACCATGCTTGGTACAACTCTTATAACAATACCAATGTGCTACTAAAAGCGCTGGTTATTCATGCAATGATAACCCCCATTATTTGTAAAATAACCCTAGTTATTCATGACGCACTTTCATTCCCGATCGAGTTTTCTACATACAACACTGGTTATGCGAAAATATTCCATCTCTGACCTTGTTCCACAGCCCCCTGCCAACCCCCAATTTCACATGGTGTCCTCTTTTCCTCCCCCCACCTCTAGCCTGACGACATTTCATCCCTTTTACACCTCTAAATGGCATTTTTCCACTTTTCGTTTTCGGCTGACCCAGGCCATTTTGAAAATAACCCTGCCCTCACATCGAACAAAAATAATAAATGTTTTTTTTTTAAAAAAAAAAAAGGCTTTCTTCTTTTCTGAAAAGCCTCTCTGGCTGCAAAGCACCATCAAGGATACAGCTATAATTTTGGGAAGGGGGGCAGGGGGGGACGGCACTTCAAATATTTTAACTACTGGATGGAATAACCCCAGACACCGTGCCCAAGTGGTTTCATACCTGGTCCAATTCCGTCCACCGGTTTTTGCTTTGCGCATAAATGTGGCCCATTCCCTTCTTTGGGGAAATGAATGGGAGTAGGCATTTTTGCTTTAATAACATTTATTTAACAAATCTTTCCCAACCTTTCCAGTCTAGGGGGGGCAGAATTCAGCCAAATCTGTTATGCAAGTTTAATGTTATTAGCAATTACATTTTAGGGTTTCGTATGGAACTTGAAATATTGATCGTGGATTACTCCCCGTAGTAGCATTTCTCATGATTATATCTGCTTAGATTCACATGCTGTGCAAAAAGTCTGACATCTGGTGAAAATCGCAGAGTACTGCATCTTTCTTTCAAAGATCGAAAGGGGATGTCGAGATAGGCGTGACTAACACTATCCCTAACGTGAGGTGTAGTGTACCCAAAATCCCTCACACGTCGAGGTCCCTCTGGTTGTGTTTTTTCTGCCGTGATGGAGCCTTCTAGTCAGCATGAGGTAGTACACAAGGCAAGAATGGTGGGCGCATGCAAATCTAAGCGGATAAAATCAGAAATGCTATTACAGTGAGTAATGCAGGTCTTCTGATGGTTGTGAATCTGCTTAGTATCACATGCTGTACTCGCGAGCAGTACCCAGAGATGGTGGTGGGATGGGTGAAGGAACAGCAGTAAAGAGATGTTTTAGCACCGCTTGTCCCATCTGAGAATCAGACCCAGATGTTGTAGTCAGGCAGTAGTGTTGTGTAAAGGTGTGTACAGAACTCCGGGATGCCGCTTTGCAAATG
Source organism: Ambystoma mexicanum (assembly GCF_040938575.1). NCBI lineage: Eukaryota > Metazoa > Chordata > Amphibia > Caudata > Ambystomatidae > Ambystoma > Ambystoma mexicanum. Next base: position 1,339,349,843 of record NC_090923.1, on the reverse strand, counting down.
GACTCAAGAGGAACATTTGCAAAGAATGCTATGGTAGCTCCTGTGCCCCGAGTGGAGTGCACTCTAGACAAGAAGGGTAGGTCTCTCTTGGCAAGAGAGAAACACACTGTGTTGCAGTTTACGATCTACTTTGAGTTAGCTGATTTGGAGACAGGCTCCCCTTCTCAACAAGTGGCCACTGAAACGAAGAACCAATTTGCTTTCCTTAGTGGCTTTGTCTTTTCCAAATAGTAGATAACCGCTCGCCTCATATTCAGTGTGTGGCGGCTTCTTTCTGCCACGTTAGTGGGGTTCTGGGAAAAAAAGGTGGGTAGTTGTATGGATTGGTTTAGATGGAACTTTAAGATAAATTTAGGCGCAAAGCAAGGGTGTGTGAGCAAAAACCACCTTATCTTTGTGAATCGTGACAAATGGGTCCTGAACTGAAAGGGCCTGCAGTTTACCAACTCTTCTTATAGAGGTGTTCGCCACCAGGAAGGCGGCATTGTAGGCGAGTGCTTTAAGGCTAACCTTGTGCATTGGTTCAAAGGGAGGCCCCATTAGTCTGGTAAAAACAACATTCAGGTCCCACCCGGGTGCTGGGTTAGAAATGGAGCTGAGGCCCCTTTAGTCCTTCCATAAAAGCTTTAATTATCGGAATTTTCCACCACGAAACCTTGCTCTGGGACGTAGTGTATGCCGAAAGTACAGCTAAGTGGACCTTTAGAGAACTGAAAACCAGACCTGAATCCAACAGGTGGGTTAGGTACAGGAAGATAGGTTTAGCATTCAAGGTTTAGGTGAGCATTCTAGAGGATCGATGCCCATACCGTTACAACAGATGACAAAGCGCTTCCATTTGCTGGAGTAGCAATGCCTGGTGTTTGGTTTCCGTGCTTCCTAAGTATGCCCATACATCTTTGAGGGAGTTGGAGGTGCCCGAACTATGTGACCTCAGGAGCCAGTCTGCCAAGTTGAGAGTTTGAAGGCATGGATGAAGTGTTTCTCCTGACCTTGAGAAAGCATGTTGTATGGGCAAGGTAGCTTCCTGGGAGGGGAGACTGACATTGCCATGAGATGGGAGAACCAAGGCTGGCAGGCCCACATCAGGGCCACCAGAATCATCCCGACTGCCTCTTGGTGCATCTTGTGCACTAATCAGCTGAGCAGGGTAATCGGGGTGGGGGGGGGGGGGAGCGTAGACACATTTCCCTGACCATGTTATCCAAAGACCATTCCCCTTGGAGCAGTTCCGAGGGTGCCTGGAGGCGTAATCTAGGCATTGGGCGTTCTCCAAAGTGGCGAACAAGTCAACCTCTGGGAAGCCCCATTTTTCAAAGACGTTGACTATAACGTCCTCCTGTAGTCACCACTCGTGCTCTACGGGTAGAGGGAAGTCTCTGCCAAGTAAGTCTGCCAGAAGATAGAGTTCCCCTGGAACATGCGACAGGAGGAACATCTCGTGTTTGAGAGCCCACTTCCATATGTTCTGGGACAGTTTGGACAGCCCGAGATAGCGAGTGTCCCCTTGTTTTTTTGTTTTAAGTAATACATGGCCGTAGTACTGTCCCGTGAGGACTAGGACGATCTTCCCCTGGAGGTAGGTTTGGAAGGTCTTCAGGACCTTGAGCTAGCAGTTCCAACAAGTTTATATGATTGGATGCTACTGCTGGTGACCACACGCTGTGTGCGATCTGTTGAAGGAGGTGAGGCGCCCCCCCCCCCCACCTTCACCCAGTCATAGACGAGCCTGTGGTGAGAGTTGCTTCCACTGTGGCGGTGGTGAAGGTTTTCCCCTGCAGAAGGTTTTCCCTTGCCCCCACAGCAGAGACTGAACGAGGGCTGCAGAGACAACCACTAGATCGCCCCGCTGGCCTGACATCATTGGCTCGAGAGCAACTCTTGAGTGGGGAGCGAGGAACTAGGTAGACGCAGGAGGCCATCATCCCTAACAGTTGCATGGCCTTTCATACGGTCACCTCGTGACTGGCTGCATAGTGAGGGATCTGGAACAGCATGTTCTGAACTATCTCGTTGGAGGGGAAAGATGAGGCTGTCTTTGGTCCGAATTAGAGCCCCCAGAAACTGTTTGACTTGGCTGGGGGTTTAGACTTGACTTTTTCCTTGTTGATCGAGAAAACTTGACTGAAGAGGAGACCTACAGTCTTCTGGGTATTTGTTTGGCACGTCCCGTACAAATCCCACGTTATGAGCCAGTCGTCAAAGTAAGGATAGACTGGGATGGACTGCCTGAGCAGGTTAGCAGCTACTACCGCCAGTACCTTCGTGAACACCCATGGAGCTGAGACAATGCCGAAGGAGAGAACCTTGAACTGAGAGTGGGTGTCTATCATGAACCTGAGGTACTTTCTGTGCGCTGTCAACATTGAAATAAAAATGCATCTTTCATATGCAATGTGGCTATGTAATATCCCTGCAGCAGCAGTCATTACCTCCCGCAGTGTTGTCATTCTAACTGAGATTTGACATTCTTGTTCGCTGGGCGCAGGACTAACACACGGCGCACTGGGAGATCCTTTTTGGGTACAAGAAGTAAACCGAATAAATAGCCTCGTTTACCTGGCGAATGGGGAGGACTGCTATGGCGCCCTCTTCCAGAAGAACTTGAACCTCTTCTAGCAGGATGCACAGGTGTTCTGGTGACAGACGTCTGCTCTTCAGGTGGGTGGTATCGAGGTAGTCGGTGAAACTCGATGCAGTAGCCGTGGGTAACGGTCTTTAACACCCACTGGTTTGATGTGATCCCCCTCCCCCCCCCCCCCCAGGCGTGAATGAATAAGCGACCCCCGACCGGGGAGGTGTGGGAGGGGACCCGGCGAGTCACTGAGGAGGCCGGGGAGCCTCTAGAAGTAGAGTTCCTGGCTCTATGAGGACCTCTCCAGTTGATACTGGCCGTTACCGGAAGAGCCTTGGCCGGAGGACCAGGGGGTACTTCCTGAGCCATATTATTCATGGGGAGGCTGGGAACAAGATTGTCCACAAAACCAACGGCGGGGGTTAGAGCCTCCACGGTGGTTTAAGGGCTTGGCTGTGAGATTTCAGCGTTTCGTGCTCCTTTTTGTCGGTCTCCAGGGCGTCATCAACCGCTTTCCCAAAAAGGTTGGCGTCCTTGTTGGGTTTATTGATAAGCGACTGGTTCCGAAACTAGGGCTTCTCTTAAGTAAAGTCCACTGGGCTAGAGTACGTCCAGCAGTCTCAGTAGAGTCCAGAGTATTCTTTTATATGTTGTGGGTAACCAGTCTGCCCTCAGCCGGTGGGCTCTGGGACCTCTTGAAGGCTATCCTGGACTAGGCCCCATTGGACATCGCTGTAGCTTGCAGGAGAGTTGTATTGTTTGCGATCCTTTTCGAATAGGCCGCAAATTGTTTACTGAGGGCATAACGTTTTTTACAATCTTTATCCAGAGGGGCTTCTGATGTGGACAGTGGAACCCTCGCCCTTTTCCTAGTGGTTTTAGCCACCAGGGAGCCCTGTGTGGCATGCCCCCCGTATGTATAGTGGGTCGGAAGGTGATGGGCTGAATAATTTTTCATTGACGCCCCGTTTGAGAGACAGTGACAAGGAAGGAGCTAGGCGCCTCTTTATAGAAATGACAAAGGGAATGGCTTGGCTAGTTGGAGGCTTCTCCTTGATGGTATCCTCAACATTGCCAGAGTCTGGGACTGCCTCATGTGTAGCAATCTGAAAATGATCGGCCGCACTTTTTAAAATAGCATTGAACAACATTTGGTCATCTACAGATGACAACTCCCTCTGTTGAGGCGAAGGGGGGTGAAATCTAGACAAATGATTTCCGGGTCAGGGGTATGTGTTGGTGATAGCCAAGGGGCCCTGATCCCATCCCACGACTGATTTTGATCCCAGTCTGTGTCTTGATCAGCGGTGTCCTGAGCAAATTGATTAACGTCCTCATGGGTATCCTTCTGCTTTGAGACGTCCAAGATAACCTCCCGGTGGTCTTGTGCAGAGATGGGAAATGTCTGCAATTTATGTGGAATGAGTCCTCTTCCTTTGGTCTTTTGGGAGTGATGCATTTGTCAGAAAAGTCAATGAATTGGGCCATTTTGTCCATATAGTTTTGAAATCTTTCCCTGGTCCATACGGAAAATACAGAAAGGTCTGGAGGTGAAAACTATTGCCCAGAAGGGGGAGATTTTCCTAATAAGGCCTTTTAGAGAGGCTGGGGGCTTCAGACTACTCCTCTCCACGAGAGGGGATGCCCTTGTGTTCTGTAGCTGCCGAAATAATAGCTGCAAGGCTTTTCGTGGATTTTCAGCAGCTGAATGGAAGGTCTCGACGTGCCCGACGGCGCCATCGCGGTCTGTGACCCCTGAGGCCTTGGTTTGCGTGTGCGCCCTTGGACGGGGTGTTAGCAACCGTATCTTTTTTTGGGCGAACACCCGTTCCAGAGGAAAGACCAGTCACATGCCTTGAAGACTGTTGCATGGAGGGCAACAAAGTTTTCAGCAGCCCTGTGGTCATTGTGCGCTTCTTCGACGTCTGTCGAGGAGGCCTTAGGGGTTGTGCGTTTAGGCATGTGTGGTGCGTTTGTGCGCTTGTCGCTGGGTGTGAACTCCCCATGACAGAGGCGGTGGCCTGTGTCGGGCCCGGGGCGGGCATTTGGGAGCCTGAAGGTTCTGTCGAAAGGTTGATGGCTTCCAATTTGGAGCCATCGTCTGAAGCGGCAGCCAGACCAAAAAGACCCAACTCTCCTTACTGTAAGGGCCTGGCCGGAGGGCCGCGGCCGCGCTGTGGCTAGTTGCCGAGCAGTTAACAGTCGGCAAGCAGTTGTGGATGTCTTCAGTGGCAGGAAGCCCACGAGGCACTCGTCGAGAAGTTTAGTCGTGAGGGATTTTGGGTACACTACACGTCACGTTAGTGATAGTGTTACAGTGTCGCCCATGTTGACGTCACCTTTCGGCCTTCGAAAGAAAGACGCAATACTCTGCGATTTCCACTAGATGTTGGACTATATGCACAGCATGTGATTACAAGCAGATTCACAAGCATCAGATGGATATACACACACACACACACACACACACACACACACACACACACACACAATTTCACAGCACACAAGAAGAGATAAACATGCATTAATCCAGTTATACTGAATAACAATGAGGGACTGAATAACAATGAGGGACTTGGATTAATAAAGGACCATTTTAGTAGATTGGTAGTCTAGGTCTTGCAAATTTCCCACAGATGGTTGCTGGTGGCAACTTGTAATACGACCTGGTTAACATGAATGACTGGGGTCACCTTTACTTTACCTGGTTGCCCTACTTAAAAACAAAAGTAATAATAAATAAACATATGGGAAGGTAGTAAACCAAAGGACTTAAAGAAATACTTCTAAATTGGCAGATTAGTACAGTTGATGGATATGCAGAATGAGAGATGCTGTTAAGTCAAATGAGTGAAATATAGAAACTATGGTACTTACACGCTCATCTGATAAAACACAAATGTTTAGCCACAAAGAACATGAAATGTACACAATTAGAAATGATTATGTGGATGAGTTAATTATTATGCTACCAACCACAAACTATTAGAAGCATAAAAGGTCCTTTTCAGTCAGTCAATACGATCACGGTAAAGGTTGGGAATTGAATTTCTAAAGCAAACTGGTCTTTCACTACCAGCTTGGTTAATTGTGATAATAACTTGTCCATCTGGTATCAATAGGATGCCTGGGAGACAGAAAAGGACCAGGGTGGCCCTTTTTGAGACTGGGATGTTCACTGCTTGAGAGATCAGAGTATCAAAAAGGAGTTTACCCGTGGTGCGCAGGACCAGGGTTTTAGTGCCTTCTACTTATTAATTAAGAGGTTTGACTGACTGGTGGACTAGTGCCTTTTCTCTTAATAAAACAAGAGTTGGGAAAAACTAACCCCGTTGGCTACTGTGTAGGCATGAGAAGGGCTTTTGCTTGGCACTGCCATAATGGTACTACATGGCCATAACATAGCAACAACCTGAAAATGGTGGAATTACATGAGTCTATCATAGCAGTGCCTCTTAACTGCATATCTAATACCAATACACAAGCCAAAACTTGGAATTTGTCAATGGTTGTAGTAGGATTTCAGTGCAAGGAACAGATCTAAATGAAGTTGATGAAGGCACACTAGGTTAAGACATTTGTATTACCTTAGTACAGCATTTCCAGCTGCAATTTAGCCATTAGCTCAGTTGACAAACTATGTAGAATTAACTCTGGGAGGCCGAACTTTGATGTACCTGGTGGATAGAGCTACCACAAAGATTCCAGGAGGCTGTATCATGGATGGGAAGGGGCAGGTAGTGTGTTGTCATGGCCATACGGATTAGCATTGCCATCAATAGAGAAATGTGGGGCGGGACACAGGTTGTTGGTTATTTACCCACCCATTAAATCTCCCGCCGAGCTGTACACCCATGTAGGTTTGGTTTTATATGTGGGGCTTAACTGCCACCAAACAGCCCAAACAAAAACAAAAAAAACGTTGACGCAATAATTAGGTGTGGTATGAATTGGAAACTGTGCAATTTATGTATAACTTTATGATTTTTTTTACTAGGAAGTAAAGCTTCAACCTGTCACGCTAACCATAGATTGCAACTTTATTTGTTTTATAGAATTTGATAGAGCTGGTAAAGTTCACACTTAAATACATCTCCTGCTTTGATGTTCTGCAGACAAAAAATCAACGGAAAATTCAAAGTGACTCTTCCCAGCATAGAGTGGCTTGGTCGTAAAGTGTGATCAACTGTCGCTACTATAACCGATGCATTCTATATATTGCATTTGCGTCATAAATGTGACACTAGTTCAAGATCTGCCTATCTGAAGATTGCAGCTAAAAACCAACTACTTAGAATAATGGCATAGGATGTTTTAAAACATGCATTTATTTTAATAAAATAACATGAGTATTAAGATGGATTATTCGAATCCGGCCTGGTGGACCGATTTTCAGGAAGCCACCATAGTTATAGTTAACGGGGTAACTCGGGTTAGCCGAACCCAATCAAGATAAGCAAGGAGAGTAGTCAAGGTTTAGTCTCATGAGAGGCAAGTGGATACAGGGGTCCACACAACGAAATGCACAATGATTCTACTTAGACAGGTAAGTACGAAACTACTATATTATAGGCCCAAAAATGCACAAGAAAAATGAATAAAGCAGATAATATCGCACAACACTAAATATAACATATATACAGTCACCTTTGATTACAGAAAGGCACACAATTCACCTTAACACCTGAAAGGAAAGTAGTTATGCAATAGGAAAAATAGAAGCCCTCACTTTAGAAGTCCAATCCCCAAGTTGAATGATGCGTTGTGCCCATAAAGTCACAGGAACAAAGTTTGGAAATGTTCCTGTGGTGGTGAACATTTCTCCCGAAGACTTCAATGCGTTTACAGTTAATTTAAAAGGTACTTTTCCTATCTTTTAGAACAGCTTTTAAACTAAATGTTAAAAAAAGCAGAGGAATGGAATAAAAACGTTTAGAATGGAGGAGGTTGGAGCAGCTCCAAGTACAACGATTACTCACCGTCCTTACTCAGATTTTCCCAAGTGACATGGCAAGTCGTCTGGGAGTAGTTTTTCCTGCCATTGGATCCAGTAGAAGATGCCCAGGAGCTGCAGGTGAAAGGAAGATTCCAGTCGGGTCCAGGAGCGGAGTGCAACCTATTCTGAAGAAGAAATGCAGCAGGCATCAAAGCAGGGCTCTTCAGGATACTGTACCAGACTAGGGATGGCCGGTTCCAGCGACAACCGCTGCAAACGGGTGACAGCAAGCGTCTCTCCAGTCGTGAACAAAGACGGTCTTCCAAGACAATATCCCTTGATGCACTTCTGGCGCGGTAGCCCATTTTAGAGCAAGTCAGTCCACCAGGGGGACGGCCATGGATGTTTCAGAAGGCTCAAAACTGCAAGAACGCTAGCAGACGTTGAGACTTGTTGGTCTCAACCAGTCCAAGGGTGGGGAAGCACCGATGACGGCCTTCTGAGATCAGGTATTCCAGCAAGGCTTCACCATGGCAATTGCAGGAAAGGCCGCCAGCCCTCTCCAGAAGTCGTCCATAGGTCTTCAGTCAGCTGTACAGCTACACAGGATACTTGACTTTGTTTCTGATCCGCTTGAATGGCTAGAGAACTCCTCCCCTTATCCTAAACTAAAAGGTGCGTTATCAAACAACCCTCCAATAGCAAGGATCCGCACCACTCACTCATCCTGCAGTGGTCTGTAGAAACTAAAAAGAAAAGTGAAAACTCTGTGGGTGGTCTTGGACCAAAACCTAAATATGAAGGTACACGTAAGCAGCCGATTTCCTCTACAGCCTATCATATCAATCTGCTGGCCCAACTTAGACCTTTTATTTCTCAAACCAACTGTGAGACTATTGCTAGGGCCATTACGGGGGTCTAATATCGATTATTGTAGTGCTCTACTGGTGGGAGCTGCAAAAACTGACCGCCAGATTAGACTCAAAAACACCATGGTTCGAACCATTGTAGGTCTAAAAAAGACTGACCATGTCTCTGAGGCCAGACAGGGTCTGCATTGGCTTCCCGTAGCAGCCAGGATCCAGTTTCACCTGCTGACAGCACGCACAAATGTCTTGTGGGTTCTGGCCCATGCTAACTGACAAAGAAAATGCAATATTAGAATGCGGAGGTCAAATAACTCAAATGTTATGTTATATTATGTTACTTGCCATTTATGTAGCGCTCTATATATCATTGGTATGATCTCAAAGCGCTGGTAGGTGAAATGCGCTCGGGAACCGTAGTTCTGGTCAGAAGAGAGAGATCGTGTCATGGGTGCACCAGGTGTGTGCAGCTGATGTAATTGCCGGATAGTAGCTGCATCCTAGCATTAGGTGTGGTGCTGAAGATATCAGTTGGATGTGTGCAATCTGGTGGGTGGACACCCAGACTGGGCTCTGGCTGCGCTAGACCTGAAGGATGCATATGTGAGCAACTAGGCCGGAATGTGCTCTGCTAGATGCATTTTATTAGGGTGATGAGGTGTTCATGGTGTCGTATTCGTATGTGAACAGCTAGGCAAATTAGTCAGGGATATAGCTGTGTTCTAGTTGAATGATGGTGTAAAGTAGAGTATTTTGTATTTGTATTTATTTTATTTATATAGCGTTTTAATCCAAAGCGCTTTACAGTATAACAGAATACAACGAACATGAAACAGAAGAAGCAAATAATGTATGAATCAAAACACTAAAACAGTAAGTGGGACAATTTACATACTAGTATGAAGAAGAGGAGGGAGTGGCGGGAGGAAGGGAGAGAGAGTAAGGAGAAAAGTGAGACAGTAGGACGAGAGAAAGACTGAGTGAAGGGGGAAGGTAAAGAGAACTAAGATGGAAGTAAAGAAGGGGTGAGAGGGAAAAAGTTAAAGGAGGGAAATGAAGGAGTGATTTCAAGGAGGTGCAGAAGGAGGTATAGGTGGGGATGGAGCGGATAGAGAGAGGTAGGGAGTTCCAGTGTAAAGGGGAAAGAAGTTGAAAGGAGCGGAAGTGAGAAGAGGCACAAGGGGGAGGAGGAAACAGTAAGAAGTGATCAGCAGAACGAAGAGTGAGAAGGGGTATAGAATAAAAGAAGAGAGGAGAGATCTGGAGGGGCAAGGTCGTGAAGAGAGTTAAAGACAAGGCAAAGAAATAGAAATTTAAGTTGGGAGTGGAAGGGAAGCCAGCCTAGGTAAGAGAGTGAGCTGGAGATGGAGTCCTGAGGAGGGAGAAGACAGAGGGTGCGGATAGCAGAGTGGTAAAGGGACATGAGGGGGCGAGATAGGAAGCAGGGAGACCAAAGAAGAGTGAAGAACAATAGAAAAGTCGAGAAAAGATGAAGGAGGAGATTAAAATTTTGATAGCATGGAAAAGAGAAGAGCAAACTTTACGGATATTGAAGAAGAGGTGGTTGCGACAAGCGTGGGAGGTCAGGGAAATATGATGGGTGAGGGAAGGGTCAAAGTGAATGCCAAGATTACGAGCATGGGAGGAGATGGGAAGATTAGAAGGGGAAAATTAATAGAAGGAGAGGGAGGAGGAAGTGTGTTAGAAGGAAAGAATAAGACAGCAGTCTTGTCAGTGTTGAGAGAAAAGTAGTGAGATGACATCCAGTTTTTAATGGCATTAAGACAGGAGGAGAGATTTAGGTGTAAGTCATGGGAGAAGGAAAAAAAGGAGAGAAACAGCTGGGTGTCATCGGCATAGAAATGAGCATAGCAATGTGATATGATGGTTATCTTTAAAACGCCCGAGCCAAGTATGTGAACAGGATGGCAGGGAACAGGGGGACACAGACACAGATACCTGGGGCTGAGCTTACAGATACAGGAGGGGGAGGGGGAAATACAGATATATAGCAACAGCATGGGGAGCAGGAAAGCAGGGTACACAGTTATACACAAGTGGGGCATGTTAACATTTACATTTAAATTTCTATCCTGATGCGATTCAGGCCAATGTTCACAGCTCCACCCAAGTGTGGGACATGCCAACATTTGCATTGCTATCAAGAAGCGACTCAGGCCAACGTTAACTATCCTGTCAGTGTCTGGCGCAAGTTAATTTTCACAATTCAATTGCAATTACTAATTACAATCCTGTCTGGGGCAGGCTAATGCAAATTCACAAATGCAGCCTTACTCAAGTCAAAAAAAGGGCAGTCTTTAAGGCAGCTCCCAAGGCATGGAACGATATCCCACCCAAACATAGAAATTTCGACTCCATGCATTTTAGAAAAAGGGACTCAAAACCCTGCTATTCAAATAAATAGTTCATATTGGCCACCTTCTGTTAATCATTATAAGATCTGTCTGACTATTTGTCGCGCCCTCACGCCCCCGGGTTTTTTGTTTGCTCTATACAAATAAAATAAAGTCCAGGACTGCTGCAGGTTTCTTTCGTGCATGCACACTAGACTCTTTGGCATCAAACAGTCCCAACCCACGTCCTGGGTCTGTTTGTTTTTAGGGACATTTAAAAGTGACCTAAACTCCCAAAGTAAAAAAAAAAAAAAAAGACCAGGGTGATACAAAAGTAACCCCACTGCACTGTGTGAGGAAGGCATGGCATCGAGCAGTAGACACAGATACAATGGATACACGTTTTGAAAACAGTTATTCAACGATTTGCTTGGGATGGTAGAATGCCCAACTGGCCCAAACTCTAAAATGGGAGGAATCTCGACCATTAAACAATAACAATCAGTCAGTCTGGTCAAAATAAAAAGGCCTATACCAAGAAAACATAACCTTGCCCTCCTTCTCAGAGTTACAAAATGTGTAAAGGAAAACAGTGTCTCAAAAGAAATGTCAGAATGACTTCAGTAACTGCTCTCTTCCCCCCGGTTCAACACCACTGGGTCTACAGAGTCTCTTAAGAAAAGATAGTTAGGTGGATGGCACAGTTCCCTCAGTCTTGCATACTTTGGCTAACTGGTACAATTTCAACAGTTCAATCATAGGCTTCCAATTTCCGATAGTTCAATCACTTTCTTTAGGCTTTAACCACCTTGCCATCAATACTCATGTCACACGTTTCTTAATTTCTCACAGTTCTGCACACGCTTGCCTCTGTGGTGGTGGGGGGGGGGGTCCCTTCCCCACACTAGGGCATCTCTTTTCACTGTCAAAGACTTTCGAAACTGCAAAGAGTTTCCATAGACCTCTGCATGACCACTTCAACCTCTCTTTCACTAATCTGCTTTTGCCCTCTTGGCGTATATTCACAGTTCACATCCTTCATCTTGCATTTGTTCAACTTTATTTCCTTTGATCTCCGCTGTAATATATCTTTCACAATTAGTCATAACATTTCACAGAGACTTTCGAATGTGCGATTTAACATCGCAGGACCACTCTGCTACTGCATCCTTTTCCCTAAACAATGGTTCGCTTCAATCACATTTTAATCAGCATACATGTAACATTCAACTTGCAAAATTAGTCACTTTCCCTTTAACAACAACCAGACTTTTGTTCCCCTCAATTACTCACTGGTTGTGTTAATTGGGTCTTTCATCTTTTCTTGCAGCTCAAGGCAGTTACCAAAGCCTCCTCTGCACTTCCCCAAACCCCTGTTGCGGGCTGCTTTCTGGCACCCTGAAGGTTTGTTCCCCCCCCTCCCCCCCACTCGCTCAGCTTTGCTTTTCGAACACTTGCAGCTTCCCGAAAGCATGGACATCTTGCCTGGCTTTCTCTTGATCTGCTCAGCTGTTTTTCAGCCTGTTGACCTTCCAGCTTCCACCGTCCGGTCCGCATCAGCCTTGGAAGAGTTGTTCCTTCACATACCCAGCCTCACTCAAAGTGTGGCTGTGCGCGCCACCTTTTTTCCACAAAGGGAATGATAATAAACGGCAGGTGTAAATTGTTAGAGCTACATGCCTGACTGCCTGGCCTCATTACAGGGTCAATGCAAGCCAGGGAGGTAATATTGCTAGCCTCGTTCCTCATTTTCCCTTGGTGCAGTACTTTTGTCAAAATAGAACGGGGAGTAATTATGGGAGTTGTAGTGTCCCGAAAAATATGGGAGAAAGTGGAAATAAGGTGTGCAAGCGAAGCAAGATAGGTGTTAAAGAGCCAGAGAGGTTGGAGCCCTGGGGGACACTGCAGGTGGAGAAAGAAGTGGGAGAGGAGAAAGAGCCCAGAATAACCCGGGGCGGGCGATCATTGAGGAAGGAGGTCAGCCAGTCGAATGCCCGCTCCGAGATACTTAGGGTATCGTGGAGCGGTTTTATGAGGATGAGTGGTTGACCGAATCAAATGCAGAGGAGAGTTCAAATAGAATGGGAAAAGCAGGAGAGTTGGAATCAGAGGCGGGCAGTTCCTCACAGGTGTTCAGAAGAGCAGTTTCCGTGCCTCTGGATGATCGGAGTACAGATTGATGGCCATAGAGGCAGCCAATAAGTTCAGTGTGCTGGGTCAGTTGGCAGAAGACCAACTTCTCCAAGAGTTTCCCAAGGAAGGGGGTGATAGATATGGGGTGGTAGTTGGCAGGACAAGACAGGTCTGCAGAAGGTTTCTTCAGCAGAGGGCGCAATAGCGAATGCTTGAGGGAGAAGGGGAAGTTCCAGTAGCAAAGGAGTGGTTGCAGAAATCAGAAAGTGCAGGGGCAAGAGAGACAATATTGTCCTTAATGGTTCTGGCAGAGCAGGGGGAAACCTGTTTGGAGGAAACCTTCATGGAGCGGACAACTCTGGTGACCTGATCAGGCGTGATAGGAGAGAAAGGCAGAGGGAGGATGGGAGGGGGCATGGGGGAATGGGAGGGGCAGAGGGCCGCAAGTGTGCTCAGGATAGTTTTTGTAGTGGTGTGTGGCCAATGCATTGCAGACGGTCTGGGAGGGAAGAGGTGAAGGAGACTGCTGAAGGGTTGGCTAGTTTCCTGCAGATTTTAAAGAGGTCAGCCGTGTTATTGCATGCACCATTGATGTGAGCCGGGATGTGGGCCCTTTTCTTGGTGTGGGTGGAAAGTCTGTATTGCCTTTGGAGTAGGCCACATACCAGTTTGTCAGAGGATGAGCCGGAGGTCTACCACTTCCGTTCCGCAGCTCTGCACTTGCGTTTTAAGGCTGCAAGTTTGGAGTTGTGCCAAATGTTACGCTTGGAGTCGTGTTTCAGGCAGATCCTCAGGACGTCAGGCAAGAATGTCGAAGGTATTAGTAATGGCAAGATGGAGGTTGCCGACAGCAGAGTCTGGGTTAACGCATGGAATCGGGAAGGTGGAAGGTGGGGGGGGGGGGGGGGTAGGGGGGGAATGAAGGTAGATGTGAAGGCAGCTGCTGGCGCTCGTTTCATCGGACGGATATTCGTGAAATAGGTTGGCAGGGCTATGGGAGGTGCGGTCAAAGGGCCCAGGTGAGAGGAGAGTGGTCTGACCAGGAGGGAGGAACGGGGGTGATCAGAGAGGAGGAGAGTGAGAGATCAATGGGGATGAAGGCATCAAGAGTGTCCAGCCGAGTGGGTAGGACCTGAAGGGAGAATGGAGAGGGAGACCGTGGTGCAAAGGACACGGAAGAGACTAGGGACAAGGAGATCTAATCCAACAGGTTTCCTGTTGCAGTCGGTTATACATTCTGGACAGACAGCAGCATTGCAATGTTGTGCACCTGGCCTATTCTCAATGTTGAATGAAGTCCCATAGAGGTAAGGTGTCAGCTTCCCAAGGCTGCACACTATGGAAAAACACTATTTCTCCCCACAGTAGACTAATCAAGCTCACTGTCCTTAAGCTGGTGACTGATATATAGGATATTCCCTGCCTTTGTCATCCAACTGTGAAAGGACAGTACCCATCACAGCGCTTATGGGGGACATAATCGAGCCTTCAGAGAGTCCCTGGTGGTCCTTGATAGTCTTAGTCGCTAAACCGATCAGTCTTGGCACTTTTGCATGGACTTCAGGAAACTGAATTAGATATAATTATCCGATGCCAAGAATCAAGGAGCTAATCGAAAAATGTGGTTCAGCAAATATAAGAAGAAAAGAGAAAACATACACATCAATACAGTAATGATGGCTCTCAAATTGCAGCAAAGAAATGATGCATGAGTAACAAGACATTTTCAATAATGTAGCAGAGACAATTCACATTTGATTGAACTACACCCAAATGAGAAACCCCAAAAGACTAGGGGGGGGGGGGAGAAGGCATTCCATAGCGATCCTATGAAAACTTAGCCAAAGACAATTGCCAAGTATAGACAGTCCACCTAGGGGAACAAAAGGCACAGTCCATATTAATGATAATAAACACCCCAACAGTTCATTAAGAGGTCCAGCTGAAGCTGTGAGACAAAATATCAGGGATATAGCACAGGACATCCTGAACCCTTAAGACATAAGAACTCAAACACTGATGAATGTGTATAATACTTCATCGATGTGCCCGCAGGTGTTTTCGTCTGAAAGTCAATGAGGAGTCAGGTCTCCAATTGTACTGTCCCATCGCCCCCTCATGGGTGTTTCACAATGGGAGCCACTCCAAAGAATCTAAAGCCCAATAGATGTACATTGTAGAATTCCTAGAAATAGTTGGCAATGGGGTATGCAAGTCCTTGTTTTTGATAGCCCTGAGGTGCTGTAAAATCCTTAACTTAGGTTTGTTGGTTGTGCTGCCCACATACCATTTGGAACATGGGAGCACATGACACAAATTCAGTGTTGCAGTTTTGTATGCACATAGATGGAAAAGACAGAGCCTGTCACTGGAGGTTTAAAAGTGGACTGGTACAGCATACTTACACACTTTACATTTGATACACTTAGCAAAGCCCAAAGCACTTTGTCTAGCCAGGATGCACGTTTTATTGGCGCAAGAAAGCTAGAAACCATGTTATCTTTCAAAGAAGGAGCTCTTCAAAGATAAGACAGGACAAGTTGGCAGCACATCGGCCAGATCCCCGTCTGTACTCAACTCCTGACAATGATGTTTCGAATCTTACGACAGGGCCAAATGTCAAAACGAGCTCAATTTGGAAGTCTTTATTGGTGGAAATGGGCCTACAATTGTCTAAAAATGAATCACAATCCAGATGGCTAGCTTCCACGTGTTTCTTGCAGTAGCCCCTGTCCCTAAAATTCGCAGCATATCAAAGTCTTCCTTCTTTCAAAAATTGCGTCTGAATCTGACAAATTCACTGTAAGGTATGCTTATGCCCGACCTAGGGCGACAGCTGGTAGCCAAAAGAGGGAGATTGGAGCTAGTCGATTTTCCAAATACAGTGGTATGGAGACCATCAAACCCCTTGGTTAGCTTCACATCAAGAAAGACAAACACTGTCGTTCTCAGTGTAGCGTTGGTTGAGGAAGTTGGACAAAAGTCAAGCCATTCTTCAACAGCGCCTTTCCAAAGAATAAAGGTCATCAATGTAACGTAACCAACATGTGATCTTTTCTGTGTTGAGCGAATTGGCCTCACTCCAGACAACATTGTGCTCCCAACAACCCATGGTAAGGTTGGCATAGGACGGAGCAAAGATAGCACCCATACCGATGCCTCTGACAAAAATACACATTGAATAAGATGTCATTATGATTAAGACAAAAAGCCATAAATTCAAGGATCATTTGCATGTGCTGCAGATTGTTCAGAGATCGCATATCCAAAAAGGACTTGCATGCTGCCAGACCAACATCGATTTATAAAGGAACACTGCATCGAGAGTCACTAAGAGCATGTCCCCTTCCCATGGTAAGCCGTTAATAGGAGTCAAAAAACCCTTGGTGTCACAAAGGTATGAAGGTAATGTCGAGACCAAAGGCTTGTTTCATCAATTAATTCGGCAACATTCTCAAGTAGAGATCCACAGTGGGTAACAATGGGTTTCCCTGTAGGGTTAGACAGTGGCCTATGCACCTTGGGCAGGAAATATATGGTCGGAATCACAGAGGCGGCAGGTGACAAGAAATCCAACAGCTCATAATTCAGGATGCCGCGGTCCACCCAGTTTTTCAAAAGAGCCAATAGTTAGTCACATTTTTGGAAAAGGATTACATTTCAATATGTCTGTTGGCCTCCCGGACATAATCTTGGCGATCCAACAAAACAATATTAGAACCTTGTTAGACGGTTATAAATCCAGGGAGATTTTGAAGTTCCATTAGGACAATTTTTGGACAGTCAGGTTGTGGAAGAGATTGGTATATGTGGGTCTCATTTGTTTGAGATCAGCAATCACTAGGTCATTAAAGGCCTCAAGACAGCCTACTGGCAAGGGTGGGTTTAATTTGGATTTTGCACAGATCTTAGTTGCTTTGGAGCAATCAGTATTAAGACTTGTTACAATTCAAAAGGAATCCTCATCTGCAACATTGTCAGCTAATTCAGCTAAATAAAGGAGGACTGGGCAGTCACTGATCGCTAGATCTGTGTCCCCGTCACAGGGAGGTTTAGACCTCACAGCTCTACCAGGATTGACTCAAAATGTTTTAGTGAGTTTGAGCTTGCGGACAAACTGATCAAATCCAGTCTGGTTTGTGTGTAATCATAGTTCGTGGTGGGTGGGACAAACATTCAAACCCAACTCCAAAAGCTTAGTCTGTTCAGCTGTAAGCATATGTTTTGGCAGATGGATGACTTGCAGTGTTTGCATTCACTCATTTCTTGCCCCGATTGCCAGAGTTCGTCAGCCGTTCTGCTGCGCCTGTTCCTGAGATCCCCCGACGGTCTCCCTGGACGGATTTTCCACTTCTGGGCACAAATTTGCGTCCCCTTGCGTTGCCTCTGCCACAGCCCCTTGCCCCCTTTTGGGTGTTCACGCATCTTCTCTAAAACGGTCAACTTGATAGGGGGAATTTCATGGTCACTCTGAGGCAGATACCACATCGGACATACTCATGGTAGGTAAGCTGGGAATCAAGCATCTTACTAAAGGTGTACACCCGCCCTCTGTCGTAATCGATCTTGTCCCTTAGAACTGTGCGTTTCTTTCTTTGTTGGATCTCTTCTTCATAAGCCACCAATAAGATTTGGATGTTCACCCTCAGCTTTTATCTCCTTCCGTAGTGGGCACATCTGGCAACTTGGATTCAATTACTTTCATCTGGTCCAAGATTTTGTGCCAATCTGATTTGGCAAATTTTACCAGTGAGAGATTTTTTTTTGCTGAACCCACTTTATTGACTTGGTACTGTTGCTGAACCCACTTTATTGACTTGGTACTGTAAGTGACTGCGCGTTTATTTCATTACTATATATGCTGTTTATTTTTGCCATCTTGAAAATTTACATCTGTACCCCTTATTGTATAATCTTAGACATTGTTCTTAAGGATTACTATCCTGGCATGTTTTAGTGATGCATATATTTATTTGCACTTTGCATCTTAACCTGGTTTTTGTCATCAATGACATTAACTGACCTCTATACTGCAATATGCACTTTGAGAGCTCAGGGCTCAAGCAGGGCCAATACCTTGTCACGCTTGTTCTTTTTAATGTATTTCAGTGTTTTGTTTGCATATCCCATTTATGATGAGCTTTTAGGTTGTTCTACATACACAGCTGTGATGTTAACTCCCCATGAACATACATTCCCTAAGGCCAGTGAACTCTACTCAACTCATTAAGGAGCCCTCCAGCCTCTTTTCCTTTGCAGATGGGGAGCAGGTGCAAGTGGATTTAGGTCACCTGGCCTAAGCACCACCCACCTTCTTAGCCATGCCTCTTCCTTCCTGCTCTTAACTCTTAAATCAAGAGGGTCTCTCACCCGTGCGCCTGAAGCAAAGGGCAGACAAAGAAAAGGGCAATTCCTGTTTTGACCTGTTCGGACCAGGAGGATCCAGAGCCTGAAACCCTGCTCAGACAGCAGGTAAGCATGCACCAACATGTGTTTACTCCCTCTTTCCCCACGGGCCATCCCCACCCCTCTGATCCCCCGGTGATGTTACCTTGTGCCCCCACTCCTTCTCGCACACAGGTGTTGCCCGTTTTGCTCGATTCTTGTACCCTGCTCCCCATGCAGCCTACTTTTGCAGGAGTCTGTCCCGATGCATTCTGTTTTCACCATCACTGTCTTGAGGCCAATACTAGATTTGACTTTTATGGACTTCATTGATTCACAGTGCGTCATCCTTTCTCATCGTGGCCCTGAATCATGCTGTTCCCATCTTCATCTTGTATCCAGGCTTGCAACATTACGTGTTACTACTGACTTCTGCAATTGCATTCACTCTCTCCCCTCTTGCTTCTCCACTCTGACTGCTTACTCTGTTCTCTCCTCCTCTCCCTTCCCTCCCCACCCCCTTGTCCTATCTCCTACCCTCCTCCCCTTACTTTCTTCTGTGCATTTACTCCATCAGAATTGTCCCTGGACATTGTATGATAGCAACCTTGTCCGTCTCCTCTGCCCCCCACCCACCTCCAGCACTATCTGAAATATCGTCAGGCCTAGTACGACAATCTCTTGTTTTGTTCCTCCCCTCCCTTTCTGCACCACTCTCCCTCACCTTTTGTTTTCTCTGGCTCTACCAGAAATGTTGTTAGGCCTAGTACGGTAGTCGCCTGTCTGTGTCCATTTCCTTCCCACTCTCACCCTCCCTTCCTTCCTTATCATGTCTTAGCTCT
Organism: Ambystoma mexicanum; assembly: GCF_040938575.1. NCBI lineage: Eukaryota > Metazoa > Chordata > Amphibia > Caudata > Ambystomatidae > Ambystoma > Ambystoma mexicanum. The sequence continues at coordinate 1,339,330,752 of NC_090923.1, read as the reverse complement.
TGCACTATCTAAAATGTCGTCAGGCCGAGTACGATAAGTTAATTTCACATTCTTACTGTTCATGGCCAGTAAGAATGTCATTGTATTTTCCCCTTGTTCCCTCCCTTGCCTTGAAGCGCTTTGAAACACATTGTGTATAGGGGCTATATAACTAAACATCATATCATATTTACTTACCTTGCACCTTTCGAAAATGGCAGGCTTCTTCACTGCAAGTTGTGTAGGTGCTTTGCAGACCATAGAGGGTGTGTGCCATTTTTAACATGTCACATGCAGAGGGCTTTTGTTTTAGTGTGATCAAGAGCCTGGTTGGGCACAAAACCCGTTGCTGGCTGCCTCCTACCCTGAATATTACTGTGAAATAAAGAGGACATGATACAGGCATCAGAAATACGATTAAGGTGAGTAATGTATCTGCTTAAGATTCATATGCTATGCATAGGCTGACATCTAGTGCTAGCTGCAGAGTACTATATTTTTTGTTTTCGAAACGGGGCTTCGACAGGGCGTGCCAGTAATACTATCCCTAGTGTGGCGCCTACTGTACCCATGGTCCTTCATGCGTCAAGGTCCCTTGGATAGTTTTTTCTGACATGAGGTAGCATGAAGTGTAGCGTGAGAACAGCTGTAATAAAGAAGATGATGGAAGAGGAAGCCAGAGAAACACATGCACCTTCTACTCCACAGGGGAAGAAGGGTGGGTGCATGTGATCTAAGCAGATACAAGCATCAGAAATATGATTAAAGCGAGTAATGTATCCCTTCTGAGGCTTGTGGAATCTGCTTAGTTCACAGGCTATGCATAGACTAGTGAGCAGTGTCTGGCGAAGGGGGTGGGTTGTGAGATAACTGGCTAATAGCATTCTGTTATTAGCTATCCTTGTTTGATAGGATGCCGATGAAGCCATCTTCCTGCCCAGGGTGTAGATTTTCTTACTCTCCTCGTCAGGAGGGGCTTCCACCCTCTTTCTTGTAGTGGTAACTACTAATGTAGAAGGGGTATGAGGGGGCCGGTCTAACATCTTCTCGATGCAAGGGTTGATTGCCTGTGTCAATTGGATGTGAGCAGGCAGGGCTGAACGCGTCTCTGAACCGATTCTAACGGGGATAAATTGAGTGGCCGTTTTCTTGTCCCCAAGGATGTCCTCCACAAAGTCTTTGTCGACTTGGGCTTTTTAGGTGTCTATTTTGAAGTTCTCTGCAGCCTTTAGGAGCAGGTCATTATGTTGCAACTGGTTGTCTACCGGGGAGTCAGCCACCGGTGGTCCAAGTCCACGTGTCCCCTTTGTCTTCTGGGTCTGTGTATGTGCCATGGTCTTGAGAGCCTTGAATACTATGGTAATAATTGCCTTGACTTAGGTCCTGAAGAGACCAGGTGGTAGCCTGCGAGATGTCTTGGTGGGCACTTTTGGCAGCGGGCTGAGTGACTGCTGCTGCCCCGCTTTGTGGGGTTCCATGAAGATTTGGGAGGACCTCAGGTGGTCAAAGAAATGTATAAAACAGGACATTCTTCTCATGACTGCCCAATAGCTCTGTGGTACTTTGTGAGGAGCTTGGCTTGGAGGGGGGGGGGGGAATGTGCTTGATGTGATGCAACTTGGTAGTGCTTGAGCCGCCGGGTGTCGTCCCTGTAGCAGAACCGCTGGCCTGCCTGTTGGGGGTTGAGGGCTTGCACGAGGGAATCTGACGGATCGAGATCGTCCTCGGCATCACTTAGGACATTGGTGCTGCCATCGCTGGAGGCTCCCTCAACGTCCATGGCGGCCTCAGCCTGCATGGTGTGTGGGGGGGCGCGTTTGGTCTTGCGGTCCTTTAGAGTTTTTGGCCTAACAGTTGGCAAGACTGGCACCGTTCCTCAGCGTGGTCCCCGGGAAGACAAAGGTTGCACACCCGGTGCAAATTCTGCCAGGGAAACTTCCTGTTACAGGAAGGGCAACATTTTAAAGGGAATGTTTCCATGATGTACGAGGATGGCAGCTTGGCGAAATAAGTGGGAGTAAGAGGGAATATACATTCTCTTAATGAGACTAGAATATAAACCTCCCCCTCTACTGTGCAGTGCTGAGGCTCACTGGGGACATGAGAGGCTGTAGACAAAGGATAGTTGAGTTGAGAGTTGCTGTCGTTGACAAGTGAAACTTGTCCTTGAAGCATCACCGAAGATCTTGCGGTTAACAGTCGTCGAAAGGACAGAAGGAAATACTAGAATTAAACTTTACTAAGTAATGGCGTCAGCCAAGAAGGAACTACGCGATATGCATCCAACTAGGATGGCGGAAGAAAAACAATCTGAGGGACCTTGACGGGTGAAAGACCATGGGTACAGTAGATGTCAAACTAGGGACAGTATTACTGGCACGCCCTGTTTGAAAACAAAAAAGGTAATACTCTGAATCTACCACTAGATGTCGGCCTATGCATAGCATGTGATTTAAGCAGATGCAGATATATATATATATATATATATACACACATACATACACACACATATATACATACATACAACACTGGAGCTGACTAAAGGATATTGGCAGGTACCTCCGACTCCTGCCGACCGAGAAAAGACCTCAGGATCCGTTTCAATTCAAGGCACTGACTTCATGGAGCCCCAGCCACATTTCAGCGGATAACAGACTGTGTATCTGTGTATTAAAACCCTATTCTACCTTCTGGGGAGCTTACCTAGATGACATTGCAGTTCATAGTGACTGTTGGTCCGAACATCTCCACCACCTATACGAGATCACCCGGGCACTAATAAAAGTCAGCCTCAACGCCAATACATGAAAATGCCATCTTGTCCAGTCCACAATAAAATATCTGGGTTTCTTTGTTGGCAACAGACTTCTTCAACCGCAAAATGAGATGGTAAAAGGTGATCTTTAAAACACCTACTCCTAAGACCAAAATAGAACGGTCTGCCTTTTGAGGCTTCGGAGGTTACTATCAGAGATTTATCCCCAATTATTCAAGCATTGATGCCAACCTAACGGATACATTGCAAAATGTACAACCGTAGAAACTGATCTGGAGAAGGAAGATCAGGAAAGTTTCCAGGAAATAAAAACCATCCTTTGCAGCGAGCACGTCTTTAGGGTGCCAGACTTTAACAAAGAGTTCTTATTGTAAACAGATGCATGTAAGGATGGCCTAGAAGCTGTACTCTCTCAAGAATATGAGGGAGAGAAATACCCTATACTATACACAAGCCAAGAACGTTTTAGCCAGGGAGCAGTCCTATGCTACCATGGAACTGGAAGCTTTGGCCATAAAATGGGTTGTCACCCATTTACAATATTACCTAACTGGCAGGAAATTTACATTAATTATTAATCACTCTACCCTGACTTAGATGGGTTTGCGAAAATCTTTAATGCCAGAGTAATGAGATGGGTCCCGGATTTGCAACCCTTCTGTTTTTAAGTGGAACATCGAAAAAGGACAAGATCTGGGGCATGTCGATTTCCAGAGTCGATTTCCCATCCATCAAGAAGGGGAAGCCACAGGGATAAAGCGAAGGGTATGTGACAGAATCAAGGAATTTAGCCCTTCTCCCCAAGGGGGTGCCCCCCTCCCTTCAGCCGAAGAGGGTGCCCTCCCCCTTCAAGAGATTTGGGGCAAGGACTCCCTCCAGTTACACATACCATGGCCTACATGGGGGCATTTCAACATGCCAGAGACTATAAAGTATCAGACCTGGGGAAATGAAACTCCTAATGGACATCGTTATTCTATGAAAAAGAATCATGTCCCTTTAATTCAGGATGTCCCATTCACTGGGACGACGGTAAAATGTGTGTCCAGAGGAAGGAAAATGAAGAGAGAAGAGAGATGAGAGCAGATGCAAGCTTGGGGAGGCCCCAACTGACATAACCCTGAAGACGAATGGAACCAGGTAGCGCACGACTTTCGAACTTGCAGAACAGGATGCCAGACTTGCGTCGGACCTACAAGACGAGAACTCGACACGGCAAAAGCCCAAGAACAAGGTGGTAGCGAGAGCACAGGAAAGTACATGGTGGAGTGCTGATCCGCAGAACGTCTGCGATACCATCTGCAAGAGAAGACCATGGTGTGGGATGGCGAATAGCCGAACACTGACACCATAAAGAGACAGAAGAACGAGAGAAGGTGGATGGCAGACAAGAGGTGGCACAAGAGCGGAGAAAGAGCTCCCAAGGAAAGCAACTTCAAAGTACGTTCCCCTTTAAGAGGGAAGGTAACAGGGAGAACGCGAAGCCCGGGAGGATTCAAGGGAATAATTAGAACCCACAGTTAACTCATCACAGTAGAAGTTATGAAACTAAGTTAACATTGAAAGAAAGTGACTACAAAAAGATTATAACTAACGAGAAAACTGTTGAAAAGCTAAACAATATGAGAAAACAATGTATACAAAAATACCCTGGAAAAAAGGGGAAAATAACTGGTCCTCTTGTACCAGATTATAGCACACAATTATTGAGCACAGACCTAGCTTCGAGAAGCTGTATACAACAATACAGATACACAACGAAGCGCTTTGGCTTTACAGGGGTATACAATAGTACAGAAGCATGGCGGAGCGCTTTTCAGAGGTAACAGATATAATGCGGGGAGGTAGGATACAGATGAGCACAGGCAACCATAAAGGTTGCGAAGCAAGAGAAAGAATTGTTGAAAAGCTGAACAATGCGAGAGAAAACCAATGCATTACAATAACCTGGGAAAAGTGGAAAGTAACTTGTCCTCCTGTACAAGACCGAAATACTAATAAAGAGAAGGAAGAGACCAGGGAAAACTCAAAAAACACGATTGGGGAACTTAAAGAGACTATTTATGGATTGAATATTAAAGACTGAGAGTAAGAGTTCTCTGAGGAGAAGGGAGTCATTCTCCTGTCCAAAGTTACTTTTCATAAGTGGCAGGGTCATTTATGATAGGTTTAGACAGCGGACCGATTTGTTTGGGACACTCACGACTGACAAACGAACACCTTAGTTAGTAACATAGGTAGGGACCACCCATTGAGATAAGGAAAGTTAGGCCTTTGTGTTACTTTAATAAAATATCGTACCTCATGCCATCTGAGAGTCTGTTTCCTTCGCCACAATGCATGCTTTTGTTTGAACGATGCCTCCTATGGGTCCAGTCCTAGTAAATAATATTGCGGTTACCCACTTACTGGCCGGATGGGGGGCCAACGCACACATGAAGTGGCAGCCAAATATACTACTTGCGCTTGGCCCAAGAGCCCACGTCTCCCCAGCCCTTAAGACGCTGCACTGGCTTCCAGTAGCCCGAAGGGTAACTTTCAAAACCTTATGCATCTCCCATCGAGCACTGCATAAAACCGGACCTGAATATCTTCAAGAAAAACTAAAACCCTATCACCCCCCACGCACCCTAAGATAGAGCTCAGCCGGCCTCCTAGTCATACCGAAGACTAACTCAGCCAGGCTAGGCGGAACACCATTCTCAGCCTTGGCCCCCATGCTATGGAATTTACTCCTACCCCACATCCGCCTGAGGATTTGCCGTCCTTCCGCAAACTGCTGAAAACCTGGCTCTTCCCATAAACCCAACCCGTACCATATCATCCCAAAACAGACTAACAAGAACACCATGACACCAATCCAATAAACTACCAATGCGAGAAATTAACAACTAATAACTCCTGACTATAAACTAGAAGGACAAACAGAATTAAACGAATAAAGTAGATCAAAGCAGTACATGGGTTAATAAGAATAAATCATACGGAAACAGTAAAGAAAGTTAAACTGCTGAAATGGACAGATTACATGAGGATTGAACGAAGTGAATGGCATGGATGATATAGTTAGAATTGATGAAGCCGATAGAACAGATGAATGCGCCGAGTCGAAGAATCCATGAGTGGAAGAACAGATAGCTATATAGCGAATGAGTGTATAGAATAGATGAACATGTTGAAGGGATGAGTGCGCAATATAGATGAATGAACATATAGCGAATGAGTGTGGAAATCAAAAGAATAAGTAAATCGGATGAGTGTATAGAATGGATGAACATGTTAAACGGATGAATGTGTAGAGCGGACGGGTATGTAGAGCGGACGAGCGTATAACACGGATGTGTGTGTAATATAGATTAATGTGAAGAACAGAGGAGTGTAAACCGAATGAGTGTGTAGAACGGATGAGTATGTAGAGCACGTGACAGCTCCAGGCCATATCTGCAGGTTTCCGCAGGAGAGGCAAGTAAAGCGCATGATTGTGTGGACTGCGGATGAACTCGGAAGTGCAGAGCAGATGGGTGTCGGGAGCGCACGCGTGTAGGGAGCGCACGCGTAAACTTCAGAGAAGCAAGTAGAACGCAAGAATGCGCAAACCGGATAAATGTGCAGAACAGATGAACGAAAACAGAATGAGTGTGTAGGACAGATGAGTATGTGGAACGGATGAGTATGTATAGCCAACGAGTCTGGATAGCTGATGAATGCTGAAGTGCGGAGAGTGTGTTTATCGCCGGAGCAGACGATTGTACAGACCTGGCGAATGTATGGAGTGAATTAGTGTAGGAAGCCGATGAGGGTATGAACCGGATGAGTGTAGGGAGTGGATGAGTGTAGGGTGTAGATGACTGTAGAGAACAGATCAGTGTATAGAGCCGATGAGGGTATGAACCTGATCAGTGTAGGGAGTGTATGAGTGTAGGGAATGGATCAGTGTACGGAGCGGACGATGGAATGGAACGCATGGGTGTATAGAGCGGACGGGTGAATGGAGCGGTTGGGTATATGATGCCGATGGGTGTATGGAACGGATAGGTGTATGGAACAGATGAATATATGATGTGAATGAATATTCAGAGTAAATGAAGGTATAGGACAGGCGAGTGTAAAGATGAATATATAGAACAAGATATTACTGATGGATGCGTGAAAATCACGAGTGATTAAAACAGATGAGTGCATGGAATGGATAAGTGCACAGAGCGGCGGATGAATGCATAGAGAGGGCGAGCGCGTAGAGGGGGCGAGCGCGTAAGACAGGTGAACGCATAGCACGCGTGAGGCCATAAAGCGGATTAGTACCTGGAGCGAACGAGTGCCTGGAGCGATCGAGTACCCAGAGTGAACTGACGCGTCGCGTAGAGCAGACGAGTATGTAGAACGAACGAGCACTGACCCATTCAGTACCAATGAGTGCGTAGAATGGATGAGTGCGTTGAGCTACTGAATGCGTAGAGCATGAAACAGTCAGGAGTGCATGCCTGAGGCAGAGGGCATGCGTGAGGCAGACAAGTGGACAGTCGTGAGACGGACAAGAACGCATGCACGGAGCAGGCTAGACCGCGCAGGGCGGACCGGATTGTATTGGGCCAGACTGATGCACAGAATGGATAGGTGTGCACAGTACGGACTGGATCGCATAGAATTGTGTGACGTAAATAGTATGGTTTAGAATGCAGAGAACGTTTGAAAGAGCATATAACTCATATCACACTGCCACGCTTACTCTCTCCTTTACATCACCACTCAACTAGAACACAGAGATATTATGACACCATTCGGTATAACTGTTCTCATACCAACATCCGCTGCTCACTCCACATCATTCTAATTAGACACTGCTGGTCTCACACCCCAGCCAGGCGTTCTCCTCAGGCCTAACGCAGCCGCAGCCGTTCTGGATAAAACCTGCCTGAACAAACACATTCCCCTTATCTCCCAACCACCACACCTACCGCTAAGAAGCAGCTACTACACGGATATCGCACAAGCTGCACACATACCCGGTGCTCACATGCACCTTTTGACCCTCTCTACTGATCTGAACTTCGGTTCCCAAGGGCGTTCAAACTACCAGCGCCTTCAGACCATACCAATGGTATATAAGGCGCTACATAAATACAAAATAACAACATAACATAGCAGAGCTCAGATGTTCCATACAAAAAGGTTGGTGGCGAAGAACTCTGCAATGAAAAGTTGCTATAGAAGGGATGGAAAACTCTGTAGTGCAGGCTAGGCCCTCTACAAAGCGCAAATTAAAAGGGGGATTTGGAACAACTGGTAAACAGTGAAGCCAATAAATGATTGATAGGGAGAAGGAATATGGCAAATATGGGCTTTATTTTTGTGCTTATAGGGTACCCGGTTTCAACATTACTAAGAGGCATGCAATTTTTCAGGCAGGAAGTTCAGATATTACGTGCTTGTGCTAGTAGGGTGAGGAGGCTGTTGCAAGGCTACCAAGTGTCTCTATTTATTTTATGCTCAACATTCAAAGGCATGGAACAGAGGCTTCTATTATACAATTCTCTTTTCCTTATTTTAGTTAGCAGCAAGTAAAAAAAAACACTGCCCCCATCATGCTTTGTCCCTCCTCTCCTCCTCCTCCAATCACTGTCACATAAGGACTCGAGCCACTTCATAGACATCCTCTTTTTGCTGTTCTCAACAAACAAAGAAAAGTACCTTCATTCTTTGGATTTTCGTTGAGAAAAATGGGAATGTTTGTGTTTTTTCTTATGGGGGGGGTAGAGGGGCGTGGGGTCTGCGTGGGTTAGGCAGCAGTTTAAGGCCTGTTTTGCAGTCTTTTTCTCTTCTCAGGGTTGTTGCTGTGAGCTCCATCTCCCCCCTTCCGTATTTGTCATTGGTCTATGGCCATCATCTGGTTCACAGCCCACTAGCTGCAAGCCCCCACGCACCATACTTGGAGCGTCTTGGCACTGCAGCGCTGTGTATCGTTTCTGAATCTTGATGGTGTGTGGCACAGGATGCACTGGGGAAGCCAGCCCATAGCCGGTTTGGAGGAAGGGTCTTGCCTTTGAACAGCTTCCTTAGACATAGAAGCAGGACTGTATTTGAGGCAGTTCGATTGTGGCTAGGAGAGGAAGAATGACTTGGAGGAAAGAGAAAAAGACGGGCAGGATGCCCACTTCACAAGCAGATTTACCTGTGGGGTCTGCTGAATGCCAGTCCCAGCTGGCCACCTTTATCAGTAACTGTGTCCCAGGCATGTGAATAGGCCATTGGGCCAAGTGTGGGCATAGGCATTAAGAAGGTGGTGGAAAATATGGCTGTTAATTTTGGATTCAATGGCCACAGCAGTACGACAATTTCTGGCAGATGCTAACGACGAGGATGATTTTGGATGGCACGACATGGAGATACCCTCAAAGCCCCACAAAACTGGTAAAAAATAAAACATTTTTAAAAAAACAGTGCAATGTTCAAGAGGGCCAACTGGTGGGTTTGACCCTGGACAATCAGTCCAGCATCCCCAGGACTGACGCTGGTGGAAGAGTCAATGGCAGGTAATTTGGTTTCACCGTTTGGGCTCCCCTGCAGAAGGGACAATTGCACTTAGCATAAAAAGCAAAAATTCATGACCCTACGCTAGTCTGTGGTTCAATGCTGAAACATGGCATTGGTTGAAGCAGGTTCTCACCCCACCCATTGAATGTTGATCCCATCGCAAACACGTGAAGATTGGATGGATATGACGGATGAGGATCCAGCTACGTCTGGGGAAGTGGACGATATGGGTGAAGTAATGGTAAACCCTTTTAGGATGACTCGCCCAAATGCCACAGAACGGTATGTGTTGCCGCATCTTGAGAGGTCTGCTCAACATTTCCTCAGGAAGAAGCTGGATAACAGGTCCCATCAAAAGATGAAGGCTGAATGCTCAAATGGGAAGAGCATATGGTGCTACACATGGATCTGAAGCTATCCGTATTTTTATCTGGTTATTGGAAAGATGTATCAAAAGGGGCAGTCAAAGACTGGGCAATCTGCCAGGACTCTATACTAAAAACGGTTGGTACTCTGGTGAGAATTTTGAATCTTTCAGAGGAAGCCTGGGTTATGCAGAGCAACATTTTACTTCACTTCAGCCATGGGTCTCTACTCAGGCAGGTCAGTCCAGGGTTTGCGCATCTGTCTGCTTTCTATGCACATGGCAGTTACAGACCCCTCCAGCAGGTCTCCCGGAATGTGTCCCATGGTTCCTTCGAGAAGACACGAGACATGGACACCTTTTTTCCAAAGAGAGGGCAGGGTGTCAGGGGAGCATGGTAAGGATCTACTCCATATGATGGTAGGTATTCTCCCTCTTTCCCCTAGCACACGTTCTGGTGGGTGCCCGGATTCATAGTTTTTTCTGAAATCAGTTAGGGGTCTTCAGGCATACCTGGGAGCTAGGTGCAATCAATGGCCATCATATAGTTTTCTAGGGGAGCCGTCCGAGAACGCTCGCCCTCCTCCCCTAAGGTTCAATCTAGCCCAACAAATGCACCATCGGGAGATCTTGCAACTGTTGCAAAAGAGGGCAATAATTCTGTGTACTTGAGAGTTCCACTTTTGCTTAATCGATATCTTTCTGGTTCAGAAGGATCACTCTTAGTCTTGAGCCTAGGGGCACTCAAATGTGTTCTGTATCATCATTTCAATATGGAGATTGCGTTGTTCAGAGACGTGGTGAAGCCCAGTGACTGGTTGGCTCGTTTGGACCTCAAAGATGCATATCTAACAATCCCCATTGAAGCACAGGAAGTTTCTGAGTTTCCAGTGGCACAATCACATATTTCTGCTGTCCTCCCTTACCTTTGGGTTATCATCGGCCCCTTGGTGTTTTTCCCCCCCCAGCGGCTACAACCTGTGGGGTACTTTTGGTTGCTTATCTACCTTGATAACATTCTCATTAGGACCCCTTCTCGGAAGTGCTGCTCAAGCATCTTAATTCCACTATGAACTTGTTTAAAGTATTAGGCATTCAAGTTAACTCTGAGAAAGCAGAGGTCCAGACTTCCCAGATGCCCTAGTGTCTGGGATTTAAGGCGGACTGTCGCCTCCACCAATCTGTCCAGAGCACGCATTTGGGCTATCAAAGAATGAACTGGTTCGCACGTTACAGGCTCTGGGCCTCTCCATTCGACAGCTAGCAAAGCCCCACACAAAGGCTACACTTTCACATTTCAATTTACAAACCTGTTCCTAGTCCGGTGGAGACTGCTCTAAACAGACCACAAACCCAAATATAACATGGTTTACTGTAATTCGCCTCTGCAAAAATCATAAGAAATCCGCCCCTCTGTACAGGGAAAAATCCACCAGGTACCTCCCTCTGAAATAGCCTACCTGCCTCTCTCCATGTGGAGTCTGACCTCCTTAAGTTCAGGAAACTCTTCAAGACTTTCCTCTTTCTCTCTCCCTCTCCCTTGCTAACCTCCTTCCTCTTCTATTCTCCCTCCTCCCGCTTCTATCCTCCGTCCTTCGCTCTCATGCCCAACCTGTTCAGTCAGCTGGCTGGTCGCCTGGTGCACCTCCACAGCCCCACAGGTCCCAGGCCCCCACGCCAGCCCTGCACGTGCCTCTGCCTTACATTACTGCATTCGGAATACGTTCCATGAAAGTGGTATCCACTCTGCACTTAACCCTGGCCCCTACTGGACTTGGACGCACTTGTCCCCCTCCCTCACACGTCTGTCTGTGCACTTGCACGACCTAGAATGTACTAGGCTTGGCATGTTTGTCCGTCCTGTCCTCCCCCATTCCCCCCTCCCTAGCTTGCTGTGCCTGCATGCATACGACTAACCTTTTTGTCTCGTTTGTTCCTCTCCTCTCCCCCCCCCACTTCTTCACCCACTCTTTGTTCACGCACTTATACTAGTAGAAATGCCCTGACATGTTAGTTATTACTGTTAAATCATTCAAGGCCTAAGAATGACAACAATATCCCCGTTTCCCTTCTGCCCTGAAGTACTTCACTTGTGTATAAGCGCTTTAAGCGCTTAACAAATAAACAATAACCATTCTGCACAGGACCAGAAGGAAACAAAAAACACACACACACACACACACACACACACACACACAATACTTAAACATGTCCCTGTCTCTCTGCACAGGACAAATAACATCCATCCCAGACTTGTGCTGCACACAACAAATCGCTAAATAGCCACTGTGGGCAGGGAAATCTCATCCCACTCTAAGCACAGAGCAAATACTCAACAATGTTTTTTGTAAGTTACATCTGTCCCCTGGTCCAATACCCCTGGCTGTACAAAACAAATCCCATACTTCCCCTGCTCTCTGTACAGGACAGATACCTAAATTAGCACTCAGTTTGCCATTGCAAATGGCCAACTACACCCTCTGCACAGGACAAACTGCTCCTTAATACTGGAGCATAAGTAGTCTGTCATTCTCCACTATCCAAGTGTGTCCCACTGTGCAGAATAAAGGCTCAAGCATGCCTATGCTAATCAGCTCTCGACCATGATGCTGTTTCAAGGTCCTACCTTCCCACGTGTGCTATTGTGACATGGTGCTAAACTGAAGGGAGTTGCAATGCTTAAGTATGCCCCACAGCACAAAACATCCCAGAGCTATGCTGTTTGTAAGAGATCCACAAATTAACTCCCTGCCCCATGCATGCCTAAGCGCCCCTCTGCTAGGGTGACCAGACGTCCCGATTTTGCCAGAACTGTCCAAGAAGTAGGACCTCTCTTCCCCCTGCCCCGAGAGTTTAAAATTAAAACCCTATCCCAGTTTTAGGGAAAGGGAAGGTGACCACTGACAGTTCCGTCACAAAGGATTGAATATTGATAGAGGACAATACTTTTGAATCAAAAAAGCTTCAGAATACTGAAGGTATTTCCCCGTACCACATTAACCAGATCTCCGACATCGCAGGGTGGGCTCAAACCCCCAATTGTTCAGGAACCAATCAGACACATTACCCGATTGTCAACAAAGGCTGGTTACAAAACGGATAGAGGCCTGTAATATTAATTGAGGCAATCACAGCAAACGCGTTATAAATCTGCACATTACAAATGGAAGATAGCAGTCTAAAACCTAGAAATACTGCGCAATGGGGTGTTTGAAAATCTGGTCACCCTACCCTCTGCACGAGAAACCAATAAACAAAATAACTATCCACCATCTGTAAACGGTTATGCTGGAAAATCGTACCCAAATGCACAGGAGAGTGAAGTAGGTCCCACTGCACAAAACACATATCTCTCTGGTGCACATAACAAAACCCAAAAATACCCCTCTCGGGCGGGCAGAACAAAACAAAAACTAAAGCGTATTAATGTAATCTAGTATACTGGAAATTCGCCTGTGAACAGAGAAATCCCGTGCTCTGCCCCCACTGCACAAAAAACACCCTCTTGCACATAAATAATCCCCAACATACAATGAAATATCCCTTCTTCCGGGAAGACCAAATAAGACGTACTGTAGACCAAATTCGCTTGGTAAAGGATGGACGGTGTTCAGCAGCACTCTGCACCTATGCTGTCTTGAGCTCTGCCCTTCGGCCACAAGGCTTATGCAAGTCTTTTCCTCTTGGGCCACGACTTGCAAAGAAAAGTTGCTGATGAAGCGCGAAACCTGAGCCACGTGACTTCAGACACTCCTGAACGTGCAACCCACGTGATTACCAGGAGGCGCAGCGTTTCTAAAGTTCGTTTCTCGGAATGGTAGTGTCTAGTTCTCATCCGATAAACGGACCATAGAACCCCCCCCCCCCATCATCTTGGCCACGTGACTTTGGGCACGTTTTATTTCCTACCATGCAGTTAGAGTAGTGACTAGATCCCATCCGAGAAAAGGACCATAGCAACGGTCCGCCCACTCTTCTTCACGTGACCTCTGATATCATTCATCCGTGTGATTTCCGGAGCAGTGAAGTGCCGGTTCAGTGAGCGGGCTGGGGCTGTGTATGAATTCTGAATGCTGCAGCCTGCCCCGCGGTGCAAGTGGACTCTCCAACCTTTGGCCTGAAGGGTTTGGGATTGGCATTTTTTATTGGGATACCGGAAAGGAAACGTTTTTACGAGACCGGGAGCGTCCTGCGCGTAGCAAGGATCTGGCTACCAGGTTGCAGGAACAGCAGCAACCCGTGTGCTCCTGGCTGGTTGTAAATACAATTTGCATTTTCTTCCGGATACCCAGAACGTTCCTGCAAGACACCCGATTTCGATAAGGGAGCGGGAAATTACATTTACTTTAAAAATCATGCTCAGCTATTCAACATGAAAGGTATGGGGGCTAAGAAAAGGAACAGGGAGACAGTGTATAATGGCGTTTAACTGATCAAAGGGGGCTCATGGAGTGATTTAATGTTTCACGAGGGTGTGATTATTAGGACGGATGGGGCAAATTTGTGTGGATCTGGAGAAAGGGGGCACATTGGTGTGGTTCTGGAGGGAGGAATAGGAACATAGTGGTGTGGGTCTGGGGGAGGGATAGGGACAGTGGTGTGGATTGGGGGGAGGGTTGGGGTACATTGGTGTGGGTCTGGGTAGGGATGGAGGACATGGGTGTGTTTCTGGAGGGAAAGATGGGACCCAGTGTGTCTGGAGGGTGGCATGGGTCATCTAGGTGTGGGCTGGGAAGTGGGACAGGGCATCTTGGTGTGGCTCTGGAGGGAGGTGGTGGGGGCACATTGGTGTGGATCTGGGTGGAGGTATGGTGCACATGCGTGTGTTTCTGGAGGGAGAGATGGGGCACATTGGGTCTGGAGGGTGGCATGGGTCATCTAGGTGTGGGTTGGGAAGTGGGGCGGGGCAATCTTGGTGTGGCTCTGGAGGGAGGTGCTGGGGACACATTGGTGTGGGTTTGATGGAAGGGATGGCTGCATATTGGTGTGGGTCTGGGCGGATGGGAGCATACTAGGATGGGTGATTTTAGAGGGTGTTGGATGGGGTTATCTGCATGTGATTCAGGATCGGCACAAGGGCATCTGATGCAAGGGGAAGGCGCATCTTGCTATGTGGAGGGAGGATGGGGCATTATGGTATTGGTCTAGAGGAAGGGATGGGGCATCTTGGTGTGGTTCTGGGAGGGATGGGGCACTTTGGTGTGGGTCTGGAGGGAGGGATTGGGGCTCATTGGTCAGAGGACGGATAGGGCCATCTTTCTGTGTGGAGGGAGCATGGGGCATCATGGTATGGGTCTTTAGGAAGAGATTGGGCATCTTGGATTCTGGATCGGAGGGGGCATTATTCTGGAATGGAGGGACAGGGCATATGATGGGGGCATGGCAAGGAATGGTGGAGCATGTGGGTCAGGGCTGGAGCACTCTGGGAAGGAAGGGGGTATCTGGGTGTGAATGGAGGGATGTGGTATGTTTGGAGAGAAGGATGTTGGTTTATTGGAGTGGTGGGTGCATGTGTGTCGAAGGGATGGGGTTATCGGGTGTGGGTATAGAGAGAGGGCGAATGGTGCCATCTGAGTGCGAGTCTGGAGGTAGAGGTGAAGCATATGGGTGTGGCTCTGAGGGGTGGAACATCTTGGTGTAGGTATGGAGGGACGGATGTTGGTGTCTTTGTCTGGGTTCTGATGGTGGCATGTGGGTCAGGAGGGAGGTGGCATTTGAATCTGGAACGTGTGTTTGGAAGGAGAAATGGGGCATTTGAGTGCGAATGGTATCTGCTTGTGAGTGGGGGCATGAAGGATCATTAACAGCAGAGCAGCGGGAGGGAGAGCTGTGGGCCCGACCTCTCGCAGAGCAGTCCAGTGCGCGTGGTCAACCAGGGAGCGGGGATTCCCTTCCACCGGAGAGGGGTCCGCGACCCAGCAGATGGCCAGGGATGCTTGGCAGGGTTGGGTTAACCTGCTGGGGATGTCCCGAACCACGCACCCAAAAGGGAGCCCTGCGTAGCCCCCTCTCCTCACTGAGCCTGCCTCTGCACTGGCCGGGGGCGCGCACTCCTCTCTGACCTGCCTGCGGATGGGCATTGGTGGGCACACCCCGGTCAGCAGGAAAGCCCCGAGTGGGGGCAGCCGGGAGCCAAGGAAAGCCTGACTGCTCTCGAGGGGCACCTCCTCCAGGCAGACAGGGACCCGGCACGCCAGGCATGAGCCCTGAGCCATGGTGCAGCCGGCTTACACGACGGTGGGCGCCAAGGTTCCAGCTGCCCACATCTGTGGGCGAGGGATGGCCAGGCCCGCTAGCACAGTGGGTGACCTTCCCTCTTGCCCAGGTACCTGGAGCTGGACCCTATGCGGCCGGGCTGGGGCTTGAAGACTCTGGCGGTCCCACCCGATCCCCCCCCTGCCTGTGCTGTCTCTGGCCCACCTCGCTGTTGTCTCCCAGCCCCCCAAAAGGGAAGCGGAAGGGGTCGGGGAAGGATGAGTGGATCGGGCCGGGTGGGCAGGTAGTGCAGCGGCCTACCTCCATCCCCCTGGGAAGTGCTGTGAAGCTGCAGGTGTTGGTCAGGCTTCCCAGGCTGAGCACCTGGATTTTTTTTTTTTCATTTTTTTTAAACCACAATGGTTTTGGCCGAGCTAGACAGGGCGCTGGGCTCTCCTGCCACAGGTGGTGCTGCCTCCTCGCCCTCTCCTGCACCGGCAGGGTCAGGCCGACATCTGGAACAAAGAAAAAGTTGCCTGTGACTCTTGGCGGTGGATCACTCGACTCGTGCACCGATGAACGCAGCTAGCTGCGAGAATTAGTGTGAATTGCAGGACAAATTGATCAACACTTTGAACGCACCGTGTGGCCCTGGGTTTTTCCCAGGGCTATGCCTGTCTGAGGGTCGCTTGTACATCAATTGCCCTGGGGTTCCCTCCCAGGGCGTGGCTGTCGCAGGTACCCCATTCCATTAATCCCCTAAGGTCAGCACCGTCGCTGGATCCTTGGATCTGGTGCGCAAGCTCATTGCTGACGCATCCCGGCCTCCCCAGTTTCACCACCTCATGCTGGTTTCAGGAGGGCCGGCGCGCTCTGATGTGGTGGCAGTGGCAGCAGGCTTTTAAAAAAGGGGGCACACCTTCACCCTACCCTGGGGCACCTGGCCGAGCTGTGTGTGGCTGTCTTTGGTGTCCCACGGCTGCCGGCGCAGGGTGACCATGGAGCGCAGACCTCGTGACCATGTGGGCTTTGGTCGCAGATTGGGACAGAGCACACGTGCCTGCGCCAGAGGCACAGGGCTGGGGCAAACCCCGCCCTTCTCCCCCCCCCCCGACCCCCTGTACGGGCCAGAGGCCAGCTGCCCTGTGCTTTGTGCTCCCCGACCACGGCCTATTACTAAGCAGAGGAAAAGAAATTAACCAGGATTCCCTCAGTAACAGCCAGTGAAAAGGGAAGAGCCCAGCGCCGAATACCCATTCAGCGGCAGGCGTGGGAAATGTGGCGTACAGAAGACCATCTCCCTGAGTTCGCTCAGGGGGCACAGGTCCTTCTGATTGAGTCTCACCACGCGGATGGTGTTAGGCCGGTAGCAGCCTCTTGCACACCGGGATCATGTCTTCTTGGAGTCAGGTTGCTTGGGAATGCAGCCCAAAGCGTGTGGTAAACTCTAAGGCTAAATACGGGCGCGAGACTGATGGCCAACAAGTACTGTAAGGGAAAGTTGAAAAGAACTTTGAAGAGAGTTCAAGAGGGCGTGAAACCGTTGAGAGGTAAACTGGTGGGGTCTGTGCAGTCCGCCCACAGGATTCAACACGGCAGGCAGGTTGGTCACCTTGAACGGTGGAGGCCCTTGCGGGTCTGCGGCCCGGGCACATCCAGCCCCACCACGGCGCATTTCCTCTGTGCACCACGACCGGCTGCCAAGGCCCCAGTGAACAGGGGCCCCTCTGCTCCAGCAGAGTTCTACTGCCCCCTAACAGCAGTTTTGCTGCTTCCACAGGGCTGAGGGAGATAGACTGCCACTGCACCCTTATCCTGCAACTGACCTGGCCCCTCTTGGGGGCGGTCGCTAGAGTGGCGACGGGAGACAGTTCTCCTGATGCAACTGTGGTGAACTGCCCTCATTACGCCCTGACCACATCTTGCTGCCAGGCGGGGAGGTCCCCAAAGGACGCTAGGGGTCTGAGGTGATGTCTGTTAACCACCCGACCTGTCTTGAAACGCTGACCAAGGAGTATAACACGTGCCCGAGTCAGAAGGCCGAATAAAACCCTGTGATGTAATGATGGTGAGGGCCAGTGCTTGCCGATTGCAGTGGCATCCTGTCGCGGTGGGCCCTTCGCTGACCTGTCTCGCCTGCTCTGTCAGAGAGATGATGCATGAGCGTGTGTGATAGGACCCAAAAGATGGTGAACTCGGCCTGGTGGAGGTCCGTAGCGGTCCTGATGTGTAAATCGGTCATCCGACCTGGGTATCGGGGCAAAAGACTAATCGAACGATATAGTAGCTGGTTCCCTCCGAAGTTTCCCTGAGGATAGCTGGCGCACGAAAACCCCAGTTTTATATAGCAAAGCGAATGATTACAGGATTTGGGACCAGAATTATCTCAACCTACTCTCAAACTTTAAATGGGTATGAAGCCTGGCTCGCTATTGTATGAAAGTGCTCAGTGGGCAACATTTGGTAAGCAGAACTGGCGCTGCGGGATGAACCGAAAGCCGGGTTAAGGCGTGTGATGCAGACTCTCATCAGACCCCAGAAATGGTGTTGGTTAATAGAGACAGCAAGATGGTGGCCATGGAAGTCAGAATCCTGAAAATAGATGGTGCTGGAGCGTCATGCCCATACCTGGCCGGCGCTGAGAACCGCGGGGGCTAAGTCAGTCGAGTAGGAGGGCTGCTGTGGTATGCACAGAAGCCTGGTGCGAGGGCCCAGTTGGAGCCCCCGCATGTACAGATCTTGGTGGTAGTAGCAAATATTCAAACGAGAACTTTGAAGGATGAAGTGGAGAAGGATTCCATGTGAACAGAAGTTGAACATGGGTCAGTCGCTCCTAAGAGATGGGCAAACGCCGTTCGGAAGGGATGGGCTATGGCCTCCGTTGCCCTCAGCCGATCGAAAGGGAGTCGGGTTCAGATCCCCGAACCTAGAGTGGCGGAGACAGGCACCCTTGCAGCGTCCAGTGCGGTAACACAAATGATCCAAGAGAAGCCAGCGGAAGCCGCAGGCGGAGTTCATTTCTTTGTGAAGGGCAGGGCACCCTGGAATGGGTTTGCCCCGAGAAAGGGGTTTGAGTCTTGGAAAGCGTCACGGTTCTGGCAGCATCCGGTGAGCTCTCGCTGGTCCTTGAAAATCTGGGTCAGATGTTGTAAATCTTGAGCCAGGCCGTACCCATATCCGCAGCAGATTTCCAAGGCGGACGACCTCTGGCATGTCAGAACAATGTAGGTGTGGCAAGTCGGCAAGTTGGATCCGTAACTTCGGGATAAGGATTGGCTCTAAGGGCTGGGTCGGCCGGGCTGGGCCGCGAAGCAGGGCTGGGAGTGCACCATGGCTGGATGAGCCCCCCCCCCCAGGGGGGCAGCGCTGCCTCTGGATGCGAGCCGGGCCCTTCCTGTGATCACCCCAGCTGCAGTGTTCGCCTCTCTCGTTCCCCCTCTTGGGGTTCAGGGCCGGCATTCTGCCTTGGCCGACGCCTAGCAGCTGACTTGTAACTGGTGCGGACCCGGGGAATCTGACTGTTTAATTAAAACAAAGCAGGGCAGGGAAGAGTGGCAGCAGCTTAAGCACCGACCCCAGAGTATGGGGCGTGGTACCTAAAGCCTGTGCCCCTGGACGGGGAGTATGCCCAGATGGCCCAAGTTGTGGTTGCCGCGGCTCACTCCTGCATTTGTCTCCGGTTGGCATGGAAGTGCCACCCTGTGGCCTCCAGGGCAGCCGTGGCGTAATTACCGGCTTCAGTTCATTGGCATTTGTGGGTTGCTCCCGGTCCTTGGGCAAGTATCAACCATGTGTGGCCAGGTCCAAGACGAAGTGTGTGTCAAGGGGCGCCCTGAGTGGGTCCCTTTCCTCCACGTGCGGGTAAATGCGCTCGCCGTGGCCGGCCCCGAGTTCCACAGTGTGTGTGTGGGTTAGTGGGTAAGTCCTGGAGGGAAAGGCTCTAATGTGGTGGGAAAAGCTCTGATCAGGGCCCGGCCAGAGCTCCAAGGCGAAAGCCCCCGAACCTAGTGGTAGTCGCAGGGAGCCCTGGTGGGGTCCCCATTGCTCCCCACAGGGAAAAGCTCTAAAGGGGCCCTGCTAAAGCTCCAGGGTGGCTGGCAGGGGTCGGGTGGGGGTCCTGGCCTTGGGTGCCTGTCTCACGTCTGGGTTGACTGTCCCCAAGCCCGGTGGTGATCGTGGGAAGCACTGTCCCTCTCCGGAGGGTAAAGCTCTAATGTGGCGGGAGAAGCTCTAAGGTTGCCAGGGCCAGAGCTCCAGGGTGGCTGGGGCTGCTGCCCCCACTGGCCTTGAGTGCCAGCCTTTTGCGTGTGGGTCGAGAGTCCCCAAGCCTTGTGGCAGTTGCGGAGAGCCCCAGAGGGAGAAGCTCCAAATGAGCCCTGCTAAAGCTCTAGGCTGGCTGGGGGGAGGTGCTGGCCCCCCCTCCCCCAAGCACCCAGCCTTGGGTACCTGTCTCACATGTGGGTCGACTGTCCCTCCCCAGAGGGATAAGCTCCAAGGTGGATGAAAAACCTCTTAGGAGGGGGAGGGACTCTAAGGTGGCCTGGCCAGAGCTCAAGGATGACAATTGGTGCTGGCCCATGCTTTTGGGCACCTGCCGGTCCCCTGTCCTTTGTCAGGCGGGGGGGACAAAGGCCCTTCCTGTCCAGGCCCATTGGAATGCATTGACCTACCAGATGGCTGCTCTCCGAGCCTGGCCATCTGGTCATTGGCCAGAGGAATGGCCGGCTGGGCTGTCTCTGGAAGTCCCAATGGGCGTCAGTTTGACATTTTTCTCCAGTTGGGTCTATAAGAAGCCCGACGCTTTTGCCGAGAGGTCCCACTCTGTCACTCTGGGTACACAGATGACAAAGCTTAGTCACCTTCCTCCGGATTACTATAGACTGGGTGAGAGGGACCTGTCTGTGCTCCTCTTGGTTCTCGCTGCCCAACCCAGGCTCCATGGTGAAACCACAGCACCTCCTCGGCCCGGCCAGTGGGCGTGCCCCACGCAATGCACCAGCAGAGATTGGCCTGCTGGGGGTCCTCTTCCGAGCACTCCATGGGATTGATTTGGTCCATCTAGGGTTGATCTGCTTGGCCAGCCTCTGCTGTTTCAAGCAATTTTCCTCCACCCGCCTTGGGACCGTGTCAAGGGTGTGCTTCCCTCGGGGAGGGCCCCCTCGTGTGTGCGGCTCTAGAGCGAAGGCTGAGCAGCCCGGCAACTCCCAGTGGTCAGATCAGACGGGATCCCCTCACAAGCCACGACGCGACCCCTCCTCCACCAAGCACGTTTCTCCAGCAGTTCGGAACGCACCTTGGCTGCTGACCCCCTCTGTCGCCATACCAGTGGCAGCGTGCTGGTGAACCCCCCCCCACCGCTTCAAGATGTGCCTGGGCCGGGCCTGGGCTCTCCCACCCACCCACCCTGTGGCATGGCGGAGCAGGCCCGGCCGCCGGCACCCGCGTGACCAACCTTGCCACCTGACCCACACACGTCTAGGGATGCTCTTTAGCGCTTGGGTCCAGCAGACAGCCCCACAGGGTGCGAAAGTAGGCTCTGAGGCGGTCGCGCAGCTCCCCCTGTTGCCACCCTCTAGCACGTGCGGCTACCTGGTTGATCCTGCCAGTAGCATATGCGTGTCTCAAAGATTAAGCCATGGATGTGTAAGTACAAACGACTGGTACAGTGAAACTGCAAATGGCTCATTTAATCAGTTATGGTTCCTTTGATTGCTCCATCTGTTACTTGGATAACTGTGGTAATTCTAGAGCTAATGCATCTGCTAATGCTGACGAGCGCGGACGTCCCGGGATGCATGCTTTTATCAGACCAAGACCAATCCGAGCTTACCCGGCCGCTTTGGTGCCTCTAGAAAACCTCAGGCCGATCGCACATCCATGTGACCGCGATGATGCATTCAGATGTCTCCCCTATCAACTTTCGATGGCACTTTCTGTGCCTACCATGGTGGCCATGGGTAATGGGGAATCTGGGTACTATTCTGGAGAGGGAGCCTGAGAAACGGCTACCACATCAAGGAATGCAGCAGGCGCCCAATTTACCCCATCCCGAATCCGGGAAATAGTGATGAAAAATAACAATACAGCACTCTTTCGAGGCACTGTAATTGGAATGAGTACACTTTTTAAATCCTTTAATGAGTACACATTGGAGGGCAAGTCTGGTGCCAGCATGTTTATATGAAAGCGTCACAACCCTTGCCCAAAACCCCCTCTGGCAAACCCATTGGACAGGTGGAATCAGGACTCGGGCCTCTAGAGCCTGGCATCCTCTTCCAAAACCCTCTTGGGGCCACTCCTGGCGCCCATGGCGCCAGGCTCATACACCATGAAAAACATGTGCTTGGGAACTACTTATTGTGTCGTCAGCCAACATGGAGGCATCCACATAGCTTGGTTCCAGGAACCAAGCTATGCGGCCTAGTGTTTTGGGTGTGGTAGCCTAGGGACTACTTTACCTGGACTATTTTGTTGGGGCTATTTAAACCACACCCGAGCAAGACAACACGCTTTGCGTTACTTTGCAGCTTGGAGCGTGACGCTCACCGTGTCCAGCTATTCCCTCGAACCTCGGAGAAGCAGAGCCTGCAAGGAGACAAAAGGAATATCATTAGCAGCAGCATCTTACCTGCAGTCTTCATCCTTAGCCACTCGCAGCTACTGAGAACAGCTTCGTCGAATCTGCACGCCTCCCGGACAGAACGACCTGAAAGAGGAAGATTTGTATTTGTTTATTTATAACGCGCAGACCATCAGGCCCGGGGGCATCAGGGCGCAATTTGTACAGGGTTGCAAGAAAGATATATTGAGGCAACATTAAAGAAAGCAGTAGAGACATTTGTAAATTACGAACTGCTAAAAAGGTTTACCTGGCTGGTCGCCTCTCGGCTGGCACCACTCCGGACATCCACTCATGCTGAAGAACACCGCGACCTACAAGGAAGGAAAACCCAGGTTAGCAAAGGCAAGACTTTGCAGCGCTGCGCATAGCGCTTACTTACCACATCATAGCGCTCTTAATGCACCATCATTTACCAGCGGGGCTCAAGCAAGCCAGTTCGCCGCGCTGAAGCTCTGCATACCTAAGGGAGAAAAAAAGACATTTTAAACAAAGAAAGGCATGCAGGATAGCAACAAAACTAAAGAACAGCAATAAGACCTACCTGAACAATATCAAACCGGCCGGCGTCAGTGAAGTAACTGGACCGCACACGCCCATGAAAGACAACGCGCCCCTGCAAAGAAGGCAGGACGGAGAGCACGCCTAACTCTACCACAAGGTGAGGAGAGGGCCCCAGAGGGGCAGAAATCATACTGGCGTGGAGGGAGGATACTTACCCTGGTCGGTCAATCTTGAGCACAGTCCTCCTGTATTTTCAGGCAGAACCTTCCCCGTAGACCACATCTGGGCAAAGCTGAGAAGCATATCAGCGAGTAACACGGCTGGGTGGCGTCCCTGTGGATACCAGGTGAGCGTAACATAAAGTGGCTGCAGTTAATAAAACTCATAGTTGGATCTTGGGATCGAGCTGGCGGTCCGCCGCGAGGTGAGATACCACTGCCTGTCCCTGCCTCTTGGCGCCCCCTTGATGCTCTTGACTGAGTGTTCTGGGGGTCTGAAGCGTTTACTTTGAAAAAAGTACAGTGTTCAAAGCAGGCCGGTCACCTGAATACTTAAGCTAGGAATAATGGAATAGGACACTGGTTCTATTTTGTTGGTTTTCGGAACTGGGCCCGTGATTAAGAGGGACGGCCGGGGGCATTCATATTGTGCCGCTAGAGGTGACATTCTTGGACCAACGCTAGACGAACCAAAGTGAAAGCATTAGCCAATAATGTTTTCATTAATCTACTGTCGTAGTTCCAAACATAAACTATTCCTATTAGCGATCTGGCAGTGTTATTCCCATGAACAGCCGAGCGGCTTCCGGTAAACCAAAGTCTTTGGGTTCTAAGGGGGAGTCTGGTTTCAAAGCTGAAATTTAAAGGAATTGATGGAAGGGCACCACCAGGAGTGGAGCCTGCTTCTTGAAACCTCGCCCGGCCCGGGCACAGAAAAGAATGACAGATTGATAGCTCTTTCTCGATTCTTTGGGTGTTGGTGCATGGCTGTTCTTAGTTGGTGGAGCGGACAAGACTCCTCCATGCAAACTGATTATTTGCCATGAACAAGGAATTCCCTTAAGTGCGGGTCATAAGCTTGCGTTGATTAAGTCCCTGCCCTTTTGTACACTCTGCCCGTCGCTACTACAGATTGGATGGCTTAGTGAGGTCCTCGGATCGGCGAGAAGACGATCAAACTTGACTATCTAGAGGAAGTCGTACAGGTTGGGTTTACCTGCTGTAGACGTTCTGCCACCGGAGAGAGGGAGCCCCGAGTGACCCCCATCATCTCAATGAGCGGCCCCTGAGCCGCCAGGTATGGGCGCGCCCCTCCACCCTGACCCGCCAGCAGACGGATGTTGGTAAGCGCACCCCAGTCGGCCTGGAAGTCCAGAGTGTGAGCCGAGGGAAGCACGGCCGTTCTCGAGGGATGCCTCCCCAGGCGGACAGGGGCCTGGTGAGCCCTGAGCCATGGTGCACGTGGGCGTCTAGGTTCCCGCTCACCCACATCCGCGAGCGATGGCCAGGTCCGCCGACGCAGCGGGCAACCTTCCCTCTTGCCCAGGTCCCTGGAGCTCAGCTCTGTGCTAGACTTTGAAGACTACCCAACCCCCCCACACCCCCCCCTGCCTATGCTGTCTCTGGGCTGCCTCTCCATCCGACCCTCCCTTCCCCCCGAAAGGGAAGCAGCACAGGGGGTTGGGGAAGGATGAGCGGGATCAGGCCGGGTGGAATTACGTCAGAGCGCCCTGCCTCTGCCGTGGGAAGCCCTGCCGCCATGCTGTTGCAGGTGGCGGGCAGGCTTCCCGGGCTGATCGCCTGGATTTTTTTTTTTGGGTTTTTTTTTGTTTTAAGACCCTGATGGTCTCAGCTGACTCCCAAGTGGGGAAGCTAGACTGGGTGCTGGGCTGACTTGCCACGGCGGGCGGGACAGCCAGCGCTGCCTCCCCCCTGGCCTCTCTTCATCCCATTTTGCTTCTTCAATTTCTCATTTTATAAACAAAATGTTCGCCATTTTAAAGATTTGAACATTAACAATCCCCTTCCCCGCCTGCCAAGCCCTCCGGATCACTGCGCTGCATATCTTCTGAGGCAAATGTACATGGCATAACGGGTCGTAGTCTATAGTATATCCAATAGTCTTAGTCACTGAGGACACCATTCTTCACAGTAGTCTTTGTGCAGGAAGTTCAGGATGGCGTCCCACTCGTTCTTGAATGTAACGTAACCCCCATGGATAGTGAATGTTACCCATTCCAGTAAAGTGTAATGACACATTTTTGCTATCCATTCCTGTTCGCTGGGGATTGTTTTATTTCCACTTTTGTGCAACTAGGGAGAGGGACGCCATGATTAGAACCATATTTGCTTTCCTCTGTGGTTTAGTCGGGAGTGTGTCCAGCATGTCACTCGGGCCCAGCATAGCTTCTCCATTTTCTGTCCATATTTGGGTTGACCACTTCCCAGAACGGTTTTAGGATGGCGCAGGACCACCAGACATGGAGCCACGTGCCTACTTCTTTGCAGCCCCGCCAACACATCTGTGATACTGAGGGGTATATTTTATGTAGCTTCTCCAGTGTTAGGTGCCACTGCACTAGTATCCTGGTCCACATTTCCCTGATCTGCACCCCTCATCAATTTGGGGATTCGCTGCTACACTTCCCACCACTGTTCTTCGGAGATCGGGAGGGGCAGCATGTTTGCCCATTGTTTCATATAGGGCCACTGGACCTGTGCCTCTGGCATGTTGAACAATTTGTAAGTTTTACTGATCATTTGTCTATCACTGGAAGTTATTAGCAAGTACCTTTCTGGCACAGTTAATTCTCTGGTGGTGGATTGTTTCGTATCTCGAAGAGAGCCAGTGCTGCAGTTCAGCATAGTGATACCTCTGCTCCTCCCCCTGCAAACCCAATGGATTGTTTGCAGAGCTGGAATGACTTAACCTCCTGTCCCTCCTTGTCCCTTGTGCGAATGCTGCCCGCTTCCTCCCACCTGGCATATGCTCCTTTCTCTAGCCCTGGGGTAAACAGTGGGTTGCGGAATACGGAAGTGAACGGAGATGGGTAGGACATGATCTTTGCTTTTTTTAACCATACCATCCCATGTATCCCCCACCAGGGCTGTAATTCAGCTTATGTACGTGTTGGGGGGAGGGGGGCTGTCTGCTCTTGGGCACCACAGGACCTTGTCTAGGGGCCTTTCCCACCACTGCCTTATCCATCCTTTGCCAGATGCTGTCTGGATTCCCATTGAACCAGTTTCGGATTACCCTCGTTGGTAGTAAATTTGAAAGTTTGTAACTCCCATTCCCCATGCCCCTGTGGGAGTGACCAAGACTCTCAAGGCCACCCTCTGTCTTTTCCCTTGCCAGATGTAGTTGCGTACTAGTTTATTCAGGGTTTTGAAGAATTTCTGGGGGGAGAGCCTGAAAGTAATATAGCGCTCTGGGGAAAATTATCATTTTAATGACATTGATACGACCCATCCATGATTTGTCAAGGAACCTCTCTCTCCCAGCTTCGTCTTGATAGTTTCCAACAGGTGGGGATAGTTTGCTTGGTACATATCCTCTAGGGTACTGGTTATTGTCACCCCCAGGTATCGAAGGAATCCCTTTCCTTGTGCAAATTGGCCTGTATCTGATGTTTCTGAGGGCGTGCCTTCTTGTAGCACCATTAGTTCAGATTTTTGGTTGTTGGTCTTCAGGTCTGCCACTCTGCCAAATTCCCCTAGGAGTGTTGTTAACCTCCCGAGGGAAGTGTCCACGTCTGTTAGCACGACTAGGAGGTCGTCGGCAAAGGCCATTGCCTTATTGTCTTCCCCACCAAATGTAATCCCCTATATTCACCTCTCCTGTCTAATTCTAGCTAGGAAGGGTTTGCGAAAGTTTGCGTACAGGAATGGTGACATGGGCAGCCCTGCTTAGTACCCCGAGTGATCCTTATCGCCTGGGAGACATGCCCATTGATAGCTAGCCTGATAAGTGGTGCTCCATAGTTGGTTTTGACCAGGTGGAGAAGGTCTGGGCCAAACCCCATAACCACCATGGTAGCAAACAAGAATGACTATTTGACTCGGTCGAATGCCTTCTCTACATCTAGTGCTAACACCCCTGCCCTCAGGACTGCCCTGTTTGACTTCACTTTCAGATGGGATATTCGCCTAATGTTGTCAAACGTTTGTCTCCCCTTGACAAAGCCTGCTTGAGCGGGTGGATCAGATCAGTGATTACTTTATCCATTCTAGATGTTAGAATTGTTGTAAAGATTTTGGCATCAAGGTTTATTAGGGTGGTAGGAGCTACAGAGGGTTTGTTTCTTGTTTGGCTTAGGGAAGAGGATTACCTTGGCCTCCTCCATGGACTGGGAGATGCGGCCCGTATTGGAGGAGGAGTTGAACGGGGATGCCATGAACGGGACTAATGTGGCGGGGTACCCGTCCGGGCCTGGGGCTTTGTTTGGTTGTAGCGATTGGATCGCTGTGCACACCTCGTTTTAGGTAATCTTACCTTCTTAAGTGCCACGCTTGCTCTGTTCTAATCTTTTTAGCCAGCGAGATTTTAAGAAGGCCTTTTGGAGGTCACTCTCCGTTGCCTCTGTAGAGAACTCTGTGACCGCCTGCAGGATCTCTTCTGTACGTGTGGGTTCCTGTCCCTCCACCATCTGAATGTGGCATATTGTACCTGTCGCCTTCTTCTGCTTAACCTACCTAGCTAAGAGCCGGCCTGTCTTGTTTGCCTGGAGGTATACTTCTGCCTCAAGAATAGGAGCGTTTTTACTGCTTGTTTAGCTAGAAGGATATTGATTTGCCCTTTGATATGCCTGTACTCCCTCCTGATCATTTACCCCCCCCACCTTATCGGTCTCCATTACCCCTGTTCTAGGTCCACCTGGAGGGTCTTCTCCTGTTTGGCTCGAGATGCCTGCTTTGCTATGAGCATCCCCTGCATGGTTGCCTTAAAGGTGTCCCATACTACTTGTTCCTGCACCTCTGGGGTCTTATTTTCCCCAAAGAAGTCGCGGATGGACTTGTGTATCTCGTCGCAAATTACTGCATCTCAGCAGGTGTCAGGAGAACCGCCGCTTCCAGAGGTCCCCCCATTGGATTTTTAGCTGCAGGGGAGTGTGGTTGCGCAGTGCTATGGTTTCCCTTTCTATGATCCGTACTTGGCAAAGCAGTGTCACCGAAACCCATATGTAATCCTTGAGAATGTTTGGTGCACATGTGAGTAGTAAGTATACCCCTTGGAGTCCCCTTTTAGTTCATGACATGTGTACGCTAATGCCATTCTGTTATGCATGCCTGTAGTTTACTAGATGGGCCCTTAGATGTGGGTGTCCTGTCCGTGGATGGGTGCCACGCCAAGTTAAAATCCCCTGTCAATATAAGTAGGCTCGTTGTTAACTGGTCTAGCTTCTCCAAAACCCCCTGCAATTATCCGTCCTGCCCTGAGTTGGGGGCGTACACTGTAGCGATTGTGAGGGCCCACCCCCCATTGTAGCTGGATGAAGCGGAATCTACCTTCCTTGTCGACTTTTGTGCCTATTTCGATGTCAGGTAGGTGTCTAAACGCTATGAGGACCCCTCAAGCTTTGCTCTTGTCGTTGTGCTGCAGAACCTGGGGGTACAACTTCATTCTGTGTCCGCCTTGCTTATGGAAATGGGTCTCCTGGAGCGTCACAATGTCGGGCTCGGTATCCTGGAGGAGGTTCTCCAGTTTCTCATTTGTCTGTGTGTTTAGTCCTCTAACATTGAGTTTTAGTATTTAGATCCCTTTTCTGCTACCCATACCCAGTTCTGTCCTAAGAGTAACCATGTCGAAGCGATCCCCCTCGATTAAAGCTTCCCACCCTCCCTCTCGCCCCCTGTGGCTGGACTCGGCTCAACTTCCCCAAGCTGTAATGTCATCCTAGGTTGCTGGATCTCGTTCCCATCCCAGAGGATAACTGTGCCGGGAGAGCCATTCCTCTGCTCTCCCCTGTTTCCAAGCTCTGTCTCCCGTAGCCGACCCTTAGGCTGACATTCCCTGTGTAACCCCACCAGGTCTTAACCTTTGTCTCGTGATCCCCCACCGCTGCTGTTAGGTGGGCAGCCTATTCAGCCTGGGGCTTCGGTTGCTGAAACCCCCCCGGTCTCCTCCTGAGCCCTGCAATTGTTTGCATCTTGTCTTTGACCTCTCTACTCTTCTCCACCCCCATGGCTTCTCTTGGTGGCCTTCATATTCTGGCCTCCTATTATGTCCTCCCCCTGCATCCCTTTCTTCTTCACTATTCAGGATCTTGGGTCCCTCATCCATGGTAGTGATGTGGTGTTGGCGCCCTTCCCACTTGAAGACCATTCCAAAGGGGAATGTCCACCTGGTTCTTATCTGGGCTTTGGTCACCGGGCCCATTTGCCTACTCATTGTTAGTATGGATTTGGCCAGGCGCTGGAAAAGTTCTGACGGCGCTGTTCACTTTTATCGGGGTTGCTTTCCTCACCTCTTGGAGGATCCATTTGTTTTGGTCGTATCGCTGTAAAGCCATCGCCACTTCTCTTGGCCTGGCCCCGGGTTCTTCTCGATGCGGACCTTCTATCTAGATGATGTATCCCCAGCCATGTCCAGCAAATCTTTGAACACGTGCTGCATTGTTTCCTTGAGGTCCGCATCGCTCACATTTTCTGGCAGCCCCTTCACCCTGATGTTGGACCTTCCCGAGCGGTTCTCCAAGTCCTTGGCTTGGAGCTCCAGGTTGTGTCGCTACTGCCTGCTGCTTCGCTAATGCATCTATCTTCCAGGTGTTTGCTGTGAGTTCTTGAATGGCATTTTCATTTGCATCAATTCAACTGTCGCCTTTGATTTCCTGCAGGGATTGTGTAAGTTCTGTGCGTATTAGGCTTAATTGTGTCTGAAGGGTAGTAGTCATTTGGTCACTGAATGCCTTAAAGCTCTTTTGCAGCACCTTGCTCGTGACCTCTTGCCCTGTGGCAGTGTCGGGGGGTTCCATAGCTTTTTGAGGGTGCCTTCCTGTTTTCTTGAGATCTTGGCCCTTGAGGGGCCATTTTTGGCCTCCTTGGCCTTGGTTCGCAACCTTGCCTGGTGATGGCGAGTGCCTGCCTGCACCTTACTTTAGGGGGCTTCTCCCCAGGCCTCTTAGGTTCCTCTTGACCCCGGGGTATTGGCCAGTTCTTCTGTAAGAAGGGGATGCTTCTCTCTCCCTCCTGTGTGCAGTGGGGGGGTCTAGCTCCCCTTTAGAGCCTGGGTTGGTTGCCCCCTGGGTCTAGTATGCTCCAAGGTGAAAGTGGTCAAGGTTGTAGTGTCGCACTGGCCTGGAGCTTCTTGTATTTCTTCCTGGGGTGCCCCTGTGCTCCCACCGCTCCTGAGCCTCTAAGTATGCTCTTGTGCACCTGGATGTTCCTTCTCTGTTAATCTTGCATGGCAGGGTTAGTTTTCATAAGGGTGGATGGTGGAGTGAAGCAGCGCTCTCCTGCTGAGTCAAATGCTGGGGGTTGGGAGCAGGTGCTGCCCCCACCCCTCGCCCCCGGGTTCCTTCCCTGGCCATTAGGTGGGGGGGATGCTGCAGGAGACTTAGTGCTGTCACCCTTCTATTACTGCAGTTTGCCTCTGATGTTGCTGAATGTTATGGATTTGGGCCTTTGCCTGGGTCTGGGTATGCTGCGGTCTCCTGCTGTAGGGGGTCCCCTTCCAAGTGTAGGTTATGGTGCGCTGGGGCAGATGCTTTCATAAACCTCCATGTCCGTTGTTTGGGAGGTGAGCGTCTTGCATGTGACAACTGCCTTAATTATGCCTACTTACCCTGTGCCAGCTGGGGCGCATCACAGCTCATGGGGGGGCCCTGCGCTTTGTGGAGCCGGGCTTGCTGTATGGGGCAGAGGCAGGCGCAGGATTTCGGGGGAATACTACATGCTCCCTCTCATTTGTAGCTGGGTGTCCTGGCTGCGCTGGCTCTGCTGTATTGCTGTGCTGCGGTGCTTTTGCCAGTGTGTCCCAGCGGGCGTGCTGGTCCGGCAGCCTTGTCTCCCCCAGGTCGGCCGCCGGGGATCGGCGGTGGTCTGCTCACACTCCCCAGTCTCGCCTATGTTGCCTTGGCTGAATGGGCACCCTGCGTCTTCTGCACCACCCGCGTGGGTTCTCTGATCTTTTCCGGCTCAACTGCCAGTCCCCACACAGGCATCGCTGCTGGCGGTCTCGGGTCCACTCACTCTGCCCCCAGACGCTCCCGTTGGAGTTTTCTTGGGGACCGCTCGGTTCAGAGGTCGTCCCTTTTGCTTTTGCTGCCCTGGGCTCTTGTAACGCTGCTTATTGCTCCTTTTATGGGCGGCCGGGGAGGAGCACGCTCCTCACGGTGGAGTGGTCATGCGGGCCATCTTGGAATCTTATGAAGATTTTTTTTTTTATGCCTTAGTCTGCCCTTTCTTGAGTAATCTTTCTTCTTCCCCGCTTCTCAATCTATTTTTCGTCCAGGATGTGGCACAGAGGGGGTGCTGGTCTCCAACGTTGATGTGGCTTGGCTGCACGACTCGGGGAAGCGTCTGTGCTTATTACTTGACTTATCTGCTGCCTTTGATACCGTTAACCATGCCGCCTTGCTCGTCTGGGCCGGCCTTTCTGGTGCCGTTTTTTCCTGGTTTTCTTTGTTTGTTTCTAACTGAACAGGTAATTTCCACCCCCCCCCTTTTCACTCTGTACCGTCTGCCTTGAGATGTAGAGTCCCTCAGGTTTCCTCCATCTTCCAGGTTTTGTTTAACATGTACATGTAACCACTTACCAAGCTTATCTGCTCTCACAGCTTCCACGGTTATTCTTAACAGATGACGCAGATCCTGGTCCGTTTAGAGCTACAGTGACCAGATTTAGGGCCTGTCTCGAAGCTGTGGGTGCATGGATGTGTAATAGCTGGTTCAGGGGGGGGGAATGAGGTGTTGGTGGTGGGCCCTCCTTCCTCTACTGCCTTTTGGACCCCCTCTTTTTGGCCATCTTTAGGGGTAAATATATTAGCTTTTCTGTCTTCGGAATCTCAGATACGTCCAGTATGTCAAAGGGGTTATCTTCAATTGAAAACCCCTTAGTAAGGTTCTTTGTTTACTCCTTTCTCAGTTACGTGTCCTTACTTGTTATGTCCTCCATGGACCACTGCAACACCCTATTTCTGGCACAAACTGTCTACTTCTTATGGCATCTTTAGGTCCTGCGGAACTTTGCAGCCAGAGTAGCCACTTACACACCTAGTTGTGCTCACATTACTCCATGTGTGCCCCATCTTCATTGGCTATCCAGGGCCACGCCTATTCAGGTCAATGGCTAATGTCTACTTCATCATGCCTTTTATGGAACTGGGGCAGAATATCTACAGGCCAAATTCTGTTTGTACATTCCTGCTCGGCCACTTCGCTTTGTAAATGTCTGATATTAAATACTGACAAAACTCCCTTGTACATATAAATCCATTATACATCCATATAAAAGTGCTGTGTGCAAAATGGGTAATAAAGTCAAAGCAGGACCATATTACTTAAAAGAAAATCATAACTTGGAAATGCGAGTATAACGGATTCAAAAAGTGCCAGTTGCGCTTCAGAAAAGTGTCTAGTGTTTCTGAGTTCCTTCCACTCTAATCACATTTTTAATTTTTGGCAGTGAGAGTTGCTTTTCATGTTATTTTAACTTGCTGTCCTATAAATCCATATTTTGAGTGACATTTTAACTTGGAAATGTTCTGAGACCTTTAGTTGTCTATAGTTTACTTGTACTTGTTCACACCAGCGCCATTATGAAAAGCAAATAATGTATAGATCGATAATTGCGTTACAAACCTCCGGCACTGTGTATCAGCGTGCCTCTGCTGAAGGTGTGAAGTTGTGATATCTGTTGAGCCCTTACAGGAAATATTGTGACAAAAGATTGTGAACATTTGCAATAATTAACTTTACTTTTTCTGTTATCCAATTCTTGCAGCTATTCATGTGCAGTTATGAGAACGTTTTTTCCATAAATGTTTCACTATTCGGCTTCTTTTTCTTTCAATCCCCCAGGTAAAGGAGGTTCACGCCATATGGCTCCACCAATTTGATCTTTGGTTTACACATATATATGTATCATTTGTTGCTTTACAGTGTAAGCACTTGTCATAATAAAACCACTTCAATTACCCAATTGTCTATTTCTTTAAGCTAATGTGTTAGCAATTTTTATTTTAACCCTTTAACTGCTCAAATTCCAAGTTAGGAAAGGGTGATTTGTGCAAGTCAGGCAACATCTATGTAGGGAAAATGCCCATAGTTTGGCGAAAGATTTGAAAAAGACAGTTAAAGAAGGTATGTGCTGGACATGGTTGGACGTGTAATGTAATGGCTTTTGTGAATACTGAGAAAAGCAATGCCCCGCTAATTTTCCCTGACTTTTCCAGTTAGGAAATTGCATATTTTTTGTATTTTTTCACAAAACAAGCAATACTACAAGCCAAAAACAGAGCCATAGTAAACAGGAATGTTGTGCTGATGGCCTAAACAGACATGAGACTTGAGCAGATTACAAAAGCATACAGTGCCTAAATCAGCAACTACATTTAGTTCACATTTGGGAAATTAAAGGGTTGTGTAACAAAGTGCTGTAGCAAAAGTATGAAAATGTTAAACCAAGAGAAAACAACAAATGTCCCACATTCCCACACGTGTCCTGATGAAAACTGGACCTCGTGTCGGTGCACCTACATGGGTGCAAATGGAAAAGGCTAAACCACTGATAACATGAGTGTTTCAGGAGAGCAAACTCCCTTAGGAACCCACAGAGGTCTGACTTGTGCAAATTGCCCTAGAATTTATTACCCAAAAGCCTGGCAAAGTCAGAAATATTGGGAAAATAAACACAATTTTAAGACATTTCCAACCTGGAAACTACTGAAACATACTGCCAACAACACATGGCCTACCTTCCCACAGGTGTCTGGGTGAACACAGTACCTTATGTGTGGGTGTACCTACCTGGGTGAAAATGAAAGTGTGGAACATCCCCAAGTACAATGGCAGTCCCAAGTAGCACAAGCAGGGTCTCATCCATTACCCTGAGGGGAAATTCTGTAATGCTGCCTAGCCAGAGCTCCAGGATGGCCGGGGGTGATGTCCCTGGCCTTGGTTGACTCTACCATGTGCGTCCACCATCCCCAAGCGCAGCGACACTCCCAGGGAGCTCCAACCTTTCCCAGAGGGAGAAGCTGTAACACAGGCCAGCCAGAGCTCCAGGATAGTTTGTTCCTGGCCTTGGGCAGCTGTCTCCCATATGGAGTGACCATCTCCCAAGTACAGCGGCTGTCCCAGGGAGCCCTGACAGGGTCACCTTCCCTGAGGAGTGGGACGCTTCTGGGGCTTCCTGGAACTGCTGCTGGGCTGCGGGACGGTCAACCCACATGAGAGACAGCTGCCCAAGGCCGGGGACATGCCCTCCAACCATCTTGGAGTTCTGGCTGGCCTCTTGTTACAGCTTTCCCCCACCAGGGAGCCCCGGTAGTGTGCCAATACCTCCGTGAAGGAAAAAGCTGTAATGTAGCCCAGCCAAAACTCAGACGGCTGGAGGTGATGTCCCCGGCCTTTGGCATCTGTCTCCCATGTGAGACCACCATCCCCAAGTGCAGTGGCAGCCAAAGGGGGCCCGGCAGGGTTCCCCTCACGGAGAGAAATTGTATAATGCAGGTCAGCCCAGAGCTCCAGGATGGTCAGGGGTTGCTGTCCCTCATGTGGTTTGACTGTCCACAACCCAGTAACGGTTCCAGCGAGCCTTGGCAGGGTCCATGTCCTTCCCAGAGGGTGAAGCTGCAACGAAAACCAGCCAGAGCACCAGCACGGTTGGGGGTGCTGTCCCTGGGCATTCGTTTCTCATTTGGGTCTACCGTCCTCAAGCACCGCGGCTGTCCCAGGAAGCCCTGGCAGGGTCCCTGTCTTCTCCCAGAGGGAGAAGCTGTAATGCAGGCCAGCCAGAGCTCCAGGGAGGTGGGGGTGATGCCCCTGGCCCTGGGAGGCTGTCTCCCATGTGGGTTGTCCGTCCCCAAGTCCAGCTGCATTTCTGGGGAGCCCTGGCAGGGTCTCCATTCCTTCCCGGAGGTGAATTCTGTAACGCAGCACAGCCAGAGGTGCAGCCTGGGCTTGCGGACAGTCAACACACATGGGAGACAACCGCTCCCAGGGAAACACCAATGTTTTGCTGGCATGGTGGGAATTTGTGGCTTGACCCTACATTTGTGTCCCTGCCCACAAAAATACAACCCCAGACTGCCCAATCCCGTAGAATAAAAAAACTACTTGCATAATGCAGCTCTTTGCGTAAAGAAACCTGTAAAAAAAAAAAAAAAAAATTACCTATGTTCAGCCCAGCAAAAACAACTCGTAACTATCACGCTCCGATCACCACCCCCCTCAAAGCCATCCCTCGTGTTCTAGTGACCCTCATACCCCAGTAAAAACACATTTGCCCCTTCCTAGGGGCTGATTTTGATAAAGACTATTAGTGACCCTAACACCATCTACCAGTATAATTATAGGTTTATGGTTTTTGGTGGACCCCACCCACCCTCACCAAACTGGTTGAAAATCCTCTGCCCCCTCCCCTCAATTTCTTTACATTTTTTTATACCACTGATGGTGGGTTGGAGTCAGGCCATATTGGATTGTGTAATGGGTTGGAGGGGGTGGGTGGTGGCGGGGTGACCTACCCCAAAATCTGACATTAAAAATAAATTGGGTACAAAAGAGTTGGAAATAATTCAACTAGTTCAGGTTCAATTTTAACACACAGATCCATAATTAGGCTAACATATTTCACACTTTGGTCCAATTAAATGGTTATTATAAATCTAGAATATGATAAATATGTAAGAACCATGAACTGATAACTCGAGTAATATAATAAATGAAAATAAGGCCTACTTTAACAATATAAATACTTTCATGGAATATGAATGACTGAAAATATAAAACTGTGAATGAAAAGAATTGCATATTGAGTACAACAATGAACTGAGTGACAGCATAAAAAAAAGGAGAGAACTGTGACTGTTTCTAGGTGGACATACGGGAATGGAGCTACGAGACACTGGGGGGGGGCTGCACCTTCAGAAAGATAATAGCCAGTATATAAGGTATTCCCAAGGTGTCTACCCTATCCACTTTATCCTTTGCCAGGTACCAGTCTGTAATTTAAGAGCTGGTAGAGTTTTGAAGAATGAACAACTCTGCATTAGAAGGCCAAAAGATCTTTGGGTATCGTTTTTGATCCCACTAAAAGTACATTTGAATATACAGTCTGCAGGATGGACTGTGGAAAAGACCTACTTGAGCTTGGGTAAGCAATGAAGTTGGCAGATGAGGAGGGTCAAGGTTGGCAGAGTTATTGTGCATCTGCCTGCAGGAGGCACCATGGTGGGGTCAGGCAGCTACCATGACAGCGCTGATTGACTTCAAGTTGGCAGCAGACAATTTATAACTGATAAAAATCACTAGATCTGAAGATGGTGAGTTACTCAGAAGAGCCAATCACTTTGTCATGTACACACAAGGAGATGGGCACATTAATAAACACCCTTCCTTTTCCAGTATATAAAAAAGGGGCAGGACTATACAGGGAGGCTTTCGTAGAAGGCCTAGAATGGGAGTTGAAACAAGCATTGCAGTAAAGAGCGGAGTAAAAGAGGAAGAAGGAAAGTGAAGGGAGTTGAAGGAGAGTAAGATTTGAGGTGGATGGGAGAGGAAGGTGAAGATGGATCAAAAGAAAGGAAAGAGTAGAGCAGCGTGAAGAGGGGAAAACTAGCAAGGGGGAAAAGGAGAGATGAAAGGTGACACAAGAGAAAGGAGGAAAGTACTTGGAGAACAGTTTAAAAGGTGCTGTGATGACCCTTGCCCCTGGCCCTCACTGGCAAGTCAGCCTTCAAGTTAGGGCCAGGTCAAAGGCCTTAAAACCTCATCCAAGACTCTCTTGGAGTCAGTCCTGGCGCCTTTGGCGCACGCTCATAACCATCATGAAGACCAACATTAGAATGGGACTATTTACTGGGGACTATTGAACTTGGGGGTTTTCAGCCAACACAGAGGCACACACATAGCTCAGTTACAAGGAACTGAGCTATGCGGTCTAGTCTTTTGGGTGTGGCAGGCCTGGGACTACTTTACCTGGACTACTTTGGGTGTGGCAGGCCTGGGACTATTTTACCTGGACTACTTTACCTGAGACTATTTAAACTGCACCCAAACAGCAGAACATGCTTTGCGTTATTCTGCCTTGGGCAGTGTAACGCTCACTGTGTCCAGTTCTTTAAATCCAGCTTACCTGAAACCAAGGACCTGCAGAGGGAGAAAGAACACTAGGAAACTTACCTGGAACAGTATCCTGTCTTCAATCCATCGCCGACTTCAGTTCCACTCACCTGAAGGTACGAACTCCATCCTCCGGCACCGCATGCATCCTGGAATATCATGACCTGGAAAGAGGAGAAAGAAAGACCGCATTAGTAAGCGTTTATTCGTGTTTCCTCCCGAATGAAGAAAGCCACACAATTCTTAACTGGGTAGTCATCTCGTGGTCAGTATCATTGCTGGAACATTACGGCGAGGAACATTGCAACCTACAAGGAGAGAAAAGACACAGGTTAGCAATATAAAAGGCGAAACAGCGCTGCACATCGTGCATTACTCACCGGACAACATCGCGCACACCGTGCTTTCGCCTACCGGCCCATGCTCATCTTCAAACGGCATGACAACACTAAAATACCTTTCCATGCCTAAAAGGAAAGAAGCAAGACATTATTATTTGAACTAAGAGGAACATAAAAATTGCATATAAAGACTGTAAAGCAGCAAACCTACGGAGTGGCAGCAGGCCTGGATTCCCACAGGGGGGGCTTGCACCAGTGAAGTAACTTGGTCGCTGCTCGCCCCCCACATCTACGCGCCCCTGCCACGAGGAGCAGCACGGAGAGTCCACCTTTTACAATATTAAGGTGAGGAGAGGGCCCAAGGGGAGGAAGGAGTTTAGGCCGAGGGAGGTGGGAAAACATAAAGACAATATGGTATTGAATCCAGCTCTCCTATATTGCAGACCCATCTTTAACCAGAGTCCTTAACAAGGGACCGAGAGAGGGTTCGAGAGTGCAAATCATCCAACCAGGGCTGGGTGGCTGTTAGGGAGAATTCTCTGTTTAGGCTGAATTTCCTAACCTATTGAGTTCCCCAGCAGCTTTGCTGGATTTTTGGAGTTTATTTTTTTCTCCTGCCAAGAGTGAGACTCTTTTACCCTCACTCTTGGACATGATTTGAGTGTGTTCCTTTGACTCTAGATGTGTTTAATGGGCTACGGGGTCTTTTACTCCATAGGGCTTCATGTGTTTTTTGTCATGTGTGTTACACAGCACCCTCAGTGCAGTAACACAGGTGTGTCATAGTGACCCCCCAGTATAGACTCCATACCCTGGGGCTGACTACTGTCTCCCAGGGCATGTAAAGTCACCATTGACTTTACTAGTCTTGAATTCTGAACAGAACCAGTACAAACCATCATATTGTGGACGTACTGCCCCGGGGTCTGTTAGTCGAGGGGGGACGTCTCCGTCCGCCCTGATCGAATTTTGGCTGGTGGCAGTGGATACTACTTTTTATATTCAACCGCGAATATTTCTCTATGGGATTTTCCCATTGTTCGAGGATACTATCTTTATTTATTTAATTACGATAGCCTCGAAAATACCGCCGGTTTATTTCATTATTATTAATTCTCCGGTTGGTATTTTTTGCCAATTCGAGCCCTTTGTTCCACTTTTTGGCGGGCTTCTCCACAGAAGCCCTCCAAAGTGGTGCCACTCTGTCTGGGGTACTTAGGAGGGGTGGAAGGGGATTTAGGCACCTTGGACTGAGTTGCCTAGGCAACTCAAGTCGCACTCCGTCCTGATTGGCCCACCACTTAGCATGTTTGAGTGACAGCTAGGCTGAGTGAATGGGGGTTTGCTGCATAAAAGCAGGGCTTTGGGGACTGGAACTTCAGAAGTCGCCACAGGACCTAATAATCCGACGAGGGAGAAGCTGAGCCGACCTGCCACGACGACACCACCGGTGGAGCCCTGCTGGACCGTCTCACCACTTTTCCCAACGACCAAGGAGATCTCCCGCCGGAGAGTCTTCTTCCTTTGACTGGTGGGAATAACCGGTTTCACCGTCTTTTCGCCTTCCCGACGCATCTCGTGGCTGCCTTGCCTGTGCCAAGCACCCCGGCAACTGGAATACCACATTTTACCACGACCGCGAAATAAAGGGTAATACCTTTAACCGGAAAACTCTGCGGCTGGTTTCTTCCCTGGCAGGGCAACGACCTTCATCTTTCCTCCAATTCGAGATCTTCTCTTCCCCTGGACGACGCTGAGACTTGCACCCGCTGCCAGGAACAACTGCCACCGCTGGAGGATCCTTCCCACTTAAGGTACCGTGTTCCGCCTGGCTTCCCTTTCCACCGACTCTACGGGGTAGATTTTGCCCCCGGCTTTCGAACCTGAGTTAGCCTGGGACACCCTGGCTTAACTTTTCTGAGCCTCCCTAAACTCTTTTCGAACACTCTGCAAGACTTTCAAAGCCTAGTGTAACTGTGTGATCTTGGGCGCATTTGTGCTCTGCTCTCTCTAAGAGTGGGCCCAGCCTATGGACTTTGGCTCACAAGTGACTTTTGCTCTTCTGCCTTGCTAAAAGGGTTCCTAAATCTTAGAGTGGTGTATCTTCCCATATTCTGTCTTTTTTCCCTCCCTTCTTCATGAACTTATTGGAGTGCCATCTATAGGTAAGCGCTCACCTCTGTCTGGAAATAAGTGGTGTTAACTAAGACTTGTCTGATAAGGAATAAGGGTTGTATATATTATAATAGTAACTTTGTGTAGAGTGTTTTACAAATAAGAGTGCTGGAGTGTTTCAAAACGTGTCTTTTTAAATAAATAATTATATACTTTGATACCAAAGCTCTAGTCAGTGTTTGCTTGTGCTATTGTATCTGAGTGCCTATTGTGTATACTTTGCATACTGCCTAACTCTTCTTGAGGGAAGTCTGACTGCTCAGCCACAGCTACCAGGTAAATCTGGGTGGTACAGACTGCTACCAAGTGGGTTTACTGCTAACACCTGTAGTCCTAAATCTTTTGCAGTGTTCCCAAAGGGAACTGCGCAGGTTTCTGCCTAACAGTGGCATCCCCGTGGATACCAGCTGAGCGTAACAGGTACAGACAAAATCGGTGTAGGAAGATGAGGGCCACAGATGGAGGAACATTTTGGGAGAGGTACTGAGGAAGAAAAGGAATGTGGAGGAAGGAAGAAGTGCAGACGGTGGACACTGAAAATAAGGTAAATGCTGTGGAAGAAGGCCTGTGTCCATAAAACGATGCTAGCTGGTGCCTCGTTGTACATCTTAACCTAATAACTAGCCCATCAAAAGTAGAGAGGGCTATTGGAAAGACGAGGAGTGCAGTACCCTGGGTAAACCAACTTGACAATGGTTTAACTCTCAACACCAAGCTGAGTCGGCCTCTCTTCGGTTTCTGGCCCTGCCAATGCATCACATCATCAGTTTCTGGCCCCTGGAAGGGCCTATCTTTGTCTTCAAGCCCAGGATTGCCAGCACATCTTCAAGCCCAGGACAGACAAATGGTCTTTCTGGCCAGGAGAGCAAACAAATCTTCATGCCTAATAGGGTCACTGTGTCGTCAACCCATGTTCATATAGAGCACTAGAGGGAGACTAACTGAACCATTCCCACTTGGCAATACACCTCTAGTTGAGTAATATTAGAATACCGAAAGTGGCTATGGGAATAAAGTCCTCTAGAAGAAAGGGGGACTCCTTACAGTGTTAGGAATGTCAGCAGAGGGAATGCTATGGGTGTGGGATTTGAACACAGAACACTAGAAGAGAATGCACGGCAAGTTGTATGGTGCTTGGTGTAAGGGTAAGGACAGAGAGAGTTGTTACAGCATAAAGATGAACTTAAAAGAAATGAAGTCACACGTACTAGCTGTGTTCTGGTTCACTTCCTTAACTGGTGATGAGTTGCGGCAATGACAAAGATCCTGCACTTGCCATTGATTGTGGTTGCCCTGGCTGAGCAGGTACAGGGTTAGTTGCACAGTCGAATGGTGGCTCAGTTGGACTCTCCAGGTATGTATTGGGGATTATCTGGGCTGTGCGTGAGCCTGTGAGGACATAGGAAGCACCCTAGCAGCACAGCCGTGCATGCAGATGACAGAACACATGATCCAAGGACAGATCGTCCGGTGTTGCAAGTTCTTACCTGGCAATTTTAGACATGATAAGGAGTTGACATGTCTGTTGCATAGCTATGTAACAAGCTGAAGGCCTTTACTGCGGGCACTGCGCTCCGTGCAGAGCCCTTCCCACATGCAGTGTAGCGACCGTAAGAAACACTTGCACACACAAAGAAGGGAGCATGCCATAGTACAATTGTCTATTACTCTGAGAGGTACTTTTTCATTGCACCTTAAAAGGGAGATTACAGACATTTGTCCCTGTGAACAAGGTTGACAAATACCAAGACCACGAAAATAGGGAAGCAACAGAAACAAGTGCAAACATTATGGCAAATATACCAGGCACTGGGTTATTCCTAGGTTATTAAGTGGAAAGAAAGATTCTAGAAGTATATGTTAGCAGTATATGGTAGTAATTATTTGAGTAAAAAGAAAGAGGCACTGTTTTATTGTCAAGGTCGGCTGGACAACAATTCTTAAAACTAGCTGAATGCATCAAGATGGGCAACTAGTTTGATATATGCATAGCCAAGATGGACAAGCATTACGAGGTGAAGGGGAATAACAAGCCAAAATGTTATCAATTTGCCATCAGACAACAGAAATATTGTGAGACCATTGAGGAGTTAGTTACAGCACTGTGAGGGTTGGCTATAAAGTGTTGTTTTGAACATTATCAGACAGAGTACATTTGGGACAAGTTCATGATCAACGGGAGATCAAGAGGTCCCCTCGTCTAATGGGAATTAGCCCACTCACACTGAAGCAGCTATTTCCCATTAGAGAAACGGCCCTGCGACCTGGAGAGGCAGAAAAGTCAGAAGGCCGTTTCTCTAATGGGAAATAGCTGCTTCAGTGTGAATGGGCTAGTTCCCATTAGACGAGAGGACCCTTCTACCTCTCCAGGTCGGAGGGCCGTTTCTCTAATGAGAAACAGCTGCTTCAGTGTGAATGGGCTAGTTCCCATTCCATTTCTGTAATGGGAAACGGCTGCTTCAGTGTGAATGGGCTAGTTCCCATTAGACGAGAGGACCTTTCTGCCTCTGCAGGTCGGACGGCCGTTTCTCTAATGGGAAAGAGCTGCTTCAGTGTGAAGGGTCTAGTTCCCATTAGACGAGAGGACCTTTCTGCCTCTGCAGGTCGGAGGGCCGTTTCTCTAATGGGAAAGAGCTGCTTCAGTGTGAATGGGCTAGTTCCCATTAGACAAGAGGACCTTTCTACCTCTCCAGGTCGGAGGGCCGTTTCTCTAATGGGAAATAGCTACTTCATTGTGAGTGGGATAGTTCCCATTATTATGCAGGACTTGGCCACTAGGGGCACAAAGAGCCATTTCTCTAATGGGAACTAGCCTTCTCTGTGTGAGTGGGCTAGTTCCCGTTATTATGCAGGACTTGGCCACTAGGGGCAAAAAGGGCCATTTCTCTAATGGGAACTAGCCTTCTCAGTGTGAGTGGGCTAGTTCCCATTATTATGCAGGACTTGGCCACTAGGAGAGCAAAAAGGGCCATTTGTCTAATGGGAACAAGCCTTCTCAGTGAGTGGGCTAGTTTCCATTATTATGCAGGACTTGGCCACTAGGGGAGCAAAAGGGCAATTTCTCTAATGGGAACTAGCCTTCTCAGTATGAGTGGGCTAGTTCCCATTATTATGCAGGACCTGGCCATTAGGGGAGCAAAAAGGGCAATTTCTCTAATGGGAACAAACCTTCTCTGTGTGAGTGGGCTAGTTCCCATTATTATGCAGGACTTGGCCACTAAGGGACAAAAAAGGGCCATTTCTCTAATGGGAACTAGCACATTCACATTGAAGCAGCTATTGTCAGTCTGAGAAATGGCCCTAACAACCAATGGGAACTAGTATCAACCATGCAGTTAGTGTCTGGTCGCTTGCCGTGGATTTTGTCCGCTTATTTCCCCCTATTAACCGATTATTGTTGCGCTTATTCAGTTCTCTGATACAATCAAATGAATAAGCGGTTAAGAGGGGTAAGGGGCAAAAACCGTAACAAGCAGAATCACTTGCCCGGCAGTCAGCAATCCAATCCCTGCTGCGACGCAGCGACCCCTGCTGCTAAATTCCATTAGCAGCAGGGGTCACTGTCAGTGCCGAAGCAAGGATGTGAAGAAGCACTACAATAAGCCACGGGGAAGTTAACTCTTATTTAAGTCATGGTCTAGGAGTTAACATCCCAGTGGTTTACTGTGGCACCTTCACTTTTCCACATGCAGAATGCTTTCTATGGAAATCCTGCTTTTTTGTCATCTACCCGTGACTTTCACTGGACTGTAAAGGTTAAGGACACTCTCCGCTAGCAGTGCGAAACCACCTACCCCCTCCCCTTTTGTGCCACTTTTTCCTACAGCTCTGGACACTCTGATAGGCCTCCTTGTGCAGCCGAATTCGTCAGATCAATAACACAAATGATAGATATTTTTGA
Organism: Ambystoma mexicanum; assembly: GCF_040938575.1. Taxonomy (NCBI): domain Eukaryota; kingdom Metazoa; phylum Chordata; class Amphibia; order Caudata; family Ambystomatidae; genus Ambystoma; species Ambystoma mexicanum. The sequence goes on along the minus strand of NC_090923.1, from coordinate 1,339,287,082 downwards.
AACGATGGTGGAATAATTTAGCAGCAACGTAAACACATAGAAAGTAGTTTCTATTGCTCAAAGCTATCTTTTATTCTCGCCTGACAAAAATACACACTTCGTTTTTAGACCCAAAGGAATATGTGTGCTTCTGTGTGGGCTTTCTTGGTTCTATCCTGCTAACGTTTGATTTTTTTGGGAAGAATAGACATTAGGAGAGCACTGAGAGTGGTGCTGTATTTTCTATGTTCAAATATCTCTATTGATTTTTTTTTAAATGGGTACAAATAAACATTTAACAGGTGGAAGGAAGAACCAATTTTGCATTTTGGCGTTGGAGAAAAAGGTGGGTTTATACTATATTGTTCAAATTTGAACTCTGTTAAAAATAATACTGCCCCTAGAAAAGTTTGCTTGCTCTTGTTATATAGGTTCTCATTTTACTTTGTGCACATGTACCTTTTGTCTTATTGAAAAAACTCCACAACACGTGATCCAGAATCAGGAATTTGTGTTGGAATGCCAACATGCCCCATCATTTCATTAAGGAATGAACGGTTTCTGAAAAGATAATAAAATATATTTGAATACATAATAAAAACTGGATGGAATGGGTCCTGTGGACATGCTTGTGTTTGAGAAGTGCTAGCCAGGCTTCTTTCATGTTTGATGGAGGAGGTTGATATTGAGAGGTATTATGGTTTTAGGCAGAAAGCTGGGGACCACACGAGTGGAAGATCGCTGTGTGGCAAGCACACATAATAAAGACTTAAAAATAAAATACCATTTTTTTTTATAAATGCTTTTTCTTCGAACATTTTCTGTTTGGTTTTTCTCTATATATATGTGCATTATTGTTATCTTTCTTACTTTTGAGACCTAGCCACAGTGTTTTAGAGGTGCGCTTGTTTTTTCAGCTTGTTTGGGAGTCAGCTTGTTTTGGCCTTGTTTTGAGTGGGCATTCAGCTTATTTTCTCCTTTTGACCTGGCAACACTGGTTCCCATCCGAGAAACGGACCGTAGCAATGGCCCGCCTACTCTTCGTCAGAATCGTCACATGACTTCCAATGTCATCTTTGTGATTTTTGGGAGCAATTTTAGTGAATGGGGAAAGCTCTGGCTGCCAGTAGAAGTGGAACTGGAATCTGTGTGCTTTGGCTTGCAGTTTCAGCGGCTAAGGTGGGCATTTTAACAACAGATGGAGCCGTCTGGAACTCCGGGAGGCTCTGACTGCAAGAGCAGCAGGCATCGCAGGAAGGCCTCTGCTGCCGGTGCAAGTGCAACCAGAGCAACCAGAATCTGCATGCTTTTGGCTTGCAGCGATTACTGTGGGCATTTTCTTCGGGATACCGGAACGTTTCTACAAGACCCCTGATGGTGCGTCTGACTTCATCTTGTCCCTCATCGTCCTTTTCCTGAGCGAGAACCGGGAAGGCTCTGCCTGCCTGCCAGCCTGCAAGAGCAGCTGCAATCTGTGTGCTCTTGGCTGGCTGAGAATACAATTTGCATTTTCTTCGGGCTACCGTCCGTGAACGGTCCTGCAAGACACCATATTGAGATGGGGGAGCGGAAAATTACATTTACTTTAAAAATCATGTTCAGCTATTCAACGTGAAAGGTTTGGAGGGCTAAGTATAGGAACAGGGACTGTCGATGGTGGTGTTTAACTGATAAAAGGGGGCTAATAGAGTAATTTAATGTTTGATAAGGTTGTGTTTAGGATGGGTGGTTTTACAGGGGGTCAGCTGGGGCTATCTGTGTGGTTCAGGAGAGGCACATGGGCTTCTTGGTGTGGGTCTGCAAGGGGGAAGGGGCATCTTGCTATGTAGAGGGAGGATGGGGCATTATGTTATTGGTCTAGCGGGAGGGATGGGGCATCTTGGTGGGGTCTGAATGGTTGGATATGGGCATGCTAGTGTGGGTCTGGAGGGATGGGGCACAGTGGTGGATCTGGAAGGAGGGATAGGGACACAGTGGTGTGGGTCTGGGAGCAGGGATGGGGCACATTGGTGTGGGTCTGGGAGCAGGGATGGGGAACATTGGTATTGGTGTGAATCTGGGGGCACATTGGTGTGGGTCTGGAGGGCGGGATGGGGCATCTTGGTGGGGTCTACAATTGATGGAGGCACATTGATGTGGGTCTGGTGGGAGGGGTAGGGACACTGGTTTGGTCCTGGGGGCAGGGATGGGGCACATTAGTGTGGGTCTGGGGGAGCGATGGGGGCACATTGGTGTGGGTTTGATAGGAGGGACGGGCACATTGTTCTGGGGGAGAGATATGGGCACATTGGTCTGGGGAGGGATGGTGGCATCTTGGGGTCTGCAATGGATGCCGGCACATTGGTGTCGGTCCTAGACAGGTATGGGGCATCTGTTGGTCTGGAGGGTGGCAAGGGTCATGTAGGGGTGGGCTGGGAGGATGGGGCATCTTTGTGTGGGTCTGGAGGGAGGGGATGGGGCACATTGGTGTGGGTTTGATGGGGGGCATTGGTCTGTGTCTGGGGGAGGGATGGGGGCACATTGTGGGTCCTAGGGAGGGATGGTTTATCTAGGTGTGGGTCTAGAGGGCGGGATGGGGGCATCTTGCTGTGTGAATGGAGGGATAGTGGCATTGGGTGGGGTCTGCAATGGATGGGGCACATTGGTGTCGGTATGGAACCAGTATGGTGCATCTGTTGGTCTGGAGTGTGGGATGGGGACATATGTGCATCTGCAGGGTGGGATGGAGGCACATTGGTGTTGGTTTGATCGAAGGGATTGGGCACATTGGTGTGGGTCTGGGGAGGGCTGGGGCATCCTGGTTTGGGTCGGATGCCGACATCGCTGTGGGTCTGGAGGGAGGGGATGGGGCACATTGGTGTGGGTTTGATGGGAGGGACGGGCACATTGGTCTGAGAGAGGGGGGCACATTGGTGTGGGTCTGAGGAGGGACGTGACACATTGGTGTGGGTCTGCAGGCAGGGATGGAGCATCCCGGTTTGGGTTGGGTGGGGATATCACTGGGTCTGGAGGGAGGGGATGGGGGCATATTGGTGTGGGTTTGATGGGAGGGATGGGCACATTAGTCTGGGGAGGGGTGGGGGCACACTGGTGTGGGTCTGGGGAGGGAACGGGGCATCCTGGTTTGAGTTTGATGGGGACATCAGTGTGAGTCTGGGGAGGGATGGGGGCATATTGGTGTGGGTCTGGAGGGAGGGATGGTGGCATCTTGGGGTCTGTAATGGATGGGGGCACATTGGTGACAGTCTGAACAGGCATCTGTTGCTCTGGAGGGGGCATGGGTCATTCAGGTGTGGGCTGGGAGGGTGGGATGGGGCATCTTTATGTGGATATGGAGGGAGGAGATGGGGCACATTGGTGTGGGTTTGATGGGAGGGACGGGGCATATTGGTGGGGGTCTGGGAGATGGATGGATTGTCTAGAGGTGGGTCTGGAGGGCAGGATGGGGTATCTTGCTGTGTGGAGGGACTGATGGCATCTTGGGGCGGGGGTCTGCAATGTATGAGGGCACATTAGTGTCGGTCTGGAACATGTATGGTGCCTGGGTCATCTAGGTGTTGGTTGGGAGGATGGGATGGGGCATCTTTGTGTGGGCCTGGAGGGAGGGATGGAGGAATCTTGGTGTGGGTCTGGGAGGGATGGGGCACATTGGTCTGGAGGGAGTGATAGGGCAAATATGTCTGGGTCTGAAGGGTGGGATAGGGCATCTTGGTGTCACGGATTTCCCCCCTTTCTCACCTGAGATCGATCCTTGCAGGATTTCTTGGGAGACGTCTTCTTGCGCACGGATCGGGTTTTGTACAAGCCCGCACAAGCCTCTTCTGGCTCCAGCACGCGTTCAGTGTTCCGGGATACTCAGAGGCTCCGGGAAGTCCAGGAAACAAGGAAGGTGTACACGAAGACGGCACACGAAATCCGGGAAGCAAGGTAGAGAGAAGAGGGAGAAAGGGAGATGGGATTTAGAGGGTCTGGGAACCAGGAACAGGAGAATAGTTCAGCGAACTAGGGAGCACACGTCTAGCCACTACCAGCGATAGCGTTGAGACGCGCAGGGCCGCAGGGGCGTGGTCTATTTGTAGAATATGCTACGTCCGACGTGGAGGCTGGTGGAAGGCGTACCACGTTAGACGACCATTTTGGGAGTACCAAGGAGTGCAAGCCCCGTTGTGATAGGGACCAGGAAGTCCAAAAGGGGTGTGTTCTGTGGATCATGACAGCATGCCTCCTCCGAAAACCTGTTCCACCAGGTTTGCCCGGGTGTATAATATGATACCTTCTGAGCAATCGAGGGGTATTCAGATTAGAAATTGGCTCCCAGGTTCTTTCACTAGGAGGATATCCTTTCCACTCGACCAGGTATTGGAGTTGACCCCATTTATACCTGGAGTCGCATATTCTGGAAACTTCATGTTCCAGCTGGTCGTCCACAACCACGGGGTTGGGTCTGCAGGATTTCCGGGAGGATCGGATGTAAGGTTTTAATAAAGAAGTGTGAAAAACTGGATGAATCTTGTTCCAGGAGTCTGGCAACTTGAGCCGGAATGAGACTGGGTTTATGATTTCCTTTATGGAAAAGGGGCCATAATATCGGGGGGTCAGTTTGTTTGGTCGTAAATGTCGAGGCAGTAGTTTCGATAACAGCTAGACTTGATCACCGACGGCATAAGAAGGCCCTGGTCTTCTTTTGGTATCCGCATAACGCTTAGTGTGTGTCCTTTTCTAAATGTTCTTTGGCTTCCTTGTGTACGTTGATGAGAGTTTCAATCCAGGAGTCGACGGTTGGTACTGGTGTGGGATGTGGGAGAATGGAAGGTTGAACTGACGGGTGGAATCTTTGGCTGCAATAAAAAGGGCTAGGGTTGACTGCCGAGTGATCAGAATTAATGTAGGCAAATTCAGCCACGGGTATAAGGAGCGACCAGTTGTCCTGTACCTTGGTGGCGAAACAACAAAGGTATTGTTCCAGGGTCTGGTTCACACGTTCCGTAGCTCCGTTAGTCTGTGGGTGGTATCCTGATGAGAGGGAATGTTGGACTCCTAGAATGCGACATAGATGTTTCCAGAATTGTGAGATGTATTGAGGTACTCGGTCTGATAGGATCTTGGAAGGGAGTCCATGAAGGTGAAATATATGTTACAGGAAAATGCCAGCGAGTTCTGAGGAAGATGGCAACTTGTATAAGGGTGTAAAATGGGCCATGTGGGTGAATAAATCAATGGTGACCATAATAGTTGTATAGCCCCTAGATGGTGGTAATTCCACGATAAAGTCTGTAGCGATGAATTCCCAGGGCCTAGAAGGTAACATAGGTTGAAATAGGAGACCTGCCGGTTTCTTGTTATCATGCTTGTTTTGATTGCAGACTGCACAGGCTTGAATGTACCGTTGAACGTCAATTTTCATCTTAGGCCACCAAAATTGTCTTTGTACTAGATGGAGGGTGTTGGTGACGCCACGGTGCCCGGTGTGAAGAGTGTCATGACAGAGGTTAATGATCCATAGTTGCAGCTTCTGTGTGGGAATGACCAGGGCATTGTGCTTGAACAGGTACCCGTCTTTAGTTGCAAGACTCCACCGATTTGTCCCCGTGAATTCTTTCCAGATCTCAGAGGACTGGGTTTACATTCAAATATCTTCCAGGAGACTGACTGCTTGGGCTACAGAGATTGTGTGGGGAAACATCTTTGGGTAGGCCCGATCTTCAAGAGTTTTGTAATCAGGACGTCGAGATAAGGCGTCAGCAATTATGTTCTGTGATCGGGGGACATGATGGATGTGGAACTGGTACTGGGCAAAGAAGAAGGCCCAACGGGCTTGACGACTGTTCCTACACTCCAAAGATTGTAGAACTTGGAGATTTCGATGGTCCGTACGGACCTGGACAGGATGTTTAGCTCCCAGAAGTAGATGTCACCATTCGGTGAAGGCTTGGCGGATGGCTAACAGCTCCTTTTCCAAGACAGAATAATGAGTCTCGCTGGGAGTTAGGGTTCGTGAAAGATAAGCAATGGGGTGCTCCAATTTGTCCTCAAATTCCTGCTTTAGCACTGCTCCTATGGCGTAGTTAGAGGCATCCGTCTCCACTAGGAATGATCGATTAATATCGGGTTGAGCTAGGATGGGGCCTTGAGTAAACTCTGTTTTTAATCGTTGGAATGCCTTGTCTTGAGCTGAGGTCCAGAGAAAGGGAGTATCTTTCTTCAAAAGAGCAATGATCGGTTGAACTATCTCAGAAAAGGACGGTATGAACTTCCGGTAGAAATTGGCAAGCCTCAGGAAGGAATGAATCTGTTTCTGTAACGCTCACCTGATTCCCGTAGAGGCGCCGGTCTTGACTGGGCGAATACCGTATCTTCAAAGGTGATGTGTAGCACACGGTTGGCTCTTTAGGCTGGACCTCTGTGCACTGTATGTCTGACTCGAAGGGTAAGATGTCTGCAGATAGAAAATATGGGATTAATGAACTGGGTTATGGAATGTCTCTCTCTTCTTCCCTTTCTCTTCTCCTGTAGAACCCCAAGGTTAACGCTCTCACCTTAGGTAAGTGAACGCCGTGCTCTCCATCTGCCTTGGGGCAGGGTGCTGTAAACAGTTTCTTCACTGGATAAGGGGGGCAGGCCTCTTGACTTCAGAGGACTGCTGTCCGTCGTTTACTCCACGAACGGTAAGTTTCGAGTAGTTCAAATGTCTTTAAAAGTCTTTTGTAACGATGTCTCTTGTTTTGCAGGGTTCCGGCGATGGCGGATGACGGGCTGAAGTGAGTTGAAGATGGAGCCCGTGTGATGAATAGAAGCGCCTGGAAGCACGTAAGTAAGCGCTTGTTGCCTGCTTCACGATGCGCTCTAACTGTCTTTTTCTTTTGCAGGTACAAGTTCGGAGCGGCTGCAGGGTGCCGGAATACCCACTGGGTTAGGTGTGGAAAGGAGTAATGGCACGTGAGTATTAAAGTTACCCAATGTCTTTAAACGCACCTTGTTTTGTCTTTCAGGTGCGGGATGCAGTGCCGAAGGCCTCCGGAGCGTGCGAAGAGTTGGTAAGCTTTTGTCTTTCAGATGCCGGAATGCAGCGCGAAGATCTCCGGAGCGCACGAAGAGTAGGTAAGCCTTTGTCTTTCAGATGCCGGAATGCAGCGCGAGGCGTTGGTGACAGCCGATGGACCAGGTAAGTGATGCGCTGTCACTGAAGACCGTAATGCTAACCTGTTCTTTCTTGTCTTTATAGGTGTTGCAGAAGACTGGATTCAGGATGGTAAGCCTTTTTTCCTTAGGCCCAGGATCAGATGCAGAAGACACGATGAGCGTTCTGCTGCAGAGGATGCAGAATAACGCAAAGCAAGATTCATCCATCGGGTGTGGTTTAAATAGCCTCCTGTAGTGCTTAGGTGTCTCCTTCCACAGCCTCGCCTAGTTAAGAAAAGAGTTCCTGCTTTCCAGAAGAGTTCCAGTGTTCTGAACCTAGGGAGTGGCTCCTGCCCCACCCAACAGGAAAAGTAGTCCCAAACAGAAGAGGATCAGAGGCTCAACTGGCAGGTAAGTAAGCAGCATGGTCTGCTGCAGGTAAGTCCACCCAAGCATTATGAGCCCGGCGCTTCCAGCGCTGGGACTGGGCATATTTATGAGCCTGGTGCCACTGGCGCCAGGACAGGGTCCAAAAGGTCCCAATTGGGACTGGTTGGCACTCGGAACCTGGGTTATGGATCTGCTTCCAAGGGAGTTGGGAAAACCCTGACCTTTTGGAAGCAGAGATCATGACAGTTTCACAGAAGTGGGAACCGGCCAAGATAGTATGGCTTTTACCTTTGAATGGTCCATTCCAATTCCTTCTGGACTAAGGGCAAATCCTAAGTAATGAACAGAAGTGACATGAAAAAGGCACTTCTCGGGTTTAGCTAGGAGTTTGTGTTCACGTAGCCGTTGCAAGACTGCCTTTACATGCTCTTCATGCTTTAGAAGGTCCTTGGAGTAAATCAAGATATCGTCCAGGTAAACGATGACAAAGAGGAACAGCATGTCAGAAAACACCCTATCCATAAAGCGTTGGAAGACCGCGGGGGCATTAGCAAGTCCAAAGGGCATGACCAAGTATTCAAAGTGACCAAAGGGTGTTCTAAAGGCTGTTTTCCATTCGTCTCCTTCCCTAATACGGATCAGATGGTAGGCACCCCTGAGATCCAATTTCCTGAATATTACAGCTCGTCTCACCACTTCCAGGATATCAGAGATTAAGGTCAAGGGGTAGCGGTCCTTGAGGGTGCATTGATTTAATCCACGTTAATCAAGACAAGGTCTAAGCTCTTTAGTGTCTTTCTTGGGAACAAAAAACAACGAAGCTCCAGCTGGGGATTTAGATGGTCTTATGGTGCCATTTTCAAGGTTAGTATCCAAGTATTCTCAAAGGGCCCTTTTTTCCGGTTTGGATAGAATGAACATCCTTCCAAAAGGAATCACTGCTGAAGGTTCTGTATCTATAGCGCAGTCTTCAGGTCTGTGAGGGGGTAGGGCCTGGACTATAGCAGTTGAAAACACATCAGCGTATTCCTGATAGGCCTTAGGAACCTGTATGATATTAGAAACCATGAGTGGGCCTTGCTGGTCTATTGGCGTGTTTTCGGAAGATGTCAAGGAGGAATCCAGGAGTAGACAGTGAGACATGCAAAACTCAGAACCAAGAAACAAGGATCCTGCTGCACAGTTGATTTATGGATTGTGTTTCTGTAACCAGGGCATGCCCAGTACCATGGGGTAATGAGCCGACTTAATGATGTCAAATTCGATCACCTCTTGGTGATGGTTTATCGAGAGTTGGATCTCTTTGGTCTGCAAGGTTCTAGGTCCTGAAGTGAGAGGTCTTCCGTCGATCGCCTCCACAGGTTGCATGATGCTTTGTGTTTCGTATGGAATGTGGTGGCTAAAGACCCAATCTTGATCAATGAATATTCCCATAGCCCCACAATCCACCAAGGTCAAAATGGGGTAGGTCTCATTCTTGGATGGCGATAGGAAGGCCTGTAGAATCACTAGGTTGTTCTGTCCAGAAGAGTTCAAGGATGGAATAGATGTGGAGCAAACATCTCTCTCCCGAAGCCTTGCTCCATCTAGGATCGGGAGCTGGCGTTTCCCGAACGCCGTGGAGGGGCTAGAGGGCACTCTCTAACTAGGTGTTTATCCGAGGCACAATACATACATAACCCCGTATGGATCCTTCTCATCCTCTCTTGTGGGGATATGGGTCCACGGAAAGCCCCTAATTGCATGGGTTCTGGATCGTTGACAGAGACTGGAGTAGGGTCAGGTTTCGATGAGGTCTCTAAGGACACCTTCTGGAAGGGCATCTTGGACTTTTTCTTCTCTGCCTTCCTTTCCTGGATACGAAAGTCTATCTGCATGGCAAGATCGATAAGGGCCTGGAATGAACTTGGGCGAGCCACTCTGGCTAATTCGTCCTTGATCTCATTTAACCCCCTTCGGAAAAGGGTAAAACTTGCTTCTGAAGACCAATCCGCTTCCTTAGCCAATTGTTTGAATCGAGTTACATACGTAAGCATGTCCTGGGATCCTTGCTGAAAATCAAGTAGATGTTCCTGGGTGCTATAGACCTGTTCTGGGCGGTCAAACATGGTCTTAAGGGCCTGTATAAATCTGTTGTAATCATCCAGGAGGGCATCTCCAGAATTGACCAATGGTGTAGACGAGGTTAGTGCATTTCCGGAGAGGTGTGAGATTATAAAGCCCACCTTAGCCCTGGGAGTTGAAAAGTAGTAGGGCTTAAAGGTAAAGTGGACTAAACAGGAATCAAGGAATCCACTAAGGGTTTTTGCAGAACCATCGTATTTGTCTACAATGCCGCCCAGTAGTACGCTTTCCTTTGTGGCAGAATCACGGGACAAAACGAATTGTTTCAATGCAGCGTTTTCCGTCTTTAAATTCTGCACCTCGGTCGTTAATTCTTGCTTGCCAGGCATGAGATCCTGAACGGCCGCTTCCATGTTAAATTCAACTTCGGTCGTTTGGCGCCTCAAACTGTCACGGATTTCCCCTTTTCTCACCTGAGATCGATCCTTGCAAGATTTCTTGGGAGGAGGAGTCTTGCGCATGGATTGGGTTTTGTACAAGCCCGCGCAAGCTTCCTCTGGCTCCAGCGTGCGTTCAGTGTTCCGGGATACTCGGAGGCTCCGGAAAGTCCAGGAAACGAGGAAGGTGTACACGAAGACGGCACACGAAATCCGGGAAGCAAGGTAGAGAGAAGAGGGAGGAAGGGAGATGGGATTTAGAGGGTCCAGGAACAGGAGAATAGTTCAGCGAACTACGGAGCACACGTCTAGCCACTACCAGCGATAGCGTTGAGACGCGCGGGGCCGTTGGGGCATGGTCTATTTGTAGAATACGCTACGTCCGACGTGGAGGCTGGTGGAAGGCGTACCACATTAGACGGCCATGTTGGGAGTACCAAGGAGTGCAAGCCCCGTTGTGATAGGGACCAGGAAGTCCAAAAGGGGCGTGTTCTGTAGATCATGACACATTAGGCAAAGTTGACCCTCATAAACTTTGATCGCCTAAAAAACTTGACCCCACTAAAAGAGAAAAATTGTAGAAATAAAAGAGATTCTTATGCCTTCTTGTATACCAGAGAAAAAACCTCAGATAAGGTCCCTGTCACCCTAGAGAAAATAATTTCTGGGTAGAATTGATACAGGAAGCAGGAAAGAACTATTAGATCAGAATTACTTCCTCAGGGAGGGAAAGAAGTTAGAAAGGAGAAAATAACCTGTGTACATAGCTACATAGAAAATACCCAGTGACTCAAATCCCGATCACCATTTTGGGAAAGAAAGTAGATCAAATGGTAGCAATAATTCCTAATTTGTCAAAACAATTAGTCCTGGGAAGGGATGTACCCCAGTTCGAACAATGGGTTTCAAAGGTCGCTCAAATGAAAATGAAAACCTCTATAGGTGAACCTCCTCATCTAACAAAAATAGAGCTTCCTAACAAAACTAGCAGAGGAAAGAAAATCAGCAACCCGAAAACAAGCTCAGGAAATATGTGGCATTTCTTAGACCGACAATTTAGTTGTTCCACAGTGGAATCCCGGAAGGATAGAAAGCAAGGTATTCTGAATTTCCTTTCCTGGGTTCCATGTGAAACACTTCAGTCTAACCAGCATTGGGGAATGATATGTGAGAAACCTGAGGGTATTCTCACTCCTACTCCCCTGGGATCTTCTATGCAGGTGGCCAGGGGAAGGCCATCGCTATTGGATCCTGGCCCTGGGGGGGGCGAAGCGAGGGAGGATCACCTGGGTGGAGGGTCCTTGATGATTGGGAGTAGGGAACCCTTGGACTAGACATGGTACCTCCTTTTCCTATTGATGACAAGCCTAACCCTCCCCCAACCTTTATGGGCTATTATAAGCCAGCTCCCCTCATCTTTCCACATGGGACATTTGACAGTACTGGGATGAGGAAGAGATGACTAGGAGTTATGCACACCAACATGAAATTACACAACTTTGGTACAGAGATGAGGAAGATGGCCTCACAGGTGTACCAGTGTATAGACCAAGCATGTCTTACTAATCAGCCTAACTATAGTCAGGCAATTAAGAGAAAAGACACAGACCTGCAACCCGTTCACACAACCCAGGTGTATAAAAGGGATGTGGACAGGAAGGTGAGCCATTCTGCAGCAGGAGAAACCCAATGAGGACTGAAGTAGCTGAGAGTCCAGGAGAGTGTGAATTGGGAGCAGCAGCTCCATGCGGAAAAGATGAGGCAAAGGAAGCAGGCCAAATGAGGGGTCGTCCTTGATTCCATCAATAGGACTGCTCATTGTCCCATGTTGCTGCAAGAGAGTGATAGTGTCTGAGGGGCAGAGAAAGACCCCCTGCAAGGAAGTTGCCAAGTTTGTGGACAGCACAATATGAAAAATAATGGTATCCAGTCATTGCAGCGAGTACAAAGCATTGAATGCCAAAAGCATCGAAAAAAAAGCACCAAATGCATTTTTTCAAAGGTAAAGGTTTTATTTTAGTTATAATGGGTTTAAAGGGGTAAAAAAAACAGGAGTTGTAGAGGACCGCCATAAAAAAAAGAAAAAAAATGCATTCAATGCTTTTTTTTCATTGCATTTTTTTAGATGCTAAGGCATTCGATGCTTTTGCATTCAATGCAATCGCTATAAACCAAAATAAGCTCAAAGTGAGCTTGTGAGTTTTCCCGATAGAGAAATCCGGTGTCACTGTAACCGTGAGTCTCATAAAGTAAACCGCTATTGTTAAATGAGACCAGATACTTGTACAATGTAGCAAAGTGGTGCTCTGCCTTGTTAAAAGAACAAGCATGTTTTTGTAAGTCTCAGAAAGTTATGGATTCTTCCTTTTGGAACCAATTAATGTGCTGTTGAAGTGGTCACGTGCCGTAGAAGGAACGCTATCGAAAGTCTTCAACCAAGGAAGGAAAATAAAATACGTAAAGCGTGTGAGCTGCGAAATCACTAAAGGTTAATGCATATTAAACACCGAACTAAAAGTGAACCTTAACGGAAACCATTGCATAATGAATACCGGATTTAAGGGAAATTTAACGTTGAAGCAAGCCATTGAAACTGTGAATACTAAATGCATGTTGCACAACAAATTAACTTGAATCTTGAAGCTGAATATAATTAAGCAACATAAAACTACATTAAACTCTGAACTGCAATTGAATAATACTGAATAATTGTTGCAAAACAAATGAACCCACATTTCGAAGCTGAATACATAAAAGGCTGAACGAAACCCAAACAGCAAACTTTGATGAATGAATACAGTGTGTGTGACAAGGCTACCATTTGAAAAGGAGTGTGTGACACATGGTGGCAGAGCCACACAGCAGCTACGAAGAAACCACAGTTTCCAAGAGCACACCCTAAACCCAGAAACCAATAAAGGGAATCAAGTAAAGGTGATTTGGTGCACAGGAGCAAGTACCAAAGAACATGTGTGAGACATTGAAGTCTTGGGTAAGGGAAACTTGATACCTGGCAGGTCTATATGTGTTGTCTTGGGATCAGAGTCTCAAGACCCTCTTTTGTTTGGACTGTGTTTTTTTAAAAAACTTGGGTAAGGGAATCCCAGGGTTGATTCTGAACTTTATTGCCTTGAACTGGAGAAAGGTAACCGTCAATACTCTTTTTGTGTGGAACTTTCTTATGCTTGGGCAAGGGGAGCTGAGAGAAAGCTGTGAGCTGGAAGAAGCTCAGAACTTTGAGTTAAACACTGTTTCTTTTGACTTTGACATCCCTACACATTTTTTGTTTAGTTGTGAGGGCAAGAATAGGTTTTGGATACAGACAGACTATTGAGTTGATTGTAATTGTAATTGTATTGTTTATTTGTAAATCGCTTATACACAAGGGAGTTGTGAAGTGATTAAGTAGGGAAAGTTAGGCCTTCAACCATCCTGACATTTAAGTTGATAAATATCTCTTGTTTGTACTTTAAGTCTGTTGTCTGAGTCTTGCTGCTTCACAATGCTTTCACACATGGTGTCAGGTGTGGGATACTGTTCAACTGATACTAGTTGGGGGAACCCTACAGTTTGAAAAATTAAGTGCCAGAGCATAATACTCTTCAGTAGCCACTTCAGGCTCTATTGGGTTTGTGTCAAGATATCACAGGTAAGCACACCCCCCTCTGCTCACACCGCATTTCTCAATGCTACGACACCACTCCTACGGGTAGTACCAATAGGAAACGCTCTGTCTCATGCCATCCACGATACGGTTTATGGAAATCCGCAATGTCATTTGTCCGTAAAAGTGCGTTTCGTTCCCTTTGGGAGTTGCCATGGAGATGTTGGTCCTCTGGACACAGACTATGGCGCATGCCGTTGTGCAGGAGTGACTTGATCCATTTAAGCTCCGCCTTAACAGAGTTTGGTGCTTCTGATTGTTTTCACGTAGCTCCTTTGTATCATGCATTTTTTGAACTCTGTTTCCTGTGTACCGACCTTTTTCTTGTTATAACGGACCTTGCCCTGCCTCATCCCTGAGTTAGTCTAGATATCCAGTTTTTCGATGCTGTTTTGTTTCACAGACTTCTTTGCCTCTAGTTTTGTACCAAGACACCCAAACCTGCCAACTCGGACTTCAATTCTGGATTGCCTTTGTCTTCCGTTCTGTCATTGCAATTGCCTGCTTGTTGCCGAATACAGTTTTCCCTCTGGACTGCCTGTTACTCTACCCCTCTATCCTGCCATCTGCAATCCGTTTCCATCCAATTACAGTACACGGACTAGAGACTGCCTCATGTGTATTTTCTTACCTGGTCTAGGCTGTCTCGTGCCGTCGTGAATAGGTGGATTACTAGGAACTTTGTGGACATTTACTAGGCATCCTCGTGCCGGCGGGATAGTCTTCCTGGATTCTACGGACTGCAGGGAGGATCTACATCCTCCTACTTCTATCACACCTGTGGTAAGAACAATCCTGTATTGCTATCTTTCTCCTATTCTTGTTAGCGTTATTCCACGCTTACCTGGTTTTGTTTATTACAGGGGACTATACATATCCATGATAACAAAAGTGCACTGCTGGTATCTTTTTCTCGAAGTAAGGCCATGTGAGAATTCTTCTCCTACACAACATGTGCTACTACCATTATCAGCACTACGATATCTCAGCTGGTACGGTAGGGGCTATTCTGACAAAATCAGAAGCCTTTAAAAATGGACACAAACGACACTGTGGCGAATTTGGTTCAGATGCTTGCTGACATGGAAGCCGCCCATGACTCCATGAAACGCTGTATCATTGAGATACAGGCAGGTCTCAGACCATCAGGGGCTGAAGCCTCTGCTCAGGTGCTTGATGCCTGAAGCGTAGACAGGGTAGGGCCTGAGCGGACAAGACCCACCCAAAATCTGTAAAATGCCCACTCAGCAGCACTGTGTGGGCATTTACAGATGTTCATGTCACTGTGGTGGGCCCAACTACATTAGCTTCAGGCCCCACTTGTTAGACAATCCTGGCTGCGCCTCTGGTTGACGCCGGTCCCAGCTCCTCTTTGCCCCGGCAGGATACTGTTCCTGTATATATGGCGGCTCATTTCCCTTTGGCTTCGCCAGAGCGATTCAACGGCGACCCAAAGAACATTCGGACCTTTGTCAACCAATGTCGGTTGCACTTTTTGTGCAGACCAACGTCTTTCCCAGATTCCACGACTTAAGCCACTTTTGTGCTTTCATATTTGGGTGGTACTGCTGCCGTGTGGGCTAATCCTTTATTGGAACAAGGCAGTCACATGTTGTACGACTGCTATGCTCTGATAACTGCGTTAGGTCATGTCTTTGACACTCACTATAAGACGCAGGCCACGGATCTTGAGTTGGTAACTTTGCAGCAGGGTGAGACATCTCTATTATCCTACCTGGTGAAGTTTAATCAGCTGGTGGCCGAGACGTGATGGCCGGATGAGAAAAAAGCTGCCTTGTTCTACAAGGGGCTTTTGGACACCTTGAAGGACACATTGGCCACCGTGCCAGTTGTGCCTACGGCTTTCCCAGAATTACTCGACCTAGTCTTACAAATCGACGCCCGTAAGGCTGAAAGAAAGGGGGAAAAGAGAAGCATACCTCCTGTCAAACCTGTTGCACAGATACAATCCACTGGGAATGGGGAACCTATGCAAATCGGGGAATTGCGTGGTCTGTTATCCTCTGATGAGAGGGTGTTATACAAGGCATCACGAGATAGCTGGTTACCTTTTCTTCCTGGGGAGCGAGGAGATGAGGCTGCCAGTCTGTCGATGAATCTTCACAAGATGAAAAGAGCAACTCGGGGAACCGACCCAACACCCTCCTGACAATAACTGACAGGATTGAGCTGAACCAGCTCCCAACGCCACGGGTAGCACTTCTCTGAATTTACGTGACGTCAGGACAGTGTAAACACTGACAGAGTAGGCTAGGTGAAGTCCGCTGCGGTACCAGCTGATCGATGGGCAGTTCTTCGGTATTTCCTTGGTTGTAGAAATGGCACAGATACCGGCAGGACACAAGACCAGTAGAAGGGAACAGAGGACGCAGACTCTCGGATGCTGACGATCGCGCGTGCGCAGGACATTCACAATGGCTGCGCCTAAGGAGGCGGGAGCCCGGACCGCGGTACGCCGACGAAGACGCCAACGCGGATACAATGTTTTTTTTGTGGTTGTTCTGAGCTTTTTTTGTGGTCATGTCCCAAGAAGCCTTCAAAAAGCATGGAAACGCCAAAGCTAGGCAATATAAGGAGTCCAGTTGTAGAGTGGTCACTTCCCAGACCCCAAGTCCTTGGGTCCTTTCACTATTCCTGCTTCTTTTTCTGCTCCATCTGGCGATACTTGTTCTGCAGCAGCCATCCTCGACTCTGGAGCTACTGGTAACTATGTTGATATTCATTTTGCCCTAGAAAAGGGGATCAGACTATCCCGAAACCATGTCCTGAGTTGGTCAAAGCCGTGGATTGTACCACGTTAGTCTCTGGTCTAGTCACGGAAGGGACAGTTGATTTGTTGATGGCCACTAATGTGGGCATACAGAAACTATTGATTTTGATCTTATTGCTGCACCTCAATTTAGACTCATTCTTGGGTTACCTTGGCTCAAGCTACACAATCCACTGGTGGACTAGCATTCTGGGGAGATTGAATTCCAGTCCTCCTACTACGAGGCACATTGTCTGTGTTCAGACATCAAGGAATGAAATGATATGATATGATATGATATGGCATTTATCACGTGCCTAAACACAAGTGTTTCAAGGCACGACGAGGCAAGGGAGGGGGAACAGAGG
This sequence comes from Ambystoma mexicanum, assembly GCF_040938575.1. Taxonomy (NCBI): domain Eukaryota; kingdom Metazoa; phylum Chordata; class Amphibia; order Caudata; family Ambystomatidae; genus Ambystoma; species Ambystoma mexicanum. The sequence goes on along the minus strand of NC_090923.1, from coordinate 1,339,270,291 downwards.
AAAGACAGACAACGATCTTACTAGACCAGGTGTCATTCAGATTGTGCAAGTGCATGGGAAGGGGGAAAGGGAAAAGTGCGTATGGGGAGGGGAAAGTGCAGTACATGGCATAATAGAATAAAAAATACGGCCATCTGGTGGCAAGTGCAAGGTAAGTGCAGACATAAGTGCTGGTAGGGGGAATGTAGGGATACAGAAAAACAGTCCCCAGGTGCGGGGGTTGCCAGGGAGGCAGTGCAGGTGTGCAACTGGCGGGGCCTGGCCCGAGATCAGAAGGGTGGCCAGGTAACCAGTGCACTTTCAGTTTCAGCCAGGAAGTCAGCAGGGGAGAGGGGTAGAGAAAGCAGAAGCAAAGAGGAAGGTTTTAAGGTGCTTCTGGAACCGGAGATGGTTCTCCTCAAGTTTCAGGGAGGCAAGGCGGCTGTTCCAGAGGGAGTTCCCCAGACGAAGAAAGAGATCTACCACCAACTCGTTACTTGGAGAAGCGACTGACCCTGAGGGAGATGGAGGCGAATGAGCAAAGAGCTTGAGAAGGAAGATATTTAGGAAGAGAGAGTTGAAGCTATTGAGGCATCAGGCCCCAGAAGGCCTTGTGGACAATGCAGAGGATTTTGAACTTAATCCTTGCAGCCACTGGGAGCCAGTGCAGAGATTTCAGTCCTGAAGAGATACAATCCCTGGGCTTCAGGCCAAGGACAAGTCTTGCAGTCCTGTTCTGGATGAGTTGCAGAGGGCGCAGAGTAGAAGCAGGCAGATTTAGAAAGAGGCTGTTGCAACAGTCCAGCCTAGGGAGAACCAGAGCTCTGGAGACAGTGAGCTTCTGGGGGAAAGAGAGGAAAGGAAGAATACCTTTGAGGAGGGGCAGCTGGTAGTGTGACTTCTTAGAGACGTCAGAGATGTGAGGAGAGAAGGAGAGTGTGGAGTTGAAGATGACCCCTAAGGTTTTTAGCCTTGCAGGTGGGAGCAGGAAAAGGGCCATGCGAGGCCGGCCAGAGAGTGGCAGGAAAGGAGGGAGCAGGTGGGCTGATGAGGAGAATCTCAGTCTTACTGGCATTAAGGCAAAGATCATTGGTGGCACGCTACTCCTGGATAGCAGACAGACATTCAGAGATGAGTGAAGGAGAAGAGATGGCTGAAGGTATCCTGAAAATTAGCTGGGTGTCATGCGCATAGCACTGGAAGTTGGGGCAGAGAGCGGCAAAGCGGTGGGCAAGAAGTGCCAGGTATTGGTTGAACAGCCAGGGAGGGAGGTTAGACCCCTGGGAAACACCACAGGTAGAGATAAAGATAGAGGAGAGGAAGGACCCAAGTTGAACCTGGGAGGGTCGATCAGAGAGGAAAGAAGCCAGCCATGCCAGGGCCTGACCAGTGATACCCAGGTTATCACGGAGACGGTTGAGCAGGATGGCATGCTTGATTGTGTCAAAGCCAGAAGAGAGATCAAACAAGATGAGGACACAGAGGGTGTTGGAATGAAGGTTGGAGAGCAGGTCTTCACGGATGTTCAGGAGAGCAGTTTCCATGCTTCTGGCAGCTCTGAAGCCAGACTGATGATCAAAGACAAGCAACAGATTCAGTGTGGAGATTGAGCTGGAAGATGGCCAGCTTTTCCCGGAGTTTGCCCAGGAAAGGAGTGATGGAGATTGGGTGATAGTTAGCCGGGCAGGATGGGTCGGCAGAGGGTTTCTTAAGAAGAGGGTGCACAAGGGAGTGCTTCAGGGGGGATGGGAAGACTCCAGTGGCGAAGGAGTGGTTGCAGAAGTCGGCCAGAGCAGGAGCCAGGGAGTCGATGTGGTCCTTGATAGCTTTGCAGGAACAGGGATGAACCTGTTTTGACAAGACTTTCATAGATCGGACTTGTCTAGAAACCTCGTCTGGGGAGAACAGGGGAAAGGCAGAGAAGGAGGGAGGAGAGGTGGCTGAAGAAGGGCCAGAGGAAGAGCAGGGAGTCAAGGGAGGAGAGGGAGAGGAACAGAGAGAGGACAGGATATCCTGAGTTTTAGAGATGAAATGAGAAGCCAGGGCCATGCAGAGGGCCTGGGAGGGGACAGGAGAGGTAGAGACTGCAGCAGGATTGGCCAGCTCCTTGCAGATTTTAAAGAGTTCAGCCGAATTGTTGGATGACGCAGAGACACAGGCTTGGATGTGGGATCTCTTCTTGGTGCGGACAGAAAGCCGGTATTGCCTTTGGAGCAGGCGGCAGGCCAGTTTGTCAGAGGATGTACCGGAAGCACGCCATTTCCTCTCAGCCACCCTGCACTTGCGTTTAAGGGTGATGAGTTCTGAGTCGTACCAGGAGTTGCAATTTGCTTTGGACTTCAAGCGGATCCTCATGACAGGGGCAAGTACATTGATAGTATCAGATATTGCCTAGAGACCCAAGCTACTCCTCACTGATGAGCCCCAACAAGGGCGAAACATGTTTGGGGATTCTTGTGGTCTCGTGCAGAAGGGATGTGGCCTAGCAGTTCGGGCTGGACTGCCCCTTTTGGGGTGGGGCCAAGCCTGATTTGCATATGGCCTTTCCGCTTCTGTAATGGCTTGGCAGGCGAAGAACGGTGGTCTGGAGTGAAAGGGGCCCCTAGGGGTCCCTCGTGATATGGAAACAAGGCAATAACCATACACGTAAAGATGTGCCAGACACGAGGTTCAAATTCCCAATGCTAGGGTTTATTGCAAGCAAAAATAGTCCCAATTGGCCAATTCTGGTCTCACGCCCCGCAACTTGAGTTTCCTAGACCTCGAGGGACGCAAGAGAGCGAATTACGTACATAAGTTACATATATACAAAATGCATATCATACAATCAGCTATGTCATGTTTAACACCCTCCTTTATTAAGTTTCTTTGAACTCGGGATGACGATGGACATTTCCGACGGGTATGACAATTATGACACTTTCGATGTCTATTCTAGTAACAATGTGCAATTTAGAAAGTGCGGAGGCATCTTTTAGTTGTTGAACAGAACACGGTGGTTCTGTTCTTGGAAGCAAGCTGCACACGGGGGAAGAGCCACATTCCATGCTTTGCTATCTATGAGGTACTATTCGTGTCCTGGGAGCCGACACGCTCTAAAGGGTTTTGGGAAGGGGGCCGTAGGAAGAGCATAATTCAAGCCTTTAGCTGTTTTATTCTAACATATTCTACCATTGTACGAGACTGGCTGGCAGCTGTGAAGTGATTAAATGCCCTGCAGCTCTCCCTCAAGGCTACAGAGAGGGAGCGTGGGCATTCCTTTCTGGGCTACTCATGAGGAGTTTTCAACGAACTCCTCAGTCCCGCGACCTTGCCCTTTCATATTCAGACAACAATGTTAACAGTTGAGCAGAGTAAGCAGAATCCGCAAGAATTGCAAGCTGCAAAGCAGTTTTAGACAGAAAGCAATGAGCAATGGTTAACAAGCAAAATGGCGATTCTGCTACGTTTAAAATGGCCGCTTGTTGGTCAAGCATAACAGTCTATATTTCTATAATTCGGTGCATAAGACGGTTGGCCTACGGCCATCAAGTTACGTCTGTCATTCAAATGAAGGGTATTCACTTTTCCAGATTGACAAACCCTCCTTTTGGCCATATGCCAAACGTCTTATTCATTCATTGTATCCTCCTCCGATGAGGATAAGTCTGGGGTATCTATGTCTGAACCTTTCATGCTATTATCAGCATCATCTTCATCATTAATGTCTATAGCCATGAATTGTTTTACTGTTTTTGTTTCATCAGTGTCTCTGTTATTTTGGCCATGCGTTTGTTTTCCTCTCGACACCATGTGCACACATCCCTTAGTACATCTGTAGTATTCCACCTTGATGATGGTCTCCTAGCTACGGCGTCCCTGCATGCCGCGAGGTTAGGAATGTTTAGGTTTGAAGAAGGATTCCACGGTGAGGGTTAGAAGGCAGAGAGACATAGATGAGAGTGTGAGCGGCAGTGCAGGGCGCCGGATCGATACAAGTAAATAAACGTCCTATTTACAATCACGTTGTCTCCCGAGCATACCTCATTTGGCGACGAGGATTGCCGGCGTCCTGAGGACCCACGAAGACCTCGGAGATCAGGGACCGAGAGCGGGCCCTCCGAGCCGTCGCACAGCGTTGCTTTGGCTTGTGCTGTATTGGGAGAGAGAGAGCGGATGCTCCGAACTAACGTAAGATAAAACGTTGGTTTGTGCAGTTTGTACGTGATACCGAAGAAGGAAGGAGAGCGGATGCTCCAAATCGACGCGTGAAGCCGCGTTGATTTGTGCCGTGTGTTTTTTTTTTTTTTTGCTTCAAGCTGATCTGATTGGCTGCAGGGCCGACAAGAATACGTATAAACACTGTGTTTCCGGTGTATTAAAGAAAGGGACCCACCTCACAGACACAGATCATGTGATCCGTTCCTCCTGGAGTCAGGCAGAATGAGGAGCGAATGATAGTCTCCTCATCCTCTTCACAGTATTTGTGAAAAAAAAAGAAAGGGAATTTAAACAATTCAAGCCAGATTGAACAGATTGAACATTGAAATTGGAGCAAATTCATTAAAATCTCATCTAACACGGACAAAGCTATACAGAGTATTGCAAGGCATTAGTATACAACCCCCAGTGAGTTTCCTTCCAACTGCAGGACAACCTGTTGTCAATTGGTTGGAATGGAAGGAATTTTGGCTGAACTATGTCCAAACAGTTGACCAGGAAGGTCTAACACACCACAAGAAGAAATCGCTACTGCTTCACGCTTTGGGGTTGGAAGGGCAAAGAAAATACAGAGAGTTACCAGAGTTGCCAGTAGATGAAGCTGGGGATGTTGATGAACATGAAAAGGCTATAAGACAGCTAGACAAATATTATACCCCTGAGACTAACGTAGCTATAAACAGGTATAACTTCTACACCAGAACTCAAAAGGAGCATGAATCTATCGAAGATTATGTATCGGCTTTAAGAGTGTTGTCACGCACATGTCGTTTTGGCAATGGGATCACCCTGGATGAATTTATAAGGGATCAGATTATCATACACGCAAAAGACAGTTTAGTCCAGGACAGACTTTGGATGGTGGGGAACCCATCTTTGCCGGAAACTATGGCCATTGCCAAACAAATAGAGCACAGTCATTTGTGCTCCAAAGAAATGAAAAATAAAAAGCAAGAGGCTGTTCTAAATATGCAGCAACAGAATGACAAATCCTCATTAGACTCAGGAGAACAAGGCATGGTCAACGCACTGAGGACGAGAGAACGAGCAGAAAACTACGCTGTCAAGAGTAATAGATCTAGAGGATTTGAGAACAAAGGACACTCAGTCAGAGGGAAAGGTTGGGTGAAAGCCAAACCCAAGCCGAGTACCGCACAATCTAAAGAAGCCCACAGATGTTATAATTGTGGAAGGTTAGGACATTTTGCTTATGCCAAACATTGTCCTGCAATAGGACAAAAGTGTGGGAATTGTGGAGTTAAGGGACACTTTGCTGTCACATGCATACGGAAAAAGAGAATTTCTGTCATACAAGACGAAGATGAAGAATCGGATGAAGAAAGAGTAGTCGCCATCCGCGAACCACCTGGGGGAGAATTCAAATGCCCGAGTTGTGTCATAATAATTGACAATTGGAAACTCAAGGTAAAGGTAGACAGTTGTTCACCATGGACGATCATCACGAAGAAAACTTGGAAAAATCTATTGGCATGCGGTCTTAAAAGCAAATTCAATGAACCTGATATAAAAAACCCTGGTGGATTCGAAGGGTCAAGGATCAAGATGATTGGCTGGTTTTCAAGCATCGTAGAATTTAAGGACAAGCAAGCAGAAGTGAAGATCTACGTTGCAGAAAAAGGAGTTAACATTATTGGCTGGAGAGATCAAGCTGGTCTGCGGATCAGGTTAGATCCCTGTGAAAATGAACAAGTCTTGATTGTCAATACTAGTCACAAGCGGAGAGAAGAAGTTAAGATTGTGAACGGTACACAACAGAAGAAAATGGGACTATTAAAAGACTTTTCGCATAGGATTCGCCTGAAGGAAGGAGCTGTACCTGTCAGACATGTGAAGTCCAGACCCATACCTTTTGCCATAGCGGACAAGGTTGAACAGGAATTGGCGAAGTTGGAAGCAGAAGGAGTGATAGAAAAGATTGAATCATCGGAGTGGGCAAGCCCCATTGTGGTTGTGATGAAGAAAAATGGGAAACTTAGAATTTGTGTAGACCTCAGAGATGTGAATAAGAACGTCATAGTTGACATTTTTCCGCTTCCTGTAATACCGGAAATGCTGAATCGCATGGGTAGTGCAAATGTGTTTTCTACTCTGGATCTCTCTAGCGCATACCATCAAATATCTCTGACGGAAGACTGTAGGGACATCACAGCATTTGGTACCCCACATGGGTTATATAGATACAAGGGCATGCCGTTTGGGTTAGCGTCTGCGGCAGCCGTATTTCAAAGGGTCATGGAACATGCGCTGAAGGGGTTGAAGGGGATATTTGTATATCAAGACGACATCACTGTATTTGGCAAAGGTCGAGAAGAACATGACATGAGGTTAAAAGATGTTTTGTTGAAGTTGGAGAGCGTGGGATTGAAGATTGAAAAGAGTAAATGCAAGTTTGGCATGGATGAAGTTGATTATTTGGGACACACAGTTAATGGCAAGGGATATAAACCAAAGAGTGATGCTATGAAAGCAATCAGGGAATCTCCTAATCCCAGTAATAAGGATGAGCTTAGATTATTTCTAGGATTTTGCGAATATTATAACAAGTTTGTTGAGAAATTTGCAAATGTAACAGAACCATTAAGGAAACTGTTAAAAAAGGAGGCCAGATTTGTGTGGAGTAATGAATGTGATAAAGCAGTGAATTGCATCAAGAGGCAAATCTGCAATTCCACAGAATTGGGTGGGTATGTTTTTGGCAGATTGACCAAAGTTACAGTGGATGCTAGTGGTAATGGTCTAGGAGCAGTGTTATCCCAAATTGATGAAGGTGGCAAGGAGAAGACCATCTGCTATGCCTCCAGATCGATTTCAGACACAGAAAGCAGGTATTCTTTAATTGAAAAAGAGCTATTGGCATGCTCATGGGCTGTAAACTATTTTAGGAAGTATCTGTGGGGTTGCAAGTTTATCATACAAACAGACCACAAGCCACTCATTGAGGTTTTGACTGTGAAGGGAATGTGTAAAGCATCACCTAGGTTAGCTAGATTAAGCATCAAATTACAGGACTATCATTTTGTGACTAGGTATGTACCAGGTAAGAGAAATGTTATTGCAGACTACTTCTCACGGTTACCGTTAAAAAATATGGATTTGGAGTTAGAAAGTAATGAAGATATGGTGGCAGTTGTTCTTGAAGTGACCTCTAAGGAAAAGTGGCTGGATGAGATTACTAAAGACATAACACTACAAAAAATTGCAGATTTTAAAATGTTGGGATGGCCAGAAAAGAGATTAGTTGATGGAGAATGTATGAAGTTTTGGAAAGTGAGGGACGAGTTGTCCATGGAAGAAAGATTTTTGATGAGGGGGAGTAAGTTGATACCTCCGAAAGCGCTGTATGAGGAACTCATAGAGAAAGCACATCAAGGTCATCCAGGCATCACGGGGACTAAAAGTAACGTACGGTCTGTATACTGGTGGCCAGGAATGGATCTCTTAATTGAGAGATTTGTTAGGAACTGCTGGCCTTGTCAAAACAGTGATAAGAGTTGTAAAAGTTTCAAGTCAGAGCCTGTTGTCATAGATAAAGGAGAGCCTCCCTGGATGAAGTTAGGTATTGACATTGTGGGACCATATGCAAGACTAATGGGGGAGAAAAGGTTTTTGATAGTTATGATTGATTATTACTCAAGTTGGGTGGAATTGAAAGCTGTCAAGAAAGTTGATTCGGGAGAAATTATCAAATTTCTTAAGGAAATTTTCAGGAGAGAGGGTTTTCCCAAAACCATTATCAGTGACAATGGTGTTCAATTTAAAAGCAAGGAAATTAGAGAGTTTGCCACAACATCTGGGATTGATTGGAAGTATTCTTCTTTGTACCATCCCCAAACCAACGGGTTAGTTGAGAGATGTAACAGGATGGTTGTGGAGACAGTGGAGTTGGCTTTGAGAAACAACATGCCTGTGAATGAAGTACTTATGGAAAGATTGTGGAATATAAGAATGTCAGTCAAAAGGGGTATGGAGTTGTCTCCCTTTGAATTGATGAGGGGCAGAGCCCCCAACACTCTGCTCACTCCAGAGTGGGTAAATTGCAAAAGGGTATCAGAACCCAAGGAAGTGAGGAATCGTAAATGCCATGAAGTTAAGAATAAGATGTTGTTAGGATATAAGCGCAGGATTGAAATTTCACCAGGTGATATGGTAAGGATAAAACTAGGGCACAGTGTTAGGAAGGGTGATTCCAAATACAGCAAACCGGTTAAAGTTTTGCAAGTGCTTGGTAAGGCAATAAGAGTAAGTGGTGGATCAGTATGGAATATTGACAGAGTGAGCAAATGGAATTGGGAGGTTGAGCATGGTAGGGGGAGTCATCCCAGACGGGATCAAGGATTTAGTGAATGGATGAGAAATTATGTAGGACTTCAGAGGGGTAGTGAGGAGAATTTGAACGTGGAGACTGACGATAGATCTCAAAGTGTGGGGGAAGATGTACATGTAAGAGAGAACTGTGATACCATAGCTGGTAGTCAAGGTTTGGGAAGTAATCATCAGGAAGATGATCCTGGGGAAGACGGTATACTTCAGAGAAGTAATTCTAGTACAATTGCTGGAAGCAGAAGTGTTGATGACAGTCATTTAGAGTGTGAGATTGTGCGCAACTCTAGAGAAAAGAGGTTACCGTTCTGGTCCAAAGACTATGTCATGGGGAAGTAGAGACATACAAATTTTATTCTGTATTTTATTTTCATGTTTTTCCATCTGCATATTGTTCAATGTTGCATTAATTGTTATGCATTATCCATTATATAGACATGTTATTTTAGTCTTGTAGTATTCCATTGTTAATTGGTTCTCACCATATTCCTTAAAAATTAAAAAGGGGGAGGTGATGTAGTATTCCACCTTGATGATGGTCTCCTAGCTACGGTGTCCCTGCCTGCCGCGAGGTTAGGAATGTTTAGGTTTGAAGAAGGATTCCACAGTGAGGGTTAGAAGGCAGAGAGACATAGATGAGAGTGTGAGCGGCAGTGCAGGGCGCCGGATCGATACAAGTAAATAAACGTCCTATTTACAATCACGTTGTCTCCCGAGCATACCTCAACATCCATCAGTTATTTCAGTGCAAACTATTGGTAAGCATTGTATGCAACAGCAACATGTTATGAATATACCAAGTACCATCATTAGTATCGAAATTAACTTCCATCCCCAAGACCGCAATAATCCCCAAAACCAGGATCCTATCCCCCAACCCCCTTCTTCAGTAGAGAGTGTGGAATTTAGGACATGTAATTTCCGGATTGCTTTAAATATCGTAGGGGAGTAATCATCTATATACACACAGCATGCAGTTTTTACGAGTTTGCAAACTCCCCCACGATCAACTAATATATCGAGAGCCATCCTGTTTTGGAGTGCCATTAGTCTTATTCCTTTTTCTTCTAACGTCATATTCAATAAAATATCCGTTGTTGAATCTATTGTATTTTTTAATATTCTAGACAGTTTTCTTATATTGTAAGAATTTTCTATTTGGGACAAGAATGGTATAAATGATTTAGCTATATCTATTGCTATCATTCCATCCTCGCTACTCCTTTGAGTTCTACCTTTTGATCGTCTGGCTACTTCTGCTGTCTCCAAGAGGAACACTCCTGGAAACAGTAGACCTAGGTAGCATGTACCTCCCAGTTCCTAGGTAACCATGGATATGCTTTTTTCCCACATATAAAGTAAACAGGGTCCCCTACGTACACAGGTTCTATTTCGTGCTTTAAAACCACTGTGTTCAGGCAGTTGCTAAACGTTCCTACTTTATAGGAACCCTTTTTCTGTAAACATAGGGGAGCAGTTTCGGGGCTGTGATCCACTGTATAGGCAGGGGGCACAGCATCTTTATTCCATTCATCCCTCATTCGAAATGTCATTACTGATGTTTCTTCTGCTGGCGTGGTTGGACTATTTTGCCTATGTAATCTATCTAGTCTTGTTGTCTTTCGTGTATTCTTCCTCATGGGATCTGGTGAAAACATGCAAGCTTTGTGGAATATGGAACAACCCGCAGGTCTCATGATCACTTCCTCAAATTCATTCATATTGGTCTCATCTAGCTGACCCGTATTACTCTTGTTCCATTTCCCAAAGAACATTGCACTCAATGATACTTCACATGAATAAACCAATGGTAACGGTTGTACATACCAGCCTATCCCTTTCCCACCATGCTGTGGTAAATGGGCACAAACCCAGCAATCTTTTTTCTTTAAAACCGCATGATGAGCAACAATGTATTGTTGCTGTATCCTTCTCTATGTCTTTCTTCCATTGGGGGCAAAGTACCAGTGATTACATGAACCGGGCTTTCAGTAGCTGCTTTTGGCAAAAGTGTTTCTAATGGGTGCGCGTACTCCAGGAACCATAGTGTAATAGCTGTTATTGTTGGTACTACCATACTTAAGAAACACAGGACCAATGTCCAAATCAGTACCTTATTCCTTTTACCATGCTTTTTCCCTAAATTTACAGTCTCTAAATCTATCATCTTTTCAGCAGGGGTGCAGGAGAAGGCTGAAACCGGCCTTGATTTGTTCTTCATCGTCCTTCTTCTTGCTGGCAAAGTTCGTCGCAAATGTCTCTCGTTCTCGATGCCAGAAAAGTTCAACGAAAAATGTCACAGTTCAATTCTGCCAGCCCTTTCACAGCCTAGATCACCTACCCACTCCGAGCGAGATTAGTTGTTCTTTCTCCCACTGCTCAGACGATTTCTGAACAGTTCTTTATTGATAGAGTACTATGTGCATCCAGCTTGTCCCGCTCTAGCTTAGGACACATGTACTTTATCAGCCTTAGTACTTATGTGCGTCCAGCTTGTCCTGCTCTGGCTCCTGACACATGTACTTTTATAAGCGCACCGAGGAGCCGTGAGTCTTGAATTGTCCGACTTGCACAACTCTCACACTTCTCCCCTCTACGCCCCTGGCTCCTACTCCGTCCGTGAGTGGAACCAAAGGCAAAAGAAAAGCACCAAAGATCTGTGGATCACTTTGCCTGTCGAGGCCGCAAATTATACCGTTTCACTCCTGGTATTGTATGATCCGTGAATAGTGGCGTTGCACTTCCAGTATCAGGCTCAGTGTCAGCCTGTGGCACAATGATGGGTAGCGATGAGCGCCGTGGCAATGATGTAGTTTCTTTCTTTGGATTTGGTGCATTTGCAGAAACCGGTGGGCGCCAAAGGGGTACACGCGTTGTTTCTGCTCGTGTTTGCAATGCAGGGTTTGTGTCGCTCGGCAGTGATGTTGTTTCTGCTGAGCAACGTTGGGGCACTTTTCGCCCTCTCCCCTTACTGGCAGCCTCCTCAGGCTCTGTTTCGAGTTTCACTTCTCGCTTGGGCTTTGTTTCAACTTTCACTTCTCGCTCAGGCTGATGCTGTGGCAATGGACTGGCAACAGTTTCTTTCGTTTCCGAGACCGTTTCCTTTCTCTGGTTGTCGGAAGTTGTCAGTAGTCCTGGAAATCTTTTGGCATGTGTCGCATGGATCCATGCCTTCCGTCCGTCCACTCGGATGGCCGTTTGCGTCGCCAAAAGTACTTGGTAGGGGCCGCGCCACCTGGGTGCTAATGCTGTCTTCCGCTCAAAGTTCTTTATTAAGACCCAACTTCCAGGCTCCAGCGAGTGCTCCGGTCCGGTGTATCGCACTGGTAACGCCTCCTGCACCTGCTGATGAATCAAACGCAACTTCTGCATTAAAAGGCCACAGTACGTGCTTAACATAGGATGCTCAACCTCACATAATCTTTTGGGCTGCGGTGCGCACCATACATTTGCCGGTCTCCCCATTATAATTTCATAGGGGGAGAGCCCAGTCTTAGCCTGCACAGACGTGCGCATGCACAATAGCGCTAGGGGTAATGCATCCACCCAACTCAACTTGCTCCCAGCACAGATTTTAGCTATCTTTGACTTTAAGATTCCGTTTTGTCTCTCCACAAGCCTGGCAGAACTGGGATGCCTGGAACTGTGAAATCTCTTCTCTATCTGCAGACCTGCACAGATCTGTAGCACTACTGCGCCCACAAAGTGTGGGCCGTTGTCTTACCACAGGACACGGGGCAGCCCAAACCAGGAGAAATACTCCTTCAACATTACTTTTGCCGTTGACATGGCAGTACAGTCTTTTAAAGGATATGCCTCCACCCACTTGCTGAATGCACAAATCACCACTAACACATACTTGTAGTTCTGGCACCTTTCCATTTCTATGAAATCAAAATGGATCACCTCAAATGGCATAGAGTGTGGGCCAAAACTACCTACTGGAGTCATGGTTCCTTTCCCCACATTGTGTTGCAGGCACGTAATACAATTCTGCACTAGCCTTTCTGCATTCTTTTTTATGTGCTCATTTTTCCATACTGTGGATAAAGGCTGTACCATCTTCTTCGTGCAAATGTGGGTAGGGCTATGTGCCATTGTGACCATTGCAGTCACGTAACAATTTGGCAACATCCAGTTCTTTGTTTCTTTGTCCACCCAACAACCCTCCAAATCTAACTCAGCAGAGCCCTCAGCCCACCCCTGAATCTCTTCGGTCGTGGCCTCAGCCTGCATTTCTTTGACTGTGGCAACTCCATTCTCTATCATACAAGGTACTTCCTCAGTCTGTACTGTCATCATTTTATTTCCCAAATCTGTGGCTGTTTGCTTCGCAATCATGTCTGCAAATGCGTTTCCCTCTCCCACTTTACATGTTACTTTTTTATGCGCCTCGCATTTCACTATAGCTAGGCGCTTTGGAAACGTGAGTGCAGACAACAATCGCACAATCAAAGGGCCATGTTGAATCCTGGCCCCATGTAATGTCAAGAAACCCCTCTCAGCCCAAAGTCGGCCAAAGTTATGAACCACGCCAAAGGCGTACTGGCTGTCAGTATAAATATTCACGTTCAAATTCTCAGAGAGTTCACAGGCTCGGGTCAGTGCTATTATTTCTGCGGCTTGTGCCGAATTGTAGGGTATTCTTCTGCTTTCTACAACACTCTCTAGGGTAGTAATTGCATATGCGGCCGTTGATGTGCCATCAGGTAATTTAAAACAAGAGCCGTCACAAAATAACTCCCCATCTGGCTCTTTCTGTGGGATGTCGCTCATGTCAATTCTTCCCTTTGTTTCTTCTTCAGTGACCATTAAACAATCATGGGGTGGTGATTCGTTGTCACCAATTTCTGCTATGGGCAGTGGCATTAATTCTGCAGGATTCAATGCGCTACACCTCATAATTTGGATGTGGGGTGCAAACAAGATGGGCTCATATCTTGTCAGTCTAGCTGAGGTGAGGTGTTGCGTCTGTGTCCTATTTAATATAACGTCTATAGCATGTGGCACCATCAGAATTAAAGTGTGCCCCAATACCATTCCTTCCGTTTGTTTCACTGACGCAGCAGCCGCTGCGACGGATCGCAAACATCGTGGTAGTGCGCGCGCTACAGGGTCCAGCGCGGAAGAATAATAGCCGCACGGCCTATTTCTTCCACCTTGTTCCTGTGTCAAAACCACCAATGCACATCCTTCACTCTCACTCACAAATAGTCTAAAGATCTTTTTATAGTTAGGAGTGCCGAAAACTGGCGCAGCACACAATGCAGCTTTCAATTGCTCAAACGCTTTCTGACATTCCTCATCCCACTGTAAAGGCATCACTGCATCCTTTTTAGTTAACTTTATCATCGGCTTCACAATCAATGCAAAATTACTGATCCACTGCCGACAATAAGAGGCCATGCCTATTACAGCTCTCACTCCTTTTTGAGTTTTTGGAATAGGCATACTAGAAATACTTTCTATGCGTTCTGGTGTTAATCTTCTCCCTTCTTTCGAAAGTAGGTAACCCAAATAAGACACCTCCTTCTGATTATACTGGAATTTCTTCAAACTTGCCTTGTGACCATGGGTCGCTAAGTGTGTCAATAGTAATATAGTACTTTCTTTGCAGATCTCTTTCGTGTCAGCAGCTAATAACAAGTCATCTACGTACTGCAAGAGTACGTAACCTTCGGGTAATTCTAGCATGTCTAGCTGCTCTTTTAGCGCTCTGCTGTAAATGCTCAGGCTTTCTGTGTATCCTTGTGGAATGCATGTGAATGATCGACCTCCTAGAGTGAACGTGAACAGATATCTACTGCTTTTATCCACTGGAATGCTAAAGAACGTGTTCTTCAGATCAACTACACTAAAGTATTCTGCAGTGGCCGGTATCATTGTCAGTATCGGTGTGACATCTGGGACCAAAGGGAATTGTGGGTCTACCACTTTGTTTAATGCGCGCAGATCAATTATGAAACGATAGGGTACTTCATTGCCTCCTTTCTTGTAAACTGGAAGAATCGGGCTGTTACACGTGCTACCTGCAATTTCTTCAACCACCCCCAATCTCACCAGGTCAGTAACAATACTTTTTAATCCCTTCTCACCTTCAACCGAAATTTTATACTGGGGAATTCGTTGTAGTGTGACACCTTCATTCAAAGTTATTTTTGCTGGCTCTATTTTCAAGCATCCTACATCGTTATCATGCATTGCCCACAGACAGGTTGGTACTCTACTTAGCTCTTCTGGTAACGCTTTTGACATAAATTCCGTCACTGGTGCATCGTGAGGCCACATCGTGAGGAACACCCCATCTGCCGTACAATGTATGACTGCCCCCAATTTTCTCAACAAATTTAATCCTAGCAAGTTCTCTCTACAATTTTCTGTCAAAAGAAATGGACCCTGTTCCGTAAATGGTCCTATTGTAATTGGGACAGCTTCGGACATGGGGTTAATTACTGGTGTACCTGTGAACCCTACAGAAACATTCTTTTGCCCCGACAGTGGGATCTCCGGAACCAAGTGGTGGTCTATCAAACACTTCTGTGCCCCTGTATCTACAAGGAAACGGTGCTCCTTATTCCCGACTCTCATTTCTACTTAGGGTCCTTTCTGATTCACAGGAATAGACACTGGTTCTGACCCCTGCCGTGGGCTGCCCTATCGCGAAAATAACACATCGTCCGATGTGTAGTCACCACTGCTGCTATAATACGTGTTTGGCTGTGTATCAAAAATATTCCCATTTCCCCCTCGGTGTCCTCCACTCTGATCATTTCTCTGTTGGCCCTGCCCGCCCTGATTTTGGTTCGAAACACTTTGGTTCAATGCCTGGTTCTGTTGCGCTTGGTTTTGACCATAGGATTGGTTTTGAGTACCTCCATTGGTATATCCCTGCTGCTGCTGCATGCTATTTCTGCTTGGGCCGTTTGACCCCTGATGTCCTCTATGAGGCCTTCTCTGACCAAACCCACATCTATTCTGTAGGTGCGGGCATTGCGCTCGCCAGTGTCCTTCCTCCTTACAGTACGCACATTGATTTACTCCCAATGACACCCCATGCATATTATTCAAATTTCCTCTACCTTGTGCATTTCCTCTACCTCTATTTTATCCAATGACCTGCTGCAGTAACACCCTCGTTTTTAAATTTACTCTATCCTTCACCTCTCTTTCTTTCGCCACATTTACCCTGTTCTCGTAATATTGGGCTATGTGTAATATCTCTCACCGGTTTTGCTGCCCAGGAACTTTCCGATGTCATTAACATATCTTGAATTGGTGATACTAGTCCCCTCACATATTTATCAACAAATAGTCTTTTCCCCGACTCTGTGCTCACATCCTGCCCACTGAAGTCTGTGAATACTCCTTCAAATCTATTGAAATAATCAGTTACGGGCTCATCCTTGCCCTGTACACATGTAGTTAATTTGTCCCACTGAATCCTTTTTTCTGGAATTATTTCCCTCAATCTCCGCATTATCCGTTCCGGTAGATCTGCCATGCGGGTTCCCGGATTTTCCCCTACTTTTCTATTTTTGTCCTCCAATAGTAACTCCGCCCATGTTGCGCCAAAAGCCCCCACGTCATCTACCGTCCTCATCTGTTTCCATATATCTGCTGGCAAAATGACTGGGAAAATCAAATCTATATCACTCATAGTAAGCACTGCTCATCTCAGGGTTGACTCTACTTCTTTGTAGAAACCTGCTGGATTATTTCTTATATCGGTAATCGTCTGTTTTATAGTATTCACCTCTTGCCTGGAAAAGGGGACATGCACATACTGGGCGGTGAAATGGGCTGGTGTTACCTGCGCTCCTACTGTACCCGTCGCAGGGATCTCTACTTTTGGTACAAACGTGGGCGGAACCTGTCTCATTGGAAATGCCCCACTCACGATCCCTCCCCCTTCTCTTAGGTTCAATAGTATTCCTAAGTCCAGTGATGGCCCGTTTCTCCTGTACTTCGCTCGAATGCTCTCTTGTATACCGCTAGTATCTCAGGTGGACTGGCCTTATTATTTTTTATATCCTTCTCCATCAAATGTTCAGCCATCGATTGCAGTGCCTTTCTTTTCATTGGCATGGAATATTCGTCAAATATGTCATGTATGACCATTGTTGGGATACTAGGATTCGACACCCACTTTATCGCTTCTCGTATACACACTTTCAGCTTGTCGCCCCTCTGTACAGATGACATTGAATGTCTCCGCTGTATGTATGATTCTACCGTCCCTCTCCCCTCTCTTCTAATATCCCAACCCCTGTATCCAGATGCAGCAAACATTTCGGAATATACATTATCCAACTCATTTTTAAGATCAAAAAGTCCATTCACATGTTACTTTACTTCTTCATCTTTTATTCTACAACATGCTAATTGGTTCAAATCTAACAATCGTTGTGGCGGTAATTTGTCAAGTAACTTTTTCCATTCTCCCACCAAAAATTTCCCCATGCATTCCAACACTACCTGTCTCTCGTTGCTTCTTCGGTACCCATACAATGAGGCCAATGCTGCCGTCCCATCGTTTCCTTCTATGTACATTTCTGCCTCTTGCCGTAATTCAATCTTTCTTTCTTTGCTGATCGCGCTTCGAGTTACCCGTCCAAATACTGTTCCTTCAGCCCCGCCTCTCGCCTCCCCGGTCTCAATTTCGACTTCAGGAGGGGCGGATGGTGCTGAATCTGTCTCTGGAGCGGGAGGTGCGGATGGGACAAGTGACACAGGTGGCATCTGTGAAGGGCCTTCCTGGATGCTGGGAAATTGCGTGTCCGCGGTCTGCGCTTGTGGGAGGGCTCGAGCTGTGGGTGGGGCTTGAGTTAATGCTTGCGTGAGGGGAAGTGCTTGGGCTACGGGAGGGGGTACGAGAGCTACTGGTTGGGCCTGCGCAGTCACTACTGGCGTGTTTGGTTTCGATTCTGGTTTTGGGCCTCGACCCATATTAGTTAACAAATGTTCCATTAATTCGTCTGCTATGTGTAGTTCCCGCTGCGGGTATACTCCTTCTATGTTCATTTGGTCACGTCTCCCTTCCCGTCTTAGACTTGCCGTCCACTCCTCCTCCTCCTTTTCTTCTGCTACCTCAAACTTCGTTTTGTGCCTACGCGCATGCTTCTCTCTACTCCTAAATCGGAGCATTGCTTCCCTCCTCCAATCTTTGACAATCTCAAAAGCTGCGGGTCGCGCTTTTTTCCTAATCAGCACCCTTTCTAGGTTATCTATCCTCGCAATCTCAAAGCTACCATTAATCGGCCACTGATGGTCGGGTTGCTTTCTAGTTTGCCTATGCCAAATTTCACAAAATATTATCGCACCCACACCATATTTTGCATACATGTCATAAGCCGGCGTTCCCCCAGGCGGTGCACTTTGGCCATATTCCAAGGACTGTCTACCGCAGCTGAAAAGCCCTGCTAAAGTGGACAGTACTCCAGGCATGTTTCTTTAACCTTCCCCTTTGGTTAGCTAACCTTTACCTGGACGTTTGGATTTGCAAAATCAACACTCTACCAAAAATCAGGTTTTTATTTGAATCGGGGAATGACTCACCTGATAAAACAAGTCGCCTGTCCTAACGCAACCTCTCCCAACGTCATGTCTGCGCTTCTCTGGCTTCTGCCTCGTCTCGGGACCCTCGCCTCCTTTGCCCTCTGGCCCGGTACGTCGATCAATGATCAGATGTGTGCAGATCTGCGGAAGAAATCTCTCCTCACTTCTACAGGGCGCCCCGTACACCTCTTGATCCCGGCTCGATTGTCCGGTCCTCGCCGTTCTTCCGCCTTTACTCCGTTACAACGTATACGATGGGGCAAGTGGGGGAGGGTCCCTATTTGGGCGCCATCTTGAAAGGGGCCCCTAGGGGTCCCTCGTGATATGGAAACAAGGCAATAACCATACACGAAAAGATGCGCCAGACACGAAGTTCAAATTCCCAATGCTAGGGTTTATTGCAAGCAAAAATCATCCCAATTGGCCAATTCTGGTCTCACGCCCCGCGACGTGAGTTTCCTAGACCTCGAGGGACGCAAGAGAGAGAATTACGTACATCAGTTACATATATACAAAATGCATATCATACAATCAGCTATGTCATGTTTAACACCCTCCTTTATTAAGTTTCTTTGAACTCGGGATGACGATGGACATTTCCGACGAGTATGACAATTATGACACTTTCGATGTCTATTCTAGTAACAATGTGCAATTTAGAAAGTGCAGAGGCATCTTTTAGTTGTTGAACAGAACACGGTGGTTCTGTTCTTGGAAGCAAGCTGCACACGGAGGAAGAGCCACATTCCATGCTTTGCTATCTATGAGGTACTATTCGTGTCCGGGGAGCCGACACGCTCTAAAGGGTTTTGCGAAGGGGGGCCGTAGGAAGAGCATAATTCAAGCCTTTAGCTGTTTTATTCTAACATATTCTACCATCGTACGAGACTGGCTGGCAGCTGTGAAGTGATTAAATGCCCTGCAGCTCTCCCTCAAGGCTACAGAGAGGGAGCGTGGGCATTCCTTTCTGGGCTACTCATGAGGAGTTTTCAACGAACTCCTCAGTCCCGCGACCTTGCCCTTTCATATTCAGGCAACAATGTTAACAGTTGAGCAGAGTAAGCAGAATCCGCAAGAATTGCAAGCTGCAAAGCAGTTTTAGACAGAAAGCAATGAGCAATGGTTAACAAGCAAAATGGCGATTCTGCTACGTTTAAAATGGCCGCTTGTTGGTCAAGCATAACAGTCTATATTTCTATAATTCGGTCCATAAGACGGTTGGCCTACGGCCATCAAGTTACGTCTGTCATTCAAATGAAGGGTATTCACTTTTCCAGATTGACAGGAGGGTTGCCCAGAGCAATGGTAGTGGTTAAGATTCATTCTAAACCTTCCAGCCATCACCTCTTTGTTTTTGCTTTGTCACCCCGAGTGGGACGGGTATGCCCAGACATGGGTCCTGTGCCTGCTGGGCCTAGAGACACAAGCTACTCCTCACTGATGAGCCCCAACAAGGGCGAAACATGTTTGGGGATGCTTGTGGTCTCTAGCAGAAGGGATGTGGCCTAGCAGTTCGGGCTGGACTGCCCCTTTTGGGGTAGGGCCAAGCCTGATTTGCATATGGCATTTCCCCTTCTGTAATGGCTTGGCAGGCGAAGAATGGTGGTCTGGAGGGTTGCCCAGAGCAATGCCAGTGGTTAAGATTCATTCTAAACCTTCCAGCCATCACCTCTTTGGTTTTGCTTTGTCACCCGAATGGGACGGGTATGCCCAGACGTGGGTCCCATGCCTGCTGGGCCTAGAGACCCAAGCTACTCCTCCCTGATGAGCCCCAACAAGGGCGAAACATGTTTGGGGATGCTTGTGGTCTCGTGCAGAAGGGATGTGGCCTAGCAGTTCGGGCTGGACTGCCCTTTTGGGGTGGGGCCAAGCCTGATTTGCATATGGCCTTTCCCCTTCTGTAATGGCTTGGCAGGCGAATAACGGTGGTCTGGAGGGTTGCCCAGAGCAATGCCAGTGGTTAAAATTAATTCTAAACCTTCCAGCCATCACCTCTTTGTTTTTGGTATTGTCTTTGGAGCAGGCGGCAGGCCAGTTTGTCAGAGGATGTACCGGAAGCACGTCATTTCCTCTCAGCCACCCTGCACTTGCGTTTAAGGGTGATGAGGTCTGAGTTGTACCAGGAGTTGCACTTTGCTTTGGACTTCAAGCGGATCCTCATGACAGGGGCAAGTACATTGATAGTATCAGATATAGCAGAGTGGAGCATGGAAGGGGCTGTGTCATGGTGTGAGTCAGCCAAAGGGGGATAGGGGTGAGAAAGTGGCGGCGAAAGCCTCAACTGACACGCGCTTCATGGGTCGGTTGACCGAGAAGGTGGGTGGCAGTGCTGGAGTTGGCTTGGCCTAAGGGGTAGAGAGGGTGAGCTGGGAGGAGAGGAGAAAGTGATCACTCCAGGAGAGAGGAGTGGTGATAGGGATAGAAAGGGGAAGGTCTGAAGAGATCAGAACATCCAGAGTGTGCCCTGCAGAGTGAGTCAGGCCGGAGGGGAGAATAGAGAGTGAGAGTCGCAGAGGTCGCGAAAGAGTCTGGGGGTAGGACAAGAAGTATCCAGGTAGATGTTAATGTTTCCAAGAAGGAGGAGTTGAGTGGTCGAGACCAGGAGGGAAGAGGAGAGGTCCGCCCATTCAGAGAGGAAGGAGGAAATCTGACCAGGTGGCCGATAGATAGTAGCCACAGTAAGTGAATATCTAAGAGAGAGAGAGAGAGCCTGCAGATGAGGCATTCAAAAGAGGAGTAAGCCTGCGGGTGGTGTCCTTGTCAGGCTCTAATGGATACGGCTGCAGTGGTTGGGGCAGTTGTGACCGCGCCATTACCTAAGGAATATGAGGACTTCCTGGACGTTTTTGAAAGCTTGCTTCCACACCGTCCATACGACTGTCTATTGATCTGGTGCAGGGGGCTAAAATTCCTTCTGGACATGTGTATTCACTTACCCATAAGGAGGATCAGATCCTGAAGGAGTACATTGATAAATCTCTGGAAACAGGTTTCATTCACCCTTCACGCTCTCTGGCTGCATCCCCCTTGTTCATTGTGCCGAAGAAAGAGGGGGATTTACGGCCCTGTATAGATTACCGGGCACTCAACACAGTCACGATGCGCAACCAATAGCCGATACCTTTGATATCAGTGCTATTAGACCAGTTGGGAACCTCAGTGATGTTCACAAAATTAGACCTACGTGGAGCCTACAATCTGGTCAGGATACGTAAGGGGGTGAGTGGAAGACTGCATTCAAGACCAAATATGGACTGTTTGAATACTGCGTTATGCCCTTCGGGTTATGCAATGCCCCTGCAACCTTTCAAAGTTTTATGAATTATGTCTTTCGGGACATGCTTGATCAGTTCGTCATCGTATATTTAGATGACATCCTGATTTATTCCCCGTTCTATGAAGCTCATGTGCTACATTTTTCAGCGGTCCCACAGAGATTAATGGAGAACCACCTTTACGCTAAGTTGGAGAAGTGTATATTCCATGCCAAGGAAGTAGAGTTCCTTGGTTATGATATCACTAAGCATGGAGTCCAAATGATTCAAGCCAAAGTACAAGCGGTTCTGGACTGGCCTGTTCCCACCTGTCGAAAAGCCTTGCAATCGTTCCTCGGATTCGCTAATTTTTATAGGCGTTTTGTCCAGTCTTTCTCAGGCATTGTCGCCCCACTAACTGCTTTTACCAGTTGTAGGAAAGGCTTCACTTGGAATGAGGAGTCACAACAGGCTTTTGAGGCACTTAAATCCACCTTTACATCAGCACCAGTGTTGCAGCACCCAGACCAGGCCTTACCCTTTTATGTAGAAGCTGATGCTTTTGATGTGGCTGTGGGTGCCGTCCTGTCTCAACAATGCAAAGACTCAGGTCTTCTACACCCAGTTGCTTATCACTCCCAGAAAGCTAACTCAGTTCCCAGAGAAACTACAATTACTGAAAGGGAACTGCTCGCTGTACGCAATGCCTTTATGGCTTGGAGACACTATTTGTTAAGAACGGTGCTTCCGGTTCATGTATATACTGATCACCAGAACCTCTTTGCATTGCAGTCTGTCAAATGCACCACGGCCCGCTGGCATGAATTATTTTCTATGTTTAATTTTCATTACCTACCGTCCAGGGCCGTCCAGGGCCCTGAAGACTTTGATACAAGAATGGGTGCTTAGTAAACCTCCTGAAATCACGGAATATAACATGGATACAATCCAGACTCTGCCCTATGTTCAAGGCCGGGTGTACATTCCAGATACCCACACTCGTAGTATCGGCCTTCAGTGGTGTCATGATTCCATGTTAGCAGCTCACCCAGGTCAGAGAAAAACTTTTGATCTCCTCCACCGTTGGTGTTGGTGGCGTTCAATGTACAAAGATGTAGAAGAATACATTTCTACTTGTGCCCAAAGTAAAATCACGGCTGCCAAACCAATGGGTCTTTCGCAACCATTGCCTGTCCCGGAACACCCTTGGACCATGCTTTCTATGGACTTGGCAGTGGAACTACCGGCTGTGAGTGGTTTTGATACCATTTGGGTAGTCATTGACTATTTTACAACAATGGCTTTATTCATCCCTTGTCAGGGACTACCAGCTGCCCCTCAGCTAGCTGATCGGTTCATGAAGAACGTATTCAGGTATTTTGGACTTCCTGATCCTGATATCATCATATCAGATCGGGTGTCGCAATTTACATTGTGTTTTTGGAGAGCTCTCACTTCCGCTTTAGGCATCAACAAGCGTTATTACAGCACTTAACACCCGCAAACAGATGGACAGACAGAGCGTCTAAATGCCACTATGGAACAATACCTAAGGTGCCTAACTCTCCAACATCAAGAGACGTGGTTTTCCGTTCTGGTTATGGCAGAATTTGGATACAACAACTCATTGCATACTTCCACCAGTTCTTCTCCGTTTTATGCTCTTTATGGCCAGCATCCACATACTCTTCCACTAGATCCAGTGATCTCTTCCAACAGTCCTGCGGCTCAAGCTTGCATTCGAGACCTAGTTAGCCTACACCAGTCTGTGGAACAACATCTAACGGAAGCCCGGGACTGTGCTAAGACCTTTGCGGATCGGCATCGGAACCCGTCCCGGTTTACCAGCCTGGTAGGAAAGCGTGGCTGTCTTCTTAAGAACCTCTGTATCCCTGGTCGCCGGAACCTGATACCGAAGTTTGTTGGTCCGCATTCTATTACTGAGACTATCGGTCCCCTAGAGGTACGTTTGGCTATACCATCTAGTTGGAGAATCCATCCTGTGTTTCATGTCTCTTTAATTAAGCCCTGTGCTTCTGATACCAGACTTCCATCACGTCCATGTCCGGTTTCAATGCAAGGATCTGATGAGTATGAGGTAAACACCATCCTTGACTCCAGGCTCTATAGGGGGTCCACCAGTACCTTATTGATTGGAAGGGTTATGGTCTGGAAGACCGGCCCTGGGAACCCCAGGAAACATCCACGCCCCTGTTCTTTTGTCCTGTTTTCTGGTCGCTCGGGAGGTGGGGGGATCTTTGGGGGAGGATGCTGTCAGGATATCACAGGTAACCACGCCCCCGTCTGCTCTCACACGCATTTCTCAAGGCACAGCCACCACTCCTACAGGTAGTACCAATAGGAAACGCTCTGTCTTATGCCATCCACGATCCGGTTAATGGAAATCCGCAATGTAATTTGCCCGTAAAACTGCGTTTCGTTCCCTTTGGGAGTTGCCATGGAGATGTTGGTCCTCTAGCCACAGACAACGGCGCACGCCGTTGTGCAGGAGTTGTGTTCAGCGTCGTCAGATGACTTGATCCATTTAAGCTCAGCCTTAACAGAGTTTGATGCTTCTGATTGTTTTCACGTAGCTACTTTGTATGACGCATTTCTTGAACTCTGTTTCCTGTGTACCGACATTGTTCTTGTTATAAAGGACCTTGCACTGCCTCATCCCTGAGTTAGTCTAGATATCCTGTTTTCCGATGCTGTTTTGTTTCACAGACTTCTTTGCCTCTAGTTGTGTTCCGCGACGCCTGAACCCTGCCGACTCGGTCTTCAATCCCGGATTGCCTTTGTCTCCCGTTCTGTCATTGCAATTGCCTGCTCGTTGCAGAATACAGTTTTCCCTCTGGACTGCTTGTGACTCTACCCCTCTATCCTGCCATCTGCAACCCGCTTCCATCCAAATACAGTGCACGGACTAGAGACTGCCTCATGTACATTTACTTACCTGGTCTAGGCGTCCTTGTGCCGTCGTGAATAGGTGGATTACTGGGAACTTTTTGGACATTTACTAGGCGTCCTCGTGCCGGCGGGATAGTCTTCCTGGATTCTACGGACTGCAGGGAGGATCTACATCATCCTACTGCTATCACACCTGTGGTAAGAACAACCCTGTATTGCTATCTTTCTCCTATTCTTGTTAGTGTTATTCCACACTTACCTGGGTTTGTTTATTACAGGGGACCATACATATCCATGATAACAAAAGTGCACTACTGGTATCTTTTTCTCGCAGTAAGGCCAGGTATGGTATTCTCATTGTCTCACGTGTATTGTACCTGTGCCTTTTTCTTGCAGTTGGTGGTGTTCCGTGTGCGTCCTCTACATCTTTCGATTAATTGATCCCACTGCTGGTACTATTTAGCACATCAGAGGGGTACATTGGTAGGAAGAATTTTTCTCCTACACAACGTGTGCAACTACCAGTATCTGCACTACGATATCTCTGTTTGTACGGTAGGGGCTATTCTGACAGTTTGATATCTGTAGTAGTAGGAAGGAGACAATTCCTCCAGGTGAAAGAAGACTGATGCCTACTGGCTTGATATTGATTCTACCCCGAGCGAGAGGAAAACGCTAATTTCTGCCAAAATGCTGGGTTACAGTGTAGGACAACACTCCGTTAGAAGGCAGTGCATTACCTATGCAGTGAATCACTGGTTATATTTATTTATTGTTCACTTGTTAGGCGCTTATACAGGAAGCAAATACTGTTTCAAAGCACCCACAGGGCAACAGGGCGGGGGCAGGGAATAAAAGACAAGGCAATTAAACAATGTTAAATAGTTAAATACAGAGATATAAGAAGAGACAATGGGGAGGGGAAGACAACCCTACTATGCCTTGTGAGTTCAGATTGTGCAAATGTAGAGGGGAGAGGCGTATGGGATAGATTCTGTGGTGCTCATGGAGAGCAGCAGGTGAAGTGCTATGAAGAAAGGTAAGTGTGACCTCCAGTGGAGGGGGGGTGAGCTGAGGCAAGTGAAGAGGATGGACAGCAGCTGGAGGATAAGATGTGGGAGGTCAGGGCCAAGAGGATGCATAAGGGCCCTGCACACCAATGAAACTACTGTGTGATTAGCAGGGGAGAGAGGGAGGAAAGGAAGAGGTAAAGAGGAAGGTCTTGAGGATTTTTCAGAATTTAAGGAGGTCCTGCTCAAGATGAAGAGGAAGGGAAAGGCTGTTCCAAAGAAGGGAGGCCACTGAGGAAAGTGATTGACCACCTGCCCTCTGTTTAGCAAACAACTTTACACACAAGGGGGGTCATTACGAGGTTGGAGGTAACCATGCCGCAATATGCAGCATGGGAACCTCCTTACCGGGTACTAGGTCCGGGTTTCTCAAATGAGGACTTACCGGGCCATTCCAACCTTGGAGGAGCCAGTAATTCCTCATTCAAGGAACCCGGACCCGGTACCTCCCCATTCCCATTCGAGCCCCCATAGGGCTCAATGGGAATGTGGAGGGAGATAACAACGGGCCCGTTAATAACGGTGCCATTGTTAGCTCCCTGGTCTGCTAGCGGGACCCGCTAAGGGCACCTGGTTTTACCAGGCACCCATTGCGTGCCCCGCAAGCTGACTCGTAATAGGGCGGTAAGGGGTTAACGGCACCGGCACCATTACTGGCACCGTTAACCCCTTACCGCCCAGCTCGTAATGACCCCCAATGAGTTGGTGCCAGAGGAACGCAGGTGTCTGGAGGGGGAATATTTAGTCAGAAAGAGTTGCAGGTGGAGTGTTCCCCCGGCCCCTAGACAGCCTTGTGGATGATGCAGAGGATTCTGAATGTAATCCGTGCTGCGATCGAGAGCCAGTGAAGACTTTGAAGGGCAGGAGAGATGCGGACCCTGGGCTTGAGGCCAAGGAGAAGTCTTGCTGCCTTATTCTAGTTTAGTTGAAGGGGTTGCAGAGTGGACGATGGTAGATTAAGTAGGAGGCTATTGCAATAATCAAGCCTAGAGAGAACCAGAGCCCGGGTAACATTGAGTCTCTGGGGGAAGGGGAGGAAAGGTAGAATTCCTTTAAGAAGGAAAAGCTGAAAGCGGGACTTCTTGGCAATGTCCTGAGTATGAGGGAGGAAGGAGAGAGAGGAGTCGAAGATGGCTCTGAGGTTTCTGGCTTCCGAAGAGAGAGCAGGGGGAGAGCCCAAGGAAGAAGGCCAGAGTGAAGGGAATTAGCCGCGTGCTGGGGTCCCAACAGGGAGGATCTCTGTTTTTCTGGTATTGAGGCAGAGATCATTTGAGGTACACCAGGCCTGGATGGCTGAGAGGCCGTCAGGGATGATGGAGGGTGCATGGACATCTGTAGGAAGTTTGAAGAAGAGTTGTGTGTTGTCAGCATAGCACTGGAAGTTGGGGCAGAAGGAGGAAATGAGGCATGCCTGCAGAGTAAGGTAGATGTTAAAGAGCCAAGGCGAAGAATGGAGCCCTGGGGAACGCCACAGGTGGAGATGGAAGTAGGGGAGGAGAAGGTGCCCAGCATGACTTTGGAAGAGCGGTCAGATAGGACGGAGGTCAGCCAGTCCAGTGCCCACTCTGAGATACCAAGGGTGTCATGGAGCCTTTTTAAGAGGATGGAGTGTTTCACTGTGTCAAATGCAGAAGAGAGATCAAGGAAAATGAGGACAGCAGGGGACTTGAATCAAGGGATGCGAGCAGTTCTTCACAGTGTTCAGAAGGGCAGTTTCCATGCCTCTGGATGCTCCAAATCCAGATTGATGGTTGTGGAAACCGCCAACAAGTTCAGTGTGGAGGTTAAGTTGGGGCAGGGCCAACTTCTCAAACACTTTTCCCAGGAAAGGGGTGATGTAGATGAGGTGATAGTTGGCTGGGCAGGAAGGGCCTGCTGATTTTTTTTAAGCAGAGGGCGCACAACGGAGTGCTTTAGGGAGGATGGAAAAGAACCAGTAGCAAAGGAGTGGTTATAAAAATCAGCAAGAGCAGGGGTGAGCGAGGAAATGTTGTCCTTGATGGTTCTGGATGAGCCAGGGGTAACCTGTTTGGAAGAGAGCTTCATGGAGTTGATAACTCTGGTGACCTCTTTCGGAGAGACAGAGATGAAGGAGGAAAAAGAGGAAGGAGGAGGGTGAGTGGTCAGGTGAGGCAGGGGGGAGGGATAGATTAGAAAAGTGTGTGCCAAGGCTGTTCATTATGTCCTGGGTTTTGGAGGTGAAGTGAGTGGTGAGTGCATTGCCGAGGGCCTGGGAAGGAGTAGGGGCAGAGGATACTGATACTATTGAAGAGGCACACTGTTGTCAAATCTATTCAAGTTTTACTCAGATTAGGGTTCTGGATCAGCCTCTTTCAGAATTAACGCGAGGAAAATGATACAGTTCATTACTCATTGTTGATATTACAGATGAATGCATCTGGTTATAGCCATGAAGAAGCTCCTTAGCCTCCACTGAAGTAAAGTTGGGTGCTATGCGAAACACGTGTTGCCCTCAATTGGATGAAAACAGTTAGGATCAAATAGTTTGTTTTGGAAGAATCTGTTTTGGAACAAGTGAATGAAATAAATTCAAGAAGGAGGAATTATCTCTCTGTGGCAATCGTTTTGTCTTCTTTGTCTCTGTTTCAATTGGACTTGTTATATGGACTAGTGACCGGATCTCATTGCTCATGACTGTTATTTGAAGTTATACATCATGATATTATGTTAAAAATACTGATGTTTGGCGCAGTAGGGGTGCAATTGTCATGGGTGCGTTCCAATAAATATCTCTTGTTTGAACTTTAAGTCTGTTGTCTGTGTCTTGTTCCTTGTTGCCTTCACATAGGACAGTGGAATTTCCGCCTATGGAATTTCTGCCGGTGGAAAGTCGTCATAGCGCCAAAAGGAAGCAGAGCGGTTGTCATGATTCGACGTCTCTGCCCCTTCTGGACTGCTTGGAAGGTCTGACACCGCTTTGAGGTGTCCATCTTTGCTTCCAACATGGCCACCGTTCACTGGAAGGTTGCGGTCTAGATGCCTGGGCTTGTTTACAGCATCATCACTTAAGCCCCGCTCAGTCCATGTGTCAGCACGTCTCAACGCTCGGTACTGGTCTGCCGTGCTCAGCGCTCACTCCTGTACCTTCCTCTCCATTCCTTCCTGGTAGCACCGCTCCCAGGTTGTGCTGCCACCTCTCCTCGTGTCTCCTGGCTTCGCTTCCCTTGGGTTCCGTGGCTGCTAACCTTACCTGTGCTTCTACCTGTTGCTGCCTACCTTCCTTGTTTCCTGACTTTGCGCTCTTCTTACAGCGCGCTGTTTCTTGGACAGTACTCCTCCGTTTCGCCACCCTCCTGGCTGCGTGGCTGTTATCCTCCAGCTCAACGGATACTGCAATTACTACTTACCTTTGTATTCCTTCCTGGCTACCGTTCGGTAGTATCACTCCTGGATGAATCTTCCCTGGATTTGGTAACCGCCTTGCAACCATCATCACGGTCTACCATGGCTTAGGCAGTAGCCCCCGGTGCTAGCCTGTTTGGCCTCTGAGCCAGCAGGGTGGCGTCAGGGGAGACTTGCCCCTTTCTCCACGAAACACAGACTACAATAAAGAGAAAACAACCACAAAGAAGACATCAAACATTAAACAACTGAGAAAAGAATCACAATCCTCCGATTCTGACAGTTTGAGACGCCCAGATATCAACACAGCAGCCAATATGGAACCCTCACTCCAGGACCTCTTGCGAGGTATGCAGGAGTTGTCCACAAAAGTCCAAAACTTCAAGGCAGAGAACACAGCCTTGAGGCAGCTTGTCCTCTCCAGAGATTCAGCATTCCAAGTGAGCGTTTCCACAGGAGGCATAGTAGAAAAGTACGATGGAGCTGCTAAAACACTGCATTCATTCCTGGACTCATGTATGGTGCATTTTACCTTTAAGCCCTACTACTTTTCTACTAACAGGGCTAAAGTCGGCTTCATAGTATCACATCTCATTGGCAATGCCCTCACCTGGGTACACTTCTGGTAGCCGATGGAGACTCTCTGCTGGATAATTATGATGGATTCCTCCTGGCATTCAAGGCCATGTTTGACCGTCCGGATCAAGTAGTCTCAGCCCACGATAAGCTGCTCGAGTTCCAAACATGTAGCCAAGACATGCTGACATACGTTACACGATTTAAGCAGCTAGCCAAGGAAGCTGATTGATCACCCGAGGCATGCTTCACCTTGTTCCGTAAGGGGCTCAACGAAGAAGTCAAAGATGAACTGGCCAGAGCGGCTCGCCCTGGTACCTTCCAGGCCCTTTGTGATTTATCCCTACAAATGGACTTCCGTCTACAGGAAAGGAAGGCTGATAAAAGAAAGGTCTGTACTCTGCAGGTCAAACCCTTGCCTGTCTATCCCAGTCGCAGATAGGCTCATCAGCCTTCAAAAACAAAAGCAGAACCCATGCATGTTGGAAACCCTACAAGGACCCTTGACAGCGCAGGAAAGAAACCGAAGGATCAGTAGCGTGTTATGTATGTACTGTGCTTCAGATAAGCATTTGGTCAGGAACTGCCCGATAGCTCCACCAAGAAGGTCGGGAAATGCCAGCACCCGATCCTGAATGGAGCCCAGTTTCGGGGAGTGATACCTGCTCCTTTTTTTCTGCCTCCTTGGACCCGGCCCAAAGATCTACCATGGTAATTCTACAAGTGACCCTGGCTTCCCCACAGGAGTGGCTCATCCAGTCCTGCTCTTGGTAGACTGCAGTGCGATGGGCATCTTCCTGGATGATGAATGGGCAAAACAACATCTGATACCCAGGGAGTCCAAGGACTTGGTACAGGCAGTGGAAGGAATTGATGGACGCCCACCATCTTCTGGACCTATTACTCATCAAAGGGTGGAACTTCTGCTATCCATCAACAACCACCAGGAATTGTTATGTTTCGACATCACAAGGCTGTCCACTATCCAGTGGTCTTGGTCATTCCGTGGTTCCAACCTCATAACCCATACATCAATTGGGCAGCAGGATCCTTGTCCCTTGGTTCCAAGTTTTGTCTTTTGCACTGTCTCTCCTGGAAAGCTCAGCTAGTGGCATCTACCGAAAACAAGCAATTGGAAAGGCAACAAATCACTGTCTCCAACGTCAACCATGTTCCTGAAGCCTATCTCATTATTCTGATGTCTTCTCTAGTGCCATCGTTCAGACTCTGCCCCCCCATAGGCTAGAAGATTGTGCTATCAAAACTGAGGAAGGAGCTGTCATACCTTTCAGGCGGATGTTTGTTTTGTCAGAACCTGAGAAAAGAGCCGTCTGGGATTACCTGGACACCAATCTGGAAAATGGCACCATCCATCCTTCAAAGTCCCCCGCAGGAGCATCATTATTTTTTGTACCGAAAATGGACACCAAGGAACTCCGTCCATGCTTGGACTACAGAGGCCTGAACCAATGCACCCGGAAGGACCAGTACCCCTTGCCTCTCACTGCAGACTTTCTGGAAGCCTTGCGGGATGCCGTGATGTTCACGAAGAGTTAGATCTGAGAGGGGCCTATTGTTAAGCTGTGCGTCTCTGGGGCGCTGCGTACCTGGGGTTTCGGTTGCTGGTCTCACTGGTGACGCCAGACTGGTAGTCTCCAAACCGAATGTAGATATGCAACGCTAGGAAGCGACCCCGACCCAACCCTAATGGAACAGGGATGGATTGGAATCACCTCCCAACGCCACTGGCTCACCTCCCTGTGGATTACAGTGACGTCGGGACAGTGCAAGCACTGACAGGGAGGTGACTAGGTTGAGCTGGTACGGTCCGGTAGAAAGCCACAACTGGAGGACGAGAGGTCTTCAGCACGATCCACCAAGGCAGTTGATAATCCGGAGGGCTGGCACCCAGAGCCACAGTGACAAAAGGTTCAAGGCAAACAAGGAGGTCAGGAAGAGAGAATGGACCCAGGAACAGGGAGACCCAAAGAGAGGGAGAAGGCCAAGATGGAATCCCCCCAACCTCCTAAGAGCCACGGAGCCAAGGGAGCTAATCCCAAAGGAATTGGACCTAGGGAAGGGAAAGGAACTGGCGGGTAGCAGGAGTGAGGCAGCCCGTAGCCGGGAAAAGGAAACAGGAATCAAGGAGCAGGGAACTGAATGCGGGCACCAAGCAACGGTAAGTGGGGACAAACCGCGTTAAGACGCGAACAGTAGAGGGCTGGACGCTATTTACAGCGTCCAGCAGGAAAGCGAGGCGTGGACCGCTGGCGGGACAGCGCATGCGCGATGGCCGAGCGGGCACCGGAACGAGGCTTGGAACACAAGCTTGCCTGCCCGTTCCTGGTTACCCGCGGGGCCTGCGTACGCAAGCGAGCGCCGACCCGCTGCCCACAGCCACGCTTCCCAAGCTGGTAACAGGGGTAGAACCGCCACGTCCGGGAACGGATGCGGCGAGAAGGCCAGGTAAGTGTCCTAACACCATACCCCCCTCCGGAAAGGCCGGAAGAACCCGGCTTCCAAGGAAAACGGGCATAGAACTCCCTAACCAAACGAGGGGCGTGAACGCTCCCAACAGACTCCCAAGTGCGATCACTAGCAGGATAGCCCTTCCAGTCAATCAAATACTGCAATTTACCCCTGAAGAGACGGGAATCGCAAATCTCCTGCACCTCAAATTCAGGGAGACCACCCACATCAATAGCAGCGGGCCGGGGGCAGGCACGATGGAAGGGATCAGGAAGACAAGCTTTCAAAAGAGACACATGAAAAACAGGATGGACCCTCCAGGATTCAGGCAACTTGAGTTCAAAAGCCACCGAAGAAATCCTCCTGACAATCGGAAAGGGACCCAAATATTTGGGGGCTAGTTTCAAGGGTATGTTACGTGCGGGCAAATGTCTGGAGGATAACCACACTAGTTCACCCACCCGGAACGGTGGCTCAGGGCTCCGGCGTTTATCGGCCTGTCTCTTCATGGCCTCACGTGCCTTGGCCAGGGTACCAGCCACTCGACGCTGTAGATCCTGGATCTCGGTAACAAGGTGATCCGCCGAAGGAACATTACTTGGTAGCACCGGAGTGAAAGGTAGCAGTCTGGGATGAAGGCCAAAAGTACAAAGAAAAGGACTTAGTCCAGTTGCAGAATGAACCGCATTGTTGTACGCAACTTCGGCCATGTCGAGATGCGACATCCAATTGGTCTGGGAGGCATTGGCAAAACAACGGAGGTACTGCTCCAACGTTTGGTTCGTCCTTTCTGTCAGTCCGTTGGTCTGGGGATGGTATCCAGAACTGAGAGCCCTCCGGATGCCCAGATGCTGGCACAATCGACCCCAAAAGGAAGAGACGAACTGGGAACCACGGTCGGAGATAATCTTAACAGGCAATCCGTGCAGGCGATATACACAGTGCAAAAAGGCACGCGCCACAAGGGCAGCCGTGGGAAGTCCAGGGAAGGGTATGAAGTGGGCCATCTTGGTGAAACAGTCAATGACGACCATAATGCAGGTATGTCCTTCGGAGGGCGGAAGGTCGACAATGAAATCAGTGGCAATTGTATGCCAAGGAAAAGGTGGCGTTTCCACAGGATGTAAAAGACCCACAGCCTTCAGGCGCGGAACCTTGACCTGGGCACAGATGGGACAGCATTCCACATATCGTCTGACTTGCAGGGTCCATTTAGGCCACCAAAAATGCCGGGAAACAAGCTCCTGTGTAGAACGTATACCACGGTGACCCCCAATCTTGGAATCGTGAAAGCTCTGTAGGATTGTCTTGCGTAGCTCATCCGTGGGTAGGTACAACTTGTTCTGGAAAAAGAGCAATCCGTCCTTCTCCCTAAGCTGGCGACGTCTTACCAATGTATCCCGAGAAGAGTCCGACGAAGTGGCTTGTACCACCCTCTGCAGGAACGACGGCACGGCCAGTAGAAAATGCTTAGGAGCGATTACAGGCAGGTCCCGTCCCTCATGTTGCACATCAGCAGCCAAAGAACGGGAAAGGGCATTCGCCTTCACGTTACAGTTACTGGGTACATAGGTGATACGGAAATCATACTGTGAGAAGAAAAAGGCCCATCGTGCTTGGCGGGAGGTCCGACACTGTAAGGAACGTAGAAATTGCAGGTTTTGATGATCAGTGCGTACCTCAACTGGGAAACGTCCTCCAAGAAGGTGATGGCGCCATTCCTCAAAGGCGGTTTTGATGGCCAGTAGTTCTTTCTCGATGATGGGGTAGTTCCGTTCACTAGCCGTGAGTTTTCTGGAATAGTAGGCCACAGGAAACTCCATTCCAATGCTCGGATCCATCTGAAGCAGAACGGCTCCCACAGCAAAATCCGAAGAGTCGGCTTCCACAATGAACGGCTGGTCTTCTTGGGGATGGTGTAAGATAGGCGCGGAGCTAAAGGCCTTCCTTAGTTGCTCAAAAGAGGCGGCAGCATCGTGCCCCCAAACAAAGGTTTTCCTACT
Organism: Ambystoma mexicanum; assembly: GCF_040938575.1. Classification (NCBI taxonomy): domain Eukaryota; kingdom Metazoa; phylum Chordata; class Amphibia; order Caudata; family Ambystomatidae; genus Ambystoma; species Ambystoma mexicanum. The sequence continues at coordinate 1,339,236,571 of NC_090923.1, read as the reverse complement.
GCTGGTCAAACAGGTTAAAGGTGCAGACAGCAGTGAGAAAGACGGAATGAATCTCCGATAGAAATTAATGAAACCAAGAAACCGTTGAAGAGAATTCCTGTCGCTGGGAACCTTCCATCCTAGGATAGCACGAACCTTGGCTGGATCCATGTGTATACCCGACGCACTGATCACATACCCAAGAAATTCGATATGGTCCTGATGAAAATGACATTTCTCAAGCTTAGCGTAAAGGTTATTCACATGTAGCCGCCGGAGTACCTCCTTTACTTGGACAATGTGTTCTTCGAGATTTCTTGAAAACACTAGTATGTCATCCAGGTATACCCAGACTGAGGTCCCGATTAAGTCGGAGAATATGTGATCCATCAAACGCTGGAAGACAGCAGGGGCATTACATAGCCCGAAAGGCATGACTCTGTATTCGTAGTGCCCGTTTGGGGTCTTGAAGGCCGTCTTCCACTCGTCCCCGGCCTTTATTCGTACCAAATGGTAGGCTCCACGGAGGTCAAACTTGGAAAACATCCTTGACTCACGTAAAGATTCCAGGATGGATCGAATCAAGGGAAGCGGGTATCTGTCCTTTCGTGTAATGTCGTTTAATTGGCGATAATCAACACACGGGCGCAGGGTGCCCTCCTTTTTCTTTACGAAGAACAGCGGAAATCCTGCCGGGGAATTAGAAGGGGCAATATACCCTTTCTGAAGACATTCATCGAGATACTCCTGCAAGACCTCCTTTTCTTGAGCGGTCAAGGAGTACACCTTGCCGTGTGGAATCACAGCGTCTGGCAACAGGTCGATGGCACAATCGAAAGGTCTATGAGGTGGTAAGGGTATGTCCTTAGGATCAGAGAAAACCTCATGAAAGCCAGCATATACAGAAGGAACAGAAGAAACAGAGAGTAAGCGTGGCACACCAACCCCTTCAGTCTGGGTGGCGACTGATGATTGCGTTGGAGAAGAACCGACATGGCAACAGTCCCGCACACAACGCTCAGAGCTGAAAACCAAGGTCCGAGTCTGCCAGTTGATGTTGGGGTTATGATGTAACAACCACGGCAGCCCTAAGATGATCGGATAAGAGGGAGTCTTGATGATATCCAAAGCGATCTGTTCATGATGTTCGTCAATCCATAATCCTAGTGACTCGGAATGTTGATGGACCGGACCCGAAGACAACGGGGTACCGTCAATAACTTCCACCACTGAAGCGCAGTTCTTTTCGATCAAAGTGATACCATTCCTGATGGCAAAATCTGCGTCCATATAATTTCCAGAGGCTCCGCAATCCAATAATCCAAGCACCCCTATGGGTTCTCTTCCTGACCAAGAGACCCGGAGCGTTAAGACCATAAGCACGACTGATTGCATGGGTTGCCGAACCAGTACCGTATCGGGAAGGACTGTAGAAGGAGAGGGGCCCATCGTCGCCTTACCCCTGGACGACAGGCCATTCAGTTTTCCGACCTTCGGAGCGGCCTTGATGGGCAAGCACTGAGATAATGACCAGAGGCCCCACAGTACAGGCACAACCGTAGGTCACGCCTACGTTTCTTCTCGGCATCAGATAGGGGGCCTCTAACCGCTCCTAGTTGCATTGGTTCGGGGTTTGGTTCAGACGAGGTAGATGCTTTGGTTGGTACTGGGACGAATCTTGAAACCGTCCTTTCTGAACGGCGCCTCTCACCCCTTCTCTCCGATAACCTGTGATCAATCCGCATCACTTGTTCTTGTAATACTTGCAGGGTTTCGGGTTCTGGTATATGGAGGAGTTCATCCTTATATTCATCTCTCAACCCCCTACGAAAAAGGGTCTTTTGAGTAATCTCAGGCCACAGTGAATCGGTGGCCAGTTGGCGAAAACGACTGATGTAGGCGATTATATCACTGGATCCTTGCTTCAGGTCCATGAGCTGATTTTGCGCAGCAGCGGCAAGGTTGGGAGACCGGAATACTTCCAGAAAAGCCTTCTCAAAGGCCACAAAGTCTTCCAGGACTGGACTCTCGGCAGCCACCAAAGGAGTGGCCCAGGCCAAAGCGTTTCCGGTGAGATTTCCCAAAACGTACCCAATCTTAGCCTTATCCTGGTTGAAATGTGTAGGACGGCATAAAAAATGTATCCTACAATGATTGCAGAATTCAGCTACCCGTCTGGGGTCTCCGTCGAACTTTATCGGGGTGGTCTGAGCCATCACAGACTCTGCGGAGGTACCGGGGTGAGTCCCTTGAGCTACCAGCTGACGTAAGGCCACATTTTCCTGATGCAGTACGGTCATCTCGGCGCGCAGGGCCCTGATCTCATTCCTCAATTCTTCGGAGTCTTCCATTACAGAACCGGAGCTGGTTGTTAGGCGTCTTAATCTGTTAAGCTGTGCGTCTCTGGGGCGCTGCGTACCTGGGGTTTCGGTTGCTGGTCTCACTGGTGACGCCAGACTGGTAGTCTCCAATGTAGATATGCAACGCTAGGAAGCGACCCCGACCCAACCCTAATGGAACAGGGATGGATTGGAATCACCTCCCAACGCCACTGGCTCACCTCCCTGTGGATTATAGTGACGTCGGGACAGTGCAAGCACTGACAGGGAGGTGACTAGGTTGAGCTGGTACGGTCCGGTAGAAAGCCACAACTGGAGGACGAGAGGTCTTCAGCACGATCCACCAAGGCAGTTGATAATCCGGAGGGCTGGCACCCAGAGCCACAGTGACAAAAGGTTCAAGGCAAACAAGGAGGTCAGGAAGAGAGAATGGACCCAGGAACAGGGAGACCCAAAGAGAGGGAGAAGGCCAAGATGGAATCCCCCCAACCTCCTAAGAGCCACGGAGCCAAGGGAGCTAATCCCAAAGGAATTGGACCCAGGGAAGGGAAAGGAACTGGCGGGTAGCAGGAGTGAGGCAGCCCGTAGCCGGGAAAAGGAAACAGGAATCAAGGAGCAGGGAACTGAATGCGGGCACCAAGCAACGGTAAGTGGGGACAAACCGCGTTAAGACGCGAACAGTAGAGGGCTGGACGCTATTTACAGCGTCCAGCACGAAAGCGAGGCGTGGACCGCTGGCGGGACAGCGCATGCGCGATGGCCGAGCGGGCACCGGAACGAGGCTTGGAACACAAGCTTGCCTGCCCGTTCCTGGTTACCCGCGGGGCCTGCGTACGCAAGCGAGCGCCGACCCGCTGCCCACAGCCACGCTTCCCAAGCTGGTAACAGGGGTAGAACCGCCACGTCCGGGAACGGATGCGGCGAGAAGGCCAGGTAAGTGTCCTAACACCTATCATCTTATTCGCATAAGGAACAGCGATGAATGGAAGACTGCCTTCAGGACACTCTTCGGCCATTTTGAGTACTTAGTCATGCCCTTCGATCTCTCCAATGCCCCTGCTGTGTTCCAGCGTTTCATGGACAGGGTGTTTTCGGACATGTTGTTCCTGTTTGTCATCGTCTACTTGTATGATATACTGATTTATTCAAGAGATCCAGCCCTGCACCAAGAACATGCTACCCTGGTTTTGCAACGTTTACGGGAACACCATTTACTGGCCAAACCCGAAAAAATGCACTTTTCACGTCGCCACGGTCGATACCTGGGATTCATCCTAAGCCCTCAAGGGGTAGCCATGGACCCTTCCAAAATCGCTGCCATCACTTCATGGCCCACTCCATCCTCGGTTAGACAGATTCAGTCTTTCCTGAGCCTGCGAACTTCTATAGGAAGTTCATTCCGAACTTTTCATCGCTTGTTCAGCCAATTATTTCCCTTCTAAAGAAAGACGCACCTTTCATCTGGTCTACAGCACAGTAGTCTGCCTTCAAGACACTTAAGATGAAGTTCACTGAGGAACCTGTCCTAACACAACATGATGTTTCCAAACCCTTCCTGGTAGAGACTGATGCTTCAGAGTATGCCACAGGAGCTGTCCTGAAACAGAAACAAGATGACGATCTAGAATATCCTATTGCATACCTCTCCAGGACATTAAGCATCAGTGAAACACATTATTCATTCCTAGAAAAGGAGTTGCTAGCTATCTGCCAAGCCTTCACTGATTGGCAACACCTCCTACTAGGTGCTCGATTTCCTGTTCAAGTAAGAACCGACCATAGGAAATTACAGGTGCTTCAGTACTTGAGTGAAGAAATAGCCGTCAGGCCCGCTGGGCATATTTCTTTGCCCAGTTCCAGATAACCTATGTTCCAGGATCATCAAATGTACTGGCAGATGCTCTATCCAGGAGTCATGATTATATCCCTGACGAATCACTGCCCCTTCCCTGGATGTTTCCGGATAAGGTCTTCATCACCCAAGCCGGAATGCTTCGGGATGAGATCCGATCGGAGACTCAAACCTCGGGCCTGTGGAAAGAATTCTCCAGCACCAACCCATGGGCCATGTCAACTAACTACGGTCTTCTCTTTAAGGATTCAGCCTTAGTGGTTCCTACTCAGAATCTAAGAGAAAAGGTGTTAAGTCTTTGTCATGACTCCTTCTTCTCCAGGCACCGGGGAATCAAATCCACCCTACACACCCTTCAACAACAGTTTTGGTGGCCGAAGATGCGCCTGGATGTCCAAGCCTAGATTCAGACGTGTGCTGTTTGTGACTAAAAGAAGTATGACAACCAAAGACCAGCAGGACTCCTACTTCAACCAGAGCTTCCTTCACGTCCATTGGAAACCATTGCCACCAATTTCATTTTGGATCTACCTCCGTCGAAGGTACACACCACTATCATGGTTACAATTGATCTCTTTTCCCACATGACACAGTTCACTCCACTAAGAAGATACCCTCCGCCAGCGAGATGGCTAAAATCTCTGTAACAGATATTTTCAGACTACATGGACTACCATCCAAGATCATGCACAGGCACCACAGCCATCATGGAATCATTCACAAAGCTGATGTCCATGAATGTACATCATTGGATATTTTGTTTTACTGACTGGAAATTGAGGGAAATATCTATTAACCTAATCACACGTTTGGTACATCAAAAATGTGTTACCAAATAAAGAAGTGACATTCATTAAAAAAGCCCATACTATGGATTCTCCTTTTTAATATATGGAGATATGCTACTTCTATAGTTTTAAAGGAAAGCATCTTTAAAACTGTAAATGTATACTAGGGCTTTGAGTGAACTACCCTTTTATCCTTCCGAGGAGGTGTATTGTACCCTAACGGGCCCTGCAAGAAACAAACTCTTTTCAGCAGGATATTCTGTCTTTTTAATGGGAAAGTAACAGCATGTCTTAGCATTGGGCTGCTATACCTTACGTATGATAGGCCTAGCACGTCTGAGGTGGAGTGTGCAAACATACACTACTGTGAGTGATGGCTGGGCATAGTATTCTCTGTATGGCACCTTCATTAATCTAGTGCTCTACAATTCTAGACAAATGCTTGCACTGCCCCTTCCCTGCCAGCCATTCACAGACAGTGGTATGGTTGGTTGCATATGTGATAGTCCTAACAAACACAGTAGACTGGGCCAGAACCAGTCACAAATCCAATACACAGTGCGAATAACACAGTCTGCCCAAGAGGGCGTCGAAACTGCACCATCCTGTTACCAAATTAAGCTCAGTATGTTCGATTTAGATTTTATTTGTACACTTTCGGCTCATTTGAGACTTTCTGGACAGCAATTGAAATAACAAATCCACACGAAAAACACCATCAAATTCATTTGAAATAAAATACAAAATAGACTAAAATACAAACTTCATCAACAATAAATAGTAGAATCGTCTTCAGAAAAGTAAAAATCATCACAGAAATGAACCAGTTAAATATATAATAAGACCACTATCAACTTAGTAATGCTCATGGGTAGAGTTTAAAAAACATCTTTCATCATCACTCGCACCCCTGGCAATTGAAAAAAGAACACAAAAGCCCAAAATCAACATCCTTTCTCCACGCCCCAAAAATGGAGAGCGCTGTTGATTCAGTGATATTCCTGTTGAAGTCCCCCAAAAGAAAGGACATTGCCGACCTTAAATAACCATAGGCTGAACATAAAGAGGAAATGGTGCAAATATTATTCTTTAGCAGGACACATTCTGCGCATAGGGTTGGACCCACACTTCCTCTTTTCATGTTGCCAGCCAGTAACAGGTTGTCTGCTCTGGCCATGGAAAAGAGGCGTCTGATGAGGGGGTTTACAAGATCTCTCAAATAAGTTTGATGTCCAGCTCAACCAAAGTAGACATCCACCCGTCCAGTTGGGCCAGTCGCACCAGCTCATCCTCCACTTTGTCCTCATACTCGCCATTTGATTGTTTTGAGCTCTGCCAGAAGTGACCTGTAGGATTCAACAGCGCAAAAATGTGGGTCCACGTTAAATCACAAACCCAGTATGTTAATGAACATGCTAACTAGATGTATATTGAACCAGCAATTTAGATATGCCAAACTGGATGAAATAGCTCACTGGATTAATCTACACGTCGCATAGATGTATGCAACTGGGAGGTCATTGATTTGAAATCGAATTGAACCCAGAATAAGCTACTACTTCTCAATAGGGTTGCAATGACTTCAATGTGGCAATAATACAGGTAATTCACAGCAGAGCTTGCATACACCCTTTAGCAATAAAGCTTATTTTAGTTTATTTATTGTAAATAGGTAGCACTTTATGCCATCTTGCTACTACCTGTGTGTACCTTACAATCCCGTCAAAAAAGAGCTGCAATACATTTAATCAGGTTGTACTTGAACATCTCAGCAGGGCAGGGCAGCTGTATTTCTAATAGTATTGTACATGTACTTTTTCAACAATGCTGTTATACTTTTTAAGAGTTACTGGCACTTCTTAGCAGGACTTTTTTTTCAAAACGTTTAATAAGACAGTAGATAACTTTTGTAAGCAAGGCTGGGATTCTTTTAATAGGACAGAATCAGCACATTGTAGCAGTTCTGCTATACTTTTCACCAGATTTCTTAGTACTCAGCAGGATTTCTATAGATTATTGGGATACTCTAAATAATTTGTTGCAGGGTTTCCTTACAGCTGTTGCAGTGCTGACACCATTACCCTGCTGAGTAGGTATTATGAACACTCGTATGGTGTTCGCATGCAACTCGTTTTACAAATTCACCCTTGTTGACTGTCACTGCTGGAGGTGTTCTGCCCAGGCAAGTCAGTCTAAACCTGGTCCCAACTCCTTGCAGATGTAAGATAGCATCATTTGACAGTCTAGCTCCCTTCTAGACTGTAAAGGAAAGCTACCTTTGCTGGATTAAGATACATCTGCAACTTATATTGTCATGAATACAAGTGGAGGGTCTCTAATGGGTCCTAAGGAATTAATCACACTGCATATATTGGCAGACAGACTATCTAATACACTCAGTAGCCAGGAAGAATATCACCATTCCCATCCTATTTGGTAATGGCAGCCAATGAGAAGCCCTTTCAACATGGGCCACAGGGTTTCTGTTTGATCAAGAACCAAACCAGATGAAGATGTGTATTCTGAGCCCGTTGTAATTTACTGGTAAGACATAACTGGAAGGCATACATCAATAACTTAGCAGTAGTTGTAGTTGAGATGCAAGCTGATAACAAGTCCTACTACAAAACCACTATGTTTCCCCACCATCAGGGGAGCATTTGTTTTAAAACGAGAACATTGAAATCAGCAATTATTTTAAACCATCACCACTTGGGTTTGATGGAACCTGTCAGACTCCAGGATAACCCTAGTTCTTCATTTTTCGGGAAACAGAGTGACGTTGCAAGAAAATAAAGAATTTCAGAAATCAGCGTTGGGGAGTCTGCTTTTTCACTAAGAAAGCTCTCAGTCTTCTCAGCAATCAACAAGTGACTATGGTCATCCATTGATGAATGTGTTGCATGCTTATGAGTGGAGGAAGCAACAAGGGTGAATCAGGAAACGCATACAATATTAGTTCAGTGTTGTATGCATAGGATTGGACTAAGACCATTAAATCGCTAGTCAAGTGTATATTGAACATAATTGGAGAGAGTAGAGAGACCTACAGAAGTCTAACAATTTGAAACTTCTCAGATTGGAAAATCTGAAACCATCTTAATGATGTCGCAGACAGCCTATCAAAGGAGCCACTCCCATCCTTTATTTAAAATTATCCAATAGTGTCTGTGCATTGGGCACTGGACATGGGCATAGCTCTCTAGACAGCTTCTCCTCTCAGACTTTACTCTCAAAATATTTTCAGCTCTTCTTACATCCTAGGCCATGTTATCCTCACAGCCAGTAACAAGTGTGGTTCCAATAAGTATATATAGCCCATGGTTACAAACATTCTAATGCTACAGTGAGTTTAGTGCAGTGAGTTTTCATGATGTACTTAGTGATTCAAGCATACAACCCTTCTATCAGAGACATATTCATCAAGTATAAAGATCTGTGGTCAGTCTTATGTTCCCAAAATGGTCTTTGAATTCAAACAAAGCAGCCTGGGATATTCACTATGCTATTTGCCCCTCACCCTTTCACCAGGATTTACATCTTGGAATTATATACTTCTATTTAAAAAAACTGTGGGTCCTTTTATGAGCACCAAGGCAATGTGTAATTTTACCTGCTGCTAATAATTTACCCAAATTAGAAAAGTATAAATGCAGTTGCAGATCCTGCATCCTGGTCCTCCAAACCCTTGCAAGAATTGTCAGAACCCCGGTAACACCCACAGAAGCTATCCCCATTCTGATCACCTCTGCCAGTATGGTGAATGCACCCTCGGCGGGACAGTGACATTCCTATTATTTTTTATTTTATTTATTGAACATTTGTATGGTGCCTATAAAGCAAAACGTGTTTCCAGGTGCCACAAGACAAAAAAGAGGGGGCTTGGGGGAAACAGAGGAGAAAACAACAATAACGGTCCTACTAGGTCTGGTGACATTTGGATCGTGCAAGTGCAGTATACGAAGTGCAGGGGGAGGGTGCAGATCAGGGGGAAGAGATGGGTTAGGGCGAGGGGGAGGAGGGAGAAGTGCAGCACAGAGGGGCCCTAGGTGTCATGACCCACAGAATGCGCCCCTTTTGGACTTCATGGTCCTTATCACAACAGGGCTTGCACTCCTTGATACTTCCAACATGGCCGTCTAACGTGGAACGCCTTCCTCTGTCTTACGTCAGACGTAGCATATTTTACAAATAGGCCGCGCCCCACGGCCCCGCGCGTCTCAATGCTATTGCAAGCAGCGACTAGACGTGTGTGTCATAAATCTCCCCCCGTCTCACCTGTGATCGGGATCTCTCTTGTTCGGCCGCAGGACTCTTTCTGTGGGTGGTTCGGGGCTTGAATAGGCTCGCCCGAGCCTCGTCAGGTTGCAGAGCGCGTTCAGAGTTCCGGGAAGTTTGTGGTTCCAGGGTGTCCAGGATTAGCGATAAACAAGCAATGTAGGGGGGAAGTCCAGGAACAGGAAAAAAGGCAAGGAAGGAAGTATGAGGATCAAGGAAGCAGATGTAGAGAGCAAACACACGTCGGGTTACTATCGAAGATAGCGTTGAGACGCGCGGACCCGCAAGGGCGTGACCAATTTATAGTACGTGCTACGACGTGAAAGCTAGTGCATAGCACGGAGCTTGGTACGGCCATGTTGGGAGGAACAAGGAGTACAAGCCCTTCGTGACAATGACCATGAGGTCCAGAAGGGACAATTTCGCCGGGTCATGACAGCATGCCCCCTCCGAAGACTGGTTCCTCCAGGCTTGCCTGGGTGAATAAGATGGAATCTTCTGAGCAAACGAGGAGTCTTTAAATTAGAAACTGGTTCCCATGTTCTCTCGCTAGGGGGGTAGCCTTTCCACTCGACCAGATATTGTAATCCACCCCTTCTATACCTGGAATCACATATCCTGGACACCTCATATTCCAACTGGTCGTCCACAACAACAGGTGTGGGTTTGAAGGGTTTTCGAGTAGAACTAACGTAGGGTTTCAACAGGGAAGTATGGAAGACTGGATGTATCTTCTTCCAAGAATCCGGGAGCTTAAGTCGGAAGGAGACAGGATTGATGATCTCCTTTATAGAAAATGGACCATAATAGCGAGGAGCCAATTTGTTTGGTCGTAGTTGTCGAGGTAACAGTTTCGAGGCTAGCCAGACTTGATCGCCAACTGAATAGGAAGGTGATGGTTTTCTCTTAGAGTCCGCATATCTTTTGGTTCGAGTCTGGGCCTGTTCTAACTGATCCTTGGTCTCTCTTTGTAAGTCGATCAGCGTCTGAATCCAAGAATCAAGGGTAGGTACCGGAGTAAATTATGGAAGAACTGATGGTAAAACAGACGGATGATAACCTTGACTTCAATAGAAAGGGCTGATCTTGAGAGCTGAATGATCTGAGTTATTGTAGGAGAATTCGGCTAAAGGTATAAGGAGAGACCAATCGTCTTGAACCTTGGTGGCAAAACAATGAAGATATTGTTCCAGGGTTTTATTTACTCGTTCCGTTGCCCCATTGGTTTGTGGATGATAGCCTGAAGAAAGGGCACGTTGGATTCCTAGAACACGACAGAGATGTTTCCAGAATTGTGAAATATATTGAGGTCCATATATTGAGGTCCCCGATCCGAAATCATCTTGGAAGGGAGGCCATGAAGACGAAAAATATGTTCCAGGAAAATTCCAGCAAGTTCTGAGGAAGATGGTAGTTTATACAATGGTGTAAAATGAGCTAGATGAGTGAACAAGTCAATGGTTACCATGATGGTTGTATATCCTCGGGAAGGTGGTAATTCAACAATGAAGTCAGTGGCAATAACTTCCCAGGGTCTGGTTGGCAACATAGGTTGTAGAAGCAGACCCGCCGGCCTCTGATTATCGTATTTGTTCTCACTACAAGTTGCACAGGTCTTGATGTATTGAACTACACTGGACTTCATCCCTGGCCACCAGAACTGTCTTTGTATAAGACGGAAGGTGTTGGTTACCCCTCGATGGCCGGAGTGAAGAGTATCATGGCATAGATTCATTACCTTCTGTTGAAGTTCTTTTGTCGGAATGACCACTGAATTGTTCTTGAATAAATATCCTTCCTTGATTGTCAAACGCCAGGGATTTTTCTCGGATATGTCCTTCCAATAATACGCTGTCCTTGTTCGCGGAGTCGTGTGACAAGACGAGCTGTCTTAGCGCCGCATTCTCGGCTTTTATATTCTGCATCTCTGTGGAAAGTTCTTGCATTCCGCGCATCAGGTCCTGAATAGCATTCTCCATGGTAGAATCCGTATTGATCATTTGGCGTCTCAAACTGTCATAAATCTCCCCCCGTCTCACCTGTGATCGGGATCTCCCTTGTTCGGCCGCAGGACTCTTCCTGTGGGTGGTTCGGGTCTTGAATAGGCTCGCCCGAGCCTTGTCAGGTTGCAAAGCGCGTTCAGAGTTCCGGGAAGTTCATGGTTCCAGGGTGTCCAGGATTAGCGATAAACAAGCAATGTAGGGGGGAAGTCCAGGAACAGGAAAAAAGGCAAGGAAGGAAGTATGAGGATCAAGGAAGTAAATGTAGAGAGCAAACACATGTCGGGTCACTATCGAAGATAGCGTTGAGACGCGCGGCCCCGCAAGGGCATGACCAATTTATAGTACGTGCTACGACGTGAAAGCTAGTGCGTAGCACGGCCATGTTGGGAGGAACAAGGAGTTCAAGCCCTTTGTGACAATGACCATGAGGTCCAGAAGGGACAATTTCGCCGGGTCATGACAGTGTGCTCCGTAGTTCGCTACTCTGTTATCCTTGTTCCTGGACCTCCTAATTCCATTCCCATACCCCTCTTCCTTCTTCCTTGTTTCCTGGACTTGTGCGCCGTGTGCACACCTTCATCGTTCCTGGATCCCGCAGTATCTGAATCCCAGAACTCTGAACGCACCCTGGAGTCAGAAGAGGCTCGCGCGGGCTGATACAAGACCAGGTCTGTGCGAAAGAAGACACTGCCCAAGAAGTCCTGCAAGGATCGCTCCCAGGTGAGAAAGGGGGAATTCCGTGACAGTTTGAGACGCCAAATGACCGAACTCGAAGTCGACATGGAAGCGGCTGTTCAGGATCTCATGCGGGGCATGCAAGAACTAACAACCGAGGTACAAAATTTAAAAGCGGAAAACGCCGCTCTCAAACAATTAGTTCTATCCCGTGATTCTGCCACAAAGGAAAGTGCATTGCTGGGCGGCATTGTTGACAAATACGATGGCTCGGCAAAAACCCTTCGTGGATTCCTTGATTCTTGTTTGGTTCACTTTACTTTTAAGCCCTACTACTTTTCAACTCCCAGGGCTAAGGTGGGCTTCATAATTTCACACCTTTCCGGGAATGCTCTAACCTGGGCTACGCCCTTAGTCAATTCCGGTGATGCCCTCCTGGATGATTACGACGGTTTCATAAAAGCCCTTAAAACCATGTTTGACAGTCCAGAGCAGGTCTATAGTGCCCAGAAGCGCCTCCTAGACTTTCAACAGGGATCCCAGGATGTGCTTACATATGTAACCCGATTCAAGCAATTGGCAAGGAAGCTGACTGGTCTCCTGAAGCAAGTTTTACTCTGTTCAGAAGGGGACTGAATGAGGAGATCAAAGATGAGTTGGCCAGAGTGGCTCGCCCAAGCTCATTCCAGGCTCTTATGGACCTTGCCATGCAAATAGATTTTCGTATCCAGGAAAGAAAGGCAGAGAAGAAGAAATTCAAAGTAACCCCCCCGAAGGTATCCTTCGAGACTACCTCCAAAACTGACAATAATCCAGGGTCAGCTACTGAACCAGAACCTATGCAGATAGGAGCCTTCCGTGGACCCATATACCCGCAAGAGAGGATGAGAAGGATTCATACGGGGTTATGCATGTACTGTACCTTGGAAAAACACCTGGTTAGAGAATGTCCTCTAGCCCCTCCTCAGCGTTCGGGAAACACCAGCTCCCGATCCTAGATGGAGCAAGGCTTCGGGAGAGAGATGTTTGCTCCACGTCTATTCCATCCTTGAACTCTCCTGGACAAAACAGCCTAGTGATTTTACAGGCCCTCATATCGCCATCCAAGAATCAGACCTACTCCATTTTGGCCTTGGTTGACTGTGGAGCTATGGGAGTATTCATTGATTAAGATTGGGTTTTTAGTCACCACATTCCATACAAGACTCATAGTACCATGCAACCGGTGGAAGCGATCGATGGAAGAACCCTCACTTCAGGACCCATAAGCTTGCAGACTAAAGAGATCCAGCTTTCAATAAACCATCACCAAGAGCTGATCAGATTTGACATCATTAAGTCTGCTCATTACCCCATGGTCCTGGGTATGCCCAGGTTACAGAAACATAATCCTTATATCAACTGGGCAGCAGGATCCTTATTTCTCGGATCTGAGTTTTGTATGTCTCACTGTCTATTCCTGGAATCCTCCTTGACACCTTCCAAAGAACCATCAATAGATCAGCAAGTACCACTCATGGTTTCCAATATCATACAGGTTCCAAAGGCCTATCAGAGTTATGCTGATGTCTTTTCAACTGCCATAGTCCAGGCTCTACCCTCTCACAGACCTGAAGACTGCGCCATAGACACAGAACCTTCAGCAGTGATTCCCTTCGGGAAAATGTTAATCTTATCCGAACCTGAAAAAAGAGCCCTACGAGAATACTTGGATACCAACCTTGAAAATGGCACCATAAGACCATTGAAATCCCCAGCTGGAGCCTTGTTGTTCTTTGTTCCCAAAAAGGACACCAAGGAACTTAGACCTTGCCTCGATTATCGTGGATTAAATCAATGCACCCTCAAGGACCGCTACCCCTTACCCTTGATCCTGGATATCCTGGAAGCGGTGAGAGGAGCTGTAATCTTCACGAAACTGGATCTCAGGGGTGCCTATCATCTGATTCATATCAGGGAAGGAGACGAATGGAAAACAGCTTTTACAACACCCTTTGGACATTTCGAATATCTGGTCATGCCCTTTGGACTTGCTAATGCCCCTGCCGTCTTTCAACGTTTCATGGATAGGGTGTTCTCTGATATGCTGTTCCTCTTCGTCATCGTCTACCTGGACGATATCCTGATCTACTCCAAGGACCCTCTAAAGCATGAAGAGCATGCAAAAGCAGTATTGCAACGACTATGTGAACATAGACTCCTAGCCAAACACGAGAAATGCCTGTTTCACGTCACCTCTGTTTATTACCTAGGATATGTCCTTAGTCCAGAAGGAATTGTTATGGATCATTCAAAGGTAAAGGCCATACTATCTTAGCCGGCTACCACTTCCGTGAAACAAGTTCAATCCTTCCTGGGGCTTGCCAATTTCTACCGGAAGTTCATACCACCTTTTCTGAGATTGTTCAGCCGATCATTGCACTCTTGAAGAAAGCCACTCCCTTTCTCTGGTCTACACCTCAAGACAAGGCATTCCAACGTTTAAAGACAGAGTTTACTCAAGCCCCCATCCTAGCCCAACCCAACATTAATCGGCCATTCCTAGTGGAGAGGGATGCCTCTAACTACGCCATAGGAGCAGTTTTGAAGCAAGAATTCTAGGACAAGATGGAACACCCCATTGCTTACCTTTCACGAACCCTGACTCCCAGTGAGACACATTATTCCGTCCTGGAAAAGGAACTGTTAGCCATCCGCCAAGCTTTCACCGAATGGCAACACCTACTCCTGGGAGCGAGACATCCAGTCCAGGTCCGCACGGACCATCGGAATCTTCAAGTTCTACAATCCTTGGAGTGTAGGAACAGTCGTCAGGCCCTTTGGGCCTTCTTCTTTGCCCAGTACCAGTTCCACATCAGTCATGTCCCTGGATCACAAAACATAATTGCTGATGCCTTATCTCGACGTCCTGACTACGAAACTATTGAAGATCGGACCTATCCCAAGATGTTTCCCCATACGATTTTTGTAGCTCAAGCAGTCAGTCTCCTGGAAGAAATTTGGATGCAAACCCAATCCTCTGAGCTCTGGAAGGATATCTCAAGGAAGAATCAATGGAATCTGAGAACCAGGGATGGATAATTGTTCAAGGATAATGCTCTAGTCATCCCCACACAGAAATTACAACAAAGGATATTAAACCTCTGCCACGATACCCTTCACTCCGGACATCGTGGCATCACCAACACCCTCCGTCTTATACAAAGACAATTTTGGTGGCCTAGAATGAAGACTGACATACAACTGTACATCCGAGCCTGTTCTATTCGTAGTCAGAACAAACACGATAACAAGAGACCGGCAGGTTTCCTACTGCAACCTACACTACCAACAAGACCATGGGAATTCATCACTACAGACTTTATTGTGGAATTGCCACCTTCCAGGGGATACACATCTATCATGGTTACCATTGACTTGTTCACTCATATGGCTCATTTTACACCCCTGTATAAACTACCATCCTCATCAGAACTCGCTGGAATCTTCCTGGAACACATTTTCCGTCTTCATGGACTCCCTTCCAAGATCATATCAGACCGAGGATCTCAATACGTCTCACAATTCTGGAAACATCTCTGTCGCATTCTAGGAATCCAACGTGCTCTCTCATCAGGTAATCATCCACAAACCAGCGGAGCTAAGGAACGTATAAACCAGACCCTGAAACAATACCTTTGTTGTTTCGCCACCAAGGTTCAGGATGACTGGTCGCTCCTAATACCTGTGGCTGAGTTCGCATACAACAATTCCGATCACTCAGCGATTAAGACCAGCCCCTTTTATTGCAGTCAAGGATTCCATCCATCAGTGTTACCCTCTGTTCTTCCACATCCCACACCGGTTCCTGCCGTCGACTCCTGGATGGAAATGCTCATCAATGTACACAAGGAAGCCAAAGAACACTTAGAGAAGGCCAGAATACATACCAAGCGATATGCAGATTCTAAAAGAAGACCAGGGCCTTCTTATGCAGTTGGTGATCAAGTCTGGTTGTCCTCAAAGCTATTACCCCGACATTTACGACCGAACAAATTGACCCCCCGGTACTATGGTCCATTTTCCATCAAGAAAACCATAAATCCAGTCTCATACCGGCTCAAGCTACCCGACTCCTGGAAGAAAATTCACCCAGTTTTTCACACTTCTTTATTAAAACCCTACAAACGATCCCCCCGGAAATCTTGCAGACCCCCTCCTGTGGTGGTGGACGACCAAGTGGAATATGAAGTGTCCCGAATATGCGATTCCAGGTATAAACGCGGTCAGCTTCAATACCTGGTTGAATGGAAAGGATATCCTCCAGGTGAAAGAACCTGGGAACCAACTTCTAATCTGAACACCCCTCGATAGCTCAGAAGATACCATCTCATACACCGGGGCAAACCCGGTGGAACGTGTCTCCGGAGGAGGCATGCTGTCATAACCCACAGAATGCACCCCTTTTGGACTTCATGGTCCTTATCACAACGGGGCTTGCACTACTTGATACTTCCAACATGGCCGTCCAACGTGGAACGCCTTCCTCTGTCTTACGTCAGACGTAGCGTACTTTACAAATAGGCCGCGCCCACGCGCCCCCACGCGTCTCAATGCTATTGCAAGCAGCGACTAGACGTGTGCTCCGTAGTTCGCTACTCTGTTATCCTTGTTCCTGGACCTCCTAATTCCATTCCCATACCCCTCTTCCTTCTTCCTTGTTTCCTGGACTCGTGCGCCGTGTGCGCACCTTCATCGTTCCTGGATCCCGGAGTATCTGAATCCCGGAACTCTGAACGCACGCTGGAGTCAGAAGAGGCACGCGCGGGCTTATAGAAGACCAGGTCCGTGCAAAAGAAGACACCGCCCAAGAAGTCCTGCAAGGATCGCTCCCAGGTTAGAAAGGGGGAATTCCGTGACACTAGTAGCTTCACAAATACTAATGGGAGCCCAGCAGGGCATGTGCCCTGGGGAGCAAGGGTGGGGGTCAACTAGTAGGCGGACGGGGGTGGAACAGACTCAGTACGCTAGTCAGGGAAGGGTGCCTGAGGAGAAGTGCTGGTTAAAGGGATGTAGGGAAAGACTGTTTGAAGGAAGGCCTGGCCCCGGTAAGATAAGAGACACAGGTAACCAGTTTTTAAATAATGGGTTAAAATGGTGCATATACAGCACACTTTCTTTGAAAAATTAGGTAAAAAAACAGACACATTCCCAGACACTGTATTCTACACCCAGGCATCCACCCACCGAGAACACACACACACACAGTCACATTCCTACTCATTCACCCACCATTCACTCACTCACCCATAAACCTTCTCTCACATGCACTCACACTGCATTGTTCACACAGGCACGAACCCACCCAGAATATGCAAACACACACTATCACATACATAGTCATTTACCCACCAGTCCCTGGCCCATACCACATACATAAATCTGACATGCACCTCACACATGCAAAATACACATATTGCACATACAAAATACATTTTACAAATTCTTACCGGTTTCCTGCAGAAGCTTTGGTCCGCCGTGTAACTCCAGACCTCTGGCTTCTTTGCACTGTTCACAGGCAGGAACCAGGAAGCTCTCCTGTATATGACCCGGCTCGAAGAAGCTGGAGAAGTTGTAGGAGCTGAACATGACATGGGACACATGCCACAGCATGTCACAAAATTTCCTGTAATCCATGCCATGGAGACGTGGCATGCTGTGGCACGTATCGCACGTCAAATTTGGCTCAGACCTCTACTGTGCCGGAGGCGGAGCGCCTCCTTCCCACGCTGAGAGCCCCGACCTAGCTTTCGCTGTGATGGATGAGGACTGGGCAGGGGATCCCCCTTGGACTTAGTGTGGTGGAGACCCCCAAACTGCAGGGGCAGCGGGGGCCCCCGATGAGTCAGTATATGTTGTATTAGTAAAGTTTGTTACTGTTCTTTTACTCTTTATTAGATGCTATGATAAGTTTGATCCTATCTCCTAAAGAAGGATGTGGAGATTCCCGAAATGCATTGAGATGAACAAGTTACTTACCCCTGTTAACGTTCTTTCGACTGGATGTTTCTCCCATGTATTCCTTATCTTTGATATATTTTCAATATCCCAGCTTTGCTGCTTCAGAATTTGTTTTTCAGCAGGGTGCGCTCTGCGTCGATGTCCGTCGAGTCGATGTCCCTCGGAGGCCTCCGTCGCAACGTTGATGTCACGGCAGGCATATGTAGCATGCGCAGCGCCCCTGGCCTCAGTTCCATTTTTACGAATGGAGCATTACCTTGTGTTTGACGGTTACTCCCCCTGAGAAAGCGTAGGCTGCAACAGCAAGCAGAATTCTACTGCGAGATAGGTGCTTTCCCAAAGGCATAATCTTGGCCCGAGGAAGAGTCCAAACTGTAATGTTTAGTAAAGGTGTGCACAGACGACCATGTGGCTACTGCACATATATCCTTTATCGGAACTCCCTTCTGCAAGGCAGACGAAGTTGCAATGCCCCTGGTCGAATGAGCTCTTAGGTGTTCTGGTGGATCTTTACCTGCCAGTTTGTAGCTTTCCGATATATAGTTAGTATTATCCATCTGCATATAGTTTGCTTGGTAATGGCTAGTCCTAGTTTGTGACCTGAAAGCCCACAAACAACTGGTCATCCTGTCGTAATTTTGCCAATCTGGAGATGTAAAAGCTCAGTGCACATCTAGGGTCAAGCCTGTGATGTCTTTCCTCTTCTTTCCCAGGATGAGTAATATGAAACTCAGAGACGATTTTGGGGAGAAAAGAAGGCTTCACCTTCAGTACCACTCTGTCTTTATAAAAGACAGTATGAGGAAGCTTGCAGGATAAAGCCTGTAGATCCCTCACCCTTCGGGCTGATGTAATTGCCACTAGAAAGACAGTTTTCAGTGTTAGTAATCTTAAGGGACAAGAGTATAAAGGCTTAAAAGGAGCTCCCATCAAAATGTTTAACGCCAGGGTGAGATCCCACAGTGGGACTTGAAACGGGATTGGAGGGAAAACATTAGTCAGTCCCTTTAAGAATTGAACTATTAGAGGAATCTTAAAATAGGAGACTTCCTCTGAAATGCGCTTAAAAATAGAAAGCGCTGCCAGACATCCTTTGATGGTACCATTCTGGAGCCCCAGATTTGCCAGGTGTAATAAAAAGGATAACACCATCTGTGAATTACATGAAAAAGGGTCAACATTCTTATCTCTACACCAGCTGCAGAACTTATTCCAGCAGCAGTGGTACAAAGATTTGGTTGCTGGCCTTCTCGCCGAAAGCAAAATCTCCATTACGTCATCCGGGAGATCCCAATCTTTGTATCTCAGCCTCTCAGAAACCATGGATGAAGGCTGAGAGTCCTGATATCCAGATGGAGAACCCAACCCTCCTCTTGCGAGAGAAGGTCCTCTCTTTGTGGAAGACGTATCGGAGGGCAGATGGACATGTCCAGAAGGTCCGGGTACCATGTCCTCCTGGCCCAATCTGGGGCAACTAGGATTATGGATCTCCTGAACTTTCTCAACCTCCTGATCACGTGAGGAATGACGGGGATTGTAGGAAATGCTTACAGGAGTGGAAATTCCCAGTCCAACACAAACACGCCCCCTAGAGCTTGTCAAACTCACAAGGGAATAGGGGACTCAACCCCCTCTCCCGAACCACAGAAGCCGAATAGATCGACCCTCCCACCGTGGTTGGCACAGGCGCCTGAATATAATATCACAGGTAACCTGGTGGAAGCCAATGGGGGGGAAGACGGAGTTAGGGAAAGGGGGTGGATTGACAAAGGAAAGGAGGGGGAAACATAACAAGCAAGTACATAGCAATATAATACTTTGTAGGTCAATGCTCCTAAAACCTGTATCTTACTCCTATTCCTATATCCTAAACCTCATAGACCTGTAATGAACTTAGTACATACCATATCAAGCTTTTCATACTCCTAGTAATGTCCTTATGAGACACCACCCTTGCCCACAACACAACAAAATAGGGTTAGCAACTTAGACATGACATAAGACTGAACATCTTTTGAAACACTCTTGAAACATAGGGGTTTTGCAGATAAGCAAAATGGCACAGACAAATGAAGGTACGAGACTCATGGCCCAAGGGGCACATTGAAGCAACAAACATGGGTTCAACCATACTAAGCACATGTCCTCTGGCTGTGTGAGGCCAATGGAAAGAACTCTGAAATCATATTTTATCTCCACATGATACTCTTCTTGCAAAACGGATATTAGCCAGTGTTAGAAGTTGGCTGTTCAGAAAATAGATGGCGTGTTAAACATTAGCTGTTCAGAAAATAAATGGCTTGTTCCTTGACACGCTCTTCCTTATCGTGGCATCATAAGTAAACACATAATTCAGGCGTACACACATAAATATGCCAGAAGCGTGAGGAACTTAACTGACGGTCCGGACGCCTTACAGGACATCCAGACCCTGAAGATCAATGCCCCAACACGGAGAACGAAGCAGTTCACCGCCGCAGCCCAGCACTGGTTTCTTTCAGTTAAATAATGCACCGTCGCGGCCCGGAATACAGCTTCCCAGTCCTCCGGCGTCCCAGCGTTCGTGCATTACCTCGCGTCCTCAGCTGCCGCCGCCCGTGCAGACTATCTGTAATTACCTGCACTGAGGCACGGGCTGCGGCGGTCTTTAAGCAAAGCAGACCACAATCAGAACCAGCTGGCGTGCCGCGCAAACGCTAAGGACTACAGACTTCCCAAAACATGCTGGGAAATGTAGTTTTTAGCTACTTAGCGCCTTTTTGGGTACAAGAAGCGCCTTCCTTTGCCCCATATCTGATTCCTGACAGTACCTCCTCTCTTAGGGCCCTTTCCAAGTTTTGCTTTCTCCGGGTGATGTAAATGAAATAGGCGCACCAATCTAGGTGCATGGACCGCACTAGCCGGTTCTCATGAACAATCCTCAGGTCCATACCCTGCCCACTGAATGAGATACCACAATTGATTCTGTCTCCGCCGAGAGTCCAATATCTTCTTCACTTCGAATTCCATCTGCCCATCCTTGATAATGGCTGGTGGTCTCTGCACTCGCGTCCCGGGAGCTGCGGGTTTAAGCAAAGACACATGGAACACTGGATGTATCTTCAAAGTTTGAGGCAACTTCAATTTGACCGCTACCTTAGATATACATTTCACAATCTCGTAGGGTCCAATGAATTAGGGGCAAATTTACGAGGTCCTTTCAAAGGAAAATTGTGAGTAGCCAGCCATACCTTATCTCCCACCTTATACAGAGGAGTCTCTCTCCTTTTTTTGTCTGCATATTTCTTATACTGTTCCTTAGCCTGTTCTAAATTGGCTCGTGCCTTCTGTCTGATGTGTAGAAGTACTGTTTTCTATCCTGAAGCATAGGAATATTCTCCATGTCCGGTAAATGCTCTGGTAACATATTCTGTGTTTGACCATACAAACATTCGTTTGGAGCAATACCCAACGAAACGTGGTCAGTATTATTATACGTGAATTCCGCCAACCATATAGATTGCACCCAAGACTCTCTGCCATCATTTAAATAACAGCGCAAATACTGTTCAAGCGTCTGATTGACTCTCTTTGTTTGTCCATCCGTTTGTGGATGATAACTGGTGGACAACGCACAGTCAATTCCTAACATCTGACAGAAAGCATGCCAAAATTTGGAAGTAAATTGAGAACCTCTATCCGATACAATACTCTTAGGTAGACCATGTAATCTGACCACATTTTGTAAGAACAACTCTGCCAATTTCCCCGCTCCCGGAATACCTTTACAAGGCACAAAATGGGCTTGTTTAGATAAATAATCCACTACCACCCAGATTGTGTCGTACTGGTCATCTGGAGGCAAATCAGTAATGAAATCCATGTATATCTGTGTCCAAACCTTCTCCGGAGTAGGTAAAGGCTGGAGTAAACCTGCTTTCTTAGTAGGATTTGACTTACTTCGTACACATGTTACACACTCTTGAATGTATTTAATATAGTCTTGTCTTAATCCTGGCCACCAGAAATACTTTTCCAACATACTTTGAGTCTTTTTGCTTCCAGAATGTCCTGCCAGAGGGGAATTGTGACACCATTGCATCGCTTTTCTTTGCAGGGCAAGCGTTGGTAAATACAATTTCCCTGCATAATAGGGAAGACCATTGTGAAATGTTTCTGCGGGATTCACCCTTCCCCACTCCATCCTTTCCTTTCCTTTCATTTCTTGTTTTACTTGTCTCAATAATTGAGTCATTACCGCTCCTACTACTTTTTCCACCGGAATGATAGTCTTAACTTCTGTTATACTGCTGTCCAGATTTTTCTGCCTAGATAAAGCGTCAGCTTTACCATTATTTTTTCCTGGTCTAAAAGTAACCACAAAATTAAACTCATTAAAGTACTGTGACCACCGTAACTGCCTGGGACTCAATGTATGGGCTGTCTTGAAGTACTGTAAGTTCTTATGATCTGTGACCACTGTTACCTGATGTTTGGCCCCCAGCAAATAATGTCGCCACTTCAGAAAGGCTGCTCTAATTGCCAATAACTCTTTATCAGTAATAGAATAATTTTGTTCACAACCGGTAAGCTTACGAGAGTAGAAAGCTACTGGATGCCACACTCCTTCTTCATCCTTCTGAGACAATACTGCCCCAACAGCCACATTGCAAGCATCAGTTTCTACTTGAAATGGTTTCTCCGGATTAGGGTGTTTCAGTACTGGAGCTGACGTAAATGCTTTCTTTAACTCTTGAAAAGCTACTTCTGCCTCAAGAGTTCCAACAAAATTTAGTGGCCTTTCTTAATAATTTGGTAATGGGTGTAACAATTTGTGAAAAATTAGAAATAAATCGCCTGTAAAAATTTGCAAAACCCAAAAAGGATTGGATATCCTTTATGCATTGAGGCGCTGGCCATTCAGTAACTGCTTGCACCTTATTCTTGTCCATTACAATACCAGAGGGAGTCAAAATAAAACCAAGGAATTCTACTTGGGTGGTATGGACGGCACATTTTTCTAGTATTACATACAACTGATATTCTTGTAATTTCTTCAACACTGCCCTCACATGCCCTATGTGTTGCTCTTTAGAAGATGAATAGATCAAAATGTCATCAATATACACTATGACAAACACATCTAGGAACTCACTCAACACCTCCTGCATAAAGTATTGAAATGCTGCAGGAGCGTTACACAGTCCAAAAGGCATAACAAGATATTCGAGCAAACCAAACCTAGTCCTGAAGGCTGTCTTCCACTCATCACCCTCCTTAACGCGAATCGAATGATAGGCCCCTCTCAAGTCTAATTTGGTGTAAACCAATGCTGTTTTCACTTGGTCCAATAACACTGAAATCAAAGGCAAGGGGTACCTGTTTTTTACTGTCACCTTATTCAGCGCCCTATAATCAATACATGTCCTAAGAGTGCCCTCTTTCTTTGGGACAAAGAATAATGGTGATGAAACTGGTGAGGTGGAATGTCTAATAAAACCCTTCCTTAGCATGTCATCTATATATTCTCGTAAATGCTGGTTTTCTGTTTCAGTCAAAGCGTAGATTCTACTACATGGTAACTTAGCTCCTGGTTCCAAATCAATCACGCAATCATAGGGTCTATGGGGTGGTAACCTGTCCGCTCCCCCTTTGTCAAAGACTTTAGCTAAATCATGGTACTGATTTGGGATACTCACAGCCATTGCTCCCACCATTTGTGGTTCTGCCACCTGGTCTGCCAAATATAATGCAGGTCTAACTTCTTCCTCCATGTGACCCTCACATTCCACCCCAGCAAATACCACCTCACGCTTAATCCAATCAATTTTGGGATTGTGATGAAGTAACCAAGGCATGCCCAAAATGAGTCCAAACTGAGGTGCCGCTATTAAATCAAATACAATTTCCTCTACATGTCCAGACTCACACCTCATTACAATGGGCTGAGTTTGTTGACAAATGGGCCCTGAAACCAATGGTGATCCATCCACCGATTGCACCCCCTCAACCTGAGATTTTTCCCTTAACGGTAAATCCAACCTTTTTGCCAGACCAATGTCAATGAAATTACCCGTGGCCCCAGAATCCACCATTGCAGACACTGTTTCGCACAGGCAAAAAACAAAGTTACCAAAATGTACAAATGTGAATTTCTTTTCCCTGTCTTATTTGCTATCCAATTGGGGAACCTAGTTTTTTCTGGGCCTGTCGCCTGAGTTCCCCCTAAAGCCGGCCCAATCCTTTTCCCGTCTCCCCCTTGTTTCTGTCCACACCTGCTCCTTTCTTTGGAGTATTCGGGCATGTCCTGATATAATGTCCTGGTTGTCCACAGTAAAGGCACAAGTTATTAGCTTTACGTTGCTCCTTCTCTGCTGTAGACAATGGCCCCCTTATTCCACCAATCTGCATAGGCTCTCCTTCTATATTCCTGTTTCCTTTACCCCGATCTAATCTGGCAAAGGGCAACACTTCTGGTCTTTTCTTCTCTCCCCTGCGCTCTCCTATTCGATGATCCAATCTTAGTGCTAAATCAATCATTGCCGTACAGGTACTAGGTTGAGGTTCTACTTGAGCAAAAGCATCCTTCAATTCCTCATTTAGCCCTTGGTAGAACAACACAGTCTGTTTATTCTCAAGCCAATCTGTTTCAATCACTAACCTGTTAAATTGGGTAACATAGGATACCAAGTCCCTGGTTCCCTGTCTTAAAGCTAACAGTTCTTTGTCCTGAGCCAGGGAAACTTCCCGGCGATCAAACAATCTTCCAAATTCCCCCAAAAATCCATCCCAATTATACAATAAAGGATCATCTTTCTGCACCAAAGGCATTGCCCAAGCTGCCGCATCACCAGTTAAGTAAGAAATAACAAATGCTGTTCTAGCCTGTACGGTCTCAAAAGCCGTAGGTTTACACAAAAAATGCAGTCGGCACTGTGTCAAAAATGTCATATATTTCTTAGGGTCTCCTGTGAATCTTTCTGGTGCCGCTAATGGCACACTACTAGGGGACTGCACCACCACTGTAGGGGTGACTCTATCCGTTTGACCTCCTGTAGAGGTTCCAGACCCATCCAGAGGGGTGCTCTGTGCTACCAACCCTTGTACCTGGACTTTCAAAGTACTGGATTCCTGTCTAGCCTGCACTAACTCTACTTGTATATCTTGTAGTGCTTTTAGCACATCCGCTAAAGAGGGAGGATTCGTATCCATTTGGCCTGGGTGGTTCAATTACCCCGAAATCGGGGGCAGGTAATTCTGTCAAACTTACAAGGGAATAGGGGACTCAACCCCCTCTCCCGAACCACAGAAGCCGAATAAATCGACCCTCCCACCGTGGTTGGCACGGGCGCCTGAATATAATATCACAGGGAACCTCATGGCAGCCAATGGGGGGAAGACGGAGTTAGGGAAAGGGGGTGGATTGACAAAGGAAAGGAGGGGGAAACATAACAAGCAAGTACATAGCAATATAATACTTTGTAGGTCAATGCTCCTAAAACCTGTATCTTACTCCTATTCCTGTATCCTAAACCTCATAGACCTGTAATGAACTTAATACATACCATATCAAGCTTTTCATACTCCTAGTAATGTCCCTATGAGACACCACCCTTGCGCACAACACAACAAAATAGGGTTAGCAATTTAGACATGATATAAGACTGAACATCTTTTGAAACACTCTTGAAACATAGGGGTTTTGCAGACAAGCAAAATGGCACAGACAAATGAAGGTATGAGATTCATGGCCCAAAGGGGCACATTGAAGCAACAAACATGGGTTCAACCATACTAAGCACATGTCCTCTGGCTGTGTGAGGCCAATGGAAAGAACTCTGAAATCATATTTTAGCTCCACATGATACTCTTCTTTCTTGCAAAACGGATAATAGCCAGTGTTAGAAGTTGGCTGTTCAGAAAATAGATGGCGTGTTAAACATTAGCTGTTCAGAAAATAAATGGCTTGTTCCTTCACACGCTCTTCCTTATCGTGGCATCATAAGTAAACACATAATTCAGGCGTACACACATAAATATGCCAAAAGCGTGAGGAACTTAACTGACGGTCCGGACGCCTTACAGGACATCCGGACCCTGAAGATCAATGCCCCAACACAGAGAACGAAGCAGTTCACCGCCGCAGCCCAGCGCTGGTTTCTTTCAGTTAAATAATGCACCGTCGCAGCCCGGAATACAGCTTCCCAGTCCTCCAGCGTCCCAGCGTTCGTGCATTACCTCGCGTCCTCAGCTGCCGCGCCCGTGCAGACAATCTGTAATTACCTGCACTGAGGCACGGGCGGCGGCGGCGGTCTTTAAGCAAAGCAGAGCACAATCAGAACCAGCTGGCGTGCCACGCAAATGCTAAGGACTACAGACTTCCCAAAGCATGCTGGGAAATGTCGTTTTTAGCTACTTAGCGCCTTTTTGGGTACAAGAAGTGCCTTCCTTTGCCCCATATCTGATTCCTGACAGAGCTCCTATTGGGGGAAATTCCCTTGAGCAGTAAAGCTTGCACTTCCAGTTGACACCGGTCGTAAACAGATCCACTTGAGGGGTTCCCCAAAGGGTGAAGATCTCTTGAAGGAGTTCCGGAGCTAGTTCCCATTCGTGGTAGACTGTGCTCTGCCTGCTCAGAGCAGAGTGTCCATCGTTGAATTGTTCTCTCCGGCTAGGTGAACTGCCAACAGAGAGATTCCTTCTTGTATTGCCCAGAACCAGAGCTGCATTGCCTCTCTGCACAGTGGTAGTGACCCTACACCTCCTCCTCTGTTGTTGAGGTAGTACGTGGCCACTGTATTGTCCATCATTATCAGGACATTCTTTCCCTATACAGAGGGCAAAAAGGCCTTCAGTGCTAGTCTGATTGCCCTCAGCTCTAAAAGGTTGATATGTAGTTTGGATTCCGATGGAGACCAACAACCACTGATGGTCAAATCATTGGTATGGGCTCCCCATCCCATGAGTGAGGCATTCGTCACTTACCTCCGCCCATGGTTCCCAAAAAGGTTCTCCTTTCACAATGTTCTCCAGACAGGCCCACCAATGTAGATCCAGTGAGACTCTGTTTGGGATTTGTGGGAGATCTGCCATCCTTCCTGAGAATTGTGACCACTGGGTTCTGAGAGCTCACTGGAGAGATCTCATTCTCAGGCAAGCCTCTGGAACCAGAAAAATGCAGGATGCCTTGAGACCGAGCAACCTCAGAAAATCGAAGGCTGGTAGATGTTGGGCATTCTGGAATTTGGTCACCATCTGCAGAATGTCTTGAGCCCTCCCCTCTGGTGGCGAGACTTTTCCCAGGGATGCATCTAGGACTGCTCCGATGAATTGAAGTCTTTGTGATGGTATCATGTGGGACTTCTTTAAGTTGAGGGAGAAGCCCAGCCTGTGAAGGGAGTGACAGGTGGAGCTGCGATGTTCAAAGGCCTGTTCTGGGGACCTGGCCCTGATTAGCCAGGAGTAGACGTGAATACCCCCTCTCCTGAGACTCGCTGACACAAGCGCCATTAGCTTGGTAAAAACCCTCGGGCGGAGGTTAGCCCAAATGGCAGAACCCAAAACTGATAATGAGAACCGCCAACAGCAAACCTAAGGTACTGTCTGTGCTTGTGATGGATCGGCACATGAAAGTAAGCATCCTGAAGGTCCAATGATACCAGCCAATCCTGAAGCTGGAGGGCGTGAAGGATCTAAGAAAGGGTTACCATCTTGAACTTGTCCTTCCTCAGGAACTTGTTCAAGGGCCTCATTAGGACCCTGGCGGTATGGGTTTAACGGCACTGGTAGAGCTGCCGGCGCCGTTAAACACATACTGCCACATTACGAGGTCCCCTCGCGGGACCCGCTAAGGACATCTGGTTTTACCAGACGTCCTTAGCGGGTCCCGCGAGGGGCCCAGCATGCTAACAACGGGCCCGTCATTAATGGGCTCGTTGTTAGCATGCTCCCCATTCCCATTGAGCCCTATGGGAGCTCAAATGGGAATGGGGATGGACCGGGTCCGGGTTCCCTGGATGGGGAAATACCTGGCCCTCCAAGGTCGGAATGGCCCGGTATTTCCCCCATTCAGGGAACCTGGACTCGGACCCGAGTTTGGAGGCAGCCATGCCATTTTTTAGGGCATGGCTGCCTCCAAACTCGTAATGAGGCCCTAAGTCTCTTAAGTCCAAGATGGGTCTCAATCCTCCGTCATTCTTGGGGATTAGAAAATATGGGGAGAACCAACCCATGTTCCTCTCCACTACAGGTACTAGTTCTATAGCACCTTTCTCTAGCAGGGTTCAAATCTCCTGCATAAGGAACGGATCTGGAACCTTCAAAGAGTTGTTCCCCGGGGATGACTCTAAGGTTTATGCAGAAAAGGTAGGATGTAACCATGGCCAACTTTTTCGAATGCCCCAGCATCTGAAGTAATAGCCTGCCATTCTGTCAGAGGCTGTGACAACCTGCCTCCTACAGCAGTCTTATGAACGAACTCCTCAGAGCTGTTTTGGAGCGGCTGATGCAGTGGCTGAAGGTAAGGTAGCTGCTGCTGTTGCGGTCTTAGTACTACAAAGGCGGGGGAATCGCCTTTGTCCTCTTTGAGCCGGCTGCCCTCTGCCGCTTCCAAATGTGGAGTAATGGCGAAAAGGACCTACCACTCCAGGGTGTACCTGTGGGGCGGTTCGCCGTTTGTCTTATTGCAGCTCCAAGGGATTTGGCGGCCGTCTTGGAAGTTTGCAGCTTCTCCAAACTTTCATCAGCTTTGTTCCCAAATAAATGCATGCCATCAAAGGGCATGTTGAGAAGCCTGAATTGTACGTCTGGGGCAAATCCTGACTTTAGCAACCAGGCAAATCTGGGCATTTCTGTACTTGCCGCAATAGCTCTGCTGGTACTGTGAACAGAGTCGAGACCAGTCAGCATGGATTCGCACATTGTGTCTTTCCCTTCCTTGAAAACCGTCTCGCTCCTGACCTTCGGGGATATGGTCAGCCGCCATAGAAATGCACTCCCAAAGGGTGTGTGTTAACCTTGCTAGCGTGCACGTAGCATTGGCCGATTTCAAGGCCATACTGCTGGCCGAAAAAAACATTTTGCCCATGGCATCATACCGTTTGTCGTCTCTATCCTGAGGTATTGTAGGATAGGCATTTTGCCTACTTGTGGAAGTGGCTGCCTGAACTACCAGGCTTTCTTGTGTTGGGTGCTTGGAGAGGTAAAAAGGGTGAGAGCTAGAAACTCTGTACTTAGTTGTCAGCTTTTTATTTAAATCTGCGATAACCTCTGAAGCCTCCCAGTTAGAAGCCACTTGCCTTTGTAAGGCTTGATCAAAAGGGACAATTGGATCCTCCTGTGGCCCTCTGTCCAATAAGTCCGTAAAATCATCCTTTTCAAAAACAGATGTAGGTCTTGACCACCCCATGTATTCCATGACCCTTGACATTAGCTGTCTATATGTTACCTCAGCGTGTTCACCAGAGTCTGCTTTTCCAAATTCAACCTCAGGAGAGGTGTCAATTGCACTAGCCTCATGAAGGCATTCTTGTAAATTCTTTATACGTGAGTCCTCTGATACCAGTTCCTCAGGCACTGATGGTGTTCCATATTGTAATCCAAAAGGCCTTTCATCAGAGGATTCCTCTGCATCTTCATAAATGGAAGACAGGGATTTGGAGAAATCTGAACGTGGTAAAGGGGTATAAGTCTTCTCAACCGCAGTTGACATTATATTTGTTGTTACAGGTGCCGAAATTGTCAAATTGTCCACGTGGACATGGACGTTGATTGCTTTGACAATGGTGTCTATGGCTTTGGTGGTTGCATCGATGGCTTTGACGATAATGTTGATGGTTTTGACATGTTGCGTCGAGGAGGTCGACACTCGAGGCGTCAATGTCTTTTCCACAGTTATTGGTGCCTCGATCAAGTCTCTCTGCGCCGATGACGTTGACGGTTTAGTCTTCAAGGTGACTTTTTCTCGACTCGAGGGATGGGAGCGCTTTCGAGGAGACTTGGCCGCCGGGTCTGAGGATGCACAGCTTTTTTGCTTCCGATGTCTTTCGACTGGAGCATCGCCTCTAGGTGTATTCGAGGGGGGCAAGGCCGAGTTTAAACTCCTCCCACTGGCCCGGGGAACTGGATTTAGTGGGGTAAATGACCCGTTCCAGTGAAGTTCCAGTGAACTAGAAGACGTGGAAGATGGCAATCTGTGGTGCCGTTTCTTTCCTTGTTTTGACGAATTGTGTGAACCACTTTGTGAACAGGAACGTTTGGACATTTTCGATTAGGGGAAACTGTCCTCGACTCGTCTTACGTTTTTTGTTTTGACGGGGTAGAAGGGGATTTTTGGGCCTTACCTGCCGCAAGTTTCCCTCTATGCTCTCTCATGGCTTTGGACGTGATAGACAGTCAGTCCTCCCACTCCGAAGACAGATGTGTCGTCCCCAGGCAGATCCTGTGAGGGTCCGTCACGGTCATCTTTTCTCCGCAGACACAGCATTTTTTGAAGCCGGATCGAGGAGTGGATGCCGCCAAAGACGAAGCCATTGACCGTCGGAACTCAAGATATGAAGAGATTTCGAAGACGTTTTCGAAGATGTTTCTGTGAGGAATGAGGCATACCGCAACCGAAGCTGTAAGCGCAGAAAAACGGAACTGAGGCCAACGGGCACTGCGCGTGCTACATATACCTGCGGTGACGTCGATGTCGAGACGGAGCCCTCTGAGGGACTTCGACTCGACAGGCATCGACGCACAGCGCCCCCTACTGAAAAAAGAAAGCGTCAAAAGCTGGGATATTTGAACTATATCAAGGATAAGGAATACATGGGAGGAACATCCAGTCGAAAGAACGTTACCAGGGATAAGTAACTTGTTCATCTCAATGCATTTCGGGTGTCTCCACATCCTTCTTCAGGAGAATAGGATCAAACGTATCATAGTATCTAATAAAGAGTAAAAGAACAGTAACAAACTTTACTAATACAACATATAAGGTGCATCGGGGGCCCCCGCAGCACCTGCATTTTGGGGGGTTCCACCACACTAGGTCCAAGGGGGATCCCCTGCCCAGTACTCACCCATCACAGTGAAGGCTAGGTCGGGGCTCTCAGCATGGGAAGGAGGCGCTACGCCTCTGGCACAGTAGAGGTCTGAACTAAATTTGACATGCAATACGTGCCAAAGATAAGGAATATGTGGAAGGACACAATCCATTTGAAATATTCATATGGGACGTCTTGCATGGATGGATATTACAGTGTCATCACCAACTCTTTGTGACACGTACATTTGAATGTTTGCACATGAAAGTCTTGTTTAAGAAAGAGAACATAATTGCAATGTACTTTTTAATGTTTATGTTACATGCTTGAATTTGATCATTTTGATTGTAAATTAGAGTAAACTGTCAGAATTATACAAAACTTGTTTGTCAGACATTATTTGAAGAAATTAGGGATGCACTTCCCAGAAGTGTGTGGCATTGTTTGCACAAATTGCTGAGTGTAAGCAGACATACATTTTGTTGATATAGGTTTTAGTTGCGAACCTATGAATGCCTGCACCCATAATTACAATAATTACTTACAAGCGGTTTCAAGAATATCTTTAAAGTAGGTAGTGCAGTCTTGTTTTATCTAAATTATAAATTTTCCGTGCCACAGAAGTCTATTGCATTCGAAAAATGGTGCATAATTCAAAGTATTAAAATTACTCCACATGGTCGACATCTAATCTGTCCTTAAAATGGACGGTCAGAAGGTGTGTTAGAGGACAGAGGGCCTCATTACGAGTTAGGTGGAAATTCAGCAGTAAATCTGCCAAAAAATTGCCCTAAAGAATTACTGTTACTGCCACTTGGTCACGTGGTGGTGGTGTAATTCCTCATTTATTTTTGTACTCCATGGGCTTTTATTGCAGAATTACCGCAGCAGAATTATCACATGGTAATTCCACCAATTCTGCTGATTTTTCAGCGTTGAGTGGGAAGATTTACCTCCAGGGTTTTCCTGGAGGTAAATCCTCTACTTAAAACCCAACCTCATAATTTGGCATAGTGATAAATGTGGTGGTAACTCAGTTATGAGGCTGTGAGTATTGTTGCTTCCCAAACAAAGGGACTGAGTCCACTAT
This sequence comes from Ambystoma mexicanum, assembly GCF_040938575.1. NCBI lineage: Eukaryota > Metazoa > Chordata > Amphibia > Caudata > Ambystomatidae > Ambystoma > Ambystoma mexicanum. Next base: position 1,339,204,560 of record NC_090923.1, on the reverse strand, counting down.
CTAGTTACTGTTGGCTTATAACAGGGGTACCCACAAACATTTTCTAGGGGGCCAAAATGTTTGGTTTTCACTTCATTGAGGGTTTTCATTAATCACTTTATTCGGGGGTCCCGTTGATCACCAACATACAAAGTCCACCCCAAAACATTAATACCTTCATTATAAAAATAGTGGGGGATCCAAGTCCTGAAAAATAATTTGCTACTTTTAAAAACACATTGAGAAAGTAATATTTATAAAACATAAAATGACTGAATGATTGCTTCGTCTGTGATGCTAACATGTGCATGTGCAAGGCTGTACAGTACTTCACGCGCATAGCTGAATTGTGTGGGAGGATAGCGCGGAAGTAAAGCGATCACCTCTTTCACATGTGACCAGCCTGTCCTTTACAAGTTTGAATCCTGCTACAGTGCTTTCTTTTTAGCCTTCCATCTCTTTTGAAGTTGATGAATGCAGTACTATAAAATGGGGTAATTATGCCTGTTATAGAGTGCTATATACGAACAATTATGTAAGGCGTCTAAGGCACTATCCGTAATTGGATGGTATTATTGAGGCATTTGAGTGCTGCACTTGGCGTATGATGACTGCATCCATATATTTAAGGCCTTTACCTTATGTTTGGTGACTAAACTATGCTTACGACATTAACTGATATCACAGTGGAATGTGAGGCTGCATGACCTGTGATGGTGGCAACTGGGTGTGAAGTTGCCATTACATTTGCTGACTAAGTGATTCATGTGAGCCATTAACTAGCATTGGATGGCGTTGCTGGGGCATATGAGGCTGTGCTTGCATGTAATGGCAGCACCTGCACACCTAATGCACTTTTAAAATGAAAAGTGCTGACTAGATGCAAACATCAACAAATTACATTCAAAGGCTGAAACATTTGGTTTGTCAATGCATATTTTGTAATTGTTTTCTTCCTCTCTCATGGGATATATATTTAGATTTGCAAATTCCTGCTTGTTGCTCCCATTTACCACCCAAGTCTGCGACATGCTGACCTTCTGCCTTGACCCTGAATTTGATGGTAAAATAAATACTACTACTAAGGTTTAGCATAGAAACTCATAAAGAAGGCCACCTATCAGTGGCATCACTGCAGTGCCTGGATTTGCAGCATAGGCAGAGCAAACGTGAGATAGGGGGCTCAGCAAGTGGTCTGGATGAGAATCTATGGCTTGGACTATACCAATTTGCCCCAAAACTTAAAAATAAAGTCCTAAACTGAGCTTACGCCTGCTTCTACTGAAAGGAGGTAGCGTCTTTGCTGCCATTACCAGTTTACTAGCACCAACCCGGTTCTTAAACCCCATGATTTTAGTGAGGTGATGTAACTGGCCAGCACCCACTCTCTGAAAATTGTTCCACCGCTGTCCCGAAGCACATGTGAACTGTAGGTCAATTTGTCCCAGGGTTGTATGTCCAAAGCAAGCAGGGCACCCCATACCTGGCACATGGTTGCCCAGATTCAATGCATGAAACTGCCACACTGCCGGACAAATTATGCCTGCCCCCAGGGAGGCCCAACACACTGTGATACCATAGTACAAGTGACCTTGAATGTTGACTCGCCATGCACCTCAGCATGTACTAACGCACATTTCAATGTCTCCAGACAGACACTCAAGACACCCAGGAAACATCTGAGTGGCCGGACTCTCCACGTCACCAGCATCAACCGGTGTCATAAAGCCGACGGGCCAAGACAGTTCAGGGAGCCGGAGTATGCCACAAAAGAAAAGGCCCCATGGAAGCGTGCCGCCTATGGCCACGCCTACTGTTTGAAGGACACAGCCACAAGGCCTTCACAGGACCCAATTGTAGAAGCTGCGCCACAAGCACCATGGCCAAACACCACTACAGCTGGGGCAACAGTGGACTCACACATGAGTCAGGGTGGGGACGACAGCCTACAATGCCAGCAGGCCACTGCAAATACTGCAGACGTGCTGTCTGAGTCAGCATCCCACACATCAAGCCAGCCACAATCCCCCATTCACCATTTCTCCCCTGAATCCTCCCCCCTGCGCAGCCTCTCACCACTGCATTCACCACCTTCCCATCATTTATCCTGACGTGCTCTACATTACGAACAGGAGTCCTCCGACGTTCAGCACATCATCATGTCCCTGGACGTACACAATCACCACAGCCAGTGGTGGGCCCCACACTGTAGGCCATCTGAGACTGGCTAGACTGAATGGAGCAGAGGCAGGACAGAATGCGTGCAATAGCACAGAAGCAATTGTGACATTCACAGGCAATGCAGGATTGCATACAGGGGACATCCAGATGGTTGTCTTGATCTATAGATCGTCTGTGCAGGAGCATGATGCACAGCAATGCCCGCCAGTGTCTCGTGAGCCAGAGGGTGAGGGAGCTGGCAGAACAGTCTTCGTTCTCCAATGAATCCATGGCCAGGGACATTCACCTCACCATGCAACATCTCTGGGGAAGCGTGCAGGGGAGTTTCTTGTATACTACCCCTACTAAGGGGTCTTTGGCAAGCACTCCACCCAGGCGTTCACAGTGACGTATATTGAGATCCAATAATCCACACCTGTGAGGGATGTAACCAGGTCTTTATTGAGAGTTCATGTTAGGCTGCAGCTCCCTTCTCTGGTGAGGTACATAACTGACAACATCTTCTAATATAAAGATTCTTGAGCCTCCATGTTCCTACAGCATCCAAAAGCAGTGTTCCATTTGGAATGGTGTTACATCAGTCTCTGAGCTATATACAAAATTCACTATTTACAATATAACACCGTACATCACATTCCTAGAAGCCTTCGGACAAAGGAGAAAAGAGGAAGTGCTAGTGGGTGATGGGTGATGGTGTTGGGGCCGGGGTAAGGGGTGAATGAGGGTGTTGGGGCTGGGGTGTGGGTTGGGTGATGGTTTTGTGGCTGACATGTGGGGTGGGCGATGGTGTTGAGGCTGAGGGTGTGGGGTGGGTGATGGTGTTGGGGCTGAGGGTTTGTTGATCTGACAATTAAATTGTTACGCTCACCTGGTATCCACAGGGACGCCACCCAGCCGGGTTACTCGCTGGTATGCTTCTCAGCTTTGCCCAGATGAGGTCTGCGGGGAAGGTTCTGCCTGAAAATACAGGAGGACTGTGTTCAAGACTGACTGACCGGCGTAAGTATCCTCCCTCCACCCCCGTATGATTTCTGCCCCTCTGGGGCCCTCTCCTCACCTTGTGGTAGAGTTAGGCGTGCTCTCCGTCCTGCCTTCTTTGCAGGGGCGCGTTGTCTTTCATGGGCGAGTGCGGTCCAGTTACTTCACTGACGCCCCCGTTTGATATTGTTCAGGTAGGTCTTTTTGCTGTTCTTTAGTTTTGTTGCTATCCTGCATGCCTTTCTTTGTTTAAAATGAATGTCTCTTTTTTTCTCCCTTAGGTATGCGGAGCTTCAGCACGCCGAACTGGCTTGGTTGAGCCCCACTGGTAAATGATGGGTCATTAAGAGCGCTATGATGCGGTAAGTAAGCGCTGCCTTTGCTAACCTGTGTTTTCCTCCCTTGTAGGTTGCAGTGTTCTTCAGCACGAGTGGAATGTCCAGAGTGGTGCCAGCCGTGATGCGACCAGCCAGGTAAGCCTTTTGAGCAGTTTGTAATTTACAAATGTCTCTACTGCTTTCGTTAATGTTGCCTCTATATTCCTCTTTCAGGTCGTTCTGTCCGGGAGGCGTGCAGATTCGAGGAAGCTGTTCTCAGTAGCTGCGAGTGTTTAAAGACAAAGACTGCAGGTAAGATGCTGCTGCTAATGATGTTCCTTTTGACTCCTTGCAGGTTCTGCTTCTCCGAGGTTCGAGGGAATAGCTGGACACGGTGAGCGTCACGCTGCAAGCTGCAAAGTAACGCAAAGCGTGTTGTCTTGCTCGGGTGTGGTTTAAATAGCCCCAACAAAATAGTCCAGATAAAGTAGTCCCTAGGCTGCCACACCCAAAACACTAGACCGCATAGCTTGGTTCCTGGGAACCAAGCTATGTGGATGCCTCCATGTTGGCAGACAACATAATAAGTAGTTCCCAAGCACATGTTTCTCATGGAGTATGAGCCTGGCGCCATAGGCGCCAGGAGTGGCCCCAAGAGGGTTTTGGAAAAGGATGCCAGGCTCTAGAGGCCCGAGTCCTGACTCCACCTGGCCAATTGGTTTGCCAGAGGGGGTTTTGGGCAAGGGTCGTGACATAAATACAGTTAAATCATATATATTTGTGCAGTGTTTATTCCATGGTGTCCATACATGAGCATTCAATGAATTCACAGTGAGTTAAATGGTGCATCAGTGCCAAGTCAGAAGAAATTGTCCATGAGGTCCTGGTGGACCATTCGTCTTTCCCTCACTTCCCCATGTATGTCCTGTGGTGCCCTGTAATCATCTGAGCATGAGAGAAAATGGTCCTCATCTGGAGGAATGTCTATGTTCCTTTGTATGCACAAGTTGTGCATTGCGCATATGGCGACTATTTTACCAACTTTCTCAGGGCTGCACACGAGGGCACCACCTTTGTGGTGGAGGCACCTGAATCTGGCTTTCAGCAATCCATATGTACACTCAATGCATGACCTAGTGCTCCTCTGGGCCTCATTATACGCTCTCTACTGTGGTGTACCAGGGTTCGTCACAGGTGTCATTAGCCATGGTAACTGCAGATAGCCGGCATCACCTGAAAAACATGAATATACTGTGTGAGACATGGCATTGTGTGGGTCGGGGAGCATGCATATGGTCCTGATGTGAGGTGGGCCCATGTGCGCACCTCAATGTATGTGTATGGTGCACCTTGTTCAAATTTCTGTGGTTGGGAATTGGCCTACATGGTACACTTGCAGTCATTTACAGTGTATGAGACATCATTCATCGTGTATATGTCACTACAATGTTATCAACAATGCAATTATCGCTATTGCTGTGACTGAAGGCCAGGTACAGCCCATCTCCATGCTTAGTCAGGGAATGGGTTTGAAGGGTGCTCAGATTGCGTACTGCGTCCTTGCATGCCAGGATGTCCTGTGTCGTCACATGAGTACAGTCTGTGTACTGGGGTGAGTCATTCATGGTACGTCGCTTGTTCTGTGCATTTTTGTTGTTGCATCATGGGACTTGTAGTTGTGTCACATTACTACTCCTTCTGTTCCCGATGTGGGTAACAGTGATATGCCTAGTTAGGATTTACTACTACTTACCCACAAGCCAGGTACGCTGTCCTCTGAGTGTGTCCATATACACTTGTAGGGTGCTGTTCCTCAGTATCATGGCATCATGTGTGGCCCCAGGGTATCAGGCACAGTAGTGGCTGATTGTGAGGTCTGTGTCACATATTATTTGGACATTCATGGAATGGTACTGTTTCCTGTTCCGTTTTGCCTGCTCCATTGCCTGGTGGGAGGTTGGGGAGGGGGCACTAAAGCCACATGTGCGCAATCAAATGCTGCTATGGTGTTGGGGAAATGGGTAATGGTGTAGAAACATGCCTTTGCTGCGTGTACCTGCGCCAGGGTGATGAGCATGGAGATGAGCTGATGGGCATGCCTCATGAACGTATCCAGGACTTAGTCCTGCACCTTTGAGAAAGTGGGCTGGGACATCCCATGCTGTGTCCCCGACAGTGTTCTGGAATCCGCCCATGGCAAAGAAGTGTAGGACGGACACAAGCTTCATCAGGGTGGGGATGGAATTCCTAATTGAAATGGCACTCTGGAGATCGGCATGGATCATGGTGAGCAGGTCTGTGAGGGTCACTAATTCGCTGACCGTCAGTGTCCATGGGGATGGGGGCGGACACATGGTATGGGTGCCCTCCCAAGGGCACGTCTCCTGCACTTTTGTGGTGCCAGTCTCATCCCTGTTGGAGTTGTGCATGCTACTGTAGCTGGATCGATAGTAGGAGGTTGTGGATCTTATAATCGACATCTGCTTGTGGCTGCATGTTGCTTGAATGTGTGGGGGGGAAGTGCTCCTCCTGAGTGGATCTGATGCACCTGTGCCTTAATTTCAGTCACCTGCATGCATTTACCTCCACCTTTTTGGTGGAGGCAACTGCACTTTTTCTTTTGCCGAATTACCACCGATTTTTGGAGGTCATTCTGCAGATTTTCAACTTGTAATGTGGAAATATTTATTTTGGTTTTGGAGGCAATTCCTCAGATGGAATTAGCCCCTGCACTAATTCTGCCAATTCTCTGAGGAATTACCGGTGGTGGTAATTCTGCCTGAGGTAGTTCCGCCAGAGGAATTACCGCTGATTATCTGTGGGTCATAATTTGGCATAGTGTTAAAGTTGGCGGTTATGTATGTCTTCTCTAGCATCACCAATTTATGTTGTGCATTAAAAAAGTGCATATTTCCCCTTTTCATTTCGGGTGGCCCAAGATTTTACTTGCCAAAGTGTTAATTCTTCTACACATATTGTGGTAGATTTTCAAGAATTCACTTGATGGGTTTTTTCCTTCACATCAACCCCAGATGCGAACCCATTTACAGACAAACTGAATGTTTTACATATATCGCCCATAGCAGCCTGGCCTGGGCTATTTGAACTGCACCCGCAATAGGGCTGCTTGGCATGAGTTCCAAACGCTTATCATTATTTACAAGACAACCTAGAAATCAGAATAAGAAATGTTATGTTAGTTTTGTATTATTTTGAAAAGCTATTATGATCCAATTGAGAGCTGATGTTTTCTTCAGTCACTTGTTTCCTTACCTGTGACTGGCCCGCAGCGATTGTGGCTGGCCCTGTGCTGCGGGTCCGCCAGCCTCTCCTACTGTATGTTTCCAAAGCTTTCTCCCGTGACCAGCTGCCCACAGGGGACGAGCGGTGAAAGAACGCAGGGCACTCTACCATTTCCTTGAACTGCGTATCATTAAAAAACGCAACAAGTGTCTTCGTCTGCAGCGCTCCATCATGTTTTCAGACAACCTTTCCGTCATTTATTTTACTCACAATTTTATCTACTTTAGGACAGAAGCGCGGTGACCTTGCATTTTTTTTTTTGCAACAGTGCCTGCCTTCTCACAATGCCAACGGCCAACATTTCCAGTCTGCTGTGTTACTCTGTGATAAGCTTCTTTTCTCCATGAAATATTGAAGGTCCTTGCTGTATTTTGAAGCAAATGGCGCAACACCTTGGGATGGGTAGCAGGCGATTACGGGGGCCAACTTTACGAAATAGTTCGCAAGACACTTAAAGGTGGAACTGGCTATATCCGAAGAAGTCTGCGTACAGCCCCTCTTTTCCATCATACCCAGTTTTTGGGTAATAGTTGTGGAAAGTGGCAATTTAACACATATATAGCACAAAGGAAATACCCAAAAGATGTTGAACCATCAAGCATATAATGCACCACTGGGCAGTTAGTTTTGACTCTGAAGCCGGTCTCAGGATTTTCGAGACTCTATGCAGTGAAAGACATGCAGACCTCATGGAGAAACTCAGTAACTCCGACGGACACCGCACCACCCGAAGCAGGTGCACGTGCAGACTTGAAAACCTGAAAACCACTGCCGCAAAAAGGAAAAGACCAGAAAGCAAGCCTTCTCTGCCTCCACCCCAAGACTATGGAACTTCCCTCCTGCCCCCCAAACCCTGTCTGCATTAGACTCGCCCCCACGCTCCTACAATTGAGAAAAGAACTCAAGACCCAACTCCTCAAGGAGTCTCTCCTCCTCAACACCTACGCCATCATGTCGCCCCCGCGCCTCCTAACTCGCGAGAGGCTGTCAGCCCGTTTTTAAAATTTTTTTAATTTAAAAACCTTTTTATATTTTATTGTTTTAAGTGTGGTCCTAACTCGAGAGAAGTGGAGCACTGTACAGAGTGTGGGTGGCCGGCATTTGGGCTGGCATCCTTTAACAGCTGTGCAGTACTGTGAGGTCGGTGCATCGGTATGTGCGTTCATTGGAATAAGTTGTTGGTCAGGGGTTGTTGAAAGAGCCATCTTTTGAGAGATTTGCGAAATAGGAGAATTTTGGGAGCATTCTGAGCCAACACTGGGACCGAGTTCCCAAGGGTGGGTGCATGACAAGAGAAGGATTGTTTGTGGGTCCTCTGTAGACGAGTTGTGATTCAAGATGGTTAGTCAATTTGCGGCTCGAGGAGCGTGTGCCACCAGATATTAGCCACCAGATATGCTGGTGTGCTACTCGTGACTGCTTTGTAGATGATACTTGCAGTCTTGAACAGTATCCCGTCTTGGAGTGGAAGCCAATGTGGTTTGTGCAGGATGGGAGTAATTAGGTCAAATTTCCATGGTCCTGTAATTAGACATGCTGCTGCGTGGTGGGCTGCTTCTAGGGGAGCCAAGTGAACAGCTGCACGCCCTGTCAGGAAAGCATTTCCCCCATCGATGTGTGAGACCATAAGGGCCTGTAATATGGTCAGGAAGTCCTGAGGCAGGATCAAGGGTTTGATTTTTTGAAGGGTAGAGATTCTGTGCCAAGCTATTTGGTCCTTATTGGCTTTATGTTTCTGGAAGGACAAATTGCTGTCAATGGTGAAGCCTAGGAATTTTGCCAAGTCTGAGAGCTATTGATCAGATCCTTCTAGGTGCATATCATTGATCCATTGTTGGACAAGTTGTTTTTTTGTGGACGGACCATTTACTCTGATGTACAACTGAGAATCGTCTGCGTATTGGCGGATGGCTATATTGGGATCTTTGATGAGAGTGGCCAGAGGTTAAAGGTTAAAAAGGTTAAAAAGGATTGGTGAGAGGATGGAGTCTTGCGGGATTTCGAAGGAGAGCTTGAGTCAGATATAACGCAACAAGTTAATCTGGACAGCCTGGTGTCTGCCTGAGAGGTAGGAGGTAAACCAATTCAGGACATTGATAGAGAATCCCATCCCGTCACCTCCCCGCCACCCCGAACAGCTGTACCCCTCCCTGTCCCCCTCTGAAAAGCACTCCATTATGCATCTGTTCTATTCTTTTCTCTGTAAAGCACTCCGTTGCTTCTCGAAGCTAGGTCCACACTATATAAATGCAATAATAATAATTTGCATATGTATTGGCATCTTCAGAAGTAACATCACAAAAAACGACATTGCAAAGAGTGTCATCAGTGCATTATGGGAATTGGTAGCCGGCAGGGGCATGGTCTTGGCCTCCCAGCCAATGAGGAGGATCAGAACAGCTTAACCACACAGTAAAGCCCCAGCTCCAAGCCTCCTCATAGCTGGAGGCCACAATCTTCCCCCACTGGATAATGAGGTAAAAGCTCCCCCACACTCCGCATCCCCATCCTCCTCTCCTCCTCTCCCCCCTTTTCTACACATTTCACCCCCTCCAATCTCTGCCCACTTACCTTCCACTTCCATGTGCCTCGCTGGCGCCGGGAACAGTAGTGTTCCCGGCACGTCCCGATGCCCGACTTGCCGCCATGGAAAGGGAGAAGGGAGTATGTGTAGTTTCTTCTCCTCAGATCCATGGTAGCCATCATTCTTTGTATTTTTGTAAGTTAAGAAACAGCATGTGTGCTACAACTCCTGTGGTTTGACCTCATAGGCCGCTCAAAAAGAGGAATTCCATGCTCTGGAAACGGCATGCCGCTGCTCCTTTTCTCCGGCGCTGGAAGCTGCGTTGGAAGGGAGCAGCAGCCGCTCTCACAGGCATCTGTTGGCATGGTAATGCCGTAACACCAGCGTGGGCGCCAAGTCAGCTGATTGCTGCCTTCGGCCCTGCCTCCGTCTACACCTTAAAAGCGTAACCAAGTAGAAGCTTGCTGCCTCTGACTAGCGACTTTCCGAATTCCTATGTTTTCTTGGTACATCTCATTACTGCTGACCCAGCTTGCCTAACGGACTGTTTCTCGTCTTTGGCCCTTATCGGTACTTTCATCACGGACTGGTCGTCTTCCTCTGGTGTTCAACTACGGTCTGTTTCCTGCTTCAGACACCACCCAAGGTACGCTCCACTTACCTTCCGGCAGTCCTCTGTGCTTGACTCCTGTTGCCTGCCTTTTCAGGCTGGTTTTGAGGTACGATCCTACTTACCTCTTTTCCAACAAATAGCTGTTTATCTGTGTTACAAACTTGGCTCCTGGAACGGATTGCTTACGCCTCTGGCCCCAGTAGTTCCGCGACTTGGTTTAGACTCTTGGTTTAGTCTTCCTTGACTCCTCCCTCGAATAGCTTCCTCACAACTGTCCCATTGTCTTCATTCTCTGTCAGGATGTCTGTAATGTAAAATGTCTACCATCCTACATCCAAACCAATTTCCAATCCCTTACACTAAACTAAGGAAAAACTGGGCATCTTCTTAATCCAGGGGGAGGCTTCTCTCGCTCTCGGGGCACGGCCCTTTAAAGTTCAGTTCATGACGTGAAAACACAATGAGTGACACAGTTCTTAAGTAACAAAAAGTGGGGAGTCCCTTCCCCTTGTCTCCAACTCAAAACTGTAACGTCAAGTCTGGTACACTATCCTGCCAGACTTGACAATAGAATTCACAACTCCAACAAATGTGTATTTCTTCTAAAAGTGAGTCCTTGTCCCCTTGTTTCAACCTTTTGTACTTTGCCCCATGGATCCCAGATCCCTTTGGGCTGTCTCGGGCTCTCCCTGACTTGTTCTGTCGCTTCTGCATGGGTCCCAGACCCCTTTAGACTTCCTCGGGTTCTCCCCAACTTGTCTTTGGGCCTCAGCCCATTTTAAAGTGGCTCTTTCTCTTGTTCGGCTCCCTCACCCCAGTGCCTTGCGTTTTTGGTAGTTTGTTTTAACTTCTTGTACTCTTTCACCTGAGTCCTAGATACCTCTGGGTTGTCTCGGGTTCTCCTTGACTCTTTCACATTGGTCCCAGATCCCTCTAGACTGTTTCGGGTTCTCCCTGACTTTTTCACATAGGTCCTAGATCCCTCTCTCTGGGTTGTCTTGGGTTCTCCTTGACTGTTACATTGGTCCCAGAACCCTCTGGGCTGTTTCGGGTTCTCCTCGACTCTCTCACATTGATCCTAGACCTCTCTGGGCTGTATTGGGTTCTCCCTGACTTTCTCACATGGGTCCCCGATCCCTATGGGCTGTCTCGTGTTCTCCCTGACTCTTTCTGCCATTCCTGTGTGGGCCCCAGACCCCTTTAGATTTTCTCAGGTACTTCCTGACTTGCTTTGGGCCTCAGCCTCTTTGAAGTGTATCTTCCTTTTATGTGGGTCCCTGTCCCCTGTGGCTTGCTTGTGTGGGCCTTGCCCACTTTCATATGGGTCCCAGACCCTAGTGTTTTGCACTGTCCCACTGAACAAACCTGGTGTACTCTCCTGCCAGGTACTGTTCTGCATAGGCTATGTTACACAGTTTGTTCCAACTTTTCCTTCCCCTTGTACTTCTCTCGGGTCTCTGACCCGATTTAGCTTCTGTAATTCTGTTGGGCCCCAGATGCCTTTACATCAGCCTTCCAGGACACTTGGTTCACTCTCCTGCCAAGCGCTTTCTGATGTGGCACATGGGTTTGTCCTTGACCCATGTATCATTTGCTTCACCTTACTTTGGGTCCCCGACCCGCCTTGTTATATTGTTATGTTATAACATTTATATAGCGCCAAAAGCCCTAGGGCGTCCAGGCGCTTACTTACAACAAGAAACAGAAGAGACATGGTAGCTGTGAGGGAAGCTTACGTAAACAACGTAGTTTTCAGAGATTTCCTAAAGGCCAGGTGGTCCGTTTGTTCCCTAAGTATTTGTGGTAGATCATTCCACGCATATGTGGCCAGAACTGGGAAGGAGCGTCCATTTCCCTGTGTTCTCGTGACCCTAGCCACTTTCAAGAGGTGGGCAGAATTAGATCAAAGGTCTCTGGTAGATTTATGTATGGAGACTTATGCCTTTAGGTAACTAGGTGCTGATCCATGAATGCACTTATGACATAGAGCCAGGAGTTTAAAGGAGATCCTGGCTGATATAGGCAGCCAGTGCAATTCCTTCCGGGCAGAGGTGGTAGGTTCATTACATTTCATGCCATAGATGAATAGATGGATGGCCGCATTTTGTATTTTTTGCAATCTAAAGATGTCTTCCTTACTGGCGCCACCCAGTAAGGCATTGCAGTAGTCCACTGGCGGAAGAATGACGGCCCTAACCAGTTTTGCTCGATTGTCTTTAGATATTAGTGAGGCCACTTGCCTTAGCACTCTCAAATAATATTGGGTATTTTTCACAATGGCGTCTACTTGGGCACCTGCGTTCAAGGTGGCTTCCAAGCATGTGCCCAAGGTCTTTACCTTATTTACAACTGCTATCTGGCTGCCCTCTACCTGAAAACTGGAAATGGTAGGGGCTAAATTCTCCATAGATTTCTTGGATCCATATATCATTAATTCCGTTTTAGCAGCATTTTGACACAGCCAATTTGTGGTCATCCAGTTTTTTATGACTTGGTAGATCTCACTGAGCTTGTCTTGGTCCTCCTGATAATCACCTGACAACACCAGGGACTGCTGAAAGTCATCGGCATAGTTTAGTAAAGAAAAAGCCAAGTCTTTCTAGTTCTCTACACAACAGCACTATGTAGATTTTAAAAAGTAGGGGGGCTAAACACGCCCCCTGGGGGACACCACACATGATGGTCTCTACCTCAGAAGCAGAGTCTCCTCAGTACACTCTAGATTTCCTGTCTTCCAAGAAGGACTTGACCCAGTTTACCGCCCCATCAGCAAGACCACCTGTGTCATGTAGCCGCTTTAGCAAGATCCCGTGATCCAGCAGATCAAAAGCTGCTGACAAATCCAATAATATCAGCAACCCTGACCTACCTTTCTCCACTATGGTCAACATATAAGTCTGGAGGTCTACCAAAGCACTCTCCGTACCATGAAAACGTCTAAAGCCTGATTGTCTTCCATGCAACCAACCCGAGTTTTCCATATGGAGGTGGAAATGGATTGTTGCCACCTTGTCAATCAGCTTCAAGAAAAACAAGGTGTTAGTAATAGGTTCCCCTTGTTCAGTTTCCAGCCCCTCTCAAAGACCCAGGCAGCACCCGTAACTTGATTCTGGGCTCTGGCTGTGTGGTGTCCTGCTTGGGCTTTTCCGACTCTCTGGGTTCTCTCTCGCAACTCTGGGTCTGCCGGTTCGTGGCAGCACCTTCGCGGACGGTGAATTCCGTCAACTGCGTTCCCCGTCTACAGCTTCTTCCCGTGGTTCTACCTGGTATCCAGTGATTTTGACGAAATCATTTTCAGAGAGGGATGTTTCAACGAAACAACAATAACAAAAAAATACTGAATGTTTTAGTTTTGTATAGATAGGGCAGGGTTAAGGGATTTACTTCAGGTGGAGAGGGGGCTCGGGTGGGCTTAAATCATAGGGGAACCTGGGGCTTAGGAAGCCCCACCAATTAGAAAAAATAATTATTCAGTGATTTTTTCAGTGTTATGGTTTTCGGTAAAACATTATTCTCTGTAATTCTTACGTTAAAATCACATAGAACCGTTCTACCTTTGCAGCATTCAAACTTTGCTCTTGGTTCCTCCAGGCAGGCTTGATACCTGAGTTAGTCCATCTTCTAATTTATATTCTGTATGGCCAATAGGCACTCTCTAACGACTAGACTGCCTCTTCTGGTTCACATCAATAATCCTCATTGCGCCACTGTTCCTCCTCGTCACACTTCTGAACTGCTGATCTCTGTAGAGTTCAGTATCACTCTTCTTTGTCTCAGTATTTTCTTGAGACTTAACTTCCTAAACTCTACAAAGTTGAATGTAAGTGTGTGGAACTACAGGCTACTGAGTGGTACCTAGGGAAGGAGGGTCACACAGGAAGGAGGGGAATACTGCTTTACCCCAAGGTGATTGTCACTGGTCCCCTGGAGAGGTTCCCTCCCCGTGAGATTTGCCTGCCGATTACCACCCCCAGGGGGACTACTTGGTAGCAGCCTCACCTCCCTGGCCTCATAGTGAGTGGCTTCCCCCATGGAAGCAGGGACAATATCATGGGATTCATCACACCTCCCCTTCCTGTGTTCTACACTGAAACAGAAGGGTTGCAGGTCCAAGAACCAACATATGATCCTATTGTTCGTATCCTTTTGGAGACTAAGCCATGTAAGGGGCGAGTGGTTAGTGATAAGTCGCCATTTTCTACCCATCGGGTAGTATTTGAGATACCCTATCACCCATTTTATTGCTAGCACTTCTAGATCGATGGTGGCATAATTTCCCTCTCAAGGGAATAGTTTCTGGCTGATATATAGCAAGGGGTGTTCCACACCATTGTATTTCATGAGATAACACTGCACCTATCCCCTCCGTCTGAAGGATGAACTCCTTATTGAAGTTGGGGACCTTTAAGACTGGTTCACTTCATAGGATTGATTTCAAGGTGTCAAAACTAGCCTGATCTTCCTTTTGCCATCGCAGCTTTTGGGACTCTACATTCTTAAGCTTGTTGGTTAAACAGGAGGTGATAGCTGAATAATTAGGAATGATCCTCCTGTAGTATCCAGTAAGACCCAAGAAAGCCCTTAGGTCTCTTTTAGTTTTTGTGCCTAGTGTTTCCTGTACGGCACAGACCTTTTCTAGCTGGGGGTTGAACTAACTCATTCCCCTCAAAAAATCCCAAGTATTTTACAGACGATTGAGCTAAGTGGTGTTTCTTGGGGATGGGGGTTAGCCTAGCTTATCTGAGTACTCTGGTGATTTCGTAAAGGTGGACCATATTATCTTCACATGGCATACTATGGATGACATAGGGCCTCATTACACGGAAGGCGGTAAGGGTTAATGGTCACCGGTAATGGTACCGGTGACCGTTAACCCTTACCGCCTTACTACGAGGTCCCTTAGCGGGTTGGTACTTTAACGCCTGCTTTTAGCAGGCGTTAAAAACCAACACGCTAAGGGACCTTGGTGCTAATTACGGCATCGCAAATTTGCGGTACCGTAATTAGCACCTTCCCCATTCCCATTATGCCCTATGGGGATAATGGGAATGGGGTCCAAAAAAGCAAGGAGAACGTTTGGATTGTACCAAACATTTGGGTAATAACCGTGAAGCCAAACAAACCGGATGTCCTGCCTGAAATGTGAGTTCATTTTAAATCTGCATATTTCTTGGTTTGGAACGAGACGAAATGAAACCTGCCAAGGCCCTTTTATGTCCTGCTTGAATAACCCGAAATCAAGACGTCTGCAGAAGGTGACTTGCAGGAAGATGGAGTAAGCGAGGGTAGACTGGAGGGATAAAATCCAAACGTACATTGAAAGGGGCTTACTCCTATGGAGGCATGGGGGGATATTATTATATGCAAACTCTGCCAGGGGGAGTAAGTCTCTCCAGTTGTCTTGGGATGCTGAAACAAAGCAGTGGAGGTATTAGTCCAAGGACTGTAAAAAAAGATAGGTGAGGCGCGCACTCCAATTCCTGGCCAATATACTACCTGAAAAAATAAAAAGAATAAATGGATTAAATCCCAAAGTGTCCAATTCACTGAGTTAGATCCCAATTGTTGCAAAAATATTCACAAGGTTAGATCCCAATTGTTGCAACAATATTCACAGGGTTAGATCCCTTATGCTGCATTGGTACTGCTGTTCTCCTCCTTCAAATATTCATAGGGCTGGATCCCTTATGCTGCATTTGGGCTGCTGTTCTCCTCCTCCTAGCGCTTTCGTGTCCCAACACTCTTCAGGGAGGCTGTGTGGCCTTTCACTTCAGGTGAATCCAATTAAATTGCTAATACAGTCTCTAAGAATTATGGGAGCTGTAGTGAAATCATTAGTTCAATTCGGGTGAGCAAGGAAAGACTCCCCTCCAGGAGCACACATCTTACCCTTAGCAGGGGGAGGGGGGGAAAACCATAACTAGGATTCTCCACTGTAGGGAAAAACATTTCGGTGCTGCAGCCTCTGGAGTCCGGATCTCCACAAATTACATGTAAAAAAAGAGAGGTGAGGCGCGCACTCCAATTCCTGGCCAATATACTTCCTGAAAAAAGAAAAAGAATAAAGGGTTACATCCCTATGAAATGCAGCAGAAGGGATCCAACCCTGTGAACATTTTGGCAACAATTGGGATCTAACCCAGTGAATTGGACACTTTTGGGATTTAACCCCGTTATATATTTTTTCTTTCTTCAGGTAGTATATTGGCCAGGAATTGGAGTGCGCGCCTCACCCCCTCTTTTTTAGTCCAAGGACTGGTTAAGGCACTTGGGGCCCGATTCATAGAATTAAATTGCGCAGAAAAAGGGGCGCTTGCATGGAAAACGCGCGCTAGCGTCCGTTCGCTGATTGATGGAACACAATGCGCATGGCTTACCAGCGACCTGCGGGAATCCCTGCGTGTCAAACACGTCACTGCGACACTCCAAACGCCTTGCGCGAGACGCCCAGCGAAGGCGCATACAGTCTTGCGCAGTCAACTAAAAAGGGGGCGGAACACGTGGAATGGGGAACAACAAGCGTAAATGTGGGCGTTACGTGAGAAGTACCACAGTAAAATACTCGCAATGCCCACACGTGCGCTAACATGTATTCATGGAATCGAACAGGGCTCACCGTCATCCGGAAAATGACGCACTAATCCGGAAACACGTCCGCCACGCGAAAGCAGGCGTAAGCGTCACCGCAGACTAAAAAAAATGCATAAAAAGGGCATGCAAAAACCAACGTGCGTATACAGCTACGATGAATATCCCATTTTTTGCAGCAGTGATCGTGGGACACCGCAGGAGGAGGATAGCCAGGGCATGCATTTATTTACCCAGGACCATCCTTTTTGGGATGCCTGATGACCAGGTCTATGGCAGGTATAGGTTTCCACCTTGTATCATATTAGACCTGGTCACAGAGTGGGAAGATGACCTCACATCACCCACCCTGTGCTCCCAAGCACTGAGCCCCTTGGAAAAGGTGCGCAATGTACTGCATTTTTTGGCCACTGGTAGAACAGTGACAACTGCCATAGTCGGGGGGCATTTCACAGGCCACGCAGTCACGCTGTCTACAACAGGTGTTGGCAAACTTGACTGCACGCCCCTCAGTCTGCAGGCACATATACATGCCCAGAACACCCGCAGAAAGGCAGGTCGTGGTCCAGGACTTTTACGGGGTGGCGCACTTCCCTAAAGTTCTTGGTGCCATCGATTGCACCCATGTGGACCTACGTCCACCTAGAGCCACAGAGCACATCTATTGCAATTGCAGGCACTGGCATTCCATCAACGTGCAGGTTGTATGTGATGCCACGGGAATCATTACTTCTGTACATGCTAACTATCCAGTGTCCACACATGATAGTTTCACATTCAGAATATCACCCCTACACCGGGCCCTGGAAGCTGGGAGGCATGGCAACACATGGCTCATTCGTGAGTACAAATGGTCGGCAAATGCATGCATGTCTCACACAGACAAAACCACACCACTCACAACCCATCTCACCTCTACAGGGGACAGTGCCTACCCTCTGAGCACCTACATGATGACGACAATACGGAACCCCACCACACCAACCCAGGTAAAATACAATGCAGCCCATATTGCAACTAGGGCCATAGTGGAGTGCACATTCGGAGTGCTAAAGTCGCGCTCCCGCTCCCTTGACCACTCTGGTGGTGAGCTACTATATGCACCACCAGTAGTGTGCAGGATCATTGTGGCAGCATGTGTCCTCCACAACGATGCAACACGGCATGGCGTACCGGTGGACATGGTGGTGCCCCCACATCCCAAACCACATGCATGGCGGCTGTGCATGGAAAGGGAAAGGGCACGTGGCGAGGCTGCCCGTATCCAGCTTGTGGCACCATTTTTCACCTAAAATCCAACCCCTGTGGAGTGCACACAGCCCTGGCACATTCCAGGTGACAATCGATGATGACAAAGAGACAATCATCTGTCCCAACCTTAACACCCTGAGAATCTGTCCTTGGAAGTGCTACATTGTGTGCATCCCTTAGTACTGAAAGTATCTCAATCAGGTGTGCACAAAAGGAACACATGGAAGATGGAGTATGCCAATAACACCATGCCAAAGAACACATCTAAATTGCGGTATGTCACACAAACCCTCCCACACTTCATGTCACCTGGTTGACACATCATGACATGCAATGTCCAAACTGAGAAATAAATGGGCAACCCACTGTCACAAAGCACTCAACGATCAACGGAACAAGTTCAGAAATAACTCACTCATCAATGTGATAATGAACACAGGAACATGAATTGGCCAGTAGAACATACCAGAAACACAGGACCCAAGAGTGAATCTGTCTGACAGTGACCATTCAAAATTGCACATGTGTCTCAATGTGTAGTGACTTGCACATGGCACCCTTTTATATCCGTGTGGCACTGCCAACCAAAGGGGGCAGGGAAGCGCATACAGCAGGAAGGCTAACAATAATGGAGATAGTCAAGCCAATACATGAAATGGAACATGAACAAAGGATGGATCTCAATGTCCAAACAAAAATGGATGCCAACCATGCACTGGACAAACAATCATGAATCCCACTAGGGGTGTATACACAGGTCAGACTTGAGGCTGGCCACAGATATAATGGAAGCCCAATGCCTCTGTGTAAGTTACTTTTACACGCTGCACTCCTTGCAAGCCCATAGAAAGGGGAAGCAGGAGTGGCATATGTGTCTGGACCCTAAGGCACAAACAAGGAGGGTACCAACACGAGATAAGCCTGCATGGGCCCAGTTGGAATCTACAGTGGATGCCCTCGGCTGCCACACAAAGCAACACACTGTCACATAAATGCATAATAGACAAAAACAACTTTTTTAAAAAAATCAAAAATGCCCATGGGGAACCGGGGGAACCCAGGCGGGAGGATGTGCAGGGTGCACGTCAACACCCACATGTGTGGATGTTGATAAAAAAAAACCTCCATGGGTTAATGGGCCGCACGGCTATCATGGACCTGTCGCTGCTGTCGCCACCCTCTGGTGTTGCATCAGAATGTGGCAGTGTCAAGGGAGGATCACCACATATAGCCCTGGTCTGGTAGTCCATGGCAGTGGCCATGCGGGACTGAGATGCTTGCATCTGCAACATGAGGGCCCGGAGGTCCCCATGCAACACCTCACGGGATGCACGCAGTTCCTCTGTGATGGTACGATTCATCAGTTGCATCTGCTCTTCAGACTGTCTACTGCTGTCTGCCTCTAGTGCAGCCAATGTAGTTCTGTGGGACCTATACTCTAACCTCTGGGCTTCCCGGTGGGCCTGACCCTATGCAGCCATGGATGCACGCAGAGCCCTCAATTCTGCCCGTCGGCCCCTGTTACTGGCCACCATGTTCAGCCTGTGTGAGCAGCATGGGACCACAATGCCTGCTGCTGGTGCTCCACCTGTCTTGCTGGGGGTACCGTGAAATTGGCCACCCTATCCATGCCCTGAGCCAACATTTCATATGAAGCAGCCTGTTTTTGTGCAACAGCATACATGGACTGCTCACACACAGTATCGTCAACTAACACACGGCCATTGTGTTGGCAGACCCCATGCCTGCCTGGGCCAAGGGAACCTGGCCCTTGATGTGATGGCACTGTCTGTGGCTGCAGGACTGCATCCCTCCCTTGATCAGCTGGCCCAGGACCAGGAGTCAATACTGTGGAGCGTGACCCTGCAGCCGTATCCACCACAGACGGATGCACCGACACTGACTGGCCCTGTGAGGGGCCGCCCCCCTTCAGACGTTTGGGACACAACAGCACCCACATTTGATGCACTCACCTGTGACGACACAGAGGTATCCATATCTGTTTCACCACCAGAGACAAACGTTTCCTCAGAGGCAGACTCAGACTGAGTCAGGGCCAGGATGGCCTGCAGCACTAGTGGATCTTCATGGGCAACCACACCACATCCTCCACTGGTGGTTGGTCGTGGCTTAGTACCCTGTTCCTCCTCCACATCCAGTGCCTCATCACCTGCACATGGACAGAAAAATAAATGAAGAGCCATGTAAATAGCATCGCCCACACACATAGGCATCACAATGTCGTCATGCAACACATCAGCCTACCATGTCACAAACTCCCGCCCACGTACGCAGTGTCAATGCAAGTGAAGGGTAGAATGAAAGCAGCCATGGACATGTGTGGAAGAGCTAAATACAACATGTAACCTGCTTCACACACGAGCACCTGACTGGCATAGTTCATTCACCAACATCACTGATGCAAATACACATATGCCACGTAGCATAGTCATGCCTAAACTCTAAAACTCCATGAGATGGAACTTGGTCACTACTGTCCCAGAGCCATGTACAATGGATGTAACATGACATGTAATTCACAAACTCAATACACACAAGTGTCACAAGGTGCTACAATGCAAGGGTGGTGGAATAGAGTGAAGCCAGACACACCCAACCCATGAGGCCAGGTCACATTGACATCACGCGAGTGAATAGGCACGGTGAAGGTGAGACCTGGGGTTGGAAGTGGGAGTGGGAAGTGCAGTACATGGGAATGGCATACTGATAAAATACAACTACATAATCAGCAATGAAAATGCGGCGGCCTGGTGGAAGTGTAAGTGCAGACATCACGTGTCAAATTGCTGGTAGAGAGTTGTAGGGGTACAGTAAACAGCCACCGAGTGTGGGGGATGGCAGGCAGGCAGTGCATGGGTACAACTGGTGGCTCAGAGGCGGTGTCAGAGATCAGAGTGTGGGCAGGTGACTAGTGCATTCTCTCAGTCATCCAGGACTCGAGCAGGGGAGAGGAGGAGAAAAAGCACAACAGATGAGGAAGCATTAGAAGTGCCTCCAGACCTGGAGAAGGTTCACCTCCAGTTCCATTGAGGCAGGGAGGCTGTACCAAAGGGAGGCACCAGCCAAAGATAGACATTAACCACCAACTAATTGCTATGAGAAGTAACTGACCCTGAGGGAGTAGGAAAGGGATGATCAAAGACCATGAGAAGGAAGCAAATTTGGAAGATGAAGTTGAAGGAACTGCGGCACCAGGACCCATAAGGCCCTGACAATGCACACGGATTGGAAATGAACAGTCGTAGCCACTGGGAGCCAGTGCCATCAACGTACCAGCAATTGACATTTTTGAAAAAATGGTAATATCGGATTTAAAAAAAATCAAATATGGAGCACTAAGACACAAGAACCTCAGCAGAGGTGAAATGTCAATAGTTCAAAATTTATATTCCAATGACAAGATAACAATAAGACAAGCCGACAAAGGTGGAGCCCTGAGATTTCAGAACACACATGACTATGAAAGGGAATGTAAGAGACAACTTGATGATCAAACAATCTATTCCAAAATAGATCATGAGCCTACAAATGATATTCGCGATAATTTGGAAACACTTATAGCAAAGGCGGAAGAAAGAGAGATGATTACCAAGAAGAACAGAGCATTTCTTCAGACTCCAAGACCAACTATCCCACATTTCTACCTTTCATCAAAGATTCACAAGGACCTAACAAATCCACCCGGAAGATCCATAGTGGCTGCAACAGGAGGCATTTTGCAGCCCCTTAGAACATACATTGATTACTTTCTGCAACCGTTGATAAAGAAAACAGAAACATACGTTAAAGACAGCATGCATTTTTTGAACATTATGGAAAAGACGCTACAAATTTAGTGATAGCCAGATTGGGGACAAATAACCAATTATTTAGTAATAGAAAAATAAAGTAAAAATCTATTTCAAACGGTTCGCATTCAAGTTTACATTAATTTTCAAGAACAAGTCAAGATTCCATTATCCCTTAGTGGGTATCAAGGGTGTACGGCCTACACCAAAGGCTAATGAGCCTAGGTCGTTCTTTTCACTTCAGCCAGTGCCATCAACACAGTCCTAGGGAGATACAATACCTGGCCCCAAGACAAAAGGACTCACAGTCCAGGTCTGGATGAGTTTCAGAGGGAAGAGAGTAGAGGCACAGAAATCTTGGAAGAGGCCTTTGCAGTACCCCACTATAGGTATGCCCAGTCCTCTGGAGACAGTGAGCTGCTGGAGGAAGGAGAGGAAAGGAAGAATACCCCTGAGGAGGTGCAGCTGGCAGGGTGACCTCTCAGAGACATCAGAGATGTGCGGACAGAAGGCGAGTGTGGAGTGGAAGATTGTCACAGGCTATCCACCATCACAGGTTGGAGCAGGAAGAGGGCCAAGAGAGGCTGTACAGAGAGGGACATGGAAGGAGTGAGCAGGTGTGGTGATGGGGTTTGTCACGGTGTGCAGCACATTGTGCGTATGCAGTCTGCAGGACAACAAGCACGTGTCAGTCCACCATGACATGGTTCACCCGTGGCAGTCATTTAAATGCAGGCAGAACTGCCAGACAATCATTACACTTCATTCAAGCAACATACACATGTCCTGGAAACACACGCATCACCACTCACCAGACATTCCCTCTTACATTGGCAGGTCTTCCACACCTTGGATCTGCTCCACATCAACCATATCACTGATGATCTCTTCATGTGGAGTGAGTTCTTCGTCCTCTTGTGGTGGCCCATCCTCCAGTCACCAGAGTAGAGGTGTAGGTGGCACCCAGCTTATCTTTGGCTCGGCGCTGGAGGTCATTCCAACGCTTCACTGCCTCAGAAGCTGTGCGCCTCTCAATGCTATCAGGAAATAGTGTCTGAAAATGAGTGGATACAAGCAATGGAATCAGATGAGATTCTGAAAAAAGTGAGAGAAAGACTTGGAAGTGGTGCAAAACGAATAGAGATTAGAAAAGGTGAGCTTTCAGATGCTATTAGACATGTGTTTGATGAACTGCATGTAAACAAAGGTTTAGTTTTGAGGAGTGGAAAATGATATCCACCCATTGGAGTGAGGAAGAAAATATTGCAGATAGCGCATGAGGGACATCAAGGGATGACTAATACTAAACAGTTGGTCAGGCAAGATTTTTGGTGGCCTGGAGTAAATTTGGAAGTAGAAAGGCTCATTAGAGATTGTTGCAAGACTCTGCCAAAGGGTATGTTGCCAGACTAGAACCAATGACCATTACATCTATACCCACCATACCTTGGGACTGCATTGGTTTGGATGTCGTTGGTCCAGTAAGGAGCAAAGGTACTTTGAAATTTTGCATAGTTCTTATTGATACACTGCCAGGTGGGTGGAGGTTGAGTGGGTACAGAACAGTTGTTCCAAGGATATTATTTCATTTTTAGATAGAATATTTAAAAGGGAGGGTTATTCAACCACCATCATTACTGATAATGGGGTGGAATTGGTATTTGGAAGAGATCAAATCATTCTTAAATGACAATGGTATTGAGCATAGGACAAGTAATATTTATCATCCCCAGCCAAATGGCATAGTGGAAAGATTCAACAAGGTGATAAAGAATAGTATCAGGTGTGTGTTGGCAAGCAATTGTGATTGGAGGAAAGCAGTTGAAGATACACTGGTTGCACATAGATTCACGCCAGATTCTACCACTGGAGTTTCATCATTCATTTGTTAAGTGGTCCGAACCTATTCAAGTGGTAAAAAGATCCATGGGGCCATTGAGGTTTCGGAGGGTAGGGTTTGGAACGTGAACAGATTATGCAAGTGTTCTAACCAGGAGTGCAGGTTTAGGAATAATGTCAAGGTAGGCAGGATTCTGAGGAGGATAACGATTCCAGAAAAGGGCAATTCCTGGAGACGATCTGCACAAAAAGGGTGTGTAAAAGACCGTCATATTTTAGGGATTATGTAAATTAATTCCTCTGTAAGTCAAGTTCTTTGATCTTACATTTTGTTTACAGAATATTTTATGTCTAAATGTGTTATTTACGATATTGTACTATAGTTCACTTTGTTATACAGGTTTTGTTTATCTGTTATGTTGTAATTGTTCTGGTTATGTGTCCTTGTGCAAATACAGGTAAAGGTGTTACATTTTCATTGTGTTATATAAAGAACAGAGGTGTGTAGTATTGCATTGTTAGTAATCCTATAGTAATCCTGTATTTTCTAGGTTCCATATTCCTATCTAGAAATTATTGGAATATGGGACATAAGTTTACAGGTGGAAGAATGCTGCTGTAGCAGAATGTAGAATATGGAATACTTCTTGCTTTAGGAATAATGCAGTTATGTTCAGTTGCTTTTGTGATATTGATGTGGCGGTGGGCTAAACTCTCTTACTTAAATAAATTCCACTAACTATTCAATTGCATGAGAGAATTCTTCATTGTGTAAGATACACGTTGTGATCAAGAGACTGTCAAAGAGAATCTGAAATAAAGGTTGGCCAAGGACACAGGCTCATAGAGAGGAGGCCTGTGTTGTCGAAAGCTTGAAGAATAAAGAATCATAACAAAGTGATGACGGTTATCGGTTGCCTGACCTGTAATGGGTAGGCCGTGTGGTCTGACAACTGTGCCTAGACCGTGAGACCCCCTACTTGGGAAAAGCCAAATGTGAGAAACCTGAGGGCATTCTCACATGCAATTCCAAGGGATCCTTTGCTCAGGTGGCCAAGGAAGGGCCATCGCTATCGGATCCCAACCCTGAAGGAAGACAAGCGAGGAAGGATCACCCGGGTAGGGGGGCCTTGGGAAGTGAATGTGAGGAGTTCTTGGGTGAGACACAGTAGTTTCCTTTACCTATTGACGGGGAAACCTATATCCCTGAAGCCTTCATGGGATATTCTGACCTTTACCCTATGAACTATGGAAAACCCTAAAAGCAATATGTTTCCTTAGGTAATAGGAGAAGGAGAGGAATAGGAAACCATAAAGGCAAAACATGGCAAAACCCTTGTCCTAACCTTGATATTGACCTATCATTACCTCCCCTAACCTTCAGGAAACACTATGAATCTCATCCCACTCATTCTCCTGTGCCATTATTTAATACTCAGATAAGGGGACAAGAATTAGGAATAAGGCATACTATTTATTCAACACACCACCGTAATGCTAAGATAAGGAAGAGAGAAGTAAAAGTAATACATTCCCCCTTCTCTGACCCAGATCTACCCGACCCCGCTAGCCTTCATGGCATATTGTGGGTCCCCTTTCATCCATTCCCCAAAGTACTTACCTAGTACTGAGACGAGGAAGAGGGAACTAGGAGTAATACACTCTTCCTATGTAAAACACCACTCAAGTACTGGGATGAAGAAGATGACTAAAGAGGCACACCAGTATACTCAACAGACATGTCCCACTGATAGGTTCAGATAAAGTCAGGCAATTGAAGTTAAGCATGCCCACCTGCAACCTATCAAAGTCTCAGGAGAGTATAAAATAAGCAGGAACAGAAAGTATGTTGAATGTGTAGGAAGGCAAGTTGGGAGAGCAGCTGAAACGCCAGATTTGCCCAGGACCAGACAGAGGAGAATGGGATGCCGAGATGCTGTGAGTCTGCAGAGTGAGACAGCGAGACGAAACCTGGCGGGGGAGCCTTGTCTCCAGGAAGCTGGAGAAGTCCACAGAAGCGAGCCGGGAGGCATGTTGATTCCTTTTGAGCCAACTAGGAAGAAATGATTGTTCCCCTGGGCTCAGAAGGGAGCCCAGGAGTGCCTGAGGAGCAGGTGTGAGACCCTGACCTCAGAGGGAAAAGACGTTATCAAGAATTCCAGCCGTAAGCCAAGAAACACAACCAGTGAGTTTCAGACAATGGGAAACCCAGTATGTGGAAGGCACTAGTGAATACATTGAAGCAAAGTGGTCGCGAGTGAGGAAAAACTTGTTTTCGAAAGTCTCTGAACACTGTTAAACAGTGAACAATGAGGCAATGGAATGCTAAGGAATACTAAGTAATAGAGTGGTCGTGTGTCAAAGGAGATACGTTCTCAAAAGGCTCTGTAGGAAAAAGAAAGGCCTAGAGACCACCAGGGGGCGTGGGACAAGATGGCTGCTTAACTTCGCAGCTCCTGCTACCTCTGGTAAAAAAAAGGAGAGGATATCGAGTGTCATCGCCCAAGAACGTAAACTCTACATGCCTGGCGAGAGCTGAATGCTGCAGGGAGCATTTCTGCCAACATAGAACCCGTGAGACGGCCTGGTGCGGAGCAAACATTAGACCGAAGTCCAAGAGGCCCCCAGGAGAAGGTGAAGCGGACAATGTGCACCAAGGAAAGAAATCGCAGAATCTGGGGATTGCTGCAAACTGACCAGCCCATCTATGACACTTGGTAGCAGGGTAGGAGCTGATCCGAGACGCAGCTGTCCCGAGACCCAGCTGGAGCAGTGACGGCGTGAAAACGCAGCGGAATGGGCTCAGGACCACAGAGGTCCACGCGGTTCACTGGCAGAGCCAGGCAAGCAAGGCAGTCCGTACACCCAGCCCTGTTGAGGGGTACACTGCACAAGGGCAGTGAGTGATTGGACCAGCCAGTGTGGTGCACCCAACAAACGAAAGGAACACCCTGCCTGAGACTGCTGTGTTCTGACCTGGGAAAGCAGGGGTGCGCACGGGCTGCCAGTGGAGCCCGAACGCGGGGGAGACCGCATCCCCGGTCCCAGAGGGAAGTGAGCTGCTAGAAGGAGACAAGAGGATGGAAGCGAACTGTACGGGGTGCCTAGCGGTGGAGTGGAGAACCCTGAGAGGCACTGTGGAGTCAGGTACATCTGCCCCCCCATCCCCCGCAGTCCGGGGTAGAAAAAGATTGCAGATAAACCCTGTGTGGGGTGCGGAGCGGAGGGTAGCCGAGGGGGGGGGAACGAGACCACGTGGGGACACATCGGGCGGCCCATGACAGCAGAACATTGGGAGACCAACGTACCGGGATGATTGGGAGATTCAGGAAGCACGGAATGGTTGGACTGCAAGGGGCCATGCCATCTGAGCACTGATTAAGCAGGAGGTGACCCATGTGAGCAAAAGGGAGACACTTGGTCTAGTCAGGACACGACTACTGTGTGCATGAACCGGGGAGGCTGAGCTGGGTGCTGCCACTCAATCACCCACTGCTGCACAATCAAGGTAGTAGCCCTAACACTAACGACAAGAGGTGCCGGTAGCACATACAAGCAGGGACATCCAAGGAGAACCTTTGGACCATCAAGGCTCTGCCCCACGTATTGGAAAGACACTGCGCAATAGGACGCATGCAACGCCCTGACAGAGCCTAACAGCCTGAAGGTCGCCTCTGGGGCCCAGGTAGGCCTGCACCGACCCCAAGAACACCTGCCCAAAGACGGTGCACATAGAGGGAAGCAACGCACAGCGACAGCTGGGGTGCGAGACTGTGGTGACTGCTGGGTCCCACCAACCCGTTGCACCTTTCAAAGGGCAGAAGGCACAATTAAGGGGATACAAAGGACAGGACTCCTCCGCCTACACCACCTGTAGTGAGAGGAACACCGAGGGGCTTCCCCGGAGGTACTGGCTGGCAAAGAGCGTGGATACACCCCGTGAGGAGGGGGCGGGATAGGGAAGCAGCTGAAACCGGCTCATCAGGGCCACAGAGGCGACATGCGCTCACTAGAGGGAGAGACAGGCCAAGCCCTGCCGCCTGACACAAAACTGCGACACGTCTGAAACAGTGAGAGCCCTCACCCAGGCACAATACAGTCAGGTCGGCAGCGGAACCGAGATGTCCACCACAAGTCGAGACCCGCACTAAGGCCTAGGGTTGGGTGGGAGGCACCTCCCGGGTGGGAAAGGAACTATGGCATAGAAAGCTGGTGACGCTGCAAAGGACTCACCTGCTGACATCGACATGTCCAGATTCTCTACCAAGGAAGACTTTGGCGTATATATATATATACATTTTTAAGATACACTGACAGGTTTGAAGTCTTGAACTGAGCCAAGCAGCTAAGAGAAATAGAATTCAAGAGCTCCAAAGTTGCAATTTACCAGGATCTATCAAACCTCACCCTGGCTAGACGCAGAGCCTGCAGGCCCCTCACAACATGGCTGCAAGATAAGGGGATCAGATACAGATGGGGCTACGAGTTCTCACTGGAATTCGAAGAAGAGAGGATGGAATACCGCCTTACTTCAGCAGAGGAAGCTGAACAGGCCCTCTGCCACTTAACTGCGGACCTAGGTGCTGAGCCGGAGAGACCACAGGCCCCCTCCACAAGTGGCGAGGGGTCGAGACCCGCGCCGGGTCCGCAGAGGAGGAGGAGAGGGCAGACAGGGAGAAAGTACATGACGCTTAATGGACCCTTACCTCGCAAGCAGCCCGCTATGCAGGACAACAGACCAGAGCAGGAACCAAGGGAACAGGGTACATGAATGACGAAACAGAACTACAGGAGACCGGGCAAACACTCCCAGGAAAATTAGTGGTGATCCGGAGTGAGGCAGAATACTCCGCTCCAATGTGGCCCTCCGTGAAAAGGAGGGCGTCTCCAAGATCATGAACGAACCTATGCAACGTTTTTTTTCTTCAGTTCAAAAGTTACAGGGGGGTTTGCACAAAGGTTATGGCTATCCGGACAGAGGCAGCGATGAGGAGGACTACAGCTCCCATGTCGATGAGCAAAAAGTGAAGATGAGTCACACTCAATGTTGATTGCAGACATCAGAGATGGGAAGGGGTGATGCCGCAAGAGGACTGCTGGTGGGGACACTGAATGTAAAACGACTTAACTCCCCGGCCAAGAGATCATAAGTGGTGAGAGAATTCCGCAAGGTGCACCTAGACATACTCTTCCTGCAGGAGACGTGTTTACTCCACGGAGAGGAACGGGCGATCAGAGGGGCAGGAATTGGTCAAGTTCACTGGGCATCAGGAAGAGTCAAGAAGGGGGGAGTTGGCATTGTGATTCACAAACAATGTAAATTGTGAGACTGCACGACTACCCGCCTTCTAGAGGGGAGGTTATTGATACTTAAGGGGATTTTAGATGGGGCAAGGGTACTCCTGGCAGCAATATATGCCCCTAATCAGGGGCAGGCGCAATTTATAACAAATGCACTTAACGCAATACAGGAACAGGAGGCCAACCTCTACATAACAGGGGGAGATTTTATCTCATGGGCGGATGAAGTGAGGGATAGGAAGACTATGGGGACCATCTTACGGGGGGCAGTGGGTCCCAAACCCAGGCACCTGGGATGTACACTAATGGCCCGTGGCCTAATCGATGTATGGATGGAACAACCCCCAGGGGAGGAAGGATATACATTTTACTCGGTCCCGCACCACACATACACTAGGATAGACTACCTTATCATTAATAGGGATCAGGGGACGAGAATGACTCATAGCGAAATCAGGCCGGTGGGGTGGACTGACCACAGTATGGTGCTTATGTCCCTTGACATCACCAGGCTTTACAGGCCAGACAGTAATTGGTGCTGCAACAAAACCCTTTAAAAGGATACACTCTTCACTAAACAACTGGGGGAGGAAATTACTGAATACTTTGCAGTAAACGACAATGGGGAAGTGAATAGAGGGATACTCTGGCATGCAGGGCAGGCCACCTGGAGGGGACTACTCATCAGAGAGCGGGCGAGCCGTAAAAGGGAAAGAAACTACAGAGATGAAAAGTTGAGGAGCAAGATAGTGGAAGGGGAGGGGAGGATGCATGCGATGGAGGGGGACGCAGAGGAATTTCGGGAACTGATACGCTCCAAGAGAGAAACGCTCCAAGAGACAATCATTGAAGGCACTAGGAATGGGAGAAACTGTGGATATTGAGATACCTTAAACAGAAATAAAATGAGAAAGGTGACAAAGCGGACGCTCTGGGCGCAGAGGGCAGAGAGGTCGGTATCATCCCTGGCAAACACCAGGGAGGGCACGAGGGACTCACCCAGGGAGATAGCAGAGGGATTTGCACAATATTATGAAACCCTTTACACGTCTGAGGTGCAGAGGGGGGAGGACCGGCGGTAAGGGAATACCTGGATAGAATAGACTTGAAATCACTCACCAACTTAGAGACAGAGCAATTGGAGAGCCCCATAACAATAGAAGAGGTACAGGAAGCAATATCCTGTCTCCCCAACAAGATGGCTCCAGGGGAGGACGGATACACCATAGGATTCTACAAGAAATTTTTAGGGGCCATATGGTACAGATGTATAACCACATCCTGGAAACAGGGGAGGCCCCAGACATCGTCAGTAAAGCCCTGATATCAGTGATCCCTAAAGAAGGAAGGGACCCCACACATTGTGCGTCCTACCGCCCTATCTCACTATTGAATGTCGATGAGAAAATGTTTACACAAATATTAGCATCCCGCTTTGAGAACAAACTGCCACGGATCATTCACCCAGATCAGACGGGGTCTATAGCGGCAAGACAGTGCCCTGACACGGTTAGAAAAACCCTATTTCTCATGGAAAATGTGGGAGAATGCCAAGTGAACCACGCGCTTCTAAGCCTAGATGCGGACAAATGTCAGAACTTGATAGTCGTGAAGATTATGAAAGCCTCTGTCCCAAAGTACCACACAGAGAGATACCAATTAACTCTCTGTGCAATCCTTGAAGCCACAGGTAATAGGTACTGGAACGCCGGAACCCTGGAGCACCGGTACCCCCAAGCCGCTGTAAGGTAAGCAAGCAGTTAGCACAGAACCAAGCAAGCAGTAACAGACAAGGACATAAACTATGAATCACTAGACCACTTACCTAGTGGTGAAAGGGAGGAGGCTTTAACCAAACCGTGGGCTCAGGGACGAATAACGTGATGGGCGTTCTAGAAGTACCCTCAGTGTGTGGCAGGGGCGGCAGCAGTAGGGTGTAGATGGTTGGTCGCCGCTTTTGCTGTAAAACGTGCCACACACTGGAAATACCTGAGAAGACACTGTTGTTTCAGCCAAATTGGGTGAGGGAAGAACTTGAAGCGTGGTAGCAGAGCTGGTAAAGCTAAAAAACAGTCTGTGCAACAGATCTGTGGTCGAGTGTTCCAGAGAGGCAAAAGGTAGCAACAAATCCGAAGGGTATATCCGAAGAAGTCCAAGTACAAAAGTCTGTGGGTCGAGATACCGGAAGAGCAGGGAAGTAGGCAAACAATCCAAGGAATAAGCGAGCGAAATCCGTAGTCCATAATCCAGAAAGCCGGTAGTCGAAGTTCGTGAGTACGCCAAACAGTGCTGATTAGAACAGCTGTGAAGCACTGAAGGGCGAGTAATCAGAGCATTTATCCTGTCGCTATGGGAATGAAATCACGTCAGCAGGTTTTCTGTATCACGTGATCCGTAGGAATAACATGTGAACAGGTCTTCCGTGTCACGTGATCCAGAACAGATCATGGTTGCCTGACAACAGGACGCCTAATCCCGCCTGTACCAAGGCGCCAGGGAAGCTGCCAGGGAAGGAACGGACGTAAGCGTCCCGGGTGATGGTATCTGACGCCAGTCCATGAGCGATGCCAACGGGCACCGAACCGCTGCCGCCCTATTTGAGGACCAGGGGTAGGAGTGGATATGTGTGCGGGAGGGACAGTGGAAGAAGGGGAATCAGACTGCATGACAGAGCCCCCCCAAAGGCCGACGACCCCATGGGCTGGACGGGCACTCACGGTGAAACCGGGCAACAAGAGCTGGGGCATGGACGTCAGCAGCGGGAACCCAAGATCGGTCCTCAGGACCATACCCCAACCAATCCACCAGATACTGCAGCTTACCCCTACAGTTACAGGACCCCAGGATAGCACTGACCTCGTATGCATCGGGGGTACCCAAAGACACAGGAGTGGGGGAGACACAATAAGGGTCAGCGCAGGACAAGGCTTGAGCAATGACGTATGAAACACATGGTGAATACGCCAATCGGCAGGGATCAAGAGGCTTTAGGCAACAGGGTTCAGGACCTGTAGGGACCAAGAACCGGGGAAGGAGCTTGCAACAACCAGGCAGGTGCAAATGACGGGTAGAAAGCCAAACCCGATCCCCAACAGAGTATACAGGGGCAACAGACCGTTTCTTGTCCGCTGCAGATTTCATGGATGACTGAGCCTCAAGGAGATGAGCAAGGGTCAGGGCATGTACCGTGGACCGCTCCCTGATGCAGTCCGAGGCAGCAGGAGTATTAGATAACGAAAAATCAGGGAAAGGGAAAGGGATGTTGACCATAGAGGGAATAGAACGGAGAAAAGCCAGTAGAGGAATGTAGGGCATTATTGTAGGCAAACTCGGCGAGATGTAACATGTGAAGCCATGACTGCTGGTGTTGCAAAGATAAACTACGCAAATACTGCTGCATAGCCTGGTTCACCCTTTCCGTTTGCCCGTCCATTTCCGGATGGTAAGCAGAGGAAAAACGGGCATCTATACCGAGCAGTTTCCTGAGGGCCCGCCAAAACCGGGATGTGAATTGTGAACCCCTGTCAGAGATCAGGACCGAGGGCAACCCAAACAAGCAAAAAATAGACTTGAAGAATAACTCGGCCAAAAACGGGAGCGGATGGTATTCCTGAGCAAGGTATAAAGCGAGACATTTTTGTGAAAGAATCAACCACCACCCATACTGTGTCGTAACCCTGTACCCGGGGTAGGTCAGTGA
The DNA here is from genome assembly GCF_040938575.1 of Ambystoma mexicanum. Classification (NCBI taxonomy): domain Eukaryota; kingdom Metazoa; phylum Chordata; class Amphibia; order Caudata; family Ambystomatidae; genus Ambystoma; species Ambystoma mexicanum. The sequence goes on along the minus strand of NC_090923.1, from coordinate 1,339,172,177 downwards.
CAAAGTCCATCGTGAGAGTGTGCCAGGGTTTTGGGGGTACAGGTAACGGTTGAAGCAGACCCAAAGGGCGGCCCCTACGGTTTTTGCATTGGGCTCATACTGAGCGGGTGTTCACATAAGTGTCTACATCCCGTTTCATCGAAGGCCACCAACACCAACGTTTAAGTAAGGCTAGTGTACGCCTTTGAGCAGGGTGTCCATTGATGATGGCGTCGTGGGCCTATTCTAATGCAAAGTTACGAGTGTCACTGGTGGGCAGCACTAATCTATCTTGTACGAAAGGCAGACCGTCATGATATACAGGATTCCATTCAGATAGATGGTGTGGATGTTGGGAAACCCATAGCCGTATGGAAGCCAATAAAGACAGTGGAGGGGTGCAAAGACAAACTACATTACCCCGTTCCAATAGGGTTTCGGGAAATATCAGAAGGGAAACCCCCCCAGGGGAGCGTGATAGTGCATCTGCCTTTCCATGTGCTACACCCAGTCTGTGTTTAATTTGAAAGTCGTATGCAGCGAAGAACAGGTGCCATCGTACTTGGCGACTATTGATGCATTTGAGTGAAGCCAAATCTTGTAGGTTACGATGATCTGTAAACACTGTAGCCTGGTGCTTGGCCCCTAAGAGGTGGTGCCTCCAAACCTGGAAGGCATCCTTTATCGCTAGGAGTTCTTTTTCTGTAACGGTGTAATGGTATTCGGTGGTAGTGAATTTCCGGGAGTGAAATGCCACAGGGTGTAAGCGTCCAGAGGACGGGCACGTCTGAGAGAGCACAGCCCCCAATGCGAACGAAGATGCATCTGCCTCCACCACAAAGGGTAGTTTGGGGTCGGGATGCTGGAGGACCGGGGCTGTGGTGAAAGCGGATTTGAGTGCCTCAAAAGCTGCTTGGTGCTCTGTTGACCATGTAAATGGGACGTGAGGACTAGTCAAGGCTTTGAGAGGTGCCACAAAAAAGATGAACCGCCTTTAAAAATTAGTGAACCCAAGGAAGGATTGTAAGGTCTTGAGGTTTACTGGAACTGGCCAGTCTAGGACAGCACAAATCTTGGACTGATTCATGGGAAGTCCCCCTGGTGAGATATGGAATCCTTGGAACTCAACTTCCTTGGTATGGAATTGGCATTTTTCAGGCTTGGCAAAAAGAATGTGTTTACGTAACCGGGACAATACTTCTCTTACATGTGACACATGTTCCTCTAGGGTGGAAGAGTATATGAGAATGTCATCCAGATAGACAATGACATATGTGTCCAGAATGTCACTGAACACTTTGTTCATGAAACGCTGGAACATTACACAAACCGAAAGGCATAACCGTATACTCGTATAGACCGTGTCGGGTACAGAATGCTGTCTTCCATTCGTCCCCTTCTCGTATACGGACCAGATTATATGCCCCTCTAAGATTGAGTTTAGTGTAGATGGAAGCGTGTGTCAATCGGTCCAGCAAAGGGGTAATGAGTGGTATGGGATAACGGTTCTTTATTGTGATTGCGTTAAGACGCCTGCAGTCAACATAAGGACGAGATCACCCTCTTTCTTAGGGACAAAGAATATCGGGCTGGCTGCAGGTGACGTGGAAGTTCGGATATGGCCTAAACGCAGGGCCTTTTGGATATAATCTATTAGAGCCTGGTCTTCGGAGGGGGAGAGGGAGTAGATCCGTCCATTAGGTATCGTAGCGTCGCAAACAAGATCTATAGGACAGTCGTAAGACCGATGTGGAGGTAGGTCCTCAGCGGTCCCTTCTGTCATGCCGCGGCAGGGATGGCGGATGTGGAATCGCTGGCGGTTCTGTCCGCCGTAGCATTTCACTCCTCGTCTTTTCCGCGTACCGCTCTAGTCGTTGTACGCGATCGTGACCCGGAAGTATAAATCACTTCACTTCCGGGTCGCATACGCGTTGCAACGTTTCCGGCTGCCGCTCCCGTTACTGGTATTATTCCTGCCTTCCTGCCTTTCGTTTCGCTGTTTCCACGCAGCTGTGTTCCACTCTTGTTTCTCTGCCTTGCGCTTTGCCTCGTCCTTGTCTAGCCTTCCTTTCTCCTTTTCCCCTTTCTTTTTGCCTCTACTTACCTCTTCCTTTACCCCTTTTTCTTTTTCCCTTCCTTCCCAGTTTTGTCTTTCTTTCCTATCCCTTGTACCTATTTGGAACTCCGTCTACCAGACCCGTGCCTGCTTACCGGACTGCCTGTGTTTAATCCCTTGTACCTATTTGGAACTCCGTCTACCAGACCCGTGCCTGCTTACCGGACTGCCTGTGTTTTATCCCTTGTACCTATTTGGAACTTCCGTCTACCAGACCCGTGCCTGCTTACCGGACTGCCTGTGTTCAATCCCTTGTACCTATCTTGGAACCTCCGCTTGCCCGACCTGTGCCTGCTTTTCGGACTGCTCTTCCATCAGCGAACTTCATTCTTCGATCATCCACCTGAAATACTACTTCTAGGGGTTTTTTGTGCCTTCCGGCTTTTTTCCCCCTGTGAGGCGCTCTCGGTAGGATAACCCCCGTTGCCCCTATCTTAGTGGCACGGTGGCATCCTATCGAGGGCGTCCTTATCTTCACAAGAAAAAAGAGAAGCCTCCACGACATAAGGACGGAAAGATCAAGCAGAAAGAGGAAGGTGAGGAGTTTGGGGAAGGTGGAGAATCCGCCATTTCATCAGAAGAAGAAGATATAACCGACATTAGTGACAGTTTGCAACGCCAACAAGAAACTGAGATGGCAACCCGCCAGCAAGCACAGGAATTTATAGCTGCAGTCCAAAACCTTAATTTGGAGGTTCAGAACCTTAAGACAACCAACGCAGCATTGCAGTTAAGAATGAATGAACGGGAGCGACCCTCTGCAGACCTACCTTCGCTCCCTTTGGTTTCAGGCAAATTTGATGGATCGCCGAAACGAGTCAAGGAGTTCTTAGATGCCTGTAATCTCCACTTTTCCTTCCGTCCGCAGACCTTCACATCAGATCATGCCAAGGTAGGATTCATGATTACCCACATGACGGGTAATGCCCTGGCGTGGGCCACCTCTTTGGTTAACCAACCAGATCCTGTGCTGCAGAACTATAATGATTTCAAAACCCTGCTGCAGCAAACATTTCTACGCACAGAAAGCACCTTTCTGGCCTCTGAGGACCTCTTAGACATCCGTCAGGGAAACACAGATCTTCTCTCCTACATCACTACATTCAAGCAGATAGCCGTCGAAGCTGGCTGGCAGGAACAGGCCCAATATGCCATTTTCCGTCGAGGGTTGAGAGAGGATCTCAAGGACGAACTGGCACGTATCGACCGTCCGTCCTCCTTTTCGTATCTCATCACGGCCGTTCTTCGGATTGATTTCCGGCTCTCGGAACGACGGTCAGAAAGAAAAAAGAGCAAACTCTACAGTCTCCCTCCCCTAGAAGCCCAGTTGCCTTCTTCTCTACCACCTTCACGTCAAGGCAAAGAGGAACCGATGCAGATCGGTACTGCTCGTGCACCACTCACCCCGGAAGAACGGAAGAGACGAAGGGATGACAACATGTGTATGTATTGTGGAGCCTCTAGCCATCTGTTAAGGAACAGTCCTGACGTCCCTCCGAGGCGTTCGGGAAACGAGCGCCCTCGGTGAGTGTTGGGACGCACTCCCGAGGGGCCATTCCTAGTCCTTACGCAACTCTGTCGATAGCATCTTCTGGCATACCGGAGGATTCTAGGTTGATGGTTCTGTCAGTCACTCTTACTGTGGGCAGGACCGTGGTCCCAACTCAGGCTTTACTCGACTGTGGTGCAGCCGGCAACTTCATAGATACCTTGTGGGCTAAACAAAAGGGCATAAATCGTCTGGCCAAACAGGAGGATCAGAAAGTCGAAGGAGTGGATGGTGAGCCTTTAATTTCCGGCATGATCACACACACCACTGAAGAATTACACCTAAGTATCCAGCAACATACTGAAAAGATCTTGTTTGACATCATCCGAGCAGCCCATTTCCCTATCATAATAGGGAAAAGCTGGCTCCGAAAGCACAACCCTCACATTGACTGGGCAAAGAACGTACTCAGTTTTCAGTCCACCTTTTGTAGATCCGAATGTCTACCTGAACCAAGGTTTGAGACTGTACAGACTACCAGTGTTTACGACTCCAGACTCATACATTGTCTTCCACATCATCTACAAGAATACGCAGAGGTAGTGACAGATAAGAAGCCTAGCGACCTTCCTCCCCACCGACCGGAAAACTGCTGTCTGGATCTTGTTCCTGGTGCACTGGTACCCTTCTGTAGGATGTTCCCTTTATCTCTCAGAGAAAGACACTTCCTCCGGGAATATCTGGATAACAATCTGGCCAACGGGCTTATAAGACCTTCAAAATCACTGGCTGGAGCTTCACTGTTTTTCATCCCAAAGAAGGACACACAAGAGTTGAGACCCTGTATTGACTACAGGGGTCTAAACAAGGTGACCATTAAGGACAGGTATCCCATGCCTCTTATCACCAAAATCATCCAAGCTGTTCATGGCGCCACAATCTTCACAAAATTGGATCTCCGGAATGCCTACCATCTTCTCCGGATCCACAAAGGGGATGAATGGAAGACAGCTTTCAGGACCCCCTATGGGTTGTACGAATACCAAGTGATGCCCTTTGGGCTCGTCAATGCCCCTTCAGTGTTCCAGCGTTTTATGGACCGGCTTTTTTCAGACCTGCTGTGTCAGACCACGATTGTTTATCTCGATGACATACTGGTGTATTCAAGAACTCCGGAAGCACATGTAGTCCATGTCAAAGAGGTCTTCCAGAGACTAAGAGAAAACCACCTCTCGGTCAAATTAGACAAGTGTGTCTTTTCTGCAACCTCCATCCCATATCTGGGTTTCATATTATCCAGTCGGGGTGTCGCCATGGATCCCCGCAAAGTATCTGCCATTTTGGAATGGCCTTCACCTAAATCCATCAAGGATGTACAAAGATTCCTAGGTCTGGCGAACTTTTACCGGAAATTCATATCCAACTTTTCCCACCGGATTGTACCTATTACCACTCTACTCAAGAAGAGCTCCAATCCATTTTCCTGGTCCAGCGAAGCTGATGATAGTTTCCGCAATCTCAAGGAAGCCTTCTGTACCGCCCCCATCCTTCAGCAGCCAGATCAAGACCGGCCTTTCATTGTCGAGACAGATGCTTCTTCATCAACTATGGGGGCAGTTCTTTTGCAGGAACATCAAGGAGTGGAACATCCAGTCTCCTATTTTTCCAAGACTCTCAATGACAGCCAAAGGAACTACTCAGTCATAGAGCGCGAATGATTGGCCATGGAGTCAGCCTGTTTGGAGTGGCGTCACCTCCTACAAGGAGGTAAACACCCATTCTCCATCAGAACCGATCACAAGAATCTACAAGTCCTGCGACAGTTCGAGTGCTACAACACACGGCAAGCACGTTGGGCTCACTTCTTTGCCCAGTTCGATTTCGACATTACCTACATCCCAGGGCAACAGAATTTAGTCGCGGACGCTCTGTCTCGCAGAGGAGACTATGTGACAGAATCCGACAGGACACATGATCTGATGGTCCCTTTGACAAGGCGAATAGGAGTACTGTCCACTTTCTTGAGGCAAGTGAAAGAAGCTTCAAAAGGGGGTTTGAATCTGAGAGACACCCACAAGACATCGTCTACGACGTCAAGGAAGGACTCTACTTTGTGGATGGCAGATTCTATCTACCCACTCCAGAATTCCGGAGATTGGCGTTAAAGTGGTGTCACGACTCCAAGTTGGCAGGTCATCGAGGTACCAAGGGCACGTTGGATTATCTGCAGAGGCACTTTTATTGGCCGGAGATGCGACGAGACGTGGCCTGTTATGTACAATCCTGCCTGACCTGCCTTCGCAGCAAGAGTTCCCGTCTTAGACCTTTGGGGCTTTTGGAACCTAATCCTGTTCCCGACGGTCCTTGGGAAGTTGTTTCTACCGATTTCATCGTGGACTTGCCTCCTTCTCAAGGGTTCACATGCATTATGGTGGTGATCGATTTCTTTACTAAAATGGCTCACTTCTCCCCGTTACCAGGTGTACCGACAGCAGTAGCTATGGCCAAAACATTCATCAAGGATGTCTTTCGTCTCCACGGGATACCAAAGAAGATCATCTCAGATCGAGGTAGCCAATACACCTCTCGTTTCTGGAAGAATCTCTGCATCCGTTTGGGTATAGAGAGAGCTCTAACGTCCGGGTTCCACCCTCAGTCCAATGGACAGACGGAATGTCTGAATGCCACCTTAGAGCAGTACCTACGATGTTACGTGAACCTTCAACAGGATAACTGGGTTTCTCTACTACCCCTGGCAGAGTTCTCCTACAATAACTCCTTTCATTCTACTCTCGGTTTCACCCCTTTTTTCTGCAGCTATGGCTACCATCCCCAGTCTATACTGCCGGTCTCTAATGTCTCCACCTCTTTACCCACAGTTGATTCCACTCTCGCCTTGTTGAGAGACGTTCACCTGCAGGCTAAACACAACCTTAGCGAAGCACAAATGAGATACAAGGGCCAGGCCGACAAACTTCGGAAAACAGTACCTGATTGGGGGGTGGGTTCTCAGGTCATGTTGTCCACAAGATACCTACCACGATGGGTACACCCTTCTAAACTCTCCCCTAAATTTCTGAGACCATACGAAATCACCCAAGCCATCAACCCGGTAGCTTTTCGTCTAAAACTACCCAAGAGCCTTCAGAGGGTTCACCCGGTGTTTCATGCCTCACAACTTAAACCATTCCATGCAGACATCTGGTCCCGTAAAGAGAAGAAAACCCCCTTGCCTGCCACTTCGACCCAGGAGGAATTTGAAGTAGCCCAAATCTGTGACTCCCGATACCGCCGGGGACGGCTGGAATTCCTGATACGGTGGAAGGGGTATCACTGGTCAGAAAACTCTTGGGAACCAGCCTCTCATGTACATGCCCCACTTTTGGTCCGCAGGTTTTATCGCTCTCATCCGGGTAAACCGGGGGGAGGCCTCCATAGAAGGGGGCATACTGCCATGCCGCGGCGGGGATGGCGGATGTGGAATCGCTGGCGGTTCTGTCCGCTGTAGCATTTCACTCCTCGTCTTTTCCGCGTACCGCTCTCGTCGTTGTACGCGATCGTGACCCGGAAGTATAAATCACTTCACTTCCGGGTCGCATACGCGTTGCAACGTTTCCAGGTTCCCTCCTGTGTTGCTGCCACTCCCGTTACTGGTGTTATTCCTGCCTTTCGTTTCACTGTTTCCACGCAGCTGTGTTCCACTCTTGTTTCTCTGCCTTGCGCTTTGCCTCGTCCTTGTCTAGCCTTCCTTTCTCCTTTTCCCCTTTCTTTTTTGCCTCTACTTACCTCTTCCTTTACCCCTTTTTCTTTTTCCCTTCCTTCCCAGTTTTGTCCTTCTCTCCTATCCCTTGTACCTATTTGGAACTCCGTCTACCAGACCCGTGCCTGCTTTCCGGACTGCCTGTGTTTAATCCCTTGTACCTATTTGGAACTCCGTCTACCAGACCCATGCCTGCTTACCGGACTGCCTGTGTTTTATCCCTTGTACCTATTTGGAACTTCCGTCTACCAGACCCGTGCCTGATTACCGGACTGCCTGTGTTCAATCCCTTGTACCTATCTTGGAACCTACGCTTGCCCGACCTGTGCCTGCCTTTCGGACTGCTCTTCCATCAGCGAACTTCATTCTTCGATCATCCACCTGAAATACTACTTCTAGGGGTTTCTTGTGCCTTCTGGCTTTTTCCCCCCTGTGAGGCGCTCTCGGTAGGATAACCCCCGTTGCCCCTATCTTAGTGGCACGGTGGCATCCTATCGAGGGCGTCCTTATCTTCACAAGAAAAAAGAGAAGCCTCCACGACATAAGGACGGAAAGATCAAGCAGAAAGAGGAAGGTGAGGAGTTGGGGGAAGGTGGAGAATCCGCCATTTCATCAGAAGAAGAAGATATAACCGACATTAGTGACACCTTCATCAAATACTGTCTGGTAATCATGATATGCTGCGGGTATACCAACAGTGATGGCGCCTACTGTGTGTGAGGCTAATTCAGGCAGCTCATCGTCGTTGTTTACTGTAAGGAGCGCGACAGCCCCATAGGCCCGCGATGGTGTAAGCAATGCCTCTGGTTCTATGAGACAGTAATTCTGACAGATGTTGGATTCAAATTGTACCTGTCCTGTTCCCCAGTTGATAAGCGGGTTGTGTCTTTTCAACCAGGGAATACTCAGGATAATACCAAACTGTGGAGTGAATATTAGATCAAACTCTCAGATTTGCAATAAACCTCCCTTCCTTCCTCCTCACCTTTATCGTCTAGGTCGTCTTCTTGTGGTGCTGTCTTTCTTCGTCTGCGTATTTCCCTGGTTTTCTTCTTATCGTGTAAATAAGGTCGGTCTCTGCTGGAAGCCACGCTGTCGGGAGGTAAACCTCCAACCGCGGGGCTCCCCGGGAGACCGTCCTCCAACAGGGAAAAAGCCTCCTGGCTGAAAAAACCCTGTATTGGATCCTTACGGATGTTTCACAAGAATGGCTTCGTTCAAGGTACGTAGTCCACACGAGGAGGATGAGAGTGTGAGAGAGAGACGGAGTAGCTTGGAGATGCAATGGAGAAAGAAAAGAAAACAGGTAAGGAATACGGAACAGCAGAGCGGAGGGAGACAAGGTAATGGAGAGCGGAGAAGCCGGAGCTGCAGAATGTGCCTGATGCGAGGAGGACACAACACGGAAAGCAACGGAACGGGAAACGAAGGTAAGAACAAAAAGAAAACAGAAGTAAGTACGCTCGAAGAGGCGAGAGGGCAGAACAGTAGGCAACGATCGAAGGGACGATCGCGGGAGAGAAAGACAGAAAAGATAACAATGGAGCGTTAGCTCTGAGGGTGAAAGTTACTAGCGTTGACAGGACGGTGAAGCATGACACAAACGTAAGTGTCTCCCTCTGGGTATCCTGAATGATCATTGTGAGTGGTGCAGTCTGTTGTCGAATAGGGTCTGAAGCAAGTGATGTACCGTCCATGGCTTGCACCGGTTCTGGGTGTCTCTTGTTAATCAGAGGTAAATTGAGTGTACCTGCTAACGTTATGACAATGTAGTTGCCTGTAGCCCCAGAATCAATGATGATATGGACTGAGTGTGTGGTATCGGAGTCGGGATTCAGCACGTACCATAACAGGCCTTATGCAACCAAAAGCGGGGACTGAATCAGAGGGGGACTGGTGAATGCTCGCCCTAGCCCCCATGTTTAGGGACAAGCTTTCTGAAAAACCTGATTCTTGAGCTTTGGAGGACGTGGACATTCTTTAACAAAATGTCCGTTAAGACCACAGTAGAAACAGGCATTGGCCGATCTCCGACGTTCCCTTTTTGCGGTGGTTATGGGGCTACGAATCCCACCAACCTGCATAGGTTCCCCGGAAGACTCGGAAGGCAAAACATGGGATTGTGTGCCAGAAAACCCGACTTCGGCCTTCCGTTCAGCCCTTCAGGCATCCACCTGTAATGCCAGATCCACCAGGTCAGGGAATAGCGTTGGTAAAGACGGAACAACAGAGAGGGCGTCTTTCATGTGATTGTTTACTCCCCTGTAGAATACCACAGCCTTTTTGTTCTCTGGCCAAGAGGTTTCTACCGATAACTGGTTGAAACGAGTTATATACTCTATGAGGGTGTTTTTCCCTTGGGCTAATTCATGCAACTCTAGGTCTCGTGACTGAGCCTTGTGTCGGGTGTAGAAGACCCGGGTCATCTCTGCCACCAATAGGTCAAAATCATATAAGGCCAGACTGTCATTTTCAAGCAGAGAATTAGCCCAAGCAGCAGCGATGCCGGCCAAATGAGAAAGTGTGAAGGCAGCCTTAGTGGTTGAATCGGGGAACGCTAGTGGTCTACAAAGGAAGTGGAGTTTGCACTGGTTGAGGAACGTGCAGAATTTTCTGGGGTCACCATGGAATCTCTCGGGAGCTGCCAACGGAAAAGGATTAGGAACCACCAACGGGACAGGGACGGGCAGTGTACTGGAGGGGGCTATGGCTTGTGGGGGTGCTTCCCGAACTCAGGGTCAGCGGGTAGAACGGTACCTGCTTGAACCAAAGCGGCCACGGGGTCACCGGCTGAGGCCTCCATAATCCAAACGACAAACAGGCTTCACAGTCTATCAGAACTTGATAGTCGTGAAGATTATGAAAGCCTCCGTCCCCAAGTACCACACAGAGAGATACCAATTAACTCTCTGTGCAATCCTTGAAACCACAGGTAATAGGTACTGGAACGCTGGAACCCTGGAGCACCGGAACCCCCAAGCCGTTGTAAGGTAAACAAGCAGTTAGCACAGAACCAAGCAAGCAGTAACAGACAAGGACATAAACTATGAATCACTAGACCGCTTACCTAGCAGTGAAAGGGAGGAGGCTTTAACCAAACCGTGGGCTCAGGGCGAATGACGTGATGGGCGTTCTAGAAGTACCCTCAGTGTGTGGCAGGGGTGGCAGCAGTAGGGTGTAGATGGTTGGTCGCCGCTTTTGCTGTAAAACGTGCCACACACTGGAAATACCTGAGAAGACACTGTTGTTTCAGCCAAATTGGGTGAGGGAAGAACTTGAAGCGTGGTAGCAGAGCTGGTAAAGCTAAAAAACAGTCCGTGCAACAGATCCGTGGTCGAGTGTTCCAGAGAGGCAAAAGGTAGCAACAAATCCGAAGGGTATATCCGAAGAAGTCCAAGTACAAAAGTCTGTGGGTCGAGATACCGGAAGAGCAGGGAAGTAGGCAAACAATCCAAGGAATAAGCGAGCGAAATCCGTAGTCCATAATCCAGAAAGCCGGTAGTCGAAGTTCGTGAGTACGCCAAACAGTGCTGATTAGAACAGCTGTGAAGCACTGAAGGGCGCGTAATCAGAGCATTTATCCTGTCGCTATGGGAATGAAATCACGTCAGCAGGTTTTCTGTATCACGTGATCCGTAGGAATAACATGTGAACAGGTCTTCCGTGTCACGTGATCCAGAACAGAACATGGTTGCCTGACAGCAGGACGCCTAATCCCGCCTGTACCAAGGCGCCAGGGAAGCTGCCAGGGAAGGAACGGACGTAAGCGTCCCGGGTGATGGTATCTGATGCCAGTCCATGAGCGATGCCAACGGACACCGAACCGCTGCCACCCTATTTGAGGACCAGGGGTAGAAGTGGGTATGTGTGCGGGAGGGACAGCGGAAGAAGGGTAATCAGACTGCATGACAACAAAGCATTTGACTGGGTAGAATGGGGGTTTTTGTTTGAGGTGCTGAAGAAAGTTGGGGTGGGAGAGAAGATGTGCAGAGCTATTCAGGTGGTTTAATCTGGGCCCAAAACTAGAGTAGCAGTGAAAGGGGCGAGATCTAGGGAATTTGGGCTAAGCACGGGCACAAGACACGGCTGCCCGCTGTCTCCACTCCTCTTTCCCTCGCAATGGAACCCCTGGGTGAGGAAATTCGGAAAGACACGCAGCTCAGGGGAATAGGAGTAGGAGAGGTGTCGCATAAATTGAGCATGTATGCTGACGACATACTGGTATACCTCACCAAAGTGACGGAGGGAGTGCCAAGAGTGCTCCGGGTGATAGGGAGATATGGGGAATTATCGGGTTTCAAGATAAACATGAACAAGTCAATCCTCCTCCCATTAGGAGTGATAACGGGAGAGCGGAGTAGGGCATGGGAATGATTGGGGATACGAATAGAAGAAAACAGCTTTAAATACCTTGGGGTTAGAATCCCTAGAGAATTAGATAAACTATACGGAGAGAACTTCCCCCCCTACTGCACCGACTTTTTAGGGACTTAGACAACTGGGCAAAATTAACCATCTCATGGCTGGGACGCCTAAATGTGCTCAAAATGGTCCTCCTCCTCAGGCTGCTGTACCTCTATCAGGCACTCGCAATAGAAATGCCAGATGCACACTTCGGAGAATTAAAAAGGAGAATGATAAGATTCCTCTGGGAAGGGAAAAAACACAGCGTAGCCTATAGCCTTCTGGTGCAACCCAAGAAGAAAGGAGGGGTGGGGTTCCCTGAGATGCGTACTTATTATAGGGCAGCCCAGTTTAGAGCTCTTGTCCCCCACCTGAGGGGAGATAAACAAAAGAAGTGGATAGACATCGAGAACCACCTGTTCCTCCCAGTGATGCTTTGTGAATGGTTGTGGGTACCACGAGAAGCAGCTCCGGGTAAGGTGCAGAGACACAGAATTCTGGGCCCGCTCTGGTCTCTTTGGAGAGTTAAGAGGGAAATGGTGGGGGTAACAACCTGGCCCTTACCCCTAAGCCACATCTGAGCATCTCCCGGGCATGAGAGATTCCAACACTGGCTCAAGGGTGGCATGGAAAGGGTGGGGCAAGTCCTGAGGAAAGAGGTGTTCATAGAGGTAAACGAGCTAGAAGATAAGTTGGGAGGAGGTAAGATATCAGTATTTAAGTACCTTCAACTTAAAGGGGTACTGATGTTTGAAGATTGGAAAGATGGCCTGCAAAGGGAACTGACACATACAGAAAAGGTGCTGGACATGGGGAAAGGGACGAAGGGGCTCATATCCGAATTATATCAGGCCCTACTGGAGGCACGTGGGGGAGAGATAGAGGTGTACAGGAGGAAGTGGGGGAGGGACATGGAGATAGAAATGGAGGACAATCAATGGCAAAGATTACGTGAGAGTGCCCATCGCACCTCGGTGGCCTGTCAATATAAATTTAACGAGTTAAAACTCCTGTACAGGTGGCAATGGGACCCAGTAAGACTGGCATTAATGTACATGCATGCATGGATCCCCAGTGCTGGAGCAAATGTGGACAGAGGGAGGACTACTGGCACATTTGGTGGTCCTGTAACAGGGTGCAGAGATACTGGAAGGAAATCCTGGGCTGGATAAGGGATCTGGATGGGGTAGACAGACGGTTGGACCCACTCCTGGTGTTATTTGGGATAGAGGTGATTGAAGGCGACTGGTATGATGTATAACCAGTGAATGGGCAATTGAAGAATGATGTATGTTAACCATGTTGATCTAACAATAAAACCAATTTGGAAAAAAAAAGGCCTTTTGCAAAAAGGGGAGCTATGCGAGAAGACGAAGTGTGGGCAAAATAGCGTAAGGGGAGCTACACGAGAGGCAAAGTGTGAGTAAAACCCCCACGAAAGACTGTTAAGAGTGATTTACAAGCAAAAGAGCAACATGAGAATGATAGAAGATGTATTAAGAGGAGGAAAGTGTTAAAGAAATATACAGCAGAAGAAAATATGGTGAAACAGTGATTTACACGGAAAGTGAATGTTGAAAGAGAATTTCATTTTGGCTGACAAGTGAATCATAAGAAGAGGGCACATCTGAAGTCAAGGGCACCTGGTTACACGACCTATAATGGGTCGACCGTGCATTCTGACAACTGCGCCAATACCAGGGGAGACCCAAATGAAAGTGTGAACAAGCTGGAATTGAAGAACACAATATATCAAGTAGATCTAGATAAAAATCAGGACTGGTGTACATCTATTCAACAAGCCATGATAGATAAGACCACCAAAATAAAAGAAGGAAGGAATTGAAAAAATAAAAAAACAGATCCCGTTAATCCTACAGAAGGGGTTCAAACTTCCAATAGGCTACAAACAATACCAGAATTTTATTTTAAGAATATATCTGAGGATGAACTTAAGAGTTGTTCTCGCCAAATTGAAGTCGTCCACTTGCAAAGGAGATCAATTCCCAGCCATATCTTTTAAGGCATGCTCAGAACTGCTCATTGGTTCCCTTACTAAGATTGTCAGTACATCATTCAAAGAAGGCATAGTCCCTAACAGGCTGAAAGGTTCCTGGATCACTCCCCTTTAGAAAAATCTGACCGAGACCCTGGAGAGGCAAAGAACTATCAGCCTATTACCAACTCCACATTCATCCTAAAAATTATGAATAGAGTAGCTTATGAGCAACTATCGGCATATATTAAGGAATACCCTATTCCTGAACAATGGGCAATCAGGCTTCCGTCGGGGTTACAGCACAGAGTCTGCTCTTCTGGAACTCAAATCAAATATGATGTCAAAAATCAATGAAGGATCCACTATGCTATTGATGTCTTTGGATCTTTCAGCAGCATTTGGTGGAACATCAACTCCTCCTGGAAATGTTGGAGAACAGAGACAAATTTAGTGATAATGCTAGAAATTGGATGCAGTCTTTTTTAGGCTCAATAAAAATTCAGGTACGCAGCAAACTTTTCATATTGCCAACCATGACATCCAGGTGAAGGAAAAAATCAAAATCCTTGCAGTCACTTTTGATCAATCCCTGAGTATGTCGGCCCATGTTAATAACCTGGTGTCTTCATCCGTGTACTAAATCAGGCTCTTAGCACACATAAGACCATTTCTGTCGCAAGCGGGGTGTGAAACCATTGCTAGAGCTATTGTATCTTCAAAATTATACTACTGTGAATCACTCCTCATTGGTATAAATTAAGTTGAATTGAAAAAACTTCAAGTAGTACAGAATAGTGCTATAAGAGCCATCATGGGTTTACGTAAATATGCACATGTATCGGATGTAAGAAGGAAGCTGCCTTGGCTACCAATTGAAGAAAGGGTGGAGTTTACACTCCTCACCATGATGTTTAAGGCCTTATCCGGTGATGCACCACTCTACATTGCTAATAGATTAAAAATCAAGCAGGAACCTACAGGTACCGAAAACCTTCGTGGAAATAGTGAGAAAGGGCGCGTTTTTGTCAAGTGCTCCCATTAAATGGAATGCACTACCACCCATTATAAGAAACTGTGGGACATTCAAGGAATTTAAAAACAAACTTAAGATGCATCTCTTCAGAAAACCTGGCTCCAACCCCTCTTCTTTCTTGGATTAGCCCTACTTACAATCTGCACCCATATGCCTCCGGGCCAATTTGGTTGTGCATAATAAATAACAAGAAGAAGAAGAAGAAGAAAAGAAAAGCTATTGAATATGGGGAGCGGAACCCCTAAAGAAACTAGTTAAACTTTTGTGTTTTGGAAAAGTGGAACTTAACCAGTTGAACATTTGTGTTTGAAAAGTGGAACTTTGTCAAACCAAAGGGGCTTTGAGCTTGGGCAATGGAAGCATGAGAAGCCTTTCGAAGTGTGTGAACCAGAGGGCTTTGAGCTCAGGAAACAGAACCCAGGGAAGCCCAAGGAACCTTTGTGAACTAAAGTACTGTGAACTTGTGGCAAGTGAATCCTAAGAAACATGTGGAACTTTGTGAACCAGAGAGACTTGAACTCGGGGAAGGGAGCAATAGAAGAGCTCCAGTGATAAGCTATCTTTACTATTGAACACAATTTAGCTTACCAAGATATTGAAGTCCCCTACACATTGTTTATCTGTAGAAGTGAGGGCAAGCATAGGTTGTGAGACAGACTGTATTTTGCTTTGGACTGACAGACTTAGACTTCCCTTAGTTTTCTTTCAGGTAGGGAAAATTCCCACCTTAGAGTTAGGACAAGATAGGCGTTACACCATCCTGACCAGTAAAATAAAGGTTTTAGAATCATACTTCTGTTGTCTGTGTCATCTCTTGATACCATGCCTGTCTCACACAAGGAAAGCAAATGCAAATAGGTTTATGTTTTGCAACAACCTGAAATGGGAAATTTAAGTGAAGAAACAGAACTGTCTAAGTCAACTGGTACAAGATACTAATCTTAAAGAAGCTGGGAAAGTGTCCCAAGGAACCATAGTCTTTTGAAAGCTAAAAAGTTTGAACACTTGGAGAAGGGAACCCTGAGACTTTGTGAACTGTCTTGAACTCTTGGGGAAGGGAATCCCGAGACATTGTGAACTGTGTTGACCACTGAAGTGAATTACTGGATGACTAAAGATTTGAACTGATATTGTTTTGAAAGCCGGAAGAGTTGAACTCTTGGAGAAGGGAACCCTGATGTCTTTTTGGAACTGTTATGTACTTTTGGAAGAGGAAACCGAGTCTAAGCCAAGAGCTGGAAGGAGCTCTGAACTTTCTTTTGAAGACTTTTCTTTTGATGCTGACATCCCTACACATTGTATACAGTTAGCTGTGAGGGCAAGTATAGGTTTTTGACACAGACAGCCTTTTTATTTGAATTTACTGACATTGACCCGCATTACGAGTTCGGCGGTAACCATGCCGCTATTGGCGGCATGGCTGCCGCCGAAATTGCGTCGGGTCCGGGTCCTCGGAATGAGGACTTACCGGGCCATTCCGAGTTTGGAAGGCCCGGTAATTCCTCCCTCCAAGGACCCGGACACGGTCCTTCCCCATTCCTATTTCAGCCCTCATAGGGTTGAATGGGAATGGGAGAGGGAGCAAACAACGGGCCATTACGAGATGGCCCGTTGTTTGCTCCCTCTTCCCCTAGCGGGACCCGGTAAGCACGCCTGGTTTTCCCAGGTGTGCTTACCGTGTCCCGCGAGGGGAACTCGTAATGCGGCGGTACGGAGTGAATGGCACCGGCACCTTTTACGGCACCGTTCACTCCGTACCGCCAGGGTCGTAATAAGGCCCATTGACTTTCCTTAGTTTTCTTTAGGTAGGAAATCCCACCTTAGTATAGGGCAAGTTAGGCCTTACTCCATCCTGACAAATAAGAAAAATAAAGCTTTCACTTGGAAAGTTGAATCTCCTGTCTGTGTCTTACTTCATGATGCCTTCACAAAGGGTGTCAGGAGTGTGATGCGGCTCAACTGATACAAGTTGGGGAATCCAAAATGTTGAAAATCTATTTCCCAGAGCATAGGAGCCCTGTGAGACAGGAATGGTATCAAGAGATGACACAGACAACAAAAAGTAAAAGTTTAACAAACTTTATTTTGTTAATCAGAATGATGTAACATCTAACTTGCCCTAACTCTAAGGTGGGAATTCTCCCTAACTAAAATAAAACTAAGGGTAGTCCATGTCCGTAAGTCCAAATCAAATCTGTCTGTGTCAAACCCTATGCTTGCCCTCATGTCTAATACTAAACACAGTGTAGGGATAGTCTTAATTAATTAAACAATGTTCAAAATAAAGAACAGAGCCAGTGCTTGCTCCCGTTTTCTAGTTCAGGATACAGTTCCAACAGTTTCTAGTTCAAATGTTCCAACAGCTCTTGGGTTCCCCTTCCTCAAGTTCAAAACACACTTGATTGCAAAGTATATTGTTCCACTTGATCACACTGTTCAAAATTAAGAGCTTTAGGTTCCCTTACCCAAGCTCAAACCATACTGCTTCAAAATTCTTTGTACACAGTTCAATTAGACTCTCAGGGATCCTTTCCCTGAGATAACAATCACTTCACTTGATAATGATCAACTTGGCCTTCACCATAAAGTTTACTCTTTTATTTCCAATATGAAATTCATATATCTTCATCCAACTGTTTGGCTCTCAATACGCAATTCATATATCTTCATCAAACTCTTTGGTTCTCAATATGCAGTTCAGATAACTTAGGTTTTCTACAGGGTCTCTCTGGTCTGGGCGCAGTTGTCAGACTGCACGGTCTACCCATTTCAGGTTCTGCAACCAGGTGCCTGTCATGAATCCTGCCCCTCATGTCCCCAGCCCTCCAAGATGTCAGGCTGGAGCCAGGCCACAATCACCTACATGGCCCTCAATGGCCTCTCCATCCCTCCAAAGACCCACTTGGAGTCAGACTTGGCGCTTGTGGCACCAGACTCACTCACTCCCATAGGATAGCATTGGGAATTGGACTTGTAGTGCATTGATGGGGACAAGATGGATGCCCCCACATATTTTGGTTCCCTGAACTGCATGTGCAGTCTAGTCTTTTGGGTGTGGTTCAGCCCAGAGACACCTGGGATACCCAGAGACTATTTCAGCCACGTCCAGGCTGAGAAACATGTTTTGTGTTTTCTGCACCTGCAGCGTGACACTCACCATGTTCGGATCGGTCTCCAGTAGGCCTACATCTTTCTTCTGCGCTCAGCTCCTGCAAGAACAAGAACACTGTTGGGGACAGCCTTACCTTGCGGCGCTTCTGCCCATCATTCATCGCTCCTTCTGTTCTGCGGGAATCTTCGGCGGTGCCATTCCCATCCCGGCACGCCGCTTCCTAAGGAAAAGGGAAAAGAACAGAAAAAAGGCATTAGTAAGCATTCAGCAAATCTTCGCTTATTTTTAAAAACTGTACGAGCTTCAAACGCTTACCTGAATCCCAGCCGCTCTGGGGGAACTCTGTCTCCGGAACTTCTCATCCATCTGCAAGAGGGAAAAGACATTCCAGGTTAGCGTGGAAACATCTAGAGGCGCTGCATACCGCGCTTACTCACCGCATTTCTTCTTCATAACCGGCATCCACGCTGAAAATGTCGCGACACCTAAAAGACACAGAAAAATAACTCAGTTCAATACAAATACGAAAGGGTCGCATTGCGCATTGCACTCTCACTCACCTTCAGCGCTACTCATCTCAGCAGCACGTCGCCATCCCCGGACGCCGGCCATCATCTAAGGAAGGAAAGGAACGAAGTTAGAGAACTGTTCAAAAGACTCATTATACTTACCTGTCGGACTCTTGCAAGTGAAGTAACTAGGCAGCAACGAGCCTGCATCAATCAACGCGCCCCTGTGCTGAAAGCAGGACGGAGAGCACACTTTCCAAGAAAACAAGATGAGCTGTGGATCAAAGGGAAGGGTTGGACCCTGGGGAAGAAGGGGTTCAAGCACACAGAGACAATAGGGAGTTAAACTCTACCAATCCTGTGTTTCAGGCCCAGTCTCCAGTCGAATAGACTCCAGGCGCAAGGGTTTGAGGTCATAAGAGGTCAGAACAGGCTGAGTGACGTCCCCGTGGATACCAGATGAGCGTTACAGTGCCCTGGCCTTTTGTTTGATCACTCGGTTTCCTCTTCTCGCGCCTTGCTTGTTTGGAATCCCTTTTTGTTACTGTTTGTTCTTATAGGTGAACCCTCGGTTATTCACTGCTTTCTATTTTTTATATGTCATTATTTTGCTCACACTTCATTGCTCCCACTTCATGGCTCCCCTTTTCTGTTCATCAACAGCCTTTGTAAAGCCTTTCTGACTTGTTATCAGTTCAGGATACTTTTCAATTATCTTCCATTGTTCAGG
The DNA here is from genome assembly GCF_040938575.1 of Ambystoma mexicanum. Classification (NCBI taxonomy): domain Eukaryota; kingdom Metazoa; phylum Chordata; class Amphibia; order Caudata; family Ambystomatidae; genus Ambystoma; species Ambystoma mexicanum. Next base: position 1,339,153,046 of record NC_090923.1, on the reverse strand, counting down.
GACTTTTGAAAAGTATGCATTTTTCATATGTGACCACTCTGACATTCTGTTTCCTTGTAATTGATTATTTATTTCACATTCACCTGTTTCATTCTTACAGAGATTTTCGAAAACGTGCCGACTGCATGCAACCACTCCGATACAATGTATCTCATTCACTTTCATTTGCGTACCGGGTTTCTCACATTCTATGAAACTCACCGGTAGCGTTGCTGTTCTTTTGCCTTTTTCCATCGGCACAACGTTCCTTTTGTTTTTCAGGTCAGGGTCACACTGCCTGCCCCTCAGACACTCCTGGGTTGGCTTCACTGCCCAGGAGAAAGAGCATTCAGTTTCCACATTGAAGTCAAAAGGGATCAGCATGCCCCTCGGCTCCCTTCTCTGCACTTCTCCGGCTTCATGGAGACACAGCTCCCGCGCCACGCTTCCTCTTGCTATCTCACTAAGCAGTCTCTTGGCATCTTGGCTTACCGTTCTCCACTGGCTGGTCCTGGGCAAATCTGGCATCTCAGCTTCTCTTCCCACTTGCTCGCTTTCCTTCCTTTTACTGCTTCTTTTATATCTTTGATGTGTAATAGGTTGCAGGTGGGCATGTTTAGTCTCATTTGCCTGACTTTGCCTGAACCTATTTGTGGGACATGTCTGCAATGTATAATGGTGTGCCTCTCTTCCTCCCAGTACTAGAGTGGTGTTTTGTATAAGAAGAGTGTATTACTCCTAGTTTCCTCTTCTCAGTACTAGATGTAGTACTAGAGTACTTTGAATGGGAGGAGTGTATTACTCCTAACTCTCTCTTCCTTGTTTCAGTACTAGGTACTGGCCACGGGGAATGAATAGGATGGGACTTGTAATCTCTCATGAAGGCTAAGGGAGGTGGTGATAGGTTAGTGTCATGACTAGCAAAAGGGCTTTGCCAGTTTCTGTCCTTGTGTTTTCTTGCTCTTTTCTTGCTTCTGTTATTAAGGGATAGATATTGTTTTGAGGATTTTTCCTGGTTCATATAATATAGATCAGAGTATCCCATGAAGGCTTCAGGGATGTAGGTTTCTCTTTCCAAAGGAAAGGTGCAATACTGCGTCTAACCTGAGGACTCCTCATATCCATCTCCCAAGGACCCTGTACCCAAGTGATCCTCCCTCGCTTGTCTTCTCCCAGGGTTGGGATCCAAAAGGTGCGGCCCTCCCTAGGCCACCTGAGCAAAGGATCCTTGGGGAATACATGTGAGAAGGACCTCAGGTTTCTCACATACCCTTCTCCTTTGATGATGGCTACCCACCCAAGGGCTTGAAGGTGGGGAGGATAGAGTCGGAATCTACTGTTCTGCTTTTGGGAGGTTAGACCAATTCCAGAGAGGTGGTGCTGGAGAAAACGTCTCTTCCTGCCAAGTGTAATGCAGATTGAAAGAAGGTGAATGTGGATGTATGTCTTGTAATAGGGAAGAACAACCTGTAACATCTCTTCCAATGATGACCTAATCGGGAAGACCAGGAATTCAAAGGTTACATCACTGTTTCATCCCAGCCAAGAACTTCACTGGACAGCTTCTCAAAACAGGATTGGTGCCGAGAGACAGCACAACAGGACTGGATCCGGGTTCGATGCATCCACCGTCTCTCAGTTCAGCTGAAGCTATGTGTCTCTTTTTGCCAGCCTCGTCTGATGCCCCCACAATCTAACTTACACAACTACAGACTAGTACTTTTCCAGAAAGGTCACCTAGTGATAGCACCTCACATAGACCCAGCCGATGTACTCTGGCTCTGTTTCTCATGGGAGCCGAAAGAACTCCTTTTGATTCCTGCAGAAGTCGAACAAACCTTGACTGGCCTGTGCAACAATAAGATGTTGTTCCAGTGTTTCAGTAAATGCAGACGATATTCAGAAATGAAGCTTTCACTGAGAATTGGAAGCAAACATCCACTGCTGCACCCAGCATGCATTTCACATAGACTCCATATTTGAGTCAAATATATTACATTTGTAAATGCATTACATTCCACCCTTGGAGATTCGACTTTCATAGCTCAGTGGCACTAAATTGGGTTTCTAAAATCTATGAAACATTATAGCTAAGCTAGAAATACATTCCAAACAACAACAAAACAAAATCAAAACCATCAAAATGATGAAGATGCAAGCAAACGTTTAACGTAGGGTCTCACCATTATTTGGGATCCATGAAAATAGCCAATCCCACCAGTTTCCAGAATGAAAAGAAGTAGCCTCCTTTGTCAAATCCTTCAATTTTTGGATGTGGTTTTGCACAGACTGGGAATGGTCACTCGGGTTAAAGCAGCACATTTCTTCAAAAGCATTGCACCCTAAAATATGTTTCAATAATAAGTAGTCAATAGCAGCTCTATTCTGCAAAACTGCTTTTCTCATAACTTTGCTATCTAAAAGCAATTCTTCTGAAGCTTGAAGAGTATTATTCAGCCCTTTCAATACTAAACATGCTAACTTAGAGATGTATAGCCCCAGTAGCTAATCCCCAAACTCCCGCCAAAGAATAAGCTAGAACTTCTGGTTCAGACAATAAATGCACATTTGAATCACAATCTGGGGTTAGCCCGATAGATGAAAAAATCAATCTCTTAAATCTAGGTAATGCTGGCTGCAAAGGAAACAAGGTTAAGGCGTGTCACGTTACTGCACATGGTCCTCCAGAGATGTTAGCAGGAATGTAAGTAAAAGTAGCATTCCTGCATGGGAATAACCATCCTACTGGAAGTTTGACATGGTTCAAACGACTAGCAGCTACAATTGTATGATTACAAGTCATGGTATTGGTCACGTTGGTGCACGTGCTTAGAGCACATGCACATAGTTCTTTTTTAAACACACTCCAGTTGATTTCTTTATTCATATTCAATTGCTGACACTTACCAAACTACTCTGGCTGACAAACATTAGAAAACAAATATCTCCTTTAGCAATATTATAGGTGTGGATTTTAGTGAGATTTCTCAATTTTTCGTTGGTTTCCTGACTGAACTTAAAATATTTATAAACTGAAAATGACTGATGAATATCATTATCCTCCACTGAAGAGTCATTAGGCATCACACTAAAAATGTGTCTCAAAGTTGTAGCAGGTGTTGGCACCACTACCAGGCAGGTTGTCAGTAGGTCCATTCCATTATGTGAGTTTGATAAGCAAAAGCAAGCGATATTTAAGATTCCTCGAGCCAAGTAAGTACATATATTTTCTGTTTCGCCAATTTGTATTTGGTTCATCCTCAATGCTTTGCGAATCCCTTTCTTTGTGCCTGCTTGGACTGGTATGTCGGTGTAGGCATTAAGTGACCCACAAATCTCATTCTCCAACCTCATCAGATTCAGATTGGTAGGTTGCGAAAATGTGACATTGTTAATTTGCTTCCGCTCTGTGTTACTTGAGTCTACCAAATGGAGTCCACTTAGAATTACCCTTACACCAGCCAGGCACAGAATCTGTAAAGCAATCCAGAAAAGGCATATCAGTGCTGATAATCATTATCATCAACCCCTTCACTGCTGAGGGTTTTCCCTCCTATTGCTGAGCCCTTTTTGGAGAATTCGGTATGTCGCCATTCAATCCCTTGTAACTTTTTTATTACATGGGATATCTCGGCCAAATTTGGCTCCTTTTCTTCCCACTTGTAGGCGTTCATACCCCCATCAAGGAATCCTAATTTGCTGTATGGGGGTGAGAGAAAATAATAAAAAAGAGAGCACATTTTGTGTTTTTTCACAAAATGCCAATAAAATGGTGTATAATGAAGCCTGTGGTTTCTTCCTTGTAAGAGCTAGGAACAAATGGTTTGCTGTTCTGAATTTGCCAGTCTTTCAAGAACAGGTTGTGTGGAAACAAAAAAAACATATTTTTTATAAGGTTACCATCAGTTTTGTGAGATGTAGGTGATATTTCCCTTTTTTTCCAATAGGGCATGCACAGACAGAATGGAAGAGGAGGGTAGGAAAGCTGAATGGGAAGACAGAAAGGCACATGGATTTTGCACGTTTTTAGACAGCAACAAATGAAATTAAAGTAGATATGTTTTGTAAATAGAATAGAATCAAAGAAGGCATGATTCCCACCAACGCTTCAGAAATGACCCGACCCAGTAACATTGTAGTTAAGGGTTGTTTAACTGGGTTTCATATTTTCCCCTGAGTCTCTTTTTGTGTTTTAAGACAGAAAGGCATACATTCCTTTTTTTTAAAAACTTTTTTTATTAATGGTCATGTCAAGAAACGCATTACATGGTAGTTAGTGTATATAGCGTACAGCATTACAGTCAACAAATAAATATTTAAAAGCGTGGCATTATGGTGTAAATGTTGAGGAGATGTCGTCATCAGATAGCAAATTACATAAATAGCTTCTAAAGGGGGCCCAAACATCTTTAGCGCGGCTCGTTACAGGCATGGATAGTACAAGCTGTTCTTTACACTCGTTTACATATGTTAATTCCAAAGAAAACAAATACTTTAGGGGTGCGAGAGAGGCCGCGATCTGTGTGATATTTTCAATTATATAAGCAACATTGCCCCAGAAAACAGCTATTAACGGACAGGCCCAATACATATGATTTGTATCCGCTTGTAGGCTGCCACACTTCAAACACTCGCCAGTACAATTTTAAACAAATGTAGCCATCTTTGCAGGGGTGTAATGCAGCTGGTTCAGGATTTTAAACTGGATTAAGCGTAACCCAGCATTTGAAGATACAGTTTTCGTCAATTGGCAGTATCTGCGCCACTGCTCTTCTCCTATCATGGCCACCACATTTATCTCCCATGTAGCTTTAATAGTATTTTGGGATTGGGTATGTGATTGGATCAGACCATACAGTGTGGATATGCCTACTTTCGTATCTTCTCAGAACATTATAGCTCGTATACACTCATGGGTATCTGGTTCTTTCGGGAACATCGGCCATCTACCGCTAAATGTAGCCCTCATGCAATGGTACTGTAAGAGTTTCAGCCGGTCGCGCCCAAGTGTGTTAACAAAGGCCTCCCGGCTAACGTAGTTGCCGTCTGGGTACATGTCACTGCATTTTCAACTGCTTGTCTGGGTCCCAGGTTCTTTGTTGTGCCTCACCAAATGTGTGAGTGAATCTGGGGAAGTGCCATAATAAGGCTTCAGGGTCGTATGGTGTCTCCATATTAATTCTCTCGTAGATCTTCGCCCACGCTTGGACAGTGGCACTAACTGGGTCATTGATACAAGGGTCTTTGTGGTGCACTTTGAATATAACAGAGTGTGATTGAGTGGGGGAGGTTGCATATCTCTCTAGTGGGATATGCATGGCAGTGTCTTCTGGACGATACCAATGGTTGGCGAATTGGGCTTGGGCTGCCAAATAATAGAGTTCAAAATCTGGCATGGCAAGACCTCTGCTTGTTTATGGCTCTGTCAATTTATGCCCTTTCATTCTCGCAGCGCCAGACCCCACACGAAAAAATGTAGTGACTAGGGATTGAAGTTTAGAAAATAATAATTTGCCTGGCCATAGGGGAACATTACAAAAGAAATATCAAAGTTTGGGGAGGACCACCATTTTTAAGAGTGATATCCGCCCATAAAGGGAGACAGGGAGTTTAGCCCACAATTGTAGTTTCATGGACAGCTGTTGTAAGTAAATTTCATGGTTGTCAGCATCTAACGTATGTCGTTCCCTTGAAATCTTAATGCCCAAGTATCAGACCCGAACCGGAGCCCATCTGAACCCACTGATATTCGATGAGCATTCAGTAGTCGGTGTGAGTGGGAATAGCTTGGATTTAGAATTGTTAATTTTATAACCAGAATATCGTTAAAAATCATGGATATCTCTCATAATAGGCTCAAGGTTCTGATCCGGATCCCGGACATAAAGGAGTGTATCGTCTGCATATAATGATATCATTTGTGGGGGCCCATCATCCTGATGCCCCAGTAACCGTGCATTTTACGTACAAAGGCAGCCATTGGTTCAATTGTTAAAGCGAAAAGTATTGGGGAGAAAGGGCAGCTTTCTCTGTTTCCTCTACCCAGGAAAAATAATGTGGATAATGTGTGGTTTGTCAGAGCTCTTGCACCCGGCTTGGTGTATAGGAGTCGTACACATCGTTGGAAGTATGGGTCTATCCCAAAGCTGTTTAGCACCAAAAAAAGGTATTCCCTGGACACAGAGTGAAACGCCTTTTCGGCATCTAGGGCCGCTACTACTGCCTTTGCATCTGGGTTCACCTGTGCCATTACCCCAAATAAACGCCGGAGATTGAGGGCAGTGGATCGCATGGGGATGAATCTCGATTGGTCTGGGTGTACTAACTTGGGCATCTGGGTGTGAAGTCTTGTTGCTAGGATTTTGGCAAATATTTTCGCATCTGTGTTAATCAAGGATAGTGGCCTGTAGGAGGCCATGTCATGTGGGGGGTGGTTTGGCTTCAGTAATAACATTATGATAGCTTCTCGCATTGAATCAGGGAGAATGCCTCGCCCCATATAGTCAATAGGATAGGGGCCAATTCTCCATAGAATTCTTTGTACAACTCTACTCCCAGGCCATCGGATGCCGGGGCTTTCCCAGATGTCAGTGATTTAATGGCATTTCCGATTTCCTCCAATTTTATGGGTAATTCTAAAGTGAGTTTAGCCTCGGGTGGAATCACAGGGAGACTCAGCCCATTTAAGTATTTCACCATTTCGTCCGACGTCATCTCATCATGATTGGAATATAACCTCAAATAGAACTGTGTAAATTGATCATTTATATCCTTATCTCGGGTCACAACGGTTCCGCCTGCTGTTTGGATCCCAGCCATGGGGCTACAGACATTTTCTGCTTTTAACATATTAGCCAGAGACTTGCTGACTTGGTCTCCCTCGCTGTATCTGCCGGCTCTTGCCGGGGCAACCATGTATAATACTTCTCTTTCCGCAAGTTTATGAAATTCACTTAATAGGTCATTCATCTTTGCCAGGGCCTCCCCGCTATGCGTACCGCTGAAGCTATTTTCACAGTCACGCAGCAGAGACTCAACCTTACCCAGTTCCTCCCTAGTCGTTTTAAGCAGTCTGGTGGTTTTGGCCATGAAAATGCCTCTGACCCAGACCTTAAAAGTCTTCCAGAGTGTAAACCGAGAGCTAACTGAGCCATTATTTAGGGCGAAGAATTCTGTAATTTCTGCATGCAGGGATTCGGTCACATTGGGGTCTCTCAGGACTGTGGTGGGCATCCTCCACCATTTTGCAGGTGGGGGGGGGGAGTCTCGCAATTCCATTATGGAGATAGGGGAATGCTTGGATAATGTGCATGGAAGTATGTCACAGCTGTGCACCCTGTTAGTAAGAGAGGCGGTCAGTAGCCAGTAATCTATGTGGGATTCTGAATCGTGCACCGTGGAGTAATAGGAATATTGCTTGTCTAGCAGGTGAAGGGTCCTCCACATGTCATTTAGGGATAATTGCAATAGCATTTGGTGTAGGGTGTGAGCTGATTTAATAAGCGTCGGGGGAGCATTGGATGACCGCTCTAGTACAGTGTCTAGTATTGTGTTAAAGTCCTCTCCCCATAACACCCATGTCTCATCCAGGGGGAGGAGCATATCCATTATAGCCTGATCAAAGTCTGGGTCATCGATGTTAGGCCCATATGTATTCACAAGTACCACCCGGTGACTCGATATTTCACCCCATACAAGCACTTATCGTCTCCTCGGGTAAACCTTGCTTTCCATATAGCAGAACTCCAATGAGGGATGAGTGAGTGTGAGGACCCCCCTAGCCTGTGTGGAATACTCTGTATACTATTGAAGAGGTCCCCAACTAGTGAGGAGGAAGTCCGTGTACACTTTCTTTAGTGCATGGGTTTCTTGTAACATCAGGATTTGCGGGTTGTGCGGCGGCACCTATGCACCTACCTTTTTAGCCTTACCTGGGTTATTGACACCCCTAACATTCCAAGTTAATAGCTTAATTTTCAGCCCTTTTCTCATAGAAACTTTATCTGCCATTTACATTCATCTAATTTATTTCTTCCATTGTCTGTACTCCTATTCCTCACCTCGTTCTTAGTGACATGACCATTGTTTTCAAACTTTTCAACTTTCCAACTTTTGCTAGTCTCGATAAGCCATACCTCCCACCCTCCAGGTCCATCAAGAGTTAACCATTGAACACCCCCCACCTCCCACAGCTCGCACCATCAACCTCAACTAGATGATGTTTCCCTAAAAACCTTTGGAACCTTCCCGAGGTGTGTATGTTGCAGCTTCCTGACTGCCACAACTGTTTGCCACTGCCCGGGTGTCAACTCACAAGTATGTATCAGTGCCACCCATTTGGATTTCTAATTAACACATACAAATGATATAACAGTCCACTTCCTTCAGTCTGCTGGGTCGCCCCTCTCTTCGTTGAGTCGTGGGCTCCTAGTCTGATCTGCCCCCGGTCACTAGGTGGCAGCGGAATTGAGGCTTCGATATAGTCCATAGCAGCTGCAGGGTTCTCAAAAAATGCACTCTGCCGCTGTGTTGTATCCGCAGTTTAGCCGGGAAAATCAGTGCTTATGGGATTTGGCGTATACGAAGTTGCCTTTTCACCTGTTCATAGGATCTCCTTTGGGCCCGCACGCCCGCAGCAAAGTCTGGATAGATGTGGATGTTGTTTTCTTCGAATTGTAATATTCCCATTTCTCTGGACATTTTGAGGATCGCGTCTCTGTCCCTATAATTTAGTAACCTGGCTATGATGGTACGGGGTGGAGCCCCTGGTTTAGGCATCGGGGCAAGGGTGCGATGGGCTCTTTCCACCAAGAAATGATCCGAGAATGATGCAGAGCCAAACAAGGATTTAAGAAGGGCTTCAACACAGACCTCCATGGGGCTCTTAAACGAGGATTCTGAGATGCCAACTATTCGGATATTGTTTCTTCTGGATCTAGATTCTAGATCCTCACACTTGCCACGCATCTTGGAGAGTTCCCCCTTCAGTTGCGTTATGTCGCGGCTGTGTTGCCCAAGTTCATCTTTGGTAGCACTTTTCCTGAATTCGGTTTCAGTTATCCCAGCAATTTCTTTTTCCACTCTCGCCTCGAGTGACCCAATAGTGGCCACGTTGTCATCCAACTTTACATTCACGGATAAGAATCCAGATTACATAGTGGCCAGTAAGTGATCATCTCTGGGGTTTCCCCGAGGATGTAGAAGGCGTGTCTCCAGCCGGAGTTGATGTCATAGCTATCGATGCTGGGGTCTTTGAGCTTGCAAATGAGTCCATTGGGCCCTTCTTTTTGGCACCCGAGCCTTTTGTCATTATCGTTGAACGGGATCACTGTGTGTATGGTGCTGTGTGAGCCATCCAAGGTGGGCTATGGATCTCTGTGAGGGGTGTCGTGGCCCCAGGGAGGTGACTGGTCGGCCAAGAAGGTGGTGACCGTCCATATCTCAGTGGTGGTGGCCTGTATTACAGTGCGGTCGCCCGGCCTGTTCTTTTATAAAAAGAGTATGTGATATAGTTGGCGACCGGAACAGTCTTCACTGTCTGGCAATAAATGGTTCCTTCACCGCACACCCAACTCCCCACACTATAGAGGGGATTTTTCCTCAGCTCAATGGTAGTCGTGGCCTTTCAACTCTGCAGTGGAGATTGGGCAGGCCGCGTTGGCTAGGATTATGGGAGCGCCCCACTCGCTGGCTGGTTGTATCGGGTTGCTCAGCCTCCGTGTATAGTTTTCCTGGTGGGGAAACCCGGGAGTCCAGTGTTAGAGAATAAGTGCACCAACGTGAGAAGGGGTAGATCACCAGGCTCTCCCAGATGGGTCCCGGAGGAACACAAACGCCATCAGCTAGGTGCCTTCACCCGCAATGCAACCCGCTCCTATTTTTAATGGCCTGCACTAAGAGTTCTCCCTTACACCCCGCTTAAAGGTTCTGTATGTACCGCATGACATGCGACAGGGCGTACCGCGTTCCTCCATTTTGTTGCACAGCCTTCAACAGTCCAACAGGATCACTGAGTGATATCTCAGCTACACCTTTCTGACCAAGCAGTGTCCGAATTATTGAATATTTCAGGTCTTTAGAGCCCCTGTTTATCACCTGTATAAGCTGTACTGGGCACAACTGCAATATCTGGATCACGTGTGTCACTCGATTAAAATATTTAGCTTAGTATGTATCCACCTCCGTATAGATGGGGCTGCTCTGAGTGTGTAGAATCTAATATGCTTCTCCCCTATTCTCGTTTCTGTTTGGTGGTTTATTCACACCTGATAATACGTTGCGTGGCAGGACAGTAATCTGGTGGGTCTCTGTGCCGTCGTGCGTGCAGGGCAACTCGGTCGCTCCAGGTCCCCATGCTCCGGGTATCAGGGACTGCACCCCAACTTGTCTGGCACACGGGCATCCCGGCTGGATAATCGGGGGAGAGGGAGTGGTGTTCCGATGTTATCACAACGGGTTAGGATCTCTTCACCACTGCGTCGGGATCCAGGCTATCTCGCCACAGCATCAAGAATACTTGCTCCATAGCTTGCACCTGCTTGGCGACTGGGAAAGACGAAGAAATTAGGGTTTAGAAAGTCGGGCAGACGTTGCAGCTGGCTCCTCCCCTTTTCTATGGCCTTCACAGCCGCAGCCTCTCTTCAGGTGATGTGCCTCATCTCATAGATATTGGCAACGGATCAGTTGTCCAGTAGCCACCGCTTTGTCTCGAGCCATTGATTTCTGCACACAATCTCGACAGATTTCCTCCAAAGTATATCAGAATGGGCCCCAGCTTTTCCCACACATGTAAAACTGCTTCTTAGGGTGGAGGGTGACCCTGATGTGGATAGATTCATAATCAGGATTTAGCCATTTTACAGCTGCGAAACAGCGCCCCAAAAGTCATACATTTCTGAGGAGTAGACAAAATTCCAAGTTTAGGAAGGGGTTATTTGCACAGGTGAGGCAACAACTATGTAGGTAAAATTCCCATAGTTTGGGAAAAAATTTGAAAAATGACAGAAAAAAAAGGTATGTGCTGAACATGTTTTGCCCTTTAATGTAATGGCTTCTGTGAATATTGAGAAAAGCAATGCACCGCTACATTCCCCCAACTCTTCTAGTTAGGAAATCACAAATTTTTTCGGAATGTTTCACAAAACAAGCAAGACCACAAGCCAAAAACGGAGCCATGGAACACAGGATTTTTATGCTTACGGCCTCAGTAGACATACTTAGCATGAGAAAATAAGGGAAACAAATGTGGTGAGGAATGGCAAGCATATATTTTCTGAAAAATACCTTTTGAAGGATAGGTGACTTGTGCAGGTTACAAAAGTGTACAGTGCCTAAAGCAGCGACTAAATGCAGGTTACATTTGGGAAATGAAAGGGTTGTGTTACAAAGGGAAGTAGCAAATGTATGAAAACGTTATCAAAACCAGGAGAAAACAACAAATATTCTACCTTCCCACAGTTTCACAAGTGTTCCGACGAAAACAGTACCTCACATGTGTGGGTGTACCTACCTGGGCGCAAAGGGAGAAGGCTACACCACTGGTACATCAAATGCCCTGGGTAAGACTGGATTTGGCATTGTGGACAACGCACAGATTTGGGCTTGGTGTGTCGCAGCTATCAAGGAAAACAGGGAACCCCATGCATTTCTGAAAAGAAGATACCCGTGGGAATACAAAGAGGTCTGACTTGCGCGAATTGTCCTAGAATGCATTACCCACAATGCCCTGCAAAGTCCAAAATGTAGGGAAAAAAACACAATTTTCACACATTTGCCACCAGGAAACCACCGAAGCACGCCGCCAACAGCACATGTCCTACCTTCCCACATTCTCACAGGTGTCCCAACGAAAATGGTACCTCACATGTGCGGGTGCACCTACTTGGCCGCAAAGGAAAAAGGCTAAACCACTGGTATTCCAAAGGGTTTGGGGAGAGGACATTTTTAGGATTTTTGTCTTGTGGACAACCTACAGATTTGGGCGTGGGGTGTCGCAGCCACCAAGGAAAACAGGGAAACCCATGCATTTCTGAAAAGAAGACACACGTGGGAATCCACAGAGGTCTGACTTGCATGAATCGCCCTAGAATGTATTACCCACAAGGCCTGGCAAAGTCCAAAATTTAGGGGGAAAAACACAATTTTCAGACATTTGGCACAAGGAAGCCACTGAAACACTCTGCCAACAACACATGTCCTACTTTCCCACATTCTCACAGGTGTCCCGATGCAAACAGTACATCACATGTGTGGGTGCACCTACCTGGGCGCAAAGGCAAAAGGCTAAACCACTGCTATCCAAAAGGGTTTGGGGAGAGGACATTTTTTGGATTTTGGTTTTTTGGATTTATGCATCCCATGTGGGTCGATCATCCCCAAGTCCAGCAGCATTTCCGGGGAGCCCCGGTAGGGTCCCCATTCCTCTCCGAAGGGAAAATCTGTAATGCAGCCCAGCCAGAGGTGCAGCCTGGCCTTGCGGACGGTCAACCCACATGGGAGACAGGTGCCCAAGGCCAGAGACATCACCTCCGACCATTCTGGAATTCTGAATGGCCTGCGTTACAGCATTTCCCTCCGAGAATGAACAGGGACCCTGCCGGGGCTCCCTGGAACCACCACTGTGCTTGGGGACGGCGGAAACGGCTAATATGCTGGAGCTGATTTTGCAGATTGTGATATCCTCTCAAACAATTCTGGTCTCTTGGACAATGGCCAACGTAATTCCGCTCTTTAAAAATGGCAACATACATGACTCTAGTAACTACTGCCCAATTGTTCTGCTGGACGCCCTTGGCAACATTTATGTAGCACTCCTCCTAAAGAGACTAACGCGCTGGATGAGTGAGCACGATTGCCTTGATATTTTCCAAGCTGGGTTTGTCAAGGGCTTGGGTACAGCAGACCCGATCTGCATCCTATCGATCTTAAAGGATAAAAAAACGGCAAGCTATACCTGGCTTTTGTTGACTTTCAGAAAGCGTTTGATAGCATTGACAGGGGCCACTTATGGCTCAAACTGACAGGTTGGGGCTGCCCTGAAGTCTGGTGGCCCAAATAAGATGTCTACACTCGAACACCTCTATCAAAGTCTGCCTTAATACCGAAGGCTGGCTAAGTGAAGCTATTCCAATAAATAGAGGTGTAAAGCAAAGCTGCCCATTGGCCCCATCCATCTTCAACCTCTACATCTATGACCTGAATAAAACATTGGACAAGGTCAGATGCTTTCCACCATCCATAGAGGGGGTAAGGATTCCCTGGCTATTATATGCCGATTACCTCGTCATTGTGGATCAAACTGCCATTGGATTACAGAGCCAACTGAATGCCCTAAAGGATTATGCTTCTGAAAACATCTTACAAATCAACATAGCAAAAACAAAGATCTTGCAACTAAGGAACGGAACCAAGCACAGAGGAAAGGTGATAGCTGGTTCCTTTTAAAGGATGAACTAGAGGCAGTGAAAACCTTCAAATACCTAGGGGTGTGTATTTCAGCTAGTTCGGTGGAAATACACACTTGGATTTCGCTAAAAGAGAAAGTCACAGCACTAGCAAATCAGCATCTGTCAGTTTTCCATTGTCCCCATCTTAGAAATGTACAAAATCAAGGTGGTCCTGATTCTAACATACGGAGCGGAGGACTTGCTACGGTTTCCCACCAAGCACTGGGATGTCCTTGAAGGGATCTTTTGGAAAAGGACACTGGGCCTTTCTAAATCCACCCCTATTCAGCTCATCAAGCAAGAGCTGGGCCTATGCTCTCTTCAAGCAAATGTCGAAAGCAAAAACGTAAACCTTTTTTGCAAATGTACCAACCCAGGAGCTCCGCCAGGGCTGGCAATCATCAGATTTGCTCTCCTTAAAAACAATACAAATATTTTGTTCTTCTGGGGAACAAAGTGCAGAACAAAACTAGCTGACCTTGGAGCAATTCAAATCAGATTTCATGAGAATCCATGAGAATCCAGCTGAACCGCTTCAAAGCCAATGAAGTGATTTTGACCTGGGAAGATCTCAGACTGCAGATTCTGTAGAGTTGTGGGACAGACAGAAAATCTGCGGCATCTATTTACAGAATGCAAGTCGCGAAGAACGCTCAGAACTAAACACTTCAGTCGATAGCTGACAGATTTTGTTAACATTACTTCAGAGGAATGGTGGCCTCTGCTGACAAGAGGGAAGAAGATCGGCCTCTCATTGGCTGAAGTTCCAGCCTCTAGGTCTTTTGGCCACTTGTCCTTTTGGGATGGATGATTTTTGATTTTGAAAACATTTTAAATTAAAACTGTTAAGTAAATCAAATAAAAAATGTTTAAAAAAAGAATCACCCATTTCTTCCAGTCAGGTAAGGGTTCCTACTGTGTTTTTTTCAGAATAAGAAAATAAACAGGTCTCGACTCCTTTGAATAAGGTTTCAAAGTCGTCTGATTCTTCTGAATCAGACTCTGCTGAAGAGAATGGTTTTTCTAGGTTGGTCTCTAACCCTAATGGTCCCGCAACGGATAGTAGTTGGGTACCAAAAAAAAGGGCGTCAACAGGGGGAGGTTTTAGGGCACTAGGCCTAATAAAGGTAAAGGCTGGTCGAACTTTCAGTATTATTCGTTCCCAATGTTGTATATTATAATGAGAGAGTGGGAGGTTATCTAGGAGTACCTGCGTTTTGAAGAAAAGATCTTGTTGACCAGTCGGGGTACTTAGTTGAGAAAATAAAACCTCTTTTAGAGTGGATACACGGTCAGAGTTAAGGAGTTCAACTATTCTATTTTCCCCATCTGGTGGTACGACAATTATCAGCATGGATCTTCAATTTTTATCAGTTGAATCACATCCTACCCTTAACACCATATGTGGAAGGCATGGTATGGAAGTCAGACTGACAGAAGTGACCACAGTTCAAGGGTGTTTATTGAACGTTCAAAGAGGTGTGATAAACGCCTATCTAAACCTAAATGTAAGATGGCAGCAAGCTACGACCATCAACTAATAAAGAATGCAGTCCTAGTGGGGTCTTGTCAAAATAAAAGGGCCTATACTAAAAAACCTATTGCCAATACTTACTGATAATTTACAAATAGTGTGGGGAATGTTCATGAAAAAGAAAGAAGTGTTCACAAAATGATAAGTCAGAATGTACGGGCCATTGGTCTCCTCATCCCCACGTTTTCAGCACGGGGCAAGGCGGTTCACTTGAGCCAAGCACACACTGTGGCTTTCTTCACACAAGGGACAAGTTCCAATTCCAGTATCAGGGCCTTCTGGGCTCAAGTCTCTTCTCCATCAAGGTCTCTTGATTTGGAGGGCCTGATGTACAAAACAAAAATAGAAAGTTCCTTTCTTCTTATATGGTTTGGGATCCTCTCACGGGATCCCCCTCAGCCGGGCTCAGATCCCTTTATTTTAGGATTTCAAAAGTAGTCCTTCTTGGGTGACTCACGGTTCACCCCGGACCCCACCTTTCACATTCAATTAGTCTCCTTCAGCCGGGCTCGGACCAATTGAAATTCACTTAATACTTATCGAAGACTTTCGAATGTGCACAGGGTTTTCCTTGACCTGTCGCAGGACCACTTTGATACAAAGTTCCTTTTTTACAATGCAGTTGCCATTCAGTTGGATACCTTACAGAGACCTTCCAATGAGCACCCACATGGCGCTGGACCACTCTATAACGGGTATCTTTATTTGGCCTTTTCAAAGTACATTCACTCCTTTAGTTTACACTTGTTCGCGCCTCTCATCACATGCGCTTCAAACACTGTCCTTTGTGGAGTTCTTCATACAATGTTGCCGCTTACAACCTTGGTTCAAACACAAGCTGATTTCGTATCGGTTTCTCCGACTCACCGGCTGGGCTGCTTTTAATGGCACAGCTTTCTTGCAGGAGCCAAGGACAGTACCAAAGTGCCAATTGCTCCTCCCGGCCTGGGTTATCAACACGGGAGCGCACCGGATACCTTTGATGCACAGTGTCGGATAGATCAGCATCAGTCCCGGTCTTAGGCTTCTCACATTCCAAGGGTTGTGAATGAAACAGTTTCTCGAGGTCAAGGGCACTTCCCTCTTTGCCACACTCCTGTTCTGACCTACAGAACGCACCCCTTTTGGACTTCCTGGTCTTTGTCTCAACGGGGCTTGCACTCCCTGGTACTCCCAACATGGCCGTCCAGCGTGAAACACCTTCCTCGCTCTACACGTTGGACGTAGTGTGTTCTATTAATAGACCACGCCGCCCGTGGCTCCGTGCGTCTCAATGCTATTGCGAAGTAACGACCAGACGTGTGCTCCGTAGCTCGCGGAATTGTTATCTTTGGTTCTATCCCAACAACCCCATTCCTAGATCCTTTCCCTTCTTTCTTGCTTCCTGGACTCGTGTGCTGAGTAGCGCACTCTCTTAATTTCCCGGATTCCTGGATCGTTGCATCCCGGAACTTTGAACGCACGCTGGAGTCGGAAGAGACTCATGCAGCCTTATTCAAGACCCAATCCGTCCGCAAGAAGGCATCGACCAAGATATCCAGCAAAGATCGGACTCAGGTGAGAAGGGGGGAACTCCTTGACAGTTTGAGACGCCACCCAACCGAACTCGATATGGACATGGAAGCGGCCGTCCAGGACCTGATGCGTGGCATGCAAGAGCTATTAACCGAGGTACAGAATCTAAAGGCAGAAAACGCCGCTCTCAAACAATTAGTGCTATCCCGTGATTCTGCCACAAAAGAAAGTGTCTTGCTGGGCGGCATAGTGGACAAATACGATGGGTCGGCAAAAACCCTTTGTGGATTCCTGGATTCATGTTTGGTCCACGTTACTTTTAAGCCCTACTACTTTTCGACTCCCAGGGCTAAGGTGGGTTTCATAATTTCCCACCTTTCATTAAATGCCTTAACCTGGGCTATGCCCCACGTTAATTCCGGCGATGCTCTCCTAGATGACTATGATGGGTTCATACATGCCCTTAAAACCATGTTTGACCGCCCAGAGCAGGTCTATAGTGCCCAGGAACGCCTGTTAGACTTTCAGCAGGGATCCCAGGATATGCTCACCTATGTAACCCGATTCAAGCAATTAGTCAAGGAAGCTGATTGGTCCCCTGAGGTGAGTTTTACCCTTTTCAGGAGAGGACTGAATGAGGAGATTAAGGATGAGTTGACCAGAGTGGCTCGCCCAAACTCATTCCAGGCACTAATGGACCTCGCCATGCAAATAGACTTTCGTATCCAGGAAAGGAAGGCAGAGAAGAAGAAATCCAGAGGAAATCCTCTGAAAGTGTCCTTTGAGAGCACCACCCAGACGGACACAAACCCAGGCTCAGTCACTGAACGAGAACCCATGCAGATAGGAGCCTTCCGTGAACCTATATCCCAAGAAGAAAGGATGAGAAGGATTCATACGGGGTTGTGCATGTACTGTGCCTCAAACAAACACTTGGTTAGGGAGTGTCCTCTAGCCCCTCCTCGGCGTTCGGGAAACGCCAGCTCCCAATCCTAGATGGAGCAGAGCTTCGGGAGAGAGATGTTTGCTCCACATCAATTCAATCCTTGAACTCTCCTGGACAAAACAATTTGGTGATACTACAGGCCTTCCTATCGCCCTCCAAGAATAAGACCTATTCCATTCTAGCCTTGGTAGACTGTGGAGCTATGGGAATTTTCATTGATCAAGACTGGGTTGTTAGTCATCATATTCCATATGAGACACGAAGCACCATGCAGCCGGTGGAAGCAATCGACGGAAGACCCCTCACTTCAGGACCAATAAGCCTGCAGACAAAAGAGATCCAGCTTTCCATAAACCATCACCAAGAGCGGATTAGATTCAACATCATTTGATCCGTGTCCGGGAAGGAGACGAATGGAAAACAGCCTTTAGAACACCCTTTGGTCACTATGAATATCTAGTCATGCCCTTTGGACTAGCTAATGCCCCCGCAGTTTTTCAACGTTTCATGGATAGGGTTTTTTCTGACATGTTATTCCTCTTCGTCATTGTCTATCTTGACGACATATTGATCTTTTCCAAGGATCTTCTAAAGCATGAAGAACATGTAAAGGCAGTATTACAACGGCTCCGTGAACACAAACTTTTAGCCAAACCCTAAAAATGCTTGTTTCACATTACTTCTGTTCACTACCTAGGATTCATCCTTAGCCCAGAAGGAATTGGTATGGACCCTTCAAAGGTAAAGGCCATACTGGCATGGCCCGCTCCCACGTCCGTGAAACAAGTTCAATCCTTCCTGGGGCTTGCCAACTTCTACCGGAAGTTCATATCCACCTTTTCTGAGATCGTTCAGCCGATCGTTGCTCTCTTGAAGAAAGACACCCCCTTTATCTGGTCTACACCGCAAGATAAGGCATTCCAACGTTTAAAGGCAGAGTTCACGCAAGCCCCCATCTTGGCCCAACCCGACATAAATCGACCATTCGTAGTGGAAACGGATGCCTCTAACTACGCCATAGGAGAGGTCTTGAAGAAGGAATTTGAGGATAAACTGGAACACCCCATTGCTTACCTTTCACGAACCCTGACTCCCAGTAAGACACACTACTCCGTCCTGGAAAAGGAACTGTTATCCATCCGCCAAGCCTTCACTGAATGGCGACATCTACTTCTGGGTGCTAGATATCCAGTTCAGGTCCACACGGACCATCGGAATCTTCAAATTCTACAGTCACTGGAGTGTAGGAACAGTCGTCAGGCGTGTTGAGCCTACTTCTTTGCCCAGTACCAGTTCCACATCACTCATGTTTCCGGATCACAAAACTTGATTGCTGACGCCTTATCTCGACGTCCTGACTATGTAGCCACTGAAGATAGGGCCTATCCTAAGATGTTTCCCCACACGATCTTTGTAGCTCAAGCAGTCAATCTCCTGGAAGAAATTCGAGTGCAAACCCAATCCTCTGATCTCTGGAAGGATATTTCAAGGAAGAATCAATGGAACCTAAGAGTCAAGGAAGGATATTTATTCAAGGACAAGGCACTGGTTATTTCTACACAGAAATTACCACAAAGAATAATAAACCTCTGTCAAGATACCCTTCACTCCGGACATTGTGGCATAACCAACACCCTCCGCCTCATACAAAGACAGTTTTGGTGGCCTGGAATGAAGTCCAACGTACAGCAGTACATCAAAGCTTGTACTATCTGTAGTCAAAATAAACATGATAACAAGAGACCGGCGGGTCTTCTACTGCAACCTACACTGCCAACAAGGCCATGGGAATTCATTGCTACGGACTTCATTGTGGAATTACCACCTTCCCTAGGATACGCGACCATCATGGTTACCATTGACTTGTTCTCTCATATGGCTCATTTTACACCCCTGTGTAAGCTACCATCCTCGTCCGAACTTGCTGGAATCTTCCTGGAACACATATTCTGTCTGCATGGACTTCCTTCCAAGATCATATCTGATCGAGGACCTCAATACGTTTCACAATTCTGGAAACATCTGTCGGATTTTGGGAATCCAACGCGCCCTCTCATCAGGTTATCATCCCCAAACCAACGGGGCCACAGAACGTGCTAATCAGACCCTGGAACAGTATCTTCGGTGTTTCGCCACCAAGGTTCAGGATGACTGGTTGCTCCTGATACCCGTGGCTGAATTCGCCTACAACAATTCCGATCATTCAGCACTTAAAACCAGTCCCTTTTATTGTAGCCAAGGTTTCCATCCATCAGTTCTACCCTCTGTTCTCCCTCATCCTACACCGGTACCTACTGTCGACTCCTGGATCCCAAACCCTCATCAACGTATACCAGGAGGCCAAAGAAAACTTAGAGAAGGCCAGAACACAGACTAAGAGGTATGCAGATTCCAAAAGAAGACCAGGGCCTTCTTATGCAATTGGTGATCAAGTCTGGTTGTCCTCGAAATTATTACCCCTACATATACATCCAAACAAATTGGGCCCTCGGTACTATGGTCCATTTCCCATCAAGGAAATTATAAATCCAGTCTCATACCGGATCAAACATCCGGACTCCTGGAAGAAAATTCACCCAGTTTTTCACACATCCTTATTAAAACCCTACATCCAATCCTCCCGGAAATCCTGTAGACCCCCTCCTCTGCTGGTCGACAACTGACTGGAATATGAAGTGACCCGAATTTGCGACTCCAGGTATAAACGGGGTCAGCTTCAATACCTGGTTGAATGGAAGGGATATCCTCCTAGTGAAAGAACCTGGGAACCACTTTCTAATCTCAAGACCCCTCGGCTGCTCAGAAGATTTCACCTCATACACCCGGGCAAACCTGGAGGAACGGGTCTTCGGAGGAGGCATGCTGTCATGAGCTACAGAACGCACCCCTTTTGGACTTCCTGGTCCTTGTCTCAACAGGGGTTGCACTCCCTGGTACTCCCAACATGGGCATCCAGCATGAAACAACTTCCTCGCTCTACACGTTGGACGTAGCGTGTTCTATTAATAGACCACGCTTCCCGCGGCTCTGCGCGTCTCAGTGCTATTGCGAAGTAGCGACCAGACGTGTGCTCTGTAGCTCGCGGTATTGTTATCCTTGGTTCTATCCCAACCAACCCCATTCCTAGACCCTTTCCCTTCTTTCTTGCTTCCTGGACTTGTGTGCTGAGTAGCGCACTCTCTTAATTTCCCGGATTCCTAGATCGTTGCATCCCGGAACTTTGAACGCACGCTGTAGTCGGAAGCGACTCGTGCAGCCTTATTCAAGACCTGATCCGTCCGCAAGAAGGCATCGACCAAGAAATCCAGCAAAGATCGGACTCAGGTGAGAAGTGGGGAACTCCTTGACACCTCCTCGGTCTCGCCGCCTTTCTCCTTGTGTTAAATCGCCATCTTGGAACGGCTGATTCCTCGTGTGATTTTTCTCGCTCAGAGTATGCTTTCGTGCTCCGCCTTTTATCCGCGTGGGGAAGTGTGATGGGAGTCAAGTGTGTATAAATTAGTAATTGCCTGACCTTGCCTGACCAAGGTGTTGGGACATGTCAGGTATACAACTTTGGTGTTAGTCCTTTGTCGCTCACGATGAACTGTCCATGAGAAAGTGTTTGTGTCAGGAAAGGGGGGTGGGGATAAGCTTCTAAGTATCCTACCGGGCAGGATGGGAAAACGGTGTGTCAGGAAAGGTGATAGCGCTTCTCACCCTTCGGTGTCCCACTTCCACTCCCCGTAGACCCCTCATCCAGGTGATCCTCCCGCACTGGTTCACCCCCAGGAACTGGATCCAATAGTAATGGCCGTGTCCTGGCCACCTGGATGACAGATCCCCGGGGACCAGCGGGTGAAATACCTTCAGGTTTCTCACAGTCTCCACCTGCGCTATGGGGTCCTTCAACCCTTCTTTGAGTCCCTGATAAAATAACACAGTTAATTTTGCTGCCAGCCAATCAGTTTCAATAATAAGTCTATTAAACTGTGTTATGTATGTCCCCAAAGCTCTTGTTTAGGGAGGTAATGCAAGTAATTCCTTGTCCTGCGCGAGTGAAACTTTCTTGCGGTCAAACCATTGCCCAAACTCCCTGGTGAAATGATCCCAATTGCACAGCAAAGGGTCAGCTAACAGAATTGCCCAAGCAGCAGCATCCCCAGACAGATACGAGATGACAAATGCTGTCCTAGCTTGTGTGGTAATGAATACTACTGGCTTACATAAAAAGTGAGGTTGACACTGGTTCAGAAAGATCAGACATTTCCTTGAATCCGTGGATAATCGTTCTGGTGCCGCTAGAGGCACATTTAAAGGTTGATTCACTACCACCGTTGTAGATCTCCCTGTGGAGGATGGCGAGACCCCCTGCAACGGTGTACTCTGGGCTATCAAACCGTTCACCTGAGCATTCAAAGCTACTGTCTCCTATCTGGAAGGTTCTGCTTGTATATCCTGCAAGCCTTTAGCAAACCAGCTAAAGGCGGGAGGAGGACTCCATTTAGCGTGTGTGGTTAATCTTCCTGTATGGGGGCTGATTGTTATGTCATACCCTGAGGGATATCCGCAACCTCTCCCTAACTACGAAAGCCGAATGGAGTACGACCCTCCCACCATGGTTGGCACAAATCCCTCAGGTCACCATGAGGCAGCCAATGGGCAGAAGACAGTTAGGGGGAGGTTGTGGATAGGTGGGGGAAAGAGGACCACTGGAAAGAGGGTTAGGAAACATACATGGATAGGAATGGGATTTCTAGGGAAAAGTCATGCAAACCATACTGGCCAAGCACTCCATTGATTAGTGCCTGAGTAATTCCTGCCAGTCTTCAAATCACCAATACCTACACTCCTGCCAGTAACCTAGATTAGGCCTCAGTCATACCAACACTGCTTTCCAAAACTTGAGGTACTTAATTGCCACTGTGAACAGATACATAATGAAAACATGATGGAATAAAACACATGATGGAATGTCACATGAGCACAGGTTTGCACTACACAAAATAAGTGCGAAAAGCCCCTGCACTTAGTTGCCCACTTTGGTCTCTCTCATACAGAGAGATGCTATCCTGTTAATTAACAGAGTGTTGCTTAAGCACATTAATTCATGCAGATCTCATTAGTTCATAAATAAATGCTACCCTGATCCTTCACAGGGCGTTTAACTCAAGCACAAAGATTCATGCATTGCGTGTTAGGTCATAAGCAAGCTCCTTAGTAGAGTGGTACTTCTCTTAGGCTAAAAGATTCATGCATTGCGTATTATGTCATAAGTAAGCTCCTTAATAGAGCGATAGTTCTCTTAGGCTCAAAGATTCATGCATTGTGGCTTATGTCACAAGCAAGCTCCTTAATAGAGTGGTATTTATCATAGGCCCGGGGAGTCTCCCAAGGCTTCCCCGAGCATATCGCTGTAGGCGAAATTCCTCACTCAGCGTCCGCAGCTCTGGGGGAGGTTGGCGTCTGCTCGCGGTCACCTCTTTCCTCTCAGTACCCAGGTTGATGTTGGCTTCACAAGCAATGCCGAGGCTCCCCGCCGCTCAGCTGCTATTCGTTCCGCATCCGTCCCGTGCCTCCAAAGTTACAAACAATCAGCACAGAGCACGGGCAGGTGCAGAGCTTTTCAGGACCCAGCGGCAACAGGAATCATGGGGGTTGTAGTCCAACAATGTTTGCAGGCCCAGAGACCCACAAAGCCAGGGCTTATTTGCCCATCCATGATGACTATGTCCACAGGGGTTGGTTGCCCTACAAATCCTTACAGAAGCAGCAAGCAGGACGCTGAGCACTTGCTGCCAGTTAGCCAGAAGGGAGGCAAAATATGCAGAGAAGAACCGGTAAGTCCACAGAAGGGCAGAGGGGACATTGGGGCATATTGGCAGATATGCCAAATATCGTTAATGAACAAAACAGTCCCTGAGCGAGTACATACAAATGAACATTGTTGTAAAAGTGATAAATTAAACAGAATAAGAGGCTTGTAATCGTATGCATGTATGCAATGCATATATGAAAGAAGTCCTGGCAGAACAGTGTACCAGGCAGATATAAAGCCAGAAAAAATCCAATATCAGAGACTATCTGTATCGGAGAGGTGTACAGAGTACACATAAGAAATCCCAGGCAGGAGAGTATACCAGGCAATGTGACGGTGTGTTTGAATGTGCAATAAAGTGCGTAAGTAACAAAAGCCATGGCAGGAGAGTATACCAGGCAGTTTGAAAGTATAAAGAAGTCGTTATGTAAGAAAACCCTAAGCAGGACAGTATACCAGGCAAATACAAGTTATGAGAGTATTCAAAGAAGAAAGTCCCTGGCAGGAGAGTATACCAGGTGGATGTTAATTGTGAATGCATGTTTCCAAAAGGAAGCTCTGATAGGAAGGCCTATCAGTCATCAAGTTGAACTATATCTAAAATAAAGATTGATTCAAGAAATCCTGAACAGAGCACATCAGGAAAAGGTAGGGGATATCAAAGGAGAAAGGAAACCTGGCAGGAGTACACCAGGTAGTCTAACACAGCAAATTCCAAGAATCAAGTTGCTGTGTGTGCCAGCCGCATTGCTATTCAAGACACTGATAATCCTGAAAGGAAACCAAAGTGAAGAGAAATCCAGGTTAAGGGAATCAACTTTTTGAGTTGGAGTTACTCATTTTCTTTGTGAACATTTATACATCACCCACAGCCAAAGATATTTTCCCTTTCCACTTTAGAATTACTTTGTTAGAATGTGAGGGTCAGGATAGAACTTGAGACACAGAATGTTTTGTTTTGGACACTCTGACCACTGTTTTGGGCACCTCTAGTGCAGGGACAGAGAGGCATTTTACCAACCCCTTTTATTTTAATAAAAGTCTTTGACCAAAGCTATGAACCCTTTGTGTCTGAGATTCCTTGGTGACTCCTCATACCACTCTTCTTCGTCACAGTACCTGGTAGGAGGGAAACAGGTCTGCCAACAAGGGTCAGGGACCCACCTCAGCTTGGAGGAGCCTCCAAGACACTCTTCTTTGATGAAGTACATGGCAGGAGGAAAACAGGTGTGCCAACCAGGGTCATCGACCCACCACAACTTGGAGGAGCATCAAAGCCACTCTTCTTCATCAAGGTACTTGGTCAAAGGAAGCCAGGTCTGCCAACCAGGGTCAGAGATGTATCCAAACTCTACTTCTTTGTCATAGTGCCTGGTGAGAAAAGTAGCAGGCTTGCTAATCCAAGGCTAGGGGACCCCAGAGACAGACAAGAAGTTGGACCGTGTTGCAAGCCTGAAGAAGGCTGAGGTAGGGAGACATTCCCAAGAGGTTGACAAACTGCACCAGAAGCCTAAGGAAGGCTGGGGAAAGGAGATATCCCCCCACCATTTAAAGGAACTAATAAACCCTGAACTGTCTTATTGTCCAGGGGATGATTCCTCTGGGCCAGGAAGACCTCCTTTTCATTTAGTTTAAGTTAGAGTGGGACAGACAGAGTTAGGATTCTGACATTGGACATGGAGACTTTTTGCTTTCGACATCCTGACAGTGACATTAGTTATTTTGGTTGAAGCAGGGATACACCTCTTAAGAGTTAGGGTCAGATAGGCTTTTCTTTTCCTTTTATAATAAAAGTTTATGTCAACTAGTAGGACCGCTGTGTGTCAGTCTTACTACTGCACCTTTACACTGGGCATTGCACTTTTTAATCATTTGTGGTTTGTCAGAGTAATCACACACATGACAATCAGTAGTTTTCAACAACTCTCTTCATTACTGTGTTCTTAAGGAATGATTTGGACCAAACACCTATAGGATGTAGGGGAAAACTGCAAATAATAAGACCTACCTACATTAAACAGGGTAAGGATGGGACAAAGTAACAGTGGTATGTATCCAGGTGTCCAACAAATAGTGGTATTAATGATCCAAACACAAAAGTTCAAAACCTATTCTTGCATGTTTTTTCCCTTATGTGGGGGCACCCTATTCTACAAAGAATGTTCAAAGGATGCAGCAAACAGAACATCTTCAGAACCTAATCTTAATGAGTCCTTAGTCTCTTGTCTTCAAACAGAACATTTGCACAATTTGGCCAACAAATTAGTTATTCGATCCTAGCCTAAAATGCCCAACCTTATCTAAGAAATCAAATAAACAATTGCATCTGGAAAGGTTCTTCTAGGCTTTACTCAGAGTCTGGACTCTCTTTGTGTCACGACTGTGCTAATGGAGCACCAATTGGCACCCATTGCGGACTATTTGGAACTCATTCATCACAAGGCAGAGAGGGGGAGTAGATCTCTCTCCCTGCAGGTGCCTCCCTCTGGAATGGCCTTCCTGCCCCTCTCAAACTTGAGCCGGACCACCTGAAGTTCTGGAAGCAGCGCAAGACCTTCCTTTTCGCTTCTGCTTTCTCTCTCTCTCCCCTCCTGACCGACCTGTCTGCTGCGCTGACTGGTTGCCCGGCTACCCTCAGAGTCTCACTGGTAGCAGACTCCCCCATGACCAGTCGCCCCTGCACTGCCTCTGGGCCTACCGTGCACTTAGGGGCTGTATCTGGAACCCTAAAGCCCCCTGCCTCCTTTCACTTATCCCGAGCTGCGCTGCCCTCGCTGCACTTACTCAGAGCAATGCTGCCCTGATTGCACGTGCCCTCTTCCCCCCTGCACTTTTGCGTATCGCACTTGCACGATCTGAATGACACAAGGCCTAGGAAGATTGTTTGTTTTCTCCTCCCTCTGTCTCCCCTTCCTTGTCTCCTCACGCCTAGAAACACTTGTGTACAGGCGCGTTATAAACAACTTATCATATCACATCATAATCCTTCCCAGACAATGCCTATTCATGTTTTTGTCTTTACTTTCCGTTTGCAAAACTTTGCTACTTCATTATTTAATTTCACGAATTACATATCCCATAATGCACCTTGCATCAGTTCTCATTCCATCTATTCCTATGCAGCAGTCTGAGAACTACAATCCCCAGAAGCCCTAGAGAATAGTGCTGCTTTCACTTTCCCATGTCCAGAAAGGGAAGAGGCAGATTACCTTCAGGCGTGGTGCTCCAGGTGCAGCTAACTAGCCTGCTTCCGCACTGGGCGAGACAGTATTTAAGCAGCTGCCTACAGGAGCACAGGGCTCTTGCACTGAGTTCGCTGCCTGCCCATTTTTCTTTGATCCTTGGATTTCTGCTGTGTTCCGTTGCTGCTGTTTCCAGAATCTGCTCCTGTTCCAGTGCACTATGTTCCCTGCCTTGCAGCCCTGTTGCTCTGCCTGCACTCCCCTGCCTTCTTCCCGCACCTCTGTGCTTCCTCTGCTGCAGCCCCCTTCTCCCCTAATTGCAGTCCTCTGTTCCCTGTCTGAAGCCCCTTGCTCTCAACCACCAATTATCTTGTGTCCTGCCTGCAGTAACTTGTTCTGTGCCAATAGCCCATGTTACTTGGCTTTAGCTCCCTAGATTCCAGTCCTAAGTTTCCTTATTATTTCTCTGCAGTCCTGCCCTTGTTATTCCAGTCCATTGTTACAGTTCCTTGTTACCAGTATGCAGTTCAGTACTTATCCCAGTCCAGAGTTTCAGTCCTGAGTTTTCTTGTTCCTGGTCTATAGCTCAGGCCAATGTTCCTTGATTTCTGGTCCTTAGTTTCTAGTCTGCAGTTCCAGTCTCCTGTAGCATTGTACTTAAATTCTTGCGTTTCCTCTTTCTTCCTGAACCTTCCTCACTGACTTCCTATTGTTTCCTTTGAAATTTCTGTTACTGTTCTTGATCTGACTTGTGCTTGTGTAATTCCTTTGTTTAGAGTTTACCTACTGGGTTTCCCAGCAGGCCATCTCAGCCCCTTTTTTTTGTCGTGTTTCAGTATTGTACCTTGTCCCATATTGTTAACAGTGTGCTGGTTCCTGTTTCAGGAGGCCGTCACTGTTCCGTTCCTGCTGGACTCATACAGGCTTCAGTCTTGTGAGTGCTGTTTCCTTGTTTGTGCTCACTCCTGCTGCTCCTTTTGTTGAGGATTCCGAGTGGGGCCCTGTAATAATAACCAGCTCAGAAGGCTAGAGTTTCCTCTAAACCTGTGAAAAACTCTTGCCCCATTCTGTGTACACCATATTTGGGAACCTAACATGTTTGTTGTTTTACTTGTACTCCCTACCCCTTTCTGTTCACTGCCTTTGTTGCCTGTCTGTATTTTATTTATTTATTTTGATTATTTGTTATACGCCCAGACCGGGAGGTATCACGGCGTAGGTTACAGGCGGCTTACTTTTCTGCTTAAAATTTAGGGTCATAATATGCATGCTTACTTTTCTGGTTACAATACACGGTTATTGCATGAGTTGAAGGATGTTAGCTTTCAGGTTACAAGGTATGAATATTACAGTTCTGATTACAAAGCAAGGTTCAATAAAATACACTACAGTATATTTACTTTTCAGGTTACAGGTATGGACACTGCAAGGTTTATAATCATGTCTGAGCAAGTAGTTATTACCTATCCTTTCTTTACTGCAGGATTCCTTACATTCCTGTTGCTTGTGCACCTTTCTCCTCCCGGCTTTGTGGACACGCTTCTGCCCTTGACGCAGCGGTCTTTCTGCTTTCACCATCACTCTGAAGACTTCCCCCAGGGGTCAGGTTCTGCAGTTTTCTTGTATCAGGTTTTCTTTTTGTAGGCTCTTGCTTGTAGCCTCTGGTTTCTTTAATGTTCACTGCAGGTCTTCCCCAGACCTCTGGGTTCTTCAATATGCACAACAGGTCTCTCAGAGACCTTGGGTTTCTCAACACTGTGATGGGTCAGGGGCTTCACCCTGCCATGGGGGATATGGAACCCTTTCGGCATGTAGCAGGGGGGCTACCAGGGGTTTCAACACAGCCAGTCCTGCTCTAGAGGTGAGGTGGGGGAGGAACTTGTGAGGCCCCCAGTCTCTGCCCCTCTTTGCCCGTTTGTGCCATTTTGCATGTAGTAGGTACCACTGTCTACCACTCAATGCCTGATTTACCTCATTCTGGCAAGAATTCTGTTTCTGTTTTTGCAGTGTAGGTGACTTGATACACTATGGAAAAAAAGTACAGTTGTCGCAGAAGAAAAAGAAATATTAACACCCTTCCAGTGAAGCAGACTCACAGCATCTCTGCATTGGCAGCATAACAGCGAAGACCTGCAACTTAGAGACTGCAATACACAAAAGAAGGGGGCGGGGCCTGAAGTGTTTTTGAAATCGCCCATGGCTGTGGCAAAACCTCAGGGTAAACAACGAAGGTAGATTGACTAAAGTAAGCAGGTGATCAAATGAGGCAATTGGGAGGGGAGGATAAGGATGACACAATAAGTTAGTTGTATAAAAACAAATCAGGCAGAATGAGAGGTGTTCGGGTGAGGTCAGGTGGAGCAAAGGCAGTCCAAGAGATCAGGCGGAGGAAGGAAGGTGGAGCAGAGTGATATGGAGGTTGGGTTGGAGCATGTTACAGGTGAGGTGTTGGCAGTGAGAGAGAGTAGTTATGGTGTGTGGTAGAGGTGCACTCAGTTTTCTTTTATCGTTACTGAATTCAAATCAAGTCACATTTTTTCACTATAATAACCTTCAGGTGCTCTTTGTTGGATCTGTGCTACCAGATCAAATGTAAGAGAGAAGACTTGGTCCCTCTGCATACACCGGGGGGCAAACAAGGGCACACTTTCAAACAATATAATTGTAAGTAATTTCAAGTATTCAGACACAATACTTAATCAAAAAATATATTTTATGTCAAAAAGTCATACATTTTGTAAGCAAATGCAATTTGTATTCCAAATGGATATACCTTTTCCATACAAGGCAATTCATTCACATTTCAATATGTACAATTTCAAAAAATCCTTCAATTTCTTAACATAATTACATTGACAGTAATGCTTTAGTAGAAAGGAAAGAAATTCATCCTATTTCGTGTATGGGTTCAAAACAAGTAGTTAAAATAAAGTTAATCCAGATATCCTGATAGGAGTTATTTGTTGGTTGTACAGATTAATTCTTCCTATCTGTTACTACGCGTTTCAGTCACCTCAGGCCCTTCTTCAGTTAAAGATATCTAGGGTTATTTCTTCTCTTAGAACAACTGGTTGGCCAGCTATTGTGGGCGTTCATTTCTTTTTTTTTAACCAATCTTTTAAATGTTAACATATTATCATTACAAAACTGAGTTCAACAAATTCCACATATCCGCAAAACAATAGCAGTAAGTATAAATGAAGGATAGAGAGAAAAGAAAAGAAAAAACACCCCAACCCCCAGGAATAAACAAGAACAAATAATATAAAGCATTGAAGAAGTCCGGAATGCATACACCAAGAAAACATCAAATTACAAAATATCTACATATATGAAACAACACAATCACAATAAAACGAACAAATAAAAAAACATGCATGTTCACTTATCTGAATACAGGATACAATATCTGATCTAATCTGCGTCCAGAAAGGACTTCCATATCTTATCAAACAAATGTCTCTTTCTTTGTGCTGAATATATCACATTTTCAATATTGCATGTTCGATACATCTCCTCCAACCAATTGTTCGTCGAAGGGTAAACAGTCGATTTCCAATTTCTTTAAATTAGCTTCTTCGCAAGCATGGCACCACGTAAAATCCATGTTATCTGATGACTACTCAAGGAGTCTAACATAGTGGTTTCTCCCAGGACTTAAGTTTCAAAATTAAAATCTAGATTTTCATTAAGAACCTTGTTCATCGTTGTTGCAATGTCCTCCCAAAATTTCCTGACCTTCTGACAATCCCATAACATATGTTCCATAGTATCACGAAAGTGACCACATCCCCAACAGTTGTCTGTCAATGATAGTTTTCGTTCCTTCAATTTCACAGGTGTCCAGAAAACCCTATTCAAGATCATAACTTGTAGGGATATTTCTTCCAAATTCAGGGATACTCTTTTTATATTTTCACATATCACATATCTCATTCCAACTTACTGCAGACATCTCCTTCAGACAACAAGACCATTTCCTTTTGAGCTTATCATTCCCTTTCGCAAAATTGTTCAGTAAGTTATACATTTTGGATGCTGAATACTCATTTTTGCCAATCTAACGTACAACTGTTGGCAAATCCGATGTGGTCAAAGAAGGAATTTTCACTGCTTTCTTTAACTTCCTATACTCGCCATATGTACAAGTTGATAAATCATACTCCAGTCTCAGAGCTCGAAACATCTTCCATTGCATTCCTATAAAGAGATCCATGACTCTAGTAACCCCTGCTGACAACCATGCAGGCCAGAATAAGGTTTTATTGTTCAATTTGATATCCGGGTTCATCCAGATAGACGAAACCTCCGTCTTACCAGGTGTCAATCCTGCAGATAGCTCATATGATCTCCATGTCGATCTGAGGAAGTCGGTTAAAACAGATTGACTAACCCGATCTAATGTGGTAGTGGACAGAAGGGCCCCAGTATTCAAGAGACCCACACCTCTAGTTCTGCCTCAGCCCATTCATCACCCACTTCTTCCAAAAAAGGTAGAACATTTCGCAAAGAAAAAGCTTGATGATATTTTTCAAAGTTTGGGACATTTAACCCTCCTCTGTCCTCTCGTAACTGCAATTTCCATAGCTTTAACCTCTGTGATTTCTTATTCCACAAAAAGCATTGTAGGATACTAGTCACCCTTTTCCATGTCTGGTCACTCACTGGAAGGGGGATCATACTCAAAATGTAATTCAGTTTCGGAGCCATAACATCTTTATAGCATTAACCTTTCCAGCAATGGACAGGCCTAGCTCGTTCCATCGATCCAACTCTAGTTTCATCTTTTGCAAAATCATGTCCGAATTCAGGCACATCATGACTCTCAAGTTTCTGGTAATCCAAACTCCCAGATACTTCATTTGTATCGGGCAACACTTGAAGCCTAGGTTCTCCAGAACCCTACCACTTGTCAAGTTTTAACCTGGCAGAGCCTCCGATTAAGTCAAATTGACTTTGTAATTTGATAGCTGGCTGAATTCTTCGATTAGACCCATCAACTCCCGGATGGAAGAATCCATCTCCTGAACGACCAGCAGCAAGTCATCAGCATAGAGCTACAATTTTTGGCATATCCCATTGTATTCGACTCCCACTATTTTCTCATTTGATCTAATCGCTTCCGCCAAAGGTTCAATTGAAATTATGAAGAGCTGTGAAGACAGGGGACAGCTCTGTCTAGTCCCTCGTTGCAACTCAAACCTCTCCGATATAACTCCATTCGTGTTCAACTTAGCAGTTGGATTTGTGTATAACAATTTAACCCAGCTCATAAATCCCAGACCAAAGTTCATCTTCTCCATTGTGTTCAACAAGAAGCTCCATCCCACCCGGTCAAAAGCCTTCTCGGCATCTAGAGACAAGGCAACTGCTTCCAAATTACGCTTTTGACAAACTTCCAGTGTAAGCAATAATTTTCTCATATTGACAGGCGAAGTTGTTCCTTTAACGAAACCTGCCTGTTTAGGGTGAATGAGCTTGGGAATTAGCTTTTCCAACGTACTGGCCCATATCTTTGAAAGAATTTTAGATTCACAATTCAACAGACTGATCAGTCTATAGCTACCTGTTTCGAGCTCAGGACGACCCTGTTTATGTAAGAGCTATATAGTTGCATGCCTTAAAGTTGACGGTAGTATCCCTTTTGATCTACTTTCCTTAAACATCTCCTTCATCAGTATCAACACATCTTCTGGCATCTCCCGGTAGAATTCAATCGGAAATCCGTCAGGACCTGGACTCTTCCCCAAACTAAGCTTCCAAATTGCCTTCCTTACATCAAGAGAAATCTCTGAATCCAGAAAGACCTTTTCTGCATGTGTCAACTGTTTTATATCCAATGACTCAAAAACGGATTCATCCGGTCTAAGTCCACATGAGTTTCAGCACCATACAAGTTGGTATAGAAGTCTCTAAAAACTCCATTTATTTCAGCTGGGTCTCTGGTCACAACCTGATTACCCTTTATGGCCTTAATTGTTCTGTCTCAACCAATGGGCCAACAGCCTGCTACATTTCTCACCCCTTCATAATATCTGCACTTGGTTTTGAAAATCATGAACTCTGCTATCTCACTCAGAATTTTGTTCAAGTCAAATTTTAGTTTCAGCAATTTCGTCAATTTCTCTGAACCAAAACTACACATCAGATCCTTTTCCATAATTTTGATAGACACGTTTAATTTTTCAGCCCCCTCAACCTGTCTCCTTTTTCTAATCCTTGATAACTTCATTGGCACTCCACGCATCACACATTTGAAGGCCTCCCATGGAACACCAGACCCGACCTCCCCATTCAAATTTGATTCAATATATTCCTCAGCCTCTTTAATTAACATCTCTTTCAAGCCCCCCTCCTTCATAATCATAGTGTTCAACCTCCAAATCTTAGACCTGTGCAAAGTGTAACTGAGAGACATATCCAATGTGATAGGTGCGTGATCAGAAATCAAGATAGATTAAATTTCACAATTTTCTACATTCTGGGCCACCACACGCGACGTCAAAACTGAGATCTATGCGAGAATATATATTATGAGCATTGGAATGAAAGATATATTCCCTCCCACTTGGATGCTTTAACCTCCAAACATCAGACAAACCAAAATCACTTATAAGTAAGTATAGATAATCCCTATCATTTTTCCTACCATCTCTGCCCATTTTGCAGGTCCTATCCAAAGCCGGGTCAACCACCAGATAAAAATCCCTGCAAATCATCAAATCCTTTTTCCCCACAGTGAACAGCTCACGTCCTAGTCAATTAAAGAAAACACCACTGTTCATGTTTGGAGCGTATATATTACAAACCGTGAATTCCAAATCCTGTATCTGGAGTGTGATTAACAACCAGCGACCTTCTTTATCTGATTTGGAGCTAACAATTTTACCTTGGAAATTTTTCTTAAACAAGAGAGACACCCCTCTTGTACTGGAGCTATAAGTTGAGTGTAGCATTTGCCCTGCCCAACATTTCCCAAACTGAATTGCCTCATCACTTGATAAATGAGTCTCCTGCAATAGGATTATATCTGCCTTCAAGTGTTTCAGGTTTGTAAGAACCTTCTTCCTTTTAATGGGATTACTCAAGCCATTAATATTCCAAGAAATCACTCAAATAGAATCTCTTGTTAAATTAGCTTGGACCGCCATGTCAGTCTTATGTGAATCTGGACTCTCTCAAAATATCATGAAAAAAACAATAAAAGAGACCAAACATAAAAGACCAACAAATTAAACAAAAGAACAAACCAAAGAAAAACCTAAACCTAAAAGCAAACAAATCTAACCTAAAAAACATACCACAAGACGGTGCTGAACTGAGAATAGAACAAGTAACTAAACTGTGTCCCCTTTCCTAACGGAGAGCTTCAACTCCCTATAACCTTTAAATCAATGAAATAGAACAAAACATACTATATCCCTCCTCATGAAAAAGAGTATAATACCCAGGAAACACTATAATGCGCTCTCAAAGTAATTATATACCCGAGATATAAACCTCAGAAAAAACATAAGGCATCAGCCATAAAAGAACCATTAAAAGTATCCCTCAGAAACCCCTAAGTACCTGCCCGAAAACCCCAAAACCAAAGGTCTGAATCTAAAATGGCCTATCAAGATACTGAGTAAAATGGCCTATCAAGATACTGAGTAAAATGGCCTATCAAGATACTGAGTAGTAAACTATTCACCTCTTCTCAACCCAAAACCCAAGTTCAAATGTAATGATGTGTAACAACGACGCACAATTAATATTAGCCAGCTTGCGAGTGCCATTACTAAGGACAATACTCCAAACCCTAATATTAACAGCTGCCAATATTCATTTGTCTAGCAGCAATGGATCTATCTTCGAATAATACCAACCCACTGGCTACGTTTGTTATATGCCATCAATATTACTATGCAAAGGTGTAACTACTACCCACTCCTCATCAGAAAATAACTGTATGCCCAAAGCAATCTAAAGCCAAACTGTACAGTGGAGCCAGCGACATATAATAATTGACTTTATAAAATAAGCATTTCCTTGCATAGCCAATTACAGTCGTGCCGAGAAAAAAACCCATATTTGAAATTAATGTTATACCATATTAATTCGACTATTTGTGATGTGAATATTAGCAATAACTAGAGCACCTCACCCAGCACTCATAAATACTCCAATATGTAGAACCCAAGCAGTATAGTTGCCAAGGTAACATCCTAAGAAGGCTGTCAATTATTTTGTATATGACCCATATTTGAAATCCGGCATTACCTAGGCATTACTTACAATTCGAACAAATATATGAAATAACTGGCCTTTTTTCCAAGACAAACCATATATATGTGTGGGGATGTGAGGGTGGACGGAGAGGGAGAGCGGGACGCACGGCCAGAAGAGCCCGCTGTGCCGCGGGCGTGTGCGGCGCCGTACACGGGCGCCGGGAAGGCGTCCCTCTTAAAGGGAGAGCCTTGTCGGCGTCCCGCGACGGTGCCGGCGTTGCAGCCGCGGCGCCGCGGGTGCTCACAGCCGCAGCGCCGCGTGTGCCCACGAGGACCGGGTTCACTGGCGCTGCGGCTGGGAGACCCGCGAGCACAACGCACCTCGGCGGCCTCCGGCGGCGAGCGGCGGCGAGGCTCGGGAACTAGAGAGCCCGACTCGTGCCGACCGCTCGGCGTCGGAGGTGTGCCAGACAGCTGGGCAAGGACCCATAGGGGGCAGCCAACCAGAACCCCCTCCTTACCTCATGCAGGGCAGACCCAGAGCGGCAGCGTCGGGCCTCAGGCAGGACGGGTCTCCGGGAGACATGCCTCGAGAGAGACACAGTGTTGGGGGGGCGGGGCCAATGGAGAGGGTGTGGCTGACAGCAGGGAGGGGAAGCTAGAGCCAGGCAGCCAGAATAAGGGAGGAGGTGGGGAGGAGGCAGCACTATTCATAGAGGGTGGGTGGCTAGGGTCCCCACCAATCAGACAGGGGGGGAGGGAAGTTGTCCCTTTTTCCCTCCAAACCCCAGGTATAAAAGGGACTGGCCTAATGGCGTTTTGGTTGCTTTTTGCAGGGGGAAGGAGAGGAGAGTGAGAGCAACTGGTGGGCCTATCCGGGTCCGTGAGAGTAGGAGACACTCAAAGAGAAGAGGAACTCCTGGTGCCTTTTACTCACAGTGAAGTAACTGTGGGATCAACCTGGAGTCCAACTACCTTGGTTAAGACATTGTGTAATAAAGGTCTACAAAACTCCACTCCGCCTACTGTCCTGATTTCTACAAGTGGCGTAGTCGGCAGGATTAAGGAGAACGCAATGGAGAAAATAATACAGACACTGTCAGAAGGGCAACAACAGTTGCAACAGCTCTTCCAACTTCAGGCCCAGCAGGCGGCCGCTGATCGCCAAGCCTTTCAGCAGGCCATACAATTGCAAGGTACCCTGCAGTCCACTTCTCAAGACAAACACCAAGAGACGATAAAACACCTGACGGATGCTGTCACCGGCACCCGAAACCAGCCCATGGTCCCTTCCGCAGTGTTGCAAAAATTCAAGGAAGGTGAAGACCCGGCTTTCTTTTTCACCACATTCGAGAGAATCGCCCGAAACGCTCAGTGGCCGGTGGACCGCTGGGGCCAGTATGTTGCTCCCCTTTTGTCTGGCATCATGCAAGGTGCCTACCAGGCCGTTAACCCAAACGGAACCACGCCTTACGCGGAAATAAAAAAGGCAGTATTGGACCGGTTGGGACTTGACGAAGAGGCCTACAGAATGAGGCTGCGCGACACTAAACTCAAACCGGGTGAGAACCCCCGACAACTCTTCT
Source organism: Ambystoma mexicanum (assembly GCF_040938575.1). Classification (NCBI taxonomy): domain Eukaryota; kingdom Metazoa; phylum Chordata; class Amphibia; order Caudata; family Ambystomatidae; genus Ambystoma; species Ambystoma mexicanum. The sequence goes on along the minus strand of NC_090923.1, from coordinate 1,339,116,852 downwards.
ACCGAGTTAAGGACCTCACCGAGAAATGGTTACAAGTACCGGGAACAGGTCTCCAAGATGTCTTAGATAAAGTCACCCTCGAGCAGTTCATTGAGGCCCTACCCCCTCCGATGCAAAGATGGGTCCGACAACATCACAGGCCCACCTTATCTGAGGCGGTGGACATAGCGTCGGCCTACCAAAAGGCAGGGGGAGCAGGTAAACCCTTCGGAGTCGGATCTCCCATTCGCAATCCAATGACACCATTGGAACCCCTCCCAACCAAGAGCCTGCGAGGAGGGCTTCCCAAATGGAGAGCAACGGAAGGACGCCCTTCTGGATCCGAGGAGAAGAGGAGCGGTCCCGACCCGCGATCCACCCAGTTGTCCACGGGATACCGACAACCGCAATGTTATGACTGTGGCGAGTGGGGCCATATCGCCCGGTTTTGTCCCCGGAAGAGAGGCACCGAGCCGATGGAGATCGGATTCATGAGGACCGAGCAACGACCAAGATGCCAAGGTCTCTACGAGATGGACGTCCGGGTAGATGGGAACCAAGCCAGGGCCCTACTCGACAGTGGAAGTCGACAGACGGCGGTACTACCAACCGTAAGTGATTCTCCTTACCTCGCCAATGTTAGTATCCCGATTCGGTGTATACATGGGGATGTAAGGACCTACCCCATGAAATCCATAACAGTAGAGGTGGGCCCTAACATTGCAGAGATGAGAGCTGCCGTCCTCCCCTCCTTACCCGCCCCAGTGGTGATTGGGACCGATCTACCCCACTTCCACCAGACTATCAAGGCCCTAGACCAGGGATGGTGGGAAGAAGCACCCTTTGCCAGGGAGCCCATCCCCCCGAACACCCAGGGACGAGAGAGACCCACCAGGAAAAGAAGGGAAGCTCGCCTTGCTCAGTACGCATCCATGTATGCCACCCAACGGATAGCCTGGAACCCGGAGGACCATGAGGATTCCATCCGGGGAGAAACCCTGACGGACCCTACCTTAACATTGGCCCGCGAAAGGGCCATCACTAATGGGGACCCAGACCTGACCAAGGGAGCCGGTTTTATATCTAGACAGGGCCTACTCTATCGGGTTTACCAAGAAGAGGGAGGTACCCGGAGGGAACAACTACTCCTACCAAAAAAACACAGGGGCATTGTCCTCCAGTTGGCACATAATCACCCTTGTGGCGGCCACATGGCCTCCCTAAAGACACAGCAAAACATTCTAAAACGCTTCTATTGGCCGGGGGTCTATGGGGAGGTGGCGAAATTCTGTAAGGAAGTCTGCCAGTTGACGAGTGGGGAAAAGCCAGCCAAAGCGCCTCTGCAGCGGATGCCATTGATCACCATACCCTTTCAAAGGATAGGTATAGATCTGGTAGGCCCGCTCGAGCCAGTCAGTCGTGGATATCGATACCTGCTGGTCGTTGTGGATTATGCCACCCGGTACCCCGAGGCCTTCCCCCTGAAGGGGACGTCGGCTAACCAAATATGTGACCAGCTCATCCCCTACTTCGCACGGGTAGGCCTACCCACCGAAATCCTCACCGATCAGGGTACCAACTTCATGTCAGCTGTCATGCGACAAGTCTGTGAAAGACTACAGATCAAACGTCTACGTACCTCAGTCTACCACCCCCAAACGGATGGGTTGGTGGAAAGGTACAACCAAACAATAAAGAAAATGATGAAGAGGGTAACAGGCCCAGAGGGGAAGGACTGGGATAGAGTCATACCCCTGATCCTTATGGTATTAAGGGACACCCCCCAGTCCTCGACAGGATTCTCCCCATTCGAGCTACTGTTTGGAAGACAGCCCAGAACAATCCTAGACCTGGTTAAAGAGGATTGGGAAAACATTAAGGAAACATCCCTCACCGAGTACGCTGAGGACCTTAAGAACCATCTATCTACTTTAAGGGGACTAGCGGAATCCCATCTAAGTATAGCTCAAGACCGACAGGAGAAGACATACAACAAGGGCTGTCGCCTAAGAAAGCTAGAACCAGGGGATAAGGTACTGGTGTTACTACCCACCAGTACGAACAAAATGTTGGCTCGGTGGAGAGGTCCTTATGTGGTGAAGGACGTAGTGGGACCAGTGAATTACCGGATATACCAACCTGACCGAAGCCCATCATATAAGGTTTACCATATAAACCTACTAAAGAAATGGAACGAGCCTGCACCGGTCGATATTCTGACCACCCAGGATACAGGGTTGTTACACGCAACCGGCCAATTGGATGCGGTGCAGTGGGGTGAAACACTCACTGAACACATGAAGAACGAGATCCTAGAGACGCTCAAACCACACCGCAACACCTTCTCCCATTTACCTGGAAGGACCGACCTAATGGAGCATCGTATCGAAACCCTACGCGGACAGATAGTCCGGCTGAGACCCTACAGGATCCCAGAGGCCCGAAGGTTGATCATTAAGAAAGAGATCGAAGAAATGATTAGGTTGGATATCATTGAACCCTCAACCAGTGCATGGTGTTCTCCAATCGTGCTCGTACCCAAGCCAGACGGGCGGTACGATTTTGTATGGACTTTAGGCAGCTCAACCTGATATCCCAATACGAAGCCTATCCCATGGCCAGGATGGATGAACTGCTGGAAAGGTTGGGTGCTGCCCGGTACCTCAGTACCCTGGACCTCACCAAAGGGATACTGGCAGATCCCACTACGGGAATCTGACAAAGAAAAAACCGCATTTGCTACACCACAGGGGCTCTTTCAATATAAAGTGCTACCATTCGGGTTGCATGGGGCTCCGGCCACCTTTCAGAGGCTGATGGACGTCCTCCTACAGCCCCAAGACCAATACGCTGCAGCCTACCTGGACGACATCGTGATATACAGCGCATCATGGAATGACCATCTAACCCATCTACGCAAGGTGGTCGGCACCCTGACCCAGGCCGGACTCCACATCAACCCAGTGAAATCAGTACTAGGGACCCAGGAAACCAAGTACCTCGGTCATATAGTCGGTGGCGGCGTGATTCGGCCACAGGTGTCCAAAATCGAGGCTATTCAGGGGATCCCAGTACCAACTAACAGAAAACAAATTAGGGCCTTCTTGGGGTTTATAGGGTACTATAGGCGCTTTATTCCCTGTTTTTCTTCCCTGGCTGCGCCACTGACAGAGGCGTTGAAAAGCGGGGGTTCCCCAGACCTGTCAACCAATTACGCCGCCATACTGGCCGTTGAGGGACTGAAGCACAGTATATCATCCCACCCGGTGTTGGTATGCCCGGACTTCCGGAAGCATTTTTTTCTGCAGACGGATGCCTCTGGCATGGGGTTGGGGGCGGTCCTGACGCAAGAGGTAGACGGGTTCCTGCGACCGATCTGTTTTGTCAGTCGGAAGCTCCTTCCGCATGAGTTAGCGTATTCGACTATCGAAAAGGAATGTCTCGCCATTAAATGGGCGGTGGATTCATTGCGATACTACCTACTGGGGAGGAAGTTTACGTTATATACCGACCATGCACCCCTGCAGTGGTTGGCGAGACACAAGGACTCCAACCAACGTGTTCTACGGTGGTTCCTGTCCCTCCAGCCCTTCGACTTCGTTACCTTGCATAGACCTGCCGGCTTTCAGCTGGTGGCTGATTACCTGTCCAGGAGTTCGATCCGGCCCGACCGGCCTGGATCTGTGGTGGGGGTATGTGGGGATGTGAGGGTGGACGGAGAGGGAGAGCGGGACGCACGGCCAGAAGAGCCCGCCGTGCCGCGGGCGTGTGCGGCGCCGTACGCGGGCGCCGGGAAGGCGTCCCTCTTAAAGGGAGAGCCTTGTCGGCGTCCCGCGACGGTGCCGACGTTGCAGCCGCGGCGCCGCGGGTGCCCACGAGGACCGGGTTCACTGGCGCTGCGGCTGGGAGACCCGCGAGCACAACGCACCTCGGCGGCCTCCGGCGGCGAGCGGCGGCGGGGCTCGGGAACTAGAGAGCCCGACTCGTGCCGACCGCTCGGCGTCGGAGGTGCGCCAGACAGCTGGGCAAGGACCCATAGGGGGCAGCCAACCAGAACCCCCTCCTTACCTCATGCAGGGCAGACCCAGAGCGGCAGCATGGGGCCTCAGGCAGGACGGGACTCCGGGAGACATGCCTCGAGAGAGACACAGTGTTGGGGGGGCGGGGCCAATGGAGAGGGTGTGGCTGACAGCAGGGAGGGGAAGCTAGAGCCAGGCAGCCAGAATAAGGGAGGAGGTGGGGAGGAGGCAGCACTATTCATAGAGGGTGGGTGCCTAGGGTCCCCACCAATCAGACAGGGGGGGAGGGAAGTTGTCCCCGATTGGCCCTTTTTCCCTCCAAACCCCAGGTATAAAAGGGACTGGCCTAATGGCGTTTTGGGTGCTTTTTGCAGGGGGAAGGAGAGGAGAGTGAGAGCAACTGGTGGGCCTATCCGGGTCCGTGAGAGTAGGAGACACTCAAAGAGAAGAGGAACTCCTGGTGCCTTTTACTCACAGTGAAGTAACTGTGGGATCAACCTGGAGTCCAACTACCTTGGTTAAGACATTGTGTAATAAAGGTCTACAAAACTCCACTCCGCCTACTGTCCTGATTTCTACAATATGCAAAGGAGTTTACCTGAGCTCATTATGCAGCACATTAAACAGATATACTATCCTTTTCATACATGAGGATGCATTACCCAGAAAACTTAGAAAAACCCTCCCCCTGACACATATCCATGCAACCTGACTCCAGCACCGTTTCCACAGGAACCCCTGTTCACCAGACCCCATGGAATGACCACAATTTATCCCCACTAGAGGGCCACAGTAATCCATACCTGATTGTACTCTGCCATTTCCGTGAACACGCTTATGCTCCTTACAGAGAGCGTTACGTCACACTACGTATTACGCTTTCCCCACAATACCATCGTAATGCGAGGAAAGGACCTATAAAACTCTCACATTCAAAACATATTCAAAGACAAACATTCCAATACGTTCAACGGTAAATGTACTTCAATATCTCGTAAACTAGCCATTTTTAAACGAAATCTATACGAATTACAAACGAAACATTTATAAACTGAGCTAAATAAAATAAATAAAAACAACATTAAATTAGATTGTGTTTCTAAGTAATGCACACACACGCTAATTAGTGGAGCTACGGCTTTTATAATCCAAGATCCATATTTTGGCCTCTTCCAGATTCCCAGTTGTTTTCAAACCCGATGGAAAATATATTTTCAGAATCGCAGGTGTGACCAGAACTGCCTTTAACTCCCTGTCTTTTGGACTTTAAGTCTAGCATCACATTTTTAATTCTCAAATCCTCCAAATCCTTTCTCATATCATTATATGCTCTATAACTTCCAGAAATCTCAGAAGAGCCAGCTGAGTCTTTTTCCAACTGCCCAACCCTATTGTCCAGATTAGCCACCTTGCCATTCAAGTCAGCTCTCATCTCCACAACATACTGGGAAACCTTTAACAGTAGCTTGTAAATGTCCTGGATGCTTGGGGGTTCTTCCTCCATGTCAGCCTTGGTCTTTTTAGAGGCAGGATTATCAAGGGAATCAATGTTTTTTTTAATTCATTGCACCTGTATAATATCTAAGATCAGGGAGACAGGAGCTCTTGCTTCAGCCTGCTCAGCCAGCATTACGGAATCTATTGTGGGCCTTCAATGTCTCTATTATTCATGCAACGGTTCTAGGTATACTTCTTAATATTCTGAGCGAGATATGTTTCATTCACCCAATAGCCTGTGGGTTAGACTGTTCCGTGTGTAGTTCCTGTAGGTATCTGTCTATGTGAGAGATGTTGCTGTAATGTTTTCCTTAATGATATAGATTTGGTTGCGTGATCTCTAACGAAGTGATTAGCAGCTAAACTGCATATGTTCGTATATTTGGTCCTCCCTCTGTTCGCCGAGGTATAGTATACGTGGGTTTTTCCTCTGACTAGCTTTGGAATGTTGTCACAGCTCCCATTATAGCGGTTTATCTTGCTGTACGATACGTGTTGAGAGAGAGTAGTACCTGATTGAAAGAGTGTGGGTGAGTGAGAACGCTAGAGAGCGTGATGGGTGTTTGGTGTAGTGTAGCTGGATAAGTGTGTGAGAGTAAGGAGAGCAGTTTAAGGAGTGAAAAAAGTGGATGAGAGTGGTAGAAGAGGAGTGAGGTCAGAGATAGGGCGAGTAGAGTTGTGGGGAGAGTAGAGTAGGGAGAGGACAGGATGCTGATGACAGACAAGAGAGGGGCAGCCTTAGTGTGCCACAGTTCAACCTGTTGCCATCAAACCATTGCATTTCTTGCGGAACTTGAAATAAAAACCTGTTAACCTATTTCTCTAGTTTGGGTTTTAATACGGCCATCCTTAACAACTTTCACTAAAGGTCTCTTCCAGGCCTTGGGTTTTTCAGCATGAGCTTCAATGGGTCTATTCAAGATCTTAGTTTGAATAGGTAACCCACCCCCATTCAGGGTGATTTTCAGACAGCCTATATTTGTCACCCTCCTATCACAGGTCAGTCAAGAAACCCCTCCCCTCCAGCTTTCCTGTCCTGACACTGGACCCTGCATTGGGTACACATTTGTTTAAAAAGCCGTCATTTTGGGCAGAAGGGTTTATGTGCTAGGTCCCTCTGGAGTAGTTGCTAAAGGTTGGTCAAGGTAAGCTCTATCCAATCTCAGGTAGCACGGCCCCCATGCATCCAGGGACAATTGGAGAGTGCCTCTTCTTCCTGCCAAGACTTTCATTTTCCTTTTCCACTTCTTTTATATTGCCTATGGGGTTTTCACACTTCTTTTGTCCTTGAAGATAGATTGGCGCCTTCATGGTTTTGTATCTTCATTTCTGATTGGTTATCTTGCTGTGTTGCGCTGAACAGATATTTCAATCCTGGTTTTCTTGGTATTGGATACTTAGGAGATTTCACTCACCAGTTCTCTGCATCTATAAATGCTTCCAGTACCATTGACGCCATTATGGAATTAGTACCGTTCGTTCTTACTTGAGTGGGGAGATAATGCGCAACTTCGACTGTCATCTCTTTCTTCTGGCCATGGGAACCAAGGTCCACCAAACTCGGTTTATGGTGAGTATGGGAACTTCTGGGCTGTTTCTGCCTGGCTTTGCACTTGCATGTTTTGGCGCCAAGTTGGTGGGTTTCTTAAGCACTCCTCTCATGTCTCTGGCAGCTGTAATGTGGGGAACAGTTTATACATCGGACTCTGGAGTGCTAGTAGTCAGAACGGGTATCATAGGCAGATTGGCCTGTGAGCCTTGATCTGAGGTTTGAGCAGATGTCTCTGCCATCGGTTCTATTGGGTTAGAAGGAGCGATCTGAGATCCCTAAGTGGGTATATTACTGTGCCTTGTTGAAGGTGGCTCATCGGGTAGCAGCTGGACCGTCACAGTCCCTAGCGACTCACCCCCTCACATAATAAAATGGGGAGTTCTTGTAACCCACCAAAGGAACCAGGAGTCCCTAAACACCCTCACTGCCACACGTTGTACACACAAGGTAGATGACTGCAGACTTAACCTAGACCCCTCTTGGATGAACATGAACACATTAACTGGGTTGCAGATAAGGGGATCACGATCGGCTCTCAAACACCAAGCTGAAAAGGAAAACCAGGCCTAGCATAGGCCCTGGAGGTGGACGGCCATCTGGACCCTTGGACAACCACTGCTAGCCCTGGAGAAAGGACCCTCCCTCTCTAGTCCTATAGTTTCAGTGACCAAGCTGTCAACTGGAGGTGTCGCAGAGTGGGCACTGGCATTGGAGGCCATCTTAGCCGTTTGGACCCTAAATGTGGAGGATGGTGTTCTCGGCTAGCTGCAGACAGAGGGGGAACCAGGGTTCTCATGGCCAAAGTGGAACCACCAGAAACAGATGTGCACCTTTCCTCCTTACTCAAATCTAGACCCTCTGAATGAACTGGAATGGAGGAAAAGCAAAGATGAGAGATGTGGGCCATGGAAAGGGAAGGCATCAATGCTCAATGCAGACATGTACCTCAGGAGGGGAGAGTCCTGACTTGAAATGAACAGGTCCACCCTGGGAACAATGATCCTGCTGCAAATCTCCCTGAAGCTGGAGACCCTTAATGGGTACTCCATTGGGGGTAAGACCCATCCTAGAATTCTCCACCTCCGGATGTAAGAGGCCTGAAGGAAGAGAAGGTTGGTCTCTGCACAGCACATGTTCTCATAAGACACTTTCTGCAGGGAGTGGAACCGTGTGCACTCCTGCCCTTTAATGTAAGGGCCCAAAGTAGCACTCTACTGCAGCTGGGAGTCATGGGCATGGGAGGATCCAGGAGAAAGTCCTGGAGAAGTTGGGCCTCCTCGAGACACCAAACCTTGCTCTCCATGATGTGATACGTCATTCAGATCTTTCTCTGGAGTAACCCATGAAGGCATAGGCTCAGTGAGTCAGAAGGTGGATCATCAGTGACTTCATGCCTGGCCTAGGGGACCACAAAGACTGACACACCCATATCTACTAGGACCATCAGCCAATAGCAGGCCTTGGTATAGTAATTCTCCAGTAGGGCTAAATACCTGGTCTGTACGTTGAGCGTCTTGTGAGGAGGGAGACACTCCCTTCCTTGGTATTAAAGAGCCCTCCAATTAACTCCATGTCCTGGTTGGTGGTCAGCAGGGACTTTGTCATTTTTAGCAGCCAGACAAACTTCTTTAGGAGACTGTGCACAAGGAACAAGTTACTTACCTGTAACTGTTGTTCTCCAGCATGGGACTGGCATGGATTCACATGCTCATGAATATTCCCCGTCGTCAGGCCGGGAATCCTCGGTAAAGAAAAAATCAGTATCAGTTTCGTTTCTGATCTGTCTTTCTCAGTAGTAACCAATCACTGGTCTCTGAGTCATACTGCCCCCAGCCAATGACTGCCCTCTCCCTAAGCCCCGCCTCTGGCAGCCATCCTCAGATTTGGTAGCACGTAAAGTGGCAGTATGACCAAGTGAAGAGCCACAGAGGGATAGGAGGGAGGGTTTGCATGTGAATCCATGCCAGACCCATGCTGGAGAACAACAGTTACAGGTAAGTAACTTGTTCCTTCTCCAGCATGGGGTCTGGCATGGATTCACATGCTCATGAATATAACAATACATAGCAGTACACACATGCACAACCACGGGAGGTGGCAAAGGCTCAACATTAAGCATTACATCAAAACTCAACATTAAGCATTTCTTACCTCCTCATCAGGCTCACCTTAAGCGAACAGGTTGCGCAGCACTGCTTGGCCGACCCTGGACTCCTCCCTGGAATCCCAGTCGACGCAGTAGAACCTCGTGAAGGTGTGCGTCGACCTCCACATAGCAGCCCTGCAGATGTACAGCAGGGGCACACCAGACAAGAAAGCCATGGTGGCAGCGATAGCTCTGATCGAATGGGCTCTTGGACGGCCGGGCAACAGTCGGTTTGCCAACCGATGACAGTGCATGATGCAGCCCGTGAGCCATCTGGAAATGGAAGCCTTCGAGAGAGCCTTCCCTTGGTTCACAGGTCCAAAGTTCACAAACTGCTGTGATGTCCTCCGAAAACTCTTTGTTTGGTCCACGTAGAACTTCAGCGCTCTAGCTACATCCAGCGAGTGCAAAGTCCTCTCGGCCGGTGACGAAGGCGACGGGAAAAAGACTGGTAACACCAAGGGCTCGTTGAGATGGAAGTCCGACGGCACCTTGGGCATGAAGGAGGGGTGCGTCCTCAGCACTACCCTCGTATCGTGGAAGGTCAGGTATGGAGGCTTGCAGGATAGCGCCTGGATCTCTCCCATGCGTCATGCAGAGGTGATGGCCACCAGGAACGCTGTTTTCCACGACAGAAACTTCAACGGGGCCGAATGCAGCGGCTCGAATGGCGGACCCATGAGCCTGGTCAGCACCACGTTGAGCTCCCACGCCGGGGATGGTGCCTTCACCGGTGGGAATGATCGAAACAGTCCTTTCATAAATTCCTTAACCAGGCGATGAGACCACAGGAATGACCACCCTGTAGTCCTGGTGTATCGGGAAATCGCTGCCAGGTGTATCTTGATTGAAGCGTGAGATAGTCCAGCTTTGGCTAGTGACAATAGGTACGGCAACACTTGAGGGGCCGTAATCCGCAGAGGGTTAATCTTCTGTGCCCGGCACCAGATAGAGAACCTCTTCCACTTATGTCCGTAGCACTTGAGAGTTGAGGACGCCCTGGCCTTCGCAAGAACCTCTCTGCAGTCGGCCGGGATATATTACCCTCCAAACTCTAGTGTTGCACGAGCCAGGCCTGCAAGTTCAGCGACTCTGGGTCGTGATGAAGAATGGTGCATCCTTCTCTGGAGAGAAGATCTGCGTCCGCCGACAGCTTGACTGGTGGGGACGCTGACAAGTCCAGAAGGTCCGGGAACCAGATCTGTCTCGGCCACGGCAGTGCGACGAGGGTCATTCTGCACCGGGACTTCTTGAGCTGGTTGATGAGTCGGAGCAGCAACGGCAACGGTGGAAACGCATATAGGAACAGGCCGTCCCAGCGGAACGAGAAAGCATCGCCCATGCTCCTCGGTTGGGGAAACCTGCTGACGAACCTCTGGCACTTGGAGTTCGTCGCTGTCGTGAACAGGTCGATCTGGGGTTTGCCCCATCGCTGAAAGAGTCGGTCCACTTGGTCCTGGCGTAGTTCCCACTCGTGGCAGGAGAGTAGCTCTCTGCTGAGTGAGTCGGCAATGGTGTTTTTGATCCCTGCCAGATGAAACGGCACCAGAAACATCCCTTGAGCAACGGCCCAATGCCACAGATCCTGGGCTACCTTGGATAGGGATGGGGACCTGGTTCCGCCCTGCTTCCAGATGTAAAACATTGTGGTGGTGTTGTCGGTGAAGATCCTCACTACCTTGTCCTTGAGGGACGGGAGAAAGGAACTGAGGGCCCAGAACACTGCCCGGAGCTCCAGGATTTTGATGTGGAGCAGCTTCTCCTCCAGGAGCCAAAGGCCTCTCGCGTGGAGATCTCTGGTGTGCGCACCTTCTCCTCCGGGAGCCAAAGGCCTCTCGCGTGGAGATCTCTGGTGTGCGCTCCCCACCCCTCCAGGGAGGCATCCGTCGTCACCGTCACCTGGTGGGCGGGGGTCTGAAAATCTGTTCCTGCCTCCAGATGAGCGCGGATGCCCCACCACCGGATCGCTCGACGGAAGGTCTCGTTGAGAGGGATCCTGTCTTTGAAGCTGCCCGTTGCTTGTATCCAGCGGGCGTCGAGGAACTCCTGTAGAGGGCACATCCGAAGCCTGCACAGGCGCACAAGATATATGCAAGAGGACATCATCCCGAGGAGGGACTTGATGGACCTCACCTTGGCCACGTCCGTGGCCAGCAGATGCTGCACCTTGCCTAGGATGGCCTTTGTCCTTTCCTCCGACGGTGAGGCCAGACCCGCCACTGTGTTGAACTTGGCTCCCAGAAACAGTGCGACTTTTGAGGGGACCAGGTGGGTTTTGGGGAAGTTGATGGAGAACCCCAGGTCCGTGAGTAGCTGGACGGTCTTTGCTGTGTGTTCCACGGCAAGCTCCCTTGTCCTTGCGCGGATGAGCCAATCGTCCAGGTAGGGGTAGACGTGGATCCCCTGTAGGCGCAGCCACGCCACCACTGGAGCGAGGCACTTGGTGAAAACCCTGGGTGCCGATTTCAGTCCGAACGGGAGGGCCTTGACCTGGTAGTGCCGCCCTTGGACCACGAACCTGAGGAACCTTTGGTGTCCTTTTAAAATGGGGATGTGAAAGTATGCATCCTCCAAATCCAACAACGACAGGAAATCGCCCTCCTCCAGCTGTTCCAGCACGTGCTGGAGGGTGACCATCCAGAACTTCTGTGCCTTGATGTACTTGTTCAGTCGTCGCAGGTCCAGGATGGGTCGCCATCCTCCTGTCTTCTTCCTCACAAGGAAGTACCTTGAGTATACTCCGGAGCCCCGGAGCCTCTTCGGGACGAGCTCGATGGCACCCTTTTTTTGAGCATCGGCCTTACCTCCAATAGCAGTTGAGGGACGTGATTTTCCTTCCTGACCACGGGTGGAATGCGGGGGCACTTTTTTAGGAATTCGAGGGTGTGCCCCTGGGCCAGGGCGTTCAGCACCCAAAGTCCGGTGGAGATGGACTCCCACACGCTGACGAACTTCGCTAGCCGGCCTCCCACCGGGGTGCTTCGGTGGGGGCCCGACACCACGGTCGGTTCAATATTGCTTGGAGGACGCCTTGCCGCCTTGGCCTCCCTGGCGACGACGGCGGGGTACACCCGACTTGCCTCGTCCTCTATAGGCTTCCTGCGATGAGGAGCGGGCCGCTTGGCGGTACATAGAGTAGCCACCGCCGAATCCCTTGGAGGTACCCTGCTTGCCTCCGGTGCTCCGAAAGGACGGCCTTCGTTGCCGGAGAACACCTAGGGCCTTAGCTGTCTCCGTGTCCACCTTGATGACTTGGAGGGACTCATCCACTGTTTTCCCAAACAGATTGTTCCCCTCGAACGGCATGTCCAAAACCTTGGCTTGTACGTCCTGGCGGAAATCCGTTGCCTTGAGCCACCATCGTCGTCTAAGGCAAACGCTGTTGCCTAGCTGGCGGAAACCAGTGTCGGCAATGTCCGTTACCACCGTTATGGCGTGGTCTGACGCCACCTCGCCTTCTTGCAAGATCTCCAGGGCCTCGGCCCTCGTCATCCGGTAGGAAGTCCAACAGGGGGGGCGATCTTGTACCATAACTCCCTGTCGTAGCGGGCCACGATCGCGAGGGCGTTGGCCGCCTTAATCGTTGTTGCCGCCGACGAGATAACTCGTCGTCCCATTGCGTCCAGCTTCTTTCCTCCGCCGTCCGGCGGGGAAGTTGACGTTGAGGCCGATGCCCCCCCCCCCGCTTTCTTCTTGGCTGCCGCTAAGACGACCGAGTCAGGGGTCGGTTGTGCCCTCAGGCACAAAGGGGCCGCGTTGGAGACCCGGTACTTCTTCTCGTACCGATCCCTGTTGGCAGGCGTCGTAGACAGGTTTTTGAGAAGGGTGAGACCCTTGTCCCAGATGTCATCCAGCAGAGGCACGGCGAGGACTGTTTTCCTCTTGGCCTCGTGCCATGGTAAAGGAAACCTCCATTCTTCTTCTCTTCGGGGCAGAGTTGGAAAAGCTTGGATGCCCTGGTGATCATTGCATGGAAAGATTCGATCTCGTCGGGCGGGGAGGCCCGGGCTGGGGGCAATGGGAGCTCCGTCCCGTCGTCATCGTCGGTACCCGTCGTGGCCGTGTCCGTTCCCGTGTCATTTCCAGGAATGGGGGACGTGGGCAAAGGTTGAGTACGCCGCAAGGTCTGAAAAGGCGGGGCTGGATGGATCCGTCTTCTCTTGTTTGGGGGGCTTCCCGCTGGGCCTGGCTCCTCCGTCGAGCCTGGTTCCGGTTCCTCCGTTGGTGGTAAGGGCAATCTCGCCCTTATCTACGAACATAAGGATTGTATTGCCAACAAAATGGCCGCTGAGTTGTCCTGCGGCTCCGGAAGCGACGGGTGACTAGGACCCTCGCCGGTGCCGCCGTTGCTCTCGTCGTCCCCTTCGTCGGGATCCCTCCCGTGGGAACGGGCCTCTTCGACGCCCTCGTCGAGGCCCTCTTAGACTTCTACCAGCTCCTCCTCGGATGCTGTGTCCGTGTCCACAATGGCCACCGGCCCCCCCTCTTTTTCTGCCGGGGTTTTCACAGGGGACTTTTCGATGGGTTTGTAAGAGGCTTCCCTCCGCGGAGGCAGGGAGACTCTGGGCCCCGAGGTCGCCTCCCCTGGTGTAGCCTCCACAGGCTGCGCCAGGGCCGCAGCAACTTCCTCGATAGAGGCCTTGGCCAGGTGAATCATGGCCTTTACCACCTTCTCTGGGCCTGTGGCCTTCACCTTGGGGGTAGAGTCACCGCCTCGCTCCCCCTCGGCTGGATCCTTCGAGCTCGACCGGGGCCTCTCCAGAAGCTTCGCCGGGTTCTCGGCCTTCCTCTTCCCTGAGCCAGAGCGTTGGCTCGTGGTTGATGGCGCTTGAGAGGATGCGCACTGCCTGGCAGCCGAGGAGCCCGACCGTTCAGCGCTCCCGGTGCCCACAGACTCGCAGTGCTTTGCCTTCTGTTGGGCCCCTGTCACCGGGGTGCCCTCATAGGACTTAGAAGACCGCTCAGACTTCTTCTTCTTCTTCTCACCTGACGGGCTCTTTCCTTCCAGCCAGTTGGAGAGACGAAGGTGTCGGTCCTTGATGGTCCGTTCCGACATGTTCCTGCAAAACGCACAGTCCTTCTCCACGTGCGTTTTGTCCTCATGAAGGCAGTAGAGACATTTCGAGTACTCGTCCTCCTTGAACACATTCTGCAGCTGGCATCCAGGGCAAACCCTGAACAGCTTTCCGGGCGTCGAGCTTCCCTTCTCCTGGGCCATGTTCGGGTAGGCCGCATAAACTCCTGGACTCCTCCAAGAAGCGTAACTCGAAGAAATCTTCACCCTTGAGGGGCGTAGAGAAATCCGACATGGATCCCGTTAATCGGATGTAGAGGCGGTGGAGCGTGAGGCTCTATTTGACCGAAAAATTTGAAATTCTCTTTGAAAAAAGCGCGAAAACGCAGCAAAAGCTCGAGAACTAAACACGAGGACTCCCAACACTTGAGCGTGCGGTAAAAATCTGAGGATGGCTGCCAGAGGCGGGGCTTATGGAGAGGGCAGTCGTTGACTGGGAGCAGTATGACCCAGAGACCAGTGATTGGTTACTACTGAAAAAGACAGATCAGAAACTAAACTGATACTGATTTTTTCTTTAATGAGGATTCCCGGCCTGACCACAGGGAATATTCATGAGCATGTGAATCCATGCCAGACTCCCATGCTGGAGAATAGTCCTGTCCCTACATGTATGGGCAACGAAGGAGCATGGAGGACCTAATCTTCCAGAAAGGAAAATACACAGATGCCTGAGCGTGTAACATCGCCATCATGGGAACCAGAAACTTTGCAAAAACACTTGGAGCTGAGGTAGACAAAAAGGCCACAGCTAAAATGGCAATGGTCTGTCTTCACGGCAAACCTGGAAAATCTCCTATGTCCTGGAGGATGAAGATATAGAAGTAGACATCCATGAGATTGATGGATGCCATGAAGTCCCATATGAAAATTCCGGAGAGGGTCCCCTGCAGTATCTCCACCTTGAAGAGAGCCTCTTGGATGAACTGATTTATCTCATTTAGGTCTAAGATGTGGCACCAGTCCTCAGATGATTTTGGCACAAGGAAGAGGAAGTAGTTAACACCATCTTCCCACCGTACTCTGGAAACCAGGAAAATCGTCCACTTTTGGAGGAGTTTCAGAATTCCCTTGTGTAGTGCCATCCGCTTCTGATGATTATTGTGCCATGTCGTGACTACTACACCAGAGTGTAGGGATGGTGGAAGAGAGCACAGTGGCCAGACCCAAGTGTCGCAGACTTTTTCTTCCCAGCCCTTGCTGAAGGTGACCCTTTAAAACCTCCTCCTCCCACCAGAGATAGTAGGTGGGGATCTGAGCTCCAGAATTCAAAAAGTTTCCCAGGCTGAAGAGGGGGTTCAAATTAGGCTTCATGCGCTTATAACTCCCTCTACCACTAATCCTGCCTCAAATGCAGCGCTAGGTCCCTAAAATGATTGCCTGGACTGGTCCCTATAAGAGGCCTTTGGTTGGAAAGGCTAGGGCTTGGAGGGCATAGTCAGGGCCTTGTCCGCCTTAGCCTGTTTGACTAACTCATCAATCTATGACCA
The DNA here is from genome assembly GCF_040938575.1 of Ambystoma mexicanum. NCBI lineage: Eukaryota > Metazoa > Chordata > Amphibia > Caudata > Ambystomatidae > Ambystoma > Ambystoma mexicanum. The sequence continues at coordinate 1,339,101,095 of NC_090923.1, read as the reverse complement.
AAAAAGCTTTTGGCCCAGGAAGGGCAGACACATAAAGATGGCCTTCTGGGACACTTCATTTTCTAGGTCTAAGCCAGTATCGCCTTCTGGATGACACCACCATATCATCCCCCAATGCTATGCTTAAGAACACGGTGTGCAGTCATAATTTCGAATGCATAATTCGAATGCATTAATCTTGAAAATAAAAATGGCGACATTTTTTTCTCAAATTTATGTTTTTTATTTTATAGGTTTTTTTTGGGTCTAGTTAGTTAAAAAAGGGTTAATAAACAAAAAACAGGGGGGTGGCGGGGAACCCCCCATTAAAAATAAAATAAAAAAAAATAATGAAAAATTCAACATTTTTTTTCGACATTTTGCATCCGACATTAAGGCATTCAAAATGATTGCATTCGACTTATTGACTATGAACCGGAGAACACATTGCAGGAGATATCAGAAGCCAGCATGATCTCTTTTTCATTTATCTTCAAAGGATCTTTGCAGTCCTGCCCGTCCTCCAGGACGGGGATGAGGTACTGGAAGTCTTTTTCCGGAGAGACTGATCATGTAGCCACAGAAGGCAGTTGCCCTCAGTTCGATGTTTGGGGCTTCATGTGACCTCTTGAGCACTGATTCTACACTCGTGGCCACTGGATCTGATGGGGCAGTACTCTCTGTAGCCATAGATGAGTGTCTGATATAGGAGGCAGGAATAAAGTCCACTTTAAGAGTTTCTGGGAATTCTTGAAGGAAACTCTTCAGTGGACAAACCTTCACCCACCCTATTGGAACAGCGTCTTTCTCAGGTTCCCTCCACTTCTCAGTTTAAGCGTCCCAGATACTCTGTAGCAGTGGTAGGCGGGTCTTCGGAATGGGAACTGTGAGAAACTTATGGTGACAACAAGTAAGACAGACACAAGCGATCACAGTTCAAGTGTGTTTATTTCAACAATGAAATGATGTATGCAGGTTGGAAAAACGCCTAATCTAAACCTAAATTTAAGATGGGAGCAAGCGTCAACCATGAAATCAAAATAAGGCAGTCCTAGTAGTGTTGTGTCAAAACAAAAAGGGCTATACTAAGAAACCTATTGCCAAACCTCTCAACTAATACAAAAAGGGGTGTGGGATAGTTCTCAAGAAAAGAAAGAAGTATTCTCAAATAATATGTCAGGATGCAGTAGCCTGGATCTTCCTTCCTCACGTTTTGAGCACAGGATAATATGGGTGCTTGGAGCACAGTACAGTCCCAGGCTTCTCCAACACGAGATGACAGTTCTTTTTTAAAAAAAACTTTTTATTAAAACTATCAAGAGAACATACATGAAGAATTCAAACTTATTATAGTAATGACATTAGAAGAATATCAATAAATCAATTTCTATATATTTTTATATTCACCCCATACATCCCTCCCCCCTCATATCCCCAATCTATACCTCTTTTCATTTAAAAAATGTTAAGTCTTTAACTCCTCCCCGCTCTACCACTAACTGTTTAAAGCATTTTATTGAGAGGATAGCGAGGTCAAGTAACCAGTCATCAATAGAAGATCTACTATAGCTCTTTCAGCATTTTAAAATGTGCTTCCTAGCAATCATCAGCGCTCTGTAAGTCCAAAAGAGTAAGACAGCAGACACCCCAAGATCCACAGGAAAAACCCCTAGCACACATATCAATGGAGTATGAGGGTGTGAAGAATCCAACACAAGATCTATCCGCTCAATGATAGCCTCTGAAAAATCAGCAATCTTCGGGCATGACCAAAACATGTGTAAACCTGTTCCAATAGCTGATTTGCAATTCCAGCAAGTATCACCTTGAGTGAGTTTACAGCGTTTCATCTTTGAAGGGGACCAATAAATACAATGTGTTACCCGTTGCGGAGTGTATCTCAAATCTAAATCTATTTTATATCTACATGGTCCTGCACAAATCTGGTTCCATTTGCCATCTAAGAGATCAAAACCTAGTTCTGAACTCCATGTCCCCCTACCACAATCAGAAGCCATATTAACTTCCTTTAATGCAAGGCGCTTATACAAGATAGAGGCCAAAAGTGGTTCAATCTTAGACAAATGCAATATAGGGGGGGACCTCATGTAAGGAAGCGTTCAATGGAGTGAATATTAATTCGAAAATTCCACATAGCACTCGATAATGGCATAGTTCAGATAATTGCAGCTTATAATTGAATCTCAGGAACTCAAAACTTGTAGTTTATCTCATGTGGGGTTCGACCAGAGTCTCTCGAGTTAGCACTCACGTGGTGCCAGTTTGCCTTTGCAGCTGGTCTCCCCTTTACACTTTCAACAGTTCATTCAAAGTTCATCAGCTTTGGTTCAAAACTTGCCACTTTGTGATTCTCACTCATCACAGCCCGGTTTCTTATCGGTTCTCCCCTCGACTCATAGGCTTTGTCGAACCGCTTGGCTTTTGGCATCTTTGGAGTCACAGCGGTACCACGGGTACAGGAGCTTCCTTTGCGCCTGCTTATTGGCATAGGCTTGCCCCATGTACCGTTGACATCTGCTTCAGGACACCTGTGCTATTGTTCGCAGTGTTAGGCTCTCTTCCTCAAATGTTCTGCGGGCCTGGGACAAAAAGGGCAAGGTCACTTCTCGCCTCTCCACCCTCTCAATTCCTGCTGCCTTTCTCCTTCTTTTGAACTGCCGCTTGTCAGCTGTCTCGTTGGGCTGTCTGCTATGCTCGCCTTGCTCATCCTGTGCTCTCTGGCTCCACCTTTTATCCCTGTGGAGAAGGGAAAGGGCTATCAGGTGTGTGTGATTCTGATCAATTGCCTGACTTTGCCTGACCCTTGTATTGGACATGTCAGGTAAATGGCTCGGGTGTTAGTCCGTTGTCCTTTGCGTTGTGCGAAAGTGTTAGTGTTAGAAGGGGGGGGCAGTGGTTTAGAATCCCCTCTCACTCCCCGAGGAACCCCCATCTAGGTGATCATCCCTCACTGGTCCACCCCCAGGAACTGGATTCAATAGCGATGGCCGTGTCCTGGCCACCTAGATGACAGATCCATGAGTTTTAGACAGGGAGACACTGTCAGGTTTCTCACAGCACGTAGAAACCATACACATCAGTGATCCCTAAGCGACTGGGGCAACGGTTACATGATGCAAATTCAGGTTATGCAAGTGATTCTTCGAGGTTCTCCTTTTGCAGGAGTTTCCTTTAGCCCATGGCCCACATAAGGCCTGGCTACATACCTGTCCCCTTAGAGAAAATTAGAAATAACGACACAGACACAAAGGTGTAGCAATAAAATACTTTATTTTGTGCAGTGTTTGTTTGCATTGTGTTTACTGGAAAGAGCTGCCTGCACTATTCCAACCAGCCCACCATGACACTGGATGGAATGTTGGAGAAAAAAAAAAGAGTGACCCTGCCCACAAATGGGATAGACAGGGGAAAAACATGTTGAAAAAAGAAACCGGTAAGAAGGAAAGAGAGAGAAAAGCAGCTCTCTGTGGGCTGTGCCCTTGAGTGGAACCCCCAGGCCTAGAGACAATTATTTTTGGCCAGGCTGCGAGTATGGAGCGAGATGGTGTTCTTACCATGGGCTTGGGCTGTGTACCCAGAGAAAACTGGGCACCCACAGGATGATGCCTTGAGTGTACTTCAAGTTTAATGATGGCGGCATCCTCATAATAACAGCAACACCGCCTGAAGAGGAAATGGTAATAGGCTGCACCAGTGAAGGTGGGCAAGCTCCCAGAGCATGAGGCCTCTGACAAGATAAAAACAGGGCCGTGGGGCATAGTATTGGTTGTGGGCACCCTCTCCAGGGAATACAGGCACCCATAAGATAAGAAAAAGCTGTGGGAGTGCCAGTGAGTGTGGAGGGCCCCCAATCAGGCATAGGGACTGCTTAAAGAAAGAGTTTGTGTGTGCTGGGCCATGCTGTGAGATTGGGTGGCCCCATGTGGTGAATTGGGCCTCCCTAGAAGACCACATACTAGGGGGTAAACAGCCCCCATTTGCATTAGGTGGCAGACCCCTCTAGCCCCCCATCTAACCATTAGAGACAGCACCTTCAGTCATTGAAAAGGGGTTGCTGACTACAGTAGTCACCCCTATGTAATATAATGTGTTTTATATGTTATTGCTTTTGTCTATTTAAATTCATAGTTAGGTGCATGTTTATAGTAATATTTATGTTTATAGTAATAGTTATGTAGTATAATATTTATGAGAGAGGGTGAATGTTAACAGTTAAGCATGGGGGGATGAATATATTGGGGAGAGTTGTTAAAAAAAAAGGAGGGAAAAAAGGTTGGTGTTAGTACCATGGCATGGGGCAGGTAAGGAAAGGGCAGGACCCTGAGAGGCCAACTAGGGTGTGTGGCCACCCACTGAGGCCATCCTCTGGCCTCCCTCTTCAGTAGGTGGTGCCAGGTATAGTTCAGGTTCTGTTGCATCAGTTCAATCCTATGGGTCCACCTCGGACCACTCTAAAGACAGGTGGGCTGACGGGACAGATCCCTTTGGAAACAACTCATACTAGGGGAATTTAGGAGGGGACTAGTGCAAGGAATGTTTAGTAATAAAGTTCATTTGTTTTTACAAATAAAGAAGGGTCCCCTTTGGCATCCCTAAAAAATCCACCTTGACGTCTGTGTCTCATGAAGGACTAAGTTAAGGAGTCAGGGTGTAGACCATCTCCTGTTTAACAGCAATTTTATTTGCAGTGGCAGTGCCCCTCCCTATCAGCTGGACAGGTGTAAGGGAGGTGTACACCCTTACCCCTGATGGGGACGGAAAACAGGGGCTACACTTCCCAGCCAACCCCTTCATCATCAGACACCGCACCTGGGGGCTTGGATCCTCTCACTGAGGCACGAGTCTAGGGAAAGAACAGCTAGAGCAGATGCAGGGGCGAAGACAGGGGCTGGAGGGGAGGCAGCCTTGTCGCAATAGCATTATTTACTGTGCCCGTAATCATTGCACCCAGCCATAGAAACATTGATGGTGAAAGCATGGTCAGGCATGAAACCAGATGGTACAGGGGCCAGGATCCTGAGAGGAGCAGGATCATTTCTGCTGCTTGGGTTTCTCCTGTGGAAATGTGATTTGGAGCAATGCCTTTCACTTCTAGGTCTGTCCTATCCCCCCTCGAGCAGAACATGTGACCTTCCATCATTCGTTCTATAGGGCTAAGCAAGGACCTTTGGATCGGCTTCTCCCATGTTATCAAAAATAATGCAAAATGCTTGTAGCGTGCAATAAGTCTTATGCCAAAAAGGAGCAGGTACATCTTACTTGACGAGTTGCCACTATATAACGTGCTGCAACCGCCTGCTGTTTCGGATAATGGTTCCCCCCAACTACTCCCTCCTGCCGAATTCCTAAAGCTGTTCCATGGAGTGCCACATCCCTTTCTCTCACACTAGGGTTGTCAGATGACTCCATGCCATGCGGGGCACCCTACTCCACTCATGGGCTTTGCTTTTACTTTAGATTCACTTTGTGTATGAGGTCTGTCCTAACAGAGTCAACCATACTTGACAACATTCTATGACCAAAAAGTGGCAGGATTTCTCAGGTTTAAAAAATACTAATTAGAACGATGATATCATAACAGGGAATTACATCATGTGACCTTTGACATGGGATAGAGAAGAGGATTCCCATCTTAGTAATATAACATTTCCTGCTGGCCATTTTCTGACCAGAAGTAAACCAATCACCATGTGTAAATAACAACCCACGCTTTGTTACTTTTCATTGCTGTGTCCCACCTGAAAGTAAGCATTTTCTATGGCACCAAGCTGTGCATCATATGGGCCCATATCGTTATGAAATGGGAAATTAAAAATCCTGGCCTATATACTAGCCAACAGAATGCTCGGGGTAATCGAATCTCTAGTCCACCCAGACCAGTGCGGATTTATGCCGGGCAAATCCACGCGAATGAACCTACGCAGGGTCCAGATTGCCCTAGACCGAGTATCTGAAATCCCGGACCCACTAGCCCTCCTTGCGGTCAACTTCGAGAATGCCTTTGACTCTGTGGGTTGGGATGCTCTATGGGAGATCATGAGGCGGATGGAATTCGGGCAAGGCTTCATGTCATGGGTCAAACTCCTCTATGCTCTTCCCGAAGCATTTGTAAGGGTAACGGGCGATCATCCAGGATGTTCCTGCTGGGTCTTGGGACCAGACAAGGCTGGCCCTTCTCACCTCTATTGTTCCTTCTTGCAATCAAACCTTTAGCGAACAGACTAAGAACAGATGTAAACTGGACTGGGTTCACCTGGCCGTGGGGAGGAGAAGATTAAGCCTTGCTGTATGCAGATGATCTCCTTATATACCTCGGCAACCCACTGGTCTCCAGCCCAATCATGTCCCAGATTCTCGTGGAATATCAACACTTTGGGGGACTCTGCTTGAATATACAAAAATCAATTTACTTCCCTTATTCAGGGGCACGATGCAGCGATCCCCGAACCTTGTCCATACCCTGTCTCGGTATTGGGCTTCACCTACCTGGGCATACGGGTCAGTTTGACGCTAGATGATTTCCTCATGCTTAACCTGCAACCGGTGGTGGATAGATTCATGAACAATGTTTCACACTGGCAGTCTCTTCCACTATCACTATTGGGGAGGGCGGCACTGTTTAAAATGATGACGCTTCCAAGGCTCCTCTAAGTCCTACAGAACGCCACACTTCCCATCCCCATCGAAACCTTTGTAGCAATTGATAAGACTCTACGCACACTGCTCTGGGGTGGGACGCAACCCTGCATTGCGCTCTGTACTCTCCAACGCTCAGTGTGGGAGGGTGGTATAGGATTACCGAATATTCACATCTACTACTGGGCCACACAAATAGGGATGGTAAACAAATGGCTGCATGGCTACCCAAGGCTCCCGCACAGCTGGGTAGAAATGAGCGATAGCAGCTCTTTTTTCTCACTCCAGATACTGTACGATGACAACAAGAGCCTGAGAGGGATACCAAGAATGTCACATACCCTGGAGTTTGGGAGGAGGCGCACTGACACATAGGATGGGTCAGAAGACCAACACTCATCCAGCCCTTAGGGCACAACACATACCTCCCTGAAATACAGAGAATGCGACACTTCGGAACCTGGGAGAAGAGTGGTTTATGCACGCTGGCGGATATTATTCAAGAGGGGTGACTTGTAGACTTTGAGACCCTGAAAGGGAAATATGGGTTGCAACCTATAAATCACTTTAGACACACACAGCTCATGCATGCCATCAACTCCCAATTTCCGAAGCTTGCTGAAATACCCGCCTGCTCCCCTCTAGAAACAAATGTTCTCCCGGACCGCATTCCTTCTAAGGTCACCTCCACACTTTATCAAGCGCTCAACTCCTTCGGCACTGGGGAACTTACAACACTGAAAGAAAAATGGGAAAGTGACCTAGGCACATTAGAGGCGGAAGAATGGGTACAGGTGTTGATGTTCTACCGGGAAATAGGTATTGATGCCAAGTTCGGACTTATACAGCTCAGAATATTACACAGGTCATACTACTCTAGATCAATGATGGCTAAATGGGACAGGGCCAATGATGGGGAATGTCTCTGATGTAAAAGAGCAGAAGACACCTTTTTCACATGGTCTGGGGGTGCTTAGTATTACAGGAGTTCTGGGTGGCGTGCATCACTAGACTCTCCGGGATAATGGGATCCCCAGTACCAAAGAGTCCCAAAACTGATAATATTGGTGGTGTGGGAAGAAACAGACTTCATCAAACATGAGAAAGCATTCCTTGGAGTGGCACTAGCGGCAGGAGAAAGAGACTAACCGCTGCCACGTGGGGTTCTACAGATACAATATGCATGGACCGATGGTCCAATGAAGTGAGCAGATGTGCCTCCCTGGAACGGCGTATTTACACCACAAGGGGGTGCCCTCGGAAATTTCAGAAAATATCGGGGAAGTGGGAGGAATAAGGACTGAGTTCAGAATACCGACGGATGTCATAGAGGAAGCAAGTGACCCTCGCCCGCTGGCAGCCTCCCCCTCCCCCTCGCATGCTGAGAACTTTGGTGATCCATGTATGGCTTATGGTGTCTATCGTCTATATTGTCTTCTTAGGACCCCGCTGCCTGTATTGCTAGTGTGCATTCATATTGTTCTTTCTTTCTTGTTCTGGAAAACTTAATAAAAAGAGTTATAAAAAGAAAATACATGTATTTCCTCTATTCCTCTCATCTGTGGTTCAATAAACTCCCACTTTGTTGCTGCTGTGAGAAACCAGAGGGTGTCTCACCCGCTAGTCCCCGGGAATTTCTCTCTCCGGTGGCCAGGTCACAGCCATCGCCTTTGGATCCAGACCCTGGGGGATCACCTAGGTGAGGGGTCTTCAGGGAGTGGGGGTGAGACAGCCGATGGTGAGACGTGGTATTCCCCCCTTTTTTGTTAATCTAAACCACCCTATTTTGTAGGATTTTCCAAAGTCCCAACTCCCCCTCCCCCTTTTTACTCAAACACTGGGCCGAGGAAGAGGGTGACTGAGAGTAACCAGACTAACTCTCTCACAACATACTGGACATGTCTCGTTAATCGGGTCAGGCACTTTACACTAAGTGCATGCACCTGATAACAGTTAGCTCTCCTCACACAAAAGGCAACACCTGAAGACACATGTTAGGGAGAATTCTCTGTTTAGGCTGAATTTCCTAACCTAGTGAGTCCCCCAGCAGCTTTGCTGGATTTCTGGAGTTTGTTTTTTTCTCCTGCCAAGAGTGAGACTCTTTTCCTCCCACTCTTGGACATGATTTATGGTGTTCCTTTGAATGTTAATGTGTTTCATGGGCTATGGGGTCTTTTACTCCATAGAGTCTCATACGTTTTTTTCTATGTGTGTTACACCGCACCCTCCGTGCAGTAACACCGGGGTGTCATAGTGACCCCCCACCATAGACTCCATACCCTGGGACTGACTACTGTCCCCCAGGGCATGTAAAGTCACCATTGGCTTTACTAGTCCCAAATTACTAACAGAACCAGTACAAACCATCATATTGTGGACGTACTGGTAGGGGCAATTTGATTGCCCCTGGGTCTGTTATTCGAGGGGGCACTGTCCCGTCCCCCCTCGTCGAGTTTTGGCTGGTGGCAGTGGATACTACTTTTTATATTCAACCGCGAATATATCTCTATGGGATTTTCCCATTGTTCGAAGCTAATACTTTTTAACATAGCCTCTAACATACTGCCGGTTTAATTATTTAATATTAATTCACTGGTTGGTATTTTCTGCCAGAACTCGGTTTTAAAATGGCGTTTGTGTTTGCCTCTGTAACTCCAAACCAAAGGTTGAGCCCTTTGTTCCACTTTTTGGCGGGCTTCTCCACAGAAGCCTCCGAAAGTGGTGCCACTCGGTCTGGGTACCACAGGGGGTGTGGGAGGGGGTTTAGGCACCATGGACTGAGTTACTTTGGTAACGGAAGTCGCACTCTTGTGTGATTGGCCCAAGTGGTGAGCCGGCCGGCTCACCACTTAGCATGTTTGATTGACAGCTAGGCTGAGTGAATGGGGGTGTGCTGCATAAAAGCAGGGCTTTTGGGACTGGAACTTCAGAAGTCGCCACAGGACCTGAAAATCCGACGAGGGAGAAGCTGAGTCGACCTGCTACGACGACACCACCGGTGGAGCCCTGCTGAACCGACTCACCACTTCCCAACGACAGAGAAGATCTCCTGGCTGGAGAGTCTTCTTCCCCTGACTGGTGGGCACAACCAGTTTACCTTCCTTTCTCGCATCCCAGGACGTCTTGTGGTCGAATTCCCTGTGCCAAGCACCCCAGCAACCTGATAGCCACTTACCACTGGACCGTGAATAAAAGGACTGCTCCTTTTAATTGAGAACTCTACGGCTGGTTTCTGCCCTGGCAGTGCAACAGACCCCTGCTTTCCTCCCCGACGAGATCCTCTCTTCCTCCGGACGAAGCACCGACTTGCAACCGCTGCCAGGAACAACTGCCCCCGCTGGAGCGTTATCACCATTTTAAAAGGTACCGTGTCCGCCAGGCCTCCCTTTCTAAAGATTGCTACAAGGTAACAATAATCCCTTAACCGACTGGGCTGGCTGCCTTGACCATCTAACTGGTCCCTTTCTTTTTGGTCCAACTCTTTCTGAACTTATTGCGAGACTTTTGGGCACTTTGAACCGTGTGCCCTTGGACACATTTCGACCGGAGCCTCTTAAAGTGGGTCCGGCCTTGTTAACTTTGACTTTACGGTTTTAACCTGCCTTCTTCTCATACTGTGTTCTTCCAAAAGTGTTGGGATCTGTTTCTATCTTTGCTCTGCCTTTCTCTCCCTTTTAAACCGATTGATTAGAGTGCTATCTTCGTTAAGCGCTCACCGCTGTCTGAACATAAGTGTTGCTTTACTTAAGACTAGTCTAATAATCGTTGAAGGGAGTGTATATCTTTTAGTGACCGTGTTTTTGAACTGCTTGATATTAGTGCCAGTGTGTTTAACTAGATGTGCTTTTAAATAAATAATTATATCTCTTTTACACCAAGCTCTGGTCAGTGTTTGCTTGTTCTACTGTGTTATTTTGACCTATTGTGAATACTCTGTATACTGCCTAACTCTTCTTAAGAGAAGTCTGACTGCTCAGCCACAGCTACCAGGTAAATCTGGGTGGTACAGACTGCTACCAATTGGGTTTACTGCCAACCACCTGTAGTCTTAAATCTTTTGCAGTGGTCCCAGAGGGAACTGCACAGGTTTCTGCCTAACGCTGGTGTACAGCGGTGGGATTTGTATTGAGTATACACTTTAGTGTGCTTTTTGAATACTTTAGGACAACTAACCACAAAGCTTAGCACTAAAAAGCTGATTTTCTAACTATGTCTGCTATGGAGAGTTATACCCTAGAATCATTGTCTGCCAAAACTGCTGATTGCTTAAAAGTATTGTGTGGACATAAGAATCTCTCTGAGAAGGGCAAGAAAATGGAACTTGTAGAAAGATTGTTAGAAAAGCAAAGTCTGGGTGATACAGAGGAATCTACCCCCCCAGCAAATGTAGAAAACAGTGATGGTATTGATCTGAATCAAAGTCTCGATAATGAGTCAGAAGAGGAAAGTGAACCTAATGAAGTTAGCCACTCTGAGCCTCTGTCTGCCTTACCTACTGGGCCTTATCCAGGTCCTACATGTAACCCTGCTTATTTTGAACTTGAAAAAATGAAGCTTGAATTAGAGTACAAACGTTTTATTGCTCAATCTGAACGAAACCAAGAGCTAGAGTTCAGAAGAATGAATGCCCAGGCTGAGCAGAAGCAAGCGGAGTTGAGACTCAGAGAAATAGAGCTTAATCATGAACTAGAAATGAAAAAGTTGTCTGTGGAAAATGCTTCTCTCTCCTCTGGTTCCTCTAGGAGTTCCAGTCCCAAAAGACCCCTGATGCCTGAGGAATTAGTGGGTATGTATGAACCTAAGTTGGATGTGTTGGATTGGTTAAAAATGTTTGAGTATAATCATGGGCTCCAGGACATCACAGGGAATGAACTACTTCCCTGGTTGTTCTCTAGGCTTCCCCCTGTTGCAACTGATGTGTTAATGGAGTTGGGGGAGGTGGATAAGAAGTATTATGAATATGTGAAACTAGCTTTAATAGCTAGATTTGGGAAGACCCCTTCCCAGTACCTTAAGAGGTTTAGGACCCTCAAAAAGCATGATGGTACCCCTTGGGCTACCTGGGTGAGTGAAAGTTTGAAAAACTTAGAGGGATGGATTAAGGGTTACAGGGTTAACACTTATGAATGTCATGATGCCTACCCCCGGAGCACCAGGCCAGACCCAGCACCCCCGGGAGCAGGCATCACGCCCCCGGGTAAAAGCCAAGCGGCCCTTTATAGGGGCTCTTTGGACTCCGTCCTGGCGCCGTTGGCGCCAGGCTCATGTTGGACATCAGTCCTGGCGCCATAGGCGCCAGGCTCATAAGGGGAAGTGTTTGGTGCACTTACCTGAAGCAGACCATGCTGCACACTCACCTGATGCAGACCATGCTGCATGAAGAACCAAGCCAAATGAGGCTTAGGAGGGACTATTTTTCTGAAGGAACTATTTTGTTACTTGGGTGGGGCTCTGGAAGAATACTCACCTGGAACTTCTTCCAAAGCTATTTAAGCCACGCCCGGACAGCCACACGTGCTTCGCGTTGTTCTGCATCCCAGCAGCTGAACGCTCACCGTGTCTGCTCCTGCACCTGGACTCCAGCCACGCCCGCCTCGAACCTGGAACACCTGTAAGGGAATAAGAGAAGAGAAAGGTGAAAACCAAGAACTTATTCAACCTTCTTACCTGCATCCGGAATCTTCACGCCAGCATTCCTGAAGGAAGACTTCCATTTAAAAGCACCGCGTTGCTCGCTGCAGCGCCGCGCTTCACGCACCTGTTCCCGAGACGCCGCCCGGCTCCATCGCGGCTCTCAGCACCGGTCGCCACATCTCTGCACCTAGGGGAGAGAAGAAGAGACAAAAGGTGAGCAAGGGAACACAAGAGGAAAGCCGAATTTTCAGCCATATTACTTACCGGCTTTTCTTGGTGAACCATTCCACATCTCGGGTCGGCGCCGCATCTTTGGCAGGTACCGCACCCCGGCCCCTATGGGGAAAGGACAAAAGACATTACTGGGGAATTATAAAGACATTTAGAGGGGTCGCCCCCATCACTAACTCACCTGATTTACCACCGGCAATTTAACCCCTCAACGCATCGCCTTTGTTCTGCACCTGAAATAAAGGACAGAAAAAACAACATAAAAGGAGGCTCACACTTGAACTTTTGCATCTTCATACTTACGGCTTATCGCTCAGAAAAGTCAAGTGGATGTGCCAGCGCCATTCTGAAAACCAGTGAAGTAACTGGACGAACGCGCACCCCTGCACCAGAAGCAGGATGGAGAGTTCATCCTTCCAAACCATAAGGTGAGCTTAAACCGGGGGTTTTGGAGGAAGTCAGAGAAGAACAAAGGGGGGAAGGGGGGGAGCAAGCACACTATTCAGCAGACAGTTAATCCCCTTTCTCATCTGCAGAAGGATATTCCTTTGGGCCTGACAAGCAAGATTTGGGGGTCCTGTTCAATCGGTGGTCCGAATTCTGCACATCACGCTTGAAGAGGCCACAGCAACCCAGACCAGACCAGCGCCTCCGTGGGAGCCAGGTGAGCATTACAATGAAGGAATGAAGAATCTTGTAATGTTGGAGTCAAATTATGATGCCTGCTCTCCTGAGCTCAGACAGCACTTGGCTGATTCAAAGGAATTGGATTCCAGGAAGTTAGCTAAGGCTGCTGACTTGTGGGTTGCCAACAGGGCCACTCACAAGGATTCTGGGGCTACTCAGAAAAAGGATGAGGGAAAACAGCCAAAAAAGGACTCCAAAGAGAATTCTCATAATTCCAATTCCAAAGAGGGCCCCAAACAAAACCAAAAGGGTAAGCCACAAGGGAAACCAAATCAGGCTAGTGTACCTTCTGGCGCCAAACCAGAAGGAGGTCAGAACAAGCCACCATTCCAGAAAGCATTTGGTAAATGCTTTGTTTGTGGCTCTATTGACCATGTGAAAGAAGATCCCAGATGTAAGGGTAAACCATCAGGGGTCCAGCTTGTCTCCTTAGCCTTCGCTCCAGAGGGGGGAAGTACAAATGGCAAGTGGAAACTTTCTATTACTGGCTGATGAACCCACTGGAGTCTCAGCCAGTGTTTCTTTAGTGTCTCTGGGTTTGTGAGAACAACAGAACTTAGATGTCTATAATTCTATCCCAGATAATACTAAAGAGTATTATAAGGACAGTGTCCAGGTGAATGGTCAGGAGACTCCTGCCATTAGGGACACTGGGGCCAGCATAACTGTGGTGGACAAATCGTTTTTTCAGGCTGAGGATGTTGCTAAGGCACCCAAACGCCTCACCAAGTTAGCTGGAGGGCCTGTGCAGATGCTTCCCCAACTACCAGTTCTCATCCAGTGTAATGACATGACTGTGAAAATACTTGTCAGCATACAAAGTGAGGTGCCAGGAAGGGTTCTGTTGGGTAATGACTTGAAAACTCTTGGAGTAGTGTCACATACCCCCAGACTTCCTAGTAAAAGGTTACAGGAGCTCACCAGACCTGCAAGGGAGAGAACCATGAGAGGTCCTCCCAAGGAGATGATGAAGACAGAGATCACTCCTGCTCCACTGAAGATGTCAGCTGCTGTATCTATGAAACTAGAAGAAAAAGGGAAACCTAAAACTTCTAAAAAGAACCCCACAGCCAGCACTCCAGTGCAGCCAACAAGGACTTCCCCTAGGTTGTCCAGTTACACAAGTAACTCCCCCTCCAGCTGAGGCTGAGAGGGAGGTACAACCCTGTGTGGTTGGACTAGACTCTAAGGAAGAGCTAGTGGAAGGCCAGGAACTCATTGGAGATCTGGATCCTGTTGACCATCCTGAGCTGCAGTCTTTACTGGCAGAAGGTGGACCCAACAGGGCAGACTTCAGTAAGGGACAGAGAGAATGTCCAACTCTGGAAGGTCTTCCCCACCAGGCAGATGCTCAGGCTGAAGGGCAAGAGCCTGGGAAATATAGGTTACACTGGGAAGATGGCCTCTTCTACAGTGAACCAACGGAGTCTGCACCTGGGGACAACAAACGACTTGTAGTAACCCAAGAGAACAGACCACAGTTCTTGCAGTTAGCCCATGAGATTCCTTTGGCTGGTCACTTGAGTTTCAAGAAGACTAAGGAAAGGCTCTCACTCTACTTTTATTGGCCAAAGATGGGGGCTGAAGTAGATAAGTACTGCAGGAGCTGCCACACCTGCCAGACATCTGGTAAGGTTGGCTCCAAGAATGTGGCACCTTTAGTGCCACTCCCTGTAGTGGGAGTCCCATTTGAGAGAGTAGGGATTGACATTGTTGGTCCCCTTGATCCTCCAACCTCCTCAGGCAACAGGTTTATACTTGTTGTAGTAGACCATGCTACTAGGTACTCCGAGGCAATTCCTATGAGGACTGTTACGGCTCCGGCTGTGGCTAAGGCCCTCCTTGGTATTTTTACCAGGGTTCGGTTTCCTAAGAAAGTAATCTCTGACAGGGAGTCGAATTTTATGTCCCACTACATGAAAGCCATGTGGAAAACCTGCAGAGTTACTTGCAAGTTCTCAACAGCAAACCACCCTCAGACAAATGGGTTGGTTGAAAGGTTCAACAGAACCATGAAGAGCATGATTGGTGCTTTAGAGGACCCCCTTAAAAGAAAGTGGGTCCTTCTACTGCCATGCCTTCTCTTTGCTTATAGAGAAGTCTCTCAGGAGGGAGTAGGTTATTCTCCCTTTGAACTTCTTTATGGTCATCCGGTCAGAGGTCCATTGGCCCTGATCAAGGAGGGATTGGAGAGTGCTTCTTCCCCCAAGTCAGTCAGAGTGACTGACTATGTGATAGGTATCCGAAGGAGAATGTCGCACATGATGGCAGAAGCAAGTGACAACTTGAAAGCTGGACAAGCATTGGTCAAGCACTGGCATGATCAAAAGGCTAACATGGTTGAGTTTACTCAAGACCAGCTAGTTCTCGTTATGATTCCAACAAGGCAGAGGACCTTGCAAGACAAATGGATGGGACCCTTCAAGGTTGTGGGTAAGCTTGTAGAGGTCAACTATCTGGTGGACTTGGGCAATCCCAAGGAGGCTCCAACAGTCGTCCACACCAACAGACTCAAAGCGTATGCCTCCAGACCTGATGTAGGAGCTTTGCTTCTAGCATCATCAGAGGAAGAAGATGTCATGATGCCTACCTCCAAGGAGCCAGGTCCGACCCAGCAACCCCAGAGGCAGGCATCATTTCCCCCAGGGAAGTGCCAGCGGGCCGAAGCTGGGGCCCTTTGGACACAGTCCTGGCGCCTTAGGCGCCAGGCTCATGTTGGGCGCCAGGCTCATAAAGCTAGACATGTGTTCAAGTGTTTTAAGGTACACTTACCTGATGCAGACCATGCTGCTACATCCAGGCCCTCTTGAGGCCTGAATGGAACTACTTTACCTGTGGAACTACTTTCCACTGGGTGTGGTCGGGGAAGGATACATACCTGATCGGTGGAATGATACATACCTGGAACTTCTTCCAAAGCTATTTAAACCACGCCCTATCAGCAACTCACGCTTCGCGTTGTTCTGCTCCTCGCAGCTGGACGCTCACCGTGTCAGCTCCTTCATCTGGACTTCAGCCACGCCTGTCAGCATCCTGGGTCACCTGCTAAGAGAGAATTGGTAGAGAAAGAAGACCTTAGCTGCTAAAGCTGCATCACGGAGACTTCACACCGACGATCCTGAAAGGGAAGACATCATTTTAAAAGCATTTCGCTTCGATCGCTGCAGCGCTGCATTTCACTCACCTTTCCTGGGCACCTCCATCTTCAGCAGCGATCATCCGGATCCGCAGCCACTTCCCAGAGCCTAGAGAGAAAAAGACAAGAACACAAGGTGAGAGAAGGAAGGGAATAGGAAAAGCTCAGTTTCCTTCTAAGACTTACCTGTTGGGTCATTCCCATTTCATTTCGGGTCCTGCCGCTTCCTGGCATTCCGGACCCCGGCTCCTATGGGGAAAAAAGACAAAGACATTGAATGAGCGAATGCAAAGACATTACCCGAACGCTCATCCAGAACTTACCTGTCATTTACTGGAACTGCACGTTTCACTTCGGGTCGGCGCCATATCTCCGGCATTCCGAACCCCGGCCCCTAAGGGGAAAAAGACATAAGCGTTAGCGCTTGCTGCAATAAGACAATGAACATTATTATCAAGCTTGAACTTTTGAACTCTTGCTACAGAACTCTTACAGCGCCTTACCTGAATAGTCAAGCTTATTTGAACTCCCATCAAACCTCAATCCAGTGAAGTAACTGGGTTTCAACGCGCCCCTGCATCAGAAGCAGGATGGAGAACTCATCCTTCCAGACCCTAAGGTGAGACTTCACGGGGAATCGAGGAAGGGTATCGTGGAGGGTTGGAAGGGAGTGGGAGGCTTGAGCATTATTCCGTCAGTAGGTAATACTCCCTTTTCACGCACAGGGGAATATTCCTGCGAGCCAGTGAGTCCATCTTCAGAGTCCTGCGCTTCACCATAGAAGAAGCACCAGCACTCGAAGCCAGACCTGCGCCTCCGTGGGAATCAGGTGAGCGTGACAGAACGCGAAGACTACCCACAATTTCCCACCCGGGCGCTATGGAGACTTCCGAGACAGATCAGCTGGCCCAGCTTTTGGGGGAATTACGGGCAGAAGTGCACTCAGCCCGCCAGGAGACTAACGCTCTCAAAAGAGAACTGATCCTATCCAAGGAAAGAACAGATGACCTGGCCAAAAGGTTATTGCAGGCCCAGGCAGGGCACACTCCTTTACCTAATTCCGGAGATACTTCCACATCAATGGGTTTGAATAACCCGGTACAAATCAATCTACCTGGACACATGCCTTTGGCCCCGCCTTAACGTTTTACGGGGGATCCCAAGAAATATGCCGTCTTTATGAACCAATGTCGTTTACACTTTCTATGCAGACCCGGGGCCTTCCCTAACGACCAGACCAAGGTAGCCTTTATACTATCTTACCTCAGTGGCAGTGCTGCCGATTGGTCTATTCCATTGGTAAATCAGGATGATCCCATTCTCCAGAATTTTCAGGGTTTCCAGGCCAGCATGGAAAGATTGTTTGCTCGACACTCTCAAGGACAGGCCCTTGATAACGAACTGCTATCCTTACGACAAGGTAATCAGGATCTTCTGTCCTACGTTGCCACCTTTAATAGACTGGTTGTGGAAACTGGATGGCCAGAAAACAAAAGGATCACATTGTTTCATCGAGGCCTGCGCGGAGAGCTTAAGGATGTTCTAGCTCAGATAGTAGATCCATCCCAGGTCTGCGCAGACTACATAGACTTGGTGGTTCAACTTGATCACAGACTTCAAAATAGAAAAGCAGATCGGTTCAAGTACGAAACCCGAGTACCGATCAAAACCCACGCTAACTCCAAGAGTACCGACGTATCCGAACCTATGCAAATCGGCGGTGTTAAAGGACCATTAACACAGAAGGAACTAGAGAGAAGGCGGCAAATGCAACTTTGCCTGTATTGCGGGACTTCCGGTCATTTTCTTCAAAATTGTCCGGTTAAACCACCTAAGAAGGTGGTTGGAGCCACTGATAACGATTTATTGACACCTGATTCGGGAAACGACCTAGCCCGACAAGCATAGGGGTCCGCTTGCCGAGCTTGAAAACAAACTCTTTGACCTCGCATTTTGTCATGCCAATGGTGCTCGTGGACCCAAAACAGCCTCAGCTGTTGCATGCTATAAAAGCGTACATCGACAGTGGAGCTATTGGAAATTACATAGACCGTGAATTGGCTTCCAGGATTAAGCTCCCTCTCCGCCCGAAAGTAACCCAAGATGTCATTACTACAGTAGATGGAACCGAAATAGCCTCAGGGCCTGTAACGCATTCCACTGTTGAAATGACACTGGTGGGTCAGGATGGACATCGGGAAGCAATCGTGTTTGATGTGATCAAGGCCCCACAATTTCAAGTAATTCTTGGAATTCCTTGGTTAGAAACACATAATCCCAGAATTGACTGGCGAGCAAAGAAGATAAGTTTTCCTGATTGTGAACCAACTTGTTACCCAAGAAATCCAGTTATGGGTCTAGCCTCAGCAACTTTCAACCCTGTACAGCTACCGTCAGAATACCAAGAATTCCAAGACGTTTTTCAGAAGGAACAGGCTAACACGTTACCTCCCCATCGGTCTTATGATTGCCAAATCGATCTGGTACCCAATGCTCAACTACCTTGTAGTAGGATTTATGCTCTTACGGAACCTGAGAACCTACATTTGCGTCAGTATTTAGATCAGTACCTAGCCAATGGTTTTATTCGCCCGTCCAAATCTCATGTCTCCTCAGCTCTGTTCTTCGTGCCGAAAAAAAAGAGGGCGACCTTAGAACATGTATAGACTATCGCGCCCTAAATCAAATAACGATTAAGAATCGTTATCCTCTGCCCCTGATCCCTGAGCTTATCGACCAGGTGAAAGACGCTTGTGTGTACACCAAGTTAGATCTCCGAGGAGCTTATCACCTGGTGCGTATAAAAGAAGGCGACGAATGGAAGACTGCATTCCGCACCAAATTTGGGCTCTTCGAATATCAGGTGATGCCCTTCGGTTTGTGCAATGCACCTGCCGCCTTTCAGTACTTTATGAATGATGTTCTTCGGGAACTTATCTACGTCTGTATCATTGTTTATATTGACGACATCCTGGTGTACTCCTCTTCAGAATCCGATCACAGAAAACATGTTAGGGCAGTTCTTGAGAAATTGCGCCAGCCCAGACTATTTGAAAAGCTCGAAAAATGCGTTTTTCATACCACAGAAGTGGAGTTTCTCGGATTCATCCTGACACCTCAAGGAGTCCAAATGGACTCGCGAAAGGTGGATGCCATCCTCAAATGGCCATCTCCTAGCTCGGTGAAGGGAGTTCAGAGCATGCTCGGCTTCGTCAATTTCTATCGAAGATTCATCCCGGAATTTTCCCGAACAGTCCAACCCATCACAGCTCTCCTAAAGAAAAACAAACGCTTTGAATGGACTCTTGAGGCCGAACAAGCCTTTCAGGACCTGAAAACCAAATTCACCTCTGCACCTATATTGAAGCACCCGCACCCAGATCTCCCTTACATTGTGGAAACCGACGCATCCAGTTCGGCCATGGGAGCTGTCCTGTCGCAAAGAGACCCAGAAACTAACCAACTACACCCTGTGGCCTTTTGGTCCAGGAAATTTTCTCCTCCTGAAATCAACTACGCAATTACCGACAAAGAGTTACTGGCTATTAAATCTGCTTTCAAGGCTTGGCGTCACTACCTTCTCGGGGCAAGACACACCATCACCGTAATTATGGACCACAGAAATTTACAGTATTTAAAGACGGCCAAGGCTCAATCTTCACGACAACTCCGATGGGCTCTATTCTTTGCAGAATTTGATTTTGTAATTACCTATCGCCCTGGCTGCAAGAATGGTAAAGCGGACGCCTTATCCCGGATTGGCATGGAAGAACCCAATTCGAGTTTAGAACCTGTGCCAATCATACCTGAACAAAGAATCTTAGGCCTAACTTCATTGCAAACTATTGAGGACATCCAAACGCAAGTAAAACAACTTCTAGACTCTTCAGCCTTACTGGAATGGAGTCAAAAGGGTCCTCATTACACCGTTAAGGATGACTTGCCCTACTTCCAGGAGCGGTTGTTTCTGCCTAGTAAAGAATTGCAAGAACTTGTTATTGCCCATCATCCTTAATCATTAATGGAAGGACACCCTGGTATCGCTAAAACGGAGGAAAAAATCAAACGCCACTTCTGGTGGCCTTCTTGGAGAAAAGACAAAGTCTTTTGTATTGTCTTGCGGAATTTGCGCCCAAAACAAGGGTCAAAAGAAAAGGCCAGCCGGCCTACTTCAACCCTTGGATATTCCACCGGCACCATGGCACACCTTGTCAATGGACTTTATAACTGACCTGCCTCCTTGTGCTGGTTACAACACTATCCTTGTAATTGTGGATTTATTCCCCAAAATGGCCCACTTTATCCCTTTAAAAGGTTTGCCTTCAGCTTCCACCTTGGCCAAGGAATTTCTGGAGAATATAGTTCGCATACATGGTTTCCCTTCCATATTAGTCTCGGATCGTGGAAGTCAATTTATCTCCCATTTTTGGAAGAAGTGTTGCCAACTAGCACAAATAGATGTGCGGCTATCCACCAGCCACCACCCCCAGACCGACGGACAAACCGAGAGAACCAATCAGACTCTCGAGCAATATCTTCGGTGCATGTTACACCAATCCGAGTTAAATTGGAAAGACATCCTTTGGATCGCAGAATATGCATACAACAATTCAGTGCATTCTGGAACCGGACAAACTCCTTTTTATACTTTGCATGGTCACCATCCTCGGACCTCTGATCTAGATTCACCTCTGACCCTGGAAATGCCCGCAGTAAATCATCTGCATTCCACAATAACCCGAGCCTTCAAAGAAGCTGCAACTCATTTACAGCAAGCCAAGAAAAAGTATAAAGAAAACGCTGATTTGCACCGAAGTAAAACTCCTCCTTACCAAGTAGATCATCAGGTATGGCTAGCAATGAAACATTTACCACTCCAGGGCCCGCGAACCTTCAATCCCAGATTCATAGGACCTTATCCCATCAAGGCTATAATCAATCCCGTGGCCTTTAAACTGGATTTACCGTCTAACATGCGTATTCATCCAGTTTTTCATGCATCACTTTTGAAGCCAGTACAACCAGGGACCCGACTGTCCAAGCCTCCAGACCCAGTTCAAATTGAAGGGGAATTAGAATTCGAAGTTAAAGACATTTTAGACTCCAAGGTGTTAAAGTCCAAACTCTTCTATCTTGTTGACTGGAAGGGATATGGACCTCAGGAGAGATCGTGGGAGCCTAGTAACCATGTTCACCACCTCGATTAATACAAAGGTTCCACCGGAGATTTCCGAACAAGCCAAAACCCCCGGAGGGAACAACCTTATGATGCCTACCTCCAAGGAGCCAGGTCCGACCCAGCAACCCCAGAGGCAGGCATCATTTCCCCCAGGGAAGTGCCAGCGGGCCCAAGCTGGGGCCCTTTGGACACAGTCCTGGCGCCTTAGGCGCCAGGCTCATGTTGGACCCCTGTCCTGGCACCTTAGGCGCCAGGCTCATAAAGCTAGACATGTGTTCAAGTGTTTTAAGGTGCACTTACCTGATGCAGACCATGCTGCTACATCCAGGCCCTCTTGAGGCCTGAATGGAACTACTTTACCTGTGGAACTACTTTCCCCTGGGTGTGGTCGGGGAAGGATACATACCTGATCGGTGGAAGGATACATACCTGGAACTTCTTCCAAAGCTATTTAAACCACGCCCGATCAGCAACTCACGATTCGCGTTCTGCTCCTCGCAGCTGGACGCTCACCGTGTCAGCTCCTGCATCTGGACTTCAGCCACGCCTGTCAGCATCCTGGGTCACCTGCTAAGAGAGAATTGGATAGAGAAAGAAGACCTTACCTGCTAAAGCTGCATCACGGAGACTTCACACCGACGATCCTGAAAGGGAAGACATCATTTTAAAAGCATTTTGCTTCGATCGCTGCAGCGCTGCATTTCACTCACCTTTCCTGGGCACCTCCATCTTCAGCAGCGATCATCCGGATCCGCAGCCACTTCCCAGAGCCTAGAGAGAAAAAGACAAGAACACAAGGTGAGAGAAGGAAGGGAATAGGAAAAGCTCAGTTTCCTTCTAAGACTTACCTGTTGGGTCATTCCCATTTCATTTCGGGTCCTGCCGCTTCCTGGCATTCCGGACCCCGGCTCCTATGGGGAAAAAAGACAAAGACATTGAATGAGCGAATGCAAAGACATTACCCGAACGCTCATCCAGAACTTACCTGTCATTTACTGGAACCTGGAACTGCA
Source organism: Ambystoma mexicanum (assembly GCF_040938575.1). Lineage (NCBI taxonomy): Eukaryota > Metazoa > Chordata > Amphibia > Caudata > Ambystomatidae > Ambystoma > Ambystoma mexicanum. Next base: position 1,339,078,579 of record NC_090923.1, on the reverse strand, counting down.
CGTTTCACTTCGGGTCGGCGCCATATCTCCGGCATTCCGAACCCCGGCCCCTAAGGGGAAAAAGACATAAGCGTTAGCGCTTGCTGCAATAAGACAATGAACATTATTATTAAGCTTGAACTTTTGAACTTGCTACAGAACTCTTACAGCGCCTTACCTGAATAGTCAAGCTTATTTGAACTCCCATCAAACCTCAATCCAGTGAAGTAACTGGGTTTCAACGCGCCCCTGCATCAGAAGCAGGATGGAGAACTCATCCTTCCAGACCCTAAGTTGAGACTTCACGGGGAATCGAGGAAGGGTATCGTGGAGGGTTGGAAGGGAGTGGGAGGCTTGAGCATTATTCCGTCAGTAGGTAATACTCCCTTTTCACGCACAGGGGAATATTCCTGCGAGCCAGTGAGTCCATCTTCAGAGTCCTGCGCTTCACCATAGAAGAAGCACCAGCACTCGAAGCCAGACCTGCGCCTCCGTGGGAATCAGGTGAGCGTGACAGAAGAAGAGAGTGAAGCTCTTCCTGATCTCCTCAGAGGCTTACCTTTAGACGAAAAGATTGAAGGAGTAAATCTCTCTTCAAATCTGACACCTGAGCAACAGGAAGAGTGCAAATCCATGTTAAATCAGTTTGCCTCTCTGTGTTAATGATAGCGTCACGAGGGCGCTGCGTACCTGTTCGTCCGGTTTGGGGCCTCGAAGATGATGCCAGACTGTCTGATGATCTGTGGAGATGTGACTGATGGCGCGGGAAACCAGCCCAGCTCCCGCCCAAATGGTACCGGATTGGAGGTGAACCGGCTCCCAACGCCACGGGTTCGCTCACCCCTGATTAGCGTGGCGTTGGGACAGTGCAAGCACTGACAGGGGGAGCCTCCTTGTCGATAGTTCAGGGTCCACAGAAGGCAATAGGATCCGGATGGAAACTGACAAAGACCAGAAGGCTTGTGGTAGAATAGTTCTTCCAAGTATCAGCAACAAGGCAGCTTGAGACAGAGGCAGACAAGCAAGGAGAACCAGAAGGAGCAGTAGGACCCAGGACCAATGGGAAAAGGCCTGCGGGGGGGGGGGGGGGACCACCCCAAAACCAGAATGGGAGCCAGGAAGAACAAGCATCCCCAACCCCAGGAACGGAAGGAGAAGGGAACAGGGGAAGAGACTAGAAGGGAACCAGGAGGGAATAACAGGCAGGAACAAGGGCAAGGCAGAAGGACTCAGGAAAAACAGGTAAGTAGAACTAGGAAACAGCGTAGACACGGTCCGAAACAAACCACGTTGAGACGCGGTTTGAATAAGGACCGGGGCTCCTTATATGTGGCCACCAACACCTGGGAGGCTTGCCACGCAAGCAGTGCTGTTTCCCAGGCATTGGTCTGCCCACAACGAGGCTTGGGCCGCAGGATCCCCCGAACCGAGTACTCTGCGCACTGCGCATGCCTGGAGAGCGGCCGCCCGCGCATGCGCCGAGCAACGCGCACAGAAGACCCGGAAGCGCCCGAGACCCAGGACAACCCCGGGCCCCGAAGACGGAAGCGCGGGTAAACCCTCCAGGACGGGGAGCGCCGCAGCAGGTAAGGGAGCCCCAAGACAGGCGGCGTGACACTATGCCCCCTCCCAGAAAGACCCGGGGCCCCAGGCTTCCAAGGAAAACGAAAGAAAAAGTCACGGACAAGCCGGGGTGCATGCACATTACAGCGCGGTTCCCACGTGCGATCACACGTAGGGTAACCCTTCCAATCAATCAGGAATTGGAGCACACCCCGACGAATCCATGAATCACAAATTTCCTGAACTTCAAACTGAACAGAAGAGCGACGTGGACCGGAGCGCCTATAGACATCCTCTACATAGGGCTTCAAAAGGGAGACATGAAATACAGGATGTACTCGCCAAGAGTGGGGTAATACTAGCCGAAAAGCCACCGAGGACAAGCGCTTGGCAACCTTGAAAGGCCCATAGAACCGGGGTGCCAACTTAGTGGGTAAATTGCGTACTGGCAGGTTCTTAGAGGATAACCAAACCAAATCGCCCACCTGGAAATCAGGCTCTGCGTTCCGGTCCTTATCTGCCTGCTCCTTCATGCGCTCTCGTGCCTCCGCAAGGGTACTCCGGGCCAGGTCGTGTTGTTTCTGGATGTTGAAGACCAATTGATCTGCAGACGGAACAGCGCTGGATAACAAAGGAGAGAAGGGAACAAGCATGGGATGTAGTCCAGCCGAACAAAAAAAAAAGATTGATACCGGTGGCGGCATGGGTTGCATTATTATAGGACACTTCAGCCAGATCCAGGTACCTCATCCAGTTGGACTGAGTGCCATTGGCATAGCATCGTAAGTACTGCTGTAGGGTTTGATTAGTCCTCTCAGTCTGACCATTGGTGTGTGGGTGATAGCCTGAGCTCAAGGCTCTGCGGATACCAAGATGCTTGCACAACTGATGCCAGAAAGAAGAAAGAAATTGTGAACCGCGATCTGAGATGATCTTCTCTGGTAGACCATGTAACCGGTAGATGTTGTGTAGAAATGCCAGAGCCATCTGGGAGGAAGTCGGGATTTTAGAAAAAGGAATAAAGTGTGCATACTTCGTGAAACAATCCACAACCACCATAACACATGTGTAACCCTCAGACGGTGGAAGCTCGACAATAAAGTCAGTGGCGATAGTATGCCAGGGGTAGGGTGGTGTTTCAGTAGGCTTAAGTAAACCCAAAGGCTTTCTCCTGGGCGTCTTGGTCTGAGCGCAGATGGGACAACTCTCCACATACTGTTTAACTTCTTTGGCCCATCCGGGCCACCAGAATTGTCTGGAAATCAACTCTTGGTTAGCCTTGATACCGCGATGACCAGCTATCTGCGAATCGTGAAACCCATGTAGAATGTCCAACCGAAGAGTACTCGTGGGTATGTATAATCGGTTAAAAAAAGAACAGAAAACCATCGCGTTCAGTGACTTGTAGTCTTTTCAGTAGGTTAACTCGTTCTGGATCCACCAAGGTCTCTTGCATGATTCTCTGCAGATGCGGAGTTATGGTCAGTAGGAAATGTCTGGAAGATATCATCGGAGTGTTCAAACCAATACCTTCTTCTTCCTTCTCCAGAGAGCGGGATAAGGCATCAGCCTCCTGGTTCTGATAGCTAGGAATGTAGGTGATGCTGAAGTCATAGTGGGAAAAGAAGAAGGCCCATCTGGCTTGCCGAGCGGTGCGACACTGCAAAGGTCGCAAGAACTGCAAGTTGCGATGATCTGTACGGACTTCTATGGGGAAACGGCCACCAAGCAAATGGTGCCTCCACTCCTCAAACGCCGTCTTGATGGCCAATAGTTCTTTTTCTATGACTGCGTAATTCTGCTCACTAGAATTGAGTTTCCGTGAGAAATAGGCCACAGGGTGTTCATCGCCGGATGTAGGGTGTTTCTGTAAGAGGACAGCGCCAACAGCGAAGTTGGAAGCATCAGCCTCGATGACATAGGGAATCTCGTCGTTAGGATGGCGCAAAACGGGAGCTGTACTGAACGCCGTCTTTAAACGATCAAAAGCTGCTGACGCCTCTTGATTCCAAAGGAAAGGTATCTCGACACTGGTCAAACGTGTCAATGGAGCCATGACACGCGAAAAGTGTGGGATAAAACGCAGATAAAAATTGGCGAACCCCAAGAACTACTGGAGAGACTTCAACTCGTGCGGTTGTTTCCAGTTCCGGATAGCCTTTACCTTGTCAGAATCCATGTGTATTCCTGCATTGCTAATCACGTATCCCAGGAACTCCATACTACTCCGATGAAAAGAACATTTTTCGGCCTTGGCGTACAATTGATTTTGTGATAGTCGTTGAAGTACTTCTCGGACATGCGAGACATGTTCCTTCAGATTGTCAGAGAAGATCAGAATGTCGTCCAGGTAAACCCAGACCGAGATGCCAATCAAGTCGCCGAAGACGTTGTCCATAAACCGTTGGAAGACGGCTGGGGCATTACACAACCCGAAGGGCATTACCCTGTATTCGTAAGGCCCAAAGGGTGTCTTGAAGGCCGTCTTCCACTCATCCCCCTCTTTAATTCTGACCAGGTGGTAGGCTCCACGGAGATCCACTTTGGTGAAGACATTGGCCGGACGTAAGGACTCCATGATGTTCTGAATCAAAGGTAATGGGTACCTGTCCTTTAGAGTTATGTCATTGAATTGGCGATAATCGATACAGGGCCGCAAGGTCCCTTCCTTTTTCTTGACAAAAAACAGGGGGAATCCGGCGAAGGATCTGGAAGGTACGATGTACCCCTTCCTTACACAATCATCAAGGTAGTCCTCTGCACTGCGCATGCGCGGAACGCGGCCGCCCGCGCATGCGCCGAGCAACGCGCACAGAAGACCCGGAAGTGCCCGAGACCCAAGACAGCCCCGGGCCCTGAAGACGGAAGCGCGGGTACACCCTCCAGGACGGGGAGCGCCGCAGCAGGTAAGGGAGCCCCAAGACAGGCGGCGTGACACTCTGTTCTCACTTTCACCAGGCTTGACCCCTTGGGGACAGCATGACATACTCACTGGTGACTGTCTGCCAGTCAAAAGCAGAGGATAGCGAATGTAAGAACCCACATCAAAGGTGAGGTCAGCAAGATGCTTGATCTCGGGGTAATAGTGCCCTCTACTAGTCCATGGTCTAGCCCAGTTGTGTTAGTACCAAATGCAGGATCTAAAGAACTTAGATTATGTGTGGATTACAGAGCTCTTAATGCAGTCACTAAGACTGATGCCCACCCTTTGCCAAGGACAGATGAGTTGGTGGATAGACTTGGTGCAGCCAAGTTCCTCAGCACATTTGACTTGACGTCAGGCTATTGGCAAATAGCCCTGACAGATTAACAAGGGGGGGTCCTGGGAGTCACTCTGCCAGACATTAGTCCTGGTTACGAGAGACTTACCCAGAGTCTTTAGCTCACTATCTTTCACAGAGAAGAAATATCCCAAACATATCAATCTTTGTCCTGCCCTGGGGCAGTCCAGCACCGAAATGCTAGGCAATTCTCCTCTGAACAACAGTACCAACAGAAACCCCAGACGCGTGTTTCGTTCTGGTTGGACCTCATCAGTAGGGTGGATCTGTGCCTCTCTAAGAATAGTGAGCAAGGGGTCCACGTCTGGATTCCCCTAGTAACTTAGGGTGCTGGACTGCCCTAGGGCAGGACAAAGACTGATATGTTTGGGATATTTCTTCTCTGTGAAAGATAGTGAGCTAAAGACTCTGGGTTAGTCTCTCATAACCAGGACTAATGTCTGGCAGAGGGACTCCCAGGACCCCCTCTTGTTAATTTGCATATTTAAGTAACTTTGAGTCTCACCCTAAGTTACTAGAGAAGCCTGGGAAACTTGGAAAGAAAAACCGCAGCGTTTTCCAACACAATAACGTTGTATTTATGTTTTCGGTCGCTTCAAAAGCGACCGCAAACATAAATACAACGTTTTTAAAGCTGCGGTTTTATTTCTAAGTTTTCCGGGCTCCTCCAGCCCGGAAAACTTAGAAAAAAACCCACAGCTAGTGCTTATTTTTTTAAAAAATAAATAGTACTTACCGAGATTCAGCTGCAGCTTTCCTGCTCTGGTCTCCGGTCCCCGTCCTCCGCGAACAGCACTAATGAAGGGAAAGCCACCCAGCGGTAGCTTTTGTTTACAACAGCTGGCTGGCTTTTCCTTCATTAGTGCCGCAAAAGCCAGCACAGGAGGCCATCCATTTCACAAAATGGATGCGCCCATGTGCTTGCTTTTGCGAATTTTGAGCTTGAATAGCTCAAAATTTTACATAGGAAGTTTTAAAAAAGAGAATGCTAGTATTTTTTTTTATGTTGCCTATCTATTTTTTAAATAAAATGTTTTACTAGACCATGCCTTTAAGCACATGATGATTGGAGAAAGACATGTAGAGTCCCTTTGACCTATTCGTGTTTGCAAACCGCATTGCCCAAACCTGTCCGGTGTCCGATTTATTTGACTATTGATCCTTCCTATTCACATGAGTTCTGCCCATTCTCTGACAACACAATCGCTCTCCTGAAATGCATTACTACTGATCTCCGTAAGTGTCCTGGGTGAAGCCATCTGTTCAAAAACCCTGCAGGTTTCACAAATGCCTATCCCTTACAACAATGGGCTCTCCTATTTTCCAGGGATCATATCTTCCCTTCACCCTCCAGCACTTGAACCATCTGCAAACTGACCACAACCACCCTATTTATCAGCTTGCAGAACCAGTTCCCCGACTATTGATGTGCCTTTGCCATGATTGCGCAAACACCCCTTGATACATAGAGCAACCACACCTCATGTATTTAATATATTTTACTAAATTTGTAAAATTCTGCCCATACATGTATACCATTAGGTGTGCATTTTATACCTATTATGATCTCCTTTCATGACCGCCATTCATACAGCTAAACTCCATGTGCATATAGTGATCGCCTGCTTCACCTGAGTGTGGAAGGTTTCATTCTTATGTTTCTGTCTGCATGCAAATTTACAAATGTATCACCTCTACACAAAATAACACAAAGTAACCTAAATGTAACACTTATCCCATTGGCACACCTCTGGAGTATCACACAACTCCTTCCTAGCCACGGAAGCCAAATGTAGTTGACCCCTCCCACCTTGGTTGGCACGAGCCCCTGACTTAAATATAACAGGTACCCTAAGGCACCCGAAAGGGGGGGGGGAGAGAGAGGGATCGGGAGAGGTTGTGCAGGGGGTGTTTAGGGAAACCAGGAAAAGGTTTAGGGTTTCTTTGCAACTGGATAGGTATGGGGAAACATAGGGAAATAGACATACGAGATAGATTACCCTGAAACAACTGCACCACCTGACACCTCCAAGTCAGTACTACACCCTTCTTGATTAGGATGTAACTACCCTAATGGTTCCGGCCTAATCCTACTTCCTACCTAACAGAGCAACCAACATAAGCCCATATAGTTATTGCTGGCCATAGATAACTGCCACTGCTAACAACATGAAAAGACAATGCACAACTTCAACATGTGATATTTCCCATGCACCACTTCCTGAAGGGCACTCTTCAGCTTCTCCAGTTACCACCTTAATGCGCTCTCCATGTTTAATATAATGACCGTTTGACAACATGAAAATGACAAGAGCAAGCAGTACCTACAACATTTCATTTCCTTCTCTGCCGTTGAATTGATGCAAACAAATGCGGTCCCAGATTTCCACCCATGCAAAATGTTCTTAGCAAGTTCACAATGTTGCCCGCACTTTAGTTTCCACAGCGGACTTCATGAACGTTGAGCGCACTCTGAATGGTGTGTGACAATACCAGTCAGTATCAACGTGCTCCACATTAATCTTCAACAGCATGCAACAGGAATTAGTGTAACGCACTGGGAATGGTGCGCGACGATGCCAACCAGTACCAAATGCACCCACAAGTCTTCACAGCATGCACTAGAGTTAGCGCAATGCACTGTGTTTGGTGTGCAAAGACAAGCCGGCAAATATCAAGTGTGCTCACACACTCTCATGTCACTTAATGAGACCTGGGGGCGGGGGGCAGCTCGCCCGCACCTCCCCAGGTATGAGCTGATACCGCGTTGGACGGGCCACCGTCATAGCCTGCTCTGCCCCATGCTCGGAACAAAGCGCCACAAACGCTTTGTTTCACGGTCCGGCCCGGATTCTTCCGTTCTCCTGTGTCCATGCTCCTGCTCTCCTCGGCCCATGCCTGCCACGGCAAAAATCACCAACAGGCAGCACGGGCCAGGGAGAAACTTAAGTAGTGCTTGCACAAGTTAGCACACCTGTCTCCAACTGTCACTGGGCTCATGGGAAATGTAGACTTTCCCCATTTCCTGCAGCACTGTGTATTTTCAGAGCTGCTGGCACCATGCAGCCCCTATTCCTTAAACCCATTTACCATAAACATTGTAATATTTGTAGCAATTTGCGTAAGTGACAGAATTGACAATGACGTGTTCCCGGGAAATGTTTTCCTAAACTTCGAACATCTGGCCGAACAACTTGGGTGGGGAAAGAACCTTAAAAAATGCTATTTGGGGCCCTTGCTAAAAGGGGAACTCCAAACTTATCAACTACTCAACCTTGTTACGGGAGCCTCGTTTCTATCCATCAAGGAAGGCTTGTTGAAAAGAGTAGGGCAAACCTGCAATTTTTATCGGTAGAAATGACGAGACATTAGGTTGAACCTGGGAGAAACTCCTTTAGAGATGGGCGAAAGGATCAAAAACACGGTAACCTTGTGGACTAATAATAAAACTCTAGAAGAGCGGACCGAGATGATTACCTTAGAACAATTTACAAATTCCTTACCCCCTTTTGCATAAATCCGTCCTTCAATTAAATCGACCTACCCTAGCCATGGCGCAAAGCCATGCGGATGCAGCTAAATACTTGCAGCCAGCCCATCGATGGGAAGAGATCATAAACACATCCATCGCCCTACATCCCAGGGACTATATAAACAAGGGGGGTCATACAGAGTCAAGGAAGGGATACCTCGAGAAAGAGTCGAGATAAAGAAACCTGATCCGAGACCTAAAGATGAAAGCAGAAGGGAGGAAGCAAAAGGAAGCAAACCACCTCCCCTTGTCTGTTTTTCCTGTAGAGAAATTGGACATCTAGCTAGACCCTATCCAAAGACTATAAAAGACGAACGTATGAAAATAGGCTGCTTGAAGGGTGAAGTGTGGGAAGAAGCTGAGGAAGAGCTAGAGATATTTAGCATCTGCTTATGTCAAACCCCTACCGAGTTCACCTATGAAAAGGCTTGGGTAAATGGGAAAACAGTAAAAGCCTTAATCGACTGAGGTAGTAAATGGACAGCAATACAGGCCGAGTAACTTGTGTACATGGGGACAAAGAAATATATCCTAAGATACCAGTACACATAGAAATCTGGGGCAAGACATGCAAAATACCATCAGCCATAATCCCAGGGCTCCCTGAAGAAGTTATTCTGAGGCAAGACTTCACCATCTTATCTACTCTCCTACAGGAATCTCCACCTCCCTTCTGAGACTTTCTGCCCGAAGGTTCTGCCAGGAAAGTCGCAATTCCCAGAACTCTCCAGTATGGAATTGGGAAAACTCAAAACCCATCAAGCCCGAGACAGACTTTGAAACCCAGTTCGTAGGTTATTGTAGTATGTTAGATAAGATCACTTCACCTCTAGCTATTAAAACCGATCAGTGGAATATGCGAGAGTGCCTGGACATCTTTCACCCCTGTTCGTTGGCCAGTCTTAACGACAAGAAATCTAACCAAAAAACAGGTATATCAAACTCGCATACGGGAACGATATGTGAGAAACCTAAAGGTGTCTCCCTAACTAGTCCCCGGGATCTATCATCCAGGTGGCCAGGACACAGCCATCGCTATTGGATCAAGTTCCTGGGGGTGGACCAGTGAGGGAGGATAACCTGGATGGGAGGTCCCTGTGGAGTGGGACACCGACAGGTGAGTCGTGGTATTCCCATTTTTGGTCACCTTTTCCCCATCCTACTATGCAGAATACTCCAGACACTGTCTCCCCCCTTTTCCGACACAAACACTTTCACACAACACGAAAGACAATGGACTAACACCAGGGCCGTTTACCTGACATGTCCCAATACAAGGGTCAGGCAAAGTCAGGCAATTGACCAGAATCACACACACCTGATAGGCCCTTTCGGTGGGGCAAGAGAGCACAATACGACCAACGCAGACCGCACGACGTGAGAGCTAACTCAGCACAGCAGTTCAAAAGCAGGCGAAAGACGGCGCATACCGAGGGGGTGACAAGGAGAGAAGCAACCTTGCCCTTTCCGACCAAGGCCTGTGAAACCTCTGCAGATGGAAACCTAAGACTGAGAACAATAGCCAGTGTGTATTTCAGCAGATATCAACGGTACAAGAGTCCCTCCTCCGCTGATAACCAAGGCGGGGAGAGACACTGGTCTCTGTGGTACTACCCTTGACTCGAAGGAGAAGAAATCCAAGTGGTTCATCAGAGCTAGTGAGTCGAGGGGAGAGTCAATTAGAAACCGTACTGTGTTGAACGAAAAGTAGCAAGCAGCTTATTTGAACTTAAAAAGGAAGTAATGAGAAAACCAGCCACAGTGGCGTCCGGCACCACGTGGGTGCTCACGCAGGAAACTCTGGGCGATTACCCGATGGTAGAGACTACCGTAACCAGAAAGCCTTGGGAAGAGGCGAAGATAGGTCAAAATGGTCAGACAGGGGTCTTGTAAAATCCTCTGTACCGTCGAAAGTCTTTGACCGACGGATGATTGTAAAGCTAAGGGAAATTAATCCTGCATGGTGAAATCAGTATATGAGCAGTGCGTCGTAAAGGTTGGCAAAAGTGAACCTGGCGGAGGGATGCTAATGGGAAGGGATGAAGTCTAAAGTGCCACAGTGCACGGTCTGTAAAGGTTGGCGAGAGGTAACTCGGCAGAGTGAAGCTGACAATCAGGGGCAAAGCCTGAAGAACTGTTTAAAAAGACATTATGAATGTAAGAAGTATTGGAAGACCAGGGGAAGTGAATTGTCCCCCTTGTCAGTTGGGTCCAAGCCTGACCGAGGGAGATCCAGGGGTGAAAAGTCATCACCCAAAGCTCATTGAGAAAAGAACTGTTTGTTTTGTTGAATACGTTTTGTGAGGGATCTGTGCCCGGAAGAGGGGAAACCAGTGGTGAAGCCATCAACCAACGTTTATGTGGAAAATAACTTTGTTTGTTTGTTGAATACATCAGGCCTTCGTAGGCAAGAGGCTTTTATTAGAAAAAGAAAACCAGCGAAGAACCCGAATGGAACTGTCGGCTCGTGCTGAGAAAGCTTGAGCGTGTGCTCTGCTCCAAGACCCCATCTTGTCCCCTGCTGAAAACGTGGGGAAGGAAGACCCCTGGCAATCACATCCTGACTTATTATTTGTGAACACATGTTTCTTTGTTGAAAACCCTATCCCACACCCTTTCTATAATTAGTTGTAAGGATTTGGCAAAATTTTTAGACTCTTCTAAACGTTGTAGGACTGCTGCTAACCGGTCGTGGTATTCTTCTGTTGTTGCTCCGTACAATAGGATGTTGTCACTGATGTTTGTGGTGCCTGCCAGGCAATTCAGGACTTTCCGGATTTCGTTTTGAAAAACTTCTGCGGCTGAGGATATCCCGAAGTTCAGCCTCCGGTATCTCCTGAGGCCTAGGTGGAACAAGAATGTTGTGATATAGTGTAATTTTCGGGCTAGGCATATTTGGTGACAGTCTGAGCGTAAGTATAATTTGCTGAAGATCTTCGCTCCTGTTCGATCTACTATTAGCTTGTCAATCGCTGGGGTCACGTGTCATTCACGTCCTATGGCTCCATTGGGTAGCCACATGTCAATGCGGGTTCTGACTGCGTTTGGTTGTTTTGTGGTTTTTGAGCCACGACCATGGGGGATACCCATGGTGCCGGTCCTGAGGACTTCTCAATTATCCCATGGGATTCCAGCTTCTCTAGTTCTCTTTCTACCGCTTTGCGCAGATGAAAGGGGACCTGGCGGTGTCTCAGTCTTGGGTTTGATCGTTGGATCAATGTGTAGTTTGTCTGTTCTCCCTCGAAGGCATCCTATGCCTTGGAACACCTTGTTGTGTCTTGCTACAAGGTTGTCAATGTCAGGTGTGTTGAGGCTGAACGCAAACCGCACTAGCCTCAGCTTTTCGGCAGTACGGCAGCTCAGGAGTGTCTCTAACCCTGCGTGTACTACATCCTTGGCACGTTGCACCATTGTGTGTTAGGTCTGAGCGGAATGATCCAGTAACTGGTAGCGGCTTTTGCATCCATATGCGAATAGCTGCATATGTCTGTCATGGAGTCGGGACACTGATTCGATTTTATTGAACTTCAGCAAAGGCATGACATTTACTGTCGCTCCGGTATCAAATACAACCTTGGTGGGGGTCCCGCCGGCTAAGATGATGCAGGAGGGTCGTCTGGACTCCCTTCCTCTGGGTTTGTTTTTCTGGGGCTTGATGGCGTATATCATACGGACGCATTCCCCTTTCTTCTTCGGTTGATACTGTTGTCTTTCTGGGGATGCCTCCTCTTCTGAGGTGCCACCCGTGTCACTGCTGCTGGGTGATCTTCTTGCTGTGGCTATGGCCCTTGCCCTGCCCTTCTCCTTCCGTCTGGGGTTTGACGCCTCTGGTTGATCGCTTCCCTTCCAAGGGGGTGGATTAAGACAGACTGCAGCAAAATGATTCAGTCTCTTGCGACAGGTGAACCCTAATGCTGGGCAGGGCTCTCCTCTATGTCAGGGTCCTCCGCACAGCTTGCATGAGTCCCGCCGTTTTGATGTCTGTCCAAACGTGGTGTTGGTGTGTCGTCTGCCATCTTGTCTTCCTCTAACTGCTGCCATCTCCTACTCTTTCTGAACGTTGTCGAGTGGCAGGAGCTGCATGGTGGCCTCCATGATTACAACTAAGTCATTGGTGCGTTATCGCAGTCTTCCCATGGCCTGGATGCAGTCTAGGGCGATGTTCTTCTCAAAGAGCACAGCTCTGCGTAGTTTGTCTGAGGATATCCCTTTGATAATTTGTTGGTGGACAGCAGATTCCTCATCTGGGAATTCGCATCCCAGCACCATTTCCCAGAGGTGTGCGTCGAAATCATCAATGTTTTCTTTTGCCCCTGCTGGGTAATGCTGAACTGGAATCTTTCGTAATCGGGGGTTTAACTCAGGTTTGAATTTGTCGTTCAGCATGGCTGCATCACAATCATCTGTTGCGCCTCTGTTAGGCGTGTTGAACAGTCTGAGTGCTAAGTCGCCAAAGTTAAATAATATCAAGGTGCGCAGTTTCTTTGCTTCCGTTGCATTTTCAGCTTGCATGTTTAATTCAAATTATTGGAGCCATATCTCCTAGCGTAAAGCTGCTCCTGTAGCATAAGGAAAGCTATTCACTGGGCCCATATGAAACAATGAGTTAGGCCCAAGATCCTTTCCCTGACTTACAAGTGCCAACACAGAGTAGCCACTCAATATCTTCTAACAATATCCATCAAACAATCCGTTCAGTCATTACGATCCAATGATACTCTCTTACTGAACCAACCACGCTACTGCTTGGAGAAATTTGGTGGCAGAAGCTTTGAAATTCACGCATCCAGCGAATGGAACTCACTCCTGAAGAATATTAGAGCATCCTCCTCTCTGACTATTCAGGAAATCAGTGAAGACCCTCCTTTTTAACTTGGTCCAACCGTTCCTCTCTTAGTCTGTCTCTCTCTCCTCTGCGCTCCGAGGCCCATTTCCGTGTAGCACATAAGAATTAAAATAAATTAAATAAATTAAATAAGGGTCAAACGGTGTCATAAAAGTCCCATGCGTGGGATCAAGTCCTGGTATTGGCCCCTCCACTACGTTCTCACCTCATGCAGGCTGGCATGCTGTGGCGCTCTTTTCCTTCACCTGCAATTATGAGTGTGGACTCCGGCGGTGCACTGTCTTTCCGGATCGCTGTCTTTCCAGATGAGCCAGCAGCTGTAGCGTCACCGATGGCATGCGGCGGAGCGCACGTGGGGTCGGTCAACCTTCGTCGCCAGTGTGAATATCACTCCCCGACCTACGGATGTCAGCGGGAAGGTCGGGGTGATTCTAAATATACAGCGCACGCATGCGTTACGGAGCGTTAATGAAATGTGACCACACACACGTCTGTGTTACTCGGCTCTGCCCATTTCTGGCCATCGCTGCATATTTATTTCCTGTCACAATTTCCCCAGTGACGTGAGCTGGGCGCCGCCTCACTCATTTGACTCAGGGTATGTACAATCACCACAGTAAGGTGTCCGATGGAAGAACGTGGCAACTTTTCAAATCCTTTCCTGCTTGTCTTTTATTTTATTTGACCAACTTTTTGTGTGTATCCCAAAACAGTTTTCAAAGGCCACTGTACTCGTATTTTATTAATTTTCCTATTATTTTTAAGTTACATTATTTGTATTGAAAATGTCATAAGCAAGGTTACATATGGGTGAATTAAACGGATTCCTATTTCTGATTAGTGCATTTTTCTCTTTGGTCTCTCCGAGTAAGTCTTCCATTCCTTGTCCTTTTCTTTTTTATTTCAAGGAGCAAGAACGATGCAGTGTGATAGACAAAGCAATACAAAGATGAGACTAACAAATCGATCAATCTTAATAGGAAACAGTGCTGCCATCTTACATTTTCTGTTTTCCACTGCGTTTGTACGAAATTCGTGCTTAATTTTTAACCGTTGTTGCATTTGCAGGATATCGGTTTTCATTGCGAATGTAAAAAAATCACAAGTAATTGGTAAATGTTATGACATATTTGGAAGAAATACATTTACACATTGGATTACTACTTAAATACCATAATAATTACTGGATCTGAAATATTCTGGATTGACTTGCAAAAACATAATTAGTTGAATGTTGATGCCCATCTCCCCTTTCAGTTAACAAACTCAGCCCAACATTCTAAAACAGCCGCCATTGACTTTCTCCATCCTCTTCTTAACTCAGATGCACAACCCTGATTGGCTGGCTGACGTGGGCCTGCCCCCGGCCCGCCCCCTTCTCTGTCAGGTTGTTTGTGAGATTGTGCGGGAGACAGATAGGAGAGAGGCGTGTAAGCAGCGGAGTCGGAGTCCTAGCACAGGTACTTATAGCAGCTGTGGTGATACTGTAAAGAGGCTTTTGGAAAAACAGAACTCAATATAGAAATAGGCCACAACTAAGAGATAAGCAATATGTTAATATACTGTTACAGGTGTACCCCTAAACCCCTCGACTCCATTTCCCGGCTATACCCCCTTTACCAACTATCCCCGCCATCTCGTGGGCTGATGGATGCACCCGCTTGTATAGTGTGCATTTCGGGTGGCGAAGTCTAACCGAGGGTTACATTAGATGTAATTGTGAAGGGTACCTTATCTGCATAACGTGGCCTAAGGATTGAATGTGCATGCTCCTACCAGTTTCAAAGGGAAATACTCCGCATATGCAGACCTTGTTGGTGCTTGTGTTTTGGAGGCAATGGGGTTGCTATGACCAACCTTGTGAGGTCGGGAAACGTGGTATTTAATATGGTGAAGGCACAAAGTAAAACATGGTACCCTTCATTTCTCCGAAATAAAGTACGAGGAGTTGGACTGGAGGATAGCTTTCCATTGAGGTGTGGTAGGTATGGGCGATGGTGAAGCCTGCCACCTGGCTTTAAAGGAGGATGGGGACACTAGAGGGAGGTGGCTTTTGTCGTGATTTAAAGACCTCAAGAAGTCGTTTGTCTAAAATATTTCTAGAGCTTCCTGCTGACAGTGGCAGACATCACGTGCACACGAATATAGAAACGATACACACGTGTAGCCTGTTTGAAAGCAAATGGGCTTTACTTCATACTTATTTAATAAACTTTTGGTGCACTGTATGGCCATGTGGTGTTTCAGTTATGAGAAAGAAACTAAATGCTTCTGCTGGGAGGTCTAGAAGTACCGTTTTTATTTGTTTTATTAATCATTTTCCTGCGCTGCGTTCCTTTCTAAAAGTTGTGGAACGCAAACAGACCCAAGTCAAAAAGGAAGATCAATCTATAATCATCCGGTGACTCCATTCTAGAGTCATCAATGGCAAGTTCGGGGAGATCATCTGAAACCATCCTGAAGTATGTGTATAGGCCAAAATATTTAAATGAGCGGACTCATTACAGAAACTGCTCCAGGATGAGTTCTGATTACTTCCAGTGATGATCTTGTATTAGTCCAGGATGACAACATGACAACTTCAGGATGGGTGGGGATTACACCAGGATGACCCCATGACAAGTTCAGGATGGGTGGGGGTGGGGGGTTACTCCAAGATGACCGCATAACAAGTTCAGGATGGGTGGGGGGGGGGGATTACTCCAGGATGACCCCATGACAACTTCAGGATGGGTGGGGCTTACACCAAGATGACCCCATGACAAGTTCAGGATGGGTGGGGGGATTACTCCAAGATGACCCCATAACAAGTTCAGGATGGGTGGGGGGGGGGGATTACTCCAGGATGACCCCATGACAACTTCAGGATGGGTGGGAGGATTACTCCAGGATGACCGCATAACAAGTTCAGGATGGGTGGGGGGGGATTACTCCAGGATGACCCCATGACAACTTCAGGATGGGTGGGGTTTACACCAAGATGACCCCATGACAAGTTCCGGATGCGTGGGGGGGATTACTCCAAGATGACCCCATAACAAGTTCAGGGTGGGTGGGGGGGGGTGGGGGATTACTCCAGGATGACCCCATGACAACTTCAGGATGGGTGGGGGGATTACTCCAGGATGACCCCATGACAACTTCAGGATGGCCCGTGACAACTTTAGGATGGGTTTGAAATTGTGAACAATTATTGCAGACAACTTCAGGAGGAGTTATTTCATGTTGCTTACAAACGATTTAGGAAAAGGCTTTTGATTCCTTATGTGTAAGACGGGTGTATTACTATAGGATGAGTCTAGTTAGACTTATGGATAGTGTACTGGAAAACCTCAAGGGAATTTTCAGCCGTTACTTTCCATCTTTGCCTTCTTGGCTACAGCACTCAAATGCCATTAACTAAGGTTCGCTGATTTAGTATACAAAACTACAAATCCAGCCCGCAATGTCACAAACCAACCTGTAAACTACCTCATTTCACTGCTAGCTAACTTGGCATCACACCCAATAAACTCCCACAATTACAAATCACTGCACTAAAATTCACACTTTTAGTGACCTAAAAAGAATCTGGTAAAGGTCGACCTCCATGACAGCCGATCACTTCTCCCAATACCACTATGAGCAGCTAGCAATTAGTTTGACCATTCACCACACCCAAGAAAACACCAGCTGACCCCAACAGAAATCCATAGCACAGAAATGTACCATTTACAAGTTGGCACCAACCTACAAATTCACCAGATCAAATATATAGTTCTACACACAAGAGCACTTGCATCTTCAGTTTCACAGAGCAGCGTGTGAGGTACAATTACGTTGTCGATTAGTAGCAGGGGCTGACATAGCAACCAAACTCGGTTGTGGTGCTGTTCCAATTCCATAGTTTTTTTAAGACCGTAATCAGAATGATTGCGCAGGTGTGTGGGAAAGTGTAGGTCTCACTTTACTGTCCAAACAGGCATGGCGGTAATACTGTAACAAGGACACACTGTTGAGAAGAGGTGGTGATAGAGTTAAATTAGATCTGTTTGACAAAACATTTGTAGCAGACAATTGACTTACTTTATAGTCCAATATTTTGTAGTTGTTGCGCAGCTACATCTTTGGGAACTGTAACACTACATGGAGATCTGCTGATTAAATGCAGTGTCTTTCAATTGTCCAGGTGATGTAAAAGGCGGGTTCTGAGGAAGGAGTGTAGGAGGAATGAAGAACACAAGCCATCCATGCCAAAAGACTTAGGTTTTCCAGCTTTTGTGAACAGCCATTAATAGGTTTTGGAATAGTCAGTTTCCACCCATCAGCTTTTACAATACAATTCTCTGTTTTTTTACTGCATCTTCTTCTTATAGTTCACTCCAGATTCCACCAGTAGCTGCTTTTTCACTGCTACCTTGCTTTTAAAGCCTCAATTAGTCCCTCTGCTTCACAATAGGTTTTTATTATTTCGTCAAATGTTTCTGTGTCTTAATACTGTTTCTTGGTTGCAGGTATGAAAAAGGCAAGTTGAAAATTCATAATGCGACTACCAATACAACAAACATTTTGCTTGAGCTGTACAGTGGGATAAGTGACTCCCCTTAAGCGCGATCCTATCCGTCCCCATCCGTATCCTTGGATTTTTGCTTATTCTTGCTCTCCTTGGCGCTTTCCCTCCCTCCCCATGCAGCTACTCACAACTCAGTCTAGCTGCACACATACTCTGACCTGTACTACGGTCCCCGAGGGCGTTCAACCCATAGCGCTTTGACAATAACTTAAGAGAAATCAGTAGACCATCTATACTTCAGAGAGTTACTCCAGAGGAAAGAGATGCTGTAAAAGAGTGGTGGAAATTGTGCAGCATTAATCTGTATGTGTGAAAAAGGTAAAGCCTCCGCTTTGGGACGTTAGATGTACCCTCTTCCCCGAAACAGCAAATATATGAATGTCAGGAATCCTCATGTGGCAGGGGGAAGCATGCAGCGTCAAATAATTACAGACATTGAGAAACACATGTATACTGTCAAAAAGAGGTTAAAACCTCTTTATTTCAGGACTTTGCTTTGTGTCCTATGCAGGCAGAAGGCTGGGTTAGGGCAGAGAAGCCTATCCGCCCCTAAATACACTGGCAGAAGGAAAAGGACTTCAACTCCCAGCAGCCTCGCCTGTCCAAGAGCCACTGGGAAGCTGGAAGCCAAAGCCTGACTGAGCGCGCATGCGTATCGCGAGCACGGGGAACTCCGCTTGCGCTACGGGACCCAGGGGAGAGAAGACGTGTTCCGGCGGGCTCCTGCAGGCAGCCTTCAGCGGGGCCACACCCCGCCTGCGAACTCTGCAGGCCCCGCTCACGTCTTCAGATAAGTCTAGTTCTCATTTATTTATGTGTTGACAGCTCGAACACTCGTTGTGTGCCGAGCAAGTTTTTGGGGAATTTGTATGCAGGGCTCCAGGGCAACGTAGTTCAGAGCTCTGGCACTGTTAATTCATGCTGATCCTTGAGTCGGAGCACCGGCGCTGTTAACCCTTGCTAATCCTTCGAGTCGGTGCACCGCCACTATTAATACTGCTAATCCTTCGAGTCGGAGCACCGGCACTGTTAACCCTTGCTAATACTAACACTTCAGAAGTTCCTAAGTAAAAGCTGGGCTCCGGCGGCACAGGTTACGATGTTTAAGGCAATTAACCTTGATCCCTTGATGCTCACTCATTAATGTTTTGATCTCTTGTAGCAGAGTTCCGTCTTTCGCAGTACGACTAGAACATTGGACAATAAGGCCCGAGGCACCCGCTGCACTACTGAAGCTAAGTGCCTTCATTTCGTTTGATTCTTTGAGATAATAAGTGTTTGCTCTACATATGATAGTATTCCAACTGTTCAATGCTTGATGTAGGGTGGCTAATGGGTATGATAGTAATACCCAATAGGGACAAATCACTAGGGAAAAGCAAAGTCAATCGTAGACTCAATGAGGCTGAATTGTACACTACTGTAGGAGTCAAGTTGAGGAAAAGCTTGCCCAGGTGCACTAGCAAAAGCATATGCATACTTGTGAAGGAGTGAAGGAGTGAATGGGCGGAGACTTTGCAATCTTATGAAACCCCAGGAGGGGCATCACGTCGAGTCTTCTCAAAACCTTCCCTATCCCTCCCATTTCCCTTTCCTACCCAGTTACCCGGTTTTCCTAGTCTCCCATACCTATCCAGCCAGCGGACCGTAACCCTCTTTCCCCGGAGGGTCAAGGAAGCCTGTGTTGTTAACACTCCAGGCCCCAAGGCCCAACGGGGAGGTAGGTGTACGTGCTACCTCCGCGCAGGACCACGAATCGTGACAATGAACAACAAAAAAATACATTGCTTACCTGACTAGAAAAGCACGACTGCCTTGAAATCCTTTTCTTCACGTATTTCGCTTCTACTTTCATCAAGACCCTCTATCAGCCATTTACAATTAACTTCACCAGGAATTGCCAAATCCTCAAATTCCCCATCCTTTCAAATACACAGAATTGTCGGAATCGAAGAAAAGCACATTAAAGAGTCCCATGATTTGAGTTATTGCCTAAAAGAAGAAATAAAAAAAAAAGTAAATTTAGTATGCTCCAAGTATTTGTGAACCAGGCCTGCACTCAAAACCATTGATTTATAGTGTGCTTGCTATGGATGTTCCTGCCTGATGTGTCCCATTTTTTGAGTGACACGTCCCTTGGTGCTTGGTAACTTCCTCCAAGAATTTCACCCATTGTGGCTTTAAGTTGCATCTGCTCGCTGATAACATTAGAGATGTGTGTTCTGGAGAGGCAATACGTTCTTAACTGCAGAGCTCTTGTACCTAAAATGCTGCAGTCATTTTATGTGTGTCCTTTAAAAGACAAGCACCTGTTTCAGTTTCTTAAATGTAAATATCAACTAGAAAGTCCCAGCTTGCAGACAGCAACATGTACAGGAAATGATAGGGACTAGAAAAAGGAGGGTATGCAGAGACAGAACCCATGACCAAAGTGATCTTTACTGGTGGGAACAAAAAGTAAATATTACACCTTAGCAGGAAGGTCTTTGCTAATATGAGCCAGTCACTATCCTCCAGAAGGGTTAGAAGTCTCCCCCCGTCCCCATAAGCATTACTACTGTGCCATCAATTATGCACTACAGCTGAACTAGTGCAGCACTCATAGCAGTGGAAAATCCTGCAAAAAAGTCAATCAAGCCATGGGTAAGTTTTGCAGAGGCATGGTTTGTCACACATGCACCACGGCCTGTTACATGTAGTGAAAGGTAACCCAATTTACAGGAGTACCCCTTAATTACGCTCACACCAAAATGAATGCACCCCTCTAGGGAATTAAGGCCAAGAGGCTGTATCTTGCAAGGATAACAAATTTAATCTGTACAGAAATGAGGATGGGGCAAAGGACTCTGCCCCTGAACAGTATATTCTGTCCCTCAACCGCACCAAGCTCCTGCAGGCTGATGCCAGGCAGGGAGCTTACTCTTGACTTGGTCACTGGATACTGGTATGCCACATCCAAAACTGTCCTTCTTCCTTCCCGCATGGCCGGGTTTCCGTTTAGGTCAAACTACTTAGCTTACTACATATTTCATCATTTTGCTATATTATGAACATTATATATATATATATATATATATATATATATATATATAAATAAACACACCTTCCCGCCATACTCTCCACACATTATTCTCATATTTTTATCTGATCCAGGATATTCCCCTTAAACCCTTGGTTGTCCCATGATTCTGCATTGTGTGCATGAGCCCCAGCCTGCCTGTTTTTTTTTTTTATGGACAGGAGACAGCTGCCAAGTTATGTGCTGGGCTGCTAGCGCTAGCAGGGCACACCACAGCATTGCCTGTAGTCTATTCTGAGCACAGGCTGCATTCTTTCTGGGAAGGGAGGCGGGGGGAGTATTTTTGACTAACACCATGCTAATAACTGCATAAGTTTTAACATTTACAAATTCATTCTGCTAATGGTTATTTGCACCTTTTATTTAAATAACTGCCTTATATTAATGCCTCTCCTCCCCGATGGTCTTTTGTGGTACCTAGAAATAGTAACAGAAGTCTTGCCCAAAAAAAATGAACAGAAGTCTTGTCTAATCCTAATGCGCTTGGAAATGAAGGAAGGCGCTAGCTCCTTTCCAACATACCTCCCTTTTGTTATTTCTACAGTAACAAACTCATCCCCACCAGACATATCTACAATCCCAGAAATATTAGTCTGTGTTTCGCTGCTTATTGTATGGCAAGGTGTTTTAGATCCCCCAATTGATTCCATCATCTTTGCACCATTAGGGTCTATATGAACACAACATCGGAGACGCAGTTGGCATGTGCAAAAGAGGACCAAGAAGAACACGATTACAGGCACCAGTATTTTTACTGCTGCCCCCAGCCAAGACGGGACCCAATCAAAGGCAAGCGATAGCCAATCTGTGTTCTTCAGTTGAACACCTAGATTGTGCACCGCCTCAATGACGTGGGATAGTGACCCATTCTCAGCATCCTTCCGGGGTATCAAAGTGCAGCAGCTGCTTCCCAATTTATTTTACACACTCCTCCTTCTATGGCTGTTAGCAAATCCAACATGTAGCAGTTCTGCATCGCCATGAGTCTCAATGCACGAAGCTCTAATTTGATGGCATTGAACCCATTCTCTGTGTCGTTGGCCAGCTGGACTAGCTCCCATCGGACGATCTGAACCCACTTAGTGTTAGGACACGTACCTGGAAGGCTGCGGGTCGCCACTTTCCTTGGCATCTCTATTCCAGGTATCGGATCAGTGGGAGGGAGATTCCCCGATGTCCGAATCAGCTGTTTGGTTCCGGCTACGGGCGCACGCGTGTGCCGCGGACCAAGGCGATCGATGGCTTGTGCTCCAAGCCTCGTTCTCGCCCCGGAAGGACCGCAGTGCATGTGCGGAACTCTCCACGCTCCAAGCCTCGGTTTCGTTACACGGCTGTAAATAGCGGTTCGGTGCAGGAACGAATCGCGTCTTAACGCGGTTCGTTCCTGACCCACTGTTTCGCCGCCCGGCTCAAGTTGGATCCTGTAGCCTTTCGCTCTGCTTCCCTGCCTGGACTTCCAGCCCCCCCCCCCCTTGCCTGGCCCCTTTGTTTTCCTGCCGGACCTTCCAGTTTTTCCCGCCTGGTTCCCTGCTTTCCAGCCAGGCCGTTCAGCTTCCCTGTCTGGTTCCCCTGTTTTCCTACCGGGCCATCCTGCCCTCCACTGCTTGGTTTCCCTGCCTGGTCTCCTGCATATTGCCTGGTTTTCCTGCTTCCCTGGCTGGCTCCCTACTCCTTGCCTGGCCTCCCTGTTTTTCCCGTGGTTCCCTCTCCCTGGTTTCTCTCCTTTGGGGTTCCCTGAGGTCATTCTGTCAGCCTTCTTGGTATCCCTATTTTTGTTGCCTTGCTGGGGTACCAGTCTTCTTGCCTGCCCCAATTGAACCTCTGCATCTTTTGGACTCGCCAGGGCCTGTACTCTCCGGCTACTCGGCTACCCATCATTCCTCAGCCTGCATATTGACTGTTACTTGGATTCCCATTGAACAGAGAGTGCCTGGTTCATCCCAGCGACCTTCTGAGCTCTCCTTCTGGGCTATTCTACAGAGCTCTCACCACACTGGACTTCAGGACCTCCTTGTTGCCCGTCTTGCCCGTGCCAGCTACTTCGAACCTAGATCAACTACAGCAAGAAGATCTTTGGCGTCGGGGTGTTGTCCTCGTCCATTCCTGTGCCCTCAGGACTGGATTGAGGCTGCTTCCTTGTGCCATAATCTCTACTGGTTTACCCGAATTTCAGACTGGCTTCCCCAACGCGGACATCATCCGGAAACAGAGGTACGTCCAAGTTGCGTGACGCACACCTTAACACTTAGCGTTAGCTGCTGCTTGAACTCCAGGAGCCAAAAAAGATGAAAAGAAAGTCTCTGCTGAGCTAAAAAGCCAACACTTGTCAGGTATTCCTTTGAGCAGTGTGGAAGAGTCCTGTGAGACATAGTTTGATCTCTTCTTTCTTCCCTGCTATTGAAATCATCCTTTTTTCTGACAGCATACCAAATTCTTGTGTGGTCTGCAAGTTTCTTTCTGCTTATTTATGTGCTGGAATGGCTGCTGGCACCTTGACAGGCATTTCTTCTCCCTTCAGGTGTTCTTCTGGGATTACTAGCAAACCCACTAGTAATCCATCACTGCTGCCTTACCTTTCGTCATATCAGGGATCACAAGAGTGTGGTTGAACTGTGTGTTTGCACCAACAGGAACTGGTCCTTCATTGCTAAAACACGTTCATAATTCGTGTGTCTATGTATTCGCACTGACTTCTGCATTGTTGCAATTCACGTCAGCCTTGTCATGTATTGGGACCATATTTGCGCACACATAGTCTCTACTTGGGCTATTGCTTCTCCGCTGTACTCGATCAGTCCATCTGCCAGGCATGTCACTGTGGTGCCCTGCAATTTGTCGGTGACATGTGAGTAACCTCCCAAGGAAGAATATTGTCATGACCACTGTGAGGGGGCACAAGTTGTGCCACAAGCAGGCTCCCACCAGAACCCTGAGGGCCTTAAAACCACTGCAAAAGGGCACCTGGAGCCAGTCCTGGCGCCTTTGACACCAGGCTCATATGTAGGAAGGAAGGGCTGTTCAAACTAGGTCCCATTTATGTAAATGGGCCTTTAAATCCAACATGGAAGCACCCACATAGCCTAGTTCTAAGAACCAAGCTATGCGGTCTAGTGTTTTGGGTGTGGCAGGCCTGGAACTACTTTCTCTGGTACTACTTTACCTGGGCTATATAAACCACACCCTGACTGCAGAACACGTTTCGCGTTATTCTGCAACCAGCAGCGTGACGCTCACCGTGTCCAGCTCCTGGTCTTCAGCATCTTCCTGTAGTCCTGCAAGAACAAGAACAAGATTATTCTGTCTTACCTGAGAAAACACCATCCAGCCCTCAGCATCTCAACCAGGCTACAATCTGTGGAAATCGAGAGAAGAAGAAACATCACTCACCTGTGAGTACTATCTTACGGATCCCACAGCTGCTGCATCGCGACTTGCAATAACGAGAAAAGGAAAAACAATATTAGAACGTGCGTGCTTCCAAAACATCGAATTTCATAAGTCTTACCTGAATTCCATCGCGCTACACTGCGCTTCCATCCGGAGCACCACAGCAACATCTGCAAAGGAAAAAGAGACATATTCAGGTTCACTTTCAATATTAAACAACTGCACAGCGCTGTACTTACCTTGACGGATTCCGGGGGCCTGTTTTTCATCACGCTCTCATCCACTCGCAGCACCACAGGGGCCTGTGAGGAGACAAAGAAGAAAACACAGGTTAGCTTTAAAAGACAATAAAGGCGCTGCACGCTTTCTCTTACCTAGAAACGTGCCTCTCCATCCGGCACGCCAGCATCAAGACCTTTGCACCTGAAAAGAAGGAGATAAAGACATTAACGAATTCCCACCATAAACAGAACAAAGACTTACAATTAACAAACCTACCTGCCTACCAGCAGATTTGGGGTCACAGCAGGCCTGGGCCCAAGGAAGGCATACTGCAACAGTGAAACAACTCGGGCAGCTCGCCAACAAACGTCAAGCGCCCCTGCACAAGAAACGCAGGACGGATAGCTCACCCTACAAATAACTAAGGTGAGAAAAGAACCCAGTGGGAAGGGAATCGGTCAGTGGGAGGTGGGAGATTCACCCATTAGAGACATTTATGCAGATTCATTATTCAGCACTGGGCAACTACGCATCCAAGGTTCAAGATCTCAGAGACTTCCAGACGCCCCCGGGGATATCAGGTGAGCGTAACAGAACGCAAAGCCTTTAAACCTTATCCACCTGGGCGTCATGGAGACATCTGAAACCAGTTAGCTCAGCTTTTGGGACAATTACGCACCGAGGTACATGCAGCCCGGCAAGAAACCAATGCCTTAAGACGAGAATTAATAGTCACGAAAGACCGTACTGATAAACTAAGCAAATAGCTACTACAAACACAGGCACGGCAAGCTCCATTGCCTGGATTCGCCCCATCCGTTGCTACACCGTCATCAGTCAACCCAGTACAGATAACGTTGCCGGGAACAGTACCTCTGGCACCACCAGAACGATTTAATGGAGACCCCAGAAGGTACGCAACATTCATGAACCAGTGCCGTCTCCATTTTCTTTGTAGACCTGGGGCTTTCCCAAATGACCAGGCGAGGGTGGCCTTCGTGTTATCATATTTGAGTGGAAGTGCCGCAGACTGGTCGGTACCTTTAGTGAGCCAGGATGACCCGTTACTGCAGGACTTCGGGGGTTTTCAACAGGAGTTGCAAAAGCTATTTGCTCGACACTTGCACGGACAAGCTCTTGATAACGAACTCCTGTCCCTCCGCCAATAAAATCAAGATTTGCTGACTTATATTGCTGCCTTTAATAGACTCGTCGTGCAAGCGGGGTGGCCTGAAGACGAAAGAACCACGTTGTTTCATCAGGGTCTACGAGGAGACCTGAAGGATGTCCTTGCTCAAGTGGTAGACCCACCTAAAGACTGTGCAGAGTTGATCAACCTTGTAGTGCAGTTGGACCACAGATTACAGGATCGAAGAACAGACCGAAGTAGACTCGAAAACCGTGCCATGTACGTACGTTCAAAGGACAAAGTCCATCAGAAAATACTACAGAACCCATGCAGATTGGAGGAGTATGACCCCCTTTAACCAAGTTTGAAAGAGACAAGAGGAGACAGCTACAGTTATGCCTATATTGTGTAATAAATCTGGTAACTTCCTCAAAGAATGCCCAGTGAAACCTCCAAGGAAGGTAGTAGGCGCTACAGAGAAAGAAGATGATGGAAAGGAATCGGAAAACTACCAGGCCTGGCAAGCGTATAGGTCAGCCTGTCAAGCGAGAAGGACTCACATTTGGCCCCCTACCAGTAATCTTGATCAATTATCAACGACTGTCTCGGATGCATGCCATAGAGGCGTATATAGACAGCAGAGCAGTTGGTAATTACATAGATCGAGATCTGGCAACAGAAATGGGACTTCCCTTATGCACAAAACAAACAACTGAAAAGGTAACTACCGTTGACGGTACAGAAATTGCTTCGGGACCAGTAACCCAACGCACAACAGAATTAACCCTTCTGTGTCAGGATGAACATCAAGAAGCAATCACGTTTGACCTCATCAAAGCTCCTCAGTTCCAGTTGATCTTAGGGATGTCATGGTTAGTAACTCACAATCCCCATGTAGACTGGCGTGCAAAGAGACTGACCTTTTCTGACGAATGTGCCCACGCTTGCTACCCGAAATCTATACCACAGCCAAACCTGAAATCTGTTCAAGGAATAGCATCGGGGATCGCGGAACCAATGGACACCTTACCAAGAGAACATCAGGATTATCAACATGTTTTTCAAAAGGAACAGGCTAACACATTACCGCCACATAGGCCCTATGACTGTCAGATCGACCCGATACCTGGCGCACAGGTTCCTTGTGGTCGAATTTATGCACTTACGGAAACCGAAAATCTCCACTTGAAGTCCTATCTGGATCAATACCTGGCTAATGGGTTTATCCGCCCGTCAAAGTCACCGGCAGCCTCTCCTTTATTCTTCGTACCAAAGAAAGAAGGAGATTTGAGGACTTGCATCGATTACTGTGCACTTAATCAAATCACAGTAAAAAAACGCTACCCTTTGCCCCTTATCCTGGAACTGTTGTACCAAGTCAAGGATGCCCAAATCTACACCAAATTAGACCTCAGAGGAGCATACCACATTGTACATGTAAAGAAAGGGGATGAATGGAAAACCGCATTTCGCATCAAATATGGCCTGTATGAATATCAGGTAATGCCTTTCGGGCTGTGCAATGCCCCCACAGCGTTCCAATACTTCATGAATGATGTATTACGGGAATTAATCGATGTCTGTGTCCTGGTCTATATTGATGACATCCTGGTGTATTCCCCCTCTGTAAAAGAGATCATGTGGAACATGTGCGCTTAGTCCTTGCAAAACTTCGCCAGCACTAACTGTACGCTAAACTTGAGAAATGCTCCTTCCATGTCACCGAAGTGGAGTTCCTCGGTTTTGTTCTCTCGCCAAAGGGAGTCCAGATGGATTTACTCAAAGTAGATGCCATCCTTAATTGGCCATCACCTTCTTCACTTAAAGGAACCCAAAGCATGCTTGGCTTTGCACATTTTTATCGCCGATTTATTCCAGATTGCTCACGGATAGTCCACCCAGTCACATCGTAACTGAGAAAAAACAACAAAAAATTCCAATGGACTGAAGAGGCGGAACAGGCCTTTCAAGAACTCAAGAAAAGATTCACCTCTGCACCAATTTTACGACATCCTCGCCCAGATCTCCCCTATGTAGTGGAATCTGATGCTTCCAGTGTAGCCATGGGAGCAGTTCTCTCTCAAAGAGATCCAGAGACAGGCCAATTACACCCCGTGGCCTTTTGGTCACGTAAATTCTCACCACCAGAACTTGAATATGCAATTACAGGCAAAGAATTGTTGCCAATAAAATCAGCCTTCAAAGCCTGGCAGCATTATCTATTAGGTGCCAGAGATACCATCACAGTAATCACAGATCACCGAAACCTTCAATACCTAAAGTCAGCAAAAGCCCAAATCGTCATGAGAGTTGCGGTGGGCTTTATTCTTTGCAGAATACGATTACGTAATAACATACCGACCGGGAGTTCGGAATGGGAAGGCCGATGCCTTGTCTCGTATGGGTGTTGAAGAGAAAACAAACTGTACCCTGGACTATGTTGCCATCATCCCAAGTGATAAACTACTGGGACTCACCACTCACCACCACATTGACTCCGAGTGAACTTCAAGATAAGATTTGAACCTTAATGAACCCCGAGATCTTGCAGAAATGTAATTCCCAAAAGAAAAAATAATATTAGAACACGCATGCTTCCAAAACAACTAATTCCATCAGTCTTGTAACGCTCCCCTGGTATCCACGGGGACGTCACTCAGCCTGTTCTGACCTCTTACGACCTCGAACCCTTCCCTGGAGTCTACTCGACTGGAGACTGGCGTTGTTTTCTTGGGAAGTGTGCTCTCCTTCCTGCTTTCAGCGCAGGGGCGTGTTGATTGATGCAGGCTCGTTGCTGCCTAGTTACTTCACTGGCAAGAGTCCGACAGGTAAGTATAATGAGTCTTTTGAACAGTTCTCCAACTTCGTTCCTTTCCTTCCTTAGATGATGGCTGGCATCCAGGGATGGCGACGTGCTGCTGAGATGAGTAGCGCTGAAGTTGAGTGAGAGTGCGATGCAACCCTTTCGTATTTGTATTGAACGGAGTTCTTTTTCTGTGTCTTTTAGGTGGCATGACGTTTTCAGCGTGGATGCTGGTTATGAAGAAGAAATGCGGTGAGTAAGCGCGGTATGCGGCGCCTCTAGATGTTTCCACGCTAACCTGGAGTGTCTTTTCCCTCTTGCAGATGGATGAGAAGTTCCGGAGACAGAGTTCCCCCAGAGCGGCTGTGATTCAGGTAAGCATTTGAAGCTCGTACAGTCTTTAAAAATAAGCAAAGATTTGCTGAATGCTTACTAATGCCTTTTTTCTGTTCTTTCTTTTTTCTGTTATTTTCCCTTTTCCTTAGGAAGCGCCGTGCCGGGATGGGAATGACACGGCCGAAGATGCCCGCAGAACAGAAGGAGCGATGAATGATGGGCAGAAGCGCCGCAAGGTAAGGCTGTTCCTAACAGTGTTCTTGTTCTTGCAGGAGCTGAGCGCAGAAGAAAGATGCAGGCCTACTGGAGACTGATCCAAACACGTTCAGTTTCATGCTGCGGGTGCAGAAAACACAAAGCATGTTTCTCAGCCTGGCCGTGGATTAAATAGTCTCTGGGTATCCCAGGTGTCTCTGGGCGGAACCACACCCAAAAGACTAGACTGCACATGCAGTTCTAGGAACCGAAATATGTGGGGGCATCCATCTTGTCCCCATCAATGCACTACAAGTCCAATCCCCAATGTTATCCTATGGGAGTGAACAAGTCTGGTGCCACATGCGCCAAGTCTGACTCCAGTGGGTCTTTGGAGGGATGGAGAGGCCCTTGAGGGCCATGTAGGTGATCGTGGCCTGGCTCCAGCCTGACATCTTGGAGGGCCGGGGATATGAGGCAGGAATCGTGACAGTCTTACCTGAATTCCAGGGAATCGGTCAGAGGGAGGTGGGAGATTCACCCATTAGAGACAGTTATCACAGTTATCACAAATCTTCCCTTCCTTGCAGATTCATTATTCAGCACTGGGCAACTACGCATCCAGGGTTCCAGATCTCAGAGCCTTCCAGACGCCCCCGGGGATATCAGGTGAGCGTAACAAATATGGTACTTGTAGACACTGGCGGTATTTTGTGTTGCCATTGCATAACGCTGGGTCTAGATCAATGCTCAACTGCACGCTGTGTGCCTGGAATGTGTCCTTTATCCTACATAGTGCAAGATGTACTAGGCAGTGTGCCTCTATAATTGGGACTGGATGTGGAACCAAAACCTTAGGAGTCCCTGATGCGTGCGGTATAGGTGAACACATAACTGTAACGCTCACCTGGCTCCCACGGAGGCGCTGGTCTGGTCTGCTGTGGCCTCTTCAAGCGTGATGCACAGAATTCGGACCACCGATTGAACAGGACACCCAAATCTTGCTTGTCTGGCCCGTAGGAATATCCTTCTGCAGATGTGAAAGGGGATTAACTGTCTGCTGAATAGTGTGCTTGCTCCCCCTTTCCCCCTTTGTTCTTCTCTGACTTCCTCCAAAACCCACGGTTTAAGCTCACCTTATGGTTTGGAAGGATGAACTCTCCATCCTGCTTCTGGTGCAGGGGCGCGCGTTCGTCCAGTTACTTCACTGGTTTTCATAATGGCGCTGGCAAATCCACTTACCTTTTCTGAGCGATACGCCGTAAGTATGAAGATGCAAAAGTTCAAGTGTGAGCCTCCTTTTATGTTGTTTTTTCTGTCCTTTATTTCAGGTGCAGAACAAAGGCGATGCGTTGAGGGGGTAAATTGCCGGTGGTAAAATCAGGTGAGTTAGTGATGAGGGCGACCCCTCTAAATGTCTTTATAATTCCCCAGTAATGTCTTTTGTCCTTTCCCCATAGGGGCCGGGGTGCGGTACCTGCCAAAGATGTGGTGCCGACCCGAAATGTGGAATGGTTCACCAAGAAAAGCCGGTAAGTAATATGGCTGAAAATTCGGCTTTCCTCTTGTGTTCCCTTGCTCACCTTTTGTCTCTTCTTCTCTCCCCTAGGTGCAGAGATGTGGCGACCGGTGCTGAGAGCCGCGATGGAGCCGGGCGGCGTCTCGGGAACAGGTGAGTGAAGCGCGGCGCTGCGCTGCAGCGAGCAACGCGGTGCTTTTAAATGGAAGTCTTCCTTCAGGAATGCTGGCGTGAAGATTCCGGATGCAGGTAAGAAGGTTGAATAAGTTCTTGGTTTTCACCTTTCTCTTATCTTATTCCCTTACAGGTGTTCCAGGTTCGAGGCGGGCGTGGCTGGAGTCCAGGTGCAGGAGCAAACACGGTGAGCGTTCAGCTGCTGGGATGCAGAACAACGCAAAGCATGTGTGGCTGTCCGGGCGTGGCTTAAATAGCCTTGGAAGAAGTTCCAGGTGAGTATTCTTCCACAGCCCCACCCAAGTAACAAAATAGTTCCTTCAGAAAAATAGTCCCTCCTAAGCCTCATTTGGCTTGGTTCTTCATGCAGCATGGTCTGCATCAGGTGAGTGTGCAGCATGGTCTGCTTCAGGTAAGTGCACCAAACACTTCCCCTTATGAGCCTGGCGCCTATGGCGCCAGGACTGATGTCCAACATGAGCCTGGCGCCAACGGCGCCAGGACAGAGTCCAAAGAGCCCCTATAAAGGGCCGCTGGGCTTTTACCCGGGGGCGTGATGCCTACTCCCGGGGGTGCTGGACCTGGCCTGGTGCTCCGGGGGTAGGCATCATGACAATAACAGCTTTCATTGATTACATTCCTTCCTGCAGTGCGCATATCGTAGTATTGGCTATTGGAGGATTCTGGATACTCGATGTCAGAAATGGCGTCGAAGCCCAACCCCTTATATAAAATCATACGTCATTCGTACTTCCCGTTTCATTAGTCTAAGAAAATTTGTAGGGGTGGCCGGCCAAAAGTGAGACATTTTGTGATTGTCTTCTTGTTTCATAGATATGTTAATACCAGCATTATTTTCCAACTGTCCACCCCCCCCTTATATGGCCATCCCATATAACAAACATGCCTTCATCCACTCCAACAACCACGACCAGTGTCATACAAAACAACAGAATACTAAAAGACACACTGCATCATTTCTAGAAAAAATATTAATGTAACTTAACTGTATCCCTACTTAACAGAGAGGTTGGAAGATGTTGGTCAGGCATCCTTACATATTCCTGGAGAGGAGAAAAAAAGGCTATCAAGAAAGAGAAAAAGAAAGAGAGAGAGAGAGAGAAAGAAAAAAAGAGAGAAAAAGAGAGGGAGAGAGAAAGAGAGAGAGAAAGACCCATTTTTCCCACCAGGGCCGTCAGGGTTCTGAACTTAAAAAAAAACAATACAACAGAATCCCTCCTGCACTGTTGTTCCTTTTCACTACATACCAGCAGATCATCCACATACTGGATGATTATGCTAGGCACCTGAATATTTCCCAAGTCGGCATGCAGCAGTCTATTGAAAATACTTGGACTTTCAAAGTACCCTTGGGGTAATCTTGTGTGCTCAAGGCGCTGTTGACCATGTGTAAATGTAGTGAGATACCATGAACCAGGGTGAAGGGGGATTGAGAAGAGCGCATTATTTAGATCCACCACTGTGAAGTATGTCGCTGTCTTGGGAATGCTACATAGGATTGTTGCTGGATTTGGGACTACCGAAAACTCCCTTCTGCACCACGTCATTAAGAGGACGTAGATCCTGGATCATTCCCCAACTACCCCTTGTTGCTTTCTTGACTGGGTATATGGCCGTACTACATAGATGGCACAATGACCCCTTGCTCTAATAGAGCCTGAATCGTGCCCTTTATCTCTTCCTCTGCTTCCCTTGATAACGGGTACTTCCGCACCCTTGGGAGTACTGCTCCTGACTTCAATGTAATCTGTACTGGGGTCACATCTCTCAGTAACCCAACATCATGTGGATTAACACTCCATAAGTGTGCTGGCACATATCGCATGTCCTCCACAAAAAATAAAGACGGGATCACCACTACCATCAGGGGGCACTGTACCTTCCTATATTGCAACATGATATCAGAGGGGAAGCAGATTTGCAAAATGATCTCCCCATTTTGCTCAAGGTCCTCAAATAACTCCTCATCAGTCATTTCCTTCAATTGTACTGTCGGGTCAACACATAGTACTGTGCGCCACTCGCACCCATCCTGGTCTGTTCCAATCAGGAATACTCTTTTGTCTGACACTACTAGTCCTTACAAATCTAATGACAATATTGTCCCTGCTACCACCTCGGGTGGCACCATGGGTTGGAAAATAAAATCTGTGGGCACTCGCCAACATTTTGTCGCAATTTGAGGCACTGCTTTTGCTAATACCTTGATACCGTAGACAAATATGTCTGGGATCACAGGAACCCCACGGTTCTGTCCCCCCTACCCCATTTTCCCTGTCCTCCTTCACCCCATAATGCCGCAATAGTGGCATTCACAATTTGTTGAGTGTCTCCTGTCCTTTCACCCTGAACCGGTGCCGTCACTGGTGCTTGGACGACAATCTTATTTAGTTTCTTTTCCACTGGTTTTGCTTCATCCGTTTGCCGCTTCTGGTCTGTCTCCCATTCCCGCTCCTTGATTCTCTTACAATGGTGGACTATTATACTTTGTATCTCTGCCCACCCTTTGGCTTCAATTCCCACAATTGTATCTAGTGCCTTCTGTACCTCTTTTGGGAGTCTCCTCTTTACAATAAAATAGAAAAATGGTACCAAATGGTCCCATTGCCCTCCTGTCTCAACTCTCCACATTTCCTGTAACTTCAGAATAAACCTAACTGGGTCCTCATCATCACCCATTATGCACTGCATTAAAGAATGTAAGTCAGGGGTATCTGGGTACATCCTTTGTAGGGCATCCCATACCCTTGTTCTTACCTCATTAAAGGCTGCCCCATCATATTCATTATCTGCCCTTGCAATATGTACCCAACCTGGTCCCCAACTTTGACAACCAGTAAACTCTTAAGGTCTCCTAGTGCTAAAAGGTACCCCTGCTGTTTGTTTTTCAAATTCATAAATCCATTTAGTGTTGCCGGCTGTAAGCTGGGGGAGAGCTTTAATACTGCTTTATCCCTACTCCTTTATGTCTAAGAGGCATCTGCCTATCTATTTTGTTATTCTTCTTGTACTACCACCATTAAATCTGGTCTATCCCTCCTCACTGCCTCCTGTGGCAGAGACGGGTTTCTCACCGCTTCTTCTCCTTGATCTCCTTCTTGCCCTGCCTCTTCATTATTTTTTCCACCTTGATCTTCATTTTCCCTTGCTTGTTCTACTTGTTGTCCCATGACCGTCCATACCCTCTCCCCATCATCTTTTCCAACACAAAACATTTCTTATTGCCCCAGGGTTGAATCTAAACAAAACATCTTCTGACTTTCAATCCCCTATTTTCTGTACCGCTACCCTTATTTCTGGTGATGCTTCTTCAGGTTCTTGTAACCTGACTAACCTTTCCTGCAACACTCTTAACTTGTTGTCTATATCTACTTGTGGACCCACTCGGTACACTGATGCTATGGGCATGTTAGCGCTTGTGGATGGGTTATATGGAGGTGGAGGTGCAAAAGCTCTTGAGCTCCCCCTAGTTGCTAATCCTGTTGACACTCTCTCTACCACTGGAGGCTTATAGACTGGGTTTGGATACCCACTGCAGGTTTAGGCGTTACAGGGAATATCCCTCTAAACTGGACCTTTTTTTTTTAACCTTCCTGATCTTCCATATCCTCAAATAATTGATCTAGAATCGCTTTTCTTTTTTGGAATTTCCTGCCTTCATATTTTGCTGCTAAAAAGACCGCACAGATTCACGCACTTGGGAAAGAGACGAGATGAAAGTTTCGTGAATATTTTTTCAATCAAATTGAAATGAATTGTTTAATCTTACACATGACTTTTGTGTAACTCAGGATCAACGCGGCATTGACGCAGAAGGGCAGGAAGAGTGTAACTGCTCATAAAAGTGCACCGTAGCCACCATTCCAGAAGGGATACAAACAGCATGTAGACAAGAACTCTTGCTGCGAGTATAGAATACACATAATACATAGAGTAGTTACGTTTGAATAATATTGACCAGTACTTATATGATTTGTGCCTTCCCTCTCCCTGTTTCTTGACCGATAGGTGACAAACCATATAGGAGGCTTTCCCTGAGACGTTGGCCGTATATAACAAAGGAAAATTGAGAAATAAACCACGGATGTGGAACAGCACCGCGAGGTAAACTGAAACAAAATTTGCATGACATGATGTGATGACTAGGTGCTAGGTCTCCGTAACTAATAACCAGTAGGGGGAAAAAGGAAAAAGTACATATGGGCAGATTTAACTGCACAGCAACAAATTAGTTGTTGTGAAGTTAGTTTTGAAGTACGAAAGCAGGAAAGGTTAGATACGCGGTTCCGCAAGTACTATAGGACAGAACCGGTTTATAAGATAATGTGAAAAGTGGAAATTCCGGTTATATCTAAAATTGGGTCAACAGAAGTGATTCATAATCAAATTTAGAAATACATATGGTTTTTCTCCAGCTGGGGAAAATCATGCTTGGTATGAAATTTCGAATACTGAGAAGATCAGAATAAAAAGATCCTCACACTCTGAAAAGAAATCTCAGGTTAGTTTTTCTAGTATATCCCCAATATATTTTACACAGTGCTAACTGTTTGTACATGGTGATAACATGTTTATATGTATGTTTAGATTTTAGATTGTCTTGGAGCTTAATATGCTGGACTATACAACACGTCAAATGTAACAATGTGGTGAAAATAAGAAGTGTCCTGAAGACAGAACCCATGGAACACGCTATTAAGATAAATTCAATGTCGTGTAGTTTTCAAAAAATTGGTTCTAGAAACACATTTTGATTGTTGACACATTTTTGCAGACTACTGTAAAAGACATGTTTGGAAACAAATTTGAAAGGTTAATTGATTGAGTAATTGTTTTACTTTGTTTTTGATCATTCATACCCTCAAACTCATCAACTTTGGATGAAGACCGTTTATATTAAGGTGTTATGCAGAATAAGATTGAGTCATGTCTATTCTCTATGATTATTTTAATATGTGTATGTAAAAACGGTGTTTTGTAAATATTAAAATATGAAGTTTCAAGTTGATGTACCTTCAGCCCAATTAATTAAAATGCTATTTGTGATAAAATAAGGGGGATATTTACAACAACACAGTGTTAGGACAGGAAGCTGTTTTTGTGGAATGCTTTATTGTTCCAATTCCTCAGTCCTCATCCACACAGCCCCTCAAAAAAAAAGAGGACATTTTCTCTAGTATGTTTTTCATATGGGAGCCCTGCTCTGGCCAGGAGCAGGACACCCCCCCTTCCTTTGTTTCTACTATCCATTGTTTATGCTACCTATTTATTCTTTCACTATACAGTGGCAGCACCCTATGCATATGTTTCATTGGGGTTTCTTCCTCCATTATGTTGTCTAATGCTTCACTTGGACCCTACTTCTATGCTGCAAGAGCTTCTGTGTATTAACCCAAAAATACAGATCAACCCACTTTTTCTTTGATCTCTCTCTCTCTCTCTCTCTCTCTCTCTCTCTCTCTCCTTTTTTACCACAAAAGACAGCAAGCGAAAAAATCTACAAAAAGAATGGACTAAACTCTAGGCCCATTCCTTATACCGAGCCACTACTTGCTTTTTTTTTCCCCTTATATCATTTATAATACCACCTTCCCCACTTAGTACACTGAGGAACCTATTGCTTTTATCGTCATAAAAGAATAATGCGTGGTACTACCTTCTCAACCTAGCAAGGCTGAGGATCCCTTACTTCCCACTCCTTATAAGCGGAGGCTCCCTTTTTCCATTATAAAAAGTAGAAAAACAAAAATGTGTTAATTTCAATACAGAACCCATCTCCTATCCAATCTACTCCTTAACACATCACCTGAAATCCAATGTATTCCTTAACAAATCACCTGAAATCCTATCCAATTTATTCCTTAACAAATCACCTGGAATCCTATCCAATCTATTCCTTAACAAATCACCTGAAATCCTATCCTATCCAATCTACTCCATCAACCTCGTACTTCATCCACTTCACCATACTATCATTCATACATACATGTCTCCTTTTTATCTCTTGCATTTATACTCACATGTGTTCACTCGCGTATCCTCCGTTACGAAGCTGGCCTGTCTTGCTCTCTGGAGCCACGCCCTGCTTCAGTGAGCTGAGAGGATTTCTTTTAAATGGCTCCTTCTAAAACTGCTTTTATTTGGAGCACCGATCTCTGTAGATGGGCATGGCTCTTTCCTGGTGACTGGCCTAGGCTTCACAAAGTACGGGGGAAAGACTGAGATTACGTCGGGGTCACCACTGAAAGGTAACCCAACTTACAGCGGTACCCCTTAATTACGCTCACACCAGAATGAATGCACCCCTCTAGGGAATTAAGGCCAAGAGTCTTTATCTTGCAAGGATAACAC
Organism: Ambystoma mexicanum; assembly: GCF_040938575.1. Taxonomy (NCBI): domain Eukaryota; kingdom Metazoa; phylum Chordata; class Amphibia; order Caudata; family Ambystomatidae; genus Ambystoma; species Ambystoma mexicanum. Next base: position 1,339,041,610 of record NC_090923.1, on the reverse strand, counting down.
ATTTTATCTGTACAGAAATGAGGATGGGGCAAAGGACACTGCTCCTGAACAGTATATTCTGTCCCTCAACCGCTCCAAGCTCCTGCAGACTGGTGCCAGGCAGGGAGCTTAAATACTCTTGACTTGGTCACTGGATACTGGCATGGCTCATCCAAAACTGTCCATTTTACCTTACAAGGGATGCTGCAGCCTGCACGGCCGGGTTTCCGTTTAGGACAAACTACTTAGCATACTGCTAGCATGAAGGCAGGCGCTAGCTCCTTTCCAACAGTAGATAGCTTATTAATTAGAGGTTTGGGTGCACCTATCTGAGGAAGGCATGGACCTATTTGTGTGGAACATTGTAGGGGAATTGGAGCAGCAACAGCGGTTAAAGCCAGTGAGGGGCAGCCAGTAGGAGCATTTATCCCCTACATCGCGACGGTTTGAAAGCCATTAGCCTGATCAGTAGAACAGTCATTGTGTGCAACTGGGATGGAGTCGCCCCATCCACAAAAAGGGGGCCTCTGTATGCTGAACAGCTAGGGTGCCTTAAGGCACTGGCCTTCAGACTGGGGGGCCCGAAGGAGGCCCGGTGGTGGAGGGCTTGAAGGATTATGGTGACTGTTTTTAATAGAAAATATTAGCATTTATGGTGGGGGCCAGTAACTATATTTTACTCAAGAGGGGCTCAGCATAAAAAGACTTGAAGACCACTGCCTTAAGGGAATAAAGTGACCTCCCACTTTCAAATAGCAAAGCAATTAATAGCACTACTTTCACACCCAGGTCAGTAAACTCCTGCTAACGCACCAGTCCTCTGATACACAAGGTTGCTGGAAAATCTGGAAAAGCAAGAAAATAGCTCAAGCTCCACAACATCTAACTGTTACGCTCACCTGGACCCCACAGGGTTGTTGATCGGACCCGGACAGCTGCGGTCTCCGTCAACGTGATGCGTAGTGCAGAGATGACTGCCTGGACTGGCCCGCCTAGTCTTGTCTGTTGGACCCGAAGAAGTATTTTCCTGCAAGTGGAGACAGGGATTGGCCACCTGCGGGTTTTAGGGATGGCCTCCCAACTGTTCTCGCTCTCCCCCACTAATCACCTCCGATATCCCCTTAGTAACCTCACCTTATGTTTGTAAAAGATGAGCTCTCCATCCTGTGTGTCTTCCAGGGGCGCGTAGATACCAGTTACTGCACTGGTTTGAAGGCGTTGGGAGAGTTCCGGTAAACATTGACTCTGAAGTCCCATGGGAGATTGGTAAGTATCAAGTTCAAAGAGTTTAATGTGCCCGATGTTCACTCTTGTCCCCTTCCTTCCTTAAGTTGCAACTGAGTTTGTGAGAAGAAGGTCTCGTAGCTGCTGCTGGCGTTCAGGTAAGAGTCTGTGTTACCCAACGCTGTCCGGTAACTATTGCATGCGTTAACGTGTTGTTTTTCTCCCTCTTTACAGATGTGGCATATGAAGATATGGAGAATAATACCGGCGGTGGTAAATCAGGTAAGTCTATGGTGCTAAGAGGTATTTGTTGATTCCCTTGGCTCACCTTGTTATTCTTGTGCCCCTAGGTGCCGGAGTATGGCGAAGAAATGATGGAGACAGTGCCGGATCGAAAGATGCTGTGAGAACTGGTGAGTATGGCGCCGTGCTGGAGCTGGTGAAGCGACGCGTGCAGGACTGATGTACTTTCCAGGTCGGGAGATGAAATGGATCCGGAATCAGGTGAGGAATTTGAAATAAGTTTGTTTTCTAACCTTGTCCTTCTCTTCCTCTTTATTCTAGGAGCTCCGGATTCGAGGCGGGCGTGGCAGAAGACTGGATGCTGGCTGAAGGCACGGTGAGAGTCACGCTGCTGGATGCAGAATAACACGAAGCATGTGCTGCTGTTCGGGCGTGGTTTAAATAGCCTCCAAAGTAGTCCCAGGAAAGAAGTTCCCCAGGACCACATCCGAGTAAAAAATAGTCCCTGTAGTAAAATAGTCCCATCCAGGCCTCACGTTGGCTTGGATTTATTTGCAGCATGGTCTGCATGAGGTAAGTAATGTCTATGAGCCTGGCGCCTATGGCGCCAGGACTGATTTTTATTATGAGCCTGGTGCCTACGGCGCCAGGACTGAACCCAGACAGCCCCTAGCTGGAGCTGCTGGGGTTTTTGTAAATGTCTGGATGCCTGCTCCCGGGGCTGATGGGCTTGATCCGGATGCCCGGGGGTAGGCATCTTGACACTAACGAGAATGAACTGGTCCCATCATTAGAGACAAAAAAAAAACAAGAAAACACCATCACGATAAAAAGCATTCACCCCAAATCATCATAAACAATGATCACAAAAGATCTTTTCAAAATGAATGACAGGGATCACTAGCCCTAGCAAGCATTCAATAAAGTTTATAGGCAAACTATCTTCCATTAACTGCTGAGGTCAAGTGGTTGGAAAAAACAAACTGTATTGAAGAGGCAATAAAATCCCTCGGGGAACCTCATCAACCTATATAGAGACTGTGACATAAGTAGAACTAGAACATGCAGTAATCCAGAGTCCCTGAAACGTACATTTGTAAATATTTATTAAATCATGTAGAGATTTCCCCAAAGTGTTGAACAAACTAAACATGATGGAGTAGAGCACAAGTCAATGGGGGGGGAATTAGGACACTGTCCCCCGCGCATAAAGGCTGGTACAACTAGCCCTACTGTGAACCGCAAAGGCAATGAAAAACGGGGGTAAACAAACCCTCTATGTGTTCTTTAAAATAAATGGCATAAAATGTTCTCCCTCACGGGTATAGCATCCATAACTTCCAGCAGTGAAAAAATTATATTCAAAAGCATTACAATACAAAATGACGGTTTGCTTTTTATAGGGGCAGCAGAACCTCTTTAGGGGTGCTTTGACCTTGAACTTAACAGAGTACTTGTCCTGTACACTTTTCACATTACACAAATCACAAAAGGATGCACATACTGTAAACAATCTTCCCCAGCTTGAACAAGGTGGGGACGAGGTGGCTGAGACTCTCCTTTAATGCAAATTCAGTTGCTGGACAATTAATGGATGCCACTTTTCAATGGCTTAAGTGAAAGCAATTATCAGGTTGCAAACATTTTTAAGAGAAATAAATAGATGGGGCATCTGTTGGTCAGAGGAGACATTTTCTCTCCCTTCTCAATAAGAGCTTGGATGGCCAATATCTGCAACCATTCCCTGTATACAGAATCACAAATGCAAATCTAATTGGAGCTTTTGTAAAGTAAAGTCCAAAGCGCCCTGTGCCACCAGAAGCAGGAACGCAGGAATCAAAGAACGCATTCATCAGGGCATTTCAAACAATCCCAACCTGAGACTACACCTGGTGGTGTGTGCAGCACACCCCGTACCACACAACAGCTCAAACAGTCTGCCACACACTTCAAAACGTAGCCAGCCTTCATGCCAGCCAAATAAAATGTTGCCACTTGGCACCCTGCTTCAGAATTTAAAGATGCTGCGAAAGTCTCACACGAGCCACACATGAACAATCCTCACACAAGGGAATCTATGCCAGTGGGCATCTGTGCACCAACATGCAGCTGTCTGGGCAACATATTGAAAATTACAAGCACTGTGCCCTTTATATAAAATAGACACATTGTCACAGGGGCTATGCAACACTGCAATGTTCTTAAGCAGACAACAGAGTCACATCTTGAGTATCGCTGGGCCCATGTAACTCTTTCCTTCACAGTAAAGCACTGGAATGATTTTGCTCGTATCCACTGAAGGTGCGGTCATGTGTACGAGTTGTATATGCACCGTACCGTACACATAGCAAGTACGCAGATAATGGACCACTTGAAAAAGCAACCTGGAATTTTGCAAAGGTTTGCTTAGTACATTAAGCTTCCGCCATTCAAGCCCACACGTGCACTGTCCCCTAGGGAGTGGGGCGGGTCCAAGTGCTCCTCCAAACTAGCAATCAAAATATATGTTAACATATAGCGGTGCCAGCAATATAGCAATTAGGTCTTCAACAGTGGTCTTCAAAAGTTTTTGACCCAGAGCCCCCTTAAGAAAAAGGTACCTTGCTTGGGCCGCCCTATACACATGGACTCCAAAATGTTTATCGGTATGCGAACGGTTATCGCCCGCTGGTGTAGAATGTTACCCCAAATGGAGGTGTGGGTGCCAAACACCAAATTATTTCAAAATCATTGCTTGCAATAACTTAAATTAGAGGACAAGTATTTGTAAACACAGCGTTCAGAATGTTTTGCTACAGAGGACTTGACTAAAAGTAGTGTTGGATATTTATTTCCTACAGTAACGTTTGACATGTAACAATTTGTTTAAGTACAACTTGATTACTATCAATGCAGTTACTTGCAAGTTGGACAGTGGCATACTGGAGAATTAGTGTTAAGGGTGGGCCTGTTTTTCAGAGGCCAGCCTGTCCTTATTGGGTTCCATTTTTGCAGTAGCCAACCACAGGTTTTCTTCCAGCTTTGACCGATATTTAGTCTTTAGTGCTGCAAGTGCTAAGAATCCAATCTCGCAAAGGTACGGGGTGCTGAAAGGTAACAGAACATTTGGATAAAGTTGGAAACTTTGCATTTTGCCAAAATCAACCGAAAGACCATTTTTTGAATTGGCTCTCCAGTAGGCGGTCACTTTGGAGCTCCATTAGTTCCTCCTGGGGTGTATTGGGAGGTGAACCCCTACGTCTGGTAGGAAAGGTTGAGCCACTCAGTTATTGATGCTACAATTGTCCTCTGGAAAGTACGTTGAGACTGGTTCTGAGATGGTTTCCTATTAGTTCAGCAACACATGAAAGATCATACTCTGTCTCCTCAAGAGCATCTGCTAATAATGGAAATGCATCGGAATGCGGACAACAAACCTCCTCCTCCAAAGCTCCAGCTTCTTTTTGAATGCTGATATTTTTGCGCTCATAGCCAATGATGTGGTTTCTTTCATGTGCCTTGCCGGGAGAGGTTTAGAATATATAGCTTTTCAAAGAGGTTGCCATAGTAAGCTAACAGTACAAGCCAGTTTGATTCACACAGAGGCTCTTCTTTCGTCTGGTCTAAGCCCAGTAGAAAGTGTCTCACTTTGTTCCTGAGTTCCTAAATGCGATTTAAAACCTGTCCCCGTGAGAGCCACCTGACCTCTGTGTGAAACAACAAAGCATCATGTTCAGCTCCAATTTCTGCACATAATGTGGCAAACAAACGGGCTCTTGTGCGGTGCATCTTAATAAAATGTACAATCGAAAATGTACAATCTTCAGAACAGAAGTGAGCACCTCTGAGAGTCCATTCCCCGCATTGCGCACAGGCAAAGCTTCCCAGGGGATCACGCAATGTGTCCACAATATATGTGGAGCTTCTGCCAACACTTTTGCTATTAGTCCAGCTCTAGCACCGCATATTGAAGGGGCACCATCCATGCAAACACCAACACACGCCTCCCACTTTAGGCAGTGGGAATTTAGGAAGTAGTTAACAATGTCAAAGACTTTAGATGCAGTTGCTCTGCCCTGAATTGGTTTTCAAAATATTTCTCCAATATTTCTTTTCCACGGCAGTACCTCACAAAAGCAATCAAATGTGCTTTTTTTTTAAACGTCAGGGGCCTCATCCAACGGTAGGGCAAACTGACCATTCCATGCGGAATATCAATTCTGTACTAATATCAGAGGACAGGTCAGTGATGCGGCAGAAAATTGTGGTGTTAGACATAGGGATACTTTTGCATTTCTCTGCTACACCGTCACTAAGCATTACCCGTTGACAGCGAGAATTGTTGGAAGAATTACTTTCTCAGCATCTGTAAAGGGCTTTTTGTTTTGGCCCAGATAATGTGGTAAGACGCTTCCAAAGCATTTACAGGTACTGAGGCTGCATTTTTAACAGTGTCTTTTTGCTTTTGTATACCTTGCAAGCTGCTGTACAAACAAATCCCTGGCCTTTTTTTGCTAAAATCGGCATGTTTGTTTCCAAATGGCGCCTTAATTGTGTTGGGTTCAGGCATGCTATAGCGCCGTAAATCACACACAACAGCTTAACTTGTCCAGCAACTGCGAACGATGTGAACCCAAAGTCAAAATAAGAGACATCATATTTCCGTGTTTTTGCATTTCTTTTGTCTGTTTCCACCTCTCCTCCTGCTTTCCGTTGAGATTCCTACCATCCTTGGGCACTAGGAAACTATACAGTTGTATGTGATATTTCTGCATTTTAAAGCCCAAACACAAAAAAGACAGATTTTTTTTCGGCCATTTGTGTATTGGCTTTAAAATGCAGAAATATCACATACTGCCCCAATCCCTTCCCGACCCGCGCATTATCTCGTTAACCCCCAATTTCACCACCCACCACCCCCATCCCACCCACACACACACACACACACACTCCAAAACTCACCTCTGCCTCCTGCGATGACTCCGCTGGGGTTCACAGTGCCTGTCAGCCCCTGCGCGCACTCGTGTGCGGCAGGGGTTTGACAAGTATGATAGTTCAATTTAGAAAGAACGCTCTGTGTGGTCATGGATCTGTCTTTCAATATCGACCCCTCCACCCATCGGTACAGTGAAAACGATCTTTTCACTTAGTAGCAACGATCCTTCTAAAAAAGGAACCTTCATCTGTGAAAACATTGCAAAACCCCATTTTAATTTATGTCACCATTTCAAGTTTTCAAAAATGTTAAATGTTTTACAAGATTTAAAATGGCAAACACCATATGCAAAGATTTAAAACGAACCATGTGAAAAGGATGGGGAAAAGAAAATTATTAAAAAAAAAAAAAAAGTCCCCAAAATAAACCATGTGAACAGCTTGGGGGAAAAAAACTCAGCAAAAATGGGTCAGCAATACTGGTTGGATAAAAATAAAACACCACATTGATGCAGGTGTCAGATTGTGAAGATTGTGAAGTTTTAGCTCGATTTTGAAGTGTGGCCCTGGACCAGGCCACAGATTGGCGGCGAAAACCACACACGGATGCACATTGCACAGGGCGATATAAACCATCAGCATTTCTACTCAACCAATAGTACATATGGAAAATAAATCCTTACCTGACTGTGTGACTGGTTCAAGTGCTTCACTGGATTTTTCTTGCTGGGACACATGTGGTTTGGTTGACATACCGACGCTTGGAGCGATGCTGCTGCAATGAAAAAACAGTTAGCCAAGGATACATAATCTACCTGAGACTTCAAAATTAAGATTAGATGAGCAGGGGTTAAAACCAGCTCTTGGGCATTAGGCATCAGCTAGTAAGCAGGACATAATGCTGGGAAACTAGAAGAGAGTACACATTGCACTGTAAATGCAACTCCCACATGAGACATGAACTTTCAGTACCGCCCCAAACTGTAGATGAGAAAGGAACAGCCTCAACAATAGGTTTGAAATCCCAGATTGTGACTCCCAACTATACATTTAAAATTGCCCCACCGGGGGGCTCTGTTACGCAACTTGGAAATGGCTGCCTTAACGTATTGCTCAGTTCAGGGCGACATCCCAAATTGCTTAGAAACCTCTTTGGTGCTAACCTAATCTTCGCAAAGATGGGCTTCTACTGGCCAAGGGCACATAGCATAGTCTGCCTTTCCCTGGTGCGCTGCAGCGGAGCAAAAGCCGAGATATCCGACCCATTGAGACTCCCACACGATTCCAACAGACGTCCCGCTTCCAACGTCATCCTCTGCGGCGGTTCTCCTGGCGAGAGAGCGCGGCTTCCGAGTTCGCTGAGAGGAGCCCCAGCGGACCGCTGGGTGGGCACAGAATACATCATGGCTGAAATTCTTCCGCCGGAGTGATCTTATTTTTGGAACCTTCATCGCAGACTGTGGCGGGCACCCTCCCTGTCCCTGCGCCGTCCACGGCGTCACTCTGGAGCATGAAGTGACTGTGTTGCCGAGGGCGGGAGACCTCCTCGGTCCTGACCTTGGGATCGGAGTGGTGGACTCCGATTTCTGATTCACAAATTTATCGACTGGCAGCGGCGGGTACTCAACCCAACTTCACCTTATCTGCTTTGACGCAGACACAAGTTGGAGCCCATTAAATCAGAGGCAGCGGACCAACAGCCACAAAAGACTGAGGAGCCCCTCCGGAGACCACTGGCAGATACCAGACCCCCCCACTTCCAAATCTTGGTGGGAAGCGCAAATACGTGCCAGGCCACTGCTTCCTCTGGGGAGGTCCACTCTGGCTCCACAGTGTTACCGAGGCAGCAGAGCCCTTGCACGCCCTGCCCCTCGAGACCGGGCTGGTACTAACATTCCTTGCAATTATATATGCACCCTGCACCCCTGCTGAGGTAATCTCTTCCCGATCTTGGGGGGGAATAAGACCGCCCCCTACCACACTTTGATTCCGGCAGCTGGAGCACACTACGGCCTGCGTATTACATCACCTTTAAGTGCACGGCTCTCTGCCATCAGGGAGCAGGCTGGGCCGCATGGATCAAACAAACTGTCAGGCTCCCCCGAACACACAGTGTGTGAACCTTACGTGCTGCCAGGCGCGGACCACAGTGCTCTCTTCACCTTGAAAGGCATCCTCATAGCAGCCTCCTTAGCCCACATCCAGTCGGCGGGAACAATGCTATCTAGTTCACTTGAGACGCATCCTGCTGTTATACGCCACTGACGTATGGGTCAAATCAACTACAGTCATTAGGAAAACTGGTGCCACTCGCTGTGGACGCCGAGTGCCATTCTTCCTACATGAGAGCCCACAATCCATTCTGCCCTGCATGGGGCTAGTTTCTCTTGACGTTGTTGGGGTCATGGCCCACCTGACTGCGGTAGTGGAGTTAACGACCATAGGCGTAAGGTAGCCCCAGCTCGGGGACTGATCTAAGCGCCCATTGCCTCCTATATACCATCCGGCCTGTGCCTTGGTAGTCACCACGCCAAGCTTCATCTGCAGCTCCCGGCCTTGTTGAGACTCTACTATCGTCTCCTATACCCAGCACTCATGCGACACCTAGACCGGGATACAGTGCGTGATTTGCTAAGATTGTACTGCCTTGCGTCTGCTGGGCCACCGCCTGTCGACTGCAGTGAAGAGATCGTACCACCTCCTGGGATATAAAGCTTGTTTGTTTATTTATTTATAATGCGCGACAGACCCGAAGGTATTAGGGCGCTGAAGAAACAAGAAGACTTTCAGCTTAGGTTACATAATGGCATATAAAATACAGGTCAAAATAATGTAGGCATAATGTACACGATATAGCAGAAGCATAGATACATACGATATAAGAATAACACTGTACAAACGGGACATAAATACACAGAGCACTCTGAAATCTATTTACAATGCGGGTGAAATGAGGGCAGGTGCATTACTGGTCATTATCTTTGAGCCATTTGATAAGATTCTGTCTTAAGTTAACGTATGTTTGGTCAGCTCTCAAGGTAGGCAGCAAGGAGTTCCACAGCTGTGCTGCTTTAACTGGGAAACTGCTGCCCCCTTTAGACAGTTTACATCTTGGCACAGTTAGGCAATTGGTATTAGCTGTTCTAGTAGGCCTACTAGAGGATTTTCTGTTGACTCTCTCAGTAAGGTAGCTAGGCGCCGCATTATTTAAGTATTTATAGGTGAGTGAGGCAGTTTTCAGTCGGATTTTATCGCTAGTGGATAGCCAGAAGTACTGCCTCAATCACTGAGATGTGCTCTTTCCTAGCTATACTTAAGGCAGCTCTAAGGGCATTATTCTGGAGTGTTTGAATTCTCCTGACAATGTATTTATTGGCACCAATGTAGAGGGAGTTACAGTAGTCAGCTTTTGACAAAATTAGGGCTCTGGCCAGGATATGATGGCTATTCGTGGATAAGAATGGTTTACCCACTCGAATTACTTTGCATGTGTAAGCAGTGGCAGACGTTATAGAGTTTACTTGTTTGGTAAATGTGAGGGTGGAATCGAGGTTACCCCTTTGGCGACTTTGATGGAATTCCCATCAATGTTAAAGGAGATGTATTCAGGGGCAAGTTTTTTGAGGTTGGATGTAGTGCCAGGATAATAAGCTCAGTTTTGTCATCATTCAGGCATAGGCCATGGGCTGCCATCCATGCCTGAATGATGATGTAAACTCTATTTACCAAGGCAAAATCCTTATCATAATCCCCGGAAAGTGGTAGGAGAATCTGGGTATCATCTGCATAGTTAGTGTAGGTGATACCAAGAAGGTCCAGATCATTGAAAAGGGGCTTGGTAAATATCTTGTACAGTGTGGGTGAGACACAAGAACCCTGGGGCACTCCACAGGTGATAGCGATAGGGTCTGCGGCTGCTGAGGGGGAGAAGACCCTCATAGTCCTATTGCTGAGGAAAGATTGTATCCAGACTATGGCCTCCTTTGAAAAATGTGCTGCTGAGTCCAGATGGTTACATAAGACCTTATGATCCACCAGGTTAAATGCAGCCGAGAGGTCGAGAAGGAGAAGCAAGGATGATTTACCCTTGTCCCTGAGCTCATCAATTTGGGCCTTGAGATCAATTAGTGCTGTTTCCGTGCCATGTTGTGGCCGAAAACCTGATTGGCGGGCTCCTAGGAGTTGGTTGAACTCCAGGTAATTCTGTATGCCACTTTAAGATTTTGAGGAGGAATGGCACTGTAGTGATAGGCCTATAGTTAGTCGGTATGGTTGGGTCTAATGTCTGTTTTTTAAGTAGAGGGAGTACCCAAGACTCCTGGATGGTACCTGAGGAAAAAGAGGCATTGATTAGCTTCGATATGAAAGGTGCTAAATCTCTTGCAGCATCCTTAATTAGTTGGGCTGGGCATTGGTCGCCCTGACAGTTCGAAGGTTTGAGGGAAAGTATAACTTTTTCAACCTCGAGAATAGAAATTTTGGAGAAACTAAAGCTAAAGCGGAGTGAAGGTTTGTGGGAGGGCGTAGGAGTATTATTGAATGCAGTCCTGTTGGATATGGATGCTTTTTTTGTGATCTTGTCCTGAAGGGTGGAGACTTTATTGACTAGTGCGTGCTGAATATTGGAGCACCACATTTTGTCCTTCACGCAATTGTCTTGTGCTGGGATAGGAGTTTCCAATTCTTTTAAAAGTACAAATAGTTCCTTCATACTGGAGTTTGCTTTCAAGATTCTATTGTTATAGGTTTCTTGTTTAGCCAGTAGTATTTCTTTCTTGTATTGAGAAGATATATTGATTAGGTTGGTTCTATTTTCAGCCGAAGGAAGTAACCTCCATGAGACTTCAAATGTTCTCTTTTCTTTTCTCAGAGTTTTCAGGTGTGGGGTAAACCAAGAGTTTAGGTGGACTTTAGGCTTACTTTGTCTCAATTTTAGAGGGGCAATGGCGTCAAGAGCTGTGGTCATAATTTTGTTGTATTCGTCAACAGATTGGGCGTCATACTGTCTGTTAAGGAGTTGCCACCCAGTCAAATATTCTCCCCTTGTTGTGTGTTGGTAAGTTCACTCTCTGGGTGAGGCCTCTTTCTGTCATGATATTGGCCACGTTATTTGCTTGTTGGTCTTTAGGGTCATTAAAACCCAAGTTCAGATCCCCTAGCAATAGTAATTGCGAGGTACTTTTTAGATTGTCTGATAGAATGGTGTAGATATCCTCATCAAAAGAGCCGATAGGTCCTAGAGGTCTATATATAAGGTGAATGGTAAGTGTTTGGGAGTTAGCAATAGGTAGTTTGGCTGTAAGGGATTCACACAATTTGATGTCTGGGGAGGGGGCTAATCTCATGGATAGATTAGATTTGGCAATGAGGGCTATGCCTCCTCCTCTTGCTTCACATCTGTCTGCTCTTAGGATGGTATATTCATCAGGGACTTCTAACATAAGGGCAGGACCAGCTGCAGCATGGAGCCAGAATTCGGTGATGGCAAGAATTTTCTGCCAAGATAAGGTCAGCTATCTCTGTTGCATGTGCAACTAATGATCTTGCGTTTATTAGGGCCCCCTTGAGGTCTGGGGCAGAACTAAGAATGGGATGGAAAGGGTACTAATAGAAGCTTCAGCGGCCTGTGATCTGATGTGAGGCTTGATCTGTTGGGATTAGTTATGCGAGAGGCTATACGATGTGAGAGAGTAGGAGTGGGCTTTTTTGTAGTAGTGATTTGTCTATTGGGTGGGTTTTTTCTCTGGCAGTCTATGTTAGTCGTGGAACTGGCAGGAGGTTCGAATAGTTTGGGCAACCGAGCAAGTGTTACACAGTTGGGTGAACTTGTAAACAAGGGCAAGCCAGCCCTCCACCCTCCTGACTTCTTCATTCTTTGGATCGGGCACTGCGTAAACCTCTACCATCGGGCGAGAGCTACACAGGTGCACTTGCTATTGTCATATCTCCCGGAGGGTCTAATCTCCTGAACTGCTGTGCGGCACTGCTGGTGGGCAGACATACTTGCTTTGATCACCGAGAAGTGGACCCGTAAAATGTCTACTCTTTGCCCTGCTGGACCTGTCCCGTCGCAGAGCCCCGCCTCAGCCTTACACATATCCTCGTTTGGCCATGACTAAAGAGGCCAGCAAGAGGCAGGGCTCAATTAACATGTTCGCTAAATCTTCATCTAAGCTCGGCGAAGCCCTGCTAGCAAACAAAGCCCTCCCTACTATGTCCACAGCATCTACAGAACCCACAAAACTCAATAAAAATGATGGACTATATGCGAGGGGTTCACCACACTTCACACAAAACTGACGATATGAGCAGTACGATCAGTACTATTAAGGCCCGGATGGAAAAGACTGACAACCGAGTGACCGATGTGGAGTCTAGGGTCCGCCTGGCAGAAGATTATATATTGTCACTCCGATCCGAGGTGACCTCACTATCTATGCAAGTGCAGGTGATTAGCAAGAAAATTGAAGATCTGGAGTCAAGGTCTAGGCGCAATAACTTGCGAATTATCAGCATTCCTGAGGAGAAAGTCGCCGGCCCTATGGAAGATTTTGTGGCACGCATACTTCTCTCACTACTAGATGTGCCTAAACCCTCACTGCAGTTTGCGATCGAACACTCCCACCCATCACTGGCAGTGAAACCCAAGCCTGGTGCTCCCACCCACCCCATCATTACCGGAGTACTAATCTATTGTGATCGGGATGCTCTGTTGCGCGCGGACGGAGCCGAAGGTGAGCTAACGCTCAGCTACGCCAGGATCCACTTGTACCCAGACTTCTCCGTTGCCATCGAACAAGAGCGGAAAACATTTCTAGCCGCCAAGAAACATCTTCGGAAACTAGGCGTCAAATATTCCATGATGTACCCAGCGAGACTGAGGATCGAACATTCGGATGGTCTACTTTTTCACTATTCTGGAGGAAGCCTCCAAGTTCATAGATGAGCATTTTCCTGGCTAGTGCTCACCTCACGTTCACCCTTGGTCAGTACCGGATTGCTGTAGCTACAGGGGCCCTCCCATACAACCCTGGGGAGAGGTACCAGGCCCACCTGAGTTTCTTTTTCTCATACCAAGGCCTATTGATGACTTAGGTTCTTGAGTGCCTGAGGGCCCGCTCTGATTTTGTTTCAGTCCCACACAATGTTTTTCTCTTGCTGGTTTAATTATGCACCACACTATGGCTTTTCAACCCCTACGTCAGTTTGGACGCCGTTCCTGGCCAGCACACAGCACCCATGCAGTGCTGCCAATGTTGCTGTTTTGGTTGATCGGTTTTATGGGGTTTCACCCTTCTGATTGGGAGGGTGGTGAAGGAAGTGGGAGGGGTGGAATTAAAGGTTGAAAAAATGCTTGACATGTGATTCAAGATACAAGCTGCAACTTTCCTTCACGCTGAATGGCCCATGATTCAATACTCTCCAGCTGGGACTAGGCCATACTGGTCACATGCATTTCGGGTCTCTCTTGCGTTGATGCTGACTTACCTATTGAGAGGACAACCCCCTTTAGTCTGGTCCGAACCCCTTGGAGCATGCTCCTGTTTGGACGTGTCCCTACTGATAATAGCCTACCGTTTGGATGGTGGATGAAAGCATTGTATTTTTGAGCTGGAACATTGGAGGATTGGGTAACCATACTAAAATGCGTAAACTGCAACTGTACGCTGAGCGACACAAAGTTAAGATTCTTTTATTTACAAGAAACTCACGCTTTGACCAAGGGTTGTGAGGGGTTTGCTAGCTCATGGGGTCCTCAGCGCTACTACACCACCTACTCTTCCCAAAGCCATGGAGTTATGATCCTAATCCACAAAACTCTCAAATTTGTACATAAAACAAATACATGTGGACCCCTCGGGCACTATGTCTTATCTCTACTCTCCTCTCTGCTAGCTGGGTTCCCCCTCATTCCTATAATTTGGGGTGGCGACTTCAACACTATTGTTGACACTGACCTTGATAGATCTGGAACAAAAGGTTTGCCAGCTCTCCAAGGCTCCTAAAACCATCATCGAGGTGCAGTCCCAGCTGGGTGTGGTAGATGCATGGAGACGTACACACCCTGACTCCCGGGTTTTCTCTTTCTACTCCTCAGTGCACGACTCACACCCACGTATTGACCAGTGGCTAGTCTCCAACATACTCATGAGAACTATCATCCAGATGACTATTTTGCCCAGAACATTCCCCAGTAACTATTTTGTTAAAGTGGGGTGACAATAAAGGGGGGGGGAACGGAACGTGCTCGTGGAGATTGAAACCACAGGCATTGCTAGATACAGCATTTGAATCTGAACTTGGCTCTAGTATTGATGACTTTTTTCTACCAGGTCTTTCGAGTCTCAGGCAACCCTCTGGGAGGCGTTTAAGGTGTACATCTAGGGTGTTGCACTAGTTGCACTAGCCAAGGAGGCGGGGATCCTTAGATTAATCCGGAGAACCATTGTGGAGAATGAGTCCCTGCTTGCCAGTCTCGAAACCCAATATGCCTCGTCCGCATCTGTCACCATTCTCAGTGAAATAGGGACAGCATTAGATACCTTTCAGGCCCAGGCTGATGGTGAGCGGAAGTTCCTTGATGACCCCCAGACTGCCCGCAGGTATGGGGAAGGGAAGCGCCCTGGCCGTCTCTTAGCTAGATTGATCCTTCAAGAGAGGGAGGCACCCCATATCCCGGGTATTGAAAGAGCAGATGGTTCACAGGAAATCAATGACAAGTTCTGCTCCTTTTATGAAACGCTTACTTCTAATACGGACACAGCCCCCAAATCTTCCTAGACAGTCTGCTGCTCTCGACGCGGTCCACAGAGACCAGGGACGCCCTTGATCGCCCGTTGTTGGCGCGGGAGCTATCCAATGCGATAGACACATTATCCTCAGGGAGGGCAACCGGCACAGATGGGCTCTCCACCAAATTTTATAAATATTATAAGGCCTGCCTTGTTCCCTGGTTGCTGGCTGTGTGGGAAGAGGCTTGTAGGGTTGGTGTGCTTCCCCCCTCCCTTCGAGAGGCGGTTATCTCAGTGCTACTCAAACCGGCTACACAATGTGGTTCATACCGGCCTCTCTGCCTCATCAATTGCGACGTCCAAATATATACAAAAGGTACTGGCCAGCTGGCACCGTATATGTCATTTGTTGTTCACCCAGACCAGTCGGGTTTCATTCCGGGACGCTTCACTTCTCTCAATCTACGCCGGCTGTTCAACATCTTTGCCCGAATTTGGATATGCAAAAAGCATTCGACTTAGTTTCTTGGAGGTTTCTGTGGTTGGTTCTGGAGAAATGTAACTTTGGTCCCCATTTCCTATGCTGGGTGAAACTCTTGCACTCCTCTCCTGTCACCAGGGACTGCACTGAAGACCGCTGTTGCACTCAATTTGAAATAGCTAGAGGCAGCAGACAGGGTTGCCCTCTCTCGCCACTAATATTCGCCTTAGCCATTGAACCCCTAGCGGAAAGGATTCGTCAACGGCATGCGCGCAGGAGTATAAGACTGTCCGAGACCCCTGAGATCATTTCTCTTCATGCAGACAACGTTTTACTTTTCATCCGCTCTCCAGAAGACAATTTGGCCCCAATATTGGACGGCATTATATTTTTTGACGATTTATCAGGTCTAAAAGAGAGCTGTTCCAAATCCGTATTGTTCCCACTGACCGATACCACTGTGGCCCCCAGTGACCTCTGAGGGTTTACCTGGTCCCAAACAGATTACATACCTCGGGGTAGTGGTCGCACGACACAAGACTCTGCTATATGACTTTCATTTTGGGAATTACCTCACCACCCTTATCTGAAAGACAGTAGAATGGGTCAAATTCCCAATCACACTGGCCGGCAGAGTGGCTGTTCTAAAAATGTTAGTTCTGCCACAACTTCTGTATAAATTCATGAATATACCGCTATGGCCGGCCTGTGAATTCTTTAAGACACTGACCCGGACTGTTAACTCCTTCCTTTGGCACTCTGTGGCTGTCCGCCTGAAACTAGAAACATTAGCTACTCCAACTGCACAGGGTGGGTTTGGGAATTTTGAGAGATACTGGATCATTGCGCAGGCCCACTTTGTAGCGTTCTGGTTTGTATCCAGTGACTCCACTCCCCACGTCAAACTCGAGCGCCTGGCCGTAGGTGGGCGAGAAATCCGCTCCTTGGTCCTCCCTTCCCCAGGCCCCAAACTGGACCCCATGGATCCCGCCGGGTCCATGATTATGGCATGGAACAAACTCTGGAAACAGACGGACACCCCACGCCCATTCCATGGTGACTTTCCCCTCTCGAACCACCTCCCTTAATCTCCCAGAGTAGACGCTGCAACAGAACGTCACTGGGCCGAGGCAGGCCTCAACTCTGTACGTAATGCATTCACCGTGGGTACCTTCTCTAAGTGGCTTGACTTGTCTGTATCCCTGCGAAGACTGTCATCCTGCTGGCTTCACTGTGCCGGTTTGGGTCGGTCTCTCAAGAACAGATGGCCCGACTCCCCCGCGATATCTCCTGACAATTCAATATTGTCGGAGATCATGACGAACACTGCGTCCAAAGGGAGGGTCTCCAGATTGTATGGCCTTCTCCAGGGTAGCATAGCCCCTCATGCGACAAGCTCAGGGCAACTTGGAGTAGGGATTTGGGTGTTGAAATAACTGATAAACGGTGGGAGTTCATGTGTGCCCGCACCCACAAAGTCTCCTTCAACTCTAGGTTTAAATTGATCCTATTTAAAATACTTCACAGATAACACTAGACCCCAGCCAGATTACATCATATGTCAGCGGACCAGCCTGTCAGCGGACCAGCCCTCCGAGTGCCCCAGGTGCAGAATAGACAACACTGATTATATACATATGCTCTGGTTCTGTCCAGAACCTTTCTCCATTATGGGAAGAAATATGTGTAACTGTTACGCTCACCTGATCTCTGCGGAGGCGTTGGGGCACGGTTGCAGCCCTCCCAGAACTTGAATCAGCCCCTTCAGGCCTCTCCCCCAGTAGAAAAGCTTTGATCGGTGGTACGTGGTGATACTGCTCCTGTGTGGAGATAAGAGTGTGTGAGTGTGCCAATCTGTGCTTGTTGTACCTCTCGAACCCTTCACCCCAAAGTACGGTTTCTGTGAGCATGCGCCGGCCCATAAAGCTCACCTGTGAATTATGGAAGATAAGCTCTCCGTCCTGCTACTTCTGGCAGGGGCGCTTCGAATGGGATCTAGTTCCTTCACTGATCCCTGATAAGGATTAGTCCAGTCCAGCTGCGACTATGCTTCTCCTTATGATTGGTAAGGAGTTCTTGTGATGCTGCTCGTTCTCTTTAATGTCTGTATATGTTGCTCCTATTTATGCCCGCAGTAATGTCTCTCTTCTGTTTTCTTCCCTTAGATGGAAATGCGGCCTCAATGCAGCTCTGAGACGTGAGATGCGGCCGGATGGAAGATGGATGCAACCGCAATGCTTGACAGCAGGTAAGTGACGGTTTAAGGGAAAGCACGAATTATGGCGAAGCGCAACCTTAAACTGACTGTTTTTTCGATGTCTAACCTTGTCTTCTGTTTTTCCTTGCAGGCGCTGCTGTCGACGATGGAGCGTGTCGTATTGCGCGTTCTGGAAAGTGTAAAGATGAATACCTAGTTCGCCAAAGAGATGTACAGGTAAGAACAGCTTCCCCCAGTTGGTAAGTATGCTGGCAGGAAGCAGGATGTCCAGGAAGCAGGATCTTCAAAGGTAAGCCTGACCTCAGGCGACGGTGAGTGTTACGCTGCTTGCAAATGCAGAATAACGCGAAGCGTCTGTCCTGGAGAGTGAGCACATGCGAAGGCATTCCATTAGCAGCCACACCCAAGAATACACTTGGGGCTGCTTAATGGATGGAATGTTCAAGGTTAATGCATCCTGCTTAATGGATGGAATGTTCAAGGTTAATGCATCTGAAGTAAAAGGTCCATAATAAAAGTCTTTTGGTGTTAAATGGATGTTCTTGTTTACTTTTGTTCATGAGCCTGGCGACAAAGGCGCCATGACAGTGTCCACCCAGCTCTCCTGTGCCTGCGACCCCTGCATGCCTGTGCCCGACCTCATGACCATGACAGCAACCGTATCTAAAATACTCAATTGCACTATTAACCATCTCCATTGCCATGCCTCTTCCATGAGTTTCCCCGCCTCAGCCGTGAGCTCAGGAAATTGGCCGGACTATGTATGTTGCTTGCAACCTGCTGTATTCTGCTACTCTGGCTTCGTTCTAGAGTTCCCACCCTCAACCAATGGCTTCAGGCTGTTACCCGGGCTTCCAACACAGAGAAGCGCTGGGCCAGCTTGCAGCCAGCAGTGTGTAGACCCAGAAACATTTGGACCCCCTTCCGATCCTATTTGTTCTCCTTATCCAGCGAAGACGAAGATGACACCAACAACCCTGTTTCCCCTGTGCCCAGTTCCGTTTAGGCTGCTTCTACGATGGTTTTGGTTCCTAGTTCAAGGTTTACAATGCTCATTATTACACTATCATTGTCCTGCCCGACCACTCTGCCACTCTATGTACTTCCCATGTAAGTTTGCCGAGTACTCACATGCTGCTCACTGTTCTCTGTTGTACTGTCAAGCATAATCAATAAAGTATAAAAAATAAAAATAAAAAGTGCCCCACCATCACTTTCGGCAAAGGCATTCTTACAGTTGGTAAGTACTACTACAGATGTCAGCATTATTCATGGGGCCATTGCTGCTGAGGACTATTCTGTCCAAGATGGGATGATAAAGCCAATTTGTGTTCCTGCAATTGAAAAAGTACAATAAAAAAAATATTAGACGTACCAGATTGACTGTACCAATATTATTTGCGCACTACACTCTGCCAGTCGGCACACATCCTCACCCGCACACAAAAGGGACCTAGGGTGCAGGGTCCTACCGGGAAATCTCCAAAGTTCCCTATAGGCCAGTCCACCACAGCTGGCAGAGAGAACAGAGAGCAGTCAGAGCACATACCTGAAAACGTGACTCATACTCAGTGTCACGACTCGCTCCCTTCGCTTCCGTTCCCGCCACTTGGGGGCATGTTTTGGGACTTATTCCTTGCTGGACATTTCCTCCGAACCTAATGCCACAGTGCTGTAATGAATTGGGAGCGCTAAATCCCTATTTTCCAAACTACTTCCCTTCCGGATCCATTCCAGGTTTTTGGCAGCCAGCATGCTTCTTTAACCAAATGACTGTGCTTCCCAGAATGCCTGGCCCACTGCTCCACCTCCACCCTTGCAGGACAAGGTTGGGTGGAGGATAGGCAACACCTGTGGCTGCAGGTGCAGCAGTCAGCACACCTGAGGCGTGTGCTCGTTAAACAGCTTTAAAAGCCTCAGTCTCACTTCAGTCCAGGGCTGGTCATCGTTTGCAGTGTTCCTGTTTTTGACTAGTCCCTGGTTCCTGGTTCCTTGCCTTTGTACCTACTTCCTTGTTCCTGTTTTCTTGTTTCCTCCGCCCTGAATTTCGGATTCATGAGCTAATTGATTTCTGCTCCCTTGATTTCCCTTTTTGTCTTCCTCTATTTGCAGGCAGCAATTCTCAGTGCTTTCCCCTTTTAGATGCAGCCCAGTTTGTCTGTGTTCTATATTTCTTTGACTCTGTCCTTTGCTGCTGTTACCCATTTGCCTTAGCCTTCCTCTTAGTTTAGTTTCCTGTCTTTTCCTTGGAGGGGTAGGGAGAAGTTTGCATAGGTTATTTCGTTTTTCCCTGCTCCTGATCCTTACTTTCTAGAGGATCCATTCCATGTTTTCCACTGCACTTCTGCATTTATTTTTCCCTTTGATTATTAGGTGTGGTGTGCGGTAGTAGCTAGCTCCTGTGTGAATGCTTATGTTTTCCTCACTATTTTGTAGACACTATTCCCACTTAGGTATTTAGTTTTCCTTCCATTGCTGTTCTAGCCTTTCGGGGTCCCAGTTTCTTCAACAGGATTCGTGGGCTAGCTGACATTCAAGAGGTTTATCTCGTCCTCGTGAGTACAGTTCTTAAGTTCCCTTCTGTAATACCATCAAGAGTGTTAGTACACAGATCCTGTCATTGCTTGCCCTCCACGTGGGTTTAGCGCTGTCAGTACCTTTAACAGCAATTGGGGGTAAGGCGCTTGCCGACTTTCCTCGCGGTCAGGTGCTTACCCCACATCCCTTTTCATATATTGGTTTTGATGTCACACTCTATTTGCACTCCTGGGTTCTAGCATACCTGAGTCGTAGTTCCTGGGTGCACATTTCCCTTGCCATATTCGCTGCCTTTGTACTCGCCTGACTAATCCTGACAGTATGACCAGCCCAAAATTCCCATTGAATATGGCAAGTTTAAGAAAGAAAGGCAGCAAGGCCTCTAACAAGTTAGTACAGAAAGCTTCCCCTACATTTACCTGTGACAATCAAATCACTAGTCTTGGCTTAAATGAACTCCTTGTCACGAATGGGCATTTACGAGCAAAGTATTTTCCCCATAGGATGGCACATCCTACATTGCCTGATCCTAGTTCGATCTTTTGTTCTGATCCCGATTCTATGTCAGCGCAAGCCTTAGCCGCAGAAAACAACACACTGTTAGACTTATTATACAAGAGTACCTCTGTTGTTGAACCCCATGATTCCAGTTGTGCTTCACCTCAGATAGAACAGTTTCATGGTACAAACATAACGAATGGAGGGGTTCCTTGCATAACTTCAGTTTTCTACCCTCAGTCCAAATACTTCTTTGCACAAGTACATACGGTAGTCCCTAATGTCAAGAGGTCTAAGGTCAATAGATTGCTTAAGGGTAATACAGACCAAGTTAGTATGAGAAAGTATAAATCTCAGAACCTGAAAGCAGTTGAGGACAATGCACAATCGGTGCACATCCAGATTGCTAGTGCAGGATCCAGCCCTGATGCCACTATGCCTCCCCCTGTGCCTACTGATAGTGATGTACAGTTACTGCAGGGCATGCTAAGAGCTAAGCTTGAGGAGTTAACACAAGAATTCATTTCTTTACAAGAGGAGAATAAGATCTTGCACGCATTCCTGAATACACCTCAGACTTTATCCATTGATGTTGATGAAGTGAACACAGTTCAGCCCCTGAGTGCAGAGACTTTGGTAAACCATGATAATTGCCAATATGGTAGATCTATTGGAAGTGAAAGTCTTTCTTCTAGCACAGCGCTCAATCTGGGCACAGTTTCTAACAATTGTTCTGCTGATTGTCAGGGATTGCAGTTAGCTGAAGATTTACAAGCCACTCCTTTACCTAAAGTTTCCTGTGTAGCAGTCTGTCATAATTCTGAGCTAGCACACATACAAGCTTCTGATCTCCAAACACAATACACAAAGGTGGCATACACAGATTCAGTCACTACAGTAGGCTTAGGTCCTGCTCTTGATACAGCTGCTGAGACTGAAGTAGATGTTAAAGCTGATGTGGAAGACGATCTTACCTCTGGGTTCACTCTTCCTTCTGCCAATTCTGATCAATACGAACAGTCAGAGACAGTACAGATTTCATGTTCTGATGAACTCATTCCACAGTATACAGAACCAAAAGACCAGCAGGCGATTCCTGAACTGTTGATTGTTAATCTGCCTCTTTCAGAAGCTAAGACAGAGGAATGGACAATTGACGAAATCCTGATTAACAGAGACTTTACTATGGTGATTCCACTGGTTGATTTTGACTTCCACAAAGAAAGAGACTCTGTGTCACCCACTAAAGAAAAGGACTGCAAGGGTACAGTTCAGTCCTTGGTTACTGGAGCCAAGGAGTCTAATGCCCTAAAGGTGCCCTCCATTCCTGAGCCACTAATGTGTCTATCAACTTCTGAGACTTCTGTGTGTCCTCCTACAACCATTGACTCTTCTATGATCCAATCCACAGCCCTGCAGTCATCTTTGGTACACCTGTCTTCAATCAATGAACCGCTGCCATGTCTGCCATTTAATCAAGAGCCTCCACCATGCACGGGGTTAGTCCCAAAGACCCTGACATGTTTGGATTCAGCTACCGAGATGGCTCCAACTCGCATGCCTTCAGCTTCAAAGTTTCCTCTAGCCTGCCTGTCTTCAGCTACAGTGACTCATCCAGAAGATCATCCTTCAGCCAGAGAGCCTCCGGTAGTCCATCATATGTGCATGTCTTCAGTTCCAGAGTTTATTGCTTGTTTGCCTTCAGTTCATGATACACCGGTATCCTGCTTAGCTTCGCTTCCAACATCAGAGGTATACCTGTCTACACCATCAGATCCTGCTATATTTTCTACTGCTCCAGACAGTCCTCCTGAATCCCAAACATTTACTGTCGATGAACGTTTAGATTGCCTTTCTTTTGCTTCAGGAGGAGCACCAGAATGCCTGCCTTTTCCACAAGACGATTCTCCCAACTGCTTCACTTTAGCATCAGAGCCTCCTAAAAATGCAGCATCAGAGTTTGAGACTTTTGCCAGCTCCCGCTTCAGAGTCATCAAGCTGGACCAAGTGGTGAGTCAGAACCACTCACCTGGGTGTGCACAGGGGGTGGTGCAGACCGGCGTATTACCTACAGAACTTGTGCAACAGAATTCCGCCAAGAAGCACCAGTTGGGTGCTAGTAGCCAAAGGAAGGGAATGACGGCTGCAGTTCAAGATGTGTCTGTTATTGCTCCTTCTGCGAGTGTGCCTGAAATACCAAGTACTGTGTCTATCACTCCTATCGGTATGCCAAACGTCCCTGCTGTTGTATCCAACGTGCAACAAAGTGGCTACACGACTGTCACCAGGAGTACCAGCCTCGTACAACCCATGGGACTTCCAGGCATCCAAGGCGTAGAATATGTGCAGTCAAACCTTAATCATTTTCAACCACAAGCCTTTTCCCAGATGGATGACAGAAAAAGATCTGAACCTCTACCTCAGCCGCCACCTTCTCTAATGGCTGAACATGAACATTTCCTGAAGCCAGCAACTTCCTCACCTCCCGCAGGTCCGCTCTCGGCAGAAAGGCTAACAGAACTTCTACCATCGTCTAAGGCAAGTTGCACCAGCCTGCCTCCCTCCTCAAAGACTTACAAGGGTCCACTCCCAGTGACTGAGCTTCCTGGACCTTCCAACTCTGCTCCAGGTCCTGCAAGTTCTTCATGCCTTTCTTCGAACCATGAGTCTCTTCCTCACCCGAAGTCACCGTTTCCATCAGTATCACCTCCAAAGACAACACACTCCTATCATGGAAGCCCATCTGCCTTTGCCCACAAGCCACCATTTCCATCAGTGCCACCTCCAAAGAAAAAGCACTCCCATCATGGAAAGAAGAAGTCTCGTACGGGTGGCGGGCACCCGAAGAGGGCCGTAGGAGGGGGTATACTGTCACGACTCGCTCCCTTCGCTCCCGTTCCCGCCACTTGGGGGCATGTTTTGGGACTTATTCCTTGCTGGACATTTCCTCCGAACCTAATGCCACAGTGCTGTAATGAATTGGGAGCGCTAAATCCCTATTTTCCAAACTACTTCCCTTCCGGATCCATTCCAGGTTTTTGGCAGCCAGCATGCTTCTTTAACCAAATGACTGTGCTTCCCAGAATGCCTGGCCCACTGCTCCACCTCCACCCTTGCAGGACAAGGTTGGGTGGAGGATAGGCAACACCTGTGGCTGCAGGTGCAGCAGTCAGCACACCTGAGGCGTGTGCTCGTTAAACAGCTTTAAAAGCCTCAGTCTCACTTCAGTCCAGGGCTGGTCATCGTTTGCAGTGTTCCTGTTTTTGACTAGTCCCTGGTTCCTGGTTCCTTGCCTTTGTACCTACTTCCTTGTTCCTGTTTTCTTGTTTCCTCTGCCCTGAATTTCGGATTCATGAGCTAATTGATTTCTGCTCCCTTGATTTCCCTTTTTGTCTTCCTCTATTTGCAGGCAGCAATTCTCAGTGCTTTCCCCTTTTAGATGCAGCCCAGTTTGTCTGTGTTCTATATTTCTTTGACTCTGTCCTTTGCTGCTGTTACCCATTTGCCTTAGCCTTCCTCTTAGTTTAGTTTCCTGTCTTTTCCTTGGAGGGGTAGGGAGAAGTTTGCATAGGTTATTTCGTTTTTCCCTGCTCCTGATCCTTACTTTCTAGAGGATCCATTCCATGTTTTCCACTGCACTTCTGCATTTATTTTTCCCCTTTGATTATTAGGTGTGGTGTGCGGTAGTAGCTAGCTCCTGTGTGAATGCTTATGTTTTCCTCACTATTTTGTAGACACTATTCCCACTTAGGTATTTAGTTTTCCTTCCATTGCTGTTCTAGCCTTTCGGGGTCCCAGTTTCTTCAACAGGATTCGTGGGCTAGCTGACATTCAAGAGGTTTATCTCGTCCTCGTGAGTACAGTTCATAAGTTCCCTTCTGTAATACCATCAA
This sequence comes from Ambystoma mexicanum, assembly GCF_040938575.1. NCBI lineage: Eukaryota > Metazoa > Chordata > Amphibia > Caudata > Ambystomatidae > Ambystoma > Ambystoma mexicanum. Next base: position 1,339,016,890 of record NC_090923.1, on the reverse strand, counting down.
GAGTGTTAGTACACAGATCCTGTCATTGCTTGCCCTCCACGTGGGTTTAGCGCTGTCAGTACCTGTAACAGCAATTGGGGGTAAGGCGCTTGCCGACTTTCCTCGCGGTCAGGTGCTTACCCCACATCCCTTTTCATATATTGGTTTTGATGTCACACTCTATTTGCACTCCTGGGTTCTAGCATACCTGAGTCGTAGTTCCTGGGTGCACATTTCCCTTGCCATATTCGCTGCCTTTGTACTCGCCTGACTAATCCTGACACTCAGTCACAGAGACAAAAAAACAATAGCGCGAGAGAAAGAGCATCAGCTTGTCATATTTTCCCCTTTCTATTCCCTGCCTAGAATAGTTGAGAAGTCCAGCCTGCTGGCATTCGAATCATTCATCTACATATGTTACATAGAATCCGACACTGTAGTGCTCAACTCACCGAGCTAACTTTCATTAACATTGAGTAATAGCCATGTAGCTTTTACTGCGGTTCGGTGACCGCGCCGACGTAGCAGCAGACTGATGCGGCTTCCATGCCAGACACGAGGGCCCCTGGCTTCTCTGCAACATATGGTGGCCCATGCAGACAAAGGCCCGGCACCCACAGCCAGGAAGATATACATGAATTCCACTTTAAATCACTTCTATGGCAGCAGTGCACCCAAAGTACTGTTGGTAATGCAGTGATTTTAGTACATCAAGGGATGCATAGACTCGCTCTATAGTAGATGGCTACCGGGGTAGCTCAGCAGGTTGACAGATAGCTGCTGAGGCATTATTTATGCAAAATATAATTATGTGTATTGATAAATTGTTTTTTTCTTTTAATGTGCTTAAGGTGAATTTAACCAAAACAATAAAAACAAAATATATGCAAAATGTGTTACTCTAATGACTTTTTGCAATTACTTATGAAAAAGGAAGTGCTATAAAATGTGTTTGGCCAAGGGATGGGTTGGGCAATGGGTTCAAGTATTTCTGCCTCTGTACTGAAAACCAAAAGTTGGCACCAATGAACCCAGTTTAATTTCCTAATAACTGCTGTCAGCACAACGGAAGCATTTATTTGTGATTAACCAGTTTGATAAACATACATCTTTATAAATATAACCTGTATATGTATACAATACATCTCAAAGAAAACCAGTGAACGCAAGTTTTAGCAGTGTTTTTGAGTTTGGAAATGACTTTTTTCCTATGAACGTGTAAAATGCACATGTGAACAACAACGTGTCTAGCATGTAGAATGCTTGCTTGCAACAGTGATCCCCCTCTCCCCGCCACAGTGATGTTCATGCCCCATTGATTTCCGTGGTGTCCCTTTCAGGACAGAAGAATACAAACGGGATGAGCAAACGAAGCCAGGAAAAGCGTGAGTGACGGCTGCAGAAAGGAGCACCGTGAGGATTAGGTCACTGAGCCCCCAGCTTCCCTCTGCAAAGCAGGGGCTTGGTAAAGCTGGTCATGGGTGAGGCAGGCTGGGTCCCAAGATCCGGCCAGACATCTGATGCTGGATCTCGGACCTGGCCAGAGCCGTCCCATGGATCAGAGGGGTCTCAAGGCAGAGGGGCAGCCAAGGCAGGCGGGTCCGGTGTTGTATGATATCTGGCTCCCCCGCGGCAGATTGCTGGAGCCCCCGCCTGCCTCCTCTCCCCTGTGGCCCCAAAGGTGGGGGCACAGAGGGAGAGAGGTGCAGGGGGACCAGGATTGCAGTGATCCAGCCCCCCTGCTCGCCTCCTATCCCCACAAGTTGGTCTTCGTGGGTCCAAATGGGGAGAGGGAAGCAGAGGGACCGGCAAAGGCCAGTAAAGCTTGCTTCCCGGCACCCCCTCCAAATGTGGCGTGGGGGGGCTGAGCTGAGAAGCGGCATCCCTTATCAGGCAAGAAGACGCTGGCGGCACCAGCAGTAAGCAACAACGCAGCATGGATGTGCGATCCAAATGCAGGAAAGCGCACATCCAGCCTGCGTTTATTTCCGGTTTCGTGGCCATGTCGCACTGACTAGGCTTGCGCATGGGGGGGCAGTGGTTCGCCATGCACAGTTAAGTGAGGTAAAAAGAAAAGCATTTTCTCTTTTCTCGCCGTCCTGGATAACCCGTCCCACAGATTGAAGACCTCTGCCTACAGTATGGCCATTTTTAAGGCAAAATACTCAATTGCTATCTTGCTGGTAAGACTACATAGGAGTCCGCATTTTCAATGTATACCAGCATAGTATAAATGGGCATGCAGGCACCTAGTCAATAAGACAACGCAGGGAAATGAAGATACTCTGTCCTATACAGACAGATGAAGAAATGCCGTAGGGGGATGGGGGAGAAATCAAGAAAGACATCTTGTGGTACAAACAGACTCTGGCCGGTATAGCTCAGTGCACTGCCTGGCAGCACTGAGTGGTAAACTTAGGCACATCTCCCTGCAACGTTCAAATCAGAACCCCTCCAGTGGCGGCACATATATCATCCCCAGCGCAGGATGGCTCGGTAGCCGGAGGTATCCAAGCCTGCGTGAGCCTGTGCAGCAGTGCAGAAAAAGAAGCAAGCCTGCGGCAAAAATGGGATCGACATGGGGCTTCATTTCCAACTGGGTGAGCTCTTTGCTGTTTTAACAGTGAAAGCTGCACTGCGCAGATAAGGGTTAAGAAAGATGGTGTATAATCCGACTTGCCGCTGGCAGCCGAATTTGGGAAAAACATCTGCCCTGAAATTCCCTCGGCATGCACAGCCACAAAACACTTCTGTTAGGGGACTGGGGAGCCGGGATGGGGATAATACCAGCCAAGACGACACACAAAGATCTGCTGCAATCAAAATAGGAACAAACCCACCGGCACCTAAATATACCTGGCGCTTCAAAACACTTCCGAGATGTAGAAGCGCCTTATAAATACACAATAAAAAATAAATACCTGCCCCTGCATGACATGGAGTGGTCCTTGCTCCGTGATTCTCTTCCTAAGCGCACAAATAGATGTCTGAGATGAATGAATTGGCAAATATGGAGAGTGTGATGTATAGGAGACTTAGTAAATTTGCTTTTTTTGAGAAAACATGGGGTAGATTTTTGCAGTTGTTTTAAATTGACATTATAGTTGTTTGGTGGGGGTAATTGAGAGATGTATTTGAGATGTTGGGGATTTAGGGTATTGTATATCTCGCTGTGTACATAGTACTGTGTAAAATGTGCTTTTCTTGTGTTTTTTTTTCATGTGTTATTTGATATATGCTGATTGTATTGGGATTTGTTATGGATGTTGTGTAAATAAAGTTTAAAAAAAAAAAGAATAGGACGTCCTACGTGAAAACGTCACAACGACTTAACAGAAATACATCATGACGCCCGCCGTAAAGGCATATTAGAAAGTATCTGCAAATTTTCAAACATACACAGAATGCTATCGGGTCTCATAGGGACTTTAAACGTGGGATTGATAATGAAAGCAATATAAAGTCTTTCTTTAGCCTTCTCTGCCACGCATTACAAAGGGGAAAATGAACAACCCCTCCACGGGGAATGGCAAATCGTCCCCTAGGCAGGAGAAAAAAAAGAACTGTTATGCTGGAAATTCTTACCCAAATGCGTCTGGACGAAAAAGAAAAAAAACACATATCCCTATTTGATACACATACATATCCCCATCTGCTGCACATAACAAATCCTTCAGCCCTCATAGGCCCCCCTCCACCCGGCCACCTCCAGCAGGGAGAATAACTATTCAATGTACTGTTCACTGGTACAGTGGAAGCCCCAGTGGGAAGGGAGAAACACGCTGTGCCCAGCCCCACTGCACAAAACACATCTCCCCGCGGCAAATTATCCATCTGCATCAGAAAACCCCAAAAAGAACTGAATCCTCCTGTACTTTAAGTAAATCTCACCATGATGCACATTACAAACCCCCAAATTTCACAGAAATCCCCCCTTCCCTATATTGCCGCTCTGCATTAAAGTAACAATCAACATCAGATAATTTTAAGACTTGTCATTAACCAAATTCAATCACCAAATAACACGTTTTCAAGCAACAAACGACAATCAACTTAAATATAGTTCGCCTGCAACGTCTTGCCTTCCCACTCGTGCCGTCCAGCTCTTGCAAAAGAGATGACGGAGTGAACGTTGAAACCCACGTGATGCAGAGCAGCCTACGTGATTACGTGCAGCGGAGCGTTGCTACGGTCCGTTACTCGGATGGGCACACTAGACACTACCCTTTCCGAAACGCTCATGTCCTGATTCCAGGCAGCATCAGGTGAGAGCATGCGAGCCAGCTCTTCTAGTGAATTTTATATGCATTTCTTTTAGCATCCATTAATTTAGACGTTGTCACCCCTTTGTTATATTGTTAAGAGGAGCCATTTTGCAACCTCTTGAAATGCATGTTGAAGCTGTGATTCGTTGTATTGTACTTATGACATGTTGAAATTAAACATTGTAAGTACGTGACTTTCCAATCATCTGGTTTTGAAATTACACAGTATTGTAGACACAGTAGCTCCTCCGAAGCTCATTTGCGGTACGGTTCAGGCTCTGGAATGCTCGAAGACCCAGTAACTGCTGTAGAGCTACTACACAGATCCTGCTCTGGTGTAAGCAGTGGTGTCGCCAGGAATCAAATTTAGGAGGGGCACAGAGGGGGCCAAAGACAAGGGTTGGTGGCGGGGGCACAGACAAAAGTGGGGGGGGGGGGCGCCTATGAAAGCGAATGTGTCATGTCAAACGCACTCCTCCAGAGAGGCTTTTGTGCACACCAGCTACCCCCACCACCTCCCTTTCCAGCAGAATGCAGGCATGAAACCATGCAGTGACTAATGTCCCATCATTAGCGGTTTTGTGCGCTAAATTCTGTTTGGAGGGGCTGGTCTTAGCTGCTGAGGGAACTGAACTGTTTTGATTGTTGTGCTTATGAAGAATTATGACAGTCTCCATTCACTATCTGTTTCTGCTCAGCAGTACACTATGCTGTTGTTCAGCTCTTGTGTTGTGTTGCATTGACAGTGTAGAGAGCAGCCCAGCTGAGGTAGGGTGGGCACAGTGGGGGGACCTAAGATTTCAGAGGGGGGTCCCTGCCCCCCAAACCTCTCCTAGCGATGCCACTGGGTGTAAGTGACTACATATATAATAATCAGGCCTGTTTCTTGACTTGGGCGAAGTGGGCAGCTGCCTGGGGCGCAATTGCCCTGGTCCCTGGAGGGTGCAAATTCCCTGGGTGTGGGGCGCGATTGCTGTGAGGAGAGTAGCCGCAGCACAGTAGTGGCAGCTGCTGACTGGCAGTCACATAGTACTTGCGTAACGTTATGGAAGTCAGAGGTTCTTTGAACTTTCACGCCACTTGTGGTGGAGGCATAAAAGGGCACCTTTCCTGGTGGCCGTCCGCCTTTGTAATCAAGCAGGAAAAACACAACACTGAGGAAAAAAAGATTGCTGGCTTTGAGTGTTCCCGGCTTCCCGCCAACACTCTAATTGCTTTTTCTCCGGACCCGTGCGCAAAGAAAGAAGACTGCATTGTCTCACTGACTCGGTTGTGTGCAGAACTACTCAGAAGTAAGGTAGGTACAGCCCGATGCTTCTGTTGACATTTCAGAAAATGTTCCTTTAAATTGTGTACATAGCGTTTGGCTGGTGCTCAAACAGTAGTTTGCGTAGTTCAGAGTGCATTCTGGACAAGAACAGGTAAATGGGAATATTTTGTTTTACGCTTTCTAGCACAGATTTTTTTTTCAACGTGTAGACGCCTGCCTCGGTTGGATCGAGTGCGTGCATTGGAATCGCTTTGCTGTATTCCTGCTTCGTCTTTAGAATGTGTCCCGCACCTGAAAGGGTAAATGGCAGAACGTAGCTTCACTCTGTTCTGTCCCAAAAAAAAGTCTAAACAGCAGAAACATTTCTCAGTTAGAGTTGAAAGCATATATTGGATGTTGCTGCTGTTTTGGGCACTTTCAGTCGCAACCTTCCTTATTTGTTGGTTTTAATTGGACAGGTTTGAAACTTGGTACTGTTTTTTTGCAGTTCAGAGAACTTCATTTGTTTAGAGTGAGGATTCGGGGTAGGAACATATGGAACTAATTGCACTTTTTTCATAGTTCCATTGAAGTTTTATCCCCATGCAAATTGTTCTTCGTCCTGGTGGGAGTCCTTTCTCGTACTGAGTTGGCTGCAGTGGTGCAGCTAGGATTTCTCGACCGGGTGAACCTGCGCTGTGTACACGTGGGCCTATGGTACAGGGTGAACCTGTGCTGTGTACACGTGGGCCAATGATAAAGTTACCCATAAACCAAGGGGAATATATTTGATGAGAGGGTTTGTTTGCTTTTAATCGGACCCGCAGACAGGATCAGAGTTTGAGCTTTGATGGTATATCTTTATTTCATTGTTTAGAACAGCAAAATGGTACTCCTTTCATCGGCAGGGCAAGGATGATGGGCAGAAAGGTTCTGGGCAGAATTCGAAAAAACACAGGCAGCGCAAAGATCTCTGGAGGTTTATATGCATGTGTAACTGGCCCTATGGGGTGAGCCCCTTGCATGGACAGATGTAAATGTTTTCTGCTGCACAACAGTTAATCTGCATACAAAATAACTCTGAAGTGTGAATATCTGACCACTACTAATGCAGTGAGAGCAATGCCCACTTTTTGTCACATGCTTTTTTTTCACACTTTCTTTAAAATAGGCAGAAGAAGCATGCCAAGGCATACATTAGTTTTCAAAATTGATTAGCAGAGTTTGCTAATCAAAAAGTTCTTGATTAGCAAACAAGCCCATTTGATTAGCAATGCTGTACTAATGTGTTTGTCACCAGAAGTTATTTGTACCCAAGACATAAAATGAGCAACAGTACAGCATGTTTGTGTACCGCTGAAGTAAGAAATTAGTGAGATGAGGCATGGCTTGCAACTTCTTTAAAATTCCACTAGACCTGCAGTTCGAGTAACTTAGTTCACCTATTCGACCTAAGAAATACACTCGACCCATGGCAACGGTTGACAAAAAATGGAAATGCGCTTTCAGTAAAATGGTGCATACCTCTACAAAACCACTTTGTTTGGCACACTGCTGCCACCCAAAGGCTAGCCATGCACAGTGAAACTTGTATTTGACATTTACTCCAACAAAGTAAACGCTAACTTAAAGTGTCAAACATTCCCTGCAAATGGTACTCGCCCTTTATCAAATTTCTCGACTATGCGAGTGGGCGAGTAGACTTTGCGATTCCCTGGTTGAGTATTTAAAATGTAAATGGTTTGCTGCATGAATAGACACAAATAAATAGATATAAAAAAACATGAAAATAGGGTGGCCAGCCCTCCCGCAGGTGCTAATATATAATGCAATCATAATCATAGAGCAAAGCGAGCTCTGGAGGTGATTGGTGTGCGTTATTGCTGTAGATCTGTAGTTGTACAGACTGGATCGAACTATTGATCACAACTTTGCAGAAACTTCTGGTTAGCTTTGTGTATTCATTATGTAAGAGGAAAGAACATAAAAGACTAAGCAGAGTGGATCGCATAGCAGGAAGGGAACTGGGCAAACTGGGTGGAAAAATATAGTTTGCATTTCACTTTCAGGGTTAGCTGGTATAAAGCAGCAGACTGATAAGATAGAATGTCATGGAATTTGTGCGATTAGCTTATTGGTGGAGCATCCATTTCACAGATGTATGCATGCAGCCAGCAGATTACAGAACTAGGTGTGCCATCAAAAGCATTTGACTGGATCTATATTTTCAAGTGTTCATGTGTGATTATGATGCATCTTCCCCCAACAAAACGAAATATAGTTGACACTATGAGATTTAGATACACTAACCTTCACTGTAAAGCATGGAAACAATGCAGTGTTGTATAGTAGCAGTACTGTAATTATACATTATGTAACTTTTTTTTAGTAATAGAATTACATGACTGTCTTAAAAAATGAATAAAGTTAACACATCCTGGTCTTTGTCAGACAGGATATAGTTAGCTTCATTAAAACATTATCCCGATTACTTTTGATTTGAAATTATTTGAAAAAACGAAATCCTGCCTAGCACTCATACACATGCCTTTGGCACTTATGAGTGGAGCAGATGAGTACTGCTGCCATTATACCCTTTGAACTTGCAGTGAACAGAGAAAAGAGGGTGGAGAAAGCCTTGAGGGCAATAGAGGAATTCAGGGTGAGCTAGGTTTTCATTGAACAGGGAAACCTAAATAGCTAGCTTTGCTACACAAGTGTCAATTTAATTAACAAACCTACAGAATTGCACAGCAAATTGCTATGCGACACTGCTTATTTAATTGCTTGTACGCTCTAATCCACTTTTACAGGCAGCTGCCATTTTTATGTGTTTCATTTTGCAGTCCTATAAAGGTTATATAAAACATGCCTACAAGTACCAGAATGCAATCTGATATGAGGTTTATTATTTCAGTCCAGAAATTGGACTACTTGAGATCCTGTTATGTGGGTTGAATTACTTTGGCCCCTGAAGGCCATGTGCGATGGACGGATGGTATAGTGAATGGGTTCCACTTCTATTTAAAAGTGTTTCTGCCATTTAATAACTGACCAAATGTAAGGTGTCTTTCACTGTAAGAGATTATGCCCAGCGTGTGTAAGGCTCAGGTCATGCAGACAGCGTGAAAGAGATTAAAGTGGGACAGAAAACGAGATTGTCAAGGAAAAGGTGAGGAAAGCGAGATTAAGAAAGGGGGAACGGAAAAGAGGAAAATATAGGCCCTATAGGGTAACAAAATGGGGCAGAGATTGCATGTGAGAAGGGGAGGCAATGGGCAGTTAAAGAGCAAGAGTGAGATGGAAGAGAGCTGAGGGTAGGGGTAGATGTGACTCGCAGGAGGAGGAGGTGAAATATAACTGGGAGAGAGCACTGTGTAGAGACCGCTGTATCTCACTTGCTGCGAAATGCACACTGTAATGTGAAAATTGGCTATGCTCCAGGGCTGCCGGAGGACTATGAAGTGGAGTCCAGCCCTCTGTGCTCACATCAGCTGAATGCCTCCTTTTGATGTTTCGTCCGAAGAGTTGTTTGCTGACTGGTACTTTGCTTTTGCACAGAGCACCCTGCGGGTACTGAAAAGTGAAAGATCATAGATGTGCCAGTATTCAGGATGCAGTGATTTGCATCCTATGTGGGAAGTTGGTCCTAGGTGAAGTGAGGTATGCTCTTACCCTAAGGCCAGCCACAACCTGCTTTTTATTTACCTTAGTGCCCCTTGCTTCACTCTGGGCTCGTAACGAAGCTCACTAGCGCTCCTGTTGTGTTCTGGTTCCTCACCTCTGTATTGTTCCATTTCAGATTTTGCTTTCTTAATGGTTAAAACAAAGGCCATTCAGTTGAGGAATATTGTATTAGATCGATTAAGTTTCTGGTCAGATGCTGCCTGCCTATTTCATCTGGAGGCTGGTATCTATACTGTAGATAAGTAGGATGTTTCTACTGTATGGCTATGTGAAATGAGTCGGAGGCTGTGATTGAGACCTTCTGCCCTTTCATTCCGCACAAATAGAACTATCTGAAAGCACCATGACTTTCAAATGACAAACAGCACTTCAAAAACTGCTGAACAATCTGACCTGATTTGACCTGTTTGAGGTCATTGGGGAGATGTAATTGAAAGGAAACCCTGTAAATAAAATGTGCCATATGGTCCTAATTCAAGCAGCCCTCCCTCTGAACCAAAAGTTATTGCCTCTCATAAACCGTAAAAGTGCAGTTGTTAACACGTGGAGTTTCCAGACTACCTTTTTGCCCCATCTGCCAATTCAGAGCCTTGTTTTGTTGTAGTTGGATTGCAGCGTATTTGGTTGAGAGAGGGTTTGACACTTGCAATGTGAGATGGTTAACTGCAACTTGTCAGCCAGTGGTAGGAATTGGCATACAGTCCAAATGCTCAAAGTTTGCTTCAAATAGGTAGGGCCATGATGTGTAGCCTCTCCAAATTTGGCCCACTTTCAACTCCTCGCCTTTAGAATGGAGCCTCCTTACTGCTACTTTGCTTGGCAATAAATGCATCATTTAAAATGAATTAAAAAAAAAAAAAAACTTTTGGGGGAGTTTGGATTATTCCTAGCAAGAATGTTGCAACATATTATAATTGGGCCATACTTTCTGGCTATTTCTTTTACTTCAGGCATTTGAATGCACTGGCTATGTCGAAACCAATAAGACCTTCGGGAGCACACAACTGGGAGAGAAAAAAACAAGTGGCACAAGGTATCAAAAGTGCCAAAGTACTGTCTTCATTTTTTAGGAGGCAAGAGAAGACTTCAAAAGAAGTAGATAAGCGTGCTCCCCAAGGCCAGGCAACGGGCATTCCTGAGGAAACTGTACTGCCTGTGGTCATGCCACAAGTTTCAAGAGGTGAGGCCTCAGGAACCCAAGCACTAGAGGGCAATGATGACCAACAGGAACAAGGCACTAAAACGTGTTGGTTTGAAGACATTTCTTTATGGCCTAAATTAATGCCTGGACACGTGCATGATCAAATTGTAATGGGAGGGCCACAGGCTATGCCACCTCGTAGTTATTCATACCCAAAGGATGACAAAAATAGACCTTTTTCTTCTTCATATGGGCTCATGGCATTACCTAACAAAGAAACAGTCTCCAGGCCATGGCTACAATATTCTATTTTGACTGATGGTCTACTGTTTTTGTTGTAGGCTTTTTGACCCTATGCCAAAATCAAAACTTGGTAGTGATGGCATTAATAACTGGAGACACATTGGTAACTATTTGAAAATGCACGAAGGGTCTCCTGAACATGCCAAATCCAGTGGCAAGTGGGTGGATGCTGAAAGGTTCCTCACAGGACACGTTGGTATTGATTCTCTCATGCAAGATCAAATACAGGCAGAGAACAAACGTTGGCGGCCTGTGCTTGAAAGAATTATGTCAATTGTTTTTCTGTCCAAAAATAATTTGGCATTTCATGGCTCTTCAAACAAGTTACTTACTCCACACAATGGAAATTCATTAGGCCTTGTTGAACTACTAGGGACATTTGATCCAATCATGATAGATCATTTGCATCGAGTGACCTGACGAGAGATCCACAGTCCCTATTGCAGAAATGACATTCAGAATGAAGTAATTAGTTTAATGGGGTCACAAGTAAAGAATACAATTTTACAAAGGGTGAAGGCTGCAAAATATTTATTTTGGATTGTACTCCAGATATCGGCCACACTGAGCAACTGTCTTACACTGCGAGAATTGTGGATATTACAGGCAAAGACATTTCTGTGAAGGAATATTTTATAGGGTATCGCCCCGCAGACGACACATCTGGTGAAGGACTTGCAAACCTTCTGTATTCTGAAATGTCAAAATGCGGTCTAAAGATGGACAACTGCTGTGGTCATGGGTATGATAATGGTCCAAACATGATTGGGGTAATCAAAGGAGTCCAAGCGCGGGTTCTCGAGCAATACCCCTGTGCATGTTTTAACCCATTTGGCTGCCACAGTTTAAATTTGGTAATTGCTGATGCTTCCAAATCCTCTGTGAAATCTGTTTCTCCTTTTGGTGTACTTCATAGACTCTATAATTTGTTTGCAGCTTCAACCAAACGCTGGAGCATTCTCAGTAAGCATGTAAAAAATCTTTCCTTGAAAAAGGTCTGTGAAACACGAAGGGAAAGTAGAATTGACAGCTTGAGAGCTGTCCGGTATCAATTTTGTTGAGATACACACAGCACTCATGAGCATTGACGAAAAAGTAAATGACTCAACATTGTCCTCAGAGGCTAAATCCCTTGCTTTACACATGGAATATTTCGGTTTTATTTGTACTTTAGTTGTGTGGTATGACTTTCTATTTCAGGTGAACATTGTAAGCAAATCCATGCAGTCAAAACAAACTGATTTGCCGGCCTGCAATGACCTGCTTAAGAACTGCATTGCCTCGGTCAAAGGGTATAGGAGTGTTGGTTTTGAGTCTGCTGTAACAGCAAAAGAGAGCACCTTACTTTTAGATGTTGATCCTACTTTTAAGACAACTAAACGGCATAGGAAAAAAAAGAAAATGTTTGCGTATGAGACTCAGGACGAGACCCATGAGAATGAAGATCTTTTAAAAGTAACTTTATTTTGTACCCTGATTGACACCATAACTACTTTGCTTGAAAGGCGCTTTTCCAAGTTGTCTGCGCACAATACAAGCTGGGGTTTCGTGTAAAACATAAAGCTCTTACATGGAAGAACTAATACAACTGTGCAAGCACCTGGAGCAATTATGAGAAAAGGGTGGTGATGGTGCACCAGAATCTGATATAGATGGTTCCCAGTTGGCTGAGGAACTGAGACATATCTAGCCATAGCTTCATAAGTTCTATTATGCCCCTTGAAATTTTCCAGCACATTCATCATACAAAAACACATTGTTTTTTCCAAATGTGTGGGTTGCCATGAGGTTCTTACTAACAGTTCCAATTACAGTGACAAGTGTTGAGAGGCGCTTTAGTAAATTGAAACTGATAAAGACATACTTGCGCTCTACAATGGCCGAGGAAAGGCCATCATCCCTTGCAATACTTTCAATTGAGAGGGAACTTGTTGAAAAAATGAATTATGCAGCAGCAATAAAGGCTTTTGCAGCAGCAAAGTCAAGGAGATTGCCCTTAACATAGACTAAAAATTGACTCAAAACTTCAAAAGTAGTATATACTGTTTGTGTACTCTGTTTTGTCTGAGGAATTACTGCAAAGTTCTCGAATCATGATGTAATAAAACCGATTGCATTTGGTTAGCAGTGATTTGTTGACCTTGGGTAGGAGTTGCTTAACAGTGTAGTTTGGGAGTGGCACGCGGGGGTAGGGGTGCATTTTAGTGTTTTCCCTGGGCACCAAATGGACTAGAAACTGCCCTGATAATAATACCTCTGCAGGCTGATTACAGACGTGTACTGTCTCCTGCTCCTCTATTTTCGTTATGTCCCCCTTCCCCTTTTGCAACGATTGGACAGGTCAGCTCTCATCAATTGTCCCGCAAGGATAACTCTGCGGCAACGTGCTCGCCTTGGAAACAAGACAACACAGAGCAATACAGGTTCGATCCCTAGGTCCGTGCTTAGAACCCTCTGGGTATTAAGTGCGTTATAAACACGCAACTAAGAGACATATTCCTGTAACAGTGCCTCGATGCCCACGTGCTGTGTGAGTGCTTTAAAAAAGCAAATCAATAAATAAATGTAAACTGCGACTGAATGGTGTTCGCTGTCTTGTCCCCAAAATCCTGAAAGCATTGGTGAAGGATCTCCTGGATGACCACTTGATCTTTTGCAGTATCTGCCAGCGCTGCCAAATCCTCTCCTGCCCCGGACCCCTGATCTCCCTAAGCCGGTACCCTGCTGTCTCTGCGCCAGAGTCTCTGCAGATTGCCCTCCTGTGGTTTCTTCAGACTTGGGGGCAGCTTGCATGCCCTTCCCCTTGTTTTTGGAAATGGTGCGTAGATGGGTCTGATTTGAGGGGGAGGGGGGCTGGCTCATCCTCTTCTCCCTGATATTGTTTCGCATCCTTCGGACCTCTTCTGGACATTTTTTCAGGGCGTAGGAACCTCCTCCCTCCGCCGCTTTGTGGGTCTGCCCTTGACTGTGGGGGTTTGGAACTTCCCCCTAACTTTGTGCAGTTGAGCCACTGTTTATCCTCCTCCTCTGGTTTCAAATGACCCTCCTCCTGGTCCTGGTGCCAGGATCACTCTACCCTGAGCCCGACCAAATGGCCTCTCCCTTATTCTTCCTTGCCCACCATGGATGTAGATGGATTCTTTAGCCCTCTATTCAGCCTCAGGATTGGCCTGGGAGGCCGGGGCCCCACGGGTCATTGTCTTTTATGCATGGTGCGTCTCTTGCTTCCTTGTCTCCCTTGCTGTGCTTCTGGATCTGGGTGCGCTGGCTGAGGCACTATATGCAGTTGCAAAATTTACCTCAATGGGCCTCCAGACGCCCCGGCTATAACACCACAGGGCCTCCCCTGGTCTTCTCTGCAAAGAGCTGGCTTCAAAGCTTGGGCAGGGGCCCTCCCCACTCCTCAACGTCACTCTGCTCAAAGCTGGTGATCACTGCCTGTACTGGTCAGCTTCTGCCTGCTTGCATCCTTTCCTTGGGCCAAGGCACATGCTGACCTGTGATGGTTCTCCCGCAAGGAGGGGCGAGGGGAGTCGAGCCACTCGGGGTCGCCGCCTTCCTGCCTCATCGCTGTGCGGCCCCTCCTGAGCCTCTTGGCCGCTCCGGGTGCTCTTCTCCACTGCGCAGCTCTCAGCAGTGGGCTACCGGTATGGCCCCTGCGAATACTCCTGATCTCTCTGAGACGCTGCTTTGCCGGGGTGGTTCGGCCCCGCCTCGATCTTCCCGCTGGTGCTCGGCAGCAGGGGAGCCCCTGCACCACGAATCCAGCCCCGGTGGGCCTCCAATATTGCAGGCAGCTCCTTCCTGACGGGCTCCTCTGCCGTTGACAGCGGCTGCTTTCTGCCACCCTGCTTCGCAGCCGCACAGGATCCTTTGCCGCCCTGGGTCTCCCCCGAGTGGTTCTTCATGCTCGCAGTCTGCAAACGTGTCTCGGCTTGGCCTGCACTGGCCACGGTCGCAGTGCCCCCGCACCTCAGACACTTTGGACACAAAGGCCGCACACCCGCCTCTGCCGAAGTCCCCCAGCAATCCGGGCCGTTGCACTCCACCACCGCAGCCTCCATTCATAAATCCTCACCTAGGGAAGGCTCTTTTAATCTATCTTTTATCTTTGGCCCCGGGGGGAAGGGATGGGGTTAGAATCCCAATCATGATGCACTTTTTAATGGGTATCCATCATAGATGCCAGTACAAAATACTGTTTTTAATTATTTATTTTTATAGAAAGGATGAAATGTGCTTTGATGTGGCTGCACTGGCATTTTGGGGCATGCAGTCTAGCCATTCTTTGCTGTGGCATGACATTCTTTTTTTTTTTTAACGGGATTCTATGACAAAGCAAGCATGATGAGTGTTATTATGTGTCTAGACTGGCATTTAGGGCAGCCAGCAAGCCATTTCTTACTGTGGCATGGCTTTTATCACTGGTATCGAGGGGAAAGCAAACATGATGAGCATTATTATGGTTCTAGACTCGCCTGCATTGTGCAGCTAGCTAGTTTGGACATGTTTTCTTGTTGTGACAAGACATTTTTAAAGGCAAAGCCAACAGGAGTGTGAGGCAGAGCCATGATGGGCATGTTTTCTTATAGTATCATTACTGGTATTATGTTATGTTCAGTTGATTTGTGTCGCATCGCTACCACCGAGGGGCAGTCTCCAGGCACTCTCGTTGATCTGCAAAAAAGTGGGGTGGAGGATTAGTGGGGGAAAAGGGTTAGAGGGTAGGTTCAGAACCAGGAGTAATTGTTGTCTGTGAGTGTTTTGCATGTGGTCACTTGTGAGCGGCCTCGCGCATTAAGATTCCATGCCTCGGGTGTGTGGTAGTGTTTTGTGTTGGTGTTAGTGTTTTGTGGTTATGATGGGTTGGTCGTGTGCACTAGTTAGGTAGTGTCCATAAGGATTCAGAGTCACAGGTGGTCGTAGCTGTAAGGTAGTCGGGCATCTTGTTGTGGTGTTGTGTTTTAGATGGTATTGGGCCTTGTGGGTGGTTCACTCTGGATGTCGGCATAGTAATGGTTCTCTATATGTTTGAGTGTGGCTAGTCCAAGATCTGGTGTAGAGGCGTCAGTTATGTAGGAGGAGCAGGAAGGGAAGAGGGTTAGTAAAGTCAGTCAGTTCTTTTTGGTCTGTCTGAAGCGGCCCTTTGGATGCTGCTTGACGGTATCTAGCCAGGTTCTTGTTTGCGGTTCTTTGTACCCTCTCGTCTCCTCTCTAGTTGTTTGTCTGTGGTGTTGGTGTTGCTGGTGTCACTTCTAGGTTGTCTTTGTCTGCTGTATAGCCAGTTTTTGAGCAGCTTCCTGAAGGTGATGTGGTCTTCTGTGGTTCTAATTACTTTGGGCATGTTGTTCCAGGTGTTAGCAATTAGACGTGAGAACGCTGCTCCGATGAATTTTCTTTTTTCGTGGCGTTTTGCCTCTATTTGTAGGTCGTTTTCTGGATCTTAGTTCCCTTCCTGGGCAATACCGCCTAATCTTTTCTTGGAGGATTTCCGTTCCTTGTCTGTGCAATGCTTTGTGGGCGATGCAGAGTGATTTGAATTTGATGCGTTTTTTTTTATTGTTAAGCAGTGTAGGGTTTTCAGTGCTGGAGTGATGTGGTCTCTTCTGTTTAGTCGTAGTAGGATCCTGTCTGCTGTATTTTACACCCTTTGGGGTATCTTGGTGAGTCTTTCTGGCATTCCTAGGTAGAGGCTGTTTGCATAGGTAATTCTTGTGAATATCTGGGATCTGAGTAGTTGTAGGAGGAAGAAGCATTTTTTTGCGATTGCATTGACTTGCGTTTCCTGTCATAGTCCGTTGACCATGAGTATTCCTAGGTTGGTAGTCTCTGGATGCGTTCCCATGCTGATTGGCCAGTCCCATTGTGGGTTCCCTCTGTCGAACCCTGTGGGTTCTGTTTTTGCCAGGTTCAGTTTGAGGTTGTTCGTTGTCATCCAGTTGTATATGTCTGTGAGGCAGTTGTTGAGGGTTATTATTTTGTTCCTGTGTTCTGTTTGTTTTCACAATCAGTTGTGTCGTCTGCGTAGTTGTAGGCGGTAAATCCGTATGATCGACTCAATTTCATCAGTCGGCACATGTAGATGTTGAAAAGTAGAGGGGAGAGGCTGGAACCCTGTGGGACTCAGCAGGATATCTGTTTGGTGTTTGAGGTGAACGGTGGCAGCTAGGTTCTTTCGGTTCCGTTTGTTAGGAATAAGGTAATCCATTTTAGTGCAGATTCCTGCATGCCACATTCCATCAATATTTGTATTAGTGTTGAGTGGGGGATTGTGTCAAGAGCTGCTGAAATGTCCAATAGATTGGGTGTGGTCTGCGTTTATTTTCAGGTCGTCCCATATCAATAGAAGTGCTGATTCTGTTCTCTCATCGGTCTGAAGCCAACTTGTGATTGGTCGGGTATTCTGTTTGTTTCAACGTGTTTAAGATGGATTTTGTAGACGTGGTTCTCCAGGATCTTCGCTCGTTAGGGCAGGTTGGCTATCGGTCTGTAGTTGCTTGGGTCTTCCGCGCTTTCGGACCTTTTTTTTTAAAAATCAGTGGTTTGATGTATGCGGATTTGAAAAAAGGATGGTACTATTCCTCTTTACTATTCTTCTTTTGAGTGATAGGTTCATTAGGTTCCAGAAGAGTGTTGCTGGGGTTCTGTGGTTGATGATTCCTTAGAAGACGTCCCGGGGTGGGGGGGGGTCAGGAGTCCCTTGGAGATCCTGCAAGGTTTGTGTCCTTAACCCTTTAAGTGACATGGGTTCCCCCCCCCCCCCCCCCCCCCCCCCAGTGCCAAGGCCTTTTTTGGTGATTTGGGTATGTCACCATTCAATGCCTTGTAACTTTTTTTGTTACATAAGGTATCTCTGACACATTTGGCCCCTTTTTTTTCCCACATGTAGGCGGTTCTAACGCCACCCAGGAATCCTAGGTTGCTGTAGGGAGATGGAGAAAATAACCAAAAAGCAGGAAAATGTTGTGTTTTTTCAAAAAATGCCAATAAAATGATGTACAAAGAAGCCGGTGGTTTTTTCCTTGCAAGAGCTAGGAACAAATGGTTTGTTGTGCTGAATTCCCCAATTTCCTTGCTTTCAAGAACAGGTTGAGTGGAAACGAAAATAAATTATTTTGATGTGGTTATCAACTGTTTTGTGAGAGGTAGGCGATTTTGCCCATTTTTGCCAATTGGACATGCGTGGACGGAATGGAAGAAAAGGGTAGGAAAGCCGAAATGGAGGACAGAAAGGCATACATTTCTGAAAAGTAGACAAAATTCCAAGTTTAGGAAGTGGTGATTTGCACAGGTCAGGCAACAACTAGGTAGGGGAAAATTCCATAGTTTGGTGGAAAAAGCGGGAAAATGACCACAAGGTATGTGGTGGACATGGTTGGCTTGGTATGGCAATGGCTTGTATGAATTTTGAGCAAAACAATGCTCCGCTACATTCCCCCGACTCTTGCAGTTAGGAAATCACACATTTTACGTGGTGTTTCACAAAACAACCAATACCACAAGCCAAACACTGAGCCATGGTACACAGGAGTTTTATGCTTACGGCTTGAACAGACGTACTTAGCATGTGTAAATCAGGAAAACCAATGTGGTGAGGAACGGCAAGCATACATTTTTTTTGAGAGCACAGGCCGACCTTTTAAAGGGTAGGTGACTTGTGCAGGTTACAAAAGTGTATGGTGCCTAAAGCAGCGACTAAATGTAGGGCGCATTTGGGAAATGAAAGGGCTGTGTGACAAAGGGCACCAGCAAATTGGTCGAAACGTTATGAAAACCACACAAACGCAACAAATGTCATACCTTCCCGTGTTCCCACACGTGTCACGATGAAAACGGTACCTCACATGTGTGGGTGCACGTACCTGGGCGCCAAGGGGAAAGCCTGAAACACGGCTAACCCCAAGTCTTTTCCGACAGCTGAATTTCACGATTTTTTTCAGAAGGGCACACCATACAGAAATGGGCCTAGGGTGTCCAATCCACTAAGGAAAAGGGGGAACCCCATGCGTTTCCAAAAAGAGGACACCCGCGGGAATCCGCAGAGGTCTGAATTGTGGGTTTTTTCCCCCCAAATTTGGAATTCTGGGGCGATTTGCCCAAATCCGACCTCTGTGGATTCCCACGGGTGTCCTCTTTTGAGATGACACAAGGTGTCGTTGGAAAGGGGAGATTGAGTTTTGCTTTAATCTGTGTTTCGTCTGGTGTCTGTGGTCCAGTGGTTGTATTTGCCCCGGCTAAGTTGGTGGTCTCTTGTATTGTCTATTTATGCTCTCAGGTGGTTGGTGATTTTGTCACAAAGTGTTTGCGATGGGGTGATGGAATTTTTGCTGGAAGAGGTTTTTTTAATCTCTGATTTTGAAGTTATTTCTGTGAATTGTTTGCCGATTCCATTCTTGTGGCGTAGTAGGTTTTATTTTTTTCATTATTATAATAATTATTCAGTGTTTTTTTTGCTTTGCGGGCTGTTTCTTTGTACAGTTCGAGCTGTCTTTGGTATTTAATTTTGTCTTGTCTGGTGTATTATTCTGTCAATTTTGCAGTTGTTTTTTGGAGTTTTTTCAGTTCTTCTGTGAAACATTTTGCTGCCAGTCTTTTTGGTGTTGCTTTGAATGTTTTAGCTCGTGCTAATTGGTTAAGGGTTTTGGTGATCCAATTGTTGAGTGTGTCTTCTGTTGTATCTATGTTTGTATCGGTGGGATCTCTTTTGCCTAGGTTGTCGTGGTGGGTTGATGGAATGGCGGCCTTGTCCGCTAGTTTCTTGCAAAGTTGCGATTGTAAGAAGATGGTCTGTAGATCTGGAGGAATACTATGTTGGATTGGTCATTGAGTTCTATCGTGATTAGGAGGGATTCATAGTCATCCGTGTTGGTTGTGATGATTGGAGATGCTCGGGCGTGTGTTTTTTATTTTTTTTTGTATAATTGTGATTCCGCCTCCTCTTCGGGTTTTCTCTGTTGGCATGTATTAATTTATAATTGTCGCGTATTCTTTCATTCACTATGGCTTTATAGTTGTCTGATAGCCAGGTTTCTGTAAGGAAGCGCACGTCTCGCTTAGGTCATTGATTTCTGTTAGTGTTCTGCCATGGATCTAACGTTGACGAGGCTGCAGTGTAGTTTGCTTGATTTCCCTTTTGTGTTATTGTTGGTATGGTTTGTTCTGACTGTTGTGTTGTTGGCTGGGTTTCCGTTCCATGGTGGGTTTCTCCCGGTTGAGTCTTTTGGGTGGGGTGGTTCTTTGTTGGTCAGCCTCTTTGTCGATTAGACCGATAAGGTTTATGGCGGCGTTGGTTTTGTTCTGGGTGGTAAATGGTGTAGCTACCCCTCTGTTGTTCCAGTCTTGCTTATATAGGGGGTGTAGAGTGTGATGGATTCCAATTTTTTCCTTGTTCTGGTTGGGGTATTGTCCATGGTGGAGACCGTGTTGGGATGGTTTATTAGTTGTCGTGTTCCTTTTGGTGTCCTGGTTGGGTCTGTATCTGTGATGCTTGTTGGATTTCGGTTTGTTGTTTTTGTGCTGTTTTTTTTTTTTTTGTTTACAACGTTGTCGTAGGTGGACTGATAGCGAGCATTATAGTCTGTCTTTGCCCTGCTATTTGTATGTCTCCTTGGGCCATCTCAGATGTTTGTCGAGTTTTTTTGCGGTTGTGGGATCATGCTGGTCGGTGCCTTCCCCAGTGGTTTGGGATTTCTTAGTTCTGTTTTTTCTGGCTTCTTTGTCTTTCTTGTGGTGAGGCATGATGTGTGGGTTGTGTACCTTAATGGGTGTCCTCTTTCAATTGGTGTTTTTCCTGGTCTTTTGGGTTTAGTCTAGTTTTTGCTGTCTGTGGTTTGTTGATTGTATTTGGTAGGTTGTGGGTAGTTGAGACCTTGGTTGATGGGACTTTGTTGTTCTGTTTGTTTATTGGTTCTTTCTTTTTTGGATCCTATGTGTTTTTTCTTTTGTGTTTTTTTTTTATTTTTTTTATTTTTTTATCCTGGAGGTACTTTTGGTTGTGGTTGTTGATTATTGGATTTTGCGCAAAGCAAACATGAATACATTGTGAAGGAGTACATGTGAATACTGGCATATATTGGTGCAGTCATGTTGGGGCGAATTCTCATTTCTGTGCTAATTCCCTTCAACCTTAGAGACTCCCACCTCTTTTGCTGGACTGTAGGACATTTACATTTTAACCCTGGAGTGAGTGAGACCTTTTTCCCACTCCCTCATGTGTTTTGACCTGAATTGGATTATGTGTTTTGTGGGAGTCTAACAAACTCCATAGGCATCTACTTTTTGTATGGTGACACACACTACCTTCAGTGCAGTGTCACTGAGAAATCCTTTAGATTTCTCATAAGGTTTATAATACCTTTTCTTGTGCGAACTGCTGTTCCCAAGAATAGTAAAGTGAAATTGACTTTACTTACCTTTTCTCTATGGGTCCAGAGCACACCATTTAATGTGGAGTGCTGGGGGGGTTACCGAGTAGCCCCTTATTCTACCTTATCAAGTAAAACCTTTATTTTACCCTCCCTACTTTAAATAACTGGTGGCAGTGGTTTAATTTTTTCTACCGCAGGCAGAAACCTCCGCTGCAGTATAGCACCCATTGGTGAACATTTTATCAAAATGGCCCCGGTCTTCTTTTTTCGTCATTTTCGTGAATTCGGCTAATTTCGTGCATTACTGGCGGGAGGTTGAAGAAAACAGCTATTTTTAACAATTAACAAATGGCATCTTGTTTCCCTTTGTTTAGAGGTACTAGACAACGCTGTCCCCAATTATTTATATTAGCCTTGCAACCTTTTCTGGAAACAATTAGAGGTGATACGACAATACAAGGCATTGACCCCAGAGGTGTTAGATTAACGAAGTGGAAAAACCTGTCTTTGAGAAAATAAACTGCATGTCCCAGAATCCAATAGGGACTGAGACGAAGAAGAGGGCTGAAGAAGCATGTAGACGTAGAGTACAGGCAATTAGGCCTTACAGCCTTTGCAAGAGTCAGGCAATTGATATTAATGGTTTGCACCAGAAAACCAATCGCCCCACTGAAGGCTGCAGCAGAAGAGGGAAGGAAGGAAGGAAGGAAGGAGCTGGAAGGCTGGCAGTAGAAGTAGAAGTAAGAGCATGAGACTGGCAGTTGATGAGGAAGTGTAATCGCCTAAAGGACGCAGAGACGTGGAGACCGCAGATTTCACCTGCAAGTTCTGGGAGGGTCCTGTGTTCACAAACCCTGCACTGCACTGAGAAAGACGTGCTGAGAGTGAAGGTTTTCCCAGGTGCGTCTAGTGGCTGTAATTGCAGAGCCGTGACTGTGCTGAAGCCAGATGCCCGTAGCAGAAAGCAAGCCGAGGGACAGAGGAGTGAAGTAGACTTCCAGTTGGCATTGCTAGACCTGAGACGCCCGTGCTGAAGAAGGGTGTGGGTCCCAAGTGTGCCCAAAGCCATAGAAGAAGTGGAAGAAGTCAGGAAGGTGAAGCAGCCTGCAACTGCAGTGTTCCTGGAGCCGGCGAATGAAGCTTGGTGTTCATGTTCACTCCGAAAACCTTTAAACCTGCAGCGAGCTGACGACATCGTGCCACTCGCCATGAACACGACACACGGCTCAGACTCCAATGAATAAAGAATTTAGTCCCAGATTTCACATCGCGGACCCCTGTGATACTTACACGGAGCCCCAAGTCGGATGGCTCTGCCCACCACCCTCCTCACCCCATTATCAACATGCTTACAGCACTGCACCATCACACCAGAAGGACCTTATTTGACACACTCATGAATACAAGCTAAGAGCATTGCCAGACACGAGCCTTACATACCTTGTGCTCCTGATTGCTCATTCCATAATGTATGATCTTTATTTGCAGACCCTCATTGGAATAAAATTTGCCTTACAACAGTCTATCCAGCCCATTCCCCCAAGCCACTAGCAGCGTGAGACATCCCCCGTCTGCAAACGCTGCCTGGTCAGCTCGTACCAGCAGCTTTCACTGTTTTTCTCCCTCCCCCACCCCCCCCTCGCACCTCGGACCCAAGCACAAGGTCAGCAACACTATTTTAGACAAAGACAACATCACTTTGTCTGTCTATGATCCTTATCTGATCGTTATCCAACATGTAGTTTCATACAACCCTAAGGGGTAGCTCTTTTTAAGAGATCTACATATTTTTTGTTCTTATTTTGTTCCCACAATTATAGGGAGACACAATCCTGAGAACCAAAAGAAGGCACCACATCTGAGAGCTCAAACGTCTGAGGACCAGGCTTGACACCATCCCAGCCACTTTCATCCTTGGGAAGTCTATTCCTGACGTAGACCGAGGATCGGTCACCATTGTGCCATAACAAAACCCATACTAAAAGGGTTTTATTGTCTAGAAGGACATGTTTTCCTTTGTCTCCCATGCACTACTTTCTTTGGTAACCCATGTTTACTTGTATCGCTATGCTGTTTGTGTACATGGATATGATTATATTGGTTTTTAACAATACGATGAAGTTGCTTTTGCTTTTACTTACACTGTACTTAAAATAAATGTGAAACATTGTCACTGTTGTGTGCTTAAAAATGTTGGGTTTATGATTCTGAATCTGAGACTTATGCTTTGATGGATGTGCTTGCTTCAGACAAACTGGGATGTACCACCTTGATTGTTCTATTACCAGAATGCTGAGCAACCTGAACTAAAACTCGTGTGTAAGCCATCCAAGTAAGGCTATCGGGGAAGTCTGTAATTTGTTTACAAATAGCCTTCACTATCACTGTACTTTTTTATACCTAATGAAAAAATGGGTCACTGATGACTGTCATCACTATGTTAATCTTGTTGAACAGGAAGACTTACACAATTAAGAGTATTTACTCATTTAAATCGGCGGCTACCCCCTCTGTGACACACTCACTCCAAAACCTTGCTGGGAACTATTAACCAGCTCTAAAGTGGCTTGCGTAAGAGTAGAAGCAAGTATAAACTGTTCATTCTAGTATTGCTAACAATGGAAATTAATCACACGCACTTCTGGTAAAAGTCGTAGTGATCGAGTAAGAAGAAAAGCATCATATTTCCCATTGTTGAACTATTAACTGGAGTTCTCGCATTTCCCTAATCGAAGAGGGAATGCTTGGTAAAAAACATTCCGAAAACCCCAGCGTTGACTTTCACAATTGTTACACGTATTTACAGCATCAAAGCAAGGTCACGTTTGGCCAGTTGTGATTCCTGGTAGGAGTTAGAAAGCCGCTCCGTGATAATACGTGGGAATACAAGCACTTGCAGTCATTTACGGTTAAAGATCTACTACCTTAAAAAGTGGTTGCATGTGCCTAAATCTGCTTCTACTTTGAAGAATGAACATTGTAACATTAAGAACAAGTATTCTTTAAGTTGTTGTACTAACGAGAAGAACAAGCATTACCCAAGCCAAGAGGCAAACCCTGTTTAAATCTATCCACCTGATTTGCGAAGTTGTGAAGTCCAGTGTCCTCTGAAACAAGTGTGATATTCTTACCTGAACTCTTGGGCAAGTGCAGGATTGCATTAGCGTGGAAGTCCACTGGAGGTCCCTGAATAGAGGTGTGGTGGGAAGACTTGAGGAAATGCGTGGAAGCGGAGACAGTGGTGTGGCACCGAGCAGTGTTCAGGGGGCAGAGGGAGGTTAGTGATGTTGCGGCATGGAATGCATTAACTCGGGTGATGTACGCCCCGCATCCCCCGGATGAAATGCCTCCATGAGACCCGCATGGCGGCTGCAATGGGTGAACTGGGGAATAAGGAGTTGGGATGGGGAAGGGGTGGCCGGGATGGGAAGTAGATGGAGGAGGCGTTTTGGGTACATTTTGTTAAGCTGTTGAAGTCCTAGGGCCTAGTTTTGCTGTGTACAAGTGGGCTTACATGGACTGCAGCATACTTTGTCGTGAGCATCAGATGGACACAATGGATGGATGTGACAAATCTGCGCAGAGGCATCGAACATGGACTCAGAAATTCCTGAAGCTAAGCCATGCATGTTTTATAATTTATTTTATTTATTATTATTTTTATTTTATTGTACAAGCCCTTCTCTTTGTTGAAACAGCAAATAAAAATTGAGACGAGCATGCAGTATATAAATATATTCTAATGTGATTAGCATGGAAAAATTGTACATTTTAATGAATCTGCTTTTCCTTTTAAGCATATAACAATCTGTGAGTGATAAGGGGGAAAACCATATTGTTCTCCAAACGTAACCATGCCAATGCATTACTATGATTTACAGGTGCAAACCACATCTGAGCCTGTCTTAACAGAAATGCTGAGTGATACTTTCTAAAATCCGGAAACCCCACACCTTTCTGAATGGGTCTTTTGAGTTTACGAATCAAGAGTGTATGTTTTCTTTTTTCCCATTAAAAAATTGGCCAACATGAATCAATCCTTGGGATGAAAGGAAACTGGCAGCATATATAATGTATACAAGATAAATGGAGAAATCATAATTTTGATGTTTTCAAGACGACCCCACCAGGGCAAAAACAAAAGGGACCATGAATCGGTTAATTCTTTAGTTATGCTCACCTGGTCTCTGCGGAGGCGTTGGGGCACGGTTGCACCCTCCCGGGGTGAGGTAGCTCGGGTCCGACTTCGCCCTCTGCGCTTATGTGGTGACTGGTGCTAATAGGTGATGCTGCTCGGGACTGCTCCTGCGTGGAGAATAGGGGACGCGAGTATGCCAGCTTGTGTGCCTGATCCCCCTTCCAGACCCCTTCTCCCAAACCGTGGTACCCGTGGGATGCGCTGTCCCTGGAAAGCTCACCTGATGATTCGTTTTGGCGAGCACTCCGTCCTGCTGCTTCTGGCAGGGGCGCTTGTATGATCTGGACCGAGTTCCTTCACTGGTCCCTTGCACGTGGTAGTCCAGTCCTGCAGTGACTAAGCCACAATACTTCAGGTAAGTGTTCCTGTTTGTCTGTTTTTGTTGTATTGTAAAGTTTGTTGTCTTGTATTGCTGTCCGTTCCACTTTTGATGTTTGCTCTTTTGCTTTCTTCCCTTGCAGGTGATGTTGCCAGCCTGCAGAAGCTGCGGAGCTCGAGGCGGCAGCCGGGGGGAACTAGGAACGAAGCTGCAGCGGTACAGTAGCTGGTAAGTTGTTAACTAGGGGGCGCGCAGGGTTAAAATGCAGCCAGCCCTAGGATGGATGTTCTAACCTTGTCTTTCTTCTTCTCGGGGTCCAAGTTCATGGATGAGGAGTGCGGTGCTGCGGCGTCGGGATCAAGATCGCTGGATGTCAGGAGATGAGTCTGCAGATGAAGCGATGAAGCACCGGTTTCCTGGAGGTGAGTATGCAGGAAAACGCTTGATTTCCAAGGTAAGTAAACTGGTCCAAGCGGCGGTGAGCGTCACGTTGCACGCGAGTGCACAGTAACGCGAAGCACCGGCCATAAGGATGGAGCAGCTTCTATAGTTGAGCTTCTGAAGCCATGCCTACCAGGTTCACCCTGCCTGCCATACCTTGCCACACCCGATGAGTCAGCACATGAGGATGTTCTCTGGAATAAAGGCTTTCAGCTCCTGGAAAGTTCTTGTAAAATAACTTGGGCGCTGAAATATAGTGTTCCTGCTCGCATCGCTATATGATCCTGGCGCCAAAGGCGCCAGGACTGAGTCCAGCTAGGGCCCCTGTGTTTATGGGTCCCAAAGGGACATAAGTGAGTCAAGTGACCCATTGCCCCCATCACTAGATGGTGTGGTTTTTGTGTTCTGGGGCCTGTGGCCATGACATTAATTCTAGACAATACACTATTCATATTTTCTTTTATAGAAGAGGAAATATGTATACCCAAATATTTAATCCCATTAGGGCACGATTTCATACCATAAACTTGAATGTGATGTTTAGAGCAGTGGATATTGCGGGGTAACATTTCAGATTTGTACATGTTTAACTTGTAACCCGAAGCCATTGAAAAACGTGCAATGACACCCAGAAGATTATGTCAACTAGTGTTGGGATTTTTAAGGAGCAACAGAACATCTGCATGGGCAGCTAATTTTATTTGTACACCTCTGGGGTCAATGCCTTGTATTGTCGTGTCACCTCTAATTGTTTCCAGAAAAGGTTGCAAGGCTAATATAAATAATTGGGGACAGCGTTGTCTAGTACCTCTAAACAAAGGGAAACAAGGTGCCATTTGTTAATTGTTAAAAATAGCTGTTTTCTACAACCTCCCGCCAGTAATGCACGAAATTAGCCGAATTCACAAAATACTCGTGGTATAAAATAAACAAAACCAAATCCGAAATAATCCCCTTAACGCAGTCCACAACACAATCCGAAGCTACATCCCAATTCCGATGGTCCCCGACGTCGGCTAGATACTTGTGCATCATTATGGCAACTGATAAGCGCACCTTCTATATTAATAATTATGACCCATATTTATCTTTATTGGAATGCAAACTCCTCCTTTCCACGAACGGCCGAATATCCCTTTTAAAAATGGTAGTCGTGCCCAAGTTAATATACCTGTTCAGTGGTATCCCGATCTGGCCTTGTAGAAAATTCTTTGATAACTTGGCTACTAGCTTTGTGTGGGCAGAGGGCGTGGTGAGACTCAACTGGCCCAAATTGTGCGAAAAGTTTGATACAGGAGGTCTGGCTGCTCTAGACTTCCAACTATATTGCTACACATCACAAGCACATTTTGCAAAATACTGTTCTACATCTACCGAGCGGTTTGCCCACATAGGATCAACATTGGGCAAAATACTGCAACTATACTAAGTCGGTTTTCCTGTGCGCCAATTTCAGGCTGATTCAATTTAAAATGTTGAACCATCTACATATTACCCGCAGTAACATGTCCAAATTTGACCCTTCCAAACACATGTACTGGGAATGTCCACCCATCAGAGAATTTTGGGAAGAAGTGGCCAACATTCTTAGTGATATACTAGACACACGTATACCAGCCACACCACTGAAGTACCTACTGCGGGACAGTAAAAAACTGCAGACTTTTCTCAGTGGCGGGGGCAGTGGCCAAGAGAAACGTTCTCAGGAATTGGAAAATTAAAGCCCCCGTACCCCACATGCATGTTTGGCTACGGGACCTAATGTACCTCCAAGAGTGCGAAGAGAACTATGTCAGGGGTATACAGGCCATCTCTAGACCGAAAGACATCTGGGTGACCCATATTCATTATTTGAATAACACACAGGACGAGTCAGACGAGGATGACCACCAATCGGATAGCAGATGCTGTTGTTCTAGAGACACTTATGCATGTTATACGATATAAAGTCCAAATGTGTACGAATGCAACTAAGAAACTCGTGCTTGCTGTGTAGTGTTTGTCCGTGAAAAATAAAGTTTAAAATAAAAATAGCTAGCTTTTTTCAGATGTGAATAGAATGCCTTTATCATAGATGGAAAGGAGTTACTGAGACCATGCCGTTTAAGTGCGTCAAACATAAAATCCCGTTCACCCTAGCAAATGCTTTTCTGCATCAAGAGCTATAGCTGCATAACCAATTTTAGAATGATCAACAATATCTAAGAATAGTCTTATATTGGACGAGGACAATCTGCCCTTTAAATATCCAATCTGATCTTTTTTAACTAAAATAGGTAAAAAAAAAAAGGAAGACCTGTTGGCCAAGACCTTGGCAAAGATTTTATAGTCTGCATTTATTAGGGAGATAGGCCTATAGTTTTGGGGGTGCTCAGGGTCTTTATTAGGTTTTGGGAACACAATAAGCATGGCTTCTGAAAAGGTTCCTTCAGATTTACTATGTGCCATAAAATGAGTGAAAAGCTCTTCCAGCTTGCGAACTAATACGTTTTTAAAATGAGAATAGAAGTACATGGAAAAGCCATCTGGGACTTTACCTTTTTTGAGATTATTAATCGCTTTGCGGATTTCATTTTGAGTAATGGGAGTTGTCCAACGAGCTAAGATCAAGCGTAGGATAAGAGAAGAGACCCAGCGTATCTTTAACAAAGGATACTCTTGTTCCTTCTCTTTTAATCTTGTGATGTTTGCTCTAACACCACTTATTGTTGATCGTTTCTACCTTCTAATCACCACTATTAATCTTTGAGTTGTGTCCTGGATCTGAATGTCTTTCACATACCCGTAGCCCTTCTATTTTTTGCCTGGCGGTTCACATGCTCTTCCACCCCCCCCCCCTATGCCAGGGACAAATCACTTACAACCCTCCTGCAGATGAGCTGCAAGCATAGGAGTGCTAGGTAGTCTGCTAAATAAAACTGATAGGAATACCTCCCCCCTATTAGGCCCACCACCAGGTTCCCCCCTCTCAACCAAGCCTCCCGTTACCTGGTTGACCATGGGCTATAATGTAGCATGGTATACACCGTATGCGCATTGGGCAGAGCTTGATTGAGCCATCCCCATTGCACATGCTCAGTTCAGTATGGTATGGGTAGAGCAGGGAGGCTTGCTAAACCGCGTCCAAATTGATGTCTTGGGGCGTTAAAAGTAAACGCCCTCAAGGCGTAGATTACAATGAATCCCTCCTTGTCCTGTCTCAGACTTGTGTGGGGTTGGGGGCTTGCCGACCCCCTGCTCAGCCTGTGTAGGGGGCCTAGTTTGGTTAATGTATGATGTGACAAGCTATAGGCTGGGCAAGACTGGGTCTTCAGTTCCCACCTACACCTTCGTTCAACTCGTGACACTCGTTTTAGGGTACACTTTCCTCTCCTGTGACCCAAGGCTTCACCCTCCTCACCCCCATGCTGCTGAGCAGTACGCCAGAAGAATCTTCTGGAAGCACGTGCTCAAGAGAATGAAGATGAGCCTTGGGTCTATACAGATCTTGCAGATAAGGAACATTGTGCCCCCACATGCCTGCTCTCCTTCTCCCCACTCGTGATCTGCTCAAAACACAGCATACCTCTTGTAAGCAAAAAATTAAGTAAAAGGGGCATGGCCCGTGTACTTTCCTTTTACTTTTGACATGAAGCAGTGCTGTTAGGAGGACTCACCTGCTGACTGCTCTACAACCCTTCAACTGCTTAGGTGGCTGCTCACCTTGGTTCCCTACATGGAGTAGTTGGAGATTATGACCGGAAAAAAATCGAAACTGCCTTTAAATAAACGTCGTCTTTTAGTTCTTGATTCAGTTGTAGTACCCAACACATATAAGGGCTTGCACACCATCCACATTCACCATGTTACATTTGGGATGGTTGAGTGACAAATCATGTGGTGTCATGTATATTGATTTGTATTTGACAATGCCTCTTTTGTTTGCTTTCTGTGTGTAAAAATGTCGTGGTCTAGGAAGTGTTGCTACAATACTACATTGAGCAGCATGCGATATTCGTTTCACTAGAAATGCTTATTTATTGGAAGGTACTAAGTAATCATGAAGGCAGACCAGTCAAGTATGTATTGCCAAAATAAAATAAATATTTTATTTAGGTGGGAGCCATTTCTGGTAAAGAGAAGGCTTGGGTAATGGTACATATTAGTAAGGAGCAGGGCCCAATATTTGCAGAATATCTATATTATGACTCATATTGACAGCTGGATGTTTTTTAATGCTGTGAGTGTCACGATGCTGGATACCTGCTTTGCACTTCTCTATATGTTTCAGACTGCTGGTCGTTTTTTTTTTTTTACACTTGTGTTTCATCCTGCAAGACCGTCCTATATTTCACACTTCATGCTCTCATGTGAGCCATGTGCTGTCAACAACTTTGTGAATTCCTCTCCTTGCATGGTGGTATTAACTGGCCGTTCATGGTAACAGGTGCAAAATGGTGCGACTACATGGGCATTTAAAAGCAGTGCCTGGCAAATACCTATTACGTATACACAAGCCAAAACTGTTGGCTTTGCCATTCTTTGTTTATCACAGGACTTCAGTGAAGGACACACAGCATGCTTCTACATGATGGCTAAAGGCAGACCTGTTTTAAGACATTTTTATTACACCATTAGCAGGTTTACAACTTTATTTAAGCCATTAACTCTCAGAAGACTACTTTGTAAAAACACTGGCAGGCACTTTGAGCAGAAGGTTTGATGGTAATGCTTGACTAAAGCCAGCTCAGAGTTCCATGTGGTGGTGCTTGGGCGTGGAGGGGATTGTACTGGGTGCGAATGTCCATAGAGATTAACATGGGCAGTCAATAGGTTGCAGATTACCAAACGCCTACAAGCTGTGAGTCCTGCTTCATATGCCATTTCTCCCTATCTGTACTCTAATGCAGTAGTTTCAGCATGTGTCGCAAGCGACGCCTAATGGCCCAAAATAAAAATAGATGTGATGCTGAAGTCTTGACTTTGGATGAGAAGTTAAACATTCCTAGTGTAATTGGAAGACAGCATTTCCTTCTCATGAGTTAGCTTCCATGCAGTTCAATGCTGTGTGAAGAGAAAACATGTTCTAATGCAAATCAAGTGAATGTATCCGCTGAGGTCATGCACTGCACCAGTACCTGAATAAGCTGCTGGGTTGGCATTCTCCTGGTGTGATTTAACATTATCCAGCATCACCGACTGTAGATGTGCACATTCCATGTGCTAATTAGCCCCCCCCATTATTATTCTGCTCCTCTGGATGCGCTACTAGTAACGTAAACACGGACAAGGCACTGCTGACGTTTTGGATGGCAAAATTAGATTCTAGTGTCCCATTGACAAAGAAAACAAGCATTTCAGCAATTTGCATGCTCATGGTACTGCAATAATCCCCTGCTACGCGATCCTTGCAAAGTATTTGAGAATGGTGTAAGATATACAAGTGGTATTGATTTCAGAGGCGGTAGTAGTTTCATACTGTATCAGCGATTGCCTAAGTGATGTGGCACAAGTATGCATCCATCTACTGTAAGAAGTTAGACTAATTCCCTGATGGACTCATGCAAATTCCCTGATGCAAAATTCTCTTTACTGTTGATGACCTGGGATCTGAAGTATTGGAATATTTTTTGTTTCTCTTAGAAAGCTGCTTGTAAACCTATTGGCTTCATATAAAATATTTTATAAAAAATTGAAATGACATAATGCACCATTCACATTGTTTAAAAACAAACCAAATCCTGGGGGAGACCCATCCCAGCCCACCTCTCAGAGGCCGTTGGAAGGGTCCGCTCACTCACATATTTTACACCCCACCACTTAAACCTTTTTACATTTCACCTGCCACCGCTGAAAACTGTTGTTGACCCTACATGCAACAGGAGCTGGACTACCTTCTATCCTACCTTAATGCTATAAGCCTCTTCCGATGGA
Source organism: Ambystoma mexicanum (assembly GCF_040938575.1). NCBI lineage: Eukaryota > Metazoa > Chordata > Amphibia > Caudata > Ambystomatidae > Ambystoma > Ambystoma mexicanum. The sequence goes on along the minus strand of NC_090923.1, from coordinate 1,338,985,028 downwards.
CATCAGACACCAGAGTGTTTTTTTTAGGAATACCGGGGATCAATTTTTATTTCAAACAAAACAACTGTAAACTTTGCCCATAAATAACTCCCTATTTTTTCTATCTACCCTGACATGATCTCCTTCATAGGGATCTGCACTACCAGCCCACCCAACTGGTCTGGTTTCTGGGGGGTCCCTTAGGGTGAACTAATGGAACAAACCCTCCTGCCCTGCCACGTGTTAGCCATCTAGGAAGATGGGCCAGAGGATGGCCGCCATGGGCAGTCACTTCTCCTACTTGGCCTCTGGTATGGCAGGCCGCCACTTCCACTTTACCCCCCTCGTGCCAAGATATTATCTTTACCCCATTACTTGAGCCCCATCCTCTAAATTGTTACCCGCCATTCAGAATAATAACCTGCATCTATCTTTTAAGCATAAATACATATATATTGTATGGGTGTGACTGCTGCAGTCAGTCACACACTGAGTTCTTCAAAGCTGGCACAGTACCTGGCTGCTGTGGTGGTGCAATGGGCCAGTGCTTGCCCCTCTTTACTGCTTCTCAGGGACTGGGCTGCCATGCAGGCCCTGTTCTTGTCATTGCGGTACATGGGACACCGCAATCGCTGCTGCATTTCCCCGTGCCAGTAGGAAGTGAAGAGTAAGGTCTTGAGGAGTTTCCGGAATTTAAGGTGCTCCAGCTCAAGACGGAGAGAGGCAGGGTGGCTGTTCCAGAGGGAGGCCCCTGCAGAGGATCAAGATCTACCCCCGAATCTCTGTTTGTGAAAGCGGCTTACCCGCAGAGAGTTGGTGGACGAGCGTAGCACTCTAGAGCCAAAGTATATAGGAGAGCGTTTTTGATAGTTCGAGCCCCGGCCCCAGAAAGCCTTGTGGATTATGCAGAGTGTCTTGAACTTGATCCTTGCAGGCACGGTGAGCCAGTGGAAGGATTTCAGCATTGGAGAGATGCGGTTCCTGGGCTTGAGGCCAAGGATAAGTCTTGCGGTTCTGTTCTGGACGAGTTGTAAAGGACAGAGAGTAGAAGTAGGAAGATTGAGAAAGAGGCTGTTGCGATAGTACAGCCTAGAGGGAACCAGGGCTCTCACGGTGGTGAGCCTTTGGGGAAAATGAGAAGGTAGAATACCTCTGAGGTGCAGTTGGTATTGGGACTTTTTGGAGATGTGAGATGGGAAGGAGAGGGTGGAGTCGAAGATGCAGGCTTGAATGCAGACTCTTTTCTTGGAGCAGATACAGAGTCTATGTTGCCTTTGAAGAAGATGGCACGCCAGTTTGTCAGAGGGTGCACCTGAAGATCCCCATTTGTGTTCCGCTGCTCTGCACTTGCGTTTAAGGTCATCTAGATCGGAGTCTTACCAGGAGTTGCACTTTTTGGCAGGCTTCAGTGTCATGACGGGGGCAACAATGTCAAGAGTGTTGGAGATGGAACAGTGAAAGCTAGAGAGGGCTGTATCGGGGTCGAAGTCAGCCGCAGGAGTTGAAGGAGGAGAGTAGGTGGAGGCAAAGGCAGCCACTCACACTCTTTTCATAGGTCGGATGACCTTGAAGGCTGGAGGTGGTGTAGGGTGTGCCATTGCTAAAGGAGAAGAGAGCTTCAAGTGAGAAGAGAGTGATTACTCCATGAGAGTGAGGTAGTGAGAGGATTAGAGAGTGGGATGTCGGTGGAGATGAGAACATCCAAGGTGTGGCCAACAGTATGCGTTGGACCAGAGGGTAGAATTGAAAGAGAAAGGGAGTCACAGAGGTTGCAGACAGGTCCGGAGAGTCAAGATTGATGTTAAGATCCCCCAGCAGGAGGAGTTGGGAAGAGGAGGAGAGAAGAGGCCAGGTCAGCCCATTATGAGATGAAGAGGGTGCACTGGCCCAGCGGCCGATGCAAGGGGGGGGGAGTTGTGAGGGAGGTGGTTGAGGTTGGCAGGAGGCAAGGTAGCCAAGGTGTGCATAGTTGGCAAGGGAGCTTGGGCGGCCGTAGAAGTAGGTGGCAGGGGAGCCTGTGAGGAGGAAAGTTGATATGGCGAGGAAGGAGCCTATCAAAAAGTAAGAGGTTGGGTTGAGGCCCTTGTACCAGGATGGTACCATTTCGATAGACATTTATGATGGCCCTGGAGGTGGAAAAGGAGGCAAGAAGGGCCTCCCAGCGGGTGACACAATTTATGTGAGGAAGAGCAAGGCGAGTGCAGAGCGGCCATATGGAGAGTCCATAGGTCGTGAGAAGGAACGATAAAGAGCATGTCTGTGAGAGTCTCTCTGTTGGAAGCACTGACTTAGTTGTTGGCGATGGGAAGACCTGGGTTGGAGGCCAGTATGTGCTTCTTGCGTTTCTTCCTGCCAGACTTGGTGAGAGGTTAAGGATAGGAGATGGATAAGCAGTTTGAGAAGATGGGGGAGATAGAAACCGCCATAGTGAGGGGCACAGTGTGTGGTACACAACCAGGCAGAGCAGTTGGGATACTTGGGAGGAGGTAGGCAAGGAGGTAGGCAAGGAGGGAGCAAGCGCACAGGAGACACAAATGGGATAGGGAAGAAACAATGGGAAATGAAGAGGGTGAGGGAACAGGTAACAGACCAGAACAGAGGGCAGAGGGGGGTAACCAGTCGGCACAATCCCATGAAAAGCAGGATGTGAACACACCTGAATTCGATTTTCAAAAGAAGCAGCAAAAACATGTAGGATGAAATGAAATTATATTTTATTTATATTGTCGCGCCCGCACACAAGTGTTTTAGAGCACGACCAGGCAAAAAGGGAGGGGAACAAGGGAAAAACAACCAAAAAAAGAAAACCGCAATCTTACTAGGCCCAGTGACATTTAAGAAAGCGCAAGTGCATGGAAAAAGGGAAAAGGGAGAAAGTGTGCATAGTGGGGGGGGAGTGTGGAGCAGAGCAGAGGAGAGAACAGAATAAATACTAAATAAAGTAAATAAAGGCAATAAACCATAGTAGTGTGGCAGGTGAAAGTTTAGTCAGATAAGGTATATCTTATAAGTGCAGACGAAAAAGTGGGAGGGGCCTGTATGGGTACAGATACAGAACCCCAGTGCAGGGGGTGGCCTGGATGCAATGCAGGAGGGTGACAGGGTAGGCAGGTACCTGGGCCCGAATGACAGAGGGTGGCCAGGTGCACAATGCCAAGAGAAAAAACAGATCAACGGGGAGAAGGGGGGTAAAGGCAGAGGCCAAGAGGTAGGTCTTGAGGTGCTTCCGGAGATGGTTTTCCTCAAGTTTCAAGGTGGCCGGGAGGCTGTTACAAAGGGAGGCCCCAGCCGAAGACGATCTACACCCAGCCCGTTTCTTTGCAAAACAACTAACCCCGAGGGCGAAGGGCGAGCGAGGGGAGGTATTTACAGAGGGATAGTTGAAGGTATTTTGGACCCAGGCCCCAGAAAGCCATGTGGACGATGCAGAGGGTTTTAAATGTAATCCTCGCATCCACTGGGAGCCAATGAAGGGAACTCTGGACTGGAGAGATACGACCCCAGGGTGTATCTCAGGATGTGCACACAGCTAAATTCGATTTCTTTTTTTTTTATTTCTTTTTTTGGTCAATGGGTATAGCAGCACAAAAGTGTACAGGGGTGTAGGCAGTGTAAGTGTGAGCCCAAGAAGGAAGAAAAGTGTTATGGCCTGGTGCTTGGAATAAAAGAGAGAGCTGCCTTCTGAGCTGGATTAGAGAGATTGTCAGGAGAGGCACAGGCACAAAGTCGGGAGGATGATGCAGGCAAATATAGCAACAGTCCACACAATCATGATAGCTGAGGGGGGGGGGGATCCCATAGCCCAAGGGCGCCTGGATTAGATACCCAGCCTCCAGGTGCATATTGATGATTGGAGTGAAGTAAAGGGGTCTACAACGCCCAGACAGGCACAGAGGAGCAAACGATTTTTCTTCAGCATCAGAACCTTCTTATAGAAGGCATAAGGAGTAATACATCTTTTTAAAACAATATTTTATGGCAAACTCGCCGCTCGATCCAAAAAGCCCTGGAGGGTTTACCTTGTTAGGCGGATGGTGCTAAATTCGGTGGTAGGTCTCAGGAGGGCTTGTGGTGGTGGGGGCGGCAGGGTGCCACCTGCTCCAAAGCAGCCTTCACAAAGAGTGGGTACGTAGAGAGAGTTGGCGCCCATGTGTTGGTGCTCATGTGGTACCTTCATGCTCCTTTTCAACCCTGCTCACTGCCACACCTCCAGTGCTTGTTTTCACCTTCACCGTGCTCTCTCGGAACCTTATTGTAACTCGCTCCTTCCACACCTGTGCAGCGCTAGGAGGCTGACCTGCGCATTCTTTGCTGCGCTCTGGCGCACTCAACTGTTCGCAAGGATGCAGTGACCTAGGACTTTGAGGGCTTCCCGGCCCACCTAACACTAGGTTGGTGGATTTCAGGCAGGCTCTACTGCCAGCTCCTAGGCTACACCTGGCATCTGTGACCACCGAGCATTTGTCTTCAGAGCCTGCCCTGTCTGGCCACGCTGCCCGGTCCAGTGCTGCCGCTCACGCCGCTCTGGGTTGGGGTGCCCTGATCGTCTTGCTGGCTTTCTCGTTCTGCGGCTTGGCTTTCAGGTGCCCCGAGTCCCCGTCCCTGTTGGTTCCCAGACTGTACCGGGCATGCAGCCCCAGTGCGCACGGCTTAGCTGGTCCTCTCCTGCCATACAAGGCCTGTTGTGTAAAGTTCCAGAAGGAGCTCAGTCGGCAACCTGTTTCACCCAAGACCGTTAAATCCAACGGGTTCTCTGTCCTTTTTTAATGTTCTCTTCCCCGCTCAGCCTCTTCCTTGGGTAGGGAAGGGCTGTCCATGGTCTTTACTGGATGGTTTAGACCTTAGTAAAAGAAGTAAGGAACATAGTAAACGCACTACATAAACAATAAATAAAATACTTTACAAATTCACCCGCGAAACCCCCCCCCCCCCCAGACTCGCCCTGTCATTATTTTACCTTGGGGGACAAGCAATGTAGCCCCCTCTAACTGGGCCCTACTTGGGCCAGGGGCTACGTACCTCAGATACTGTAAACCAGTCTGTTTAAGCAATCGTGCGAATTAGGAATCTTGATTACTAAACTGGGAATGGCGTGATCGTGCAGGTCCATGATGTGCTTTGTTGGAACACGATGCTTTGTGAGGAATGCTCTGCAGGTGTACTTATTGGTAAGTTTACTTTTTGGTGAAAAAATGAATCTGCTTTAGCACTTTTTGCAATCTGCATCTGATTATTTGTAATGCATCTTAAGAGGAGCTTTTGGTCACTGGTATGAAGTGCTGCCGATGTGACAGGGTGGCTGATTGCCCTGTTGTAGATTGGTCCCTCTGTTAGCTGGAAGTCTGATTTCGACTCCGCTAATATGTCCTGCTCTAAATTGTAGTATCGCTCTATCTACTGATGAGGGTCAGATTTGAACTTTGGTGAAAGGTTGGATGAATTTATTTTGTTGACCAGAATGATACAATATCTTGTTTCAACAGTTGCTTCAGAATAACAGCAGCTCTTTTATGTATACACTTTAATATGTGCACCTTGTACCATCCTTCTGACATTTGCCCAAATAAACATGGCATGGTATCTGTGATCTCTCACCCCTGCTCTCCTCATGAAATTTTGCATGCGCTACAGGCTTATTTATGCGCCTTACAGCCAATGCTCCAGATGGGATTTTGAGGTGGGAGTTTTTTACCCGATATTTTGAGATTTGAAGAATAAATCCAAATTCAAGCGAATAAAAATGAGTGTTCACCTTTGCAAGAGAGTAAAAGGTATTGGACATCGATCCATTGTGTGCATAAAGTTTAACGTTTGGAAAATACTATAAACAACAATATAGTTGTATTTCAAGTTATGTGGCTTCAAATAATGTATAGCAGATGTGGAATATGCTCTCTCACGTAATAACTTGTAGTTGTGTGCTAGCCAGCTGCATTTTCCTGACATTAGGACACATGGCCTCTTCTATAGCTACAGAACCATATACCAATTAGTTGGGTATTGATAAAGTCCCTTTCTCTACCAGCATCACTACTATGCCTTTTCTCTCTGACTGCTGCCTCTTTACCTGTGTTTCATGGCCTCTTCCTCATGTTTTTGCTCTACTCTCCCTATTGCTACTTTGTTTCCCTGTCTCCCACTTTGTTGCTCTACCCATCACTTTTGAGTGTTTCCATGCTTGTTGTTGTGGTCTCTTGCTCTATATCGCTCTGCATATCCTGCCGGAATACTGTTATTGCTGTTTCTCTCTGTCTTGCTGTCTCCATTGCTGTAACTCCAGTGTCTCTCGCTCGTGTTATTCCTCAGTTTTCTCTCACATTGTATTACTCTGGCTCTCCCTCCTTTCTATTACGGTCTCAGTTCTGTCTGTCCCAACTTCAGCCCTTTGTCATGTGTCTCCTAGGTTCGTTATTGCTCTTACTCTCCTTTTTTATTTGGAATTTGGCATATCAATAATAAGTGATACAAGCTGAACATGCATTTCCATCATTAAATATAGCTAAGTTTGAAAATTAGGTGGTGGTTGCTTTTTAAATGTATGCAAACTTATTAGGCTGGAAATTGCAGATTTAGAGTTTCCAATCAGCAAATGCTGAACTTGTTTCCGTGCAAATGCTTTACCTGCATTAAATGCCAAGTATGGCAGCACTTATGAGATGTGAGCTCTGAACCATCAAACATTTACCCTCTTATCTCCTTATTAAACACATATCACTGCATGCAGATGCATGAGCTCACTGAGCTATTGACAGGTTTGGAACTCGCAAGTGAAACGTTTATCTGTGCGGCAGGTTTATAAACCCGCTGAACTAAGTTTCCTGATGGGCTTAGTCGGGAAACAAACTTGTCTGAAAGGCTTTTGGGGTTGGCGCATCGGCAGTCCCATGCATGACTTGCGCGACATTCGTCCCACGCTCCATGCCTCTTTCAATGAAATATCCTACACATGAAGCGGGAGATTTATAGAGGTACTAGAGATTTGGCAGTGTCGCACAACAGTCAGGCATGAGAGAATCGGAAGTTAGGAAAAGCGCAATACTGAGAGCAGGATGGCTTAAAGCCTACCGCAGCAATTACGTTTTTCTCACACTGTCCACCAGTGTGCAAAATACCATCTCAGGAGAATGGAGGGGAGAGGAGAGGTTAGTCTGTGTTTCTCTTCAGTGCTTTAGCTACATACTGAAACTGCAAACACATGTTGGTGCTGCGTCATTACCATGTCACTGTTGAAAAATGCAGGTAGTTCAAAACATAGCAGGCCTGCTAAGAAATCTGGTGTCAGGAAAGGAAGAAGGCGATGGATATGGCAGGGGAAATGTGCACAAAATACACAGTAAACAACCTTGAATATAACAACGTGCATTCAATACCCAAGACTCGTGTATACCACTATAAGAAAAGGAATGTAGGGTAAGCACTTAGAACCTCCTTATGACTGAAAGGAAAGTCGGCAAACTCCTTACCCACTATGCTATTACAGATACTGACAGCGCTAAGCCCACATAGAGGGCAAGCAGGGACAGAATCTGTAAGCTGACACTCTAGACAGTACTGGATAAGGAATTTGGAAACAGTACTCACAAGGACCGGAATGACCACATGAATGCCAGTACTCACGAAGACCGGAAAGACCACTTGGATGTCCGTATTCACGAGGACCGGAAAGACCACTCAAAAGTCAGTACTAACCCACAACCCTGTAAATCAAACAAGAACCCAGAATGCAGTAAAGGCAAAGAGTGAGGATGACTAAATACCTAAACCCAAGTCAAGAGGCAAGAAGGAATAGTACAGTGTGGAAAACAAAAGATAATCACACAGGAGCTAGTTACAACAGCTTCCCACACCTAATAATAAAATAGGAAATAAATGTAAAAGTGTAAAGGAAAACATGGCATGGATCCCAATAGAAGGCAAGGATCAGGAGCAGTGAAAACGATTTCAAAAGGGAAACTTTCCCACCCATCCAAGGTGAAAAGGCAGGAAACTAAACCTGTAAAGGAAAGATTAATGCAACAAGTCTTTCAGTAGCAAAGGGCAATTTCTAGGAAACAGTGAACACAGGCAATTGGGCTACAGCAAAAGGAAAGCTCAGAGAAAGGCTGCCTGCAGACAGAGAAAGGGAGAAAGGGATTTCCAAAAGGCAGAAATCAATTAGGCATACAAAATACGAATTCCAGGACAAGGAACAAGAAACACTAACTAGAACTGGGCACAAAAACTAGGAACCAGGAACAAGGGACCAGTCACGACAGGAACGCTGCAACAATGACCAGCGCTGGACTGAAGCAGACTGAGGCTTTTAAAGCTGCTTAACGAGCACACCCCTCAGGCGTGTCGCCTGCTGCACCTGCAGCCACAGGTGTTGCCTATCCTCCACCCAGCCTTGTCCTGCAAGGGAGGAGGTGAGGCAGTGAGCCAGGCATTCTGGGAAGCATAGTCATTTGATTATAGTAGCAGTAGCATGCTGGCTGCCAAAAACCTGGGATGGATCCGGAAGGGAAGTAATTTGGGAAATAAGGTTTTAGCGCTCCCAATTCATCAGGACACTGTAGCATAAGGTTCGGAGGAAATGTCCAGTAGGGAAGAAACCCCAAAACATGCCCCCAAGTGGCGGGAACGGGAGCGAAGGGAGCGAGCCGTGACACTATACCCCCTTCCACGGCCGACTCCAGGCGGCCGTTACTTGCACAAAACATCTTCTTTCCATGACAGGAGCGCTTTGTCTTCAGAAGTGGCACTGACGGAAACGATGACCCACGGGCAGAAGCAGAAGGACTGGAATGAATAGAAGCAGGCCGCAGTCTATAAGAGCCATAGGTGGGTTTTCGGTGAGGAAGAGACTCATGGGTCGAAGAAACGCATGAAGGACTTGCAGGCCCCGAAGCAGAGTTGGAAGGTCCAGGAAGCTTAGTCACTGGAAGAGGATATGCATACATCCTTGAGGAGAGAGGCAGGCTGGTGCTACATGCCTTAGACAATGGTAGAAGTTCTGTTAGCCTCACTGCCGAGAGTGGACACACAGGAGGTGAGGAAACAGCAGGTTTCAGGAAATGTTTATGTTCGGAAGAGGAAGGTGGCGGCTGAGGTAGAGGTTCGGATACTCTGTCATCCATCTGGGTAAAGGTTTGTGGTTGAAAGTGACAAAGATTCGCCTGCATAAGTTCCTTGCCTTGGAGGTCTGGAGATCCAATGGGTTGTACTAGGCTGGCACTCCCATTGACAGTCATGTAGCCAGTCAAGTAGCCACCTTGTTGCACGTGGGATACAACCGCAGGAACGTTTGGCATACTGATAGGAGTGTTAGACACAGTACTCGGAACATCAGGCATACTAGCAGCGGGAGCAAAAACAGGCACATCTTGAACTGCAGCAGACATTCCCCTCCTTTGGCTACTAGCACCCAACTGGCACTGCAGCTGGAGGGCCGTGCCCGTCCCTTCCCTCAGACTCATGTGGGATCCGGCAACAAAAGGGTTGTCAAGCGGTTGATCCAAACCGGACTCCAAACGCGGACCGTCCAGCCCGCTATCCTGGTCGGCTACTCGTTCGGTGACTGGGCCGTGGTGGATGGCATCCGTTTCTCTCTCGTAATACTCCAGGCAAGTCCAGCGGCCTTGCATGTAAGGCCCTCCCGAGTCGTGAGCCGGCTTGATGTTTCTGAAGAGAGAGCTGGCAGAAGTCTCAGGCTCAGATGTTGCATATTCGGGAGGCGCTGATGCTACAGTCAAGTAGTTGGGAGAATTGTTTTGTGTACAAGGCAGACATTCTGGTGATCCCCCTGAAGCATAAGAAGGGCAAGATGAACGTTCATCAGTAAATGGTTGGGATTCAGGAGGAATCTCTGGAGCAGAGGAATATGCAGCAGGAACTGACAGTGTAGACAGGTACACCTCCGATGTTGGCAGCGAGGCTGAGCAGGACACAGGTCTCTCATGAACTGAAGCCAAACTAGCAGTAGGCTCTGGGACCGAAGATATGCACCTAGAATGTACTACCGGAGGCTCCATGGCTGAAGGATAATCTGCTGGATGAGTCACTGTAGCCGAAGACAAACATGCCAGAGGAAATTCCGAGGCTGAGGGCATGCAAGCTGGAGCCGTCTTGTTAGCTGAAGACAAACTTGTCAAGGTCTTTGGTTCTGACTGCGTACATGGTGAAGGCTCTTGGGTGACTGGCAGACATAGCACTCCTTTATTGATCGAAGATACGTGTGCCAACGATGACTGCAGAGCTGTGGACAGGATTATTGAAGAGTCAATGGTAGTAGGAGGACAGTCTGAAGTCCCAGAAGTCGGCAGACACACTTGTGGTTCAGAAATGGAAAGCCCCTTTAAGGCAGTTGACCCCTTGGCACCAGTAACCAAAGTCTGAGCTGTACCCCTGCCACCCCTCTCCTTAGTGGATGACACAGAGTCTCTTCCTTTGTAGAAGTCAAAATCAACCAGAGGAATCACCATAGTAAAGTCTCTGTTAATCAGGATTTCGTCAATTGACCATTCCTCTGTCTTAGCTTCTGAAAGTGGCTGATTAACAATCAACAGTTCAGGGATCGCCTGCCGGGTTTTTGGTTCAGTAATCTGTGGAATGAGTCCATCAAAACATGAATTCTGCACTGTCTTTGACTGCTCGTAGTGACCGAAATTGGCAGAAGGAAGAGCGAACACAGAGGCAGCATTGTTTTCCACATCAGCTTGAATGTCTACTTCAGTCTCAGCAGCTAGATCAAGGGCAGCACCTAAGCCTACAGTTGTGACTGATTCTGTGTATGCCACCATTGTGGATTGTGTTTTGAAATCAGAAGCATGTATGTGTTCAAGCTCAGAGTTATGACAAACTGCTACACAGGAAGCTTCAGGTAAAGGAGTGGCTTGTGAATCTTCAACTAACAGCAATTCCTGACAAACGGTAGGACAGTTGTCAGAACCTGTGCCCTGAATAAGCTCTGTGCTTGAAAAAAGACTTTCACTCCCAATAGATCTTACATATTGACAAGTATCATGATTTACAAAAGTCTCCGCACTCAGGGACTGAACAGTATTCACTTCATCAACGGATAAAGTTGGAGGTGTATTCAGAAAAGACTGTAACATCTTATTCTCCTCTTTTAAGGAAATGTATTCTTGTTTTAACTCCTCAAATTCTGCTTTTAGCATGTCCCGCATTAACTGTACATCCCTATCAGTAGGCACAGGGGAAGGCATGGTGGCATCAGGGCTGGATCCTGCCCTAGCCATCTGGAAGTGCATTGATTGTATATTGTCATCTACTGCTTGCAGGTCTTGTGATCTATACTCTCTCTTCCGACGTGGTCTGTGTTTCTTTTAAGCAGACTATTGGCATCAGACCCCTTGGCATTAGTGACCACAGTAAGAATCTGTGCAGAGGAGTAAGCTGTAGACTGAGGGCAGAAAACAGAAGATATGCAAGGAACCCCTCCATTCTTCATGCTTGAATCATGAAACTGTTCAATCTGAGGTAAAGCACAACCGGAGTCATGGGGTTCAATAACAGAGGTACTTGTGTGTATAAATTCTTGCAGTGTGTTGTTTTCCACTGCTAAGGCTTGTGCGGACATAGACTCTGGATCAGAATTAAAGACAGAGCTAGGATCAGGCAATGTACGATGGGCCACCCAGTGGGAAAAATACTTTGCACGTAAATACCCATTCGTGTCAAGGAGTTCATTTAAGTCAGGAGCAGAGATTCGATTTTCACGGGTAATTGTAAGGGAAGCTTTCTGTATAGACTTGTTAGAGGCCTTGCTGCCTTTCCTTCGTAATCTGGCCATGTTTGAACGGGAACAACGGCTGGTCATTCTGTCAGGAAAGGAAGAAGGCGATGGATATGGCAGGGGAAATGTGCACAAAATACACAGTAAACAACCTTGAATATAACAACGTGCATTCAATACCCAAGACTCGTGTATACCACTATAAGAAAAGGAATGTAGGGTAAGCACTTAGAACCTCCTTATGACTGAAAGGAAAGTCGGCAAACTCCTTACCCACTATGCTATTACAGATACTGACAGCGCTAAGCCCACATAGAGGGCAAGCAGGGACAGAATCTGTAAGCTGACACTCTAGACAGTACTGGATAAGGAATTTGGAAACAGTACTCACAAGGACCGGAATGACCACATGAATGCCAGTACTCACGAAGACCGGAAAGACCACTTGGATGTCCGTATTCACGAGGACCGGAAAGACCACTCAAAAGTCAGTACTAACCCACAACCCTGTAAATCAAACAAGAACCCAGAATGCAGTAAAGGCAAAGAGTGAGGATGACTAAATACCTAAACCCAAGTCAAGAGGCAAGAAGGAATAGTACAGTGTGGAAAACAAAAGATAATCACACAGGAGCTAGTTACAACAGCTTCCCACACCTAATAATAAAATAGGAAATAAATGTAAAAGTGTAAAGGAAAACATGGCATGGATCCCAATAGAAGGCAAGGATCAGGAGCAGTGAAAACGATTTCAAAAGGGAAACTTTCCCACCCATCCAAGGTGAAAAGGCAGGAAACTAAACCTGTAAAGGAAAGATTAATGCAACAAGTCTTTCAGTAGCAAAGGGCAATTTCTAGGAAACAGTGAACACAGGCAATTGGGCTACAGCAAAAGGAAAGCTCAGAGAAAGGCTGCCTGCAGACAGAGAAAGGGAGAAAGGGATTTCCAAAAGGCAGAAATCAATTAGGCATACAAAATACGAATTCCAGGACAAGGAACAAGAAACACTAACTAGAACTGGGCACAAAAACTAGGAACCAGGAACAAGGGACCAGTCACGACAGGAACGCTGCAACAATGACCAGCGCTGGACTGAAGCAGACTGAGGCTTTTAAAGCTGCTTAACGAGCACACCCCTCAGGCGTGTCGCCTGCTGCACCTGCAGCCACAGGTGTTGCCTATCCTCCACCCAGCCTTGTCCTGCAAGGGAGGAGGTGAGGCAGTGAGCCAGGCATTCTGGGAAGCATAGTCATTTGATTATAGTAGCAGTAGCATGCTGGCTGCCAAAAACCTGGGATGGATCCGGAAGGGAAGTAATTTGGGAAATAAGGTTTTAGCGCTCCCAATTCATCAGGACACTGTAGCATAAGGTTCGGAGGAAATGTCCAGTAGGGAAGAAACCCCAAAACATGCCCCCAAGTGGCGGGAACGGGAGCGAAGGGAGCGAGCCGTGACATCTGGTTATGATGCCTCCAAATGTTCTTTAGCCCTGCTGTGAATAGTTCATTGTCCCATATGACCGCTCTGCTGAGCAGCTAGGGTACTGTCCTTGAATATATAGCAGAGCTGTTGGGAAGTACTAGCACAGTAAACCCTACTAAAAATACATGCAGCAATGTTGGGAAGTGTTGACCTGGCCTCATTTAAAAAATAATAGCTAGTTCTGATGGGGGAAGTACTGCTAATGTCTCATTTAAATTATATAAAAGGCCATCAAATAATTACTGGTAGATTTTAACCCTCCCTATCTGTATGAATTATTACCTCCTCAGTGCAGGGGACGGTGGCGTAGTAAAAGTAATACTCATACCACACGTCGAGCCATGCCTTGCTCGCTCTGCTATGACTAACAAGTGAATGTTCCCTTTCATGCATGCACACACGCACACATGCAAACACTTTTAATATTTTAAAACTATACCAAACATATCTACTAATTTAACATCACAAGCCTTTCGTAATGAGAAATGCCAAACGGCTGCTTGCTCAGAGGCTCTCGTGAAACTAAAACACATCAAAAATCCCAAGCCATTAAATGTCATTGATGTGCTTGTGAGATGAAGAGAAAACCTAGTATGAAATGCCTATGCGAATAACTAGTAAACTTGAAAAATGATACTTCAGCGGAGCAGGCTTTATTAAAACCAATGAAAACAGCAGAGATAAACACAAAAATGCAGCCCTTGCTAGAACACACTTTTACACTGTACTACACCAATCATCAAAATCGGGCTCAATAAGAATACCAATTTTAATGAAACTCCTAAAGTGTCAAAGCAATTTGCAATGCACATTAGCGATGCAAAATTCTTAAATAACATTGTAACACAGAAAATCAAAGCATTTGAACAAAGTGAAACACACACGCACAATTTTTTTCCAAATGGTACACTTTACAGACTCAAAGTATTGCTAGATGAAATGACCAACACAGGAAAGTGTTAAATAAACAGATCATAACTCTTCCCAGGTTGATGTCAGCAGTGAACTCCATGATTTATGGGGCTGCGGCTAAGAATAGCCTTGTAAGGGATGACTAGGAAAAAGAAATGTGCCATATTCCCAAGAATTAAGTGAGTAAAAGGCCAGATACGTACCTTACCCAGGGAGGTGGGGGGGGGTCAGGGGGCTGCTTACAGCATCCGTATTTATTGAAGTTTCTTTAGTGCCTTGCTCAAATTTAGTGTTTGTCACCCTTATCTGCCAAGAGTTGACTTTGATTAGCTTGTTACTTTCTGACCATGCTGTCTAAGCAGCCCCTTCTCTATAGTCCGTTGTTTTTGTTTCTGCACATAATGTAGGTTATTGTTTTCCAGGGCTCGAAATGTTTTTACCACTAAGAATTACTAATTAACATATTTCGAGTGCATTAAGCTAAATGCAATCTACTGAACACAATTGGATTTTCTGGAATCAAGGGGGATTTAAAGACCATGCAAATCGATGGAAAAATCCTGTAGTAATGTACTTTAAATCCAGATTTGTTTTGGTTGGGCTGGGTACATGCATCACCCAGTAAGCGGGAGCTACCGCTCGGTAACCAGGAGTGAGTAGACCATGAACTACAAATCGAACTTCCACATGAGATGCACAGTACTTTTTGGTTATTATGTATAATCCATTGTATTTAAATGTCCTAATTAGCGATTTAATTCTTTTCGACCATTGGGCTATTTCATTACGAGTTTAAAGGGTAGTGACCTGGTGAGTTTTAGAAGATTGGTTGTATTAGTCTCTCATCCAAGGGCAGGAGTATCGCCCGGTCCTGGCTCTTTTGGGTTGAAATGTTTGTCCAGGTTTTCTTGGGCACTTAGACACGATTAGCAAGAACGAGACTTTCTCGCGCCCGTTAAGTGGCTTGCCCTGTAGTCCATTGTAAAGGACATCTGCGACTGACCATGGCTATTTCTCATGTATCTTAGGTTTTTGTGCCACTTTGCAGCTGTGCTTTGATAGTAACGCCCTCCAAATTTTGCTGTACATGTAAGTGTACATGTTATGTGAAGTTTCTGTATCCACCATTTTCCACGGCAGTCCATCTTCTGTGGCAGTGGGCAACAAAGTGAACTAATTGCTTTATCCCTTCTTGACACAGTCGGCTGTGAGCATTTAAGAGATTACTTGTCACCCTTTGCCCATCTGTCAGAGAACAAGTGACGTGTGCCTTTTCCCCCTCTAGTGTTTTAACTCTTTGAACAGCCTTTCCTGCTCTCAGCCGGCTTATGGTGATCCTGTCTCTCCTGTTCTTGTTTCAGCAGGCTCCATTGCAAGAGGTGCTTCCCCTTCCCTATTGTCCTGTTGATTGGTTGGGTGATGGTCACAGGTTAGGCGGGTGCTGTTTCCACAACACAAGCCTTGATGTGCATAAACAGAGAGGTTTATACTTGCTTCAACAAAACATCTGTCCCCATAGGAGTCGTCTTTGTAAAAGTGCAATCCTCTGACCGAGATTTCAGGCGGGTATTCTATCCCCTCTGCCCCATCTGAAGGTAAATGGTACACATTAATATTATGCTTAAAATGGGTATGCCACTGCCATCTTGAATACAGTATCAAAGGCAAAGGTTTGTCCTGCAGCTTTGAAGGAAACCTAGCAAGAGCTGTAGCGGCATGGTTCTGCTGCTTGTGGGCAGCGCTGTTTCATAGTTGCTTCCACACAGTGTTTCTCCTAGTCGTCCTTTACCTGCGATCTCTGTTATACGTGAGTAACTGGAATGCATATACAGGCATACATCGACTGTTTTCGCCAGCTCTGCGTTCCGACTCCTGCTCTGTGCATCTATAAGCCGATTTGGCTCGGCGTTTTGGGGGTTTGAGAGCAGTGCTGTGCAGACATGTTACTCTTTCGTGGCCATCAAAGCTGATTACTATCAGCCGCCACATTCTAGCGTTGATTATGGCTATGAAGGGTTTAAAGTGCGATGTTTTAATTGTGCAGTTGGTGTTCATTAAAAGGACAGGACAATTCGGAATAGGTGTAACCTCGTTTTGTCATTAAGTAGTGTCATACAATTCAGCAGAACACGCTTCTTCAAAGCAAATCTTTTACTCCTGGCCTGTGCCAATGCATCGAGTCCTTCTTTGTTGGTTAACATGTGCAGCTGCGGAATGTGTGCTTTGTTGCTGCTTTGATAAACTTGGCAACGTGGCTTGCTGCTACGCTGTGTACCGCTGCCTTGCCCTTTGTGTTTTCTCATAACGGCAGAACCGACTGGCATCCCGCTTATCATTTGGCACACTTGGATCGTTATAAGTATTTAAACTCTTCAGTTTCTGCCTTGTGGTATACTGATGATGGGGTTTGTGTTCCAACGGAACCGAGCCTGATTCAAATAGATCAACTCTTCACGCATGGGAAGTGGCTTTATAATCTCTGAATCCTCTCAAGAAGGCTGACCGTCTAAAGGCCATTGTGCGTGGATTGGATCATGGTGGGAGGGGGGTGGGGGAGACATGAGCCTGATGGTACTGCTACATATGTGCATTTTCGCATTGGTAACCTGAGATCTGCACACAGGCCGTCATTTTAAACCTGCATGTGGTCAAAGATAACATCTGCACATGGCTTCGAATATTCCTAAAAATGTTAGCGTTTCCTAACCACAGGAATTTCCTATTGGGCGCACTTTTCCCACACATTCTGCTCCATTTGCAGTCCAACTCCGGCCCTCGAGGGCCAGAATCCCGATGGGTTTTCAGGATATCCCTCATTGATATTAATGAGGAAAAAATTGCATACCGTTTTAGAATCATTGTATGCAAATGTCTCATTAATATTAATGAGGGGCATCCTGAAAACCTGACATTGATCCGGCCCTCGAGTCCTGGAGTTGGACAAACCTGATGATCATTCCGCTGCAAGTTAGTTGTGCAGGAAACTGATCTATGTACATTTGAGAATATGCAAGTTTGGGACTGTGTGGGTGTTCAGAAACATGCATTACCTCTACTACGTCCCGCTTCCTTGTCACAGTACGTGCTTGTGGCACCAGGTTCAAAGATGTTTTCTGTAAACCCTGCTATTTCTACTTCTCTAGTATAAAGGCGACCTTCTTCTCCTGGAATACACCAGCTAAAGAATGTCCTGGCTTCTGGCACAAGTTCTTGGTGAAAGGCAGGGCAGTATGCTGCCATTTCTACCCTTTCACTGCTGCGCTTCTGAGGGTTGAGAAGTCCATGGTTGAGGGTGCAACTGGCTAGCTCCCAGGGTGGGAAAGATCATGGCCCCCTGCTGGAGTCCGTTTGAGCAAAAAGATTGACCGGCTAACTTATGAGGCGAGTGGAAAAAGCCCTTCAGAGACTGTAAAAACAGAAGCTGCTAGGTAGTGAATGGCATGAAAAGTGCGTACCAGACTTTAAAATAGTAGGGTTGCTGCTGAAGGTAAACATTGCCACCCTAAAGAAGCCCAGCACAGCATTATAGATTCTTTAAAGCTTGTTGATTGTGAAGCAGGGTACAAGTTCATATTCTTGCCTGTCTGACGTCCCTAACTTATCAGAGCACCCGTACATATTGGGAAGTACCTTAAGGAGTCGTAGGACCACCAGCTACCTTGACAGCGATCATTGCTGGATGACAGGCACAAGCATGGATAGTGGCTCACAGGTGGCCATTGTGTACAATCCGTTCTACAGCAAAAACCTGGCGCATATTGATTGGATTGTGTCCTCCCACGTATTCCTCATCTTTGATATCCGATATCCAGCTTCAGCTGCTTTGGAAAAAAACTTCGGCACGGGGTGCTGTGCAATGATGCGGTCGACCTGATGTCCCTTGCGGCCCTCAGTCTCGAGGATGATGTCATATAAGACGCAGCACCCGTTGGCTTCAGTTCTGTTTTTCCACAAATGTTATTGCTTCGAGAAATGCAGCGTGCTTCATAACTTCATATGCGAGTATGTCTTCTTCGTTGACACCGACTACCCCGAGCAGAGATGCAAAAAATATTTGAAAAGCAGAAACCCATGGCAAGCCATGCTCCTACTGCGCCATCCAAAGAAGCCGGTAAGGAAAGGGCTTGACCTAAATCCTGCGCGCCCTCGATCCCGGGAGGAAACCTGATCCTCATTGAGAGCCGTTGAGGCCTTGATGTGATGACGTATCATCGAAAGATTTGTCGAGCCGTAAGCATAAGTCGAGCGCCCTCGACGCCAGCCAAGCCCTCATCATTGACGTCGCCTTCGCCGAAGGCAGCTGCGCCATCATTGCCAGCAGCGCCGTCGAAATAGACGTCGAGCGCCCCATCAAAACCAATGGCGCCTTCAAAAAAGTTTTAGACTTCTCCTCCAGCGTCAAATCCACTATTCATCAAACCCTTGATGCCTGAAAAAGCATATGAGGAATCAAGGTTGAAAGACCTTTATGACAATCTGCAGACGGCTAGTGGGGTGGACACCTTACCTGAGCCAGAGCTTGGCAGACCAGAGGCTGGGGAGCATGCTGGTGCGTCATATAGACAGTTTATGTTCAAGGTAGTCGAATATATGTGGAGTAGGCTTCTGTTACCATTTGTACAGGATGATCTGACGGACATTCTGGATAAGGGTCCTCAGATTCTATACTATCTTTCCACATTGCTCTCCAAAAAAGGGTGGCAGCGAATTGAAGACGCCAGAAACCAATCCACTGAATAAAAAATTGACCAAGTACCACTGCCCTTGCAGTAGTAACCCCGACGACTACCTGTCTAAACACCCCACTCCAGAGAGTTGGGTAGTACAGGCAGCTACTGCAAATTCTAAGCAAACAGATTACCCTACCATCCCTACAGATGGGGACGAAAAAAGAGTAGATGGATGGGCAAGGAAGGTATTTTCTGCAGGGCGTATGGCGCTCCAATCGGCCAACTCCACATGTGCCCTTGTAAAATGTACATTCATTCTATGGGACTGCATATCCATGGCGACAGAGCACATTCCTGAGGGGGATGAAAGCGACAGGTTCTTAGCCATGATTAGAGATGGCAAAGAAGCCATGTGTGAGTCTCTTCAGTCAGGTCTGGATTCTGCTGACTGCATCAGAAGAGCCTTGGCTACTGGCAACATTATCTGCAGATTTTCGTAGTTGAGGAAGTCTGGTTTTGCACTGGATGTGCAATCCAGACTCCTCAATTTACCATTTGACGGGTCTCCTTTTTCTGGCACCAAGGCTGATGAAAGTCTTGAAGTTGCAGACCTCTAAGGCGGCAGCCAAATCTTTAGGTGTCGCTATTAGGCAGCCTCAGCCTTTTCACCCTAGTGTACAGACTTTGAGGGGTAGCTCTTTTCGCTAATACTCCTCAGTTGGAAGAGCGAGAGGAATGGCTGGTCAAAGAGGCCAAAGAAAGTTCCCTTGTGATGGATGAGGTAGAGGTGCAAAGCCAGCTCAAGCAGGGGCATCTTTACCATCTGCCACTGCATCAGCTGCCTCAAAACCTCTCTGAGGTCTTGCGTCACAGTTCACCAGTGGGGGGCACACTGTCTCAGCATCTAGAAGAATGGCGAGACATTAGTTTGGATGCTTGGGCATTGGAACCATAGCCTTCCTTTCATGCAAAGACCTCGGAGCAATCCACTGGGGAGCCACTCTTTGAAGATTACAGATACACTCCTTGTGAAGGAAATTTAACGCTGCTAGAGAAAGGCGCTATAGAGCTGGTGCCTGTAGCAGAGAGGAACAAGGGGTGGTATTCCGCATATTTCCTAATACTTACCCAAAAAGGACAGAGGACTGAGACCCAGCTTGGACTTGAGATACTTGGACAAGTTCCTCAGGAAGGACAAGTTCAAGATGGTCACACTTTCTCAGATTCTTCAGGCCCTCCAACGTCAGGATTGGATGCTGTCATTGGACCTTCAGGATGCTTATCTGCATGTAGCAATCCATCTCAAGCACTGAAAATACCTGAGGTACGCTGTTGGCGGTTCTCATTATCAATTTCGAGTTCTGCCATTCTGGCTGACCTCCACCCAAGGTTTTTCACCAAACTGATGTTGGTAGTGGCAGCGAGTGTCGGGAGGGGGTATTCACGTTTACCGCTACCTGGACGATTGGCTGATCAGGGCGAGTTCTTCCGAACAAGTCCTGGATCATCTCAACGTCACCTGCCACCCTCTTCACAGACTGGGCTTCCCTCTCAATCACAAGAAGTCCCATATGACTCCTTCTCAGAAACTCCAGTTCATCTGAGCTGTTCGGCACCCGAAATGAGGGCTCAAGACATTCTACAGATGGTCACCAAATTTCTCTCGTCTCCCGGCCTTTTTTTTTTTTTTTTGTTTAATTTTATTTTTCTGCTCGGCCCCATGGCATCCTGCATATTTCTGGTGCCAGAGGCCCGCATGAGAATGAGAGCCCTTCAATGGGCTCCCAGAACTCAATGGTCCCAGTTATCAGGAAAGATGTTGGACCTACTTCAGGTTCCAAGCAGGGTCGCGCAGGATCTTCTGTGGTGGGCCTGCGAGGACAACATTCTGAAGGGAGAACCGTTTTGGCAACCATGGCCGGAGATAACACTATAGTGATGGAGGCCTCACTGGGTGGGGAGCCCACACCAACCATCTGACAAGTGGTCGTTGCTCTCCATCGGAGTCCAAACTACATATCAATCTTTTGGAACTGAGGGCAATCGGACAAGCGCTGAAGGCCTTTCTGCCCTCTGTGCAGGAAAGAATGTCCTGATAATGACGGACAACACAGTGGCCATGTACTACCTCAACAAAAGAGGAGGTGTAGGGGTCACTACCAGTGTGCAGAGGCAATGCAGCTCTGGTACTGGCCAATTCAAGAAGGAATCTCCCTGTCGGCAGTTCACCTAGCCGGAGAAGAGAACACTGCGGCAGACGCTCTGAGCTGGCAGCGCACAGTCTCCCATGAGTGGGAACTATCTTGGGAAGTCCTTGGAGATTTTCACCCTTTGGGGAACCCCTCAAGTGGATTTGTTCGGGACAAGTGTCAATCGGAAGTGCGATCGGTACTGCTCCAGGGAATTTCCCCCAAGAGGAGCTCTAGGAGACACGTTTGTAGACTGGGAGTTTTCCCCTCCTGTACGCGTTTCCTCCAGTCCCTGTCATTCCTCACGTGATCAGGAGGTTGAGAAAGTTTGGGAAATACATGATCCTAATTACCCCAGATTGGGCCAGTAGGAAGTGGTACCCGGACCTTCTGGACATGGCCATCTGCCCTTTTAATACGTCTTCCACAAAGAGAGGACCTTCTCTCATTAGAGGAGTGTCTGGTTCCCCATCCAGAGGTTAAAACACCCAGCCTTCACCCATGGTTTCCGAGAGGCTGAGATGCAAGGATTGGGACCTCCCGGATGAGGTAATGGAGATTTTGCTTTTGGCCAGAGGGTCAGCAACAAAGTCTTTGTACCGTTGCCGTTTGAACAAATGCTGGTGCAGAGACAAGAATGTAGACCTTTTTCTGTGCAAAACACCCGAGCTGTTATCCTTTCTACTATCGTTCTGGGGCTCCAGGTTGGAACTATTAAGGGCTATTTAGCTGTGCTGTCCATCTTTAAGTGCTTGTCTGAAGAATGTTCATATTTCAAGATTCCACTGGTGACTCAATTTGTAAAGGAGCTCACCAATGTGTTCCCTCTCCCGATCTCCTTTCCAGGTACCAATTTGGGACCTTAATCTGGTACTAACATTTCTAATGTGTGCACCCTTTGAACCTTTACACATGTCCATTAAGGTTAACTTTTAAAACAATTCTCTTGGTAGCTCTAACTTCAGCCCATAGTGAGTGAATTGCAGGCACTTTCATCAAGGCACCCTTTACTACCTTCCATAAGGCTAGGGTTGTTCTGAGGGTTAAGCCTTTATTCGTACCCAAAATCATTTCTCATTTTCACGTAGGTATCCCCCACCTCATCCTGGTAAGGAGGAGGAGAGATTACACAGGTTGGATCCTCGTAGAGCACTGAGCTTTTATATATCTAGGCTGTCAAAGCTTTGCATTGATGATCAGCTTTTCATTGGCTATACAGGCCACAAACTGGGTCAGGCTGTTATGAAGCAGACCTTATCCAGGTGGATCATTCTGGTAATTTCAGAATGACAGACTGGCAGGTAAGGGTCCTCCTGAAGGATTAAAAGCCCATTCCACCAGGGGCATAGCTACCTCTACAGCCCTGAAGAGGGGTCTACCAATAAGGTATTTGTGAGGCAGTAACGTGGTCTACTATTCACATGTTCACAAAACATTACTGCCTGGAGTCTTCCCTCGGTCAGGATGGGAGCTTTGGAAAAGCAGTCCTCCATGCGGTTAAAATTCGTACTCCCTCCACCGAATCTAATACTGCTTTGGGAGTCTACCAAAAATGAGGAATACGTGGGAGGACCCAATCCATTCCAAGAACAAGTTACTTACCCCTGGTAACATTAATTCGACTGAATGTCCACCCACGTATTCCTCATCGCACTACCAACCTACCCCACAGTAGAATTACCCATGCTATTACAGCTTTCGATCCTTCATAGTGGAGTATGGTCATTCCTGTGGTTATGTGGATATTTCTACTGTAAGAAAAAACAGAACTGAAGCCAACTGGCTTCGATGAAATCATCCTCGAGACAGAGGCCCTCGAGGGACATTGAGTCGACCGCATGAATGCACAGCGCCCTCTGCCGAAAATGTTTTCCGAAGCAGCTGAAGCTGGATATCAAATATAAAACATGAGGAATACGTAGGAGGTACATCCAGTCGAAAGAACGTTACCAGGGGTAAGTAACTTGTTCATCTCATTGAAACCATTGGCTGGACTGAACCTTCTTGTTATGGGAAACAGTCCCAGCAATATTTGTGGTGCATCCAGATCAGACTGCAGTTTCCATGTGATATAGATGGAGTCTGCACCCCAATCGACACCCTTGCTCTGGGATGCAGTAAGCGAAATGAAGAACCTTCAACACTGCTGGTGATGGGAACCAATTCCTCGATATTCACATGGCTGTACGGTTGGTAGTTGGCTGAACCACGATATTCCAGCAAGTTTTCTATGCACCACATGTGCCAGCAGGTGTATCTTCAGAGCAATCAAGTCCAGAGCTCCTCCTGATGGACATGATCCGTGTGAGTGACGAGGTACCCTTTAGGGAGGGATTACGGCTCTTAACCCCAGAAACGTGGACCATGTATGCTACCACCCAAATGATCTTCCAGGAGTCTAGGAGCCCCAACACTTCTCCCATCGTTCTCGCTCAGGAGAACTGGGATGTCCGGATGATATAGACTATCGTCGACTTAACACATGCGCTATTCTGGACTAATGCACCATGCCCTGGGTAGTCTAGGCATTGGATTGCCTGAAGAGTAAGTGGTTTTCAGTCCTGGACTTGCAGAGTGGCTCTTACCACATTCTCATGCACCCAGTGGATCGTGCGAATACCGCTTTCATCTGCCCTCTCTGATTCTACGAGTTTGTCAGGATGCCCCAAGGGATTTCCAGTGTATCAGTGTAGTTCAGTGTCTTATGGAGCAGACTCTCTGCAATATAATTCTCCTAGAGGTGCTCTTTTACCTTGATGACATTGTTTGGTAGGACCCTGGAGGAACGCAACAGGATGCTCATGAAAGTGCTGGATCGCCTATGGGTGCAAGGGCTAAATGTGTGAACTTTGCCAGTTTTTTCGGGCAAGCGCCAAGTACATGGGAAACATTGTGTCAGTGGATGGCATTGCCGTGGACCTGGCAAAGATGGATGCTCTCACCTGGCCACGGCCTCGGACATTAGTTGCAGTTTTTCCTGAGATTCTGCAACTACCGGAGGTTCGTTGCGGCATATGCCAACATAGCCTGACACCTTGTATACCTCAAACAATGGAAAAGGAACTGTTGTGGTAGCACGCTGGTGTCAAATGTAATCTCAATAACTCTTTGTATACTTCAAAGGATATCCGTGCAAACACTGTAAGGGTTCACACCCTAAAACCCACACTAAAAATGAATAATCCATAAATTCCTGAAGAACACTTTGTAGTAAAAGTGCATTCACACAGGGGAATCCCCAAATCTAGTTTTCTTTATTAATTATATATTTCTTTTATATATTTAAACACAAAAAGAATTCTTGGTTCCAAAAAAAGGTTTGACACTAATATATTTAAACAAGAACCAATTAATTTAGTGATCCTTAAACTGTGTAGTTGGGAACATACAATTGCAGAAGGTCATCAAAAATGTGTCAGGAGAATCTTAACATAAAATATCAAACCATGTACTTTAGGTAAATTCTATATGCATACACCACAAACTTTTAGAAAGTCCACAATATATTCAGAGTAACAATCTTCCAATCATTTTTCGTCCTTGTATTCAAAGAAACCAAATTTGTGTCCTTTTTAATCATTCGATGCATTTCAGGGGCAATCCATCAGGAACAGATACAAATGTTCATAAATTCTAGAACAGTTAATAAAAAATAAATATCCTCTCTGACCTTTGTCCAAATAAGCTTAACTATTTTTATAAAATTACTTAAATCAAACTTCGATCCCGTATGGCCCCACAAGCCACCATTTTCTATCCTCAAGAAGCTATTCTACGGTAATAGGCCTTCAACCAATTATTTTTGGAAGAATCTAAATAAATACAACTAACAATAATCACTAAAATGTTATTCGATTACCTAATACTCAAATGATTAACCAAAATGTCTACACTCTCGGACTTCATTTAGATGCATCCATAACAAACATGGATACTAATCTTTGTTTGCTAGTTCCCTCATGTTACTACCATTCTCATCTATATTTTACTAAAATCTTGGTCAAAGAAAGTCATACCTATATCCAGATAGTTCTATGTCAGAACAGGGACTGAATTGGTAGAAATGAGAGTTAACTAACATCCTCTCTGCTGTTCATCGTCAATGAGCTGATCTTATTTCAGTAAACCATAGAATGAAGAATAACTATTACGTTGTCGAAAGGGCTTATCCAATGTTTTTTTCACCTGCTAACTGTGAAAACTGTGTGCGCGGTTCATCACCTCTTGAACACTACCCTTTTTTCCTGCTTTATGTATGAGGAACATCTAGCCTGTACGATCTTTCATGGGAGCTATATTGGATGTGAAACTCATTTCACTTATGTGTTTGTAAAACTACTTTAGGATAATGATGGCTGTATGTAAATTCCCCTTAATTTCCATTACTGATGAGGGTGATTAATCACTCAAAATGAGTCATATGAAAGTATTTAGCTATTATTTATTTTGTTGATCATTGTATTTTATTGTAGTTTGAGACAGAACTACTCAAATACTATTTCAATAAACAGTATTGAGTTACATGTCACTGACCATAAAGAGCATTTCAAAAAGACATATAATTCTGGGAGTCAACATAACTGCTCTGTAGGGTGCTTACTCAACCTATATGTAGGGAGTTCACCGTTGGTCAGTATGAAGGCATGCGCACATCAATTGATAGATATTACATTTAGTGAGTCAATTATATCATGGTGTTACAATCACTTCGTTCTTATTGTTCCCATTACTGAAATAACTATTCTTCGTGCAAGTTGAAATTGTGTTAGGTGGTGTACAATTTTTAGATCGTAATGTGTGCAAAATCATATATTGATTGAACAATTATGATATTGTTTGCAAATAATATAAAACAGTTAATTTATTGCTGATTCCAGCTTGATTATGTTGTGGTGTTTTGCCAACTTTATTATTTTAACTGGTAGGCAGTCAGTCATAGTAATATAACAGTGCAAGGTTCGAAATTTCTGGGAGCTATTTTAGCTCCAGCTCCTCTTCCTTAGGAGAGCCGGATTACCTTGAAACCAACATCTACCAGGAACTAAATTTGGCTCACCCAGTCCAAGTGTTCCCTTACAAACCTGAAAATGTTAATAAAGAAGAACTGGGACACATCTAGGATACATCAGATCAGACATAATGTCCAATAAGTTAAACTTTGCATCTCGTGTGGAAGTTAGATTTGTGGTTCGCTGTGTACTTGCTCCTTTTTACCTAGCTGTAGCTCCTGCTTACTGGGGGATGCCTGACACCTAGGAGCTGGTTTTAGCTCCTACTCATTGAACCTTACTTTTGAGCCCTGCAGTGTGTAGCCCTGCAGTGTGCAGCCCTGCAGTGTGCTTTGGCCTGCGTCTCTACATGGGCTGGCTCATTGTTATTCATGAACCTGATGACTTAGGTTGGTTGGCAGGGCTATTTATCCATTTTTATGAATAACAATGAGTTGGACTCTGACAATGCTGGGCACTGATGCTGGCCTTGTCTGCATGCTGCTCCACTTACCTACATTGCTAGAAATTCTCTACTGCAATAACCATCATGGTGGGTTGTCAACAATAGGACGGTCACCAGCCAGCAGCCCCAATATACGGTCCAGGTCAGTGAAGAGGAGTCGTGAGTGGCACCCTATAAAAGACAATCCTGCTGCAGTGTTTGATAGCCTAGTTCATCAGTTAAACAATGATTTTGCCTTCATTTGGACATCGATTTACTATAGGAGGAAAGCATGCTGGCTCTTTTGTTCTGTGGGTAGATGGTTAACATGTTGCACTTGCCACCGAAAGAATCGGAGAAAAATTTTAACAATGTGTTTTAAAGAAACACTTACAAATGTATTGTATTTCCAGACACAGCTATGTCGATTGATAGCTGTAAATCGCATAGTGGATCCATTACCCTTGATTAACAGGTGGGATTTGTAGCTTTAACCACAAATATGTTGACCGTAATGAGCAGCCGCGGGGAGTAGCCAACCCCAATGTGTAACAGGCATGCTAAAAGATATTTGGGCCCTGGCACTTCTTTTCTTACAAATTAAGCTCTGGTTATCATACATCTTTGATCCCACATATCCCATAAAGGTGTTGGCATCTGGAGAAAAGGGATGGTGCCTATTGTCCCTCTCTGGGTTTTTCCTGTCCCTCAAGGGGGTGTGGCATCACCCCAGAGGGATCCTGCTTACCATGTCCCCTTGGGGGTATTAAGCGTAGGGGGCTCACCTCCTTAGACCCAAAGGGAGTGGCTCCCCTTGGGGATAGGTGACTAACTCCTGGGATTCGTCACAGGAGACTACTTGGAGGACTAGGTCTAAACCGCCTTCAAATTGGATGGACATGCTGATAAGCTAAGGCAGCAGGGAAAACATTGGCCAAGACTCGTGGGAAGACATCCAGATTCAGTCGATTAGAGATGTTATCTTGAAATCTGCATCGGACATTCGGGCAAAGAGTGTCGCGCCAACACCCGGAAAATGTCTACACAACCCCTGTGCCAGAAGTCCTGATGCCAGGCCAGTGGGATCAAGAATCCGCTGGTTCTTAAGAGTGTTGAAGACTGCCCTCAGACTGGTGTTTGAATAACATTATCCACTTTGTTTACTGTATAGAATGGTCAGCACAACAAGACCCATCACGACAGATCTAGACTCTGCTTCCAAAAGGAAGAGACTTGCATTGCTGACCAGAATACTGGAGCTATGGGAGGAACAGGCAATAGCCCGGGTTCTCGGGGAGGGGGAGAATCTGGACTTCGACTGTCAAATTCTTGTGCCAAAACCGAATGGGGAAATCTCAATTGGTTCTCGGTGTGAAAATCTGAATACGTTGATGGCCTTGGAGAAATTAAAAATAGAGCCACTACAAAGGATAAGCCTGATGATCTGAGATGTGGCTTTCTGAACATCGATAAACCTACAGGAGGTTTATTTCTCTTGTCCCTATAGACAGAAATTGTCAGGAATTCCTGAGATTCACAGTAACAGGGTATCGTTGTCAATTCAAACTGCTCCCATTTGGGCTCAAAACGTCACGATAGATGCAGCATTGCAAAAGAATGGGTGTGAATGTCTTCCCATTCTTGGATGATTGAATAATCAGATCCTAAATAAATGAGCGCTTGAGAGTTCGCACTCTGGGAAACCTGTAGATTGCTGAGATCATTGGGTCTGCACCAGAAATCACAATTGGAGCCATGCCGGGATCTGCAATTTATCGGTATACACATTCCCATACTGCAGAAATTGAAAGATTCCCCAAATTCATGACTGGTATTCAAAAATTCCTCTGGGGTTTCATCCCCCACATAGTTCTTGCTACAGACTAGAGTGTCCTAGGATGGGGAGCCATGCTGGGAAGAGAAGTGCAGTAGGCAAGAGGCGAACAGGTCCTTCAATTGAAGTGATTCTGTGATCTTTATGGCCATTGGAGATGGCTACTGATTGGTATCTCGTGCCTCCTGGGATGTCTAACATCCTCTCACAAGTGTCACTTGAGCGTGTCCACGATGGTACAAGTTGCATGGAGATCCTCTGCTCCTCCCTGAACTAGAGTGTCGCCCATGGACACCTGCATAGTTCACTCAATTCAAGAGATGGACAGTTACTGATATCTCCTACATTCCTGAATGTCTAACCTTCTCCCACCACAAGTGTCATATAACTGTCAACACAATACCACAAGCTATGCTCGGGGATGCTATGCTCCTCTCTTCACCACTGTCTCCCAAATGACATGTGCAACATTGATTCAGTCCATGAGAGACTCTGACGCCCTGCTTTTTCTTTTCTCCCTAAATGTCTAACTTCCTTACATTGTGATTCACCAGAGATGGTAAATGGCACACAGTGTGCTGAAAGACTACTCCCTGCACTGGTGTAACCCAAGGGCTCCTGCGCAGTGACTTCAATTTAAGAGATGGACACTGATGGTTATCTCCTGTCTCTGTGGATCTTAAACTTCCCCCCCGCAAGTGTTGCATCAAAATGTCTGCACAATGGCACAAGCAACGCTAGGGTATTCTCTGTGCCACTGTGTCGCGTTGGGGCACGTGCACTGTGCGTTAACTCACTTCTAGACTCTGTACGTCTTGCCTCCCTGAACATCTAGCAGTTTATCCTGCCAGGTGTTGCTTTTCTTTTCTCCATACGACAATGAGTCTTGCCCAGTCTTGTGCGTGTACCCCTTGGACCAGATTAACAAGCTGATCTCACTCGGAGGAAATCATTCCTCCCGTGCAATGCCACTTGTGCAATGGATAATTGAATGTTGCAGTAAGCTATCAAAAAATGCTAATGACCTTTTTTAAAATATTGCTCTAAACCCCCCCCCCGCACACCCTCTCCCAACCCTTCATCTCACTTAACTACTCTTTATTGTCACTTTCCCAAATGTCCAAATCCTGCCTCCACAAAAACCTCCTGCCTTTCTGAAGGCTGGCCAAAAGTGAATAAAGTTCAGCCACATGACTCTTTACATAGCCAGCGGGTTCAAACCTTTGGTTCGAACGTTGGGAAGTTCCACGGTTTAGAACTTTTTGAGCCACCTGAAATTCGGGTGGTCTGAAGTTTGAACTATTAAATTTGCCTAGCATTGGCAGCTACGCATAAGGTTTTTGATAAGCATTTGAAAAATGTTGCATTTGGGTGAGAGGATAAGGGCTTACATCCTCCAAAATGTGCTATCCCATCAATTCTCCAGTTCTTGCATGAAGGGATTGAGATGAGTCTAGCGATATATTTCCTGTCAGCGTAGTGGGTAGCAATAAAGCTATTTAGAGAACCTTGGGGCCAGTCTAAAAACAGAATAATTTGGGGTCTAAGCTACTCCAGCTTTTTCACATGCCATGCTGATGGTACCAGTAGGCTTGCCAGCATAAGATCTTCCTTTGGTGTTGAAAGCACTTAGGATTCCCCTGTTTTAACCTTTAGAATCGATGTATCCTAAAATCAATGAAGGCAATATATTTGGCTCCAATTACCCCAGCTAGAAGGTTGGGTCATATTGGGGCCTTATCATACAACCATCCGTATCTGCAGGTTTTTCCAGACTCCTTAGTGCTGCAGTGTGTCCAGGGTTTCCGCTAAAAGTAGTGCACAAATTTCACCAATCTCAGGAACCGGTTCTGCTGGCCACCTTTCAAGAGAGACCATCCCCAGAGGAAGAGCTCTGACACGTGCTGGACCTAAATGTCTATATTGGCATACTTGGATAGAACTCCGCCATTTAGCAAATCTGACAGTCTGTAATCTTCAGGGGTAATAATCGTGGTAGAAGACATCTGTTCTGACCATCAGATGGATCAAGTGGGCCATAGAGTAGGCATATACAGCCGCAGCTCAGTAACTGCCAGGTGATTCAGGGCAGGTGGACTACAGGAATGTCTGCCCCTTGTCCTTTATTGGTATGCCTTGTGATTCAGCCCATCTTTAGGGCAGCTACATGGGCTGATCTTTACAGACTGAACATTCCATTCCCTAGCACTGTGACTTTTGGGAAAGGGGTATTGAGTTCCAGTAGTTTGGTATGCATTGTTGAATACATCTTTGGTGGAGTTACTTTTGGATCTATCCATCTGTAAAAGCTTTGGAATACCTCACAAGTAAGTGCTGGGACGAGGAAGAGGGTCGTTGACCTAATGCAGGATTTCTTACAGTAATTTTCATTACTCCTAATCTTTGGAGACACACTACTTGCAGCCAGCTCTCCCTTCTCGAGATTCTGTATGGGCCCACGTTGTGCTATTGAAAATGAAAGTGGTTCATCATGGGAGGGGGAGGTGTTTATGCTTTAGAAGGAGAAAAGATTGGTGTTTGCAGAAAAATCTTGGGGAAAGGGTTCCGGTCATGGAGGCAGGCGCCTGACGAGTACTTTGAGGAAGAGTAGGACTACTGACGGTTACGGTCCCAACATTACCTAGTTAATACCTTCTCTGACATTCTGGGATGCACTGCCACTTACTGGATATTGTATGTGCTGTACTCATTCTTCCGATTCTAACCGGGCCATAATAAACACTGTTTGAATTGGGCATTCCTTACTGCTTTTTCCAGCTGTTAACATGTGAATGGGCCAGATGATGTCCATATGGACTCTGCCCCGTAGCAGGACATATTCGTTACAGATATTATCAGCGACTGCGTTGCTCTATTGTTAACATGTGCAATTTAGTACGTGTGTGCTGAGCAGACAGAGGGCGGATCTTCAGCCTGAACACCGATACCGTGATGACCACCGGCGCTCTTGAAGTCAGAATGCGAGACGCCAAACTGAACACATAGTTTTAATTGCTCGCGGGCGAGTTCAGTCACATGATATTTATTGTTGCACTGTGCCTGACATTCTCCGAACAGATTTTTTTTTGAAGGTTATCTTATAGGACCTTGAAGGACTGTACCGGGATATGAACTCCCTAGACAATGCTAATTTTGTCTTAAAAAATACGTTTTCGCACTCTGTGCTGGAGCCATTAAAATACACAATTCCGACCTTGTCCACAGAATTCATCTTGCGTTTTAAAAACGCAAGCATTACTGTGGGGCTTTCTATCGGTGAAGAGGCTACTCTCCTCTCACAGAGCAGTGCACGGATTACTGTCTGCATCTTCACAGGCCGCAGATGAGGATCACCGGGCCCTACAGGAATAAGTGAGAGGCAGGCTGCAATGCTGTGAAAAAGCACATTTGCCCTTTTAGAACGTTTCATTTGTCACGTTACCTAAACCTTAGCGATCTTTTATTGAGACTACTTGTGCCCAGTGTGAACTTGGGTAGCCTTGCGCCTCGTTTTCCCACGTAACATCGGAGCAGTGCGTTTTACCGGGTTGACATTTGACTTGCTTATTGATGATTTAAGACTAAACAAATGCGGTTGGTCAATTCCGTTTTTCTGATGAATGTTCTGCGAACCCTTAAGCGCACGTTAAAGTGAGAAGTCCTTCATTTCTTTACTTTGTGTAATGCAGACATCACCAACGTGCCCTTTTACGTTCTCTGAGGCAATCCTACAATCAGTTATTTCCTGCCGGCGGGTTAATGTCACGTTTTTGATGACATCACTCCTCGTTTTGGTTAGAAACGTGCTTATTTGAGGGGGAACGCCAAATGTGTTAATCTGGTTAAGCTTCTGCACCTTGTATAAGAGCAGAAGTCCTACATCCACAACTAGCAGTGCCTCGTGTTATTCGGTTGTTTTCAACTTTAGGTCCTGTACCACAGTGTACACTCATTTGAAATGTTGTACCTTTATCAACAAGTGCTTCCTTTCCCTAGTGAGCTTGAAGTTCATTTGAAGTCCTTAAATAGACTGTACTGTTCCTGCTATTACGTTCGCTCCTGCTGCAATGTTGCAATTGGCCCTAGGAACACCCCCCTTCCTGTTGCAATTGATAAAGTAGCCGTTTTAATTTTAAGTTTGAGGCAAATGCATCAAAACACCAAGATGAGGAAAGCACGGAAAGTTTCACGAAATGATGGACTACAGGTTGGACAGGGTGTATACCTTCCAACCGAAATATGATTAAGGAACATGAGCCACATCCAGAAGCAGCACACCTGGCTCATCACCTGCCAGCTCTGATGCTGACAGTGATGGAGAGGTAATTTGTTATATTACTCAGAAGTATGAATGTATTACTTTGGTTCAAATACTACTTATATTTGTTTTCCCCATTTTTGAACGTTTTGAGGTGGGGGTGCTGGGGATGGTGGGCGGGGGGGGGGAGTTTTCCCCCATGATTTACTTTCGTCTGAAAGATGAGCGAGTTGATAGAAACACCTGAGCAACAGAGGTTGGGGAAGAGAAATGATTGGGAGGGGCTTGTTTGTGAGAGAATCTATCCTCACTTCCTGCATACCCAGTCCTTCACTACATATGGCTTCCTCTGAAATGCCAGTTAATACATTGCCATGATCCTACTTGCTGCCTTGCATGTCAGATGAATAATGAGCCTGATTATTTGAATCTGTAAGGATGTAGCTAGATATTTTTTGGGGAGTGGAGGGGGGTATTGTATAGTGCAGCATACACTCATGGGTATCTTCCTGCCATAACATCTCGATTAGCGAGACCATTCAGGCTATCTAGTAACAGAAATTAAAATTCGATTATAAAAAGGTCCTGAATCTAAATTGATTAGCTGCTTGCCGAAGAGATTTTGGGAGGGTGCTCCATTACTTTGATGTCGAGAGAATGTAAGGTTTTTCATATATTTGGCATCATCTGGGCCTATACTGATGATAATTACAAGGGTCCATTTGATGTATAGTTTGATTGAGGTGGAGGTCGATATGTTATTCTAAATGGGCTTATAAACCAAGCACATTGAATTTAAATAAGAGCCTGTTGTGAACTGGGAGCCAGTGCAGAGCCCTTAGTCCCATAATATTGATCACATGTATACAGGATCTATATAATGTGGGTAGCAGTTTTATGTACTTTCTGCAGCCAAACAATCAATTTAGATTGTACTCCCAGAAAAATGATGCTGCTGAAATCGAGTCATGGAGAAATTAAAGCATTGATCGCCATAGCTTCATGTGGTAAGAAAAGGTATAGTAGGACGTTTTCATTTCTTTAGATTTACATAGGTTATAGTTTACCGTTGATGATGATTTGTTCTACTGTTTACTTTTTTGGACTTAAAATGTTGTGGATTGTATTATGTAGAACATTTCAATAAATGCATGTTGTGAAAGTGTTTTGACTACCGAGATCTGATGTTCATCAACTGTTGGGTCCAACTCTTTCAGATTTCTTATCCTACTGCTGAAGGGAGTGGACGGTGCCAAAGAACACTAGTCCAAGGATTAGTGGTTCCTTTAATCACAAAAACGTCTGTTTTAATTATTTTTAGTTATTGCCCATCCTGATCTGTAAAGCTTTCAAGCAAATTCTACATTTTGTAGCTGCAACATTACTCTTCCCAGATAGTTTTATAAATATGTGGGTGTCAACTGCATAATTCAAAGTGGGTTTAACTCTTAGATCTATCAATGAGGCCTCATGTGCTGGGGGTTGAATGTACAGATTAAATGGTAATGGAGAAATTGGTCAGTCCTGTCGAACCACACATGCACAAGATTTTATTACAGGACGTACATTGGTACAATGTTTTCTTTTGTGGAGGAAGTATGTTAACCAACACAGCACCTATTTTCTGACACCAGCAGGCTTCCACACAGTAAATCATGGAATCATTTTGGACAGACTGAAGGCCGGTAACTGATGTACTATCAGGGGGCACAGTACCACTAGCATCTGCCTCCTTTTAGTTAATCCATGATTGCTGTGGTGGTGTTTAGTGCAACAGTCAGATCTGAAACCCAGTTGTGCTGGGTATAGGAACTCAGTTTTCCACAATAGTTGTATCCATTCAATTACTACCTTCTAACTCTTTTGCAAGAAAGGGTATTTCAGAAATAGGGTGAGCATAGAAAGTTATTTTGTTAAATTTGTTGCATTGTTTTTGTCTGAGAAAAGCCTTTTCGGCTTAATTAATTTCTTTTGTGTTTTACAATTGATTAAATGCATTTTTCGCAATGGGGCCAACATTTGTCCTCCTTTCTTTGCAATGTTCTCAAATGATGCCTTTACAAGTTTGTTTGCCATTGTCTGATTTCAATTTTATCCACAAAGAACAGTAATGTATTGCTCAGGCCTGTTTCTAAGAACTGCTTGTTTGACAAAGGGGAGTGGCTGACTGTGTCAAAAGCTAGAGGTGCTTAGAAGAAAAACTGAGTTACTTTCAAACACTGTAAATTCTCTCCCCGCTGCTGCCTTTCCCCCCAGAGTTAGCTATCCAGTGTCGCAGTTGGTAGTATTCCATTCTATCCGTTTCCAATAAACCTATGTCCTGCTTACATTCCATAAAGGGATGTCAGTCCCCTGCATCATATCTCTCAACTTTGTACAACCCACCTTTCGCCATTGTATAAACGCTACTTGCATGGTCCTTGGTTGGAATTGTGGGTTCCCAAATAAAGGAGTAAAGGGGGATGGTTGAGTATATAAGTGACCCCTTTCAAGTAGGGGGTCCCGTATGTGACATACCACCGCCAGTATGTGACTGTTCTGGGGTCTGTCTAGCCTATTTAGCTGAAGTATCCCCTCAAGGAGGCACCCCGCTACTGCCCTATCCATCCTATCCCAGGGTTTCGATAAGTCCCCTTTAAACCATTCCCTCAATACCGTTAACTGTGCAGCCTCGAAATATTTTATAACATTTGGGAGTTCTAGCCCCCCCCCCCCCATCATCCCTAGATGCCATTAAGGTGTGCAATGCTACCCTCTGAGTTTTATTACGCCATATAAACCTCTAGACCATTTTGTTCATTGCTGTGAAAACATGACGCAGGATTAATAGAATAATAGAGCACCGTTGGAAGTATCACCATTTTTATAGTGGCCAACCTACCCATCCACGAAATACAAGAGGGGTCTCTGTCCCCAGATCTTCCTTCACTTGTTTGAGGAGTCTCGGGTAATTGTTTTCATACATCTGTGATATTGCTTTAGCTAAATTGACCTCTAAATATCTTATGCTATCATTGGCCAACGCAAATGGAGAGCACTGAAGTAAGCCGTCTCTGAATCTGAGAGTCCCAAGGCAACAACTTCTCCATGTTTACCTTGAGACCTGCCACAATTCTATTTCTGCTAGTTTCAACGCCGCTATTGATGTCTCGGGGTGTACTAAGGTCAAAATAATGTCATCCGCAAAGGCGGCTACTTTATACCCCACCCACTCCCCGGCCCAAAGGGATTCCACTTATTTTCACCTTCTGCCGAAGTTTGACCAACAAGGGCTCTAAATATATACCGTAAAGCAGTGGCGACAATGGGCATCCCTGCCTTGTTCCTCGCCGTATTTCTATTTCACCAGATTTTTGTTTAATTGACAAGCGCATTATGGGAGCCTTATAGTTTGCCTCTACCATCTGTTTACATTTAGCCCCCACCCCCATGCGTGCCATTGTAGTAAACAAGGCTACTCCAACCGATCGGGTGCCTTTTCTGCGTCTAAAGACACCAGTGCCGCCAGGATCTGCCTTGTATTAACCTTCTCTATCAAGTGGATGACTCTTTGTATTATCCCACGTGTGTCTCCACCTAATGAACCCTGATTGGTCCATATTAATAAAATTTGGAAAGGGAGGCGCCAGTCTCGCTGCCAACACCCTGCGTACACTTTCGTGCCTATATTCATCAACGCAATAGGTCGATATGTCCCATGTTTAGTTAGGTCTAGGTCTTTTCCCTGTTTTCCGAATACCGCCACTTTCGCTTCTGTCATAGTTGCTGTTACTCCCTCTTTAGCTGTAATTGAGTTGAATAACCCTACCAACCTTGGGGTCAACTTGCTTCCATATTTCATGTAAAATGCTGCCGGGAATCAGTCTGGCCCGGCCACTTTATTAATCGGCAATGCCCTGATAACTGCCTCCTCCTCCCTTATGTCCCCTTCAAGGCACTCTATCTATAGGTGTAATTTTCGGCATTGATACATCTAAAAAGTATTGTTCTACCACCCTTGGGTCTGGCCGCCCTGAGGCATACGTTTCATAAAATTTTGCAAATGCCTCTACAATGGTTTCTGAATCTGTGACCATCGACCCGTCGGTTTGCGCAATTTACTGCACCATTTTAGCTACTTCTGATACCTTCAACTGCTGAGCAAGCAGCTTGTCTGTTTTGCTAGCTTGTATATAGTATTTTCTGCTTAGTTGTTAGCAATGATCTCTGCCCTACATGTACGCAGCAGCTCCAATTGGCTCCGGAGTTCTTTTAACCTTTTGTACAGTGGTTTCGTTCAGTGTTTGGCTATAGCATATTGGGTATCTTTTAATTGGGTCTCAAAGTCTTTCTCCATTGCTATTCTCCGTTTCTCCCTCTGAGCTCTTAACGTAATGAGTTCCCCTCGCATAACTGCCTTAAAGGCATCCCAAATCCCCCTCCGGTGATATATTTATACTATCGTTAGCATGAAAATATTCATCTATTTGTCCTCTATAACCTCTGCCATTCATCATTCAGCATTTCCCCTGGAAATTACCAAGTCCACAACCCGCTACACCACCCTCGTTCCTTAATACCAACAGTGAGGAATGATCCGACAGTGAAATTGACCCGAGTTAGACTTCCTTCACCTCTCCCATCAGCCTAGCTGTCACCCACACAATCTATTTGATTGATAGATATGCGGAAAGCACGTGTAACTCTTCTCGTCCCACCTCCTTGTCCGCCATACGTCTTGCAAGGTCAGGTTATCAAAGCTTTCCTTTTAATGCCTGTGATGGAGGTGATGATCCCCCTCCTCACCCCGTACTCCTATTCTTCTTGGGATCCCATGCCAAGTTGAAATCTCCTGAGAGTAAGATCTCAACCACTGCAAAGCCCTCCCAATTTCTCTGCCACCTCCCGCAAGAAGCTATCCTGTCCTGGATTGGGTGCATAGACCGTTGCCATGGTAACCTGTTCCTGTTCCAATTGCACAATTACAAAAAGATATCTGTCCCCCAGATCTGCCTGGACCTTCACCACCTTACCGTGTCTCTGAATCCCATCAAGACCCCTAAGGCCCTCCCCACCACATTGGATTGGTAAATTCGTGAGAATTGCTGCCATCTAATACCCGATTTTGCCAGCCTTCTTTATGTGCATTTCTTGTAGCATGATAACATCTGCCCCTCCCTTCTCATTAATGCTTCCACTTTTTTGCGCTTCACCAGGGAGTTTAGTCCCCTCACATTAAGTGATAAAACTTTAAATATTAGACACAATGAGAGCATCTATAGTCTCCTTTATTTTTCCCCATTCTCCAGATAATTTCACCATCCCCCTGCTTCTGCCCCTTTGTCCCTTCTACATCCCCCCCACTTTTCCAACTAAAACTACCCCCCAACAACAAACCATCTGAGGCCCAGACCAAAGATCCTAAAATACCACCGGGGACTACACCCAAGGCCTTGGTCCATGAAAAGGCCTGAGGTAACCCCCATCTGGAAGTGTCCGAACACCTCCCTCAGATTCCCTAATTGTACACATCAGCACCCCGCTGCAGGTTA
Source organism: Ambystoma mexicanum (assembly GCF_040938575.1). Taxonomy (NCBI): domain Eukaryota; kingdom Metazoa; phylum Chordata; class Amphibia; order Caudata; family Ambystomatidae; genus Ambystoma; species Ambystoma mexicanum. Next base: position 1,338,947,005 of record NC_090923.1, on the reverse strand, counting down.
AGTACCCAATATTAATCCTCTCATACGCCCCCCCCCCCCCCCCTCCCGCATTGGCTGTATCCCTTCCCCTAAGCGAGAATCTATCCATGTCCCTCCTCTGCTCCTCTCCCTTGGCCTCCTCCCCCTGGGCTTTTCAATCTTACCCCTCTACCACCCAACCACCCCTGTACTGTGGACCAGTCCCACTGTCTCTGGCCTTGCTGGAAGGAGGGCCTTTGTCGTCTCTCTCCTTGGCCTTCCTCCAAATTCAACAATGTTGGACCTTCTGCACACGGTGTGATGCAATGTTGCACTCCTTCTAGGTTGAACAGCAGTCCAAACGGAAATGTTTTGCAACGAGGGCCTGCGTCACATGCCCCATGGCTCTACGCTTTTGCAATGTTACCAAGGGCAAGTCCTGGAACGGCTGTATTTGTATCCCATTCACTATAACGCCCTCTGCCAACCTTGCTGCTCTCAGAACATTCTCTTTCATACCGTATAAGGTAAGGGCAACCAGTACATCTCTAGGTCTTACTCCCGGCTACCTTCTCCTGGGTCCCACTATATGTATACGTTCAAACCCAACTTCTGGTTGCACGTCCCTCAGCAAGTTCCAACACATTGCTGTATTGTGTTTTTCAAGTCTGAGCCCAAGATTGTTTCACTCAAGCCTTTCACGCGAATATTGGACCGACACAACCTGTTCTCCAGGTCGTCGTCTTGCAGCTCCAGATTGTGGGACACCCTAGCCAGTTGGTCCAACAGTTTACTATCCTGACGTACCTCCTCCAATGTCTCCGCCACCCCCTGTTCAGTCACAGACACTTTCTCCCAATGTCTCCACTTCGCCTTTGACTTAGGTCAGCAAGGTTCTCAGTTCGTCTTGCATCGCTGTAAACTGCTCTTGGAACGTATTGGTCATTCTCCCCTCCGTATCCTTGATGCATTCCTTGAAATCTTCTTAATTAAGAGCCATCTCTACCGTCTCTTGGGCGTCCCCTATCTTCTCCTCCGTGTCGCCTTTCTTTACTTCTGATTTGCCCCCTTCACTATGCCTCCATAAGCGCTCCAATTGTCCTTCTTGAGCCCCTGGTGATTGCATCCTTCTGGCCCGAGTGCCCTTCCCTTTCGCTCCTGGCATCTGATTATCCCTTCACCACCAATATGTATAGCACAACCACACGTTTCAGGAGGTTATAACCGTGCAGGTAGTTGCAAATGTCAAGTCTCACTCTTCTCATGCATGTGCCTCTCAGGTAGTGCTTGGCTTCTTCCCTCTGTGTTCCCTACCAACTGCCACTTTGCCACCTCCTCGGATCTGTTCTTTCCCCCTTTGTTCCACCTCCAATAACTCACTCCGGTGGCACTCCTCTGGGTGTAATCTTCTTGGGGGGCCTTGCTGTTCAGTTAAACTATTGCTTCCTGGTCCCCACTGCCTTGCTTCCTTACTCCTTCCCACGCCTGCCACCGGGCCTGCTGTCAGCTGTCCACCCTTTCTTCCTTCCTATTCATTGGCCTCCACCCTATTGTCCTCATTTAGCCACCATGGCACACTTATATGGCTCCCTCTGGGATCACGCGGTCTACCTCAGGGGACCAGGTGTCCTTGATTGGCCGCTCTCCTGTATTGAGATAATCCTCCCGCACAGTTACTCTCCCTGACTGGGCGTTTCGGTTCCCCTGCTCCGACTCCTTTTCTCTGCCTGGGGGTCTCTATCTGCTCTGTCTTTCTCACCTCCGATCAGCTGCTTTCAGGTCCTGTCAATGCAGCGCTGCGAAAGACATCCACATCAGCCGGCTCCTCTGTCTGCCTTCCGTGCCTCTGCATGCACATGGGCCGCTCCTCGTTGGAAGGTGAGGGGGGCATCCCAGGCTACCCACCTGGGTCGCCGCTCAGTTCTGGGTGCCTTACTGCCTGGCCCGCATCCAAATCACGGATGCCCGGCCTGCTTCTCCATTATTATTTTTTTCTTTTTTTTTTTTTTAGCGTAGCGGAGGGCAAAACACCCCAATTCACTGGCTGCCATCTTGGAATCTGTCGGAAGTCTGCATTTTAGGCTATTTTGTAACCTCACGTACTCCAGTATCTTTGCAAGGTGCTGTTACATACTTTTCTTCTTTTTTTCTTTTTGTGGTGCCCCTCTTCTCTGGTTCATCTCTAGTTCCACAAAGTGCTAGGTCTAGGCGTTACGGATGTGTCTGCATTGCCAGGGAGCACAGGATTAGAGCTATTTTTGTATGTTTTGTGGTGTGCTTGCTTCCTTGCCTAAGGTTGACGGTGTAAAGTAGATGTCCTTAATACTCTGCGATCGATATTTACTTTTTGCTTGTTCAGTTATGGTTCCCTCTTTACTACAAGAGCAATGTTTGAAATGGGTTGTGTCCTCCCACGTATTCCTCATGTTTGATATCTCCAATATCCAGCTTTAGCTGCTTCAGAATTCTTTTTTCGGCAGAGGGCGCTGTTCGTTGATGCGGTTGATTCGATGACCCCCGAGGGCCTCCGTCTCGAGGATGACGTCATCACAGGCATATACAGCACGCGGAGCGCCCGTTGGCGTCAGTTCCGTTTTTAGGAGTAAGCTTACACTTCAAAAACTACGGCGTGCTTCATTTCCTCGAAATATCCGAAAATGTCTTCGTCTTCAACACAGACTACCCTGAAAACCTGGTTTAAAGTGTCAAGACTGCGATGTCAAGATGTTGCTGACTGATCCGCATCGAGTATGTTTGTGGTGTCTTAGTGTGGAGCACAAGACCTTGGCCTGTTCAAAGTGTCAGTCGATGACCGGAAAAGCTATGAAGTAGTGTAAGGCGAAATTGGCGGTAGGTGGATTCCCAAAGAAATCCCCATCGACTACCCCGTCGAAGAAACCTTCTGGCGAAGCGAGCAGTGACTCTCCTCCAAAGAAAGAAGGCCATACAGGGCCAGGTCAAGGAGTGGCTCCCACCACTCCTCCTCGTCGAAGAGGCGTCCTAAATTTACTTTGACACCCTTGTCCAACTCCTCTCCTGAGAGGGCTATATCTTGTCCCACTAAGGCCTCCACTCCAGCTGAATGGAAAGCATTCAGGCAAGAAATGCTTAAGATGTTCGTTAGCCAGAACCCCTCCAAACAGGCAGGCCATGCTCCTACTGCGCCTTCTGAAGCCAATAAGGAAAGGGCTCAAGCCAAATTCTGCGTGCCCGGGACGTAGGCCATATCCCTATCGAGAGCTGTCGAGGCCACGACACAATGAGAAATCAAGGGATCCTTCGAGTCATAAGTCGAAAGACAAGTTGAGGTAGAGGATGCCAGCGGCCCCATCGACTCAATCAGCGTCAAACGTCTTCGATGAAGACATCGACTCCTCTGGCATCAGGCTTGACATTTTTGAAGCCTTCGACGCCTTTACCTGAGATACAGCAAACCTTCCCTTCTTTACCAAGAAAGAATTTAGTTAAATCTCTGACCTCTATTTATGAGGAGAGTGAGCCATCTGATAATGATGTGCCCTTTGGTTTGCAGTATGACATACCAAATGTCCATGATAGTTTCATAACAGAGGAATCCAGACTGTGCAGACAGCCAGTGGGCTGGACACTTCACCGGAATTGGAATTTGGATAGCCTGAGTCAGATGAGCATGCCTCTTACAGGCTGTTGATGACCAAGGTAGTGGATTACCTGGGATGGAGCAGACCTGCCCCCCCTTTGAACAGGATGACCTTACAGATATCCTAAATAAAGGTCCTCAAAAGGATCCCATCTTAACTTTTCATATTGCTCTTCAGAAGAGAGTAAGTGCCAGTTGGGAAGCACCGGAGTCGAGTCCGGTAGTAAATAAGAACCGGACCAGGAAATACCGTCCAAGTAGTGAACCCAGCTACTTGTTGAAACACCCTATCCCAGAAAGTCTGGTGGTGCAGGCAGCAACCGCTACCTCGAAACAGGTAGCTTATCTGACCATCCCACCAGATAGGGATGATAAAACGGTAGATGCCTGGTCAAGAAAAGTATTTTCTGCTAGGAGCATAGCTCTTAAATCAGCCAACTCCACGTGTGCCTTGGCAAAGTTTTCATACACTCTATGGGACTGCATTTCTATGGCAGCTGAGAATATTCCTGAGGGGGAGGAAGGAGACTGTTTCTTGGCCATTGTTAAGGATGCAAGTCTCTTCAGTCGGGTTTGGATTCTGCTGACGGCATCAGCAGAGCCGTGGCGGCAATCACTGTAATTCACAGATTTGCGTGGTTAAGTAAATCTGGATTGCAGCCGATGTGCTGTCTAGATTCCTTTTTAAAATGCCTTTTAACGGGTCTCATCTTTTTGGCAGCAAGTCTGACGAAAGCCTTGAGAAGCTGCAGACCTCAAAGGCGGCAGCCATCTCTTTGGGTGCCGCTATTAGGCAACCTCAGCCTTTTCATCCCAGAGGACCTCTTGGAGAGGTAGATCCTTTCGCTGCTAATAAGTTGGAAGAGCGAGAGGGATGGCTAGTCAAAGAGGCCAAAGAAGATTCCCTCGTGGTGGACAAGGGAGAGGTGCAAAGTCTGCTCAAGCAGCGGCATCTTTACCAACTGCCACTGCTTCAGCTGCCTCCAAACCTCTGAGGTCTGGAGTCACAACACCCCTGTGGGAGGTAGACTGTATGAACATTAGAAACCATAGCCCAAGGTTACTGCCTACCCTTCATTGAGAGACCTTGGAACCATCCACTGGAGAGCCATTCTTTGAAGGTTACATATCCGTTCCTTGTGCAGGAAATGTTGACCCTGCTAGAGAAAGGTGCTATAGAGCTGGTAGCTGTAGCTGAGAGGAACAAAGGATGATAGTCTCCATATTTCCTAATCCCAAAGAAGTATGGCGGACTGAGACCCATCTTGAACTTGAGATACTTGAAGATGTTCCTCAGGAAGGACAAGTTCAAGATGGTCACACTTTCTCAGATCCTTCAGGCCCTCCAACTCCAGGATTTGATGGTGTCATTGGACCTTCAGGATGCTTATTTTCATGTGCAAATCCATCTGCACAAAGTAACTGAGGTTCGCCGTTGGTGGTTGTGCCATTTGGGCTGACTTCCACCAGAAGGTTTTCACCAAACTGATGGCGGTGGTGGCAGCGAGTCTCAGAAGAGGGGGAGGGGGGATTCACGTCTACCCCTGCCTGGATAATTGGCTGATCAGGGAGCTTTCTCCCAAAAAAGTCCTGGATCGGCTCAACGTCACCTGCCAGTCTCTTCACAGACAGGGCTTCTCCCTTATTTACAAGAAGTCCCATAGAACACCATCTCAAAAGCTCCAGTTCATCGGGGCTGTACTGGATACATTCTTGGGAAAGAGCTTGCCACCTGAAGTGAGGGCTCGAGACATTCTGCAGATGGTATCCAAGTTTTAGAGTGCCCAGCGTCTCCCGGACTTTGACTTTATGAGATTGTTTGGCCTGATGGCATCCTGCATTCATACTTCAGGTTCCAAGCAGGGTCAAACAATCTCCTGTGGTGGGCCTGCGAGGACAACATTCTGAAGGGAGAACCTTTTTGGCAACCATGGCCGGAGATAGTGACGGACGCCTCACTCATAGGGTGGAGAGCCCACGCCAAGAATCTGACAATCGTCGGTCGTTGGTGTGAGAAACCTGAAGGTGTCTCCCTGTCTAGTCCCTGGGCATCTATCATCCAGGTGGCCAGGACACCATCGCGTTTGGTCCAGTTCCTGGGGGTGGACTAGTGCGGGAAGATCACCTGGATGGGGGTTCCTTGGGTAGTGCGAGTGGGACACCACCGACGGTTGAGATGGGATATCCCCCTTCTTTCAACACCTTTTCCCCATCGTACCACGTAGGATACATTGGCAGTCTTACCCCCCTTTTCTGACACACAAACGTTTGCTTTTGCACACCAAAGCACAACAGACTAATGTGAGACATGTTTACCTGACCTGTACCGACGCAAGGGTCAGGCAGAGTCGGGCATTTGACCTAAATCACACACACACCTGACGTCCCTTTCCTTTCCCCACAGAGTTAAAAGGTGGGGCAAAAGAGCACAGTATGAGCAAGGCAGACTGCATGACGCGAGAGCTAACTCAGCACAGCTGTTCAAGAGGAGGCGAAAGATGGCGGAGGTCGAGAGGATACCAAGGGGAGAAGTGAGCTTGCCCTTATTGACAGGCCCGTGAAGCCTCAAGAGAAGGAATAGTATGACCGCGAACAATAGCCAGCGTGTGTTGCAGCAGATGTCCACCGTGCCAGGGCGCCCGACGCATGGCCCAAAGGTACCAGCCTTGAAAGCAAAGGAATACATCACAGCCGGTGAGTCGAGGGGAAAGCCGATCAAGAAACCAAACTGTGTTGAACGAATGTAGCAAATGGCTAATTGAACTTTGAATTAATAAAGGAACTTTTGAGAAAGTTAGGGGAAAAGCCTGTAACAGAGGAGTCGGGCACCACGTGGGTCCTCACACAGAAATCTATGTGCGATTACCCGAAGGTAGAAACTACCATAACCAGAAGGCCTTGGGAAGAGGCAAAGAGAGGTCCGTGTTCAATCAGGGGTCTTGTAAAATCCTCCGTACCGTAGAAAGTCTTTGACCGACAGATGATTGCGAAGAAGGTAAGTGAATCCCGAAATCGGTAATTAATTGTTTAGTAAAGTTGGCAAGAGTGAACCTGGCGGAGGGATGCCAACGAGAAGGGGCGAAGTATGAAGTCCCTATGAACAGTGTGTTGACAAGGTGAACCAAATCGAGGGAGACTTGCACTGCATTGTTTAAAAATACATTAATATTCGTGAAAGCAGGAAATATTGCAAGATAAGGGGAAGTGAAGTGTCCCCCTTGTCATTTGGGGTCAGAGCCTGACAGAGGGAGAGTCAGGGGTGCAAAAGTCATCACCCTAACTACCGTATGAAAAGAACTGTTGAATTGAATTGTCGATGAACGACTGTGAGGGGGTCTGCGCCCGGAAGAGGGGGTCCCAGGGGTGAAGCTGTCACCCAAAGCCATACGAGGAACATTGTATTTGTTCAAAACTATCAGGCCCATGAGGGCAAGATACTTTTTATCGAGAAGAAACTTCAACCACTAAAGATCCTGATAGCTGATACAGAACTGTCATTTAATTTGTGAAGGGTCAGTGCCTGGAAGAGGGGGACGCAGGGGTGAGAGAATCACCCGACGGACATTTGGAACTGAACTTTATTTTCTTTGCTTGTTTTTTCGACCCTCAATAGTAAGGGACTTTGAAAGTAAGAGACCTGGCCATCGAGCCCCTGATATCTAAAAACAGAACAGCCAGCTCGTGCAGAGAAAGCTCGAGCGTGTGCTGTGCTCTGAGGTGCCACCTTGTCCCGTGCTAAAAACATGGGGAAGGGAGACCTCTGGCAATCGCATCCTGACTTATTATTTGTGAACACTTCTTTCTTTATTGAACCCTAATCCCACTCTGTATAATTAGTTGTAAGGAATTGGCAATAGGGTTTTCTTAGCGTAGGCCCTTTTACTTTGACACAACGCCACAAGGACTGCCTTATTTTCATTTGATGGTCAACGCTTGCTCCCATCTTCGATTTAGGTTTAGATTGGGTGTTTTTCCAACCTGCATACAGTTTAATAAACACCCTTGAACTGTGATCACTTTTGTCTGTCTTTACTGTTGCCACCATGAGTCCAAACTCCACATCAATCTTTTGGAGCTGAGAGCAATCAGACTTGCGCTGAAGGCTTTTCTGCCCTCTGTTCGGGGAAAGAATGTCCTGATAATGGACAACAGAGTGGCCATGTACTTCCTCAACAAGAGACGAGGTGTAGGGTCACTACCACTGTGCAGAGATGCAATGTAGCTCTGGTTCTGGCAAATTCAAAACGGAATCTTTCTGTCGGTGGTTCACCTACCCGGAGAAAAGAACACTGCGGCGGCAGATCTTCACCCTTTGGGGTACTCCTCAAGTGGATCTGTTTGCGACCAGTGTCAACTGGAAGTGCAAACTTTTACTGCTCCAGGGTATTTCCCCCAAGAGGAGCTCTACGGGACGCGTTCGTAGTGGACTGGGAGTTTCCACTCCTGTACGCGTTTCCTCCAGTCCCCGTCATTTCGCGTGTGATCAGGAGGTTGAGAAAGTTCGGGAAACACATAACTACCCCAGATTGGGCCAGGAGGACGTGGTAACTGGACCTTCTTGACATGTCCATCTGCTCTCCAATACATCTTCCACAAAGAGAGGACCTTCTCTTGCGAGAGGAGGGTCGGGTTCTCCATCCAGAGGTCAAGACACTCGGGCTTCACGCATGGTTTCTTGGAGGCTGAGATACAGGGATTGGGGCCTCCCGGATGACGAAGGCCAGCAACAAAGTCTTTGTACCGCTGCTGTTGGAACAAATTCTGCAGCTGGTGCAGGGACAAAAATGTGGACCCTATGCAAAACATTAGCAGTGTTATGCTTTCTGCTGTACTTGGGCAATCTGGGGCTCCAGGTTTGTACCTTTTTAAAAGTTATTTGGCAGCGCTTTCCATCAGCTAGCACTCATCTGAGGAAACTTGATATTTTAAGGTACCTTTGGTGATGCTATTTCTGAAGGGACGCACTAATGTGTTCCCTCCATCTCCCTTTCAGGTTCCTGTTTCGGACCTTTGTGTGCACCATTTGAACCACTCCATTGTTGTCCCTTAAGGTTATTAAGGTTCAAGACCATATTTTGTTGGTAGTACTAACTGCAGAGCGAGTGAGTGAGTTGCAGGCACTATCCTCTAAACCACCATTTACAGTATTTGATGAGGACAAGGTTGTCCTGAGGGTCAAGACTTTATTTCTGCTGAAGTTCATTTCAGACTTTCATTTAGAACAAAAGATTGTGTTACCCACTTTCTATCCTCCACCTTATCCTGGCAAGGAGGAGGAGAGGTTGCACAGGTTCGAATCACAAAGGGCTCTGAGCTTCTACATTTCATGGTTGTCACAACTTCGTCTGGTTGACCAACTATTCATAGGTTATGCGGGTTATAAACTGGGACAGGCTGTAACAAAGCAGACCTTATCCAGATGGATTATTCTAGATATTTCCAAATGCTACAGGCTGGCACGCAAGGATTCTACAGAAGGCTTGAGGGCCCATTCCAATAGGGGCATGACTACTTCTGCTCTGCAAAGAGGTGTTCCTATTAAAGCATTTGTGAGGCAGCTACGCGGTCTACAATACACACTTTCACTAAGCATTACTGCCTTGATTCTATCCTAAATCAGGATGGAAGCTTTGAAAAAGCTGTCCTCCATTCTGTTCATGGAAACCATTGATGGCAAAATTCTTACTCCTTCCACCAAAACGAATGCTGCTTTGGGAGTCTATCAAAGAGGAGGAATATGTGGGAGGGTACAATCCATTCGAAAAACAAGTTACTTACCCCATGTAACGTTCTTTTGACTGGATGATGTTCCTCCCATGTATTCCTCATCGCCCTCCCAACATACCCCTCGGTAGAATTTCCCGCGCCATTAAAACTTCCGTTCCATCAAGGTTGAGTACCGTCATTCCAGTGTTTTGAGGAACATCCAGTCGAAAGAATGTTACCAGGGTAAGTAACTTGTTCTTCCATTAGTCTTTGACTATGCTGCCATTTCTTGTTACCTTTTTATTTATGTGCCAAGTACCTTACAGTACCATGCATAGGGGTCCTTTTTGTTTCATGGCTCTAGCCACCCTCTAAGGATTTTTTGTTTTGTTTGTACAAGTGTGCCTAGGACAAACTGGTGGCAGCAGTTTACTTTTTAAGTATCTTTACTTTGTTTTAGGGACCATACTGTGTTTTACCGTGTTTGGCCCAAAACTGTGGCCAGTGCCAAACATGGCCGTGCCACGAATCTTTTGTTCTGTTCTTTGGCCATTTTGTCCCTCTGCTTTCCCCCAGATCGAGAGACATGGGTATTCCTTATTTGGACATGCAGCCTCCCACGAAAACCACATCTTTCGTAGGCTCCTGCATGTCACATGTGCTAGTGCCCAGGACGAGGGTTGGGACTGTCTGGTCCCAATCCACACCACTGGTACCAGTATGTCTGGTAGCCTGAATGACTGGAACCCCTGTGGGTCACGATTGGCCCATGCCTGGCGTGCATACAAGAGAGCAGATCTTCCATTGGTTATCCTAGAATAGAGCGCAAAATGAATCTTGGATAAAAGAAGGGGTTCTGCATCCATTCCAGGTCGATCACCTGAAGTTCACACCGTAGCGTTCAGTATCCTGAACGCAAGATCCGACCTGTGGAACCGCCGGAGACGTGCTAGGAAGGTTTGGCACCCTGGCCACGCTGTTTTCCTGTCGGACCCCTGCTTCTGTATCGTACCAAGAAGGTCTTCAAGGGCGCTTCAACCCTTTGGAGTAGTGGGACCAACTACTCTCGGCACATCCTGCTTAGCCTCTCAAAGAGCCTATTCAGACGTTTTCTTGGGCCAGCTAGCAAACTGACCAGCTCGAACCTAGGGTATCGTACAGGAGCGCTGCCGTCCCTAGTTGAGACTCGAGACTTTGGGCATCGCTTACTTGTAGTCCTGGTCCCTCTCCCACCAGAATTTGTTGTCTTAGCTCCTCTGTTTTGCAATTTATGAGTGTGCCACGCCGCAAGTATTTGAGGTCCCTGTGTTGCCCTGCTGTGATGACTGTCACTGAAAGTGCCTGCAGACCGACCCCACCGTGTCCTGAGACATGCTGCACCGGAACTATCCTTCTCCTTTCTTCGAGAGCTGAGCAAAGGCTACTGTCCCTCCACGGACGATCGTCCTGTCCCGCAGCCGCTGAGAGCCAGAGCACCATGTAACTGCAGGAGTGAAACCTAATAGCGAAGGGGACTAGACCGGCAAAGTTTGGTCTGGACTGTGTCGATGGTCGGTGAGTACTTGCATCACTTACCGGTGGCCCCCTGGCTCATCCATCTGTTTTTACACATGAGAATCCCTGAAAAGATACTCCCCTTAGGTGGGCTAGCCTGCGCTCCCCAGCTAGATCCTCTTCAAGGAGTACAGCTTTATTCTTCATCGCATCAACCCCCTTCCTGAATAGCTACAGCTCTCTGAAGAAAACCCACTTTTTGCTTTACGCACTACTGCGGGCTGTTTACGCACTGCTGTACTTTGAGCATACGGCTCCTCACTTCTTAGGGCTGGACTGCATAAGATAGGGATTGACTTCTGCCTAATGCGATATCTGTGTTGAACCTAACCCCTTCTGTTGCACGTTGTGGTTATTTTCTCCCCTTTTAGCAGCATTAGGCTAAACGCATTTTGGTATGTTACATGGTGAAAAGCGTGTGTAGTAACTGTTACATTATTTACTTTGGTTTATTCGTGTTTAGTAATAAGGCCTATAGTAAATGTATTTTTGATTCACATCTGTCTAAGAGTAATCGGTGAAGTGTTACTGTGTGTGCGCCTTGTGGGCTTCTGATCACTCTCGCCCTTCCTGAGACTTAGTCTTGACCACCTACCAAGCTACCGCAGATTGGTCTGGTTTGTCCAGAAGGTTCCCCTGTTCCACTAAACTAGAGTGACCTCCTAAACACCAGGTCAGAGTTTAGAAATGCATCTTAACATTCAGTGCCATAAAAATGTTAAATCCCTGAAGCATGACATTTTCCGGAACGATAATCGGGAGAGTTTGAGATGTTTGATAGGGTCAGATACGAGACAATTCTTGGAAAAAATCAATTACATTGCGGGCAGGCCTACCCCTCCTAGGGGTGACCATCTGCAATAAACATTGGTCAACTGCTACACTAGGAAATCTAGAACCCCTGAACATCTGGAAGCTCAGGAGGGTCCCACTTAGAGACCATGGGCTGAATGCCCATGCCCGTGGGACATCGAGGATTTGGTTCTGGGCTATTGGTAAGCTCAAACCCTCCAGAGTCCCATGCACGGATGGTCTGCCCCCTTACGTTCTGAAAAAAGATCCATGAATATGGTCTTATATTCTTAAGGTCCAGTTTCATAAACTTTTTAGAACACATGAATTGCTGCTTTTTTGGACCTTAGCATCCCTGTTAATAAAAAGGGTGAACATCGGACCTCTTTGCAATTATAAGCCAATCACGCTGATAGATGCGGTTAGCGAGGTCTTTTAACTTTTGTTACTCGGAGACCTTAAAAGGTTCCTGAGGGAGTATTCTATCTTGTATCCCTGCCAAGTTGGCTTTAGTTGAAATATGGGCACTCCGTTAAGTGCCACTGTACTGGCCCACTTGCTCCACAAGGTGATACATGAGCAGGGTGGGAACATGTATATGACCTCGCTGTACTTGTTGGTGTTTGATTGCATTTATCGTCCGCTACTGTGGAGGAAGCTCCAGAATTGTAACGTCCCTTTTAATGCTGGTACAAATGATTGCACTTCTCCATAAAAATTCTAAGGTGAGGATTCGACTAAACCAAGAGGGGTCCGTGACCAGCTGGATTCCTGTTAGAGATGGTGTAAATCAGGCTTGCACCCTTGTGCCTACCTTGTTTAATACATATCTCCATGACATGGAGCCTTCTCCTCCTTCTGCATCAACAGCAACCCCACCCCTGTTTCCTCCCATGTCAAAACTCTAGGAGTTTACTGTGATGCGGAACTCAACATGCACAAACACGTCAAGACTGTCTCCTCATCTGCGGCCTACTCAACAAAACTCCTCAATTTATCCAGGAAACTCACCAGTGACAACTGCCTCTTACTAGCCAGAGCCATCATAGGAAGCAAACTCTACTACTGTAATGCCATCCTTGCAGGTACCTCCTCAAAAAATCTAAACCACAACTACAGCTAATCCAAAATGACGCCCTCAGAGCAGTATGGGGATGAAATGCTCCGACCACATCTCCAAGGTCAGACGTGAAGCGCACTGGCTGCCAGTTCAGGCTCGCATAGAGTTCAAAATCCTTTCCATCACCCATCGTTGCTTTCATAACACTGCCCCACCCTACCTCACCCATTGCATCACAAAGAAACCCATCACACTCTGCCTGTGCTCCGCCTCCACTCGCTCCCTAAACACACCTAGGTTCGCCAGGAAAAGAGCAGGAGGATCCATATTCAGTCATCGCTCCCACCCTTTGGAACACCCTGCCCGCAACATCAATGAAGACCCCTCCTAAATGTCCTGCCGCTAAAAGATCAACACATTTCTTTTCAACAAGTATGAATGAACCAGTATGATTGCTTCTATGTTTGCTTAAGCACCCATGACTCTATGCCTGTAAATATCCTTTATCAATGTACCGTTTTCTCTGCAACCTCTAGCGCCGTGATACCTCCCGAGTCCTGGGCTCTATCAACAAAGTCAATAAATAAATGAAAATACAGGTTGTGGGTGCTGGTCTTCAAGGAATCATCATCATCACAATATGGTCTAGCTATGAACCCATAACTCTGCACAGAATATATTAGTGGGCATTCCAGTAAGCAATACGTCCAAAAAAGTCATACCTCTACTGACACCTCTTTAAACTATACGCAAATAATCATTACTAGGCAGATACACCACGAGTTCCGCACTTGGGTTTTTATAGTGCGCGGCATAAATATTCAACATGACATAACGTACTGTGTCCGTTCTTTTGGTCAAATCGCACATTTGCATGTCACAGAATTAGTCACAAAAAAAGACACACTTGACAAGACGCTGCTTCGAGCAGATAGTTCCGAAAAGCAGCAATGTAAAATATATGCTGCAACAGGAACATGACGAAAAACCAGAAAATTGTTTTGCTGTTAACGCCTGGGATATATCATCTCTGTAAGAAAAGTAGATCCAAGCCCCCCGCCCCGGCTCCCTCGTCCAGCACTGTTTTATGACACAAACCATACCCCAACTCTCCTAAATACCTACTCTCCTAAATACCTAGTTCCCTTCATTACTATGTCTCTGTTCCACTCTTGAATAATTTAGTTGCTACTTACACTTCTGGCATATATTGTACGCATCTTACTATAATTCATGCATGTCCGTTCAAGCTCGCTTGCGCACCTTAGGCAGCCCTCTCTATCATCGTGCGAGACAGGGTGACCTTGCGTGCTCATACTAAATACGTCTCCTGTGTGTTCATTCGCTTGTCAAGTTGCCACATGAAGCACGAGGAACTAGGCCTTGTGCCAATCAGCCATGCTAGTGCATAGGGGAGAAGTGCTGGTGAAGGGGGTGGAAGGAGAAGCCTATGGGTGTAGAATTGCTGGAGGAGGGCCGTTGACGATAAGAGCTAAGGGGAGCCAAGGAGGAGAACATCATGCTAAGTGCTAGTATGGTCAGCTCTCGAGGGTGGTATGTGTAGTGATCAAGCTGGGGCAGTTCAATGTTGGGTCAGGGAACCTGTGGGATTCATGAGGATCAGACCACTGGTCACAGCGACAGTGGGGTGATTACCGGTGACGGGGAAAGAGGCATAGAAGGGTAGAGTTTTGGCCAGTTTGTCGAACTGAAGCAGGTGTACCAGAAGTCTGAGAGGGGCATGGATGCTGTTGAGAGGCCTGGCAACCACTCTCAGATTGGAGAAGTATTTGACCTTCATGGAGTTGGAATTAGAGGAGCGTACGGCTGTGTCGGGGTAGTATTTAGAGAAGGAAAGTAGGAGATTGCGTGGTATCGGGCCCCAGAATGGTTTGTGATTGATGCTGAGGGTCTTTAATTTGATCCTTGTAGCCACCTGGAGCCAATGGATAGATTCTGGGGCTGCGATGGCATCCTATTCACCCCTTCCCATTGCCCTTTCAGAAAACGTAGTGTTGACGGAATGCACCTCCACTTCGTCCATATAAAAAACATATCCCTCATTGGAACGACTTATTGCGTCTGCATCACCATATCCACGAATGACATTCGATGCGGTTACCCATGCTTCAATGCTTAGAAATGCGCATCAAAGTCTGCAACTATCTGCCAAGTGCCTGTACAATGTCAGTTTCACTGGGTGTCTTTAGCTCAATTGTTCGTCTGTAGAGCCCATAGATACAATTACCATGCACAACCACAAATTCCTCTCCTTTCTAGCATTACATGAATGCAAAATAAATGTCATCTACCATGTTGTACATGTGAACAAGGTGAATGGTGGTTGGTGAGTTGTAAGCAAATGTGCAAGAATAACGTGGTCTAATGCAGTTGGGCTAATATGTACAAACATTAGCGCCCCTCCAACTTTTACTTGCTAAGATTGCTCGAGTAATAACAGCCATGCACCTACTATTTATAGTTAAGTCGATCCTTTTTTGTATTTCATTTACTTTATTTGTTTGTGATGTTTGTAATGCGCTTATAGATACCATTATTTGTATTTCAAAAAAGCCTCAAGACCGAACTGGGGGAGGCGGGACCGAAGGTGGTCATGAAAAGGAGAAAGATAATGGTGGTTCTACTATGCCATGTGATCTAAGAATTGTGCAAGTGCATTAACGCAGTGAGAGGAAGAGCGGCGTGTGGGAGTGCCGGTTAGCAAAATGCAGAGTGCTAGTGAGGGAAAAATGGAGCGTGCATGAGAAAGGAGTTGGAGGGTGTGGAGCGGGGTGTGGTGGAAGATGTTAAAAGGGGCTAGACTACTGCTAAGGGGAGGCCCTGAGCGCAAGTGCCATGGATTGCATCTGTTGCAGGGGGTTTGGGTCTACCAGAGGGTTTGACGGACACCAACCCTGCAGACGAGGCATTCGAAGGAAGAGGGAGTCAGATTGTGAAGGATGGTATCAGGCACTCATTCAGGGAACAAAAGGGCCACCCCACACATACTTTTTTTTAAACCACTAGATAATCTGAAAGCATATGTATTAATAAATTAAAAACAAAAATAGTTTTCCTTGATTTAGAAATGAAGGCACATGCTTCAAATAATCAAATTTCCATTTTAGGGTGTGTGTGTGTGTATGTATATGTATATATATTATATATATGATAAGCAATATAAATGAAGGAAAGGTAAAATAAATACATGAATGCATATGAAAGATGATTACATTGGTGCAAATAAATACATTTTAATACATTATCGAGCATTAGAATTGCAAGTGTTCTACCATTAGATTGTTTCTGTACAATGTTCAAACATTGGAGAATATATTGAAAATGTTACTGTGAACAGATTTTGAAGACTGCTACAAATCATTTAAATCTGGAAGTCAACCTTTCAACAAGTTTCCGTTTTGGAGGACAAGGCTTGTTTGCAATGTTCTATGCCATTGTCTGTGTCCTGGGAACAAAATCGGGAGCCATTCCATGAGTATGCATGGCCAACAGAGTCAATGTCCGATCTTTCATGAATTCAAAATCCATTTCCTGGTATATTGGCTTTGACACCCATTGTTTGCTTCGTTTTGTAAAGGCCTTGAGGTAACAAAGCATTCCGAAAGTTCCTGCAGTTCATGCTTGTTCCCTCCCAACGTTCTCGTTGTGTGCAAGTACAGCCAATCTTGTTCTCGCCCCCATACCGTCTATGCCGAAATGCAACCTTTTTGGCCTGTACTTTAGGCAAATATTATGTAACACCTCCAAATGTCTAGTATGGCAGAATTCAAAGAGTTCCTTCAGGTCTCTTGAAAGCATTTTAGTGTACACAATCTTCTCAAGTGCTGTGTGTGTGGAGGGGAACCTGGCACTAACCACTTCTTCCTACGCTCCTGCGATAAAGGTCCATGTCCACATTTGTGGAAATGTTCGTGTTCTCTCCATGAGTGTATGTTGGAACAATGGTGCATCAGTGAACACAATTTTTCAAGTAGAATTTCTACAGATCCATCACCGGTTTTGGAGCTCCACCAAAGATGGTTGCTGATAGACTGAGACCACTTAAAAATGTTTTCCGAACCTTTTTTTTTTGTTTTTTTTAACCAGCCGCTGTACTTTTTTTTTTTATTTTTTTTTTTTTTAGTGATTGATTTTGCAACGTGCCATACATTGAATTGATGCTGAACTTGTAGAAACTGCTCTTGCATGGCTTTGCAATTCCAACGTGCCTGTCAGTGGCTGTCAGTTCTAGTTGCATTCCCCTGGATTCCAAAAGTTCGATGGATTTAATGAAACCATCTTTCTCCATGGCCACAGACGATGTACAGTCAGACACCTGCACGATGACCGAACTCGCCATTTTTTTTACTTTCCATGTCTTGAAAGTTTTAAGTGCAGTACTTACCGGAAAGTCCTGCACTGTCACTCTGTCTGTCGCCAGCTAGGCAATCTTTTTTTCCAGAGAGTGTACTGTCCATTGACATCTGTTCGATTTTCCAGGAATGACTAATGGCGGGGAACAAGAATCCCCTCTGATGTTTGTAGTACTGGGTTTTAGTAAGGAAATCGAGGCCCACAAATTGACAAACTGGAAATCTTAGTGAAAATCGATCTGCTGAACAGCAAAGCTGCTGAACAAAGTACATTTCCAGCAGGCACTTCACCAAGCATCGGTTGAGCAGACCATGAAAATTGTCATGATCTCTGCTTCCAAAAGGTCAGGGTTTTCCCAACTCCCTTGGAAGCAGATCCATAACCCAGGTTCCGAGTGCCAACCAGTCCCAATTGGGACCTTTTGGACCCAGTCCTGGCGCCAGGCTCATAAATATGCCCAGTCCCAGCGCTGGAAGCGCCGGGCTCATAATGCTTGGGTGGACTTACCTGCAGCAGACCATGCTGCTTACTTGCCTGCCAGTTGAGCCTCTGATCCTCTTCTGTTTGGAACTACTTTTCCTGTTGGGTGGGGCAGGAGCCACTCCCTAGATTCAGAACACTGGAACTCTTCTGGAAAGCAGGAACTCTTTTCTTACCTAGGCGTGGCTGTGGAAGGAGACACCTAAGCACTACAGGAGGCTATTTAAACCACACCCGATGGATTAATCTTGCTTTGCGTTATTCTGCATCCTCTGCAGCAGAACGCTCATCGTGTCTTCTGCATCTGATCCTGGGCCTAAGGAAAAAGGCTTACCATCCTGAATCCAGTCTTCAGCAACACCTATAAAGACAAGAAAGAACAGGTTAGCATTACGGTCTTCAGTGACAGCTCTTCACTTACCTGGTCCATCGGCTGTCACCAACGCCTCGCGCTGCATTCCGGCATCTGAAAGACAAAGGCTTACCTACTCTTGGTGCGCTCCGGAGGTCTTCACACTGCATTCCGGCATCTGAAAGACAAAAGCTTACCAACTCTTCGCACGCTCCGGAGGCCTTCGGCGCTCCATCCCGCATCTGAAAGACAAAACAAGGTGCGTTTAAAGACATTGGGGAACTTTAATACTCACGTGCCAATACTCCTTTCCACATCTAACCCAGTGGGTATTCCGGCACCCTGCAGCCGCTCCGAACTTGTACCTGCAAAATAAAAAGACAGTTAGAGCGCATCGTGAAGCAGGCAACAAGCGCTTACTTACGTGCTTCCAGGCGCTTCTATTCATCACACGGGCTCCATCTTCAACTCACTTCAGCCCGTCATCCGCCATCGCCGGAACCCTGCAAAACAAGAAACATCATTACTAAAGACTTTAAAGACATTAGAATTACTCGAAACTTACCGTTCGTGCAGTAAACGACGGACAGCAGTCCTCTGAAGTCAAGAGGCCTGCTCCCCTTATCCAGTGAAGAAACTGGTTACAGCACCCTGCCCCGAGGCAGATGGAGAGCACGGCGTTCACTTACCTAAGACATCTTACCCTTCAAGTCAGACATACAGTGCACAGAGGTCCAGTCCAAAGAGCCAGCCGTGTGTTACACATCACCTTTGAAGATACGGTATACGCCCAGTCAAGACCGGCGCCTCTACGGGAAACAGGTGAGCGTTACAAAAATGTGTTATGGAGGTGGACACAGCTGGCCTGGATTTTCAGGTCGGTGGCTTGGACTACACGAGAGAAATTCACAAATGGCTCCCTGCATATTCTCCCATGTAATTTATGATCACATTTAATCATACACCTACATCCCATTCCCTTTCCTCCATAAATGTGGGATATTCCGTCCATTGGGATGGGGCCGAGGCACTTTTAAAGCATCTAAAAATGTACTTTTTTGTCCAGCCCTGGCTTCCTAAGCTCCTCCCTGCGCATCGCCCTCCAGTCCTTTCCTCAGTGCGGTCGGGGTTGGACGCACTTGCATCTCAGGGAATATTTTTCTTTTTGTTCCCTTGTCCTTCATTTTCCTGCTCTGGTTCCACGGTCATCTTTCTTCCGTCTATGCCGGAGCATCTGGAGATCCACACTCTTTGCCTGGAGTGCTTAGGCCCGGAACACCGGTGGGACTCGTGCTTCTATTGCGACTCCCTCTCGGTTCGGGCACTCCAGCGTCGGCTTGTCAGGTGGGAGGATGTGTTCCAGCGGATTCCTCCACAACATTTACAGCAGTTCATTGAAGAAAAAAGGAAACAACCAGCAAGTTTGTTCCCATTTAGGGCACCCCAGCCAGGGGACTCCTTCCCGGGTTCTTCGGGTTCTGGGAGGGGCTCAAGTAGCTCTGTTATCAGGGATCCCCCTGAGGTGTCCTGAACGGGATCTAATCGGCACTCCGGAGTTTCGTCCGAGGTCTGCCAGGACCAGATCTTCATTCGAGGTTCCCCTTTTGGGGGCTAAAGTTAGGCCCAGTATTTCTGGGGCTGTTTTCACCGGAATCAGTCCTGAGGTTTCCACATCTGGAACCAAGTCTACCGCGTCTCGGTTTGAGGTTCCTGTTAAAGTGACTAAATGTACCAGGTTACCCCCGAGGTTCCCCATCTTGGGGCTATATCTAAGACCAGCAAAATTGAGGGGCCCCCTTTGGGGGCTCTGACTTCAGTGGGTGACCCTGAGACTTCCCACACATGGGCCTGTGGTCGAGGCAAATCTGCTGAGGGGCAATGAAGCCAGTTAACACCTTAAGTCTTTGAGTACCGGGTCCGCCGAGGTTCCCTGACTGCAGGCTAATTTATCAGCAGTTACGAACGGGTCGCAGAAACACTCTAGGTCTGCTAGCACCGGCTCTGCCGAGGTTCCTTGTCACAAGGATAAAATGTAACATAAGTCCCGTGATTTCCCTGTGGTGGCACGGCCTCACTGGTACCTGTGACGCAGTTCACCTCAGGCGTTAACAAAATGGCGGTCTAACCCGTGTGTCCCACGGCGGCCATTTTGTCTACCTCTCTCACACCAACGTTCACAACAGCTGGAACTGAGGGGCCCGTCTTTGGGGCTGAGCAGCCTTTTCCATGATTTGTGGATAACAAGAACCCGTTCCTCCCTCCAATGGTTTTGTGTGCTCGGACTCCGCTGCTGCACAGTCTCGCTCCCTCCTGCGTCCACTCCTTTGGTTTACGTGGATCCAGTTGGTGGAGGACCATCCTGGCAACCATCCTCTTTGCGATCCTGGGTGTATACCCCTTCCGCACCGCCTCTGCCCATTCCGAGTGCCTAGACCACCTTCTGAGGTTGTGTATTTTGGCAAGTTTCAGATGCTTATGCATTCTGATCCCATGAAAGCGTACTTTAAGGATTTATTTAAGGAAATGTATCCTAAGCCGCCTGAACCGGCCCCTGCTCCGGCAATCCCTTTGCAGGTGCTGGTAGTGCCACCACTCCCTGTGGGGCCTCCACTGCCTCGGCTTGTGGAAAAGACTCCTGTTGCACAGTTAACCCTGCCCTCTCGGCCTGAGGCGCCACGTGCAGTGGATCATGTTTCTGCTCCCGCCTCACTGGATGAGGGCCAAGCGGAACAGGACAGCGATGACCCGCCCCGCTCTATTAGAGCCTTTCACGACTGGGTTGTGTATATGATGGCGTTGCTAGACATCCCAATACCCAAGCATACGGCTCCACAAGAACGGGTACTTTCTCGAGCTTTTACGCTGTCGACACAGGACTCACTGTCCTGTTCCTTCAAAAGAATGTCCTGGCCCAAGCCCGCAAAGTCTGGAAAAACCTAATTCTGGGCAACACCTAAACAAGAAAATGGATGCTCGCTACAAGCTACACTCGTCTGAAGACATACCCTTGTCTGCATGTCCGCTCCCCTCATTGTGGTGGCAGCAGCTACATTCCAGTCGAAACCGGCCTCTACATCCTTCACTGCAGTGTCTCGGATCCTTTCCAAAGAGGACAAGCTTCTTGACGACATTGGTTTTTTTTCCCAGTTCAGCTCTTCAGCTGTGTCGGGCTAATGCCTAGCTTATCCTGCTGGCTGGTAATGTCAAGCTGTGGAAGGAGCTTGCAGAGTTTCGGGAATGTATTCCTCCTGATAGGCTCGAAGACTTTAAGGGTGGCTTATCCGATGCCAGAGTTCTGGCGCGGGATCTACTTGAGGCTGCGGTTCATCAAGGAGACACTTCTGCTTGAAGCCTTATGGTTGGAGTAGATCTTTCCTGCCAAGCGTGGCTGCGGGCTACAAAGTTTTCAAAGGAAGTTCAGGACAAGGTGCTTGTTTCCGCCTCCGCCCTGTCCCCCCCCACCCCACCGTCAAAGGTACAGAACTGTTCCACTCCTCCCCGGATGAGGAACTCAAAAAAACCAAGGCAAGCACTCAAACTGGGGGCAAAACTGTGGCAAAGAAGACTGGAGACCCAAGCGCTTGTAAACTAATTGGTAGAGAAATGGAGGCAGGTCAGTGTATGACGTGGGTATATTGCCTGATACTCCACAATGTGAACTCAAACTGCCAAGCCATTGTCGATCCTTGCAAAAACCCCAGCAAAGGCACCTTATACTCAAGAGGTTGGGGTCTCAAACAAGGTCCTTCTCTGGTTTCAGAGGCTTTCAGGACCGCTCTGCGTGCTGCGCTGCTCAGAGGCTCCCGCTAGTGACCCTCGCCGTAAACAGCAAAGGCAAGGTGGCCAGTTTTTCTCTCAGTCAACCGCCTCCTCTTCAGCAACGGGTAGTCTCCCCGTTGATAAAACATCTAAATTATATTTTCCAAAGGTCGCATGAGATTCCGGTGGGAGGACACATTTTGTCTCATCTGGAGGCGTGGCAGACCATCACAGAAGACTGATGGGTTTTGTCTGTTGCCCGGGCAGCCTTTCGCTTGCCCCTCCCACTTACCTCACCATCTCATCCTCCTCTCCAGCAGACTGCTCGTGCACAGTCCTTGCCTGCAGGTTGCTGCGGCCAATCTTCAGTCACTCCTTCAGTTCCTGTTCTATCTTGGGCGGTCGATGAACTGGCAGAAATCGTTGATGGCGGTTGCTCAAGACCTGAACTTTCTAGGTTTCTGTTGGGATACCGCCAGTACCAGAGTGTTCCTGATGGAGGACAGGATTACGGACCTTTCAGCCACGTGTCAACCCATCCTACAGCCCTCCCACATGTTGGCCTAGTGGTTCCAGAGACTCCTGGGCCTCATGGCCTCTTGCGTGTTAGCTCAGCCTCTTGCATGCCTGAAAAGGAGGCGCACTCCGCTTGCTCTTAGGAGCTGCTGGTCCCAAGCTACGGCTCCAGATTTCAAGATGATTGCAGTCCCATCCTGCATGACGATGGATCTTCAATGGTGGTCATCCGCCAGCAACCTTTCAGTGGGCACCTCCTTCCAGTAGCCCTGCCCAAAAGCAACAGTTACTACAGACTCCTCCCTTCTGGGATGGGGAGCGACACTGCGTCGCCTTGAAGTGTACAATTTGTGGACGCCTCAGGACAGGTGGCTCCATATCAATTACCTGGAGCTCCTGGCAGTTTTTCTGGCGCTCAAGGCTTTTCAACACTCTATCACCAACAGTGTGGTTCGAATTTGCACAGACTATTCCGTAGCAGTGTTCTACATCAACAAACAGGGGAGCACCAAGTCTACCCCTCTGGTGGACCTTGCTATCCAAATTTTCAATTGGGCTATCCAGCACAATGTTTGGCTTCAAGCTGTGTACATTCCAGGTCGCATCAATGTGGCTGTAGACTGCCTCAGCCGCCAATCTGCGGCGAGTTACGAGTGGGAGATAACACTGATGTTCTCTCCAAGATCTTCCAGCAATAGGGTTCTCCAACGGTGGACATCTTTGCGACATCGAACCGGAAACTTCCTCTTTGTGCTTCCAGGGACGGGCTCGGAAGTGTCTTCCTTGAGGATGCTCTCGAGATCCCGTCGGACAACATGAAAGCTTACGCTTTTCCTCCTTTGCTGCTGATTAATCGGTCGCACTGGAAACTCAGGCAGGAGTGCATCAAACAGCACTCTCTCTTCATAGCGTCTTGGTGGCCAGCCAGCTTCTGGTTTTCAGAACTACAGCACGTGTCGGTGTGCTCCCCGATCAGGTTGCCGCAGATTCCCGACCTTCTTCACCAGAGCACAGTTGTGGCCCCCCTCCCCACAATCCTTCAGCTTGGCAGCCTGGTGCCTTAGTTCCGATCATTGGCGCAGTTCAACCTCTCCGAGGACATGCGTATTATTCAAGCAGCACAAAAGCCCTCAGCGAGAGCTCAATAGAGGAGCAAGTGGCTCTGTTTTTTTCATTGGTGTCTAGCCAAAGAGCTTGATCCCAGACAGGCTTCTATTGGCTGGGTCTTGTTTTTGTATCTGACCTTGCATACTCTGGCATCCATGTCTTATCATGCAGGACATATTTATCTGCCATTGCGGCTTATCTGGCTACAGACAGTTGCTCTTTTTTACTGGTGATCCCAGTCATCAAGAGACATTTTGCAGGTCTTCATCTTTTCCCGCTGGTTCGAGCCCCTCATCCCAAATGGGATTTGAATGTGGTCCTCACTGCTTTGTCATAAGCCTTTTGAACCCATGGCCACTACCGAGCTCAAATACCTTTCTTGGAAGGTGGCCTTTCTGATTGCAGTGACATCGGCAAGATGAATAAGTGAGCGTCAAGCTCTCTAACTTTCCACAAGAATGCTGTTGTGCTTCGCACTTGCCCTTTTTTCTCTACCAAAGTGGTTTCTGAATTACATTTAAACCAGTCAGTATCTTTACCGGTCTTCTTCCCGAACTCGGTCCCCAATGCTGAGAGGGTTTTACGCAATCTAGACGTCAGACGTGCTCTGAAGTTCTACTTCGACAGAACAAGCAAACTTAAAAGTTCTTCACAACTCTTTGTTACCTTTGGTGAGACGAAAGGGAAATCAACCGCGAAAGCGTTCATCTCTTGTTGGATAGCCTCCTAGCAGTTCCTATTTTTAGGTGTCGTGAAGCAAAAAAATTGTTTTGTACAAAGTAGTGGTTGCTTAAGTGTTGCCTCTCAGCAGACCTAAATTTCAGGCTCTGTGAAGCAAATGATTGTTTTGTACAAAGTACTGGTGACAAATATGAATTAATATTTTGTTTAACCAACACATAGATAACAGAATAGAGTAAAAAGGTAGTATTGTGGAGCCAACAAACTACACCTCTCTTCTCTCTAATGTGTTCTTTCTTAAAATGTAGGTAGATTGCCTAAAGTGCAGTTTGATTTCGGTACGCCTACAAATACAAAAAGCTGCCTTTCTCCCATTGTTTAAATGCTTACGTCCTCGCTGTACACAATTGAGTAAGCTGTTGACTAAGTTGTAGGTTTTTCTGTCTACTGTTTATTTGTAAGTTTATAAGACAGTGGTAGTACTTAAACTACGCTGTAATATGTGACCTAAAGTAATAAAGGTCTAAAGACTGGTTTTCCAGCCCTTTCAGAATTTGGATTTGTATGTTTTTCCTCCCAAGATGCATAATCTGTTAAGTGCGCAGTATTGTATATGGAGATGTATGAGAATTGTGCCTACAGCAAATCATTGTAGCCTAAATGTTTGAGGTCAGGACTACCCCCCTGTTCTAAATGTATTTCCGAGGCCTACAAAATTCAAGGCTTTCAGCCCTCAAAGGGCATTCATGCACATCTGGTCCATGGCAAAGCGGCTGCTGTTGCCTTCCAAAAATACATACCTTGGGAGTCCATAGCCAAGGCTGCTACATGGGCTGCACCATCAGCTTTTTGCAGACATTATTGTCTTGACCTGAGCTCCCGGGCTGATGCCCAATTCGGCCAGGCAGTTCTTTAAAATGTGTTACAATAAGGGATTTTCCAACCACTCGTAGCTCCTATGGTCAGTGCTTGGTAATCTCTCAAGTATGGAGGAAAGGGGACGGTACGTAGGAGTATGACAGTTACTCACCGTAGTGGCTATTTTACCCCTAGTCCATAGTCCCCTTTCCTCCATATGCCCGCCCGCCCCCCCTCTAATAAGTATCCTCTATTGTTGCTAAACGGTCCTGGATCTGGCGATAGAAAAGGACTGAAGCACAATGCGCGGGCGGAGCTCAGGAAGGCAGGCTGCGGTCAAGAGCGGTGGCACTGCGTAAAAATAAAAGGACAAAAAGTAAAAAAAATGTAATGCTGTAAAAGTGCTCCGGTCCCGTCCCGATGGACGGAATGTCCCACAAGTATGGAGGAAAGGGGACTATGGACTAGGAGTAAGGTAGTCACTATGGTGAGTAACTTTGTCATTTGTACAATATCTAGCAGGCAGCAGTCGAATACAATGTATTTTTGCTCCTTTAATATTCAATCGTCCTACAGTACTGTTTTGCGACTCAACGGTGGTGGCTAGGCATACTGAAGTCGAGATCTTGAGCAGATTAGTCAGTCAATCGCGTTGATGCTTCAGCCTCTGTTAGTTCAGGCTTTGATATTTCCGCATGAATTGCAGAAACGGGTAACATTGAATGTTTGGTCTGTGGAAAATGTTTACAGGGTGTAGATTGTGTCAATTGGTCTGCAAGCAATTGCAATGCATCTTCAGTGTCTTCAGGTTCATCTGGGCGACTTTTCACAAAGTAGCAATGGTCCGTGGTAACTTTATATGGTTCGCAGGTGAGATTCCATACTTTTTCCGGCCCCTGGACATATGCATCACGACTCTGAATATTGACTGGACCACAATGTGCCTCAAAACGTAGTTGCTCCATTTCGACATTCCTTTGGCAAGCGACATCTTTGGTTTCAGTTGTTGTCTGAGTCTTTATACTCCTCTTCCTTCTGGGCCTCTAATGGATTTATAGAAACACATGCTCAATGTATAGCACACATACAGAAGATATGATTTTCCAACTAAAAACATATGACTAAAACATCCTATTAAAACTTCTCCAAAACAAACTGGTTTGTTTTTTACCCTCGTTTTCTTAATTAGCTTCTAAGCTGTGGACTTCGCTTTACTGACCACAACACCAAGCTGAGAAAAGAGCATTTTATATGGTTTAAATCTATCTTGAATCTTTTCGACTCAAAGAAACATATCTACAAACAGAACCAACTTGACGGACGTTAAAACATTATAACATTTTAAAAATGTCATCCCAATCCGATGTGATGCTCAATTATATTTCATATTATGTTATCTATACCTCTGGTCCATGTCTCTTCAATTTCGACATCTTCAGTGGTACATTCCTTGGACATAATCATACGAAAAAGTTAAATGTAAAATCTTTCACAGAGCATTTCTCCACAAAGTACTTTAAAATGATTGCGAACATTATACTATAAGGTTTGTTGTTGCAATATGAATGGAACATTCTTATGACCATAACCTTGAATACTGTGTATGTGATTTGGTCATAATATACATTTCACATTTCACCCGATAACCTTCCGAGATGACACATGGACTTGATCTGAGATCACCCTGCAAAACATAGTGATTATAATGTTGCCTTCAAAAGTAGTTTGCTTTGGAATCTATTCTGCATTAGGGAGGAAGTATAATGTTAGTAACAAAAACTGAAAAGTTTCAAATGCTGCAAGGTTACATGCATTTCTTTCTCAAAGTTTATCTTTTGTAGAATTTAATTTCATTGTAGCACAGAAACTGTAAGTACGTATACCGCATACTCTGGACCTGTTGCAAACGAGGAAGTGATTGCAGTGGAAGTTCCACCATCCCCCTGTAAGAAAGTACTTATTTTAATATGGATGTAAAAGCAACATAAAACTGAAAACATGAGATGCACACAATGCGCCATACTTAGACACCCATACATGCCACTTTGTGTAAATAACTAATACTATACATAATTACTTTCAATATGTCTAAATTCCAAGCATAACACATGCATGTATTCAGTCGCATATAAAGGACTAGTACAATATAATTACTTGATGGGCAAGTGAGGTTGCTGTTGACTTTGGAAAAGTCATTGATGAAGAATCTTGCTCCTTCATTTTCAGTACATTGTCAGAAAAGTGTACAATGGAAAAGGTACATTAGTATAAAAAAAATTGGCCACACCCAATGCTCCATTATATCACTTTGTGCATGTCGGTTGGGCTCACCATTGGGATAAAGGATGTGTTGGTGGTTTTGTTACTGACAAGGGTCTGTGCTTCCGTCGGTGAGCGCCACGTCAAGGGCATGTCAACCGACATATTTCCAAAACATTAGGTGACTTTTAAAGGGCACTACGGATGTTTTGACTAAGGCTCCCATTTCACTGATTTATTTGGGTGTCCCGAAAGCAGGGATAGAGAAAGCAGACTAAAGTGAAACATTTTACAAGTTAGGTAATTCTGGTAACAAGGGCAACTTGCGTAATATAACATTGATGGAAATAAAAACTGAAAACTCAAAACCGTTTATCAAGTTACCTTTTCAATATACTATTTTAATGGATTGAGAGATCATTGAGAAGACATATTTATACAGACCATGTCTTACATACCAACAAACATAACCAATTCATCGTCTACTACTTACCTGAGCCAGCGTGTGCCGAAATTGGGTCGGAATTGCATTTGGAAGCAATTTACAAAGAATTCTGTGTCGAATCTTTTTTGTATACTTTGATTGTTTGTACATAACGTCTGTAGGCTCTACTTTCAATCTCATCCACTGCAAATCCGCAATTTGTAATCCATCTTCTTATTAAATCTATATCCTTCGGAAATATATGCAGGACTGTGCCCGGAGTTTTGACATGGCTCACAGAAGGGCAACCGAAAACGATACATGTAGGCATTCTTGAAAAGTCCCTAAGATGTGTAGAAAAAATATAATTCATTACAAATATTAATTTATGAATGTGAATAAAGCAAATATTCCACAGCTTTGTCTGTAAAGTTTGTTTTAAAGAACGGAAACCTGTGTAACCTAGTCTAATTAACACAGCGATTACTTTTGCCAGAACTGATTGTTATACCACAAATTGTAACGTATTACTGGTCCATTGAATGAACTTTCAGCCACCAAACGAAAACATGCTTTAAACATGGATCAGGAAACATTCCATTCTGTTACAATGCACAGTGATGCAATGTGCTATTTACCGAGATCATAATGCATCACTTAAGATAATGGTGAAGTCTTTAGGATAAATGAAAATTGGAATAGTGTGTACATTAGGCGGAAAACAATAGAAACTTTCAGAGCAGCGATCGATGAACATACAGAAACGAATAGGTGACGTACCCTTACTTGGACAAACAAATTAGCCGGGGAACAGGTAGGTTGATGACGATGTATCTTGTGGATTGCAGAGATGTTCTACTGGTAAATGTCAAGGTGTTTAAAAAGGCTTAGAAAAGTGAGTGTGTATGTGAATGTGTGAAGTGTTTGTTGACACCCACTCAGCCTCGATGCAATGTTTCACATCAGCCATACCCACCCATGCAGCCCCCTTGCGAGCGCACGGCATAGGCCTGCTCGTACTGGCCAATAGGGCCAAGGCTGAACCACAAACGCAAAATGCTTGCGTGGGCCATTTTTAAAAAATCAATGGCCCACTTTTTGGGGCAATGTGGCCCAGTTTGATGAGTTACTTCAATATGCGACTAGTTGTAGTGAACACTTACTGAATAAATATATATATTTTTCAAATATATTTTATTAGTGAACTAGCGCAAACAAAACTGATATGAACAATGCTTCTTCACACCGTGTGTGATTCACCATAAAGTACCCCCCAAACTTTATTCTTCCACACCCCCCATTGATCCCCCACCCAATCATTTCCCCTCCCTCACCCCATCCCCGTTCACACGCAGGGTGGCTGTGTCGGATATCTCATTGGAGCCTACTTTTCGAGCTCCTTCAATAGTTTGTTCCACCTTTTGATGAGTCTTTATTCCATATTTGCTTTGTGGTTTCTCAAATGTCCTTCCAGGGTCTGGTCTAGGGCTTACTGGCACTGTTCATTCCCGATTCCCACTATCTCCGGCTCATGTCTCCTCTCTCAGGCTCTTCTCTTGTCAGTTGTGACCGTTGTACACAGTCTATTCCCTACCCGTAAGTCTTTCTGTAGTCTCTAGGTCCCCAGTCCTGACCCCAGTATCTGAGCGTGACCTCTCTGGATTGTACTTCTCGAGAAAGGCTGCCCACTCAATTTCTCTCGATGGGGTCAAGTCATGTATTTGCTTTGGCAGCTGTTCCATTCTATACATGTACAAGGCTTTCAAGATGCATTCACTTGGAAATTTCTCTTCCTTCCCCCTACCAAGCAAGCCCTGGCTGCCAGTAGCAGGTAGTGGGGCATATGCAGGAGTTTCACCCATTTCCCCCTCCACTGTCTCCATTCCAAACAATAGAAGCAGAGGGTCCTGATGTCTTTCCACCCTGTCCAAGACCTTTATCCATCCCAGGACCTCCTTCCAGTATTCCTGTACCTTCCCACACACTCACCACATATGCCAGTAGTCTATTGTTTGCCCACATTTCCTCCAGCAGTGGGGGGTTAGCCCCTGGGTACATTTTAGATTGTTTTACTGGATCCCACTGCCACCTGTATAAAAGTTTGATCCCGTGCAACTCATACTGACAGGCCACTGACGTTTGATGCACGTTCACACATAACCTTCTCCACTGGTCAACTTCCATTTCTATTCGCATAGCCCTCTCCCATTTCCTCCTGAATGTTTTGGTCTCTCCGCCTTGCCTCTAGTAGAGCCTGGTACAGTTTGGATATTAGACCCCTTGTTCCCCTCGTATTCATTATCATTTCCGTACCCATCAATTTTCTTTGCAATTCATCCTTCCATTTACCTGACATCAACACCACTTTAAGCTGCAGGTATTTGAATACTGAGATCTTACCTATACCCAAGTTCTTTTCAAGCTCTGCAACGCCTATTAATTCATCCTTCTTGAGGGCTTATCCTATTCTTTCCAGCCCTGTGTCAAACCAGTCTTGGTATCTCACATGGTCTGGGATGTGGACCTGTATTGGGGTTTGGGGGGTATATAAGATGCAATGGGGATGGCCATGTTGTGACTCCTGCCATTTCCCTTTTTTAATCCTCCACAACTTTGAAAATGGGCCCAGGATCTTGTGTGCCTTTAGCCTTCTCAGAACTGCTTTCTGCAGCGCCCAAAGACACTCCCCCAGCGTGACCAGTCTCAATTGGTAGTTCTCAATACCAACCCATTGCTTCTGCTTGTCCACCCATAGGTGAGGGACCAAGGGCCGGAACTGAGCTGCTCTATAGTAAGTGTGCATGTCTGGTAGGCCCACTCTGCCCTTTTCTTTGGGCTGCATCAGTATTCTGTATGCGACTCTGTTTCTTCCCTTGCCACAGAAATTTCACTAACCTTCTATTCAACTCTATAAAATGCAGGTGTGGCAACTCTATTGGCAGTGCCTGGTATAGGTACAGCACCCTGTGGAGAAGCATCCTCTCACCCGCGTTTAGTCTGCCTATTCAAGAGATGGTGAGCTTTGACCAAGTTTCCAGCTCACCGAAGAGCCTGTGCAGTAGTGGGGGGGAAGTTCAGCTTGCAAATTATATCCAGTTCACAGGGTATTCTCACCCCAAGGTATTTTATGCTTTCATCTTCCACCAGTATCCCTAGCCTTCCCATTCTCCTCTTAGTTCCCCAGTTACGCCTCTCAAGGGAAGTAGTACTGACTTATTTACGTTTACTGTAAAGCCTGATACACTTCCGGAATCTTCCAGTATCTTAAGTACCCTCGGGACTGATGATATCTCTGAAAGATATAACCGTATATCATCTGCATACATACTTACTTTGTAGCTATCCTCCCCCACCTCGACTCATCTTATCTGGTCATCCTCACGTAACTTCTCCCCCAGCGGCTCCATCTTCAAGGCGAATAGAAGGGGTGACCGGGGGCATCCACCCTCGCCATGGGCCCTCATTAGATCGCCCTGATTGCCTGACACATTCTGTCTACAACCCCTGTCTTCCGCAGTATAGCAAATAGGAAGCTCCATTCGACCCTGTCGAGGGCCTTTTCTGCATCTAAGTTCAGTAGAGCATAGGCCGCTGGGTCTCCCTTAACGTGTTCAATGAAGTCCAGGGTTTTCCGAATCGCATCAGGGCCCTGTCTACCTGCTTAGCGAGCCCCGCCCACCTGGTGCCTTCCTGCTTTCTGCTCTTTTTCCTTACTTAAGGAGCCCTCCAGCCTCTTTTTCTTTGCAGATGGGGAGCAGGTGCAAGTGGATCTAGGTCACCTGGCCTAAACACCACCCACCTTCTTAGCCCTGCCTCTTGCTGCCTGCTCTTAACTATTAGATCAAGGGCATCTGTCGCCCGGCGTCTGCAGTGAAGGGCTGACTAAGAAAAGGGCAATTCCTGTTTGGACCTGTTCAGACCAGGAGGACCCAGGGCCCGACCCCCTTCTCAGACAGCAGGTAAGCAAGCACCAACATGTGTTACTCCTCCCTCCACACAGGCCGTCCCCACCCCCTCTGGTCCCTCTGTGATGTCCCCTTGTGCCCCCACCATTCTCGCGCACATGTGTTGCCTTTTAAGCTTGATTCTTCTACCCTGCTCCCCCCTCAACTCCCTCAAGCCTACTTCTGCAGGAGTCTGTCCTGATACATTCTGGTTTCACCATCCCCGTCTTGTGGCCAATGCTGGATTTGACTTTTACGGATTTAATTCATGCACAGTGCGTCACCCTTTCTCAACTCTCATGCTGGACTTTCTTTGCATCTTGTACTCATGGTGGCCCTGAATCATGCTGTTCCAATCTTCATCTTGTATCATGGGTTGCAACATTGTGTTACTACCGAATTCTGCAATTGTATTCACTCTCCCCTCTTGCTTCCCCACTCTTTTTGACTGCTAACTCTCTGTTCTCTCCTCCTTTCCCTTCTCCCATTTCCTTTTCTCCTCCCCTTACTTTCTTTTATGCACTTACTCTATCAGAATTGTCCCTGAACCTAGTATGATAGCAACCTCATCTGTCTCCTCCCCTTTCCCCTTACTTGTTTTTTCCTCTCGCCCCCTCCAGCACCATCTGAAATGTCATCAGACCTAGTATGATAGTCGCTTGTTTTGTTCCTCCCCTACCTTTCTGCACTCCTCTCCCTCACCTCCTTGTTTTTCTCCGGCTCTACCAGAAATGTCGTCAGGCCTAGTATGGTAGTCGCCTGTCTGTTTCCATTTCCTTCCCACTCTCCCCCTCCCTTCCTTATCTTACACTATCTGAAATGTCGTCAGGCCGAGTATGATAATTCATTTCACATCCTTACTGTTCATGGCCTGTAAGAATGTCATTGTATTTTCCCTTGTTCCTTCCCTTGCCTTGAAACGCTTTGAAACACATTGTGTATAGGCACTATATAAATAAACTATCATATCATATAAATCCCATTTGGTCTGGGTGGACGATGCAGGGCATTTTCCCTTTGAAACGTGTCGTTAAGATGTGTGAATATTTTTTCATCTACATTTAAGAGTAAGATGAGACGACATGATAAGCATTGGGCTGGATCCTTTCCTTCCTTTGAAATTACTGATATTAATGCCCTACTAATTGTTGTCAGCGCCTCCCCCGTGTCCAGGATGTGGTTATATAGCTTCAACCTTTTGTTGTATCAAGACCCCAGCATATCTCTTATAAAACCCTATGGTATATCCCGTCTTCTCCCGGTGCCTTCCCGTTCGGGACGCGTGATATCTCCTGTACCTCTTCGGCTGTTATCGTGCTCTCTAAGTGTTCCACCTCTGGGCCTGTGAACCTGGTTATTTTCACTTCCCTTAGGTACTTGCCCACTATAGTTTCCTCCCTGGGGACTTAAGATTTCTAGAGCTTCTCATAATATTGGCCAAAACCTTCTGCTATGTCTTTTGGTGAGTCCCTGCGGCCCTCTTTGAGGCCCCACAAAGTGGACACCCATCAATCCGCTCTCTGCACCCCGAAGCCTTGCCGCTAACAGTGCGTCTGTCTTGTCCCCTTTTTCATAGTATTTCTTTTTAAGGTACCTCAATTTCCACAGGGTTTCCTCCATCCCTAGCGCTTTGAACTCCACCCTCCTTTGATAGCAGCTCTTCCCTCATCTCGTCAGTTTCCCTACGTAGCGTGCATCCTTTCCTCCCCTCCACTATCTCTTTTCGCAATCTCTCTTCCTGCAGATGTCTCTCCCTTTTCCGTTGCACACCTTCTCTAATCAAAAGCCCCCTCCAAGTTGCCTTCCCTGCATCCAAAACCACCCCTGCACGTACCTCCCCTGTGTCATTTATCTCGAAATACTCTGTTATTGCTTTTGCCAATTGGTCTGCAAAGAGAGGGTATTTCCAAAGCAATTAATTACAGCACCAGCTACTATCCGGTCTGTGCAAACCTTCTATATCTAAGGTCACTTGTACCATGTCATGGTAAGTCCACCCCACTGGTCTGTTACTGCAGCTCATCACACTCGCCCCCTGGTCCCCATTTAGGAATAGATCATCAATCCTAGTGTACATTTTTGTGTGGGGCTGAAAGAAAAGGTATAGCCTTCTCGTGCGGATGCTGCTTTCTCCACACATCCACCAGACCACGTGCCTCTATTGCCCACCCTAGGTGTCCTAATCTGTCTTCTCTCTCAGGCCCTTCCTCCCCTCCTTGCATTTCTATCCCATGTTTCATTCGCCTAGGAGTTAGTCTCCTCCTATGATATATAGGTCGGCTTCCAGCCTTTGTATTGGGTCAAGTGCACTCTGTGTGAATCGTGCTTGCCCCTAGTTGGCCGTATACCGCTGCCAATAGTACTCTTGCCCCCTCTGAGGTACACTGCAGTATAAGTAGCCTTCGCTGCAGCAGTTCGGTGGCTACACACTCCTGTAATCTACATTGTTTATGTATGACAATTCCCACACTGCCTTTCTTGGTCGTCCCGAACACCCAGTGAACCTGTCCTATTCCCACTCCTCCCCTGCAGTTGACGCATTTCCTTCAGAAAAAGCACATCCAGGGAGGCCTTACGGAATTCCCTCGCGACTAGAGACCTCTTCGACTAGAGACCTTATTGTTGGGGAATTTACGCATTTTACATTTAATGTTCCCACTACCAGACCCCTGTTAACTTCCTCTCCCCATTTTGTTTGTTCCACCATGCCCTCCTTTTCCTCCTTTGTATGGTTAGTGACTCTTCACTTGCCTCATCTTCCCTGTCGTGGAATCTACTTTTTCTTTGACTGAGACCGTCCTCACTGGGGCCCACCCCATTACATATACCCCTTGTCAACTTCGTAACGGTTTGTAACTTTAACCTGTTGTGTTCTATAAAGGTGGTTGGGACGTGCACTCTTTACCACAGAGAGCCACATTGGGGCAGAGTCTTTTTCCTCCCTCCAGTATTCAGTTTTCATACCTTTACTTTCCACCTGATATCACAAATGTGTCTCCAGCCGTGTCACAGTGTTTTCTCTGGAGTTATTCTGATGCGGCTGTTCTGGTGTCATGGGTGTTTTATGAGGCGATGGTCCATTCAGTTGCATGTATTTTCTACCCGTTTGTCCTCTTTTCCTCCTCTACGGCCTGGTGTAGGTCTTGGTTTTGCCCTGCTCGTGATTGGTCCTTCAGGGCCCCTCATTTCAACCTCCATGTTTGCGGTGAGGTGACGTAAGTCTTGCTCTGCTTCATCTGCTGAGGTTATACGGTAGTCTACTGCCTCTACTTCGAAATGCAGTGAAAATGGGTAGCCCCATCTGTACCCGATGCCTTTTTCTTGTAAGCACTTTGTGAGGGGCCTGCAGTCTCTACGCCTGGAGAGCATGAGGTTGGACAAATCTTGATAAATCGTAACCTTAGAGCCTTCAAAGTCTATTTCCCTTCTTTGCTTCGCTCTCTTCAATACTTCTGTTTTGTCCTTGTAGCTCCAAAACTTCGCTACTATGGAGTGGGGGCCTCTCCCGTATGGTTTGTACCCTCTCCTCCACTTGCCTTGGGGTCTCCCTTGCCATCTCTTTCATGCCTAGTATCCTTATGTTATTCCTTCTCTCTATTTTCTAAAGCATCCATTTTCAGCATCACTTCCTCTTCTCGAAGCTCCAGCTCCATCATCCTGATGTCGAGCCTCATTTCCACCAAGTCCACGTTGAGCTGGTTGAGTTCTAAGCCCTCTACATTGCTCTCTACAGTGGCAATCCTGCTAGTTAGGTTGGTCAGCGAGGCCTGTATGTCTCGCCTGAGACCCTTAATTTCTGCCAGGATATGTCCTGAATCTTTCTCCGTGGAGAAGAGGGACATGTCCATCTCCGCGGCCTTGCTCGTTGACCCTCCTTGTTTCCCAGGTTGCTGTGTCATTATGAGCATCTTTTTCTTGCTGCCAACCTAGGTGCTACCTTTGCTCTCTTACAGGTCCATTCTTTTCTTCCTTCCTTCCCCCTGTCTGCATCTTTTCCCCCTTCTTCTGAATGCCCAGCCTCTGCATGTTGACTCTGCCCTCTGAATCCTCTCCGCGAGCGCCTGACCCCCGAGTTCCTCTCCTCTGCACCACTTCTATTGCTTTCCTTCTAAGCCTGTGGTGTCTGTACCGTCTATCACTGTCTTGTCTGTTTTGTGCTCTCTGCACTTCTTGTTATTCAGTTCGGTGGCGCCCCAGGGTTTGAGTTTGGCCGTTGGTTAGCAGTGTTTTGTACTTCTCACTCCCACTTTGTATCTGTCCTGGCCAGGCCCCAGTTCCCCCTGTATAGTCTGCAACGTTTATGGAAGAGCTTTCAGTGCTTGGCGTGCTGCTTCTCCTCACACCCTTGTTATCCTGTGTGGGATGGTGCCCCTGGGGTTGTTTCAACTTTGCTGTTGTTTGCTGCCCCAATATTCTCCTCAAAGCTACGTTCAAGTCTCAAAATGGGCTTTAGGATCCTCTCGTCTTGTTCCCCGGGAGCCTGTCAATCGCTACACCTTCCGGACACTTCTCCGGGCTCCTCTGGTGCCTTGCTGTGCTTTTAGTCAGACGCCCACTACGGGGCTGGAGGGGTGGGCTGGGGGTCAGCTTCTCCACATTTGCCCTCTGGTGCCCTTTTCCTGTCCCCCTGGCCTCTCCATTCCGCACTCGGCCTCTCGTCCTTGCCTCCTCCTCTCCCTGCTCTTCCGTGGGCTGCCCCCTCTCCCAAAAGGGCTCCTTCGCCCTCTGCTGCGGTCTAATCTACCTGCTTGGGCTCCTATGGCGTATACACTCTTCTCGACCTGTGCCTGATGGTGCCCCTCGGAGTATGTCGACTCTGCTGCTGTTTGTTGCCTAATGATTGTTGAGGCTTTCTCTGAGACTCCTGGGGGGGGGGGGGGTTGTTGACCCCTTACGCTTTGCTTCCCAGGGGCCAGTCACTTTCTGCACCTTTCAGCTGCTCCACCAGACTCCTCTACTGCCTGCCGTATCTTTGTATATCAAAACACCCACTTCAGGGCTGGGGGGAGGTGGTGGGGGCCCAGCTGTGCCAGTGTTTCCCTCATGCGTCTTTTGCCTGCCCTTCCGGCCTCTCCGCTTTTCACACGGCCCTCTCCCGCGCCGCCTCCTCTCCTCGCTCTTCTGGGGGCTTCCTCTCTCCAGCAGTGGCTCCTCTTACCTCCGCTGCAGCCAAGCCTTCCCACCTGGGTTTCTTTTGGAGCACAGGTTCCTCTCTGCTCCCCTGTGGGCTACTGCGCCACAGGGACTTCTCCTCGCTCCGCCTCGTTGGGGTCAGCCCACCTGGATCTCTTCTCAGGCACTCGTCCTTCGTTTCTGCAAATGCGGCTCGGCCTACTTTCCTCCGCTATTCTGCTGGGATGCCCTTTGCTTCATTTCTCTGCAGCTGTACTCGCAGAGCTCCTGGGCAGATCCTCCGTGCTTTTGTGCACTCCTGCCCGTTCCAGGACAGAGGCTGTCTCGTCTCTCCTTCTGTTGGAAGACCCCACCTTCGCCTTCTGTCCCGCTAGCTCCTTCGGATCTGTGTTCCCTCTTCAGTATGCAGCTTTCTGGGATCCTTCCGTCTTCCCCCATTACTTCTCACCCTTTTTGGATGTCTTTTCTGGGTGGAAATGCTAGATCTCATCTCGTTCTTGCTGGAGGGAGTGGGATAAATATTTTTTTTAATGCACAATTTGCATCACCTTTTCATCAAAATACTGCCACTTGGTACTATTCCAACAGTGTCTGAAAAAGAATGAATAGCGACTTTGAGCTGTGGGCCACGTTTTCATTGGTGCCCGAGACAATCTTATGGCCCAGTATGACCCTGTTCATAGGTGCCAACTTCCATTGATACTAGGGAGGAGGATGGATAGGGAAGAGGTGACCGCAAAAGGCAATGAACACTGCTCAAGGGACAAATGCATATTTCAAAGGGATTGTGTCCTCCGACGTATTCCACATCTATGACAGTTGTGTCCCACAGCTGTGCACTTGGGAAAAATTTCAGCAGAGGGCATCCTGCATCAATGGCATCGAGCCGATGTCCCTCGAGGGCCTCCGTCGAGGGTGTAACGCTCACCTGATTCCCGTAGAGGCGCCGGTCTTGACTGGGCGTATACCGTATCTTCAAAGGTGATGTGTAACACACGGCTGGCTCTTTGGGCTGGACCTCTGTGCACTGTATGCCTGGCTCGGAGGGTAAGATGTCTGCAGATAGAAAATATGGGATTAATGAATTGGGTTGTTGAATGTCTCTCTCTTCTTCCCTTTCTCTTCTCCTGTAGAACCCCAAAGGTTAACGCTCTCACCTTAGGTAAGTGAACACCGTGCTCTCCATCTGCCTCGAGGCAGGGTGCTGTAACCAGTTTCTTCAC
This sequence comes from Ambystoma mexicanum, assembly GCF_040938575.1. Classification (NCBI taxonomy): domain Eukaryota; kingdom Metazoa; phylum Chordata; class Amphibia; order Caudata; family Ambystomatidae; genus Ambystoma; species Ambystoma mexicanum. The sequence goes on along the minus strand of NC_090923.1, from coordinate 1,338,909,206 downwards.
TGGATAAGGGGAGCAGGCCTCTTGACTTCAGAGGACTGCTGTCCGTCGTTTACTGCACGAACGGTAAGTTTCGAGTAATGCTAATGTCTTTAAAGTCTTTAGTAATGATGTCTCTTGTTTTGCAGGGTTCCGGCAATGGCGGATGACGGGCTGCAGTGGGTTGAAGATGGAGCCCGTGTGATGAATAGAAGCGCCTGGAAGCACGTAAGTAAGCGCTTGTTGCCTGCTTCACGAAGCGCTCTAACTGTCTTTTATTTTGCAGGTACAAGTTCGGAGCGGCTGCCGGGTGCCGGAATACCCACTGGGTTAGATGTGGAAAGGAGTAATGGCACGTGAGTATTAAAGTTCCCCAATGTCTTTAAACGCACCTTGTTTTGTCTTTCAGATGCGGGGTGCAGCGCCGAAGGCCTCCGGAGCGTGCAAAGAGTTGGTAAGCTTTTGTCTTTCAAATGCCGGAATGCAGTGTGAAGACCTCCGGAGCGCACGAAGAGTAGGTAAGCCTTTGTCTTTCAGATGCCGAAATGCAGCACGAGGCGTTGGTGACAGCCGATGGACCGGGTAAGTGAAAAGCTGTCACTGAAGACCGTAATGCTAACCTGTTCTTTCTTGTCTTTATAGGTGTTGCTGAAGACTGGATTCAGGATGGTAAGCCCTTTTTCCTTAGGCACAGGATCAGATGCAGAAGACACGATGAGCGTCCTGCTGCTGAGGATGCAGAATAATGCAAAGCAAGATTCATCCATCGGGTGTGGTTTAAATAGCCTCCAGTAGTGTTTAGGTCTCTCCTTCCACAGCCACGCCTAGGCAAGAAAAGAGTTCCTGCTTTCCAGAAGAGTTCCAGTGTTCTGAATCTAGGGAGTGGCTCCTGCCCCACCCAACAGGAAAAGTAGTTCCAAACAGAAGAGGATCAGAGGCTCAACTGGCAGGCAAGTAAGCAGCATGGTCTGCTGCAGGTAAGTCCACCCAAGCATTATGAGCCCGGCGCTTCCAGTGCTGGGACTGGGCATATTTATGAGCCTGGTGCCACTGGCGCCAGGACTGGGTCCAAAAGGTCCCAATTGGGACTGGTTGGCACTCGGAACCTGGGTTATGGATCTGCTTCCAAGGGAGTTGGGAAAACCCTGACCTTTTGGAAGCAGAGATCATGACAGTGGGTGGACGTCACCGGATGTTATATATAGGACGCACTGCGCCCGTTGCCTCGGTTCCGTTTTTTCTGACAGCGAACGTGTTAGCTTCGTTAAACTCGGCGCGCCTCGTGGATTCTTCGAATGTCTCATGATGTCAATTTCTTCGACCCCTCTGACTCCAAGGTCCGGGTTTAAGACTTGCCGGGACTGCAAGTCCAAGATGTCGTTGACTGACCCGAACCGTATTTGCTTATGGTGCCTGGAGGAGTTGCACGACACAGACGACTGCTCCAAATGCCAATCTCTAACATCCAAGGCCTTGCGTGAAGGAAGGGGAAGCTCTGTGCAGGTAAGCCATAAAAAAAAAAGTCCCGTAAGACCGGATCGAAGTCTAGGGTTTCCACCGACGACTGGAGGGGCGACTCTCGGCATCGGGAGGAAACACGAGGTACTCTGTCCCGGAGTGGGTCCCGCCATTCCTCGTCTTCGCGGCATTCTCTGAAGCACCGCCACCGGTTGCCTTCCTCGTCCTCCTCGGAGGATGGTGCCGGGCGTAAGGTCGCCTGTCCCACAAAGTCCTCGACGCCAGAGGAGTGGGCAGCGTTTAAAGAACAGATGATGGCGATTTTCCAGTCGCAAGGCACGGTTCCTGTTCCGCCTTCTCGCGAAGCTGGCAGAGAACGTTCTTGATCTGCGGCTCGCACACCTTCGGGCTTATGTCCCGACTCGCACCGGTAGCCCTCGACGACCCGTGCGGATAAGAGCAGTTGCAAGAGACGTGCATCCAGGTCTCGGTCCTCGTCTCCAGTGAGACCATTGCAGCCTGTCGACTTGTTCGGCGCCGGGCCATTTGGACTCGAACAAGGCTATTCCGTCATATCTACCTGTAGCGGCGTCGACGCCGAAGGTCTTGGCGTCGACACCTTCGATGCAGATTCCGGCATCGAAGCCCTCGGCGTTCTCAACCTCTATTCTCGACGCCTTCAGTGTCGAAGCCCTCAGCACCCTTGGCGTCGAGGCTCTCAGCGCCATCGGTGCTTTTTGGGCGTCGGGTGTTCGAGGAGTTTCCTGCAGCTTCCTCTGTCTGGGAGGCCGGTATTGGGATCCAGGCCCTATTCTGTCAATTTGGCTGGGCTTTCGAAGCCTTTGCCTGACGTTTTTGAAGAGGGCGAAAGATCAGACATTGAAGATCCTGTTTCTCAGGATGATGCTCTGGGATTGTTGGGTGACAGTCCATTGGATGAGTTGCGGCAGTCCCTATATCACACTAGTGGCCTGGATACTTCTCTGGAAGTTGGGAGTTGGAAGGCCTGAGCCGGGGGCTCATGCAGACTCTTCTATAGGCGGCTCATGTCTAGGGTTTGCGAATACCTGGGGTGGTCCAGTCCTCCCGAGGATTTTATTCAGGATGACCTTACTAACCTCTTGGACCAAGGTCCCCCCTCTGACCCGGTATTGTCTTTGCATTCTACATTGCAAAAAAGGGTGTCATCGGCTTGGCAGACCCCAGAATCACTTCCGGCAGGCAATCTGTTAGCGACCCCAGCTATTTGTCTACTCGCCCCACTCCTGAGAGTTTGGTGGTTCCGGCGGCTAAGACCACCTCGAGGCAGCAGGTGTACCCTACCATCCCTCTGGATAGGGATGACAAGCGCTTCGACGGATGGGCTCGGAAGGTCTTTTCGTCAGGGAGCATGGCCCTGAAAGCTGTCAACTCTACATGTGCACTGGCAAGATTTACACACACTGTGTGGACCTATGTTTCCTACGTGGCTGAGCATATTCCCGAGGGGGAGGAAAGGGATGGCTTCCTAGCCATCTTGTGTGATGGCAAGGATGCTATGTGTGAATCCCTTCAGTCTGGGTTGGACACGGAAGACTGTCAGCCGGTCTATGGCTGTGAGCACCGTACTACGCAGGTTTGCGTGGTGCGGAAATCAGGGTTTGCTCCTTATGTGCAATCCCGTCTTCTGAACATGTCCTTTGATGGCTTTCATTTATTTGGCAGCAAGTCTGACGAGAGCCTTGAGAGGTTGCAGACCTCCAAAGCTGCGACGAAGTCTTTGAGCGCTGCAGTACGTCAACCTCCGCCTTTTCGTCCTAGGGGACAGCAATGGAGGAGAGGTTCCTTTCGTTTCTACTCTTTTGGTAGATTGAGAGGAGCTGCCAGTCAAAGGGGCCACAGTAAGAGCACCCGTGGTGGAAAACAAGGTACTCGGGGTGCCAAAGCCGCTCGGGCAGTTGCCTCTTTGCTCTCAGGCACTGTTGCAGCCGTGTCAGCTCAGTCATGAGGCCATGTCCCATGGTTCGCCGGTTGGGGGCAGACTTGCGCAGCATCTTGGAGAATGGCGTGCTATTGCTTCGGATGTGTGGGTTCTGAATATCATAGCCCATGGCTACTACCTTCCCTTCCTTCAGCGGCCTCACGACAATCCACCGGGGAAACTCTCTTTGAAGCATCCAAGCCCGCTCCTGGCACAGGAAATCCTATCCCTGCCGGAGAAAGGCACCATAGAACTGGTGCCTGTAGCAGAGAGGAACAAGGGATGGTATTCCCCTTATTTTTTGATCCCAAAGAAAGACTTTGGATTGAGACCCATTATGGATTTGCGTTGGTTGAACAAGCTTCTCAGGAAGGACAAGTTCAAGATGGTCACTCTTTCTCAAGTCCTCCAGGCCCTTCAACTTCAGGATTGGTTGGTGTCTCTGCACCTCAAGGATGCTTACTTTCATGTGCCGATTCATCCCAAGCACAGGTACGCGGCTGGTGACTCGCACTTTCAGTTTCGGGTCCTGCCGTTCGGATTGATCTCCGCCCGAGGGTCTTCACCAAGCTGATGGTGGTGGTGGTGGTGGCTGCATACCTCGGGAGAGGGGGGATTTACGTCTACCCCTACCTGGACGATTGGTTGATCAGGGCGTGTTCTCCCGAGCAAGCCCTGGATCATCTGTCCGTCACCTGCCATTCCCTTCACAAGCTGGGCTTCTCCCTGAACTTAAAGAAGTCGCATTTGACACCTTCCCAGCGGCTCCAATGCATCGGAGCAGTGCTTGACAGGTCCCTGGGGCAGTGTCCGCCTCCCCAGGTGAGGGCTCATCACAATCTGCAAATGGTGAACAAGTTTCAACGGGCCCAGAGTCTCCTGGAGTTCGAATTCTTAAGGTTGCTGGGCCTTATGGCATCCTGCTTTTTTATTTGGTGCCAGAGGCCAGACTGCGGATGAGATCCCTGCAATGGGTCCTCAAGATGCAGTGGTCACAGTTCTCCCGCAAGATGTCGGCTCCCGTTCAGATTCTGATCTCGGTCGCCCAGGATCTTCTATGGTGGCTGACGAAGGGAATCTGATGAAGGGGGCACCGTTTTGGCAACCATGGCCAGAGGTGACGATCATGACGGATGCGAACTTCACAGGATGGGGCGCCCATGCCAATGAGTTGACAGCCAGCGGCCGTTGGTCTCCGTCAGAGTCCAGACTTCATATCGATCTATTACAGCTGAGAGCCATCAGGCTGGCTCTGAAGGCTTTTCTGCCTTCTGTGCGGGGGAAGACTGTCCTGATTATGATGGACAACACAGTTACATCAACAAAAAAGATGGGGCAGGGTCACTCCCGTTGTGCAGGGAGGTGATGCAGCTCTGGTTCTGGGCCATCCAACAGGAAATCTCGATCTCTGCAGTTCTTCTGGCAGGAGACAACGCGGTGGCGGACGCTCTGAGCAGGCAGAGCACAGTCTCTTTCGAGTGGGAGTTGGCTCTGGTGGTCCTTTTGGAGATCTTCGAACCTTTGGGGGACCCCGCAAGTGTATCTCTTCGCCACCAGTGGCAACCGGAAGTGCGAGAGATTCTGCTCGCGGGAATTTCCACCAAGAGGAGCCCTAAGGGGATGCGTTCGTAGTGGAGTGGTCCTTCCTACTGCTGTACGTGTTTCCTCCAGTCCCTGTCATTCCTCGGGGGTTGTGGAGGTTCGGTTCCTGAATGATCCTCATTGCTCTGGATTGGGCTAGGAGAGCGTGGTGCCTGGACCTTCTCGACATGTCCATCTGCCCTCCACGCCTTCTTCCCTACAGAGACGATCTGCTCTGACGCGAGGGGGGTCAGGTTCTCCATCCAGAGGTCGGGTCTCTCAACCTTCACGCTTGGTATCTGAAAGGTTGAGATACAAGGATTGGGACCTCCCGGATGACGTGATGGAGGTGTTGCTTTCGGCCAGGCAGCCTGCAACAAAATCCTTGCACCGTTGCCTTTGGCGGAAGTTCTGCGACTGGTGCAGGGGTCAGAATGTGGATCCTTTCCAATTTTCCATTCCAATTGTGTGGCCTTTTTTCCTTTCTTTAGCCCACAAGGGCCATCAAGTGGGTACCATTAAGGGTTACCTGGCGGCGCTGTCTATATTTAAGTGCTTGTCTGAAGAGTGTTCTTACTTTAAGATTCCTTTTGATTTCACAGTTTCTGAAAGGACTGTCTGTGTTTCCACCGTCCCCTTTCCAGGCGCCGGGTTAGGATTTGAATTTGGTTTTAAAGTTCCTGATGGGAGCTCCGTTTGAGCCTTTACACTCTTGTTTGCTGAGACTGTTGTCTTTTAAAAGTGTTTTTGGTTGCGGTTACTTCCGCACGCAGAGTGAATGAATTGCAGGCACTTTCTGCCAAGCCACCCTTTACTGTTTTCCTTAGGGACAGGGTTATCCTGCGGGTGCGACCTTCTTTTCTTCTGAAGGTTGTGTCTGAAATTCATTTGAGCCAGAAGGTGGTTCTTCCGGCTTTTTATCCTCCTCTGCATCCTGGTAAGGATGAGGAGAGGCTGCATAGGTTGGATCCGAGGAAAGCTTTGAGCTTTTATCTTTCACGGATGTCCCGGTCAGAGTGGACGATCAGCACTTTGTAGGTTATGCTGGACACCGCTTGGGTCAGGCTGTTTCCAAACAGTCCTTGTCCAGATGTATTGTTTGGACTATCTCTGAATCATACCGTTTGGCGGGGACGGACCCTCCGGTAGGCTTACAGGTTCACTCTACTAGGGAGAATTCTCTGAAAAGGCTAATTTCCCAAACCTAGTGAGTCCCCCAGCAGCTCTGCTGGATTTTTGGGGTTTCTTTTTTTCTCCTGCTAAGAGTGAGACTCTCTTACTCCCACTCTTACACATGATTTGAGGTGTTCCTTTATCTTTCCATGTGTTTTATGGGCTATGGGGTCTTTTACTCCATAGGGTCTCATGTGTTTTTGATGTGGGTTACACAGCACCCTCCGTGCCATAACCCAGGGGTGTCGTAGCGACCCCCCAACATAGACTCCATACCCTGGGACTGACTACTGTCTCCCATGGCATGTAAAGTCACCATTGGCTTTACTAGTCCCAAATTATGAACCGAAACCAGTACAAACCATCATATTGTGGACGTACTGGTTGGGGCAATTCGATTGCCCCAGGGTCTGTTGTTCGAGGGGGGCACGTCTCTGTCCCCCCTGATAGAGTTTTGGCTGGTGGCAGTGGATACTTTTTATATCCGACCGCGAATATATCTCTATGGGATTTTCACATTGTTTGAGGCTACCAACTTTAATTATTTAATTCTTATAGCCTCAAACATACCGCCGGTTTATTTATTTAATATTAATTCACCGGTTGGTATTTTTTGCCTGAACTCGATTCTAAAATGGCGGTTGTGTTCTCTTCTGTGACTCCAACCCAAGTCGAGCCCTTTGTTCCACTTTTTGGCGGGCTTCTCCACAGAAGCCTCCAAAAGTGGTGCCACTCTGTCTGGGTACCACAGGGGGTGTGGGAGGGGGTTTAGGCACACTGGACTGAGTTGCCTTGGTAACTCAAGTCGCACTCTTGTGTGATTGGCCCAATGTAACGCTCACCTGATTCTCGCAGAGGCGCCGGTCTTGACTGGGCGACTACCGTATCTTCAAAGGTGATGTGCAGCACCCGGTTGGCTCTTTGGGCTGGACCTCTGTGCCCTGTATGCCTGACGTGCAGAGTAAGATGTCTGCAGATAGAAAATACGGGGTTAATGAACTGGGGTTATTGGGGTGTCCCTATCTCTTTCCCCTTCTCCTCTCCTGTAGACCCCCACAGGTTAACGCTCTCACCTTAGGTAAGTGAATGCCGAGCTCTCCATCTGCCTCGGGGCAGGGTGCTGTAACCAGTTTCTTCACTGGATAGGTAGCGCAGGCCTCTTGACTTCAGAGGACTGCTGTCCGTCGTTTACTGCACGAACGGTAAGTTTCGAGTAACTCAAATGTCTTTAAAGTCTTTAATAATGATGTCTCTTGTTTTGCAGGGTTCCGGCGATGGCGGATGACGGGCTGAAGTGAGTTGAAGATGGAGCCCGTGTGATGGATAGAAGCGCCTGGAAGCACGTAAGTAAGCGCTTGTTGCCAGCTTCACGATGCGCTCTAACTGTCTTTTTATTTTGCAGGTACAAGTTCGGAGCGGCTGCAGGATGCCGGGATACCCACTGGGTTAGATATGGAAAGGAGTAATGGCACGTGAGTATTAAAGTTCCCCAATGTCTTTAAACGCACCTTGTTTTGTCTTTCAGATGCGGGATGCAGCGCCGACGGCCTCCGGAGCGTGCGAGGAGTTGGTAAGCTTTTGTCTTTCAGATGCCGGAATGCAGTGTGAAGACCTCCGGAGCGCACGAAGATTAGGTAAGCCTTTGCCTTTCAGATGCCGGAATGCTAACCTGTTCTTTCTTGTCTTTATAGGTGTTGCTGAAGACTGGATTCAGGATGGTAAGCCTTTTTCCTTAGGCCCAGGACCGGATGCAGAAGACACGATGAGCGTTCTGCTGCAGAGGGTGCAGAATAACGCAAAGCAAGATTCATCCACCGGGTGTGGTTTAAATAGCCTCCTGTAGTGCTTAGGTGTCTCCTTCCACAGCCACGCCTAAGTAAGAAAAGAGTTCCTGGTAAGAAAAGAGTTCCTGCCTTCCAGAAGAGTTCCAGTGTTCTGAATCTAGGGAGTGGCTCCAGCCCCACCCAACAGGAAAAGTAGTTCCAAACAGAAGAGGATCAGAGGCTCAACTGGCAGGCAAGTAAGCAGCATGGTCTGCTGCAGGTAAGTCCACCCAAGCATTATGAGCCCGGCGCTTCCAGCGCTGGGACTGGGCATATTTATGAGCCTGGTGCCACTGGCGCCAGGACTGGGTCCAAAAGGTCCCAATTGGGACTGGTTGGCACTCGGAACCTGGGTTATGGATCTGCTTCCAAGGGAGTTGGGAAAACCCTGACCTTTTGGAAGCAGAGATCATGACACCCAAGTGGTGAGCCGGCCGGCTCACCACTTGCATGTTTGAGTGACAGCTAGGCTGAATGAATGGGGGTGTGCTGCATAAAAGCAGGGCTTTGGGGACTGGAACTTCAGAAGTCGCCACAGGACCTGAGAATCCGACGAGGGAGAAGCTGAGCCGACCTGCAACGACGACGCCACCGGTGGAGCCCTGCTGAACCGTCTCGCCACTTTTCCTGACGACAGAGGAGATCTCCAGTCCGGAGAGTCTTCTTCCTTTGACTGGTGGGGATAACCAGTTTTGCCTTCTTTTCACCTTCCTGGAGCATCTCGTGGCCGCCTTGCCCGTGCCAAGCACGCCGGCAACGGAATACCACGGCTTACCACTACCGCATAGAGAAGGGTAGTACCTTTTAAACGAAGAACTCCGCGGCTGGTTTCTTCCCTGGCAGTGCAGCGACCTTCATCTTTCCTCCACGGCGAGACCTCCTCTTCCTCTGGACGAAATACCGACTTGCACCCGCTGCCAGGAACAACTGCCCCCGCTGGAGCTTCCTTCACACTTAAGGTACTGTGTCCCGCCTGGCTTCCCTTGCGACAGATCGTTCGGGGTGACAGTAAAGCCTCGACTTTCTATCCTGGGCTGGCCTGGGACAACCTAGCTAACTTTTCCTGACTTTAATTTCATCCTTTTTGTGCGAACTATCTACAAGACTCTTTGGGCATAACCCCACTGTGTGAACCTGGACCCCTTCTGCTTGCTCTCGCCAAGAGCTGGGCCTTGCAATTGACTTCCTTGCTCTCCAGTAGAACTCTGCCTATCCTGCCTTACTGTGGTTCTTTTAAAAGTATTGAAATTTGTGTTTCCATAACTCTGCCTTTTTCCCTCCCTTTTTTTATATAACTTATTAGAGTGCCATCTTATGTTAAGCCTCACCTGTGTCTGAAAATAAGTGGTGTTTCTCACTAAGACTTGTCTAATAAGTAATTAGGGTTGTATATAAATAATAGTGACTGTGTGCTGAATTTACTTGCCTCTTTTGTAATAGTGTAATCTACAAGTGTGCCTTTAAATAAATAATTATATACTTTTACACCAAAGCTCTGGTCAGTGTTTGCTTGTGCTACTCTATCTCTGTACCTATTGTGTATACTGTATATACTGCCTAACTCTTCTTGAGGGAAGTCTGACTGCTCAGCCACAGCTAACAAGTGAATCTGTGTGGTACAGACTGCTACCAAGTGGGTTTACTGCCAAACACCTGTAGTCTTAAATCTTTTGCAGTGGTCCCTAAGGGAACTGCACAGGTTTCTGCCTAACAAGGTGTGTGGCTGCCTCCACTGCTCTACAAAGGGGTGTTCGTATTCGCAATATTTGTGAAGCAGCCGCATGGGTCTCTGTCTATACTTTTGTTAAGCACTATTCCCTGGACTCCATCCACGGGCAGGATTAGGCCTTTGGTAAGGCAGTCCTCTGTTCAGCCATTTGATTGGGCAATATAAATTTCCTGTTCTAAATTCTTTCCCTCCTCCATATGTGTGGTACTGCTTTGGGAGTCTGTCATAGATGTGGAATACGTCGGAAGAAACAATCCCTTCGAAGAACAAGTTACTTACCAAACTGGTAACGTTCTTTCGATGGGATATTCCTCTGACATATTCCACATCGCCCTCCCAATCTGCCCCTCTGGAGAATTTCCTCTGTGATTGCAGCTTCCATTCCGCAAGGCTGTACGATGTTATACTGGCAGGAGACTGGTGTCACACGTTCTGAGGGAAAATACTAAACTGAGGCAACGGGCGCCGTGCGTCCTATATATAACATCCGGTGATGTCGACCCTGGACGGAGGCCCTCGAGGGACATCGGCTCGACGCCATCGACGCAGGACGCCCTCTGCTGAAAAGTTTCCGAAGTGCACAGCTGTGGGACACATCTGTCATAGATGTGGAATACGTCGGAGGAACATCCCATCGAAAGAACGTTACCAGTTTGGTAAGTAAATTGTTCGTTGATTTCAGGGACGGGTCTTGAGGAGGAGTCTGGAGACACTGGGTCTGGCCTGGCCATGTGGACAACGGATATCACAGAATATGGGACACATTCTTTTAGGATAGGCGCAGCCACATCAGCATGGCACGGAGGCATGGGGACATGACTGGTCAAGGAGGCAGGAAATCAAATTGTTTCACAACATATATAAGACCAGAGCTAACATAAACAAGATCTTTTACTACCATTTAAAAACTTGATCACATCTTGGTGGGGCACCGGGGGGATGGAATGGGACAGCACACATGAAAGATTAGTTTATTTAGTGGCATTCAGGGAACCCCTCGGAATACTTTGTTATACATCTAGGAGGAAGTGGTCTGGTGGATTTAGGGAGACAACTGACCCAGGACATATGCAAGTACTTAGAAGGGATGGCATGTAACTGGAGAAATATCGAAATATTTGTCCGAGATACTGCCCAGGAGGATCTGTTGAGGGGTGGCATCTAACAGAGCCATAGATATGGCCAGAATAAGCTAAATGGAAAAGTGGAAGCATTTTGTATAAACAGGGGCCTGAATTTCATAAGGCACAGGCGCATAGTCTATTCTGACCCAGAGTGTTTCCACAAAAATGTAACACACCGATCAGTAAATGGGATGAAATTATTCCATACAAGGATTTTAAACATACTAGCAACAAGGGGATGCGAATAGAGCTTTAGGAGAGCAAGGGTCTTTTGAGTGAACCCGCGTGGCCCTGGACCCATTCGGGTGTGGCGACATGAGCCTGGAAGAAAGCTGCCAGCAAGCACAAGAGTGCTCACCAGACAACCTGAGAGCCCACAATGGGGGCATTCGGTCAGCTAAGAAGGGCAACTTCCGGTTTCCCGGTTAAGTGCCCAAAAAGTACAGAACTATGATAACACTGCACACCTTTTCATTTGTGAAATAAACACAGTAATTGTGTTTGGTTTATTATGCTTAATAAAAGCCACAGCCTTTTATTGCCAACACAAAAACATTCTGCATATTTTTGTATGATGCGTAATGTATATTTTCAATGCTACACAGAGGCTAGCGATTCCACAGCTTGTGTGGTACCTTGAGCAGCCACACCCACCCAGCTGACTTGTGAGCGCACGCCCACAGGTGTAAACTGCCATTGATGCTGGGGAAGGAGTGGGATGGATGTGGGCGAGCGCAAAAGGGTACCAACCTTCTTTCATGACCATAATAGATGGTTGGGCGTGTTCTTGACTCACTGAAAAATTCAAACTACTATTCATATTAACTCATTTGTATTTTATTTATTTTAATGATGTTGATGGCACAAACTACAAATTGTATAGATGAGGTTGCGGCACAGTGTTTAAAAATCCCCTGTACTGTCCGTTCTGGGAAATTTGGCACGAATGGCTTACACAGGCCGGTATTACTCGTTGAACGCAGAATCCAGGCCTTTCATGAATCCACCCACACGATAGGCCACAAGCCTGTACCATTTGAGAAAGAGAAACTGAAATATTTTACTTGAATGAACCAGATAAATGTACTAATTTACTTGAAAATGCATCCTAATTTCGATGCCATAGTTGCACTTAAAGTAGCTTTCAGAAAAAACGTACTTGTGCTTTGAAGTAACGACAAATTATAAATGCGAACACCCATTCAAACCAGAACGGTTTGGGACATTGGGAAATATTGTTTTTAAGTCGAAAGAGATAGACCTGTTTGGAAGTTAAATCTAGCGATGAACACTCTGGTTTGAAATAAGTAAGAGAAGTTTATTCAAGTTACAGAATTCGAAGCTACAACAATGTAGAACAACATGAAATGTTAGTAGTCTCAGTGGTCAAATATACATCAGATCTAGAGTATACTTACTCGTTGTATTCCAAGGGCAAACTGTTGCTCGAAGTTTGTGCATAAGCATCATCATCATCATCCTCCGCAACACGAACCATGTGAGGCAGGCTGCCCTGAAGTCCTGCAGCTCGGTAAGACATAGTGGTGGTGTCTTCTTCAGCTACGTAGGCCAAGCATTCAGAATTTTCTCGACAGCAGCAGTTCTCCACCTCGGTTGGGACGACCTTTCAAACAGTGCAGTTACACCCGGTGAAAACGTCTTACATGCGATCAGGCTCTGGTAATTGATCATAACAACTCTCATCCGCTTCCCGATCGTTTCCACTTCTTTGTCTTTCAGTTAGTTCCTCTTCTGAATATTCCGGCTCGTACTGTTTGGGCTGTATGGTTGCCATAGTTCCTGAAAATTGAATGCTTACAAAATCCACAGTCGGGGAAAAAATGTTTTGTTTGTGTACACCAACTACTGTTAAAGAAGAAGAAAATACATTGCAATGTTACAAATACCCATAGAGCAAATAAATGAACATTCAGCACAAACTATGACATTTCGCATTCACACAAGTTAAAATAGAAGTTCAATAAGGTTTGGTGAAGACATTGGTAGATAATATGGGAAATATTTAAATAAAATGCAAGTACAGAGTTAAATCAGTTCTGCTAGTGTAAGTACCTGTTCGCTGGGTGTCTGACTAGGAAGATAGCTGAACAGAGCAGAAACGAGTCACGGGCGATTGCAATAGTGAGACGAAGGAAAAAGCAAGTGCAATGTCTGCTCAGAAAGGGTTTGTTAAAACTTGTCTAAAGGAGACATCCTGGCATTTCCATGGAGACACGTCAATAGCCTGCCCACAGAGAACATTGATACGAGACGTGCTTTGGCGTTGTGAAAAGGGGCGTAAGCATCTATTGATGTCAGTTTGACGGGTGGGTGATCTGTTTTCTTGCTGCGAGGGCACTTGAATTTAGGATGATGCATCAACAGATGAGATTAGCACAAGATGGTGGCTCCTAACCTGTTGTTTTCTCATGTGTAAAAGTGAGGAAAACTCAGGTAAGATGCGTAGGATTTTTTTTTAATATCGATTACAGTATGCTTAAAAATACATGCCTGAACGATCAGGACAATAACATTTTTGAGCGAACGTCCCCTTTTAATACGTGTTTGAATGTGGACGTTATGATGTAGCGCCGTTCCCCCAGAATGGGATCAATGGTTTCAGCCTAGAGGTGTAATTAATGTTCTCTCGGTACAGCCACATTTGGTGGAGGACGTCCAGAATGTGGTGGAGTCGGGAGTCACTGTGCCTCACGACTTGGATAAGTGGGGTTGAGGTCCTTTGAACGTGTTGGCAGGACCCTAAACGGTAATCGCTGCATCTTATTGCACAGTTGTTCAATGATTTGTGGTGTTCGCATTTCCCATGGCCTCACTTGTGTTTTTGTTTCAGGTTATTTGGCCTATAAGCTGACGCTACTGCACTGCCTGGTAATAGGCGAGGTGGCTGCGAGTGCTTCAGTTTCATTTAAGTTATTTCTGATCAATCTAAAAGAAAACCAGAGGAACACTTAAAAAAAATATATAGATTTAAAACGACATCGAGCACCCATCTTCTTTTGCTACCTTTATTGCATAACATAGCGTGATTTTTCTTTTTTTTCTTTTTTTTTTTATTATTTCAAAGCAGGTGTATACACATGGTGGTGCATTATCTTATTGATTGCCCATTTCTTGGTGGCTCCAGGCCCGAAGATTATTCTTCGTACAATCAGCTGAGATTCATACCAGAACAACGAGGTATTCAGCAAATCACTCTTAATGCCTTAGGACCGACAGGAGGCTTGCGTTTACAGCATTGAAAGGTTTGCTTGCGTACACCCCAATTGTGGAACATGCTGCATAAATCACTGTCTTTTTCTTTTCTAGATAATCTTCCCAAATGACTACTAGGGAAACGTATTTGTAATCAGTAACACGCCCTTTCTTAGACATCCCACCCCCTGCTCGGAATCTCTGCAATATATCGCCGTGTGTCCCTACAGAGGCCCGCCGACACTTGCTTCGTGTTTTGTTTCGTTTTACTTTCGGTTCTCCTTGGATGCAAGCGCATTTTGTAGCCATCCCATAACATGTGCGCACGGTGCACTAAAACCTCATTTCTTAAGGAAATGCTACCTTCAAACTGCTTGCATCTGTAGTGGACATAAATGCACATTCCCTCCGTTCTTTCAGAGAACGTGCACCAGCACTGCACCTACCAACACCTGCATTTCCAGACAATTTTGCACCACTTGGTGCTTAAATAGGGGACGTATAGAACCTAAAATTCCTGCATCCATACAACACATTTGCGCCCTAAAATACCACATTTATATGGGCCGTATCCACCTCACCCACTGAAGTTTCCCATAAAATACATTGGTGATATGCAGACAGAGCAGTTTCTGCTAGGGGGCGGGGGGGGGGGGGAGGGCAGTGAATTCATAGATGGAGCCGAGCCATTGGGTCAGCTCTGGCTCAAGGAGCCAAATGCGAGGCAGTAAAAGACGCATGGCACCCGCAGCCCTGCATCCCCACAACAACAAATCCAAATCTGTTGTCTTGCCCCTCCCCCAACACCTCAAAACTCTTACCAGATGCTCACACTCACCAACATCACAGTCCCAGCTTCTTGTTCTGCCTCCCCGTTTCCCTGTGGCTCACAACAGACCCCTGCATGCTGTCCTACGCCCCCACAACCCATACGTGGAACCCAATTATAGCTCAGTGAAAACTTGATTTGCTGAGGATCACACATTTAGTTGAAATGAAGCTGGGATTTTAATACAATTTTCACTTTAGACATGAAGCTCTTCAATCCTTATATTAAGAAAAAAGTATAAATGCAGCTTTACATTCTAGTGCGTATTCTCCCATGCACAATAGAGCAAACAAATTAATTGAAGTCTAAAAATAATCCTTCTGTTATTTCCAGATGCACACAACGTTTACATGGTCACCTAAGTATACCCATTGTTTGACTCACGCAGGAAATGTATTTTGTATGATCCGAAACCGATGTTAAGATGCACAATGTTTTCTTTATTTGTGCTGCTCCGAGCAGGACAACTAATGTATATAAACTACACACTTCAAAAGGGTGTGTCTATTTTCTGACTGTTTAATTGTCAGGGAAAGCACAGATTCGATAGAAACCTGCAGGGTCGAGGTTGGGAGGGGTGGTTTTCGTTACAAATACACCTATGAATGTTAATCATTTAACATTCAGCTGCCTGGGAAGATTACACCTGCTGCATTTAAAGGCACAGCTGACGATAGGATGAATGCTTGCAGGACCCTTGCTCTGCATGTCTCCTCGATGGGGGTGAGCTATATGCTATGGGGCGAGATGAGATTGGGCTGTTGAATCTCTGAGGCCCGTGGCTTTATTCTCTGGTTACTTTTGACTCAGCCACTTGGCTCAAGTCACCCTGAGCCCTCCCTCCCCAAGTGAACCCTAGTATACTTCTCGTGTGACAGAATGCCATTTGTGAGTGTGCCATCATGAGCTTTTTTTTAAAAAAAGATGTTACTACGCAAATGAGGATGGTTTACTCGCTCAGAAAATGGGCTCTGCTAAAAATGCCCAACTTTCAAAATGCTCCAGTCTGAAAAGTATAGTGTTCGAGATGGGACGCTAGCAGGGGATTGGCCAACACTACCTTACCTTTGTATTGTCTAAAATGCACACACGCATTGTAACTCCTGTGACGTATCTCCCATACCACAGGTCCCCAAGGGTGTTCATCCTACAGCACTTTGAGCCCACACCAATGGGGAAATGGTGCTATTCAAATGCCAAGTTACAGTACATGCATAATGTGCAGAGCCCTGTCTACTGACACACCAGCAGCTGCAATGTGTCTTGCAAACATGGGAGCCACAGAGTAAGATGTGCCTCCCTAGAACAGACTGCTGGAATCAAACTGAATTCCAACAGCCATGGGCTACCTTTTTAAATGTATGTTTCCAAATACATTTAACTGAATTTCCTCTTTGCATGGTGGCAGTTCTTTGATTACATATACATGTAAGCTTTGTATGATTATGACATGGTAACATTTTCTTTTTAGTAGCGCAGAGCTGAAGCTGTTTTTCTTGCAGGAGCAGTAGCAAACGCACTTTTGGTTGCTAGCTTATCTTGCAGCCATGCAGAGCCCAGAATTGATTACTTGAAGTTACGGGCACTTCCATTTTGGTGCATTTTTTTGCATCCCTTCGGATTGTGCGAGTACCGTATGTTGGAGACGAATCAAAGCTTGTAGGTGTTTGGTCATTTTTCCACCCATTGACTGACCATGTGTATAGTATTGGGCATTTCGGAGGCACTGCTATTAGATGCCCACAAAAGCCCCGAACTGTTGGCATAGCCAATGCTTGTTTTTTGAGCTGTTTATTTTATAGGCATGCAGTGATCATTTCCCCCATAATTTCACACTTTTGGAGGGTTTTTCGATTTCCACATTGGGCGAATAGTTCAGAGAGTAGCAAAAAAAAAAATGCTGAACTTGCTAATGGAAAACAGCCAAGAAGTTGTTTGGGCCTTGATTGGCCATGGGTGGAGAGAGGATTCCGTCTAGAAGTAAGAGTAAATTAATCAGTGGAGGAAGTGGGCCGGAACAATATGGAGCTCTGCTCTTTCAAAATGTGTCTTACCATAGCGCTTTCCATTGAAGCCCGAGGCCCAAACCCCTCATGTTAAAGGCGCCCTATTCCCTCACAGCAATTACGTATGCAATTGATTTGCAAGCTGCATTTAGGGAAACTGGAAAGTCTTCTTTTGTTCATGCAGGTCAGTCTAAACCTTCATGTTGAAGTTGTTTAAAGGGGTATAATGGGGCTCATCAATTGTAGACATTTTACTGTTCGTGTCAATTGTGACAGATGAAGTATTGCATGTTTGAATTGCTATGCGATATGTGGCTGCTTTGCATGACATCATTCAGGGCATCCCACATTGATCTAGTTCACTGAGGCTGGATCTCCCCTCCCCTCCCGCCCCACTCCCCTCAACTGCCCTATTAGGTTAGGGGGTTGGTGTTCAGAGTACATGTTGTCCATTTCCACCACTGAAAGAAATCATGGCATCAAGAGAAGTTACGTAGATATGGGCGGCCTGGAGCCAAGGGGAGCCAGCCAACTGCCTAACCACAAGGTAAATCTTCAAATAAATATAAAGAAGCCTTCCAGGATCATATTTAAACGGGAACTATAGAAGTCGACCTCGCACACATGGGATCGCTGCCTAACGTTGCATGTAAACGGGTGGTGTTCATGCAATTGGCTGCTCATTTGACGGAGTTACTGCTATGAATACAGCATAAACGCAGCTTTAAGGGTAAGACATGGGAGTGCACATCCTTCCTCGTTGCAGGTGGGGGAGTGTTTGTGCTTCACAACAGGGGAAAACACTTAAATACTTGCTGTCTACAGTGAACTCTTGCAGGTAAAAAATAAAAATGCAACGTGTTCTTATTTCTTGTCGCAATTTGTATTACGCATTCGAGGAGGCAAAGCAGTAGGTCTGTCTGAATTATGGTCATGGGTTTTGCGCAGAGGTCCCTTTCCCTCATTGATCTTGATGAAGGACAACCCGTCCCTATTCTGGTGTGATATGCTGAGTACCTTGCTGTTCACGATGATTCCACTCTGCTAGATCTACCACTCACCTCTGGAGAACACCAAGAACCGTGCTCTCATGTTGCCCCTTGACATGCGCGATTTGGCCACCCATTCGTGTTTTTGCTTGAAGTTCTTGGACTTGTAGTTTTCTTTAAAATAAAAATGGGAGCGAGGCATTGATCTTTTAAACTTACATAGAAGTGAGCGACAACACCTTTGACAATAAGCTGATTGTTTGAGTGTAGTTGCAATGGGTAATACAAACCACATTGGCATAGTCTGGTTACAGTTCACGCATAATGTGAAACTATTAACTATGGAAATAATTGTGGTCTGATTAAATCTTTAGTGCTGGTAATGTTGTAGTTGAAAAAGTGCCTTACAAGCAGCATACACTGCCCATGCTGCTCAGATCACTCTTAGTTGGAGGAGATTGGCGACTTTTGAAGAGAGATTTTGTAGAAGTAAGATTTCAGAACATTTGATTGTTTTGATTATGGTAAGTTGGAAAGGCTTTGTTTTCTTTTAGCAGTGGCGAAAAGGACCTGGCTTAGAAATACTATCTTTAGCTATGTTTGTAGGAGTTGTCGCCCCCTCACCCTCCACCCAGCCATCTTCCACATTGCAAGTTTAGATCCTAATTTCACTTTGATGTAAGGCTGGTATAATTTCCCAACAGAAGCAACTAGCCACCGATTGACAGTGATGGCCTACAGAGCGTGCAGCATGAAGCAAAATCTTCAGCCAAACAGGTTCACCTTTTCAAAAATAGCTCTACGTGATCCGTGTCCAATTAGTTGCTATTTGTATCACATCACGTGGCACCCTGCAGATGGCGTTGAGGAGTTATGCCAATCAAGTGCGCAGTTTGACTAATTTTAGTTTGAAGATTGTCTGCACATTTCCTTCAACGCATGTAAAATATTTCACAGGGCAAATTAACAGCTCTAGATTTGCTTCCGTGCAAAACAGTAGCAGCACATTGATCAAACTCTGCAGAAAGTTACCTACAAATGCAAAGTCGTAACTGCAGAGAACTTCTCAAATGACCTGCCATATCGAATTCAGCCCTCCCCCCAGGTTATCAAATGTATAGTTGATAATTATCAACAATGGTTAATGTCTTTCGAGCACTTAAGAGTTTCATGGTCTGTTCTTTGATCTGGTTGGTGGTTCTATTTAGTGAACACGTCTAACAGAGCAGA
The DNA here is from genome assembly GCF_040938575.1 of Ambystoma mexicanum. Classification (NCBI taxonomy): domain Eukaryota; kingdom Metazoa; phylum Chordata; class Amphibia; order Caudata; family Ambystomatidae; genus Ambystoma; species Ambystoma mexicanum. The sequence continues at coordinate 1,338,890,115 of NC_090923.1, read as the reverse complement.
AGAGATGGGCAGTGTGCTGCTTTGTGGAGGCTTCAATCCCTCTGTGGTGCCCCTTCACTCTGCTTTGGGTGTATGATTTTATTATTATGGTATTTATTGAGCCCGGAACTAACTTTGAAAATCAATGGAGCCCTTGAGGTAAACAACCATACAGATACATAACGGAGCACTTTCCAGAGGTATACATCAGTATAGATGCATAACCGAACGCTTTCCAGAGGTAACAGAACAGATATACTGCTAGGGGTAGGATACAGAGGAGGGGTACAGCTGTGGCGGGGCGGGCTTATAGTGCGTCATGTGGTGTGAGGGGCGACATGATGGCCTAGGTGTTGAGGAGGAGAGACTCCTTGAAGAGGTGGGTCTGGAGCTCTTTTCTGAATTTTAGGAGCTTGGTGGCGAGTCTGATGCTGACGGGGGAGGAGGTCTTGGGGCGTTGGAGGAGAAGACTTGTTTGCTGGTCCTTTCTTTTTGTAGCAGCCGATTTCAAGTCTCCACGTGTCCTGGCTTCTGGTGGTGCACTGTTTGCTGGAGATGCTGAGTTTTTCTGCGCGGTATCTTGGTTATTTGAGGGTGACTGCCTTATAGATGATGCAGTAAGACTTTAAGCTGATTTGTGCATGCAGTGGGAGCCAGTGAAGGTCGATGATGGCCAGGATGATGATGATGTATCTGCATAGACCCTTGATGAGTCATGAGGCCGTGTGGGGGCACAAGTGAGGACGGGAGGCCTTCGCTCTGAATCATTTTACCAATGCAGGTTTGCTTTTGTGTTATAAACCTCAGGTCAACAATCTGTCTTACATTCAGGTTGTTTTAGGTCTTGCTGAGTTTCTGCTATAATTTGCTCTCTCCACCGTTCTCTTCGCCAGCTCTTAATCTGTGGGTGGATACTCAGGTTTGTTAGCTTCAGTGTTTCATAAATCTGTTTAGTGGGGGCTACACCATCTTGTCCTGGGACCTACTTGTATTAATGTGTGTACCCTTAATGTCCTTTATTCTGCAAGCACTCATGAACTCAAAGCATACTCTCGGGGCAAGAATTCAAGTGGCAAAGTACCAGCCAGCTATCAAAAAGTAATTTTCCACTTCAGTTGTATACATACACACAGCACACCATTTCTCACTCGCCAATAGACAAATAACGTTCGCTAGTGGTGAGTGCACATTTCGCACCCCGATACTGATTTTGTGTTTCATCTTATACTTGGTACTGGTTCTGTATTTTTGGCTTTCTGTGAATGCTCTCTGGTAGCAGTGGCAAGGAGTCTAGTTTTGCTCGTCTTGTTGGATCTCTCTTCAGCATATGAATGTTGACCACAATATTTTACTCCCCAATATTTTACTCCCCACATTTGTGTCACTGAACCACATAACCAGTGCCACTTATTTGGGTTGATTTCCAGGAAATATTGAAACCAAAATTCCCCAACCTCTCAAGTCACCTGATGGTGCCGTAGGCGGGGGTAGGAGGGTCCTTACTCTGCCTGGTCTTGTATATTAGTTATTTAGCTCCCCGCTTTAACCTCGTTCACAAGTTGACCTAGTTAATAGTGAGCAGTTGTTGTTTTTCCACCTAAAATTAAACAACGTTTTGGCTCCCCTCCTCTCAGTCAAACACAGGCCCTCGGACAGGTTGGGGGGGTGAGGGGTGTGGTATACTCCAGTTTGGATAATGCCCTCTTTGCAGGCGCACATTCTTTCTTTCTGCTTAAACATCTGAGGCCCTTGCTTGAATGCCATGGTTTACCTGGTTTGTGGCTTGCCTTCATGATCACGTTTTCATCATGAAGATGTACGAAGTGTGGAATGTCCAGTTCAATTGAAAACTAGCTTGTTTGGACAATAATTCCTCTAACCTACCTGTCCAAAAGAAAATGATAACCTGGAACCGCAGTGTTTTGTTATGCGATTGGACAATCTGCAGGCTATATGAGCTGTTGTAGCCCACACATTGTTCAGCATGTTGCAGAATGCCATGCTCTCTACTGGGGCTGCCAGCAATGTTTCTCACCGCACTTCAGTTCCTGCTCTGCATCAGCACCTACTTGCCTCCCAGCATGGAGCATGGTGCGCAGGACACCAAAACAGGTGTTCTCAGTAGGATTTCCCATGGCTGCTTCTGATCTTGATTCACATTGATGCATGATTTTCTTCCCCCATTCATGTCTGTGTAGCTTTCTCAACACGTCGCATATTCTCCCCTCTTACCTGCCCCCAGTGATGCCTTCCACCAGTCGGCCATAGCACTTCCACATCCCCAGCCATGCAAATGATTTCTGCAGCACCTTCTGCCCGCCTTATTGGTGACACTATAAGAGAACTCTCCTCCCAAACAGCCACATACTCCTTTGTCCCGTCCCCTTTCCTCCATACTTGTGGGTTATTCCGTCCTTCGGGACGGGACTGTAGTTTTTCTGTAGTACCATACTAAAATGTTCTGTCTGTGTTTTGTTTTGTTTTGTTTTTTTTTTGTTGTTGTTGTTGCGGGCCCGAGCACATGCGTTGCTACGGGATCCACCTCCCTATGCCCAACCTCCGGGCCTCGCACTTCATTCCGTTTCTCTGGGGGGTGGGGCCGGATGATTCAGCACCAGCGGGTGATTTTTCCTGCTCTTTCCTCTTTCATAATTCATACCCTCATCTCCAGTATCAATCTTTTTTGACCTGCATATGCCGGTACAAAAGGGGGCTGCCTCCTGTGCGTCGTGTTAATCTGTTTCAGATCCCCTCTTGCGCTGCTTGGATTGCCCGGGCCCGGATCACAGGTGGGATGCGTGTTTTGCCTGTGATGCACCTTCGGTTGGGGCCCTCACTCGACGTCTTCACTGCTGGGTAGGAGTCTTCCGTCCGGTACTGTTTGAGCACATTCGAGAATTTGTTGCTGTGAAGAAACATCGACGCGTAAGTGACTTCCTTTTCAGGGTACTCCAGGCTGGCGGTTCCTCTTCAGAGGCCCATGGTCGATGGGAGGGGCCGTTAACACCCTAGCAGTACCGGCACTCGTCCTGAGGCCCTTGAGGATAATTTGGATACCAGAGCTCGCTCGGGGGCTAACACTCTTACTGTTCCCTCGAAGAGGGCTAAAGTCCATACCTGCAAGGCAGAGGTTCCCCTGCTGGGGGCTGAATCTACTGGTGTTCCCTTCAGCAGGGTTAATCTTCCCAGCAGCACTGAAGCTCCCAGGGAGCTACATATACCAGGGTTCTCCCCGAGGATCCCTCTTTGAAGGCCAGGTCTAATACCAGCATCATTAAGGTTCTCTGTCGGAGGGCTAAGCAGGTCAAGGTTCCAACTACTAAAAACCATTCAGTGCTGTTGCAGTTCAAAATGGACTCTGCCTCCTCAGAAGCGTCATCCTCTGTGACATTATCCCCATCTCTGGTGCCAAAGGAGCAACCCAAATCCACTCTTTGTGCATCATTGGGAGGTGATCCTTAGAGGATGGTTCTGAGGGCTTTAGGAGAGAATGATCCCTTTGCTCCCTGGCTAGAGTGGTTGGCTCAGACTAGAATGTCTCTGCCCCTTACTCTCTGTGCTGGTCACCCCCTCACCACTCTATTATGCGGATCTGTGGTTGTCTACTCCCACTTGGCAGCCTGTTCCTAACGAGTCATGGTCACAGCCTACTCCAACTCGGAGGCCTACTCCTCAGCAAAGGTTGCATCAATCAGAAGAGGCATTCTTTCTGAGGTTCCAGATGCTGATGCATTCAGACTCTATGAAGGAGTATTTCAAGGGCATCTTTAGAGCGATAATGCCAGCCCTCCAAGGATACGCCTGCGGTGGCAACCCAACCTCTGCCACCACTCCCCCTTGAGCTTGAGCCTAATCCGGTTCCTCTGATTCAGGAACCGGCTCCTCCTCCAGGACTGGACTCGCAGGCCCCCAGCAGATCCAGATCTCAGAGGAGGGGGGGAGGAAATCACACTGTAAGCAACGACCTTTCATGATCGGCTCATGGACCTTAAGGGCTTTCTTGAAATCCCAGACCCACCTCCTTCGAAGGCGGGGCTGCTGGCGTGGGCAAAGTCAATCAAGAGGTCTGACAGAATGGGGATTGTCCTGCAGAAGGACGTGCTAGCAGAGGTGAAGAGGATCTGGAGTAAACCACATTCGGTCACTCCCACAAACAAAAATATCGACCTCTGTTAAAGGCTAGTTGCGCTATCGGCCTGTGCGCAACCTTCATCTTCAATGGTCACAGCAGCAAACAATGTTTGTGAAGACAGCACCTGTGTCTTCCTTCTGCATCACAGGTGCTCAGCAAGGAGGATCGTATCCTTGAGGGCCTGGGCAAGAAGGTGGTTGCAAACTCTGCCTTGCAGCTGAGGCAGAGCTGCTCGCAGCCACAAATCAAACTACTTCAGAAAGATTTCAGATTTTCAGAAGTTCATTCCTCAAGACCGATTGGACAGGTTTTCAAGGGCTGTCCGTTGGATACTAGAATGGTCATGCAGGATCGCCTTTTTCTGTATTCGGGAGATTCCAGGAGCACAAGGGCGGGACTGCAGGACAAGATCATCCAGTACGCAGCGAAAAAAGCAGCAGAAAACTGCTCCCAGTGGCTTTTTCTCCCACCAAGCTGCATCAACCAGCTCTTTCAGGGCCTCCGCTGACGAGGCAACCAAATGATGACCTTGTTCGGTCCCTCTGAGCTCTTGAAGCAGGCGGAGTCCAAGCTCCTAGAGATTAAGGCAATAGAGTTCCAGCCCCATAAATTGGAACAGAGGTTCTAGTCCCATCTGTTCATAGTGCCTAAAATCAGCCAGGCAGACCTGCGCACCATTTTGGACCTTGCAGACTTCAATTCTTTCCTCTTGCTAGGCCCTGAAGACCCGCCGCATGTGGAAACCAAGGCACAATCACCATATACTAGTGATACAACAGACACGAGGTTCGATTTTCCAAGTACTATTGTTTATTGCAAAAATATGCTCAGTCGGCCGACTGGGGTCTATCGTCTCGCAATGTGTGTCACCCAGACCTCGTGAGACGCAAGAGAGTAAGCATCATTTACAGTTACATATATACAAAAAGCACGCCTTCCAGGCACCTCAGAACCGCCCATAATGTATCTTTTTGAGCTAGGGTTCGGTGATTGACAATTATGACACGTTATGACAAGTTTCTTATACTTAGCAACAGTTGCAGACATATGTGTTTTGTTATACAGAACATAAAGCACTTGTTCAGCAAAGATCTTGTGTTTGCGAGAGAGACACTTTCCAAAGCACGTTATCTACTAGTTTCTATTCGTGAACTAGGGGGCAGCCTGTTGTACAAAAGATCCGCGAAGGAGGACCGCTAAAAAGTATAATTCATGCTTTAACTGCCTATTGCTACAGCTTTAGCGAGACAGGCCGGCACCCGGGCCGCTGATTAAATGCCATTTCTGCTTGCTTTCAAGGACTCAGTGAGGGAGGAAAACAATGTATTTCTGTACTGTTTGGCATTCCTGTCTGGGCTGATCTTTCAACATGCAAGCTGTGGCCTCGTACCGTGTATGAGCTTTCAGAGTATAATACGCTTTGCAAAGCACTTTGACAGAAAGGGAAAAAAGCAAATGGCGGATGTTACACAAGATGGACGCCCTATGGTTATACTGACGATTCTGTGTTTGCGATGTAGGTCATACGATGCGATTTGGTTTTCGGCCAAGATTATATACCTTCTATTCTTGGTTAGGGTCTTTTCTGGACTTACACTCCCACTCCAAAATTCAAGGTGATCTGCCCCGCTGAAATCTGGTCGGCTTTGCAGGAGGACTGGATCTGTGCAGTGGATCTGAAAGATGCTTACTTGCATATCCCTATATGGGTCCCTCATCTGAAGTTTTTGAGCTTCTCGTTGGGGGAGCACCATTTTCAGTTTTGAGTTATTCCGTATTGGTCTCGACTCGGCATCCAGAGTGTTCACAAAAGGATGGTCACAGTGGCCTCCTTCCCCCGTCTGCAGGGTATTCATGTCTTACCTGGCTAGTAAGGGACCTATCCCCAGAAAAAGTGAACTCTCATCTTCATTACCTTCTGAACTTACTTTATGACCTATTTCTTTCAGTTAACTGGAAGAAGTCAAACCTGACCCTGTGTCATCGCTGGGTCTTTATCGGCTTGCTTTGCGACACGCGGGAGGCCAAGGTCTTCCCTACAGCAGAGAGGGTAGAGGACATTCAGATAACTTGGTCTGTGTTTTATTTCTTCCAGCGGCACTATTGCGTGGTAGTTTCAAAGGATGTTGGGGCTGATGGCCTACTGTGCCCAGGCAGTTCTGCTAGTCAGATGGAAAGAGGACGACTCCGCTGATGCTCTCCTGGTCACAGGGGTTGGATCATCAGTCACAGTTCATTGGCATTCCTCAAGACTTGACTGAAGACCTTCTCTGGTGGGCAGATCCCCAAAATCTATTGCAGGTTGTACCCTTCCAAGGCCTATTGCCCCAGGCGACCACAAAGACTGACTCCTCCCTGCTAGCATGGGGAGGGGGGCAATGCTGGACGATTTCCAAATATACGATCTTTGGATGGGGGTGGACCGTTCCAGTCACAAACGATTTGGAACTGAAAGTCATCTTTCTGGCATTAAAGGCTATTCTACCCAACTTTCAGGGCAACACTGTGTCCACAAAAACGGGCAATGCTGCCTCAATGTTCTATATCAACAACCTACCCTCGTCTAGCCCTGGAATTGTGGGAGTCCGCAGTCTGCAGTCGCTCACAAGGTGCGGACCCAGGCATTCCACCTTCAATGTGAAAGCAGACCAACTGAGCCGGGTTGTGGAAGCCAACCACGAGTGGCAGCTACACCCAGAGGTGGTGGTGAGGGAATTGTTCCACCAGTGGGGTTTTCCCTAGGTGGATCTTTTCGCCTCCAGGCTAAACAGCCACTGTCCTGCCTATGCATCCAGAGGGGGGACAGGCACTGGCATCGCTGGGGTACGCATTAGAGATCCAGTTGAATGGGATGATGGCTTACGCCTCCCCTACCCCGCTAATGCAATGGGCCCAGTTTCAGGAAGCAGAGCACTGTTTGCTCATTCAAGTTGCACCATGGTGGCCAGCCAGGTTCTGGTTTTCGGATCTACTCAACCTAACGAGGCAGATGCCATTATCTCTACCACTTTGCCACGACTTTGGAGGAGGTCAAGATTCTCCACTTCGTCCCACAATCGCTGAGCTTGACAGCATGGTTCCTTAGGTCCGATATCTAGGTCACCTGGGACTCTCAGATGACAACATGCAAATATTACAGGCGTCCCAGAAGGGTTCCACTAGGGAGCAGTACAAGAGTATGTGGCTTAGATTCTGCCACTGGTCGTTGGAGAAACTCAAAAACACTTTATCGGCTTCTCTAGATGGTGTACTTTCCTTTATTTCTTACTTGGTGGAGTCTGGCAAGAAGTCCTACACCTGCAGAACAAACTTGTCAGCTGTGGGTTCCTATTTGAATTCAAACAGCCAAACCTTCTCCATCGAGGATCCCGTGATAAAGTGTTATTTTGAGGGACTGCGCAGGTTGTTCCTGGTGGCCAAGTCGCCTCATTTCAATTGGGATTTAAATGTCGTTCTAAGAGTCTTGTGTCATAAACCGTTAGAGCCAATGGCTTCTGCGGATATCAAACTGGTGTAGTCAAAGACTGCATTCCTGGTGGCCACAACATCAGCCAGGGGAATAAGTGAAATACCGGCCCTAGTGGCGGATGAGACGTTCATGACCTTTCAAGACAAGGTTGTGTTATTCAAAGACCATCTTGGGAAGAAACGATGAGTGTGTGCATATCATATTAATCAGGAGATTTGCCTCCCGGTATTGTTTTCAAATCCAACCTCTGAGTCGGAGAGAGTGCTTCACTCCTTGGACATTTGGAGAGCTCTTAAGTTTTACATCAACTGGTCTAGGGAATTGAGGAAATCTAAAAGTGTTTTTTTACTTTTGGAGGGACAAGCAAGGGCGCATCAGCTTCAAAATCAACCATTGCCAGGTGGATTGTGGTAACCATTCTGGGAAGCTATTCCATACAGAAACTGCCACCACCAAAAGGTCTTCAAGCCCACCTGGTCAGAGCTAAAGCAGCCAAAGTGGCATTTCAAAAACACATTCCATGGGGAAAAGGCAGCAACCTGGGCTTCACCATCGGCCTTCTGTAAGCACTATTACCTTGACATGAGCTTGAGAGATGATGCTCCGTTTGGTCAGCGGTATTGAATGAACTAATCTTTATTTCAAAGGACATGAATTTCATAAAAACAATACAAATTTAAAGAAATACATTGAGTTTTATTGCATAATGAAATAAGCAAAATGCATTCAAGCATACACAATTTGAATGCGTGCACCCACAATCATTCGAGCAAGTTGTCTGCAATCAACTGTATTGTGGCTTCTAGGCACATGTGCACAGCCCTGCACGCTCTTTCGATAACAGTGATGGTATAAAACTAGTTGCTTCTTTTATTGAAGTACAATTTGACCTTCTTAAAATTTGGAATTAAAAATCTTGACCTAGGTTTGTAGAAAAGTGGGCAGAAAAACAAAAGATGAACCAGCTCGTGGGATAGATTAACATTGCAAGGACATCGGATATTCGATTCGGAGCCCATACAGTTCATGCCGTCCTGTCCCTTAAGTAGTGACAGTCAACGGCTTGTCCTCAAGTGTAGCAAGACACTCGTCTTTCGTTTGTAATTAAACCAATGCATATAATCAGCATTTTGTCCACTGCTACCATAGTCATGGTACCCGAGGACAGACTGCTTTTTGCACTCAAGATGGCCACGCAAGTACCTTCCATGCGTGTATTTTTCTCGCACCAGAAGAACGTCAGCTTTGGAATCATTTGCTGGAACAGCATAAAGCCCTGACAAATCAAGGCTCCCAAATGCTTCTTCCAAATAACTCAGCCAAGTAATATTCCTACAGGTGTCTGAAAGTGTCAGATCCTGTAGGATCTCATATGTTAAATGATGCTCAGTTTGGGACCATAGTATTATCCAAAATAAGGTTTTAAGCCAAGGGTTTGGTGCGCTGATATAAATGCAAAACATAAAATAAATCTATAGTTCAATCTTAATTCTCGATGGAGCAAATGGATTGAGGTGCTCTTTGTTACCCCCGAGACCTTTCGGGGGAATCTATTTTCCTTAACGTGAATCAATTGGACTGGATACGGACCCCAAACCTATGCACCATAAACACATGATGCACGGGCATAGCCCGGTAGATGTTGAGTGTTGGATTAATATTTAAACAACCCATCTATAGTTCAAACCTATGCAACGCACCAAAAGCCTGTACATATTTCTGCGTTGTTTCGGAAATATGATCAGACCAATTTGCCCCACTACAGAAAGTCTGCCCTAAATAGATGATATTTTGTCCACTCACTCAAGATTATGTCCAGATGCAAAAATGAGGCAGGCTTTTGACTTTTGAATGGCCTACCAACACACACAACTTGGGTTTTCTTTATATTTATTGACACATCTCTACCACCCATATAGTTCACATAGGCATTAACAAGTTTCTGTAGTGCTGACAGAGTGCATGCCAGCAACACTGGTTCATCTTCGTATGTCAGCACAGTAATATTTCTCCCCGTCTTTTTGTGACTTTATTTAATCCAGTTGCAGACAAAGGTTGAACAATAGTGGGGCCAGGACACACCCTTGCATGACCATGCGTGAAATGTCAAATGATGTAGATAATTTTCCTTTATTGTTAAACCTCACTGTTTCCTTCAGGCCTGCATGTAGGGAGATGAGTATATTCAAAATGGGTGCTGGTAAGCCCATTGTTAGGAGCAAATTCCACAGCTTTGTGCGGTTAACCCTATTGAAAGCTTGACGGGAGGTCCATGAACCCTATGTAGACTGGGCAGTCATAGCCTTTAACATACTTTTCCAAAATCAAGCTGAGGTTCAGGACCTGCTCCACTTTGCCAACTCCTTCCCTGAACCCATATTACTACTCTGGCAAAATGCTGCATCCTTTCACCCAGTTTGCCATAAGAGTATAGATCACCCAGCCATTTTGCAGTGGCATCAATCAGGGATATTGGCCGATAACAGCTGGGGTTCATCATGGCTCCTTTTTTGAATATCTGAATTATTGTGGATTCCTTTCAGCTATCTGGAAATGCGCTTCTGGCCAAAAACTTATTGAAAAGTTTTAGTAATCATGGGCACCCATATTTGATTGTAAGTATTAGGATTGAAGGTGAATCAGATGCGCTGATCCGAAGTAATCAATTTGAACATAAATCAATGGAGCTGATAGCACGAGAAAAGCTTCTTGGGCTTCAAGTCTTGATAACTGTGTGAGTCTTTATAGTAAAATCAAAACAGAAGAGTCTTGAGATTCAAACAAAATATTTATCGTGAAATCAAAATGCAGGAGTCTTGGAAGTCAGCCGACACGTGTTTCGACTCTCAAGGTCGTTATCAAGGCTGTATGATTGACAATACATAAGTTCAAAAGTGAAAATGAATATTTTAACATGGCAAAAGGAACAACATATTGCAAGATGGGAAACCAAAAATAAGGACATTGTCACATAAAATCAAGAAAGATGGTGTCAAAAAACAATATCATTCCATGGTTCATTAGTGTAGATGATACAAGCATGTTCATGTTGAGAAATAACCAGCCAGATGGCAACACAGAGTAAAGTGAAAACATTATATTAATTTAGTGGTCACAGAGATGTGTGAAAATGACCAATTGTAGGTAAATATATTTTACATATTTGAGAACCCAGATTCCCATATTAATCAGAAGTGAAAATAGTTGGGTCACCCATGCTGGGAAGATTTTACCTACAATCTCTTTTTTTCCACTGGAGTTTTCCCAACTGCTCTGAAGCACTCCCTTGTGCACACTGCTCTGAAGCACTCCCTTGTGCACCCTCTGCTCAAGAAACCCTCTGCCGACCCCTCAATTCCAGAAAACTACCACCCTAGCTCTATCACTCCTTTCCTGGGCAAACACCTGGAGAAGTTGGCTATCTCTCAGCTGACCCTCCATACTGAATCTATTGGTTGCTTCCACGGCCATCAGTCTGGCTTTAAATCGCCCAGAGGCACGGAAACTGCTCTTCTGAACACCCGTGAAGACCTGTTCTCAAACCTTGGCACCAACACCCCCTCTTTCCTCATTCTCCTTGACCTCTCCTCTGCCTTTGACACGGCTAACCACAGCATCCTGATCGCACGTCTCTGCGACACCCTGGGAATCACAGGTCGGGCTCTGGTGTGGTTAACCTCCTTTCTCTCTGACCGCCCATGCGAGGTGGAACTCGGAGCCTTTCTCTCGAATATCGCTTGCTCACCTGTGGCGTTTTTCAACGTCTATATGATTGCCACTTTCATCTCTAACTTGCAGTGTTATGCGGATGACACACAACTATCTTTCAGGCTACCCTCAGCCGCAGCCTCCTCCTCCTTGCTCATATCTGACTGTCCGCTATTCAGTCTTGGTGTGCTGCAGACCTCTGCCTCAATGCGAGTAAGACTGAGATAGTTTGAATTGGGACCCCTGCTCCCACTTTCCCACTTTCACTTAGGCTGGCTTCCCTGGCCTTGCGCCCGCGCCCACCTGCAAGGCTAAAAGCCTTGGGGTCATCTTTGACTCCACTCTTATTCTCCTCTCACATTTCAGACATCTCTAAAAAGTCTAACTATCAGCTACACCTCCTCAGAGGTACTCTACCTTTCCTCATTTTCGCTCAGCAGCTCACTGTCTCCAGAGCCCCGGTTCTTTGTAGGCTGAACTATTGCAACAGCCCCTTCCTCAACCTCCCTGCCTCTACTTTGCACCCTCTGCAACTCATCCAGAACAGAACTGCGAGACTAATCCTTTGCCTCAAGCCCAGGGACTGCATCTCTCTGGCACTGAAATCCCTTCATTGGCTCCCTGTGGCTGCAAGGATCAAGTTCAAGAGCCTCTGCATTGTCCACAAGGCTTTCTGGTACCCGGGACCTACCTACCTTAATACTGTCCCTCACGAGCCCTCAGCTCATCTACTTCCAACCTTCTCCAAGTGAGCCGGTTCTCCAAGCAGAGATTTGGAGGGAGATCCTTATCAGAATGTGCCTCCCTCTGGAATAGCCTCCCTGCGGCCCTCCGACTTGAGCCTGATCTTCTAAAGTTCTGGAAACTCATCGAGACCTTCCTCTTCTCCTGTTCCTTCTCTCTCCCTCTACCTTGCTAACCTTGCTCTCTGCTCTCGCCCTCCTCTTCCTTACAGCTTGCTGACTGGCCACCTGGTGTACCTCAGAGTCTTACAGGTCCTGGGCAACCCCGCCAGTCCTCTCTTGCATTTGCCTCAGGGCCCTGCACCCCACCCTCACTGACTTGAGAAACAACCCATGAGAGTGGCTCTCTGTACTTACCCCAGTCTCCACCGACTGGATGCACTTCACCCCCACCATCCCCCGCACCCCTGGACCGTCTGTGCACTTGCATGTTCCGAATCCACCATGCCAGAAGATAGTCTGTCTGTCTTTCCCCTGTACCCGCCCCTTACTTGCACTTGGTAAAACTGCAGAATTCCGGTCAGGCCTGCTTGCTGTGTCTCAACTGTTAAATGTATTGTATGCCTCTACTTTGAATGTGCAGACTATTATTGTTTCCGAATTTCAACGGCCCTGAGTGACTGTTTTACCACCTGTTTCCCACACTCCTTGAGCACTTTGAAAGACTGCTGGTCTATAGACGCTATGTAAATAAACAATACCATGCCATAGTCTCCTTTCTGCCATACGGCCTCCCTCCCCCATAAAATGTCCTCAGTTACTTCTTACCTGCCCACGCTGGCCAAAAAGTACTCTGGTGCAAGGCCTGGAGACGGAGCTTGGGGAGGCGGAGCCTGTAGCCAAGCATACGCTCTGCCCGTGACACATAAATAGGACAGAAAATGTTTGTATGGTGCTACAAAAAGCTACGGGCTTGTCCCGAAGGACAGAATAACCCACAAGTATGGAGTAAAGTGGACTATGGACTAGGAGTACAGTAGTCATACGTTGAGTAACCTTTCCTAAATGGGCCACTGTTTTGTCTTTTGGCAAGGCGTGTTCTAATAGCTTTATATTGACCAGGTCCAAAGGGCTGGCCTGGATGTTATGAGTCCTTAAGCCTTGTTAAATGTCCTTTCTGCACTCAGGCCTTTTACTCTGTTCTCAGAGTTCATAATGCCCAGTGCAGCCTTCGGGTGCGGTCTATGAAGCTTAATTATTTGCTGGAGGAGTTTTGTGGCATCCCCTCATTGGTCATTTTCCCTTCTCTGTGAGACAGCATAGCTTGGAAATCTCGTTTAACCCACAAATTGACCAATGAGGCAAGGATGGGGCACATCCACGATCTGTACTGCCGATATAGCTCTCGGCAAGATGCTTTCTTGCAACACAGCCGTGTTGCTGCTATCCCCTGCAAGCACTGCTGCCTGGGGCTTCTCCAAACTGATGCGGCCTGGGAACACAAACCTTTCCACCCAAGATCTGTGAAACCTGGTCTTGATTGACAACCCTCCTCCCACGCCGCTGCTCCATTTCTTGGCTGGGCCATGCCCAGACGCAGCCGTGTGTGGTATGTTGAGAGCAGCGGACCCCCCCCCCCCACAGGTAATTTTCCACACAATTTATTTTATTGTGCAACCGCATATATATATGCTTGATGGACCCTGCCCTCTCTTATGGCTGTACTGGGAGTTATGGGCCTGTAAATCTTGTTAAGCATCCTTTCTGCGCTCTGCTATAAATCCCGGTGTGGACAGAGGGGTGGGTCTGTGAAGCTTAAGAAGATCCAACCACAAACCTCCTGTGCCACCCTCTAGCCTTTCCACAAGATTAAGACCTACAAAATATAGAGTCGCTTATAGCCAAGGTTATTTTTACTGTGGCCTGCTGACTGGCCCTTGGTACCAGGCCATATTGGGATGAGGTGGGCACTAGTCAGCCAACCCCCATTCCAGAAGAAATGACTGGGTTATCCAAGCTCTAGAGTAACTTGTGCATAGTGGGCTACACGATTCAGTGGAAAATGGGTGGCCTAGAGCACCACACAGACTTTTTAACAAGTGCCTAGGTGAACCTACAGGTTAGTATGTAGTACTGCTTCGCCTGTCATTTGTAAACCAGCTGGCACCTACAACCTAACACAACTAGCATGCAGAAATAATTTTTCTAGATCTGAAATTTCAAGTTCATAATCGGCTTGCTTCTAAATTGTATAGACAGCTTACTTCATTTAATTCTACATGCTAGAAGTTATCTTAAACCTTCAGGGATTTTACAATGTTGAAAAAGCACATTGTAGAGCACAATCCAGACAAGGGAGTGATCTGTTTAATGCACAATCCAGTAAAGTAGATCAAGTCCCTATTAGATTCATCACAAGGTTTAATAATCAAGTTGGAGCTATAAAAGATACTTTCTAAACATTGACTGATACTTGAGTGACAAAGATTTTATCAAACTATTAGATGCTCCCCCCAAAGCCCCTACTTTAAAAGACAAAATAGACATGAAAGTGAGATTGGGAGAGATCGAACGGCTTCTACACGTGTAACACTTGTAAAATATGTATGCATTCTAAGATCTGTAATCATTTTAAATGAATGATTTAAAAAAATGGAAAACCAAACGTGTTAACTTGTTTAACGAAACGTGCAGTTTGTGATGGAAGGTCCTTGTAAACGTATGTGTATTGGTCCACAATAGCACTTTTAAAACTTTTAACACGATGGATTATTCAACATTGTAGAGTCATAAAAAATGGTGGTCAGTTATCATTTGACTTTGCACTTTTCAGAAGTTCATGGTCGTTATGTGACACTGACATTATCTGCCATTTCTCATGTTCTAGAACAGAATATATAAGAAAATGCAATAGGGAACTTGAATCGGCCCATTTAGAATCTAAACTCCTAGTTTAATTTAGCGTATGAAAACAAATAGAACGTTGATGGAGCCTTTTGTCTGTCTTGATTAATTCCATACACATTCTGTAACTTCCTATTTTACAGTATGATGAAATTGCTGACATGTGTATTTAATTGTAAGTTGCTGTAATTTTTCTTCTTAAAATATTATTAGCGTTTGTTAATTTGACGTGAATTCCTTCGTAATTCAATGAAGTGATGCTGCCCACTGGGGATGAATTATACAATGTATTTTTCTGTCATGATTCTGCTAGTCGCACTTGCACTTTGGCTCCATAACGTCTGGGGTAGTTGGAATGGAAAAATGTGCTTACTTAGAAATATTTGGTTTCTGAAGGATGTTAACTAAAATGTATCTATGTTGAGCCTAATTTGTTCCATTGAACCTCAATGCTGACATTTTTGTGAGATGGCGTTGCTTATGGAGCAGCCATTGGATTTGTAACACTGATCAAATGACGTATTTGTATTTTATTTATTTGTCTAGCGCATCAAGACCCTGGGGCAATTTATAGATAATTACATTATAGTATTATACATTTACATTTGCAGTAGTGTACAATGAAAACACAAGAGCACAAGCAGTGAATGTACAGATCTATCCAGGCGGGGGGAGGGGGGATTTTTACACTAATGGTTATATCCCTTCTCAGTTATGGTCCTGTTCCCTAAGCCAAGTTTTGATCTTATTCCGGAAAGACATGAATGAAGGCTCTGCTCTAATGGAGATCGGGAGCGCATTCAATTTTTTGGCAGCGGGAACTGGGAAACTAACTCCGCCCGCCCGTTGTTGGTTGAAATGTGGAATGATGACAGTGTGTTCGAGCAGTTCTGCTAGGTCGTAGTGAAGTGCGGCGTGAGAACATGTCGCAGAGGTATATGGGTGCCCGATTATATAAACACTTATGTGTTAGAGTGAGTGTTTTGAATTCGATTCTTTGTTTGATATTTAGCCAGTTTAGATTTTGTCTAGCTGTGGAAATATGGTGTTTCCTTGGGATATTGCTTGCAGATCTAACTGCATTATTCTGCATGACTATTTTGTTGGGACATTCCTAAGTATAGCGTGTTGCAGTAGTCAAGCTTGGCTAACACTAGGGCTCTTGCTACAGATATGCAGTTGGTTGTAGATGGGTAAGGGCGGCAAGCTGTAATAAGCTTACATGTGTATCCTGTGGCCGATGCTAGGGCATTGGTTTGTCTCGTGAGACATAGTGACGAGTCAATGTAAATACCGAATGTTTTCACATCATTAGCTACATTGATTGTGTTACCATCGATATTGAATGTTTTAAAGGATGAATCTAGTTTAGACAATTTGGATGGGGAGCCAAGTAGGAGTACTTCGGTTTTATCGTCGTTTAGACATAAACCATGTTTGGCCATCCATATTTGAATAACGCTGTAGATGTAATTCAGTATTTTGCTGTCTGCAACGTAGTCACCAGTGATGGGGATGAGCATCTGGGTGTCGTCTGCATAATTTGTATACGTGACACCCAGATGGTCAAGTATATCAAATAGAGGCTTGGTCAATACATTGTGGGACACTGCAGGAAACTGGCGAGGGTAGGGCGGAGGCTGTTGGGGCAAAGACCCTCATGGATCTATTACTAAGGAACAATTTGATCCAGGAGTTAGCTTGGTCAGAGAAATGTGCAGCAGATCACAGGTGCTTGCATAGTATATCATTGTTCACTAGGTCAAATGCCGAGGATAGATCAAGTAGTAAAAGCGGGGCAGATTTACCTTTGTATTTTAGAGCCTGGATCTGGTTCTTTAGGTCAATAAGTGCTGTCTCTGTCCCATGTCTAGGTCTAAAGCCTGTTTGTATTAGACCTAGTAAGTTATTTGTTTCCAAATATTGCTGAATTTGGAGATAAGCTGCTCGATCCTGAATTTTCAGCAGGAAAGGAACGGTAGTAGTCTGGCGATAGTTGGATGGGTTGTTGGGGTCCAACGTTGCCTTTTTAGGAGTGGTAGTACCCATGCATCTTTCAAACTGGTGGGCACGGTACTTGAGGCAAATGAGGCATTAATAAATGCAGTGATAAAAGGAGCTAGTTAAGTTTCAGCTTCTTTGATTAACTTAGGAGGACAGAAATCACCTTTACAGTTGGATGGTTTCAGCTCGAGTATGATCCGCTCTACTTCTTTGATAGTTAGAGGTTTAAATTTGAATTGTGGCGATGCATTAGTAGATGGAGGTGGGAGATTCTGGGGTATGCTGTTATTAATGAGGTTTTTTTTGGAGTCTATTTTGTTGAGAAGCAACGTTATTTTGTCGTGAAATGCGTTTTGTATGTTAGTACACCATTAGATGTCCTTAATACAAGGGTCAGGTATAGGGGCAGGCGACTTAAGTTCTTTTAGAATGTTGGAACAATTCCTTAGTGCTCAAGTTCGCTTTGGCTATACGGTCATTGAAATTATCTTTTTTTGGCTTGGACAATTGCTGTCTTATAGTTTAATGAAGCCGCAGTGAATGTCTTTATTTTGTGTGGAAGGGGAGTTTTCCCAGTTAGTTTCTGCAGTACGTTTCTCTTTCCTCAGAGTCTTTAAGTGAGGTGTATACCATTTGTTAATATGGGCACGTGGTTTGGATTTTTGTAATATAAGAGGGGGTATTGTGTTAATAGCTTTAAGGATGCTCTCATTGTATATATTCACTAAGTCAGAAGGATCCGACAGGGTGATATTAGGATGAGTTATTGGGCGCAGTAAGGGTAACAAGTTTTCTATTGTAAGGTTACGTTTACTTCTTTTCATTGAAGCCAGAGCTTTAGTAGGTATAGTGGGGGTTACGGCCTTGTCAATGGTGAAAGTAATAAGGTGATGGTCAGTCCAGGCGCAAGGCGTGTTGGTCAGTATCTTGATGGTACAGTTAAGGTCCGCTAACCATCCTAGGGTGCGACCTTTGATGTGCATAGGGCTAGTTATGCGATGGGTAAAACCAAGTCCAGGTAAGGTATTCTTGAGGGTGGATGCTTTTGCATCTTTTGGATCCTCAAGGCTGAGGTTGAAATTGCCTAGGATAATAACTTGGGACTTACATTTCGTGTTGGACAGTATTTGAGATATGTCATTTTCGAAGGTAGTGGGGCCGCCGGGAGGACGGTAGATTAGGTGCATTGTAATGGTAGCTGTGGATAATTTGACAGTGAGTATTTCAGCAGATGGTAGGTTGTATCGGAGAGGAAGTTGAAACTTCTCTTTTCTACTTGTGCGCAGAGCCTGCGAGCTGAGAAATGTATTAGCCTGAGGAAGACCTGTTGTAGGATGGAACGTGTGGCAACATTTTAAACGTTTTGTAGGTTTTTCTGTTCCTCTTTTGTTGATGAATATATTGCAAGCTAGCATTTTGGACAATTTTACACTTTCTAAATAAATTGCACGTTCTGCACTGAAGCACTTGAATTTGTGCCTGTGTAATTGTTTTGACCTCTTGTACCGTTTACTACTAAAACGGCTGTCTTTGGTCAAGTGTTAACGTTTGTACATGGACTTACTTTGCCAGGACCTGGAGGTTATGCACATTTTCGGTCTTTTAAATGTAATTACCGGCTTCATGGGTCTACTTGAGGAATTATGTTGATTTAGCAGCACTTTTTGAAATAGTATGCTGAGAAGTTGCCTTAATTGATTAATTATAAGCTACATCGAGTAATAACTTTAAAAGTCTGAAAATACATCAAGTTAGCGATCGCACACACCGAGCATTGTCAAAAGGCTGGCATTGTAAAAAGACTTGCAGTTGACTGAAGCCTTTTTCACTTTCTTTTGGCAATGTCATGAACGATGTCTGGGTGCCACTGCATCCAATTTGAAAATATTAAATCCAAGTTTGCAAATTTCAATTGTTTTGGGGGTGGTTTAGAAGCAACCACAGAACCAACAGATGCATGTCTCTGCATTAAAAGTAGCACAATTTCTGAGAAATATTTCTTTCAACAAGGCAATCCAACCTAATTTAACATGCCAAAGTTGAAAGCTAAAACATGGAACAATATTTTTACTATTTTAAAGAAAATCCGTTCTTTTCAACATTGCACCTAATGCATGCTCCCGCTGAAACTCATTAAAATGTTTGCCTTATAAAGACAACTTGGGTATTTCAATGTTCCAAAAAAAAAACATATTTTATTTAACAAGTTTTGTGTCCTTTACTCACTATTAAACAAACAGGTTTTACTTCACCATCACAGCGCCAAACCCCTTAAAGCTGTTACCACCATGTGCGAAAAGCCTTATAGACATCTGGAGGAGTCGTAATTGCTTGTTGGGATAATGACTCTTCCCTGACTTATGGCACTCGGCTTCGCGGGTGGCGGGTCATCATCCCACCATAACGACCCCTCACTCTGTCACAAGACTATAATGCGATGCATTGTTAATGCTTTTAACATTGTTCCCTGGAAAAGGTCCTTTCTTTGTCAACTGTCCAAAGTTCCGCATCCGTCGGGCTATGAATGGAATTAGTTTGAACACTGTTAAAATCGCTCTATAGCGAATTATTATTTAGAGCAAACAACCTTCATGCGTTTTCTCAGCAGCCATGCCTGAAGATCATTCAGTAGATCGCGTTCCCGCAAACGTTTTTGTACGTGTAGGATCATGCATAAGTCTGAAATATTTATGCACAATAGTCTGAGGCCATAAGTATATTGACAGCGACCTTTGTTTTCATAAGTTTGACATGTCTTCTCCATAGAAATGTTAAAGTAAGAACCTATTTTTTTATATTAAAAAATGGTTCATATACCAATGTCTAATAGTGTTTCACTTGTTTTCTCTTCGACTTGCTTTTTATTTCTGCCAGTTTTATCATCCTCCTTATTTTGTACCGTTTGAGATATGGACTCAAACACAAGTGTTTAAATACTACTAGCAGGGGGAGCCTTGTAACTTTCAAGTGCTACCTTCCCTTGAATCCCTACAAGTAGATAATGAGGACGTGGGCCGGAGTCCAGATACTCCATTAGCAGGATGTTTGCGGCAAAGTTAGGACTGTAAAAGACCAGATTGGTTCCTTTGTAGACTTCCCATAGGTCTCCTACCCCAGTAAGTAGTGATTTGAAGGAATGCATATATATATATTAGTTAAGGGAATAGTTCATGGATAAGTGGTAAATTGTTAGTCTCCTATATCATTTGGCTGTCGAATTGTAGGGTAACAACCATTTTCCATTATTGACAATGACCTAATGTTTACTGAGAAGTTATTTACTTTTGTGTGGAGAAAAATTGATTCTGGGCAGCTTTGCTACCTTAATGTTCTCTTCCATAGCAAGGATATTGTGCGAAGGAAGCAATTCCCAGGGTTGGATTGTTGTTCTGAGCCTTTGGTAGCTACCATTGACTTTGTCTCCCTCCTTTTGAGCACAGAAACATGAACTACTGGCACACACACATTTATGTATCAATGCCTGCTCTGTCTAGGAAGCTGCTTTCTGAACTGGTCTGGTAGGGCTAAATGATAATGGATCCCCTGATTAATTGAATTGAGTTTTTATGTAGAAACTTCGTATCCTGTGTAACCATACCCACGGAATCAAAATTAAGTTGGACCAATTCGACTTCCACTGGTTAGCAAAGGAGATCTGGGCCCAACGGGGGTTTTCCAACATTCGATTGAGGGAAGAGTTGATCTGGTCAGCCAATTACTTTCCAATCTTCGGACCTGCTTACCAAAGCTTTGAATACCCTGTCAGGGACTTTGATTTGTCACATTGATGTCCAGTCACACAGAAGGTAATATGCCTTTATGCTGTAATAAACCCCAAAAATTAAGTGCTCGTCAACAACTCGGGTCTGTGTCATTTGAAATTATTTTGTACTACTGCGCTTTAACATAGTTAACTAAACACATGCCAAAGGGGCACATGGCCAGTAATGGTCAGCAAAGTATAAAGACACATCGAGGGTAATTGGGCCAAGGAAACTACATTTACTGCTTATTAGCAACACCCTGAATAACTGCATATGAAGCCTGGTAAAAGCGTATTTAGCTGCAGCGTCAAGACAAGAACAGGGAAGGCGTCATCCCTTAAACATGTATCTTTGTTACATTGTATTGAAAGTTTGAGTTACTCTTATTACAAGCAGCGCATTTACCGTCCATCCTCTTACTCAGCCTAGGCTCAACTGACATTCACAGAATCCTGCACACATCCAACATTGTCCTGTGCTGCCGTTCACTCGGATACCAACATTCTAACCACATTCCTGGAGGACAAGATCGACACACACATTGGACCACTGACCCATCCATTCTCTCACAAACTTAAAGCTGTAGTTCGGTCAGAAATGTTACTCGCCCAGTCGATCAGGCATGTATTTTAGAGCATACATCACTCGTTCTTTAAATAAAATAAAAAATGTCCAAGGCAATTTACGTGAGTTTTTTTTCTCACTTTAACACGTGAAAACAACTGGTCGGATAACGCCATCTTGTGCTAATTGTGTCAGTTGATCCATCGCCTTAAGTTCAGGTGCTCTCGAGGCACGAATTCAGATCACCCGCCCCTCAAACTGGCATCACTAGACGCTCACCATGAGCACCCCCTATTTTAATGACATTAGTGGGCAGCGTAGCCAAACGTACCTTGTCACCACCAACGTCAAAACGTTATGTGACGGAGAACCAGGAACATAAACGCGTATATCCACAAACAGACACAAAACCTGTTTTTCACAAAAAGGATAAAAACTGTTTATTTTGAAGAAAGCAACAATAGTCAAGTACTTTTAATTTTGATATAATGCTGAAAAGGGGTAATTAAGTCCAGGAAAACATGGGCAACTTTTCCCAATAGAGGTTATAGCTCGCGAATATCGCATGGTTCTACTGTGATCTTAGAATTCTGATTCCGTTCATCGATTAAACCCAGTCTTTGCATTCTTCACAGAGTTATTTTCCATCGCTGATTTGTGATTGACGCACATGCCGTTCCATTACAATGAAGGAATGAGTGGTTTCAATTACAAATGCAACGCTTTCACATCTGCATGTTTCAGAACCTGTAGGCTGCCATGTTGCTCCTTATCATTGCAACCCGCAAAAGGACAGATTGGATCTGGCGATCGTCCCAGATAATGGTTATCACAGATGCGTTGCTGATGATTGTCCAATTGCAGTTGAAGAAGCTGTTGACCGGTAAACTATACCCATGTCAGGGGCACATCTGTATAGTAGAACTATGAAAAATCCACAATGCAAAAATATATTTAAGTACCCAATTTATAATTGTAAATACACATTACATATTTGTTACTATCAATTTAATTTACAATTACCACATATTATGTGTATTTGCTTCAAATTGAGCATTCATCCACCACAACGTGAATCATGTAGAATACGTATTATTTAAAACTTTGTTTCCATTTTACCATGTGTTTCCATTCTCCCTATGTGACGAATGACCAACCGCTTCGAAAGACATCTCAGTAATAGAAACTTCCTATGTAAGCTTTCAGTATAGTGAATCTTTTCACTTCTTTATGAATATTCGACACATTATGACCTTGAGATTGCTAGGGCAGTGGATTTAAGAACACATAACCATGCAACCCTTCATCCGTGGGGACGTTTTTTTGGCCAAAGTGGACCACTTTTCTTCTGAATTAAAGAAGAACTTGAATACAAAAGCGGTGGGTTAATAAATATATATGGATGGACCTGGAAGGGAGGGGGGGGGGCGATTTTTCACCAGGCTGGGTCGACTGTTGCAGCCAGGGCAACACATGCAATGAGCAAAACTAAAAAGAAAAAAAAATGTACGAACACTAAAATTATAGCATGCCTCGAATGAGTGCAGTTTTGAAAGGCTTACTGACTTCTAGGTCTATCCATTTCAGCAATCATATTGATTTCTGCATTGATGCATGCATGCCTGGTTGTTCTCCACATGTGGGCTTCCACAGTAAGATGTAAATGTGCAAAGGCCACAGACGCATGTTCATAATGCACATTGGCAATATATATTTCTTCGCCCGTTATTTCAATGTTGGCTAACATTGTAGCACATACACCTTTGGTCTATTGCTATCTGCAGCCACTTATCATGATTCCTACTTTCCAGCAAGGTTAGACATCATTTATTTTATTTATTGGTTAATTGTAAAACGCCCATGCAAAAAATTGTTTCTAGGTGCCACAAGAAAAAAGATAGGGGGGAGGTGGGGTGGGAAGGGGGCAGGGAATAAAATTGAACAGCCCTACTAGGCCTTGTGCCATTCGGATCATGCAAGAGCAGTAATAAAAAGTACAGGGGGGGGGAGTGGGAAGGGGGGAGGTGTAAGTCGTGCAGAAGGGAAAAGGCTAGTGTGGGAGGGAGGTGTGGGGCAAGAGGAGGATCTATAAGTGCAGAGGGAATGAGGGGTGGGGGAGTAAGGGGGTCAATGGGGCTAGGCAAGAGCTAAGGGTAGGCCAGGTGGGCAAGTGCCAGTGGAAGCAGGGATTGAGGACCACATGTAAAGCGAGAAGACTGGGGAGGGCCAGGCTCGGTAGGGAGGCACACCCCACCAGGCTTCTCAGGGGAAAGGGGCCTGGAAGGGCAGGTGCAGGCTGTGGGCGGCAGGAAGACAGGGTGCTGGGGTCTACTGGGCAAGGAGGGCCTGGTGCCCTGTGGAGCACAGAAGGGACCAGGCAGCCAGTCAATCCCCACAGGTGGGAATTAGCAAGGGGCAGTGGGGGGGGGGGACTGAAGAAGAGAAAGGTTGGGTCTTGAGAATCTTCTAGAACTTGATCAGGCAGAATCCTGAGGGGGGCAGGGGGGGCTTTACAGAGGGATGCTCCTGCTGAGTAAAGAGATCTACACACTCACTGTTTGGAATAGTGGCTGATCTGCAGGGAATTGCTACTAGATGACTGAAGGTCTCTCTAAGAAGGAGGTATTGGGGAAAGAGTTGGATGTAGTGGGCTCCCTGGCCCAAGAAAGACTTTGGGATGATGCAGAGGATCTTGAACTCGATCTTTGCAGCCGCCAGGAGCCAGTGGAGATCTTTTTGGGCTTGTGAGATGCAGTCCTTGGGCTTGAGGCTAAGGAGAAGTCTTGCAGTCCTATTCTAGATTAGTTGAAGGGGGCAAAGGGAGGGTTTAGGCGGTTGTTGCATTAGTACAGCCTTGAGAGGACTAGAGCTCTGGAGATATTGGGTTTCTGTATGTCTGCTGCTCCAATTTCCTTCTTAGATTTTTCAGCAATTGTGACTTCATTACAAACAGGGCTTGAAATTAGGATTGGATAAACTGGAATTACATGCGTTGCCTGGGTATCCAGCAGTAACTTGTCACTGGGGGCTAA
This sequence comes from Ambystoma mexicanum, assembly GCF_040938575.1. Lineage (NCBI taxonomy): Eukaryota > Metazoa > Chordata > Amphibia > Caudata > Ambystomatidae > Ambystoma > Ambystoma mexicanum. The sequence continues at coordinate 1,338,865,876 of NC_090923.1, read as the reverse complement.
TATTATGGAACAAGGTGCTATTTTATGGTGCTGTATTAGTTGGCCTGGGGGAGCCAAAAGTAGCTCCTGTTGACTGTTGCTTTTAAGCTCACCACTCCCTTCTCCATTTGATTTGAGTCACATCCTTGAAATAATCATAATGACATTTATTGTTCTAATGTAAATCAATTATATTGATGGTAATAAAATGCACAAATCAAAAACAGAAATGTTAAGGCCCATCTAGTGACATTACTTCATAAACAGAAAGGGTATTTAGCAGAAAATCCTGGACTGTCACAGTCCATCACCAGCAAGCCAGAGCCTTTTGGCAGTGGGAGCATTGTCCATTGACAACAGTTCGAGTGTCCATGCCTGGCTAATAGCGGGAACCACAAGAAATCCTTCTGATATTTGTAGTACTGTACCTATGAAAAGATCTGAAGTCCCACAAAGTTAGAAAAACTTGAAATTGTACTGTGCGTTGATCCGCTAAGCAAAGCAGATGAACAAAGTTAATTTACAGCAGGCACTTTCCCAAGTATAGTTTGAGCAGACCATGAAAATGAGTTATGGTGGTGTACACAGTAACTGCACAGGGGGCCTGGCCTAGCAGTTTGGGCTGGGCTGCTACCATTGGTAGCAGTACCCGACTGATTTGCATCTGGCTGGACCCCTTTTGCAATAGCGCAAGATGGGCTAAAAATCTGTAGTGTGGAAGGTTGCCCAGAGCAATGCCAGTGGTTCAGATTCATTCAAAACATTCCCCCTATCAACTTTTGTGGTTATGGTGTACTCGGCTACCCTTGATCTTCAGGTTGGTGCCATTGAATACATAGGTGAACGTCACCAATGGCTCCCCACAAATCCTCCGACGCAATTTATGATCACATTTAGTCGTTTTCATAATCTTGATCAGGCAGCAGTCTAATGCAATGTATTTTGGTTCCTATAATAGCCAATTGTCCAAACAGTAAAGTGGTTTGTGATTCCATGGTGGTGGATAAGCCCTCAACACTAGGAAGAGTGAAGTCCACATCACAAGTACAATCGTCAATGAGTAGCGAAGATGCTTTGATTACTTCTGTGTATTTCCGATTTGCCCACGTGTATTTCTTTTTAGAGGGCATGGATTGTGTGAGCGGTTCTGCAAGCAATTCTGAAACTTCTTCTGTGTTGTCGGTTTTCTTTGGGTGACGACGTGTGCTGTAACAATGATGTAGGGTTACTTTTCATTGGTCAATGCTGCATTCAATTAAAATTCTGGCCACTGGACATCTGCATCACGACACTGAATCTTGTGAGGACCATGCTGAACCGGATGCTGAGCCTCAAAATCTATCTTCCCCCAAGTGACAACGGTTTGGAAAGCGACCTCATTAGTTTGTGTAGTTGTCCGAGTCTTTATGCTCCCCTTCTTCCTAGGCCTCTAATCGAAGAGAATAAAAACATGCTTTATAGCACTCATACAGGATATATGAATTGCAACATGAAAATGTAATATCAATAAAATAACTAATCACTCTAAAAAAAAAAAAACCTTTATATACCCTTGTTTTCCGAATTTTCTTTGAAGCATTCAAATTGGATTTGCCGACCACCAGACCAAGCTTAAAAACAGCCTTTTGAAATTGTTCCAACCTTGACATTTGCTCTTCCACTTAAAGAATCATGCATACATATATAACGAAATCTCACTATGGAAACAATTAAAACATATTAAATATGACCTCAAACATGGATAACTGATATTTTGCAATATCTTAATTATACCTCTTGTCCATGTCTCTTCAATTTCGACCGCTTCAGTAGTACATTCCTTGTGCATAACCAATTCAAAGAACATTGATTCAATTGTTAAACAATTTAATGTTAAAATCTTTGATCTCACAAAGTACATCTTGAGAAAGTTAATGATTGTCAACGGTACAATATCAGTTAAACTATGTAAAAAGATATGGTTTATCGTTTGATTAAAATTTCTAAATTGGTATGCACATAAAGTTGAACACTGTGTACATGTAACATTTCAAAAAGACATTGAAAACTGTACCTGATCTTCAGAGATGTTGCAGGGAGTTGTGGGAGATCATCCTGCAAAACATATTGATTAAATTGTGGCCCCTTTAATGCGTTGTAATGTTATTTTTTTTTTCACCTATTCCATTTTTCGCTAGGCAGCTAAAAGTGTATAAACTTAAGGCTTTTACCTAGATTCAGCTCTAACCTTAAGTAAACAGGTTACTGCTATGTCCTTGGATACCGCTTACACTTGTAAGTTAATCAGGGCTTGCAAACCATTCTTATCGAAAGAAAGCTGTACCATCTTAGCCAGAGCCCTCATCCTCTTGAAGTTGGACTATTGCAATGCCTTGTACTTCGGTGCGAGCAAGTACATTGTTAATAAAATCCAAATCCTCCAGAAAAATGCTCTTAGAACAGCACTTGGCATACCTAGGAGAGAGCACATTTCGGAGATGAGGAGACCGAACAAATGGCTCTCCATCAATGACAAAATTCTGCTTAAAACGGGTTCATTAACCCTCAAATGTCTCAATAAAGCTGCACCACTTTACCTCTCGGAGAGAATGGTCAAAAAATCTACTTCACGCCCTACCAGAACAGCCTATTCATTCTGTCTGGTCGTTCCAAGATTCAAACTAAAAAAAGCATGCGGAAGTAGTTTCCAGGTTATGGCAGCGCAGACTTGGAACGCACTCCCTCATTCCCTTAGAGCGGACTAATCTTTCCACAACTTTAGGCTCAATACCCTAAATTGTCTCATAACAAAGGACATTTGACACCCTTGTTCGACTGCTGACACATGACCCCTTTGGCGTTGTAACCTTCTGCCACTGACTGTCTAATGCGTGCCTATTCCTGTTTCTTACTGCCTTTGCCATGTACCATTATGTATATTCTAACTGCATCATGTAAATATATCATCCTGTATATGTCCTATGTAATATTATGTATATTCTAACTGTATCATTATGTACATACTATCTGTAAACTTATGTAACATTTGCCTAAAGTATACTTTTAACATCTTGCGCCCAGATACCTTTGGGTTTGGTGCGCAATATAAATCAATAAACAAACAAAACCTTTCATATAGTGAAAGGGTCTGTTATTCAGTGACAAAGTACATTTTTCTGAAGGTTTACTTTCATTGTTGCATACGTTTCTGCGATAAATACATTAAGGTTGTTGATCTAATGCCTTGCAATTTGCTGACAGTATTGCAAATCATCCTTAAGATAAGTTATCTTACATGTAGAAAAGATATTGTTAATCAAAAACTATTAAATACATTATCAATTCTCATACCTCATCCTCCAGACCGTAGTATGCTGTTGAAGATCTAGGCTCCACCTTTATAACAATAATTTGTATAATAAAGATGTAACATCAACAACAAAAAAATTACATGTAAAAGATGGTTGATATTAACAAGGGACCATACAAGTCAGTTTGTATAAAAAGCTAATGGTATACATAACAATAATCAATACGTTTTAAGTTTAACTTAAACAAATACATATTTTGTATAGTCGCATCTGAAGGAATATTCTAAAAAAATGACTTGAAAGGCGAGTGAGGTTGCTGTTGACTCTGGAATAGTGGTCGAGGTAGCATCACAGTCCTTTATTCAATGTATAAATTCATACCATTGTTCAATAGAAAATGGACATTAGTATTATAATTTAGACCACAACAAAAATGATAAATGTTTGTGTGCAAGTTGGATGGCCTAACCAATAGGATGTTGGATGTGTCTGTGGTTTCCTCCGTGGTAACGGTCTGAAATTCCATCAGTGCAGTCTATATAAAGACAAACATGGTAATTAAAAAAATAAAATGACCTTTTATTAAAGGACGCAATGTGAATGTATTTGGAAATGCTCCCACTGCACTGAACTATTGGAGTATCTCTAAAGTAGGGATACAGAAAGTAATCTAACGTTCAGAATGTACAAATCACAGTACACCGGGTCACGAAGGAAACTTGTGTAGTAAAATATCAATTTAAATATTCCCCAAAAACTGAAAAAATTTCATTATATTACCTGTTCAGAGACTATGTCAATATATTGAGTGGTCATTTTATACAGGCACATTTTGAAAATGGTAAACTACTTTTAAAAATTCACTGTCCACTATGCACCTGGGCGAGCGTTTGCTGAAATTCAGTTGGAACTGCATTGGGAAGTAATTTTACGAAAGAATCTGGGGCAACACTTTTCAGTTTACTGTGATTGTTTGTACATATCTGACAAGTGCTCCCTGCAGACACGGAATTGATTGCCCCTCATGTTATCCAAGACATCCTTTGCTCTGCTTTCAGTTTCGGACACTGGAATTCCAAAGCTCAAGAGCCATTTTCTTATTAAATTTAAATCCTTTGGAAATACATTTAGGACTGTACTCTGACATTTAGCATGGCTTTTATTAGTGCAACCCAAAAAGATGCAAGAAGAACTTGTTGGATTGTCCCCATGGGCGGTTCAAGAAATATAAATAAGTATTACTATTAAAAAAAAAAGTATCAGTGAGTAAACCAAACATCATATTGCTTTGATAATAAAAAAAAGAACATACTTTATATAAAAAATGGCACCTAAAGCAAACATGAATTGAAAACATGCACTATGAAATATTACATTTGGAAACCATACTCTGTAATGTTATGTGCTAATTACAGCGATAAAAATGCATAGGACGGTTCATAATGGTGTAGACTTTTTGAAGGAAGTAAAATGAGCAATAGAAAGGGGCGTAGCAGAGAACCTTGACACTACAGAAAACAATAGTAAAAGTTGACCAACCGTTACTTGGAAGAACAGATGAGCAGACTCAGCAAGCAAGGTAAGAGATGTTTTCTTGTTAACCCCCACGTTGTTTATAAAGGATTAATGAAGTTGGTGTGTATGTGAATGTCTGACCTGTTCGTTCACACCCACCAGGCCTCTATGACAAGATTTGACATCCTCAATTATGCCACTGCAGCCCCCCCCTGCAATCCTGCAATCGCACGCCCATAAGTGCAAACAGACATTGATAGCGCAGGGGGGATGGATGTGGATGAGGAGGGCACAATAGGCCCGAATGATAGTCAAAGGACACAGACATAGAGTTCTTCCAAGGGGAGTCTGGAGGCACCGGGTCTGGGCTGGCCATGTTGATAAGGGTGCCCATGCGAAATAACCCTTTGATGTACATGGTATTCGGCACCTTGAGCGTTCCATCCTACTAGCCCCCTTGTGAGGGCATGCCCACGGGTGCAACTGTCATTCATACTGGAGGGGGGATGGATGTGGATGCGATGAGCACGATAAGCCACTAAATTTGTTGAAGCACACCAATCTTTTACGATGCTCTTAGATGTGGACTTAAAATAAATACTAACAACTGTTCAGATTAACTCATTTTATATTTTTTTATTTAGTTTGGTAAAGTGGCTTGCAATGACGCTATAAATTATACTGCTGCGGTCGATGTACTCTGTATAAATCCATGGTATTGTCCGTGGTCACTGGAGGAATTCATCACGAATGGCTTGAACCACACAGGCAGCTATTACTCGTCGTACATGAAACCTCAGTCTTGCATCAATCCACCATGTAAAGTCATGATCTGCCACAAGTCTGTACCTTCTGTGTAAGCGATACAGACATAGTTTACTTGAATGAACCCAATAATTGCTTTTTTGTGTTTGCAGTATCTTGTAAAATGTAAGGCATTGTTATGCTTTAAAAAGTACCTTTTCGTGCAAAGTACTGACAGTACTTGTGATTTCAAGTAGGCATCAATTAGAAATGTGAATGCACATACCACCAAAAACTGTTTGGGAGATACAAGTGAAAGAAACATAATTTTTCAGATGCTAAATCTAACAGTGAACAGGTTTGTTTCGGATTAGAATGAGTAATGTATTCAATGTACAGAAAAATTCTTTAGTCAGTGATCCATCCAAGTTATATTGATGTAGGGGAACAACATATTATGTTAGCCGTCTCGGTCAACAAACATAAAACATATATAGAGCGTGAACTTACTTGGTTTACGAGGGCGAACTGTAGCTCAAAGTTCGTGCATAAGGACCATCATCATTCACACCACAGACGTTGAAAGGCAGGCAGCCCTGAAGTCATGCAGCTCAGTAATGCTTAGCAGTGGTGTCTTCTTCGATAATGTAGGCAAAGAAGCCAGAGTTTTCTCTGCAACGGGTGGCAGGTACACCAGGTGGAAACGTGTTCCATGGGGTTCGGGCTCCTGTGATTGATCCTCATGAGTTTAATCTGAATCCACAATGGTTTTCTCTTACGCGGATTTCCTCTTCTAAATATTCGGGCTTGTACAGGTAGGGCTGAAGTTTTGCCATAGTTCCCGAATAGTGAAGAAGCACAGAAACAACAGTGAGGTAAATAAAATGTAGTGTAAAGGTTCAATGAGGTGAGATAAAATTACAGGATACTATGTGGGGTTAACAACTATATTTATTAGCAGAGATATTATATATATATATATATATATATATATATATATTTTAGGAAGGAGCAGTGTCATACAGTCTTAGCTCCACCAGTTGTTGTCGTTCAACTCTCATTCCACATTCCGTATGATGTAGTAGGAATCCACGGTTCGCCCTCTAGTGCAGGGAATAGTCAAGAGGGCCATTCCAGTCTCCCTATATTCTGAGTAAAAGAACAATACTACACAAAACAGTTAACAGTAAAGAAGCAAGGTTTCCCATTGAAATTTAAAAGAAAGACAAGCAAATAAATAACCATTTTACAAAACACATTGTGAAAAGACAAGTTTAATAGGCTCAAACTTTAGTTTGCAAGGACATTTGTCCGTAATATAACAAATGAAAAGCAACTACTGAGTTAATTCATTTTAGGCAGTATAAGTACCGGATCTCAGTGTGTCATACTTGACAGATGGCTGAGCAGAAAGAGGTCGGGGTGTCATGAACCATCAAACTCTCCCTTTCTGGGTCTCCTGGTCCCTGACACGTCGGGGATTACACTCCATAATACTACCAACATGGCTGCAAGCTCAGAACGCTGCGCACCAGTCTTCACGTTCTACGCAGCGTACTCTATAAAGAGGCCACACCCCTGCGGCGCCGCGCGTCTCAACGCTGCTGTTAGCTGTGACCGAACGTGTGCTCCGTATTCTCCCTTGTATTATTCTGTTGTTTCCTGGTTCGTGGAACCCCTTCTTCCAATCTACCTTCCCTCCTTCTTATCCAGCCCTTCCCAGAACCCCTGCACCGCCTCCGCGTGCTCCATATCCTTTTTCTGAATTTCCTGGAGTTTTCCCTTGATCCCGGACATCGAAGCGGAACGAACACTGGAAACCGAGGACGGTCGAGCGGGCTTGTATAAGACCCGAACCATACGAAAGAAGACTCCTCTTAAAGAAGTCATCAGACAACGAAAACAGGTGAGAAAGGGGAACCCTGTGACACGGGGAGCTCGAAATTAAATGCACTTAGACGAAGGAAAAAACTCCAACGTTGTGTGATCAGAAAGGGTTTGTTTACACTTGTCGAGGAATGGCGTGTCTTGCTATTTCCACGGAGACACATCAATAGAATGCACACAGAGGACGTTTACATGAAACGTGCATTGGCGTTATGAAAAGGGGCATGAGTGTCTAGTGATGTCAGCCTGGGGGGGGTGGCGGGTGATTTGAATTAGTGCCGCAAGGGCACTTAAACTTAGGGCGATGGATCACCGGATAAGATTAGCATAAAATGGCGGTACCCTACCTGTGGGTTTTGCATGTGTTCGTGTGAAAAACTCGGGTAAATTGCATTGGACATTTTTTTTTTAAGAACGATCGAGGTATTCTCATAAATACATGCCCGATCGTTCACTTCTTCTCAAACTCAGATGGAATCTCCTTCCTACTAAAGAAGTCCTTTATAGAAGGAAGGAGATTAGTGATTTGGACCTTTTATGTCGATTCTGTCACACCTCCGGGGTAATTGAATCTACACGTCATCTTTTCTTAGAATGTACTGCTTTGAAAGGTCCTAGAGATATTTACTTGGGTAGATTTAACACCCTGGGTCTATTGGGGGCAGAGAATGTTATTTGGTCCCAGTCGCTTTCAATTTCTAAAATCAAAGACGGGCTCGCTGTGGCAGGCTTTAAGTCTCTTGATTTGTATTCCCATTCTATTTGATCAATCTGTTTGATGGATTCTATCTCTATATTCTATCAACTTCACCATGTATGTATACAAACTCTAGAATCCTTAATGACACTGCTGCTAAATTCGTTTTGTGGAAATTTTAATGTGCACTGAATTTTTTAACTAATTCTTTTTATATGTGACTTATTGATAGAAAAAGGAGATGTGGATTTTTATGTCTTTTTTTTATCATATTGGCAACGAAATTAATATGCATTGTAACATTAATGTATGATCCTTCTTGTTTTTTTGTAAAGGTTTCTTTTGTAAACCATACACAATAAAGAAAAAAAAAATACATGCCCGATCAACTGGGCCAATTACATTTCTGACCAAACAACCCCTTTAAAACCCCTTTTGTGTGAATAAGGATGTCCATTTTATTTGACTGACTTTGACTTGTAATTTTCAGCCTAAACCTGCGTTTACCATTATATTGATAGCCAATAAGCTGAAGTATTTCTTTTGTGCACTGTTTAAAAGCCACCATTTTAAAGTGCTTTATATTTTCAGTTACAGACGTTAAGTAGGAGAAACATCTGGCTTTGGGAATAAAAACTGATAGATGTTCTTCTGCAAAGTTGTTGGGTAGTGTTTTGCAGTGCACTTGTTAACATGAACATGAAGTCATTTCAGTGTCTCTCTTAATTTCCCTGTTGATAGGTTTTTATAGGTGGAAGGACAGTTGGTCCTGACGTGTGGCAAAAACGGACAGAACAAACATGAACGCTACAAAGGGTGGACTGATGCTGTTCTCAGCCAACTCCAATTCCTCCTGTATGGAACTGGCAAAACGGGTTTCTGAGTAAGTATTATTTGCTAAGAACTGTATTCCCTTACGCAGCGTGGTCGTTTTTCATTCGTTCATAATCATCTTATCTCATTTGAAACTGGATATAAATGAAATACTGTGTGTAGGCGTTGGATAATGTAGCTGTTTGTGGCATAGTCACCTAAGATAGGCCGATATTCTGCATGATTAGTTCATACATTGTGCGTGCCATGTTTAAAGAAAAATGGTCTGCTTTTAAAATACTTGGGTTTGATATTTCTACTCTATACCTCTAGTTTTATCACAGAAGTAGTTTGATCCTGAGTGAACAAAGCTTGAGTTTTGATTGGCTGGTTTAAGTTTTTTGATACACACGCCTCTTTTCATGCTGAGGTAGTTTAAATGAGGCTCAAATGTATGGGTTATTTTGGGGATTGGCGTTGGAGGAAAGAGATGGCACTGAAACAAGATCTCATCTATTTTGTTAGTGAGTTTACTTTATGAAATGACTGGCTGCAACTCGACTTCTTGGTAGAGTGGGCTAAGCTGCAAGAGTGAATTGTAATGTCTGCCTTTGTAAAACAAACAATATGCAATACAAATGCACACTAAGCCATTTAGAAATATAGTTAAAACTGCTGTCACTTCACCGAGACGTGCGTGCAGAAATGGGTAAGGAAAGGCCTTTCAAGTGTTAATACTTGACAGTGTCTGTTCTGACGCAGAATTGTTGAAATCATCAAGTTTGAGCAAATCTGTCTTTTTTTTACATTTGCTAAATTCCGAAAGAACAAAAAACAAATTCATAGTTGACGCACAGTTTTCCTCTTGGAAGTGAGTTTTCATCAGGCGCTGTAGCCATACTGAAGGAATACAGTGAAGGGCCTTGAAGTCTTTCTCTCGTGTTGCTTAGTATTCCTACTCGGGCAATGATTGTTGGTGTTCTTCCTTTTGGCTGTGTCTAAGCCTTTAGATGTGATGCCAATCAAAATATACATTTCTTTCTTGAAAGTAGTAAAATCATTACTCCATTTTGCAGATTACTGCTGCAATCTGCTTCTCTCCATTTATGTTGATTCTCTGAAGTGCTGATTTGGGATATTTAAGATATTCCTTCTGCCCAATCCTGATCCAAAGAGCCCTTTTGGGATCTGTCCAGACTTAGCTACTCTGATCACAGGATGCTCCACAAGAAGAGCATCTGAATTACCTACAACCTGGCTGAGAGTTTGAGGGTTGGAAGACTTGAGAACTCCCTCTACTGGTTGGTTCCTTGAGAACTCCCTCTACTGGTTGGTCGGTCCACTGGGACTGTGAAGCTTTGATCTGTTTCACCAAACACCACACTTCCTGGTGCAAAGTGGCTCAACACACACACACACTTGTATGGAAATGTTTCTATGAGAGGAAGCAGTAATTGAGTGTGAATGGAGGGACGGCATTGGTAGGAGAGAGAGAGCGCGAGAGAGAGACAGATAGATATCACTTGGATTTAGGATTTGCACTCTTGAGCTATCTGACAGGCTATGAATATTGAGTTAAACATTTGTTGTTGGATTGGGTTACAGAGATGTCATTTTAAAGAGTTCACATACAAAACAATACAACATGAAATGTATACGTAATTCCATTGCAACCCTACACTTTGTGTTATCGAGAGTTGGGTGAAGAACAGTCTCTCGGTTGTCATTCTCTTATTGGCGTCACCGGTACATAACGTGGGTTGTGGCAGCAAAAAAAGAGAAAATCCAAACAGTGGTTTACCCAGGATTTTAACAGGGCAGGGCATTTTTCACATGGGGCGTGGGGGGAGTGAAATGCCTCTTTCGACAGTGCTGCCATTAACACCAAAACACCAGCTAAAATAAAAAACTATCAAAACCCAGGAAAAGGGCCCAACTATCAGTGATGTATACAAAAGTACACACCCTATTCTATAGGTACAGGGGATGAATGAAGCCAGTCATTGGTCTCCACCAAAGAAATGTCAATATACCCAACCGTTACATTACAAGAAGGGAGATGTTGAGCCTTAGGAATTAAACAAATGCCTCATATCTGGTGTTAACCATAGTTTTGGTGAGAAACAAACATATGTACGTCGGCAGAGATCTAATAGTTCATAACCTTTAGTGCTCAGCATAGTCCATCCATACCATTACACGAGAGTAAAACATAGCAGTTTTAGTGCTATTAAATCATTTTTATGATCTTTCCTTTAAGCTGTTTCAAATGTGCCCTGGTGATAAGTTTACAAGCCAGTGAGGGGGGAGGTCCTTTCAGGTTAACTTACATTTGCTGACAAATACATCTGTTTACCAGCGATTTATGAGGTTATTCTACTGATAACGATATTGTGATTTATATAGCACAAATACTTCAAGCACCATCTCTTCAATCACCATCTCTTGTATTTCCTTACTGATCTCTCTTCAAATGGGTTCCTCTTGCTTACAGGTCAACTTGGGTGTCAACACCAGCAATTCAATTGTCCTGTTTTATAGCAATTCTGTTGAATGTGCATACCACAGAAACAGTGTGACATGGGCTTTTCTGCGCCTAAACACGTTCTGCATGGTTGACATGTTTTCTGGCCCTTACCGAACGACCAAAGTAGAGCCAATTCTGAAGGGCTGTTAATTGAAGACCATTAAGTATCTTAATGTGCTTGCAGGAGTATTGTGATTCCAGGATTGTCAGCAGAAATGTATTCTGCATACCTTTTGAAATATCAGCTGGGGCACCTGGCTTCTATATAATAGAATGTGGACTACTTCTGCTGGTACAGTTTGAGACACTGTGGAGTTTGAGGTACATATATAAAATACATACTCTACACCCCTCTAACTGCAGTTTATGCATAGCAAAGAGCTCTATTCCTCTGTGGCCTATAACTTATGGACCTGGCATCTATCATGGCCATAGGATGCAACACATTCAATTTGCTCCCTCTGGATATACCAGACCATCTTTGTTTTTGCAAGGTTTACCGGTGGTCTGTCTGTTTTTATGTAAGGCAGTTAGCCATTGCTGGGCATCCTCTGGTGTTAAGTTCGTTATATGCGATTTATCTGCATGCAAATTGCAAATTACTTAAGCAATATTACAAGAGAAGGGGAGCATTACCGGGCCAGGTAATGCCCCAGGGCCATAGTTGGATTAACGAAGCACGGGGCATTACTAGGCCCGGTAATGCCCCCCACCTCCCATGTAATATTGCTATTAGTACCCCGGCACATTGTACCAGGCTATTTATAGTTTTTAAGTTGAACAAAATGGCTGCCATGGATCAGGAGAAAGGGACTATATGTAGTCCCTTCTCACTTCCATGGCGGCCTTGCTGACGTGGGTGCTGCGCCGGGAACCCTACTGTTTCCGGCTCCACCAAAGGACAAGAAGGTAAGTGGGGAAGGGATTGTGGGCTATCTTATTGGGTTGAAAAGGGGGATGGGAGGTGGGGCTCGGGAAAGCACATTTACCTGAAAACTTGGCGAGTGAAGGTGGCCACCAGCTCTGAAGAGGCTCGGAGCAGGGACTTTACTGTGTGGTAAAGCCCCCACTCCGAGCCTCCTCATTGGCTGAGAGGCTGCCACACCCCACCTCGCTGGGTACTGAAATAGAATATCGTCTCCCAAATTTAGGGTATCTCCTATAGCACATTTTTCAAATCTAAGAAGTATGATGGCAATAACATTGGTGCTAATGGACACACCTGGCTGGACCGCCCCCCTTGTTGATACAAATGCCTTATGTAATTCTTCCTGCAGCCCCACATCCTACTGATGATTTAGAGCCGTTATACACTTGCTGTATCTGTAAGTGCAAACGTCAGCCATGCTTAAACCTGCCAGATGGGCCCTCTGGATATTTGTCACTGCAGTTTCAAAAGCAAGCAAGGTGACAAACCGTTTTTGTTTTCCTCACCACCCCATTTTTCAATTGGTCAGATATGACCCATTGAGGACTGGCCTACTCAAAATATGGCTTGCATATATAGGTTGTTATATTGTTGGATTATGCTTAGTCTTCTACTTAACTTAACAGACACTTTCTGTACACTTTGCCTGAGATATCCAGCAGCGTTAGTTGGTCCATCTTTGGTCCGTATTTTCAGAATCACACCCACTTTAGCTGTTGCCTTTCCCTGTAGTTCCAGATATCCCGCCCAACTAACTCTGCTGGGGCACACTATATGAGGCCATTTGGCCAGTCAGTTTTGTTTTCTCTGTATCCCTGCTAATGGATTATGAGCTAGTCTTATGTTGGTTATAGTCATGAAATTAGGTGATATTGTGGATGCACATTGCCATCCAACAGCAGTTATTCATAATAGGTAATTCATTATTCTGCTGTGTTACACCGAGATTTGTTTCCTTCGAACACACATGAGAAGAATGCTGCTGTCATTTTGCTGGATACATAAAAGAAAGTTGTCCCATTGCTTAAATTCCTTAGGTTTTCCTCATTAGGAGCGTTTGTTGGATATGTTCAGTTCTTAGTATCAAAAGATCAGACCAGGACTACTTGAACATTTAATTAAGGTGTACCAGGGGTGTTTCATATTCAGCATCAATTTTAGTTCCTGGGTTTCTGGCCTAATGCTTTATGAACGGTGCGATCTGTCCGACCTGTACAGATCTCTCAGGCAAAAGTCCCTGGATTAGTTTGTGGGGTTTGGTCATGCCAGTCCTCACCTGGACGCTAATTTCGTCTGATTTCTTTTAAAATGTTAGAATTTGCCATGCTGGACGGGTCATTTTTCGCCTTCAGAAATGTGTATGCCCTCAAGCAAAAAGGTCGGGTTTACGTGGGATTTACTATTTGATATTGTCCTCAGCACGGAAGTAAGGTAGTACAAGAAGTTAATGATGACTTTCTGAAGGTTACTTTAAATTCTGCACACAATATCCATTTGAACACTTTCACCATGGCATTTTCTTTCAGCTGAAATGTGGCCTGGGCTGAGGTGTACACTATAAATCTATCATATTGTCTCTGCAAAACCAAAAGTTTGACTGGAAGGTTTTGGATAAATCCTAACCACTGGCACAGTCCTTGCAACTCTCCAGACAATCGATTTTCAGCCTGAGAAGCCATTACAGAAGGGGGAAAAAAACATAAGCGAATCAGACTTGGTCCCAACCCAAAAGGGGGCAGTCCACGGGAACTGCTAGGTCACATCCCTTCTGTACCAGACTACAAGCATCCCCAGACATATATTGGCCTTGTTAGGAGTCATCCATGAGAAGTAGTTTGGGTCTCTAGGCCCTGCAGGCTCGGGACCCCCTGCACCAAATTTGGTTCAGGCTACCCCAAAAAGACAGTGCAAGAAAACATTTACAAGAGACAAACCTAAAGAGAGCACTCTGGCACTGGATAAGCAGGTGGAGTGCTAGAACTAATTTCTAACTCCCAAGATTGTGATCCTGCTAAATACTTCAATGTCCCTCTGGAGGAGCTGTTCAGTACTCCTGTCCGGTCTAAACCTTTGGAGATTTTGGCTCCAATCTCCTCTTAGAATCAGAAAATGTATTTTTTCTTCTGCACAAAAACATGTTGTATTGACAAACATCCAGGTTCTTATGCCCATGATGTTTAATATTTATAACCCATGGGCCACTTCAGTACCTTCAGAATTATTGGCTAGAGTAGATTCTTACACTTCCTCTAGGAGGACAGAAGAGCAGGTTGACCCTCCAGCAATGGCAAAGGAGAATACTTCTACTGGACTTGCAACCATGCTGTCGGCACCTTTCCTATTGGTATTAGTGCAGAGAAAAAAGGAGAAATTGGGTCTTTCAGAGGTCCCACCTGATGATGGTGCTCCTGCTCCAAAATAAAAAACTGCTGTCCAATGACGGACACAGATTCTGAGAGTGAGCAACCAGCCCTTTCCCCTTCCAAATTATTGTTAGAAACTTTGTCCAAAACAATGTATGCTCTGGAAATGTTCCCGGTGGGTAAACAGGAAGCATCAGGAGTTTTTTTTTAATTTTATTTTTTTATTGTAGAGGCTCGAGTATACCTGACATTTATTGACCCAATGCTCGGCACTTAGACAAATACACACTACACATTATTAATCATTTGAGTTTAGAAAGGAAGACATTGGGAGTGATCAATTCTGGTTGAATTATACAGGGCCAAATCTAGGGTTATTTCCAACGCTGCTTATTTAATATGGAAACACATTATTAGTAAATGGAATTTTGTTCATAGGATGTGAAATTAAATTATTTAGAGGACATTTTATTTTAGCTTTAAATTGTAGCTCAGCATTTTTTAAAATGTTTTATTGTTTTAATTACAGATGAAGCAACATTAACACATTCCCCAACTTCCCCCTTTCCCCCCCCGCTTCTCCCTCCTCTCTCTCTCCGGAAGATCATTTACCCTCCACTCATGTGGGGATTTCTCTCATGCCGCAAATAAGTCCAATGTTCTCCAGCATGGGGTCTGGCATGGATTCACATGCTCATGAATATTCCCCGTCGTCAGGCTGGGAATCCTCATATTCCCCGTCGTCAGGCTGGGAATCCTCGGTAAAGAAAAAACCAGTATCAGTTTTGTTTCTGATCTGTCTTTAGTAGTAATAACCAATCACTGATCTCTGTGTCATACTGACCACAGCCAATGACTGCCCTCTACCTAAGCCCCGCCTCTGGCAGCCATCTTCAGATTTTTACCGCACGTTCATGTGTTGGGATCCTCGTGCTATTGCTCTCGGGGGTTAGTGCTATTTTTTCACGTTTTTTCTCAAAAAACTTCTTTTTTCGGTCCAAAGAGCCTCAAGCTCCATCGACTCTCTATCCGATCAACGGGGACCCGTGTCGGATTCGTCTGCGCCCCTCAAGGGTGAAGATTTCGTCGAGCTACGCTTTTGGAGGACTCCAGAAGTTTCTCAGGCCCGGTCATGGCCCAGGAGAAGGGAAGCTCGACGCCCGGAAAGCTGTTCAGGGTCTGCCCTGGATGCCAGCTGCAGAACGTCTTCAAGGAGGACGAACACTCTTTTTGTCTCTACTGCCTACATGAGGACAAGACTCACGTGGAGAAGGACTGTGCGTTTTGCGGCAACATGTCGGAGCGGACCATGAAGGACCGCCATCAACGTCTCGCCAACTGGCTAGAAGGGAAGAGCCCGTCCGGCGAGAAGAAGAAGAAATCATCCGAGCGGTCTTCTAAGACCTTTGCGGACGCCCCGGCGACGGGGTCCAACATAAGGCCAAGCACCGCGAGTCCGCTGGCACCGGGAGCGCCGAACGGTCGGGCTCTACGGGCGCCAGGCAGGGCGCACCCTCCCCGGCACCATCAACCACGAGCCAACGCTCTGGGTCGGGTAAGAGGAAGGCCGAGCACCCGGCGAAGCTCCTGGAGAGGCCCCGGTCGAGCTCGAAGGCGGAGGGGGAGCGAGGCGGTGTCCCCCCCCTCAAGGATAAGGCGGTGAGCGCACCTAAGGTGGTGAAGGCCTTAATCCATCCGGCCAAGCCCTCTATCGAAACTGTCGCGGCGGCCCTGGCTCAGCCTGTGCAGGCTACACCAGTGGTGGCGACCTCGGGGCTCAGAGTCTCCCTACCACCTCGGAGGGAGTCCTCTTTTGTGCCCATCGATAGGACCCCCGTGAAATCCCCCGAGGGGAAGAGAAAGGGGGGCAGGGCGTCGTCGTAGATTCGGCCTCAACCTCGGAGGAGGAACTGGTTGAGGTCTTAAGCCACGGCCTCTGCGTGGAAGAAGACCGACCCGTCGGGATGGATCCCGACGCAGGTGACGATGACATCGCCGAGGGTACCGACGGGGCCCCTGTTCGCCCGTCGGATTCCCCTCTGCCAGCGCCGCGAGACAACTCGGCGGCCATTTTGTTGGCTATACAGTCCTTATGCTCAGAGATAAGGACGAGACTACCGTTGCCGACGGAGGAACTTCTCCCGTCTGGGGACCCAGAACCCGGACCTTCTGGTGTTCCCCCTACTAAGAAAAGAAGGATCCAGAGTGGGAGAGATCCACCTCCTTTTCAGCCGTCGCGCCCCGTCCAGCCCTCCTCCCCGTCCACCCGAGGGGATGATACGGGGACTGACACGGCAGCGACGGGTACGGACGACGAGGTATACGACGAGGATGTACCGTCGTCGCCTCCCACCAGGGCTTCTCCGCCCGACGAGATTGGATCGTTCCACTCCATGATCACCAGGGCATCCGAGCTTGTCCAACTCTGCCCTGAGGAGAAGAAGAAGGAAGGTTTCCTTTTATCAGCGGCGCGAGGCCAAGTGGAAGACGGTCCTCTCAGTGCCTCTATTGGACGACATTTGGGATGAGGGCCTCACCCTCCTCAAGAACCCTTCCACGACGCCAGCTAGAAGAGACCGGTACGAGAAGAAGTACCGGGTCCCGGACACGGCCCCCCTGTGCCTCCTGGCGCAGCCTACCCCGGACTCCGTCGTCTCCGCGGCGGCCAGGAAGAAAGCGGGGGGGGGGGAGGGTGGCCTCCACATCGACTTCCCCACCGGACGGTGAGGGAAAGAAATTGGACGCTATGGGACGCAGAGTCATCTCGTCGGCAGCGACGACGATTAAAGCGGCCAACGCCTTGGCTATCGTGGCCCGCTACGACAGGGAGCTCTGGTACAAACTGGCTCCCCTGCTGGACTTCCTGCCGGACGACAAGAGGACAGAGGCCCTGGAGATCCTGCAGGAACGTGAGGTGGCTTCTGACCACGCCATTACCGTTGCGACGGACATCGCCGACACTGGGTTCCGCCAGTTGGGCAACGGCGTTTGCCTTAGGCGGCGTGGATGGCTCAAGGCTACGGACTTCCGTCAAGACGTTCAGACCAGAGTCCTGGACATGCCCTTCGATGGGAACAACCTGTTTGGGAAAACAGTGGACGATTCCCTTCAGGCCATTAAAGCGGACACTGAGACGGCCCGGGCCCTGGGAGTTCTGCAACGACGACGGACGCCCTTTCGGAGCAGCAGAGGCAAGGGCGCCTCCAAAGGTTCCGGCGGCGGTTTCTCCACCTACCGTCAAGCGGCCCGCTCGTCGTCTCAGGAGGCCTACAGAGGACGAGGCAAGTATGGCGGACCCCGCCGTCGTCGCCAAGGAGGTCAAGGCGGCAAAGCCTCGTCGAAGCAGGATTGAACCGGCCGTGGGGTCGGGCCCCCACCGAAGCACCCCGGTGGGAGGCCGGCTGGCGAGCTTCGTCAGCGTGTGGGAGTCCATCTCCACCGACCGTTGGGTGCTGGACGCCTTGGCCCGGGGCCACGCGCTCGAGTTCCAGAGACGGTGTCCGCGCGTCCCCCCCGTGGCCAGGAAAGAACTTCACGTCCCTCAACTTCTCCTGGAGGTAAAAGCGATGCTCAGGAAGGGCGCCATCGAACTCGTCCCAAAGAGGCTTCGGGGCTCCGGAGTTTACTCGAGATACTTCCTCGTGAAGAAGAAGACGGGAGGATGGCGCCCCATCCTGGACCTGCGACGTCTGAACAAGTTCATCAAGGCGCAGAAGTTCCGGATGGTCACCCTCCAGCACGTCCTGGGTCAGCTGAAGGAAGGAGACTTCCTGTCGTCGTTGGATTTGGAGGATGCCTACTTCCATATTCCCATTCTAAGGGGGCACCGAAAATTCCTCAGGTTTGTGGTCCAAGGGCGTCATTACCAGTTCAAAGCCCTCCCCTTCGGACTACGGTCGGCACCCATGGTATTCACCAAGTGCCTCGCACCGGTGGCGGCGCAGCTGCGCCGCGAGGGGGTCCACGTCTACCCCTACCTCGACGACTGGCTCATCCGAGCCAAGACTAAGGAGCTCGCCGTGGTTCACACGGCAAGGACCGTCCAACTTCTCACGGACCTGGGATTCTCCGTGAACTACGCCAAATCCCACCTGGTACCCGTGCAAGACGCTCTGTTTCTGGGAGCGAGGCTCAACACAGTGTCCCTTTTGGCCTCCCCGTCGGAGGAGAGGACCAGGACCATCCTGGGCAAGGTGCAGCGGATGTTGGTGGCCGACGCGGCCAAGGTGAGGTCCATCAAGTCCCTCCTCGGAATGATGTCTTCCTGCATCTACCTCATTCCCATGTGCAGGCTCCGGATGCGCCCGTTGCAGGAGTTCCTGGACGCGCGCTGGATCCAAACGACGGGCAGCTTCGAGGAAAGGATCACACTCGACGAGAGTTTCCGACGAGCGATCCGGTGGTGGGGCACCCGCGCGCATCTGACGGCGGGCATGGACTTCCAGACCCCAGCCCACCAGGAGACAGTGACTACGGATGCCTCCCTGGAAGGGTGGGGAGCGCACACCGAAAATCTGCACGCAAGAGGCCTTTGGCTCCCGACGGAGAAATCCCTACATATCAACGTCCTGAAGCTCCGTGCAGTGTTTTGGGCCCTCAGGTCCTTCCTTCCGTCCCTCAAGGGCAAGGTGGTGAGGATCTTCACCGACAACACCACCACCATGTTTTACATCAGGAAACAGGGCGGAACCAGGTCCCCAGCACTGTCCAAGGAGGCGCAGGACCTGTGGCATTGGGCCGTCGCCCAAAGGATATTTCTGGTGCCGTTTCATCTGGCAGGGATAAAAAACACCATCGCCGACTCACTCAGCAGGGAGCTGCGCTCGTGCCACGAGTGGGAGCTACGGCAGGATCTAGTGGATCGCCTCTTCCGACGGTGGGGCACACCCCAGATCGACCTGTTCGCGACAGCGACGAACTCCAAGTGCCGGAGGTTCGCCAGCAGGTTTCCCCAGGCGAGGAGCATGGCCGATGCTTTCTCGTTCCCCTGGGAGGGCCTGTTCCTCTACGCGTTCCCTCCTTTGCCACTGCTAATCCGGCTCGTCAACCAGCTCAAGAGGTCACGGTGCAGGATGATCCTCGTCGCACCTGCGTGGCCGAGGCAGATCTGGTTCCCGGACCTTCTGGACTTGTCAGCGTCCCCGCCAATCAAGCTGCCGGTGGACGCGGATCTACTCTCCAGGGAAGGGGGCGCCATCCTCCACCACGACCCGAAATCGCTGAACTTGCAGGCCTGGCTCCTGCAGCGCTAGAGTTTGGAGGATACGACATACCGGCCGACTGCAGAGAGGTTCTTGCAAAGGCCAGGGCGTCCTCGACTCTTAAATGTTACGGACACAAATGGAAGCGGTTCTCTGTCTGGTGCCGCGCACAGAAGATTAACCCTCTACGGATTACGGCCCCCCAAGTACTGCCGTACCTGCTGACGCTGGCCAAAGCTGGACTGGCACACGTGTCCATCAAGATTCATCTTGCGGCGATCTCCCGATAACACCAGAACCACGGGGCGGACGTCCTTGTGGTCTCATCGTCTGGTGAAAGAGTTCATGAAGGGACTGTTCAGATCGTTCCCGCTGGTGAAGGCTCCGGCCCCGGCGTGGGAGCTCAACGTGGTGCTGACCAAGCTCCTGGGACCTCCGTTCGAGCCTCTGCACTCAGCTCCGTTGAAATTTCTGTCGTGGAAAACAGCGTTTTTTGTGGCCATCACCTCCGCACGACGAGTGGGAGAGATCCAGGCCCTTTCCTGCAAGGCCCCGTACTTGACTTTTCACGCAACGAGGGTAGTGCTCAGGACGCACCCCTCCTTCATGCCCAAGGTACCGTCGGACTTCCATCTCAACGAACCCTTGGTGTTGCCTGTGTTCTTCCCGTCGCCTTCGTCGCCGGCTGAGAGGACTTTTCACTCGCTGGATGTGGCTAGAGCGCTAAAGTTCTACGTGGACCGCACGAAGTGTTTTCGGAAGACGTCACAACTCTTTGTGAACTTTGGACCTGTCAATCAGGGGAAGGCTCTCTCGAAGGCTTCCATTTCCAGATGGCTCTCCGGCTGTATCATGTACTGTCACCGGTTGGCAAACCGACCGCTGCCTGGCCGTCCGAGAGCCCATTCCACCAGAGCGATCGCAGCTACCACGGCATTCCTATCTGGTGTGCCCCTGCTGGACATATGCAGGGCTGCTACGTGGAGGTCGACGCACACCTTCACGAAATTCTACTGCGTCGACCGGGATTCCAGGGAGGATTCCAGGGTCGGCCAAGCAGTGCTGCGCAACCTGTTCGCCTGAGGTGAGCCTGGTGAGGAGGTAAGATGCTTAATGTTGAGTTTGATGTAATGCTTAATGTTGAGCCTTTGCCACCTCCCCTGGTTGTGCATGTGTGTACTGCTATGTATTCTTTATTCATGAGCATGTGAATCCATGCCAGACCCCATGCTGGAGAAGGAACAAGTTACTTACATGTAACTGTTGTTCTCCAGCATGGGTCTGGCATGGATTCACATGCGAACCCTCCCGCCTACCCCTCTGCGGCTCTTCACTTGGTCATACTGCCACTTCACGTGCTTCCAAATCTGAAGATGGCTGCCAGAGGCGGGGCTTAGGTAGAGGGCAGTCATTGGCTCTGGTCAGTATGACACAGAGATCAGTGATTGGTTATTACTACGAAAGACAGATCAGAAACGAAACTGATACTGGTTTTTTCTTTACCGAGGATTCCCAGCCTGACGACAGGGAATATGAGGATTCCCAGCCTGACGACGGGGAATATTCATGAGCATGTGAATCCATGCCAGACCCATGCTGGAGAACAACAGTTACAGGTAAGTAACTTGTTCCTTCTTATTTTGTCTGGACACTATTGTTCCATATAGTCTGATTGAAGGTAAACCAGCACTGCCCCCATTCTTTCATAAAAGTTCCTTTTGTACCCTGCAAGGTATGAGTTAGTTTCTCCATTGTCACCAATGTCCACACCTTCTGTAGCCAGCCGTACACCGTTGGTGGGTCCTGCTGTTTCCAATTTTGGGCTATAGTAGTCCATGCCGCTATCACCAGGCTCATAAAAGTCTGCTGTTGTGATTTAGTGTATTGCCTAGCTACTGGGTCCGTAAACCCGTATAGCCAGACCTTCTCTTCCAATTGGGCCACGTTTGGGAACATCCCCTGCATCTGTGACTTTACCTCGGCCCAGAATCCCTGGATCTCCTTGCAGTCCCACCAAATATGCCTCCGATTCTCCCCCCCTCCCCAACCGCCCTGCAGTCTCTCCAGCAGAGTTTGGACGTATGCGGGAACATCTTGTTTAACCTCACCGGAGTATAGTGCCATGCATTTCACCCACATTTCCCTCATTTGGACTGAACGGGTCAGATTAGGACTGCTTCCCCAAAGCTCCTCCCATTGTGGTATGCTGATTGTTTCCTCCAGGGTTACGTCCCACTTCAGCATGTAGCTCCACCTAACATCTTCCTTCTGTACATTAATAAATTTGTATAGTGCCGACACTAGCTTCCTAGACCCAGAGTTGGTCAAAGTGAATTTTTCAAAAGGTGTGAGCTCCGTCGAGGCCACATGTTTTATAGTGGGTGTTACCAGCCAATGTCTTAGCTGTTCATATTAGCACCTGTCTGATTCTTTGAGCCCTAGTTATATTTTGCATGCCTCGAAGGAACTGACCTCCCGGGCCTGTATCATTTCTCCCATTTTTGTGCACTCTGCCTCCTCCCATTTACTAAACGCCCCCTTTTCCATTCTGGCGGGAAATCTGGGTTCCCAAAGATGGGTGTGAACGGGGCCAGCGCTTCTGTCAAGGTGCCCCTCCGCGTTTGGTCGTCCCATACCTCCAATGGAGCCCTCACAACATCGCTGATGTGAAAATTCTGGTGCCTATATTGCCTCCCTTTTCACAACATCTGCACCAGGGGGGGGAGTGGGGTGGTAGACCTAGCCACCGCCCTGTCTTGCTCTGCCCAGATTTTTTGCCGATCCTCCCCCATCCACTCCTTTAATACCCATAGTTGCTCAGCTTGATAATACCTGAAGAAATTGCCCCTTCTTTTACTGGAGCTGTTAGAGCCAATCTAGCTACCCTTGGGGGCTTCTTTTTCCATATAAATTATATTACTTTAGTGAGTGCTCTGAAAAAAGACTTGGAAACTGTTATCGGGATAACCTGGAAGTAGTATATCAACTTGGGCAGCATGGACATCTTTACCAAAGCTATGTGTCCCCTCCAAGAAATTGCCAGGGGGTTCCACCGCTCCAGGTCACTCTTAATTTTCCCCAACAATTCTGGATAGTTTTCCCCAAATAGAAGATCCACCCTGCTGGTGAGGGTTACGCCCGAATATTTTATCCCTTTATCCGCGATCTCCCTACAAATTGTGCTAAATCTCAACTGCCTATGAAGACGTTGGTTCTAGAACAGGCTTGAAGTTTTTGGGCAAAGCCTCATTTGGTGTCTTAGATTTCAAAATCTTTGGATTCCAAATATGATTCCTTAAGAAGATCCTTTTGTACTGATAGGAAACTTGCTAGTTCAACCCTCTGTAATTTCGGCAGGCTTGGGGTCTAAAGGCAAAGGGCCACACCAGCTTTAGCTTTGAATAAAAATGCTGAAGCATGTGAAATTCTAGGCAATCGAATCACATGTCAAAACATCACTGCGACCGAGACCGATAAATGCAGCCACGGTGTTATCAGGCTTTATTCTCAATTGTGAGAACTTGAGTGATTGACAGCATTCCTACTGCAGTTCAGCTTCTGGATTTCCAGTGACAGAGTGGCTGCGCTGTTACAACTTCATTATAAAAAGACTTTACAGATATAACGGCAAAATCCATGACGGGAGCGATATGCATGTGGAGGCATACCGATTTGTTGGCTACCTCCCAGCACCAGGATATTCAAGAGAAAGTCTTGGATTTACAATTTGATGGTGAAACATTGTTTGATCTGTTGACAGTGTTGCAAAAGTGCAAGGCAAGCGTTACAGCAACAGAATCCTTGAGCACTAGTTCTTCAAGACAGTCTTATCAAAGTTTTATAACCTTTAAGCCACAATCTTCTGTGAATAAAGGTATAGCATCCTGTACTTCCAAGGCAAAAATGCTTCCCTAAAGAGATACAGGTACAGACCAAAGGTGGAGGCTGTTTCAAAATCTTAATCTACTTCTAGGCAAGATCTTAAGTCTATTTCACATCCAGCCGGGCATGTGCATGTCCACTTTAAGGAACATACATCTCCGGTAGCAGGGAGAATTTCCAAATGTGTACATCAGTGGGGAAATATTACTCTAAAGCTGGTGGGTCTTAAACATCATCTGTCTTCTCTTTGACCCTTTCTGCTGTTCCACCTGCCATCGGAGCTCCAAAACTCATCACAGGAGATTCTAAAACGTCTCTCCAAAAAAGAATGGTGGAATAAGAAGAGTTCTGGATCTTTCCGATTTGAACCAGCTCCTTATAGTGGAGATGTTTGGGATGATGACAGACCCTCAGATCCTGGCCGATCTTCCAACAGATGGTGTAATTAGACTTCCTGGATGCTTACGTTCACATCCCTATCTTAAAAGAACACAGTCGGTACCTAAGGTTCTCATTAGGAAAACTATTATCACTACACTTTATCACTACACTTTTCTCCCTTTTGGTTTAAATTCTGCTCCCAGAATTTTCACAACAAGAATTTTTACAACAGTGGCTGCACACCTACAGCTGAAGCAGGTCGACCTGTACCCTTGCCTAGATCACTGGCTCAGAGGCTGAGGCTGCAGACAAAGTGATTTTAGAAAGTACAAGTGAAATGCAATATGTTTTTCAATCTAGTTTTCTCAGTAAAGGTACACCAATCAAACCTGCTCCCATCAGAGGATTCAGTTGTAGCCGTTATGGACACCACTCTTACCAAGGCCATCCCTCCTCTAGACTGGGTCTTGGCAGTCCATGTGATTACTATTCACGACCATGACAATTGATGTTGGCTTGGTGGTTTCAAAGGCTTTTTGCATCCATCTTATCCATTTCACAAGATTAAGATTGTGGACTGTTGCAGGAGGAGGACTTGGACTACAATGGGTCATGGTGCAGATTATTTTTATTCAAATAAAAAGAAAAATGCCTATCTGACGCGATAGCTATGAGGGAAGTTCCCTACCTTCTGAAACAAAAACTAAGTGTGCTCGCTGTGATGCTGCAAATGCATTGGAGGGACAGGGCCTCCGTATTCTTGTCCTTTATTGCTTTTTCATGTATGTACTGTCTTGTTTTCTGTGCAGGAGTTCATGTGGGACTCCTGGCGGGGCGGTGCGGCTCTTCCTCTTTTTGGTTTGGTGTACAGACCCTTGGGATACCCTTTTGGCACCCATGGGTGGGAGTACGACCCTGTACTCCTAGTGTATGTTTTTGTGCACCTGTGTGTGGCCCACAGAGCAGGGCATGGGCTGGTGGCAGCTCCATGCTGAATTTGACAATGTTCTATACCCAGGCCCTGCCATTGGAATCAGTTGATTCCTGATAGGAAACAAGATAAGCCCTGTGGCCTTGTGCTTTCTATCACCTGTTACCTTATTTTCCCGAAGTCCCGGGAAGCCCTGACTCTGTCCCTTCTCCCTGACTGTCTGTTGGGTGGAAGTTCCATATATGGTAGTGTGTGGAAGTCCCTGCCAGACTGGCTGGAGCCTTCCCAATGACTGTATGTTGTGGGTACGCCTGTGGGGTGGTACCTGGGTGAATGGAGTGGGTGACGAATACGCATTTCATGTTATGGGTGTCTAGTATCTGGTGTTTTGACACAATGACTGAGACAGCCCTGCCCGAAACTGGGATGAATGCCTTGTGGAGTGCCGAATGGCAGAGTGCTTGTCCGAATCCACTTTGTGTTGGGAGTGTCTGGATGGAGAAGAATGGCCTGAATGCACTGAGAGCCTGAGTGGCTTCCTGACTGTCTGAATGCCCTTCTGAATGATTGGTTGCCTGAGGGTGACACAGCAGAGTGAATGGGAGATCAACCGTATATCTGGGGGCCTCTCACTGATGGAAATCGTTCAGAAGCTGAAGTTGAATTTTGATGTTTAACCTTGAAGCCAATCTGAAAGCTGCTGTGCCTTCAAGGAACTGATCCAAGAGAGGACCTGGCTAGGAGACCTCTTCCTGAGCTATGAGGGACCATCGTGCACAAGCTGACCTTCGCCAAAGCTCCCTGGAAGTCAGTCCTCGAAAGGCTGCCGACCGGAGACTGGGACAGCCGCGGAATCACAAAGCGAAGCGCCCGGAAATTGATCACGGTCGCCGACCGGAGCCGCAGTGCTGCTTTGCCTAAGAACACTTTGAACGAAGGACTCCCTCGCTCATCACTGACGACCACTTTCTCCCACCGGAGAAAGTCAAGGCCGTCGACGCACTGAGGAGAATCTGCCAGTGCGTTTCCCACCACCCGAAGACAGCAGAGACCGCGACGACCCGTCGCCCTGCTGGGCCGAAGTTCTTCAATGACTCTTTGCGGTAACTAACTATTGTCGTTAAGGTGCACCACACGCCTCTTCTTCGCAGGGCGTTCACGGCCGATTGTCGACGAGCACTGCCAGGACCGAAGCTGCTTCCTCGACGCCTATTGGTCACCATTTCCTTGTGGGATCTCGACAATCCATGGCTCCTGCCTTAAAGGGAGCCGCTCAAGAAGGACCAGTCGACGACCCGACGTCTAACTCTGCTATTCCATGTATATTGGGGTGGTAGAACCTTTTTAGAGGGAAATAAGACTCCTAAACGATATATATGGACTGGGCTTGTATTATATTTTTATTTATAGCTTGCCCAGGTGGGGGGATCCTCATAGAGCACCTAGTGGTAGGGTCCCAGTATTCTGCCTATTGTTCTAACCAACCTGCTTTTCTCCTAGGTCTATGGTTGGTTTACTTTATTGACTGATTTGTATGACATTTGAACGGAGTACAGTAGATGCATTTTAATGGAATCGGAGTAATTGTGGTACCACATAGAAACTATATATTTACAATTTTAGAATTGTCGGAGCACAAAGTGTGTTATTGTGTACATAACTTGAGCCTGTTTATATAAAGAACTGTGTTTTTACTAACATATTGTGTGGACATTCCTTTGTGGGAGCTTGGGGACTACACTGTACTTAAGAACCAGCCTGCATCACCTCCTGAGAGCTTAAGCCTTGATTTCTCACCCATAGCTACCGAATAGAGAATCTTTGCTGGGGTGCCCTGTGCTTCCCCCTCTGCCATATAGAGAGCAGGAGTGCAGACACCCCCTCCAGTCTTTACACTCGCCAACGTTCAAAATTAAAGAGTCTGGAGTATACATTCTTAGTTACTTACTGGCCCTACCACCTTAGAAATTCTAACTAAACGGAAAAGGAGGATTGCTTAATAGTCTCGGAATGGGCTTGTTCCTGGCCAGACTCATTGAAGACTTCTCATCAGTCTCAGAGTTCCTTTAGAATGTCTTTACACAGTTCAGTCTTAGTGTAGAGTTTGTTGTTTAATATATATGTCCTCTGGAAGTTTTTCTCCTCCGCCCTTTGGGAAAAAGACAAATTCTTAGTTTTTCAGCTTTTTACCACTGGTTGAATCCCTCCAGGAATAATTTCCTCACACTTTGTGGCACTGGCACTCCCCAAAGACCTATGACTCTTTGGTAAGGTTATTGGTTCTCAGTCCAGTTAATCTCATATATTTGTCGGCTCTCCCAACCTTGATAACAAGCGCACATATCCCTTTTACTCTTGTTCACAGGGTATGTGTCCATTTGAGTCTCTTAAATTCTTTTACTGAGGGCGGCTTCCCCAGCCTTGATATACAGTGTTGGTATCTCTTCTCCCACTGTTTTACTTGGGTTGTGTGCCCTTTCCACTTTTTCAAATGTTCATACTGTTGTCTGCTTCTCCAACCGTGGTATGCAGTACTTGTCTCTCTCTCTGTTTTATCTGGGTATTGTGCTGTTTTCCCAGCTTCTCGTATCGTGGATGGCTTTGGCAGTCTGTGACCTCAGTTTACAACCCTCACTGGCGTCCTCATGTTGGGAGCTTTTGCTTCCCTTTTTGGGCTCGTCTCATTGGTACCAGCACTCACGTGGTGGAGCTCGGGGACTGGTGCTCCTTTCTTTCTGCTGGTCTCGGCGTCGGTTGCTGGAAGCCAGGCCCACCACAGTTCTCTAGTGGTCGCACCACTGGGGAAGACTGTTTTCTTCCTGTCTTTGTTCCCTGCCTGACCGGAGCCTATTGCTCCGTCATCGCACCCATCTCATAGCCTGTAGCTAGTGAGTCGTGTTTCTGCTACACAACTGCTGTCTCGGTGGCTTCACGTAGCTCCACCACTCCAGGATGTGTCCTCCGAGGCTTGCCTCTGCATATCTACGATTCTCCTCCCTCTATCGTTGCGCACTACGTAGGTCTCGCTCCATTCACAGTTCTTACTGTGTTTAACTATGTCCTCACAATCAAAAAAGGTGCCCTTCCTTGGCGGTATTCAGATGTAAGTCAGCATAACCTGAAGCCAACAGGGTGGAAGGAGGATCACTGGTAGTTGTAGTTAAAACATGAGCACAAACCAGTTTTTCAAGTCCCACATAGGCAGACAATGTAGTCCGTTTTGGGAGGCCCTCATTGGACTGGGAGTCCTTGTCCCAGAGTGGGGGAGTCCCTACCATTGAGGTCCCATTTGCCCAGACCCCTAGCGAGTGTTTTGCTCCCCTCGGGAGAAGGGACGAATTGATTCAACACAGGACCCTGCAGTTTCATCTGGCCAGCAGTTGGAATACATATCAGATCCTCCAGGCATGATGGTTTTCATCCCGGAGCAAGTTTAGGAGGGTCTGGCCTGGTGGAACAAGGCATAAAACCTCCTTTATAAGTTTTTTCATTCCAGCCAACTCCGATTTTGGTGACTGCTGACTTTTCGGAGTACGGTTGTGGAGCTCAGTGTTCGTTTAACAACTTACGTCTTTGTTCTAATCAGGATGCAAAAGATTGCATATGTTCTGGAGCTAAGAAACCTTTTCTATGTTCTGAAGTCTTCCCTACCCTCAATTGCAGGCAAAGGGGGTACAGAATTGCATAACCATTATTACCTCCATGTTTTATATGCATAACTAGGTAGGAATCCCTCCCGATTCCTATGCCTGTTTTTTGGAACAAATGTGGTATTGGGGTCCTCCAAAACTACGTTTTAGATTGTATTGTGTCCTCCCAAGTATTCCTCATCTTTGATATTCGACATCCAGCTTCAGCTGCTTCGGACAAAATGTTCAGCATAGTGCACTGTGCATCAACGCAGTTGACTCAATGTCCCTTAAAGGGTCTCTGTCTCGAGGGTGATGTCTTCGAAGGTATATATAGCACGCGCGGCTCCCGATGGCTTCAGTTTAGTTTTTCCGAGTAAGCTTACGTTTCGAGAACTACAGCGTGCTTCTATTGTTCATTTGCGAACACCTACTACCCTGAAGACCGGCTTCAAGAAGTGTCGGCACTGTGGCTCCAAGATGTCAATAACTGACCCACAAAGGGTATGCTTGTGGTGTCTCGGCGTGGAGCACAAGACCTCGGCCTGCTCGAAATGCCAGTCGATGACTGGAAAAGCTCGGAAGGAGCGAAAGGGGAAATTGGCAGTAGGTAGAAACCCCAAAACATCTCCATCGCTACCCTGTCGAAAAATCCATCGGACATGAGAGAGGTGACTCTCCTTGAAGGAAGAAGGTGAAAAGGTCCAGGTCGAGGAGTGGCTCCCACCACTCCTCATCGTCGAGTAAATCGAGGCACAACAGGTCACCTCTTCGACATCAGACTCCTCTCCTGAGAGAACTTTATCCTGTCCAGCAAAGGCCTCCATCCCGGCCGAATGGGAAGCATTTAGGTTAGAAATGCAAAAATATTTGAGAAACAAAAACCCTCGACAAGCCATGCTCCTACTGCGCCTTCTAAAGCCGATAAGGGAAGGGCTCAAGCAAATCCTGCGTGCCTGTTAGCCCAGGACTAAGGCCAAATCCTCATCGAGAACTGTCGAGGGCTTGACGCGATGAGAAATCATTAAAGGATCCTTCGAGCCACAAGTCGAAGCATAAATCGAGCTAGAAGTCGTCGATGCCAGCTGCTCCATCGACACCAGCTGCGCCATTGACACCAATAGTACCTTCAACACCATCAAAGCTGTTGAAGCCGAAAAAAAATTCTGTAAAAATATCGATGACTCCTTGAGCGTCGAGTTCAACATTTCTGAAGCCTTCGATGCCCATTACAGATAAGACTTGCACCCGTTTACCAAGAAAGGATAATTTCAAATCACTAACCTCAATTTATGAGGAAAATGAGCCATCAGATAACTATGCGCCATTTGGGCTTCAATATGGTACACCAAATGTATCAGAGTTATATCAGAAGAGTCCATGTGGAGTGGACACTTAACCCTAGCTAGAATTTGGTAAACTGAAGCTGCTGAGCATGCAGATGCATCATATAGACAGTTAATGTCTAAGGTTGTAGATTACTTGGGATGGAGTGGACCTACCCTTCCCTTTGAGCAGAATTATCTAACCGACATCCTTGATGGGGGTCTGCAAATGGATCCCATTTTACCATTCTACATTGCTCTCCAAAAAAGGGTGATGGCCAATTGGGAAATGCCAGAATCAAGTCCGACAATAAACAAAAACCTAACTAGAAAATACTGTACATCTAGTAGTGGCCCAAACTACTCGAGGAAGTCTGGTGGTGCATGCAGCTATGGCAACTTCAAAACAGGCAGCTTAACCAAACATCCCTCCAGATAGGGATGACAAGAGAGTAGATGCATGGCTCTTAAATCGGCCAACTCCACATGCGCTTTGCAAAAGTTTTCATTCACTCTATGGGACTGTATTTCCATGGCGGCTGAGAACATTCCCGAGGAGGAGGAAAGAGACGGGTTCTTGGCTATTAGTTGGCAAAGAACCCATGTGCGAGTCTCTTCAGTCGGTCTGGAGTCTGCTGACAGCATCAGCAGAGCCAAGGCAACAAGCACCGTAATACGCAGATTTGCGTGGTTGAGGAAGTCTGGATTTGCGCCGGATGTGCAATCCAGATTCCTTAACATGCCCCTTGATGGGTCTCCCCTTTTGGCAGCAAGGCTGACGAAAGCCTTGAGAAGTTGCAGACCTCGAAGGTGGCTGTCATGGTGCATGCTCCTAAACCCCTGAAACTGGTGAGCCCATCCCTGACAACGGCATCCTTAAGGGCTTATCAAGCCCAAAATAGACTCTCCTGGACTCGGTCCTGGTGCCAGGCTCATAGTAGGTGTTGACTTCATGGGACTATATTCTCAGTTTAGGGAGGCTGAGCCTTTCTGTGCAGGGTGTGGCTTGGGACTACTTTACCTGAAGAGGCAGGATACGGTTAAGGGGCTATTTGTCTGGAACTACTTGCAAGGCTATTTAAACCGCACCCTGCAAACAGAACACGCTTTGCGTTATTCTGCACTCCTGCAGCGTAACACTCACCGTGTCTGTTCAGCTCTTGCACCTCTTCGGCCACGCCCGTCCTGAGTTTTCCGTCCATCGCCACCTGTGAAAATAGAAGAACAAGAGTTATTAAAGCGTCGAAGGCCTTACCTGCAGTCTAACATCCCGGCCTCGCCTTCCGGTTATTTATGGACCACCGCATCTGCAGAAGAAGCAGAAAAGAAGGTACCCACGCGGGTAGCTACACTCGACTGGGGTCGGCATCCTCCATCCATCGAGCGGGTCTTCCATCATCCTGAATTGCGCCGCACCTCGACATCATCCAGGAACTCCATCGAGTGGTTCTTCCATCTTCTTCCTGGAATTGCGCTGCTGAACAGAAAAGACACAGCAGGTTAGTCACGCACAGCAAAGGAAAGCTATTCAAATGAACATTTAGCGCGCCTCGCACAGCGCTATACTCACCTACAGGAAGCCTGCTCATCATTGTAAGGAGAGTCAGTCCATTATCCAAAAACCGCTCAACACCGCGCCTGAAAGAAAAGAACGAACATTAGTTAAAATTGAGCGAGAAAGACTTTATGCAGCTATTCCAAGAAGCTATTGGGATAGAGACTTACCTGCTTACTCCAGTTCTTCAAAATCTGCAACCTCCATCGGATCAGTGAAGTAACTTGATCTTTGGAAAGACTGTACAAACCGCGCCCCTGCCAGAGTGTGCAGGACAGAGTGCTCACTTTTAAGAAACCCAAGGTGAGCGAGAGGAAGAGCGGGAAATCGGAAGGAGGTGAAGCCAAAACCAGCTCCATTCAGTTGGCTAATATCTTGTTTCGACTTTGCAGGCAAACGCCTCCTGAGGTGAGAACAAAGGGAAGACGCGGGCTAGCATCCTCATTTAAGCAGCGCAACGCCAGTGCAGAGATCATCCTTCGGGCACGTGCTACGCCCCCGTGGAGACCAGGTGAGCGTGACAGAACGCAAAGCCTTACACAAATTCTCTACCTGGGCGCTATGGAAACCTCGGAAACCGATCAGCTAGCCAACTGTTGGGGGGAAACTCTGGGCCGAGGTACATTCAGCTAGACAGGAAACCAATGCCTTAAAAAGAGAACTGATTGTAGCCAAGGATTGCACCGATGATCTCGCCAGACAGCTGCTCCAGTCACAGACGGGGCAAAAGCCACTACCGGGGTTGGGATCAACAGTACCCCCTGCATCAAGCAATCCAGTTCAGGTGGTCCTCCCAGGAGCTGTACCCTTGGCACCTCCTGAAAGATTCGCTGGAGATCCAAAAAGGTATGTGGTTTTTATGAATCAGTGCCGTCTACTTTCTCTGCAGGCCAGGAGCCTTTCCAAACAACCAATCTAAGGTGGCCTTTGTACTTTCATACCTCAGTGGCAGTGCTGCAGACTGGTCTGTACCGCTGGTCAATCGGGATGATCCCATCTTGCGAGACTTCCAAAGATTCCAACTGGATATGGAGAAGCTGTTTGCCTGGCGTTTCCAAGATCAGGCATTGGACAACAAGCTTTTGTCTTTGCGTCAAGGTAACCAGGATCTGCTAACATACATTGCAACCTTTAACAGACTGTTAGTGGAAACTGATTGGCCGGATGACAAGAGAACAAAGCTGTTTTACCGCGGTTTGAGAGGGGATTTAAAGGATGTTTTAGCTCAAGTGGTTAACCCACCCAGGAGACTGTGCTGAATACATAGACTTGGTGGTCCAGCTAGATCAGACTTCAGAACCGTAAGGCAGATCGTGCTAGAATGGATTCTAGAGTATATGTACGCCCCAAGGAAAACGCTTCCAAGACCACCGACTTGTCGGAACCCATGCAAATTGGAGGAGTGCGAGGGCCGTTATCCAAGGCTGAAAGGGATAGGAAAAGACAACATCAGTTGTGTTTGTATCGCAGATCAGCCAGCCATTTTGCTCCGAGTGCCCAGTGAAACAACCCAAAAAGGCAGTAGGGGTTGCTGGCAAAGTTGAAACAGTCTGAGCCGTAAAACTTCGCCACCCGACAAGCGTAGAGGTCCGCTTGTTAAGCAAAAAGGACTCCCAGACCTTGCACCTAGTTTTGCCCATGATCCTCATAAATCACCAACAACCGTCTCAAATGCATGCAGTCAGAGCATATATCGATAGCGGAGCCATTGGAATTTATATGGATCAAGAATTGGCTTCAAGGATGAATCTTCCCCTTTGCGAAAAGGTAACAACAGACTTGGTCACCACAGTCGACGGAACTGAAATCGATTCGGGTCCGGGAATGCGCTCTACGACAGAGGTGACACTTTTGTGCCAAGACGGACATCGGGAAGCCATCGTGTTTGATATAATCAAGGCTCCACAATTTCAAATAATTCTGGGAATGCCATGGCTAGAATCACACAGTCCATGCATCGACTGGCGTGCCAAGAGGCTGACCTTCTCTGTCGAATGTGCTCAAACTTGTTATCAAACGAAAGAACCTTTGGTCACTGGAGCGACTACGATCATGAGCCCAACCAACCCTCTACCTCCGGTATATCAAGACTATCTGGATGTATTCCAGAAGGATCAAGCCAACACGCTACCCCCTCATAGATCTTATGACTGCCAGATCGACCTTATACCAGGTGCACAGATTCCGTGCGGTCGAATCTATGCACTCACAGAACCCGAGAACCTGCATTTGAGAAAATATTTAGACCAGTACCTGGCTAACGGTTTCATTCGCCCGTCCAAGTCCCCGGCGGCCTCACCCTTATTCTTCGTGCCTAAAAAGGAAGGTGACCTTAGGACTTGAATTGATTACTGCGCTTTGAATCAGGTCACTGTAAAAAACTGTTACCCGTTGCCCCTGATTCCCGATGTATTGGACCAAGTTAAAGATGCCCGGATTTCCACCAAGTTAGACCTCCGCGGGGCATACCACCTAGTATGGATCAAGAAAGGGGACGAATGGAAGACCGATTTCCGCACCAAATACGGGCTATTTGAATACCAGGTGATGCCTTTTGGCCTTTGCAATGCCCCAGCGGCGTTCTTGTATTTCATGAACGATGTTTTGCGAGAGTTGATTGATGTGTGCGTCGTAGTATACATCGACGACATTCTGGTATATTCCCGTTCAGAACAAGAACACGTGAAATATGTCTGCGCAGTTTTGGACAAGCTTCAACAACACAGATTATTTGCAAAGCTGGAAAAATGCTTCTTCCATGTCAGAGGTCGAGTTCCTTGGGTTTGTCCTAACTCCTCATGGTGTATGGATGGATTCGCGAAAGGTTGATGCCATTCTCAACTGGCCGTCGCCAAACTTAGTTAAAGGAGTTCAGAGTATGCTCAGATTTGCAAACTTCTATCGTCATTTCATTCCAGGATTTTCGCAACTAGTGCATCCAATCCCCTCACTGCTGCGCAAAAACAAACGTTTTCAAAGGTCTGAAGAGGCTGAGAAAGCCTTCCAGGAGTTAAAACAAAAATTCATATCTGCCCCAATCCTGAAACACCCTCGTCCAGATCTACCGTACGTGGTGGAAACCGATGCTTCCAGTCTGGCAATGGGAGCGGTCCTCTCACAAAGAGACCCCGAAACTGGTCAACTTCACCTGGTAGCCTTTTGGTCACGGAAGTTTACGGCTCCCGAGTTGAACTATATACTATTACGGACAAGGAGCTGTTGGCCATCAAGGCGGCCTTCAAAGCTTGGTGGCATTACCTCTTAGGGGCGAGACACACCATCACGGTAATTACTGATCACCGCAATCTACAGTACCTGAAGGTGGCGAAAGCTCAATCATCTCGCCAACTTCGATGGGCTTTATTTTTTGCTGAATTTGACTTTGTAATTCCTTACCGACCTGGTTGTTGAAATGGCAAGGCGGATGCACTGTCCCGTATAGGAGTAGACGAGGAATACACCAATCCCGACCCAGTGCCTATCATTCCTGGAGAAAAGATTCTTGGAATCACAACATCTCTAACGTTAGATGACATCCAAGAAGAAATCTCACATCTCATGGATTCCAACACCCTAAAAAATTGGCCGACCAGAAGTGCTCACCACTCAGTCTCAAACCAATTACCATATTTTCAAGGACGTCTCTACCTGCCCAGCAGGGAACTTCAGGAAAAGGTCACCTCAAATTACCACGAATCGTTAGTAGAAGGTCATCCTGGAATCGCTAAGACTGAGGCCAAGATCAAACAGCATTTTTGGTGGCCAACATGGCGTAAAGACATCAAGCAGTTTGTATTATCCTGTGGAGTTTGCGCTCAAAACAAGGCCCAAAAGACAAAATCACCAGGCCTGCTACAGCCATTAGACATTTCACCTACACCTTGGCATACCCTATCTCTTGATTTTATAACGGACCTTCCTCCTTGTAATGGATACAACACGATTTTAGTGGTGGTGGATTTGTTCTCAAAGATGGCCCATTTCAGCCCACTAAAAGGGTTACCTTCAGCTTCAATCCTGGATAGAGAATTTCTGGAACAGATAGTCCGAACGCACGGATTTCCTTCCATCCTGATCTCAGACCGTGGCAGCCAGTTCATCTCGCGCTTCTGGAAGAAATGTTGCGAGTTAGCTCAAATCCATGTAAGACTTTCCACCAGTCACCATCCCCAAACTGATGGTCAGACTGAGAGGACAAACCAGACCTTGGAGCAATATCTCAGGTGTATGCTACATCAAACTGAAAGCAGCTGGAAGGATGTTTTATGGATCACTGAGTACGCCTATAACAACTCCCTACATTCCAGCACAGGTCAAAGTCCTTTCTATACAATATTTTATTTATTTATTTATTTATTTATTTGGATTTGTATAGCGCACATCTGCCCAGGGGCATCGTGGCGCTGAAAGCATTCTTACTTGTTACAGGCAAACATGGTATGGATATAGATACATTGCTGAACATATATGCATGTTTATATACAGTTGCGCTTATTTATATACAGTTGTCAAAAAACAGTTAGGACGTGGGGTGGAGTTAGTTAAACAGCGTGGTTTTGAGTAGTCTGCGGAAGACATGGTAAGAGTTTTCGTTCCTGAGCGCTGTGGGGAGAGCGTTCCAGTTTTTGGGTGCTAAGTGTTGGAAGCTAGCCCCCCCGGCTTTGCTTCTTTTGAATGTCGGTACGTAGGTCTGGTTGGTCATGTGTGACCTTCTGGGTCTAGTAGATGTGTTAAGGGTGATTCTTTCAGAAAGATAGGGCGGAGCCTTGGCTGAGAGGCATCTGTGGGTGATGGCCATGGATTTAAATAGTATCCGCTCTTTTATTGGTAGCCAGTGGGCTTCTTTCCTGGCTTGGGTGATGTGCTCCCTTTTAGGGATGCTTAGGGCTGCTCTTAGAGCATTGTTTTGTGTGACTTGCATTTTTTTTAGGTTTTGTGCAGACGTGCCCAGGAAGAGAGCATTGCAATAGTCCAATTTGGTACCTACTGTGGCTCTAGCTACGGCTAGGCAGTTTTTAGTGGATAGGAAGGGTTTAACAGCGTTGATTATCTTCGTGGTGAGTGCGGCAGAGGAGGCTATGGCATTGACTTGCCGTGTCATGGAGAGGGTGGAGTCAAGGTATACTCCTAGCGTTTTTAGTGCAGTGGAGACTGTGATGGTAGAGTTATCTATGTTAAAGGATTTGTAGTGCGGTGGGAGTTTTAGTGTTTCTTTGGTGCCAACTAGTAGGATTTCTGTTTTGTCCCCGTTTAGGCAGAGGCTGTTGGCTGCCATCCAGGTTTGGATGGCTGTATAGATCTTGGTTAGTGCTGCTGCGTCTTGTTCATAGACCCCTGTGAGAGGGAGAAGGACTTGTGTGTCGTCAGCATAATTGGTTACACCCGCGAACTTCCAAACTTGACCCGCCGCAACTTCTGGAAATGCCAGCTGTGCGAAGCTTGCACTCTACCATCACTCAAGCCTTTAAACAAGCAACGGACCATCTAATACAAGCTAAAGAAAGATACAAGAAATCGGCTGACGTGCATAGAAGTGAAGCTCCGAGATACCAGGTTGGGGATGAAGTCTGGTTGGCGTCAAAGCACATACCAGTGAAAGGAACACGTACCTTCAACCCCAGATATTTGGGTCCATACACCTATAAGGCCATTATAAATCCGGTAGCTATGAAATTGGACTTGCCCCCACACATGAAGATTCATCCTGTGTTTCATGTCTCACTTCTGAAACTAGTGCAACCTGGAACACGAATTGTGAAACCACCGAAACCGATCACAGTCAACGGGGAACCTGAATTCAAGGTAAAAGAAATCCTGGACTCAAAAATCACCAAATCAAAACAATTTTACTTAATAGACTGGAAAGGATACGGACCACATGAAAGATCGTGGGAACCTAGCGAACATGTGCATGCTCCACAGTTAGTAAAAAGGTTCCACTGCAATCACCCGAACAAACCAGGACCAATGGGTGAACCTCCCATTAGGGGGGCCTTGAGGGGGGGGGGGCGAGGGAGTGCTGTCATGGTGCATGCTCCCAAACCCCTGAAATTGGTGAGCCCATCCCGGACACTGGCATCCTTAAGGGCTTATCAAGCCCCAAATAGACTCTCCTGGACTCAGTCCTGGCGCCAGGCTCATAGTAGGTGTTGACTTCATGGGACTATATTCACAGCTTAGGGAGGCTGAGCCTTTCTGTGCAGGGTGTGGCTTGGGACTACTTTACCTGAAGAGGCAGGATACGGTTAAGGGACTATTTGCCTGGAACGACTTGCAAGGCGATTTAAACCGCACCCTGCAAACAGAACACGCTTCGCGTTATTCTTCACTCCTGCAGCGTAACTCTCACCGTGTCCGTTTAGCTCTTGCACCTCTTCTGCCACGCCCGTCCAGAGTTTTCCATCCATCGACACCTGTGAAAAGAGAAGAACAGGAGTTATTAAAGCGTCGAAGGCCTTACCTGCAGTCTAACATCCCGGCCTCGCGTTCCGCTTATTCGCGGACCACTGCATCTGCAGAAGAAGCAGAAAAGAAGGTACCCACGCGGGTAGCTACACTCATCTGGGGTCGGCATCCTCCATCCATCGAGCGGTTCTTCCATCATCCTGAATTGCGCCGCACCTCGACATCATCCAGGAACTTCATCGAGCGGTTCTTCCATCATCTTCCTGGAATTGCGCTGCACCTGCTGAACAGAAAAGACACAGCAGGTTAGTCACGCACAGAAAAGGAAAGCTATTCAAAAGAACTTTTAGCGCGCCTCGCGCAGCGCTATACTCGCCTGCAGGAAGCCTGCTCATCATTGTAAGGAGAGTCCGTCCATTATCCGAAAAACGCTTAACACCGCGCCTGAAAGAAAAGAACGAACATTAGTTAAACTTGAGCGAGAAAGACTTTATGCAGCTATTCCAAGAAGCTATTGGGATAGAGACTTACCTGCTTACACCAGTTCTTCCAAATCGGCAACCTCCATCGGATCAGTGAAGTAACTTGATCTTTGGAAACACTGTACAAACCGTGCCCCTGCCAAAGTGTGCAGGACGGAGTGCTCACTTTTAAGAAACACAAGGTGAGCCAGAGGAAGAGAGTGAAATCGGAAGCAGGTGAAGCCAAAACCAGCTCCATTCAGTTGGCTAAAATCTTGTTCGACTTTGCAGGCAAACGCCTCAGGTCAGAACGAAGGGAAGACGTGGGTTAGCATCCTCATTTAAGCAGCGCAATGCCAGTGCAGACATCATCCTTCGGGCACGAGCTACGCCCCCGTGGAGACCAGGTGAGCGTGACAGTGGCAGCCAAATCTTTAGGTGCCGCTATTAGGCAGCCTCAGCCCTTTTGTCCCAGTGGACAGCCTTGGAGGGGTAGATCATTTCGCTACTACTCCTCAGTTGGAAGAGCGAGAGGAATGGCTGGTCAAAGAGGCCAAAGAAGATTCCCTCGTGCTGAATGAGGGTGAGGTGCAATGCCCGCTCAGGCAGGGGCTTCCTTACCAACAGCCGCTGCTTCAGCTGTCTGAAAACCTCTCTGAGGTCTTGAGTCACGGAACAACAGTGGGAGGCAGGCTGTCTCAGCAGCTGAAAGAATGTTGAGTCATTACTTTGGATGCTTGGGCGTTGGAAACCATAGGCCAAGGTTAGTGCCTTCCCTTCATTCAGAGACCTCGGAACCATCCACCGGGGAGCCATTCTTTGTGGGTTCCAGATCCGCTCCTTGTGCAGGAAATGTTGACCCTGCTACAGAAAGCTGCTATAGAACCAGTGCCTGCAGCGGAGAGGAACACAGGATGGAACTCTCCATATTTCCTAATCCCAAAGAACGACGGAGGACTGAGATGCATCTTGGACTTGAGATGTTTGAACAAGTTCCTCATGAAGGACAAGTTCAAGATGGTCACACTTTCTCAAATCCTTCAGACCCACCCTCCAACTCCAGGATTGGTTGGTGTCATTGGACCTTCAGGATGCTTACTTTCATGTGCCAATCCAGCTCAAGCGCAGAAAGTACCTGAGGTTTGCCATTGGCGGTTCTCATTCTCAATTTTGAGTTCTGCCTTTCGGGCTGACCTACGCCCCCCGGGGGTTTCGCCAAGCTGATGGCAGTGGTGGCAGCGAATCTCCGGAGAGGGTGGAATTTATATTATAGTAGAAAGGTTGTCTTTTGACTGCAATCTGTTGGCGAGTCAAAGTTGGAAGGTATTGATTTTTGTCAGGTGTCAACCAGGCGAATGCCCCTATATTGTGGCTGCCCAATAATTAGGTCCAATTGTATCTCAATGATGGATCATTCAGAATGCGCCAGTTCTGTACCATTTGTTGAAAAGAGCACACTTTCAAACTTTATAGTTACTTCGATTCACTTTAATTCAAGGTTGTGCAAATAGGTCTTGGTTTCGGTTTCAGATGTCAATCAAGTACTGCCTTATTATAGATTAGTCAATTGTTTACAAGATTACTGTTGCATCTTCCATTCAAATTGTTAGGACCTCAATCAATTCATTATATCACCTCTACATGTGTTTCTCCACTTTTTGTCAGTGGATTATCAGGAGGATTTGTTTTGTTGATAAATTGTTGATCTTGAGATTTCAGGGTGATTTGGGGATCCATACCATTGTTGGTAATCCCTGATTTGCTTTGTTGAGAAGGTATTCAGTTGTCCCACAGTATTCTAATGTCGGATCTGCTTTCCAGGGGATTCATGTCTACTGCTAACTGGGTGATTGACTGATCAGGGCGTGTTCTCCTGAAAAAAGCACTTGATCATCTCAACGTCACCTGCCACACTTCACAGACTGGGCTTCTCCCCCAATTGCAAGAAGTCCTATATGACACCATCACAAAGGCTCCATTCATCGGGTCCGTACTGGATACATCCTTGGGAAAGAGCTTGCCACCCGAGGTTAGGGCTCAAGACATTCTGCAGATGGTCTCCAAGTTTGAGTGCCCAGCGTCTCCCGGCCTTCGATTTTCTGAGGTTGCTTATTGCATCCTGCATTTTTTCTGGTGCCTAAGGCTCGCCTGAGAATGAGATCCCTTCAATGGGCTCTCAGGACACTGTGGTCTCCGTTCTCGGGCAACATGTCAGACCTACTTCAGGTTCCAAGCAGGGACGCACAGGATCTCCTGTGGTGGGCCTGTGAGGACAACATTCTGAAGGGAGAACCTTTCTGTCAACCATGGCAAATGCAGATATGCAGGTGACGCCCAAGTCATTATCCCCCTTACTGGCTGCTACGATCAATCACGATGCTAAATTACGTAACGATATCTACTTGGAAATCCATGCCTGGATGGCATCCAACAGCTTATGCCTTAACGATAAGACCGAGCTCCTGATTGTCTGCACGCAGGCACGTTTGAATAAGCTTGACCATAGTTGCACATCCTTCAACATAGACAGCAACACAATGAAAATTTCCAAGGAAATAAAAACATTGGGGGTCTTTCTTGATTTAAATCGATCCCTCAAAAAACAATTCAGCTCCTTGGCGGCCACCACAGCTTACACCAACACATTCATTTACAGCTGCAGACCCTACTTGTCCACCAGTAGGTGCCTTACACTAGCCAGAGCCCTAGCACTGTCAAAAATCGATTATTGCAACACACTCTGCTTAGGTTCTTCTGAACTTAACCTAAACAGGCTGCAGGTGCTGCTAAATAATTCATTGAGAGCAGCACTCCAACTACCCAGATCCAGCCACATCTCAACGCCTTGACGCAATGCCAAATGGCTGTCAGTTCATGATAGAGTAATCACGCATAAGTGCCTCTTGAACTCAGCCCCCAAATACTTGTCCAACAAAGTTTGTAAGCACCATTCCTCTCGGACTACCAGATCTGCCCTCTCTCACTCCCTGGCAGTACCCAGGTCCAACCTAAAAACTGCGGGAAGAGTTAGTTTTCCCGTCCAAGCAGCCAAACGTTGGAATTCCTTGCCCCTTACCTTCAGACAAGAACCATCCTTCCTGACATTCAAGGCTGTAATCAAAAACTGGTTAAGCAATAAGCCACCACAATGAGACCCCGTCGGTTGCACCTTGATTCTACTCCTAACCCCTTAACTTCCTCCTTATGATTGCTGATCATTGACTACACTTGTGCACTTGTTATGTTATTTATGATTCTTGTCTCCAGACCTCCCTGTAACCATTGGTCCGTCCCATTGTAACTGTCTTGTACCTCTCATTGTTCTACATTTATGTAACGCCCACGTTTTTTCCAGTGCTCAGTTACCTCAGGGGTCGGTGCGCGATATACATAATAAACAAATACAGATGGCCAGAGATAACAGTAGTGAATGACGCCTCACTTTGTGGAACCCCTCAGGTAGATCTGTTCACAACCACTGTCAACCGGAAGTGCAAACTATACTGCTCCAGGGAATTTCCTCCAAGAGGAACTCTAGAAGACACGTTCGTGGTGGACTGGGAGTTTCCACTCCTGTACGCGTTTCCTCCAGTCCCTGTCGTTCCTCACATGATCAGGAGGTTGACAAAGTTCGGGAAACTCATGATCCTAGTTGCCCCGGATTGGGCCA
Organism: Ambystoma mexicanum; assembly: GCF_040938575.1. Lineage (NCBI taxonomy): Eukaryota > Metazoa > Chordata > Amphibia > Caudata > Ambystomatidae > Ambystoma > Ambystoma mexicanum. Next base: position 1,338,823,693 of record NC_090923.1, on the reverse strand, counting down.
GGAGAACGTGGTGCCCGGACCTTCTGGACATGTCCATCTGCCCTCCAATACATCTTCCACAAAGAGACAACCTTCTCTTGCGAGAGGATGGTTGGGTTCTCCATCCAGAGGTCAAGACTCTCAACCTTCATGCATGGTTTCTGAGAGGCTGAGATACAGGGATTGGGACTTCGCGGATGATGAAATGGAGATTTTGCTTTCAGCCAGAAGGCCTGCAATGAAGTCCTTGTACCCTTGCCATTGGAACAAATTCTGCAGCTGACCATTATATATAGTATGTAGGCCATTTACTATTCAAAACACCAGAGGTGTTATCTTTTCTACTGTACCTAGCCAATCTGGGGCTCCAGGTTGGAACAATTAAAGGCTATTTGGCCATGCTATACATTTTTAAGCACTCGTCTGAGGAATGTTCATATTTTAAGATCCCACTGGTAACACATTTTCTGAAGGGACTCACCAATGTGTTCCCCCATCTCCTTTCCAGGTTCCAGTTTGGGACCTTAATCTGGTTCTAAAATGCCTTATGTGTGCACCTTTTGAACCTTTACATTCATGTCCTTTTAAGGTTGTTAACCTTTAAAACCATTCTATTGGTAGCTCTAACATCAGCCTCTAGAGTGCGCGAGTTGCAGGCACTTGCGTCCAAGCCACCCTTTACTATCTTCCACAAGAATAGGGTTGTTCTAACAGTCAAACCTTCATTTTTTCCCAAAATCATTTCTGATTTCCATATAGGACAGAAAATTGCTCTCCCTTCTTTCTATCCCCCGCCTCTTCCTGGCAAAGAGGACGAGAGGTTACACAAATTGGAGCCACATAGAGCTCTAAGCTTCTACATGTCTAGATTATCCAAACTTCGTATAGATAAGCTTTTTATAGGCTTTACAGGTCACGAGTTGGGTCAGGCTGTGACAAAGCAGACCATATATCCAGATGGATCATTCTACCAATTTCAGAATGCTATAGGATGGTGGCAAAGATCCTCCAGAAGGCTTGAGCGTACATTCCACCAGGGGCATGGCTACCTGTACGACTCTGCAAAGAGGTGTCTCGATCAAAAAGATTTGTGAGGCAGCTATGTGGTCTACTATACACACGTTCATGAAGCATCACTGCCTTGATTCTTCCTCAGTCCGGCTGAAAGCTTTGGAAAAGCGGTCCTCCGTTGGTTTCATGAAAACCATTGAGAAAATTCTTACTCCATCCACCAAAACAAACACTGCTTTGGGAGTCTATCAAAGATGAGGAATACGTGGGAGGACACAATCCATTTGCAGAACAAGTTACTTACCCCTGGTAAGTTTCTTTCGACGATGTTCCTCCCACATAGTACTCATTGCCCTCCCAGCCTACCCACAGTAGATTTTCCCATGCTATTACAGCTTTCGCGCCATTAAAGCTTAGTACGGTGAAACCCGTGGTTAGCCGGGTAGTTCTACTGAAAGAAAAACGGAACTGAAGCCAACGGGCACTGCGTGCTATATATACCTTTGATGACCTCCTCGCCTTCGAGACGGAGGCCCTTGAGGGACATGGAGCCGACTGCATCGGAGCACAGCGCCCTCTGCCGAAATTCTTTTCCGAAGTAGCTGAAGCTGGATATCGAATATCAAAAATGAGGAATACATGGGAGGAATATCCAGTCGAAACAACGTAACTTGTTCTTCCAGATTGTGTCCTTCTGAACAGGAGGAGGAATGTGTTGATAGACAAACTAAGCAGGATTGTGTCTGCACAGCACGAATATGAACTGAAGCCTTGAGTGTCAAAGATGCTGTTACACAAATGTGGGCATCCAGTGGTGGATTTATTTGCCACAAAATTCAATATGCTCTGTCCCCAGTATGCATCACAGAATGGGCAGGGACATCTCTCTTTGGGAGATCTCTCCTGGTGGAATGGTGAAAGAAAACGCAATATACTTTCCCTCCACCTGACCTAATCGACAGGACTTTAGTGAGATTCAAATCAGTGTGAAATTCAACATTTATCATCATAGTTCTATTCTGGCCTACTCAGACTTTGGTTTGCTGGTCTCTTGTACTTGGGGCAGTTCTCCCTCTGTTGGATCTGCTTCTAATGATCGATGCTTTAAACTCAGCAGAAGGGGCAGATGCTTCGTCTGTCACCTCAATTGCTGGACTTGAACGCCTGGTTCATGTTGAATTAACCTATGCTCATATTCACATTTCAAAGCAAAATTTGAAAATTATGACAGTGCCCACAAGGCAACCATATAAGAGCAAATGTTTGTTTTTCCTGTTCGGCCCTTGATCAGAACTTAAAACCTGCTTCAGTGAACAGTATCCTGTCCTTTTTGGCATCTACAGGAATGACACATGGCACCACATGGCACTGCTGAAAGTAGTTTCTGAATGTCTTGAATCAAGGGATTTCCCTTCCCATTATTCACCTCACACCATATTCTTCTCCAATTTAAGAGGCCTTAAACAGTCGAACGTCTCTAGGGCTGTGAAGTTTTACATAGAGCATACTGAAGTGAGATCAGTTGTTTGTATCCTTTGGTGGTCTTTCATCTGGTAATGGAGGCTAAAGCCTCTACTGCCAGGTGGGTCGCCTCTTGCATAGAGAAGGCTTATGCAGAGAATTTGGGCTCATTCTACTAGAGCCAAGTCAGTATCGGTGGCCTTTTATTAGGCACTTCCCTATTTCAGAAATGTCTAGGGCTGCCAATTGGGCTACTCCACTTGCTTTTCACGAACACGATTCTTCTAATGGATTTTTTCCTCCAACGCATTTCTCATCTATGATATCCCTATCCCAGCACACTTTCTACTGCCGGGGGGGCACAGCACGGCTCTGCGTCAGCTTTGTCTGATGCCTCTATGCGCCCTGTGCAGGATATGGCTTTTGGGCCAGTATATACAGTAGTGTTGCAAGCCATTACCTCTGTTCCCTTTTTCTGTGCACTATGTTTGGTAATTGGAAGAACATTCATCGAGCTTAAAGATTTGTTTTCTAATGATGCCATGCCTAATCTGCTTAATCTGCTTCAGGTGTTGGATTCTAAGCCGTGTGCGGATTGCGGCCGACAGATGTCGGTCTCGTATCCGCAATGGATCTGTCTATACTGATAGGCTGAGGACTGCGGCACCCAGGACTGCGGGTTGTGCCAATCCATGCACCCGAAGGCCCTCCAGGAAAGGACCGCAAAGAGTTTTGCCTTTGTCCACTGGCAAAGGGTGAGGCTCTGCGATCTCAGTAGAGGTTGCACGGCACGGAGCAGTGCTCCGAAGAACAGGTGTCTCCTTGGAAGGAAAAGACTAAGGAGTATCGGAAGAGCTCTGAGTGGGTCCTCATACCGGCATTAGACTTTTTGTAGAGCCACCACTCCAGGATTTCACCTGAACAGCCAAGAGGTACCTTTTCCAACCCAATCCTCCACTCCGTAGGCATGGGAGAACTCCCGCCTGAAGATGTCGGACATCTTTGCCCAAGTGCTGATGGCTCCAGCATCGGCACCTATGGCGCGGGCAACAGTGGCGTCCGCTTCAGCTACTGTGCTGCAGGGTACCACTGTGTCTGTTGTGACGGGCAGGGCACCCTCAACGGACCACCCTGCAAGCCTGCAGGCTCGGGCCTGGCCCAAAAGGAAGCTTTGGTGGCTCAGCACCCACAGGCCATGTCTTCAGCATTGCGGTCCCAATGCTGGCACCAACATCTTGGTTGTCAGTACTGTGGACAGTGCGGTTCTGCTGGAATATGTCCCAGTCCCTATGGATGCTTTTATGTCTAAGGCGATGAAGGTGACAAGATCCCTTTTGGGCTGAAACCTCTGGGCTCTAGGGAAGTGAGGGATTTCCCAGAGGAATGTTATGGGGAAGGTGACAGTGCACTGGCACAGGCAGAGGACCTGCAAGGATCCAGCTGCCTCGACATCTCCCTGGAGATGGATTTCTTGCCAGCGCCCGCCCCGGGAAAGCCCCAAGCCGTGTTCCAGCGATTGATGGCAAAACTGGCCTGTACTTTGTGATGTCTGCTCCATCAAGGTCCAGGGTGCAATATGAACTCTGAAACATTCTGGATGAGCCACTTAGCAAGTAGACTCGCCTGCCCTTCAGTGTGGCAGTGGAGAAGCCTGCTTCTGTTACGGCTGTGGACAGACATGGTGAAGAAACACTGTCCCGTCAGACCCGTCCTTTCTCTCCTACCATGCTTCACGTGAGTGCTTGCTGGTCCAGGCCGCTACGGCTAGTCTGAAAACATCTACCTTCCATCAGACACAGTAAGAGGTTGGATGTATGGGACAAGGTGGTGTTCGCGTCAGCAGTCTGGCACTGCGGGATGTGAATGCCTGATGCACTGTAGCAAAGCTTTCCTTCAGCCTTTGGACGGCAGTGGCCAATGCAGCCGAGCACATCCCCGAAGGGGAAATAAGGAACTGCTTCCAGGTCCTGGTCTCTGATGGCAGGGAGGCAGCACACCATCAGTCTGTAATCCGTGCTACTCGACACAGCGCATTGTGTGGGTAGGGCCATGGCCAACAGCACCATGGTCCGACTCCACTCCTGGCTAAATATGTTGGGATTTGCAGCCAATGCCCAAACCAGATTGTTGGACCTGCCATTCGGCAGCAACAACCTTTTTGGAGCCAGGGCTGACGGCCTCCCGAAGTTTGTCATCGCAGACAACAACCAAGTTCTTGGGGCTTGCCGTGCAACAGCCCTCCACAAAACCGTTGTCTCAAAGCAGGGGTTTTCACCCCGTCACTGGCTTTGCCCGAGAGGCCACGGCTAATCTGCCCCGGGAAGAGGTGCCCAGAGGGTTTGCATTGCTGTGGCCTCTGTCCCTGCCACGCCACAAGGGACCAAACCTAAGTGACATGTTTTGCCATGCATTTCCGGTGGGTGGGGGGCTTTCCTTGTTCAGCACGGAATGGTCAGAGGTTATTGCCTTCGGTTTCTCCAGTGGACTGCAGACCATGCTGCCCTGGCTACCCCCTTGTCTCCGGACCTCATCCTCCTGGAGGAGGTGAGTCTGCTTCTGGTGAAGAGCACAATCAAACTGGTTCCATGCTCAGAACAAGGACAGAGGCTTGCACCTCATTCTTGATCTCCGTCTACTGAACTTGTTCTTACGCAAGGAGAAGTTCAAGATGGTTACTTGTACCCAGATCCTGCAAGCCGATGCGCAGGACTGGTTGGTTTCCTTGGATCTTCAGGACTGCCTACTTCTATGTGCCGAATAATCTAAAGCACAGATAGTACCCGAGGTTCCTAGTGGGCCAACAGCATTATCTGTCCAAGCTCCTGCTATTCTCCTTTCACCGGCGATCAGGGCTTTCACCAACCTGCTGGTAATGGTAGTGGCTTTCCTCAGGAGCGCAGGCATCCCATGTCTTTCCCTACCTGTCCAAGCTTGCTTCTCCGAGGTAGTGTTGGAGCATTTACTCTGCACATGCACTCGATTGCACAGTTTGTACTTTTTCCCTGAAATTCATAAATTCCCAGGTTCTGCCGTCCCAGACACTCAGATTCATCAGGCAGTCTTGGACACTCGCCTGGCCAGGGCTTTCCGGCCTGAGGATCAAGTGGCAAACCTCTTTTGGGTGGCCAATGTCCTCCAATCACAGGAACAAGCCTGTGTCTCTGCTTTTCTGCACCTTCTGGCCTCCTGCATCCTTGTGGCGCAGTAGTGCCGTGACATGTGCATGAGATTGCTTCAGTTGCTTCTCTGTTGCCAATGGTTGCAGTTCCAGGGCTACATGTTGGACCTTCCACATGTCTCGAATCAGGTGCTCCCGGGTTTTGTGCGGTGGTCATCAACCTTAGCCCCAGATGACGGTGGTCACAGACGTATCTCTGACTGGCTTGGGGGTGGGGGGGCTTGCCATTCAGACCTGACAGTGAGCGGTCTGTCGTCTCCTGTGGAGTCTGGCAAACACATCAACTTGCTGGAGTTGAGGGCGATCAGGCTGGCTGTGGTCGCTTTCCTCCCTTCTCTGAAATGCAAGAGACTGTTGATTCTGACGGACAACACAGTGGCAATGCACTGCCTCAACAAACGAGTTGATGTCGGGGTCCTAGTCACTGTGCAGAGAAGCACAGACTGTGTCTCTGGGTTCTGGAGAACAGGTTCTATCTAACAGCGGTGCACTTGGCTGGACGAGAGAATGTCGCAGCAGATACCTTGAGCAGACAGACTTCGGCCTCCCAAGAATGGGAGCTCTGCCAGGTAGTTCTGGAGATCTTCTCCTCAAGTGGATTTCTTCGCTATTAGTGCTAACAGGAAGCGTGAGTGTTTTTTCTCCAGGGAATTTTCTCGTCTGGGAGCTTTGGACGGTCGACTTGACCTCTTTTATGCATTCTTGCCAATCCATGTCATTCCGCTGGTTCTTAGGAGATTGTTCCTGTTTGGAACCATGATGGTCTTGATCGCCTGCGACTCGGCTCAGAGAACGTGGTATCTGGAGTTGCTGGACATGTCCATCTGCCCTCCCTGGTGCCTTCCGAGGAGAGTGAAAATGCTCTCTCAATCCCATCTCAGCAGCCTGGACCTCTTGTCTATCGAGAGGCTGCAATCCAAAGAGTGGGACACCTGCCGGATGACGTCTTATTTGTGGTCCTTTCATCTTGGAGTCCCACTACGAAATCCATTTATGTCTGCAGGTGGCATACATTTTCGATTTGGTGCTAGGAGAAGGATATGGATCCACTGTGAAGGGTTAACATGCTACTGTTTGTGTTCAAAATGTCCCAAGAACAGGGCTTGTTTTACGCAATCCCCATTGTTATGCATTTCTTTTGGGGGTTGTGTAACGAGTTTCCTCCCCACCACGTGGTATTTGAATTTATGGGCTCTTCATTCCTTTTCAATTGGATTGCTCACCCTTAAGGGGATTTTCCTGGTTGCCATCACTTCCACGAGACGGGTGAGTGGGTTCCAGGCGTTGTCTATTTTACCTCCTTATTCAGCTTTTCTTAGTCCTCACTCTGCCTCCTTCAAAGCATCCACCCAGCCATCCCCAGTAATGCATATACTTTGTCACACACGCCTATAGGCGTGAGAAGAAACGGAACGGAACTGGGTGTGGCTGTTCGTGATGTGGGACAGGTCTGTGGAGTGACGCATGTGTGCAAGTGTTCCAAATATTTGCAAGTTCTTAAGGAACAGCTATCTTTTGGAGCCTGCTTCTCCTACTCTGCAGGCTTCGGTAGTGCCTCCTTCTCTTCCCGTTTCGCCCCCTCCTACACTGTCACTGCCTCCACTTTCACCAGTGCTTAAGACGCCAGTTGCGCAAACAAGTATGCCCAGTGTCTGAGCTACCATGAGCTGCAGATCAGTTTTCTGTTCCTGCCACAACTGACGAGGACTAAGCAGACCAGGAAAGCGAAGACCCACCCCACTCTGTCAAAGCTTTTCAATGCCTGGGTCTTGGATATGATGCCGTTGCTGGATATTCCAATACCCGAGCCTCCGATTCCACAAGGAGTCCCTTCAGGAGCGTTAACTCTTATGACACAGGAGCACACAGGCCTTTTCCTTCAAAAGGATGTTCTTGCTGAAGCCTGCAAGTTCTGGGTGAAACCTCTTTCGTGGGCAGTTTGTAAATGGGAAAATTGATGCTCGCTACAAGCTACACTCGTCAGAGGACATACCTTTGACTGCATGGCTGCTCCCTTCATCAACTGTAATGGCAGCAGCTACACTCCAGTCTAAGCTGTCCTCAACATCCTCCACGGCTTGCTCTCAGGTCCTGTCCAAGGAGGACACAATTATTGACGCCGTTGGGATAAAGGTTTTTTCCAATTCTGTTCTTCAGCTGCGGCAGGCAAATACCGAAGCAAATCTCCAGCTGTGGAAGGAGCTGTCTGAATTTCAGGAATGTATCCCACAGGACGGGGTGGAAGATTTTAAAGAGGGCCTACCTGATGCCAGAGTTCTGCCTCAGGACCTGTTGGAGGCCGCGGCTCATCATGTCGACACTTCTACTTGGGGCCTTATGTTTGGGGTAGACATCTCCCGCCAAGTGTGGTTGCATGCTACAAAGTCCTTGAAGGAGGTTTAGGACAAAGTACTCGACCTTGCCTTCAGAGGTAAGGAGCTGTTGCACTCCTCCACTGACGAGGAACATAATAAAAACAAAGGCAAGCACGCAAACGGCTAAATCTTTGTTAGTCCTTGCAAAACCCTGAGCTAAAGCGGCCTATACACAGAGGTCTGAGACCAACACAAGGTCCTTCTCAGGTTTTAGAGGGTACCAGGAGCGTCGAGCACGCAGGGCAGAAGGTTCCACTGGGGCACCTCGTCGCAAGCAGCAAAGTTAAAGTTCCCGGTTTTTCTCTCGATCATTAGTCTACTGTTCGGCAACAGGTGGTCTCGCCGCTGACAAACCATCCAAATGATGTTTTCCACCTGTCACACAAGACTTGGGTGGGAGGATGTATATCGTCTCATCTGGAGGCGTGGCAGACCATCACAGAAGACCGATGGGTTTTGTCCGTCGCCCAAGCAGACTTCCACTTGCCCCTCCCTTATACCCCACCCTCTCAGCCTCCTCTTCAGCAGACTGGGTCTCCCTCCCTCAGAGCCGAGGTATAGAAACTTCTGAAACTCAGAGCGATCGAACCTGTTCCCTTGTGGGAGCAAGATGAGGGCTATTACTCCTGTCTGTTTACAGTGCCCAAACCAGGATGGCCTGCGCACTATCCTCGACCTCTCCAATTTCAATCTTTTCCTACCCCAATCGAAATTCAAGATGATCCCGCCCAGGCAGATCAGGTCCTCTCTCCAGAAGGGCGATTGGCTCAGTGTGGTAGATCTTCGGGACGCTTGCATGCATATCCAGATCTGGGGCCCATATCGGAAATACCTTTTGGTTTTCCGTGGGAACGGAACACTTCCAATATCGAGTGCTACCGTTTTGTCTCAGCTCAGCACTGCATGTCTTTACGAAGTTGATGGCGGTTATCGCAGCTTTGCTCAGACTGCAAGGGGTTCATGTCTATCCATATTTGAACAATTTGCTTCTGCAGAGTCCTTGTCCACGAGCTGCAACAGCCAATCTTCAGTCACTCCTCCAGCTCCTGTTCCAACTGGGGCTGTCGGTGAACTGGCGGAAATCGTCTGACGGTTGCTCAAGACCTGATTTTTCTAGGTTTCCTTTGGGAGATTGTCAGTACCAGAGTTTTCCTAATGGAGGACAGGATTGCTGATTTATTGGCCGTGCCATCTTTTACTGAACTCCTTCCACATGTCGGCCTGGTGGTTCCAGAGACTCCTGGTCCTGATGGCTTTATGCGTGTTGCCCTACCTCTTGTGAGACTGAAAATGAGACACGCACACAGCTAGCGCTCGTGCTGCTGGTCCCAGGCCGTGGACCCGGATTCCAAAATGATTCTGATACCATCATCCATGACAGCCGATCTTCAGTGGTGGTCAACTACCAGCAACCTTTCATTGGGAACCTCCTTCCAGGAGCCCTGCCCACAGATTACGGTTACAACAGACTCCTCCCTCCTAGGGTCGGGAGCGACGTTGGTTCACCTCGAGGTGTTCGATCTGTGGGCGCCCCAGGACAATATGTCTCGTATCAACTACCTAGAACTCCTGGCAGTCTTTCTGGCATTGAAAGTTTTCCAGCTTTCTATCTTCAACAGAGTGGTGCAAATTTGCACGGACAATTCTGTAGCTAAATCAACAAGCAGGGGCGGGGGCACCAGGGCACCTCTTGTGGTGGATATACCTATCCAGAATTGGAATTGGGAAGTCCAGCACAATGTCTGGCTACAGGTCTGTGCGCATTCTGGGTCAGATCAATGTTGTGGCAATTCTCCGAGCCGCCAGTCTGTGGCGAATTATGAGTGGGAAATTAAGAACCATGTTCTTTCCAAACATTTCCAGCAATGGGGTTCGCCAACGGTGGATCTCTTTGCGACTGCAACAAACGGGAAACTACCACTCGGCTTCCTGGGACGGTCTCGGAGCATCTTCCTTGGGGGATGCCTTTGAGATTCCTTGGGACACTTCGGGCTTATGCCTTCCCACCTTTGCCGTTGATTCATCGGTCGCTCTGGAAACTGAGGAGTTGTCTGCAACTGCACTCTCCTTTTCATAGCTCCTTGGTGGCCAGCCAGGTTCTAGTTTTCGGAGCTGCAGCACCTATCAATATACGATCCGATCAGGTTGCCACAGATTCCCGACCTCCTCCACCAGAGCAATTACCAGATGTGGCACCCCTGCCCACAATCCTTCAGCTTGGCGGCATGGTACGTGAGTTCAAGTCCTTAGCGCAGTTCAACCTTTTGAAGGATAATATGCGCATAATTCAGGCAGCACGTAAGCCTTCTATGAGGGCTCAGTACTAAAGTTAATGGCTTGGTTTTTGTCATTGGCGTCTAGCTAAACAGATTGCTCCTTGCCAGGCTTCTATTGTCTGTGTCTTGTCTTTTATACCAGACCCTGCAGCCTCCGGCATCCACGTCTTATCGTACAGAACATATCTGTCAGCCATTGCAGCTTATCTGTCTACAGATAGTTGCTCTTTTTCTCTGGCAAACCCAGTAATCGAGAGGCATTTCGCAGGTGTTCACCTCTTTACGCCGGTCAGGCCTCCTCAACCGAAATGGGATCTGAACGGGGTCCTCACCGCTTTGTGTCATAAGCCATTTGAACCAATGGCCACTACCAAGCTCAAGTTTCTTTCTTGGAAACTGGCCTTCTTGATTGCCGTAACATCTGCGAGAAGAATAAGTGAGCTTCAAGCTTTCTCTGTCGAACATTCGTTCTTAACTTTCCACAAGGGTTGTGCGTCATACTCATCAGTCTTTCCATCCAAAAATTGTCTGAGTTCCACTTAAATCAATCAATATCCTTACTGGTTCTCTTTCTGAACCAGGTCTCTGATGCAGCGAGGGTTCTACATAACCTATATGTCAGACAAGCTCTGAAGCTTTACCTCGACAGAACAAGCGAACTTGGAAGTTCTTCACAACTCTTTACTTTCGGTGACCCAAAAGGGAGACCGGCTTTAAAAGTATATCTCGCGCTGGATCGCTTCATGCAAACTCAGAGGCTTATACAATTCAAAGCCTTCAGCCTCTGTTGCCTTCCAGAAATACGTTCCTTGAGAGTCCATAGCCAAGGCTGCTACGTGGGCTTATCCCTTGGCGTTTTGCAGACACTATTGCCTTGACCTGAGATCCTGGGCTGATGCCCAGTTTGGCCAGGCACTTTTTAAGAACCTGTTCCAGTAAGGGAAATTTCCATTCTCCCGTTTCTTTGGTCAGTGCTTGGGAATCTCCCAAAAGTATGGAGAGAAGGGGATGGGACATAGGAGTATAACAAAGTGACTCACCATAGTGACTACCTTACTCCTAGTCCATGGTCCCCTGTGCTCCATACGCCTGCCCGTCGTCCCCTCTAAAAAGTATCCTCTATTTTGCTAATGGTCCTTCAACTTTGGTGATAGAAAAGGACTGAAGGGTGATGCGCGGGGTGGAGCTCAGGAAGATGGGGCTACGGTCGCGTGCGGTGGCCCTGTGTACAAATAAATGGATAAAACATTATTTTTGATTCAAAAGTGCTCGGGTCCCATCCTGATGGACGGAATGTCTCCAAAAGTATGGAGGAAAGGGGACTATGCACTAGGAGTAAGGTAGTCACTATGGTATGTAACTGTTATTCACATTTGGAGTATTTTCTTGCCATGCTGTATTAGGAGACTGTCACCAAGCAAACATACATTGTTTCATTGAACTAAATGATCATTGATTCTGGATTTCTATCTGCTTTGCTAAAGCAAACATATAATACTCTAGCAAAACAAGCACATGAATTTTTCTTTTTTTTTTTAAATCTTTATTTTCATTTAACATTGTTAAATGAAATATTTTTGTTTAAAAGTGTCAACCAAGTCAGCACGAGAAACGTAACATTGGCTTATGCAGTCTTCTTGACTTTCTTTTAAGCTGGTTCATAATATGGAAAAGAAAAAGGTGCTTCTTCTTTTCTAGGAGCCAAATGATTTAATTTCACATATTCTCAATTGTGCAAAGGAAGAAGATAATCTTTCCACACAAGAGGAAACTACTGTTTAGTGTTGGCGTAAGATTATCACTTGAGCACTTGGATTCAGATAAAGCTAAAGTGACTTTCATGAGTTCACGATGTGACTTCTTTAAAACCCCATCAGCAAACCTGTGTTTTGAATTGTTTACCAGTTGTCTGGAAGTTTATTACATTAGCTCGCCCTGTGAAGAAATGATTTCTGGACGCCCATGCCCTAGTCCAATCCTAATCCGGTAAGGCTAAACAATGGTACAGAGGATTGAGAACATTTGCAAGAAATTGAGTTAGATCTTTGTGTGACCCCTTTATTTTACATTTGCTGAAAAAGCATTTAAATAAAAATCATTGGATTAAATCACTTGTTTATTCGTTGGTTTTTAGCTAGCCTGTTTACTGGAATGCAACCCTCGGGAGAACTTTGCAGTTTTGTTCAAATTGCATGAATTTCTAATCGCTATCAGTATCCTCACCACCTTTTATTGTTGCCTTTTGGACTTCTAACAGTCTGTTGCCAAAATACTGTAGCGTCCTCAAATGTGTAAGAGCCCTCTGTCCGTATATCTTGCAGTTGCCCTTCCTGTTTGGTAGGCCGGCAGTATTCAGTGCCAGTATTGGTAGTATCACTCTCATTAATCTAACTTGTGCCCTCCAAACTGTTGTGGCAACTGGGCTAGCATGAATCCGTATACTTTGTTCTTGGCTGACTTTTATTGAGAAATGTTGCTCTGTGCCTGACCTAAACATGCTTTCTTGCAGCAGAGCGTTATATATTTGTGTTGAAGGTCCAACATTGAATTGTGTGCATTATTAACCTAATCAGTTGCAATAGCTCCCACTGTCTTTGCCATCTGTTTGCAATGCTAAAAATACCATGCAGGGTTGCTAGTAAAGTAGCAGTGGTGGGTGAGACCCATGCATCATACAGGGGTGCGTTCTTAAATTGGACTCCTTAAACACCACAGTTCCCTGTTAAACTTTTGGTCCTTTTCCTTACAAGATGCCAGTTCACAAATTGTAATTTTCAATGCCCAAGTGCAATTCCCAGCCCCGGCAGTATGGATTGCCTGAGAGCTGGTTGTCCTTGGAGCCAATTGCTCACCTTGGCTAGAACTCCCAGTTAATGTTGGAATTCAATTCTTGTATGTGCATTTTGCCCACGACATTCAGAAATTAATATTAGGTTTTTTGTTCTCAATCCCTTCAGCGTTTCTTTGGTCTTGCATTGCATCTGGGGGTTTCTCCTGCCTCCTACACCTTTCCCTTGATCATGGGTACAGGTTATATATCCTTTCTTATTCCCATGTGTATAATTTCTTATCATTTAACACTCATAATCCCATGGGATTGTTCGTTTTACTCCATGTGGCAGTTTAGGGATATCTCCAACTAAACATGTTGTGAAAGTGGAGCTCTAAACGTGCTCCCTTGTGTTTGAAACACTGTCCCTTGTGTAATGTTTTGTTTGTCTATAAAGGCAGTGTCTGTGTAGTAGCTGGTGCCGTTTTCACCTCACCAACCTTATTGAATTTGTTTTACTGAGCTGTTTATTCCAATATGCATGAGGCACATTTAGTGACGTGTTCAGATTATTTTGACCTTTAGGTGTTTGTTGCCATATGCGATTATGCAGAGTTTAATAGTTGGCATATCTTGGTTATCTTGTCATTCAGAGATATGAGGTGGTCCTATTGCTTTCCTCTTTCATACTGACCCCCCTTTTGACTTATCTTTATCCCTCCACTTGGTGATTTAGGTTTGCGCAACCCTCTGGGCTTTCCACGGCCTTATTTTTGTTGTTTCTTTATCAGAGTCCGCCGATGATAACTGTTTTTCCAGCCAAGGCGTTTCTTGAGGTCCGAACACATCTTTCCCCTTGATGGCTCCTTGAGTTGCTCTTTGTTTGGTAGCAAATGGTTATTGAATAATGCATGCCAAGAAGCCTTTCGATTGAAGACCATTAATTCAGTAACCTAATTTTAAAAACAATTCGATCATCTTTCCAAAGACACTCAATTGATCACAATAATGCATATACAAGTTATTATTTTGTATAGCATATTCATTTAATGCTTTGTGATCAGCTTTCTTGTATTCATATAGGCTGTTACCCACACTGTGAATTCATGTATGCCCTTCCTCATTGTTACTGATTGAGAGCTGCCTGGGATGGTTTCTGGGGAACGTATTTTAATTGACTAAAAATTGAAAGGCCTGCATTCCATCTGATGGTTGGAGTTCCAGTGGAGATGATGGTTAAGTGGTTGAGAACATCACTGCCCTTGGTGCCACACAAGTTCTTAAGGTGCAGTGATTCAATAACACACAAAAGTGGAAGTATGGTTGTGTAAGGAATTCTATTATTGTATACCACATAAGCAGCAAGTTATTTGATGGAGGACTTGTGTGTTCCTTTCTTCCTTATCCATGTTTTCACTTTATCTGACTAGCGACACAACATTAGGGACTCTGATTAATCAAGTAACCAAATCCTCACCTCGTATGATTCCTCCGATTTCTTCACTTCGACACCTTGGTAGCTGCAGCGACCAATAGAGAAACCACAAGCTGAGGATAGACTGTTTTGGCCTTGCTTGTTGTTTAAACCCGTAAACTTTAATATCAGTCTCACCATCAGAGGTTGTTTAAAATTGGATATAAAATGTTGTATTTAAGTCGTTTGCCGAGTGGTGCGATTCATACCATTCAAGTGGCAGTTAATGGTACAGTGATTTGCATGCATTGGAATTTGTGCAATGTAAGGAATTGGGACATAGCTGGACTCTGTCCAGGTCTCCTGTTGCTTTCACTAGCAACAGTACACAACTTTACTCTCCTACCTGTGCCTTCTGGGTGTGTGCTGCATTTATCCAAACCGTATTGGCGATCCTAGCCATTTCCCTTCCCTAGACTACAACATCCAGTACTGCTTGGAATAATGCAGTATAGGAAGAAAAAAGCAAAACAAAGTGAAGTATCCTTAAATGCAGAAACCTTCCCTAGAACTTAATTTAGCCCACTTCTCAGCCAAAACTAAAAATGCAGTTCTAAGGCTGGAATTGCTGTTTTGAAGATGTGTAATTTGGCCTATAACATTAACACCCCTTGTCTACCAGCTTTCTCAGATCTTACCTGGTTCAACAAGGCACCCCATTGAGGGAAGATTTTTGCATTGGACAAAGTGATTTGCTACTTGCTTTTTTATGGTCTATTTAGTGGAGCAACGTAATGGCACTTGTTGGTGGATCTGTTCATTGTACATAGTTCTGTTTCTTTTGTCTTCATCAACAGGCGGTTAGGGGAAGAACTTGGGAAAGTGCAAGTCTTTCAGGAGCCAAACAGAGGTAAGAGTATTGCTTTCAAAAATGGTTTATTCCTTCATTTTTGCATTTTAATTTCATATGTATGCATATGGATGTTTTATGCACTTTTTTTATTTTGTCTATCACTAGTTTCCAGCTCACATAAAATATTTGACATTTAATTAGCAAGTTGTTTGGAACAACCAATACAAAATGTACTATAATTGAATAAGTGCTCATCGATTAACTGGCAATGAAGATTCATTGGATGTGCCCAGTACCTGATCTCAATTTTTCTAAGAACCAAAGGATACACACTGCCTTACAGCAAAAGCCAGGTCACACCTAATTGTGGACTCGCCATGGTCTATACAATACCTACTTCGGCCGAGAGGTTTCCTTCTTAAATAACTCAATGGCTCAGGAATTTGCCTTAGTCACACCTTCCCCACAGAAGCCTTTGTGTGCACCATCCGTCACATTTCCATTTGCCATTAACATTCTCCTTTAAGCCCTGTGCATGTCACACTGTTAAAGGACCAAGATTGAAAGGCCTATGAAAAGGGAGATTTTCCTGTTTTCAGCAGTTATGGGGAGATGACAGTACTCATAATATGGTCATTTAAGTATTCCCTACTGAGGACAGTTCTTTTTTTGGAGGCCAATTTGGTGCAAAATGTGCATATAAAGTTGGAGAGCAGGCATTTATCTTGGGGCCCTGACTTCGGTTCCCGCATAGGGTGTATTGGTTCTCCTTTACTGAGCAACCCCATCTTTGTGGCTCCTCCTTCAGATGATGAGGTACCCAGGCTCAACTAGAACATCTGATTCCTTAACAGAAGCACCTCCTATTGGTACAATACCCTCTGCAACAGAAAACTGCTTTTGTGTGGCGCAAGAAATTATCAAGCACGTATCGATTTGTGTGCTTGGTAAAAGCTGAAACTGTTGCCCATGGATACTCGAATATGCGACCCATTCTGGCCTCCATCGCAATTTGTGCATGTTTCTTTCTCTAACCAGTTTTAATTCCGGGAGCTTCTTTTTGGTCTGAGCAATGGCTCTAGCGTTTTCATCAAGGTTCAGGCTGTTGCGATTCCTGTTTTAAGCAAAAGGGGCATTTATATGTACCCCTTAGTTGTACAACTGGCTTGTGTGCTAAAGCCAGATGCTGTACCTTGGTCTTTTAGGTTGCCCTCAATCTAGTTTATGCATTGGGCCTGCTAATTCGAGTTCAAGAAGGTTGCGCGTTCTCCACATTGGAGTTGTTGAGTTTGGGATATCAGCTTGGGCAGGGGCTTTCCTTCCTCACTAGAGGATCCAGATGAGGTTTTGATGACCTGCTTTCAGATCTAAGCTGGCAGTGCCTACTGTGTTGCCTAGACTTCTGGGTCTCGTGGTCTCCTGTATTCATGTATCATTTGCATGACTTTGCAACCAGATTTCTCATGGCACTCAATTATTTTGGATAACTACCTCAATTGGTGAACGGGGGTAGACCAATCTGACCATCTATGTTCCAGTCTACTGCCCCGCTCTGACTATACTACTTAAGATGAAAGATCAAAACTGTGACTTGCTCAGCCCCCTGCAATGTTTACTTCTCCTGGACCCTAGTTGTTCAGACCAAATTCCCACTCAGTTCCTTTCCGTGATGTAACTGTGTACTTGTAAGTCTCTAAGGACTGAAATCACCCTCTAGCCTGTTTCTCTGAGCTAGTTGCCCTGCTCGGCTGCTTGTGTTCACTTACAGATTGGTAGCAGGTACTTTTGTTTTTAGAAGGGTGCACACTGCTTCAGCTTTCTTCTGATCTGGGAATGAAGACTTGTTCCCTGCAGGTCACTATTAAATGTATGACCTAGGATTACAAGTCTTGAGATGCCACAACAAAGCTGCGTTTACCAGCTAAGCATGGAACAAGTGTCGTCTCTATAGGCCCATGGCCTTCTTAAACGACTATAGGTTTGGAGCTCTAGATATCCCCACTTAATCTGTACACCCGTTTAACCTAGTTTCTTTTAAATGCCTTAACTTGTCCGATATTAAGCATTTTATTGTCATAACATAATTTCTTGATTTAATGTTACTACAAATTGGTTAGGATATAAAATAGTTCTCCCACCCAGTCCTCACCAACTTTCCTCCTGCACCCTTCCCAATTTCCTCTTGATCTAATATTTGAAATAAAATGCAGATGTGTTGCTTAATGGAGAAGTATCCTGATCTAATTGATAAGTTCTGTATATCAGACAATTTCTTATGCTTGTGAATCTGCTTAGAATCGCATGCTGTGCATATAATCCCACATCTGGTGGTAATCGCAGAGTATTGCATCTTTTTTTTGAAGATCGAAAAGGGACGTTGACCTGGGCATGTCTGTAACAGTATCGCTATCGTGAAGTGTAGTGTACCCATGATCCCTCACGTGTCAAGGTCCCCCCCCAGATTGTGTTTTTCCGCCATCCTGGTCGATAGCTTTAATGCAGAGCTTGTACTAATGAGATTTATTGCTATGTTCATCGGGTCTTCGATGCATCCTTTTGGCAATTTCATCAATGGCAGTTTCTGGTTTCCCGTCCTGCGAATCTCTGGTTGAATTGTTGACGTCCTTAATCAGGCTTCAGCCTTTACACTAGGGAAGTGGGAACTCTTATTCTCGACATTACTCTTTAAAGAATGCCTTTTCTTTCCTTCTCTTCCTTCCATTTCCTGGCTGCTCTTTTTCCACTTAATAATTGAGAGAACTGAATTAAATGTTGTCCTTCCTGTAATCAGAAGTTTCCTTGGAGGGACACTCATAGTGATTGTAATAACTGCTTACCTCGTGACCAAGACTAGCGGCGTAGCAAGGCCTGTCTACTCTTTAACCTAAGACGCTTAAAGAAAGGTGCACAAAGTGGTGGGCGACCTACACCATGCTGGCCGAATCCCATGACTCCACCGGTGCTGTTGCATTGGACGAGGACCCCTCCAGCAGCCACGGCTCCAGTTCGGAGGGCGAAGACACAGTTGCGGAATCGTCCGACTTCCGCGTGCCCATCCCTAGCCCCACTGGGCATGCCGAACGCACTGCTATGGGGAGAACACCCACTGGTGACAGGTGCACACATACACCACTGAGGCTAAACACACAACACCTTGGCTTCCCTCGATGGTACCATCAAAAAAGCCTCTGGCACCCGCAGGTCAGTCAAGCTTCGGCGGGGCCTGGAGAACCTTCCGGTTCTTGACCCTCTGCACCTCCTCTGCAACGTGTGATGCATGGTACAAAATATTTCACTCTACAGGGTGCCTCCCCTAAAGT
Source organism: Ambystoma mexicanum (assembly GCF_040938575.1). Lineage (NCBI taxonomy): Eukaryota > Metazoa > Chordata > Amphibia > Caudata > Ambystomatidae > Ambystoma > Ambystoma mexicanum. Next base: position 1,338,805,056 of record NC_090923.1, on the reverse strand, counting down.
TTTGGTGCCTGTATCTGACACGTCGAAAGACACAAAACACGATTCTTTAAGTAAAACTCACCCTAAATTGAGGGAAAAGCACACGAAGGCCCTTTCCCCACTGGGACTCCCGTGGTTCTGGTCCACAGTCAATCCCTCCTTTACCTCTAGGCTATACCCAGGCCTCCTCTCAATTGTTAGTCCTTACAGGGGCCTAGAGGCCCTATTCAGGAAAAATTTGCTTTCACACTTCCAGAAACTCCAACTTCAGCTCATGGACCAGGGAAAGGTTTAAGAGGGTGTATGAACAAACCCTGAGTTCCTTGGTTTTTCAGCAAGATTTGATGAGATTCTTCATAAGAGGTGGATGACCCTATGCCCTGCACTTCTCCTAGGCTTCAGTCCCCTGTGGTCCGCCCTACCTCTCCTGGACTCGAGTTACATGATGCTGCTGAAGTTATTTTTCAGGCGGATCAGTATAATAAAGATGAAGACATATTCTATGTCCCGGACCAAGATGTGTCCCAGGATCCTTTCTCTCACGACACGGACGCGTGACTTGATACAGATGACCAGGAGGCCTGGACCACTACCCCTGCTCATGAGGCAGAGCCTGACTATTTCTTTGGACGCCACTCGGAACAGGGAGGCTTCCCCTGTTGATAATCCGCTGTTCTTCAATAACATTCTCAGGAAGCGGCAGACCATTTCAAAATTGTTACTCAGGAAGCGATGCCTGACTCGGACTTTGTGGAGGACATCCTCAAAGAGAAGGTTCTGGTCAGCCAGGTAATTCACCTTCTCAACTCCATTAAGAATCGTTTTGCCCCTTCTTTACTTGAGCCCTCCTTTACTCGGGCAGTGAACCCAGGCGTCGAGATGTTATGACCTCTAATGATCTCCTCTATTTATTTTATTTATTTGTATAGCGCACCAGACCGAGGGGCAACCGGCTGCATCACTTGGTTACAACATAAGTAAGACAGAATAGAACAATAATTACAAAGTTTACAGGTATAGTACAGAATTAACAGGTATACTAATAGCAATGAAGGACAAGCAGATTGTATATACATGGGTACGGCTATGTACCAGTTAAGCAATGAACCCAGAGCTAGATGTCTTGGGCGGTCAACCAGGTTTTGGTAAGGTGTTTGAATCTCAGGAAGGAAGGTTCAGCTCTAAGCTCATTAGGAAGCGTGTTCCATAATTTAGCTGCCATGATAGGGAAGCTGGTTCCACCTGATCTTTGGAGATTGAAACGTGGAACGACAAGGTAGTTTGAATGAGCCATTCTGCGGGGTCTACTGGAGTTGTGGAGGGCAAATCGGTTGGCCAGGTAACAGGGAGCTTGGTTATGAAGGCATTTGTGGGTAAGAGCCAAGGTTTTCAGGGAGATTCGGTGTGGGATTGAGAGCCAGTGAATGTTGCGTCTAGTGTCGGATATGTGTTGGCGCCTGGGAATGTTGAGGGCAGCTCTAATCGCATTGTTTTGGACAATTTGTAACTTGTTTAGGTTGCAGTGATTGGTGCCTAGGTACAGTGCATTGCAGTAATCAATCTTGGTTAATACAAGAGTCCTAGCCAGGGTAACACAATTGGTTGCAGAGAGAAAAGGGGCAGGCTGTAATAAGCTTGCAGGTAGATGCCGCTGCGGATGAGACTGAGTTAGTTTGTCTGGTCAAGGATAGAGTCCAGTCAATGTAAATCCCTAGGGTTTTTGTGTCCTTGGCAGTTGGGATAGTATTCCCATCGGTGATGAAGGACTTAAACGCAGGGTCGAGTTTGGTAAGTCTTTGTGGCGAACCAAGAATGAGGAGCTCTGTCTTTTCATCATTAAGACAGAGTCCGTGTTGAGCCATCCACTCTTGGATGACCTGGTAGATGACATTGATAGCGAGGGAGTCAGCAGTGTAGTCACCTGAGATAGGGATTAGTATCTGGGTGTCATCAGCGTAGTTGATGTAAGTGACACCCAGATAATCCAAGATATTGAAAAGGGGCTTGGTGAGCACTATATTCAGGGACACTCCATTCTGGACTCCCTGGTAGTCACTACAACCAGAAAGCGCGTAGGCGTTCCCTTGTTTTCGGCTTGGGCTCCTCCCGATAAGGAGTGTAAAAAACTCTTTGCATTGGACAAAATAATTACTTCATCTGCGGCTTATAGTACCTGCATTGCTAATAACAGCACTCTGCTTACCAGCTTCAGTGATGTCCAGTGAGGTCTGGTACAAGACTGACTATAGAATCTTCTTGAACCAGCTAAGTCACAGCTGCTTGCGATTGTGCAGCAGGGACTTCAGGTCACACAGAATATTCTAAAAAACACACTTGACGCCGCAGCGAAGGCTGGCAGAGTGTTAACAGAAGCAACTCTTTTAAAACGCTGTGCATGGCTAAAGAACTCTGGGTCTAAACCCGAGACGCAAGCCTCTCATCAATAAGCCCATTGAAGAGTCTGCTCTCTTTAGAAAGGCGCTGTACAAGGCTCTCGAGACTGCAAAGAAGGAACATGAGACACTGAAATCTCTCAACCAGATTTCCAGCAAGCCGTATGTGCAGAGCAGGTTTTTTAATACCTGCTGCTCCTTTCGGGGACAATCCTTCTCTAAAACCGCTCCCAGTTCCTACAGTACAGGAGGCTCACCCTAGTACTCTGGCCAAGGAGCATCCAAACAGTGGGGGTTTTGGCGCGGCAATGGAAGAGGTAGGAATGCAGCCGCCAGAGGCTCCCCTGCCAGCAAATGACTGTCCGGTCCAGGTCCCTTCCCATGCATCTCCAGTAGGAGGTCGGATAACATGCTTCACCCACGCATGGGAGGGGATCACTTCAGACAAGTGGGTGCTCAAAACAGTAGGCGAAGGTTATTGCATTGAGTTTCTTCAAACGCCTCAATATCACCCACCAAAGAATGGATGAATGTCTCCAGACATCTCCTCATCCTTCAGGCAGAAGTGGAGGCTCGGCTGCAAAAAGGAGCAATAGAACATGTCCCAGATCATCAGGTAAACAAGGGTATCTATTCAGTATACTTCCTTGTACCCAAAAAATACCTAACCATGCACCCTGTATTAAAGCTGCGCCCTGCAAACAAGTATGTCAAGCCTCAGAGGTTCAGGATGACCATTTGTCAGATTGATTTGTCAATCAATTTGTTCCACTGCTGATGCCTAGGGCTTTCATGGCCAGCCTGGATATGAAAGATGCATACTTTCATATTTCAATGTGTCCAGCGCACAGAAAAGTACCCGGGGTTCAAGATAAAGTACTTCCTTTCGGCATTGGCTTATACCCGAGAGTTTTTACCAAGGTTCTGGCAGTGGCGGCAGCTCACTTGCGCAGACGCTCTGTTCCAGTGTACCCATATCTAGACGACTGACTCATAACAGGAGACGCACATCAGGCATGTCTGGAGAACACCTAGAAAACTATAGACCTACCCTTTTAACTGGGGTTCTTTATCGACAAAAAGAAATGCAGCCTTGTCCCCAGCCAAATAAATCATTTCTGGAGGCCCTAATTTTAACAAGAGACTGGCTTGTCTTCCCCCTCCAACAAGAGGGTCTAAAACATTTTAAGGGTACAGATGAATATGCAAGTATCGAGCAGAGTGCTTCGACATAGTGCTGTTTGCTGTGGGGGCACTGTCAGCTGGAAGAGCTGCGGTTCAATGGAGTTGCTCACTGACTTTTTTCCAGTTGGACTTTAAAGTGGGCAGTGTGGAACTGTAGCCCCGCCAACCGAAAGCCAGAAACTGTATAAAATTGGCAGGCGTGCATATCGAGCCAAGTGCCTCGACAGAGTGTTTGCTGTTCGCTGGGGGTGAGAGGGTTGGGGTGTTTGGGCTGGGGCATTCTCTTTTATTTTTGTTTTTTTCCCGAGCCAATATTCGTTCTGACTCGATTTCAGGCATTCAGGAAATGCAGCACTGATCCAAACTACTGGTGCCGGTAACAATAACGAGCATCTGACAACTTGCATAAATAGCTGTGGGAGTCCCACAAGGTCATTTTTTATTTGTTTGTTTTTTCTACCCTTTCTGTTTGTCCGAACAGGAGGATACAATGTATAAGGGTCTGCCGGTACAGGGAGCTTCCACAAGGAAGATTGACAAAACTGCAGGGTTCAACACTCGGAGGAGAGCAGAGGCTTGTAAATCAGGCCAATTAGTCAACTATCTTCTGGATAATGAGGAAAAAAAAAATTATGTCCTCGAGAAAGGACATCTTAGCTGCCACTTTTGGCATATCTAGGGCTCTGGCGCTACCCCTACCTCCTTCTCCCAAAAAAGAGCGTGAGGAGAGGAGTTATGATCTAGCCAATACCCTGGAAGACACTGTTGATTGCTTGAATATGGGGAGTCAAGACAATTCCAAATCCCTTAATATTGAGGATGCAGACTCTTTGTTTAAGCAATAGTAATGAACCTGTGTGTCGGGCAGTTAATATAGACCGCCTTAAGGGGGATGGAAGGGGGAAATCACCCTATTGGGATTAACACAACACCTGGATGGTTGTGGGGAGGGCGGGGAGGCATGCAAGGACAATAAATCTTCTGATACACGCACATTACTGGACCCAAATGATAGTACACCCATAGTCAAGGCTGTTGGGGATTTGAGGGACAAACTTCTACTCAAGCTTAAAGCACAGACTTCGAATGGATTGTGTCCTCCCATGTATTCCTCATCTTATGCTGCTTCGGACATTTTCCACTAGAGGTTGCTGTGCTCGAGGCCGAGGCGTCGAATGTCCCTCGAGGGCTGCTGTCAACCATCGACCTCATTCGTAGTATATAGGGCTCGAGCCGCGCCAGTTAGCCTCAGTTCCGTTTTTCCAATAGCTTGCTTCGTGAGACGAGAACGACGCCTCAGTTCTTCAATCATTGTCTTCATCATAGAATCCTTCCACGCCTAAAACTGGCTTAAAAAAAAAATGTCATGTGCGGAAAGAAAATGTCGATCACTGACCCCCCCCCATTGAAATTCTCTCTGGTGTTTGGGCCCTGACCATCGGGTCGATGAGTGCGGTTCCTGTCAGGCGATGACCATTAAGGTTCGGAAGGAACATAGAGCTAAACTGGCGGTGGGGGAGGAATCCTCGAAGTCGTCTTCTAGAAAAAGAAAAGGATCGAGGGAATCGGATGAGAAGTCTCGACATAGGTCGAGGAAATCGAGATCGAGAAGTCGCTTGAAGGAAATCTTCCTCGTCTTTGTCCAAAAAATCTAAGAGGCGACACCAATCTCCTTCTTTCTCCTTGTTGGCGGACACAAGCGTCATCCCCTATCCTTCTAAACCAGATTCCCCTGAGAAATGGGAAGCTTTCCGAACCTCCATGTTAAAATTTTTCGAGAATGCGGCCCAGACCCCCTCGAAAAAACTGCGTGGAGACCATGCCCATACTAACTCCAAAAGTGACAGAGGGAGGTCAAAGACCAGATGCATGAGATCCACTGATAAATCGTCGAGGGGGATGTTTCCCTGACACCTAGTAAAAAGTCAGACCTACCGGTGCATAAATCAGAGGTAACATTGGGCAAGATGGCGTCGGGAGCCCACCCGCCATTGAAAAATATGTCGAAGGCTACTTCGACGCATCCTCCGAAGGCGCTCTCGAAGTCGACCTTGACACCTCCCTCGACGGCATTGAAGCCTCATTCGACGTTATGGAAGCCAGTGTCGATGACCTTGACGCCTTCGACGCCATTATCGAGGTCATCGCTAATTCCGCCGCCAAAATCGACATCCTTGTCGAAGCCAAGAGCAATGCCGGGCGAAAAGGGTTCCAGCCACAGCCTAGACAGGATTTCTTCAGATCAATGTCTTCCATTTTTGAGGAACAATCCTCTGAGGAGGATGTTACTCCGGCTGGAGTAAAATTTGGGACTAGGGATGTCCCAGAAGAATTAGTAGACCCTAATTCTAAAATGGCGGATTTATATGAATGCCTTCAGATGGCCAGTGGCCTGGATACCTCCCCTGAGGTAGATTTTGATAGACCCGACCCTGCAGACCATGCAGATGCAGGGTACAGAAACTTCGTGAATAGAGTAATTGAATTCATGGGATGGAAATTCCTCTGCACTCCTATTGTACTCTGTAAAGATCTCCAAGTCTGAGTTACCTAGTCTTATTTTGCCTCCTTGTTTTGAATATTTCAGTATCCATTTTTTATCTTTGTAATTGTGCATTTTAGCAATTATTGTTTGAGGTTGTGCTCCACAGGGTGGCTTTGTAGTCAGTGCCCCTGTACTCCCTTTCCACGGCGAATCACTGCAACAACATCCCATGACCCATTTCTTGCAGTAGCATATTTTCTACATTGATGGACCAATCGTTTCCTTCTCCTTATAATAAACCCAACACTCTGATAATCCTTCTAGCTCTCCCTTCTTCATCCTCAACTTTTTCTTAGTGTTGTCCTCTCGACTAAGTTCCCTACTTGTTTTTTCAGTGTCTATTTGTGCCAATGTTTCTACAGTCTCCGCTTCTGATGCACCCCCTATCACTGATAATTATTATTAATGTTTGCAGGTCCTGCCTTAGCAAGCAAACACCCACCTTTACCTGCCCCATCATAGTTTCCAGGACAGATCTGAGTGCTGCTATTGCAGCCAGAACAGGACTCTTCAGCTGGCTCATCTTGCAGAGTGGGCTCTCAACCTGCAGCCCCAGTAGCTCTCCCTAGCAGTCGCGACTGTACTTTTTGGGCCGGAAGCATCCATTCCTTTTGTTTGCAATGTATCTGTGGGCCGCGAACTGGGATTTGGAGAGTGTTAACAGTTCTTATTCAAACTGATTTGTCATCGCCACGCTCTGTTAATTATACAATTGGGTGCCTCTGATACATGTTATTTAGGGGGGGGTCATCTGCTATATTTTGTTTCCTGGTGCCCTTCTTTCCCTTCGCAGACTCATCTCAGCCACCTCCTCTCTGATCTCTTCTAAGCATTGGGCCTCTTTTCTGTTAGCACGTTTCCTCCAGGGGTTTGCGGCAGTGTTTAGCGTCTGCCATCTCTGGGATCTGGCGCTCCAGATGCATTGATCCACTTTGCTTCTTGTTATGCTGTCTCCTATTAGGTACACAGTTGTCTCTGCTCTTTGAGGGGCTTTGAAGGAGTGTCCTCTGTAGCTGCTGCCAGTTAAGCCAGACAAGATATTACCGCAGTTCGGAGTCTGTGCTCTTGCCCCCACCCCACCCCAACCCTACGTATTATTTCTTGGCCCAATTGGCAAGCACTGCTTCAACTTCTGTTTCAGATAGGACCCGTTCGTTTGTCACATTGGTTATCGTGAGTGCGGTGTGGTCCTTTCTACGCACACTTATTATCCTGAGAGAGTCGTACTCTGTTCCTAGTCGTCTGTTACCTTCTGAATTCTCTTCTAGTTTTCGGCAACCGTGTTGCTAGCGCTTGATCGCTGCATTTGATACTTGCATTAGCTGCTTAGAGGACTTCTCCCCTGAAGACTAAGGCTTTGCTCATGCACTCTAAAATTCAAATACAAAGTACTATTGCTATCTGCACTCTTCAGTTCTCATTCCAGTGATCCCTTCCCTTGACTCAGTATTCATAGTCCAGTTATTCACTTCGGAACTCTAGGATTGATCTGAATTTCATTTGCTAGCAGCATAACTGGCTTACTTGTTGTGTGCGGTCTCAGCTTTCCAATGAACCATCATTGGGTAATGTTCGATACCTTACTTTCCATGCATCATCGTACCTGCTTTGGAAATGTTGGTTTCCCACCTGCATTGGTTTGTTCGAGGCTACAAGAGGTCTCCAGCATCAGGTTCTTCTTTGACTCCAGCAACCTTGTGCGCACCTTCACAGCTGCACTGTGACTTAAATAGCACCTTGATCATCCAACCAGAGGACTGCCTCTCAACTGTCGCATCAAACACCATTGTGTCCATTCAAACCAATCGATGCAAGCTAAGCACAGCTTGGATTTGTGCGCTCTCTGCCTTAATTTTCACAGCTCTGCTTCACTGTAATTATGATTTTCCTTCTTGGGTTTGTCCTGTTTCACATTGGATTTTGACCAAATTCTAGAGTGCAAACTTAAAAAGCACTGCACACTTTATCTCTAAACTGTGACTTGAATATTTAGTAACTTCAATAGAAGTTGGTGTAAGTGTATACTTTAAAATAGATGTACTGTGTGGACATTCACTTATTGTGATGTATTCTACTCTTTTCGCTGCTCTTGAGCTTCTAGCCATGACTGGTAGGTAGGGTGGGAGGAGTTAAAGTGAAGAGGGCATCCCTGCGGTAGGCCGAATACCAAAAAATCTGAGTGGCAGTGTGCTCTTGCAGGTTTCCTTTGCTTGTGCAATTCTTGGTGCCAACATCAAAACCAAAGTCTGTGGGTTTACAATGAAACCTGAGCAGGAATCCCGGTGGGCCAGGGAAGACTAGCACAGTGGAGAGAGAGACTATCAAATGCAGGAGGGTGGACCCGGTATCGAGGCAGGACTTGGGCCTGATATCAGGATGGCCGCCAGGCTATTTAAAATCTCAGGAAAATGATTATCTCTGATCCATGTGTGGGGAATCCCCTTTCTTCGCAGACACCTGGGGAGCAACAATGATGCATTCTATCAAAAAGTTTTTTTTAATGGTTTTTTAGAAATGCTAAAGATTCTTCAAGCAGTTTTATGAAAAACAGATCAGGCACCTTCTTATGGAAAGAGTCTGGTCCTGAAGAAGACGGACATCAGTTGTATTGCTGTCCTTGATGTTTATCTGTCGAAACTAGAACCAGGGTAGTTACAACCTTTTAGTTGACGACTGTAAAAATATTTTATTCCATATTTCACAACACTGAGCGTGGAAGTGTTTACAGTAAAAACATTAGTTGCTTTGTACTTTATGCATATTTGCACTCTTCATGCATGATTTTGAACATCTGTCTGTATACAATTGAATCATTTTTATATGGTCTTTGTCTAATGTGTATATGTTGTTGAAACGCAATTTGATATTATTACGAATCAATAAATATTCTATATTCACTTTTTTGCCTGAACTGATCCATGATCTTGATCTTGGCCCTAGACATTGAGGATATTATTAAACCTCCAATAATGAAGTCTCATACAAAGAACAGGCGAGTTTAGAAAATCTGATAATCGCAAAAGAAAGTGAATTAACCGAAGGGCCTACAAAAGATCAAGTGAGTCTTGGTAGAGCAGGAGCAGCCAAAAGAAGAGCCTGCAGAGTGAGCAGAAGAGGCTGACACAGGAGCAGTTGCACATAAATTTGCTTTGAAACCTACTATGAACTGTACCTTTGCCAGTGGGGCTTAAGAACCAGGAGAGGAAAATGCTTGGCGATCCTGATCCACCTAGGGAGACTGACCCACTTGCTTTGGCTGAAATTAAGATTGGGTAATAGAAGCTGGACCTACTTAACCTGGTAGGAATAGAACTAATTGCCAATAGTGGGCCGGGCACTATGGTGATAATTATACTGTCTCCATGTAATCCTCAATATAGTGGGAAGAGCATGATACCCCTCAATATGGTGGGATTCGAACAGTATTCCTTCGATCGTGATCCAGAGCTCGAACATCCTGCCCGAGGAAGCAGTGTTCTAGACCCTATCCTTCTGGCTGGATTACAAATAGTGGGGCGGGTGCTAAATCCCTGTGAACAGGTGGTGTGACATTGGAGCTGGGTGCCGTATCTCTGTAAAAGTGTGCAGAGAATTTGGAGGAAACCAGTATCCCAGAACCCAGACATCTTTGACCTTTCCTGACATATTGTACATTACTCCTGGAGATGAACTCCTACATTTGTTCTAAATGAAATCCAGAATGTGTTTAGTGCTACCCCTTCCTAATGAATACAATCTGTGATTGTTTACTCTGGAACGTGTTTTGTCGAGTAACCACAAAAGTGAAGACCCTGGAGAAGATGCGACCCTAAAATTGATGTACCATCTTGAAAGATATATTACAGCTAGCGCCGATGGGAGTGGTGTCCACAATACATTTTGGCACAATTTGTGGTTCAACCCTGGTGATGCAGAGTGTAACTTAAAAATCCCAACATCGAAAGACCTGAACCAAGATCAAGGGCCGGCCGGTCTGCGCAGCCACCTAAAAAGGGGGCGGAACATGTGGAATGTGGAACAAGCGCGTTACGAGGGAAGTCCCACAGTCAAATAATCATAACACCCATATGCACGCCAAGTAACTGTATTCATGGAATTGAACCGGTTTCGCCGACACAAGGAAAATTCCGTGCAAATCCTAAAACACATATGCCACACGATAGCTGGCGTAAACATTAACTCGCACACAAATAAATGCATAAAAAGCCAGCGCAATCAATAAACGCACGTATACAGCTACGATGAATGTACCATTTCTAGCAGCAGTGATTGTGGGACACCGGAGGAAGAGGAGGATGGCCAGGGCCCAGATTATTCTACCAAGGAACCAGCCTTTTTGGGATGCCCGAAGACCAGGTCTATGCCAGGTATAGGTTTCCACCTCATATCTGGTCACGGAGTGGGATGATGACCTTACACCACCCACCCTGTGCTCCCAAGCACTGACCCCTTTGCCAAAGGTGCTCAATGTACTGCATTCTTGGGCCACTGGGTCATTTCACTGGACAACTGCCATAGTTGGGGGCATTTCACAGCCCACGCAGTCACGCTTTCTACACCAGGTGTTGTTAATAATTACTGCACACTCCTCAGTCCGCATGCATATCCGCATGCCCAGAACACCTCCAGAAAGGCAGGCCGTGGTCTAGGACTTGCATCCACCTAGGGCTACAGAACACATATATCGCAATCGTAAACACTGGCATTCCATCAACATGCAGGTTGTATGTGATGCCAAGGGCATCATAACTTCTGTATATGTTAACTATCCAGGCTCCATCCATGATAGTTAGTTATATATTCAGAATGTCACCCCTACCAGGCCTTTTTACGCATGAAAAGCTTGCAAATATGACAGCTTTATTATTTTCCTGGGTACATTTACACACAGGTTTAGAGCAGAGAGCAGTGCAAAGGTCAGGTTACTTGATAGAAACTAGGAGGCTTCTTTTGATTTGTATCTACATGGATTTAATTGCAAGCCACCTCTGAAACAGAATGTATTTCTCTGAAGTCTTTAAAAAAAAAAAAAAAAAGAAACTGCACACTGATTAAAGGAATGGTTTCTTTCCATTCAACTTTACAAGCACTGTTCATAATTTCCTAGAATTTTAGGATTGTATAATTAGAAGGAAAACTAGGTTGCAATTGAGAATTAATATTTTGTAACAAATTATGCTTTTTTTTTTCCAGTGAAAGCAAACCAGTATTGCACAATTGTATTTTTAAGAGTTCTGGTGCTGTGGGCATAATCTTGCGGAGGCAGATCATTTTTACACTGATAATTTAATTTACACTTTAATTATAAGTGTGTAAAATGAGGACTATGCACACTCTATATTACATCCATTCAACCTTGCAGTAAATGGGGTACATTACTATAAATGGTCAGTGGCGGCAGAGTCTTTTCTCAAGCATGAGTGATTGTCATTACACCAATCACAGGTGTTCTAGCCTCTGAAATCTTCAAGACTACAATTAAAACATCCAAAATCTGACTCTCCAGGAAATGCAAGCGCTGTTCAAAAACAAACGAATGAAAGTTACATTTGTAATTGAAATAGAAACTCAGCAAAACCTGTCCCTGTAATAATCCAGATAGGTATTTAACTTCATGTAGTGCTTCATAAATGGTTCGTCCAACATCTAGGTACTGTGATTATTATACCTTAGTTGATACTCAGTTAACTGACCTCTGAAGGATGTTAGCCAATAAGATAGCTCAGCCGGTTGAGCACTTATTGCTGCAATCTGTGCGTGATCTGTAGGTTGCAGGCTTGAATCCCGGCAAGTCCAACTCAGCCTTTCATCATTTCGAGGTTGATAAAGGAGTACCGACTTTGGTTTGGTGATGATTGTTATAAATATGTTCTATGTACAGCGCTTGGCCAAAAGTGTTATATGAATAACCATTTGACCATTAGATTAGATGTAGAATTTAGCATGGAGTCCTTGCCTTTCTGCACTGTTGTATCATAAAATTGGCATACCATTAGGTAGTAATAGCTCCAGAAAATGAGGACTCATTAAACATCAAATGGCAATTCTGCTATCGGACCTCAAAACACACAATACAATTCATGTTTGCTTTACTATGTAATTGGCTAGGTTTTTATGATTTCAACATTTAAATATATACAGGAGAGATCAAATGGCCAGACCTTTGAGAAATAATGAAAGGTGTATTCTGTCACAATGCAGAAATCTGCTGTACGGTAATGATTTCCATACAGTCTGTGCATGCGTTGGCTGGATGTCACATACATTTTACTCTCTTGCAAAGGACAAAAGTCATTTTTACTCTCTTAAAATCACATATACTCTCAAAATTTAAAACCAGGGAGTAAAATACTCCCACCTCTAAATCTTATCTGGAGCACTGCAGACAATTTCACAGGGAGGAGATATTTGCAATGATGGTTCAGTACGAGCAGCGGGACACCAATATGGATGACTTACTAAGATTTACTCAGCCATCCAGACATGGATGGGGGCCAACGGTCTCTGCCTAAATGGGGACAAAACAGAGATCCTTATCGCTGGCACTACGGACACGCTCAACATGCTCCCACCACAATACACATTCTTTACCATAGAGAACTCCACCATCACAGTCTCGGGAGCGGTAAAAACCCTAGGAGTCTACCATGACTCTTCATTGTCCATGTCACACCAGGTTAATGCTATAGCCTCGTCTGCCGCACTCACCACTAAGGTGATCAACAACGGTAAGCCCTTCCTCTCTACCAAAAATTGTCTGTCCAGAGCCACAGTAGGTACCAAACTAGACTACTGCAATGCACTATTCTTGGGCACCTCAGCAAAAAACCTCCAAAAACTCCAATTCACACAGAATAATGCACTCAGGGCAGCCCTGCGTATTCCCAAAAGGAGACACCTCTCTCAGGCCAGGAAAAACGCACACTGGTTACTGGTAAAAGAACACATACTTTTCAAAACACTGGCCATCACACACAGGTGCCTCTCATCCGATGCCCCACCCTACCTATCAGAAAGAATCGCCTGCAACCCCTCCAACAGACCCATTAGATCTCACCTGACTAACGAGATCTACGTGCCAGCCTTCAAGAGAACCAAAGCTGGTGGGTCTAGCTTTCAACAGCTGGCACCCAAAAATTGGAATGCACTGCCCACTACCCCAAGAAATGAACGCTCCTACACTGCATTCCACAAAATGTTGAAAACCATACTATTCTGCTAGATCCAACCAATATGTGTAGTTACGCTGTTCAACTGTAACCTCATGAACAGCAGCTTGCACTCCATGTACCCTGCTTGTGCTACATATTGCTCACCCATGCTCAATGATACACCTGTCTGTAAGTGAGTTCTCTGTAACAGTGCCACAATGCCCCAGGGAACGATGCTGCGCTTTATAAATGCTAATAAATAAAATAAATGACAGCCTCATGGACTTCTAAACTGACCTATTTCAAGCGAGACATGAGTGAGTGAGGAGAATAAATAATGAAGATGGTGTTAGATGGTGCAGCAGTGCGGAGGTTAGTGTTAGAAGACCCTGTCACTAGTCAGTTGAGGCAGTCTAGTGTATGAAACATACTTATGTGGTGCGCGTGCACACCAATGGTACTGTGAAGGAGTACTAGCAGAATATACAGCGGATGTATTGCCAATCATTCAGCCACTCACCTCTTGCACCTCGACCAGAACCATGCTTGACATCACAAAGTACTTCTACACACCGATGGAGCCTCAATGGAAGACATAAGCAGATAGCACAAATAAATATGAAAACCTATGAACAACTTTATGCCAAAAGTACACTGTGAACCACCAGACCTTGTTCAATGCCAACTTCATTGTCACCGCATAGGAGTGGTGTAATACTGCATCTATTCCTGCGCAGCACCACCATACACCCACAAACCACACTGAATCAGATGTGCCATCAGACCAAGTATCCCACATAACATCAGACATAGCAACCTGTTTGTGGCTTCACAATGCAGTAGCACACCTCAATAATTCAACCATATTTAGGGCATGCCAGATGTGAGAAACCGCCGTAACCCCACAAACCCTGCTAGGGTTCATATGTGTCCCTCAGTAGACATGATCAAAGTTCAATGAGGCACACCTGTGCCCAAACTTCGGCACCTGACACAGCCCAGAAAATGTTGACCATGCCACACACTTGAAAATAACCATGAAAGCCCATCACGCAGTTCAAAAGCACAGTGATCCTGACCAGTGCACAGTGATCCTGACCAGTGAACAGTGTCCCAAGCAATCCATCGGATGAAAATGACCATATCCAACATTAAAAGCACTGTTGTGGCAATCATGCACCCCACAAGGAATGGTGTATGAGCCCAGTGTAAGTCATTCCAAAGTTCCAAAGTGAAGGCACACAGTGCCACACTCCCATGCAAACACTGCTGAAGTGTCTGCAAATGCCATGCACTTACGTGCCCATGTAACTCACATGCTTTGCATACGATGCACACAATTGGGAGAAGCTTCACTTGAATGTATACAATGCAGAGTAACGGCACAAACAACATGCACATACATGATTGTACGGCATCATAGAAAGAAATTGTGCATACAACACAGTGTGCCACACGGAGAATGAGAATCAATAATGAATCGTGAAGGAGCACAGTGTAGCACAACCAAGAGATGGAGAGAGAGTGACGCAGAGGGAATCGCAAGGAAAGAGTGATCCAGAGCTCCTAGGACTGGTCTTCTGATGCACAATAACATGCTGCACACCACTGTGCGCGCCCAGAAAGGTATACACCTTGGTATGTCACACAGTGACCTGAGCACAACTCCATTCACCATAACGGCATGCCAGCATGCAGAGGACATATAAGAGAAGCAACACATGAAGCAAACATGCACACCAATGACGCATGCGCAACATGCAAGACAGTGCAAAAGCTTACCCACTGTCTGTGCCTGCATGACGTCAATCCCACATCACCTTCACCAGGAAATGTGTTTCCTAATTTAGTACCGGACGGACAGTGTCTGGCGGAAGTCGAGGGGAACATGGACTTGAAATGGTGCAGGGTTTCTCTCCCAGGACAGCAGTCACCACCACTTCACAGATTACTGAATATACATTGGAGAACACATTAAAACAGCCATTGTGAAGTACAATTGACACAGCACACACATGCAGCGGAACACAGAACAAATAATTACCTGCATATGCCATCCTGTGCACCCCATCCAAACATGTTACTTCATTACACTAGGCATGCCTGCATGTACACCACAGCGCATGGGTAGTTCTTGAGGAGTTAATGGCACACCTTAAGGTGAAGCACAAAAACAACAACCAGGAAAGAGCAAAACATGCTATGCCAACATCTGGCAAGGGGGTGTAAAAAAAGAAAACATTAAAATTAATTCTGGGCTGGGGGTGTCCAGTCTGGTGGGGGCTGCCCGCAGGGGTGGTCAACAGGTGAGGGGGCTGGGGTGGGGGTGTCCCATCTGGTGGGGGCTGCCTGCAGGGGGGACAACAGGTGATGGGGCTGGGGTGGGGGTGTCCCATCTGGAGGGGGCTTCATGCAGGGGATTGCGAGGTGGTGACGTGCGATTACGCTGTGTTGCGATCGGGTAATGCGAGGTGTTGGCGCGCAATTTGGCTGGTGTAGGGGCTGCCCTTGCGTTGGAGGGCACATGTTTTATATGGGATAGCAGGGTGTTTTAGCGCGATTTAGCTGGGGGGGGGAGAGCTGTATGCTGGGCCTGGGATGACGCAGATGCTTGTGCCGTGTTCGGCATTTCACTTGCTTTTTGGTGTGCGTGGAGGCGTGTTGGGGGCATTCTGTGCGCAGCTTGCTGTTACTTGCGCGACGGCTAGTGATGCCTCTGGGAATCCATGAGTACGCGTGCCATGCAAGTATTTCTCTGAGCCACGGCTCGCGCAAGTCCTTCTAGGCGCGCGGCCCTTACGCATTTTCTGCACCCGATTCCATGAATCGGGCGCAATGTATCAGCAGTCTGCCACCTTTTTATACCCTATTAGGACGGAGATATCCAATCAGCCCCAGCTTGACTCTATCCTTTTTCTATGTTCACTGTCTTGTAAGCCCTGCCTGCCCTTTCTTCCAATGTTGTCCCTGTATGGGGCCGCCAGGATGCCTTGCCAGGGAACTCTGGTCGGGGCTCTTTCCCCATGAATACCTGGGTGGATATTCTGAGCATCCTATGACCCTCCCCTAGTCTGTGGAGACGTCTGATTGTCTCAGGTAAGAACGGGCACTTCTGTTCACTTGCTGCATTTGTTACAGCTCCCTTTCCTGGAGTTCGTCCCGGCGCCTCCACTCTGCACATGGTGCTGCAGTCTGCTGACCCTTTCCCACAATATTACATCCCTGCAAAGAGGATGGCTGTCCGCTTACCTCTGCTTTCTTCTACCTGTCCCATTTCTTGTTTGCGGCTGCCATCACTTATTGTCGCAGTCTTTTTCTTTCAAGTCTCCTTTCTCATTCTCCCTCAGTCTGGTTCTGGCTCTCTTCCTGCGCTACCGTCGTGCTCTCTAACATGCATGCCATATTTTGTTCACTACAGTGCTTGAAATGGCTGGACATGTTGGTTAAGCCCAATCTTTGTGCTTCACCTGTTATTTTGTCAGTCTTCTGCCTCGGTACGGTTTCAAAATTACCATATGTGGTCATTCTCTTTGCCTAGAGCCTTGGAAGTAGCCTCTGTGTGTGTGGGTGTGCATGCGCAACTGATTTGGACTGTGTAAGGAGCCCCATTACATTCCAGGTCCTCGGATATGTGGTTTTGGGCCCATCCAGCCCAGGTTTCTATGAATTTGGAGAGAATCTGGAGCAAATAGGCACACATGAAGCCACAGAGTTTCTGTAAGACTTCTGCTGGTGAACAACTGGCCAAGCATTGTACCGCAAGGGGAAGCTCTGCAGGCCACACTGCCTCACTACCTTGAGCTGTGTGTCTAACCAGTTTGGAGTCTGCATTGCAAACATCTTCCTCCTGTAGCTCACAAGAGTCATGTGTCTGTAGCTCGTCTCCACCATCTGAAGAGGGGACGTCTCCTGTTGCCTTGGTCTTGTGCAATCTGGAGCTGTGCAACTTGCCATTCACTCTGATTGTGGCTCTTGAAATATTGCTGCTCTTTGCTAAAAAGAGAGGCGTCCTTCAATAGCTTAGGTCCTCGGTCTTGGTGCATGAAGATCTTGTGCAGTGTCAGCTCATCTGCTATGCTAGTTTGTGTATAATCTGTTTTTGTGGGATCAGAAGCAGAAACCCTTCAGCCAAAGTCTAGTTCGCTGAGATTTGGAACAGTTTGGTCGGGGACTGGGAACATCAGACCCAGCTACTGTCAGACCTATCAAAGGAAGCCCCTGCAACCATGAGTGACACCAAATGCTACAAGCTATTAAGAGCAGGTGCCCCCAACACCTTAGACTTCGCTAAGGCAGTTGGTCTTTTTTATTCGGATTTGGATATACCTGTTTTGAAGCCCCTCTGGTCCTCAATAATTAGCATTGGGCGTGAAGTACTTCTCTGCAGCCAGCCTTCCATTTGGTACTGAAACTTAATTATGGATACATTCTCGGGGGACCTCCTAGACGACTGGGATCCCTCTTACTTTGCTGGGAACCTACTTTTGAGATATGTATATGAATGTGGCATGAGCCATAAAGTTGGTCATTGACCAATATTTAGCCCTAACTGTGTTAATTCTGACCAATATGATATGATATGGCATTTATAACTCGCCTATACACAAGTGTTTCAAGGTGCGAAATACCCCTGTGTTAATTCTCAAGCGTGTTTGGTGTCCAAACTGTACACTTAACTCTGATTGTATTTCTTTTTTTAACTTGTAGTGTTGTATCTTGGTGCATCTGTGCTAAGTGTTTTTATGCTTAAGCCTACAGACAATATATTGCTTGCCAAATTCTTCTGTATGCTAACTGTACTTTCAACCATGCACCTGAACTCCTTACTCTAAGCCTTGCTGCTCAACCTTGTTACCAAGTGAGAGTTTGTGAAACCTTAGCTGTAAACCTGTGCAGTACCCCCCAAGGTTGGCTTCCCAGCAGCCTCCACCATTAGCAGTTATGAAAAAACCTACCATAGTGTGGCGGTATGGAATGTGGAGTCTGACAAAGCGGTGGCATAGCGATTGCTATAAAACTTTATTAACAACCAACAAACCTATCTTACCCCAACTAAAGGTGTTTTTCCTACTTTAAACTAAAACTTGGGCATTCAGGAAGTCTGTAGTCCAAATCAAAGGTTCACCGTCGTAGTCCAAACTCCTATTTTATCCCTACCACTTCAACATTAATCCTAATCTAAGAAAAATTATTTCTACAACCCAGTAGCATGACTCCATTCTCCTGTGTATGGGTTTCTCAAGTTGTAGCTGTCTAAACTTTTGGAAATATTCCAATGTTCTTGTTTTAAGAAAAACAAAGTTCCACAATATTCCAGTGGGTCTAGAAGAACGACTCCCTTTCCCTAGCTTCTTCACCATTATTTGTAAGCCTCTTCCGGGCTATTTAAATTTTAACTTCAACAGCTCTTGTAGTTCCCTCCAAGGACTTCCTTCACTTTCTACTTTCTTCAGCTTGCCCCCACTGGGTCGAGGAAGAGGTTCCCTGAGTTGTCCATGACTTTCCAGCACCACACTCTTGTGGAACCGGTCAGGGAATTGACCTACAACATTTTCCACTACTTCCTCTTCTTAATTTACTTCCTCTGCTTCACTTTCTCTTGAGGCATTCTTCACTGGTTTCACTAGGGGCCACGGGATTGTTCTTCTGCCTTTTACTTCTGCTCTTCGTAGGCCTGGTTGTCTTCTTGGCCAGGTGTACTGTAGATGCTCTCTGTGCCCGTTCCGGACGCTCCACCCTTTATAGTTCACGCCACCACCACAGTTTCTTGTGCTCCCTATAAATTTGCCTACATAGCTCTGCAGTAGGCCGTCTGGGTGCAGTCCTCGAACTGCGCTGTCCACCCACTACAGGTCACACCACGACTCTGTTTCTCCACCTCCCAGCCGACTCGCAAGACGCTTCGTGGAGGTTGGGGGGGACACAGGGAGGTCCTGCTGTTCGTCTTTGCTACTCTGGAGAGTCTTGCTGCAGTCTTCTGAGGCAGTGTTTCAACCCCACGGCTTCTCAACGGCGTCCTCCCTCACTAGGTTCTCCTCACAGATTCAGAAGGAAAGTCCTTAAATAGTGGGGTCTGCCCCAGCGTAACAGGTCGCTTTACAACAGCTGGTCGAGCACTGTTTCTACTTGATGGCACCTTGCTTGCGATCTTCTTTGTCCCCGTACTCCTGACAGCGAGTCTGTCTAACAGATAACAATAAAACATATTTCAGACCTCATCATAGGTAGAGAAGGTTTGGGGGTCGGTGTTACTTTGTGGGGGTCTGGGCTTAATGGGGCTGTGTCCCGGATTCGCATCCTTTTCCCCAGGAGGGGGGGTTCCTCCCCATGTAGCCCTCCTGCATGTTAGCACCCCTAGGGGATTCTTGATTAGCGGCCACACCTCCTTAGCCTCATGGAAAGGAGCTGCTCACTGGGGTGAAGTGACGCCACCTGAAGGATCGCCACAATTGCCATCCAGAGCAATTTGTGGCCTCCAGTCTGTAGCTCACACAAGCAGTGACCAGATAGGGTCACTATGGTCCTTCCAGTTAGCTTGTGTAATACCTACTCAAAATGCTGCAAAGAGTCCAGTAGCATCGATTCTGAGGCTTAAGACAAATACCTTACCCCAGAACTGTGAACACTACATTAGCTCTAATTAAAACAGAGGGCACACTTCAAAATGGTGCATCAACCAGTGGCCCGTCCACTGCATGTGCCAACATACATTCCAAGAAATTTCCTTGATAACTCTGGAGCACACCTATCCAGAAATGTTTTTGCAACAGTCCCAAGCTTCAAACGAAAATGCCACAGAGGATCTTTTCTTCTCCTTACTCTCAACAAAGCTCAAGAATTTTGTTCCCAAACGCATTGACACAGAAGACCACCTGACCTTCAGGGCAACGCTTAAATCCTGGCTATTCAATTTACACCAGCATGAAACAAGCATGTGAACGTTAACCATAAGATGCCCACACACTGTGATTTCTACCTGAGGGAGCTTCTGTCTCAAAGTAATGGAAACTTCGCACAAACCTACGTGCGACTAGTCTGCTAAGAACTATTGGAGAATACTCATTCTGGTTTGATGTTGTGTGACATTAATGGAATACACCCCTCCACCCCACACTATAAAGTCCCATTCGATGTTCCCTTAGTATGTTCTCTTCCCTCTTCTTCGATTTACAGACCCACAGCTAATATCACTAAACCTTACACTAGACTCACAAATCACCCAAATTCAGTGACCTCCTGCCCTTCATATATGGCATCAGCATTAATGTTGTTGGAATGAAGCTCACTTTGAATGGATTGTGTTCTCCCACGTATTTGTCATCTTTAGATGGATATTCTTCCAGCTTCTGCTGCTCTGGAAGGGCGCTTTGCACGATGCTGTCTATTTGATGTCGCTCGAGGGCTTCCATTCCAGGGTCGACGTCATTGTCTGTATGTGTAGCAACTGCAGCGCCCGTTGGCTTCAGTTCAATTTTTTCACGAGAGCTACTGCTTCGAGAAATACGGCACGCTTCGGTTCTTGTCAGAACTGCGATAGAGTATGATGACTCATCAAAATTCATCAACCCCCGAAGACCGGGATCAAAAAGGTGAAGAGAGTGACTGCAGCACCAAGATGTCCCTCATGGATCCTCACTGAGTGTGTCTATGGTGCCTTGGCATGGAGCATAGGATAGCAGACTGTGAGGCCTGTCAGTCCATGACAGGTAAGTCTCTGAATGAGTGCAAGGGAAATTAGCGGTGGGTAGGCCCCCAACTAAATACCCCTCAATGGCTCTGTCGAAACGATTGTCCAATGTGCTGTGAGACGTCTCCTCACCTCTAAGGAAAAGATCGAAGAAACATTCATGCTGCAGGAGCGGGTTGCACCATTCTTTGTCGTCGAGAAAATTGAACAAAAGGTGCTATAGGTTGCCTTCTACTTCTTCTTCTGCTTAATCTTCTCCCGAAAGAAATACAACCTGTCCATCAAAATCATTCACTCCAGCTCAGTGGGAGGAATTCAGACAGGAAATGCTTATAAGATTCGAGAAGGACGCCCGACCCCCTCGAAACAGAGGAAAAAAAGCCATGCTCCTGTCAAGCAGTCAAAATCCAACGTAGAACGAGCTAAGGCCAGATACTGTAAGCTTCGAGTCCGGGGCACAATCTGGAGACCCCTCGAACCGTCAAGGTCTTGACATGATGCAAAACAGTCAAAGACTCCATCGAGTCGAGGGTCAAGCCCTTCAAGGTTCCATCGACACCTAAATCTGCACATAAATCGATGAAGTCTTCAACGCCATTTCTGTCGAAGCCATTGATGCCTTTGCTTTCAAAAAACACCAGTAATTGCAAAGGAAATAAAAGAAAAACAATCATACACACCTTTGCCCAGGAAGGATTTTTTTCAAATCCTTAATATCTATTTGAGGAACATGAGCCGTCTGACCTGGACACTCCCCCTTTTGGTTTGAAGTTTGGCTCTCCAAATGTTCCAGCTGCTCTTATCTCGGAGTCTAGGCTAAAAAATACATATGAAAATCTTTGAACAAACTGGCCTGCGACAAACCAGAACCATTAGTCAGCTTCCATCTGTCCCAACAAATCCGATCATAAACCAGGATTGGTCATGGCTGTCGTGCGCCTTAATAGCACATGATGACCTCTAGCAACTCACACCTGTGATACTGAATGAGAAGAATCTAACTTGCAACCCCAATTTGAAATACCCCCGCTTGTCAATTGCTTCATGGAACACCCAAGGCTTTAGTCATTTGACAAAACCTAGCGAGATAAACTTGGGTTCTTGTGATTTGTTATGTCTTCAAGAGACGTGGCTACGTGTAAACCCCGATTTTGGATGGGTTTGCAACATCACTAAGTGCTGCTATAAAGGGCAAAAAGAGACGCCCGGCTTCAGGCTTTTTAACGGCCATTAAGTCCAGAAGTTCCCTGACTTTAATTAAAACAAGCTCAATGAGACCTGTATCAAGAACTGCTTCTTACCTGGGAAACTGAGAATAATGTCTCTAACTCCGTGACTGCAGCCAAATTGGTCATAATCAATGCCTATTGGAATCCGGGTGCCACATCTAATGAAGGCTTCATCGATCATATATCCGACCTGATAGATGACGCATACATAGTCCAACAAACACAGAAAGCGATTGTGTGCGACTACCTAAATATCTCATGCCTACCCGCTAATGTAAGGACACAGACTACATCACACTCGTCCTCACACCTCCAGAGCCATTATGTGGAATGCACTAATGGCCTCAAAAGACATGTATATGCTTAATGGAAACAGCAAAGAAGACTCGCCACCTCATGCGACCTGGGAAAGTATGGGCCGTTCGTCTGTGATCGATTATATCTTTGTGTCGGGCTGCTTCTTACCATCAGTTGCCTCGTTCAAGATAATTCGAACAAAGAATAGCGATCATCACATGTTATCCATGGAATGTACAGGCTATGTCCCGAACATACGACAAATTGTCGTCAGATGTGTCAGTCTCTGGTGGTGGCACACGCTTAAAAATGACAACATGATGAATTTCGCTGTGTCCTTTAGGTCCAGAGGTTCACCGGTGGAGTATACTCCCCTCTTAGAACTTCACCTGTCCGGCTCCAACAACAGATGCTGACCACGCCTTAACCATCTCCATGTCTTAAATGTGGAGCTTGTCAAGCATAGAAAAGCGTTGAGATGGCTCACTAGAGTGGCGAAGAAATCAGGAGAAGCACTTGACTAAGAAAATCTCAGGCTGGGTAAACGGAGCTATGCGAATTGGCTCAATTCATTCAGACAAACGTTATATGAGCAGGACTCTGAAACCATACTCAAGATATTGGTAAGAAAAAAAACAGGAGATTTCTGGTCCTTAATAAAATCAGTTAGACCCTAGTTGAACGATGACCAGACAAACCCCATTACCAAATCTGTCTGGATCGAACACTTTAAAAATCTATATGCTGCTGCCTCTGAGACACTTGCAATCGACTCCACCTCTGTTGATATAGTCCCTTGGTTTTCCTCTTCGACTATCAATGACATTCAGACCTGAATTGCAAAGTTGAACAACTCGCGAGACCCCGGGACCCGACGGATTAACAAATCTCATGCTGAAGGAACATCTAGATAAATGGGCACCATTGATTCATGCGTTGTTACAGATTTCCAGCTCCTGCAGAATTCAGAGTTCCTTGAGGAGGGCGATTGTGGTCCCCATTTTTAAAAACGGGGAACGTGATAACCCAAAGAACTATCGTCCCATCGCCCTCCTCGATGTAATTGGAAAGTTGTATGGTACAATTATCCTAGACCACTTCAGCGCCTCGTGCAGGGGTGCAAGAGTCAATGACCCACTACAAATAGGGTTTGTTAAAGGCGTTGGGACTTCTGCGAACATCTTTATTCTTAACGTGCTAAAAGGCAGAGTGAAACATGGGAAACCGAAACTCAACATGGCTTTTGCCGATCTGGTGCAAGCATTTGACCAGATCGACCACCAAAAGCTGTGGAACAAACTTGAGGCAAAGAATTGCCCGAAGTCTATTCTGTAACCCATAAAAGCCCTGCACTGCACAACCACCTTTAATAGTGCGACTGAACAAATCTGGCCTCCTCTCTAAAGAAATTCCAACTGCCTGCAGAGAAACAGGGTTGATCCATGGCAACTGCTCTGTTCACCTTCTGCTTGGCTGACATCAAGAGATCGGATCCTGAATTAAGGGCCTTCCCGCCAACAGTTGGCAGAGTTCTGTTACCTCGCATACTATACGGTGATGATATAGTTCTAATAGACCAGATGCCTATAGGTCTTCAAAGGCAACTCAATGTTCTACTTAGTTTTATTAAAATCAACTGCTTGCAGATTAATCTAAAACAAAGATTTTAAGCTTTGGGAACTCCAACAAAGGAAAGAATCAGCACTTCTCGTCGCTGGAGGGCCGGCCATTGAGCAAGTAAGCACCTTTAGCGATACATCAGCAGAAACGCTGATGGTTTCTCACTTAAGAGCTAGAACCAAGGCTCTGTCTAGCCAAGCATGCGCTTTGAACCAAAAATATGGCCGGTTCTCCATCCTCCCTGTTCTCTCCTTTTACAAAACTAAGGTTGTACTAACTATCCCCTATGGATCCGAAGTTATGCCCAACATTCCTGCAACCGTCTGGCCACAACTGGAAGGCCTTTTTTGAAAATAGTTCTGGGTCTCACTCCAGCAACTCCAATCCAAATAATACGACGTGAGTTAGGTCTGTTATCATTAAAATCAAGTGCTGATTGGAAGAGTCTCGCTTTTTGGAGGAAATGTTTCCTAGGTGAGCGTCTGGAAATTTTAGAAATGCTACACAAGGTGATTGTAGCTTCTGACACTCCCATGTTGCATAATTGGTGAAGGACAACGTGCCCCTACTAGAAGAGACTGAATGTTCGATTAAAGTTCTTCTCACCAATCCTATGCTGATCCAACGAAAATTGCGTGAGCTGGACTTGATCAACACTTTAGACTCAGCAGCTAAATACAAATTGACCGCCCACATTCCAACAACAGAATCACGGAAACTAGATGCAGTGTGTGAATACCTAAATCAATCCCCAGATCAAAAATTGAGAGAGCAATTCCTCCGTATTCGCCTCAATCTCTATCCAACAAATTGTCGGTTTTGTAAAATACACTGGTCGTAGAATCATTGAAGCATTTGGTCACCTCTTGCCGAGCACTTGTGGAGAGCCGCACCAAACAATTTAGTCATTTATTATATGATCACCAGAGTGAAGAAAATGATGCATGGTGGTCACTGCTGATAGCATGGAACAAAACATGCTATGTGATTGCCTTGACTACATTTCTGGAGCCTCTGCTAACCATATAAAGAAATGTGAGGTTTTGCAGTTTTCCCTCTCCTTTTTATAATATTTTCAGTCCCGTCTGTTTTTTATCTTTCTATTAATCTTTTTTTAAATGTCATTTCTTTTCTTTCCTTTCTCTCCTTTCCTGAAGATACTAACCAAGAATGGAATTGTATACCGATTACTTGGATATAACGCAGAACTGTGATTCTGCTTTTGGTAAAAAATTGTTTTCAATTAAATGCATGCAACAAAATAATATAATATTATTTTTTTTTTTAAATCTTCGAACAGCTAGTGGGATTGACACATCGCCCGAGCTTAAGCCAGGCCCGGCAGACCATGCTGATGCCTCCTATAGGCAGCTTATCCCTAGGGTTATTGATTTGCTGGGATCGGGCAGACCACCATTCAAGCAATACGACCTAACGGACATTCTTGACAAAGGTCCACAGAAGGATCCTGTACTTCCTTTTCATGTTGCCCTCCAAAAAAGGGTTATACCAAATGGGAGGTTCCAGAATCTAGTCCAGCAGTTAATAACAACCTAACCAAAAAATACAGGCCTTAAAGTAGCCATCCTAGCTACTTATTTAAGCACCCAACACCAGAGAGCCTCGTGGTTCAAGCAACATCGCCTTCTGAACAGGCTGCATACCAAACCGTCACATCATACAGGGACTATAAGCGTTTCGGTGCTTGGGCTAGAAAGGTATTTTCTGCTGGGAGCATGGCTTTGAAGTCTGCAAATGCCACTTGTGCCCTAGCAAAGTTTACATTCACCCTGTGGGACTTTGTAGCAATGGCGGCTGATCATATTCCTGAAGGCGAAGAAGGAGACGGCTTCTTGAATATTGTAATAGACGGTGAGGAGGCTGTGTGAGTCTCTTCAATCGGGACTGGATGGCAAGCACTGTAATACGCAGATGTGTGGTTGAGGAAGTGGTTTCGCACCGGACGTGCAGTCTAGGTTCCTCATCATGCCCTTTAACGGCACTCAGCTGTTTGGCAGCAAGGCTGACGAAAGCCTGGAGAAACTACAGACCTCAAAGGTGGCAGCCAAATCCCTTGGTGCCGCTATCAGACAGCCTCAGCCATCTCACCCCAGTGGCGGAGTAGGTCCTTTCACTTTTGCTCTTCAGTTAGAAGAGCAAGAGGACTTGCAGGTCAAAGGGGCCAATGAAGATTCCCTCGTGGTGGATGAGGGAGAGGTGCAAAGTCTGCCCAAGCAATGTCTACCTAACCATCAGCCACTGATCCAGCCGATTCACAAAACCTCCTTTCACGTCTACCCCTACCTGGACGATTGGCTGATCAGGGCCCATTCTCCCGAACAGGCTCTTGAATATCTCGGCATAACTGTTTACTCTCTCCCCAAACTGGGCTTCTCCCTCAATTACAAGAAGTCTCACATGATACCATTTCAAAGACTCCAATTCATTCTAGCGATCTTGGATGCATCCTTGGGAAAAGCCTTGCCACCCAAGGTGACGGCTCAACACATTCTGCAGATGGTCACCAAATTCCGGAGTTCCCAGCGTCTTCCGGCCTTTGACGTTTTGAGGTTGCTGGGCCTCATGGCCTCAAAAAAGTAAATTGAGGCTTACTAGAGCAGGCCTGTAACTCACTTACCCTGAGGGCTGATTTCGATGCAACTAACGGAATGGTTTTAAATGTTAGTACCCTTAATGGGCATGAATAGAGTGGCTCAAAGGGAGCGCACATTAGAAATTTACACACAAGATTGAGATCCCAAACCGGCACTTGAAAAGGTGTAGGAGGGAACACGTTAGTGGGCCCTTTCAAGGAATTGAATGATTAACGGCATCTTGAAATAAGATACCTCTTTAGATGTGAGCTTGAAGGTTGAAAGAGCTGCCAAATAACCTTTTAATGTTCCAATCTGGAGCCCCAGATTTGCCAAGTGTAACAAAAAAAGACACCATAGGTAAATCGCACTGAAAAGGGTCCACATTCTTTTTCCTGCACCAGCTGCAGAATTTGTTCCAACGGCAGCAGTACAAGGACTTTGTTGCTGGCCTTCTGGCCAAAACCAAAATCTACATGACATCATCCCAATCCTTATATCGTAACCTCTCAGAAACCATGCGTGAAGGGTGAGTGCCTTGACCTCTGGATGGAGAACACAACCCCGACGGGGACTGGAGGAAACACGTACAGGAATGGAAACTCTGTCCACTACGAACGTGTCTCCTAGAGCTCCTCTCGGGGGTAATTCCCTGGAGCAGAACAGTTCGCACTTCCAATTGACAATGTTTGGAAACAGATCCACTTGAGGGGTTGCTCAAAGGGTGAAGATCTCTTGAAGGACTTCCTGAATTAGTTCCCACTCGTGGGAGACTGCTCTGCCTGCTCAGAGTATCCGCCACCATGTTCTCCTCTGCAGCTACATGAACCGCTGATGGGGAGATTTCTTCTTGAATTGCCCAGAACCAGAGCTGCATCGCCTCTCTGCAAAGTGGTAGTGAACATACGCCTCCTCTTTTGTTTAGGTACTAGAAGGCCACTGTGTTGTCCGTCATTATCAGGACATTGTTAACCTGTACAGAGGGCAGAAAGCCCTTCAGCACAAGTCTGATCGCCCTCAACTCTAAAAGATTGATGTGTAATTTGGACTCCGATGCAAACCAATGAACGCTGATTGTCGGATCGTTGCCGTGGGCACCCCACCCAGTGTGTGAGGCATCCGTAACTACCGTTATCTCTGGCCATGGTTTTCTAAAAGGTTCTCCCTTCAGAATATTGTTCTCGCAGCCCCACCACAGAAGATCCTGTGCAACCCTCCTTGGGGGATTGCACAGGATGCCATGAAGCCTTCTTTTTTGCCAAAAATTGTATCTGATTTTCATTCATCCCAGAAAATCGTGCTACCAACATTTTATCTGCCGCCTTATCCTAACAAGGAAGAGGAAAGAATACATAGGCTCGATCCCAGAAGTGCTTGGAGCTTTTAGATCTCACTGATGGCGAAAATATGACAGCATGACAAGCTTTTCATCGGGTACACTGCACATAAACTGGGGCTTCCAGTTACAAAACAAACTTTGTCCAGATGGATAATTCCTGCTATTGCAGAATGCTACAGAATAGCTGGAAAAGATCCCCCTGAAAGCCTGAGAGCTCATTCCACAAGAGGCATGGCAATATCTTCTGCTTTGCAAAGAGGGGTGCCTATAAAATACATTTGTGCGGCAGCCACTTGATCTACTATTCACACATTTACAAAGCATTAGTCTGGATTCATCCTCTAGCCAAGGAAGAGGATTTGGGAAAGCTGTCCTATATTCAATCCGTGACAAATCTGAACATTCTTATTCCCTCCTCCAAAACATTACACTGCTTTGGGAGTCTATCTAAAGGAATATGTTGGAGGACACAATCCATTTGAAGAACAAGTTACTTACCCGTGGTAACATTCTTTCGATTGGATGTTGCTCCCATGTATTCCTCATCGCCCCTCCCATCCTAACCTGCTGTACAATGTCCAGGCATTACAAATTCCGCTCTTTCAGACTTATGCTTCTATAAGAGGAAAGTGTAAAAACAGAACTGAAGAGAATGGGCGCTGCGCGTGCTATATATACCAACCCAAGCCAGGGATGGAACACTTTGAGGTTGACCGCATCGACGCACAGTACCCTCTGCCAGGAATCTACAAACTGAAGTGTCACATCCTCACTGAGACATGGTTGCAACTCACTGCCGCTGGGGCAGGAAGTGGGATGAGGCAGTCATATTGGGTGTGGTTCAAAGTATCACAGAATATAGCAGAAATATCAGACGCCTCACAAAAGTGGCAAAAACTAGTACTTAGAGTTGCTCAGCGTGGGAACAACTGTACTTCTAGTCCCCTTTCTGTCTCAGGTGCCCCTCCCACCTTCCTGCAAATATGACAATCCAAATTCAAGTTCATAGTGACTGATGTATGGTCAGTGGCAAAGGTAAATTTCCTGTGGGGAGTACAGTAGGTTGCATTGGAGTATCTCAAACCTTCTAGGACATCACAGTGACTGATTTGTGCATACTATTGTGTACTGTGCAATTGCTATGTTTTACTCCCTGTTGGTATGTAAAGCTATAAAGGGATCCTTCTTCACTGTATTGTCTTGAAGTTGTT
Organism: Ambystoma mexicanum; assembly: GCF_040938575.1. Classification (NCBI taxonomy): domain Eukaryota; kingdom Metazoa; phylum Chordata; class Amphibia; order Caudata; family Ambystomatidae; genus Ambystoma; species Ambystoma mexicanum. The sequence goes on along the minus strand of NC_090923.1, from coordinate 1,338,775,826 downwards.
AACCAGGGTTCTGAAGGCGTCTAGGAAATGGATATCCTCTTACTTCACATGTTCTAGCTTCATTAATTGAATCTGCTGCATCATTACTATGGTAAGAAATGTTGTGTACAATTGGAACGAGTTTGCCAGCTAACCATTTTTCATTTCTCCAAAGAAACCAGAGTACAGATTCAAGAATCTGTGAGGGGGAAAGACGTCTTCATCATCCAGACAGTCTCCAAGTAAGTAATAGGTGTGCTGGGAAATAAACCTAAAAGAAAACCATGGGCATTTTGGATTCAGATGTTATCATGAGAAAGGAACTGTTGGAACTGGTTCCAAAGTTTAAGAAGTTAAATGTTTTCTTGATCTTGCAACATAGGCTGAAAAACCATGCACCGCACTTTCATGAATGGCCCATGCACGGAAGTATTTTCTTTGAACATTATATTTGATTCATTGATATCTGAATTTTGTGTGCTGTCCGATTTGTCTGCCCCCACCCTTACCCCCATACCCCCTTTCCTCCAAGTCTGTTCTAAGCTAAGGTATTTTTCTTTGAAGTGCTGGTTACTATAACTTATTTTAAAAACTCAAACGTAATCGACTCACCTGATTTCTTTTCTGTTTTCTTTCTCTGTTTTACCTAGTATCAATAGTTATGTAGTGATCATTGTGAATGTATGCATGATCAACAGAGATCATTTTCACTGTTCTCTAAATGTAATCCTTACCTTAAAAAATGTAGAGATCAGACCAATCCTGACCACTTTAAGAAAGTAAAAGAATCCACCACTTTGATTTTAACCGATCATCCTACTCACCTTAATGTGTGGGTGCCTTGTAGTAAAGTGAAATGCTCACATCGCCAAAAATACAAATGTTTTGCTTGGTTGCCACCTACTTGTTTACATTTAGCTTAGAGAGGTGACTTGCAGAACTGCAATGTCTCTAGGCCTCCAGAGAGTATTACTCATTATTTTCCATTCATGGGATTCCACAAGGAAAATTCTGTATGCATCGTGATATACCCAACAACACCTTATAAATATGCATAGCTGCTTTGTATTGTTCTTTGGGGAAGGAGGGCAATGGATGACATTTGCTTCATTTTTTTACCCATTTTAAGTTTGCTTGGTAGAGCATAAATATGGTCTCTTGAAGATGTAGCTTTGCTGCCAACATTTGTTCCTTTAACTATCTTCACAGTCAACATCACAAATGCACAGACTGACCGACCCAAACACCGACCGAGCCACCCACACACCGACCCACCCACCGACTTAAACTGAAACCGACTGACTGACCGATCCACCCCAAAGACTGACCCACCGACTGATCCACCCACACACAGACTGATCCACCCACACACCGACTGAGCCACCCACCCACGACTGAGCCACCCACACACCGATCCACAACCATTGACCCATTCACTCACAGGCCGATTGACCTGCCGACTGACCCACACACCGACTGACCCACACACCGACTGACCCACACACCGACTGACCCACACACCGACTGACGCACACACTGACCGACCCGCTGACTGCCCCACCCACTCACAGACCCACCCATACACACACCGACCGACTAACCCACCCACCGACTGAAACTGACACACTCACCCACTGACCGACCCATCCACTGCTCCTGTTTCCGGCTTAGTTCGTGTACAATTATATGAATAAGTTAGTAAATGTGCCCTTTCACATTTTATTTTGATTGACACAAGCCTCAAGCTATGTTCTTTCCTTAAGTTTGCAGCCGTGTGGGCAAAGTACCACAAATGTTCAACCTTCATGCATTATAATGTGGGGGTTGTACTGTCCTTAAGAGATACGCACTTTACCATAAACAAAAGTAGTCTGCCTACATTTAACCATCTGCAAATGTAAGGGTATGAAAGAGGCATGAATGTGTGGTGCTGCAGGGAATCCCTCAGCTACCCTTTGGACTGTAACCTTTTATGTCCCGTAATGGCAAAAACCCATTGGTCTGCGACAAGCATTTGTTATATTATGTTTGGAATGGTAACTAGGATTCTCAGGGTGTGCTGCAGAAAAGATTCGTTTTTTACATAGCTGGGTTTCTTAAAGGGATATGCCTTTAAGATCCTACCACGCATAAAAGTTGCATGGGAAGCCAGGGGATTCTCCCTGCATCAGTCCTGGGTCCAGCATTGCCGCTCCTTAAGGCATGCCTATCCCCACCATAGTCAGCAAAAAGAGTTGCGGCCCCTAGTTAAGCCATTTTTATCTAATCCTGCTATCAACGTCTAAAACGCTGCACTTCAGGTAGGAACCTAAGAACCTGCTCTTCATGGAATACCTGCAGTGACTTGGGACTTCCTAATACTAGGTATATACCGCCCCTGTAGGTATGGGATATCAAATCTACTAAAATCTGTAACCTCCCCTTCCACCAACCCCTTCGCTTCAAATGACTTGTACAGTAGTACTTTGCATCCTTGCTAGGTTTGCACTATGTAAATCCAAACACATTTTCTAGCCGCATGTCCCTCAGAGAAAAAGTCTGCCCACCTGTCCCACTGTGATCCTAGCAAGGCAGACCTATGTTGGCGCAAACCTCGAACTATGGGTTTGTGCAAAATAAACAACCCGACCATGAGGCCTCTGAGCTCAGCCTTCCCACTAGTTCATTTTAAACCAAGTGTATTCATGTATGCAGCTAATCAAATAACACAAAACATAGTGTTTACCACCACACACACACACACACAGGCACCACACACACACACCACACACTCACGCACCACACACACAAACCCCTCTCTGTTAGCTAAGTGATCACACTTGGGCTATCAGGCTACTCGGCACATACCAGCTACCCATACTTTAAGAGAACCTCACAACAAAATTGTAATGTAAGCAGTCTTCTCAGGGAGGGTCACACACCCTTGTGTGGAAACATAAATGGATCTGATCAGTGTATAAATTGTGGTGGTGGTGGGGTTTGCCAGGGCTCAGTCCTGCCCCTTATTTCGGGGCCCCGGCACGTATTGTCTCACTCGTATTGATTATGAAGTGATGATAGCCAGAGCAACCATCAACCCAAATGAGCCGGTGCAAGCTGTAGTTTAACCCCAAATGTATTGCGACTGTAGGGAGCAGCTATGTGGTTGGTGGCAGCAATGGGGGGGAGGGGTGCGTCGGGCGGGACTGCACGCCTGCAGTGTCACATGCATGCTAGAAATTATTTGGGCACCAGCACTTATTTTGTTACAAATGAAGCACTGGATCTGATATCTCCCTGGTGGACATTTTACAACTGTATTTTATTATTGGGTGAGGGATGTTGCAGTCCTACCCTCTGACACCCCCCCACGTCCCCTATCGTATGCTTCCTATTTTACTACCCCGATTCTTTACCACCACCCATATAAATACTGTGGTAAAATAACAGCAGAATGTCACTTTCATGAAATGACTTTATGGAAAAGGGGGTGGGACGCTGTGGGGAATACCAGCAGATGAGCAGCTCCACTGGACATACTCTTAGTACATGGAAACTGAACAAGTCAGACCTTGCCTTCTACAGAGGTAGTTACCCAAAAGCTGCCACTCCCGTACTTTTACCTCCTATCCTCCACAAGGTTTTCCTGTACTCAACCATGGGCAGACCTAAGGTTATGGGTTATAGGTTGGTCCTTTCCCCTCTATTGCAATTCAGTTCATGGTTTGCGAAGATACATTTTCCCATTATACCCAGCAAGGCTTGACATAAGATTGCTGGTGATCCACTTTACCTTTCAAATGCTTCCATCTTGATTTTCCCTGACGAGATGTGTTCCAGCCCTGTATATTCCTCGATTAGATCAGAAGTGCCATATTGAAGGCAGACTGGCTTAACACAGGAGAAAAACCAGGGTGGCTGTACACTTGAACAGAATCAATCACTTGATTGCATTTAAAATTAATTTGTTTGATCGCAATTGTTTGAGGAAGTGCTTAGTGCAAATAGACAAATACAGACATACACATGAAAAACAATTTATTTTGCTCAGCACTACAAACCTAAATATTTGTGTTGACATTCATTCACACATGAAATTTTAGAGAAAGATTAAACAAACACCTTTGCAATCTCCGAAAATACAATTGACTTCATAAAATATTACACATACAAACCTGCCAAAGGGTAGAGTCAATCAAACGCTTCCCATTGCACTCCCAAAACCAGTGGACCAACACCATAACTACACACCATGCGACAATTGTGAAAAAAACTCAATTCTCCTGTGTTGCTGGTTTTGATCCCACTTTTAAAGGGGGCTGTCTTTCAATTTAGTAATGTGGGTAACCTCTACTTCTCTTGTTATAGGCGTACTGACTTAAGGCAGAAATATACTGGCATGGCTAACTGATCTGTGTCACTGCTCGCCCCGGCCAGGACCCCTTTTGAATACACGTCCCATACACATAATTCTTCTCACTCAGACATTTGGGCAGCTTCTTTCCATTCTTACACCAAGATCGGAACAGGGAACTCCCCTTGTGCATTAACACTGCGCAGATGCACCTACCATCGGACAGTTTGTGTTTTTAAAAAAAAAAAAGAAAAAAAAATTGTTTTTAGCTTGCAAACAAACTTTTACAACATCATTCTTCACAAATTATAGCAACAATTTTAAATTCACTATGATCATCTAACAAGCTAAACATTCCAAATCAATGTGAGAACTAGTAACTATTCTGTAGACGGCAATTAAAAACAAGTATCAAATAAAATAAATCACATTCAACTTGTAAACATAAGTGGGTCGCAATATGATCCTGCTTCTTTGTGCATATAGCAAGTGTGCAAATCAACTCAGAGACGTGTAAAATTAAGCATTATTCTATTAGTGCGACCACAAGATTAAACAAACAATATACCATTTAATAGTAATATCAGTTATATCTAGATATAGGCACATAAAAGTACTCAATGTGCTGACCTAAAAGAAAAAAATAAGTTTGTTACATAACTACAGCTTTATATCACTAAAATTGGCTTCTACAATACAGTTGAAGTAGCTAGACTGTGGCAGCCTCCTTTGTCATATGTTGTGTACTCAGTTTTGCTGAAAGTTCCTCATTGATGATGGTCAACAAGCAGGTAAGAGACAAGATTAACAAGGTATTAGTTCCCCAGATACATCTAACCCACAACCATTCCCTTCAGAATACAGTATCTCCGATATCAAATTTGCCAAAAGTCAATACTATGGACACTTCAAAGTATTGACAGAAGATGACTAAATGTTTTAATGTTTCTAATTGTTGAGAACATGGACGATAGTGACAAGCACCATTTGAGTTAACCTCCATGTTAGTTTTCCAGTATTTAATTCTCTCATTAGTCGAGAATTGATTTAGTTTGAATCTCAAATACAGATCTCGAGCCTTATCACAAGGAAAACAAATTAGATACGGTGTTTGAGGAACTCTTTTAGTTATAAAATGTGCATATTCTTTATAACTAGTATATGTGCTTAGCGCTTCAATAGTACAAGACCAGTCAAATTTGTGCATTTTATTCTTAACATAAGCCAGCCTCATAAGAATATCCTCGATATTGGCATCGATTGTTGTCAATAGTTTTTTTCATTTTACCATCATATTTGGATATGGAACCCGGATAGGCTTCTTTGAGCATGGTAAAAAGGTCTTCATGCAGAGAGTTGCAGTGAGGGCAATTCATTTTTGGTCAATAGTCTCAAACCATATCTAGAAGAAAGAGAAGCAATGCCAAGGCCATGTCGCAATATTGCGTTGGGCAACGTGCTGGCTAATCTTAAAATCGGCTTCCATATGCGCCCCTGCATTTTTTCAATATTCACGAGGCACATATCTAACCCATAAAGGATGATAGCTTCTACTTTTAAGATATAGAAGTCTATCACCGGGATCATGGAGAATCTGCAATATTTTCTGTAAATAACCTTTATCTGGGACATGAGAGGATTCGCTTTTTGATTAAGAGCGGACCTCCACATGGTTAATGATGAGGTATTGCATACATTGTATCCCAGGTATCTAAGTGAGAGTGTAGGTTCAATCGGAAGTCCATCTATAGACCAATTGAACAAACATTATTTTTTTCTCCTGTTATTAAATATAACAATCCTCGATTTACTGGAATTAGAATGCCGATTTAGCTCCTTTGCATACTTGGAAAATAGTTCTCATTTGGCTTGAAGTCCAAAGGGCGTTCTGTCAAAAAATAGTGGTCATCGGCAAACGCCAACCAATGGAGATGAAGTTTACCGAGCTTAACTGGAAAACTAACATCAAGTTGCCATATATCATACAAGTCACACCAATACAAGTTAAACAATGTGGAGGTCAAGTTACAGCCTTGTTTGACCCCTACGAGAGTGTCAATGGGCTTATTAATAGCACCATCTTCGCTAAACCTCACCATTTAACTAGTGTTTAAGTGCAACCTAGATAACAGGAGAATTAGCTGGGGAGAGAACCCAAACCCATTCATTTTATCCCATAAAAGTTTCATATCACAGTCAAACGCCGCAGACATATCTAGGGATGCCACATATACAGGACCAGCGTTAAGTTGTTTGGTTCGTTCAAGTATATGTGATAAGATGGTAGCATTCAAGGCAGTCCCCATATGTTTATGGAAACCGACTTGGTAACGGGATAGAATGTCATGTTGCTGTATGTGACTTTCTAATTCTGTTAGAATCAAGATAGAGAACACCTTTGCAGAAACATCCATGGGTGCGATCGGGCGAAAGTTCGCAGGATCAGAAGGATTGCCCTTTTTGAAAATCGGGGTGATGATAGAAATGAGCCAAGACACTGTTAGCCGATTAGAATTATAGATGCTATCATATTTATCAATCTTTAAAATTGATGCCCACAAAGAGGGATCATATTTGAGAATGCACGCAGGAATGCAGTCGGGTCCTGCTGCTTTAGAGTATTTTAGTTTCGATATGACCGACTTCATGTCTGCCACAGACCATGGGCAAGAGCCCGTAATTGACCAAGTGGAGTTTTTAAACAACACTTTAGTGAACGTAGTCAGCATTTTAAATGTTTCTGTAATATGATGTCCACGACTCTGCAGATATTGACGAAGGCAAGTTCCCTGATGATGAGGAAGATGCTTTTCTCAAGGTTGCGCACACAAATCTCTTGTTATTGAGACAGAGATAGGAAATTACATTTTGATTGTCAGCAATGTAATATGTGTGCTTAACAGATAAAATCTTGTTTCTATACAAGTAGCATATCTGTTTCTTTTTATTTAAATAAAAGGCGAGAGGTTGCTTAGACGATTTGAGATACCTCAATTGTTTGTTTTTCTATTGTTTTAATAGCCACACTGCCCTATTGTAGATGTGGGTATGTCGCTCGTTCCTCTTAGTGTGATTTAAGGCCAGTTTACCAAGCAGACATTTAATTGTGGAATTATTGCTTTCTTCCACTTGTTGAATGTCCAGACCGTGGTTTAGCTCATTTATACCCAGAATAATGTATTTACTGACCATCTGGGTTGGTTTATGGCACAATTGAGAATTCCAATGAACAGAAAGAGCAGGGCGTTCAATCTCTAGAAGTTTTAAATCAGGCAGTGTCATAAAGATGACACACTATATTGATATTAAGAGTAATAATTAAATGACCGCCCAGGCCAGGTCTTAAGGTGTTCAATGGGTCACACTAGCTGAGTAAGTTTAAGGACACCGCAAAATAATCTATATAGGATGTTTGTCAAGTGAAGTTATCTTTTTTTTTATCTATCCCTGCAAAATGGATACCTCATTGTGCAAGAAAGGAATTCCATCTTTTTCCTCTTGATGTAGACTGAGAATTGCCACAAGAAATGTAACTATGAGCTGGGTGATATAAATTGGTGATGCAAGTCGAGTTAGTCGCCACCAATTGGAATCCTATAATCCGATTTGCAGAGAAATGCAACTTCAGGGATAGAATACAGATGTACAAAAATGTGTTCCAGCGATCTGCTAGGTGGGTTCCAGTAAATGCAAATTATTAAATAAGACTGTGTTCTCACCTTGGATCATCAAGTCAATAGCCAAAACATCTTCCAGGGCCATCATCATCCTAGTCTATGCCTTCATATTATTATTGACAAGAATAGTTAGACCCCCAAAGAGTCGGCCAGAGACCCCAATGTTGGCCGGGACCGAGTAAGTGGAGTAGCCATTTATGTGAAACTTTTGTAATTTCATAGTCTATTGGAAGAGCACTATGGACATATTGTTACCGATAGACATCAAATTAGCCCATGAAATAAGATTGTTATACCCACATGAATTCATGAACTAACACAAATTACTTCTTGGCTACGGTTCCGTATTGGCGCTTTTAGCTGGTCAAAGACTTTTCACTAAGGCTTCAAGCCATGACCAATCCATTATAACAGAAGAAAGAGAGGCAAACTGTGACATAAGCAATTCATTAGGGAGCTTCGATATTTCATTGGTCAGTGGTGAACCTTGGGTCATCCCGCTTACAGTATCCTGAAGCTCAATAAATATTAAGGCTGCTTCCTTAGTGTTAAACAGGTGTGGCATTAGGCCTATTTGGATGAGATCAGATCGATATTCCCATACCAACTTTGTGATAATAGCCAAATGAAATTGGCATATTATTCAGTTATTTTTTATGAGGCTCAGCGCAACCCAATCAATATCCTCAGAATTAAATATTCTAAGCAAAGGGATATGATTGAATGCATGAAGAATATAAGAACGATTAATTATGCGCCTGCCATTGATTTTAGAATCACTTATCCGACCAATTATATTTGATGTTTCAGACGTAAAGTTGATTTTAGGAGGCTCAACTGAAGGCACAACGTTTGTACTACAGTCGGTGTTAATAGAGTGCAACGGTTTAATCTCATTCCCAACGATCAAATCTTGTGTCTTATTATTTACCAGAGGAATTGTTGTTATTAGGTACGCCGACAGATACTGGTGTAGGATACAGCTTTTTGTTATTGATGACTGGAAAAAAGGTGGAAAGTTGTGTTTGCTTGGTGCCTGTGAGATCCGACATTAGAAGTATAAAGGGCTTTATAGAATAAATGCTTTTAGGTAACATTGGATCGGCTAACTCCGCATCTACAACAGAACCTGATTCAATTAACACATTTTTTTATTTTTTTTGTCTTTTTGGAGTCACATCCGAGTTAGCAAGTGTAGCAGACAATGCTTTCAGTTGAAGTGCTTCTCTACTCTTTTCATTAAGCTGGTTTAAATCCAGCATGGCATCTTCATTCGACAAATTGCATAGGCTTTTAATGTTGAATTATGGCCTTTAAGTTTAGGAGGATTTAAGTTTTTTGCTTTTTTAACTAATGCATCTTTTTGAGTCTTTCTATTAATCCTTCTCTTGATTGCTCAATTTTCATGACGTATGGCTCTGCATGACAAGTAATGATTAGAAGTACCGATTTCCACAGAATGTGTTAACAAATCAGTAACCACTTTGCCGTTTAGAATCCCATTATTGGCTTGTTCAATTAAATTGGTCAGAGTGGAGGGACTATCGGGATCCTCACACATGGAGACTATCTCTATAGCGTTGGCATGTGGAAGGACACAACAATTAGAGTGAATAGGACTATTTGGCAAATGCACATTTCTAATTTGAGTTTCTATATTAACAATGTTTGCTTAATTAGATTTGACATTGAGCCATATGTCCTGTGGGTCAGCACAATCAATTCATTATTGAATAGATTAAGAGTTGACAGCCTGAGCATATGACATGTTTGAGGAACCTACCATGCCATTGCAATTACTAGTTTGTGTTGAGCTGGCACATACACTTACAGCTTTCGCTTGAGAGGAGCATGAGATCAGTAGCTCATATTTTGAGCGAGTTAATTTAGACTAGTTTATGGCTATGATAGTTTCCTGTGCACACACAAAGCCTTCACACTTATTCAATTTTGCCAAGATATCAGAAATGGAACATTTTATGTCCCTAATTTCATATCCTTTATCCAAGAATTTCAGAATGCGAGTGAGAACAGGAAATGAGTAGTAGTCGGGATTATTTAAGTTATGAGATGGAATTGAATTTGCCATCGAGGCATTGAGATATGGAGTTAATGACTATGGTGTAGTTGCTCGGTACTTATCAGATGATGGCACTCATGATGGTTAGAAGTGCAACCTATGCCATCATGCATTGCATTGAATGAATTAAGATTAGGGGAACTGGCCATAGGAGTGGCAGGAATCGTTGAGCTATGAGTTTCACATGGGCAAGGAAGTTCCGTTGGAAAGTCCTCACTATGCTTGTTATTATGGAGATGAACCTCTTCAATTCCACTTGTCACCGACACAACAGGTGTCGAAAGTCCAAGGGATAGACGCATCCTTTTGCCCAGTTCAGCCATTACAGGAGGAGCTAACATTGAAAAGTCGGAGATCGATTTATTAAAACAATCCGACGGATTAGGAAATAGCCAAGTGTTAATCAGGTTTCCCGGTTGGTTGTGAAAACTTTGATGCATGGAAAAATCCATATCATGTACCTCTTGGAGAGCAAAATACTTTGTCTCTCATGTAGAATTAAATGGAGTATGAATTTGTGCATGAACATGCGCAACATGTGCAAATGCCATCTCCTGACAAATCAAATCTTTCCCAGGATCATCTCCACTCTCCCCATGTAGAGAACTCACCTCTGAGGAAATGACTACCGATGCTGCCAATGCAATGTCGTGCTTAACTGCATTACCACTAGACATAGCTACAACTTGCAGTGCGGTATCATTCATCTTATTACAACTTGCAGATTTGTCTTTACAGACGCTGCAACTTTTAAGACTGCCGACCATGATGAAAAAATATAGCCCAGCAATCTGTCTTAATTATGTAGTGGTACTGATACCCTGTAACAAAGTATTATTACCACCCCTGGTGCAATAGTTTGAAAGGGTTAGATTTTGTTAGCTGTAAAAGAAAACCAACACCCCTATTACACGTCTTGTGATGTCCTCATTTGAGTAATCTCTACGCTTTCCAAGAAAATTATCGCTGATCGAGTGCGCGTCCTCACAACAAAAACGGCCACGGGAATATTGGACATACAGTTACTAACAGCAGGGGAAGCATACAGCATAAATGGGCCAAATTGCAAGGTTTGTCAGAGTGTGACCGGCACCGCTTCATAAACCAATTGCCGAGTATCGCACTGAACAACTGTCGAATTTGAATGGCGACCAAACAGTGAATATGTTAAAGTTGGGACTGCACAAGAGAGCAGCCCTCTCTTGTTCCACTAAGCACTGGGTATTACACCAACAACAGTGAGGCGAGCCACACTTTAATAAGGGATACAGTTAGAATAAGTTCAGCCAGAGTCTATGAACGTGGTCTGAAGGTACGTCAAGTGAGGGGTCTTGAACAGGACTCTTGTGACGCTTGGCACACTAATGTAGCAACGTAGCCAACATAGCCTACAGGCTTAGCAGATTTTAGTTTGCAGTATCCACAACATGGGAAATTGCTTACCGGAGACTCAGCGCTTTTGTGATGCACTCATCCACGGCATTGATTGTACATGCAATTACCAGAGCTACAAAACAGTATAATGTAGCTCATAAATCCCCACGCCACCCGCCCAGCCAAACAACCAAACGTGCACTTTGGTGCGCGTGTGGTGCACGCGGCAGTGCCTTGAAATAGTGCTGCTGGGTAGACGGGGGCGTAGCTTCTTAGAAACTATGTAAATAAAGACGTATTAATAATGGAAATGCTCAATATAATGTCCAGAGTGTACAATAAAGTCCAATAGTGTAAATAAGATGCCAGTTTAGGAGTTCCAACCTTTTTCCCAAAATGATGCATATCAGCCAGAGTACTCACGGGCAGCGTGGTCAGCCAAACAGGCACTTTGGGCCAAACAGGTACACCGGACAGTATGTGCATAGCAAACAGCAATTCCGGTTGTGAATTTTCTGATGGTGTTAGAGAGATCAGAAGACTGCAACAAAGATATGCTGTGATGGGTATAATGTTCTTAAAGTTGTGTATCCAAATAAAATGACCATACTGAGAAAGTGTAACAGGTACGTACCTTTTTTTTTATAGACGTGCACAATGATTTCGTATAGAATACAAGCTGCTTTAGAACCCCTACATCGCTTGAAAAATGTAGAGTTAATGTTTTTTGTTTTAAGCTCGAAGGGCCTAGCTGCCACTGGATTTTAGCCTTCCATCGTTTGGTCCATGAAGTTTGCATTAGGGTCCCCACACCTCTCCAACTACAGACTTCTTTGATGTCCATACCCACGGTACAAGGATTGAATAATTGTTTTCCAGGCAGCACAAAAATATATAAATAGTTTTCTATGCAGTAGGCATTCTGGTCAGTAAGTGATTGCCTGCCCAGTTTGATATTTCTCTTCTATACGGCTCATATTGGAAGCCATTAACTATTTCCTTTTCAAAATGTCCTTTCTCTTATTGTGACATTACTGCAGACCATTATGAAATTCATAACGCTCCCTCTTCACCAGCAATGTTAGTCTATGGGGACAGCGCAGGTGTGGGGAGGAGGGGCATACACTATAGAAAATTACAGATGGGTAGCTTTTGACTACTGGCTGTATTCTTCCTCATGGCTCTGAGTGACGGCATAGACAACTAGAGCATTGCTTTCGTTGATCACATGTCGCTCTGAATCCCACGTGGAGTATATCGACAGTTAATAGCCACCCATCGAATACAATGGCCCTTACATGCCTTCTCTTTTTAATCTAGGGGTTACACTTACTTTGTGTCAAGAGAACACCTGACAATTTGGAGCTTTACGAATTGAACTTTTACTTAATTGATCAAAGGTTTGCTACGTTAGTCCTTCATTTGCTTAGACCACACACATTATATTACCACGGTAGGGACATCTCCGGATGTAAGGCTTGTGTTACATGGCATTTTTGTGACTTTTTTTATTAGACGTTAGCATTTTGGACAGAATCGTCACCTCCTATATCCTTCTAGCAATGGCATAGCACTGTTCCCATAGTGTATGGAAATCTCTGCTTTCAGAAAATTGTTCTTGGTGATTCCACAGTTTTCATTGTTTGCTTTCTGCTTGAGGATAAAAGGCTTTTTATTTAAAATTTCGAATTGAGATTTTAAGCATTTGATACCAGGCAGTTTTCCAAGTGAAAGCGGAATAATGCTGCTTGTGCCTTTGACCAGTCCCTGCTGCTAGATAAAGCTCACCCCTTTTAGGAATATCTGCATAAGACTGAAATACCTCAAGGCTTCTTGTTCGCCTTCTCCAACTAGAGCTCAGCAAATTCGTTCATTCTTGGATCTAAAGTCACATTGCAGAAATTCAAAATTTGCCTTCTAGTATATTGTAAAATGTGCCCCTAGAATATGTCAAATTGTTTTCAGACAAGTCAGTGTTTTCAATAAGATGAATTCTTGAAAAGTCATTATCAAAATGATGTTACAAAATTAGTGATTTGCATATTAAAATTTCGAATGGATCTTATCCTCCCACGTATTCCTCATCTTTGATATTCTCCGATATCCTGCTTGCAGCTTTGGAAAACCTTTCACAGCAGAGGGCGTTGTGTGTCGTCACCGGCCTAGTGTCCTTGGACAGCGTCAGTCCGCTCTCGAATATGACGTTGGCGTCAGTATAAATGACACGCACTGCACCCATTGCCTTAGTTCTCATTTTCTGCACAGCTGCTTCGAAGCGGCTCACTCGCCTTAGCAATAATTTTATTTATTTTTATTTTTCTAACTGCGTATTCAAGTTTACTCGATGATGTCTACCCGAAAAACCAGATTTAAAAGATGTTACAATTGCGGTTCGACCTTGTCGATCATGGACCCAGATAGGATATGTCTTTGGTGTTTGGGTACGGGCCACAAAGTCGATAACTGTGGCTCCTGTCAGTCAATGACAGTGAAGGCCTTAAATGAGATGAAAGGGAAACTCGTCCTGGGTAGGCCTTCTCCCAAGTCCGCTTCCACCACCCCGTTGAAGATGAGATGTTGGCGGTATTTACAAAGGCGGCAAAACCTACCCCTTCAGATAAGTCTAAGAAGGCTGCCAACCCCATCAAGCCGTGTCAGGCTGACATGAAGTCCATGAAAACTTCTGTTTGCGTGCCTTGGAGCCCATAGAGAAATAGCTTGAAGGTTCGAGCGCCACTTGTGGACTCGACACCTTTTGTAAAATCAAACTCTGATGTTGTTGAAGCCTTTGATATCTCCATCAAGCCCATCTAAGGTCTTTAAGCCACAGACGAAGAAAGAACTTAAGTCAATGAGCTCCATTTATGAGGAGAAGGAGAGCCCATTATTTGGGTTTGGACTTAATTATGGCACAACTAGGGTCCCAGAAGAGCTGAGCTCGGAAGAGTTGAAAGAGGGATTTGGTTGACACCCTTAAAGATGCTAGTGGTCTGGACACATCTCCAGAGGTGGAGTTTGGTTCTCCTGATAGATCTGTGTTGTCGAACGTTATTGAATATATTGGCTGGGGTAGAGCTGCTGCGGAATTTGAACAGGTTGACTTAAGACATCCTTGATAAAGGCCTTGCAAAGGATTCAATCTTTCCGTTCCACCCTGCAGTGAAAAACCGAGTTCTGGATAATTGGAAGAAACCAGATTCTACCCCTCTGGTGAATAAAGACTTCACCAAGAAGTACAGAGCCTCCTCTCTTGATCCTGAGTTTCTTTGAAAACATCCAAGACCAGAGAGCTTGGTGGTACAATCGGCCACCTCAACTTTCAAGGGTGCAGCATATGCCTTGATTACACCAGATGGGGACGACAAGAGAGTGGATGCCCTGGGGAAAAGTGTTGTCAGCAGGTAGCATGACATTGAAGGCGGTTAATGCCACTTGTGCCTTGGTAATGTTTTCACACACACTGTGGTAGGTTGTTGCGATGGCTGCTGAGCACACCCCCCCCCCCCCCCCCCCAAGGGGGAAGAGAGGCAGGGGTTTCCTCAATATAATACAAGATGGAAAAGATGCCATGTGCCAATCTCTGTAGTCTGGGTTGGACATGGCAAGTTGCGTCAGCAGCTCCATGGCAGCAAGTACTGTTTTAAATAGGTTTACATGGCTGCAGAAGTCTGGTTTCGCACCTCATGTGAAAGCTATGCTTTTGGATATGCCCTTTGAGGGATATCAGCTTTTTGGCTGTAGATCGGATGAGAGCTTAGAAAAGCTGCAGTCTTCAAAAGCTGCTGCCAAGTCTCTGCTGCAATTAGTTAGCCACAGCAGGGCCAATCGACTTGAGTGTTGGAGGGGTTAATTATTTCGATTATATGTTTACGTTGCAAGATCGGGATGCCAGTTTTGAGCGGACAAAAGAGACTGCCTTGTGTTTCACTTGGACGTGGAGGCAGAAACGCTTCAACCCTTTTCCTCTGCCTTCCGCAGCCTCTACGCCTCCAAAATTGCTTTAAGGCCTTCACTCAAATGACTGTGGTAGGAGGCAGGTTTCTCAGCATCTGAAAAAGTAGTGAAGTATTACTTCCGATGCTTGGGCACTGCAGACAGTTGCTCATGGTTACTGCCTTCCTTATCTAAAAAGGCCTCCAAACTGCCCTCCCCTACCCCCTCCCCACAAGAGGCCAGTCCTTGAAAGATCCAGATCCGCTCCACTTACAAGTGGTGTTAACCCTGTTAGAGAAAGGTGCAGTCGAATTGGTACCTGTGGCGGAGAGGAATCAAGGCTGGTACATGCCGCGTTTTCTGATTCCCCCCCCCCCCCCCCAAAAAGGACGGAGGATTGAGTCCCATCTTCGACTTGAGACACTTGAACAAGTTCAAAATGGTCACTCTTTTGCAAATACTCCTGGCCCGTCAGCTCCAGGATTGTATGGTGTCATTGGATATCCAGGATGCCTACTTCCATGGGCCAGTACTTGGTAAGCGCAGGAAGTACCTGAGATTCGCCAATGGAAGTTCTCACTATCCGTTTCAAGTTCTGGCTTTCGGGCTGAGCGTCTTCACCAAGTTGTTGGTTGTGGTGACAGCGAATCTAAGGATGGAAGGGATGCACATCCACCCCTCCCTGGATGACTGGCTGATCAGAACTCATTCCGCCGAACAGGCTCTGCAACATCTAGACAGCACCGGCCACTCTCTCCACAAACCGGGCTTCTCCCTCAACTTCAAGAAGCCCCACATGACACCTTCCAAAATCTGCAATTCATTGTAGCAGTCTTGGAATCTTCCTCGGGTAAACTTTGCCACCCGAGGTAAAGGCCAATAACATTTCGTAGATGGTACGTACATTTCATGCCCAACGTCTACCGGCCTTAGATTTTCTGAGGTTGCTGGCCCTCATACCATCCTGCATTTTCCTGGTGCTAGAGGCGCATCTGACGATAAGATCCCTTCAGTGGGCACTCAGATCCCAAAGGTCACAGTTCTCCAGCAGGATGACAGACCTTATTCACGTCCTGAGCAAGGTCACTCAGGATCTCCTGTGGTGGGCCTGTGAGGAGAGCGTGTTAAAAGGGCAACCTGTTTGGCAACCATGGCCAGAGTTACTCGTAGTTATGGAGGCCTCTCTGAGTTTGGGGGCCCATACCAACGTTTTAACGATCAGCGGTTGCTGGTCTGCACGTCAGAGTCCAAACTACACAACCTTTTGGAGCACTTTTTGACATCTGTACGAGGAAGGAGTGTCCTGATGACGGACAACACAGTTGCCATGAATTACCACAACAAGTGGTGGTGTAGGGTCACTACCACCGTGCAGCGAAGCAATGCAGCTCTGGTTTTGGGTGCAGCAAGAAGGAAGCTATCTGCTGGCTGTTCACCTAATCGGAGACAAGAACATGGCGGTGGATACTCTGAGCAGGCAGAGCAGTGCCTCCCATGAGTGGGTGTTGGATCGGGAAGTCCTTTCAGAGATCTTCACCCTTTGGGGAACTCCTCAAGTGGATCTGTTCACATCCAGTGTCAACAGTAAGGACAAAATGTACTGCTCCAGGGAATTTCCTCATAGAGAAGAACTGGGAGACGCGTTTGTCAGTGGTTTGGGAATTTACGCTCCTGTATGTGTTTGAACAAGTCCCTGTCACTCCTCATGTACTCAAAAGGTTGAGAATGTTCGGAAGTCTGTGATCCTGATTGCACCAGATTGGGCCCGGATGACGTGGTACCCGGAACTTCATGAAATGTCTATCTGTCCTTTATTTAGTCTTCCTCAGAGAGAGGATTTGCTGACTGAGGATGTAGGTCGCCTTCTTCACCCAGAATGCAAAACTATGAACCTTCAAGCTTGGTTTCTGAGAGATTGAGATACAGATAGTAGGACGTTCTGGAAGACTTAATGGAGGTGCTGCTTTTGGCTAGAAGCCCAGTGACAATATCGCTATACCGCTGCCGTTTGAACAAGTTTTGCAGCTGGTGTAGAGCTAAGGAAATTGACTCATTCGCTTGTGGCACACTATCAGTGTTATAATTTCTTCTGCATTTGACTAAGGGGCTTCAAGTTTCTATGGCTAAGGACTATCTGGCTGCACTGTCCAATTTTAAGCGTTTTCCAGGAATAGGGCTCTTACTTCCCTATTGTCATTGAATTTCTGAAAGGCTTCACTAATATCTTCCCAGCGGTTTCCTTTATTGTGCTGGGCTGGGAACTCAATCTACTCTTGTTTCCCAATGGGCGCTCCTTTTGAGCCTCTGCATTCCTGTCATTTCAGGAAGCTGTCTTTAAAAACTGTTTTAACGGCTGGTGCATCTGCTTGCAGGGTTAACAAGCTTCAGGCATTGTCATGTAAACTGCCATTTGTTTTTTGTTGTTTTTTTTAATAAAGACAAGTTACCTACCCAAGGTGATTTCACAATTCCATTTGGCACAAAAGATAGATTTGCCTACTTTCTACCCACGCCCCTTCCTCAGTCCATCTAAAAAGAAGGAAAGACTCCACAGACTGGATCCTAAGAGCGTGTTAAGCTTTTATATTAACACACTCTAAATTAAGACAGGATGATCAGCTTTTTGTAGGTTATGTGGGCCACAGGATGGGACAGGCGGTTACAAAACAGACCCTATCTCAGTGGACTATCCTGTGCATTTCCGAGTGCTACAATCTGAGTGGAAAGGAAGTTCCTGGAGGTTTGAGGGCACATTCTACTGCTTCCTCTGCACTTCAGAGAGGTGTACCGGTGCAGAATATTTGTAGTGCTGCCACCTGGTCTTCGTTGCATACCTTAACAGAGCATTATTGCTTAGATTCTCTATCTGGCTAGGACGCCAGATTTGGAAAGGCTGTTCTACACAGCATGAATCATAAATACTTTCTCCTTTCCCACCTCCTGCAAACATGAGTAATATGTGGGCGGCCACAATCCATTTGAAGAATAAATACTTACCCCATGTAATGTTATTTCCACTAGATGTTCCTCCCACGTTATTCCTCATCGCCCTCCAGTCCTACCCCACTATACAGAGAGAATTTCTGTGATTTACACTTTCCTCTCTGTTAATGCTCACGTCTTTATCCTTTTCGAGACCGCTGTGCTGGTGAGAGGAAAAACATGAACTGAGGCAACGGGTGCGTTCCATTTATACTGCTGCGGACATCCTAGTCTGGAGTGCACAGAGGCCGTCAAAAGACATGAGGGTGATGACGTGCAGCATCTTCTGCTGTGAAGTTTTCCGAAGCTTCAAGCAGGTTATCGGAGTATATCCAAGCTGAGGAATACATGGGAGGAGCATCCAATCGAAAGACCAATACCAGGGGTAAGTAATTGGTTCTTCTGTCAACAAGATGCATCCTTCTCTGTGAAATCCCTGTGCAGAAAAGCCTGTCCATCCTGAAAGTCACAGGTGCACATCTCTTAAGAGTATTTCTGCTTTTATCCTTCCTGGGAGGATATTTGAATTGTTGAATTTGGCAATAAATGGCACTTAAGTGGCAGTAGATAATTGAGTAGGTGCAAGGCATAACATAAGCAGTGTCACATAGCAATGTGCTACGCAATTCTGTAGGTTTTCTAACTAAATTGACACTTCAGTAACACAACTAGCTATTTAAATTACTCTGTTCAATTAAACAGCAGCTCGCCCTACATTGCTCTCTTGCCCTCAGGGCTCTCTCCGCCCTCTTTTCTCTGTTCACTGCAAGATCAAAGGGGCTAATGGAGTGGCGAGAGAGCGCAGCACTAATCCTCTCCTTAACTATTAAAAGTGCCAAAGGCCTCTGTGTGCGTTAGGCAAAAAATGTTCTTTTTCAAATAATTGCAAGCCAGAAGTAATCGGGATGATAGTTTATTAAGCTATTCCCCGTTTGTCAAAGACCGGTTTGTGTTCACTATTTTTTTAAAAGACAGTCCTGCAAGTTGTTCCATAATGCAGAATTACAGTGTTGCTACTGTAAAGCACTGCATTTCCTGTTTTTCAGTAAAGTTCAGGTTAGTGTTTCTCAATCTCATAGTGTCAACTATATTTCATTTTATTGAGGAAGGTGCATCATATGGACAAGTGAACTCTTTTAAAAATGTGCATGATCACAAGGCAAAACGATTTTCTGGGAACTGCTGGTTGCATACATCTGTCCAATATTTGCTCAACCCATGAGCTGATCCCAAACTCCTTGACATTCTATCTTATCACCTTGTTGCCTTGTACCAGCTACCCTGAAAGTGAGAAGGCCGCAAACTACAATATGCCACAAAGGTTGCCTGCTGCGCCATCCACTCCGTTTAGTGTCTTACTTTCTTTCCTCTTGTATAATGAAAACACAAAGCTAACTAGAAGTTTAAGCAGAGTAATGATCAATATTTCCATCCAGTCTGTTCATCTACAGATCTACTGCAGTACCATACACCATAATTAGGCTCCGGAGCTCGCTTTGTTGTACGATTATGTTTGCATTCTATATTACCACCTGTGGAATAGCTGGCCAATCCGGAGGCCCGGAACACAAGCAGAATCTGTAAGTAGCAGGCCACATTTCATGCCGGGCAGCTGCACTTCTGCCCAGGCTTGTCCATGGATGTGATGCCCCGGGACAATAGGTGCGCCGGACTGGAATGCTACGCTTGGGCCTACCTGTCTTGGGCTTATGGAACTTTAGCAGGTCTGCCCTCACTGAAAGGGGTATTTAACGCTATATTGAAAAGTATACATCAGTGACGGGAAAAGGCCATCTTGTCCACCTAAAGTTGGCAATTGACCGGTCTACTGCAAAACCATACTAGGTCCTTCGTCTCAGGCTGTGACTTTCCTTTAACATAGTGAAATTTTTGATTTATGAAACCTCTGAACAACAAATGATGGGTCAAGCATAACATATACGAGTCACTGACCTGTGCAATACTGACTGCACCCAGCTGCACAAAGCCTTGCACTGAAAAATGGTCAGCCGTTAGCCCACCCTTACATTTTACAGACAAGCTTCTCACCAATGTCTTCTACTGTACACAAATATGGTGTATTTTTGGTAATTTTATGTCTTGAGTACTAATAACTTCTGGTGACATTACAATTATAAGTACAAAATTGCTAATCAAATAAGTGTTTTCTAATCAAGAATTTTAATTGGTAGACTCTGCTAATCAATTTTTGAAAACAAATGTATGCCTTGATGTGAACTGCACAGTGGTCCTATTATTATCATTATTATATTAATCTTTACATTTTAAAGATAAGCCTCTCTTGTCCTAAATGGCTTTTCTTCACAAGCCGTTATTTTGATGGAGAGACTAATATACATGGCTCACAATGACCTTTATGGAGGCGTGGAGGAACTTCTCAGAAAAACACACAACCCAACAAATACCCATTTCTGGCGGACTTGGTACTGAATGAAACCATGCAGTTCCAGAGCAGAGGTGATTTCTTGCTGCCTAAAGACTGTAAAACAATGTAATGCAGAGTAGGGACAAGTAGCCCCCCATCCAAGATAAATAGATTCTTCTGAAACTCGAAGGATATGCATTCCAGTAACCCCCAGGAGAACCTTCATGTCTTGTCTAGTCTAACCCTTTTAGAGTCCTTGGTTTTGTCAGAAGGCTTAGACGTATCTGATTCTGGTATTGATTGAGATACCGGCTGGGTCCTACTTGTCTTTTTGAGAAGTGACACAATGCTATACTTGGTTTGGTCTTGGGGTATATTCAATCTTCTTTCTGTGTTTTAGGTTTTGTTGCCTTGAAAAGAACATATTGAAAAAAAAGTTGAAACCAGCAAAGCAAATAAGAAAATGCAAGTAAAGGAAGAAAGACATAGATTCATGGGACTTTTACCTACTCCTCCAATAAGAAGGGATGAAGCGACTGTTAGGGAGAATTCTCATTTCTGTGCGAATTCCCTTCAACCTTAGAGACCCCCAGCGCTTTTGCTGGACTTTAGGACTTTTTAATTTTAACCCTGGAGTGAGTGAAACATTTTTCTCACTTTCATGTGTTTTGACTGGATTTGGATTATGTGTTTCCTCTGTTTTTGGAGTCTGGCAAACTCCATAGGCATCTATCTACCTTTTGTATGGTGACGCACAGCACCTTCAATGCCGTGTCACAGAGAATTCCTTTAGATTTCTCAGAAGGTTTAAATACCTTTTCTTGTGTAAACTACTGTTCCCAAGAATAGTAAAGTGAAATTGACTTTACTTAGCTTTTCTCTTTGTAGGTCCAGCACACCCCATCTTATGTGCATTGCTGGGGGGGTTACCTAGTAACCCCTTATCCTACATACTCTTATGTCCCGTCCGCTTTCCTCCATACTGCACGGGTGTCCCTTGCGAGGGACGGGAGACAACCTTTTTCACCAGAAAAATCTTCTTCCCCTCCAACTTTAGAGGCGCACGGAGGGGCGGCCCTGGGAGCATGCGCTGCCCTGACTCCACCCTCCGGCGCCACAACCCAGACCCCTTTTCCGCCGACGGAAACTGGGCCGAATTCACGAGCGCTCCTGGGTTTGGTTTCACGCGCGGATTCTTCCTCTATATCTTCTTTTATTTTTTGTTCAATAGGTACTTGGTCCTCGGATGCCACAGCTCCTACCCGGCGCATGTCGACGTCGACAGTGTTGAGCAGGTGCCCATCCTGCAAAGGGCCTTTTCCAACTTCAGACCCCCACGCCCTCTGCCTACGTTGCCTTGGCCCAGACCACGGTTGGCAAGCCTGTTTGGCGTGCGGCTCGCTGTCCACGAAAGCGCTGAAGAACAGACTAGCCAGGTGGAGGGAGCTCTTCCAGCTGTCTCCTTCCGAGGACATCAAGAGTTTCGTGAGACGCGCCAGGCCACAGGTAGGGCCTATATTTTCATCTGCACCTCGCAAGGGAGACTTCTTCCCACGGACTCTCCTACGTGGGAGGGACCGATCAGGTCCTTTTACCAACTTGCGCACCGAGGCTGTCACAGCTACCGGCCTTCGGGCTGAGGGGTCTTCGGATCCTCCCAGTGCCAGGATTGAGAGGCTGCTAGGCTTTTTTACCGGGCTTGCGCCTGAGGGGCTCCACCCTTGTATCGGCTTCATGGCCAAAAGGGCTGCGCCCTGTTACCGGCAATACATCCCAGGGGGCGACTGAAAGCAGCTCTAACGACCCCCGGGTCGAGGTTAATAAACCTACTGGGCAAGTGCCCGAGGAGCGGGACAAGTTGCGTGCCTCACACAAGAGACTTGGCAGAGGATCGCAGCGACGAGCCAAGCAACACGTCACAGCCATGTGGTAGGCAGCTCAACAAGATGGCCAAGATGGCCGACAGGCCAGAAAAGGATACCTGTTTGACGCCTCTGCAAGACTTCGGCGAAGAGTGAGTATCGAGGTGGGACTGGCATCAACCAGGTACGTGGTCTACGGCTTTCCCTTCTTATGCACAGGGCTGCTTTCCCTTGCGTCCGTATGTACATGGTTGGCAACAGCCTCAGTTTCCTCTAGTAACTCCTTCAGTGCCCTCCTCCTTCAGTGCCCTCCTCCTCCTCCTCCTCCTCCTCCTCCTCCTCCTCCTCCTCCTCCTCCTCCTCCTCCTCCTCCTTTGGCCAGCGAGGACCGGATTTTTGAGAGGTTCCTCGGCCTCATGAAGTCTCCTGATATGGGGGCTATCATCAAGGACGCAGTCAGGGAAGTCCTTCCCGCTATGCTAGTGGCACCACAGACATCTGCGCCGACGCCTCTGACCCCAGCGCAGCCGCCTCCTCCAGCTCTTCAGCCTACTTCACAGGTGGTTCCGTACCAGCCTCCACCCCTTCCTCAGCCTCCGGCGGTGGTCCCCGTGCCCCAGCCTCTGGCTCCGGATCCTCCTCCTCCGCAGGATCCCACAGAGCCTCAGGATACTGATGAGGAGGAGGATCCTGACACACCATCATCGGCCAGGGCCTTCAACGAACGTATCGCGGGCCTGACGAATACCTGGGCCTACCACAGCCACAGGTCAAACAGCCAGCGGAGGGCGTCCTCGCTGAAGTCCTCACGAGGCGCCCTTTCGCCAGAACGGGAATTCCACTGCAAACCGATGTAGTCTCCCTCGCCAAGAAGGGTTGGCTCAAACCACACTCCGTCCAGCCACTCAACCGCCACCTGGACGCCAAGTACAGGCAGATGGAGGGGGATACACTCTTGCTTTCCTCCCATCCTCCGCCACACTCCTCTGTGATCGCTGCGGCATCACTGTACTCCAAACATCAGTCGTCCTCGTCTTCCTCATAGACGGCGATGTTAGGGAAGGAGGAGAAAACCTTGGAGGCATACGGTAAGAAGCTGTATTCCAACGCTTCCTTGCACCTGTGTCAGGCCAACGCAGACGCCATGCTGGTGGCTGTTAACCAGAGATTATGGCGGGAAATTGCTGACTTCCTCTCAGAACTCCCCTCCCACAGCCAATCCCGTTTCAAGGCGGGTCTAGCCAGAGCCAAGCTCGTGGCACAGGTAATCATGGAGTCCATGCTAGCACACATCGATACCTCTGGATGTGCCATCTGTATTGCCACGGACATTAGAAGGATGGCCTGGCTCCGGGCAACCAAGTTCAACCCGAATGTCCAGGAACGTATTCTAGATCTGCCCTTCGAGGGCAGCGACCTCTTCCACTCCCCCACAGACGAAGAGCTGGACAAGAAGAAGAATAGCTCGCAGACGGCAAAGTCTTTATCCATTTTGACAAAGGCCACGCTCAAAGCATATTCCCTGTCTCGGCAACGCTCGGATAAGGGTCGCTCATCCGGAGGCTTCCGCCGCTTCCAGGAGCGCAGGTCTAGGCAGCCGGAACGCTCGCCGACCCCCCAGTCGGCGCAAGCATCAAAAAAGGGTGGTGTGAAGCGAGGGCTTTTTCCAGTCCCCCTCCTCCGCCTCTGCCTCGGAGTGAAAAAAGTCTTGACACACCCCTCCGGGTCCACGAGTCGCCAGTGGGGGGCAGGCTTGCCCTTCACGCACACTATTGGCGACAGAAATTTGCACACCCGTGGATCCTGTCAGTAGTCTCCTCGGGGTACTGTCTATATATTCCGGCCTCTCCTCCCTCCTCTCCTCCCCTCCCCCAAGTTGGGACATCAGCTCTTTTGGTAGAGATTCAGTCGCTCGTCCTGAGCCAGGCCATGGAGGAAGTCACAGCCTTCCAGCGAGGTTCAGGTTTTTACTCCAGGATCTTCGCCATTCAGAAAAAGAACCAGGTGGGCCTGAGAGTTGTACTGGACCTTTCCACCCTCAACCTCTCCTTACCTCTTCAGAGATTCAAGATGGTTATGCCAGCCTTTATTGCGGAGACATTATGCAGGGGAGACTGGATGTGGTCCCTGGATCTGAAGGACGCGTATCTGCACGTCCCGATCTGGCAACCCCATCGTTCTTTCCTCCGGTTCAGGATCATGGGCTGCCATTTTCAGTACAAGGCCCTCCCTTTTGGCCTCAACTCGGCCCCCATGGTCTTTACCAGACTCATGAATGCGGTGCCAGCCCTCCTCTGGGCTCACGGCCTCCACATATACCCATACCTAGACGACTGGCTCGTCAGGTTTACATCTCCGGAAGCAGTCCAACACTCCTCACATGCACTGATGCACACACTACACGACCTGGGCTTTTCGCTCAATCTCAAGAAGTCGCAGCTGCAACCCACGCAGTCTTTGATCTTCCTGGGCCTCATCTGGGACACGCTCTCTGAGAAGGTCTTCCCCTCGTAGGACAAGATCGCAGCCATCTGGAAGGCCACGTCCCACTTTCTCAGCCGAAGCGCTACTTCGCTGGCTGTCCCCCACACAAGACTCATGATGAGGAGGATTCAGCTCCACTTTGCAGCGTCGTGGAACCAGGAGAGGGGGCTCTCAGGCCAAAATCCTCAAGATCCCCATCCCTCTCCACCCGGACCTCACATGGTGGTCCAAGGACTGCAACCTGCGGGTGGGCAAGCCCTTCAGGCCCCCGTCCCACAGGTTACGATTACCACAGACTCCTCCCTAGAGGATCTCTCGGTGCACGGCACGTGGACCCGTCAAAGAACAAGAATACCACATCAATTGGCTGGAACTGAATGCCACCTGATTAGCGCTCAGAGCCTTCCTCCCACGTCTCAAGGGAAGGGTTGTCCTCATCCAGACAGACAACTCAACCAATGTGTACTACATTAACAAGCAAGGGGGGACCAGGTCCCCTTCCCTGTGCAGACTGGCGATCAACATTTGGGAATGGGCCATGGAGAACGAGATTTTCCTCACGGCAGTGCACCTTCCGGGGGAATCCAACCTGGAAGCCGACAGGCTCAGCAGGTTGGGAGCGGACAACTACGAGTGGCAGCTGAACGACCTCGCTGCACAGGAGATCTTCCACAGCTGGGGCCACCCCCAAGTGGATCTCTTTGCCACCTGGCACAACAGGAAATGTCCCCAGTTTGCATCCTGGCAGGGTCAGGGACCCGGCTCTCTGGGCGACGTCTTATGGATTCAGTGGAATGGCATGTCAGCATATGCCTTCCCGCCCACTCCACTGATTCAGAGTCCTTTGCAAGTTCAAAGAGTCTCACCAGCTCAACCTCATTCTGATAGCTCTGTGGTGGCCAGCCAGGCCATGGTTCTCGGAGCTGCTCAGCCTCTCGGCGGCCCCTCCAATCCACCTCCGGATGGCCCCAGCACATCTTCTGACACAGCAGGGGGGCAGGGTCATCCACCCCGCCCGTCAGAAGCTGGCCCTCACTGCGTGGTACCTGAGCAGGTGACGCTCAGCCACCTCAACCTATCTCAAGCCAATCTGGAGATCATACAGGGGGTTAGGAGCAAGGCTACCCGAGCCCAGTACAAAAGTAAATGGACCAGGTTCTGCCACTGGGCGCACTCCAAGGATATCGACCCGCTGGCTTGTTTCTTGGACGACGTGCTATCATTTTCCGCGCACCTCGCCAACTCGAGCGTGCAGGTAGACACCTGCTGCACATACCTCTCAGCCATTGGGGCCTACAGGAATTTGGAGGGCGGGTGGGGGTCTTCTCCTCCAACCCGGTCATCAGGAGAAATTTGGCTGGACTCGCTAGACTCCACCCGCCCATCAGGAAGCCACAGGAGCCTATGGCGTCCGCGGACATCAGGCTGGTCACCATCAAGACGGCACTGCTAGTCGGCCTCACATCGACGCGCAGGGTCAGCGAGATCCAGACCCTAGTCGCCTCAGAGCCGTACACCACCTTTCACAAGGATAAGGTGGTCCTACGGACCCATCCGGCATTTCTGCCTAAGGTGCCATCAGCCTTTCACTTAAATGAGATCGTCCTTCCTACATTCTTTGCGGACCTAAAGGACGAGCCTCAAGAGTTCTGCACTGCCTGGATGTCAGGTGTGCCCTGGAATTCTACCAGGACAGGACTAAGGGCTTCTGCAAGTCAGATGCCCTATTCATCACCTTTGGAGGCGCCAGGCTATCAGGCCTCCAAAACCTCCATCTCCCGCTTGATGGTCGCGGCCATCAAGGAGGCGTACGAGGGCCAGCATAGACCCCTTCCGGCGAACATGCATGCTCACGCTGTCGGGCCAAGGCAACGACCATCGCCTTTCAGCGCCATTTCCTCTGGCAGGTCATAAGAATGAGCGGCCACATGGGCCACTCCTTCGGCTTTCTACAAGCATTACTGTTTGGATGCCGGCTCCAGATCAGATGTGGCTTTCGGACAGGCGGTTCTCCGGAACCTGTTTGCTTAAGGAGGATCTCTTCTCCACCCTGGGGCTACATTCAGTTGTAATCGCCCATGCAGTATGGAGGAAAAGGGACGGGACGTAAGAGTAATAAGTTACTCACCGTAGTGACTAACGTACTCTTAGTCCATAGTCCCCTTTCCTCCATACGTCCCACCATCCTCCCCCTTAATAATTTGGTGTCATTAGGCAATGCAAATCTATTGTCGACACGTCTTTGGGGACTGACGTGTGGTGCCGGAGGGCAGAGTCGGGGCAGCGCATGCTCCCAGGACCGCCCCTTCGCGTGCCTCTAAAGTTAGAGGGGAAGAAGATTTCTCTGGTGAAAAAGGTTCCGCCTCCCTTCCCTTGCGAGGGACGCCCGTGCAGTATGGAGGAAATGGGACTATGGACTAAGAGTACGTTAGTCACTACGGTGAGTAATTTAGAATTTCTCATGTAACATTTTTTGTTACCCTCACTACTTTAAATGGCTTGTGTCAGTGGTTTAATTTTTCTACCTTTATGCTTTCCTGCCACAGGCTGAAGCCTCAGCTGCTTTACAGCAAGTACCCATGGGTGAGCTTTTCTGTCAAAATTGTCCCAGTCTTCTTTTTTTGCCATTTTCTGTTTGTGAGGTCTTTCTTGGGTTTTACTCTGTGTGTTGAGCCAGGTTTGAGCCCTTTGTTCATTTTGCCTTCGGCGGGCTTCAGCCCTGAAGCCTGCCTCTGGCTCCGTCAGTCTGTAAAGGCATGATGTGAGGGAGGTTCCCGAAACTCCCCTGTCCTCTGTCTCTAGGAGTGGATGAATGCAACCAGTCCCGATTGGCTGGCTGGCTGTCCTTTTAGGACAGCCACCCTGCTGTATGATTGACAGCCTATGCTATGCATGAATGGGGGAAACCTGCTTAAAAGGTGAGGGTTTTGGGACTCAAGGCAGAGTCGACCACTGGGAGAAGCACCCGACGAAGAAACCATGAATGAAGCTAGCTGCATCCTCCTGGACCTTTGAATTGCCTGGTGAAGCCCTACTGCTGTGCTGGAACTCCTTTTTCAATTCGACAGGGAAGCTCCGGAAGGGACAACTGCTTCCTTTGGGTTAGTGGGACCAACTAACCCTGAGACGAACTCTACTGGACCATCTTCCCTGATTGGCTGTACTTCTTCGATGCTGCAAGAACCAAGTGCCTGGGGTCGAGAAATACGTAGTCTAGTGCAATGTCTGAAATCTGGCCAGAAGATCCAGGAGTCTCCTAAGGACCTTCCAGAAGCAGGACAACCCAAGCAAAAGTCCCCTCACCAGAGTTCAGGACTCAAGGAGTGAAGGAAGCCCAACTGGTATCCGCGACAGTGCTGTTTACGGAGCGCTGAAACTGCAAAGTGCAGCTGAACCAAAAAGAGCCTGTAGCTTCCGAAGACCTCCAAATTCCTGCTGCAGGAGCCCTCCAGACGTCCTCCCTCGTGTCCTCATGACTGAGGCTCAGGAACCCAGGGTATGCATCGATGCAACAGGACAGAATCCAGATGGACCAGTCTTCTACTAACCAGAGGTACTTTTTAGACTTGAGGTACTTACCTCAGTGTCTTTTTAGCTGTGTTCTTCTCAGTTGGGAATTGCATTAGCTCACCTTAGAGTTGATTTCAACTCTGCTTATCACAGGCTTCACAGCTTGTGACCCTACAAGTGATTTCTACAAAACTCTCCAACTTTGTGCAAAACTTTTTATCTAAGTAGTGCCTCAGCTCCATAGACTGTGCTCCAATTGACTTTGGCTGTCCTGGCTCCCTGCAGACTTTTCTAGTCCATTGACTTTGATATTTCTGTCCCTCATAGGTGGTAGCTTGTTTTAGACGGTTATTGCTGGGAAAGGCTTGTCTAGATCTCATTGGAAGATTTAAGTGTCCTCGCCTATACTGAGAACCCGTTTAACCTTTTTCCTTCCTTAAACCTTTCCTTTCTACAATCTCAGAATCTGCAAAGTGTGATCAGTGTGATCAGTGCTCCAGAAAAGATTTTGAGGTGGGAGTATTTTACACATTTTTGAAATTCGAGAGTAAATGCGATTTCAAGTGATCACAAATGAGTTTTCTCCTCTGCAAGAGTAAAACGTATCCAACACATATACTCAATGCATACGTAAAATCAGACCTGTAGATCAAAAGAGTTGTAGATCAAAGTTGCCTGGCTTGCGCAGAGCCCTTCACTCTACAAGCAAACGGCACATCCTGTCTGAGCACACATAGTAACAGCACATCACTCCACTTGATAATGGCATATCCTCCTTGAACATGCTAGCTACACATCTCCTCTTGACATATACTAACAAGTACGACACGTACTCTGTGCACATGGTGAAGGCACATCTCCTTTCAGCATTTTCAGAGATGTGCTGTTAGCACTTGAAGAGCAAATTTGTGTAATTTGCATGTGTAAATTGCACCTTTACACCATGCGCATGCTGACCGCACATCTCTATGCATATGCTAAATGGCAGACATTTTTTTCACGTATTGATAGAACACGTTCTGTTTAGCCAGCCTGATATTTGCACACGTTGACAGGACATATTTCTACCCATAGTGACCTCAAATCTCTTCTCTGCGCATGCTATTGGCACATCCCTTCTTGTCTGCTAATGGTGCATCTTCTCTGCGCACATACTAGTGGGACAGCTCTCTCTACATGGACAGAGGAGATGTGCATGCTAACGACACGCCTTCTCGATGCACATGCTAATGGGATATACCCTCTCTGCACATGCTAACTGTACATCCCATCTCTGCACGTACTAACTGCACATACTGTGCAGCGACGGGATGTGCAGTTAGCATGTGCAAACTCCACATCCTGTCTCTGCACATACTAACAGGACATCTCTGCTCTGCATGCTAATTGCACTTCTGTTCCATACTAATGGCACATCTCTTCTTGGCACGTGCAAATGACACATCTTTACTAAGTATGTACTAGGGGACATTTCTTCTCTGCGAGTGCTAACGTAGCATCTCCTCTGCCCATGCTATAATGGCACATCTCCTCTCTGCCAGTCTTAACGGCAGGGCTCCCTTCTGCACAGGCTAATGTTGGCAAAGCACATGCTAACGTTGCATCCAAAGAAAGGGTGGAAAGCTACCGGGCAGGAGGGCGGCCTGCACTTCCCAAGTTCCTATTACGTGGATGGCTGACTCAGCCTTGATGGGTGTGGCGCAGAGGGAAGACAGCAGAGGAGTCGCTTCTTTCTTAAAATAAATGACATAATGAAGAGTGACCGTTCACACAAGTTACTGTCAGTGCTGGAAATGGACAAAATGTACTGGGGCCAAATGTGTACCCGAATTTCCCCCTCCCCTCCCCTTTCCTTTTTCAGTCTTACTCGAACACGTCCTCGTCAGCCCCCACCACAATGTCCAACAGTGCTTCCCTGGCATTCTGCTCGGTTCTTCTGTAATGAATCAAGTACCATTCGAAATGGGATAATAACTGTTACCACAGTGCTTAAAGGCTGAAGGAATTTGGCTAAAAGTGCTATGTAAGAGCACATACTCCCTTTCCACATATTATTGGCACAGCCTCCGTACACATGCAGCAGCACATCTCCTGCTGCATATCTCCTCTCGGCACATGCTAACTGAGCATCTCTTTTCTGCATGTGCTAGTGGCACTTGGCCTCCCTACATGTGCTAATGGCAAATATATTCAGTTCCCGGGCTGCCCCACGTCTCTCGTGCAGGGTAATGGAACCGTTCATCCCTGCATGCTGTAACAGCGTATCCCTCGTGGTATAGACCAACAGCAAGCGCACATTTTACTACAGCCAGCATAACTTTATAAATTATACATTACAGAGCAGGTTTGCAACGGGCCATGGTGCAGCAAGTAAAGGAATTATTGCCGATGTGTTGGCTCCCGCCCCTTTATTTCAGCACTGTGAGGGGAGCAGTGGGGGTGGCTGGTGGCTTGAGAGTGAGCCGACCTACCTGACCTCCCTCCGATGCAGGGGCGCAACAAAACCTATATTTCGGGGGGTGGGGGGGGGGGGAATTAAGTCGTGATGGGAGGGGCCATTTCAGAAAATAGGCAGGGCAAACTTGGAGGCTCTGCCCCCACTGTTCTACCCATCTCCCCCCATGGTCTGGTGTGGGAACCAACTATCGATTCAGTATATTTTAAAGCGCAATATGCAAAGAGGTGATGGAGGACTTTCTTGAAAGTAACAGCTTTAAAGTTTTATTGCTTTTGTTCAAGTACATTTTTCTGAACAAACACAGTAAAACTTTAACGCTGCCAATTTTGGGAAAAGGCTTCCCTCACCTCCCTGCCTAACAAAATGCAAGTCCCCAATCTAGGGGTTCCACCTAGGCTAAAATGTAGGCTTAGACTAGCCCTTCAAATGTTGGGAGAGGCACTAACTTCAGAGACTGTGGAAAAGTGGCAAACTTACTTGTGTAGGGGCATCTAACTTCATTAACCATTGTAATAAGAATATTCTAGTACAGCTTAAATGTTACAATCAGTTAACTGCTCCCTCCTTTTGAGTCTGAAACACCCACTTCTTGCAGATCCTGAAGGTCCTAGAAAGTGTGAAAATGGCAGCTGGTGTGCAATGAAAGACTCAATATGATAGCATAACAGGACATTGCAGTGTGTGGGGCAGTACTCTGGACGGCCCAAGCAACTTCATTGGCTGGAAGCAACAGGGGAGAAAATGTATGTTGGTTCTACCACAGTCCGCTATAGTAGAATCTCTGGTGCACTGACTTGCTAGTGAGACTGTCTGCCTGTCAAATCCAGTGTTACAAGACTGGGGAGGGCCAGTGCAGCAATTATGCAATTCTATGCAGCAGTATTCGAGCCACTAGCAGAGGAGCACCAGGATACACCAATGTGTCCCTACACTTATTAAAACGGTCCTATTGTAAGGGTGTAAGCTTAATCATTTAGAAGCACTCCAATTTTTTGCAATTTAAGTCAGGTTGAGATTATTTTATTCGCCCAGGATCACACACTTATGCTAAACAGCGAATCTTTGATTTTAACCCACCCTTAAATTTGGGCACAGCCACCTTCTTCCACGTTTTACTTGGAACAAAAATGTAAGTTTTGGGTGTCAAGACCTACAATAATACTGTGCTATAGAGTTTACTTGCAAAATAAACATTGCATAGAAAAGCATCATGACAACATGTAAATCCTTATAGCAGCATGTTGGGCCGAAATAATATCACTATCTTTATTTTCCACATCCTGAATGGAAAGCTATAAGATGCAAAAGGCAAAACATCCCGATTTACCCACTTTATTTTCAGTTTTTTAAAAACGCAAAAAAATTGGTTCTGCCATAAACTCACTTAGGTTTGGAGATTCGTCACAAACCTCCACCGTGTTATGTATGGTTAAAGAACATTCAACTGAAGATATCGTAGTAAACTTGACTTTTTAGCATATGAAACTATTGGACATTACGGTATGAACACGTTTTGTGCTGCTGATGACAAAAGAAACGCTTCAGTGCCATCTAGTGGTGGAAAGTGTGTTTTTTTTTTTTTTTTTTTAAATGAATAAATGCAGCGTAAACGGTAAGCAGTAGAAAATAAAATCATCTCTATTGGCTACAATTACATGCGTAAAACCCATGCCTTTTTCCATTTATTGGCTCTACCAAAAGGGACCTTTCAGGCATTCAAACGGCCCTCCCCCGCTCATTAAGATTAATTTCTGTGGAGTGTTTAGTTACTTGAGCTTTCTGGATCCCTGGACTTTTTTTCTTTCAACAGTCTTCTGCCATTGGTTGTCGACTAATAGCGGATCTCTGTCTACCTTTATCAACTCGCTTGAAACTCTGCCAATGTCGTCTGTGACAAAATATTTCCTACCATGCCATTCGAAGGAGATTGAGTATACGCAGCTAGATCTAATTCCTTGGAGTCTCATCCTTTGCTTCACATTGCTTGCACCTTGCCTGGATATATATATGCAGAAAGATCTTTATAAATGGAGACCTTGTAGTTTCCATATTCAACAGAGGCCAAACTTCTCACTTTGTCGAGGATCCGGGTCTTTTCAGGATAGTAGTAGATCCTGACGAGGATAGATAGTGACCCCCTCCCATCTCCACCATTTCTATGAACCTTCTCTCCCATGGCCTCAAACCTTTCTTAGTCTTTCTTAGTCTTTGAACAGAGAGCACCGAATTTCCTTCATTGACAATTGCAGTGTTTAGGGGACTCCTTTTTCTTGTTTCCCAAAGAATCATAAATTGTTAGATCTTTCCCTGTTTTTTGATGCTGTCAGGCACTAGCAAATAAAATAAACACCCTACAAAACAAAATTCAACTAAAAAAAGACTCCTTAAACCTCACTAACTCTCCCACATCTCCGCCTAATGCCTTACCAAGCACACACACTAACTCATTCACCTTCTCTAAAACCACCACCCTGGAGGTTGAGAAAATCATTCTTTCTCTTAAACCCTCAAACTGTAAAGGCGACAACTGCCCTGCACACATAATCAAGGACGCAGCCAGAGACCTGTCGCCCTTTATCTCCAAACTCATAAACGCCTCTTTTTCCTCAGGCAGTATCCCTTCCAACTTAAAACAATCCAGGGTGCTCCCCCTCCTCAAAAAGCAGACGCTTGATCCTCTCATCCCCACCAACTACCGACCCATCACCACGGTACCCTTCCTACTGAAAATCTTGGATAAAGTGGCCTATGTCCAGATTCAAAAATACCTAGAACTACACAAATTACTAGGCTCCAGACAATCAGGTTTCCGCCCATTACACGGCACGGAAACAGCCCTCATTGATCTGAAAACCCAAATTGATGATCTGAGGGACAAGGGTAAGACAGCACTCCTCCTCCTACTCGACCTCTCCGCGGCATTCGACCTTGTCGACCACAAGGTCCTCTGTAGACACCTTGATTCAGCTGCTCATTTCTCCCCAGAAGCTATCAGATGGATTGAATCCTTTCTGAGTGAGAGAACAATGAGTCTTCTCCCCTTCAGCAGCAGCAGACCCCTCTCCTATTACCTGCGGAGTCCCGCAGGGCTCATGCGTCTCCCCCACACTATACAACATCTTCACCAAACCTCTGTTCGACGATCTGGACCATCTGGGTGTCACCTACACTAACTATGCAGATGACACTCCGATTCTCCTCCCACTTTCAGGGGATCACAGTAAGGACAGAGAGTTGGTGAATAGGGTATATCTCATCATTCAGGCATGGATGGCATCTCATGGTCTATGCCTGAATGATGACAAGACAGAGCTCATCATCTTGGGTACCCCCGCTAATATCAACAAACTAGGCCTTGAATATGCCGAATTTAACATGGATGGTAACTTTATCAAAGTATCCAGGGAAGTAAAAACCCTCAGCTTTTATCTGGATGCCACTATGTCATTCACTAAACAGGTCAACTCACTAGCATCTACCACTGCGTATACTTGCAAATTAATAAGAGCAGGCAGACCATTCCTATCCAATGACAGCTGTATGATCCTGGCAAGAGCACTCATACTATCTAGGCTCGATTATTGTAATGCCCTTTATAGCGGTGCTAACAAAGCCATTATCCATAGGCTACAAATCCTACAAAATAATACCTTGAGAGCTGCCCTCGGCATTAATAAGAGAGATCATATCTCCACTACCAGACGCCAACACAAATGGCTCTCCACAGACAACAAAATCAAACTAAAGTTGGCCTCCCTAACCCATAAAGCCCTCAACAATGCCGCCCCTAGTTATCTGATGGATAAGGTAAAGAGAAAGTCTCCCATCAGACAAACAAGAACTATCAATTCCAACTGTCTGATAATTCCCAGATTCAAACTCTCCACCATTGGTGGCAACAGTTTCCCGGTGAAAGCTGCCAACTTTTGGAACTCTTTGCCACACAACCTGAGAGCTGATCAACCATATTTGCACTTTAGAAGGCACCTCATCAGTCACCTGAACTCCAATAACCCCTGTATTTAGTTGTACATTCTATACCTATGTATAGATATTGATACTCTTTGTTTGCGGCCTTGCCCTCGCCTCTAACAGCCCCTGTACACATCTGTATATTTCTCTCCTGTATAGATATTGATATTTTTTTATGTATGAAGATTTGTATATTTCTTATTCCTGTAATCCTTGAATATCTTTAATTTTACTTCAACTGTATATTTCTGTAACATTGTAAGCCTCGAATTATCTTTTTGCCTGCGCCCTGTTGCCCCTGGGTAAGGTGCGCCATACAAATAAATAAACAAACAAACAATGTGCAGTTCTTCTCTGTCTTTCCATCTTTGATATGCTGACTTCCATTTGGATTTCTATTGGCTCCACTCAGGACTGGTTTGCTTCCGAGCCTTGCACCCTTTCTTCCATGTCCTCAATTCTGTTCATCTCCTCCAACCTGGACCCCTATGTCTGACTGCATTCCCATTCTTTTTTACAGAATGGCTTTTATGTCACACTTTGTTGCCTTTTGGTCTTCTGTGCATGAGGGGGGTTGTCTTTGCGGTTCCAGTGCTTAATTCTTTCCCCTCTATCTTGCTCCCATCTTGTCTCTGAAATTGTTGAAGTGTCCCTTTCCAACTCCTATAGTTTCTATGGTCACCGAGACTATGACCACCTGTTTCTAGTGTTTATCGGATTCAGCCTTCTGGACTTCTTCAAGCTGGAAATACCGAATAATTCTTGAGCTCCTTGGTCTCTTATTGTAGCTCCTACCACTTTCTGGGGTTATCTGGGCTCATTCTGTATTTGACACATGGTCGCATGAAATGTGTACCAGCCCCCACAACCGCACACCCCAAAATGCTCCTCATAACCACAGGGGCCTCTCTTGAGACCCACATTCAGGACAGCGGTCCTGTCCCATAGCCCTGCACTCCTCTTACATCGGCGGCTCACGCCTTGGTCTCCCTCTCGCTTCTCCTTTCAACTTGGGATTCTATTCCTGGGGTTTGCTGGTGCGAAGGTCCCAGAATAGCCCCAACCGGGCTTGTCTCAAGGTTACTGGACTCCTGCCTGATCTCTTTCCATGGAATTGGCTCCACTGAGGGACAGCACCAGGCAACTTGTGCATGCCCGTCTCCCTGTCTCACTCTTGCGATGGGCTTCACCGCATTGGTCCGCTCCTTTTTTTGGGCCCTGGGAAGGTGTGGGGGGCTAAAAGGGTAGTTACTCTCTGCCGTCTATTGGTTGAGAAGGGGTACTGGAACTCAGCTAGATGGCTGCTATCTTCCCCACACCCCCTAGTGGCTTCACATTAGTGAGCACTTTTGATGGTGTGGATGTAAGTAGTAAAGATTCTGTTGTACTATATCAAGGAATTTCTGATTGTAGCCTTTCATGGAGTCTGGGATCAGTGTTTCCACACATTAGCTTTCAGGATTATCTGACTAGTAAAATTGTGTTAATTTCTATTAGTAAATATGTTACTTTTTGATACGTTTACAGCCTCAATATTTGAACCCCCATCATATTGCTTGACCGATTTGGTTTTCCTTTTAAAAATAATGTTCTTGAGCAAATGGAGTACTTAACCATCTACTTGCCAATGCGGACAGTGTCAAGGGGTGCAAGTGCAGGGGGACCTTATCCCCATACCTTTTTCTCTAAATGTCTTTATACTCTTTAGAGTGTTCCTGCTTGCTGGTGGCAGCAGTACTCCTATTTTAATATTTTACTGATGCATTGCAGTTTACCTCTATTTTTAACATGAGGGTGCCTCTTGGCCACTATAAAAACTAAAATGGCTACCTCATTTAAGCCTTGTTTTGAACCACTGACTGTTTGATGGTATTCCTCCTGTTCCGAGGTGGGAATGGCCAAATATGCGCTGAAGTCTTTGTGGGCTCTGTACAGAGCCTGAGAGGGAAACCTGTGTACTTGGAACTGGTTTGCACTAGGTAGGAGCGGTCCCAGACCCCCTAATCCACACCCCAGACCTATGTGATGTCAAGAATGTATCTGAGCGTGTTATCTAGGATTGGATAACCACTTGGTTTTAATGGTGTAGGTCTATTTGGAGGTGGGCCACAGTAGCATTCAAACTAGTTGTGTATATCACAGATGGTTTTATAGCCAAGGTAACCACCATTGCCAAAGGCAACTCCAGTGAGATGAATTCTCTGATTCTCTTGACCAGAAGAAGCCTTTCCAGGAGGGGGCAAAACTGGTTCAAAATCTGAACTCTTCCTTGGCCCTCTCTTGGTGCTCTTCGTTCTGATGCCGTTTTATGTCAATAGACCAAGTTAGTTTGCTTGAACTAAAGCCCTTACTTTGCCTGTGCTGCATGCAAGCCTTTGCTGGTGCACCTCGAGATTGCTCACTGCTTGTTGCATTTCCTTTCAGTTGAATCTTTATCCCTTATTTACTGTCATGGGACTCAAAATAGAGGCCATGCTCAGGATCCTGAAGTCCTGAAACAGCCAACTTCCATGATTGAAACCAAGCGGAAACCAAATCTGCCATTAAGCAGGCCAGCAAGTCTTAGTCGCAGGAGGGCTGTGAGTGTTCTAGGGCTGCAATGAGTGCACACAGAACATTACCAATAATTCAAGTAAGAGGGGAAGTACAAAAGTAAACAATGATTTATTAGGCCTTTATAATACATATTAAGAGAAAACCTCTAGTGAAATATTTTCACACTTACTATAAAACACATTTCTGAGGTATGGGGATTTGCTTAGAATAGCATGCTTTGCATAGGCCGACATCTAGTGGTAGATGCAGAGGAGTGCACATGTTTTCGAAGGTCGAAAAAAGGGATGTCGACTGGGTGCGTTTGTAATATTATCCCTAGGGTGAGGTCTACTTTACCCATGATCCCTCACGCGTCGAGGTCCCTCAGATTGTCTTTTTCCACCATTGTGGCCAGACATGTTACGCAGAGTATATAGCGCTGCTACTTTTCAGAGTTAATTATAACTTTAACTTCTTTCAGCGGTTGCAGTTCGATGCACCTTTCGACGAACATCCGGAAGACCTTGCGACTGCCGAATCTGACGAGCCCTCGGATTCGGTGACCGGCTCCGGCCTACACCAGGCTTCGGCCTTGCTTAAGGGAGAGTGTGGGGGGAATGCATACATTCATTTCCCTTATATACTGCCTTTATGTAGCTGCCTTTTCACTAAAATGTCAGCAAAATAAGAGGTGATGGCTGGAAGGTTTAGAATTAATCTTAATCTCTGCCATTGCTCTGGGCAACCCTCCATACCATCGTTTT
This sequence comes from Ambystoma mexicanum, assembly GCF_040938575.1. Lineage (NCBI taxonomy): Eukaryota > Metazoa > Chordata > Amphibia > Caudata > Ambystomatidae > Ambystoma > Ambystoma mexicanum. Next base: position 1,338,737,497 of record NC_090923.1, on the reverse strand, counting down.
TTGCCTGCCAAGCCATTACAAAAGTGGAAAGACAATATGAAAATCGGGCATGGTCCCACCCCAAAGGGAGCAGTCCAGGCCGAACTGTTTGGTCACATCCCTTCTGCACGAGACCACAAGCATGCCCAAACATGTTTCTCATTGTTGGGCCTCATCAGTGATGAGTAGCTTGGGGGTCTAGGCCCAGCAGACACGGGACACACGTCTGGGCATACTCCCACTCGGGGTGACTAAAGCAAAACAAGAGGTGACGACTTACTAAATGTTTGGCTGCCCACACCATGATGGCAGAGTCTTTGACCCCGACCAGCACCCGGAAGGCCAAGGCAGCAACGGCTCAGTTTTGGAAGCCGCTGACATTTCATGGCAAAAGTCCGGCTCCCGCGTGTCATTCGCCAACCCAAAAAGGTAGTCGCAGTTTGCTATATGGAAAACCCCTGGCTACAAAGACACGCACACACATAAAAAGCACACAACCCCTAACTGTTATTCGGATGCGCCGGAATAAGGCTGTATCACTGCTGAAGGCACCTCGCGGCCTACCGATCATAAGCCTGCTGCGCACATTGATAAAACCAAACAGGCGTCAGTGGGCGTGCATCTGAGTCCCTCGCAAACACTCTAGCAAAGAAAAACATCCTAAAAAGAGTCCCAGGAACACATATCTCACCCACCCACTGACTCACAGAAGGTGCCAGAATATACTGGGGCTACCTCCCCTTTATCTCAATCTCTGCAAAAGAAGAGGCCTAGAGAAGACCCTGGGTCTATTCTGTTTCCTCTGACTGAGACACCCAAGACAGGGACCTTGTCTAGAGAACCTTTTGAGGACAAAATGGAAAAGGTTTCCTCTTGTTAAATCCAATTAGGCAAAAACGTTAGACTTGGAAATGGGGCAGCCTTTACCTAAATCCGCTAGTGTCTGTCTTCTCCCACACATACTATTGGGGGCATTTCTGAGCAACTGCTCATTGACACGCAAGCCTCTCATGACTGTTTGCAGGATCAAGGTGGTGGGGGAAGGAGGTAGATTAATGTGTGGTATGATGATCCAGATAATGCAGAGGACTATGATCAGGATAACCCAGACATCACAATTATAGACCCCCTGATATTATTTCTGAGTGAGCCACAACCCCCTAACCCCTCATTGATGATCAAGTTCTATTAAATGACTTGTTTAAAACGGCTGCAAATCATTTTAATATTCAGACTCAGGAAACACTGGAAGACACTGATTTCATAGATATTTTAAATGAGGAAGGCCATCAGTCAGGCTAATCCTCTTTTGCAGTCTATCAAAAATAAATTGCCCCATCTCTAACTTTTTTTAAAACCATCACCTTTAGACCCTCTTTACATTAAAGGTAATGTAAAACCTGATTCACTAGTTGTCGCCGCCCTTAGGAAAAGGGGCATGCGTACACTGCCCAGTGCTGAAGCACCATCTAATAAAGAATGCAAGAGGAGTGAGCACTCCACTTTTGATTTCTTTTGCCAGTGAGCTCGGTGCTTGGCTCACAATGTCTGCAGCTGCCTTCAAAAAGCCATTGCGCCACTCCGCCCAGTATCCAGTACTCGACTGCGGCACTCAGTCTACTCTCCCTAACCTAGCCCGCTTTGCCTAATACCTAGCTGAATGCTGGCTAATATCTGCTTGTGGTGGGAAACGACAAGCCCCAGACTGACCAGTAACTACATTATGTATTCTTACCAACCAAACCTAGCCCCTCGAGCATTTCTCACCATTCTGATAGCTATACTCGGCACCATTGTATACATCGCCATGCCAACAACCCTCCCCCTAGAGGGCTTAGTTGCCCATACACAACCTATCTCCAAATCACATTGTAATATAGCTCAGAGAAACTACAGACTTAGAGCTCGCCTACCCAAAATATTTGAACCTATCAATAAATACAACATTAATCTGGGTCACCTTCGACCCAAACTACTTCCACCTCTAGAAACCACTGCTCCTCCTAGCTACAAACACTATCCTAAAAGAAATAAGCCCTCCACCAACCCGCCTCCCACGGTACAGCTGGATCCTGACCTAAAAGCTGCCTTAATCAATGCCAGATCATTAGTCGCTCATGCTATAGACATAGCAGACGCAATCCTAAAAAATGATCTTGACTTCCTCGCCATTACTGAATCATGGCTCCACGAAGCAGCTGAACCCGCACTAACCTTAGCAGTCACCGACAACTACACCATCCTTAGAGCTGACAGACCAAACGTTTGAGGCGGAGGAATAGCGATTATCGCCAAAACTAATCTCTCCATGAGAATTCTCAACACCTAACCTTGATTCCTGTGAGTCCCTCTCGATCAAACTACCTACTGCCAACTCTCAAACATTAAATATTCACCTCGTCTACAGACCCCCAGGCCCTATCAGTACCTTTAATGAAGATATCGCCACTATTATCTCCGAGAAATTAAAAAATTCGTCACAAACTCTTGTGCTAGGAGATTTTAACCTAGGGTACAATGATATCAATGATCATCAGGCCACTGCCGTAGCCAACACCCTAACAGAACTAGGCTTCTTCCAGAAGGTGAATGCATCCACCCACACCAAAGGGAGAACTCTGGACTGGATTGCATGCCACAATTGCAACCTATCCATCACTACTATTGCCCCCCAAATCTGGACAGACCACCACCTAATTTCCTTTACAATGAATACCAACAGACCTATAGGTCCAACACCCCTCGCCACAGCCACATTAACCAGAAACAAGAAAAATATCACGGCGGATAAAATTCTGCCACATATCATTCCCAAATTTAACCATCTACCTGACCATGTTGATCCAGGCCTTCCTAGTGGAGGAATTCAATAATGCTATGACCCTTGCTCTCGATAGCATTGCCCTGCTCAAACTTAGGAATAGTAAACCTAAAAAGCACCTGAACTCTTGGTTTCCACCCCACCTAAAAAACTTAAGACTTCAGAAAAGAAAATGCGAAACAGCATGGAACCTACATCCCACTGCGGAAAATAAAACTAACCTAATAAACACTTCAACGCAATACAAAAAGGACAATCATACTGGCCAAACAAGAAACCTATAATAACAGGATCACCGAAGCCAATTCCAGCATGAAGGAGCTATTCTCCATCCTAAAAGAACTGGAAACCCCCATCGTAGCACAGGATGACTCCATCAAAGACAAAATCTGGTGCACAAACATACAGTTGGCATTAACCAACAAAGTGTCCAAACTCCAACCCAAAATTACTCTAAAGAAAGCCTCACTACTAGCCCACAACCTGACTCCCTTGAACAAAACTACCATAACTATACCTAAAGAAATTTCCCAATTCAATTTCTCCAAGGTCTCAGTGATCGAGGTAGAGAACTATTCTGAGCCTTAAACCCTCCAATTGCAAAGGCGACCAAACCCAGCACAACTGATCAAGGACGCTGCAAGAGATCTAGCTCCCTTCATCACAAAACTTATCAATGCCTCCTTTACTACAGGCGCCATTCCAGGTAACCTAAAGGAATCTTGGGTACTCCCTCTTCTGAAAAAACAAACACTGGACCCCAACATTCCCACAAACTATAGGCCCATTACCACGGTGCCTTTCTTACTAAAAATACTAGATAAGGTAGCCTATACCCAAATTCAGTGCTTTTTTGAGGCGAACCAGCTCCTTGGCGTCCGCCAATCTGGTTTCCGACCTCAACACGGCACTGAGACTGCCCTGATCGACTTAAAGGCCCAAATTGATTCACTCAGAGACGAGGGCAAACTAGCCCTCCTCCTCCTGCTAGACCTCTCAGCCGCCTTTGACCTGGTGGACCATAGAGTCCTGTGCAACCACTTAGACTCTGTGGCCCACTTCTCAGGGGAGGCCATAGCCTGGATACAGTCATTCCTCAATGATAGGACTATGAGGGTGTTCTCCTCCTCAGCGGCTGCTGACCCAATACCCATCACCTGCGGAGTGCCCCAGGGATCCTGTGTCTCGCCAACACTTTACAACATCTTCACAAAGCCACTCTTTGACGATCTTGACAATCTGGGCGTCGCCTACACCAATTACGCAGACGACACCCAGATTCTCCTACCACTTACTGGGGATTACGGTGAAGATCTGGCTTTGGTAAACAGAATCTATAGCATTGTGCAGGCATGGATGGACAACCACGGCCTATGTTTAAATGATGATAAAACAGAGCTCATCATCATGGGCACGGCTGCTCGCATCTCTAAACTTAACCATAACTATTCAGCATTTATCATCGATGGGAACACTATAAAGGTCGCCAAAGAAGTAAAAACATTAGGTTTTTCCCTTGATTCGACCCTCTCCCTTACCAAACAGGTGAATTTATTGGCCTCATCCACGGCTTATACATGTAAATTAATATGAGCCGGGAAACCATTCTTATCAGCTGACAGTTGTCTTATCCTAGCCAGAGCCCTCATCTTATCAAAGTTAGATTATTGTAATTCCCTCTACATAGGGTCTACCAAACAAATAATCAACAGAATACAAGTCCTCCAAAATAATGCACTTAGAGCAGCTCTAAGCATTCCTAGAAGAGCTCACATCTCCGAAATAAGACGAAAATACAAATGGCTATCTACCCAAGAAAAAAACAACCTCAATGCTGTATCCCTCATCCACAAATGCTTAAATAATAAATCCCCCTGCTACCTCACAGAACGATTCTACAGAAAAAACCCCACTAGACCTACCCGAACAGCTAGTCCCAATGGCCTCCAGTGGCCAAATTCAAACTTACCACCATTGGAGGAGCCAGCTTCCCAGTTAAGGCAGCTCAATTATGGAACTCTCTACCCAATGCACTTAGATCTGACCAGACGTTCAACAAATGCAGACAGAACACTATAAAATGGCTAACTGAGAATACTATGTAACCTGCTCTGCCCCTTCTACCCACGACTCGTGCCTCACCTAGGCTAAAGATGTCTGAACTGCTACTTGGAAATCTAGTTTTTTCATGTCTGTTTGGCCATACGACTGTACTTGGTATTGTCTCACCTTGTGGTGCCATGTTCTATGAATGTGTAACTTCTGTAAATGTAACCTTTGTAACTAAGCTGTAAACCTACCTGCTCTCATGCGCCCTGCTACCTCAGGGTTTGGCGCGCACAACAAATAAATAAACAAATAAACAAACACAAACAAAACAAATATTACAAGCTGAAATGCAGCAGCTTGGCAGTTGGTGAGTAGGTACAATCCATCTTGGAAATTACAACTGTACTACGATCTCTGCTCCTGTACTGCTAGTGGCATCTCATTTCCTAAGTATTGTTTGGCACTTTGAGGGGCTGCTCACGCTTGGCTTTGGGTAGCCCTTTATTTTTCTTTCATAAAAAAAACCTGCGTCTCGGCCATTCTATGGCAAAGGCTTTGCGCAGCAAGTCTCGGCCGACAAGTTTTACTGGGGACACTGCTGACATTCCCCTCATGTCAGCTTGTGTGGGGTCGGTTGCATCGATTCCCTGACTCCTTCATCTCATTCGCTGTCGGATCAAGCTATGCCTGACTTTCGCCAGACAGGTTCAACATCTCGATCCATCAAAGGCCTATTCTGCTCTGCCTGGAACTGTGTGCGCACCTTTGGAAACGATAACCACCTACGTCTTTCGATCTGAGGGACCTGACTGGCTAATAACGGGTGAGACACCTCAGCTGTTTCAGCAAAATACTCAACAGTCAATCTGCTGTTTCAATTGGGCTTCTCCATCAACGAGAAAGTCAAGTCTAGTGCCCAGTTAAGTCAAACAATTTCTGAGGGGAATCTACATTGCACGAAGCCGCAGCTGCTGCCATGGCAACCCGCCACAACAATGTGGAGAGCGGGAAGTTGCCAGCGAAATCTTCAGCGACTTCAGATTGCCGCCATTGGCCCCTGCACCCTGCCAGCTCCTCCCCTCCTGGCATACATGGAGGAGGAGACCGGCAGGCGAAGCCGCAAGGAGAAGGCCGTTGGAAAAGGCCTTTCTGCCTCTCTGCAGCTCTCCGCTGCTCGGAGCTGCCGTCCAGAGAGACCCAACACAATTCGGAAGGTAAGGCTCCAACTGCCCTTCTTACCTGCCTACTCCCCAATGCAGGCACACATGATGTCTCCCGCTGCAACGCATTGCTATATCTGCACACCAAGACCTACTCCCCCCGCACCTACCCACCCAGCCTTGCTGCTCGGAATGCGCGTATTGGGAGGAGATATGCGCAACGTCGCCGCCTCAAACCGCATGCCCCAGCTCATAGCGCTACCATGCCTCCTCAGGCCAAGGTCCCAAGAGCAAACACTGCCCTTTCACAGAAAAGCACACAACACCGCATGTTGCCCTACTGCCCATTGATACTGCGCCTGTTGCCCCTAATGCACTGCCCATTGATGTTGACGCTTGTGTGATGCTGGTCCCTGTTGCCCTAAATGCACTGCCCATTGATGCTGCGCTTGATGCCCCAATTGCACTGCTCGTTGATGTTGACGCTTGTATGATGCTGGGCCCTGATGCCCATGTGTTAGGCAGAAACCTGTGCAGTTCCCTTAGGGACCACTGCAAAAGGCTTAAGACTACAGGTGTTGACAGTAAACCCAATTGGTAGCAGTCTGTACCACCCAGATTTACCTGGAAGCTGTGGCTGAGCAGCCAGACTTCTCTCAAGAAGAGTTACAGTATATAGAGTATACAAGATAGGTACCAAAAGAGAGTAGCACAAGCAAACACTGACCAGAGCTTTAGTATCAAGTATATAATTATTTATTTAAAGACACACTTAGAAACACTCTAGCACTATTATTATAAGTAAGTTCAAAAACACAATCACTATTATCATATGTACATCCCTTATTCCTTATTAGACAAGTCTTAGTTAACACCACTTATTTCCAGACAGAGGTGAGCGCTTAACTAAAGATGGCACTCCAATAAGTTTAAGAAAAAGGGAGGGAAAAGGCAGAAATTAGGAACAGCACACAACACAATCTTTCAGAAGCACTTAGCAAGGCAGGAAAGTCAAAGTCTACTTGTGAGCAAAAAGTTCAGAGGCCAGGCTCCCTCTTGGAGAGAGTAGAACATCAATGCGCCCAAGCTCACACAGTTTCAAAGGCTTGGAGAGTCTTGCAGAGAGTTCAGAAAGGAATTAGTTCAGTTTAGAAAAGTTCAGTTAGCCAGCCTAGGGCCACCCTAAGTGGTAAGTTGAGGCTTTAAGAGTCACCCCACACAGGCCGTTGCGAGGGAGGCCAGGCGGACACAGTACCTTTAAAGTGGAGAGGATTCTCCAGCGGGGGAAGTTGTTCCTGGCAGCGGGTGCAAGTCGCGGCGTCATCCAGAGGAAGAGATGTTCTCGACGTGGAGGAAGGCTGAAGGTTGTTGCACTGCCAGGGAAGAAACCAGCCGCGGAGTTCTCCGGTTAAAAGGTACTACCCTTTTATTTGCGGTAGTGGAGAAAACGTGGTATCCCGGTTGCCGGGGTGCTTGGCACAGGCAAGGCGGCCACAAGATGATCCAGGAAGGCGAAAAGGCGGGCAAACTGGTTATCCCCACTAGTCAAAGGAAGAAGACTCTTCGGATTGAAGATCTCCTCTGTCGTCGGGAAAAGTGGTGAGACGGTTCAGCAGGGCTCCACCGGTGGTGTCGTCGTTGCAGGTCGGCTCAGCTTCTCCCTCTTCGGATTCTTTGGTCCTGTGGCGACGTCTGAAGTCCCAGTCCCCAAAGCCCTGCTTTTATGCAGAAAACCCCCCATTCATCAGTCCTAGCTGTCACTCAAAACATGCTAAGTGGTGAGCCGGGCGGCTCACCACTGGGCCAATCACACCAGAGTGCGACTTGAGTTGCTGAGGCAACTCTGTCCAGGTTGCCTAAACCCCCACCCATACCCCCTGTGGTACCCAGACAGAGTGGCACCACTTTTGGAGGCTTCTGTGGAGATGCCCGTCAAAAAGTGTAACAAAGGGCTCGACTTGGGTTGGAGTCACAGAAGCGAACACAAACGCCATTTTGGAACCGAGTTTCGGTAAAAAATACCAACCGGTATATTTATATTAATTTAATAAACCGGCAGTATGTTCGGGGCTATATTAAAAAGTGGTAGCCTCGAACAATGGGAAAATCCCATAGGAATATATTCGCGGTCGAATATAAAAAGTAGTATCCACTGCCACCAGCCAAAACTCGTTCGGGGGGGGGGACTGGACAGTGCCCCCTCGAACAACAGACTCCGGGGCAATCGAATTGCCCCGACCAGTACGTCCACAATATGATGATTTGTACTGGTTCTGTTCACAATTTAAGACTAGTAAAGCCAATGGTGACTTTACATGCCCTGGGAGACAGTAGTCAGTCCCAGGGTATGGAGTCTATCTTTGGGAGTTGCTACGACACCCCTGGGTTACTGCACAGAGGGTGCTGTGTAACTCACATACCAAAAACACATGAAGCCCTATGGGGTAAAGGACCCCATAGCCCATAAAACACATACAAAGTCAAAGGAACACCTCAAATAATGTCTACGAGTGGGAGAAAAAGAGTCTCACTCTTAGCAGGAGAAACAAATAAACCCCAAAAATCCAGCAAAGCTGCTGGGGGACTCACTAGGTTTGGGAAATTAGCCTTAACATAGAATTCTCCCTAACACCCTGTTGCCCCAAATGCACTGCCCTTTGATGCTGCGCTTGGTGCCCCATTTGCACTGCCCTTTGATGCTGCGCTTGGTGCCCCATTTGCACTGCCCTTTGATGCTGCGCTTGGTGCCCCAATTGCACTGCCCATTGATGTTGACGCTTGTATTATGCTGGGCCCTGTTGCCCGAAATGCACTGCCCATTGATGTTGACGCTTGTACTATGTTGGGCCCTGTTGCCCCGGTTGCCCCAAATGCAAATGTGCCCACTGATGCTGCTGACAATAGGTTAGGCCCTGATGTCCATACTGCCAATGCTACCACACGGCCCACTAGCCTCCCCTTGACTAGCCTTAACTGTGCCCTAGTCAACACACGCTCTATCCGGGCACACATGCTCGATGTGCATAACCTTATCACTAGGGATAAGCTTGACATGCTCTTTCTATGCGAGACATGGCTACAAGACACCTCTGGACCAGCCCTCTCACTGGCCATCCCTGACGGTTATACCATCTATAGACAGGATCGGACGGGACAAAGGGGGGGGAGGAGTGGCCATTATAGCCAAAGACTCTCTTGACATTAGAAGAACCCAGGGAGAAATAGGCTTCAACTCGGATTATCTACCAATCAAACTCAAAATCTCCCATAACACTACCATTGCATTCCATCTAGTATATCGCCCCCCAGGACCTTCAAACCACTTCCAGGAAGCCCTCATTCACTCGATCTCCGATAATCTGAAAAAGACATCCGAAGTAGTATTGTTGGGTGACATGAACCTAGGGCTCAACAACGCCAAGGACCCCAACGCCCAATCCCTACAAAAGGCGCTAGTTACACTAGGATTTAACCAAGCTATCACCAAGCCTACAGACATCAAAGGACGCACCTTAGATTGGGTGACACAACATAACTGCCCTATTTTCCACCACACCATATCTCCCATCCCCTGGTCGGACCACTTTAGCATCAACTTTCACATCGACACCTCACCAGGACCTGCTAGACCCACCATCCTTCTTCCGGCAGGGCTCTCAAGGAGCTCCAAAAAACTAACCAAAGATACTCTCCTCCTGCACTTGTTCATCCCAGTATTACAACATCCATTCCCCAATGATCCCACCCTCTTAGCCAACACATTTAGCCAAGTCATAACCACAGCTGTAGATGCCATCACACCCCTCACGGCAACAAAAGCAAAAAGAATGAAGCATTCCAACGCCTGGTTCTCACAAGAACTCTCTGATCTCTGCACTAAAAAGAGAGCGCTACTGGCCACATGGAAAAAGTACCCCACTGATTCCAACAAAATGGCCAACAAGTCCATTTCCAGAGACTTAAAATAGCTACCACACAGGCTAAGGCAGATTCCTACAACACCAGGATTAGCAATGCAAACTCAGCGACTAAGGAAATCTTCGCCATATTCAGGGAACTGGAGTCACCCTCCTATCCACCATCCACCCTTACCAAAGATGAGACCTGGTGCAAACAAATTCAAGACGCTATGCTACATAAACTAGATACCTTACACTCTAAAATTTAGCCCACCAAAAAGCGCCATCTGCTCTTCTAGATCGCGCAGCGGCACATCCAGCCTGTGACGCTCCTAGCCAAATACCTAAATTTGAATTCTCTAACATGACGGAATCTGAAGTCATTACACTCATAAAATCCATTAAGCCATCCAACTGCAAGGGAGATATTTGCCCCTCCCACATTATCAAAGACTGCGCACCAGCCCTGGCTCCCATCATTACCGCCTTCATCAACTCATCATTCCAATCGTCGCATGTACCGACGTCCCTAAAAGAAGCTTGGGTCAGACCTCTCCTAAAAAAGTCTCTCGACCCATCTATCCCAGGGAACTACCGACCTATCACAACGGTCCCCTTTCTGTTAAAGATTCTTGACAAAGCAGCCTACCTGCAGGTTCAAAAATGTATTGAAGACAACCACCTCCTTGGACTACGCCAGTCCGGTTTCCGCCCTCGACATGGCACCGAGATGGCACTACTTGACCTAAAAAATGGATGGACGACTTAAGAGACGCAGGCAAACCGGTGCTCCTCCTGCTTCTAGACCTCTCGGCGGCCTTCAATTTGGTAGAGCATAAAACTCTATGCCACCATCTCACCGCCTCAGCCCACTTCTCAACCAAAGCATGTGACTGGATCTCCTCATTCCTTCAGGAGAGGGTAATGAATGTCTTCTCAGACTCCGCTAACGCTACACCCAGCCCCATCAAATGCGGAGTCCCACAGGGCTCCTCCATAGCCCCCACACTATACAACCTCTTCACAAGACCTCTGTTCAGGATACTTGACTAACGTGGCATCTCATATACCAATTATGCAGATGATACGCAGGTTCTCATCCCCCTGTCGGTGATTACAATACTGACCTGAAGACACTTAACAATATCTACTCCACCATTCAATCCTGGATGGCTGAGAATTGGCTCTGCCTAAATAGTGACAAAACCAAACTCCTCCTGGTTGGCTCCCCATCCACATTGGGCAAACTTGATAAAAAGTACCAGTCATTCACTGTGGATAATATTCCCATCACAGTCTCTCAAAATATTAAAACATTGGGTGTGTACCTCGAACCCAGCCTCACCATGGACAGACAAGTCAATGCCGTCACCTCCTCCGCAGCATACCACTCTAAACTCATCAATGCCATCAGGCCTTTCCTATCACGGCAAAATTGCATCTCAATAGCCAGAGCCATCATCGGTTCCAAACTGGACTATTGCAATGCCCTGTTCATTGGAACGTCTCAAAAAAACCTCGCCAAACTCCAGATTGCCCAAAATAATGCCTTAAGGGCTGCTACAGGCACCTCGCGTAGGGAACACATATCTGGGGTCAGGAGGTAGGTACAATGGCTCCTCATCAAGGAAAGGGTGGCTTTCAAAACCTTGGCCCTTACACATAAATGTCTTCATGATCAGGCCCCTCCCTATCTGGCACAAAGGATCACCAAACAGTCACCAGACCATCGAGGGCCACCTATGCCAACCGCATCACGGTTCCGCACACGCCAGAGTATGTGCAGGAGGCACCAGCTTCCCCACTATGGCTGCAACCCTATGGAGCAACCTCCCAGCTCAGATTAGATCAATCGACTCACACACAGCCTTCCACAAGGCCTTAAAAACCCAGCTCTTTGACTATAGAGCATTTCCCATTATATCTGCACCTCTTATGTATCACCATGTATATGATATTTACCTTTTTGCATTCTGATACCTAGACATGAATATGAGTAATCAACTGTAAAGTTCAATGTGTAACATCTGTAACTGAACAAATGTATCTAAGCATAGCTTCTTGGGCTGCTTTTTGTAACCCGCAAGTAAGCCTCTTTAAATTGCCTTTAAAGGGCCTCGTTGCCTGTGGGCTGTAGTGCGCTTTACAAATACAAAATAAATAAAAAAATAGTGTATGTAAAAATCAGTAATGGTGAATTTTAAGGCCCAACCTTTTCCTAAGCTGCATGTGTGCCCACTACTTGGTAGTAGGAACACCACGGGACTAAGGAAGCAGGAAGAAAAGGAAACCCAAGACACACTAGAATAATACATTCACATAGCCTCATTAAGGACCCATAATGTCTACACAGATAATAGTCGCATGAATTGATAATGAAAATGCACCGTATACGGTAAAAGGGTATGGCGCTTAAGAACCTAAGCCTTAAGACCATCAAACATCAGAATACGATTCAACTGCTTGTGCCATACTCTACACTCTTAGTAAATTGGATACTGTGCATAACTTCCAGTTATTAATGTAGCCAAGCATTGTCGACAAATAGGAGTGTAATGCCAACATTTTTTAAAAAAACACTGACACTTTCAAAATACATAAATCAGTGGCACATCCTAAAAGTAGGCTTTGGCCTACAGCTGCATGATCCCAAGGGGTACCAACGCAACCTGTCCAAATGCTGGTAAGTACCTTTAAAGTTGCAGGGCAGTTGTGGTTGTGGTGAAAAGGATGGTAAGTTAAATTTTTACCCCACAGGTGCAGGCACTGCCAGAGGAAGCAGTCTGCTTTCGGCCTGGCTCGGGACCCAGCAACCCCGAAATAGAAAACTGGCATGATGTGGGCCATTGCAAGTGAATGACAAAACGTGGCATAAGGGGCCCTGCAGAATCCTCTGGCCATGAATATCTCTGAGGATAAGTATCTCTAATAACACACCAACCCAGGGCCCAAAGGTAAGTACTTACCATGATCATTCCTTAAAGACAGTTCTGGAATGGTAAAACAACCTGCTCAGTAAAAGATCTTCCCTTTCAGGATGATTTGCAGGGTTTGATCACCTGGGACTTGAACCCCAGATGAGTGACGACCCGGACGACTCAACAAAAATTATCTGCCTTCAAGGGAGTGGGTGCACTAGCAGAAAAGATGGCTTGAACATGGAGAAATCCATCCATTCAGATTCAGACAGCTTGGTGGACGATGAGGAGAAGCCAACCAGCAGCAAACGGTTGCAAGAAGGAATCAGTGGGAAAGACCAAGGGTGACACAAACTAACAGAAGAAGCAGGGCTGGGTGACGGAAGGCTAACCTGCAAAGCGTGCAATCAAGAATGTTTCAGGAGAGTGGCCGTCTGGTGGCTTAGAAAAGGTCCCAGTCCAGCCAACAAGGTGGACCAGTGAGAGGATTAGGACAGCCCAGGAAGGACGTCCAGCAGCACAAAATCTAAACCGGAGTTGTGTAGGACACAAGTTCAACCAGTATGGGCAAACTTGGGCCCAAAATTGCAGAATCAACTTCTTGGTGATAAATCCTCCAGCATGTAAGAATGCATGCAGGGTTCAAAAGAACTCTAGGAAAAATCCAGCTGAACAAAGTGTCAGGGTCTCCCTTCAATAAAAACCCATACGCTCATGGGCTGACCCAAGTCAGCTCTCATCTCACACAAGGGCTCTCAGGTTTTGGCAGGCAGCCTATCCCAGCAGTCCCAAATAAAAACTGAACACTTATGTCTTTCCACACAGGATGCATATAGGCCTGGCTTTGGACAGCTGTACAATGACCCTTTTAGGTCTTCCTACTAGTTTCTCCAAACCAAAGAATTGCCCCCAAAAAATGGCTGTGTCCAGGAGTAAAAATAAAAAAAAAATTAGTATATCAATGGCTACTAATGAAGTACATTGGGCTACTAATGCAGCTGCCACTAGCCTACTCTCGAAAATCAATATAGCATTATTTAAACATCCTATGGCCAAAATGAGGTGCTTAAACAGTCATACCTTAGGGGACACATGGTCTGAATTATATACTCAAAATAGGTTTCTGTGGCGGGGTTGGGGATGGGGGTACTCGGTAGCCAAACACTAAGTTTAGGGGTACCACCCAAAATGTAATCGACACCAACGTTAAGTTTGACTCTTTTCGTAATAAAAAGCTTAACTTTGTCTTTTTAATCTGATGCCAGTTCACACTCTTTCACACATTGTTCAGTAGGTTTCAGATTAATCTAACCTGTTTGTGGGTTTTGAATACCTTTTGAATAAAAAGCAGACTCATCATTCCAACGTCTTTAGGTAAGTGGTCTCCTTCAGGTTTGCAGTGAGTAGCCAGCAGGCCTGTTAACGCATAACCTATGCATTAAAGCCTTTGCTGATGAATACAAATTAATCATTTAAAGGTGGCTGTTGACGCAAGTAGCAGATCTGCATTGTTTGCACCCGATGGATTCCTGTGGCCCACAATGCTATTCACAGCAAGACAAGTGGAAAGCCTCTGATTAGAGGGGAAGGAACTGTCAAAGCAGTTCAGCATAGGAGGCATATGGTTTTCAGAAATTGGCTCAAGGATCCTGGAGGACATCTCTAGAGTGGAGAGGTGAACTGAGGTGCTGGGGTATGGTACCGCTACTTCAGTAGCTAAGATTGCATTGTTGGCGGCTGTTGGGAGTGTTTTCAGAACCAACCACTGCTGCTGTCTTAGGTTTCTGGGAAGCTAAACTTGGTGGATTAGACTGGTACCAACAGTCTAACCATTCTCACTTGGTAGTTTGACTGAGCAGTAAGTCTTCGAGGGGGTGGACTGGTGTAAAGTACAATTGACATAGACAAAGACTAAGAAATGGATTGTCCGTGCATGTAAATGTAAATAAAATACTTCATTGTTAAACACACACTTTATTCAGCAAGGTAAACCACAAATGTAAGTAAAGACACTATGTATAAATATGCACTATCATAGTTGGTTAACCAGAGGGACACCCACCAGACTTTAGATTTCAAATGGAGTTTGTGCAAACCCTGTTATACAGCTAAAGTGGGGGGAAATTAGTTTAGTTTTGGTGCTACCTTATAATTGTCAGGTATTTGGTAAATTTGTCTTGAGTCCTTCCCTATTCTAAAAACAATGTCCAGCAATGTTATAGCTACCCGCATTGGCTTATGGAGGCTATGGGGTTTAGTCACTCAGAAATCGGCCATATAGTTAACTAGGGCTCAAATCAATAGCCAAAGATTTAGATAGTAGAAATGTGATCCATAGAGGGAATCTTTTTCTTCATTGGAAACTAGAACTACCTTTTTTTTTATATCAGTGGATTCCAGGCAGGATTTTTATACCCAGATTCCACAGCATATTTCACGACCAAGGTAGCTGCTAAAGTGGAATGTTCAGCCAGTTGGTTTCTGTGGGCAACAGAGGGGCATAAAGACATGTATATTACCCAGCCCCTCGAATCCCAATCACGAGAACCAATTGCCCCAGAACTTTTAGAGTTGTTGGGCACAATTTTTCTCTCCATTGGTTCTGTTGCTGGAGGTCCACCAGAGACTTCAGGAGAACACGTTTGAAAGCTTGGCTGAGCGATTTAGTGGTTCCAGTCTCAGTGGTTCCCATCTCAGGCAGTGACCTAACAGTTGAACCCCCACCACCAGTATGGGCCACGGCCCGAAGTGAAGAAGACTTTGTACTCCTGATTTTGGAGGAACCCACAGATGGTGCAAATGGGAAGTGGAGTTGGAAAGTCACTGCAGATGGTCACCAGGGACAGTGCTGCGGGACAGATGAACCTAGGCTTCAAGTAGGCCCCGCTCTTTGGTGAAGAGTAGCACGTGGACAAGGTTAGTTGCATGACGAGACACCACTTCTGTGAGTTACAGAGAATGAACAGAGTAGGACGCCCACAATCCAAGGGGGAGGGAGGCACCAGTTCCAGGTCTCCCGGATCGATAAAAAGGCAGCGATTTGCTTTGCAGTGTTTTGCTTGCCCAGTGGATGGTCCACCAGCAGTCCTACGGCATCTTTTGTTGTCCCTCCGGCTTCGGATTCTTTGCTTCGCTGGTCGACATTCCGATTTGTCTCCAGGCGCTTTCCTTTAACCAGAAATTGGGTGAGGGAGACTTCAGCTCACCAGTGCAAGGACCTGCGCTATTCTAGCAGGGAGGAAGGCAGCCAACAAAGAGTGCATCAAAAGAACAGGGCTTAAACTACGAGGAACTGTGTTTTTTGTGCATGCAAATGGGCAAAATGCGTTCCTGTGGTAGAAAGATTGTCCTGTAGTTCACCTTTCAAGTTTCAAAATAACACTGCTGCCAACGTGTTCAGAATACACAAAGTACCAAAACCTACCAGTTGACACAAAAAGGGAAACCGTTTCTCTGTCCCACTCCTCAAAAGGTAGGTGCTGCTGCTGCTCCACAGATTTCAAGTAAAGCAGGTTGGTGTGGTTTAAGGGCTTGCTCAACCAAAAAGTCAGTTTCGGCCCAAATTAGTCAGCGGATAAGCTTGGGGTCCCATTAAAGTTGTTGGGAAAGTTGCTAAAATAAAACTATTTCCTAACAGTGGCCAACGGGGTGCAGGCGGTAGCCTAGCGGTTCCAGAAAGATTTGGACACTCGTCGGTCCGACTCATTGTGCTGCTGGTGATTTGGGATTTGGGGTTTCACATGCAAGTTGAGCTCCTACAAGTGCTACTGAATGAATCCAGTAGTCCTGGTGGAGAGTTAGTCCTCAAGGGAAGGAGCACAACAATGCACGTTCAGCTTCCACTCTGGTACACTGCACCATTCGAACATTTGGCATCTTCCCAATCGAGACTGGTCGCCACATTCAAACCTTCTAGGGCAAACTCGGGATGTGTAGTCAACAGTGAATCGCAGACACCCATTCATACGCCTGGTCAGATCGGAGCTCCCACTCTGGAGTCACTGGTAGGCCATGACTGTGTATGATTAAACTACGTGATTAGACTCCTAAAAAGTCCTCCGTTCGGTTGACTTACTTTGATCGACTTATTTCCTGTAATGGAGGGATGGGGGGGGAGATTCTCCCATACTGCACACCATCCATCTACTCCCCCACACACGTACATGTTTACATACACGTGTACATACACACATGCAGACGCATATACACATGCATGCACGCACCCAGGCATACACGTACGCTTGTGTGCATTTGATGGACTCAAAGTAAGTTAACCAAACTGAACTTTAAAAAAAAATGTACCTGCAAAATCCAATCTCAAACATTTGTTTTAATGTGTAACAGGTGACTTTTTTTGTGGCGATAGTGAAATTCTAAACAAGGTTTTTATTTTAAAACAGCCCCGCAGGAATCCAGCCTTTGTTTCATGAGCACAAAGGCTGGTCCTATGACAGTTTAGTTGCTGCATGGGGGGGGGGGATGTGCAAGCACAGCTCAAGTGTATGAGCCTGCCTTTCTTTTATATTTTATTCCACCAGTCTTCATGTTATGAATACCTTCTGCTACCAGCTTCCCTTCATCTAGAAAATAAAGGAGGAATGTATACACTACATGTTTTCCTACATAGTCCTTAAAATCTATATAGGCTTATACGATTTCCCTTCTTCGCAAAGGCAGTCATTTGGCTTTTTGTTTACTGGGCTCTGCTTGCAGAACTCTGTTTATAAAAACATTATTCTATACGTTGGAAAGTTTTGGGGTTTTTGTTACCAATTTCTACTTGAGTTCTCAAAATGGAGTCGCAGGTGCGTGAGGCAAAAAGAGGCAATGACTCCAACCTCTTTAAAATAACCAAGTGAAGTCTATCAAGTGTGGCGCAGTTTGTTAATGTGTGTGGCCAGTTACTTCACTTGATGAGTCTATAAGTGCCAACACTATCCTATTTGACTGGATCAAGGCAACCAGGGCACATTTTTCCACTTTGACAGAGACGTTTTGGCTTCCAGTAAGAAGGATCAACCCATAAAATGGTGCATCTTGCATGGGTGCATATACTTCAGCACCCCATTTTGCCCAATGTGTAAAGTAATTTTGTAAACCCCCTTCCTGAACATAAAGTCAACCCATTGGCCAAACATTTTTGGGCACATTCGAAAAGATCTGGCCACAAACCTGCATGTCTTGCGCGGAAATGAAACCCCCCTTTCTGGACATCCATGCAACCTCACCTCTGCTTACATCTTGCAAACCAATTTGCCCACAATGACCTGTCCCTCCTCTCACTTGCTCCCAACTTGTATTCCACTGATCAGCCCTCCCACTACTCCCATTTTATCGGCTAAAAGCATGCCACCCACAGTGCTTTGTTTTACTGCATTCCACATCTATTCTACAGGATTTTTGGCCATGTCAAATCTGTGACTGCTCAATGAATCGAAAAATGCTTTTGACTATGTGGATGAACTTGAGGGATTAAGCTGTGAGTGAGTAAGGCATCTGAACATAATTATCTCCTTCACATTTCTGAAATGCTATGGTGTTCGGGAATATTCATTTAACAGAAATATTGTCAACATCCCCATGGAAGCTATTGTTACAGATAAGTTCCTTTTTTAACTTGATATTTGTATTTTTCAAATTCCATGCCTATCACTTTGTGAACCGTGCATTCCTTTAACACTAAGATTATTTATAAATTGTTACTTGATCTACTTCAACTTGTCCGCCTTCATAAATTCTCAACCTCTCCAGCTTGCTGCCAGTTCCCGAAAGAGCCAAGCCAATCTTGTGTTGTATATTCTGTTTGAGCATCTTTTGCCTTCTGGAGCTTAACGTTAACAGGGCCCCTGCTTCAGAATGAGTCTCCGAAGGCAGTTGTTCCACAGTGATCAAAAGCATGCACCCTGTGTTCACTTACTTGCATACCCAGACATCATTTAGAAGACTGCTGAAAAAAGTAGCAGAACTAGTGTGTTGTATGGATATTTAAATTGTGGGACCATTATAGGGGATTTTCCACAGAGCCCCTCACTTATTGACTAAAACATTGCTGAACTCTCCTGCTCAAGCAGGTTCTAAGTGTTGTTCAGTTGCTAATTGTTGCTTTGAGCTTGCATAGTTAAATTGCTTTGAGCTCATCCAATTAAAAAGGAAATTCAGATGTTAAGTATGCATGTCTACAGTACTCCAAACTTCTCCCGTTTCCAGGGACGTGAATACGACAATCATGGAACTCCTGATCATGGTGTATGCATGCAGGACCTCCTGCGCGAGGAGCATCAGCGGTGTCATACCCTACTTCCCATACAGCAAGCAGTGCAAGATGCGGAAAAGGGGCTCCATTGTTTCTAAGTTACTGGCTTCAATGATGTGCAAAGCCGGTAAGACAGAAAGGATGTTGTGCTATTACTGGAAAACAAGGGTGAGAGGGGGACAGCTGGGGAGAGGGGCACAAAGTGCTTACGGGAGGTGGGTGGTGTCTGACTTTGTAAATCACTTGTAGAGGAGTGCTGATCTTCAAACATACCAGACCCAGCCTGGAAGATGCAGAAAATACCACCATTTGAAGTTTTGTCACTGCATTTGTTAAGAAAGCAGCTGCCCAGCATCACGTTTTAATTACGGAATGAGTTAGGATGGAAATGTTTTTAGTTTAAAATGGATTGACTTGTCCCAATTAATGAAATTGTCGACATGAACATGTTTCTCAGTGACATTGTGAGCTGCACGGTTGCCTCGTGTGAGAACAATAAAAACTCCAAAGCGGCAATGCATACATTCTCAATGCTGAAACACTGCCATTTCATAGTTGTCAATCTATATTGTCATTACCAAATTTTAGAGCTACGTCTTGCAGTGTGTTAACCCTCAATCTATCTTGTGCCCTGCAGGAAGCTTATTTTCATTCCTGCATTCTAATCTTTTGATTTACTGGGGCCCTGAAAAATACCACTCGTGCACCCTTTCTAATCTCTTTTGTGATTTCTACATCTTCAGGTTTGTGGCTGGTATGTTCTCTTGATTGGTACATAGTTGTTTCAGCAGCATTGGAAAGAGGAGCTGCAATTATGATGCAAAGGCCTGAGGACATGTTTATGTGATTGGCACAACAGACGTTTCAGTGTATTCTGATGCCACCATGCAGTCTGGCTTAGTTACCCGTTGGACTTATTAGGCTCAGCATACATTACTCATTAAACTGGACATACACAAATGTAGTTTTTCACGTATTGCCGCAGTACGATTGGTGCTCATGCTGCGTCAATTAAATGCTGCTGCACTTAGGCAAACAAGGTCATTTTAATGTGCTCTTTAAGCTTTCCTGGTAGCCAGAATATAGTAACCAACCAATCGCAGTTGTGTTGGGTACCACAGTAGCTAAAAACGGTGCTTTGAAGGAAATATGAAGACATTCTAAGTGTGGTCCTGATGTTGATATTCTATGAAAGAAGCCTGTATAATTTAGAGAAGCATTTTGTTATGCAAATCAAGCTTTGTTCAATGCTTCAGTTTGGCCCCCAGGGACATTTTATTCTGATAGGTTGTCGCCCACTAAGGCATACACAGAATTGTATACATGCAAACATCTTGAAGACTGTAGCTTGAGCAACTGATTCCCGTCTAATTGATGTAGTGGGAAAGCTGATGGTGTATCCCCTCCACAATACTTGGCACACCTGCACTTGCTTTTGACAGGTTAAACTAATTTATTATCACTCTGCCCTGTCAATAAATAGTATCTTCCCACTGTTCCCCTTTCATTTAACTGATCCACCGTTGTAGTGCTTTATTTTCTCTTAAGTAACTCTTCTAAAAACAATTCACATGGAACTATTGCTGTCATTGAACATTTTCATTGACTTAATGGTGTGTGGTTTCCAATATCAATGAGACCGCCCACATTCACGTTGTGTTTCTTTTTTCATTGCGTTTACTGGTGCATGTTGTTTGTCCACCACTGCTACTTGGTAGCACATGTATCGGATATACTCTTTTTCAAGGAATAGCTCGCCCTTAACACCTAGGTCCACACCCCCACCACTCCTGGTGTAACCTGAGACTGGGCCTTCCCGGTTTGCTTTTAGATCC
This sequence comes from Ambystoma mexicanum, assembly GCF_040938575.1. NCBI lineage: Eukaryota > Metazoa > Chordata > Amphibia > Caudata > Ambystomatidae > Ambystoma > Ambystoma mexicanum. The sequence goes on along the minus strand of NC_090923.1, from coordinate 1,338,716,583 downwards.
CTTGCAGCCGAATCACCCAACCTCACCCGCCACATTGTTGCCTCCCCACTCCCTTACATTGATCCCTTGCAGTATGCTTTCCCTTACTGTCGACTTCCCCTTATGACTTGTATGGCTTTCCGCTGCTTCCCAGGGTTAGGGCCATTGTCAATAAATACTCAAATAATGAGCATCACTGTTTAGCTGTTTAGCCTACCACCACTGCTCGTTGCTCCAAAGACTCACCTCAATAATATTCTTTACTCATGTTCTCTTGAAACAAGTACGTTCAGTCTAGCAGCATGCAACCACACAGCATCATTTATTTAGTCTTTAATTTGGGTAAATGTTTGCATGTTAGCATTGTACATCTCTTTACAATCCTATTAGAAGTGTAACCCCTTCAATACTGGGACATACTCGTGTGCAATTATCTATGTGAAATGGAAGATTAACAAAACTATGCTAAGCATTGTGCCCCTTTCAAGTACAGTTTTATGGATTTCCGCAATTGAGACTGCAATTCTTTTTCGCTTTTCATTCAGAACATCACATGGACCACATATGGTTCACCATAGCGATTGTTTAAATTGCTTCTCTTTTGCAAGGCTGATCGTTTATCATTGCAGGAGCAACATCATATTGATATTGATATGGATATTTTATTTGTATCACACTCGTACACAAGCGTTTCAGAGCACGCCAAGACAAGGGAGAACAAAAACACTGATTTTACTAGGCCCAGTGACATTGAGAATGCGCAAGTACATAGTTGATAGAGTTTCACTTTGCCAGATACAATACATTTGCACCCCAGGCAAACCATTTGCTGCTTGTGTTGATTAGCGCGGAGCGTCTTATCGCAGCTTGAAGGGTAGCTTTTTCAGCTTTTCTTTGGCTAACATCACGATCTTCATTAACGTTGAGTGTTGACCATATTTGTTAGTGAGGAAACATTTGAGATTATAAAAGTGTAAAGGGTCCTGTGAAGCGCTTCCTTTTGGGACTTGAAATGTATCCCGTCTGACTAATAACCTGCATCAGTCTGTTGTGAGGCCTCACCTGATGGACATTCTCCAAATTTGTAACCACAGTGATATGAAGGTCCTGTTTATGACTGACTAGAGTTAATTATTTTTAACCTTTTCAGTATGTTTCTTCCCTCTTGCTTTGTGGCTTACTAAAAGTAGTGAACTGAAATGTGGAAGGAAAACCATGTATATATGGTATAAAATGGGGCAGATCTGTGCTAGTTTGTAAAATGAAGCCAAAAAGGCCATGCTACTTGTCTGAGAGATGGACAGTCCTCATAGTTGGAGATCTTGAGTCACTCTGAACAGTGGCGTTAATGGTAAATTGTTCTATTCCAATATAACTAAGCGCTTGCATAATAAAGAACAATTCTTTTCTTGTTTTGCTTTCAGTAGCTTAGGCTTGCCAGACAAGTTACAGCAATGATGTAGATTGGTCTGTGGCTACATTGAATATACTGATTGTGACCCGTGTAACAGTGAACGTGGTTTGTCTAATGTAGCAGTAACAGATTAGAAGCTGTTTTGTTATAATGATCTCGTCCGGAATGTGCATGCCCAGTGAGAATGTGGTCTATTTTAATTCTTTGGAAAGGTGAATCTTGAAGGTCAATTATATTTTAGTTCCGTTTAAAGGATGTGTGTTTCTGGTCGTTTGGTTTAACTGTAGTGCTGTTGATTGTTATGTAGGTTTGAGCTGGAGTAGCTGGTCTGGGTTTGTAAAGAGGACTGAGGTGATGAGTCCTTGCTGCAAAACAGCCTGCGAGTGCTTTGCAGCACTGGCGAGCCCTGCAGTGAAGCGGCTAACGATTTTATTCTTTGCTAGGAGAAACACATAGTGTGTTTAGATCGGGGCTGGGGGTCGGGGGGAGCTACAGCAGTTTTAATGATGTTTTAAACTATATAAGGTTGAAATGTAACTAACAAGTACAAGATGGTACCCTTTCTGGACAAACCATGTGTTTTTATGCCTATTGTGTGGCTGATTTCTACTAGTTATCTGTTTCTGATGGCTTAAAGACCGACCAGGGTACTGTACCCTCAGTTGGAAGCCAGCCTCGGGATGATCACTACATGATCTGGCACCGCGTTATTTTCTTTTAACCTGTGGCTATTGAATGCCGTATACTTTGATGTGGGAATGTAGCACTTACTTTCTTTGTATCTTATACATTGTACATAACTGCAGCACACTTCCTCTTGTTATTTGTACCAAGATCTGATTGAACCAACTAGTCCCAAGTATAAATGTCAGACACTTTTAATGTGGCATCTCTTTTTCAAAGGTCTGACTCACTTAATCACCATGGACTTGCATCAGAAGGAGATTCAAGGTTTTTTCAACATCCCTGTGGATAATCTGAGAGCGTCCCCCTTCCTCCTGCAATATATCCAGGAAGAGGTGAGCATGAGAAGTGTCAACCAATACATTAATTTTTTTCGGTGGGTAAGGTTTTTTTTCTAGAGGAAAATAGCTGATCGATAGGTTGTAACACAGCACTGGAATCATTGTGTGGACAATTGTCAATTTCTAAATGGCAGAGCCAAACTCATTGTAATTTGACTCGCACCTGGTGCTAGTCCTTTATAGGACTGAAGGCCATTTTTGATGATGCCTTCAATTTTTGTTTCCCTAAACGTTTTGCCTGCCAGCCTTTTTTTTTTGTTAGACTTATACTGAAGTCTACCTAACACTAAAACTGTTTTACCGCATGATAGACATTTGTGCACTACACTGCACAAAATGGCTCGCCATATTGGCTAAGCCAAGTCTTTGTGCTTCACTGTCTTTTTGGCTGTCTGCCTCCCAGGCATGGGTAGGATGTAGGCATACACGGTTATCCTCTTTGCAGTCTCTGACCTGCGGAGCCTGGGAAGTAGCCTTTTGTGTGCTTGGAAGTTCAGGCATTGATACACATCTTGGGCCTTCTGTGAGGTCATGGCTGTACCTAAGCTGGCTATCCATGATTGAACAGCCACCCAGGGTTTGAATATTTCAGGTGCCAGGATGTTGTGCATCTGGGAGAGGATATTGTTATAAAGTTGGTCCATGCACTGATAAGAGTTTGATATTGATTTGTACTTGAGGAGAGAACCCACCCACACCAGCAGCCCAGTCGACCTGCTCCAACCCCCTCATTAACTGTCAACATCAGACCCACTCATCCGCCAACGTTTGAGAAATGTGATGCAAGGACCCTCACTATGTTATCATATACTAATAACCGTGAGCAAGGCCCAAAGCCCATTAATTGTACTGAGTAACACTTCCCTTCACTATTACTAATTATATATCTTTTCCCCCAGGAAGAGACAGCATGGATAAACCTTTACCAGTTTATCATGTGCAAAAATAAATACATTTCGTAGGTCCACACCTGACCATACTCTTTGACCACACCCTTTCTTCACTTTGGCAACCCACATCGGGTAACCAAACTGTTTCCCCTGTTTGCATCTTTACAGACGTTTTAACCCTCAGTCATCCACCTTCAGACACTTGACACCCCTTATAACGTGCATTTGATATAACTTGTGCCCCTTTCACTCTTAACCACTTCTGTGTCCACACACTCCTAGCCACGCACCCACCCACCGCAAGAGTGGGTGATAGACAAAGGGTCTGGTCTCTTTCAAGCACAGTATCCTTCCTATTTTCCCCGCACTCCCCATCATTCAAATCCATCAAACATTTATTCACCAATTTTTTCAGCACCTTTTTAAAAAAAATATATATGTTTTGTTGGCAGAGGCATACAAAAACACACACATCAGGATGGATATTTACATGCAATAAGTACATACAACGACAAGGTAATATAAGACAGTCATCTTGCCAGGAGACAGGCCAGCTCGAACAATATGCACCAACACAATACCCCACCGCCCTAGAGTTCCATCTCAATGGCCCACAGATGAGCCGCTCTCGGAGGCGCTCACTTTCTGGCCATTGAGGTAAGTGTTGAATGCAATCCAAATGTTCTGGGGGCGAGAGCGTGTGGGGAGCATTTCAAGATATTCCTCCGCGCAGTTCCGAGACCAGGTAAGCAAATTCAACCATTTCTGAAAGGTGGGAGGAGAGGAGTTTTTCCAGTTTTGCAGTATGCACTTCTTGGCCACCATGCAGCTTATATTTAGAAATGTAGCCATGCCCTTAGCGGTCTTAGAATTCCACACCCCAGACAGCACTCCCAAGGGGTCTGGGTTAATAACGCACTCGTTGATCTCCGACAGGGTCGTTGGTATTCTTTCCCAAAATTCTCCCAGTTTGTGTAAAGTCCAAAAACATATGTAGATGGTCTACATTTTCCATCCTACAGCTGGGGCAAGCGTGTAAGCCAGTGTTAGCAAATTTGGAGATCTTAAGGGGGGTATAATACAGCATACTTAGCAGTTTGAATTGAATGGCGCGGTATCTGAAGTTGAAGGAGACTCTATTGGTGTGCGCGCACATTTCCCCCCATAAATGATCAGAGACTTCAAGGCCCAGTTCCTCCGCCCACTCGTCCCGTGCTCTTGAGGGTTGAGATGGGGTATTCGCTAGTAGTAGCTTATAAAGCGCGGATACAATGCTGCAAGCGCCTCCTGAATTAGCGATATAAGCAATCCCTGGGAAGTAGGGGGGGCTCAGCCGGGAAGTAGGGCCATGCAGCACGAAAGGCAGCACGGAGTCTGTATTATTGCAGAAGTTCTAGGGCCGAGCCGGAGTGACCAGGCTTCCATGTCTGTGGGTTAATAAATTGCCCATCTGGGTAAAAGTCTGTTAGAGCCCGATACCCCAGACCGCCCCAGTGTTGTGAAAGGGCCACGTCGTGTAAAAGCTCTAGCGCGGGGAACCCCCACACAGGGAGCCACTTGTAATAGGGGTGATGATCCGATGTCAACCCAAAGAGACGGTGCCATGCGTGTACGGTGGTGCCAACTGGATCTATGGGGGAATCCGGAATGTAATGTCAGTGTAAAATTAGAGTCATCACATTGACATTATCAGCTGTAAGTATTTCCAGTTTGACATGTGGGCGGGGAGGGGTCCCAGGGTACCGATGGGAGGCGTACTGGGCCTGCACCGCCAACCAGTACAGCTTCAATTCGGGGGCGGTGAACCCTCCTCTATCATAGGGAAGGGTCATGTCAGACCATTTCTTGCGTACGGCACCGGAGTGCCACAAAAAATGAGCACACAGTGTGTGCAGTTTTGCAAAGTATGCTTCGCCTGGCCAGATGGGTATGTCAGAGAAGGTGTATAGGAACTTGGGTAGTAGCACCATCTTAATGAGTGAGAGCTTACCAGCAAGTGACAATGGGAGAGAGCGCCAGCGGGTCATTTTAGCTTCAGCGAGTTGTGACACCCCCATGTAATTGTCGGTAAAGAGGGAATCCTTGGTGAGAGAAACATTTACCCCCAAGTATTTGATCCCGGTGGGAGACCAGCGGAGTGGGTATTCCGTGGCTTGTTGTTTGGTGGAGCTAGTGAGTGGCAGGATCTCGCATTTGGTATAGTTAGTTGTAAACCCTGAGTGAGTGCTGATTAGAGTGATATCCCGCAATATTGGTTCTAAGTGGGTGGAAAGGTCTCTTATGTACAGCAACACATCATTCGCGTATAGAGATATGCTCTCAGGAGTGTCCTTCATCCGGATTCCCTGGTGGGCGTGTTCTGATGTGGTCCACCATGGGCTCTATTGCTAGGGCGAAGAGGATAGGGGAGAATGGGCAGCCTTGGCGGGTGCCTCTGAAGAGTGGGATCAGAGGCGATGTTAAGGAGTTGACCCGTACCCTGGCTACCGGGGAGGTGTATAGCAATTTGATATAGTTGATCATGTTGGGGCTTACACCCATCGTCTCCAGCACCATTCACATGCATTTCCAGGATACCATGTCAAACGCATTTTGGGCGTCCAATGTGACCGCAACCGCATTCGAGCCCTGATCTATCCGCAACATGACGTTGAGTAATTGTCTGTTATGGGAGGTGGATCTTCCAGGTACGAAGCCTGCCTGATCCTCGTGGACCATATAGGTCATCACTGGGCAGAAGCGGTTCGCTATTATTTTAGCAAAAATCTTTGTGTCTAGATTCATTAGTGAGAGGGGTCTGTAGCATCCGCATTCCTCGCTGGGTTTTCCGGGTTTGAGTAATACCGTTATTACGTCTTTGCGCAGAGTCAGGGGAAGGGCAGATGCACGTAGGGACTCCTCCCATACCTCTAGGGGCCTAGGGGCCAGTATGGCAATGTGTTCCCAGTAGAATTCGGCCCCGAGACCATCAGGGCCTGGGGCCTTACCCCTAGGGAGATCTGAGATGACAGACTATCTCGTCGAGTCGGAGCGGGGCGTCTAGTTCCCTGGTAGCAGATGCGATACTTGTTGTGGGTATGCAGTCAAGGAGATCCCTCATCGACTGCTCACTATGTTTCAGGGTGTTGGGAGTAAAGATTCATGTAGAACTTGGTGAAGATGTCAAAAATCTGCTGGTCAGTCCGTTGTGTGGTGCCCTGTTCGTCTTTGCAGGTGATCTGGGCCTGTCCCCATTCACCCCTTGTCAGGGTGGCCAATGTTCTACCGGGTCTGTGACCCTCCCCATACTTTCGGGCAGCAAGCGGGCGGCTAAAGTATTGGATTTCCCTGGTGGTGTGCGAATTAAATAGCTGGAGTTCCTCACTAATAAGGGCCAGGGTAGCTGGGTCGGCTGATGTTGCGCATTGTTGCTCCAGTTCACGTAGCCTGGATTCCGAGCAGCTGAGGTTGGCCCTGATGGTCTTTAGCACCCCAGCTTCCCTGGATATGGACATCCCTCTAATATAAGCCTTGAAGGCATCCCAGCGTACTCCCATGGTGGTGGGCTGGGGGATGTTATGTTCAAAGAAAGACTCGATATCTGCGAGGATATCCGCTTTAAACACAATATCGCGCAGTGCGGTGGATTTAAATCGCCAAGTATTGAATGTTGGGGCGGGGGTTCCCAAGTCCATCGATAGGATGATTGGAGCATGGTCCGAAAGAGTGCGAGTCAGTATCTGTGCTGCCACAGTCCTCCCCATCATTCCACTTGACCCCAAGAACAGGTCAGTTCTGGAGGAGCTGTCATGCACAGAGGAGTAATGAGTGTATTCACGTGACTGTGGATGTAGAAGTCTCCAGACATCGCGGATATCGAGTGTGTGGGAGTGTTAGTAGCCTATGTGCCGTGCTAGATAGCAGCCTGGGCGCCATCCCTGTTCTGTCAAGGGTAGTGTCAAGTATGAAATTCATGTCCCCTCCCCAGATAATATGGATTCCCAACAGTATAGAGACCACACTATCCACGAAGTCCAGGCTATCTACATTAGGACCATATGTGTTTACCAAGAGGTATTCTCTGTCAATGATTGTGCAATGTAAAATGACGTAACGGCCCTCGGGGTCGATGTAGTTCTTGTGCATTACAAATTTAATAGATTTATGGATCATTGTTAGAACACCTCTGGTCCGGGTGGAGTAAGAGGTGTAGTACCTGTTTGGACCCCAGGACGTCGCCATGTTCTTTGCAAGGGAACCCTCTGTGTGTTTCCTGTAGGAGTAGTATCTTACAGCCGTGTCTGTGAGCATAGGCCATAGTCTTGCGGGTTTTGGTGCGGTTACAGAGGCCCTGGACATTCCGGGACATTATGGTAGTGGTCATTTTAGAATTCTAGGGGACATCCCAGTCTTGACGATATTGTACGTGCAGCTGGGACTCTGCGTGTTGGCCCCTCGGCGCTGCCTCCTTGCATCTGCTGCCTGAACCTGCCGCCTCCAACAACTCCCGCAACACTTGTTGTGAAGGCTCTTGAAGTTACATAGCTGCAGTGCTCTATGGGTGGGAGGGGCAGCCCACTCACCTGCCTGCTTCTCTAGTCTTTGCTTACGGCTCAACCTTCCTCTCTGGTTTGGCGGGATCCCAAATACATCTTGTTAGAATCACAGACTCTGGCCATGTTCCCTTCTGCCCCTCCCTCCGGCCCTGTACTACTAATAAATCGGGTCCTGGGCGAAGCCTGGTTGCAACTGCCTGCAGCTGGACGCTGACATTTTGGTCGTAGACTGTTTGATTTACCATGCTTTTATCTACTCTTTTTCTTGTCGGGTCAATGCAGCAATCTTTGCTTTCTCCGGCTTACCCTGTTGTGGCACGCCCTGCCTCCTGACTTGCTGGGTTAACACTGTTTAACATTTTAGTGCCGGCTATATTAGTACTCCTTCAACTTGTTCGGCTCTCCTTTATCGTTACTGCTGACATGACTTTTCCGATTCCTTGTCTTTGTACATCACATGGCCGTACTATTTGCTCATCCTTTTGTAACTACTCTAACCTTACCTACCCTTCTTGTTTCTCTCATTTGCCTCCTATCAATCTTGCTCTCTGGAATGTCAGTCGCTTTGCAATAAATCCCATTCTGTACTGGACCTCTTTTTTTTTGCTTTAATCTTAATTTCCTGTGCATTACGGAGAAATGGCTTTGATCTTCTAACACAGCTTTCCTTGTTCTCTTTCTACTTCTACTACTACTTTTCTTCACACCCTTCAACTCTCTGCCCGGACAATGGGACTGATATTCTTTACCGCTCATCGTTTCTCCATTCCTGGCTCTTTGTCTCTCTCTACCTTTTATTAATTTGAATATTCTTTGACTACCTTTTCTAAACCTTACCCTTTGCCTTTCTTACTTAGCCCGCTGGTCCAACTACCACTTTTGGTGATCTCTGGTTGCCTTACTTTTAATCTTCCACCCCATTTATACTTTTGGGTGATTTTAATCTCCCTTCTGTTCATTTGTCAATTCCTTTTCTTGCTATTCTTGATCCTTATCAGCTCTCCCCACTTTGTACTCCTCCTGCTCATGTTTCCGGTTCTTGTCGGTCTAGATTTTATTTTCACTTCATTATCTACATCTTCTGTTTCTACTTGTCCTGTCTAATCTTCTGATCACCATCTTCTATCTTTCTCTATCCTTCCTTCTCTCTCATTACCTACTTTATCTGTTTGTTGCTCCTATATATTCTCGGCGTGATCTTCGTGCCTTTAATCCAACAGTGTTTGTTTTTATCTTGTACTTCTAGTCTTCCTTCTCATCCTTTGGTTTCTGCTCTTTCCGCTGATAATGCTGCTTCTATCCGTTCTTCTCTTTATTCCCTAGATCCTGCCTCTCCCTTTTTGCCTTCTCGGAAACCACCTAAATCATGGCTTCTCTTTGGTCAATGCAGCAAGCTCTTTGTCGCTTTGAGCGCCGGTGACATAAAAAACTCTGATTCAGATTCTGTCTTTTGCTTATGCTCTATATGATGATGCTCTTCTCTCAGCTAAACGTTTGTTCTATTCTGATATTCATTCTCAATCCTCTCACCCTAGACGCTTGTTTCAAAAACGTGATCTTTCTCCACCTTCCCCAGACTATTCTTTTAACTCTAATATAACTGCTTCTGGTTTTGCTTCTTAATTTTCCTCAGAAGTGGCCGCTCTTCAAGCAGCCATTGTTCCTTTGTCCTCAATATTTCAGTATTTTATTTAGCTTTTATAAACCTTTCGCCCATATCTAAAATATACATAACACTATCGAATTGCATTTCCAATGACAACTTAATAAACATTTAAAAAGTCACAATGTGTCAAAATGGAGGTCAGGCAAATAACATTAGACAGAAAGATGTATATCAAGCTGCCCCATTCATAATTCAAACTTGGCGACAGCACTTCTGCTTTACCATGAGACCTGTTGAATACGTCCTTAACTCGTTCCTATGTTTAAAGCAGTTTAAACAAGTCTTCTAGGAATTTAATGAGGGATATGACCATTGTCACTCTTTCCCCGCACATAGAGGTTCCACCAGTCTTCAGGTACCGAAGCAAGTTCTTTAAATAATTTTCCAAGGTAGCATGTTCTTTTTTCAGTTAGACCCGCATAGAAAAGCAAGAGATGCTGCAATGTTTCCCTGCTGTTCAGTTTAGTACAGAATCTTCATGTTAAATCGCTTCTCCTACATGGCTTCCTTGAAATTAAGATTTTGTTAGTCGGATACCTTAGGCGGAATCGTAAATATCATCTGTAAAAGCTAAATGGGAATTTCGATAGGTATTCAGGGAGAGTGTTGTAAGGCCGATATTCACAAGAGGGAAGTTGGTGTAACCTAAATTGCGATTTTTGTTCTAATGTTTCTGACCAATCCTTTCTCCATAATTTTATTTCGACTGAACAAATTTAGATAGCCGCCCCTCCTCCATTGTATCTAGGTTATCTGTTATCTTACGGCACGCTGACCTCCACTCTTCTAGGATCGGTTCACTCTGGCTGTTGAGAGCTTCCTTTATCAACTGGAATCCTCTTGTTGCAGTCTTAGTGATACATTTGCGATATAAGGAGAGCGATTTCCATGCCACCATGGCATATAAGGAGATAAGGCCAAACTCATACCGGACTACCTTTATGGGGACCCTTTTAGGAAATCTGAGCACTTACTTCGAAAAAAGGCCCTCTAGAACCGGCAAAGTTGTACGGAGTATCAAAAACGTTTTCTGCACTGTATCCAAGTATACAGACCACCTTTAGGTGATAGAAAGTCACTTCTGGAATCAAGGAGTATCTCCCATGTTATTGCGCAGGAGATGCTGCCCGTCAACACATAATACGCTGTATTAACGTTTACGCATCGGAACCTTTGTGGCAAACCCCTCGCAGGACAAAGTAGCGGTGTTGTGGTCTCCACCCTATCGCTGATACCTACACCAGTGCTTCCTCCAGACAGACCCTTACCAACATCATCTTTGTTGTTCCCTCTCCAGGGCTGTGGGACACAATATGGTCTGTCCTCTCCCCTTTTTACCTCCTCTTCCATTAATGGTGGCACTCAGTGGGAGGTCCTCCTGGCCCCCTTCCCATACCCCCAAGACCATTGTTAATGTCCATCTGAATGTCACCATCTTGGTCCAGTTCCCTAAGCCTAATTTCCTTTTTGATAGAAGTTTCCTGCGTCTTATCACTTTATTCCTTCTCCTGCTACTCCTACATACACCTCTCTGGCTCCTCTACCACCTCTGTTCTGCCACCTCTCTGCCCCTTCCTCATTTTCTCTGGCTGCTCTGGGCCCTCCTTTCTCTGCCACCTCTCTGGCATCCTCCTCGTCCTCTCTCACTACTCTGCCTTCTCCTCCTTCCTCCTCTGCCCACTCTCGGGCCCCTCTACCACCTCTGCAGGCCGTACCTCATGCCTGTACCCCTCATGCAGAAGTCTTTCAAATGTGGCAATCTGCTCCATGTCGCTACTTTTAACTCTCGCTCTGCTGTCAGGAGTTTGGCCAAGAATGTAGAGTGGTCTTTCATGTTGTCGGTTAGTGATTTGTGCAATGTTAGGAAGGGAGCCAGTGTGATGGTGAGTGCCAAAATAGTACTCTCGTTCATTCTTCCACTTAGTCACAGGCTGTTCGGGGGCTCTGGTTAGTGGCGTTGATCGTAGCAATTATTTGTAAAAACAGGTGTAGAGCACTCTCATGAGTCAGTATTGCTAAAACTGTCTGAGGTGGGGGACGATACTCTACAGAGGTTCAATGTTGACAGTTTGCACGGTGTTGTGAAGCTTGTTAGGAATTGCATCTTGATTCAAATATCTTGTGATTTTGTGGTTTTGACTTTCCTACTGTGCGCAGTCTCCGGGTCGTCCCCTTCTGCATGCTGATGGTGCCAAACATCTTGGGTAACTTTGACAAATGAATTTGCTGCATCAATCAGAGAAATGTGGTCATTTAAAAAAGTGAGAGATCTTGGCTCATACTCCATAATATCTGTGATGGTAGCAATTTCATCTATCAAGCAGGCTGCTAGTGAACAGTTGCCTCTCGTTGGTGGTTTACGGCTATGCACTCACATTGGACCTTCTTTCCCAGGCATACTACTCGCTGTCATGTGTCTTATTAGAGGGTTTGCAAGTGATGCTTTATAACTGAAGTTTCCGGCCTCTCTAGGGGTGTAACTGTCCATCAATTCCATGCTTTCAAATAGGTCGACTTCTGCGACCCCTTCCATCTCTCCCATTCGTTTTTCGTATTCGGACCTCTATATATATTAAAAAAAACTCTATTTAAAAAAAGCCACGTTCAAGACTTGGTTAATAAAAGCATTTTTTTAGCTTTGAATCTGAGGTCTTTGGGTCAGGTTAAAGATATTGCACTGCTCCTGGGAGTTGAACTGTTAACGTTCAAAGTTGACACTAGGACAGTTACCTGACCTTTTACCTGCTCTGGAGTAGCAAAGTCATTTAAAAGGTGTTTTGAAGCTGGTCGCTCTGATGTAAATAGGCGGCTCTGAGCATCTGCCCTCATATGACTAGTCCCCACCCTTAGGGTGCCGGCTTCATGGTCCTTTAGGGCAGAAGAAGCCTCTCGATTTAATTCCATCTAGGCAGTTAGAAGAGCGCTGTCCGATGAGCTGCCAAAGTCAATTATGTCAATATTATGCAGATTTTCAGCTTTCCTAAGTGTGATGCTGGAAATGCATCCGAGGGACAGGGCCTCTGAATCCTTGTCATTTATTGCCTTATCTATGTTCTGTCTTGTTTTCCACGCAGGAGTTCATGTGGGACTCCTGGCGGTGCAGCTCTTCTGTATTTGGTTTGGTGAACAGACCCTTGAATACCCTTATGGCACCCATGCGTGGGAGTACGACCCTGTACTCCTAGTGTATGTTTCTGGACACCTGTGTGTGGCCCACAGAGCAGTGTACAGGCTGCTGGCAGCTCTGTGCTGAATTGACAGGTGCCCTGCGCATCCTCCATTTTGGGATGCCCATGCCCTGTCATTGGAATCAGTGGATTCCTGATGGGAAATGAGATGGCCCCTGTGGCCTCTTGCTTTCTATCACCTGTTGCCTTACTTTTCCCGAAGTCCCGGGAAGCCCTGACTCTGCCCCTTCCCCCTGACTGGCTGTAGGCTGGAAGTTCCACATATGGTTTGTGGGAAGTCCAGGCCAGACTGGCTGGAGCCTTCCCAGTGACTGTATGTTGTGGATATGCCCGTGAGGTGGTACCTGGGTCAATGGAGTGAGTGACGAATACGCATTCTGTGTGGTGGGGGTCTAGTATCTGGTGTTTGACACAATGACTGACGCAGTCCTGCCCGAAACTGGGATGAATGCAGTGTGTAGTGCTGAATGACAGAGTGCTTGTCCGAATCCACATTCTGTGTTGTGAATGTCTGGATGGAGAAGAATGACCTGAATGCACTGTGCGCCTGAATGGCCCTTCTGAGTGGTTGCCTGAGTGTGACCCAGCAGAGTGAATGGGAGATCAACAGTATATCTGGGGGCCTTGCACTGCTAGAAATCGTTCAGAAGCTGAAGTTGAAACAAATGCTTTACTTTGAAGCCCAGTGGAATAAGAACTGCTGCTGCTGTCCTTCACTAATCTGAAAGCTGCTGTGCCTTCAAGGAACTGATCTAGACCTACGAAAGGCTGCCAACCAGAGAAGGGGACCGCTGAAGAAAACGAAGAGAAGCACCGGACCCCGTCGCCGACCGGAGCTGCAGTGCTCCCTTTGCCTAAGAACCGCTTTCATCCTGCCGGAGAAAATCAAGGCCGTTGGCGACCGAGAAGAATCCGCTGGTGGGTTTTCCGCCACCCGAAGACCTCAGAGATGCTGACGAAGCTACTGAAGCCAGCTGTGGTCATGTCCCATTCGCCGATGCCAACGACCCAGCGCCCTTGCTGAGCCAAAGTTCTTCATTGACTCTTTGCGGCAACAAACACTCGCCGTCGATGTGACCGCACGCCTCAGCTTCCAGGACGTTTTCGACCGATCGTCAACGAGCACTGCAAGAACTAAATACACTTAATAAAGATGGAAAAGGGGAGCACGTATTTAAAAGTGATCAAAGGAAGAACAAAAGTCCACTAATGGGAAATAAGAAAAGAGACTCGCCTAGATGCCTCTGATTGGAAAGAGTTGTAAACAGAGAAGAGAACTTTATCCTAAATAAGTCTGTCCTGACCCTCCTCCAATGTATCCCTAACGCAAGACAAAGTACTACAGACGATATAAAAGAAAAATAGAATTTGGACAAGAAGACTGAACAGATTCGGTATATATACACTTTTGCTCAATAGTGGTGAAGCAATTATTGCTGGACTCAACTACGAGTTTCCAGATACTGGGCTTTGATTTAACCACAGTGGATGATACGAGACTGATCGAACGAAATGATCCTCCAGCAAGCAAATAAGAGATCCATACAGTAGGACCTTGGCGTGCAGTTGGAATCGCACAGTACGAAAGACAACCATCCAAGAGGGTTACATGGGCTGAGTTGGACCCAGTTGAAAGCGGGAGCTTTCAAGATAGGGCCACAAAGGGGGAATGAGGGGGAAAGCTATGAAAACCTCAAATTTACAATAGACAATACAGGACGAAACTTCACTGGATTGAACAGGAGAACACAATTTCAAAGATTTTTGGAAACTCGTGATGAAAACCACTGGTTTTGGCTCCCAGCAGCATTGGAAAAAGAAACTAGCAAAGAAATCTGAAAATATCTCTCTAGCACTAATTTCATGGAATACTAGAGGACACACATCTCCGGAAGGGAGGGGAATCTAAATTGAATGATAACTGCCTATGCTTCCAGGAAACTTGGTTGTCCTCGAAACCGCCCGTAGATGGCTATACCAGCTGCTTGAATCTGGCCATAAGAGGAGAAAAAGGCCGACCATGATGTAAGGCTGTATGCTTGCACCAGCACTCGTCAACCTCTATATCTCTGATCTGGGCCCGTTTATGGAGGGATGTAAAAGCTTCCCCCCTAAGATAGGAGGAGCACATGTGAATCGCCTAGTATACGCGGATGATCTAGTACTCATGGATCATACAGAGATAGGGCTGCAGAGGAAGTTGAGTAGATTGGAGGAATATATATCTGAAAACCACCTCCGGATCAACGTTAAAAAGACAAATTCTGTGTCTGAATGGGGGCAGGTGCAAACACATGAAAGCATTCCAATGGAAACTGAGAGGACACCCTTTTGAAAAAATAAGAGTATAAATATCTTGGGACGATAATTAGTAAAAGCCTGGTGGAAACGGAGAACATCCTGGCTCTGAGATCCAAGATACAGATGTTTGCAAACCAAGCCCTGGTATTAAAAAGAAGGTTCTGCCAATATACAATGCTCCCCCTTGTTGAGTTCTATAAAGGGAAGGTGGTGGCTATTCTGTCATGATGCCGATGCATTGATAAATCTATCAAAGAAACAGTGGAACTACCATGAAAAGATGTTCTGGGAAAAACTACTTGCACTGCCAAAGTCAGTTCCAATACAGGTCATTAGAAGGGAACTCGGCCTGACCTCCCTGCAAGCAATCGTAAACTAAAAGATCATATTCTTGTATGGTAAATGTATGAAGAAGGGCGAAAGACCAATTCTGACAATAATAAAATTTGAAGTGGAGAGAGGTGCAGAAAAAGCAGTACAGAACTCTGAATGATCTTGCAAAGATCTGCTGGCCCTGAGCAATGTAACATTGGAGTATCTACATAGGAACCCAGACAAGGTAAGCAAAAAAACATATGAAGACGATTGGATCTTGACGTGCGAAGAGGCAAATCGGTACAAGTTACACCCGAATGTAGTTAGTGAAATAAGGGCCCTAGGAAATATGCCTAGCGAAGAACATTGCTAGATCCCATATAAAGGACACATTTCTAGGATGAGACTCAACCTGTATAACACCAAGGAGATTCTATCAGTGAGACACATAGGGCCCTTGAGATAAATCGTGCAGATTCTGTAGCAAAGCGGGATCATTAGAAAATTTGCAACACATCCTCACGGTCTGTCCCACGGTAATGGAAATCAGATCAAGGTTTTTTACACGCTATTTGGAAAAAGGGGACCACCACCACAGATAACTGGTGGACAGAATTGCTGAGGGGGGGGGAAATGCCACCACTAGTAATCGCAACAATCGCATTTTTAAGGGAATGCCTTGGAACTGATGGCATAATAGTTGGTCATTAAAACAAACTGTACTCTTGAGTTGGATCGAAGGCACGGACCAAATGTTTAATACATTTAAATGCTAAAAGTTTTAATAAACTAAAATGCAAACAAAAGAAAAAAAAACACTCTGACCCGACCCCTGGAGCTCCATTGTCTGAACTGTGGTGAAAGCAGCTGTCCCAAATGGCTCTGACTTATCTGGGTTCTTGGTTCTGATTGGGGTATTATGAGGGTCTCTAAAGTCCCCCCTGAATGTTTTGAATCCCCACTGGTCCCCATGCCCTAACATTGGGAATAAAGCCGGGCTTCTCTGCAGCTACCTTTGATTTGCCTTGCCTTTGACATTGAAACCTGTGCATAGAAATCCTATCTGGCGTCCCCCTGGACAGCTGGAATTTGTAGCTGCCCCGTATCTACTTTTAAAATCCAACACATTGAGTCACTGACTCAAGCGTATTCCACATTGGCCCACTTTATTCCCTCATTGCATAACTTTGAAAACCTTTTGAAACTATCCCAACATAACGTAAGCTGGGTTACTTACTTTTGTGCAATACTTGTCCTTAGGTTAGAGATGGGGCTTGCTAAGTTTAGCTACTATAGGCTAGTATTCCTTATAAATGATATGGCGTGTGATAATTTTGGTAACCTCTCTTCACTTTACATTGTGTTTTTGCAGTTCACCTTTATACTGTCTGGATTTTGTTGTACTCCACCAAATAGCTTGCATATGTGAATATATTCTTTTAACTTGATGCATCTGTGTTGCTAGTTAAGTGAAATGCTTGTGTGAACCCTCAGTTGCCTGGAAATATTTTGTGTTGATTAATTTTACTTTACATCAAATCCCTTGATCTCTATAGTTTAAGCTTTACTGCTCCGCCTCCTTGCAAATGGATTTGAGTCAGGTTTTTGTGGTAAACCTTTACAGGTCCACCACAGTTGGCTTTGGAGAACCCTACGCCATCAGTGGTTTAGAAACACTTTGTAACATTGGTCATATGGGTACTAAGGGATTTTTTTATTTCTTATTATTAAAATATTTTTAACACATGGTGCTTTTACATTCTACACAAAACATGATTTAAATTAAACATTGCCTAGGCATATATACAAAACAACTAATCACAAGGCCAATTCGAATTCTTCGTATTCGTCACTATCAATTTCAAAAGATCTTCTAAAACTAAAATATAGTAAGTCAAAAAAGCACAAGCATACAATATTGTTATATTGTCTTAAAACCAAAGAATAGAAAGAGAATTAAATAAAGCGAAATGTAATACCCCCGCTGTAGCTGCTTGTAGAACACCCTGTAATGTTCAAAAATCCACATCAGGAGTTTCACCAAGGCTCATATAAGGGAGAGGTGGGACGTTGTAAGCAACCCGTGCCACAGGTCGACCCCTATGACCCCTGCCAATGAGGTCACAAATGGTCCCAAAAATAATATCCTTTTATCCGACACAAATTGGCATTCTATTACCATGTGCTTCAGTGATTCTGTTGCCGCGCTGCATAATCTTCAGTCTCAATTCTGGCAGAATGCCCCACTTGGAGCCATTACTTCTAGTGTGGGAAGACAGTTTAGTCTTAACTTAAAGTATCGTTCCCGAAATCAACTGAAGGAAATTTCCTAACATATAATCTCTGCTGTTTCGTGGGTAAAAACGCTATTTCAATGGCCTTATATAGTCTTAATCTGCCTAAATGTTGGTCTGTTATATTATCCAGTTTTTTTAAATCCTGGCCTTTAACACCCCATCGGACACAGGTGCTTGCAAATCAAGCACCTCCATGAATCCATCAAACACTCTATTAAATTTTACCAAGAAGGGATTCCTCCCTTTTGTCATGTAAGCATGCAGAAAGTGGTCCATCTCCGGTTCCTCTGCCGCCATCATCTTAAAATAGAGGGTGATGGTGCTTTTCATATGTTGGGCCCACCACAACACCAGACCAACTCCTGTCTGATCAGACTCACCGGAACTGCCCTTGGCAGGCCCAAAACTCTTTTCAATAACTTCCCCTCCATAATATCAAAGAACTTCCTATCCCTGCTCGATGTTAATTCGCACCGATACAGGACCAGAGCAGATATCTTAGCCTGGTAAAATTTGATGAATGGAAGAAGGGAGAATTCACACAGGGTTGTTTTGACTCTCCTGGCCATTGAAGCGCAGGCCGCCTCCTTTACTTCCATCCTGCTTTTTTCAACTCTCCTTTTCATTTTGAAGGCCACAGGAAGCCCCAAGTATTGCAGACAATGGACCTTTCTGAGTGGCGAGTTATTAATTCTCCATGTGTAGCTTGTCGTTTCCTTTTCTTGGTGCATGTCATAACCATAGATTTGTCTGGGTTCACATGCAAGTGGTTCTTTTGCAAATAAGTACACAGCCCAGTAAGGCAGCGTTGTAATCCTGCCGGAGTAAAGCCAATGAGTATTACATTGTCTGCATATGCAATGCACCCCACCTTCAGCGGTCACCACCTAGGAGGAAATTCCAAACCACTCCCCTCAGCCCACAGGGACCCGGCTTACTACCACAAGTCCGACAGGTATAGATTGAAAATGGTGGTTGCGACTAGGCAGCATTGTCCGACGCCCTTGGGACCTGTGTCCCTAAACAGGTCACCTATGCGGTTCAGCCCAACTTTTGTAGAGCTGTTGGAGTATAGCATCTGAATCATAGACAACAAACCCCCATCTACGTCCTGGTCTACAAGCTTCTTCATTAGGCATTGATGGTCAACTTTATCAAAGGCTGCTGACGAATTGACAGAGGCCAGATACAGGGTTGGGTGTGGGTTGTTGCCAACCTCTGAAAGGCAAGCCTGGAGAATAATCCACCTCTGCAGGGTACCCACCCCTCTTCTAAGCACTGTCAGGAGTAGATGAAGGTGATTGGTCCGCTCTGCCCAAGATCTCAATTCCCTAAGAACTATGGAGGTGAAGACCTTGGAAGTCGTGTCAATTAGGCAGATAAGTCGATAGCTCCCTGGGGATGCCCTTTCTCCCTTTTTAAAAATGGGTATCGGGATGGAAATATGCCATGACTCGGGACAGTAGCCTGTTGGGGTAACATGCCTAAATAAAGTTACTAGAATATCCGCCCAAAGGTGAGAATTATTTTTCCTAACTGCATTTGTAACGCTGTCTGGGCCACTTGCGCTGGAGTTGAGCTTGCTGATAATCAGTTGGAGATTTTCTTCCTCAAACGTGACGTCCCACCTCTCCCATTGGGCGCTGGCAGATTTCACATTGTTCTGTTATCCCGAATGGCTGCTAAATTTATTTTTATTGAAGGCTATCCAATCTTCTTCGGCCAGTTGAGGATTACAGAACAGATTGTAGTCTACTTTTTTGGTTTAAAATGCACCAAATTCCCAGCGTGTCCTTTTTTTTACCAACTTCCATTTCATGGCCTGCTTATTATTAGTGTATTTTTGAACCCTGTGATGTCTCCTCCATAATATGTATTTCTGCTTGGTGAGCATAGTAATCTTTTTCTCCTGAGCCTTGTCCTTTCATGCTGATCTTTTTATCATTCTAATATCTCTGGCTAACAGGCCCTTCCGCGCACTCATCTCTCTATCATATTTGGAGGCATGGCCCTCTGTGCATGGCCTAACGGTACCTCCCTGAGCAGGGTCCCCCACAATTCCCAGACTATCCAACACATTTTGAAACGCATGTGGAGTGCAAGCCCTTAATCTATCACAAGGGGTTAGAACCTCCCACCATCGTGCCAGCTTCTCATTAGTCAATCCCACGTTAGAACTTTATTGGGTCCGTCTCCCCCTTTGTCCCCCCATGAGAATTTCTCTAATACCCATGAATTCAATAAGCTCCCTGGGAAATGGTGTAATCCGCTTCAAGAAGAGAAGGTTGTGATCATTGCTTTTAGTTTGCACAATTTGCATATCGTGCAAAGCCTCGTGAGATATATTTCTGGTGACGATATAATCAATAATTGCAGGGGAGAATGCATTGGTCCAGGTCGGAGTAACTTTTACCGACGATCCCACAGTAAATTGGATTGAGTAAAGTTCCACCTTGCAAGAAACCATGAGCATTCCTTCCCTATGTTGACTCTACTAGATGACCCACCTTCAGTTATCTTGGCATCTGACTCCCCTGCGTCACCCTGCTACTAGAGTTGAAATCCACCCCCTAAGACGATTAGGCCCTCTTCAGATTCTTTCTCCCATTCCAGTATGACATTTTCATTTTCATCGGCCGCTCTTTGAGAAACACTAGTTTGTGGATTAAAGTAGATGTTAATTAGGAGAAAATTAACCATGAGGGCCCGACACATCAGTTACTTTGTGAAACATCAGACCTTCAATAGCTGTTTTAATTGAGAGGATAAACCTGCGCCTCTGCATTTTTATCGCTATCAACAGCCCCCCCCGCCGGTCTGCCTTTAAGGCCCTTCTTTGCATTACTCACAAAGGACATATATCCATCTTGCCTCGGGAGGATAGCTCAGCGAGCAACGTGCTCGCCTTAGAAGCAAGACGACACAGAGCAACACATGTTTGATCCCTGGGTCCGCACTTAAAAACCTCTGGGTATTAAGCGCGTTATAAATAACCTATCATATATCGTATATATCATCTATATTGGGTGTCTGCCTTAGCATGTCTCTTGTCAAAAAAATGTCATCTTCCTTAAACCAAGTGTTTTAGTCGGCACACATGAATGACTTATGTCCTCTGGAATTCCAGCTACAGATTGTCGGGCAGGATTGATCAGAATCCTGGCCTTGCACTTGAGTGGATTGGGTGCGAGCTGGATAATCACCCGATCTGTCATGGTCATTCTGGTCGACCTGCCTCGGAGGTCCATTTTCAAAGAAGCATTTTACAGTCTGAGCCACCTTTCCTCCTACAGATTCTTCTACGTCCTCCACTTTTGGATACTACGTTTCGAAACCATTGAGCAGGAGCTCCTCTTGGCGACTGCTTACTAATTCTTTGACCAATTAGGAGTGGAAGAAGACTGCACATTTTCCTAACATTTGGTGATCAAACAAATGCACAAAATCATATGTTTGCTGAGGATATGGACTTTGGTCCTGGAATGACACTCCGAAGGGTCAGAATACAACACCTGTTGAGGGGGATGTTATCTTCTTCCTTAAAAATGGATAAAACAAATAGGCCGTATTCCTAAATCCTGCCCTGGTAGCCCCTGGTGCCTGTTTCTCTTCTTCCCTCCTCGTCTGATCCTGGTTTCAGCAGTACACAGAGGGCCTTGAGCTACAGCCAACGCTTTCATCAAGTTCTGGCCTTGAGGCCGCTGGTTACACCCAGCCGCCTCTGTTGTGCTCTTCAACTGTGGCAGACCTTCCTTAACTACACTAGCAGCTTTATGAAGGATCGCCATCATTGATGCCAAGTTTGTTCACCACAAGTGTGTTGATGGAAGAGTGCGCCGGAGCCGACCCTTCTGTGGGTACTAGGAAGGTAACAACAAATTTGTTTTTGGAGCCACCCTTTGGTCTCTGGCTTCCCCACCCTCTTTTCTTGGCCCGTAATACTTCCATTTGTCTTTGAGGCCTCTGACCACATTGCTCTTAGGAATTTTTTAGGGCCTTTTTATGGTCTTTGCATCCCCCACCCACTCCCCCCGCCCCCCTTCCCGTCTTCATATTTTTTGATTTCTTCTTGTTCACTTCTACTATTCCTTGGGGGGTGGAGCAGAATATTTGTTGAGCCATCCATCCTGGGGTATATGACCCGGAGCCTGTTCACCAGCTAACAGGGCAGATTTAGGGTCAGGAGACTGTTCACCCCACAGGAGCTTGCTCTCTACTGGTCTGTCCCCCCTCACCAGCCCCCGAACCTCAGTCCTGAGGATGATTGCATTCCTTCTCCAAGTCTTCTATTTATCTTATCTAAGGTGATGGTGTTTGCTTTTACTTCCAGAGCAATGCTCTCATAAACCCTGATAAACGCTTGGAGGACTGTATTTAATGCCGGCAGGGGGCTGGATTCAGTGTTAAGTCTGATCCTCCAATCTCGTTTCCCCGCAGAAGAGAGCAAATCTGCTGATTCATACTTTGAGAGGGCGCTTCCCATAGGGACCGGGGCGCAGGCATGCTTTGTGAGTTTGGCCCTTCTCCTTGCGTATTGAAGAGACCCGGTGACATGTTTAAGCGTTCGTACACGCTCTCTGCCTCTGATTTCTTTCTCCAAGCTGTGGTACACTTCCATGATGGGTAAGCTTCCCTCAAATTCCACCTGGGAGAGCACCACTCCTGAAATAGCCAAATCTGACCTTGTAAACTGAAGTCCCTCAATCTGTTGCAATCATTATGGGTTGGCTTGGCCATTAGGACTGCACTGTAGATTTTTGATTGCTTGTGTGGGAGAAATCCTGTGATTTTACCCTGTGCAGACAAACACCCCTTTTGGGGGACCCCAGCTAAACAAGGCTCCCGGGTCCTTGGTGTAGCGAGTTTTGACTGGAGCTCTGAACTCCTCAATTGATACTGTTTGGTGTTCTCTTTAAGCTTTCCCTTCTTTACATGGGAATAGTTTGTGGTTGATCTTCTCTTGCTCCGAGCAGGTCAAAGGGATTACACCCTGCAGTCCCTGCTCGGATGTTTGCGCTGCTAAAAATAACTCGCTGCAGATAATCTAAGAGCGGGTGACTCCACCTTCAGAGCCCAAAGAGCACCTCACCTCACCACAATACAGAGGTAAATCTGTGCTGCGCTGGCTGTAATGCCTGCCACCCACACTCACCGAAGGCTTTTCTGCAGTGGTTGGAAGGACGCTGAGCCAAATCCTGTGGCTGCTCGTCAGGACACTGTGGCCGCCGGGAGTTCCGGGTCCGAAGCACTGAATTGCGGAACACGAAACACTCTGCACGCTACGCTGGAGCCGGAGTTGAAGTAACAGGGGTGGTGCTGCAGTAGTAGAAAAAAAAAACAGACTTGTGGACTTGCAGTGAACAAACAAAGAACCTCTCCACATGAAACACTGAGCACATTTTAGAAGTCCTGCAACACTTCCATATTGTTGTGGCCTTTGCTTGTCTAAGCCACAAGGGATGGCCAGGATGGCCAGGATGACTGCCCTGCCTACAAAGGCCTGTCTGTTGATGCCTTTCATTTCCTGTTGGATCTTGGCCTGGCAGACTTTCTATTCCACAAAAGTTTGGATGGCCAACCCTCATTCGATTGGCTGTCTGCCAAAACCTGAATGCTGCTTGCCTGCACATTGGTGGCGATCGTTGTCTCTGCCCCTGAATGAATGTGGCTGTCTTGGAGGAACCTTGTACTATGTCCAGATCCATTCAGAACATGTCTCGAAGCTCTCATGGTGAGATTAAGGTCTTCTGATGAACCTGTGATGACCTATCTGGGTGGGCCCTGTCCTTGTGTAGAGTTCAGTCTGCTGGAAGAATCCTTGCTGGCTTCGATACTGCTGCTGCTCTCTGTGATGGGTTGCTGGAAACCTCTGAACTCCTATGCTAGAATCCTGCAAGCTTGGTGCTCTCCTGGAAGCTCCCTGTCCTGCTGGTCATCTGAGGTGGGAACGTAGGAGGAACAGAAGAGTGGTGGGTGGAGTAAGGTGAGGGTAAGGCAGTACGAGTAAAACAGTCAGAGTAGATGGGAAAGGTAAACATGGGCATGCCTGACCCTGAATAAGGGCAAAACTCGTTCCTTCGCCTTTAAAATACTCAGCTGGCTAGAGTAGGGACAGGTAGAAAGCCCATGAGGGAGTTTGGACAGCCAGAGTTTAGGGAGATTTTTTTGTTAGACCGTAGGGATTACTGTTTGGTAGAACTAACCTAAGTTACAGATGTCTAGTTTAGGGCCTACAAAGAAAAGAAAAAAAAACCTTGAACCATCCTAAGGACTTAATGGTTTTCTGTGACACTCTATAGAGGCGGAGGAATCTGTTGTACAGTGGTGTGTACATAGGTTGATACCGCAAATTAGAATTTAGTTTAGGAAAGTACTAGCTTCCCCAATCAGGTAGTCCCTTGGTATAACTTGTCATGCTTTTGCTGTAGCAACTCAAACGAGTGCCCTTGGTGCACCAACAGAAAGTTTTCTAATGTTCACATAAGTGGCATAGCAGGCCAGCTAGAATGAGGCTGATGATAAAATTTTCCTAGACGTTATGTTCATGGATTAGGAAGGTCAAGCGGTCCTTTTTTTGCCATTGTCACCACATTGCCTGACTTTTCAAGGGGTAAACTTGGATGTGAAATTAAGGCTGTACACTCACGAGGGGGTTGTGTTGGGTCACAGGATAACATAAGTGATCTTATATAGTGCTCTTCTACCAATAATTTTGGCCTCGCAGTGAACAGCTATGTAAGAAAGGTGGAGGGGTAAAGGGTTTTTAGTCAGATAGTGGGAAAGCAGATGTGAAAAATCGGTGGGAGTGCTGGGTGCAGGTTGGCAGTATTGGTCCAATTAGATCTATCCGGGACATTTTATACTGTCAACCATCCCATCCTGCTTGCCAGTCTGGCTGGGGCGGGGATATCTGGACAAGTACTATCCTGGTTTTCTGCTTTTCTTGGTGATTGTACACAAACTCTCTCTTCCACCTTTTTGATCAGGCTCTGTCTCCCTGACCTGCAGAGTTCCCCAGAACTCTGCCGTGTCCCTGCCGCTATTTAATGTTTATATTCAGCAATTGGTTAAGCTCATCCATTCCCACGCCTATAGTGCTGCTCCTATGCCGATGACACCCAGATTATTCTGCCGCTCGATCTCTCCCATCCTGATCCGGCATCTCGACTTCAGAGTTGCTTGGTGGACGTGGCCAGATGGATATGCCACAATTGGCTTAAGCTAAATGGGGCCAAAACAGAGATCTTGGTGGTGCCCCCCCCCCGCTATGTCTTCTATCTAGACTTCTGCCTTTTGGCCTTCCTCCCTTGGCTCCTGTCCTATTCCAGTTCACACTGTGAAGGACCTGGGGGTTAAACTCTACTCCTGGCTCTCTCTGGAGGCCCAGGTGGCTTTTCTTTGCAGGTCTGGACACTATAAGCTGAGAGTCTTGAGTAGGGTGTTGGGTTTTCTTCCCTCGCAGTTCCATGCGCCAGTGGTGACTGCACTGGTGCGCAGTGTATTGGACTACTGCAACTCGCTATATTTAGCTCAGCCTTTGTATTTGATCCGCCGCCTGCAATTACTGCAGAATGTGGCAGCTGGATTGGTGGTCTGTACCCCCTATCGCATGCCCATATCTCCAATTTTACGACAGCTTCACTGGTTCCCTGTGGTCCAGAGGGTACAATTTAAGACCATGTGCATAGTTCACCAAGCCTTCTATGGCTGGGGTGTAGAGTATCTGCAGTGTAAACTGCGTCCCCAATCGGCCACTCCGCTCCCTCGACTTGTACACTATCTTTATTCCACGTGTGTGCCTCTCTCGAGTTGGGGGTGTGCCTTCTTGGTCAATGCAGAAAGGTTTTGGAATTCTCTTCCTCTTTGCCTTCAGGCTACAGTGGTTTACTAAGTTTTGTGCTGATTGCTAAAAACGTTTTTGTTTAGAGGGGTGATATAGGGTATGAGCTGCTGAGTGTACTCTGCATAGCGTGAAGATGCCTTTGTGTGGACGTGCGCTTTATAAATTCATATAACATAACAAGTACCCGTGACCTGTGTCAATATGAAAACTTTTTTTTGTCATGGGTATAGATTGGCTGCCCCCAGGTTGCAAAGTATTGATGTAAAGAGGTTGGTAGAAGATGGGTACAATACACTGGTTCTATTCTTAAAGGCTATAGGGGTGGTGTCAAAGGAGAAACTTCATGCCATTCAGATGTGGTAAGAGTACGAATATTCAAGCGCAAAGAAAACCAATCCAAAGTACTGCACTCTGAAAAAGGAAAAACCCCAAAATTCAAAGTCACAAACAAGGGAAAAACCAATCCAATGAAAGTTTCAGTAAAATGGAATCCATAGACACTCCAAAAAGAGTTCCAAGAAGTCAAGAGTCCAGGTGATCCATCCAACGAGTCGTCAAAACCAAATGAGGGTATAGACGGCTGCAGTTGGGGGTACATCATGTGCATGGATGGACAGGCGCGTGTAGTGCTGGGAATTGAAGTCTGCACGGCCTATCCTGAAGTCTCCATGGCAACCTCCAAGAGCGGTCTGTCTTTCTGAGAGACCGGCGTCCGGCGTTTCTGAAAACACATGGGCAGGTATGGAAACCGTGACAGGTGCTTGCATGTGCCAGTAGTAATTCGTCATTGGATTGCAAAGTTCAAGAGCAGAGAATTGACCTTAATTGGATATGTTCTCCAACTGCTTCAGAGTGTCCCTCTGCCTTCCTCATTGGGTTTCTGTCCCTCTCACCAGGGTGCTGACTGTGTGTGCGTCTCTCACACTCTCCAATTGCCCAGCAGGCTTCTTTCCTGCCAGTGTTCTGGCAGTGTATGGCTGCTCTTCCTCCCAGAGTTGGCTGTCGCATCTTTCCTCCACTGGTTCTCTTGCTACCACTACTAATGGCCTCTGTCGGACACAGGGTCGTCCAGTGGTGTCGTCTGATAGCTAAGTCCCTCTCTTTCCGTGCTCCCCTTCACAAGTGATCAGATGTATTTGCAAAATCAGTCCAGGTGGGAGCATTTTGGGACGTGACCTTATTATGATGAAAAGGGGAAAACAGAGTTTAGCCATAACCCAATCAAGCTGAGGTAGTAGAGCAGTCGAGGCTTAGTCACAGGAAGGGTGTGAGACTGGTCCAGAGCTACAATGAGTCCACACATTAACATCAGTAATTCCAGTTAGGCGTCAGTATATCAAAATACAATTATTTCTGAGGCCTTTAGTCTACACACTAAGCATATCAAAATTACATGCAAGTATTGGCACACAAAATACTTATAAAACACATATACACATTCACCACTAGGAGAAATCAGATTGCATATGTATCAATTACCATTGCACTACAGGAGAGTCAGATCCAGTGAAAAGTCGGCATAACTCTTTTGATTCAACACAGACAGCTTTCATAATTCTTATGAAGTCCAACCCTAAGATGGTTTGGGCTTTGTGCCCAAATGTCACCAGTTCCAAAGCATATAGTTCTTCAGGTAAGTTCTCATAGAAATAGCAGTGCCAGTGGTTATGAATAATAAGATTTCCAAAGTTAGATACAAGTTAAGTAAAGGTCAGGTGAAGGATTCTTAACCCAGATTGCACCACCAAAGGTCAGTTCAGAGTGAGTTGGGGTCAGGTCTTTACGCAGAGAAAGTAACAGCTAAGTGTTCTATGGATAGTATGGTTTCAGGTTGCAGACTACATTCCAGGCATGTTTTTCTGTTCTGGTTCATATTACAGGGGTCACCTAGGCCGAGGAGACACTTTCTTTCACAGGAATTAGTTTTTGTTGGTTGTGGTGCACGAGAATCTGTTCCAGACAGCTTGAAGACCCAAACAAAGACAAGTGAAGACTTCTGTGGCAGAGACTGCCACGGAACACTGCAGGGATATGAAGATAAGATCCAACAAAGGTCACCATGGTCTGGCAGCAACAGGCGATCTTACAGCAGCAAACATAGGAGCAGCCTCAGCACAGCTTCTCTTGGAGTGATGCAGCAGCAAGCGACTTGCGGCACAAGCTGAAGATCTGCCAAGTTCCAATGCTCTGCTTAAAACGATGACTGTTGCATCGAGGTAACCCAGGGAGAGAGCTGGTCAATCTGCCGGTTGATCCAGAGACCCTTCCAAAAGCTCAGTAGACATGGATCCTCGAGCAAGAGTCAAGACTGGTTGTTCCCATTGGTCTAGCGGTTGAAGCACAAATGAAGACGACCTTGAGATCAGGACAGAGGAGCTGGACTTTACCGGGACAACTCTGGTGTTGATGCTGGTAAACTGCATGAGTCCTCTTTGGGTTATCAGCGAGTTGCCCTTCCTTGTAGAAGTCTTGGTTCCAACTATCTACCGGACAGTCGCAAGAGTCCTCCCATTATCCAAGATTCAGGCTGGGAGCAAGCCCACCAATGTTAAGGATCTTCCTTCAAGCAGCCAGTGGCTATCTTATCACGGAATAACACTGGTCATCACATCTGACCAGCAACACACTCCCTGGCACCAGAGTTGTGGATTTGGACTAGACAGTCCTATCCCCCTTCACTGGCTCACACAAAATGCCCCTTAGCCCACGAAAGCCACAGCTTTCCCCAGGAACGGGATTTCCATTAAAGGCATTTCTTAACTTGAGAAGGCAGGAAGAAGGCCAAAGAACAATATGGTCAAAGAACAAGCGAAAAAACCTTGTGGGATGACCATTTTAGGGTGCTAAACACCTTTTAGTAGACATTTGCAGTAAATGCAAAAGTGTATGAGTATAATAACACAAAAACTGTACAAATGTCACAGCTGCCACCTGCTTTTCTTAGGCACATATTAAAAATAAACGAAAAGCCAATATATAAAAGGATTTCTGATGCTTGTGAATCTGCTTAGAATCACACCCTGTGCATATAGTCCAACATCTAGTGGTAATCTCGGAGTATTTGAATTTTCTTTCGAAGATCGAAAAAAAGGGACATCCACATGGGTGTGACCGCAACGCTATCCCTAACATGACGTGTAGTGTACCCAAAATCCTTCATGCGTTGAGGTCCCACCAGATCGTTTTTTTCCACCTATCTAGTCAGTTGCTCAATGCAGAGCTTGTTAGAGTTTATATTGTTGTCTTGCTTAAGTGGTTCTCGCTAGGTTTCCTCGGAGGCTGTCTTGACGACTACTCGACATCCTCTCGACAACTGATCCTAACTCGCCGACGTTCCATCTACCAGCAACTGATTTCTTCTCGCCCTTGGCCCTCCGACCTGGCCTCACAGTAGAGAGAGTGGGGTCCTATTTTACGGTCTTTCTCTTGAGAATCCCTCTTCATTACTCCTCCTTTTCTTTTTTTCTTCAGTCTGGCTGCAGTTTCTTTCTGTTATGGAGTGAACACCCTTTAAAGTTTGCCCGTCTTGCAACAGCAAATTGCCCTGGAAAGCTACTCATAAAGAGTACTATCAGTGCCTCCTTTGTGGCCACAACGAGCAGCGTTAAAAAGCTTGTAAACTTTGTTGGGCCAACACCTTAAAAGACAGGCACACCAAGCGGTGGGCAACCTACGCTATGCAAGCCGAGAGTCACTCCCCCGCTGGTGCCGTCGCCTCGGACGAGGAGTCAGTCGGCAGCCGCAGCTCCGATTCGAAAGCCATAGATGTAATGGTGGATCCTGCAGGTTCCAGCGTGTTCGTCCCTGGCCCCTGACAAGCATGCCACTAGCAGTCTGATGGGGATATCACACCCCGGCCACAAGGACACACACCATACCACTTCACAAAAAAACACAACCCCTAATCTTCCCTCAATGAATTAATTGAGGAAGCCATCGACCCCCGTAGGCCCGTCAAAATTCGGAGGGGCATACTGAATCTCGCGGTGCAGGGCCCTCTGCGCAACCACCTGCAGCTGGCATTAAGACTTCATCTTTATCTGGCACTTCCCATAAATCTCCAGCCCTTTGTGAAGTAGCGTCGAAAGACGTGCCGAAATGGGCCCACCCATCCGAAACATTTCCAAAGCTCCGGGAGAAGCTTTCTAAGGCCCATTCTCATGGTTCTGACCCTAAATGGCCTCCCCTTTGCCTGAGGATATTGTCTAGCCTCTCCCCCTCTATCTCAGACCCTACAGCAGGATCGTGCTGCAGCTGCTCCACCCTTCCCTCCCCCTGATGAGCCCAATTTCCCTGGGTGGACTACAGACACATTTGAGACGTGTATGGAGAAGATGTCTTTAACAACTTTTCAGATCAGTTTGATGATACTCTTAAGAGACATAGGACTGTGGATAGTTGTCCTATATCTCTAAAGTCCCCAAGGCTCCTTTCTCCAGGTGCAGTTTGCATCCCTGTCTGAGCAATGTCCACACACACCTACTGTAGCTGTGTTCTTTGACGACCAGGGTGACCCTGACAAAGACATTTACTGTGTTCCTGACCCA
Organism: Ambystoma mexicanum; assembly: GCF_040938575.1. Classification (NCBI taxonomy): domain Eukaryota; kingdom Metazoa; phylum Chordata; class Amphibia; order Caudata; family Ambystomatidae; genus Ambystoma; species Ambystoma mexicanum. The sequence goes on along the minus strand of NC_090923.1, from coordinate 1,338,686,583 downwards.
GATAAGGCATCACAAGACCCTGTGTTTCAAGACACAGCCTGGGTCCTAGCTGATGTCCAGGACACGTGGCACACTAGCCAAAACCCTGACCCAGACAACATTTTCTTGGACACTCCTCCCGTTTTTCAACCTCGGCATTCCCCACCTATTGATGACCAAATGCTTTTCACCAACCTCCTCAAGAAGGCTGCTGACCGCTTCAAGATAGTCACCTAGGAGGCCGTACTCGATACAGATTTTGTGGGGGATATCCTTAAGGAAAAGATCCAAGTCAGTCAGTCAATTCGCCTCCTTAACTCAGTAAAGAAACGCATGACCCCCTGCTTGCTTACACCCTTGCTCACTCAGACTGTCAACCCTCGAGTGGAGAAGATGTTCCGTCCGGCGCCTTCAGACCATTTTGTATATTAGAGGCTGTGTGTCGCAGACACCCTGATGGTTACAACCACCAGAAAAAGCAGGGGTGCCATTATCCTCTTCTGTCTCCTGCAGACAAGGATTGTAAATAGCTTTACGCTCTGGGCAAACAGGTCACTTCCTCTGCTGTTTTCTGTGCTGGTATCAGCAATAACACCACGCTCCTTGCCAGCTATAGCGATGCCCAATGAGGACTCCTGCAGGAAGGCTTTCTTAATGTCCCAGAACCTAGTTGCACCCAACTCTTTAACAGTGGTTGCTGAAGGGTGTCTGGTGACGCAAAACATCCTCAAGAACACCCTGGATTCGGCTGAGACAGCGGGACACATTCTTGCACAAGGAACTCTGCTAAAGTGCCACGCATGGCTCAAAATCTCAGGATTTAAGCCAGACTCTGGCTTCCCTCATCAACAAGCCTGTGGAAGACTATGCTCTCTTCGGTAACGCGGTCGATAAGGGAACTGGAAATCGCTAAGAAGGAGCAGGAGACGAACGTTGTAAATATTTACTTGCCGAGGTATGCTTTCGCATCCGTGAGTTCCAAGCTTTGTGTTCTCCAATGTGGAGATAGCTTGGTAAGGTATTTGCTTGCTGCTCTAACTGTTGGAAGACGTAGGACTTCGTACAGCCGACACACACATTACTGAATGCCCTGAGGCTGCATTTCATGGTGCAGCCTTCTTGCTACTGACGCCTGAAGTCTGTTTGTTGTACTACATACTTTATTTCATTTATTCAAGATATCTGTTTGTGGCTTTCACATTTATTGAGGAACCTTTGTATTTACAACAATGAATGACCAAAGCTCTTACTCCATGGAATTCTCTTCAATTAACAAGGGCATGGCGTCTTGTGACACTTAAACCATATATCAGCAAAACCCTTTGTCCGAGGCACCTGGTCCTTTCACGGGCAATCCTTTTCCCGATCCTCCCAGGGGAACTATGGAACAGGAGGTGCCCATTGGTTTTCCAGTCAAGGTACTTCCAGCAGCTTCCAGTCCCCGTCCCCCCAACCCCCCCACAGCATGGATTTCAATGCGGAAAGGGTTGTGGGAGAAACTCTGCAGCCAGAGGCCCCCCCAACCCCGGCCAACAAATGGCTCAGTAGTACGGATTCCCTCCCATGTCTCCCCGGTCAGGGGCATTTAACATCTTTTACCCACGCATAGGTGGGCATTGGTGGGTACTCAAGACCGTCGCCCATGGGTGTTGCATAGAATTCCTACAACCACCCCACTACCATCCACCCAAGAACAGATGACTGTCGGCAGAGCATCTACAGATCCTGCTAGAAGAGGTCCAGGTCCTTTATAGAAAAGGGAGCGATCGAAGTTGTCCCTCATCTTCAGGTAACCAAAGGGATTTATTCAATATACTTCCTTGTGCCCAAAAAGGATCTAACCATGCACCCTGTTTTAGATCTCTGTCCTTCCTGCAAAAAAGTATGTCAAACCTCAAAAGTTCAGGATGACAACTCTTCAGAAAGAAATTCCATTTCTGCAAGAGGGGGATTACATGACCAAATTGGATATGAAAGATGCATACTTTGTCCGCTGGCAACATTGAAATATGAAAGTACCTCAGGTTCAAGGTAGAGAACACTCACTATCAGTTGAAGGTACTCCCCATCGGCATTGCCTCAGCTCCAAGGGTATTTACAAATAGCGGTCGATTCCAGTGTACCCATATCTCGATGACTGGCTCATAACTGGAGACTTGTCTGGAACGCGTCTGGAGAACACTCAAAAGATCGTAGATCTCCTCTTCAATCTCTGATTCTCAATCAACGTGAAAGTCAAGTCTGGTCCCCAGTCAAGTCAAGCAATTTCTAGGGGTATTAATTCGGACAGAAGATGGCCTTGTCTTCCCCTCCTACGAGAGGATTCAAAACATGTTGTTCCAGATCCCTCAGTATGTAGCCAGTCGTTGGATAACCGTGCGGAAAGCCATGCGACTACTGAAGATGGCATCCGGCATCTTCCTAGTTCCACACACCCGTCTGCGCATGCACGCCATGCAGGAGTGGCTCTCGAGCCAGTGGTGTTAGGCAAGCGGTCAGTGGGACAATCTAGTGGTTGTCACGACAGCCCTTGTTCAGTCTCTACAGTGGTGGTCCAGGGAAAACCTTCTGAAGGGGAAATCCTTCACCAGCCCTGCAGTAGAAACCCCTCTCACCACGGACACATCTGTCGGGGTGGGGAGCATACTTCCTACAACAGCGCACGGCATGTGGTCTCAATTAGTAGCATCCAAACGTATCAATCTGTTGGAACTGCTTGCAGTGTTCAAAGCCCTAAAAGCCTTCCAAGCACACATACAGGGGAAGACCGTTCTTGTACTTACAGGCAGCACCACACCCATGGGTGGGGCCGGGGTTCACCCACTCTCCAGGGCTATCCAAACCCGCCCAGAACATTTGGAAATGGACACTCAAACACATGTTCCTACTATCGCAACATGTTCCAGGGGAACACACTCTTCTGGCAGACTTGCTCAGCAGAGGCTTGCACCTACCCGTAGAACATGAGTGGCGCTTGCAAGAACATATTCTACTCAATGGCTTGGCAGAATTGTGTCATTCACATATCGATTTGTTTGTGACTCTGGAGAACGCCCAATGCCCAGATTTTGCCTCCAGGTACCCGCATAGGTGGTTCAAAGGGAACAGTCTCTGGATAACATGGTCTGGAAGATTTGCCTATACACCCCACACCTCCACCCCAGCCCCCTTCCCCTTCCCAATAGGATAGTGCACATGATGCACCTTGAACAAGTCACACTGATCCTGGTGGCTCCAATGTGGGCTCTAAAGCCATTGTTCACTCATCTCATGAGAATGTTAGTCTCCCCTCCCAGGAAACTGCCCTACCCGTACAACATGCTGTCACAAGACCTAGGTAAGACACTGTGCTCGTGCCCCCAAACACTCATCTTTGCAGCTTGGCTTTGGGCATCTCCAATTACCACAAAGATGTATTTACATACTTAAAGAGGTGCATAAACCTAACACCAGTTCTCCAGAATGGGGACTGGCATGGATTCACAGGCTCATGAATATTCCCCGTCGTCAGGCTGGGAATCCTCGGTAAAGAAAAAATCGGTATCAGTTTAGTTTCTGATCTGTCTTTCTTAGTAGTAACCAATCACTGATCTCTGGGTCATACTGCCCCCAGCCAATGACTGCCCTCTCCCTAAGCCCCGCTTCTGGCAGCCATCCTCAGATTTTTACCGCACGCTCAAGTGTTGGGAGTCCTCGTGCTTTAGCTCTCGAGTTTTTTGCTGCGTTTTCGTGCTTTTTCAGGAGATTTTCTCATTTTTTCAGTTTAATCGAGCCTCAAGCTCCACCGTTTTTACTTCCGAGAACGGGGCCCCGTTTCGGAATTCTTCTACGCCCCTCAAGGGTGAAGTTTTCGTCGAGTTTACGCTTCTTGGAGGATTCCGGAAGATCTGCGGCCTGTCAACGGACATGGCCCAGGACAAGGGAAGCTCGACGCCCGGATCCAAGCTGTTCAGGTGCTGCCCTGGATGCGGATTACAAAACGTTTTTAAGGACGAGCATTCGCAATGTCTCTACTGCCTTCATGAGGACAAGACGCACGTGGAGAAGGACTGTGCGTTCTGTAAGAACCTTTTGGAACGGACCAAACAAGATCGTCGTTCCCGCCTCGCCGCCTGGCTGGAGAAGGGCACAGCAGGTGAGAAGGCGAAGAAAAAGTCTGAGTGGGCTTCTAAGTCCTGTGAGGGCGCCCCGGCGACGGGGGCCCAACAGAAGGCCAAGCACCGCAAGTCCGCGGGCACCGGGAGCGCCGAAAGGTCAGGCTCTTCGGCTGCCAGGCAGTGCGCGACTTCCCCGGCACGTTCAACCACGAGCCAGCGCTCTGGTTCGGGGAAGAGGAAGTCCGAGAACCCAGGTAAGCTGCTGGAGCGGCCGCGGTCGATGTCGAAGGGGGGAGCAAGGCGCTGACCCTCCCCCCAAGGCGAAGGCCCAGGACGCACCTAAGGTGGTGAGGGCTTTGATCCAGCCGGCAAAAGCCTCTATCGAAGAAGTCGCTGTGATCCTGGCAAAGCCGGCTGAGACTACGCCAGTGGAATCGGCCTCTGGGCCCAGAGTATCCCTGCCACCGCAGAGGGAATCCTCTTTCCAGCCCATCGTTAAGACCCCCGTGAAGTCCCCAGCGGAAAAAGAGGGGGGGGGCGGTGGCCATTACAGACTCAGAATCAGCCTCTGAGGAGGAGCTGGTGGAAACCCAGAAGGGCCTCAACGAGAGGTTCATAGGCCTCAACGAGAGGTTCATAGGCCTCAACGAGAGGTTCCATCCCAGGGGGCGGTCCCCACTGACGTGATGGAAGATGGCGACGATGACGACGAAGAAGGCCCAGTGGAGCGGCCATCACGTCCGTCGCAGCCATTACCCGAGCCCCAGGATAGCTCAGCGGCCATTTTGTTGGCGATCCAATCCTTATGTACCGAGATAAGTACGAGATTACCACGGACCCCGACAGAGGATACAGAACCAGACCCATCAGGAAACCCTCCGAACAAGCGGAGGAGAGTCACCCCTCTCCGGCCTTCGTGCCCGCGAGGCCTGTGGACCCTTGGTCCCCCTCGCCGGATCCTAGAGAGGATACGGCGACGGGGACGGACGACGACAACGACAACGGCGATGACACAGCGGCCATCCCGTCATCACCCCCCACCCCTCGGGCTTCTCCAGCCGACGAAATTGGCTCCTTTCACGCCATGATAACCAGGGCATCCGAGCTCTTCCAGCTCTGCCCTGAAGAACAAAAAAGGAAGGGTTTCTTTACCAACGACGAGAGGCCAAGAGGAAGATGGTCCTTGGGGTGCCTTTGCTCGACGACATCTGGGACGAGGGACTTGCTGTCCTCAAGAACCCTTCCACGACACCCGCCAAGAGGGACAGGTACGAGAAGAAGTACAGAGTCCCCGATGCCGCCCCCTTGTGCCTCGGCAGCGGCTAAGAAGAAAGCAGCGGGTGCGGCGGCTTCAACTTCCACTTCCCCGCCAAACAGCGAGGGCAAGAAGTTGGACTCCATGGGACGACGAGTCATCTCGTCGGCGGCAACGACGATTAAGGCGGCCAATGCCTTAGCTATCGTGGCCCGCTACGACAGGGAGCTCTGGTTCAAGATAGCTCCCCTGCTAGACTTCCTACCTGACGACAAGAGGGCGGAGGCCCTAGAAATTCTGCAGGAAGGCGAGGTGGTGTCAGATCACACCATAACGGTGGCAACGGACATTGCCGATACCGGATTTCGCCAACTGGGCAACAGAGTTTGCCTCCGACGACGAGGATGGCTCAAGGCGACAGACTTTCGCCAGGACGTCCAGACCAGAGAGTTGGACATGTCGTTCGACGGCAACAACCTTTTTGGTAAGGCGGTGGACGAGTCTCTACAGGCAATCAAGACCGACTTGGAGACTGCCCGGGCCCTAGGGGTGCTTCAACACCGACGGCCCTTTCGGAGCTCCGGAGGCAGACAGGGTGCCTCCAAGGGATCCAGCACTTACCGCCAGGCGGCCCGCTCCTCTTCCCAGGAGGCCTACAGAGGTTGCGGCAAGCAAGGGGGATTTCGCCGTCATCGCCAAGGCGGCAAGGCCGCCTCCAAGCAAGACTGACCCGGCCGTGTCGTCGGGCCCCCACCGAAGCACCCCGGTGGGAGGCCGGCTGACGAAGTTCGTCAGCGTGTGGGAGTCCATCTCCACCGAACGTTGGGTGTTGGAAACCCTGGCCAAGGGGCACTTGCTGGAATTCCAAAAGAAGTGCCCTCGCATTCCTCCCGTGGCCAGGAAGGAGAATTGCGTCCCTCAACTGCTGTTGGAGGTAAGGGCGATGCTCAAGAAAGGTGCCATAAAGCTCGTCCCCAGGAGGCTCCGGGGCTCCGGAGTGTACTCCAGGTACTTCCTCGTCAGAAAGAAGACAGGCAGTTGGCGCCCCATCCTGGACCTGCGTCGGTTAAACAAATACATCAAGGAGGAGAAATTCAGGATGGTCACCCTCCAGCACGTGCTGGGACAGCTGGAGGAAGGCGACTTCCTATCGTCGTTGGACCTGGAGGATGCTTACTTCCACATCCCCATTCTAAAAGGGCACAGGAAGTTTCTCAGGTTCGTGGTTCAGGGACGCCACTCCAAATTCAGAGCCCTACCGTTCGGATTAAAGTCGGCACCCAGGGTGTTCACCAAGTGCCTGGCACTAGTGGCGGCGCGGCTGCGCCTGCAGGGGATCCACGTCTACCCCTACCTGGACGACTGGCTAATCCGGGCAAGGACAAGGGAACTTGCCGTCGAACACACAGTGAGGATCGTTCGGATGCTCACGGAACTGGGGTTAGCCATCACCTACCCCAAATCCCACCTGGTTCCATCGCAAGTAGCACTGTTTCTAGGAGCGAAGCTCGATACAGTGGGGCAATTGGCCTCCCCGTCAGAGGAGAGGACCAAGACCAGCCTGGGCAAGGTGCGGCGCCTGTTAGCCACGGACGTGGCCAGGGTGAGGTCCATCAAGTCCCTTCTCGGGATGATGTTCTCATGCATCTATCTTGTACCCCTTTGCAGACTTCGGATGCGTCCGCTACAGGAGTTCCTCGACGTCCGCTGGTTTCAGGCGAGGGGCTGCTTCGAGGACAGGATCCCTCTCGACGAGGAGTTCCGTCGGGCGATCCTGTGGTGGGGTACCCGTGCTCACCTCACTACAGGCACGGACTTTCAAACCCCGGCGTTTCAGGAGACTGTGACGACGGACGCCTCTCTGGAGGGTGGGGGGCCCACACCAGAGATCTCCACGCAAGAGGCCTTTGGCTCCCGGAGGAGAGGTCTCTCCACATCAACATTCTGGAGCTCCGAGCAGTGTTCTGGACGCTCAAGTCGTTCCTTCCGTCCCTCAAGGACAAAGTGGCGAGGATCTTCACCGACAACACACCACGATGATCTACATACGGAAGCAAGGGGGCACCAGATCCCCAGCCCTATCCAAGGAGGCCCAGGATCTGTGGCACTGGGCCGTCACCCAGGAGATGTTTCTGGTTCCCTTCCACTTGGCAGGAATAAAAAACACCATTGCTGACTCACTCAGCAGAGAGCTGCGCTCGTGCCACGAGTGGGAACTACGCCAGGATCAAGTGGATCGGCTCTTCCAACGATGGGGCAAACCCCAGATCGACCTGTTCGCGACGGCGACGAACTCCAAGTGCCAGAGGTTCGCCAGCAGGTTCCCGCAGCCGAGGAGTATGGGCGATGCTTTCTCGTTCCCCTGGGATGGCCTGTTTCTATACGCGTTCCGTCCGTTGCCGTTGCTGCTCCGCCTCATCAACCAGCTCAAGAAGTCCATGTGCAGAATGATCCTCGTCTCACCGGCGTGGCCGAGGCAGATCTGGTTCCCGGACCTTCTGGACTTGTCAACGTCCCCACCAGTCAAGCTGCCTGGCGGACGCGGATCTTCTCTCCATAGAAGGAGGCGCCATTCTCCATCACGACCCACAGTCGCTGAACTTGCAGGCCTGGCTCCTGCAGCATTAGAGTTTGGAGGGTACGATATCCCGGCTGACTGCAGAGAGGTTCTTGCAAAAGCCAGGGCATCCTTAACTCTCAAGTGTTACGGTCATAAGTGGAAGAGGTTCTCTGTCTGGTGCCGTGCACAGATGATTAACCCTCTGCGGATTACAGCCCCTCAAGTACTGCCGTACCTACTGTCGCTGGCCAAAGCTGGACTGGCTCACACCTCCATCAAAATACATCTGGCTGCCATCTCTTGATATACCAGGACTACGGGAAGGGCGTCCTTGTGGTCTCATCGCCTGGTGAAGGAATTTATGAAGAGACTATTCCGATCGTTCCCGCTGGTGAAGGCTCCTGCCCCGGCGTGGGAGCTTAATGTGGTGCTGACCAGGCTCATGGGGGCCACATTCGAGCCTATGCATTCGGCGCCTTTGAAGTTCCTGTCATGGAAGACCGCGTTCCTCGTGGCCATCACCTCCGCACGACGAGTGGGAGAGATCCAGGCCCTATCTTGCAAGCATTCATACTTTTCATGACACGAGGGTGGTGCTGAGGACGCACCCCTCCTTCATGCCCAAGGTGCCGTCGGACTTCCACCTCAACGAGCCCTTGGTGTTGCCAGTTTTCTTCCTGTCGCCTTCGATGCCGGCCGAGAGGACTTTGCACTCGCTGGATGTAGCTAGAGCGCTGAAGTTCTACATGGACCGCACGAAGAGTTTTCAGAAGACGTCACAACTGTTTGTGAACTTTGGGTCTGTGAATCAAGGGAAGGCTCTCTCGAAGACTTCCTTTTCCAGATGGCTCTCCGGCTGCATCATGCACTGTCACCGGTTGCCAAACCGACGGCTGCCCGGCCGTCCGAGAGCCCATTCGACCAGAGCGATCGCTGCTACCACGGCGTTCCTGTCTGGTGTGCCCCGCTGGACATCGGCAGGGCTGCTACGTGGAGGTTGACGCACACCTTCACAAGATTCTACTGCGTCGATCGGTACTCCAGGGAGGAGTCCAGGGTCGGCCAAGCAGTGCTGCGCAACCTGTTCGCCTAAGGTGAGCCTGGTGAGGAGGTAAGAATTGCTTAATGTTGAGTTTTGGATGTAATGCTTAATGTCGAGCCTTTGCCACCTCCCGTGGTTGTGCATGTGTATACTGCTATGTATTCTTTTATTCATGAGCATGTGAATCCATGCCAGACCCCATGCTGGAGAAGGAACAAGTTACTTACCTCTAACTGTTGTTCTACATCATGGGTCTGGCATGGATTCACATGCGAACCCTCCCTCCTACCCCTCTGCGGCTCTTCACTTGGCCATACTGCCACTTTGCGTGCTGCCAAATCTGAGGATGGCTGCCAGAGGCGGGGCTTAGGGAGAGGACAGTCATTGGCTGGGGGCAGTATGACCCACAGATCAGTGATTGGTTACTACTAAGAAAGACAGATCAGAAATGAAACTGATACTGATTTTTTCTTTACCGATGATTCCCAGCCTGACGACAGGGAATATTCATGAGCATGTGAATCCATGCCAGACCCATGCTGGAGAACAACAGTTACAGGTAAGTAACTTGTTCCGTATTGTTACTCCAATAAGTGTAGTACAGTTTTTCATGGTTGAAAATTCCTGTAATTAAGGCATTTATGGAAGGCGTAAAGAGACTTCACCCTCCTAATTCTAACCCAACTCCCGATTAATGGGACATCCTTTTGAGCCAATGCATAAGGCTAGTCACCTGTAAGACTGCCTTCCTTGTGGCCATTATCTCTATAAGGAGAGTTAGTGAACTGCAGGCTCTCTAAGTTCAGGACCCATTTGTGACTTTTCACAAAGATAAGGTTGTATTGCGCACACACACACATTTTGCGCCTAAATTAATTTCTAAGTTCCATGTGCATCAATCAATCGAACTTCCAATTTTCTTTCAGAATCCATCTAATTAAGCTGAAATAAGCCTGCATACAATAGATGTTAGGAGAGAGGTGGTATACTACCTTGAAAAGACGAAACCACTAAGAAAGACAAGCCAATTCTTTGTCTTTGTGGCAGCTGGTAGAGAAGGGGGACCCCTTCGCTAAATCAGCTATTTCCAAATGGATTGTTCAGTACATCACACTGTGTTACTCTTGCCAAGAGAGACTTGCCCTCTATGCCTAGAGCTCACTCTAATCATGCACAGGAGCTACTATAGCCCTTATCGCACATGTTCCTCTTGATTCTATTTGCAAAACAGCTACCTGGATTTCTTTTCACACTTTTATTCAACATTACTGCTTAGACGCACACTCTAAGTCGGATTCTCAGGTGGGACAGGTCGTGCCAAGACATCTCACATCCCACCACCATCTCCTGGTTCTGCTTGCTAGTCTATGCATCACAAGCATCAGAAGACCTACATAACTCACCTTAAAGGGATAGTCCAGTAAAACATTTTATTTAAAAAATAGATAGGCAATATAAAAAAAATAATGCTAGCACTATTTTTTTTAAAACTTCCTATGGAAAATTTTGAGCTATTCAAGCTCAAAATTCGCAAAGCAAGCAAATGGGCGCATCCATTTTGTGAAATGGATGCCCGCCTGTGCTGGCTTTTGCTTTTGCGGCACTAATGAAGGAAAAGCCAGCCAGCTGTAGTAAACAAAAGCTACCTCTGGGTGGCTTTTCCTTCATTGGTGCCGGGACTCGGAGGACGCGGACCGGAGACCAGAGCAGGAAAGCTGCATCTGAATCTCGGTAAGTGCTATTTATTTATTTTAAAAAATAAGCACTAGCTGCTGGAGGAGCCCGGAAAACCTAGAAATAAAACCTCAGCTTTAAAAACGTTGTATTTATGTTTGCGGTCGCTTTTGAAGCGACCGCAAACATAAATACAACGTTGTGTTTGAAAACGCTGCGGTTTTTCTTTCCAAGTTTCTCAGGCTCCTCCGGCTCGGAGGAGCCTGAGAAACTCGGAAAGAAAAACCGCAGCGTCACTTACCTCCAAAAAGTCAGGACAGGGTTCGAAAGAAGCAAAAAGAAAGTATGCCCCGAAGAAATCTATGGCGGGAATGGTGCAAAAAGACAATATTTTCTAACGACCAACCTCCCCCCATCGCTATGTGCACTGCTCATCAGCGTCTTGCTTCCATTCTTTCAGTGCAAATGATCAAACTATCAGCATGTTGTAAATTTGGCCAATGTGTTCAGAACTGTCCTAGCACAATAAGACTCAACACTGAATAAATGAACTTGGAAAACAGGAAGTCATTGTTATATGTGTAAATGGTATAGTGATGCCGAGGCTGCATAATCAGTAAATGTTATTTTGAATTGCAGTTTGGTCAGTTTATGGTAAGTCATAGCTTATGCTGCAGTAGCAGGGATGTTTTAACATCACATCATATTGTGTTTGCAAATCCACTATATGATTTGTTAGGAGAAGAATTCTTTAGTCAACCTATTTTGTCTGTTCTCAAAGGGAAAAAGTCTTGGCAGTGGCACTACAGAAGTGTTCGAATAACCATGGTTCTATTAGTGGAAAATGTTTAAATGCTTTATTATTTTTGTCTGGAACTTTGTGTGTTGGTGCATGGCCCTCAAGCTCAATTTCTAACGTATTACAATAAAAATATAGGATGGTGTATTAATTTTTTTTGTATGGCAACTGTGCCTTTCAAATGATAAATGTTTTTAAAAATGTGTTGTGGCATCTGCAATGAACACATAATGCATGTATACCCCTCATATTGTGTAATGAGATTAAAACCAGGAATCTTTGTTTTAAATGTTTTCTTTAATTTGTGAGCTCAGATTGTTAAAAATGCCTTTTGTTTTTCCACTAGATTCCTGATTACAGAAATGCTGTGATTGTGGCCAAATCGCCTTCATCGGCAAAGAGGTGAGTGACAGTCCCTTTTTCAAGTACGTTTGAGGCGGTTTCGCCAGGTCTTAGTTCATTAGACTGGAATGTAAGATATCGTTGTAGCTAATGTGATTATTAGTTAATATATGTAATGTGTAGATGTACCATGTCAAATGGATACCAGAAGTTTACTTTTACCCGCTCCCAACAGCAGTGTTGGGACACCGGTTAGGAAAGACTTTCCTTTATGCTGCTTTTTAGTCTCATCTCAGCATCTTTTTCCTGACCATTTTTGAAAAGTGAAGTTTTTTTCAATGCTCCCCACCCCGTCCAGCCCCCCCCTTGGCTATGTAAACTCCCTTCTTGAAGCAAGTTTCACCCATTTGCCTATTTTTACCTTTTTATGTAGCACTTCTACCTTCCTTTTGCATATATCGTGCAGGTGGATCCTGTCCTGGAAATTTTTCTTTTGTGTATTTTTTCTGTGGGACAGGCTTGTTGCAGCGTATCCTTATTTTTATGTTTACTAGGGCACTACGATGCAGCGTGATATTTTTTCCTGTGGGTAGCCTTTTGTCCAGTGTAGTTGCCAAAATGGGTACTTAAGTCGTGTAATGGTGACTCACTGCCTTTGTTCACCACCTTCCTCTGGTTTGTGGTCAGGAATAACCTTCTACACTCATGCTATTTAGTTTTGGCTCTGAAGAGAGCCAGGGAAGAGAAAATATGCGTTTAACTAGTTTGGACTTGGACAGACACCTCACCTTGACTGACGTCACAAGTGTCTCTGACCTGTTAAACCAGCATTGGATAACCTCTGAGATTGAATTGTGTGTGTTTCTTGATAGGTGGGCTAGGGTGACCTGCAGCTCGACTCTTTGTAGATCTGGGGAGGTTTTGGAGCCATTTTCTAGTTGTCTATTGGAACTTGTATTGAGCCATTGAGAGGACATTGAAGACTGCAACTGCCTTTGGCAAGGCCAACTTTCATAATGTGATAACCCTGCTCAGCTCGACCAGGAGAAGCCTATCACAGGTGTCTCTCTCCCTTGAACCAGTGGGAAATATTGGTCCTCTGTGCTGCTCATTTGGCACTCTCAGGTCTCTCATAGGGCTCACAGATATTCTCCAACTGGGATGGTCTGCACATCCTGAGAGGGTAGCATATTTATTTTCTTGGCCACAAGCTGCTCTCCCTGCTGCCTACTATGCTGTGTGACACAGTCATGGGACCTCTTCATGGCTGTGCTTCTTGTGGTCCTCAGGCTGTTCGCCTAATGGCCCAGAAGTCCTTTGTCTCCTGATCATTGTCAGCAGGCCCTTGTTGGGTCACTGTTGGGGAGATTTTCCTCAAACCCTATGGTCAGTTACTTGAAGTGTCTTCATTCCTTAGGAACCAGGCATTCCTTTTATCCTCCCCAGGTAGCGGAGTAGTCCTGGCTTAACTCTTAGGTGGTGAAGTGCTTAAACGGTATAGTACACAATTTTCACAAATACTAAAATTAGAAATTGTCCATTAACTATATTTTTGTACAAATATGTTCACTACAAAGCGAAAGGAAATTGATTAAACACTACACTTACAACCGATACACTGGCAGGTCAGTATCAAGTGTAATAGTTCTCAGAAGCTCAAGAAACAAAGTAGAGAACATGCAGTTAAAAGCAATTAAGCTGAATTTCCTATCTAGGGCAGTGGAAGTGGTTTCTGTGGATTTGGGCTTTGCAAATATGCCCAAAGGAGCAGTTTCTGGAGTTTTATTGGAGGTTTTGCAACAGAATACTCTTGAAGTGAAAGATGGGCCCCTCCAATTGGAGATCAAGCTGAAGATTCTCCAGCTGTGTGGCAATCAAATTCCCTCAGTCCAATAAGTAGTCCTGCAGCCAGTTGCTTTGCAGTTCCCAGAAGATGTCACTGAAAGTTTGGTGACCAGACTGTTTCGGCATTGATGCACCAGTGCAGCAGTGACCCCCAAGACCCTTGAAGTACCAATGTTGAATATTTGGTGTTTCCTGGGTTGAGGGTCTGAGTCCGAAGCAGAAAGGTAGGCAATGAGGTTTCAGTTGCTGGTGGTCTGCGATGTAGGATTTCTTCATTGGGCTTGTGATTCAGCTTCTGAGGATAGCATTGGCTTCAGAACACCCAAGGGTAGGATGTTGCCAAGATTTGCTCAGTGACACCCGAGGCGCCAGCCATGGAAGAATGACCATGAGGAGAGTTTGGCAGTCCATTTGAAGAACAAAGGGCAGCACAGGCAACTGGAACTTCCCAAAAGGGGGAGATTGTCCTTGCCTGATGTCTTTCATGTAGGAATCTCCAGTCCAAATGGTGGAGTCTTCAGGTTCCTGTCAACGAAGGAGCTCCCACTTCTGCATCCGGCAATGCAGGCACGGTCATGAGGTTAAGGGAGATGAGGCATTTAACCAGGGCGGTGGGTTTGGGGGAGGAAGGAGCACTGCAGTCTTTGTTCTGGTCACCTACAGAGGCAGAGCTTTGATGTCTCATTCAGTGGGACTTGAAAGGTGCTAGTGCAGAGCTTTGTCCTACCCCATTGCAGAACGGTGAGTGGGTTAGGGTTGGGTTTTTGCTTTTGATCCCCCTTCATGAGGCAGTGAGTGAACACATCACCCAGTAACAGATCGTGCAACATTCAGATGGGTTGTCAGCCAATGGCTGACCATCCCTTTAACGTACCCCGATATTCGGGAAGGACACTGGCGAATCTGAGAAATTCATCCAATTTCTCCAAGGGGGAGCTATCACCATTGATGTTAGGGAGGTGAGCCTGTTCCGCAAGACTCCCTCCCTAGTGGTTTGGGGAAGCAGGACCACACTGGGAGTTAAATACGCTTAGGGGATGAGAGCTCCCAATCTAGAGTGAGATCTCCATAAAGACTACTTGCCACCTATATGGAAGTCCAAGAAGTTGTAAAAGTAATCAGGGCTTTTTATTTGTCTGCCACCGCTGCTGAACCTTCTGCAGAATCACTATCAAATTATTTCTGAGACGTCGCATCTCGTTACAGAGACTCATAAAACCAATGAAACCCTCACTTGGAGGAGATTTGCCTGATGCTAATCCGAGCGACATGGGGTGTGGGGGAGGATGGGGGGTGGAGGGGAAGACACAGAGTGGATGCTGCTGTTGGAGTCCAGAATGGAGGAAACCTGAAAGCAGGACCACCAAGTGGGTGTTAAGGAGAATTCTCAGAAATGTGCGAATTCCCTTCGACCTTAGAGACCCCCAACTCTTTTGCTGTACTTTAGGACTTTTCATTTCTAACCTGGAGAGAGTGAGACCTTTTCTTCACCCTCTCATATCTTTAGTGTGATTTGGACTCTGTGTTTCTTTTATTATGGAGTCTGACAAACTCCATAGGCATCATCTTTTTACATTGTGACGCATATCACCTTCGGTGCAGTGCCACAGGGAAGTCTTTCAGATTTCCCAAAGGTGTAAATACCTTCTCTTGGATGAACTACTGTTTCCAAGAGCAGTGAAGTGAAAATGACTTTACTTACATTTGTAACTTTCTAGACCCAGCACACACTATCTTACAATAGGGTGCTGGAGGGGTTACTTAGTATCCTCTTTGTCTAGTTTCTCATGTAACAATTTTGAGTTACCTTTTCTACAATTAATGGCTTGTGGCAGTGGTTTACTTTTAACTACCATTGGGAGTTTTTACTGCGGGCTGCGTTCACAGCTGCTGTAAAGCATCCATGGGTGCCCATTTCGTCAAAATGGCTCGGTCTTCTTTTTTCGCCATTTCTTGTTGGAATGGTCCATCTTGAGATCTACTCTGCACGCCAAACCAGGTTTGGTCCCTTTGTGCGTTTTTGTCTTTGGCGCGATTCAGAGTGAAGTTTGGGAGGGGCCCAAAACTCCCTGTGCTTAATCCTCTTGGTTACAGGAACGCACCGGCAAGACAGCCACCCTGCTGGGTGATGGACAGCTAGGCTGGAATGAATGAAAGAAACCTGCATAAAAGGCAAGGCTTTTTTGCTTGGAAGGCAGTCGATCACTGGACGAAGGAATCTGAAGAAGAACTTGGAAGAGATGCCTGCTGCAACTCACAGACCGTTGGTTTGCCTGGTGAGGCCCTGCTACTGTGCTGAAGCTCCGGAATTCGCCTCGACTAGAGAAGCCCTGCAAGGACGACTTCTCCCCTTGAGTTGGTGGGACCAATCAACTCCAAAGTAAGCCCGTCTGGGCATCCTCTCGGAGCTGGCTGTAGTTCCACTGCTGCTGAAGTTCCAGGGAGAGGAACACCAGGTTGTGTGCGTTGCTTTTAAGTCGGACCTGAGTGCCAGGAAGAGCCTCCGGACTTCCCTGAACCAGGACCGACCAAGCCTGAGCCACCTCAAAAGCGTGCTGGACCCCAGATGCGAGGAAAGTCCAGATTGGTATCCGAGAACCACAGTGTTGCTATCAGACGCGAGGAGCTGAAACACAGAAGGACCACTGAATTGAAGTTTGCCCATTGCTGCTGCTGACCTTCACATGGCAGAGCAGGAGTCCCCAGACGTCCTCCCTCTTGTCCCCATGAGTGAGGCTCAGGAACAACAGGTTCTGCAGAGCTGTAAAGGAACAGAAGCCAGCTGGAACCATTTCTTCTAACCAGAGGTACTGTAAAGTTTAAGAGAACTTACCTCTTGTTGTGTGGCCTGGCTTGCTCTCAGTTGGAACCTGTCTTGGCTACCTTCCAGAGTTGCTATAACTTTGCCCCTCACAAGCCTCCCAGATTGTGTCCCTTCAATTGTTCTATTTTCTACAGACTTTTCTAAAAACATTGTGCAAGACTTTTTTACCTACCTGCAAAGGAGATATTCAGCTCCCCTATACATTGTGCAATTAACATTGACTGTCCTTGCTCCCTGAGAGACTCTTCTTTATCTCTGACTTTGTGCTTTGGCCTTTCCCCCTGGAAAGGGTTAATTTACTCTGCATTGGAAGGTTCCAAAAGTACTTACCAGTTTGTGAATTATTTGTTAACCTTTGTTTTATTCCCCTATCTATCTTTTACACCAAACTCAGTATTGCTCTAAATGTACCAGTGATAGATCAAGGTCCACAGTGTCCTAGTTATTTAAGTCAACTGAGGGTGTAGGAAGTGTCTGTGTGCCATCCCCAATGGGTGTCATCTGATTTAGAGAAACAGAGTGTGTTTTGAAGTGTATTATAAGTGTTACATATATTGCTCCCTTCTGAAGAAGGTGTATATACCAGACTGTGAAATAAATTGTTTTATCAAGAAGCCTTGAGTGTAAGAGTTTATTTGACTAACTGGTACTGTGAAACTCTGTGTCACAACATTACTGCTCACATTGACCCCTCTTGAGATGAGCCTGGCTGCTCAGCCACACTACCAACCTGCGTAGTTCAGACTTATACCAAAGGTTGGGTCCCTATTGCCAGGAGCACCCAAAGGGTACTGCATACAATCTTGCCTAACACTGGGACAGAGCCCGAGTAATGCTGTTGAATTGAGGAATGTGGGGGAGGGAGTTGCAGGGGGGGTAGCTCTTTGGTAAACGTGGATGTGTACTGTAAAATAATGCAAAAATTGTAAAAAATGTCTGCTGCCACCAGCCTGTCTTTAGACGCATATAAAAGTAACCAAAAAACCCAAGTGTAAACAGCTAAGCTGATAAAAAAATTAACCCAATTGCACTGCATTGTGAGATGCTGTGTGCAATGGTAAGTGAAGCCATGCAAACAGGAAACCTAGTTTACCAATACTGATAGTCTGAAGGACTGATCAGATTCCCCATAACAAATCGACAAAAGGCATGGGAAGTGAACTGAAAGTTTACTTCCCTTCAAAAGGTCAGAACAGGTTCAAAAACAGAGTAAAAAGATTATGTCGAAAGGAACTATGGAGGGAAAGTTGCGAAAAGAGAAATCTTTCTTAACTAGTATGGTCACGACCAGAGAACCTGATCACCCACACTTGACTTCTATGCAACATGCACAATGCTACTTGCCTCCTGTGACAAGTCTATACATGCAAAGAATTCCAGGGTAAGGTGATTTTATTTGCTTAATCATGATGGTTGTCTTCCCTGGTGTTAATGTAAAATAGTCTCTACAAGGTCCTGGTCCTCCCTCTGGGTTAATACCCCAGGCCACTTGTCTGGCTTTCCTCCTCTCCCTTGGTCAGGCCCTCTGTCTCTCTTCTGCTTTTCTTTGGTTGCCTCCGTCTTTCCTGTCTCCATATTTTCTTTGGTTGGGGCTTCAGCCTTTTCTCTCTGCTGTTTCCTTGGCCAGAACCTCTGCCTTTACTTTTGCTGCCTTTTCATGGTCCACTACCTGTCTTCTCTTGTGTAAAGGTGACATGACCTCCATCTATGGGTGTAATGTGCTTCTCTACCGTTTTCTTCACCCATACTGCTTTAACCAATAGTTCACCACCCCATGTTACAACTTGACAATTCTTCAAATAAAAACTCAATTTCAGTGCTATCAGTGTAGCTGACCAGCATAGCGGGCATGCAGTGAATAGGCTCTGATTGGTTGGAAATGTCAGGGGTTCTGTCTGAGCATGCATTAGAATGGAAATTTCTAGTGACTCAGGGACTCTTGTAATGAGTATCACTCACATCAATGTTTACACAAGAATTCTTAGTGATCAAAACAAAAGTAACTCCATAACAGGAAGATAATGATCCTAGTTACACAGGAAGAGAACACAAATGGCAGTCATGTGATCCGAACAAGTTAGATGACAAATACACATTTGGAACGTAAAATTTAAACATTGACACTACATGTTGTGCAGAACAAAAACAAGTTGGTACCATACAGTCTTCTGTATGGTTGATCTAAACAACTTGGAAGTGACAGTGTCAACGGTAGACACTGTGGAAGAGGATGTCAACACCGTTGTGTTTCGGCCACTGGTAGCAGATCAGGTGTGCTTAGGATTGGGTGGCTTTCATCAGGACATAAGAAGAAGAAATGGGTTGTGTAGTGGTGGATGTAGAATCCTTTGTTACTCTGTATGAAATGGGACAGAGGAAAGTGTGTGAGACGCTATGTTGCTGATAGGTTAAATTGTTTATTATTTAGTAAGCTCCTAAGTCTTATATTAGTGAGAAAATGCAGAGAGAGGCTTACCGTGTGTTTCTTGTTGGACACGGTGTGTGACGGACTCCACTAGCATTAGTTGTAGGGGGTCCAGGTCAGGCTCGAGAGGGAACAAAATATGGATTTTGACATTTAGGAGACAACAGACACATAAATCCCTTCAGTGATCATGACCGAGAGGCATTTGGAAGTCTTACAAATGTCCATGGTCTTAGTCAGGCGACGAGCGATACAGTGCCCTGAACTTATGGTGTCTATAGTGCTTGCCCAAGAGAGTGAGGGCATGGTGTCGCATAATCAAGTCCCTAGGAGATTATTCCACACGACCATGAGATTGAGACCATTTTTCACTGTGTCTAGACGATATATCCATCTTTGCTCCAATTTGGTCAAAAGTTGCTTTCTCCCCCTCTTTTTTGTGGGATGATCATTTGAAAAACATTTTTAGTTCTGAATAGCACCATTAAATGCTTGGATTATTAGATGGGTGACCGCCACACTTAATAGTAACAGCGCGTCACTTTTCGCTCTACCCGACGATTGAGATTCCTTGAGTATGCACATGTTTTTCCTTTCCTGGGTAGATTGCATTTTAGCAACATACGCACTGCCTTATACTTTTTACAGCATGGTCCATTTTGTTGGGGACACAACAAGCAACTGTGCCTGAGATTATGCACCCCGCCAGGCACTAACGGCACGGGAGGCTTTTCTCCTTCATTCTAACAGATTGGCACGTTATACGCTACACCATCCGAACAGCAGAAAATATTATATATTTTTTTGCTGAACTATCTAATAACGCACAGGTGCCCAACACATCAGTGTGTATGCCTAGATCAGCTACTAATCACAGTTAGCCCGCACTCTTTAGAAATCATCGTAAGGGGCTATTCCGGCACACATTGAGAAGCCTCTTTCCTTTCTGTTTTCAGTATATCGTTACCTACAAGGTCAAGCTCCAAAGAGTTCCCTCTTGAGCCTGACCTGGACCCCCCCCAGCCCCCCCCCCCCCCCCCCCCTAGGCCTCTCTCCCACTATACAGGACTTTCAAATCAAGCTGTGTTCAGGATTGTACTCAATTGTTCTGTTGGGCATAGGCCTCTCTCCCACTATACAGGACTCTTGGATCTAGCTGTTTTTAGTATAGTACAGAACTGTTCAATTGACCCTCAATTGCTCTGTTAGGCGTAGGCCTTTCTGCCAATACAAAGAACTCTCAAAATCTAGCCATGTTTAGGACTGTACTGAATCACTCAATTGTTTATCAAATCTAACTCCATGTAGCCTCTTACTCAATTATACAATTGACTCTCCGGTTTAACTGCATTTAGTATTGCACCCAATTACTCAATTGACTCTCAATCCTAGCTGTGATTGGTATTGTACTCCAATTGCTAAACTAATTCTAGCTGTGTTTAGTATTGTACTCCATTGTTCTGTTAGGCGTAGGCCTCTCTCCCACTATACAGGACCCTCAAATGCAGCTGGATTTTAGGATTGTACTGAATTAGTCAACCATCTCTCAAATCTAGCTGTATTTAGTCTTTCACTCAATTGTCCAATTAACTCTTGGGTCTAACAGCGTTTGGTACTGTACTCAACTGCTCAATTGACTCTCTATTCTAGCTGTGTTTGGTATTATAATCAATTGCTGTGCTAAGCATAGGCCTCTCTCTCCCACTATACAGGACCCTCATATCCAGCTGTGTTCAGTCACTATCTGAAGCCAGGCCTCCCCCGCTGTACAGTCACCTCAGTTCTGGGCGCTCCATTACTACCCCCTAAAACCCAGACCTTCCTCTAGTTACCAAGGGGTCACAAAACCAGCTACCATGACGACCACCTGAGACAGTTTGAAACAGGGCTCCCGCCCGGGCCAGGCCACAATTGAAGCGTTAAGCACTGCCTGCCATGACTGATCATCCACACCGATGAAACCAAGCCCCTACATACGGGCCAATACCTGGTATCTATCACTATCGTCGTGAAGGACAGGTTGAACCTGAGAGCATCTGAGCATATCAAGACCAAAGAAACATCAATACTGTGCTTGCACAATACATCACAGAGGACCGCTTACCCTGCTACCTCTGCACCGTGAACCAAAATGCCCCGACCCAGAAAGGGGCGCTGATAAAGAGAGCAAGTTCGTGCAACAAGAGCCACGGACACACAAAACCAACAGCACCCAGCAGAAGCAGCCTCAGATACAGGAAACACCCCGCCTAACACGGTTATCACCAGAACACACTATGTAAGAGAAAAATCCTTACATCTCACACCATACATCGCGACAACCACGGAGCGTTGATACCTTAACAACACTGAAATCTCGACACATACAAAGAATCCCCCAAAACACCTGGAAAAAAGATGGATGCACCTAACAAGAGTGGGATGATTCCATCCCCCTTACACCATATATCACAAGAACAGAGGGGCACCATTGATACCCACAATATACCAGACAAGATGACGAAGCTCTGGTAACCAACAACCCTACCATTACCTAACCGACATGTTCAATGGAGACGCCATCGCTGATCTTCAACCAAACGTCTTCACTGGAGAAGCACCACGATAACAGCTATGCAATCAACCCAATGGACCGCTTCAATAAAGAAGCAGCCGTCACTGTTCTTCATCCAATGAACATTAATACAGAAACACCATGACTGAACTACAAACCAGAACAAGGTACAATCAATAAACGAAACCAGAGCAAGCAAATTCACTGTAATTTAATAAACAAAAGGTCAATGTCCAAACATTCAATCTATTTGTAACTGAAACATGGCTAGACGACAACTACAAGATCACCCTCAACAACTGCTTGCATGAAAACTTCAAATGCATTCAAGCAAACAGGAAAACTAAAAGGGGGGGGGGACTGCCAATCATCCACGAGGAACACCTGGCTATCAAACTAGAAGATCCATTAAACATCGATAAATGCAAATCCTCAATACTGCGCCTATCAGTAAACCCCAAAACAAACCTGAAATTCATACTGATTTACAGACCACCAACCTATGATGCAACTTTCGTAGACGCCTTCATAGAAGCAATCACCATTTTAGCCATCAAGCACAATCATCTGATCATCCTCGGAGATTTCAACATTTGGTTCGTTGAAGAAACCACAACCACACAAAAATCTTTAACCACCCAACTAGCAGCAATGAATCTACAACATGTAGTCAAAGGAGCAACACACTCTGCAGGACATACACTTGACGCAATCTTCGCCAATAAAGAACTCATTACCACGGCACCCCCAATTCAAATACCCTGCAGCGACCACCTCATCATCCCATTCATAATCACAATGGCCATTCCAATAAACAACCAACAAGACAAACCACCAATCTAACTGAACTCCTGGAATTTAGCAAACCCCAAGCAGCAATTATGGAAGAAGCTGACTTGGGCAAAAAAGTAGCTTTACTCCACACCTGGATCGTAACAACCCTAGACGACATCACCAAAGAAAAACCTTTTACTACCTCCCTCAAAAAAAAAATGGCAAAATGGTTCACCCCATTAATCAGCGCCATGAAAAGAAAAGAACAAAACGAAAACTAGAATCAGAATGGAGGGTCAACAACAACACTGCAAACAAACTAAAATTTCTACAACAGATCTGCTCATACAAAAAGGAAATACAAAAAGCGAAGAGGAAACACTACGACAACCGAATCTTCAAAGCACCAAACACCCAAAAAGAATTCTTCAAAATCATAAATGGAAAAAAAAAACACTGGGATGCAACAACACGCCAATTTTATCGATGAAACTATGCATTGACTTAGGAGACCACTTCAAAAATAAAATCATTATCATCCAACAAACCATACAACCATACACAATCACATTACAGACCCCACCTATCCTTCAGAACAAACTACAAAGATTTCCCGAAATATCAGTGGAGATTTTCGTCAAACTTGTAAATCAAAGCAACAAATCGGGCTCTCCCGAAGACCCCTGTCCCCCTGTTAGGCAAAGTTTGTATGCAGTACCCTCTGGGAACACTACAAACAACTCTGACTACTGGTATAGGAAACCCAACCTTTGGTATAAGCTTGTACTACACAGTTTTGGTAGCATGTTGAGCAGCCAGGCTTCACTCCAGAAGGGTCAATGTGAGCTGTAGTGGAGTTATACAGATATTTACAGTTACAAGTATTCAAATAAACTCTTACATACATTGTTTATTCAAGAAACCATGAGTGTATCAGTCATTTATAATAAGCCTTCTTCAGAAGGGAGCGATATAACACTCAAATACACTTCAGGAAATACACACTCTTAATATCTCTAAATCAGTAGATACCCTTTTGGGATGGCCCACAGACACTACCTACACCCCCGGGTGACTTCAATTGCTAGGGTGCTGGGGACAATAATATATCACTGTTGCATTTAGAATATAGTAATAAGTCAAAGGAAAAGATTATTTGGAACAAACAAGAGACCACAAATATTCTTAAGCAGAAAAATACTTTCAGATCCCCCAATAAGAGTCATTCAGTGGAAGAGGCTAAGCCTAAGTCAATAGGCAAAAGTATATGTGAGCTGAAGCACTTCTTTGTAGGTAAGTAGAAAGTCTTTGCACAATGTTTTAGAAGTCTTTGAAGAAAAGAAGAATCGAATGTAGTGCCACAAGCTGATTAGACATGTGAGCAGTAGAAGATGCAAGCAACTCTACAGTAAGAGGTCATTTCTCTCAGACTTTGTACAGTATCTTTAAAATGAAGAAAGGATGCAGCAAATGACTATTGTTCCTGTGCAGCTCTGCAGATCTCACTGTTCCTGGGCCTCAGTCGTGGGGACAAGAGAGAGAGAACGTCGGGGGACCCCTGCACTGCACTGGCACGGTCAAAACTTGCAACCGGCAAACTTCACTTTCAGTGGCTGTTTCAGCTCCTTGCGTCTACCACAAATGGCAACACTGTGGCTCCTGGCTGTCGAGATGGACTTTCCTTGCTTCTGGGGTCCTGCACTCTGTTGAGGGGGCTTAGACTCGGTCAGTCCTGCTTCGTGGGAGTCCGGAGGATCTTCATGGAGTGCTAGGCCAGCTTAAAAGCAATACACACAATCTGTTGTTCCCCTCCCTGGCTATACGGTTTCCAGCAGCAACTCTGTGGAAATTCAACCAGCTCCGAGATGGATGGTCCAGGTGGCTTACTTTGGAGTTGATTGGTCCTACCAACTAAAAAAAAGAAGTCGTCCTTGCAGGGGATTCTCTGTCGATGCGTTGTCCATGAGTTGCAGCAGGCGTCCTCTTCATGTTTTTCTTCGGTTCCTTCGTCCAGTGGTCGGCTCTGCCTTCCAAGCCAAAAGCCTTGCCTTTTATTCAGTTCCCTGCCATTCATTCCAGCCTAGCTGTCAATCACCCAGCAGGGTGGCTGACCTTGCAGGGACTATCACTAGGCATAGACTATCACTAGGCCTAGAGGTCCATCATCACAGAATGCCTTCGGGTCTCTTAGTAGTCTAAGCACAGGGAGTTTCAGGCACCTCCCTCACTTCCTGCCTACCCCAGACACCCTGGAGCCAGAGGCAGGCTTCACTCGTGGATCCTGATAAAGGCAAAACGAATAATTGGACCAAACCTGGTTTGGCGTGCAGAGTAAATCTCAAGAAGGACCTTTCCACAAAGAAATGGCGAAAAAAGACGACCAAGGCCATTTTTACCAAAAAATGGCACCCTTGGGTGCTTTACTGCAGCTGCGAACGCAGCCCGCTGTAAATGCACACCATGGTAGTTAAAACGAAACCACTGCCACCAGCCATTCACTGAAAAAAGGGTAACATAATAAATGTTGCATGAGAAGCTAGACAAAGGGGATAATAGGTAACTCCTCCAGCACCCTATTGTAAGACAGTATGTGCTGTGTCTAGAAAGTTACGAATTTAAGTAAAGTCAATTTCACTTTACTGCTCTGGGAGTCAGTAGTTTATCCCAGAGCAGGTATTTAAACCTTTGGGAAATCTGAAAGTATTCCGTGTGCCACTGCACTGAAGGTGCTGTGTGACACAATGTAAAAGATGATACCTATTGAGTTTATCAGACTCCACAACCAAAAGAAATAGTGTACAAAATCACATAAAAATACATGAGAGAGTGGAAAAAAAAGTCTCGCTCTCACCAGGGAAAAAAAATCAAGTCCTCAAAATCCAGCAAAGTTGCTGGGGGTCTCTAAGGTGGAGGGAATTGGCACATTTCTGAGAATTCTCCCCAACACCCCCAGACATATACAAATCAATTCTCAAGCAAGGAAATCCGATGGAATACCATAGGAATGTCCTCAACCTTTCGATCGCGACAGGCAAAGTACCACAGGCCTTCAAATTGGCATACATCAGGCCGCTACTCAAAGACACAACAGGAAACGTAGAGGATTTATCCAACTACAGACCCATATCCAATATCGTGTACATAGCCAAACTGCTTGAAACGTACG
Source organism: Ambystoma mexicanum (assembly GCF_040938575.1). Classification (NCBI taxonomy): domain Eukaryota; kingdom Metazoa; phylum Chordata; class Amphibia; order Caudata; family Ambystomatidae; genus Ambystoma; species Ambystoma mexicanum. Next base: position 1,338,661,247 of record NC_090923.1, on the reverse strand, counting down.
TTTACAAAACAACCCAAGAATTCATAGAAGAGCACTGCCTACTAGACCAGGCACAAGTAAGATTCAGACCAATGAGAGGAACGAGATCAGCTCTCCTCTCAATATGGGACAACCTAAAAACAAACGCATACCCGGAGAACAGTACTGCCCTGATACTTCTAGACCTATCTGCAGCATTTGACACTGTCAACCATGACATCCTCTTAATGAGATTAGAAGGACTGGGAATAACAGACACCGCCCTACTATGGATCAAATCCTTCCTAACAAACAGAAAAGAAACCGTATGGATGAAGCCTTTCAAGTCCAACCCAAGAGACTCCACATGCGGAGTACCACAAGGATCATCTTACTCCCTGCTTTTATTCAACATCTACCTATATCTATTAATCAAAATCATCAAAGGACACTGCCTCACCTGCTAAAACTACTCTGATGACACACAAATAATCTTCAAAATAGAAGACACCCAAGAAGAAAACACAACATTAGGGAACTGCCTTCGTGATATATTCAATTGGATGAACTTGAACCACCGCAAAATGAACCCAGGCAAAACAGAGATAATGATAGTCACAAAAAAGGAGGAGACATAAACTGCATCCTGTGGCCAAAAGAACTCGTACTACCCCAGCACCATCGCTGATTGTAAAAGACCTGGGGGTCAACAATCTTACTCTAGAGCCACAAGTAAACGCTCTACTCAAGAAATGCTTCTTTCTCCTGCGAGCAGCAAAAAGGATCCTACCGTTCCCATCATTCACCAACATAACACCATTGCTCTGGTCATGTCCAGAGTAGACTATGCCGATAGCCTATACCTGCGTATGCCTGAACGTCTGCTAAAAAAAACGACAACGCGTACAGAATGCAGCAGCCGGACTCCTTTTCAAACTACCCGAAGAGAACACATCACACCCGTGCTATAAATACCACATTGGCTACCAATAAAACAACAAATACAATTCAAATCATGTGCATCACGCACTGTGATAATTCAAAATCATTACATGTACTCGGACTCCAATACAAACAAAACTCCCACCTCGCTCTTCTTTGGGATTGATGGCTCTGTAATCTTTTGAAGTAATGGGAAAATACCTAGAAACCCCTCCACCATCCGACTTTGGAGAGTCCGACAGTGGTGGAGCCTCCAGTCCACCATCCGACTTTGGAGAGTCTGACAATGGTGGAGCCTCCAGGGAAAGATCCCTTACGGGGGCAAAAACCCTGTGAAGGGCTGCTAGAGAGTGTAGTTTCCTGAAGGCTGCTCTCTGAAGATATTTCCGGTGGAGAATAATCAGCTCCTTCGGTTGAACTTCCCAATCTCCTCCAAGATCTATAAGTGCTAGGCGCAAGAAGACACAGAGAGGAATTAATGACACGAAGGATAGATGTAACAGACCCAAAGAGAGGATATTGGCTAATCTCTAAAAGGCTTACCCTAGGAACACCTAAATCAAGCTCGGAAGACCGGAGGGTTAAGTTCCTGGATGGCAGTTTTGGAGAAAACAGGGGGAATAGTTGCAAAGTGTAAAGAAGGAAAATTAGACTTAGTCTTTCCCCTCCCAATCCTGATCCTGTTAACTGAGAAGGAAAGTAATTTAGCTCACCACCTGAAGGAGACTCTGGAGAGACTGATCCCCTGCGAGTACTGGGAGGAAGTAGGTAGCGTAATGGCCCATGTAGAGATATGAATGAATCCTTAAGAAAGGAGATTGTGATGAATGGAAAAATACCGGGTAAAGCAAGAGAAATGCCAGTGAAGGAAATCTGACTCTATAATAAAGATTGTACCAAGACCTGCGTTCTAAAATCCCTGGATGAAGGATCGTCTCGTAAACATAAGAACTCCTCTGATTCCACAGAAGGCCTAGAAGAAGGCGGAGGATCTGAGCCGCGATCGGATGATTGCCTAAAGCGAACGGTAAAGGGAGTTTCAACAAGTGGGAGCGGAGAAACAGACACAGGATAGCCACTTAGCACTACGAGGAAAGAAGTGGAAAGGCAGCAGGTACGAGTGCGTACTTATGTCTGCGAAGCGCGGCTGGACTCTGGAATGAGAGTAGCAACGTGCCGATGTGCAGGTGAGGGATACGGAAGTACTGCTCGCCAGTCTGGGGGCGTGGCTACAGCCTCTTCCTCGTGACCCAACGGCTATACCGTATCTTGCCGCAATGGGATTCTCCATGTTGGATGAGTAAAATGGACGCCGTACATCTGGCCTGTTATCCCAAGGTTCGCGTATTCCACGAACCATCACAGTATGCCCCCTTTTAGAGGTGTTTCCCCCCACCCCCTGGTTTGTCCGGATGTTTCAGATAGAACTGTTTTACCAGTTTGGGAGCATGTACTGCAGCCTCGGATTCCCAAGTCCGGTCAGCGGGAGTGTAACCCTTCCAATCTACTAACAATTGCAACTTTCCGTGATGGTAACGAGAGTCACAAATACCGGAAACTTCATATTCCGGACCAGTAGATGATGCGATGAGATCTGGACGTGCGGAAATATGAGGATGGAAAGAACTCCGCTGGTCAGGCTTCAATTGGGATATATGAAACACTTGATGGATGCGAGACCAGCTCTTGGGTAATCGGAGTTTGAAGGCAGCTGCTCCAATCTTTCCCAAAACTCTAACGGGACCCATGTATCTTGGAGAGAGTTTCGATGGTCGTAAATGCCGAGGCAAAAAGCGAGAAGACAGCCATACCCTGTCTCCCGGGTTCAGGATTGGAGCTGGGGTACGATGCCGTCTGCAAACTTCTTCACCCTCATCTGGGAGTCTTTGAGGACTTTTTCGGCGGATTGATGTCCCTGACGAATCTGTTGCATTAGATGGTTCATATCTGGGAATTTGCTATCTGTAAGTCCAGTTTTGGGAAAGGACGTTGGATGGAATCCATAAGTACAGAAAAATGGTGAGGCGTTGATTGTGGAGTGATAGGAGTTATTATATGCGAATTACGCCATAGGTAATAACTCCAACCAGTTGTCTTGGGCTGCGGAAATATAACTCCGCAGATATCCTTCAAGGGTTCGATTTAGTCTTTGTTTGGCCATTAGTTTGAGGGTGAAACCCGGAACTCAATGCTCGTGTTATCCCCAAGATTTTACAGATTTGTTTCCAGTATCGAGAAGTGTACTGAGAGCCTCTGTCTGAAATTATAGTTTCTGGAAGCCCATGGAGCGTAAAAATTCGGGTAATAAAGGTCCGAGCCATTTGAGCGGCCGTGGGAAGACTCCGGAAAGGCTCAAAATGTGCCAATTTTGTGAAGGTGTCAATGGTTACCATTATCGTGGTGTGACCTCCAGATGGAGGGAGATCTACCACAAAGTCTGTAGAAATTATCTGCCAGGGTCTTGTAGGTATCGGCATCTGTACTAAACTCCCGTAAGGAAAGTGTTTAGGTCTTTTTGTCTGAAGACAAATGGGGCAGGATTTGACGTATTGTCATATGTCTTCTCTCCAGTATGGCCACCAAAAATGACGAGAAATTAATTCTCGTGTGGTCGAGACACCTCGATGTCCTGCTGTCTTTACATCGTGACTCATCCTCAATACCTCCTTTTGTAGAATCTTGGTATGTACGTATACCTGCTGATCATGGAAATAAATTCCATCCTTCTTTGTCAAGGACTTTTGTTGGGTTTTTGACAGTTTGCCTAGTCTGACTCTTCCTGATTGAAGTCTCAAGTGCTCCAGGAAATCTGATGGTTTCGTCAATTCAGCTGCCACAAATGGAAAAATGGGTTCAGATCTAAAAGGTTCAGGAAGAGAGTGATCCTTCTGGGATAATGCATCTGCCTGCAAGTTGTATTTCCCCGGAATAAAGGAAAAGGTAATCTGAAAGGGGGAAAGGAAATGAGCCCACCTTGCCTGTCTGCTATTGCAAGTTTGAGCATATTGTAGAATTCTGAGGTTATGGTGATCAGTTCTAACTTCCACAGGGTACCGTGCTCCCAGCAGTAGGTGTCTCCATTCCTCAAATGCCCGTTTTATCGCCAACAATTCTTTTTCCAGCACCGTATAATTCAGCTCAGCAGGTGCAAGGGTCTTTGATAGATATGCGATAGGACGTTCCTGACTCTGATCATCCTTTTGTAGTACTACCGCTCCCAAGGCATATTGGGATCCATCTGTCTCCACGTGGAAAGGATATGATTGGTCTGGATTCATCAATACTGGTGCAGTGGTAAACCTGGTTTTTAATTCATCAAAAGCTTTTTGAGTCTGTTCCGTCCACAAGAATGTCACTCCCTTCTTGAGCAAATTAGTTGAGGGTTGTGTCAGAGCGGAAACATTAGGAATAAACCTTCTGTAGAAGTTTGAAAACCCGACAAATCTTTGTATATCCTTGCATGACACCGGAGTTGTCCAATCTTTCACGGCCGAAACCTTTTCAGGGTCCATAGCAATTCCTTGGGCTGATAGAATGTAACCTAAATAGGTCACTGTGGGTTGGTGAAACAAACACTTCTCCAGATTGCAGAAAAGATGGTTATGGCTAAGCCTCTTGAGTACTTCTCTCACCTGGGATTCATACTCGATGACAGTCTTAGAGAATACCAGAATATCGTCGAGGTAGACGATGACGGAATGTAAAAGTAGGTCTGCGAACATATGGTCCATGAATCTCTGGAATACGGCGCGGCATTGGAAAGCCCAAAAGGCATTACCTGATATTGAAAATGCCCGAATGGGGTCCTAAAAGCCGTCTTCCATTCGTCTCCTTGTCTTATTCTAATCAGCTGATGAGCACCTTTGAGATCCAATTTAGTGTACACTTTGGCTCCTTTGACTGCCTCCAGAATATCCGGAATTAATGGCATGGGATATTTATCAGGAATGGTCATTTTGTTCAATCCCCTGTAATCAATACAGGGCCTAAGCTCGTTGGTATTCTTCTTGGGAATAAAAAATAGCGATGCCGCTATTGGGGACGTGGACTCGGTAATCAATCCATTCTTTAGATTAGTGAGTAAATATTCCTGCAGAACCTCCTTCTCAAGAGCGGAAAGAATGTACATTCTCCCAAATGGCAGTGGTTGTTGGGGTACTAACTCAATGGCACAGTCATCTCTTCTGTGAGGCGGTAGCTGTGAATTTTCCGACGTGGAAAAGACCTCTGCAAATTGATTGTATATGGTGGGAAGTCCGGATATGCAATTAAGGATGGTTGTTTGAGTAGTAGAAGATTTGGTCGGGGTGAGTCCCTTCTCCTTAATATGATGAGCCAGACAAAACTCGGAGCCTAGGAAGAAAGACCCAGCTGACCAATTGATGAATGGGTTATGCCTACGTAACCATGGTAACCCTAAAATGACGGGATAGTGAGCGGCTCTGATCATGTCCATTGAAATAATTTCGTGATGGTTTGCTATGGACATGATCAGTGACCCGGTTTGACTGATTATGGGACCTGAAATAAGAGGACTCCCATCCACACTTTCGACCGGTATGGCTTCTAGTTTATTGGATCATGGAAGATTATTCTGGGTGTCCCATAGATCTTCAATAAAATTGCCCGCCGCTCCGCAATCATTCAGAGCGGAAACTTCATGGCCACTATGATTCCCGAATCTTAAAGTGACTTGAAGAACCATCATGTATGAATGAGAAGACCCTGTACACATGGAATTCTGTATCTTGTTTGAGGAACCATTTGAGGTAGTGGGTTCCCGAACCGTGGTTCCTCCTACGGTCGGGCGTTGGCGTTTCCCGACCTTCTTGGAGGAGCGATGGGACACTCCTGAACTGAATGGGTATTTGCCCCACAATACATACACAGGCCCTGTGATCTCCTCCTCGACCTTTCTTCTGAAGATAATGGACCCCCAGCAGTGGTACCCAATTGCATGGGCTCTTCTGAGGTGCTGGCCTTATTGGATGAGGATGCTGGAGTAAAGGGACGTTGAGTTCTTCCCTTTCTTCGCTCACTAATCCGTTCTTTCAGACGGTAATCAATCTGCATCACCAATGCAATAAATTCAGACAAAGATGCAGGTCTGGGTATCCGCGAGACTTCATCTTTCAATTCTTCGGACAGTCCTCTTCGAAACAGTGTGACCTGTGCATCGTCCGACCAGGTAGTTTCACTAGCCATCTGCTTGAATTTGGTGATATATGCTAAAATGTCTAGGTTTCCTTGTCTCAGATCTAATAGATGTTCTTGAGACGCAACCCGTATCTCTTGTCGCCCGAACATCGTTCTTATGCTATTGCAAAAGGCTGTGTGCGATTCCAACATCGGGTTATTGGAGGTGACCAATGGGGTTGCCCAAGCCAATGCAGGACTGGTCATCCGGGAATTCATGTAACCAACGCGGTCTCTATCTGTGTGAAAATAGGTACCCTTGAATGCAAATTGAATGGTACAGGCGTCTAAGAACTCTTTGACTTTATGTGGATTTCTAAACTGACCTCCCGACAAAGGTCCAGGAGGCACCTCCAAACAGTGGCGGGGATCGGTTTGTTATGTTGGGCGGCTGCTAGCTGAGTTGTCTGCTATTGGTTTTGCTGTGATGCCTGCTGTTGGTTCTGTAGTAACGTGGCATTCTCCTGTTTAAGAGTTTGAACCTCGGATGTAAGAGACTGGACTGCCGCTATCAATTGCTGTATTTGTTGATCCATTTTAGAATCAATGAGTTTTCTGAATCCGTATTCGAGTCAGAGTACTGTTCTCGTTCCTATCTTTCTTGGGGCGTTGCTAACTGTGATAATTCAAAATCATTGCATGTACTCGGACTCCAATACAGACAAACAAAACTCCTACCTCTCTCTTCTTTGGGATTGATGGTTCTGTAATCTTTTGAAGTAATGGGAAAATACCTAGAAACCCCTCCACCATCCGACTTCGGAGAGTCCGACAGTGGTGGAGCCTCCAGGGAAAAACCCCTTACGGGGAAAAAACCCTGTGAAGGGCTGCTAGAGAGCGTAGTTTCCTGAGGGCTGCTCTCTGAAGATATTTCCGGTGGAGAATAATCAGCTCCTTCGATTGAACTTCCCAATCTCCTCCAAGATCTATAAGAGCTAAGCGCAAGTAGACACAGAGAGGAATTAATGACAAGAAGGATAGATGTAACAGACCCAAAGAGAGGATATTGGCTAATCTCTAAAAGGCTTACCCTAGGAACACCTAAATCAGGCCCGGAAGACCGGAGGGTTAAGTTCCTGGATGGCAGTTTTGGAGAAAACGGGGAATAGTTGCAAAGCCTAACAAAGTGTAAAGAATGAAAATTAGACTTAGTCTTTCCCCTCCGAATCCTGATCCTGTTAACTGAGAAGGAAAATAACTTAGCTCACCACCTGAAGGAGACTCTGGAGAGACTGATCCCCTCCGAGTACTGGGAGGAAGTAGGTAGCGTAATGGCCCGTGTAGAAAGATGAATGAATCCTTAAGAAAGGAGTTTGTGATGAATGGAAAAATACCGGGTAAAGCAAGAGAAATGCCAATGAAGGAAATCTGACTCTATAATAAAGATTGTACCAAGACCTGCGTTCTAAAATCCCTGGATGAAGGATCGTCTCGTAAACACAAGAACTCCTCTGATTCCAAAGAAGGCGGAGAAGAAGGTGGAGGATTTGAGCCGCGATTGGATGATTGCCTAAAGTGAACGGTAAAGGGAGTTTCGACAACAAGTGGGAGCGGAGAAACAGACGCAGCATAGCCACTTAGCACTACGAGGAAAGAAGTGGAAAGGCAGCAGGTACGAGTGCGTACTTAAGTCTGCGAAGCGCGGCTAGACTCTGGAATGAGAGTAGCAACGCGCCGATGTGCAGGTGAGGGATACGGGAGTACTGCTCGCCAGTCTGAGGGCGCAGCTACAGCCTCTTCCTCATATGACCCAACGGCTATACCGTAACTTGCCGCAATGGGATTCTCCATGTTGGATGAGTAAAATGGACGCCGTACATCTCGCCTGTTATCCCAAGGTTCGCGTATTCCGCGAACCATCACACGCACAGAACAATACACAACCAAGGCACATAATTCCTGAGAGTTAAATTACGCCTACACCAGCCGACAAGAACGCTCAGATCAAGCAACGACATCCACCTGGAACCAAAACCCTACAACAGAAGAAAACTCGGAGGATCCTCTTTCTCTCACCAGGCACCAAAAACTTGGAATGACCTACCAAAGAATATACGGAACACAAGAAACCACCTAGTATTCATGAAACTGCTCAAAACCTTGCTCTTCACTGCGTAACTAGAAGACCACCCAAAAGAATCTCCCCACTGCTAAAACGATGAAGGAAGACACCGATCCCAGCTCCCACCAAGCAACCAAATACGAATGGATGCCAAGGAACGCACTCCCCAACATATCGTAAAACATAAGAAGAGAGAGCCACAAGAGGATGACACTAAAGACTGAACACATAGACAGACCAAGACGGAAGCACCTAAGACGAATTATCGTTAGCATCCCAGCCCTGTACCACACCTGAAGTTCCAACAGACAAATTCACTTAGATAGTAGGGAAAGGGGACACCACATCTCTTGATCCGACACCCAAGGAGGAGTACAGACACTCCAATCTCACTATACATAGTTCACTAGAATACAACAGGGAGTACACCGCGCAAAAACCCCAATTGTTCTGTTGGGCGTGGGCCTCTCTCCAACTATACAGGACTCTCAGATCTAGCTGTTTTCACACGATGCAGGTTTCCTGAAATCTAGGCATTCAGCCATACTGTGAAGATTACCTGCAAAACATATAACCCACTAACCAAAAAAGCTCCAACTTTCTGCATACTTAAACCGCTCAAAAAACTCACACAGCCACCTCTTGCACCGCAAGCCGCATGCACTTGACCACACCGCAACAACACATAAACTGCACCAACAGCACACATGGACTGACATCGCTCCGATACTGCCACCAAAGCTCAGCGCACAGTGTATACCTAGATGAAGCTGCCAACAGAAGACCACACCTCTCAGTATCATACTGCCACTTCACCCTATTAACATAACCCGCCTTCGCGTTTGCAGATATACCAGAGTTCCTGGACACCAACTCCTTTGGTGACGGTGCACGGTACAAATGCCTTTAACATTTAACTAATGATAGTGGAGTGCGTGTCACACCGTGTCCAACGAGAAACGCACAGTAAGCCTCTTTAGTCTAGGGGTTTTCTCACTAATAGAAGCATTAGGAGCTACTTAATAATAATTTACCCAATGGGCATCGTAGTGTCTCACACACTTTCCTCTCTCCCATTTCATACATAGTAACACAAGATTCTGCATCGACAGGTACACCACCCATTTCTTCTTCTTTTGTCCTAATGAAGGCCACCCAATCCTAAGCACACCTGATCCCCTACCAGTGGCCGAAGCACAACCATGTTGACATCCTCTTCCACAGTGTCTAACGTTAACACTCACTTCCAAGTTGTTTAGATCAACCAATGTTGAATACGTTTTACGGTCCCAGAAGTCTTATGGGACCGACTTGTTTTTGGTCTGCACAACATGTATTGTCAATAATGCTTCTGCTCCACATGGGCATTTGTCAACTAACTTGTGCGGATCACATGACTGACATTTGTGTTCCCTTCCTGTGTAACCTCTTCCTGTTTAACTAGGATCATTATCTTCTTGTTATTAAGTTACTTTTGTTTGGATCACTAAAAATTCTTGTGTGAAACTTGATGTGAGTGATACGAGAGTCCCTGGGTCACTTGAATTTGCTGTCCTTTTGGGACGCCCTAATCATCTGTGCACATTACCGCTTGACTTACCTGGATAGAGCCCCACCTTTTATACTACTGAGCATGCCTAAGAGGCAGGGATTCTTTGTATTCCTTAGTCTTGGTTAGAAGTCTACAAATAAGTCACCAGCAGTTTTTTTTATTTCTTTACTGCCTGAATCTGTGAGCAGTTGTGTTGGTTCTGCTTTTTTACTCACCACGCCTTCTGGCTGCAGGATTAGTTGAGCACAATAAAGTCAGTTTTTTTTAAAAGGGGAGCTTGAAAAAACATTTCTATTGTCTTCTTCAGCATTGCATCTTTCATAGATTCAAATGCTGTTTGAATGTTCCCTGAAGTCAGGCTGGGTTCCTTGCTAACGTTAAGCAGTTTCATAGAAAACCAGAAGCTGCATTCACTTTAGTGATCTGAGTTGTTTCGGGTCATTTACCCTCTAGTCAGTTGGCACTCCTCCCTTAGCTCCACCGCTGGAGGCCATCTTCAAATTATTTACTGCATGTTCAGAGTTGGTAGTGTTTTCTAAAGTTCCCTTTATTCGATGTTTTCTGGGACAATCTTTATCGCTCAGCTTTACTTTTACCATCATTTGAAAGCTACAGATCAGTAGCGTTTTCTGGGATTTAGAAGTTCATGCACTGATTTGGTGCTCCCCTCCAGGGGACAAGTTCAACTGAATTGTTCTAGGGTTGAGCCTAATGAAGGGTCCCTTCTACCTTGCACCATGACTGATTCGAAGACCAAAAAGAACCTTTTCAAGACTTGATGCACATACAAACTTAAAAAAATCTATGGAGGACAGGCTCCGGGATGTCTGTCTGTACCCATAACATAATGTGGATTCCTGCTCCATCTGCCATTCTTTCTCTAATTAGACTCTCAATGATAGAAACAGTAGACTTGACTTGGCTCGACTAAGGCACTGTGGAATCTAACTCTGCTTCTGTGAGAAGCTGTGCTTCAATGCATCCCAGTAGGCCCCAGAGCGCACTCACTTTTCCAAGAGGTCGGGATGCCATGAGGAGAATTTCTGTGGGAATAGAACGATGAAAGCGGATTCCACCAATTCTCTACCAGGCTCTGATAATTCTGCCATGCCTGATCAAAATTTGTCACACACCATCTACCTAGACGACGAAATTGTTGACTCTGAGATCTAGGAAGCCCTCGACTAGCGCATCCTTGAGCCATATCCTCCTAAACGGTGTATGACCAAATTGTCCACCAAGCTCAAACTGTCGAAGACTCCCAACAGTGACTTTATTGGGACTCCACAGCTTCGTAGGCAATGACTAGGAAGCACCTAAGCTGCCTCCGACGATGACCACATCTAAACCTTTGACATCCATCATGTCGACTACCTCGTCGACAATTCACTTTACGGCCTCGTCGACAAGCCTTTCATCAGTGTGTCCATGGCCAGTTTCTACTGCGCTCAGGTCGCACAAAAGGTCTGAACAGCAGCTGTTCATGCTGCAGCCTTATGCCACTCCCATGTTATCAGTGCCCTCCGATATGCCTCCTTGAAGACCTCCTGGAGCTCACTATTGACCTGCACTTTAAGGGCTCAGATGGAGCTTTTTCCGAGGGGGAGTTATCTGTCTTGCCTTCGAAACAGCCCCTCTAACAGTGTTTCAGACACCAGCACCCTCTCCGATGGACTTGCCATGACCCTTGCAACTGCAACCTGAGATGCATTATCTATCAAGGACATTTTATCCACCCTTCAGACCCTTGTATTTGAACTCCAGATGAGAATCCCTAATGTTCCTCCTCCACTGGACCCAATGCCTGCTTTCCCGACAGCTTAGACCTTCCCACGCCATCCATGCCCACCTCTCTAGAGGAAGAACATCATCAAAACATCTCCTCTGACACTGATTCACACGAGGATATGTGCCCAGATACGGCCTCTAATCACTCTGGTACTGAGTTTGATCTTGTACCTACTTATGGTGAACCAATGAGGTTCCACCAATGGATTCACCTCCAGATGAAATTGGCACATTACATTCTGTCATGACTAACGCTGCCAACATTTTTGACCTCCCCACTGAACAAAGAAAGGTAGAGTTAATTTATCAGAAGAGGGAGGGGTCCAGAAAGAGTGTGGTGTCCATTCCATTCTTAGACATCTCGGAAGACTGCTCGTTGCTATGAGAATACCTTTCACAGCTCTGCCAAAAAAGTACAGTTTTGATTTATTTATTTTTTAAATGCAGGGTACGCACAATGCCCCGCTCCCCAAATTCATGTGCACCCAACATAGACCTGGCTCTGGCCCTGTGGTCTCTGCTGTAGCCAGAAAGAGGATGGCCTTCCCTTCATCGCCATGTGCTGTCCCTCTGGACAAGGAAGGCAGGCAGCTTGCCTTCTTCGGCAAGATAATCTTTTTCTACAAATCTTTTCTACGGTGGTCACCACAATTGAGATTGCCAGTTCGCTCACCGTTATTGCCACATATGACTGTGAGCTGTTGTGCAAAATCAGTTCCATCCTTGAATTTCACCATGACATGAAGCAAGAAGCTTTTGCACTGCTCAGGGGGGGCTAATCCGCCTCATACCATCTCAGTGGTAGTTGACATTGATACAGGGTTCCACCAGATGGGCAGCAAAGCTGTCCTCAACACACCAGGGCTGGCTGAAGGCCACAAATTTCAGGTCTGAAGTCATCAATATGCCCTTTGATGGGATGCAGGGAACCTTTTTTAGTGAAAAGGTAGACGGTACTCTTCAAACCACAAAGTGGATCTGTGCCCAGCCCAGTGCCTGGGCATCTTTAACTACAGCAGCCATTTAATTCTTTGCTTTAACAGCAGTTCTTGCCAAATCAAAAAACTCTGAGAAGTTCCAAGAGAACGGCAGAGACTAATTGGAAAAACTTCCCAAATATCCTAAACAAAGCTAAATTTGCTGTGGCTGCCTTCAACTATAAACAGGCGATCCTCCACACGAAAAGTGCTACTTACGAGAGGATTGCCAATGCTAAATCAGGAACGAAGGAACTCTTTGCGATCCTCAGAACTAGAATTGCCAGTACCTCCAATAGAAGCCTGCAACAAAGATCCAAATTGGTGCACAAGCATCCAAAAAGCCCTCTCTGATAAAATAGCCCTCCTACAGTCTAAAATCGAAATGCAAAAAGTCGGCATTAAACCGGCTCTACCACCACAACTGACTCCTTCCCACAGAGTGAACAACACCATCCCTCAATTTGAATTCACTCCTGTCTCCAACTCTGACATCCTAAAAATGATCACGAATCTCAAACCAACAAAGTGTCAAGGTAACCCATGCCATGCGGCGGTCTTTAAAGACTCTGCATCTGAGCTAACTCCTTTCATCATGAGACTTATCAATGCGTCTTTTGAAAATAGTACTGTCCCAATCAATCTTTAAAATGCTTGAGTATTACCTTTACTAAAAAAAACTTGCTTGACCTTAACATCCCAACAAATGTTCGACCCATAACAACTGTGCCTTTCCTACTCAAAATAGCTTATCTCCTAATCCAAAACTACCTGGAATTGAATAACCTCCTTGGCCTACGACAATTGGCTTTCCGCCCGAGACATGGGACAGAAACAGCCCTGCTCCTCCTACTTGACCTCGCCGCAGCATTTGACCTAGTAAACCACAGAAATCTGTGTCAGCACTTAGTGTCAGCGGCCCACTTCCTGGAAAGCCATTCATTGGATTCAATCTTTCCTCACAGACAGAACAATGAGAGTATTCTCGCCCAGCACTGCAGCTCAGCCAAGCCCAGTAACTTACAGCGTACCACAAGGGTCTTGTGTCTCACCGACACTCTACAACATCTTTACGAAACCTCTATTTGACCAACTTGAGGATTTGGGTGTCATCTACACCAGCTATGCTGACGACACCCAAATCCTTATTCCCATCTCTGGTTCTCATTACAACGATACCACCTCTCTAAATACCATCTACCAAACAATCCAAATCAGTAAGGCCCACTATGGGGTTTCCTGTTTTAGGGGTTTATTTATTTTTTACTTCTGCGGTTGTTTTTCCAGTGTTTGCAAAACGTTCAGAATCTGTGTTTTTCAGTGTTTTCTCACATGCACCCTGCAAAAAAATCAGGGATAACGATTTTTTTCCAGTGTAAACACAGAAATATTTCTTTGTTTCATTGCGTGCATAAGTAGGATAGGATTGTTTTTCTCAACTCCCTTCATTGCTAGCTCTAGCTGGAACAAGCAGCAACTTTTCTGAATGCTTATTCTCCCATTGTTTCTTACCCTATTCACACCTGTTTTTCTTATTTTGGCATATCGGAACAGGTGTCATTGGCCCTCACCATCATTGTGGGAAAATATAACCTGGTAGAGCCCTCTCCCCAATGTTTCTGATCAACCATTTGTACTGTAGTACAATGGGCACTCTGAACATTAGTCGACTAATAAAAATTCTGCGCTCGAACGTCTGGAAAAATCCGATGTTCCAAGATGTCAAATGAATGATCACATTTGCAATTTGCAGGCTCTATAAATAGTTATCCTTGCCATCAGCGTACCTTTTGTGCAGAAATGTAACTATCGTTTCCTTCGTAAAGTTACAATGCTTAGCAAATGGTATCTGTTTTGGGGGCCTGCAACCTGTCCACTAAGTAAGAACATCCTGGAATTCACTCATCTCCCACATGGAGGGAGGGCCTAGTACATGTCCTGATGTGTTTGTGATTTACAGCCTCCTGAGTGTGTCTTCCTGGGCATTTGTCATGCAACCTTTCACAGATCAGGTGCTGTATATCAGACAGTCAGGACAGACCCCGTCAACAAGCGCTGAACTAACAGCGTGCTGGTGAAGGCCCACTTCCCCTGGCCTCCCTGCCCTGATTTAGCGGGTGCCCGGCAATTGGATCGGCGGAGGCCTGGCTTTTAACAGCAGTCATTTTTCCATCTCAACGGCAAGTTAATGTCTCCTTAAGCACCGGCTCCCACCTCTCTTAAGTACTGAATAATCACAAATATCATAACAAATGCGACTTTTATTGTTATTGTCTATTGCGTAGAAGAGCAGTAACAGAAACACATGAAACAAAATAAATAGGGGCTTCGCTCTGCACCCTCCCATTAGTGACCGCTGAGGCAGACCCCAGAGCACTCCAGATCAGGTAAGTGACCTGCCTGTCATGGTAGCCAGAAGCCTTCTCAGTGATGAAAGACTCAGCTCCCTGGCCCCCACTCCCCCAATTTATTGACACCACACATAAAATAACAGGCATCTGATGCAGCATCTTCAAAGTGAATACCCTCCCCGCCAGAGTAAGCAGGGCACATCATGTCTCTAGAAAAGCATCTGCTCAATCCCTCAAGACAGCTGAGCGGGTTGAGCGCCCGCCTCCGAGATCTGCGCGTAAGCCTCAGATCGCATATCGCATTCTGAACAGGGATGACTGAGACTTTCATCCACCTCCGGTCAATAAAAAAGGCAGTAGTGTGAACCTGAATTATACGTTTTCTCGAAATATCCAGCACTTGATTGAACAGCTGAGCATTATTAGTAAGGAGCTAACATCTCAGCACAGGGAACGCAAGGATTTTGTTGGCAGATAAATATTGCAGTGCAAATGACGCAGCCAGGACCTCATCGGGACACAGTCTCTGAGTGCTTGCAGCCAACTATAAACTCCAGCTGCACGTACATCTGCTTCCTGCCACTCAGTAGAAATCGCGACTATGGTAGGGCTAAGCCTTCAACACTCGCATAGGTTTCAGGTTCTTTAAGACTGTGGAATATTAACCATTTTGTGAAGGACAGTATGGAAAGGTCTAAACGTACAGGCACTTTGACACTTCTAACATTCACCTCTCTGCACAGGTCATCCAGTATAGCTCTGACCACTGACCAGATGGTTCTGCGTGATGGTGGCCAGCCATTTTTGCATCATAGTTAGCGCAAAAATGCTGCTCCTGCTCTTCATTCTGCTTGCCGACAAGAGATTCAACAATGCCATCTAGTTGCAGGTATAAAATATCACTAGGTCATGAATTCACATAGGGAGCAATAGAGAACACTACAAGGGCTTGGAGGATAGCTGACCCGCAATGCGTCAGACTTTGAAACAAACCGGCACAGAGCAGCATGGTTTCAAATCCCGCTGGCGCAGGGATGAAATTAATGATGAAATCTATTGAAATACCAGGGTTTATCAGAGTCGCCCAAGGTTTTTAAAAAAAGAAAAACTGCTGTCAAATATCCGCATTTTTCAGTATTCCCCGAAATCCGGAAACCCTACCTATGCCTTAATGATAAGACTGAACTTCTCCTCCTAGTCTCACAACTGAGGCTGAACAAGCTCGATGACTCCTTTGAATCCTTCAATATGAACAGCAACACTATAAAGGTGTCAAAAGTAGTCCAAACTCTTGGTTTCTACCTGGATTCTGCCTCACCCTTACCAAACAAGTCAATGCCACATCATCAGCAGCAGCCTACACGTCTAAGCTGATCAATGCCTGCAGAACCTTTCTATCGACAGACCGCTGTGTCGCCCTAGCCAGAGCACTCATCCTGTTTAGGTTGAACTACTGCAGTGTCCTACACGCAGGCACAAAGAACTGTAGCATCAAAAAACTGCAGGTAATACAAAGTAATGCTTTGAGAGCAGCCTTAAATATACCAAGAAACTCCCACATATCCACGACAAGAAGGAAATCCCACTGGCTCCCCGTCCAAGAACAGATCATCTTTAAAACTCTCACTCTGATTCACAAATGCCTACATAAGTCAGCTCCAACATACTTATCAGACAAAATCACTAGGTCACAGTCCAACAGTCCCACACGCTCTGCTCACCTCCATCTGCTTGCCACACCACGATTCAAATTGCAAAAAACTGGAAGCAACAGCTTCCCAGCTATAGCAGCCAAACACTGGAACACCCTACCAACCACACCTAGGTCAGAAGACTCATTTTGGACATATCGTAAACAACTGAAAACAATGCTCTATACTCGGGAAAGTCACCACTAAGTTCAGATAACCTTGAGCAATTCGGTCACACCAATAACAAATCTTAGAAATGTTTGTTATAACCAGTCTGTAACATGCTCCCGCTCATGTTTATGTACAACTATGTTACAATTAATACATTTTAATGTATTAATGACCTCTGTAAGAACAGCGCCTAGATGCCTCAGGGTGGGTGCGCTATATAAATTGCAAAATAAATAAAGCCTGACATATGGACAAGCAGACATTTTTTCACAAACATAAGGTAGCTTTAAAGATGCTTTCTTGTTTTTTTTAATCAAAGTATTTTTACTTCCCTTCTTTCTTAAACCACCTTCTACAATAGAAAGGTATTTAGACTAGATAGATCTGAAAAATAGGTAATCATCTGTCACGTTGCACTGGGTGTCCTGCTTCCAAACAGTTTGTTTTACATTTCCCTATATGATAAAAAGGGGT
The DNA here is from genome assembly GCF_040938575.1 of Ambystoma mexicanum. Lineage (NCBI taxonomy): Eukaryota > Metazoa > Chordata > Amphibia > Caudata > Ambystomatidae > Ambystoma > Ambystoma mexicanum. Next base: position 1,338,644,085 of record NC_090923.1, on the reverse strand, counting down.
TTCCAGATCTACATCCACATTAAGAAACATTTCGTCCTGATGAACTTTAGAAAGACCTCTCTATATACTGTATTTCATTTTTGGGAGAAGAGTAGATCTCCTCTAGCCAATAATTAATATTTCTAGTTTAGAGGCCTCCTTTATACTCTAGATCTTGATATTACTTGGGCAAACTGATAATAAGGTAAGGCCCTTGTAAAGGACCCCAAACACATTAGAAAATGACTCCTGAAAACCAATGTGATCAACAACTGATTCGATGCATGGTTCCCTTTCAATCATTCTATATATCAAGAAGTGAAGATTAAGGCTTATTTAGTGCTCAAAAATTGAAAACTCCTTGTAATCATTTAAAAACAAGTGAAGACTTTGCTTAAGCATAGTTCTTAGGATGACTCTTGCAGAGGCAATTTGCAAACAAGCATTGGCAACCTCAAAGGTTTAGATGTTCTAGATCTAGTCCTTCCTCAAATTTCCCTATCAATTCAGCATCTGATGAGTCATTAAAGTAACTCTAAACAGGCTCATACTTCAAACAAAAAAGTAAAATAAAATACTGTACTAACAATCTTTGAACATAGGAGATTCTTTCCAGCAATTGAAAGATGTAAACACTTGTAAGTTGGGCATTCTAGTGGACTCATTCCTCCAATGAATCTTTATCTGTCATATCTATCTCCGAGTGCAGCTCTTCTTTGGAAAGTTTTTCGCTGCCAGAGGGCGCAGCGTGGCTCTGCTGATGCGTGGATGTGTATATACATATATATAACAGTAGTTATGGATAAGTTGCTCAACCCATAGGACAAGCACGTTCTGGGCGGCTTATAACTTTGCCCCCCCCCATGGACAAATCCTTAACAAACTTAGCAAAATAAGTATATGGCCCTGTCTGAATTTTTCTGACAAGTTTGGTGAGGTTTCATCAAGGGGTAAAGTTGTGGGGGGGGTCGCAAACTGTCTCTCTTTTCCATAGACACAATGGAAAACATTTGTTGCTCACATCTACAGCCCAAACCGCTGGACGTATTTTCACTAAATGTGCGACAAGAGTGGCAGCTTGGACCCAAATTCGTGATTTTGTAAATGTGGTGTAAATCCATCCAGTATTTTTTTTTTAAACGGCCCAAAAGTAGGGAAAAAATGTGATATCTGGGTTCGGTCCGCAGACGGGCATCTGATTGGCCTAGAGGGCTACATGATGTCTGCGGACATCGGACACGCACACTGATTGTATGGTGAAAACCGTGAAGTGCGTCCGATTTTTGGAAACGCCCGCCATATTGGATTTGCGGACAGCCGCCGTTGTCAGCGAACATCGAAGTAAAACATATTAAAAAACACAACATTGCACTTATCAAACAATCTCTGGGGAGGTGAGGGGTGGTGAGGATGGGGTGGCATATGGCCGTAAGAAGCCAAAAAACTGGTGCGTTTCATCACTGTAGTCTGTGAACTGTCCAGATGTTCGGGTACAGTCCTGTGATGTTCGAAAAACTTCAGATGTTCAGGGACATCTATGCCTATTTCAGCATTACAGGGTTGGAATGTTATTCTAGACCTGATTCGGAATGGTTTTGGAAAGTGTGGAGCTGTTTTGTCAAGAGGGAACAAAATTAGAGGGAGGACCCAAAATATTATAAAGGCTTATAAATGTGGTGCCCTTTGACGAATCTACAGAAAAGGTTGCAAAACCATTTTAGATCTAGATATAAATGTTTTTGTAATGTTTTGTGGGATATTGTCAAGAGGGGGCTAAATTAGAGGGGGTTCTCAACATTTTTAGATGTCTTATAACTTTGTTGTCGTCTGACGAATGTGGGCAAAGTTTTTCAGAAAGATTATAGACCCAACCATGAATGTTTATGTAAAGTCTGACTGGATTTTGTCAAGTGGGGGCTAGGTTATGACTATTGTATGTACATACATTTTGACAACTTTGAAAAAATAAAACATGGGCGGATTTCCAGTGAACATGTGTAAGAAGCATTGGCAAGGACCTTAAAGCATGGTTTTGCAAATGTGCCCGTGTTTTATTTTTTGACAAGTGTGCCATAATGTAGGTACAAATAATAGTGTTATACCTTTGGTGACTGAGGTATAGCCGGTGGGTATGGACCATGGCCATATTGTGCGGGTCATAGCATAAGGTCATGACCCGGACAATCGGGCTACTGGCCATGACCACGAGGGACGACAAATGGGGTTAAAGTGGCCATGTCCACCTGGGACCGGCTATGTGGTTGTTATTCGAAAGTGGGATAGGTTTGAAAGGGCAAAACAAATTTGCTCATGGTAATATGGTCATAGGGTCCTCTCTTTGCCTTCTGCAGGCTACCATCGAAAGTGAAGAGAGAGCGGCTCTGTACAGAGCCCCACCTTCCCTTTCTATGGTGGCCACCTTTGAAAAGGAATGTCGCCTTGAAAAAAAACTTTTCTTTTTTTTTTTTGTTTTTCTTTTTTTTTAGCACCCCGGATTCCTGCTTTGGGAACCGGGGGTGCTAATGGCCTTCCTCGCCTATTGCAGAGGCTGGAAGGGGGAAATAAGTGTCTGGAGCACTTTTTATCCACCCTCGCTTTGCTTGGGCTGCTGGGCTGTTATCCCCCATTCCAGTGCCTGGAACGGGGGATGAACGCCACATTTCCATTAGCATAACACAAAATACTAATGGAAATGTTGGAAAATCTTATTGTGTCTGTATTTTACTGAGAAATGTTAAGTAGATGGAGTCTATAAGATTGTTTTTTAGTTCCATTAATTTAACTGTGAAAGGTGGTTCCTAAAGAAACCTTTCTTTTGTTGTTTTTTTATGTTTTTTATTTTTTTTAGAGGTTAGAACGTAAGGTGTGGAGGGAAATTAGGGAAGAGGCACCAAGCACTAATATGGAGGTTCAGGGGACAGGGGAAGATGTTGCGCGTGCGTTACTTCTAAGGCAGGGGGCAATGTTTCTCGTGCTCCTTGATTACAGCTTCTAAAGCACTTCGAAATTGCTTTCCCCTGCAGGGTGCAGTATTTACAGAGGACTGTTGTCTACGAAAGATATGGATCAACAGCCTCTTTTATTGCTTTCAAGGTAGCTGGTGGGATTTTATGTCCCACAGAAGTAGGCGGTGTGGTTACAATATTGGTTGAGGAAGATGAGGGGGAGAAAGACAGCCTACTACTTGCTAAGAAAGGAACAACCTTTCTGAGAGCATTGCAGTGGTTGTATTTGGTGTGGCAGCGCATGGAGGTGGTCCCGTAGGAGTACTGTCCAGGTAGTCCGCAACTGAAGTTGCACTCAGTGAATTTCACTTTGGTAGCTTTAGCCTTTGGTACATACCCAACAGTGGTAAAGAGCTGCCCCACACATTACTCTCTCTGGGTGCTAGAGGTAGGCACTTCCTCTACCTAATCTTCTTGATCCTCTTCATTGTCTTTCGAAATACTGTGCTTTTTTGTTGTGTAGGTCCTCCAGCTGCTGCTGGTGGCTATTGGATAGGAGGGATGGCAATAGCTGATGCCATTTTTAAGATAAATCGCACTTTTGCTAATATTCTTCCGAGTATGTGCTTTGTACTAGATTGTTAATGGATAATGAGTAAGAATAGATATAGGAGCTGTGCAAGGGTACATTTTGAGCTTAAAAGTTCCTAGATCAGTAGAAAATGCAGCGAAGTGTCCTCAAAGCACAGACCTGATGGCGAAGTGCTGACGCATTCGCGTACACGTCCTCATGCTAAGCGCATGTCACGTAGAATTAACGTTAGGATCCATGCTGCTATGAATTTAGTTTCAAATTATTTTTTGAATGATTTGAGTGCATCATTACCAATATAACTTCAAAAATGATTTAGGCCACACCATGTTCTGAATGCAATCAAAATAGTCTTATGTAAACTCAAGGTTTTTATTTATTTAAATGTAATAATTATTAGTTCAAAACAAAATTTCAAAGGATAAGAAATATTCTTGATAAAGTGTGAAGAGTAAAAACCACACATGTTCAAAAAACTTAAAGGTGTTAATCACGTTTAGAATTGAAAAATAAAACAATAAGTAAGGGACAATCATTACTAATCAACAGACATTAAGTAGTACTGAGGCACCTGGCTAAGGTGCTATTTGGTACTCTGCCAATGCTCTATTTTTTTAATTGGCTTATTAGTTTAAAAAAAAACAACATTTTATTGGGTTTTTTAGCAATACAATAATTGTTACCGTTAATGCACCAATTGAGAAATCTTGGATGTCGCCCCCCCTCGCTCCCCTCCTGCCCAACTTTCCCAAGACCACAATTGCCCATCTACAGTTCAGTATAAACCGGGTGACCATCATGGGCTGCCTGTGTCGTCGGTGGACGTGGCTTCCTCTCTTGGATAAAACAATGACACCGTGAGCGCCACCCATTGTTGGAGGTCCTGGCTAGTGTCCAGTTTCTGTTCTCTTTGCGCTTTTTCCCATGCTCCAGTTTCTGCCATCGACCAATTTCGGAGGTCCTCCCACCACAATGTTACGCTAGGGATTTTGGGGCTTTTCCACCCCATGGCTATGCGTCTCTTCGCTAAAATGTACATCAGGCTCATGAGCCTGTTCAGAGGTTTGTTCTCCTGGTTTCTTTTGTATCTGCCCAGGATGCACGCTTTAGGTGACTGTACCTCCAAGGTGATGTCCACCTTGGCTACCTTAGCTGCGATCTGTGACAAAAAAGCTTGTATGGTCCGGCATCCCCAGAACATGTGGGTCATCCCAGCGCGGGGTTCGTTGCATTTGGGGCATTCTATGATTCTCGCCCCTTTAAATTTGGAGAAGACTTCTGGTGTGAGGTATGCTCTGTTAATGATATAGAACTGCATGAGATGCAGTCTGGCGTTTCTGGATACTTTTTTATGATAGTGTGTTATAGATTCCCATTCCTTTTCCTCGAATTGAAGACCTGGCTCATGTTCCCCTTTTTTCTTTGCACTTAAGGTCTTGCTTGGTTGTGCTGTCTAGCAGTGTCTCGTAGAGCCTCGAGGTTTCGTGTCCACCCTCCACGGCATTTAGCATGTTTTTTATGCTTTCATGCCCGGTTTCGAGGTTCTCTTCTTCTGGCCATCTGTTTATGAGCCTTCTTGTCACCGCTCCGTGGAGTAGGAACTGCCCTATTGGCAGTCCTGAGGTCTCGTGTAGCTCCGCAAACGTTAAGATGCTGTGGTCGTCCACTAGGTCTCCCAGGGTGGCGACTCCGTAAGGTTCCCATGAGTTCCTTATCTCCTTCAGGCCCCTGGGCCTGTTAGTTATGATTGCTGCTATTGGGATCTGGGGGAATATGGGTCGTTAGATTTTGTGGCTTTGCAAGCTCGTTTCCAGATCTGGATCCCCAGCTTCATTAGGTATGGGTTGTGCAGGCTCGCGCTATCCGGGGTCCAGAATAGGTCTCCGAGTAGCATGTGGGGGATGGCCGGTTGCAGGAGTCGAGTGTTCGTTGTGGTTTCATCTGCCATCCATTGTGTTACGTGTTTCAGTTGGCCTGCCAGATAATATAATTCAAAGTTGGGGATTTTCAGGCCTCCCTTGTCGTAGGGTCTCTGTAGCACTTCTAATGCAACTCTATGCCTTCCCCCTTGCCACAGGAATCTTATGCAGAGTTTGTTTAGGTCTTTGAAGAACTGCTGTGGGATGTTGAATGGGACGTTGGTGAAAAAGTGTAAGAGTCGGGGCAACGCCACCATCTTGAGAAGCCCAGCTCTACCTGCCACTGAGAGCGGTAGTCTGCCACAAAAGTCCATAGATTTTTCCAGGGGCGTTGCTAGGGGGGGGGGGCTAAGGGGGCTATAGCCCCTGATCTTTTGGTTGTAGCCCCGGATAGAATCTCAGCAGCTACAGCCAAAAGAAGAGCTAGCCCCCAGTCCCAACAGTTCTGACATCAGCTTAGCCCCGGGTCTTTTCCAGACCTAGCAACTCCCCTGGATTTTTCTAAGTTTATTTTTAAATGTATTTTTATTTATTTTCAAAAAACCAAACAGAACAACACACAATACAACTGTTTATGACGTACATAATCAGCATCAAACCATCACATTATACAGTGTAATTCTCCGTCCTCCCACCCCACAAACTAGAGCCGGCTCACTCATGTCATCTACAGGAGCATTATCCGGTATCGCAGTGCTTATGCACTCATCCGAGTCCTCTGGATCGTTATTGCCCTGGTGAGGGTTTGCCATAGAGGTCACCAATTGCCGCCAGGCCAGCAAAGGCCCTACTTCCTCCTCCCCCCCCCAGTAACCGCTTCAAACCAAACTATGGATTCCGCCTCCGCCAATCTGAGGAGGTCCGCCCACCATAGCTCCACCTTGGGTCTGTGGGCCGCCTTCCAGCCCATTGCAATCCTGCACTTGGCCAGGATGTAGGCTAAGTCCTTCATTTTGCTTATGTGCTTTAAATCCCGTGGCCTGGGAAAAATCCCGAGCATGCATGGCCAAGCTGATCCCACATCCAGCTCCACTCCCCCACCAGCCAGTTTAGTTTTAATCTCATCCCAAAATCTGTGCACCTCTGGGCAAGCCCAGAACACGTGTAGCAGCCCCGCTTCCACCTCCCCACACCTGGGACATTTCTGCGTAGCCGAGCCTCCAAACCTTGTAATTTTCCCGGGAGTCAGATAAGCCCTGTGAGTAACATACAATTGGAGTTGTTGGAGTCTCCCATTCCGGGACACCTTTTTATGGTACCTTTCGGCTCTCTCCCATTGCCCTTCTGTCATGGGTCCTCCTATTTCCTCCTCCCAGTCATGTCTCAGTTGAAGCAGCTCCTTCCCTGCCTTTGCTCTCAGAAGCTCGTATATCCTTGATATTTCGTGCCTGCCCTCTGAAACATCATACATCGTTTCCAGGTAGGCATCAGGGTCATCCGGTAGCACTGTCTCAGGCCATCTCTCCCTAACCTGTTTCATGAGCCTAGCGTAGGTTATATAATGGCCTCCATGCACCCCTGTCTCTTCTTGCAACCTCTGAAATTCCAATGCCTCCCCTTACTGCCATATGTCCCCAAGGGTGGCCAAGCCTACCGGTTCCCAATATCTACGGACCGCCTCAAACAGTTGAGAGTTGTTCCCGCATAGCGCCACCAGCAGGGCCTGCTGAGAGAACAGCTCCGAGTCACTCATCATTCTCCATGTTCGCGCCAGACCTCCCAGCCCAGCCTCAATAGCCGCCCTCTTCCCACCAGTTTGTTCTTTTGTAACCACACCACTTCCCTCAAAATGTATGGGGCGAGTCTCCCCGCAAAAGCCTGGCTTCTGCCGCGTCTTCAGCCAACAGCCACCTGGCCACAAACAGCAGCTGCCCCGCCAGATAATAAAGCTCAAAGTTCGGCCGGCCTATGCCCCCCTTGTCACACGCGTTCTGGAGTTTCCACAGGGCCACTCTGTTCCTAGAGTTACCCCATACAAAGCCCCTGCACACGCTATGAAGTCTCACAAATAGGCTCCTGGGAATCAAAAACGGGACATTCACAAAAAAATGCAAGTGTCTAGGCACTACCACCATCTAGAGCAAGGCCGCTCTCCCCATCATAGTCGGGGCAATCTAGACCAAAACACCATGCTGTTCTTAACTCCTTCTATTGCTTTCTCCGTATTATGTTTGTGCTCCACCTCGATTTTGTGGTAAATATTTGCTCCCAAATACCTAAATGTCTCAGTCTGCCATGGTATTGGCAGGATAGGCAGCCTCTGTAACGGGACATTCTTATATCTACCCAAGGGGAACAAACTAGACTTCCTAGAGTTCACCGATATGCCCGAGAGGGTGGCATAACGGTCCATCACCTCCAGCACATATTGCAGGTTCTCCTCCGGATAGCGCAGATAAAGGAGCATGTCATCTGCATACAGCGATACCAGGTGTCTACCACTTACCGTGCTAATCCCCACCTCCCCGTATTGTTGCCGCAGGCATATTGCCAACGGCTCTAATGCCAGAATGTATAACATGGGTGACAAGGGGCATCCCTGTCTGGTCCCCCTGCTGAGTTGCCAAGTATCTGAGATTATGGATCCTGTTTTAACTCTCGCCATCGGGGTGCTGTATAACAACTGGACCCACCTGATATATCCAGGGCCCATTCCGTATCCCCTCAGGGCCGCTTTCAACCAAGGCCATCGCACCGAATCAAAGGCTTTGACCGCGTCTAGCGACACGATAGCCAGCTCATCCGTATATTCCTCAGTGTAGTCAATGATATGGTGTAGCCTCCTATGGTTATCTGTAATGTTCCTGCCGGGGACATAGCCCGTCTGATCTGGGTGTATCAGCTTACCGATCACCCTCTTCAGCCTATTGGCCAGCACTGCCTTAAGTATTTTGCTGTCCTGGTTGAGCATGGACAAGGGTCTGTAAGACCCGCACTCCACGGCCGGCTTGCCTGGTTTCAGGAGTGGGATGATCATCGCCTCGCGAAGGGACAATGGCAGTTCCCCCTGCTCATAGGCCTCGTTGAACATGGCAAGCAGTGGCTGAAGCAGCTCCTGTTTGTATGTCTTGTAAAACTCACTAGGCAACCCAACCGTCCCGGGTGCCTTGCACGTGGGCAGATGTTGGATCACCACCTCCAGCTCATCCGAGGTGACAGGGGCGTCCAATTCCGCGCGTTCTAGGTCGTCCAGGGTGGGCAGCTCTATGTCCTCTAACGTGTACAGTATGTCTTGACACTTATCCTCCCCTGTGTCCTCATATAAGTGTCTGTAAAACTTGAGGAACTCCTCGTTTACCCCCTCCTGGGTATTACAGATGCGACCTTCCTCATCCCTAATCTCACTGAACACTGAGCGGGGGGGGTCTCACTCTTATACAGCCAGGCCAGAAATATGCCCGGCTTATCGCCCCCTGCGTGTAGCCTCGCCGTGTATTTCTTGTAATTTAGTCTACATAGCCTATCCCAGAGTCCACTGCAGGTTAACTGTAGGTCTTTTATCTTGGCGCTATTCTCACGGGCGGTATCCTCATGTCGTGCGAGACCCTCCAGCTACTTTTCTGTTTCCTGAAGTTCCCTTTCGATGCCCCCCTGGACCCCTTTAGATTTTGAAATGGCTACTCCACTCACCACCACCTAACGCCTCCCATAATGTTCCCACAGAGCGTACACTGCCCGTGTTTATATCAAAATATTCCTCGATGGCCTCCCTCAGATCCTCCCGGAACCCCTCATCTTGTAATGCCTCAGTCCTAAGTCTCCATGTCGGGATCCGCTCTGGGGGGTTGGTGTCGCCACTCTACAACCAAAGGCGAGTGGTCGGATAGTACCAGGGCCTTGTATTCCGCTCCCACCATTTTTCCCGCTATCTCAGCCGCTACAAACACATAATCTAGCCTCGTGTGCAAGTCAAGTGGCGCTGCGTAGTGCGAGTATTGCCTATCCATTGGATGCAACCTTCTCCACACATCCTCTAGGCCTAGGTCTATTAACATTGTCCCCAGTGCTTTGGCCGGCAGCGCCTGCTTCCCCGCTTTGTCAACTGACCTATCCATTTTGGGATTCAGGGTGCAATCAAAGTCCCCTCCCCTCACCACTGCACCCCCAGCCAGGGAGCTAATTTTGCTGTAAAGGGGCCTAAAATAAGCCCCTGTATCGTGGTTGGGGGCTTACAGATTTATGATATGCACTTCCCTGTTCTCCAGGAGTCCTGTCACCGCCACCATTCTGCCCTCTGGGTCTACTTTTGAGCTAAGCACCTGAAACAGCACATGCGGCGCCACCCAAGTGATAACCCCTCTAGCATACGCCGAATACGTAGCCCCCACAACGTAACCCCTCCATTTTCTCCTGACCACCTCCAACTTCTCCCTTGTGAGATGAGTCTCCTGCAGCAGGGCTATGTCAATGCGCATCCTTTTTAAATACAGCATCACTTTATTACGTTTCAGATAGCTATTAAGGCCCCGTTTGTTCCTGGTCACAATTCTGAGGTTACCCGATGCCATCTACTCGGTTTGTTCCCAATCCACCTCTCTTTAATGCTTCCCTTGATAGTTAATTTTCCGACTCTCCCCTTTCCCCCCTCTCAACAGTTCCCCCCCCCTCCCTGTTCCCCAACTCCATTTCACTGCACGCAACCCAGCCCCTCCCCCCACCCTACCCCACCCCAACAAATGCCCAGCTCCATCCCTGGATCTCAGGCCCACCCGCGTCTGGTCCTGTCCCGTATCCAAGGACTAGGACCCCACGGGCGTCACCGATCTAACAGTGACCTAACTAAGTATATTACTATTGGGTTCAAGGGATGCCCCCTAGGAGCTCCCAGTTGTCTATTTTAGGATTGGTGCGTCCAACGGGTCCAGCCAGTTGATAATACGACACACTTCCCACAAGCTTAATACAACTATATTCAAGTCCCAATGTCTTGGCCATGTCACCCTAGGTGCCACAGCTGCGTGCTACTTATCTTCCGCAGCTCCCATCTGGACATCCGGTTCTTGAGGTCGGCCCTGCATATCCAGCCAATCCATCGCCTCAGTCGGCGTCTCGAAAAAAAGGGATCTGTTCTTATAAAACACTCAACTTGGCTGGGTAGAGCAACATGTAGCGATGGCCTGCTTCCTTTAGCCTCCTTTTTACCGACCTTTAGTTCATCCTACTACGCTGTACAAGCAGCGTATAGTCCGGGTACGCTGTGATTTTTGCTGACCCCTTTTCAATCGTTCCTCCCCTATGGAAAAATTTGAGTATCTTCTCTCGATCCCGATAATTCAGGATCTTTGCGATCAGCGGCTGCGGGGGGGGGCTCCTGGGGGCTGTCTCCTTGTCAAGGCCCTGTGCGCCATTTCAACCGCGAACCCCTGGGTCAGCACCCCGCCTGTTATCTCCTGCAAGAGCATGGTTTCCACGTATTCTGTGGGGTTTGACCCTTCCATAGCTTCTGGCAAGCCCACTATATGGATGTTATTGCGTCTGGTGCGCCCCTCTGCTTGCTCAGCTCTGTCCTCCAGATTGCCCACCCGTTGCACGAGGGCATGGAGCTCCTTTCCGTGTTCGGGGCCATCTCCTTCTCCAAGGCCCCAGTGCGCTCCGCAGTCGTTCGCACATCCTATCTCAGCAGGTTCACCTCCTCCTGGACCGCTCCGATCTTGAGGTCCAGGCCCTCCTGCAGCTCTTTCATAGCCAGGCCCAACTTAGTCTCCCAGGCCACCTTTAAGTCTGCAATCGCTGCCAACACCTCCTGGATCGTGCCCGGTGTCTCTGCCGTTGCCGTGGGGGTCTCCTTGCTCTTGCCCCCCTCCGCACCCGGGGGCGACCTGGCATAGGCCTCCATCGTGGGCTGTTTGATCCTGGGTCCAACCACTTTAGAGGACATCCTGCTATGTTAACTGGGCGAAAGCCTGCCGTGCCTCCCTCCGCACGAATGTCCGTGTGGTCACGAACCACTCTCAGCAGTCCAGGTATGTACTTGTCTCTCCCCTCGCACCCAGAGTGGGCCGTGTCCTCCCACGTACTCGTACACTTTCGGTGTCGTGGCACCGGTCTCTGTCGTGTTCATTCCGTGGCCAGTGCTCGAGTGCGCTCACCTATCCTCCGCACTCCCTTTGTTCCCCCTCTTCCGCGATCACGAGGCCATCCACCCCACAATGCAGTTCCAGATGTAGTACTCCCGTACCCAGGCTCAGGGGGGCCGCTTTAAGTGTCAGGGGATCAGCAAATGTCTCGCATCATCCTCCTCAACTGGCCTGCGCCAATGTTTCGTGATGCAGGCCCACCATGGTCGGGCCTGGGTACCCCCTTTCAGTGTACCGTATCTATGTTGGGCCCCACGGTGCCGCGGTGTCCACTACACCTCGTGTTTACAGGAGGGGGCCCAGCGCTCCTTGCAGTGCCCGCGACCACCCTCTCCTCAGGCAGCTCAGTTTAAAGGTGTTCAGAGCGTGTGGAATATTGGCTGCAGTCTACTGACTGTCCCTATGGGATTTCTCCCATCTCCCTGCGTGCACAGAGTTAATCCGCAGCGCTCTGAAAACTACAGCCACCACCGCCCGCTCGTTCGCGCTGGCCCCAGGGTCCGCAGCTACCTTGTTGCGGCGCAACATTCGCACATTCTTCCCCAAGGTACGCTGCCACAATGTATCTTCCTGGGTTCCGCCGGCATTCGATCTGACTACGCTGCGGGCCCAGCGTCAGCTACCAGTTCACTCTGCGAGTCTGGTCAGTGTACAATCCGTAGATTGTATCGTGCGCCTTCAGATGTGCGCTGCCTCAGTGAAGCAGCAGCGCGTCCCGGGAAAACCGATACTCCTCCTCTGTTTCCCAACGCCGTGGTCCGCCTCTGATCGCAGATCTTGGAGTTTGATGCAGGGGCTTTGCAGGTCCTACATTTGTGATCGCAGCGGTGCTCTCGTGACCCCTGTCGTCCTCTTTGTCTCTGCCGCCATTTTGTTCCATTCACCGATTCGGGGCCCGCGGCGAGCTAATGAGTATAACTCGGTGTCCGCACCTTCCACACGCATCAAAATTTCAGCGAGTGTAGCCGTCATCTTCACAAGCATGGACGTTATTTTTCGGTAACGGCGGGCTCCCGTGCACGCACTTCTCCTCCAGGATCATTGTAGGATCAACGGAGCTCCACAAGAGCACGTCCCTTTACATGGCTGTCCAAGCCACGCCCCAGATTTTTCAAAGTTATCTTTGGCTCTCAACGTGTTCAGGATGTGTTCAGTCTTAGGGTCCCGGTGAATGGTTATCCCTAGGTACTTAAAGGAGGTGGTTTCCCACCTAAAGGCCATGGTTGGAAGGCTTTCTTCTCCGGCATCGCTTAGTGCAGCAAGGGGGAAGAGGCATGATTTATCGTGATTGATTTGAATCCCAGTGTATCTAAGGAATCCGTCTAACGTCTCTAGTATGTATGGTAGTATGTGTTCTGGGTTGTTCAGGCAGAGGAGTGTCGTCTGCGTACATGGAGACCAGATGGGTCACTCCGTCAATCACTATGCCTCCGTCCCCATACTCCTGTCGTAGATAAGCTGCTACAGGCTCTATTGCCATGATTTTTAACATGGGGGAGAGCGGGTATCCCTGTTGCGTGCCCCTGTAGAGATGCCATTTTTCAGAATAGGTGTTTGTTCATAACCTAGCCGTGGGGTCGGTGTATACGAGCTTGGTCTACTTTAGGAAGGCCGGCCCTATTCCCATCTTAGGCATGGTGGCGTGCAGCCACTTCCACCGGACAGAATCGAATACCTTAGTGGCATCCGCTGCGCATTTCCCAGGCCTGCCATTGGTGCTGTGTATGACGTGGTACAGTTTGCGTAAGTTCTCCGTAATGGTTCGGCCTGGCACATAACCGGTCTGATCATGGTGGATTAGTAGCGGGATCGCTTTCCTCAGCCTACTCGCTAGTAGCGCTGTCAGAATCTTATCAGCGTTTAGCATAGATAGGGGCCTGTATGAAACCGCACTCCTCTCTGTCCTTGCCCGGTTTCAGTAATGGGATAATTACGGCTTCTCTCATGGTGTCTGGGAGTGTGCCTGTATCATATGCTTCATTAAACACCTGGGCTAGGAGGGGTGCAAGTGCATCCTCATATGTTTTATAAAATTCCCCTGGGAGCCCGTCTAATGGTGGCCATAGCCTCCTCTGGGGTGATGGGGTCATCCAGGGCCTCGGGCATTTGCGTGTCTAATTTGGGTAGCTTGATGATATCTAAGACGTCCTCTATTTCAGTGTCTTTGGGCGACGGGGGATCGGTGTGAAGGGCTTGGTAGAACCCGGTGAACGCCAAGTTTATCTCGGCCTGCGTGTGTACTACTGTGCCGTCCGGCCTGTGAACTTGGCAAATGGGGTTTCTGGGGGCTTTGCATCTGTAGAGCCAGGCTAGTAGCTTCCCCGGTTTGTCCCCGAAGAGCGTGACTTCGTTCGGTGTGTTTTGTGTAGCTGAGTTTCCCTAGCTTTTCCCAGTGCACTAGGCAGCCTTGTTTAAACTCTACCACTTTTTGTATGCGGGCTAGGTCCGGGGAGGCCTCGGCATCTAATGTCTTCAGCTCTACCTCGGTGCGTATCAGTGAGGATACTATGGACTTCTGAGCTCCGCCTATGGCTGCGATCATTTCCCCCCTCATAACCACCTTGTATGCCTGCCAAGCCGTGCCAATGCGTTGCACGCTATTTTCATTTATTTGCCAGTAGTCTAGTGTGCTCTTCCTTATCTATTCGCAGAAGGCCTCGTCCAGCAGTGCTTTGCTTCTGAGCCTCCACGTGGGCTCGGGGGCTCTGGGTGCGAGCACCGTCCAAGTGGTTATTAATGGGGAATGTTCTGACAGTACTCTGGCTAGATATTGTGTGTCCCCAAACAAGGCCAGTTGTTACTCGCTCACGTGTATATAGTCTATTTTGGTATGTACGGTATGAGGGGCTGAATAGTAGGAATACTCCCGTTTATCGGGATGATGTTCCCTCCATAGGTCTCTAAGCGCAAATTTTTGTGTTAGTGCTTTCAGTATTTTGGCCGGTAGGGAAGGGCGGGTGTGTTTGGTATCTGATCCGTCTATGCGGCGGTCTAGGGTGCAGTTATGGTCTCCCCCCAGCCCTCATATCAGGGTGCTGTCTCTGTACGGGCCGAGGCGATTGTATAATGACCGGAAAAAGACAGTGGCGTAAGAGTTAATTAGGCAGACTTCTTTTCCTTCTATGGTGCCGTCAACCAAGGCCATTCTGCTTCGTCGTCTGTTTTCGAGTGCAAAAGTTTAAAGGGAATAGTTGGGGCTATCCAGATCAGGACTCCTCTTGCGTACATAGAGTACGTAGATCCTATCAGTGTCCTCCTCCAGGTTTTAGTTAATGCAGCTACCTTTTGTGCATCTAGGTGGGTCTCCTGCAGGAGAGCGATTCCAACCTTGTTCCGTTTAATGAATGTGTGGATTCGGCATTGCTTGACGTAGCTGTTCATTCCTCTGACATTCCATGTCATGATTCTAATTTTGTCAGCCATGGGTTTTGCGTGGTCAAAAGTTCGAGGGTGGCGCCTGTGACGAATCCTCCATCGGCTCCGGTGGCGATGGGTGCTCTGGTGGTCTTGGTTTTTCTGTGTATAATTCCCCAACTAAATTGCCAACTCCCTGGTTCCCTCCCCCCCAAAACTTTAAACTCCCCTGTAACAAAACATGTCCAGCAGGGTTCCCCCCATTCTGACTACCCCGTTTCCGCTCCATTTGACCTCTTGGTGGTCTCCTGGTGCCCTACGGGCGGGTTAAATGTACCCAAACTACTTCTGGGGGCAGAAGTGGTCACTTCGGCTGCTGTCATGTTGTGAGCAGTCTGTCTACAGTGTAGCACCTATTAGGATCTGTCTTGCTGCATCAGGATGTGAGTTCAGTTTATTTCAAGTGTGCATGCCCATTTCAGCTATAAGGTGATCTCCTAGGTTGCGGGTTGCCTTGGTTTGCGCTCTCTCATTTCGAGGTCGGGGAACTGATCTCTGTCCATCCACTCTCCAGCTTCTGCCGGTGTATCGAACAGGTGTGCTTTGTTGCTGTGCAATACTTTAAATCTTGCTGGGTATAGGAGCATATAGCGCAATCCTGCTTTTTTCAGTCTTGCCTTGGTGTAAATAAATTGGGCTCTTCTCATTTGGACCTGGAAAGTGTAGTCAGGATATATGGCTATCTTTGCTGCGTCTCTTTGTATGCAGCCACCCGATCTTGAGAAGGCCAAGATTGTCTCCCTGTCTCTCTAGTTGAGCACCTTTGCAATTATTGACCTGGGTGGGGTCCCCGGGGGTGGCCGTTTGGTGAGAGATCGGTGTGCTGTCTCGATGGTGAAGCCTTGTGTTAGTTTCCCGGCCCCGATTTCTTGTAGTAGGAGGTTTTCTATATAGTTCTTGGGGTCGTTTCCTTCTATTCCCTCTGGCAGGCCTAAAATTCTGATGTTATTTCGGCATGCCCACCCCTCCGCCTCATCTGCTGAGTCTTCCAGGTTTTTCACCTTTTGCGCCAATTCGTCGACGTCCTTCATGAGCTGGGTTTTGGTCTTGGTGTTCTCTCGAACCTGGGTTTAAAGCACCTCCGTTCTGCCCGCTATGGAGCGGACATCTTGACGCAGTAGGTTCAAATCAATTGCCACTGCATCTATTTTGCTTTCCATTGTCTGGAGCGTTTTGATGGCTTCCAGTAGCTGCGAGTTCGCTGGTTCTGCCGGAGTTTCTGGGGTCCCGGACCGCGCTGTCATGGTACCAGTGGTGCTGGCGTCTTGCCTCCCTGTTCCTCCAGCCGTATAGGTCTCCATGGTAGTGTGTTTCTGTTTGGCTCTCGCTCCTTTTGCAGACATTACACTGTGGGAAGAGGAGCCTGCCGATTCCCCTGGTGGGATGCCCCGTTACTGGAGGTGGTGCACTGCCCGGAGGCTCGGCTGCCACTGTGTGCACTGTGTGCACTGTGTGCACTGTGTGGGTCTCTGTCGGCACTCTTTGTAGTCCATGGGGCCTGCGCGATACCATAGTGTTCTCCTGGGAGCGAGTAGGATGGGTGCCAGGGCTTATTCTGGTGTTTTTAGTCCCCTTTATTTTCTCTGTTTAGCGTATGGGGGGGATCCTCTCGGCCGTGTGTGGCTGATCGCCAGTGTCTAAATGGGCCCATTAGTGTGTGGGGCACCGGGGGGTTCAACTCTGCTGCCAATTGTTGTTTGGCCCCAAGCTAGTTCAGTGGGGCCGCTGGATCTGATGACTTAAGTGCAACAAGCCTGCACCCATGGCGGTGGCTCACAGCGTGCAGTCCGCACCCAGTATGTACGGATCTAGGCCTTGCTCAGTTCGAGGCCCCAGCCTTTGTGTCTCTAATGTGGGCGAGGGCCCGTGGAGGGGGGGGCACGCACGCCTCTCTGGTGCTGTGGACGTGGCAGGCCCAGCTGGGTCCCCCCCGCCAGCCCCTGACCCGGTACTTCTCTGTGCGTCCGATGTTCGTCTGATCCCGTGTGCTGGCTCGTCTCCCTGGTCTTTCCCAGTTCGGGTCCTTCCGTGTGCTCCTTCAGGTCGTGGCGGGGCGGTCCACCTCAGGGCGCTGCTTGTCAAATCCGTTGTGTCGCTGCAGGCGGTGCGGGCAAGGATCAGGTTGAGGTGCCACCGCCACCAGCCAAGGTGGAGTTCGGGGCCCGGATCCTTGCGGTGGTATGGGTCACCGGGTCTCGAGGCCGTCTGGCGCCAGGCCTAGTGGCTGCTCTGTCCTGGGTGCAGTCCCCTCACCCAGCTCCCGGGTCGTCTTCCGGGTGTCGCCTGCACTCTCAGGGCCCTCGGGGTGTTCCTGGAAGCGGTCTGATGAGTCGGGGCTCTGCGCTCGCCGTCACGTCGGCTATTCAAATGGCGGGCACCATTTTCTCCCTGCACTCCGTCTCACCGCGACTCGGCACCGTGTCGCAGGGAAGGGTCGGAGCTGCGTGAAACTTCGGGCGAAGCTGCCTAGCTTGCTTTTGCTGCAGTTGTGCTGGCACTCGGTCGCTTGGGCTGCTCAAAAACGTGGTATTTAGCAATATTATAGACACATTTTACGGAGCGCACTGAATAGGCGACCTACTTACATGGCGGTTAGCCAGCCCCCCCCCGAATTGGCTTATTAGTTATGAGCAGGTCTGCACATGGTCACGTGGCACTGTCCGCAAGGTCGGGATGATGTCGGATGTTCGCGGATGTCGACGGACTCAAAAACAGTGGGAAAAGTTGCAAAAAGTGTTATACAAGTGTTAAAAATGATGCTAGAAGGTCAGGAATGGCATAGTGTTAAGGTGAAACTTTGTAAATTGGACAAAAATGTTGCTATAATGGGGTATGCATGATTTTAGTAAGTTGTAGGAAAATAGCATGCACCGGTTTAAACCCATGGAATTCACTGAAAAACTTTGTTAAAGGGAAGTTATGGTTAATTTGCACTAATAAAAACCTATGAAATTCAATGAAAAAACGTTGTTAGAGCGCCGTTATGGTAACAATTTAAACCGAAAAACCTCAGAAATTTGCCAATGATGGTAAGCTAAGCAACCATAACTCGCGCCACCAGCGTGCACTGCTAAGACTAACACCCAGGACATCAAAAATGACATCACAAATGTCATTGAGGTCATCACTGATGACATCGCATATCTGGGCCTCTTGTTTTTGTTCACTGACATATCTAGGGCAGGTGGTTTTGTTCACTACCAGTCAGAATATTAAAATCCAAAAGGTGCTATATAGCTAGACGTTAACCTTGTCGTATGTTTTTAAAAATAGTTCCTTAGGGTTTGGTCTCGGCTCATGGTGCACATATATGGGGTAATAAGCAGGCCTCAAACACACAATTCATTTGCATACATGAAGATGAACTTTAATGTTATTAATATTTTCTGGTGATGCTGTTTCTTTTTTCCTTACTTTAGGTTCCCTGTATGTACCTCCTAGTTGTACGCATTGTGGGTCTCCATATGTATTGTTTGTACTAGCAGAAGTGTGTAGTAAGTCTTGAATTGTTAGCTAGTTATTACATTTTTAACATTACTCAAAACTCTGATAAGGTAGCATTCATTATTTTACTATTCAAAATTACAAGGTTATAAATATTGTACTTCTATGGTGCATGCTGCAGCCATTGTCTCTTTATGTATGGTTAGGTTCCTGTATTAACAACAACACTCCAATACAATGTTGTTTAGATGTGTACATTCCGTAATGATTGCATAGTTCATGATGGGTCTCCCGATCACCCCTGACATCTTGTTACCAACATTATAAACACAACTTCTTGTAGGGACTTCATCAAAATGAATTCCACATGTATCAATGACATTTGTGATGTTCATCTTTGATGTCATGTGTGTTAGTCTTAGCAGTGCATGGTGGTGGCGCGAGTTATGGTTGCTTAGCTTACCATAACTGGCGAATTTCTGAATTTGTTTTCGGTTTTACTTGTAACCATAACATCCCTTTTAACAAAGATTTTTCATTGCTAGATATATATGTATTTCTGAGGCTTGTGGAATCTGCTGAAAGGCTGACATCTAGTGGAAGTTGCAGAGTATTAGTTGTTTTCGAAACTCGAAAAGGGATGTCGACCGGGCGTGCCAGTAATACTATCCCTAGTGTGACGTCCACTGTACCCATGGTCCTTCACGCATCGAGGTCCCTCAGATTGTTTTTTTCCGCCATCATTGTCCTTTCCGGCTAACGCCATTTATTAACAAAGAAATTAGAGCTGGCTACTCTTGCTGTCCTTTTCATAGCCGTTCCTCGACAACAACTTAGACAACGGTTTTGAGAACAAAACTTCGTCATATCTTAGCCTACTAAGACAATGCATATTTTCCCTTCTCCCCTTTATAATCACCAAACTGCCCTTCCAATTAATCATGGAAATTCACCCTTTAAATTTTGTCCCAATTGTAACAAAACATTTCCCTGGAAGGACTTGCACCGGGTGTGCAACCTGTCTTCTGAGGGATCACAACGAGGGTCATTGTAAAGCCTGCATGCTTTTAAAGCCCAAGGCCCTAAAGGACCGAAACACAAAGAGCTGGGCCCACCACGCCATGCAGGCCGAGGCCGCCATAGATGTGGAGGGTGCTTCTATCGACGGCAGCATCAGCGGCTTCTCGGACGAAGGTGAAAGGGAACCTTAGGATTCCCACGTGCAAGCCCCCGACCCCACCAGACAGGCCGGTGGTGCTGTTACAGGGACGAAACCCGGCGGCATCAGCACAGACAAGTCATCCCACACAAAACACACACCCCAAGGCCATAAGTAGACAAAAACACTATCTACATTGCCACACACAACGTCGAGGGGAAGGTCCATTAGTTCCCTGTCCTCTGGGCACATTTGCGATCACGTTCGCCTCATGACAAGCCCTCAAAGTCGAGAGATAAATCTGACTCGGACGCCGGGTCCAATAATGCCCCTGAATACCGAGCGTCGAGAGACGCGGCCCTGGCTCGCCCATCTGCTGAAAAACCACTTTCTTCAATAACATTGAAATTGGCAAATCCCCTGCAGACTTTGAAATTGTGTCATCTGGTAAAGAAACATGTCCCTGAAACACTGCTTAAAGGGCGGACTTTGAAACACCACACATCGAAGAGCCACAAATCCCATAGGGAGAAAGAGAGTGCATCGCATAGGGAGAGGGAACTCCTGGGGGAGGGAACTATATCTGCAACTATGAAACACAAGAGGCAGCCTACACCCGAATTACCTCCCACTCCTGTAACTATCCCAAGTTCCTCACAGTGGTCTGCTGAGGATACAGACAGAGTGATGAAACCTACGTCCTTTAAGGACGATTTTCTTTTTAGAAAAACCCTCAAGCTTTGGGAATTTTTCAGAACATACCACCAGCTAGTGTGGCGACACTGTCACAACCCCCAGCAAAAAGAGCTGAGCCAGACACCTTTCAAGACAACCCTCAACAGGACCCAGACCAATTTGATCTATATGACCCCGATACAGATTCTGAGGATCAAGAGAATCTAGGGAAGGTAGATCATTATTTTGATGACGACGAAGAGGACGTTTACCTCTTACCCTCTCCAGATCAAGTAGAGCCGCCTGTTGCAGACTCACCGGTGGACAACCAACTACAATTCAATGACGTGCTCCTAAAGGCAGCAGATAATTTCCAAATTCAGATGCAGGAAACAGAGGTCGACAAGGAGTTTGTCAAGGACATATTGGGCGACTAAAAAAGCAGTAACCCAATTTATTCCCTTATTAAAATCCATACAAAGGAGGATACAACCCTATCTAGAAACCCCTAACCTGACGTGGGCAGTAAACCCCCGCTTTGAGAAAATGTTCCGTCCAGCTCCTTCAGACCTCCTCTACATCAGGGGTCAATTAAAGCCAGACTCACTGGTCGTTACCATGACAACGAAAAGGTTGGGAACACCTCTCCCTTCATCACAGGCACCTCCCGATAAAGAGAGCAAAACAACATATACTTTCGGAAGGAAAGCGGCCACCTCTGCAGCATTTCAAACAAGAATTGCCAAAACCACCACTCTGCTGGACATTTACAACTGCCACAAGTGGGAGGCCTCAGCCCCAGAACCATTAATATCTCAACTATCCCTCGCAGTAGCAGAAGGAAAGGCTGTGTCCAACTGTATTTGAAAAAATTTAGATGCAGCTGATAATGCTGGAAGAATTATCGCAGAGGACACAATTATAAAGCGCCATGCATGGCTGCGCCAATCAGGCTTCAAATTAGAGAGACAAGTAACCCTCCTCACTAATGTTCTATGCGGCAAAGCAGGAGAGGATGCATTAAATAGTGCAAAGGAAGAGTATGACACTCTGGGTCAGCTCACCAACAAACCCTCGGGCCAAAGGGCCGGAAATAATTTTTGTTGCTTCAGGGGCCAGAATTCTCAGAGGGGATCCGGATACAACCAGAGTCAGGGTTCATCCTGGGGTTCCAATCAAGGACAATCCTCTCAAGGCTCCCAGAGGGGCCAGCAAAGATCTCACGGCTGGGGCAGTCTCTCCTCTTCCAGGTGTAGGTCCACATACCCAAAGCAATGACCACCTGCTTCAGGTCTCCTCCCATGTCACTCCAGTAAGAGGACGTATAACACATTTCACCCACGTATGGGAGGGGATCACCTCGGACAGGTGGGTGATGTTACGCTCACCTGGCTCACACAGAGGCGTCGACCTGAACTGGACAGCTGCGGTCTCCACCAATGTGACGCGTAGGGCCGAGATGACGGACTCGACTGGCCCACCTAGCTTCGTTTGCTTGGCCCATAGGAATATTCTTCTATAAATGGAGAAAGGGAATTAACCACCCGTGGGGTTGAACGTAAATCCCCCCACCCCTGCTGTTCTCCCCACAGATCACCTTTGATGTCCCCTCTCATAGTCTCACCTGATGGTTTGAAAAGATGAGCTCTCCATCCTGCATTGAGCGCAGGGGCGCGTTGATAACCAGTTGCTTCACTGGCTCGAAGGAATTGGTGAGTTCCAGAACAATATTGACTCCGAAAGTATGTAGTTCGTAAGAGTTCACCTGTCTGACTTTCACTCTTGTCCGATTCCTTGCAGTTTGCAGCTTGACCCCAGCAAAGAGTTCCTCGTGGTAGCTGACGAAGTTCAGGTAAGGATTTGTATTATCCTACACAGTTCAATAAAATAAGGCCAGAATGTAACCTGTGGTTTGCTCCCTTATTCAGGTGTGGAGAGAAAATATGAAGTTCGGGGAATAATGCCTCCGGCGGTAAAATTAGGCAAGTCTATTGCGGTGAGGAGAGTTCCCCTTGTTTGTCCTTTCGTCTCACCTTGTTGTCCTTTTGTTCCCCTTAGGGGCCGGGGTACAGCGAGGATGCAATGGAGACTGCGCCGACCCGTGAAGAGGAATAGTACCCCCGGCGGTAATCTGGTAAGTCTATGGGGGTAGTTACTATTGCCTCTGTTTATTCCCTTGGCTCACCTTTGCTGTTCTTGTGTTCCCCTTAGGTGCCAGATTTCGGCGGGAACGTGCAGAAGGATGCGGTGGATCGTGAGGATGCTGCGAAGGCGGCGTTGCAGCAGGCGAGGCGGCACGTGTAAAATGCTTCTTTCTTCCAGCTCGAAGGCGCGGTGGATCCGGAATTCGGGTAAGGATCGAAGGTTTTGCTCTTATTCTAACCTCTTCTCCTTCTGTTCCTCCCTTTTTCTAGGAGCTGCAGACTCGAGGCGGGTGTGGCAGAAGACTGGATGCAGGCTTGCAGACACAGTGAGCATTACGCTGCTGGATGCAGAATAACGCGAAGCGTGTGCTGCTCTTCGGGCGTGGTTTAAATAGCCTCCAAAGTAGTCCCAGGTAAGTATTCCTCCCCAGCCCCACCCGAGTAAAAAATAGTCCCTAGGTAAAATAGTCCCTTCCAAGCCTCATTTGGCATGGAGCTCTGCAGCATGGTCTGCATCAGGTAAGCTTGCAGCATGGTCTGCATCAGGTAAATTCTACTCTGAGCCTGGCGCCTATGGCGCCAGGACTGACTCTCCATATGAGCCTGGCGCCGTAGGCTTGCTCAAAATAACTTGATGCCTGCTTCCGGGGTTACTGGACCTGGTCTGGTTCCCCGGGGGTAGGCATCATGACAGCACTCCCCCCCGGTCTTTCCCATACCACCTCCAAGGCCCCACCTAAAGTAGTTCTTCCCCGTGGTTTTGGTTTGTCTGGGAAATTTCGGTGGAATCTTTTCACCAATCGAGGTGCATGCACGTGGTCACTAGGTTCCCAAGGCCTTTCTTATGGTCCGTAACCCTTCCAGTCGATTAAATAAAAAAGTTTTGACTTCACCATCTTGGAGTCCAGGATGTTCTTAACTTCAAATTCGGGTTCCCCGTCTATAAGGATGGGGTCTGGTGGCTTGGTTAGTCTTGTCCCTGGTTGCACTGGCTTCAAAAGTGACACATGAAAGACGGGGTGAATTCACCTATTAGCAGGTAAGTCTAACTTGACGGCCACCGGGTGTCACGATGCCTGCTCCCGGGGAGCCGGCTCAGGCCCTGCGTCCCCGAAAGCGGACATCAAGTCCACGGGGAAGGTCCCAGCAACCCCTTATAGCGGCCCTTTGGACAGCGTCCTGGCGCCTATGGCGCCAGGCTCATAGAAAACATCAGTCCTTGCGCCATAGGCGCCAGGCTCATTATGAAAGTGTTTGGGTGCACTTACCTGATGCAGACCATGCTGCAGAACACCGGCCTCCTTGAGGCCTGAAAGGAACTACTTTACCTGTGGGACTCATTTACCACCCGGGCGTGGTCGGGGAAGGATACATACCTGATTGGAGGAAGGACACATTCTAGGAACTTCTTCCAAGGCTATTTAAACCACACCCGATCAGCCACACGTGCTTCGCGTTGTTCTGCATCTAGCAGCTGGACGCTCATCGTGTCTGCTCCTGCATCTTGACTTCTGCCACACCTGCCAGCATCCTGAATCACCTGCAAAGGAAGGGAACAAGAGAACAGAAGAAGGAAAAGCCCTCACCTGCTAAATCTGCATCCCAGAGACATTTCGCCGACAATCCTGAAAAGGAAGACATTTATTTTTAAAAGCACATCGCATCGATCGCTGCAGCGCCGCATTCTACTCACCTTTACAGGGCGCCTCCATGTTCAGCAGCGACCATCCGGATTTGCAGTCGCGCCCCCGCGCCTAGGGAGAAAAAGACAAGAACAAAGGTGAGAGAAAGAAGGGAAAAGGGAAGCTAAAACTCCATGTCAAGACTTACCTGTTGGGTCATTCCCTTTTCATTTCGGGTCCGCGCCGCATCCAGGCATTTTCGGACCCCGGCCCCTAAGGGGAAAAAGACATCAGCGTTAATGAGTGAATGAAAAGACATTACCAAAACATTCATTAAAGACTTACCTGATTTCCTCAAGGATTTCACCGCTCACCTCGGGTCGGTGCCTGTTCCCCGGCATTCCGTACCCCGGCCCCTACGGGGAAAAAGACACTAGCATTAGAACATTAATGCATGGACACAAGGGGAACCACTTATAGAAAAACTTACTTGGAAGCCAAGCAAGTTTGGTTCTCACCCATCCGAAAATCCAGTGACGTAACTGGATACCAACGCGCCCCTGCATCAGAAGCAGGATGGAGAGCTCGTCCTTCCAGACCCTAAGAAGGATATTTCTGCGAGTCAGACAAGCCAGATCTGGGGCCCGGTCCAGTCCGTCTTCCGAACCCTGCGCATCGCCTTAGACGAGGTCACAGCAGCGCGAACCAGGCCAGCGCCCCCGTGGGAGTCAGGTGAGCGTTACACCGGGTTGGTAATGGCCTTAATAGAGTAAGGTCCCAAATATCTAGGGTTAAAGGTCCGCATTCCCTTGAGTGGTATGTGTTTTGTGGCCAACCATACTTGGTCCCCGACCTGGTACTGTGGAGTATCACTTCTATGCCTATCAGCATCTTTCTTATATTTCTCCTTTGCCTGTTTTAAATGTGCAGTTGCCTCCTTAAAGGCTTGTGTAATCGTAGCGTGTAGCTGGTCCACTGCGGGCATTTCTAAGTGTTGGGATGAGTCAAGGTCTGAGGTTCGAGGGTGGTGCCCATATAGGGTATAAAAGGGGCTTTGTCTAGTTCCAGAATGTACTGAATTATTGTATGCATATTCGGCGATCCTTAGAATGTCTTTCCAATTACTCTGTCTGATGTAACATACAACGCAGGTATTGTTCAAGAGTCTGGTTGGTCCTCTCCGTTTGACCATCGGTCTGGGGGTGGTGACTGGTCGATAATCTCACGTCAATTTGCGCCAATTGACAACATTTCCAAAAATGTGAAATGAATTGACTTCCCCGGTCAGAGACCAACACGGATGGAAATCCATGTATGCGAACAATATTTTCGAGGAATTCTTTGGCCAGGATTGAGGCTGAAGGTAGTCCTTTTAAAGGAATAAAGTGGGCCATCTTGGAAAAAAGAGCCACAATAACTAGAGTGGTGTTAAACCCATTACACGGAGGTAGATCGGTAATAAAGTCTAACGATAAGATGTGACATGGTGTAGGCGGAATGTCTAAAGGTTGTAAGAGTCCAGCTGTTTTTTTCTTTTGACTTTTCTTTTGGGTGCAAATGCCATAAGACATCACAAATGATTTAATATCCTTTCGCCAGGTGGGCCACCAGAATTGTCTTTTAGTTTTAGCTTCAGTTTTTGCGATACCTGGGTGCCCCTCCATTAGGGTATCATGAAAACGGGAAATGGCTAGCTCTTGTAGTTCCTTGTGTGGCAGAAATAGCCGCCCTTGGAAATAAGGCAGATCATTGGTGACAGAGTAATCCGGGCCTTTCTTTACCCAGTCCTGCAGGGCTGTAGGATCAAAGAGTTGCTGGATCTTTACTTGAATGTCCTCTAGTGTCTGTAGAGTAGTCATGCCAAGAATCCTTTGTTCGGAAATTATAGGTACTGGTTCTGGGTTCACTTCTGCATCTCCCATCCCTATTCCGGATAAGGCGTCTGCTTTACCATTCTTACAACCTAGTCGATAGGTTATCACGAAATCGAACTCGGCAAAGAACAATGCCCATCGGAGTTGACGTGACGATTGGGCCTTGGCTGTTTTTAAATACTGTAAGTTCCGGTGATCACAGTAATGGTATGCCTGGCACCGAGAAGATAGTGCCGCCAAGCCTTGAAGGCGGATTTAATGGCTAATAACTCCTTGTCGGTAACCGCATAGTTTAACTTGGGTGCCGAGAAGTTTCTGGACCAAAATGCTACTGGGTGAAGCTGGCCAGTTTCAAGGTCCTTTTGAGACAGGACAGCTCCCAGTTTCCTCTATGTGTGGAAGTTCAGGGCACTGGTGCTTTAACCTTGGTGCAGACGTGAATTTCGCTTTCAGCTCTTGGAAGGCATTTTCAGCTTCTTCAGTCCACATAAAGCTTTTATTTTTTCGCAAGAGTGCTGTGATGGGATGTACGACATGTGAAAAATCTGGGATGAATCTGCGGTAGAAATTGGCAAAGCCGAGCATGCTTTGTACTCCTTTAACTGAACTTGGTGATGGCCACTTAAGGATTGCGTCCACCTTTCGTGAGTCCATTCGGACTCCCCTTGGGGGTCAGGATAAACCCAAGGAATTCAACTTCTGTGGCATGAAAAACGCATTTTTCTAGTTTCGTATATAGTTTGTGCTGGCGCAATTTCTCAAGGACTGCTCGGACGTGCTTCACATAGTTAGATTCTGAAGAGGAGTATACTAGAATATCATCGATATACACGACAATACAAACGTCAATGAGTTCACGAAGGACATCGTTCATGAAGTATTGGAAGGCTGCTGGTGCATTGCACAACCCGAAAGGCATCACCTGGTATTCGAATAACCCATACTTAGTGCGGAAAGCAGTCTTCCATTCGTCGCCCTCTTTTACACGTACCAGATGGTATGCCCCCCGGAGATCTAATTTAGTGTATATACAAGCGTCCTTCACTTGGTCTAGTAGTTCAGGGATCAGAGGCAATGGGTATCGGTTCTTAACAGTTATCTGGTTCAATGTGCGGTAGTCTATGCACGTTCTGAGGTCACCTTCCTTTTTGGGCACGAAGAACAAAGCTGAAGATGCAGAGAACTTGGATGGGTGAATAAAGCCATTGGCAAGGTACTGGTCTAAGTATTGTCGTAGGTGAAGGTTCTCAGGTTCCGTAAGGGCATAGATCCTGCTACAAGGGGGTTGTGCACCGGGTATGAGATCGATTTGACAATCGTACAATCTGTGAGGAGGTAAGGTGTTTGCCTGTTCCTTTTGCAAGACATCCTGGAATTCTTGGTATTCTGGAGGTAGTTGCATGACTGCTGTGGTTACTGTGGCCAGGCCTGCGTTATTTTTCTTTGGGTAACAGGTTTGTGCACAATCTGGGAAGGTTATTCTCTTCTCTCACCAATCAATACAAGGATTATGTGTTTCCAACCAAGGTATCCCCAGTATTATTTGGAACTGTGGGGCTTTGATTAGATCAAACACAATAGTCTCTCGATGCCCATTCTGACCCAATAGTGTCATCTTTGCGGTGGAATGAGTTACAAGCCCAGAGGCAGTTTCAGTTCCATCGACTGTGGTGATGACATCTGAGGTCGTTTTTCGGCAGAGAGGTAGATTCATCCTGGAAGCCAATTCATAGTCCACATAGTTTCCTATGGCCCCACTATCAATGTATGCCCTTACTGCGTGCATACGCGATGGCTGCCCTGGATCTACGAGGACCATTGGTATGATGAAATGGATGAAATGCAAGGTCTGAGTATCCTTCTTAAAGCTCGGCAAGCGGACCTCTACGCTTGTCGGGCGTGGTCGTTTCCCGAGTCTGACTCCATATGGCTTTTATCAGCAGCGCCTACCACCTTCTTGGGTGGTTTTACAGGGCAATCCCGTAGAAAATGTCCAGAAGTTCCACAATATAGACACACTTGCATTTGCCGTCTCCTTTCTCTTTCCTTCTGGGTTAAGGGTCCTTTAGCCCCTCCGATTTGCATGGGTTCTGAAGCATCTGCTCCTTTGGGGTTAGCGTGGGTTTTGACCAACACCCGATTCTCAAACTTGGCTCGATCAGCCTTTCTGTTCTGAAGTTTGTGATCTAACTGGACCACTAAGTCTATATATTCAGCGCAGTCTTGAGGTGGTTTCACGACTTGAGCCAAGACATCCTTGAGTTCTCCTCGAAGCCCTCAATGAAATAACGTGATTCTTTTTACCTCGGGCCATCCAGTTTCCACTATTAACCTATTAAAGGTTGCAATGTAGGATAGAAGGTCCTCGCTACCCTGTCGTAGGGACAAAGTTTGTTATCCAGGGCCTGTCCTTGGGAGTGCCGGGCAAATAGTCTTTCCATGCTAGTTTGAAAGCCCTGAAAATCCCGAAGAATTGGGTCATCCTGAGTAACTAGTGGAATTGACCAATCAGCTGCACTGCCGCTGAGATATGACAATACAAAGGTTCCCTTGGCTTGATCGTTTGGGAAGGCTCCAGGTCTGCATAAAAAGTGGAAGCGGCATTGGTTCATAAACACGGCAAACCTTTTGGGATCTCCGGCAAAGCGTTCGGGTGGGGCTAATGGAATATTTCCTGGTAGGTTTATTTGCACAGGTTACTCGATAACACAGGAGCTGGATTTCCCCCGGAACCAGGTAGGGGTGCTTGTCCAGCCTGGCTTTGCAATAGTTGCCTAGCAAGGTCATCAGTTCACTCCTTTGACAAAATCAGTTCTCTCCTAAGAGCATTGGTTTCTTGATGGGCGGAAGGCACTTCAGCCCTCAGTTCCCCTAGTAATTGGGCCAATTGGTCAGTCTCTGAGGTATCCATAACGCCCGGGTGGGAATTTGTGGGTAGGCTTTGCGTTCTGTTACGCTCACCTGGCTCCCACAGAGGCGTCGACCTGAACTGGACAGCTGCGGTCTCCACCAATGTGACGCGCAGGGCCAAGATGACGGACTGGACTGGCCCACCTAGCTTCGTTTGCTTGGCCCGTAGGAATATTCTTCTGTAAATGGAGAAAGGGAATTAACCACTCGTGGGGTTGAGCGTAAATCCCCCCACCCCTGCTGTTCTCCCCACAGATCACCTTTGATGTCTCCTCTCATAGTCTCACCTGATGGTTTGAAAAGATGAGCTCTCTATCCTGCATTGAGCGCAGGGGCGCGTTGATAACCAGTTGCTTCACTGGCTCGAAGGAATTGGTGAGTTCCAGAACAATATTGACTCCGAAAGTATGTAGTTCGTAAGAGTTCACATGTCTGACTTTCACTCTTGTCCGATTCCTTGAAGTTTGCAGCTTGACCCCAGCGAAGAGTTCCTCGTGGTAGCTGACGAAGTTCAGGTAAGGATTTGGCTTATCCTACACAGTTCAATAAAATAAGGCCAGAATGTAACCTGTGGCTTGCTCCCTTATTCAGGTGTGGAGAGAAAATATGACGTTCGGGGAATAATGCCTCCGGTGGTAAAATTAGGTAAGTCTATTGCGGTGAGAAGAGTTCCCCTTGTTTGTCCCTTCGTCTCACCTTGTTGTCCTTTTGTTCCCCTTAGGGGCCGGGGTACGGCGTGGATGCAATGGAGACTGCGTCGACCCGTGAAGAGGAATAGTACCCCTGGCGGTAATCGGGTAAGTCTATGGGTAGTTACTATTGCCTCTGTTTATTCCCTTGGCTCACCTTTGCTGTTCTTGTGTTCCCCTTAGGTGCCAGAGTGCGGCGGGAACGTGCAGAAGGATGCAGTGGATCGTGAGGATGCTGGGAATCCTCGGTAAAGAAAAGAATCAGTTTCAGTTTTGTTTCTGAACTGTCTTTCTACTAATAACCAATCACTGGTCTCTGGGTCATACTGCCCCCAGCCAATGACTGCCCCTCTACCTAAGCCCCTCCTCTGGCAGCCATCTTCAGATTTCTACAGCACGTTCAAGTGTTGGGGGAGTCCTCGTGCTGCTGCTCTCGACCTTTTACCGCGTTTTGCGAATTTTCAAAGCAATTTAATCTCCTTTTTCGATCAATCGAGCCTCAAGCTCCACCGATTCTACTTCCGATCAAAGGGGACTTGTTTTGATTTTTCTACACCCCTCAAGGGCGAACTTTTCGTCAAGTTTCACTTCTCGCAGGCTTCCGGAAGATCTTTGAGGCCTACCCCGCGTGGACATGGCCCAGGAAAAAGGTAACACGACGCCCGGACCCAAGCTCTTCAGGAGCTGCCATGGATGTGGACTACAAAATGTCTTCAAGGAGGATGAGCATTCCCGATGCCTCTACTGCCTTCACGAAGACAGAACGCACGTGGATAAGAACTGTGCGTTTTGCAAGAACATGTCCGAGCGGACAATGAAGGATCGTCATACCCGCCTCACCAACTGGCTGGAAGGTAAGAGCCCAGCAGCGGGTGAGAAAAAGAAATCTGAGCGGTCTTCTAAGACCTTTGAGGGCGCCCCGGCGGGGCCCAACAGAAGGCAAAGCACTGCAAGTCCGCGGGCACCGGGAGCGCCGATCGGTCGGACTGCTAGGCAGGGCGCATTATCGCCAACGCCATCAACCACGATCCAACGCTCTGGCTCGGGGAAGAGAAAGTCGGAGAACCCGGGTTAGCTTCGGGAGAAGCGCCGGTTGATCCCGATGGAAAAAACCGAGGG
The DNA here is from genome assembly GCF_040938575.1 of Ambystoma mexicanum. Taxonomy (NCBI): domain Eukaryota; kingdom Metazoa; phylum Chordata; class Amphibia; order Caudata; family Ambystomatidae; genus Ambystoma; species Ambystoma mexicanum. The sequence continues at coordinate 1,338,613,523 of NC_090923.1, read as the reverse complement.
GGAGCGAGGCGGCGACCCTCCCCCCAAGATGAAGGCCTCAAGCGCATCCAAGGTCGCGAAGGCCCTGATTCATTCGGTTAAGGCGAGGCCTACGGATGGTACCCCAGTGGAGACGACCTCGGGGCATAGGGTTTCCCTGCCACTGCAGAGGGAATCCTCTTTTCAGCCCATCGATAAGGCCCCCTTGAAACCCTGGGTGGAAAAAGAGGTGGGGCCCGCGGCCATTACGGACACAGATTCCGCCTCCGAAGAGGAACTGGCTGGCATCGCAAAGATCCTGGATAAGAAGTTCAAGGAAGTCCGGTCCTACGGGAGGGATCCCGACGAGGCGGGCGAAGAAAGCGACGGCAGATTCGACAGAGAACCGCACACCGTGGAGGGGACGGACCCTGCTCCCCTACCGTCGCTCCCGTCGCAGCCGGTGCTGACTCCACAAGACAACTCGGGGGCCATCTTGATGGCGATTCAGGCCTTGTGTACAGAGATAAGGACAAGGTTGCCCTTACCCCCAACCGACGATCCAGCGGAGCCTGGACCGTCGGAGAGTCCACCAAACAAGCGGAGGAGAATGCATTCCCCCGCCCCCCTCCTTTCCAGCCTGCACGGCCCTCACAGCCCTCATCTCCTTCCCCCGTTCCGAGGGATGATACGGGAACAGAGACGGCGACAACTGAGACGGACGACGACAGTGGGGACGACGGAATGGACCTTCCATCGCCACCCCCTCGGCCTTCCCCTCCCGACGAAATTGGCTCCTTCCACACCATGATCGCCAGGGCATCTGAGCTCTTCCAGCTCTGCCCCGAAGAACAGAAGAAGGAAGGCTTCCTCTACCAACGGCGTGAAGCCAAGAGGAAGACGGTCCTCTCAATTCCATTGCTGGACGACATCTGGGACGAGGGGCTCGCACTCCTGAAGAACCCGTCAACGGCTCCTGCTAAGAGGGACCGGTACGAGAAGAAGTACTGGGTCCCGGATTCCGCCCCCATGTGCCTTAGGGCGCAGCCATCCACAGATTTGCTCGTCTCGACGGCGGCCAAGAAGAAAGCGGCAGGGGTGACGGCTTCGACCTTGGCTTCCCTGCAGGATGGCGAGGGAAAGAAACTGGACGCCATGGTACGACGCGTCATCTCGTCGGCAGCGACGACGATTAAGGCTGCCAACGCCCTCGCGATTGTGGCACGCTACGAAAGGGAGCTCTGGTTTAAGATGGCTCCCCTGCTGGACTTCCGGACGACAAGAGGGCTTAGGCCCTAGCGATCCTACATGAAGGAGAGGTGGCGTCGGACCGTGCCATCACGGTAGCCACGGACATCGCTGACACCGGTTTTTGCCAAATGGGCAATAGCGTTTGGCTTCATCGGCGCGGCTGGCTCAAGGCAACCGATTTCCGCCAGGAAGTTCAGACCAGGGTTCTGGACATGCCCTTCGTTGGGAACAACCTGTTTGGCAAGGCGGTGGACGAGTCACTGCAGGCCATCAAGGCGGACATGGAGACTGCTCGGGCCTTGGGTGTCGTTCAACAGCGACAGCCACCCTTTCGGAACGCCAGAGGCAAGCAAGGTGCCTACAAAGGATTCGGCGGCGGCTCCTCATCGTACCACCAGGCGGCCCGTTCCTCGTCGCAGGACAGGGGGACCTCGTCGTCGCCAAGGAGGCCAGGGCGGCAAGGCCGCGGCCAAGCAGGACTGAACCGGCTGTGGCGTCGGGCCCCCACCTAAGCACCCCAGTGGGAAGCTGGCTGGCGAACTTAGTCAGCATGTGGGAGTCCATCTGCACCGACTGTTGGGTGCTAGATGCCCTGACCCACGGGCACACACTGGAATTTCTAAGAAAGTGTCCCTGTATTCCACCCGTGGCCAGGAAGGAAAACTACGTCCCGCAACTGCTACTGGATGTACGAGCAATGCTAAAAAAGGGAGCCATCAAACTTGTCCCAAAAGGCTACGGGGCTCCGGAGTATACTCGCATTACTTCCTCGTAAGGAAAAAGACCAGCGGTTGGCGACCCTTCCTGGACCTTCGTCGTCTAAAAAAGTACATCAGGTCCCAGAAAGCCTGGATGGTCACCCTCCAGCATGTTCTGGGACAGCTGGAGGAAGGCGCCTTCCTATCGTCGCTGGGCTTGGAGGATGCCTACTTTAAAATCCGCATCCTGAAAGGACATTGAAAGTTCCTGCGATTCGTGGTCCAAGGACGGCACTATCTGTTCAAGGCCCTTCATTTCGGACTGAAGTCGGCACCCAGGGTGTTCACTAAGTGCCTAGCACCAGTGGCGGCGCGGCTGCGCCTGCAGGCGATCCACGTCTACCCATACCTGGACGACTGGCTCATCCGGGTAGAGTCAAGAGAACTCGCCGTCGATCACACAGGGAAGACCGTCCAACTGCTGGGATTCTCAATCAACTTCGCAAAATCCCACCTGGTACCGTCACAAGTCGCCCTGTTCCTGAGAGCCAAGCTCGACACGGTGGCGTGATTGGCCTCACTGTCGGAGGAAAGGACGAAGGCCATCGTAGGGAAGGTGCAACGGCTGTCGACCATGGACGTGGCCAAGGTGAGGTCTGTCCAGTCCCTGCTCTGCATGATGTCCTCCTGCATCTACCTTGTGCGCCTTTGCAGACTGAGGATGCGACCACTGCAGGAGTTCCTCGACGCCCGTTGGATGCAAGCGACGGTCAACTTCGAAGACAGGATCCCACTCAATGAGCGCTTTCGGCAAGCGATCCGGTGGTGGGACACCCGTACGCATCTGTCGGCGGGTATGGACTTCCAGACCCCGGCCTATCAGGAAATGGTGACGACGGACGACTCCCTGGAGGGATGGGGGGACTCACTCCAGAGATCTCCACGCAAGAGGCCCTTGGCTCCCGAAGGAGAGGTCACTACACATCAATGTCCTGGAGCTCCGAGCCGTGTTCTGGGCCCTCAGGTCGTTCCTTCCGTCCCTCAAGGGCAAGGTGGTGAGGATCTTCACAGACAACACCACCACAATGTTCTACATCCGGAAGCAAGGAGGCACCAGATCCCCAGCCCTATCCAAGGAGGCCCAGGATCTGTGGCATTGGGCCGTCGCCCAAGGAATGCTTCTGGTACCCTTCCACCTGGCACGGATAAAAAAACACCATCGCCGACGCGCACTGCAGGGAGCTGCGGCAGGATCAAGTGGTTCTCCTCTTCCGACGATGGGGCAATCCCCATATCGACCTGTTCGCGACGGCGGCGAATGCCAAGTGCCAGAGGTTTGCCCGCAGGTTTCCCCAGCCGGGGAGCATGGGCGATGCCTTCTCATTCCCCTGAGACGGCCTGTTCCGTTATGCTTTCCCACCGTTGCTGCTGTGACTCATCAACCAACTGAAACGGTCCCGGTGCAGGATGATCCTCATCGCACCGGCGTGGCCGAGGCAGATCTGGTTCCCGGACCTTCTGGACATTGCAGCGTTCCTCCCCCACCCCCCACAGTCAAACTGCCGACGGACACGGATCTCCTTGTCAGAGAAGGAGGCGCCAGCCTCCACCACGATACGGCGTCGCTGAACTTGAAGGCCTGGCTCCTGCAGCGCTAGAGTTTGGAGGGTACGATATCCCAGCGGACTGCAAGGGGGTGCTTGCAAAGGCTAGGGCGTCCTCGACCCTGAAGTGCTATGGACACAAATGGAAGAGGCTCTCTGTCTGGTGCTGTACACAGAAGATAACCCTCTGCAGATTACGGCCCCTCGAGTGCTGCCGTACCTACTGTCGCTGGCCAAGGCGGGGCTGGCGCACTCCTCCATCAAGATCCATCTAGCGGCAATTTCCCGCTACACCAGGACCCCGGGGAGATCATCGCAGTGGTCCCATCGCCTTGTGAAGGAGTTTATGAAGGGACTGTTCCGGTCATTCCCGCTGGTGAAGGCTCCGGCCCCGGCATGGGAGCTCAACGTAGTGCTGTCCAGGCTCATGGGGCCGCCATTCGAGCCTCTGCATTCGGCACTGTTGAAGTTCCTGTCGTGAAAGACAGCGTTTCTTGTGGCCATCACCTCCGCACGATGAGTGGGAGAGATCCAGGTCCTCTCCTGTAAACCTCCTTACCTGACATTCCACGAGACGAGGGTGGTGCCGAGGACACACCCCTCCTTCATGCCCAAGGTGCCGTCGGACTTCCACCTCAACGAGCCCTTGGTGTTACCTGTCTTCTTCCCATCGCCTTTGTCGCTGGCTGAGAGAACTTTGCACTCACTGGATGTGGCTAGAGCGCTGAAGTTCTACGTGGAAGAATTTTTGGATGACATCACAGTGTTAGGCAGAATCCTGTGCAGTTCCCTTGGGGAACACTGCAAAAAGATTAAGACTACAGGAGTAAGCAGTAAACCCAATTGGTAGCAGTCTGCACCACCCAGATTTACCTGGCAGCTGTGGCTGAGCAGTCAGACTTCTCTCGAAGATTAGGGCAGTATACAGAGGATACACAATAGGGCTAAAAACACATTTAGAGCAAGCAAACACTGACCAGAGCTTGGTATCAAAGGTATATAATTTATTTACCACACACTTAATGAAATACACTAGCACTATAAATCAAAGCAAGTTCAAACACAATCAGAAAAGTATACACACCTCCCTTAAGAATTATTAGACAAGTATACGTCACTTTTTGTCAAAACCGAGGTGAGCGCGTAACTTAGATGGCACTCCAATAATTAAGTAAAAGGGAGAGAAAAAGGCAGGTCATGAAAATAAAACAGTTCCCAACACTTTTAAAAGACCAAAACAAGTTAAAGACGACAGAGTCTACTGTAGAGCCAAAGTTCATAGGCCAGGCCCACTTTAAATGGAGCAAGGTGAAATGTGCCCAAGATCACACAGTTGAGAAATGCATTCAAGTCTTTGTAGGAATGTTCAAAAGAGGTTGGGTTGCTTCAAAAGGTAAAGTTAGAAGGTCTGGGGGCCAACCCAGTTGGAAAGCCAAGGATTTAAGGGTCACCTTTAGCAAACCATAGAAAGGGAGGCCAGGTGGAACACAGTACCTTTTAAAGTTGAGGAAGCTCCAGCGGTGGCAGTTCCTGGCAGCGGGTGCAGTTTGTGGTTTCGACCAGGGGAAGAGAGGATCTCGTCGAGGAGGAAACGTGGAGTCGTTGCACTGCGCAGGGAAGAAACCAGCCGCGGAGTTCGTCGGTTAAAAGGTGTGTTCCTGGTATTCGCGGTCACAGTGGTGAAGCTTGGCTATCCGGCCGCCGGGGTGCTTGGCACGGGCAATTTGACCAAGAGACGTCCTCGAAGGCGAAATGGCGAACTGGTTGATCCCACCAGCTCAGAGGAAGAAGACTCTTTCAGCAGAAGATCTTCTCTTGTCGTCGGGAAAGTGGTGAGGTCGTTGCAGCAGGGCTCCACCGGTGGTGTCGTCGTTGCAGATGGTTCAGCTTCTCCCCTCTTCGGATTTCTTAGGTCCTGTGGCGACTTCTGAAGTTGCAGTCCCAAAAGCCTTGCTTTTATGCAGAAAAACCCCCATTCAACAGCCTAGGTGTCACTCATACATGGTAAGTGGTGAGCCGGGCGGCTCACCACTGGGCCAATCAGAACAGAGTGTGACTTGAGTTGCTAAGGCAACGCAGTCCAGGGTGCCAATTCCCCCACCCACACATCCTGTGGAACCCAGACAGAGTGGCACCAGTTGGAGGGCTTCTGTGGAGAAGCCTGCCAAAAAGTGTAACAAAGGGCCCGACCTTGGTTGGAGTTACAGAGACAGACACGAACGCCATTTTAGAAAAGAGTTCTGGCAAAAAGACCCAACCAGTGATTTTATATTAAATAAATAAACCGACGGTATCTTTGACATTGCACCAAAAAAAGTGGTGCATTTAAAATCAATGGGAAAATCCCATAGGAAATATTCAGGTGGAATATTTTGCGTGGTAACCACTGCCACCAGCCAGAAACTCGACAAGGGGGGACTGGACAGTGCCCCCTTAAAAACAGACCCACAGGCAATCTAATGAACCCCTTCCAGTACTTCCACAATATGATGGTTTGTACTGGTTCTGTTCACGATGTTGGACTAGTAAAGCCAATGGTAACTTTACATGCCCTGGGAGACAGTTGTCACTCTGTCACTCCCAGGGTATGGAGTCTGTTTGGGGGTCACTATGACACCCCTGTGTTACTGCACTGAGGGTGCTGTGTAACACACACACTAAAAACAGATGATACCCTATGGAGTAAAAGACCCCATAGCCCATAAGCACACAAAAAGTCAAAGACATACCTCAAATCATGCCCAAGAGTGGGAGGAAAAGAGTCTCACTCTTAGCAGGAGAAAAAACAAACCCCAAAAATCCAGCAAAGCTGCTGGGGGACTCACTAGGTTTAGGAAATTAGCCTTATAAGAGAATTTTCCCTAACATACAGCTGTTTGTGAACTTTGGACTTGTGAACCTAGGGAATGCCCTCTCGAAGGCTTCCATTTCCAGATGGCTCTCCAGCTGCATCATGCACTGTCACCGGTTGGCAAATCGACCGTTGCCCGGCCGTCCGAGAGCCCATTCAACCAGAGCGATCGCTGCTACCATGGCGTTCCTGTCTGGTGTGCCCCTGCTCGACATCTGCAGGGCTGCTACATGGAGGTCAACACACACCTTCACGAGATTTGACTGCGTCATCCGGGATTCCAGGGAGGAGTCCAGAGTCGGCCAGGCAGTGCTGCGCAACCTGTTTGCTTAAGGTGAGCCTGGTGAGGAGGTAAGAGATGCTTAATGTTGAGTTGTTGTATTGCTTAATGTTGAGCCTTGCCACCTCCCGCGGTTGTGCATGTGTGTACTGCTATGTATACTTATATTCATGAGCATGTGAATCCATGCCAGACCCCATGCTGGACAAGGGGTCTGGCATGGACCTGTAACTGTTGTTCTCCAGCATGGGTCTGGCATGAATTCACATGCGAACCCTCCCGCCTACCCCTCTGCGGCTCTTCTCTTGGTCCTACTGCCACTTTACGTGCTACCAAATCAGAAGATGGCTGCCAGAGGAGGGGCTTAGGTAGAGGGCAGTCATTGGCTTGGGGGCAGTATGACCCAGAGACCAGTGATTGGTTATTAGTAGAAAGACAGTTCAGAAACGAAACTGAAACTGATTTTTTTTCTTTACCGAGGATTCCCAGCCTGACGACGGGGAATATTCATGAGCATGTGAATCCATGCCAGACCCATGCTGGAGAACAACAGTTACAGGTCAGTAACTTGTTCCATATGTATCAAGCCGGTCACCAGATAAGCATACGCAAAGCTATGCGTTTGCTCGGCATGCTGGCATCTTGCATTTACCTGGTCCCACATGCACGATTGAGAAAGCGCCCGATGCAGAAGTGGTTGGCGGAACAGTGGTTTCAGGCAAGGGGTCAGTGGGACAGTCTAGTGGTGGTTTCGCCTACACTAGTACAAGCCTTACGCTGGTGGACAAAGGAGAATCTGTCGAAGGGAAAACCCTTCCACGACCGGGCGGTACAAGCGGTAGTCACAACAGACGCATCACACTCCGGGAGGAGGGGGGGGCCCATCACCTTCATCTCACAGCACGGGGTCTGTGGACTCACATCACAGCACAGAAACATATCAACCTGCTGGAACTTCTAGCTGTATTCAAAGCGCTCCAAGCCTTCGAAGCACACCTGACAAGTTCTCACAGACTGCACCACTGCAATGTTCTATATCAACAAGCAAGGGGGCACACATTCTCCAAATGTGTCCAAGCTAGCACAGAAAATATGGAAGTGGGCACTCAAACGGACGATGTTCCTGACTTCCCAACATGTTCCAGGGCAACTCAATATCCTAGCGGACTCGTTAAGCAGAGATCCTCTACCAGAAGATCACGAGTGGCATCTCGACAGAAATGTCATACTTCACATTTTCTCACAGTGGGTTTTCCCCATGCTACACTTTTTCGCTACAAGAGAAAACAAGCAATGCCCAGACTTCGCGTCCATGTTTCCCCAACCAGACTCAAAGGGAACGCCTTTGATGAGTTGGTCGGGGAAATTTGCCTACACTTTTCCCCTAGCTCGACTAAGGAACAGAGTGGTGAGCAAGATTAACAGAGTAGAGATGACGCTTATCCTAGTTGCTCCCATGTGGGTGAGACAACCCTGGTATCCACATCTGCGGAAACTGCCAATGTGCGATCCCATCAAGCTCCTGTGCCAGACCAATTGCTATCCCAGCACAGGGGAACAACGTTGCACCCTCAACCTCACTCGCTCAACTTGGCAGAGTGGCTCCCGAGGTCATAGAGTTTGGACATCTTAATTTACCACAAAGGTGTGTATGGATATCCTCAAGGAGGCACGCAATCCAAACACCAGACACTGTTATTTCGACAAGTGGAGGGGGTTTGTAATTTGATGCCAGTCAAAACAAATAAACCCCATAGAATGTACTCATCTGATTTTCTTCATTACATGCTCCACTTGCTAGACTCAGTGTTATTTTTTTACTTTATAAAGGTTCACCTGGCAGCTTTATAAGCATACAACACCTCTCGCAAAAAAGTATCATGGTCGAAGGTTCCGGTCATTAAGGCATTTATGGAGGGAGTAAAGAGACTCCACCCTCCTATTTCAAACCCACCGCCAGGCTGGGACCTCAATGTAGTACTTGCAAATCTCATGGGACCCCCCTTTGAGCCTATGCATAAGTCAAGCCTTAAACACCTCACGCACAAGACCACTTTCTTAGTGGCTATAACCTCCATAAGAAGAGTCCGTGCAAGACCCTTTCTTTGTCATCCACAAAGACAAATTGGTATTGAGCACACACCCTAGGTTTTCACCTAAGTTCATTTCAAAATTTCACTTAAACCATTCCATTGAGGTACCAGCCTTCTTTCAGAACCCAACAACCTCAGCTGAGAAAAAACTCCATACACTAGATGTAAGGAGGGCGGTTCTTTACTATGTAAACAAGACCAGACCGCTCCTCAGGAAAACAGACCAAATGTTTGCCTCTGTAGCACCAGGCAGAGAAGGAGACCGCATTTCCAAAAATGCCATCTCCAGATGAATAGTCAGATGCATACAGCTCTGCTACTCTTTATCAAGCAAAACACTGCCTTTCACACCAACAGCTCACTCCACAAGGGGTACAGGAGCTACTCTGGCCTTTATCGCAAACGTTCCGCTGGACGCCATTTGCAGAGCAGCTACATGGAGCACTGTACACACCTTCACTTAGCACTACTGCATTGACACACACTCTAAAGCAGATACTCGGGTGGGACAAGCGGTTCTAAAACATCTTTGCCGCTAGACCTTTTTACAACCCACCACCTTCTCCTAACACTGCTTGCTAATTTATGCATAGCATGTGATCTAACCAGATTCCACAAGCCTCAGAAGGGATACATTACTCACCGTAATCATATTCCTGATGCTCGTATCTGCTTAGATTCATATGCGCCCACCTTTCCTCCCCTTGGAGCAGAAGGTGCATAGAATTTTTTTCGGAAGTTTATCTGGGCTTTCTCTGCTACATATCTACTTTAATACACCTGTACTCACTCTACACTTCATGCAACCTCGTGTCAGAAACAAAACAATCTGAGGGATCTCGACGTGTAAAGCACTATGTGTACAGTGGACCTCACACTAGGGATAGTATTACTGGCACGCCCTGTCGATGTCCATTTTTGAGTTTCAAAAAAAAAAAAAAACTTTAATACTCTGCAGCTTCCACTAGATGTCGGCCTATGCATAGCATGTGAATCTAAGCAGATACAAGCTGAAGAAATATGATTGCGGTACAAGTAATGTATCCCATATATATTGGCCCAGGCATGTCCGGACCATATAGAGGCACTGCGCTCAATCACCTCGGTTCCTTTTTCCGCACACTCTGCTCCCTTTAAGAACACTGCTCCATTTTAATTAGTCTCAATTTGTTATTAGGCGTAATACCGAATCCGACAGTCAATCTGGTTTCAAACTCTGCGTGGATTGCGGGTGTCAAATGTCTGTTTTGGATCTGCACTGCATTTGCCTTTAGTGCCTCTGTGAGGTACACAACATGCAGGATTGCGCATCAACAATAGATGCCCCCAAAGGCGCTTCATGAAAAAGAGGCCAAACTCATTACCTTTCTCCACAAGGAGCGAGGTGTCAAACTAATGTGCTCGGCATAGCTGGGTGTGGCCCGGTCCATATTCCGCAAGGAAAAGAAAATCTGCCAGCGGTCCAGATCTCCTGGCGGTTATTCGGAGTACCATTCTTCATCAGTGGAACCACCAATCGAAGGACGCTCCAGGAGGAATAGACTCCACAGGTAACGTTTTCACCCAGTCCCCTACACCTGAGCAATGGGAGGCATTCAGGATGAAGATGCTTGACTTCTGTGAACTCAAACATACTGAAAGAGGGCCCAAAGGACACTACTGACCTTTAATCAGGCAGTGGAAGAATCAGTGTTTTGGGGCTCTGGGCAAAGCCTGCCTCTGTCCTCCCAGTAGATCCCGACCTGGCTAAGAAGCACAGGCCAGCTCTGTCAGACCCCATGTTAATTTCGACCCATGTCTCTTCAGAGTGCTTGGTAGTACAGGCTGCTACGGCAAATCTTTAGACCACTTCCTTTCCATTTTTGCCCCCGGATAGGGAGAGCAAGAGGCTGGTGCATAGGGGAGTATGATTTTCAGTTCTTGGTCTGGGGCTCAGATGCGTGAATGCATCCTGTGCACTGGCCAAGTTCTCCTCCTGACTGTGATCCGTTATCTTAGACATCTGTGCATATCCCTGACGGGGAGATGTGCGGCGGCTTTGAGGCCCTGATCAGGGACGGCAAATAAGCCTCCTAGCAGATTCTGCAGTCATGCCTTGACACTACAGACTGTGTAGCAAGGGCCATGGTGACGAGCATGGTCTTGTGCAGGTTCTTGTGGCTCACAACGTGAGGGTTCTCTCCGAATGGTACCGAGAAACTTCTTGACATGCCTTTTGATGGCATTAACTTATTTGGCACCAAGCAGTTGTCTCTTCAGAGGTTTCAAGGCTACAGCGAAGTCATTGGGGCTTGCAGTTCAGCAACTGCATCTGGCAAGCCCTGCGGGCAGGGGCAGAGGCTTTTGCCCCTTCGCTACCTATGCCCAAGTGGATAGAGGTCACGGTGCCTTGGGCACAATAGTTATACATCGATCCTACATGGCAAGGGGCACTCCCAAACAATGTGTTTCTACCTCAACTCTGCCCTCTGCAACCCATGGTGCAGAGCTCCTGTGAAGGGGACATCAGCCATCAGTCACCCATGGGAGGCAGGATATCCCAGTTTGGAGAACAATGGAAGATTCCTACTTCTAATGCTTGGACCTTGCAAGTCATCCAACAGGGTTATTGCCTTTCCTTTGCTCTTCGCATGCCAGACAACCCCCTCCCTGGCCTCCCCACCCAGTCACCAACCCTTGGTATTCAACCTATTTTCTGGTGCCAAAGGAAGATTGTAACCGAAGACCCATCCTGGATCTGAGGCTGCTGCTACGCAAGGACAGGTTCAAGATGGTCACCCGAGCGAAGATCCTGCAGGTTCTCGACCTGAACGACTGGCTGTTTTCCCTGGATCTCCGGGATGCACATTTTCATGTTCCCATCCACGGGAAAAATCACTACTAGTTCCATATTCTGCCATTCTGTCTTTCTTTGGCATGTAAGGTATTTCCCAAGCTGCTAGCAGTGGTGGTGACTCACCTCAAAAAGCTGGGCATCAGTGGTGACTCACCTCAGAAGGGAGGGCATCCTTGCCTTTCACTATGTGGACTGGCTTATCTGAAAACGGTCCCCATACCTAGCGTTGGCACACCTATATTGGATATGCAGACTTTTAGCCTTCTCCCTGAACTTCAGGAAGTCTCAAATGTAGCTGTCTCACTGCCTCAGATTTATCGGAGTGGTCTTGGAAACACGCTTTGGGGAGGGTTTCCCGCCAGAGGACAGAGTAGCAAACGTCCACAAAATGGTCCAAAACTTCCCACCATGTGCAAGGTTCCAAGCCTATGATATTCTATGATTACTTGGTCGCAAAGCCTCCTGCATCTGGTGCCACAGCCCTGACGTTGCATGGTCACTGCAGTGGCTTTTGAGCTCTCATTAGTCACAGTTTCAGGGACAAACGTCAGACCCTCTCCATGTGCCTGAAAGAGTGTCCAGAGACCTGCAATGGTGGTCTGAAGGACAACCTCTTGAGGAGGTTGTTGCTTCGTTAATCTTGGCCCCAGATGAACCTGGTCACGGATGCATGCCTGAAAGGCAGGGCCGTTCCCCTTTCAAGACCTTAAGGTGAGCAGCCTGTGGTCTTGTTGGAGTACTGTGAGCACCTGAGTTTGATGGAGTTGAGAGTGATGGCTCTAGTCCATTTTCTCCCCTCTGTGAAATGCAAGATGGTGTTGTTCCTGACCGACAACACAGCAGCTATGCATTAACTCCACAATCTGTGTTGTGGGCAGCTTGTGCCTATGCAGAGAAGCAATACAGTTGTGGTTCTGAGCTCCAGTCTTCGACCTCTCACAAGTGGGAGCTCTGCCAAGAAGTTCTGGATATGTTCTCCCATTGGGGTACTGCTCCAGCAGTTCTCTTCGCTTCCAGTGTAAACAGTAAATGCAAGTTTTTCTGCTCTGCAGAACTCCTTCTTCGGAGAGCTCTAGGGGACGCCTTGACAGTAGAGTGGTACTTCAATCTTCTTTATGCGTTCTGTGTCGCAGAGGACGAACCTCCTATACCACTTGCAGGGTCGTTTTTGCTCCCAAACCTCTGCAGCCCGAACCTTCATGCCTGGCTACTGAAAGGTTGAGGTATAAAAGGAGAGGGATTTGTTGGGAGGACGTTCTGAACAGACTACTCTCTGCTAGAAGGACAGTCACCAAATTCATCTATGCTTGCATTGGTGGAAGTTTTTGGCTTGGTATCTTTGGCACGGATGGTCCTGCTGATTAGTACAGTTAAGGGGATTCTTGCAGCCATTTCTAGAGCACCCCGGAGCAGGGCTCCTTCACAATCCTTACAGGTATGCAATTCCTGAGGGGTCTTTATAACATGTTTCCTCTGCGCCAGTTTGTTTTACTGGCATGCGATTTAAATTTAGTTTTGAAGTTGTAATGGGCTCTGTTTTGAGCCCCTTCATTCTTCTTTAAGGTTGCTCACCCTGAAGGTGATTTTTCTGGTCGCCCATCACGTCCGCTAGACTGGTGTGTGAGCTTCAGGCTTTGTCTGTTAAACCTCCCTACTTGGTATTCTCCAAGGTGAAGGTTACTTTGAGCTGCATTCCCTCTTTTCTCTCAAGTGGTCTCGTATTTCCATCGCTCTCAAAAGATCCAGCTTCCTGTCTTTTTTCTTCCAGCTCACCCTTCCAAGGCAGACGAGCGTTTCCATCAGCTGGACCAAGTGCAGGCACCTAGCTAGGTGTCCGGTCAAATGGTTGAAAATAAAAGATCGAATGACCATTTGATCGAATCAAAATGGTCGGAAAAAAAAGGTCGAATTTTTTTATTTATATATTTTTTTTTAGTTTTGGTTGCTTAAAAAATATTTTTAATAAAGAAAAAGTGGGGTTGGGGGGGAACCCCCCATAAAATAATAAAAAATAAAAAATGTGATCTTTTTTTTCGACCATTTTACTTCGATCAAATGGTCATTCGACCATTTGGTTTTCGACCATTTGACCTACAACCACCTAGCTAATATGTCTCTCGGACAAGAGAGACCAGGAAAGGTGACCAGCGTTTCATTGGTTATGCTGGTGCCCGTGCTGGCAAGGCTGTGACTAAATGGACCCTGTCAAGGTGCATCATTCTCTGCAGCTCGGAATGCTACTGGCTGGCAAGGCTCTAGGAGCACACTCCACCAGAGGATTGGCTGCTACTTCAGCTTTGCAGCGAGGAGTGCCTGTCCTGGACATTTGTCAGGCTGCTATGTGGGCATCCTTACACATGTTCACTAAACACTACTGTTTGGATTCCATGTCCGGTCATGCTGCTCGTTTTGGTTGAGCTATCCTAAGTTTTCTGGTTTAAGAAGTGTCCTCTCCGAACCTCCCTGCTCTAGGTCTTTGTACTTCTGTGGGAGTCGTCATAGATGAAGAATCTGTGGAAGAAAGGAGTCCATGTGCTTTCCGATGGATGTTCCTCCCTCGGATTCTTCATCACCCTCCCTACCCAACCCTCTTGGCAGATAGCCAATATACCATAGTTCCGTGGTCGCTTGGCGTCGGAGTGCTAGGGGTAAAGATGTTACTGAGGTCATGTGGTCAGCAAATCACAGTGCCAAAACAAAAAGAGGGCATAATTACTAATCAATAAGATGAATGTGTACTATCTCAGGTACAGCAGAATTTGACACCCAAAACCCAGATGGTTATCTAAAGTTTCATGTTCTCGTTACTGTTAGGGGTAGGAAAGGTGCTTCCTTTGGCCAACAGGTCTTGTGCAATCTCTTTGCTGGAACCCTGGCCGGCATATGCTCTCTTGTTTTGGGTCTGAACAGTACAGTCTGGTCTCCCAACCGGTTGGAAAGGAAGGGAGAGCATGACTGACATTGGGGGAACAGAAGTACCTGAAGAGCAACAAAGCTTAGAGACCCACAGGAAGGGAATCCCGCCGTATTCAGCAGAAGGAGCACGACAACGAACTCAAGGAAGAACACACAAGCACAACAGAAGAAATGTGTTGACGAACGGAAGGAAGAATCTAGAAGGAAGAATCTGGATACTAACAGAAGAGCGAACGTGAGGACGAACACAAGGACGAAAATGGGATGGGACTTGCATATACGGCAAGACAGTTTCCCCTCCTAGGATGGTCGACTGCACTTAAAAAGGAGACGGTCTTACTGAAGGGGCGTACTCCGGATCCGTCTTGCAGCACGAGACTAAGTCCAGGACGACCTTGGCTGCGAGCAGGGAGTGCCGCAGTAGCAGGTCGGTGGGCAGAAAGTCGGCAAGGGCTGGAGAAGAGGGCAGAGCCAGGAAGCTTCTCCCTTATTATGGTTCCCGAATCCTAGCAACAGAGATTTAGCGTGGGTTGATGCTTGCTTCCTCTTCTTCAGCAGGACAACGTCCAGCGTGGAGACTCCCGACCAAAATGAACATGTTGGGCATCCAGAGAGGAATGCAACCCGCCTAGCCTGAAGACTGTGTCTCTTGGCACAGCTAGGAGGCCGACTACAGCAGAAAGAAGAGAACCAAATATTAAAGAAAATTAGCACGGTGTCTAAGGGTCCTGTTGTCTCTGCCCACAATGACACTAGAGTACGAACACGTACCTTCACTGTGATTCTTCGGGTACAGTTATTCCTTGCTCTTCCTTCTTCACAGCACCCTTCCAGCATGTCCCCTCCAAGTGTGTGCCTTTGCAACAACCTCCAAGTTAGAAAAATCTGGTGAAACTGGCAGGTGATGGTTGATGGTGCACTGGTTGGAGGTGGGGGCTGGGCATGCATGTTGCTCGTGAATACAGTCCCATTGCACAACTGAGTGACGGCATCCCATTTTTGATAAGTATTTTTTTTTGTCCAGCCTGAAGTGAAACCAGTTGTGAAGGAGGGAGAGAAAAGGACTAATGTTAACAAAATCATCATGAAGGTAATTTTTCTTCATTTTTTAAATTTCCAGATCGATGTCTGTAATTGTTAATTTGACCTGGTGATCAAGGATGGAATATCCAGCGCATTGCCTGGCAACATAACATTTTATACAAAAGGCATGATGGATTCAGTGACTCTTCTAAGCAGCATGCCTTTTGCAGAAAGCTGCAGAACTGCAACATAATGTTCAATCCACATGCTAAGCAAGAACTGCATGCATTTAAACACTCGAGGAAACGTAAGAGTGGCATACTTAGTATTGGTGCTTGTGTTCTCAAGGAGGCCAAAGACCTTCGGTCGGGTACTAAAAGGAATAAAACCTTTTTTGTGAAAGGATGGCGATCTATGAAAAGAGAAATGCCTGAGATAGTTGCTTGTAATGTGATTCCCCCAATCCTTGTATCTTTTTTATGTATTTGCATGCAACCTACCCACCTCCTGTTAAGGACAAGTCTCAATGCCTTTATTATGAGTGTATAAATCATGATGATGTTTCAAGCTTCAGTTCGTGTCCTCCTAAAAGATGTAGTGGTTTGCATGTTCCAGGTCCAGAAATGTCTGTCCATGAGTCGAGCAGTATGGAGATGCATAATAACTCAGTTTACTACACTTACGTTCATGCCAGCACCGTGTTCCTACCACATATGACATCTGTTATCGACCTTTTTTTTGGCTGCTCACAGATTCCCATTAATTCACTTTGACCAGGTCTTGTGCACATTTCATACGCTTTTTGAGTGTCACTTCAAAGCATCTATAGATAACGCCTTTCGTTGCGTTAAGTGTCCTTTTCTCCTTTTTCGTCCCGTTCTCTTGTGGCTACGTCCAGAATTGTAAATGCAAAATCCAGGGGTGTATGTTGAAGGATGTATGTACGTTTGCTTGTTCAGGCGCAGCACGGAGGCACAAAGCATTATAGATGGCCCTAATGTTATAGCCAGAAGGCTGGAAAGTGACATTCGTCATCAAATCATTCTACTGTGTACAGAAACCCACACCACTATTGTCCTTCTCCAGGGAAAGAAAACCGCCCGCGAAATTAACTAGAATTCGTAGTCCCCAAACGAACATTTTTAAAAAGAAATGTGATCCACTTTTCTTTATTTAGAGGTTTCGAACCAGGATCAAATTTGGGTGTTTAGATATGCTTGTTTTCACTGATTGGTGGCATGCATGCATGCAGGCCCTCGAATAGAGTTGATTCTTCGGGTAGTCTTACTGCACCACAACTGTACCTCAACACTTTGCTGTATACTTTTCCGTGGCAGGTGTTTGTGGTAATCCCACACAATGAAGGCTAGACTCAATGTACACTATGTACAGGGGAGCCACCTCTGGTCGTTTAATTGAATGTCCATTCATCCATAGCATGGGTTTTGTTATCCATCTCCTTTTGTATCTGCCTTCATTTGGCTCTCCATGACAATAACAAGGAGTCTGGTGATAGATTATTGATTCAAAGCGGGTTCAAGTTCTTGGGCAAACTTATTGTGCTGGACAAGGATTGCATGCATCCGTGCTGGATAGGTCACACGAGACTGCCTACATGATCATGTAGCTACAGTTACACATCAGAGTTTGTTTGTTATAAATGATCAGACAAAAGGTATGAAGGTCTTTCAGTTAACGGAACAATTCCTGGTTGACAGCTTTTTTGTGAAAGCCTCAATATCAAGTTCACGGGAAAGGTTTCTCACCTGTTTTTTGTGGCATGGCAAGGGCTTTGAGCAGATCGAGGCAGTTGACCCACTGTTTGCATTTGTTTTATTTGTATTGCGCACCTGGCCCAAAGGCATCTTTATGTGGTATTTACTCCACTCTACTCGACCCAGGGTGTTCACAGCTCCACAGGCTGGCCACACCATGTTTTGTATTTGGTTTATTTGTATTGAGCGCCTGGCCCGGGGGCATCTGGGCACATAGCACTTATTCGTTGGCAATTATTTTGAACACACACGTTATCATATTGTTTAAAACCTGTTTCGTCTTAAATGGTGCTTTTAAGGTCCTTGTTCATTTGTTTTGTAAACCATTGCCATTAGGTGCTCAAAACGCAGCCTGATGTCATTTTATCTGTACATTGTCTGTGTTTTGTCTCTGTTTCCTGCAGGTTTGTGAATTTGCTGCATATTCTGACATTGTTAACAAGTATGACTTTGCCATATTTAAGTTGACATTTTCAGAGAGCCTTCACAAAGGTTTTCCATTGCACTACTGTTTGCCCCCTTGCAACCAGTGGCGAGCGAAACACGCTCCTTTAATGTTGTGCGTCACCCCAGAAGCCTTGCATGGAGTGTCTAGGACAAAACTCTCATTTTAGAAGGTTCCAGCGATTCCTTTTCGCTCTTAGTATCTCTCAGTTTACTCTGACATAAGAATTAATGGTATTACAGTAACCTTTTGTGGTGGCAGTTTCTAGTGATGAATTAAGAGCTATTCAGGGCCAATACTACGAACTGTTTTGTTGGCCTTTGGGCCTGTTTCTTTTATTGATCCAAGCAAGTCCTTTACTCCGTCGTTTCTAGGACTTTATAAAGGCCTGGTATGTCTCTGTTAAGAGTAGTCTATTGTTTTGTGTCTCTTGGAGTGAGCTGGAATTTGACTTTTCCCTTGTGTTTTTGCTATTTACTTGCTCTCTTAGTACATTTTAAAGTACTTGTTTGACAGTGGCATTTTATCTTCGTGCAATATTACATAAATGTACAGCTATTTTTATAGTATATTGTGTGGTATATTTTATTGTATGTTGATGAGACTAATTGTACTTTGGTATAAGCTTTCCCCCCTCTTCAGAATAAAGCCTTCCTCCTCTGTTACCCACTTAATGCATTTTTGCCTGACTTGGGCACAGTCTTCCCACTAAAGATGGGTCTCTTGGCACCCCTCAACAGAAAATTCATCCCTACAGCGGTCAAGAGAAATGTCAACAAAAACTTTTCCAAAAACCTGTGTGGATAAGGACTCCAAACAGCTCTGCCTCTCGCCTAATGTATTTAAGGTGATGTGTAGTGCACTAAAGGTTTCCCTAGTAAGACATATTTTAATGTTATGCCACTCTTCACTTTATGATATGGCATTTGTAACGCGCCTATACACAAGTGTTTCAAGGTGCGACGAGGCAGGCAGGGGGGGAACAAGGGGAAGACAGACAATCGATCCTACTAGGCCAGGTGTCATTTAGATCGCGCAAGTGCAGGGGTAAGGGGAAGGGAAAAGTGCAAGGGGAAGGGTAAGGGGGAAGTGCAGTACAGGGTAAGTAGAATAAAAATAAATAGGGCCAGCTGGTGGCAAGTGCAAGGTAAGTGCAGACAAGTGCTAGGAAGGGGGGGGCTGTAGGGATACAGAGACAGTCCCGCAGTGCAGGGGTTGCCAGGGAGGCAGTGCAAGTGGAGAGTGGCTGGGCCAGGGACCGAGGTCGGTGAGAGTGGCCCAGTTGCAGATTCAGTGCAGTTTCAGTGACGGATTTAGCAGGGGAGAGGGAGAGAGAAAGCAGAAGCAAAGAGGAAGGTTTTGAGGTGCTTCCGGAACCGGAGATGGTTCTCCTCAAGTTTCAGGGAGGCAGGAAGGCTGTTCCAGAGGGAGGCCCCTGCTGCGGAGAGAGATCTACCCCCAGCTAGTTGCTTCGAGAAGCGGCTGACCCATTTATCTTGCAAATGCAGTGTTCGACATTGGAACTGTTCCTTTCTTTTGAAAACCTGCCGTGGTGTTACCCAAGGATGTATAAATTAGAGGTACATGCAAATAAGCAGAGATTGAAAAAAAGTTTTTTTTTTTTTAAATGCTCAGTATAAATGTACACGCTTTGACAGCAATGGCTCAATCAAATTCCAAACATGTGAAAATAAACAGCCATTTGGAAAAGCTGCCCTTGTCTGTGGTCTAAGCTCCCCAGAATGCACAAATCGGATGAAAAATCCAGTTATCTTCCCCACCAGGAAAACCAAACAGCAGATCTGATCCTGAAACCTCTCCATCATGGACCCATAATTAAGTCTGAAAATTGGCCTCGGTTATGAGGGCAGTTTGTGTCCCTGAATTCCATCCCATAGTATTTCAACGTCTGGTTCTGTGTAGTATGCCAAACTTGTATGGTACCAATAATTTAAGCGACTGGGACTTTGATAACTTTGTGTGGTTTTGTTTTTACGCATGCTACCCTTTCCTGGTCTTGAGTTAACTATTCTCCACCTACCTAGGGTACCACCCTCCCAGACCTGTACCAGTCACAAGCTTAATATTCACGATTGGGTTACAGATGTCAGTGCAGTTTCCTAATTTTAATAAACCAAAGTACAATGGTCCGAATAGTTTTGATGCAGCGCTTGGGCGAGAGGGATGAGTGTCAACATATGTTGGATAAATGGATATTCAAGTGACACTAGCCTGTTTCAGTGGCACAACCGACTTGGATTTGTATCTATGCTCTCTACTTGAGTAAACTTCCAAAATTCCCTGCAGGGAAAATCTGAAGAAATGTGTTTTCTTTTTTGCATTTTTAAAGGGCTCACACAGCCCGGGGGCATCGAGGCGCTGTTACAGGAATATGTTTTAGTTGCGTATTTATAACACACTTAATACCCAGAGGCTTCTAAGCGTTGACCCGGGGTCGAACCTGTGTTGCTTCGTGTCGTCTTGTTTCCAAGGCAAGCACGTTGCTGCTGAGCTGTTGCCATCTTCCCAGCTCATCTTCTATATGGAGACTTTTGGACACACACCTCCAGGTACCTAAACTGAAGGTTCTTTGTTCACCTTGAAGTCATGAGGTGTCACATGGCTATATCTTGTCCCTGTGTGTTGTGGAAATTGAGCATATGTGGCACAGGATGCGAGTGTGTGTGTGTGTGTGTGTGTTTGGCTGTTTCAGCCTGAGCCAGTTCTCCCTGGCCTAAGTAAATGCCCGTCTGGGGAGAATATGAATTTGGTCCTTGGTTTGTAAAACCCTTCCCTGAATGCTGAGGGTTGCTGGAGTAGGTGGCCAGCCGTTGACTGGCTGCTGTTAGGAAAGATTTCGTAATTGTAGGTAATTTTCCTTCCATGTGGCAACCCCTAAACTTTTTGCTGTTGTTTTTCACCTTGTTCTTGACTTTGCTAGAGAAGTGCAGCCTTCTGCCGCACTCCTCTGGGCTTTCGCTCCTTTCTTACGGGGATACTGACATGCCCTTAAGACTGTCAGTACCGGGGAACGCTGTTTCCCGTAGTTTCTTTTATCATGTTGCGGCTTTCGTGCAACATGACACAAGAGGGCACTGTAAGCTAAGTTACAGCTCTCTTGGGTCTCTAGCCTTCTACAGGCCCTAGATACTCGTTTAGGATTGTATCTGATCGGTGCAAGTAACTCAGGGACGGGAATGGTGGCAGCGATCGTTTCTTGTGTTTTGAGCTCCTTTTGGCGTTCTAAGCGCGTTTCTCGCGCTTAACCCAAAATGGTGGCCTGGCTCCCAAAATGGCCAGACCACGAGGCTCCTTTGTCCTGTCCGCTGACCGTCTTGCTCCCTTCACCTTCCCCAGGTCGAGCCGACCCGGGGCCTTCCTTATTTGGGCATGTACTTTCCCGCGAAACACGGATGCTTTCGCGGGCTTCTACATGTCTTGTGTGTGCCTCCAGGATGTGGGCTGGGATGTCTGGTCCCAATACACATCCAGGGTGCCAGAGAGTCTAGGGTGGTGTGAATGCCTGGGACCACCGTGGTCCGTGATTGGTCCACGAATGGTGTGAGTGTTGATGAGCGGATCTCCCATTGGGTCCCCTCCGTTTTGGCGCGAAGGGAACCGTGGATAAGAGGGGGCTGGAAACACCACTACGATGTCGATCTCCTGAGTTCTCACGAACGAAGGAATACAGGAGCCAAGTATCCTGCAACCAAGAGGCTGGACCGAGGAATCGCTGGAGACCCGCTGAAGGACTTCTCCTCTGCACTGCTGTCGGCTTGTGAAACCCTTTTCACCTTTGATCGAACCAGAAGGCCTGTACTGGTACTTCGACCCTTTGGAATAGCGGGAACAGCTATTCTCGGCATCTTCACCATCTCCTGCCAGTAAGCCTTCGGAAGCGTCTCTGGGCCATCCAGCTGACTGACCAGTTTACACAGGAGTCTTGCTCTGTAACCGCCGCCAGGTTGTGTAGTATTTCGAGTCCTTGTCACTCTCACACGCTTCGTACACTTGGCGTTCCCAGGTCTGAAGTGAGTAGTGTACATTTGGCTCAGATACACACGGCCGCTCCGTTGCCCTGCTGTGGTAACAAACTGTGCGGGTTTCTTTGATTGGGACGTCTTTTTACTCAACACGACGACGAGGCGTTCCCTGCTCTTCTGAACCTACCAGCTACTGAAACGGACGCGGAGAAGCCTGGGTCTGCTTGCATCAGGGACCGGTGAGTAGCATAGCTAGGATCTGGTCGCCCTCCTGCAGGAGCCCATTGCTTTTCCCCGCTGTGTCAAACAGCACCCTTTTTCGTACTCGCGCTCTGCTTCTGCCCACTGTGGAGGCTGCGCTTGAGTCGCGGAACTTGTTCTTCTTCTTTTGTGCTCTAAACTGAACTGCCTGATTTCCCTCGAAGAGCTTCTCCTTTTGCCCGTTGGCACCAGCGCGTGCAGGTACTTTTGAGCATAAGGCTCCACTCTTCGCAGGGCTCGGACTTCCATCTAGTTAGGTGCCTCTGAAGGTGAACTGGGTCTAAGCATTATTTCGCACTGCCTGTCTTCCTTCCCTTTTAGGTTGACTACCCATTTCGTGCATCTAACGCTTGAGACTGTCGTATTTGTATATATATTGTGTTGATATGGTATGTGTTGGTTTACTATCGTTATATTGTGATTTTCTCGCTACGGTCATTGTTTTAAAGGCCTTGAAATAAATGTGTATATATTTTTAATATAACAACTGTTTGGAGTAGTTTGTAAGTGATCTTGCTTTGTGTGCTCATTGCGGGCTTTCAGTCACCCTCACCCCTCTTGAGACCTAGTCTTGACCGCCGCGATCGCTACCTTGATTGGTCTGGCTAGTCCAGAGGTTACCCTGTTCCAATTAATTAGGTTGGCCTTCTGAACTTCTGCGCCACCAGGACAGAGTTCAGAAATCCGTCTTAACAAATTGGTGTACAGCGGTGAGATACGACTGAAGGTATCCAGTGTTGCGCACGAACTAAGGCATTTCAGGTTATTCCAACCAGGACACGTAGTGAATTGTTGAGTATAACTTTAAAAAGGCCATAGTCCTATTTAACAGTATGGAAACAAATACCTTGTTAACTTTAAATGCTTCCAAATCAGAAACATTGAAAAAGATGTGTGCGGAGAGAGGTGTTTCCTCTCAAGGCACGAAATTGGAAATGATCCAAAGAATCGTGGCGTGGCAAGAAGCGCAACTTGACGCTATAACTTCTGAGGACAGTGCGGAAGGTGGTGGGGCTGCTCTCACTGGTAGAACCGACGGTTCTGCCGCTGCACTGATCCATCGCGACCACGAGGACAGGGAGGACAAGATGTCTAATGTTTCCTCTGCCAGTGCTGATGGGGAGGCTATGCTTGAATTCAAGAAGCAAGAGCTGCGGTTTAGGCAGCAGGAGCTTGAATTCAGCATAGCCAAACTAAAAATCGAACAGGCAGAAAAAAAAAAAGACCGGGATCACCAGTTGGAACTGGCCAAGCTTCAGGTTGCAAATGGGTCCAAGGGTCCTGGACATGGTTCTGGGGCCTCCTTTCATCCACTGTTTCCGAAAGATCTGCTCAGTGTGTACGAATAAGGAATGACATTATGGACTGGTTGAATGCGTTTGAGTATGCATGCGAAGTTCAACAAGTTGACAATGCTGATAAGATTGCATGGTTACTCAGCAGACTGCCCCATTCTGGCTGTAGTGCCATTATGGAAATGTCGAAGGCTGAGCGAGCTGATTTCGCAATGTTAAAGCAAACTCTCATTTTAAAGTTTGGGAAGACTCCGGCCCAATATTTGAAACGTTTCAGAGAGTATAAGAAAAAGGAAGGTGGTACTTGGGTATCTTATGTCACTGAATCCTTGAAAAACTTAACTGGCTGGGTCGAAGGTTATAAGGTTTCTACCTTCGAAGGCATGATAAATCTTGTCATGCTGGAACACATTTTTGCATCTTCTTCCCCGGAGCTTAAGCAGCATTTGGCCGATTCGAAGGAGATAGATCCTAAGAAGCTGGCCATTGCAGCAGACTTATGGGTGTCACATCGAGTGTCCCATAAGGACAAAACTCATCCTGGTAAGCAGGAGGAAGGGAAAATTCCAAAGATATGGAGGGTGTAGAATCTGATAAATCTTCTTCTCATAAGGGCCACAAAAAGAAAAATAAGGGTAAGACACAAGAGAACTCACAGGGTAGTGGAGGTCAGCCTCCGAAACAGAACTCTGGTTACAATAAGCCTCCCTATGTAAACAGACCCAATGGATCTTGTTTTGCTTGTGGAGCAACTGACCACGTGAAGGGGGATCCCCGGTGTAAGGTTAGACCTTTGGGGGTCCACTCCGCTAATCTGGCCTTCTCCTCCTATGAGGAAGAAGAGATTACAGGAGCATCCTTCTCCTCAGACTCATTTCCCAGCGGGATAGAGGCTGAGGTAGTTTTAGTGTCCCTGGGTTCCTGGGAGCCTAAAGTCGCAGAGGCTTATGCTAGGAGTCCGGATAATACCAAGCACTACTTTAAAGACAGTGTGCTGATCAATGGAGTAGATACTCCAGCTCTTAGGGATAGTGGGTGCAGTCGCACTGTAGTGGATTCTACCTTGGTAGACTCAGAGGAGGTTGCCAGAGCTACTCTGATGCCCACTAAGTTGGCTGACGGCCCACTCCGTATGTTCCCAGTAATACCTGTAAATCTTACTTTAAATGGTACAGCAGTCAGGATTCCAGTGAGCATTCAGAGAAACGTCCCAGGAAAGGTCTTGTTAGGTAATGATCTCAGAGCTTTAGGGCTCCTAGGAGACACTGCCGAAAGACCCTACACACGGTCTCCAGCACGGGCAGCATTGGCCAAGACCAATACGCCGCCCCAGCCGAAGGGGAAACCCAAGGCGAAAGTAGTCGACAAGTCAAGACGAGGGAAAGAGAATATTCCCCCGAGCTCGCCTACCACTGCGGTGGAGGAAGTTGGTCAATCGCCCGGCCTGACGAGGAGGTGGCGATGCCTGAAGTATTTGACCCCAACGATCATCCTGAACTAAAAGACTTGTTAGTTGAAGGAGGTCCTGATAGGGACGAATTCAGTAAAGGCCAACGGGAGTGCCCATCTCTGGAAGGCCTAAGGAGACAGGCCTGCTCCCAGCTTGAGGGTGAACCTCCTGGGACGCATAGGATTTATTGGGAAGGTGGACTCCTGTATAGTGAGCCCACAGAGTCTACAGAAGGAGACCATAGGAGGTTGGTGGCTTCCCTTGCTGTTAGGCCCTTCCTCCTGCAGTTGGCGCATGAAGTTCCCCTTGCTGGTCACCTTGGTATGAAGAGGACCAAGCAAAGGTTATCCATGCACTTCTACTGGCCCAAGATGGGGGTGCAAGTAGAAAGTCACTGCAGGAGTTGTGCCTCCTGCCAGTTGTCTGGTAAGGTTGGCACGACAATCCAAGCTCCGTTGGTACCGCTCCCAGTTGTGGGGGTACCATTTGAAAGGGTAGGGATCGACATCGTTGGTCCCCTTGACCCGCAAACATCCTCGGGCAATAGGTTTATCCTGGTGCTGGTCGACCATGCAACCAGATACCCTGAGGCCATCCCATTGAAAACTGTAACTGCCAAGTCAGTTGCAAAATCTTTACTTGGCATATTTACTAGGGTTGGCTTCCCTAAAGAAGTTGTGTCGGATCGTGGCAGCAACTTTATGTGTAAGTATATGCAGGCTATGTGGAAAGCATGTGGGGTCACCTACAAGTTCTCTTCTGCATACCACCCCCAGACCAATGGTCTGGGGGGGCATTTTTACAGGACGTTAAAGAGCGTGATTGGGGCTCTGGAGGAGCCTCAGAGAAGAAAATGGGATCTTCTTGTTTCATGCTTACTGTTTGCCTACCGAGAGGTACCACAGGAGGGTGTTGGCTTCAGCCCCTTCGAACTTCTGTTCGGTCATCCCGTACGGGGACCCTTAGCCATCGTCAAGGAGGGATGGGAGATGCCCACTCCCCCTGTTACTACCAACGTAGTTGATTATGTGCTAGGGCTCAGAAAACGGATGGTACTCCTGATGGGCTTGGCTAGTGGTAAATTGAAGGCAGGACAAGCGCTGGTGAAACATTGGTACGACCAGAAAGCTTCCCTCATCAACTTTACACCTGGTCAGCAAGTCCTGATCATGAATCCCATAAGGCCTCGAGCTTTACAGGACAAATGGTCAGGCCCTTACCCAGTGGTGGAGCCCCTGGGTGAGGTTAACTATTTAGTGGGCCTTGGAAGGCCTGGACAGGCTCCACAAGTGTTTCACGTGAATAGGCTGAAGGCTTTCGTCCCAAGCGTCGAAATCGCAGCACTGCTACTGGCTTCAGATATTGAGGAAGAGGAGTCTGAACCTCTCCCCGACCTGTTCCAAAGCAGTCCTTCAGATAGCTCTTTTGAGGGTGTCCGAGTGGCCCCTCACCAAAATGGACAAGGCTCAGTGGTTTACCTTGGACATGAAGTAGGTGGAGGGAGGATACAGCCTCTTCCCAGTAAAGTACAAGCAGTACAAGGCTGGCCTACCCCCACTACGCAAACCCAAGTGAGAGCCTTCTTAAGACTCACGGGGTATTACCGCAATTTTGTGGCAGACTATGGCACCATAGCTGCCCCTCTGACTGCCCTCACAACTCCGAAGAAACCCAAGAAGGTAACTTGGACCGACGAGTGTGAGAAGGCCTTCAATGGCTTAAAAGACTCCTTGTGCCAGGCCCCTGTCCTCAGGGCCCCAGATTATCAAAGACCTTTTATCGTGCAGACGGACGCCTCTGACACTGGGATAGGAGCTGTACTATCACAAGTAGATGAGAAGGGTAAGGAACACCCTATTGGTTTTATTAGCCGCCAGCTTAAGGACAGAGAGCTCAGATGGTCCACGGTAGAGAAAGAATGTTTCTCTGTTGTGTGGGCCCTAAGGAAGCTGAGGCCCTACCTCTATGGGACCCACTTCACTGTGCAAACTGACCATAAGCCCTTAAAGTGGCTAATGAACATGAAGGGGGAGAATCCAAAGTTGCTTAGGTGGTCCATAAGTCTACAAGGCTTCGACTTCACTATTGAGCATAGGCCAGGTGTCCAACATAGCAATGCTGATGGGTTGTCCAGAATGTTTAACCGACCTGAACAAGAGACTCATCCAGGGGTGGATTAGTTCCCCCTGTCCATAGTCTGGGAGGGGCGAGTGTTAGGAAAGATTTCGTAATTGTAGGTAATTTTCCTTCCATGTGGCAACCCCTAAACTTTTTGCTGTTGTTTTTCACCTTGTTCTTGACTTTGCTAGAGAAGTGCAGCCTTCTGCCGCACTCCTCTGGGCTTTCGCTCCTTTCTTACGGGGATACTGACATGCCCTTAAGACTGTCAGTACCGGGGAACGCTGTTTCCCGTAGTTTCTTTTATCATGTTGCGGCTTTCGTGCAACATGACACAAGAGGGCACTGTAAGCTAAGTTACAGCTCTCTTGGGTCTCTAGCCTTCTACAGGCCCTAGATACTCGTTTAGGATTGTATCTGATCGGTGCAAGTAACTCAGGGACGGGAATGGTGGCAGCGATCGTTTCTTGTGTTTTGAGCTCCTTTTGTCGTTCTAAGCGCGTTTCTCGCGCTTAACCCAAAATGGTGGCCTGGCTCCCAAAATGGCCAGACCACGAGGCTCCTTTGTCCTGTCCGCTGACCGTCTTGCTCCCTTCACCTTCCCCAGGTCGAGCCGACCCGGGGCCTTCCTTATTTGGGCATGTACTTTCCCGCGAAACACGGATGCTTTCGCGGGCTTCTACATGTCTTGTGTGTGCCTCCAGGATGTGGGCTGGGATGTCTGGTCCCAATACACATCCTGGGTGCCAGAGAGTCTAGGGTGGTGTGAATGCCTGGGACCACCGTGGTCCGTGATTGGTCCACGAATGGTGTGAGTGTTGATGAGCGGATCTCCCATTGGGTCCCGTCCGTTTTGGCGCGAAGGGAACCGTGGATAAGAGGGGGCTGGAAACACCACTACGATGTCGATCTCCTGAGTTCTCACGAACGAAGAAATACAGGAGCCAAGTATCCTGCAACCAAGAGGCTGGACCGAGGAATCGCTGGAGACCCGCTGAAGGACTTCTCCGCTGCACTGCTGTCGCCTTGTGAAACCCTTTTCACCTTTGATCGAACCAGAAGGCCTGTACTGGTACTTCGACCCTTTGGAATAGCGGGAACAGCTATTCTCGGCATCTTCACCATCTCCTGCCAGTAAGCCTTCGGAAGCGTCTCTGGGCCATCCAGCTGACTGACCAGCTTACACAGGAGTCTTGCTCTGTAACCGCCGCCAGGTTGTGTAGTATTTCGAGTCCTTGTCACTCTCACACGCTTCGTACACTTGGCGTTCCCAGGTCTGAAGTGAGTAGTGTACATTTGGCTCAGATACACACGGCCGCTCCGTTGCCCTGCTGTGGTAACAAACTGTGTGGGTTTCTTCGATTGGGATGTCTTTTTACTCAACACGACGACGAGGCGTTCCCTGCTCTTCTGAACCTGCCAGCTACTGAAACGGACGCAGAGAAGCCTGGGTCTGCTTGCATCGGGGACCGGTGAGTAGCATAGCTAGGATCTGGTCGCCCTCCTGCAGGAGCCCATTGCTTTTCCCCGCTGTGTCAAACAGCACCCTTTTTCGTACTCGCGCTCTGCTTCTGCCCACTGTGGAGGCTGCGCTTGAGTCGCGGAACTTGTTCTTCTTCTTTTGTGCTCTAAACTGAACTGCCTGATTTCCCTCGAAGAGCTTCTCCTTTTGCCCGTTGGCACCAGCGCGTGCAGGTACTTTTGAGCATAAGGCTCCACTCTTCGCAGGGCTCGGACTTCCATCTAGTTAGGTGCCTCTGAAGGTGAACTGGGTCTAAGCATTATTTCGCACTGCCTGTCTTCCTTCCCTTTAGGTGGACTACCCATTTCATGCATCTAACGCTTGAGACTGTCGTATTTGTATATATATTGTGTTGATATGGTATGTGTTAGTTTACTATCGTTATATTGTGATTTTCTCGCTACGGTCATTGTTTTAAAGGCCTTGAAATAAATGTGTATATATTTTTAATATAACAACTGTTTGGAGTAGTTTGTAAGTGATCTTGCTTTGTGTGCTCATTGCGGGCTTTCAGTCACCCTCACCCCTCTTGAGACCTAGTCTTGACCGCCGCGATCGCTACCTTGATTGGTCTGGCTCGTCCAGAGGTTACCCTGTTCCAAGTAATTAGGTTGGCCTTCTGAACTTCTGCGCCACCAGGACAGAGTTCAGAAATCCGTCTTAACAGCTGCCAAAAGTTTCTAGATTTGTATTTGATGGGAGACTGTGGCGTCCCCAAAATCCCCTATGGGGCTAAAAGGCCACTCACCTTGTCTTGGTGAAATCCAAACCTGCACACTTGAAAGCTCCGTACCAGCATCTTAAGCGCTCCAAAGAATTAGACGACAAAGTGCTGCCTATCCAGCAACCAAGAAGGAGCAGACAGTTTTGCTACCTCGCTCCACACCTCCGCTTTCCCAAAACTCTGTCTCCTTGAAGGTCCTGGCTGTGCCTTTATTGCCTGCCCCAGAAACGGATAGCCCCTATGCTGAAGCGACCCACCAATCCTCTGACTGCTTGACGCAATATTCATCGGAGGATACCTGGCAAGCACCCTGGTTCCATGTCCTCCTTTTGGAAGCTCTAGGGGCTTGTGCTGCCCATTAGTTCCAGACCACTTTGGTAAACCTGCAACTTGAAGACGGAAGTTGCTGGCCCCTCTTTGGTGTGGTCCAAAGGACAAATCGCTTATTATGCTACTTCCCTTGACACCCCCGTTGGAATCCAAGTCTTGAGCGTGTGCACAAAGTAGGAATCTAGCCTCCATTTTCGTCACCGACCATGACTCTGAAGACCCATTACCTACTTTCTGTACTAATAGTTACCCATAGCTGAGTTGGTGGAGAATCTTCACTAATCTGTCCTCCCAAGGGCTCTGGTCCCCCCCTGCACTGGTGCATCATCGCAGACGCCTTTGGGAGTCTCTGGAGAGTCTTACCTCTGAACCTCCCCTGAAATGGCTCTTCATACCTCCACTGAGACTGCTGGATGCATCTTTCTTCTCTCAGGGATTCATTTTTCTTCCCTCTGGGATTCATCTTTGTTCTCTGTGGTGTTCCTGGAGGGCTTCTTTGTCTTGCTGCTCATTTGGGGTTCCCCTCTTCTTATCCAATGGTCTGACACACATCAGATCTGACCGTAACTGTTGTACATTTTGCAAAGGTGATACCTTTCTCCTCTAAGAACACTGATTTTCCACAAGCCGTTATCCCATTGACATACTTTGAATTGACTTTCCCTGCTTTTCTAAAAGGTAGAAAAAGCTTCACCTAAGCTCTCTTGTTCCTCTGAAAGACTTTCCACAACAACCAAGAACTTTTAGAGACTTTAAACCATTGTTGCTTACTGAACATCTTCATCTTACAAAGTTTTACTTATGAATGTAGTGATTTTGCTTCTATTTGTTTAAGAATAAATTGAGGGTGGTCTTTTATCGTGCCCTTCAGTGTTTGCTTTACCTTCGAACCATCCTGCTCACCTCCCAAGTTAGGCCTGGCCTGCTCTGCCCCTCTATATTTGGAGACCTTGGTTTACTTGAAGGAAACCCAGTGAACCTAATGATGTCAATGCACCTGGGCCTTAGAACCAGTGCATAGGAAAAATGGTAGCCAGGCGAAATTAGACCTTAGCATATACTTTTCCTGGACTCTGTCTTTTAGTAGCTATACGGTTAGACATGGTAATATATAGCTGAATATTAGTTCTTTCCCTCAGGGCCTGTGCGCTCTTGGTTTCAGCATGAAAACCTGCTGCAAAATTGAATGCGCTTATTTGAAGTTGCATGTAAGGTTTGTATTTTAAATGTATCTATTTCACCTTTCAGCTGCTGATGTCTTTGGACTGTTCACAGTAGAAGTATACATGTTTTCCCTATATGGATGGCAGTGATTATCCACTCACCGAGTCTTGAGTCAGTACAGGTGTACCAGCTGACACTTTTTAGTCCGACTATATGTGGAAAGGGATTCATAGGGCTGGGTTGCATTCTTCCACACTTCTGCTTAGAGTAAGTGCTATTGCACCGATAGGACATTGTTGGCAAAAGCTCAGACTAGTGGGGCTCTTTATGACTGCACTGGTACAGGGAGATGAAGCTCACACAGCTATAGACTTGCAGGGAACAGCTAGGGCCCTTTCACACAGTCCTTTTTCTATAGGAATGCACAACTTGCTTGGAGTCCTGTAGTAATGGAGCAAACACATACTGTTCATTTTTTGTAGCACTGACAGGATGTTGTTGATGACTTAGTAGACCCTGTGCACTTCTTGAGGACCTTTATCCTGCTGGGATCTTGTAGCTCTGACATATCTCTGCTGGAAAAAGCACATTGCACCAGGACCCTCACTATTCTTGTATCCTACAGCATGGACAAAAGTTCTATTCCCATCACAGGACACTATTTGAGGAAGGTCCTGCTGTTCGGTCCCTTATGCATGTCAAAGCAATACATAAGGTGCTTGCACAGCTAAAGTCCTAAAGAACTGGCAGGTCACGGCTGAGACTTTATAGCACTGACCCTAAAAGTGCTTGAATTCAAATGGTTTGTGTCCTCCCATGTATTCCTCATCTTTGATATAGTTAAGTCTGCTTGCAGCTTGCTTCGGAATAAAATGTCATATGGTCGTGCAGCATCGAATCTTGGTCCTTGTAGCATCCTTCATGACATTGACACAGATATATATTGGCAAGCACGCTGACCGTTACCTCAGTTCAGTTTTTTCTGCATTGCTACTCGCCTCATCAATTAAACTACGTTTTACTTCGAGAATGGCCGCCACACCGAAGACGGGCTTCAAGCAGTGTTCGGACTGTAGGGCCAAGGTGTCGATTTCAGACCCGCACTGTGTTTGTCTGTCGTGCTTGGGATCGGGCCACAAGGCCAATCACTCTAGCTCGTGTCAGTCTATGACGGTTAAGGCATTGCGGGAATGGAAGGGGAAACTCGATGCAGGTAAGCCCTCCCCCAAATCCCCGGCCCTTACCCCTTTGAAGAGGATACCTTCCTCTGACTCAAGTAATGTCTCTCTTGTAAAAAGAACGTGCAGAACATAGACTTCCGAGGTCTGGTTCACAACGCTAGTCTTCCCCTTCCCATGAAAAGGGTAAGAAGCAACACCGCAGGTCCTCATAGTCATCTTCCTCTTCTAAAAGAGGTACCCAAAGAATAACTCGACTCCAGCGGAGTTAGAAAACTTCAGTTTAAAAATGTCTAACATTTTTAAAAAACACGAGTGTTCCTCTAAAGGAGTCTGAGAAAAGTGTCTACCCTCAGCGTCTTTTGAGACCGTTGGGGAGACCTGGTTGTCCCCTTCTTGTGCGCCTAAGAGCCCGAGAAGAGAGGTTCCTTGACATAAATCGAAGGAATCTTCCTCGACGCACAAGAAAAAGCTGGTGTCTGTTACCTCAAAACATTCACTAACGGCATTGAAGCCTTCTTCAAAGGAATTGAAATGTTTGTCACCTGAACCTTCAAGGCATATAATTCATATTGAGCCTTCGAAGCAACATAAGCTGTCAATTCATTCGTCGACAGTTTCAAATAAGGTGTCGAAGCCTTCAACCTCATCGGAGCATTCTTCGCTCTCGAAAGATTTTTAAATCTATTCCTGAGCCTAAATTGTTCCAACCCATTCCAAGACCTTATTTCTTTAGGCAGATGGGTTCTGTTTTGAGGAGTCAGAGGATCAGCCCCTTTTGGGTGCGAGTATGGAACTTGAAATGTTCCTGAAGAATTCATTTCAGATGAGTCCAAGATGCAGAATCCTGTGGAAACATTTAAGGAAACCAGTAGTTGGGAAGCCTCACCAGAAACAGAATTTGGGAATGCTGAGATATCTGGTTATAATGATCCTTCTTACAGGATGTTTATTGGTAAAGTATCTGAATATCTGGGATGGTCCAGACCGGCAGCCACTGTGGAAACTTATGACCTCACTGTCGTCTTAGACAGTGGGCCAATTAGAGAAACTGTATTACCATTCCATGCAGCCCTGAGAGTAAGGGTAATGGAAACTGGTTGAAACCAGATTCTATTCTGTCTGTTAATAAGTTATTAACAAAAAAATACAAGACCGCTTCTGTAGATCTGAACAAGCACCCAAAGCCTGAAAGCTTAGTGGTTCAAGCAGCAACAGCATCTTCAAAGGCTGCAGCCTATCCTTCTGCTGCAGCAAATAAGGAAGGTAGGAAGATTGACTTTTTGGGTAAAAGAGTGTTTATTGATGGAAGTATGACATTAGAATCTGCCAATGCTACCAGTGTATTAGTGAAATACACATATACCCTTTGAGGTGTGGTTGCTTTAGCGGCAGAAAACATACCAGAGGGAGAAGAGAGAGAAGGTTTTTTAAGCCTGATACAAGATGGTAAAGATGCCATAAGGCGCAATCTCTTCAATTTAGTTTAGATACAGTGGACTCGACCAGTAGAGCCATGGCTGCCAGCACAGTACTTACTCATATGTTTTGGTTAAGAAAATCTGGGGAAGTGTGAAGGGGCAATAAACCTTCAATTGAGCTGAGAAACCCCACCTTGCGTTAAAGGAAATGACAGTTGGTAGCAGTTGAAGGAAGAAAAAAAAATGATCCAGTGACAAAGGACAGCCATTTGTTTCCAAAGACTATTTTATAAATAACCTTTAAAGACTTTTATCTCTGCAGCAAGACTTTGTAAAAATGTAGAATTGTTGCCGTGTAAGTGATTTTTTTGGGCTTTCTTTTAAGACATGGTAATATTCACTGACACCTTGGGGACAGAAATGGCAAGGTATTGCGGATTACAAGAAAAGCATCCATGTTGCAAATGCACATTTTTCTACATATATCCCTTATGATAATCCACACCCATGTATAAAGTTATAGAATTTTGAGTAATATAAATCCCATTGAAAAGCGCGAAAAACTGGTAGAAGGGCGAAACAAGGTTTCACGGACTGGAGGATTGGACTGCTATGTACTGCACAAAATATGTAACTTGCGTATATAATTTGCTAAGAGATTGCAATTGTATAAATGTATGTTTGTGGCAAAATTGGATTTTAATTAAAGTAACTGTGGCAGGTTTTTTGACATTGTAAAACTTGCATCATAAATCTGACGTCATTTTCCTGAAATCCAACCAGCTGAGAGCGACCAGCTGAGAGCGAGGCAGAGACGATCACCCTTGTCCAATCCCGTTGTTAGAGGCATGTTTAGTTAAGCCTGCCCCAGTCATATACTTTGATGTCACTATCATTTTTCTACCATTAGTGCATAAGTTACTCGCAGGTGGTTTCCACAGCTGCAGTACAGCACCCTTGGGTGACCATTTTCCCCAGAAGGCCCCAGTCTTTTATCGCAGTTTGAGTTTCCCTTCATGGCCCTTCTTCTGCCATTTCAGGTGGGGGTGGGCGCTCTTAGGGTTTTTCCTTTGACTGGATCCCTTTGTGAAGCCTGCCAAGGCTCCAGTGTGTCTGCTGAGGAACGAAGCGAGGCAGGAGCCTGAACCTTCTCTGGCATGTGTCTGAAGGTATGTCTGGCTGGAACCAGTTTGAACAGGGCAGCTGGCTGTCCTGCAAGTACAGTCACCCCCAAGTGACTTGACAGGTCCATAGGACTGAATGAATGGGTTCCTGCATAAAAGGCAAGGCTTTTGAGACAGAAGGCTAAGTCGACAACAGGAAATAAAACTCTGAAGAAGACCAGAGATGCCTGCAGCACCTCCTGCACCTGCAGAAACACTGCTGCTGTCTTGACCCTGTTTTTGAATCGACAGGAAAGCTCTGCCAAGAACGACTTCCTCCTTTGGGCTGGTGAGCATAACCAGCCTCAAGACAATCTTAAATTTGAGCCGTCCTGCGGCCTTCCAGGCTTGAAGAATCCCAATACCGGGGTGCTTCGACCAACTTGGAGTGCACAGTCTTGCCGTTGATTAATCTCTCTGGAACTTCAGTGACATCTGTGTGGACCTCGAGAAGCAGGAATACTAGAGTCCTCACACCAGATTGCAGGGCCGGGAAAAGATTATTCCAACCGGCGGTGCCCGTTCGCGCCTGGTGCTGATCAAAAGTTGCCAAAACTACGCACCGACGCAGGAGTGATAAGAATTCTATGCTGGAGAGTCCGTCTCTCTACTACTGCTGCAGGATCGTATCCAGGGTTCCCCTTTACGTCACCACAACCAAGGACTAGGAGACTGGGTTTGCAGCCGTGCATCAGGAAGGCGTCCAGCTGCATCATCTTCTTCACTCTCAAGGCACTGTGGAGATCTTGGTAAACTTACCTTGAGTCAATTGCGTCGCTCTTTTGTTCTTGGAGTGCTGTTTTTGCTGTTTGGGTGTTCACCCAGTTCCAGTCGTCCAGGCCTAAAAGCTTGTGCCTCTACAGGAAGGCTTCTCCAAAGCCCCTGTACCTTTACAAAGAACTAACTTGCTACATACCTATAATAGGAAGATTTTCATCAGAACTGTTGGTTCCTCTTGACTTTGGCACTGCAGGTTCCCCTACAGTCAATCTTCCATTCAGACTGGCTTTGGCATGCTTGCTTACCTCAAAAACCTGAAGTGAAGAACTCCTTTCTAGTTGGGGGAAAGACTGCCTAAGCCTTACAAGGAATTGCTGCAGTGTTGCTTACCTGCTAATGTTGCTTCTTTACATTCGTTACTTGTGACACAATAATGCTGCGTTAATTCAAATAAGTGATTTTACAACTGACTGAAGTCACTCAGTGAGGCTAGAAAAGTACATAATTTACTCACCTGATTTATTTCTCCTTATTATCCTGATGTGTATTTGATTGTTAGTTGATACAATACTTCTTTAGTTCCTTTATTGTCTTGTGTATATATAAAAATAAACCTCTATGTTTAACTAAGTGTGCGTTTTTTTTGTATATTTTTATATTCTGATTTCCTTCTACTGATTTACATTTCCCATTCCTCCTCCTAAAATAAGCCTGGCTGCTCTGCTATTCTAGCACGTAAGGAGCACATTTCTCTTTATATTATGAAATGTTTGTACTTGTCCCTCTGGCAGAATCCTTTTTTATGAACGTATGCATATTTACAATCCATTCGGGAGACCAATGAAGCTAGAGTGCTTGCAACTAGATCTGACTTCAAGGTCCGTCCATTCTCCAGCATGGGGTCTGGCATGAATTCACATGCTCATGAATATTCCCAGTCATCAGGCTGGGAATCCTCGGTAAAGAAAAAATCAGTTTCAGTTTTGTATCTGAACTGTCTTCCTGCTAATAACCAATCACTGGTCTCTGGGTCATACTGCCCCCAGCCAATGACTGCCCTCTACCTAAGCCCCTCCTCTGGCAGCCATCTTCAGATTTTTACCGCACGTTCAAGTGTTGGGCGTCCTCATGCTTTAGCTCTCCATCTTTTACTCCGTGTTGCATTTTTCCAAAGAGTTTACTCTTTATTTTTCGGTCAAATTGAGCCTTAAACGCCACCGTTTCATCTTCCGATTAACGGGGACCCGTTTCGGAAATTTCTATGCCCCTCAAGGGGGAATTTTCGTCGAATTTAACTTCTTGGAGGATTCCGCAAGACCATTGAGGCCTACCCCGTGTGGACATGGCCCAGGACAAAGACTCAATGCCAACTGGATCCAAGCTGTTTAGGATCTGCCCAGGATGTGGACTACAGAACGTCTTCAAGGAAGATGAGCACTCCCGGTGCCTCTACTGCCTTCACGCTGACAAGTCGCACGTGGAGGAGGACTCTGTGTTCTGCAAGAACATGTCCGCTCGGAACGTGGTACACGACTCGCTAACTGGCTGGAGGCGAAGAGCCGAGCAGCAGGTGAGAA
Organism: Ambystoma mexicanum; assembly: GCF_040938575.1. Taxonomy (NCBI): domain Eukaryota; kingdom Metazoa; phylum Chordata; class Amphibia; order Caudata; family Ambystomatidae; genus Ambystoma; species Ambystoma mexicanum. Next base: position 1,338,576,887 of record NC_090923.1, on the reverse strand, counting down.
GAAGTCAGAGTGGTCTTCTCAGACTTTTGGGGGAGCTCTGGCGACGGGGGGCCCAACAGAAGGCAAAGCACTGCGAGTCCGCGGGCACCGGGAGCACCGTTGGTTCGGGCTCCTCGGCTGCCAGGCAGGGCGCGATGTCACCGACACAGTCAACCACGAGCCAATGATCCGGTTCGGTGAAAAGGAAGTCTGAGAACCCGGGTAAGCTTCGGGGGCAGGTCCTGACGGAGAAAGCCAAGGGGGAGCAAGGCAGTGACCCTGCCCCCAAGGTGAAGGCCTCAGACGCGCCCATGGTCGTGAAGGCCCAGATTCACCCGGCTAAGGCTTCGATTGAGGGAGTCGTGGCAGCCCTGGCAAAGCCTGCGGAGGCGACCCCAGTGGAGACAACCTCCAAGCCTAGAGTTTCCCTGCCATCCCGGAGGGAATCGACTTTCCAGCCTATCGAAAAGACCCCTGTGAAAACCCAGGATGAGAAAGAGGGTGGGGGGGCGAGGTAATCTTGACGGACTCGGATACCTCCTCCGAGGAAGAACTTTCTATCGTCAAGGCAACCCTGGAAACGAGGTTCGAGGAGAAGGCCCACGGGCGGGATCCCGGCGAGGCAGACGTAGAGAGCGATGGTGGAGCCGACGAAGAACGGCAGATCATCGAACCGGACACCACGCCGCTGCCGGCGCTCCCGTCGCAACCTTGCCACCTCCTACGTATAGGCAGGATGACATTTTGCTGCTACTGCATACCCTGTGCACCGAGATAAGGACGAGGCTACCCTTGCCTCCGGTGGACAATCCAGCGGCATCTGGACCGCCGCGGAGTCCTCCACCCAAGCGGAGGTGAGTCCACCCTCCCCCACCCTCCCATCCTTCACCTCCATCCCCTCAACCGAGGGATGAGGCGGAGGCGGAGACGACGGGGACGGACGACAGAGGTGAAAACGGAATGGATCTCCCATCACCCCCTACCCGGGCTTCCCCTCCCGACAAAATTGGCTCCTTTCACACCATGATCACCAGGGCATCAGAGCTGTTCCAGCTATGCCCCGAAGAGCAGGAGGAGGGGTTCCTCTATCAATGACGGGAGGCGAAGAGGAATACCGACCTCTCAGTCCCGTTACTGGACGACATCTGGGGCGAAGGATTGTCCCTTCTGAAGAACCCGTCCACGGCCACTGCGAAGAGGGACCAGTACGAGAAGAAGTACCAGGTCCCAGACTCTGCACCTATGTGCCTCAGGGCACAGCCATCCCCGGATTTGGTTGTCTCTGCGGCGGCCAAGAAGAAATCGGCAGGGGCGACGGCATCCACTTCCACTTCCCCACCGGACGGCGAGGGGAAGAAACTGGACACCATGGGACGACGGGTCATCTCGTCGGCAGCAACGACAATCAAGGTGGCCAATGCCCTCGCAGTCGTGGCCCGCTACGACAGGGAGCTGTGTGTTAAGATCGCTCCCCTCCTGGACTTCCTCCCAGACAACAAGAGGGCGGAAGCCCTTGAAATCCTGCAGGAAGGCAAGGTGGCGTCGGACCACGCCATCCCGGTGGCCATGGACATCGCCAACACCGGTTTTTGCCAGATGGCCAACAGCGTGTGCCTTCGCCGGCGCGGTTGGCTCAGGGCCACCGATTTCCATCAGGACATGCAGACCAGGGTACTGGACATGCCCTTCGACGGGAACAACCTGTTCGGCAAGGCAGTGGACGAGTCTCTGCAGGCCATCAAGGCGGACACTGAGACGGCCGGGCCTTGCTCTCTCTCTCCATCAGTGACGCCCGTCCTTTCGGACTTCCGGAGGCAAGTTTCAAGGTGCCTCCAAAGGATTTGGCGGCAGCTCCTTGTTGTACCGTCAGTAGGCCCGCTCTTCGTCACAGGAAGCCTACAGAGGCCGCAACAAGGCCGGTGGACACCATTTTCGTCGCCACCAAGGTGGCAAGGCCTCGGCGAAGCAAGATTGGCATGCCCCGATGGGAGGGAGGCCGGCTGGCGAACTTCGTCAGCGCGTGGCAGTCCATCTCCACCGACCGTTGGGTGCTGGATGCCCTGGCCCACGGGCACACGCTGGAATTCCAGAAGAAGTGCCCCCATTTTCCACCAGTGGCCAGGAAGGAAAACCACGTTCCACAGCTGCTTCTGGAGGTACGAGCAATGCTGAAGAAGGGCGTGATAGAACTCGTCCCGAAGAGGCTTCGGGGCTCCGGAGTATACTCGCGGTATTTCCTCATCCGAAAGAAGACCGGCGGCTGGCGGCCCGTTCTAGTCCTCCGCCATCTCAACAAATTCATAAAGTCCCAGAAATTCCAGATGGTCACCCTCCAACACGTGCTGGGACAACTGGAGGAAGGCGACTTTCTGTCGTCTCTGGAATTGGAGAATGCCTACTTCCACATCCCCATACACAAAGGACATCGAAAGTTTCTGCGCTTCGTGGTCCAAGGGCGGCACTATCAGTTCAGGGCGCTGCCCTTCGGTTTGAAGTCGGCGCCAAGGGTCTTCACCAAGTGCCTGGCACCGGTGGTGGAGCGGCTGTGCCTGCAGGGCATCCACGTCTACCCCTACCTGGACGATTGGCTCATCTGAACGAAATCAAGAGAACTTGCTGTCGACCACACAGCGAGGACCGTCCACCTGCTTACAGAACTGGGGTTCTTGATAAACTTTGCGAAGTCCTGCTTGGTTCCATCACAGGACGCCCTATACCTGGGAGCCAGACTCAACACGGCTGGCATCCCGGTCAGAGCAGAGGATAAAGGCCATCCTGGGCAAGGTACAATGGCTGTTGACCACGGAGGTTGCCAGTGTGAGGTGCATCAAGTCCCTGCTCGGTATGATGTTGTCATGCATCTACCTCGTGCGACTATGCAGGTTGCGGATGCGGCCGCTGCAGGAGTTCCTCGACGCCCGTTGGGTACAAGTGACGGGAAGCTTCGAAGACAAGATCGCCCTAAACGACTTTCCGGCAGGCGATACGGTGGTGGGGCGCGCATCTCGCACCGGGCATGGACTTCCAGACCCCAGCGCATCAGGAAACGGTGACGACGGACGCCTCCCTGGAGGGATGGGACGTGCACACCGGAGATCTCCACGCAAGAGGCCTTTGGGTCCCAGAGGAGAGGTCTCTACACATCAACGTACTGGAGCTCCGGGCCGTGTTCTGGGCTCTCAGGTCCTTCTCCCGTCTCAAGGGCAAAGTGGTACGGGTCTTCATTGACAACACCACCACGATGTTCTACATCCGGAAGCAGGGGGCACCAGATCCCCAGCTCTATCCAAGGAAGCGCAGGACCTGTGGCACTGGGGCCGTCACCCAGGGGATGTTCCTGATACGCTTCCACCTGGCAGGAGTAAAGAATACCGTTGCTGACTCACTCAGCAGGGAGTTGCGCTCGTGCCACGAGTGGGAGCTCTGACAGGATCAAGTGGATCTCCTATTCTGACGATGGGGCAATCCCCAAATAGATCTGTTTGCGACGGTGACGAACACCAAGTGCCAGAGGTTCGCCAGCAGGTTTCCCCAGCTGGGGAGCATGGCCGATGCTTTCTCCTTTCCATGGGACGGCCTGTTCCTCTATGCGTTCCCGCCGTTGCTTCTGCGACTCATCAGTCAACTCAGACGGTCCCAGTGCAGGATGATCCTCGTCGCACCAGTGTGGCCGAGGCAGACATGGTACCCGGACCTTCTGGACATGTCAGCGTCCCCTCCAGTCAGGCTTCCAACAGACGCAGATCTTCTTGTCAGGAAAGGAGGAGCGATCCTGCACCACGACCCGGGGTCGCTGAACCTGCGGGCCTGGCTCCTGCAGCACTAGAGTTCGGAGGCTACGATATCCCGGCTGACTGCAAGTAGGTACTTGCCAAGGCCAGGGCATCCTCGACTCTTAAGTGCTATGGACATAAATGGAAGAGGTTCTCTGTCTGGTGCCGTGCACAGAAGATCAACCCTCAACGGATTACGGCCTGCCAAGTGCTGCCGTACTTGCTGTCGCTGGCCAAGGCGGGGCTGGCGCACGCATTCATCAAAATTCATCTGGCGGCTATCTCCCGCTACACCAGAACTCTGGGGAGGTCGTCGCTGTGGTCGCAATGCCTGGTGAAGGAGTTCATGAAAGGACTTTTCCGCTAGTTCCCGCCGGTGAAGGCTCCGGCCCCGGTGTGGGAGCTTAATGTGGTGCTGACCAGGCTCATGGGCCTGCCATTCGAGCCTTTACATTTGCCGCCGCTGAAGTTCCTATCGTGGAAGACAGCGTTTCTTGTGGCCATCACCTCCGCACGACGAGTGGAAGAGATCCAGGCCCTCTCCTGTAAACCTCCATACCTGACATTCCACAAGATGAGGGTAGTGCTGATGACTCACCCCTCCTTCATGCCCAAGGTGCCGTTGGACTTCCATCTCAATGAGCCCTTGGTGTTACCTGTTTTCTTCCCTTTGTCTCCGGCTGAGAGGACTTTGCACTCGCTGGATGTATCTAGAGCACTGAAGTTCTACGTGGACCGCACAAAGAGTTTTCGGAAGACATCGCTGCTGTTTGTGAACTTTGACGCTGTGAACCAAGGGAAGGCCCTCTCCAAGGCTTCCATTTCCAGATGGCTCTCCGGCTGCATCATGCAATGTCACCGGTTGACAAACCGACCGTTGCCCAGCCGTCCGAGAGCCCATTCAACCAGAGCGATCTCTGCTACTATGCCGTTCCTGTCTGGTCTGCCCCTGCCGGACATCTGCAGGGCTGCTACGTGGAGGTTGACGCACACCTTCACGAGATTCTACTGCGTCGACCGGGATTCCAGGGAGGGGTCCAGAGTCGGCCATGCAGTGCTGCGCAACCTGTTCGCTTGAAGGTGAGCCTGGTGAGGAGGTAAGAGATGCTTAATGTTGAGTTGTTGATATGCTTAATGTTGAGCCTTGCCACCTCCCGTGGTTGTGCATGTGTGTACTGCTATGTATTATTGTATTCATGAGCATGTGAATCCATGCCAGATCCCATGCTGGAGAAGAAACAAGTTACTTACCTGTAACTGTTGTTCTCCAGCATGGGCTGGCATGGATTCACATGCGAACCCTCCCGCCTACCCCTCTGCGGCTCTTCTCTTGGTCCTACTGCCACTTTACGTGCTACCAAATCTGAAGATGGCTGCCAGAGGAGGGGCCTAGGTAGAGGGCAGTCATTGGCTGGGGGCAGTGTGACCCAGAGACCAGTGATTGGTTATTAGTAGAAAGACAGTTCAGAAACGAAACTGAAACTGATTTTTTCTTTACCGAGTATTCCCAGCCTGACGACGGGGAATATTCATGAGCATGTGAAACCATGCCAGACCCGATGCTGGAGAACAACAGTTACAGGTAAGTAACTTGTTGCTTTTCATCAATCTAAATGGAATGAATTGTGGAATTTTATTAATTTGAAATAATCCTAATCCTCATAGATTTGACAATGTAAGACCCTTGGACTGTACTCCTTTGCATGGAATTCCATCTCTGACTTGGACCAACCGTACAGCAAAATGAAGCAATGTGAAGTGTTTCGAGCTAGATTGCCGAGTTTAAGCGAGATGTTGATACAGGTTCTAACTTCTTGTGTAGCCTGTTGAGTTCTTTACTGGCCCAGCTCACTTGGCAGTGCCAAGACCAATTAATTTCATGTTCAGGCGGTGTGCCAGCCTTCTTGTTGCATCGAAAACTGTTTAAGTCCGATAAGGCCACCAAGCAACATCTCAAGGGGCACCAGAGTACCACATTTAAAGATGGCCCCAAATTTGTGTTGCTTCTTGACAAGAGTACCAGACATCATGCAATACCCTACCATTCGTTAAGTAAACATGTAATCTCTTCTGTCCCTACAAAGGAAACAGCTGAACAATGTGCCGTGTGTTCTGCTGATCCTTGGGCCATGTGTGCATAGAGGACATACGGTTGCTTGGTGGCCTTATTTGTGGATACTGCCATTACTTGCTGGTATTGAGTTGTGTGTGCAGTTTAACTGTAACGGCACCAGCGTACACTAAAGGCGCCCTCAAGCATTGTTGGCAGAAGCGATTATTGCAAAATATCTTGTAAATAGATTAACGCATTAGCTAGTGAGGGTGTGTGCATGCTGAACCTGCAATTTATGGCTTTGAATCCTGGCTAGGTTCACTGTTATCCTATTTATTTTAATTTTATTAAAATTATATAGTATATATATATATATATATATATATCACATGTGTACAATTGCTTTGCATAGTAGCAATATTTGTTTTCAGCAGTACGGGTTTGAGAGCATATATTCAAAAGCCGTTATTAGTTTAATGCGCAGAGATTAAAGTAATTTTTTTGTCTTTTGGGTGGTTCTTCCGTTTGTAGGGCTCAGTCATTCGCTGAACGGTTGAGGTTGGGCATCGCAGTGATTCATGGGGAAGCCCAAGACGCTGAGTCTGACATGGTGGATGGCCGTCATTCCCCGCCCACCATTAAGCCTGTGGCTTCCATCCACCCTACTCTGGAACTACCAAGTAAGTATATGTTTGAGTCCTTTGCATGACAAGTAATGTGATTGGGAGTGAGTGAGATTAGTACATATTACTATCAGCTGAATCTACCATCTCTCCAGCAGATCTCTGCACTATGTAAGGCTCCATTTTTCTCCAATTCAAACCAGGTAGCGCCTTTGTTAAATGCTGGTTATTTCGGCACTATGTAGCATTTGATCATGCAGCCGGGTTCTCAAGCACCCACACGTTCATGTGCTGGCCCTTGCCACAAATGCACATCCAGTAGGGGTGTTGTGTGACACAGGTGTTCTTTGAATCACATTGGTGCTTGTAGCACCTACCTTGTATACCCATATAGGATTCTTTACCAGGGCTTCAACTTGGTATGTGCCACATCAGCTGTGTGACCTGTGAATCAGCTGAGTCCCAGCTTTCATTTTGTCCTCCAATTTATTTTTAATGGATTCAATATACTCTACATGTAGCACCTGCACTATTTATGCATTCATGGGTTTCATTTATCTAGTACTTTGGGTTTATGGATTTGTTTGGTTTCAAAAAATAAGCACAGGATGCCAGTGAATGTGCTGAGTAGTTTACTTGGGTCTTCATTTAGCGCTATTTGTCTAGTAATCCATTTGAATAACTAATGTTTTATTTCTGTTTTTTGAGATATGTATAGCTGCATTTTTTTTCCATTCGGGGACTACACTCCCCAGAATGCATGTGGCATATTAATATATACTACAAACATCCTATGCTTATAGAGGCCATTGGGAAGACATCCTCCTACACTGTTCACGGAAACCATCTCCACTTAATGCCCCCCCCCTCCTCCCCAATTCACCAGCTTGTTCAAAAACGCCGTTCACCTGAGGCGTCCTTCCCTTTGCTTCCCTCCCACACTGGCGTTTAGGACCAATCAGGCATACTTTGCCTGTGGCACTGACTTTCCAGCTAGCCAAAAGCCTCCTCCAAGGCGTGCCACACTAAATCAGCTGGATCCCAGATTTTGATCCACGCCACTGTTTGAAATCATTAAAGAGTAGATTTTTACACATTATTTGTTGTATCTTATCCACTGATTTTTTAATTAAATATTCAAATCTTTCTTGCGTGCTGCACGCTTATTTTTTAATTAGTCATGCTGCCATTGAAGGTCGTTTAAACATATTTTTGGGTATCTCCCGAGTGAATGGTTTTTTAGAATTTATTTTTATTTTCCCCTTTTATTGCAGGCAATTGCTGGTTGACATGGAATTGTGACTCTCCATTGCAAGGGTCCATAACATCAACATAATGCATTTTTTTTAATTGTAGTTTACCCGGGAAGTTTGGTTGCGTGGCAATTAACTATCTAGTACGAAATGCCCGAGAATATATGGGGCATATTGGCATGTACTGCAGTGCCACGTGAGGGAAATCTCAAGAGTGGCGTGCCATTGCTTGAGTTCTGCAACTGTCATGACCACTGCCTCCAAGGTGTCAGACCTAGCCCAACATCCTTGGAAGCAAGGTCACGACCCTTATTCCAGGCACAAGCAGGCCCCCGTAGGGCCTTTTGGACCTTGTCCTGGCGCCAGCGGCGCCAGGCTCATGCTCATAAAGGGACCCAGTCCCGGCACTGGAAGCGCCGGGCTCATATAAAAAGGATTGGTGCTTGGGTGGACTTACCTCCTGCAGACCATGCTGCTTTCCTACCTGCAGGATGAACTCTTCATCCAATCCGGCAGGGACTACTTTAACTGCTGGGTGGGGCCAGCACCACTCCCAAGAATTACATACTGGAACTCTTTTCTTATCTCTGAAAGCTGTGGAAGAAGACGCCTAAGCACTACTGAAGGCTATTTAAACCACACCCGATTGGTTTCACGTGCTTCGCGTTATTCTGCAATAGCAGCAGGACGCTCACCGTGTCGGCTCCAGCTGATCTTCTTCTTCTGCACCTGAAAACAGGAAAATCTTCAACTTACCTTCCTGAATCCAGCTCTAGCCTTCCGCGACATCTGAAAAGGAAAACGAGAACATTAGAGTAGCACGAGAAAGTACCAGAGCCGCTCTTACCACCTTCCGGCGCCTTCCAAGGCCTCGTGCCGCGATTCTTCGTTCTCCAGCCATCTGCAACTACAAAGAATACAGGTTAGCGATAACTCTGAGATATCTGCTTACCTGTGCCACGGTCTCCGCGAGCTCTGTTCAGCGCCATTTGTCCGCACCTGTAAAAATACAAGAAGGACATTATTAGAGCTCAGGACTCCATTTCTACTCACGTACCTTAAGTGGTGATACCTGTCCATCCTCCGGCACGATCCTTCGGTATCAGTCTTCATCGCCGATTGCACCGCGACCTGAAAGAAAAGGAAAAAGACTTTTAAAAGGGGATTTAACTTCAGATGAACCTTTTGCTTGCCTGCAAAAACTCCGGACTTCTCCACTTACCGGATCAGCATACCGGACCTGCAAAGAGGCAAGGCTCTGAAAGAACAATAAAAAGACTCATATAAGGCACTCACCGTTCGTGCAGCTAACGACGGTCTTGCCTTCTGGACTCTACCTCCGCATTAAAAGGCTGAACTATCGTCCAGTGAAGTAACTAGCTACAGCGCCCCTGCACAGACGCAGGATGGAGAGCGCCGCTTTTATCTACCTAAGGTGAGCACGTGCGGCCTAGGAGAGTTGTAGGAGTGTCAGGAAGGGGAAAGGGCCGAAACCCCGTCAGGCAGACGTTAACCCCTGTTTCTTCTCTGCCCACAGACATCTCACTCTCCAGATTAAGATCACAGTAAGGAGGGGGCCCTTCCAGGGTGGTGCCAAAGACCTGCGAGTGACTTTGGAAGGTTCGGAGAACGCCCAGACCAGACCCGCGCCTCCGAGGGATTCAGGTGAGCGTTACAGAACGCGAAGCCAACCACAAATATCCCACCCAGGCGCAATGGAAACCTCGGATACAGACCAATTGGCCCAATTGGTTGGGGAGCTGAGAGCCGAGGTGCATGCATCTCGTCAAGAAACAAATGCCTTACGAAGGGAATTGATCGTTTCCAAAGAAAGAGCGGACGACCTGGCCAGGCAATTGCTACAAATTCAAGCGGGGCAAGCACCTTTGCCTACCTCGGGAGGGAATTATCCACTTACAACCTCAAGCAATCCGGTGCAGATTAATCTGCCAGGGAATGTGCCCCTGGCTCCACCAGAACGTTTCTCAGGTGATCCTAAACGCTACGCAGTATTCATCAACCAATGCCGCTTGCACTTTTTGTGTAGACCCGCTGCATTCCCAACTGACCAAGCTAAAGTAGCGTTTGTACTTTCCTATCTTAGTGGCAATGCGGCTGATTGGTCCATTCCTTTAGTGACACAGGATGATCCGGTCCTCCAAAACTTCCAAGACTTTCAGGCCAGTATGGAAAAGTTGTTCGCACGACACTCACAAGGGCAGGCCTTGGACAATGAACTCCTATCGCTAAGACAAGGTAACCAAGATCTCCTGGCGTACATAGCATCTTTTAACAGACTGGTGGTTGAAACCAGGTGGCCAGAAGACAAGAGGATCACGCTTTTCCACAGGGGGCTTCGTGGAGAACTTAAAGATGTCTTAGCACAGGTGGTAAATCCTCCGCAAGAGTGCTCCGATTATATCGACCTAGTAGTTCAATTAGATCATCAACTACAGAACAGAAAGGCCGATCGCTCCAGATTTGAAACCCGGACGTTCTCAAAGACTCAAAACCCTGCTAAAGGAAATGATTCCGTGGAACCCATGCAGATAGGCATCGTGAAAGGACCTTTAACTCAAAAGGAACGAGAAAGGCGAAGACAGTTACAGCTGTGCCTCTACTGTGGGAAGTCTGGACACTTCCTTCGAGATTGTTCAGTAAAACCGGTCAAGAAAGCCTTGGGAGCTTCCGATAAGGATGCAAAACAACAAGAATCGGGAAACGACCTCGCCCGGCAAGCGTAGAGGTCCTCTTGCCGAGCGTAAAAACCAGTTCCTTGACCTCGCATTTCGTACTGCCCGTGGTCCTCATAAGCCCCGACCAACCTAATCGTATGCATGCTATTAAGGCATTCATTGATAGCGGATCAATCGGTAACTACGTGGACCAAGATATGGCAACTAGGATAAATCTTCCTTTATGTCCTAAATTGGTAAAAGATGTAATCACTACAGTGGATGGTACAGAAATAGTTTCCGGACCAGTCTCTCACACCACCGTGGAAGTGACGCTGCTCTGCCAGGACGGACATCGGGAAGGAATCGTGTTTGATGTAATCAAGGCCCCGCAGTTTCAAGTAATTCTAGGAGTTCCTTGGTTGGAAAAACACAATCCTCAGATCGACTGGCGAGCCAAGGTGATCCGGTTTCCAGAGTGCGCCCAAACTTGTTATTCTCGGCCCGACATCAGGCTGGCAGCCATCGCTTCCGAGAACCTCCAATTGCCTCCTGAATACCAAGAGTTTAGTGATGTCTTCCAGAAAGATCAGGCCAACACCTTGCCCCCGCACAGATCATACGACTGCCAGATAGACCTGATACCCGGATCCACTCCACCGTGCAGTAGAATATATGCTCTTACTGAGCCAGAAAATCTTCACCTCAAACAATACTTAGACCAGTACCTGGCTAACGGATTTATTCGTCCCTCAAAATCTCCAGCTTCTTCAGCTTTGTTCTTCGTCCCGAAAAAGGAAGGTGACCTGATAACGTGTATAGATTACCGCGCCCTGAACCAGATTACAGTCAAAAACAGGTACCCGCTGCCTCTGATTCCCGAACTATTGGACCAAGTAAAAGGCGCCTGCATTTACACAAAACTAGATCTCAGATCAAGGCTTACCACTTGGTACGAATCAGGGAGGGTGACGAATGGAAGACGGCCTTTCGCACAAAATACGGATTATTCGAGTATCAAGTAATGCCTTTTGGATTATGTAATGCACCGGCCGCCTTCCAGTTCTTTATGAATGACGTTCTCCGAGAGCTTATTGATGTTTGTGTAGTCGTCTACATTGATGACATCCTGGTATACTCCTCCTCAGAAGCTGAACACCGACGACATGTCACCGCAGTTTTGCAGAGGCTTCGCCACCATCGTTTATTTGCTAAGTTGGAAAAGTGTACCTTTCATGTAAAGGAAGTCGAATTTTTGGGGTTCATTTTGTCACCCAACGGTGTTCACATGGACACAAGAAAAGTGGATACAATCACCAAATGGCCGTCTCCGACTTCGGTAAAAGGAGTACAGAGCATGTTGGGCTTCGCTAATTTTTATCGAAGGTTTATCCCCGAATTCTCTCGAATAGTCCAACCTATCACGGCTCTCCTAAAAAAGAACAAAAGATTCGAGTGGACTCCAGAGGCCGAACAAGCCTTCCAAGATTTGAAAGCCAAATTTATTTCTGCTCCAGTCCTGAAACATCCTCGTCCAGAACTTCCTTATATCGTCGAGACCGACGCATCTAGTCTTGCAATGGGGGCTGTTTTGTCACAAAGAGATCCTGAAACACACCAATTACACCCTGTGGCGTTTTGGTCCCGCAAATTTTCGGCCCCGGAAATCAACTACACAATCATGGACAAGGAACTTCTGGCAATCAAGTCTGCATTTAAGGCCTGGCGGCATTATCTCCTAGGAGCCCGGCACACTGTCACTGTAATTACTGATCATCGTAACCTCCAATATTTGAAGTCCGCCAAGGCCCAATCTTCAAGACAACTCCGTTGGGCTTTATTTTTCGCGGAATTTGATTTTGTGATTACGTTCCGGCTGGGCGTAAAAAACGGAAAAGCTGATGCCCTTTCACGAATAGGCGTTAACGAACTCGCAGCTAATCCAGAACCAGTACCCATAATCCCCGAACAAAAGATTTTGGGAGTCATCAACACAATGTCTCTTGACGACATAAAAAGGAAAATCAAGCAAATAATAACTCCCGAAGATTCCTTGACTTGGCTGCAAAAAGGAAAGGATTTTACGATAGATCAAGATCTATTATACTTCCAAGGCAGACTTTATTTACCGTGTGATGACTTACAGAAACAGGTCATCACCTGCTATCATGATTCCTTAATAGAGGGACATCCGGGTGTAGCCAAAACCTCCGAAAAAATTAAAAGACATTTCTGGTGGCCGTCCTGGAGAAAGGATATCAAAGACTTTGTGGCCTCATGCGGCATCTGTGCACAAAACAAGAGCCAGAGAGAAAAACCAGCCGGGCTACTGCATCCGATAGACATTCCACCGTGCCCTTGGCACACCCTCTCAATGGATTTTATCACGGATTTACCCCCTTGTTCCGGATATAATACAATTCTAGTAATTGTTGATCTTTTTTCAAAGATGGCTCATTTTGTTCCACTGAAAGGATTACCCACAGCTGCCATTCTAGCCCGAGAATTCCTTGAAAACATTGTTCGTTTGCACGGGTTCCCTTCAGTCCTAATCTCTGATCGAGGGAGCCAATTCATTTCCCATTTCTGGAGAAGTTGTTGTCGTCTTGCACAAATTGACGTGCAACTCTCTACCAGCCACCACCCTCAAACTGACGGGCAGACTGAGAGGACTAACCAAACTCTGGAACAGTATCTTCGTTGCATGTTACAACAATCAGAGGGTACTTGGAGGGACATTCTTTGGATTGCTGAATATGCGTACAACAACTCAATACATACCGGAACAGGTAAAACCCCTTTCTTCCTGTTGTATGGGGTTCACCCTCGGACCTCTAATTTAGATCCGCCTCAAGATCTCGGAACACCCGCTGTGGACCATCTTCATGCGACCATAACTCAAACATTTAAGGAAGCCGTCGCACACCTTCAACGAGCCAAAGAATCTTATAAGAAAGGTGCTGATCAACATCGGAAAGAGGCCCCTCAGTACCAAGTAGGAGACCAAGTCTGGCTATCTACTAAACATCTGTCTCTAAAAGGACCACGCACCTTCAATCCAAAGTACTTAGGACCCTACACGATCACGGCTGTGATAAATCCTGTGGCGGTTAAATTAGAATTGCCCACTCGAATGAAAATACATCCTGTCTTCCATGTTTCACTCCTGAAACCTATGCAACCCGGAACCCGTCTGACTAAACCTCCAGAGCCAATCCAAGTAGACGGAGAAAACGAATACGAGGTTCGAAACATCTTGGATTCTAAGTTTTTCAAGTCAAAACTGTATTACCTGATTGATTGGAAAGGGTATGGTCCCCAGGAGAGATCTTGGGAACCTTCAGAAAATGTCCATGCTTCTCGTCTAATCAGAAAATTTCATCGGACCTGCCCCAACAAACCAAAGCCTCCGAGGAAGACCAATTTGGGAGGGGCCTTGAGGGGGGGTGCTGTCATGACCACTGCCTCCAAGGTGTCAGACCTAGCCCAACATCCTTGGAAGCAGGGTCACGACCCTTATTCCAGGCACAAGCCGGGCCCCGTAGGGGCCTTTTGGACCTTGTCCTGGCGCCAGCGGCGCCAGGCTCATGCTCATAAAGGGACCCAGTCCCGGCACTGGATTCCCTTTGGATTGGTATTGGAAAAAGGATTGGTGCTTGGGTGGACTTACCTCCTGCAGACCATGCTGCTTTCCTACCTGCAGGATGAACTCTTCATCCAATCCGGCAGGGACTACTTTAACTGCTGGGTGGGGCCAGCACCACTCCCAAGAATTACATACTGGAACTCTTTTCTTATCTCTGAAAGCTGTGGAAGAAGATGCCTAAGCACTACTGAAGGCTATTTAAACCACACCCGATTGGTTTCACGTGCTTCGCGTTATTCTGCAATAGCAGCAGGACGCTCACTGTGTCGGCTCCAGCTGATCTTCTTCTTCTGCACCTGAAAACAGGAAAATCTTCAACTTACCTTCCTGAATCCAGCTCCAGCCTTCCGCGACATCTGAAAAGGAAAACGAGAACATTAGAGTAGCACGAGAAAGTACCAGAGCCGCTCTTACCACCTTCCGGCGCCTTCCAAGGCCTCGTGCCGCGATTCTTCTTTCTCCAGCCATCTGCAACTACAAAGAATACAGGTTAGCGATAACTCTGAGATATCTGCTTACCTGTGCCACGGTCTCCGCGAGCTCCGTTCAGCGCCATTTGTCCGCACCTGTAAAAATACAAGAAGGACATTATTAGAGCTCAGGACTCAATTTCTACTCACGTACCTTAAGTGGTGATACCTGTCCATCCTCCGGCACGATCCTTCGGTATCAGTCTTCATCGCCGATTGCACCGCAACCTGAAAGAAAAGGAAAAAGACTTTTAAAAGGGGATTTAACTTCAGATGAACCTTTTGCTTGCCTGCAAAAACTCCGGGCTTCTCCACTTACCGGATCAGCATACCGGACCTGCAAAGAGGCAAGGCTCTGAAAGAACAATAAAAAGACTCATATAAGGCACTCACCGTTCGTGCAGCTAACGACGGTCTTGCCTTCTGGACTCTACCTCCGCATTAAAAGGCTGAACTATCGTCCAGTGAAGTAACTGGCTACAGCGCCCCTGCACAGACGCAGGATGGAGAGCGCCGCTTTTATCTACCTAAGGTGAGCACGTGCGGCCTAGGAGAGTTGTAGGAGTGTCAGGAAGGGGAAAGGGCCGAAACCCCGTCAGGCAGACGTTAACCCCTGTTTCTTCTCTGCGCACAGACATCTCACTCTCCAGATTAAGATCACAGTAAGGAGGGGGCCCTTCCAGGGTGGTGCCAAAGACCTGCGAGTGACTTTGGAAGGTTCGGAGAACGCCCAGACCAGACCCGCGCCTCCGAGGGATTCAGGTGAGCGTTACAGCAACTGAATACTCTGCACAAAAACGATCCCTCAGCTTGGTACTCCTTTCTGGGCTGAGGATTTTGGGCATTGCAGTCACGGCATGTGCAGTGGCTGAATTCTAATGCACAGCAATAACTACGTGTGTCTTCAAAACAGGGTCCTTAAAATGTGTGCATTTTAAAGGAGGAGTAAACCAGGTGAGTAAACGTGTGCAGTTTAGACAGTTCACTGTAAGTACAGCTATCGACACCGTGCAGTAATCTGGGCCTAATGCCATTGTGGATCCTTAGGGAGTAAACCAGGTGAGTAAAAGTGTGCAGTTTAGTTCTTTTATAGAGCAATGTCTTAAGTACAGCTATTGACACCGTGCAGTAATCTGGGCCTAATGCCATTGTGGATCCTTAGGGAGTAAACCAGGTGAGTAAAAGTGTGCAGTTTAGTTCTTTTATAGAGCAATGTCTTAAGTACAGCTATCGACACCGTACAGTAATCTGGGCCTAATGCCATTGTGGATCCTTGTGTGTTATAGCATCGTGACTGAATGCTATGTGCGAGGGTGTACAATCATGCAAAATGGCTTTTTTCCTCTCTGAAAGTGGATTCTGCTAAGCCGGCCTCATTTTAAAAATGATCCATGCTGAAAGGTATTGTTCTCACACGTGTACTTTGCTGGCCCTTGTCTATTGACATCTGCAGCTGCAACTTGATACATGGTAACCTGTGACTTCATAAAACTGCCGGTTAGAACCAAATTCCAACCGCCAGGGACTAACTTTTAAAATACTGGCACCCATTTTCAGAATACATTTTACTACATATCCTCATTTGTCTGGTGGCAGTGCTTTAGTTTAACTGGTTTGATATAGTGGCCAATTAAGAGATGGTTACAATTACCAAAACCCATCCTGAATTCATTTATTATTTGCACTTGATTGCCATTGGTCCTGCAGCTGCTGGGGGATAGCTCAGGGGAACGCGTTTGTCTTGGAAGCAAGGCAACGCAGCGCAATGCAACACAGGTTCGATTCCAGATCCCGCGCTTAGAAACCAATCTCTGGTATTAAGCGCGTTCTAAAAGAACAATTCTAATTAAAGGCATGGTCCAGTAAACATTTTTATTGTCCCTACGGGTCGGCCATGTTTTTTTAAGCCTAAGTGGCTCGATTTTAGAAAACTTTCCTATGGACCTTACCCGAGTTTTCGTCCATTAAAAGCACGCGAAAACGGGCACCAGGGAGCCGCCATTTTGTGATAATCCTATCACTTGCCGCATTGCCCTGGCTGACCTGCTTCTGCGGCACTAAATCAATTCCCCCGCCCCTGAGCCTGACATTATCAAAACATTCATATTCCCCGCCTCTCTCCGTGACGTTACTGTGCTGCGTAGGCAAACGCGCCCAGTCGTCTTCTACGCGACTCCACACAGAACCCGGAAACCAACACAGACCATCTCACAACACAGCGCACCACAATTCGGAATATGAAACTGTACTTTAAAATGAAACAGCAACACGGTACATTTGGTAAAGTACATTTATATGACATTAAATGTTTAGAGAATATTCAGCAATTGCCATATGAACTCCGAAAGCCATTTATTTTCTTTTATCTGTATCCGCAATGGTACACAGGGTGTTGCTTTTCGTTAAAAGAAGCACTTTGGAAGCACGGTGAACCGCAAGGCTGTTCCATCAACTAGGCACTAGTCCATCGTAAAGGTTGATATGTTGCTTCTAGCCACTAGTAAAGCGTAAGGGCATGTGGACCCTTGGCGATCGTCCCATAAAATTGTCAGTGTGCTCCAGTTGTTCACATGAAGCTGCAGGTGTCTGACGAAAAAACCATCTGCCGGTGTCTCAAACCGATGACAGTAGCAGAAGGGGAGCAAATACCTGTTATGAAAACAAAAAAATTATAATTAGTCTCGCCAGCCGATCTTCATTAATATTACTCATTTTATTTATTACGGCCGATCAGAAACTATTTGCTTGCAAGGATAGTTCAATGGAGTATGTTCGGCTCTAAAATCAATGCGAAAAGTAACGAAATAAATCGAGGCCAACACACAATGAGAAACGACAGTCTACATGCGTGTGGAATGATATGATATATGATATGGCATTTGTAACGCGCCTATACACAAGTGTTTCAAGGCGCGACGAGGCAGGGGGGAACAAGGGCAGACGGACAACGATCCTACTAGGCCAGGTGTCTTTCAGATCGCGCATGGGGAAGGGGAGAGGGGGGGTAAAAGTGCTGTACATGGTTAGTAGAATACAAGATAAATAATAGGGCCAGCTGGTGGCAAGTGCAAGGTAAATGCCGGGAGAAAGGGTCTAAAGGACACAGAGCCAGTCCCGTATGCAGGTAGGTAGTGCAGGGAAAAGTGGCTGGGCCAAGGACCGAGATCGGTGAGACCAGTGGACCTGCATGCCCATGTCCCCACTACGAACACATTTTCCTTGCTTTTCCTAGCTCTTCATTCATTTATTCATGCATCCATTCATTAATTCTTCATTCTGGTATAAAAGCGTCTAAAGATTTACTCACATTATATTTGAAATTTCCATTGTGTCTCTGCGTAATGCAGTCTGTAAAAGGGACCGTGCTCTTGACAATGATTTTTTGTATACTGAACTAAAATGAAACTCGGTCTAGTTTCTGAATTTTCTGCCTTATCGTCTCTTACGTTATTGCGCACCCCCTTCAAATGAAGTTCTTTCGGCATGGTCCCTGTCTCAAGGTCAAAAAACAATAGACGCTTATACTTCCAGTGTGACTTGTGGGCCTCTTCTGGGCGCGAGCTGAAAATCAAAGCCACTGTCCTTCGCATTCTTTATTTGCAACATCCCGTAGTAAAGGCATCTGTGAGAACTTGAAGTTTAGAATCCCTCTATGTAATGCGCCTCAATGTGCAAATGCGAACTGGCTTCTCTCCCAAATGCCACGGCCCGCTTGGCGCGTTATAAGGCCCCCAATTTTGTCCCCGTTGTCTGCGAGCTTTGCAGCCCCAATGAAGACATTTAATTTTTGGCGGAAGGTCAGGGAAAGTATAAAGTACCACAGGAGTTGAGTTAAAAGTGAGATTTATTGTTTTTGTTTTATTATTTGCAATACGCAAGCCTCCCCTCCATCACCAGTGCGCAGCATTTACATTAAATGAGATGAGACATGAGAAAAATATATACATACACATATATGAGGTGAATAGAGAGAATTCAAAGATGACACCCAGCTTGTTCGCCACCCATGATGGTGAAGGTAGGGGTTAGGGTTACAGGTACACTTTACAATAACATTTATTTACAAAAAGCCAATCGTATTGCAATTATTTAAACCGGTATTTGTACTTCACAACCAGCTGTGCTTCTGGTGGACATGGCACAGTTGCAATGTTCGGTGGCAATGGATCACTGCTCTGTACAGAAACGTCCAAAA
Organism: Ambystoma mexicanum; assembly: GCF_040938575.1. Taxonomy (NCBI): domain Eukaryota; kingdom Metazoa; phylum Chordata; class Amphibia; order Caudata; family Ambystomatidae; genus Ambystoma; species Ambystoma mexicanum. The sequence continues at coordinate 1,338,558,220 of NC_090923.1, read as the reverse complement.
TTCCATATCTGTGCTTCTCTAACACAGCAACAATAAGGCCTTTCACAAAGTCGAACTGCATTTCATCATAGACTGGTTTGATCACCCATTGCTTACTTTGTTTTGAAAACACCTTAGTGTAGCGAGGCATCCTTACTTTACCCCTAGTCCTAGATTGTTCACGTCCGACATTGCTGTTATGGGCCAAGACCGCTAGTAGAGTGCGATGTTTCATGCCCCGAAAGCTAAAATGCAAGCGCTTTGGCCTGTACTTTAGGCACATATTGTGGAACACCTCCAAATCTCCTGTGTGACAGAATTCTGTCAGTCCTCTCAAATCTCTTGATGAGTTTTGTCGAAAACAATCTTCTCAATGGCTTTGTGTGTCGGTGAAGATGGAATCAACCACTTCTTCTTCCTTGCCTCCTCTGGGGACAAAGGGTCATGTTCACATTGGTGGAAATGTAGGTTTTCTGACCAGCGGTGAACGTTGGTACAGTGGTGCATCAGTGACCGCCATTTTTCAAGTAGTATTTCCACTGACCCTTCACAAGTTTTTGAGCTCCACCAAAGATGGTTGGTGATAGACTGGGACGACTGCAAAATACTTTCAAAACCTTTTTTTTCCTGCAGCCGAGATTTTCTTACTGATTGATTTAGCAAGATGCCATACGTCAAATTGATGATTAATAAGCGGGAACTGCTCTCTCATTGTCTTGGCAATTGAAACGTGTCTGTCCGTGGCTATGAGGTCGATGTGCATTCCCCTTGATTGTAGATATTCCACTGATTTTATAAATCCTAGTTTCTCCATGGCCACTGAGGATGTACATTGTGTTACCTGCACGACCACCAAACTCACAATTCCCTTACTATCCATGTCCTGAAAGTGGTAGGTGCAGTACTTTGCAGAAAATCCAGGGCTGTCGCACTGTCCATCGCCGGCTAGCCTGAAACGTTTCCCTTCGAATGTACTTGCTAGAGACAATTGTTCAATTTTCCAAGCATCACTAATGGCCGGAAACAGATAATCACGTTGGTATGTGTAGTACAGTGATTTAAAAATGAAATGGAGTCCCACAAACTGAAAGAAAGCCTCTAACTTTCTAAAACTGGAGCCTCTAAAAAGTGATACAGCTGCACACAGTAGATTGCCTGCTGGCATTTTCCCCAGCATCGTTTGTGCAGACCATGAGAACCTATGATTTAATCTACAGGCGGCATTTATTTTGACGTTACTGCCTTTTATTTGACGAGTCACATTAATCAATGGCTTCCCACATACTTTCCCTCTAACGGAATGCACACATTTCAGCATACTTATAATTTCCATCAAACAGCTGTCGAATACAATGTATTTGCTCTCTTTCATTAGACTGTCTTCCTGCGTCAACGTTGTTTCGGCCTGTGACGTTGCAGAGATTTCAACACATTGGAAAGTAATATCGCTGATATCAAGTTCTGATGCGTCTATGTATGCTGCGGCTGGTTCATTCTCTGTCATTTCGACATCTGTTACTTCAACATTGATGGGAGAACACAACAATGTCGACAGGTTTTTGGGTGGCAATTTTTTGGCGGGTGTAGATTGTGTGAATTGATCTGCAACTACTTCAGAGCTATCTTCAATACATTCAATATCATCTTCTTGTGGTGGTGCGGTTGCACTGTAGCAATGGTCCAATGCAACTTTGCTGTATTCTCCAAACACAGTTAATTCATGTTCTGGCCATTGGACATGAGCATCTCGAGCCTGAACACGCCTCGCCTCAATTAATAGTTCCTCCATAGTGTACATGGTCTGGCAACCAACATCTCTCATTCGCTTCACTGTCTGTGTATGTATAGTTCTGACACCCACGGGTAACTAGAGGAGAGATTGGAAAAGGGATGTTCAGTTTAAACACAAGATAAAGTGTAGTCCAATTGACTGGAAAAAAACATAAAATAGTACCCAGTGCAAACATTTTTTTAAAGTTATGAACTGTTTGTAACCTTTTTTTGGTTTTTTTTCTTTGCAACTTTTTTGACTCGACTTCAACATCTGCACGCTGTAGCTCCGATTCCTTTCCGCATGTCCTCCCTTTCTCTTGCGCTGCAACGACTATATTTTCTGTATCCGCATAGACGGCATGGAATGAGGCTCCATCGTCTCCCTGAAACATAGTACTTTCATTACTATGTATCAAAATATTGTTAGCCTAAAACACACGTGAGGACGAACACACAAGTACATCTCAATAGCCAAACATGATTTAAACATTGTGTGCAACAATCAAACGACAAGTATTCGACCAGTGATGATCTATTTCGATGGAGCTGTCAGTATCCATACCTCTGGCTCTGCATGGACTGCCATGAATGGTTGTATTGGAGAGGAGGCATCAGCATCTCCCTGAAACACAGTGCTTGCATTAGTATGGTTTTCAATATTGGAAACATAACACACACTTGGGTTCGACGGCACAGGTACATATAAAGAGAGAACCACAAATGATGCATTGTCTAAAACAATCAAGGAAAATATAAATATGCAGATTTCATCGACTTATTTCTCCGATTTATTTACATCTGCTTCATCTAAATGGGATGTTGTGATTATATTGGAAGCTCCGTCGTCTCCCTGAAACACAGCACTTGCGTTAATAGGGAAGAAAGTATAGCAAATGGAATCACGTTATATGATCACGCATGATGGAGTTGTCAGTATCCATACCTCGTGCTGCTGAAGAATATCTATGGATGTTGCAAATGTAGTGCGCACTTCCGAAAGCTGTTGCGCCGATTCGTATACGCATGGTCCCGCTTCCACTTCCCCTGGAATTACTTGAATGTCAGGCTCTGCATCAAGTGCAGGGGTTGACGCTCCATCAACTGCCTGAAACATAGTACTTGCATTAGTGAGGATTACAATAGTGAAAACATAACACACACCTGGGGGCACAGCTACATATCAACGGCTAACCACGAATGAAACATTGTGTAGAACAATCAAACGACAAGAATTCCAGCTCTGATGATGACGCCCGATGGAGCTGTCAGTATCCATACCTCCTGCTGGTGAAGAACATCTAGAAATGTTGTAGATGTGGCGGACGCTTCAGCATCTCCCTGAAAGACAGTACTTGCATTAGTATGGATAACACTAATTATAACTGAAAACAAACACCAGTGGACGATAACTAAGGTGTATATCAATTGGAAAGCACTAACCAAACATTCGGTAAAATAATTACACGATAGAATAAAACTATTACTTGACATGCATAAAACAAGTCTGTAGCAGATTAGCCTAGTAAGATTACCTGATACGCGCTAGAAGTGGTTGATAACTGCGACCACGTCAAGGATGTAGAATGTTCTTGCTTCAGATTCAAGGGATAGTCAAGTTGTAAAGGTAAATTAATGATTGATCATGAAATGCCAATATTAAAAATAGCCATGTAAGGCGACAGAATACTTGAAAAATGCTCAATACAGCACAGTTCCCTGTTCCCATATATATACATTGCGTTTGTGGGTTATGAAATCGAAAAAGAATATATTGATAAATGTCATTATTCAAAAAACTATACACTCATATCAATATCGAAATTATTACAAGGGATAGAACACCTACAATATCAATTAATCCATTCGGCTACCTACACACTACTGCAAGGCCTAAAGCTAAATCCGGACACTTGACTCACCGGTGGCGGAATGTGGACGAATAGAGTGGGAATAGCGTTTTCGAGCAATTTCTGTGTCGTTCGCCGTTTATTCTTCTTTGTTACCCAAGATGTTGTGTACATGTCCAAGGAAAAGTGCCGGCTGCAGATGCGGTATCGATCACCCCTCTTGTCCTGTAAGACTTGTTGGACTCTACTTTCCAGCTCATCCAATGGATATCCGCAATGTCTGACCCATTCTCTTATTCGATCAACAGTTTTCGGGAATACATGCATTGTAGTGCCTTCAGATTTCGCATGGGTCTTCGAGGGCAACCGCTAATCGAACAGGCAGGCATTGTTGATAAATCTGAAAAGTAAATATCGACATTATTATACGATCTTCAAGAATAAAGATTTGATACAAAAGTAAATGAATCATACAATGATCAATGCAAGGTTTGTTTTGGTCGCAGGAACTATACCAGTTCATTATGTGCGGCTTAGTATTTGCATAAGTTGCAGAAATGTATAAATGATGTGACTAAAATCTGAACATGTGACTCGTCCCTTGGATGTTCTGTCTTGCACGAGAAGGAAACATGCTTACATTATAGACTGGACCCCCGAAGGATGCAATTCGATGACAATAGACACAGATGAAAATAAATAGATCTATTGATAGCATAGCAATGGAAACTCAAGTCAATAGCAATGAGACCAATGAACATAGCACTATTGTGTACTCTACTAGCAAATAGATAGAAATTTAAAAATCTGCGAAATATCACTAGGATACATGGCCTTACTTTGACCAACAAACAGTTGGATTCAGCAAGCAGAGCAGTATGTTGCAGGAGAATAGGTGGGTGGCCACAGGTAGCACACTGATGGGTTTGCTCTAAGCGGTCAGAGAAGTTCACGGATAGCACGACAGTGAGCAGATTAGCGTAGATATCAGTGGTTGCCAGGTAGCACGTTCAGGAGTTGACTTGCAAAGCACAAAGATGTTCTCATGAGACATATCAAGTGGTTTATAAAGTATTAGAAACAGGGGTGTGTTTGTGAATGAATGACGTATGTATGTCATGGTATTAGGGGGGCGGCCTGCTTCAAGGGGAGGCCTGGCAGGAGACACGGGGGTCTGAGGAGGCAATGTGACCGATGGCCCCTTGGCGTGGGATACCTTTTGAAGTGTACATGTAGTTTGGCACCTTGGCCTTTCGCGCCCGTGACAGCGCGCATCCACTGGCGCGAATCGCCTTTCATAGTATATCGTTGCTTATCAATAACAAATGCCACATACCGGAGATTCTTGTGAGCACAGACCCACACTTCAACCGGTGTATTATAGTGGTCAAGACCCTAAGGCCTGTATAATCCAATGGTAATTGTTAGTATAGATATATGTGACTTTTATAGAGACATAACCTACTGAAAGACTTTGAACAAGTGTTATTTAGTGCATGCATTATCGAGAATATGTTATGTTAGCTTAGATAGATAGTGACCACCCTGCTTCACAGCGACCAGACCTTCACCCATTCGGAGCACAGATGTCTGACGTCCATCCTTGAATGGAGACACACTTGATTCATTTAAAAAATCGAAACAACCGTTGTTAAAACATATGTGGTGTTTTATTTTGTATCTTATTTTCATGACACAAAAATACACGACTTAAAGATTATACAGGTCAGGTTACAGCACAGCGAGAGAAAATCCCCTGTACTGACCGCTGTCACTCGGGAACGTTTCTCTTATGGCACGAACGGCACAGGCGGGTACCACTCTTCGAACACGGTGTCCAAGCCTCCCGTGGAGCCACCATGTAAAGGAACGATAGGCCACCAGCCTGTACCACCTGTGAAAAGGAATGAAACAAACTGTTTGTAAATGACCAAGATAAGTTTAATAAACGTTTGTTGTCAATGACAATTCTTGTAACTAATGGCATTCTGCACGGACAAATGCTATCTAGACAATGCACACAATTGAACGACTTTCATGCGTTACTATGATATGAATATATAATTTTGGATATAGTAGAAGAACATGAAATAGGAGTGGCATGATAAGCAGAGTGTACTTACTCGTTACTCGGATTACGAGGACGAACAGTTGCGCGAAGTTCGTGCATAAGCACCATCATTATTCGCAACACGGCCCGTGTGAGGCAGGCTGCCCTGAAGTCTGGCAGCTCGGTGATGCATTGCGGTCGTGGCTCGCCTTCCGAAATGTAGGCCAGGCATCCCGAGTTTTCTCGGCAGCAGCAGTTCTCCTCCTCGGTTGGCATTAGCTCGCACCGATTGCATGTGCACCAGGTTGAGACGCCGTCCATGCGACTAGGCCCAGGCTCTTCATCTGTTGATTCTTCCTGCTAACTGCCGTTTCGCGTGCTTCCCTTTCCAGTAGTTCCTCCTCGGTATACTCGGGCTCGTACATGTAGGGCATTATTGTAGCCATTGTGTGGTAAACAAAGTAAAATAATTTACCGAGATGGTACAGGTGTTCACACGGGCTACAAGCGGCGAAGGTAGCTGACCAGAGCACAGAAACGAGTCACAAAATACTCTAAGTAACACAGAGAGGAATGGAATCGAAAATCTGCTGCTGTGTGTTGTGAAACGGTCTGTTTATACTTATTGGGGAAAGAGGCGTCCTGACATTTCCATGGTGACACGTCATTAGCTGAAGCGCAGCGAATGTTGACACAAGACGTGCTTTGGCGTTGGGAAATTCGCGGTACGAGTCTGCTGATGACAGGCTCAGGGGCGGGGGAATTCATTTAGTGCCGCAGAAGCAGGTCAGCCAGGGCGATGCGGCAAGTGATAGGATTATCACAAAATGCCGGCTCCCTGGTGCCTGTTTTCGCGTGCGTTTAATGGACGAAAACTTGGGTAAGGTCCATAGGAAAGTTTTCTAAAATCGAGCTACTTAGGCTTAAAAAAACATGGCCGACCCGTAGGGACAATACAATTTTTTACTGGACCATGCCTTTAATTACTAATTTGTGTATTGAGTCTGTCCTGGTAGTTTCACCTACGTTTGTTGACATTGCCCATTGTTAAGGCAGTTTTTGTAGAACCCACTGTTCATGCTACATTAACTAACCCTATGGGGAAGGGTTGGGTATCGGGGTCAGAGTGATAAGGCTGTAGCAGGAAGTTCCTCTGGAAGAATTTTCAACAAGTATGCAACCTTTGTCTCCCCAGGGTCCACGCCGAAGAACAGTGCAAGTCTTGCAAATTGTTCAGGCCAAAGACTTTAAAGGACCACAAGATTAAGTGCTGGGCCCCCCACGCCATGCAGGCCAGGGCCGCCATGGACGTTGAGGGAGCCTCCAGCGATGGCAGCATCAACGTTCTAAGTGATGCCGAGGGCGATCGGGATCCATCGGATTCCCGCAAGCGATCCCCGACACCAACAGGCAGGCCGGTGGTTCTGCTATGTGGTCGACACCCTGCGGCTCGAGCACTACCAAGTCACATCACACCAAGCACATCCCCGATGGCCGAACGTCGACCACGTCGTTGACCGATAAGCCACACGCAGTGACGAGGGGAAGGTCCGAACGGTCCCTGTCTTCTGTGCCATCGCAGTCACCACACTACAGACCCCAGAAACAGACGTTAAAGTCTGTTTCCGACATCGCGTCTAAATCTGGGAAGTCCTCGGGTGTCGAAGGCCCCAGGAAAAGCTCAAAAAGCACAAAATTGAGTGAGTTAATAAAAAAACATGTTCCCGGCGCCCTACTAAAGACCAGAATGTCGAAAAACCATAAGTCTTCGACGCACCAGGTTGAAAAGTTAGACTACTAAAAGCAGGGATTACACTACCCCTGAAGACACCTTTCAGGAGCCATGCGTCATAAAAAAGACCCCTGTCCCAGAACCTCCACCCACCCCGCCTGCTCCTGCTCCCTCCGTGTTGCCAAGCTCCTCAATGGACCACAGAACAATTCGATAAGGTCATGAGGAGATTGTCCAGTTTCATAAACTTATTTGACGACCACCCCAAAGCCCTCCACAGCCTTCAGGGGACCTCACAGAGCAGTCACTCAGCCCACTACCAAAAAAGCCCACCCAGACAGCACTCGTGCTACTTCCTCATCACATCAGGACCTTGGTCAGGATACTTATTATAGCCCTCAGGGCTCACAGAACTCTGGCTCATACACAGACCCAGAGGACCAAGGGGACACGGCAGACTTGGACCAATTTTATGATGATAATGACGATGAGGAAGTTTACATCATCCAGTCCCTGCACCATTCCGACCCACCAGTGGCTGACTCCACAGTAGATAACCTACTGCGATATGATTACCTGCTCCTGAAAACTGCAGAACACTTCAAAGTAGACGGCCAAGAAGCCCAAGTTGACAGAGACTTTGTGGAGGACATCCTTAGGGATATACAATCTGCAACTCAATTTATCCCCATTACAGTCAGTTCAGGGACGGATTCGGACCTCTGTGCTTACACCCAATTTGACACGGGCAGTCAACCCGCACATTGAAAAGCTGTTCAGACCAGCCCCCTCATATCCTTTATATATTAGGGGCAGCTAAAGCTTGACTTCCTAGTAGTCCCCACTACAAGGAAAAAAGCAGGAACCCCTCTGGCCTCTGCCAAAGCCCCTCCTGACAAGGAGAGTAAGAAAATCAACACCCTGAGCAGGAAGGTAGCTTCCTCAGCAGCCTATCAAACAAGGATAGCTAATAACGGAACACTATTTTCCAGCTATAGTTGCCACAAGTGGGACGAGATTGCACAACAAATACTCAGTCCCAGAGCCCCTAAAGACACAGCTCTCACTCACCATCGCTGTGGGGAAACAGGTAGCCAGCTGCATCCTTAAAAATAACCTGGTTGCAGCAAACAATTCGCGAAGAATTGTGGCAGAATGCACACTGATCAAACACCACGCATGGCTCCTCAATCGGGCTTCAAACTAGAATCCCAGGCTACACACTTAAACATGCCCATTGAACCCAACGCTTTATTTGGCAAAGTAGTGGAGGATGCACTTAAAAGTGCGAAAGAGGAATATGATACTCTCAAATCCCTGGGACAGCTCACTAACAAACCCTTTGGGCAGAGAGGAGGCTCAAACTCTCGCCGGGTTGGAGGCCAGAACTCCCAGCTGTCATCTAATTACAAACAAGGTGGGCAATGTTTTTTCTGGGGTTATTAAGGTCAGTCCACCCAACAGGATTTTCAAAGAGGCCAAAGAAGGTATAGGAGTAGGGGTAGATCCTCCTCCTCAAGAGAGTGCTCAACCTCTCCTAAGCAGTGACCACCCGCTACAGGTTCCCTCCCATGCCGCTCCAGTAGGAGCTCGTGTTTCACACTTTACCCACGCATGGGAGGTGATCACTTTGGACAAGATGGTACTTTCCACCATGGGGAGGTTGGGGTGGGGCATTGCATAGAGCCAATTCTAACTCAAGCCAACCACCCGCCAATGCAAAGACAAACTTCACAGGAAGAACTCATCCTGTTGGAAGAGGTCAAAGCCCTACTACTAAAGGATGCCATAGAAATCGTCCCAGCAAACCATGTAAACAATGGTATTTATTCAGTGTACTTCCTTGTGCCAAAAAAGACCTGTCCTAGACATGTGCCCTGCAAACACCTATGTCAAGCCACAGAAGTTCTGCATGACAACGCTACAGGAAGTAATCCCTCTGCTGAAGCTGGGACACTACATGGCAACCTTGGATATGAAAGATGCATACTTTCATATCTCTGTGTTCCCAGCGTACAGAAGGTTCTTGCGTTTCAAAATGCCAACACTGCCAATTCAAGGTGCTACCCTTCGTCATAGCCTCTGCTCCAAGGGTATTCACCAAGGTGCTAGCGGTAGTGGTAGTGCATCTACACAGAGACTCAATCCCAGTGTACCCCTATCTGGACGACTGGCTGATAACAGCGGAATCCCCCCAGATTTGCTAACAAAACACCCAGAGAGCAATCCATCTCCTGTTCCAATTGGGATTTTCAATCAACGAGAGAAAATCAAGTCTCGTTCCAAGCAAGACAAAACCGTTCTTAGGAGCGGTCATAAAGACAGAAGAGGGTCTAGTTTTTCTGGCAAACAAAAGAGTGCCCCCCCCCCCCGAACCCATACAAATCCCAGCCTTGGTTCAAACATAGGTCCATGTGCATTCCCCAGTACAACACCAGGTACCTATCATCACGGCAACCCCACCTCAGGCACAGCCCATGAACACGACGCAGCTGCCTTCAGCCCTCACCAGCAGACACCGCTGACCTGCAGGACACAGCAGGTGACAGACGACGATGAGGAGGATCCATAACGCCATCGTCAGCTAGGGCTTTCCATGAAAGACTGGCTGGAGTGGCTGAATATTTGGGCATTCCCAGCCACAGGTTGAACAGCCAGAGACAGGGGTCTTGGAAGAGGTGCTTACCATTCGCTCGACCACCAAATCGGGCATACCTTTGCAGAAGGATTTGGAGTCCCTTGAAAAGAAGGGTTCGGCAAAGCCGCTACACAGCCGACCAACAAACACTTAGATGCCACCCCCTCGTCCTGTCTGTACACCCTGAGCCGCACTCTTCGGTAATAGCAAAATTCCTTCCTGACCTTCCAGCCCACAGGCAGACTCGTTTCAAAGCAGGCCTGGCAGAGGCAAAGAAAGTGGTCCAGGACATCATGGAGTCTACTGTGGCACATATAGACACTGCAAGTAGGGCTATATGTGTGGCCACTGACATGAGGGGGACTGCATGGCTTAAGGTGACCAGGTTGAACCTGGACGTTCAGGACTGCATACTCGACCTGCCATTCGCGGGAGGGGACTTGTTGCAGTCATCTACGGATGAGGAGCTGGACAAGAAGAGAAAGTGCTCCCATACGGCAAAATCCCTGGCAATATTGACCAAGCCGGCGTCTAAGAGTCAGTCATCCACACTCTGACAGAAGTACCTTTGGCTGATTCAGAGGGTTCCAGGAATGCCACATTAGGCAACCTGACGGGTCTCCCAGCCAACACCGCCGGAAACAACATAAGTCATCACACAAGGGGTTTTTCAGTCCCCCTCCCAGGCACCAGCCTCTGAGGGAAAGAAACAATGACTGGTCATCCAAATCCACAGTTCTCTGGTGGGGGGAGGCTCGCCCTTCACATTCAGTCCTGGCGGACAAGGAACGCATACCTGTGGATTCTCTCTATGGCTTCCGCCTACTGGTACCTCAATATCCTCTTCTCTCTGACAGATTGTGATGGCAACTCTTCTGGCGGAGATCCGCTCGCTGGTAGTGGGCCAGGCAGTAGAAGAGGTTCCACCCTCGCAACGAGGCATGGGATTCTAGTCCTGCATCTTTGCCATACATAAAAAGAACCAGGCTAGCCTGAGAGCTGTCCTGGACCTTTCCACGTTGAACCTTTCCTGCCCCTCCAAAAGTTCAAGATGGTTACGCCAGCTCTGATTGCGGAATCACTGGGTGGAGGAGACTGTATGTGCTCCCTGGATCTGGAGGATGCATACCTACACGCCATCATTGGGGAGCCCCATCCTTCCCTGCTACGCTTCAGGGTCATGGGCTTCCATTTCAATGCAAGGTCCTTCCATTTGGTCTCAATTCGGCCCCCTGGGTCTTGACTAGGCTAATGAACGTGGTGGCAGCTCTTCTCAGAGCATAGTCACCACCTCTATCCATAGCTCAGAGACTGGTTTGTATGAGCAGAGTCTCCGGAGGGAGCCCAACGCATGGCAACCAGGCTTATGCACATGCTATTCGAACTTGGGTTCTCCATCAACCTCAAGAAATCACAGCTGCATCCCACTCAGTCCTTGATATTCTTGGGTCTAATCTGGGATACAAGGACATAGAGGATCTTCCCCTCTGAGGACAAGATCACAGCAATCAGGGCCACCATGGGGCATTTCCTGAGCAGAACGGCAACTTCGGCATAGTGGTACCAGCACTTGTTCGGCATCATCGCAGCGTGTTTCCTGACGGTGCCACACACAAGTCTCAAAATGAGGAGGCTGCAGCTACATTTCCAGCCTCTTGGAATCAGGAAACGGGCTCCCAAGTGGCTCTAGTCAGCATACCAGCATACCTTCACCAGAATCTTATCTGGTGGAGGACAGTGACAAACCTTTTAGTGGGCAAGCCATTCAGGCAGCCACAGCTAGCACTCCACATTACCACGGACTCGTCCCTGAAAGGATGGGGTGGAGGGAGCAGGCTGAACAAGCACAGGGTCCATGGCCTCTGGTTTCAACAGGAACGACTGAGCACATCATTTGGCTCGAGAAAATGTCCATATGGCTTGCTCTCAAAGCCTTCCTCCCGATCATCAGCGGCAACCCGGTCTGCATTCAGACAGCTCCACCTGCATGTATCACCTCAACAAACCAGGGGGCACCAGGTCTCTTCCCCTCTGCAGATCAACCATCAACATATGGGAGTGGGCTCTAGCGAACAACATTTACCTCTCTGACGTCTTCCTTCTGGGGGAAGCAAACCTGGAGGTCGGACAGACTCAGCAGGCTAGGGGTTGACAACTTCTAGTGGCAGTTGAGCGAGGGTGTCCTGATGGAGATCTTCAGGTGGGGTCATCTGCGGGTAGTCCTATTTACCACTGTGAGCAACCGGAAGTGTCTCCTATTTGCGTTCTAGATGGGACAGGGCAGAGGCTCACTGGGGGATGCAGATTCAGTGGAACGATATGTGGGCATACACATTTCCTCTGACCCCATTGATCTACAGGATCATCTGCAAGGTCAAGGAGGCGCAGCGGCTGCTGCTCATCCTGGTATCTACACGGTGGCCAGCTAGACCTTGGTTCTCGAGGCTCTGCAGACTGCTGAGTTAACCTGCAGCCCCCTTGCCAGTGGGGCCAAATCCCCCATCATCTCAACAAGGAGGGACAGTGGTACACCCCACCCGGAAGAAGTTAGCCCTAGCGGCCTGGCTCCTGAACACGTGACCTTGAAACACCTGCACTTGTCACAGGACAACTTGGACATCATTCAGGGGGCAAGAACCAGCTCCACCAGGGGCCAGTACAAAAGCAAATGAACCGGGTTCTAGGCCAAGGCAAACAATGTAAACCTTCTGGAGTGCACGCTAGACCATGTGTTGTCTTTTTCCGCACATTGGGCTCATTTCGGGATGCAGATGTACACCTACCGTACTTACCTGGCACCCATAGGGGCTTAGAAAAACTCTGGTGATGGTGTTTTTTTCCTCCTACAATCCGGTGGTCAAGAAACATTTGGCAGGCCTGACCAGGCTATACCCCCCAAAGTCAGGCGGCCACACCCGGTTTGGGATCTGAACATGGTGCTGGGCGCTCTGGCTCACAAACCGTTTGAGCCCATGGCATCGGTAGACATCAGGTTGTTTACTATTAAGACAGCTCTTTTAGTCTTCCTTAAAACAGCACGCAGGAACAGCGAGATTCAGGCTCTAGTGGCATCTAAGCAGGACACAATGTTCCATCGTGACATGGTGATGCACCCTTCATTTCTCCCAAAGGTTGTGCCATCTTTTCACCTCAACGAGGAGATAGTACTTCCTACCTTCTTCCCAAATCCTAAGGATGAAGCAGAGAAAGTGTTGCACTGTCTGGATGTCAGGCGTGCACTGAGATTTTACCTGGACAGGACCAAGAGTTCTCCAGCATGGGGTCTGGCATGGATTCACATGCTCATGAATATTCCCCGTCGTCAGGCCGGGAATCCTCGGTATAGAATAAATCAGTATCAGTTTCGTTTCTGATCTGTCTTTCTCAGTAGTAACCAATCACTGGTCTCTGTGTCATACTGCCCCCAGCCAATGACTGCCCTCTCCCTAAGCCCCGCCCCTGGCAGCCATCCTCAGATTTTTACCGCACGTTCAAGTGTTGGGAGTCCTCGTGCTTAGCTCTCGAGCTTTTGCTGCGTTTTCGTGCTTTTTTCAGGAGATTTTCTCATTTTGTCGGTTAAAAGAGCCTCAAGCTCCACCGTTTCTACTTCCAATCAACGGGGATCCATTTCAGAGTTTTCTACGCCCCTCAAGGGTGAAGATTTCGTCGAGTTACGCTTTTGGAGGATTCCAGTAGCTCCGAGGCCTACACCGGACATGGCCCAGGAGAAGGGGAGCTCGACGCCCGGGAAGCTTTTCAGGACCTGCCCTGGATGCCAGCTTCAGAATGTTTTCAAGGAGGACGAGCATTCGTTAAGCCTCTACTGTCTCCATGAGGACAAGACGCACAAGGAAAAGGACTGCGCGTTTTGTGGAAACATGTCGGAGCGGACCATGAAGGATCGCCACTTCCGTCTCGCCAACTGACTGGAAGGTAAGAGCCTGCCAGGCGAGAAGAAGAAGTCCGAGCGGTCTTCTAAGTCCTGTGAGGGTGCCCCGGCGACGGGGGCTCAACAAAAGGCTAAGTACAGCGAGTCCGCGGGCACCGGGAGCGCCGAACGGTCGGGCTCCTCGGCTGCCAGGCAGGGCGCACCCTCCCCGGCGCCATCGACCACGAGCCAACGCTCTGGCTCGGGTAAGAGGAAGTCTGAGAACCCGGCGAAGCTTCTGGAGAGGCCCCGGTCGATCTCGAAGACTCCGGCAGAGGGGGAGCGAGGCTCGGACCCTCCCCCGAAGGTGAAGGCCCCAGGCGTACAGAAGGTGACGTTGGCCGTGATTCACCCTGCTAGGACCTCGATTGAGGATGTCGCCGCGGCCCTGGCTCAGCCTGTCGAGGCTACACCAGTGGAGGCGCCCTCAGGTACCAGAGTCTCCCTGCCACCGCGGAGGGGGGAGTCTTTCAGGCCCATCGAGAAGACCTGCACAAAGTCCTTGTTGGAAAAAGGGGGGGAGGGGGTGGTGGCCGTTGTGGATACGGACACGACCTCTGAAGAGGAGCTCATCCAAGTCGTGGAGGAGACCCAGCCCATCGGGAGGGATCCCGACGAGGGCGACGGTGACGCAGACGAGGCTCCTCAAGAGTCCTCACGCCCGTCGTTTCCGGCGCCGCAGGACACCTCGGCGGCCATTTTGTCAGCCATCCAGTCCTTATGCTCGGAGATAAGGACTAGGTTGCCCCTTCCCCCCCGACGGAGGAGCCTGAGCCAGACCCGACGGAGGATCCGGAGCCAGGACCTTCGGGGAGCCCTCCGCCTAAGAGGAGGAGGACGCATCCTAGGCCTCCTCTCCCGCCTCTGCGGCCTTCTCTGACTTCCCCCCCGGTCCACTACCCACAGGGATGATACAGGCATGGACACGACTACGACGGGTACGGATGACGATGGAGGCGATGATGGGACGTGCCCCCCGTCTCCCCCTGCCCGGGCGTCCCCGCCTGACGAGATTGGATCCTTCCATGCTCTTCCAGCTCTGCCCCGAGGAAAAGAAGGAGGGGTTCCTCTACCAGCGGGGCAAGGCTAGAAGGAAGCCGGTCCTCGCCGTACCGCTTCTAGATGATATCTGGGATGAGGGGCTCGCCCTCCTCAAGAACCCTGCCACGGCTCCTGCGAAGAGGGACCGGTACGAGAAGAAGTACCGGGTCCCCGACGCTGCCCCCTTGTGCCTTAGGGCGCAACCAACCCCCGGAGTCGTTTCGGCAGCGGCCAAGAAGAAAGCAGGGGGGGCCATCGGCCTCGACTTCAACCTCCCCTCCGGACGGTGAGGGCAGGAAACTGGATGCGATGGGACGACGGGTCATCTCATCTGCAGCGACGACCATCAAGGCGGCCAACGCCCTGGCCATCGTAGCCCGCTACGACAGGGAGTTGTGGTTCAAGATCGCCCCGCTGTTGGACTTCCTTCCGGATGCCAAGAGGGCCGAGGCCCTGGAAATCTTGCAGGAAGGTGAGATTGCCTCAGACCACGCCATTACGGTGGCCACGGACATCGCAGACACCAGTTTACGTCAGTTGAGCAACGGCGTTTGCCTGAGACGACAAGGATGGCTCAGGGCGACGGAATTCCGCCAAGACGTTCAGACCAAGGTTTTGGACATGCCCTTCGATGGGAACAACCTTTTTGGCAAGGCGGTTGATGAATCCCGTCAGGCGATCAAGACGGACACGGAGACGGCCCGTGTACTGGGTGTCCTCCAACGACGACGGCTATCCTTTCGGAGTTCCCCGCAGACAGGGTGCCTCCAAAGGAGCCGGCAGCAGCGCCTCTACTTACCGTCAAGCGGCGAGGTCTTCGTCGCAGGAGGCCTATAGGGGACGCGGCAAGTCAGGTGGATCCCGTCGTCGTCGCCAAGGTGGTCAAGGAGGCAAAGCGGCCTCCAAGCAGGATTGAACCGTCAGTCGTGTCGGGCCCCCGCCGAAGCACCCCGGTGGGAGGCCGGCTGACGAAGTTCGTCGGCGTGTGGGAGTCCATCTCCACCGACCGTTGGGTGCTGGACGCCCTGGCCCTGGGGCACGCCCTCGAGTTCCAGAAGAGGTGCCCCCGCATTCCTCCCGTGGCCAGGAAGGAAAATCACGTCCCTCAACTGCTGTTGGAAGTACGGGCGATGCTCAGGAAAGGTGCCATCGAGCTCGTCCCGAAGAGGCTTCGGGGCTCCGGAGTTTACTCAAGATACTTCCTCGTAAGGAAAAAGACAGGAGGATGGTGTCCCATCCTGGACCTGCGACGACTAAACAAATACATCAAGGCACAGAAGTTCCAGATGGTCACCCTCCAGCACGTGCTGGGACAACTGGAGGAGGGCGACTTCCTGTCGTCGTTGGACTTGGAGGATGCATACTTCCACATCCCCATTCTAACGAGACACCGAAAGTTCCTCAGGTTCGTGGTCCAAGGGCGGCACTACCAGTTCAAGGCCCTCCCGTTCGGATTAAAATCGGCGCCCAGGGTGTTCACCAAGTGCCTAGCACCGGTGGCGGCGCGGCTGCGCCTGCAGGGGATCCACGTCTACCCCTACCTGGACGCCTGGCTCATACGGGCAAGGACAAGGGAGCTCGCCGTGGAACACACTGCGAAGACCGTCCAGCTGCTCACGGACCTGGGGTTCTCCATCAACTTTCCAAAATCCCGCCTGGTCCCGTCGCAAGTCGCCCTGTTTCTGGGAGCACAACTCGACACAGTGGCGCGGCGGGCCTCACCGTCGGAGGAAAGGATAAGGATCATCCTAGGAAAGGTGCAACCCACGGACGTGGCCAGAGTGAGGTCTATCAAGTCCCTCCTCGGAATGATGTCCTCCTGCATTTATCTGGTGCCCCATTGCAGATTTCGGATGCGGCCCTTACAAGAATTCCTCGACGGCCGCTGGATCCAGACGACGGGCAGCTTCGAGGACAGGATCTCGCTCGACGAAACGTTCCACCAGGCGATACGATGGTGGGGTGTCCGCGCTCATCTTACGGCGGGAACAGGCTTCCTAGCCCCGGCCCACCAGGTGACGGTGACGACTGATGCCTCCCTGGAAGGTTGGGGAGCTCACACCGGGAGCCTCCACGCGAGAGGCCTTTGGTGCTTGGAGGAGAAGACTCTCCACATCAACATCTTGGAGCTCCGCGCAGTGTTCTGGGCCCTCGGGTCCTTCCTTCCGTCCCTCAAGGGCAAGGTGGTGAGGATCTTCACCGACAACACCACCACGATGTTTTACATTCGGAAGCAGGGCGGAACCACATCCCCTGCCCTGTCCAAGGAAGCCCAGGATCTGTGGCATTGGGCCATCGCACAAGGGATGTTTCTGGTACCCTTTCATCTGGCAGGGATAAAAAACACCAACGCCGACTCACTCAGCAGGGAGCTGCGCTCGCGCCACGAGTGGGAACTGCACCAGGATCAAGTGGACCGACTCTTCCGACAATGGGGCGAACCCCAGATCGATCTCTTCGCGACGGCGGCGAACTCCAAGTGCCGGAGGTTCGCCAGCAGGTTTCCCCAACCGAGGAGCATGGGCGATGCTTTCTCGTTCCCTTGGGACGGCCTGTTCCTTTATGCATTCCCGCCGTTGCCGTTGTTACTCCGGCTCGTCAACCAGCTCAAGAGGTCCCGGTGCAGGATGATCCTCGTCGCACCGGCGTGGCCGAGGCAGATCTGGTTCCCGGACCTTCTGGACTTGTCAGCGTCCACACCAGTCAAGCTACCGACGGACTCGGATCTTCTCTCCAGAGAAGGAGGCACCATTCTTCACCACGAACCAGAGTCGCTGAACTTGCAGGCCTGGCTCCTGCAGCGCTAGAGTTTGGAGGATACGACATCCCGGCCGATTGCAGAGAGGTTCTTGCAAAGGCCAGGGCTTCCTCAACTCTCAAGTGCACAAATGGAAGAGGTTCTCTATCTGGTGCCGGGCACAGAAAATGAACCCACTGCGGATTACGGCCCCTCAAGTATTGCCGTACCTACTGTCCTTGGCCAAGGCGGGCCTATCTCACGCTTCCATCAAGGTGCATCTGGCTGCCGTCTCACGTTACACCAGAACTACAGGACGGGCGTCCTTGTGGTCTCATCGTCTGGTGAAGGAATTTATGAAAGGACTGTTCCGATCATTCCCGCTGGTGAAGGCTCCTGCCCCGGCGTGGGAGCTCAATGTGGTACTAACTAGGCTCATGGGGGCCCCATTCGAACCTATGCATTCAGTGCCGTTGAAGTTTCTGTCGTGGAAGACCGCATTCCTCGTGGCCATCACCTCTGCACGACGAGTGGGAGAGATCCAGGCCCTGTCTTGCAAGCCTCCATACTTGACTTTTCACGACACGAGGGTGGTGCTGAGGACGCACCCCTCCTTCATGCCCAAGGTGCCGTCGGACTTCAACGAGCCCTTGGTGTTGACAGTTTTCTTCCCGTCGCCTTCGTCGCCGGCTGAGAGGACTCTGCACTCGCTAGACGTAGCTAGAGCGCTGAAGTTCTACGTGGACCGCACGAAGAGTTTCCGGAAGACATCACAGCTGTTTGTGAACTTTGGACCTGTGAATCAAGGGAAGGCTCTCTCGAAGTCTTCCATTTCCAGATGGCTCTCCGGCTGCATCATGCACTGCCACCGGTTGGCAAACCGACCGCTGCCCGGCCGTCCGAGAGCCCATTCGACCAGAGCGATCTCTGCTACTACGGCGTTCCTGTCTGGTGTGCCCCTGCTCGACATCTGCAGGGCTGCTACGTGGAGGTCGACGCACACCTTCACGAGATTCTACTGCATCGACCGGGATTCCAGGGAGGAGTCCAGAGTCGGCCAGGCAGTGCTGCGGAACCTGTTCGTCTAAGGTGAGCCTGGTGAGGAGGTAAGAGTTGCTTAATGTTGAGTTGTTGTATTGCTTGATATTGAGCCTTGTGCCACCTCCGGTGGTTGTGCATGTGGATACTGCTATGTATTCTTATATTCATGAGCATGTGAATCCATGCCAGACCCCATGCTGGAGAAGGAACAAGTTACTTACCTGTAACTGTTGTTCTCCAGCATGGGTCTGGCATGGATTCACATGCGAACCCTCCCGCCTACCCCTCTGCGGCTCTTCACTTGGTCATACTGCCACTTCACGTGCTAACAAATCTGAGGATGGCTGCCAGGGGCGGGGCTTAGGGAGAGGGCAGTCATTGGCTGGGGGCAGTATGACCCAGAGACCAGTGATTGGTTACTACTGAGAAAGACAGATCAGAAATGAAACTGATACTGATTTTTTTCTATACCGAGGATTCCCGGCCTGACGACGGGGAATATTAATGAGCATGTGAATCTATGCCAGACCCATGCTGGAGAACAACAGTTACAGGTAAGTAACCTGTTCCTTTCTGCAACTCCGATGCCCAGTTTGCCACCTTTGGTGGGTCACAACCAGGAGGTCAAGCATCCAGAGTGTCAATAGCTAGGTGGATGGTTCTGGCCATCAAGGCTTACAAGGGGCAACGCATGGCGATGCCGGCTAACATACATGCCCATGCGGTCAGGGTCAAGGCCACAGCTGTGGCCTTCCAAAGACCTGCGCTGTGGCAAACAATCAGCAAAGCGGCCACTTGGGCTTCTCCATCATCCTTCTGCAAGCTTGGACACCAGTGCCAGATCAGACTCAGCATTTGGCCAGGCAGTCTTGAAGAACTTGTTTTCCTAGAGGGGCAACTCTCCTCCCCAGGGCTTAATTCAGTGGTAATAGCCCATACAGTATGGCGGAAAGGGGATGGAACGTAGGAGTAATAAGTTACTCAATGTAGTGATTAACATACTCCTAGTCCATAGTCCCCTTTCCTCCATACGTCCCACCTTCCTCCCCCTTTAAAAAATCATGTAATTAGGCAATTTGTAACATAGCCGACGCGTCAAAGGGGACTGAGGAGTGGCGCCGGTGGGTGGAGTCAAAGGAGTCCATGCTTCCGGAGCTGTGCCCCTGCGCAACTAAATTTAAAGGGGCAAGACAGTTGTTCTGGTGAAAAAGGTTCAGTTTCCTGATTGATTGAGTGGCTCACTCTTCGGCACTCCCACGACTGCTGAAATCAAATTTGATACTCTATAGGGCCGGCGGTCCGCTAAATGGCCCGAGGTTGGTCCTGGCCATGTGCCATTACTTTCGGCAAGAGAAAGGAGCCTTTTGAATTCGAAGGGTCGCAAATTAAAATATGTCAAGATCTGTCAGTGATGACGCTCTAAAAACGAGAAAGCTGCAGAACAAGGAATCCGGTATAGGTGGGGGTTTCCCTTTTCACTTAAATTTGAACACCAAAGAGAGGTCTACCTCGATAACCTTGGAGGAAGAAGTCAACAGAGCCTTGCAGAACCTACAGTCTCAGTCCCATGGCAACGAGGTGGTAGAATTGCATGTTCCTCGAGATCCCACGAGCCGACTGAAAACCTTGGTGCCACGTAGAGGCCGCACTCATGGCTCCAGGAAATTCAAATCTTTTAACACTCCATGAAAGAGAGATCTCCGGTCAATACAATGGAAAGGATTTCTTTTTCTATTTAGGTGATAGCGGTGTGCTACCCACCCGTTAAAAAAAAAAAAACACTCCAAGAAGTTTGGGAGATGTTTTGTGCGACTTAGATTTCTGTTGTGAATATAAGATGCTGCATCATACATGCCCCTCCACTTACCCGCCTTAATATTAGTGAGTTTGTAACTGGATCTGGGGCCAATGACTATTTACGTAATGCAAACTTGAAGTGTGTTTGCATAAGCATATTATAGAGGGCTCAGCGAGGGACCCCACTAGTATGGCCCTATAGTTTTTTTTAACGTTTTTTTTAGGGCATCTCCATTATTGAAGCAGTGAGGTTGTTAACACTTCTTGAGAGGGAGGGTTGGGTACTAGCGGAGGGGGTTCACGTAAACATCACGTTACTAAGCAAACAGTGTGTAGAGCTGTAACAGTGAAATGGTTAAGTATATGTTTCACTTCTCGGGCCTTGTGGCGTCTCCACAACACATACAAAGAATAAATCTACCATCCAGGGACATACTGAAGCCAGGGGCGAGTTGTCACGATGCAGGCTGACGCTATACAATTTGGGTCACTGAATGTCAAGGGCTTAAATTAGCCACATAAAAGTTCTGTGTTACTGAGGGAATTTCAACTATCCAGATTACATGTCCTGTTTGTCCAGGAATCAAAGTTCAGTAAAGAAACAGAATTTAAGCTGGGACGCCCACACATAGAAATAGAGAAGGGAGGTTTGTGGTGGTCAAGAGCTTTAACTGATCACAGGGAGTTACCCTTTGTTCCGCCTATGCCCCCAATCAGAACCAGCTTGCCTTTGGCAAAGATCTTTTCGCCTTTTTAGACAACTGGAAGACAGAAATTCTAGTATGTGGGGGCGACTTTAATATAATTTCAGACCCCGCCCTAGACTGGGATTCTATGAGGCAGAATGCAATCCCACCACAGTGCGCAGAAGACAATAATTTTTCCACACTTTTGACAGCACATTACCTGACACACGTGGAGAGCCTCACACCCACAAGGTTGCACGGTCACCTTTTACTCCTCCCCACACTTAACTTAACTCCTGGATCAATCACATCCTATTAGATGCAGCACAGGAACATGCAATTCTGAAGGCGGCGATCAATATCGTGTGGTAGTCAGACCATGAAATGTGTTTGTTAGAGCTAGACATGGGCCTATACCCCACAGAGATCACAGATGGGTTTGCAATGACGCTCTTAATGATACGGGGATACTCTCCCTAAATACAGTCTTTGAAGCTGCAAAAGCCACTAGTCGAGGGGTGTTGATAGCAGAGGGTCTTTTAGGAAACAAACTGGGTTTTTTAGGGAATCAAAGCTCAAGGCGGAAATAAGCACGAAAGAGACTCCTTCGCACATTAACCTCCTCAAGGGACGACGCCCTGGCTGATATTAGAGAGCTAAGGAGGGAGTTGATTGATTAAATTGTTTACTTATAGAGCGATTTATGCCAAGGCGCTGTACAATGGAACAACTCATACAGTGAACAACAATAAACAAACAATGTGAGCAAAATTACATGATGAATCATTAAACAGTAAAACAGTGCAAAAAAGCAGTTGACTTGGAGAAGGGGAGGTAGAGAGGAAGTAGGATTAGCGAGGGGGAATAGAAAAGAAAAGAACAAGTGAGGAATAGGAAGGTGGGAGAATGGAGGGAGAGGGGACTAAGGAGTCAGAAGAGGGAGGGGGGGATGAAGATAGAATGGAAAGATCTTCAAGGAGGAGAGTGGAGGAGAAGGGATTTAAGGGATGTGCGAAATGAGGGAAGGGTAGTGGAAGAGCGGATTGAGAGAGGGAGTGCGTTCCAGTGAAGAGGAGCAAGAAGTTGGAAGGAACGAAACCTGGAAGAAGCACAAGGGGAAGGAGGTACAGTAAGGAGGAAACGGTCAGCAGAACGAAGAGGGCTTGAGGGGGAGTAGAAGGTGAGAAGTGAGGAGAGATGAGGAGGAGCAAGACCATATAAGGATTTAAAAACAAGGCAGGGAAAGCAGAATTTTAACTGAGTGGAAAGGTAGCCAACGAAGAAGAGAGAGCGAGGAGGAGATGGAATCACGGGAGGTAAGGAGACAAAGGGTACGAACAGCAGAGTGGTAAATGGATTTGAGGGGGGTAAGCTGGGAGGCAGGAAGTCCAAAGAATAAAGGGGAGCAGTAAAATAGCTGGGAAAAGATGAGCGAGGAGATAAGGAGTTTGGTTGCATGGAAAGTGAGGGAGGGACGGATTTTGCAAATGTATAGATGGAAGCGGCAGGAGCGAGAGGTAAGTGAAATGTGTTGTCAGAAGGAGAGAGAGGAGTCAAAAATAACAACCAGATTGCGAGCCTTGGAGGAGATAGGGAGGTCGGAGGGGGGGAAAGTGAATGAATGGGGGAGGAGAAGGGAGAAGGAAGTGAGTTAGAAGGGAAGAAAAGTACTTCCGTCTTATCAGTGTTAAGAGAGAGGAAGCGGGAGGACATCCAGTTCTTGATAGCTGTGAGACAGGAGGAGAGTTTGAGATGAAGGTCAGGTGTGAAGGAGGAAAAAGAGAGAAAGAGTTGAGTATCATCAGCATAAAAGTGATGGGAGATGTCAAAGGAGGAGATAACGGGGGCGATGAGTGATGTATAAAGAGAGAAAAGGAAAGGACCAAGTACAGAGCCTTGAGGAACACCATATGTTAGAGGGAAGGAATAAGAGGTCTGACCGCCCCAAGAGACAGTAAAGGAACGAGAAGAGAGGTAGGAGGATAGCCAATTGAGAACAGGGCCCTTGAAACCAAAGGAGGAGAGAGTGTGCAGGAGGAGTGGATGATCTACAGTGTGAAAGGCAGCAGAGAGGTCAAGGAGAATAAGGATGGATGATTGCTTGGCATGCCGAGCAGAGAGGAGAGAGTTGAGGATCAAAGTTGAACGAGATATGGCAGGCAAAGGCATTAGGCAAAGGCATTAACCCAACTTCGCTTTCTGAAACAGATGTTTTACGAGAAGGGGGACAAGGCCCACACTATGTTAGCAGCATGCCTGCATGCCCGCATGCCCAGGGAGCTGAGAGGGCAGTTCATAAACACTTAAGGGAGGGCAGGAAACATCTGACAGACCCTGTCGCCATCACAGACAGTTTCGCTCATTTTTACAAGACCCTGTATGCAACAGAGAATAATGGCACAGGGGGCATGATTGCCTGTTACTTGTCTAACTTTCCCGGCAAGCGCTGTCCTCTGTCGATGAAACAATGCTGAACGCCCTGGTCATATAGAGGAAGTGCAAGAGGCAATATCCAACCTGAAAGCTGGCTCTGCACCAGGGCAAGATGGTTTTATGCCATCCTTGTATAAAGTGCGACACTGTCCCCTTTCCTGAAAAAACTTCAACGGTATCCTTGAAACTGGCCAGGCTCAGGCCTTGTTTATGGAATCTCATATTATCCTCCCACAGGAAGGCAAAGATAGGTTGGAATGCGGCTCTTAGCAACCCATCTTGCTTATAAACATTGACGCCATGGTCTAAGTGATCGTTTTGGCTGGTAGGCTCTCCAAAGTACACCTGTGTCTGGTCCATACAGACCAGGTCCGATATGTTAAGGGCAGGCAGGGGGCTGAAGACGTCTGCAAAACTCTCGATTTGATTTCCTTGATCATTGATCATTGATCAGGAAAGTCCATCCCTGATGTCGGTCGACACAGAAATAGCGTGTGACGGAGTAGAATGGCCTTTCGTGTGTGCAGTAATGCAGCTAGTCGGATTGGGTGAATGTTGGATATCTGGCGCCTGGGCACTGTACCGGAACACGAAAGCTAAGGTAGTGGTTAATGGTATCTCATCCGAGACTTTCCCTTGACTTTGGGCACTGGCCAAGGTTGTCGCCTGTCACCACTCTTGTTCGCCCTGGTTCTGGAACTCCTAGCCCAGTCTTACTCTTACGTCCCGTCCCCTTTGGGCAAGAATACAAATTGGCTTTATGCAACAATGGTATTTTAGCATATATCACCCAGCCTGTTTTATACATCCCGGCTCTTTTCGCTACCATTCCAGACTACGGCTCTTTGTCAGGGTTTTGGGTCAATCTGAAAAAGACAGTTGTGCTCCCTCTGAGGCAAGCCTCAGTGCTCCCTAATCACCTGATGGACACCTGGGATTTTCAGCTACAAACTGATGGGATTAAATATTTGGGAGTAGTTATAACCAGACAAATTACAGACATGTACCATGTTAATTATCTTCCTTTATTGAACATAATTAAAGACCTACCGAGATGGGCCACGATTACAATCTCTTGGGCCGCGAGTTTTACGACTATTAAGATTAATATATTGCTGAGGCTTATTTCTCTTCCAGTCACTTCTGGTAGAAATCCCAGATAAATTCTTTGGAGAATTGAAACAATCAATATGGGCCTTTCTCTGGGCGGACAAGAAGCTGAGGGGGCGTACAAAGCAATGATGGAGCCCAAAAGCAAGGGTGCTATGAGTTATCCAGACTTCTTTGATTATTACAGAGCGTCACAACTGCGCATTCTCCCGGACCATCTGAGGAATAATCCAGAGAAGCAGTGGGTGAGCCTGAAAAATTGCCTTTTTCGTCCCAGTGTCTTTAGGGGAATGAATGGCTGTGGGTCCCCCAGAACTTCCTCCCGTGCAGAATTCACATGCATCCAGTGCTTAAGGTCCTGTGGTCTCTTTGGAGGCCATTGCCCAACATGTAAGGGCTAACGCTGTGGCCCTCGCCACTTAGTTGTATCTGGGC
Organism: Ambystoma mexicanum; assembly: GCF_040938575.1. Taxonomy (NCBI): domain Eukaryota; kingdom Metazoa; phylum Chordata; class Amphibia; order Caudata; family Ambystomatidae; genus Ambystoma; species Ambystoma mexicanum. The sequence continues at coordinate 1,338,532,993 of NC_090923.1, read as the reverse complement.
TCTGTCAAAAAGAGATCTACTGGTAGACCCCATCCGCCTTCAGCCCCAGTATGAGAATGGTCTAATTAGAGCCAGACATATGTGGAAAGAGGGGCCCTTTCTTACGAGGGATGAACTAGAACTAGCACAGAACGGCATGCAAATACATCCATTACAGTACTTGCAACTAAGAAGTGTGCTGACAGACCCGCGATGGGTCGACTGTCTGCGACACCCACTTAAGCTTTTAGAACGTACTCTGAATGAGCGCCAATGTTCGAAAAGGTCGGGAGTAGCGTTGTATGCTTCCTTGATTGGAAGAGGTAATTTAACGACACCACATACGCAAGCCAACTGGGATTCAGACTTGGGTGTGGCAGGTGACACAGAGACCTGGTCTGCAATATACAGGGCGGTATGGTCCTAGTCTATCTCAATGAAGTACAAATTGCACATTGGCAGACTGCTCATGTGGTGGCATCTGATCCCTCAGAGATTGGCAAAAATGCAACCGTGGGTAATCCCATACTGTTCAAGGGGCAGTTTGATAAGCGATTATTGGCACCAGTGGTGGAGCTGCCCGAAAGTCCAGGCCTACTGAAAGGACATTTAATGCTGCATATGCACCATCAACGGCATACACAGGGAATTAACCCCCCTTCTAGTGTTTGGAGTGGAGACCGATTCCGATGGGGGGGTTGCTCAGTATTGTCTTGTATGCCTAGAAACCCACTGTTAGCAGCTAGAGTCTGCCTCACTTTTCACCGGAAGAATGGCCCGTTACCCACGTAACAAAAATGTGTAAGTGAGGCTCACAAAATCTTAGCCATGGAGGGCCTTACACTTGTTGGAATCGCACTCAGTCTGGCTTTCCTTCTTAGAGTATTATGCAGAACTGAGAAACACCCTTACACAAGCAGTGCCCTGAGTCTCACTTTGTGACCCAGCAGTGCAGGGTATGCAAGTCAGCAAGTTGTAGATATGCACCTTGTTCAGGTACAATAGATCTCAATGTGTTTTTTGTTTTTTTTTTTTGTTTTTTTTTACAAAAAGCTAACGAGGCTCGGAGATCTGGTTGCCTAGTCCTGAAGAATTTACACATTGGGTTGGAAAATGTGCTGTTAATGTATAGTTGAGCTTTGGGGAATCGCTAATTGATGTGACCGGGGTGCGAGGTGGGGTTTTCCTCTTTATCCTGGTTTATACTTGTAGGCATGCTCATTTGCTGCCAGTTATGGGTTTTCAAACGATGGGACAGTACAGGTTTCTTTTGGTGATGGTTTAAACTGATTTACCGGAAACATGTACTTGCTCTGTTCTGATCTGTTGCCTGTGCTGTTGATCTAGGCATCGCATGTGAGTAAATGTAAGGCATAACTTTTATTTCAAATTTCAATAAAATGGCATTATTAAAAAAATTAAAGGCACAGAGAAAAAAAATACACTAAAAGATAGAAATTTTGTGTGGCAAGAGTCACTATTTCTGATGCTTGTGAATCTGCTTAGAAACTGTGCATATAGTTCAGTCGTCTAGTGGTAATCGTGGAGTGTTTCATCTTTTTTTCGAAGATCGAAAAGGCAGGTCGACCTGGGAGTTTCTGTAACACTATCCCTAATGTGACGTACAGTGTACCCATGATCTATTGCAGGTCAAGGGTCCTGCAGATTCTTTTTATTTCTGCCATACTGGTTGGTAACTTTAATGCAGAACTTGTCTTAATGAGATTTATTGAATATATATGCTCCAGCATGGGGTCTGGCATGGATTCATTCACATGCTCATTCCCCGTCGTCAGGCTCAGAATCCTCTGTAAAAGAAAAAACAGTTTGACTTTCACTTGCATACTGTATTTCTCCCATAGACTAATCACTGTCCTCTGGCTCATACTGCCCCATCCAAAGACAGTCCTCTCCCTAAGCCCCTCCTCTGGCAGCCATCTTCCTATGTTTACCGCACACTTCAGTGTTGGGAGTCCTCGAAGTTCAGCGCCCCTCAAGGGCAAACATCGTTGAAGTTTTAAAAAGGCCATCGGGCGAAGATATGTGTGTGCAGCTCCTGCCAGATCGGGCCCTACACAATACTAAGTTTGTACAGAATTACCTGCAGATGCCATATAAGCAAAATGGGGACAGGGCCAAGCAGACTGTCATGGAGGCCTTCACCCAGTCTGTGAGCCAGCAAGGGGAAGGTCGGATATTGGCGGTGATTGCAACGTTGCAAGCGTCCATCGAACATAAAATTGAGACAGTTGCTATCTATGTTAGCCTTTTGCAACAGGATGTGCACACAATTGCGGACTGGCTTTGTACCAAGGAGGCCTAGGTGCAGGAGAACAGGACCAACATTGCTAGTGCTCAGTCGGAAATTGCTACGTTGACGGAGAGGGTGCGAGAACTGGAACAATTTACTGAGGATGCAGAAGGCATGGAGGAATAATGTGCGGATCCTAGGACTGCTTGGTGGGTGGCGAGTCAGGACCCCACCTCCTACGTTAAGAACTTGCTATTACAGGAGGTGGGCCAAGGAGCGCTGACACAGGGGTTCATGGTGGAGAGTGCCCACAAATTTCTAGCTAAAAGGACCCTCTGGGGTGCCCCTCCCGCCCAAGACCGCTGATTGCTAAGATCTTGAACTGTAAGGAGAGAGCGCATACTGGCCTTCTCCAGGGAGGGTGGGGTGATAGACCGAACGTCCCCCAAACAGACTATCCAGATTACACACAGTTGCTACAGAGGAGGGCAGCGTTCGCTCCTACCAAGGAGCGACTGCGCAGGGCCAAGCTGCATTATATGTTGATTTACCAAGCCAAGTTGAAAGTATTGCATAATGGCCGATCGCACTTGTTTAACGATACCATGGCCGCACACTCATGGATGGACTCGATGGGGATTGCATAGTTACCGGCACGGCGGAATAATGACCCTTGATTGTTGTATTCGCACAGTGCAGTTGCACAAACTGCGACAAGTTTACAGAGTCTTGATGAGCTAAGGCAGGAGCCTGGTGGGTGGTGCCCCAGCCTACTACTGTTTCCTCAGTATCTTCTCTTGGTTTCCTTTGGCGACATCCTGCCGGCTGCATGTGCTGCCGAAATGCTACTATAGACGTTATACCCTTTGATACCAGTTTTAGGGTATTGGCTGCTGTTCGTCTCATGGGAGGTGGGAAGGGGGGTGCGTGCGAGGCATATTCTGTATTGTATTATTTGGTTGGAGGGAGGCTCAGGGTGTTTTTGGGGGGGATATTTAGTTTTGTTGCTGCTTAGCTTTTTATGCTCAAGCTGGGGTTTCGGCGGTTGTTGGGTTTGTATCATGTGACTGATTGGATGTTGGGGACGGCGCTGGTTTGGGTGCTGTTAATTCTTTTGGTGTATTTCAGTTTGCAAGAATCTTTTCACACCATTTTCAAGAATTTTTAACATTAACATTCAACATGTGTAGAAATCGGTACAGTGGTAGGGCATCCGCTCCAACATCGCCAGTGGCACAGGGTTTCAGAACCCTCCGTTCAAGAAAACTGTCACGATGGACACTTCCCTGGAAGGCTGGGGAGCCCACAACGAATGTCTGCACGCCAGAGTCCTGTGGCTACTGGAGGAGAAGGATCTCTGTATCAACATCCTGGAGCTACGTGCAGTGTTCTGGGCCCTCAAGTCATTCCTTCCATTCCTGAAGTGCAAGGTGGTGAGTGTCTTCTGGACAACAACACCACAATGTTCTAAATCAGGAAACAGGGGGGCACTCGATCCCTGGCACTCTCCAGGGGAGCGCAAGAATTGTGGCGCTGGGGGGGTCAGACAAGAAATGTTCCTCGTCCCTCTTCACCTAGCCAGAGTCAAAAACAATATTGCAGATTCCCTCAGCAGGGAATTGCGCTCCTGCCACGAAGGGGAACTTTGGCAGGACCAGGTGGACCACATCTTCGGCAAATGGGGCAGGCCCCAGATCGATCAAGACCATAATTAAACCCAAATAAAACCATTTCAGTTCCAGATTGATGTAAAACCGTTTCAGTCCCAAGTTAACAAAACTTTCACTCCCAAGCAGCCAGGGCGTTCTTCAAAAGTGTCGCTCAATAAATCACCAATCACTACAGTGCTTTTAACAAGCCCAGACCAAGCTCAGATCATATTCTCCCTGCTTCATTAACTTATAGAGTGCAGAAAAGATGATATAATTTTCCCAAGGCTAATATGAGAGATTGATTAGAAGTTGGCATTAATCTGCCGCATAAACAGTTCATCAAAACCCAAGTGGTTGAATTAATAAAAGGACCCAGATATGTGATACACTCATTCAAAAAAGCAGGACATTCCAATACCAAATCAAAAAGGGTTTCCAACGGTGCCTGCCCACACCAGCGAGTTCCTTCGGTAAACCTACTTTAGGACCAATCACCGCAACGGTTGGCAGACAATTAAAATGAAATATAAAATGGCGTTCCTATAATCTCTGAGAAGGAAATTTACATAGGTACAATCTCTGTTTATCAAAGGGGAGGTAGAAATAAATTTTTTCTTAACGCCAAACCCCCCAAATCCTTGAAGCCCATACACATGTCCCAGAGTTTGATTTCCTTTTTCAGTACATAATCTGAATCTAGAAAGTCCAGATCAATCATTTTATAAAAAGTCAAACATCTATCAAATTGAGTTAGAAAAAGACTGGGGTTCGACTTTATTAACAGTAATTCATAAATGTAAAAAACCATTGTTGGTTTTGCAGAGTGCATACATTTGTTTAAATGAAAGACACTTTGCTTGGCATACTGGTCCTACCATGAAGTTAGTATCTAATTACACTGATTGGGACTGACTTTGGAAGAACCATGTTGGATCTCCAGATTTTGCCTTCCAGGCGATCCAAAAATGTCCTATTTGTCATTGTCACCAGTTCACAACCATACGTAATAATTGCAGTGACTTTCAGTCAGTAAAACTCTATTAGGAGAAGTAGAGAATACGCACATAGTTTGTGTTCCACCATCTTCATCAGAGAAATACAGGAACACGTCTTTTCCTTCATTCTCTCTCCAGATTTTTCGACTGAGTTTGCAGATATAATGCAACCCATATAGGAGTGTTGTTCAATTTCCAAACATATGATTTAATGTTTTGTTTGGTTGTACAGATCATCACATAGGAGTTCATTGGATTGATCATAAGGTAATTCTCATTAAGATAGCTTTCCACGCCATCTAAAAGACGTTGTGGACCTGCTGGCGTATAATCAAACCATATCAGATCAGCGTACGCTATAATGTTCACTGTGAGATCTGACCATTTTGGGGATCCCCCACATCTTGCTCACCCCCCACAAATCGGCTAAATAGAGATTAAAAAGAGTGGGGGCTAAGACGCAACCCTGACAAAGTCTCTTAAATAAGGGAATACTTTGAGACAGATCTCCTATTGGTGTTCAGTCTAACCTTCGTTGAGTTGTCAGTGTAAAGCAGATGAATCATACGTAATAAACCTGGGTCGATGCCCCAGTTTTAGTTTTTGCCATAACCTTGTAATATTGACATTGTCAAATGCTGCTGACAAGTCAATTGCAGCCACATATAAAGATTTCCCAGACATCCCACCGATGTCAGAAATACGTGCACAGAGTGCTGAAGCACTCATTATAGTCTCCACACCTTTCCTAAAGCCAGTTTGTAGTGGGTTGAAAATCTGACTAGGCTCAGCCCAGGAGGTTAAAATTAGCTTGGCAAACATTTTTGATGAAGTCAATAAGAGAAATAGGACGATAAATCGATTGGGTCCTCTCTCAATCCTTTTTTAAAAATTGCTACCAACAGCATTGCCTGCCCTCTGCAAAATGTGAAAAAGATTGAATAAACTGTCCTCCCAAAGAGAAGGATCGTGCTTAGAAATTCTATTTGAAACCCCATCCGGACCACTGGCCCTAGAATTTGTTAACCTTCCAATTAGAATTTCAACTTTGTTGAAAGAAAAACCAGATAGGGGCATCCTGAGCATTCTACTCCAATCTCAAGGGATGATCTTTATTAGCTTTAAATTTATTAGACTAATACTCCACCCAGGCTTCTTCTGACACACAAATAGAGTGTGCCTTCGATTGAGAATCACTTCTAAAATTTAAGATACATCAGATCGAACACGTATCTTTCCTTACCAACATTTAAAACGAAGCCTGGTTTTTTACAGCGATATATTGTTGCATGCCTTGGAATTTGAGCCACTCACGATGGGCATGTCTCAGGATTTTTTTTAATTGCAATTTCACTTCCGTCCCGAACAGTCCAAAACCTTTATTTAATAATTGTGTAGATCTTTGTAATTCATTTTTTAATTTTTTATTTCATTATCATTTTTTTCTAGGCCTAAATAGGCAAGGACCAATAGCATGGTAAGTTTTTTTTATAACCACCTTCCCCAATCTAGATAATAAAGATGGAATTCTGAGGAAAGAGAATGATTGATTTTTCTCTCAGCCGAAAGCTTACCCCACCATATTCGTAGACTACCATTCACATTCTTACCGTTCCCAAACTGCATGACTCTGTTCTGATGTCCATTAACAACAAGATGCTGAGGCCCTAGGGGATCTGGGTCACTTTTGCTTTTAACCATAACAGTTAAATTCTATATCACATGGTCACTCACCACCGTTTTTTCCATGTCAAAGTACACCAATTCCCTAACATCTATATTTTTTGTGAACAGAAAGTCAATAGTCGGTGATGCTATAGAATTAGACCAAGTCGGTACATGCTTCCATCTATCGTCAAACAGCAAATTCATTTGTAAAAAGCCCCATCTGGAGAGAAACGATGACCTTGAATCAAATTCAACATCCACAATATCACAGTTAAAATCACCCCCGAAAATAATAGGACTGCTTAGGTGACGGGTCTCTCGTCATTAATTTCATCTAACACATCTATGTCTGAACGAATGGAATTAAAATAAATGTCTAGGATTGAAATATTCACACAGATCTCACAACGGCTATATCCACATATGGGAATCACTATTGTCCTACATTGTGGGTACTGCCTTTTAATCTACAAAAGGAAAATATATATTGGGTGTCTCTACCTTAGGGGGGGCAAGGAAACCTTCACGAACAGTGTTTAACTGCCAGAACATCATTTGTTACTTAAATACAATTTTTACTATTCATAAAATACATTTTCAAAAAAAGATGCTATCCCCAGTCTTTTAACGTGTAAAGAGGAATATCACGAAAAGTACACTTTGAAAAAAGTCTAGTTTGTAGTTTACACACACAGTTTGTACTGTGGACATTTTGTGTACCAACTTGTGTGTGTTTTACATTATTTTTAATGTAATATCTTTTTCTTTTTTTCAACCAGATGTTTGTTTATTCATAAAGATTCACAAGAGTAATTAACTTATATTTTTGCTCAAATGTTACATCAAAACATGTTAGAAAAATAGTTACCCTTCATATGTAATAACTCATCCAAAACTTCCCCAAGGATCCCCCTTGCTCCCCCCAGTTCTTAATGGTAAGTCACAAAGACCCCTTAAGCTGCCGTTCCATTCTCCTCTCCTTCCAATATTCCCATGCCTGCAATCCCCTCGCAATGTACAAGTGTGTTGTGTCTTTAATTGCATAGTGTATGAAGGGTGACCAAACCTTGCTGAAGTTATTTAGGGAGCAGCGTATCGTCGCTGTCATCTTTTCAACATCCACCGTCTCCCATAGGGCATAGTACCATTGTGTGATAGATGGGGCTTTTTTTCCCCCCATTGTTTGACGATGCACCTCTTTGCTGCCAACATTAAGTTGGCCCACAGCTTTCCCGCTCTCCCTTCTAGCCCCTGCCTCCCCTGCAAAAGTACCCCCAGGAGCACCTCCGATGGCGTGAATTCCCTGTCGATACCCATTATTTCTAGGACTTTTGTCTTCACTTCTTGCCAGAAGTGTCTAAGCCGTTGACACCCCCACCAAGTATGCTCCAGTGTGCCCACCTCCCTGCACCCTTCCAGCATTCTTCTGATATCGAGGGGAATATCCTATGAAGCCTCTCCGGGCTGTAGTGCCACTAGTGTAGAACCTTATATTGCAATTCTGTGTTGTACTGAGGTGTGTGAGATGTAACAACTTTTCAGTGCCCCTCCCATTCCTTGTCCATGAACGCCTTCCCTCTCACCTTCTCTCATTTGTCCCTCAGCGCTGTCCACTCGTCCGCCTCTCCTCCCAGAAGGATCCTATAAATTGCTGATATCAAGCCCTTATTGTCCTCTGAGGATGTTGTTAATTTTTCCCATGCTGTGCGTACCCTCGTGGCCCCTTCCATCATTTCGACCGTACCTGCCCAGTGCCTCAGTTGGTGGTATGCGTATAGATCCTTGAGTGTTAGACCAAGGTCCCTTTTGCAGTCTATAGTGGGTTCCCTCATTGAAGTCTCTTTATCCCTCCCTCCATCCACTGTCTGAATCGGCTATATTCTTCACATGGAGGAAAGGCTGGGTTACCAGAGACGGGTGTCTTCGGAGACAGGCAATGAGAGAGCCCACCACACCTCTTATTTAGCTGTTTCCAGACACTTAGTGTTTCTCGTTATTGGGTTCTCCCCAAGATTCTTTGGCCTATCCGCCACCCTCATCCCTGAGGTTTTCCACAGGTGTTCTCCTGCCACTGCCTATTCCATATTTATCCAGTGTTTCTCATTCCCCTCCCTCCCCCACTCGAAAAACGCTCGCAGCTGTGCTACCTGGGAATATCTCGTTATGTTGGGGCAAGCCACTCCCCCTCGCTCCATGCTCTTGAATAGCGTTTTCCTCACTCCTCGGCTTCTTCCCTCCCGATATGTATTCCATAATACATTCTTGGGTATGCTGCCACATTCTCCCCGGGACTGCCAGGGAGATCACCTGAAAGAGATAAGAGCCGGGGAAGTATATTTATTTTGACTCTGGCTATCCTTCTGAACCATGAAATATAGAACCCCTTCCATCTCCTTATATCCGCCATAATTTGTTTCATCAGTTGCGGGTAGTTTGCCCGCTCTATCTGCCCTATGGATGCCGTTAGGTGTACGCCCAAGTACCTGGCTGGTCCCCGTGACTATTTAAACAGGTTACTATTTTCCAATTGTTGTTTCTGCCTCTCGCCTGTGGATATATTAAGTTTATCGGACTTCCCGAAATTAACCTTAAAGCTGGACACCCTTGAGAAGGTCAGAATCTCCTCCATTATTGCTGGTAGTGATTTCTCCGGCTCAGTGACGATCAAAATCACGTCATCCGCAAACAAGCCTGTTTTGTGTTGTGTCCCTGCCGAGCCTACCGCGTGCATCTCCCCATTCTCCCTAATCCGATGCGCGCAGGGTTCCATAACCAAAGCAAATAGGAGAGGGGAGAGCGGGCAACCTTGCTTGGTTCCCCTCCTTATGGGAAACTGGTTGGTCAACTTCCCATTTACCCTAACCTTGGCCCGGGGGTCCTTATAATTAGCTTGAATCATCTTCCTAAACGTTAGTCCCAGTCTGATCCTTTGAAGGGTTTCATTCCACGGAGGCCCAGTTGACTCGGTCGAACGCCTTCTCGGCGTCTTGCATCATTAGACGTGTGGGCGAGACCCCTCCCCTCTGCCTTGTCTACAATATGTAGCATTCTTCTTATGTTGTCAAATGTATTCTTCCCTTTTATAAACCCCGATTGATCCTGATTCACCAGCTCTGGGAGAATTCCCTCTAATCTAGCCGCCAGAACCCGAGCATATAATTTGGCATCGACGTTGATCAACGCTATAGGGCGGTACGAGGAGCATTGATGCGAGTTCTTCCACTGTTTCGGGATGAGAGTGACTTGTGCCATACTCATCATTTTGGATACCTCTCCACTCTCTGAACCAATTAAATACCTTTGCAAGGGTTTTGGTGAGGAGTTCTTAAACATTGTGTAGAACCCCGTCGTTAACCCGTCCAACCCGCGGGACTCTTGTTTCCCTTTAGTCGAGTTATAGCTTTTAGCGGTTCCTAGTGATAGCCTCGACATCGAAAGCATCGAATGCAAAAGCCTAAAAAAAAAATGCATCGAAAAATGCATTTTTTCTTCATTTTTTTAATGGGGGCAGGGGTGCTCCCAACCCCTGTTTTTTTTTTTTACCCCTTAAAACTCATTTTAATAAAAAAAACATTACCTAACAAAAAAAATGATTTTTTTCGATGCATTTTTTTCAAGACTTTTGCATTCGATGCTATGTATTCGAGGGAATCCCTGAATACCCTTTTAGCACTTCATCACAGGTTATGAGTTCCTCTAGTCAGTCTATTTGCTGCGGAGTGAGGAATGGACCCGCCTAACCCTCCAGATATTTCCCCTGTTGCTCCTCCTCTGCTGGTTCTTCCCCATAAAGGACCTCATAGAACTCTTTCACCACCCTCCGCTTTTCACCCTCTGCCCCCACTTGTCTACCCCCCTTTTCCTCTAACAAATCTATGAACGCCTTCTGTTCCCTGGCCCGTATTTGCCACACTAGAGCTGTCTCTACCTTATTACCATGTTCATAGAACCTCTGTCTATTTCTCTGCAGGGTTCTCTCTACTGCCTTATTGGTTATCTGCCTGAGTGCTCTCTCACATGGGCTAATCTTCTGGCCACTCTGTTCGTTTCTCTCCCCTTGTGCATAGCTTCCAACTCTCATCTCCCAATGATTGGGGGCATACACTGATGCCAGTGTGTATACCCAGCCCCCTATTGCCCCCTTGATGAACACATACCTCCCCTCCATATCCTGCTTTACCTTAACCCCTTCCATTTGCACCGTTCTATGTAGAAGTATCACCACCCCTGCCCTTTTTGGTCCCTCCCGTGGCATGAAATTGCAGTGGCTAGTTCTTCTGAGGCGTAACTAATCTCCCTTGGCCAGATGTGTTTCCTGCAGACAGGCTATTGCTGGTTCCTCCTTGGCTTTCTCCCTCAGAATCGTGACCCTCTTGTTAGGGCTGTTCAGTCCCCTTACATTCCATGAAATTAGCGTATACAGCCTCCTCATCACCATGTTCCCATTGTAGCCTCGGCACCCCTCGTTACCTTCGGTCTGCCAAATCTTTGTCCTGCAGCTTCTTACTTCTCTCCAAACTGGTTACCCCCCCCTTCCCTCCTTGCTTATAACTGTCCCTGGACCCATTGTCCAGGTTCATGACGTGGAACTCCTCCCGTGAACAGTGGATAGTTTTGCCCCCCTCCCGCATTAACCCGCAATTATTACCCCCAACCGGCTATATTCTAGTCCATTTACGTGGCAGCGGATCTGTTCCGCACCTCCGGAGCACATTTTCACATCATCTTATTTTTTTTCGTGACCCACCCCTGGGGCCTGGTCTCGTATCCCAGGTGTCTGTTTGGTGGTCTGTCGAATTGGCCCCTCTTGTCTCTCCTTGCAACATCCGTAGGGTTCTTAGTCCATCCTCTGCTTGGGACACGGTCTGTTCCTCGTTTCCCATGCAAAATTGCAGTCTTGTTGGATAGAGCCACCTGTATCTCATTTTCCTCTTGTTCAGTTCCTTTGTGTGGCTTGAATGATGGCCTCTTTGCTAACGTCATTTGGGATAGGTCATACAGTTGGACTTCACAGTTCCGAATGTAGATCTTCCCCTTCTTTCTCGCCACTCCTGCTAGCTGCGCTTTGTCCTTGTAATTGTGCATTTTCACCAAAATGTCCAGGTGTTTCGCCCCTGGTTCCATCCTGTGATTGCCCATTATGTGCGCCCTTTCTATCCCCATGGTTTCGGCTTGATCTGCTTCCACAAGGCTTTCAAACATTTCTCAAATGCTGGCTTCCAAGTCTGGGGCCTCCACTCCCTCCCCAAGGCCTTTGATGCAAACATTGTCTCTTCACTATCTGTTTTCTAAGTCCTCACACTTCTCTTCGAGGGCCTTTATTCTCTCCTCCACACCCTCTGTATGTTGCGCCCATTCCTGACCTCTGGCATCCAGCTCCACCATATGTTCCTCCATTTCCATCACCTTCTCCCCTAGCGAGTCAATATCCTTCCTATTGCTCGCAATGGTCAGAGACAGTTCTTCCGTTATACTTTCTCCTTCCGCCTTGACTGTCTCCGTAAGCTTCTCCTTGAATTGGGCCAGTGCCGCTAGTAGGTCTTCCTTAGTAAGCGCCATTCCCTCGTCCGTGCTGCCCGTCACGTTGCAGAAGGGGAGTTTTGTTTGGATATGTGCTTTGTGGTGCCCTTCCTTTTCCCGCTCTCCTGGGTTTGCGGTCTACTTCAGGCATATCAGTCGTCCTTTTTTTCCATTCCGGTGCGCCCCTTCTGTCTACTGCTGCTTGATTCCTTACTTTTACCTTCCATTAGCTGCCTTGTGCTCCTCCTAACGCTCTATTCAGTCCAGGGTCTTCGTCCCATCATAGGGGTTACTTCCTCGCTAATTCGGGTCGTCACGTTCTGTTACTGGTCTCTCATTGTGCTTTCTCCAGTGTCCTTTTCTGACCGTCTGTGCCGCCCCCGGGCTGTGTTGCCCATTAGGCCCTCTCCTTGCGATTGGAAGGTCTCTCTCTCTCTCTCTCTCTCTCTCTCTCTCTCTCTCTCTCTCTCTCTCTCTAGAGGTCCTCTCTCTCTCTCTCTCTAGAGGTCCTCTCTCTCTCTCTCTCTCTCTCGGTCCACTCTCTCTCTCTCTCTCGGTCCACTCTCTCTCTCTCTCTCGGTCCACTCTCTCTCTCTCTCTCGGTCCACTCTCTCTCTCTCTCTCTCTCGGTCCACTCTCTCTCTCTCTCTCTCTCTCTCGGTCCACTCTCTCTCTCTCTCTCTCGGTCCACTCTCTCTCTCTCTCTCTCTCGGTCCACTCTCTCTCTCTCTCTCTCTCTCTCTCTCGGTCCACTCTCCCACATATCTTCATGGAGGTCCCTGGAGGTGTCCACCACAGGTTCTAATCACTCCTCCACATGTCCTGCTGCCCGACAGGGACTGACCACATTCAGGGTTCCAACTGATTCATTGGGACCTGTTGCGCTCATGTGCAGGCTCCTATGCCTTTCTTATTTGTGGAGTTGTTGCTCTGGTCCCTTTATTTAACAGGTCTCTTGACCCCCTCAGTCCCCCCAGAAGACCACTGCTAAATATCCTCCTCCCTCCTCCCTCCATGTGTCCGTGTCACAGGGGTCTGGAGCTCTCTCAGCCTCTACCGCCAGCTTTTACCCTCTTTCCAGCCTGGGCTCCTCCTCACCTGCTCTCCTTGGATTCTCCTCAGGGGCCTTCTCTGCTCTGCCCCCTCCACGATCGCTTCCTCGCTGCTGCTCGGTCCCTGTCGCGGCTCCTCCTTTCCTTTGATCTGCTGCAGTTTGGATGGGCAGTCCACCTTCTTCCTGGGTGCCTCTCCCTCACCCCGCTGCTCTGTTGCTCCTTTTGGCGGCGTTCGGGAGCCCAGGCCAGATAGGACTCCTTCTCTCTCGCCAGTCCTTGCTTCCTCGGAGCTGTGCTCTCCCGTCCCGGTGCTCTCAAATCCCCTCGCCAGGCAGACCTCTCTCCCTCCGCTGTCCGCTCCTACTATGTTGCTGGGCCAGGCGACGCTCGTCACCGGGGGGCCTCCACACTCCAAGGCTCCTGCTACATTGGAGTTTTCCGTTCCCTCGCCGGAGCTTCTTCCTCCTAGTTATGGCTTGTACACCCTTCCGGATACTCTATGGAGCCTTGCCACCTTCATTCACCAGGTTCACCGCCTCGTCTCCCTGCTCAGAGGTCGGGTGGGCCCGCCCACCATTTTCTTCACTCGGCCACCGCAGCTCCGTCACATCTGTCTCCTTCAATTACTCTGCAACCGGGATCGAGTGGCTTTCCCCCCTGCTCTCTGTTGTTTCACCTCACTTTCCGCTGTTTTTCCCTACCTCAAATTGGCGTGCCTGATGGGGGATTCACTGTGTTACTTGCGGGTCGGAGCTCTACAGTTCCACGTCCACTTAGCCCGCCATCTTGGCCACACCCCCGTGATCTTTTTATGAGTGTGTTTTATGAATAATAAAAAAAAATTGTTTTTATAAGTAACACATGGTGTTCTGCAAGTTAATCCCTGTTCGTGAAGGTTTCCTTGCCCCCTAAGGTAGAGACACCCAATATATCTTTTGCTTTTGTAGATAGAAATAAAATATTGACAGCGTTTTTATCATGGGAGTCAATAATCTTAGTGACCAATAGATCATCTGAAAAACATTTCCAAATTAGTAGCGAACAATGGTTACTGATCTTAATAGCAGTTAAAAGGCCTCCCGTGGTCCTTTTTTCTGCTACCTTTTGGTTTAATATAAAACCATCAATCACTGGAAGTTCAGTCAACCAAGTCTCTTGTAGCAAAGTACAGTCCTACCCAACCAAAGACTTAAAGGAATGGTTCGGTCAGAAATATTATTGTCACTATGGTTCGGACATGTGTTGTTAACCATAAGTCGATCAATCGTACAAACATTTCCTATGCACCTTACCCGAGTTTTCGTCTCTTGAACACAAGCCAAATCGGGCAGCAGGGCGTGGCCATTTTGTGATAATCTGATCACTTGCCGCATCGCCCTGGGTGACCTGTGTTTGCGGCACTAAATCATATCCCCCGCCCTGAGCCTGACATCACCAAATCAATATTCTCCGCCCTTCTGCTTGACGTTACTGGGCAGCGTAGCCAAACGCGCCCAGTCGTCACCTACGCGACTAGACGCGGAACCCGGAAAACAACACACATTGTCTACCAGCACAGCGCGTCACTATTAGGAATATGAAACTGTACTTTAAAAGGAAACAGCAAGACTGTACAATTGGTAAAGTACATTTATTTCACATTAAATGTTTCGATAACATTCGGCGTCTGACATATTCAATCAAAATGGGACTTTTTTTCTTTGCTCTCGATCCGCAAATCCGCAAATGTTTATCGTGAGTCACGCACTGTGCCTTTTTAGTACACAGGGTGTTCATTTTGGCTAAATTAAGCACTTCGGTCGCACGGTGAATTGCAAGGCTGGTGCTTCAACTTGGCACTAGACAACCGTTAAGGTTGTTATGTTGATCCTAATCGCTGGTACCACGTACGGGCATATTGGACCTTGTCTGTCGTCCCAAAAGATGGTCCAGTAGATCCAGTGATTGACATGTAGTTGCAGCTGGCGATTGAAGAATCCATCGGTCGGGGTCTGGAATAGATGACAATCGCAGAATGGCACGATGTACCTGTTTGCAAAACATAAAAATAGAAATGTGTCTCAGTAGCCGATCTTTATTACAATGAATCATTTTCTTTATTAGCGCAGAGGTGATACAATGTGAACCGAGAGAATACAACGTGGAATATCAAAGTACTCTGCTATTTGCTTCCGAGGATCGTGCAATGGAGTATGTTGAGCTCTAAACGTAATGCGTAAACTGGGGCAACAATTCGAGGTGCACACACAATGTAATGATTTATTAGCGTAGAACTAGGGGGAAACCAATGGTGGTCTACATGCGTCTCGATGCTGGCCTGCCCATGTGCCCGGCAGATAGCCCAGCTCACAAAGGTTGTACTAGCACTTCATTGCAATATGCCACACAGAACGAACAAGTACAATATGACCCATCAATAACAGTCAGCTATTCGTATTTCGACTAGTTCTGGTATGAAATCGTCTAAAGAAAAACTTTTATTATATTCAGCATTTCCATTCTCTTGGCGTAATGTAGACCGTAATGCAGACTCCTCTGTTCGTGTCAACGATTTTTCATAAACTGAACTTATATGTAACTAGGTCCAGTTTCGGAATGGAGAACCTTATCATATCATACGTTATTACACCCCCCCACCCCCTTCAATTCAATCCCTTTCGGAATGGTCCCTGTCTCTCAAGGTCAAAAAACAATAGAACCTTATACTGTGCGCGGGACGTGTGGGCTCCCAGCTCCCAAGCAAAAATTCAAAGCTGGCGACCTTCACTCACAATGAACATAAATTCTTACTTTGCAACATCCCGTGTCAACGCATCCATGAGAACATTTAGAATTTTGAAGCACAGGAGGACAAAATTGGGGGCTGTCACTGCTCGTTGTTTGTGGTGCTGCTGAGGTGTACGGGAAACTTGCCAATGACCGAATTCCCCCTACTCCCAAATTATAGTAGATGTAACACAAAAACAGAGTCAAAATGTGTCTAGTAATAGGCCCACCTCTGCTTATCTCATGGCCTCCTACCCCATGGCATGTTTTCACAGTCAGTACTACTTGCGTGCCTAGAATGTTATGTAGCCTAGGTCTAATCCCTTTTGTGTGACGATCAGATATTCAGCTGTTTGGGGTACTATATGGCAAGACAACTTCCAAAACCCAAAGATTCTTACACACTGTTATCTATTGGTCATTAAGACGAAAAATGAAGGTTCCACAGTAGCTCGACTAAACTGTGAAATCAATCGTAATAATTGTACTTATTTTTTTTTAAACGGACTAAGAAGATAGATTTCGAAAGACAAATTGCATACTTTATCTGGACACTTTATATAAAAACCTTTTTGGCAAAAATAAAAAAAGATGTAAATCATGTAAACCGGGATTGGAATAGTTGAACGAGCTCTGCTTTTGGTGGACATGGCACGTTGGCAATGTTTTGTGGCAATGTATGTGTGCTCTGAACAGATTTGTGCGCAATTCCATGAGTATGCATCTCTACAACATTAATAATAAGATCTTTCACAAAATCGAATTCCATTTTCTCATATACTGGTTTGACAACCCATTTTTTGCTTCTTTTCATAAAGGCCATAGTGTAGCGAAGCATCCCTAAGTTTCCTGCAGTCCTAGATTGTTCCCGGCCTACATTCTCATTATGCGCTAATACCGCTAGTAAAGTCCTAGATTTCATCCCTTGGAAGCCGAAATGCAATCTCTTTGGCCAAGTACTTTAGGCACATATTGTGGAACACCTCCAAATCTCCTGTGTGACAGAATCCTGTGAGCCCCTTCAGATCTCTTGATAGACTTTTGTCAAACACAATCTTCTCAAGGGCTTTGTGTGAAGGTGAAGATGGGATCAACCACTTCTTCTTCTTCCGTGCCTGCTCTGGGGACAAAGGGCCATGTTCACATTTGTGGAAATGTTGGTTTTCTGTCCAGTGGTGAACGTTGGAACAGTGGGGCATTAGTGACCACCATTTTTCCAGTAGAATTTCCACAGACCCATCACATGTTTTGGAGCTCCACCAAAGATGGCTGCTGAAAGACTGGGACCATTGTGAAATACTTTCCAAACCTTTTTTTTTTCCCTGCAACCGAGATTTTTTTGATTGATTTGGCAACATGCCATACATCAAATTGATGTTTAATATTTGGATGCTGCTCTCATTGTCTTGGCTATTGAAACGTGTCTGTCCGTGGCTATGAGGTAGATTTGCATTCCCCTCAATTGTAGATCTTCCAGTGATTTTATAAAACCAAGTTTCTCCATGGCCACTGAGGATTTACATTGGGACACCTGCAAGACCACCAAACTCATAATTTTCTTACTTTCCACGTCCTGAAAATGGTATGTGCAGTACTTAGCAGAAAATCTGGGGCTGTCACACTGTCCATCGCCGGCTAGCCTGAACAGTTTGTCGGGGAATGTACTTTGAATAGGCAATTGTTGAATTTTCCAAGCTTCATTAATGGCAGGGAATAGATGGTATTTGTAGTATTGCATTTTAGAAATGAAATGGAGTCCCACAAACTGAAAGAAACTGGATAACTTCGTGAAACTAGAGCCACTGAAAAGTAAAGCTGCTGCACACAGAAGATTGCCAGCTGGCAGTTTCCCCAGCATCGGGTGAGCGGACCATGAACATGTTTTATGGAACTTTTCACAGGTGGCATGTATTTTGAAGTTACTGCCTTGTGTTAGACGAGTCACGTTCACCAATGGCTTCCCACATACTTCCCTTCCCACTGAATGCACACATTTCAGCATCTTTATAATCTCCATCAAGCTGCTGTCGAATACTATGTTTTTGGCCTCTTTTATTAGACTGTCATCCGGCAACACTGTTTCGGACTGAACCGTTGTGGACATATCAGCCAAACTGGACATACTATAGTTGATATCTTTTGTCTAGTTCGTCGGTCAATAGTGTTGAAGCCTCAGTCTCTGTCATTTCAACATCTGCTACTTGACCATGGATAGGAGAAAACCTCAATGTCGACTGTTTTTTGGGGGGCATTTTTTGGCGGGTGTCGATTGTGTCAAGTGCTCATCGGATAATGTAAAACTATCTTCTATAAATTCAGTTTCACTGTCATCTGGCGGAGCAGGCGCATTGTAGCAATGGTCCATAAACACTTTGCTGGATTCGCCGGTCAAATTAAATTCATTTTCTGGCCATTGGACATAGGCATCTCGAGTGTGAACACGCTGCGCCTCAATTAATAGTTCCTCCATGGTGAAAACAGTTTGGCAAGCAGCATCTGTCATTTGTATCGCTTTCTGTGTCTGCATAGTCTGAACTCCATCGGGCAACTACAGGACAGATGGGAAAAGGGATGTTCAGTGTAAATCCAACATAAAGAAGGCCTCAGCACAAAATGATTGCCAAAAATATAAACGGTTTATAACTAAACTTATTTTTCTTTCTTTTCTTCGAAACCCTCTTTACTCTAACATCACCATCAGCAAGCTGGTGCACCGACTCAGATCCACGTGCCTCCCGTTCAATGTACAGATCTTGTATACATCCCTACAAAAAAGAGTATCCATTTAAAATAAGTCATTTGCATTACACATATAATTAGACCGACTTTCTTTCATTAGAGGGTACTGTCAGTACGCATACCTCTGGCACCGTATCAACTACTTGGTCTGGTTCTGGAACAACTAGTTGGTCTGGTTCCGGAACAAATACTTGGTCTGGTTCTGGAACAACTACAAGGGATAATGTAATTGTAGAGGACGCTCCAGCAGCTCCCTGAAACACAGTACTTGAATTAGTATGGATTAAAATATTGGAAACTGGACACACAATTTGGAAAGACGACAAAGGTACATATCAATAGTAAAGTACAAATGAAACATTGTGTAAAACAATTACACGATATGTAAATATGATCAGATTATCTCGTTCAATTGAACTGTCAAGACCCATACCTCTGGCTCCGGATCTACTACGAGAGATGTTGTAATTGTAGTGGACGCTTCAGCATCTCCCTGAAACACAGTACTTGCATTAGTATGGATTAAAATATTGGAAACTGGACACACACATTGGGACGCGGACAAAGGTACATATTGATATCAGACCACGATAAATATTGTGTAAAGCAATGATATGTTGCGAAAATATGATCACATTATCTAAAATTCTGTGCATAAAACCAATCTGGAACAGAATAGCTAGTTAAGATTACCTGATACGCGCTCAAGGTGGTTGATGACTCCAGGCAAGACATGGTTGTTGAATCTAGTTGCTTCATATTCGGTGGATAGTCATGGAGTTGTAAAGGGAAAGTATTATTCGATTTAGAAATGCCAACATTAAAAAGTGTCATGTAAGGACAATACGAGAAAATTATGCTTATGTAATTGCATAATATAGCATAGTTATCTGTGCCCATAAATCAATTTTCTATGAGGGTTATCAAAAACAAGGACTGATGTTTAGCAAAATAGTCATTATTTAAACAGCTGTTCAATCATATAAATATCGAAAGTATTAAAAGTGACATTTACACCGAAAATACAGGCGTAAAGCTAAATCCGGAAGCGTGACTCACCTGTGGCGGCATTTTCACGAATAAAGTCGGAATAGCATTTGGGAGCCATTTTGGAGTTCTTCTCAGTTGATTCCTCCTTGTGTACAAGGATGTGTCATACATATTCGGGGTAAAGTACAGGCTGCAGATGCGGTATCGATGACCCCTCTTGTCCTCCAAGACTTGTTTGACTCTACTTTCAAGCTCTTCCGGTGGATATCTGCAATATCTGACCCATTCTCTGATTCGATCAACAGCCTTAGGGAATACATGCATTGTAATGTCTTCAGATTTGTCATGGGTCTTCGAAGGACAACCGAAAATAGAACATGCAGGCATTGTTGTAAATTCTGCAAAATAAAGGTCTACATTATTTGAAAATTATTTTGCATAAAAATGTGAGAAAAAGGAATTGGACCATTGTTCATTGCACGCTTTCTTTCGGGCACCACAGCAAAACCAGTGCAGCCTGGGCGGCTGTTTTATAGGATCACTTTCACAAACCATTGATGTGTTGAAAATCAGAACATGTTACTCGTCCCTTGAATGTTCTATCGTGCATGAAAAGGAAACATGCTTATACTATGGACACGGTCCGCGAAGGATGCAATTTGATGCCAATTGATACTGATAAAAATTGATATATCGATAACATAACAAAAGAAACTCAAGTCAATAGCAAGGAGACAAATAAACATAGCACTACTGAGTACTTTACTTCGAAATAGATATAAATGTACAAATGAAGGAGATATGATTAGGAAACATGCCCTTACCTTGAACAACAAACGGTTAGATTCAGCAAGCAGAGTAGTTAGTGGCAGGAGAACAGGGAGATGTTCACAGGTAGCACACTGACGAGTTCATTCGAAGCGGTCACAGAAGTTCACAGATAACACGACAAAGAGCAGATTAGCATCGGTCACCGGGCTTCTCGAGTAGCACGTTCACGAGTTGACTTGCAGTGCTCAAAGATGTTCTCATGATAAATATCCAGTGGTTTATAAAGAATTTAAAAAAGGGGTGTGTTTGTGAATGAATGACGTGTATCTATCGTGATATTATGTGTATTGCAGGGGAGCAGCCTGCTTGATGGGGAGCCTGCCTGGAGACATGTGGTCTGAGGAGGTCATGTGAACAATGGCCCCTGGGCGCAAGATGGCTTTTGAAGTGTACATGGTGTTTGGCACCTTGGCCGTTCGCGCCCCTGACAGCACCCCTTGCCAGCGCACACCCACTGGTGCGAACTGCCTTTGGTAGTGGAGGGGGGATGGATTGGCCTGGGGCGTGCAGACAAGGCACCGGAACATTGCTGAATGGAGGCACACTTGATTCACTTAAAAACTGAAACAACCATTGATAAAAAATGTTGTGTTTTATTTGGTTTCTTATTTTGATGGCACAAAACCACTACAAATTGTAAAGGTCTGGTTGCAGCACAGTGAGGGAAAATCCCCTGTACTGACCGCTGTCACTTGGGGAAAGTTTCTCTAATGGCACCAACGGCACAGGCGGGTATTACTCGTCAAACGCGTTGTCCAAGCCTCCCATGAAGCCACCATGTAAACGAACGATAGGCCACCAGCCTGTACCACCTGTGAAAAAGAAAGATAGAAACTGTTTTTAAATGACCAAGTTAAGTGTATTAAACCTTAGTTGTCAATGACAATTCTTGTATCCAATGGCTTTTTTGCCAGGACAAATGCTAACTAGACACTACACAATATTGAACGCCTTTTATGCGACTATTACTAGAGAATTGCAAGACTAAACTGATATGACAATGATTTATTGAAGTTATGAGAATGTAGGAGACAACCATGAAATAGTAGTAGCCTAACTGACATCACAACCAGACTATACTTACTCGTTACTTTGATTACGAGGGCGAACTGTTGCGCGAAGTTCGAGCATAAGCACCATCAAAATCCTCAACACGGACCGTGTGAGGCAGGCTGCCCTGAAGTCTGGTAGTTCGGTAACGCATTGTGGCCGTGTCTCGCCTTCCGATATGTAGGACAAGCATCCAGAGTTTTCTCGGCAGCAGCAGTTCTCCTCCTCGGTTGGCATTAGCGCGCACCAATTGCAGGTACACCAGGTGTAAAACCGTCCATGCGACTTGGCCCATGCTCTTCATCTGTTGAAACGTCCGCCCAACTGTTGTCCAAAGCCCCAGCGTTTCCGCATCTTTCTCTTTCCAGTAATTCCTCCATGGAATACTCGGGCTCGTACAGGTAGGGCATTATTGTTGACTTTGTGTGGTAAACAAAAATAATTTAAAGCGGTGGTACTTATATCTGTTCACACGGGCTACAAGCAACGAAAGTAGCTGGCCAGAGCACAGAAACGAGTCACAGAATACTCAAAGAAATACAGTGAGAGGAATGGAAAAGAAAATCTGCTGTTGTGTGTTGTGAAACGGTCTGTTTATACTTATCGAGGAAAGAGGCTTCCTGCCGTTTCCATGGTGACACGTCATTAGCTGAAGCGCAGAGAATGTTGACACAGGACGTGCTTAGGCGTTGTGAAATGGGCGGTACGTGTCTAGTGATGTCAGGCTTAGTGGCGGGGGTTACGATTTAGTGCCGCAAACAAAGGTCACCCAGGGCGATGCGGCAAGTGATCAGATTATCACGAAATGGCCGCGCCCTGCTGCCTGATTTCGCTTGTGTTCAAGAGACGGAACCTCGGGTAAGGTGCATAGGAAATGTTTGTACGATCGATTGACTTATGGTTAAAAACACATGGCCGAACCATAGGGATAATAATGTTTCTGACCGAACCATTCCTTTATTCAAATTGTCGTACAAAAACAATTTGTAGCCTCTTCGAGTTGCAGGTCAGGATAGTGCATTTAATGTTTCTTAATTCCTGGTGTAATAACTGTGGTTGATGGAAAGGCAGTGGTAAGCCACCCCCACCTTGAAGAATACTGGTGTTGCTTGATATGCTTCCGTTGATCATTGTCAGTGGCACGTCACAGTCCAGTTCCTTTGGGGAGATTCCGCCACTACTTAAGTAGGTTTTAAGTAGTAGCTTTGGAAACCTTTTAACAGAATGTCTTCTTGTTGGGCATTTACTAAGTTCTGGATTAATTACGAACAAAAATGTATTCCACATCTCCCTTTCGGAGATTTATCAAATAGGTGAACACATTTTAGGTCTGAGGGAGCAATCGAACTTCATTCTGGAAATGAAGACAAAATTGCCAGAATTCTTGCTTGATTTAAAGGAACATGACGATCCTCCCCAGAAACAGGCAAAAAAAATATTGGTTGTGAAATCTGAGTTGTTTCCAGCTGGACAATCACCATTCCTGTATGCCATATCAAAACCAACCAAAGAAGTAACATTTGACGTGTTATTGGGTACATCCATCATACAAGGAGACTTACGCTTGTCAATCGAATAAATCTCTGTATCAAATGAGACATTAGCTTGAGAATGACCGGCTCTTAGCCCCTGCTTACTCATATCACTGCCTTGAGTCCTGTTGACCTGAGTGAGAGACAAGGAGTCAAAAGAGCAGGATTCTTTCAGGGAGGTCCCTACTAATCCACTGGCTTACTTAGATTTCCTCTGTTTCTTTTTACCTAACGAGGTATTGCGTATATGATTGGCAGCATTCTTAGAAGGCTGCTGTGAAAATATGGAGGAAGGCTCTGTATTCGTGATTACTCCAGCAGACACCACTCTGCCTGAACTATAATGATAGTTGGTGCCAAGACCTAAATTTCACTTTCCTTTGACACTCTTTGGTTAACAGATTGTGAAATAGTTCTCAAGAATTTTCGCGAGCCTAGAGTATAAAACCTGAAAACACCTTTAATATTTTTAGATTTCTTCCTGTTTGTATCTGTAGATAACTGCTTCATTCCACAAACTTGCAGGTCTTTTACTATGGATACAGGATGCTCGGCTGGAGCAATCGAACCAGACTGCATATTCGCTGAAATCTGCCCTTCACCTTGCTTCAGCATACCACTTCGTGCCTCCATCTCAGTATTAACCAATGTTGTTACAGATAGATTACCTGCCCCCGCCACCAATAATGAATGAATTTCATTTAGTGACGTAGAATTCGCCCTAACTTCGAGCGCTACGGTATCATACAAACTAGTGAAAGATTACAGCACAATATTCAGAGCTGCTAACATGCTCATTCCTGAGTCAGAGGTGACCTTCTTACAGGACGGGTCGTCAACTTGGAAGAAGATCTAGCTCCCCTAACTGACGTGTCCAAGCGGGGCGGGGGGTTCAGTATCTTGATTTATAGTGTCTGAGATAGTACCCACGTCTTGAGTGTTAAATATAGCAGACGACATGTTCAATCTCTCATTAGTTTCAAACTCTTCCATTTCGGTTTCCAGACTAATAGTCAGCAAAAAGTGTCGTACTGATTCCCTGTTCCACTTCGGTGAGAACTGGAACTGAAATTTCAAACACTGTTTTACGATCCAACCTGGCCCTCATCATTGAAAAATCCAGAATTGGGCAAGCCAATTGAACCGCCTGACTATATAATGTAACTTTTTGCAGGAACAAAGTTATTTTCCCTCGATCCTGCGACGTACACGATTTGCCTTTTTTCCCAATTTTTTTCTATCTCCTTATCAAGGGGAGTTGCAGCCTTGCTTCTCAGATTGTAGCGATTGGCCACATCTTTCATTTTTTACAGCCAAAAATGAAAGACACGATAGAGGCAGCCCACTCCAAACACACAGCGGGTGCTAACTATGAAACAATGTCACTAATCGCAGAGCCTCGATGCTTCCAGGTAGGGTAGCTGTTGCAGGCATGCAAGGAAATGAGAAAGCAGCGAGTCACTACCAGACTCCAATGACAAGTGAAATGTAGTTGCCACTACAAAGCGTCGTGAATTCTCACACGATTGGAGAAAGTACTGTTTACCCACCATATGAGTACACCATTACTGCAGGCAGGCTGATTAGGGTCGAGACAGCTCTTCGCTCCATGCTCTCTGGCTGCACCTCCGTGGACCACGGACCCTGGACTGAGAGCCTGTGCTCCAACCTTACAGCCTGGCTGCCCGGCTCCCAGGCTTAACTCTGAAAGGTCGCTGATGCTGCTCACTGGCTCCCAACAAAACACTCAGAGGAAAGGACCTCTGAGAATGCTGTCAACCTGCGCCTCACAGGAAGCAAAAACCAAACATAGGTGTCTTCCGACACCTTTGGGTGTTGTTGCTGAGTGGGGCGAGAGGGGTGGATTTGGGGAGATGGGGAGAGGTCGATGGGGTGGAGCAAGACCTGGAACATACGAGGGATGGCTAGCAATGTGTGGGTGGCTACATGGAATGTCTGTTGCTTGAATGGCTATATTAAACGGGTTAGGGTGTTTGCATATCTGCGTAGGAAGAGTGTGGGCATAGCCCTGCTTCAGGAGACACACCTCACGAGGGATTGGCAGACCAAGATTGCTAGGAAATGGAGGGTAATTTTATGGCTCCCCCTACTCTGCGTTTGCTAGGGGAGTCCCTGTATGGATTGCCCTGACTGTCCCTATCAGACTTCTGGAAACTAAGGGGGATGATGAAGGCAGGATGGTACTAGTTCTTGTGCTCTTCCTGGAGGGTAGGGAAGTATGTATCATAAACTAGTACATCCCAAATCACATGGCTATATCCATTTTTGCTTCACTGTACTCAAGGTTGTCCCTGTACAGGGGTCCCCATGGATTTGGGGAGGTGATTTTAATTGTAAACTAGACCCATTAATAGATAGGTCGGATAGCAAGTTTCAGAAGCCTGCTCCCCCGGCGAAGGTCGTGAATGGATTGCTGGGGAGTTTTGGGCCGATGGACATTTTGAGGGCAACCCAAGAGGCAGACCGATCCTACTCTCACTTCTCTGCCCCTCATGGGTTACATACCCATTTTGATTATATTTTCATGGGAAGTGCTTAGGGAATTTTAGGACGCTGCTTATCAGACTATAGTTCTTTCTGATCATGCCCCGTTGATGGTTATGTGGCAGAGGCGATTCGACAGATCTCTGATTCCTTGCGTGGCATGGTGTGGGGAGGGGGGAGTTGGGGTGAGTCTGGTGAGCTCAATAGATTGAGGCAACATTGCCTTTTAGCATGTGATAAGTTGGGTAAATTTGACTTTGCAGAATACACGCAGATGTTGCATGCAGATGGTTACAAACCTGGTAGGCTGCTGGCATGGTTATGCAGCAAAGAGAAAATAAGGGATATGATCAGTAACATACAGGATGGCCCAGGGGGTCGCTCGGTATGGGCAAGCAGAAATCCACGCAGTGTTCTCCACATACTATGAAGCTCTATACTCCTTTGGAACGGAGGCTAGTGGCACTGATGTTGCAGAGGTCCTGTAACGCATAGCGTTAAGCTGTTTTGAAATGGAACTGAGGGAATTGTTGGAAGCCCTGCTTTCTGTTGGAGTTGCTGGTTGCCATGCATACATTGCCATCTGGGATGACCCCTGGGGCTGATGGTCTTCCAGGGAAATTCTACAAAGAGTATGCTGAGGTGGTGGCTCCTCGGCTCCTTGATACCTTACAGGAGGCCTAGGAGACCGGAATCGTACCCAGTAGTTTGCAGGAATCAATTGTAGCACCAGTACTTAAGCCAAACACACATCCATTGGATTGGAGCTCCTACAGACCCTTCTCCATGATCAATCAAGACTGAAAGATCCTTATAGCTCTACTGGCAGCTAGACTAAAGTGAGGGGATGGGCACCTTTGTCCCCACGGACCAGACTGCGTGCATGCCTGGCAGAAACCCAACATGGAATTTGAGGAGAATACACCAAATTATTGATAGCTGCGAATCTGGATTTGGATTAAGCTGCTGCCTCGTTAGATGCAATTAAGATATTTGATTTGGTCAGTTGAGACTGGTTATACGAGCCCCTGCATTGTTTTGGTATTGGGGAGGTCTTCTTGTGGTGGATGAGCTTGGTGTACTGCTGTGCTCCACCCTCCTCTAAGTTCTCTTATTAATGACTTCTGTTCCTGATGCCCTTTTAACCTGATTTGCTTACCGGACTGCCTGTTTTTTTGCCTGCTCTTTTGCCTGCTCTTCCATCTGAGCTCTTGTCTACTTAGTCAATCGTCTACTATTGTCTTGTCACTTTCTGTCTTGTCTGCTTGCACCCCTTCTTGTGTCCTCCCCTAGTGTTTCCCCCCACCTTTCCTCTCCACCCCTCTTATCCCACTTACTCTATGGTGCTCTCTGTTTCTCCTATCTTTTCAAACTGCTTCTCTATCAACTTTCCTGATCACCTCACTAAATCTGGTAGGAAGAAGTTCAAAAAGGATATCCTGGTCTCCAACCCAGGCCTCCCTATCGCTGACAACTATACCAGTGCTTCCTCCAGACAGACCCACACGACATCCTCTTTGTTGTTCCCTTGCCAGACCTATGGACTCTTCATATGGTCTCTGTGCTCTCTTTTCTCTTCTTCGCCTATTTATGGTGGCATCCAGTGGGAGGCCCTCCTGGCCCCTTGCACTCCTCAAAGGTCATCTTTACTGTTTAACTGAATGGCACCGTCTTGGTCCAAGGCCATCAGGTCAACCTTCTCCTCTTTAATAGACGCTTCCCGCGCCTCATCAATTTCCTTTCTTTTCCTGCTGTCCCTTCTTTGGCTTCCTTGCCTCCCCCCTCTGCCTCCTCCTTGGCTACCTTGCCCTCCTCTCCTTCCTCTTCTGCACCCCTCAGGCTCCTTCTACACCACTGCAGGGCGTACCTCTGATTTTTACCCCTCCCAGGAAGTCTTTCAAGGTTGGCACCCTTCTCCATATTGCCACTCTCAACTCTCGCTCAGCTGTCAAACACTCCTCTGATATCTGCCGTCTCCTGGAAGAACTTGATCTCGATATCCTCAGTCTCACCAGACATGGTTCATGGCCAGCTCTGTCACAAGCTTTGACACTCTCCTCCCTGATGGCTACAGATCCTCTCCGCGCCCAGATCCAACCGTTCCGGAGCAGGTGTAGCCTTGATCTTCATGGAGTGGATTCCTGCCTCTGTCATTCCTATGCAGGCATACTCCTCTTTTGAATGCCTTGTCGGCAAGCTCTCTTTCTCTCTCCTCACCACTCTTACCGTGGCTATCTATTGGCCACCTGGTCCGATCACCTCCTTTCTCTCTGAGTGGGCGGACCTCTCCTCCTGGCCTCGACCACTCAACTCCTCCTTCTTGGAGACTTTAACATCCACCTGAATGCTTCCTATTCCTCCACTGGACTTTCGCTACCTCTGCGACTCTTTCTATTCTGCCCTCTGGCCCGACTCACTCTGCAGGGCACACTCTGGATGTTCTGATCTCCTCAGAGCTCCCCTCTCTGTCCCCCTCACCAGTCCTCTCTCCTGGAGTGATCACTTTCTCCTTTCCTCCCATCTCTCCCTCTCTCCCCCCCAGGCCAAGCCAACTCCAGCACTGCCACCTACCTTCTTGGTCATCCGACCCATGAAGCGTGTGTCAGTTGAGACTTTCGCTGCCACTTTCTCTCCCTCTCCCACTCCCCTGGCTGACTCGCATCCCGACACAGCCCTTTCCATGCTCGATTCTTCCATCTCTGATACTCTTGATGTTCTTGCCCCTGTCATGAGGATCCGCTTGAAGCACAAAGCCAAGTGCAACTCCTGGTATGATTCTGACCTTGTCTCCCTTAAACGCAAGTGCAGGGTAGCTGAGAGGAAATGGCTAGCATCTTGCGCATCCTCTGACAAACTGGCCTGCCGCCTGCTCCAAAGGCAATACCGCGCTCTCTCTCCGCACTAAGAAGAGAGCCCACATCCAGGCCTTTGTCTCTGCAGCATCTAACAACTCAACCAAACTCTTTAAAATCTGCAAGGAGCTGGCCAATCCTGCTGCAGTCTCTACCTCTTCTATCCCCTCCTAGGCCTTTTGCATGGCCCTGGCTTCTCATTTCATCTCTAAAAAACAGGAAATCCTGTCCACCCTCTCATCCTTTCCTCCTCCCTCTACTCTCGCCTACCTCCGGCCCCCCTGTGGCCACCTCTACTCCCTCTTTCTCTTCCTTTCCTCTGTTCTCCCCTGACGAGATTTCTAGACAAGTCCGATCTATGAAAGTTTCCTCGAAACAGGTTCTTCCCTGTTCTTCCAAAACCACCAAGGACCACATTGACACCCTCGCTCCTGCCCTGGCTGACTTCTGCAACCACTCCTTCACCACTGGATCCTTCCCTTCCGCCCTGAAGCACTCTTGTGCACCCTCTTCTCAAGAAACCCTCAGCTGACCCCTCCTGCCTGGCTAACTATCGCCCGATCTCCATCACTCCTTTGCTAGGCAAACTCCTGGAAAAGCTGGCCATCTTCACACTGAATCTGTTGGGTGTCTCCATGACCATCAGTCTGGCTTCAGAGTAGCCAGAAGCACAGAAACTGCTCCCATGAACATCTGTGAAGACCTGCTCTCTAACCTTGATTCTAATCTCCTCT
Organism: Ambystoma mexicanum; assembly: GCF_040938575.1. NCBI lineage: Eukaryota > Metazoa > Chordata > Amphibia > Caudata > Ambystomatidae > Ambystoma > Ambystoma mexicanum. The sequence goes on along the minus strand of NC_090923.1, from coordinate 1,338,503,874 downwards.
CTGTCCTCATCTTACTCAATCTCTCTTCTGCCTTTGACACGGTCAACCATGCCACCCTGCTCAATTGTCTCTGTGATAACCTGGGTATCACCGATCAGGCCCTGGCCTGGCTGACCTCGTTCCTCTCTGACCCTCCCAGGTCCAACTTGGGTCCTTCCTTTCCACCATCTCACTCTCTACCTGTGGTGTTCCCCAGGTGTCTAACCTCTCTCCCTGGCTGTTCAACCAATACCTGGCACCTCTCGCCCACCACATTGGCACTCTGTTCCAACTTTCAGTACTATGCGGATGACACTCGGCTTGTTTTCAGGCTCCCCTCTGCCACCTCTTCTCCTTCGCTCATCTCTGTCTGCTATCCAGGAGTGTGGTACCGCCAACGATCTGTGCCTTAATGCCAGTAAGACCGAGATTCTCCTCATCGGCACACCTGCACCCTCCTTTCCTGTCACTCTCTGGCCGGCCTTCCTTGGCCCTCTTCCTGCTCCCTCCTGTAAGGCTAAGAACCTCTGGGTCATCTTTGACTCCACACTCTCCTTTTCTCCTCACATCTCTGATGTCTCTAAGAAGTCAAACTACCAACTGCACCTCCTCAGTCACTGTGAGACTTGTCCTTGGCCTCAAGCCCAGGGATCGTATCTCTCCAGCACTGAAATCTCTGCATTGGCTCCCAGTGGCTGCAAGGATTAAGTTCAAGACCCTCTGCATTGTCCACAAGGCCTTCTGGGGCATGTGTCCTCAATACCTCCAACTCTCTCTGCGTAAATACCTTCCTACTTGACCTCTTCGCTCCTCCAACTCCCTCAGGGTCAGTCGCTTCTCCAAGCAACAAGTTGGTGGTGGATCTTTCTTCGGCTGGGGCCTCCCTCTGGAACAGCCTCCCTGCCTCTGAAACTTGAGGAGAACCTTCTCCGGGTTGCGGAAGCACCTCAAGACCTTCCTCTTTGCTTCTGCCTTCTCTCTTCCTCTTCCCTGCTCTGCTGATTTCCTGTCTGATACTGCACTGGTCACCTGGCTACCCTATGATTTCGGGCCCAGGTCCCTGCCCAACCAGTTGCACACCCGCACTGCTTCTCGGCAACCCTTGCACTTGGGTCTGTATCTGTAACCCTACAGTCCCCCTACGTGCACTTTTGGCCACCTGCTGGCCGCACTTCTTGTTAATGTTGTGATCCCATGTGCCTCACTGCCCCCTCCCCTTTCCCCTGCCACTTTTCTCCTCCCCGCCTCCCCTGCACTTGCATGATCTCAGTGTCACTTGGCCTAGTAATATCGTTGTCTCTGTCCTCCCTCTGTACCCCCTTTCTTGCCTCGTCACGCCTTGAAACACTTGTTTATAGGCGCATTACAAATACCATATCATATAACCAAGGGCTAGGGTGAGGACGGGCAGTCAGATTTCCAAAGTGTGGGTGCTGGGGAAAGAGACAAGGCAGGGCTGTCCGCTATGCTGTTTATTCTGGACATCGAGTCACTCGCAGTATACCTGCGATTTGAATATTTGGAAGCGGGCATTCTGATTGATGGAGTTAGATATTTGATTTGACTATATGCGGACGATATGCTTCTCTGTCGCACATCCGGAAGTAAACTTGCAGCACCTTCTGGATGTAATAGACCGATTTGAGGACTATTTAGGGGTACATATCAGCAGGAGTAAATCCTGTCTTGTTTCCGTTGATTGGGTTGTGAGGTCTCCCAAGAAGTCTGTTGCCTTACTTAGATTTGTGTTGGGAAACAGACACATTTAGATACCTGGGGGTAAATGTGAGGCATGACTTTTACGCCGCACGTGTAGACAACACTCTGACTGCACTAGACGGAATACAGAAATCCGTTGCGTTTCGGAACAGGTTTACCTTGACAATGATGGAAAGAGGGGCACTTTTGAAAATGGTAGCGTCCCACTTTATCACTTCAATATTCCCTTCAACATCACCAAATTTCTTTGCAATGAGTAGGAATCTTTTGTTTGGGGTTTCATTTAGAAGGGTCAGAGAAACTGGACAGCACTGAGTACTTTGCAAAGGGATTGTACGGGCGGAGTGATTCGACTTGCGCATTTTGTTGTTTTTTTTGGCGTGGCAGCTGCAATTTGTAATGGATTGGCTGGCAGGTGAGCCGTCTCTAGACTGTGCCTACTGCAGCCCTCTCTTACATGTTATTATTTGAAGGAGGTCTTGTGGATCGGTGAGAGTGCATTTTCGCATCTTGCCCCACCTTCTGGCACTGGGGAAGGCTGTGTGGTGGAGACTGGCGCCTCCTGGGAACTCCCAAAGTAGCATCCTAGTGGTGGTATCCGGCGTGCGACACAAGTCCATTCAAGAGATCAGCAGACACTGGGAGACCATTGGGGTGGCTAGAGTAGGTGAGCTGATGTCTGAAGGAAAGATGATGAACTTTGAGTCCCTAATGCATATGTCTGGTATAAATAAGGATACATTTTTACTGCACATGAGCCTCCTGAAGGAGATTGGTGGGAGATGGCCTGCTTTTCTTGAAGGCGCAGTGCCGGTCTTTGATACCATGTATGATATATCAGATGGAGGTCATGCAGTCTCCAGAGTGTATGAACTGGTCCTGAGCAAGCTAAGCGAACCCAGCCTGAAAGTTCGAAGGCAGTGGGAGTTGGATCTGGGCAGGTCCTTCACAGACAAGGAATGGGCCCAGACCCTGCTTTACACCATGAGGGTCTCTAAGAATGCCCGATTTAAATGATCACAATTGTATGCAACACACATGGCGTACATGACCCCTCATAAAATATCAGTTTCATGGCGCAGCCTGCCCTTGCTGTGCAGGTGAGAAGGCTGACATGTTGAACATGTTTTGGAGTTGCCCTGTAGTATGGAAGTTCTGGGTGGCTGTTGTGGACAAGATTGCCTGAGGTGGTAACGAGATGCATTTGTGGCACATAGAGGCGTGCTCTCTAGGGATTCTCCCAAGAAGTAAAAAACATACTGCACACCTCACCCGATGAAAGCGCAGGATTATAATAGGCGAAAGAGGGACCCAATGTGGATGCGTGGTGGTGTGATTTGAAGAAGTGGGCAACAGCTGAGACCTTGGCCTGGAGTTGAGCTGTATACAGAGGACTGAAAGAAGTGAGCGATGATGTGGACCCTTGTATAGACTTGACACAAGCTATGTTTCCCTGCCAGAGGTCATGCAGCTATAATTGATTCACTTTGGACAGACTAAACCATGGTGATGAGCTTTACAGTTATTCTTCCTGTGACATGTGGGGAACCCCATTCTGGATTTGCTGTAACTGTGGATTTGTGTATTGAAAAACGCATGAGCAGATGTTAATGTAAGTTTCCTTTTGGTTTTCATTTTTTATTTTTTATTCCTGAGTAGCTTTGTGTTGATCTTTCGTTTGTTTTCACATTTTGATCGTTTGTGTTTTGTACCGATTGAAATCACTGTTCGAACAGTGATGATAGCAAGCCAAGGGCTTGAAATTATGATTGGAGAAGCAGGAGCTAAAAGCAGCTCCTGGGTATCCAACATTAACCAGTGACCAGCGGCTACCACTGAGGAACAGGGAGCTAGTGAATAGCCTTTTGCAAATCTAGCTTCCACAAAAGATGGAAAGCAATCATTTTGTCCATTATTTATGACCCCTTATGCTTTAATGCTTTAAATATCATATGGATTTGTCCTAATGCTTATTTACAGGTTGTCCCAAATGCAGAGTTCAATTCACATAGGTGTGTTGGGCATCAGTTGGGCTATGAGCCCAAAGTAGTTCCTGGTAACTGTTGGTGTCCAGCCAACCAGGCCCTTCTAGGCTAAATAGCTCCTAGCTCTCCTGAATTTCGAACCCTGAAGTCCATTAGCTGTATTTGTTGACTTGGTTATGAGTGTTTATTTTGGAAATAAAAACAGTTTTAAAAGAAAAAAGATTTGGATTGGGACTATACAGTCTCCTCCCCCTTCCTGTGGCCAACATAGTAACTGCCCCCTAGCCCACGAAAGCCACAGCTTTCCCTAGGAAAGGGATTTCCATATGAAGGGGAAAGAACAATATGGGCAAAGAACAGGCCAAAAACCTTGTACTCTATAATAGTAGTGCCACCAGTTGTTTGCCTATCCTTTGGTCATCTTGTATTTCAGTCTTCTCCCTGCCCACTCCAGGCTGGATTTGCCACCACTTGTTCAGCTCCCTGAAAAGTATGTTATTGGGACTTGTAACCCTACTATGGCCTATCCTTTCTAGATGGGGCAAGGGACTTTAAATTGTAGTGCCTTATTTTATGTCTGTGTATTTTTTTCAGCTCCTTTCTTACATATTGGTTCTCTAATTTGATTCTTACCTTGTTACACTACAGTTGCCAAGAGTGTTGTGTGTTCAAAAGTAAGTGTTGGTTCTCTGTAGCCATAGCACCCCAAATGTCAATGGGCCTCATTACGAGTCCGGCGGTAACCAAGCCGGAAAAACCGGCAGGTTACCGCCAGACCCGTATTACCATTCTGTCTTTGTGATTCCCGGAATCACCGGGGCATTACGACCCCGGTGACCCGAGAATTCCAGAGGCGGAATTGTGTAAGTCCCCATTCCCATAGGACTCCATGGGGATGGGGACAATGGAGACACTGGTTCCGTCAATGACAGAGCCAGTGTTTCCATGTCGGCCTGCAGGCGGGTATGACACCTCCCGCCTGCAGGACTCTTAATCAGCCGGTCCGGAAAGAACAGTGGCAGTGTTTTACCACCATCGTTCTTTCCGGACCGGCAGGGTCGTAATGAGGCCCAATGTGTATATAATAGTGTCTGTTCTGTTTAGTGTGATGCTTACCTGTGGTTTTTAATGTTTATCCACGGCCTAACCAATTGTCTTAACATGCATTCTGCCTAACTTGTAATAAGGTTGGTGTGTGTGCGCGCGCGTAACTCAACCCTTCATCACCCCCACACTCTCCTATATCTAAGACTTGCTGCTCAGTCACACTATCAGATAGTTTGGCTAGACATTAGTGTCTTGCCCTGTTGACCCGATTATTGTGGCCTCTCGGAATCGTTCCACAGAGCTGATTCTGAAAATCCCTCTGAATATTGCTGGTGCAGAGTGTCCTTCCTCGAGCAGCAGTCCTTCCAGAGTTCAGACTTGGAAATCCAGCTGTAGACTAGGTGAGTATGCATGGGTGGTCTACATTCTATCCCTCTCAGGAACCAGTGAGTGAGCACAGCACCCATCACACACCAAGCATAATTCAAATAAATGGGTGGCAGGGGCAGCTATTGGAATACCATCCCTCCAAGCGCAGGCATGCGTTCTGGAAAGGCTTCTCAAACAAAGAAATGAATCCACACTGTTCCAGAAACGCTTCTGCATTTACCATTCAGAAATTGTCTCTGAAGTTCTACAGCCCACAGAGCTGGGACACAAACATCCAATGGCCAAATATTGCCACCTTGGCCCCACACACAGGGACAAGGGATAGTCCTATGACCCCCTTAGGTCTTTGAGGCAATTACTAAGAACTACCTTTTGATGGAGGAGACGGTCAAAAAGGAACCCATGCAGTTAAAATGTCCATCCAGTAGAAACATTTTAAACAGGTGAACAATAGCCATCACCAACATATCCACATGAATTACAGGTGTAGGGCACTCTGTGTGGGTAGACTAGAGGGTACCTTTGGGTACTGTAAAAGGTCAGAAATGAAAGCTGGACACAGTTGCCGTGTTTTTGGTTAAAGACTTTTGCGAAAATGGCTCTCTGACCCTGCTCTACTAGGAGTTACCTACCTATAAGCAAAAACTAAGGATCTGTCTTTGTCCGGATGTCAGAAATTAAAAGCTGTCCTTGTGTCCATCAAAACATGATATCCTGAACCTAACACTAAAAACTAAATAATAAAGTCAGATGGGAAATGTCTTTAACCTAGTTCCAAAAAGTGTATAAATAAAAATATGACTCCAAAATAAAATGTTCTCAAGGGTAATAGAACCTTTGTTCCAGAGGGTGGCTCCCTTCTCCTGGATTCTTCAATGGGATGGCAATGTCTCTCGTAACAGTTTTGGGTCTCTCCTTGGTCCACAACAATCCTGTTGGGTATAAAGCTGTTTAGTCTTGTAAGTCTTTCTTTAACACAAGTTCCTTCTTTGTTCAGCACACACTGTCCTTTCTTGACACTTTTTGCCTGGTGTACTTTCCTGACAGGACTTATTTCCATATATTCCTTATAGTCTCTCTTTACATTCACAATTGTATATCTGGTATTTCTCATGCTTTCAATGTTCACTTTCAGTTTTTCCCATATCGGCATTCCATGCCTTGATAAATTGTTAGAGGCTGCCTTTTGTATTCTGCCTTTTTGACTGACAAATTGTTTCTGCTTCAGTGGCATTATAAAGTTCAAATTGTCTGCGCTGGTCGCCGAACCGCCCTAGAGTCCCCACTTCACTTGGGCTAGCTCACAGGCTCATGCATTCGCCTCCCATATTTTGAGCCACTTGTGCTCACTATCTTCATACATTTCAAGGCCATACAGGATACTGGGTACAATACCAATATTATCAGCTTGCTGCATACCCTCCACAGTACCCCCCACCCCCCTAAATGTGCACACAAAGCTCTTCACACGTTTCCCTAAACAGTATGTTCAAACAAAGGCTCTCCGCAACAAATTGGGATTGATGGAGAATCCAGAGCTCAACAAGTCACCCAGATATACGTAGGACAGGACCACCTCAACTTTATCATTTCGATTTTCCAACTGAAATTCCCATATTTTATTTTGTACCCCACAATCATGATTTTTTTAAGCTTGTTCAGTTGAAGACAATTTGCATGGGAATAATCCCATAATGTGGTCAGTGAGCGTTGGAGCACAATTGGGGTACTGTCCAAAAGGACCGTATCGTCGGCATACATAAGCCAGGCAACCAAATGGGAGCCAATCCTGGGGGGAGAGGGCGCATTTCCACAATTTTTGAGTTTTGGGTTAAAAAAGCAAGATACAAATTAAAAAGCATGGGTGCAAGAACGCACGCTTGTTTCAAGCCTTTTCCCGAAAGGGAAAAACTTAATGCAACCGTTGTTCCTTCATGTAACTGCTTTATTAAAGAAATTACCATTGCATTTAAATCCCAAGAGGACAACTTAGCCCAGTGCCTATTTTGATCAACAGCCTTTGCTAAATCATCAAAGGTGGCACATAGGGATATTTTCCTCTGTATAGTTGTCTGTGCTAAATATTAGAGTAGAGAAATCCTGCTCAGTTCCCACCCCCTTCCGATAACCTGATTGCACAACTGATGAAATCTTTGAGTGACCCAATCCTGTTACATCCTTAATAAGATGGAACAGAAGATCTTACCAGGGGAATCCAGCATGGCCAAAAGCCTATCATTTGCTGGATGTCCCTTATTCCCCCTCTTGAATACAGGAACCAGGAGTAATTGTTTCCAAGAAAGCTGGATCTTATCAGCCCTCTGCATTATTTGAAACAGGTCAAATAAGAAGTCCACATATCTGGTTGGGCACGAATAACCATATTCCATAAGCTGTTGGGGCCCGGTGCTCTGGGAAGCTTTAAACATAATTACACCCCTAACATCCTTCTCACTCAAAATTATTTCAACAGGGGAAGATGGAGACTGCATAAGAAATAAGATGTATAGATACACTGGGCTTAGTCCATAAAGTTCTTCGATTTAAAAGTCCCAATCCTTCTCCGCTATGCGGTTAATGTCAGCTGATGAATTGATAGACATTTTGCTAACTGCCAGAAACGTTTGCCACCGTTGGTCTTTAATAGGTTGAATATAATCTGCCAACTAGCAGGTCTGGCAGAGTTCCTATACGTTACCATCAATTATTTTGGTCTAGTACGGATATTAGATACCTCCTGGTTATAATAGGGCAGGGAGATAGAACTATTGTTCCATAATCGCCAATGCTCATTTATTCCTGACCACCGCATGCTTCTTTGCGGCTATAACAGCCTTGTAGATCTTTCCAGGATGGTCCTTGGCATCCAGGCTAAATTGAACCGGAACAGCCACAATTCTATGAACAACTGAAGACCAACACGTTCCAGTTTCTCAATCCCTAAGGAGGAATTCAAGGAGACAAGAGTGGCATCAGCTAATTCATTATTAATAGCACAGACCCTACCCTGGGTCCAAATGATTCTGTTACCATGAGAGTTTGCGGTATGAGAACCCTCCAGGTATGACCAGGTTAACCCCCCGCCCCCATCTCCTTGCGTTAGATCGACTTGCAAGATTTTGTGGTCACTGCCCTCATTCTCAATTTGCACAAAAGACATAACAGATAACGTTACAAAAAGGATCCAAAAATATATAGTAAAATCTACAGGTCATATGACCATTTGTCCATGATCTAAATATCCAAGTCCACACACATTCATGAAATCTAAACATCTCCTACCTTGCTTAGCGGGGCCTGCGTTCCCTGGTCGATTAGCCCCTACTTTATTCTTCTCTGCTAGCTTAATATAAGCATTAAAATCCCCCGAAATCAATACTTCCACCATCAGGGACATTCTGCAAGAGCAACTGCAATGATTTCCATGCTTTTTTCATGTACTTACTCCACCTGGAGGATCGTATACATTATTAATCCAGCAGTTCTTTGGCACCCTTTAGTTCTAAACCCTTTACATGAGCCAACAAAACATGTTTGGAAACCCGGGCAGATCAAAATTCAGAGCTGAAAAACATTCCTCGCACCAATAATTAAACCCCCACTTGTACGTCAGACATAGCCATCCAAAGATAAGGCTGCTCAGAGCCAGGTTTCATGAAGTAGAAGATCTGCCTCCTCCAATTTCGACATACTCGCCCTTCCACATAATAGGTGGGAATGCCCGCGGGTATTCCAGCTCAAAACGCAGAAATGACTAGACTTTGAAAGATCATTAAATCAACTTTACTTATTTTATTTTTTAATGAAAATTGGCACCAAACCCATTCTCCTGTATTAATAAAGGGAGTAATGCCCTCCAGGGGGCAAGGCACCCTCCCAACCTCATCTCTTATAGGCATCCTCCCGACTTCTCTCTTATAGATGACACACACTGAGGATGCAGCGGCAGAGCACAGTAAGGAGAGCGCGACAGTCATCCAGAGCCAGGGAGCACAGCATGCGAGAGACTGTCGAGGCAGAGATTAATTTGGAGGGGGGGTGGCTAGCAGGACAGTGAGGGAGTGGACAGGCCAGTACAGGTGTGAAAGTTGGGAGAAACATTATTTAAGGAGAGCCTTGTTTTTTTTTCTTTTTTTGGTGGGTGTGTCTGGGCTGCAGGAGGAGAGATGCGAGGAAGAGTGAGGAGGTGGAGGGGAGGCGACGGATAAGCATGCCGCCAGTGAAGCGTTTCAGTGGGACTACTGACCGTGCATGGAAAGACTGTAAGAAAACAGGCTATGCTAAATGTAGAATGCCACTACTGAGACAAAGGTTAAATCGGCAGGAACAGGTGACTATTGATGCGGAACGCTGCAACAGAGGGGGAGATTAAACATGCATGAACTGGTGATTGTAGGCGCAGAACACAGCCACAAGGGAGTAGGTAAACCTGCATGGTCTAGCTAGGGTAAGTGTTGTACGCCGCCACCAAGAGTGGCTCCATCATAAGAAAAATTGGTCTTTCCATTAATTGGAAGAGGAGCGGAGGACAGGAATACTAATAGAAAATAACTTGTATACATCAACATAAGAATCACCCACCTCCAACATACAGCCCGTTTAAAAAAAAATCAGTCGACCTATCATTCATGAAATCTGTCATTTTACGACTAAAATACCATACAGGACCAATTCACATCTGTCGCTTGGTGAGGTAAAACTAGGGAGTATGTCCTTAGAGGAGATAACCCTTAATCGAGGCAAGATGTGTAGGAGATTTAATACAGCTTGCCTATTAAGAAATGGACTGTTGCACCTTGCAAAGAGGTCTGTGACCAGTTATCACCAATTCCCCTAAGCTAGACAATGTTTTCCGTCCAATCCCACTTCAGTTGAGTTGGACTAATTGCAAATGGAGGATATCTTCCTCTTTGTGTTTATCGTATGTTTCCTTTGTGCAGAAGTTATCGAGAAATAACCATTCATATTTCTATATTTCGAATGGATTGTGTCCTCCCACGTATTCCTCATTTTATGATAACTCGTCGTCCTCAGCTTCACTGCTTTGGAAAAAAAATTCTCTCAGCAGAGGGCGCTGTGCTCGAGGTCGTGGCGTTGATTGTCCCTCGACGGACTCCGTACTCTGTCGACGTCACCATTGGTATAAATAGCTTGAGCCGCGCCCGTTACTTCAGTTCTGTTTTTCCGATTGCTTCGCTATCGAGAACGGTGTGCTTCAGATTTTCTGTGAAGAAAATGTCGTCATCTTCAACTCCTTCGACACCCAAGACTGGGTTCAAGAAGTGTGTAGAGTGTGGATCAAAAATATCGATCACGGATCCCCACCGGGTTTGTCTCTGGTGTCTAGGTTCCAGTAACCGAACCGACGACTGCAGTTCCTGCCAATCCATGACCGAGAAAGCTCTTCGTGAGAGGAGAGGTAAACTGTCGGTGGGGAGGGAAGCCTCTAAGAAGGCTACGTCTAAAAAACATAAGAAAGCGACTGATTCGATGTAATCGGATCGCCATAGGCACTCCAAGAGATCTCGATCTAGGAGTGGATCGAGACACTCTTCGTCATCATCTAAAAAAACGAAGAGGAGACATGTCTCTCCCTCATCATCTTCAGAGTCGAGGAAGAAATTCGATGTCCGACAAAATCGGATTCTCCCAGTAAATGGGAAGAATTCCGTAAAAAGATGGTGGAGGTTTTCGAGAACGTGGCCCAACCCCCTCGAAAGAACCTCGAAAAAGCCATACCCCTAAGGTTGCTCCATTGGACGACAAAGGGAAGTCCAAGACTACCATGGTAAAGACCAGTAGTGTCGAGGATACTAAAAAAAACTCTTCGAGAGTCGAGCACTTCTCTGGTGCCATACAAAAAACACAAGTCCTCGAAGGCTTCGACGACTTCGACGCCGTCAGCGGCAACCATTTCGGCACCAAAAACATCCTCAATCCCTTCGACGCGTATGGTAGAAGAAGAAAGGAGATTCACTCCTTTGCCCAGGTCAGACTTTTTTAAGTCCATGTCCTCAATTTATGAGGAATCTGGCTCAGAAGAAGACGAAGTTACTCCTTTTGGAGTTTCTTATGGCACAAAGCAAGTTCCTGAGGAACTTATTGACCAGGAATCTAGAATGAGACCTGAGTGATATATTCTGCCAGTGGAATTGACACCTCCCCAGAATTAGAGTTTGCCAGACCTGATCCTGCAGAGCATGCAGATGCTGGGTACAGGGGTCTTATGACCAGAGTAATAGAATATATGGTTTGGGGTAACACTTCACCCGTTTTTGAAGAGGATGACATGACGGATATAATTATCAGAGGGCCTCAAAAGGATCCAGTTCTCCCCTTTCACAGGGCCCTTCAAAGGACGGTGGAGAAAAACTGGGATAAACCAGAGAGTATTGCTGCTGCAGATAGCACTTTTCCAAAAAATATAGACCAGCTGGAACGGATCCTGAATACTTAAATAAGCATCCGACTCCAGAAAGTCTAGTCATTCAGGCAGCATCTACATCAAAACAAACTGCATATCCCACTATTCCTCCAGATAGAGAGGATAAAAAAGTTGACGCATGGGCACGTAAAGTTTTCACGTCAGGCAGTATGGCCCTTAAATCGACAAATGTCACTTGTACCCTGGCCAGGTTTACCCATACCCTGTGGGACTGTATTTCGGCGGCGGCTGATCATATTCCGGAAGGCAAGGAAAGGGAAGGCTTCCTGAATCTAGTCAAAGATGGGAAGGAGGCAATGGGGGAATGTCTCCAGTCTGGACTGGATACTGCTGATGGTATCAGCAGGTCCACGGCTGCAAGCGTTGTGCTACGCAGATTTGCGTGGTAGAGGAAGTCAGGGTTTGCACCAGATGTGCAAGCCAGACTCCTTAACATGCCCTTTGATGGTTCGAGGCTGTTTGTCAGCAAGGCTGATGAAAGCCTAGAAAAACTTCAGACCTCGAAAGCGGAAGCTAAATCGCTTAGCGCCTCTATGCACCAGCCTCTAAAACCCTATTCCGGCTCATCTTCCTGGAGGGGTCGTACTTTTCGATACTACTTCTCCTCTTTTGGTAGAGGAAGAGGACAGGCTTCTCAAAGGGGCAAAAGAAGCTGGTGCAAAATCGGCCTCAGGAGCGGCATCTGTACCCTCAGCCACTCCTGCAGCCGCCTCCAAATCCCTCTGAGATCTTGTTGCACAAAACACCAGTCGGAGGCAGGATCTCTCAGCATCTGAAGGAATGGCGGGGCATTACCTCAGATGCTTGGGCACTGGAAACAGTAGCCCAAGGTTACTGTCTCCCCTTTCTAAAAAGGCCTCAGAATCATCCACCGGGAGCCAACTCCGTCAAAATTCCAGATCCGCTCCTGTTGCAGGAAATTTTAACCCTGCTAGAGAAATGTGCCATAGAACTGGTACTGTAGCGGAGAGGAACAGGGGTTGGTACTCCCCATATTTTCTCATTCCAAAAAAGGACGAAGGACTGAGACCCATCTTGGACTTGAGAAACTTGAACAAGTTCCTTAGGAAGGACAAGTTCAAGATGGTGACTCTTTCTCAGATCCGTCAGGCTCTCCAACTCCAAGATTGGTTGGTATCGTTGGACCTTCAGGATGCTTACTTTCATGTGCCAATCCCAAAGCACAGAAAGTACCTGAGGTTCGCGATTGGCAATTCTCATTATCAGTTTCGAGTTCTGCCATTCGGGTTGACCTCCGCCCTGAGGGTTTTCACCAAACTGTTGGCGGTTGTGTCAGCGAGTCTCAGCAGAGGGAGGTATTCACATATATCCCTATCTGGACGACTGGTTGATCAGAGCAAGTTCTCCAGAACAAGCTCAAGAACATCTTTCGATCACCTGCCACTTCCTCAACAAATTGGGCTTCTCCCTCAATTTCAAGAAGTCCCACATGATACCATCCCAGAAGCTCCAGTTTATCGGAGCAGTCTTGGACACTTTCTTGGGAAAAGCCTCGCCTCCTGAAGTGAGAGCTCTCCACATCCAGCAGATGGTAATAAAATTCCAGAATGCCCAACGTCTACCGGCCTTCGATTTTCTCAGGTTGCTCATGGCATCCTGCATTTTCCTAGTACCAGAGGCCAGGTTGAGAATGAAATCCCTTCAATGGGCACTCAGAACTCAGTGGTCCCAGTTCTCAGGGAATATGTCGGATCTTCTGCAAGTTCCGAGCGCAGTTGCTCAGGATCTTCTATGGTGGGCTTGCAACGACAACATTCTCAAGGGAGTGTCTTTTTGGCAACCATGGCCGGAGATAACAGTAGTGACGGACGCCTCACTCGCAGGGTTGGGAGCACACACCAACGATCTGACAATCAGCGGTCGTTGGTCTCCATCGGAGTCCAAACTACACAACCTTTTGGATCTGAGGGCAATCAGACTAGCGCTGAAGGCCTTTCTGCCCTCTGTACAGGGAAATAATGTCCTGATAATGACAGACAACACATTGGCCATGTACTACCTCAACAAAAGAGGAGGATTAGGGTCACTAAAACTGTGCAGAGAGGCGATGCAGCTATGGTTCTGGGCAATACGAGAAGGAATCTCTCTATCGGTAATTCACCTAGCCGGAGAGAAGAACACAGCGGCAGATGCTCTGAGCAGGCAGAGCACGGTCTCTCACGAGTGGGAGCTGGCTCAGGAAGTCCTTCTGGAGATCTTGGCCCTTTGGGGAACCCCTCAACTGGATCTGTTCACCACCGCGATCAACCGGAAGTGAAATCGGTACTGCTCAAGGGAATTTCCTCAAAGAGGAGCTCTGAGAGACGTATACATAGTGGAGTGGAAGTTTCCACTGCTGTGCGCATTTCCCCCAGTCCCTGTGAATCCTCAAGTAATCAGGAGGTTGAGAAAGTTCAGGAAAACTATGATCCTAATTGTCCCGGATTGGGCCAGGAGGACGTGGTACCCGGACCTTCTAGACATGTCCATCTGCCCTCAAATACGTCTTCCGCAAAGAGGCGATCTTCTCTCGCAAGAGGAAGGTCGGGTTCTCCATCCAGAGGTCAAGACGCTCAACCTTCACGCATGGTTTCTGAGAGGTTGAGATACAAGGATTGGGATCTTCTGGATGACGCAATGGAAGTCTTGTTTTCGGCCAGAAGGCCAGCAACAAAATCTTTGTATCGATGTCGCTGGAACAGGTTTAGTAACTGGTGCAAAGATAAGGATGTGAACCCTTTTCAATGTGGCACTCCAGTAGTGCTCTCTTTTCTATTACATCTAGCCGATCTGGGGCTCCAGATAGGAACAATCAAAGGATACCTTGCTGCGCTGTCCATTTTCAAGCGCACCTCGGAAGAGTTTTCATATTTCAAAATACCACTAATAATTCAATTCTTAAAAGGACTTACTAACGTATACCCTCCAATACCTTTTCATGTCCCATCTTGTGACTTAAATTTAGTATTAAAATTCTTGACTTGTATACCTTTTGAGCCTCTGCACTCATGTCCATTGAGGCTTTTAACACTAAAAACTGTCCTCCTTGTGTGCCTATCATCAGCCCGCAGGGTTAGAGAACTTCAGGCTCTCTCATGCAAACCACCATATACTATTTTTTATAAGGATAAGGTAGTCCTTAAAGTTAAACCTTCATTCTTACCAAAGGTAGTTTCGGACTTCCATTTGTCACAAAAAATAGTACTACCAACTTTTCTCCTCCTCCTCATTTGGGCAAGGAAGAGGAGAGACTGCACAGACTAGATACCAAGAGGGCTCTTGATTTTTACATCTCAAGGATGTCTAAATTGAGACAAGATGAGCAACTATTCGTGGGTTATACAGGTCATAAACTAGGCTTATCTGTAACAAAACAGACCATATCCCGCTGGATCATCTAAGCCATAATTGAATGCTACAGATTAGCGGGAAAAGACCCACCAGATGGGCTTTGTGCCCATTCTACAAGGGGAATGGCTACTTCTGCGACTCTAAAGAGGGGTGTCCCGGCAGCAGATATTTGTGCAGCTGCAACTTGGAAAACAATGCATACTTTTGTCAAGCATTACTGCTTGGACACTGCCTCCTCCAATGAGGGATTATTTGCTAAGGCAGTTCTGCATTCTGTCCATGAAAACTGAAACTAGTACTCCCGCCTCCAAAATTGCCACTGCTATGGGAGTCTATCATAAAATGAGGAATACGTGGGAGGACACAATCCATTCGAAGAACAAGTTACTTACCAACTGTAACGTTCTTTCGACAGGATGTTCCTGCCACGTATTCCTCATCAACCCTCCCATCCTACCCCACAGTACAGCTTACGTTTTCTTACACTTTCCTCTCACGAAGAATGTATCTGTCATGGGGCATGCCTGGGTATTCCTCCTTACAGTTGGTAAGTAACTTGTTCTTCTATTCATACTTCCGTACAAGACGTTTCCAGTCCAACCACTAGATACCGACAAGGTTAGTGGGATGCACAAACAGGATGAAAACCTTGTAGTATATTAGGGCATGCCACCATGTTTTTTAAATATTTTAGTAACACACATTTCTGCACTCAGTCCTCTATTTCACAGCTTCCTGAAAAATCTGTACCATTGGAGAATTAGTGAACATCAGATCACTTTTGAAAATACATCCATTGTCCTGAAGAGGGCTGAATTTCGAAGAGCAAGACACTAGGGATGATGTCTATGCAATATCTTAGCCGAAACATATGTAGACATCTTTAAAACTCAAAATGCTGTGTAACTCTGAAAACGGACTATTAACAACATTCCTCCCACAACTCCCCTTATCAAATGTTAGATTGAAAAATGAATATTAGTTACAAACCAATTTATGTCGCATACTAACCACAGTCACTGATTTTGTTGGCTTTTGAGAAAGTGTATTTCTTCTTTTTCTCGGCTTTATTGAGTTTGGTGTACACTGTGCCTTGCGGAAAGCACCCAGGACCATTCTTTGTTTTTACAAATCTGTTTTCGAATACATTTTTGTTTTAATCGTGTGTAATGATGTGGCAGGTCTCTCATATATAACCCAGGATGCATTAAACATTTAAGACACCCTAACATCCTTCTACCTAGCTAGAAAGGTGGACTGAGAAAGAGTTAATTAGGCTGTGGGTGGTCCTGCTGTACAGGATAGAATAGGCAGCATCTTTCAAACAGAGTATGCTTGGTACACTCCGGCACCGCATTATATGGGAGGACAAGCCATGGTGCAGAAATAGGTATTCAACAGCAAAGGAAATTAAGAGGATTCTGAGAGAACCTGTCTTACCACAAGTCACCAACTCAGCCCTCTTATCAGTCTGACTGTTACTGTAGGAGCTCTGTGGAGACTTACTCAGATCTGAGTCACCCCCAGGCAATCCGACTCTGGCTCTACCCAACACAGCCCAACATAAAACCTCCAGCTTCCTCTGGAGGATTGCACAGTCGCATGGCCAAAAAGCAACACTGCGAATGCTGGGCCAGAGAGGAGAACCCTAGAGTAACAGTCCTAGCAACGTCTTCCGTTTCATCAAGCTGCACCAAACGCAAGAACATGCAGGCCGCTTCTGACAATCTAATCCTCTTGAACTGGGTTTCCCAGCCCGTTAAGATGAGTAGCAATACCCTGGAGATCGATGCGGATGCAGATTTTATTCATACATCAATAATCCAAACAACTTGGGTAGTTTGGCAAAAGGGGAGTCAGTTTTATTGACAA
The DNA here is from genome assembly GCF_040938575.1 of Ambystoma mexicanum. Classification (NCBI taxonomy): domain Eukaryota; kingdom Metazoa; phylum Chordata; class Amphibia; order Caudata; family Ambystomatidae; genus Ambystoma; species Ambystoma mexicanum. The sequence continues at coordinate 1,338,487,086 of NC_090923.1, read as the reverse complement.
GTAAATAAAACCGGGAGTACAACGAACATCAGCATTCGTTCGGTCCTCTTACTCTACTCATTTTAGTAGAAACTGAGGTTATATTACATAAAATCCTCATCAGTGACATATTGACCTGCGTCACTACCTACGTGGCAAACTACAAAACCTATCGAGGAAAGTGATAGGTTCTGAGTGACTAAGTATAAGTTCCATATCAGTGTAGAACCGTGAAGGAGAGTGATAGGGTACTTACCATCAGGTGGGGCAACTAAGCCCGCCCCTCAAAATGACCACTATGAACGTCACTAAATGTACGACGTTCCATTGGCTACACAAACTATAGGACCCTTGATTACACTGTCCTCTACAATTGGTTGGCTCTTAACCCCCGTCAGTGCTTTTCCACCTACGTCTAGCAGCACGCAGACTGAACATCCAGGTGCTAGTGGGCATATCTAACCACTAGCTTCCCATCAATTAATATATCAATCCATCATCACCTCAGTGGTCCAGTGTCAATTAGTGCTTTGAAGTTTGGCCTTGAGTTTGGACTGTGCTCTGAGAATTTTTAAGGCGTGAAGACACAGCCTCCCCTCGTGCGTAGGTGTGACCACCTCAATCGTCCAATTTCTTCCCTCCAAGTGACTGGACACCATGAAATCGAGCCTTTTCGTGTATTTAATATTATTTTTTAATAGTCCTCTAACGTCTTTTGTTTTGCTGAAGCCTTCTGAACAGGTTCCTCTTGTTCCTTCACACAATGTCAGCCAATTCCTGTTTGATAAGACTTTGGCTTCTTGGCTCTTCCAACTCCTGCTGAGATTCATTTGTAATTAATATTGCTTTTAACTGCAACACACTGAAGTGAGGCCTTCTTGTTTATGTTCAGCACTGCTTTATAATGCGTAGTGGAAACATCCATCTTCTATTTGTCCATATGCATCTATATATATATTGGCCCTTGCCGCAATCTATTTACTATAAAGCTTGAAGCTAGTTTTCAAGAGTACTTTGCTGCTTGCGTTTCTGTGGCATCTGTATGCGTATATACTAGCTTAATGTCTTCATCTGTGTCTGTGGCATACGTTTCTTCACCTTGATCCGAAGATGTCACTTATTCTTGGTACTTTCTTGATGCATTTATAAAATATCTGCATTCTCTGGTCTATGCATCTCTTCTGTGTGCATCATCTCTTTCTGTGTGACGTCACCATTTAGCCTTGCCTTTCATCTGCTCTGCTTCTTCAGGAATCTCATTCAAATAACCATCATATTGTCTTGCATGCAGGTACGGTTTTCTCAATGGGTGCCTTGCCTCACAGATTCTCTTAGGTACTGGTACTCTTATGGGTACTGCACAGAGTCCATGCTCTGCTCTTTGTTGGTTCTGCATACGTCACATGCTTTGGTTCCTATAGGTAATAAGGAAGGGGCAGTTGGAGGGTGGGGGGGGGGGGTACTTGGCTCCTCCTCTACACTCACGCACCACCTCAATTTAAGGTTATTTTCCCATAGCCATGGTAGCCCAGACAAGCTAGTCACAGTGATACCTACTTTTATGCTTTTTGGGTTCACTCTTATGCACCTTTTTATTTCTCAGAGATAGCCACTTGGTCTGTGGTAAAAATGGATAATCTTGTTTAAGCCCAGTCTTTGTGGCTCACTTGGTTTTACCGGAGAAGCGTAGGAAATTACCATATATTGCTACTCTTCATCTGCTCTGGGCAGACAATAATAAAGAGCCTTTGTGTGCCTGAGAACACTTTAAAACACACTAATCCGCTACCAAGCCATTGTTGTCACAATTGTACCTGATCAGACTATCCACGATTGGACAACCACTGATGGTTTGGATGCTGCACGTCATATCATAGCAGTTTTGGTCCTCCGTAGCCCAGGTTTCTGTATAATCCGGTAGGGATCTGGAGCCATTCAGAAGAGTGAATGGAACTTAGAATCTGAAGCAGGAGAGCGATGCCAGGAAACGGCTGCGACAAGTGCTGCCCAAGCCAACTCCAGCTCAGCTCTTTTGACCAGCAAAGACCTGCACTGTGACTCACTTGTTGAACGGGGTGGCACAACCAATTCAGTCTTGGACTTCAGTGGTCATCCTTTCCATATTCGTTTAAGTTGTGGACCTATAGCTGGAGTTAAATCATCCCGAGTGGGGACTCTGCGCTCAGGATTTGTGCAGCCTCCTGTGCTATGCAACCTGCTGGGTGATTTTCCAGACCAATACGGATTCTGAGGCGCTACTTCTCTCCACCAGAAACAGGGGGCTTTGGTTGAGCTGAAATCCTTTGTTCTTTCTCAATATCACCTGCGGGCTGTTGATTTGTCACTAAGCCTGCTCTCTCCCCTGCTACAGCACCAAGATCCTTCATTGGGAGCAGTTGCGGTCTTTCGTCGAAGTCCTGAATCCCAACCTGAGGGTATGTCGAACAAGCAGAGACAGGAACCGCCAATAAGCCGGACCCAGCTGTTAAAGCCTCCTCTGCACTTGTGAATGCTGGACCCCCAATGCTGCAAGAGTAAGGACAGTCGTCCTAAGTGGCTTAGGCTTATCTGGAGTCTTTGGCCTTAGTCAAGGTTTAAGGTGCTGGGATGCATACCTGTTTAATTGCCATAGCTGGGGTCCTTCTAGGTACTTGGGTTTGATAGCTGACTTTTTCCTTAGCAGAAAACATGCAAGCACTGTTATGAGTTGTCACTATCTAACCGCACCTACCTTTCATTGAGAGCAATTGATTTCTGAAAGAACTTCAAAAACCTTTTAAAACTCCCCTGCCCCCCTAAAAAGGGTTAATTTCTTCAATATATTGTTCTGAAGATGCATTGTACTCCTTAAAATTGTTTATTCAAGTTTTTCTGCCTTCTACTTTTATACGGCTGATATTTTCCAACATATTCCGGCCCTGCCACTGTTTCCTAGGTAGCAGTATATTGTGGTAACGGTTTTAACCTAAAGTGTGGTGGTGTCCGATTTAGACAATGTGGGTCTGTATGTGTACATAGTTTGTGTTTTACTTACCTTGTACTTTTCTTAGCATATGATAACCGTATTTTTTTAATCAGTATAATATTCATACTTGCATGTGTGGCCTATCTGTTTGACAATCGACAAGTATATTCTGTTCTATCAAAAGCCCCAAGCACCGACTGGAGCCGACTTGGAGAACCAACCCTACATCTCAAAACAAAACCTCTCTTGCAAGACTGGTAAGGGCCTACTGGTCCAAAATTGGAAAAGCCAAACAAACCTTCTATGGGAACTAAATCGCCAGCTCCTGTAACCCTAGCCAGAAACTGCACAGAAAGATCACAGAATTAACGATGCCTCGCTGCTGAACCCCTCCCTGTTAGGGAGATTTATCAGTGTTATGCTTAATCTGCTCTCCTAGTGAGACCCCCAGCACTTTTTGCTGGACTTCTGGACCTTTTCTTGCTATCCTTAATGATGGCAGCCTTTCCCCCCCCCTCATTCATTCTTATAGGCTCTGACTTTTGGAACTCTGTTCTGTGTTTTTACCTTTTTCTATGGAGTCTGTTTTCCTCCATATCTCTTTAAAAGCATCCGTGTTTAACGTTTGCAGCACGCCGCACTATGTGCAGTGTTGCTGGGAACCCTTTGGTTTCTCTTTGAGATTCTTCCACTATCCTTGAGAACTTTAGTTCTCCAGGATAGAGGGATACTTTGTGTCCCTCCAAAAACGTTATGCTATGAGAGATAAGCACACACCACCTTATGTGCAGTGCTAAGCCAGGGGATAACTAGTATTCCATCCCCCTTCTCTCTGTTCCTGTGACATTTTAGCTACATATACAACCCTATAGTTAAGGCTGGTGACAGTGGATGTCTTCAACCAGCTATTGTGCTATTTTCTACTGCATACTGTATTCACAGTGTGTTATGCACAATAACCTATGCACAATAACCTATATTCTAACATGGTGGCTCCTTTCTTTTTTTGCCATTTCTATCGTGGCTGGTCTTTGTTAGTCCTTCTACTATTCTGGGAGGGGAGGTTTCCTTCCCTTTGGCTGGTGGGACCAACTAGCCCCAAGACGTTCTACAAATTGAGCCATCTCGTGAGATGCTGTGCCTTTTCAGAGCTGCAGACTGCAAATACCAGGAGACTTTGACTCATTTGCAGTGCAACCTCTTGGCGTTGACAAATCTGCCACAAACTTTGGTGAGCTCCAGTTAGACGTCCCGAGGCACAATCCCACTCATCGAAGTCCCCTTGCCAGGGTGCAGGACTTCAGAATCGAAGATTGACCAGGCCGTAACCATCCTTTGTTTGGAGCTGATAAAATGGCACCAAAACCACAGACTGGAACAGAAGACCGAAGAAACCCTTGCTCAGGGTCTTCTCTCGCGACTGCTGCTGTGACCTCCTCTTCAGAGTCCATCCTCTCGTCACCAGACCGAGGAATCCGGAGACTGGGTCAGTCGCTGCTGTAAAGGAAAGAATCCAGCTGAATTTACTTTTTCCAACCTAAGGTAGTGTGGGGCTAAAGGTAGCACTTACCTTGAGCTGAAGAGTCGCTCCAATGTGACTGGACTGCATAAATAGGTATTTGGGTGTCCACCCATACCTCTGGTTCAGGCTTGTCAGCTTGTGTCCTTTATGGAGTCCTTCGCAGGGTCCCCCTAACTGTTGCTGGGCATCTTTTTCTAGTGACTGAAAGATTTGCTTATTCTGCTACTTCGTAAGGCTTTGCCTCCACTCGTGCACTAACTTTTCGTATAGTTAGGGATTGGACTCCGAAAAGTGTCACTATACTGTTAAGATTTGCTGTGTGTATAACCAACCTTTTCCCTTCCGAAATACTTTATCTGATGTGGTTTTGCTAACTAAATACAATTACTGTTTATCTGTAAAGTAACACGAGTGTGCGTTATTACCGATAATACGGTAGAACTGTCATTCGTGTCAAATTCTGTAACAATTGTAACCGCAAGCAACTATTATTGAAGTGATCCCCTCTGAAAAGTATTAAGAAGTCCTATGTGTGTTGGTTAGTGAAATAAGTATTTATCTACCTTCTTTGTGGAAATAAGAATAAATGTATATCTTAACATTTACTGTGTAAGAGTTTCTTTGGACTATTGTATTTACTGGGTTCAGTGTACTTACCTACAGCTCACATCTTCCTCCTATGATAAGCCTGGCTGCTCTGTCGTTCTACCAAGATCCTTTGGGCAGTACAGACTGATTTCTATTTGTATTTGTATTTTGTTTATTTGTAGTGCACACCTTGCACCGGGGCATCTGGGTGCATGTTTAAAAGGCAGTTACAGGTAATAGATACAATGTATATTTAACACATATTTACATAGAGTTCAGAGTATCGAATAGAGATGCGCATCGGGCGTATGTTTAAGAGGAAGTTACAGGTTACAGCAGATAGAAACAATAGACATTTAACACATATTTACATAACGTTCAGAGCAACGAATATAGAGGAAGGAACAAGTCTGAATATACAGCCGAAGCATTCTAAGTACAGTGAGCCAACAGTAATGGGATTGGCAAGGTGTAGAGATTATGATGAGGAGGCTAGGGCATCCCGTTCATGTAACCACAATTTAGTTTTAGATTGAAGGAGTGAATGTACAGAACATTTCTGAGAGCATTAGGTAGCGTGTTCCAAAGCTTAGCCGCGAGGACTGGGAAGCTCGAGCCTCCAGCTGTCTGAAGCTTGAAGCTAGGAATAGTCAGCGTTTGGGCCTGAGAAGATACTGATCTGATACTGACCTGATACTAAGAGCTGGGGACCTGTATGCCAAGGGATAGTTTTATAAACTATTGCCTCAAGTGGAAGTGGACTTTAGGAAAACTCCCCTAACACTCCTCCTCCCCCTCACCCATCCCCTCATTCCCAATCACTCTGCGACACCCTGTCCGAACACTTTCACACAGTGGCGTAACACAAGATGCGGGGGCCCCCCTGCAAGCCATGCTGAGGGAGCCCCCCCAACTCAGCAAGAAATCAAGGGTCGCGCCACACTCTGGGCCAGCCTAGATTATCACACTTGCGCAATACGCACAAACGTCCTGCTGAACGGATATGCCGCACACTGCACTAGGAGAAAGATATACATATGTGTTTTAATATAACATACAGCACACTGTCTGAGAAAAATTGGTTAAAAAGCCAGAGTGTTTGCAATTGTTTTGTAGGATAACGCCAATCTAATAGATGCAAGTCACCAACAGAGCACAGGAACATGAAAGCTTTGCTATTAAAAATGCCATGCCACAATGAAAACTTGTCCAACTGGCTGCACAAGGTAGACGAGTGTTGACATGTAATAACAATATAGTAAAGCTTGCCAGGTCACATTTAGACATATCTAGACTGGTTGCATCAAAATGGCAGTCGAAGCAATAACACTCATCAAGAATAGAACACACATTCAAGCCTGTGTCTCTGTGGCCTCTAACAACACGGCCAAACTCTTTAAAATCTGAAACGAACTGGTCAATCCTGTTGAGGTCTTTACATCTCCTGTTCCCTCCCAGGCCCTCTGTATGGCTCTGTCATCTCACTTCTACGCTGAAACGTAGGACATCCTGTCCTCCATCTCCTCTTCCTCTCCCTCTTCCTCTCTCGGCCCCCCTTTGGCCATCTCTACCTCTCTTCCTCCTTTCTCCTCTTTCTCTCTGACAACACCTGACGAGGTTTTTAGACAAGTCCGATCTATGAAAGTGTCATCCAAACAGTTGCTCTCCTGCTCCACCAGAACCATCAAGAACCATATTGACACCCTCGCTCCAGCCTTGACCGATTTCTGTAATCACTCTTTCCCCTCTCCCATTAAGCGCTCCCTTATGCACCCACTCCTCAAGAAGCTTTCTGCCGATCCTGCCTGCCCGGCAAACTATCGCCCAATCTCCATCACCCCTTTCCTGGGCAAACTGTTGAAAAAGCTGGCCATCTCCCAGCTTACTCTCCACACGGAATCTGTTGGTTGTCTCCATGACCACCAGTCTGGCTTCAGTGCCAGAGACATGGAAACTGCTGTCCTGAACAACTGAAGTTCTGCTCTCTAACCTTGATTCCAACATTCCTTCTGTCCTCATCCTCCTTGATCTTTCCTGTGCTTTCGACACGGTCAACCATTCCATCCTGATCAATCGACTCCATGAGAACCTGGGCATCACGGATCAGGCCCTTGAGTGGCTGACCACCTTCCTCTTGGACTGCCCCTCCCAGGTCCAACTTGGTCCCTTTCTCCCTGCTCCATCCTCTCACTCTGGCTTTTCAACCTCTATCTGCCCCCCTTGACCCACCTGATCTCTACATTCTCCTCTTACTTTCAGTGTTATGCGGATGGCACTCCGCTTTCCTTCAGGCTCCCCTCAGAGTCCTCTCATCTCTCGCTCATTCCCGTCTGTCTATCCACGATTCAGGATTGGTGTGCCTCCAACTATCTCTGCCTTAATGTCAGTAAGATGGAGATTCTTCTTATTTGGACTCCTGCCCCTGCTTTCCCTCTCTCACTCTGGCCGCCCGCCTTGGGCCCTTTTCCTTCGCCTTCCTGTGAGACAAACAACACTGGTGTCATCTTTGACTCCACTCTTTCTCTCCTCACATCTCAGACGTTGCCAAGAAGTCCCACTACCAGCTGCTCCTCCTCAAAGGACTCTTCCCTTTCTCACTTTCCTCCAGAAGCTCACTGTCTGCAGAGCCCTGGTTCTCTCTAGGCTGGACTACTGCAACAGCCTCTTTCTCAATCTGCCTTCCTCTACTATCCAGCCCCTGCAACTAATCCAGAAAAGGACTGCAAGACTTATCCTTGGCCTCAAGCACAGGGATTGTATCCCTCCAGCCCTGAAATCTCTCCACTGGCTCCCAGTTGCTGCAAGTATCAAGTCCAAGACCCTTTGCATTGTCCAAAAGGCTTTCTGGGCCCGGGGCCCGCACTACATCCAACGCTCTCTTCCAAAATATCTTCCTTCTCAAGCCTTTCGCTCAGCTACCTACAACTCTCTAAGGGTTAGACGCTTCTCCAGGAAGAGAGTGGGGGGTAGATCTCTCTCCTCTACAGGTGCCTCCCTCTGTAATAGCCTCCCTGCCCCTCTCAAGCTTTAGCAGACCACCTGAAGTTCTGGAAGTAGCTCAGAACTTTCCTCTTCTCCCTCCCCTGCTGACCTACCTGTCTGCTGTACCGACTGGTTGCTTGGCTACCCTCAGAGTCTCACTGAGTCGAGACTCTTTCTTGATCAGTCACCCTTGCACTGCCTCTGGTCCTACCATGCACTTAGGGGGCTGTAACTGTAACCATGCAGTCCCTTGTTCTCCCTGCATGCACTACCCAGAGCTGTGCTGCCCTGACAGCACTTACTCAGAGCATTGCTGCCCTGTTTTTCCCCTCCCCTCTCCCTTGCACTTCCCCTGTCCCTTTCCCCTTGCGCTTCTTATCGCACTTGCACGATCTGAATGACACAAGGCCTAGTAAGATCATGTGCCTTGTCCTCCCTCTATCTTCCATCCCTTGTCTTGTCGCGCCTAGAAACACTTGTGTGCAGGTGCGTTATAAATGACATATCATATCATTTGATCACAGATGCCCAGAAAAATATACAATGCTGCAGTAAGAAACGGCTGACTGGCAGCACCCAAATGGCAGTCTAGCCAGGTTATTCACTTAGCAGGACTGCTTTATCATAAATGCCCCATTAAAAAAAAAAGTCATACCAAACTGAGGAATGACTAGACTGGCTGCACCAAAATGCCTCTCTAGCCACTAATACCACATGCCTGCTTAGCCTGGACATGGACAGCCATTATAATTTGTCGTATAATCCTGCCCCCCCCCACACATCCCCTCTCCCTCCCACCCCAACCTCCAAAATCAGCTCCTTGGCCCAGAATTACCTCCACGTCCCTCTTCCTTGCCCCAGAGCTTACGGTTGAGGCTCCTTGCCTCATAGGTAAGTACTGGGATGAGGAAGAGTGGGACTAGGAGTAATGAAGATTACAGGTAGCTAAATCATGCATTCCTTCCATGTACCTCTACCTCATCCCAGTACTTGTGTATGAGGCACAGTGCCTTATACACAAGTACTGTCTCATACACACTGGGACGAGGAAGAATAGGGCTAGGAGTAATGAAGATTACCAATAATTAATCCAGGCATTAAACACAAGTATTGGTGCAACACCATTGAATTGACTGGGATTCAGCACTCCAAGCCCCCCCCTGCCCCCCCCCCCCACCACCCTCTCAAATGTTGGGCTATGTTGACCAGACCTGGCTGACCTTCAGAGCAGTTGCCAGACAGAAAAGGACACAGATGTTAAACGGCACTTGGGTTTCTCTGTTAACAAGAATCCACCAATTACTAACATAAAGCAATTCACTGTTAGTACCTGCATTCAAATGCCACATTTTTTAGGCAATTGAAATCATGATGTGGGTTTAATACTTGCATGCCAGGGGAGTGATTGGAAGGGTAGAGGGGGAACAGGAGACCACTCATTCTCACAGCAGTCCATAGGTGGGTGCTTTAAACCTTAAAGGAGAGAGTTAACTGCTTGTGACATTGAAGCTGCAGTAGAATAGTCTCATAAAAATGCATAAAGAAATTAGATGACCCAAACAAATAAGTTTGCCCCTCCCCCACCACCCATGAAGTTGGCACCCCTCACAACATTTGAAGGGTTAGCCCCCGAAATGTAGGTTTTGTTGAGCCCCTGACCGCAAGCACACACGCCATTCACCATATACACACGCACACCCAGCCATCCATACATTTAAGTGTGCATTCTTACACCATACTGGCACACCCAGGCAGCCACCCATAAAATTACGTGTGCACCCTTTCACCATACATGCACACCCACCCAGGCACCCACTCATACATTTAAGTGTGCACCCTTTCACCATACACTCACACAGGCAGCCACCTATACATTTAAGTGTGAACCCTTTCAACATACACTCGCGCACACACATCATGGGGTTGAGGGGAGCCCTAACACTTAAAAAAGAAATTGGGCCTCATTACAACTATGCCGGACTGTAAACAACGGTGCTGGTAAGCTCACCTGCACTGTTTCCGGGCCGGCATATTACAGCTCTGCGGGCGGTTGCCGTCCTGCCCGGCAGGTCAGACCTGCCGGGCAGAACGGCACCCACCTCATAGTTTTCAAGGAAGCACTGGCACCGTTATTAACAGTGCCGGTGCTTCTATGGTCCCCATTCCCATAGAGTCCGATAGAACTTTATGGAAATGGGAACTTACCATTTGCCGGCGCCTGACTTCCCAGACCGCCGGGGTTGTAATCCCCCGGGTTACCGGGAAGTCGGGCGCTGGTAAATCATTACAGGTCTGGCGGCAACCTGCTGGTAGCAATGGGACGGTTGCCCCAAACCCGTAATGAGGCCCATCGTTTCTTTTTGAAGTCACTCTGACTTCATAAAGAAATTATTTCTGCTCCAGAAATAATGTCTTTATAAATGCAGAGGGAATTCAAAAAGAAAAAAGATTTTTATTTTTGCAAAAAAAATAAAAATTCTACAAGTGGGGGCTCCTCCCAGGGCATGTGCTGGTGGGGCCCCCCGCACCGTGGGGGCCCCTGTTAGGCCAGTGCTTTCACAATCACAATATCTCCATTGATGGACACCGCTCATCCTCTCCAAACTAGCCTGGACGCCCCCACTCCACCTAATCCCAGCCCTAGTCCCCCCCCTAGTCCGATCTTCTTCTTTCTCCCCCATCTCACACCATGAGTTCCTCAAACTTGTAGCTCAAACCAGACCTTCAGGCTCCCCTGATTACCCCTGTCCCCCCGCTCTTTTAAGATCATCCTAATGACAAAATGTGCAGGCAGCATTTCACGGTCCATCCTCAACCAGTCCCTCCCCTCTGGTATCTTCCCGACGGCCTTCAAAACCTGGTACGTCAAACATCTCCTCAAAAAACCCTTGCTGTACCCCACCTTCCCTCTAACTACCGCCCGATTTGCAGCACCCGCTTCATTGATAAACTCTCAGACCGCACTGCATGCAAACAGCTCTGCCTCTTCACAGAAACCAACAACCTTCTTGGCCCAACCCAAACAGGCTTCAGATCCCTTCAAGGAACTTGTCCTCTCTTGTCGGTTTTGAATGACTTAAAAAGAACAGATTCAGATGGATGTGCATCTCTCATCCTTCTAGACCTATCTGCCGCCTTCTACACCTCTGACCACACCATACTCTCAGGAATCGTATGCTGCACTAACATGGATATCCTCCTTCTCTTGAACCGCTCACAAATTCTGCTCCTCCTACTTTTACCTTCCTCGCCCTGTTCCATAAGGGGGCCAGTAGGGAGCCTATCTGTCTCCCTTCCACTATAATATCTACCTTAGCCCGCTCCCGATCTCATAACATGATCTGCTACAACTATGTGCACAACACCCAGATCATCGTGAAGATCCCCAAGTCGCCAGCCTCCCCCTGCCCTCTCCTCATGCCTTTCTGAAATCAACCACTAGATGGCAGTGAACCACCACCACCTCCTCCTCAACCCTGGCCAAAACGGAACTCCTGATATGCAGCAACCTGGCCACACTCCCTAGGATCCTCCCTTGCAGCATCCACTTCTGTCAACAATCTCAGATGCAGGAGCTGCAAGTGGCACAAAATGATGCTGTGTGTATCATTTAAAAGAAAAACTAGGAGAGAGTATATACTAGCAGTTGACAAGATCTGCACTGGCTCCCAGTCGCTGCATGTGTACAATTTAAGGCAGCGGTACTTGTTTACAGGTGCATTCATGGAACGCTTGCACTCTATCTAAAAAAAACATGGTGTCATCTTACGAGCCCACAAGAAGGCTCTGATTATCGGCACTGGTAAACAATCTGAGCTTCAAGCAGGCTAATGGCCTAGGAAGATCATTCCCGGTCATTTCAGCCAAGATATGGAACGCCCTCCCGTTAGATCTGAGACAACAAAGGAGTACAAAATGTTCAGCCGCCAGCAAAAAACTACTCTTTCGGTGAAGCCCTTGGTTTAGTTAAACTGTCTGTCCCATCTTTGTTGTACTCCTGTGTTTGTTTGGCGCCCCGATGCCTGCAGGTCTTTGGCACCTTATAAATAAAATAAAATACATGCTGGACTCGAATCCATTTTGGACCCCATCAACTCTGTGTCCAGAACCTGCCTTTTACCCCTACGCATCCTCAGGTGAATCTTCCTGTACTTATCCTACCCACACCGAGTATATGCCATCCCGGCCATCATCCTCTTCCGCACAAACTATGTGAACTCCATTTACTTTGGCGCTCTGGCATGCCAACTCGGGAAACTCAAAAGAATCCAAAACTCTGTTGCCTGCCTCCTCCTTGTCCTCTCACCAAGAGAGCATATCAGCCCACACTCGGAGTGCTAGACTGGCTCGCTATCAGCCGACGGACTACCATTAATGCCATGTGCATCACTCACTGGGCCCTCCTTAACACTGCACCTGAATTCCTTCAGGATAAGCTTACACGCAATCAACCCTCCAGACACCTACGATGATTATGCTCTTATCCTGGTTATCCCCCACTACAACTCCTCCAAATTGGGAAGATCCTCATTCTCCATCCAAGCCCCCACCATCTGGAACTCTCTTCCACTCCACATCTGCTTCACTGACCACCATCTCTCCTTCAGAAAGGCCCTCAAAACCTGGCTATTCCCCATGGCAACCTGAAATTCTCTTCCCCCCACCCCCATCATCACGGCGTCATTCACGTGTATCAGTCTCACTCACTTCGAAACACCAACAAGCCATTTGTACATACACCCACAAGTAAGATGCCGGCTGCTGCCTCAGTGGCCTGCCCTACAAATTCTGCACACCCCCTAGTGTACACACACACAGCCCACCAGGTACCTTCTTTCAGACTGGTGCGCCCTGACAGTCTGATGGTAGCTGGTACTTCACCAAAGAAATGTATTATAATAGCTGCCCAGGGCATGAAATTCAGCACTGTGTTCCCATTCATTAGATCTCACCTTGGCTACACACATTGAGGATCCATACCAGTAGCATACCAGCAGCCAAAGCGCTATGGGGATTGCTGATAAAACACTCAAATAGGCCAGCGTATCTGGTTCCAATGTAGTGATTATGCAGCCTTTACAGATGACCTAATCACCCAGCTACTTCAATGTCAATTTCACATTAAGAACTGTGAAGGATAGGACATGTACCGCCCTAATAAAAAATGTAAAGGTTAGCTCTGATATTGCACTTAGAAAATGTCTGTTGGTACATTACAAGATAATACTGCCTATTGCACTTAGGGAATACTATGATCCATACATCTAAGGTAGCCTGTCTGCCACGCGTACAAGGCGTATTAAGATTGCCGGTCTGTTTGCGCCTAGAGGACTTTGAGGGAAGCCTGTCTTTATTGCCTAGAATAGCTGTTAGCAAAGTTTGTATGCAGTACCCTTTGGGACCACTACACACAACTAGGACCGCAGGTGTAAGCAAAACCAACCTTTGGTATAAGGGTACTACTGTTCTGTTTTAGCATTGCTGCGCAGCGAGGCTTAACTCAAGAGGGGAATGTGAGCTGTAAGGATGTTACACAGAGGTCTACAATCACAAGTATCCAAATAAACTTACACTCAAGGTTTCTTGGTAAAACACTTATTAATTTATCTCAGTCAGTTATAAAACATTCACTAGAAGGAGGCAATCTATATCGCACAAAAATATACTTCAGCACTTCACACTGTCAGATTCATTTAAACTACTTTGGAGGAGGAGCAAAATGGCATTCACAGCATTTTAAGTTGGAGAAAAAAGGAGTAGGTTAATAAAAAGATGATTACAGTTACTCTTATACAGTGCAAATAGTTTGAGTTCGCCAGAGGAGTCAATTCAATGCAATAGGTTAGGCCAAAGTCAATGGGCTAATGTCTTGTATAGGATAGGCAGTTCTGGTAGTTAAACAGAAAAGTCTTTGCAAAAGTTCTCAGAAGTAGTTCGTAAAAGAAAGATTTGTATGTTGGGTCACAGGCTGACTAGGCCTGCAAGTTGCCAAAGTTTCAAGCACTTTTCCAGTGAGAGGTAAGTTCTCTCGGTCGGGTTTTCACAGTACCTTACAATGAAGAAAAAGATGCAGCTGAAGACTTCTGTTCCTGTCAGTTCCTGCAGATCTCGCTGTTCCTTTTTTTTAAAAGATTTTTTAAATTTTTATTTTTTTATTTATTGTATATGGTTTACAAAGAAACCTTTACAAACACGATTTCAAAAGAGAAATTAAAACACTTGTTACATTCAAATTTTTGGTATACAAACATATTAAAAACATAGATCCAATTTCCAGATAGTAAGGGACACATTTAAAAGATTTAATGCAGTAACAATTCGACACAGAAATTTGAGATATAGAAAATACACAATAGAACTTCAAATAACTAAACAGGAATTGAAAATTTCATGTAGACGGGCATGATCATGAAAGCGGGGCGTACAAATCTAGAGCTTTAATAAAACCCGCCACAGCAAGTCCATCCTTGATATTAGTAATAGCAAGACACTGTGACCAGATAATATTATCAGCCCCCAATTGACCCATTACGTTGAATCTAGCTAAATATTTGTCTCTTAGAGTTGTCAGAGCAGGGCATTCTAGAAAAAGATGGCGAGAAGTCTCACTCACCCCCAAAATTTTGCAGAAGCGACAGGTAGGATCTAATTCAGAAAACTCCTTCCTTTTGTGTAAGACTTCCAAGGTGGGAAGGAGATTCCGTCTGAGTTTGAGGAGAAGTGAACGATAATATCGATTAGGGAATTGAGTCAGAATAAAAGACAACATACCTCTTTTCTTATGGTCAAATTGTAGGTCTCTGAGAGGGATAAGAATGCAGTTTTTCAATGGTATTACTCAAATCATGACTAAAAAGACACTCCTTAACCTTATTAGGGTTCGTTAGCAGAGTGTCCCTATCCGAGGAAATATCTGACAGGGTCTTATCACAGAGATCATTGAATGCGTTAAGATAGAGATTACGATCCATAGGTCCCTGGGGAAAAAGTCGTATGACCCACATCAGCGTAGAGGGTATCAGGTTTCGGAGAAAGTAGAACTGAAAAAAGAGTGAGGACCCTCCAAAGAATCCTGGCTCGCAATGAGACTAGCCCTAGTTCATATCTTATGGCTACTATTGGAATAGAAGTCGGCAATTTCAAAATTTTTCTGCAATAGATACCCTCAAAAGAGTCCCAAAAAGTCAAAAGTGCCGAATAGTGAAGTTCCATTCCATAAAGTAGCTTTGGGGTGACCTTACCCTTGAAAAAGTCTACTACAGGTTTGAGAGAGAACATGCAATATTTGTTGTCTAGTCTTATGGATTGGGAGATAAGTGGGAGCAGTTTGTGTCTAAGAAATCGTCTAAATTCAATCGCCGAGGGTTGGGCCAGAATAAGAAATCCAAGATAGACGATTTTATGCGTTCTGATATATTTTCACCACCTATTTTCCATACTTTGTTATTCCCTTTTCTCCCCTTGGAAAAGACCATAGTACGGGTTTTGCTCGGATTGATCTTCAGCCCATTTAGAGTAGCATATTCTTCAAATTTACAGATGAGCCTCTGCAGTCCAACTTTAGTGTGATCGAAGAGAAGAAAATCATCGGCATATGCCAACCATGAGAGCCTAAGATCCTCAAGTTTAGCGCTTACCATGCCTGTATTTCCCAAAAAGTCGCCCAGATCTGCCATATAAAGGATAAAAAGACAGGGAGCTAAAGAGCAACCCTGTCTCACCCCAATACAGGTCCTTATCCTTCTAGAAAGAGCTCCTGCCAAGTCGAGCCTAATATGAACCCCCGAATTTTCATACATTGCCATGATAAGAGTAAGAAGGCCAGCCGGAATACCCCATTTGGTTAACTTTTCCCAGAGTCTTGACCTAATTACCAAATCAAAGGCATTTGACAGATCAATTGAAGCAACGTAGAAACAGCAGTCATATTTACCCCAGGTAGAACTTTGTAGGGCAGTAATGATGAGACCATTAAGATTAGTTGAGTGGCCCGCCCTAAAACCTGTTTGTTGGTTCGGGAGAATATGATTATCCTTAATCCAGACGTTAAGGTGGGACAGAAGCATAGAGGCAAAAAGCTTGCAGTCTGCATCGATAAGAGAAATAGGTCTATAATTTTTGACCAAAGTACGTAAACCTCTCTTAAAGATGGGCACAATGTGAGCGGTTTGCCAGCTAATGGGTACATTCCCAGAATTAACAACGTCTTGGAAAAGTAAGGAGAGGAGTTTGGCCCAAAGATGTGGTTCAGCTTTAAATGTGTTGTTAGTTAGGCCATTAGGCCCCGGAGCCTTAGATTTCTTGGCTTTAGAAATAAGTCCAAAAACTATCTCTGAATCAATTACAGGCTTCCAGGAGTCCTTAGGCATATTCTTCCCCGAAGGACAAGATTCTAATCCCTCATCCCCTGTATCGAACAATTCAGTGTAGTGCTTTACCCACTGAACCTCTGGGATGGCATTCAACGGGTCGGCCTCCGCCACATCGTCTAGGCTAGACAAAGTAACCCAGAATGCCCTCAAATCTCGTTTGATTAGTACTGCAAGCATATGTTTCGGCGTCATTTTGTAGCATAATAGCTTTTCTTGACTTACAGTAATTTTATATTTTTGGCGGATGGCTTTAATTTTTTTATCGACCCAGTCAGTGTCTAGAGCTTGTACACCTCTAATAAGTTTCCGAGTGTGGGCCTTTACATTAGCCAACTCTTGATCGAATCTATGAGGGTGAGATGTTTTGAAGACGGTCTTCCTAAGATGGCCATGACTACTACTGTGAAGAGCATTAAGAAAACTATCAAAATAAACTGTACTGAAAACTGCTAATTTCCAAGAGAAAGAGGTAAGATTAAAGGAAGATATCAGTTTGCGGTTAAGGAAACTGATATTAATAGGTGACCAAAGTACCCCTGTCCCTTGTCCCACAGTTTGGAGATGGCTTGGACCCCCAGCAGGCAGAAACTTAATGGGAAAAGGACAGACAAATGAAACCCGGAGAATACCATGATCACTCCATGAATTAAGAGACCTCGACTTCGGACGAGAGAGGAGACAGAGAATGATCTACATAGACATAGTCTAGAGTAGATGTTGATAAGCATCTACGCCATGTAGGACGAGGTAATTTAATGGCATCATAGTAGCCGTTAAGACAGGTTAGACCAACTGAATCCAAAGTGAAATTCCAGAGACGGCCCTGTACAAATTTCAGGCCTGGGCGAGAGTCATCCTCCATAGCCAGTCCCAAGTCGTCATATTTGGATTCAGAAAAAATAGAACAGTCAGAGTTGAGATCACCTGCAAGAATCACTTTCCTTTTAGGGTACAGAGATCTCCAGGAAAGAAGCATATCCGTTAACCTTTGTAGAAACGGCTCAAGTGCGGAGATTCCCTTGTGCCTCCAATATACATTAATGAGGAGGAGACAAACCATTAAATCAAGGGAAGTCACCTCCAGGGCCAAGATGCCAAAAGGCATATCCGGAAGAACGTTATTCCTAAAACCAAAGGAGGTTCTAATTCCTATAAGAAGACCCCCAGAGGGCCTCCCTGCCAAACTAGGTTTAGCATTTTGAGAAAAGATATCAAATCCATCTAGAACGGGAATAGAAAGCTTCCAGGTTTCCTGCAGAAAAAAACAGTGTGAAGCCCTAATCATAGATACAGTGTCCAGATTCGTAAAGAGATGGGAATTACCTCTGGAATTCCAAGATAGAAACGCAAAACTATTCGAGGGGGAAACCTTTGTAGAAAGTTCAGAATTAATCGGATGGTACTCATTTCCACAGACCTGCAGTAACCTGTGCCCAGTTTCGAGAGTTTCCATTAAATCTGGGCGTAAATTGCCTCCGTTGGGGCTGTGGAACTCTTTCCGGGTGATATACCATAGTGAGGTTTCCCCTGTAGTCTGCACCCCCTCCCTTGTTACTGGGAAACTGAGTGGATTCTAGTAGGTTTGCTTCGAAACCAAGTTGCTTTAACCCTGCCCTATGCCCCATAATCAGTTCCAGGACCACTCTTGATTTAAGAACGATATTATTAACATCTACCCGACCCTGATAAGGAAAAAAAATACTATCCATGTCATAACTAGAGATGAGAGAGAGCGAGGGTAATTGGTGAAAAATCTTTAAAATATTGCCGTGATTAAGACAGATTGGCATGTCTTGACCCCAGAGACTTGAAAGCTGAAGAATATCAAGCGGATCTTTCACTTCTGCTAATTGAGATAAAGAATCAGTGATCTTTTTGGTGAACTGAGTTAAGGAGTCAGCCTCCAAGTCGGTGCCCCTTGCACCCCTTAATATAGACCTATTTTGGATTGCGTTTGGACCCACAGTGAATCTTTCACATGAATTGAAAGAATTACTGTAATGGGCAAAATCGGGCCCAGGGCGATCACCTTCATTGCCCATAGCGGGGCCAACACTAGACATACTTGGATAAGCTAAATTAAGAGAGTTTGGTACGAAAGAATCCCCCACTGATCGTGCTCCCATACCACGGTCCCTCATTATAGGCTCGGTATTGGCAGGATGACCCTCAGTAACGGCAGGGAGAAGGGGGTCCAAAGATAAAGGAGTAGTAGATGGAGCCCCATCCTGAGAAGGGATTATAATTGGATTAGGCACTGCCCCACTAACAATTTTAGGAACAAGTAGCGCCTGGAATAGATGTTTAACCATATCAATATTAACCAAGTTTGCCGTGATCGACAGGATAGTGGTCTCTGGATGACAGGAATCCTCCCCAGATATGGGATTAGATGGAATAGTTGGGATTTCAGCAACTGCGGAGGAATCCTGCGGCTTGGTAATAGAATTGGGGGATGATTCAGCTGAAGTGTTGGTGGACGTAGGTTCTGGTAGAGCTGAAACAATTATAGAAGGGCTGGAGACCGAAATGTCCACAACCCCCTCAGTATTAGGCCCCACTACTAAAGGAACAGTATTGATGGTAGTAGGGCCATCTACCAAGGCGTCAGATGAACTGGATAGTACTAATGTAGTGGGAAGTGAATTAACTGTGGCCGGACTGGCCACCATATTGGGAATAGAGGTCACAGAAGCTGCAGGTTCAGCAAGATTCCCAGTCCCCTTGGAAACAAGTGAAGGGGTTGTAGAAGCTAAAGTGTTTGCCAGAAAAAGATTTTTAAAAAATTGATTAAATTGATTAGTATATGAATTGATGTTTTTCAAATTCTTCTTATTTTTAGTTTTCTTTTGCTGAATGATTTTTTTTTCTCCTTCCTATACAAGGAAAACATTTTTTGAAGTATCATTTCTTTAGTGAGGTCAATAGGATCAGATGTGTTCTCTACAGTCGGAATGGATATAGGGACCACAGAAGAGGTGAAGTGGACTCCCTTAGGTGGCTCGGCCGGTTCTAAAGTCCTCCCTACACGGAGAAGAACTTGAACAATAGAATTAAGAGGATAGCCCGAGGACTCCACTTGGACTTTCTCCTCCATTAATTCCGTAATGACTTTGGTGTGAGGGGTAGGGAGTTTTACCTCCATACCAGAAACCTCTCGCACACCCTCAGATGTCATTGGAGGGATCATCAGAGGATGATCACAGATAACCTGATCCGAGCATCGGGGAACAATGATACCCGAGCCCATATCTGAAGCTACCCCTTGTGTAGTCAACATTTTCCTAATGAGCCCTTGATTTACCATTTGGGCATCAACAGTTAACTGGTTAGAGGGGATGGGCTCAGAGCCATGTGTAGGCATTACAAAGTGGTCTTCCTTAATAATTTTAACTAACTCTTCAAATCTATCAAGGCCCTCTAACCTGGAATACATTTCAGAGAGAAGAAGTGAATGTGATCTAACCTCTGACCAAATGTTGTCATACAGGCTCACAAAGGAGCTCAGAACCATGTTGAGAGCCGAAAGGGTAGGTCGAGAAAGTTTAATTCTGTCATCCGCCTCTTTAAGAGTATGATGCAGAATGGACTTGCTGCCATGATCCTTTTTAGAGTCAGGGAGTAGACCCCTTTCTCGCAGCCAATTTTGTTTTTCTGTATACTCGTCAATAAAGTTGATGAGATCAGAGGGAGAGCCCACATAGGAATCGTCACAAATTTGCTGGGTGACATTGTTTGTATTATTAGAGTTGAGACCCAGATGGCTATCAGCGATTGCCCTATCTGCACATTCTATTATGCTAATATCAATATCCTGGGCTTGAGGGTCTTCAATCACTAATTTGTTAGCTACATTGACTAGATGAGAATGTTCCAATGTGGCCACTATAGGAAGTGAGTGTAGAGATTTGACCAAGGTACTAGTTGCAGTCCTCTTTCCAAAAAAGTTAGAGAATATTTTCCCTTGGATAGGTTTCCCTTGGGTACCCAAATTAGATTTTGTTTTAGGGGTGAGAGTATGGGATTTGTTAAGTGGAGTTTTAAACACAATGGGTTTCACTGTAGGAGTATTGGGAGCTCCAGCTAGATTGGCAGAAAGATTAACATGAATAGAGGAGGTATGATTTACACCCCTAACAGAGGAATAAACCTCTAGCAAAAGTTTAGTAGAGGGAATAGCATCGTTCCCATTGACCACAGGAGGGGAAAGGCGGTCAACAGCCTCTTTTGTCACCACCGAGAGTCTGTAGCGTTAGCTACAGAGTCATCCACCATACCAGGCAGTGTAGGCGTCTTAGAATGTAATTGAGCAGGGGTTGAAAGCACACTATTTACCATGTTGTTGTTAGAAGAATGATCCATAAAGCCCCTAGCCCTTGGTAAACTAAGGCCTTCCTCAAGATTAGAGGCTATAGTGGCTGCTAGGCGCTCTTCCTGTGTGTCCATGGAAATGTCTTGCTTCCCAATAAAAATGCAACTGTTATAGGCTGTTGTGCGTGGAATAATACCCATAGCATTAAATACCTCAGACCTATCGCTGGCATGAATTTGGGCCTGAGCCAGGGTTTTTAGGGGAGAGGAGTCAGGGGGAACAACTACTGGTACATGATGTGAATTATCCAAAGCAGCAGGGATGGAAACATCTGAAGCAATAGTAACTGACGAAGCAGAGAGGAGATTTTCTGTAGCAGAAGGAGTAGAGACAAAAGAAGCCTCCATAGCTGTCTGACTTTGAAGTCCCTTACGTGTCATTCAGGCAAAACCAGAACCCCGGGGTAAACAGGGGGAGTAGAGGGATGACAATAAGGAATTTAAACTATACAACTAGTTTTCAGTATATAACAGTTCGAATAGAGATAACCAAAAAATAGCATATAAAGCAGTCAATGGAATAGTAAACACTAATATGTGGAATATTGCACTAAAACCAGAAGCAACATAAAACAAGTCTAAAACTGCCCAGAAAGCACACTTAGAATTAGAGATTGCAAATAGAAATGCATCTATGCGTATTAAATAGAAAATTATGAATACAAATATAGTTTAAAATGTATTAGAGCTAAGAATGTCCTTTTATCAGAACAAGATCAAGTTAAATAATTTAGAAATAACTTCATTCAGCCATAGAACCCGGTGAGGCACACAGTCTCAGGGTAGGGAACGCCCGACAGCTTATGGAGCTGCCGGAGTCCGACTCTCCACCCCTAACCCTGAAGACTGGAGAAGCTGGTATAAATGTGTTTACAGCTCTCGAGCCCGGACCGATTTACTCACAGGTCACAGCCAAGCAGCACAACAGCGGCTCCAGCCCTTACTGCTTCCAGGGCTTAACGCCGCAAGGGTGGTTGGGCCGGCAATTTGTGGCACAGATCAGTCACGTGATGCGTCACGTGTCCGTAGATGGCCCCGCCTTCTCCAGGAAGCAGGGGAAGCAGCAAGAGCTTGGCTCGCAGTGCTGCTCGGAGCGAAGTTATTGCAGGCAAGTTGGAACGTTGACGTTCAGAGCACCAAGCACAATGTGCTCTCACACAGGGAACAAAAACCACTGTTCCTGAGCCTCAGTCATGGGGACAAGAGGGAGGACGTTGGGTGACTCCTGCACTGCACGGAGACTGGTCATAAAGCTGGCAAAGGCAGATCATCAATTCCAGTAGCTGTAGACAAGCACACAAACTGGTGTCCGTCTCGCTGGTTATTCGGTTTCCTTCAGCACTCTTGTGGAAAATAAAAGCTGCTCCGAGAATGGTATACATGTGGCTTACGGGTCGAGTTGATTGGTCCCACCAACTCAAAGGGAGAAGTCGTCCTTGAAAGGGTTTCTCTGTTGAGATGAACTTGGCGATTCGGGCCTGCAGCAGGGCTTCACCAGGCAAACCAACGTTCCAGGAGTTGCAGCAGCCGTCCTCTTCCAGCTCGTCTTCGGTTCTTTCTTTCCAGTGGTTGACTCTGCCTTCCAAGCCAAGAGACTCGCCTTTTATCCAGTATCCTACCATTCATTCCAGCCTAGCTGCTACTCACCCAGCAGGGTGTCTGTCCTTGCCGGACAGTCAGCCAGCCAATCACGCCAGAGTGCATTTGGGTCTCCTAGGAGACTAAGCACAGGGAGTTTCGGGCACCTCCCTCACTTCCTGCCCACCCCAGACACTCGGGCGCCTTAGGCCGTCTTCAGTCCTGAAGCCCGCCAAAGGCATAGGAACAAAGGGACCAACCCTGGTTTGGCGCACAGCGTCTAACTCTCGAAGGACCTTTCTAAAAAGAAACCGCGAAAAAAGGAGACCAGGACCTGTTTAAACAAAGGGGGCTCAGACGCCATCTTGAAAAACATGGCTCCCGTGATTTAACGCTACCGGTGTTCGTGGTCGGGAAAAATCATGGTAGTTTGTTGTAAAACCACTGCCACCAGCCATTTCGAGAGGAAAGGGTAGCATTTGACTGCTACATGAGTTTCTAGACATAGGGGATACTAAGTAACCCCTCCAGCACTCTATTGTAAGATAGGGTGTGCTGGGTCTAGGAATTTGAATAAACTAGTAAAGTCAATTTTATTTTACTTTCTCAGGGAAACAGTAGTTTATCCCAGAGAAGGTATTTAAACCTTGGGACAGCCTAAAAGGCTTCCCCTGTGTCACTGCACTGAGGGTGCTGTGTGACACACATGAAAAGATGATGCCTGTGGAGTTCTCTAAATCTCCGTAATCAAAGAACACAAGAGTAAAACGCATTCAAAATACACAAGAGAGTTGGGAAAAAAGTCTCACACTTTCTCCAGGTAAAATAAATCAAGTCCTCAAAATCCAGCAAAGTTGCTGGGGGTCTGTAAGGTGAAGGGAATTAGCACATTTATTAGAAGTCTCACTAATAGCCTATGCGTGTAGCTTGTCTTTTCACACAGACTATTGAATCGTACATTGGGATCAAAGATGAGCTCCATCTCAGCTTAAGGTACATGTAGATGCACCACTTAGGTGGACATCTGCCACAGGCAGGGCTTTCCATCCACCCACTTTAGGATTGCAGCTATGGCTATGAAATATTCGGTCTAGCTGGACACACCGGTTTTTGCTTCCCAACACCAAACTTGCCTCAACATCTCTGCCATTAGAATACAGCGACAATCTACAACCATATTCGGTCTAACTGGTAACATAACGAATCTCTTGCACTAGCGCACTGTTGTGACCTCCCTCAGCACCCATCCACTTAACTGACCTCTTGGGTTGCTTACTGGAGCCTAGCCAGCCCATCTAATGCCTAATGTTGGCTAAGTACACAAACTCATTGTAAGCCGTGTCTCTTCCCACACCTGGTCTTCAGTCCCGGAGGGCATTCCCACCACAAGCATGTTGCGGCCATACAAATGAGAAAGCCGTTATATAAATTACTACCACTCCTACTACTACTGTTCCCTACACCAGTCTCCTGATTTCCATAGTCTAAGCCTTGCTACTTAGCAGCACTACCAATTGTTAACTTTGTTCGTTCTTGTGGATCCATGAAGGTTTGCTTCTGTGAACCCTGTATCCACAAAGGTTCTGCAAACCCCCTTTTAGGAAACTTATTTTTACAGCTTTCCGATCTCTTTCAATGGGACCCCCAGCATATCTGCAGAGTTTGTGAGCTGCCATACTCCTTTTTTGGGAGTGAGGTCTTTTTCAGACTCCCTCCCAGACTTAACCCATTTGTTTTGAGGGCCCTGGTTAGTCCTTAAGATACTACCAGTGCAGAGCGGACCTTGTACCTACCCCTTTACATCTGTGGTAAAGTATTAATGCATCTCATAAGAATAATTGGGGGAGGTCTGTTCTCCCCAATTCGTTTTACCATCTTAACCTCATGCAGAAGCTGGATATGGCTATATTTGGTCATTCCTCTTCCCTGATTGTCCAGCGCTTGGAAAGCAGGTAATTTGAGTGTCAAACTGGTTTGATCTTTGTGAGGTGCTGCAGACAGCCCCAGTGCACAAAACCAAACTTGTGTGTAAAATTGCTGTAGCTGAGCTTGCTGTTCATGACTGGACAACCGCTAAATTTGATTTTCATGTCGTCCTACTGGTTGGCTGGGCCCCTCCAGCCTAGGATTTCTTTCATCAAGATGGGATCACTAGCCATTATGCAGTTGACAAATGGAGTGAAGCCTATGAAGCAGATACCGGAGGACTGTTGCTGAAATCTTCATTGTACAGGGCAATCCACAGAAAGTTGAAGCTGTACACTTGACAAAGCATTCCTTTGATGGGGCCTCCATTGACCTAGTGGGTGTAACCAATTAGGAGTTCTGTATCACCAAGGATGATTCTCTGGAGCTCTGAGGAATTATAGTCCTGTACCTGGATCACATCATCCTAAGTGGGGGCTTCTCCTGTTGTCTCATGCATCCTGCAGCTGTGAAATGTGCTGTGCATTATCATTGTTGGCCTGGAACATGTCTGCTTACCAAGAGCAGGATCTCTGGTGTAACTTTAGTCCAGTGGTCTTTTGTCCTTGTACCAACAGATCCTGTGGGGATGTGAACCCACTTGTGCTTGTGGTCACATTGTGGTCCTTGTGAGAGTAGTGTGTCCTTACTGCAGTTCCCAATACAGCTGATTTATGATTCATTTTTGAAAGGTGGCTGAAATGACTGGAACTGCTGGACCAAGCTGTCAAATCTGTCACCTGAAGAACACTGCATGTGGAACTCCTGGACCTTCAGCGATGGAATTAAGAGCTGGAGTAGTCATTCCCAATGGCCCCAACTTACCTGGGGTTGTTGTTTTGGACCTGGGATTCAGGGGCTTGGCTGCATACTTTCTAAAAGCCCCTTGTTGCCTATTCATTCGAATGGTTGTAAAGGCTGATCCTGGGCCTGGCATTTGGGGGTGGAACATAATCCTGGGCATCCTGCCTGGGGTGACAATGGACAGTAGGATAGGTTTGAGCCCCATCCCGTCCTGGGAAATATATTTTTGTTATATTGTACGAACTACATTACTAGAGTGGCATTGTGCTCTATGGGAAAACATTACAAACTTCCTTTAGCGTTTTCTGGGAAGGGTGCTTGATTTACACATTGCTTAGCATGCAGAAATAGGGGGTTTAGCCCTGCTAGCGCTAGCCTTTAAGAAATTATGAACTTATTTGGTCCGTGACAGTTACAATATGTGATCTTTATTTTGTTGATTGTATAAGATACATATTAAACAGTTTATACTCAAAACATTGGTTTCAGTTTGCATCCACTGGTTCTTCACTGAGAATGTTCAGTTCAATGTTGCCTTTCGATAAACAATTTACTTTAGTATAATTTGTTCTTTAGTTGTTCATTCACCAGTTAAAGTTAATTCACTGGGACTAGTGTGTGTCGTTGTATAGTTCAATTCAATAGTACATCAATTTTTGTAATTGTGCAATGTTTATATTAGACGGTTGTCTTTTGTGCAGTTTTCTTTTTGTTGTGGACTCCCTAGTTTCAGTTTCTTCACTGAGACTTAGTTCATTCTAACGAGTTTGGATTTGCAAAATTGTCCTCCACAATAATTGGGAGATATTTGAAGTTTTGCTTTCAATTGTTGACTCCCTAATCTCAGTTGCTTCACTGAGCCTTAGTTTATTACAGCAAATTCGTATGGGTAAAATTGACTTCCAAATGCCTCCCTCAGTTAATCCACTGAGCTTTGGTTTGTTGCAGCAAATTCTTGTTTGCTAAATTGACTTCCAAATGTCTCCCTCTTGTTAACAAAATGAACTTCCAAATGCCTGCCTCAGTCACTTTCACTGAGCTTTGGTTGATTACGGCAAATTCTTGTTCACAGAATTAGTTTCTAGATATCTCCCAGAATTTGCTTCCAGATACCTGCTGACACGTGTTTCCCCGCCCCTTTGGGTGCGGTTCTTCACGGGAGGGAATGCTGTCACTGTTTTAGTTACGAATATGTTGTAATGTGATATGCTCACAGTATTAGGCTTTAGAAACAGATGTTTTTGAAAGTTAGGTTTCTTATAATTCTAAAAGAAACCAAAACACTCAGTTGATATAATTCATTACTTCTATATGTTCTAGGCGTAATATAGGAATTGCGGGCCAATGCTTAAGACCGTGTTGAAAAATAAAGTGCGCTCGAGATTGAGCTTTGGAGATAAATCTTCTAAAGGATGGTGTATCCTAAAGAGAATGAGGGGCTTGCATAAATGAATTTAATAACATTTGTATGCCTATTATCAAGAAGGAAAACGTGTTCAATGCTAGGACTCTATTTTAAGAATTGCTTAGCCAAGTGTGCTTACCTGCAATAGTAGGTGTATTGCTATCTTTGGTCAGATTCCGTGTGTGAAGTGTGCCGGGGACTCGGCGTATACTGTGTTTAAGCGCCACTGTGACTGGCTAAACCCCCTATTTCTGCAGTCGATCATAATCCTGACCAGTCACAGGATATAGCCCGGGCAAGCAGCTAACCTAAGTGCTTACACAACTCTACAACAATATTGGGTTTAGCGCCTAACTGTTGAAGACTGGAAAATAATTTTTCTATACATTGCTAAACGTGGCCTATAGGATTAAGTTTGGATTCATTTACCTTAGTTTTGGGCTGTTGTTTTTGCGTTTATAGTAGAAGGAATATGTGATAATGTCACATCTCTCCCCCTTTTAGTTTTTGTTTTGTTTTACTGTTCAGATTAGTAGCATTCACACAGTGTTGTGTGTTCTAACTTAAACACAATAATTGTTTGGTGACAATGTATGTATTTTACTCGCCTTTAGTGTATTTGCTTAAGGCATACATGTTGCTAAATAGACTTATTTACCCGAACTCTTGAGTTTAAAGCCCCTGATCTTTTTTTTTTCTCAGCGTAACTGCTTGCCTGTGTAACGAAGAGAGTTCAGACTTGTAAATCCTTTGCAAGTTCACTAAGGTGGGCTTCCCAGAACCCTACATTAATAGCAGTTCTGAAAACCCTAGCAGATGGCGTTGATAAAACCTCACCAGAGAGCCCCCACACCATCAATACAGCTCGAGATGTTGACATCTATTTGGACAAATGGGCACAGGGGCTCGTAACAGTCACGTGACAACTCGGCTCTGACAGCTATGAAACATCTCAGCAGACAAAGACACCTCTGTGAGATCCTCTGACATTTGACAGCCTTGAGAGATGTTTTAACAAACCCTTGCTCACTCACTGAAACAGTCATGCGAGATGTCAGTGGCTCTGACACAGAAGACAGTCCAGCAAGACTGTTATGGCCGATGTATTCTGCCCTCTGAGGCCCAAACAACCACGAACCCTAAAGGGACGCAGACACCTAACAAGAATGGGAAGCCAATGCTCTCTTAAGCCTTGCACTGTCCATGCTACTTACCTTAACACTCAGTAGTACACTGACACAAAAGTACATTTATCCACACACATCACTAGAAAATACACCACCCTGATGTACTGAAAAATGTATACTCTAGATCACACACAGAACTCTTATCAGGTCAAATAAGTACTTTGTTATAATGCACGGTATTAAAACGGTAGCAAGCATATTATAAAAACAGTAATTACTTCAGAAGTTTAACTCCACTGTTTACATGTGGGCCCACTAGCAGAGGTAGGCACCTAACATAAAGGAACAGGGAGCGGCATCATTCAGGGATCCGTAAAACCTATCAAAAAGGTAAGCCCCCTATGGGCCTGCAGAAGTTTGTGCAGTGTCCTAAAGACACAACCTAACCCTTACATATGTGGAAGGCCCTAGACCTGTTGGTGAGTACCTTACCCACATTGGTAGGGTATGGAAGAAAAAGTGGAACCAATTTTACCAGTGAGGAAGAATATGCTAAAAATCCATAAGGCCATATGTACTCCACGTTATTCTTGACCCCACAGGTTGTAATATTAAAATGGATGCAAATGCGCATATGCCAATAAAGCAAAGCCTTAGAGGGTAGGAAACCATGTCAAACCAACACTACATGCTTTCAGGAATGATTTACTCCTTTTACAGTTGCCTTGTCAATACATTTCACGGAAAACAATTTTACAGAGTTGCCAAGGTTTGCCACAATGTCAAACGTACATTCCAAGTGAAGAAATGCAGAGCATAACTTTATCAATGAATACAAAATCAACGATAAGTACCAAAATTATAATACTTAGTCCAGAGTTCAATTAATTCAAAATGTCCGGGACAGTTCCAGAGCAGGTTCATAGTTCCATTGGAATGAATGATAGAAGAGTCAATGGGCCATCCACTTTTCTGGGGGTAAGGGGGAGATTGGGGAAGGGAACCCTTCTCAACCTGGGGCAGGAGGCTCACAAACATAAATCAGAACAAGCCCTGCCCCAGATATGTGAAGTGGAAGCTGGGGGTTCCCCCAGGTGCGAAACATCTAAACCGTGGTACCACTGTCTCACAGTGCCTTTGAAAATAGTTTCTGACCACGGTTCCCTTTATTTCAGAGCTGCAACTCTCAGAATTCCCCTTGCAAGCAACCAAGACGACCCAGCTTGCATTCGAACCAAGGGAAAACGAGCAAAATGACTGCCAAGACGAACCAAAAGCCTTCACCACACCCTAACAGTGTCTAGAACCTCTGAGTAGCACAGAACACATTGCAACTTCAGATAAACGAATTTCCAGCCACAAAGCTTGACATAAAACCAGCAAGAAAAACCTCACTGTTAATAAAACCGTGCTGGAAAAAGGGAGGGACTTTGAAGGTTCTTTAAAACCTCTCAACTCTTTCCTGGGGGAAAGATCGGCCCGATTGCTAGTGAGCGTCAGGTCAGTGCTGCAGCCAGTGGGAAGAGGAGGGAGTCACAGAACCACCAGTCAAACACTATAAAAGCAGACAGCCGAAAAGGCAGACTGCGGATTGTACAGGTGACGTCATAGGAGGAGGTGAAGGTGGACCGAGGGACCAGGCAGAGGGACGGACAGGGGAGCGAAGGTTTGAAGAGTTTGGTGCAGAGGTTAGCAAAGGTGAGGTATTTGAGTGAGTGTTACAAGTTGTAGGTAGTGTACTGTATTGTAGGAATTGGGAAGGCTGGTGCGTACGGTGAGAAAAAACGAGATGGTGTGGCTGATAGTGGTATGGGAGTGAGGGTAGAAGTTGGTGTGAGAGGGAGTGAGTGCTAGGAGAGAGTGAGGCTGTTAGAGACGGGTATTAGAGTGGAGTGCGAGTAAAAGGGTGTGAGAATAGGGTCTTGTGTAATGTAAGGGTGAACAGGGCACTGTATCCTGGAGCTTAGGGGAGAGGCGAGCTGTAGCAGTGCAGAGGGAGTGGTACGTTGGAGTAGTAACATCAAATGGTGGAGTCAGGTACGAAGTGCGGAAGTCAAGGGAGATTAGTTGAGGCGATGAGCGTAGTGGTGAAGAGGCGGCAGAGTAGTCCTGAAGAGTATTATGAAGGAAAGCAAGAACGTCGGAGGGGGGAGGAGAGGGTAAAATCGATTGTGGGGAAGAGAGAAGGTGGATAGAGTTGGACAGAGGAGGAGGAGTAGTAGTAGGCGGGATAGAGGGTTGACAAAGTGAACAGCACATTCATACATCACCCTATTCGAACTAACTAACGATTGTGTAGAGCCAGTTACTTCATGCAGAGACTGCAATCAAGACCTAAGCATATACAGAACTTCAAGGCCTGCTAAGCTGAGTGGTGTAAGGTGTGTCGATTTTATATTTTCGCAGAGCATTTGTAAGTCTGTAGCTATTCATTATTTGGAAAAGGTGGGACTGGTCTTGTCATCAGAAATTACTGATAAACCATTTTCATGCTGTCACTCAATGGTGCATGATGTGTAGGATTGATGACCAGAAGTTGTCTGCCAACCAAGTTCATAATCTTCAATCATCTTTTTTTTATGGATGGATGTATTTTAATTTCTTATGTTTCATTTTGAAAGATCTTCAGGCCTAAAAAGAGTGTCCAGGCAACTTTTACTCTGAAGTCATGTCCTAAAAATGTCCATATTTATAGTACAGTTGTGCAATTACAGCACTAGTATTCTGAAATTTTATTTTTCCAGTGATACATTTTGAACAGTTTCAGCTACAGTATCAGCCTGCAGCTGTGCTTTTGTGTGCTAAATTTGCCTTTTCACTTTTTTCTTCCCTTCGATCTATGCCTCAGAGGGTTTAAATTCTGTTTTTCCAAGAAGCAATAAACAGTCCAACTCGCATCTTGTGCTTGCAATGTGCTAAACCATTTTGGTCATAAAAATACTTTGACACATTTTCCCACAGGGCTCTCTTCTTAGGTGAAATGCAGGGAGGAAATGTACGTTGTACCCCAATGAAACCAGCCCTGCGTGGTGTCCCTGCCTCTTTTACTCCCTAGAAATGGACAAATACTCCCAAAAATGATAAATAGGGAGTAGAAATACTCCTAACAAAAAAATAGGAAAAACTCATGTACAATCTTGTGCCCCTGCATTCACCCCCACAGTTCCATGGATATGTTTTGACCAGTAGTGCATGTAGTAACGCAGAAAGAAACCCCTGTTTTAACTGCCTGATTGGAAGAAGTAAACCTGCATCTTTTTAATGTGCATGAATAAATAGGTGCAAACAAATATTATGAAAACATTTCTGGTTTTCGGTAAAAACCTCTTTTACTCGCTTATAAAATACTCTCATTGGGAATTGGACTTGTGTTTTTACTTCCTAAAAACCATTTTACTGCCATATCCTATCTGGAGCATTGACAAGCAGTTCAACATTTTGATTAAGTCAAATTATTGTGAAGGGTTCCCATAGCTCTCTAACATACCACTTTAAAATCGGAGAGTCTCATTAGACTCCACTATCAATCCTGAAGTACCACGTTAGCGCTCATCACCTACCATTGGGTTCAATGGTCCTTAATTACTACAAGCACATGGAATTTTGCCAGAGGGTCTGAGTTACTCCCAGTGGGCTCGGACTCCACCGTAGTTGCTAACTGGTGCTGCTCGAACACAAGGATGGACCACTGTTTTTGCTGGAATGGGGCCACATACTCCTGCCTTAGATGCCACCCATCGTTGGACACTGCTATGCCACCTAAGAGACGAGGTGTGTCACTGTTAAATTGTCCCAATCTCTGCATGTGTGCATTTCTCCTTTGGGTTATCCAATGCTGGCTCATTGATAACACACAAAAAAAGCCAAGACTTGATTACCTGCTTTCGGGCATGCTCTGAGCCCTGTAATCTAGCTCAGGCGGTTTTTCTCTGGGGGCCACCCCTCCACTCCTCAAGAAATCTACTCAGACCATAGCAGCTTTAAAACATTCCTGAACAAAGCCTATGTCAGCCTATCGCCCACTGCTCTGCAGAAGTGAGAACACCATATAATTCTACAATCACAGTTTCACTCAGCTAATTGGTTGGTGACACTCCAATGGGCACAGACTTTCATTTGACCTTATGCAACCCTCATACTGCTAGAGACCACAGTGTCGTACTTGGTGCATACTCAGGCATTACCAATTATCAATGGGACCAATCCCTTCTTTGATGGTGAGATCACCTCTGTAGGATTAGTCTAAACAAGTTGAGGCAGATTACATCTTCTCCCATGATCTTTTTCAAGGATCTGTTTGCAGAGGCTGTTCCTCTGGCAGCTCTCTGCCTCCAGTGGCACCTTTGCCAACTCAGTATGCAGAGCCTTTTCAAGCATTTCCACCAATGTTATTTGCCACCACTGAGTCAGACACTCTCCCACCTTCTCAGTCACCAGTGTGTGGCTTCTTCACAGATAAGGGTACTACAGAAGATGAGGACTTGGTAAATACAGTTAAGGCTTTTCATGAGTCCATGGTGGGAGTTGGGCTCTTCCTGGACGTATCTATGGACTTCAAAACTGTAATAGAGTGAAACAGGCATTCTAGCAGCATACTAATTGGAGAAGCAAGAGAAAACTGAAATCCCCCTGCTACCTGATGATTTGTCTTTGAGGCAAAGAAATTAAGAGAGACTGCCTGCTCCAGAGCAGTGACCAGTGGATGACTGTAGTCTCCTGGGGTTCTATATTTAGCATTCAAAGTAGGCCTGATGAGAAGTCTGGCCCAGTCTCCTGAAGTTGCTGCAGCATTTTCTCAGAGCAAGAGCTCCTCAGCTCCTTCACCAACAGCTTCCACCCCCTTAGGCAAGGAGGGCAAATCTGACATCCCACCATATGTGAAATGTGAGGTAAAGAGACCTCCAACTTATATTAAAATTGGGATCTGAAGGGAAAAAATATTTATAATCACAATCCTGCATTGTTTCAAACCTTTGGCAGCCACTACGTCTTTGGAGGCTTGCCATATCCAAATATTCCCGGGCATCTTGACGGGCAAACACACAGGTTGTGGTTTCAGCCTTGAATGCCAAGCCAAACCACCTATTCATGCACAGGCTTTATTAGATCTTAGCTACCCTCTTTCCATAAAGCAAACCAAAGTGTAGCTACGGAAATCCTACAGGAGATTCAATAGAATGGGCTATATTCAAACCACCTTGTGGTCCAGTTACCTGTGCATGCACATGGTTTTTAGCCCAGGCACACATGCAGTACCTTGTGGTACCCCACCCTGAGAGGCCTAAGACTTTTGTCTCTAATGAGGCGATAAGGTCTGGGAGCACTGACCTGTGTGCCTATGGTGCATTGCAGGCCTGGTTGCTGTGCTTCATTATACGTACACTCTCCAGCTTCTTCAGGAAAACCTGGCCGGCAGAGTATAACAATAGTGCATGTGTTACCAGGTTGGAGCATCCAGGAAGGCCCTGATTGCTCTAGCCTAGCCAGAGCTGGACCCCCTTCATATTAAGCCCCACTATCACTGGTCCAGGACGCCCAAGCCCGGCAGAAGTTGTCAGGCCCTGTGACTGTAGACCTAGGACCTACTCTGAGATTCCTGATTGTAGAAATATATTTCATACCCCCTACCAATCTACTCCCACCCTACAATTCCAGGCAAGAATGCTTAAAACTTAAATGTATTTAAAGAAAATGTGTCAAATCCGTACAAAGGTAGTCTCTACCTTTACGCCTGCAAAGTCACCCCAATGATACACAATCACAAACATCTGGTCTTCGATCACATTTTCAAATGCATCAAATTGTCTTTATTTTCCCTTAATGACACCCACCATTTACAGAATCGAAATACCTTTCTAAAATGTGCAGCTTCTCAACTAAATGTGGAGCAGGGCTTCTCAACGTGTGTATGCAATCCACACTATGCTCACAGTAACTTAGATCTTTAGATTTTATGCTTAAGTAATTCTACACCGTTTCAGTTCTCCCTATCCAACCTGGGAGAGTGTTTAGATTGCTTTAAATGGATCTCAGCACCCCTGCCCTTTCACTTCACATACAAATACACCTCTGCACTTCAGAATAAGGGGGGTTGCACTCCATTCACACTTTGTACTGCTATTCTCTGAATTGAAAGAATCTTTTTTAAGCTAGTTTCCTTTGCAAATCTCTCTTTAGCGACGCAACTCACATCAGTGTTAATTATTGTTGAATTTCTGTCAGATGTTATGACACGAGCCACTGACTATGGTGGTAGAAACACAGGAATTCTATTTTAATTTTGCTTACTTTTATTAAAAAAACCATTTAAGTTGCACAAAATGCTGTCCGTATTCCCTTGTTACTTTCAACACAAAAAATGCAATGGGTTTTCTAGAAATAATTCTCAATGTACACTTGCCTACAATCGAAAAACATAGTACATTTGTATCTTGTTCTGCGCCTGTCTCTCTTTAAAACTAGCATTCCTGTTTTGTTCCCAGTTCTCCCTCACTCCTGGGGAGTTACCCTGCCTGACGAGACTATGTAGCATTCTGGATTTACCTTAGGGCTTTATTACTTTCATTCAAATGTTGCTTTCTGTTTTTGGGGGTCACCCTGGACCCTCTCAGTTTGGGGTTCCTCAAGTTGCAAGGTCCCTTAAACTGCTGTGTGTGCACTGAATGGATGCAAACCCTCCCCCTTCCATAATGCTGTGAACTCGGGGAAAATACCAATATTCACAAAACGGTCCTGCCAGCAGACCTTTAGTTCATATTTTTATTATTATGCATATAATTACATCAATGCTAATCATTTAGATCAAGCGGTTTCTAAATGTATTCAAATGCAAAACATCTTGAGTTTTTGTTATTAAATAGACTAAACAAAACGTGCATACTTAAACTGTTTTCCTCGGGACACTAATGTGGCTCATATTTTCATGGATAGCATTGACAAGAGACTGTGCATAAAATACAACATTAAAGTGCAAAATGTAATCAATGTACAATAAATGGTCCCTGATAATTATCTTTACATCTATCAGGGAACACTGTGCAAAACTTCGTTTTTATTAAATGCCTTCATATCAGACTTTATGAAGAAAGACTAACAAGCTATGGGGTTATACATTCGCAACACTGTGCCATTTGTATCCCATCTCCTCTCATTGCTATACCCATTTCTTTGCTTCAATTAATGTCCCAGTATATGGAGATACTTCACTTGAATGCCCAAATATGTAAACACTGAGGTGTCATCCTAAAACCCTTGCAGTTCTATTATTACTTAATATAATCTTAGGGTTTATGTTAGGGGTCTATGTCTCAAATGAATTAATTTTGAAATATGATGATCCCTCCATCTCGAACCGGAGAACTGTTTCTTCTCAACATAGACGTTTTGGCAAAATAGATCTCTCCTCTCCTCGCCTTTGTTAGGACAATGTTGATTTATATGACCCTGCACGAAAAACATGTTGCGATAACTTGAGTTAAGGGGAGTATTCTGTTCATAATTATTGAGATCACCTGACCTTATCTCTATGGCATTGGTGTGCCACCTGCAAATGTGTGGGCTATTAGTTTGATAGTTCCATGTCTACAGCTAGGGAAATCTGCCCAAATGCCATGGACTGACCTGCAACATAGAACAAAGATATCCATATATCTGGTTCCCTGTATAGCTTTCTATTTCAAATTCTAACCATCATGTTGCTAATCCATACCAGATTATGCGTTAATAAATGAATGATCAAGGTTAAGAAATGAGTGGACGCATCTTTTCCGATGTGGAGAGCGGATGTCTGTGTTGTCTTTTGTTAGTGTGTTTTGAAATTCCTATGTGGAAGAACAATAAATCCTTTACAATGTGTGGCTCATGTATTGAAGTGTGCATGATTGCCACGGTAAACTGCATTAAACCATTATCCGTTTGAAAAAACAATATGTACTTTATGACGTGTGGCTAATGTTATAAAGTGTGCATGATTACCGCTACACGTTGCATTCAATTGGGGTGTGGGGAGGCTCTGCCTTTCTTTCCAGTTAATTGGTTGATGCCATCATGTGCTTTGATGCAGCTCCTGCTTGTGTGAGTGAACGCTGGGCTCCTTGACCTGGTTGTGTGACTGGAGCATACGTACCCGTGCGTTGGATGACCAGACCGAGCTGCAGGCTTGGAGCCCTTAAGATGCTGTAGCCAGGTTCCAATATAGACTGCTCATCTCCTTTTTGAAATGGGAATCCTCTTTCTGCAGTCTCTATGGAACTCTCGGCTCTCCCATTTGGTGTTTAGTTATCACTCCTTATTCCTTCGCCAGCCAGCCATCTTATTTGATTAATATCAATAACCTTTTCTCCTAAATGCTGTCTTTTATAATCAAAAACCGTGCCCTAATCTTGTGACCTAACAGGTGGTGGCTATCCACTTATGTCTTATGACTTGAAAAGGTGTGGGGAAATTGTAGGTAGGAATGTAGGTTTCCCCCTTGACTTGGGATGTGAATGTGATAATTTAATAAAACAAATGCCATTATATGATGTGTTGCCCTTCACCCAGACATACTTTGCTAGAGTTGGTTGCATATGCATTTTGGGAGTTATTGATTTTTCATGATTTAGATGATTGTAAACCATGCAATTTTTTATATTGGCTAAACAAATGTCTTACCTACACATCACAATTGATCTCAGGTTCCTAGCAAATACTACTATAAAGTTATGCATTTTTAATTAAATGTTTTGGTTCCTTGGCTAGACATGAAGCTTTTGATTTGAATGCAGCCTTCAGTTTTGTATTAATCAGTATTATGGAAAAAAGCCTGTTTGTAATATAAGTTTAAACCTATGATTTTCACTTCAACTACCTCTCTGGAAAACTGGTTAAAGCAGGATTAGGCAGGTGATTCTTACTGTGGACAAAACAACATGCTTATATGAAGTCTTATGACACTTTTCTGGGGTTTGGGCTAACTGCTCCAAGCTGAATCAGAGTTCACGTGTATTCAGAGCTATGGCAAACTGAATAGAATGCGGGGTTATACTTCTGATTATTCTTTTATACTTTCATCATCCGAGTTAAATGAAATACATTGCAAGATGCAACAAATAATATACTATCATGTACTGTTTTCTAATTAACACATGCATCTTTCTCTGTAAACATTAGGAATATGGAAATATGGTGAAATTCTAGGATTTTTCATTTGTGTGAAGAGTTTAAAAATAAAAAGGTGCTCAAGCTGAGTTCTGTTGCTAGTAATGGCATTCCAAATGATTGGCCTTAACACTTTTGGATGTAACCATATTCCTAGTTCTACAGAGATGGTTCTCATGCTCCAAGTACTTCTCATTTTAGTTAATACCGAAGATTTCCCAAAACGTTTTCCTTTTAGGAGGCCAAACATAAGGAGCACTCAAACGTAAGTGTTTTTAGTGGGGTCGGGGTGAGAGGTGTTCAGATGTAGTTTAGGGCCCAGCATATCAAATGTAAACTCTTAGCTGCTACGTGGATGGAAATGGGTAGAAAAGATGTATCAAATTTACCCAGCGAAGCGTCATAATTCTATTAGGATTAATCTATCGTTCCTATAGTATGTCATTATGTGAAAAGGACGGTTCCTTGTGTTAATATCCCATCAAAAATATCGTCATACAAAAATATCGCCATATTTTTGGGGCAATATTAAGGCATGAAATCTGCGGGGGACACCCGCCGATTATTTTCAAAGGAGCAGGGGACACCCCCGCAACCCCTGATCCCAAAACCCCCAAAATGATCCCCCCAAAAATAGTGCTGTTGGCCATTCCAGACGACCATATATACGGCAATATTTTTGGTCGGAATAATATGTAGTGATACCAAAAGGACGCCAACATTTAGTCTTTTCCCCAAATTGCACTTATGTTCTCATTTATGGAAGGAGACCATTGGACAGTTTTGAAGGATAGAACGTTTCTTGTAGCTGAGCGCTCTGGAGAATCAGAGCAACGACACTTGTTGATCTCAATTCAGGCATTAACTGCTAGTATTGCTGTCGAATGCTTAGCGTGAAATACCCAGCCATTTTACTTACTTGCGTGACTGTGGTGTATGTTGCAACTGTCAGAATGGAAAGAGAATGGTGGCGCCTTCTTTTTTGAAAGCTCATCCTACTTTTCATGGTGGGCATCTTAACTTCCTTTTCATAAGTAAAGGTTATTCTGCTCAGAGGGCAATGTATTTGCTTATTCAAAATAAAAAGCACCTGATGTAGCTCAGGTGCTCATAACCTTAAAGCCCCTGATGCAGGCTACAACAGCAGTTAATGGCTGAGACTGTTTTGAAAGCCCTTGCTATACAAGTCTGTATCCTGTAAAGCAGTAAACCTCTTGTGCGACTCAAGTTTTATGGAACTTAAAGCACTTTACACAAAGCACCTTACACATAAGACAGATGCGCATGTAGGTCTTTATTTGATTTTTTTTCAATAATAATTGGAATGGTCTAGTCCTAGGTTGCATAGTGTAAGTGAGAAATTTGACATCTAGCTGTGTTAAGTTACTTGCCTTCGATGCATTTAACAAAATGTATTAAAGGCTGGTTAAACAAAAAGTGACGGTGTGCTCCTTTTGCAGTATGTCTTTGTATGGAATATTTATATGAAGTTGTACACCTATGGTTTTGCTTTTTTTAGTCTCTAAAGCAAAAATGTTGAATGTTTGCCCTTGTTTTTCTTTACCTGTCAATCAGTGTTGATTCCAAAGGAAAAGCCTCCCATTACTGTTGTTGGGGATGTAGGAGGAAGAATAGCCATCATTGTGGTATGTACATTACTTGGTCAGATAAACTGATTGTATATTATTTTTTGTTATTTTAATTGTGGTGCTCCTTTGCTGTGATCGATTGATAGATTTTGGTAGCCAAATGCTGTAATCGAATACCATTACAGGCACTACTTCACTAAAAAAAAAGTAGCAGCATTTGTCTGCAATGATTTACACTTCACCTCTGCACTTTGCCCATATTTTAACATTTGATGTTAGTGTATTTTGACCAAGAAGTGGTGGTATAACCTTCTCTTGCTAGTACTTCTATTTCAGTTCCTCTGGGGGGCTTGCAGGATGACCGTTACCTGTATTTGGGCTCTGCAGGTGAGGTGGTACAGTCAGTTCTTACTACACTAAACGTGATATTGGGAAAATGCTAACTAGAACCGCAGAAGGAGCATCTAACTAATTGTATTCTTCCCCTCCTTTTTGACTTCAATGCACAGGCCGCTAATTTGGTATTCAGTCAGAATTCCAATTATTGGGGATTCTAGGTCAATTTTTAGGTGCCCTCAACTTTTAGCTTTTGTGTTTTATTTTGGATCATAGACTTATTTTTGGTGGCCAGAGGAGGACTGCTGAAGTCCATGGGCAATTACATCTTTTTTGAACTTACATAAGGTACATTATATTGGGACGGCCCACTCTGTCCTAGGGGTGCCCCCCAGGCTACCCATTTTTACCATAGCGTAATTAAATACCCTGCAGATTTTAGATGGTAAATTGGTGACATATTTACTTCACCAGGGGTGCAACCCATTGTACTGCTTTGGTAGCCCAATGTACCCTTTTGGTAGCCATTGGGTTTTTTAAATCCTGCTTTCTGCCATTTTGTGTTTGTGGTTTTGTATTGTTCAGGGTGACCAGGAGGTGACCTTAACACTGCTGTTCTGACTGTGTGGGTTCTTTGTGAGCCCACAATGGCAGCCTCCATATTGGTTCACTCTGGTTTAGGCCAGTACAAGTCCCTGGACTTTCCCTCACTTCTTGTGGGGATGGCTTTGGCTATGGCAGTTCCAAGGGCCACCCACAACGGTTGACCTTTTGCCCCAGCCCTCTTTGATTGGCCTTTGGTTAGCCCCTTTGTACAAGAATATTTAGGTTCTCCTCCCATTAAGCTGCTTTCAGCTTAATGGGTGGAAAGAGCAGGTTTCAAAGCTCATTTTATGGAGCTTTGAAACCTGTTCTGGAACTCAATAAAACTGGGTTGCTCACCTGCCCGTGGACCTTTTTCCTAGGGGTTTAGTGAGCTATGGACACCTCAACCAGCTGCGCGTATTCTATTGCTGGTAGGCCACATCCTTTCTATTATCAGAACCTACAATAAGGCATTGCAAGCATCCAAAATAGTCTTTCAGCTCATATTGTTAGTGAAAAACAATATTGAGGAAATTACGGTGTGAAGATGGATTCCCAATATCCACCCTGGGAGTGGATTTCTAGAGGCAGACCCATTATGGTAAACAGGAAAGACACTAAATTATAGCCAAACCCAATCAAGGTAGGTTGCAGAGCAGAGGGATAAGGCTTAGAATTGAGGGTGAGAGTGATTTAAGGCAGCAATGAGTCCACACAGAAACACCAGTAATCGACTGATAAGAACAAACATGTACAATGGTTCATTAGACCTTATAAAATACACACTAAGCAGTGAGATTTCTAGGCGTATATTATTACACACTTATTATAAAACATAGATATATAAATTCACTATTAGAAGATAGAAAGCGTATTATTAAAAACCACTGCAATACAAGTAAGTAGTCGGATGCCTAAGATTCAGTGGAAACACTTACGAGCAACAATAGAATGATTCCCTAGCACTTAGTAAGTCGAACTCTAAGATGGATTTGGACCGAGTGCCCTAAAGTCATACGTTCCAAAGTTATCATTTTTAGGTATGTTTAATATGCAACTGGACGATGCCACTGGTTGAAAAAATCTTTCTTAAAAGATGGCACCTGGAAAAGCTTTCTATGCCAAGTATCACAAATGAAATGTACCCAGTAGCAGAAAACTAATCGGTCATGCTAATCGCATTAGTGGTTGATTCCCCCACCTGCTTCTAGACATTACCACCTTTATGGGATATGTGGGAGCTAAGGTGGGTGATGGCTCTAGAACACCCTCTTTTAGTTTCCTATTCTGCTTCTGCCTACAACTATCCCTGGCCCCCCTGGAAAAGAGTTGAGGGGAAAACAGACTAGCCCTGGGAGCAGCGTCATGGAGAAAACCAATCTGGAAAGCAGCTTGGTGAAGCTTGTAGAGTTCAATTCTGCTGGAAGGCTTTGGAGGTGATGTGGCCGGTCTGAGAGACGCGACGAAAGACAGTATCCCGGCCCACAGTCTGCTGTGGGGAAGTGCAGTGAAGCACAACAGATGAGAAAATGGAAGAGTCGGGTTGGAAGATGCAAACGAAGAGGAACCTTGCAGTGCTGTGGCAGACGCTCGAGTAGAAATCGTATTCCCACTTGAACTCAGCAGGAAAGGAGTAGCCAGCAGCCAATGCTGAACCCAGCTGACGAATTGCGTATGCATCTCTGTGACTGACAACTCCAAGCACCGCTCAGCAGAAGCAGTTAGGGTTGTTGAAGGGAACCGGGAGACAGGCAGTGAGGCAAGGATGAGGAAGCAGGACCCCGTAGCAAGAAAAGAACAGGCAAGCCTTAGGGTGGGGGGTGAAACGGGAGTTGACCACAGAGTTGGAGTGGAAGAGAATCGAGAAGCCAAGAGTGGGGAGGAAAAAAAAGCCGACCCCCAGAATGGTGTGAGGATCGAGAAGCCCAAGCGTGAGGAGAGAGAAAGAGACCAACCCCGTAGTGGGAAGAGAATCGAGAAACCCTTGAGTGGACGGGGAGAAAGCAACCAGCTCCAGAGTGGGGAAAGAAGAAACCCCAAAGTGGGGAAGAAGACTGAGTGAAACTAGACGGAGGAAGCAAGAAAGACAACCGTCTAGCCAAAAGGCAGAAGGACTGTGAGACTTATACGTTTGAAAAGGAAGGAGAGGGACATGTCTGGAGACCGGGACTGCATTCTCCAGCATTGGATCTTTCATGGATTCACATGCTTAGAATATTCCCCGTCGACAGACTGGGAACCCTCGGTAAGCTTATATAGCCTTTTCCTATAGGAAAACTTTCGACACTTTAGTGTCCTATCTACGTCGCTTTGGGCCGCGCACGCATGCCCTACCAAGACGTAGCGGTATAAATGCCCTGCCCCCACGGCTCCTTCCCAATTTCGACCGTCTCCAAAGGGGGAACACCTTGTGTTTTTCTACTTGGTTAGGTTACACTCTTCTCTTGATGTCAGGAAAAGCACTTTTCCGCCCATGCGCTACGTGCGGCCTAAAGAAGGTCTACGAGGGGGATGCGCATATGGACTGCATTTACTGTCTGCACCCTCACCACTCGGCCGACGACTGCGACATTTGTAAGGGCTTCTCCCAGAAAACCCTTAAGGATCGGAGTCGCGGACTTGTCGCATGGTTGAACGATGGTGCGGGGGCATACCTGCCTTCAGAGATGGGCTCGACACGCAGCGTGGCCTCGGCATTGAAATCTTCAGGGGCCCCGCGCCGCTCATCGTCATCGGAGCCCCAGGTGACGAAGCCCAGACCGGTGGTCAAGGAGTCGTCGGAAGGCCGCCTCAAGGACTCTGCTTCGAAAGGGGCCTCTTCGTCCTCATCTTTGACGAGAAAAGATAAAGAAAAATCGAAATCCTCCTCAGGCGATCGTCATGGATCGACCTCGAGTAGAGAAAAGGAAAAACGCAGGTCGAGTTCAGAGAAGGCGGGAGCAACGCATAAACCTGCACGACCACCACCGTCGTCGACGGTTGGACGGTCGTCGTCGACGACTTCTCTGCCATTGGCGCAGTTAACATCTACCGCACCTGCATTGCAGACGTCGACGCTGACAGGAACAACTATGGCTTCGTCGACGGATGTCCCTCAGAGGGCCTGGTGCGACCCAGTTTTACCGGGCACACTCCTACACACTCCTACAGCAAGAGGCCTTGTCGATGTCTTCGGGGGACGAGGTTGAAAGGGTAGCTGCCCCAGCAGACCTGGGGTTGCAACTTACCAGGCCGGTCTCCGAAAGCTGTCTGGGTTCTACCTCCCTGCTGGATCCACAATCGATTCTGTCTTTGGAAGTCTTATCCACGCTGCAATCTCTGATACGGACACTAGACGATAGACTGCCTCGAACAGCCCCGCCCGGATTGGTCGTCGACGACCCGGGCCCGTCTCGCCGTCCTCCACCTGCAACCCCCGCCGCAGGTCCTCCAGAAGCAAGCCCGTCGGCTCCACGACGCGAGGAAGGGGAGCTGTTGGATTCGGAATCAGGCAGCAGGGCGTCGTCAAGTGTCTCACTTTCCCCCTCCAGGGATCCAGACGATATTGGGTCATTCCATAGCATGATGGCTAAAGCCTGCAAGGAATTTGGTCTGGCACAAGAAGAGGAAAAGAAAGATTGCTTTCTTTTCGACCACATGGGTCAAAGGAGAAAATCAGTGTTTTCAGTGCCCATCCTAGAACATGTGTGGAAGGAAGGTCTGCAAACTATGCATCACCCTTTCTCAGAGCCAGCGGTTAAAGGTCGTCTGGAAAAGAAATTCAAGGCCGCGGACTCTACTCCCAAGTGCCTTTCCTCTCAACCGACACCTGACTGTGTGGTATCGGCGGCGACGGCGAGAAAGGCGAGGGCTCAACACAAGTGTACGACCCCGCCGGAAAGTGATGCTAGACGACAAGATGCGTTCGGCAAGAAGGTCCTGATGGTAGGTGCCACCACGGTTAAGGCGGCCAATTCTCTTGCCATTGTCGCTAGATACGACAGGGAAATGTGGCACCGGCTGGCACCCATACTCGAACATCTTCCGGATGA
The DNA here is from genome assembly GCF_040938575.1 of Ambystoma mexicanum. Taxonomy (NCBI): domain Eukaryota; kingdom Metazoa; phylum Chordata; class Amphibia; order Caudata; family Ambystomatidae; genus Ambystoma; species Ambystoma mexicanum. The sequence goes on along the minus strand of NC_090923.1, from coordinate 1,338,443,749 downwards.
ACATCGAAAAGCGGCTATGCTACTAGTCAGGGAAGGTGAGGAAGCTTCAAATCATGCAATTAACATCGCAGTAGATCTTGCAGAGTCGGGTTTCAAGCAGGTGAACAACGGTGTGGTCCTCCGACGGCAGGTGTTGCTGAAATGCACCAACTTCCGACCAGAGGTGCAGTACAAGGTACTGGATATGCCTTTCGAAGGAGACCTCCTTTTTGGCGAGAAGGTCGACGAAGCCCTGAAGGGCATGAAGGAGGACTCGGACACTGCGCGTTCTTTGGGAGCTCTCGCAAAGGGGTCAAGGGGTTTACTCCCGGTACTTTGTGGTGAAAAAGCCGAATGGAAAATGGCGTCCCATCCTAGATCTGCGAGAACTGAACAAGTCGTTGAAGGACATAAAGTTCAAGATGCTCGCGCTCCAAGAGGTAATAAGGTCAGTTCAAGAAGGGGATTTTCTAGCGTCTCTGGACCTGCAGGACGCGTACTTTCACATACCGGTGTGTCCGCGAAACAAGAAATACCTCAGGTTTGTGGTGGAACACAATCACTACCACTTCACAGTTCTCCCTTTTGCACTAAAATCTTCCCCCAGAACGTTCACCAAATGCCTGGCTCCGGTGGCGGCCTGGCTGAGGAGGCAGGGCCACCATGTATACCCGTATCTCGATGACTGGTTGGTGAGGGGATCTTCCCCGTCGTCGACGCACGACAGTCTACAGGACACATTGAGCCTATTGGAACGATTGGGGTTTGCGATAAACTTCGACAAGTCCTCATTAACGCCGTCCAGAAGCTTACTGTCTCTGGGTGCCCAGTTCGACACCCAGCTGGGATTAGTCGAACCATCCCTCGACAGGATTACCAGGCTCAGTCGTTTGGCAGGCCAGCTGAAGATCAATTACAGGTTGTCGGTAAGAAAATATACGTCAATCCTGGGAGCTATGGCGTCCTGCATTCATCTAGTGCCCAACTGTCGCCTTTTCATGAGGCCAGTTCAGCAGTTTTTGGCAGACCGTTGGACGCAGTCTCAGGGCCTTTGGTCAGACAAGTTGACCATCGACGACGTCGAACTCATGTCAACCCTACGGTGGTGGAGGAATCGTTGGAATATTTCCAAGGGTGTGCCTCTGCAGGAACCGGAATTCCAGTTCACGGTTGTAACGGACGCGTCCCTAACCGGCTGGGGAGCACATATGGGCACACTGCAGACACAAGGCCGCTGGTCTCAGAAAGAATCTCTCCTACACATCAACATTCTGGAATTGAGAGCAGTACGCTGGGCCCTGAGAGCGTTCCTGCCTCACATCAGGGGATCCACAGTGAGAGTTCTGACGGACAATACCACGACAATGTTTTATTTGCGAAAGCAAGGCGGTACGCGGTCCAGGACCCTCTCCATCGAGGCCCAGAAGGTGTGGCACTGGGCGCTGAAGCATGATGTATCCATCATAGCCCATCATCTGCATGGAGTGAAAAACGAGCAGGCAGACTCGCTCAGCAGAAAGATGGACCAGATTCACGAGTGGGAAATAAACGACGATCATTTGGCGAAGATCTTCCAGAAATGGGGACAACCGACGCTGGACCTCTTTGTCACGAAGGCAAACAAGAAGTGCAAAATGTACGCCAGCAGATGGCCACAGGAAGATTCAGTGGGAGAAGCTTTTTCCTTCCCGTGGATGGACAAGTTCCTCTATGCCTTCCTTCCGTTTCCCCTGATACGGAGGACTCTGCAGTGGATACGCAGGTACAGGTGCCGAGTCATCCTGTTAGCGCCGTGTTGGCCGAGACAACCATGGTTTTCCGACCTCCTTCATCGGTCAGCGGACCACCCGATAACGTTCCCGAAAGAGCCCAACCTCTTGTCCCGGAACGAAGGAACGGTGTGGCATCACGACCCGAACAGTCTCAACCTCGCAGCTTCGCTCCTGACTTTTTGGAGGTTGGGGCCTTGACCATTCCATCGGACTGTCGGAAAATATTATAGGCTGCGCGGGCCCCATCCACCAACAAGTCTTACAGGAGTAAGTGGAAAAGATTCTGTGTGTGGTGCCAAGGGCAGGCGGAATTGGAGCCTCAGAGTTTTTCCGGAACAGATCCTCCCGTATCTGTTACATTTGGCGAGGAGTGGCTTGTCTTTTTCATCTCTAAAGGTTCACCTGGTGGCCATCTCTAGGTTCACAAGAAGGTGGAACTCTACGCCTTTGTATAGTGACAGATTGGTTAAACATTTCATGAGGTTTGTTTCGGACGTTTCCCCCGGTTAAGCCTTTTCCACCAACGTGGAGCCTTAACTTGGTACTTGCAGGTTTGATGAAATCACCTTTTGAGCCAATGGCTACGGCGTCCATGAAGTTTCTATCTTGGAAAGTGGCTTTTCTAATAGCCATAACGTCGGCTAGACGAATCTCAGAGTTACAAGCATTGGTCATAGACCCTCCGTATCTCAGATTCTTCAAGGACAAGGTGATCTTGTCGACGAGTCCTCGTTTTATCCCGAAAGTTCCTATGATTTTTCATAAACACTCTACCATGGTCCTACCCACCTTCTTTGCAACGCCATCGTCAGCAGCGGAAAAGGTTCTGCATACCCTCGATGTCAAGAGAGCTCTAAAATTTTACCTGTATCGTACCCAGCAACTTCGACTGACACAGCATCTCTTCGTTGCGTATGGCCCTTCAGCAAAGGGGAAAGCAATTTTGAAAAAAGGTCTGGCTCGATGGGTCTCGTCGACGATTGCTTTCTGTCACTCGAAAGCGGTTAAGCCGCTACGTCCGAGAGCCCATTCGACCAGAGCGACCTCGTCGTCGACTGCATTATGGGCGGGGATCCCGCTGACAGACATTTGCAGAGCAGCAGCATGGTCAGTGCCCCATACATTCACCCGCCACTACTGCTTAGAACGACTGCATGCGGACAAGGTTCAAATGGGCCGACCAGTCTTGCGGCATCTCTTTCAATAAGGTAAGCCCTTTCTCTTCGAGAGGGTTCTATGCTGATTGGATATGGTTTTTATACATGCAGATATGGGTGTATATATATATATATATATATATGTATGCTTTTGATTTTATGCACGAATATGCGTATGTGGTGTCAATGCGTGCTTTATGTACCCTGTTTTTTAACTTGCGTATATTGCGGTATGCAGTAAGGTGACAGGTGGTTGATATCGAATCTTATGTAATCATGGTTTGTTTTCTTTGACAGAATGGGGTGTTTGCTCGATTGCAGTTACACCTCCTTCATTGTTTCACGTTCACTGCTGTGCATTCTATTCTAAGCATGAGAATCCATGAAAGATCCAATGCTGGAGAAGGGAATAGTTTCTTACCTGTAACTCCATTTCTCCAGCATTGGTATCTTTCATGGATTCACATGCGCCCTCCGGCCTCCCCGAAATGCAATCTTCGCATTTTTTCTGGTTTCACCCCGTTCCACTTGGAGGGGTCGAAATCTGGAAGGAGCCGCGGGAGCGGGGCATTTATACCGCTACGTCTTGGTAGGGCGTGCGTGCGCGCGCGGCCCAAAACGACGTAGATAGGACACTAAAGTGTCGAAAGTTTTCCTATAGGAAAAGGCTATATAAGCTTACCGAGGGTTCCCAGTCTGTCGACGGGGAATATTCTAAGCATGTGAATCCATGAAAGATACCAATGCTGGAGAAATGGAGTTACAGGTAAGAAACTATTCCCTTCCAACACACCGCTAACTATATAGCTTGGAACTGTGAACATAAGCAAGGGCCTGTCATAGTTATAAGATTGAAGGGCAAGAAGCTATTGTCCATCCCTTTCCTTGGCAAATCCCCCACAACATGTTTTGGTTGATTTGTGTTTTCTGTTTTAGAAGATGGGGGAAAGAAGCTAGGTCCGAATAAGATTTCCAGACAGAGGACTTTGTTTATATCTTGACATCCTGACGAACACCCTTTTTTATTTTGTTTTATTTTATTGTATATGGTTTAAAAAATAAACTTTACAACACAATATGAAAAAACACATCATCATAGTATTCATAAAACAATTCCATCAAAAGTCCATACAATTATTATACAATATCAAATATTAAAACCTGGGAAAAGTAATAGGTTAAATATCACAGTAAATCCATAGATTTACAGTTGAAGGAAGACAAGTCCTCTACGAAGAAGAGCAGCCTGTTGACCCAAGTATGTACCCTGCTGCTGACCAGCATCAAATCTAGTGAAGATCTGATCCTGTGCTAGATCTCAAGAAGACCCACATCGGTGCTTTGACCCCATGACTGGTGGGAACAACCGGTCTTTCACCTCTGCTCGAAGATCCGTGCCTTCTGAGCCTTTGAAAGTGTCCCTAAACGAACCAGTGAACTGACCAGCTTTCTCCTGGGATACTTCGCTGCAGCTGTCACTATTCCCAGTGCACCCCTGGTACTTCGAGAATATGATATGATAGGTTATTTATAATGTGCTTAATACCCAGAGTTTTCGAAGCGCGGACCCGGGGATCGAACCTGTGGTGCTCTGTCGTCTTGCTTCCAAGGCAAGCACGTTGCCCCTGAGTTATCTTCCCGAATCTTCAACCTGTACAAGAAGACGCCTTATCTTGCATTTTCAGCCTTCTTGCATCAAAGGAAGCTGTGCAGAAACATCAGCGAGTGGACTTGGGAGTATTCAGAGTCAGGGGCCAAGTTAACATTCCTGTCCCTCCCCACCCCAGGTGGTCTCCATAGGGTACATGGGTGTAAAGTCCTTTAGCTAAACTGCTCTTTCCTGAATTTGGTCGGTGGTGGCCTGCTCAAGGACCCCTTCACAGGACTTCCCAAGTGACTGGGATTGAGTTGGTTTACTTACCTAGACTTTACCTTTGAATCATAACCACAGGCATCGTCCAAATCTCTTGATAAACTTACCCGAATAGTATAATAATAATAATTCACATTTATATAGCACTTCGAACCCTCGGGTATTGCGCTGCTTATTACCCACTGTGTGTGGTGCTCATTTATCGACCTCAGAAGGATGAAAGACTGAGTTTGGCCCTGATGGGATTCGAACCTGTGTCGGCAGGTTCTGCACTGATGTCAAAGCAAGCAATCTAATCGCTGTGCTATCTGACTGGATATATTTGGATGTGATGACTTTTGGGCACAAGGCCCCAGACCATCTTAGGGTTGGACTCATTAAGTGCTAGGGGACTTCCCTGTGATTACTCTGTCTCTTTACTGAATTACATGCATCTGAGTACTGACCCTAGTTTTGCTGGTTATTGAATCATATGCTTCCTTACTACTTCTAAGGGTTGGAGCACTTTCAACGCCCTCCCGAAACTAAGCCTTGCTACTCTGAACAGGTTTTCCTGTTCATATTGGGAGTGGGGGGGGGGGTGGGGTGGGGGGAGTGCAACCAAAAATTCACTCCCTGGGTTGATTTTTGAAATCCATCTCAACAATTGTCTGTGTAATATATATTTCAGTGATTGTGTCCTCCTACGTATTCCTCATCTTATGATATCTGTAAACAGCTGCTTCGAAAAAGAAAATTCTTCTCGGTACAGGGCCTGTTCCTCGGCACTGTCGACCTGATGTCCCTCGAGGGCCTCCGTTTCGGTTGACGTCGTCATCTAGTACATATACCAGGCGCAACGCCCGTTGACTTCAGTTACATTTTTCCCAAAATGTAAGAGCTTTGAGAATTACGGCACGCTTCCGCTTTCTTCAGAAAACTGTTTCGAAATGGGCTAGTCTTCGACTCCTACTACTATGAAAACTGGTTTAAAAAAGTGCCTAAATTGCGGCGCCAAGATGTCTATTAAGAACCCGCATATAATATGTATTTGGTGCCTGGGCGTTAAACATGAAACCTCTGACTGTTCTTGTTTCTTTCGTTTCCTCCTCCTTTTTCCTCCTCCTTTTTCCTCCTCCTTTTCCTGGAAGTCTGATGACTAAGGTTATAGACTTTTTAGGTTGGACTATACCTGCTCCACCATTTCAGCAGTATTTCTCACCGGTATATTGGACAAGAGTCCACAAAATGACCTGATATTGCCATTTCATGTAGCACTTCAGATAAGGATTATTGACGTTTCATGTAGCATTACATTTAAAGTTAATGACGAACTGGGAGATGCCAGAGTATAGTCCTGCAGTAAATGGAATTCTCAACAGAAAATACAGGCCATCCAGTAGCAACCCAAGCTACCTGTCTAAACATCCAATACCTGAAAGCTTAGTGGTTCAGGCAGCTACATCTGCCTCTAAGCAAGCTGTGTACCCTACTATCCCTACAGATAGGGGTCATAAACGGGTTGATACCTGGGCAAAAAAGGTCTTTTTTGCAGGTAGCATAGCCTTGAAATCTGCTAACTCGACCTGTGCATTTGCAAAATGTACATTAACCCTGTGGGAATGCATAGTGATGGCGACTGATCACATCCCTGAAGGTGAGGAAAGAGAGAGCTTCTTGAATCTGATAAGGGATGGTAAGGAGGCCATGTGTGAGTCTCTGCAATCCGGTCTGGACACTGCTGAAAGCATCAGCAGGGCCATGGTGGCAAGCACTGTCATACGCAGATTTGCGTGGATGAGGAAGTCAGGATTTGCACCTGATGTACAATCTAGACTCCTCAACATGCCCTTTGACGGCAAACACGTATTTGGTAATAAGGCTGACAAAAGCCTTGATGCTGCAGACCTCAAAGGCGGCAGCCAAGTCCCTATGTGCTGATATCAGGCAGCCACAGCCTTTTCACCCCAGCGGATCATCTCGGAGGGGTAAGCCCTTTCGCTGCTACTCAGTTGGAAGAGCGAGGGGACAGTCTGATCAAAGGGATCAAAGAAGATTCCCTTGTGGTGGACGAGGGAGAGGTGCAAACCCTGCCCAAGCAGCAATGTCTTTACCCTCAGCCGCTTACAAAACCTCTGAGGTCTTAACTCGCGACACCCCAGTGGGAGGCAGACTGTTGCAGCATCTGAAAGAATGGTGAGGTATTAATTCAGATGAATGGGCACTGGAAACAGACTTACCTCCCTTTCATACAGAGACCTCGGTGTCATCCACCAGGAAGCAATTTGCTAAATGTTCCAGACCCAGTCCTGTTGCAGGAAGTCCTGACCCTGCTAGAGAAAGGTGCTATTTTTTTATTTTTTTATTTAAAATGTTTTGGTTTACAAATCAAACCTTTCATCTTATTGTCATATCACACATCTGTTTCTACTTCCTCTCATATTCACAAGTGTCTTTCACAATTGTCTTTTTCCCTTGATAGTTTCCGTTGGTTCTCCTTTATCTCTTTGTCCATATTCTTCCTCATCCCATTTGTCTGTTCTCCATTATATTATTACAAAAAGATATCAGGGCAAATATCATTTTTTTCTCGTTTCCTGCTGCCAGTAAGGCCCATCGATCTTCAGGTGAGAATGGCGTTTGGTTATTCATAAACCATCCTCTTGATAGGTTTCTTTTTTCGGATAATGCAGGACATATCATATTGATATGATGCAGACTTTCAGTTACTGCTCTGTCATTACAAAATCGGCAGTGTTTTTGGGTTCCGGGGATTTGTTATCTTGCTGCCATGATTTCACGTGTTGGTAAAATATTTATCCGCAATCTCATAAAGGTGTCTCTAATCTTGGATGATGGAAATATCTTTAAATATGCTGGGAGTTTATTGATAGGTCTAACTTCTAGTTTACTTGATATGTCATGATGATACTTGGCTTTAATCTTGTTCGTATGTATCCAGTCATTCTCTGTGATTCTCAGTTTTGCTTTTTGTGGTCTTTTCAACAGCATGTCTAAAGAGATCAGATCTTTTCCAGTGTTCCAGTGCTTGTTCGCTATTTCCTTCTTTCTTACTTCTTAGGATTTCGAGTGGTGGCGCATATGTTTCACTCATTATTTTCTGATATAAATCGAATTGTTTCCAATCGACAGTGGAAGCCAAAGATTGGAGGGCGAGTTCTGCTCGGATGCAGGGCATTGGAAGCGACTTAGGCAGATTTAATACTTTCCTCCAAAAGCTTCCCTCTAGTTGTGACCAGATGGAATTATCAATATTTATCATTGCCTCTGCTCCATACGTTAGAATTGCCGTAACTTTTTGTCTGTAGAATGTTATTACAGGGGTCATAGAAAATGTTCCATATTTCCGATGGAGTATTTTGGCTTGGCGCGCTAGTGATAAAGCTTTGGCTTTAAGATGTTGGGACCATTCTTTTTCAGTCGGAGATTGCGACAGCCATACCCGAGGTATTTTATCTTCACTTGTTCCACTTTTTCCTTCCCAATGTAGAAGGAGATGGATGTTCCTTTCTTTGTGGTTTGTTTCATTAGGGGCATCATTTTTGTTTTCTGGGCATTTATTTCTAGCTAGTTTTTCATCATGTATTCTTCTAATTTATGAAACGCAATCTGCAGCCCTCTCTGGGTTTTCGCCAATATTACACTATCGTCTGCGTACATGATGCACAATATTGTTATGTTGTTTAATTTTGGTGGATTCATTAGCGGCGTATAGATATTTGCTTCAAGGTCAGCCATGTATAGATGAAACAAAGTGGCTGCCAATGGGCAGCCTTGTTTCAGACCATTCCATGTTTTGATCTGTTTCGAGAGTATTCGCTCCTTGGACATTCTAATTCTTATGGTGGTGTTTTCGTATAATAGTTTGGGTTCTAGGATGTTACTCGGGACGGCCCATGAGTTTAGTTCTTTCCATAGGTAGTTTCTGTTTATTGAATCGAAAGCTAATTTTAGATCCACAAATGCTGCATAGATCTGTGTTTTTGTTCTTATAGCTTCATGCTTCAACAGATTCAGTATAAACAGGTTGATTTTGGTTCCTATTGTTTTCACGAAGCCTGTCTATCTGGTGGCATATTTCTTTTCCTTGGTTGCCCAGGTATTCAAGTTCTATAAAAGGAGCTTCGCGAATATCTTTCCAAGAGGGTCCAGTAGTGCCAGTGGACGGTAATTTCTTGGTTCCTTAGTTGCCCCATGCTTGAATATTGGGATTCTAGTCGCTTGTTGCCATTTTTTTTGGAATAGTCTTGGTCTTCTGTATTAACTTAAATATACTATCACATATTGATCCCCAGGCTTCTGGGTTTTGTTTGATTATCATGTTAGATAGGCCATCTGGGCCTGGTGCTCTGGAGGCATTTAGGCTCTGTATTGCTTTCTGTATATTGCCAAACTCCCATTCAAATTGCCATGATGCGTTTTTCTCTGGCTGTGTTTTTTCATTTTGGGGTTGGCGTATACCGTAGAGCTCTGTGAAATATACCGTCCAACTCGCCTCAGGTACATCGGCAATCATCGCATCTTGCGTGTGTGTTTGGCCATTTAGTATGGACCATAATTGCCTCGCGTTCCTTTTCTTCAAGGTTTGCAGCATCTTCTCTGCATCTTCTTACATGACTGTATTTCTGTTATTCCTCATCCAATTTTTGTATTGCTGTTCTGCCAATTTGGTTTGTTTGTATTTATCACTCGAATTTTGTTTTGTTATCAGTTTTATCTTCTGCCTCAGTTCCTTCTTTTTTTCTACTACTTTGATGTTATATGCATGGAGATGGTTTTGTGATATTTGTTCCTGGTTTGTTCTATTCTGTTGCTTGAATGGATAAAGCAACCATTCATAGTACATTTTTTGTGCATCTTCTAACGTCGATTTTAGCATTAGATTTGGCAGCTTTTCTATCATCTTTTGTCTGATCCTTAATCTGTGCCTTCCATTATTTATCTCCATTTGTGGTAGTATTCTTTTTTCATTATTTAGGTGTTTGATATTCCAGGCTCTTAACATTATATAATGATCACTTTTGTTATTTTTGATGTTTCGACTGCTGCAGATTTCATCATATATTCCTTTCGTCATAAAGATAAAGTCAATTGTTGCAGTTGACTTCCCCATCAGGCGGCCTGTGATTGTATCGTAGCTGTCCAACCTGTGCATATTTCTATTCGCTACTTCTTTGCACCAGCTTTTGGCTCGGGTCTGCAGATTGTGTTCGTCAATTTCTTTACCGCTGATATCAAAAAGAGGGATATTTAGGTCTCCACAGATTATAAACTCTATCTCCTTATATTTTGCTTTTGCTTGATCGATTGCCGAGAAGACGGTATCTATTAAGTTTTCCTCTGTTACAGCTGTTGGATTCCAGGGGGTTGGTCATCGCCCTCGCTATCTCACGGCGTTTGCTCGTAGGTTTAATTATCGTTATTTGAGCCCACGGGTGCAGATTTTCAGATTCAATCATATCAATGTTTGTTCCATTTTCGCTCATGGTTAAAAGTCCCGCCGATGGGCGGCCTTTTTTCCTTTGGATAGCAGGATTCATTATTACTGTATAACCATCGCATATCGGTTGCTCTGTTAACCAAGATTCTTGTATACAGATTAGATCGGAGATATATAGGTTCTGATTTATTATACTAAATAAGTGTCTATGTCCCTGTGTGTTCAATGAACACAACGAGATTGTTGCTGTCTTCTCTGTATTTGGTTGTTATCTTCGTTATTTGAGAATTTCTTGGTCTTTTGATATTTTTTCGTCCAATTGTCTCCATATTCCATACTTCATGTATACTTCATGCCGATTTTGAAATTGTTTTTCATCGTTTCCTTCATTCTCATTTGTTCTCCGCTTTCTGTTGGGCTCATGGGAGCTATTCTGATAGTCGTCAGCGTTGTTATTCGCATGTTCTTTTGGATTAGATTGCCCTTGTTTTATCGGCATCTCTAGTTTTTTCTGTATTTTTTGTTTCGTCGATCATTGTTACTTCAAATCCTAGCTGTAGAAATTGATGATTGTTTTCCATTGTTCTGGCAAGCACCTTCTCTGTGGTGAATTCTATCCATACTTGGTCCATTATTGTCTCATCACAAAATTGTACGGAGTGTATGTCTTTTGTTGTTGTTTCTTTCATATCAGGTATGACCTGCATCAACTGCAGCACATTTGTGCGATTCATGATTAGATTATTGCTTTTCGTTACTATTCTTTGTAGGTTTAATATTTTTTCCTTTTTTTTGTATTTGTTTTGCGGATGACGAAAGTCGGAAGTTATTATGTTTTCCAAGGCTTCCTTAGTTGTATTTCTCTGGCCCTTATTATTCATCTGACTCCCTACCAGCAATTGCGTCTCATTCATGTTATGTCCTTGGCAAGGTCGTTTAATTTTCATTTGACCTTTGCGATGAATCATCTTCAAAATCAAATTTCGATATCTCGTCAAATGTCAGCTCAATTCTTGAGATCTCTTGCAAGCTATCTTCGTTGTATTGATCCAAGATGATAATCGGTTCTTCACTCATTTGGATTTGCGCTTCCTCCGATTGGTCAATTGTTTCTTCCATATATATTAAGAGCTCCATCAGTTCCTCTACTGTTCTCTCTTCAATGTAACAATTGGGTGTTTGTTCACTTTTGGGATTACTGCAACAATTTTTTCCTGCTGTGGTAATTTTGGCTTCAACTGATTTTTCTTTGTCTCGGTTTGTTGGTTCTCCTTTACTGGAATTGTCAAATTCCTCAAAAAAGCACGCAAACCTTTGTCTTTTATTTTTGGAATATACTCCTTTTTTTGTGTGGTTTCTTTGGCTGCTGGTGTCTTGTTTCCCTTTGTAAAGATCCCGTAAGCTTCAGGACCTTTCAAGTTCGCATTTATTCTGTTGCTGTCCATTATATTTCTTTGATCCTCTTTTTGGTTCATAACTGCTTTATCCACCTTTGCAACAAGTATGCCTTCTTCTCTTATATCGATTAGGTTCTCTTCAGCAATGTGCTGTGCGTTTGTTTCATCGCTGGGTACACTTTCCTCCCTGGGTACACTTTCCTCCCTTATTTGTCTTTGTGGCTAAGCTGTTGATCTCCTGTCTTTGATATTGCGTTGACTCATTTTGCAGTTTGTGATTTGATAATTCTACCATAGTGGTTTCCTGCTGTTTGTTATTTGATGTCGTCCTTGTGATCAGAGCATGTGTCAGATCTGGTTTTTTTGGCTCTGTCCCTCCGTGCAATATCAAATAATCTAGTTTGCCACATATGGCTAGCTTGAGCTTCCAACTCCAGTCGTTCTTGTATTTTATTCATACATGTTTGTAAAAAACTTTGGAATGTATTAGTGCGAGTAGAGTCGTTTGATCCTTTATCATCTCTGTGAATGCTTCTTTTAATTTCATATATGGAATCAATGATTGTGATGTGGTTGTACATATTTTGTAGGTTTAGCATTGACGTTGGAATCGATGCCATTTCCTGATTGTAGATAGACGCACAACTGCATTTGTCACGTATGGACTGGTCTTCTTGCTGATCAATTCCTTTGTGGTCAGAATGCGAGGCATGTAGATGTTGCACTTTTCTGTCAGTATATTTATAGTTTTGTTCGTTATGGGCTTGTACTTTTCCAGTTGGTCGGTCAGGAGTCAATACTTCCCTTTCATCTCGTTTTACAGGGGAGTGTATTTTTCCAAAGACTTCTCTTCTTTTTTCATGGTTTCTCATAAGATTTTCAATTTCTGTTATGTCTAGTGACAATTGAGCTGCTTTGGGATTTATCTGCTCAGTCGTTCTTTTATCAGATTGTTGTGAGTGCCCTCTGCTCTCATACAGAGATTGCCATTACCTTTGGGCTTTTTTTGCTTTTTCTTGCTGGGTTATTTCCTTTCTCTCTTTTGGTGGCATATCTTGTTGTTTGCCATATACTTTTTCATTGGTATTGCCCATAAGTGGCGCATTCATTTCCAATTCGTTACGAGGAGGGACCCGCGCTGGCTTCCATTTTTGTTAAGTTGTCCCTTCTCCTCTTTTCATCTTCCGTGAGTTTGTCCACAAGTTTAATTGGCGTTATCTTTGTGCCATGCACTGGGTTCACATGTTCCTCATTCCTCCCTTTTAGATCTTGTAGATCTGTTTCATCTTCCGTTACTCTGTTTTCCTGGTCTTTAATCATCCTCATGATTTCACCTTGAGCATTATTCTAGTTTTTTGTGGTGACTTGATGTTTTGACACTTTGTACACTGGGATTGTGTCACCTGATGATTTGTTCTCTGCGTCACTTCTCTGAGGATTTTTCCTCCTATGTATGGGCGTACTCTGCATTTGTGGCTTCTTGTCACTCTTTTGCTATGTTGTTATGGTAATACCATGACCTGGATGGATCCAATGTTGCTTTTTCGATTTTTTTTTTTTTTTTTTTTTTTTTTTTTTTTTTTTTTTTTGTTGCTATATTCTCATGCTATGGAGTGGATGCATCCAGAATTGCCATTTCAATCTGTACGCTTTCTTTTATTCTGTCTCCGTGGCATAGCGTGGTTGCATATGGTATTGCTATCTCGATATTTTCAAGTGCCTTTGCACTGATTATGTTCTGGCAGGGAGTCACCATAGTCTTTGTTCTCAACCTCGTCTGAGGCAGGTCATTTCTCTGTTTTCCCCATGCCTCCACGATCACGTCTTTCTCTCCTGTATGATTGTGACTACGGGAGCTTTGTTGAGGGGCGGAGCCAATAGCCGCCTTTCTTTAGTTTCGTATCAACTCCATGTAGTTAGTCCTATGTCGCTCACGCTCCTCCACGCTCTCCTCGGCACTGTTTTCGCGACCCGCCGCAGTCAGAAAGCCGGTCGGCTCGCCCAGCGGCAGCCACGTCCCTCTCCGCCGCAGCATCACCCGCCGCAACCCCGGTAGCAGACCCACAGGTATTCAAATATCTTTTTTGTTCGTTCGTGTGCTGTTAGGCAGAAACCTGTGCAGTTCCCTTAGGTGCCACTGCAAAAGATTTAGGACTACAGGTGGTTGGCAGTAAACCCGATTGGTAGCAGTCTGTACCACCCAGATTTACCTGGTAGCTGTGGCTGAGCAGTCAGACTTCTCTCAAGATGAGTTAGGCAGTATATAGACTATACACAATAGGTACAGAGATACAGTAGCACAAGCAAACACTGACCGGAGCTTTGGTGTAAAAGTATATAATTATTTATTTAAAGACACACTTGTAAATTACACTAGCACAAAAAGAGGTAAGTAAATTCACACACAGTCACTATTCTATATATACAACCCTAATTACTTATTAGACAAGTCTTAGTGAGAAACACCACTTATTTTCAGACAGAGGTGAGCACTTAACCTAAGATGGCACTCTAATAAGTTACATAAAAAGGGAGGGAAAAGGCAGAGTTATGAAAGCACACAAATTTCAATACTTTTCAAAGAACCACAGTGAGGCAGTTTAGGCAAAGTCGACTGGAGAGCAAGGAAGTTCAAATGCCAGGCCCACTCTTAGAGAGAGCAAGCAAAATGTGTCCAGGATCACACAGAGGGGTTATGCCCAAAGAGTCTTTGTAGGTAGTTCACAAAAGATTGAGATCAAGTCAGGAAAAGTTAGTTAACAGGCCCCAGGCTAACCCAGGTTAGAAAGTCGAGGATTTACTGTCACCCCGAACGATCTGTCGCAAGGGAAGCCAGGCGGGACACAGTACCTGAAAGTGGGAAGAAAGCTCCAGCGGGGGCAGTTGTTCCTGGCAGCAGGTGCAAGTCGGTGTTTCGTCCAGATGAAGAGTAGGTCTCGACGTGGAGGAAAGCTGAAGGTCGTTGCACTGCCAGGGAAGAAACCAGCCGCAGAGTTTCCCGGTTACAAGGTACCACCCTCTTCTTCGCGGTAGTGGTAAACCGTGGTATTCCGGTTGCCGGGGTGCTTGGCACGGGCAAGGCGGCCACGAGATGGTCCAGGAAGGCGAAAAGACGGGCAAACTGGTTATCCCCACCAGTCAAAGGAAGAAGACTCTCCGGGCTGGAGATCTCCTCTGTCGTCGGGAAAAGTGGTGAGACGGTTCAGCAGGGCCTCACCGGTGGCGTCGTCGTTGCAGGTCGGCTCAGCTTCTCCCTCCTCGGATTCTTTAGGTCCTGTGGCGACTTTTGAAGTTCCAGTCCCCAAAGCCCTGCTTTTATGCAGAAAACCCCCATTCATTCAGCCTAGCTGTCACTCAAACATGCTAAGTGGTGAGCCGGGCGGCTCACCACTTGGGCCAATCACACAAGAGTGCGACTTGAGTTGCCGAGGCAACTCAGTCCAGGGTGCCTAAAAACCCCCTCCCACATCCCCTGTGGTACCCAGACAGAGTGGCACCACTTTTGGCGGCTTCTGTGGAGAAGCCTGCCAAAAAGTGGAACAAAGGGCTCGACTTGGGTTGGAGTCACAGAAGCGAACACAAACGCCATTTTGGAACCACGTTTCGGCAAAAAAATACCAACCGGTGAATTTATATTAATTTAATAAACCGGCGTTATGTTCGAGGCCTCGAACAATGGGAAAATCCCATAGGGATATATTTGCAGTTGAAAATAAAAAGTAGTATCCACTGCTACCAGCTAAAACTCGGTCAGGGGGGACTGGACAGTGCCCCCTCGAACAACAGACCTCGAGGCAATTGAATTGCCCCGACCAGTACGTCCACAATATGGTGGTTTGTACTGGTTCTGTTCACAATTTGAGACTAGTAACGCCAATGGTGACTTTGCATGCCCTGGGAGACGGTAGTCAGTACCAGGGTATGGAGTCTATGTTTGGGGGTCGCTACGACACCCCTGGGTTACAGCACGGAGGGTGCCGTGTAACCCACATATCAAAAACACATGAAACCCTTTGGGGAAAAGGAGCCCACAGAACACATACATAGTCAAAGGAACACCTCAAATCATGTCTAAGAGTGGGAGGAAAAAGAGTCTCACTATTAGCAGGAGAAAAAAATAAACCCCAAAAATCCAGCAAAGCTGCTGGGGGACTCACTAGGTTTGGTAAATTAGCCTTTACAGAGAATTCTCCCTAACACGTGCCTGTAAAGACTTCCCTTGGGGCGCACGAGTTTCGTTAATTCACAAAGGTTTTTCAGTGGAACACTTACTGCCAGCATCTGTGTGTATATCAAGATCTTCCCTGCTCCGAGTGCTGGTGGATCAAAGGCAAAAGGCGCCTGCAGTCTCCACCTGCGTTCTGCAGATTTCAAATGCAGCAGTCTGTGATTTTGTTGTATCATACACTTCTAGCAATGATTATTTGGAGGTGCTGTTTACGCTGCAGATTTGAATTTAGAAGACTTTGATTATGTCTTAGCTCTCATCAAATTTCCTCTCACATCTCAGTGGGAAATCCTCAGGGCCTCTGATTCTCTTTATCACTAGCGAATTGGGCAAAATCTATGGAGTGTCAGAGCCCGGGGGCCCGTCCACGCCCGTACTGCCCAGACTGTGTCACACTCACGACCGCACTTCGCGGCCCGCTCCGCGGTATGAAGGTGGTTAAGTTCTGCTATGCTCCTCCTCCAAAAGCAGCAGCAAACAGTGTAGAAAGACTTGGTTCTAGTCACTAGTAGAAGAGAGTGGACTGGCCAGACTTTGTCACACTCACGACTGCACTCCAAAAGGTGCTATAGAACCAGTACCTACGATGGAGAGGAACTAAGGCTGGTATTCTCCCTATTTCCTAATCCCCAAGAAGGATGGAGGACTGAGACCTAGCTTGGACTTGAGATAACTGAACAAGTTCCTCGAGAAGGCCAAGTTGAAGATGATCGCACTTTCTCAAATCCTTCAGGCCCTCCAGCTCCAGAATTGGATGATATCATTGGACCTTCAGGATGCTTACTTTCATGTGCCAATCCATCACAAGAAGAGGAAGTACCTGAGGTTCGCCGTTGGTGGTTGTCATAAGTTTCAAGTTCTGCCTTTCTGGATGACTGCCATCCCAAGGGTTTTACCATGTTGTTGGTGGTGCTGGCAGCGAGTCTCATGAGAGGAGGGATTTACGTCTACCCTTACATGGACGATTGGTTGATCAGGGCACAATCACCCGAAGAAGCCCTGGAACATCTCACCGTAACATGCCACTCCCTTCACAGACTGGGCTTCTCCCTCAATTACAAGAAGTCCCACATGATACCATCTCAGACTCCAGTTCATTGGAGGAGTCCTGGATGCATCCCTGGGAAATGCCTTGCCACTAGAGTTGAGGGCTCAACACATACTGCAGATGGTAACCAAATTCCGGCCTTCGACTTCTTGAGGTTGCTTGGCCTCATGGCATCCTGCATTTTTCTGGTGCCAGAGGCTCGCCTGAGAAGGAGATCCCTTCAATGGGCTCACAGGACATAGTGGTCTGAATTCTCAGGCAGGATGTCAGATCAACTTCAGATTCCGAGCAGGGTCACTCAGGATCTACTGTGGTGGGCCTGCAAGGAGAACTTTCTGAAGGGAGAACCTTTTTGGCAACCATGACCGGAGATAACAGTAGTAACGGATGCCTCACTAACGGGATGGGGAGCACATGCCAACGAGTTTGAAAATCAGTGCTTGTTGGTCTCCATCGGAGTCCAAACTACACAACCTTTTGGAGCTAAGGGCAATCAGACTGGCACTGAAGGCCTTTCTGCCCTCTGTACGGGAAAGAATGTCCTGATCATGACAGACAATAAAGTAGCCATGTACTAGCTCAATAAAAGAGGTGGTTTAAAGTTACTACCACTGTGCAGAGAGGCAATGCAGCTATGGTTTTGGGCAATCCAAGAAGGAATCTCTCTATCGGCAGTTCACCTAGCCGGAGAGAAGAACTTGACAGCGGACGCTCTGAGCAGGCAGAGCACAGTCTCCCACGAGTGGGAGCTAGCTCAGGAAGTCCTTCAAGAGATCTTCGCCCTTTGGGGAACCCCTCAGGTGGATCTGTTCGCCACCAGCCTCAACAGGAAATGCGATCTGTTCTGCTCAAGGGAATATCCCCGAGAGGAGCTCTGGGAGACGCGTTCATAGTGGACTGGGAGTTTCCGCTTCTGTACGCGTTCCCACCGGTCCCTGTCATTCCTCAAATGATCAGGAGGTTGAGAAGATTCCGGAGAACCATGATCCTAATTGCCCCGGATTGGGCCAGGAGAACGTGGTACCCGGACCTTCTAGACTTGTCCATCTGCCCTCCAATTCGACTTCCACTCAGAGAGAACCTACTCTCACAGAAGGGAGGTCAGGTTCTCCATCCAGACATCAAAACCCTCAACCTTCACGCTTGGCTTCTGAAAGGCTGAGGTACAAGGATTGGGACCTCCCTGGTGATGTTATGGAGGTGTTGCTTTCGGCAAGGAGGCCAGCAACAAAGTCTTTATACCGCTGCCGTTGGAACAGATTTTGCAGCTGGTGTAGAAAACAGAATATCGACCCCTTTTCATGTGGTACACCAATGGTTTTTTCCTTCCTACTATATTTGGCGAATTCAGGCCTTCAAGTTGGCACCATTAAGGGCTATCTCGCAGCGCTATCCATCTTTAAGCGCACTGCGGAAGAACCATCCTATTTCAAGTTACCCTTGGTAATACAGTTTCTAAAGGGGTTAACCAATGTTTATCCCCCAAGACCATTCCAAGTTCCCCTATGGGATTTAAACTTAGTCCTAACTTTCCTGATGGGCACACCTTTCGAACCACTCCATTCTTGTTCGTTAAGATTCCTTACCCTTAAAACTGTTTTATTAATAGCACTTACATCTGCTAGAAGGGTGAGCGAATTACAAGCTCTTTCTTGTAAACCCCCTCATACAATCTTTCACAAAGACAAAGTTGTCCTGCAAGTGAAGCCTAATTTCCTCCCAAAGGTGGTGTCTGAATTCCATATCACTCAGAAGATTACCCTACCATCTTTCTATCCTCCTCCTCATCCGGGGAAAGAGGAAGAGAGGTTACGCAGGCTAGACCCTAGAAGGGCTTTAAGTTTTTACATCAGTAGACTAGCCAGGATAAGACAGGCAGACCAGCTGTTTGTAGGTTACACAGGTCACAAGCTGGGGTTACCAATAACTAAGCAGACCATTTCCAGATGGATCATTCTAGCCATTCTGGAATGTTATAAACTGCAGGGAAAGAGCCCCCTCAAAACCTTAGGGCTCATTCGACCAGAGGTATTGCAGCTTCATCGGCCCGCAAAAGAGGTGTGCCGGTTAAAGACATCTGTGCGGCCGCTACATGGTCGTCTATCCATACCTTTACACGATTTTACAACTTGGATTCCTCCTCCAGCCAAGAGACTAGGTTTGGAAGGGCTGTACTGCACTCTATTCATCAATAGAAGACAGCGTGAAGTCAGTACTCCCTCCTCCAATAATAGAATACTGCTATGGGAGCCTATCTAAGATAAGGAATACGTCGGAGGACACAATCCCTTCGAAGAACAAGTTACTTCTTACCTTGTAACGTTCTTTCGACGGGATGTTCCTCCGACGTATTCCTTATCGACCCTCCCATCCATCCCCGCAGTTCTACTTCCCTTGTTGTTGCAGCTTACGCTCCTTCAGGGTGATTAGTCTAGTCCAGACAGAAATACTGTGGGCTACAAAACGGAACTGAGCAATGGACGCTGCGCGTGGCCTTTATGGGCAGGATGACGTCGACGTCGATACGGCGGCTGTCGAGGGACATCGACTCGGAGGACGTCGACGCGCAGCGCCCTCTAGAGAAAAAATTTCCGAGGCCAGCAGAGCTGGAAGGAGATATCTAAGATAAGGAATACGTCGGAGGAACATCCCGTCGAAAGAACGTTACAAGGTAAGAAGTAACTTCTTCATCCCACTCTAGCGTGTAACACGAAAAGCTTGTGTCACAGCATTCCACTCAACATTTCTCCCGAATATACGTGATTATTTGTGGTACCCGGCAGACCTAGGAATCTTACAGTGTAGCACATAATAATCGTGCAGAGGCACATCATTATGCCTGGGTTTCAGGACAGAAAAATTCCCCCATAGCATTTAAGGTAGACGGCATACACCGGGCTCAGTAAAGCACAAGTGTCTGTCCTGCGCCGTCTGCCTTAGAGCAATTGCGTGGCCTGGGACTTATCTTACCTCCACAGATGAGCGGCTCTGATGCAAATGAGAAACCGAGTGTGGAAAGAACCACCTTTAAATGGAACTTCTCCATGTCTGGACCCATATTCATGGATATAGAAACAGGACTGAGCTACAGCCCCTATTTTTTCACAACAAGCTCGAACAAGCGCGAGTGAAAATGAAATCATGGCATCTTTATCCTCATCCGCCAACACAGCGGACTCATGAATTATGAAGAAATTCATCTCAACTATTATGGTGCAATTATTGAAAAATTATTATTGGAAACCGGATAGGTTCCATATTATGACTACCCATTTGGCACCTACAAGAAGGCATCTCAATGACCAGTAGATTGGAATTAAATCAGTTTGTTCCACTCTATGGAAATATTCATCCCATGTTTCACTGAGTCAAAAGCATGGATCCAGCGCTGCTCTAGCCTGTGCAATTTAGTACTCGCATCACCACCTCTTGCTGACACCCTTATGGTTTGTAACACAAACCATTTGATATCTTTTTCGGTGTGCCCAGCTAGGGTGAAGTGCTCAACCAAGGGCTAGTCCTTCAGCAGATTTTTTTTCACACTACCTTTGCTCAGAGATTCTCTGTCGAACTCTTGTGTTTTTTCCCATATATATCAACGGACAGGGACATAGAATAATATATACTGCAGTTTTGGTCAGGCAATTGGTATGGCTCTTCAGTTGCCCTTTTACATGCCATGCTCAAACACATCTCGTCTCTGTGTAAGGGCATGCCGCACAGTTCCCACACTGATGTTGGCCAGTAATCGGTTGTAAGCCCCATTGGTTCATAACAGTCCGATTTCTTTGTATATCCAGATGGGTGTGGACAAGCTTTTGCTTCAAATTGTTATTCCTCTTGAATGCAAACATGTTTTTTTTTTCAGGCTTCCTGGCAGTTTTATCAGGTGCCATTTCTAATTTATACTTTTTTTTTTTTTTAAGCTTTGCTGATAAGTGAGTATGTGGAAACACAAATCAATTGGTTTTTCACTGGTTTTATCGTTTTAGTATGACAAACTTCTCTGTGTGTTCAATGCTCGCTTCATATTTTGGCTCACCAGCTTCTTAGGATACCCTCTGTCGACTAGTCTCTCCTTCAGTTTTCCTGCGTGTTCCAAAAAGTCCTCCTCATTTGTGCAATTTCTCCAGATACAGAGAAACTGCCCGTAAGGTAGATTATGTTTAAGACCCTGGGAGTGAAAGCTAGAGAAATGCAACAATGAGTTCGAGGGGATTGGGTCCTCCGACGTATTCCATATCTTTGACAGTAATCACCACAGCTGTGCTGCTTCGGAACCATTTTCGGCGTCTGCGTCCGACGTCGATGACGTCGATGCGCCGTCCCCAAGGACCTCCTCCGACGGCCGACAACGCCCGATTTGATAAGTAGGACGCACGACACCCGTAGCCTCAGTTCCGTTTGTTCCGCGAACGTGTTTGCTTCGTGAATCTCGGTACGCCTCGACTCTTTGGAGTTTCTGTTGTAATCTTCTCGGTTCTTTGAACCTGTTCGATTTTGTGAAAAAGCCTGTTCGTGCCGGTCTACCTCGTCTTCAACCCTGCGTCCGGGCTTCAGAAAATGCGGGGACTGTTGGGTCCAAGATGTCGGTAACGTACTCGCACGACGCCTGCCTCTGGTGCCTCAGGGAGGCCCAAGACACTGACGACTGTGTCGACTGCCAGTCGCTCACGGCCAAGGCCAGGTGGTCGGCACGGTTCGCGGGAGAGGTCCCGCTCGGACAAGGGTAACCGTTCTCGCCATGCCCGTTCCAGGTCCCGGTCCTCGACGCGCTCGAGACTGCGTGATCCTGTGCAGTCTTCGAGGAAGACGTCGACGCCATCTCTCGAGGCTCCGCCTCCGAGGGGGTTGTGAACGCTGTCGGCACCTAGGTCGTCGAAGGACACGCTCGGAGCTCTGGCTTCGAGGCCTGTGTCGACGCCATCGATGCTGGCGCCACTGCGGCTGACGTCGACGCCGATTCTCTCGGCGCCGATTCGTTCAAGGCGGTGGTGTCGGAGGGGCCCCGTGGCACAGGGGAAACGCCTAGAAAGGCTCTGGCTAAGGTCAGGCATAGCTTTGGTCCCCAGATGTCTTCCTCTCACCGCCTGGAGTACATTTCAGAGGTTGATGAGGGCTCTGATGATGGCTTGGTTCCGGTTACGGTGCCAGATGAGCTGCTCTCGGGCCATAGCCAATTTGAAGACCTGATGCAGTCACTGGACACCTCTCCGGAGGTGGAGTTTCGTAGGCCTCAGCCTGGCACTCATGCCGATTCTTCGTAACGGCGCCTTATTTCTCGGGTCACCGAGTACTTGGGATGGTCGGCTCCCCCACGGGAGTTTGTTCAGGATGATCTTACAGACATCCTCGATCTTGGTCCCCCCACTGACCCGGTACTGCTGTTTCATATGGCTCTACAGAGAAGGGTGGCGGCGGCTTGGACTGCTCCGGAGAGTCTCCCGGCAGTGAGCAAGTCTTTGTCACGAAAATACCGTCCAGCCAGTAGCGACCCCTGCTACTTGTCCAGGCACCCAACTCCGGAGAGTTTGGTGGTGCAGGCAGCTACGGCCCCGGCAAAGCAGGCGTCGTATCCTGGATAGGGACGACCAACGTTTTCATGGCTGGGCGAAGAAAGTTTTTCTTCAGGGGGTATGGCGCTTCAGGCGGCCAACTCCATATGTGTCTTGTCTCGTTTCACACACACTCTGTGGAACTGTGTTGCATTAGCGGCTGAACATATTCCCGAAGGGGACGAACGGGATGGTTTCCTTGCTATGGTCCAGGATGGCAAGGATGCCATGTGTGAGGCCGTTCAGTCGGGTTTGGACATGGCAGATTGTGTCAGCCGGTCCATGGCGGCGAGCACCGTAATACGCAGGTTTGCGTGGTTGCGGAAGTCGGGGGTTCGCTCCTGATGTGCAGTCCCGCCGCCTCAACATGCCCTTTGACGGTGAACATCTTTTTGGCAGCAAGGCTGACTAAGCTCATGCCAACGAGTTGGCAGTCGGTGGTCGTTGGTCTCCGTCGGAGTCCAGACTCCATATCAATCTGTTGGAGCTGAGGGCCGTCAGGCTAGCCCTGAAGGCTTTTCTGCCGACTGTGCGAGGAAAGAGTGTCCTGATCCTGACGGACAATACGGTGGTCATGCACTACCTCAACAAAAAGGGGGGGGAGGCTCACTTCCTCTGTGCAGGTAGGCGATGCAGCTTGAGTTCTGGGACATCCAGCAGGGAGTTTCGATCTCGGCTGTTCATCTGGCCGGAGACGACGACGAGACGGCGGACGCTCTGAGCAGGCTGAGCGCGATCTCTCACGAGTGGGAGCTGGCTCAGGAGATTCTCCTGGAGATCTCCACCCTTTGGGGGACCCCTCAAGTGGTTCTCTTGGCCTCCAGTGTCAACCGGAAGTGCGAAAGATTCTGCTCGCGGGAATTTCCTCCAAAAGGAGCCTTAGGAGACGCGTTCGTGGTGGAGTGGTCATTCCCACTGCTGTACGCGTTTCCTCCAGTCCCTGTCATCCCGCAAGTACTGCGGAGGTTACGGAGGTTCGGTTCCCGGATGATCCTCATTGCTCCGGCGTGGGCTCGGAGGACGTGGTACCCGGACCTTCTCGACTTGTCCATCTGCCCTCCACGTCGTCTTCATTACCGAGACGATCTGCTCTCACGGGAGGGGGGTCGGGTTCTCCATCCAGAGGTCAGATCCCTCAACCTTCACGCTTGGCTTCTGAAAGGTTGAGGTATAAGGATTGGGACCTCCCTGAAGACGTGTTGGAGGTGTTGCTCTCGGCCAGACGGCCGGCAACAAAGTCTCTGTACCGTTGGTGTAAATTCTGCGACTGGTGCAGAGTTAAGAATGTGGATCCTTTTGAATGCGACATTCCCATGGTTCTGTCTTTTTTGCTTTCTTTGGCCCAAAGGGGCTTGCAAGTGGGTACCATTAAAGGTTACCTAGCGGTGCTGTCCATATTTAAGCGTTCATCTGAAGAATGTTCCTATTTTTAAGATTCCTTTAATTTCTCAGGGCTCACTAATGTGTTCCCTCCGTCACCTTTTCTGGTGCCCGGTTGGGATTTGAACCTTGTTCTTAAGTTTCTTATGGGTGCTCCGTTTGAGCCTTTGCATTCTTGCCCTTTGAGACTGTTAACTCTTAAAACTGTTTTTGGTTGCGGTTACTTCCGCTCGCAGAGTGAGTGAGTTACAGACACTTTCAGTTAAGCCACCCTTCACTGTGTTTCATAAGGACAGGGTTGTCCTTAGAGTTCGTCCTTCCTTTCTTCCGAAGGTGGTTTCGGAATTTCATTTGGGCCAGAAGGTTGTTCTTCTTATCCTCCTCCACATCCTGGTAAGGAAGAGGAGAGGCTCCATAGACTTGATCCTAGGAGAGCGTTGAGCTTTTATATTTCATGCTTGTCCCGGGTCAGAGTGGACGATCAACTCTTCATTGGTTACCCTGGAAAGCATTTGGGACAAGCTGTGACGAAACAGACTGTCTCGTTGGATTATTTTGGCTATCTCCGAGTGTTACCGCTTGGCGGGTAAGGACCCACCGGCTGGCTTGCGGGCTCATTCTACCAGGGGTATGGCTGCATCTACTGCCCTACAGAGGGGTGTTCCTATTCGTAACATCTGTGATGCAGCCACCTGGGCTTCTGTACATACTTTTGTACGTCACTACTCCCTCGATTCCATCCGAGGACAGGATCTGGCCTTTGGTAAGGCAGTCCTTTATTCCGCAATTTGATTGGGCATGCTAAATTTGTGTTCTAAATTCTTTTCCCACCTCCTTGCTTTGGTACTGCTTTGGGAGTCTGTCAAAGATATGGAATAAGTCGGTGGACCCAACCCTCTCGAAGAACAAGTTACTCTCTTACCTGGTAACGTTCTTTCGATGGGATGGTCCAACGACGTATTCCATATCGCTCCCTCCCTACCTTCCCCGCTGCAGAATTTCTTATGCGATTGCAGCTTACGTTTCTGCAAAGCCTTGTGTGTCTGACTGGCAGAAGACTGGTGGCACACGTTCTGGGGGAAAAAAACTACAACTGAGGCTACGGGCGTCGTGCGTCCTACTTATCACATCGCGTGACATCGGCCGTCGGAGGAGGTCCTCGGGGACGGCGCATCAACTTCATCGACGTAGGACGCAGACGCCGAACATTTTCCGAAGCAGCACAGCTGCGATGATTACTGTCAATGATATGGAATACGTCGTCAGACCATCCCATCGAAAGAACGTTACCAGGTAAGAGATTAACTTGTTCTTCTTGTCTGTTGGTTTCCTATATAATGACTGACAACAAGATCTAACAAACTCACTTGTGTATGGTTCCATTCTATGGTGAACCTGATATTTGGATTGCAGGTGTTGATCCACTCAAAAAATGTGAGAAGATAGCTGTCACTTTAAGAAAATTAAGGATGGTGGGGCTACGTCACGCATGGTACCTCTGCATGCCGGCCCCACATCTCACTCCCCTACGTCACCAACATTCCACACCCAGTTTGTTTTTCTGCCTACCGGGCAGGTCAGAATTAGCTGCGCTCCGTGACTGCCCCCCCACCCCTTTTAGTGGTGTTGCTCTTGGCTGTCCATCCCATTTTTCTAAGCAATTGGTTTTCCTTTTTTCTTTTATTCATAACACAGTGCCTTCCTCTTGACGTATGCCATTTACAACAGGATTCAAGCAGTGCATCCTTTGTAGGAAGCAATTCTCGCTGCTGATCCCCATCATGCCTGCGTCTGGTGCCTGTCACTGGGTTTTCTGCTGTGGAATTCTCTCTGCATAGTAGTCTTCTTTCCATGTCACAGCTGGAACCGGTATCGAAGGCGACCAATGACTTTGTACGGACCAGGAAGGAGGCTGACATTGGTAATAGGGGGACTGTACCTACAGATGAGGTATGTGTTTCGGCACCTGCCTCTGGTACCCACGTGAAGACTGCTGCCTCAGTTCCAGGATCTTCACAGGATCATTTAGGGGGACACCCCAGGCGCTTACACCAGTGTACTTCCGGGTGGGAACACGCTATTATCTCTGAGTGGGAAAGCGTTAGTACCTCCAGGTGGGAAAGGTTCTGAAAAGGAAGACTGGTTCCCCAAGTGATACACAAGCAAAAGAGATAGTCCGTTGACAAACTGTCAGCTTCGGTAACGTAGAATCAATACAACCGTATTAGTCTTATTTCTGACTCTGAAGAATTTGATTCTTCTAAAAGTTTTTCCTGAACAATTTTTCAGTTCGCCTGTAAGGGTAAACACTCTAGAAATGTTGCCACAGTTTTCGCCTCAGGTTGAGGATGTTTTGGATCAGATTCCTACATCTCAATCGGGTCCACAACTGGTTTTAACAAATATTCAAGTACCCAGACCAGTGGTATTTAACATTTATAATCCTGCTCATCAGAATACCCGGATTGACTCTTCAACAGCCCCATTTAGATCTGATCCATCAGACATGGCAAATGATATTACCAATATGGTTCTGGAGACTATGCTGTCTGAGTCATTTTTGGAGGTCTTGCTCAACTCATTTACGACCAGATGTCTCCTGTTATACCTACTCAGGGTGTTGATCCCATCTATCGAGTCCCTTTGCCAAGTGCTGTTTCTGTTAATTGTGAGTACTCTGCTCCTCCTCCCAAGAAGTGGACAGTGTCCAAGGACACACACTGATTCAGATGACGACACCATGGCTACTTCTTCTAAAGTGTTTCATGACATTGTGGCGAAGGCTATGCAGCCTTTAGAAATCACTCCAAAGGATAAGCCTGCGACTGTGGGTGTTTTTGGCAAACTGCCTCCTCAGCATTCTAAAACCCTGCTTCCAGTGGAATTATCAGCTATGGAACAGGCATTGGCTCGGTGAGGAAAACCTCACATTGCTAAATATTTGGACACCAAGTGCAAGGTGCCTAAAGAAGAATCATTTGTGCTTATGGGACATTTTCCTTCACAATCTGTTGTGGTTTCAGCTGCCTTAGGTGCTAAAGGTAAAGGCCCTTCACCTTCTCCATCTTCTGTTCTAGATAAAAACTCTGAGCTTGGGAACGCAGGGCAAAATATGTTATGCTAACGCTTCTCTTCAGCTTAGATAAATGAACACTGCTACTGTTGCTAGGCTTCAATGTCCTTAACTGGGGGAATCTAGAACGATTCACTGACCGGTTTCCTCAAGTGGCTGCAGATGAGTTTGCCTTTTGGGTTTCAGAAGGGAGGGAGGTGGCCATCCAACAGCTTCGGGTTGTTAAGGAACTGACGCCACAGCAAGAGCAATCCTAGGCGTGGTTTGCATGCGTAGACATGCTTACTTAGCAGCCTCTTCTCTGCACCAAGACATACTAGAGATGGCTTTAGACCTTCCCTTTGACGGCAAAACGCTTTTTGACCCCTCCACCGATGAGGTCTTTCAAAATTGCAAAGCCAGCGTTACTGCAGCTAAATCGCTTTGTACCATCTCTGTGAGAAAACTTATCGACAAAACTTCATCATTTACGCCACGTGCTCAAGGAAATAGTGGATCTTCTGCATCCTCTAAATCTTACTATTCTACAAAAAGAGAAGATACAGGCCAAAGTCGGGGGTCACTCCTCCTTCCGCCTCTTCTCAAGGAAGAAGTCTGAGTTCCATTCAGGGATGTAAATACCATCCGCTCTGATTACTATCAAAGAGCCTACATCCCTGGTAGCAGGAAAGATTTCCAGTTTTTTTCCTCATTGGGAGAACATCACCCAAGAGGAAAGGCTTTTGAATATCATCCACCACATTAACCCTTTAACACTTTAGCCCTTGCTACTATTCCATCTTTTCCCCAAAGGTCATCACTGGAACTTCTATTAGAGATTCAAAAACGCCTCTCCTTGGGAGCAATAGAATTGGCCCCAGAGGAAGAGCTGGGTCAGGGGTTCTACTCCCATTATTTTATAGTCCTGAAGAAGACTGGAGGGATTCGCCCAATTCTAGATCTTTATGATCTGAACCAGTTTCTACTAATCTAGTCTTTCCACATGGTCAGCCTACCTCAGATTATTGCATCTCTAGAGCTTAACGACTGGATGGCTTCCATAGATCTACAGGATGCTTATTTCCCTTTTCCCATCTTAAAGTAACACTGCCAATATCTGAGGTTAACCATGGGAGAGTCTCATTACCAGTACACTTGCCTCCTTTTCGGACTCAATTAAGCCCCCAGGGTCTTTGGGGCTATGGCAGTCCATCTACGGTTGAAGACAGTGCATCTATATCCATACCTGGGTGATTGGCTTTTTGAAAGCTCAGTCTCTGGGGGAATTGCTTCAAAAGATGCAATTAACATGCAACACTTTTCGACCTATGTTTTTCTATAAATGTGGCATAGTCAAAACTCATTCCTTCTCAAAGGATTCAGTTTGCGAGAGCAGTACTGGATACTACTCAAGAAAAAGCCTTTCCACCGCCAGAAAGGGTGGTGGCAATTCAGCAAGTCATCTCTGTATTCAGAGTGCATCAGCTTCTAGCAGCATGGTGATTTCAAAGACTCTTGGGGCTAACAGCCTCTTGCATCAATCTAGTCGCCTATGCAAGACTTTGCGTGAGAGCCATCCATTGGCATCTCGCCAGCATCTGGAACCAACTGCTGAATTCTCAGGATAGGAAAGTCCAAATCCTGAGTCAACTTCAAAATTCCCTGACATGGTGGAACTCTCTGAAGAACGTATTAATTGGGTCTCCCAACCTCATATTGTAATTCAATTACAACACTCATCAGAGTACGAGTGGGGAGCCCACTGTCAGGGTCTGACTGCTCATTGCCTCTGGTCAACCCAGGAAAAAAGAGATCACATAAATAGAGCCAAGAGCCATTTTTTACACTCTAAAATCATTTCTTCCCTCCCTTCCAGGAAAGGTGGTCAACATTCTTACAGGCAATACCACTGCAGTGTTTTATGTCACAAAGCAGGGGTGGAATCTTGTTCCCTTCCCCTGTCTCTCCTTGAAGGGAGAGTTTGGTATTGGGCCGTGCAAAACCACATTTTCTTGTTGGCGTCCTATCTGGAGGGAAAGAATGTCTTGGCAGACCAGCTCAGCAGGCTAGAGTCTGCTCCGCAAGAATGTGAGCTGAAGCTGTCAGTGAAGATATTATTTTAGAAGTGGGGCCATCCATTTAATTAGAAGTCTTAATTTAGCAATGGTTATACCTTTGGCCTAGTAATGTCACTATTCTGTAGCTTCTCCCCCTATATGTCTGTTAGTATTGTTAGTGGATTTGTCTTTTATGGTTCATGTGCGCCCTGATGCCTGTGGGCTACAGCGCGTTATAAGCATTAAACCTAAACAACCAGCAGTAGACCTCTTTGCCACCCAGCACAATTTGTCCTTGGTTTGTTTGAAGGCAGGGTCAGGGTCTTCAGTATCTGGAAGATGCCCTACACACGGACTAGTCAAACAAAGCAATTTACGCCTTTCACCCAATCCCCTTGATACACAGGATGTCACTCAAATTCAAAATGTCCCGGAATCTGACAATGGTTCTTGTAGCCCTGTTCTGGCATCGCCAGATCTGGTTTCCGGACGTCTTGGAGCTAGCAGGGACTTCCTTCGATAATGGGGAGCTCTAATTTGGCTCAAAAGAAAGGGCATGTGTGTCACCCTCTCCCCCGCAAGTTCAGCCCACTTGCTGAACTTGAAGGCTTGGTTCCTGAAAAACTGACCTTCTCTCATCGACATTTGTCACAACCAAACCTAAAAAGTATATCAGCCTCCTACAATTAAGCAATATCATAGCAAATGGCTATGGTTCTGTCATTGGGCTCTAGACTGCAGCCTTAATCCTCTAAAAGCTTATATTGATGACGTTGTGTCCTTTGTCTAGTGTCTACAGATGTTAAGGTCTACACTTGAAAACATTACTTGTCTGCTATTGGAGCCTATTTGAAAAGAGAACAAAACACTTTGAAGGCCTTCTGAGTTTGCATCCTCCTGTCCGCCAACCTCTACCTAAGTGGGATCTGAACATGTCCTTTCAGCTGTAATGCACAATCCATTCGAGCCTATGGCATCCTGTGAATTAGAGCTTTTGACTTGGAAAACAGCCGTTTTAATAAATATTACATCGGCTATCTGCTAGAAGGATTGGAGAGATCCAAGCTCTTTAAGAACCTTATTTAAATTTCCATAAATATAAGGTTGTACTTCATATGGTCCCTTCCTTTTTACCAAAAGTGTTCTCTGATTTTGATTTAAATCAGGAAAGCTTTCTTCCTGTTTTTCATCCTAGAACTCATGCTTCTACGGCAAAAGAGATCCCTCGGGAGGATAGCTCAGCGGCAACGTGCTCTCCTTGGAAGCAAGACGACACAGAGCAACACAGGTTCGATCCCCGGGTCCGCTCTTCGAAACCTCTGGGTATTAAGCACGTTATAAATAACCTATCATATCATAACCTTGATGTTGCAAGAACTCGTTCAGGAAATCAGACTAGATCTTCAATACTTATAGTGGTCCTTCTCATGGCAATAAGGCGGCTAAAGCTTCCATCGCCATGTGGGTTGTTTCCTGTATCACAAAGGCTTACGACATGAAAGGGCTTGCAGCGCCACAGGGACTTCGGGCTCATTCCACAAGAACCAAGGCAGCGTCAGTAGCCTTTAATAGGCATGTCCCCAATGCAGAGGTGCTACTTGGGCTACTCCTCTTGCTTTTTGCAAGCACTATGCTATGAATACATCCTCCAGAAATGATGCTAAATTAGGCCTAGAGTTGCTCCGCAACTCGTTTGCTTGAATTGCGTATATGCGGTCTCCTCCACCCTTATTAATTTTAAGGCTTTTAGTCTGGTCCCAACCAGTTGGGAAGGAGGGAGAGCCAGGACGAAAGAAATTAAAAATGACCATGGTGTTTCAGGTTCTCTTAGTCCAGGCTCTCCCTCCTTCACACAAGCCACCCAGCCATCCCCTCTTCTAAGCATAATCCTTAATTCAACGTCACTGGTGAAACCAGAAACTGGGTTTGGAACGTTGGTGACGTAGGGGTGAGGTGTGGGGCCGGCACACGGAGGGGCGTACTCGTGGCGTAGCCCCACCATCCTCAATTTTCTTAAAGTGAAGGCTATCTTTTGTAGCCAGTTTTTTCCAGCCCGCCTACCGATGCAGGTGTACCCAATCAGTTGTGTAGGAGGGAGAGTCTGGACTAAGAGAACCTGAATCACCATGAAGGTCATTTTTCATGTATACTAGAGGATAAGCCCATGTACACCGGCTAATGTATTAATATATTATGTGGTGTATTTTAATGTAATTTAGGTTAATAGAAAAAACATTTGTAAAGGATCTTGTCAAGGACTTAAGATGCTTGAACAAGTTTCTCAGGAAGGACAAGTTTAAGATGGTCACCTTTTCTCAGATCCTTCGGGCCCTCCAGCTTCATGATTGGATGGTGTCACTGGACCTTCAGGATGCTTAATTTCATGTGCCTATCCATCACAAGCACAAAGTACCCGAGGTTCGCGGTTGGCGATTCTCATGATCCATTTTGAGTTCTGCCATGCCATTCGGGCTGACCTTCACCCGAGCGTTTTCACCAAGTTTATGGCAGTGGTGGCAGCGAGTCTCGGGGGGGGGGGGGGGGCATTCACATCTACCCCTACCTGGACAATTGGCTGATCTGGGCCTGTTTTGCCAGACAAGTCCTGGAACAGCTCAGAATAACCTGCCACTCTCTCCACAGACTGGGCTTCGCCCTAAATTTCAACAAGTCCCACAGGATAACCTCTCAAAGGCTCCAGTTCATCAGAGCAGTCCTGGATGCATCCTTGGGAAAGGCCTCGCCACCCGAGGTGAGGACTCAACACATTCTGCAGATAGTCTCCAAATTCCAGAGCGCCCAGCATCTACCGGCCCTTGATTACTTTTTTTAATTTTATTTTTAGGTTGCTTGGCCTCTTGGCATCCTACATTTTCCTGGTGCCAGAGGCTCACCTGAGAATGGATCCCTCCAATGGGCTCTCAGTGGTGCCAGTTCTCTGTCAAGATGTCAGATCTGCTTCAGGTTTCCGAGCAAGGTTGCACAGCATCTCCTGTGGTGGGCCTGCGAGAACAGCATCCTGAAGGGAGAAACATTTTGGCAACCATGGCCAGAGTTAACAGTAGTTATGGATGCCTCACTCACAGGGTGGGGAGCCCACACCAACGATCTGACATTCAGCAGTCGTTGGTCTCCATCGGAGTCCAAACTTCACATCAACCTTTTGGAGCTGAGGGCAATCAGATTTGCGCTGAAGGCTTTTCTGCCCTCAGTACAGGAATGTAATGTCCTGTTAATGACGAACATCACAGTGGCCATGTACTACTATCTCAACAAGAGAGGTGGGGTATGGTCCCTACCACTGTGCAGGGAGGCAATGCAGCTCTGGTTCTGGGCAATTCAAGAAGGACTCTCGCTATCAGCAGTTCCCCTAGCCAGAGAGTAGAACACTGCGGCGGACGCTCTGAGCATACAGAGCACAGTCTCCCACGAGTGGGACTGGCTCAGGAAGTCCTTCCCCCATTGGCGAACCCCTCAAGTAGACCTGTTGGTGACCAGTGTCAACCCGAAGGGCGAACTGTTCTGCTCCAAGGAACTTTCCCCAAAAGGAGCTCTAGGGGACGTGTTCGTACTGGACTGGGAATTTCAACTTCTGTATTTGTTTCCTCCAGTTCCGGTCATTCCTCAAGTAATCAGGAGGTTGAGAACATTCGGGAAATCCATGATCCTAATTGCTCCTGATTGGGCCAGGGGGATGCAGTAGCCGGAGCTTCTGGATATGTCCATCTGCCCTCCAATGCATCTTCCACAGAGGACCTTCTCTCGCGAGAGGAGGGTCGGATAATCCATCCAGAGGTCAAGAGATATAAGGATTGGAAGATGTAATAGATATTTTGCTTTCGGCCAGAAGGCCAGCAACTAAGTCCTTGTATCGCTGCCGTTGTAAGAAGTTTGGCCGCTGGTGCAGGGAAACAAATGTTGACCCCTTTAGGTGCGATACACTTATGGTGGTGTCTTTCTCATTGCATCTGGCAAATCTGGTGCTCCAGATTGGAACCATCAAAGGGTACTTGGCGGCGCTTTCGATCTTTAAGCGCACGTCGGAAGAAGCTTCATCTTTAAAAATGCCGCTGATTATTCAATTTCTAAAGGGGCTCACAAATGTGTGTTCCCTTCAGTCCTGTATCTGGTCCCAGTTTGGGATTTAAACCTAGTGCTGAAATGTCTTATGTGCGCTCCTTTGAGCCACTTCACTCATGTCAGTTGAGACTGTTTACTTTTAAGACAATCTTATTAGTTGCTTTGACATCAGCCTGTAGTGTGAGCGAGTTACAAGGCTTATCAAGTAAGCCACCATTTTCAATCTTTTATAAGGACAAGGTGGTCCTGACAGTTAAATCAACTTTTCTTCCGAAAATAGTATTGAACTTTCACATTTCTCAAATTGTTCTGCCAGCATTTTATCCACCTATGTGCCCTGATAAGGAGGAAGAAAGGCTACATAGGCTAGACCCTAAAAGGGCGCTTAGCTTTTATATTTCACGAATGGCTAAAATAAGACAAGATGACCAACTTTTTTTGAGGTACAACGGCCACAAATTGAGTCTGGTGGTCACTAAGCAAACATTATCCAGATGGCTACTCCTACGCATCACAGAATGCTACAGGCTTGCAGCAAAAGATCCCCCACGAGGCCTGAGGGCTCAATCCACAAGGGGCATGGCTACGCCGTCTGCCTTGCAAAGAGGGGTGCCAATTAATGACATTTGTGCGGCAGCCATCTGGTCTACCATTCATACCTTCACAAAACACTACTGTCTGGACTCGGCTTCAGGCCAGAAAGGAGGATTTGGAAAGGCAATTCTGCATTCAATCCATGACAAAACCTGAGAATTCATTTTTATGATTGGAAAATTCTTCATTGCTCCTCCAAACCTTACACTGCTTTGGGAGTCTATATAAAGATGAGGAATATGTGGGAGGACACAATCTATTCAAAGAACAAGTTACTTAACCCTAGTAAAGTTCTTTTGAATGGATGTTCCTCCCACGTATTCCTCATCGCCTCTCCCAGCCTACCCCGCAGTAGATTACTCCTTGCGCTCCATCATCTAATACTGTCGTTGACACGCTAATGCTGGTAATTCTGTGGGAAGAAGGTGAAAAAACTGAACTCAAGTAACGGGTGCTGCGCGTGTTATTTATACCTGCGATGATGTCGACCTCTAGACGGAGGGCCGGGACATCGAGTCAATTGCATCGACGCACAGCACCCTCAGCTTAAAACAACTATTCCAAAGCAGCTAATGCTGTAAGGGAAGAAATCTAAAAATGAGTAATACTGGAAGGAACATTCAGTCGAAAGAATGTTACCAGGGGTAAGTAACTTGTTCTTCTCCTTCACTAATTAAGCCCTTTGCTACTAAACCAGTTAATTCCTGTATAGAGAGAAAATATAAATCTTCCCCCTAGTGACCCAATGTACATTCAAGGCCACCCAGCTCCAAACCCACTAGCACTCGCAACAGCCAGAAAAGGCTGTACTTCTTTCATATACGAAGCATCCTAATGCAGTATGTATATTTATTCCTTTGGATGCAAAGTTGCCAACTCTGCAGCATATAATGTGTGAATAGCTAATGCTGCAGTGCTTATGGCAAAGTGGGATGACCAGGACGCTCTAAGTAAAGTGATCCCAGTGGAACTTCAACTTCCCTTCCTAAAGATCCTTCAGGGGGGAAAGCAAATTGCAAATGATAATGAAGAACGCCTTTGATGCAACAAGCAATATTGAGCTTGAAAGGATAGTCGTTATCAAACGACATCCCAGGCTGAGAGGGACAGTTTTAAAGTGAGGGAAACAAGCCACCCTAATAGACAAGCCAGTGGATGGTTCATTACTCTTCATAAGGGAAGTAAACAATGCCCTAGAAAGGGTAAAAACAAGATTAACACACTCAAAACCATAGGGGAGAAACTACCAACAGAGGCACGTCCTTGCAAATTTCTCCGATCAAGAGGTAGAGGGTAGACCCCCAAGTGGAGCAGACTCTAACTTCTTTTTTTAAATATTTTTTTTTAAATCTTTATTCAATGGTCACATTAAAAGCAGCATGATTCACCATTATATACATACAGTGTGCAACACTTCATAAATAATCAACACGTTTAGCCTCTCCAAATGATAACCTGTTTGGAATCAGGTGCTGTCTATTTGAGATTTAATCTGATGCAAATATACTCTGAATGGGGCCCAAATGTCTTTAGGGCGTCATGTCGTGGGTACACAGAGGACAAATTGCTCTTCACGTTCATTAACATATGTCTGCTCGTGTAACCAGTCATCTAGGCTGGGTGCATTCTTGGACTTCCAAAATGTTCATATGCATTTCTTCGTAACAGCACATGCAACATTAAACAGCCATCTTGTAGTCTGAGACCTTGCCAATGTCCCTAAACAGGTATTTGAGTGGAGCGAGTGAGGATGGAATATGTACGATGTCTTCTATGGCCTCAGAAACCCTACCACAGAATGTCGCAATCCGGAGGGGCATGCCCAATACATATGGAAAGCGTCGGCTTGCGGACCCCCACATTTTAGACATTCGCCAGTACATTCCGGTACAGACATACATCCTGGCAAGGGTGTAGTGCAATTGGTTCAGGACCTTAAACTGAATTAGTCGCAACCCAGTATTCAGAGATATCGATTTAGTCAATTGGCAGTATTTGCTCCATTGATCATCTCCAATTGTAGACCCAACGCACACCTCCCACACTGCCGTAATGGAATTCTGAGGGGGGCAGGGGGTATGAGACTGTATTAACCCATATAATCTGAACACTTCATTTTTTGTACCATCATTAGACATGATGGCTCTTATACATTCCTGTGACTGTGGTTCCATCGGGAATGATGGCCATGTCTTACAGAATGCAGCTCGCATTCGGTTGTATTGCAGCAATTTCAGCTGACCGCCCCCTTAGAATCCACAAAATCTTTCTGGTTAACACATTTCTCTTCAGGGAACATGTCGCCTATCTTTAATTGCTTTGCAGGATCCCAAGATTTTTGAAGCATCTCGTCGAATGTGGGGGAGATACCCAGAAAGCACCACCGTGGAGCTCTGTGGTCATAGGGCTCCTCAACACCAATCTTCCCAAAAATGTTCATCCATGCACTTACGGTGGTACTTACAGGGTCGAATGTACAGTAGTCCCTATGCCTCTTGCTAAATACGACTGAGCTAAGGTTTGTCGGGGATGCCGTGTATCGCTCTAGTGGTACGTGTGGCTGTCTTTTCTGGGTTATACCAGTATGTCGCAAATTGAGCCTGTGACGCCAGATAATAAAGTTCAAAATCAGGAGCCACGAGACCCCCACTTGCCACTCTGGGTCCCCAAACAAAAGCAGAGACTAATGGTTTATGCTTGGTGAAGAAGCCACACCTGGTCCACGAGGGGATATTACAAAATAAGTAGAAAAATTTCGGAAAGGACCACCATTTTCAAAAGTGCCACTCACCCATAGAGTCAAATTGGGATTTTTGCCCATAGCAGTAACTTGGTAGATAATTGTTGCAAATAGGTCTCATAGTTGTCTACATATGATTGTCGGTCACCCAACACCATGATGCCTCAGTACCGGAAGTGTATCGGAGCCCATTTGAACCCCCCTATATTAGGCTGTGAGGTAACAGGTGTGATGGTTAACAATTCCGATTTGGAATAGTTTATTCTATAGCCTGAATAGTGAGAAAATGTATGAATGTCGTTCATTATGGGTGCGAGATTGTGTTCAGGGTCCCTGACATACAGGATAGTATAGTCAGCATATAACAATATGATCTGCGGAGGTCCATTTATTTTAATCCCCCTGTGTCCATACACCTTTCTAACTAATGCGGCCATGGGCTTGATCGTGAGATCAAACAGTAATGGAGAGAAGGGGCAGCCCTCTCTGGTGCCTCTCCCAAGAGAGAATGCCAAAAGTGTTTGGTTTGTTAAGACTTTTGGCCCTGGGTTAGTATACAGTAGTCGTGCAGAGCTCAGGAAGTATGGGCCAACCCCAAAACAGCGCAGCACCATGAACAAATATCTCTAACAGTCAAATGCCTTTCGGCGCCAAGGGCGGCCACCACCGCCATCGCACAAGGACTCACCTGTGCCATCACCCAGAATAAATTATGAATATTCAGCGCAGTTGATTGCATGTGGATATATTTCCCAACTGCTCTGGATGCACCAATTGGGGCATATTCGGGAGAAGCCGTAAAGCCAGGATCTTTGCAAATATTTTCGCATCCTTATTGATCAGCTACAAAGGCCTATACGAGGCCACATCATGGGGGGGGTCGGTGTGGTTTAAGTAACACTCTGATAATGGCTTCGCGCATCGACTGCAGGAGTGTGCATTGTTCCATGGATTCCTCCCATACCTCCAATATATTTCCCTATAAAGTTCGATCCCCAGGCCCTCCGAACCTGGCGGCCTTCCAGACGCCAATGACCGAATGGCACTGACAATCTCATCCTGTGTTATAGGTTGATCCAGAGTGAATCTGGTTTCAGGCGACAGCGTAGGGGGCCCCAATTCTGTTAAGTGTCGGGTGAGTTCATCCTCTGTGACCTCATCTCGATTGGAATATAGGGTATAATAGAATTGTGTGAATGTGGGATTTAAAAAAAAAATATTTTCTTTTTTATTCAAACCGTTGTTTTTAGTTTGATCCAAATGGGAGTGCCTAGTTATCTGATACTATTAATTGCCAAATTGCATCAAAATACCTCTTACTTGGTAAGAGTAAATGATGTGGGAGCAACCACTGATTCAATTCCGATTGAGGTCGGGGTAAAGCGGGGTTGCAACCTGGCAGCAACCCTGTTTAACCTCTACCTCTGTGGCATTAATGAAACCTGGGATAATGCGATCAGTTATCCTGCAAGGCTGGGCCACTTGAAGATCCATTGGCTCGCCTTTGCAGATGATATCCTGATCTTTGATCGAACTCCCTTTGGTCTGCAAACAAAACTATATTTGTTTGCCGAGTATGCCAGAGCCCACAACTTGAAATTCAATCTAGCAAAGTCGCAAATTTTCATCTTCAGAAATGTGAAGAGGAGACCGTGCCCTTGGAAATTGACTACTGAAAATATACCAATTCTTTGGGCACCCACCATTAAGTACTTGGGGTATCAAATATCCGACACTAATTCTATCACAATGTGGAAGGAAACAGACACTTATCTACGCAAATGCGTTTGGTTTACTCCAAATACTGCACATTTTCACTAGAGCCACTCATAGAATTCTACCCCCTCAAAGTGGAGGCAATTATTCTATATGCCTTGGATATGTGTCTTTTAGACAGTGGTAATCTTCTTGATCATCTCCAAGGAGGACTCTGGAAGGGAGTGCTCCGTCTGGCTAAGTCCATACCGAATGCAATAATCAGGCAGGAGCTAGGTCTGACTGCCTTATCAACTAGATTGCACTGGCGACTTTTATTCAATTTAGCAATGATGTTATTTCCACCTGTAAACTCCTTATATGAGGATTTAGGAAAAATGATAGCAGTCCGAAATCCACACTCAATAGCAAAATACTATGACGGGATGATCCTTTTTTTATCTGAAATGGCCCTGACTCCGGAAGACTTCAAATTTAGATTACTCCATGTCAAGAAACGTCTCTTTGATTATGATTGGAGTAAAACCCTAGACTTGATTGAATCCTTGAAATCTTATAAAGAAGTTGCAAAATTCTGCACCAAGCGCTTACCTCGCAAACTTTACTTGGTACAATTTCCATGTAATCAAGCACGGGACATCTATCTGAGATTCAAACTAAATCAAATGCTATGTCTTGACAGAATCCATAGAATGTACTGGAAAAATGCTATAAGGCTGAACTGAAGTGCAGGTTTTGTGAAGAAGACTCTCAGATAGAAACCTCTAAACATCTGGTGACTTATTGTAATTATTTTAAAAATGAGCACATTAAAATTATTGGAATCGATAGTGGGTGGTACACTCATTGCAAGAGAATGGTTCTGGACGACATACATGTGGGGCAATAGTGTTAAGTTCATATTGCTACTGCCAAGGTATCTTGCACTTATCAACGCTGAACTTGAACAAAAGATGCCAAAAATGCTTGATGCTTAAGGAGATTTTTCTTGGGTTATCCTAAACAGGGATATTTCTTTGAGGAAATTGCCTCTTTGTGATGTGAATAGGAATTGGTAGACATGAACACTGGCCTCTTTATAATAACTACTGTAGGTAGCTACATTTAATTTTTTCTTTGGTGTCTAGTAGCCACTAGTGTCAATTATGCGCTTTCTTTCAGCTTGAATGTAAATGTGGTTTTATGCGTCTTCTCTAAATTGAATGTAAATGTTGTTCATATATATTTTGAGATGTAATTTTATGTTGATGTTGTAAAAGTTTGTTGATCAAACTAAAAACAACTGTTTGAATAAAAAAACAAATGTCATTGATGCCCTCGTTTTTGGTCCTAACCATGCCATCTGCAGCCTGAATCCCGGTTATAGAGTTACGATAGCTCTTGGCTTTTAACAGATTCGCCATTGATCCAGATCTTTGAGCCCTGACCGGGGTAATCATATACAGGACCTCCCTATCTGCTAATTTGTGGCATCCACCCAATAACTCCTGTATACGTGCAATGGTCTCCTCGTTGTGTGCCTTACCATATTTGTTTTCCTGTTTCCTGAGTTGGGTTTCAATTTGGCCCAGTTCCCCTCTAATTCTTTAGAGTGATCCGGAGGTTTTGGCCCTTATCATGACCCTTACCATGACCCTTACCCAAACTTGGATTGTCTCCCAGAGCACTGTACGAGTATGGACCGATCCCACATTAACGGCAAAGAATTCAGTGATTTCACATGTAGGGCCTCGGTCACGTTGGGGTCTCTCAGGAGAGTGGAAGGCATCCTCCATCTCACTGTCTGTGGTGGAGAATCGGACCGTTCAATGGTCAAAGAGTGGTTGGACAGTGTGCGCGGGAGGATAACACAACTCTGAACCATATTGGTGATCAGGGGAGTCAACAACCAATAGTCTATACTGAAGTAATGAACTGAAGAATAATACATAAACTCCTTACTGTGTGGGTGGAGTCTACGCCATATATCTGTGAGGGGGGAGCTGTGCTAAGATTTGATGTAGTGTGTGTGCCGCTATCGTGAGCACCCGTGGAGCATCAGAGGACCAGGCCAATTCCGTGTTTAGGGTGGTATTAAAATCCCCCCGCCCCCATATCACCCGAGTCCCATCTAGTGGGATCAGCATGTCAGCAATTGCATGGTAGAACTCTGGCTCATCCAGATTGGGTCCGTAAGTATTAACCAATACAATTGGATGGCCTGCTACCTCTCCCCGCATTAGCACTTACCAAGGATGTATTTCTGCAGAGCGTGTGTCTCCTGAAGCATCAATATCTGTGGCACGTGCCTTGACACATATGCACTGACTTTCCTAGCCTTAACCAGGTTGTTAAGGCCACGGACATTCCAGATCAGTAGCCTAATTTGCAGCCTTCTGCCTTTGGATCCTTTAGCTGCCATATAAGATTAATTCTGCCAGCAAATATGATGTGTGTACACTTATCAACCATTCATTTGCTTTCAACACCACCATTATTTTCAAAACCTTTAACTCCTTCAAACAACCCTTGCTCGTTCCCCACCCACCCACAACATATCTACAACCTTCCTCAGAAGTTTGCCCTCCCGACATCTCATGCACATTCTGCCTGACATATTGACTTCCAACTTAGGTGCAAACTTGGTCTGATTAATACTTGGTCCCAACCCACCACCTGCACCATCGACCCCAACTGGCAAAAACCCATGGCGGCCACGGGCCGCGCGCCTCCGCCCAGGCTTCTTTTAAACTAATGTGTAGCTGCTAACTGATTACTCAAGCTTATTGTGCAAAATATAAAGGATATAAT
Source organism: Ambystoma mexicanum (assembly GCF_040938575.1). Taxonomy (NCBI): domain Eukaryota; kingdom Metazoa; phylum Chordata; class Amphibia; order Caudata; family Ambystomatidae; genus Ambystoma; species Ambystoma mexicanum. Next base: position 1,338,402,891 of record NC_090923.1, on the reverse strand, counting down.
AAGTTTCATAGATAAGTCTGCGGGATCCCTTCTATCCTCGTCGGGCTTCGAGCTTCTGTTCTGGTCTGCCTCATGGAGCCGAGGAGGGAGCGGAATAGAAGATTCTACATAGTTCGTGGCTTCAGCAGGATTTTCGAAAAAATGTACCCTGCCTCCGTGTTGAATCCACAGTTTTACTGGGAACATCAGTGCATACGGAATCTGGCATAGTCTAAGTTGTCTCTTCACTGGGTCATATGATCTCCTCTGGGCCGGCACACCCGCTGCAAAATCCGGGTAGATGTGAATGCTACTTTGCTTGTATCTCAACGTTCCCAGTTCTCTCGACAGTAAAAGGATTAAGTCTCTGTCATTTTGCAGCTTCGCTATAATGGTGCGGGGAGCGGCACCTGGTTTGGGTGTCGGGCCAGGGCACGATGTGCACACTCCACAAGTAAATGCTCAGAGAACACAGCGGTGGCAAACTGGGGGGTTTGAGAAGCGCTACCTCAGACATTTCCATTTTGGCCTTTGCAGGCGGACCTTGGGATTCCAAACTCCATATGTTTCTCCTGGATCTCGGTTCCAAATCTCCTCATTTGCCTTTTATTTTGGATAGCTCTCCCTTCAGGTGTGTAATGCCCCTGTCTTCAGTCGCACTTATTCTGGCTTCAGTATCGGTTATTCGCGTGCTCTCCTACTCCAGCTTTGATTTGAGTGACCCAGTTGTTGCTACTATGTCATTGAGTTTAACATTTATGGACAAAGCCAGACTGCACCGTTGTTAGTAAGTGGTCTTCTCTAGGATTGCCGGTTGATGTTGATGGTGCCTCAGTTGCAGGGAGTGCCGATAAGCTCTCCCCTGGACTCTGGGAGTTGAAGGAATCCATTGGACCTTTCTTCTTCCCTTCTGCGCCCTTCATCATTCTCGTCAAAAGTTTGTAAAGAAGATATCCCTCACCAACCAATCGGATCTCTACTGTTGATTCCCCCCGGCGAAGCAGCTTTTTTTGGAATTTGCAGTTGATCAGCCGGGCCACTTCCTCGTAAGTTCCAGTGTCCAGCAGCCACGGGACCCAGTCCCATTGTTAGTTATGCCCAGGGCAATGCTCTTAAACTGCTACACAGTAGGTTCGGAATTAGGAGATCAGGTTGGGATCAAGCTGCCTCTCCATCTGCATAAGGAAGTGTTGCGCCAGTAGCAGAGCAGGTCTGTAGATCGGAGAAGTTCCCCCTGTATGACGATAGCTTGTCAGCAAATATAAAGTGAGTGGCATGCCTTTATGCCCAGAGTGCTCTGCTTACTGCACTGTCTCTGCAGGGTTTACTCCTATATAAGGGTCCTGGGGTGGATGGTGGCTGGTCCGCACTCTCCAACACACATATGCCACAATGCGTGCCCTGTAATTGAGTTTTGATGTTAATGACTTCTACTGGGCGGAGATGCGCATATTCACTGTTTATTGGGATATCAATATATTGTCAGAACTTGAAAGAGCAAAGCATTGCCTCCATTATTTATGCCTTTCATGTTTAGCCATACAAAGATTCCAGACGGATTGTAGTCTCCCACATATTAGAGGACAGCATCATGCACCAGAGGCCCCCCACCCCACCAGGACTCTGTGGGCTTATCAGCAATTGTGCCGTCACCAGAGCACTGGATGTATATCGTTTCCAGCAGTTGGCAAGGTGCCCAAGATTTTGTGTTGCTGCAGGGCCCATTGCTGTGTCTCCCCGTTTCCCGGGGAAGCGCGCCTGTTCGGTGACCGTTTGGCTGGATGGAGGGAGGGGGTCTCATTTACTCACGGGTATACTGGATCGGTCGACCAATCTTCTCTTGTTGCACCTGGGGGATTTATCCCTCACTGCACGTCCCAGCTGCATGTGTGTCCGCTCCAGGCTACGCCAGCCCTCCGGATCGGTGTATCACCCCTATTGCAGGATATTAATGTTGGGATCCAGTTGGAGGCGGGGGACCGCCTCAGGACGCACCAGTAACGACAATTCAATGCAGCCGATGTGTTTCACCACCCGTCAGGATGGGGGTGGCCAGATATGAACACCTCCGCACTGCCTCTGAGCAGCAGCATGTCCCACTATCGGTCGCTGTGGGGGCCCACCTCTCAGGCTACACCTCTGGAAGGGGATTCTGTGTACCGTGTAGTCTGCGGTCCTTAGCCGGGGGCTGAGGCCATCCGACTGATGTAATGACGTAGCTCAGTCCCGCCGAGCGGGAGAACAGTTTGGGGCCACTCGGCGGGAGGGTTGGTCGAAGCCTCCAACCCGTCCGGAGCCCAACATTTACCGGCAGCCATCACCGATGCCTCAGCAGAGGAGCAGGTTCTTGAAGTTCCCCAAGGGCATGTGATGAATGGCTCCTCCCCCCACCTCGGTCAGCGAAGGTGCACACTTTCCAACAGCAGAGCATCTGTACCCACGGAAGTCCAGCATGGGCTCCAGACACTGCACCCCTCGGTCAGCTCACACCAGGGATTTACACGCTGTTACCGAACATGAGGAGCGAGACATTTGCCGCACCATGCCTTCCGTCTCCCACTGTTCAAACTTTTATGCTGAAAGAAAGCACAGTTAAGGATATTTAATTGTTTAAGATCTTGCCCGAGACAGACCTACACAGCTCAACAGCGCCCCCCCAGCAGCCTCTAACTTTGTTGTCAACATTCAGTAGGAGGAAGAATTTATACTGTTAACCTATACATAATAGATCACCATGTCGGACAAGTGGGTGTTGGATTGAGAGGCCGAGGTGCACTATTTAGCCCAGATTCCCTGTTACCACGCCAGCACGCAGATCACGTTCAGAAAAGTCATTAAGCTGTTAAGAATGATGGCTTCCTGTATTCACATTGTTTAGCATGCATGTATGAATATGCGCCCTCTACAACATTGGCTCTCAGACCAATGGTCACTGGTGTCTGGGAGGATCTAGTGTTGGTGTCACAAAGGGTGCTAAATGCTTTTCAGTGATGGACAGTGTCAAATCATACCATTCAGCAATCTACCAGTACAAATATAATTACAACCAACGCCTCTCAGTTCGGCGGGGACTCCCATTGTGAAGAGCTCACTGCGCATGGGGCATGGACACAGCGACAGACAAGTCAACACATGAACATGTTGGAACACCTTGGGATCACAATGGCCCTATACTTGTTTAAGAACTAGTTCCAAACCGTGTGCTAATCAGTACAGAAAATACCACAGCCATGTTCTACATAAATGGGACGTCACGCCATGCTTAGTTTTGTGTAGGGGCTGACCAGGGCTCAGCCCCGGCACATATTTCTGAGCCCCTGCCGTTAATGCCGATTACAGCTTGATTATGTTGTGGTGTTTTGGCAACTTTATTTTTTTAACTGCCAGTCAGTCGGTCATAGTAATGTAACTATGCAAGGTTTGACATTTCTGGGAGTGTCTTTAGCTCCTACCTCTACCGTTGGAGAGCCTGATAACCTTGAAACAAACATCTACCAGGAACTACGTTTGACTCCCACTGTCCAATTGGTGCCTTACAAACATGAATGTCACATTAACTTGAGTGTTTGAAAATGTTAATAAAGAATAACTCGGACATATCTAGGACACACTTAAACCTAATGGATCAGACATAATGGCCAAAAAGTTAAACTGTGTATCATGTGAAAGTTAGATTTGTGGTGTGCTGTGTACCCGCTCATGGTTTTCTAGCCGTAGCTTCTGTTTCCTGGGTGATGCCTGACATCCAGGACCTGGTTTTAGATCATGCATGTGATGGCCGCTGGCTCATAGTTAGTCTTGAACCTAATGACCCAGGTTGGCAGGGCCATTTATCCATTTTTGGGAATAACAATGAGTTGGACTGTGACAATGCTGGACACTGATGCTGGCTTTGTCCGCACACTGCTCCACTCACCCTGCATTACATTGATGAAAATGCTCTACTGTAATAACTATAAGGGTGGGTTGTCAACAACAGGACAGTCACCAGCCAGCAGCCCCAATACACGGGCAAGGTCAGTGAAAAGGCCAATATCAAAGAGGAGTCATGAGTGACAACCTATATAAAACAATCTTGCTAGTGTTTGATAGCCAAGTAGATCAGTTAAGTAATGATTTTGCCCGCATTTGCCAATTTTCCATAGGAGGAAAGCCTGCTTGCTCTTTTCTCTGTGGATTGATGGTTAACGTGTTCCACTTGCCACCAATAGATCAGAGAAAAATGTTGCGTTTTAAAGAATCACTTAACTGTTTATTTTATTTCAATATGCAACTAATGTTATGTCGATTATCTGTAAATCGCACAGTGGATCCATCACCCTCAATTAACCGGTGGGAGTTGCAGCCTTATCCACAAATATGTTAACACAGTATGGAGTAGCAGCGGGTAGTGTCAACAGTGGGCAGGGAGTTGCCCACCACAACGTGTAACAGGCATGGTAGAAAATATTTGTGCACTGGCACTTATTTTCGGACAAATTAAGCACTGACATCACACCCTCAAAACCACTGTTGCCCAAGAGATTTGGCATGGGTGCCTCTGGAGACACATCTTCATTAAAGCACAAAATGTAAGTGAAGATCACAGCTTCCTGACTGTAACTTAGTGATCCTGCAAGAACAAGAGTGGGAAATGACAAATACACACTGATTTTTTTTCAGTGTGGTGTCTAGCTTCAGTGGATCTGTTTGCACCATCTCAGAAGGCTTAATACCAATACTTTGCATTCAGGTACCCACTACAAATGAAATGGTCGGTTAGATTTGTTCTGTGTTCCCAGACACCTCTTGTCCATAAAATAGTTCACAAACTACAACACTAACATATGACTTTCATTCTTTTTTTTATTTTTACTAAAACAAAGTAACTTTATTTTTAAAACAGTAAAACACGAGGAGAGTCAGGTTAGAAACTTTCATCTAAGGTTACATCTCAGTGGTTAAAAGATGTAATAAACAAGATTCACAGCATTTCCCCATATTCTTAAGTCACTTATTTTCGGTAGGTGTTTCACTCCAGCTGTTTTCTTTATTGGCCCCTTTCTGGGATCTAACATCCTCTGATTTGGTGGAATATTATACATCCCTCTTGATATTGTTACTCACACGTGTAAAAATGAATAGAACAGACACTCCCTGGGCAGGGAATAAGGCACTAAAGCGCAGGCTGAGAGAGTTCAAGGAAAAGTTTATCTAGATCTCTGAGAGCGCTCTGACCACATCAAGGTTACAACACATTTATATAGTACATCTACATTTTTAACATATGATGCTAGGTTGGACCAGGATTGGTCAGCCGTGGTGGTGACTTAGGTGTGGGCATCATCTCTTCCTCCGGGTTGGTTGCTTGGTTGGTGGGAGGATTGACGTCAGACATTTGTGCTCTGGATGGGTGAAGGTCAGGTCGCTGTGAAACACGGTGGTCACTATCCAAGCTAAGAAAATACATTCTGAGTAATGCATGCACTAAATAACAGTTGATCAAAAGACTCTCAGTAGTGTATCATGTCGTTTATACAAATCACTCAAGGGTTTATACCATCTACACATTTGGGTTTCACAGGTTTAAGGGCCTTGACCACTATAATACTGTCATTGAACTATAGGGTTAGTCTCACAAGGATCTCAGGTATGTGGCACTTGTTAGTATTGGGCACGATAAACTGCACAGGGGTCTAATGTTAGTTGGGGGTCTGCTGGGTGGGTTTCATAGTATGGTTGGCAGTCTGGCACGTGAAAGGGGTGCCTTGCAAGGACACAGGGTTAGAATGGCAATAAGTTTCAACTGGCGAGGGTAAGAGGGCAAGGACACTTTTGTGGAGATGGACGAGCCCTGTGCTTGGGTCATGTTGGTTCACATGCAGGACAGTGATCTCAGAGGAAAAGGGATGTTACATTTATTATTTGTTGCAAGCAGCTCCGGCCTCAGCGTGAGAATGGAGCCGCAGAGTTTTCCAGTTGGAGTGGGGACGAGGGTGGGGGCCATGTGCTCTGAGCTACAGCGGCGGGCAAAAGGGAGAGATGCATTTTGTACTATCGCAGTGAGGCCTAGTTACCAAGATGGAGTCGAAAGGGGGTACAGAAAATGGATGCCCTGTGTCCTGCTCGGTGGTCCCATCTACGCGAATATAACCAAAAGTTAGTATTGCATAAGGGTGAGGGGCGTACCCACCACTAGAGGCACTTGGTCCAAGTTTTGGACTGAGAAGTGATGGTAGAGAGGGGCCCATTGGCCCCTCAGTCTCACACATTCCCCCTCTTTCGTTACATCTAAAGTAAAGAATACTTCTACTTTTTATTCTTTTCATTCTCCCTTCGGTAGTACTCAACCTCTGCCACCGCCTCGTCCCACGCGGGGGTACCTTTTATGGGCATCCAAGCTCTGCAAACGCTTCTAAGGCTGTTTCCTCTTGTGGCATATTCATCTGGGGTACACATTAAGTAAATACCTCCATCCCCATTTAGATCTACCCATACTTCTTGGTACCATTGCAACTCTCTTGGTTCCTTTATCGTTGTGTAATGCAAATTATCCACTATATCCCCATATTGCCTGTAAATTGCTGTCATTCTGTATTGTGGTGCGGTGTACTCTCCTGTTTGCATTTGTGCATCTATCATGGTAGCTACCGTTGTCAGTCGGCCCATTGTCACCATCATCATAGTCGAGGTTGGCATGCTTTTCTCACAACACTGTAGTCCCAGTTGGCACACACAAAAGAACAGGAGCACAAAAACGATGATGGGGATCAGTATTTTCATTGCCACATTTATCCATGATGGTATCCAGCTGAACAAATTGTCGAACCATGTACTTTCTTCTGCTCCTCCTTCCGCTCTCATTCTCTCCCCTAAGTTGTGCATTGCGTTTATTACATGGGAGAGTGTCCAGTTATCAGCGTCTTCAGTTGGCACGAATGTGCAACACGCCTCCCCAATTTTTCAGCAAACACCACCGTCCATCGCCGTGAGGAGATCGAGGACATATCTATTTTGCATTGTCATTAGGCGCAACGCGCAGCGCTCCATCTTTATCACATTGAACCCCTCTTCAGTGTCGTTGGCCCATTGAATGAGCTCCCAGCGCACTATATGCAACCATTTGGCGTTTGCTCGTGCTTGCAGTCCAGGGGCAAGAAGTGAGGCAAAGAATTTCTCTGCTGATGAAGAGCTTGTATTTCTGCGGGATCTCAGCAAGGAGTTTTGATGATTCGGATGAGATGTAATTGGAGGATCTTTTACTTCGTGTCAATGTTTTCTTTAGTTCATATTCTGACAATAGTTAATATGCTGGAGCTTCTGTTCTTATTAGTTGGGGCGCTGCCGATGGTTCAGCTGATTGCCCTGCTGCCGATATGCCAGCCGATTGCTCTGCTGCCGATATGCCAGCCGATTGCTCTGCTGACCCTTGTATGTGGCTCTCTGGTATTACCATCAGGGCTGTGTGGAGGGTGGCTAAAGCACAAGTTCCTTTCCACGATGCGGGGAGGTGCAGGTAAGCTTGCTTGCTGCAAACCCAATACATGTCCATTAGTGCAGCTGTGCTTTTCTTCATGTCGGGAATTATTACCGTTTTGTTACATCTCCTTGCTTCCCCCATGTTCACTTTACCTTCCCCACGGAAACACAGTTCATGTGGCACTTCTTTTTGTATTTTGATAAGTTTTTCTAATGCTGTGACCCATGTTAGCTTTGCGACATGTTGCGACCAGATCACCAGATGCCCCTTTTATCCATTGGAAAGTGTCATTTGGTAGGCCTCGAAGCGCTTCGGCTTTGCATTGTATTGTTTCTTCATGCCATTTATTTTCTGCAAATCGTGTCCCCTTGATGACAAGAAATGGTTCCTCGAGGCAAATTACTCCTTGGCGCCTGCTTGTGCATGTTTTCTCATTCTCCAGCTTTTCCAATGTGACAGTGTGCGCCTGGAATGTGCTCTTTATTCTGCATAAAACCAGATGAATTAAACATTGGGCCTCCGACAAGGGCACCTGTGGTACTAACATTTTCGGTGTTCCTGATGCATGCGGGATGAGTGAACAGACGTAGCAGCTCTCATTTGTTGCTTGCTTTGCCGTGGCACTCATGTCAGAATACCATTTATTTGATTGATCAGGGTGGCGGGGATCTTCAATTTCATCTAACTCCAGGTCTTGATAGATGTCGTATCTTTTCCCTCCTGCCCCCCTTTTTCTCCTCCTCCTCCCTTCCTGATCATTGTTTTTCACCCTTTTGTAATGTATTGGAAACATCCCAGCCCATGTTGTATCATTACTAGTCAATATGTCATATGTATCATCAGTAGCAGCAATATTGTGTGAGGTAGGGTGTATGGTTGTCTGTGCATTAATACTAGTGTTAATTAAATCATTTGTCCAATAATAATCTACATCATATTCGTTATGTCCGTAAGCATTACTCCTATTTACATCGAAATGTAACACTGACACACTTGTTGATCCCACAGTGAAGTATTCTGAGGGTTGCATTCCATCTGTTTTGTTACCATTAATTTCATGTGACTCCTGCCATATAGTCTTCACCCCAGTCCATATCATTTGCGATCCTTCTCTTATCATGTTAGCCCCGCTCCCCCCCCCTTTGCATGTCATCAAGAGATAAAAGGGTATAGTACCAAGTTGCAAAAAACATTACGGACATAAAAATTGCAGCACATTTCAAAACGCATTCAACATCACTGAACCTTTTAGCCCTAATGACGACCCTATCGCTATCTAACATTAATTTGCTCTCTCCGATCGTGGGTCGTTGGGCCATTGTTCACCTGGAGGGGCGATATAAATTCGTTAAGTCATCACAATATATACATATATTTACATTCTTGTTCAACTTCACGTTTAATCGTTATTTCCAGTCCGGCTTGTTCTTTTACTCTATTGCTCATGTACTTTTGCTGTAGGGACAACCATCAAAAAATGAAGGTGGGCGATAGAGAGGGAGAGATAGGTGAGGTATATAGACAATATGCTGGCCAATTGAAGGAGAGAGGGGGAAGAGACAGAAAAGAAAGAAGGAGGAAGTAAGCTGTGCAGAACAAAATACATATCATCACTTTTATCTCTGCATATTCTTTTACTTACTCTTTTGTTATTTTCTTTCAACCTCATTTGTTGTCCCAGTAGCGCTGTCTTGCTCCTCCTGGGGGATTGTACTACTGTGTGCCCTCCTCACATCGGATAAGTGCACCCAATACTTCAATCCCTTCACCTTCACCGCAGTGGGTGTACTATAAATGACCTTGTAGGAGCCATGAAACCTGGGTGAATTCCACCTTCTCACAAAGCTGCGGACATACACATGTGCCCCCGGCATTAGTGGCCCGTTTGAACCATCTGTGGCCGGTGTAGTACTATCGGTCATCACATTTTCAGTAAAAGGCGGTGCTATTTGTCGCGCTATGCTGCGTACTGCGCGTGCTAACTGGGTTAGGTATTTCTTGAACTCTTCCCCCAGCACTGTGGCAGCCCTGTGTGCATCCGATGCTCTTCTAATCGGGGATACTGGTGTGTGTATTCTCCTCCCAGTTACAATTTCGTGGGGGCTTAAAGGGTGGTCTTTACACGGTTGCGTCCTGAGTTGGAACAGTGCTAGAGGCAAGCAATACACCCAGTTCTTTTTTAATGTGTTACACAACTTAGACAACTTACTCTTTAATAATCCGTTGATCTTTTCTACCACTCCATTCGCCATTGGGTGATAAATTGAGCATAATTTGTGCTTCACCCCCAAGAGTGATGTCACTTCCTTAAAGAGGTCATTCACAAAGTGCGTACCGTTGTCTGATCTAATCACATCGCATATCCCCCATCGTGAAAACACCTCGCGCACAATGAACTTGGCTGCACATTTCGCGTCTGGGTATGGACATGGGCCCACTTCCACCTTGAAAAGGGGCACACCACCACAATCAAATATCTTGCTCCGTTACACCGTTCTCCCATATCAGAATAGTTTATGTGGAGCTCTCTAATTGGTCCTGTTGGTCGGGGCAAGGTAACACGCAGTGTTCTTAATGTCATTCCAGAATTATATGTTTGGCATGTTATACATTCTACAATGAATTTTGACAAGTGCTCTTGTAAATTGGGGACGAACCAGTGTTCCTGAATGTCTGCAGCAATGTGTTGTTTCGCTACATGGCCGGGGAAATGCAACTGTTGGAATGCTATTTCTAGGAACTCTATGGGCATTACAACCTTTCCTGTCGTCTCTTGCCTCCAAATGAGATCTAAGGCTGATTGTGTACGTCCCCGTTTGCTCCACAGTTCTTGCTCCTCTTGGGACGCTCGTCTTCGTAATGCTATTATCTGCACTATTGGGGTATTATTGTATGCGTCCTCTCATGGGTCTGTGGTGGTTGCTTTTGGGATGCACTCAAGTGTTGGTGCCACATTGAAATACGAAGCCTCCTTCGCGGCTGCATCGGCTGCCGAGTTTCCCAATGAGATTGCGTCTGTGTTGTTGGTATGGGCTTGGCATTTCACCACTGCCACTACCAATGGTACTGCTAATGCATTTATCAGTTTATTCAACAATGTTGCATGCTGTACTGGAGAACCGTCTGCCCTCCTGAATCCTCTTCTACACCACCGTGACAGCCCTGAGTGCACCGTGGTAGTTGCATAGGCTGAGTATATTTTCACCGCACAGCCTTTGGCTGTGCGCAGGGCTTCAATCAAGGCAGTTAATTCTGCTGCCTGTGCTGAATAATGGGATGGGAAGCGCTTTTGCACAATTCTCATATTCTTTATCTTCCATGCGCACTACTGCCATTCCAACGTGTTTTCCCCCTGTCTCAGGGCTTATTGATGCTGACCCATCTATGAAATATATTTCTCCCTCCTGTAGGGAATTCTCACTTGCTTTCGCGATGTCGTCACCTTCCCCCTCATATGTGGCACAATCGTGTTCTTGTATGTCCTCTGTCGTGCATGGCTCTGTAATAAATGATGCTGGGTTCACAGTCTTCCACCTCACAACGTGTACGTTGTGGCTTGAAATTATTACTTCATATGCTGTTGCTCTTTGTGTCGTTAGTCTTGATTTTGATCGCTCAAGGATGGCGAACAGGGAATGCTCCGCATATAGCGTTACCGTACATCCCATGACAATGGTGGCGCTTTTTTCAATCGCAAAGGCCGCAGCTGCGAGGGCCTGTTCGCACGCGAAATGACCTTCCATTACTGATTCTAGTGTCCCACTGTAGTAAACCAATGGTTTGTGACCTAGTGATGTCTTCTGTGTCAGTACTGCTGTCATCAGTGTCCCATTGCAGTGTAAAAACAAGAAAAATTCCCTCTCATAATCTGTGTTCGCAAGGACTGGAGCGTCAGCGATGAGGTCTTTTTAATTTCGAGTACTGTATTATCATTTCATGCGTCCATTTTATTGTCGCCCTATTCTTCTGTGCCTCTTTTAATGCTTGTAGTAGGGGGCGTGTATATGCTGCGTAATCAAGGATCCATGCTCGGCAATAATTACAAATGCCAAGAAATGTTTGCATGTCTTTCACAGTTTTTGGTATTATTATGTTGCGTATAGCAGCTGCTCTGTCTGGGAGTATTCGCTTCCCATCTTTTGATATTAACTGTGCGAGGTATACAACCTCAGCAAGGCAGTATTGCAATTTCCCTTTGTCTACCTTGTATCCTTTGGCAGCTAGCACATTCAGTAGTGCTATCGAGTCTTCTCGACACTTTTTTCTTCTGTATTGCTACAGATGAGCAAATCGTCTACGTATTGAATGATGGTGCTCTCTACATCTATGTTTCCAATGTCTTCCCGTAACACCCTGTTAAAAATGCTGGGGCTTTCACAATACCCTTGTGGGAGTCGGCGGTGTTGGTACCTGTTGTTCCCTATTGTGAACGCTGTCAGGTACTGGGATCCTGGGTCGAGTGGTATGGAGAAGAAAGCATTCTTCAAGTCAATTACAGTAAAACATGTTGATTCTTTTGGCACACTGCACAATATTGATGCCGGGTTAGGCACTATTGGGAACTCTTCTTGAATGACGTCATTGGGTAGGCGGTGATCTTGGATCATCCTCTACGCCCCTCCCTTTGCTTTTTTGATCGGGAAAATCGCTGTATTACATGGGGAGGTTGATGGCTCTATGATGCCTTGTTTCAGGAGTGGATTTATGGTCTCTCTAATTCCCTCCTCCGCTTCTTTTGATATGGGATATTGATTTACTCTCTGCAGCATTGCACCTGGTTTGCGTTTTATTTTTATTGGTGTCACCTCATGCAGCAGCCCTACATCGTGGGGCCCGGTGGTCCAAATATCAGGTGCTACTTTTGTCATGTCTTCCTCAAATATAGTCAGTGGGGCTTTAACGCTAGCCATCAATGGGTTATGTACCTCCCTGTATTGGACCATAATATCACATGGTATGCTTATTTCCATTATTATTTCTCCATCATCCTCACCATCAGTGAACAATTCCTCATCTGTTATATCTCGTAGCATTATGTTTGGGTCTATGCATAACACAGTCCTCCACTCGCACCCCTGCGCGTCCAGTCCTATGACCACAATACGTTTGCTGGATACTTGAACTGCCTCAATGTCTATGGACATTATCGTGCCTGGTACAATGTCTGTTTATGCAATTGGGCGGAATATGCAATCTGATGGTGTTCTCCATTCTTTTCTCGTTATCTCTGGCACCACTCGTGCTAACACCTTGATACCATATATGAACATGCTCATATCAATGGGTACCCCTCGCACCGCAACTTCATTCATCACTGTGCTGATCATCAACATTGCTCGTACTGGGCATACTCCTGGTGTTGAGCACACTATTCCTCGTTCTGTAAAGGAGATCGTCATATTCAATTTGCTCAACAAATCTCTACCCAGCAGGTTTATTGGCGCGTCTTCGTGGTACAGTAAGGGTGCGCGCACGGTTTTCCCCCCACCGTTATATCAAGATCTTTAGTGTAAGGAACTTTTAAAATAGCCCCAGAGAACCCCTGCGCCTCTAAATTCCTGCCTGAGAGCGGAAACCGCCCTTCCATAAGACATGATTTCTCTGCTCCAGAGTCTACCATAAAGATAAACTGCTTATTTCCTATCTCTGCCCCCACTAGTGGTTCCTCTTCTGCACATAGGGTGGTGGATAGGACTGGACACACAAGTGTTCCCTGTGGGCTGTCCTAATCTGAATGTCTTTCTTGCCCTGGCACGGAGAAGACATTATCTCCGATCACGGTCACGCCACGGGCGCTCCGTTTGCAGATGTTGCATAACAGTTATTGGTCACGCTTCCCACTGCATTTTGTCTTGCCATTGGTTGTGGTGGTGGTTGCTGTCCTTGCTGTACCTGAGGTTCGTTATAGCAGTAGTATTGCTGTCTCCCACTTCCCATCGGTAGTCCGTAGGGGCTACCTGGGTGTGGACACCCCCAACCTTGTTTGTTCTCCATAGGCCGTTGCCCCTGGAAATACCCTGAAGGCCGCATTCTACAATCTCTAGAGTAGTGTCCCCCATCTCCCACAGTTCCAACATGACCCTTGTGATCCGCCTCTCATTCCTTGGCCGCCAAATCCCCTATTTCCCATACCTCCAAACCCCCCTCTCTGGCCCTGGTACCCACCTCTTCCTCTTGCTGGTCTTTCTTGCCACTGTTGCCCACCGTATTGCTCTTCTCCGTTCCACTGTCCTTGTGCTCCTGCGGCCCGCAGTTCCGCTATTGTTGCTGGTCTGTTTCCCGCTCCTTCGTCCCCCTCGTTTTCTCAGTCTGTGGTTGCGCTGGCGTTGACGGCGGCGACCTTCACTAATTTGTTCTGTACACGCTTCGCCTCGTCTGCCAGCCTTTTTTGTGCTATCTCCTGTTCTCTCTTTGATCCTCCTGCAGTGGTGCACAATTATACTCTGTATTTCAGGCCAGCCCTTGGCTTCTATCCCAGCTATTTTGTCCAAGGCCTTCTGCACCTCCTTCGGGAGCCCCTTCTTGATGATAAAATAAAACAAGGCGGTGGACTGATTCCACGCCGTGCCAGTTTCGCTTCTCCATAAATCCTGCACCCGCAGTATGAATTGCGTAGGATCCTCGTTCTCCTCCATTGTGCACTGCATCACCAAATGTAAATCTGGAATATCTGGAAACGTGCCCCTCAATGCATCCCATACTTGTGCTCGAACATTATTGAACGCCGATCCATCGTGGCGGTCACAACTCATTGTTACTCCGGGAAATCCGGCCTTTTCCCACACTGCGTCTGCTTGATCACCAATTGCTGACACTAATAAGCTCTTCACATCCCCTATCGCTAGCGGCACTCCTGCTGTGTTTTTCTCAAAGGCGTGTAGCCATTTCCCAGCCCCTCCCGACAGTGGCGGTGGACTTTTAGCAAGTTGTTTTTATCCATTTGAGCCCACGGAATGTAATGTGGCCTACCTGCTCCTTTATGTATCAATGGCATTTGTAACTTGTGTTTCTTCCCTACCTTACTTAACGCACCTTTCTTTGTCTTACTTACCATCATATTTCCCCCTCGCTGTCTTGGCCTACCCTGCCATAGTGGTGGCGATGGTGTGTCTGTGTACTGGCGGTTTGGCAGTGGGGACCCGGTCTCAGCAGCTGCCTCTTCATATTCGTCTAAGTCACTCCACACTTCTTCTAGTTCGGATTCTTGCTCATTGTTCACTTCACATCCTTCCCCTCTCTCACTGTCTGGGGTGGGTGGGCATATAATCCTCACGCGTTTGTCATTTAGATGGAACAGAATTCCCTTGACTGCCACTCTCTCTTGTGGTATGCGTGTTCCTTGTGATTATACTGACCGTGCTGGCTCTGAGATCGCTTGCACCACTTCCCCTGCTGTGCTCAATGTTGGTGTTAGATCCACAATGGATAATGGTGGCACCTCTCCTCCCCCTGGTAGCATTTGGCTCCTGTCGCACAACGCTCGTAGCTGCATTATCTCCATCTGTGCATGCGCTAGCTGGCGGTCTAATTCTCCAGTGATATGTGCTAAATTCACGGGGGGTGCGCTTGTTGGGCCATACAAACCTCCTTTATCATAGGGGGGTGGTGCTGTGGCAACTGCTCCTGTTGTAGGTGTAGGAGTTGGACATGCTGGTACGTACAAGGGCTCACTATATCCTACTGCTGGTCTGGACATTAGAGGATATATTTTAGTTGTATCGCCTTCAGCTGTAGTGGTTGTGCACTCGCCCTTTGGCGTTCCACTTACCTCTTCCTGTGTTTTCTGTGTTTCATTCACTTTCTTTTTACTTCTGCTGCAGGCGTAACTTCTTCAAACATTCGCCATAGGTCTAGTACTTCCCTTCTGTTTTGCAGTTGTTTCCCCTTATACCTTGCTAACAAGTGTGTAGATACTAGATCTAATACTCTCTTGTCGAATGACCCACCCTCTGGCCAGATTGGCGTCACACTGTCCCCTTTTATCTCCGTCAACCATTGATCATGGTATTTTTGTATTTTCTCACTGTATAACGAAAGGTGCTGACAAATATTTGCTAGTGGTGTTATTCCTCCCATGACGATGTGTTTCCTTCCCTCCCTCTGTCTGTACTTATCTTTCGACCTCCCTTTCCCCTTAATCACTTCTTCACCAGTTGGATAATATACCACTAGTCTTATCAATTAGTTGTCATTTGTATGCATATATATGTATCAAGATATATATATATATCAACCCCCTTTTCAACGTTAACCTTTTAGTTATTGCATGTTCAAATTCAACAGTTCATTGTTGCATATTTTGCCACTTTAACCACAAATGAATCACAGTACTTGGATATCCTTGACAAAAAATGGACAGAACACAAAAGCACATATAACACTTAAAATGCACCTGCACTACCTGCGCGTTTTCTCCCTGTTGCTCTTTTTCCACCCCTTTCCCGTTTCGCCTACTCTTCTCATTCACTCCCCACCTCTTACACCCTCTTAATCTTTTCCAAGAATCCTTTCGTACCCAGAAAAAGAATGTTCTAAATAACTACTCCGAGTCTACTCAATATACGAGACTCCTACTATTTTCTCTGTAACTTCACTTATTTATTCTGCACTGGACGAGACAATGCTACGCGGCGCCGCCTTCTACCCCGTTCGGGCTAGGATACCACTTCTCTTTTTCTCTTCACTTCTTACCAAAACCTAATGGCCATATAAAGGATAGATCAGAAAAGCCTCATCATCACTCACACAGGCCCTACTCTTCCCTACTACCCGTTACCAACTGTCCCCCGTATCTCCTCCTTACCTTTCCTTCGTAACCTTCGCAACCGGCACTCATGTGTTCAGTCAGGTGACCCGAGGGTCGCCGCTCGCAGTCCGACCCCAGTCAGGCTCGCTCCCCAACCAAGCCGTGGCCCGCCTCGGCGAGCAGCTTTTCAGTCAGGTATTCGTCAACCGGGAACCCCTTGACCCTTCTTCGTAGTGCGCACAGGCTGGTCGGCCGCAGGGGCGATGGTTTCGCTGGGGGGCGTCCCGGATCTCGCCGCTCGGCGCAGGCCTCGAGGCACCTCTCCGATCACGTCGCAGGGGGGTCACCAAATGTTTGTGCCCACCCTGACTCACACGTGTAAAAATGAATAAAACAGACACTCCCAGGGCAGGGAATAAGGCACTAAAGCGCAGGCTGCGAGAGTTCAAGGAAAAGTTTATCTAGATCTCTGAGAGCGCTCTGACCACATCAAGCTTACAACACATTTATATAGTACATCTACATTTTTAACATATGATGCTACGTTGGACCAGGATTGGTCAGCCGTGGTAGTGACTTAGGTGTGGGCATCATCTCTTCCTCCGGGTTGGTTGCTTGGTTGGCGGGAGGATTGACATCAGACATTTTGTGCTCCGGATGGCTGAAGGTCAGGTCGCTGTGAAACACGGTGGTCACTATCTAAGCTAAGAGAATACATTCTGAGTAATGAATGCACTAAATAACAGTTGATCAAAAGACTCTCAGTAGTGTATCATGTCGTTTATACAAATCACTCAAGGGTTTATACCATCTACACATTTGGGTTACACAGGTCACAGGTTTAAGGGCCTTGACCACTATAATACTGTCATTGAACTATAGGGTTAGTCTTGCAAGAATCTCAGGTATGTGGCACTTATTAGTACTGGGCACGATATACTGCACAGGGGTCTAATGATAGTTGGGGGTCTGCTGGGTGGGTTTCATAGTATGGTTGGCAGTCTGGCACATGAAAGGGATGCCTTGCAAGGACACAGGGTTAGAATGGCAATAAGTTTCAACTGGCGAGGGT
This sequence comes from Ambystoma mexicanum, assembly GCF_040938575.1. Classification (NCBI taxonomy): domain Eukaryota; kingdom Metazoa; phylum Chordata; class Amphibia; order Caudata; family Ambystomatidae; genus Ambystoma; species Ambystoma mexicanum. Next base: position 1,338,385,635 of record NC_090923.1, on the reverse strand, counting down.
AAGAGGGCAAGGACACTTTTGTGAGATGGACGAGCCCTGTGCTTGGCTCATGTTGGTTCACATGCAGGACAGTGATCTCAGAGGAAAAGTTATGTGTTAGATTTATTATTTGTTGCAAGCAGCTCTGGCCTCAGCGTGAGAATGGAGCCGCAGAGATTTCCAGTTGGAGTGGGAACGAGGGTGGGGGCCATGTGCTCTGAGCTACAGCGGCGGGCAAAAGGGAGAGATGCATTTTGTACTATCGCAGTGAGGCCTAGTTACCAAGATGGAGTCGAAAGGGGGTACAGAAAATGGATGCCCTGTGTCCTGCTCAGTGGTAACATCTACGCAAATGTAACCAAAAGTTAGTATTGCATAAGGGCGAGGGTCGTACCCACCGCTAGAGGCACTTGGTCCAAGTTTTGTACTGAGAAGTGATGGTAGAGAGGGGCCCATTGGCCCCTCGCTCCCTCACAATATCTTGTTTTCTCTTGTGCAATGAGGTAGGTCTGTTTTCTGCTTCTTGGAAGAGTCAATTGCTAGAGAGGTCTGTGAAATTTGTGAAATTTCAGCAACATAAACACATCGATCATCATTAACTTTGTAGTATGCCTTTGCCTCTTGTTCCATTCTAAGTAGGAAATCTTTAAGCTGGTTCTCGAGGCTAATCTTTTCCATTTCCAGCTGCTTAAGAAATTGATTCAAAGCCCCCAGAGGCATTTCATCATATGAATGGATAGAGGCCAGTCTATCTGCAGGATTTCTACTCATATGTCCTATCTTTTCTTTGAGAAGAGAAATTTGATTTTCTAGTTGTTGGTTTAGTTCTATTTGGGTTTCATATCTTGTTTTCCATTCATTCCCTTCATCCTCAACATGGTTCAGTCATTTTTCAAGTTCTGCAACTGTGCTCTTCATTTCAAAGGTCGACCTTTCCAGCATTTCCTTCATACGCCTCTCCTGCTGCAACTCAAGTTTGAGCTGGTCTCCTGACTTTCATTCTCAATGAACCAATGTGGGCGATACAAAGTGGTAACCCTACCTCATGAGGATGGCGGTCCAACCATCAATTGAGCTCTGTCAAATTCACAACTTACTGACACAACCAGCTCAAGTAACACCCCTAAACCAGCATACACAGAATTTGGCATCATTGCACCCGAGGTCATAATTTGGCCAGTTGCACTTGCCCCCAGGATGAAGAGTTTAGAAAACCAAAAACCAGAACTGCTACTACAATAAATGGAAGGTAGTCATCTGGTGTTCAAATATCAGTCCTATCGACTGTTTCAGCATACTTGTTCTACTTTCTTGACTCTAATTTTGTTTACAACATTAAGGCTGCTGGCCACATGACCAGACCCTGCCGCTCAGTTGCTCCGCCCATGCAGTTGGTGAGCAGGTACAAGTGGATTTGGATCACATCATCGAAGTCCCACACAACTGCTTAACCCTGCCCCTTCCTTTCCTTAACTTTTAGATCAAGAGTTTCTCTCACCGGGTGTCAAAACGAAGAGCAGATGAAGAAAAGGGCAATTCCTGTTCTGACCTGTTCAGACCGTTAGGAACCAGGACCAGAACCCCTGCTTCTCTAACATCTGGGAAGCTCCCTCAAATGTGTTTCTCAACTCTATCCCAGCAGCCCATCCCTGCCATCGCCACTCATCGCCAGCACCGCCGCTTGACAGCAACATCATGAACACCGAACGCATCATAGCAAACTTTCCTGCGTCACCCTAGACCCCATCAGGACTTAATCTACCACTAAACGAAAACGGATGCTCAGCAACTAACCATGTAGCAGACATCGCCAACCTAATCACCACACGTGACTTGGACACCATAATCATTACTAAGACTTGGATGACATTCACCTCTAGACACATAGATGTCCTCATCCCCAACAGTTACAGAATTCTTCAACAAGACCATCCAAACAAACGAGATCAGTGGAGGCCTCGCCATCATTCACAAGGCATCATGGCCATGCACCCAACTGTATGTCGCCATCATTGGCTCTTTCGAAAATCTTTCCTGCCACTTAGTATGACTTTTCACATCTAAAGACCACCCGAGCCCAGCACCTTCTTCATAAAGGACTTCACTGACTTGGTCACCACCATGCCTCTCATGCAAGCCAACATCTTCAACATGCCTGGCAACCCAGCATCCAAGTAAATGAAACCAGATCTCCACTGCATACTCAAAACTCTGAACCTCACACAGCACATGAAAGACCCAACTTGCAGGAAAGGTAATATCCTCAACCTCCTTATCACTGCCCTACCCACCCTCCACCAGAGCTCTCCAATACCGTTCAACTGTTCAAACCATGCGGCCATCCCCTTTGACATTAGTCAAACCACACCATTCAAGCAAATCCATCGGAAACTGCAGCAAACAAGCCTTCAGATCATTGAAGAACATCCAGTAGAGGCTCTCGTAGAAGACCTCACCAAATTCCTCTTCACATGTGCTGAGCTACCTCCGATGAACCAGGACTGTGACTCGCTTCTCAAAGAACTAAACACCACCTTCACAACCAACATCAACTGCTATGACCCAGTGACACAAAGCACCTTCTGCACCCTGGTACACTGAAGAACTCAACTTCAACAAATGAAACATCAGAAACAAGAAAAGACGTGGCACAAAACCTTCATCCAACCTCGCCCTGGTCAAGGAACTCTGTGCTAAATGCAGACTCATAACCACTGCCAGGGAAAACTACTACCGAAACACCATGGCCAACAATGAAAACAGAGCCCTCCTCAAAGCCACCAAGCACTGAATCATCCCTCTGCCGGCCCACCCATTACTGCACGCTGTTGAAAAATCCACTGCCTTCAACAAGATAATCATGATCCACCCACACATAGACACCAACGCCGCAACTGATGGCAAACTACACATGCCATTGCGCAAAACCACAACTACCTGGGCATCTTTCAAGACGCTCACTATGGAAGACCTCGCTGCCCCCTAGCATCCCTCAAGACCACATCATACGTGAACGACTTCCTCCCTGCCTATGTACTCCAGACCTTTCCTACTGAAGCACTCCTCTTACCTAGACCCTCAAGGCTGGAAAATCCTCCTGCTTCTCAAGAAATAACTACTGAACCTTAACGACCTCAGCAACCACCACCCCTTCACCCATCTTCCCATTCTAGGTAAGATCCTTCAGAAAGCAATAGCTACGAAGCTCTACCAATACATAGAAGCCAACAACCTCCTTCAGTTCGACCAATCTGGCTTCAGACCAAGATGCAGCATAAACCGTTACCATCAAGGTGATTGACAATGCCCTTAAAATCCTTGATGATGGCTATCCTGGCCTCCTGGTTCTCCTTGATCTCTGAGCAGTATTTGACACAATAGTCCACCAGACATTCAACGACAATCTACATTGCTGCATGGTGGATCAGCGTATTTGTCCTCACTGGTTCAAATCATACCTTGCTAATCGCCACCAGTTTGTACAAATGGATTCGTTTAGATCACCAACTTTACCCATCACCTATGGAGACCCGCAAAGGACCCATCCTGTCGCCCGTCATCTTCAATCTTTACATGGAAGCACTTGGAACCATCTCGCTCCACACAGCATCCACATCCACCAATGTGCAGCTGACCCACAGTTCTACCTCAAGACATCCATAGTCTCAAGGCCTGCCTCTCATTGTTCCAGTCGTGGATGTCCAGTTTTTACCTGAAGATCAAACCCTGCATGGCTGAATTATTTTATCCTGACCACCACCCTGACATCCAGACCTGGCTCTTTGCTATGCACCTCGAGGGCTTCACACCCCAGCTGGCCCCCTGCGCCAAGTCCCTTGGGTTCGGCATTGACAGACCTCTCCTTCATACAGCAGACAGCTTGCTACAAGCTTTCTACAGTTCAGGAAGGAGCTCAAGACCCTCCTCTTCAAGGAATGGCTCCTCCATAACACCTAGGTCCACACACCCTCTGCCACCCACGCTACCTAAAACAGGGTGATGTGATCCCCACTGTTTCCTTCACTGGCTGCTTGTAGATCACTTACTGACAAATTGTCCACATTCCTCCTCCCCTGTTATTAGCTCCCCACTGTTAAGGGAATTTTCCTAACGTCCTACTGGCAGTAAGACTTTAATAAGCTATACCAGTGGTTTGTAGATGCCCAACTCTTAGAATCAGTCTGTACTAGCTCAGGACCTTGGTAGTGTGGCAGAGCAGTCAGGCGTATCTTAAGAGGAAGATGAGCTATAGGTAAGTACTCTGAATCTTAGTTAGACAGGTACAGCAAAGAAGCACTTACACAGATATTTATTTGAAAGATATAGAAATATTATATGTGCTCCAGAATCACTTTAAATACTTTACTCTCCAAACACATATAGAAAAGTCTTTTAAAGGGAGGGAAATAAGTGGTTAGTGCAACATGAGCTTAGTTAAAGGTTCTAGAGTCGGTTTCTTCACCTTGCAAGTCTTTAGTCCAAAAATGCAACCCTATCTAAAGGCAGTTCAGAGAGGGCTTGAAGTCTTGACAAACGGCAAATAATGAAGAATTCCTGCGGATTTCTTCCCGTGCCTAAAGTCATTGAAGAAGCAAGTTAACAACTAACAAAGGAGACCGAAAAACAGACTCGTAAAGGGGACACAAGCAGCAGCTTGGGTCAGAAGTAAGAGTGGGTTGCCCTGGACACCTCTAGGTGCACTCCAGCGCTTTGGAGCAACTTCTCGGAATCAGTTAAGCAATACCGTTGTCCCCACAGTACCTTTTGGTTTGAAGAAAGTGTTTGTGTTGGCTCCTCCGCAATGTGGCAGCTCTTAAACCGACCTCCGGATTCCTTGGTCTGGTGATGAAAGGCAGGACAATGGACAGTGTCTTCCAGCAGCAGTATCGAGGGGGGACCTGTGGCACGATTTTCAGCAACTTCTTGGTTTTATCTGCGGTTTTGGCACCTTTTCCGCAGCACAAACAAAGGACACGGATCGTCTGGTCAATCTTCTTTGCTTCCTGCAGTCCCACACTCTGGTGAGGGGGTCTCGACGCGTTGGAGCACATCTCTGGAGTGTCCCCACGGGCTCCGCACAGATTTGGATGGATTCAGCCTTTCCTCAACGATACTCGAAATGGGCAGCAGGTCTCCTGGTATTGGCGTTCCGCAGCTCTGGAAGCTTCTAAGACCTCGGGAGATGGCTTGTTTCAAAGTTTGTCTTGGGACTGGTTGTTCTCACCAGCCAAAGGGAAGGGAGTCATCCTCTTCAGAGCTCCTCTGTTGCATAGAAAACGGGGTCAGGACAGCAGTGGTGGCTTCACTCTGTTGCAAAGGGTCTGCAGGCATCTCTGGTAGTCTTCTTCGGTTACTTCAGTTTCCAGTGGTTGACTTGCTTTACACTCCAGAAGCCTTGCCTTTTTCCAGCACACACTCCTCTGCAATCTCTCTCAGAATGTTTACATATAGGGGCGTTCGGGTGTCCAATTGGGACAGCCAGGGGGGGTGGAAGACTCTACTCCTCCCCCACTTCCTGCCTGCCCACATACTCTGGAGCCTATGCAGGGATACCTACTGGTTCCCTCCAAAGTCTAAACACACACATAGAAGGGTAGAAGAAGGGCTAACAAAGAACAACCACGCTAGTAAGGTTCTATGTCCTTTCATCGTCAGGCATTTCAAAGCCTACAATTTAAACATTTATGAAAGTTCATCGAATAGTTTTTTTTGTGGGGGGCCTCCCCCCAGCCCTGCGTCCTGCACCTATTTTTAACTATACCTGACCCTCCCCAACCCCTTATTTGCCATTCCCACCACCCCCCAAAAAATAGATTAACTTTTGTACACCTTTAAATTGCAGGCTTTGAAATGCCTGCCGATGAAAGGACGTTGTTCCGCTAGTAATGGGGGAAAAACGAAGCGAGGCCCCAATTTGGTACTTGGGTGCCTCCTATTGTGCACTACCGAGGCTATGGACATAGCCTGCGGTATAAAAAATACACAATAGTTGGTAGAACAAGTCCACTGCCACCAGCCATAACTAGGTGATAGTCTGTGACTAAAAAGTCACAGGAACAGAGAGAAGGGGATACTAAGTATCCCTTTGGCACTCCACTGAATGCGGTGTGTGCCAGTCTCTTAGACTTTGGGGGATTGGGAGAGGCACCAAGTATCTCTCTATCCTTAAGAACGGTAGTTACTTAAAGATATAGGAAAAATAATCTTAAAGGAGGACCCAAAGGGTCTCCAGCAACACTGCCCACAAGGAGCTGTGTGCTGTAGTAGTAAAACAGAGATGCCTTTAAGAGTTATGGAGCGGACAGACACCATAGTACAGGTAGAATACAAAGAATTAAGTTCCAAAAGACAGATCTCGTAAGAATGAATGAGTGAAAAAAGGCTCCACTCATTCAGGATTAAAAGAAAAGATCCACAAGTCCAGCAAAAAGGACTGGGGGTCTCGCTAGGAGAGAGGATGAAGCACAATATTGATAAATTCCCCCTAAAACCCACTCCTTGCCTTTGGTTGTAAAGCACTTAGTTGCCTCTTGAGGCATATACCACACCATATCATGACCTCCCCGCTCCGTACCTCTCTCTCTCTCTCTCTCTCTCTCTCTCTCTCTCTCTCTCTCTCTCTCTCTCTCTCTCTCTCTCTCTCTCTCTCTCTCTCTCTCTCTCTCTCTCTCTCTCCCCCCAGTTGAGGCTTTTGCTGCTACTTTCTCTCCTCCTCCTGCACCATTGGCTGACTCACACCCTGACACAGCCCTCTCTAACCTTCATCTCTCTATCTCTAACACTCTGGATGTCCTTGCCCCTGTCACGAGGATCCGCTTGAAGCCCAAATCCAAGTGCAACTCTTGGTGCGATTCTGACCTCGCCACCCTTAAACGCAAGTGTAGGATATGGCAGAGAGGAAGTGGAGGGCCTCGGGCGCACCCCGGGACAAACTGGCCTGCCACATGCTCCAAAGGCAGTATAGATTCTGTCCTCTCTAAGAAGAGAGCCTACATCCAAGCCTGCATCTCGGCGGCATCTAACAACTTGGCTGAACTTTTCAAAATCTGCAAGGAGCTGGCCAATCCTGCTGCAAGCTCTAACGTCTCCTGTTCCCTCCCAGTCCCTCTGCACGGCCTTAGCCTCTCATTTCTCTAATAAAACTCAGGACATCCTGTCCACCCTCTCTTCCTCTACTGCCTCCTCTTCCTCCTCCTCTACCACTCTTGGCCCGTCTGAGGCCGTCTTCCCTTCTCCTTTCTCCTCATTTCCCCTATTGGTATAACGTCCTTAAATCGCAGGTTGTTTTTTTCGCTGGGATTTTTACTGCTAATTTTTTTGCAAAAAAAACACACTGCACATTTTTTAGGGGGGGTTGGAATAATATATATTTGGGGTGTGGGTGTTCGGGATCATATATATAAAAAAAAGTGGATGCGGGGTTTGCGCGGTGGGGGGACCCCCAAAAATAAAATAAAAAAAAATATTCAATGAGTTTTTTCATTGAAAAATCTGCGGTAAAAAACCCTGCGAAAAAACATCCTGTGATAAATGACATAGAACCCTCCTGTTCATCCCTGACGATGTTTCTAGACAAGTCCGATCTGTGAAAGTCTCATCAATGCACTTTCTCTGCTTCTCATCCAGAACAATCGAGGACCACATCAACACCCTTGGTCCAGCCTTGGGCGGTTTCTGCAATCACTCCTTTGCCACTGGAACTTTCTCCTCCCCCTTAAGCACTCTTGTGCACCCCTTTCTAAAGCCCTTCGCCGATACTTCCTCTCCTCTCCGGATAACTATCACCCGATCTCCATCACTCCTTTCCTGGGCAAACTCTTGGAAAAGCAGGCCATCGCCCAGCTTAATCTACAAACTGAATCTGTTGTTTGCCTCCATGACCACCTGTCTGGGTTCAGAGCTGCCAGAGCACAGAAACTGCTCTCCTGAACACCCGTGAAGAATTGCTCTCCAATCTTGACTCTAATCGCTATTCTGTCCTCATTTTCCTTGATTTATCCTTTGCTTTTGACAGGGTCAACCATGCCATCCTACTCAATCGTCTCCAGGACAACCTTGGTATTACTGATCAGGCCCTGGCCTGGTTGATCTCCTTTCTCACTGACCAACCCTCTCAAGCTCAACTGGGGTATTTCCTCTCTTCTATCGCTCTCTCCACTTGTGGTGTTCCCCAGTGGTCTAACCTCTCTCCCTGGCTCTTCATCCACTACCTGGCACCTCTTGCCCACTGCATCGCTACTTTCGGCTCCATTTTCCGATGTTATGCGGATGACACTCTGCTCTCTTTCAGGCTCCCATCAGCCACCACTGCTTCTTCTCTCATACCAGACTGTCTGGCCGCAACTCAGGAAAGGCAATGATCTCTGCCTTACTGCCAGTAAGACGGAGAGCCTCCTCATTAGGACACCCGCTCCCTCCTTTTTTCTCGCTCTCTGCGCGCTCTCTGCTCTCTCTCTCTGCTCTCTCTCCCTCTGCTCTCTCCTTTCTCTATCCCGCCCGCACCCACTCTGGGCCCTCTTCCTGTGAGGCTAAGCACCTTGGTGACATCTTCGACTCCACCCTCTCCTTCCTTCTCTCCTCACATCTCGGACCTCTCTAAGAAGTCAAACTATCAGCTGCAGGCATTCTTCCTTTTCTCACTTTCCCCCAGAAGCTCACTGTCTCCAGTGCTCTGGTCCTCTCTAGGCTGGACTATTGCAACAGCCTCTTTCTAAATCTTCCTGCCTCTACTCTTCGACCTTTACTTCCAGAACAGGACTGCAAGACTTGTCCTTGGCCTCAAGCCCAGCAATTGTATCTCTCCAGCACTGAAATCCCTTCACCCTGTGGCTGCAAGGATCCACTTCAAGACCCCCTGCCTTGTCCACAAGGCTTCTGGGGCCTGCGACCGTTCTACCTCCAACTTTCTCTTCCAAAACATCTTCCTTCTCGAGCTCTCTGCTCATCCACCTCCAACTCTGAGAGTCAGATGCTTCTCCCAAGCAGAGAGTTGGGGGCAGATCTATTGCCTCAGCTGGGGCCTCCATCTGGAACAGCCTCCCTGCTCTATCAAACTTGAACTGAACCACCTCTGGTTCTGCTTTCTCTCTTCCTCTCCCCTGCTGATGCACCAGACTGGTCTGCGCACTGGTCACCCTCTGAACTCAGGCCCAGGCTCCTGCATGTCCAGTTGCCCTTGCACTGCCTCCATGCTCCCCAGGACTTAAGGGTCTGTACCTGCAACCCTGCAGTCTCTTCTCTCTGCACTTATGAGCCACCCGCTGGCTGCACTTGTGAGTTAACTGCACTTCCTCCTTCCCCTCCCCCTGGCACTTGCGCAATCTGCCTTGTAAGATTGTTATTTTGTCTTCCCTTGTTTCCCCCCCTCCTTGTCTTGTCGCGCCTGGAAACACTTTATACAGGCGCGTTATAAATGCCACTTCATATCATAACATACATAAGGTGTCCTGGTGGAAGGTGCCTGTTGTCAAAGCTTTTATGGAGTGTGTCAAGCGTGTATGCCCACCAATCGCTCACCTTCGAGAAATCCGAAGACTAGCTTTGACCATGTCGAGCCTCGTGAAGCTGAAATGGTTTCAAAGAAGGTTTCCACTCTCACACCCCGGGCTCAAAACCATCAACCCCCTCAAAGACTCTAAACTTCGAGAGGAGAGGCCCAGCCTTCGATTACCTCGACAAGTCTCGGATCGGATACTTTGGCGTTATAGCCGTCGACATCATCGGCGGAACCCTCAAAGGTTTTTCAAACCTCAACCAAGACTTGACTTTTAAGTCAATGTCCTCAATTTTTGAGGAAGGATGAGGCTTCGGAACAGGGCACCCCTGCTTTTGTTTTGGAATTTGGGACACCTAATGTTCCTAAAGCCTTTATTTCAGAAGAGTCAAAGATGCAGCATCTGGTACACTCGCTGAGGGATGCAAGTAGCTCAACTAACATTGTATTGTCACCTGATTCTCCACTGCTGAATGCATGTATGCAACTTAATAAAAATATTGTCCTATGTAACACCTGCGGACATGAACTTCATATAACTAAGTTTAAGCAACACTGTAACAAGCGCCACGATGCCTCCGGTCTGCTGTGCGCTCAACAAATGCGAATAAATAAATAAATATACACCTAGAGCTTGCTAGTCCAGAGCCCTTTGCTCAAGCGGAGGCCTCTTACAGGGAACTTATTAGGGTAACAGAATATTTAGTTTAGGAAAGGTCTGCTCCAGTTTTTGAGCAGGATAACCTAACTGATATTTTGAATAAGGGTCCTCAAAAGGATTCCATCCTAACTTTTCATACTACTCTGAAGAAAAGAGTAATGGTCAATTGGGAAGCCCCAGATACTAACACTGCAGTTAGGAAAGACCTCACAAAGTATAAACCTTCTTGTGTGGATCCAGACTTTCTGTCTAAACATCCATCCCCTGATAGTTTGGTAGTCCAGACTGACACCTCATTATCTAGAGCTGCTGCATACCCAACTATACCACCGGACAAGGGTGCCATAAGATTTGACACCTTGGCCAAGAGTCTTTTCTTCCAGTAGCATGCCTTTAAAATCTATCCACACTACTTGTGCTCTGGCCAAGTTTTCCTTCATGCTATGGTATGTCATAGATATCCCTGCGGAACATATCCCAGAAGGGGAAGAAAGGGATGATTTCATAAACATCCTGAAAGATGGAAAGGAGGCCATGTGCGAGTCTCTTCAAACTGGGCTTGATTCAGCTGACAGTCAGGCCGGTGATGACAGCAAGCACTGTTTCACCCAGGGTTGTTTGACTATGTAAATCTGAATTTACACCTGATGTTCAGGCAAGATTGTTAAACATGCCCTTCGATGGCTCCCACTTGTTTGGTAGCAAAGCTGACGAGAGCTTAGAAAAGCTCCAATCATCAAAAGAGGCTGCAAAGTCGCTTGGTGTGGCAGTCTGCCAGCTGCAGCAGTCCCACTTGGCCCCTCAATCTTGGAGGGGCCGGTCATTTCGATATTACTAATTCGGAAAGGTTGAGGGGTCAGGCTACACAAAGGGGCCATAGACGATTTCCTCGCAGTGAACGAGGTTGAGGTGGAAAAACCACTCCAACAGCTACAGCCTCCTTAACATCTGCTGCCGCCACACCACCACCAAAACCTCTTTGAGGCCTTGGTCCACAGGACCATAGAGGGGGGCAGGCTGAGTCTGCATTGGAAGAATGACGGGTCATTACTGCCGATGCTTGGACCTTGCAGACTGTAGCCCAAGGTTAATGCTCTCTGTTCTTGAGAAGGCCTCTTGATTGCCCACCAGGGAGCCATTCCCTCAAGGTCCAGGACCCGCTCCTTCTGCAGGAGATTGCAATCCTTCTGGAGAAAGGTGCCATAGAGCCGCTACCTGTGGCAGAGAGGAACCAAGGGTGGTACTCCCCTTATTTAATTATTTATTATCCCAAAGAAGGACAGAGGATAGAGACCTATCTTGGACTTCCAATGCTTGAACAAGTTCCTCATGAAGGACCAAGATCACTCTCTCAAATCCTCCAGCTCCAGGATTGGATGCTATCATTGGACCTTCAGGATGCTTACTTTCATGTGCCCTATCCATCACAAGCACAGGAAGTACCTGAGGTTCTCCATTGGCAGTTCTCATTTTCAGTTTCGGTTCTGCCATTCAGGCTCACCTCTGCACGAGGGTTTCACCAAGTTAATGGTGGTAGTGGCAGCATGTCTCGGGACAGGAGGAGGGCTTAGGGTGAGAAGATTCACATCTCTCCCTTCATGGACGATTGCCTGATGAGGGCCCGTTCTCCTGACCAGGTCCTTGAGCATCTCCATATCACCTGCTAATCTCTCCATTATCTGGCATTTCCATCAATTTCAAAAAGTCCCACATGGTACCTTCTCAAACCTTCAATTCATTGGAGCAGTCCTGGATACTCCCTCTAGAAAATCCTTGCCGCCCAATTTGAGGGCTCATTACATTCAGCAGATTATCATGAAGTTTCAAAGTGCCCAATGGCTACCGGCCTTCGATTTTCTAAGGTTGCTTGGCCTCATGGCATTCTGCAATTTTCTGGTGCGAGAGGCCATGCTGAGAATTGGGTCTCTTCAATGGGCCCTCGGATCCCATTGGTTACAATTCTCCGGCAGAATGACAGATCTACTTCCAGTCCCGTGCAAGGTTGTGCAGGATCTCCTATGGTGGGCCTGCAAGGAGAATGTACTGAAGGGGGGGGGGGGGACCCTTTTGGCATCCATGGCCGGAGATTACAGTACTTATTGATGCCTCCCTCAAGGTTGGGGAGGTCATAGGCTGGTGATGGAGACCAACGACTGCTGATAGTCAGATTGCTGGATCGGACGATCAGCGGTTGTTGGTCTCAATCAGAGTCCAAACTACACACCAATCTTTTTAGAGCTGAGGGGAAATCAGACTAACGCTGAAGACCTTTCTGCCCTGCGTACGGGGAAAGAATGTCCTGGTAATGACTGACAACGTAATGCATTACCTCAACGGGAGAGGTGGTGCAGGGTCACTACCACTGTGCAGAGAGGCAATGCAGCTCTGGTTTTGAGCACTTCAAGAAAGAATCTCCCTATTGGCAGTTCACTGAGCTGGAGAGGAGAAGACAGCGGGTGCTGTGAGCAGGCAGAGCACAGTCTCCCATGAGTGGAAGCTAGCCCAGGAAGTCCAAGAGATCTTCACGCTTTGGGGAACCCCTCAAGTGGATCTGTTTGCGTCCAGGGTCAAAAGGAAGTGCAACCTGTTCTGCTCCAGGGAATGTCCTCCAAGAGGAGCTCTGGGAGATGCATTTGTAGTGGTCTGTGCCTTTCCACTCCTGAACACGTTTACTCTAGTCCCAGTCATTCCTCACGTCATCAAGAGGTTGAGGAAGTTTGGGAAAACCATGATCCTGGTTGCTCTAGATTGGGCCAAGAGTATGTGGTACCCGTAACGTCTGGACATGTCCATCTGCCCTCGAATTCTTCTTCCCCCAAAGAGAGGAACTCCTCTCGCAAGAGGGAGGTCGCATTCTTCACCCAGAAATTGGGTCCCTGAACCTTCACGCTTGGTTTCTGAGAGGTTAGGATACAAGGTTTGGGACCTCCCGGAAGATGTAATGGAGGTGTTGCTTTCGGCCAGAAGAGCAGCAACAAAGTCTCTGTACCACTGTCATTAGAATAGGCTTTGCAGCTGGTGCAGAAATAAGACTGTAGACCCTTTCACCTGCGACACACCGGTGGTGGTGGTTTTTTTAATTTTTAAAAAAAAAAAAGTTATTTTTTTACTTCGTTTGGCACATCAGGGGCTATCTGGCAGCGGTTTCTATTTTCAAGCGTTCGCCAGAGCAAGGATCGTTCTTTAAGATCCCTACTGTGGTCCAATTTTTGAAGGGACTAACAAATGTTTTCCCTCCTGTTCCATTCATTGTTCCCAGCTGGGATCTGAACATTGTGTTAAAATTCCTCATGGGCGCTGCGTTTGAGCCCCTTCATTCATGTCCCCTAAGGATGCTGACCCTCAGCTGTCTTCTTAACGGCCGTTACATTGGCTTGTAGAGTCCGTGAATTGTCTCGATCTTGTAAGCCTCCATTTACCACCTTTAACAAAGAGAACGTTTTGTGTGTCCGCTCTTCCTTTCTTTCGAAGGTAGTTTGAAAATTTCATCTAGCACAAAAAAGTGTGCTTCCTACTTTTTTCCTTGCCACTGCATTCCTCCAAGGAGGAGGATAGACTGTCTTGATCCTAAGAGGGCCTCAAGCTTTTACATCTCTAGAATGGCAAAGCGTAGGCAAGGAGACAAGATTTTTATTGGGTGCTGTGCCTGGCACTGGATCTACAGGGGTGGTCAGTGGCCTCATCACCTCCCCGGAGTTGTAATTTTTGCCAGCTCCCACCTCGGGAAAGCCTCACACCGTTTTCTAGCGCTTGATGGCAGTACTCTGGGGCTATCTGCTACATCCAGGTCCAAGGTTCAATATTCAGGACGATACCCCCAAAAAAGAGGCTCCTGCCCTGCAATGTGGCAGTGGAGGCCCCCGTATTTGAAGTGTGGGAGAAGGCTGCCTCTGTTCCAGCATGGAACAGGGATGTGGTGAGGAAACACTGTCCTGCTCCAACAGACCTGGCCTTTCTTTCCTCCCATGCTTTGCCTGAGAGTTTGTTGGTTCAGGCTGTGACTGCTCGTCTGAAGATTTGCACCATCCCATCCACCGGATAGGAAAAAAGTAAGAGGTTCGATTCATGGGGCAAGGAGGTGTTTGAGTCAAGCAGCCTCGCACTGCGGACCGTGAATACCTCTTGCATCATGGCGAAGTTCTCCTTCAGCCTTTGGATGACGGTGGCCAATGTGGCTGAGTACATCCAGGAGGGAAAGATACAGGATGCTTCCTGTCCTTGGTCTCAGACAGTAAGGAGGCAGCATGTCAGATATACGCTAGTCAGGGCTGGACACCATAGACTGTGTGGGAAAGTCCATGGCCACTAGCATAGTGGTCTGGTGGCACTAGTGGATGAGTATGTCCGGGTTTGCAGCCGACGTCCAGAGCAGGCTGTTGGATATGCCGTTCGACAGCCGTAACCTTTTTGGAGCTAAGGTTGACAACGCTCAGCAGAAAATCCAAATGACTTCTAAGTCTTTGGGGCAAGCAGTGTAACAGCCTTCCTCACAGCTGTTGTCTCTGGGAAGGGCTTTTCCGTCCCTTTCCCGCTTTTGCCCAGTGGGGCTGTGGTCAGTCCAAAAGAGCAAGGCAGGTGCTTACCGAGAGGCAGAGGAAGGGATGCCTACCGAGGGGGTGGTGCAGCGGCTGCTGTCCCGCCGCACCCCTGGGCACTAAACCTATTGACGAGCTTCACAATTAGTCACCGGTGGGGTGAGGCTTTCCTTGTTCAGCCCGGAATGATTGAAGATCACGTCCGACGCTTGGGCCTTACAAGTCATCCAGCAAGGATATTGTCTTATATTTCTACAGTGCCACCCCGGGTCACGACCCTCCACCCACCCCTTTGTCTCTGGGACCCATTCTACTAGCGGAGGGCTGTATGCTTCTGTCAAATCGTGATTGAGCTAGTTCCACTCTCACAACGAGGGAAGGGGTGGTACTCCACCTATTTTCTGGTGCCAACGACTGCTGAACTTGTTCCTATGCAAGGACAAGTTCAAGATGTTTACTCTAGCCCAGATTCTACAAGCCCTCGGTGGACAGGACTGGTTGGTTTCCCTGGACCTTCAGGATGCCTACTTCCATGTGCTGATTCATTGAAAGCACTGGAAGTACCTGAAGTTTGTAGTGATGCAACACCATTACCAGTTCAAGGTCCTGCCGTTGCTTTCTCCGGCTCCCAGGGTTTTCACCAAGCTGCTAGCAGTGGTGATGTCTCGCTGAGGGAGGAAGAGCATTTATATCTTTCCCTGCCTGGATGATTGACTCGCCCAAGCTTGCTCCCCAGATCTAGTGTCGTAGCACCTAACTCTGCAGGTGCACTCTATTGTGCAGCCTGGACTTTTTCTTGAACTCCAGAAAGTCTAATGTTTCGCTATCCCAGTCCCTCTAGTATATCAGTGCGGTCTTGGATACTTGCCTGGGCAGGGCCTTCCCACCGGAGGATGGCAAATCTTTCAGATGGTCAATGTCCTCCAATCCCACAGACAAGTCCTGGCTTTGGCCTTCTTACGCCTACTGGGCCTCATGGCCTCCAGCATCCTAGCGGTGCCAGAGAAGAGGTTGGGCATGAGATCGCTTCAATGACTGCTCCGTTGCCAATGGTCGCAGTTTCAGGGAACATGTCGTACTCTTTGCAGGTCTCGGACCCGATGGCTCAAGATCTTGCATGGTCGGCCATGTGAACTAATTCCTAAAAGGTGCGTTGTTTCACCAACCTTGGCTCCAGGTGATGGTCATGGACGCATCTCTGACTAGTTGGGGCGATCACCTGTCAGACCTAATGGTGAGAGGACTGAAGACTCTCAGGGACACATCAATTTGCTAGCTGAGGGCGATCTGGCTGGCCCTGGTTGCTTTCCTTCACTCTGTGAAACGCAAGACTGTGCTGATCCTTTATGGGACATAGCAGTGGCCATGCATGACCTCAATAAGGAGGTGGTTTGGGTTCTTTGCCTCTGTGCAGAGAAGCAATGTGACACTGGTTCTGGGCTCTGGAGAATGGTGTCTCGCTGACGGCATCTCATCTGGCCAGATAACTGTCACAGTGGATGCCTTGAGCAGACCCACCTCGGCCTACCGCGAGTGGGAGCTCGGCCAGGAAGTTCTGAAAAGTGATCTTCTCCTTTTGGGGGAACACTTCAAGTTGACCTCTTTGCTTCTGGTGTCAATAGGAAGTGTGGGTTGTTCTGATCCAGGGAATTTCACTGTCAGGGTTAAAAATTATCTGTTGCTTCTTCCGATTTGCCTTATAAGCAAGCAGTCAATGTATCCCAAACTATTCTCTTCTCAGGCACTAAAGTTTTCAATTTCTCTACTATCCGTAAAGGCAAAGTCAAAATTGCTTGCAGAGGCTTTCCCCCTTACTTTCGCTATCAATTCTCATGAGGTTCTCCCATGTATCGCCTAACATCGGCGCATCATTTATACTTCTAGTCTCTTTCCATATGTCTGCAGGAAGAATCACAGGGAACAATAAATCAATGTCACTTAGCATATAAACAGAGGAATTTAAAACTGATTCAATTTCCTTATAGAATTGCGCCAGATTTTTCCTAATGTCAGGGACGGTCTGCTTTATCGTATTCACTTCTGGCCTAGAAAAGGGAACATGTACAAACTGTGCGATATAATGGGCTTCTATCATTCGCGCTGGAGTCGATCCATCAGCGGCAACCTCTACTTTCGGGACAAACGTGGGAGGCACCTCCCTCATGGGTAATTGCAAAGTAGGGGATTCTACCTCTGTTCGTCTGTTAAGCAGCAAAGCTAACTCAAGAGAAAAAGCAGTTGTTCCGGTGTCAGGCGAAAATGCTCTTTTATAAATCGTCATTAAATCAGCAGGACAACACACCTTTTTCTTCATACATTCATCCTGCAAATACTCCACCATAACTTGTAACACCTTTCTCTGCATCTCTGGTGTATACTGACTAAACGTATCATGCACTTCAATTGGGGAAATGGCGGCATCCGTAATCCATCTAAGAGCGTCTCACGTACAAATTTGCATCTCTTCACTGACTGGTTTCAACGGCGGGAGAAAACGTTGCTGAACATGACATATGCGGTTCACTTTTTACTCATTATCTCTTAATGCAATCGATCAAGTTCTCGCTTGAACACAAATATTCATTCTACATGTTCTTGTACTTTCGCCGCATTCTCATATATTGGAAAGGACAATCAAATCACGCAACTCTTGTGGTACCACTGTATTGGTCAAATCACTCCATATTTTAACAAAATAATCTCCCATACATTCTAACAATACCTGTTGTTCGCCAAGGCCTCTGTGATCACAGATGGAACTTTGCACTGCCACTTCATCTCTATCATCAATATAGGTCTCGGCCCACTGTTTCAGTTCGTCTTTCTGTTCCTTGCTAATCGTATTTCGAGTCCGTCTAACACTTCCTTTTCTAGGCCCCATTGATGCAGAAATACCAGCTAAAGCGTATAACTCATGCTCTGAAGGAGGTGGAGGAAATTATGTCACGGGTGCAGATGGGACGGCTACTGCAGGTGCAGATGGGATCGTGGGATAGCAACAGGAGGGGATACATAAGGAGGCGGTGCAACTGGGTCAGTGCTTAAATGTTCATTCCTTCGCTCATTCAATATCTTATTTATCAGTTCATCTGATGTATGCAAATCTTGTGAAGTATATATTTTCTGTATGTCTAAGTGGAAGGCCCTATCAATGTTCCTTATAGCTTCTATATGCTTCTGCTGATCATGCTCTAGCGCTTTTTCTGTATTTGATGTATGTCTACGTGCATGTTTTTCTCTACTTTTCAAGCGCAGATTCGCTTCCTTCCTCCAGTCTCTTACAACGTCGAATGCTGCAGGTCTGGCCTTTTTCCATAGCAAAACAGATTCTAAATGTTCTATACACGCTAACTCAAAACTCCCATTATTCGGCCACTGAAGGTCTGATACACGTCTGGTCTGCCTATGTCAAACTGCATTAAACACTACTGCCCCTATTCCGTATTTTATGTAATTATCATGCCCCTCAGGTGGCGCGACCTGGCCAGTTTCCAAAGATTGTCTACCGCAGTGAAAAAAACTCACTAGACAGGCAGACAATTTCCCAGGCATGATTTAACGTTTACCCTTTTCTTACCCTGGGCGTTTGTACTTGCAAGTGCAACTCTCGACCAATATCAGGACGTTTAAGAATCAGGGCACAACTCACCTGATCAACCAATTCGTCTCTCAGGACGCAATTCGCCCGTACACAGGCGCAACCAAGAATCATTCGGACACTGCGTGACTGTCTCAATTTGCCTCGCTTCCAGGACCCTCGCCTCGATGCTCTCTAGCTGCCGCTCAGGGATCGGCTGTGTACAGATCTGCGGAGGAGTCTCTAATCGCTTCTGCAGTGGCGCCCTGAACATCTTCCGATCCCGGTCCGACAGCTTCGACCTAATCACTGCCTTCAACGTATGGGATGGAGCAACACATATCCCTATTTGGGCGCCATCTTTGCTAGCCCATATATGGAAATAAGGCACAATAACCATATATCCAATGACACATCAGTTGTGAAGTTCAATTTCCAAACAAGTCTGGTTTTATTCAAAGTATTTCAGTCGGCCGACTGGGTCTCAACGCCTCACGATGTGTGTTCCCAGCAGTCATATATATACATAATACATCATCATTTGTTAATACGGTACGTCCCGCCCTTATACATGTCATTCAGGCTAGGATTCGGTAATTGACAGTTTATGACACGTCTACATTTAGTCTAAACATTAGTTATTCTTGCAAAGGCTGCAGAGACACTTTTCTGTTATGAGGAACATGGAGCGCTGGCACAGAAAGGATATCTTGTTCTTAGCAGAGAAACCTTCCATACACGGTTATCTGTTTGCCGCGGCTCATGAGCTAAGGGTCAGACAGTTCCGAGGCAGAAATACCATTCTTCGCGAAGGAGCACCGTTAGTTGCATATAATTCATGTTTAATTGCCTTTTACAACAGTGCTTGCAAGACAAACCGGCACCTGGACTATTGATTAGGCGCGGCTTCTGCACAGCCACAAGGCCTCATTGAGAGGGAAAACAATGTATTTCTGCATGGCTCTACATTCCTGCCTACGTTAGTATTTCAGAGTTCAAGCTGTGGCCTTGCACCATGTGTGAGTCTAAAGCATATAATATACTTTGCAAAGCGTTTTACTAAAAAGAAAAACAAAATGGCCGGCATTTACAAAATGGACACGCTATGGTCACATTCAGGTTTCTTGGTTTGCGAAGTTTGTCACATGATGCGATTTGCTTATGGCCAACATACTATTCATATCATTCGGGCTATGTGATTACTTTTACGATATAACACCAGAACGGATTGCTAGAGTAACTGTCCGTTTCTGGCTACTCATCGTCCGACAGAATCCAGCCGGAACTATATAAAACCAGTACCTTGTGTCTTGCTTCAGGGGAATAGACACACTGAGTGTTCCTCTACCCCAACACTATATCCAGTCCATCGGGAGACATGGGCTCTACGCACCCTAACAGCTCACCGCAGGGTTTTTCCCCCAAGGAGGGTTTCCCTGATCCTAGTTTCTCAAGATGACAGAGGGGTGACTAGGTGGTTTCTCATATCGGCTACTTCACCATCAGAATCAGGTAGGTGGCTTCCACTGACTTACAGCTGTTGTATCCAGTTGTGGTACCTTACTGACTCCTTGGGGTCTCAAAGCATAACAGGCGTACGCTGTGTACCATTGACATCTGCTGCAAGACACTGGTGCTATTGTTCGTGGTCTTAGGCTCTCTTCCACGAAGGTTCCCCGGGTCTGGGATGAAAAGGTCAAGGTCACTTCTCTGCTCGCCACCCTCTCGATTCCGGACACCTTTCTCCTCTTGACCTACTGCACCTGCATAGCTCTGCCATCGTGCTGTCTGCCGTGCTCGCCTTGCTCGTATTGTGTGCTCTCCTGCTCCTCCTTTTAACCCTGTGGGGAAAAGGAAGGGTGTGTGTGATTTAAGTCAATTGCCTGACTTTGCCTGACTCTTGTGTCGGGACATGTCAGGTAAACAATTTATTACAAGACCGTAAATCGGTATTTATGTCGGAAAAGGGAGGGGTTGGAGTGTCGGATTGTCCTACGGGACATGATGGGAAGTAATGCGATTATCAGAAGGGAGGCGGTTGGTAGACCGAAAAGGATAAAATGGGTAACATTTGTGAAATGGATGAGAATGACCAGGATTAAGAACAGAACATAGGGGATTGTGGGAACGGTAGTATTCTGTCATAGTAGATTGGGATTTTGGAAGATGTCAATCAGAGGGACGGGGTTGGAAGGGTTTGCGGGGTAAGTGGGGAATAGCTTGGGTCGTGACATGAACAAAGGGGATTGTGGGAATCATAGTGTTTTGTCTGATCAGGTTAGAAATGCAGAAAATGATAATCAGAGAGGGGATGGGTGGGAAGGATGGGGAGTACTCAAATGGAGACCTGTGAAACAAGGATTCTGGGAGTTATGCTTTTTGGGTGTAACCGGGTTTGGGACCTCAGAGGATTGATTACGTACGGAGGGGTGGGTTGTTGGATCTGGGCCAGAGAGACCTTATGGGAGGAGGTGGGGGGTGGGGGGGGACAGATGCAATACAGCCCATGAAAGGCTCAGATATCTCGCCCTCCTCTCCTTCTCTGGCACAATACTAGTCTCCACCTCACCCCAACCCCTTAGCATAACCCCAGGTTCCCCTACCCAGGTCATCCTTCCCCACTGGTGCACCCCCAGGAACTGGATCCAACAGCGATGGCCATGTCCTAGCGACCTAAATGAGGGATTCTCAAGGTCTTACTGGGAGAATACCCTCAGGTTTCTCACATAAGTCACTCAATTCAGTTGAACAAACTGGAAAGGATATAGATCGTGGAAAGAGGTTTTCAGACGCATACATAATAGAATTGCTCACTGATGCACGTGGGCTCCGGCGAGTTATAAACGGACAAATAAAAAATTAATAAATAAGAGCACGCTGTTTATATTTATCATTTCTCAAACGGGTTTTAAAGGAATCAAGCAGGTGGAATTCAAATCACCACAGATTAATATAGCATTTGTGTTCTCATATCAGATGCCATCCAGTGGTCTAAAATCGCTTCAATAATATCCCAAAACTCCTGCTGGTTAGTGCTGTGAGGGTTCCAGTACACATTTACTAATAAAAGGGAGCCCTAACCAGGAAATGTACTCCTCCCATGACAATTCAATGACCTGAACATGGGGGTAAGGTACTTTATCCTTCAAGTTGCAACTACCCCCAAAGTGTTATGAATTCCTACCAGAAGAAGCATGGCAGGTCTACCACTCGTGCCTTTAATCATCGGAGTCAAGCATAACTTAAACCTGTTTAACATGGCGGATGCTCAATGGCCACGTTTCTTGAAAAACAAAAATATCATAATGGGCAGAATTCAAATTTTAGCTTCAAGTAAATGGGCAAATCTCGGTATTGCAAAAACCCACAATATAAGTGCCTTGATTTATTACCATTTTGCTATCTTTTACCAGAATGGAGGGCTCATGCTAATCAAGACCAGTTTCCATCAAGGTCTAATACAAACGTTTTTGGATTACTCATACAAACCTTTCTGATTCATATTTTTGAAACAAGTAAGAGGGGGCTAACTGGAGGTTTGCATATCATCTTTTTGCCTTATAAGTCACCTGTTTATCTAATATCTCAGATATATTGATTTCAATTCAATCATAACCCAGAGGTAGTAAATGGGGGTGGGGGTGCATCAACTAAACAACTAAAACCTGAGTCACTATTCTAGATCTAATATGTAAAGATACTCAATCCAAGTTGTAATCATTTACAAATGCAACTTGGTCTGGGTCTCTAGACAGGATTGCCCGCAAACAATGTGATCCATTTAAAATAATTTCAGCCGAAGATATCAAAATATGTTCCAATAATAGGCACTTAACCGATTCAAAACGACTTTCCCAATACTGCCTCTTTATTCTGAAGGAAAGAAGCCTGCTGTTGCCTGGATGGGGATTTAAAGAAAGATCCCATAGACTTTACTAATATAACAGTCGGAGAACAAGTCAAAGGCAAGGATGTCGTTAATGTTAACAGCTTTTACAAGTTTACAGGGAATACCGGGATCTAACACAGGGGCCCCGTTAATGGGAATATCATTAATTGAATGTGTGGATACGCACAATAAGTCCTCATGTGCTTTATCGTTTAAATCTAAGGGCCAGGTTCTAACAGTTCTCCCACGTTGTATGTGCTCAATTCAGTTTGATAGATTATCCAGAAAATTAGTCAGGGCTTCCACTCTGGTGTTCTTTTTTTCGACTCAACCTAGAGGCGCCACTTTTCTAGACCCGCAGTTATTCTAAATGTCTGTTGATTTAATATTTTTGCTTTTTTTCCCCTTAGTTCCCTTTTTTGCCCCCTGTTTTTTCCTCGGTCTCTGATAAAAGATGGAATTATTTGAAGCGTCAGAATCGACTACCACAGCGCATCCTGGTCAATAGGTAATGTAGTGTCCTGTTGTGGATTCACTACCACAATACCTCGATCCGCTGCTTGATGGGCTAATCCCAACTTGGAACCAGTAAGGTCTTGTACAAACTAATGCTTCATCCACTTGAACCTTCTCATAGCTGTTGCCTGAAACATTTCACATAGCAAACAGGAAAGCTACGTTGTGTCACCTACATAAGATGAGTGGATGCTCTCGAGCCAACACATTGACAGAGAATAAAGAATCAGAGGGTGTATTCTCTGAGGGTCATTGTGGGAGACAGCACACATAGTGTTGGGATGGCCCCGGTCGATGCTTACTTTTACTTTGATAGTGAACTTGAACTCTGGATGAACCACTAAAAGGTGGAATGTGCAAAGCATGTGACTCTAAGGAGATAAAAGCATCAGAAACACTATTACTGGGTCAGTAACACCGGCCTATATTTTATATTTTGCTGGGGCTACTGAATGTGTTGAGATTTGTTTACTGTTAGTTCAGAGTAAAAGATGGATATCAATAGGGGCATTCTTGTCCTTTTATCCCTATCTTATGGATAGCCACAATGTGCCTCCAAGTTGAAAACCTCTGATTGTTTGAGCATGGTGTGAGAGGATAGAAAATGACACAAGTGAAGGAAGATGCTTTTGGTCCTGACAAAGCAACACGGTTCAGAGTTTTGGTCGTATGAATTCGGATTTGCTTCAATTTAAGGCATTAAGCCCCCAGGGACGAGAATTCACACAGAGAAAAGGCAACTTGAACTCTTCCTAACTTGTAACAACTTCTCATTGCCCGACTGGGTCTGTATCCTTTGTTTGCCCAGAGACCATGTTGAGGAGACTTGTAAGTCTTGAGAAAAGTTCAAGCCTAAGAAGCAGAGACCAGCGCTGGCGTGTTTATACGCTGTGGTGGTCACCACAACCTATGCAAGAGCTGCAGATATTATCACAATTGAGTCCCCCCGGGATGACAAGGTAACTAACCTGAGGTGATAGCCTAAAAGGAAACAATATTTAAATGGAAAATGTGAAGCTCCTGCTCAGTTGAACCCCCCCCCATCTCCAAAGGGGCCATGAAAATACGAAGACCACACACAATGCAGAAAAGTCAACCGCCAAGGCACCCACATCCCAAATCGCTGCCAATAGCAGAGATTGGCATACTGCCCACCCTAAAATGAAGCAACTGAGCACCTCTTAACAAGGTACCAAGCAACTTGGTACCCCTAAATCACTGTACAGAGGAATGCAGCACCAACAAACGCAGCACCAAATTCTCAGTCACTCTGAAGAAAAAGGCAGACAACACAATCATTCGGGAACCAAACTCAGCACAGAGAAGTGTGATGCCACAGAAAAGCTCAACACGGGTTCTCTGTGCAGTGAGACTGAACCCTACAGTGCACCGCTAAAGAGATGGAAACCTGCACGATACAGCTTTTGATTCCAAAGGCTGCATAGCTGGTATCACCGCCATCTATTTTCATTACTACGTCGGTTTCGGGGGGGAAATGCCAGGAAACATGCCATGGGTTGACGATACACCAAGTAGTTCAATGCACAACCATCGGAAAGAGCATTCCATATTCTCATATGACGCCCAAGGGTGTGATGAGAATTATTTCGGGGGCACTCTTCATGTAAGGGTCACTTTTAATATTGCACCACCTGCATACACAGACGCCATGCCCATACATAGGCACACACAATGGCTAATCTGTATATACTAATGATAATCCAAGAGAAATCCCAAGTCGGATGAGGCAAAACTCCATTAAAAAAAATAGTTATTTACATACATCCTGATGCGCAACAAGACAATCCAGAAAGAGATACGAGACCTGTTGTAAGGTTTATCATTGCTAATGAATCCTGACACCGATATGTAGAAATTATCATTTTATTCAGAAACATAGATTACAGGCTGTTGCAAGACTCACCAGTCTATCAACTGGCAGAATGTAAACTATCCGCAAACAATTCCACAAAGAACTTTGCAACGGAAACGTTCCATCATGACCTGACTATGTACTGAATATATATACAGGAGAAAACATATGAAAGACATAACTAACTCTGAAACCTCAATAAACTTTAGTAAGATCACAACAAGCCCGTTTTAGGTGTGGTGATTTGGAAGAGTTCTCCAAGGCCATACTTCTTCCCCTTCTATGGCAAAAAGAATCTGACTTTGTCCCAACACACACATGCAGTGAATCTACAACTCTGTACCCTGTCATACCTGCATTTCACAACCTCTGCATTTAGAAAGTTAATAGGCTTCCTCCCTCTAAAAAGTTATTACACCAGTAATAGCATGGGGTGTCACTCTGTACTGAAATATTATCCACAAGTCTCTTTTCCAATCCCCACCATTAGCCTCTGTCCTTCTCACACCTTCCATGATCGTCCTGTTGAACCTCTCTACACACCCATTGGTCTGAGGATGATGGAGAGGTTTTCTTATGCCGAATCCCTAAGGATCTTAGCCAATCCTCAAATTTAACAGACACAAATTGAGGACCATTGTCACTCAGAACATAAGTAGGAAATCACTCCCTTAGAAACACACCTTCCAAGAATTCATTTACATGTCTTGATGTTATTTCCTTCACTACTCTGACCTCCGGCCACTTGGACATGACCGCTACAATTACATTGCACCCTCGAACTCCCTAAAAATTGAGTGGCCCTAAAAAGTCAACAGCCACAGTGTCCCAGGGGACTGTACCCACCTTGGGTATCGTTTGAGCCATCGCTGGCTTCAAAACAATGTCACTTTCTTTGCACATACTATACTTATCCACTGATTGTTCAATGTTTTTGTCAATCCGAGGCCACCAATAACCGCCCTAATAACATACTTGGTCCTCGATATCCCCATATGGGATTGTGTGACCCACTAATCGCAATCGCTCTCATCCCTAACACAGTCTCTCCTCTATAGACCAATCAGTCATGAATACTCAATTCATTCTCAATTCTCTTGAAAGCACAAACCCCAGGGCACTTCTCTTCCCATTTCTCAAAGTCCACATTACGCCATCTCTCTTCTGTGAACTACTTCACCAACTGATGCAACTCATCACAGTTGCATTCCTCTGACCAACGCATCTCATCCAAACATTCCTCTATAGCGAAAATATCCAAAATAACTGTCAAATTCTTCAACCTCATGAATACCTTCTTTATCCTCAATATCATTGCAAGACAACCCATCAGCTACCACATTCCTTTTCCCTTCTGTGTGTTCCACCATGAAATCCAGTCCTTGAACTTTAGTTACCCTCTTGACAATCCATCTAGACACCATCTAAACCGCCTCTGTTAAAAATGTTGACTAAGGATTTATGATCAGCCCTGACAGCAAATGACATCCCGAACAAGTACACTTTGAATTTCGTTATGGCCCATACCACGGCCAGAGCTTCTTGGTCAATGACAGAATAAGGCCTTACGGCCTCCTTTAATGTCCTGAACGAGAACGCTATAGCCCTCTCCCTCCCTTCATATACCTGCATCAAAACCCCTCCTAAGCCCTAATCACTGGCATCAGTCTTCAAATCACTTTTATAACTACTCGGGTGTGGGGCTCCCACCATATACTCTTTAATGGCTTGAAACTCTTTCACACACTCTGAATCCCACACAAATGTCACCCCTTTTCTCGTGAGTTATCTGAGAGCAGGAGTACAATTCGCCAAACCCCTTCATGAACTTTGCATAATACTCTACCAACCCCAAAAAAGATGCCACTTCATCTTGTTCCTGAGCTCAGGCATCTCCACAATAGCCTTGACGGTACTGCCTTTTGGTTCAACTTCCTCACTCAGCAATTTATGCCTTAGATACTCAACTTCATTTTGTCTGAAACAACACTTTTCAAGTATCAATGTTAGTCCTGAATCACCTAACCTCTCTGGTACCACTCATTCTTATGTTCTTCTGCATTCCCTCCCACGCTAAAATATCATCTTGATAGCAATTGGCACCTTGGAGGACTCCTAGGATGATGTGCGTAACTCTTTGAAAAATGCTAGCTGCAGATACCAGACCTAAGGGCATTCTTACACATCTGAACATCCCTACGTGCATTATAAATGCTGTCAGGTCCCGTGAGTTGGGGGGCAAAGGTATCTCTGGTATGCTGATTTAAGATCCAAAAGAGAAAACAACTACACCCCTGAAAGATCAGGAATTAGCTCATCAATTTTCGGCAACTGAAATTTCTCTCACATTCCTATTAAGATTTCAAAGTCAATACACAACCTCACCGATCCACTTTTCTCACCACCACGATGGGGCCGACCCATTCCGACGCCTCCACAGACTCTATCACACCATCCTTTGTCATTCTTGTTTCAGCTCTACTTCTTTTCTGATAGCAAGGGGCTCCGTCCTCACCTTCGCCACCACTATCCTTGCTCCCTTTCCAAGCTGGATCTTATGCATAAACTCCTCCAAACATCCCACTTTATCAACAAAAATCTGAGGCACCCATGTCGCTACATAACCACTCACCTTGGAAATAGTTCCTTCATTTAAACGGGTGACAAGAGCATTTCTTTTCACCCCACTCTTACTCCCACTCCAGAACAATCTACCAGCAATGTGTAAACAGGTCGATCAGCATTGGGATCTAATTTCATTCCCACGGCTGCCTGAAAGCCCCATGAAAGAAACTCACCTCCTACATTTGTCGCATACACCTTTTACTCTTGCACCTTCTCTTGAAATTTGAAAACAACATCTAATTCTCCAATAATGTGTAATGGATTTTCTACATAAGCATTTGCCTTTAACTTGGCTACCTTCGGTACGCATAGCTTGAACTTTGTTATCCAAGTTTTTCTCCCAATGAGGTTATAGTCTGCTCCACCATTTATTAACATTAATATTTCAATCCTATTGACTGTGACAAGTTCGTTCATCCTCTTACCTGACGCAGCATTCACAATTTATATCGCTCACATCACCAAAACCTTCCTGTTCTGAATCACTCAATACACTCCTGAATGTTTCCAAACTTGTCAGACGTTCTGCAACATCTGGTAAGATGTCCTCTAACTCCACACAAATGGCACCCTACATAAACAGCAATGCATTCTTGAGAATTCGCCAGGTGCTATGTTCCCGCATCTGAAACATCTCTTTTGTTGTTGTCCTCCAAGACGCTCAAACCTCTTAGTTTCTTTTCTGCTATTCTCTCCTTTCCTGTCTTTGTAGCTTTTCAATTTGTGAGTAACTTGTCCCTTGTCATCACTCTGATTTTGCATCCTGGTATTAGTAACTGCATTGACCTTAGAAATATCCTTCTCACAGAAATCTTTGTTCCCTTCTTGATTGAGTTTTTTAATGCAGAGTGTAGCATGTTCAACTGGTTTAGGTATCTCAATTATTCGATCAAGATTAGGGTCCTTCTTCCACAACTCTTCCCTTATTTTATTGTCTGAGCACTTGATCATAAACTGATCTCGAGTGTGCTCATTGTAGCAATGTTTGCAGAACTGACATTTGGCTGCTAGGCCTCTTGGGACAGTAACAAACACTTCTATTGATTCTTCTACTTTGCTCGCGTGTGCCTAAATGGTATCTTGCTAAAATCTTGTTCTCCACTATTTCATAATGTTTTTCCAGTTCGGCAACACTGGTGTCATAGACATTCACGTGCTTGCTTCTGACGGTTGAGGTGGTTCAGTGTGTCTCGTGAAAACTTCTTGTCCGACATGTCCAAGATGGTGATACAGAAGAGCATCCTTCCTTTCTGCTACGTAATGTATTCCGTACACTGCCAAAACAAAGTCCAGGAAGTCTTCCTTCCATTCTCTCCATTTCACTAATAGTTCCCCAGGTTGGGATAAGAAAAATGCTGGATCTGGTATATTTGCCATAGTCTGCATTGGATTTGAGTGAGAAATATGTCAATAGTCTTTTGTTAGATAATCAGCATGAATAAATGGCTTGGATTCAGTATTCTGTTCCTTTAATCGTTTCTGTAAAAATGTGTAACTGTCTGCTTATGCGGCTTTTGAGTCACCTCTGCAGTCCAGTCGATAATCAAATGGGTCCTCGTCTTGGCATGCCACTAAAAGACAGACTAGCTGCGTTCAGTGCCTCCAGCTTTGTTCCGTCACGTGTTGCTAGGCAGAGTCTTAGCTCTCCCTTTGAAGTGTAGCTCTGCTAACTTACCAAGATGGGTTGGTGTATTCACTCAGGATGTAGGACAGGATGGCTAGTATAGGGTTCCTTCCTAACCATCCTGTGTATTTTTCTACCGTGACGGGGTCTGTCCTTGGTGGGCATAATCACAGTCCTAACATTTCTGAACAGTGTGCTCAGTTCAGCTTCTCACCTTAGTGTATGGATGGAGATCCTTGGTCTCGGAACAGCAATGTTTTACTCCTATGAGAGCGCAGCATTAGATAACCGCTGCCCTTCCTTGTATTCCGGTTACTGCCTTCATGTAAAATCTTTTTTCTCTTATGAGTGCACAGGATTAGAAAACCACTGCTGCCCTTCCCTGTTTTGCAGTTACTGCCATCATGCCAAATCACTGTCTGCTTTTCTCCACCACAGCCTGGAGAGAGACAGCTTGTTTCCAGTGTTGTGAGGTTGATCAGTGCTAATGAATCCCGACAATGATGTGTAGAAATTATCATTTATTCAGGAACATACACGCCTGGGGCAAGACTCACCAGTGTCTATCAACTGACAGCATGTACACCAACCACAAACATTTCCACAAAGAACCTTAAAAGGGAAACGTTCCATCATGAACTAACTATGTACAGAATATATGTACAGGAGAAAACATATGAAAGACATAACTAACTCTGAAACTCCAATAAACGTTAGTAAGATCACAACAAGACCGTTTTAGCGGTGGTGATTGGGAAGAGTTCTCCCTGGGCTCACCAGATCACAAGGACTTACCCCATGCCAACTCCTTTATAGAAGATGAATACACATGAATTGCAGTGCTGAAATGACAGGCAGCACTGTTTAACTTCTGAACACCAGACGAGGAGGACATTTTGTTTTGTTTGTGAACCTAATGAATCTAAACCTATAGCACAATGTATTCCAATCATGTATGCGATCAAAAAGCAAATGTGCCATACTATGTTTTAAGATGAATTTCCAAAATCCACCCTGGGGTGAATTTTGGGAGGCCCACTAATTTTAGTGACTAGAGAGTCACTGAAAGTAACCAAACCTAATCAAGCTCAGGCAGACGAGGGGCTAGACGTAGTCCCGTAGCTGAGAGTGGTCGAAGGAAACAGTGAGTCCACACAGAACGGCAATGATTCCAGTAAGACCAGTAAGTACAAACATTTACAATTATTCATCAGGCTTTAAAATACACACTAAGTAATACTGCTAGTAAAATATATCACAAACGTACTATAAACCAGATATTAGCATTCACCCTTACGAGAAGAAAGAAAGCATGTGATTCAGTAACCAGTGTATCACTGGTAAGTACTGAGAAGCATGAAATGCAGTAAAAGACACTTTGAACGACTACAGAACACTTTCCGTAACACTTAGTAAGTTCAGCCGTAAGATGGTTGGGATCTTGTGCCCTAGAGTCATCAGTTCCAAAGTTATACTTTTCAGGTAGTTTTACCAAGAGATTGAACGATGTCAGTGGTTATGATAAAAAAAAGTCAAAAAGGTAAGTAAACTCACTCCATCCGAGTTACTAGGATAGGCCTAGGAGGCAATCTGTGATCAGGCCTTCACCCACCAAAGTCAGGAAAGCATGATTTAGGGACAGGACTTTACGCTCATGTAACCCTATGAAGAACAGCGGGTGAAGGTATCTGTATGATACCTTACCTCCCTTGACTCTGAATACTCCAGAGACCACTGATGAGGGTCTGAAATCTGTTGGGGACACTGTCTTCTGTGTTTGGTCTGGTCAAGGAAGGTGCAGAGGTCACTTTTAGATGCAGGATTTCGTTTTTCAGCTGCTGGTGGTGCTTAGGAGTTGGTTTCCTGACACCTTTCAAGTGAACACCCACACGAAGACAAGGGGAAGACTTCTCTGGAGCAGGTTACCTCGGGGGACCTCTAGGATTCCGAGACTGATTGCAACAGGGGGTCACCATGATCAGATGATCTTCCAGGGTTGAACAAAAGAGCAGGTCTTCCACACAGCTTTCGTTGATTCAAGGAGACTGAAAATGCAGGAACAGACCTTGTAGTACAAGTTGAAGATCTTCAAGGCTCCAAGTATGCATTTGTGACGACTGCAGCTAGGTAGCCCAGGGGAGAGCTCATCAGTCCACTGGTTGATCCAGGGACACTTCTGAAGGTACGCAACCTCGAGCTGGTTGTTCCCACAAGCCATCAGGGTTGAAGCAACGATACTGGTCTTCTTGAGATCAGGAAGAAGGGCCTGCTTTCACTGATACTTCAATGGAATTGGTGCTGGTCAGCTGCAGGGGTTGTCCTCAGGTCGAAATTGGGCTGCTTTTCTTTGTAGATTACTTGGATCCAATGATCTGAGGAATGGCTTCAGGAGTCTTCCTTTTATCCAAGATCTCGACTGGAAGCTCGCCCAGGTTCACCAATGGTAAGGATATGCACCATTCAAACCGGCAGTGGCTATCCAATTATGGATAGTCACTTGCCACATCTGTCCAGACATGCACGCACCAGGACGTGTACCGGGACCAGACCGCCAAGTCCCTGCCTCCACATCCAGACTCTTACACAAACTGCCTCTTTTTCCTTGAAAGCAGCAGACGCGCTACACCAGCCCCCTTTCACATGCCAAAAAATCTGATGGTGAAGCTCTGTCTCTCCAAAGAAGGCCAATTGCTGAACATCCTACGAGCACATCCAAGCATCCAGGAAAGGTTTCTCACACAAAGAAATGAATCCTCACTACCCCAGACAGGCATCTGCTAGTCGGAACTGGTTTCAGCCTGACTACAGCCCCAAGTCCTGCGAGACACACCCAGTGACCAAAGATGTCCTTTACATCTCACACACAGACAGAGGGACAAGGGATGGTCATGTTGACCACTCAGATCTTTGGTGCAAACAACTACAACCTCCATTTTGATAAATGGAGTGTGTCAAAAAGGAACCAGTCTGGAAAAATGTAATCCACCCAGTGGAACCCTTTCACACAGACAACAAAACCACCCCCAACCAAGCTACATGACTAACAGAGTGAGGGTACTCTCTCTGGGAGACTAAGGGGTACCTTTCGGCTTTGGATACTCCTGTGTTAGGAGTCATATGTACTCATATGGACTTCAAAGCAATCAGTTTTCAGAAATGAACATTCAGACTTATATTCAAAAAGCATATGTTTTATATTGTATTGATATGGATAGACAATATTCATCTCATATTGTACATTACACTGACAATTCAAAGGAATCAAAATACAATAAGTTCGACCATAAAAATATTCAGGAAAACAAGAACAGAATCAAAAAGAATTTAAAAAATGAATTTGTAAAATCAAAAGTTCTACGCGTTTCGGGATATAGTATCCCTTCTTCAGGAGATAGACAATGTATCCAATTGAAATATTCTTAATAAGTGTTTCTCTTCACTGTAAACAAACAATAGGAATAGTGTCAGTAAATTAGGTTCTTAAGCCAGAATGATTTCATACACTATGCTACCAGGCCGGGTTTGTTCCTACCTGCTGTGAGTGCCAAAAGGAGGTCCTTTAAATCCTCACCAGGATGCCGATCTTTTCAAGTGCCTCATAAAGTACATGTAAGTAAAACATTCTGAGGGCATAGACTTGCAGGAAAGGAATAGTGTGACAGAAGGGCTCCCATTGAGCATAGTCGAAACAGATAATGGCTGCAGAAAGACTATTACTGGAAACATTTGAAACCAGTGGCACCCATTGTGGTTGTGCTCCTGTTTAAGTTGTATCCTACGAGTTTCACACAAATCAACTTTCCTAACTGCACTGTTGAGTCCTGGCTACATTCTTCGAGCTACTTTGGTGCAAATCCCAGTGATTGGCAGTGGTAAGGTGTAGAAACCCCTATTTCCCCCTTCTGGGGAGCTGAATGTACCTTCAGATTCACTTTCTTCAAACATTTGGTGACCTCCAGTTCAGGGGCGGCCACTGCACTCTCACCTTCCCATGAAAAACACAGGATGTGTATTTAGCAGTGAATTCCAGGCACTTTGTTTATGCAGCTGGCCCGTTCAGTCATGGCTGCTCTGGGATCACAACTGGGAACTTTGTGCAGGCCATGATCATATAAAGCTGCACACATATACGTGGCTTTGCTCATTGTGAGAATCTCTTGGAGAGGTAATACGGTTAGCCAATTGCCCTATGTTCTGCATGCCTGCTGTTTTGGGGGTGTATATGGGGGCTTTTAATGGGGTTCTGCTTTAGCTGTCCAAACACACAACAGGTGTTTGTACATGATATCAAGTTTACCTGTACAGTAATGTAACTGGTGGGCTTCCCTGGTTTGGCCAATATTTATTGATCATTATTCAGCATAGTGACACATCAGTAGTGCAGGATTATTTGATGTACAGCTGTTTGAATTGATTTGTTGACTTTCAAGTAACCTGGTCATGTCCAGGCTGAACACAGTTCTGATTTTCGGGTTTGTGCCGTTTTCTGCATTTACAGGATGATATCATTGATGATGTTGCCAGTTTTCTTGCTGCGGCTGATACGCTTAAGGAAAGAGGAGCCTATAAGATCTTTGTCATGGCAACCCATGGAATACTTTCCTCTGATGCTCCAAGGTTAATAGAGGAGTCTGCGATTGATGAGGTAGGACTCTGTTACATTAGAGTAAATCATGAGGGGATGATTTGCCAGAATGTTCCATTCCATGATATACAATTGTGGGCATTCATTTAAAACTGTGACTGCATTACACGCAAGGCTACATCACAGCAAATTAGGGGGAAGGTGGCACAATGTTTTTTGGGGTTTCTGCTGGTCCTTTAAAGGGATGCTTTAACCTTTTTTCCTTGTTTTGTTTGGATTCCTTCTACTGAAGTCCCCCTGCAACTAGACTGAGTTATACGGTCCCATGTTAGCCCATGAAGCTCCTTGGACAGGAGTGCTTTTAAAGCTCCCCATTTGCTGCTGGGTGACTTGAGAACCCTACTTTGGTTTTTGCGAGTAGGCTCGTGGCAGCTGTAATTTAGTTTTGTCTCCAACTGGTGTGCAAGCCGAGTTACCACATTAGCCTGGTGTAACTTTATTGTAGACGTTGGGCTACTAATGTATTTTCTTAAATCCTTGTTTCTGCCATTTTGCTTTTGGAGCCTTTCCTTCATCCGGCAAACCACAAGGTATGTATGTCTAAAATAGAGATGGGGTAGCCTGGGCTGGCTCGGTCCTGGTTAGAGCCAAATGTTTGAATCTGCCTTTGTATTGTATTGTTTATTTATATAGCGCCTATACACAGGAAAGTGTTTAAAAGCACTCAAGGAGGGTGGGAACAAGGGGAAAAACAGTCGCTCAGAGCCCTTGATATTCTGAGATAATAGTCTGCACAGGCAGAGTAAGTGCGTAAACTACATTTAACAGTTGAGGCACAGCAAATAGACCTGACAGCGATGCTACAGTTTTACAAGAGCAATTAAGGAGAGAAGACGGGGAGAACAGACAGACGATCTTCAGGCATGTGCATTTGGATCGCGCAATTGCATCGAGGATAACGGGGAGGGGGACGTCCAAGTGCACCCAGTCGGTGGAGACTGGGGTAAGTGCAGAGAGAGCCACTCTCTCTGGTTATTTCTAATTGCCTTGATGGTCGGTGGCTGTAGGACCCTGAGGCAAGTGCGAGAGAGGACTGGCGGGTGTGCCTGAGACCTGTGCAACTGTCAAGTATCTGTCAGATCAGGCTCCGCGATGACTATGTATACCTCTGTCCCCAAGCACCAGCCAGAGAGAAGTCAAATACCACCCCCCTGGCCAGTTATTGGGCCACAGGTGCAGAAAGCAGGAACTCTGGTAACTCGGGCAACCAGGCAGCTGCAAAGGAACAGGCAAACGAGTATGAATACTTCACAACTATGTCTGTAACAACTCTCTAATACTAGGAATGTAATGACACCTACCAGAATAGCCTGAAAAGCTGCAGTAAGGAAAGCAAATCTTGTGCTGTCCCTCCCTAGGGTGGATGTCAGGAAACGGAGTCCAACAGCAGCAAGATGAACGGGTATTACCCAGTACCTGTGGTAGTTCTTTGATGTTGATTGCACCTGGTTGAAAAGGGAAGAGGTGATAGCTTCCCACTTGAAAAGTGCAGAGTTTCAATAGCCAAGGGATAATCCAAAGCAGTCCATTATACAAGGCAGTAGTCCAAAAACCAGAAAAGCAGGAGTTCCAGTACGCCAAATCCAAAGGGGTAAGCCAAAACAAATCCCAAGTCCGTTAGCAAGGTTCAGAATCCGGCAAAAAGACACCAAGAGTACGTAACGCCACTCACCATCAGAAACAGCTGAGAAGCGTGATCTTTCGTTGCCGGTAGCTTTTTATACTGATTACTTCCTTGATGGGTCACGTGAGCGCATCTGCAACGTCGCGATGTTGCGTGCAATCACGTGACCGGGAAGCCCCAACCAGTGAGGGCGGTGGTCTGCCTCGGCCGTGAACAGTGAAACCTGTTGTCCCCCAGCGCCAGCGTGACCAGAGTTGCCAGGACTTCGGACGCCGCCTTCCTCGTCCTCCCGCGAGCCTTCTGGAGGAAAGGAGCGTGACCGAAACATTGCGCTGCTGGGAGGCAGGTATTATGATTCAAGGAGGATCTGGGCAGGACGTGAGCGGGAGCGGGGAAGGAACCTGGTGGGGAACGTATGGGTGCCGGGGAATGTGGGAGAACAGGCATAACAGAAACTGTGAGGTACACCAGGCTGCCAGTTATCAAGCTGTAAAGAGGAGGAGGGAGAGATGGAGAGAGAAGAGAGCTAGTGTTTAGCAGGGTAGAGGGAGAGCGAAGGAAGAGAAGAGGAACGTCTTGAGTTTCCAGAACTTAGGCTCAAGACAGAGGGCGGCAGGGAGGCTGTTCCAGAGGGAGGCACCTGCTGAGGAGAAGGATCTCCCTCCAAACCTCTGCCTGGAGAACCGGCGCACTCGCAGAAGGTTGGAAGTAGATGAGCGGAGGGCTGGTGAGGGACAGAATTTAGGTAGGCACCGTTGCAAGTAAGTCCCAGGCCCCAGAAAGCTTTGTGGACAATGCAGAGGGTCTTGAACTTGATCCTTGAAGCCACTAG
Organism: Ambystoma mexicanum; assembly: GCF_040938575.1. Classification (NCBI taxonomy): domain Eukaryota; kingdom Metazoa; phylum Chordata; class Amphibia; order Caudata; family Ambystomatidae; genus Ambystoma; species Ambystoma mexicanum. Next base: position 1,338,349,762 of record NC_090923.1, on the reverse strand, counting down.
GAGACAGTGAAGGGATTTCAGCACTGGAGAGATGCGGTCCATGGGATTGAGTCCAAGGATAAGTCTTGCGGTTCTGTTCTGGATGTATTGCAGAGGGTGTAGGGCCGAAGAAAGGAGGTTGAGGAAGAGGTTGTTGCAATAGTCCAGCCTAGAGAGAACCAAGGCTATAGAGACAATGAGCCACTGGGGGAAAGTGAGAAAAGGTAGAGTACCTCTGAGGAGGTGTAGCACCTCTGAGGAGGTGTAGCTGATGGTTAGACTTTTTTGAGATGTCAGAGATGTGAGAGGAGAAGGAGAGAGTGGAGTCGAAGATGACCCCAAGGTTTTTTTGCCTCGCTGGTGGGTGCTGACACAGGGCCAAGGGAGGCCGGCCACAGTGAAAGTGGAAAGCGGGAGCAAGGGTGCCAATGCGAACGATCTCAGTCTTACTGGCGTTGAGGCAGAGGTCGTTTGCAGCACACCATGACTGAATAGCGGACAGTCGGATATAAGCGAGGAGGAGGCGGCAGCTGAGGGTAGCCTGAAAGATAGTTGCGTGTCAGCCGCATAGCAATGGAAGTTAGAGGTGGAAGTGTAAATCACACGTGCCAAGGCAGACATATAGACATTGAAGAACCAGGGGGAGAGGTTAGATCCCTGGGTAACGCCACAGGTTAAGAGAGCAATAGTCGAGTTAAACGCTCCAAGTTCCACCTGGGATATGCGGTCGGAGTGAAAGGAGATTAACCACGCCAGAGGCTGACCTGTGATTCCCAGGGTGTCCCGCAGATGTGCAATCAGGATGTTGTTAACCGTGTCATAGGTAGAGGAGAGGTCAAGGTGATTGAGGACAGAGGGAGTGTTAGTGTCAGGATTTGAGAGCAGGTCTTCACGGGTGTTCAGAAGATCAGTTTCCATGCCTCTGGATCCTCTAAGGCCAGGCTGATGGTCATGGAAGTATCCAATAGATTCAGTGTGGGCGTGGGTCAGCTGAGTGTGATGGCCAACTTCTCCAGGAGTTTTCTCAAGAACGGAGTGATGGAGATAGGGCGCTAGTTTGACGGAATGGAGGGATCAGCAGAGGGTTTCTTGAGCAGAGGGTGCACAAGGGAGTGCTTAAGGGCAGTTGGGAAAAGAAAAGCCCAACTCGAGCTGAACCAACCATCACCTTATTCTCCAACATTCAAAAAGAAAATTGGTGACCCGCTGCCACTCAGTAACTGTTAAAAAAAAGTGCATGCAGTCCTCTATTTGCAGAGTGCTTTGTTTATTTCTTGCCAGGAATTGCATGTTGATGCAAAACTAAAGATGCAATGGCAAGGAGCATGTGTTGTCTGAAACCTGCAAAATTGCTAACTGCAGCAAGAAACCCTACACTTGACCAATCTATGCATTCCTGAGCAAATGACTCTACTTAAATGAGTCATATTTTCCAGTTAAATCCCAGTTGGGTAGATTTTCATTCTTATGTGAAATCCCCTTCACATGTGAGTCCACTAGCACATTTTGCTAGACTACTGGATTTTCTTCAGTTCTCCTTAATGGGAACCTTTTTTCCACACTTGCTCATTCTTTTACCCTATCTTTGGGATCCTTTTATATTTCTTTGCATACCTTTTTCTTGGAGTTCTGCTTTCCTCCAAATTTTGTAGCATCTGTTTTTGACTTTTGCAGCACACAGCACTCTGTGCAGTGTTGCTGGAAGCCCTTTGGGCTTCCCTTTTTATTTTCTGTTATTTTCCTTTGGGAACACATGCTCCCAAGGGCAGGGAGATTTTTATCCTTCCTATCTTTTTCTATTGTGAGATCAGCACACCACGTTATGTGGAGTGCTGTGGGGCTGAATTACTGCTCCTGTAACATTTTGGTTAGTGACACGCTAATCTGAATGGCTGGTGGCAGTGGTTTCATCCTACCTACTTTTGTGCAATTTATACTCCCAGCCACGGTAGTGCACGTTAGTGCACAGAAGGGTCACTATTGACCTGAAATGGTGACTGTGTTCTTTTTTCGCCAATTCAAGATGGCTTGTCCTTTCTTGTTCCTTCTGCTGTGCAGGGTTGGGGAGGTCTTGGTCTGACTTGTCTTGGGCAGGATCCCTTTGTGAAGCCTGCCAAGGCACCAGTGTGTCTGTGAGGACAGGAAACGGCTCAGGACTCCGAAACTCTGTTCTTTGTCTTCTGCTGTGCCTGCCTGGAACCAGTTCCAACTGGGAGGCTGGCTGTCCTGAATCGATCGGGTGGTCAACGTTCTTCAATGGTGCTTTGAAAAGGGCACCAAATCCACAGATCCACAAAGCATCCTTTGCCTGGAGCCTTTTCACTCGATTGCTGCTGCAAGATCTATTCCGGTGTCCCTTCTTTCGTCTGCCTAACCAAGAATCCAGTGACCGGGTCAGCTGCTGAATTGCGGCGCATCATGCTGCATCCTCTTCTTCAGGTTTAAGGTATTGTGAAACTCGTGGTAGAACTTATCTAGAGTTGTTTTGGCGCTCCTGTGTGGCTGGATTGCTAATTCATGTGTTTGGGAGTTTGCCCATACACGTTTGCCCAGGCCTTACGCCTGTGTGACTTTCGGGGAGCCTTTTCTGAAGTCCCTGAACCCATTTTACGACAGAAAAGCTTTTCTCACTTGTTACAGAATTCTCCTCTGGAACTACTGACTGTCTTCAGCTGGTGCCTTGGCTATTTTGCCCTCCAATCTGACTGAGACTCTCATAACCAGATAGGGATGGACTTCTACGGTGTTAAGCCACTGAGAAAAGTATTACAAGGGTGAACATGTATTTACCTGCTTTATGCTAGTTGTGTTCCATTCATTTTTACCTGGTAGAGTTATTACAAAAGTATTTTACTTACCTTTTGAATTACATACTGCTATTCTCAAAGTATTAGAAAAGTGTTTAACTTACTGTGAATATTGCATTGGTTTTTCTAAATTATTCATTGTGTGTTATAGTACTTAGCTTAGTTTATATAAAGAATAAACGGTTATTTTTATGTAACTTTTAGTGTGAGTGTTTCTTTGGCCTATGTGTATACTCTTAATTTCCTCCCAACAGCCCTTTTGTCCTCCTAAAATAAGCCTGGCTGCTCAGCCATTGCTACCAATGTAGTTGTGTGGTTCGGTCCTTTAGAGTTGGAGCACTATGCCCAAAGTGTGAGTCTTCTAACGCCCTACTTTTGGTAAACTTATGCAAAACTCCCTAACACTATTTACTTGAAATTACTAATGAAGGGAAGCAGATGGCACAACATATGCTCAAAAATATCCTCGATTCAGCGGACACCTCTGACAGAATCCTAGCTGAGGGCATCTTACTCAAACGCCATTCATGGCTTCGTAATTCAGTATTTAAACCCAAAACTCCGGCAACACTAAAACAGGCCCGCACATAGAAGACACTGTCTTCTTTGGAAAGGATGTAGATGACGCTTGGAGACCGCAAAGATAGAAAATGAAACATGTTAAACACTAGGACAAATATCCAACAAACTCTTTATTCACCGGGGGAGCTTCAATACCTGGCATTCATTTCGGGTCCAAGCGTTCACAAGAGCCTCAGTCTGGTTTTGGGTCCACTTTATCCTCGTGGTACATTCCTCAAGTACAATCTTCCTGTTCTCAAACCAGCCAACAAAGGGGTTTTAAACGATGTAAAGGTTGGGGCAGAACTGCGGCCTCTAGAGGCTCTGCTGCCCTACAACAAATGACATTTCAGTTCAGGTCCCCTCCCATGCTTCCCTGGTAGGGGGTTGCATAACTGTTGTTGCCCACGTATTGGAGGGCACTACATCGGACCAGTGGGTGTTAAGTGGCCACGGGATATTCAATAGAATTTAATGAAAGACCTTGCCATCATCCTTCAAGATGTAGGAGAATGTCTCAAGACCATCGGCTCATTTTACAAGAAGAAATACAAACACTACTAGAGAAGGGAGCAATAGAGCTGGTTCCACTTCTAGAGGTAAACAAAGGTATTTATTCAATATACTTCCTTGTCCCAAAAATAAATCTAACATGTGCCGTGTCTGTAACATTGGACATGAAAGATGCATACTTTCATATTTCAATGATGCCAGCGCGCAGAAAATACCTAAGGTTGAAAGTGGGAAAATCACACTAACAATTCAAGGTGTTACCCTTTCGGCATAACCTCAGCGTCAAGAGTGTTTACGAAAGTACTTGCAGTAGTTCCAGCGCACCTGCGCCGCCAGTCGATTCCAGTGTCCCCTTACCTACACGACTGGCTAACAGGGGACACTCCTCAAATGTGCCTTCAAAACACTCAGCAGGCAATCAAACCACTTTTTCAGTTTGGCCTCTCAATCAATGAGAAACAATCCAGTCTTGTGCCGAGTCAGGTAAAACAATTTTTAGGGGGCGCTAATTCGAACACAAGATTCACCAGCCGTGCCCTCCAACAAGAGGGTCCAAAACATGCTGTTTCAAATCACACAGTATGTAGCAGGTTGTCATGTTAACGTGCAAATGGACATGCGTCTTCTAGGGATGATGGCTGCCTGTATTTACCTTGTGCCACATGCCCGTTTGTGCATGAGTCGTATGCAATAGTGGTTGTCAAAACAATGGTTGCAAGCGGTCTATTGGACGATCTAGTGGTTGTTTTACATCCCCTCGTTTCAGCACTGCAGCGGTGGACAAAAGAGAACCTATTGAAGGACACGCCTTTCTCCAGCATTGGATCTTTCATGGATTCACATGCTGTGAATATTTCCCATCGTCAGGCTGGGAAACCTCGATAACTTTAACCTAGCGTTTTCGTAAGAAAACTGACACCTTGGTGTCCTATCGACGTCTTTTTGCGTGCATTAGGCTACACCAATAGGACATCTGGTATAAATAGCCCCGCCCGCCGCTTCCCTTCAGATTTCAACCGTCTCCAAACTGTTGGGATCACCTCGTGTTTACTCTTTGTGTTCTACACATGCTTTTGGTATTTCGGCGATAAAGTCATCTGTGGCCCAGAAAAAAACACTTTGTAGGCCTTGTGCAACCTGCGGCCTAAAGAAGGTCGTCGAGGGGGACAGCCATGCAGATTTTCTGTACCCCAATCATTCTGCGGACGCCTGTAAGATCCGTTGTGGATTTTCTCAGAAAACACTGAAGGGCCGCATCCACCAGCTGATTTGTTCACTCAACAAGGGCACTTACCCGGGTTTGGAGTTTTTGTCCCGGGGATCAGGTCTTCAGCTCCGACGGTGAAGGTGTCATCTACGCAGCGAAGGGCGGGGTCCGCGGAACCCCCCAACAAGAAGCAGCGCACAGAGGTGCCCACGTCGGAGGTGGGGAAAGGTGCCAGTTCCTCTGGATCCAGGTCGCATCATTCTAAAGGGGGTGAGTGGCTCTTTGCTGTCCAAGTCGGCGAGACCGGACAAGTCCAAGGTGTCGAGTGCTAGGCCCAAGAAGTCCGGGCTGAAGTCTGCGTCGGTGGAGAGAGAGAAGTCGAAGGCGCGGGAGTCTTCCTCCTCGAAGCACTTGTCTAAGGAACGTCATAGGTCATCTTCCAGCCGGGACTCGTCGAAAAACCGTTCTGGCGATTCATCCAAGCGGTCCGCTTCGTCGGAGAAGGCCAGACCTGTGGAGGCCTTAGAACCGACGACGAGGTCGTCGATGGAGGTTCCGTCACCGACAGTTGTGGTACAGTCCTCACTTCCGCCTTCGACGGTGGTGTTGTTTGCTCAGTCTACGGCCGTGACTGTCGGTGGGCTGCAGTTGCTGTCGACGGCTCCGCTGGAGAAGGATGGTGGTTTGTTCCCGACGGGGGATCCGTGGCAGTCTGGTGCCGGCTTCGGGCCGTTGCTCACGGTAGACATTCTTCAACAGGATCCTGCTCCATATTCTGTGTCCTCTGGTCTGGAGGAGGAACATGAACCAGGTTTCGATCCATCAGCGCTGGGTCTGTAGGAGGCAGGTCCGTCTACGTCTAGTGGGGTTGGGGCTGAAGCCCACTGTACCCGTTGGTGAACCCGCACTCTCTGCTGTCCATGCAGGTTTTGAGTACACTCCAGTCGTCGTTGGAACAATTGGATGCAAGACTTCCAGCGACTCCGGGCCCGGTGGCTCCAGTGGTGCGTAGTGTGTCTGTAGAGGCCCCTCGACCAAGTCTCCCCAGGAATTTACCTCCGGTGCGGCTGCCATTGCCTTTGCCGGTGGGATTGGGCCTTCCCAAAAGTCATCCAGAGGAAGGGGAGCGAGCCGATTCAGATCCGGAGAGCGTGCCTCGTGCCACGCTGTTGACGGTGTCCTCGTCGCCCAGGAGAGACGACACTTGGGATACAGACCGTGAGGTGGAACCGCCTAGTAGCCCGGATCAGCCGGATGATGTTGAGGCGTTTCACGCTGTGATGGTGAAGACATGCCAAAAATGTGGCCTTCCTCCTGAGGAAGAACGAAAGGACTGTTTTTCTTCGATCACATGGGCAAGCAAGGAAGGCAGTCTTCTCGGTTCCCATATTGGACCATGTGTGGCAGGAGGGCCTGCGCACAATGCGCCACCCTTTTTTCGGAACCAGCCGTGAAGTGGTGTCTGGATAAGAAGTTTAAGGCTCCAGAATCGACCCCCAAGTGCCTCATGTCTCAGCCCACGCCAGAGTCAGTGGTTTCGGCGGCGGCTAGTCGGAAGGCAAGGAGCCAGCGCAAGTGTTACGCCCCCGACAGTGAGGCCAGAAAGCAGGATGCATTCGGGAAGAAAGTACTCACGGTGTGTGCACAATGGTGAAATCTGCTAATTCCTTGGCCATTATGGCCCAGTATGACAGGGAGATGTGGCACCGGTTGGCCCCGCTCTTAGATCATTTCTCGGAGCAAAAACGCAAGGAGGCTATGCTGCTGGTTTGAGAGGGAGTGGAGGCCTCCAACCACAGCATTAACATTGCAGTGGACTTGACAGAGTTGGGCTTCAAACAAATAAATAATGGTGTTGTGCTCCGGAGGCAGGTGTGGCTATGCTGCACTGACTTTTGTCCATAGATCCAGCATAAAGTAGTGGACATGCCCTGTGAGGGTGAGCAGCTCTTATGCGACAAAATCGACAAGGCGCTAAAGGGGATGAAGGAAGATTCTGAGACGGCGAAGTCCCTGGGGGCTTTGCAACTGGGCTCTTCTTTTCTCCCCTTTCGAGCATTTCGAGGGGCCTCTGGTAATGCCAGGTTTGCGACAGAGGTTACAGTTGCTCCAGTTACCCTTCCCAATGCTTCTGGCGCTCATTCCAGTCTGCGCAGAACAGCGGGGATTATGAGGCACAACGTAAGAAGGGTCCTGCCGCTTAGGGATGGCAGTCTAAGTCTCAGCAAGGACTGCCATGTGGGTAGTCACCTTGGAGGCAGAGTGTCGCGACACATCGACGAGTGGAGTCTTATTACTACGGGGCGCTGGATACGGTACGTCTCGGCCACTTGTTTGAGTTTGGCATCCTCAACTCCCAATTCCACCTGTGCAAGTGGTGCAGCCGCATCTACCAGTCTTGCGGCAGGAGGTGGAACTGATGTTGGCGAAAGGGGCAATGGAACCAGTCCCGGTGTCAGAACGGCACACCCAGTATTTTGTCATCAAAAAGCTCAATGGAAAGTGGATGCCTATTCTAGCTCTTCGGCCGTTGAACAAGAATCTGCAACGCCTGAAGTTCAAGATGCTTACGCTGCAGATGTAATACGGTCAGTGCAGCTGGGAGAATTCCTGGCGTCATTGGATTTGGAGGATGCTTACTTTCACATTCCGATGCAGCCAAACCATTGCAAGTTCCTGCGCTTTATGGTCGGGGACGATCATTACTAGTTCCGTTTCTTCCCGTTTGGGCTGACGTCGGCTCCCAGGACGTTCACAAAGTGCCCCGCTCCAGTGGCTGCCTTCCTCCACAGGGGGGACATAATTTCCTCTTTCATCCTACTTCCCCTCTTCTTCCCTTTCTTTCTCATACCTCCATCCCATCTCCTGTTATCTCTGTATTCTTCCCCCGCTCTGACCTCCCTTTCTACTTCACTTTCTTCTTCCTCTTATCTATTCCTCCTTTAGAACTGGTCAATTGATCTACATAATGTTTTTGATGGTTTGTTTCATGTCTTTGTAACTTAATGCTTCTTGTTAAATATATATTCTTGTTGTTGTATTGTAAAGCGCTTTGGCGTAAAGCGTTATATAAACCTAATAAATACAAATACATGTGTACCTGTATCTGGACGACTGGTTGGTATGGAGGTTGTCGCCGGAAAGGGCGTTGGAGTCTCTCCAGGCGTCCATGAGCCTGCTGCAACAGCTGGGGTTCCCCGTCAACTTCGCAAAATCCTATCTGATGCCATCCAGGGAGTTGGTTTTTCTCGGTGCTCAGTTTCTCACATAGGAAAATCTGGTGAAGCCTTTGGACGAAAGAGTGGTGAAGTTGCAGTCCAGGCGGCCGAATGGGGCAGAGGAACTTTGGTCTCGGTCCGCAGTTGCATGTAGCTGCTAGGTTCCATGGTGTCCTGCATTCCGCTTATTCTGAATTGTCGCCCGTTTATACGGCCGGTGCAGGAATTTCTCGCCGACATGTGGTTGCAGAGTCTGGGGGTTATGGTCAGACAAGGTGGTCATCTCCCGGGGGCTGGTGGAAGCCCTGTGATGGTGGGCTTGCACAGACAATCATGTGCGGGGCATGCCCCTGCTGGAGCGAGACTTTCAGTTCACGATAGTGACGGACGCTTCCCAGGTGGGTTGGGGGGGGCGCACCTCGACCAGTCACAGATCCAAGGCCTGTGGTCCCGCGAGGAGGCGTTATTGCACATCAATGTCCTCGAGTTTAGAGCGGTGCATTGGGCCCTGAAATCCTTTCTACCTCACATCCAAGGTGCAGTAGTTCGCGTGTTGACGGACAATACCACCAAAATGTTCTATTTGAGGACGCGGGGAGGCATGCATTCTCAGCTCCTGTCCAGAGAGGCTCAGGAGGTGTGGCATTGGGCCATTGCACAGGGAATTCACATTACGGTTTACCATCTGCTGGGGACCCAGAATGTTCAGGCAGATGCTCTCAGCAGAGACGAGGAGCAGTTGCACGAGTGGAAGCTGGAGGAAGAGCAGATGACGAGGATCTTCCAGAAGTGGGGGTTTCCCCCTCTCGACTTGTTTGCCACGCCAGAGAACAAGCAGTGCCCATAGTTTGCCAGCAGAGTGGCCCATCCAGAGTCAAAAGGCGATGCGTTCCAGTGGACGGGCTTTTTCGGGTATGTGTTCCCTTCGTTTCCGCTGATTCGGAGGACAATCCAGTTGGTGCGCAAGTACCCGTGGAAAATTATCTTGGTCGCCCCATTCTGGCCAGGCAGACGTGGTTCTTAGATCTCCTTCATCTCGCAATCGAAGAGCTGCTTCGTCTGGTAGCAGAGCAGGATCTCCTGTTGCAGGACGAGGGGAGTGTGGCATCACGATACGGCATCTCTCAGCCTCGCTGCGTCGCTCCTGACCACTCTGAGTTCAGTCATCTAGGTATCTCACAGGTGTGTCGTAGCATCCTGGAGGCGGCAAGGGCGCCTTCCACCAATGTCTTTTACAGTAGAAAATGGGCGATATTCTGTGCCTGGTGTGAGCAGCAACCGGACATGCAGCCTTTGGAGGTTTCTCCGGCCCAGGTTCTTCCTTACCTGCTGCATCTGGAGCAGGGGGGCCTGGCGTTGTCTTCAAAGTACATTTGGCGGCCATTTCCAGATTCACCAGACAGCGCCATGCTTCTGCTCTGTTTAGTGACAGACTGGTTAAGCACTTTCTTAAAGGACTTTTTCTGACATTTTCCCCCAGAGAAAAGGTTTGCTCCGGTATGGAGTCTCAATGTGGTTCTATCTGCTCTCATGAAACCGCTGTTTTAGCCCATGTCGATGGCGTCCTTGAAGTTCCTCTCGTGGAAAGTTGCATTTCTGGTTGCAATCACATCTGCCAGAAGGATTTCAGTGCTTCAGGCGCTGGTCATTGACCTGCCGTATCTGCGATTCATTAGAGACAAGTTTGTCCTGTTTACTAATCCGCACTTTATACCGAGTTCCTTTGGCGTATCACAAACACGCTATGATTGCCTTGCCCTCATTCTTCGCTAAGGCGCCCACGCCGGCGTAAAGAGCCCTGCATTCCCTGGACATCAAGAGGGCGCTGAAGTTTTATCTGGCCCGTACTCAGGACTTCATGAAGTCGGAACAGCGGTTTGTGGCTTTTGGTCCCTCCAGCAAGGGACAATACATTTCCAAGCAAGGACTTTCCCATTGGGTCTCATCCACAATTTCATTTTGACGCGGGAAGGCTTGCAAGCCCTTGAGGGGCACTCCTAAGGCCCATTGTACGAGGGCCACGGCATCGGCGGTGGCACTCTGGCTTGGAATACCGCTCGGTGACATTTGCCTGGCAGCTTCTTGGGCGGTGCCGCATACCTTCACCAGACACTACTGTCTGGGACAGCAACATGTGGAAGATGTGCTGGTGGGACGGGCGGTCCTCCAATGCCTGTTTCAATAAGGTAAGCCCAGAAGCTTCCGGGGTTTTTGTTTTACTCTATCACTTGCTGGTTCTGTTATCAGGAATGTTGTTGGATGTTATTCCTTGTGTTCGTGGTTATGGTCTGGGGGCATGGGGTTGGTTCGCTTGTTCTGCACCGCCAATGGTTGATCATACTGCTATGTGTAATCTATTCACAGCATGTGAATCCATGAAAGATCCATTGCTGGAGAAAGGAGTAGTTTCTTAACTGTAACTCCATTTCTAATGGATTGTGTCCTCCCACGTATTCCTCATCTTAGATATATTCGTGTCTTGAGCTTTGCTGCTTTGGAAAAACAAATTCACACAAGAGGGCGCTGTGTTTGAGATCACTGCGTCGATGTCCCTCGAGGGCTGCTGACGAGCGTCGACATAATCTGCAGTATAAATTGCTCAAGCCCCGCCCTTTGGCTTCAGTTCCGTTTTTCCGACAGCTTTCGCTTCGTGGTACGAAAAACGGCACTTCAGTTCTTCGAACAATGTCTTCCTCTTTGAAATTCTTCCACGCCCAAATCTGGTTTAAAAAAAAAATGTCAGAAGTGTGGAAAGAAGATGTCTATCACTGACCCCATCGAAATTGCCTTCGGTGTTTGGGTCCGGTCCATCGGGTAGACGAGTGCGGTTCCTGTCAGGCAATGACCAACAAAGCTCTCAAGGAACGGAGAGGTAAATTGGCGGTGTGGGAGGAATCCTTGAAGTCTTCTTCGAGGAAAAAGAAAGACTCGGGTGAGTCGAATAGTAAATCACAACACAAATCGAAGAAATCTACATCGAAGAGTCGGTCTAGAAAATCGTCCTATTCTTCTTCGAAAAAATCGAAGAAGAGTCGCCGCCGATCTCCCTCTTCCTTGTCGTTGACCGATACAGGGGTTATCACCTGCCCTTCAAAGCATGATTACCCTAGAAAGTGGGAGGTGTTCAGAGCCTCGATGATGCAGATCTTTGAGAATGCGTTCCGGACCCTCTCAAAGAAATCACTGGAAGAACTTGCCCCGGCTCATTCTAGAAATGACAGAGGGAGATCAAAGCCCAAACGGTTAAAATCCGGCGAGAAATCGTCAAGGGTGTCATTGAGGGAGACTTCTCCGACACCTCATAAAAAAGCAAAACGGGCCTACTGGTGCATAAATCGGAGGCATTACCTGACAAAATGGCGTCCGGTCCCCAAACGCCATCAAAGTCGGTATCGAAGGTCTCCTCGACGCCTCTGTCGAAGGTGTACTCAATGCCGGTATCGAAGGTGGCGTCGACACCTTACTCAAAGGCACTTACATCGAAGGCTTCTTTGACCGTGTTGAAACCTGTGTCGACGATATCTTTGTTTCCGCAACATGAACCTGATACAATCTGGTTTCTTTTTTAATTAATGACAAGTAAGTTTAGCTTTATAGCCTTTCATGGAACTTTATACAGTGGGAGCAGATTCAATGATTTTAAGAAGGCGTACAGTTGCCAAAATGATTGAATTACAGCTTCCCCACATGCAGGTAGCCCACACAAGATTCCTTCCTGTAACAGTATTTGCATGGTGGAAGGCTTTCAAAATGTTAAGTCGCTCTACTTCAAAGTGCTTACAGAACAGAAAAAGATGTTTTAAAGTTTCTTCTGCCTGTTCATTTTTGCAGAATCGACAAGTAAGAGTGTCAAATGAATTTAATTGTATTGACCAGAACTTAGTTCTGGATTTGGTATGGAGTAGATCAAGATAAAATTGCATATATAGTGTGTGAGAAGTTGGACAAGGAAAAAGCAATAAATATTGCAAGCGAGGATATTGCTTATGTCTGAAGCTGGCATATTCGGAAAATGAACAATACTTCTAAATTAGGTCTGATGTCATAGCCCAATAGTTTAGGAAAATTATTTTTCTGGCAAGACGCCTTTTCCATTGTAATTCTTCAGGCAAGATATTAATCTGAGATAGCAGCTTGAAGATCCATTTTTGAAAGAAGTGAATGGATTTCGGTTGAGAAATTTTTTGCATCAATGAGAAATCTTCATAGATGGAATTTGACGGTGGAAAACGCATTTTTATGTAGGTATTTAAAAGTCTCCAATTGTAAAGTGATGCTAATGAATTTAAACCCAATTCATGTGTTAAAATGGCATTGGGTAGATAATTTGGGAGACTCAGCGTAGACTTCCAAATCCTTGCTTGCAGTTTATTTAAGAAGACATCGAGATCTACAAGACAAAGGTCCAGTCCGTATAGTATTATGGCTTCCACCTTCTTCAAATAGTATTAAAAAAGGGTGGTCAATGAACATTTTAAAAATTTCCGAAGAATTGTTTTCATTTGTCCAATCAGAGGAGTTACTTTGTCGGCAAGCTCTTTCTGCCAGAATAACAATGATCTATTATGTGGAAGATTATATTCTAAATAGGTTAGATGGCTGACTAGATGGATTTCAGATGAATCAATCATCCATTGAAATTTTCAGTTTTTTTTTCTTGTTTGAAGATAGAATTATGATATTGGATTTCATTGAGTTTACAGTTAAGTTGTTTGTTGTACAGTATTTAGAAAAACATTCCAGTTTATTCTGAAGCCCTGCGTGCGTTTGATCTAGAAGAAGGACATCATCAGCACATGCTAGCCATGAAAGATGTAAGTCGCCTATTCGTACTGAAAAGGATTTATTAGGATTCCAGATACTCCTGATGTCAGACAAATAACGATTAAAGAGTACCGCTGCCAGGTTGCATCCCTGTTTGACTCCGATGAAGGTTGGGATTGCTTCCGTCAGACAACCTTCTTTGGAGATTCTTACTTTAAAGTTGGTATTATGATGAAGTAAGGAAATAAGTGCAACCAGATAAGGGGGGAATTTGTATTCCAACATCTTTAGCCACAGTCTGCCTCTGATAACACAATCAAAGGCGGAAGAAAGATCTAATGAGGCGATAAAGATGGGCCCATGAGTGTAATATTGAGCTGCAGCGGTTAAATGAGCTAAAATTGTTGCATTGAGTTGAGTACCCATGGATTTCGGGAACCCCGATTTGTGCTTTGCTGAGGATGGAATTTTTGGTTATTAAAGTTTCCACCTCACCAAGTAACAGCAGCCCAAACACTTTAGCTGCAACGTTAATGAGCGCAATAGGGCGGAAGTTCAATGGATCATTCAAAGTGCCCTTTTTGTGAATAGGAATAATGATGGAAGTGACCCATGAGTCTGGTATTGACTTAGTTTTGAAGACAATTTGGAAGATCCTTAAGAAAATGATTGCCCAAAATTGAGGATCATCTTTTACCACACATGGAGGTAGACCATAAGGCCCTGGGCATTTCGATGGCTTAAGTTTGTTGATAGCAAACACAATATCGTTAGTAGTCCAGGGGCAGTTAGATGGAATCGTGAGCAATAAGTTTGAAATGTCAAACAGAGAGCCTAAACGGAAAGGAGTATTTAGCTTCGTAAAATGTAAACCAGGTGGTACCATCAATAGAAGAATCTAAAGAATCGCGGACGATCCCATTTACGGAACGTAGAATACGCCAAATGTCTCTAGTGTTGTAATTACAGATGTAATTAACCATTTTTTGATTTATAACAAGCGTAGTTTGAAAGCGTATTCTTTTAGTTTTGTTTTTGAATTTCTGTAAAAGAAATGTTTTTGCAACACAGCATTCCACACTACCAAGGTGGAAGCCACCTTTCTTTAATCGCATTAATTAAAAAAAAATTGTGTGTCTTTAAATTGGCAAGCAAGACTGAAAAGGAAGGGCGTGCTACGCGTGTAGGCAAAATAGGATTGGAGTGTGGAATCAGTGATTTGAGATGTACTTGGATCATGTTCAGATTCCATTTGAGAATTTTTTCAGATGGGTTATGATGTCGGTCACAGTCTGGCCAGAGATCACGATTCACTAAGAATGTTAGGCGTCGGCATGTGGAAGCATTCCAATGAATTGAAAGTAGAGTTCTATCAGTTTCGATTAAAGCTAAAGTCGGTAAGTTTTGGAAACGTTCTACTGCAGTTGCAATAGTAGTGAATATACTAGCGTGATCACCAATAGTAACAGGAAGGGTGACAATGGGGTAAAGTAAGCCTGATAAAAGACACCTCTCCTCCACGTAAAATTATTTTGCATCGACATTGGAAGGATTACAAATAAGTCCCAATCAGAAAAAAATCGGGACCATTTTCTACCGTTGGGAGAGGCGTGTATGAAATGACTGGATATGGTAGAAGATAGATCTAAAGTAGTGGTGGCATATAAAAAAGAATTGAAGTCCCCTCCCAAAATAATTTCTGCTTGAGTGTTATTTACGGTTAGTTCAATGAAGGTATTGTTTAGACTATTAATGGTGGAATCAATGGACAGAGCAGCAGGGTTCCAGTAAAGTGAGATAAGAATAACATTTTTTAGAATGTGGCTACAAATGATAAGGTCGATCAGAATAAAAAATGATGTGTTAAAAGTATGGTTTACAGTAAACCGTAGATTATTATTAAGCAGGATGGCTGTCCCTCCTGAGGGCCGACCTTGACTGTTCTTAGTGGCCGGATTATAAAGAGAGGTAAAGCCATCACATTCAATGTCTTTGGAGGACATGGTTTCCTGAATGAATCAAATTGATGGTAATGGCTGGAAGCTCCTTTTGAGAAACCATGATTTAAAATGTTTCAAACCGCAGCAATTCCATGACCCAATTATTAATTCATTACATTATGAGGGCTGCAAGGAGGAATTTGAGGATGCCGCTTTTGTGAGAGGTAATACACCTAATAATCCATTTAATGCAGTTGTCGGAGAGGCTAATTGTGCCAAGATTTCAGAGTTGTCATTCTGAGTGGCAATGGAGGACAGTTTCCTTTTGACGGGAAGGTATTACAGGTGGAATTAACTCAAGAAAGTCCATCGCTTTTTCTATCGAAAGGAATGCATGTAATTCAAGCCCCAAAAATGCCAAATCCGATTTAAACTCCCACAGTAGTTTTCAATGATTGGAGTTTGGTCTTTGCAGAGCATGCAGTTATTATTGATATTTGCAAGTTTGATCCATTCTGCATCTTGTGTTACAAGAATGCGAAGAGAGGGAATTTTGTACAGAGTGTTCATTAGGAAGGTGCGGTTAACACGGGAGGTACCATTCACCTGTCTATTGCTAATCCAGCCAATTGTACATTGCATATCTGGGGAAATTTCTTGAAATGGAAGTAAGGTTTCATTATGTATTACCAAAGGAAAAGAGGGCAAAGTAGGTTCTTCCAACTTCAAGTCTTTTTCCAATTTTTGAGCTTGAGCAATGAAGGCCAGAGGACCTTTTGGAGGATTGCGACCTGGGATATCACCACAAGCAAGTGCATTGTTGTTTGGTTCTAAGGAAGGTGCCTTAAGCATGGATATTGCTTGTCTGGACGCTTCCTCGGTAGTTGCAAGCAAAGGTGGAGAATGAATCAAAGCCTGAACAACAAGAGGCGCAGGGGGAGTCGACCCTGCAATGTGTGGAATCGAATGTTCACTAGAAGCAAATGAACAGTTTTTTTTATTTTGTACAGTTGGAAAGTATGTATTCATGTTTGCTTGCACTATGTTTGAGGGTTCGGCATGACACAAGTTGGAAGAGATCAAAGAAGGCACACCAGGCTTGCTTATTTCAACTTCTGGCATCAACATAGATTTGGTAGGAGGTGAAGGATTTGATTCATTGCAGGGTACATCAGATGACGTCTTCTGTAGTGATTTGATTTGAAGTGCTTTTTTGCTTTCTTCGTTAAGTTGGCTCAGATTTAAGAGTTGTTCTTCAGTAGGTTTAATACCTCTTTGCTCTGAGCCAACAGAAGAAGCCTGAGACATGTGTGAGCTGTTTGACGGGTTTGGTGTTTTATTGTTTTTTGCTGTTTTTTTTTACTGGCCTTCTGAAATGTTTTTTTAGTCCTTCTTGACGTATGATATATATTTGAGACTGTAGAAGCTAGTACAAGAGGCTCCGCAGTTGAAGCAGAGCTTGTCTCTGTTTTCTCCAAAATCTCTGAGGGGGAAGGACTGTCAGGTGCCTCACCGTCCGTTTTTAAGGGATATTCTCCGGATTCATTTTGGAAAAAGGTAAGAGGAACTAGTTTAGCATTAAATAGAATTTGTTCCAACTGTTCATGCTGCAATTTAGCAACAGAAACCAGATCAATGGGAGGTGACACAGTAATACCTTCACCAACACAGGAGTCTGAAGACAATACTGAAGCAAACGAGGTGGGAATTCCTTTTGCTAGCAAAAGGTCTTCCTTTGTTTGCGTTCCCTGTGAATGTACAACCAAAAGAGCAGAGGCTGCAGACAGTTTTATTTACGATAGCTGCAGCACGCTCATGACAAGTTGTATGAAAATTGTGGCATGCTTCTTGAGCCAGAATATACCCTTCAATTCTGGCCAATTTCTAAATATTAAGGGTCAGTTTCTCCCTCATATCCTTTAGCAAGTGATGGGTATATTCATGTCCTTTGTCCAAGAGGTTTAGAATCCTGGAGAGTACAGGGAATGTGTGAAGCTCGTGTTGCATGGCATGCACGGAGTCGCCCTCTTAAAGTATGGAGGACACCGGGGAATGAGATATAGTCGGGTTGGGTGGAGTATCTTCAAGAGTGTGCTTGGAAGGAGAATGGACATTTTCTGCGGGTTGTAAAAGTACATTCTTGCGAGGGAATAATTCCCTTACAGGAGAACTGGCAAGCTTATTAGCACCAAAGAATGGATTAGGCTTGCTGCAGTTGGCATGTGCGTTGGACAAAGAAGGTAAAGGAAGTGGTGCCGGATGGAAATGCACCCGCTTGCGAAATGCTCTCGCAGAGGAGGCAGGGGTGGAAGGGCCAAGTGAAAGACTAATTCGCTGTTCAAGTTCCGAGATTACCCCTGGCGCAAGCATAGAGGTGTCTGAGAGGGGTGCAAATGACATATTGTGTGGGCCTTCATTAGAGTTCATCATTTACAATGCCCAAAGCTGTTGCTTTAAATTTCACCGTAGAGTCATTAGCTGCCTTTAAACTGAAGGGTGGTGTTAGTGTTTTAGACTCTTCCAATGGCTCTGGAGCAGTAATTAGGGGGATGGGAAAGGACCAAAGGTAGATTTTGTTTAGGAACAGCACACACGTCTTCTTGGACTGATGCAGAGAGTAAAGACTTTTGTCCTGTCCCCAGTGATTGCCTGGATTCATCATTTTTACGAGGCATTTTATTAACGGGCATCTTCTTTGGGGAGTCACAAATTTGTTTACCGTTGCTCAAAGTGGATTCCATGAACAGATATATAACAGTACTGTTAATGATGTGGAGGAAGGCTGTAGGTTTTATTTTCCCACTTATAGCAGTGCAACTGCAATAAAATTTACTTTGTACTCACAGGTGTGCACGCAATAAGTAGATGCAGCTGAAATAGTGATAGATACTTGTATACATCAATAATTGCCAGCAAGTGTATAGCGAATCACAATTCTTAATTTGCACTTTACACCACACGCACACGGCCTAACTACTACTTTGGAGGCCACATTAAATGTGCCGGGTGTTTAAATTGCTGGTAGGGGGATCACTTAAGAGGAGTGGCCCGCAGGCTGCACCTCGCACAGCTATCCGCCCTCAGATCGCACTTCCAGCTCCGGGCTTTGTCTGCTGCCTAATAGCTGACTGCTGGGCCAGGATGTTTTCCTTTTTTATTTTTATTTTTTTAACTTGCAACACCAGCACAGAAAAATCAAACTACAAATCCCAGGAAGCAATTGTAGGTAACAGGAACAGACACAAGTCCGTTCACCAGCAGAGCAGTTCTACTTGCTACCACTGAGTTCGAACGCGCAGCATACTAACGCTCACAGTTCAGACAATGGAGGATTCGAACAAAAACAGCTATGCAGCGGGATCAAAAGGGCACAGCTCCGCAGACTCCCACTATGTAGATTACACGGCACACAACCGCTCGTAAGTTTTCTGAGGCAGAAATTCACAGATGGATCAAACAGATGAATCTCGGCAGTCTCCCACTATGTTTAGCCATTCAGCACACCGCCATTCACAAAGACAGAACCAGATCAGCAGGATCAAAGAGACGCCGCTCCGCAGTTTCCTGTTATGTTTAGACACTCGGCATACCGCCGTACAACAAAAACAAGACCTGGTCAGCAGGATCAAAGAGACGCTGCTCTGCAGTCTCCTTCTGACATATGAGCCTGGATTGCTTTACCGAGGTATCCGACCTTCGAGCACAATCACTACAATGTTAAATCAAAACAGCACAGCAGCGCTGATTCCTGTTGCTTTCATTTTTCACAGTACATTTTTTACAAATATTTTTCCCCCCGCAGACAAATCTTCGGATCACCAGGGTTGTGGCTTCACACTTCGCCACCAATATCGATTTGTAACAGTCACTCGCAGATAAGTAGGTCTGTTTTAGTAAGTTATTTCAAAGTCACAATGTTGGCTGTTGTGACGAGATGAGTGCAAAATTAATGGATCATGTTTCCTCGCAAAAAAGGCCAAAGCTCATGGAAAGTACCTTATCCTTCTCCGTCCCCCAACGGACCACAACAGACCACTTTCTTCCCCACTTCCACTCCGCGCAGCAAGTGGTGTTTTGTAGATAGTGGAGGCAGGGGCTCCCTTGATGCTCCTCCTCCAACAATAGCAACAGAGGAAATACTCCCAGGCAGTTAGGGCAGACCGCAACAGACCACTTTCTTCCCCACTTCGACTCCTTTGTCGAGGCCAACGTAGATTCCGGCACCTATATCGACGCCTTTGTCGAAGCCAAGGTCTATGCCTACAACGTCCTCGGATAAAATGTTCCATCCTGTGCGTAGACAAGATTTTTTCAAATCTATGGCTTCTATCTATGAAGAATCTTCTGAAGAGGACATTTCCCCTGCTGGGGTAAAATTAGGAACAAGAGATGTTCCTGAGGAGTTAATTGAGCCTCACTCCAAAATGGCTGACCTATATGAATGTCTGCAGACTGCTAGTGGACTGGACACATCTCCTGAATTGGATTTTGAAAAACCTGATCCTGCTGACCATGCAGACTCAGGATATAGGAGACTTATGAATAAGGTAGTAGAATTTATGGAGTGGAATAGAAATTCCCCTATATATGAACAAGATGATATGACGGACATTCTCAATGAAGGTCCTCAAAAGGATCTTGTCCTTTCCTTTCACATGACACTTCAAAAGAAGGTTATGGCCACATGGGAAACCCCAGATTCGGGACTAGCTGTGAATAGAAATTTAAACAAGGAAATACAGATCCTCTTCCTCTGACCCAGAATACTTAACAAAACATCCCTCACCTGAAAGCTTAGTGAGCCAGGCAGGCACATCCTCTAAACATTCGGCATATCCTTCAATTCCCCCAGATAGGGATGATAAAAAAATTGATGCATGGTTTCGAAAGATTTTCTCTTCGGGCAGCATGGCCTTAAAATCAACAAATGTGACTTGCACCCTTGCAAGATTCGCATACACCCTGTGGGATAGTATGACTGCAGCGTCTGAACACATTCCTGAAGGCAAGGAGCGAGAAGGCTTCCTTGCGATTGTGAAAGATGGAAAGGCGGCTATGGGGGAATGCCCCCAAACAGGACTGGAAACTGCTGACAGCATCAGTAGGTCCATGGCATCTAGCACACTGCTATGCAGATTGGCGTGGCTGAGGAAGTCGGGCTTCGCTCCAGATGTGTAGGCCGGGCTACTCAATATGCCATTTGATGGCTTGAGGTTGTTTGGCAGCAAGGCGGACGAAAGTTTAGAAAAGCTGCAAACTTCAAAGGCAGCGGCTAAGTCACTTAGCGCCTCCATAAAACAACCTCAACAACACTCCTACTCGGGCTCCTCTTCCTAGAGGAGGTGTCCTTTTCGATTCTACTCCTCATTTGGGAGAGGGAAGGGACAGGCCAGTCAAAAAGAACAGCAAAGAAAATGTCCTCGTGGTGTAAGAGGAAAGGGTGCTAGTTCAACCCCAGCAGCGGCAACGGTACCCTCTGTCACTGCTGCAGCTGCTGCAAAGCCACTCTGAGGCCTTCACCCACAAAACCCCGGTGGGAGGCAGGATCTCCCAGCATCTGAACGAATGGCGGGGCATTACTTCAGATTCTTGGGCACTGTAGACAGTAGCCCAGGGTTTCTGCCTTTCTTTTCAACGAAGGCCTCTGGGCCATACGCCGGGAGCCAACTCTGTCAAAATTCCAGACCCGCTCCTTGTGCAGGAGATTTTAACCCTGCTAGAGAAAGGTACAGTAGAACATGTACCTGTAGCGGAGAGGATCAAGAGTTGGTACCCCCCCTTACTTTCTCATCCCAAAAAAGGACGGAGGATTGAGACCCATTTTGGACTTAAGAGACTTGAACAAGTTCCTCGGCAAGTTCAAGATGGTAACCCTTTCTCAGATCCTTGAAGCTCTCCAACTCCAAGACTGGTTGGTGGTATTGGACCTTCAGGATGCTTACTTTCATGTGCCGATCCATCTCAAGCACAGAAAGTACCTGAGGTTCGCGGTTGGCGGTTCTCACTATCAGTTTCGAGTTCTGCCATTCTGCCATTTGGGCTGACCTCGGCCCTGTAGTGGCAGCGAGTCTCGGGAGAGGGGGGGATTCATGTTTACCCTTACCTGGACGACTGGTTAATCAGGGCGAGTTCACCCATGCGAGCCCAGGAACATCTGACCATGGCCTGCCACTTCTTACACAGACTGGGCTTCTCCCTCAATTACAAGAAGTCAAATATGATAGCATTCCAAAGACTCCAATTCATCGGAGCAGTCCTGGATACTTCCTCGGGCAAAGCCTTGCCTCCTGAGGAGAGAGCTCATCACATTCTGCAGATGTTAGCAAAGTTTCAGAATGCCCAGCATCTGCCGGCCTTCGATTTTCTAAGGTTCCTCAGCCTCATGGCATCCTGCATTTTTCTGGTGCCAGAGGCCAGATTGAGAATGAGATCCCTCCAATGGGCCCTCAGGACTCAATGGTCCCAATTTCCGGGGAATATGTCAGAACTTTTGTAGGTTCCGACCAGAGTGTTTCAAGATCTGCTATGGTGGACTTACAAGGACAAAATTCTCAAGGGAGAACCTTTTTGGCAACCATGGCCGGAGATAACGGTAATGACGGATGCCTCACTCATGGGGCGGGGAGCCCACACAAACGATCTGTCAATCAGTGGCCGTTGGTCTCCATCAGAGTCCAAGCTACACATCAACCTTTTGGAGCGGAGGGCGACCATACTAGCGCTGAAGGCCTTTCTGTCCTCTGTACGTGGAAAGAATGTCCCGATAATGGACCACACAGTGGACATGTACTACCTCAACAAAAGAGGGGGTGTAGGGTCACTATCACTGTGCAGAGAGGAAATGCAGCTATGGTTCTGGGCAATACAAGAAGGAATCTCTCTGTCGGCAGTTCACCTAGCCGGGGAGAAGAACACGGCAGCAGAAGCTCTGAGCAGGCAGAGCACAGTCTCCCACGAGTGGGAGATAGCTCAGGAAGTCTTTCAAGAGGTCTTAACCCTTTGGGGAACCCCTCAAGTGGATCTGTTCGCGACCAGTGTCAACCGGAAGTGCAATCAGTACTGCTCCAGGGAATTTCATCAAAGAGGAGCTCTAGGAGACGTGTTTGTGGTGGACTGGGAATTTCCACTTCTGTACGTGTTTCCTCCAGTCCCTGTGATTCCTTACGTAATCAGGAGGTTGAGAAAGTTCAGGAAAACCATGATCCTAATTGCCCCAGATTGGGCCAGGAGAACGTTGTACACAAACCTTCTGGACATGTCCATCTGCCCTCCAATACGTCTTCTACAAAGAGGATCTCCTCTCGCAAGAGGAAGATCGGGTTCTCCACCCAGAGGTCAAGACACTCAGCCGCAACGCGTGGTTTCTGAGAGGCTGAGATATAAGGATTGGGACCTCCCGGATGACGTAATGGAGATTTTGCTCAAGGCCAGCAACAAGGTCCTTTTGCCGGTGTCGTTGGAGCAAGTTCAACAACTGCTGCAAGTACAAGAATGTGGATCCATTCCTATGTAATACTCTTATGGTGCTTTCTTTCCTTTTAAACTTGGCCAATTTGGGGCTCCAAGTTGGCACGATAAAGGGATGCTTGGCAGCGTTATCTATTTTTAAGCGCTCCTCAAAATAAGTGTCCTACTTAAAAATGCCTTTGGTTATTCAATTCCTGAAGTGTCTCACAAATGTGTACCCTCCAACTACATTTCAAGTACCTGTTGGGGATTTAAATTTAGTATTAAAGTTCCTTACATGTATTCTATTTGAGCCCTTGCACTCTTGCCCGCTAAGGCTCCTTACTTTAAAAACATCCTTCTAGTGGTAGTTACAGACTCTCTTGTAAGCCTCCTCATACCATTTTTCATAAGGACAAGGTTACGCTTAAAGTAAAACCCTCATGTTTGCCAAAGATACTCTGACTTTCACCTGTCACAGAAAATCACTTTACCTTCTTTCTGCCCTCCTCCTCATGCGAGTAAGGAGGAAGAAAGATTACACAGACTGGACCCCAAAAGGGCTCTGTTTTTATATTTCCAGATTGGCAAAATTTTGACAGTGTACAACTTTTTGTCAGATATACTGGACATAAATTGGGTTTAGGGGTAACGAAACGAACACTGTCCAGATGGATAATTTTAGCAATCACTGAATGCTACAAGTTAGCTGGAAAAGATCCTTCGGATGGGCTAAGAGCTCATTCATCTAGGGGCATGGCAACTTCAACGGCTCTTCAGAGGGGGGTCCCGGTGCAGGAAATTTGTGCAGCGGCAAGCCTGGTCGACTATACACATGTTTGTAAAGCACTATTTTCTAGATTCAACATCCTCACAAGGAGGTCTGTTTGCCAAAGCCGTCCTTCATACAATTCATGATTAATATTTTCTGGTACTGCAACCTCCAAATTCATACTGCTTTGGGAGCCTATCTAAGAGGAAGACTACATGGGAGGACACAATCCATTCGAAGAACAAGTTACCAACTGTAATGTTCTTTCGATTGGATGTACCTCCCCCGTATTCCTCATCGACCTTCTCAGCCTACCCCACCGTACAGTTTACGTCAATTGCACTCTAAATTCCTTTAAGGACGCCTATTCAACTACTCAGCTGGTACATCGAAAAAAGCAGAACTGAAGCCAACGGGCGTGGCTCGAGCCCTTTATACTCCAGATGACGTCGACAGCAGCCCTCGAGGGACATCGGCGCAGTGATCTCGAGCACAGCGCCCTCTGGTGTGAAATGTTTTTTTCCGAAGCAGTGAAGCTGAAAACACGAATATATCTAAGATGAGGAATACGTGGGAGGAACATCCAATCGAGAGAACGTAACAGTTGGTAAGTAACTTGTTCTTCTCCCACGTTGGTATCTTTCATGGATTCACATGCGCTCGCCGGCCGCCCCTGCAGGTAAACCTTGGTTCGGGATTCCTCTACTTTGGGGTTAAAATTTTAAGGGAAGCCGCGGGGGTGGGGCTATTTTTACCAGACGTCCTATTAGTATAGCCTGAAGCACCCAAAAAGACATCGATGGGACACTAAGGTGTCAGCGTTTTCCATAGGAAAATGCTAGGTGAAAGTTACGGAGGTTTCCCAGCCTGATAACAGGAAATATTCACAGCATGTGAATCCATGAAAGATACCAACGCTGAAGAAATGGAGTTACAGGTAAGAAACTACTCCCTTCACCACCCCTGCATTCGAGGCCACTGTTAGACGCATCACTATCTGGGTGTTGAGCACATTTTTTCCATCAATCCGCACACAGAGTCTGGACACAAGCCTTGGCAAAGGAACATATCAACCTTTTTAGAACTGTTGGTGATGTTCAAAGCACTTCAGGCAACAACTGCTGGGGAAAACAGTCCTCATTCTGACAGACAGCACCACAGTCATGTTCTTCATAAAGAAGCCGGAAGGGTCAAACTCTCCTGGGCTCTCCGAACTAGCCCAGAACAATTAGGTATGGGCTCTGAAACACAACCTGTTTCTCCCATCACAAAATGTTCCAGGGGAACACAATTCTTCAAACATGAGTGGCAATTGCATGCAGACGTCCTACACAGTGTCTTCACAAACTGCGTTTTTCCAGACATAGCTATATTTGCGACCAAAGAGAACGCACAATGCCCAGACTATGCATCCAAGAGAATCCAGAGGGAATGCACTGGTCAGGTAAATTTGCGTATGCTACCCAACAACCCCCCACATTCCCAACTGCACTTCTCAACAGGATAGTCCACAAACTACACCAAGTCACCATGATCCCGATAGCTCCTATGTGGGCACATCAAACATGGTTTTCACACCTGTTGTAAATGTTTCTCACTTCAGTCTAGACCAGAGATGTATGGACATCTTCAAAGTAGCACGCAAACCTAACACACAGCACTGCTATTTCAATAAATGGAAAAGCTTTGTCTTGTGGTACAAAACGCACAACATCAACCCTATTGACTGTTCACCTTCTCATGTAGTACACTATTTACTATAATTTTTAGACTAGGTGTTAGTCTTTAACTCGCCAGGAGTGCACCTAGCAGCACTTTCAGCTTACACCACTTCCCAAAGTAAGATATTGTAGTGGAAAGTGCCTGTAGTTAAGGCCTTCATGGAGGCAGTCAAAAGATAAGCCGCCAATTTCAAATCTAACTTCCTGATGGGACTTGAATGTTCTTACGAAGCTCATGGGTGACCTCTTCAAGCCAATCTTAAACATCTCACTTATAAGACTGCTTTTCTGGTTGCCATTACATCTATGTAGGGTCGGCGAACTGCAAACTCTCAGTTCAGGATCACAAGAAGAAAGTAGTATTACGTACACATCCACGTATTTCTCCGTTATTCCAAAGTTCCATGTTAACTAGTCCATAAAGCTTCCTGCATTCTTTCAAAACCGAAAGAATTTAGCTTCCATACAATGGATGTCAGAAGGGCTGTCACGTATTACATACAAAAAACAAAGCTACTAAGAAAAACCAGACCGTTTCTTTGTGTCTTTAGCGGGAGGAAAAGAAGGGTACATTCTCTCTAAGTAGGCTATCTCAAAATGGATTGTCAGACTTATTTATTTGTATCGCGCACCTAACCCTGAGGTACCTGGGCGCATTGCATAGGTTATATTTAGTTACATGACAAGCAGATAAGGTACAGTACAGCTGAAAAAGGAAAATGCAAGATAAAAACAAATGCTTGCAGAATATATGCAGGTAATTAGAAGGTAGTGGACATTTGGGTGCCTCCTAAGTAAGGCGCCAAGATTTTACATTTCTGCTAAAACAATTGTAGGATGGTTCAGCTCTTAAGGCTGCCGGCAGGGAGTTCCAGGATTTAGCCACCAAGACAGGGTACCTACTGCCGCCAGCTTTTACCAGTTTAAATCTGGGAATTTGAGGCAGTGCGATTGTGTCGATCTAGTAGGTCTGTTGGATAGGTTTCCAGTGAATTTGCAAGTCAAGCATTTGGGCGCCGTGTTGGAAAGACATTTGTGAGTGATACGTTTTTGTATGCAATTCTGTTTTCGACTGATAGCCAATGGGCATTGTGTCTAGTCCAGTGGCGGCTGGTAATTTTTTTGATTGGTGGGGCGTAAATATTTCCCATAAATGTGCCTTACTGACCGAGCGTAGCGAGCGAGCCTAAACCAATCAACAAGGGTTTGGGGGGATAATGGCTTAAAATGGTCCTTTCACAGTATACTTTCTGTGAAGAAAATGGGTAAAAGCCACACATCTTTCAATCGATTTTCAGGGTAACATGTCAGAAAGACCAATTGATGCCAAGTCATCAACAGTGCACGGGAGCATTTTCCAATGTATTTTGCCCACAATATGCCAGTGTAAAAAATACCCATTCATGCTGGCTTTGCCCATATGCGTTCATGCTGGCTACACTATTATATTCTAGTATTGCCACATAAGAAGATACTCCGGTTTGGTTTGCCCATAATGCTGGTAAAGATACTATAATATGACCATGCTGGTTCTATCCATGTAAGCGCATCCTCCTGTTGGATTTGCCCATTATGCCAATAAAGGAATGCCGTACTACTGTAAGAAAACATGGCTATATTGGTGGCACACCCACTCAGATTCTGGCTGTGCATCCCCTCAAGTCCTTTGTGATGGATATTAAGGATTTCCTGAAATGCTGGGGTAAAGTTACTCATTTAAGAACACAGGGAAAACCAAAGAGAGTGATGGAAATTATAGAGCAAACACTTCTAAGCCACAGGACTTCCTCTCTGTAGCATTCTAATTCACTGTACTTTTTCTCTCATCTGTGCTATTATCAAAATGAACCAACTATAGTAATGTCAGTCTTAATAGTGTTCTTGAAGGAGTACCGATGTAGGCCATTATGCCCACATAAGAACACTCATTTTGGTGATGCCTATAACGCCAATACAGTACAAAATGCCATGCCACTGTTAGAAAGCATGTCTATGCAGGATGTGGCAAGTAATGAAACTCTGTCTGCAACCATGGATCATAAAGACAGTAATCAAGCAAGTCGTGGCAACACTGTCCGCTTTCCTTTTGTGAAGGCATGGGATAAACATTTGCTAATCACTTCCATAATGGTACTACCCTGCTATTAGATACCAACAGCCTGAAAATGGTGTGTGCAACTTGGCATATGATGTTCGTGTCTGACAAGTGACAATCGAATATATATATATATATATAAGGTTTTCTTTGCCACTGCTTTTTTTAATTGGACGTGAGTGAAAGGAACACATGAAAGAAGACGCATGGCGCTTATAAATCAGTGCCTAACAGCACACTTGGTTAAATAATTTTCATAACACCAGTAGCACATTTACAGCTGCAATTGAGCCATGAACTTGTAGAAGACTGCTTAGAAATAATACTGGCTAGCTCTATGCAGCAAAAAGCTTGATATTACTGCATGTCAAAGCATGTATGCAACCAAATAACCCCCACATGCTGTATGCTCCCCAAAACAACTCAACTGCCTCCTAACTACTCCACTGTACTCATTTCAGTTTACAGGTGGCTCCACTTGATAGTCAAAAATAAAAATGCACAAAACAATCTCTCAGGACTTCTGTTAGCTACCTGGCTAGTACCTCACCGCATGTTGTGTGTCCTTTGTTCATGGTGGCAGAACAAACACCCTGAAAAAGTCCACCTCATGCGATTCTGGACCAATCACTGCTTTTATTATTCCATATGAAGTACTTGCCGTATTTTACATTATGAACTAAAGAAACCAAAAAATGATGCACAGCTGCAGGCTTATCAACACACTGTGACAGCTTACTTTGTTAACCATTACAATTGTTTTAATTAATTTTGGGGTCTGCACATGATCCATCTTTAGCACAAATATAGAAGGCATTATCTGTACTTCAGAATTCGGTTTCACAACACACAGGATGTCATCGGGAATGCTATGTGAGAAAGTTGCCTAAATGCTTTACACGAATGATGCTGGAGCAGCCACCTCAGTGGCTGTAGGGAACACTTGTTTGTCAATCATATTCGTTTGCATATAGATCACATTATGTTTTGTTTTTAACACATAGCTTGTTCAATGTGACAACTGGTCGTAAAAATACATTGTTTTCTCATAGTGTTTACAGGTTCACAGTGCTTTGGACAATACGTTTTACCGTTATGTATAAACTTCCCATGCCACACATCGCTCTCTCTCGCTCGCTCTCTCTCTGGGCTCTGGCCAGAAAGGACCACATGATGGCGCTGTGGAGCACTGCATTGAGTAAAACTGAATGATCGATTAAAGTTCGGTGTCAATTTAAATAAAAATGTGCGTCGTCTTTTCTGCTACTGCAGAAACATGGGCGGCTCCGTCCCTGCGCCAATTCAAACCAGCCGCCACTGGTCTAGTCGCTGAAATGTGGCGACTTCTCAGGATGTTGAGCGCAGTTCTTAGCGCACTATTTTGGAGTATTTGTAACTTTTTTAGGTTGTGCTTGTTTGTTCCTAGCTAGAGGGCATTGCAATAGTGTAATTTTGATAGTATAAGCGCCCTAGCAAGCGACATGCAGCTGCCTGTTGATGGGAATGGTCTGCAAGCGTTAATTAGTTTGCAGGTATATGCAGGGGCAGATGTTGTTGCATTGACTTGTCTAGACAGAGTCAAAGAGGAGTCCAGGTATATTCAAAGTATTTTCTCTTCCTTGGATACCTTTATGTTTATGCCATCAATATTGAATACTTTAAACTGGCTGTCGAGTTTGTTCAGTCTGGTCTGAGAATCGATGAGCAGAAGCTCCGTTTTGTCATCATTGAGACAGAGGCTGTGAGTGGCCATCCATTCTTGGATGATACGGTATATCTTGTTAAGCATTTTCGTGTCGGTGTCACAGTCCCCAGTGATAGGGATGAGTATTTGGGAGGCATCGCCGTAGTTAGTGTAGATGACACCCAAATAGTCAAGTTTGTCGAAAAGAGGCTTTGTAAAGATATTATAGAGTGTTGGGGATACGCAAGAACCCTGTGGGACTACACATGTGACCAGGGCTGGCTCTGCCGATGCTGTTGGTGCGAATACCCTCATTATCCAGGAAGGATTGTATCCATGTGGTGGCTTTGGGTGAGAAGTTAGCTGCTGACGAGAGTTGATTACACAGGACTTCATGATTGATGAGATCCAATTAACGGCTCGGGGCAAAGGGCCTACTCTTGCTTTTATTGCAAATGTATATTTAGGTGTCATTTGCAAACCTGCTACAAACACTTTTCTTTACTTCCTGTACTCAAGCATACACTTCATGGTCACTCATGTCAGAAACAAAACAATCTGAGAGACCTTGACGTGTGAAGGACCATGGGTACAAATCACACTAGGCATAGTATTACAAACACACCCAGCGGACATCTCTTTTCGAACTTCGAAAACAAACTATGCAATACTCTGCACCTACCACTAGATTTCAGCCAATCAAAGCATGTGAATCTAAGCAGATACAAGCATCAGAAATAAGATTACGGTAAGTAATGTATGCCATATAGATATATTTCTGATGCTTGTTAAGCTGCTTAGAATCACATGCTGTGCATATTTTCCGGCATCTAATGTCAATTGCGGAGAATTGCATCTTTTTTTCAAAGATCAAAAAGGGACGTTGACCCTGGGGTGTCTGTACACAAATTTCCGTAACATTAACGTGTAGTGTACCCATGATCCATCACACGTCAAGGCCCCTCAGATAGTTTTTTTTCCCACCGTACTGATTGGTGGCTTTCATGCAGAGCTCGTGTTATTAAGATGTATTTCCTTTTTCCTTGGGTCTTGGATGAATCCTTTCAACGATTTCATAGACATTTCGCATTTGCCGTCCTCAAATCTCTGATTGAATTCTCGACTGCTGGCGGCGGCCTTTATCTTCAGGCTTCAGCCTTTACAGTAACGAGAGTGGTGGATCCTTTTTTCCTTTCCCTCTACCTCTTTCCTTTGTCTGGCTGCTCGTTTTCCACTTCATGATGGAGAGAACTCCATGTACATTTTGCCCTTAGTGTAATCTGCAGTTTCTGTGAAAGGATACACTTAAGGAGTGTAATAACAGTTTACTGCATGACCACGACGAGCAGCAAGGCCTTTCCACTCTTTAAGCCTATGATGCTTGAAGAAAGGCGCACAAAGCGGTGGGCGGCATACGCCATGCAGACTCGGTCCCATTCTCCCGCTGGCGCCTCGTGCGAGGATTCCTCCAACAGCCATGGCTCCAATTCAGAGGCCGAAGACAACATTGTGGAGTCGGCTGACTCCCACGTGCCCATCCATAGCCCCACTAGCCAGGCCTAATACACTGCTATGCGGAGACCACCCACTGGTGACAGGAGCACACATTTTCACACCACAAAGGCTAATAACACAACCCCTTGGCCTCCTTCGATACCACCGAAAAGGCCTTCGGCACCCACAGGCCTGTCGAAAGTTTCAGCGGGGCCTGGTGAACCTGATGATTGTCGACCCGCTGCACCTCTGACGCCGCGTATGGCGCCTGGTCCCAAGTCTTCCGCCTCCCTGGGTGCCTCTCCTAAAGTTTCGGCGTCTGTTTCTAACGCCTGGAAAGATACGGTGGAACGCGCTTCTTTAAGCGAAACTCGCCCAAAATGAAGGGAGTAGCACGCCAAGGCCTTTTCCCACCGGCACTCGCATGGTTCTAGTCCCCAGACACCCTCTTATTTTCCTCCATGCTTTATCCAGGCCTCCTCTCCATTATCAGTCTTTACAGGGGCCCAAAAGCCCTATTGAGGAAGATTTAGCTTCCCCACTTTCAGAAACCCCAACTACCAGCTCCTGCACTAGGGAAACTTTTGAAGAGTGTATGGACAAAGTATCTGAATTTATTAGGTTTTCAGCTAAATTTGATAGGTTTCGTCACAAAAGATCTCATTCCTTCGTGGAGGACCTCAGGCCCTGCAAGTCTCCTAAGCTTCAGCGCCCTCGTTGTCTGCCCTGCCTCTGCTGGGCTCAAGCTGCCTGATCTCTCTGATGATATTTTTCAGGAAGATCAGTATGATCAAAGTGACAACGTGTTCTATGTCTCAGACCATGATGATGGGTCACAGGACCCTGTCTCCAGATGCCTTCCTTAATACAGACTACCAGGGGGCATGGCCCACTACCCCAGCTCATGAAGTAGAGCCTGACTTTTTTTCTTGGATGCCACTTCTGTTACACAGCCCAGGGAGGCCTCTCCTATTGACAACCAGCTGCTCTTCAATAACATTCTTTTAAAGGCAGCGGACCAATTCAGAATTGTTAGCCAAGATGTGGTGTCTGACTCTAGCTATGTGGAAGACCTCCTCAAAGAAAAGGTTCAGTCAGCCAAGCCATTCCCCTTCTCAACTCCATTAAGAAGTGTATTGCCCCCACGGATCCACTTTATATTCGGGGACACTTCATTCTGGACTCTCTAGTGGTCACCACAACTAGAAAGCATGCAGACGTTCCCTTGTATTCATCTGAAGCTCCTGCCGGTAAGAACTATACTACGCCAAGAGAATTACTTGCTCGCCGGCCTACAGTACCCACATTGCCAATAACGGCACTCTGCTCACCAGCTTCAGTGATGTCCAGCAGGGTCTAGTACAGGACGGTTTTGCGAATGTTCCTGAACCAGCTAAATCGCAACTTCTTGAGATTGTGCAAGAGGGACATCATGGCTCAGCTGCAAGGGAAGACCGTTCTAGTCCTTACAGACGGCACCACAGCCTTGTTTTACTTAAACAAACAGGGAGGTACTCATTCTCCAGGGCTGTCCAAACTGTCGGAGCATTTGTAAATGGGCACTCAAGCACATGTTCCTCCTGTCACTGCATGTTCCAGTGGAACACCATTTCTTTGCAGACCTTAACATGAGTGGTGCTTGCGCGAACATATTTTGCACAATGTCTTTGCAGAATGGGGACATCCATACATTGCCCTCTTTGCAACACCGGAGAATGCACAATGCCCAGACTACGCCTCCAGGTATCCCCAAAAGATGTCTAAGGGGAACGGTCTCTGGATCAAATGGTCAGGGAGATTTGCTTACGCTTTTCCTTCCCAGCTCCTCTCCCCAACAGGAGAATTCACAAGATGCACCAGGAACAAGTTACACTAATCCTGATGGCAACAATGTGGGCTTGTCGGCAGTGGTTCTCACATCTCATGAGAATGTTGCTTTGCCCTCCGTCGAAGCTGCCTTGCCCCTACAAAATGATGTCCCAAGATCAGAGGACAACACTGTACTCTTGCCATCAAACTCTCACCTTGGCATCATGGCTCCTGAGGTCCTAGAGTTTGGACATCTCAACTGCCTCAAAGGTGTATGGGCATTCTGAGTGTCACAGGAACCAAATACCAGGCACTGATGTTCCAGTATGTGTAAACGCTTTGTCATTTGGAGTGGTACTCATAACATCAACCCAATTGACTATTCACCCACACACAGTCCTTTATCTAATTCTCCTCTTAGATTCAAGACTAGTTCTTAACTTATTGAAAGTCCACCTTGCTTCCTTCTCTGCTTACACCACCTCTCAAAGCAAGATTTCCTGGTGGTAGGTCCCAGAAACAAAGCTTTAATGAAAGGGCTGAAAAGACTTCACCCACCTATTTCTAATCCAACTCCTGGATGGTACTTGAATGTTGTCCTTACTAAGCTAATTGGCCCTCCTTAAGAGCCAATGCACAAAGCTAGTCGTAAGGCTCTAAGCTATAAGACTGCTTTTCTGGTGGCTATTTCTTCCATTTGGAGAGTTGGTGAACTGCAGTCTCTCTCAATTCAAGACCCATTTGTTACTATTCATAAGGAAAAAGTGGTTGTGCGCACACATTATCAGGTCGCAGCTCTTCATTCCAGCAGGAGTGTCGATTGCCCACCAAACCCTCCAATCCTGCACACCAGACAATTTTTTTTAATTACAATTAACAAGCTGGCAAAACCAAGGGGAAATGGGAAGTGGATAAAATAACAAAAGGTCAGGTCTCCTCAATTGCCCACGCCACCTAGAACCTCCTCTAAAATTAGCTATTGTTCAGATGACCAAAAAATGAACACAGAACATCATTAGCACCCTTTACACTCTGCTCTAGGAAAATACTCAGTGAATTTCCTTACACCCTTCCCAGTACCTGTTCCCTAAGCCTTATTGCTGATAGGCTCTTGAAGAAATTGATAAGTTGCTGTATTTATTTTAGTGTATTTTCTTAAATCTAAAAGGCTACTTTGGTTTATTTTGCATTCCTGTTTAGAAACCTTAACTTTTGCTATGGTACTATTTACACCTGTAATGTGTGCTGTGCAACGTTCATTTATGTCCTTGACACAGAAGTTTATCAGAGTTCACTGAACAAACTTCATTCACCAATTGTTTCTCTGCTTTCCTTTTTATCTGCGTGACCTTGTGCTACTCATTCTCAGAAAAAAGAACAACTTTCCTGGTTTTCCACACTGACTGGGTTCATAATGCGTGGCCTGGAGTCCTAGAAGCACATCGCCTTGCCCAACACTCTGCGTTTGAAGATGAAAGACTTTTTCTCTCATAGATTTCAGAAGATTATGTGCATTACGCACACTCGCGCCAAACCGTCTTTTTATCTAATGCATCCAACAAATGATTCTCTTCCTAGCGCGGTTTTTAAATGAAACGTTAGTCTTTCACGCAAGTAAGTAGATTTACTGCAGATCTGCACACGCATGAATTGTAATTGATATTAGTCACGAGTAATCTCGCTCGCATGCACGCCTCAATTAGTACGGTTTAAACACACCCACTCTATTAAACTTTCACTCCAAACAAATCCTCTCGCTTTTTCAGAACTGTACAAGTAAGCAAATTATGGAAGATAGATTTTCATTCCAATGCTCACGGTTTCTGGCTTCCATCAACTTAAACAGAGTTTTCATTTTCAAATATACAAGTTTCTTTCTTTACTAAATTTTCTTTCTCTGAAATAAATTCACTTTTCTCTCATAAAACTGCAGCTGGTTTGACTTGTTCTCTGTCTGCTCGCCACTGGAACTTTTAATGGATGATTTTTCTCACTTGGTCTCGACTGCTCAAAAACTCAAATCTTCTCTGGTTACTGAATAAACTCTAATGCTGCTTCAAGTTGATATGGCCTGAACAGTTCTTTGTGCAGTACTCGGTGTGTTTTTATTTTCTGGACCCAAGCTGCTGTGACCTGCTCTAGGATTCTCTCTTCTACCTTGGACACAGTCAACCATACCATCCTGCTCAACAGTCTGTAACAACCTGGGTATCACCGATCAGGCTCTGGCCTGGCTGACTTCTTTCCTCTTTGATTGACCCTCCCAGGTCCAACTTGGGTCCTTATTTTCATTCCTGACACTTCACGTGCAGGACTTGCAATGTAAAACTGAGCACACTGAGTACTGTCGCATGTCATGTGTCCGTGTGATTTGCAATGATGGAGCCATGGCGTCATCTCTTTTTGGAGACTGAGTCAGCCAGGCAGGCCTCCCTTCTCAGGCCTCATTTCGTCAAGGCACCAGCATTACACGTTCGAAGTCGAGAGCTACCTGCTCAGCCGCTCAGGCAGCATCAAGTTTGGATCCATAAAGTAAACGAACCTCCGTGCTTCTGGGACATGGAAATGCGCTTTTGGGGAAGCTATGTGACCGGGACGGCCATGTTAAGTGCAGTGGTCAAAGTGTACGAAGAAAAGTAGTGGAACTATGGTCCCTGATGGCCTGCACCCACTCCCCAAAACCCCATCACCACACCCCCTCCCACACACAATACAAACCCCGAAACACTTGCACCTGCTGTTTAAGGGAACGTTCAGTGCAGTGCACTGAAAGTGCAAGTTTGAACAACTTCCTACACTTTTTTATTTTAAAACGAAACCATTCCGTAACAGTTTCTTTGTAAAATCAAAGTATAGGAACAGTAAAAGTTAATTAAAAAAAGTAGAGGAGCATGGCTCCATCATTGCAAATCACACGGACACATGACAAGTGGTAGTTCCTAGAAGCAGCAGCTTCTGATATAGTGCAACGGAGAGTATCAGCAGATTTCTTAGGCAGCCGCATGGGTGAGGTACAGTCGGACGCCGCCAACCCCATTATCAACAGTGTTGGTCACTGGTCACTCTGTAAGCAGTTGTATCGCTACAAACGCAGGACTTGACGGGCGACTGTAACATGCAACCATCATATACAGAGCAAGGTCGGGCCTGTATTGGTTTCCGAGTGTTGTCAACTGTTTCCATAGCAAACACCATCACTGATCTCTGGCGC
Source organism: Ambystoma mexicanum (assembly GCF_040938575.1). NCBI lineage: Eukaryota > Metazoa > Chordata > Amphibia > Caudata > Ambystomatidae > Ambystoma > Ambystoma mexicanum. The sequence continues at coordinate 1,338,314,541 of NC_090923.1, read as the reverse complement.
AGACCTCCCACTCTCTTGGCAGCTCCTCCACAGGATGTCTCCACCCCACCTTCAATCTATCCCTCCTCTTTGGCTATCGTAATCCCGTGTTAATGTTACATTGCAAGGACTGCTCACACATGAGTTAGACAGCAGGTCTGTCTCTCAGGTTTTATATACTCCTCTCAGAAAGCGGTTGGGGCTATTGGGTGACTGGCTGGATAACGGCAGTGACAGCATGTCAATGTCTCGTCCCATTGCTCTAGCGGGCTCCTTTATGTGACAGCAGAGCTGCCTCCTGTGTTGCCATCATTGTTCTCAAGTTCACGCCTGTGATAGCAGTGCTGCCTCTTACTGTCATCACCCAGGCTCCGGCCTATGGGAGCAGAGCTACCTCTTGTTCTGATTACTTCCTACTCACACCTGTGAGAACAGAGCTGTAGCCCAGTACGATCTTGCATACTTGCCTGGCACTACTTTCTCTTCACTAGAGGTTGCTTTGCTTCCACCCCCCTTCCGTCATACCATCCTAAGGATGCCCATAGCCATTGGTGCCCTGGCTTGTAGCACTAGCTTTGCGTGCATACATTGGCAGTTAGGTGTGGATGTTTATACAAAGGTGCTACTTTATACAGCGGTTGCCACCACACGCTGCCAGCTTCAAAGCTCTACAAATGGAGTTTTGGAATTATACCTTCAATCCCTCATTCTCTTTTATCAACCACAGGAGAGTGAAGGACTGTACTTGTGATTTGCAAAGTTATTTCAGCAGTCGCCAGTTAACCCACTGAGAAAACTCGCCTGCCATTTGATGTTATTTATGCCGACTGAATCGATGCCAGGGTTGTGATGGAGAGGGGACCAGTGACCGATTCCTGGACACAGCTCCCCCAGCATCATCTGCATGGCCTGCCATGGGAGCCTCACACATCTTTATAATGCATTTTTTATGGACAGGGCCTTTAACATGGCAGAGTTCTTCATTTGTTGTTGGTGGCAGCAGAAGGGAACATATCAATTACGTGACCATTGTCACTGATGAGCACCTATAAGAAGAGTGTATGTTTGTGTGAGTAGAACTGCAGCAGATGTATGTGCATGTGAGCGCCTTAGAAACTCACAACAGTGTGTGCTTCCAAGACAAACTGACACAAAACTCCTTTTAAGACCGTCTAGTTTATCGAAAGGATTCAGCCTTGTTTGTGCATGTTCACACCATGCCTAATGACAGGCTGCATATTTGTGTCAAACACACACTACAAGCAGGTGACGTGATCAGTCGCGTGTTGTCTTGAAGTCATGGAAGTACGGTGGCAAAACCCACAGGAGATCTCTTAGGCTTGCATTACTATTCATTTTGGAACTTAGACTTCCATTGAGTGCAGGCAAACAAAAGTTCAACTATACCCTTGCTTTGCTTTACCAGTTTCTGGAAGGACTGAAATATTTCTCATGTTGGTATATTATGCAATGTACGACTTTAAAACCGAATATGATTTTATTTCTTGGAGGCCAAACGTTCACACCCATTTGCACCAATTAGAGCTGAGAGAAGTTATGTGGTCAAGTGCCTACTTTGCAGCCTCTGCCCAAATCATGGCTTCACCACTGAACTAAACATGTTGCACCTGCGAACAGTGTGGAGTTCCCAGAGGTGATTCGGGCACGTTGGTTTCCAAAATGATCGTCTGGCTCCATATATAAAAATTGAAATGTTGCACATTGCAAAGATTTGTGTCTTGGCTTACTTGTGACAATGTTAACTTCACATGATGCTCTTGAGGGTCAGACTGAATCACTCCCTCTGATGTCACTTCCAGTTGTATTAATAGATATGCAAATTAGCGATTGCTTGAAATAGCGTCTGTTCCTCAGTAAAAGTGTATACCAAAGTCTTCTGAGTGCCATAGTTTATTTTGATTACATTTTTAAACGATTTTAATAAAGGGCTACAATATAACATTTGTTCATATATCTCTCGCTCTGCTAATAATTTGGTCTGAAACCAGTTTTTCGCCTTTTGCTGACCTCAAGGAAGTCTGGTTTCCTTATCCGCAAAGAAGTGCAGTATAAGCCTTTATCCCATAGACCTCTGTCATAGCAGCCTGAAAGGGCAATGACAATTGATTGCCTTGAATGTGGTGGTAGCCGTGGTGTAAGCTCTTTTCCCAAGGATGTCCAGACACCTAGTTTGTCTAGCGGCACAGTGGGTTATTACAAGGAAAAGGATGTTACAAGAGAAGATTTCTAATGTCCTATGACCCGTCCCCTTTCATCCACTGGATTGGCATCTAGCTTATCAGCTCAGGGTGCAACCAGTGAAGTTGTGGTGTAGGGCATGCTCAAACGAGAAGGCATCTCTTTGATTGCTTTTGTCACACTCATTTTTCATCAGTCCCCTGGCCTCCCATATGTTAACAATTATTGTAACGTACATTGAAGCAGTGTGATTGGATTAACAACTATGCCCATTTGGCTACCCACGTTCCTAAACCTATGTTTCAGGTGTGGTTCACCGATTTCTCTAATCTCATAGCTATGTGAGGCAGTGCCCTAACCCAGCGATGCAGAGTGTCCTACTGAGGGTATGGTATGGATAAACCAGTTGCCATTGATTATTTTTCGTGGTGCTCAACTTGGGTTACCCGTACAAGATAGGGGCTGCCGTATATGTAAATTGCCTGGCATATTGGAGACCGCAAAGCACCTTTTCACTGAATGTGCAGCTCTGGGCTCCGCATACCGACTATCTTGGGCAGATTTGTAGACAATTATGAGTCAATAAAGCAGGAAGCATTTTGGAACTGCGGTCTCAATACTGAGACCGTAGTTCCGAAAGCATGCACATTGACTTGTACCGGCTATGGTGTATCATCAAAAAGCGCCTGCCTAGTACTAATTGATTTTATGGGGTCAGTTCATGAGGAGCTAACTTTGTCTATTTAAATGTCATTTTAATGTTTATTTGATTATTTCATGTTTTATATTCACAATCTATACACATTATGCAATTATTGTATGAAATGTATATCTGTGAATGATAGTGATTTTATTTGGTTTGCAGTTACAGTAGTTGTGAGATTTAGCACTTGTTAATGCTACTAAATGTTGCAATGTTCCGCCAGCTAATTAATGCCCCAGAATATAAGTGATTCAGAACCTGTTGATTTTTTTTTTTTCTTTTTTTTTTTTTAGAATTGGAGTGTTAACCAAAGAAATTGGTTAAACACTCTAATCATGCTCATTTAACTAAGGCCAGAATTCCTGATTACTTGTTATGGTCAAATTTGAAAACAAAATGGATTTTAATAACGTTGGCCCGATTTAACTTGTGGGCAGTGTCTGGAAAATTGGCAACAGCTTATACTGATACAAGCACTGCAGTGCTCTGTCCTTTGTAATGCCCCCTTGGAAGATATGCATTTCCTCTTTTTTTGCCCTGCTTAGTCATATCAACTGCCCTGAATATATTATTGCGTGATTTGAACATTAGACATTTTAGACCAGCTTTGAACTTTTTGCTTCTAACACCGCTGGTAGCTTGGAAACTGTTAATTTACATACGGCAATCATTAAGACTGAGAGATTAATTAACTCCATTTTAGGCAAATAGCTTTATAACAAATGTTTGTCTGTAAAGCCGATTTTTCCCCTACCTTCTAAGTTATTGGATCTTGTAATTAATGTAATATTAGAATATTTATATCATTGTTCCATGTACTTTCATGGAGCCTTTTTATCTGCAATAAAGTGATTTGATTATTGACAACCCTAAACTGGACCGGTCCAGACCTATTTGACCCACAAAAATGAACATTGCAAAAGTTGCTGGTGGGGAAGGTCCTGGTGTAATCATGCTCCACTAGCCTGCCCTCCTGTGCCACACCTCAGTCCTCTTTTTCTGCACGGATGCCAGTAGACTTGCACTGCTCGCTCGACTTTTACTTTCTTTTCTCCTAATAGTTTTATTTTATTGGATTTCTTGACCTCAGCCTCTGTTGCCCCTGTCCCACAGGCACATGTGTCTCTAGGGTTTTCTGGTGTCTCCTGTGAAGGTTCCTTTATGGCACCTGGTCCCCAGGTGCTATGCAGTGCCTGGGCCTGACCACCGATGGGGACTACAGCGTAGTATGCTGCACCTTAACACTTGCAACACTAAAATACATGATTGCCCGTTGGTGGGAAGTCTTTTCCAGTCCCCCCGAACCCTGTCTTACCTGCTGTCTGTTGGCTCGGAAGGGTTGCACAGATCCTTTGACCCAGAGTCTCGAGGCCTGGAGCGCTGGTACTGGCGCTCACACTGACATGCCTTCTGACTGTACTCCTGTGTCTGGCTATGAGAAGCCTTCATGCTCGAACACTGGACCTTCGCCCGAGAACCCTACAGTCCCTTTAGTGGGCCTACACCCAAGGGGGTAATGATATGCAAAGGGACTACCATGCCTTGGCCTGAGGGCTCCAAGGCTGCTTGGATTCGTTCAGAAGTCTCCTAGAGTATGAGCTGGGGCTTTGAGGCTCATAAGTGACCTTCAGTACTCTCAGACCAATTTTTTCCATGCATTCCCTCCTCGCAGGGCTACCGCTGAAAGGTTGGTGGCCTGGAGGGAAAGCAGTATGCTGCACTCATGTGACGCAGATACACCCTTGTTTGGTGGTGGTTCTCCTTTAAATAAAGCCACTGAATTGAGTGGCTGCACTGGCAGCTAGCACTTGGTCTGGTTACCTCCTGTGACTTTGAGGCAAACATTCTCCCAAGGGTGGATTGGTCTCTTATGGACACCACATAGTGTACATCCTACCCCATGCCCAGCTCCCTTCCGTATTCTGAGGTGTTTTAATTTCAGGTATGCTCCTTGTGTACAAGCTATCGCTAAATTGACTCTTTGCCCCCTCCCCCCAGCCCCCTTTATTCCAGGCTACTTCTACCGTGGGGATATTATGACCACTTCATGGGTCCCATTAAGTCTTCCCAAATGTCTTTCCACAGGTGTTGCAGAATTGTGCTGAAGCTGCCCCTCTGCTTCCTCTCCAGCCTGTGGTTCCTAGGCTTCCTTGGCTCTGGTGCCTTCTCCCCCTAGGTCCTGCTGCCTCCTTGGGCCCACTGCCTTTTGTGGTACAGGGGCAGCCCTGGACCTGAAGGAGCTATATCCCTGGACCTGAAAGAGGCATACTTGCATGTACTAATTTTGAGAACCGCATAATTTTCTGCACTTCAGTGATGGGAATGCATTTTCAGTACAGAGTCCTCCTGTTTAGTCTCTACTCAGCCCATCAGTGCTTACCCGAATTTTGAATGCACTTCTTGGCGTGTACACAGATGTACTTTACAGATCCTGAACGATATCCAGTTTGAACTGGAGTTATCAATCTTCAAAAACAGAACTGAAAAGATAGGGTAAAGTTTTCCTTTCCTCAGGCTCCCCTCATTAATTGTAAACAGCAGATTGAGCATCCAAGGGATGCCCAGTGATCTAGTTGGTTTCTAGACCTGGCTCAGCTTTCAGTCCAACGTCCAATTTTGTTTGAAATGAGGCATCACATTCTCTTGCAGAACTGAGGGCAGTCATTCGCCCAGCTCCAGTCTCTGGTGCTAGCTGCATGGCTCCTGAAGAATTGACTCTGGGCTCTGTGTGAAACCTGATGGTCTCCTCCCACCCACTCTCTCTGGATCTTCCATTGAGGAGGCCAGGGAAGAGCCATCACTTTTGGATCCAAACCCTGTGGGTGGACAAGCAAGGGAGGATCACCTGAGTTGGAGGGCCATGAGGGATTGGCAGGAGGATGCCTGAGGGCAAGACATGGTCTTCCCCCAGTCCCAAAAATACTCCAATCTTCTCTCCCTCAGCCTTTATGGGGTATCTCACCCCATCTCCCCCTCCCAATTTCCAACAAATTCCGAGACGAGGATGAGGCAACTAAGATCAGTAAAGATTGCCCATAGGAATAACATGGGGAAAATAAGGGCAACCTACCCTAGAAAGAACTCAGGTTGTCCCACTAAAAGTCATGCAGGGTCAGGCATTTTATATTAACCATTCACACCTCACTTCACTTGACTGTTTTTTTGGAGCGACTTGGAGAGCAAGCAGGATAGCGAGTTGGGAGGAGAACTGAGATGCCAGGGTTGCCCAGGACCAGAGACAAGGGACCGGGATGCCGAGATGCTGAGAAGCGGCAGTTGGAGGGAGCTGTCTCTCCAGGGAGCCAAGAGGTGTCCATGTATGGGAACCGAGAGGCGTGCTAGTCCTCTGCGTAACCTGTGAATGCGATTGCTTGTTCCCTGTGGGCCGGTGATGCAGCCCAGGAGTGTCCGAGGGGCAGGTGCTGAGACCCTGACTTCCGAACAAAGAGCCATTGTGGAGCTGAAGTGCAGAAGTCAGTCCGATGAGTCTGAAAGCATTACAGAGCCGGGTTGTGAAGAGCGAGATACAAAGTAACATTAGAAACGCCTAAGAAAGAGGACCTCGTTGTGAGTGTTTGATTGAAGCTAATCAACAGATTAAACAAGGCAACGATGGAAGTAACAGTGTAAGCGCAAAACTAGCGAAACGCACATGTTTGAAATAATAATTGCAAGCATGTCAGATAATAAAGTGATGCGAGTGTAAAGAGGGCTAGAAGCCAATGGAAAAGCTGCAAGAGGCACAAAATAAAAAGACATTGTAAAAAGGGTGCGATTGACTCAGAAGGAAAGAAGCAAGTGCAGGAGTGCGTGAAAGAAGCGTGCAAGAGTCACAAAATAGAGAAGGAATAAAGGACAGTGCAAGTTGTACCACAAAGGGAAAATTACAGAGAACAAAGAGAGGGGCAAGAGGGTCAGAGTGGTCACGCTGAGGACAAGTAAAGAACCTGGCGTTTTCAGAAAGCCTCCGATAGGATGGCATATAAGATCGAAGAGAGATATATAATATAGAAAAGGCATATCCTGACCAGCTGAATTGGTGTTTAAAACTAGAGGGGCCTAAGCTTGAGGAAGGGCACCCTGAGAATCTAAAAAGGAACTGTGACAGACTCTGTGTTTTGAAAGCTGGACGAGACCTGAACCTGGGGAAGGGAACCCTGAGGGCCTATTGAGGAAAGTAAAGTGAACGAGTCGAAGCTTTGGGAAGGGAGCCCCAAGGAACACAAAAGGCACTGAAGGCATTTGAAATCACTGTAAGGGCCATGTGAAGTTCTTACGAACAACCCTGTGGTGTGATCCCATCTGTGTGACAATGACCATATTGCACCTGGTTAAAAGACTACCTGAAACCAATTTTGGTTTCGCCATTTTTGTTGAATCACTATTTTTCCTTTAGAATAGACTTCCCCATCACGTTTTTGTAAAGCGTGAGGGCAAGCATAGGCTTAAACACAGACTAACCTTTATTTTGGACTATTAGACAACGACGGGCATTAGAAACATCAGTTAAGGGAACCATTCCTTTAGTGTTAGGGCCAGTCAGGCATTGCACCAGCCCAGGAATCTTAGTAAAGAAAGGTTTTACAATGAATCATTTTGATTCTGGATCTCTTGATAGCATGCCTGTCTCTCAGACCCTTGGGCTGTCCTCTGGAAAATCTGCAGATAATAAAATTGGCTAGGATGAAAGCAAAGGCCATGGTTTTGTTATTGGGCAACACAGTTCTCTGGATGATGTGTTGTCTTTTTCTGTTCCTCTGGCACTGTCTGGTGTACAACTTGAATACCTGCCAAACTAACTTGATAGCTTTCAGAGCTTGCAGGAATTCAGAGGTGCCGAGTCTTTCTTTTTTTCCCCTCTGCTAACCCAGTGGTGAAGAGCTAGATGGAAGGTCTGTGCAGAGTCTTTCTGCATCTGTAGGGGATTTAAATGTTAGTGGAGGCCATGGCCAGAAGCAGTTTAATACCATGGCATCCTTCGATATCGTCACCTGGCAGACTGTATTTGTTTCCCTGATGCCTGCTGGATGTGCAAGTTCAACTTGAGACTTTGGATTCTTCTGAACCATTCACTGGCTTTCACAAAACCAGGTGGCTGTGCACACTCATTCAAACTTTTCTTCCAAAAGTGGTCTCTGCCTTTTACGTAAACTGAGATTGATGCAATCTCAATGCAATTCTCATGCAATTCTCATGCTCCTCCAGACTCTTCTCTATGCTGACTCCTCCCTCTTCACGGCGCAAGTCTTACTATTCTGAGCTTCTCTTATTCCTTACATCCTCGCTGCCTTTTCCAAACTCGGAACTTGTATTCCATCTACCACTTCTGCTTCTTTTTCCTCTTTCTGCTGATGATCTGGCATTTTACTTCTTCTCCGAAGTCACCCTACTTCGTTCTGCCGTGACAACTCCTCTGTCTTCACCCTCTCAATCTTCTCCTGGGGCGTCCTACTCCTCCTGCACAGCTCTTTCTGATTCCAAAGTTGCACTATTTTTTGCTAAGGCACATCCCTCTTCTGCTTCTCTGGATCATCTCCCCTTTTGTCTTCTAAACGTCTATTCCTTCCTTCCTTCCTTCTATTTCTCACCACTGTTCAACATCTCACATCAATCCTCGTGTTTTCTCTCTTCTGTCAAACATGCCTCAATCCTTCCTATTCTCAAGTAACCCTCCTTGGATTACGCTCTTCCCTTGGCCTAGCATCCTATGTCCCTTCTTCACTACATCTCCTTTCTTCTGGAACATGTAATCTATTCACAAATCTCTTCTTTTATCACTTCTAATTCACTACTTCCATGTTTTCAATTTGGTTTTCGTCCTCACCAATCCACTGCGATTGCCTTATTTTCTTTCTGCGATACCCTCCTCTCTGCATGTTACACCAAGCACTCTTCACTTCTAATCCTCCTTTATTTGTCGTCATTGTTCAATAATGTCCATCACTCTTACTTGCGTGTCTCTCCTCTCTTGGGTTCTCCGGCTCTGTTCTCGGCTGCTTTTAATCTTACCTATCTGGTCTCCTGGGCAGGTACCAACTCGCTCCTCTTCCTACTACATCAGAGCTCCCCAAGGTTAGGTACTGGGTCCCCCTCATGTTATTTCTATCTACATGTTCTCTTGTTTCTCTCATCTCTTCCTTTGAGGTGTCTCACCATCTTTGTCCTGACAAGACCCAGCTTTTTCTATCTTTCTTTTCTTGCTCCTCTGCAATCCATGTTCACTTATCCTTCTGCCTGGTGGCCATCCAATCCTGGATGGCCGATCACTAATATGTTCTCAATTCTTCTAGTACTGATGTTCTCTTCTTTCGGTCTCTTCTATCCCTTCCTTCCTCCCTCCCTGCTTTCTCATTCCCTCCCTCCTCTCTAACCATTTTATCTATTGCTCTCAACTTGGAAGTCTACCTCGACTCCTCACTTATACTCACCATATTTCCTCTTTCGCATTATTGCTGTGCTTTTTTATCAATCATAAGGCTAGACCTTTCCGTTCATGCTTCCAAGCTTCTTGTCTCATCTTATTTTTCACGTCTTTTCTACTGTTCTACCCTTCTCTTTGGCCTACCTTTCTCATCTTGCTCCTCTAAAATCCACCTAGACTCCTCAATTTATCTTTGTTCCCCTTGTGTACCCATTATGCCCACTCTCTACTCTTCGCCGACTGTCCTATCATGCTTGTCCTGAATTAAATATTCTCTGCTTCATATTCATCTCTTCACAATCTCTCTACTCCCTATTTTTCTTCTCTTCTCATTCTACTCCCCTGCTCGTTCTCTCTGCTTACAATCTTTGTTCCTCCTAGCAGCACCTCGTCGTCCTTGTGCTCAGTTTGTCTATTTCCCTTTTGGCCCCACTACACTGGAACACTTCACCACTCTCTCTCCGATCTTTCTCGCTTTCCTTTGTTCCTTCTTCCTTTCATTTGTTCCACTCTCGCTTGAGTGATCGCTGTCTGTCCTCCTAATTTGGTTTTCTCGTGATCATTCTCCACTTATTTTACCGTTTTCCTCAATGATTTCTGTTCAGCGTCTAGCGCTGTATAAGTACAAAGAAAATACAAATACTTCTTGGACTTGTGAAGAGCTCTGCCTCTACTGGTAGGTGGATGGTGGTGGGCATTGTGGAATGGTACATGGTCCAGAATCTGACTGCCACCCCCCCCCCCCACAATCCCCCAAATTACCCACTAGCCTGCCAGGACGTGCATGCGCATTCTGAAAGAGAAGAAGCTACAGCTGTGTATTTTCAATGTCACTCTTCTGGGAATATTATCAGTAAGCCAGCTACATGGGTTTCTCCCCCTGTCTTCTGCAAACACTACTGCTTGGATGTGAGTTTGAATTCTGATGCAGACTTTGGGCAAGCAGCGTTGAAAAATCTTTTCATGAAAAGGTAGCAAAGTCCCTCCTCCCGTTTGCGTGAGCTGAATGACACATGGCCTAATAAGATTGTTGTTTTGTCCTCCCTTTGTTTCCCCCTCCTGGTCTTGTCTCGCCTAGAAACACTTGTGTACTACTAGGACGCTACTTAGAATCTTCGATTCTGCCAAGTTGCATTGTGCTCAATCTCGACTCTGCGAACTGGGTAAGCCAAATTTGGCTCCCTTTGGGTATTCATCATCTTTAAGCAGATATGGATGACATATTTAGTGTTTCCATCCTTGTTTTCCTTATATCAGATCACGTTCACCGAATTCAGAGACACAGAGAGTTGATCTATACTATGTCCCATGGGATATGCATAATCGACAAACTGGCACTAATTTATTCATATATTCGTTGCTAGTAAGATGATTCGTTCACAGAGACAAGAGTCCCACCACTTTATCTAATTTTTATACTTGGAATCCTCAAGATCAGAAGAACGGCCTTGTGAACAGGGGTCACTGAGATTGTCTGAAGGCTGCTATTAAACAGTCCAAGACACAGGTGATTTTGTGGTATGGGTATAAGATGATCACGAAAAGGCTATCAAATATTGATTGTTGCAATATATTTATATTCAGTTTTTACTTACCTTATAGATTATGCTGAAGCTTCAAACATTGAATCATGAATTCGACTTTGCCGAACTTAAATATCCCTTCTTCTGGGAAAAAAATTAGGTCCCCAAACACGTTGGGCTCATTGAACTTTGAACACATTTGAATAGTACATACACTGTTGAATGATTAAAAATAACACTTTTATATGTGTAACTATTGTCAATCTTTAAAGGTTGAACACATGAATGTCTGCATTAATATTCCGAATGAATAATAGATTGAGCTAAATGATGAATTTGTATAACTATTGTCTGTTTTTCCAGTATATGCGAGTGCAGGGGACACGAGTGTCCGTCAATGGAGGACACCTTTCTTTTTTTTTTTGTTTGCCATTATTGCAGCAACTTGTAGTTTCAAAGTTGCCATTTTCTCCCCTGCACCCTTTAATTACACAAACATCTAGTAACTTAGTCAAGTAACACTTTACTACTGCACTTTAACTAAGGTGTGCGTAGGTCCCTCCATATATTCTTTTGCCAAGGTTAGGATGCCCGTCAGATCGGCTCAGGGTTGTATAGAAGTAGGGAAGCGTGGAGCGTATTTGCAAAAAAAATGTCTGTCTAACGTCATAACCAGAAGAGAGAATGGACTGGGTCGAGTTAAGGTACCAGCAGACTTCCGAGTATTTGATCAGGTATTTGTAGCCTTCCTGAACTTGTTTTGTGTGGTTCTTTCTGTGTCGCTCTAGATCTTTTTGGGTGTTGTCAGCTGGCACCTCTGTGTCCTCTGCTGGCTGTGTGGAGTCTTATGGAGGCTAGCCTGGTACCCTTTGTGTGGCTTCCATTGTCCTGTGACATTTAGCCACTGTAGAAGCAGCATTTAACATGAAAGTGTCTAGCTTCTTGAAGTCTAATGCAATGGTGACTGATCTCTTGCCATTCATGCTTTACCACTACCAGGCTGTTTGCCTTTGTACGGGACCTCTCTCTGCCTTATACAAATTCCTATAAAGACTTTTTCACATATTTAGGGTTTTGCTAGTATTTCAGAACAAGACTGTAGTTCTATCCTGGAACTCTCAACAATGGACACTATTTTTCAGCTTGTATAAATAATCTTCAAACAGTGTAAAACTATTTCGAATGGATTGTGTCCTCCCACGTATTCCTCATTTTCTGAAAACTCCATATTCTGCTTTAGCTGCTTCTGAAAAACTTTCCAACAGGGGGGCGCTGCTCGTCAATGCCTGTCGAGTCGATGTCCCTCGAGGGCCTCTGTCTCGGTGTTGATAGTATATAGCCTCTATGGTGCCTGGGATCCTCTCATTCAACTTCGGAGTATGGGTCCTCCCTATCAATGACAGCAAAGGCCCTGAAAGAGCGTAAAGGCAAACTAGCTGCAGGAAGATCCCATAAATCCCCATCGAAAAGGCAATCCTCTGACAAGTCGAGAGATGACACTCATCGTCGGAAGAAAGCTAAAAGGTCCTGATCACGAAGTGGCTTACACCACTCATCCTCACAGCATTCAAAGAATCGGTAACACCGGTCGCCATCGTTGTCATAGAGTTCCTCCCCGCAATGGGTCTCGTGCCTGACCAAATCGGCCTCAACGGCTGAGTGGGTGAAGTTCAGACTAAAAATGCTCGAAGTATTCAACAAAGTAGCCTCGACCCACCGAAGAAAGATAAGAGCCATAGCAGTGACGACAAACATGACAAAAAGAAGGCAAGGCACAAAACCTGTGCATCGTCCAGTCCGGATGTCCAGGAGTAAATTCAGAGGTTCCCTCGAATAGAGAAAAGGCTCCACCGAAGCCATAATCATCGACGCCATTGGCACCGAAAGACTCCACGTCGGCCCGAGTGAAGACTTCGACGTCATTGTCGACGCAAGTCCCAAAATCCTTGAAGGATGTTGAGTAAACATACACTCCACTGCCAAGGAAGGATTTTTTTTCAAATCCCTTTCCTCAATTTATGAGGATGATGAACCATCTACAGATGAATTTCGTCCATTTGGATTGCAGTATGGGACACCTAATGTTCCAGAGGCCTTTCTTAATGAGGACTCAAGAATAAAGGACCTACATGACACCCTGCAATCTACAAGTGGGCTGGACTCTTCCTCAGAAATAGTTTTACCAGGCCAGACGCCTAGGACCATGCCAATGGATCTTGCAAACAACCAATGTCTAGCGTGATAGAATATCTCTGATGGAGTAGGCCTGCACCACTTTTTGAGCAGAATGACCCGACTGACATTTTGGACAAGGGACCACTGGGAGACCCTATTCTACCATTCCATGTAGCTCTGCAAAAGAGGGTTAATGCCAACTCTGAGACGCCAGAGTTACTTCCAGCTGTGAACAAAAAACTAACTAGCCAGTAAGTACCGTGGGTAAATAGGTACCCATACGACCTAATAAAACCTCCAACGCCTGAAAACTTTGTAGTTCAGGCTGCCACTTCTACATGCAGACAACAGGCATGCCGTACTACCCCCACACAGAGATGACAAACGTTCTGACGCTTGGGCTAGTAAAGATTTCTCTGCGGGCAGTATGGCCCTTAAATCAGCAAATGCCACAAGTGCACTGGCCAAGTTCACTTACACATTATGGGATTGTATAGTGATGGCGTCTGAACATATCCCCAAAGAGAAAGAACAAGACAGCTTTTTAAACATTGTCAAGGATGGGAAAGATGCGATGTGCAAATCCCTCCAGACTAGTCTCGACTCTGCGGACAGTATCAGCAGAGCAATGGCAGCTAGCACTGGAATGCACAGATTTGCCTGGTTGAGAGAGTCGGATTTGCTCCAGATGAACCGTCTTCACTTCTTCATTTATTTGGCAGCAAGTCTCACGAAAGTGTGGAGAAGCTGCAGACCTCCAAAGCTGCAGCCAAATCCCTTGGTGCAGCAATCAGACAGCCACCTACTCGCCCCACTGGTACAGCTTTGAGGGGCATGCCCTTTCACTATTACTCCTCAGTTGGAAGAGGGAGAGGACTGTGGAATCAGAGGTCAGAAAAGAGTCCCCCGTGGTGGACGGGAAGAGGTGCTAAGACTGCCCAGCAAGGGGCTGTTTTACCCTCAGCCGCTGCATCAGCTTCCTCAAACCCTCTCTGAGGCCTTACTCCACAAGACCTCGGTGGGAGGCAGACTCTCACAGCATCTGAAAGAATGGCAGGGTATTACTTCAGATGCATGTGCATTGGAAGCAGTTGCCCAGGGTTACTGCCTTGAATTGTTTTTGAAAGCCTAAGGATCATTCACAGAGGAACAGCTCTTTAAAAGTTCCAAATCTGCTCCTTATGCAGGAAATGTTTACCCTGCAAGAGAAAAGTGCTATAGAACCAGTACCTGTAGCGGCGAGGAACAAGGGTTGGTACTCCCCTTACTCTCTAATACCCAAGAAGGACAGAGGATTGAGACCAGTTTTGGACTTGAGAAGTTGAAGATTGTTACACTTTCTCAGATCCTTCCGGCCCTCCAGCTTCAGGACTGGATTGTTATCATTGGACCTTCAGGATGCTTACGTTAATGTGCCAATCCATCACAAGCACAAAGTACCTGAGGTTCGCCGTTGGCGGTTCTCATTATCAGTTTGGAGTTCTGCCATTTGGATTGACCTCCACCCCAAGGGTTTTCACCAAGTTGATGGTGGTGGTGGCAGCGAGTCTTGGGAGATGGGGGATTAATGGCTACCACTACCTGGACGATTGGCTGATCAGGGCATGCCCCCATCCCCCAACAGGACCTGGAACATCTCTGCTCCACATGTCACTCCCTCCACAGTCTGGGCTCCTCAATCAACTTGATACCATCTCAAAGGCCCAATTCATCGGGGCTGTCCTGGACACTTCCTTGGGAAAAGCCTTGCCACCCGAGGTGAGGGCTCCAGACATTCTGCAGATGGTCAACAAATTCCAAAATGCCCAGAGTCTTCCGGCCTTCGATTTTCTGAGGCTGCTCGGCCTTATTGCATCCTACATTTTCCTGGTGCCAGAGGCTCACCTCAGAATGAGATCCCGCCCACCCCCTTCACCCCAATGGGCTCTCAGGACTCAATGGTCACAATTCTCAGGCAAAATGTCAAACCTTCTTCAGGTTCCAAGCAGAGTGGCACAAAATCTGTTGTGGTGGATCTACCAAGAAAACATTCTGAAAGAAGAACCTTTTTGGCAGCCATGGCTGAAGAGAATTGTAGTGACGGACACCTCACTCACAGGATGGGGAGACACACCAACAATCTGACAATCCGCAGTTGTTGGTTTCTGTCAGAGTCCAAACTATACATCAGTCTTTTGGAGCTGAGGGCGATCAGACTAGTGCTGAAGGCCTTTCTGCCCTCTGTACGGGGAAATAATGTCCTGATAATGGCAGACAACACAGTGGCCAGGTACTACCTCAACAAGAGAGGAGGCTTAGGGTCACTGCCACTCTGCAGAGAAACTATGATATATTATATGATAGGTTATTTATAACACTCTTAATACCCATAGGTTTCTAAGCACGGACCCGGGGCTCGAACCTGGGGTGCTCCGTGTCGTCTTGCTTCCAAGGCGAGCATGTTGCCCCTGAGCTATCCTCCCGAGCAGCTCTTGTTCCGTGTAATTCAAGGAGGAATCTCTATCAGCAGTTCACCTCGCCGGAGAGGAGAACACGGCACGGACGCTATGAGCAGGCAGAGCACAGTCTCCCACAAGTGGGAACTACCTCAGGAAATCCTTCAACAGATCTTTGCCCTTTGGGGAACCCCTCAAGTAGATCTGTTTGCGACCAGGGCCAACAGGAAGTGTGAACTGTACTTCTCCAAGAATTTCCCCCAAGAGGAACTCTAGGGGATGTTTTCATAGTGTACTGGGAGTTTCCACTCCTGTATGTGTTTCCTCCAGTCCCTGTCATTCCTCAGGTGATTAGGAGGTTGATAAAGTTTGGAAAACCCATGATCCTAATTGCTCCGGATTGGGACAGGAGGACGTGGTACCTGGTTCTGTACATGTCCATCTGTCCTCCAATGCATCTTCCGCAAAGAGAGCACCTTCTCTCGCAAGAGTAGGGTCGGGTTCTCCATCCAGAGAACAAGAGTCTCAACCTTCAGGTATGGTTTCTGAGGGTTGAGATATAAGGAGTGAGACCTTCCGGATGACATAATGGAGGTGTTGCTTTTGGCCAGAAGGCCAGCAACAGTCCTTGTACTGCTGTCATTGGAACACGTTCTGCAGCTGGTGCAGGGATAAGAATGTGGACCCTTTTGCATGCAGTACACCTATGGTGTTATCATTCTTGTTACACCTGGCTAATCTGGGGCTCCAGGTTGTTATAATTAAAGGGTATCTGGCAGCGCCATCTATTTTTAAACGCTCCTCTGAAGAGGTATCTTTCTTCAAGATTTCACTGGTTCTTCAATGCTTGAAAGGATTGACAAATGTCTTTCATCCAGTCCCCTTTCAATTCCCGGTTTGGTATCTCAACCGAATTCTAAAATTCCTAATGTGTGCTCCATTTGAGCCTATCCACTCCTGTCCTTTAAGATTGTTGACCTTAAAGACCATTCTTTTAGTGACTGCCCTTATACCAACCTGTAGGGTGAATGAACTTTAAGCCTTGTTCTGCAAGTTTTCTTTAAGGATTGAGTGGTCCTTAAAGTTAAACCTACTTTTCTACCAAAAATGTTTGATTTTCATTTAACTCAAAAAATCAATTTACCTTCTTTCTATCCTCCACCTCGTCCTGGAAACGAAAAGGAGACCGAGGCTTGACCCTAAACGTGCCCTTAGTTTCTACATTTCCCGAACGTCTACATTAAGACAGGTCGATCAACTCCTTATTGGATATACGGGCCTTAAGTTGGGTATGGCGGTTTCAAAACAAACCTCATCTAGGTGGATCATCCTTGCAATCTCTGAATGATGCAGGTTATCTGGAAAAGATCCTCCAGAGGGTCTCAGAGCACATTTGACCAGGGGCATGGCTACTTCCTCTGCCTTACAGAGGGGAGTCCCAATTCAGGATATTTTTGCGGCGCCGACATGGCCCTCAGCCCACACATTCACCAAGCATTATATTCTGGACTCTTCCTCAGGCCGGGAAGGTGGTTTTTGGAAGGCAGTGTTACATTCTTTGCACACAGGCCAATAGGAACTTCTACTTTCTAATTTCAAACTGAAAATTCGGACTCCCTCCTCCAGAAATACAAACACTGCTCTGGGAGTCAATCATAAGATGAGGAGTACGTGGGAGCAGTGAGAAGCATTTTGGAAAAACATTGCTGTTGCAGAGTTCCATAGCGTGAACAGACCAGAGTCCTTTCACTTCCTCCATTGCTACAAAAGCTTCTCTGCAGGTGGAGCCTTGGTGGAGTGAGGCAGTGTGTTCCGGTGTTCGCGCTGTGAGGGCGGCCACACTGAGAGTTACAGATCTCTAACTGACCGCTGCTACCTTCTGCCAGGGAGAATGGGAAACGCTGTGCCAGAACATGAGGCTCCTCCCCGCCAGCAGGTAAGAAGATTGGCAGCTACATCGTCTGTACATACCTCCTCTCGTTGTAATACGAGAGGTAGCAACACTGAGGATTCCACGCCCTGCGAGCATAGTCGTTTTGTGCCTATGATGGGCAGCCTACTACCCCTCTCCGCAGGTGAAACTGACAGCCCCTGAAGGCATGCATAAGACTTTATCTCCCAGGGAGAGCTGGGTGAGTAACGGCGGGCAGGCGTGTACAAAAAGAGTATGCTGCGAGGATTTAAAACCCATCAGCATGTTGCAGAGCCTGGTTATGCCAGTTTATCAGGAAATTAACTAATTGAGCGCTCTGGACTTAAATCCAGGGTCAAATGTAGGGCAGGAGGGCAAGTCGCTGAGCTCAGAAGTCTTTGATGCATTGTATCAAGTCATACAGGAGGCGCTAGATATGCTGGAAAATGTGCCTGTTCCATCTGGGCAGACTTTGGACAACACATTACCCGCCTTGCCGACTGATGACCATAAACTGAAGTGTGATGTAATAGGTCGGCAGGACCAGAAAGCAGTTAACAAAGTGACGAAGTTGGCCGGCCAAGATGGGGGAGAGAACCAAGACCCTCAGAGGGGTGATGTAAATAATTCTGGGCAAGAAGTTGAACTGCCAAATCCCAGACGGGTTACGGATTTAATGGCTCCCATAGCTCCCATTGATTCCCTAAATGACTTGAATGGTGCTAATATCCACCCAAAACTCAGCTTTGGCAGCTCAACTATCCAAAGATCTGGGACCACTCACAGAAAATATCAACCTCCAGAAAAGGAGAAGTCTGACATCAATACATCAGCGTATTTAAGAGTTGGACATGGCATTTCCTGCTACAAATTGTTCAACCCCACTGTCTTCGAGGCAATTTAAGACTCCTTTGGAGAATCCAGGGAAGGAGACCTTGTGGAGTGAGCCCTAAGATATTGAAGTGGTACCTCCCTCTCAAATATCTTCAGAAGGCAGCCCCCCTTATGGCTTGTTGTCGATGGAGGAAAGCATGCCTAAAAGAGGTCCTGCTTCAAAATACTGTGATGGCTACACTAGCAATAGCACCGTTCTGTAAGCTATACGAAGCTCTAAATGCATCATTACAAGACCAAACTACCCTGATTGCAATGTCTCATACCAAATTGATCAGTTTAGAAACCTTTTTGTCAGACAAGTGGAAACAAGATTAAATCAGGAAGCCGAGACATCTGCACAATGGCAGGCAACACTGTGCGACTTAGCTAGGAGGGAAACTCTCGATAAGACAGCTCTTATGGAAGCTTTCACGGAAGAACAGAGATGGAGGCAAACTGAAGGAGGGAAAACGCCAGGACAAAAAGAAAAATCAGCTCCTCCGGTGCAGTCTATAGATCTGGCGACAAAGGAGCTCCAACCTCTGGGCTTGGACAGCACATACCAGCAATTGGGTTTAGTCATTGTCACTGGTCTGCCTGATCCTCCTACCTTCCCAATTTTTGTTCTGGTTAAGCAGCCGGATTTGGGGGCCTGTAATGCTAAAAGAAAAAAGGAGCCAAGAAATCCAATAACATCAACCAAGCAAAAAAAAGGAAATCAAATGACTAAAGAGCCTTTTGGCGGAAAAAAAAGCACCTGCACAAGATGATCGCCGGCAGCCCGCTAAAAAAATCCCAAAGAGAATTAGTGATTGCAAGTACTGAAACCTCGCCAGAAAGGCGGTCGGAACCTCCACTAATACCTACTAGCTCAACTGAGCATAACACCCTAGATTCTTCAGGCGAGGCCTGCCTCAGTGACTTAATCGAAATCATGGATAAAGAGGATGACGATGATTTGAACAATTTAAGTGAAGCTGATTTGCAGGCAATCAAGACCCAGGAGGCTCAAGTAAGCCACCAGCAGAGGTTTGAGAAGGAAACCAAAACTGGTCCCCGCCATTGCAAACATTGAAGACCAAAAGATTAGCACACAAAACAATAAATAAGCCAGCTGAAGAGAGGAGTCAGAGTGAGTGTCAATAAGCCAAAAGAAAAGTATCAGCCCAGGCATGGTGCAGCAAAAGGGCAGAGCATTGGACTTGCTCTGCCCTCTACCAACGTGATGGAGTTAAGACTATGCCTAGAAATAATTTTATTGAGTCGGGAGGAGCCGAATTTAACTAGATTCAATGTGATGAAGTTGCTACACATGATCCATGCTCTACGATTCACGAGGACAGAGGACATCAGGGTGGTGGAATTTGTCAGTGAAGATAGAAATGACAATGTCATCTTACACTGATTAAAGATACGCTGTTGGAACATAGTGTAAAGTTTCTGCACATGGGGTATGATATTAGTGCATTCTGAGAGCGCCCCTAGCAGCAAGATCACAGCCCTGATTCTAGGAGAATTCAATGGAAAAAGCCAGAGGAGCTAAATGACCCTGCTGGTAAATCTAGCCAAGATGTGAATTCTAGGACAGAAAACCTGAATTTCTCAGCAATGAAATTTGGAGCGGCTATTTGTACCAAAGGTTATGACAGGACTGCGGCTAAGAAACCCAAACTAGATGACTTGAGCCTACTTGCAACAAAATTCACAGTGAGAAATTCCCCATCAGTTCCGGGTCCTTGGGGGGCGGGGGGGATGGGGGGTTACAGAAGTGAAAGAATGGAGCTGGTTGGCGGGAGCCTTAACACAAAGGAAACAAAAATAGACTTTACTGCAGCTATCGGGAGATGAAGTCCTCTTGGGATCATGGAACTCTCTGGGTTTTAAACCATTGGTCAAGAAGGATTGGAAACTACTTGCTTTGTATGACATCTTGTGCTTCCAGGAGACATGCCTCCGGTCCACTCCGTCTTGTGAGGGCTCTGAGGCCCTGCTAAATCCGGACCTTAAAGGCCAACTGGGTAGGCCTTTTTCTGGTCTAGTCACTCTGATTAAAGTGGATAGAGGCTTTCAGATATGCAGCCATGAGAAACCGAATCCCTATGTTCAAGTTGTAAAACTTCAAAGTGTCTCAAAGGAGGAAATCTTAAATCTACTTGTGCTTAACTGCTATAGAAGTGTAAATAACTTGGAAATTGAAGTTTTCACCAAGGCGGTTATGCAGTATGGATGAGGCACTGCTCGAATTAGTAGATCCACGGATGATCATATATGGCGATTTAAATCTGAGGTTGCTATCCCAAGGGGGCATCCCGCTTGATCTATCTAAATTAGCAGCCAGAGCAGCCAAATGGGATAAGGAACGCAAAGCCTGTGAAATGATGATGCGGAATGGTCAAATGAATTGGGACACCCCTGGGGTGCATGCATGAAGAAATGGGAACCAAAGAGCATGCCTTGACTATTGTATTGTCTCCAGGGGGTCTGGCCTATGGTAGAGAAATTGGAGGTTATCAGGATGCCCCATAGTGATCATGACCTCTTATCTACAACTTTGGGAGTGCCGCTCCTAGCTCGCTCAGATGAAAAAGAAGATGCAGTTGGTAAATCTGTCTGTTGTCTGTGGAAAGAAGGAAACCATATGTTTTGCGCCCTCAGCTCATTGCTTGTTTTGTAAATGGAGAAGATTGATTTGGCTTTATTTATTTTTATTTTTTATTTTTTGTTTCAAATCAGAGCAACATCCATACACCCTCAACAGGTGTTTCACTGTCTTTTTGTGTCACAGTTCTTCAGGAGGGAAAGGAAGCCTTTCTTCGGCTTAATGGTTCATATGCATTTGTCTGAAATACAAAATAAAATTTCACTCTTGTACCTTCTATTTCATTTCAAGCACCTCCATATATTTCTTCCCAGATCATTAGCCAAAAACAGTGTATCTCATTGTTGTAGACTAACGTTATAATGAACATTTGTGTGAAAAAGAAAAATCTATGAAAAGTGACCATGAGTATAAACATATAATAGTATTGGAGTGGGCACTCACTTTTAAATGCGATCTTTGGGCATTCTCGCTAAATTTGCAGCTACATTCATGTGTGAAGGTTTCTTGATTAGTGTTGCTTGCTCTCCCTTTCTTGCAAGTTTGAGATTTATACTAAGTAGAGGAGGGAGAAAGCTCTGAGTTAGCAGCTCTCTATTCACATTATATCTCCTTCAAGTGTCGTAGTTTGCTTGCTTGCTTGTATGCACTATTTTATTAGTACGAGAAAAGGGGGAAATCGCTACGCTTACCTGTAGAGTTTCAGACGATCCTTTCAGATGCGGGATCATAGCGCGGCTTGATAACCTGCGTTCTGGTTATTTTTCTTCCGTATTTTGTTTCATTTTGATTCACGGTCATGTGATATTCATTGCCATGTGACCGCTAGTCATCCATTTTAGTTCGGGACCTATTTTGGATTCCTTAAGTTTGTTTTTTAGTTTTATTTCTTCAAATATCATCCTAAATAGTGTTACTCGTGCTATGTTGATATTTCTCTTTTTGGATATATATATATGGTTTGGGATTACATTACTTACCAGTTTTTTATGCGGGAGTGCGCCATTTTGGATTGGGAACTACACTATTTTGCGGTTATGTTTCATTACACATGTGTTTTGTTCCTTTTTAAATTTTAAACACTATATTGGTTTGGTGCCGGTTTTAGAATATACACAGTTTTTAAGGTGCTTATGTAATATTCAATTACATTTTTACATTCCATTTTAAAAAAAAAAAATATATATATTTTTTTTTAACAACATATGATATATGTTACATTTTTCTCTCTGGCTGAACAGCTTTGGAGATGGTCCCATTAGAGGAGATGAATCAGTTCAGCATCCATGTTCAGACCTGTATGGCACCTGTCAAGTGTACATATCCAAAATGCTTCTTGGGATCTGAGAGCGGTCATGACCCTCGCCCCTGGCCCTCACTGGCAAGTCAGCCTACTAGTTAGGGCCAGGTCAAATGCCTTAAAACCGCATCCAAGACTCTCTTGGAGTCAGTCCTGGTGCCTTTGCCACCAGGCTCATAACCATCATGAAGACCAACATTAGAATGGGACTATTTACTTCGGACGATTTAACTTGTGGGAGGGCGGTGTTCAGCCAACATGGAGGCACACACATAGCTCAGTTACAAGGAGCTGAGCTATGTGGTCTAGTCTTTTGGGTGTGGCAGGCCTGGGACTATTTTACCTGGACTACTTTAGCTGAGACTATTTAAACCACAACCAAACAGCAGAACATGCTTTGTGTTATTCTGCTGTGGGCAGCGTAACGCTCACTGTGTCCAGTTCTTTGATGCCAACTTACCTGAAACCAAGGACCTGCAGAGAGAGAAAGAACACTACAAAACTTACCAGGAACAGTATCCCGTCTTCAATCAATCGCTGACTTCAGTTCCACTCACCTGACGGTACGAACTCCATCATCCGGCACTGCATGAATCCTGGAATACTGTAACCTGGAAAGAGGAGAAAGAAAGGCAGCATTAGTAAGCATTTAGTCACGTTTCCTCCTGAACGAAGAAAGCCACACAATTGTTACCTGGGTAGTCATCTCCTGGTCAGTATCATTGCTGAAACATTACGGCGCTCTGCGAGGAACATCGCAACCTGCAAGGAGAGAAAAGACACAGGTTAGCAATATAAAAGGCGAAGCAGCGCCGCACATCGCACATTACTCACCAGACAGCATCTTTCCATACCTAAAAGGAAAGAAGCAAGACATTATTATTTGAACTAAGAGGAACATAAGAACTGCATATAAAGACTGTAAAGCAGAAAACCTACGGAGTCGCAGCAGGCCTGGATTCCCACAGGGGGGCTTGCACCAGTGAAGTAACTTGGTCGCTGCTCACCCCCCACATCTACGCGCCCCTGCCACGAGGTGCAGGACGGAGAATCCACCTTTTACAATATTAAGGTGAGGAGATGGCCCAAGGGGGAGGAAGGAGTTCAGGCCAAGGGAGGTGGGAAAACAAAGACAATCTGGTATTGAATCCAGCTCTCCTATATTAGACCGATCTTTAACCAGAGGCCTTACCAAGGGACCGGTAGAAGGTTCGAGAGTGCAAATCATCCAACAAGGGCTGGGTGGCGTCCTCGTGGATACCAGGTGAGCGTAACAGAGTTCTTTCCAGATTTTCACCTCTCTGTAGCTTTGTTATTCTTTCAATTCCAAAGAACTTCATTTAGTTTTTTGATTGTTTTTTTGTGTTCCGTCAATGATGGTATCCTAGCTGGTATCTTATGTCATTCCTATTCATGGCTCTGAAGTGTTCTTGAATTCTTGTTTTTAGTATCCCCATTGTGCTGCCTACGTAGATTTTATTTTATATGTATTTTATAGCACAGATTACTGTTTTTGTGTTGCAATTTATGAAATCCATTATTTTATGTTGTTTTCCATTCTCAGAATATGGGCAGCTTATGCATGTTCCACATTTGAGGTTTCCCGTAAGGGATTTTCTGTCTCATAGTTGTAGTAGACCTTCTTTTGGTATTTTTGATGAAAAATGCGAATGACTCAATATTTCTTTTTAAACTTTTTGCTTTTTTAAAAGTTAACATCCTCCTCAGTACATCTTGTAATATCTTAATCAATTTTTAAGATGTGCCAATTCTTCTTTAGAAATCTTTGGATTTGTGTGCATTTGAGCTGTATGAAGTCATGAATCTAAGTTTTTGTTGTTGATTATCTTCTTTTGTGACATGTTAGTTTGCTAGGAGTTCTGTTCGTGGTCTTGTCTGTTTTTTCATAGATCTTTTTCAAGTGTTTATTTTTGTACCCTCATTCTTTACATTTTCCATTTACTTTTTTGCATGTTTTTCATCTTCTTGTGGTTATGATCAGTTCCATTTTATTCTCAACATCTCGCCATAGGGTATGTTCCTTATTACATGTTGTGGTTGAGGACTTCCTGCATGTACCATTGTTTCCAGCAGTTGGTTTAATGTACAATGTGGTCAGTATTCTTCCATTTTTGATAGAGTTCCAAATCTAAGAATTGTATTGAATTGGGACTCTGGTTCACTGTGAATTTATTTTAAGTTGTATTGGTTTGCCTTGAGGTGGTCGAAGTAATTGATTAGAGCTGCTAAATCTCCATTCCAGATCAGAAGTATATCATCAATATACTGACCCCAATATATAATATTGCTGGTTTTGATGAAAGCTTCATGGATCCAAGCATGTTCTAATTTGAAGTGTCCTACATATAGATTAGCATAGGATGGTGCGAATTTCGCTCCCATGGCCGCCCCCTGTGAAAACGTTCTTATTCAATGTGATGTTAAGCATTTCCAAAAGCATCTCATTTTGTCTTAAGTATGAGACTGATCTCGTCTTCAAAAAGTAGTTGTTGCTAAAACTTTTTCATGGGTATGCTCGTGTATAAAGATGAAACGTCCAGTGTTACTAACTTAAAGTTCTGTTCCCAATTTATTTCTTCTACTTGATGGATAACATGTTTAGTATCTCTTATAAAGGAAGATAGACCAAGTACTAAGGGCTGCAGATGTGTGTCAATATATTTGGACATGAATATCATGTGACCGCGACTCAAAATGAAACAAAATACGGAAGAAAAATAATCAGAACGCAGGTTATCAAGCCGCGCTATGATCCTGCATCTGAAAGGTTCGTCTGAAAACTCTACAGGCAAGCGTAGCTATTTCCCCCTTTTCTCGTACTAATAAAATAGTGCATACAAGCAAGCAAGAAAACTACGACACTTGAAGGAAATATAATGTGAATATAGAGCTGCTAACTCCAAGCTTTCTCCCTCCTCTACTTAGCTTACAAATCTCAAACTTGCAAGAAAGGGAGAGCAAGCAACGCAAATCAGGAAACCTTCTCACATGAATAAATCAAGCCAAATCAATCTTCTCTCTTCATTTACAAAACAAGCAATGAGCTGAGGACTCAAAACATAAGGTTTCCGTCTTTCCAAAGACTACACATTGATTTCTTCATAAGTCCGATCAGCCTCAGACTTGGAAACCACAGTGCAGCCCAGCAGAAATCAAAAAATAACAAACGTTTATACAAACAACAAATCCTAACGGAAGGCTTGCCATTGCGCTGTGCATGGCAGAAAAAGGACCTTTTGGACCTTTAAACTATACTAGTTACTGAGAAGCAACCTAGGCAGAACCAAATAAACATAGCCCACAAACTACTGAGATATAAAAAAAAGAAAACCTACAGTCGAAATGGCATCAACCTAGAGGCTGAACAGCTCTTTACAGGACAAACCCCCCAATCAAGAAAACAATTATATGAATACACAATCATTAAGATCACTGTTCAATAGATTAGAACAATTACAAAAGAAAGATCTTTCACGATGGTGGGGGTGAAAACAATGGAACAATATCTCAAAGTGAATCAAAATACCAAGAGGTCTATTTATCTGTATCTTTCCCTCCTTTGATGAGGAAGATATACAAGGATTTCAAGAATGGGAAGAACTCTTGACGCAAACCTCAAAAGAAATGATGAGATTAATTAACAATGCCAAAAGGTTCATGATAAACTAACCAAAGAAATGGACACAATTAAGGAGGAAATAGAACAACTAAATGCACCAGAAGCAATGTTTAAAAACTACCAAATACTAGATGACTATATACAGTGGTATACCAAGTAACTAAAAATAAAAAATAAAAAGTTCAAAAGAGACGAAATGGACTATAGGTTCAAACGGGTATACACATTTAAAAAAAACTACAGGACAAAGAAAATATGCACTGAAGAAAAGTACAAAACCCAAACCACAGAAGCCATCACCGACCATTACACCATCCTCAGAAATGTAACCCTTAAGTGATATAGAAACAGAACAACCAGCCCTTCTGCTACCAACATCAGCTAGCATAGGAGTAATCTCTTCAGCTTTTTTAGAGGAGTACATCAAATTCAAAAATATGAAGACTACCCAATTGTACTCCAGAAACCAACAAACACAAGGTACAACGACCCAAACAGGACAAGGAGGGGCAGGGGGTCAGGGGCAGTAATACAAATAACAGTATCAACAAGCAAAGGAGTAAAAACCAGATCCAAAAAATTAAAAACCATACAAGAAAACATAGTGGTAAACTTATCAAAATTAGATCTATCACTGGAATTAATAGGAATACTAAACAAAGGCCTGACCTTCTGCCCTTCAGCCAACTCGGACTACTTTTCCCTAAACTTGGATTTGTACAGATTTTGTAGAAGGTTAAAACTCAAAAAATACTTTGTGCAAACTGAGGCAATAAGGAAGCAACAAAATACCGAAGTTCCATCAGAATGAACAATTTCCCACATGGAAAACATGCCCAAACTTCTAAATCTAGCAGAAGAAGAGGATGTATACACACTGGAAAGAATTACGGAAGAAATGGACATTGAAATAGATCTGATTGAGGAAACCAAACTAAGGCCAAAATCAACATTCATACCAGCTCTAGCGCAAGAAAATGTTATAGACCTATTCCACATAGCAACACTAAGAGAACTGAGATCACAGTATTTTTCAGGCAGATTATCAAATACCAAGCAAAATCTTAAATGGCAACAGAAAATGGAAATAGACAAATTAAGAAAAAACCCAGAAATAACAATCAAAAAAGCAGACAAGTGAGGAAATATCATCTTGATGAACACAACAGACTATGTTAAAGCAGCAGAGGAACATTTAAATCCGGAATCCTGTTATGAAAAACTACAGACAACCCCAATATCTGAATTAGTTTGAGTGGACCTCAATGCTATCAAACTGGACAGAACAAAGCTTGCTAACAGACGAGGAAAAAGATGTTCTCACAACTCTTTCCCTATCTTAGGTACCATATACTTTACCCCGAAAATTCACAAACCGTACCAATCATTCTCTTCCTTTAGGCCAATTATCAACAGCATAGGATCCCTCACTGAGTCAATATCCAAATATATTGACACACATCTTCAGCCCTTAGTACTTGATCTAACCTCCTTTATAAGAGATACTAAACATGTTCTCCAGCAAGTAGAAGAAACAAATTGGGAACAGAACTTTGTTAGTCACATTGGACGTTTCATCTTTATATATGAGCATACCCCATGAAAAAGGTTTAGAAACAACAAACTACTTTTTGAAGACGAGATCAGTCTCATACTTAAGACAAAATAGATGCTTTTGGAAATGCTTAACTTCACATTGAACAACAACATTTTCCTGTTTAATGACAAAGTCTACAGACAGAAACAGGGGACGGCCATGGGAGCGAAATTCGCAAATGTCTATGCTAATCTATATGTAGGACACTTTGAAATTAGAACATGCTTGGACCCATATAGCTTTCATCAAAACCAACAATATTATATATTGGGGTCGGTATATCGATGATATACTTCTGATCTGGAATGGAGGTTTAGCAGCTCTAATCAAATACTTCGACCACCTCAATGCAAATCAGTACAACTTAAAATTCACAATGAACCAGAGTACTAATTCAATACAATTCTTAGATTTAGAACTCTGTATCAAAAATGGAAGAATACTGACCACATTGTATGTTAAACCAACTGCGGGAAACACAATTTTACATGCAGTACATCATCACCCACAATATGTAATAAGAAACATACCCTCTGGCGAGATGTTGAGAATAAAAAGGAACTGCTCAGAACCACAAGAATATGAAAAAATGCAAAACAATCAATGGAAAAATGTAAAGAAAGGGTACAAAAATAACACTTGAAAAAGATCTATGAAAAAACAAAGACAAGACCAAGAACAGAACTCCTGGCAAACAAACATGTCACAAAAGAAGATAATCAACAACAAAAACTTACATTCATCACTTCATACAGCTCAAATGCAAAACAAATTTAAAGAATTCTAAAGAAAAATTGACACATCTTAAAAATGGATCAAGATATTACAAGAGGTATTGAGGATGATGTTAACATTACTTTTAAAAAAGCAAAAAGTTTAAAAGATATATTGAGTCATTCGCATTTTTCATCCAAAATACCAAAAGGTCTACTACAACTATGGGACAGAGAACCCCTTAAGGGAAACTTCAAATGTGGAACATGCATAAGCTGCCCATGTTCTGAGAATGGAAAACAGACTATCACTTTGCCAAACGGAAAAAAACATAAAATCAAGGATTTCATAAATTGCAACACAAAAACAGTAGTCTATGCTATAAAATGCATATGCAATCAAATCTATGTAGGCAGCACAATGAGGAAACTAAAAACAAGAAATCAAGAACACTTCAGAGCCATAAACAGGAATGACATAAGATACCCGCTAGGATACCATCATCTGACGGAACGCAAAAACCAATCATAAAATGAAGGGAAGTTCTTTGGAATTGAAAGAATAACAAATCCACAGAGAGGTGGAAACCTGGAAAGAATTCTCAGATCCCGAGAAGCATTTTGGATATGTACACTTGACAGTTGCCATACGGGTCTGAACACGGATGCTGAACTGATTCATCTCCTCTAAGGGAACCATCTCCAAAGCTGTTCAGCCAGAGAGAAAAATTGAACATTAGAGATAAAAACTGTAACACATCAAATGTTGTTAAATGTATGTATATTTATAGTTCAAAATGGAATGTAATAATGTAATTTAATATTACATAAGCGCCTTAAAAACTGTGTATATTCTAAAACCGGCACCAAACCAATATAGTGTTTAAAATTTAAAAAGGAAAAAACACATGTGTAATGAAACATAACTGAAAAATAGTGTAGTTCCCAATCCAAAATGGCGCACTCATGCATAAAAAAAACTGGTAAGTAATGTAATCCCGAACCATATATATATCAAAAAAGAGAAATGTCAACATAGCACGAATAGCACTAATTTGGATGATATTTGAAGAAATCAAAAATCAAACTAAAAAAACAATAAACTTAAGGAATTCCGAAATAGGTCCCAAACTAAAATGGATGACTAGAGGTCACGTTTCAATGAATATCACGTGACCGTGACTCAAAATGAAACAAAATACGGAAGAAAAATAACCAGAATGCAGGTTATCAAGCCACGCTATGATCCCGCATCTGAAAGGATCGTCTGAAACTCTACAGGTAAGCATAGCGATTTCCCCCTTTTCTCGTACTAATAAAATAG
Organism: Ambystoma mexicanum; assembly: GCF_040938575.1. Taxonomy (NCBI): domain Eukaryota; kingdom Metazoa; phylum Chordata; class Amphibia; order Caudata; family Ambystomatidae; genus Ambystoma; species Ambystoma mexicanum. The sequence continues at coordinate 1,338,285,145 of NC_090923.1, read as the reverse complement.
TGCATACAAGCAAGCAAGAAAACCACAACACTTGAAGGAGATATAATGTGAATAGAGAGCTGCTAACTCAGAGCTTTCTCCCTCCTCTACTTAGCTTACAAATCTCAAACTTGCAAGAAATGGAGAGCAAGCAACACAAATCAGGAAACCTTCCCACATTAATTTAACGGCAAATTTAGTGAGAATGCTCAAAGATTGCATTTAAAAGTGAGTGCACACTCCAATACTATTGTCTATGTTTATGATCATGGTCACTTTTCTTATATTTTTCTTTTTCACACAAATTTCCTTTATAACGTTAGTCTACAACAATGAGATAAACTGTTTTTGGCTAATGATCTAGGAAAAAATATATGTAGGTGCTTGAAATAAATAGAAGGTACAAGAGTGAAATTGTACTTTGTATTTCAGACAAATGCACATGAACCATTAAGCCGAAGAAAGGCTTCCTTTCCCACCTGAAGAACTGTCTGACACAAAAAGACAGTGAAACACGTGTCGGGTGTATGAAGGGTGCTCTAATTTGAAACAAAAAATAAATAATAAAAATAAATCAAGCCAAATCAATCTTCTCTCTTCATTTACAAAACAAGCAATGAGCTAAGGGCGCAAAACATAAGGATTCCGTCTTTCCAAAGACCACACATTGATTTCTTCATAAGTCCGATCAGCCTCAGACTTGGAAACTACAGTGCATTTATACAAACAACAAATCCTAACGGAAAGGCTCGCCTTTGGATTGTGCAAGGCTGAAAAAGGACCTTTTGGACCTTTAAACTATACTAGGTGGTAAATCTGGCATGGGGTATAAACCGACTGAAAATAAAAGCTAGTGATGTTGCAAAGATTCTGAGCCGATTCTCCCAACTCATTAACCAAGAGCCGGGCAATGTTGAGTATGTGTGGATTTTGAGGGATTTCTCACATGCCAGAGCGCATGGGGAAGTTATGTCCGTAAATCCTAGGTATGCTTATAACTATGCTATAGAACAGGCAAATAGGGAAATGTGCTTAGATATTAAAAGATTGAAATAATAAGAGTGGACACTGAAAAGAAAATAATGTTGCGTAGACAAAGATATAAGAAGTGGGTGAGGGGCCACAAGGTGGAAAGCCAGCAATTGAATGCAGAACAAATGCTGAGAGCCGTTCGGGGGAGGAATTTGAGGCAGATCTGGGACTTAATAGACAGGGTAGGTTCCAGTAGATCCACATGATGGGCCAAATCACAGAGGAAAAATGGTTCGAGCATTATACCATCCTCTTTGGGGTGCGAGGGAATTTCCCCGGAGGTAAAAGACCAGAAAACTGGGGGTGGCTGGCCCTTTGTGTTTGATATTAGGGAGGCAGGATCAATGCTGTCAAAATTTAGTTTCTCAAGGGCAGCGGGCCCACATGGCCTCTCAAATTCTGCCCTCAAAGCAAATATTGACAATTGGTCTAAATTGGTGGTGACTCTTTTCGACCAAGTAATGACCACTAAAAGAGTTCCGATGTCCTGGCGTGAGGCGATTGTGGTGCCTATATCCAAGAGAGGCGATAGAGGCGATCCTAAGAACTATTGCCCTATCGCCCTTCTTGATACCTTGGGGAAGATTTTTGCTTCTGTCATTCTGAGAGACTTAAACATCTGGGAAATACAGAGCAGATGCCTTGATCCAAGGCAGTCCGGCTTTGTTAAGGGAGTGGGAACATCTTTAAACCTGTTCATCCTCAATTTTTTGAAGCAAGAAGCCATAAAAACTAGACGGTGTACCTATATGGCTTTTATTGACCTCAGTCAAGCATTTGACGGGGTGGATATACAACTCCTGTGGACTAAATTAAGGGAATGACAATGCCCGGAACATCTACTGGAGGCCATAGAGTGTCTGTATACAGCCACGTCAGTCCAAACAAGGATAAGCTCGGATGGGACCCTGTCTAGGAAAATACTCACGTTTTGTGGGTTAAAACAGGGTTGCACTCTTGCACCTCTGCTTTTTTGTCTTTACCTATCAGACCTGGGACTTTCGCAGTGGGAGATTAGAGCATTCCCCCTGAAACTAAATGGCCAGTCTGTCCCATGGGTACAGTACACCGATGATGTTGTATTTTTGGATCAGACACCCATTGGCCTCCAGCGGCGTATTAAAGCTTTTAGATGCTATCTGGAGTGCAGTGGGCTGACACCAATGTAGGGAAATCAAAGATCCTGGCAATGTCTTTGGCAGCCATTAAGCGGAAAGGACATTTCTGCTGGAAGGTGGAGGACGCATCACTGGAGCTAGTGGAATTGATAGTGTACCTGGGAATCATGATTAATAAAAATATATCGGATAGAGGTCACTATATTTTTCTGAGGAAAGAAATAGAACATTTGTCTACCCAAGGGCTTGCCATTGTCAGATATTATTGTGGATTCTCGTTGATGCCATTGATCACGTTTTATAAACAAAAGGTTGTCCAAACGCTTACTTATGGGGCGAAAGCAATACTAAATTTGCCATGGGAAGTATGGTCTATATTAGAGGGATATTTCTGGCGTAAAGTACTGAGGCTTCCAAGAGCACTACCGGTAGCAGTGATTGGTCATGAGCTACATATGCAATCTATTGGGGTCATTCCGAGGTTGGAGGTAAGTATTGGTTTTTACCAGCATGGCGGAAAGAGCGAGTCCGATCTGGTACCACGCCGCTAATTACAGGCTATTCCTACCTCCCGGGCACAAGCTTTCCGCCATGCCGGTAAATCCCCCTAGCGGCATACCGCTAAAGGGCCCGTTAAACCCCTTACCGGCATGAAGCGAGACGTTCTTAACAACACCGCCACCGAAGCTTCGCCGTCCGTAATTAGCGGTGACCGTAATTTACCGTCACCGCTAATTAACGGATACGGAAATTACGTCATCGCACAGGAACGGGAAGGAGCGCAGCGGCCATCTTTAAAAACACAATCCATTGTCATCCTCTCCAGGCAGCACCCTTGGGACGAACCTGAACCTCGGACAAAGGCCTACACAACCGCCAGCTATGCCCAAAGCCCCGAAAAAGTCATCGGACTGCCTCCGCAAGCAGTGCTTCAGCCCCAAGGAGCTGCAGGCCATGGTGGGCCACCTGGAGGAGCACGCAGACGTAGTGTTTAGCAGCGACATGCGCAGAGAGGCAGTGGTCCGGAAGAAAAACATAGGGGCAGAACTTGCTCAAAGGGTGAGCGCAGTAGACACCACCCCCCGCACCCTCAGGGACTGCCGCAAGCGGTGGGACGACTTGTGGTTGAGGGTGCGGAGCATCCTCGCAGCCAACCGCAGCCAGGCACTGCTGACTGGAGGTGGACCAAGTTCACCAATGAAACTAGCGCCATGGGAGGAGACCTGCGCTGCATTGATTGGCACAGAATCAATCGAGGGCGTTGGTGAAATGGAGTGTGGGGCTCCGTTGTCTGCTGATGGAGGCGAGTGTCCAAAGTCAACACTGCCAATGGCAAATACATGCTGAATACACTTCCAAGCCCCGTCCAATGCACCTTGTCATACTGCCCTCCACCAATTCTGATAATGGCAAGACAACTGCAACCAAGGGACAAGTGCTACCACATAATGCCCACCAACCACAGTGCAGTAACTAGCACATCCCAATAAGCACACTGTGCAGCAGGCTTGGCAGTGTACGAGTCAGACTGCACATGACGAGGCCAGGATTAGTGACTCCCACACCTGCGTACATATCCGACACATCCGTAGAAACCAGTGATGTAGTAACGGCCAAAATGCCACCAATCCAAAATGACTGAAATGTGAATGCTGCCATTAATGACATTAGCGTCTCACACAACCACTCATGTTGTACCTTTGTTCTACACCCACAGGCAGTGAGCATGAGGGCGATGAGCCTGAAAGAAGCCGTCCCACCACATCCAGTGCCAAAGGCAGGGACCACCGCGTACCGGCCAGGAAGGACAAAACCACCACAGCTCCTCCAAGGCCCATTGAGGTTGCACCACCCCCATCCCTCACTGCATCAGCGCCTGCAACAATCACCACACCAAGGTCAGAGGAGTCCAGCATCTCTGGGGAGGTGGCAGCCACGGCCCCTCTGCAAATCGTGGACAGCCCCTTGTCCATATGTGGGGCATCAGAGGAGGACTCCTACCCCACTGTATACACCCCCGAGCCCTGCAATGTCCCCCAGGTGTCGTGCAGGGACTCTGGGGAGGGTGACACACCAGTCCGAAGTGCATGTGGCGATGCACCGGGAGACGCAGATCCCGTGCCCATTACCCCATTCGAGGCCCTGTCAGGGCATGTCGACCCAATCCCCAGCAGGGATGATATGCCATCCCAGGAAGCACTACGTGCAGGACAGCTCACTGCCCTCATCACTGACTTCAATGAGGAAAACCGCCAGGGCAGGTTGGAGTTACTCGAGGAGCTCAGGCAAATGCGTCAGGTGTTCACAGAAAGCACCAACCGTGTGTGTGAGGCACTTGGACGCATTGCAGACGCCCTTGTGGCAGCATGTCCCATTCATGCGACTCAGCAGGAAGACACCCCCTCAACCAGTCCCCCCACCCCGGCAAGCCCAGCGTGCCGCTTGCTGTGTTCTCAGCGGCGCAGGAACATGGGGGCAGGGGGGTGAGGGTGTGTATGGGAGTTGGGGGGAGGGAGGTGAGGGTGGAGGTTTTGTTGTTCACGTGTGAACCTACTAATACAATACACCGGTTGTGCATAAGAAATATCAGAGTGGACATTGATCAATGTGCATGTGTCTTTTAATGACTCACAGTGCATGGTGTACATGTATCCCCACAACCAGTGCCCGATGCCCTGTCATCCTGACACCCTCAGCTGACTTGAGTGTCAGAAATATTGTCCAATCAATGATTGCCACACGGCACATCCCTCCTGTGCATCTGCACTGTGATGCTGTCCTGCCAATTCTTCATCCACCCCCTCATCATCATCTGGTGGTAGTAGTCCCAGGTCAGGGGGCAGTGGCACGTTCCGACGGATGCACATATTGTGCAGCTTTACATATGCCATGGTGATCCTGGCCACCTTCTCGTGGCTGTTGACGAGTGTTCCACCCGAACGGCTGTGGCAACAAAATGGTGCCTTCAACAGGCCAAATGTCTGCTCTATGGCCACCCATGTACGGGTATGGGCTTGATTGTAGTCCTCCTCATGCCTGTTCTGTGGGTTGCGGATAGGGGCCATGAGCCACGACTTCAAAGGGTAGCCACCATCACCTATATGGAAGGGGAATGAAGGTAAGTGTCTGTACATTGATGGTGGCGAACTGTAGCAGTCTTGCATGGCAGCTGGTGATTCCTGGTCATACACACATGTCCCTGGTTGCATCAACCCCATTACTGGCCCGACTATGTGTCCTGTGCCATGGAATGATGGAGGGGTAGCTTCTTCAAGATGGCTTATGGTGTGCACTCACATCTTGTTGCACGTGCACCGTATATGCGTGCAGCAGTGTTGGCCTGAATTCATTGATGTGTTGGGTTCTGTGAGATTTGGTGGCAGGGGGTGTCGACTGTAGTCAGTAGCATACTTGTCTTACTGCACTGATCAGTACCATGTTGACTTGCACCACTACTATGGGTGTGCGGAACCAGTGACACGCTGCTGTATCCCTGTTGGGCTCACTTCTATGCACTCCCAGGGACATCTGTCTTGTGTGGTGAGATGCAGGAGGCTGTGAGATAGTGCATATGCAGTGCATGGCGCAGGATGCCCTTACGGTGTGTGAGGTCCGCCAATGAGTGGTGCTTGTGTTGTGGTATTGGGCCAGGTTACCTGTCGGACGAGTAGTGTTGTATTTTCTACATTCTAGCATCGCTGTGAGGTTAAGCAGTCATGTGCCATATCGATTGCCTTGGGGCACTGTGTTCTGTGGGGTGCACATCGTGCACCGGCGTCAACATTCCCACATAGGTGTAGTATGCACCCCCCCCTTTCGCACCAAGTTGGGGTATGCATCCACCCTACTCATGGCCCCAATGCGCTGCCATGACCCAATCAGGTGACTCACCAAGCAGCCAGGCACGTTGTCCAGCATGTTGCTCCATATAGCGGGGTACCGTGGAGTTCCGCAGGACCAGGGGGGTCATGTGTTGATCGGGGTTATCGGGCCAACAATGTGTGATGGCTTTACTGGCATTTCATACCATCTGGGCGTCAATGGAGTGGTATTGCTTGCGGTTGCGATACGCCACCTCCATTGCATGTGGAAAGACCAATTCCACGTGGGTGCAGTCGAGGGCACCTATGCAATTTGGCATGCCTGCAAGTGCATGGTAGGCAACTTATGTATCCAATATCTCCTGGGGTGTCCGGGGTAGGGATATGTAGTCCCTTGTGTGTTTGATGAGGGCATCCAGCACTTGGTTGAGAATATGTGAAAATATGGCCTGTGGTATGCCATGGATGTGCCCCACTGTATGCTGCTACAGGCCTGTGGCAAGGAAGTGGAGAACAGACACTATCCTGAGTAGAGGGGGATTGCAGTGTGGATTTCTGAGGCTCACTATGTCGTCATGTGTCAGGTCCACTATGGTGGGGATGGTGTCCCGGTCAAGGCGGTACAGGGTGTGCATCTGCTCTGGTGTGAGGTTGAAGGGGGAGGCTCTGATGCGAGGGATTGGGGGCTGCCGGCGTGGTAATGGTGGCTGCACCGGTAGGGCATGCTGGGCCTGTCTCACCCTCCTTCTCCTCCTGTGTATCCCCTTTGGTGGGGGCTGTGGATGTTGTTGTTGTCGTTGCTGCCTTGCAAGCAGGGCCTCCAGCTCCAGTAATCCTGCTACAATTGGTATCATCTTGGTGTGGGAGGGGGTGTGGTGAGTGGGTGTGCTCCTTTTGTGCTGTGCCAGACGCCATTGCCTCCACCTGTGCTGGTTGAGTGCACCTGTGCCTCTTAGAAACACTGCTCAGGGTTCTTAACACCTTCTCGGCGATGCCGGTATTTACTCCATGCCGGTAAGGTACTTTGCGGCCTTGTAGAGGCCGTTTTTTGCATGTCCGCATGACTTGGGATCAGCTCCGGTTTACGTCATGCCGTTAATTTCGGCATGGCGTGTCGTGCGCGCTCCACGAGACCGCTATTTACGGCCTCGTACTTTACGGCACCATAAATAACAGTCTAGAGGGTCAGAATGGCCCGTAAAGGTAAACGATGCCGGTAATCCTTTACCGGCATTGTTTTTCCCTTTACGCCCAACTCGGAATGACCCCCTATGACTTTGGTGGTACTTTGGAAGTCAATAACCCTCTATCGGAAAGCCACATTACAAACAGCGATTCTCCTGTTTGAAATCTTGAAGCCGAGAGAAGGAATGTGGAACTAAAATTGAAGCCCAATGAGCCCATCACAATACTGAGGTAGAGAACCTATTGGGAAACCCTGATTAAAGTAAAGTTGGCATTTCAAAGAGCAGATTGGATAAAAACTGTCAAGGCAAAGGATAAGCAAATGCAGGGGATGGGCTATGGGTTGAAAAAAAAGGCCTTAATGACCCCCGAAGTACTTGCAGAAATTCCCTTCCTCTAGACACATAAATGTATTGTAAAGATGCAGGCTCAACATTATGAAGACAAAAGAGATCCTACTGAAAAGACATCAAATAACAGCAGGAAATGCTTCATGCCAGTATTTTAGGAACCCAGCACAAGTGGAGTCACTAGTGCACTTAATGGCAGGATGTCCTGCCCTGGCTGAATTATGAGATCTATATGTGGGTGATTACATGAGAAAAACACAGTCATTGACAAGGGAGGAATGGTGGCAATGTGTTTTAATAGGAGAAAGGGTGGGCATGGCTCTCACCGCAATGAAGTTCGTGGAGAGAATTTTTAGAGCGTGTGAACTGTAACTGGAAACTTTCAGTCTGTTTAGTATGATGGTTGGCAGCTGTTCCCCCACTCCCTGTTCATTATTCCTTTTTAAATGCCTACTAAGGAACCCATGGTTCGGATGCTTGTATCTCCTATGGTGGATTTTGTTTTGTTTTATCTTTTTTTCTTTTCAAGGAACATTTTGTTGTCTTTGGTATATGGAAATGATGTGTACATGTTAAAGGTTTCTATTTTGCTTTCTTTGTGTTTGCTTGAAACCAATAAAAAAAAGTTTTTTTTAAATACGTGGGAGGACACAATCCATTAGGAGAACAAGTTATTTACCTGTGGTAACGTTCTTTCGACTGGATGCTCCTCCCATGTATTCTTCATCACCCCTCCCAGCCTATCCCGCAGTTGAATTTCCATCTTATTACATAAACTATACACTATGTCAAGCTTAGGGGTACAGCTGGTCTGTTTGGTGACTTCAGGGTCCAATATTGATGATGGTGCTGTTTGGTCCACTTGGGTAGAAGATGTTCGGACAGTTTAAGGGGAGTTGGAGACCCCCACTTTCCCTAAATGTGATATTGAGTTAAGGTCACAGTTCACTGGATTAACGGTAAGCCTCTGGAAACCCGTCATAAACTATGCAAAACACGAAAATAAAGATCCAGGATTCTGCGCCCTATAATATCACTACGTGTTTTATTGAGTTGACCTTTAGATAACATGTGTTTCGGCCATCCTTGCCCTTTCTCAAATCAGGGCTATTGTATTATTGTATTTCACTGTATTCACCAATTGGCAAAATTAATGTCATTGAACCAATATATTAGTTTACAGTATGCACACAACCCAAACACCAACAAAAAAGGGAGAATGTGGGCATCCATTAAAGAACATTGTAGAATCACAGCAAAGAGAAATGTATGTGGAAAGTATCCATAACAATGTGTTTAAATCATCACAGACAGAGAATTACGGGTTGGCATTGGAGATGGATGCATGGGGTAAGGAAAACAACAATAGAACAAAAATATAAAAATACTTTGCATCAATGTAAAGTCAATAAACGTGTGGGAAAAATAATGAGAAACCATTATTATCGGGGGAGGGTGTCAGAAACAAGGATGGCGACAAGAGAATCAAAAAAACTAACAAGAGAGAAAGAGAAAAGAAAAAACTGGTAAGTATGTTGTCATAATTTCCCATTTCAGATAAAATATTCAAAATTATGTCATAGTGTTACAATGGACTTACCCAGCGTGGGGTTAAATTGATACATTTTTAGCCTTATTGCTTGCGTTCTCAAATTACGGGTACAATCCCATGCTCAGGTTTCTGGTGGGGTGTTGTTTAATGAAACAGCCATTAGTTCCTATTTATAAATATTAATGTTCTAGAGATCCGTATTGGAAAACATAATACTAACTCCATCCACTTTCGGAAACAACCAATCAAAGTCAATGACAAAATATAATAGAAAACTTGTGTCCAAATGTGCCATCACTTTGTATCCTACTTCAGTTAGCATTGTGTAAACAAAACACCCCATATGCTTCTCAAAACCGCATGTGACAGCCAAAATGACTTGCTAGTACGTGAAGGTATATTTGCCCTGTTTCAAAAAAGCCCTCTGTACTTGAATTCTTACGAGTTTTCCTTGCTCGGATTCCCGTTACGCTATCAATAGGCCCCCAGTAATTATCAAAGTTATATATACAAACACGAGACAGTGCTATTTCATGCAAGTATCTTCGTTACATAACGTGTGTATCTCAGCTATGAGGGTTCCTGCACTACTTACTAGTGCTCAGTCATCTGCGTTGGCTGATCGCTGTTGAATCACAGCGTACGCCGCCATTTTGGGAATATTTGTGTTGTCAACAGCCTCAAACGGCATGAGAGAGAGAAAAAAGGGGAATAACATTTTCCCAGTTATTTCTATTCAAGTCAGAAAGAGTGGAGCGTGACATAGTTAATAAACTAAATACATCTGAGAAGTCAGTTTTCTCATATTTGCTGAGCATGTAAGACTTACTGTTATTGTGTACACGATTGTGCGGTTAGCATAACCAAAGAGAAACCACCCTCCTTAAAGACGTACTCACGGCTCATTAGGTCTGTGGATCACTTAAGTTATCCAAATCTAACAGTATTGGAGGTCATGTTTCTCCTATGTAAATTAGTTTAATCATTTATATTGCCCCGGACGTGGCGAGCCAGAGCAATGCATTATGGGAAAGGTAGTTCATGGTTTGATCATTTCTAATTTAGATTGCCCCTGATATATATGGCTGGGGCAATGTATTGTTGACTCCATAGTTATGCCCCAAGTACAGTCACCGTAGTTCTCTTACAATTATTTTGGCAAGTATGATACAAGCAAACCTTGTTCCCGGTGTACTTGTAACTTTACCAGATAATACCTACGATATTTTGTATCCAGTAATGTAATTCAGCTCGTATGAGGATATACTCACAATTCCCCTTCCAAATGAGGTATTCAGCATCCCAATTACTATTCCATTGTAAATATTACTTTATCATGAAGCATTGTTCATCAATATTCATTAAGAAACATCATGTGTTAGTATTGGCAAAGACACATTCTTTGTACTTAGCAATCAATAACTGTCATCTGCTAAGTAGAATATGAGAGACACCATACCAAATTTGTCAATATAAGAGACACATAACAAAATTATACTATTGCAGCTTTTTAAACAAATATTAAACGTTAAAATATATCGGTAAGTGGCTTTACACTCTGTCTTCCATCCAGAACTGTTGTACATGTACTAAAGTTTCATAAGGTGGTGCTACAGGAACAACGCCATTTCCGTATCAAAATTGAAGCCTAACACTGTTGTGTTGAATAAGCAAATCAATCTCGCTTCTGCTTGGCGTAGTGCTTTCACTCTGTTGCCTCCTCTTTTGGATAATGTTACTTGCTTTAAGCCCACGAGCTAATGAGGCTTGTATCATCCAATTGGTGTTTCTTTTGCCAGCGTGTGCCTAATGGTAAAGTTGAATCTTGGCTTCCAGTCTTCGTCAGGTGCTCCCGAATCCTAATTCTGAGCTCCCTTCTGGTGCTGCCTATGTACATTTTTTTGCATGTACAAATTATTACGTACACCACATACTTTGTTCTGCAATTAATCATTTGTTGTATTGTAATGCATTTCCCATTTTGACCTATTAGTTACTTTGTTTTGTCATTTGCAAATGTGCACATTGCACAAAAGCCACAATTTCTGAAGCCTAGTTGTTTGGTATTCAGCCATGTGTGTTGCATTTCTTCTTTTGTGTCTGGTAACAATGATGGACAAATGATTGATTTCAAAGTACTTGCTTTCTTGAAAGTAATAGGTCTATCCTCAATATAATTGTGTAAGTGTTCATCCAGATGGAGTAGGTACCAATGTTTCTGTAGGATCTTCATAATTCTTTGGTGGTCCTTGTTGTATTGGGTTATGGCACTGTTGTCCTTTGTTTCTCTTCTGATTTATTTTTTAGAGGTAATGTGTCCTGTAGTCTGAGATTATTTTTTTTTCGAAAGCCTTCTGTAGACATTTATTCGGATATCCTCTTTTCTTGAAACGGTGTCTAAGTAGATTACATTCCTGTTGAAATTTCAAGTCATCTTTGCAATTACGTCTCGTTCTAATATATTCCCCAAGAGGGATATTACAAATGGTTGTGCGTTGGTGACAGCTGTTAGCATGCAAAATAGAATTGACCTCAGTTGGTTTCTTGAAGGTGTAAGTTTCCAAATGGTCATCTTGGACATGTATGGTATGATCCAAAAAATTAATTTGGTGGGATTTGTTCTCTCCGGTGAAAGTTATATCAAATGGATTCTGATTGAGTCTGTTGGTAAATTGTTGAAGTAGTGAGTGGTCCATCCCAAATCAGAAAAATATCATCGATATATCTAATCCATAATTTAACTCTCTCCTGAAGCATGGATCTTTGTATATTGTGAATTCCTCAAGCATGCCCATAAAGATGTTAGCAAGTGCGGGTGCATGTTTTGTCCCCATTGCTACCCCTTTGAGTTGTTGATACAAACTATTGTTAAAAGTGAACAAATTAGAGTCAAGTGTTATTTGTAACATCTCTTTGAGCACGTCAATTTGTTAGTAGTACGAAGCAGAGTCGTTCCAGAAAGCAAAGTCGATGGAGGCAAGTGCCCATTTATGCTGAATTGATGTATATAGTGCTTTGACATCTAGAGTGGCCAGTCTAAAAGAATCTTGCCAGGCAAATGATTGAAGTATGTTGATAACACTGGACGAGTCGCGTAGGTAAGATTTTACTTGACTTGATCTTGGTTTCAGAATACTATCCAAATATTCGGATACATTTTCAGTCACCCATCCTATGCCACTTAAGATAGGGTGACCCTCGGGGATCTTTTGGTAGTCCTTATGAATTTTCGGTAGGAAATACATAGGTAGGGTTACTGGATTTTTCATTATAAGGTAAGATCTTTCTTCATCAGTAATAAAACCTTTTCTATGCCAGCTCATTATTGATTCTTCAATATTGACTAGTATTGTTTGATGTACTGCAAGGTTAATTAGCCTGTAACATCCTGGTGTTGATAGATGGTTAGCAGCCATAGTTAGGTAATCCTCTGTCCATAATAACAATATTACCCCCTTTATCTGCCTCCTTGATAACTATAGAGGTATCCTCTGACAGGTTCTTAAGTGCTTTCCGGTCTCCTTTAGTCAGGTTATCTTGTTTCGAAATGGGCCATCTTGTGTCACATGTGGTATGCTGCGAGAGGTTCTATAGTTCTTGCGTGACTGCTCTGTAAAATGTATCAATGATATTGTCATTCGATAATTGAGGAATTAATTTAGATTTAGTTTTCAACTCTTTAGTATTCAAGAGATCTGGTTTGATTTGTAGTTCATGTAGTAAGTTCCGTATCTCACAATTCTCATCTGTCAATGATCGTAGTACAAAAGTGTCTTCAATGTCTTCTATAGTTAGGTCACTAATCTGTATTGGTGTTTCTTTGGCTCGGTATTCCCCTGGAGCCTTCGTGGGGAAAGATTTCTTGAGTTTAAGTTCACGTATAAATTTAAACAGGTCAATGTGGATATCAATATCCTGTAAGCTTCTTGCTGGTGCAAATGATAATCCCTTATTCAAAAGTTTTCTCTCGTCCAATGTAATGGATCTTTTAGAGAGATTCATGACCAAGTCCTGATTTATTTGTTCTTGTTGATTTCCCTCGAACTGGCCCTCGTCTGTTTTTTGTTTTCTGCTCGTGATATCTTGTCCTCCGCTGCCCGCGTCCCTCCCCCCTCCTTCCACTCCTCCTAGGTGCACATTGGGAATATTCACTGTTGGTGGTAACTGAAAACGGACTGTCTTCTGCACCAAGTTTCTGTTCCCTTTCTTGTAACGTTTAATCTGGTTCATGTATCCTTTGTCCTGTTTATCTATTTATTTGCTGTGGAACTTCTGGAGGATGTTTTTATACTACTATCATATTTTGTTTGGAAGGTGTAAACCCTATGCTCTCGATAATCACGATCATCTCAATAACTTTTTCTTAATTTTCACTTGATCCTAGTATATTTGTAAAATATCATACATTTTCTCATAATTTTTGAGTTTCGTTTCTTCATTTGATTTCATCTGTTATTTTCGTTTTGATGGTTTCAATGCCTTCTACTGCTCTTTTATGCTCTCTTGTGGCGTGTTCGATTAATAAGTCCATCATTTTCATTGAGCTGTTACAGAGGTTAGCTTCCCGTGCTTCTGCCAAATCATTATCATCATTACTGTTAAAGTTAGGAAATATAAGTATTCTTAGGCCACGTGGGACCTGATCATTCTTAACATAATTCTCCAGGGAGAATTTCTCCCAATACTTGTCTATTTCTTTCTTAGACAGTCTTTCTAGACGTATGAATTCAGAACGGAGATCTTCTTGTCTTTTACTTAAGTTTGAAAAACCGTGTGTCATGTCACCTTTTTTAGTAAATAGATTCTTTGTTTGTTCTTCTCGATTCCTTAAATATGCTGCCATTGTTGTACGGTACGTTCACCGGTCTGCCTTGGACACAAGTTTTCTATTATATTTTGTCATTGACTTTGATTGGTTGTTTCCGAATGTGGATGAAATTAGTGTTATGTTTTCCAATACGGAACTCTAGAACATTAATATTTATAAATAGGAACTAATGGCTGTTTCATTAAACACCCAACCAGAAACCTGAGCATGGGATTGTACCCGTAATTTGAGAATGCAAGCAATAAGGCTAAGAATTAATCAATTTAATCCCACACTGGATAAGTCCATTGTAACACTAAGACATCATTTTGAATATTTTATCTGAAATGGGAAATTATGAAATCATACATACCAGTTTTTTCTTTCTCTTTCTCTCTTGTCGGTTTTTTGATTCTCTTGTCTCCATCCTTTTTTCTGACCTCTCCCCCGATAATGGTTTCTCATTATTGTTTCCACACAAGTTTATTGACCTTACATTGATGCATTGTATTTTTATATTTTTGTTCTATTGTTGTTTTGCTTACCCCATGCATCCATCCCCAACCCGTATTTCTCTGCCTGTGATTATTTAAACACATTGTTATGGATACATTCCACATACATTTTTCTTTGCTGTGATTCTACAATGTTCTTTAATGGATGCCCACCTTCTCCCTTTTTTGTTGGTGTTTGGGTTGTGTGCATATTGTAAACTAATATATTGGTTCAATGACGTTAATTTTTCCAATTGATGAATACAGTGAAATACAATAATACAATATCCCTGATTTGAGAAAGGCCAAGGATGGCCGAAACACGTGTTATCTAAAGGGCAACTCAATAAAACACGTAGTGATATTACTGGGCACAGAATCCTGGATCTTTATTTTCGTGTTTTCCATCTTATTACAGTTTATGCTCTTTCAGGGTGAGTAGCTGTTGGGCGTAGGATAAAGTAACACATGTAAAAATCAGAACTGAAGCGAACAGTTGCTGCACGTGGTTTATACCATCGATGACGTTGAGACTGAGGCCCTCGAGGGACATTGAGTCGACAAGGCATCAACGAGCAGTTCCCACTGCTGGAAACATTTTCAGAAGCAGCTAAAGCTGGATATGGAGATACCATAAAATGAATAATACGTGGGAGGAACATCCAGTCGAAAGAACGTTACCACGGGTAAGTAACTTGTTCTTCTGCTAAAAAGTCCAAGTTTTAAAGCAAGAATAACATGTCAAAGAAAAGAATTGGAGAAAACAGCAAGCCTTAAATATTTATAAAAAAGCCAATTTTTATGGCAATAGCCAGTCTTTAGCAAAACACAATATAACAAGTCCATTAATAGGCCTACAGAATGGGAAAATTGTGCCACCGTTCTATTATTCCTAGAGCTCTGCCCACCTTTAAACTGCCAAACTAATTTAATAATTTCTTTGTAGATGAAATTAATCAAATTCAGCACGAAATTTGCAAAGCTGGCCCATCCTTGATACTACCCTCTCTCCAAAGTTCATTCCGGAGCTGGATTTTGCCCCAATTTCTCTGGAGTCAATTCTTTCTTTCTTGCTACTAACTTCAACCATGACCCTATAACTGCATACGTTGCGCAAAAACCAGCATACTATGACAGATTTTTTAATTGCAGTTGTTAATCTTTCACTCAAACAAGGGGTTGTTCCATGAGCCTTGACGTCCTCCACAGTCATCCCTCTTTTGAAGAAGGCATCCCTCGATGCAGGTGTTACAACATTTTTGACAGCAGGGTTGCTTTGGCCAGCAACAATTTTAAAAAAAGAATAATTGTACAACCTCAGATCTTATATCCCCTCCAGTCAAGTTTCTGTCTGTCCCATGGAAAAAAATTGGTCCTGTTAGCTGTATGGGACGATATACTAAAATATTCCAATGGTGCTGATTATGCTGGAAGCTTTTGACACAGTGGATCAGGATGTCCTCTTATGTTGGGTGTGCGATATTGCAGGAGTATCTCAACATGTTGTTTTCGCTCTTTTCTGTCAAATCGTACCCAAGTGGATCACTCGATGTCAATTTCTTGTGTGGCTCCTCATTCCTCAATTATTAATGTCTATATCCAACCATTGATGTCCATTTTTTTACAACTTCAATCCCCAGGATCGCTCCTATTCAGATGACATGCAGATTTATCTTCATGTTCATAACTCCATTTTCCTTCCAAAACCCTGTTGGATGCATGCAAGAAGTTAAAAGGATGATTTTGAATAGGTTTCAATAGAATCCATCTAAAACAGAGATTATAATGTTTGGACCCAACTATCTGGTTATGAATCTCTCATGAATTCCATCTTCTCTGTCCTTATTTGAACCCCTTATTTCCTTTACACACAGTGATACATTTGGGTTGCTAATGGCAGTCCAACTTGGGGTGCGATAAACAGTTTGGTGATATTAAGTCTATCTTCTGCAGGCTTTGTTTGTTACGCTTTTCTCTTTCCTTTGTTCCAGTCGCAGATCATCCCGCTGTGGTTCGGACTGCGATCAACTCCAAATTTGACGATGCCAATGCTATATTAGCTGGTATCCCACAGCAGTAATTCACACCTGCAGACTCCAAAAACCGCAACTTCTAGACTTATCCACCATCTGCTAAAGGTGTCCTTAATTTGAAAGGTCCCGTCATTGGCTGCCATTTAAGCAGAGGATACTGTTCAAAGTCGTGTGTTCAAATGCATGCATGGCCTAGAATGTTATTTTGCAGATATGATTCAACCTTATAGGTTGACCCAAAATCTTCGATCTACACAAAACCATTTGTTAATAGTTATGTCATGTTATGTTTCACAAGGTGACCACCATTTTACTGTTCTGGTCCCTCATATCTGGAACTCTCTCCCTATTAGTCTGAGAAGTATGGAGTCTGACACTTTTTAGGAAAAATCTAAAAACCTATGTTTTTTTTCTCCGTTTAATTTTTCTTCTGTATCCTCTACAATTAGTAACAATCTGCGCCCAGATGAAGATGTTTCTGCTTGGTCGTGCACGATATAAATGGTTCCAATCAAATGCTTGCAATATTCGGTGAGACTCTCCTGTTGAGTAGACTCTGACAGCAAACAAATCACTGTCATAATGTCTGAAGTCAAATAATGTCAACTATGCCCCTGATGCTGCAGATATGCTGATGGACCTGGGGATGGTGGCTAGCCACTGTGACAGACTGATGAAACCAATCTCACACAAGAATGGTCACCACTATTTGTATCAGGGTGAGATTGGGATGAATATCTATGGAAAGCAGGGGTTGAGCTAGTTCGGGCTCATCTACAACTAAAGTTTCTTTCTGGCTTGAAACTAAGCTAAACATGTCTGGATGGGTTAGGTTTTATTACCTGTCTGGGTACTTGGTCTACTAATGTATGGTTCTTTCGTAGGATTTGAGGTGTTCCTCCTCATCCACTTGGATTGACGAGTAGTAGGCTTCTCAGTACCTTAATATTCAAATGTAGAATGTAGTCAAATAAAATGCCTATAGAAGTATATTTATAGCTAAAACTTGTTTTACTGTCACAGAACAAGAAAACCTGCTGTGATTGGTGTAACGATGGTGTGTCAGGCTTCTCCTATCACTGAATCTGAGATATAGTACCCAGCACATTACTTTACCTTGGTCAGTCGCAGGGATATAGCACCAAGTTGGCTGTTTGCTATTCACCCTTGAGGCTAGTGCCTAGATATATTCTCCATAAATAGAATCCTCCTACTCACTGTTCAGCAGTCCCAGGTATTTTGGGGAAGTCGGCATTTCCAACCTTTCTGGCTTCTTATGATCAGGCTTGCAAGCTTTCCCAGGTTTTCCAGCTTCTTCAGCTCACTGCCTTATAGCCTCGGAAAAAGACATGTCACTCTGTTTTACTTAGATTTTACTATTCAATGTTATTCTTGGGGGCTTGCACTAATCTATATATGATTAACAACATTCACTTTTACAGCAGAACATTGAATAAAAAGGAAGACATATTTTAAATTGGTTTTAAGCATATTTTAAACATATTCTGAGATTCCACCTATTGTTGGAGCATATCAATGTTTGTGTGTATTGGTGACTATCCCTTGATGGAGAAGATAAAAAGCATGCAGTAGACTTTTGAAAAGATTCTTTTTGGCTTATATACTACGTATGACTTTTATAAAACATATATTGATGCCAATGCTTTATAAATTTGAAGCCAACTTCACTTAATGCCACAGTACTGCCCTACATCACTGTGATAAATATGCAATAGATAATATGGAGACAGACCTCAACTCTCCAATGTTCATGCTTTGAAGCATCCTTAACTTAATAGCACGTTTTCTTTCTCCCAATGACCAGTAAATGGTAGTGTTGGCTGGAAAGGGGCTTGAGGTAGAAAGAAACAATCCGCACTGCAGGTGAACATATAGAGTAAAGGATGAATGAGCCCACACAATGTGAACCAGGAAACTGTTTGTCTTTGACACACTTTCTTCTTCTCCAAACAGGTGGTGGTAACCAACACAATCCCACATGAAATCCAGAAGCTGCAGTGCCCCAAAATTAAGACGGTTGACATCAGCATGATCCTTTCTGAAGCAATCCGCCGGATTCACAATGGGGAGTCCATGTCTTACCTTTTCAGGAATATAGGAGTGGATGATTGATTATTTATTAGGATTGTGTTTTTTTAAAAAATATATACCAAGGGCCAAACTGGAAGAGTACGAGGTATCTGAACTATCATGCTTACCATAATATTTCAATACTGCCATCCTTTCTCTTTTCTTTTCCTGGCTAAAACCTTTTCATCAAATTAGATACAACAGAGCTTATTTTTTTCATTGTTATCTTTTTGAACAAAACCAATATGCCACACAAAAAAGTGATTCTTATTTGCTTTTAGTTTGGATGCACTATTAATGAAATGCACTGAAACATAGCCGCTGCTTGAAGATAACTCCTCCCCCCCAAATACTTTT
This sequence comes from Ambystoma mexicanum, assembly GCF_040938575.1. Taxonomy (NCBI): domain Eukaryota; kingdom Metazoa; phylum Chordata; class Amphibia; order Caudata; family Ambystomatidae; genus Ambystoma; species Ambystoma mexicanum. The sequence goes on along the minus strand of NC_090923.1, from coordinate 1,338,266,326 downwards.
TGAACACACTGGAGGGGTGTAATGTACAGCTGGAAAGCTCTTTACTTGTGGACTCAGCCATCTTTTGTAAATAAATTCAGGGGCATGTGAGAATCCTCTGATACAAAGCCTTGGCATGTCATTAGTATGACATGTACACATGCCCAAGATGGCTATGCCTAGTCTTCAATACAAGGGATTTCCAAGCTGTGCTTAAAACATTTCCCAACTTTAAATTAAAATGACTATGGCAGCCTCTAACTTGGGGGCTGCACGTTCTTCTTTTATTTCTTCGGTGTTCCTCTTTAAGCATATTTAACTCTTACCGAAAACCGTGTGTGCTCTACGTGCTTTGAAAGGGGTAAATTAAGTAACAATACGCTGTATATTATCTGCATTTTAAGAGCCAAAAAAAGGGGTTATATGACGTAAGTGAATATTTGTTCAAGTGCTTTTGTAGATCATCATAAGGAATATGCTCTTGTATTTATTTTCTGCAAAGAAAACAAAAGAAATAAAGAATAATTGTTTTGTGTGTTTTATATTTCCTTATTAACTGTTGTTGGATGTGTGCTTAGAAAGAAATCGATCTTGCTTATTCAAAAATATATGGCACAACGAAAGCTGACTTTGAACACTAATAAGAGGCCAGTGAAGGCTTATTGAAGGACTTGATGCAGTGAAATGCTAGGGTAGCTCTATGCTTCCTACATGTGAGATGTGTGACCTGCAGGTCGTATTCAAATACCTATACTGTAACACCTCTTGGTACTACCCTTGGGGTGTGTAAATATAAATTAATAATATACTGATGTTCGAGCTAGCAATGGCGGCTCATAGTTCTGATCAAGCTTCAAAAAATGTATACTGAACTTTAAGAACGATAATTCTTGAAGATATTCGCTCACAAGGTGAGAATCAACAAGTTTGTTGCCTCTTTTCTCCCAGACTTCGTGACATTTGTTGAGCCCAAGGAGAAGAAACAATGAATTTACAAAATACCTTGCTAAACCTTAAGACACATGAAGCAAAGGGGACAGAAGAGACTGGCCATGATCCTATGTTTGTTTATTTGTAAACATTAAACGAAATTCCTATGATGCAGCATGTGCTTGGCAGCAGGCACAGCCGATAGAGACAAAACAGGCATTTCTCAGTACAAGTGGGAACGTCTGGAGTGGAAAGGGCCATAAAAACTCTCAGAAATAAAGCCCAGGGTCTGGATGGTTTTACCGCCACCTTTTTATAAGAAGTTTGGGCTGCCTCACCCCCTATGTAACAAAGCAGTTTAATGTGTTCCTGGTTACGGGTAGGATTGGAGGAATTGACCACCATATTAATTGCTAAACTGGGCAAAGAGCCGGCCAGTTGTGACTCTTACAAGCCAATTACCCTACTGAACCATGATGCTAAGCTTTATTCCAAGGTCTTGGCTCATAGGCTGTTGGGGGTACTCCCAGGGCCGATGCACTAAGACCAAACTTGGTTTATAGTGGACCGGAGCACCCACAATAATATACAGAGAGTTTTTAAATTTAATCGGGATTCGGCTTAGAGACGGGGTTGAAATGGGGGGGGGGGTCATTGCTTTTGATGCTCACCAGGCCTTTAATGTAGGGAACTGGACTTGCGTTCAGGGCATCTGGAAAGCCTTTGTTTTGGACTCAATTTTAGGAAGCTGGTTTTAGTAACTAGCAGGTGCAGTCGACCTCCATTAGGGCTAGTGGATCTTTCCCCTCTCCTCAGGCACTCCTTTGTGCACCCCCTCCTAAAAATGCCTTCTGCTGACCCTACATATCCGGCAAACTATCGCCCGATTTCTATCGCTCATTTCCTGGGCAAACTCCTGGAAAAGCTGGCCATCTCCCAGCTTACTCCACACTGAATCTGTGGGCTGCCTCCACGACCATCAGTCTTGCTTCAGAGCAGCCAGAGGCATGTAAACTGCTCTCCTGGCACCTGTGATGATCTGCTCTTTAACCTCGACTCCAGCTCTCCCTCTGTCTTCATCCGCCTTGACTTTTCCTCTACTTTTGACACAATCTCGCCACCCTGATCAATATACTCTGTGTTGAACCTGGGCATCCAGGATCAGGCCCTGGCGTGACTGACGACCTTCCTCATGGACCGTCCCTCCCAGGTCCAACTTGGGTCCTTTCGCTCCACCTCTCTCTCCACTTATGGTGTCCCCCAGGGCTCTATCCTCTCACCCTGGCTCTTCAATGTCTATCCGGTCCCTTTGGTCCACCTTCTCTTCTAACTTTCAGTGTTATGCAGATGACAGTCAGTTCTCTTTCATGCTTCCCTTAGCCTCCTCTTCTCCCTTGGTCATTCCTAACTCTCTGGCTGTGCGTCAGGAACGGTGTGCCTCCAACGATCTTGGCCTTAATGCCTGTAAAACAGAGATCCTTCTCATTGGGACCCCTGCTCCTGCTTTCCCCCGCTCACTCTGGCCACTCTCCTTGGGCCCTCTAACCTCGCCTTCTTGTGAGGCAAAAACCTTGGCGTCATCTTCGACTCCTCTCTCCTTCTCCCCTCACATCACAGACCTTGGCAAAAAGGCCCACTTCCAGCTGCACCCCATCAGAGGCATTCTACCTTTCCACACTTTCTCTTAGAATATCACTGTCTTGAAAGCCCTGGTTCTCTCCAGGCTGGACTACTGCAACAGTTTCTTTCTCAATCTGCCTAGCCCTACTCTTTTCCCCCTGCAACTAATCCAGAACAAGACTCCAAGACTTATCCTTGGCCTCAAGCCCAGGGACCGTATCTCTCAAGCCCTGAAATCGCTCCACTGGCTCCTGGTGGCTACAAGAATGGCGTTCAAGACCCTCTGCATTGTCCACAAGTCTTTTTGGGGCTCGGCCTGCATTACTTCCAACTCTCTATTCCGAAACACCTTCCTTCTAGAGCCCTTCGCTCAGCTACCTCTAACTCTGAGGGTCAGACGCTTCTCCATGCAGAAAGTGGTGGATAGATATCTCTCCTCTGCAGGTGCCTCTCTCTGGAACGGCCTCACTGCCCCTCTCAGACTTGAGCCTGACCACCTAAAGTTCCGGAAGCAGATCAAGACCCTCCTTTCTCCTTTGTCTTCTCTCCCTCGGTCCCTTGCTAATTTACCTGTCTGCTGTGCCGATGGGCTGCTTGGATCCCTCAGAGTCTCAATGGGTACCAGGCTCCTCCACGACCAGTCTAGCTTGCACTGCCTCCTGGCCTACCGTGCACTTAGGGGCAGTAGCTGTAACCCCTACAACCCCCCCCCCCCCCTGTCTCCTGAACTTACCAAGAGCCGCGCTGCTTTGGCTGCACTTACTCAGAGCCTTGCTGCCCTTTGCGCACTTCCCCTCTTCCTCTCCCTTGCACCTCCCCCTACACTTCTATTGTTGCATTTGCACGATCTGAATGACACAAGGCCTAATAAGATCGTTGGTCTTATCCTCGCTATGTCTTCCCTCCCTTGTCTTGTGGCGCCTAGAAAAAAAAACGTGTGTACAGGTGCGCTATAAATGCCATATCATATTCCAGTGATATCTATTTCAAGAGGGACCCAGGAGGGCTGTCCCCTATAACTACTGATTTTTGCCTTCTCTATGGAGCCACTGGCCAGAAAGGTGAGGCAAAATGTAGGGATCAAAGGGATCAGGGCGGGTAGAGGAATACCAAATATCGCTATATGCTGATGACATCATGGTAACTTTACGGGATATGAGTGCCTCACTGTGAGTGTGTTGCTGGTGGAATTTACTGACTTTGCGTCCGTTTTGGGCTTTGTGGCCAATTACAATAAATCCTGCGGCCTTGATGTCTAATTTCCTCACTATGAGAGACCACATAAATAAGCACTATGACCGATTAAAATGGGTCTCAGAGTCCATTCCTTACCTCGGTGTCCAGATCCCGAGCAGCACCTCAAGAATATACCAAAGCAATTTCCCGCAGGAGTTTTCAGTGGATCTTGACAGATGGAACAAACAGGAAATCTTCGTGGTTTGGCAGGACTGCAGCTGTAGAGTTGAACCTGGTCCCCAGGTTGCTGTACCACTGCCTCGTACTGTTGATCAAGATCCCGGATCCTGGTCTGTGGTCACTGCAGTAAAATTTTCAATTAATCTGGGGGACCGATATCTAAAAGGTCCTGATGCATTAGATGAGTTGTGGGAGGTTGGGGATCTCTGATGTCCATAATCGGTATAACCTAGCCACGCAGGTTTCTCAATGTATTAGTTAAGGGAGGACTTGTTGCCAAAGCATTAGGTGATAGAGCAGGCGATATCTCCAGTTCTTTTGTCCCAGGAATAATCGAGAGTTCCAACAGGGCATGGATAAGAAACATTTTCATGGCTGGATCAATGGAGGCTTAGTAACTTTTCAGCAATTATATAAAGAAGGCAAGACAATGACTTTTACCAAATGCAAAACTGAGTTTCAGCTAAGTGAGGCAGAATTGTTTTCATTACGCACAGCTGAGAGACTGGGCTTCCCAGCCCAACACCAAAACGAGAGGCTCTAGGCCACTGAACGCACTGAAACTCACATTTCAGGGAGGATTATTAAAATCCAAGATCTCAACTCTTTATAGGTTGCTCAATAGAATGGCTCCCCAGGAACGATTACCATAGATGGTTCAATGGGAACAAGACTTGGGGAGGAAATTGATGGGGAGGCCTGGCACTGCATATGGTCCCGTATGTATAGATCCTCACGTTGCGAGTCTGATAAGGAAAGTGTATTCTAATTGTGGTACACACAGTATTTAACCCGCACAGAGATTGTATAAGATGAATAGCGTTTACTCTCCTAATTGTTGGAGGGGTGCGATGCTGAAGGAACTTGGTTGTACTTACTGTGGACATGCGCTAAGGTGAAACACTTTGGAAAGTTATTGACCCAGATCAAAGATCACTGACCTGCAACTGCCAATGGACCCCTTGATTATACTGTTGGGTGACTCCCGGGAGGGAGTACTTCCTATGTTAGGCCAACAAAATTACTATTACCCGCAATTGAAAAACCATGATGGCCCTCTGGTTCAAATGTGATGGGTGAAGGTTTAGGAGATCTTGGTGGGAAGGGCAGGGGTGATCACTGTTGTAGGCGGGGTATGCAAAAGTACACGTCAATATGGTGGTCATTCATAGAATATTCTGAAAGGGTTCCAGCGATCACTGTGAAACCACCCATCCTTAGACAATTTTCATTGCTATGATTTATCTTGGATGGTACTAACGTATAGTTTTATGTGGGTTGGGGTTGGTACTAATGTGTAAGGGGCTGCCAATGTCTATTGCGTTGTAGACTCTCTGTAATGTGTGGATCTAATCGTGTTGAGTAATTTATTGGAAATCATTGCCTGTGATGTTTGCCTTGCATTGACTGCTGTGCTCACAGTCCAAAGTTGTTGAAAAGAAGAAAAGTCTGACGTTTACTAGAGTAACAGCAGGGCGTGTTGGGAGGATTATGCTTTGGACTCAGTACCAGACCATGCAATTGCTGTACCTGAGTGAGCTGCTAATAGATTGATCATACAGCTACAGCAAGCAGAGAAGAAACCATGTTTTTAGGCAAATATTTTTTAATACAGGTAATAAAAGAACCTCCTCCCTATACTAACACCAGCAGCAGTTTGTGCTATACACCTTAGAATAGAAACTACACAGACGAAATGTAACAAGCATGTGCCACAGGGCCCAGTTACGGTCAGGTCAGTGTGCACTGGACCTATTGTAACCACAACCCTTTTTGCAGAGGAAAGAAATCAATGCAATAGGTTGCAACACGATTCACAAGGTGTTGTCAATTCTCCACAAGGGGAAGCCCATTTCCATGAGGATAGGGAGGTGTGGCCGCTACCCAATAGTCCCCCTAGGGGTGGTTTAATGCAGGAGGACCCTATGGGGAGAGACTAGGACAAGGATGACCACCTGGGGTGCAGCCCATTCAATGTTGTCACTCCCCAACATTCCCTAGCCTTCCCCACTGTTCAGAACCATTTTCTGGAAAGTAAACCTATTTACTTATGTAATACAGGGGATTAAGCTAAAACCAAAAGTAATAGGATGAAGAGGAGCACAGGAGACATGAGGGTCATTGACTGTGCTAGTACTGGTACGAGGTGACCCCGAGGAGGCGTGCAGATTAAGCTATCAACCAGAACAAAGGACCTTTACTACCCGCCAGGGCAGGACTGGCAACATTGTATAAGTATAGACAACAGACTAATCAAGCTCTCAAACCCAGCCAAGAGAAGCAACAGGCAAGGAAACTAGCAGGAGTTTTGAACGCTGTGGGCAGACCAGAGTTGGAGAAGAGCAGAGGATGCCGTTGAGGAAGAAGTTCTCCGCTGGTCCAGCTGATACAGACCGAACAAGAAACTGGAGTGAAGAGCTGAGCAGCAGACTGGAGCGCAGAGCCAGCGCAGTGCTGTGGAAGCCAAAGAGAGAAGACCGGTTTTAAAAGAAAAACCCCAGTCCCAGGAAGTCCCGTTTGCGTGCCGAAATCCCTTAGAAGGTAGCCTAACGGGAGGTTCGAGAGACCGGAGGGGCACAGGTAGACTGGCTCGGGGAGCCTAACCATGACCTACCACGCCTCCGGGGAGAACTTCCTTGTCGCAGTGGTGGCCATAAACCGACCGACTGACTACCAGAGAAGGGTCAGAGACCCTAACCAAAATAAGCCAAGCATCCGAGGAGAACATCCCCGTCGCATTGATGCCCATATGCCCACTGACCACCAGAGGTGGTCAGGGAACCTAACCAAGAGAAGCCAAGCATCCAAGGAGAGCTTCCCTGTCGTTCCCCCTGGCCTTGTTATGAACTGTGGAAGCAATACCAGGGGAAGGGAGTCCTTCCCCCTAGTTTTATTGGAAACAGTACCGATTTACACCATTCTCCTGCATTTGGAAGTGTGTGTGAGACCTGCAAATCCTGGGAAGGGAGTCATTACCCTTGGCATGTATTTGTTGCAAGAGAACATTCTTTTAAAGATATCCAAGCACCAGGACAAGGGAGACATTCTCCTGGAGAAGGAACTTTCTGTTAGATTATCCTTTAGTTGTATTGTGAGGAATAGAAGTAGTTTATGACACAGGATGGTGGTATTTCATTTGATAGATATTCTGACAGACCTTCTTAGTATTCGTTTTGAGGCAGGAAAAACCCCTCTTAGAAATAGGAATAGTGAGGGAGTTTCCTATATTGATTGATTGATTTGTTTATTTATAGAGCGCCTTACACCAAGGCACTGTACAATGGAACAACTAATACAGAGAACAACAACAAACATTGGGAGCAAAAATTACATCATGAATCATTCGACAACAAAACAGTGCAAAGAGCAATTAACTGAGGGGGAGGGGAAGTGGAGTGGGAGTAGGATTGGTGAGGGGGGGTCAAGAGAAGGATAGAACGAGTGAAAAATGGAAGGGAGGGAGAGGAGTTAGAAGAGGGAAAGAAGGGGGAGGAAGAGAGGACAGGGGAGGCCTTCAAGGTGGAGAATGGAGGAGAAGGGATTTAAGGGAAGTGCGAAATGAGGGGAGGGTCGTGGAAGAGGGGTTTGAGAAGGGGAGTGAGTTCCAGTGAAGAGGAGCAAGGAGTTGGAAGGAGCGGAACCGGGAGGAAGCACAGGGGGAAGGAGGTACAGTGAGGAGGAAATGGTCAGCAGAACGAAGTGAGCGAGAGGGGGAGTAAAAGGTGAGAAGGGTAGAGAGATAAGGAGGAGAAAGACCATGTAGGGATTTGAAAACAAGGCAGAGAAAGCAAAATTTTAGCTGTAAGTGGAAAGGTAGCCAGCGAAGGTGAGAAAGCGAGGCGGAGGTGGAGTCACGGGAGGTAAGGAGACAAAGGGTACTAACAGCGGAGTGGTAAATGGATTTAAGGGGGGCAAGCTGAGATACAGGAAGTCCAAAGATTAAGGAGCAGCAGTAGAAGAGTCGGGAAAAGATGAGAGAGGAGATAAGGAGTTTGGTTGCATGGAATATGAGGGAGGGACGGATTTTGCGAATGTTGTAGAGGTGGTATCGGCAGGAGCGGGAGGTAAGTGAAATGTGTTGTGAAAAGGTGAGAGAGGAGTCCAATAGAACACCTAGATTACGAGCATGGGAGGAGATAGGGAGGAAAGTGGATGAAAGGGGGAGGAGCGGGAGGAGGAAGTGTGTTAGAAGGGAAGAAAATAACTTCAGTTTTATCAGCATTAAGAGAGAGGAAGCGGGAGGACATCCAGTTCCTGATGGCTGAGAGACAGGAGGAGAGTTTAAGATGGAGGTCAGGTGTGAAGGAGGAGAAAGAGAGAAAGAGTTGAGTATCATCGGCATAGAAGTGATGGGAGATATCAGAGGAGGAGATAACGGGGGCAATGAGGGAGGTGTAAAGAGAGAAGAGGAAAGGACCAAGTACAGAGCCTTGAGAAACACCGTATATGAGAGGGAAGGAAGGAGAGGTCTGCCCCCCCCCCCCCCCACCCATGAGACGGCAAAGGAACGAGAAGAGAGGTAGGAAGATAACCATTTCAGAACAGGGCCTTTGAATCCGAAGGAGGAGAGAGTGTGTAGCAGGAGTGGGTGATCGACAGTGTCAAAAGCTGCAGAGAGATCAAGGAGAATAAGGATGGAAGATTGCTTGGCATGCCTAGCGGAGAGGAGAGAATTGAGAATAGAGGTGAGAGCAGTTTCAGTGGAGTGTTTGGGACGGAAGCTAGATTGGAAGGGAGGGATGAGAGTGGAAGAAGAGACGAAGGAAGAGAGTTGAGAGTAGGCGAGACGCTCAAGAAGTTTAGAAAGGAAAGGTAGAAGGGAGATAGGTCTGTAGTTAGTGGTGAGGAGTGAATCAGCAGAGGGTTTCTTCAGGGTAGGAATAATCGTTGCATGTTTGAAAGCTGAGGGAAAGGTAGATGAAGAGAGGCAGGAGTTGAAGAAAGTGGTAAGGTAAGGGATGAGAAGAGGGTAGATCTTGGGGATGAGAACGGAGGGGAGAGGGTCAGAGGGGGCGGATGTGGGGTGGGCTTTGGCAAGAAGGGAGGAAACATCTGAAGTAGAAACAGATGAGAAGACGGACATAGTGGAAGAGGGAGGTGAGGGGGGGGGAGAGGGAGCTAGAGGGGGAGTTAATTTTTTGGCGGAGTGAAATGATTTTGGAGGAAAAGTTAGCAAAGTCAGAGGGAGAAAGCGTGGAGTTGGATGAGGGATCGGGAGTAGGAGGAGAGAGAAGGCGGGTAAGAGTTTGAAAAATCCGACGAGGATGAGAGGCTTGAGACTGGAGAAGGTTAAAGTAACAAGATGACTTGGTGGTTGCAAGACAAGAGTTGTAAAGTGCGTGGTAAGAGAAGTAAGGGGTTTGATTAGAAAGTGAGGGAGTTTTGAGCCAGAGTCTCTCTAATTGCCTGAGAAGGCGTCGCATAGAGCGGAGATGGGAGGTAAGCCAGGGTCGAGAAGGTTTCCGAGTAGGGCGAAAGTGAGAAAGGGGGTAAAGTTGGTCAAGGGCAGTGGAGATAGAAGATGAAAGGGAAGAGAGGGCATCATCAGCAGAGAGTAATGCAAAGTCTTGGTGAGATGGGAGAGAAGAAGAGCAGGTGTCGAAGAAGAGGGTAGCGTCAAAGTTCCGGAGGTCACGATGTGAGTAGATTGGGGGAGAGGGATTAATATTAGTAGGTGGTGAGAGAGGGGAAAGGGAGAAAGAGAGTAAGGCATGATCAGAGAGATAAACGGGGAGAGAAGAGACGGGGGAGGAGGGGTAGGAGTTAAATATGAGTTCAAGAGTGGAACCAGAGGAGTGAGTAGAGGGTGAAGGAAGGAGGGAGAGGAGGTAGGAATCAATGATGGAGAGGAGAAGATTGTGGGGGAGAAGGCAGATGGATATTAAAGTCGCCAAGTACCACTAGAGGAGAGGTAGGGGGAGAAATAAGTGGGAGGAGGTGATCCAGATCTTCAAGGAAGGAAGAGAGAGGACCAGGGGGTCGATAGACGACCAGGAAGGAAATAGGGTGGGGAGAAGAGAAGGTCTTGTAGAGGAATTCAAAAGTAGGGAAGGAGGGGAGAGTTGGAGATGAAGAGGAGGAAATGAATTTAGGGTGTAACAGGAGACCAACGCCACCACCACGACCAGAGGTACGAGGGGTATGGATGAAAGAGGAAGACAAGGTCGTTAAGGAAGCAGGGACAGAGGTGTTATGAGGTGGAATCCATGTTTCAGTTAGGTAGAGGAAATGAAGGTTGAGGCGAAAGAATAGATCAAGGGTAGCTGCGGTTTTGTTGCAGATGGATCTGGCGTTCCAGAGAGCAGTGTTTATGAGGGCAGAGTGGTTGGCTGTGGGGGGTAGAGAAGGTTAGGGCGGTGAGAAAGAAGGAGGATGGCTAGAGGAGTGGGGGGAGAATAGTGGAGAGGACTAGGCATCAGGAGGAACAAGTAGAATCGGAGGGAGAGGAGGAGATGGTAGGGTGGGGAGAGGGGGGGAGAGTGAGGTGGGAAGGAGATATGGAGGATCGCATACCAAGGACTTCGATACGGACAGGTAGGTAGGAGCAGTAATAGGAATGTAGAGGGTAGAGACCAGCGTGTTCTTTATATAAAGGGGGGGAGGTAGAGGGCAATGTGGAATCAGGAGTGAGGAGAATTGGGAGGAAGAAATAATTGGAGGAGACCAGGTGAGGATGGCGTTGACTGTGGATTCAAGTCAGAGGTGAGAGGGAGCCAGAGGGAACCAAAAGAGTCAGAGGGTGCAGGATCTCCAGACTGTGGATGGAGGGGTCCAGTGGTGCTTGAGGCAGGACAAAGTAGGTACTCAGTTATCACCACACCGCTGAAGGTGGTGACAGGGTAGAGTTGAGAAAGCGACCACAGTACAGGGCTGTAAGAACACTCAATGACAAAGTGGGCTGAAGAGGGGGGAAAAGAAGCACACAAATCGCATTCAGAGCCGGGTGAGCCAAGAACCGTGGGAGTAGAGTTGGAGAAGAGCCAGTGGAGCAGTAGAATGATCCGGTGCCAGAGGCAAGTAGTGGACTCGGGAGGTCCTGAATATGGAACCAGGTGTGGTTGCTGACTCACCAGGGCTCTGCGTAGTGGAGAGGGGAGCGTTGAGCGGGGCACCGCAGAGGGGACACTCAGTGCTGACCCGTTTCGACTACTGGGAAGGTGGAGGATCCAGGGGGTCCCGAGGGCTGCACATAGGCACAGTCACAGGTTCCACCAGACAAGTGAGGAGAAGGAGGGGCCGAAGAGGAAGCAGGCAGGACTCCACCAGGACACCAGGAGGGTGATACGAAAGGAGGCTCCGGGAGGGCCCAATGCGGAGTGCTCCAAGAGAGCGGAGTGCGCTGGAGCTGCAGAGCACACCAGGACCCTATGGGGTGAAGGGGAGGGCCGGTGTGAGAGCGGACTGCGCCGGAGCTGTAGAGGGGCAAACAGAACCAGCACAGTGGATAGTCGCTGGCTCAATTGGTTCCCGCGTAGTGCTGAGGCACTCACGGGGCGAAGTGTAGCGCAGAGGCCCCAGGAAGCAGCTATGCAGATCAGCCGGGGTCCAGCGTAGTGCAGACGGTGCTCCGGGGCTGAGTGAAGCGCAGAGGCCCCAGGAAGTAGCGATGCAGATCAACCGGGGTCCAGCATAGTGCAGACAGCGTTCCGGGGCTGAGTGAAGTGCAGAGGCCCCAGGAAGTAGTGAAGCAAGTCCGTCGGGATCATATGCAGGAGGAGGAGGCTCCGAGCCCTGTGGAATGAAGAAGGGGCTCAGAGAGCTGAGTGGGAGGCAGCTGTGTGGAAGAAGCCGCAGGAAGCAGCGAAGCGAGTCCGCCGGGATTGCACGCAGGAGGAGGAGGCTCCAAGCCATGTGTAATGAAGAGAGGGCTTGGAGAGCAGTATGGAGGCAGCCGTGTGGAGGAGGCCCCAGGACGCAGCGAAGCAAGTCGGGCGGGATCGCACGCAGGAGGAGGAGGCTCCAAGCCCTACGCAACGAAGAAGGGGCTCGGAGAGCTGTGTGGAGGCAGCTGCGTGGAGGAGGTCCCAGGGAGCGAAGGAAGAAGGAGGGGGCTCCGAGGGCCACGAGGAGCCCGGCGGTCCAGAGAGACTCCAAAGAAGGACCGAAGCTGGTTCCGTGAACAGCGGCAGCCGCACCCGCTGTCATGCCCCCAACCAAGGACAAGGGGCTCCGGGGCCTGTCCTGTGCAGGATCCGCCGACGTCGACCGCACAAAGGAAGGAGGGGGCAACCGCCGCCCTGGATGTCTGGAAGGCGGGAATGACCCACGCAGGACGACCCGATGGCAGAGCGGGAGGAAGGCCGCTCCGGGGCTCGATCCCTCCAGGAGGGTCCGATCTTCGCAACCGCCGCCCTGGATGGCGGGAAGGACCCCGCAGGCCGACCCGATGACAGAGCGGGAGGAAGGCCGCTCCGAGGCTCGATCCAGAAGTCACTCCAGGCAGGTCCGATCTTCGCCGAAAAAGCAGACAGTGGAGCCTAAGTAAATAAGTCTAAAACCAAAACCATGCCACCTCTGTGTCTGCTTCCTTCTTAGACACCGTTACAGTAGATACATCAGCAGCACACATCACTACTGTCTCCACAGCACTGTTAGCTAGTTGTGGGAGATGAGTGCTATATTTATTCAGAGGTGTTTGCAGGCTGCTCTATTTAGTAGCCGACTACCGACTTCCCCACCAGACTTGATAACTGGTTTAACCTTTTTTTTGTCAGTGCAATGATGGGGACACCTCCAGTGTACTGATTTTTCTGAAGTAACAGTGTAACAAATTTTTACAAAAAAATGTAAAAATGTTTTTGATTCACAAATGAAACCTTTACAATATAATAACTCAAACGTAACATGGAAGAGAAAAACAAAACCAAACTGGGTTCATGAGAAAAACTGAGATAACAAGGTTACAATTGCTTAGAGCTGGTAAGAAAAACACAGATTAAAATCAAAGATACAATTACTTAGTTATGTACAGTCTCACATATAAAACGATTACATGAAGTGATATACAAGAGTGCATCAATTGTGTGAAATAGAGAGCCTGCATTCCCTTTTCAAGAACAATCGTATCTTGTTTTTGACAAGACAATTAATATTACAGTTAAAACACCAAATCCGCTTTTCATGAAATAGAAATCGCATAGATAATTTTCGCAGAAACAATAAAATCATCTCTATTAGACAATATGACCATAGTAGTCACAACAAAATGCCTAAAACTATGGTCCCCTGATCAGGACATTTGAGCAAGAAAAACATAGATAGTTCACTTCGCATGTCAATTGGGCATGGGGCCCTGAAAAACTATTCATGCTATAAAAATGCATGATGTCGTCAAATTAGCTCCATCAGTGCACCACTACATTGTCATAACATACCCATAGAGTATATTTTACATTTAATGCACTTAGTGGTTTACTAAGATTGATGCTACCAGGCAATTCATTAATTGTCATTGATTTGTTCCCCAACATACCAAGAGGTGGAATACACCAGCTCTATCTTTTGAGTGTGTTCACCATAATCAATGATTCTTCAACCTTAGACAGTAATCGTGCAAGTGCCACGATAAGACTAGCATTATCCCCACTTAAACATCTTTCCCAAAAAGATTGTCGCTACATTTCCGTAGCCTCCGGCCAATAGATACCCAACAACTTGCATCTATCTTCTTCAAATTGGGAACAATATAAAACAAGGTCTTTTAGTGTTTCACATTGGTCTCTGTTTAAACAGAACCGACAGATGTTCACAACATTAAAATGTAAAGATTTATACCAGTGTTGGGTACGCTCTAGTGTAGGGAATTGGTTTAATTTAAAACTGAGGTAAATTGTTCTAACTTTTGCACATGGGAATTTTGCTATGTAAGGGGAACGAATTTCTCTTTCTGGGATCTAAAGCATATTCTGAGTAAGTTTTGTATATGTTGTTGGTCTTGATTGTTTTAATCCAATCCCATTCATAAAGTTAGCCCCAATTTGTGCCGAATGATAGAATTCGGAACAGCAAATACCAATCCCAAGGTTTGTTTCCATATTTGCGCTGGAGGCTATTTAAAACTGCATCCAAGTCCAAAAGGCATGTATGCAGGCCAAACAGTAGGATTGGTTCAACCTTCATTAGATACAAATCTACAATTGGCAACAGGGAAAACCTACAATACTTTTTGTATACAATTTTCATCTGAGATAAAAGCGGGCGTGCTTTGATTTTTAGACTGGAGGAGCAAGATTTGGTGGAATTAGTCAGACAGGGTGTAACCTAAGAATTGTAAGGAGTTCACGCGTTCAATTCTTACACCGGATATGTTCCACTGATTCGATCGTATCCTCTTTTTATTGGTGAAAATAATCTTGGATTTTAGAGAATTTGCTTGTAGATTATGTTGATTGGCATGTTCATCAAATTTATGAAGTTTTTACTGTAAGCCATAGGGTGTCCTATCAAGCAGGATAATGACATCGGAGAAGCACATCCGGTGTAATTTTAGCTTCCCTAGTCTCGCCGGATACATAGATGGATCGAACCGCAATTTATCCATATCGCAAAGATAAAGGTTGAATAAGGTTGCAGCGAGATTGCACCCCTGCTTGATTCTGGTCGTAGTAGAAATGGGAGGAGTAAGAGCCCAGTCTTGAGTTACACAGTCTTGGAATGTCGTGTTATCCTGGAGCATTGCTACTAACTGCACAGGACGACAAGGACAACCCAGTTTCAACATCTTCAGCCATAACAATTCCCTGACTACAGAGTCAAAAAAAGCACATGGCCATTCTAATGCTGCAATGTATATAGGGCCTGAGTTGGTTAATTTGGATTTAGCTAACACATGCGCAACAATGATGGCAATCAATGACATTCCCATTTCTTTCCGAAAGCCCACCTGATACTTTGAATAGATATTATTGTCATGGATGAAGCTTTCGTTGTGTTTCAGAAGTAAAATTGCAAACACATTGGCGATCGCATCCAAGAGGGCAATATGTCGAAATTTGGCAGGGTCATGAGGATCACCTTTCTTGTGAACAGGAATGATAATGGCATTTCGCCAAGAGTCAGGGATGGAGTTGGAGTGAAGAATGTGATCAAATTTGACATTTGAAGAGCTGTCCGGAAATGTGGGTCTGATTTAAGATTGCATGAAGGAATGCCAACCTGCCCTGCCGCTTTTGATGTTTTTAGTCTGCCAATGGCCCAGTGTTAAGCTCACCTGGTTCCCACAGGGGCGTCGATCGGACCCGGACAGCTGCGGTCTCCACCAACGTGATGCGTTGTGCAGAGATGACAGTCTGGACTGGCCCGCCTAATCTTGTCTGCTGGACTCGTAGAAGTATTCTCCTGCAAGTGGAGAAAGGGATTAAGCCACCCATGGACTTTAGTGATGGCCCTCCAACTGTTCTCGTTCTCCCCACTAATCACCTCCGATA
Source organism: Ambystoma mexicanum (assembly GCF_040938575.1). Classification (NCBI taxonomy): domain Eukaryota; kingdom Metazoa; phylum Chordata; class Amphibia; order Caudata; family Ambystomatidae; genus Ambystoma; species Ambystoma mexicanum. Next base: position 1,338,250,955 of record NC_090923.1, on the reverse strand, counting down.
TCCCCTCTTGGTAACCTCATCTTATGTTTTTAAATGATGAGCTCTCCATCCTGCATGGCATGCAGGGGCGCGTAGATACCAGTTACTTCACTGGTTTGAAGGTACTGGTGGAGTTCCGGAGGAATATTGACTCCAGTGTCTAAAAAGTTCAAAGAGTTCAACATGTCCGATGTTCACTCTTGTTCCATTCCCTTGTTAGGTTGCAGCTGGGTCCAAAAGAATATTGCCTAGAGGCAGCTGATGGCGTTCAGGTAAGAGTCTGTATTACCAAACACTCTCCGGTAAAAGTTGCATGAGTTTAACTTGCTGTTTTCTCTCCCTTTATAGGTGCAGCATAGGAAGATGCAGTGAATTAAAGGATAATACCTCCGGTGGTAAAGCAGGTAAGCCTATGGTGGCAAGAGATTGTCTTTGTCGGTTTTCTCTCTCACCTTGTTATTCCTTTTGTTTTCCCCCCAGGTGCTGGGTTTCGACGAAGAAAATGATGGAGGCAGCGCCGAGTCGAAAGATGCGGTGGACTGGTACGTATAACGTGGCGTTGCTGCTGGCGAAGCGACGTGTGCTGAAATAATGTCCTTTCCAGGCTCGGAGCTGTGCTGGGTCCGGAATCAGGTAAGGAATCAAAAATGTCCGTGATCTAACCTCTTCTCCTTTCTTTTCCTTTTGTCTAGGAGCTCCGGATTCAAGGCGGGCGTGGCAGAAGACTGGAGGCTGACTTGCAGACACAGTGAGCGTTACGCTGCTGGATGCAGAATAACACGAAGCATGGGCTGCTGTTCGGGCGTGGTTTAAATAGCCTGCAAAGTAGTCCCAGGTAAGAAGTTCCCCAGAACCACACCCTAGTGAAAAATAGTCCCTGTAATAAAATAGTCCCATCTCATGTTGGCTTGGACTCATTTGCAGCATGGTCTGCATAAGGTAAGTAAAGTCTGAGCCTGGCGCCTATGGCGCCAGGACTGATTTCTATGATGAGCCTGGCGCCTAAGGTGCCAGGACTGAATCCAAACATCCCCCAGCCGGGGCTGTTGGGGTTTTAATAAGTATCTGGATGCCTGCTCCCGGGGCTGATGGACTCGATCCGGATGCCCGGGGGTAGGCATCATGACACCCAGATGATGTCTTCCACAGAGAAGCTAAGCTGCTCTGTGTATATATGTTGTAAAGCCCCCGAATCACAAGATAGAAATTGTGGAGGTAATTAAAATTTCAAACCGATGTAGGATTGCCAACAATTTGAAGAAATGGAGGTAGCAAATTGCATTGCTCAGTATAGGAGTTTCCTCTGAGTAACAACCATATGCTACGAGTATCTCTTTTTACTATTAAGGACATCATTTTTTTGGTTGTCCTTCAGATGGAGCTGAAATTTGGTAGATTTCAGTTTGTGACGATACCTTTTGGCAAATACAGTGCCTCATTTCCTGGTAATTTAAATCACTCAACTTCAAAAGGGCTAATGCTCTAAGGCTGTGGTTCTTCTCGCGTTTGTGTTGCACTATGAAGGCATTAAACGAATGGCGATGGAATTTAGAAGAAGAACACTTAGTTACTCTATAGTTCATGTAAGTGAGTTTTAATAATAAGATTATTCCACAACTCTCTATGAGAAGATAAATAAGACAGTTGATCGGGCCCATTAACTCGCCAACAATCTCTGTGCACAAATAGGGGAGTTTCCTGGACAACGTGGGATGTCAATGGACCGATGTCCTCAGACGATCAGTCTGAACCAGAGCCAAGGTAGTGTCAATAACGAGTGGGTTGCTTTTCAAGTGCACCCCAAGTAAGATAGGGGAGTGATCACTCAAGTGGTAATACAGAATGAATACAGGATCAACCTTCCCCAATAAACTAGTTGATACAAAAAAGTAGTCAATATAAGAGGATGCCTTTCCCCGTGACCAAGTACCAAGTGGCAAACCACTCCCATATTCCAGTCAAGTAAGTAATTGACCCATCGTTTCCCCCTCTTTTAAGAGGTTGAGCAAAAGCTTGGCCCAAAGCAGGAGTTAGGAAGCACGGGTGATTTTAAACAAGTGGAATTGAAGTTTCCTCCAATGATGATATGATGATGAGGATTCTTAAGTCTTCAAGATTAAAGAAGTGATCAAGATCCAGTTTGCCTGGATTAAAGTAAATACAGATAATTAAAAAGTTGATTGGTGTACTGGATTGAAAGTATTCTATCGCCAGTATTTCGCTACTTCACAAGAGAATAAAAGAATGATGGTTCGCAGTGTTGTTGATTAAAATTGCCAACCCTTCAACAGGTCTACCGCAGGGACCTTGAGCAGCCAGAGAACAAAAAGTAGTGAAACCGTCGACACCAAAAAGTCTGGAGCACATGGTTTATTAAGCAATCAGAAGACCAGGATTCTCTGCAGGAGTTTGTGAACTCAGCCAAGCATTAAGATTAGTGAACCCACAACAGTTTCCAAGATACGATCCTTAATGGAAACTGGCTAGGGTTTTATGATACCTTTTTGTTAGTTCTGCAATTGCAGATAATATTTGCAAGTCATGTGAAATTGGAAGCTGCCCCTACCAAGTAAAATATTAGCGTAATTAGCTCAATATTAAGCAGAGAACCCTCCTGAGTAGAAGTAGCGTTTGCGTTCCGAGAGGCAATACTTGGCAATTGTTGCTCCAGAAATCTATTTGCCTCTTCAATCGAACGAAACAAAGTGATAGACCACGCATTCCAAAATCACCTCTGTGATCCCACAGTAATTTAGTGATGATGACGTACTGCGGGCCACAAATCATCTGAAAATTGTTATGGTTCGCCAGTCTAATCCACTCAATATCATATAAGTGCAGTGTGCGAAGTTGTGGACTATTTCTAAACATGTTAAATAAAAATGAACGATTTAGTCTTTGGGGACCATTTTCGTTGGAATCGCTAGTCCTCTCCAGAATATTCGGGGTTTCTATAGTGATGTGTAGTTTAATTCATAACTGTGTTAGAATCGTTGCACAAGCGAGCAACATCAGAGTTTTCATCGGGAGTAAGAGCTGAATTGGTATTGGAGAGTGTGTTGGCAACGAGAGTAGGTTGTCGACTTCACTAGAATGATTACTAATACAATCTTTAAGCGCGCTGACTTGAGAATGAGCAATCAGAGTATTGACTTCCTTAGGAGTAGCTGCAACTGCATCCGAGCCAGCAGAGAGCCTAGTGTTTACCTGGGAACCTGATTTTAAGTTCTGTTGGTGCAGTTGATGAGCATCGGACCTGATCACCGGTATGGTGGACAAAGTAACAACCTTAGAGCAACACATTAGAGGCTCTGGTTTGTTTATTGCAGGCCATCGGATAGTAATGAGATAATTGGCGTTGTTTTGAATGCAAGGATAGAGTGGGTTGTTCAGGAGTGACTACGTTTTCAGATTTTGTTGAATGTCTATATTCAATACCGATTTCGACTCCTCGTTTAATTGGTTAAGGTCAATGATTTCATTATCTTTTGAAATATTACACAGGCAATTTGTGTTTGAGTTTTGACCGAGAATTATAGAAGATTATGATTTTGGGATTTCTTTTCTAATGTTCTATATTTTTTGGGCATTATTTTACGTTTGGGAGCTCTTGCATGCGCTCGTCTCAATTTGCATGAGTACAAATGCCCGGTTGACAGGGTAGGCTCGTTGGAAATGGAAGACTCGTTTGTAGCAACCTGAGCCGCATAGTTGTTTTCTAGTTGGTCCACCATTTCAATAATAGGTGTCAGGCTATTAGGCGACTCTTCCTGAGGCGCACATGTGGGATCCGGGTCATTGACATGGTACCATAACATTGCCATGTAAGCTAGGGTTTTGTGAGATAAGGTATCTAAATACATAATCCAGTTTCAGAGCATTTAATTGGACAGCTTTAAGCAAGGTGGGAGCGGGAGTCTCATGCTCTGTTACGTTGATGACGGCACCAGCAGACACTGCTTCCACATATTAACGCAGCACAGGTGCACCAGACATCCCATGAGGAGAAGTTTGAGTACATTTGCTAGCTGCTTTTGCAATGGTTGGTGACTGGAGTTTATCAATAAGAGAATCTAAAAGACAACGTTTCTCAACCTGGCAAGTGGCCTGCACCATCATAAAGCCTTCTAGTTTACTCATTTTACTTATTAACTCTGTAATAGAAGATTTGATATTATCAAGATGAAGATGTGTCTGATCATGTCCTTTGTCAACAAGATTAAGGATCCAAGTAATTACAGGAAAAGAAAGAGTATCGGAATCGGATGTACCACAAGAATCGGATCTAATATTGTGTTGTGGTGATTCATTTAGTGTTTTGTTGTTAAGATGAGGAACCAAAACCACACCATTGGGTGACACATTTGATTGACCATGTGTGTGAAAATCCTTGCTGGAAGTGGCCACAATGTTACACAATGTGGGAGAGCTCATCGAGGGACGGTCCGCCTTAGAGGTGTACTGCCGACCATGACAGATATTCGCATCCATGGTATTTCCCTCATGCATGTTATGTAGGCAGATTTCTTCAACTTCGGAGGGTAATATTGAAACAGGAGATGCATGACCCAATGAATTTCTATAACGTTTGCCCCATTCTGTTTGCAGAGTAGGAGCCAAAATGTAAACATCCGATACATGATTGTTGAAGGGTTCCTCCAGACAGTAGTCGGAGTATACGGTTGTTTCTCCATTTGCAACACTTGCCTGAATTCGAGAGTGGGAATGGCAAGATTGAATGCCGCTCCCACTGGGGGCATAGTGCTGAAAGTGAGTCCGTACAGCAGTGGAATTATTAAGTGTAAACGCTATCATTTGGTTCGATAGCAATGGATTGTTAACTGTATGGAGTGGTACTAGAATCCATGGCACTTTCAATAAGTATTGGATTTTGAGTGATATGAACACCCGTGTCAATGCTGGAATCGTGCTGCAATATAGGGGAAGTAGTGTTTAATCCTGAATGAGCCATTTTGTCTGCAATACACTTGCCGCTATGTAAGCTGCCAACCATAATGCAAGCCCTGACCTGGTGCCTTATAACACAAAAGAACAGTAACTAGTACAAAAGTAGAGTGCAGAGTATCAAGATTACTTGTTACTGTGACAGTGGAGCTTGAATATGTGTTCAAATGACAAGAGTTACAATCAACGTCTACGCCGAAGCACAAAAAGGTGATATTCTGGTGTAGAGCACTGTGCTGGAGTAAAGTTATAATGCAAGCAGCATAAGTACATCTGAACAAAAAATGTTCACCACATTTGACAAACACAATTTTTGCTGCAAGCCGAACTCTTAACAATTATTGCGGGAAAAAGCTAAAATAGCCAAAAGAAACTGATAAGCAAATGTTTTAAGAAACAAAATTAAGAATAAGAAAAGAATGAAAATGATCATTTGTTAAAGTGAAAGGGCCCACCACAGCGCCAAACAGCCGACACGTGCAGGGCACTTCGGGAACAGGCGCGCGGTGCGCATGGACACCGCAGATGTAAGGAGGCTGGGTGGATGTGGGCGCAGTGAGGGGCGGAACTAAGAACAGAAAAAAAAGAAAGAAAAATGAGTTAGGCGTTCGTAGTGGAAAGCAGTTTAAGGTTTGTGACAAAGTCCAGAGTAGAGCACTACTGTAATTACTTGAGGTAACAAAGTCCAATGAGTGGCAGTGTTACAACAGAGGCGTTTCTTCCCCTCACAGGCGAGACGCTGAGTATCAGAAGAAATGCTGTGGCAAGTCCAAGGCCATTACAGCCTAACAGCTGAAACTTGCAGGGCACTTCCGGGTGCCAAGTGCAACAAGTGCTTTATGACTGTTAATATGTTTAGGTGGCATCCACACCTCTTGCTGTATTGGAGCTGTGTATCAAACCTTTGTGCCAGTACATTGTGAACACTATTACTCACACTGCACGTGCCCAGGGACGTGAAGTGATTTTGACACCCAAGCCGTTTTTTTAAAATCCTGTAGGTGTGCTTGGGCAGAGTTCTATATTTTTTCAGTGGAATTTACCAGGGATGTCATTTCACCAAAATGGCAGTGGTAGCAGGAGTGACATCACAGGAAACGCAGAAAGATTTTTGTTTATGTTGTGCTGGCAAAGAGTGGTCTAATTTCTACTCTTTGTACAGTTTCAACTCATTTACATAGAGTTCTTAAGTTAAGTAATTTATGTTATGAACCTATGGCATTCCACAATCACTAAATGTTGGTTGGTTCACAGGATTGTTGGTTTTTTTACTTTTTTTTTTATTTATTCGCACATTTATGTAATGTTTATTTGTTTTTTGATGTTGAGCTTGGTTTTCAGTATTCAAAATTGAGTTTATGTATTAATATATGGATTATGTTCAATGATTGACAACATGTTTATATGTGACAAAATATCTGGATTAAATATGAAAAGTTTAGTCTTGTAAAATTTGTAATAGTCTAGACTGATTATTTTGTCAGCTATCTAATGGTTCAGATAGTTGATATATCGGTGAAAGTTTTTGTCTTGACCTAATTAAAATACAGGTCTTCAGTCTGTCCTGTTCTTTTTTTGAAGGCAGAGGATGGGGGAGTTTCCCACCTCAGTCTTCAGTTTTGGTTTGAAGCAGCTTTTTTGAAAATTGTAGATGGATGTTGGGACCTCACCCCTGGTACATACAGGATGGATCACAGGAAGTGATGTCATTTGACCCCACCCCAAAGTGACATCACGGCAAGTGATGGAACATGACCGTTTACCCCTTGACAAAACAGGAAGTGGCATCACATAGCATTGTTTCTAAGTACACTATGAAAAATATGGTTACAATATTACTGTAACGTGATATACATTTCATACACGAATGGATCACCATAAATATCGGCAGAAAAAAACTTGCTATAACTGCAACTTTTGGAAAGCAAAATACATAGTCCGAAATGGATGCTTACTCTACTCGAAATACTTTTTGGAGGATTTTGTCTGCATTGTAAATTTGAGGTGTTTAAGAACAGACTAAATCAGTGACTCACCCCCTGAAGGGTGTCTGGAATAAACCTTTAATGAGTCTACCAAATATTGTGTGGAATTTCAGAAAGGCAAACAGCCACATGACATTGGCCACAGCCCAGGAGCTTCAATTTGGGGGGGGGGGTTCTTTTTTTATAGGGGTAGCAATGGAGACCCGTAAATGACGTCCCTCAAGTTTTCAGGCTGTCCCGTCTACAGCTGGCTACCAACTTCCCCACTTGAAGTGATATGGGGTTAACTCTTTTATCAATGCGATGACACCCCAGTGCAGTGATTTTTCTGGACATTTTGCTGAAGTAACAGTGCGACAAGTGCTTTTGGATTTTGCTAAAAGTTTAAGGTGGTATCCAGAACTCTTGCTTTTGACAAGTGCTGGAGATTTGGCATTCCCAGGTTACTCTGTGTCCATCCTGGCGGGTCTTACCCCACACCCTGCAACTTTGGATTTATTGCAATCTTTTGCCCTTTACGACTATGTAAGCTCCTCGAGAATCTTTTAATGGCTTGGAGAAAGGATCCACCAAGGCAGATTTATTGGATGAAATAAAATCTGAGAAGCGAGGTCCAGACCTCGGTCACGGAGTTGAAGGGGAGAGTTGGTAGGTTGGAGGACCGAATGGAGGGATTGGAAAAAACACCTTTCCATTGATCTAGTGTACATGAAGATAGATGCAAGGCTTCAGGACCTAGAATCTAGGGAGGTGGATGCAGCTATGAGAATTGATGACCTTGAGAATAGGGAGCAGAGATGTCATTTACGAATTATGGGTCTACAAGAAAAACAAGGATACTGTCTTCTTTGAAGCTCTCTGTGTGACGCCTGCTAGCCACCTTGTTTGAGGGGTTTGTGCTTTCCGGATTTTGTTTTTGATGGGGTGTTTAGAGGAGTAAGCCTGCGTTCAGTGCTTGTCAAATGCCACTATTCTGTTCAGAAAAATATGATTCTACAGAAAGCAAGAGAGAAGGGGCCATTTACTTATGAAGGCTCCAGAGGGCAAATATAGCAAGATCTATCGGCCCTCACCTCGACCAAGAGGAGAGAGTGCCGCCAGTTGAAGCAGTGGCTCTGAGATAATGATGTGAGGTATAAGTGGGGCTTTCCCTTCTCTCTTAATTTTGAACAGAACATGGAGCTCTATCGGATTACTACAATGGCAGAGGCGGAATGTGCGTTGGGACGTTTGCGGGATGGAACCTTGACTGAAAGTACTGCCAGGACATTGAAGGGTCTGCCACTAACAGCTGAGAGGAAGTAGGCACAGAGGAAGGTGAAGAGGCTCCAGGAAGTTTCAGAAGTTAAGAAGTTTGAGAGTTTTACGCTTGATGTCATTTGTGGTTTTTGGGTTTGTCTATCGATCTCTGGGAACTGTGTTCATGCTTTAGATTTGGTGATAGATGGCTGGCTGGTAATGTTGGTCACATGCCCCAAGAATTGTGCTTTTAAAAATTTCGGGCTGCTAGTGTTTATTTTTCTCTCATATACTCCAGACGCAGGGCCTTCTGATTTATTTCCCTGTGTTATGTGTTGTTAAATCATCTTCCATGGGACCCATTTGGGTGGCTCTATTTCCATAGGAATGTCTCCAGACTGGGGTGGCAAGTGTCTTCTTGGGGATTTGGAGGAAAGGGAACCTGAAGAATTGTACCAGTTTGCTTGGGCCAAGTTTTTCTTGTTGATGACCATGGAAACCGTTGTAGTGATTTGTGAAATTGCTATGCTCTGGCTGTGATTAGTTTGTGTATTGTTGCTTTCGAAGTTGCTCTCATCTGTGAACATTTATGGCAATCACAACAATCTTGAGTCTCGGTTCCCTGAATGTTAAGGGTCTCAATTCACCACAAAAGAGGTCCATGTTGGGGAGGGAGTTTCGCTGTTGACATATTGTTTGTCTAGGAAATTAAATTTTAAAAGGGTGAGTTTTCCATCAGGGGTAACGGTATTGGGTAGGTGGTTTGGGCATAGGGCTTGGAGCGAAATGCCGGTATGGGGATTTTGTTTAAGAAGTTGCTTGGCTTACACTTGTTACAGAGCCAGGAAATGCATGAGGGACTCCTCCTGGCCATTAAGGGGAGGCCTAATGTGGTGGAGGTGACTGTGTATTATACGCCCCCAACCAACAACCGTTTGCTTTCTGTGAAGTCTTGAGCAATGGATTAGGGGGAAAATAATCTAGGTGGTGATTTTAATGCGCTAGCAGATTTTTCGAGAGACTGGTTTTCTTTGAGAGGAAGTGACCCAGCCAGCCAGGGTGTAGGATGATCATTGGGTGATCTTTTTGTTACCTGTCATTTGACTGACACGTTTCGGTTTTTGCACCCAGAGCTTAGGACACACACGTTTTACTTTGCCCCACATAAGACCCATACACAAATCGATTATATACTTTTTAATTCCAGTAGGGCCTGTGATATAATAGAATCTTCTATTAGACTGGTGACATGGACAGACCATGTTATGGCCTTGGCGACTATAGGTTTGGGTATCGTCCATTTGCTGATAAACGCTGGACTTGCAATGATGCTTTGTTCAAAGATATAGTGTGTTGTGACAAATTCCGGGAAGATGTTAGTCAGTTTTCTAAAATTAATGACACTGGAGAGTTTAGCAAGCATATGCTATGGGAGGCAGCAAAAGTGACCTTTCGTGGTCTGGTTATAGCAGAAGGATCGGAAAAGAAGAGGATCCGAACTTTGTGAGATGCACAGCTGAGGGAGCAGATTAGATCCGGGAGAATGCTGTGTATAGTCTGTCTGATCTGGAAGAGAATCTGAAAGCTATCATTTATCAAGGGTGCAGCTCTGTTTCAATTTAGATATTTGAAGCAGAGATTTTTCAAGAAAGGGGGTAAAGCACACTCCTTTATGGCAGCGAGGCAACGTAAGCAGCAGGCAGATGGATCAGTTACAGAGTTAAAGACCCCTCATGGAGACAAGTTGATGGCTTCCGACAGTATCGTTCAGAGGTTCGCTGAATATTCTAGGGCTGTGTACACTACTGCTCCTGCCCTAGCTTCTGTAATAGAGGGATATCTCCCAGATGCTAGCCTTCCTACAGTGGTGACGGTTGATTTAGCCACTCAGAGTGCACCGGTTGTCCCCCAGGAGGTTTTGCAAGCAATTGCCAGACTAAAATTGGATTCGGCTCTGGGCCCTTGTGGCTACACAGGAGCGTTTTATAAGAGGTTTGGTTACTCGTTGGCACTGTCTATATCTAATCGTTTTAATAGTATAATGGATGGGCAATTGGCGCCTGACTCTTTTAGCCAAGCGAGGATTGTTGTGATCCAAAAGGAAGGCAGAGATCGGCTGTGGCTCTTACCACCCTATATCTCTTCTGAATGTAGACGTAAAGATCTACTCCAGTGTTCTGGCGGGGCCCCTGGGTAGGTTACTGCCTACTTTGATACACAATGATCAAGTAGGTTTTGTGCGAGGAAGACAGGGAGCGGATAATATTTCCAAACACTCAATTTAATTTCTTCCATCGACCCTGCTGACAAGGACACACTGTTGGTTTCACTCGATGCAGAAAAGGCCTTCGACCGTGTCAAATGGTGGTTTCTAAGAGCTGGTTTGATAAAGATGGGGTTTAATTCTCGCTGCTGTGAAGGAGTAATGACTCTCTATGAGATCCCAAAGGCACAGATGTCTGTGAATGGTCTCATGTCAGATTTGTGTTACCATTACAGAGAGGCACCCAGCAGGGTTGCCCCCTTTCCCCTCTGCATTTTGCTTTGACCCTGGACCCACTCACAGATGAGATCTGTAGGGATGGAAATATTTATGGGTTAATGTGACAGGGAATGGAATATCAATTGGCACTTTTCACTGACACATTGCTGTATGTCACAAGACCAGAGACCTCCCAGATAAGACTGAAAAGGGTTTTAGGGACATATGGAGGCTGCTCTGGTTTTAAATTATGGTATATCAGAGGTGTTGCCTCTGGCAGACCTCATCTGATCTTTTTAATTGGGTTACCCAGAATGGTTTTCCGATTGCAGTCAGAGGGACTGCGCTATTTTAGGTTCACTCTTTCTAGGGACTTGGCGGATTTGTATAAAGCCAATTATCCTCCTTTATGGACCGCCATTAAGTTAGATTTGGTGAGATGGTCAAAGTTTATTTGCTCAATGGGTGGGCTATCTAATTGCCATTAAAATTGTTTTTGTTTCAAGTTCTGCCAATAGAAGTCCCACAGATGTTTTTTGTGGCGGTGAAACACACCCTTCTAACTTTTTTGTGGAATTAGGCAAAGCCGCAAGTGGCTTATACCACATTGATACATCCAAGATAAAGGGGTGGGAGGTCTTCCTGATTTATGGAACTAGTATAGGGCAGCTCAGTTGTGGGTTTTATTAGATCACCTTCAGGGCGCTAGCAATAAGCAATGGGTTACCCTTGAGAACAATTTGATAGCTCCAGTCACAATGGGGGAATGGTTGTGGGTACCAGGACCTCGCCTCCCGCAGAGAATTAGGAAGCACCCAATTCTTGCCACCTTGTAGAAGTTATGGCGGAAAAATGCATTACCGCAATATATAACGACTTGGCCTTCTTCCTTGAGTTGTCTTTAGGCTCCCCTGATCCGAGACAAGATTCACAATCCACTTTGATTTCATTAATGTTTTGAGAGAGGTTTTATACAGGTGGGCCAGCTAAAGAAATGGGGGTCTTTTCTCTCAAAGCCTGCTTTAGATGAGATATTGGGTGAGGGCCTATTGTCAAATTTGATGGATTTACAATTAAGGGGAGTTCTCACAGATCGATCTAGAAACACTCTTAAGTCGAGCCCAGACAGCTTTCGAACGTGTGCTTGACACTCATGTGGGTTCTAGATGCCTGATATTGAAGCTTTATTCCACCTTGTTGTGAACTGGCGGAGAGCACCCACAGATGGCCAAACATCATTGGTCGCATGACATTCCCTCTCCAGAATGCAGAGATCCCTGGCCATGTGTGTCGAACCCTAAGGTCTACATCTGTAGCCATGCAATACCAGATGCATGGGTACAGATTATTGTAACAATGGCAGTTCTCCCTGGATAGGCTCTCCAAGATGTTTCCAGGTTCTAGCCCCTGTTTTGGTGGGGGTGTGGCAATGTTGGCACTTGTTGATATGTCTGCTGGGAGTGTCCGGCAATGCAGACTTTCTTGAAGGAGGTGTTGGCTCAGGTGAAGGCCATAGATGGTATGGCGAGGCCTTTGATTCCTTTGTTGCTCCTTTTTGGGTTGTCTGAAGATTGAGAGATTTATGCTAGAGCTACCCATGTTGTGGACAATTTATTTTTGGCTGCCAGGGCCTGTACAACAATATATTGGAAACAGCCTCACACCCACGAGGAATGGCTGCATAAATCACATGAAATTTATGATACAGAGAGCCAAGTGATTTTATCCAAAAAAAATAAGGGAAGGGTAATGGAATGGCTCGCGTTGATGTCTTACTATGAAGGCCAGAGGCTGCTATCTTCAGCAGGGTCCTCCAGGGTGGGGTTTGATGTCCGTAACTTCACTATCCACGTTACCATGACCATCTTTTAAATGACCCTGGTTCATTGTGTCGTCCATATGTGAATACGTGACACTTATAAATCTCGAGGGGCCCTTAACTCTGTTGACAGTAACTGAGCATTCAAAGGGTATTAATGTTGCATATAACGGTAATGTTTTTGTTCAAGGACTTGGCAAACATAGTTTCTTTCAAGGTGGTTGGTTCCCTTGGGAGGTCTGTTGTGTTTTTATGCTACTGGTTTTTAAAAATAATTATCTCATGATTTCAATTGACCTGTTCTAACTTTTACATTAGAGATTGAGAGATGCAATGCCATTGAGGGATGGATGTGACTTGAATATGATTGTGCATAGAATGTTTGGATGACGCCTCTCATTTTTATTTGAACTTTGGTCAAGTCTCTGGAAATGCTTGATTGAAAAGGCATTTTTGAGTTATTTTGTGCTTACCTTCTGAATAAAAACTTGAATATAAAAAAAGAGAATTAAAGGTCAATTGGGGGTGCGAGCTACATGTACTTCTCTTAGAATGGTAAATAAATGAGGCATGGCCTTCCATGAACAAATATGAAAAACCAGTAGTGTGTCCTTTCAACGATGCAAGCATGACACCAAGACACATTGTCGAGATCTTGGAGGGGGGTGGGGGTTTGGGTCAAAGAATGAGTGGAAGTGGAGATAGACCATCCAAACCAGGGGTCTGCAACCCTTGGCTCTCCAGATGTTTTTGTCTACAACTCCCATGATCTCTCCCCATTGTATTAGGGGGGATGTAAGCTGTAGTCCAAAGCATCTGGAGAACCAAAGGTTGCAGACCACTGATCTAAACAAAGACTTCTTAATGATCTTCAACCAAGTCACCCCGGGCAGTGCAAAACTAGAGCTCTTCGCCCCCACACACACAAAATGGCAAAAGAAAAATCAGTAAGGTCAAATAGCTTCTAACAATTCAATGTGGCTACTGTTCAATTGATAAAAAGGCCATAAAGAAGACCACAGAATAAAAACAGTTTGCAAAAAAGAGCATGAACCTTTCTCCATCTCTTTTGGAAATTAAGCCACTCTTAGAATAGGAGGCCATAGTGGAATTTCATGATGATCAGAACCACTGTTGTCGATTCAGTCTGTCCCAATTTCAAAGAAATATGGAAATCCTAGGTCCATTCTAGCCAAAAAAAAATTGAACATGTGGGTAAACACTAAAACGAATTGCAATGTAGAACACTGCAAGATGTTCACTACAGAAGAAACCAAGTCAATGAAGAAAAACATGCTTTCAGGTAGGTACCAAATGTCAGCACAAAGTAGTTTGGAATCCCAAGTGTTCACAAAATGCCTGTTGATAGTAGGCAGAAATGGAGGTGCATGCTTACCCACACCTAGACAATTAGGTGATAAAGGGAATCATGTCTGCCACGTCATCCTGCGTTAAGCACAAAACTGTAAATATACTTGGTATTTACTGCCTATTTCAAATTAAATGTAGTTCCAGATAAGAGGCAACCATTCCTCGGTGCAATAATGGAGTCAGACCAAGCTGTTTATTTTCTGTTAGAATGAATAAAGCCCTTCCAGGATGTGATTCCCCTATAACAGATGTTTGTTTGTCTGAGTCCTAGGGATTATGGCTTTGTGGATTATGGCTTTGTGTATCCCGAATGTCTTATTGCACACAAGACTAGTAATAGATTTAATCTCAACAGTCGCAAGCGAAAGGGGACAGGATGTAGTGGGTGTGAAAAACAAGTTACATGGTGGAATATATACTAAACAAGGGGTGCCTTCCCCCCCTCACAACTTCCCCCTACTCCCTTCCACACAAGTGATCCTAGCAGATGCATCCTTAAAGGAATGTGGATAATTGCTATTCTAATTAACAACTCAGGGAAATTGTTCAGGCATTAAAGGGTGTCTTAATATCAATGCCTTATAGTTGCTAGCTGTGGTGTTAGCACGGAAATCATTTCACAAGCATGTCAGTGAAAACACAATGCAATGTTTTAAATCAGCAATCGGGTGTAAACTCCCTCTTCACCACATAGCAGTAACAGCACTGCAAATTCGTAAATGGTCATTTCAAAAAGGGCGTTTCCTTAATAATCCCACACACGGTACGAATAAATCCCATTACAGGGCCTATGTTGTCACCCCTTGAAGGCATGCATAAATGTCGTGGAGTATACCAAGTGCAGATGTATGCCCAACACAGGAAAATGCAGATGCTTTGCCTCCAGAGACCCACAAGAGCAGTCGCAGGGCAATGCATTGCTTATCAATTGGTAAGGGATATTTGCTTCTGCTTATCCACTACTTCCAGTGATCCACAAGGTAATACTGATGATATGCATGTTGGCAATGTCTACGTGCAACAAGGCCAGTTTAAGACTTGTGAAAGTGGATTAATCTTATGAACGCAGCACCTACTATGCTCGCTTTATGGGTGAGTTAACTATACTAAACGGATCTAAAATCTAGATACTTTACCTACCAATTCCCTGAGAAAGATGGGTCTCGCTTGTTTAGAACTGGGATAATTATTCAATGTGATCACCTTGTCCATGACAGAGGGCAAGAGACTTTGTGAGCCCCTGGAGGTACACAAGTTTAACCCGCTACACACGCAAAACAAATCATCACCAAGAGGCCTTCTATGATTTACCCCCTCCTCATGTATTTCTGGTTTTGTGTAGGGTGACACATAGTCTATGGGACAAACCGTTCTTTGACCCAACTGCTGATAGTTTGCATCCCAGGTTTTCAATGTTTGCTAAAAATCCCTAATGTGTTGCTCAAGGGGATTGTGGATCTCACCCTCACAGCACATGTTCCTACAGAAACGAACACCTGTTAAGGCTAATATGCACAAATGTTACTATATACAAGATTTCTCTTGGTTAGCACCAGAATGATCCAGAGAGTTATGCCCAAAATGATTCTGGCCATGCACTGATATGCCCGCTGATGTGGCAGGCATTAGAAAGAAAACAAGTGTTTGCCGTTAATGGAGTCTGTACATATGGAGCATTGTCCAAAAGGCCCGAGACCAGGCCTCAAAATTTGCACTTGCCACTAACTAGAGATAATTGACTCTTGGCGAGTATGAAATGGCACGAGGGTGTATGTGAAGAGGGGTGAGCAACATTTTATGCTGTGGTTGGTAGCTTGTAACTTGAACTTTTTCCTGCAGTAGGGCATTACTTTTGAACCTTTTTCTGGAACTTGTGAATCTGCTTAGGTTCACAAGCTTTCACAAGTCTGACATCTAGTGGTTGTTTCAGAGTATAACATTTGTTTTTCGAAGTCCTAAAAAGGGGCATTCCTGTCACACTATACCTGTCCTATGTGCACAGGATCCCACGATCCTTCATGTGTCAATGTCCCCAGATGTTTTTTCCTGCCGTTGGTCCATAAATTCTGATTTGTAGCATAGAGAAACATTGATGCCATCACACATGGATCGCCGATATTGAGGCAGAGTTGGACGAAAGATTCCTGTGAACCAACACAAACAAGGTTTGCAGTCGAGAGAGTGGGGGGTGGAGGGGTTATTTATAAACGGGTGTAGATTTATTTACAGTTCATGACACAGGCTAGCGTGGTTTCTCCAAGGCTCTTATGGAGAACACACAGTTTAAATTCTGCCCACGGTGTAGATCCAAATTTCCCTGGAGAGAGAGAGAAGGAGAGAGACTGGGTGTGTAACAAGGCTCTCCCAAGGGACCACACTAAAGACCACTGCCGGGTGTGCCAACAATTCAAACTGAAAACTCTTTGGAAGGACCGTTCAAATCGCTAGGCTTTTTACCTGAAGCATGCAGTTTCAGAGGTGGCCAAGTCTGGCACTCGCACAACAGAACTTAAGGTCAGGGCTTCAGATGCAGGAGTTGAATCTGGCCCACAAACAGCCAAACAAAGAGGCGCTTTTCGAAGAAAGCACCGTGGCAGGTTCCCAGCTCCGGTGGCTTGACCTCATGGCGAGTTATGGAGAAATACCCTGGTGACCTAGAGACTTGAAAGATGCATAAACACAGACACGAGCATAGTAGGTGTTTAGACTTCGACATTGCTTAAAACAAAGGATATGACATACTGTTAAAGGTAAAAGTGGAATGCAACAAGTTCTTAAACACTGTTTCACAAAAGGGTTAATCAAAACAGATGGCACAACCTGTTATCTCTATCCAATTGACGCTGGTGTAAATAAAATGCTTGCCGAGACTTGGAACATAAAATGCTCGTAGTTATCTCCGACTTCGAGGAGTCGGAAGAAGAGGAGAATATGGCTGACCTCTATGATGTCGGCTCTGCCATTTCTAGACCGACTCTGATCCAGAGTTCTACCACCTCTGAGCCGACACCAACGTGACAAAAAGAATGGTCCATGCAAGAGATCAGACACCGTCTAAGATGGTTTTTAGGGAAAGGCAGGAAATCCACTAACAAACAAAATCTTTAGTTAGAGGGGGCATCCACCCTCAAAAAGATCAAAAGGTTATGCCCAAAGAGACACTAGTCAGAACACTTCACAGAACAGGAAGTTTGAAGACACTGATTCTCATCAGGAGTTTAAGGGTGTAGTTCCAGCGGAATACTTAGTTGTACCCTTATGAGGTCAGCCCCCACCACACCCTAGTTTCCTCTTCACCAACATCAGACACATTTCCAATATCCAGACCTCTTCCAAATAGCTTGCAGAACATTTTTGTATTGTCACAAAGCAACCAGAAGAAGATAAGGATTTATAATAGAGGATGTATTGGAGGAGACAAAGATGGTGGCTCATTGAATTCCACTGCTAACGGACATTAGAATAAGGGTGAACCCGTTGTTAATAAAAACCGGTCTCCCAGAACCTGTTAAACCAAGGGTGGAGAAACATCACAAACCTAATTCTAACCCAATCGACGTCAGAAGGCAACTGGCACCATACTCTCCATTGGTTACTGCCACTAGGAAGAGAACATATACACCCATGACCACCCAGACAAAGATGGGCAGAAATATAACTTGGTAAGAAAGGCAGCATCAAATGCTGCATACAACCTCAGAGTAGTCCACGTGATCGCACTAATGTTACAGATACAACAGGGCTCCGTGAGATGACATGGAGGACTTGCTTAAACATGCAGCTGCAGATGTGCAGGCTACCTACAGGAAAACTATTGCAGAAGGGAAGAAGTCTCCAACCGCTGTAACCAAGAACACCCTTGTTGCAGCGGACACAGTAGGATGATAAATTGCAGGGGCAAATGTAATAAAAAGCTATGCATGGCTTAGAGGCTCAAGTTTTAAAACAAACTCTGGGTACATTGCTAGTCATAGAGAAAGCATGTCTTTTCAGTAGACAGATCAATGAGACTTTGGAAAGAGCTAAGAAAGACAATGACACACTGAAGCCACTGGATCAAATGTCGGGCAGGTATTTTCCAATCTAGAGCAGACCGGTCCTGACGGCCCAACAGCCACAAGGTGTTACGCTCACCTGGCTCCCACAGGGGCGTCGATCTGAACTGGACAGCTGCGGTCTCCACCAATGTGACGCATAGTGCCGAGATGACGGACTGGACTGGCCCACCTAGCTTCGTTTGCTTGGCCCGTAGGAATATTCTTCTGCAAATGGAGAAAGGGAATTAACCACCCGTGGAGTTGAGCGTTAACCCCCCCCACGCCCGCTGTTCTCCCCACTGATCACTTTTGATGTCCCCTCTTATAGTCTCACCTGATGGTTTGGAAAGATGAGCTCTTCATCCTGCATTGAGCGCAGGTGCGCGTAGATAACCAGTTGCTTCACTGGCTCGAAGGAATTGGTGAGTTCCAGAACAATATTGACTCTGAGATTCCCGGCAAGACGCCGTAAGTATGTAGTTCGTAAGAGTTCAAATGTCAGACTTTCACTCTTGTCTGATTCCTTGCAGGTTGCAGCTTGACCCTAGCGAAGAGTTCCTCGTGGCAACCGGTAATATTCAGGTAAGGATTTGTATTATCCAACACAGTTCGATAAAATATTTTCAATATATAACCTGTTGCTTTCTCCCTTATTCAGGCGCTGAAAGAAAGTATGAAGTCTTGGGGAATTATGCCTCCGGCAGTAAAATCAGGTAAGTCTATTGTGTTGAGGAGGTTTCCCATTGTTTGTCCCTTTGTTTCACCTTGCTGTCCTTTTGTTTCCCCTTAGGGGCCGGGGTTCGGCGAGGATGCAGTGGAAGCTGTGCCGACTCGTGACGAGTAATAGTACCCCCGGTGGTAAAATCAGTTAAGTCTATGGGGGGTAACTAATATTGCTTCTGTGTATTCCCTTAGCTCACCTTGCTGTACTTGTCTTCCCCTTAGGTGCCGGAGTGCGGCGGGAACATGCAGAAGGATGCGGTGGAATGTGAAGATGCTGTGAAGGCCGGTGAGTTCAGCGCGGCGCTGCAGCAGGCGAGGCGACGTGCATAAAGTAGCTTCTTTCTTCCAGCTCAAAGGCGCGATGGATCGGGAATTCAGGTAAGGATCAAAGGTATTGCTCTTGTTCTAACCTTTTCTCCTTCTTTCTCCCTTTTCTAGGAGCTCCAGACTCGAGGCAGGCGTGGCAGAAGACTGGATGCAGACTTGCAGGCATGGTGAGCGTTACGCTGCTGGATGCAGAATAACGCGAAGCGTGTGCTGCTCTTCGGGCGTGGTTTAAATAGCCTCCAAAATCAACGCAAGTGAAGAACACATTCCAACCATTACCAACTGCCTTCCAAAAATAAACCATTGGATGAGTACCAACAGCCCCAAACACAACCCGAACTAAACCGCAATCATGATCGCGCCCAATGACACATCAAACCATCACCACATTCCATAGCCTTCTCAATTGGGATACCCACCAGGACCATCCAAAGTGGTCAAAAATCTTGGAATATTAATGAGGACTTAACACTCCAACCGCAAGTCTCAAAGCAGTAGTAATGGAATAAGTCTTCCACCGACACACAATCAAGTGGATACGTGCCTGCTTCACCTTCCCACATAGAACACTCGCCGTAATTTCTCTCGTCATGTCAAGATTATACTCTGCCAACAGCATCTATCTAAGAATGCCAGAATACCTTATCAAAAATCTACAACTAATACGGAATGCCGCAGTAAGACTACTCCGACTCACTGAGAGAACACATCGCACCAACACCGAGAACACTAAACTGACTAACGGTCAAAAAATGCATTTTCTTCTAAACACTCTGCATAACACAGATCAGTGTACGGCAAAGGAGCAGGGGAAAATGTCCATATACAAACCAAAACTAACATTATGGTCCAGCAATGACATTCGCCTCAAGCCTAAACAATATGCAATGCGTACATTTAGGGTGACAGCTTTCTCCTGCATAGTGGCAAGACTTTGGAACTCGCTCCCAAAGTAAATACAAACAGAAGATCACCTATAGCTCCGAAAATGGTTAAAAACATGACTTTAACTCACTGAGCTAAATAGGAAACATCAACAAAGGGAAACTGCCAACACATCACAATAGAAACAGTGAAATACAGAAACCTGATGGGCCGAAACAGGCTACCCAAAGAAATAAGGCATTCGACCGCAAATCACCATAGAATAATATTAACTCAATGGATCAATATAACCCTGTACAAAAGTACTCGGATGACTCCCTACTAAAAACTCTAATACTCTGCCTACTCCTTCAAACACTGAACAAATCATACACATACCTCTGCCGCAGAGAGAAAACACAACAAAAAACCACTGCGAACTACAGACCCTTCACAACACTTAACAGGAAACTAAACTAAACGCAGACATCACCCCATACAAATTCATGCACCAAATGCCACAACATCTACCAACTCAAAGCAAAACAGCACGCAGTGACTGTTTTTCCGAACTGAAGCTACCAACAGCACATCAAAGCTCTTGTGCTTTTCCCTCTCAAATCCCAGTAAGCCCTCCCAACCCCTTTTTTTATTTCATATCTACCAGAGAGCCTGAAGACTATGAAAATAGCAGCGGTGTTCAGTATGAATCACAATAACATAACACGTCTAAACATGAGAAAAATACAACAATCGCTGTCAAGACAGTGGCCCCAGGTTTCAGGCCAATGGGATGGTCTAGTGGTGTTTTCGAAAAAGGTAGTAGATGCTCTGCAGTGGTTGACAATATAAAACCTCTTAAAAGGCAGGCCTTTCAAACCACCAACAATTCAGGCAGTAACAACAGATGTCCACAGGAGGGATCACCGGGGAATGACCCAAGGATGAATTAGACGGGGATATTTGCTTATGCTTTTACCCCCGAACCCGCTACTGCGCAAAGTAATTCACAAATTATTATACAATAGTGCTACAGTAATAATTACGCCAACAGAACAATAAAGATGCAAACTGATCACACAATGGATAATTTAACCAGAGTGATGGGGAGGGTTCAATGTCCTGTATGCCTTTTGAAACTATAGTGGACTAAGTCCCCATTGCTCCCATGGTGTTGCATATAAAACCTTGTGCAGAGATTTCCCTGAAACCAAACATGCCTATATGCTTAAATGGGAAGCTGATTTCCAAGTGGAGGTTATGCTGAGCGCCTGGAAACCTATATGGTCTAGGGTCATCATGATCAAAATCCAATTTATTCAAATTTCACAATTCATAAAACTATATATACACGTCAAGACATAAATGTGGGTTAAAAGGAGTACTACAAGTTGATGTTAAAATATACCACAATTAATATGGTCTAAACATTTCATCTAAAACTGCTGAAGACTGAACATAATACACACATTGCTCATGTGCATGTACAAATTACATGCCATTCTGTACATTGTACTTTTTTTTTTTTTTTTTTAGGACTTGGACTAAATATTTCGTCCTCGATCTCTTGGACAAAGAACAAAAGAATAACGCATGTAAACTTGATCTTTGCATTACCCCGTTAGCCACAGATAGAAATACTATTGTGATCCTGTTTGGTCATAGGTAAATGTGCCAGCAATTGATTAAAACAATATTTAGGGTGAGGCCACCAGGGGGCGCGCTGATGTAAGCAGCTGCAGCGTGCAACTTCCACATCAGGGTCTAAAGAGGTGGATCGAGCACCCACCCCCCGAAGGAGTGGGTAAAATCGTGCTAGGATTGAACCGCAATTGTGTTCACAAAGTGAGGCCAAAAACGAAAGTAGCTTTCCTCCACGGCTGGTGCGCCAACGCAGGAAGACCATCGAGGAGAAACGAAGCTCCATCGAGCAGAGGAGAGTGGAGTTGACCGGGAGGGGAGGTAAGCCATTGCCCCCCCTCTCCCCCGCCTCACGTGGGGCACTCTCACTGGAGGCACTGAAGAGGTGAGAGCCCCCCCAACTGTTCAGTAGCCGGTCAACTGGGGGGAGGGACGGTCCCCGCTTAGGACAGAGGAGTGTTCGGAGGGTTCCCCAGGCACATTGAAGAGTCGGAGCAACCCGCGGGAGGCCTGCAGAGCCTGGCAAGGACGCAGGGGGACCCGCTGGGGCACACCAGTAATGCAGCCCAGTGGGGCATTGAGTGAACAGCCAGCCAGGCCCCTGATGGTGCCCCTGCTAGATTGTGCAGGGGGCGTAGGGCTCCGACGACACCCATTGCTTGAGTGGAATGCTCAGGAGGAGCCCAGGTGGCTTTTGAGCCTGGACATGCAGACGCAGGGGGAGGAGACCCCAAGGGGAACGATGACCCGAAAACAGGCGCCACAGCCACTGTTTGAGGTCAAGAGATGGCATAAGAAGAAGGGGGACAGCTGGGAGTGGCGGTCATCTATGGAAAAAAGACAAAGAAGCTGCCCAAGGGTGCGGAGTGAGAGGAGACCTCCCCGCTCTGACGGGACCCCTTTAACTGTTGCCGAGTCCAGCCTCTGATAAAGGACATAGCCGAGAGGTGACCCCATATTTCTCACGGAGCAGTGACTTAAAAGGAGCACCCACAGTGCTTGCCTGCCAGAGTCCAGGACAAAGTAGACTGAATGACCCTCAGACCCAGCTCCACCCAGGGAGAGCCTGACCGGGTGTGGGCCCCCAGGTACATCCCTGAGTGTTAGGAAAGATTTCATAATTGTATTTAATTTTCCCTCCTGTGGCAACTCCCAAACTTTTTGCTGCTGTTCTACATCCTGATCTAGACTTTGCCAGAGAAGCGCAGCCTTCCGCCGCACTCCTCTGGGCTTTTGCTCAATTCTTATGGGGAAACTGACATACCCTTAAGACACAGTACTGGGTGACTTTGTTTCCCTTAGTCCTTTCCTCATGCTGCAGCTTTTGTGCAACATGAAACAAGAGTGCACTGTAACTTACATTACCGTGCTCCTGGGTCTCTAGTCATGCCAAAGGCCCTAGAAACTTTCGCTTCCCGAGTTTGGCACGAATAGGTGGCCTGGCTCCCAAAATGGCCAGGCCTCGAGGTTCTTTGTCCTGTCTGCTGACCGTCTTGCCCCTTCACCTTCCCCAGGTCGAGCCGACCCGGGGCAGTCCTTATTTGGTCATGCACTTTCCTGCGAAACCCCAAAGCTTTCGCGGGCTTCTGCATGCCTTGTGTGTGCCTCCAGGAT
Organism: Ambystoma mexicanum; assembly: GCF_040938575.1. Lineage (NCBI taxonomy): Eukaryota > Metazoa > Chordata > Amphibia > Caudata > Ambystomatidae > Ambystoma > Ambystoma mexicanum. The sequence goes on along the minus strand of NC_090923.1, from coordinate 1,338,227,909 downwards.
GTGGGCTGGGATGTCTCTTCCCAATACACATCCTGGGTGCCAGAGAGTCTAGAGTGTCCTGAATGCCTGGGACCACCGTGGTCCGTGATAGGTCCACATATGATGTGAGTGTTTGTGAGCAGATCTCCCATTGGGTCCTCTCCGTTTTGGCATGAAGGGAACTTTGGATAAGAGGAGGCTGAAAACACCACTACCATGTCGATCTCCTGAGTTCACACCGAACAAGGGATAAGGAGCCAAGTATCCTGCAACAAGAAGCTGAGTCGAGGAACCGCTGGTGACCCGCTGAAGGTTTGGCACCCTGAGCCGCTGTCGTCCTGCGAGACTCCTCTCCATCTGATCGTCCTAGAAGGTCTGCGAAGGCGCTTCGACCCATTGGAATAGTGGGATCAACTATTCCCGGCACCTTCATCAAACCCTGCAAGTAAGCCTCTTCGGAAGTGTCCCTGGGCCAACCAGTGGGCTGACCAGCTTACTCAGGATGCTTTGCTCTGTCACCACCGTCGTTTCGGAGAAGCCCTCGAAACTTGGTCTATTGCTTGCTGTGCGTCCGCAGCACCCTCACACCGAATTTCGTACACCTGGCATTCCCAGGTCTGAAGTGAGACGAGTGCACCCGGACCAGAGTAAACGCGGTTGCCGTGTTGCCCTGCTGTGGTAACAACCTGTGCACGTCCACTGCATTTGGGGACACCCTCGACCCTGCATCCTGCTACACAGAATCTACACAGTGTCGAGACGTCCTGATGATCGCAGCTGAACCTGCCAGCAATGAGAACTGAACTGGAGAAGTCTGGGTCTGCCTGCGTCGGGGACCGGTGAGTAGTCCATATCCCAACCGGTGGCCCCTTGCGCAGGAGCCTGTTTCTTTTCTACCGCTGTTGAAAAATAGCGACTCCATCCCGCACTCTCACCCTGCCTCTGCCCACAAGTGGAGGCCTTGCTTGAGTAGTGGGGACTTGTTCTGCATCGCTTCATTCACCTTCCTGAACTGCCTGAGACCCTTGAAGAGACCCTACTTTATCCATTGGCACCAGCACGTGCAGGTACTTTTGAACATAAGGCTCCTCTCTTCATAGGGCTCGGACTTCCTCCTAGTTAGGTGTATTTCTGATGTCGAACTGGGTCTAATGATTACTTGCACTGCCCGTTTTCCTCCCCATCTAGATGGTCTACATATTACGTGCTCATAACTCCTTAGACCCCTCGGTCTTGCAAATATATTGTATTGATTGTGATGTGTTGGTTTACTTTCGTATTATTGTGATTCTTTGCTATGGTCGATGTTACAAAGGCCTTTTAATAAATGTGTCTATATTTTTAATATGACACCTGTCTAGGGTTATTTGTAAGTGTCCTTGCTTTGTGTGCTCATTGAGGTCTTTCAGTCACCCTCACCTTAGTCTTGACCGCTGCCATCGCTACCCTGATTGGTCTGACTTGTCCAGGGGTTACCCTATTCCAAGAAACTAGGCTGGCCTTCTGAACCTCTGCCCCTCCAGGTCAGAGTTCAGAAATCCATCTTAACACTGAGGCGTGTGCCCAACTTGTGGAGACCCCAAGACTTTAACCAATGGGGAGAACAAACGATGTGGAGCAGGAGAGGGGAAGACGACACAAAGGGGAGGGCCTGGACTGGAAACTGACCCCGCACAATTGTCCCTGTGGTTACCAACAGCCTAAGGGACCAGGCCAAGGTGAGGGGCCCCAGGTCTCACACCCGTGGCGTGTACCCACCTTGCTAAGGAGCAGCATCATCTAGACTGTATGTCTGGATGGGGTAACTGAAGGTTAACGACCCCCCCCTGCGCCTGAAGGAGGGAGGGAAAGGAGCGACCCACGGCCTGGCCCCAGGCATTGGTACACTCCATGAACGAGGTCTGGGGGAGCTGAAGAAACGGGACCAACGCTCATAGTGGGAAGCAACCCCCCCCATACCCCTCAGACGAGGGTGCACCGGATTCGCGGACGGGGAGTTCATCACCAGGGGAACGGGTCTGAAGCATTAACCCACCGAAGGAACCAGGCACTGGTCCACACATGGACTGGAGAGCAAAACTTGAGCACTTTGAATACTGGAAATCAGAGTTGAGGAGCGAAATATCCACTCCCATCATGTCCGAGACAAGGAGTGACACCATGTTCACCAAGAAAGATATTGCCTCTCTCCTGGAAGAAGTTAGGGGAATGAGGGCAGATATCGGTGGAAAAGTTGACGGAATAAACCTTCAAATTGACAGCACGGGCAAGAGGTTGCAGACGGAGCGCAACCAGACTTCCCTTAAAATACTAGAAACACAGATGGATATGAGGTTGGTGGAACTGGAGAGAAGGGAGGGCGAGGTAGCCCTAAAAATTGATGACTTTGAGAACCGGGAGAGGAGATTTTTTGGAATCTCAGAGAAGGAAGGTGAAACGCAAAGACACCTGCAGAGAACCATACACAAGATGGTTAAGACGCTGTTCGACGATGAGAATATGGACAAGCCCAAACTTGAGGGTTCATAGAGCGGGGGCAGCCAAGAGGGGACCGCACTCGGTGCTTGCGCGCTTCCACAACTATCCAGATAGACAAAACATTTTTGAGGGCACAGGGGTTGAGAGCTGTGTCCATGGGAAACCTGAAGGTGGCGATCTTTCAGGACCTGTGAGCGCTTACACTGGCAAAGAGGCGCCTGTGCTCACACCTCACAAAGTGGCTTACTGAGAAGGGGGTGAGATACCGATGGGGATTACCCTTCTCTGTCTCCTTCGAGGTAGAAGGATACATAATAATAGTAATAATTTAGCATTTATATAGCGCTACAAACCCTCTGGTATCTGAGCGCTGGTTATTATTACCCACGCGGTGTTGCTCATTTATCGATCTCTGAAGGATGAAGGGCTGAGTTTGGCCCTGCCGGGATTCGAACCTGCATCAGCAGACTCTGCACAGATGTGAAAGCGAACACGCTACTCGCTGTGCTATCGGACCGGCTATACAGTTATAAATTGGTGACCGAGGAATTCACGAAAGTACTGCTGGGAGGAGATGGGCAAAAAGTGGCTGAGGAAGAAAAGGGTGGACCGACGTTGGCATGTAAAGGGTCCGAATAGACGTAAACTCCCAGGCTCGAGAAAATTCAGGAAGCTTGTCTTGCCTAGGGCGGGGCCCTACTGAGCTGTGGAACCTACTGAGGCGTGGTACCGCTGTTTGATGAGCAATATGTGGAGATGGGGGGGAATGGGGGGGGGTGAGTTGCCGGGTGTTAGAAGGCAAGGGGCGGTAGGGGGCATGGATTAGAGGGCTTTGTGAAAATGATTGTATCTGGTGATTCAATCTCATCAGAGGAAATGGTTCTGGGTGGGGTTGGATGCCAAGGGGATGGGGAGGAAAATAGGGGGCGTGGAGGGGGGGGAGGGATGGACGTTCAAGAGGTGAAGGTTCTTAACCAATGTTGCGGTCTGGAGGCCCGATTACAAGGGTCTCAAATATGGTTCTGTCTCAGAGGAGGGGGGAGTGGAGGGTGCCCCTGGGAAATAGATGTCTGATCGTGATATGAGGGTTGGCTCCCTAAATGTCCGGGGCCTTATCTCAGCTGCTAAGAGATCTATGGTACTCCGTGACTTCAGTAGGTCCAATCTCGATTGGATGCGCTTACAGGAAACACACTAGAAGAAGGGGCGGGAACCCAGGTTGCGATCCCGGGAGGTGGGGGAAGTTATTATGGCCTCCGACGTCAAGAAAATGCATGGGGTCGCTCTTTTAATTTCGGCCAGGTTGAGTTTCCCAACGGGAGATTTGTGTTTGCAAAGGGTCCGTTGCATGGGGCCAACTTCGCGATTGGCTCAGTTTATGCACCGAATGTGCAGCAATGTGAGTTCTGGGAGCGGGTCAGAGATAAACTAAGTTTTTCATGAGTCCGTAATATCATATGAAACAACTAGAGAGTGAGACAACCGCTCGCTGACACAAATATTATTTTTCACAGCACAAAATCATTTGAGGGAGCAAGAATCTAACAGAGCGCAAGGTAATATGGCATTCTAGCACATGAATGCCGTCCCGAATTTGCAGGTGTACTTTTACACACACCAAGCTTTGAATATACCGTAATCACGCCCTCTTGTCTTTCTTTGCTGATTCTTTATTACTATGTTGGGGAACAAAAAGATGACTCTGAGGAACGAAGTACATTTGATCTTAAGAAATGTTTGTCTAGCAAGATATGCTCAAAACTGTTATTACTCATAGAATGATGCTACATTCTTTTATTTTTCTTTGTTTTTTCATTTTGCTGAACGTTCCCACACGTACATCTATGGTATGTATCTGCAATACATTATATCAATTTGTTTTGTGACATATTTGATTAACCTGTTTGTTACTTATTGAATAGCAATGTAGTTAAAGCCCTAAAGGAGGAGTTTAGCTCTGAAATGCAAAGGCATGCAATGACTACGCTCAGTCTCAGGAAGTGCTTCCTGGTGGAATAACTTTTCCTTTTCGCAAACAATATGTGAAAATCTAACACATAAGTTTATAAACATTTCTTTTGCTCTAATAGCCAACAGAATGTTATTTAAGTTTCAATGAATTGCTTTGAACTGAATTATAAACTTGTTGGGAAAAACACAAGGCTCATTTCGAGCATTCGTGACAGCACCGGATTTAGCTCGATAGTGTAATCCAGCTTCCTTTTGGGGGTTCAGGGATGAACTGATCCAATTCGATGAGGGTGAACTGGTGGTGGGTGGGGACTTTGATATGTTGCTGGATCCGCTGAGAGATCGCAGGAGGATGGTGGGGCAACAAATGAACAGGGCCAAGCCGATTGGTTTGGAGCGCTTTAAAGTGGTTAACGGTGTAATTGGGCTGTGCGACTCCCTCCACTCGACACCAAAAGGAGACATGCCATTCACCTTTTATTCTGCGGTCCATTATTCCTTCTCATGAATAGATCTGATTTTGGTGGACTTTACCTTAAGGAAAACAGTCTTGCAATCCCCAGTTGCCCCGATACTGTGGTTGGGCCATGATATGGTAACAAATATGGTAGACATGGGGGGACTAAGGTGAAAGAGCTTAGACGGTATAGGACACAACTAAATGCCACAATTAACGCAAGATACGGAAAAGAAATTCCTGTTCCTGAAGCAGAAGTACCACAAAATGGGGGACCGAGCAGATAAGATCCTGGCATGGAGATCGAGGGAGGAGATATAGAGGAGGACCATAGGGACTATTAAGACAGAGGATGATAGGTGTCTACATGACACCCAGAGTAAAGTGAGTGAATTTGTAAAATACTACAACACCCTCTTTTTGTCAGAATGAGTGGGAGAGGAGACCCGGATAGATGAATTTCTGGGCAGGCTATCAATACCAGGCCTTCCTAAAGAGGTAGCGGGTACTCTGGAGAACCCCATAACCATAGAGGAAGTCATGCGGGCTTTCAAAGGGATGATATCGGGGACGACCCATGGGGAGGACGCGTTTACGATAAAATTCTATAAAGTGTTCAAATCCCTGTTAGCCCTGCGCCTAGTAAAGGCATTTAATGCATGCTTGGCGGACAAATTCCCCCCATCCCCCCATGATGATGGTGGCTGTCATAGTTGCGATCCCAAAGGAAGGGAAGTATCCCACTAGATGCTCTTCTTATAGGCCCATATCCCCCCTCAACAGGGATTTAAAGTGTCTTGGGAACGAGATTGGAGGGGAACATGCTGCTTGTAGTGCATGGGGACCAAGTGGGATTCATTAGGGGAAGGCAAAGCTCAGACAACATTAGGAAAACTATCAACCTGATCCACGGGGCACAGGTGGGAGGGCTGGATGCATGTCTAGTGCCACTGGACTCAGAAAAGGCCTTTGACAGGATGGAATGACCCTTCATGGTGAAGGTTCTGGGGAAGATGGGGTTGGGATCGAATTTCCTGAAATGGGTGGCAGCACCATACAATAAACCCAGCGCTAGGGTGCGGATCAATGGGGGACTGACAGAGGCCTTTGAACTCACAAGAGGTATTAGACAGGGATGTCCCCTCTTACCACTTTTGTATGCCCTTGCCATGGAGCCAATCGCAATCAGAATGAACAACAAGATCAGGGGTTTAGCAGGGGGGCAAGTTGAATGTAAAGTTTTGCTGTTTGTGAATTATATATTGGCCTATCTTACAGATATTCTGGTCTCCCTCCAAGTGCTAATGGCCCAGCTAGAGGAATATGGTAACCTCTCGGGAATCAAAATTAATGTGGAAAAGTCTGTTATTCTTCCACTGCTGGAACTGAGACCCCTCCTAGACCTGAAAGAGATATTGCGGTATGACGATTAGTATTAAATACCTGGGCATCTGGGTGGCGAGGAACCTAGAGGAGATGGTGACCGCTAATTATGACCCCTTTCGTGAGCAGCTCAGGGTGGACCCGAAGAGGTGGCTTCCCTTGGTACTCACCTGGCAGGATGACTTCTATAAAAATGATGCTGCTCCCCAGACTGCTGTATCTGTTTGGGGCTATCCCAAGAAAGCTCCCAGAAAGATTTTACTTTGAAATCACAGGAGAACTATGTAGATTTATATGGGGGAACAAGACCCCAAGGGTGAAAATGGTGACCTTGACCCTTCCAAGGGACAAGGGGGATTTGGATTCCCAGATATCCGCCCGTATTACAAAGCGGCACTGATCAGGAGTATGCTGGAACATATGAGGGAGGATCTGTGGACCTAACAGCGCACCCTTTGAAGATCAGAGATTACTTCTGGTCCCCACTTAAATCAATACCGGAGTGCTTGTGCTCGCACCCAACACTGGGAGTCTCCTGGTCAGTTTGGTGCGAATCTGAGGAAGCACAGGAGTACACATCATCGCCCTCCCCTATGTCCTCAAACTGGGGCATTAGGGATTTAAGCATTCACAGAGGTGGTCAGATGTAGGGCTTTAGAGAGTGCTGCAATTGTTTGAGGGTGGGAGCTTCAAGGAATGGAGTCTGGTAAGGGATATGCTGGGTGTGGACTCACTTTCAATATTTGAATATCTCTGCATCAAGGGTATTTTGACTGACCCGAAGTGGGGGGGGAAGTGATGGGGAGAGAATTAAAAGCAGTGGAAAAGGTACTGAACCAATCTATAACAAGGAAGGGGATACTTTCCAGTCTACAAAGCCATGAATGAGACCAGTTTACAGGGGAGGCAAACCTTACAGAGATATTGGGCGGAGCTGGTGGGTGTGGAGGTACTGGAGGAGGACAGCACAAATATACAAAGTGGTTTTCCAGGGGGGCTTGTTTACCTCCACAATAGAACATAACTTTAAACTGTTGATGGGGTGACGCAGAGACCCGGTGAAGGTGTCTAAGATGTTTCCGGGGGCCTCTTTGTGGTGCCCCAGGGGCTGTGAGAACTGTGGGACACTGGCACAGATGTGGTGGCAATGACCTAAAATACAAGTGTTTTGGAAAGAGGTGTTGAGCTGGATGGAAGAGGTGACGGTGATAAGGCTGGATCTAGACCTACTGCAGTTGCTGTTAGGGCTGCCGCAAAAAGACAGGGAGAAAAATAGACTTCTGAGGATGTGGGAAGCCATGCTCAGGGCGGGGAGATTGCCTATAGCTCAAGGCTGGAAAAAAAGAAACGCTCCCCACGAAAGAGATATGGGAAGGAAAGTGCAAATCATGAAGAAAATGGAGAAGCTTACTGCAGTGGTGAATGATAGAATGAGAGAATTTCAGACGGAGTGGTCAGCCCTACTGTTAAAATGGGGATTGGAGGAAGGCAGCCTGGTGGATGGATCCGGTGAATAAGTGGAGGAGGTTGAGGACAAGAGGAGGAGGGGCCTCAAGGGGGAGCGGATGAGGGCTCAAAATTCCTCGATTTCCCAGAACCGGTCATTGTAGTGGTCCCTTTGGTATCACCATTTTGACCATCAGTACCGTTAACCTTGTCTATGCCTGTTATTTTTGATCCACTTGTGGGTGATTCTTTTCTCTGCAAAGGTAACGTAAGGGGGAGTTGCTGCCAAGTACCACCTCGAGCTGTTTGAGCCACATATGGTGGCATAGTTTCAGTACTAAGTTCTGAAGTTTTTCCTGATCCACTTACAATTATGTAGTTCTTTTGAACATTTATTTTGCTAGCAGGATTAATGGGCACATCTCCCAAGCATATTTGCGCATAACTGGTGCCCTTATTAATCAATGTAGATGGACCTTCATTATCTTTAATTTGGTACATTGTACCTGCTTGAATCATTTTCGCACAGGTACTTGAAAAGGGCACGCTAATCGTACGCTTCCTTTCTTCCTTCACAAAATAATTGTTAAGGTGCATCTGCTATTTTTCAGGTTCAGCTAGGTATTTATTTTCAGGATTCAAAGCATGTTTTTTGTTACATTTAGCATATTTCACAACTTAGTTTGGAGAGCCTAGGTTTGTTAAATTGGCACTTTCAGTATGACCATCCAATTTGTGCCTTAAGACATCTTTGATTTCCTCACAAAGTTGTTCAACATCTATTATATCGTCATCTGTTGATTTGATATGATTATTAGTTTCATTACTAGGTTGTTGCCAGTATTAACCTCTGCATTTTTTTGTATTCTTTTTTGCTTTTTTTATTAACTCATTGGCAGTTTTATGTTTTTTTCGGCACTTTTCACTGCACGACTCTGAAGTTTCTTTGTGCAACGTGACGTAAATACTGCCTTTTCAGAATTAAAGTTTCCACTTCTTCTGCAGCCTCCATTTGTTCTATTATATTACTGTTGGACTGTCTTGAGGCCAAGTTGCATCATGTTGAGACTTGGGTGTTTGTTGCGTCTGGTTCCGGTTTACACTGATCACCATATCATGCAGCATGTTTTTAATTTCTACTATGTCATTAGCCATAGTAGAAATGATACAATCAATGGGCCCCGAGTACTGAGTGCTTTTATATATAGGGTAGAATTTTGCCTTAATGCCAATGTAGATCGTTCTTTTTCTATACCATGACTGGTCTCTCTTCCAATGGCAAATCCCTCAAGCTTGTTTATTTTTGCTAGGATCTCAGTCATAGATGCTTTAATCATCCTAACCTCATAATGAGTGTAGTCGTGGCCTTTATCTAGTAGGTCAAGTATACGTACATTGACCGGAAACGTGTGAGGGGCCTCGAAGGGAACTGGTGAGGACATATTTGTGTTTATATCCACACCTTCGAGTGAGTTGTCCCTTTGATGTACAGTGCGTAAGGATGGATTCAGCGAGTTCAAGTTAGAGATCCCCAGACCATAAGTGCTCTCCTCAGTAGGTAGTTTGCGTTCCCTTTCAAAATGATCAGGTGGAGGGGGTGCAATCTAAACCAAAGCGCTCATCCCTCCTTCCAATAATTGGAAGGGTGTTGCTTTCGAATTTTTCGTATGAGTCACTGCAGTAGGTGCGTGGTACTAAAGGTGTAAGAATACCTATTGAAAGCCTAACACGTTCATTTAGTTTGATCATTTTCTCAACACCAATCACTGATGGGTCTTTCGTGGAATCATTAAGTCTGCTAGATGTATTGTTTGTATTAAATGTAACATCTTGGCTTGGTTCACAACAGTGGGCAGCCTCAACATCCATTGTAACACCTCCTCGCGAGGAACACACATTAGGTTTAGCTTCGAGGTCGCCACTAAACTTGTTTGGAAATCATAAGGGTTGGCCACCGATGGTTCAGAGTAATGTACTTGCACTGCGCGAGCAGTCTCCTTTCGTTGATTTCCCACATCCTCCCTGTCATCAGTGGGTACGAGTGAAATCAAGGGAGGGACATGCACATCACGCGGCTCGATTTCCGCGTTGACAGTTTCAATACCAGTATCTATTGTAAGCATTTCTTCCGGACTTATTTCATTATATGTACTTCTCCCTGCACACACAATTGCATCAACATTACGCTTATTGGTTAAGTCGGAGACCACTGGTGTCTCTACACATTTACCACTACGGAGGCCACTTGCCATTGTCCCACGAGTAGCTGCACGTAAATGTGCTTATATAAAATCTTTTACAAAGTAGGAACAGTTTTTTCTTACTGCTCGGGTGCAGAAGAGAAATGAATGCTCACAGCGCTATGTCTCCAGCCTTCCACCCTAACAGCCCAACAGCACACTTGACACACTTGGGGATGCTTGCGCACCTCAGTTAAAGAAGGACTTCTGGGAAGGCGGGTGCACACAGCCTCTGCAACAGGAAAGAAACAAAAGTGACGTGAGAGGCAGGTGGGCAGGGGTTAAACACGGGTTGCAGCCATGAGCAAAGGTGAGTGTTTATCCAAGCCCGTTTTAGTCATGAACCCAGCCCAGCCCACACGGTCATAAGTGACAGTGCACGTGTGAATAAAGGTAAGAAATGACTTTGGGTAATGAAGTCCAATAAGTTGAAACGATCCGGGCAAGCGTTTCGCTTGAAGTATAAATGTTGTTCTTCCTCGTCTCCTTACAGCATGCAGATAGATTCCTTTAGCGTGCTAGCCCAATAGCACACTTGGGGATGCGCGTGCACCTCAGTTAAAGAAGGGCTGTTGGGAAGGCGGGGGGCGGAGTTTGGTGCACACAGCCTCTTGTTCTCGCTTAAAAATCCATGAGCATTTCCTTAAAGACGAGCACACTCAGCATTTCTTACAAGGCATAGTTGTAATTGACGGCTGGGCGTGGGAGCGCACGCCTCTTTCACTTCACTTTCTCCAGTCATTTCACAAATCTGAAGATCTCCTTTCATAAATGTGTTTTCTTTGCTTCCACATATTTACCCAGCATCAGGGACAGATTAAGGCATTGCTGTGGTACCAACGTCCGGACAGAAACCCAGTTGCATTGGACCTGGCTACTGCATGTGCTTGGGCACTTTGGAATGTGGGAGGGCTTCCTGCAGTGGATAAGGCTGTCATACAAGGACCTCAGGGTGTGGGTGAAGACAGGCAGACACATCTCAGCGGCATGGAGAATACATAGAGCTACAAAACAGGGCTGCCCGCTGTTGCCAATGCTTTACATATTGGCCTTGGAACCCTTAGCGGTCTTTCTGAGAGAAGAGCATAGTGACGCCGGAATTAAGATGGACAGTGTCATGCATCTAGTCTCACTCTACGCAGATGACATGCTCCTATGTGTTGCAGACCCACGAAAAAGCCTACCATTTTTGTTAGAGGTAATAGGAGCATTTGCCAGGTTGTCTGGTATATCCATTAATAAAGAAAAATCCTCCCTGTACCCCCTAGCTGGACTCAGGAAAATTAGCACACACCAACTGCCACTCTTAGGCCTGACATGGGCGCTGCGTACCTTCTGCTATTTTGGGATAGAAGTATACCATGACCCTATCGAAACTCATAAAGCTAACACGCAAGAAGTGCTAGAGAAAATTGTAAAGTCCATAACATTCTGGAAGACACTGCCACTAGGGAAGATGGTGAGAGCAGCCCTGCTGAAGATGACCGTACTACCCCGTTTCCTGTACTACTTCACAAACATACCTTACAATATACCTGGGACATTCTTCAAACAACTGAACACAATAGCACAGGAATTCCTGTGGGGAGGGGGAAGAACTACAGACCCTGATTGAAGAATATGGAGTAGAAAAGGGCCAATTTGTGCTGTACAACGGCATCATAAATAAAAAAGAGATGGCCAAATCTACCAGAGGACACTGAAACAGGGGAGGCAGTAGATGCATGGTTTGATGTGTCCGAAGGAGCACACACGGTGTCCAGACTTTACAAACTGCTCCGAAAAACCACAACACACATGAACTGCTGGCACATTGAAAGTGGGAGGCAGAACTCCAAAGAACCTTCACAGATGATGAATGATCAAGGGTCTTGAGGTACACAAAAGAGGTTTACAGGAATGCAAGGTTTAGGCAAACACAGCTCTATGTTACATAAAGAGCATACCTTACTCCAGGGAGAATATCCAAGATGGGGAGTAAATCCACCCAAAGCTGACCAAGAAGTGCAACTGAAAATGCGGATAAGGTGCTCACGGCCTGCTCAGTAATAACGAAATTTTGGAATGATATTAACGCCAGAGCAACAGAGGGTGGAATCCACATGCAAGTGTGGACACTGGAATCTTACCTGCTAAGACTCTTCCCGAGAGTTGGCAAACCAAGAACATACTTAGCCAAAATGAAAGACTTGATGTGTATCCTGGCGAAACGTTGCATAGCGATGGCGTGGAAATCCACTAATGGCCCGACGATAGTAGCATGGTGGGCAGACTTAAAGTGATGGACATGGGCCGAAACAATAGTATGGACCACGGCGCTACACAGAGGTGCAAGCGAAAGCAGTGATAAGATACTAGCATGGAATGCATTGGTACAGAAACTGTTCGCACCGAGGGTAGTGAACATTATGGATAATCCTGGTGCGCCAGAAATTGCAGACACGGACGTAGGTAGAAATGAGGAACAGCAGTAGGAAACGCCCAAGTTAGCAAGAGAAGGGGAGGCCCTGATGTAAAATAGCACTGCAGGTGAAGATATCCAGTTGCAAGTAAGCAAAGTGAGCGCTGAATATGGACGATTAAGATCGAGAGCCAAGGCAGCCAAAAAAGACGTTGCAAACTCCCAACGTGAAGTGCCAGTATAAATTAATGTTATTTTATTTGTTGTGTGTCATCAAACTGTTGTGTAAAAAACAAAGTTTTAAAAAAATACAAAGACACCCAGTTGCATGTTGGAAATAACATTATCATACAACCATATGCGAAGGTCATTTAAAATGCATTTGCCAAAAATCCTTAAGGAGACAACACTCCTAGAAATAGATCTTTAGCACTGTCACTTACTCTGGTATCCCTTTTAAAAAAATTTGACAAGGGCATTTGTCAACCATGTGTATGGTAGCGCTGGAGTCGTTAACATAGAATGAAACGCAATTCACCAGTGCTTGGGCCCACAGGGTTGGATTACTTTTATATGTCTCGAGGTACCCCATCTGCCATGGTGCTTTATTCCATGTTAACCTATTACATGGCCTATTGCAATATTGTGTGTATGGTGATCTGAACATGGCTCACGTCTATCCGCTGGTGTAATTTTAATATTAACATTGTAATCTTAGTATTGTAATTATACCCTGCCACGTGCCACCTTCCTTCTTTCCCTGTCTCTCATGGGCAACCACGCTATCACCTTACCCCTGAGATGCCCAACGCTAAAAGCCAGACACGTGCGCCTCTGCACAAGCACTCTCACAGTGCCTCAAACCACCTGCGCCGTTCGCAACACGCACCTAAACGTGCTTGGCGAGAGGACGTGTTGTGGCGAGAGGACGCGTTGTGGCGAGAGGACGCGTTGTGACGAGAGGACGTGTGTGGCGAGAAGACGTGTGTGGCGAGAGGACGTGGGTGGCGAGAGGACGTGGGTGGCGAGAGGACGTGGGTGGCGGAAGGACGTGTTGTGGCAAAAGGACGTGTTGTGGCGAGAGGACGTGTTGTGGCAAAAGGACATGTGTGGCGAGAGGACGTGTGTGGCGAGAGGACGTGTGTGGCGAGAGGACGTGTGTGGCGAGAGGACGTGTGGAGGGCCGACGAATGTGCAGAACGGACGAATTGCTTAACTGCATGACGTCCATATTATACCTAGAATGCATGGATCTTTTAAAAGATCATACCTCATATCACACCCCACGCTTACTCTCTCCTTACACCACCACCCAACTAGAACACAGAGATACTATGACACCATTCGGTATAACTGTTCTCATATCAACATCTGACGCCGCTCACTCCACATCACTCTATGTAATCACTGCTGGTCTCGCACCCCCAGCCAGGCGTTCTCCTCAGGCCTTACGCTGCCACTCTCGGTCTGGATAATTCCTGCCAGATTCGAACACATACTCCTGACCTCTCAGCCACCACACCTACCGCTATGAAGCAGCTTCCACAGGAATTTTCGCACCAGCTGCACACATACCAGATGCGCACTCGCACCTTTTGGACCCTCTCTCCTCCCTCTACTGACAAGAACTTCGGTTCCCAAGGGCGTTCAACCTACCAGCGCCTTCAGACCATACCAATGGTATATAAGGCGCTATATAAGTGCAAAATAACATAACATAACTAAGCTGCAGGCTTTCTGTCCCGGCCCACCGTGCTGCCCACACCACGGCTGCTAAAGCATGCGCCACTCAACACCTGGATAAGCCCAGCCGCTCCCTCTCCAGCATGCATTCGGCTCTCCCACGGACCCCTTTTATGGGCATTACAGCAGTCCGCATGTCTTACACCGCAATAACACGGGTGCCTGCACGAACTCTGCTACTTGGAAAACTCCTCCACATGGAGGTTTTCCTCATGCTGCACTATCGAAGGGACACTGTCTTGCCCACTGCTACTGACAGCAGTGCTACTGATGTTCCACACTGTATTATCACCATCCCAAATACGAACTTTATTAATGTCTCACACCTTGCGACTGCCATACCAAATGCCACTGCTAGTGATGTTAGTGGTGTTCCCCACCTTGCTACTGCCATGCCAAATGCCATTGTTAGTAATGCTTGCGATGTCCAATACCTTACTACTGCCATGCCAAATGCCACTGCTAGTGACGTTCGTAGTATCCCCACCTTGCTACTGCCATGCCAAATGCCATTGAGACACTAGGGTTCAGTAACACCATTACTGACTCTACTCACACTCGAGGTCGTGCCCTAGATTTGGTAGCCCAGCACAGCTGCCCACTCGCTATTACTGGAAACTCACCGACCCCCCCCCCCCTGGTCTGACCAGCACATCAAACAGTTTGACATCTCTACCTTAAAGAACACACACCATCTGACGCAAGCACTTCCACCAGCAATCTCCAGAAGCTCTAGTCAACTCACTGCTAAAAGAATAGTACCCCACCTACTAGTGCCTGACTTCAGGCCCCCCTTCTCCAACGACTCAGAGGGTCTCACACAATCCTACAACACCGCTAACAAACTAGCAGTGGACGCTAAAGCCACTCTCACATCCCAGAAAGCCAAACCCACCAGTCATGCCAACGCCTGGTTCACCACAGTCTTCCTAGAACTCTGCTCCATAAAACTTGCTGCCCTATCCCTATGGCAAGCAAATCGCTCAGACTCGGCCAAGCTAGAATTCCAATACCGTTCTAAAGAATACAAAAAAGCTGCCATTCAAGCCAAAGCTACCTCCTTCAAATTTAGAATTTTGGATACTAAATCAGATACTAAAAAGATCTTCTCTATCTTCAGGGACTTAGAGACTCCTACCGGCCCCCTCACCACCCCGCCCAGAATATCTCCAAAGATAAGACCTGGTACGATGGAATCCAAGCAGCATGCTCAACAGATTGGACACCCTCCAAACCAAAATTAAAACGACCCAACAAACTCTAACCCACTCGCCACCCCCTAATCCGCCAAAACCAATGGACCAAATACCACGTTCTCATTCAATAAAAAAAACAGGAGCAGGATATCATTAATACCATGAAATCCATCAAACCCTGCAACTGCAAAGAGGACATCTGCCCCACAGCCATTATCAAGGACTGTGCCAGCACCCGCACCCCCTTTCTGACAGCCTTTGTTAACGCATGCTTTCCCACTGGACAGGTACCCTCCTGCCTCAAAGAAGCCTGGGTCTGCCCTCTCTTAAAAAAAAAAAAAAAAAACACTTTGGACCCATTTCTCCTAACAACTACAGGCCCATAACCACTGTCCCGTTCCTGCTGAAAATACTTTACAAAGCAGCCTATGTACAAGTGCAACTATTCATTGAGCAGAACAAACTCCTCAGTCTGCGCCAATCTGGGTTCCGCCCAGGGCACGGCACTGAAACAGCCCTACTTGATCTGAAAAAACAAATGGATGACGCTAGAGATTCGGGTAAACCTGCTCTACTCCTACTCTTAGATTTCTGCGGCATTTGATCTAGTTGACCACAATTCCCTCTGCCACCACCTGACTTTGACAGCCAACTTCTCGCCTAATGCCACAACCTGGATCACATATTTCCTGCAAGGTAGGACCATGCAGGTCTTCTCCGACCTAGCCTCTGCCTCACCTACCATCATGTTATGCTGAGTGCCACAAGGGTCCTGCATTTCGCCCACCTTCTATAATATGTTCACGAGACCCCTCTTCCACATCCTGCACTCATTAGGTATCTCCTAGATCAATTACGTGGATGATACACAAATACTCCTTCCACTAACGGGTGACTACGAATCTGACTCCAGAGCCCTCAACGCCATATACACGACCATCCAAGCCTGGATGGCCGTGAACAGACTATGTCTGACAAGTCTGAGCTTCCCCTGATTGGGTCCACTGAAACCCTAAAAAACGCAACACTCAATTCAGCCACTTCACTATTGACAACATCAAAATCTCAGTCTCTGAATCAGTGAAAACTCTCGCAATATACTTAGACTCAAACCTTTCCATGACTAGGCAAGTCCATGCCATTGCCTTGTCCTCGGCATACCACGCCAAACTCTTAAACGCAGCCAGACCATTCCCATCTAAGGACAATTGCCTTACCATTGCCAGAGCTATAACAGAGTCAAGAGTAGACTAATGTAATGCCTTTTTCTGGGCACGTCAGTAAAAAACACGGAGCAGCTGCAGATTACCCAAAACAGTGCTCTCCGTGCAGCTATAGGCATCTTCAAAAGGGAACACATTACTGCCACCAGGAAACAGGCGCACTGGCTAACTATCAAAGAGTGTGTCGTCTTTAAAACCCTCGCTCTTACCCACAAATGTGTCAACCAAACTGCCCTCCACCTGTCCCAAAGAATACACATCTGTATCCACAGGACCATCCAGAATGCCTTAATCTAACATGCTCACAGTTCCCAAACTCAAGGGCGTTGGAGCAGGAGAAGCCAACTTCCCTTACTTAGCAGTCCTGAAGTGGAATGCACTTCCACCGTCCCTAAGAGCTGAAAACTCACACACAGCCTTCAGCAGAGCTGTCAAGACTCTACTTTTCATCTGATTTTCACCATGTGCTAACTATATACAACGCTATCATTATTACCTGCCTGTATTATATCATGTATGTATGTAGTATGCATCGTTTCCAAAGGCCACTCAGAAGCTTCGTGTAACTTAAGCTCATCACATGTAACAGCGCCTCGATGCCCAAGGGCTGATTGCACGCTATATACATTTAAATAAAAAATATACCATTCATTGCCTGATATATTGCTTGCCAGTTCACAATCATTATGATAATTGAGACCTTTATTAACAGCTTCCAGAATTGTCTGGGATTATTTGTTTCACTTGACGCTTTCAGTTCATCCCATGCTTTCTGGGTTTCTTTATTCGCTCATTTGATTGGCTTTGTAGTTCTTATGCACATCTTGTATTTCGAGGTAAGTTGCCTATTTGGATTTTAGTGCATTTATCAATTTCTGCTTTGCATCCCGGCAGCCCTTTTCAAACCATGTCTTTTTACTCTTACTTATTCAATTACTACTTGTCTTAGAAGTAAGGCAGTGGATTATTTCATTTAACTCATCACATGACTTTAATACCTCTTTAGGGTCATAGATTGTTCAGAGACATAGGCTTCTCTGTATGTATCCCAATATTTATATATTTTGGAAGCAAGAACATGGTATTAGCCATTGAGCACTTTGAGGGCTGCGCTTATTTTTACAGGCCAAAACTGCTTTGTTCAAGGTGGTCTGAAATGGGAGTGAGGCTATAGAATGTGTCATGCAGCTAAACGAAAGATCATAATGGTGTTAAGTTGTGTGTCACGTAACTTGGAAGTACCTTTATTTCCGGATGAAGTCCGTGTTGGGGCAGCCAGGCTGATGATCAGGAAACCGGTAGTTGAAAAGATGGCACTGGGAAGCAGCCTCAACCCAGTCCTGATGGAACAGGAATGGATAGGGACCACCTCCCGACACCACAGACCTCTTTCCTGCGATCTGATGTCTGGACGGTGCTTGCACAGGCAGGGCAGAAGGCAATGTTGGAGGCAAGTCCAAGGGGTGCAGTATACTGATAGTAGGCTGAAGAGGAAGCCCTCCGTCTCTTGCAGTGAAAAGATAAACACGCACAGTTCCAATTGATGTTCCAAGGAAACAGTCTATAACTGGACTCAGGAAAGGCTGATGAGAAGCTGGGAGGAATGAAGTCCGGGAATGGAATTCAGAAAGGGCTGGTGGGAAGAAACTGAAAGTCAGGCCCAAGGCTTATGTCCAGGAGAAACAGTGAGCCAGCAGAGGTGAGACAGGCTGAACTGGTACCCAGGCAAGGCAGCGAGGAAGGGATGTCCAGGAGAAACAGAGACAGTAGAGGTGAGATAGGGTGGACTGGTTCAGGGCAGGGCAGCAAGGAAAGGAACCCAGGGGTAAAATCAGGAGAGAAAATCCAGGGGATAGAGAGCCCCGGGAAAAGGGAGCCCAGGGAGTGGGACCCTCCCACAAGACAACTCGGGCCCAGGAAGGAGGTCCAGGAAACCCAGACCCGGAGAAACGGGAGGCTCGGGAGACAGGAGCAGGAACAGGATCCAGGAGCCAAACGGGAGCAGGCAAAAGGAGGCGATAAACAATGGCGAGTCGGGAACAAACCGCGTTAAGACGCGACTCGTTCCTGCACTCGACCACTATTCACAGCCATGGCATGAAGCCGAGGCTTGGAGCGTGGGACGGGCCACGCATGCGCCGCGGCCCTGTCGGGGCGAGAACGAGGTTTGGCACACAAGCCGTCGGTCGACTTGGTCCGTGGCGCATGCGTGCGCCCGCGTGTGAAACAAGGCAGCGGGCTCGGATGTTGGGAGAACCCTCTCCCGGCGAACCGATACCTGGAGTAGAGCTGCCAAGGGGAATAACGTCCTGCAGCTTTCTGAGTAAGTGTCTTAACAAATGGTCACTTTCGGGTCTTATGATGTCAAATGACCGTACTCGCCATCAATCCATCAGCCTTATCAGAAGATAATCAATAGGGCCCAATTTGAATCTAATAAAGGTGTTTGTAGACATTTCATCCTCCTTTACTCTACCATTTATAATGCACATAAGGTGCTTATCACATAGTTCTATCAATGTACCCTCCCTGTTGATTAGAAAAGTTAGATTGTGTTACCATTGGTGAGATTTCATATTCTTCCCATGTGAATGGATTGTGTCTTCCCACGTATTCCTCATCTTTGGTATTCAAGTCTGCTTGGAGCTTGCTTCGAAAATTAGTTTTCATAGGGTCGAGCATTGTGCAGCATCGAGTCTTGTTCCTCGATGGCCTCCGTAGCGTCCCTTGTGACATTGATGCTGGTATATGAAGCTGCATGCTGACACTTACCTCAGTTCTGTTTTTTCCGCATTGCTGCATGCTTCGGAGCTACTCGCCTTAGTGAATTTCGATTGTTATATTCCTCAAATATGTCCTCGACACCGAAGACCGGCTTCAAGCGGTGTTCAGACTGTGGAGCCAAGATGTCTATCACAGACCCTCACTGCATCGGTCTGTGGTGCTTGGGGTCGGGTTCCAAATTGGACAACTGTGGTCAATGTTAATCCATGACTGTCAAGGCCTCAAAAGGAAGGAAAAACTCGATACAAGTAAGCCCGGTCCCAAATCCCCGGCCGTTACCCCATCTAAAAGAAAATCATCCTCTGAATCGAGAGATGGTCCTCCCTTTAGAAAGTGTCCTAAACACTGAAGACATTCAAGGTCCAGTTTGCGACACTCTTCGCCCTCTTCTCATAAGAGTAAATAATGACATCACAGATCCTAGTCATTGTCTTCCTCTCCCGAAAAAGTTTTGTTTCCAAAAATGAACTAGACTCCGGCAGACTTGGAAAACTTCTGTTTGAAAATGCTTTAAGTTTTCCAGAGTCATGCTCCTTCAAGTACCCCTCTGAAGGAGTCTGAGAAAAGGAGCCACCCCTCTACGTCTAACAAGACCAGTAGGGAGTCTTGTGTGTCTCCTTCTCGTGTGCCTCAAGGCCCA
The DNA here is from genome assembly GCF_040938575.1 of Ambystoma mexicanum. Lineage (NCBI taxonomy): Eukaryota > Metazoa > Chordata > Amphibia > Caudata > Ambystomatidae > Ambystoma > Ambystoma mexicanum. The sequence goes on along the minus strand of NC_090923.1, from coordinate 1,338,207,968 downwards.
GGAATAGAGACTCCTCGACATAAACTGGAGTCTTCCTCGACACACATGAAAGAGCCTGCCTGTGTCTGGCCCCTCAAAGTGTCGATCTTCGTTATTGAGGCCATTATGTTCATCGCCTGAACCTTTGAGGCAAGTAATCCATCGAAGCATACTAATTTGTCAGCTCATTCACCGACTGCTTCGAGGAAGACATCGAAGCCTTCCACACCTTCAACTGCGTTGGAGCATTCAGTGCTCTTGAAAACTGTTAAACTTATAGCTGATATGTCTAAGGTCTAAATGTTTTAAACCCATTCCTCAACCTGATTTCTTCATGCAAATGGGATCAATCTTTGAGGAAGATGAAGGGGACGATCAGCTCCCTTTTGGGTACGAATATGGGACACCAAATGTTCCAGAAGAATTGATCTCTGAAGAATCTAAGATGCAAAATCTTGTTGAAATGCTAAAGGAGAGCTGTTATACCTGTGCTCCCGCCACGATCTGTTCGCTCTAGCTCGCATCGGCCTTGCCATCTTAAAAATCAGGTGCATTCCTTGTTTTCCCCATTCTGGCAGCGTTGGCGGTTGCTGGGGAACCCAAGTTGCAGGTCTATTCGTCATTTCTCAAATCACCTGACACAGTCACGCTGCAGCAAGCCGGCGCGCACGTGTGGGTCACGCTTTGATTTCCATAAAAAGTAACGTGATCCAGAGCTCGGCGCTTCTAATTGGCGATCCTTGTGTTTTTGATTCGCTCCTGCTCAACTTCGGAATTGTATTTGGACAACGCTATCTGCGCGCCCCTTGACTGTTTTGTTTGAACCTACCTGCTCGATCCTGATCTTGGACCGAGTCGCTCTATTTCTCATGCTGCCTGTGGCAGACGCCTCTTGAATTCTATCCGGGACAGCTCTCTGAATTCCACCGTGCAGCCTGCATTCTCCTGTACGCTCGTGCGGCAAGAGCTCCTCCCAAAACACGGAGAGAGTCACATAGCGGTCAGTAACATCTACGATCCGCCTGGTGCTTGCCCAGAGACACGGACGTCAGCATATCCTCTGGTAAGAATTAATCAATTAGGATTACGTGGTTCTACCCTTGCCATTTCCCTTGGAAACCATAGAAACTTAGAAATACCAACCGGACCCTCTCCTCTTCGTACTGTCACCTTTGACTGTCCTTCTCTCACGGAACTGAGGTTTGGATTACCCGTGCAAGCTGGACGCTACGCTGAATTCTTTCTTGCACCAACCTGGACCTAGTTGCGACCCTCGTGCCGCTCGGGGAGATACCCTGTACTAACCACCCCGTTTGTTATTTTATCCCGCTGTTGTTTGGTACTCTTTGACTTCCCTTTAACAACCAGAGGGGTGAGACTTATCCTATTCTTTCATTTCTTTCTTATCTTTTATTATTCCTTATAGCTAAGTCTTTCTGTTCTTTCTTTCCAGACCTTCGTCTTAGACCTAGCTGCTAACACCTTTCAGGTATATACTTCTCCTCTAGAGACCAGCTATCAATGCCATTCAGGTATAACATTGTTGTTTTTTTCTTTGCAGCTTGGTGTGGCGGTGTGGCTTTTCCGCTCTTTGGGGTAATCCATTGACCTGCCTGCTTTAGTAGTACAGCAGGTTGGTGTGTCACCAGAAAGAGCTGCCTCAAGTGAGGTGGTCTGGTCTGAGTTGCCTCCCTGTTGGCACTTACTCAGCAGTGACTGAAGGTTCCGTTCCCAAGTGGCTAATTCTACTCAACGCCCCAGCCAGTCCGCAAGGGGGTGAGTAACAAGAGCAGTAGCTGGGAAACATCATCACAGACAGTTTTGTAACCCAGAGATGGCTGGTCAGGCTTATCCCTCATACAGAGCTGTAATTTGTAAAGTGAATGAGCATCTGGAGTGGTCCAAACCTGCAGCTGCTATGGAGACTGATGACCTCACTGGTATTTTAGACAGTGGTCCAGTTAGGGAGGCAGTGTTACCATTTCATGTAGCTTTAAGGGTAAGGGCTACGGTAAACTGGATAAAACCAGATTCTGTTCCACCAGTTAACAAATTGTTAACAAAGAAATACAGAACTGCTTCTGTGGACCCTCCTTTTTGTCCCAACAGGCACCCCACACCAGAGATCCTGGTTGTTCAAGCAGCAATATTTCTTCAAAAGCTGCAGCTTACCCTTCCGCTCTGGCAGATAAGGAAGATGGAAGAATTGACTCTTTAGGAAAAAGAGAATTTAGTGCAGGGAGCTGTTACGCTCACCTGGTCTCTGCGGGGGCGTTGAGGCACGGTTGTAGCACTCCCTGGAACTGGCTCCCCTTGGTCAGGCTTCTTCCCCTGCTCTTGTGTTGTGGACTGCGCTGGTTGTTGGCACTGCCTCTGCGGAAATGTGAGAGGCTGCGAGAATGCTGTGATATGACTCTGGTCCCCCTCAAACCTTTCTTCCCAGAATGTGGTGAGCATGCGCCGACCCATATAGTCTCACCTGTTTAATTACGATGGTGAGCTCCCCACTGCAGGGGCGCTTTAGCTAGACCAAGTTTCTGCACTGGTTCATGTGCGTGGCAGCCCAGACCGGCTGTGGCAGAACCACACCAAAGCCAAGTATCCTTTCAATAATGATTATTGGCCGTATTCTTTTGTAATGTCTTTCCTTGATTGTATCTTTTGTAATGTCTTTCCTTTTCCCCAATAGATGATATGAGGCCTAACGGTAGTTCCTGTGCAAGAAGCGAGCCCCAATGGAAGAAAAGGGAGTTCACGATGTCCCAATAGGTGGTAAGTTTGGTTTTAAGGTCAAGCGCGAGGATTGGTCTAAGCGCGACCTTAGCGTAATGTCTTAATTACTTTTCTAACCTTGTTTTGTCTTTTTCTCTTGCAGGGATTGTCTGGCGATGTCGGACTGGAATGCGTTATCCGAAGATCTGCCGGTGGGTGAAGGATGCCTGGATCCACGATGATGCTGGCCGAAAGTGGACTCCCAAGTAAGTGTTGTGGCTGAGAGCCGGAATCGGGTAAGGATGTGCTCTGACTGCAGTTGCTGCTGGAATCAGGTAAGGATGCGCTCAGACTGCGGTTGCTGCTGGAATCGGGTATGGATGCGCTCCGACTGTGGTTGCTGCTGGAATCAGGTAAGGATGCGCCCCGACTGCGGTTACTGCTGGAATCAGGTAAGGATGTGCTCCGACTGCAGTTGCTGCTGGAATCAGGTAAGGATGCGCTTCAGGCAGCAGTGAGCGTTAAGCTGCTATAAGCAGACTAACGCAAAGTGCTTGAATGCGGGCGGGGCAGGCTTTAATAGCCTGGTCCCGGCCATGCCCATTTGCCCCACCCTGCCACTCCTAGAGGATGCTGCACATGCGGCCCAATTCACTCCTGTGGCCACGTCCGACCTGGGGGCATGTGGAGGCCCTGCAGGGGAAAAAACAGCACGTGCACCAGACTAAAAGTGTGCCAGGACTCGGTCCAACTGGACCTTTTATGTAGTAGAGCTTGTGGTTCTTGCCCAGTGGCCATGACAGGAGCATGGCATTAAAATCCGCTAATGCTACCAGTATCTTAGCAAAGTACACTCACACCCTTTGGGGTGGAGCTGCTCTTGCAGCGGAACACATTCTGGAGGGAGAAGAGAAGGTTTCTTAAGCCTAATACAGAATGGAAAAGATGCCATCAGGCAGTCTGCAGTCCAGCCTGATACAGGGATTCCGTTATCAGGTCTATGGCTGCCAGTACAGTGCTTAGGCGCATGTCTTGGCTAAGAAAATGAGGATTTTCTGCAGACGTCCAGGCACGTTTGCTTGACATGCCATTTGACGGGACTTCCCTGTTTGGTGAAAAGGCTGATAGCCTGGAAAAACTGCAAAATCCTCGAGCTGCAGCAAAATCATTAGTGGCAGCAATCAGACCACCTCAACCTTCAAATCAAGGATGGAGGGACGTCCTTTTCATTTTTATTCCTCCATCTCTAGAGGAAGAGGTCAAATCTCAGAAGAGCCCCTTGTGGAGGTAGAGGAGGAAGAAATCCCTGTTCAACACCCACAGAGTTACCCTCAGCTGCAGGTCGTACAGAAAAATGACTCCCTCACCCACATGTCTGTGGTAGGAGGTAGACTGTCATTTAATCTCCGGAGTTGGCGAAGCATATCTTCGGATGCAGGGTGCTACAAACCGAAGCAGACGGTTACTTTCTGTCCTCCATTTCTAAAGAGACCTCTCGAATGCCCCCCAAAATCCAGATCAATCTTGATTCCATATCCCCTCCTCCAACAGGACATTCTCATCCTGTTGGAGAAAGGTGCATAAGAATTTATACCTGCAGTGGAGAAAATCCAGAGTTGGTCCTCTCCCTACTCCTACTTCCTGATACCCGAGAACGACAGAGGCGTGCAACCCATCTTGGACTTGTGATGCTTGAACAAGTTTCTCATGAAGGGCAAGTTCAAGATGGTAACTCTTTCGCGGATCCTTCAGGCACTTCGATTGGTTAGTGTTAATGGACGTTCAGGATGCTTACTTTCATGTGCCAATACATTAGAAGCACAGAAAGTTGCCTGAGGTTCGCAGTTGGCGGTTCTCATTATCTGTTTCGGGTTCTACCATTTGGGCTCACCTCAGCTCTGATGGTCTTCACCAAGCTTATGGCAGTAGTCACAGCAAGTCTAAGGAGAGAGGGGATTCACATCTACCCCTACTTAGACGACTGGTTGATCAGGGCTATTTCTCCAGAACAGTCTCTGAATCATCTGAGTCGCACCTGTCACTTCCTCCACGAGCTGGGCTTCTCCCTAAACTTCAAGAGGTCCCACTTGGCACCTTCACAGAAGCTTCAATGAATTGGAGCAGTCCTGGATTCAGCTTTGGGAAAAGCTTCACCACCCGAGTTAAGGGCTCAACATCTCTTGCAGATGGTCTGAAAATTCCAGAGTCCCCAACGTCTTCCGGCCTACGACTTTCAAAGGTTGCTCGGCCTCATGGCATCCTGCATTCTTCTGGTGCCAGAAGCCCCTCTGAGAATGAGGTCCCTTCAATGGGCTCTCAGACCCCAGTGGTCTCAATTCTCTGGCACAATGATGGATCTTCTCCAGATCCCAACAAAGGTCGTCCAGGATCTACTGTGGTAGGCCGGCCGAGAAAATGTGACGAGGAGAACCCTTTTGGCAACCATGCCAGGAGTCGACAGTTGTGACAGACGGCTTCCGCACAGGATGATGAGTGCACATGAAAGATCTTTCAATAAGGGAGCACTGGTCTCAGTCGGACCGTTTGAAGTTGAGGGCAATCAGACTAGTGCTGAAGGCCTTCCTGCCCTCAATACGGGTGTCATGATAATGACTGACTGCACAGTGGCCATGCACTACCTCAACAAGGGAGGGGGTGCAGGGTCACTGCCCCTATGCAGAGAGGCAAGGCAGCTCTGGTTCTGGGCAGTGAAGGAAGGAATAGCTCCTCTGGCTGTTCATCTAGCCAGAGGAAAGAACACAGCGGCGGACGCTCTGAGCAGGCAGAGCACGTTCTCCCACGAGTGGGAACTAGCTCAGGAGGTCCTTCTCGAGATCTTCGCCCTTTGGGGAACCCATCAAGTGGATCTGTTTGCGACCGGTGTCAACTGGAAGTTTGTGTGAGCTGTTCTGCTGCAGGGAATTTCCCCAAAGAGGAGCTGTAGGGGGCGTGTTCGTGGTGGACTGGGAGCTTCCACTACTGTACGTGTTTCCGCCAGTCACCATCATTCCTCATGTCATCAGGTGTTTGAGTAAGCTCGGAGATACAATGATCCTGATTGCTCTGGATTGGGCCAGGAGAACGTGGTACCCGGACCTTCTAGAAATGGCCATCTGCACTCCAATTCATCTTCCCCAAAGAAAGGACCTACTCACGCAAGAGGGAGATTGCATTCTTCACCCAGAGATCAGGACTCTCAATCTGTCCAGCATTAAATCACTGTACAGCTGCTGTTGGAATACGTTTCACAGCTGGTACAAGGAAAAGAAACTAGATCCTTTCACATGTAAACTTCCCCATGTTCTGTCTTTCTTGCTCAATCTGACCCATTCTGGTTTGCAAGTGGCCACAGTGAAAGGCTACTTGCCAGCACTATCAATCTTCAAAAGATCTCCAGATGAGGGGTCATACTTCAAAGTGCTGATTGTGGTACAGTTTCTGAAGGGCTTAATCAGTTTGTTTCTGCCCACTCCCTTCATCGTGCCGTCATGGGAATTAAATTATTACATTTTTTTGTATTTTTTTTAATTATTAGATAAACTTTTTACAAACTACACAGCATCTCCATTTCAAAGTTGGTTTTAGCAAGGAAGTTCTTTAAAATTCCACATAAACCACAACATTCGTCATTCACATCAAATTATCATTACAAATATACAATTTATTAATCCTTAATCTTTAAAAATCCATCCAATAAATGTCATTTCTGCTAAAACCAAACTTGTTTTTTCCCCAATTAAAAACATGTCCCACCAAACCAAGGCAGATAGGGAGCTTGTCTGCTTTATGTGAGCTTCCAGATATTGAGTCCTTAATTCCACCAGGGTTCTACAGATCACCACCAAGTGGAATAATGATTCTTTACTCCTGCTGTCTCCTTAGTATCTACAACCTGAGACTTCCTTCACTATTTGCCTCCTAGCCAGCTGAACCTCTCTTGTTGGGAGGATGTTGAGGCAACATCACATAAATCGCTCACGTTAGTGAGCAGAAGGGAACTTTTGTAAATAAGTGGGGATTTGGTTAAGCAGTTAATTTCCCTTGGTCGGACCATAACATCAGTTTATATTTCTTTCGTAATTCCTGGGTAGAGATCCAGTCCCTGTCTTCCATTCTTTTTTTCACCTTTAACCAATTGTCAATCAGCATTTCTAATGAAATGTCACAAGATCTAAGCTGAGCCATACATTTCCCCTTCCAAATCCCAAACCATGCATCTAAAGGTGTCGAAACGCTATGTCACAGGATATCAAACGGACGAGTATTATCAATGTTGATGCATTTCCTGAATAAGGAGATGGTTTCCATTTTGCAATTGACTCACTCCATAGATTGGAGTCCAAGTTCAAATCGTATGGCAGCTACTGGCAGCGAGTTGGGCAGTCTTGGGGCCTTTCACCAGAAATACCCTTCCAGATGCCCCCATACTTTCCACGACAAATTCAGCATGGCTTCTGCTCTGTAAGTTAAAATCTGCACACTGTTTTGCTTGTAAAAAGCAAGTAGGAGAGTACCGAGATGTTCGCATACCTCCCGTGGAGAGCACTTCCTTGGGCCGCTAGCATCTTAGCCTTAGTTCGTAGCATCATCCTGAGATGGGCATTGTCATTAACATTTCTATTAAAGGAATGGTTCGGTCAAAAAATGTTATTGCCCCTACGGGTCGGCCATGTGTTTTTAAGCCTAAGTCGCTCCATTTTAGAAAAATGTCCTATGGACCTTACCTGAGTTTTTGTCCATTAAACGCACGCGAAAACAGGCACCAGGGAGCTGCCATTTTGTGATAATCCTATCATTTCCCCCATCGCCCTGGCTGACCTGCTTTTGCGGCACTAAATCATATCCCCCGCCCCTGAGCCTGACATTATCAAAACATTCATATTCCCCGCCTCTCTCCGTGACGTTACTGTGCTGCGTAGGCAAACGCGCCTAGTCGTCTTCTACGCGACTTCACACAGAACCCGGAAACCAACACAGATCAGCTCACAACACCGCGCGCCACAATTCGGAATATGAAACTGTACTTTAAAATCAAACAGCAACACTGTAAATTTGGTAAAGTACATTTATTTGACATTAAATGTTTATAGAATATTCTGCAATTGCCATATGAACTCCGAAAGTCATTTATTTTCTTTTATCTCTATCCGCAAATCCGTAAAATTTTATCGTGAGTCACGCGCTGTTCCTTTATGGTACACAGGGTGTTGGTTTTCGTTCAAAGAATCACTTTTATTGCACTTTGAACCGCAAGGCTGTTCATAAAGTAGGCACTAGGCCAGCGTAAAGGTTGATATGTTGCTTCTAGCCGCTAGTACCGCGTAAGGGCATATGGGTCCTTGGCGATCGTCCCATAAGATCATCAGAATGGTGCAGTTGTTTACATTAAGCTGCAGCTGGCGGTTAAAAAATCCATCTGCCGGTGTCTGAAAGTGGTGGCAGGGGCAAAAGGGAAGGATGTACCTATTTTGAAAACATAAAATGTATAATTAGTCTCGCCAGCTGATCTTTATTAATATTATTCATTTTATTTATTACGGCCGAGCTGAAACTATTTGCTTTCAAGTATAGTGCAATGGAGTATGTTCGGTTCTAAAATCAATGCGAAAACTAACGAAATAAATCGAGGTTAGTACACAATGAGAAACGACTTTTTGTCTACATGCGTGTGGAATGTGGACCTGCATGCCCATGTGCCCGCTACAAGGACGATCCCACAAACCTTTTCAAAGCTCTTCATTCATTTATTCATGCATCCATTCATTAATTCTTCATTCCGGTATAAAAGCGTCTAAAGGGTTACTTACATTATATTGCAATTTCCATTGTGTCTCTGCGTAATGCAGTCTGTAAATCCCACTGTGCTCTTGACAACGATTTTTCGTATACTGAACTAACATGAAACTCGGTCTAGTTTAAGTATTTTCTGCCTTATCGTCTCAAACGTTATTGCACCCCCCAACCCTCCCTTCAAATGAAGTTCTTTCTGCATGGTCCCTGTCTCTCAAGGTCAAAAAACAATAGAACCTTTTACTGCCAGTGCGAGTTGTGGGCCTCTTCAGGGCGCGAGCTGAAAATCAAAGCCGCTGACCTTCACTAGAAATGAGCATACATTCTTTCTTTGCAACATCCCGTAGTAAAGCCATCTCTGAGAACTCTGAGAGTTTCGAATCCATCTATGTAGTGCGCCTCAATGTGCAAATGCGAACTGGCTTCTCTCCCATCTGCAACGGCTCGCTTGGCGCGTTCTAAGGCACCAATTTTGTCCTCGTTGTCTGCGAGCTTTGAAGCCCCAAAAAACCATAACTATTGAGACTTTTAATTTTTAGGGGAAGGTCAGGGAAAGTATAAAGTACCCGAGGAGTTGAGAGTGAGATTTATTGTTTGTTTGTTTTATTATTTGCAATACGCAAGCCTCCCCTCGGTTAACAGTGCCCAGCATTTATAAGAGATTGCGAAAATTAGTTACATCAACAAAAATATATACATACACATATAGACAAGGTCAGCAATATGAGGTGAATAGAGAGAGAATTCAAAGATGACACTTAGGTAGTTCATCACCCAGGATGGTGAAGGTAGGGGTTAGGGTTAGCGTACTTTGTATGCACACTGTACAATAAAATTTATTTACAAAAAGGCAATCGTATTACAATTATTTAAACCAGGATTTGTACTTCACAACCAGCTCTCCTTTGGGTGGACATGGCACAGTGGCAATGTTGGGTGGCAATGGATCAGTGCTCTGCACAGAAACGTTCAAAATTCCAAATCTGTGCTTCTCTAATACAGCAACAATAAGGCTTTTGACAAAGTCGAACTCCATTTCCTCATAGACTGGTTTGATCGCCCATTGCTTATTTCTTTTTGAAAAGGCCTTAGTGTAGCGAGGCATCCTTACATTACCCTTAGTCCTAGATTGTTCACGGCCGAGATTCTCGTTATGGGCCAAGACGGCAAGTGGAGTCCTATGTCTCATGCCCTGTATGCTGAAATGCAAGCGCTTTGACCTGTACTTTAGCCACATATTGTGGAACACCTCCAAACCTCCTGTGTGACAGAATTCTGTCGGTCCCCTCAAATCTCTTGATAGTTTTATCGAAAACAATCTTCTCAATGGCTTCGTGTGTCGGTGAAGTTGGATTCAACCACTTCTTTTTCCGTGCCTCCACTGGGGATAAAGGGCCATGTTCACATTGGTGGAAATGTAGGTTTTCTGACCAGCGGTGCCCGCTGGTACAGTGGTGCATCAGTGACCGCCATTTTTCAAGTAGTATTTCCACTGACCCTTCACAAGTTTTGGAGCTCCACCAAAGATGGTTTCTGATAGACTGGGACCACTCTGAAATACTTTCCAAACCTTTTTTTCCCCCTGCAGCCGAGATTTTCTTATTGATTGATTTAGCAAGATGCCATACGTCAAATTGATGTTTAATATGTGGGAACTGCTCTCTCATTGTCTTGGCAATTGAAACGTGTCTGTCCGGGCTATGAGGTCGATGTGCATTCCCCTCGATTGTAGATATTCCACTGATTTTATAAATCCTAGTTTCTCCATGGCCACTGAGGATGTACATTGTGTTACCTGCACGACCACCGAACTCACAATTTTCTTACTATCCATGTCCTGAAAGTGGAAGGTGCAGTACTTGGCAGAAAATCCAGGGCTGTCGCACTGTCCATCGCCAGCTAGCCTGAATCGTTTGCCTTTGAATGTACTTGCTAGAGACAATTGTTCAATTTTCCAAGCATCACTAATGGCCGGAAACAGATAATCATGTTGGTATTTGTAGTACTGCGTTTTTTAAATGAAATGGAGTCCCACAAACTGAAAGAGACTCTAACTTTCTAAAACTGGAGCCACTAAAAAGTGATGCAGCTGCACACAGTAGATTGCCTGCTGGCAGTTTCCCCAGCATCGGTTGTGCAGACCATGAGAACGTATGATGTAATCTACAGGCGGCATGTATTGTGACGTTACTGCCTTGTTTTTGACGAGTCACATGAATCAATGGCTTCCCACATACTTTCCCTCTGATGGAATGCCCACATTTCAGCATACTTATAATATCCATCAAACAACTGTTGAATACTATGTATTTGCCCTCTTTCATTAGACTGTCATCCTGTGTCAAAGTTGTTTCGGCCTGTAACGTTGAGGACATATCACCACATTTGAAAGAAATATCGCTGCTATCAACTTCTGATGCATTGGTGAATGCTGCTGCTGGTTCATTCTCTGTCATTTCAACATCTGCTACCTCAACATTGATGGGAAAACACAACAATGTCGACAGCTTTTTTGGTGGCAATTTTTTGGCGGGTGTAGATTGTGTGAATTGATCTGCCACTACTTCAGAGCTATCTTCAATACATCCAGTATCATGTTGTTGCGGCGGTGCAGTCGTACTGTAGCAATGGTCCAATAAAACTTTGCTGGATTCTCCGGACACATTCATTTCATGTTCTGGCCATTGGACATGAGCATCCCGAGTCTCAACATGCCGCGTCTGAATTAATAGTTCCTCCATAGTGTAAATGGTCTGGCAAGCAACATCTCTCATTCGCTTCACTGTCTGTGTATGTATAGTTCGTAGACCCAGAGGTAACTAGAGGACAGATTGGAAAAGGGATGTTCAGTTTAAACACAAGATAAAGTATAGTCCAATTGACTGGAAAAAAAACATAAAATAGTCCCCAGCACAAAAACATTTCTAAAGTTATGAACTGTTTGTAACTAACCTTATTTTGGTTTCTTTTCTTTGCAACTTTTTTGACTCGACCTTCAACATCTGCACGCTGTTGCTCCGATACGTATCCTCATGTCTCCCCTTCCTCTTGCGCTGCAACGACTATATTTTCTGTATCCACATAGACAGCACGGAATGAGGCTCCATCGACTCCCTGAAACATAGTATTTTCATTACTATGTATCAAAATATTGTTAGCGTAAAACGCATTTGAGGACGAACACACATGTACATCTCAATGGCCAAACACGATTTAAACATTGTGTGGAACAATCAAACGACAAGTATTCGGGCTCTGATGACCTAGTTCGATGGAGATGTCAGTATCCATACCTCTGGCTCCACATGGACTGCCACGAATGATTGTATTGAAGAGGAGGCATCAGCAACTCCCTGAAACACAGTACTTGCGTTAGTATGGTTTTCAATATCGTAAACATAACACACACTTGGGGTCGACGGCACAGGTACATATAAAGAGATAACCACAAATGTTGCATTGTCTAAAAGAATCTAGGAATATTTAAAAATGATCAGATTTAATCGACTTATTTCTCTGATTTCTTTACATCTGCATCATCTGAATGGGATCTTGTGATTGTAGTGGAAGCTCCATCATCTCCCTGAAACACAGTACTTGCGTTAATAGGGAAAAAAGTATAGCAAATGGAATCACGTTATATGATCACGCTCGATGGAGCTGTCAGTATCCATACCTCATGCTGCTGAAGAATATGTAGGGCTGTTGTCAATGTGGTGCGCACTTCCGAAAGCTGTTGCGCCGATTCGTATCCGCATGGTCCCGCTTCCACCGGAATTACTTGAATGTCAGGCTCCACATCAAGTGCGTGGGTTGACGATTCAACAACTGCCTGAAACATAGTATTTGCATTAGTAAGGAGTACAATATTGAAAACACAACACACGCTTGCGGTCGACCGCACAGGTACATATCAACGGCTAACCACAAATGAAACATGGTGTAGAACAATCAAACGACAAGTGTTTCCAGTCCTGATGATCATGGTCAGTAGAGCTGTCAGTATCCATACCTCGGGCTGCTGAAGAACATCTAGGGCTGTTGTCAATGTGGTGGACGCTTTAGCATCTCCCTGAAAGACAGTACTTGCATTAGTATGGATAACACTAATTATAACTGAAAACAAAAACCAGGGGACGACAACTAAGGTGCATATCAATTGGAAAGCACTAACCAAACAATTGGTAAAATAATCGCACGATACATACAAACTATTACTATACTTGACATGCATAAAACAAGTCTGTAGCGGAATAGCCAAGTATGATTACCTGATATGCGCTAGAAGCAGTTGATAACTGCGAGCACGTGACGGAAGTAGAATGTTCTTGCTTCAAATTCAAGGGATAGTCAAGAAGTTGTAAAGGTAAATTATTGTTTGATAATGAAATGCCAATATTTAAAATTGCCATGTAAGGAGACAGAATACTTGAGTAATGCGCAATATAGCACAGTTCCCGTTTGTGGGTTATGAAATCTAAAAATAATATATTGATAAATGTCATTATTCAAAAAGCTATACACTCATATCAATGTCGAAAGTATTACAAATTGGAAACAACACCTAAAATATCAATGAATCCATTTGGCTACCTACACATTACCGCAAGGCCTAAAGCTAAAAACTGACACTTGACTCACCAGTGGCGGATTGTGGATGAATAGAGTGGGAATAGCGTTTGCGAGCAATTTTCGTGTCGATCGCTGTTTGTTCTTCTTTGTTACCCAAGATGTGGTGTACATGTTCGAGGGAAAGTGCCGGCTGCAGATGCGGTATCGATCACCCCTCTTGTCCTCAAAGACTTGTTGGACTCTACTTTCCAGCTCATCCAGTGGATATCCGCAATGTCTGACCCATTCTCTTATTCGATCAACAGTTTTCGGGAATACATGCATTGTAGTGCCTTCAGATTTAGCATGGGTCTTCGAAGGGCAACCGCTAATCGAACAGGCAGGCATTGTTGAAAATTCTGAAAAGTAAATATCAAGATTATTATAAAACCTTGATGAATGAAAATGTCATAAAAAAGTAAATGAACCATACCATGCTCGATGCAAGGTTTGTTTTGGTCGCTGGAACTATACCAGTTCATCGTGTGCAGCTTAGTATTTGCATAAGTTACAGAAATTTCTGTTTTGTCTTGCACGAAAAGGAACCATGCTTACATTATAGACTGGACCCCCGAAGGATGCAATTCGATGACAATTGACACAGATGAAAATAAATAGATCTATTGATAGCATAACAATTGAAACTCAAGTCAATAGAAATGAGACCAATGACCATAGCTCTATTGGGTACTGTAATAGCAAATAGATTGAAATGTAAAAATGACCGAATTATGACAAGGATACATGGCCTTACCTTGAACAACAAACAGTTGGATTCAGCAGGCCGAGCAGTATGTTGCAGGAGAACAGGTGAATGGCCACAGGTAGCACACTGACGAGTTTGCTCGAAGCGGTCACAGATAGCACAGCGACGAGCAGATTAGCATAGATCTCAGTGCTTCTCAGGTAGAAGGTTCAGGAGTTGACTTGCAAAGCACAAAGATGTTCTCATGAGACATATCAAGTGGTTTATAAAGTATTAGAAACAGGGGTGTGTTTGTGAATGATTGACGTGTGTATGTCATGGTATTATGTTTATTGCAGGGGGGCGGCCTGCCTCAGGAGAGGCCTGCCTGGAGACACGGGGTCTGAGGAGGCCATGTGAGCGATGGCCCCTGGGCGTGGGATACCTTTTGAAGTGTACATGCTGTTTGGCACCTTGGCCGTTTGCGGCCGTCACAGCCCCCCATGCCAGCGCTCATCCCCGGGTGCGAACCGCCTTTGATAGAGGGGGTGGGATGGATGGGCCTGGGGTGTGCAGATAAGGCACAGGAAGACTACTGAATGGAGACACACTTATGTGGATTGCAGGGGGCGGCCTGCCTCAGGGGAGGCCTGCCTGGAGACACGGGGTCTGAGGAGGCCATGTGAGCGATGGCCCCTGGGCGTGGGATACCTTTTGAAGTGTACATGCTGTTTGGCACCTTGGCCGTTTGCGCCCGTCCCTTGCCCTTATGTGATGTTAACTTTGCATGACATTCGCGTAGATGGGAACACTGAGCAGGACATGGGGCATCCATTTTTGTACCCCCTTTCCACTCCATTTTGGTGACCAGGCCTCACTGTGATAGTACAGCGCGCAGAGCAAATGGCCCACAGCCTCGTTCCCACTCTGACTGGAAAACTCCAGAGGTATTTGCAACAGCTAATAAATGTAACACATCACTCTCTGAGATCACGGTCCTGCATGTGAACCGGCCTGAACCAAGCACATGGCTCGTTCATCTCCACAAACGTGTCCTTGCCCATGCACCCTCGCCAGTGGAAAGTTACTGCCATTCTGACCCTGTGTCCCTGCAAGGTATTCTCTTCATGTGCCAGACCACTGACCACGCCATGATGGCCACCTAGCAGATCCCCAACTAACATTAGACCCCTACTGCCATATATCATTGCCCATCAATAACAAATGCCACATATCGGAGATTCTTGTGAGCACAGACCCACACTTCAAACAGTGTATTATAGTGGTCAAGACCCTTGACCTAAGGCCTGTATAATCCAATGTTAATTGATAGTATTGATATATGTGTAACTTTTATAGAGACATAACCGACTGAAAGACTTTGAACAAGTGTTATTTAGTGCATGCATTATTGATAATATATTATGTTAGCTTAGATAGTGACCACCCCGCTTCACAGCGACCTGAACTTCACCCATTCCGAGCACAGGTGTCTGACGTCCATCCTTGAATGGAGACACACTTGATTGATTTAAAAAATCAAAACAACCGTTGTTAAAATATATGTGGTGTTTTATTTTGTAGCTTATTTTGATGACACAAAAATACAAAACTTTACACATTGTGTACAGTTCAGGTTGCAGCACAGCAAGAGAAAATCCCCTGTACTGATCGCTGTCACTCGGGAATGTTTCTCTTATGGCACGAACGGCACAGGCGGGAATCACTCTTCGAACGCGGTGTCCAAGCCTCCCGTGAAGCCACCATGTAAAGGAACGATAGGCTACCAGCCTGTACCACCTGTGAAAAGGAATTAAACAAACTGTTTTTAAATGACCAAGATAAGTTTAATAAACGTTTGTTGTCAATGACAATTCTTGTAACTAATGGCATTCTGCTTGGACAAATGCTATCTAGACACTGCACACTATTGAACGACTTTCATGCGTTACAATGATATGTAGATGTAATTTTGGATATAGTAGAAGACCATGAAATAGGAGTGGCATGACAGAGTATACTTAGTCGTTACTCGGATTACGAGGACGAACAGTTGCGCGAAGTTCGTGCATAAGCACCACCATTATCCTCAACACGGACCGTGTGAGGCAGGCTGCCCTGAAGTCTGGCAGCTCGGTGATGCATTGCGGTCGTGGCTCGCCTTCCGAAATGTAGGCCACGCATCCCGAGTTTTCACAGCAGCAGCAGTTCTCCTCCGCGGTCAGCATTAGCTCTCACCGATTGCATGTGCACCAGGCGGAAACACCGTCCATGCGACTAGGTCCAGTGTCTTCATCCGTTGATTCATCCTGCCAACTGCTGTCCGAAGCCCCATCGTTTTCGCGTGTTTCCCTTTCCAGTAGTTCCTCCTCGGTATACTCGGGCTCGTACATGTAGGGCATTATTGTATCCATTGTGTGTTGCACAAACTAAAATAATTGATAGCGGTGGTACTGGTATCTGTTCACACGGGCTACAAGCAACGAAGGTAGCTGACCAGAGCACAGAAACGAGTCACAGAATACTCAAAGTAACACAGAGAGAGGAATGGAATCGAAAATCTGCTGATGTGTGTTGTGAAACGGTCTGTTTATACTTATTGAGGAAAGAAGCGTCCTGCCATTTCCATGGCGACACGTCATTAGCTGAAGCGCAGCGAATGTTGACACGAGACGTGCTTTGGCGTTGTGAAATGGGCGGTACGCGTCTGCTGACGACAGGCTCAGGGGCAGGGGATATGATTTAGTGCCGCAAAAGCAGGTCAGCCAGGGCGATGGGGGAAATGATAGGATTATCACAAAATGGCAGCTCCCTGGTGCCTGTTTTCAGGTGCGTTTTAATGGACGAAAACTCAGGTAAGGTCCATAGGAAATTTTTCTAAAATTGAGCCACTTAGGCTTAAAAACACATGGCCGACACGTAGGGGCAATAAACATTTTTGACCAAACCATTCCTTTAACTATAGTTCCCAAATAGGTAATAGATTCACCAATTTCTAATCTCTCCCCACCAATGACCCACAAGTATAATCCCTTGTGCTTCCTATGAGCCGATGACGTGATTAGGACTTTCAATTTGTTTACATGTACTCGCAGGCCATTCATCTCGAGACATGACATGAAGGCATTTAATCTGTGGTGCAGTCCTATCAGGGTTTTAACTAAATCAGCATACAGGACCCAGGGCATATCTATAGCATTAATCTTGGGTGGAAAGCCTTGAATCCTTTGCTGAGAGTCTCCCAAATTAGAAATATACAGGTTGACCACATCTGGGCTAAGGAGCAGCCCTGCTTGAGTCCCCTAAATGTATAGATTTTCTTCGAGAGGCTGCCCTTCGACGACAATCTCACTTCGATCGTGGTATCCGTATAGAGAGCCCTGGATGCCTCCACTAAATCGGGCATGGGGGCAATTCCAGCTTGTCAATTTGAACCAAAGCCTCTCCCTACTCACCCCGTTGAAAGCTTGTTTGAGATCCATGAAAGCCAAGTAGATGTTTGCTTTGGTCTCAATGGCTCTAAGCTTCAAGAGGTTGAGCAAGAACAGATTTAGGGAGGTACTTACCTCCCCCCTCACAAATCCCGTCTAGCGAGGGTCAAGGCTGCCTGTGTCGATTGCCATGGCATTGAAGTCTCAACAGAATTGATACAATGAGTTTGCCCAAGGAATCCAGAAGGGCAATCGGACGATAGTTTTTAAGATTGTCACGATCGTCCTTCTTGGAAATCGGCACTATGACAGCCTCTCTCCATGAGGCAGGAATCTGTTTATTCTCCAAGACCTGGGTAAAGATCTTACCCGCAAAGTCTGGCCAAAAGTCAGCATTTTCTGTTAGAATGTGATTCGTTACATCGTCAGGCCCTGCTGCCCTAGGTAAACTTAGCTTTCCAATCATTGGTCTAATCTCCTCTCTATCAAAGTTGATAGTCCATGTGTGTCCCCCGCCCATCCATGTCTGTGTTTCAATTCTGTACCTTTCCTCCCGACATCAAACAATTTAGTGAGGAACTCGACCCATCTATCTTTCGGGTACCTGACTAGTTGCCAGAGCTGGTTGAAAGCTTCCCACATTAAGCAGTCCCAAATAATGGTGTTATTTTTGCATACCACTCATAGCATATGCTCCGCATCATTTTGCAATCTTGCCGATTTTGATGCTAGGAGTCAATTCTGATATTTTTGTTTCTTTTTTTAATTTGCATTTCGAGTTCAAGCCCATTTGCTTGTGTTAATTTCTTAATGTCAGACCTTAGCTCCTCTTACCTCCCTGCTATAGGTAGTAAGAGGGACAAAGTTAGGTCTACTGGTGGGGCCCTATTTTTCCCTATAGTCCCTAAGAGTCCATCCGTATTCTGTTCTGTTCGGATTATCCACTACGAATTGCTCAAAATGAGCCATCAACTTCGGAACTTCTTACGGTTTCATTCTTAGTCTAGTCCGGCCCATGTTACCCCAACCGGGTTTATCATAGAGACCTGATGCTGCCTTCCTGCCATCACCCAGCTCATTGCTATCAAGTTGTAATCACTCAACGGCATCCTCAAGACCTCAAATTTCCCTTTTGCCAAAGCCACATTAGCCGAAACAAAGAAATAATCCAGGCAGGCCAACTGTGCCCCCTCTCCCCATGTAGCTGCTCCCGGGATATCCCCCCTTGTCTGACCATTCAGCATGACTAAATCATAGGCTCTCGATTCATTTAACCATAGCAGCTCTTTTCCCCAACATCGATTCACTCATCACATGGCCCTGTGTATCCAGATAATGCAAATTCAAATCTCCACATACAATAATGTGAGGGTTCCTCACTGATGTGAGCATTTCGTCCAATATTGTCACAATGGAATCAACAAAGCCATGTTCTGAGCACATATTTGCGCTCCAGTATAGATTTAGGAAGACGATAGTCATTGTGTTATCGCCCAGACGCTGTCGTTCCATCCTTAGCATCTGGATGTATGGGCATGGCTGGGAGACTTCAACAGTTAAGAGTGCTACCCATTTTAACCAACGTCAATAGACCCGAATAGGACCTACCTAGCCTGCCCTTGGAAACCTCGTTTAGGAATAACATGTAATCTTCACAGACTGGTTTGATTCGAAGCCAGGTTTCCTGCAGGCATAGAAGGCCAAAGTGGTCCAGGCCCAATTTCTCATTTGAGAATAGTTCTGAAATACCTCTGGTGTTCCATGACCCTATTAGAAGGACCTCATTCCCATCCTTTATCTGACTATAATGCTTGCACGGTTCTATCAAAGCCGCAGCCAGCCATTCCCAGCATTGAGGGTTTCCACCATCTGACAGGGGCTTCTGCCCTCTTTTCGATGTATTGGCCTTTACTGTTGTATTATCGATTGTAACTGAGAATGATTTATAGTTTTTCGGTGTTTTAGATTGTACCTCAGGCTCCATGCTTTCTCAGATCTTTTGCGTAGGAATTTTCCTATACCGTGGATTGCCTACTTTTGAAGCTGGGTTCACACGATCAGCAAGGGTCACCTTAGAGCCTATGTAGTCAATCGGCTCAAAGCCCAGGGGGAGTAGATGGTCGCTCATTTCCAGCACCATAGATTTTATTAAGGATGAAGACAGATGCAAAACTACCCAGTTTGTACGTTTCTCGTTGACTAATTGAATTACCCGGATATCCTCGGAGGTGATGTGTCTTAATTTTGGGATGTGGGGCAGCATGTTCATCACATTTCGGCTATTCAAAATTAAGTCATCCGCTGGTGACAATCGTTCCAAACAGACTCGATGTTCTTCCCTCAGGTTATTAGGTTGAGATCTAACCTGTTCAAACAGTGGTTTAGGGCCCAGGGGCTGCTCCTGATTGTTTGCCCTGGTTTAAATTCTCCCCCCCACCCCCATTGGTAGTGAGCTTTGGAAAATCAAGAAGACATCCGTGTCTGCGGGCACTGAGAATTCCCCTTCTTGCGTTGTCGGGGAGCCTTAGCCAAGGATTGTGCAGTGGGGACAACTAGGGGTTGGTTAGCAGGGTTCTGCATCTCCAGAGCAGGTGCAGTATTTGCAACTTCACCTACCCCCACCCTGTCACTCCTCGTAAGTCGTTCTTCCCTCAGAGGGTGCGACTCTTCTGAGGCCTTGATGGAGTTACCGGCTTCCTCGGAATAGAGGGGTCTCAACATCACTGCCTCACTCCCCCTGGGGCTGGTACACTGTTGGGCTTTGTTGGCTTTGCATCCATTTACAATCCTCCAGAAAGGCTGCCATAAGTGTTGATTTGTCCATTTCTTCTCTCCTCACCAAATCAGAGTCGGTTTTGCCAGTTCGCTGATGTTTCGGCTTCTTTATCTAATCAATCTTATACCTTTGTCACAAAACCTTCTAGAAAGATCTTAGAGTGGGCCATAGCTATCAAAGTGGCCTGATCCTTCAAAGAGTCATAAAACAACTCCTACAGCTTTCCAAAGGGGGCCAAGGATATTGTGAGTGCTGCCATTAGAGTGTTTTGTAGATGGGACAAAGCCACTGGTGAAAGACAGACCACCATGTTTCTATCCTCAGGTCAAAACACAGAGTCCCTCCTTATCCCTACAGGAGGTACAGGATGTACTGCTGCCAGAAGACTCCAGGTCCTCTTTGTGCTGGAGAGGCAATATTCCTTGTGACTCTGAAGAGTATTGCCAATCCTTGTTCCCAATTCCCCTCCCATGGGGCACTCCATCTCCCCACCCATTGTTTTAATGTTGCCTTGATCAAGATAGCGTCTCTTCATTGGAGGGCTTGATAGCGTTGTTTCGCTCAACCAAGTCTGGTTTTCAAGTCCTCCTTTAGACTCGCGAAGCTTAGGCATTTTTTGGCTCTCAATTTTAGATGTTAAATCCAATATGTCTTTTGACAGGCGAGCCACCAATACAGAGGATTTAATTCCTTCCTACCTCAGCACTTTCCTTACGGTGCTATGTCTCGATGGGACCTTGATGAAAAGGAGAGCTTACTGTAGCTATCCCATGAGCAGGAGAGGACTGGAATAAGCTTTCCAGGGAGGCACAATCATCCAAGTTTGTATTACATATGGGTGATCCCACCAACTAATTAATACCTCCATAGGTTTTTTTAGGCTCCCTAGTGGCAGAAGGTGAAGGTAGTTCTCCATTAGTTCCTTTACAGGACAACTGCATTAAACCTTCAGAATCTTCTAGTCACAGGATATTAGATGCCAGCTTCTGAGTAGATGAAGTTTTAGAATGCAGCCGCAGAGGGGATTTAGTCAGTCCCCAACACACAAGAGGGCATGTTAGCCCCCTCGCATCTGCAACAGGATCTGTAGAAGGCATCGACACTGGAGTTAGTTGTGCGCTAGTTGGGGGGAGTTCCGACATGGTCAGCTCAATTAACGAAGGCTCGACCTCCACTGCCCCCCAACTCCCCTTGCATTACCTTGATGACCTGCAGGGGTAGCAAATGAGTTTAGACTCATATCGGGGGATGGTAGACTCTCAAGAGGTTCTAGCAGTCTCACTTGTTGACAGGTCCTTGCGCCAATCGCCGGCATTTTCACCGCAACTGGACATGCCGGATCCACTGCTTCCTTAACCGTCGACGCGGTTAGTGGTAGTTAGGCGGTTCACAGTCTCTGGTGAATGATAGAATCCAAATCGATGTTTGGGCCCCTGCACCTCCTTGCTGCCTCACTGAAACACTGCAGCGCTCTCCATCACTCTGCATTCGCTCCACAAAGCGGAACAGATTTTGACCAGCACGTCAGCAGGCAGGGCACAATGGAAGCAGTAGACAGACTTACCGCTCATTCTACTGCAACACTCTGTCACTCCGCACTCCACCATTGTTTTAAGAAGTCTTATGGGAGCTCCATTTGAGCCATTACATTTGTGTCCTCTCAGGATGCTCACAATGAAAACAGCCTTTCTAGTAGCTATCATGTCTGCCCGTAGGGTAAGTGAGCTACAAGCCTTATCTTCCAAATAACCTTTTACTTCCTTTTCCAAGGGTGAAGTCATTTTAAGAGTTGGGTCATCTTTCCTTCCGAAAGATGTGTCAGTTTCATTAGCACAACATATTATACTGCCATTGTTTTACCCTCCTCCTCATCCATCTAAAGAGCAGGAGAGACTACATTGTCTAGACCCGAAAAGGGCACTAAGCTACGACATTACAAGGACTGCAAGTATTTGCCAAGATGATCGCTTTTCATTGATTAGCTGGCCAAAGATTAGGAATGGCAGTCACAAAATAAACTATTTCTTGATTAATTATAATGTGCATAACATAGTGTTACTCGTTAACCTCCAAAGATTTGCTCATAGGTTGGTTTGAGGGCGCATTCCACTTGAGGGGTTGCTGCTTCTTCAGAACAAGGTGTGCCGGTGAAAGACAATACATTTTACTTTGTAGATTCTTTTTCAGGAGAGGAAGCCAAATTTGGCAACGCTGTCCTCCATAATAATAAATAAGAAAATTCTTGGCACCCACCGCTTAACTCAAACTGCTTTGGGACTCTATCAAAGATGAGGAATATGTGGGATGGCACAATCCATTCAAAGAACAAGTTACTTACCCGTGGTAACATTCTTTCGACTGGATGTTCCTGCCATGCATTCCTCATCGCCCACCCATCCATCCCCTCTTGCCTGCCTAAAATTTCTGTGTTTTACACCTTCCTTTCTCACAATGTCAAGATTGTCTCCTCCTATGACACAGCATGTAAGTTAAAGGAGGGAAAAAACTAAGAACTGAGGTAGCGGTCAGCGCGCTTCCTTCATATTCCAGCTTCAACGTCACGAGTGATGCTATGAAGGCCATTGAGGACCAAGACTCGATGACGCTCGACCCTATGAAAAAAAAATCCTACGCAAGCTGCAAGCAGACTTGAATGTCAAAGATGAGGAATTTGTGGGAGGAACATCCAATCGAAAGAACGTTACCACAGGTAAGCACATTTCACACTTTGTTCTTGGTTACCTGTTCTTATATCAAAATCTCCCAATGGTATAACACAAGTTTTATTTTTTAAGCGAAACACATCTTGTTTGTTGTGCTCATTTAGTACCTCGCCCAATATATTGAATGGAGAGTTATGTGAATTCATAACAGAGGGGCTGTTATACCATTTTAGGATGACTCCTCTTTCAACCCCGTTGTGTTTTAAATTTCAAAACCTGTACATATTTTTGGGATTTGGGTGAGAGAGAGTGAAATCATTATTCATTTTATTGGTTATTAAAATGATCAGGCCCCCTTTAGCACGTCCTTTAGTGGAAGATTCAGCATTCATAAAAAGGTCTTAAAACCCCCTATATAAACAGGATCTTCCGCCCGCATCTCCTGCAGAGCAACCACATTATATTTTGTAATACATTCTGCCCAGTCCTTGTCTTCTAGTTTTTTTTGTAACAGCTACTATGTTACATGTTAGAAACCACCAGACCTTTGTGGAGGATCTTGTGTCATTGCCCATTAATGTCAGCCCCTCGCTTGTACGATTACCCATATATTTAGTAGGTTTACAGATCGGTACCTGTTTGTTGCAGTAGTAGACACATGGGCTGCCTCAATTATTATTTCAGTCAAAGCTGACCAAGGTCTTCTCTGCATTTATCTGGTCACTTGACATTCCAATTGTATTTCTTTTGTTTGAACCACCTGTTTCTATTTGATTGCTCTTTACCAAGGGGGATACTCTATTTCCTACTGGTTGAGGGGTTGGTCTTAGCTGCTTCATCATAGCAGTAGGGGCTATAGATCGGCTGATATTCTATCCCCAGAAGACTGTCAGCCACTGAGGGATTATAAAATGTCAATTTTAAATAGCCATAGCCACTGCCATGACCTTAACTAAGCCTTTCTGTTAAGTTGACATTGCTTCTTATAACTTCTTTACAACCTAACATGTTTAATCCAATGTATAGTTGTGCTAAAAAGGGATTATTTTGATTCATGATTATCTTATTTTCCGTTCCACAAACATATGGTCTAGGATCCACAATCTGCATCGGCTGCTCAATTAAAACTGTGACCTGTAAACTCCTTCTGGTGACGACACCCGAGAGACTGCATGTTATCGATCCTGGCTCATATGACCTCTGTTGGAGGCAGTATGGTAGCTGAGGCACGTTGTTTGAAGGTCATGCCCAAAGCAATGTGTTTTTGAAAGGAACTACTTGCCTTGAGAAGGCAGTGGGTATTGAATTGCCCTGAATCTTGTCTCATACAGGCCAAGAATGGGGCTTACACCCCATTCACCACGGTGGGTAAACCTATTACCATGCTCTCAGAACAGTCAAACTTGCTTTACCACAATCCTGGAAAACAAATCACCCTCCTCCCCCAACCATATGCTTTTGAGGATTTGATTTGGGTACCTTTTCATGATGGGAAATAATTACTGTATCAGTCAAAAAAGAATATCTGAAATGTCGGGGCACTGTTTTTAGATTCTGTCCCTTCCTCAGAATTGGGCCTACATGAAAAACATTGCATAACAAACCTTTCTCTACTATGACCTTGTGTGCAGGGTTGCTCATTGAACAATGGAGAGATCGCCACCATAGCTGATGAATGTGTTATCAGTCTGATCTTATAGACATGCAGACAGGAGGGTGTTGTATTTGGTTTGTTGCCTAGGACAGCCTTGCCTTCTCGGCTTGATGAGTGACTGACATCGGTTATACTATAGTATTACTGGTCACACTTGTCCCAAACAAAAGCAGTCATCGTACTAACTATTTTTGAGGGGGGGAGGGTAGGGAGGGTTATTAAATGATTGCAAAATCTTCAATGTTAAAGCAGATGTTGCTAAACTCATGTTATCTGCAACACCAATTAACAGATTTGCCTTAAAAACACTATATAAATTGATGTAACTATGTTTTTAGAAGGGCTGCAGATTTACTAATGAAACTAACAGAACAGCTAAAGGCTTGCAATACAATCAGCGGGAGCAAAGTTGTGAGAACCTTGTGCAAACCCATTTGTTGATACCATTAGCACCCCGGCCTATTACCCTTGGTGCTGATAGTGTGGTTTGTTGAGGGAAAAAAAGGAAAAATGATCCACTTAGATTAAGGGGGTGTTGTCAGATATGCCAACATTTGGGGGCCCCTGAGAGGGAGATTTCACCACAGCAATCGGGAAAATGTATTTTTTCCCATAGGATTGCATTGTGGTAATAACTATTTTAGGCTGGAGACAGTAAATAAATAGCCTGATTTTTCAATAAAAAATCAGAAGGGTTGGCATGTATGGGTTCTGTGTACTCCGTGATGAAAGGGAAGGTTCCCCCCCAATGAAATATGGCCACCATAGAAGCAAGGTACTTGGGAGCAGTACCCTTGTCACGGTCTATGGCAGTTGTGTATCAAGTGGAAGATATGAATGGCCATGGAGAAGGTAAGTGCAGTGGAGGAGGGACGAAGGGTGCCTGGGAAGTGTGACTAGTTGGGGGAATTGCATTGGGAAGGGGGCAGGTGAAGACTGGAGATCCTCGGAAGGGAAGTGACACCCATAGTATGGCAGAGCCAAAAGCTCCCTCCGAATGCAGGCTTTTGCTGGTATTGTATAGAGCTGACTGGCTCGCTCATGCCCAGGTGCTTATGGCAAAGGTTATACAAGCGGGTACATTGATGATCTAACTTCTTGAGTTCCTAGATCCACTATGTAACAATTCATCACATAAATTAATAAAGCAAATTGGCCTAAGTATTCTAATTTCTAGTCTTCAACTGAACCCATGAAATTCAGCAGTCATGGCTTATCTGCATCCGATAACGCTAGGGGAAAGAGCAAGCAGGATGATTTTCATTAATCTAGGCAAATTGATGGTGACCTCATTTGGCCATGGAAATTGTTATTCCATCAAACTAGAGTCCATTCAATATTTAAAGGACTGATATCCAAACAAATTCATAATATGAAATATGGTTGAACATTAAGTTAGAACGGACCTATTTCATCTGAGAAGTCAAAGCAATCATCACGAAATAAGGTGCACTACAACTCCCCTATAACGGGAGTATAAGGGAATGTGCGTGACTGACTAAAGGATGCATCATCTTACTATATTAAAGCATGCACTGTTGCCTTAACAAACTGTTGCTAGGACATGTCTGGCGAAATTAGATGGCAGAGGTTAAGAATCGGGGGATAGTTGCAGAGGTAGATGGGGGAGGGAAGAGAGCATAAAACGCCATATGTCTGTGTAATAATCCGTAGCAATCCAATTCTAAGTCACAGCCTAATAAAGTAATGTAAGGAGAGGCGATCCGAGTCGAACAGGCTCTAAGTTACTTACAATCATAATTCTCAGAGCCAATTAACAAGGATATAAATACATCTTGATGTTATAAATGCATCCAGGCTTACATTGATAGGACAGCCATACATCATATGAGGTGGTGATGGCTTACTCTGCTTCTTTCCTTGAAAAGAGTCTTAAAGTTCCTTTCACTTGTGGTATTAGCTAACTACTCTTGTGTGTTTGCTACTTCAATCAGGGGGTTACATTGTAGTTTTTACCTTAGTGTAACTATACAGAAAGGTACACTCCCTATTTTTTGGTCTCGGGGGGGATCAATTCTCAAAAGGGAGAATTACCAAAACAAAATAAACAGAGAATTGATTACCCCTCTCTAGACTGCTTGAAGGTTAGATGTTGCTGAAGTCTTTACACGTTCCTTCACGGACAGACAAACATGTTTGATACATTGAAGTTCTGTGCAGCATTTTTAAACCGCTGAAGAAAAAGCAAGTTCGTCACTCGCTCTTTTCCTTGTAGTTGTTTTGCGCTATCTCGCTCATGCCGCACCGTGCATAGTGCGGGTTGCTTTTACTGAACTACTGCACTAACGAGTACGTGTTTTTCTCTTTGTCTCGTTTTATCACGGCTGCTAGATTTCGAGTTCTGGCACAGCAGCAAATGTGACACAGCCATCTTTCTCATTGCTGCGTCTTCAAACCTAGGCAAGACAGCGATACATCATCTTCGTGTCTACCTAGTAAGTACTTTAACCCTTTGCCCTGACAAAATAAATCCTGTCTCGTTCGGTCTTTAGCATCGACACTTAGGTGGGTTTTTTATACTCCTCTTTCAGTCCTCTGACCAACGAAAGGTGTCGTTTGTTTGAAACCTGAAATAAGAAGCCTCCTCCTGGGGTGCTGAGAACAGCTGGTTTGTGTGTTTTTCTGGGCTACATTGACCTATATCTGAGGTAATTCACTGTTTAAATAACATAGCCCTTTCGTTAAAAGTGGCGTAGAGTTCTTCCTGGTCACACATCTTTGTGTGTAGGAAATAATAACACTGCAGTATTGATTTAGCTCTGCAAATATAGGAGACAATTTAAGGATTTCCAGAAGTAAAGAATATGTTTAGCATCAAACACTAATGTATTTAGAATAAGTAGGTGGTTCAGTAGTAACTAACCACCCTGGTTCTTTCTAATAAAGAAATGATTACTATTGTATTGCAGGTTAAAGAGAATGTCTCTCTTGCCACATTGATGAAATAGAGCATCCTACATCAACATGCAAGGATCATTCATCCAATTGATATTAGCATTTTCTAAAGTGATGTCAATAACATCTCATGCTGCTTGGAGTTGTAAGTAAGAGTTTGGTGTTGTTCCATGTTGTCTATATGTCGAGTTAGTTGAACTGAATATATGCAGATCATAACGCAGAAATTCTAGAATGACAAGCTGAAAAATGTCAGTTTTATGTTAAATATTAAACAACCACTGCATGAAATGTCAAACGTGTGTATCAATCACGGATAATTTCCTATTGACAATGTTGTTTTTATGTTTTATAGATCAGTGATGTTGTGTACATCATACTCTGGGGTAAATCATTAATTTGAAGCAACTTGGAAGAAATACTCTGTCCTGAAGAAGGCCTGTACACTTGTTTTGTAAAAAGAGACTAGGGATAGTGTCCAATATAAAATCGTGGCCGAAACATGTCGAATATCTGAACAAAGACTACAAATAATAGTAATCTGTTGAGTTATTCCTGTACAGTAATGTTTATTTAGTGATTTACACCCCTTGTGATTATGTGTTTTAGTCCCATGTCAACTGTGATGAATATGTATTGAATATGTCCAGTTTATTAATAATCATTTTAAATGTTGTCTAACAATCAACACCAAATTATTAAGTATAGTTGTGGTTTTGCTTCGTCTTTCTCTGTGATCATGTTTTTACCTTACACCAACAATGCTCTGCATGCCACCCCTTAATACAATTGAGTTGCTTTGCCCAATTAATGTTAGGATTCCGTTTCCTAAACCATGATCTACCCAGGATTATGGGGGAATCTGATGTTGGGTTCTAATGAGGCATCCCCAGATATTAAGCCCACAACTACCAAAGGGCTCATGGGCAAGGAGATAAATACTTGTAAAACAGAAAATGCCTGAAGAATGGGATCATGACTTGCTGAAGACTGCCTGAGCTTGTCTTGTTCCTGTCAGCAAAGAGCATTTTCTTATGTTGTGCCCAATTTGTTTACAATCTAAACTCAGTTGTCCCTATTTCGTCTTTCTCTTTCAGTTTAAGTCAAGGTATGTCTTATACTCCCTGCATTGGTTCACTTTTGTCTTCCATCTGAGGGGAGGAGAGGGGTGGTTATAGCCTCGACTGCTGGTTTGCCCAACATATTCATTCTTCTGTATGTACTGCTCTGTTTTTCTTGGTTGCCTTTGCTAGTTTACTTGTAAGGTTAGAGTGATTAGTGCCATTCTAGTGGTGATTCTATCCACAAACCATGCTTAGTGCCCTATAGTGGTGATTCGAGCCAAGAATAATAAGGAATCTTGTATTTCTTCCTTCAACCTTGGATAGAATGCTGTTGCGGCTGAGTTACTGCTGTACTGTGCGACTACCAAGAGTTATACTTTTATGGAACATTGTTGCAGCCATAGCAATTTCACATGAGCAAAATGCTTACACATCTTTTCTTCAAACATAGCCGAAACTTTTCAATCAGAGGGTTGCCCAAGTTAATTTGTGTCTGTCTAGTAATGAGATAATTGGGTTGGTCTTCGCCGCATCAGTATAATATTGCAGTCGTTTTACCATACATTATTACTGATATGGGCTATGAACTCCTGATATCGTAGGGCACCACATACATTTTTCTGGAGCCTCCATACCTAGGTAGGAGCTACAAATGTGGCAACTGGGGTAGTATTTCCAGAGGTACTGCTAGTGACTCCCTTGCATTGGTGCCCACCCATGCGTACCTATGCTGCCTTTCTTTTGTATATTAGTTATGCTGCATGAGGGATCTAGCTTTTTTTCAATGCCTAGTGGATCTCTTTTGCAATTCTAAGGAAGGGGTTCAGCATCCAAATCCATGTTGATCGGCTTACCAAACGGCAGATATCAATGTCTTCTGCAGAGAGGCAAACCCCTGCTTTCTTTGTTTCCCGTAATCAGTCTGCATTCGGATCTCTGAGAGACGTGTGGTGGTTTTATAAGAAAGGAGGGGTGAACAAAATACTGAAGACTCGCATTGCTTCTTGGGGCACACCTGCACGGATAAAATCAAACAGTTGTTAGTATGTAGAGTAATGACCTACAAACACGTCGAAACATGGCAAGAGCTTGATCCCTATCAAGGGTGAGAATGCGGGAATCTTTGTCCAACTGGGTCCACAAACACCCAATGCCAGGTAGTTTTTTGGAAGAAGGAAATGGATAGTGTAAATTAAAAAAGAAAACTTCTACCAAAGAGTTAACGGCCTCCTGGGACTAAAACCTACAATTACTGGAAGACCTTGACACACTAGAATGCATGGTCTTGTCACAAAACCAATAGTCCCATTGAATGTCAGGAAGTTACTGTGGGGAGAAGCATCAGTGTAACGGAGTGTGAGGCGGTGAGAGGAAGAGTATACAAGGATGGTGGTGCAAACCTGAGGATTAGGCCAGGGTCAGTGCCCAGATTCGGGGGGGAGGGGGTGATTTCGGCAATTAAGCCCACAGCCTGCCCAGAGAATATCCTCACACCCAAAATCATCCTTGAGCACAGGGAGATTTTTGTCCTATTTCTCACTAGGCTGGTCAACAACTCCTTCTGTGATGCTAAGGGGCCATTATACACAAAAACCTTCACGGTAACCCCCCTGCCCAAGAAACCATCAGGTGACTCTAAGGATCCCAACAACCATAGGCCCATCACCAACTCCAACGTTTTGCTTAGGGTACTAGACAAAGTGACCTATAGGCAATACCAAAGTTTCATTGATGCCAACTGTATACTTCATCCTGGACAATCAGACTTCAGATCTAATGGCAGCACAGAGACCGCACGTGTGGACCTACAGGCTCATATGCTTAGTATATTCGCAAATCTCCCATACAGTGGGGTCAGGCAAGCTCTGCCGCCAAGCCGATCAGGTGTTGTGTACCTCAGGGGGCCAGTCTATCGCCAACTTTGTTTAATCTGTACGTTACATTTTCCATTTCCACAGAACATCAGTGAGTAAAAAAGAAAGCTATGAAAATACATAGAACCCCTCCAGAAAGAGAATCCAAGAAATTGGATTTCAATTGAATGCATTCTCCCACAGATTCCTCCTCTTGATAGATATTCATCCAGCGTCAGCTGCTTTGAAAATATTTCGACAGGAGTCATAGTGGTGCTCAGCATAGTCTCTCGACTCCCTCGTATTTGGCCGCGCCACTCCACGACAACGGACATGATGTGAATCGCGCACTATGCCCCCTTACCACAGTTGCTTTTTTCTGCACCCTCCGTGCACTATTCGGAACGCACTTGTTCTTTCGACCTGATCGAAATTCTTGTTATGTCAGCATGTCTGGGCCTAAACCATCCAGTTTCAAATGCTACAAAGACTGCAACAACAAAATGGCCCTCACAGATCCAAACAATATCCGTGTGTGTTGTCTTGGTTTCAGGCACGATACAGAGCAATGTGGTTTTTGCTTAGCAATGAACTCAAAAGCACTGAAGGAATGCTCGTCTAAACTTGAGCTCAGTCTCAGTCTTCAGAGCACAACAACAAGGGGCCTACCCCCAAGAAGCATCTGGAAGGAAGGCGTCACAAAAAATCAAAGAATCGCTTGCCCTCGTGTAACGAGTCCCATCATTCTTCCTCATCGTCGTACAAAAGGAAGCGTAGATGCGATTCAGATTAATCGGCCGATAAGGGTAAGTCGTACCTCGGCAAAGGGTGCATCTAGGGAGGAGTGGGAGGACTTCAAAAGGCAAATGATTAAGGTCGTTGAGAAGGCCTCAGCAGGTATGGCTTCGGCCTTGACATGACTAAGAATTGAATTTGTTAACATTGTAAAACTAAGTTATTAAATGAGACACTTAAGCATCTCCCCTTTGAAGCTAAATTCTAAATGTCAGGAGTAAATACGTCACGTAATTTGTGGGAGATCCTGGGTTTTTATTTTTTTGGAACCTCTTATGAATGGGTGCTGTAGTATCTCGTAAGTGGACCGCCTCACGCTGCCAGTCAGTCACCCTCATGCACACAATGATACACCGACACAGGAGCTGGGGTGCAACACCTCTTTATTAGTGCCCATCAGCTTCGAACTCCCTTCTTGGCGGTAGCCCCACCCCTTAGCACACGTGGGTCGCAGCCCACTGATTAATGGCAACAAACAGAGGACTCATCCTCTGAACAAATAAACAATGGCAACACCACACCCTCCCGTTACTAAACATTTAGTCGTGCTCTCAGTTAATTTCTTCAATGAGGCGATGGGGTTTCTTTCTTGTTCTCTGAGGTAGACAATCCACTCTCGCCGATGAATCTGTCCATGTCTCTGGTGCCATGTCGCCTTCTGAGGCTTTGCTCTCTCCTTCATAGGGAGCGTTCCATTGGGATAACGTGTGATTCATGTTTGTGTTACCTGAGGCTGGGGTATCAGGCATCCGTCTGAAGTGAGATGAGTTTCTTGTTATGGACCTGCGGTCTCCTTCTGCGGTGATGAGTGATCCCTTTTTCTTGACAATAATGAGTGGTTCTTCATTGAATGGAGCTATGTTTTTGCGTGCGCTGTTGAGGTTGTCGGACCACTACCAGGTCCCCTGGTGCCAGGTCACTTCCCTTGGCCCTGCGAGTGGCGTTGGCAGCTCTCTTCATGTTCTCTTTCATGAGCGTATCTTTCTCTCTCATTTCAGCGTTGTTCTCATATTGATCTTCATCAGCTGCCACATGTGGTAGCCGCGTTCTGATAGTTCGGCCAAACATCACCTCGGATGGTGACTTCCCAGTGGTGCTGTGTGGGGTGTTTCTGTAGTCTCGCATGAGTTGGTATAACAGTTTCTCGACAGGTTCTCCTGTGAGGCGCGCAATTTGTGTCATGCGTTTGATGTTACTCATCAATCGTTCTACTGTTCAGGTGTGTCACCTTTCTGTTGCGAAAACCCATATATTCGGCGAATCTTTGGAAATCTTGTCCAGTGAATGGAGGTCCCTTGTCGGACTTGACTACCTTAGGTATTCCATAGGTTGCAAACATCCGATCTAGGGCTGGGATGGTGTGATGTGCGGAGGTGGACGGGACTATCTGCAGGTCGGGGTATCTTGAATATTTGTCCACAGCTACCAGTATGTACTCACCCCCTTCCATGGGCCCAAAATGGTCGATAGCTATTTCCTCCCATGTTCCTTCGGGCAGCGCTGTCATGCTCAGGGGTTCAGGTGATGTGTGTGTCTTCACAAGTGCACACGTGGGACAGTTCTGCAGTAGTTCTTCCCCTGATGTGACTAGTTGGGGGAACCATAGTCTTTGCCTTGGCATCCTTTTAGTGGATACAATGCCCCTGTGTCCTTCGTGTGCTAGTTCTAGCACTTTCTGTCGCAAACTTCACGGGATTACGAGCTTTGTCCCCTTCAGTAGTAGTCCTTCTTCCGACTTTGCGAGTTCTTCTCTTACGGCTAGAAGGCATGTGACGTCTTGTCTCGTGTCATCATTCATTGTTTCGCGGATCTGCTTTGTGTGCTTCCATCGCTGTAACCCTCACCTGATTCCCACAGAGACGCTGACCCGAACTGGACTGCTACCGTTTCTTCTATCGTGAGGCGCAGGGCCCGGAAGATGCTCTGGACGGGGCCTCCGAATTTGGATTGCCTGGCTTGTAGAGTAAGTTTTCTGCAGGTGGAAGAAAAGGGATTGATTACCAGCTGGGGTGGATATGTGTTCCCACCAATCTCCCGTTTCTCACTCTTCTTGACCCCCAACTTGGTTTCTGCGAGCTCTCACCTATTGTAAAGATGAGCTCTCCATCCTGCTTCAGGTGCAGGGGTACTGTAGGGGAGGAGTGGTCCAAGGGACCCCCCTCGCCTATATCTCCACCCCAGGTGAGGGCCACGGCTCATCGGGTGCCCCCTCCTTACCACCTGGGCTGAGGTGGTGGATGGCTCACCTGCTGAAGGCATTGCCCACACGTATTGAATTTAGCTAGGCCTCAGAAACCATTTTGTCTAATAAGGATGGTGTGAGCGTAGCGCACTGCAGCGCGGCCCCCACCCTTGGAGAATTTCAATTATCCCTGTTGCCGCAGCACCCTGGCAGATCCGCTGTGAGCACGTTCCCACGAACAGGACGGACATGAGCTAGCAAAAGATACTAACACTGTAACATTCCACCGTCCACAGTGTATCACTGCTCCCAGAATGACCCGGTCAGCAAGGCCTGCGTGATGGGAAGGTCTGTAGAATAGTCATCTGATGGAAGCAGAAAGGTACCCAAATATGAATGTCAAAAACCACTTTTTGTATCCTTTCCATACAACCACTTTTACTAAAGAAACCTGTAAAATTGTGTAATTATTGTACATGACACCAGCCATGAAGGACCCGCACCCCTGCAGGGGTGTGCAAATGATAAAATGAGTGTTCCTTAGATGTATCATTGAAAACCGTACACCCCGCGGTCCCGCGCCATAACTGAACTAATGCTGCTAGAGTACACAAGAAAACGAATGTAACCATACAGGGGGCACCTGTGAAGGGTGTGCGAGAATGCACTCGTCACGCGTGTATGTTTAAAGCCCCTTGCGTGCCACCACCGTCACATACGGTGGCGGTTAATTTTCTATGTACTACACCAACCGCAATGCTACCTCACTTACTGCAAGATGTATATGCATATAGCTAAATACTGTAATTGTTGAGACATAGTGTACGAATAAGGTGCTCAGACTGGATATAATTGAAACGCCTCCAGCGAAATGAAATGTATGTTTTTAAGTAATTCAAACAAATATTATAAAGTGTTCTAATGATTGTGATGTTTTCGCCTCCAAAAACCGGCAACACGCGAGGAAGATACCTTTGTAAATATGTGCAAGGCCATTTCCCCTCCCACCCTGCGGAGACTGCCAAACATGAGAGCAGAGGCCCGCGCCGCGCTTCCCCACCTCCCCCAACTAGACTGGAGCCGCTTCAAAGATGTGTAGCCCCCTCTGCAGCACCCAAGGCCACGGGCCGCCACCTGCATTATTTACAGCACAGCAGTAAACCTCTGCCTGAACCCACACTTCCAAAGGCGCCCCCTCGTAAACCCCACAACCCACCAGATCATCTCAGACTTATGGCCCTGTGCAATCAGGACACCCAACACTGTGGCAACACACAGCGGCACATTTATAACCACATCTAACAAGACAGGGAGGCTTGTACCGTCCGTCCCATGCCCTGAAGCTTAGCCCCCCAACCTATGACTCCGGTCAACAGGACGCTGGTAACCATGCCCTGATGAATGACCATTAGGCCCCTCACAAGGTGCATTCCTCCTGTGTTGCATTAACCTGTAGAATAACCTATTGGAAGATTTACTAAAGAAGATAATATTGCAATGACTGAATGACTGCGGTGTGCATGGCCTAGGGCAAATAAGTCAGGAAAAGACATTCATCTCTGACACTGGCCGCGATGGCACAACAACACCGCCCGGATGAACTCTGCCAACCTGCCAGGCCCAGTCCAACCCACGAGGCTGACCAGTGACGTTCTCCAGCCACGGGCAACCACATCGCAGCAGCACCTATAGTTAGTCATCGCCACCCAATCCCATTGAACTTGTGCCCCCTATAGTATGTAGGTTCTTATGACGTTTTTTGTAAATATATACGCCTGTCTTTGCTATTGTCAGACAGAGCGCTCTCGGAGTTTGCAGAGTTCTTTGCATGCCATATTCTGATTGATAAACTCCCATTTAAGCCCACCCGCACTCTGTCTTGGCCTTATTCCCTACTTGGGAGAGTCCTTCATTGTCTCTCATTGCGGGGAGGATCGTGCTGGCTGGGGACGCTTGCCTTCAGTGGTGACCCCGAAAGCGTGATTATTACTATTATTTTTTCCCGATCTGACATTACCGTCCCCTTTTGGCACGAGAATCTCCGGTCGAAAAGGGATACGCACGGTGAGCCGGCTCCGGGAGGCTGGCCGCCAACGGCGACCGGTACACTAAGAAGTGCGCACTCAAAAGAGAGAGGGTACGGGATCCCAGTTGAAAAATCCCCTTTGAGTACCGCTCGCCGGAGCCGGGGCTGACTGTTGAGCTGACGGCAACACTGCCTGGACGGACCCAGTTTCGGAGACTATCGGTTCAAGACGGGCACGTGAGTATTGAGTGCGAGCGATTGTAAAGGGAGTGGAGAAAGACGTGTAGGACAGGGGAAGAAGAGAGGGTGTGCAGATCTACTAAGGATCATCCTAAAATTTTCCTTGCTTTTTCTTTGCATATGGCCATTAGGATTAAGAGATAAAAGTGACGGGAAGCTAGCTCCGAAAGGGGGTGGAAGGCGACGCCGCATAGTGCTATCTTGACTAGTACTGGGAATATATGAAGAAGTGGAATATAAGATAAAAAGTGTCCAGCAAAAGGGGGCACTGAGAATATATTAGTGACCGCTATTACTTCTTTCTTTTCTTTAGGGTTAGGGGGAAAATAAAAGTGAGAATAGTACAAAACTCAGAGAGAAAGTAAGAGGGAGAGAGTCCTACTATAAGAGGGAAGAGCAGACCAATATATATATATATATATATATATATATATATATATATATATATATATATATATAGATATATATATGCGCATCCACATATCCGAATAAGAAGGATAGGGACAGCCGGCTAGGGAGGAAAGGGAGGGCAGCTTGAATTGTGAACGGAGTGTTACTGGGAGGTGTGTGCACCTCGTATGTGTCAGACGACAAGTTGATGTTGTAAATGTGTAAAATGGCTATAAATGTATAGAAATGGAATGGTCATGGTAAGTGTGACCGGATAGACCTTTTTTGAACAGAAAAACGACAAGGCGGAGTGAGTGTGTACCTATTTGATTTCCGGGTTAAGGTTGTCGAAATAACTGATGGTTTGCTCTTGTATGTGCCCCCCAAAGAGAAGAGAATAGAGACTGTGTACAGCCAGTTTTGTATTGCGCAGGCAGGGGGCAGAGCACAAAGGAGCCCATTATTGAATGTGAGGTAAAAGACGAAACCCATATTGGTAAGAGGTTTACATTGTAATTGTGGACACACAGATAGAAACAAGTACTAGGAAAATACACAAGATGGGGGCCGAAACACCCTTATCACATATTTGTAAGAACCTACCAGGCTACGCGGAGCGAATTAAGAAATATCATGACCAATGGATAACCGAGTTGAAGGGAGAGGGGTTACCCCAGATATGGCCCGAGGGAGGGTCATTTGATAAAAGTGTTCTGGATATGGTGGCCACATGCATTTGTTTGAAGTACAAGGGGAAGCAGTTGCAAAATAGGAGAGAGGTATTAGATCTCTGGAGGTTATTTGAAGAGATACCACCGCCTAAAGCACCAGCATTAAATCCTGACCTCCCGTCCACCACTGACAATCCACTGATGATACAGAAAGATGTTAAAGAATTGTCAAGTGTAGCGCCACCAGTAGAGGTAATAAGTTTGTACCCGATATTAAACAAGCCTGTGCCCGCAGAAGGGTACAGTGACCCCACTTACGTGCCTCCCCCGACAACTACTACACCCCGCCGGCCCACGGCACCCCCGCCATATGAAAGTACAAGGGAGCGAGCCCAGGCAGGTACACAAAGGGTGGACATAGAGAAGCTCACAGATGATTTACAATGAAGACTTTCGATAGCAAAAGATGAGCTCTCGAGGATAAAAGACATATGTGAACAAACAGCACTTAATGCAGCAAGATCAGGGCGCACGTCTAGAGCGCCAGGTGAGAATAGAAAACCTGAAGACGGGTGGAAAAAGGGCGAGATACTGTTCAGAATTGAAGAAGAACCGACACGAATAATAGAATTAGGGACACGCGAGGGAGATGTTGATAATGAAGAAAGGCCTGTGGGGGACAGAGAGGAATTACTATGTGATATAAGGGACGATTTAGAAGAAAGCGACAGGTTGAGTATGGCAATGGGAGGGGGAAGCGAAGGGGGGGATGGTACATGTTCGATGAGAACATTGGATGATGAGTGGACGGGGCGATTAAGGAACAGGGTGCGGAAAATGGCATCACTGGGAACATCAGCCGCCAAAACGGGTCCAGATGTAACGACAAAAGGAAGGCTACAGCTCCCATTGATACATAGGGGAGGAGGGAGGCCAAACTATATCCCATGGGCTCAGATGGATAAAGCCAATTTATTAAAGCTATTGCCCCCGTTGTCAGGAGGGGCAAGTAAGTGGATATACGCCTTTGAGAAACACACTGCCGGGGTTATCCTAGCAATAGGAGATGTGAAGAGCTTGCTTGTATCAGCAGTGGGGGATCAGGCTGAGAGAGTATGGGTCAAGGCCGGTTTCCCGGGAGTAACATTAGACTGGGACCGCCATGACGGAGCCTCCTTTAACACAGTGCGTGCAAGGGTGTGGGATGCCTTGCGAGAAACGTTTCCAGACACGCCAGACTTACAGTCAGTCATGCAGTGTACAATGAATGACGGGGAGGAGGCTATGGATTACATTTTTCGGGTCCAAGAGATGTGGAGAGCAGAAACGGGCACGCCCTGGTATCAATCGACATCTTTATTTTATTTCATTATAAAAAGAGGGCTCCCCAAAGAAGTGCAAAAGGCGCTCGACAAGATAGCAGGTATTGAAGCGAAGGGATGGCCTGAGATTCAGAGCATAATAGTACACCATTGTAAGAGAATAAAGGAAAGGGAGAAGGAGGTGGCGCAGAAGAGATTGGCAGACGAAGCAAAACTAGTGCAGACAAAGTTGGTGAAGGTCGCAGCGGCTGTAGCCGCACTCCCCCACAGCAGGGAGGGAGATGAGGAGGAGGAGGGCCTGATAGCAATACAAGGAAGGGTGGCAACTAATTGGGTTGGAGCAGGACAGCGGCAGTGGAACGAGCAGGAACAAGGTGGAGGTCCGCAGTGGCAAGAGTGGACCCCTCGAGGGGGACGAGGTGGGTACAGGGGCCGAAGAGGAGGTGGACCGGGATACGGAGGAATGGGAGGAAATGGATGGCAGGGCCCTAGAGGTGCACAAGGGAGTTGCTGGAACTGCGGAAGATGGGGGCATTACTCTAGGGAGTGCAGAGCCAGACCCAACAACGGGTTCCAAGAGGTAGAACAGTATGGCCACCCCCACCCGGGAAGCCCATATGGCCTTCCAATGGGACAACAACAACTGAGAAACCCAGGCCAAGGTAATAATGAGCAGCAACAGGGGCACCAGTATAGAACACAGAACCACCCACAAAATAATGACAATATGCAGTACACGCCAGGCAACCCTTTCGCGACAACAGCAAACGGGGCCCCCGCACCAGCACCCTACAACGGCATGTCAGTGGTTTCAGGAAATGTCTTTAATCAGGGGGGGCGATGAGACACCCCGCATAGGACAGCCCACAGAGAACACTTGCGTGTCCAGTTCTATCTACAACCTACAATGCAGCAGAGGAACCATTGGTAGGGGCGCAGATAGGAGACAAGCAGTTCATATTCATGGTTGATTCGGGAGCGGAGAAATCATGTATCCGGGAGGGCCGGTTCCCGTTATCTAACAGGAAGTTAGAGACGCAGGGGTTCTCTGGGGCTGTAATTGAAGTTCCTTACACAGAAGCATTGGATGTAACAGTGGGGGGTAAAACTGTAAAGACACCCTTACTGTATTACGAACATTCACCAATAAATTTATTAGGGAGGGATCTCCTGAGTAAACTTAACATGACCATATCATTTACCGAGAGAGGAATAGTGTGTTCTACACCCGGGATATGCCCCTTGCGTGCAATGTTGGTAGTGCAAGCCTACACAACCACACAAGAAGTACGAGGGTTGCCGGAAAATGAGGAAATGTTTATTGACGGGCTAAAGACATTGGCCCTCATAATTCCAGAGCTAAGAAGAATGGACTGGAGGATTCCAGCGGAGTTCCTCTTTCGCCCCATAGTGTGCCCCGAGACAGCACCAGGATCAGTGGTATCATTAGACTTGCACGCTGTACAGGTATCAGCAAAAAGGATCGCTGTGATTGGAGTGGATAGGGAAGGATGTGAGTGGCGTACAGTGCTGTGTACAAATGCCAACATCGCCCTACGAGAATTAACAGATGAGGATCTGTTTTCAGACACAGAAGGGGATGGTGAGATAGTAATGGAAATAGCGATGCCCTGTGACATTTTGATTCAAGCCAGGGAAACCCCCGTCCAACTGATGGCAGTGGTAGGAGCACCGCCGTCCTTTTTTGATGATGACATGAGGATTGTACCAAATAATTTGTGGACGACAGGCCCCCATGATGTAGGGCTGTTGCATGGAGTACAACCTGTGGTCATAAAGCTAAAGCAAGGGGCAATTTTACCCCGAGTGAAACAGTATCCATTGTCCCGTGAGGCTGAGGAAGGGATAAAAGAGACCATAAATGCACTACTAGCGCAAGGGATAATAGTGCCTTTAACCTCCCCATGTAACACATGCATTTATCCAATCAAAAAAGCAAAAGGAGGGTCTTGGAGGATGATACAGGACTTATGCCCCCTAAATGATGTAATTCAGAAAGAGTTCCCTTTGGTCCCGAACCCTGCATCCATATTATGCAGCATCCCGAAGCAAGCATCACATTTCACAGTAGTAGATTTGAAAAACGCATTTTTCTCAATACCCCTGGCTGAAGAGAGTAGATACCTTACAGCATTCACACTGGGGGGTAAAAGGTATGAGCACTGCAGACTACCACAGGGATACTGTGAGAGCCCGAGCATATTCAACCGCATATTGCATGCAGACTTGGGAAACCTATCAGTCGTGAGTACAATCATTCAGTACGTAGACGATTTGCTAGTGTGTGCACAAGACGAAGAAACATGTAGAAAGGATTCAACAACGCTCCTGACACTATTGGCCAATAAGGGGTACAAGTTAGATAAGAATAAATTACAGTACTGCCTGACAGAGGTCCTATACTTGGGACAGCTGATATCAAAAGATGGAAAAAGAATAATTCCCGACAGGGTAGAAGCGATAAGGTCAGTGGCGGAACCCACAACAGTGAAAGAGATGCAGAAATTCTTGGGAATGTGCAACTATTGCCGAGCATGGATATTAGATTATGCAGCATACACAAGACCCCTACTACAAGCACTCAAAGAAGCACAGCAAGAAAATAAAAAGATCGAATGGTCAGAAGAAATGAGCATGTCATTCAAATCACTGAAAAGGTTAATTTCAAGCGCCCCAGTGCTAGCCAACCCTGATTATGGACGCAAATTTTACCTATTCTCACACTGTAAGGGAACACTCATGACAGCTGTTCTGACACAAAAGACGTCCCTAGGACACAAGCTCTTGGCTTACTATAGTGGTACTTTGGATGCCGTAATGCGAGGCCATTTCGCGTGTGAGCAATCGCTCGCTGCAGCCGCGTTCGCGATTGAGAAAAGTGCCACAATAGTAATGGGTTGCCCTGTAACATTGTTTGTGGAACATTCATTATTTGCAATCCTTGAGAGGTCAAAAAGCACACTGACAACACAGCGGGCAACAGCTTATGAAATCATATTATCCAGCACCAACAGCCATGTGGTGAGATGCAAAACAGTAAACCCCGCGACATTCATTACAGAAGCATGCACACTAGAGGACATGCAGGACCACGATTGCGCAACCTACACAGGAGAGAGAGAGGAGGACACAGTGGTGTGTGAGAATGCTCTGAGCGAGGGGGAAGTGTACTTCGTGGATGGGTCTGCATCGATTGATGTGGACACGGGAGAAAAGCATGTTGGTATGGCAGTGGTGAGGTTAGAAGACGGTGAGTATGAAGCACTACTACAGTACCGCCTCCTATCACATTATTCCGCACAAGCAGCAGAACTGATTGCGCTCATAGAAGCATTACATGCAGCAAAAGGTTGCGCAGTGACAATATACACAGACTCCGCTTACATGACAACAACAGTACATGGAGGTCTAGCGAGATGGGGGCGGAGGGGATTTCGACGGGCAGACGGAACACCAGTACAGCATGCAGAATTATTGAAAGAGTTAATTGAGGCCCTACAAAACCCCACTGCCGTAGCAATAGTTAAGTGCCAAGCACATACATCCAACACAGACGTTGTGTCTTTGGGGAACGCGGCAGCGGACGCTTCCGCCAAGGAGGCTTCCTATTTTAATAAATATGGAGCAGGTGAGTACATGCTGCAGCACAAGACAAACGTAGAGCCCCCAGAAGGGTACAACATGATGCCCATATCACAAATACTAGAATTGCAGGAAGGAGCTAGTGAAGACGAAAAATTGATGTGTACAAAACGAGGGTGCAGCAAGTCGGGAACAGACTTGCTGTGGCGGCAAAATAACTCAGGAAAAGTGGTAATGCCAATCAAGTTACTAGAAATTGCGTTTCAACAACTGCACTTCCCTGCACATAATACCAAACAGCATATTGCAGCAGAAATACAGGAAGAATGGTTCGTGCCCTGTCTCCAGGAGCACGTATCTCGATTAGCAATGGAATGCACGACATGTCAAATCTACAATTCAGGAATGACATTACGCACGCTCCGGGGAACAATTCCTAAACCCATTGGCCCATTCAGAGAACTGCATATTGATTACGCGGACATGGGGGAAAGGTGTAATGGCGCACGGTACATGATCGTGGTTGTGTGCCCATTCTCAAGGTGGGTGGAAGCAGGACCGTGTGCACGACCTGATGCCAAAAGCGCTGCAAAGTTCCTAGTGAGGGAAGTGTTCCCGCGCTGGGGAATTTGTGACGTGATTCGCTCAGACAACGGCACTCACTTTGTGAATGAACTTTTCAAGGAAGTTACTACATTATTGGGAATAAAACATAAATTGTGTTCGATTTATCATCCTCAAAGTAATGGCGTAGTGGAAAAGATGAACAAACTGTTGAAGGGTAGGTTATCAAAACTATGCTTTTCATTGAAGAAGAATTGGATCTACTGTCAGCCCCTTGCGCTATTTGAACTGAGAAATCAGCCAAGTAAAGATCACCATTTGTCTCCGCACGAAAACGTGACTGGGAGACGAATGCACACAGCACACTCTCCACTGCGCGAACACTCAGATGCACACAGGAGCGCCGCAATATTAGGAGAGGAATTCACAGACTATTTGAAAAAATTAACAAGGGCAGCGCGCGCAATATCAAACCAGCTCTCCCCACCCTTCACTAGAGAGGAGGGGAACATAACAGGGTCTGTCACAGAGCCTGAGCAACAGCTACAGCTAATGCCGGGCGAATTAATTTATGTCAGGAGTTTTGTGCGTCGATGGAATGCACCACGGTTCCACGGCCCATACGAAGTAGTGTTCTGCACACCCACAGCTGTAAAAGTGAAGGGCTTGAGGTACTGGGTACACTTGACAGATGTACGAAGAGCATATAGTAATGTGCGAGAGGAGGTAGATGAGGAGGCACAGACAACAGCAACAGATGCAACTGAACAGAATGTCTGAATATTAACTTGTGTATGTGCGTCAGCAATGAACGTGAATGGGAAAGTGACTGATAAAGTATACCTGCATTCTCTTTTTATATATTACGAAAACAAAAAAAAAGTTTTTTTTTTGGACTTATATGTAATTAATGAAGTGATCAAATTATGACGTGTTTACACTGTGAATACCCTTCCCTACAACCCTACCCGCTTCCATTACCCGTCAATATATATATTGGCACTAATGGTGCCAACAAAAATGTTTACATGCATGCACTTAATGCACTTTTATATCTCAAACAGGAACTACCATGGCATCTAACAGGCAGCCTGCAACGGATAGAATTAGTAGAATGAGAGAATTAGTAAATGAGAGATGCAGATATTCGTATGAGTGCGGATTATCTGTGTGCATTACGATGTTTTTTATGCTAATGTTTGGCCTGGTTACATATTGGTTTGTAGCGTTCATCTCTATCGAGATGAACGAGGGGGGAGGGATTAACAGCACTGGGATTAACAGCACCACTGGGACCAATGTAAC
This sequence comes from Ambystoma mexicanum, assembly GCF_040938575.1. Classification (NCBI taxonomy): domain Eukaryota; kingdom Metazoa; phylum Chordata; class Amphibia; order Caudata; family Ambystomatidae; genus Ambystoma; species Ambystoma mexicanum. Next base: position 1,338,164,736 of record NC_090923.1, on the reverse strand, counting down.
TGCAAGTGTCAATATGAGGGAAGGTGATTTTCTGGTATGGGATGGAACTAAACTTGTATGGGGTTCTCACACCATCCAATGCTGTCATATCAGAAAAGAAAGAGCCACAGGGTGGAATGCAAAACAACACAGTGTCTCCACCAGTGATGTATAGGTATAATGCTCGCAGTTTAAATGACTGAAACCCGTCTGCCATATCGTGGTTGTATGATACCCCCACTAGTCAACCTGCCCCCGTCTTAAAAAACAACCTGCAAGATAAACTCAGGGACGAAAAGGAAAAGATGCTAGCAGCACACGAAATCTTATACGATGAATGAGCCAAGTGGGGCGGGAATGAGAAAGGGGTGTCTATTCTTCCCTCGCCCAGGAGGCTGGGAAGTACATGAGGAACAAGAACAACAGACGGAAAAGGGAAACCGGGAGGAGGAAGTATGATGAGTACTATGGGTTAGGATTAGATAAAATGGAAGACCCACGACACCCCCACCAAACAAATAAGTGGTATGCAGATATGAGTGCCACCGCAAAACAAACAACAAATGAGAGCTGTTATGTTTGCTCCCTTATTCCTCATGCTTCAGGTACACCCAAAGTATTGCTACCCAAAGAGTTGCCAATTATAGATGCCCAATGTCTCCTTCATCTCACGTTATGCAGGATTAAGAACACCTTCCAGGCACATGAAGTTATTTTTAAAATGCTGCAGAACGAGAAAACTTGCTACCCAAAAACGGCAGGGGTGGTATGTCTGGAGGAACCATTTTTCGTAATACAAGGGACACTTTTTTCAGACAACAAGTGGAAGGATGAAGAAGTAATGTGTAAAGCTGAAGCACTGAGAGGTGTGGCACCAGAGAAACTGCAGTGGATAGAAGAAACGTGCACACCAGTATGGAAGGAACACATTTCAAAACTAACTTGGGTAACCGCCATTGAAAAACCCTTCAAACTACAGAGCGAAATAGACTATGAACTATGTTTCAAAGGAGAGGGGAAAACCGCCATGGGAACAAACAAGAACTGTAACAAGACCCTCACCATCCCAGATCTGAGAAAAGGGACAGCGGCCCTAATGGACACGTACTGGGTATGCGGCAATCAGGCATACCTGCGCCTTCCCCCGTCCTGGAGTCGCAGCTGCTCAATGGCCACTCTGCACTCAGCCCTAATGGTAATACCAGAAAGCCACATCGATGGAAGCAAAAGGACACAGGAACGCATACAACAAAGTGCAGCCCAGCCGACTGCGGAGTCACAGATGTATGTCCTGTCTTCCGGAAACAAGGGAGAGATGCTGGCCCGTAACAGAAGAGCATCAAATTACATATCAAAGGCATCATCAGAACTGTTGGCCCAGATCCCAGACAGATATCGATTATTCAGCTCAGCAGAAACATTCTTCGCCTCACTCATCTCAAGTGTCCAAGCAAGGGCAAACGCAAAATGGCTCCAGATAACACGTTGGGAACTGATTCAGCTGGCCAACGACACTGAAGAAGGGTTCAACGTAATAAAAGTGGAACTAAGGGCTTTACGGCTGATGACAATGCAAAACAGGTATGTCTTGGACCTGTTGACGGCGATGGATGGAGGTGTTTGCCGAAAAATTGGAAATGCCTGCTGCACTTTCGTACCTTCCGAAGATGCAGAAAACGGCTCCCTGTCCCATGTGATCGAAGCAGTACACAACCTAGGAGAAAAAATGAAAATGGAGGGTGGAGCAGAAGACAGTACGTAGTTCGACAACATTTTCTCCTGGGTCCCCTCATGGCTTGGAACAACTGTGAAATTTTTGATGCCAGCTGTGGTGTTCCTCCTTTTTATTTTTTGCCTGTGCCAGGTGGATCTTCGATGTTGTGCTAACGCAGTACCTAATGGAGCAATGATGATGGTGACAATGGGCAACACCCGTGGGGCAATGCATAACATGAAGGAAGTGCAGGTACAAACAGGAACAGATAACACACCAAGATATCAGCTGGTGCCTATCTATCACGACAAAGATATCGTAGATAAAGCATGGCACACCACCATTAGAGAGCCCCGTGTACTAGAATGGTACCAAGAGGTGTGGGTAGATCTGGCGGGAGATGGCGGATGTATATACCTGACTTGTACCCCAGATGAATATGCCAGAAGAGGGGAAAGCTTACGGGGGGTGTGTAGAGCATGGATGCCCATAAAAGGCACACCTGCATGGGATGAGGCAGTGATGGACGAAGCAGAATGCAGAAGGCTGGAAGAGTTAAAGTATTCGTTACTTAAGTAACGAAAGGGGGTAAATGTAGGGGAGGAGTGGTCCAAGGGACCCCCCTCGCCTATATCTCCACCCCAGGTGAGGGCCACGGCTCATCGGGTGCCCCCTCCTTACCACCCGGGCCCAGGTGGTGGATGGCTCACCTGCTGAAGGCATTGCCCACACGTATTGAATTTAGCTAGGCCTCAGAAACCATTTTGTCTAATAAGGATGGTGTGAGCGTAGCGCACTGCAGCGCGGCCCCCACCCTTGGAGAGTTTCAATTATCCCTGTTGCCGCAGCACCCTGGCAGATCCGCTGTGAGCACGTTCCCACGAACAGGACGGACATGAGCTAGCATAAGATACTAACACTGTAACATTCCACCGTCCACAGTGTATCACTGCTCCCAGAATGACCCGGTCAGCAAGGACTGGGTGATGGGAAGATCTGTAGAATGGTCATCTGATGGAAGCAGAAAGGTACCCAAATATGAATGTCAAAAACCACTTTTTGTATCCTTTCCATACAACCACTTTTACTAAAGAAACCTGTAAAATTGTGTAATTATTGTACATGACACCAGCCATGAAGGACCCGCACCCCTGCAGGGGTGTGCAAATGATAAAAGCATTCCGGGGGAGTGTTCCTTAGATATATCATTGAAAACCGTACACCCCGCGGTCCCGCGCCATAACTGAACTAATGCTGCTAGAGTACACAAGAAAACAAATGTAACCATACAGGGGGCAACTGTGAAGGGTGTGCGAGAATGTACTCGTCACGCATGTATGTTTTAAGCCCCTTGCGTGCCACCACCGTCACATACGGTGGCGGTTCATTTTCTATGTACTACACCAGCCGCAATGCTACCTCACTTACTGCAAGATGTATATGCATATAGCTAAATACTGTAATTGTTGAGACATAGTGTACGAATAAGGTGCTCAGACTGGATATAATTGAAACGCCTCCAGCGAAATGAAATGTATGTTTTTAAGTAATTCAAACAAATATTATAAAGTGTTCTAATGATTGTGATGCTTTCGCCTCCAAAAACCGGCAACACGCGAGGAAGATACCTTTGTAAATATGTGCAAGGCCATTTCCCCTCCCACCCTGCGGAGACTGCCAAACATGAGAGCAGAGGCCCGCGCCGCGCTTCCCCACCTCCCCCAACTAGACTGGAGCCGCTTCACAGATGTGTAGCCCCCTCTGCAGCACCCAAGGCCACGGGCCGCCACCTGCATTATTTACAGCACAGCAGTAAACCTCTGCCTGAACCCACACTTCCAAAGGCGCCCCCTCGTAAACCCCACAACCCACCAGATCATCTCAGACTTATGGCCCTGTGCAATCAGGACACCCAACACTGTGGCAACACACAGCGGCACATTTATAACCACATCTAACAAGACAGGGAGGCTTGTACCGCCGTCCCATGCCCTGAAGCTTAGCCCCCCAACCTATGACTCCGGTCAACAGGACGCTGGTAACCATGCCCTGATGAATGACCATTAGGCCCCTCACAAGGTGCATTCCTCCTGTGTTGCATTAACCTGTAGAATAACCTATTGGAAGATTTACTAAAGAAGATAATATTGCAATGACTGAATGACTGCGGTGTGCATGGCCTAGGGCAAATAAGTCAGGAAAAGACATTCATCTCTGACACTGGCCGCAATGGCACAACAACACCGCCCGGATGAACTCTGCCAACCTGCCAGGCCCAGCCCAACCCACGAGGCTGACCAGTGACGTTCTCCAGCCACGGCCAACCACATCGCAGCAGCACCTATAGTTAGTCATCGCCACCCAATCCCATTGAACTTGTGCCCCCTATAGTATGTAGGTTCTTATGACGTTTTTTGTAAATATATACGCCTGTCTTTGCTATTGTCAGACAGAGCGCTCTCGGAGTTTGCAGAGTTCTTTGCATGCCATATTCTGATTGATAAACTCCCATTTAAGCTCACCCGCACTCTGTCTTGGCCTTATTCCCTACTTGGGAGAGTCCTTCATTGTCTCTCATTGCGGGGAGGATCGTGCTGGCTGGGGACGCTTGCCTTCAGTACGTAGAATCCAGTTAGTCACTGGATGGGAAATAGTTGCGGACACTGTGTCCTTTCGTCTCTCTTGCGGTAGCCGTAAGTATGAGTGCCTTTTCTCCACAGGAGCCGGGGCCCAGAAACCTAAAGCAGGTAAGTCTCTTGGTGAGTATTTGTTCTCCGTGCTTAGTTAGTGCTCACCATGTATTCCTCTTATGCAGGTGCTGGGATGTAGCTGGTGTCGTGGCCGCGTTGGAGGAAGGTAAGTGAAAGAAAAGCAACTGCTTACTTCTAATGATTGTCTTTTTCTGCTTACAGGTGCCAAGATGCTGCCGGCGACACAGCCGCTGTCGCGCGTGATGAGGCACGTAAGTAAGTGGAAGAAATGTGGCCTCTTTAGAGCGGGCACCTCTAATGACTGTCTTTTTCTGTCTTTCAGGTGCCGAGATGCTGCCGGCGTCGTGGCCGCGGTGGAGTTCGGCGAGGCCACGGATGGGTAAGGCAAGGTGGCACGGCTGCGAGCGTTTGAGAGCGCTGCTAATCTTGTACCTTTCCTTTGCAGGATCGTCGGTGGTAGGATTGCTGAGTCCGGATTCCGGTAAGTATAATTTCTAATGCTCGCCTTCTCTTTTCTTGTCTGTTTGCAGGTGTTCCGGTTGCTGGCGGGCGTGTCAGGAGCCAGGATGCAGGAGCCGACTCGGTGAGCGTCCTGCTGCTGATGCAGAATAACGCGAAGCACTTGTATTCCATCGGGCATGGTTTAAATAGCAGAGAAGTGCTTCAGGTGTGTGTTCTTCCACCGGCCCCACCCAGATAAGAAAAGAGTTTCTGAATAGAGGAAATAGTTCCTCCCAGCCCTGATGGCTGGGGACTTCAGCCAGACTGGATTGTTCTGGGTAAGTATGCAGCATGGTCTGCCTCAGGTAAGTCCACCCAACCATTATTACACAGTTTATCAATATGAGCCCGGCGCCTATGGCGCCGGGACTGAAGTCCTTTATGAGCCTGGCGCCAAAGGCGCCAGGACACGGTCCAAAGGGCCCCTGTAGGGGTCTGCTGGGTCCGGAGATGTGGAAGAAGGGTCTGCTTCCGGGGGCGCTGGGCCAGTCCTGGCTCCTCGGGAGTAGTGCTCATGACAATCGCCCTGTTTCTAGGCATCTTAGTATGATTTGTATTCCTTGGTCAGTATTAGATTCACGCGTTATCTGCTCCATGTCAAGTCCCTGTGGTGTGCTGCTGTGGATGATGTATCTTATATACTGATCAGCTATGGACGGTTCTGGTCCGCACTTTTCTCTTGGATGACGGGAGAGAAAATCTGCAGGGTTTTGTTCTTTCTCTGGACTGTTTGTGATTGTGAACTGGTAGTCCTGTAATCGAAGTGCCCACCTGGCTATTCTTGGTGGCATTTTTGCCTAGGGGTTGCCATAAATGAATATAAGTGCCTGGTGGCCTGTTACTACTACGAAAGGCTTTCCACATAGGAAGAGGTGAAAATGCTTGCAGGCCCAGACGACCGCTAGTCCTTCCTTCTCTGCCTGAGAGTAGGCTTGCTCGGTTTTGGAGAGGCTTTGACTGGCGTAGGATACTATGTGCTTCCCACTCCCTTCTCTGTCGTTGAGTTGCGAGAGAATGGCACCTAGGCCGAAGGGACTGGCGTCAACGATGAGTTCTGTGGTTTTCTTTGGGTCAAGGTATGTCATGTTTTGGGCATCGGAGATGCGGTCCTTAATGATTTGGAATGCCTCTTGGCATTTGGGTGACCAGACAGACTCGGTGTTCAGCTTGGTGAGGGCTCTGAGAGGTTCGCTGATGGACGCGAAGTCTCGTATGTATCTTGTGCAATAGCTTGCAAGTCCTAGGAAGGATCTGAGGTCTGAGGTGGTGGTGGGTGGCTCAGCTTCTCGGAGTGCGCTTACTTTCTCCGGATCTGCCGTCATGCCCTTCTCTGAAAATGTGTCCAAAGAATCGGAGTGTCTTTTTGCGAAACTCACACTTATTCTTGTTTAAGGTGAGCCGGGCTTCTTCTAGGGCCATGCAGACTCTTATTAGCGTGTCATCGTGTTGCTCTTGTGTTTGGCCGAAGACCAAGATGTCGTCGCTATAGTTCAAACAGTTGGGCATGTGTTTGATAACATTGTGGATTTCTGCTTGGAAGATTTCCGCCGCGGAGGATACCCCAAAGCTGAGCCGTTTATAACGGAACAAACCTAGGTGGGTGGCAAAAGTTGTTATGTAGCGGGAGCTCTTGCAGAGTTCCAACTGGTGGTAACATTTGTTTAGGTTCAACTTGGAGAATACTGTCGCTCCATTTAATAGATGCACCATGTCTGTTATTCGAGGAGCTTGATGTCATTCTCTCAGGATGGCTTTGTTTGGTCTCCTCATGTCTACACATATCCGGATGTCGGGGAGTCTCTTTTGGGCACCGTTACAATGGGGGAGACCCATGCTGTGGGGCCTTCTGCTGGCTCAATGATGTCTGCCTCGAGCAATTTGGTCAGTTCATTCTCTACTTGCTTTTGAATGTTGATGGGGATACCCCTGTAGTGTTGTGCTACTGGTGGGACGATGGCGTTGATGTGGAGTTCGATCTGTCTGTCCTTCAGTTTTCCAAGGCCTTTGAATAATGATGGGAAAACTTGGTCAATGCTTGCCGTCGGGTCTAAATATGTATGCACTATGAGGCGGTATGGTATGTGAATGAGTCCCATCTCTATGGCGGCCTGATAGCTTAGTATGCACCCGCTCTCGGTGGCAGCCTCTAGTACATGCATGGGGATGTTTTTCTCGTGTTCCTTGTATCGGCATGATGCCATGAAGAATCCCTTGCATGCCAGGGGTGTTTTTGAGCCGTATGGATAGATGAGGGCTCTTGCTGGCTGTAGGCGACGGGCGTTTGGTATGCTTTTGTAAACTTCCTCACTGATTACGTTCACGGTTGCCCCCGTGTCTATCAAAAACTCGGCAGCAGTTTGATTGATTTGTATTCTTAATATTGGGCTGTGTTCCTTTGCCGTGTTGTTTCCAAGGGCGTATAGATATCCCTTTTTCCGTGGTGTTTCTTGGTATTTCTCCGGTCTGCGGGCTCTCTCTTCTGATGACGCACTTGACATGCTTTCCGATTGTGACTGTTCTATGAGGCACCGTACATATCTCCTGGGTCTTCTCCTTGTCTTGGATGGGGTGGTTTTGCTCTCCCTCCAGCCCTTTTTCTCTTGTCTTCTTTCCGGTTGTTCGTCGTAGTGTCTGTGACGCCCTTGTTCGTGGGGTTGGTGCGCTACCCGGTGGTGCTGCGTGGGCGGGTTTTGCTCCAGTTCTGTTGTGGGTTTCCCGCTTCTGCCTGCCCCTCATCTTGCTGCGGCATATCAAACACACAGCCTTGTAATGGTTGTCACCACCACATGCGGAGCATGTCTGGCCCATGGCGGGGCACGTTCCTTCATGGGGGTACTCGTGTCTACACCGGTAGCAGAAAGGATCACTGTTGGTTCTCGCTGTTCCTTCTAACTTGTTGAGACTTTCGTGCTTACCGTGCATGATTTTTATTTCATCCGGGCCCTCTACTTGGGCTGCAAGGGCAGCATCTGATCGTGCCAGCCGCAAGATTTCCTCCAAGTTTCTCGGCTGTTGTAGTAGTCGTTTGCGAATGTCAGTGCTTTCGCACCCCACTATGATTTGCGACCTGAGGGCCTCCTCGTTGGAGTAATTGTTGAAATCAGTGCTTCATTTTTTATCTTAATCTCATGACAAATGCGTCTATGGTTTCTCCTCTGTTCTGCTTGGTGTGGAATAAATGCGCGTAGGTGTCTATGGTGTTTTCTGGTATTTCGTCGAGGATGTCTCGCACGTTAGATCCTACGGCGTGGTTTAGGTGGTTTCGTTTTTGTTCATCCTCTAGTGGTCTGTCGCTTTTAGGCATACTTTGAAATCCCTCAGCCACCTTTTCCATCTTGATCCGAGGGTGCCGGTGTCAGTGAGGTCAAAGTTTGCTGGCAGTTGGGCTAGGAGGCTGTTTGTCATCTTTCTGTGCTCTGGTCTGGCTGGAGTCACTGGGATTGTCAGTGACTCCCCTTCCGATCCACTCATGGACTGATCTTATCTGCTCCTCCTGTCGCTCTGTCCTTGGCGCTGTACTAGCTGCGTGGCTCGAGCGGCCTACTTGCTTTGGTGGCACGGCCTGAGGCCTTGCGGCGTGGGAGTCCGAATTTCCTTTGCGCGCATTGGGGTTGGTGATCTTACCCTTATTATCCTTGTGGAGAAATGCGGGAGGGCCGTGTCTGTCGCTCCTCTTGGAGTTGTTTTTCAGCCGTTACCGTTGGCGGGAGGTCAGTGCTCCTCAACCGCCCGGAGATGTGAGCAGGGAGCCGCTGCTCCACCTGCAGGTGATTGGATGCACCTTAACGGAGCTTGCGCAGGGGCTCCTTTCGACGGCAGGGAGCCTTCTCGCTTCGACCCGCTGTCTCCTGGAGTCCTCGACCGGAAGATGTCCTGCGGCTCCAGTGATGCCTCACTGCTCACCACGAGCGCTTTGGACCTGAGGTGGCGGGCACGGTGGAAGACACGTGTCCGCTTCGTCGCCAATGTAGTATCTCGTAAGTGGACCGCCTCACGCTGCCAGTAAGTCACCCTCATGCACACAAGGATACACCGACACAGGAGCTGGGGTGCAACACCTCTTTACTTAGTGCCCATCAGCTTCGAACTCCCTTCGTGGTGATAGCCCCACCCCTTAGCACACGTGGGTCGCAGCCCACTGATTAATGGCAACAAAAGTCTCCCGCAATCTTGCACGGACAGCTTGTTCATAAGAAGTAATGAACTTAACTAACGGTTGAAGTATTTTAGCTTTCATAATAAATGGTCTTATTTTGTTTAATGAAAGTGTGTACATTGTATTGAAAACTGTATGGCACTTTAAAAAAATTGAGTGGTATTCATTCTGATGAGGTTTCTTTGGATGAATCCACTATTTCTTTTAACGTAAATGAGCTATATGTAACTATTGTAAACTTATACATTTGGGTTGAATATGGGTGTTACCGGTTCCTCATGTTTGTCGAACCCTGTTCTCTCTGGTGCAGAGTGCTGCAGCAGCCTCACGCAGCACTAATAGATGACGGTGCCATCCTCTGCATTGCTGCCATCAGAGTTGGCAGCAGTAGTTTGCTTAAAATCTTCATTGTCTAGAACACTATATGTTCGCGGGGTGAAGTGCTATTTCATCTTCAGCATCATTAAAATGTTTTCATTTTTCGAGCCACACAACAGTAACGAGGAAATTCACATATAATTTGCAAGGACCAAAAGTGGGATTAACCCAACAACAAAACAAAAAAGATCCTTGTGAATTTCTTGTCTTAATCAAAATTGAGCGTTACTCATAATTAGAAATATTTAAATGTGTATTCCATTCGACATAAGTGTGCACTAAGACGTGTATGTAGTGTTGAAAAATTAAAAATATTTCTGGTCAGTATGACTTAGACATAAAGAAAATACATAATTAATAAATAGGATAAGGACCGCAAAGGGGAAATTAGAGTCCTGTAACATTAACATACGCCATCTCTAAATCACTAAAAGCCAAAAATGTGCCGCCACCACCACCAAACAAGACAGTGTCGTGAATAAAGCAAGTAAAGACAGAAAAAATAGACTAGTACTGATACCCGACTAGGGTTGTACACCTAGGACTGCATTGGCACCAAGCCAAAATAAAGCATTAAATCAAATATGGGAAAACCTGTGCAGGTTCAGCAGTCGCAGTTAAATGATCGCCTACTCAAGTTTCGGCCTAAAAAGAGGGGCCAAAAATAAATTAATGGTCCAGGCCTTCATCAGGGCAGATTTGTTCATGAAGAGATGGTCAAATTAAAAACCTGTTTAAAACAACATACAACATGTGCTGGTTCTATGAAAAGAAAGAGTTTCTATAAAACGTAACTGTAGACTCCTCACCACCCCCTTCAGGACAAATACCAAATCTGTGTGTACATGAATAAATCACTTACAGCAGTAATATGCCATTAGGTCCATCCCCTCAACATCAGTGCAACCTCCGGGGCACTATTTAGGAGTCTGGAAAAGAACTCATGAATTTGGACTGAGCAATTCAAAAGACAAATGAGCCATACCGCACTTGCATATTAAGATGAATATTGAAAGTATATCAAGAGAATGCTAACCTGAGGTCGAACATCCATCCTGAAGAAGGGGGATGTGCCTCGTTTGTCAGTGGGAATTTTATTTATTGTGCATTAGTAAAGCGCTTATCCCCAAAACCTTCCACCCATCACTTTTGTAGTCACAGTTTGTCTCACTATTTGAGAGAGGGTATGCCCAGACGTGGTTCCCTTGCTCGCTGCGCCATAGGGAACCAAGCTGCACCTCACTGAGGAGGCCCAAAAAGGCCGAAACATGTCTGGGGTTGCTTGTCTTTCCGTGCAGAGGGGACCTGGCCTAGCAGTTCGGCCTGGGCTGCTACCATTGGTGGCAGTACCTGACTGATTTGCATATGGCTGGACCCCTTTTTGCAATGGCGCAGACGGGCTAAAAAACGGTGGTGTGGAAGGTTGCCCAGAGCATTGCCAGTGGTACAGATTAGTTCAAAACCTTCCACCCATCACTTTTGTGGTCACACCACGTTAAAGACAGCCAAGGTAACAGTTGTGCATAAAAATATACGTGCAAAACCATACACATTTCTTCAGTTAACCTGTGCAGGAACAGAGTCTATTCTGAGGGAAAATGCTGCTCGCTCAATGCCGACGTGTTCCAATCTTACAAGGTACTAGAAGGAATAAAGAAAGGGCATGCATGTAAAGAAGCTTTACTTCATCTCCTAATGGAAGTGAAAATGCGTTTTCAAAGGTGCTGTAGGGGAGGCATGGTATCACAAGTATGACACTGAAACAATGGGTACAATTTGTAAAACCTTTGATATTGTTGGGGTTGGAGAAATTCCTACTTTGCCCTATAACTAAGATGGGGGTGGTCTCAACCATCAAATAACGCAGTCCTAGTGGAGTCAGTCAAATCAAAATGGCCTATGCGAACAAAGACCTAATGTTTGCCCAATCTCTTGTACAAAAAAGTTTAAAAAGGAGAAATGTATGCAAAAGGAAAAGTCGGTGTTCAAAGGAATAAATGTGGTTGAACCATCTCTCCTCACCATGTTACACCTCGGGGAGTAAGGCTGTCTCTGTAGGCAGGATGACAACTCTGGGTCAGTTTCCAACACAATAAAAAGTTCCAAAACGTGGCTCGAGGCCCATCTGGCCTTCCACATTAAAGTCTCTTTCTTGACTTCCAAAAATAATGTTTCAACCAAAAAGTTCACAAAGGTCTCCCTCTTTTGGACTCAGACCTTTCACCTCACAGTTCTCGTAGGTCCCCCTCTGCCGGGCTCAGACCTCTCACGATAGAAATTCAACACAAATTTGCAAGGGGGACTCCCTTCCCCAAGATTATTTCACTTCGGGTCTCCCTCTGTCGGACTCGGACAACTTTCTGATGTCAAAGACTTTCGAATGTGCGTGGCTTTCTTTACAGACTACTGTAGGACGGTTCCATGTGTTAATATCCCCGCAGAAATATTGCGCTAGGAAATATCGCCATATTTTTGTGGCAATATTGACCCATGGACCCTGCGGGGGACACCCCTGCAACTCCTGCATTATTTTAAAATGTGCGGGGGACACCCGCCTCAACCTCCTCTGCCACAAAATATCCTCCCCAAAACAATTTTCTTTTCACAGAGACTTTCGAGTGGGCTTCTTCCTTTCACCGGACCACTCTGTTACTTAGTATTGCTGTTTTCGCAGATGTCTTTTACTTCAAATTTCATTTACAGGTCTGCCTTTCCTCGCGTTTCATTGACACGCGTGCAGCCTTCGCTTGCTATACAATTTTGTTATTTCAAACTTTAACACACACCTGTCTTTCAGGTCGCTTGCCAACTCACACGCTGTGTACGTCTCTTCTTGGTTTTGCGATTCCCAATTGACAAGTCACGGTTAGTACCACAGGCTTTGCCTCGCCTCCCCAACTCTGCCGTTCCCCCGGGAGGATCGCTGGCGTCCTTGAAACACAATGCACTCTTCACTTGTGGGATCTGGCCTTCTCCATGTGTCTTTCGCGGCATGTTGGAGGCAACGACCTCCAGTAGGGAACCTCTGGGGCTCTTGACCCACTGCTCTCGTCCCTTAGTCCGTCGCTCTGCTCCAGTAGGCCTTGCTCAGAGTGTCTCTTTGGTTTCTGCCTTTTATTCGTGTGAGGAGAGCTAATTGGAATCCGTTGTATGTACTTAAAATCAAGTGCCTGACTTTGCCTGACCCGATTAGCCGGAATGTCCTGTACGATGTGTGAAAGTTATTGTTGTTACTCTGTCAACCTCTTCCTCTGCCCAGTGTTTGTGTAAAAACTGGGGGCGAGTAAGTATCTCGTAGCATCTTAAAACATAGGATGGGTTGGAAAAACAAAATAGGGGGGAATACCGCATCTCCTCATTGGCTGCTTCACCCCCACTCTCCAAAGACCCCTCACCTAGGTGATTCTCCCGCACTGGTCCACCTCCAGGGTCTCGCTCCAAATGCAGTGGCCATGCCCTAGCCACCCGAGAGAGAGATCCCCCGCGGACTAGCGGGTGAGACACCCTTTGATTTCTCAGTGCGCAGAGTGTCCACTCACTCGCAGTTCCAGACATGCAGGGTGGCTGAGGAACTGAAACTGTTGAAAAAAGAGGATGATGCATCACATGGGGAAGCAACGTGACCCAGCGGGTCTGCAAATCTCTACCTTTCCTAGCAGCCATAATGTAATGTTTCAAGCTTAGCCAATCATACAAAAACTCATGAAACTGGCCATCATGCAGGTGCATAATGATGACCAAATATAAGCAAAATGCAGAGAAGGTGCATAATTACAGATTGAAATTAATGTTGCATCAATTTACTATATCAACTTATATTCTTAAATAACTAATGTGGCAAGGCCAGCACCTTTGCATTGTCAGGAAGGGGTCCAGCTCCATTCTTTACCATGAGCGGGGCAGGGACCCAATAGGGAGAACTAATTCCTGTTCCCGGCCCTGATGCAAGCATGCTAGCATGCAGACCCTTATTTCCAGCCGTGCCTCTAAGTACAAATGCCTGCCAGTGTTTTCTATCTGTTGCAGACACTGCCAAGCCAAAGGATGAGATCAGGGAAGACAAAACCAGAACACCAGCTGGCCTGATGTACCAACAGAACGAGACCGCAAACCCAGCCACAGCTCCCCTGACACCCGATCGCAGCAGCAGCCTGGCAAGAGATGGAGAAATACAGGTGGCAGCCGTGCACCGCTGCAACAAAGAAAACAAAGGCGCAGGACAGGCAGAGTCTGCCTGCCAGTAGGCAACCAGAAGCAGCAATCCACTAGACTACCAAAGACTATTTCCCACATTTACAGAGGCAGTCCCAGGGAGCGGACCACGAAACATGAACTTGGGCATTGAATATGCTGCGATGACCGTTCCGCAGCAAGCTGTTATGAAAAAGTGGATGGGGCTTAGCCCCCTTTTGAAGACTTTCCCATGTATATACACATCTTGGGAGGAGTCAACAGGTCTGGATTGTCCAGGGAAAGCTGTCCAATCAGTACTGAGGGACAGAATTTTAAGTAAAGGAAGGGAAACGGAAAGTGAGCAAAGATGGTTAGCAATGCACATCTATTTAGAGATATCAACCTTATAGTATTAGTCCAATGTGGTATGTAATCTTTACTGGTTCAGTGTAAAACTTAAGGTGCAGGGGTGAACAACCGGTCCAGGCACATGGACCATATAAATATGCAATACAAAGATGTGGGAACTTCTGTCCCCTGCACACTCTCAAGGGCCGCCTAGCAGCTGTTTTGAATGTGTACAGTGAAGCAATTTCGAAGTTATTTAGATGATATAAGTATTCAAACAAACCTTCCCCAAGAAAAATGAATTTCACAAAGTTCCTTTTTTCTTCACAGTCGCTACTTTAATGGGGAACGTTCTTGAAATACGTCTTTTTACATAAAATCAAGATCACCTTATGCTTGATAAATCACCTTATGGATAAAAAACTCCAGAAATTCTCTGATCATGTCTATGATATTTGGACAACTCCAGGTATATTCCATCTGGTATAAGCAATGCTCTGGAGGAAACAAAGGTGAAATCTAATTAGACCTGTATATAAATCATATTAGGAGGTAAAAGCGGCGACCTATGTGCTAAAGGCAAAGAACAGTAAAGGTAAGTAAATTGTCTGTCTTACCACTATGCTGGTAGTGTCCAAGATAGGAGGGCTGTGTGACCCTGTTAAATACAACACTTAGTTCCTGTTAGGCAAGGTTCTGTAAGGAAAAACAGTGTCTTCTAAATCTAAGGTAGAATCCCAGTGATGTATCCTAAATGCAATCATGAAAATAAAAATCACAGTTCGTTGTGTGACTTACACATTTGATCATATATTGGTGTGGGGAGAACATCTCAGGTCTATCTGCTTATAGAATATTCATCTCAATCCATAATTGTGATATGATCCTTTAATAGCGCAAGCATTATGTCTAAAGGTAAAAATAAACCTTACTTGTTCATGAGTGTAAAATTAGAGCAATATTGAATAACTAGTATTAATCTTTCTGGCAAAAAGTCAGCAAATCCGCCAGTCAAACAAGCTCTCACCTGAATATCTTGTGGGTGCCACCAGGCGTTGAAAGAAGATGTTGCTTTACTAGGCTGGGTACGTTCTTTGCTGTCCAACCTAAAAGATATAGGTTACCTCACGTAGGAAGTTCTTAAATTGCCATCGACTGTGGCTTGTAAGATGTCTAAATCCAATGCCTCTTAGCTAGTTGGATGTTGCTCGGTAACTGCGGCTGCCGAGTGACTCGCAGTGCAGAAAATGGCTGCCGTTATAAATAAAACACGCAGAAAATGCAATGACATTGCACGTTGCCGCGATTCACCGTAGCTTTTATTAGAGTCCTGGAAACCACAATGGTATTTTTAATGTTGGAGGTCGAAGGTAAAGTCCAGTGAAGTTTAACATTCTTATAGGAGGTGAAACGATGGAATCTAGATTCATAATAAGAATAGTATTGTGTGTCAATGTTAAGGTTTAAAGTTCTACTAATGATTATGTAGAATCAGTATGTGTAGTAAACTCTGCAATTATTCTGTTGGCATAATGTTGTGAAAAATAAGAAGCACAAGGTTCTCTTGATATTAGGGTAAATCCGAAACCAGATTGTCATAACACTGGGCGATCTATGGAACTGATAGGATACATGTATAGCAGATAACTTCATTGTGTTGCCAAATGGAAATATATGTCCAATCCTGTGAAATCCTCATGATGTGCAGGCTATCATGTCATTGGGCTAAATATATGACAATCGTATGTCAGTGGTGTCTCATCTGATAGTGTTAAAGATGGCGTCACTAGGGCGCAGCGTACCTGTTCGTCCGGAAGTCGGCTTAGTAGACGATGCCAGAATGCCAGAAGTTCTGTGGTGATGTGAGAGTGACACAAGGAACCAGCCCAACTCCCGTCCAAATAGATACTGGACTGGAGGTGAACCAGCTCCCGATGCCACAGGTTAGCTCACCCCTGATTAATGTGGCATCAGGACAGTGCAAGCACTGACAGGGGGAGCCTGATGGTCTTTGCTAGAAGTTCTCTGCAGACAACTGGAGCAAGAAGAGTTGCGAGTCGAATCCAGGAGCAGGAATCCAGGAGGCAGCAGAATGCAAGGGAAGGCAGGAAGGCAAGGCAACCAAGGACGACCAAGAACCCAGAGGAAGAACAGAGAACTACTGAGAAGGGGGGAACCACCCCAGCAGGAAGGGAGCAAGGAGAAGGGAACCAGGGAGACCTGTAACGCTCACCTGATTCCCGTAGAGGCCCCGGTCTTGACTGGGCGTATACCGTATCTTCAAAGGTGATGTGTAACACACGGCTGGCTCTTTGGGCTGGACCTCTGTGCACTGTATGTCTGACTCGAAAGGTAAGATGTCTGCAGATAGAAAATATGGGATTAAGGAACTGGGTTATTGAATGTCTCTCTCTTCTTCCCTTTCTCTTCTCCTGTAGAACCCCAAAGGTTAACGCTCTCACCTTAGGTAAGTGAACGCCGTGCTCTCCATCTGCCTCGGGGCAGGGTGCTGTAACCAGTTTCTTCACTGGATAAGGGGAGCAGGCCTCTTGACTTCAGAGGACTGCTGTCCGTCGTTTACTGCACGAACGGTAAGTTTCGAGTAATTCTAATGTCTTTAAAGTCTTTAGTAATGATGTTTCTTGTTTTGCAGGGTTCCGGCGATGGCGGATGACGGGCTGATGTGAGTTGAAGATGGAGCCCGTGTGATGAATAGAAGCGCCTGGAAGCACGTAAGTAAGCGCTTGTTGCCTGCTTCACGATGCGCTCTAACTGACTTTTTATTTTGCAGGTACAAGTTCGGAGCGGCTGCAGGGTGCCGGAATACCCACTGGGTTAGATGTGGAAAGGAGTAATGGCACGTGAGTATTAAAGTTCCCCAATGTCTTTAAACGCACCTTGTTTTGTCTTTCAGATGCGGGATGCAGCGCCGAAGGCCTCCGGAGCGTGCGAAGAGTTGGTAAGCTTTTGTCTTTCAGATGCCGGAATGCAGTGTGAAGACCTCCGGAGCGCACGAAGAGTAGGTAAGCCTTTGTCTTTCAGATGCCGGAATGCAGCGCGAGGCGTTGGTGACAGCCGATGGACCAGGTAAGTGAAGAGCTGTCACTGAAGACCGTAATGCTAACCTGTTCTTTCTTGTCTTTATAGGTGTTGCTGAAGACTGGATTCAGGATGGTAAGCCTTTTTCCTTAGGCCCAGGATCAGATGCAGAAGACACGATGAGCGTTCTGCTGCAGAGGATGCAGAATAACGCAAAGCAAGATTCATCCATCGGGTGTGGTTTAAATAGCCTCCTGTAGTGCTTAGGTGTCTCCTTCCAAAGCCACGCCTAGGTAAGAAAAGAGTTCCTGCTTTCCAGAAGAGTTCCAGTGTTCTGAATCTAGGGAGTGGCTCCTGCCCCACCCAACAGGAAAAGTAGTTCCAAACAGAAGAGGATCAGAGGCTCAACTGGCAGGCAAGTAAGCAGCATGGTCTGCTGCAGGTAAGTCCACCCAAGCATTATGAGCCCGGCGCTTCCAGCGCTGGGACTGGGCATATTTATGAGCCTGGTGCCACTGGCGCCAGGACTGGGTCCAAAAGGTCCCAATTGGGACTGGTTGGCACTCGGAACCTGGGTTATGGATCTGCTTCCAAGGGAGTTGGGAAAACCCTGACCTTTTGGAAGCAGAGATCATGACAGACCCCCTATCCGGGCAAGGAAGGGCAGGTCTATACAGAAGGGACTGGAAAGACCAGGCAGGACAGAGCGGAACTAAGGTCAAGGCAGGAGCAAAACGACGATCCGGTCAGACCACGTTGAGACGCGGTTTGATGAAACCGCCGGGCTCCTTAAGTAGGGCCTCCCACACCCAGGAGGCTTGGAACGCAAGCCGTGCTGTTTCCCAGGTGCTGGGAGGCCCAAAGCGAGGCTTGGGCCGCAAACCGGCCGAGGGCATCGTGTACCGCGCATGCGCGGAAAGTGGGAAGGGGTCAGCCGCGCATGCGCGGAACGGCACGTCCCGGGAACCCGGAAGAGCGTGGGAACCGGAGCGGCCGACCGCGTACGCGCGAGACGAAGCGTCCCGAAGATCCAGGAGCAACCGGTACCCAGGACCGCCCTGTACCACCCAGGCGAAAGCGGGGGTAAACCCTCCAAGGCGTGGCACGCCGCATCAGGTAAGTGGGCTGGAACAAGCCCGGGTTGGGCGGCGTGACAGATAGTCCCTAAGAGACCATAAGGTAATTGAGCAATCTTTGAGTGTTACAGTGAATAGGAAATATGATTTCTAGACGAGATGTACATTCAATCTGTGTACCATGAACAATATATCACAAGACAAGGTGTAGCTGGACTGTTAAGTCAAACTCCTCCATCTGCTTTACTGAGTCTGTAAGTGATACTTATTTATTCAACAGTGCATACAGTAATCAAATATTGTGACCATATGTCCACTAGTTCATCCTCCAGGTAAGTGTTAGTCTTATATTCTGGATATAAGGATCTATTTGATCAGGCTTTGTAAATCTAGAAATAAGGTCCCAGGTAGACCTCCTTGTTCATACAAAGGGGACTAATAGAGTGCAAGTGGTAGATCCAGTATAGCTATCTTTGGGCTCATTTTTTCTGTAAATCGCCTACCCCTGGTAAAGGATGGATCACCTCAAGTATCGCGCATCTCATTTGGGCCACTGTGTGCCTTGCCTCTTTGAAGTGTCTATACACAGGTGATTTGGTATTGGCTGCCCTTATACTGGACTTGTATTTGGTCCAGCAGTCTTTTGCACGCCTTATCGTCTGTCCCACATAGCATTCGCCACATGGGCATTTGAGAGCATAGACTACATTTCTTGTGTCGCAGGTAGCAAAATGACATTGTGTGATCTTTCTGCCAGTATTAGGACAAATATGGTCAGCCTTGATGATGTTAGAACAATGTTGGCAGTTGAGACGGGGATTTCCCTGAATTTGGTTTCTGTAACACCCTCTGTGATGGTTTTCAGATTCGTTCCACCTTAATCAGTGTGTCCCTGAAATGTGTGCTTCTCTTGTAAGCTATCATTGGTGGTTCTGGGAATAATTTAGTGAGAAACGTATCCAATCTGACGAAGTTCCAGTTCTTTTTAATGCTCTAGCAATTTGGTGACTCTGTAATGAGTATCTCAATGTATGAATCATTCTAGTGTTCTCCTTTTTTGGTTTTCGTCTCAAGAGATCTTACCTCTTGTGGCTTTCCACTCTAGTAACGGCATTATCCAGGATATCTGAGGGGTAATCTCTTTTCTCAAATCTATCAGACATCTGATTACACTCTTCCAGAAGTGTATTTGTATTCAATACTATTCTCTTAAGCCTAAGGAACTGGCTATAAGGGAGACTTTCCTTGAGATGTTTCGGATGAAAGCTTCTGAAGTTCAGGGTGTTATTTACATCTGTTGGATTACGGTAAATGGTAGCCGGAAGTTCATTATTCCTAAAGGTAACCATAACATCTAAGAAATGTAAATGTGGTTCCCCCACCTCAAGTGTAAACTTGATCTGATCATGGCATTGGTGTCTAGTCAAAGTATCTCAAAAAAAGGGTTGACAGGACAAAGGATCGACACCAAAGGGTCGACAGGACAAAGGATCGAATTTTTTTTTAATTATATATTTTTTTTAGGTTTTCATATAGGTCAAAAAAAAGTTTTTTAGCAAAAAAAACAGGGGTTGGGGGACCCCCCCCCAAAAAAAAAGTAAAAAAAAAAAAAGTCAATCCTTTGGTGTCGATCCTTTGGCCATTCGACCCTTTGGTTGTCGATCCTTTGACCTACAACCCATGGCATTGTTTGAGGTATTCGAAAAAAATATGATAATTTTGCTCTACCGCCTTTCTAAATCGCAAAGACGTCATTGATGTATTGTTTCCTAAAGATAACCTTAGATGCCCAAGGTTCCTTGGTAAGAATGTGTGTCATCTCAAAGTAGAACATAAAGATAGTGGCATATGTGGGTGCCACTGATGACCCCATTGAAGTTCCTGAGATTTGTTGGAAGTACTTGCCTTCATACCTAAAAATGGTGTTGATTAGTTTGATCGCTAGGACCTTGTGTATGCGTACATTTTCGTGGTTTAATAAAAACCCCTCCATGGCTTCAATTCCTTCTCCATGTGGAATCGAGGTGTATAGACTACTTACATCTAGTGAGAACAAAATCAAATCAGGTTCTCTAAATTGTAATTCACATAATAGCTGTAAGAAGTGAGAGGTGTCTTTGAGGTAAATGGAGGTTGTAGAAGGTGTGAGGCATTCGTTTAGGATTGAAAGTGGTCCTGCAGTGTGTGTGTGTGTGTGTGTGTGTGGTGAATAAGTCACTGTTAGGAATGGATGTGAAGTGAATGCGAGTGTTTGAGTACTAGTGGTGGGAAGAGAGTAGCAGTGGGAGGAGGACAGTAGTAGTGGGAGGAGAGTCGCAGTGAAAGGAGGAGTGTCGTAGTGAAGTGTTGTTGGAGAAGTAACGTCAAAGGGTGGTGGTGAGAGGTAGGAGGATCGAAGCATCAAAGGGACAGGGTTGGTGGCAGGAGGAAGGTAGGTAGAAAGAGTAGGAGGTAAGTAGCCCTAGTTGTTACTGATGGATCTTTTTTGGGACTCTAGATTTTGGGCCTGTCCTTTTTGGACCTAAAAAAACCTAGCAATTACTTTACCTTTCATTTTATTGTCATGGTGATGTTTGGCAGGAGCCCTAGAGAACAGTGTTGGCTTTATTTGGTGTGCTCAGAAGTTCACTTATTGTACATGTCTCAATGTCTGGAGTTGCTGTATATAAATGCCCAGTAGATGTGTCGCTAGTCTTGAGTTCTACAATCATTTTGCATTTCGACTTCCTTCTGTGTGAGGCAATTGGTGTTAATAGACCCCTTGGGTAGACGTTGCATGTTTCCCATGCAATTTGAGGTAAAATGTCTCTAAAATGATTCAGAGAATAGAACTTGTTTATATGCACTCTAATTCCGTTAATGGTCCACTCATCTTTCAGAAGCACTAAGTCCAATTGAGATTTATGTGGTCTGAGGCCAGCAGCATCCCAGTTGAAAAGAAGCAAGGTTCGATCGCAATAAGAAATAGAGATTACACCTGTTGCTGCCTGGAGAAGGGAAGCAAAAAGAATGCTGTTGGTTATAATATGAATTTTGGAGTATGATTAATGTGAATTGGAATACAAGGTTTAGTCTAGATCTCTTGGACATAAGATCGTCCAAGTGTGGGTCGGCCCAGGGACAATGTGTGATTTAAAGGTTTTGTGGCATTTCACCTTGGTGAAACTAACATTGGAACTAAGATCTAACAGTGGATCCAGAATTGAGGTTTAAGTTCCCAATGACTCTGGATCAATAGACTATTCGTTCCATATGTTTCCCATCTCTTCCCAAAAAGTAATATCAGCAGTCAGGCCTTATATGTTAATGATGCTTATTGTGTAATATGCTGTTTGAAGTCTGGTGACAGTCTAGCTTTTTCCCGGATGCGCCCCACATGGATATTAGCATCGTCTTTTGTGAATGTGAATAGCCACCCCACCTTCCTGGCTACTGAGGAGGAGTAAGAGATGAGTCATTCCGTCACGCTGCAATGTGCCAAATGTGCCTTCCGCAGTAAAGCAAGATCTACAGTCTCTTGTTTCAGAGAGGTAAAATCTTGAACCTCTTCAAAAGTCCAACGATCCCCTTGACACATTCCAGGGCAAAGCTTATAGGAACCCCTTATTTGAAGCCTCATAGTGAGTAGATGTTGGTGCAGACTTTTGGCCCCTTTGGTGTGCAGGCCAGAACAGCTTATACTTTCACATAAGAAAACAAAGTTTGAGACTTGTGTGACAAGTTATCAGTAGATGTGTCGCTGCATGTATTGGGTCCTATTTTGTATATCCAACTAGACCATACAAATTCACTAATTGAGTGACTATCTAGTGCAATAATGCAAAGTTGTGTTGTTTCAGACCAAACATTTCCAAAATGTAGTTCTAATCCCATGTAGTAACGCAAAGCTGTTTTGTACAGAGCACTGAAAATGTAATGAATGTTTATTTTATTTATTGGGTATTGATAATGCGCCTATACAGCCAGATGCTGTTTCAAGGCACTTCAGGACAAGGGAAGGGCGGTACAGGGAAGAAAAACCAAAACATGACTTTCCTACTAGGTCTTGAGACATTCGGATAGTCCAAGTGCTGTACAGGAATGCTGGGGAAGTGGGGAAGTGAAGGTTGGGCGGGGCAAAAGGGAAGAAGACAACAATAACGTTCCCACTAGGTTCCTACTGTGAAGAGCACAGAGGTCCCTCTGTCTTTCTTATTCAATGTATTAGCCTTGACCAGTTTGTTTGCCAAACCTTAGTGCACATGCTGTGTGCTTTGCCTGTAAGGCTTTCTCAAGTCCAAACAATGTATCAGATTTATTTAGTTCAAATTGCTCTTATCCTGCCACATCCTGGAGGTGTCCATCTCCTATCACCTTCAGATATTCTCCTCCTACCACCTCTTGAGGTTTTCATTCCACCTTCTGATGTCTTCCTCTCAACATCTCCTGATGTCCTCTGCCTACCAACTCCGGATGTCTCCCTTCTTCCACATCCTGATGTCCTTGGCCTACCACTTCCTGATAATTCACTTCCTCTGAAAATCTTCACGTCTCCTTTCTTCCACCTACTGGTGTCTTTCCTATCGACTCCTGCTATCCTCCTACCACCTCCTGGTGTTTCCCTTCTTCCACCTCCTGGCGTCTCTGCCTACCACTTTTAGGTGTCTTCCTCCTTTCACATCCTGATGCCCTCCTTTTAGCTCATTATGTCTCTCTTCTTTCACCTTCTGTTATAGTCATCCTACCAACTTATGTCTTCCTCCTTTCACCTTCTGTTATCTTTCTCCTGCCATCACTGGATGTCTTCCTCCTCCTATCTCCTGATGTCTCTACGTTCCATCTTTTCTGGAACCTCCTCCATTACTCCCTGTAGTTTTCCAGACGGCATCCTTCCAGAATGATTAACCTGCTCCAACGCCTACCACAAACTCCTCCTAATGACCAAGCCTTCCCGGGACATCCCTTTTATGCTTTATGCTGGGTTCGGTGTGGGTGGAGACAGCATGCCTCCACATGCTTATCCAATTTTCTTTGTATACCGATTATGCCGAGAATAAGACGATACGATTCAAGCTACTGGGAGTAGGTCATAGAACCAGTCACAAGATAAGGCATCCTGTACTAACTAAACAAAACCAAAAAGATACAACTTGCAAAACTCTCAGATGCAGACAAAATGCTTCTGATGACTGCTAGATTCAGAACACCACATCTGGGTGGGCGGGCACGCTTTGTTTATTTTTACCAGACCCCAACTGTGGAATAGCTCTCCTATTGAGGTCAGAATGATCACTGTCCAGTTTTTTCTTTTGATAAGAAACGTAAGACCTGGCTATTCTCCCAGAACATCTAAGAAGCATAGCAATACATATGAATGCTGTTACTTTGTTTTTACCTAGATAGGTGTGCGAATATTTCCCTTTTGCCTAAAAATAATAGTCCAAGGACACCATCAACGAATGTTTCACAAATGACTATTTGCCACACTCCTTGGCTGAACACATGGGTATATAAATTGATGTGGGTTCCATCTGTCCTTTCTTTTCTGTCCCCAACATCTCATCCTATTTCGTTGACCAATTGGTTTATTAGAATTTCTGGGTGGCTTTCCTTGGACAAGTGAATTTGAGTGTGTACCGTCATTGGCGTAAATATCTCATGTAACCAATAGCATTTAAGGAATGTTGCTTGTATTCTGTACTGGTCTTGTCAAGTGGCTTCCGACACAAACTGATGCTTTACATTCTGTTATTGTGCCTTGTAGCAGTGCCAGATCCAAGTTCTGGCTACTCTAGATGTATCTGAATGCCCAGATGTTTAGTTGTACCTGAAAGTTGGCAAAGCAAACTCGGCCAAAATATTCATAAGGACTTTGCGCTTTTAGATTTGTTAAGAATATAGCATGGTTGGGATTGCTGTTTCATTCCTGTACAGCATTCAGCTGATGGTGTGTCAGGGACACCATGATTGAATGAATACCCCTGCTCTCCATTCATTAAAATATGTCTGGTCCTTCCTCCCTCTACAAGCCCCATAATTGGAAAAAGTGTGTACATCTATATTGCCATCGGGATAGCCAGATTGGGCTATTTTTCAAACATTGGATTTAGAAATCCCAAATTACTCTTGCTGGGGAGTTGAGTTAAGGCAGCGGATGTGCAGTGTCGTGTACAGTTGGGTGTGGCTCAGTGAAAAGCAGTGGAATAGGCAGACTGGCCATTAAATGGTGCGGGCTGCCCTGCAGCATCCAAGCTTCCCGGGTTGACTACTGCTGGTTTAGCGTTGCCTTGCTGCATGGGATCATTGATAAATCCATTACCTCCTGGCAGTGCTATTTGAACAATTAGTGTGGAGGTTTTCTTCTTTCCTGGCGCAGTGTTTCTCAGTGGAAAGGAATTCACAGTTGTGTGTGTGGAAGGAAACATAGCTAGTTATTGACAAATAAGCAAAACACCAAAGCTGAAATGTGCTCTTTTTCACAAAGTGGGAGTAAGTTATTGTCAACGTGCAAAAACTACTAGCGTTACTTTGAAAGGGTATCATGCATGGGCAAAGTTCTCCATATCGGAGGGATTGCCTCATTCAGTCCTGGTTTTTCTTTGCATTCTGGGTGGATAGTGTCAGAGAATGCTATTGCGAAGGCATTCAATCCTGAGCTTGTTTGATTTTGGCTATACATAATGTTGCTGGTTTTCTCCCTTAGAAAGTTAGCTCTGCTAAATAGGCTCCAAATCATTCTAAAACTATATCTATTTACAGAGTTAACTAACATGGGAGAAACATTGGAATGTGACAAAATGCAAATGTAACCAAGTACTCAAGCTGATAAATCGCTTTGTTTACAAACAGGGTGCTGTGTCTTTCGAGACGGCCTTGTTATATTTGACTAAAGTGTGTTCCATTATATTTGATGGCTTTGAAATATGGGGAGGACACCACGCAGCTTTGTTGAGGTGATATGGAGCAGGTGCTCTCTGTAAGCTGTTTGGACTAGCCTTTTTTCGCCAGTTGAATTATTATATTTGGAAATGCCATATGATGTAATTAGAAAAATCATAGGTTTTTGTGATAAAATGCTGAAAATTGGAAGAGAGGTCATGATAGGTGAGTTTGTGGACACATTCTGTCGCCTTGAAAGCTATCTCAAACGGGGCACCCTGGGCAAACTGCTCTGCATCTGTATGAAATGGCAAGAGGGATGTTGTGGCATTAGAAGTGATAGTGCAACTTACATTATAAAGAGCCGCATGAAACATACCATCTATGAACACCGCAAAGAACAGCACCTGATGAATTTGTTTGCGACTAAAAATCACACCATCTTTTGTGAATATATCTTGAAGAAAGATATTAAGCCTCAATACATAATAGCATATCCAAACAGTGCTATTGCAAGGCGATACATAAGGCTTAAATTCAATGTGAGCGTCGCATTATTGACCAAGGGTTCCCAACTTGGGCTACCACGCAGCGGCCGGTTTTGTAGGGTGTGCAGTACTGACATCCTTGAGAGTCTCGAACATGTGCTTTTACACTGTGAAAGCCTAGCTCTGATCCGTTGCAGATACTTAAAATAGTACAAAAATAGTATCTGCACCGATGATCTCACAGAGATATGGCCAGCGTTTCTTAAAGGATGTGATTTTAATTTAATATTTGAAATAGTACATTTCTATTTAAAGTGCACTGAAATCATGAATATTCTGACTTAAAAAGATGCAAATATCGATTATGTATTTTAGCTTCCCTTTTATTGTCTTAAAGATTGTTGGGTTTACCTGGAGAAAAAAGTTTCCTTTTTTATATGATGAGGTATACATGTTTTTACGAAATGTAATGGATTTTAACAGGATTAATGTTGTATTACTTTTGTTTTTATATTTTGTATACACAAAGCTTGTTGCTAAATGTGTATTAAATAAATAGAACTATATCTAGCTTGATATAGTGGCATATGATGAGATACAGTTAAAACGGCTCAAAACCCAATCTAATATAATTTAGTTATTTCCAATTGGTTTACACTGACTTACAGTTGCAGGCCCATTTGTATATTAGCGTGGGAGGTCTCATCCTCCACAAGAGGGCGGGCCTGGACCAGGAAGCTCTTTCCCTGCTGGGAAGGCTTGACACCTTCGTGGGAGGGCCGGACACACCTCCTCCAGGGGTGAGGTGAGTGCTGGGATCTTCAAACTGATCTCTGTACCACAGTGGATGAGCCATAATGGGGAGCTAATTACTGGGGTCCAGGCAGACGGGAGAGCACGGGCGTATAGTGTAGGTAAGGAGAGGATCTATAAACCAGAGAAGGGTCCATCCATCTTCAATATGCCCAGGCCGCACTTTCTTCCTGAGACCGCCTACTAACTTCCTTCAGACCAGGCACTCTGTGAGCTGACATCACAAGGAATAACCCTTGTTACACTTGCAAGGATTGCCCCTTGTAGATGGCTTGGAATGGACCAAGTCACTGAGGCAAAATCACTGTATAAGGAGGTGAGACCCCCTTAATGGAATCTTCTTTGAGTCACCTTTTTGGAAACACCTTCTTAAAGCTTTTTTAGAACATTTGGAACCTTGTTCAAGTAAAGACTAACAGTCCCCACCATTGGAGTGAAGATAAGGATTTGCAAGTAGGGTGCAGCCTTTCTCCCTAACCACTTTAAGGGAAAATTGTAAGCGACATGTTGCTGAAAATGTCTGACTGCAGCTCCACAGTGATACCCATAACTCTGCCTGCTGAAGTGGTAATCCCTGCCAGTGCCTCTTACAACAGACTTACCTTTCCTCAGAGACCCAGTGGAGGGTCTCGCAGCAACCCAGGATCAATTGCATGGGGGGCTTGCCTTTGAGTCGCTGCAAAGAACCAAAGTTGATGCCTTTGACACTCCACTCTTCAAACGACTTCAAGTGCCTTTGTGATGTGCTGATACGAACCGCGCTTGCCTGTCCCAAGCTTCTTCGAGCCTCAGACCGTTGCTGAACCATATCACGTTGGACCTAGTCGAACCAGCTTGTTGCGGAAGACGAACCATAGTTTCATGAATCGAGACCCAGTCAAACCTTCAATCCATGTGGATTGGAACATTGCTGATTGCCCCAAGCTTCTCCGAGCCTCAAGCCATTGCCACTAGTGGAATTGCACTCTATTGCTGTATCCTTTTGAACTAGCTTGACTGACTGGAACCCGACCTGACGCACCAGTAAGTACCTAGAAACTTGGTTCGAAACTGTCAAGCTCCTGAAATAAGACCAGAAGTAATCTAAACGTAGTTCTGTCCACACTGGCCTGGTTCTACGAGCCCTAGTGGCATTTATGACCCCACTTTAAAGACATTCCTGAAATTGTTTGACTTCTCTGCAGGACTGTTTACCTGCAGACCCTGTTCTTAAGTACCCAGAGTGCCTCTTTCTTCCAAGTATAAATTAACTGTATATTTCCTTTCAGTGGTGGGTTGTTGGTATTTGTAATAGTTTCTCTTTCCTTCTAGTTTAATTAAACTCTTATTTTTATAGAACCTTGATTATACATTTCTTTTATTTTGGCACTTAATGTGCTATTGTTGTTGCTCTTGAAGTGTATAGACACCCTCGGCCCAAGTTACCACAAAGAGACCAGGGAGGTATACATTTTATGTTGTGCTTGTTTTATCCTTATGATTGAGCTCATTGCTGTTCTAGTATTAGTTTGTGACTGAGTAGGAGCTTAGAAACTACTATTCATCCCTATAGTCCCGGTGGGCAGAAGTAATTTTGTCACAGTGTTTTAGTTATTGACATAGGATGTAAATGGAGAAACAGGAATGAATGGACTACCTGCACTGAATATGGGGCATGCTAAAAGCGCTACACATGTCAGACCCATGTTATTGCTTTATGAATAAAATGGATCTACATTTTTTTTCTAAAAAATAATAGGCTGTATATGTACTTTGGTTTCTGGACAAAGTCTTACTCCAAGTGCTATTCATACACATTGAATGTCATGTTTAAATATGTGCAGTTGTACTACCTGTCTCCTATGCAGGGAAGAAATTGTATATCCGTGACATTCATGATGATTATTTGACATGTTGGTGTAGATGTGGGCTGTTTGTTTGGGTCCACACGTGCTATAAATGTGTTTCCATTAATACCAACCTTGTGCTGTGTAGTTAGGTAGGCAATGAACGTAGATAGGTAAAGAAATCGTTAATATGAAGGTCTGTGTTACATTTCTTCCCAATACATACACAGAAACTTAGGCGTTGGGTAACAATCCTTCTCTTTATTTCTTTGTGTGTAATCTCCTGCGTCTAGCGTTTGCCTGGCCGGCACCACAGATCCTTTTCCCCCAGCCCCTATCATAACTCTCTCCATGCCTACACAATTACTTGAGGATAGTGGCATAGACATGGGGGTGGTGGGGCTGGTGACCAGCCACATTGGCCCCTGCTTTGCATCCCTGTGTGTCCTGTTGCTACCACCTACAAGCCTGGTTTCAAATATATACATAATTCATTTGGTGGTGGTATCTCATCCATGTGCTGAGTGGTGCCAAGCAGGCTCTGCTCACTGCAGCTCACTGGTTCACGCCCTGGCTAGAACAACATGTGCTATAATTCCTCCACTAGGTCTTCTGTAGCCAGTTTCCTGAATCCTGCTTCTCTGATCAGGAGAGAAGACTGACCGCCACATGAAAAAGCCTGTTGGGGGTGGACCCACAGGTATGCCAGAGGGACACTGGAAGTCCACAGACTTGGAGAGCCCACCTCCCTCCTTCCCAAGCTACACAGAGGACTCAGTCAACGGCAGTTTAAACTGTGGTTTATTACAGGCAAAACCAACAGGGATACACACAGGAACAGAGAAAATGAATACACTTTTCGCTCTTCCTCAACTCGCAGGCTGTTTTTACAACCGCATTACATCAGAGTGACATCACAACCTGAGCCCTTCTCCAGAAAACACTTGGACCATGTGATTGGGTATTGAGTATTATACCACCCATAGTGGACTATATAGATGTTACTCTACTGGCTTGCGCATGTCGGGTGGCTGGCCTGGTCCTATCCACAAGTCACTAGCTAAACAATGTTGCAGTGTGGTGGATTTACCATTGGTTCTTGCCCGTTGCTACCCACACCTAGGGTACTAAACTGTGATTGGCTAGTGCTGACCCTCCCCAGATCTGGGACCCGCAGATGTTCTCAGCTCTCTGTGCACCTCTTCAAGGTAACAAGAATTACTATGTGTCTGTAATGTGTACACCACCTTAGTTTATGAGAGTGCTCAGTTACCAGTCATTTGGTCGAAAACCAAATGATCGAATGACCATTTGATCGAAGTAAAATGGTCGGAAAAAAAAGGTCGATTTTTATTTTTTTTATTTTATGGTTCCCCCCAAACCCCCTTTTTCTTTATTAAAAATATTTTTTCACCAACCAAAAATAAAAAATATATATAAATAAATAAATACAAAAAAAAAAATTTCGACCATTTTACTTCGATCAAATGGTCATTCGATCTTTTATTTTCAACCATTTGACCGGACACCGAGTGCTCTCTTGATCGGCGAAACTCTTGTCATACATTGTTGCATACTTGTCGCTGTCTGTGTCTGACGGCCTGGGACCAGTGCTCCTTTCCCACCGCTGCTCGCTGTCCATTGTCTGCTTCGACTGTGTCACGTGTTCATGGACCACGAATTTGAGTTGTGCAGCTCTGAATTATGAGCAGCTGGTCCCTTTGTCGTCCGGGCATTGGAATGGTATCTGTATCTGTGGCCTTGACCGCAGGTCCTGTTTCTCACGGCTTGCTCTAGATCCAGCCTGAATCAGCTCAGCTCGTCTCTTGCTCTGAGACTCGAGGCCTACTGTAATTTTCCTAAATTTTCCTAAACTTTACAATGCGGTTTCTACAGTGTCCATACTATAGTACATTTCCATAGATTAGTCACACTTAGTACTGTCAGGTCCCATAGGTGCTCCTGCAGTTCCATAGGGATAATTGCATGTAAGCATCTGCCAGCTGTGCTCAGGATTGCTTTTCTCTTGCGGTTTCTGCGGTTTCTGCATTTGGCTAATGGCAAAATAATAAAGCAGTGACACTATGTATATGTATCTGTCCTTTAACTATAGAACTGTACGCTCGTATTTTTCATGTATTCAAGTGCGTGGTTGTGTCCCGAAGTGCGGATGGCATGTATGCTTCATGTCTAATGCTGCTATGTTGTGGTGTCGCTAACAACGTCAGCAACATGGCTTCTTGGTGTCTTGGTGTCTAGTCCAATCTGTCCATACAGGTATCCTTAATCATGACCTGTGGCTCTTCATCCACACATGGGTAGGTTTGTATATTCCTCGGGTAGTATGGCTGGCTGAGGGGATACCTCTCGACATATTTGTGAATCATGTGTCCATTTGGTATTTGCCCAAAATAGAATGGGTGATTGCGCTGCTTTCTGGCTTTCTTCCTCGTCATTAATTTAGTAGGAGGGGGAGGGCTTGGTAGGCTTCCCAATCCCTCTTCAGTCCCCCCACCGGTCGACCTGTCAACCACATCCTTATATGACAGTCCTGTTTCTCTTGGCTGCCATATCTTGGTTATTTCTCCAAGGCGCCCATAGTAGTTTGTGTGGTCATCGAACAACCAGTTCATGTAACTGCACACTCCTTCGGGGTTGCACCAAACCCACTTCCCTTCATAGTACTTTGCATCACGTGGTTTTCCAACTCCATGGCGCTAGTTGGGAACAGATCACACTGCAAAATCCTTTCTCTTGTCTCTTTAGGCCACAATCTCATACTTTGTTCCTCCTATATTCACATTTATAAGGATCTGCATTCCGATTGCTTCTTCCACCGTTTTCTTGCACTTTGCCATGGAGACTGTGATCCCACACATTGATGTTGCCACCAGCACAAGAGCTCCCATTATCACCTTCAGTCCGCCTGACAGTCTTACTGAATGGGGACTTACCGGGTCATTCCAACCCCATTCAGTAAACCATTCCCCATTCCCATTTGAGCCCCCATAGGGCTCACTGGGAATGGGGAAGGCGCTAATAACGGGCCTGCAAATTGCGGGCCCGTTATTAGCTCCAAGGTGCCTTAACGGGTCCCGCTAAGAATGGCTGGTCAGTCCAGCCATTCCTGCTGGGACCCGCTAAGGGACCTCGGAATAGGGCGGTAAGGGTTTACCGGCACCCTTACCGGTGCCGGTAAACCTTTACCGCCCAACTCGTAATGACCCCCATAGTCTTTGTTTCTCCCTTCTCATGTCCATCAGTTATGTACTGTATAGCTTCATCTAGCTACCAATAATTGTTCATCACGTCTAATGTCTTTATGTAGTTATCATCATTCAGGAATGTTCCTTTGGACATCCATCTCAGTGTGGCTGTCTTCCTTTGAAATCTTCCTCAAGTTTTCACCATTGCGAGATACATTAGGCATTGTGCTCTTGCTGCAGGGATTTCAGTTACTATGAACGTTCTGGGGGCACTCATGGCATAGGGGATTAAAGGGCAGACATAACAGCTCTCCCCTGGTGGTTTCCTTACCTACTTTTGTCATGCGTTTGTAGCATATGATGATGATAGACAATCTAGCAGTGTCAGTGAGATAAATGTCAACCCCTTTCATGTCTGTGTCAAAACTGCACTTGCCTCTCCTTAACTTATCAACAGTGTACTCCTGTCCACCTGACATGGCCGTTCCACCTGCTCAGGTTGGGGTAGTAGAGGGTACAGCAGTAGTACTAGCAACAATGTATATTCGCCAAAAGACAAACCCCATCAACCCACTTGGAATTAACAGACATGACATCATAATAATGTTCTTTATTGTTGCCCTCATTTTCACTTATGCTGCTTGATCTTTGTAGCTTGAAGATATAGTTGCCCGCCTGAAATGCGTGAAGAAATGCGTTATTTTGTATTATAAACCACTCTTAAGCCCCACGGACCAAATAATCACTGATGGCAAAGACCAACACTTCTTCCCAGAGACTTCTTACTGATGGGTCTCTTAGTGGCAAGGACGGGGGCGATCACTGTGCTCAAGCTGAGGGTACGTTTGGGCCAGATACCCTATAAAGACAAGATAGTATACTCTGGGGGGGATTGTGCTTGGAATCTGCTGGGCCTCCTTAGAGCGTGGACAAATTGGTTGGAGAAAGTATCTGGTTGACGGGTAGAGGGCAACATTAATATACACAACAGTAACCGTGATATGTTATGATATGTGTACTCATTAAGAGCACGTTCGCCAAAGGCATCTTGGCACTGGAGAGGAGAGAGGATCAATGGGCAAACTACAGCAGCACTAAAACAAATGAGTTATTAGAGCCTTTTTAAAGGCAAGGTGGTTTTTCTAATTTTTTAAATGAGGCCGCAGACCATTCCAAAGACAATGAAACAACAGAGAAGGCCCGCCCACCACAACGTGAACGGCGAAAGACAGGAACAACAAATATAGCCAGTTGATGCCGACCGCAGAGACCACGGTAGAACATAGCGTAAGAACTTAGCACACAGATATTCCGGCCCTTGGGACTGGAGGGCATGATGAACCAAGCATAGAGTTTTAAAAGCAATGCACTGGGCAACTGACAGCCAATGCAGGGTCCACAACACCAGGGAGATGTGAGCACCATAAGGCAACATGCGCAGCCATAGTATGTAACCGTTGCAGCCGCTGAATGAGTCCCTTTGGTTGGGATAGATAAAAGGGAGTTGCAATAGTCTAAATGATATCTGCTTGCACGTAGGCTCTGTGTGTGCGGAAGACAAAAATAAGACAGTCTACCCTAATCTATATCCACAAGAGTTCCAGTCTCTATTTCTGCTGTTCGGGATCGCATGACCATGGGATGACCTCCTCTCGTTCGTAAAAGTTCAGAACGCGCTTGTAGCTCTTCTAGGTGGCGAACGTTGGCCCTGTCGGTCAAGGCGAACTAGTTGCCAGGTGAGGCTGCTGCTTTGTAGGGCTTGAAATCTGTCAAGTGGTTCCAGACTGTCTTACCCTCTAGTTTGATAGCCCTGTCGGCCACCGTCTCCACGATATGTGGGCCGGTGAACATGGGCGCGTTCCAGTGCCGCATGAAAGTCCTGAGGACGTTATCCCCCACACTCACAGGATTTTTGAGTACAGAGTCTTGTAGTACGCTGTCTTTGTTGCTCTCCTCACTGTCTTCTGGGTCTTCCCAGTGTCATTGATTCTGGCGAGAGATAAAAGAAGCGCTAGCCACCAAGGAAGTAACATAATCATTCATCTCTTGTCCTAATACATCTGCACTATTCTCACAATCATTCAGTGCTCTTGTGGGAGGAGCCAGGAGAAGATGCATGCGCCATCTTGTCACCACCTCATGGGGCGTTGAATGGTGGTTGGACCCAGGCTGCTTACGCAATGCAAACAAGGCAAGAGATAAACAGTGCAGCCAATTCTTTTTGGTACTCTGTTGTGTCTTGGCTATGCACTCTTTGAGAAGGCCGTTCAGGCGTTCACAATGCTCATTTGCTTGAGGGTGGTATGCACAGACGAACTTGTGTTGGATGCCCAACAGTGCTGTGATATGCTGAAACACTTTGTTGGCGAAGTGAGAACCATTGTCCGATTGCAGGACCTTGCACACGCCCCATCTTGGGGACACCTTTCTGACTAGGAACTTGGCTGCTCTAAGGGCATCAGCATGTGAACAGGGCCCAGCCTCAATCCACCTGGAGAATGCACACAACCACTATCATGTAGCGGTACCCTTGACAGACTTGGATTGTGTCGACATAATCCACGTGTAATGCTGGAATGGGCCTACCTGTCTCGGTATGGCTCCCCTCCACACTCAGAGTATGCCCTGCTGTAACTGCTGTCAGGTCAAGCAGTTGCTCACACATTCAGCCACATGTTCATTTAGATTAGGACAGAGCCATGTTTCGCCAATGCTTGTAGCAATGACCTTCCCTGTGTGTGTTGGATAGTGAAATTGTGTTGTATCCTGATGCCCGTTGCATAGTCAGAGTGCTCTTTGGCTTCTGCAGTATTGCAAAGAGGGTGTGCTCACGAAAAGAGTGGTGGTGCACCCCATGGTTACTGCTGCTGACTTCTCCACTGCAAATGCGGCAGCTGTCAAAGCTTGTTCGCACTGATATTATCCTCTCATTACTGCGTCAAGTTGCCCACTGTAGTAAGCTATTGGTTTATGGCCCATCCTTGTATTTTGTGTCAGTACTGCCTCCATCACTACACCGTCAGTGTGGGAGAACAAGAAGAATTCCTTTTTGTAGTCTGGGATCCCTAGCACTGGTGCTGTGCTTATTGCTTCCTTTAGTTCCTCGAAGGCCCCAGACATCTCTGTGGTCCATGTCAGTGTTTGTGTTCCTTTTGGTGCTTCTTTCCGTGTGCCCAGTTGTAGCCTTATGTATGTGCTGTAGTCAAAGACCCATGCTGTGCAATAGTTGCACAACCCCAAAAACTGTTGCATTTCCCTCACTGTCATTGGCTTAGGTGTCTTGTGTATTGTCTCGGCTTTCTTTGGGGTTTATCTGTCGTCCATTTTGGGATATTGTCTGTCCACTGTATAGCACCTCGTTCTGACAGTACTGTAACTTGGCCTTGTCCACCTTGTATCCCTTGTCAGCTAGCACAATCAGCATGTGTACTGAGTCCTTTCTACGCTGATCTTCTGTCGTGCTGCAGATCAAAATGTAATCTACATATTGCAAAACAGTGCTTTCTATCTGTCTGTTGCTCAAGTCCATCTGTATCACTCTGTTAAAAATAGATGGTGACTCGCAGTACCCCTGTGATAAACAAGTGTTTCCACTTCTGATTTCTATACATAACTAGTCCAGTCTTGTGAGTCTAGGTGTAGTGGTACTGAGAAGAATGCATTATCCAAATCAATGACCGTGAAGCAGGCAGCTTCTGCCGAAATGCTGCACAAAATTGTCGCTGGATTTGCAACTAAAGGATACTCTGCTTCTACAATATGGTTAAGAGGCCTTAAATCCTGTATGAAACTCCATGACCCTCTTTTTGCCTTGTGCACTGGGTACACTGCAGTGTTACATGGGGATTCAGATGGCACAAGAATGCCTCTCTTAATCAGGGCTGTTATTGTCTAAAAAATGCCCTCATCTGCCTCTTTGGTTAGGTGATACTGCTTTACTCTTGGTAAAATTGCTCCTGGCTTTACTTTGATCTTCACTCCCCCTATCCTCCTTATGCAACCCACGTCATACGGACTTTTAGTCCATAGGGTGCTGGGTACCTTGGCCATGTCCTCCTCCCAAAAGTTGGTGGCGCCTCCAGCACCATGGCCATTCTCTGTGGCACTTCTCTGTAGTGGATTTGTAAGTGGCTCCCTCTGGGTCGTCCATGGGTAGTTCTGGCCTAAATAGATACTCGTTTGGAACCCACCACATCTTCCCTACAATTCCCGGAAGCCATGCAATGGCAATGTCAGTCCCATACTGGAACATTTCTGGGTCCATTGGCACCCCCCTCTGTACCGTGCGTCCACAATAAGCTTGAACGATCTGTCTTACATTGAGCATGTGTGTGCCTGGTGCGGAGAACACTATTCCCTTGTCTGTGAATGAGATGGTCATGTTGAGTCTGCTCATAATGTTCCATCCCAGGATGTTTACAGGTGTTTGTTGAGAGTAAAGCGAAGGCAGAGGTAGATCATGATAGCCTATAGAAAGTGAGATATTGGGCCTCATTACAAGTCCGGCGGTAACCGTGCCGGAAATTCCAGCAGGTTACCGCCAGACTCGCATTACCATTCCGCCTCCAAGATTTCCGGAATCACCGAGGCATTACAACCCCGGTGACCCGGTAATTCCGGAGGCAGAATTCTGTAAGTCCCCATTCCCATGGAGTCCAGCAGGACTCCATGGGAATGGGGAAGTGGAAACACCAGCACCATGCTGTAACGGTGCTGGTGTTTCCATGTCCGCCTGCAGGCGGGTGGTGTTAAACCCACCAGGTCAGACCTGGCGGGAGCGACACCTCTCGCCTGCAGGACTCTTAATCAGCCGGTCCTGAAAGAACGGTGTTGGCGGATTTACCACCACCGTTCTTTCCGGACTGGCTGACTCGTAATGAGGCCCAATGTCTGTGAAAGGAACCACTTCCCGAGCCCCAGAGAATCCTTTAGTGCTCATGGCATCGCCTGACAATTGAAATGCCCCTTCCTTAATTCAGGACTTAGTTGCCCCTGTGTCAACAAGAAAGGAGAACATTTTGTCACCTATCACCACCCCAATGTGAGGGTCCTCTGCAGGGTTGGTGTGATCGACAGGATGGGACACATCAAGTTCATCTGTGGGCTGTCCTATTGAGGATACAGGGACATCCCATTTCCTGTAAAGGGGTTATTTCCCACCATGGTAACTCCTCCCAATTGTCTGACAGGGACTGCCGCCACTGTGTCCATGTGTGGTGCTTGCAAATACTCTGGTACTAGTGCTGACATTTGTGGTGCTTGCATTTGTGTCTATGGTGCTTGCGCTTGTGACATCTGTTGATATGTGCCCTGCATCTGTCCTTGCTGTTGCTGGTCCTGTGCATAATAATCGTCCTGATCCCCTTGATATGGCTGTTGACCCGCCCTCCCTAATTCTGCTGCATTCCCCTGTATCTGCACACTCTTGAAATGTGCCCTGTCTGGCCACAGGTCCAGCACTGTGGCGGTCCCCTCCCTTGCCCCTGGAAGCCCCCAAGAAATCCCCTGGGTTCTGCTGCATCTGTTGCCCATACCCCTGAAACCCCCCTGGGAAACCCCTCTGGTTGTGATGCATCTGTGGTCCAAAGCCACACCGTCTCTGTTGGCCTCCCCTTCCTGGGAACCCTTGTTGTGGGCCACCCCACCCCATGAACCCTCCTCCCATGGGCAGTGCAAACTGCTGTGGTTGTGGCTGCTGTTGCAGTGCCTGTGGGGTGGGGCTGGTTATGACTGCCCCTTCCATCGCATACTTCGATAGCTTTCTCTGTACCAATTTTGCTTCATATATCTTCCTGTCCTCCTCCTTTTTCTTACTCTTCTCCTGCCATAGCCTACAATGGTGAACTATTGTGAGCTGTATTTCAGCCCATCCCCTTGCTTCCATCCCTACCAATTCCCTTAAACTCTTCTGAACTGGCTCCAGTAGTCCTTGTACCAATATGTGGTAAAATATTGCTACTGTTTTCTCCCAAGACTCTTGAGTTTCAAGGTGCCAGAGCTCTTGAATCTCCTGAATGTACTGCACAGGGTCTTCATTGTCCCTCATTTTGTGTGACTTAATCGCCCCAATGTTGACATGTCTGGGTATTGTGTCCTAAATGCTTGCCATATTGCTGCCATGCAGTTGGCAAATGGCGAACCGTCATGTGCTGTGTTTTGTGTGGTCACCCCTGGGAACTCCGCCCTTTTCCATACATCATCAGCTGCGTCTCTTAGAATGTATACTAGAAGTCCCTTTACACAGTGCCTTAAGTGGCACTACAAATCGAGCCGGGGCCCATCGAGGGAGCGTGGCCCAACAACGTGGTCTTGATGGGCCGTTAGGCCACGCCCCCTTGACGAGCCCCGGCTCAATGGGCTACTGGCACCCCTGCCAGGCAGCCTTTTGTAGAGATTAGCACCCTCTCCCCTATGGGGGAGAGGGTGCTGATCTCTGCATTTATTTTGTATAGGCTTGCCTGGCAGGGGACAGCGCCTCGCCTATTCAGCCTTAATGGTGGTGCTGCCCCTCGCCAGCTGGGGAGGGGCAGCGTCACCATTAAGGCTGAAAGGGTGAGGCCACTGGAAGCAGAGGCCTTTTTCCTAAAGACTGAAACTCCCGCGAATCCGCGGGAGCTTCAGTATTTAGGAAGCAAGGCCTCTGCTTCCAGCGGCCTCACCCTTTCAGCCTTAATGGTGGCGCCGGCCCACGTGCATCCCTTGATTAAAGGGATGCCTCGCAGGTGCGGCGCCACCATTATAGCTGAAAGGCATTTTTTTCTGAAGCCTGAAGCTCTCGCACACGAGCGAGAGTTTCAGGCTGTAGAAAAAAATGCCTTTTCGTGTAGTGGCCGGGGCTGCCCGGGGAGATTAGTGGGCCCCGGCAGGGCCCCGCCTCAAAACGAAATTTCGGAACCTGCCGGGGCCCAGCCCCGGCAGGCCCCGGCCCACTTAAAGCCCTGCCTTTACATCACCTACAGCTAACCTGTGCCCCACTGTCATTTTATCTATTTCATATATCCATTTCCCAGCCACTGCACTCAACGATGGTAATCTACACTTCACATTTTCCTTGTCTGTGTGCTACCATGGTACATACTGAGGTCGCACCCCTCCTCTCTCTAGTAAGGGTATCTGTGTGAATGCTGCCTGCTCCATATGCGACCTTCTAGTCAGCCTTACTTGTCTGTCCCCTCTCTCGCTCTCGATGCTTGCGCATAGTTCTATTTGCTCTACTATGGGCACTCTCCTGCTGTCGTTATACCTTCTCGTCATTCTTCCCCTTGAACAAGCCATTGCTGTCTCCCCTTTCCTTCATCCTGGGAGGTCTCTAAGCCTATCGATATATGTAGTGGTGTCCAGTTGGGTGTTGAAGTCGGTTGTCAGTAGTGTGTGCTCATTCGAGCTGCCCCCTTCTTCTCCCCCTGTGGGCATACTAAACTCCCAGGCCACTTGTTTGTTCCTGCCCCCATCGACTGGGACTCTGACTGCTCACCCCTCTTGTCCCCACTGTACCGGTTCTTAGGGTCGACCCAGTATCCATATTACTGCAGAAATCGTCTGCAAAACTCAGCCTCCTCAATATCAAGTCTATGTTAGATTTTGTGCTGAGGTCAATGTCCCTCAAATCATATCTGCTTCCTCCTGCCCACATCCCTAGGCCTGCTCCCTCCCTGACAACAGTCCTCCTGCCTCGTGAGTTGGTGCTGTCCGATTCTGTCCTCTTTGAGTGTGCCACTTCTCCTATCTAAACTTCCTTGTGTCTTTACTGCCCTTATTGCTTGCTTGTCACTCTCCCTGCATGCTTGCTCTCTCGCCAACCTATCCAGCTGCAACTTCCTCTTCTCCCACTCAGCTAACTTGCGTTTTTTCTGCTCTATGCCTCTCGATCTCTTCCAGTTCCCTTTCTCTTCTCTCCTGCATCTTTCCCCTCTTTCTTTCCTTAAGATCTGTCTCGATCCTTTCTTCCCATTCCTTCTCCATGCGCTCTTTCTCTTCCTCCTTCCTTCTCTCCCTATCCTCCCTTTCCAAATTCTCTTCTCCTCTCCCTGTCCTCGCGCTCTAATCTTTCCTCCCGGTCCTTCTCCCTTCTATCTTCTTCATCCATTATCTCAGCCCAGTCTGTGGCTTCACTGCTTCTCTCCAACCCCTTCATTGTCTTGGTCGCCCCTTCTGCCTCACGATATGTCTTCCCCCTACAGTTTCAGGAGTATCTGTCCTCCTATCCATTCATTTGCGGCTATGCCCCCGAGCCCCTCCTTCACGCCCTCCTGCACCTCGCCGGTTGCCCCTCGCTCGATAGCCTGTTGTCCTGCTCCTACTGGCTTTTCCTCCTTAGTGTATGGTGGTGGCTTATAAGTCTGGTTTGAGCACCCCTCTGCTGCCCTTAATTCCTGCATTGGATACATCCCCTGCTCATCATCTGTGTCATCGGTTGCTACCCTGGAGGGACAGGGGGAGGTGTAGAGGGATAAGTCTCTGGCTCCTTCACCTCCTGTTGGCTCAACCTCCACTGAGGCTTTGTGGTATCCCCCTCTCCCTCCTGGAACATGCGCCACAGCTCGAATATGGCCATGCGCTTTTACGTCTTCCCCTTATAAGTCCTGTATGTGTGTCAATAGTGATTGCTGCACGTCTTTGGATAAACGTCCACAAGGTAGCCATGGTTTAGTTAACTTCCCCTCTGTATATTTGGACCATTCTATGCTATACTTGCAGATTTTTTTCTCAATAAGGCGTTAATGTCTTACACAAGTGCTGAAGGGGCGTGTCCCCTGCTTTTCCCCTGATACATTATTCAGTACCTTTACCTGACTCCAAGTCAAGGCTTTTGATAGTCCGCTGTTGAGGGTGAAAGACACAATATAGTGACAATACTTTTCAGTTTCTACAAGCTTGGCGTGCTCCACGCACCACCCCTCCTTCACACTCATTGCCTCCTCAGGCACACCCACAATCTTGCGCATGCAAGCTCCTCACTGTCTCGTGGTCTTCGTGCTCTATGTGCAAACCTATGGGTGATGTCACCAGTTCTAGACAAGGTAATACACAAACAAATATAGCGCGCACACTGTAGTAGCTTGTCACTCACAAACCATACAAAACCCCACAGCTGTCTTCCGCCTCCAGGCGTAGTATACCAATATTCTCTTGTGATCGAACTGCACCCGTTGCCTCGCCTAGCGTGTGAAATGTCTCACTCCAGGAGACTTAACCAGTCAACTCACCTTCCGCAATATAGGCCAGCTCCCTTGCTAACCGTTACGGAGATACCGTCATCTATGACCCGAGCTAAAACACCCAACCCACAGGAATACCTTTATTTACATATCTTCTGTCATCCAAGCCCTTGAGTCAATAGTCTAGGTTATTCACCAGAACCTTTTTACCTCTAAAACCGAATGTGCCCTAAATATAGAAGGACTTCTACCTCCGCTCCTGTCCCTACTACTTTAACAATGCTAGACAATACTTTAACAATACTCGACGATACTAAAGAATACTTCACAACACTTAATACCGTCCCTTGCACCCAGAGTTGCCGATAGACTAGGTCAGTACTCAGTGGCATCACCAGTAATCAAATTTAGTAGGGGTACAGAGGGGGTCAAAGACAAAAGAAGCGGCGGCCACAGACAAAAGTGAAGGGGAGCCGCCTATGAAAGGTAATGTGTGGTGTCACAAGCACTTCTACAGAGAGGCTTTTGTGCACACCAACTACCCATTCCCCACTGCACCTCCCCTCCCATCAGAATCGAGGCATGAAACCATTCAGTGACTAATGGCCCATCATTAGCAGTTTTGTGCGCTACGTTCTGATGGAAGGGGCTGCAAGCTGCTCTGCACTCTATGGAGGTGGCTGTGCAGAAGCTGGGCAGGAACATCTGAGAAGTGGCTCATGCTCATACCGATGCCAGAATGCATACCAAGATCACTCCTAGCTTTGAGACAAAAGGAGAGTATTTGCTGTGTGATATGCAGACATTTGTGTTAGTGTCACAAATAACACCACACACAGAGAACACAGTCACTGCTCGCCTTAGGTAAGAGGGGCACAAATGGGGGCCCAGGATTTCAGAGGGGGCAGGCCCCCCCTAGGGACACCACTGTCAATACTTCCACTCTGTGTTCTGCTCGGCTGCCGACTCCTCCTCAAGGCGCTCATCTCCCAGTTCTGGTTTGCCTGGTCAACTTGCTAACTTCGGGCAGGAAGATTACCAAGGGGCTCCTGACAGCCTTTACACAGGCATGCATTTTCCCATCTTCTCGAAAAATATGAAAGGGTCCTGCAGGCTCTCGGTTTCGGCATCGAAGGAGACGAGCTGGTGCCGGGCTCGCGCAGGGACCATCCACACTGCTACCAACTTGTTGGGGACGAACCCCCAGGTATGCCAGAGGGACACTGGAAGTTGGCAGACTTGGAGAGCCTAACTCCCTCCTTTCCAAGATACGTGGAGGTCTCAGTCAATGGCAAGATTAAATTGTGGTTTATTACAGGCAAAACCAACAGAGTTCAGCACAGGAACAGAGACAATGCATGCATATCTCGCTCTTCCTCGGCTTGCAGGCCGGTTTTACAACCCCATTACATCAGTGCCATCACAACCTGAGCCCTTCTCCAGAAAACATATCGGACTATGGGATTGTGTATTGAGTATTATACCACCTATAGTGGACTATACAGATATTGCTCTATTGGCTCTCGCATGTCAAGTGGCTGGCCTGGTCCCATCCCCGAGTCACTAGCTATAACAATGTTGCAGTGTGGTGGATTTACCATTGGTTCTTGCCCGTTGCTGCCCACTCCTAGGGTACTAAACTGTGATTGGCTAGAGCTGATGTTCCCCAGATCTGGGACCTGCAAATGTTCTCAGCTCTCTGTGTACCTCTTCAAGGTAACAAGAACGACTATGTGACTGCATTGTAACTTGTGTACACCACCTTAGCTTATGAGAGTGCTCTCCTGATCGGCGCACCTCTTGTTACACATTGTTGCATACTTGTTGCTGTCTGTGTCTGGCGGCCTGGAGCCAATGTTCCTTTCCAACCACTGCTCGCTGTTCATTGTCTGCTTCGGCCATGTCACGTGTTCAGAGACCACGAATTTGAGCTGTGCAGCTATGAATTATAAGGATTTATTAGTCGTTTCTGCAGCTGGTCCCTTTGTCGTCTGGGGATTGGAATGTTATCTGCATCTGTGGCCTTGGCTGCGGGTCCTGTTTCACACGTCTTGCTCTCTGTCCAGCCTGAATCAGCTCAGCTCGTTTCTTGCTCTGAGGCTCGAGGCCTGTTGTAATTTTCCTAAACCTTATAATGCAGTTTCTACAGTGTCCACACTATACTACATTTCCATAGGTTAATCACACTAAGTTTTGTCAGGTCCCATAGGTGCTTCTGCAGTTCCATAGGGTTCATTGCATGTAAGTATCTGCAAGCTGTGCTCAGAGTTTATTATCTTTTGCGGTTTCTGCATTTGGCTAATGACAAAATAATAAAGCAGTGATAGTATGTATGTGTATCTGTCCTCTATAGAACTGTACGTGTGTGTTTATGTATTCCGAGTGTGTGTTTTTGTCCTGAAGTGCGGGTGGCACATGTGCTTCATGTCTAATGCTGCTATGTCGTGGTGTCTCTAACGACATCAGCGGCATGGCTTCTTGGTGTCTAGTCCAAGCTGTCCATACAGGTATACGTAATCACGACCTGTGGCTCTTCATCCACACATTGGTAGTTCTGTACGTTCCTCTGGAGGTATGGCTGGCTGAGAGGATACCTCTCGACATATTTGTCAATCATGTGCCCATTTGGAATTTGGCCGAAATGGAATGGGTGATTGGAGTGCTTTCTCGCTTTCTTCATCGTCATGAATTTAGTAGGGGGTGAGGGGTTGGTAGGCTTCCCCATCCCTCTTCAGTATATGTATAGATATTTTTTTAAGTGATCACTTTCGTTTTTGCTTGCATGCCTGTTTCAAATGTTATGCAAAGAGTGTAAGTATGGGTGCAAGGTTTTGAATGAGAGAGAGAGAGAGAGAGAGAGAGAGAGAGAGAGATTAACAGATATTAACATTGGAAAGGGTGGAATAGGTTTTGGGCAAAGGCATCATGAAAATGTTGTAAAATGCACCTGTGTACTATTGGTAACCTTGAGTCAATTGGATCTTTTAATGTATTACTACAATGAACCAATTGTAATTTGTATGGATTTATTTCCCCAATTTTTCTCAAAGATTATGCTGTAAAATTTGCCATTTCAACTCATAAGTTTAAAAGAATTCTGAGTGGAAACTCCCAAACCGCCTTACATTACTTGGGGCTCCCTCGCTACGCTTGATCGCATTGCTAATTTTGGGGAAATAGTAAAGACCATTCACTAAAAATGTTCACCCGCAGCCACTGCCCCGGAATTATTAGGAATGCTGGTTCCTCCTCAGGTGCCCATGCTGCCTCTGCCACTGTGTGGGTATGACACAACAGTGTCAAATTTGTACATGCTGGCACAGGACTGGTGGTAGAATGAGCAGCGGAAACACACATGTTACCAGGGGTGTTGCTAAATCTGGAAAAGATTGGGGGCTATGCTCA
Organism: Ambystoma mexicanum; assembly: GCF_040938575.1. Taxonomy (NCBI): domain Eukaryota; kingdom Metazoa; phylum Chordata; class Amphibia; order Caudata; family Ambystomatidae; genus Ambystoma; species Ambystoma mexicanum. Next base: position 1,338,120,907 of record NC_090923.1, on the reverse strand, counting down.
TGTCGGGATTCGGGACTAGCTTGCCTTTTGGTTGTTGCCCCTGAACTTCAATCCGGGGCTACAACCAAAAGACCCAGGGCTATAGCCCCCACTGATCCCTCTAGAAATGCCTCTGTGTGCCACCCAACCTACATATTCAAACAATGGAAACGAAGATGGCGGGCTGCTTTCTGAATCCTTTAGTGTTCCAGCCTTTCAAAAGTTAGCACTTTAATCGTTACTTTTGGACCTTTGCGCGCTGTTTAGCGCAAGCTCAAACTTCCTGACCACACAGTAAGCAATAGGGGTATTTGATGCAGCCTTGCTGTGTGCTTCACAGTGCTGCCCTCACTCTCTCTCATTCACCCATCATCACATTCTCATTGATTTGTCCAACCACTCACTCATTTATTCATACCTACATGCTTCTCCAAGCCGAGAGTGGGGGGCAGGTCGCTCTCCTCGGCTGGTGCCTCCCTTTGGAATGGTCTCCCTGCCCCTCTGACTTGAGCTGGACCTCCTTAAGTTCTGGAAACTGCTCAAGACCCTGCTTTTCTCTACCTCTTTCCCTCCCATGTTAATCACCCCAGTTGCGCTAAGACTGGTATCCTGATCCTCATGAATCTTGCAGGATACCAGGCCATTCTTCCCAGTTGATACCAGCACCCCTCCCCCCACTGCACTGCCCCTATGGGCCCACCCTTGGGAGTTGCCTGCACTAGCACTTAGCCTGAGGTTCTCCTCCTTGGCTCCCCTTGGCACTTCCCTCACAGCCCCCCCATCCCTATCTCCTGCACTTCGCCTCATTGCACTTGCACGTCCGAATACCACAAGACCACAACTGTATATTTATTGTTTTGACATTGTTATCCTTTCCCGTGTTCCCTTCCCATTTAGCCTTGTGGCGCCTTGAAACACAATTATGTTGTATAAAGCGCCTACCAAATGCTCAATAAAATAAATACAAAGAAATGCTTAATTTGGTATTCCCTTCATTCTTATCACACTTCTGCATTTATCCGTCCCCACCCCTTACATTATCCTATGACCTTAAACTTTCATCCACCTTCAAATTATTCACCCCCCAGCACCAAACCTTTCCACATTCCTCTATCCTCATAATCATTCATTTATATATCCTCCCTCGCTCTTATTCATCCATCAATCTTCACATTTATATTCATTTATCCACCTCTGCTGCACCTTCTCCCCACTCTGTCTGCTTTCCCCTCCACATATCCATAGATGCCAACTTTTGACAAAGGAACCCAGGGTCCCTTCCGTGTGACCCTCCCACCTCCCTCTTTAAACCCCATTTGAAAAATGTGCATGTTTCCGAACTTTGCATAGCTTCACCCATCACCCTTGAAAGGGCGTTATGAGGAACCCCCCAAACCCCAATAATGTCCCAATCATTTCACGATAATGCAGAGATCCCAAGAGAAACGTATGCGCTATCTTTCTCCATGATAAGAAGGTGGTTGTGTTTTTTAATTTCTACCTTGGGGCAAAAAAGGATTTTGTATGCATTTCAATTAGATGCATTTTTTCTGAGACATATCTTGTATGCCACCCCTCCTGAAGAGAATGGTAGCTCCCAGCATCTGTATCATGGCCATGTGACCAAACTAATAAAAAGGATGCGCTGCTTCTGGCTCGTCAGTCGATCCTAAACTGACTCCTGCGTCCTTTGTTCCTGGGCACCATGCTGATGCGGCGCAGCTTGCTGGGGCCCTTTTGGCGTGGCCCAGCATTGAGACGGTGCCCCTGCTGGGCAACACCGTCCCCATGAACCGTCTCTGCCGTGTGACCACGGCCATGTGTGTGCAACTCCGGCCTGTGTGCCCCCAAAGCCGGGGCTGCGGTGTGCTGGGTGCCCCCAGCCAGGGAATGTGGCTCCAGTGCTCCGGAGGCCACAGGGTGCCCCCTGCGGTCCGCCACCAACTGTATGTTCAATCCAGTATTCCGGATGCCATAGGGTGCCCCCTACGGTCCGCCCCCTGCATGATTGCAGAGCACCGGGTGTCTGCCTGGTGATCCAGGCACTCAGTGCTTCCTGCCCGGGAGACAAAGGGCAGGCCGCCAACAGCATAGTGCAGAAGTGTAAGTCTTATTGGAAGGGCCAAAGCACAACAGACACCTCACTGGAAGCCAGGTTTACACAAAGCAGTTTACAGAAAAATATGTATCAGGCTGCATATAAGCTGCCCGCCCTCCTCCATTTTAGCCTTATTGAACCCACACAAAAACAGAATTTGCAGAAGTTTCGCAGGGCAATGAGCCTCCGATTTCTGATCTGGGTCGGTAAGGTTAATATACAACAACCATTGCCAGAAATGTTGCGCAGCACAGCATTCAAAGAAAAATCCAGGCTGCCCAGCGGTCGTTTTTCCTGTGACCTTCGCTGCTTTGCCCGTTTTAATTAAACTCTGTCACGCCCGCGAATCGCGAGTCACTTGGCAACTCTGCATAGCCCCCATCTGCCTATGTTTGTCTGTGTGCATACACACAGACACTATTTTCATCATACAGCAGCCAGCACTATTGGCTTTGTCAATGCGTGTTTGTTCACGCTTCCCTTTCCTGTCCGTGCTGGTTGTCCGAGGTTTATCTCCTCCCACACGATGCTTCTCCGCCCCTGCTGGGTTTTGCTGAATGGACATGTTAAATCTGACGCCAGCTGGCGAGTCTTACGTGCGTGCCTTCTGCGTGCTTCATTAGGCCAATCTGTGGCAGCAATCACTCACCGGCTGAGTGGCCTTCTTGACTGCTGCATGTGGCTGGAGTTGGCTAAACGCCGTGAACGCCTCATTAGCGACGAGTCATGCCTTCAAAACAAGAGAGCGCTTTGCTTCCTTGTTGTTGGCTCGACCTGCTGAGTGAGGAGTCTGCAGTGCCCCGGTGTGTAGTCAAATGCAGCAACTATATACATTCACACTTGTTTTATTGTGTATAAATAACTTTAAGTAAAAAGCACTTTTAGGCGGGAAATGTCTACACAAAAGGAGCGCCCGATGGCATCCTGGCAGATGTGGGTGGCTTTCAATATTTAAAATGGCGGCACTGAAAGACAAATAATGTGCACCGCCATTTTCAAAGTCACTTTGCCATTCTTTTTATTTTAGAAGCAATATCAACGTCCAAGAATCTATATTTGAGACTTTTTAGTTAAACCTTAATGTTTGAATAGAAACAGCCAAGTGAGTGAAACTTGAGCTGCCAGTATTAATGTTCTTCTTAACAAGCGCCACATGCCTTTGGGATGTTGCACGCTCTATAAATGTGAATAAATAAATAACAAAAACCTATTTCCTCTGGAGTGCCTTGCGCAACGCTTCTTAACTAACGTGGCGCAGAGGCATAGCCAGGATTGTGGGCCAGGAGCCTGTGGTGGCACTCTGTCTGAAGTTGTACCCATGCTCGTCTCAGTTTATGAAAAAAAACCCTTTCCTTCTTTTCAACATTTATTTTAAACACCCCTTATTCCGGGAAATCAAGCCGTGGGCTGTCGCTGCTACATGTATTGCCCTATTTGCACATCACAGAATTTTATGACAGGACAGGAGGCTCATATTATGCATTACAATCTTTACTCTGAAACCACAGCAGCAAAGAAAAACTTTTACAAACAAAAAAGTTGTAAAGAACAGAACTAAATAGAGTTCAATGTCAATGTAGGGGGGCTCCCCAATCCATCATGGAGGACAGGTCATGCCCTGCAGGCGACCAATGAGCAGGGACCCTTCCTCATATAAGTCCGTTACTCTAATCCCAATTCCTCTTTCTTTGCAGCTGACACCACAGAGCTAAGTCACCCCTTTCAGTTGTGTCTTGCATGTTTGTCAGTAGTAGGCTTTATTAGTTTAAATATGGTATATATATTGTAAATATGTGTTAATTACCTTTATTATATAGGAATTTGTATGCTTGATACATTGTATCTGGATAGCCACGTGCGGCCGTTGGTTTCATTTTGGTGTCTTTCAGAATGTTAGTAAAAAATATATGTATTACGTTTATACCTCACGTTTCAGCTAAAGCAGTGGTGCAATGGTTGAACTTTGGACTACAGTCCATGAGGAAGTGAGTTCAAGGGAGCTATCTAATTTATTTCTTCTTTAAAAATTCCTCGCGCTTGTAAACGCAGGTGTTTCTAGCGCTTGCAAAATGTATTTGTGGCATTTGAACTCGCACGCGTCGTTCGAGCAGAAGCCCGGCTTCTCTCCCGGCACGCGCACGTGAGCAGTCTTGTTTACACTGTTCCCTCTTTCGTTTCGCCTGCGAGTTCCAGGTGTAATGGTTAATTGGGCATGTCGCCCTTTAGGCTCCCGCGCTCAGGGCTCTTCTTTGAATTGGTGCCCTTGAGGGATTTATGGTCGCCTGGGAATTCCAGGTGTGCAGGCTTTGGGTTTGGCCTGCCCCTGTGGCTTATGTTCGTAACAAAAGCCTCTGTTTCGGTTCTGAAGCAAGTTAGCTCAAGGATAGAGCTGCAGGTCTTCCATGCAGGAAGACCCGAGATTGCGGCCGACCAAATAAAGCGCATTTTTATTTATATATTTTTATGTATTTTAGAATATATATTTTAAGATTAGATATTTTAATTATTATATTTTAAATAATTATATTTTACAATGGAGGTATTTGATTGTCACCTTTTTCACTCAGTTGAGCATGGATTTCCTACTGGGCATTTTGTTGGTTCATAACTTCTTCAGAAAGATTATAGCGCAAGGGCAACCTGCTGGTCTTGGAAGCAAGCCCATGCAGAACAATAGGGGTTTGAATCCCAGATACTCCTCAGGCACAAACATTTTAATATTAAAAATGTGGTTTTGTCTAAGACACAATACATTACCTTACCTTTAGTGCTGGAAAGAAAGAATGTATACTGATAGAGTGTTTGTGTTTGTTAGGTCAAAGTCTGACCATCCAGCGCAAGAGCCCAATGCGCTGCCAGTCTGCAGTTTTTATTTTATTTGTTTATTTATTTACTTATTTCTTAAGTTAGGTGATTTGCCTTCACTGTAGGTGCCATAACCTGTTCGGTTTCAGGTTCAGCCGGATTCTATTGCGAGGTTACCCCCTCGTGTACTGCTGATTATCACGCCCTGCTCGGGCGAGCAGTTGGAGGTGCACTTGCTCAGTGTTTCCTACCTTAAACTTGACAGTTTTCTTTTGTTTGTGTGCTGCTGGTGGCAGATGTCATTCTCTTCCCTGGAAAGGTGCAGTCACCTGCTCGGTGTTTTCTGTGCTGGGTCCCCTCGTATACTGCTGGGTCCACACCCTGCTAGGGTGAGCAGTTTGAGGTACACTGGCTCAGTGTTTCTTCCCTTAAAGTCGGCAACTTGGGTGATTACCTTAACTGGTGTGCACCATAACCTGCTCGGTTTCAGGTTCTGCCTGAGTTCTAATGCGAAGTTACCCCCTCGTGTACTGCTGATGATCACGCCCTGCTCGGGCGAGCAGTTGGAGGTGCACTTGCTCAGTGTATTCCTCCCTCAAGGTCCGCAGCTTTGTTTAGGTGCTGCATATGGCTGACACCATTGTTTGTTCTTGTAGGCGTGCAGTAACCTGCTCGGTTTCAGGCTTTGCCTGGTTTCTACTGCGAGGTGCTCCCTCGTGTACTATTGGTTGCCACACCCTGCTGGGGTGAGCAGTTGAGGTGCACTTGCTCAGTGTACGTTTTTTGATAAACAATATGTTTAAGTGTTGACTGGAACACATTCGCGTTTTTCAGAATTGTCAGTGGCCCAGATAGCTCAGTGAGTATCGGCTTATATAAGGGCTGGGGGTTCGGACCCCTGTGAGGGTGTAACCCCTCTTCTTTGGATATATTATATATATTTTATATATTATATATTATTTATTTATTGAGTACTTTAAAGAAAAGAGTGTGTGGAAGTGGTTGTAAACAGACCCATTTGGGGGGGTTGTACCTTCCTCTCTAACCATCACTCTGATGTTATCCTTCGTCTTTTAGTTAAAAATTCTGTCGCCCTTTACCTTAGTTAGTTTCAGGACAACTCGGTCCTTTCCTTAGGTTTTGATTCCCGACCTCAATTGCTCCACCCAATACCCGTGCTGATTAAGCTACTGTATTTTCTCTCAACATGAGGAAGAAAAAAAAAAAAGATGATGCGTTATGCCTCTATTGAGGTCTGCAGGGCTTAAGGCTCTCTTTAGTGGGGACGTGTTTTTCTCCCCTACTTTTGTCCCATTGGACATTCATTATTGTATTGGTTTTTGGTGGAGACAGGGTCAGCTCGAGCGTAACTGTTCAGTTTTGTTGCATGACAAGTGGTGCAACCATGTTTTACTTGGATGGAGTGTTTGGAAACACTTGATGGTATCAGATAAAAGAGTTGCCAAATAATAATTTTATGGCGCCTGCCCCATGGTTTTCCTCCCAAAGCTTGGCCTATGGTTCAGCTAACCGTCTAACAGTGTGTTGCAACTTCTCCTCTGCTCGAGGAGTACAAGCAAGCTTCTGTACCCTCATGAGCGTTGCTTAACCTCTTTAGTTATACATATATATATATTTTGTCTATAGTGCAGCAAATAGAGTGCTGTTTTTCATATCCGCGCTGAGCCTACTGATACAGGTTCCTAATTTTGGAAAGGTCTACATCAGTCTTTTATCCTGCTGAGATCGATAAGTGAACACCTCACACCACACAACGTTCGTAGTAGTGATAAGCACCACTCGTATACCTGAGGGTTCGTAGTACTGTATAAGTACTGTTTTGCTTGGACAATGTGCTTAGTTTTTCCTTCCCCTGAGTCCCTTAGTGGCCAGTCAGCCTCACATGAATACAGTGACTCAGACCTCTAGGTTGGAGGGGACAGTGATCCCAGATTTCTTTCTCAACCTTACATTTACGGGGCATTGATAATTATCCAGAGTCCTTTCCCCCTCATTCCCCTTCCTGCCATCCTTGGGGGAGATTGCATCATAATATTACACCTCTGGGAGTAACACCCGATGGTTTCCGTTTTTCCTTTTTACAGGAGTTCTGACGCGTGACCAGTGCAGACTCGCACTGAGCATTTACCTCCCGTCAGTTACTTTCCTTTGTGCTCATTTCTGGTATTTCAATAAGTTAAGCAGAGCCTGTCCACGGTCAGGGGATTGGTTAGAGGTGCTAGAGTGTATTTATTTCTCTTAAGGGTGTAAAGCGGGGCTTTAATTTGGTCCTCAGGGTAGCTTTCTTCTGGATTGCAAGGTTTTTTCCCTTGGATAAGTGGGGGAGGTTTCTCCTCTTTTGGGAAGGCTCAATATCCCTTGGTGGGATAGAGGGGTCTGGGAGTGATACTATCCCCCATCCACGTTATTATGACCCTCTATCACGATGCGTTCTAGCGTCTATACATTAACTATCAGAAGATGTCTGCCGCTACGATTCCCAGAGGGCTGGGATATATATTTAGTTAATGACTTGAATATCATAGTCACTTGCATGGCAGGTAGACCTTTGGGTTTTCACAAGAGTTTGTTTTTGTAGTAAGGTGCGAGCTCAGGGTGCTGTGAGCTTCAAGGATCTGCAAATTGGCTGAAATATAGCTTGGACCTCTTCTGGTGTGCAACTTCAGTTTAACTGTTTAGCGATCAGTTCTTTGCAGTTTAGAGTCTTGCTAAGCCTTTGGAATTTTGGTGTCCTCCTTCGCTTCCTTCTAGGGGGTTTATCACCGGGGAGGAGGGAACAAGGTTCAAGCACCGGGCATATCTACAAGAGGGTTTAGATATCGCTATAATGGTGGCGATTGGATGTCGGATACATTTTTTCTCCTTGCCAAGTTTGGCCTCCTAAGGATCAGGTTTGTAAATATCTGCCTTTTGTCTTGGTAGCAGAGTCCTTCTTCAAGAGTTCGGGAGGTCTGAAGGTCTCCGTGTTGGCGGTTTGACAGGTTTAGCTTCTCAGTTGGGGCCCCTCTCTTCCATTCTGTTTCTGCCTCCAGAAGACATCCCTCCTTGGTATACCCATGTCTGAAGACAATTGTGAGTTAATTCTATTGCTTTTCAGCTCCGCTCAGGATGGGTTCTCCTATTACAAATTTATAAAATTACTTTTTACTCCCATTTTACCTTTTGAAGATTTGTCTTTCCCTCATGGTTCCCCAGTGTAGTTCTGTGACATGCCCTGTTTCTAATGCGATATCTTCCTTTAATGCATGGGATGGAACCTACAAGACTTTCATCCCTATGGGGTACTTTTCTTTATCTCCAGGAGAGCTAGGTGCTTATTTTCTTTGGTTTGCTTTCTAGGTTCCCAAAGATGGTATGAATTTAAGTGTTTAAATGTTTGATTAGACAACAGAGGTGTTTATTTGAGATGAGTCTTGTCCTAACCTATTAGTATAGGAGAACTTTGTTCAATGTTTTCCCCTCTTTTAAGCAGTTGGTTTTGGTGGCCTGTAAGGAACGCTGGAATTGGCACATTTTCCTGTTTTCTTGCAGTGGAGTTGACTATGGCTTATAAGACAGTTTTCGGGCAACCTAGTCTTGGGCAATTCTCTTGCGGTCAGCTGATTATTTAATGAAAGCATTTTAAAATGTTTCCTTTCCTATTATTTTATTTTATTATTTATTATATTGGCTCTATTGTATGGATCATGTTGTACTAATGAGATGCAAGGGCTTTGAACTTGCATAATATGAGCCTCCTGTCCTGTCTTGTCATAGAATGACTAATCCCCCACACTAACGTGAGATGGGGGTTTAGATTCTATTAAAGACAAGGAGGCGATTATTATCCCTCCCTCCCACCCTGGATATGATATGTCAATTTTGATACGAATGTACACAGGTGGTTCAAGTGAGAACATTCTTTGGTTTGTTGTTCTTCCCAACCACCCACCCTTCTTGCTTGTTGTTCTTACAGCTACGAGTTGAGGTTCTGATCAGGAGTGTGGCTCGCAGTTACAAGTTATGGAGTGTGTGGTACGAGAGTTTCGCTGGATTTGCCTTCATCGTTTATCGTCTGATCTGTGCAGTGGACGTCTGGTTCAAGACAGCTACAGAAAGAGGAATTGGGATTAGAGTAATGGACTTATATAAGGAAGGGTCCATGCTCATTGGTCGCCTGCAGGGCATGACCTGTCCTCCATGATGGATTGGGGATGTTAATTCTATTGCTTTTCAGCTCCGCTGAACTCTATTTAGTTCTGTTCTTTACAACTTTTTTGTTTGTAAAAGTTTTTTCTTTGCTGCTGTGGTTTCAGAGTAAAGATTGTAATGCATAATAATCGTCTCCTTGTCTTTAATAGAATCTAAACCCCCATCTCAAGTTAGTGTGGGGGATTAGTCATTGTTTCACACAAACATCTTGTGACAAATATGTGCGTGCATTTTTACCACACTGTTTTCATGTCAACAAATTAGACACATTACAGGCTAGCTAGAAAATTCAGGTTTATGTGGTACAGATATTTGCTGTGAGGTATACACAGAAAATGAGGGGCTTTGGAATGCTAATGGCCCTTTCGGAGGGCCCGATTCAGAGGTGCATGCAGAAACACTGAAGTGTTCATCCATGAAGGATGAACGCTTCCTTCAGAAGCACCCTTTTCTGATGAAGTGCTAATGCAGCGGTCTGGCTCCAAAGCCACGACCTTAGCATAAGCCTGATTTGCTGCCCGACAACAGCCTTAGCAACCATGTGAAATGCTGGGCTGGCACTGTGAGGGGATTCTGGTCTGAAGAGCACAGCTTTAGCACGGCAATAAGTGGAGTTAAAAAACACTAGCACAGCAATAAGTGGAGTTAAAATACAACATTTAAAGGCTGTTTCACACTTTTTCCTTTGTTAAAATGGCATTTCCGAGACTGCCGCACCACTTTTCTAGTTTAATGAAAGCTTAAGGAAACCACCTTAAATTAGAACACTGGCAGTCGTTTAGGAAAGGCTCGCAATGCCACTGGAGCACATGTCTCTATTTAAACAGTAGTTTTATGCAGCTTTTCCTGCTGGGAAGCACACTTCCCCTCCAGTATTTCCTCCCACCCCAGAATGATGGTGCTGGGAACTGGAGAGGAGAATTTCAGCATCCCACACTAATTATTAGCATGAGCTCTGAATCAGTCCCCCAGTGAGCTGTGACTTATCAGGGCCAGCAGGGGATGGGGGGAGGGGAGGTTGCTTTGGCACTCTCCTTTTCACACTTGTCTGCCCCAGCCCACTAATAAAATCTAAGGCTTCAAAGAGACAGTCATGGGGAATGTTCTGGGGCCTGTGAAGCTCAGCAATGACTTCACCATCACAATATGTAAAAGCCCTTGATGGGTGCCAGCCTGCCTATACAAAAACAACCCTTTTGTTTGTATTTTTCAGAGGCAGATCTCTGTGTTTGCCACTTAAAAAAAGCACCCATTTCCTTGCTTTCAGGGAGGAGGATGCATACCACACAGCTATTTAAGTGCCACCACCAGGGTTGCTGGTGGGGGTGGGTGGAGGTACAGCGCCCGAAGCTAATGCAGTAGGGCCAACCCTAACGGAGCCTGCATGTTATGCCCCCACAACATTTTTTTAATTATGGGTTACAATGGTGCATTTTACAGCACACTTTTTGTCATAAAGTAGGTAAAAAGCCACACAGCCACACTGCAGCGTAAGTGCAGTTGTGGCAGGACTAATGTGGTGCTTAATCTAGTGGGAGTGGCATTGCTTTCATCGGAACTGTTATCACTACTGTGACCCGAGCAGGAGGGTCTGAAGGTGCCGTCTTGATTTTTACACCGGTGCTGCTGGTGTCAGCTTTGCTGTGTGTGGTGGCTGCTATTGGGACTACTGAAGGTCCTTTGTCTGTTTGGGGATGTGTGTGCTCTCGTGCAGAAGGGATGTGACCTAGCAGTTCGGGCTGAGCTGCCCCTTTTGGGGAGGCACCAAGCCTGATTTGCATATGGTCTTTCCCCTTTAGTAATGGCTTGGCAGGTGGGTTGCCCACAGCAATGCCAGATGTTAAGATACATTCTAAACCTTCCAGCCATCACCTCTTTTGTTTTGTGCAAGTGCAGTTGTGGCAGGACTGCAGTGGTGCTTCATCTAGTGGGAGTGGCGTGGCTTTCGGATCTACGGGATTTTACCGAACCAAAAAGTTCATCCCCCAGAAGTCCGTTATTTTTCTTTCAATTTTCCGCAAATATGTATGTGGGGGGAGACCACCCACACCTCCCCCACCTTATACATTTTTTATTCACCCGTCCACATATATATATATATGCAGAAAATTGGGGGTCTGACTTTTGGGAGTCGGTAATTTTGTACAATACCGTGGCTTTCATCAGAACGGTTATCGCTTCTGTGACCAGAGCAGAGGTTCTGAAGGTGCTGTCTTGATTTTTACACTCTGATGCTGGCGTTAGCTTTGCTGTGTGTGGTGGCTGCTATTGGGACTACTGGAGGTTCTTTGTCTGTGTTTACCACTTGAGAGACAACCCGGAAGAAGGAAGGGAGGTCCCGCAGCACTTGTGGCACCACTCAGGGGTACGGTTCTGCCTCTTACCTAGGTTCTTGGATTTCCGTAAATCCCTTTTCAATGGTTTATGCCTTGCAAAGTAAACTGGTAGAGGAGCCTGCCAAACATGTTGGCATGTGTTACGTCCTCCATGGTAAAGTCTGATTTGCGCATGCCCAGGCTGAATGGTGCATGTGTAAGTTTCAGCTGTGAGGAAGATAAGATGGGTGGTACTCCAGTTGACAAGGATAGGGGGATTGGCCAGATCTTGATGGACCGTACAGGACAAGTGTTGTGGTGGAGTTTGCTGTTGGAAAAAGGGTACAGATGGGTTATACAAGTATGTTTGTTACTTTTATTATTATGATTGTATGCAATCGATAAGGCGATTTTTTGTTTTTAACATCTTTTCTAGTTCTGTATTGCTCTTGAAGAAGAGGGACTCACCCCGAAATGCGTCAGCTAATTACAGACTGTCTGACTGTTTGAGCATACGGAAGCCATTCAATTACGACATTACATCATAGTGTTTTGATTTATCTTTATTCATTGCCTATGTTTTTTGTGCAACTTTGAGAGTTTACAATCTAAATTGTTGGCTGTTTTGTTCAGCATCACATAGTCTGCAGGGGACGGGAGGGTCCTTACCTTGGGCCGTCTTCTTTGTCTAGTATTTCATGTGATCTTGTGCCAAGGTCATAGTTCCTCCTCTGCGCCTTACATTGTCTAAAACATTGTGGTAGACCTGACTCTATAAGGTGTTGTTTCCCAAAAAGGTGTGCACTAACTTCATTACTCATTGGCTGCTCTACAGAGAGACAGCTTTGGTTGGAGGTCTTTGGTTGACGAGGATTGGGATTGTGTTTGGGAGTGTTAGGGGTGCTTGGAGTACCCAGGGCGCAAAACTCGGTTCTTTTTGCACCAGGACAAGATCCTGGTTGCACAAGAGGGGAGGAGTGTCATGGCAGGAAAGAGAGAGAGGGGAAGCGAGAAGATGAAGAGAGAAAGAGAAAAAGCAAGATAGAGAGAAATACAAAGCAAGAGAGTGGTGGAGAATGGGGAAGAGAGGGCGATAAAGAGAGAGAGAGCGAGAGAAAGCGAAGGAGAGTGGGAGAGAGGGTAATGAGGGGGAGAGAGGGATAAAGATAGAGCGAGTATGAGCACGAGAGAGTCACTGAGCCTGGCACCTGTAACTGGAGGGCGAGTGGGACGGGTATGCCCAGACGTGAGCCCTGTGCCTGCTGGGCCTAGAGACCCAAGCTACTCCTCACTGATGAGCCCCAACAAGGCCGACACATGTTTGGGGATGCTTGTGGTCTCGTGCAGAAGGGATGTGACCCAGCAGTTCGGGCTGGAATGCCCCTTTTGGGGTGGCACCAAGCCTGATTTGCATATGGTCTTTCCCCTTCTGTAATGGCTCGACAGCCGAAGAACTATGGTCTGGAGGGTTGCCCAGAGCAATGCCAGTGGTTAGGATTAATTCTAAACCTTCCAGCCATCACCTCTTTGTTTTTGCTTTGTTACCCTGAGTGGGACGGGTATGCCCAGACGTGGGTGCCGTGCCTGCTGGGCCTAGAGACCCAAGTTTCTTCTCACTGATGCGGCCCAAGAAGGCAGAAACATGTCTGGGGAAGCTTGTGGTCTCAGGCAGAAGGGATTTGACCTAGCAGTTCGGGCTGGACTGCCCCTTTTTGGGTGGGACCAAGCCTGATTTGCATATGGTCTTTCCCCTTCTGTAATGGCTCGACAGCCGAAGAACTATGGTCTGGAGGGTTGCCCAGGGCAATGGCAGAGGTTAGGATTAATTCCAAACCTTCCAGCCATCACTTCTTTTGTTTTGCTTTAGGCACCCCGAATGGAACCGGTATGATCAGAAATGGGTCCCGTGCCTACTGGCCCTAGAGACCCAAGCTACTGATAAGGCCCACTGAGGCTGAAACGTGTCTTGTGGTATCATGCAGAATGGATGTGACCAAGCAGTTTGGGTTGCACTGCCCCTTTTGAGGTGGGACCAAGCCTGATTGCCATATGGACTTTCCCCTTCTGTAATGGCTTGGCAGGCGAAGAACGATGGTCTGGAGGGTTGCCCAGAGCAGAGGTTAAGATTAATTCTAAACCTTCCACCCATCACCTCTTTTGTGTTGCGGGGCATCATGACCACGCCAACACTTGGTGCCACCTGGCAGACCCCCCTCTGCCACAGTTCTTTCATGAAGGCAGATGATGCTATGTTTGGGGGGTGGGCGCCTTCTGTGGGAATGGCGGCCAATTCAATAGCTGACGCTAAGTGTTGTTGCTTTGAATGAATGAGAAATCCCAGTGAGTAGTAAATCAGGCTTCTCAGATAGGAACTAGTGGAAAGGCTGCAAAAGTCTGAGCCGCCCGCGGGCTCCTCTTTTCATCATGGTAATATGGCCAGTACAGTGGACAAGCTGGCAGCACAAGTGCCGTGACACATGAGGCTGTGCTTAGGTGAGCCAGTGGCCAGTTGGCTGATGTTTACATAGGGAGCCGGTGCAGTGGGTTGAAATGTTAAGCTCTGTCTTTCCACAATTAAATATTGCCAATGTTGGAGACAGATTTGCAGTGACAGTGAAAGCAGTGCACGACTTGCTGTGCTAAATGGAGCCTAGATGCCTCTGGGCTAGGGCGCTATATAAATTCCCAAACTAAATAAATAAATAATAAATAAATAAATAATAAATAAATAAATAATAAATAAATGGGAAAATACGGCCGTAACAGCATAATAGTGCATTGCGTTGCCTAACAGTCTTGGCCTACCACTGCGTCAACCGTACGCGAATCCATAAAATGGCAGAACCGATGAGACCTGTGGGCTGACTCTTATCCACCATTGCAACATGTGAGCACAGCCTGTCTCCTCTACCCTCAATATCATCCATGCGCAGAGTCCATACGTATCTGCATTGAAATACCGACAAAACGAGGCCCAAAACAAAGATTTTTTTTTTCTTAAAATTTCGAAAATGCTTCTTCGTTTTTTTGTTTTTTGTCACTTTTTGTCTTTTTTTTTATGTGGGGGAGACCCCCTGCATCCCCCGACACACACCCCCTACCCTTTTATTATTCCCTAACCCAACTCCACCCCCCATCTATTTTTTGGGGGGTAAAGTGCAAACATCCCGCAAAAAAATGTGCTGAAAAAGATGCGCTGTTTTTGGAATCCGTTTTTTGGACACCATGCCGAGGCGTCAGTGCGGCTTGAGTCCCACCCCGCCGTTTCATTATCATCAACCCCATATCGACCCACTGCCAACTCCAGCGACCGCCAGTCACCTTCCCCTGCCTCTCCCGTGGAGCTGAGGCGTCGGCCTGGCCTTAGTTACAGCGGGCGCGTGACCTGAATCCAGCAACACTGGGGGAGGCAAGGCCACGCCCTCGGGATGAGCGTGAAGGGAACCCCTGGGAGGCTGTTTAAGCCTCTGCTGCAGGGTGCAGGGTGCTGCCAGGTGCGGGTCTGATGGGCTTCAACGCAGCGTTGAATAATATGTTTGCCCTGGTGAATAGTTAGCCAGGACGGAGAGTAAAATGGCGGAGCAGTCGACACCGCTGAAAAGAGAACGATGTGGACATTAGTGGAGAATGGACCATTTGTATCACCTGCACTCTAAGATATATGACATTGGGGGTGGTTAAATAATGACATACCTACTCACTCAAGCTTTAGTTATTCCTGCAGCGTCTGAGACTTCTAAGTGCATGTATGCCGTTTCCTCAGCTACCACCTTGGGCCCGGGGTTACTATTTAATAGACACAAGTTAGGCAGTTGCACCCAGGGCACAGCACACTCCTGGGTGACACATTAACACTGTTCGCTACGATATATGTCATGTTGGTTGTTAAAGTGGAATACATAAATGAATAACAATGACAGGGGTGAGATGAGGGGGCAGATAATGACTTAAAGAAGTATTAATGCCCTCCTCCGCCAAAGAAAAGTTAGCGCATGCAACTCAGCATTAGGGCCAATGGAGACGGGCGTGCTCCCAAAATGGGACCCAAACACTTTGCAGTTCCTAATAGAACATTAATTGAGGCCTATAGTAACGGAATCATGCTCCCTGCTCCTCTAGGTTATTTGTCGCATTACGCTTGTGACCTCTTGGCGGCTCGCGTTCCCGCTTCTATCCTTGCACTCGCGAGGATAGCTCACGGGCAACGTGCTCGCCTTGGAAGCAAGACGACACGGAGCAGCGCGTTATAAATAACCTATCCTATGATATCCTTTCCACATGAGGCCCATTACAAGTTTGGCAGTGCGGGAATAAAGTGGGGGTAATACCCTTCGCCTCTATTTTTCCGCCACCACCAAACTACAAGTTTGCCGGTATTATTTGCCAGATGGTAATACCAGCGATTTTTTTGAGGTAAAGTGGAGGATTGACCTCCATCTTCAATCCTATGGACTCCATTAAATGGGGATTTACAACGGCGAACCGCCACTTGTAATCAGGTGGTGTTACCGCCAGAGGTAATACATCCAGTGGTCATACCGACTGACCAAGTGGCGGTATCAGTAGTGCCGTTTGCTGGTGGATTTACCACCGGAATGCAGTCTAACTAGTAATGAGCCACTCTCTTCCCTGGATCCCGCAACAGAATCATCACTGGCATCTGGCTTCACAAAATCTATTGGCAGCCTTTAAGCCTAAAGAGCAGTGTACAGGGATGGCCCCGTCGGTATCTAATACTTTTTTCTCCATCATCATTCTAAGTGTTTTCCTTTTCCTTTACATGAGAGTGGTGTGAGCCAACATTACCGTAGATTTTTTTTTGTATACCATGTCACCTAATGAGATTTCACCGAAGTTATTTCACCAAAAATGGTAGGCGGAAATGGTATATGTGTAATGCTTAATAGGTGGGGTGTGGGGTAAGGGTAGAAGTTAGAGTAGGGAGGGGTGAGGGGGGCTGTGGGGGCTTTCCCCCACATTAAAAACAAAGAAGTAGAAAAAGTAGATTTTGTTTTTCAGTGAAATGGATTCAATGAAATCTCCATTAGGTGAAATATTTTAAAAGAAATAACATACTTTCGTTAGCCAAATCCTGAAGTATCTAAGGATTTGTATCTCTGTAGGAAATGTTCCTTGTCGGCCCGGCTGCAGACAGGCATGATCCCTTCCTCTACCTGAAAGAAGTGCACACACATCGAGACATCCAGAAGGAGATCTTTAGTCTGTTGGGCTGAAGAGTAGACCCTATGGGTGCGGTCTTGAATGATTCAGGATTGTCCGAGAGACCTAAGATGCTCCAGAAAAGCCCATTGATGATTTCTTCCAGTTCCTGCATATGATCGGGGAGACCCCTTATTCTCAACTAGTTAACAGGGGACCCATTCTCTGCATCTTCTTTTTTTTGTAAGTAAAAGGTCCATCTGTTGTTTGAGGAAGTGCATAAGATTCGCAAATTCGTCCTGCAAGTAAGCCTTTTCACAAATGGTGCTCTCCACTTCACCCAGCCTCTTTGGCACCATGATTCTTTATTTCTGCTATAGATTTGGATGGTTCTGTGTGATTTTCTTGAAGTTATTTGGTTGGGGAGATTTCCTCTCATTTTTTATTTTTGTTAGGGACATTTTATCACAAATGTATGCAGCGGGGAGCCCCCCACACCCTTTTCTCCCTTCACCCCACCATTAAAAAAAAAATAGTTTATTAACATTTTTTAAACACCAACCAAAAACAATAACAAACATACAAACAAAACATAAACATCACTCTGGTACTTTCAGCGTGGATTCCACTTCCTCATTGTCCTCGTGGAGCCTCGTCCACACCACTGTTTCTACCAGTGCCCACCTCTGAAGATCCGACCACCATTCGTCTATAGTTGGGCCGCCCTGGAGTTCCATGCCATTGCTATCCTTCATTTGGCCAATATGCACACCAGGTTCTTCCTTTTGGCCAGATGCGTCCTTTGTCTGCCTCCTCTTGGAAAAAGGATCAGTAAGTATGACTCAGGGTTCCATACTTGCATTTGGTTTCCACCTCACGCCACTCTCTCCTTGATTCCCTCCCAAAAGGTCTGTATCACTGGACAGGTCCAAAACATATGCAACATTTCTGCCTCTTCATCAGAGTAGCAGGGACAGTTGCAAGGTTGTCCCAGTTTCATCAGAGACATCCTTCTGGGCGTGAGGTATGCCCTATGTGTGAGGCACAATTGCGATTGCCGAAACCTTGCGTTCCTGGACCTTTTCTTTGGATATCTCAGCACTCGGGCCCACTCCTGCTTGCTAAAGGGCCTCTGGAGCTCCCCCTCCCAGCATTCTCTCATCTGTAGCACTTGTCCATTGCTGGATTCTAGCAACTGTTCATATATCCTGGAAGCCGTGTGTCTTCCATCTGAGATGTCGTACCATGTGTCCAACCCTCCCTTCATACCCTCGTCCTCTGGCCATTCTACCCATCTCTTCTTGATCATCGTTATCATATGGTTGTGTAGGAGAAACTGACCTCCATGGATATCATGGTCCTCCACAATGATCTGGAATTCCACCCATTGTCCCAACTTCCACAGATCCCCTATCTGTGCTACGCCCTTAGCTTCCCACTGGGATCGATAAATTGCAAGGTCTCCTGTGTCCGGGACTACAAAGCCTGCTAGAGGGATCTGTTTTGAGCAGGGATCTTTCCTCCCCTAGAGTTTCCACACTCTACTCCACAGCGTTACTGCAAGTCTGACCATGTTTGGTAGGGTCTTGGTCAATGATTTTTCAATCCAATGCAGTTCCCTCAGATAATACGTCTTTAGCGCCAGCTGGAAAAATATTGTGTTTCTATTGTTGTTTCTTCCCCCAGCCATTTGACCAGAAATTGCAGTTGCCCTGCCAGGTAGTATTTTTCAAAGTCCGACAATCGAATGCCTCCTGTTTCATCGTCCCTTTGCAGAGTCGTCATGGCTATCCTGCACCTCCCCCCCCCACAAGAATTTTTGTGCTATTGTGTTTAGTTTTGTGAAGAAGGCCCTAGGTATGTCATATGGGATGTTCGTGAAATAGTATAACATTTGTGGCAGTACCACCATCTTCAAGAGGGCCACCCTCCCTATCATACCCAGCGAAAGTGTCCACCAGAAGTCCATGGCCTTCTGTGTTCTGTCCAGGGCTGCCTGTGCGTTAATTTTGTGTACCCCCACTGTGTCATGGTGTATTTCTACACCAAGTATCGGAAGGAGCGCATTGCTCACGTAAGACCCAGGTCTGGGAATTGGTCCGCAGGGACCCGTCTTAGGTCCGCCAGGGGAAACAGTGAGGACTTTTCTCTATTAATGGCTATTCCCGAGAGCCTAGTATATGCATCAATCGCTTCTAACAAGCAGGGTAGGTTCTCTCGCAGGTTCTCAACAAAGAGAAGCATGTCATCCGCGTACAGCGAAATTTGATGCACCACCCCGTCTATATCTATCCCTGTTTCCCAATACTCAGCTCTAAGAAAAGCCACTGGTGGTTCTAAGGCCAGTATATATAACATGGGTGAGAGTGGGCAACCCTCCTTGGTACCTTTATATATCCTCCAGACCACTGAGACGTGCTGTCCGGTTTTAACCTTGGCTCTGGACTCCCTATACAGCAGCCTACTCCATTGAAGGAACTCTTCACCTATTCCAAAGTGGGCGAGGACACTCAACAGCCACCCCCAGTTCACGGAATCAAAGGCTTTGACAGCGTCTAGCAATGCTATATTGCATTCGCCCCGTCTGAGATGTGTCCGGTCCACCACATGGTGCAGCCTGCGGAGATTCCACAACGTGTTCCTCCCCGGGACTTTGCCCGTCTGGTCCGAGTGGATCATTGCGGGTATCACCCATTTTAGGACATTAAAAAGGACTGCCGTAAGGATTTTGACATCTTGATTAGTGAGGGAAATTGGCCTGTAGGAGGCGCACTCCAGCAGTGGTTTCCCAGGTTTAAGGATCGAGATAATAACCAATTCCGACATGCTGTCTGATAGCTGTTCCCTCTCATATGCCTTCTGATACGTTTCAAGCATTCTCGATCCTATAGAGCCCTTATACTTCTTGTAGAATTCCCCCGGAAGCCCATCAGGTCCTGGGGATTCGCCTGACAGCAGTTCAGTGTTTATTGATTCAATGTATTCTACTGTAAGGGGATCATCTAGCGATTGGGCCTGCTCCTCTGCTAGTTTCGGCAATCTTATCTCTGCCAGGGCCTCTGCTATATCCCCCGGCTCCATCTCTGGGTTAGGGGCATATAAACTCTCGTAAAAGCGAGAAAATATTACATTAATGCCCTGCTGGCTTCTAACTTCTATCCCCGCCTCATTGTGTATTGCATTGATAGGGTCTTTCTTACTTTCCTGCTTAGTGAGCCAGGCTAGAAGCCTGCCTGGTCTGTTCCCTTCCGCGTGCAGCCGCTGTATATATTTCCCATAGTCCAGTCTTCCCAGTTTCTCCCAAACTTCGACACATCTCAATCTCAGCGACATCAGGTCTCTGTGTTCCTCCCCCATGATCCCTGCTTGACGTTCCCCGTGTTCTATCTCCTTTTCCAGTTTACCAAGCTCTGCCAGGGCCTCTCCTCTTAGACCCCACGTTTTCCTTTTTGCTGCCCCCCTTACTACTATTTTGAACGCATCCCATAGCGTGTCATTCCTCTCTACGCTTCCCTCATTGTGTTCAAAATACTCCTCGATCACATCCTGCAAGTATTCCTCAAACTCGCCCGCCTTCAATGCCTCCGCCCTCAGCCCCCATGTTGGTCTCGGAGCCCTTCTATGAGTGTGTGCCCATGTTGCTAGTATTGGTGCATGATCGGATAGTGTGCATGTCATGAATCGACGTTTCAGTCCCTTCTGGACTACGTGGTCCATAAGACATTGCTACATTCCTTCCAAGGTACACCCAACATGGCCGGCGCTAGTGCATGACTACCGCTCTACTGTTTCCAAGAGTTCGCCAGTTCCTTGAAAAAGGACACACCACCGCAGCGATTTGCGTCTCAACGCTAACTTCCCGAACTTCGGTAAGTGTGGTCGTACTTTCCTAGTGTTAGTACTTTTCCTTTCCAGGTTCTGATTGCCCCCTCCTCTACCCTAGCTGCCTTATTAGTGCCCTCCTTCCTAGGGCCTTGCCGCCTGTAGCACTTATTCATTACCGCCCTTGTGTTTGTCCTGGTTCCTTCCTGGCATCTTCCTCCCGGGTAAAAAAGTGTTTTGAGCAAAACAAGGGTTCCTCATTTTTTTGTAAAGGGGGCTGTGGTATGTGAGGAAAAATACACCTGACAAAAGAGTACACTAACCACTAGCTACCCACCTCTATCACACCATAGGGGCTACTTATCAACAGTATTTCTCAAAGTGGAGATTTCATTAGATTATATCTATCACCACAGTCGAGATAATTTATTCAACATATTTTAATCATATTTTCACAGATCTTAAAATACATAAAAAACCATTTAGGGTGTTCATCAATTGTATATTGCCACACAAAAGAGAAGAAGAAGAAAACACCAATTAGCATTTTTGGCTGTTATCAAAATAAAAATGCCTTCACAATTTACTGACAATTGTTGGTTATAAGTGGTGTTAGTAACAATGTGTGATGATCACATTGCAATTTTACACAAACATAGTATAATGGCATCAACAAATTGATGTGTTTCTGGGGCCAAGGACAGCACTGTTGCAGTCTACAGCTCATCAATATTGTCCCAGGACCCGTCTTCAGGACGCAATTGGTATAAAAAAGGGTGACACTGTGAACATGGCGCCTATGTGTCAGTGTTATCACCTACAAAATAAATAAAACAGGTATAAGACTAACTCAATACATCTAAAAATCTTGTACCAGTGGTGTTATGGAAAAAGTGGAAAGTAGCTAACTTGCTAACCTTATGTTAATTTCTTGGGGTGTGGAGGGCGTGGCGATTGCATTGCTCAATCTAATAATGGCGGCAGTTCGGTCCGTCAAGGTAATTCAGGCTGTAAATCAATAAATATTTGGAGTCAAATAAAAATATGACATGAACTCAATTACTGTCATAATTTTCTCTATTAGTGATAGGTATTTACCGTTATGTATGAATATAGGATTGGGAATACCCAACTTGCGAGTTGAATAATGGACATCTGTTGCATAGATATTAAGGCACTACAGATCCCACGATGCATCAAAGAATCTGTAAGTGATCGAAAAAAGGCAAACAATGTCGTGTTATTTCTTGTTATTCCATGTGTGTGAAACCGGCACCGGGCTTCAGAACGGATTGTCAGTAAATTGTGAATGCATTTTTATTTTGATAACAGCCAAAAATGCTAATTGGTGTTTTCTTCTTCTTCTCTTTTGTGTGGCAATATACAATTGATGAACGCCCTAAATGGTTTATGTATTTTAAGATCTGTGAAAATATGATTAAAATATGTTGAATAGGTTATCTTGACTGTGGTGATAGATATAATCTAATGAAATCTCCACTTTGAGAAATACTGTTGATAAGTAGCCCCATATAGTGTGATAGAGGTGGGTAGCTAGTGGTTAGTGTACTCTTTTGTCAGGGGAATCTTCCTCCCGGGACTCTGCGAATCTTCGCTCTCCCTCCCTGTATTTGACGCATACTTACCTCGGTCGGAAATCTTCTGCATGCTGGCGACGGAGGATACGCGACCATGTCTCTATAAGACCCGAGCTGTCCGGAAGAAGGAGAAACCCCAGTCCAAGACGTCGAAAGATAAACAGGTGAGATTTCAGGCAAAGTGTGACAGTTTGAGACACCAAGGATTGAATATTGATTCTACCATGGAAGCAGCCGTTCAAGACCTCATGAGAGGTATGCAAGAACTCACAACTGAAGTACAGAATTTAAAGGCCGAAAATGCTGCATTGAAACAACTCATGCTCTCCAGGGATTCAGCTTTCCAGGAAAGTGCCATAGTAGCCGGTATTGTGGACAAATATGACGGAACCACCAAGGCATTGCGTTCCTTCCTCGACTCATGTTTAGTGCATTTTGCCTTCAAACCCTACTATTTCTCGACACCCAGAGCTAGGGTAGGATTTATAATCTCCCGCCTTTGGGGAAATGCCTTGGCCTGGGCCACGCCCTTAGTTAATGCAGGGGACCCACTCCTGGACAACCATGAAGGGTTTCTAGATGCCTTTAAAACTATGTTTGATCGACCTGAACAGGTTTACAGTGCCCAAGAGAAGTTACTGGAGTTTCAACAAGGTTCTCAGGATATGTCGTCATACGTCACCCGTTTCAAACAATTGGCCAAGGAGGCCGATTGGGCTCCATAAGCCTGTTTCACATTGTTCCGCCATGGATTGAATGATGAAATCAAGGATGAACTCGCCCGGGTGGTCCCACCAAGCTCTTTCCAGGCTTTACTGGATCTGTCCTTGCAAATTGATTCCCGCATCCAGGAAAGGAAGTCTGAAAAGAAAGACACGTCCCTTGCCAGCAAGAGCTCCCTTGGATTATACCAGTCGTAAGGACACAGCGTCTAATCCCCCACCGGATCCTGAGCCAATGCAACTTGGCTCTTTACGAGGACCCATTTCTTCACAAGAAAGAACTCGTAGAATCGATACTGGACTTTGTATGTATTGTGCATGTGACAAACACCTTGTAAGAAATTGCCCAATAGCTCCTACCAGGCGTTCGGGAAATGACAGCTCCCGATCTTGAACAGAGCCCAGCTTTGGGAGAAAGATTCGTGCTCCAAGTCTTCTCCAAGTAAGCCCAGTCAGCCCACAAGCAGCCTGGTGATTCTTCAACGGTCTCTGTCAACCACCAAAGATGAAATATATTCCGTCCTGGCCCTGGTAGACTGCGGAGCAATGGGCATATTCCTTGACCATGACTGGGCTCTGAAACACCATATTCCCCGGAAGGCAAAAGACATCATCCAGGCAGTTGAAGGTATCAATGGAAATCCACTATCTTCAGGACCCATAACCCAACAAACCACGGAACTGTTACTAACTATAAACAATCACCAAGAGATGTTACACTTCGACATTATAAAGGCTGCTCATTACCCAATGGTGCTAGGCATGCCTTGGCTTCAAAGACACAATCCATATATTAACTGGACAGCAGGTTCCTTGTTCTTAGGATCAGAATATTGTCTTTCACATTGTCTGCTTCAAGGGATACAACCCTCTTCCTCGGAATACCAGGAGACTAAGAGTTTGCCCATTAGTGTGTCTAACGTCACTCAGATACCTGAGCCTGTGTTGGAGAAGGAATTGCTTGCCATCCGACAGGCTTTTACCGAATGGCGTCATCTGCTCTTGGGTGCCAAATATCCGATTCAAGTCCGGACTGATCACTGGAATTTGCAAGTTCTTCAGTCATTGGAGTGCAGAAACAGTTGTCAGGCTCGCTGGGCCTTTTTTTTTTGCTCAACATCAGTTCCAGATAAACCATGTTCCAGGAGTAACTAACATTATTGCTGACGCTCTTTCCAGACGGCCTGACTATGAGCCTGAGGAAACCTGTACCCTTCCAAAGATGTTTCCCGATTCCGTCTTTATTGCCCAGGCAAATTCCTTACTGGATAATATCTGCGCAGAAACACCTCTTTCGGATCTCTGGAGGGAATACCTTAAGACAAACATATGGGTACTCTCGGCTAAAGACGGATACCTTTTTAAGGATAAGAACCTAGTGATACCTACACAAGAACTGAGATTGAAGATGATAAAACACTGCCATGATACCGTCCATTCAGGACATCGGGGCATATCAGCAACTCTGACTCGTTCAGAGGAACTTTTGGTGGCCCAGAATGGCCGAAAATATAAAGAAGTACATCCAAGCCTGCACAGTCTGCAGTCAGAATAAGCATGACAATAAGAAACCAGCAGGACTTCTATATCAACCCGCCTTGCCAGACCGACCTTGGGCGACTATTGCTACTGATTTCAATCGTGGAGCTACCTCCTTCCAAGGGCTTCACGACCATAATGGTGACCATCGACCTGTTTTCCCATATGGCCCATTTCACTCCCTTGGAAAAGCTACCTTCAGCACAAGAAATGGCAGGAATGTTTGTAAACCACATCTTTAGACTTCATGGCCTTCCTTCTAAAATCATTTCTGACCGGGGCCCTCAGTACATCTCCCAGTTCTGGAAATACCTATGCATAATGTTAGGCATCCAACGCGCCTTGTCTTCAGGGTACCATCTTCAGACCAATGGGATTACAGAACGAGTCAACCAAACACTCGAACAATATCTCTGATGTTTCGCCTCCAAGGTACAGGATGATTGGTCTGTCTTGATTCCTGTGGCTGAATTTGCTTACAATAACTCCGACCATGCTGCCATTAAGACCAGCCCTTTCTTTTGCTCCCAAGGATTTCATCCATCTGTCTTACCTACCATTCTGCCTCACTCTACCCCGGTTCCATCGGTCGATTCCTGGATAGAGCATTTGGTCACTGTACACAAGGATGTTAAAGGACATTTGGAAAAGGCCAGGATGGATGTTAAACGATATGCTGATACCAAGAGAAGACCAGGTCCAAATTACGCCATCGGTGATAAGGTCTGGCTTTCCTCCAGACTGTTACCTCGACATTTAAGACCTAACAAGTTGGCTACACGTTTCTATGGCCCTTTTTTGATAAAAGAAATTATCAACCCACTTGCCTTCAAACTTCAATTGCACCACTCCTGGAAAAGGATTCACCCTGTTTTTCACACATCCCTACTGAAACCCTATTCACAAAACACTAGAATCTCTCCTCGACCTACCCCTGTGCTCAACAATGAACAAGTTGAATTTGAATTTTCTAGGATTTGTGACTCCAGATATAGAAGGGGTCGTCTACAATATTTGGTGGAATGGAAAGGATATCCACCCAGTGAATGAACATGGGAACCTATATCCAATATGAATGCCCCTCGCTTGCTACGACGGTTCCACTTGACCCATCTGGGAAAACCAGGAGGATCACAGTTTAAGAGGGGGAATGCTGTCATGAATCGACGTTTCAGTCCCTTCTGGACTACTTGGCCCATAAAACATTGCTACAGTCCTTCCAAGGTACACCCAACATGGCCGGCGCTAGTGCATGACTACCGCTGTAGCGTTTCCAAGAGTTCGCCAGTTCCTTGAAAAGGGACGCGCCCCCGCGGTGCTTCACGTCTCAACGCTAACTTCCCAAACTTCGGCAAGTGTGGTCGTACTTTCCTAGTGTTAGTACTTTTCCTTTCCCTTTCTAGGTCCTGTTTGCCCCCTCCTCTACCCTAGATGCCTTATTAGTGCCCTCGTTCCTAGGGCCTTGCTGCCCATAGCGCTTATTCCTTACCGCCGTTGTGTTTGTCCTGGTTCCTTCCTGGCATCTTCCTCCAGGGACTCTGCAAATCTTCGCTCTTCCTCCCTGGATTTGAACGCATACTTACCTTGGTCGGAAATCATCTGCACGCTCGTGACGGAGGATACGCAACCGTGTCTGTATAAGACCCGAGCTGTCAGGAAGAAGGAGAAACCCCAGTCCAAGACGTCGAAAGATAAACAGGTGAGATTTCAGGCAAAGTGTAACAGTGCATGCTTTGATATGTATCCCCGTAAAATCTTTCAAAGATTCAGTGCCCGTGAATATTCCGTGGAGTGCTCTATAATGTGTGTACCTTCTCTCCTCGCCATGTACCTTTCTCCAGATTTCCGCCAGCTGCAGTCGGTCAGGATCATTTGTAACACCTTGGCTGGGGGTGCCGCCTTCTTATGTTTGTCATCCGACCTATCCAGGAGTGGATCCAGCGTGCAATTGAAGCCTCCCGTCCAGATGAAATTTGTTTCTCTGTACTGGGCCAGTTTGGGCGCAGGTTTCTTGAAAAATTCTGTTGCATCGTGATTCGCGGCATATGTCTTTATCAGGCACACTTCCTTATTTTCCAGCATTCCATGCGCCAGTACCAGTCTTCCTTCTGAGTCACAATCCTGCTTTATTAGCTGGAATGGTACCCCTGGGGCCACCCATATTAGTACTTCTCTCGCATAGTTTGAATATGTGGAACTGTAGATCTGACCTCCCCATTTCTTGTCCACTTTGGTCTGTTTGTTAAATGGGTCTCTTGCAACATTGCTATTTTGACCTTCATTCTGTTCAGCCAGGCATGTACTCTAAGGGCCTCATTAGGAGTTTGGGTTCCCTGAATGGGGAATAACCGGGCCATTCCGACCTTGGAGGGCCCGGTGTTTCCCCATTCAGGGAACACGGACTCAGACCATCCCCATTCCCATTCTAGCCCCCATAGGGCTCAATGGGAAGGGGGAGGGGGCTAACAACAGGCCTGTTAATAACGGGCCCGTTGTTAGCTCCCTGGTCCCTTCGCGGGACCCGCAAAGGACGTCTGGTCTGACCAGACGTCCAGAGCGGGTCCCACGAGGGAACCTCGTAATAGGGCAGTATGGGTTTTCTGGCGCCGGCACCTTTAACGGCGCTGTTAAACCCATACCGCCAGGGTCCTAATGAGGCCCCAAGTCTTTTAACATAGGCGTTGAGCCCCCTAACATTCCAAGTTGCGACCGTTGTCTCATCTGAGCTCATCTCTGCCCCCCCGCCATTTGTATTATCCAATCCTACCCCCCACATCCATTTGCAATGAAATTCATCCAAAAAAGTTAGACAAATTCTCCTTTCAACCAGATATGGTGGAGCAAAACCTCCCATTCCGGAGTTGGATAGTTCAGCAGCCCTAACTGAGTTAGCAGTAAATGAAGGTCATTACTGGCTGCTAAAGCATCTGTTGTGTGCATTCCTTCATGAGGTACATGAATTTGATCTTTCACTTGCTGGCTATGTATTGTGGGTTGATTGGCCAGGCTGCAAGCGTTGATGCTGCCTTCCTTGCTAGGTCATGACTTTGATATCAGATGATTTTAACCCTTTGTTTTGTGTGGTGCTTTGGACATTTAATTACTGGCTACCACTTTACAACTCAGGCGGTCATCGGCTTCTAGTGGGCCGCCAAACTTCACCTGTGAAACAGCAATGAAGAAACAGTGGTAAGCGGTGGTAACATTATCCTTAACTGGTGTAGCTCTGAATGTGGGGAGGTACTCGCTGCAAAAAGAGTTGCCTCTAGTGGGCACTGCGCAAAGTACGTGCCCTCAGAAAAGAAAGTGAAAGTGGTGGGCAGGAGGGGGAGTAATCCAGAAATCATCCTAAGTGACCCAGATCACCCAGCAGGCTGGGAGCAAGGGAGGAAAAGAGGAGAGTGTGCAACCCAAATACACCACTCAAACAAAGAAACCCTCTCACCATACATTTCAGGCCTCACTCACTGCCCGCCAGTACCCAAGGGTACCCCTGCCGATTGCCTCTGCTTCCCAAGACTTCATATATGTGGCTGACTTCATTTAGGGTGATTTGCTCAGATAGCTCCCCTCAGCCGTTCATGCTGGTGATCCGCCATGGCATCGGGTCTGCTGCTGCTCGGCTGCGCTCAAGAAGTTTGGTAATGCCCATAGTTACAGGCCAGAGCGTAGCAAGGGCCTTATCGAAGGCTGTGGGGGCATAAACTGACGTTGTAATGCCCCTCCGGCGAGGGGCTTATTGCCATTAGCATTCCGGGGTGAAAAGCCTTGGCATTCTAATAGTTTGGCAAGGCTTTAAGACCTTTGCCGCGTCAGGTCTTTCACGAACGCAGAAGTGGAAGTGCACATTAGTCATGAAAGACTAGACAGCGCATTCAGGTAAATTGATATGGAGCGGCAGGGAGCCATGTCGAAGGAATGCTTTCTGCTGCTCCATATCAATAGAAGGGAATGCACTTTGTACACTTTTCAAAGTGATGCGGACGTCAACAGCCACGTGTACGTAAGAGGAGAAAAAATCAAAAATCAGAGGAGTCCATGTGTGTTCACTTATTCATCAGCATTTCATGTGGCCTATTCACTGAAAGAGCTGAAATGGCGGCCGAGATGCGGGAAACGCTGTAAAAGGAACGGGAAGGAATGCTCGGGACCGTCGCTGTAAGACGCAATGACGGGAGAGGAATTACCAGCAAGGTAAGGCTCGTAAAAGCACCAAAAGGGTGTGTGGAAGTATGAGAAAATATGGCGGACGGAGTACTAATGACTTTTCAAAAATGACTCTACATCGCATAGGCATCAACCAGAAACCAAGGCTTTATGCAATAATCTCTAAGAGACACTTACACTATATATTCCGTAGAATTTACCTGTACCCCCAAATTCAGCAGTGGGCTAACATTTATCCTGGTGCAGAAAACATTAGTATGTTTCCATTGTGTATTAAGATGGTGGCAATAGGATCTCAGGTTTTATCTAGTTTACTTACCACTGGGAATGTATTATCTTAAGATGTTACTTAATTTTTATTAATATTGATGGTGCAAGCTTTAATTTTTTCGGGAACATGTGCCTTGGTTTTTTCCTTGCTTTCTTTTTATTTTACCTTTCAATTAATGTTTTAAATAAAACATTCAACCTTCAAAAAGCAGAGAAACTGTCTACTTTTTGGAAGTAAATACAAGATGCCTGCATTAGAACTATCTTTTTTTCCTTTAGAAAACGAAACATTAAAATTGCTAGAATGTACGTGTCTCCTTCTAATTCGTCAATGTGTTTTCCAATAGATTGCCATCAAATACCCACATATTTACCTTATTGGTAAGGATTTCAATTAACATGCAAGGTACTTATGCCCCTCAGAATACTTGCCATCAAATGGCCTGGTACTTGCCAGATTGCAAAGGATTGCCATCATCTACCCAAGTACCTGGACCCTTGCCAATGTTTGTTTATTCATTCATATTGCGTGCCAGACCCGAAGGTATAAGGGCGCAGGAGCAGCAGGGTTATTCTCAGCTTGGTTACAGTGCTGTACAATAATTACAGTGTATACATAAGTTACAGCAGTTGCGACAAATGCAGTGGTAAACAGTTTAAAAATATACATATTTACAAGTATGCATAGGATAGGCAGGGGAATTATCGCTCATTGGGCCTCATTCCGGGTTTGGAGCTAACCATGGAGTAATTAGCTCCATGGTTGCCTCCGAAACCGCCCCAAATCCGGCATGGTGAATGGAGTAATTACCGGTCCATTCCAGGGTTGGAGGGACCGGTAATTCCCCATTCACCTTTTGTCCTTCCCCATTCCCATTTCTGCCCCATGGGGCTCAATGGGAATGGGAATGGGGAAGGAGGTAATTACGGCACTGTAAATTACGGTACCATAATTACCTCTGAAGTACCTTTGCGAGTCCCGTACTTAACTCCTGCTAAAAGCAGGAGGTAAGGAAGGACCCGCAAAGGGACCTCGGAATACAGAGGTAAGGGATTACCGGCACCCTTACCAGTGCCGGTAATTCCTTACCTCCAACCTCAGAATGACCCCCATTGTCTTTTATCCACTGAATGTAATAGCGTCTAAAGTGGGGGTAAGATTGAGGTGTCCTTAAGGAAAGTGGCAGGGAGTTCCAGTGTTGGGCTGCTTTCACCTGGAAGCTGTTGCCGTCCGTTTTGGTTCGTTTGGACCTGGGCACTGAGAGCAAGTTGGCGTTGGCGGTTATTGTGAGTTGGTTGGGGGTGTATCTTTTTATTCTTTCGACTAGGTAGCAGGGGCTGCATTGTTGAGGCATTTGTGTGTTAAGGAGGCTACTTTTAGCAGGATTTTGTCAGTGGTGGTGAGCCAATTATGGGCTCTCCTGATGTTGGAAATGTGGTCTCTCTTGGGAATGCTAAGCGCTGCTCTGAGAGCATTGTTTTGCAGAGTCTGGATTTTATTTGTGACATATTTGTTGGCTCCTAGGTAGAGGGCGTTACAATAGTCCAATGTTGATAGTATAAGGGCTCTGGCTAAGGTGGTACACCTCTGGGTGGAGAGGAAGGGTTTGGCTGCTCTTATTAGTTTGCATGTGTGGGCTGTGGATGAGGCCATGGAGCTAACCTGTTTGCGGAAGGAAAGGGAAGAGTCTAGATAGATTCCTAGAGTTTTGACTTCCTTGGCTACCTTGATAGAGTTGCCATCTATGATGAAGCTAGTGTAGTTGTGATCCAGTTTGTTGAGGTTAGGGGTGGAGCCGAGGATAATGAGTTTGGTCTTGTCATCATTCAGGCATAGAGTTTGGGAGGCCATCCATGCCTGGATTATGAGGTAAACCCTGTTCACCAAGGCCAAATCCTTGTTGTAATCTCCCATCAACGGGATGAGGATCTGGGTATCATCCGCGTAATTAGTGTAGGTGATACCCAGACTGTCTAGATCATTAAACAGGGGCTCCATGAACACATTGTACAAAGTGGGGGAGACGCATGACCCCCTGAGGGACCCCGCACGTGATGGGGATTGGGTCAGCGGATGCCGAGGTAGAGAAGACGCGCATAGACCTGTTGTTCAGGAAGGACTCAATACAGCCGATAGCTTATTGAGAGAAATGGGTTGCTGAGTCTAGGTGGTTACAGAGAATATTGTGATCTACTAAATCAAATGCTGCTGAGAGGTCAAGTAGAAGCAGTAGATCAGTTTTCCCGTTATCTCTAAGGGTGACGATTTGAGCCTTGAGATCTATGAGAGCAGTCTCTGTCCCGTGTTGGGGTCTAAAGCCTGATTGCCGGATTCCCAGGAGATGGTTTAGTTCAAGGTATTGTTGCATTTGTAGGTAAGCTGTCTTGTCTAATATTTGAGCAGGAAGGGGACGGTGGTGATGGGTCTGTAGTTAGTGGGTATAGATGGGTCTAGGGAGTTTTTTTTTAGTAGAGGGAGAACCCAGGACTCTTTGAGATTGTTGGGGATGATGCCTGAAGAGCGAAGGAGGCGTTGATGAGTTTGGTTTGCCATCAAATGCCCAGGTATTTGCCCATTACCTAGCGTTGCCATTAACATCCAAAGTATTTACTTGCTTACCAATGATTGCTAGCCTGCCGGTCACTTACTTGGATAGGGAGGCAGGGTCACTAGGCCTAGCATGTCCCGACATGGAGGGTATACCCTTGATGGTGCTTGATGCGGCCGCGTTCGGTCCCGATCGCTGGCTTCCTGGCTGCATGATCATGGGTCTGTGCATGCACGGACGTCCGTGTCCCACCTTCCGTGCCTGTGCAGTTAGTTTGGATTCCGGACCCTTATTAGGGCCCCGCTTACAACAGTGCATCACGTCTCAATTTGTTCAGTTCATTGATCGCAGATAAGCTCAGAATACTTCCTGTTCCTTGGTTCTTCAGTGTTCCGGTTTCTGCCTGGTACTCTGTTGTGCTGCCTTTTTCCTGCTTGGTCTCTTGGTCTGTTCCTGGGTCTCTGTTCCTGCCCTGGGTCTTGCCCTGGTCTCCTGGTTGGTTCTTGGGTCCAGTTCTCTGTTCTGGGTTCTCTTGGGGTGCTCTCCTGTCTGGGCCCCCACCTTCCAGACCACCTCATCCTGGTTCCTTGCCTCCTTGTCTTCCTGCCTTTTGGGTCCCTGTTCCCCGTTTCTTGTTACCGGGGACCTCAGCCTCTTGTTATTGCCTTGCCTAGCGTCTCCGTTTGGTACCCTGCCTCCTGTGACCAGTGCCTTGCCACCTGTGACCAGCGCCCTGCTTCCTGAGACCTGTGCTCTGCACCTACGTGGTGCCAAGCTAGTCTGCTGGGTATCGTGTGGCCTTCCCTGCCAGCGCTTGCACTGTCCTGATGTCATGCTAATCAGGGAGGTGCTGTCCCGTGGCGTTGGGAGCTAGTCCAGCCCCTACCTGTTAGATCACCAGGAGGGTGTTGGGTTGGTTCGCTGCGTTACTACCTCTTCGCTTTGGGATTTGTTGACAGACTGGCTACCTCTTCACGTCAATCACCAGGAAGATCAGACATGCAGCGCCCATGTGACGCTTCATTTAACACTATCAAATGCCTAGGTTCTTGCCCCATTCCCAGGGATTGCCCTCAACTGCCCACGTAGTTCTACTACTGCCAATGATTTCCCTCATGTGTATATCTGCCTAACCCACTTCCGGGGATGACCATCAAATGTCCTGAATTGTGATCTGTTGCTATAGATTGTCATCATCTGTACGGGTTCTTGTCCCATTACCAAGAGTTGTCGACAGATGGCTGGCGACGTGTCCCATTGCCAAGGATCATCACCAAATGCTTAGACACTTCCCCACAATGCTAGGGTTACCAAAAAATACCCAGATTCCTGCCCTGCTGTCCAGGGTTGCAATCATCTCTGCAGTTGTCACCCACTGGCAAGGATTGCCATGAAATGCTCAGGTTCCTGCCCCTTTGCTGCTGCAGCCTTCCTCATGCCCTGCTCCTTTACACTACTCATTCCAAGATGGCTTTCAACTGCATAGGTAGTTGCCCCATCACCGAGGATTGCCATTAGGTACCTGCTCCAAAGTTAAAGGTTGCCTTCAAATGACTAGCTATTTACCCGTTTGCTAAAGCTTGCCATCCATTAACTGTCCAATAACGCTCCCATTTCCTCACAGCCACCCACTGCACCTAGCACCTCTGCTCTGCCAGGGTTTAGAAGGGGTAACACAGCAAAGCAGTATTTTTCTCCTGAGCACAGTCATTGAAAAGGAGTGGCATGTACCAGCATTGAAGAGAAGCCTGTCTCACAAGAAGAGTACAGCATCACTTCCTTCTCTTGGCTTTTCCCATCTCCCTGTTCCGACTGCTTGAACCAGGGGCGAATGGGGCTAGAGGCGAGCAGCAACACTGGAGCTCGGCTTTTGGATGTTCTCCTTCCTATTCCCCATCTCCCAAAACGTACTGCCATGGAAATGCCAGTCAAGGGAAACTCTTATTTCTCCTGCTGCCTGTCTTGTTACTGTGTGGGCAATGGAAGAAAACATTGAGAAGCATAGATTTGCAATGGGAAATGACGTCTGTTGTTGTCTCTTTCCGTGACATCATAGAAATAGAAGAAAGACTGTGATCCTGTCTAATTGCAGTGCAACACTAGGAACGATTAGCAATCTGATAGTTGCGTCTCTGAGGAGCATGCATACGGAATGCTGCAGTTGAGCACCGAAATAAGAATGTGTGCACTGTGAGATGTATGCCACAACCCATGGCTTTCGATCTCTCTGGGTGGTGCTGGAGCCAAAACCAGAAATGGCATCCTTGTTTGTTCTCCAGCTTTTTATTAATTAAATGCCAAATGCAAATCTCAATCTTCAATATGCAATTAGGAATCACAGTCTCAAATGATCCAGAATTATTCTGGCACAGATTGTGCTTGGACTGGGGTATACAGATTTCTCAATACCAAACCTCTAATAAAGGAACACCAATTTACTTCATTTTATTGTTTGCTTGTTAGGCGCTTATACAATAAGAAAATACTATTCAAAGTGCCCACCCGGCAAGGGAGGGTGCAGGAGTGGGACATGCATTAAAATACGCAAAAAACACAATATTTAAGAGCAGTGGGGAGAAAAGGAAAATAGGACGAACCTACTATGCCTTGTGAGTATTCAGAACGTGCAAGTGCAGCAGGGAAGAGGGCAGTGGGGTAAGTGTTGAGGAGTCTGAGCTCATGGGTGAGCCAGAGATGAAATGCTAGGAATGTTGAGTGCTACACAGCCTGGGGTGTAAGTGCGAGTCTCCAGGGCGCATGGGGTTAGTACAAATGCGGAGGATAGACAGAAGCTGGGCCGATTGGGTGCGGGAGGTCAGGGCCCCAAGGATGCATAAGGGACCAGGACACCAATCGCAGCAGCTGTGGGATTAGCAGTGGAGAGAAGAAGGGAAGGAGGAGGTAAAGAGGAGAGTCTTAAGGAGCTTCCGAAATGTAAGAAGATCCTGCTCAAGGCGCAGAGGGAGGGGGGCTGTTCCATAGGAGGGAGCCAGCTGAGGAAAGGGAACAACCACCTGCGCTCTGTTCAGCAAAACGCTTTGCACACAGAGTTGGAGCCAGAGGAGCGTAGTGGTCTAGAGGGAGATTATTTAGTAAGATAAAGTTGAAGATAGTGTGGTCCCCGGGCACAGACAACCTTGTGGATGATGCAGCAGGATTTGAATTTAATCTGTGCAGCAACCGGGAGCCAGTGAAGACTTTTTAGTGCAGGAGAGATGCAGTCCCTGGGCTTAAGGCCAAGGGTAAGTCTTGCTGCCCTATTCTGGATTAACTGCAGGGCTTGCAGAGTGGAAGATGGTAGATTCAGGAGGAGGCTAGTGCAATAGTCAAGCCAGAGAGAACCAGAGCTTGGGTCACATTGAGCATCTGGGGGAAAGTGAGAGAAGGGAGAATTCCTTTGAGAAGGAAGAGCTGAAAGTAGGACTTCTTGGCAATGTCCAGATTGTGACGGAGGAAGGAGAGAGAGAAGTCAAAGATGACTCCAAGGTTTCTGGCTTCAGAAAAGGGCACAGACGGAGAGATCAAAGAGGAAAGCCGGAGTGAAGGGAAGAAGGAGGGAGCAGGGGTCCTGATGGAAAGGATCTCAGTTTTACAGGCGTTCAGGCAGAGATTGTTTGCGGTGCACCAGGACTGCATGGCAGATAGGCAGTCAGGGATGATGGAGGGTTAAAGAGGGTTGGCAGGGTGTACTGATTTGTAGGATTACAATGTACTAAAATAGAATTTTTTAACATTACAGATATTTATACATTCAGAGCTTTGTTACAAGTTGTGCGGTCAATGGGAAAAGCTGGTATTTTAGAATACAGCCTTTTGCATTGTACCGCACACTTATGGGTTTTGTTACCGAAATGACGAAACAATGCCAGGTTGTAAGTGGAGGTATTACTTTCACTCACAATGGCAGTTTTTACCCAGGTGGAATCACTGCATGCAGTAATTCCACCTATGCCCCATAGAGTTCAATGGGACTCCAAAATGTGGAATAATTCCAACCGCTACTTTAATGTGGTGAATTACCGATACTGCATGTGATAATGTTAATTCAGTTTGGTGGTTTTAGCACAGGATTTACTACCAAACTGGTAATGAGGACCTTACAGAGAAGAGACATTTGGGCCTCATTAGAAGCTTAGCAGTAGCTTTGTCGGTAAAACCGGCAGGCTGCTGCCAAATGTCCAAAAAGTTCCGGCACTCGCGAATGGGCAATTACCGGGTCATTACGGCCCTGCCGGACCCGGTAATTGCCCATTCGCAGGCGCTGGAATGGAATGCTCCCCATTCCCATTGGGCCCATAGGGCTCAATGGGAATGGGGAGGTTGGATGCACCGGCACCATTCAGAATGATGCCGGTGCATCCGACATGCCCTGCTCTCGCATGCCATTACGGCTGCCAGGTCAGATCTGGCGGCTGTAATGGCACACGCGAGCAGAACTCGTAGGTTGCTGGTCTGGAAACAACAGTACCGGCAAGCTTACCGGTACAGTAGTTCCCAGACCGGCAAACTTGTAATGAGGCCCATTGTCAATAGAAGTATTCTAATCTGATTTATCACTGTTTGGGGTCCGGTATACCCTGATAGTTGTGTAGCTCAACTGGTAGCGTCTGTAAACCACTTTAGCCAAAAAGTACATACAGAAATACTATTGAACAACATAAAAAATTCCATTTATTGACAGATTCTTATAGAAATGTTACAGATGTGATGTCTCAGGTAACAACGGATTTGGAGCCAATGTCACAGAGATGTCACTGCTAGCACAAAGAAAATGATTCTTAGGTAAGCTAACATGCCGGTGAGCGGCTGTCCACTTTTCTTTCGTCTTCCCCTGATTCACTGAGCTCTCCCTACTCACCAGAGTCTGATGAATCGGTGTCAAATGCCTCCTTCAATGATCTCCTCCGAGTCTTGAAGTCTCTCTTTTTTTTTTTATGGGGAGTGGTCTACCCCAGGAAGGAGCCACCGTTACCGTTGCCCTTTAACAGCAGCAATGAGGCCTCTTTTCTGGGATAGACAGAATGGGGAAAAAGCTTTCCAAGGCACAAAAAACCCCAAGATACGGATTGTAGAGCAGATGCAGTAAACGCAGCAAAGATTCCAATAAATGAGTCTGTGGCCAACAATCCGGGTCCAATGGTAAGAACGGTGTTGTGACCCAGGCAGAGGGAACCGTAGAACAGAAGAACAGGGAAGAACCCTCAGTAAGGAGCAACTGGAGCCGTAAGGAGTGACCGGGGCACTCAGGATAGAGTAGACCCTTTGAAAGAGTAATACAGCGCTGGGGAAGCGTGCTGGCCAAAAAGGAAGGATAACAGGAAGTTACCAGGTAGAAAGAAAAAGAGGGGAGAACGAGAGAGAGAAAGAGAGGCTGCAGAGCCAGCAGCAAGGGAAAGACCAGCGAGGCGAGCTAGCGAGAGAGACACAACGACGCGCAAGAGAATGACGCAGAAAAAAAGGAAAGCGTTCCAGTGTGGAATGAAGCAAAGAGCAAGCAAAAAGCACTAGCGTTGGGGTGGCAGTGAAAAAGCCTAATACTGCAGTTAAAATGCGCTGGACAGCCGGGATGGAAGTGAATAAGAACCTCCCGGTGGTCGCCATGTTTGCAAAAACAACTAGACCGCATGATGAGATGCGCGAGAAAACGCGACGGCACAATCAATGGCGGACCAGCTTCCACTGATGCCAAAGACGCCATGCACTCGGGCGCATGACAGCAGCTTGCCGGGTCGGAGGTGGAGCGGGTGGGTGTGTTTGACTGTGGCAGAGGGGGTAAGGCCTGGTTTGTAACGGTCCAAAGAAACATAGTGATTGCATGGCTAACTTGTAACGTCTTAACTCATGATGCCCAAGTGACCAGTAAGAATGATAAGCTTACCACCAGACTTAAGTTTAAATAAAGTACTGGCTGTCTGGAAGTCGTGTGAAACGTAACACTGTGACATGACCAAACATGGTCACTTTTCCTTATTGTCTGGTGGCTATTGCACCGCTTATTTCCACTTCTGCCTCTGAAAGCTTTCTCCTATAGCAAAGAATTTAGGAGTGAGTTTTGAATTCTGTTAGGTACGCCATTTTGTGTTCCACACCTGGTTTCTGCTCCCGTCAATGTTGACTACAATGTATCCCACTCATTAGTCAATCTGTAGTCATCGGTGCCCCTCTCACTCTCCGTCTGCGTCATCCCGTCTCCCTTCATCTGAGACTTCCCAAGTGCCAGTAATTGCATCATAGGCCAGGATGACAGTAATCTCTACGAAGATGCCTTGTGAATCAATTCCCTCCAACCATTAGCAGACTCTTCCAATGGCTTCTCTTGGCTGCACATTCGGCCTTCCAAGCACCATGGCATGTCACCATCAGTGCACTGATGGGAAAGCACCGGGTTTTTGACAAAACATTGTGCAAAATTTTCTGGGCCAGTTTCTGTGCTCCTGTAGTTAAATACATGTTAATACACATTCCAAGAGCATACACACGGTTCTGTGAGTTAGGGCCCTGCCTCTTTATAGTTAAGGTGCCCAATTTTCTGGAATTCACGTTAATCATCCATGTGTGGAAAGTCCAGAAAACAAATTGACAGAAAATACTCAAGACTTCCTTGTTCTAATTCATAATTATTTATCAGATAAGAGAATTTGAAAGCTCTAGAATGCTGGTAAACCTGCAATGCACTC
Organism: Ambystoma mexicanum; assembly: GCF_040938575.1. Taxonomy (NCBI): domain Eukaryota; kingdom Metazoa; phylum Chordata; class Amphibia; order Caudata; family Ambystomatidae; genus Ambystoma; species Ambystoma mexicanum. The sequence continues at coordinate 1,338,082,994 of NC_090923.1, read as the reverse complement.
TCACTCCCTGAAGAGGGACAATGCAGGAACAAGCTTGACAGGTTGCTTGTTGTAGGGAATGGAACTGGTAACCACCCCTTGGAAAAGGGATAACTAGGATTTACACTCTTGCTGTCCTTTAATGACCTCTTGATCGTTGATGGTCAATGACTCACTTCCGAAACCCTGGAAGAAAGTTTGGGAACACCAACCAGTGTGTTGCCTGCTACAGTCAATGTTTCCTTGGTTGCACCTGTTTGACTGCCGGTTGTTGATGCATGAATCTCTTATCTTCCCATCAACAGCTTGTTTGTGTTCAATATGTTGGTGAATTATGTTTTATTCCAGGTCATGGCCAGGACAGTTGGTGCCCACCCACTACCGGTATATCTGTCTTAGAAAATTACTTCTGTCATCAATTTTCTGTGGATACGTGATGCAACGAGCTGACAATGTCCTGTTAAGTATAGGCCGGCGCCTTATTGGTTGTGCATAGCATGGCTACAGAGGCATCATAGCCTAATGTGAAGAGGCCTATGCCACAGGATTAGATATCAGAGGCATTTGCAATAAAATGGCGGAACGATGTATCCACGATTTCTGGAAGAGAGTTGTTTGTCCTCCAATTATGACAATTTGTTTTCCGGAAGACATCTGCCACGTGTTTGCTCAACTCATTTATTGCAAGATGAGAATTGCCGAGAGAGAGCGACGGAAGAGAGTGAGAGAAAAAAAACAAGCCATGCAGCACTTCTGTCCACCTGGATGGTTCATCGGAGGCCGGACGTCGCTTCCCTCTGGATTAATGATCAATTTGGCCAATGAGCCAGACTGTTATCCCCGGCCCGTGATCACCCAGCGGAGCTCGGTGCAGTGATCGCTCGTGCTCAGTTGGTCTTGCGAGCAGAGGGGACCATGGAGGACAACAATTCCACGACTTCTTACTCCATCCCGCCCCAGAACTTCAATATCTCGGACATCATCGTGATCGTTGCTTACTTTGTGCTAAACATAGCCGTGGGGATATGGGTGAGTCCATTGGGTCTTATATTTGGGGCGCAATTTCTTCTGCTTTTCGAGGGTGGGCAATTTACCAATCACTCAATCACATTTGTGGGATATGTTGGTAGGGAAACAGAGATGTCTTTTGTACAGGCAATGAATTTTCGACTTTCAAAGCTAGTGTTTCTAAGTGTTTGTACCTAGGTTGCCGTTCCAAAAAGAAAAAAATGAACGCGATAATACAAAACATCTATGCTTTCTCAAAAATGTTCAAAGAGCAAAGTATATTTTCTGCCAACCATGGTCACAACAGAATGTCATTTTTGAAGTACCTAAAGCGAGTCTGCGAATTTGAGTGAATGAAACAAATTGATAATTCAGGCCAAGGTTTTTGCTTCATCAAAGGAAAGTTTCCAGTGGACTGAAAGGGCCGTCATTTCCAAATCAGTTTCTTAAAGCGCTGGCCATCCGACTTTATCTCTCCTCTAAATGGTTGCGTTTCTTTCTTGTACGTCGAGCTGTGTTTCGAGTTTAGAAGCTTCACTGTTCTCTGCTGGAGGTGGGGGTGGGGTTCCTGGCGGGAGCGCGGAAAGTCCCGCGCCGGAAGTCCCGCTTTCTCTGGTCGGAGAGCCACACACTGTGAAATCACTTTGGGGATCTTACCCTCCACTACCACCCCTCTCCCCACCCCCATCCGTGTACGCTCTTTGGGCATCTATTAGCAAGCAGAATGTGCAAAAACGGTGCTTCATAATTTTTTTTTTAAATCGTAAAATTCATGTTAAAAATAACAGCGGAAACGTCGAGGAAAAGGCACGTATGAAATAAATGGAAGTAGTCAACTGTTTAATTTTCTGGCGTTTTTATGTGCAAAAGGGAGTTTTTGTTTTGAAACTTGGAAATTTGCTTTTTGTTTTCTGACGACTGTACTTTGGGCCTCATTCATAGCTCTCAACCATTTATGTCGCAAAGGCGGGTGAAAACACCCGATTTTATTTTTGGCGGGTGAGAGGCCCATTGAAACAAGTGGGCGTGCAGGCGTCTTGGCGGGTGAGTCAGCTGTTTACAAGGCGGGTGACACCCGCCAAAAGCGTGTGAGTTGAGAGCTATGGCCTCATTACAAGTTTGGCGGTAATCCGGTGGTAAATCTTCGGAAGTACAACTCGTTTAGCAGTATCACCACTGGGTCCTGTGCATTACTACAGGATTATGAGTGGTGTTACAATCCCCCATTTTTGGAGTCCACAGGACTCCATGGGTGGTGTTTTCAGAATAACCGCCAGCGGTAATATCTACTACTGTAATTCTGCCAATTTTTGGCAGTAAAGTGGAGTCTATACCTCCACCTTTTCGTTTTTTTGTACAACGCTCAGTTTACCACTGAAACTAGCAGTATGACGGCCCTGCAATGCAGTGGTAAAGGGGAGGTAATGGAATGACTGCCAATTTACCACCATTTTTACCACACAGCCGTATTTATAATGAAACCCTTTGGGCCTCATTACGATTTAAGTGGAAAATCAGAGGTAAATCTTCCAAAAAATAGACCTGAGGAATTTTTTACTGCCACTTGGTCAGCCGGATAAAAATTGGTGGTGGCGGTGTAATTCCCATTTATTTTGGGTCCATTGGACCCAATGGAGATTTTTTTTGCGGCATTACTGCTGCAGTAATTCCGCCAATTCTGGCGATTTTTTTTTTTTTGGGCGTTGAGTGGGAAGATTTACCTCCAGGGTTTTGCTGGAGGTGAATCCTCCAATCAAAACACAAACTCATAATTTGGTGCAGTGGTAAAATTGGCGGTAACTCGGCCAATTTCACCACTTACAGCCGAACTCGTAATGAGACTGTTTGTGTGTGGTACTGTCACCAATTTCAATTTCACACATTTGACAAGTGGCCCCCATGTCGCGCATGAGAACTTTGAAATCTTTATACTGGTGCGGAAGGGCTCACACTCTTCCCTTTGGATAGCGGGAGGCCTCAATAGGCGGTTACCATGGAACCTTTTACTGCTGTGACTTTACAGAGGGCTGGCCTAAATAGTAGACTCAGTGTGTGAGTGGGGAACCCATTCTTCACCACCCGATACTCGCAGCGTGGTTCTTGTGGCACACAGCTGCTGGCTTTCATTTGTATTTGCTGCCACTTGTTTGGCCTGAGCCTGGTCCTTATCAAACTGTGGAGAGACTCTAGACAGGTGGCTTGGCAGGTGCGCTTCTTATCTTTCTGTTCTCAGTGAATGAGGTACGATATCTTGAAGTCTTCCCCCAGTGAATTTAACTGGGCCATTAAAGCGGGTATCTGCAACCCTTGCGTTGACTCCAAATATTTTGGACTAAAATTCTCATGAGCCCTCACTGTTGACGTTGCTGGTTAGGGCTGACGGGAGTTGTAGTTCGAAACACCGCGGGAGCCGCAGGTTGCAGAGCACCCCTACGGATCAGAGCATCTTTCATGGCAGCATAGCTTAGAATGCAGCATCTTAAATATTATATGTAAGGCTTTGGTAATAGTGTAGATAAGCATAGATTTATCTGCTGCGTTATCATCCTCCCCTGACTACTGCAAAGTTCATGGCTGCTATCTGCCCCAGTAAAGCCGGAGAGGGGCAGGCTGGCTCTTTGTGCACTAGCTTGTCTGCCTAACCCAGAAGGTTCAGAGGAATCAGGCTAAGTATCCTCCTCATTGCTCATGACCAACCGCCGCTAGCCACACCACCACACGCACACACACACACACACACACACTGGATTGGGAGCTAGCATGGGGGTGAGGGAGAACCGAGGTCACACGAGTAGTCCTAAGGGAGCACTAACCTCACCACTGTCTGGGAAGAAAAGAGACCGAGCTGTTACTGCTCCTGCCTCCAGTTTTGTTCATTTAAGTTTTTCTTTCTTTTGAAGAGGATCACTGCCACCCCCCCTAAAATAGTGGATGCTTGGGTAGAGTGGGCTGCCGGGTAGAAGTGATGTGCGGGGTTGGGTTAGCCTCACCCCTTGTCTCCAGTTGCTGGGAAGTGTCAGATACCCTAGGTGCTCCCGAGGTGGCGGAGTGGTGCAGCAGTGACAGTGGTGCTGACAGCCATTTTTCATAGGGTAGGCCGCACTGGAAATCTTGGGGTGGAACAAATGGGCCAGTGAGGACCGGGGGAGAGGGGCGTTTTTATAAGAGTGGCCGTGGCCCCCCCTTGGGCATCCCTTGGTGGCGCCGCTGAGCGCGCACTGTGCAAACAGATAGAGATACGCAGACATGGCGGCTGCTATGGAACCGCATGCACGAGCGCATGTGTGGGCCGCCTTCTTATGTTACAGCCAGTGCTCCAGATAAGATTTGGAAGTTGGGAGTAAAATGATTTTTTAGGGAGTAAAAATGTAAGTTCAGTTGCCAATGGGAGTATTTTATAAGCAAGTAAAAATAGTTTTAACTGGAAAACGGAAATGTTTTTGTAATCCTTATTTCTTTGCACCTACTTATGCATACACATTAAAAGATATTTTTTATTTTATTTATTTTACATTTATAAAGCGCTCACACAGCCCGCAGGCATCGAGGCGCTGTTACAGGAATTGTTTGTTTTTCTTAGTTGCGTAATTGTGTTTTTTTTTGTCTTAGTTACGTATTTATAACGCGCTTAAACACCCGGAGGTTTCTAAGCGCGGACCCGGGGATCGAACCTGTTGCTGCTTCTTGTCGTCTTGCTTCCAAGACGCGCACGCTGCCGCTGAGCTATCCTCCCCGGGATGAGATACGTGTTTACTTCTTCCAGTCAGGCAATAAAAACAGTACTTTCTTCCTGTGGTGCTACGTGCACTACTGCTCCAAACATATCCATGGAGCTGTGTGGGGGACAGCAGGGGCACAAGGTCCTAAATGTCTGTTTCCTATTTTTTATTGGGAGTATTTGGACTCCCTATTTTTAAGTTTTTGGGAGTATTTGCCTGTTTTTCGGGAGTAGAAGTAGCCAATACACCCCTTATCTAGGGCATGTTACAGGCGTGCTATGATGTGAACTGCATCATCACATTCCAGACCTCCAAAATGTAAAAGGGGGTAAACCTGAGGGGACAGACTCCCACCCCCTATTTTTAGAGTGAGAACTCGATAATGGCTCAGCAAAGGGAGGTGGAGAGGTGTTTGTGGAGTCGGCTCCTCAAGGTACTTGTGTACCTCAAGCAAGGGCTCATTTGGGCGGCATGTGTTAAATTCTGTCACTTTACAAGTCAAGGCGGAAGGACAAAGTGAAGAAAGCAGAGCTGCAAGGTAGTGGGGACCGAGCACCCAAGAAGGATGGAGAGCTGGCCAATGGTTAGCAAAGGATCTACAAGCAACCTGGAGAGGAAACAGGGGAGGGCACATCAGCCCTTATCAGGTTAGGTGGGGAGCGGAGTGTGTGGGGACACAGGCAGTAGTGAGGTCATAATTCAAGTGCATTCGGGGTGTGCAGAGAATCACTGGCACCCTGTCAATATTTTGTATGTGTGCATAATCAAGAAGTGGCATTAGGTGACAAAAGTGAACCCTAGTTTGTGATCATTAGTTTTAGCACCTTTGAGTGCAAAGTATGATACACAGTTTGATGGTAAGGCTTGATTAAAGCGAGCTCAAAGAGTGCCCACGAGGAGGTGTTTTGGGAAGGGCGGGGTAGGAACCGGGTGGGAATGGCCATAGGGATTAGCATAGCCAACTACAGTCAATGAGTGGGCAATTAATCAAATAACAGCTAGAGGCTGTGTGTCCCTCCTCATATGCTATTTCTGCCCACCTGTACTCTAATGCATTAGTTTGGGCTTATGGGCCACCTAATATCCCGAACTAATAACACAGCCCTCAAAAGCTTCTAGAAATAGTCTACTATGACGATATTCTGAAAGGCTAAACAAGTGCTCGTTTTAAACAATATATAATAAATGTAAGGAACATAATGAAGAACTAAACATTAAACTGCACATTTCTATGTTGCATTAGAGATAAAACGTACTAATGGCAGAAAGGTTTTCACTCCTCACGGACTGAGGAGAACAATAGAGAAAGCAGCTTTTTAATACATTCAGAATGTTCCTGAGCGCTGGATCTTGTAGGCAGTGTGTGCCCATTCTTTAAAAAAAATAAAACATTGTATTTGATGATGCGTATACAAACCGAACAAATACAACCAACTTTTGTGTATATGTAACCTCGTGACCACCGCTCCTCCCATCCTCGCTCCCTCCTTTCTTCACAACTTCACCGGTGTGGATCCCTTTGCACCCCCTTATTTCCCCTCCCCCAATTCCTCCTGGTGTCCTATGCTCCAGCCTGGCCTCAGGCCCTAATGCTCCCTTATTTAACCCATGCCCTGCCCCTTCCCCCATGTCTTGTTGTGCTTCATAGGCACCCCCTAGATCTCTGCAGCCTTTCCTTTAATCCCCACAGTGATCCATTCCCTCCCTCATCCATGGCGTTCTGCTGGGGAGGATCCGGCCTCCCCCATCTAGCTGCCGAGTCTCTTTTTCTCACCATCAGAGCTGTCAACAACAATTTCTTATTGTGCGCAGCCCTACTTTCGGGCACTCTGGACTCCCCAAAACCCTGGTCGCCCATTATGATTTTACGGACCAACATTGCCAAATTGTATGGAAGAATGTGCCACCTCTGTTCTGCAACTCAGGCAGTTGGGGGGGGGGGGTCTTGTGCCTTACCCATGCAGTGTAGGTTCTCCCTGGTGCACCCTCTGTAGGATTTTGAATTGGACGTAACCTACTTGAGATGTTCTGTTCCCTTGGTGTCATTTGGGCTTCCATCCATTCCACCTCCACCTCCACCTCCTCCAGTTCCTCCAGTTCCCCAGGGTCCCTTCAGCTTCCTCACTGGCAGGGAGGAGAAAGTATTCGTTATATCTTTCCCCATGAGTCCCCCTTCCATCAGTTTGATCAGATTGACCCCTAAGGGGAGTGTTCTGGTATATCCCAATTGTCTCAGCATGTCTGAGCCACATGCGTATCTATCCTTTTTTCTCCTTAGTTGAATTTTACCTCTAAGATATTGGAAGGGAACTACTTTTTTCCTGGTTGAGTATGCCTCATATTCTTTGAACTCTCTTGTTCTGGTTCCATATAACCTGGGCACACTTTAATTTTAATTTAATTGTTTTACCTGCACCTGAGTTCGGTTTCTAAGGGCGGATCTCGGATTCGAACCTCTGTTGCTCTGCATGGTCTTGCTTCCAAGACCTGTGTGTTGCCCCTGTGCTATCCTCCGTTCACACTGTTGGACGAACTCAGGACAGAGGATCATTGCTAGTCTACTGAAAGCGGAACTGTCATGATTGTGCAGCAGGTAGGTCCTGCGTCAATCTGGACGTGCCGCAGTCTCCTGGGAAAATCATTTATCAGACCCTGTTTGTCCACTCTAAATCTTTTTTGGTGAGTGGGGGAGGGTGTAGAGGCATTGTGTTGGGAGGTGCAGGATCTCTTCCCACCCCCAGACCAAAACATTTAAAGAAAGACATTTGCCTTTATTTCCTCTCTGCTGTAAATCTTGGCTACACGGCAGAGAGAAAATGGTGATTCTCTGCGTGAATAGGTATGTGAGGTAAATTAAAGTGGTCTTATATAGCGCCCTTCTGCCAATAATGTTGGCTTCGCTGCTCGTGGCTCTGTTAGAGAAAAGCTTTGGGGAGTATTAGTCGGATAGAGTGATAGGTAGATGGGGAGACATCTGTGAGTGTAGGTCAGAAGTACCTCTTTCCTGTGTGCAGATGTGAAGACTCTGTGGCTCATTTCGAGTTTGGTGGTAATGCGGTGGTAATTCTACTGAATTACTGTCAAAATTGCATACTGTTACTGCCACTTTGTCCCGTGGGTTTACTACAGGATTACAGATGGTGGTAATGCAGTGTTAGTCCCCTTTTACTCTATTGTGGATTTCGGGCGGAATTACCACTGGTGAAATTACCAAGTAGCAATTCCGCCGATTGAAAAGTGGAGGGTTTACCTCCAGCATCTTTTCCTACAGAAATAAGCGTAATTGCCACTCGGTAATTATGCCAGTGGTAATTCTGCCAAAACCTGTAATGTGGTGGTGCAGGAAAGGTGGCCACACTTGTAATGAGGCCAGGTTAGCCATAGTAGCAGCCCATTGGTTTACAAAACAGTGACTGCTTTTTTTTCGGGTTGTTGACAGAAAAAGAATATAGTAGGTAAAAATTGAGTATACTAGACATGGTGGGTCGTGGGAAGGAAGTAGGTGAGGTTTAAGGTTTGAACATTTCAGTTGGGAGAAATTAGTTGGGGGATGGGCGTGATGGGGATAGGGTCTGTTCTCTTCTTGGGTCTTGGTTGTAGAGTCTTTCATTGGATTGTGTGATTAAGGTCTGCTCCAGAATTGTGCGGCAGGAGAAATCACTGCCCAGAGGCGTAGAAATCTTCAGCGGAATGCGTGCAGGGACGTCATTTCACCAAAATGCCAAGGGTAGCGGAAGTGACATCACACGACCCATGAAGTGATGTCATTTGATCCCACCCGAAGTGATATCGCGGGAAGCGATGGAACACAACCTTTCCCCCTTGACAAAACAGGAAGTGGCATCACATAGCATTGTTCCTAAGTACACTACGAAAAATATGGTTACGATATCACTATAATGTGATGTACATTTCACACAAGGATGGCTGGCCATATGTATCCTTAAGATCAGTGTGTACAGACCCATATTACCAAATTACTGTAAATGCAAGCAGACGTCCAAGGCCAAATGATAATGAGGTGTTATTATATAGCATTATGCTTAAGCGCTTTATATAGAAAAAATATACACCCAATATCACCCAGCCTGTGTTGGTACTCATTTATCAACCTCAGGAGGATGAAAGGCTGCGTTGAGGTGTTTAAGAACAGACTTTATCAGTGACTCACCCCCTGAATTGTGCCTGAAATAAACCTTTAATGAGTGTAGCAATTATTGTATAGAATTGCAAAAAGACACATTATTTCAAAGGCCTGAAAAGAAAGCAAGCCTGCCACTCCAGAAGTAAAGAGCCACATGGTGCTGGCATTAGCAAAAAAAAAAAAATTGCGACCCCTAAGTGACGTCCCTGAATGCGTGGCTTGATTCATAAGGATCAGGGTCCGAGAAGGATTTCGATATGGGCTTTAAGGTGCTCTTTACATTGAGAGGTTCGTTTGTGATTTAGACACTGCCATATACTTTTTATGTGAGAGGAGAAGGTTGGGAGCAATGTGCGCAAGATCGGGAGGTGTGTGTAGTGCTACGGAAATGTGTTTGAATCTTCTCATCCTGAGGAGTATGCTGGTCGCTGCACGTTGCACTCTTGGTAGTTTTCTCATGAGGTGGTCCTGATGTCTGCGGTAGAGGCTGTTTGCGTAGGCCAGCCTTATTAGCCCTCATGATATCAATGCCATTGTTCTGTGAGTTGATGTTGGGTAAGGTATGATGAAGCATTAAATGAAGACTTGATTACAGCAATTTCTGATAATGATATGATAGGTTATTTATAATGCGTTTAATACCCAGAGGTTTCTAAGCGCGGTCCCCGGGATCGAACCTGTGTTGCTCCGTGTTGTCTTGCTTCCAAGGCGAGCACGTTGCCGCTGAGCTATCCTCCAGAGATAATTGCCTGTACCCGTGGTTTGAGCGTTAGAGCATTGCCAAATTTAGTTCTGCGATTCGTTACCTTGGATCATAGTATTGCCCTGTCCCCATATCATTAAACCATGCAATTGAGGCGTTGTGTGAAGGAGATGGATTGCAGAGCAGCAGTTCAGTTTTGGTCGGGTTGAGTTTTAGTCTGTTTGCTGTAATCCATTTGCCCACTTGTGCAAGGCAAGTTGTTATATTTCTAGGAGTGGGGGGGATGTTGACGGATTTTTCAGATATTAGGAGATTTTATTATATATCGTCTTTGTTGATGTGGCAGGTGAAGTCAGACTGGTTGATGAGGTCTAGAAAGGGTGACGCCTAGATGTTGAAAAGGAGAGGTGACAATGCGGATCCTTGGGGTACTGAGCATGTCAGTGAGTGAGGCTGGGACTTGAAGGGGGCCGTGATAGTGGTTTTGGTTCCGCTAGTGAGGAAGGAGGTGATCCAGCATAGAGCTGTTCCTTCAATTCCACTGATGACTCTGCTCTCTCAGTTTTTAACTGCGTTTTATTTGCGTGTGTTCCAGATTGAGCCCAGTGCTGGTTCTGTACCTCTATGAATGAAATCCTGGAGTTGTCTGTATACGATTTCTTCCGATACTTTGTTCCAATGAAAGTGTTGTTTGAGATAGAAGCATTAGCTAGCAGGATCATTAGGATAAGCTGTGCGTTTTTTGAGCAATTGTCTGACTTGGGGGGACTTCAGTAGAGGTGGGTCACTCCCTGTGTTGGTGTAATCATTCAGGAAGGATCGGAATATAAGCGTCAGCTCATTATGTTTCCTGATGGATTTGTGAACAATCCCTCATGAAGGTGATCTTTACAGAGATCCTATCCAAGTATTTCTGTCTCCATGATGGGAATCCATGTGACCGGAATCGTCGGTAAGACTGGGACAGAGTCGACAAGCTATCAGCCTTGGTCTTACCCATGATGAATACGCAGACTTTTCACCGGCTTTCTTTTCTTTGGAATTCTCCAGTGGCTTAATTGCAGCCATCAGACACATGTGGCTCTATCCAACAACATGATGGGGATCAACAATTAATCCATTTAAATCTATTCATAGGAAATTCCTCATTTTTATGATTGTTTTTTCAAGTTCCTTCCGAGCATTAGACTTCAGCACTCGTATAACAAGTTTCAAATTTGTGTAGTCTAAATATTCATCTTTTTCCAAACTGGTTTAACTTGAAACTTCTCTCAACATATGTTTCACCGTTAGTTTATAGCTTCATCCAGAGGTTTTATGTTATCTTCAAAGTTTTTGTGTTCATTGTAGTATTTTGCCCTTAAATTTCATTACATTTGTTGGTAGTCTACCAACACAAATAATCAAACTGGAATCAGAAACCTTTTGCAACAGGCTCTGTCTTCACCTGTCCTGAACCTGTCTCCCTGTAATGCCATGTCAACTTCCTCTTACACTGTTTCACGACCTATAAACTGGCTGACCTCCTTTGCACAGGCTTTCCTGCTATGTGGGTTTCTGTCTGGAGCGTTGGGTGAGACCTGCAAGTTCAAGAGTCGTAGGCCCTTTGCTTTGCTAGGCCAGTGAACAGTTGCTCCGTTCTGCGGCAAAATGTCTGCTTGAAGGCTGTAATGAAGGCAAGGTATCAAATATTGAAGACTAACACAAGTGATTTCAGTTCAAGGGTGTTTATTGAACTTCAATGGGTTGGGTGAACGCCTATCTAACCCTAAATCTAAGGGAGCAAGCTATGACCATCAAATAATAATAACGCAGTCCTATGGCATCTCTGTCAAAATAAAACGGCCTATCCTAATAAACCTATTGCCAATCCTTACTTCTAAATACAAATGGTGTGGGACAACAATGCATGCACAAAGAAAAGTGTTAAAGAAATGATATGTCAGGATAGTTGAGCAGTTGGCTTCCCTTCTCCACGTTTTCAGCACGGGACAAGCTGGCACGCTTCGCACAAACTCTGGCTTCTATGCTATGAGGATACAGTTAGGTATCAGGGCCTTCTATCAAATTCTCTTTCTCAATGACAGTCTCTTATTGCAAGGGGCCCGACGTAACAAACAAGCACCAAAGTTCCTTTCTTAGCAGGAGTTTCACATTCACAAGTTCTCGAGTTCAGTGTTCACCATGGGCCTCCCTCCTTAAAGCTCGGACCATGGATCTCCCTCGTTCGGGCTTAGACCCCTTTAGCACAATGTTCACTATTGGTCTCCCACATTTGGGCTTGGACACCTTAACAGAGATGTAGCCGGTATTATCTAACAAGTGGGGCCAGAACATAATGTAGTGACATTAACAGCTGTAAATTCCCATACAGCGCTGCTGAGAGGGCATTTACAGATTTTCAGTGGGCCTTGCCGGCTCAGGCCCTACCCTGTCTACGCCTCTGACCCCTAAGCACAATTTTCCCAATTGGTCTCCCTAGGTTGGGATCGGACCCCTTAAGAACAATGTTCACGCTTGGTCTCCCTCGTTCGGGCTCGGACAATGTAATCTCACTTTACAAGCTTTTCTCTTTGTATCAAAAATTGAAGACTTTCGAATGTGCAATGGATTTTGCTTAAACCGTCGCAGGACCACTTTGATTCACTTCATTTTTCATTTTCATCTTTTACTTTCGCTTCTGCCACTTCTTGGCTGTATACCTCACAGAGACCTTCGATTGAGCACACTCATGGTGCAGGACCACTCTGTCACTGGTATTGTATCTTTCTCTGTTAAATTTCAAACATCCATCAGCAATTAAGCTTTCCTTGCATCTTTCATTACACGTGTTAACAATCTTCATTCTTTCACTCTTTATACAATGTTGCCGCTTGCAACTTTGACTTCAACACAGACCGGTCTTGCATCGGTCTCCCCAACTCACTGGCTCTGTTGATCCCTCTGGCGCTGCTTTGATCCCGGAGCCATGGACGGTACCACAGCGACTGCTGCTCCTCCCCAACTCGGTCACCCATGCAGGAGGGCACTGGGTATCTTTGACACACAATGCAGGATTCTTCAGTCTGATTTCCTGGCCTTACGCTTCTTAATCTGAAGGATTCTGGAAAGTAACGGCTTCTCGCCGGAAAGGTCAAGGGTATCTCTTCTTGGTTTGCCATCTTTCTTCCCTCCTTCAGTTGCCATCTGGAAAATGCTGTTCCTTCGTGTGCTTTGCCTCACTCACAGTGTGCTCTCATACTGCACCTTTTATCTGCGTGGGGAAGCTTAATGGAAGTCAGGTGTGAGTTGTTACAAGTAATTGCCTGACCTTGCCTGATAGTAGCAGTGGGCCATGTCAGGTACAATGCTCGAGTGTGAGTCTGTTTTCTCCCAGAGTGTGCTATCCGTGTGAAAGTGTTTGTGAAGGGAAAGGAGGTGGGCGAGGAGTAAAGTTCCCAAATATCCTACCGGGTAGGATGGGGTAAAGGTGTCATGGGTAGCGCAACACTGCATCTCGCCATCAGGTGTCCCACTCTCTGAAGACCCCTCACCCAGGTGATCCTCCCGCACTGGTCCACCCCCAGGGTCTGGATCCAAAGGCGATGGCCATGCCCTGGACACCTGAGATAGAGATCCCGGAGACTAGCAGGTGAGACACCTTCTGTTTTCTCAAGGCCCAGGAGGGCTTGAAAGACAAAGAGCTTCATTATGACCCTGCCGGTCCAGAAAAAAGTGTTGCTAATTCCGTAAGCCGTCACTGTTTTCGGACCGGCAGAGTCCAAGTTTACCGGTGGGCGATTGACTGATTTACCTTCAGCCGAGAGCTGGAGGTAAATCATGCCCCCACTGGCAAAAGAGTTGGTATTACCAGTGCCGGTAATACCTGCAACCCCCACACCCCCCCGTGGAGTCCTATGGACTCCATGAAATGGAGATTTACCTACTGTTGCCAACAGCTTGTAATATCCCGGTTTTACCAGGATATCAGGCGCCGGGAACGGTAGGGCTGTTTGCCAGTATCCCGCCTGAATTACCGGCAGGATACCTGCAAACACATAATGCGCCCCAAAAGAATGCCAAGCAAGCCAAGATGTCTGTCAACTAGCAAAGCCTTGCATAGCGTGTATTCCATGAGGCCTGTGCTTGTACAGGAGTGGAGAAAGAAACCCTAAGAGGATGATTTGGAGGAAAGACTACAAGACATTTCCATTATCTCACTACTTGCATTGGAGACTACATCTATGCTCACCCAGATGCCTGCTAGATATTTAGTCACCCAGCACCCTCTTCTTTTAACTGTATTTCTTCTTGACTGCGCTCCATGCTTCCCAAGGGAGAGCTAGTGGTACCATTAGGGAATTCCTAGTACACATCTGGCACTTGTGCAATACAAAATGTATGGTGCCACTGTAACATGCGCCAAGGGCCTACCGCAATCCCAGCCATCAATAGATATATGCAAGCCTTAGGTCTACACGGGGGGCTCCTATGCCCCTGCATCTGTGAGGTGACTGATCAGATTGTTTTGAAAGCGCTGCTGTCAGACATATGAAAACCTGTTTCCACTCTTCCCCCCTAGGCCTGCCAGGTAGCTCCCCGGCTGGAATTGCAATCTTGTTTTTAGTGTTTCACTTATACTATATCACGTGTGGCACTAGGCTACTTCATGATGTTGTTTTTTGTAAAAGCAGCATCCAACACTGTTAAGTTTGACTTATATTAATAATAATAGTGTATAACACTACTCCTGCTTCTAAGCACTGTAATAAAAGGTGTTATTACTACCCCATGTTGAATGGCACCCTCAGAGGGTGAAATGCTACTGCTGTGAGATTCAGACTTGCAAAGTACAGGCTGTCCTCATATTTTAGATCCATAAGAGTGTCCGCCGAGAACAACTGTGCACCACTTGCCCCTATCCACTGCAAAGTCCCCCAATAATCCTGTGTCCCCCCACCCTTTACAACATATTGACCAGTCCCCTCTTTGATATACTTGACTCCATTGGCATATCCTACACCAACTATGTCGATGACACATAAATCCCCTGCCCCCTGTCCGGCAACTACCTGGAAGATACTCGCTCACTAAACAATGTCTATGCTACAATCCAGGCCTGGACGCCCACCAATCGCCTATGTCTGAATGACGAAAAGACAGAGCTCCTCCTGGACGGGCCGCAAGTGGTAGTCAAGAATCTTAATGTCCAAAACATATCCTTCAGCATTGGCGGCATCCAAATACCTGTCTCATCATCAGTGAAAATGTTCAGCCTTTACCTAGACGCTACCCTCTGACTCACCCGCCAAGTGAATGTGATTGCCTTCTCGTCAGCACATACGACTAAATTGATTAACTTCCCTCCCGAGCTCTTCACTCTCCTCCACCTCCAACTCCCTTACGGTCAGTCGTTTTTCAAAGAAATGAGCTGGGGGTAGATCTTTCTATCGCTGGGGCCTCCCTCTGGAACAACCTCCCTGCCACTCTACAACTTGAGGAGAACCATCTCCCGTTCCGGAAGCTCCTCAGACCTTCCTCTTAGCTTCTTCCTTCACTCCTCTTCTCCCCTGCTGATCTCTACCGTCTCGGCATCGTGCACCTGGTTACCCTCTGACCTTTCGGGCCCAGGTACCTGCTCACCCTGCCACCCACCCGCACTGCCTCCTGGCAATCCCCTGCAGTGGGGTCTGTAACTCTACAGCCCCCCCTTTTTTATGCACTTATCAGACACCCCCTGTCTGTTGCCCTAAACCTAGCACTTGCCACTTGCTGTCTGCACTACTGCTGCTTGTTGATTTTTATTATTTATTATTTATTTTTATTTCTTTGCTCAGCACTTTCCCCTGTCCCTCTACCATGCACTTGCGCGTTCTCAATATCACTGGGCCTAGTATGATTGTTCTTGTTGTTATCCCTTGTTCCCCTCCCTTGCCTCGTCGCGCTCTGAAACACTTGTGTACGAGCACGATGCAAATAAAATATCAATATCAATTAACTCAGACAGATCCTTCCTTTCCAAGGACAGTTGCCTTACAATAGCTCATATAATCATAGTAGCAAGGCTTGGCTATTGTAACGCTCTATTTGCTGGCACCTCCTGCCGTAACATTGAAAAGCTACAGGTGATCCAGAACAACGCTATACGAGCGGCTCTCAATATCCCAAGACGAGAGCACTATTCAGCCGCCCGGAAAAGTTTTCACTGGCTCCCGATCAGAGTGAATTATCTTCAAGACACTTTGCATCACACATAGGTGTTTGTCCAACTCGGTTCCCTCCTACTTGACCCAGAAAACCATCATAGATCAATCCAACAGACCCCGCAGAGCAGCCTACACCAACAAACCGATGCAACTGAAATACAAATGATCCAAAGCTGGAGGCACAAGCTTTCCGACCTTTGCAGAAAAGCAGTGGAACTCGCTGCCCCCAGGCTTGAGAGCTGAAAACTCCTATTGGGCTTTTAGGAGATCTCTCAAAACTTGGCTATTTGTAGAACTGCACTTGGCAGTACGCTAAGACTACGCCCTGAACCCTTACTCTTGATTGTGTTTGTATGTGTAACTGGTCTTGCAACAGCGCCTTGATGCCTCCAGGCTTAGTGCACTGTAGAAATGAATAAATAAATAAATGACAAAGGCCCGTGCTTTTCTGGCATCAGCCACTTTTACAAGCCCCATTGGGCTGTCACTTTTGTCAATTGTCAGTAGCATGTGACTTCTTTTACTACCAGGATCTTGGTAACATAGGATTTTGTTTAATGGAAAATCCATGTAAATGTGCAGAGCATGCTATTATATATGCACATATAAACGCTGTTTAAAAAAAAAGGTTTATAAAAGAAAACAGTATGCAAATACCACAGGCACATATACAACTTTAGAGGTGTGGGCATAGTCAAACCTTATTCCCACAGATTTTCATCTGAATCCTCAGGCTAAAAGGAAACCATTTACAATGTTATTTATAGAGTGCTTGTTATCACAGTTTTGCTGTCTCATGGCACTATGAATACAAGGTATTACTACGGGCCTATTTAATGGTGCTCAATTTCTAGGCCTTCAGAAAGATGAGTCCACCTGCCTGGATTTAAGCCTCTTTCCTGCAGGCTGAACACAGATCTCATAGAGTGCGTGTCACACACAGATGTATGCATTTACATACTTGCCAACATTCTGCGACCAAAAAGATGTAGGATTTTTCAAGTTTCAAAAATAATAATTTGCATAAAAATTACATCACAGGAAAATACAAAGCATACATTGTTGGCACCATTGAAGCATTCTAAAATACACAACCCATCAAACAGCACAACATGGAAAGCTGTTCACATGTTAAAAATGTATAATTCAGACCGGTAAGTTAACACCAAATTCAATTACACATAAGGTAATCACACAGAGCTGGTAGGCAACGTTTGCTACTGCATTGTAGCAGCCGCCTGGACAAAACGTATGTATTCCTGCAATGCTAGTTGAACACTGAATGACATGGAGACTGATACCCCCTCAGTCTGATAGGCAGATGCTGTGTGATGGTGGTACGCTCTGCCACTTGCCTTTAATGGCGGTTCACCTAAGAGTTGTCCGGGCAAAAGAGCAGGACAGTCACGTAGCTGCCAGGTCAGTGGATTGGTCTGAGCCCAATCAAAGTAATCACCTACTAGCCCACTGCACAGACAGACTAATGTGTTGCATGCTTTGTCCTGCAGCCTGCCGTAGAGTCACATAAATTACCTGCCACTGTAAAAAGCAGTAGGATCTGTCAAACAAATCTGTAGGCGGTAGGACTCCTTAAAAAGCAGTAGCCTACTGCCTACATCTGTAGGGTTGGCAAGTATGTATTTACTTCACCTGCAATGGCTTGGAGCAATGTGGAGCTCCAGCAGACAGGGTCTGCTGAAGCCACGTTCCAAGGGCAGCCTTTAACCCATAAGGAAGTTTAGTTTTATTAAATAAAGGCCCCAGTGAGGGCCATTACAACCCCACTAGCCCACCAGGGATAATTGGGAAAAACCTGGCCTATAAAAACGTCTTAAGGAGTAGACTACCTTCGACCCCAGCAGGACTTATGCTGTAAACGCAGCAGAAACAAGTTAGGGGCGGGGTTTCAAGCCCTTTTGGTACCTTTCTAAGCCCTCTCCTTGTCACACCCCTTCAAGGAAGGTAAGTGATTGGTGAGGTAAGGCACTCCGTTCTGGTAGGGGAAGGGGTATTTCAGAAAGGATGTGTGAATGCTGTAATGTGGGGTAGTTGGGGGACAACAGGAGGTGGTGGAAGACGTCTGAGAGACCAAAGGAGATGTGAGCGACCAGAGTGCAGAGGCTTTTGGAGAGAGGGGGTCTGTGGAGTATAGAAGTATCGGGGTGTGTGGAGTAGCGATGGAGTATGAGATAGTGCCTGTGGAAGGTAGTAGTAGTTGGGCGTGATGGTAGTGGGTGATAGGGGTAGCAGAGTAGTGAGGGAGAGGTAGTAGAGTGGTAATTGTAGTAGTGGGTGGTAGTGAGCCTTCATGAGCGGTAGTAGCAGTGCGGTCCGGTCGGAGCAGTGGTAGTGAGAAATCGTAGTACTGAGCAGGGCAGTAGTGGAGTAAAGAGAATTGGTAAGAATGGAGATACAATAGTCATAGCTGAGGACTAGTGGAGGCAAAAGGGGTACATCAGAAAGGACAGGAATGAGAAAAGGATAACAGAAGTAGCAACAGTATTAAGTGAAGGAGTGGAGAAACAAGAGGAGAAGTAAAGATCAAAAAGGTGGAGGTGAAAAGGCAGAGTGAGAGATGGCAGGGAGGAGAACATCTGGGAATCAGTGTAGTGAAGGGCCAGGTAAGAACGTGCGTGAGCGAAGAGAGTGTGACACTGGGTGGAAGAAGGCACCATCCCTTACTCCCTAGAACACTAAGCGGGTTAGGTCAGGGAAAGACTAGAAGATCCTAGGGAGTTAGTCAGGGACGTAATTTCACCAAAATGCCAGGGGTAGCAGAAGTGACATCACACTACCCATGACCACTCATGACATCACAGGAAGTGATGTAATTTAACCATGTCCACAAGTGACATCACAGGAAGTGATGGCACACAACCTTTATATGCATCTAACACCTGTGATTCCAGTCGTTCTCATTTCAGCCAAATATAAGAGCCGAGGCACAGAGGGCAGTGTAATTTATTGTCCACGATCACACATTTGGGAAATGTCATTTTCCAGATTCAAAGGGGGGCCTATATGTAAAACATACATAAAGCAGTACTTGTAACAGGGTAACCAGAATCTCTAATGCAGGATACAGCTAGTGTATGAAAAATCGATAAATCAATGGACACAGAAGTACTTGTTATCTGTGGCATTGATGTGTTAAAGAAGCCAAAAAAACACTGACCTTTGGAGGCGTGCACTGTCTGTTTATCCAGGAGACAAATGCTGCACGAACAAGGCATGAAAATTAAATAATTGAACAGGATTTAGTATTCACAAAATTCCCTGGTTATAAATGTATCAATGAGTCAGATACCACTATGATAGAAAAAAACTATTGTGCGGGTGTACGCTGAGGCCATCTATCTCTGTGTGCATTTATCTTTAAGTTATGTGACAAGAAACCACATGTTGTGCCCTACAACCCAGAGCTGAACATAACACCTTAATGTCCTAAGCTTTGATATGTTATGTTACTTGGCATTTATATAGAGCCTTATGTATCATTGGTATGATCTCAAAGCGCTGGTAGATTGAAAACCCTCAGGAGCCGCAGTTCAAGTCAGTAGAGAGACAGAGTGTCGTATAGTGCGTGGGCGCACCAGATTTGTGCAGCTGGTTGATGCATGATAGCTGCTTCTTAGCGGTAGGTGTGGTGCTGAGGAAATCAGTTGGATGTGTTCAGTCTGGAGGGTGAACACCCAGACTGAGGTCTGGCTGCGTTAGGCCTGAGGAGACGCCTAAGCTAGCGGTATTTGCTGAGCTAGCTGTGTTTTATTAGGATGATGGGTTTGTGGGGTCATGTTAGTATGAGAACAGATATACCGAATGTGTCATAGTATAGCTGTGTTCTAGTTGAATGATGGTTTATAGGAGAGAGTAAGCGTAGTAGTGTGATATGGTGGTTATCAGTAAAGTGCCTGCGACCAAGCACGAGAGCAGGACGGGGGCGTACACAGCGGCATACATATATAAACCGACAGGATGACAGGAGAGACATGTGATACGGATAACATGGGGATACAGGTACATAGCATATACATAGCATAAATGTGAGATACAGAGACATATATCGAGAGATATCCATTCCATCTACTCCCTCCACTCCTTCCTTTACATCCACTCTGTCGACTATCCTTTCTTCCACTCCATCCACTTGTTCCATCCACTTCCATCCGTTCCATCCACTTCCATTCATTCCATCCACTTCAATCCACTTCCGCCTGCTCCATCTGTTCCGCCTGCTCCATCTGTTCCGCCTGCTCCATCTGTTCCGTTCATTCTATCTGTTCCATCCACGCAATCCGTTCTATTTTCTTCATCCATTCCATTCTCCATCTATTTCATCCACGCTATATGTTCCTTTTGCTTTAACCGTCAGCTATACCACAGCTATACCACAGTGATGCTATTAGGCACACTTTCTAAATTCAACTATACCACAGTGACGCTATTAGGCACACTTTCTAAATTCAACTATACCATAGTGACGCCATTAGGCACACTTTCTAGATTCAACATTAGCACAGTGAATGATATTAGGCACAGTTACTAGGTTAAACTTTAGCAGTGATGCTATTAGGCACACTTTCTAAATTCAAATATACCACAGTGACGCTATTAGGCACACTTTCTAGATTCAACTTTAGCACAGTGAATGATATTAGGCACAGTTACTAGGTTAAACTTTAGCAGTGATGCTATTAGGCACACTTTCTAAATTCAACTATACCACAGTGACGCTATTAGGCACACTTTCTAAATTCAACTGTACTACAATGATGCTATTAGGCACATTTTCTAAATTCAGCTATATCACAGTGACGCTATTAGGCACACTTTCTAGATTCAACTTTAGCACACTGACGCTAATTAGGCACACTTACTAGGTTAAAATTTAGCAGTGATGCTATTAGGCACACTTTCTAAATTCAACTATACCACAGTGACGCCATTAGGCACACTTTCTAAATTCAACTATACCACAGGTAGGCTATTAGGCACACTTTTCTAAATTCAACTATACCACAGGTAGGCTATTAGGTACACTTTTCTCAATTCAACTATACCACAGGTAGGCTATTAGGCACACTTTCTGGATTAGACTATACCACAGGTAGGCTATTAGGCACATTTTCTAAGTTCAAGTATACCACAGGTAGGCTATTAGGCACACTTTCTAGATTCGACTATACCACAGGTAGGCTATTAGGCACACTTTCTAGATTTGACTATACCACAGGTAGGCTATTAGGCACACTTTTCTAAGTTCACTATACCACAGGTAGGCTATTAGGTACACTTACTAAATTCAACTATACCACAGGTAGGCTATTGGGCACACTTTCTAAATTCAACTATACCACAGGTAGGCTATTAGGCACACTTTCTAAGTTCAACTATACCACAGGTAGGCTATTAGGGACACTTTTTAGATTCAACTTTAGCACAGTGATGTTGTGAAGGCACACTCAAAGATGTTGAGGGCACAGTCTAGATGCAAGGTTCAATATTGTGATGCTATTAGGGTACACATAATCTTTGATACATGAATCTTCTTCAATATTTTTTAGTGGGGTGAGGTGTAGGGGGTCTGCACTACCCTTAAGAGAGGGGCTCAATGTATCTATAATTTTCAGAGCTCTATGTGCGAGGTGCATTATTCAAAGCACCCCCACGCTCCCAGGACCTCTGCATGAATGAATCTTCCACAAATCCCTTTCCAAGAAGGAGTTTGAGTGGGGAGGGGTGGGTCACTCCATGGCTCTCTCACTTCTGAGACTCTGTGTTCAGCGCTTATTTTCTTAAACAGTGTTGCACCAGATCAGGGTCCTGGTCGAGTTTGCGGCCCCTCTCAAATATTCACATAACACTTGAATGCTTTCAAGGTGAGCAGAGCCCAATCAGTTGCATAGCACAAAATGTGGAGGCCCCCAGTGACACATGCTGAGAGCCCCTCCTAGGCTCCTTAACAAGGCAGAGGGCACGCCACACCCCGTGCCGACCCGGGCCACCATGTGTGCACAATTTCCATGATGATTATATCGCTGCAAGCGCATGCACTGTTCCGAGTGAAGGAGGTAAATATGTTTTTTAATCAAATCTTAAATGTTTCACCTAGCGTAGAAAGAAGGGGTGGTGTCTGGTCCTAAAATATACCAGCCACCAGTGGTGGCTGGTGAGTTGTTTTATTGGAGGGTGTAAATATTTGCCATAAGTATTCGATTGCGACCGAGCACAGCGAGAGGGCGCGAAATAACGAAAACAGTTTTGAGGAACTCGGGGGGGGGGGGGGGGGAGGGGGGATTTTTCCCCCTCCCATGAGGACATTTTTGAATAATGGGTTAAAATGGTGCATTACATAGCACACGTTCTGTGAAAATGTGGGTAGAAGGCCAGACAGTCTGCAATTGGTTTTGTGGGGTGCAGGGCAACTCATGGATAAAAGTACAATAGATTCAAGTCACCAAAAGTACACAAGCGCATTTCCCAGTGCATTGTCATGCCGGTCCCTTCAATACATGCCAGTATTAAAAGGTTGTCATGCTGGCTGTGCCATACATTTCCATGCTGGCTCCACCTCCATATGCTAGTATTCCCATTTGAGAACATCCTCATGTTCGCTTTGAGATGTTTTTTTATAGTATCATTACTGGCACTAGGCACAAAGCTGGCTCTGTAAATATATGCCAGTACTCCTATGTAAGAAAATACTCCCATTGTTTGGCCATTCAAAATGACATGTCACAATAAGAAAACATGTCTAAACTAGTTCCAATGTAAGCCATAAAAGCACTTATCATACTTGCTTCATCATAGACGGTAAATTAATACAACATCATGCTACAGTAAGAAATGTACACAAAACCGTCAGTCTAGTGAGGTAATACTACTTATCATGCTTGCTTTATAAAAGATGCTTTATCGATAAATGTCATACACACACACACCCATACATCTCTCACATTCTCTGCACCTACCCACTCAGAACATTCACACACACAATCAGATTCAGACCCATTCACCCACCAGTCACTCACCCATATACCTTCCCTCACATACACTCACACTGGCACCCACCCAGAACATATCTACACTCTCACTCTCACTCTCACTCTCACTCTCACTCTCACTCTCACTCTCACTCTCACTCCCACTCCCACTCCCACTCTCACTCTCACTCTCACTCTCGTCTCTCTTTCTCTCTGTCTCTCTCTCCTACTCACTCACCCATAAACCCTCTCTCGCATACATTCACATTGCACAGACACGTACCCATCCAGAACATTGAAACACACTATCACATTCATACTCATTCACCCACCAGTCACTCACTCATACACCTTCTCTTACATACTCTCACTGCATTCTCTATACAGGCACACACCCACCCAGAACAATCAAACACACACTATCACATTCATACTCATTCATCCACAAGTCATTGACCCATAGCACAAACATGCATCTGACATGTACTTCACACATGTAAAATACACATCACATTTAAAAATAAAAAGCCTTCTTCCCTGTTTTTCCAGCTTTGGTTTTGTCATGGTGCATGCTCCAAAACACTTGGAGCTGGCGGGCCTTTCCCAGTCACTGACACCAATCAGGGCTTATAAAGCCCCAAAGGGTAGTCCAAGGACTTCCTGGACTCAGTCCTGGCGCAGTTGGCGCCAGACTCATAATTTTCCATCTGGTAATGCACTGCATGGGACTACATACAGCCCAGTCAAAGGGGGCTGAACCATCTGGCTTATCCTGGGTGTGGCTGTGGGACTACTTTACCTGTGATTGCAGAATGAGGCTGTAGGGACTATTTTATTGGAACTACTTACAAGGCTATTTAAACCACACCCTACCGACAGAACACGCTTTGCGTTATTCTGCACTCCTGCAGCGTAACGCTCACCCTGTTTGCTTCGCTCCAGTACCTGAACTCCAGCAGCCACGCCCGTTCTGGAATTTCGATCCATCGGCACCTGAGAAAAGAAGAAGAGAAGAAAGAAACAGGAATTAATGCTGAGTTTCGACCTTACCTGAAGGATTCCATCCGAGCGACCGCTCCTTCAGCTGCTCTTCAGTTCGCCGCATCTGAAGAAAAGAAAGCATCTACAAGAACAGCTGATACTCACCAAGAGACCGCTTCCCCCTGGGATTCCTTTGAAGCAGTTCCTCCGATCGCCACTCCGGAGCCACGCTGCACCTGTATAGCAGGAAAGAAAAGCAGACAGCAGGTTATTTGCACATGGAAGAAACCATTATTAGAGACATTCGGCACCACTCACGAACGCTATACTCACCCGTAGAGAATCTGCTCAGCGTTGTAGGACGAGTCAAATCTTCACTAAAAACTGCTCAAGACCGTGCCTGAAAGAAAGGTGAATACAAGGTCAAAACTTGGGTAATAAGGACATTAAGCAACTATTGCAAGCATCTATTGGCATAGAGACTTACCTGCTGAGTCAAGCAATTCAAGACTCTGCTACACCCCCACAGGATCAGTGAAGGAACTTGATCCAGGGAAAGACTGTCATATTGCGCCTCTGCAAGAGATCGCAGGACAGAGAGTCCATCATTAATCAACCCAAGGTGAGGCTGAAGCAGAGAGGGGGCATTAGGAGGTTACGGGAGGTGGGACCTCAACCCCGCTCCTCACAGCTGCTAACATCATATTTCGACCTTGTAGGCAAAGCTTTCAGGGAAGTGACAGGGAAGGAGAAGTCGCGTGCAAGTCTCTCCATCCAGCCGTGTAACGCCAGTGCAGACATCATTCCTGCAGCTTCGAGCGACGCCCCCGAGGAGATCAGTTGAGTGTGACAGGTTTGTCACTCCAGGCCACCCTCGGCTCCTCTGTGCTGCTCACAAACAGGAACCAGGAAGCTGGGAGAGCTTCCTGGTTCCTCAATATGACCTCAGAGGAAGCCGGTGGAGAAGGGGTTGGAGCTGAACATGGCATGTGACACGTGCCATATTTCACGGTCAGCTCCAACCCCTACTGAGCGAATCCTTCTCATGCTGCAAGCCCCAGCCCAGCCTTTACCCTGATGGGTGAGGACTGGGCAGCGGCACCCCCAGACCCAGGGTGGCAGGACCCCATGCACTGTGGGAGGCTGCAGGGGCCCCACTACTCCAGGAGCTTAAGTTAAAAAAACAATATATTTTCTTAATACAGGGGTAGCAAGGGAGACCGCAGGGGTAGCACGGAGGAAAACAGGGGTCACAGCTGTGACCCCTGGTGATCCCAAATGATGTCCCCAGAGTTTGTCAGCCATTGCCTTAGGAAAACACCAATAGAGAAACCAGCAAACAGACAGAAAGGTGTTACCGTTGGTAAGCACTAACATCCCTGCTAAGGATACCTGGGCTAGGGACGGAGTAGTCCCTGTAGGGACTGCCCTGGCGCCAACTTTCCTAAAGAACCCGGTAGGACCAAAGACCAATTCTGCCACTGACAATCATTGGTCTGTTGTAAAGTCAATGGACTGTCTGACGGCGTGCGCGTTGATATTTGAGGCAGATGCCCCGTCACAGCACTTTGACACTTTTGCCTCTTCATACCTTTACTTTTCCTGTCTTTCACTTCTTCTAGCATTCACATAGTTGTTACAAGGGGAGACCCCCTTGTATTCTTCCTTCTTTTCTACTCCATCTTCTTCCCTCCTGTCACACCTTGAACCCAACCTTAACCTTAAGGTAACAATAACCAAATCCATTTCTACCATCACAATGCAAAGATGCAGATGAAGTAAAGGCATGAAGAAGTAAATGCAGGACAAAATGAATGTCTGGTGAAGTGTAGACCAGGTAAGTGCAGACAATGTTTTCTGGGTGAAGTAAAGGGGAGATGTTGTCACACACCAGTTGCTCTGGCCCTGAAGAGTTCTTCCTGTTCCAACATTTCTGCTCTTCCAAAGGGAAGGGTGCACCAGAAGGTGGAAGCTCTGGGTCCATGTTCAGGCATCAGGAATTCAGGCTTGCATTCCTTCCTTTCATGCTCTAGGATCGGGGTAGATTTACTGTGCTGTTGTTACTCACCCATAAACATAGTGGGTATGGGCTGTGTGTATATAAGTATGTTTATTCACCCATAATTAAGTAGTCTGTCACAAGCACTGTGCATGCCCTATCTTCTCCCACTGACATTGCCTCTTGCCATGTCTACCTATGTTCCGCTCTTCTTTAATCCCACCACCTTCTTGGAGCCCTTACACTGGGGCTGAAGTAGGCCATAGCCTGGTAGCATGCTGGAGACTCCTGAAAGATTCCCGCTTGCCCTTGTTTTGATTTAAAGTAAAGAGTAAGGGTGTTCATAATTTGCATTTTGGGGTCATCTCAATTCACATCTGGATCCAGTGCCGAATCAGGAGAGATGGGTCCCTTTGTATATGGCAAGTCCAGTGGAAGTTGTACCATTGCCCAGTTCTCCACAGATTTTAATGAATGGCTGCGTAGTATTTAAAACATAAATGCAAAGCCTTACTGTTGAACTGGAGTCATGCATTCATATCACATTTACAACACTTGCTAAATGTATACTGGAAAGCTGCATTGTTGTGTAATTGAGTATTCTAAACATTTGCGGGGGCATGTTCAGAAACCAATTGCAGAAATACAACCACGAGTTGCACTTGCACAATAGGGGCCTCATGTGCTGTTGCACATCTGTAGGTGGATATTTGCGCCGCCACAGTTTTCACAACTGCACTAAAAGTGTCTCATCCGAGTGTGGTTGGCACATGTGGTTTGAATTCACCTTCTGGTACACTGAGTACTGGCAAGTTATTGATTAAAGCTCACAAGAATCAATCCTCACCCGGATGTGGTTGTCCCTTCTCTACAATCCTAGTCTCACATAGCACAACAGATGTGCCTCTCTGCATCCATCAGTCTCTCCCGAACACCCAACAAAGGCCTGGCTAAGGTGGGGGGAATAATAATTTGTGGCAGCATGCAGGGACCTTTGAGTCTTTACTTAGGCTTATCAATGCGCATGCTGCTGTGTGTGCAGCTAGCTCTTAATCAGCCTAGAAGTCACAGATCAATGGGCTGATCTTATGAAACTAAGCAGAACCAGTTGCCAGTGAGGGGGCTCTTACAAGACAGTGCTCTTCTGTCTTGGCGAGGGATGGAGTGAATTTGGGTTGAAGAACCGGTATCACCCGGGCACTGGTTCATTGAAGTAATGACTCTTTGTATGATTGTATACAGACTTTACAAAGAATTGGAGCAGTCTTGTCGCTTTATAGAACAAGAAGAGACAGAACGAGGTTCTAAAGATTTCGGGGAAGCAGACCTCTCCAATATAGTGAAAAGCCATGAACAAGTAGAGGAATTATCCTATTCTCTCGGAAGTCTTTAATACGCTGATCACTGAAACAACTGGGTGTAGTCAGGCTAGTGCCTTCTTTTTAAAGAAAGGGTTGTTCTATAGAGACAATGCAACACCCGAGGGGGTACGCCAAACACAACTGGTGGTGCCACGAAGTCATAGGCGAACTGTATTAGAATTAGCACACTCCCATCTAATAGCAACTCACCAAGAATAGGAAAAACCCAGAACCAAATAATACCCAGGTTCTATTGGCCAGGCTGATGTTAAGAATTGTATATCAACTTGAGAAATCTGTCAGAAAATGGCCAACACTCCCGTACCATCCGCTCCTTTACAGCCTTTACCTATAATTGAAGTCCTGTTTTCCAGGATTGACATGCATATAGTGGGACCCCTCCTAACCTCAAAACTAGGTAATTGCTTCATCCTTGTAATCCTTGACTAAGCGACTCGGATGCCTTTCCTCTCTGTAACAATGCTACACGACACATTTTAAAACACCTGTTACTTTTCCTCTCCAGAGTAGGTTTTCTAAAAGAAATCCTTACGGACCAAGGTACATCCTTTATATGCCACCGGATGCAAGAGGTAAAAGTGATACTGAATATCAAAACCTTAAGGATGTCAGTGTATCATCTCCAGACCAATGGTCTTGTAGAATTCTTCAACAAAAAAAAACAATATTACAGAAGCTGGTTGAGACAGACGGGAGGTATTGGGACGTGATTATACACTGGGCCCTTTTTGCAGTCAGGAAAATCCCCAAGCTTCCCTGGGTTATTCTCCATTTGAGCCTCTGTATGGAAGAGAACCCAGAGATGTCTTAGATATGCTCAAGGATACCCTGGAGCAAAGAGAAGAAGCCCGGTTGCCAATTTCTCAAACAGCACAAAAATGTGAATCCCAAATGAAGGAAACCCCTGGGAAGGAAACAACAACAAGCTGCCTATAATAGACATGCAGTCCCCCATACCTTTTTGGTCAGGCATTCCATATTGGTCCTCTAACCCACGTCAGAAAATAAAATGATTTCCCGATGGCATGGTCCCTATAAGGTCCTGGAACAGAAAGATCTGTTGAATTATCGAATATCACAACCAGACAGATGCCAGAAAATGCAGGTCTGTCATGGAAACATGCTTATTGAGTGGAAGATAGATCATATTGAGAATACCGCTGTTTCCATCGTGGGCCTCCTAACCGATTCCCCTAACAAAAATACCTTGGTCTTCCCCAATCTGCTACCCTCCCAACAAGCTGATATTAGAGATCTATTAAACAATTTCCTGAGATATTCTCAGAGCAACCGGGGAGAGTGGCTAATTTTTGGCTATCATTAAGACACGGGCAAGGAAAACCATACATTTTAAGCCTTACCGAATCGCTGAGGCCTGAAAAAAAGTAATCAAACAGGAGATAGAGGGCAAGCTTAGGGCAGACATAATCGAGCCTTCAGGGAGTCCCTGGTATTCCCCTATAGCAGTAGTCTCCAAACGCAATCAGTCCTGGTGATTTTGCATTGACTTCAGGAAGCCAAACTGAATCTCATTATTTAATAATTACCTGATGCCGACAATAGATGGACTAATGGAGCCGCAGCCACCTTTCAGCGGCTAATGGACAGAATATTAAAACCCTATTCGTACTTCTGTGGAGCTTGCCTGGATGATATTGTGGTTCACAGTGATAGTTGGTCTGAATATGTTTACCATCTGTATCAGATCACCTGGGCCCTGAGAAAAGCCAGCATCAGAGCCAACCCACAAAAATGGCATCTTGGCCGGTTCTCAGTATAATATCTAGGGTTTTTCATTGGTAATGGCCTAATTCAACCATAAACGGAAAAGTTAAGGTGGTCCTAAAACACCTACCCCCCAAGACCAAGAGAAAACTCTGCGCCTTCTTGTGGTTGACGGGATACTAGAGGAGATTTATCCCTAACTTTTCAAGTATTGCCGCCAACCTAACAGACAAGCTGAAAAATGCACAACCACAGAAATTGGTCTGAAGTAAGGAAGGATCATGAAAGTTCCAATGGCCTGAAAAATATCATGTGCAACTAACCCATCCTTAAGATGCCGGACATAAGGAGTTTCCATTACAGACGGATGCTTCTAAGGTTGGTTTAGGGCTGTACTTTCCCAAGAATATGAGGGAATTGAACACCCTGTATTGTACATGAGCCGGAAACCTTTCCCCCGGGAACAGTACTATGCTACTGCGGAATTAAAAGCCTTGGCCATAAAATGAGCTGTCACCCACTTACGGTATTATCTAACTGGCAGAAGGTTTAAGTTAATTACCAATCACTCTCCCCTGATCTGGATTGTCTGTGAAAAGATACCAACGCCACAATAATGAGATGGTTGCTGGACTTACAACCTTTCTGTTTTTCAGTTGATCATCGAAAAGTACAAGAACAAGGATGTTGATTTTATGAGCCGCTTTCTCATCAGTCAAGAAGGGGAAGCCACAGAGATAAGGGGAAGGGTGATGAATTGAGGGAATTTGTTCCTTCTCCCCAAGGTGGAGGACCCCCTCACCCTGTGAGGCTAGGGAAGTGAGCCAGCTCCGAAATACCGTCCCTAGGGGTAAAGGCAGGTGGAACCTCACTGGGAGAGACTCCCTAAAGCTGTCCACACTGTGGCCTACATGGGATGCTCTAAAATATCAGAGACTGGGATGAAGAAACAATAAAGAGAAGTTATTATCACATAGAAAAAAAAACATGTCCCTTTAAATGGAGATATCCAATCCACTGGGATGAGTATGTTAAATAACGTGTACTCAACGAGTAACCTGGAGAGAGAATAATGCATAGGCAGGCATGGGAAGGCCACGATCGGTGTAAAACCTGAGGAAAGAGAAGAATGCATATGTCTCGGCAGGATAGCTCAGGGGCAACGTGCTTTCCTTGGAAGCAAGACGACACGGAGCACCACAGTTTCGATCACTGGGTCCGTGCTGAGAAACCTATGGGTATTAACCGTGTTTATAAATAACCTGTCATATCATATCATATATCATGCAGCCATGGAAAGGCTCTGAGCTGCGTAACACCTGAGCAGCGAGAGGAGCACATACGCAGGCACGGGAAGGCCCAAATCTGCGTAACACCTGAAGAGAGAGAAGGGCGAGTAAGCGGAAGCCAGGAAATCAGTGAGTTTGAAACTCATTCAAAAGTTAAGAACGGGACGCCAGAGCCACAGCACATCTGCAGAGTGAGAAGCCGTTGGGGCAGGAGCCCAGAGGAAGGTGGTGATGAGAGATCAGGAGGGATCCATGGTGGACGGTAGATCTACAAATCATTGCAGACACCACTGCAACCATAAGGCAGCAGGGTGTCCATTCAGGCATCGACAGACCGAGATACCGCAAGGAGGAAGAAAATGCTGATGAAGAGAAACCGACGTCGGTGTTGGACAAGAAAGAAGATCCCAGAGGAACAGAGATGCCGAAGAGGTTGTCCTTCATAGTTGAAGATCACAGGGAGAAAGGGGATTACGGGAGGCCCAGAGGAAATCATAACATGCAACCAACTCATCTCAGTAGAAGTTAGGAGGCAAAGTTAAACTTTACATTGACCAACTTAAAACACTGACACAGGAGAACGAATTGCTAAGAATTTAAATATTGAGAGAAAAGAACAGTGTATAACAAAACCCTGGGAAAAGGGTAAATAAACTCAATATTCCGTGCAAGAAGAACTTTATATAAAAGAGAATACATATTTTGAGTCAGAGTTCAGAGCAACTATTCAATTGAACTATCTACAAAGTAAAGTAGAGTAGAACAAGCTGGTCTATAATTGCCCAGGAGGGAAAGCCTATCAGGGAAGAAATAATATCCAAGGATACGTTGTAACCAGCAACCAAGAATATAGATCTTATAAAAGATCTCCGACAGGGATTTCTAATGAGGAGAGAAAAGTCAATCATGAGAGACTATTTGAAGATTAGGTATTAAGGACAAATACTACAGACTGTTACTAGAAGTAACCTCAGGAGAAGACCCATTCTCCTGACCTAAATGGGTTTTCAAAGTG
This sequence comes from Ambystoma mexicanum, assembly GCF_040938575.1. Lineage (NCBI taxonomy): Eukaryota > Metazoa > Chordata > Amphibia > Caudata > Ambystomatidae > Ambystoma > Ambystoma mexicanum. The sequence goes on along the minus strand of NC_090923.1, from coordinate 1,338,051,882 downwards.
GTAGGGTCAGTTAGGGTAGATTTGGACCGCAGACTTATTTCTTTGGACTTTCATGACTGACTGATGAGCACCTAGTTAATAACATATGCAGGGACCACCCATTGTTATAGGGAAAGTTAGACCTTATAGTTTTACTTTAATAAAATATTGTGAAACATGTCCTCATAGTGTCTGTGTGCTTCTTTTGACTCGCCACAAACATGTTTCTGCCTCGTTGGACCTAATCAGTGGGGTTCAGCTTTATTCCCTAGGTGCAGTGAGCAAGGCTCACATGTCTAAGCATACACTCTCACACTCAAGGAAACAAACTTAAATGAAAAGTAATGGATGAAGCCTTAGTCTTAATCATAACCAGTAGCATTGTTCTGGGCGGCCTTCCATTCCATTGTGCTCAAATCAGTCTTGGTCCTACTACTAATGTGAACAGTACACTCAGAACAGCTAGGTACTTTTACCACACTATGGGTTGCATTGCTTATGCTCCTGTGCAGAGGGCGTGTGGCCTTGCAATTCTGACTGGAATGCAAATGTCTGTGAAAGAACTAGGGGTGGGAAAAATTATCGCTGCCCAAATTAAATTGGTGAAATTTGCCAACAATTCTTTGTCATTGGTGGGGCATTTCTTTCCTATTCTGTCACTTTTTTCACAGTTTTTATTTTCTTCAGAACTTTGTTTTTTACCCAAAATGTCTTTTTTTTGGATCAAAACTATTCAAAATGAAATAAGGGGGGAAAATACATCTCAGGTGGGAAAACATCTGAAATTGTATTTGTTTCATTACATATATATATTCATAGGGCTGGTGCCCATCTCTAATGCCGCAAGCACGCTAAAACCTGTGGTATGATAGACATCCACCACAATGATCATGGTTATGATTAATTCAAAGCTATCCATCCATCACTTTTTGATTTTACTCTTCTTCCCCCTTGCAAATTACATATATCTCTTCTAACAAACCTTCTTTTTTTCACCTGTACTTGCGTAGTAAAAAAATAAAATATAGAAGAGATAGTTTGAATGCAACATGAAAGGTACCCAATATGGTTGATGCACCTGCTGCAGCGATCTAAGTACAAGCTGGAGGTTGTGAGGTTGTATCTTGGATGAGCTGGCAAAGCATTTCAACCTTCTGAGGGTAAAACAATTGCTGAGTCAGCTACTACCCTCCTGTTTGGGGGTTGAGGGAATGGCGAACATAGATGCTAGCGGGTTTAGAACCTAGGGGAGCTTTTCCCAGTTGCCCAGCAGGCAAAATTGGGAACAGCAAGTGGCACCCACATGTTCTGCATGGTGGGTGACAGTGGGAACAGGGTATGAATGTTTGCCAGGTATCAAACCTCTGCTCTAGTCAATTATCCCTCGTGGGCAAGACAAGTGTGCCCACACCACAACCGCCCCATTCAAAAATTGCATAGAGGATCGAGGCACATTGGCAACTATCAAGGGGCATGCATGCCCTAGGCAAGCCCCTTCACCTACTAGACGTTGCAGCCATAACTGATTTGACTTTTCTGTTAGGAGTGAACTAAGGCTCACAGATGATGGTGCCATGAGGAATGATCATTCTTCGTGTGCACTGTTTAAATGATCAATATTAGTATTATATATGGGACAAACAATATAGTCTATTGAACCATGTATGAGTGTGCATGTGGCATTCTGTATAGAGCACACTTAACAGGATCACTTCTACGTGATCCCAATTTTGGCAGCCAAAAGTAATTTGGCCCATTTAGGCAGAGTTATTTGCCCAGGACCCCACAGACCGGCTAAGGGGTGAGGCCTTGCTGTGAGCCCAGTTTTCAGTTTCATAACTTGCATGCTTTAAACTACACAATCTCCCATAGCATCTTTAGCTTTGCACCAGCATGCAGTGTTATCTTGTTTATTTATTTATTTATGACATTTATATAACGCCCAAACCCTGAGGTATCACAGCGTTCGTTACATATGCAGAATTTGGTTACAGACAGACCTAATTATTCATACTTATTGAAAAACCATGTTTTTACATGTTTTTTGAATACATGATACGATTGCTTGTTTCTGATGTTAATCTGGAGGGTGTTCCAGAGGGAAGGTGCAGTGACCCCAAAGCTACAGCCACCTGCCCTTTTGTTTCTGAAGCGGGGGGTGGGGGAGGGGGTGATCAGGGAGATACTGGCGTTTGATCTGAGCACTCTACCTCTGTGTTTTAGGGTAAGTCTGTCATTGAGGTAGGTGGGTGTTACTTAGCCAATACATTTGTACTTGAGGGAGAACGTTTTGAAATTGATCCCTGCTTTTACTAGTATACAGTCTACCTCTCTTCTGGTGGTAGAGATGTGGTCCGTTCGCTTGAGTCCTAGAGCAACTCTGTGCTTTTTTTTTGGAGCAATTGTAATTTAGCTAGGTTATTGGCCGAGGTGCCCATAAGGAGCATGTTGTAGTAATCCCATTTTGATAGGATTCGTGCACGTGCTAGGGCGAAGCAGTTAGCTGTCTGCTCAGTGAGATGAGCCGAGAGGTGTAGGACGTGGAGGATGACATTGCCTTTATGTGTATAGTCATGGTCAGCTCAGCTTCAAGATGTACACATAGAGTCTTTACATTTTTCCGTACAAGGATGGTGGTGCCATCTATACCGATGGAGGGGGTCTAGGTTTTTTAGGCGGTAGGGAGAGCCGACTATGAGGAGGTCGGTTTTCTCATCATTCATGCACAGATTGTGTGTGGCCATCCAGTTTTGTATGTGTGATGCTGGAAATGCATCAGAGGGACAGGGCCTCTGAATCCTTGTCCTTTACTGCTTTTTATCGTGTGTTCTGTCGTGTTTTCTGCCCAGGAGTCCATGTGGGACTCCTGGCAGTGCAGCTCTCTCTTTTGGTTTGGTGAACAGACCCATGGGATACTCTTATGGCACCCATGGGTAGGGGTACAACCCTGTGCTCCTAGTGTATGTTTTTGGGCACCTGTGGGTGGCCCACAGAGCAGGGTATGGGCTGGTGGCAGCTCCATGCTGAATTTGACAGGTGCTCTGGGTGTCCTCCATTTTGGGATACCCAGGCCCTGCCATTGGGATCAGTTGATTCCTGATAGGAAACAAGATGGCCCCTGTGGCCTCTTGCTTTCTATTGCCTGTTACCTTGTTTCCCAAAGTCCTGGGAAGCCCTGACTCTGTCCCTTCCCCCTGACTGGCTGTTGGGTGGAAGTTCCATATATGGTGTTGTTGTGAAGGCCCAGCTAGACTGACTGGAGCCTTCCCAGGGACTGTATGTTGTGGGTACCTCCTGTGGGTGGGACCTGGGTGAATGGAGTGTGTGACCAATATACACTCCTTGTTGTGGTTGTCTGGTTTCTGGCATGAGAGACAAAGACTGAGACAGCCCTGCCTGAAACTGGCCTGAATGCAGTGTGTAGTGTTGAATGGCTGGGTACTTGTCCCAATCCACATTCCTTGTTGTGAGTGTCTGAAAGGGAGGAGTGTGGCCTGAATGCACTGTGTGCCTGATTGGCTGACTGACTGCATGAATGCCCTTCTGTATGATTGGCTGCTGAGTGTGTGCCAGCAGTGTGGGTGAGAGACAGAATAGTATATCTGGGGACCTCTCGCCACTGGTAATTGTTCAGAAGCGTTCCGAAGCTGAGTCTCCACTCAAGAGTAACTGGAACTGCTGACCTTCGACGTCCAGCTGGAAGAAGAAGACTTGCTGCTGCATTTGCTTCGACCGATCCGAAGGCTGCCGAAATCGTCGAAGACTGACCCGAGAGAGGACCTGGTAAGGTGCCCTCTTCCCGTGCTCCGAGGGATCATCGAGCACCGCTCCATCTTCACCGAAGCACCCTGGAAGTCAGACCCTCGAAAGGCTGCCGACCCGAGACCGGACCGCCGAGGAGATCGAAGTGAAGCACCCGGACATCGCCGCCGTCGAAGTCCATTGCCGTCGACCAGGGTTCGCAGGTCTGTGTAACCGCTGGAGGCCTGTCGAAGTTGTGTTGCCCAGCCGTGGGAACCACTTGACGCCGTGCCGCCGACGACCGGAGCCGTCTGCTCCTTGCCTAAGAACATTTGAATCGAAGGACTCCCTCGTCCGCACCGTCGACCGCTTTATCCTGCCGGAGAAAGTCGAGGACGACCAACGCGCCGAGGAGAAACCTGCCGGTGGGTTTCCCGCCACCCGAAGACCACAAAGACTCGACGCCCTTGCTTGGCCCCCGTCTCCACACTCTTTGCGGTCCAGAACTATTGTCACCGAGGTGCCCCGCACGCCTCTGCCTTGCAGGATGCCAACGCTCCGTCGTCGACGAGCACCGCTTGGATCGAAGCTGCCGCCTCATCGACGCCGTTCTACCCTGTTTGTTGTCGGACGTTCGATGCCCCGTGTCTCCCGCTTGAAAGGGATGGCATTCAAGAAGGGCCGTCGATTCCCCGACGCCGAACGCTGAGTTCCTCGACGGACGTTCGACGCCCCGTGTCTCCCGCTTGAAAGGGAAGGCATTCAAGAAGGGCCGTCGATTCCCCGCCGCCGAACGCCGAGTTCCTCGACGCTTCTCGACGCCTCTCGACGATCCGTGACTCCCACTTGAAAGGGGGTCGCTCAAGAAGGATCTGTCGACGCCTCTTCGAAGAACTCGACTCCACCAGGTACATTGGGGGGGTAAAAACATTATAGGAGGGAATAAGACTTGCAGAACAATATATGGACTGGGCTTGTCCTATATCTTTATTTTACAGGTTGCCCAGGTGGGGGGATCTCCACACAGAACTGTGTCTAGTGGTAGGGGCCAGTATTCTGCCTATTGCTCAACCATCTTATTTTCTCTCTTCTCTCTCTATTGCTGGTTTCACTCTATTGATCTGTGTGACATTGTTACAGTATTGTTGATGCACTTTAATGAGATCTAATACAAAGGGTGGTACCACTTTAGAATTGTATATATTTGCCATTGTTGATTTTCCTAAGTACAAAGTGAGTTATTATGATAAGTGTACATAACCTTGAATATTGATTATATAAAGACTGTTCTAACCAATACAGTGTGTGGACATTCCTTTGTGGGGGCTTGGGGACTACACTGTACTTAAGAACCAGCCTGCATCACCTCCTGAGAAGCTAGCCCTTGATTGCTCGACCATAGCTACCGAATAGAGAATCTAGGCTGGGGTCCTCTGTGCCTCCCCTCTACCATATAGAGAGCAGAAGTACAGACCACCCCCTACCAGTCCTCTACACTGTTGGCAGCGGTGGGATGCTTATGGTTTTAAGAATCAGTGCATAACCGTGCCACTTACAAAATATCTGCACTTTATTAAATTAAGGTTTAGTTGTGTACAAGATAACTGCATTACAAACAATGGAGTCTATTGCAAATGGCAAATTGACTCGGATGAGCTTGGAGGCTCTCCAGAGTGCTTGTGAAGCCAGGGAGTTAGACTTTGTGGATAAGTCTAGGGCTGAGCTGATGGCTGCCCTGGTGGACTACCAGACTGATGGTGAAACTCTTGATGAGGGGGGGAATGCAACCAATGAGGACTCTGCCCCTGGGGTTTCTGTTGAATCTGTTTCTGGGAATGCCACCATTCCTGCAGCCTCTGTTCCAAACCCCAGCAATTCCTTGGAGCTTGAGTTATTAAGGATGAAATTGGCCTTTGAATACCGCAAGTTGGAAATAGATGCTGAACTTAAGAAAGAGGAGTTGGCTCAACAAGTAGCGCTCAAGAATAAGGACCTTGAACTCAAGAGCCAGGACACTGAATGTCAGAGAATCCAGCTAGAGAAAGCTAGAGTGGAGACTTCAGCTAAAACCAGTGAGAGTGTCAGGTCCCCAGCCACCAAGTTTATGAAAGATTTGGTTGGTGTATTTGTGGAGGGTTCAGATATCCTCCAATGGATTGAAGCGTTTGAAATGGCTTGTGCGATTCATGATGTTGATAAAAGAGATTGGGCTAAGTGGTTGTTAAGCAGAGTGCCTCAAACTGGATATGACTGCATTCTGAAGCTGAGTGTGGAAGAAAGGGGTCAGTATGAGTGTATGAAGTCTGCTTTGATTGCCAAGTTTGGCAAGACACCTACCCAATACCTTAAAAGGTTCAGGGATTTTAAGAAAAGAGAGAATGTGTCTTGGGTTGACTGGGTGAGTGCTGCGCACATGAACATGATGGGGTGGATTGATGGATACAAGGTTAAGACTTTTGTTGAATTGTCCCACCTCTTGTTTTTTGAGCATTTATCTGAAGCCTGTTCACCAGAGCTGCGTCAGTATGTGGCTGACCAGAACATTTTGGACCCCCTTAAGCTGGCTAGGTTGGCTGACAAGTGGGTCTCCCACCGGGTGTCCCCTAAGGACTCCAGTGGGAAGGACAAGGACAAAGAAAAGGGGGCCTCTCAGAAAGCTGAGGAGTCCCACAAGCAGTCACAGTCGGGTAAACCTAAACCTTCCTTTCCCAAGACCCAAAAATCTAGTGGGGATAAGTCATCTGTGGGTGGGAATAAGAGTAGTGGTCCACCTGCTGCAAAGCAGGCTCCCAGTGGTTCCCGTACCGTACCCCGCACTCCTGGCACTTGTTGGGACTGTGGGGCTCTGGATCACAGAAGGGGTGGCTCCAAGTGTAAAGGTAAGGCAATTGGAGTACAGGCTGTTAGCCTGACCTACCCTTACCCTGTGTCTGAGGTGGAGGCCACTGTCCTCCCCTCCTCTACCGGGATCACATTTGGTGCTCCGGTAGAGATTTCCTTAGTGTCCCTTGGGGCCTGGGACCAGTATGCAGAAGTACTGGCGACTATCCCACAGAACACCCGTAGGTTTTTGAGAAGTGTCCTCTTGAATGGCGAGCCTTCTACTGGTTTGAGAGACACTGGGGCAAGCATGACAGTGGTGGACAGGACCCTGCTCAAGCCAGAGGACTATGTAGGCGCTCCTCTGAGAACCATCAGGTTAGCTGGTGGGCCTCCCAAATTATCGCCTTTAGCCTTAGTCACACTCATGATTGGAGACAAGACAGCAAAGCTTCCTGTCCTGGTTCAGGACAATGTCCCTGCTAACATTCTGTTAGGAAATGATCTAGTAGAGTTGGGGTTGATCTCGGATGGTCTTCCCATGACTGCTGCTGCAGTCACTAGGTCACAGGTGACACCGGGTCTGGCTGTGAGTCAGGTACCCGAGCCAAAGGCGAGGCCTAAGGCAAGAAGAAGGAAGACCAAGAAGGCCACCTCTGTGGAGGGAACACCTTCTCTTCCTGCTGTTCCGACAGCACCCATTGGGATCCATGCTCCGGACGGGCTGGGTCCAGTGGAAAACCCAAACTCAACTCCTGTGGGAGAAGAGACAGAAGACTCTCCTGTGGGAGAGGTTCTCAACCCGGAGGATCATCCCGACCTTCAATGCTTGTTAGCTGAAGGGGGACCCTCCCGGGCAGACTTCTGTAAGGGACAGAGAGAGTGCCACTCTCTCGAGGGACTAAGGAAACAGGCCCTGTCCCAGGCACAAGGAGAAGTGCCTAGGACATTCCGGATTTATTGGGAGGGTGAGCTCCTTGTTAGTGAGCCAACTAAGCCTGAACCTGGTGCCCTCAAGTGGTTGGTGGTACCCCAGGTTTACAGGCCCTTCCTACTGCAGTTGGCGCATGAGGTGCCCTTAGCCGGTCATCTTGGGACCAAGAAGACTAAGCAGAGGCTCTCTGCCCATTTCTACTGGCCACGGATGGGAGTAGAGGTGGAGTCCCACTGTAGGACCTGCCCAACTTGTCAGTTGTCTGGCAAGACTGGAGGCAGTGTCATTGCCCCACTGCAGCCATTGCCAGTGGTTGGCACACCATTTGAGAGGGTGGGCATCGACATCGTCGGTCCCCTTGACCCTCCCACTTCAGGTGGACATCGGTTCATCCTGGTCTTGGTAGATCATGCCACCAGGTACCCTGAGGCAATACCCCTTCGGACTGTTACTGCCAAGGTGGTTGCCAGGGCTCTCCTGGGCATTTTCACCCGTGTTGGATTCCCCAAGGAGGTTGTCTCTGACAGAGGATCCAACTTCATGTCTAGTTACATGAAAACCATGGGGAAAGAGTGCGGGGTAACCTACAAGTTCTCCACCTCTTACCACCCCCAGACCAATGGTCTGGTTGAGAGATTTAATAAAACTCTCAAGGGCATGCTGGGGGCTTTGGAAGAACCCCTAAGGAGGAAATGGGATCTCCTCCTGCCATGCCTGCTGTTTGCTTACCGAGAGGTACCTCAAGAGGGTGTTGGTTTCAGCCCCTTTGAGTTACTCTTTGGACATCCTGTGAGATGGGCCCTCGCCTTGATCAGAGAAGGCTTGGAAGCCACCCCTCCAGGTCCCGCCAAGCAAGTGGGGGACTATGTGTTAGGCCTCAGACGGAGGATGACACAGATGATGGGTCAGGCAACAGCAAATCTCAAGGCCAGCCAGGAATTGAATAAGTACTGGCATGACCTTAAAGCCTCGCAAGTGGATTGGACTCCGGGACAGGAAATCCTTGTGATGGAGCCTACCAAGCCTAGAGCTTTGGCAGACAAGTGGACTGGACCCTTCAGGATCATCTCCAAGATGGGCGAAGTCAATTATCTGGTTGACATGGGAGCCTCTGGGGTAGCCCCTCAGGTATTCCATGTCAACCGGCTCAAGCCTTTCCACCGGCGAGCAGAAGTCTCATGTCTCTTGCTAGCTTCAGGGCAAGACGAGGATGAGAGTGAGCCCCTTCCTGATTTGCTGCATAGCAACCCTCAGAATGGCTCAGTGGAGGGAGTACATCTCTCTCCGGATTTGACAACAGAGCAACAGAGGGCCTGCAGCGCCTTGCTCCAACAGTATGCCTCTCTGTTTTCACTGACGCCAGGCCTTACACCGTGGTGTAGGCATGAAATTGACACTGGTGACAGTGTGCCTGTCAAAAGCAGGTGCTACCGTATGTCAGATACCGTCAAGAACCACATCCAGGCTGAGGTCGCCAAGATGTTGGATCTGGGTGTTATTGAACCCTCAACCAGTCCCTGGTCCAGTCCAGTGGTCCTTGTCCCCAAGGCAAGTTCCCAGGCGGGTACCAAGGATTGGAGGTTCTGTGTGGACTACCGAGGAGTCAATGCCGTCACCAAAACTGACGCACACCCATTACCCAGGACACCATAGGTGCTGCCAAATTTGTGAGCACCTTTGACCTTACCTCAGGCTATTGGCAAATAGCTCTGACGGACCATGCCAAGGAAAAGACGGCCTTCTCAACACCTGAGGGACTCTACCAGTTTAGGGTCATGCCTTTTGGGTTGAAGAATGCCCCTGCCACCTTCCAGAGATTGGCCAACCATGCGCTGAGTGGGCTGGAAGCCTTTTGTGTGGCTTACTTAGACGACATTGCCGTCTACAGTTCCACCTGGGAAGAGCATTTGACACATCTGGATAAGGTGTTGCAGGCCTTGAAAAGGGCTAACCTCACTATCAAGGCCACCAAGTGCCAGAGAGCTCAGGGGAAAGTTACCTATCTTGGTCATGAGGTAGGAGTGGGTCAAATCCAACCTCTCTCCAGTAAAGTACAGGATGTACAGAACTGGGAGACTCCCACTACTCAAACCCAGGTGAGAGCCTTTTTGGGCCTCACTGGGTACTATCGCAATTTCTTGGCAGACTATGGAACCATAGCTGCACCTCTGACAGCTCTAACTTCACCCAAACAGCCTAGGAAGGTTAATTGGACCGAAGACTGTCAGAGGGCCTTTGATGGCTTGAAAGAAAGTCTGTGTAGGGCACCTGTGTTGTGTGCGCCTGACTACAGCCGACCCTTTATCGTCCAGACGGATGCCTGCGACACCGGAATTGGAGCTGTCTTGTCCCAGTTAGATGACAAAGGGAGAGAACATCGTATCATATTCATCACTAGACAACTCAAGGGTAGAGAACTTAGGTGGGCTACTGTTGAAAAGGAGTGTTTTAGCATAGTTTGGAGCCTTAGGCGTTTTAGGCCCTACCTTACGGGGTCTACCTTCAAGGTCCAAACAGATCATAAGCCCCTGAAGTGGCTTATGCAAATGAAGGGTGAGAATCCGAAACTGCTCAGGTGGTCCATTAGCCTGCAAGGGCTAGACTTCACCATAGAGCACAGACCAGGGAAGAGTCACGATAATGCAGATGGCCTTTCCAGAAGGTATGTTGACCGTCTGGATGAGGGTGTCTATCCCGTGGGAGATTAGACACCCTCCACCTCAGTCTGGGGGGGGGGGGGGCGACTGTGATGCTGGAAATGCATCAGAGGGACAGGGCCTCTGAATCCTTGTCCTTTACTGCTTTTTATCGTGTGTTCTGTCGTGTTTTCTGCCCAGGAGTCCATGTGGGACTCCTGGCAGTGCAGCTCTCTTTTGGTTTGGTGAACAGACCCATGGGATACCCTTATGGCACCCATGGGTAGGGGTACAACCCTGTGCCCCTAGTGTATGTTTTTGGGCACCTGTGGGTGGCCCACAGAGCAGGGTATGGGCTGGTGGCAGCTCCATGCTGAATTTGACAGGTGCTCTGGGTGTCCTCCATTTTGGGATACCCAGGCCCTGCCATTGGGATCAGTTGATTCCTGATAGGAAACAAGATGGCCCCTGTGGCCTCTTGCTTTATATTGCCTGTTACCTTGTTTCTCAAAGTCCTGGGAAGCCCTGGCTCTGTCCCTTCCCCCTGACTGGCTGTTGGGTGGAAGTTCCATATATGGTGTTGTTGTGAAGGCCCAGCTAGACTGACTGGAGCCTTCCCATGACTGTATGTTGTGGGTACCTCCTGTGGGTGGGACATGGGTGAATGGAGTGTGTGACCAATATACACTCCTTGTTGTGGTTGTCTGGTTTCTGGCATGAGAGACAAAGACTGAGACAGCCCTGCCCGAAACTGGCCTGAATGCAGTGTGTAGTGTTGAATGGCTGGGTACTTGTCCCAATCCACATTCCTTGTTGTGAGTGTCTGAAAGGGAGGAGTGTGGCCTGAATGCACTGTGTGCCTGATTGGCTGACTGACTGCATGAATGCCCTTCTGTATGATTGGCTGCTGAGTGTGTGCCAGCAGTGTGGATGAGAGACAGAATAGTATATCTGGGGACCTCTCACCACTGGTAATTGTTCGGAAGCGTTCCGAAGCTGAGTCTCCACTCAAGAGTAACTGGAACTGCTGACCTTCGACGTCCAGCTGGAAGAAGAAGACTTGCTGCTGCATTTGCTTCGACCGATCCGAAGGCTGCCGAAATCGTCGAAGACTGACCCGAGAGAGGACCTGGTAAGGCGCCCTCTTCCCATGCTCCGAGGGATCATCGAGCACCGCTCCATCTTCGCTGAAGCGCCCTGGAAGTCAGACCCTCGAAAGGCTGCCGACCCGAGACGGGACCGCCGAGGAGATCGAAGTGAAGCACCCGGACATCGCCGCCGTCGAAGTCCATTGCCGTCGACCAGGGTTTGCAGGTCTGTGTAACCGCTGGAGGCCCGTCGAAGTTGTGTTGCCCAGCCGTGGGAACCACTTGACGCCGTGCCGCCAGCGACCGGAGCCGTCCGCTCCTTGCCTAAGAACATTTGAATCGAAGGCCTCCCTCGTCCGCACCGTCGACCGCTTTATCCTGCCGGAGAAAGTCGAGGACGACCAACGCGCCGAGGAGAAACCTGCCGGTGGGTTTCCCGCCACCCGAAGACCACAAAGACTCGAACGACTCGACGCCCTTGCTGGGCCCCCCGTCTCCACACTCTTTGCGGTCCAGAACTATTGTCACCGAGGTACCCCGCACGCCTCTGCCTTGCAGGACGCCAACGCTCCGTCGTCGACGAGCACCGCTTGGATCGAAGCTGCCGCCTCATCGACGCCGTTCTACCCTGTTTGTTGTTGGACGTTCGACACCCCGTGTCTCCCGCTTGAAAGGGAAGGCATTCAAGAAGGGCCGTCGATTCTCCGACGCCGAACGCCGAGTTCCTCGACGGACGTTCGACGGCCCGTGTCTCCCGCTTGAAAGGGAAGGCATTCAAGAAGGGCCGTCGATTCCCCGCCGCCGAATGCCGAGTTCTCCGACGCTTCTCGACGCCTCTCGACGATCCGTGACTCCCGCTTGAAAAGGGGTCGCTCAAGAAGGATCTGTCGACGCCTCTTCGAAGAACTCGACTCCACCAGGTACATTGGAGGGGTAAAAACATTATAGGAGGGAATAAGACTTGCAGAACAATATATGGACTGGGCTTGTGCTATATCTTTATTTTACAGGTTGCCCAGGTGGGGGGATCTCCACAAAGAACTGTGTCTAGTGGTAGGGGCCAGTATTCTGCCTATTGCTCAACCATCTTATTTTCTCTCCTCTCTCTATTGCTGGTTTCACTCTATTGATCTGTGTGACATTGTTACAGTATTGTTGATGCACTTTAATGAGATCTAATACAAAGGGTGGTACCACTTTAGAATTGTATATATTTGCCATTGTTGATTTTCCTAAGTACAAAGTGAGTTATTATGATAAGTGTACATAACCTTGAATATTGATTATATAAAGACTGTGTTCTAACCAATACAGTGTGTGGACATTCCTTTGTGGGGGCTTGGGGACTACACTGTACTTAAGAACCAGCCTGCATCACCTCCTGAGAAGCTAGGCCTTGATTGCTCGACCATAGCTACCGAACAGAGAATCTAGGCTGGGGTCCTCTGTGCCTCCCCTCTACCATATAGAGAGCAGAAGTACAGACCACCCCCTACCAGTCCTCTACAGTATGGTGCTGTAAATCAAGTTCATGGTATTGGTGTCAAGAGAAAAGTTGCCTGTGATAGGAATGAGTATTTGGGAGTCATCTGCAAAGTTGGGGTCGATGACACCCAGGGAGTCCAGGAGGTTGAAGAGAGGCTTGTTTTTTTGTAGAGTGTTGGTGAGACACAGGATCCCTGGGGTACACCAAGTGGGACTGAAAAGGGGTCAGCAGCCGCTTTCCCTATTAACACTATGCTGGTCCGGTCACTGAGGAAGGAATGTATCCAGGCAGTCGCATCCAGAGAGAAGTGGCAGTGCTGGCTTAGATGCTGGCAGAGTGTACTGTGATCAACTAAGTCAAAGGCCGCAGATAGGTCTAAGAGAAGGAGAATGCTGGCATAATTTTTGGATTCAGGAGTGCAGTCTCTGTAATGTGTTTTGGATGGAAGCCTGATCATCTTTTGCCAAGTCGGTGGTTGAGATCGAGAAAATTCTGCACTTGTAAGTAGGCAATCCTCTCCAGGATCTTGAAAAGAAAGGGGACCGTGGTGATTGGCTGATAGTTGGTGGGGATGGTAGGGTCGAGGGTGAGTTTGGAGGGGTGATCCATGCAGATTTAATATGATATGATATTTTATTTATATCGTGCCCATACACAAGTGTTTCAAGGCACGACGAGGCAAGGGAGGGGTACAAGGGAGGACAAAACAACGATGTTACTAGGCCCAGTGACAATGAGAACACACAAGTGCAAGGGGCAGGGGAGGAATGGAAAGTGCTGAATACGTGATCAAAACAACAACAGGTAGTGTGGCCAGCAGGTGGCAAGTGCAAGAATTAAGCACAGACACCGGGTGTCTAATAAGTGCAGGTAAGGGGACTATAGGGTTGCAGATACAGACCCAAGGCAAATGGTTGCCAGGAGGCAGTGTGGGTATGCAGCTGGGTGGACAGGGATCTGGGCCCGAAATCAGAGGATAGCCGGGTGACCAGTGCAGAAATGGACAGAGATCAGCAGGGGAGAGGAAGAGAGAAGGCAGAAGCAAAGAGGAAGGTCTTGAGGTGCTTCCAGAACCGAAGACTGGTCTCCTCAATGTTGGGTGGGACTTCATTGGTTAGGACGGAAGCATTGACAAAGCTTGTGATGATAGGAGCCAGGGTGGGAGCACAGAGTTTAACTACCTGAGCTGGGTAGACATCCCCTTTGCAGTTGGATGGTTTGAGGGCGAGGATGGCTGCGAGCACTTCATCTAGTGAGACTTTGTTAAACTTGAAGGGGGAATGTTGGCGGGGCTGGCCTTGGGTGGTAAGTTTGGTGAGATGGCAGCGGATGCCTTGGCGGAAAGGTTGGCTTTCTTGGTGCTGATTTTAACTTGCAGGGTGGTGAATTTGTGCGCTAATGCATCTTGGATAGTGGTACACCATGATTTGTCAGCGAGGGTGGGAGGTAGGGTGGGAATAGGGGGTTCTAGCACTTTTAGGATGACAAAGAGCTCTTTAGTATTAGAAACTGCGTTATTGATGCGCTCATTAAATATGTTGGCTTTGGTGGTGATGGTGCCGGAGGAGGTCTTCTGTTTGTGGAGGTGTTCTTAGACTCTTTTCTTCCTACACATGGAGATGAGGTGGTCATTAAACCAACTGTTGAATGTCTGACGGGGTTTAGGTATTTTAGCCCAGCAGGGGGCATGTTTGTCCATGGTGGCGAGGAGACAATTATGAAAGTGATTAGCGATATCGGTAGAATTCAGTTTGGCACACAGGGGGCCTACTTCCGGAGTAGCTGTCAGGGTAGCTTTCAGGGACCCATGAGACAGTTTACTGATGTTTCTGGGCAGTATGTATTTAAGCTTGGTAATCTCAGTGGTGCTTGGGGCATAGGTGGCTAGATTGAAACGGATGAGGAAGTGGTCTGACCACAAGATTTAATTGATGGCGGCGATGTACACAGTGACATTGGATGTGAGAAGCCAGTCAAGTGTATAGCCTTTGGTATGGGTGGGGGAGTCTATTTGTTGTGTGAAGTTCATGTTTTCCAGAGCAAGCATGAGGGCAGTTGCTTTGGTGTCAGCCATGTCTTTAAATCCCAGGTTAATATCACCTACGATAATGCATTTGGTAGCAGGTTTTAGGAGTGGAGTGACCAGTAAGGGTATGTCCAGGTCGGTGACTGGAATTGTTAGGTTAACGATAGATAAGGAGTATGTTGATGGTGGTCTTAGGATTGATAGACTGTTTAGTTAGGAGTATTTTGTAGCCCGGCGTGGTGGGGATGGGGCAAGCTCTGAACTGCAGTGAGTATCTAGTGTTGAGAGCTTCTCCACCGTAAGTGGCCTTAAGACGATCAGCCCTGAGGATAGTGTAGTTGGGCAGGATGGCCATTGAGAGGAGTGGGCCCGAGGCCTCATGGAGCCACGATTCTGTGATGGCAAGGAAGTCCAGTTGGTGTTAGAGTATGAGATTTTGGATGTCTATGGCATGGGCTCCCAGTGATCGGACATTCAGTACGGCACCTTGGAGACCGTTGAGTTGTTCAGGTGGTAACTGTTTGAGAACTGGTTGTAATTCCTGTGTGGCCGAGGGTGAGTGATGTTTTGTGGGGGAGGGATGTGTGAAGTTGCTTTGGTGCCCCGTTTGTCGTTTGAAGTTGGGGAGGTGAGGATGTGCGGTTGTTCTGATGCTAAGTCTTAACAGTCGAAGTTCACCCAAGCAGGGTCCGGTTGCACCTCGAATCTCGAGGGGGAGGAGTGAAGACTGGCTGTGAGGCTGAAGGGCTAATCTACTTCCAGGCCGTGCAAGAGGAGAGACCCCTTAGACAGGGTTTGGTTCCTAGGCGTGTGGAGGGCAAATGGGTAGGGTGACTGAGTGAGATGAGTTGGAGAGGAGGCTGGAATGGTATGGGCCAAGTGAGAAGAGTAGTATTCAGATGGTTTGGACTATGTGGGTGGTGGTTGTGGGTAGTAGTTATGCTAGAGGATTTAGGTATCACCAGGCTAGTTCCCTGCACCGAGGCCTCCAGGGCGTGAGTGAGTGCACAATTCACCAGGTTGTCGTTGGTGGGTGGGGGGAATAAGGGTAATTGGCAGGAACAATGCTCAGGACAACTCAGTGTAGGGGGGCCAATTTAGCCGTGGTAGCTTCTTTAGGGGTTAGGCAAGTGGGAAGACAATTTAGGTCATGCCGGTGGGGGAGTAGCAGTTGTCCATAGTGGCAACCAGGTGATCTAGGCATGCAAGAAAGTAAGTATCAGTGCGACAACATTTCTACAGTCAATAGGCAAACATATGGTCTCAGTGTTTACTGAAGGTGCTGAGAAACGTTGAGGGTGGTTACTGGTGGTAACATTAGTCATTAAGAGGTAGGAGTTGGGATGTTCGCCCGGGTCAGCATTGGGGACGCTTGGGTATACTGGTAGAAGTTTCACAACACTAGGGTAACTAAGCATATCAATACTAATAGATCCAGTGTGCCGGCACTTCATAGTAGTCTGGCAAAGGTTCAACTAGTACTAGTGCACAGGTGCAAACCTCTGGATTTTCTGTGTTGAGTGGACAGGGCTCAGTCCAAAAGTGCAAACTTTGACTCTGCTAGAATTGACCTCACAGGGGAAAGCCTGCCTCAAGCAAGTCAGCGTGGGCGCAAATGAGTAAATGGGGATGTCGTGAGCCTGAGATTCAGTGTCGTCCCGACATAAAAATGCTCTCTTGTTCTCTATTCTATCAGTCCTAAGTATCCCAATGCTCTGAAGGAATGGGAGCTGAGGACTAGCCCACTGAAATTAATATCAAGTGGCAACCGGTGTTGGCAAATCCAAGAAGGCCACCTCTGAAACAGGGGTGATAGATAGAGGTGGATGTGGCAAACAAAACACGACATAAGACAGACTAGTTGCACTAGAAGGCATGCTGAGAACCTGGGTCCAGAGGCTGGCAGCTGCCAGGCTTTGAAGAGAAGCATACCAGGAGAAACAACATAGTACTCTAGCCCAGACTGTGGTGTTAGCTGCAAGGCCCACAGGTCAAAGTAAAGAAACTTGCAAGCCCTTAGGAACCCAGGTGGTGTAGTAACTTATAGGTGTAAGCACCCTAGTAGAGGCTTGTAATGGCTCATAGGGAAATGCCCAGAGTGCATTCCCAACATGCTAGCATGCGCCAGTATTTTTTGTCAGAGTGGACCACGTTTTGGCCAAAGTGGGCCAGTTTACAATCCGTGTTACTGAACAAATATTCTTTTAAAATGAACAACTTGCAACACATTTCTCCCCCGCTCCCCCTCTCCTGACCCCCCCCCCTTGGGTACTATTCAAACGGCCTAGTCCAAAAGGAATTAATAGCCCTTTGCAACTATGGGCCACTTTTTCATGGGTGGCCGAGCCAATTTGTATGCCCCAGTCAGACCATACTGCGGTAGGTGTTATACAACATATAAAGCCAGGAACACGCCTAGGTCAAGAAGAATATGTTAAAGGTCTTGCCCAGGTATCACAGCTGAGTCAACCCTCAGGGCAAGAGGGGTATGCCACAGGTCTTGACCAGGTAGCTGCGTAAATGCCATTTCCTCATTCAAGAGGCAATGCAATGGCAAGACAAAGATAGACAAAGACCTCAACGGAAGCCCGGATCAAGGCAAAGACAAAGGAGTGCACTGAGGCATCATAAACCACCCTGAGTCTGTGAGGTATTTGAAGGACGCAGTCCTGGAAACACATGGCCAGGAATTTATATCATGGAATCAGACTTTGGGTGCCAAGACCTTAGCTCCTTTAGAGTAAGTTTGCACCAGATTCTTTTGTATGCAACTCCTGGCACTTCATGCTCAACAAATCAATGATTTTGTTGTTTCGCATAATCTCCAAGTTCAGTAGGTGTTCACGTCACCCTGTCCTTATCCTAAAGGAGGTCCAAGCCTTGTGGCCTCTGAAGCCAGTATGAGGCCATCAATCCGAGATGGGCTGAAGTGCAAGGGTGGTTGGGGGGAAGGCAAGTTCTTTGGAGATGAAAGATTGTTTGCCCTTACCTTTGGACATCAAGTACCTTGGTTGGAACTCTAGATTTCAGGAGAGAAGCTAGGGTTGACCTTAGCTACTAGAGTGCCCAAGAGGCCTGTTGTTTCCTTGATTACCATCATTTGTACCCTTCTTCTTATTTTGTAATTACATTTGGATAAAACAAACACCTCTGGTTTTGAGTGTTCTCTTCCTCCCCACTCCTTATAATCCATATACTGTTCTTCATATGAAGACTCTCCTCAAAGACATTCTGTGAATTTCACCTTCTCTCAATTGCTAATCTCAAGTTGGTGCCAGCAAATACTCTGGCAACAGACTCACCAAGACATCCTTGCCCGGCAGTCAAAGCTGAAACATCTAGACTACGATTTCCTCAGATTCGTATGTTTTTAAGCAATTGTTCCTTTGCTCCTGGGCTAATTTCTTCAGCATTACAAATGGTGTCTTGGTGTCAAATATTTAAGAAAATCCTCACTCAATGGATTCAAAGCAGTCCATTTCAGACCCATTTCAAAGGGTTCCATGTAATAATGTCGCCACAAAAATCTTGCCATGCAAAAATATCGTGGAAAAATTGCCGTTTTTTGTGGCGACATTATTGCATTTTTTTTTTGCCCCTGTCCCCATATATATGGTCACCCATATAATATCGGCACAACCTTTTCCCGGCGATATTATTTACGGCGACCATATATATGGGGATAATATTACCTGATATCTTTCAAAGTTATCTTTTCAATCAAGCTACTAGAGATTGTGACTATTCAAGAACCTCTATTCCGTGTTAAGAAACATATCAGCAGTTCAATCCTTGGTAGGCCATATTTTTACTACGAAACATTGATGATATTGTGGTGTTGTCCATGATTGATGGTATCAGCGGATGACAATTGTTGGCAGTGTTGGAGGGCTACAATTATAGACCTTCTAGCGCCACCGATCCTGTTAGCCATGCCATCCTCTTGGAATTGTTGTACCCCCTGCAAATTCAATACTAGCCCTAGACTGACTGAGATAATTCCCTTGATATTGGTCACATGATAAGCGTCCTCTGTAGCGTGTGCTCTGTCCCTTTATTTTGTTTTGATGTATTATTGAACCCATTGACACACTTCACAGACCCTGAAAAATTCAAGAAGTGCCTCAAAAGGAGATTCCTGCAACAAGTCGCCACAGCAAGCGCTAATACTTAAGCTCTACTCGACACCTAACGGAGACGATCAGGCCCACTGTGGAAAACCCCTACAATCCTCCCGTGCTGTTATGGCGCTATTGGGAACATAAGGCAGCGTGAATGTTTAGGTACTGATCTACTTGTGACTGGTGCTTTCTCTACGGTTCTATGTAAAAAATGTCCCCAGAAAAATGTAGTCATGTGAAAATGTAGTCAGCAAAAAGTTGTTTAAAAAAAAGTATTAATTCCATACAAGCAATGCAAAGCGTGCGCATTTTTCCAGTAACATGGACGCCAACAAATCATTTTTTCAACACACATAAGTACAAGGCTGTAACTCTAACAATGACCTAAACCTCTAATAAATCCTTCATAATACCCTTAACTCTATTCCTAAACCTTCCCCTAACTCTAATCACAATGCATATTCTTCCCTTAACTGTTACAGAACCCTAGCTTCCATTGTTCTAAAGTGTTTTATTTGCATGTTACTCAATACAAAATAAATAGAAAATGAACAGTAAACCTAACTCCAACCCCATTGCCAGCTCGCCATAAATTACATAGACCCTGCCCTAAGCCAAACCCTTGCTCTAATCCAAACCGTAGCCTTACCCTGACTGCAACTCTTACACTTAGCCTAATCCTTACTTTACCCTAACCACTAGGCCAACGTCTACAGCCCTTTCCAATCTCCCTATCCATTTCTTTAGCACCAACCCAAACCACTAATCTATTAGCCCTAGCCTTAACATAACCCCTACCCCAACATTTACCCTGAAACCTAATCTACCCAAATGACTAACCAAACCCCAACTTCACCAGCCATACAGCAACCACCCTGACCCTAACTCGCCAAAATCCCACTACACCCTTCCTAACCCTACCCCTTACCTTAGCAGCACTACACCTTTGGCTATTTTTCCGCTGCATTTTGTGGCTACTTTTTCCTTGCCAACCTTTTCAGTGCAGAGGTACTTTCACCACGACTTTTTCACTGACTATGTTTTGTTGGCAACATTTCCACTGGATACCTTCTCTGCTATGTACTCCTCTGATCCACCTCAACATTCCCACACTATGATCTACTCCTTCACCCTCCCTCTCTCAAATGCTTGACCATTAGCTGTTAACCCTTCCTTCTCACCTGATAACCCTTGGTCAGTCTTTTCACTGGGAGTATTAGTGGTAGTCTTCTTCTTTTTCTTCGTGCATTCTCACAGCTTTTCGTTGAAGAGGTAAGGATGTCCCTCTCCAGCCGCCAGAGTGATTTCTGGCAGTACTCTGGCAGATTGGAGGAGCGTCCTCCGAACAGGGAAAAAGCCTGGAGGCTAAAGAAAACCTGTAGTTGAATCCAGCCGTGAAAGTTTCAGAAGGAGTCAGAGGCGTGTCTTAAGGAGGAAAGTAGCATGGAGCAAGAGAAATGAACGGAGCCAGGAGGTATGAGGAAGCAACATAGAAGGTAGTGAGAAAGGGAGAAGGCAATGAAAAAAGGCAAAGCCCCGAAAGGGAAAACAGCGTATTACCCAAAGAGTAAGACCAAGAGGGCTGCAACACAGCGATCCTCTGCTGCAGAATGAATATGAATGGTGACAAATAGACCGGCACTATGAGGAACGTGAAGGCACATGACGGCTAGCGTTGCTTCTGCCATCGGTGCTGTAGCAACCACGAGTGGTTGTGACACCCTCCCATAAATCTGTTTTCCTGTACCTTTCGTGTTTTCCCTCCCCCTTCTTCCCAGCCTCCCCTGCTACGCCTTGAGTGGCGTGAAGAGTGTAATGTTGAGGTGTCCTTGACCTCTAGATGCATACCAATGACACCCAGATGCTCCTCTATCTTGAGTGGGACCTTTGTGTGCAACATCTACATTCTCTGAATTGCGTCTCAGTATTTTGCTATTCTGCACATAGAGGGATTTAAATAAATCCAACCCATGAAAGATTGAAAATCCCTTTGTATGTTGCCAATGCTGCCACCTACCACTCATGCATCTGCCCAGTGAACCTGGCACCTTATCTATTAATACTGTCTGAAGCGAGGAGCCGAGTTTAGAATTGATTCCTGGTTATCTATGAACAGGCAAAATCAGATTGGTCACCCAAAGCTGTTTCCTTCTGTTTCGGCTGTTGAAACATATCCTCTACAGTTTCTCCCCACCTTCTGCTGATTGGTGATGTCTTATAAACCAGGCCGGGTTATTGCAATCCTTTCTATTTATGCCTGGAAATGTTTTCCATCTTCTGCAGCCTGTGAGGACTAGGCAGACCAGAACTGCTTGATTGGTCCATTGACTAGGTCACAGGGACCTACCCTAACTTCCTCCTGTTTCCTGGGCACAGTATTGAGTGCCAGCGTCAAAAAGGCTTTGTGGATTGTTCAAAGAGATTTTTATTAAAGATGGCCAATCTCTGTGTTGCTAAAATTCACAAAATATGTCACCTCTCGTCAGCTGAGATTCTCAGGAAACATGCTCCTGCTTATACCACTGGTACTTAGAGTTAAATTAGGAGTTATACCATTTTATGATTAGATTACAAGGGGTGAGGAGCTTGGTGTCGGGACAAAAAAGGTCCTCTGCGCAACTTAACGTCTGTGTTCACGGTTTGGCCTGCAGCCTAGCACATGGTTTTGTCAGGGAACTAGGCTCTAAGGTTCCCAGGAAATTGAAGAGAAGAGGGTGGGTTGACAAAACCTTGTAGGTTGGTGGCACTGGCAGGAGGATTGGCACTCCAGTACTGTCACTAGTAATTTCACAATTCAGTCCAGAGTTGTGATTGTGCAGGGAATATTTATTGTTTCAAGTGCAGCATAACACCTGCGTTACCATTTGTGGACAAACTTGTTGAAATCCAAGTTGTCAAGTGCATGTACCTGCTCGAAGTGATGCATGAACAAATTGTCCATGGCTGGTGCATAGGTAGCCCCCATGGCTATACCTTTGGTTTGTTTGTAGTATCGCTGGTTGAACAGGAAGATAATGTGTGTTAGAGAGAATTCGAGAAATTCCTTCGTGAGTTCTAGATGAGAGCAGAATGAGGCTGATGCTTTTGCGAATGCAAAGTCAATTGCTTTTAGAGCCAATCTGTGATCAATAGCCGTATACAAAGATTTCACCTCCAGGGTGACAAGTGTATAGTCGTTATGCCAGGTGACATCTTGTAGAACCATGAGTGTATGCATGGTATCACAAAGGTAAATTGGTATTTTAGGAACCTCAGGTGCCAGTACATTGTTGATATATTTGTTCAAGGTTTCTGTTATCCATCCAATCCCGCTCAGGATGGGACGTCCTTCAGGCACCTGGTTGAATTTCTTGTGCACCTTGGGAAGGAAATAGATGGTGGGCATCCTAGGGCGTCTGGGCGGTAGGTATTTGATTTCATCGTCTGGCAGGAGACAACAGCGGTGCCGTTTGGTCAGCATTGTGTTTGCAGCAAGTATCATTTCTTGGGTGGGGTTACTACTCAAAGTGTCATAGCAATCAGGTGATTGTTGGCCATTGTTATATAGTCTGATCTATCCATGATCACCACATTACCTCCTTTGTCCGCTTCCTTGATTACGATTTTTTATCACATAATTGCTGTACCACTTCGCACTAACCACCACACCCACCACTCATCTCTATGCGCCAATTATGACATTTTACTATTGCCTCGCATTGTCCTATAGTGGCTCGGATTGAATCTAACATCGTATGTCATCTTCCATTATGACTTCCATCAAACGCAATATGTTACCATCATGTCGTACTATGTTTGGCTTAATATATGAATTTCTTCATCATGATACCATTATATGCAACATGTCGCTGAACCACTCACTCTCCCATCACTCACCAACCCCCACTTCACACAGCCTTGAGAAAGACTTTGGTTGAAACGCACGTCGGCTGTTTTTTTTTTTTATGGTTCACCAACCTGGTACAGTGTGCCGCAGGTGTTATGCTGCACTTGAAACAATAAATATTCCCTGCACAATCACAACCCTGGACTGAATTGTGAAATTACTAGTGACAGTACTGGAGTACCAATCCTCCTGCCAGCGCCACCAACCTACAAGGTTTTGTCAACCCACCCCATTTTATGATTAGCCTGGACCCTATGGGATGCTCTCCAATTGGAGAGCCAATCGATTGGTAATGCAATTCAGAAAAAGCCTGTAACGTTAAATTTGAGGTCAACTCAGGGTCAAGTCATGCTCTTGAAGAAAACCCACCAACTGGGTGCATTTGGACCCCCCCCTGTTACCGTCTATACACTATCTAAATGCAACGTGCCTGAAGATCGTCTGTAAATTCCCCCCGGTCTTCTCACATTAATCCCACTGGTAAAACTGCAGAGTCCCAGTCAGGCCTATTTGCTGCGTCTCAACTGTTAAATGTATTTTATGCACCTACTCTGCCTGTGCAGACTATTATCGTCTCAGAATTTCAAGGGCTCTGAGCGTCTGTTGTTTTCCCCCTTGTTCCCCCTTGTTCCCACCCTCCTTGAGCGCTTTGAAACACTTTCCTGTATAGGCGCTATATAAATGTACAATACAATACAATACAATGAACTGTTCAACTGATTAACTACATCAGAATTTGCTATGATTTTCAGAATCATTCCCACTGTTTTTTTCACAAATGTTCTTCACGAATGTTTTCTACTATATGTTGGTGTCTAAATGTCTCATCAATCGTACCATGAGAAAGTACTAGAAGCAAAATCTATAGAGATGCCCAATAATTACATTTAAAAAAAAGAAATAAAACCAGGCCATGAAATTGCTTAAAAAGGCCTTATGAAGGACCACAAATTGTTGTGCACTCCTTCATATATGTTAACACCACGAGTTGTTCTAGGAAGGTAATTGGAATTAAAGAACCACATAAACGCTAGACTAAAACCATGCAAGATTGACGCATGTTGAAAACCATAGGGCAGGACACCTTTTGTCACACTACCATCGAATAACCCATAGTCCCTGACTGAATAGGGTCACCCTTCAATTGCATCCCAAGAATCTTTCTGAAAGCATAAACGCACTGTATACAATTAGCAAAGGTGCTTCTCTCAAGAGAGAGCTCTTACTGTGCAGGCACGCCAGCTCTCTCTCATCTGCATGTATCCTACATATGCAGATGGCCCAGCCCATGCGTGTGTCTTCAGTGGCCAGCCCTAGGAGTGCACCCTGAGTTCCACAACTCTGCCACAGGCGTGTTGAATCGAATAACTACTGAATTCTTCTGCAATCGCCGTGTGCTGTGGATACGTCAATGAGTAACGCCCTTAAGCTTACTTTGCCCACATGGCTTATGCATTTGTCCAGGTCTTGTTAGAGGAGCGCCAAGGGAAACCTAATGGGTGCATTGGTGCCACGTCCCTGGTGCTATAGGGTAGTAAATAAACTAGCATTTGAAAATGCAAGGGGGCATGCAAAAGACAGCCCGTGCAGACGTCGATTGCCAATCCCAGGAATATAGAAAGACGCCCATGGGACTATTGCTCCAAATGTGCAGTGAGTGTGTGGGCTGCAGTATAGGGAGTGCAAGTGAAGGTCCGTCTAATGGGACAGCTCACAGCTCAAGGGAAGTTACGGGAAAGTCAATATAAATCCTGTAGGGAATTCTAATCAGAACCCCATAGAATATCTGCAGGATAGTTTCCTAAAAGCACTAGGGGGCTGATTCCGGAAACCTTTAGCGCGGTGCAAAGTGACTTTGCACTGCCAACAAACACACTGATTCACAGAGCGATGCAAAATGTATTTCTGCAGTGCAAAGTGACTTTGCACTGTCAACAAGCACCCTGATTCACAGAGCGGTGCAAAGTGTATTTCTGCAGTGCAAAGTGACTTTGCACTGTCAACAAACACCCTGATTCACAGAGCGGTGCAAAGTGTATTTCTGCAGTGAAAAGTGACTTTGCACTGCCAACAAACACACTGATTCACAGAGCGGTGCAAAGTGTATTTCTGCAGTGCAAAGTGACTTTGCACTGTCAACAAACACCCTGATTCACAGAGCGGTGCAAAGTGTATTTCTGCAGTGAAAAGTGACTTTGCACTGCCAACAAACACTGATTCACAGAGCGGTGCAAAGTGTATTTCTGCAGTGCAAAGTGACTTTGCACTGCCAACAAACACACTGATTCACAGAGCGGTGCAAAGTGTATTTCTGCAGTGAAAAGTGACTTTGCACTGCCAACAAACACACTGATTCACAGAGCGGTGCAAAGTGTATTTCTGCAGTGCAAAGTGACTTTGCACTGCCAACAAACACACTGATTCACAGAGCGGTGCAAAGTGTATTTCTGCAGTGCAAAGTGACTTTGCACTGCCAACAAACACACTGATTCACAGAGCGGTGCAAAGTGTATTTCTGCAGTGAAAAGTGACTTTGCACTGCCAACAAACACCCTGATTCACAGAGCGGTTCAAGGTGTATTTTTGCAGTGCAAAGTGACTTTGCACCCGGATTTCTGCAGTGCAAAGTCACTTTGCTTTGCAAAAATACACTTTACACCGCTCTGTGAATCGGGGTGATTGTTGGCAGTACAAAGTCCTTTGCATCCACGCCAAAAGTTCCATGAAGCAAGCCCTAGTTATTTAAAAATACAAATAGCAATTACGTGTTTTCCACATACCGCTGGCTACAGTAGTTCTTGCCATTTCATAAGGCTTTGAATACAGATATGTTACTGATACCCAATTGAATAGCACCAGCCACGGTGGTGCGCCACAATGGCGCACACCACAAGGCTTGCATCAAAACAGGGTGCACCGTATTGGCAGACTTAAGAGTATCTTGGAAATGCAGGAAGTGTCAGCGGTTGCACGTCTCTTAGTAGAAAATCATAATGTTTTTGCCCTGGGAACATCATGAACCCTGTCAAAGATTAATACACTGAGACGACGCTGCAAGTAAGAGTACATTCTACAGGCATGCTTTCAAGGCCCATACCAACAACTAAGGGCTTGCCCACTTGCGCCGGAATTGTTCAAATTATTCATTTCGGATATTGATCAGGCCTTTGATGAGACGAGAAGCTTTCCTCCTAAATTGGGATTGGAACCGGTTAGGCGGCTCCTGTTTGCTAACATTGTTTGGGCTGACCAGTCACCAGTAGGCCTCCAGAGGCAACTCGACGTGTTGCAGGCATTTATTTCGTCCAATGGGTTGCAGATTAACCCGTCAAAAACAAGAATATTGAAATTTGGTCATTCACTTGCAAGGATCGGAAATACTCCACAGACTTGGCACCTAAAAGGCGAAAAGTTACAAGAGGTAAAATCATTGACCTACTTGGGAGTTTGTCTAAACACAAGCTACAGTGATGCCCCTAGAATGAAACTATTGAGAAGCAAAGCAAAGACCCTAGCAGCCCAGTGCCGAATCATCATAAAAAGGGTGTGTGGTTTCTCAATGATTCCACTCGTCACTTTTTATAGGATGAAAGTGATCCCTATATTGATGTATGGGGCAGAGACTTCTTTGAACTGCAAAGCTAAGATCTGGCAGTCAATCGAAGGCTTATTTTGGAAAAGTGTGTTGGGCCTGCCTAAGAGTGTCCCGATGCAGGCGCTAAGGATGGAGATGTGGTTGATGTCGTTAAAAGCCATAGTTAAGTGGAAAACTCTACAACTGCTAAGGAAATGCAGGGAAGAAAACCCGAGGGGTGGCTTTAAGACCCTCCAAATTCCCTAAGATCTAACTCTGAACAATCTCTCCGAGAATGGGAAAGGGCATGTAATATGGACCTTCAAGAAATTAGTGAAACTGTCATTACTCTGTTGCACAATCCAGACAGAGTAAAGTTGAAACTATACAGAAGGGACTGGATCCAGACAGATGATGAGAGGGGGTCTTTTAAACTGTATGATAAATCCCGGGGTGAGGAAAATAAGTTGAACTGCCTGCCAAAGTATCTGCAGCTTTTCCCCAATTGGTATCTCAGATTGCAATTTCTGAGAATAAGACTCCATTTGTTCCCTACAAGGGAGATTCTTAGACCAAGGAAGGAGGGAGATGGCCAGTTGGGATGTCGTGTGTGTAAAGAACTTAATTCAGTGGAAACCCTCTGCCACATGGTCATGATATGTCCAGCTGTAGCTGATCTAAGGGTACTGTTGATGTCAAAGGCAATCAAGAAGTATGGCAACCGACCAAAAAAGGAACGGTGGAAAATGTTATCGGGAGAGCAGGTTTCAATCACGCTGGCTTTTGTGAAATTAGTTCTTGCAATTTTGAAAAAGATACAGGAGGCTGCATATAAATAACAAATGTTATAATTGGATGGAAAAGACAAATTGGTGTGGGGAGATACAGCTTTGTTTCTTTTCTTCTTTTTATGGATTAAAGATGTGCCGGAAAGGTTTCATTTGTTTAACCATGTAATGCCAATAAATAAAAAAATAAAAAATAATGTTTTTTACTTTCCACCTGTAAGTGCAGGCTTTGCAAACCATTTTTGTTTTCTCTCCAGTCCTCCTGCAGGGTGAACAGGAACACTCTGAGCGGCTACTTCCTCGCTGGAAGGAACATGGCTTGGTGGCCGGTGAGTATGCAAGCGCTCTCTCACCTCTCTGTCTGCCTAGACCAGTGGTAGTCAAACGTTTTTCATACCGAGGCCCCCTTGGGTAAAAATATTGTTTGTGTGAACCCCCTCCCCAAGGGACCAAAAGGATGACCACGGTGTGGGGGGGGGGAGGGGGGAATAAGGCTGTTTAAAATATAAGCAGATTACCCACTGCTTATATTTTCTATTTTATAACCTTTAAAACAGTCATCTTAATCCATTTTTAAAGAGTCTCTAGCCCCCCCCCAGACATCTTCCACCCCCCATGCGCCCTATGCGGGCAGCTCCCCAGTTTGAAGGCCCCTGGCCTAGACTGTCTCTGTACCTTTCAGTACCCCCCCCCGGAGTAGGACACTAATACTGGACTCATGGCTTCTGGAGCTCATGGCTTCTGGAGCTGGCATACACCAAAAGCTGTACTGGGAACTAAAAGTGGTCCTGGAAATCCTTTTCAAAGTTGCCCCATATTAACATATGCTGATAGCTTTGTAACAATTTAATTACTTGGTCCCACTCAAAGGGGGTGCTTGGTGCAGAGGACCCAGTAGGCCAGTCCGCCACTGCATAAACCAACCCTTCCCGTAGTGCAATGCTCACTGAAGTCTTTTTTCTGAAAATCCATCCATTTATTTAATCATTGCTGTACAGATGCTGCTATTTGATGCCAAAGACTTATGACTTGTCCTTTTACAAAATTGTACAATATTTGCGGCAGGGCAAATATTGTCCAGCTGCAAAAATGTATTGAAACTATTGTAATGGTTTATTGAGAGGCCACCCTCAACACAGGGAGTTCCTTCCCTCCCGACTCAAGGTGTCAAGCAACAAACGGTTTAATGGATTTTTTTATTCAGCCCAATCACCAATTCATCTAATAGCCTTGGATCCCTCCTCCTGGGCTACCAGTGAGCCAAGAACCAGGCCAGAGTACAGGAAATATAGTTATATTTATTTGAATTAGATGTTACGAAACTTGCACTGAAATTTCAAACACCACTTAATCCGTGGCACAATGCAAACTTCTCTCAACATAAATAAGTGACACAAGTGAGCAGAAAAGAACGCCAATCACAATTCTTTACTTACTACAAATTTCACTTCAAGAAATAATTAGCGCTGGTCAGTGAACGCAATTCGTAAATGTAGTGGTGTGCAATTTTGATTTTCCTGCGCGCTTATAAGGCTAGCAGTTTGGTTTTTCAGATTTGGACAAAAGCATATGGCAATTATGATTTCACCTAGAGTTCTGTTTTAAAATGAACAAAGGTTGAAATAGCAGTTTGTTCTTACACCCCCCCCCCCTACTTTCATCTGGGTTGGAGATGTCTGACAGAAAAAGTAGGGTGATGGAAAAATTTTGGATTTCAGACCCCACTCCACTTAAAGGCCTGTGTTGGGGAAGCCGGATAGCAACGATTGGGATGATTTGAGAATTTGGGATTTTCAGCCACCTCTCTCCCAACCCCCCCACTTAAAGGACTGTGTTAGGGGAAAGTTGGACAAAAAGATTGGACTGATTTAAGAACAAAGACAACCCTCTACCTTAAAGAAGTCAGGGTCGACAGGACAAAAAGGATTACTCAATTAAATTATAGGCTATAGTTTTCCAGCACCCACTTGGAAGTGAGCTTTGTTAATTTCGAATTTTAACTAAAGTCACCCGTAGTGTTCTGCCAAAGGGAATTCATTACATTAATACTTTTAGTTAAATAGGATAAGGATCTACACAGTTTTGCAGCCCCCACTTATCCCCTCCAACTATAAAGGGAAATAATGTAAGGCCAGTAGACTCCCCCACCTTTTGGCTTAACACAGGTCTCAGCTCTGCATACATAGAAAACCTGTGTTTAAAGTTCAGGACAGCCAGCTGCATGTCAGGACCCTTTGGAAAGATAGGACAGGGGTCTGGTCACTCCACTCTCAAGGATGCCCTCCTGCTCTCCATCATAGGACCCAGTCAGATTTTGGGCCTTCCTAAAAATAGCTCCACCCAGATACACTCTCAGCCATCTCCTCTGGTGTTTCCTTGCAGCAGTCGGATGGTAAGTTTCAGCAACTCTCCCCAATGTTAAATTTCAGCAGTTGTGTCCCTTCCTCATAGTGAATTCCCCCTTATAAAGCAACGATGACACCATCAAGTTTACAATGTTGGGGGGAGTACTCTGTAAGAGTTCTCACAACTAGGATTGGACAGTTACCCTTCTCTCTTCCCCCCACTCCAGCCCCTCTCTACGGATTGGTTTGAGTCTGGAGCAGACATATGGCAGCTTAATTTGCAATCCCCATTTGTTCACATGTCAAATGTTCACAAACATCTAGTTATGTGGCAAAACTGCATACTTTTACTTGCAACTGCCATAATATATATTTTTGCTGATTCAGCTAATCATAGGTAATTAAATAAGACTATAGCCGGGGCCACACTATTTTGCACGGCGCTGTGGCAATTTTCTGCCGTTTTCACAAAAAGTATAGCTGTTAGGAACAAGCAATGTATTCCCCATATTCTTAATTTCACCTTCTACCCCATCCCTAACTCCCAAATTTGGAACATTTGAGATCAGTCAGGGACCCATTTTAGATGGCCATTACAGTTCCCTGAGTCATAGGTGGATGCATTTTATATCACCAAAATCGCCTGGAAATTACTAAACAATCTGACGTATGGTTGCGGAGGCTGAGAAAAATGCCTATTTTATAATAGTCCTTTTAAACAAAGTGAATCTTCATATGTGCAAATATGACCTTACCTTCTCCACTCCATTTCCCATTGGGCCAGCCTGTAAAACGTGTTTTTATTATTCTCTTTATGTTTGGAGTTTGCTCTTTGAAGTTGGAGTTTCAGCCTCCCTTAATTATAGCCCCCGTCCTCACACCTCCTGCTTACATTCTGGTCATGCTCCACTGAAGGGAAATTGTCCTGCATAGACAGCAAGTCTAAAGAACACTTGGTTGTCCTCACCTTTCAAGTAAGTCACATTTTATTGCAGTTGTAAAATAGCTGGGGGGATGTAAACCATGCCTTCTGTGGGGGAGTTCTTTGTGACATTTGTCCCACAGCAAGCACACAGGGTCTGTCTTCGGACTATGGAAGTGGGCCTCTCTTTTCAAATGTTTGCCAGTATTCAGCATGCGAAACATAATATATATTATCTTTTTTGTCAACCCGCACCATGTGTTTTCCCTGACATTTTTATGTTGGATAGGGAACATTTTTCACGTTTAAACTGCTTTAACTTGCACACATACATGCAAAGCCGTTTTTGAGTCAGTGTTTAAAAGTCCTGGGCTCTTAGTTCTGTTAGTTTCAGGCATTTGATTACACCCCACATGATACATATTTACACCATGGCAAATTTGCCTGGGTTCATATGTCGTACAAAATGGATTGATGGAGATGATTTTGGCAGGATTAGAAACCGAGCAGAAGAAATGGATAGCAGTAATAGGCATCATTGTGTGCTCTGAGTATGCCATGAATTAATTGTGTGCCATTTGCTTGGGGTACACCCATTATTTTCATTATTTTACAAACCCCACTACCGGGTTGACAAGAGAAAGCACATGCAAGCACATATGGAGTGACCCTACATTGCTTCAAATCCTTATGGGAAGATATAATGCTTTAATGTAGTTTATTTTATCTATCAAAAAAGCTGGGTATGTATTGAGCACCCACATGTGGACCCCCTTCCCTCTTGGATTCAGATTTCCCTTGTGACACAGTGTGAACTCTTTTCTACAGGTCAATTTCTCAAAGAAGGTTGCAGGCGCTCCTCTCCAGAAAGAACATGGCATGATAACCTTTTCTGAGATGAGAGTTTGCAGCACATGTTTTTTGCTCACTGTACCTTTCACAGATGGGAAATATACATTTGCATATCAGTCTTTGTCCCGCCCACATGGGCAGTCCAGAACCGAAATGCTATAGCAATTCCTCTCTGAACAAGAGTACCAAAAGCAACCCCATACGCGTGTTTCACCCTTGTTGGGTCTCATCAGTGAGGTGAAGCTTTGTCTCTCTGGGCACAGTGAGCAGGGAGTCCACGTCTGGTTGCCCCCAGGTAACTCAGGGTGACCAACTCCAAGTTCCTTGCAAACATGTCAAAGAAGGTAGCAGGCGCTCCTCTCCAGGTACTGTAGGTACTCTTGTTCAGAGAGGAATTGCCATAGCATTTCGGTGCTGGACTGCCCATGTGAGCGGGACAAAGGCTGATATGCAAATGGTATTTCCCATCTGTGAAAAGTACAGTGAGCAAAAAGCGTGTGCTGCAAACTCTCATCTCACACAGGTTACCATGCCATGTTCTTTCTGGAGAGGAGCGCCTGCTACCTTTTTTGAAATATATGCAAGGAACTTGGAGTTGGTCACCCTGAGTTACCTGGGGCAACCAGACGTGGACTCCCTGCTCACTGTGTTCAGAGAGGCACAGCTTCACCTCACTGATGAGGCCCAACAAGGCTGAAACACGTGTATGGGGTTGCTGTAGGTACTCTTGTTCAGAGAGGAATTGCCATAGCATTTCGATACTGGACTGCCCATGTGGGCGGGACAAAGGCTGATATGCAAATGGATATTTCCCATCTGTGAAAAGTACAGTGAGCAAAAAGCGTGTGCTGCAAACTCTCATCTCAGAACAGGTTATCATGCCATGTTCTTTCTGGAGAGGAGCGCCTGCTACCTTTTTTGAACTCTTTTCTACAGGTGCCTGCCTGGTTAAGTTGCTTGATGAGTGCAACTTAGGAAAATGTCTGTGACTCCTTGAGCGCAAGCACAATATCATGTGCCCTGCTTCCTGTAGGCCTGATATCTCTCTACCAACTCCTGGTGTCCAATGGACTTTTCCTTTTCCCGTGCTTCTCCCTGCATTTATAACATCCTCTTTTTCTTGCCTGCCTGATATCGCTATGTGTCCCCTCATCCTCCCTGCCAAATGTGTCAGATGTTCCCTCCGAGCCATCAGCTTATTTTCATGGCTCGCCCTCCACACTTTCTGGCCTGACTCAAGCACTTCCAGCCCTTGCCTCAAATGTGACGTCTTCAATTAACAAGGTCAACTTCGTGTAACGCTGTTTTAGACATATTTTGCACCAACACTTTTGGGATATAGCATGATTCATTATCAGGTGAAATCGCTTACTTTCTCAATTTGTGAAAAGTGTTTATTTGGATCAAGATTTGATTTCCATTGATATTGTAGCAGGATGACATGGAACCATGGACTCTTAACGTGGGTTCAAGTGTTTTATTCGCGTTTTGAGTTCTCTGGGGCCGTCCCTCTTTCACTCATCCCCCCTAGGGTTCCCACTTTAACCCAGGCATCCCTACACCCAGGTTAGTAGCACGTATCAGTAAAGCCTACTGTCTACGGTCTATGCTTATACTCGCAGTGTCTATCTTGACTGCCGCCTGCTACCTCCCTACAGGAATTTCTAACTTTCCCTACTGTCAACCGTAGGTTAGTGTTCTAAGGGATTCAGGTTTATGCCTTACATCTGCTCTGCTTGAGTTATGGCCGCTCACTCATGCACTCACGTCCACTTACACCTCTCCACCTGTTACTCTTCTGTCTCCTCCCACAAACTTCCTGTCCCTCTGATTTTTCCCTCCTGCTCCCCTCTACCTCCACCCTTTGATGACACCACTCATACCTCTCCACGTTCCAATCCACCACACTGCTCTTCCTACCACTCTCCTCCCACCACTACCATTCTATTCCACTCCTCTTACACTCGTTCCTAGGCAGAGATGGCATCAGGGCCTTTCAACTTTTTGACGTCGGGAAAGCTCTGTCCCCGGTATCCCCTAGTAATACAATTCTGGGGTGCCCGGGAGATCCAGCCTGTTGTGAGTGAAAAAGGACAGAGCCCCTTTAAGAGGGAAGCTCAAGACTATGGGATGGAGCGGGAAGCGAGAGGAAAGGGAGGGGCAAGGGAAGAGAAGTCAGTAAGGAGGAATAAAGAGAAGGTCATTGGTGGCCATGGCTCCTGTGCTTTATGTCCTGAATGTATATGTAAAGCCCAGCTAAGCAGTGCAATAACTGGCGACGAAGGGAAATGAGCCCCAGCAGTGCCATGACAGAGGAGCCCTGCAGCAGGAAAGCGTAAGGAGCCCAGCAGAAGACTGGCGGCTCCAGCCCATGGAGAGACGCCGCGGAGGTGTGCAGCGTGACAGGGAGCCGATGGCCAAGACTACCCAGCAGTGAGTTGGAGGTGGACCAGCCGACGAGAAGTGCCTTCGGGTGAAGAGTACATCAGCTGAATGGAGGAGGTGAGCTCAGCAGCATGAAGGTGCCCAGCAGAAAGGAGGGTGCGGCGGACCCGACCCAACAGAAGAACGTGTGACAGGCAGAAGGCACCTAGCAGAAAGGAGGGTGCGGCAGTCCCGACCCAGCAGAGGAACGTGCACGGGAGTCCAGTAGAACGACGGGCAAGGTGCCCTGCAGAGTGCAGAAACGATGGCCGAGCTGGGCCAGCAGCACGGAGGACGAGGAAAGTGGGAGTGCAGAGCCCTGCCGCGGGGAGAAGTGGCGACCGCGCGGGGCCAGCAACACTGAAGAAGACTGTTGGAGTGACGGATGTGCCCAGCGGTGTGGAGGGTGAAAAGGTGCCCAGCAGCAGAGATGCCAGAAGGGCTTCGGAGGGCTAACAGTGCCCAGCAGTAGGAATAACAGTGAAGCCCAACAGACAGAGCTAATATCGGCGTAGAGGAGGATCAGCAGAGCCCTGCAGGAGAATGGACGTGCAACACCCAGAAGTAATAAGGAGACGGGTGGAGGGCCCAGCAGCAACAGGGCCGCCAGCGACAGCACACACTGCAGAGGAGGAGCGACTGGCAAGGCTCGCGACAGCAGTGGCCTGCTCACTGGAACATGCCACGGGAGGACTCATAACTCGGCAGCAATGGCGCCGCAGAAGAGAGCGGCCCGCAGAGGAGAGCAGCCTGCAGCTGCATGGAGACAACACTAGAGGAGTGCGCACAGTCCACAGGTGCACGCGAAACAAACGGCGTGAAGTTGCGCTCCCAAGAGCATCCTGTGGGTTACCATGACACCCACCACCCATAGCAGGACACGGCACCTGGCACTGCATACTGCAGAAACGGGCGGCACCACCTCAAGCCACGGCCCAGACCTGCGCATGTACTACACGCCAGGATCAGCCCCACGAAGGGAGGGTCACACAGCCAAGACCCAGCAACACCACAACACTGCTCCCAGAGTAGCTCTCACACGCCGGCCAGGACCACAGCAAGCCGCCCATAAGGCAAGAGGGGCTGGAGCCCTCACAGAATGCTCGCAAACACTACATCCCACCCCAAACCTCCCAGTAACACAAGAGATGAGGTGCTACAGGACACAGGCACCGCAGGCCGTGGCACCAACCGTGGCCACTACCCTGAGGGCACACCGGCTAAGACAATAGGAAAGACAGGCACACAATGATGGTGCCACGACCCACAACCTAGCAAATCCACAGAAGAGAACCAAGGAACACCCCAAAAGAGCACTGCCCAAACAATTGGTGCACACTACCAAGAGCCCCAACAGGCCCACATGCCGCCAACTGCACAGGAAAACAAGCGAGAGCACACTGGCAGAGGAAACCAACACCAGGCGAACACACTCGGAAATTATAGGAGGAATGGGTCGAAGAGTTTGAAGACTTTCTAGGTGCAATCGGGAACCAAGACCCGCCAAACAAACTCAGCATATTTAAGAACCTGGTAGGAAAAGAGGTAAAGGACATCATCAGGACAATTCCAGCAATAGACAAGACCACATACCAATGCCTCCTCGATACAGTCAACGACAAGCTGATAGTAGGCTCAACAAGGACTACGAACGCCTTGAATTCAACCAACACAGGCAGTGCCTGCACAAATCCATTGGAGAGTTCGTCTTAAGTCTCCAGCAGAAGATAGCGAACTGTGACTTTGTCAACTTCAATGATGAAGAAGCTATAAAACTGAGGATCATAGAAGGGTGCACCTCATCAACGCTCAGAAAATATCTTCTCAAAAAGCCCCTACCCCTAGCGAAAAAAATACTCAATCTTGCAAAAACATATGAGAGAATTAACGCACAGACAGCCGCCATTGAAAGAAAAGTTGAACGCGACGCCATCTCGGCCCTCACGGAAGGGCAACTGCAACACCCTAAGCTCACTCGACCCTGGAGAAGGCGGACACTTAGAATACACCAGCAACAAAGCCCGAGCAAAGAGCAATACCACGGGCGAGGGTGGAAACATACACACACAAAGACAACCATACCCAGCCTCTGTACGAACATGCTGGTGCTGTGGCCAGGAAGGTCACCTTCAGCCAATGTGCAGAACAGGACCACCCACACGCTCTGCATGCCAACCCACACCATCAGCCCAGGCAAGATACCCGAGTCCACAGATGGCACGGTTGGACATCAGAAAAGACAGGCATGCACACTCCCTCCACCCTAAGTTAGCCCACCCAAAAGGGGACAGACCGGCACTTGGCACACAACCTCACCCGTTCTGCGAGAGGACTATGAGCCTCGGAACCACCCAGTACCCTTCGAGACATCGTACGGGGGGAATGTGGAAGCCACAGGAAATGTCGGTACAAGGCAACCATACCAGAAAGGGGTGGAAGAACACCCCCTAGACGAACCCCAAGACCATGCCGTCCAATGGAGGACAGCACAGACAGCTGCAGCCAAAAGGACAGTCACGACGCGACCCAACCAAAGGAGAATGCAGAGTGCCTGACGCCATCCACATAATACTGAGTCCCGCCATAGGGCACAGCCGTCTCAGCCACCGGACAGCACTACAGCACGCACTTATCAGCGCTCACTATAGGTCATTCAAATTAACCCACAAGAAGGATGTCAGGATTAGTCCTGCGAATACTAAGGCAGCGAATATGGCAAGGGAAATGTGCACATAGGAACAACGACTCATGTATGCTAGAAGCCAGGAGTGCAAACAGAGTGTGATATTAAACCCAATATGTGAAAAGGGATGTGGGGTAAGCACCTGACCGCGAGGAAAGTCGGCAAGCGCCTTACCCCCAATTGCTGTTACAGGTACTGACAGCGCTAAACCCACGTAGAGGGCAAGCAATGACAGGATCTGTGAACTAACACTCTGATGGTATCAAATAAGGGAACTAAAGAACTGTACTCACAAGGACGAGAATAAACCTCTTGAACGTCAGCTAGCCCATGAATCCTGTTGATGAACTGGGACCCCGAGAGGCTAGAACAGCAATGGGAGAAGTAGGAAGGTCCAGAGGGCACGGGCTGTAGGTTGCCAGGGAGAGGTAGACTGTAGAACAGGGGGCCCAAGAGGACAAGGGCTGAAGGCAGCCGGAGCGAGGCAGGCTGCAGGGCAGGGAGCCCAGAGGACAAGGGCGGAGGCTGGAATGCAGCAGAGCGTGATCCGCTGTTATGTGGGGAGCCCGACAGGGCAAGGGTGAAGGCTGGAAGGCAGCCGAGAGTGATCCGCTGCAGAAAACTAAATACCTAAGTTGAAATAGTGATAACAAATAGTGAGGAAAACATAAGCATTCACACAGGAGCTAGCTAACAACCGCACACCACACCTAAAATCAAATGGGAAAATAAATGCAGAAGTGCTAAGGAAAACCTGGAATGGATCCCAAAAGAAGTAAGGATCAGGAGCAGGGAAAAAGCTAAATAACCAATGCAAACTTCTCCCTATCCTTCCAAGGAAAAGACAGGAAGCTAAAGAGGAAGGCTAAGGCATACGGGTTAACAGCAGCAAAGGACAGAGTCAAAGAAATACCAACTGGGCTGCATTTGAAAAGGGGAAGCACTGAGAAATGCTGCCTGTAAACAGAGGAAGGAAAAAAGGGAAACAAGGGAGCAGAAATCAATTAGAGCATGAATC
Source organism: Ambystoma mexicanum (assembly GCF_040938575.1). Taxonomy (NCBI): domain Eukaryota; kingdom Metazoa; phylum Chordata; class Amphibia; order Caudata; family Ambystomatidae; genus Ambystoma; species Ambystoma mexicanum. The sequence continues at coordinate 1,338,014,559 of NC_090923.1, read as the reverse complement.
AGAGATTCAGGGCGGAGGGAACAAGAAAACAGGAACCAGGACCTAGGTAAAAGGGCAAGGAACAGTGAACAAGGGACTAGTCAAAAACAGGAACACTGCAAACGATGACCAGCGCTGGACTGAAGTGAGACTGAGGCTTTTAAAGCTGCTAAACGAGCACACGCCTCAGGTGTGCTGACTGCTGCACCTGCAGCCACAGGTGTTGCTTATCCTCCACCCAACCTAGTCCTGCAAGGGTGGAGGTGGAGCAGTGGGCCAGGCATTCTGGGAAACACAGTCATTTGGTTAAAGAAGCATGCTGGCTGCCAAAGACCTGGAATGGATCCGGAAGGGAAGTAGTTTGGAAAATAGGGATTTTGCGCTCCCAATTCATTACAGCACTGTGGCATTAAGTTCGGAGGAAATGTCCAGCAAGGAATAAGCCCCAAAACATGCCCCCAAGTGGCGGGAACGGGAGCGAAGGGAGCGAGTCGTGACAGTATACCCCCTCCTACGGCCCTCTTCGGGTGCCCGCCACCCGCACGAGACTTCTTCTTTCCATGATGGGAGTGCTTTTTCTTTGGAGGTGGCACTGATGGAAATGGTGGCTTGTGGGCAAAGGCAGATGGGCTTCCATGATAGGAGTGCTTTGTCTTTGGAGGTGATACTGATGGAATCGATGGCTTCTGGTGAGGAAGAGACTCATGGTTTGAAGAAAGGCATGAAGGACTTGCAAGACCTGAAGCAAAGTTGAAAGGTCCAGGAAGCTCAGTCACTGGGAGTGGACCCTTGCAAGTCTTTGAGGAGGGAGGCAGGCTGGTGCAACTTGCCTTAGACAATGGTAGAAGTTCTGTTAGCCTTTCTGCCGAGAGCGCACATGCGGAAGGTAAGGAAGTTGCTGGCTTCAGGAAATGTTCATGTTCAGCCATTAGAGAAGGTGGCGGCTGAGGTAGAGGTTCAGATCTTTTTCTGTCATCCATCTGGGAAAAGGCTTGTGGTTGAAAATGATTAAGGTTTGATTGCACGTTGGATACAACAGCAGGGACGTTTGGCATACTGATAGGAGTGATAGACACAGTACTTGGTATTTCAGGCACACTTGCAGAAGGAGCAATAACAGACACATCTTGAACTGCAGCAGTCATTCCCTTCCTTTGGCGACTAGCACCCAACTGGTGCTTCTTGGCGGAATTCTGTTGCACAAGTTCTGTAGGTAATACGCCGGTCTGCACCACCCCCTGTGCACACCCAGGTGAGTGGTTCTGACTCACCACTTGGTCTAGCTTGATGACTCTGAAGCGGGAGCTGGCAAAAGTCTCAAAATCTGATGCTGCATCTTTTGGAGGCTCTGATGCTAAAGTGAAGCAGTTGGGAGAATCGTCTTGTGGAAAAGGCTGGCATTCTGATGCTCCTCCTGAAGCAAAAGAAAGGCATTCTAAACGTCCATCGACAGTAAATGTTTGGGATTCAGGAGGACTGTCTGGAGCAGTAGAAAATACAGCAGGATCTGATGGTGTAGACAGGTATACCTCTGATGTTGGAAGCGAAGCTAAGCAGGATACCGGTGTATCATGAACTGAAGGCAAACAAGCAATAGACTCTGGAACTGAAGACATGCACATATGATGGACTACCGGAGGTTCTCTGGCTGAAGGATGATCTTCTGGATGAGTCACTGTAGACAGGCAGGCCAGAGGAAACTTTGAAGCGGAAGGCATGCAAGTTGGAGCCATCTCGGTAGCTGAATCCAAACATGTCAGGGTCTTTGGGACTAACCCCGTGCATGGTGGAGGCTCTTGATGAAATGGCAGACATGGCAGTGGTTCATTGGTTGAAGACACGTGTACCAAAGATGACTGCAGGGCTGTGGATTGGATCATAGAAGAGTCAATGGTTGTAGGAGGACACACAGAAGTCTCAGAAGTTGATAGACACATTGGTGTCTCAGGAATGGAGGGCACCTTTAGGGCATTAGACTCCTTGGCTCCAGTAACCAAGGACTGAACTGTACCCTTGCGGTCCTTTTCTTTAGTGGGTGACACAGAGTCTCTTTCTTTGTGGAAGTCAAAATCAACCAGTGGAATCACCATAGTAAAGTCTCTGTTAATCAGGATTTCGTCAATTGTCCATTCCTCTGTCTTAGCTTCTGAAAGAGGCAGATTAACAATCAACAGTTCAGGATTCGCCTGCTGGTCTTTTGGTTCTGTATACTGTGGAATGAGTTCATCAGAACATGCAATCTGTACAGTCTCTGACTGTTTGTATTGATCAGAATTGGCAGAAGGAAGAGTGAACCCAGAGGTAAGATCGTCTTCCACATCAGCTTTAAACTCTACTTCAGTCTCAGCAGCTGTATCAAGAGCAGGACCTAAGCCTAGTGTAGTGACTGAATCTGTGTATGCCACCTTTGTGTATTGTGTTTGGAGATCAGAAGCTTGTATGTGTGCTAGCTCAGAATTATGACAGACTGCTACACAGGAAACTTTAGGTAAAGGAGTGGCTTGTAAATCTTCAGCTAACTGCAATCCCTGATAATCAGCAGAACAATTGTTAGAAACTGTGCCCAGGTTGAGCGCTGTGCTAGAAGAAAGACTTTCACTTCCAATAGATCTAACATATTGGCAATTATCATGATTTACCAAAGTCTCTGCACTCAGGGGCTGAACTGTGTTCACTTCATCAACATCAATGGATAAAGTCTGAGGTGTATTCAGGAATGCGTGCAAGATCTTATTCTCCTCTTGTAAAGAAATGAATTCTTGTGTTAACTCCTCAAGCTTGGCTCTTAGTATGCCCTGCATTAACTGTACATCACTATCAGTAGGCACAGGGGGAGGCATAGTAGCATCAGGGCTGGATCCTGCACTAGCAATCTGGATGTGCACCGATTGTGCACTGTCCTCTACTGCTTTCAGGTTCTGAGATTTATACTTTCTCATACTAACTTGGTCTGTGTTACCCTTAAGCAAACTATTGACCTTAGACCTCTTGACATTAGGGACTACCGTATGTACTTGTGCAAAGAAGTATTTGGACTGAGGGTAGAAAACAGAAGTTATGCAAGGAACCCCTCCATTCTTTATGTTAGTACCATGAAACTGTTCTATCTGAGGTGAAGCACAACTGGAATCATGGGGTTCAACAACCGATGTACTCTTGTCTAATAAGTCTGACAGTGTGTTGTTTTCTACGGTTAAGGCTTGCGCTGACATAGAATCGGGATCAGAACAAAAGATCGAACTAGGATCAGGCAATGTAGGATGAGCCATCCTATGGGAAAAATACTCTGCTCGTAAATGCCCATTCGTGACAAGGAGTTCATTTAAACCAAGACTAGTGATTCGATTGTCACAGGTAAATGTAGGGGAAGCTTTCTGTACAAACTTGTTAGAGGCCTTGCTGCCTTTCTTTCTTAAACTTGCCATATTCAATGGGAATTTTGGGCTGGTCATTCTGTCAGGATTAGTCCTGCGAATACTAAGGCAGCGAATATGGCAAGGGAAATGTGCACATAGGAACAACGACTCATGTATGCTAGAAGCCAGGAGTGCAAACAGAGTGTGATATTAAACCCAATATGTGAAAAGGGATGTGGGGTAAGCACCTGACCGCGAGGAAAGTCGGCAAGCGCCTTACCCCCAATTGCTGTTACAGGTACTGACAGCGCTAAACCCACGTAGAGGGCAAGCAATGACAGGATCTGTGAACTAACACTCTGATGGTATCAAATAAGGGAACTAAAGAACTGTACTCACAAGGACGAGAATAAACCTCTTGAACGTCAGCTAGCCCATGAATCCTGTTGATGAACTGGGACCCCGAGAGGCTAGAACAGCAATGGGAGAAGTAGGAAGGTCCAGAGGGCACGGGCTGTAGGTTGCCAGGGAGAGGTAGACTGTAGAACAGGGGGCCCAAGAGGACAAGGGCTGAAGGCAGCCGGAGCGAGGCAGGCTGCAGGGCAGGGAGCCCAGAGGACAAGGGCGGAGGCTGGAATGCAGCAGAGCGTGATCCGCTGTTATGTGGGGAGCCCGACAGGGCAAGGGTGAAGGCTGGAAGGCAGCCGAGAGTGATCCGCTGCAGAAAACTAAATACCTAAGTTGAAATAGTGATAACAAATAGTGAGGAAAACATAAGCATTCACACAGGAGCTAGCTAACAACCGCACACCACACCTAAAATCAAATGGGAAAATAAATGCAGAAGTGCTAAGGAAAACCTGGAATGGATCCCAAAAGAAGTAAGGATCAGGAGCAGGGAAAAAGCTAAATAACCAATGCAAACTTCTCCCTATCCTTCCAAGGAAAAGACAGGAAGCTAAAGAGGAAGGCTAAGGCATACGGGTTAACAGCAGCAAAGGACAGAGTCAAAGAAATACCAACTGGGCTGCATTTGAAAAGGGGAAGCACTGAGAAATGCTGCCTGTAAACAGAGGAAGGAAAAAAGGGAAACAAGGGAGCAGAAATCAATTAGAGCATGAATCAGAGATTCAGGGCGGAGGGAACAAGAAAACAGGAACCAGGACCTAGGTAAAAGGGCAAGGAACAGTGAACAAGGGACTAGTCAAAAACAGGAACACTGCAAACGATGACCAGCGCTGGACTGAAGTGAGACTGAGGCTTTTAAAGCTGCTAAACGAGCACACGCCTCAGGTGTGCTGACTGCTGCACCTGCAGCCACAGGTGTTGCTTATCCTCCACCCAACCTAGTCCTGCAAGGGTGGAGGTGGAGCAGTGGGCCAGGCATTCTGGGAAACACAGTCATTTGGTTAAAGAAGCATGCTGGCTGCCAAAGACCTGGAATGGATCCGGAAGGGAAGTAGTTTGGAAAATAGGGATTTTGCGCTCCCAATTCATTACAGCACTGTGGCATTAAGTTCGGAGGAAATGTCCAGCAAGGAATAAGCCCCAAAACATGCCCCCAAGTGGCGGGAACGGGAGCGAAGGGAGCGAGTCGTGACAAAGGACCACATGCCCGAGCAAGATGCGGGAGAGGCAAGCAAAGCTAAAGGACAGACGAACCGCGCAGATCCCATCCTAGTGACAAGGGACAAAGAACAACTGACAACTACGACAAGGAACTACGGCAAAATGACGCCAAATGACTCCCTCCTCCACGAGTTATACTTTGAAGAGCATGAACCAACGAAATGGGAAGCGATCGAAATGGAGGAAAAAGAGAGAGCAAAGACTCATGAAACACCGCAACGAAAGAGTGCAGAGGAGACCCACGAGCAACCAAGAAGGCCCCATCGAACCACAAAGAGACCCCAACGGCTCATCGAGCAAATGTAACCCGGGAAGTCTCATGTTAAGCAAGGGGGAGGTGTTGTGAGTGAAAAAGGACAGAGCCACTTTAAGAGGGAAGCTCAGGACTATGGGAGGGAGCGGGAAGTGGGAGGAAAAGGAGGGGCAAGGGAAGAGGGAAGTCAGTAAGGAGAAGGAGGAATAAAAAGCGAAGGTCATCGGTGGCCATGGCTCCTGTGCTTTCTGTCCTGAATGTATATGTAAATCCCAGCTAAGAAGTGCAACACATCCCACTCAGTGATGTTCTTCGTTTGCGCTAGCATCTCCTTCCAGAAGCGCTGGGCTTTGTCGCACGACCATAAGTGGGGAAGCGAGCCCACTGTGGCGCAGCTTCTCCAACACATCGCAGAATAAGAGGGGTTGATTTTGTGCCGCTTCTCTTGGTAATATACCCAGCGACACGCTGTTCCGAGATGACGTAGTAGGCCGTGTTCACAGCGATTCCCTTAATTCAGTTATCTTCAATATGTGGGCCCGCACTCCCCTGAGGGGTCGGGGAGTATATCCGCAGGTGGGGGAGGCGGAGGCTTTTTCTTATGGAAGCATAGGGTAACTGCTATTAATAGAAAATATCAACATTTCCAGCATTTGAGGAGTCCGCAAACAGTATTACTCAACAGACGGTTGTGGCTCAGCATAAAAACGTTTGGAAACCACTACCTTAAGGCTTCTAGCAGGGCTCAAGAGTTTCCAGGCACCCGGGTCTTGATTATTGCATGTAGAGGTGCGATAGACAGATGCCTCCTCCACGAAACAGGGCTCTTTGTGCAGTCTAGCTTGCCTGTCTACATAAACTGTGTGTTCATGATGTGAGTAGAGATGCTTACCCCAACTTCAGCCTGTTTGATAATCATGCTGGTGAAGTGCAGCGACACGAGAAACTTCACGTGGGCTTCTTTTAGATCCATATTAGTTTCGTTTTGCAGCACAAGAAACTTTGCATGTTTTTTTGTAACTGTGCTAGCTTTGCACAGAGAAATGAGAAACTTGACACAATTTTTTGTTCGATTCGTTGTAGGTTTTTGCAGCTGCACGACAAACTTCATGCCGCTATTTTCGATTTGTGCTAGGTTCGCGAAGCGGCACGAGAAACTCAGTGCAGATTTTTGTTCGATTTATACTAGGTTCACACAGCCGCACGAGAAACTTTGTGCTGCTCTTTTCGATCTGTTCTACACTCGCGCAGTAGCATGAGAAACATGGCGCATCTCGTTTCGGTTTGTGATACAGCGCAAGAACCTTCGCGCCGCTCTTTCTTATGTGCTGGGTTGGCGGAATGGTGGATTATGGCAAAACGGATCATATTCATACAGATTTCGCTTCAGTGGCTGGCGGTACGGAATTTCATAATTTCACGCAGCTCTAGTAATAAGCACTTGTATTCCCCATATGTCTATAACTATGCACTTCCCAGGGTGGTGAAAGTTGGAGCAGGCTTTTTTCCTAGCAATAACTCTTATAACCATTCCATTCTGATGATGAATGTTTGTGTAGGTCTGTGTCCTAAGGCATCACAGTGATATAATCACATAGCTCTTAGGTTTAGGAACGTTTCACCACTCAACTAGTATTGCAGCAGCATCCCATCGAAAAGGGTAAGTCTGGGGCATGATGTGTGTGTGTGTGTGTGCACATGCTTTCCTTTTGCGTTTGAGCACTGCTGTTATGTGGCCGCCTCCCAAGCACCTACCCCTAAAAGGTTTAATTTCATGCAATCCCACCAAACATTGTAAGTGGCTTCTCCACTCAGCCCAGTGAACTATACTAACCTTATATCCAGAACATCATTTTGTTTGGTATTCAAATCCTCACTGTGGCTTGAGTTCTCCACACTGCCCTCATTTGGTACAGAAAGGTAACTGGACAGCTTCGTAGGGCAAGCTACATTATGCAGGCACCTTCCAGTAAATCTCAGAACAAGAAAGGTGACTTTTCTGCAGCACCAAAGGACCGCCATTCGGCAAATTAAAGAAATTGTGAACTTCCAAGAAGCTAGGTTCATGCCATGACACTCTGAGGAGCCAAAGGCTGGCGCTCACTATCATTTGAGCACGTCCTTAGTTCCGTCCATTTTACTGATCTTTAAAACCAGACCCTCATTCATCCACCAGAGTCGTCGTGAGCTTCAACAGATGCCTGGTGGTGAAAGTAAGCCCATGAACGCTCACACCAGAGAGAATACAACCGGCTAGGGAAGAAAAGCCCAGGTCGATCTTGTAAGGATAACAAGTTTTATCTCATGCGCAGATGACAGCAACAGCAAAGAACTCTACTGCCAAGAAAGGTCTGCCAAAAAGAGGTACAAGCAAAAACATTTAAAGCAAAACATCGTCATAAATGATGCAATACATATGGTGATAACCTGCGCTGTGATTGGATGGACCCTATACAGGTGCTGCCTTTATCCATATGGGATGGCAGTTTATTGGTCCTAGCCCAGTCCGTCCATCTTCCATCACGTGGTTGCTGCGGGGATCATCATGTCTTCTCACGTCGAAGGTCAGAAAATGAATTAATTATACTCCCACTATACAGCTTGTTTATCACTCATACCATGCACTTGGCAGACTTCAAAACAGACACATAGGAGGTTCCAGGGCACTCTAATCTTCACAGGCATATTTCACTCACTCCCTCTGCGCCATCTGGCTCCAAGGTCTCCAGCCTCATTTTGAACTATAATTTATCCCTCCCAGCACCTTGCAATACAAATCACACGATTGTCGCTGCAACAATAAATCCTGTCCATCCTCTATGAACATTTCAGGACTTATTACTTTGGGGTTGATGGTCAAAGGGGCTGGCCTATGATTGCGGCCTTGTAGGGCACATTCCTCTTCGGTGAAAGACACATCTTCACAACATTTTCAAAAACAATGGACAAACAGTCTGGTGGGTGGGGGTGCGAAGTGTCCTCATGGGAGTTCGGGCATGACTGGAGATTTCGTTTGCCTCGTGGATTTGGGCCTAGTGCATGCAATGCCGCCTTTACTGTGCAAGCCTTCTCTTCTGCCTAGGAATATTAATATCTACGCAAAATAGCGATGCCGCCAGCACCTTGGGCCACACCATATGAATATGCTATAATTGATGATGTTAGCATGGGGTCCTGCTGGACAGGAAAGCGCCCCTTCCCCCTGGTTCACTACAGTGCCTCAAATGCATCTCGCATTACTTTAAAGTGCCTAGGGGCAGGAGGTGGTGCCCCCTTCCCAACATTCCCCCCTTTCGTTATTTCTACAGTAACAAATTCTGGAATAGCTCTGTGCTCCCACTCCCAAGTTTCTACATCCACATGTGGCTTATTCCTTTAAACTGGCACCCACGCCTCACACACTGATTGCAAACATTCCGCCCTACGCGCATACTCTTCAGGTGAACAAGTCATGGAAATACAACTCCCCCTCACCGCCATGTCCACCCAAACCTCTGTGTAATTTTCTGGATCAGGGGGTTGGGAAATGACAGTGTAGTATAAAGGATCAACTACATCTCCATACGGGATGGGACACATTTCATACTTTGGACCACCCTGTGGGACATCGGTCTGCACTTCAGTGTTTTTTGTTTTGTGAGGTGCTTTTGAACCCTCAATTGATATCATCATTCTTGCGCTATCAGGTGCCACAGTGGTAAAGCATCAAAGAACCAGCTGGCACTTGCAGAAAATGAACAGGATGAACATAATGATGGCCATTAACATTTTCACGATTGCTCCTAGCCACATTGGGGCCCAGTTGTAAGTCATGTTTAGCCAATCATTGGCCTGAATTCCTCCCTCCTTCTTCATACGAACACCTAGGCCATGGACAGCTGCAGTGATGTTGGATAATGATGCATTTTCCGCATCTTCTGGAGGTGCGAAGGTGCAACAGGAATCGCCACATTTTTTGCAAACACCACCTTCCATTGCTGTCAACATGTCCAGCACATACCTATTTTGCATTGTCATAAGTCTTAGTGCTAGTAACACAACCTTGATCTGGTTGAACCCATTCTCTGTGTTGTTTGTGAGCTGGACCAGTTCCCACTGCACTATCTGCAGCCACTTAGCATTGTCTGCCGCCTGTACCCCTGGCAAGAGTAGAGAAGCGAAGAAGCACTCTGCCGAGCTGAAAAGCGGATACTCTTCTGGTATTTCAGCAAGCTAAGTGGAAGAGACTTTAGAAATGTAATTCGATCTTTTCATTCTCTGCAGTTGCTGGAATTGTCCTTTTCCTAGCCATATGTGAGGCTCTTGTGTGGGCACCAAGCTCTGATCTTCAGGCTATACTTTGGGGAAACTCGTTGGCCCCTCTGCAGGCAGCACCCCCTCTTCAGGTGCTCTTCTGGGATGACCAATAGCACTGAATGCAATGTGGCCAGCGAATAACAGCCCCTCCATGAATCTGGGAGGTGCAAGTAAGCTTGTCGACCACAGATCCAGTAGTAATCCATCAGTGCCACCGCTCCTTTCTTCATGTCTGCGATCAAGAGAGTTTTATTACAATGTTCGTTTGTGCCAACAAAGACAGTACCCTTGCTGCGGAACCAGAGCTCATATTCTTCTTCTTTATGCACTTGCACCGGCTTTTCCATTGTTGCAATCCACCTCAGCTTTGTGATATGCTCTGTCCAGATTTGTGCATAGAAGTTGGCCACTCGTGCTATTCTGTCCTTGCTATGTTACTAGTCCTTCTGCCAAGCAAGGTAGTGTGATGTCCTGCCAGTTATTATTGACATATTTCTGCCCCTTCACCATCAGATAAGATAACTCCACACACTTGATGTTTGTTTGGTCGTATGTAAACTTTATGAAATCTGGGCAATTCCACACGGTGTGCCCGGAATGTTCTTTTTATTCTCCATAACGCAAGATGAACCAGGCATTGTGCCTATAATTGGGACTGCTTGTGGCACTAACATGTTGGGAGCCCCTGACATGTGCGGAATCAGTGAACACACATAGCAGCTGCCATTTACAGCCTTTCTCCCCACACCACTAATATTAGAGTACCATGAATGGAGAATTTGGCATGATGAATATCCTCAATGACATCAAAACCCAACCCATGATAAATGTCATACATTCGTCGTACCTCTCTTTTCAATCTTTTATACACATTCTCAAGGATAACCGCCATAGTAATACTGTCAGAAATACCATTGTACCTTTCCATAGTGGCTGTTAGTCCCCTGCTTATTCTAACCTCTTCGTTCCCTACTTCCTTTACAGACAAAACTTGAATATTGGAATCATTGACTCTGTTTCCGTTATTATTATTTGTATTCACATTAGTACTAATATATGTGACTCCACTTGTATTATTGACATTTATATATATTGTTCCATTTGGATAATATACAATCCTAATCCCCCCCTTTATAGATCCTCCTCCTATAAATCCCTCTGCCCAATACACCACCAATAGCACTAGCAATATCACACACAATCCTCCAGCAAGTGCTAACCAACAATAATAGATATATTTCAATAGTCTTTCATTTGTGTCCCTACGCCTCGGCTCCGTACTTAACAAGCTATGTACATGAGTTGTGTCCATCTTTTTTTCACCTGCAAAAAAGAAACGGGAGGAAACAAGGGGTAAGGGGGACAGAGAGAGAGAGAGAAAGAGAGAGAGAGGGAAAAAGCGAGAGAGTGGGGAAAGGGAGAGAGAGAGAGAAGAGGAAAAAGGAAAAATGAGAAAAAGCGCTCCCAGAAAAAGAAGGGTGCAGAGCTAGAAGCTGATCCTTGGCCTGCCACTGAGAAGTGCCAGTATGCTTGTGTCTCCTCTGGACAGGCTGGTATGGTGCTCGGGGTGCAGGTACTGTTACCTCTGTTTTCAAGACAACTGATGCACCATTGTGCTCTCTGGAGGTGCCCTTTGAATGTCCAAGAGGTGGACCCGGTAGCGCAATTCCTTGACTTTAACCGTGAGGGGGGTACAAAACTCTACCTCGTACGGTCCTTGAAACCGAGGATTGTTCCAATGGTGCATGAAGTTGTGCACGTTGACGGAATCCCCCGGCAACAGTGGTCTAGTCGTTATGTGCTCAAGATCTATCCCCGTTGACTGTGCAGCATCGGGCATCTCTGTAGTCGTGATCCTGGGAGGTGCAATCTGTTGCAAGACACATTTAATGGCCTGAGTTAGTGTCGTCAAATAGTCCCTGAATTCCTCTCCTAACACTAACACCACTGCAGTCCTATGTGCATCAGAAACACTCCTCACAGGGGAAACAGGGGTATGCATGCAGCGACCAGTGACCACCTCGTAAGGTGACAGATGATGGACGTTACTTCGCTGCGGGCATAGACTGAAGATGGCCAGTTACACCTAGTTTTTGTTCAGTGTGGTACACAATTTGGACAACTTGCTCTTAAGGAGGCCATTTATTCTCTCCACAACACCATTGGCACGTGGGTGATAAATCGAACACATCCGATGATTGATAACAAGCAGTGCTGTAACATGTTGGAATAATGCATTGAAGACATGTGTGCCATTATCTGATCTCAAAAGCGTGCACACACCCCAGCGCAGGAAAACCTCCTGCACTAGAAAACTTGCAGCACATTTGGCATCTGGATGCGCAAATGGCCCTGCTTCCACCCACCTTGAAAAGGGACAGACCACCACAGTGATGTACCTGGATCCATTGCAACGCTCCCCCATATCGGAGTAGTCTATGTGTAACTCCCAGAATGGCCCAACAGGGTGGGGCAAAGTGACCCGTAATGTCTTTAGTGTCATCCCTTTGCTAAAACTTTGACATGTGGTGCAGCGGACGACCATACCATTGATGCTCTCCTGACTATTTGGTGTGAACCAGTCCTCGTGTATGTCTCCGGCTATGTGTTCTTTTTGATCTATGGGAAGGGTAGTGCAATTGTTCAAATGCTACTGCTAACAATTCTTGGGGGATCATTGTCTTAACTGAGCTCTCCTGTCTCCATTACAGATCTGTCAGAGACTGCTTACATCCTCTCCAAGACCACAACTTCTTTTTCCCATTCAGGCGCTTTTCCTTGCAGCTCAATAATCTGCGAGATGGGCAATGCAGTATAAGGCATTGGACGCTCATCTGTCATGGGGCAGCTACAACATACTCACTGGATGTTTCATCTGGCTGGTACGCTGCCATTTTGGCTGCCGCATCAGCGGCTGCGTTTCCTCTTGAGATTTCGTCTGTTCCATGAGTGTGGGTGGTGCACTTGATGACCGCTCCAACAGATGGCTGTGATAACGCTCATATTAGCGTCTCTAATAGCGCTGTGTGCTGCACTGGGGACCCGTCTGCACTCCAAAACCCCCTCCTCTTCCAACAGGAGGGAATAGTGTGTACCGTTTTGTAACGTACGCTGAGTCAGAATATATCGTAACCTGACACCCTTGCGACGCTCTTAGCGCTTCGATGAGTGCCACAAGTTCTGCCGCTTCAGCAGAATAGTGTGTAGGCAACCTTTTCATGACCACCATCTTGTACTCCTCTCCCTCAAGTCGTACCACTGTTGCCCCGCTCCGTCTCTGTCCATCGTCCGGATCAATTGTGGATGATCTGTCAATGAAAAGTACCCCACCCTCTGTCAATGCACAAACTCTGGCTTTGGGAGTGTCATCCTCCTCCCCCTCGTATGTGGCACAGTCGTGTGCCATCAAGTCCTTTGCCATAGGCGTGTCTGTTAAAAAGGTGGCAGGATTCACCGTCTTACACCTAACCACGTGAACGTGGGGTTTCTAAATGATAATCTCATATGCTGACAACCTTTGCGTAGTCAGGGTGGACTTTGACCGTTCTAGGATAGCGAATAGAGAATGTTCTATGTACAAGGTTACTGAACATCTCATTCCGATCGTAGAGCTTTTCTCTATAGCAAAGGCAGTGGCTGCTAATGCTTTTTCGCACGCAAACTGCTCTTGCATCACTGCATCCAGAGTACCACTATAATAGGCGAATGGCTTATGGCCCATAGTGCTCTTCTGTGTCAACACTGCTGTCATAAACTGACCATCAGAATGTTAAAACAAATACAATTCCTGTGTATAATCTGGGATGGCCAGTACGGGTGCTGAACTGATGACTTCTTTTAACTCTTCAAATTGTCTGATCATTTCTGCCGTCCACAATAACTTGTGATCCTTTGTCTTCTGTGCTTCCCTTAGGGCTTGCAAAAGTGGCCTGGTTTATGGCGCATAATTGAGGATCCAGGCCCTGCAGTACTTGCACAATGGAAAAATGGGTGTTAAATTGGCGCATTTACCCCTAGCTTACAGCTGGGGGGTAAACGCTGCCAGACTCGTGTTGGGCTGACTCTTAAATGCGGCTGTAATAGCATTACCACTGAATTTAAGGGCTACCACCCAACTCGTGATGAGGCCCACAGGTGGTCCACCACATCTTCTGCCTTTAAAGAGGTGATTAAGCCTCCTCCTGAACATATCGGCATGTTACGGCAGATTCGGCGCAGATGTTTTGGCATGTTTTGCATCTTCTAGCATTTCATGGGTATGTCCCAGGTCTTTTTTCTCGATCTAGTAAGAATTCACTTCTGGTTAGTGAACTTGTGAGAGGCTTCTCAAATGCGTGTATGCGATAAATGGTGTTTTCTGGAAAATGTCTCTACATTCATCATCCCAGCTAGATAGTGTTTGTAGGTCCTTAGAAATATTGCTCATTTGTGTTTGTGCTGGATGATAAGTGACCACAGAGGGACTTTGTCCCATAATTCCACTGTCTGTGTATTGTAGCAGGTTGTTTCTGGGTGTTTTCATTGCACAATCAAATTCTCTAAAAAAGTACTACAAAAGGGTCTTCTACCATGTGTAAGATAGAGAATGCCTACTAATGCCATAGTACTGCTCCGTGGCATCAAAAAGAGATTGCCCAAAAGAAATATGAAAAGTTATTTTTACTTCAATGACATATCAAACACATCATGGGTGTAAAACAGTTACATATGCTTAATAAATTACAAAAAGGTTTCAAACTAAATAATGTGACAGAATATGTATCTGCAAAGAACATTTTTGTACATTTTTAAAAATCACAATCCCAAAAATGTTATGAAATGTGAAATCACCTAACAGTGTAGTTTAATGGGTTTGCCCTCTGGCAAATATATCCACATCAGTCAAACAACTTGATGTAGCAATCCCAAATTCAGTGCCAATTCTGGTATTCCCACAGGTTGGAGAAAGTTGCCATGTAAATGTCTCTCTGCTTGACTTACCATACTGGAATTATATTATTATAGTGGAGGTAAAGAAGCGGCGTGAAAGTGACCACTTCCCAGTTACAGCAAGACTACATTGCTGGCTTGGCAATAAAATCAACCTAGGTAATCGGGAAGATGTGACCGGGAGTAGCCAGGCTTCCCATCAGAATTAGATGGAAGATCTAGATTTGGTGACTATCGAACCACATATATATGGAAGTATTATCCCAATCTTTGAACGGCTAGATGGGCCTCTGGCCCCTTGTAACAAAATCATCTGTAATACCTATGAGGAAACCACCAAGATCCTAGCCCCTCTTACGTGCTGAGGACGAGTATGCTCGTCCTATTTGCATACACATGTATAATAGCCCAGCAGTTAAGGGGTTTACAAAACCAAATAGTACTGTAGCAAAAGCTCAACTTAAAAACAGAGAGTTGGTTTGATAGTGACTAGAGGGCTAAAAGAGGAAAACTGATCAGTGCCCTGAAAGTAAGGACATCTGAGGGGGGCAATGAAGTAACCCGATTGAGAGCGGAATACAAGAAATTAATCACACACAAACAATTGGCTAAAAAAGAGGAAAACTGGTTAGCTTTAATGCATGCCCCGAAATCATGGGACACAAAGGGCTTTTGGTATATAATACACAAGGCACACACACAGAGGAACTCAAGCCTCGAAATGACAATTACCGAAGAAACATGGCCTTTACCATTTTACGCATATATACAAGGAGGGAAATCAACCGCAAATGGGCTGCATAGCTCTCTGGTTACCAGAGAGGAATTCACCCTATAGTTTTAACTATGAAGTAAGTTATTGAGGCCTTGAAATCCCAAAATGTAGGAAAGGCACTTGGTCCACATAACATCCTGAAAGACATTCTCAAATCACAACCAATGATCTGGGCACCATACCTTACACAGTTGATGAACACTATTGCAAAAATAGGTGGAGTCCCAGACTCGTGGAAGAGGACAGAGATTATCCCCATTTACAACACATGTGGACAAAACAAGCAAAATAACTATTTGTCCACCGCTCTCTTACACTCTATGGGTACAATCTCTGGGAAATTGCTATTGGGCAGGGTGGAAGACTGGATCATTGATACAGAGTGTCATCTATCTTCAAGCTGGTTTATGAGGGGAGTTTCCACTGTTGACCAGATATTAACACTAACCCTAATATTAGATAAACACATAACATTGAAAGAGAGGGTGCATTCATATGCTGTTCATTGAATTAAAATCCGCTGTCAATAGCATCCCAAGAGCTACACTATGGAACAACCTACTTGAGAAAAAGATCTCTGCTAAAAGCAATAATGGAACTATATTTAGATTCAACTGCCAAGATTAGGTGGGGAGTTGGGGGGTGAGGGCACTTACTAAAACCTTCCCAGTCAAAAAGGGGGCACGCCAGGGATGCATCTTGGCCCTCAGCCTTTTCTCCCTGCTTGTTTATGGGGTGGTTAACATGCTGCCAACACTCAGCAGCAACACCCTGTCCTGCGGGAGGAGGGAGGGTGCACAAATAGGAATCGAATGGTCGAGGATGATGTGGTCCTAATCTCTAGAATCCCCACTGGCTGAGAAAAATTGAAAAACGGTTGTACAAAAATTCTGTGGTACAAAAGAGCAATAAATACAGATAAAACAAAAGTATTGTTGTATGGGAGAAGGATCACACATTATTACCATAGATGACATCGCAATTGAAGAGGTTAATACCTTCAACTACCTAGGAAGCAGAGTTAGTCATGAGCACAGATAACAACAGCACCTTTGCAAAGCCAAACTGACATTAAAGAAAAGGGGTTTGGCTATCAGCGTCTTTTCAGCCAAGTACGGGAATAGAAATCTGGCCCCAGCCTTTGTGATTTATTGAGCACAGGCAGTTTCAGGGGTGACAGAGCTGAAATAGGGGGCCAGGGTAAGATTCATAACTTAAGTGACTGTTGAGAACAAAATACTTAAGCCTCTCCTACTGCCATCAGGCGCCCCTAATGCCACTCTTTACTTGGAACTGGGATGGGATCCAATTGTAGATAGAATCGCCTTAAAGCCGCTCCATTATTGCATTTGTATTTGGTCAAACCCCGCACTTTCAAAATATAGAGCTGCCACTACAGACATTTTAACCTGTGAGGGGACGGAAACCTCACTTGGTTTAATCATTTCAAGGTTTGGCTTTAAGCGTCTGGACCTGGAAAACCTTTGGTTTAACCTATCTGCAATCATTAAGAACAGTAAAGAGCAAGTGACCAATGCTTAAAAGGAATATGTGGTAAAGACGTTGCTAGACAACACGCTTATGTTAGCGAAAGGGCCATCATATTTGGCGTCAAAAAATTATATTGGTATGGAACACGACAATGCTTAACGAGAGGCCATTAGCACGTCTCCTCTTTCTTAATCTAAGATTAGGCATCTTACCTCTTGCAAATATTACAGCCAGATGGAACGCTGCCAACACAGATCAATGTCCATTCTGCAATGACGTTGCAGAGAATGTCCAGCACTTCCTATTCCTGGATACTCGATAATCAGGCAGAGGAATCTGAAGACTTGCCTCTGTAACCATGGCATTAGAGATTTAGATAGTGCAGAGACTCTGCGTAAAACTAATGTTTTCCCTGATGTCCCATACCCAGGTCTCGATTTCTTATTTTATACCTGGAATAGGAGGAAAAGATTATTAAAGTTAGTATAGATTTTTAAAAATAGTTTCTGTGGTACTTCTGAACAATGTCATTTGATAGGTGATTGTGGGCGTTGTGCTTATGAACATTAGCATTTTACTTCTCTCCCATCTAAATGGTGGCTGTCATTTGTGGATTCCGTTGTTTAACTATTTTAATGTTTTAATGACTCAGCTACTTTTAACAAGCCTATAATAAATTAAGCAAAATTAGGATGGTGTGAAATGTTGAAATTTTGTACCTTGCACTTTATGGATTTCAAACATTTTATATTCCTGATTTTGATATTTTAAACCTGTATGTGTTTTTGTTGTGTCGTGAAATGTTTTATGCAATATGTTTTTCCGAAACAAACATGAGATGATGATGGTAAATATCTCTCACGCTGTATAGCTAAATATCAGTTAATATTCAAGTGCCACGCCAACATGTTTCGTTCTTCTGGAACATTCTCAGAACTTCGTCAAAGGGAGGGCGATAACTAACGTCTTAGGAATATACAAAATGGATAGCAGCAAAAGTGTCTATTAATTATTTAGGGGTATCAAGTTACTTTTAAATTAGGGCAATATATTGACAGGAAAACAAAAAAGATAAGGAGAACAGTTTGGTAGTTGTAAGTTTCTTTTCAACAAAATCATGGAAGATCAAAATAATAATTTAACGGCATCAGCATATTTTGAATAGTGGCAGTAGCACACTTACAAAATCAATCTTTGCCCTGAAGAGGAACACTTATATAGGAGATAAAATAATATGTGATATTTCTAAACAAAGTGGACTTCTGACACAAAGCTGAAAATTTGCATTGAATCTTCCGCCTTTAACTGGGCACACACCATGTGGCACATGTTCGGTGTGCCAACATACTGAGAAGAGCACTGAAGCAGATCTGGGATTTCAGAACCCACGCAAACAATCCAATTTCACGAATTGCAATAGACTAATGGTGCTGTATACCATACACTGGGCTTCATTACAAGTTGGGCAGTGCAGCTAAAATCAACGGTAATGCAGTGGTAACAGAGTTACCACTGCACTACTGATGCAATACTACACCGCCCAACTATGGGTTTGGCTATGGGGTGGAGGCAAAACCTCCAGCAAAATGCTGGTCATTCCGCATCCTTCCCACCAAAGAACAGCCATTTCGGTTGAATTACCACCAGTGAAATTACCGCCGGAGATAACTCCGCTGAAATCCCCATAAATGGGCACTAAAACCGCCATAGCACCACATGTAATCTGACTGTAATTCTGCCCGACCAAGTGTCGGTAATGGTAAATCCATTTGGTATTTTGGCCGATTTACTGCCAAAATACCACCAAACTTGTAATGAGGCCACTGTCCTTGCAAACTCCTTTATATAGGAAAAACAATCCGCAAGGCCAAGACACTTATATGTGAATAGCAAATCTGCATAAGAAATATGGTACTTAGAACAGCACTGTTCCGCCATTATGTGGACAAGAAACACATTGAGAATGACATCATCAAATGGACCATTCTAAAGAAAATGACACATAATGACAAAACATAAACTGAGAAAATTCTTTTGAACTTTGAAAAAAGATACATTTTTCTCACTAAAAACCAAATAATAGGTTTGAATTAAAGCCCTAATTAGATCTTATATCTTTTAGCATATTGATAGGGATTTGCTAGTGAATGTACTAATTTATCCATATACTTGTGTAATCACATGCATGCAAATGTATCATGATTGCAGTATGTTTTCTTTCCATAAATGCACGATAAAGCAACATCTTTCACTTTGGTAAATAGACACGGTACCATTAAAGAAAGAGACACTGTGAGTGCCTAAGTATAAACGTTTCTATGTCCCTTCGTCGCCGTATGTTCAAACATTTATTAGAGTTCATCTCAAAAGTTCCATTCACTCGGCAGCCCAATGTATTATTGGTTCACTTGTATTACATTTCCTTGTGATGGTTAAACTTCTGTTTAAGGTATGCTTGTAAGTTCAAATAGAAGTTGTGCTTATAAAGTTCACCTGGAAGTTGCATTCACAAAAAAGTATTTTGGTTTGGTATTCACTTATAGCTGAATTTCATAGGTGAACAAGATCTTCATTCAGTGGTGTTATGTCTCACTTTATAATGCTTTGAATAACGTGCCCAGCACTAAAAGATGTTCGTAGCAATTAGCAAAGGTTTCATTTATTTCATCCTGGTGTAATAAGTCTCTGTATGGTGCTTTTAAAATGTGCCCAGCACTCGAAGACTTTTCTTACAATTAAAGACGGTGTCATTAATTTAGTTTCCTTGTTAGAAGCTTGTGAAAGTTGCCTTTGTAACGGACCCACCATTCAGAGGCTTTCGATAACGTGCTGTCTCATGCACACGACCACTCCTATACAAAGTATACTTATTTGTTCAAGGGTTAATGAGTATTTCATTCAAGACCTTCGACAATGTGACTTCTGCACGCAACCACTCCGATAGATAAGGCATAAGGCTCTCATTACGAGTTTGGCAGTACAGAAATAAAGGTGCTGGTAACAAGTTACAGGCACCCTTTCTGGACCGCCAAACTACAAGTCTGCCAGTAGGGGCACTCCATACAGAGAAGGTGTGCATGCCACCACCCACCTGGTTCAAGAAAGGCCAGACTGCCTAATAGAAAACCAATGCTCGAACCTTTCAACCTAGAAGCCGTAATCCTGCCCCACATAGTTGCGATGCCAGCGTTGCACTCCTTACCATCCTGCAACTCTGCACCATGGCCCCATGCAGTGGTACGCCTTATCACAAGAAACACTATTCAATCACATGACACCAATCCTGAAATAAGTGCATGTGCGCTTTTTCCCGGCCCAAATTGTCTCCAGCACTCACTGAATCATTTACAAGTCCATTAGCTCTAAAATGCATATTACTTTTACAACAAATTATTAATTGCAGGTCTTCTTGGTCACTGCAAACACCAGTACCACTGCCAGCAATGCTACCACACCATCAGCAGACAGGTCATGCCACCACTTCACATGGCCTCCTAGAACTACCAGGCTAGTATTTTGCCAGGAACCAGGTACCCCATTTGCCACCATCTCCAGGTTGCCTGCCCTGCCCCCTCATCATCTAATGTGCCACAGTGGGCCAAGCAGACAAATGGGGGAGAAGATGAGTCTGATTACAAATGCCTCCCGTAGGACATGACAAACAGGGCAATGCAGTGGCACAGCCACACACCCCATATGACGCAGGCCTGAAGGGGTGCTGTCAGTGGATGCTGGCATAGGATCTCACCTTCCGATACACCTGCCACTTGTGATGCTGCTCGTCATGCCATGATGCAGCAATTACAGGTCCTGAGGGTCTAACGGGTTGTCAGAGATGACCTTAATCTCCAGTGTGGATGCCAGTATGGCAATGGTTGAGATGGTGGTGGTTGGACTCAAAGTGGAGATCAAAATGGGGAGCACAAACCAGTTCCTCTGCAAGGCAGATATGTCTCATTGGTCATGGAATGAGGGAACAACAAAGACTTGAAACCATAAATGAGGAAAAATGCAGGTTTATTAAAGACAACTCTGGGGGAGGAGCAAAGTGTACAAAACAGGATTGAGTCTCAAAATAGATGGTCCAAGGGCAAATAACAGGTTTGTAGAAAGACAGTTTAAGTGTCCTTGTCTAGCACAGTTGATGGTCAGGATTCAACCACCGTGAAGATATCACAAAAAGTCACGCACATTTCTATTCATGTCCCGGATTCCAGGAACCTTCCGTAGAAGTTACTGACAATGCAGCTTCCTGGGCTTTTGGACACTTGGCTCCCAGATGACAATTGATGTATTCACTGTCTGTCCTAAATAGATGTGCAAGCTGAAGCCCTTATGTGCGCTGTGACAATTGAATAACTGGCCACTGGGATACTTAGCCACTGGGGATGATTTGCCATTGAGATACTGTACCGCTGTAACATTTCTAATGTGACAACTTTGATACTGTGACACTCTGCCACTTAATTAATCTGCGACTGCTACTTTACTTTCCAATGGCTAATTTCGATAAACTTGCCACTGTGATATTCAACCACTTAGATTGATTACCACTGCTGAGATAATTGCAGACGGAATAATTTGATACTCAGATAATTTTCCACTGGGCTCATTTGCCACTGGCTGACCTCACCAATAAAAGACCTTGTCGCTGGGAGACCTTGCCACGGGTCTACTTTGTCACTGGGACCACTGGGATACCATATCATTGAGATATCTTCTTATCTGGAAAACATACAGCTGAGATATCTTACAACTTTGATAAATGGCCACTGGGATTCTCTGCTACGGTATCTCCTCCCCATTTTAGCAACCAGCAATGGTAATATCTTCTCACCATGGTAACCGGCCACTGGGATATTTTGGACTATTGGGATACTTTTCAATTTAGATAATCTCCCACTGCGATGCCTGCCATGCGATAATTTACCACTGGGTCATCTCCCTCTATACATAATCTGCAAGCAAAATATCGAAAACCCAAAGCCCAAGATACAATCAGCCCACCTGCACCTGATCCAACCCGAAACCAACTGCAAAAAGCATACCGAAATGCCTCGAGCATGGAAAGACCACCGGACAAGAACTACCCAGAATAGCCCTAGCACCAGTGAAGAAAGACAATCTATACAATTAACTACTACTTGGAACCTAAATAATTCAGGAAACCTTGCACTAAACCATGTCAATGAAGAGAGCCCTTTGTGACATTGGGCCTCATTCCGAGTATGGAGGTATGTGTCATAAATCACCAAAGTATCAACTGAAAAGGATACAGTAACCAAAAAAGGATACAATTTGGTAGGGCTTTTCCGGATCCTATCTTCACACGACTTGATTGTAGGCAGGTTAAATTAGACCTTCCAAATGATACAACTCTCTGACTGAATAAAACAGGCAGAGAGATGGATCACTGGAAAGGGCGTGGGAATTGTATAGGAAGTATGCCTAGAATAGATAAGTATCATAAGACACTGTCCCAAGTCAAATACTAAGAAACACAGAATTGGGATTAATTCAGACACTGACCTTAAGGCTAAACTGAAGAATTCCAGGACAGTTTCTTGAAGAGTCCCAAAAGTTGAACAAACGACAAAGGAAGGGAAGATTAGTAAGGGAGACTTATCTCGAACGGCACGAGGCTCTCGCTAGAGACCGGGTTGGTGCACCACAGGATAGCATCCAATGTACTGTGCACAATCACCTTCCAATAGTTCATGAAATACTTCCTTTCCCACGAAGAACAAAATAAGAATCTCACCTGTTGACTGTCACAGGTACCAAAAGTTCGAAGTAGTTCAGAAAAACACGTGCAGGATTGCACGCGACAGCATACACGCAGCCAAGCCAGCCGCGCTTGTAGACAGCGTTTCCGCGTGAAGATTTAGACACGCGAACAGGATTCACACAGCTCTGGACAGCCGCGCTTGAAGACAGCGTCCGCGTGGAGATTTGGCACGCGAACTGGATTCACGCAGCTCAAGACAGCCGCGCTTGCAGACAGCATCCGCGTGGAGATTTGGCACGCAAACTGGATTCACGCAGCACAGGACAGCCGCGCTTGCAGACAGCGTCCGCGTGGAGATTTAGCACGCGAACAGGATTCACGCAGCTCGGGACAGCCGTGCTTGCAGACAGCGTCCGCGTGGAGATTTGGCACGCAAACAGGATTCACGCAGCTCAGGACAGCCGCGCTTGCAGACAGCGTCCGCGTGGAGAATAGGCACGCAAACAGGATTCACGCAGCTCAGGACCGCCGCGTTTGCAGACAGCGTCCGCGTGGAAATTTGGCACGCGAACTGGATACACGCAACCCAGGAATTAGCGTGTGGAGGAAAGCAGGCTCAAATTAGGCCAAAGAAGTTTGCTGAAAAGAATGCGAGAACGCAGGTAAGGAGTTCAGCTACAAACGCCAAAATTAATTTAATCAGGAGCAGCGAATGGAGTTTCCACGCTGCTTATGTACGCACTGCCGTGATACACGTGACGGACCTAAGTCACGTGAAAATAAACGACGTGAAAAATGCAGACGTCTTTTTCCGGGCAATGTATCGAACAACCTCCACTTTGAGTAAAAAGGTCTACTGGTTCTATGGGCGTAACTCATCTTGTATGGAGAAGTTGTTCCTGGTCCAGAGGTATGTCCGGCAGGCATGACAGTATGGCTAGCCCCATACCGGGTACCGGTTCCGGGTTCCTTGAATGGGGAAATATCGGGCCATTCCGACCTTGGAGGGCCCAGTATTTCCCCATTCAAGGAACTCGGACCCGGTACATCCCCATTCCCATTTCAGCCCTCACAGGGCTCAATGGGAATGGGGAGGATGCTAACAACGGACCCGTTAATGACGGGCCCGTTGTTAGCATCCTGGTCTGCTCACGGGACCCGCTAAGGATGCCTGATTTTATCAGGCGTCCTTAGCGGGTCCCGTGATCAGACCTCGTAATGAGGCGATAGGGGGTTAACGGCGCTGGCAGCTCTACCGGCGCTGTTAACCCCCTACCACCTGGGTCGTAATGAGGCCCATTGTATCCAAAATCGCACTGTTGCATGATATCTGCCTACAAACCCTCACAACCGGCAATCCTAAGGAATCCTCACCAGAAAGAAGACGCAAACAACGCCAGTAGAGTAAATAAGGATCAAACAACTAGAAAAAAATCAACTCACCTGAACACACCGTTCATAACTAGGGACTGGAAAGACTACAGAATTTCACGCTAGAAATCTGCAAGAATCCGCAAAAATGATGTCAACCCTACATGCAACTTACTCAAACACATCAATATAGGACCAGAAGCAATGGAGGTTTACACCACAACCCCCACACCAAAGTCAACCATTGGACCAAAAGGCAGGAGAAAGCATTGTCCAATCACTATACCAACACCTCTCGCAAAGGACAAACAAACCCTGCAAAACAAAAAAACTCTTGTACAACCTGGTTAACGCCAGATCAGTGCCAAAGCATAGCAGAGAGATACACAAGCTCCTCAGTGAAAAGGCTACGTTCATGTAATTGCTCACATAAACCTGGCTAATGGATGACTTTAAGGTAATTGCACATGAATCCC
This sequence comes from Ambystoma mexicanum, assembly GCF_040938575.1. Taxonomy (NCBI): domain Eukaryota; kingdom Metazoa; phylum Chordata; class Amphibia; order Caudata; family Ambystomatidae; genus Ambystoma; species Ambystoma mexicanum. The sequence continues at coordinate 1,337,990,276 of NC_090923.1, read as the reverse complement.
TCCCAAACAACTTCAAGCTCAGCCAGGCCAACCGCAAAGGAAAAAGAGGAGGTGGCCTAGCAGAAGCATACAAAGACCACCTAAGAATCACAACCGCACTATCGCTAAACATCCAAGATTGTCAATCACTCTTCCTCCACCTAGCTCTGGCCCGTCAACCCAATCTTTCCTTCCTTCTCATTTGGAGACAACCCTCATAGGATCTTCACAAGAAGATGTGTAGACACCATAACCAGAATCGCAATAGAACATGACCATCTGATCATAAAAGGAGACAACTGGTTTGAAGAGGAGAATATGAACTCTGCCAAATCACTGTCTTCACAACTATCCATCATGCACTTACAACAAATAGTGAAGGGGGCAACCCATGCATGCAGACACACCTTGAATGCAATATTGTGCATAAAAACAAACTACAACCTCACTGTCAATACACATTCTCTGTAGCGACCACTGGGTCAAGATGAGTACACGCAATCCACATAAATCTACTCTAATTGAGAAAAGAAACTGGAAATCCCTGAACACCACAAACCTCAGCACCAGACTGGAATCCACAATATCATGAACAATACATGCATACATATAAATACAAACATGGAAACAAGCTCTTATGGTTAAAAAGGAGTGTCCAAAAGGTAATATAGCAGATAAACGGGAGGCAGTGAGCCTCTTATAATGGGGAGAGTTCCAGCAGATTGAATACCGAGTTTGAGAAGGGGTATATTGGGAAGACACCGGGAACAATACAGTGAACAAACCTAGAACAAGTAAGAGTCATAGGGTAGACAGTCTAGCCAGCGAATCATGATAATAAAGTGGTAGTGTGGTGGGGAAAAGAGAGTGGTTGAGTCCGGTTAGCGGTGAGGGAAGTTGTAAGTATTTGGATTGCAGAGGTGGGTCAAGAGTATAGCTCAGAAGCGAGGATATGGGATTTCAATTTGCTTGTGAATACATCAATGTGGACTGTTTTGTGGATTGCAGAGGGGAGGGAGTTCCAAGTAAGCTGAGTAAGAAGAATGATTGAGAGGAAGCAAGAGGAAGCAGATTGTGGGTGAGGTGGCACAAGGGTTTTGAGGAGGCACAGCAAAGACTGCAGGTGGGTTCATAGGAATTGATATAAGAGGACAGATACAGTGGTGCCTTACCATATATGGATATGTGTACAAGTAGTAGATATTTTAAAGTGGCCCTTTTCTGCATAGTTAACCAGCCAACCTGCTGATGAGAGGAGAAAGAGGAGGTGAAACGCAGACATTCAAAGAGAGTCCCGGTAGCAAAGTTAATAACCTTGTCAAGGGGACAGAATGCATAGTTTGGAAGACCAAAGCGAATAATGGCACAGAGGTCCTGTTTAGAGAAGACGAGTGGTTAGGATATGTTTGGTGGTTTTGAAGTGAAGGAGGTGCCCGATTTTCCTGATATTTAGGAGGTTGAGGTGAGCCACCGTGCAGTTTTAGAGATGAAGGTATATAATGTGTTTAAAGGCTTGTAGATAACACACATGTTTCTGGCGGAAGAGGATTAGGGAAGAGTGTCAGGTCGGATCTGGATAGATAGGAGAGAAGAAGAGAGAGTATTTTGCAGGAAAGAAAAGAACCTCTGATTTTAGAGGAGTTCAGCATAAGAGAGTGTGAGGCCTACAGAAGTTAATAGCAGAGAGATAGTCAGAGATTTCGGTAGATAGGTCAGTGAAGGGTGCTTTGAGAGAAGAATTGAACAGTGTGAACAGGAGGGGAGCCTTTTGGAATACCAACAGTAAGAGGAGCAGAGGTGTTGCTATGGGGAGGCTGAGGGGTCTATATCCCTGGGTCTTTTGGTTGTAGCCCCGGATAAAAGCTCAGGAGCTTCAACCTAAGGGCTAGCTAGCCCCGAGTTCTGACAGTCCCGACATTAGCATAGCCCCGGATATTTTCCAGACCTAGCAACACCCCTAAAGAGGAGTGAGTTTAAGAGTTGGTGTTCCAGGAAACAGAGATTTGACGAGGTGAGAGGTAGGACTTCATCCCGGGAAAGTGCTTGATCATGAATCCCAAGCAGAGAGAGAGTATTGAGGGAATCTGATAGATCGACTGTATCAAAGGAATGTGAAGTCATCAGGAAGTAGACACAGACAACAGGTTTAAGTTTGGTTCACAAACTTTTTATTAACTTAAAAGGTAGGGTGGAGTAAGGCCTAACTTGCCCTATGCTAAGGTGGGATTTCCCTACCTAAAGATAACTAAGGATACTCTGTGTCAGGAAGTCCAAATCAAATGACTGTCTGTGTCCAAAACCTATACTTGCCCTCACAGTTAACTGTATACAATGTGTAGTGATGTCAGTATCAAAATGAGAAGTGTTCAAAATAATGTTCAGAGCTTCTTACAGCTCTTGGCTTGTAACCAGCTTCCCCTTCCGTAAGTTCAAAACAGTTCACCGGACACCAGGGTTCCCTTCCCCAAGAGTTAAAATCTTCCAGCTTTCAGAAATAGCCAGTTCCTTCAGATACTTCCCAGCTATTGGTACTTTTCACTAATTCACATAGGGAGTTCAATGTCTTCCGCTTAAATTCTTAACTTCAAAATCACATAAGAGGTTGTTGTAAAAGACAAGCTTCTTTATGGATACTTTCAGTGGCTTTCCATACAGGGGGGAACTCGGTCTAGGAGCAGTTGTTGGCCCACACGGTCCAACCTTTACAGATCACGCAATCGACACCCCTTTCTTGGTTACTTTCCATCAACAATATGACTTTACTTCAAATTAACAGTGAGGCTTGCTTTATTCACCGGTGTCACGCTCTCCTGACACTGTACCGTGGCTTGTTTGGCTACCATTTCCTTGTTACACTGTCTTATATTCTCCTGGCTCTTGCCAATACGGGATTCCTCATAACATGCAGTTCCTTGAACTGTTTTGGCATTTGCCAATGCTTGTTTCCTCATATAGTGCAATTCCTGGAAGTCTATTGGCTTTGGCCAATACTCGGTTTCTCATATCATACCCTTCTTGGTATTCTCTTGACTTTGACAATACTTGTGCCTCAGACAATAGTTTCTTTCAGTCCATTCAATATTCATGAGTGCTCAAAACGTGCATTCACTTTGTTTGCTATTCAAAAGTACTTATAATGCCTTTCATTTTGTTTGGTATTCAAAACAATGTTAATGGCCTGGTTCGCATATTCACCTGCCAGCCCGGTGGTACCCCATGCCTACACACTCACCACTCTCCTCATCCCAGTAGAGTGTTGTTCTTGTTTGGGGAATATTTTTGGGAAAGAACAGGAAAAGGGCTGACAATAGCCATTGAAGACTTGTGGGATGGAGGGTTCATTATGAAAAGGAAATGGGGAACACCATGTCTCACCAAAGGACATCCTCTCTGCACTCCCGTTCTCTCTGCACTCCCATGTTCCCTCCACCCAGGTGATCTTCCCTCGCATATCCGCCCCCATGGTCAGGATCCAAAAGCAATGGTCTCTCCCGGGCCACCCAAGAGAAGGATACAGCGGAAAACGAAGTGAGGACGCCCTCAGGGGCCTCACATACCCTTCCCCTATGCATTCTGGACCTAGATGTTTCATAGGGAAACCGGGAAAGGAAGTCTCACGGTTCCCTGATATTGACCTTTCCGGTGTTCCAGGGTGAAACAATATGGCTGAAGGTCCAAAAACCATTGCATAATTCTCGAGTTTGTCTCTTTTCGTTGGCTTATCTACACTAGGAGATAATGATCGGTCACTAGTCTGAAATTGCATCCCAACAGACAATATTTCAGATGAAGTATGGCCCACTTGATTGCCACGGCCTCAAGTTCAATAACTGAATCATTATTTTCTCTGGGAAATAAATCTGTCATGATCTTGAAAGAGGAGAGCACCTAGTACCATTAAAGAGGCATCCGTGTGCAGGGTGAACTCTTGAAAAATCTGCTACCTTAAAAATGGGGGTATGACAAAGGGTTTCCTTTAATGTGGTATAACTGATGTGATCTTCTTCATCCCATCTGAACTTTTGGGGTTCAGCGTTTTTCAGTTTATCTGTGAGTCTTGCAGTTTTACTTGAGAAATTGGGGATAAATCGTTGCTAGTAGTAGATCAATCCCAAAATGCTCTAAGGTCTTTGTCTTTGGTATGCGGGTATCAAGGACAGCTTTAACGCTTTCCTGCTGGGGTAGTACAGCGCTATTACCCACAAAAAATCCCAAATATTTGAAATCGGATTGAGCCAATTTACATTTGTTTGGATTAGCTATTGAGCCTGCCTTTCTCAATACTCGCATGACTGTGTAAAGATGATTTACGTGATCTTCCCAAGTTTTACTGTGTATTACAATATCGTCTATATAGGCCCTGCAGAGATCAGAGTAGGGTTATCCATCAACCGTTGGAATGTTGCAGGGGCCCCATGAAGTCCCAATGGGAGGACATGAAAATGGAACAGACCTATAGGTGTGGCAAAGGCAGTCTTTTCCTTGTCAGGACTGTATAACAGAACCTGCCAAATGCCTTTTGTAAGGTCTATGGTAGAGAGATAGACAGCATTACCCAGTCTGTCAATAAGATCATCAATACGTAGCATCGGGTACACATCGAAGGCAGACATGCCATTGAATTTACTGAAGTCGATACAAAATCTCTAACTCCCATCAGGTTTTGCTACCAACTTGATGGGGCAAGACCAGGGGCTAGTAGATGGTTCAATAATATTAGCCTCAAACATCTGCTTGACTTCTTGGATGATGGTTGCTTTTCTGGATTCAGGTAATCTGTACAGTTTTAAATGTACCACTTTGCCTTATGGAGTGCGGATATGATGGTAGATATCCTTTGCTCTCCCTGATTCCTCTCTGAATACATCAGTAAATTGGAGTATGAGGTCATATAGATCTTGTTTCTGCTTATTACTAAGATCTGGTGGAATCAGAACTTTGTTATCAGAGTCTTCAGGCAACAATTAGGACATAATAGAGGCATTCGACTCCTTTAACAGGTTAATGTGATATACCTGGGCTTTTAATCAACGGTCAGGTTGGGAAATGTTGTAGTTACAGGGTCCTGTCTTTTCTAACACCTCATATGGTCCATGGCACTTAGATATTAAATAATTCTCAGAAGCTGGCAATAAGACTAATTCCTTTTGACTTACTGAAAAGTATTTTAAGGTAACTTTTCTATCTGATTAGGTTTTCGGTTGTTCCTGTGCCTTGGCCATCTGGGTTTGCACTAAAGCCCTAACAACCATCATGTGTTCTTTAAGTCAGTTTGCAGTTTGGGAGAGTGGGATTGGGACTTTTTCCATTTCTTCCCAGGTTTCTCTCAACATATCCAGGATATCTAGAGGTTCCCGTCTATAGAATAATTTGAACGGGGAGAATCCTGTTGAAGCCTGGGGAGTTTTCCTAACAGCAATTAAAGGCCAGGGTATCATTTGATCCCGTTTTCTGCCATCCTGTTCCACTAATTTCAGCAACATGGTTTTTAAGTTCTTATTAAACCTTTCTACAAGGCCATCTATTTGTGGGTGATATACTGAGGTTCTTAAAGTGGTAATATGTAACCGTTGTTTCACTTCCCCCATGAGTTTTCCCATAAATGGAGAGCCCCGATCTGTCAAGATTTCTCTGGGAAACCCTACTCATGAAAAGAAAGGGAGTAGGTGTTTCAAGATCTGTTGGGTGGTGTTGGCTCTCAGGGGAAAGTCTTCTGGATAGCAAGTGGCATAATCTACTGTTACCAGGATATACTTGTTCCCTAATTTTGATGTTCCCAGGGGGCCTACAATGTCCATACCAATTCTTGAGAATGGAATTTCAATGATTGGAAGTTGCTGTAAGAGTTGTCAGGTCTATCATCAGCCAGTCTGAAGCCTCGGGTACCTCAATCTGTTACCTCCTTCCCAAACTCTTCCTTTACCCTAGGGAACACTGCTCTCTCGAGAACCCCCTATACAATTCTATCCCCCTGAAGGATTTGGAGGGCATCCTTGCCATGGTTCTGTAATAACACTTTGATGTCACCTCTGAAGTCGAGATCTATAAGCCCGGCTAGCACATCAAATCCAAACCTCCATGCTAATCCTGAATTGGGAGCCAGTCTGATGTAGGTATTTGGGGGTGTAATCATAATCCGATCAGTAGGTATTAGTGTTCTTTCACCAGGGGGAATTATTTCTTCCCCACTGCTGGAGATATCAAACCCAGTAGAGCCCTTTTTTGGCTACCAAGGAGTCCGATGCTCTGGGACTTAACTTTTCAAATGTTAGGGTTACCCAACTTGTATCGGTTGAGGTGCATCCCACTGCTGACACTATTTGTGAAGGCATCATGAAATAGACACACAACAACAGATTCAAGTTTGTTTCACAAAACCTTTATTTAGTTAAAAAGCATGATGGATTAAGGCCTAACTTGCCCTATGCTAAGGTGGGATTTCCCTACCTAACGAAAGCTAAGGATAGTCTGTGTCAGGAAGTCCAAATTAAATGGCTATGTCCAAAACCTATACTTGCCCTCATAACAAACTGTATACAATGTGTAGGGATATCACCATCAAAATGAGTAGTGTTCAAAATAAATTTCAGTGCTTCTTCCAGCTCTTGCCTTGTAATCAGTTTCCCCTTCCCCAAGTTCAAAACAGTTCACAAGACACCAGGGTTCCGAAGGTACGTATAATTGCTTTCATTTAATTTGTTATTCAAAAGAATGTTCATTGCCTGGCTCGCATATTCGCCTGCCAGCTGGTAGTCCCGCTTCTTTGCACATTCACCGGTCTGAGCTCATGGTGCTTCAAGGTCCTCCACCACCATGGGTTCTAATCTTCCAACATGCTGGTACCTCGCTGCTTCTCCCAGCAGCTCTCCGTGGAATTGCTCCCCCAGCAATACTTCAACTGCTGTTCAGGACTCGTGCAACTATTTCACTTGGTCACGTTGGTCTCCCTCTTGCGGTCTGCTACCGGCCTCCAATGTCCCTACGCTTTGCTTCCTGCTGCCCAAACTCTGCATCTTTGAACAGGTCTTGAGCGCTCCGCCTGCAACACAGCTGATTCAGAGTTGCTTTCCCAGCTGCTGCTTCCGCCTTCATTTCTGTATTGAGTCCGCCTTTTAAAGTTTGCGCCATCATGATTGGACCAAAAAGGACTGGACTGTTCACTGCTGCAACGGTAGTCCTGCCTTGCTATTGCTGTCCTCTTCCCCATCTCAGTACTCAGTTGAGGTCTATATGTGTGTGCATTATTAGAATGAGGATGTGTTGCTCTTTTTGGTCTCTTCCTCGTCCCAATAGAGTATTGTTGTTTCTTGGGTAATGTTTTAGGGAAAGAACAGGGAAAGTGCTGACCATAGCCTATGATGTCTTGTGGGATACCATGCCTCACCTAAGGATGTCCTCTCCCAACTCTGCATGTTCCCTCCACCCGGGTGATCTTCCCTCGCATATCCACCCCAAGGGTCAGGATCCAAAAGCGATGGCCATTCCTTGGCCATCTGAGAGGAGAAAACAGGGGGAAAAGAAGTGAGAATTCCCTAAGGTTCCTCACAGGCAGCAAATAAGGAGGATTAGGATAGAGGATACTTTGGAATGTTTAGCAGAGGCACTAAAGGTGGAGGAATTCATGAGAGCAGTTTTAGTAGAGTGGCAGGAATGTAAACCAGCAGTAGGGGGGTCACGAAGGTTGTGTGTGTCAAGAAAGCTAGTAAGGCGGTTGAATACATCACTTTCCAACAATTGTCAAATAGAGTGAGTCCAATAACGGCAGGAATTTCAAATGGACCCAACATGAATATCATAGACAAAATAGAAAAAAACCTGCCAGTGGGATATTTGTATTATAAAAGAAGGATAAGATGGTAAACTTTCTCTACTTCCACCCCTCCTTCTCCCCCAACGATTAGACACCTCTGACAGATTCTCCGGCACTATAGGTCTTGACAACATAGACTGCGTGCAACATTCCAAATTTCAAAAAACATTTTTGTTTAATACAGAATATTTAAATTAAAACATAAGATACTACCCACAACTAACACAGAGTACAAAACTACCACTAAAACCTACAAAATCTAAAAAGCTAAATTTCAAATAAACCACTTACAAATGGACACAGACGAAATCACATATCACAGTACATAGAAAAAACCTAAATGTGTCACTAAAACAACATATAATCCCAACATGTTTCTGTTCTTTAAAGCCCCTTTCGGGTGAACATTCTTCAGGGGAACCTTTAAAACATCCACTATTCTTCTCAACACCGTGTTGAATGGGTAGTTTCAGGCAACCAGCCTTAATGTGGTGAATCTTCAACGCACGTCTGTAAATGACAGATAGGCTAATTTTTCTTCATTGAAAAACCAAGATACTTCAAAAGGCGTCTCAATCTTACTAGGAAGTGGTGAGCGTTTTGCTGCACTTGGTGAAAACACATGCTGGTGCTGCATGGTCTTCTTTCAAACCCCGCGAGTCATTAGCGAGGAGTTTGTTTCTCCTAATCTAGAGATTGGTTCTGCGTCCTCTTTTGTACTCATCTGCAGACTTGGTTGTCATTACAAGGGATTTCCTCCCCTTGCCCCACGTTGTGGGTGGCTTCACTTGCGTGAAGGTGTGACGATATTTTCGGCGGATTGAGACGCCTTTTGAAGTATCTTGGTTTTTCAATGAAGAAAAATTAGCCTATCTGTCATTTACAGACGTGCGTTGAAGATTCACCACATTAAGGCTGGTTGCCTGAAACTACCCATTCAACACGGTGTTGAGAAGAATAGTGGATGTTTTAAAGGTTCCCCTGAAGAATGTTTGCCCGAAAGGGGCTTTAAAGAACAGAAACATGTTGGGATTATATGTTGTTTTAGTGACACATTTAGGTTTTTTCTATGTACTGTGATATGTGATTTCGTCTGTGTCCATTTGTAAGTGGTTTATTTGAAATTTAGCTTTTTAGATTTTGTAGGTTTTAGTGGTAGTTTTGTACACTGTGTTATGTGTGGGTAGTATCTTATGTTTTATTTTAAATATTCTGTATTAAACAAAAATGTTTTTTGAAATTTGGAATGTTGCACGCAGTCTATGTTGTCAAGACCTGTAGTGCCGGAGAATCTGTCAGAGGTGTCTAATCGTTGGGGGAGAAGGAGGGGTGGAAGTAGAGAAAGTTTACCATCTTATCCTTCTTTTATAATATAATCTATGTTCCTATTGGTGGAGTAAGATGTGGTACATATAAATAGGATCCTGTGTACCTATTTGATTACAAGTGGGATATTTGTATACATGCTTCTTCATAAAGCATAACAAAATCAAAAAGTGTGACTATTGAGAGCACCTCCTTATTGAATCAAAATAGCTCTCCTGACACAAAACTTAGCAGTCATAAAACAAACTGAAAAGTGTTAGATCAAAATTAGGAGTAGAAATTAGAAAGTCAAACCATAATCCAAAAATGATATGTATTAGGTGATACAAATTGTGATAACTCCAAAGTCACGCCACAAAGCAATATTATGCTGGGACCATTAGATGTCCACAAACTGGTCAAGTGACACATCGCTGTACAAAGTCCACTTTTTACAAAAATGTCATGGGAGACCAAACCCAAGCCCAACATGTTTCGATCCCATGGTCATTGTTGGGTCTTCTACAGGGGCCGGCATTTATTTATGGTGAGTACGTGACACAAGCCTGTAGATGGGATAGCCAAAAACAAAATGTTTGTAAAAAAGGGGCAAGGGGAGCACCTACTTTTAATGATAAAGTAGAAATGTATGCATGCGAAATTGAGTGAATGTGAAAGAGAAGATGTCTTCTTTCACTTACCTCAGATAAATGAGGAGAAAGTTATCTGTGCTCAATCATTCTCTTTTTTACAGTTCCATGTTGGTTAAATGTAATAGACCAGGACCTGTGTGGGACCAAAAATACATCCGATTTAAATAGTTAGTTATGTACCCAATGCAAACTACACAAAGATTTCTTACAGTAACAACAAAGTACAATACAATGGACAAACGTAGGATAAGTGTCAGCAGGCAGGCAGTCTAGCCAGTTAAACACGAGCTGTGAACTCAATCTATGAATTGTTAGTATGATGAGGAAAAGAGAGGGTAGATTCTGGGTAGCAGTGAGGGAAGGTGTAAGTAGTAAGGCTGGAGATGTAAGTCTAGAGGACAGCTCAGACGCAAGGAGGTTGGCTTTCAATTTGTTTTTGAATACATCGATGTGGACTGTGTTTTGAATTGCAGAAGGGAGGGAGTTCCAAGGAAGCAGATTAACAAAAAGTGAAAGAGCAGAAGCAAGAAGAAGTACAGGGTGGGTGAGGTAACAAGGCCGGTGATAGAGGCACAGTGAAGGCTGTTGGAGGGTTTGTAGGGAATGATAGAAGAGGATAGATCCGGCGGTGCCTTTCCATAGATGGATTTATGCACTAGTAGGAGACATTTTAATTTGGCCTTGTTTTAGCCAGACAGCCTGCTGGAGATAGAATCAAGCATCACTTCACTATCACTTCCTGTGGCCATCTTCGATCAGCCCCATCTCCTGCTGAAGGGCACAAGAGGCTCTTCTTGGAACAGCAATCAGGAAGAAATCACCTCATCCAAGCAATATCAGACCAACCACTGATTGAGAGATGATCAGGTGACCAGAGCGTGTGGCATCCCTTCTGAAATCATTAGGGCCGTCTCAGTTAAGGGCTCAACTGTGAAAGGTGAAGACCAGCCATTTAGACTCTTAGCTTATGAGCAGTGGGGTAGCCCACAATTTTGGGCAAGATCCATGATGAGGGGGCCCCAGGTCGGCAACAAATCACGGGTCGCACCACACTCTGGATTGTCCAGATTACCATGCTTGCAAAATAGGCACAAACATGCTGCTGCAGTGGTACAACGCACACTGCACTGTGAGAAATATATAAATATGTGCTTTAATGCATTATAGAGCACACTTTCTGAGACAAATTGACTAAAAGCCAGAGCATTTACAATAGTTTTTTAGGGTAACACCAATCCAAAAAATTGAATACATGCAAGTCAGCAACAGTGCACAGGACCATTAATGTAATTCTTAGCTATGGAAAATGCCATTGCACAATGAAAACATGTCCAACTGGCTTCCCAATGTAGACCAGTCTAGACACCGATTAACATATTACAGTAAAACATACCAGGCCACATTTAGACATACCTAGACTGGTTGCACCACAATGCCAGCCGAAGCAATAACACTTATCATGGATATTTTATCACAGATGCCCAGAAAAATATACAGTGCCACAATAGGAAACGGCTAGACTGGCAGCATCCAAATGCCAGCCTAGCCAGCTAATTACACTTAGCTGGACTTCTTTAGCAGAGATGCCCAGTTAAAAAAAAATCAAGCCAAACTAAGAAATGACCAGACGGACTGCACCAAAAGGCCTCTCCAGCCACCAATACCACATATCATGCCTGCTTAGCCTGGACATGGATGACCATTATCATTTATCACACAATTCATGCCCCACCCCACTCCCACACATCCCTTCTCCCCCACACCCCTTGCCCCAACACCCAAAATCAGATCCTTGGCCCAGAATCACCTCCATGTCCCCCTTCCGTGTCCCAGTGCTTATGTATGAGGCACCTTGCCTACTGGGATGAGGAAGAGTGGAACTAGGAGTAATGAAGAGTACAGGTAACTAAGCCAGACATTACCTCCATGTACCTCAAACTCATCCCAGTATTTGTTTATGAGGCAAGTACTGGGACGAGAAATAATAGGGCTAGGAGTAATGAAGATTACCAATAAGTAATCAAATCATTGAACACAATCAATGGTGCAACACCATTGAGCTCACTGGGCTTCAGCCTCCCTCCCCCCTGAAATTTTGGGCTATGTTTACTCGACCTGGCTGACCTACAGAGCCGTTTCTCGATGGAACAGGACACAGATGTTAAACAGCGCCTGGGTTTCGCTGTTAGCAAAGGCCCGGCAATTACTAATGTAAAGCATTTCACTGTTAGTACCTGCATTCAAATGCATAATGTTTTAGGCACTTGAAATTGTGATGTGGGTTTAGTACTTGCATGCCTGGGGAGTGATTGGAAGGGTAGAGAGGGGACAGGAGACCACTCATTCTCACAGCAGTCCTTAGGTAGGTGCTTTCAGACTTAAAGTTCACTGCTTGTAACATTGAAGTTGCACTGGAGTAGTCCCATTCGAATGCATAAAAAAGTTAGATGCCACCACACAAATAAGTTTGCCCCTCCCCCACCGCCCCTGAAGTTAGCTCCTCTCCTAACATTTGATGGGTTTTCCCCCCCCCGAAATGTAGGGTTTGTTGCACCCTTGAACACAAGTTCGCACACCATTAACCTTGCTCACACATGCACACCCACCCACCCATACATTTAAGTGTGTACCCTTTCACTATACACTCACACAGGCACACCCAGGCAGCCACCCATACTTCAGGCACTCACTCGTTCATGCACATTGCATTATATACATATACACACACGCACACACATTTAAAGAAAATACATTTTCTTACCTTTAATCCGTTGGTCCAGGGAGTGAGGCCTTTAGCTCCCTGCATCAGCTGGGAATGCTTGTTCCTGTCATCTGCAGAGGATCTTGAGGCCTTCATGTCATGGGGTACAGGGGAGCCCTATTATTTAAAAAATAAATGGATTCTTTTTGAAGTTATTTTGACTCCATAAAGAAATAATTTCAGTTAAAGCACCGAACCGTAACGGAAACATTTCTTTATGGGTATCTGCAGAAATTATCGAATTCAAAAATACCTACTGCAAAATGATTGCATTTATTTAGTCGACTTTGTTAGGGATTTTTTTTTTACACTTTTAGTAAACGAATAGATGGGGAATGGGGTAAGGGTATAGGTTAAGGTAGGGGAAACTGGGGGAGGCTGCGGGGGATCTCTTCCCTTAATATTACAAAAATAAATTCAACCCAATAAAATTCGGTCATTTTGCAGTAGGTATTTTATTTTCGATCATTTCATAGTAATCCTTCTTTATGAAGGCAGAGTGACTTCAAAAAGAAACTATTTCTTTTTGAAGTCATAGGACTCCCACCACCCCATGACATGGAGGCCTCCAGCCTGGGCGGCTTCTATGTCGTGGGGTGGGGGAGCCCTCGGACTTCAAAAAGAATTGTTTCTTTTTTAAGTCACTCTGTCTTCATAAAGAAATGATTTCCATTACGCTGTAACAGAACTGATTTCTTTGTGAAGGCAGAGTGACTTCAAAAGAAACGATTTCTTTTTGAAGTTTGAGGGGTCCCTCTCCCAGAACATATGGTGGCGGGCCCCCTGATACATCAGGGCCTATGAGACTTTGCTTTGCTGTGTCCGGCTACTTATCTGTAAGTAGAGAAGAGAGAAAAACTGAAAAGCAGGTATCCCTTAATCTAGAAACAAGGAAGAAAGTCAAAATGCACAACAGAAAAGGTTCTAGGTCTTATTTGTCAAAGCAACTTTTATTTAAGGTTCTTTTTTTCTTTAGAAAATCAATCATATATTTAATTCAAAAACCAAAAGGCAAAGTCCCAACCAAATGGACAGCCCACCATTAGCTAAAAACAGTTGAAAAATAAGAAACACTTGTAGTATCAAGGAATGCAACTCATGTACACAATCATACCAGTCATACCATCAGCAGCTCATTTGCAATCAGTAATAAAATTGCACAACAGAGGTCAGGGTACCCAAAAGAATTTTCAGGGCCCTGTTGTCTAGCCAGTCCCAACCGGTTTCAACGTATAGAAATTTCACAACACCTTCATCAGGGAAATAAACACACGCTTGTCGATGGTTGTCCTAGGTGAATGGTGTGGGAGGAGATGGCCCAGCATCCACATGGGAAATTGTCCCAAAAGTGCCACGTAAGCAGGCGGTAGATAGTTTAATGAATGAGGCAGCCCTGGGCAAGACAGCTAGTCGGGATCCCGGGCAGTGTGTGGAAGGATGCTCTGCTAGGTCACATGAGAATGGAGGTGGAGAAGACCTTTGTATTTGGTTTGGAGGCGGTTGCAGAGTGGTTCTGGCTGCTGTCCGTACTACATCTAGCAGCAGGACAAAACACGCAGGTTAAGCTCCCAGCCTGCATAACAAAGGTGGATCAGCATCACTGTTCGGAGCCTAACATGCGTGTTTTGTCCGGGTCAACTCCAACTACCTGTATTCTGTATTTGTTGCAGTTTCCTCAGTAAGTAGTCTGGCATTCCGAGGTATACGCTGTTGGCGTAGTCTATCCTGGACATGATGAGGGAGATGATGGCCCGTGTTTTGTGTGTGAAGGAGAGGAATGGCAGAATCTTTTTGATTGTGTGAAGATGGAAGAAGCATTTCTTAATTATCACGTTTACTTGAGGTTCTAGAGTTAACTCTTTGTCCATTAGGATTCCTAGGGTTTTGATTACTTTGGACAGTGTGGTTGGCGTTCCCAGTTCTGTGGGCCATGGGATGTACTGGTTGTTTCTTTGGATGTCGGATGCAATCATGATTTCCGTCTTGTCCGGTTTGATTTTGAGGTTATTAGAGTTCATCCATTGGTAGAGTTCTTTGACAGTCTGTTAGCGTTGGGTTAAACTGAAGTCTGTTTAATCTCTAGGCAAAAATGAAACCAGCGCTTCTAGAAGATGAGCAGTGGTAATAGCTTTCCTTTGATGGTTAAGGAATTTGTTCCCTCACTTTGATTTTATCTTTGCTGAAACTGAACATTGCATTCTATCCCTGCGTAATGGTCAGTTCCTCACTATATCCCTGGGTATCAGGCTCCCTGAAAGGTTGGGAATGGGGTCTAAAGATTTCAGAAATCTGATTGCAACTGTCCCCTGTTTTAATGCAGGGACCAAGTGTGGGTGGTCTTGGGAGCCCCCGTGATTCCCCGATGGGAAGCCACAAGGTGGGGGCAGCCCCTGGCAAGTTAGACCACGCCCGGGTTGATTCCCAAAATTAGGCACAAGATTTTGTCGCAGTGGTTAAAATTAAACATGTGTTTGCGAGATAAGGCCATTGATATTCTAGACTTAAAGAACCTCTGTATCAAGCAGAGGAACTCAAAATCTCTGATGTCCGATGCAACACCAGAAGCCACGGCATAGATAGCTGGAAATAAGAGCAAGAAGGAAAAGGCGAGAGCGCAAGCATTCGCAACCAGGTCTGTAGAATTTGGAACAACCGATCACTCCACATCGGATCTGCCCCATCAATCATAAAATCGCAGAAGACCCAGTTCTTCAAGAAACATTTGACCAACCACTGCTCATCACCAACACAGCAGATCCCCTTCCACTCACACCACTCCGCACTCACCACTGTCACCCCACTCCCTCTTCCCTGCCACATCCACAGCCCATGCCGAGCACTGTAGCCTATTAGCTACTTTCACATTTAGATTTATGTCCAAAGGGGTTTGCTATATTTATTCGGTTATTTATTCTGCATAAAAGGTATGTTTGTAAACTAGTTAAATTATTCAAATTAAATTAAAATATATACATTGTAGTTAATGCTGAACGTCACTGTTTTCTGCATTGCGCGTACGTGTCTCGTGCAGCACACGTTTGCCCATTATCTAGGCTCACATTGAGTAATTGCATGACATATACAAGACCAACATGATTTATCTCAAAAGGAAATTGTATATATTTTTTAATAATTTTTTTATGTATTAAAGGTGTGTTTTTAAACTGACATAAATATAAAAAAATAAAAACATTGTAGTTGACCCTGAATTCATCAAAAAGTGACTGTCTGCTGCATTATGTGTGTGCTTCTGGTGGCTATCTTTTCTGTGGTGACGCAGTGCAGAAAGCAATAACGTTCAGGCCTGCAGGGCTTCCTTCATGATTTTCTTGCTACTGCACAAGCTCTGTCAACGGATGATCTTGGTTATTTTCTGCAATGCGTTCCAAGATGGCCGCTCTTAATATGGGCTGTGCGCTGCCAACGTCAACGCATTACATGGACTTCTTAGCTAATGAACTACACGCCTGGTTTTACAGTTGAGGGAGCCTGGTGCTCCGACAGGCCTTCTTCTCTTGCGAGTAGGGAAATGACATAATGAGGACATGTTACAAGTGCTAGAGTGAAAGAGTATGGCGCACAGAACAGGAAGGTGTAACTCTTAGGAGAATGAAAGCGTGACATCAGTTCAGAGCAACTATGTGCTCTAAACTGCCACAGGTGTCCTTAACTGAAGGCTGCGCTTCGAAGAAGCTTTCGCGCAGCCAGGGGTGGACTGGGAACTAAAAGAGGCCCTGGAAATAATTACTGGGGACAAAAAGAGGCCCTGGAAATAAAGTTCAAAGTGGGCCCATGTGACACATTTTCAGCAAGCTCAATGCTTTTCCTATGCGAAAATGTGGAAATACCACACAAAAGAAGACCAGGGCGCAAAGGCCCACCGGGAAAATCTCCAGTATACCCTATAGGCCAGTCCACCCGTGTATGCAGGCTATATGTAGCAAGTAGCTGTGTTGTACAAAACTAACTTATAGTACCACTGTATCCTTGATTTAAAAAAATCCATAGACTCTGACACAGTCTTAAATTGACATCCATTTGATCTTATCATTCATCACGGTTTGGTCACTTTTTAGACAATAGATCATTCTTTATTTCTATATGGTCAACGATGATTTGTTTCTTTGTCTATAGTATCCCTTCACCTGTTGCAATAAAACCCATTTAAATTCTGTAGCTGCATGTTCCATTTCCACAAAATGATTTTACACGGGTGCTGTCAAAACCTTTTTTTGTGAAAACACGATTTATGTTCACTCATGCGAGTTTTGACTGACCTCCCAGTGTTTTCAACATGTTTAACCTGCACGGGCATAGGACCAGATGCATTACCATGCTAGACACACAGGTAGTGACAGGTTTCATTTGTGAACGCCCAACTACAATTCTGACACTTTCAGAGTTGGACTCCACATGGAACACTTTCCACATTGTGTACTAGGTTGGCTGCTTCTCGCTTGTAAACATTGTATTGGTGCGATTGCACCTCAGTCGTAGAAACTGGTCAAAAGGTAAATGCTGCTTTACATGTCTAGGGTGATGGCTGCTTTTATGTAGAAGGGCATTACCGTCTGTAGGTTTGTGATAGGTCCTCACAGTTCCAGAGATTCCTGCCAGGTAGCCAGTAAGTCCTCCCTGGTACTAGTAGTAGTGATGATTGCTATTAAAAATAGCATGCCACAAAAAGAAAACATGCCCAAACTGGCTGCCCAATGTAGGTCACTCTATACACATAATGAACATATTGCAGTACAACAGTAAAATATGCCATGCCACAGTAAGACATATCTAGACTGGTTGCACCAAAATGTCAGTCTAAGCATCTTCAGCCACCCACCACCCCCTTCCCGGCACAACGCACGCTTACTTCTCCATACATACGTTTACATACACACACAAATACAGAGAAACACTCACCTGTCGCTCCCTTGACGACTCCTCTGGGGTCACAGTGCCTGTCAACCCCTGCACGCACTCGAGTGTGGTAGGGGCGTGACAGTTCGATTTAGAAAGACCGCTCCGGGCGGTCATAGAGCAGTCTTACTAAATCGTTTTCGTTTTTTTGTTGAAAAAAGGTCTTTTGATCTAACACCAATAACAGAGATACCATGCTTACTTTATTATAGATGTGCAGAAAAAAGTCATGACACAGTAAGAAATGACTAGACTGGCTGCACCAAAATGCCATCTAGACACTAAAACCACATATCATGCCTGCTTTATCATGGATGTCCATTACGATTTAATGCACCAAACCCGCTCCACACTCCCCACACATCCACTCTCCCTCCCCCTCCCTACTCCAACTGCCAAAATCATCTCCCTTGCCCAGAAATACCTCCACGTCCCTCTTCCTTGGCCCAGTACTTACGCATGAGGCACCTTGCCTCATACGTAAGTACTGGGATGAGGAAGAGTTGGATTAGGAGTACTGAAGATTACAGGTAACTAAGCCGTGCATTACCTCCACATCCCTCTACCTCATCAAAGTATGTGTGTATGAGGCAATGTGCCTCATGCACAAGTACTGGGATGAGGATGAGTAGGCATAAGAGTAATGAAGATTACCACTAAGTAATCTAGGCATTAAACACAAGAACACACACATTCACACACCATTCACATTCTCATTTATATGTTCACCCATTCACCATACACTTAAACACACGCACACTCTGCCACCCAAACATGTACATGTGTACTCATTCACCATACACTCACACACCCACACCCAGCCACCCATACATCATGCACTCACTCCTTTACACACATTACATAATATACATAAACACAGGCACACATTTACACAAAACACATTTTCTTACCTTTTTCAAATCCATTGCTCCAAGGACCGGAGGCCTCCATGTCATGTGGGGTGTGCAGGAGCCCTCTGACTTAAATTAAAAAAGAAATCGTTTCTTTTTGTAGTCACTCTGACTTCAGAAAAACAGTATTTCCGTTACGGAACCGAATTGTAACGGAAATCATTTATTTTATTTTTTTATTAATTGTATATGGTTTAAATTAACCCTTACAATACCAAACATAGACAGTATACATACATTTTAGTTCATACTTTAATATGATTAATTTCACTAAAATCAACTTAATTTCCTAATATAAAACAGAGAAAATTATTATATGTTTAAAACAAATCACTGAGCATACATTATTAGGTATACTTTCACTAAAATGAATTGTGTTTCCTAATTTAAAACAGAGAAATAGAAGTTATGTTATATGTAAACAAATCACTGAGCAGCAGTAAGTGTTGGAAAAAGGGTCCCCACTCTGAAAAAGGAGGGATAAAGTTATTATGTATGTATTTCCAAAAAAAAAATATGTAAACCAAAGACCTATGTCAGGCCACACTTTTAAAAAAATGGTACTACAGCTATTGACATAGAGATAGAATGACCTCCCAACATTTGAGCTCAAAGATTCTCTCCATCGACCACAGTCATACCATTGACACATTTTCCAAAAAGCTGGGGATTTTAGTAAGAGATGTTTTAAATCTTCTGTAATACTGAGATCTTTGCGAAATCTACAATAGCCCAGGTTTTAAGGTGCGCCCATGCGAATGCATTTCTTTTTTGTTTATAACATTCATACAAAATCTCATGTACATATTACAACCCTCACAGTCTGGAAAGTTCTGGGCATACAACTCAGCCACCCCGTACTTTTTGTGTGCCGTAAGCATACTCAAATACAGACGATGTTCCCACATTGAGTTCTGAGTAGATATCCAGTCATTCGGCAATATTCTGGCTTTTACCCATATTGGATCTTAAATCAGCCAATCAGCACTTACGTCATGCTCCTGAATTTTAACCGTACAGTTTTCGTTGCACTCTATTACTGGGTGTCCCCCAATTGCTCTTGATTAATTTCCCAAACAATTGTATAGGGCTTATGTGTAGGAGCACAGCGTTTTTCGGATGTCAAACAGTGCCACAGAATAATACTTTGGAGAGAGGTCAGGCCAAGGTTGCAGCGTATGACTTCCATCAGTATACATTTTGGTAAAAAGAATAACACTTTTCTTCAGATTAGAGAGTCATTATAAATCACCACCTCAGAAAGTCAAATAAGGAGTACCCACATACAATAAACGAATTTAGGAATCGCTTTCCCCCTACATAATTTTAAAACCGGTAGAAGCGAGGACTTGCCAAATTTCCAATCTATCGCCATCATTTGTCCTGCAAGAAGAAGGGCTTTTCTTAGGCACTCTCTCTAGAATATTTTATTTGGGTAAGCCAAGATGGGGACTCCTAAGTATAATATAGTTGAAGTTATTCCCAGCCGTTCTCCATCAATAAACCAGGCATGCTGACATTTTTTGTGTTCCTTACAACATGTTATCATTTTTGTCATGGATAGATTAATCTTTAGGTAGTTTAATTTCATATATTCTTTAAAAGCATCCAAAAAGCTCTGCAGTCCAATTGGTGTCCTATCAAAGATGATAAAATCGTCAGCATAGCCTGTCCATATAATACTTGTTTTCCCCACCTTAGGGCTCACAAAAGCTGCCTTGTCTAGGGTCTCACCTATGTCTGGCATGTAAACATGAAAAAGCCATGGGGCTAAAACACAACCCTGTTTTGAATCCTGAGCAAGTTTTAATTTCTCTTAACATAGTTCCCTCAGCATTAAGTCTAACCTGCATGGAAGTATCTGAGTGCAGATGAATCATTTAAGCCATTTTAAGTCAAATTTATGTTTGAACATTTTTGAGAATGCAGTGCTTCATATGTGTGATGGATGTATTTCATAAAATAAAAAATCAAAGATACATGTTATTGCAACACACGTCAGAACATCGGATAAGGTTATAGAGAACACTGGATTAACCTGGAAGGAAATGATGATAGACGCAGAGAGTATCTTTTACTTCATTAAATATATAACTAAGTATGAGGAAAACAACGAAACAAGGATGTACGTTTTTTTGTCCATTACAAGAAGAAAATGTAAACAGATGGAATGGCATGATTAAAATCACAAACATGTGAAAGGGTGAACTTTTCTGACCATTGGTAAATTTAGGGAATGGGGCTTCGCATAGGAAACAAGAACACATTGGACCTGATTCACAACGTTTTTTCCAATGGGAAATCTTGTTTCTTAAAACAGTTTGGGAGTAACATATTAGACATTCATTTAACTCCACAAGGAAAGAAAGCATCAAGAGTGCAAAGTTCCTGGTCTTGCCGGACCACTAAAACAATAAATAAAGGAACCTTTCTCAGAACACAAACCATCCAGAGCTACTGCCCTGGTGGCCATTGTTACGATATCTTTAGGTTGGCTCATGAATTCTGGGCAAATCTGTTGCATCCTTTTTGTTTGGAATGTGGCTGATGTAGAAAGGTCCTGAAATCCTGGACAAAAAGTCATCCTTTAACCGTGCCTAAAGGGAGGAATAGCTCCTCCCTGTCTAGTTCTAGACTTACAGCATTACGAGAAGTTTCTGGAAAGATGATTATCAAAGTTATACGGGTGGAATCTAGAACATGTCTTTCTCACAAAGTAGCTTTATGCCAGGGATTTCCACAGTAGAGAATAGTTTGGCCCTGGCGCAACCAATTGAGCTCACACTCCTATCTTATCTAACTTAAAATCCCTTTATTTGGCCTTTTGTAGAGTTTAGCACTGCTATCGACACAGTCCCATGAGAGCGATTATGGGGCAAATGAAAGCGTAGGGTTATTGATTATGGTGTTCTCACAATGATTATCACTCTTTATAATTAAACAACAGCAAAAATAGGCTAACCCAACGTAAGGCACTATCCAATGTAATAAAGATTAAAACAGATTTGTATTTTATCCCCATGCCTTTTAATTTATGTTTAGTGAATTAACCACCAGCACTCTTTTTGGGCCTTCCTTTTTCTCCCTAAACAAATAATGAAACACATTGAAATGCTGGGTCACGGCGATATCTTATTTCACTGTATAGCATGAGCATTGGCCTCCAATGGCAGCAGTATTGTCCACATCCTGGCTTGATTCTGGATTATCCAAAATAGAAGATTGCATATTTCTGGGAAAAGGGTGTGGTTTAAAGCCCAATGGTTTATCAGGGAAAATGTGCTGGAGATAGTAGAAGAATTTAACTATGTAGGAATGCCTTATGAAAATGAGCCGTTGTGGCGACACTTGAAAGGCTGATTTCCGAGTGCGGTGATAATGGGATTTTATATCCAGTTTAGGGATCCCTCTTGACAACCTCTGATGGCATCGCATAGAGGAAAGGTGGAACCCACTATCTTGTTTGGAGTGGAGATTTGGCCAATAAAAGACACAACATTGTTGGGTGGACTACAAGGCAAGATGTGGTGTAAATGTCTTGTTTTTAATGAGGTGAACCCTAATTTATTCATACATCAAGAATTTAAGCTGCCACCTTTGTCCAAATTGGTTTATACAAGATATCAATTACACAGGAGCAGATTATGGTTTGAAAAAAATATATTATTATGTTGACATTTATTTATTTATTGCTCATTTGTAAGGCACTTCTATATCAAGAAATTGGGTTTCAAAGCACCCACAGGGCAATGGGGAGGGAACATGGGAATGAAAAGCAAATGTAACACTGAAGAGAAAGGAAGAGGAGCCTTACTAGGGCTTGTGAGCACTCAGAGCGTGCAAGTGCAGAGAGAAGGGATGCGGGAGGGGGGTAAGTACTAGGGGTTTGGGGTTGGAAGCCCGTGACGGAAATGTTCGAGGGAGAAAAGACTGAAAGTTATTTTTCTGAAAACTTTCGGTCTTTTCTCACATAAACATTGCAGCCACGGGCTTCCAACTCCACCCACACACCCACCCTCACCCCCTACTTACCTTGCGGTGGCACTCTTTGCTGTGTGCCGCCGACTCGCTGTGCCCTGCGACACCTGTTCCCTTTCACTTCCGTGATCGGGACCGGCGCGGCAGGGTCCTTTTCATCTTTTTCTGTTTTATTTTTACTGCGTATGGGGTCGCCTGCAGGGGACACCCCTGCAATCCCCATTCACTGTATAGTGAACAAGGTTGCGGGGGACACCCCTGAAGACCCTACAGCCTGTACAACCATATGGGGGATTTGGCTTAACTTTTCTGCCGTTTCGGAATTTTGAACGGCTGAAATTCGGCCAAATCCCCCATTCAGGTTTTTTTATTCAGGCTTATTGGACGTTTCCAGTGCTAGGAGTTCCACAGAGGGAAGTGCAAGGCAGTAAGTTGCAAGCAATTGTTAAGTGCCTGGCAGAGATCACTTGGTAAGAGTGGTCAGCTGCCAATACAATAAGTGCAGGCCTGTGAAACAGCACAGGCCAGTGGGCGCCCAAAGGCAAGTGCTGGAAGTGGGTGGAGGCTGAAGGCAATTGGGGGGGAAGGCCATGACCCAGAAGGACACATAAGGGCCCTGGTCACCAATCTCAGCAACTGTGGGGTTTAGCATGGGAGGGAGAGGGGGGAAGGAGGAGGTGAAAAGGAAAGTCTTGAGGAGCATCTGGAATTTGAGAAGATCCAGCTCATGACAGAGAGGAAGGGGGAGACTGTTTCAGAGGAGGGAGCCAGCCGAGGAAAGAGACCGTCCGCCAGCTTGCTGTTTAGAGAAGCGCTTGACACGCAGAGAGATGGCGCCGAAGGAGCGTAAAGATCTGGTGAGGGCCAGTTGTAGATAGCGTGGTCCCCAGCCACAGACAGCCTTGTGGATGATGCAGAGGGATTTGAATTTGATCCTTGCAGCAACCAGGGGCCAGTGGAGAGATTTTAGGGCTGGAGAGATCCGGTCTCTGGGCTTGAGGCTAAGGATAATTCTTGCAGCCCTATTCTTGATAAGCTGTAGTGACAGAGAGAGGCAGAGGGTAGATTAAGGAAGAGGCTGTTGCAGTAATCCAGCCTGGAGAGTACCAGAGCTCTGGAGAAATTGAGCTTCTAGGGCAAAGTGAGAAAAGGAAGGATTCCTTTAATGGGGTAGAGCTGGAAGTGGGTCTTCTTGGCCACGTCCTGGATGTGAGGGAGGAAGGAGAGAGAGGAGTCAAAGGTGACTCCAAGGTTTCTGGCTTCAGATGAAGGAGAAGGGGGAGAGCCCATAGAGGGTGGCCAGAGTGAAGGGAAGAAAGAAGAAACAAGAGTTCCAATGGGAAGGATCTCAGCTGGTGTTGAGGCAGAGGTCATTAGAGGCACACCAGGACTGGATGGCAGATAGGCAGTCAGCAATGATGGATGATGTAAGGAGAGGATCAGAGGGAAGTTTGAAAACGAGTTGTGTGTCATCTGCATAACAGTGGAAGTAAGGGTAGAAAATGGAAATTAGGCGAGCATTCGGGGCAAGATGGATGTTAATTATTTGTAGGTTTGTCCATCATCCGACATGGTTAAATACCATTGAATTCTGGTAGAGATTATCTTCATGTCATGAGTCCGCTCTCTCAATGGAACTTGTTAGAGCTCTGAGGGAACTTCATTTGATTAATGACTAAGTTGAAAGGCGGTGAGAAGGAGGTGAAGGTGATTGGGTGCCATGGGGGGACGGACTAGTTTCTCCCTTTTTTTAAGTTTCTCTTTGATATTGTGTTTAAATGAGTAATCTATCTAAATTTAGTCTCTATGAGACCAAAGAGTTCTATTGTGGAATAAATGTGTTTTCCTGTTTGCTTCTTCTCCTTCTGTTTTTCTCCTTTTTTTACCTAGGTGCTGTTTTCTTATATTTTAGAGACTACGTTGAAATTTCTTTTTTTCAAAGTTAATAACTTAGGAATTTGAATGTTTCTAATCTTTTTAAGGCTGTAATTTTAATTTTACTTTGTTGTATGTTTGTTCGTGAAAAGTGTTTAAAGTCAAATGTTGGCTATGGCACGATAAATAAATAAAATAAAAATAAAAAAAAGATGTTAAAGAGCCAGGGAAAAAGGTTGGAGCCCTGAGGAATGCCAAAGGTGGAGATAGAGGTGGGAGAGGAGAAAGAGCCTAGGATAACCTGGGAGGGAGGGTCAGTGAGTAAGGAGGTGAGCCAGTCCAGTGCCCGCTTCCAGATACCAAGGGTATCATGGAGCCGTTTCATGAGGAGAGAGTGGTTGACAATATCAAATGCAGAGGAGAGATCAAGTAGAATCAAAACAGCTGGAGAGTTAGAGTCAAGAGATGCAAGCAGTTCTTCACAGGTGTTCAGGAGAGCAGTTTCCATGTGTCTGGATCCTCGTAATCCAGATTGATGGTCGTGTGGGCAACCGACAAGGTCAGTATGCTGGGTCAGTTGGGGGAAGACCAGCTTCTCCAAGAGTTTCCGAAGGAAGAGGGTGATAGAGATGGGGCGGTCATTAGTGGGACAAGAAGGGTTGGCGGAAGATTTTTTCAGGATGGGGCGCCCAAGAGAGTGCTTGAGGGAAAAGGGGAAAGACCCAGCAGCAAGAGAGTTATTGCAGAAATCAGCAAGTGCAGAGGCAAGGGAGCCGATATTGTCCTTAATAGTTCTCATCGGATATGATGGGAGAGAAGGAGGAGAGAAAGGCAGAGGGAGCATGGGAGGCCATAGGTGGCAGGAGGATGGGAGGAGGAGAGGGGGAAAAGGAAGAGAGTGCGCAGGATGTCCTGTGTTTTTGCCGTGAAGTGTGTGGCCAATGCATTGCAGAGGGCCTGAGAGGGAAGAGGTGAGGTGAAGCCTGCGGAAGCATTGGCTAGTTCCTTGCAGATTTCAACCCTGACTAACTCATCAGGCGGCCTAGTAGCCAAAAAGCAAGCAAACAGATGCAGTAGAAACTCTTGAGTACCAAAACACACCAGGATTCGAGTTACCAAAAAGCACAGAAATTCAATGCAAAATGGGGGTGTAAAGTTGTTAAAAAAACACACATGAATCAAAGTTACCAAAACACACAGAAATGCACTAAAGAGAAGGGATATAGTAGGCATAGAAAGGCAGAATGGCACAGGCACACTAAGGTTCAACAGTTTTGTGAGTTAGTGAATAGGCATAACAATGTCCAGGACATGACTCATAGGCGTTCTTAATGTGAGAACAAAGCTGCAGGGGCACAGGTTTGTGGGGTAGCTGTTCCATGAGGCTGAGAGGTAGTGGAGCGTGAAGTGATGCAGAGGAGGAGTTGGAAGGCCCTCCGTGCCCTCACAAGACCCCGACAGGTTCTGACAGGAGCCTTAGAAAACGGGCCTGTAGTCTTGTCAAACACCTCCACAGGAGTCTCTTGGTATGGACAAGATGGCGGATATTCTACAAGTCATTAAATATTAACCAGGATGAGTTTATGAATTACTCAGGACTTCAAAAAGAACTGAAAAAAGCGACGAGACATATTGATTATAAAGCAGATTATACTTCCTTGAAAAGAAAAGAATAAATTAAACTTGAAAAATTAGGACTTCATACTGTTATAGAAGGGATATACAACCGTATCTGATGTTCATAGCATGCCCAGACAAGAAACCTTTAGATGTTGGTACAATTAATTGGCAAGTAGGGAGGTTATTGCAGAAAGGTGTAACTGTTAGGCGATCCTCTGCACACCAGGCCACGACACATCAGAACACTGCTCACATTCCCCCAACACCTCCTCCCAAGCTTCGAGGCTCAAGTGATTCGGTGAAGCCACAGAACCGAAAACTCCGTACCGTTGTACGGGCTCGATTGCAACCCTTTCTGCATTGGCAACTGCCTTGGAGAACGTATAGCAGAAAGGGCGGCCCTACGTCTCCACGCCGGTCACGTGATACGCTATGGCGTTCCCCATGTGATCTTGGTGGACGTCACATGATCCAGAGAAGTCACGTGACCCAGGGGCGATCAGTATAAAGTTCTGAGAGACAGAACGCTCATTGCTTCTCAGCTGGCTTCGGACACTGTTTGGCGTTACAACTTGCTCCTTGTTTACCTTGACCACGGAAATCTATCACGGACTCCCTCGGACACCCCTTGGTACTTTTGCTTGGAACTCTTTACCTGTTGCCGGATATTTGGACTGCACCTCGACTTGTCTTTGGATCATCCCTTGGTACCTTGCTGATCTTCTACGCCTTTTCCCTACTGGGGATTCAAGTCCAGCCCTGACTCCCACAGGTGGCTACTCTTCATCCACGCTGAACCTGCGGTTCTACCATTCCAGGGACCGCCGCATCTAATGAGCCTCGAACCTCCCTACTAGGTCACCTGGGTCTCCATTACACCAGATAGGTAAGACACTTTAGTTACTTGTTTTCCTTATTGTATTGTGCTTGCCTGGTGCTTAACCTCATTCCCTCTTGACAGCAGCATCGGTGTTCCTAGAGGCTCCGTGGATCCGAGAAGACATCTCTCACCTGTGGCCTCAAAGGTCGGACAGCGGGTTTCTATTTAGTTCCCCTGTGCGTCACTTGGGGACGGAGGTCTCATCGGTCTACACGACACTCAAGTCAGAACAGTAACATTCATATGTTAATCCGTAATCTTGCTTATATTTGCAAGAACATAAGATTAATGTTGCTGCTATGACAGGCAATGAATTATGGCAATCATGTTTAGGAGGCTCAGCTGTCCGCACACAGACACACGTGCGTCCGTGCACAAAAACATGTGCGTACACACATGTGCATGTCTGGTTGTGTGTTATGTTACTGGGATTTATACCGTGCACCGCTGCCATTTTCATGGTCTCCAGGCGCTCTGGCGGATCTGAAAAGGGAGAAGTGAGCTGGAGAGAGAAAGCGCCAGAGAACTTTGTCGCGCCGTTGGTAGCTACAGTTCGGAAGAACTGGTCCCTGTGTGCTGTGTTTGCTTTAAGTTGTTGAGGGTTTGGCAGTGTTTTGCATATGGGGCGTCTGTGGTTTAGTGTTCTGAGGTGTTTTGGGTTGATTTGGGTGTTGCAGAATGTGTGTAGCTTGTGGTGGTTTCATGTTTCTGCTCTGTTTAACCATTATACAATTCTGGCAATTAGTTGAGATAAGACTTAAGGCATTAGGCTTAAAGGAAAAGGAAGTGCAAAGGCATAAGTCAAATGTAAGTAGCAAACTATACATGTCGATATTTGTTTTTATTTTAGTTGTAGGCCGGAATCAATATATTAATAAATTGCAATATTATTATATACTAGGTGAATAATGTTATATTTTTAAAATCTCTTATTAAAGGTTTATTTTAAACCAATGAGTATAAATACAAACACCACCTAATTATGCATTGTGATCGGCTGGGATGTGTTACTCGTGGGGGAAGTAGAAGGTGCGGCATGGGGTAAATATCTAGATTTATCCCATGCCGTATGTGGAAAAAAGCGTATGCGATTTCAACTCATAATAAGGTGGTATTTTGAAAACAGGTCATCACATGCCTTTAGCATTACCACCATGCTGATACCGAGTGTAGTGTAGTGCTGTGCTGTGGCGTGACGGCATACATACAGCATGCGCAGTGTATCATTTAGAACCTGCAGGGAGTGCTTATGACTGGCATTGGTTACCTGTGGAATGGGAGAATCCAGCCATGTTTTCAGGACATCCACACTGAATATGTATTAGACAAATTTGCATACAATGGATAGCAGTTGAGATCATTTGCATATCGGGCATGTGTTCTAAAATGGAAGACTGTGTTGATCCACCCGGTGGGTTCGTGGGCCTAGCCATAGACGTGGTTGCATCCATTTTAAAATGGTACTCCATTTGAGAAACGGGAAAAACAAAGGAAGGATGCAACGTTAATAAAACTTTACATTCTTGTGCAGGTGTGCCCATTCTGACCTCCTGATAAAAAGGTTTTACACAGTGGATTAGGCCATACAAAGACGGACTATGTCTCGCGGACCGTTGAGCTGCTGTCATCAGATATTACAATGCAGCAATTATTGGGTCATCATCCCAAAGTCAGATTGAAGGCCTGGGGGACGGGTAAAGGGATAAAATATGCCCCGTTTGAGCGCCATTGTGAACTCTTCCAAACATGTGAACATTAGGGCTGGGTCGAAGGCCAACTGAATAAAAGAATCCAGCCAGATGTTCAGGAGATATTATGTGGTATTTGTTTGGCCCACCTCTGCCATTTGGACAACTCTGTGGTGCTGGTAATCTTCTAATGTTCGAGCAGGTGGCCTCGCTGGTGTGGCCAGTTAGGGGGTATATCTGACGCTGGCTGAGGAGAGTGTACGAGCAGGGCCAACCCGACGGCCCTTCCCATCACCTCAGGGGCAACGCGCTCGCCTTGGAAGCAGGACGACTCAGAGTAACACAGGTTCGATCCCCGGGTCCGCACGTAGATCCCTCCGGGTATTAAGCGCGTTTTAAATAACCAATCATTAACCTCACGGTGGTTGACCAGTTCTGAGGTTTGTGAGTCTGTGTGAATTCTTCTCTCGTGCTGTCCGATTTGGGACTAGGGTACCTGTGGGGAGCAGGGGAGTTGCTAGGTCTGGAAAAGACCCGGGGCTACGCTAATGTCAGAACTGGGGGCTAGCTAGCCTTTTGGCTGTAGCTCCTGAGATTCTATCTGGGGCTACAACCAAAAGATCAGGGGCTATAGCCCCCTTAGCACCCCTCTAGCAACGCCCCTGCTGGGGAGTGTGATGGTTTGTGTTAGTGGCAGGCTCTGACTGGCCTATGGGGCAATAGGCTCATGCCTGAAACAAAAACGCAAAATGCTTGTGTAGGCCAGTTTTTTTTGGTGAAAGTGGCCCACTTTTTTGCCCATTGTGATCCAGTTTGATGAGTTACTTCACAATGCGGCTAGTAGTTTTGACAAGTGTTGCAGAATAAATACTCTTTAAAATGCACAATTTGCATCAAATTTTATTCAAAAAGTGTCACAGAAGGAAAGAATAGCCGTTTGCAACTCTGGGCCACTTTTTCATCGGTGCCTGAGATAATTTTATGGCCCAGTCCCCTGGTCAGTGGTATTCCACTGAGTGCTTGGTGTCTGAGAGGAGAAATGGGAATGGCTGGGGTAATCTGTGACGCTAATTCGTAGCACAAGCGAAATAAGTAAGACATTGCAGAACGGCAAACATTCAGTACATAAAAATTGTTTGACAATGGACATTAATATAACAGTACATGCATGACAGTACATGCTGAGTAGCATCCTTGTACCTTCTAGTGTGGTGATGCTGCGGTTGCAATGTGACGTGTAGGTGGCTGTGTCAGTTGTTAGTGGAAGGTGTGTCTGGGGGCATTGTAGTTACCCCATGTAAGGTCAGTGGCGCTGTTGCTGGACTGTTTGATTGGTGTCATTAGGCCAGACTGATTGACTTCAATTTGAGGGGCCTGAGTTTCTGCCCTTTACGTTGGGACCTGACATAGACGGATATAGGTTAACGTGGCATAATGTTGCCTAATAATGAAAAACATGGAGAAGCAAGGAACAACAAGGCATAGAAAGACATTAAGGCATGACATTTCATGAAATGCTAAACCAGGCAGAGCAAGGCAATACAAGCATAACTGGGCATAAACTGGCATAGCAAATTCTCCCCCAACATGCTTACTACTGGCCTCTACAGACAGACCCCATTTACACTTTCTCACTTAGGCACTGTCGCACTCCCCACCCCTTTCTCTCTCTGTCCCGCTCTCTCTCTCTCTCTCTCTCTCTCTCTCTCTCTCTCTCTCTCTCTCTCTCTCTCTCTCAATAGATACATTGCACATCGCGTGCACCAAGGGGCAAGGAATAGCAGATTAGGGGAGCAGGCTGCCTTTGGAACATACTCCTCATAAGTGCACTACTGGGGGTTCTGGGACACATTAACGTTTGGGTTAAGATAAAGCTGGTCCGATAGCACAGCGAGTAGAGCGCTCGCATTGACTCTGTGCAGAGCCTGCTGACGCAGGTTCGAATCCCGGCCGGGCCAAACTCAGCCTTTCATCCTTCCGAGGTCGCTAAATGAGCACCACACACCGTGTGTAATAATAAGCCGTGCTCAGATACCTGAGGATTCGTAGCGCTATATAAATGCAAAATTATTATTATAAAGGGTCTGGTTGGCTCTAGGATTGGAACCTGCCCATGCTAAGCACCATTTATAGGTTGGAAGGTTTGTTCTGGTGTCGCAAGATCACAGGAGTGGTTAGGGGTTTAGCCAGGACCCCAATTTGGTGCGTATGAGAGGTGGGTTTACTCCTGGTTATCTTGTCTGATTCGGTATCAATAATCCTTCTAACACGGTAGTTAGTGCGATACAGGTTCGCTTTTATTGATGGTTTATGAAAGATTCCACTTGATACAATGATTAGTGTGTAGAACACTGTTATGGCATTTTATGCCTTGGTGCGGTCAGCCGACACGTGTTTCAACCCAAACGGGTCTTTCTCAAGGCAAGTATGTCATGCTGCGGTCCCTGGGTGGGGTTCTTGTTTTATTGTGGGTGGCTGTCCTTATGGCAGTCTAGCTCCTATTGGGCTCTTCGTCCGAGTAGTGTCTGTGATGCGTTGCTCCCCACCCAGGGACCGCAGCATGACATACTTGCCTTGAGAAAGACCCGTTTGGGTTGAAACACGTGTCGGCTGACCGCACCAAGGCATAAAATGCCATAACAGTGTTCTACACACTAATCATTGTATCAAGTGGAATCTTTCATAAACCATCAATAAAAGCGAACCTGTATCGCACTAACTACCGTGTTAGAAGGATTATTGATACCGAATCAGACAAGATAACCAGGAGTAAACCCACCTCTTATTATTATAAAGACCTTCCAGAGGTGTGAAAATCAAAGACACCATTTCACCTTTCTTGGTTTGTTGGCTAGCCGGTTTAGCGTTGTCCCATGTCACACCCTAATTTACACAGGTGCTGTGTTCGGTGGGCACTTCTAAGACTTTTGCCCATCAAGTCAACAATCTTCTGGAGAGGAAGGCTATTCCTCTGGTGGTAACTTAAGGCCGGGTCCAATTAGGGGATAGTGGAATAACCGCTGAGGAGTCTTGTGATATTTCATCTCTAAGCTTGTCCTCTTTTGTGCTTTATGTTTTTCCGTTGTCAGCGCCTTTATGCCTAAGGGTCAATAGTGCGCTTAACAAATTAAATGTAATGTTTGTCCCAGAATTCTGTCCCAGCGTCACTGACAGGCCCGATGCACACAGGATGTCCTCGGTGCAAAAACCCCACCCTTCTGTCACGGTGCAGCCAAAGGATACTTTCCAAACCTGGTGGGGAAGCATCTCCACAATGTCAGTTTCTGTAAGATGGAGGCAGAACCATGGAAGCATAGAGTGGCATGGTCCATAGCCACATCCAAGAATGCCCAGCAGGGACTCCCGGGAGTTCAAGTTCATGGAAGCCCTGCCTGATTGATAGTGAGGACAGCGGTCGGCTTCAAGGGCGAGAATGCCTGCCGGAGGCATAGAGGGGGCAACCCTCCAAAATATAACATCTCTGGCCCAGGACTTGTTACAGATCTCTCGCTCAGGCCATGGGAGAGCTCTCACCCGGGAAACTGGCTTCACAGGGCTACAGGCTAAACCACGGAGCATGTGAAGGCTGGCCATGGCTTCAGTGAAACAAGGATTACCGTGAAATGATCGACAGAAACAAGATACCTACTGAGAAATTACCGACTTTATTTGGGTTGATTTTTTTAAATAATGCGGGAGGAGACCTCCCACCCCCCCTTCCCACTTCCTCCTACCTTCACCTATACCATTACCCCGCCCCACGTCTATATATATATTTAAAATGTACAAATTTGACCAAATAAATTCGGTCAATTCTCATTAGGTATTTTTGTATTCGATCATTTCTGCAGATACCATGAAAACAATACAGGCAATAACAGGCAAGATGCTCTTTGTCTTGGGTTCTAGAATGATGCTGGAGTTATGCAGGAGGCCATTCTCCGAGCGGAAAAGTTGGAAGGCGGAGGAAGGATTCCTCAAAATCTTCCAGGGAGCAGGGTGTACCACCACTCTGACTAGAGGGAGCACCATGGCCACAGGAATGCAAAGAGAACAGGCTGTGGAGAGGATGCAGCCCGCTAGTGGCTACCCAAGCCAATATTAACCCAAGTTTGGTTAGTTCTTTGCTCAGGGAGCAGAGTCTTTTCTCCAGGGGTTGCTTTTCTATAGGGCCAAGAATCTTCTGGGAGGGTGTGTGTGTGAGGACTTATCCCCAACACAAGGTCTGAACTGTCTCGCAGGGCGCCTTCTGCGGTGTGGAAGGGCCTCCATCTTGTGCATAGAACCTATTTGCACTCGAGGTATGCTGCCGGCCATCGTGAATGTGCATGAGGCCAATTTGCATGTGATGAATTTAATTGGAAATTATTTGACTTTGTAATGGCTATTCTGAAAATCTGACTGGAATTATCAATTTGCTAAATTGATGAGACCACCAACCCTATCTAAAAGAAATACATGTGATACTTGTATTTGCAAGCAGACAATGGGCCTCATTACTAGCAGGGCGGTAGCCATGCCTGTATGGCAGGCACGGCTACCGCCATGCTCGCTACCGGCACCGCCTCCTGCGATTAGGCAATAACCGGCCCATTATGAGTTGAGTGGGCCAGTAATTGCCCATTCGCGGGAGGCGGTAATGCCGGGCTCCTGATCCCCATTCTGCCGCATAGGGCAGAATGGGGGTGGGGAGCATGGTTGCACCGGCACCGTTAATAATGGCATTATGAGTTCTGCTCGCTGGTGCCGCACAGCCCGCCAGGTAAAACCTGGTGGCCTGACAGGAACCCACGAGCAGAACTCGTAATGCGGCAGGATGGTATGAACGGTGCCGGTGCCTTACCGGCATCGTTCATACCGTGACCGCCACTGTTCTAATGAGGCCCAATTGCTATTAGCCAGCGGATCTGAGTGTTGATGTTCAATCATCCTAAAATCAGATTGCAGCCAGGTCAACCTCTGCCCTTGGCCTGGGCCCACCTCTTGCACTGACCGCTCAGAGCAATGAAACCCTTCAGAGCCCAGTGGCCATGCTTGTGCACAGTAACTAATAATTAGAGGCTAACAAAAGGTATGTATAATCGAGTGCCAGGTATCGGAGGTCTAGCACTATCTCAGAGGACTCTTTCCATGCGACTGATCTTGCGCACACGCCGAGTTTATCTGCTTCCTTTGCTATGCTAGGATTCTGTATATGATTTCAAACATGAGCGAAGTATAGTTGCTTTTACAGTGAATTCCCGTGTTTCACAAAGTGGATAATACATGACCGCTCCAATTTCCTAGATGCTCTTCATACTGTGAAGGGTTCCCCGTGAGATCACCTGCACTTTCTTCCCGTTGCAACTACAGGGACGCCATTTCACCAAAATGCTAGGGGTAGCGGAAGTGACATCACACAAACCTTGACCTCCCAGGGACATTAAAGGAAGTGATTACAGTTGACCCCCACCCGAGAATAGGTTGTCTACTTGCTAAATTGGCCATTCTGAAAACTGAGGACTTGGTATCAAATCTTAACAGTGCCACTTAGCCAAAATTGGATGTAAAAGTGATGTAATTTGACCCCCCACCCGAGAAGAGGTTGTCTACTTGCTAAATTGGCTATTCTGAAAACTGAAGACTTGGGATCAAATTTTAAAAGTGACACTTAGCCAAAATTAGATGTGCTCTTAATTGCCAAGTGAACTAAGGAATACTTTGAGAGCAACAGCGAGAATCACACAGAAAGGGAACAACCTATTCATTCGCCGTCTTCCCACCTGCCGAGGCTCAGGCTGGCTGTCCAAAACTTTACCAGGCTAGTGTGTGCCCGTTGTGCCCTTCTCCGCACACTGCATCAGAGCTGGAAGTACAATAAAAAGCATTGGTACTACAGGGACATCCACCAGGCCAGACCAAGAGGAAGGCTAAGATATGGCTAAGAGGGGAGGGAGAATAGGGGAATTGGTTTATTGTATGCTTGTTTGCTCAGTCATGACCTCCGGGCAGGGGGACTATGAAACGTTTGCCACCTATTCTGTACCAGTGTCATCTGTGTGCCAGTTTAAAATAAACGTACCGCTAGTTTGTCCACTTTCTACAGAGCATACCTTTAGTTCAAAGGTTCAAGAAAGGCGTTCTGGGCTGGACTTTCTCATAAGCCAAATATAGAATCGGCTCAGGCCGGACATTCAAGCACTGCCAGTTTCCCAAGTCACAGCCAGCAATGGACACACACAGCGACTGTGGCTATGCAGCCTGAGCACCTTAACGACCTGAAAACACATTTCCTTCATCAATGGCAGAGGCTTTCAGTTGCATGATGTAACTCACAGAGCTCACAAAGCACCCGTTACCTTGCACATTTGTGACAGTTAAAATGAGCAACAGAAAGCATCCACTAGCTTGACATGCAAAAATAGTTGATTTATGTCCCTACACAATGTTGTCAACATCATGAATGACAACGAGTTGGAGGTTTGTGACAAAGAATCTCTATATCTTACAATTGCGACAAAGATGGCCCCGATCACGAGACGGCCAGCAGGGAGCGTGCTGGGAGCTTAAACAGTAAATGCCCACTGACTGAAGAGCCGTGGGCGCACCACACAGTGGCCCTTTGCAGTAACCGTGACTGTTAACTTAAAGCCACAACTTTTGTGTCAGTTTGGCAAGTTAAAGCTCCACCACTAGACTGTCAGCCTCATCACGCGTTTGGCGGTAACCTTTAAAAATGCGACGGTAACGCTATTACCACTGCATTTAAGGGTATGCCAAATCACTGGTATGGCTGCATTTACCGCCAGCTCTGAGCTGGGGGTAACTGAGCCAGGAATTTAATGATTTTTGGTGCAATTACCGCGCAGTAATACCACCGATGGTAGTTGCTCTGAAAATTCCCCATTGGGCCAATGGGGAATTCCCGAACGTGCCCAATGGGAAATTACTGTTCTGCCAAACCCGTGATCCAGCGCTAATAGTACCAGGGGGTTTGGCAGTAACGCTATTAGCCCCAGGTAATACCACCGGAATACAGCCCAACTCGTGATGAGACACTTTATCTGGCAACTCGACTGCTAAAATTTAATGCATCAGCCAGGCTACAGTCATTCGAAGGCAGACAGTGAAACGCATCGGAATGACCACTTTTTCCAAACTGGACTAACAGTATATTTGAAACAGTATAAAGAGATAAAAATGAGTGATATATTTTTAGATCGCATTACCAATGCGGGTCAAATATGCAAGTTGACAAACAATATTTCTCGTACCATGAAAGCAACGAACCCTTAGCACTCGTTCAAGGACTCATCCCAGCACTGTCTGAATACAGTTTCTGTATTGCCATTAAACGCCAGATTAGTTTACCATAATTCTGAACGCTCGTGTGCATAACGCTTGGGAAAATTAATTCTCTGTGCCACTGAAGCAGCAGGGGAAAGGATTAATAGAAAAAAGAGACATCTGTTTCCGCTTTTGCGTACTTTGAAAGAAATATCCATAGCAAAGGCTTGGGAGAACTGGGAAATCGCTCACTCTAATTTTTTAAGCTTCAGTAAAAATATAATGCTCCCAGGATACAGACGGTAGCTGTGCGCCAAGCCAGCGCTACCGTTAATCCGGCACTTAGAAAATGGCTGCACGCTTGTTTAACTCAGTGGAATGAGGTGGCCACCCCCACTTTATTAATGGTTTCTCTTTTTACATTATAATGGTAATTAACTATTTACCTGCGGCCCTCTACCCAAGCCTCACAACCCATGATCCCTCGCAAGATTCTAGCAGTCTGGGGAAGACGGGGGTCGGGGACGGGCTTTACCTTCGAACCATGGTAGGATCTGCAATCTGGACATCGTCCCTGCTGCTGAGGGTGAAAAAGTGAGAAAAACCAAGGAAGCAAATGCCCCCAAAGTACTTAACAGCACTTTGGGGGACATCACCCATCTGAAATTCACTGATCCTTGGGACATGACCAAGAGCACAAGGGAGGAGCCACATTTGAGCTAGAGGAACAAGATGGCCGCGACAGGGTGTGGGGGTTCACCAGGAACTGGGAGGGTATGCTCACTAAGCATATTAAAACACTCACCACCCAAGAAGTACTGGCCAGTATTAATAGTGAAAAAAATGTTCCTTGCATATCCGGTGTCAATCCTGTTGCCCCACAAATCGAAGCTATGGCCAACGGGAATGACCAGTTGTTTTTACCTTTGTCCTCAACCGCACCAGGTAGCCCACAGTTTTGTGACCCCTGTTCCCCATTCCCTGCTGCCTGTATGATGATTCAACACCTTCTACCAGACCTGTCCAGTCCTAAGACGAAGGGTGCCTTAACATTGGAGGAGGCCCATGCCACTCCAGCTCTTTCTGCTAGAAGCACTGCCCCCTCAGTGCCTGGAGGGAGGGCAAGACACCTAAGCCCCTTTCTCCGACCATGTTTCTGTCCACTATCCCACCGCAAGAGCCTGGTCCCTCCAAGGTATCCACACCTCCAACCATTGGTCCATGCCTAACGGCCCCAACTGACCTAATAGATACAGAGGTTCAGAAACATATGAAGGGCAAGTCTTCGCCCAGCTCGACCTGTAGCACCTGGAGTGAGTCCCTGATGGCAACGTGCTCATGGACTAGCTCCTTCCTTCGATTACAATTATTAAACAACTGTTACTAGCAATGAGACAGTCACAGGGGAGGCCAGTGGAAGGGAGGAAAGGAAGGGCCCACAGGAGGCACCTCTGACGGTCCCTATTGTTGCAACAAGGTCCTATATCCCAGTTCCAGAAAGCCCCCACAAGCAGGATTCACCCACATCAGAGCCTGTGGACCAGAACACTCATGGCCACAACTCAGTCTCAGCTTCTGCTCCATGCGGGCCCAACGGTGTCCACACCAGGTATAAATCCCAAGCTATGCAGATACTGCAGCCTGTTATGACCAGGGAGCCCTGGAAGGCCCATAACCCCTGTGCAAAGTCGGCCGCATCGGATGACCGAGGTTTAAGGCTCCCGGATACCCATTGTATTGAATCAAAGAAACCTGGAGTACCCAGACCCCACTGCAAAGGGAGAATGACAAAAAAATATGGTCAAAGGGGACCTAACAATGTTACTCTATATCTACTTGGGGTGCCGAAACTCCAGGCCAATAAGTGAGAGCCAAAAGGCACCCTCTTAAACAAATGCCTACACTGGCTCCATACTGTTAGAGGTTGTGTTTCTGTATCTGGGGAAGCCATAGTGGGTTGCAAGAGATTTTGTCTAACGAAGGTGACATCCTTTTTTAATTCTGTGGGACTGGAATTTAGGGACCAAAGAGTAGCCAGAGAAGTTCTGAGCGGTCTGGGGCACGTTGGGTGGTTGTCCAAGTCTGAGATTTCAGTCAGCTTGCACCATCATTTAAAAGGTGTGCAGTCAAAATATCGAAAAAAATGTCGAATGACAAAAATGTCGAAAAAAAAAGTCGAAAAAAAAAGTCGAATAATTTATTTTTTTATTTATAGTTATTTTTTGGCTCTAGTATGTAAAAAAAAAAAAGGGGTTGGGGGGAACCCCCCCTTTTCGAATAAAAAACGTTACAAAAAACATCTATGAACCATTTAAAATCTGTTGTCCAACTGGGCCCTACTGGGCATAACAATTCCCTATCAGGAGCGAATTTCACCCCGTTAAGGATAAGATCAACCAGGTATCAAAATCAATCAGGCTAATGCAGTTTGAGCCCCCTAGAATCGTATTGAAGTAGGTCTTGATGTACTGCACTTCACCTTCCCCCCTTCCTATGCACTTGCGCAATCTGAATGACACCTGGCCTAGCAGGATCGTTGTCTGTCTTCCCTCTGTTCCCCCGCCCTCGCCTCGTCGCGCCTTGAAACACTTGTGTATAGGCGCGTTATAAATGCCATATCATATCATATCATATATTATATATCATATCACCTACATTTGTCCAGGGCCTTCCTTGGGGAAGTGAAAAAGCCCTTTAGTTATGTGGCCACGGCGCATGGCAGGTCATTAATAAAAACCCTTTTATCTGAATGTGGCGCTGGGGAGTTTTAAAGCTATCCGTGCTTTATCTAAATAAACAAAACATTTGGTCAATGTAATGTACATACAATTATTACAGCTATTCAACCCGCCCCTCTATCCCTCATGCAAGCTATGTGGAAAGGGGTCAGGCCATACAGTAGCATGCCGATGGTCGCGCCGCAGCCTCTCCCCTCCTTCCGCTGGAATTACAGAGCTCTGTCTCCCATGCAGTGATGCAGGGATCTAAAAGCAGACCCCAAGAGGTAGGGATGATCACCCCCATTTGTGGGTGTCAGTCTTACCCACCTCATGCTGCACCATTGGCTCCTGTCCCCGGTCCTTCAGTGCAGGCGTTGGTCCACCATCTGTCGGAGACAGTAGGCTGCTTCATGCTTGGAGGGACGGATCCTGAAATGCTCCGCAGATTCCATGCCCGGAAACGTGTACTCAGGAGCAGGGCAGGCTTTGCTTTCAGGGCGGGAACCCCGCCCCCACTACGCCAGTGCTGGGTCGCCGGTGTGTGAAAACATGGACTCTTGCTTTTAGTTTCAGTGTTCTGTTACTTTTTTCGTGGTTGTTAAGCAACCCGTGAAAAGTTATAGCACTCTGGAAGCACGAGTCACCAGAGTGTCGTTGCAGCCCAGGTAGCACCCATTGAGCCAGAGACAGCCGTGGAGCGACCCCCAAATGACGTCCATGTGCACCTACCCAATTGCCAATGGCATTACAGGTCAGGACATCTTGAAAGGACACATGCTGGGAATTCCACTCAACCGCCTTCTGTTCTCGGAACGTACAGATGAACTTGGAAGACAGAATTGTCCATATGTCTCAGGTCTATCGAGTACAAGCCCCTTTCTAGTTTCTTTTGTGGTGAAATGATTGCCTAATTGCTAAGACTGGAAACTTATCACAACAACCAAGGAGAACACGTTTGAGATGAGGATGGGTGGGCTAATTACAGCACATACATGTAGAAGCAGTCCAAACAATGATCAGGTCTTCCTGGCTTTGCTACCGTCTCATACCTGTAGATCTGTGGTGGCTCTTCCTTCTGCCTGGCAGACCTAGAGCATGACCTGTGCATTTCCATCTAACCAAAACAGGTTTATCCATGCGCGTCAAATCGTGATCCCAATCACATCTAAAGCCAAGCTTTCTCTACAACCCAGTCCCTCAAAGTACAAGAAGCTTCCCGGCATCGTGCATATTCCCATTGGATATCTTCTCCCAGCACCACCCGGCGAGCATAATAAACTGCTCGTGCCAAAGTGCATCAACCACATTATGGCAGAAAGACCCTTGTGAGTAGCAAATTCGTCAAAAGTAGAAGCCGCATGGGCAGTTGCTCCCAGAAAGTGCCTTTTTTTCACAGTTTTAATGCCCCAAATGCTAAACCCACACGACACGCGCTTTGTCGAGATACAGCTCTTCTTTCTCAAGACATTGTGTGCCACATTCGCCAATTTCCCAGCATGCACCCCTCTCTTTAGCCCACTGTGTTGATCCCAGTGCTTAATTTGTGGGGGGACTTGCCAGGGCTCAGCCCGGGCACTTATTTCTGAGCCCCTGCGATTATGGCTGACTCCAGCTTGATAATGTTGTGTTGTTTTGGGAACTTTATTATTTTAACTGGCAGTCAGTCATAGCAATATAACAACAGTGCAAGGTTCGACATTTCTGGGAGTTATTTTCTACCCTAGGAGAGCCTGATTACCTTGCAACCAACATCTACCAGGAACTACGTTTGGCTCACCCAGTCCAAGTGGTGCCTTACAAACATGAATATGTGGCATTAACTTAGTGTTTGAAAATGTTAATAAAGAAGAACTGGGACACATCTCGCGTGGAAGTACGTTTTTTGTGGTACGCTGTGTACCTGCTCCTGTTTACCTAGCTGTAGCTCTTGCTTACTGGGGGATGGCTGACACCCAGGAGCTGGTTTTGGCTCCTGCTCATTGAACCTTACATTTGAGCCCTGCAGTGTGCATTGGCCTGCGTCTCTGCATGGGCTGGCTCATTGTTGTTCATGCACCTGATGACTTAGGTTGGTTGGCAGGGCTATTTATCCATTTTCATGAATAACAATGAGTTGGACTCTGACAATGCTGGACACTGATGCTGGCCTTGTCTGCACGCTGCTCCACTTGGCTACATTGCTGGAAATTCTCTACTGGAATAACCATCCGGGTGGGTTGTCAACAATAGGACAGTCACCAGCCAGCAGCCCCAATATACGGTCAAGGTCAGTGAAAAGGCCAATATCAAAGAGGAGTCGGAGTGGCACCCTACATAAGACAATCTTGCTGCAGTGTTTGATAGCCTAGTTCATCAGTTAAGCAATGATTTTGCCTGTATTTTTCCGTCGATTTACCGTAGGAGGAAAGCATGCTGGCTCTTATTTTCTATTGGTGGATGGTTAGCGTGTTCCACTTGCCACCAATAGGATCAGAGCAGAATGTCAACAATGATACGTTTTAAAGAAAAACGTAAACATTTATTTTATTTCAAGATCCAACTAATGTTATGTCGATTGACATCTGTAAATCGCACAGTGGATCAATCCCCCTCAATTAACCGGTGGGAGTTGCAACCTTATCCCCAAATATGTTAACACAGTATGGAGTAGCAGTGGGTAGTGTCAACAGTGGGCAGGGAGTTGGCCACACCAATGCGTAACTGGCGTGCTAGAAAATATTTGGGCCCTGGCACTTATTTTTTTTTTACATAGTAAGCACTGGTTCATGGAAAATAAATGACCAATTTCCCTCTCCTTTAAAATGCAAAGTCCATTAATCATCGCGGAACATTGCACATCTATTTTAAAACCCAGTTTTTCATGTTTCAGGGGTTACCTTAATGTCACAAATGATTTTGCCGAATCCAGGAAATTCGAGATAGATACTTTATTTAGGTATTGCACCCCCATCTAGTGGCTAAAAGAGAGAACAAATGTATTGCTTTTGTGACTTTAATTCAAACTATTTACAACCTTGCAGGTACAGCGTAAAGTTTGGGCATCTGTAATCTCCTGAGTCTCCAATAAATGTAAAAGGTTCTGTGTCAGAATGAATTCCTAAAGGTGCCAAAGAGCCTAGGTGCACAATACATTTGCTAACGAGTCTTTGGAGAAACAGTGCTTCTTTGCCCTCACAAGCATCCTGTTTGGACCTATTTGTAGTGTAATGTTTGCTTGTATTCTTTGTTTTGGCGCTCCTGCGTGCTCTCTTGCTGCCTCCGCTCCCCAGCCAACCCAATACCCTGTTTGGGCATACACCCGTCTGCTAGCCCACCCAAAGCCCCCTAATTAGCCAGAAACGTAAATAAACTGGAGCATTTTCTTGCATGAGGGCCCAGCCCCCTCGTAGCTGCCCCCAGCCACTTGCGCCCTTGCATCCCCAGGTGAGTGCGTACCCCCTTGCCTGCGACCCCATTTGTGGGAAAAATTTCGCTTTAATATTTGTTTTAGCGCTTCTGTACACTCTATTGCTACCCCGACTCTTCATCCATCCCACTTCCCTGTTCAGCCATACTCCTGCCTGCTAACCCACTCACATTACCCCTAATTAGCCAGAAATTTGAGTAAAGCCAAACGTTTTGTTGTATGAGGGACCAGGCCCCTTGTAGCTGCTCCCAGCCACTGAGGCCTTGCTGCCCCAGGTGAGTGTGTGCCCCCTTGCCTCCGACCTCATTTGTGGTGTAATATTTGCTTTCCTGCATGCTCTCTTGGTGACCCTGCTCCCCAGCCAGCCCACTTCCCTGTTCAGCCATACCCCAGCCTGCCAGCCCGGCCACTGCCAACCTGATTGGCCACAGAAACCCTCTTAACACATCCTCCCAGAGCAGCCTCTGTCCGCCGGCAGCCCTCGACTAAGGGCCACAACGCAAAGGGCAGCTCCCGAAGAAGCAGCCCGTGTTCACCTGGGATGCCTGCCAAAGTCAACCCGCAGCGACTTATAAGGTAAGTGTGGTCTTGGCGGCGAGTACAGCCATTACTGTACTCCAGTAAAACCCCACTACTCTTATCGTCTGTTGTCATATACCCACAGACAGCCAACATAATTGCATAAAGTACTCTCTTTTGCATTAAGCCTAACTGTGTGAAGTAGTGATGCTCTGCATTTGGCCTGTCTGAGGCAATTATACTTTGATTTTGCCTAACTGTCTGAGGTAGTCATATTCCACATTTAGCCTAGCTATATGAAGGAGTCAAAGTATGTATTTGGTCTAATTGTGTGAGGTAATCATACTCAGCATTTAGCCTAACTGTCTTAGGTAGTCCTACCCTGCATTTAGCCTGTGTGAGGTAGTCATAATCTGCTTTTAACCTACCTGTGTGAGGTAGTGATGCTCTGCATTTGACTTGTCTGAGATAGCCATACTCTGCATTTTGCCAAGCTGTGTGAGGTAGTTATGCTCTGCATTTGGCCTAACTGTCTGAGGTAGTCATACTTGAAATATGGCCTATCTGAGGTAGTCATACTCTGCATTTTGCCTGACTCTCTGAGGTAGTCATATTTTGCAGTTAGCCTAACTGTGTAAGGTAGTCATACTCTGCATTTAGTATAACTGTCTTACGCAGTCATACTCTGCATTTAGCCTAACTGTGTGAGGTGGCCATACTCAGCATTTGGTCTGGTTGTGTCGGGCGGTCATATTTTTAAATCAAAGAAAGTTTGCATTTAGCCAAGTGTGCTGGTAGCCAAAGCTTGCATTCGACCTAAGTGTGTGAGATAGCCAAAGTTTGAATTTAGCCTAAATTATTCAAAGGTAGACAAAATGTACATTTAACCTAAGTGTATAAGGTAACCAAATGTTGCACTTGGCTATTTATCTAAGGTAACCAAAATGTACACTCGACAGTGGTGTATAACATAGCCAAGGATTGCACTTGGCCAATTTTCTAAGGTGGTGAAAGCTTGCACTCGGCCTAAGGGCCTGATTCATGGAAAAGTGTGCATGTATCCTGCAAAGCCTGCGCACTGAAACCGACTGCACGAGCCTGCACACAAAGGTTTTCATGGAATTGTTTGTGCAAATTAACCATATATGCAAGTCGCGGCCAGAACGCCCATGACACGCCCCCACGCAAATCCAAACCAGCCAGAAACAGCTACCTATTTGTGCTCCATGGGCATGCTTACATGCACCCTGTAAACAGTGCCTTGGGTCCGCCACGAACAGGCCTGCTCGTCAGGGTCCCTGCGCAGGGTTCCCCGCTACTGTCAACTGGACCACTGAAACCTGTGTAGGATTTTTCATAACTTGGATAAAACTCGGAAATTCTGTGTGTGAACACCCGTAATCCATTCCTGCACCCCGCTACACTGCGTGCGTTCACCCCTAACTTAGATCGGAACCTCGACTGCATATATGCGCCCCCAAATCCAACATGCAATACCAACTCTGTGCGATGATGCCTAAGCGCAAGTGCCTCTACACCTGACTTTGGTTGTTGTGAGGGCTTTGCTTGGCAATTTCCCTGCCGTGAAGCTGCATGGGTGGGTCCATGAATACGTGTCATTTTGTGCAATTGTGGGCGTGCGATGGACTGCCTTCTATGTCCCCAGCGGCCCGCCTGATACCATACTTACTGGGATAGCGACTGTGTGCTATCCCCCTCCAGACCACACTTAAGTGTAACCATCCTGCGACTCACAGCCCTCCGACCTTCTCTGTCCCACTAAGATAAATGAGAAACCTAGGGGTATTCTCCCATGTAGGCTCCGAAAATCATCTATTCAGGTGGCCAGACGAGGGCCATCACTTTTGGATCCCAACCTTTGGGATGGACGAGCGAAGGAGGATCACCTGGGTAGGGGAGTCTGGGGCTGTGACCATGGAATACCCCAGGTGAGACTCGCTATCCCAACAAGATAATCGGTAAGGAGGAAGAAGTCCCTGAAGAATGTATGGGATATGCAGGCCCCATTGTCCTTGATCCAAGAGAGAGGCAAGAATACTGTGTTAGAAGAAAAGCAGGCAGGGAGATGG
The DNA here is from genome assembly GCF_040938575.1 of Ambystoma mexicanum. NCBI lineage: Eukaryota > Metazoa > Chordata > Amphibia > Caudata > Ambystomatidae > Ambystoma > Ambystoma mexicanum. Next base: position 1,337,945,901 of record NC_090923.1, on the reverse strand, counting down.
ATCAGGGGATACAACAATATGACTTTAAACCTAACACCTATTTATCGCCCCACCTTTCAGACCCAAGCGGTGGCCGTCAAGATCAGTACCTTTATGGCAGAGGACCAGGAGTAGGAAACAACTTAACAAAAAAGGAATCACCCCAGTGGTATAAAAACAGGGCCAGGGGACTCCCCCCTTTCCTCTGTCAGTCATCCTATAATTTTTCCACCCATAAATATAATTTCCAATGTCACCCTATCTCCCCTCCCCATTTCCAACAACTACTGAGACGAGGAGGAGGAGGCAACTAAAATCAGTAAAGATTACACCTAGGAATAACATGGGGAAAGTAAGGGAAACCTACTTTAGAAAGAACTTGTTGTCCCACTAATAGAGTCAGGCAGGGTCAAGCATTCAATAGTAACCATTCACACCTGAATCCACCTGACTGGTCTTTTCACTACAAAAGGTGTGATCTGACATAAATGTCTGAGCCAGTAGGAGAGCCAGCATGAGATCAAGTCGGGAGGAGAGCCGAGATGCCAGAATTGCCCAGTTCTAGAGGCCAGAGACAGAGACGCTGAGGTGCTGAGGCGCTGAGGAACTGCTGTGCAAAATGGTTGTGTTTACAGGGAGCCAAGAAGGGTCCGTGTGTGGGGACCTGGAGGGGTGCGGGTTCCCCGCAGAGCCTGTGTATGTGAATGTTTATTCCCCATGGCCGGTGAGACTGTCCAGGGGTGTCCGAGGGCCATGTGGCGATACCCTGACCTCGGAACAAAGAGCCATTGTGAAGCGGAGGCACCAAAGTCAGCCTGGTGAGTCTGAAAGCATTGCAGAGCCGGGTTGTGAAGAGCGTGATCCAGATACAAGAAAGAGGACCACATTTGAATGGGCATTCATTTGAAGCTGACGGGAAGACTTTGAAGATGCAAGTAACAGTGTAACAGTGTAAGCGCAAGACATGTTTGTGTATTGTATAATGAAACAATATGAATGAAAGAGGGCCATAAGCCTGTGAGAAAAGGTGCAAGAGGCACAGGAGAGAAAGGAAAGTATAAAAGAGGGTGTGGTGACCTGAAAAGGGTGCGAGCAATCCACAGAGGGCCAGAAGGCTGTGGAAAAGGTTCAAGAGGCACAAAAGGAAAAGGCAGCATAAAAAGTGTGCAAGTGACCCAGAAAATAAAAACAAGTGCAAGAGTGCACGAAAGAATGAAAGAAGCGTGCAAGTGGCACAACCAAGATAAAGAATGAAAGGCGGTGCAAGTGTGCACAAAAAAAAGGGTCAGGAATACAGAAAGTGTAAAAGGAAGTGAAAGTAAAGAATAAAGAGAGGGGCAAAAGGGTCAGAGTGGTTGTGCTGAAGCAAAGCAAAGAGCCTAGCGTTTTCAAAAGCCTGACTCTACCCCATAAGAGGATGATGTGCAGGAAAGATTGTTCATGACAAAAGGAACATCCGGACCAGCAGACTTTGTGTTTTGTGTTTGGAAAGCTGGAAGAGGCCTGAACCTGGAGAAAGGAACCCTGAGAGGCCTATTGAAGAAATTGTCTTTGTGTTTTGTGTTTTGAAAGCTGGAAGAGGCCTGAGCTTGAAGCTGAAAGTGAACAAGTTAAAGCTTCAGGAAGGGAACCCCAAGGAACTCAAGGACATTGAAGGTGTTTGAATTCACTATAAGGGCCCAGTGGAGAAGGTCATACGAACAGCCCTGGTGAGTGAACTCATCTTTGTGACATTGACCAAATTGCACCTGGTGAGAAGACCACCTGAAACCAACTTTGGTTTTGCCATTGTTGTTGACCCACTATTTTTCCTTTTCAAAAGACTCCCTATCACATTTTTGTACAGCGTAAGGGCAAGCATAGGTTTAGACAGACAGACTTTTAATTTGGACTATTAGACATTGACAGCTATTAGAGACATCAGTTAAGGGAACCACCCTTTTAGAGTTAGGGCAGTCAGGCATTCCACCACCCCAGGAACATTAGTAAATAAAGGTTTTAAAACAAATGCTTTTGAGTATGTGTTTCTCTTGATACCATGCCTGTCTCACAGACCTCATATCCTCACACATTACAGGAAGTATTGTTCTCCTTGACGCCCAATACAGCCACAGTGCTTCCCATTGCAAACCATTTGCCCCAAACCGAGTCCCCACCTACAACTCACGTACAGTAATGACAGACGACACAAAGAAACTACCATAACAGAGAGACCCGTAAATGAAACAAGCACTGAGGAACCAAGAAGGTTGACAGAATCTCAACAGACATCACAGGAAGGTCAATGCCTCAGTGATCCAATAACATATACACCAACAACCCATCTTATGGACTGAAAGAAAGAAAAGGAAAGCAGGAAAACAGAATAAACCTTAGCTTAGCAGGAGCCTCACATCGACCACCACTGCACTTGGTACAAAGACACTAGACCATGCAAACAGAGAGAAGACCACAGACTCTCAAGAAGGAAATCACAACTGTGAACTACAAGAGCACATCTAGGCGGTGATAAGAAAACCAAAGGAGCGACACTAGGAACAACCTCAAACCAGCAAGTGCCGCATTAGACACAAAATCAAAGAACACACTACTATAAAATATGAAACCCCAGACTCACGAGAAGACATTTGCAACCGTGAGATAGATAAAGGATCTCAACTTTCAAGAAGCATCAAGGAAAAGAAACATAAGACCAGGAATTACAGCTGATGAACGGTGTAGCGTGTGTCAAAGGTACACAGAGCCCTCCCACATTGATACCCAAGGCGGGGAGAAGCGATTGCCACTGTGGAACTGTCCTTGACTCCGAAAGCAAAGCAACGCGCATGAGTTCAGCACACCCGGTGAGTTGGGAGAAATTGATAGCAGACCGGACTGTGTCATGCTTAAGGTTGAAAGTTGCACCATTGTATGATTGTCATTCATGAAACCAAAATCGGTACCAGATACAGAGTAGTCCGGCGCCACGTGTGTGCTCACCCAAAGGTCTCTGTTTGGTACCCTGAGAGCACGTGAATGGTGAAATTTAAGTGGTCCTGCAGCGGGTTAAGTTGAATCCTGTGCATATTCGAAAGTCTGCGGTTGCCTATGAACTTAAATCGGTCTGAGCCTGGAAGAAGGGGACTAATTGTTTAAAAGGGGATCTGTACCCAGAAGAGGGGTATCCAGGGTGAACAGTAAAACTCACCCGAGAAGATATTGTTGTGGCAAATGTGAACCCGACTGAGGGATGCCTACAAACTGAAATTGGTCTGAGCCCGGAAGAGGGGGACTAATTGTTTAAAAGGGGACGTGCGCCCAGAAGAGGGAGATCTGGGGTGAACAGTAAAACTCACCCGCAAAGATATTACTGTGGCAAATGTGAACCCGACTGAGGGATGCTTGCAAATTAAAGTTGGTCCGAATCCGACTGAGTGAGGCTAATTGAAGAGTAAATCGCCCGACTTGAATATTTGGAGAGGAACTATTCTTTGTTGTTTCAAGCACATCAGACCCTCTGAAGCAAGAGACTTTGAACGGAAGAGACTTGGGTAAAGAAGGCTCTGATGTTGGTAAAAGGAACTGTGACCTTGTGTCGAAGAAGCCCAAGAGTGTGCTGTCCTCGAGTGACCCGCCTTGTCCCGTGCAAAAATGTGGGGAAGGGAGGCCAACGGTCTAAACATTCAGACTTATCATTTTGTGAACACTTCTTTCTTTTTGTGAACATTATCCCACACTATTTTGTAGCATAGCGGTAAGGATTGGCAATAGTTTTTTTTTTTCGGTTTAGGCCCTTTTTCCTTCCCTAGACTCCACTAGGACTGTATTATTTTTTATTTGATGGTCGTAGCTTGCTCCCATCTTAGATTTAGGTTTAGATAGGTGTTTTTCACACCCCTGATAAAGTTCAATAAACACCCTTGAACTGTGATCACTTGTGTTTGTCTTATTTTGATACCATGCCTTCCTGACACTATAGACCCGTGACCTAAGATGCAACCTTCATAGACACCTTCCTTGAAGCGGTCACAAACCTGGCCAGGGTCGGACTAGGGCATAAAATTGTCTCGGGCACAAATGAAAAAGTGGCCCACAGTTGCAAATGGAAATTCATTCATTTTGTGACAGACTGTTTGAGTAGAACCCACGGGAGGTTTTTGATCAAATATGATGCAAATTGTGCATTTTAAGGAACATTTATTCAGTGACACTATTCAAAACTAGGGTAGGTATCGGCTAGAGAATAAAAGGAACGATCGATCCCTGCACTGATCTAGTTGTCTCTTAAATGGTTCTTCCTGCTGCCTGGTTGACGGTTCCCAAAGGGCAATGCTCAAAACGCCCTGTGTGGTTTTGGGAACCCGTTTAGTCTTGGCGCTGGATTTATAGAGGTGTTACTCATTAGGGTTGTGCGTGGACTGCGGGAAAATGATGAGTCTTACCATGGTGAGACTCATGATTTTCTCGCGGTCCACGCTGAACCCTAATCCCTTATCCAGCGCCAAGACTGACAGGGTTCCCAAAATCCCCCTTCTATACTATTCTATACTATTCAAATATACTATTCGCATTTTGGAGTAATTTATCAAACTGGCTCGCATGGGTAAAAAAACGGGCCCACTTTGACTACAAAAACTAGCCCACACTAGCATTTTGCATTTTTTTGTTTTGGCATTGCCCTATTGCCCTATAGGCCAGTCCGAGCCTGAACCTGGCCATTAAACAAGATCACCTGATCATTCACAGCGACTTCAACATGTGTTTCGAAGAAGAGAGCAGAAAGTTTCAGAAAACTCTAACTTGAGACAATGAAACTATGACAAATTGTGAAGGAAGGCAAACACAAAGCAGGTCACACTCTAGATGCAATCTTCACCAATAAAAATCTGATCACAACAGCACCACCAATCCAAATACTTCAGAGCAACCACCTCATTATGCCCTTTGTAGTCCAAATACCATCAAATGCAACCAACACGCCCCAAAAGAACCCCCCTTTCTGGAAAAGAAACTGGAGAACCATCAAAAACAGTAGCCTAGAAGAAAAACTAGAATCCTCAAAACCATCCATTGCAACACTGGATGCAACTGACCTAGATGAAAAAACAGACCTAATCCTAAAATGGACTGCTAACATTTTAGACAGCATCTCTCCAGAAGAACCCATCCCATCACGAAGGAAAGCGGTGGCCAGATGGTTCACGCCCCACCTCAAAGCTATGGAAATAACAAACCGGAAACTAGAACAAGAATGGCGGAAAAACTATGACAAAGACAAAAGAAAAACATTTCAAAAACATATCAGATCACATAAAGCGGAAATTCTCAAATCAAGAAAGAAATAATACAACGCCCGGATCACGAATGCCAACAACACTCAGAAAGAACTGTTCAACATCGTAAATGTGCTTTGAAATACTCCTGGATGCAATAACCCACCAGCCCACTCGCAAAGACAATCTCACAGATCACTTTAAGGGTAAAATCATAATATCACCAACATTCATTGGATCATACAAAGTAGACCAACCAACCAGACCATTCACCACATCCATCCATCCAACCAACCCATAGCCCACAGAACAGGCTGTACATCTTTCCCTAAATGTGTAGAGCAAAATGTATCAGCTTGGTGAACAAAAGCAACAAGGGAGGATCCCCAATTGACCCCTGTCCATCAGACATCTATGCATCGATCCTTACACAGTGCAAACCATCAGAATACTACCTAAACCTCTTCAATCTGTCACTTTCAATGGGAAGAGTACCACAAGCCTTCAAAACAGCCTCATCAAAGATACATTGGGCGATTTGAAAGACCTCTCAAAGTACAGATTGATCTCAAACATTCCCAAAAGGAATAGAGACCAACTTCATGAACAAATACTGGAACACGTCAAAGATATACAACTACTGGACCTTGCACAAGTAGGCTTTGGACCCATGAGAGGAACGGAGATGGCACTTCACTACGTGGGACTAAAAAAAACCAATGCAGACTCCAACACGAACTCAGCACTAATACTTCTTGACCTCTCTGCAGCATTCGACACAGTCAACCATAACACCCTCATCAAGAGACTGGAAGAAATAGGGATCTGCTACACGGCGCTGCTTTGGATGAAATCGTTCTTGTCCAAAGAACAGAAACAGTATGGCTGAAACCATTCAAATCGGCACCACGGGACAACACCTGTGGAGTACCACAGGCTCCTTGTTATCCCCACCACTGTTCAACATCTATATGACGCCACTAATTAACCTCATCAAAAGACACAGCCTCACATGCTGCAATTACGCAGATGATACCCAAATCATCTACAAATTCAATGACAATGAAGAGGAGAACCCAAGCTAACAGACTGACTCAAAGAATTCTACCAATGGATGAACGATAATAACCTATAAAATGGAAATCATGATTGCACCTGACAACCAAGGAAACAACCAGGGCATCCCATAGCCCATAGAACTGGGAACCACACCAGAACCATCCAAAGTAATCAAAAACCCTTAGAATCCTAATGGACAATGAGCTAACATTGGAACCTCAAGTAAATGCGATAATTAAGAAATGCTTCTTCCATCTTCAAGTGATCAAAACGATTCTACCCTTCCTCTCCTTCACGCAGAGAACACTTGCCATCATCTCCCTCATCATGTCCAGGATAGACTACGCCAACAGCATATACCTCGGAATGCCAGAGTACTTACTGAGGAGACTGCAATAAATACAGATTGCAGCTGCCAGACTTCTCCTCAAACTCTCCCGAAGAGACCACATCACACCAGTGCTAAGTATGTTACATTGGCTCCAAGTCAAACAACGAATCACCTTTAAAACAATGTGCATAACACGCAGAGCAGTCCACAGCCAGGGAGTGGAATTCACACAAAAGAAAATCACCATCTACAAACCAACAACAACACTTAGATTCAGCAACAACATCTGCCTAGAACCTAAACTCTACACAAGAAAAAAATATGTGGAGGATCAGCCTTCTCTTGCATATCTGTAAGACACCGGAACTCCCTACTGAGAGAAATATGAACTACAGAGGACCACCTAAAATTCAGAATACTTCTAAAGTCCGGGCTCTTGTGCTCCAAAGGGGATGAAAACGATTGAACAACATCTAAACACCACGAAACAAACAAATAAACAGAAAAGGATCCCAGCAAAACCACTGACGGAAAGAACACACCCAACATGAACCGAGACCGAGTAAAGGAACCGACCCCCATCGACACAATCCAACAAGCTGAACCAGATAAACCCAGCAATAGAAACAAGCCTGAAAAGGGGGGAATACAACCCCCACTGGCATTTCACCTACCTGCATAGACCGGCCTCATCCAGCACACACACTATTTGTGTAAATCAGCCACTCTCGCAATTAGCATGTATGTGCAGGTTAACTGATTTTAGTGTCCAGTCTAATAGTATAGCTAAGCCTGATGCCTTTTCGCCGCCCCGAAAAACACTATACAAATGCTGCAGCATGCTGAGCCAATCGAGAAGGATTAATTGAGATGGAAATGCATCAAACATAATATACTGATGGGGGCAGGAATTGCTACACATCCAGATGTATTGATTAAGAGTGGGGAGTGTGGCGCGCCCGGGCAGAGGGCAGGAGATGAGAGAAGCGGCTCAGCTGAAAGAGCGGTTGGAGGCCAGAAGTGTATCTCACCTTGATAAGAGTGCCAAAAGTGGGAATAGGCGAGGGAAATGTATCACACTGAAATGGACTGCCGAGGGTGGGAATGCATCACACATAATGGACTACGTTTGGAGTCAGAAACATGCTGCACACGGATTGACCTTGGGGACCAGGAACACATCTCTCCTGGAGAAATGTGTGGGGGTGGTAATTGCTACGCACTAGAATGAACGACTGGGGGAGGTATGTAGGTTGCATTTAAGCAGAATGTCAGGGGTAGGAAACGTATTGCCAGTAACTAACCGTACTAAAAATTAATGCGCCTTCTCAAACTCTGAACTAAATGCAGCCATGTCTCTACAGCACCACAAACCGCACGCACTTCACAACACCGCAACAATGAAACAAAGCAAACACAATCTTACCCCTACACCACATGACGCCTACCGTCTGAAAACGTATCTACGCTCAGTGACCGGTTTCTCTGAACTGAAGCTGCCAACAGTACATCACAGCTCTCTTGCTCTTCTCCCGCTCAATCCTACTAACAAACCCTGCCACCCCCCTTGTATTACAGATCCGCCAGAGCGCCAAGAGACCACGCAGGTGACAACAGTGCACGGTACAAGAACCTTTAACATAACATAACATAACATAACAACTCAACATAACATCTCAATGAAATAAAAACCTCAGTTACTTTACAGTGGAGTTATGGCCCTCAGCAAACAAAATGTACAATTGTAGAATACGTAGGATCTTTCAGTGCATATGCTGTGAAATGCTCAAGAATTCGCATTTTTTATTTACTACTTGTGCTGCCCACATAGAATGAATGACAGCATCAAATAATGACATAAACAGTAAACATGGCTAGGTAATTCAAAACCTCTGACATACACTATACTATCTTCTACTTGAGTGCCCATCATTATCAAAGTGAGTGTCTGTATGCAAATAACAACAAAAAAATAACTTTTAAATATACTTCCTTTTACTTAAATGTACATCATTTTCAAAGTTATCTACTTTACAGCATCACATTCAAGCTTGACCTGTAGTGCCCACTCCTAAAAAGCAACCCATCGGTAGAGGGGGCAACCAAGTACAATGATGTTGTCCTTTTCAGATAGAACTCTTGGCCTGAATAACTTTCAGGTTAGGCAACTTCTTAAGGTAGGGCAGAAGAAAAGGCCAATGCTTTTGTAGTGGATTAAATTGTGTAATGAATCGAACTGTACTTTCCTAAGGTTCGTGAGCAGTTCATATCAATGAAAGTTCTTCTCCATTCAACTGTTTGACTTCACTTTACATATCTGCAAGGAACCAAGAGTGCTACTCTGTTTCTTGAAACCTTGCATCATAATTAATCTCTCATATGGAGCATATCTACCTCTGTATTTCCATTTCTCCTGGCTCTCCCCCTTTCACCAAATTGAATCCTGTCTTTCTTTATATAGGCTGTCTTGACTGCCTGCCAAACTGGAGTTAACGGCAGTTTCTTTCTATTTTATATTTCGAAAACCTAGATCACGAAAGACAATCTCTGCATGGCTTATATGTCCTGTTGCCCTGATGACGAGCTAACTCTCCTTTAGTTTCCTAATGCACATCAGTGGCTCAGACTTTTCACCTTGTGAAATGATTGGATTGTCATCTATAAATCCGTGATTGACGTCGCTGCAGTAGACCGGAAGTTCACCCTTCTATGCAACAGTCTCTTTCCACCATCCCAGGAATATCAGTGGCAGAGCCAGGTTTTGTTGCCAGAGGGTTGGGGGGGGGGGTCAAGCGCTCCTCAGGGGGCACCACCCCCATGGGGTTAGAGAGGGGTCGGGTCCCTACCATTTCCTTACTTTTTATGGGCATAACTAGGAACTGTGGATAGGGAAGCATAGTTTTTCGTGCATTATGTCTGCATGTTGCAGCATTTATGTGGTGTTCAATTATAAATTAAACCAATTACTATAATTTGTATGCTTCAGCATTATTTTTCTACTTCACTGTCTTATTGGGATGCTTAATATTCAAGGCAAAACTGGCAGGGTTGTCTACCGGATTTATATTTTATTTATAAAACCTTACACTACAAGCCACATCTATTATCAGTTACACGCCGCACATTTGTTATGGAGGGAACCTCCAATTCATATTGTATTTGAATTTAATGATGAAATCTATTACATGAAAAGCTGAGCATCCCCTGCTACTCCCACACCTGCAAAGCAGATTTGTCCTGCCCACCCCCTCCAAACAAAGTTCAGGGGGTCCAGTAACAAGGCTCCGTTCCAATTCTGAAATGAGCAGCTGTTGCTAATTTTGCAAGATGCATGCTAAAACGTCACTAAGCCGGAACCCAGCAAGAGAGGAGAAAGAAACCCTGCCGCAACCAGTGACTTAGATGAGCATGGCAAGGAAAACGGGTGCACCTATGCCCTTTGCCCCATATACTCGGCGCCTATGGTACCCCCCCATACCCCCACTTTCTTTATTTTTTAGGACTTGAGCCCTATTCTTTAGTGAAGAACTGGAAAATGCTTGCTTGCCGGCCTCAAGACCTCCCAGGTACAGGGGCTCCATCGCACTATAAGGCAATCCAGCCGTAGGCGCAACCTGCCCTCTCTGCCCCATGGCCAATCCCTGCCCTGACATCACACGTCATCCTTGGAACTTGCTTGGAGTTCATTTCTTTTCGCAGTCAAAATAACCTTATCTGTAGTTTCTGAAATAAAAGCATATTGCTAGTTTGGACAATATGTGCAAATACATCCGCAATGAAAACAAGTGAGACATTTCTGAAAATACAGCAGCAGTTCTCTTGATTCAGCTAAACACCATCACCATCTTATTGCAATGCCTGCCATAATCAGAATGGTGTTTGCAAACAAAGGTTTCAAAAAGACCTTTTACAAACAATATTTCTACCAATTACAACTGGGAAGGGGTGTGTTCAAGCTCCTGAATTGCAGACTGGTCTCAAATCCCGGCTTCTAGCCTATTAGCCAACGTGTGTGTTCCTGGGCGTATTCTTTTATCTCATCTCACTATCCCTTCTCTGCAAAAATTAAAAGTCTATTTAAGGTGTTTCTGTGTTTCTAACAAGTGCGTTTGTTAATGGGGAAGCAATGGCAATATATTTATTATGTTGAAACTCCATGAGTTTAAAATGCCTGCAAATTCTGTCGTTGCACTACACTTGATTTATAGATGCCCCCAGCCCCATGGGTGTTGTGTATTCTTGAACACTACCACATAGGAGGTAAACATGGAACTAAGCTTGATAGGCAGGAGCCCAGCTCTGTACCTGTCTCCCTACAGGCAATTACCAGAAGACCGTTTCAATTTTGCTAAATGCAGAAAAACATTACAAAACTAAGCATGGATTAATAATAACGATACTTTCGACAAATTAAATATGTTAAAATTGTGGGGCTTTAATACGTTAGCGTGTCCTCAGCGCTTTATAGAAGGTGGTGGCTGTACAGAGAGGTCACATCTGCACTGTTTGCTCACATGTTTTACAGGTCATATGCTATTGTTCACGCTACGGGACGGAAGTGGGGAGCCCGCTGTGCGCCCAGGGGGGCTTTGGGCAGAAGACTGTACCCAAAGTATACAATGGACCTCATTACGTGGTCGGCGGTTCCCGTCCCTGATATCCCGGTGCCACCGGGACATTACAAGTTGTGGCGACCTGGATGTCAGGCGGCGGGAACTGTAAGTCCCCATTCCCGTGGAGTGCCACAGGACTCCACAGGAAAGAACACACAGAAGCACTGGCACTTCTGATAACGTGCTGCTGCTTCTGTGAGAAACATGCCTGCTGTGGCCGGTGCTCCCGGCAGGTCAGACCTGTCGAGAGATCCGGCCCCTGCAGGCATTCTCGTTGTCTGGCGGTCCGGAAAGTGTTCCAGTATGTTTCTACCGGCGCCCTTATTTCCAGATCGCAAGACTTAGAATGAGGCCCACTGACTCAGTGACTCAGAGATGTGTAGTGTGTCTACATCTTTTAGCCCCGCCTCAGAATTGCTGCAGCCTTTCTGCACACCAACAACGTCACTTTACCATTACCTCATAGAACAGAGGAACACTCAGTGTCCACCTGTCTAACACGGAGAATGCATAAGCAATTTGACAAAAAGCATATGGAATTTATCGTCGTGTCCTGTTGTGTTTCTTCACCCAACTGTCAATGAGCAGTACTGTGCGTTCCCTTACCACCCCTTACCCGCCTTACCATCCTCTCAGCTGGATGCTGGCCCCGCCCCTCTTTCACAAGCCTTCTAGGGGAAGGAGCACAGGCTCATTGTATTGTGGACATTTCTTTCTGGCTCTTGGAACGCTCTTTGCATTCCTTAGCACCAGACCGGCCACACAGCTGTTCGTACTTAGGCAGCCTTTCACACCAGTAGCATTATCTGTGCAACAGGCCCCAGTGTTTGCTGCTGTAATGCTTAGTGATGCTTAATCTGAGCTGCTGCTGAGATTACTGTTGATGGATATTTTCAGTGGGGGTCCGGCGGCCGGCGCCTACCCATTGACCATGCAAGGAACGGATGGAGCAGGTTTTAGCCCCACTAAAGCCACTGGCACTAAATTGCTTTCACCACTTACTGAAAGGCCGTGTGGCTGCAGGGTTCCTGTTCATGGTGCTTAGCAGTCATTTGCCATCACAACATGATATACCCTGTTTAAGCTGCTAAACAGTTTTCAGAGGTTTTCCCACTATGCATGTAAATAAAAGGGTTCTATGTTCATTCATCCCCAGCTTTTTTTTCGTTGCTTTTTTGTGCTGAACATAGCACAAATGCATCAAATGTTGTCTTTTTTTATTTGGGGGGTCCCCCCAAACCCCACTCCACTATTATTTATTTCCTATACCCCACCCTACCCCTTATATGTCCTTACCCCTCCATATTTTTAAATTTTGTTTCCGCAAAATATGTTCAGCAAAAAGTGTCTCGAAAATAAAATGGCGGATGGATGAAAACCGTACCAAATAAAAGTAACCCGAGCCATTTCTTCTCTGCTTTAACATTTGGAAACCCTTTGTACTTTGGTAGCCTCGCTGCAGTTTGAAAGACATGGAATGTTGTTCCCGTGCAGTGGGACTCCCAAAACCCAGTTGGAACCACTTTTTTCAAAATAATTTAATTTAAAACATTCACGACGCTGAAGGAGCAGCTGCTAATTTGTTTTTGTGTGTGTTTCAAAGTATTACAGGGTTATGTAGATCTCGGACACACGGTCAGAGTGACACATTACCACCACCACCACGCACGCAGCCATGCTCGTCTCATGGCTCACACCGGCTATGTGCCCAACTCACCTCACAATGAGACGTTAACTAACGTCTTTCTCAGTCAGTCGACACCTAGGGGCCTCATTGCACGGAAGGCGGTAACCATGGCGCTATTAGCGCCATGGTTGCAGGCCGGTATTTTACCATGTCTGCCTTGGTGGATGGTGGAATTACCGCCCTACTCCAAGGTGAGCTGGGGGCGGTAATTCCCCATTCACCAAGGCCCTTCCCCATTCCCATTTTTGCCCCCATAGGGCATAATGGGAATGGGGAAGGCGCTAATTACGGTACCGCAAATTGCGGTGCCGTAATTAGCACCAAGGTCCCTTTGCGGCACCCTATCTAACGGCTGGTAAAACCCTGCCGTTAAAGTCGGGTCCCGCAAAGGGAACTCGTAGTAAAGCGGTAAGGGTTAACGGTCACCGGTAGAATAACGGTGACCGTTAACCCTTACCGCCTTCCGTGTAATGAGGCCCCTAGACTCCGAATCCGATGTACTGCGCAGGCCCAGGCCGGCAGGCAGACACGGCACACACACAATCGCATGCAGGGCATGCTAGGCAGTCAAGGCGTGTCTGACTGTGACAGTCAGGTGGATTGTGACTTTCTCAGGCAGGCAGTGCAGTCTGTGGCACACATGGCCAGTCAGGCTGGCTGTGGGTGGGTCACTGTGGGTACGGGCAGACCATGCCAGCCTGCAGGATTTGCGTTGCTGTGGGCCAGAGCCTGCTGACTGTGGCCGTGTCTGGTCAGTTGCTCTCACTCAGGATTTTTGACAGACAGTCAGTGAGTGATTGACGACTCAATTTAGTGTGTGGCATGCGCACGTGCCGTAACACTGACTGGACTCAGGTCAGTGTTCAGACTACTGGTCCCAGCAGGCAGGCCACTTGTTGTTGGGCGGGGGGCTGCGCATATGTGGATAACTGCCACATTGTAGCAAATGTGCCCGGCTTCCCTGGTGCATGCCTGCCCGTGTGAGCCATGGCTCCAGATAGTCTGGGCCTGGTGAGCCTGGGGAAATCGAAACTAGCCAGAGTCTGTCGTGTCATTCCTAGCATAGGGAGATTTTTATTCATCAGCACCCAGGCTGCCGCCGGCCCGGCCCGGCACCTACCACCAAACGCTGGATGATCATGATGATCAGATACCATCCGTTTCGCCAAATGGACGTGATCATTATCCCACTCCCAGGCAGGCAAAGAAGGCAAGACGGTGGAAAGGGCCGAAGGGCCGCCGTCCGCAGCCGCGCTGCGCGGTGCTGTGAATGGATGAATCTAATTTAATGTCAGACGCTCCGCGTGCAGGAGCCAACTGGGGGCACATCGAGCACCAGGGTGGAGGCAGAGGGGACAAGCGCCCCGCTTGCCTCCTCCTTGGTTCCCCACTGATGAATATGTTGGCCTAGAATGGTTAGGCTTGCAACTCATAGCTCTAAATGTAAATGTTACCATGTTGATCAGTGTCTGTGTGTGATCATAAAAACTAGCATTTCTTTGGTTTGAAAAGTAACAAAGTGCATTCACACCATCTTTATGGTCTATTGTGGTGTATAGGGACAGGACATTTAGAGTTTTCAACTATACCTCTTTCTCCCATGAAATATCTGGCATTTTTTTAACATCCTTTATGTCATCCGCATGTGACAATAGTTTGGTGGCAATGAACATCAAAAGAAATGTATATCTGTTGCCAAGTGTTCAGTTACAATTCTGGCATAAGAGGGCACCTTAAAGGTCTGTTGTTGTTATGAATGTTAGGAAGATTGTACATTGTGGCAATTCTTCATTTTGTGTGTTGTCATAAAGCACTGAGGGGATTATCAGAAGCTGAGATACTCACTAGGGGTCCACAACAGGTTTATTATAATGAAAGAGAAGAACTTAAGCGAACATTACTCTAATGTCCCCTCTATCCCCGACTCGTAAAGGTCCCTTCCCTTTGGGCCCTTGTGGAACCAGTTGTTTGTGTGCAAGGAGCATTTCAGAAGACAGTCAGAATGTTAGTCGCTTGGGACATGGCAAAGGAAAACAAATGATTCCTTGAGCAGGTTCTCTTCTTCCGTGGTTGTTCATCATGAACACAAAAAAGTCTCTTGCATCAAAACAAATCCAAAAAAGGCAAATCGCTGACTCGGATCAGCAAAAAGGGTCTTTCAATAGTCCTTCTGGGTCTCTCTCTGGTGTCATACACAATCACTGGGTTTTGTTGAGTGAAACGATCACAAAGATGTTTGTTTGTTTGTTGTTTCTTTCCTCAGCCAGTGGCCAGGGCCTCTTACAACACCATTCATAGGTCTTTGGACTCTAGATATTCTGGAGTGTTCCACCAGCCATAGATAATATCTTAAATGTAGCTCCAGACCTTCTACCACCACGGTTGGGCAGAGTTTGATCTAGGTGGTTCGTGCCAGGGGAGAGGCTGGATTGGATGAGCTAGGGGAATGGTGTCTAGTCCCTGGTGAGCTCCCTTTCCTAGGGTCCTATGTAGGCAGGCCTTCTGCCCCTGAATCATCTCCTCACCACCTTAATGTGGGCACATGCCTACCAGAGCCTTTACTAAGTTAGCCTTAGAAAACGGACTCACTCCTGACTCATCAAACACCTCTGTAATGCTTTGCCTCCTCAGGTATGACTTCCTTCTCCTCCCCGGCTCTTGCTTTCATCACCACTGTCAGGAGTCTGGCTGATAGGCACCGGGCAAAAGCTATACCTCAGAGTATGCACTGTAGATTAGGGGAGATGCACATGGTAATGCTAGCATATAACAATAACGGGGTACATACCAAGCTGATCTAAGTTGTAACAGGACTTACAGGGGCAGGAGTTTGCTGTAAGCAAAGAGACACAGAGAATGCAAAGGCAAGCAAAAATACTGGCAACACGGATTGGTTAGAATAAAGGGTGTACTGGAATATGGTGAGCAGCCTCCAGAGATTAGGGAAAGCCCTCGGGATTGGTACCAGTAGACTACTCTTAACAAGTGTCATACAACTGCATCATGAGTTAGGCGTGCCGAAGAGACTGTTGTACTCAGTGTAAGGGTGAAACTGGAGACCATATACTGATGCGGGTAAGACTCTAACAGACTTGATGAAGGCCACAGAAGTCTTCCCCTTATCTGATCTGAACAGAGACCAACCCAGGGTTACACTGTAAATGGATACAGAGCAGAGGCACAACAGTGGGCCAAGATGTAATACAAGTGGAAAGCAGTATTCAAAGAAATAACCATGTACAGGACATGTAGAGATACAAAGTACTACACAGAGACTGGAATATCAGGACACACAAGGCAATGGGTTCAAACAAGACTGGTTGCTGCCAACACAGTAAATAAAAGAGGTTCAAGAAACTCAGGGCACTAAGAACAGGCACTAGAACTATAGACTGACGTCTAGTAATTAGGCAAACAAAGAACAAACAGGAAAGCCAAATTCTGGAGGAAGCTACTAACTCTGCACATTTGTGGCATTGAATAACAGGAGCCAAGGACAGAAAAGCAAGAGACTGGGATAACAGAGAGAAAGAGAGAAAACAGCTTAGGCAGAAACAGGACAGGTCAGTGATGCAGAAATGATTACAGAAAACACAGAGGTTGCAGAAAGTCAGAAAGGCAGGAAAGATAACGATATAGAACTGGATGTACTAAAGAGCAATTGTAACACGGACTAAGGCAGGCAGGGTTCAGAAATTGAAAGCAGGATTTCAAGGAAAGGATCAATAACAGGCAGGCTGCAACAGCAGACTGTAAAAGGTGCTGCAAGGCAGCAAAAACAAACAGGATTCACAAGCCGAAGCCAGGATATTCAGAAAAGGTTCATAAATTGGTCACAGGAGCACAGAAGCACACACTCCCAGTGGAAGCAGTTGACTGAACAACTACTTCTGTTCAAAGTGAGCTTATGAAGACCTCCAAGCCCACAGCCCTACAGGGTAGAGCTGGTTGCCGTCTCAGGCAGCTGTGTTCAATGAAGCCCAGTCCCGGCTTCGGTAGCCTGCAGCAGTGCATTGTAATTAAGGTTTCTATAGCTCTCATTGACTTGGAACAGGTGAATGCAATCAGAGCCTCCCCAGCTCTTAGTAGCTTGTTGCAAGCAAAGGTAAGTTGTATGCCTCCTACAACCCTCTGCCTCCTGGACAGCATACTCATACCATAATGTGTATGCTGGTTTAACCCAAAACCCGAAATGGGACAGGAAATTAGATTGGTCCAAAACTGCAGCGATGAAACAACTAAAAGAATACAAAGGCAGTTTGTCGGTTTTAACTTCACAATTATGCCACAAACAGAGTCTCTGAATGTGCACATGTAGCAGTGCTGGTGGCAGGTGTGTAGGAGTTTGACAACCACCTCATCCTCACATCGTATTCCCTCTTCCTCCTGTTCCTCAGTTCCTCATTTACTCATCACCTCCTCCTCAGATCTTACGCCCCATTGGCTTGCTCCTTCGCTTTTCCCTTCATCACCAACTCTCCGTCAGAACTTTCTCTCACCTCCTAATGCTGCTCAGCTCGTCCTATCACCACATCCAACCTCCTCTACTTTTTCCAACCTCTCCTTTCTTCTACGATCACCAAAGGCACTCCTTATCTTTATCCAATCGCTGTATGTCTGCATGTTTGGTGCCACAGTATAGGTGCCTCTCTCCTCTCCTCTCCTTCCGGAGTCAACTCTTTACAAGACTTTACACCTGAGAGCAATTTAATTTACTAGAAAGTAATGGAAACCTGGAGTTCTAAATGCCCATGGCAATCAAAAGGTAGAAACTAACAGTTATTTTGGCTAGTGTAATTTTAATTAACACAAGTCATAGAATACAAATCCTGTAATTCAAAGGATTCCAAAGAACTCTTAGAAAGGTCCACACTCTTATTTAGATCCCTGCTTCAAATCAAATACTTCAACAATTTCAAGGACACATTTCAGAAGAAACTACTCAAAAGTAGAAAGAATCTGAACTTACACAGTTGCACGTGCTCGTGTTTCACCACAACCAATTGCTTTATCAAGGTAAACAATTAAGTGATAATAATCAACACAAAATACAAATCCCAAATTGTCTCACCTTAGACAACAAAGAAAAAATGTAACCAATATCTTGGTCATGAATCCCAATTAAAGCCAATTGCTGGCACTAATCATTGAAAGTATCCTTGTACTGTAATCATGATATGTCAATCTTGTTTTGGTACTAAAGAAGAAACATAAGCGCCAAAAAGAAGAAACAGTGTGGGGAAAGGCGGTCAAAAAGAAAGAGAAAAGAACAGAAAAAAGACTTATACCATTGGATTATTAGACCATATATAATCTGAGTCATTGGGCCTCATTACGATCCTGCCAGTCCGGAAAGAACGGTGGTGGTAAAACCGCCACCACCATTCTTTCCCGACCGGCTGATTAAGAGTCCTGCAGGAGAAGGTGTCACTCCCGCCACCCGCCTGCAGGTGGAAATGGAAACACTGGCTCCGTCATAGACGGAACCAGTGTTTCCATTGTCCCCATCCCCACGGAGTCCTATGGGACTCCGTGGGGATGGGCACTTACACAATTCCGCCTCAGGAATTCCTGGGCCACCGGGGTCGTAATGCCCCGGTAATTCCGTGAATCACGGAGGCGGAATGGTAATACGAGTCCGGTGGTAACCAGCCGGTTTTTTCGGCTTGGTTACTGCCGGACTCGTAATGAGGCCCATTGTGTGTCAATAATATGGCAGGGAATGGAAACTGAAATACATAAATACCAAAAGCTGCAGCTGATGACTTACTGGGGTGGTATGATACAGTGCAAATTCAATAGGCACACTCTAGAAGGATGTGGTATGCTGTAGTCCTGGGTCTCAATCTAATGAGAAAAAAAGTCTAAATTAGCAAAATCTAACCTGTCCAGGCACGATCCAGAAATAGGGCCTTATCAGGCGCTGGGCAGAACAGTAAAAAATCCAGCTGTAACGCTATTTCTGCTGCAGGTCCATTCTGCCAATTCCGAATTGGGGGAAACTCAGAGGATTCACATCCAGCTCAGATCTGAAGGTGAATATGCTGACTTTTTGCCCATTTTCGGCGCTGTTATCGCGGCGCAATTAGCGCTGCAATAATTGCATGAAAATGCCCCATTGAGTCCCAATCAAAAAAATTAGGATTTACTGCAGTACTGCAACTTGTGATCCGGCGCTAATAGCACCGGACCATGTTGGGGTAACGCTAATTGCATTGGGCGGTATCCTGGTGGATTTACTGCCGGGATACTTCACACTCGTGATGAAGCCCATAATGTATGCAAATGCAGATGTTGATAATTAGCAGGGTTGGTCCTGAGAGTTCCTGTGCTATTGTGTAGGGTACTTACAGAATACATTGATTAACCCCTAGTTAATGGTGAGTTAGACATCCCTACAGAATACAAGATATCGGATGGATCCCCTAACATCTTACCTTCCTTATCCAAGTGGACTAAGAGAGTTATTTCATTGTCTGCAGTGTTACGTGCAAGGAACTAACCACCATTTTGTGATTCATCTTTATAGCGAAGTGAGTGGAGGATGTCAAAATAAACGTGCGACATAGGCACCTAGTGATTGTGTTTACATTAACGTGTGAGCTTTACGTCATTTTGTGACTCATCTTTGTATTGCGGTGAGTGGTGGACGTCACAAATGTGTGACGTAAGCATGCATTAAGAATATTTACATTAACGTATAACTTAAACGCGTAATGTGGCATGCTTGCGTGATAGGAAACCTGATTTATTATCGTTTCAAAAATGAAAATATGCAGGTATATCATCATAAAGAGTAGGCTGGTTTGAAAAAATAGCATTAAAGTATAGTCAGAAGGGTCCAGAAAAGCATCATGGGAAGAATCTTAATCTACAGAGGTGTGTTATATTGCAGTGATCTAATCTCAGTTACTCAGGCATATGAGAACTATAAAGTCCTTATTGTATGTATTAAAAAGTGGCCGATGTGTCCAGTAACATAATCAGGATTTATAGCAGACTAGCAAAAACTACACGTTCTCCGAACGGGTTCTGTGGACAGACATGACAACACTCACATCAATTTTTGAAAATCAATGATCCTGTAGGTCGTTGTTCCGATTTGCTTATTACTTGATGTGCTTTGCACTCCGTAGTAAACTGCACTGAGAATGGGCGTATGTGGCTGGCTGACATAACCAGGAGCAGATATTGGGGGTAGGCGTGAGTTGGTGTGCTGCTCCATATGGGGACCTACGGTGCTTTCTCCCCACCTGTTGCCTCACCCTGGCGTGGTGCAGTTTGTTGCGCAGCATTGCAGTGCAAATGTCCCAGAAATTGTGCATTCTAGGGTTGAGGACCGGTCCTTCAGCAACCACATTGATTTTTCGCCGATTTCAGGCAACCGTCTCATGTGTGAAGGTACTGAAATCCAGGGAACAGGGTGCAGTGTCCAAATGTCATGTAGCCAGTATTGTCGGGAGGGTTCTAACAGGTAAGTATGCAAAATGTGGTGCAGATTGGTGAAACGGTGTGGAATTGTATAAGGAGCAACGCTTCACCAAGTCACAAACCCAGCCACAAACCCACACATTTTCACTTTTATAAATATAGATATAAAAATAGGTTTTGGAAGTGATATTTATATCCATGCAACTCACTAAGGGCGCGATTCTCAAGTGGGTGGTAATTGCCAAATATGTCGTAAAAACGACATTTTCGGTAATTACACCCTATTCTGAAAGTGGCGCAATATTCCGAAGTCGGAATGAGTGCGCCACTTTAGGAATATGGATGCCGGTTGCTAGGAAGGGCTGGAAACAGACCTAGCAACCGGCTCTCTCGTTAACTATGCCTTTGCATGCTTATTCTTGTGGCACTCCTCCAATTTCGCAAGCGCTTGAAATTGGCGTTGAACTACGGGACACAATTGGTGCCGTTCGGAGGAGTGCCACATGAAGCAGTATGTGTCAGGTGGGTGAGATATTATTTGGGTATGCTACCATACTTGCCTACATGTGTGATCCAAAAAGATGTATGCTTTTACAAGATTCAAAAATAATACTTATAGCTATTACAGCTGGTAAATACAAAAAATACATTTGTTGGCACCACTGGAGCAATCTTGCACAATCAAACAGCAAGATGTTGAAATGTTTAAAATGTATAATTCTGACATAACTCATTTACCCTACTTTAAGGAAATCACACAGAGCTGGTAATAACGTGTGCCACTGCTCTGTAGCAGCAGCATGGGCATTTCATATTTATTCCTGCAGTGCAAGATGAATAACTGAACGACGGAGACTGATACCCTCACCAGTCTATGCGGATGATGTGTGCTGTGGTACGCTCTGCCACTTGCCTTCACTGAAAATGAAGTAGAAAAGGCAGGCTGTGGCTCCAGGCAGCACGTGCTTTTGTTTGGATCTCGGCAGCAGTTTCGTTAAACAACGATTTCCTCGTTATTTAACAAAAGTGCTGCCGAGAAACTTCATCCGCCTGTTTCCAATGGAAACAGGCGGATATCAGCGAAAGCACTGTTGTGCTTTGCGATGACGCCCAGGCCCACTTCAGAATAGCAGTGGTGCCTGGGCGTTAAGAAATGGCGCAGTGAATCGTGCTATTTAGCACGTTCACTGCGCCATTATGAGAATCGGGCCCTAAGAGAGTATTCATTCCCTGCTAATTAGTGATACACATTGAGTCAATATAAATGATAAGGTGAAAGTCACAGACAAAATAGTTGTCCAACAAAACGTCTGGCAAGCAAAGAAATTTGAAAATATTGTATCAGTCAGATATGCATCAGAGTTATATTGCGAACCTGTTGAGTTCAGTCCATTTTGCAGATATGTACGCTTTCTATAATAACAAATACATCTCATTGTCTTTATTCAATCCAAATTCAATGCTTCCGGCCTTACAAATGATGCGTGCTTCACTTTGTCTCAGATGGACTTCCCAGGACTCCTCGATAATCTGTTCAGCCTCGCCCGATTGTACCGGCCTCGCCCAGGATCCCCTGAAATAACCCATGCAATTAGGCCAAGGCTACCTGTTCTCACCAGTGGGTGGCTGCCTCCTTTGGAGTCCCATACGATCAGTTTGTTCTTCGGTAGAGCCATCGGGTTATCGTGCGTCATCTCCAAAAGATTGGGGAACCAAGTTTCGCCCCTCCAATCCGGAGTTGTTATTATCAGAGAGACTTGTTGTCTTCCCACTTAGGCTATTTTCCTCACTATCATTGAAAACTTTCGGAAATGCATATTCTGTGCTCCAGCCCCAATTCTGGAGAAATGCGTCCGTCGCTTTCGCCTCGGGGTCTGGCCTCCAACTAAAGAACTGAGGTAGTTGCTTGTTCAACCTCGATATAAACAGGTCGGTCTGACATGGACCCAATCGTGCCATCAGCTCCTGGAATACTTTTTTGTCCAGCTTCCAATCGCAGGCATCTCTCTGCAACCTAGAGTTCCAGTTGGCTACCTCGTTCTGTTGACCTGGCAGATATTCTGCTATCACTAACACTTTTCTCTGTAGAAATAACTGCCAACATTCTTTTGCCAGCTCTGCCAACATTCTGGATCTTGTGCTGCCCAGTCTGATCATGTATCTGACTGCGGCCACGTTGTCCATCTTGAGGAGTATACAACATTGTGCTCTCTCCTGTGCCCAACATCTCACTGAGCACAAGCCCGTCAGCCGTTCTAGGCAGTTGATGTGTAGGTCTAGTTCTTTCTCTGATCACCTGCCTCGGCCCCCTAGCCCGATCTGCTGGCATCAGATTCTATTATTAGGTTGGGATGAGCCAAATATTTCTCTCCCATTCCAGGCATCCATATGTTGTAGCCACCACTCCAGTTCTTCTCTGCTTCCTGTGATAGAGGCACCCTTTGTTCGTTCGTAAGCTAAGCTCCTCTTGAGATGTTGAATCTTCGATCTCTGAAGGGCCCTGCAGTGGAGTAGTCTCGGGAAAATAGCTAACACCAAGTGTCCGACCAGTCTGGCTATCTCCCATAACGACATCCACTCTTTTGTATTCATGATCTCTTTTTGATGTCGTTCACTTGGCTCAGAGGAAGACTCAGCGTTCCCTGCGACGTATCTACCTTAAAACCCAGAAATTGCATGGTTTGTTTCGGTTGCAGGAGGGATTTCTCCCAGTTCACCAAAAATCCTAACTGTGGTAGCAGATCTATCATGGCGTTCACCTGCACCTTTATCAAATTCCTGTCCTGACAAATTATGCATATGTCGTCCAGGTATCTGATAAGACGTATTCCATGCTCTCTCGGATACGTCACCATGGTGCTGATGCAAGCCCAAAAAGCATATGAATTAATAGACAAATATCACTCTGTAGTGCAGTAACACCACAGTCTATACAGGATGTAATGGTAAACCTGGGGAATACATTGGCCTCTTTGTCACCCACTTTGATAAATTCATCACTAATGGTCATCGTTCCAGTTCTGGAATGGAAGCCTCTTCGTGGATCTCATCATCATGCGATTGGGAGCGCTTCTTCCCTGCAGTTTGCTGTTCTGCATCTTCCTCAAGCTCTTCCGTGGGATCCATCAGCAGGCCAGTTCCTTTTTCTTTTGAGGCTGGTATGTATGAAAAGATTACAGCTGTTATTAAGGTTGAGGATCAAGACTGCACCTGATCTACCAATCTGCAAATTGATGGTTATTCATCATAGTTTCCAGTTGCATATTTAGAGCCTTCCTCACGGAAAACAGAGTCCTATATTTTCCCAAATCTGAAGACTGTCGGGATCATCACATTTTTGATCTTCATAAGACGTATCCTCTACCTATTTGCCAGTAATTTCAATATCCATTGGGTAAACAGAACCTCATTGCTGGTAACTAATTTTTAGACCTTAATATGTGACAACAACCTTATGAAACACTGTAACAAACCGACATGGAAATATCGAAATGTATACTCCCACGACTGCCACAAGCAAAACATCATAATGACGACTAATTTTGCTTCCAATATGACTCTTTGCTTCTGTACCTCAACAGCAAGATACGGGAAAGTTAATAAAAAGGCAAGGCCATATATCTCAAGTCCAAACTGATGCAGCAGAACATCTGCCAAAAAAGGTGTTTGAAATTGCTCACTAAGTCGTTAACATTCCCCCTTAGACCAAAAGCCAACACTTCGATAAGAAATTCCCACAGTTCTTCTCCAAGGAGAATATCAAGTTTGACAGGAGATTACATCTTGCCACCTCACCATTTCCTTTGTTCACCCACCAAAGAAGGGCTATGTTGAATGGGACAAGCCTACACCATTACTGTTGGAGATATGTTCAAAGTAAAGCACTTCCTGACACCCTTCAGTAACCAAGCGGACCTCATTCCCGCATCCAAGGCAAAAATGAAACCTTCGAGACACAACAGCAGACATGGCTCAACCCCATCAGCTTCTCTTTGAAACTGAAATCTGGCCTGGTCACCTACTCTTGATAAAATCTACACAAGGCAGGACAAAGTACTGAAGTAACCCAGAATCCATAAACACTTTGTGCCATTTTCAGAACAGCAACATCTACTATGGGTCTACCTGTCCACATGACTTTGCTGCTCAGAAACTGTGACCCTACAAGTTGAGGATGACACCCTCAGCCTCATAGCTAGAGGAGAATCCTACGTCATCCTCCAGGAACCCTCCTCAGTGTTCAACTCGTAACACTCCCAAACACCTTAAAAACCTGCTACGGCTTGGATGGGAATGTGCACAAATGGTCCTCCACCTTCAGTCTCAACTGTGCTCTATGAGTCAAAACTGCCGATTCCACATCTCTCTCTGTCCCACCACTCTACGTCATCCATGAGGGCTCCATTCTCTCCCTCGTGTTTGCTAGTTTGTGCAAAGCTTTTGGGAGCTCTTACAGCAAAGAGTGTCAAAAGAGAACTCGAGTTCAGAGGCTGATATTATTACAACAACAAAACAAGCTTACCGTACTACACACTTGGATGAGAGCAGAACGTTAAACAGGCCGTGGCAGGATAGGTCTTCAGAAATGTGCTAGGACTGAGAAATTCTAAGTGCACGAGTGTTTCCAAGGCACAAGGCTAGTCTCTGTTAGAAATGTCACATTGGGCAAATCCTTGTAGGGAAAAGAGTTCCCAAATTAAAGCGACTCTCAGTCAGTGAAGGAAGGTACCTTCCTGGCGATGGTTCCTGGTTCTGCCTCCTGAGATATGGACCCCAAACCAAAGACTCTCCTTTAATTTTCGAGGTGTCCCTTCCTGAGATCTGATGTCACCGCTCCTTCCCAACTGTTGGGACTGGGTCCTTAGTACAGTTTGAACTTCGCGTTGAAGACACACCTTCCAGGAGCGTTTCTGTCTCTTGGCTGTCAACAGTTTATTTCTTCCCTCGCTGTCTGTGTCCAAGGGCAATGCTTACCTTTTCATGTGGAATTCCACACAGGCACAGCTCTCCTTTTGGTGTCCTAGTTCTGGGCTCCACTGTGAGGATCACCCCTGGTAGCAGATATGTCAGGGATCCTCCAGGTCAACAGTCACCGGCTTCAGTTAAATTTGATTCAGAATCGTTGCTGGACTTGCCATCTCGAACAGATTTGATGTTTATTTATTTATTTAAATTTTTATAGAGCGCCACACGCCTCAGTCACGGACTACCAGGTGTCAGCCTTTTATTTCGTCACTCTTTTTAGACCGTTTTGGAATCTAGCAAGAACTGTTTAGTGTCTCTGGCAGACTTGCTAACCCCACTGCAACCCGTTGTTCTGTGTCCACCAGCTAGACCCTCTATGACATGTTTATTGAGGGCTGTTTAGGGCTGTGCTCACCAGCTCTTGCTTCGGGTGTCAAGGCCTTCACCATTCTCTCTCCAGCTGCCATTGCCCTTCTCCACCATGTGCCCTAATGCCACCACCTTTCACCTCCTTTTTCCCCTTTACTTTTTGGTGCCCCTGCTTTGGTCAAGTGTGAGGCTCTGTAGACTTTCCTCAAAGTCTCTGATGTTCCTCTTTTTCTTCCCCCCCTTCCTTCCGCATACCACCTTTTCTCATAGCCGTTTCTCTCCTTGCCTGCTCCTCTCACTGCCCATCCATCCGCCACTACATTTCCATAGAACTGCCGACACTGTGCTTGCTTTTAGGTATAGAGTGAAAATCACTCTTTATTTTTAGCGAGAAAACCTACAAAAACGATTTAGAAACATTACTCAGAGCAGTCTTTCTAAATCTGTCGCAGCTCTGTCGCACTCGCGCAGGGGCTGACAGGCACGGCCATGACGGGCAGGGGAAGACGGAAGTTTGCTGTCAGTTAAGTGTTGGTCTGTTTGCGTGTCTGTGTGTATGTTGTGGGTAGTGTTTGTGGTATGGAGGGGAGGGGCCTGGGGAGAAGGTGTGTGTGTGTCTTCATGTGTGTGTGTGTTTATATGTTTTGGGGTTTCGGCAGGGATGGTTGTGGTGAAGGGGCAAGATTAAAGAGGGGTTTGGGGTGAAACCACCCGATTTCGGTGGTGAGGGCAGACAGGGGTTGGGGAGGGAGAGTGGGAAGAGGGGTGGAAAGTGAGCTATCTCGAATATTAAAGGCCACACCAAAATCGGCTGTGCAGCCTTTAATATTCGAGCATATCAAATAGAACCTTGTTTTATACTCTAGCCTGTGGTTAACCATTCTAATTATACAATTGGGTATGTGCACCTGTAGGGACCGATTGTGTGACACATCTGATTAGTTCTTTTTAATCAACCCCACCACTTCAGTGAAACTGCCCATTGGAAGCGATAATTGTTTGACCCGTGCTTCCATGGGCCAAGAACATACATATCACGGCCGCCATCTTGAATCAGGTGGCCCTATCCTAGCAGCTGCCTGACTCCATATTGATCCTATGGCAGGTCCCAATGTCTCCTCTGTGCTCTCTGGAATGCTATGTGGATATGGCCGGAGCGGGCAGCGGTGATGCCTGTGTCAGGGTCCACTTTGTGTGCCCAAACAGGTATCTGAGGGGTTTTTGTGACAGGGTCTTTATGGGGGGTCTTGGGGGGCATTATTCACCTTGGATGCAGAGGCAAAGAAAAGGAAGAGGCACTATAGGATCAAGAATGCACCAACTTGGGGTCAACCTCACATAATGGATGGTTTCCCCTCCCCCTCAGGGTCTCAGTAGCTTCCATCCTGAAACCATGTGAATCCGTCACAGGGCACTCATTGAAAACATGGATGGTTCTGCTCATCAATATACAGACAATAGTCAACCATACCTGACATTCTCCTCTGGGTGAGGCGCTGTTCTCTAAATGCACGGACTCAATGCAGATCTGTGGTGTGAAACACTTCTTAAAAAGCCAACCCCAGAAAACAACGTTCCTACTAATAACAACCCCCACAAGGAATAACAAAGGTTCCAAAGGACCTTTCAGCTACTACAGAAGAGGGGACCCTGGCAATGGGCATCTCCAGCACCTTGCACTTGAGAGCAAATTTAACCCCAAACTTCACATGAGGAAAACTGTTGAAGGAGTTCCACACTAAACGTGGATGCTGAGGAACATGACATATCTAATCCCAGCTTTGGACTTGTTTTTCGGCCCAGGCTGTGCCCTGACAATGCACCCCTGACATTCCTCTGAAAGTTACAGCTGGCAACCCTAACAGATGTTTTAGCTGTTGAAGGCGTTGCTCTTAGTCTGACTTCACACAGCAGTTGCTGCAGCGGCATTACCTCACACCTGACCTTCCTTCCATGGCTCTTCACCAGAGTCCATTGGTCCTCTTGGCTTTGGTCCGTTTTCTGCATCTATGTCAGCATAGTAAACACTAAAAATGGACTGCAGCAAAGAGCATCAGCGTCGCAAAGGATATGAATGTAAGCTTATTTTACTTGTAAAAGGACGTTAGCATCTGCGTCTTTAAATTGGTGCTGCTTGTGGTGATGTTACATGGACGAGTCGCTCTACCCTGTCAGTCACGGGCCCCGAAAACACCTTTCTTAAGGGCCGTTGCTACGGTAGCATACATGCCAACATTCTGTGACCAAAAATCTGTTAGAATCTTTGTTTCAAAAATATTGAAAAAATCGGTGTATTTGTTGCCACTAAATCGCTAGGCGGTAGGACTGCTTAAAAAGCAGTGTCCTACCACCTAAATCAGTAGGGTTGGCTTGTATGTAGCAGGTGCCGGAGAGAGGAGCGCTGCATTGTGTAGCTACGCTGAAGAAATTGCATATTGCACTTGCAGGCGGGTGGAAGTGGCGAGACTCGCGCAGGGCGGGGCTGAAACGTGAAGTTTCCCCCCGGCTCCTGGGGCAAGCTCACACCTGCCAGAACTCATTAGGAGGAGTGGCTCGCCATTTCTTCAGTGGCTCGCCCCAGCATGTAGATGACTGGCACCGTGGAGCTGAGGTACGGTGAACCATGGGCTGTTGATATCCAGAAGTGCTGGAGCGGATCTCACGGGTGACTCTGACAGTCTGGGGATGTTGCACTAGCGCACTGGTCTGCTAACTGCTGCCAGTAAGAACACATCATAATAAAAGCAGCAGCTTGGACACATCCCCACTGAAGAACGTTCCTTGGATTCTGTGTACTTGCGCACCCTGCAACCAGGTCCGAACAGGCTGCTAAATCCAGGACAAAAAAAAAAATTATAATTAACAAAAAAATTAAATTGGTATTTGTTGCCACTAATTCGGTAGGCGGTAGGACTGCTTAAAAGCGGTATCCTACTGCCTAAATCGGTAGGGTTGGCAAGTATGCGGTAGGGCCCTTACATTGGGCGCCAGGCCTTAGTGAAAGGGTCTTCCTGCATTAATATCACTTTATTAAAGTACTGAACACAAAATAGGCAGAAACTTCAAACAAAAAAAATAGAGCAAATTAATGGCTGCTGTCAAACCTGGACATCTGGAACTCTTTCAATCAGAGGCAACCAAGGCGCACGACTGTTCACTTTTCCGCAAATGAGAATCTTGTAAGCAAACAAAAAAGGCAATAATTACACATACCCGTGGCAGATGTGTGCTCATATACATTTGCCATCTACCACTAGCTACACCAATAGTGTTTGCTCAACTATATTTAGTTAAAGTGACACTTTTGAACAAAACCTAAAAAGGAGCTAGAAGGATGAAGGAATAAGTAGCAAACATTGTTCCATAGCGCCTTGTGAAGAGAAATGTTTGGCGAGGCACATGACTGGCTTTGATGCAGACCTATTATCTTGAAACCTACCTGGTTGATTGCCTGCCTGCTTTCAAAACATATTATTAAGTAAATCTGTTATTTCCCCTCAGATTGGCGCTTCCTTATTCGCCAGCAGTGAAGGCTCCGGACTCTTCATCGGCCTGGCCGGCACTGGCGCCGCCGGGGGGATTGCTGTGGCCGGCTTCGAGTGGAATGTAAGAGCCTTTTTTAATTATTCACAAATCAAAAGATGGAGGCTAATGTCCTAATGTGCCACTGGGTGATGGGAGGTGTCTCTCAGAAAAAAAGGTACAAAGGGCATTATACAAATCGAACATGGCATAAAATAAAGTGGGCATAATTTCACAACGGCAAAACTATGAGCCAAAAACAGCAACTTCCTCCACCCCATAAATGACAGTTAATGTGTGATTGTATTTTTTTTTTTTAAAACACTATACTTTTACATAACTTGACTTTTACGCTTTCATTTTTAAACCGCTAGGGGGCAACAGTGTGTAGGAAACTCTACCCTGTACTACACGGAGCACATTTTTGGTCAATATTGTAACAAAGCTCCATTGATAACAATATAGTGGCATAGGTCGTTGTAAATGAAACAGTATCTGCCTCTGTGACGATGTTATCATTGAATGGGATGTTTCTCTCTCTCTCGCTCTTCTTCAGGCCACCTTCATCCTTCTGGCCCTGGCCTGGGTCTTTGTTCCCGTCTACATATCCTCTGGGGTAAGTATGCAAAGGGAACAGAAAGAAAAGGAAATAATGTTCCAGCTGTGCACAGTGTATGATACACCATTCTCTCTCTTTCTCTCCCCTCTCTCTCTGTCTCACTCTAGGTCTCTCTCTCTCTCTCGCACGTTGTGCTCCAGCTCTCTCTGTCTTTCCCTCAATTCCACGTCACGCCCCCCTCTCTCTCTCTTTCTCTCACACAAACGCTGTGCTCTCTCTGCCTCTCCCTCCCTCTGTTTCACTTTATGCCTCTTATTCTCTCTCTCCCCCTCCCCTTCTCTCTCTCTCCCTCTCTTGCTCACACTGTGATCTTTCTTTCTCTTTCACGAACACTTTGTGCTCTCTGTTTCTCCCTCTGTCTCCCTGTATGCCTCTTTCTTTCTCTCTCTCGCTCTGTCTTACTCGGCGCTCTTTCTCTCTTTCACACACACATACCGTGTGCTCTCTCTCTCCTCCCCTCTCCCTATCTCCCTCCATACCTCTTTATCTCCCTCTCTCTCTCTCCCTCTCTTGCTCACTCTGTGCTCTTTCTATCTCTCTCACAAACACTTTGTGCTCTCTGTTTCTCCCTCTGTCTCACGGTATGCCTCTCTCTCTATGCTCTTTCTCTCACACACGTTGTGCTTGCTCTCTGTCTATCTCTCCCTCAGTCTCATTTTATGACTCCCTCTCTCTCTCTCTCTCTCTCTTTTGCTCTCTCTCACAATAAACACTTTGTGCTCTCTGTTTCTCCCTCTGTCTCACTGTATGCCTCTCTCTCTCTATGCTCTTTCTCTCACACACGTTGTGCTTGCTCTCTGTCTATCTCTCCCTCAGTCTCATTTTATGACTCTCTCTCTCTCTCTCTCTC
Organism: Ambystoma mexicanum; assembly: GCF_040938575.1. NCBI lineage: Eukaryota > Metazoa > Chordata > Amphibia > Caudata > Ambystomatidae > Ambystoma > Ambystoma mexicanum. The sequence goes on along the minus strand of NC_090923.1, from coordinate 1,337,915,224 downwards.
TCTTCCTCCCCCACCCCCCCCCTCTCTCTCTCTTTTGCTCTCTCTCTCACAATAAACACTTTGTGCTCTCTGTTTCTCCCTCTGTCTCACTGTATGCCTCTTTATCTCTCTCTCGCTCCCTGTTTTACTCAGTGCTCTTTCTCTCCTTCACACACACATACCGTGTTCTCTCTCTCTCTCTCTTCCTGTCTCGCTCCCTCTCCCTTCCTGTCTCGCTCCCTGCCTCTTTCTCTCTTTGGGCGAGAGTTGCATTGCCTAGTGTGTGTGTTTGCTAGATTCATTCCATCCATTGCTGACAGCTGTGCAATCAGAGGAGATACACTGATATCTGAAGGAGGGGAGTGCCGGCTGTTGTTCTTTATGGTTGAACGCAGAATGACACCAGCAACAATGGAGGGCTCCACTGAGGTGGGAACTGGCCTGGTCTATGGAGACAGGCAATGTGTGTCCTGCAGCAATGTCACCATCACACTCAAGGTGTATTATCCATTCAGTTGTGGGTGCTGGGGTTAGAACAAAAAATATATAAATATATACATATATATATATTTTTTGTTGAAAAACATTTTAGTGTACATTTTGTGTGTCAAAGTGCAGAGATGGGATGTTAATCAAACATCAGGTTATATATTATCGGGACAGTTTATTTGAAACATTTCAAAAGAGATTTGGTAACAAAATCGCCAAAACTCCAGGGATAGCTTAAGTGGGAAAGACTAGGAACATGTCTACAAATCATCATACAAACTCCAAATAAAACAAGGCACAATCTGCGTATCTTATCCCGCGTCTCCAGGTCGTGCAGAATTCTGCAGCGAGAGCAGCCACCTTGACATCTAGACACTCCCATATTACCCCGGTACTTCGCCATCTGCATTGGCTTCCTGTGGATACGCGCATCGACGTTAAATCTTTCTGCTTGGTCCGCCGTGCTTTCTATGGCACAGGGGCGGACTACCGGCAGGCAAGATTCCACCCCTATGTTCCTGCCTGAGTAAACTTAGGTACAATCAGACATGTACTTAGGATCAAGTCCATTGATAGATTTGGTGGCTAGGAGAAGGAACTTGAAAAAGAGAGAGGCTGTGAGTGAAGAGCCAACCAGGATGTTTGGGTAGGTAGAAGTGGGGGAGAATCTGGGTAGGTTGTAGAGATTGTGGGTAACAAAGCTGAGGACTTTGTCTAGAGGGAGGAAGGCCAAAGAGTAGGCTTCAGCAGTAATCAAGTTACTAAACATGAGGGTGGAGATTAGGCTATTAATCAAAGGCTGCATTGTTTGAATGTTGAGGAGGGTATTACGAGCAGTTTGGGTCTGTTTGACCTAAAATATTTGACCTAATCACATTTCATCTAATTTATTTGACCTTTTTTATTCTAAAATACGGCGGTAGACCACGCCCCACACCTCCCACTTGCCTCAACCTAATCTATACTCTTACCCACTCCCATATATATATTTAATTAAATGTGATGAAAAAAGGGTCAAATACATTCGATCAAATGTTTTAGCTCAAATGTTTTTAGGTCAATTATGCTAATACCACTCGAGCAGCAGAAGCAATGGTAGCGATGAATTGTTGCAGTCCGAGCGCGCTACCAAACGGGCCCCAAGATTGCGAGGCTTGGGCGAGGGAACAAGAAGGTCAGGTGGGCAGGTGATCGGAGAAGGGAGGGTAGGAATGGCATTGGAAGCTGGGAGAAAGATGACTTCCTTCGGGGACAGTACATGCACTGTCCCTGTATTGGGTGAGAGAACCCTTGAACTGCTGCGGCCTGTGCTGTAACAGTTGTGTGAGGAAAGCCTGAGCAATAGCTGTGATGTGAGAGGAGGGGGCCTGAGCTGCTGCTGTCTGTGATGCACCCGTTCTGCCGGTGGCAAGATTGCTCATCTTCTGCCTGTGCTTGCCTTAATGTGGCAGGAGACAGCCATTACCTATGCTGCACCATTCTGTATGTGTATAGCTAAGCATAATGTTGCTTGTGTAAGGGATGCTTGCCCTGCAGTACTCTGTCCTGGTCCTATTTTGATAGTAGGTTGTACGGTTTGGTTAGTTTGAGAACAGCACACGCTGCTGCCTGTGCTGCATCTAGGATGGCGATGTGAAGGCTGGCATGGGCATTTTCCGGGGGGAATGTAGACATTGTCATAGCAATGTGTGCTTAAATAAGGGGTTTCCCACGGAAAACTCACTCATGTCATAACTTAAACAAGCAATTGAAGGCAACATTATTCCTGAAGTTCATTGTAACAGACGTGTCACAAGCTCATTGATGGAAAAAGTGATAGAAATATATATTTATTTACTTACCTCAGACCAAAAAGTTTATAAACAACTAAAAACAATGTGCAAAATAGCATGAAAACATCCTCACAAAGACCCTCAAAGTACCCACGGCAGTTAGCCTTGAGACGGCGGCTGTATTCGAATGCGGCGTATGTAGGCAGAAAATGATCATCTTTGGGTTTAAGATGAATTCATAGCATAGTGAACCCGGTACACACAGCCAGAAGATACAAAATGATTTCGAGCCATGTTTTTGAATCTGCTCTGTAGCGGATTCTTTCCGCATTTCTTTCCAACACGGATGCCATTTTGGAGGGTATTGAATTACAGGTTAATTGATCACCTGCAGTGTGGCATAGAGAGGTTTGAGCAGAATTATAGAGTGCCACGTAAGATTTGATGGGGAGTCAGCTCTTCTGGAAATGATTTGAGTAACACAATGCATGGCTACAATGCGGCAGCTATTCCACTGGTACTGCAGGTCCTGAAGAAGACTGATGGCATCATTAATTTACAATGCCGAAACTAGTCTATTGCAAGTTCCAAAGAGCAATCATATATACATACGACTTTAAGGAACGGGTTTAGGCGGCCTCAACTAGTTATGTACATTGATTTTCACGTCATGTATGTTGATTTCAGCACCCAAAGTAATTGTGTCCACTTTTTGCTTTTTTTTGTTTGTACGTTCTCTCTTTGTGATAATGTTTTCATGCTGTTTTGCACATTGCTTCTAGCTGTTTATAAACCTTGTTTACGCAATAAGTAAATAAATATATATTTCTACCACTTTTTCCATCAGTGAGGTTGTGACACGTCTCTTACTGTGAACCATGGGAATACTGTTATATTCAATTTCTTGTATAAATGATGACATCATTTTTCCGTGGGACACCCCCTCTGTTGTTTCTCTCCTTAGTTTGCCCCAGGTGCCCACGTTACATGGGGCTCACCATCCTTGTGAGTTTGCTTGGATGGTAAATGCATTACCGAGGTGTGTAAGACTGAGCCTGTTAATATGAAGGTATTTCTGTCATGGACATATGATTCAATACCTGTGCATTTGAGGTGCACCTGGGGCTATGAGAACACTTCCGTTGTATGAGACAACATGTGAGGCTGCACCTGTGAAGCAGGTATGAGTTTCTTTTGGCATTTTAGGCGGTAAGAATAATAATAATTTCGCATTTATATAGCGCTACGAACCCTCAGGTATCTGAGCGCTGCTTATTATTACACACGGTGTGTGGTGCTCATTTATCGACCGCGGAAGGATGAAAGGCTGAGTTTGGCCCCGCTCTGCACGGATGTCAAAGCAAGCGCTCTACTCGCTGTGCCACTTGACCGGCTATAATGTTGGCGTATAATGAATGCTGGGGGATATGACGGCCAATCCTGGGAATAACGAGCTGAGGATGGGCGCACACATGCTGACCCTGGGCCTAGGAAGAGCTTCCTGGCCTGCAACAGGGTTAGATGTGCTTGAATGTCTGAGGATGGGTCTGCTATGTTGTGTCACTCATATTATAGCTCTATTTTGGAAGTTACGCTTGGACCTCGACATGTGAAGGTGTTGCAGGCCTTTGCTTGCAGGGCACGTGTGACTGCACCTGGGCACGTGCACATTTCCCTGCAATCTGGAGCATTGGTAAATGAGTATTTCATGAGCAAGTCAAGCAGTATCTTGAGCCCTCCGAGGGGGCCTTGGTTGATTTCTCTGAACCACTTTGCTCGCTGTCCCTTGAACACCCAAACATTGCCGCTGCCCCCCCCCCCTCCCCCCAAGCCTACAGGACCCCGGCAGTCCTAGTTTACTCCAAAGCTAGACTGTCAGCACTGAAGGAGGACACTAACGGTGCCTTATCCCTAGTACGGGACCCTACCCATGTGAGCTTCCTCCACAGTCAGTGCTTTACCAGGTGAGCAGTGTGAGCTTCCGCCAAAAGCACCCTGGCAATGCTCCAGGACTGGTAGTGCTGTGGCACCCCAGCTGTGCTCTGCCAGTGTTCTGAGACTCTGGCTGTGCCAGCGCCTGCCATGGCCAGCTCTCAGTTCTATCCGGTCACAGCAGTGTGAGCTTCCTGCACAAACACTGTCAACTCTTACGGGCCCAAGCAGTGTACGCACCCCTTCACAAATGCAGTGTGCATGTTGCCGAGCCAGCGATGCATATTGTCTGTTCTAAAGGACTTTAGTTGTGTGAGCTTCCTTGAGCAGCGGAGAAGTGCATTCTTAGATATCAAGGGGCCAGCAGTGTGATCTTCCGCAACGCTGCTTAGCCGGCACTCGGGGGGGCCCCTGCAGTTCCCTGTCCATGTTGTAGAGCTCCAGCAGTGTGAGTCGTCTGAAGCAGTGTTCTGCCATCGTTACAGGAACACGGCAGGTTGAGCTTCCCCCTGCAGCGCAGTGTCAGGGCTACAGGACTCGGCAGGCTCAGCTTCCCCCAGGAGTGCAGTGTCAGGGCGACAGGACTCAGCAGTGTGAGCTTCTTCAGGGGAGCGCTGTTAGTTCTGAGCAGCAGCGGCAGACTCCTGTGGGTGTTAGGGGACCCTAACAGTGGTTGTTTCCACAGGAGCCCTGCTGCGTGAGCTCCATCTAGAAGCATATTGCCAATGCTATGCGGGTCTAGCAGTGTGAGCATTCCTATTGAAATACACCGATTATATTGATAGTAATTTGTACTCTTGTGTAGCGCTTAATGTCAGATTCCTTGGGCCTCTACAATAAAAGTTCTCATTATTACCCATAGTTTTGGTTACGAGTATATCTGAAACAAATCAATAAATCACCCATTACAATGGTACTCGGTTTATCAATCTCAGAAGGATGAATGGCTGAGTTAGCCCTGCAGTGGGATTTTAAATTGTGAAGTACAGGCCGGCTCCATGTGTGAGGCCAGTGCTTTACTTGTGAGCTACCTGTCACGAGGCTTACCCCGAAGCCCCCCTGGCCTACACATGGGCCAGGGGGAGCCTTGACCCCAGTCTCCTTTAAATCCCAACCGAGGCCTTCTTGGGGCCAGTCCTGGCGCCTTTGGCGCCAAGCTCATACTTAATAATGTGTTTGTGCTTGGGAACTACTTTTTGTTACTGTCATTCAATGTGGAAGCATCCACAGAATCAGGCTTCTTGGAACATGGCTTGCAGAAGGATGGTTTGGGTGTGGCACCTTGGAACTCTTTTACCTGGACTTCTTTCTTGAAGCTATTTAAACCACGCCCGACTGGACTGGCACGCTTCGCGTTACTTTGCAATACTGCAACGTGACGCTCACCGCGTTCAGCTCCAGCCACGAACATCGGCTAAACAGCATCGGCAGAAAAAGAAAGAAGACATTGTTAAAAAAGGTTGCAGCTTACCTGAATTCCATCATTAGAGGTTGTCAGCTCTTCCGACCGGCATCCTGGAACCAGCGCTCCATCGGATCGACGGACCTGCAGAAAGAGAAAGACAAGGTTTTAGACATTTTACACAGTTAACGAACTCCGCCAAAAGGCTTACCTTCCCACTCGCACTTCATTCCGCAACATCTCTGGAATACTACACTCCGGCGGAGCACCGCGACCTGTGAAGACAAAAGATAACAGGTTAGCAAAGGCAAGGCACCCTAGCGCTGCCTTAAGTAACAACTCGCTGCGTCTAGGCACTCCAAAAACGCTAATACTTACCAGCGAACCCCAAATCCAATCTTCGCCACGAATTGGACTTCCACATACCTAAGGAAGAGAAAAAAGACATTGTTAATTCCAGAAAGGCATGCTAGGACAGCAAAACATCATAGCAATAAGACCTACCTGAAAGACTCACGTCAGGCTGGCATCAGTGAAGTAACTCGATCGCCATTGCCCGCAAAGCACCACGCGCCCCTGCCGAGACAGCAGGACAGAGAACCCGCCAACATCAAGAACAAGGATTCTTCCGCTGGTCACTACTGGGCATCACAGGGAGGGATACCTGGACACCGATTGCTGGGTGGCGCCCCCGTGGAACCAGGTGAGCGTAACAGAACGCGAAGCCTCCAAACTAAAATCCACCTGGGCGCCATGGAAACCTCAGAACTAGACCAATTGGCCCATCTGATAGGATAATTACGCGCCGAGGTTCAATCTGCCCGTCAGGAGACTAATGCTCTCCGAAGAGATTAATTGTGACTAAGGAGCGCACAGAAGACCTGAGCAGACAATACTTGCAATCACAGGCAGGCCAGATACCTCTGCCGGGAGGCAATCCAACGATGCAGAACCCTACACTGCCTTCCGCTTCTTCAACTCCGGTGCAAATTACTCTACCAGGAGCAGTTCCTTTAGCCCCACCGGAACGATTTACAGGCGATCCACGGAAATATGCCTCTTTCATGACTCAATGCCGCCTTCACTTTCTTTGCAGGCCAGGAGCATTTCCGAATGACCAAGCTCGAGTGGCCTTTGTTCTATCGTATTTGAGCGGTAGCGCAGCAGATTGGTCAGTACCGTTAGTGACCCATGATGATCCTATATTACATGACTTTGGGGGATTTCAGAGGGAGATGGAGAAGCTGTTTGCTCGTCACACTCGAGAACAAGCAGTGGACAATGAACTCCTTTCCCTCTGACAGGGAAATCAGGATTTGGTAACGTACATCGCAACCTTCAACAGACTTGTCGCTGAAGCTAGGTGGCCTGAAAACAAGAGAACCGCGTTGTTCCATCGGGGATTAAGGGGAGAGTTAAAAGACGTACTAGCTCAAGTAGTGGACCCCCCTCGAGACTGTTCGGAGTTCATAGACTTAGTTGTGCAATTAGATCATCGGGTGCAAGACCGAAAAGCAGATTGCTCCAAAATGGATCCACGGGCAGTGTATGTTCGGTCAAGAGACAATGTAACTCGTGCACAAGAAAACCCTGTGGAGCCCATGCAACTCGGGGGAGTGCAACCCCCGTCAACCAAACAAGAGCGAGACAAAAGAAGGCAGCAACAACTATGCCTGTACTGTGGAAGATCAGGACACTTTCTGAACTCTGCCCAATAAAACCCCCTAGGAAGGTCATTGGGCCACTGGGAAAAATGAGGAAAAAGAACCTAAGTCGGAAAACTACCCAGCTCGACAAACGTAGAGGTCAGTTTTTCGAGTGAGAGAAAGGAGCCACCGACCTCACACTTTGCAATACCAGTGATCCTAATCAACAACCAACGGTCCTCAAGAATACATGCCATTGATGCTTACATCGACAGTGGGGCAGTCGGAAATTATATTGATCAGGATCTAGTTGCAGAGACTGGACTCTTCCCTTATGTTCCAAGCCGACTATGGATAAGGTGACTACAGTTGATGGACTGAAATTGCTTCCGGACCCGTTACCCAATGCACAGCTGAAATAACATTGCTGTGTCAGGATGGGCATAGAGAACTCATTTCGTTTGACATCATCAAAGCGCCTCAATTTCGGCTTATACTAGGGATGCCATGGTTAGTTGCTCATAATCCTTTCATTAACTGGCGAGACAGGAAATTAACCTTCCCCAGTGACTGTTCTCTAACCTGTTATTACCGGGAACAGAAGACAGCTTGCAGTAGTTCAACAACTCCCCGAACAACGACATCTGTTTTGGGTGCAATCAGTAATCTGCCTGAGGAATATCGTGATTTCCAGGATGTATTCCAGAAGGACCAGGCAAATACCCTGCCACCCCACAGGCCCTATGACTGTCAAATCGACCTTGTCCCTGGTGCCCAAGTCCCCTGTGGGAGAATCTATGCTCTAACTGAACCCGAAAACCTTCACCTAAAGTCCTATTTAGACCAATACCGTGCAAACGGATTAATCCGTCCGTCGAAGTCCCCTGCAGCCAGTCCTTTGTTCTTGGTACCGAAAAAGAAGGGGACTTAAGGACCTGTATTGACTACCGCGCATTGAACCAGATCACTGTAAAAAACCGTTACCCTTTGCCACTCATTCCGGAAATGCTGGACCAGGTCAAAGATGCTCAAATTTACACCAAATTGGACCTGCAGGGAGCACATCACCTGGTTCAGGTCAGAAGCGGTGACAAATGGAAAACCGCTTTCCGTACTAAATATGGTTTGTTCGAATAACAAGTCATGCCCTTTGGGTTAGGCAACGCGCCGGCAGCATTCCAATCCTTCATGAATGACGTCCTGAGAGAGCTAATTGATGTCTGCACCTTAGTGTACATTGATGACATCCTGGTGTACTCAACTTCCAAACAAGACCATGTCAAACATGTCCCTTCAGTCCTCGCCAAACTCCGTGAACATCGTTTATTTGCCAAGATGGAAAAGTGCCATTTACACGTAACCGAAGTAGAGTTTCTAGGCTTCATTCTTACTCCCGGAGACATCAAGATGGACCTGCACAATGTCGACGCCGTTCTGAAATGGCCATCACCAACGTCTGTAAAAGGAGTAAAAAGCATGTTAGGCTTTGCAAACTTTCATCGCCGGTTTATACCAGACTTCTCCCAAATCGTACACCCAATCACCGCATTACTGCGAAAAAATTACAAAGAATTTGCCTGGACTGAAGACGCAGAAAAGGCTTTTCAGGAACTAAAAAAAAGTTTCACCTCAGCACCAATCCTGCGACATCCACGTTCAGACCTCCCGTACATCGTGGAAACGGACGCTTTCAGTATAGCAATGGGAGCTGCCCTCTCTCAAAAGGATCCCGGAACTGGCAAGCTACATCCCGTGGCCTTCTGGTCAAAGAAGTTCGCGCCCCCAGAATCAAGTCCGCCTTTAAAGCCTGGCGATACTACCTTCTAGGAGCCAGACACACCATTACAGTAATCACAGACCATCGAAACCTGCAATATCTTAAGACAGCCAAAGCCCAATCTTCACGCCAGCTGCGATGGGCTCTCTTCTTCGCTGAATATGATTTTGTCATAACGTTTCGACCCGGCGTCAAGAATGGAAAGGCTGACGCACTTTCTCGTACTGACACTAATGACTTGGTTTATACGGCTCCAGATCCAGTCCCCATCATACCAGTAGATAAGCTCTTAGGCCTTACTACTGCCTTAACCCACACAGAACTGAAAAAAAGAAATTCAACAGAGCATGAATCGGGATGCCTACCTTGCGTGGCAAGCGCAAGGAGAACAGTATTCCGTCCAAGACCAATTACCATTCTTCAAGAATCGCTTATACATACCCACCAAGAACTTACAACAACAGGTTATTTCAAGTTACCATGACTCCCTAATCGAGGGACACCCCGGAATTACCAAAACCTTAGCCAAGGTTAAACAGAACTTCTGGTGGCCTACCTGGCGAAGAGATATCATCCAATACATTGTCTTGTGGAGTCTGCGCACAGAATAAATCACAAAAACACAAACCGTCTGGCCTTCTGAAACCTTTGGACATTCCTCCAGCACCATGGCACACTCTTTCCCTCGATTTCATCACTGAGCTACCTACCAGTCAAGGGTTTAACACCATTCTTGTAGTTGTCGACCTATTCTCAAAAATGGCCCACTTTATTCCACTCAGGGGTCTTCCAGATGCATCCATGTTATCCAAGGTATTTCTGGACAATATTGTTAAATTACATGGCTTTCCGTCAGTCCTGATCTCCGATCGAGGTAGTCAGTTTGTTTCTAACTTTTGGAGGAAGTGCTGTGCTATGGCACAAATTGACTTTCGACTATCCACTAGCCATCACCCTCAAACAGACGGCCAGACCGAAAGGACCGACCAGACCCGAGAGCAGTATCTGCGGTGTATGTTACATCACGAGCTAAGAGACTGGAAAGACTTGCTATGGATAGCCGAGTACGCGTATAACAACCCCTTACATTCCAGCACGGGACAAACGCCCTTTTTTACTCTTTATGGCAGACACCCGCGTACCTCGGAATTGGACCTCCCAACCAGATTAGAAATGCCTGCGGTAGTAGCCCTTCACACCAACATCACTCAAGCTTTTAAAAAGGCCAAAGAACATCTAACGCATGCCAAAGACAAACAAAAACAATTCGCCGACCAACACAGGACTACGGCCCCGACTTATCAAGTAGGAGACAAGGTCTGGTTAGCCACCAGATTTATGCCCATCAAAGGAACCCGGACCTTTCAACCTAAGTATGTGGGTCCCTATACTATCAAGGCAATTATCAGTCCAGCGGCCGTCAAATTAGATTTGCCACCCAATTTACGTATCCACCCAGTATTCCATGTGTCCCTGGTAAAACCGATGCAACCTGGCACACGTATTGGAACGGCACCAAAACCCAATCTTGTCGACGGGAAATCAGAATTTGAAATTAAAGGTATACTGGATTCTAAGTACTCTAGAGGCAAGCTATACTATCTAATAGATTGGAAGGGTTTTGGACCCCAAGATAGCTCCTGGGAACCCAGCGAAAATGTTCACGCACCGCGTTTAATCAAAAGGTACCATCGAAACTTCCCAACTAAACCTGGACCGGACAGAAGGAACACCTTGAGAGAGGGGCCTTGGGGGGAAGTGCTGTCACAACCCTTACTCCGAAGCCCCCCTGGCCTACCCATGGGCCAGGGGGAGCCTTGACCCCAGTCTCCTCTAAATCCCAACCGAGGCCTTCTTGGGGCCAGTCCTGGCGCCTTTGGCGCCAGGCTCATACTTAATAATGTGTTTGTGCTTGGGAACTACTTTTTGTTACTGTCATTCAATGTGGAAGCATCCACAGAATCAGGCTTCTTGGAACCTTGCTTGCAGAAGGATGGTTTGGGTGTGGCACCTTGGAACTCTTTTACCTGGACTTCTTTCTTGAAGCTATTTAAACCACGCCCGACTGGACTGACACGCTTCGCGTTAGTTTGCAATACTGTAACGTGACACTCGCCGCGTTCAGCTAGGATAAACAGCATCTGCAGAAAAAGAAAGAAGACATCGTTAGAAAAGGTTGCAGCTTAACTGAATTCCATCATTAGCGGTTATCAGCTCTTCCGACCGGCATCCTGGAAACAGCGCTCCTTCGGATCGACGGACCTGCAGAAAGAGAAAGACAAGGCTTTAGACATTTTACACAGTTAATGAACTCCGCCAAAAGGCTTACCCTCCCACTCGCATTTCATTCCGCAACATCTCTGGAATACTACACTCCGGCGGAGCACCGCGACCTGTGAAGACAAAAGATAACAGGTTAGTAAAGGCAAGCACCTTAGCGCTGCCTTAAGTGCCAAGTCGCCGCGTCTAGGCACTCCAAAAACGCTAATACTTACCAGCGAACCCCAAATCCAATCTTCGCCACGAATTGGACTTCCACGTACCTAAGGAAGAGAAAAAAGACATTGTTAATTCCAGAAAGGCATGCTAGGACAGCAAAACATCATAGCAATAAGACCTACCTGAAAGACTCATGTCGGGCCGGCATCAGTGAAGTAACTCGATCGCCATTGCCCGCAAAGCACCACGCGCCCCTGCCGAGACAGCAGGACGGAGAACCCGCCAACATCAAGAACAAGGATTCTTCCACTGGTCACTACTGGGCATCGCAGGGAGGGATACCTGGACACCGATTGCTGGGTGGCGCCCCCGTGGAACCAGGTGAGTGTAACTCTACCCACATGCCCCCTGTTAATGGTTTAGATCCACCGCTGGCCTTGTCAATTGTCTGGGGCATTCATTATGCCTGCTCCGTCCAGCTGTCTATGCCCCCAGACTCTGGAACCTCCTCCCCGTCAACACCCTCCTCTTCAAGGAATGGCTCCTCCATAACACCTGGTTGTACAGGCCCTGAACGCCACACCCTGCCTGAGGCGGGCGATCTGCTCCTCCGGTTTCCTCCCCTGGTTGCTTGTAGATCCTGTGCTGCCTAATTGCTCCCCGCTCCCTTGTCTTTCCCCCTATGACTTGTAAAGCGCTCTGTTGATTCCTGGCACTAGGTCCATGCTCAATACATACCCTAATAATATAGTTCTATGTCATTTCATCGACAGCTATTTTTTCACCTGTTTTTTTTTACAATCATTGTTCGCTGACAAAACCCATTGAAAAATGTTTTCTTTTATTATGGGGGTTCCTCCCAAACTCCCCCTACTCTACCATTTTTTTTATTATTCCTGACCCCCTCCCCCAACCTTTTATATGCCCTTTCCCAGCACCCCTATATTTTTTTATGAGTTTATTTTTCAGTGACATTTTTCCATAAAACAAAATCGCTGTTGATGAAAGGACGTCGTACCAATAACACTACTAGTATACAGTCCTCTGAAAGCGTGACTATTCCTACAGAAATGCGCATTGGGTCCTGTAGCTGGAGCACTGCTTTGGCATTTCTGTAGGACTCTAGCCATGCAAGCTTTTTCTAGCACTGATTTGTGCTATGTGAGCGCAGCAGTGTGAGCCTTTTCCAGATAACACTGCAACAGGACTCTGTCAGAGTGAGCTTCGCTCATATTGGACTCCAGCAGCATGAGTCTTTTCCAGAAGCACACTCAGGGCCGCCAGAACCCAGCCGCAGCATACCAGTGTTTAGGAATACACTTGGAGAAAGTTCACACTGATGTGGCAGTGCCGCCGGAACCCAGCCGCAGCCGGCCAGTGCTACAGGAATACACTTGGAGAAAGTTCACACTGATGTGGCAGTGCCGCCGGAACCCAGCCGCAGCCTGCCACTGCTATAGGAATACACTTGGATAATGTTCACACTGACACGGCAGTGCCTCTGGAACCCAGCCGCAGTCTGCCAGTGCTATAGGAATACACTTGGAGAATGTTCACACTGATGCGGCAGGCCTGCTGGAACTCAGCCGCAGCCTGCCAGTGCTATATGAATACACTTGGATAATGTTCACACTGACGCGGCAGTGCCACTGGAACCCAGCCCCAGCCTGCCAGTGCTATAGGAATACACTTGGAGAATGGTCACACTGATGCTGCAGTGCTGCCGGAACCCAGCCTCAGCCTGCTAGTGCTACAGGAATACACTTGGAGAATGTTCACACTGATGTGGCAGTGCCGCCGGAACACAGCCGCAGCCTGCCAGTGCTATAGGAATACACTTGGAGAATGTTCACACTGACACAGCAAGTCTTCCGGAACCCAGCTACAGCCTGCCAGTGCTATAGGAATACACTCGGAAAATGTTCACACTGACGCGACAGTGCCGCCAGAACCCAACCGCAGCCTGCCAGTGCTACAGGAATACACTTGGAGAATGTTCACACTGATGCGGCAGTGCCGCCAAAACCCAGCCTCAGCCTGCCAGTGCTATAGGAATACACTTGGAGAATGTTCACACTGATGCGGCAGTGCTGCCGGAACCCAGCCGCAGCCTGACAGTGCAATAGGAATACACTTGGAGAATATTCACACTGACGCAGCAGTGGCGCCGGAACCCAGCCGCAGCCTGCCAGTGCTCCAGGAATACACTTGGAGAATGTTCACACTGACGCGGCAGTGCCGCCAGAACCCAGTCGCAGCCTGCCAGTGCTACAGGAATACACTTGGAGAATGTTCACACTGATGCGGCAGTGGCGCCGGAAAACAGCCACAGTCTGCTAGTGCTATAGGAATACACTTGGAAAATGTTCACACTGACGCGGCAGTGCCGCCAGAACCCAGCCGCAGCCTGCCAGTGCTACAGGAATACACTTGGAGAATGTTCACACTGATGCAGCAGTGCCGCTGGAACCCAGTCTCAGCCGCAGCCTGCCAGTGCTATAGGAATACACTTGGAGAATGTTCACACTGATGTGGCAGTGCCGCCGGAACACAGCCGCAGCCTGCCAGTGCTATAGGAATACACTCGGAAAATGTTCACACTGACGCGGCAGTGCCGCCAGAACCCAGCCGCAGCCTGCCAGTGCTACAGGAATACACTTGGAGAATGTTCACACTGATGCAGCAGTGCCGCTGGAACCCAGCCTCAGCCGCAGCCTGCCAGTGCTATAGGAATACACTTGGAGAATGTTCACACTGATGCGGCAGTGGCGCCGGAACCCAGCCGCAGCCTGCCAGTGCTATAGGAATACACTTGGATAATGTTCACACTGACGCGGCAGTGCCTCCGGAACCCAGCCGCAGTCTGCCAGTACTACAGGAATACACTTGGAGAATGTTCACACTGATGCGGCAGTGGCGCCGGAACACAGCCGCAGCCTGCCAGTGCTATAGGAATACACTCGGAAAATGTTCACACTGACGCGGCAGTGCCGCCAGAACCCAGCCGCAGCCTGCCAGTGCTATAGGAATACACTTGGAGAATGTTCACACGGATGCGGCAGTGCCACTGGAACCCAGCCACAGCCTGCCAGTGCTATATGAATACACTTGGATAATATTCACACTGACACGGCAGTGCCACTGGAACCCAGCCCCAGCCTGCCAGTGCTATAGGAATACACTTGGAGAATGGTCACACTGATGCTGCAGTGCTGCCGGAACCCAGCCTCAGCCGCAGCCTGCTAGTGCTACAGGAATACACTTGGAGAATGTTCACACTGATGTGGCAGTGCCGCCGGAACACAGCCGCAGCCTGCCAGTGCTATAGGAATACACTTGGAGAATGTTCACACTGACACAGCAAGTCTGCCGGAACCCAGCTGCAGCCTGCCAGTGCTACAGGAATACACTTGGAGAATGTTCACACTGATGCGGCAGTGCCGCTGGAACCCAGCCTCAGCCGCAGCCTGCCAGTGCTATAGGAATACATTTGTAGAATGTATACACTGATGCGGCAGTGGCGCCGGAACCCAGCCCCAGCCTGCCAGTGCTATCGAAATACACTTGGAGAATGTTCACACTGACGCAGCAGGGCCGCCGGAACCCAGCCGCAGCCTGCCAGTGCTATCGAAATACACTTGGAGAATGTTCACACTGATGGGGCAGTGCCGCCAGAACCCAGCCGCAGCCTGCCAGTGCTACAGGAATACACTTGGAGAATGTTCACACTGATGCAGCAGTGCCGCTGGAACCCAGCCTCAGCCGCAGCCTGCCAGTGCTATAGGAATACACTTGGAGAATGTTCACACTGATGTGGCAGTGCCGCCGGAACACAGCCGCAGCCTGCCAGTGCTATAGGAATACACTCGGAAAATGTTCACACTGACGCGGCAGTGCCGCCAGAACCCAGCCGCAGCCTGCCAGTGCTACAGGAATACACTTGGAGAATGTTCACACTGATGCAGCAGTGCCGCTGGAACCCAGCCTCAGCCGCAGCCTGCCAGTGCTATAGGAATACACTTGGAGAATGTTCACACTGATGCGGCAGTGGCGCCGGAACCCAGCCGCAGCCTGCCAGTGCTATAGGAATACACTTGGATAATGTTCACACTGACGCGGCAGTGCCTCCGGAACCCAGCCGCAGTCTGCCAGTACTACAGGAATACACTTGGAGAATGTTCACACTGATGCGGCAGTGGCGCCGGAACACAGCCGCAGCCTGCCAGTGCTATAGGAATACACTCGGAAAATGTTCACACTGACGCGGCAGTGCCGCCAGAACCCAGCCGCAGCCTGCCAGTGCTATAGGTATACACTTGGAGAATGTTCACACGGATGAGGCAGTGCCACTGGAACCCAGCCACAGCCTGCCAGTGCTATATGAATACACTTGGATAATATTCACACTGATGCGGCAGTGCCACTGGAACCCAGCCCCAGCCTGCCAGTGCTATAGGAATACACTTGGAGAATGGTCACACTGATGCTGCAGTGCTGCCGGAACCCAGCCTCAGCCGCAGCCTGCTAGTGCTACAGGAATACACTTGGAGAATGTTCACACTGATGTGGCAGTGCCGCCGGAACACAGCCGCAGCCTGCCAGTGCTATAGGAATACACTTGGAGAATGTTCACACTGAC
Source organism: Ambystoma mexicanum (assembly GCF_040938575.1). NCBI lineage: Eukaryota > Metazoa > Chordata > Amphibia > Caudata > Ambystomatidae > Ambystoma > Ambystoma mexicanum. The sequence continues at coordinate 1,337,899,149 of NC_090923.1, read as the reverse complement.
ACAGCAAGTCTGCCGGAACCCAGCTGCAGCCTGCCAGTGCTACAGGAATACACTTGGAGAATGTTCACACTGATGCGGCAGTGCCGCTGGAACCCAGCCTCAGCCGCAGCCTGCCAGTGCTATAGGAATACATTTGTAGAATGTATACACTGATGCGGCAGTGGCGCCGGAACCCAGCCCCAGCCTGCCAGTGCTATCGAAATACACTTGGAGAATGTTCACACTGACGCAGCAGGGCCGCCGGAACCCAGCCGCAGCCTGCCAGTGCTATCGAAATACCCTTGGAGAATGTTCACACTGATGGGGCAGTTCTGCCGGAACCCAGCCGCAGCCTACCAGTGCTATAGAAATACACTTGGAGAATGTTCACACTGATGCGGCAGTGCCGCCGGAACCCTGCCGCAGCCTGCCAGTGCTATAGGAATACACTTGGAGAATGTTCACACTGATGCGGCAGTGGCGCCGGAACCCAGCCGCAGCCTGTCAGTGCTATAGGAATACACTCGGAAAATGTTCACACTGATGCGCCAGTGCCGCCAGAACCCAGCCGCAGCCTGCCAGTGCTACAGGAATACACTTGGAGAATGTTCACACTGATGCGGCAGTGCCGCTGGAACCCAGTTTCAGCCGCAGCCTGCCAGTGCTATAGGAATACACTTGGAGAATGTTCACACTGATGCGGCAGTGCCGCTGGAACCCAGTTTCAGCCGCAGCCTGCCAGTGCTATAGGAATACACTTGGAGAATGTTCACACTGATGCGGCAGTGGCGCCGGATTCCAGCCGCAGCTTGCCAGTGCTATAGGAATACACCTGGAGAATGTTCACACTGATGCGGCAGTGGCGCCGGAACCCAGCCGCAGCCTGCCAGTGCTACAGGAATACACTTGGAGAATGTTCACACTGATGCGGCAGTGCCGCCAAAACCCAGCCTCAGCCTGCCAGTGCTATAGGAATACACTTGGAGAATGTTCACACTGATGCGGCAGTGCTGCCGGAACCCAGCCGCAGCCTGACAGTGCAATAGGAATACACTTGGAGAATGTTCACACTGACGCAGCAGTGGCGCCGGAACCCAGCCGCAGCCTGCCAGTGCTCCAGGAATACACTTGGAGAATGTTCACACTGACGCGGCAGTGCCGCCAGAACCCAGTCGCAGCCTGCCAGTGCTACAGGAATACACTTGGAGAATGTTCACACTGATGCGGCAGTGGCGCCGGAAAACAGCCACAGTCTGCTAGTGCTATAGGAATACACTTGGAAAATGTTCACACTGACGCGGCAGTGCCGCCAGAACCCAGCCGCAGCCTGCCAGTGCTACAGGAATACACTTGGAGAATGTTCACACTGATGCAGCAGTGCCGCTGGAACCCAGCCTCAGCCGCAGCCTGCCAGTGCTATAGGAATACACTTGGAGAATGTTCACACTGATGTGGCAGTGCCGCCGGAACACAGCCGCAGCCTGCCAGTGCTATAGGAATACACTCGGAAAATGTTCACACTGACGCGGCAGTGCCGCCAGAACCCAGCCGCAGCCTGCCAGTGCTACAGGAATACACTTGGAGAATGTTCACACTGATGCAGCAGTGCCGCTGGAACCCAGCCTCAGCCGCAGCCTGCCAGTGCTATAGGAATACACTTGGAGAATGTTCACACTGATGCGGCAGTGGCGCCGGAACCCAGCCGCAGCCTGCCAGTGCTATAGGAATACACTTGGATAATGTTCACACTGACGCGGCAGTGCCTCCGGAACCCAGCCGCAGTCTGCCAGTACTACAGGAATACACTTGGAGAATGTTCACACTGATGCGGCAGTGGCGCCGGAACACAGCCGCAGCCTGCCAGTGCTATAGGAATACACTCGGAAAATGTTCACACTGACGCGGCAGTGCCGCCAGAACCCAGCCGCAGCCTGCCAGTGCTATAGGAATACACTTGGAGAATGTTCACACGGATGCGGCAGTGCCACTGGAACCCAGCCACAGCCTGCCAGTGCTATATGAATACACTTGGATAATATTCACACTGACGCGGCAGTGCCACTGGAACCCAGCCCCAGCCTGCCAGTGCTATAGGAATACACTTGGAGAATGGTCACACTGATGCTGCAGTGCTGCCGGAACCCAGCCTCAGCCGCAGCCTGCTAGTGCTACAGGAATACACTTGGAGAATGTTCACACTGATGTGGCAGTGCCGCCGGAACACAGCCGCAGCCTGCCAGTGCTATAGGAATACACTTGGAGAATGTTCACACTGACACAGCAAGTCTGCCGGAACCCAGCTGCAGCCTGCCAGTGCTACAGGAATACACTTGGAGAATGTTCACACTGATGCGGCAGTGCCGCTGGAACCCAGCCTCAGCCGCAGCCTGCCAGTGCTATAGGAATACATTTGTAGAATGTATACACTGATGCGGCAGTGGCGCCGGAACACAGCCACAGCCGCAGCCTGCTAGTGCTACAGGAATACATTTGGAGAATGTATACACTGATGCGGCCGTGGCGCTGGAACCCAGCCCCAGCCTGCCAGTGCTATCGAAATACACTTGGAGAATGTTCACACTGACGCAGCAGGGCCGCCGGAACCCAGCCGCAGCCTGCCAGTGCTATCGAAATACACTTGGAGAATGTTCACACTGATGGGGCAGTTCTGCCGGAACCCAGCCGCAGCCTACCAGTGCTATAGAAATACACTTGGAGAATGTTCACACTGATGCGGCAGTGCCGCCGGAACCCTGCCGCAGCCTGCCAGTGCTATAGGAATACACTTGGAGAATGTTCACACTGATGCGGCAGTGGCGCCGGAACCCAGCCGCAGCCTGTCAGTGCTATAGGAATACACTCGGAAAATGTTCACACTGATGCGCCAGTGCCGCCAGAACCCAGCCGCAGCCTGCCAGTGCTACAGGAATACACTTGGAGAATGTTCACACTGATGTGGCAGTGCCGTTGGAACCCAGTTTCAGCCGCAGCCTGCCAGTGCTATAGGAATACACTTGGAGAATGTTCACACTGATGCGGCAGTGGCGCCGGATTCCAGCCGCAGCTTGCCAGTGCTATAGGAATACACCTGGAGAATGTTCACACTGATGCGGCAGTGGCGCCGGAACCCAGCCGCAGCCTGCCAGTGCTATAGGAATACACTTGGAGAATGTTCACACTTATGCGGCAGTGGCGCCGGAACCCAGCCGCAGCCTGCCAGTGCTATAGGAATACACTTGGAGAATGTTCACACTGATGCGGCAGTGGCGCCGGAACCCAGCCGCAGCCTGTCAGTGCTATAGGAATACACTCGGAAAATGTTCACACTGATGCGCCAGTGCCGCCAGAACCCAGCCGCAGCCTGCCAGTGCTACAGGAATACACTTGGAGAATGTTCACACTGATGCGGCAGTGCCGCTGGAACCCAGTTTCAGCCGCAGCCTGCCAGTGCTATAGGAATACACTTGGAGAATGTTCACACTGATGCGGCAGTGCCGCTGGAACCCAGTTTCAGCTGCAGCCTGCCAGTGCTATAGGAATACACTTGGAGAATGTTCACACTGATGCGGCAGTGGCGCCGGATTCCAGCCGCAGCTTGCCAGTGCTATAGGAATACACCTGGAGAATGTTCACACTGATGCGGCAGTGGCGCCGGAACCCAGCCGCAGCCTGCCAGTGCTGCAGGAATACACTTGGAGAATGTTCACACTGATGTGGCAGTGCCGCTGGAACCCAGTTTCAGCCGCAGCCTGCCAGTGCTATAGGAATACACTTGGAGAATGTTCACACTGATGCGGCAGTGGCGCCGGATTCCAGCCGCAGCTTGCCAGTGCTATAGGAATACACCTGGAGAATGTTCACACTGATGCGGCAGTGGCGCCGGAACCCAGCCGCAGCCTGCCAGTGCTATAGGAATACACTTGGAGAATGTTCACACTTATGCGGCAGTGGCGCCGGAACCCAGCCGCAGCCTGCCAGTGCTATAGGAATACACTTGGAGAATGTTCACACTGATGCGGCAGTGGCGCCGGAACCCAGCCGCAGCCTGTCAGTGCTATAGGAATACACTCGGAAAATGTTCACACTGATGCGCCAGTGCCGCCAGAACCCAGCCGCAGCCTGCCAGTGCTACAGGAATACACTTGGAGAATGTTCACACTGATGCGGCAGTGCCGCTGGAACCCAGTTTCAGCCGCAGCCTGCCAGTGCTATAGGAATACACTTGGAGAATGTTCACACTGATGCGGCAGTGCCGCTGGAACCCAGTTTCAGCCGCAGCCTGCCAGTGCTATAGGAATACACTTGGAGAATGTTCACACTGATGCGGCAGTGGCGCCGGATTCCAGCCGCAGCTTGCCAGTGCTATAGGAATACACCTGGAGAATGTTCACACTGATGCGGCAGTGGCGCCGGATTCCAGCCGCAGCCTGCCAGTGCTATAGGAATACACTTGGAGAATGTTCACACTTATGCGGCAGTGGCGCCGGAACCCAGCCGCAGCCTGCCAGTGCTATAGGAATACACTTGGAAAATGTTCACACTGATGCGGCAGTGCCGCCGGAACCCAGCCGCAGCCTGCCAGTGCTGCAGTGCCGCCGGAACCCAGCCGCAGCCTGCCAGTGCTATAGGAATACACTTGGAAAATGTTCACACTGATGCGGCAGTGCCGCCGGAACCCAGCCGCAGCCTGCCAGTGCTGCAGTGCCGCCGGAACCCAGCCGCAGCCTGCCAGTGCTATAGGAATACACTTGGAGAATGGTCACACTGATGCTGCAGTGCTGCCGGAACCCAGCCTCAGCCGCAGCCTGACAGTGCAATACCAATACACTTGGAGAATGTTCACACTGACGCAGCAGTGGTGCCGGAACCCAGCCGCAGCCTGCCAGTGCTCCAGGAATACACTTGGAGAATGTTCACACTGACGCGGCAGTGCCGCCAGAACCCAGTCGCAGCCTGCCAGTGCTACAGGAATGCACTTGGAGAATGTTCACACTGATGTGGCAGTGCCGCCGGAACACAGCCACAGTCTGCCAGTGCTATAGGAATACACTTGGAGAATGTTCACACTGATGTGGCAGTGCCGCCGGAACACAGCCGCAGCCTGCCAGTGCTACAGGAATACACTTGGAGAATGTTCACACTGATGCAGCAGTGCCGCTGGAACCCAGCCTCAGCCGCAGCGTGCCAGTGCTATAGGAATACACTTGGAGAATGTTCACACTGATGCGGCAGTGGCGCTGGAACCCAGCCCCAGCCTGCCAGTGCTATCGAAATACACTTGGAGAATGTTCACACTGACACAGCAAGTCTGCCGGAACCCAGCTGCAGCCTGCCAGTGCTACAGGAATACACTTGGAGAATGTTCACACTGATGCGGCAGTGCCGCCGGAACCCAGCCGCAGCCTGCCAGTGCTGCAGTGCCGCCGGAACCCAGCCGCAGCCTGCCAGTGCTATAGGAATACACTTGGAGAATGTTCACACTGACACAGCAAGTCTGCCGGAACCCAGCTGCAGCCTGCCAGTGCTACAGGAATACACTTGGAGAATGTTCACACTGATGTGGCAGTGCCGCTGGAACCCAGCCTCAGCCGCAGCCTGCCAGTGCTATAGGAATACATTTGTAGAATGTTCACACTGATGCGGCCGTGGCGCTGGAACCCAGCCCCAGCCTGCCAGTGCTATCGAAATACACTTGGAGAATGTTCACACTGATGGGGCAGTTCTGCCGGAACCCAGCCGCAGCCTACCAGTGCTATAGAAATACACTTGGAGAATGTTCACACTGATGCGGCAGTGCCGCCGGAACCCTGCCGCAGCCTGCCAGTGCTATAGGAATACACTTGGAGAATGTTCACACTGATGCGGCAGTGCCGCCAGAACCCAGCCGCAGCCTGTCAGTGCTATAGGAATACACTCGGAAAATGTTCACACTGATGCGCCAGTGCCGCCAGAACCCAGCCGCAGCCTGCCAGTGCTACAGGAATACACTTGGAGAATGTTCACACTGATGCGGCAGTGGCGCCGGAACCCAGCCGCAGCCTGTCAGTGCTATAGGAATACACTCGGAAAATGTTCACACTGATGCGCCAGTGCCGCCAGAACCCAGCCGCAGCCTGCCAGTGCTATAGGAATACACCTGGAGAATGTTCACACTGATGCGCCAGTGGCGCCGGAACCCAGCCGCAGCCTGCCAGTGCTATAGGAATACACTTGGAGAATGTTCACACTTATGCGGCAGTGGCGCCGGAACCCAGCCGCAGCCTGCCAGTGCTGCAGTGCCGCCGGAACCCAGCCGCAGCCTGCCAGTGCTATAGGAATACACTTGGAGAATGTTCACACTGACACAGCAAGTCTGCCGGAACACAGCCGCAGCCTGCCAGTGCTACAGGAATACACTTGGAGAATGTTCACACTGACGCGGCAGTGCCGCCAGAACCCAGCCGCAGCCTGCCAGTGCTACAGGAATACACTTGGAGAATGTTCACACTGACGCGGCAGTGCCGCCAGAACCCAGTCGCAGCCTGCCAGTGCTACAGGAATACACTTGGAGAATGTTCACACTGATGCGGCAGGGCCGCTGGCAGCACTGCTGGAAGACGGCAGGACCAGGAGAGGGAAGAAAGCAACGAAATACCGCTAAAATGAATGTAACAGGAGGGCCAGAACCTCAGACAAAGGTCATTGAACAATGAGAGCCCAACGGAGTCCAATCGAGCCGGCGGGGGAGAGTCACTTTGACGAGCAGGCAGTGAAGCCTGCCAAGGGGAAGAGTGAGGGTGCATTTCATAGAACGAGGTAGGTGTCATGGCTTCTCCTGAGGCCTGTGTCCTGTGCTGGGCTCCGAGCTGCTGATGTCTGTCTTTATGGAGAAAAGTCCACGCAACCTCTAGCTTCAGCAGAAAGAGACATTCTGCCAGCAGCGGCACACACACACACACACACACACACATATAGTTGGCAGGCCTTTTAATCAAGAGCATAGTCTCTCTGCTTTCTGCACGGCCACAGCCCCCCCCCAGAGGACTTTGCCTGGTCACTGCATCTGCTCAGCCCCAGCTGATGCTGAAGAACAGCCCCGCTATTCTACATTTCTATCCAGATAATTCTCGATCAGCTACCAAATGCCTTATTAATCCCATGCCTTAAACACCTGATCTTAACTTGAAGCCTCAACCCAGAGACACGGGGATCCCATGCAACACAGATTCGCTATTTCTGTCATTTCAGTCCTTTTTAGCTTTGACTGAGAGTTGGCAAAACCAACTTTGCCAACATATTCCCAGGAGGAGTGGGCTTTCGTGTGTGTAAGGATACAGCATACCCTGGCGTGCCTTTTCCTCCCTGCAGAGTATTCATTCCATTAGGTTTTTGCCTGACCCTTTTAGGACAGCGTCAGGCACGTCCCTATTGGAGGAACGCTCCTGTCACCCCATTCATACCACTGCCTTTGGTCCCAATCAGGTTTTGCCTAAACCCGCAAGTCTCCAGATTGCACCTTATACCTCATTATGCCCTAACACATTTTTGAAAGCTTGACATTATGTGCACATTAGGTTTTTCACAATATTACATTAAGAATAGGTTTGGCCAGAAGTCTTTCTAGCACATCTAGTCTTAAAAGAATTGAGTGCATAGGCTAACTTGCACATGTGTTAAGCTTTACAATATATTTTCTAGATATATGGGTCTAATTTCATCCATTTTCATGAATTTACAGTGCATTTTCAGATGGTGTTGTCACCATCATAAAACATGCTTTAATGCACCAACATTCACTAAATATGGCCCACAGCCCTATTAATTACTTTGGACATTTAAAACTGCGTAACATATACCGAAATGTTTGCACACTACTGGAATATATTGTGGGACATGTACCATGGAAGGTGTTTACAGTAGCACTGCTGGCATATATTGTGAGTGCAGCGTCTCATAAGGGGCTTACAGAGAAAGAAAGGCTGACATAAAATCTGGGTACAACATCATGAACTTTTTGACAGTGCGAATACTGGCAAATATTGTGGCCACCGCTGCATCATTAAAGTTTTACAGTGACAATAATGGCATGATCTCTGGGCACCAATGTCAAGAAAGTGGGAAAGCTGGAATATATGTTGGGTGCAACAGCATTCATTCATTAGATCATTGTTGCATACATAATCCCTCTCTCTCATCATTCCTCACATTCATATTCATTCATCCACCCATCCTGCCCTCCACTCAGTCTGTTTTCCCCTTCCTATATCCCACATGTGCCTAAGCGCGCCTGTGTGAAAGAACTGAGACTCCTCTTTTCCCCATACAACAGCCAAAACTATTGCCTTTGTCAATGCTTGTTTCTCTTACTGACACGCTGCTCCAATTGCATACATGCCAATCCTCTCGATATAGGCTTGAGACTCCTGATTTTTCCCAAAAATGTTTTTTGTTGCTATTGTTTACTTTCTCCCTCCTAAAATAATCCTTACCCCAATGCAATTCAATGGGAAAATGCATTTCTCCCGCTTCTTTTTGTGATAAAATCTCCCTTCCAGGTGATCTCTCCTTCCACTTGCCTTTCTATGCACTTTCTCTCCTGGCTTTGGAAAAAAGTCTACGATCGTCCTTGATTAATTACCAGAATCGTCATCGAAGAGTCATTGGCCCTCATTACAAGTTTGCTGGTCCGGAAACAGCGGTGCCTGCAGCCGCCAGCAGACTTTCACAGAAGCACCGGCACCGTTATTGACGGTTCCGGTGCTTCCATGCACCCCATTCCCATTGAGTCCTATGGGACTCACATGGGAATGGGGAGTAACACTTACCACCGCCGGGGCTCTACTGCCCCGGTGTTTCCGGCAAGTCAGGCGGTGGTAGTTCATTGCGGGCCCGGCTGCTACCTGCCAGTTTTACCAGCATGGTTACCGCCAGACTTGTAATGAGAACAACTAACTCTAGTAATCAGAAAATAGCAGCAGAACCTGGCCTGAAATTTGATCCTCCCACTCGATGCTGGATGGTTCTGGTCTTCATTAGTAAAAGATGCGGCAAGGTTGTAGCTGTGTAGTAGAATCATTCTTATATGGACGGTGTGTGACTAGAGGATATTTTTGTTTGCCGTTTCACGCCTATCGGGCATAAAGAACACATTTAAACGATTATCTAGATAATGGCCTGTACGTTTCAAATGAAAAGGTACGCTTTGAAACGCAATTTACTTGTATAAGCGTCTAACAAAGGGCCAACAAATAAATAAATAAATGAAGTACTACATTGATTTGGCCTGTCACTCATGTACGGTGTTGCGTTTTGCCTGCATTCACATGTTACATATGTGTTTTTCATGAGTAACTCTTTGTATGTGCTAGATCGTCACCATGCCAGAATATCTGCAGAGGAGATTCGGGGGAGAGCGGATCCAGATGTACCTCTCAGCTCTGTCGCTGCTCCTGTCCGTCTTCACCAAGATCTCAGTAAGTAACCACAAGAGGGCGCTCTCGGCCAACGGTTGCTTGCTGCGTTTTATAACCAGCTCACATTTACTGCACTCTGTCCAACCTGGAAAACAGCAGAGCGAGCAGGAGTAGAGCTCGTGTGTGCGGAATTTTATTGTCGCAGCCAAGTTTCAGGAGTGGATTGTGGGCTTTAATACGAAGAATACAAACTTTAAAGTAAACAATACAAATTCGCACACGTCCCCTCTATTAAAGGACTGATGATCAGGGGCGAAGTACAGAACTATCATAGAAAGGGGTTCCACAAAAAGTTTCATATGCAAAAAAAATTGGCTGAAGAATATCAATTAATTTTGGGTATTTTCAATGACTTATATGCTTAGAATATTACTGCTGTGGGATATTATAATATGTGTATGAATAATGTTGGCTCACTCTCGTCCCTTTTTCGTCATGGTGTTTGTCCTGTCTTTTCTTGTGTGTTTGTATATTGTTGTGTTCGGGGACAAGTGTGTAAAGTGGGGTCGGGGTATTCTGTATTATTACGACAATATGAGATGTTTTGATATGTTTGCTATGTTCTGCTTTTGTTTTTTACCTGCATTATAATTTGTCAACACTGTTGTATACTGCTTGTATTTGATGGATTGAAAATGGTAAAATATTAAGAAAAAAAGAAAAAAAAGAAAGGAGTTTCACAGCCGATGAGTGATACCTGAAGTGTCTAACATCCTGGCCTTCGTAGATGAGGGTAGAGATTTCTGCCCGTTGGTTTGTGTATATTTAAGCAGGAGAGGGACAGGTGGGCCTGATTCCCAGAAGCATTTTATAACAGCGCAATCCCATTGAAAAACCGTTCTGTCAATCTGACTGAGAGACGGAAAGAGAGAGAGCGAGAGAGAGACTGGGAGAGACAGAGAAATTAGGCAGACATCGGTAGGGTCATTTTTGACTGCTAGAATTTTACACTGCATAAAGAAACAAGAGAACCGTCCCCGAGAAGCGCACAGACCGCTAACATCACTAACCCTTCCAATACATTTTCTAGTTTTCCAACTACTCACCCTCAACCATCAAACTCACACATACCTCAACCACAGCAGAAACTTGAAACCACCACAAACTGCACACCCTTTACAACACCCAACCAAACGTAGCTCACCACAGAAAACTAAAACAAAAACCATCCCACACACAACCATACATCAAAGCACCACCAAACCCTTACACACCAAAGCAAACCCAGCACACTGTGACCCGTTTTTCAGAATTTAAGCTACCAACAGCACAACAAAGCTCTCTTGCGCTTTAACCCTAGATCCCACTAACTAGCCCCCTGCCCCCCAAGCCCTTCCTCCTTTTCCGATCCGCCAGAGCGTCTGGAAACCATGAAAATGACAGCGGTGCGTGGTATACAATACATGAAACCATACGTAAAACATTTAGCACTCTGTGCACCTGCAAAACCTGCCAGAATCCATAGAGACGTATGTGACTGCTGTCTGTCATGCATTGCCATGGCGGGTGGCATTTATGGCTGTTTTTGTGAATGGGAGTAAAATAGCATGAAAATCTGCATCCGCCTGGACTTCCTGGCATAAATAACACCTACACATAAGGACCAGCACAGAGACGAATGCTTACATGCCTGTGTAAGCATACGCGGTCTTGTCTGTGCTATTTACACCATTTTTAAAATACCTCACCTGTGAGAAAAGGGACCTTTATGGGAGGATAGATGTGCAAACAGACAGACATATCTGCTGAGAATAGTGTGAGCTGTGCAGATACGTAATAGGAGCTATTCACTTTCATCATTAGCAAATGCTCAATTGTACTTAAGCAACACATTTCCAAAATAAATATTTGTGTTATTAAACCAAAATGCCAACATTAAAAATTGTTAAGTATGGCAATACATTAATAAATCTCATGGAATCATCCAGCAATCAATGTTCTTATCCTCTTTATAAATGGATTATTCACATCTCTTTTAGCAGCAAAACCCCAGTGTTAAATTTGGATTGTAAACAGTTTCATGACAGTGGGATGTTTTAGAACACCAGGGTAAAAAAACACATCCTTGATTACAATTTACAAATGAACATTGCATATAAAAAAAGCTCAGCATGCTTGCATTCCTTCATGATTGGAACTTTCATCAGGAGCAACGTTTCTCAAGTAACGTTTTTGGGGATTTTTCTCCATTGATCTAGGGTAGGACTTCTCATATATGCAAGTAACATAACATTGAGGCAGTTTTAGTTCTCCACCTAATATGTTTTATTAGTACCCGATGAGGGTCAATGAGCTTGTAAGAGGCAAGTTGATTGGCCCTCCCCTGGTTGTTACCAGCCCAACAAAGACTTTGTCAGTCCTGTCGCAGCTACGTGTAGTCCCTTCTCCCCATTCCCTGGCGGCCCCTTTTTTTGTTTACTTTTTTCAATGGACATCATGGAAAGGGAGAAGGGACTGCATGTGCTTCTCCCCCTTCCATGGCGGCCATCTTTTTTATTTGTTTCTCACTGGCCACCATGGAAAGGGAGAAGGGACTAGGCACAGCCCCTTATCCCTGTTCTGTGGTGGCCATTTTTGTTCTCTTCTTTTTTTCAGTTGAGCAACGCCAAAGGTGTCACGCAACCTTAAAACAGTACCTATTGGTACCCCGGTCTAACGGGCCGTGGTACTAACAGCAATAATTCCCTCGGTGGGGCCTTCAGTAAGTCCCTCGCTTCACCTGGGCCTGTAACTAACGGCCCTGGGACATTACCTGATGCGATAATGCCCCCTGGCTTAGGGTTTATTGCTTAATTAATAAAAGGGGGAAACAATATGTTATATTACCTGGCATAATTCTAATTTGTTCATTTTTATGTATCAACTATAGTTTGGCAGTCCACTTGGTAAAACACAATATATAAAGAAAGCATTTGTTTCTTTAGTAAAGCACACCTATGTATACATGGTTTCTTTCTTACCAAGTAGAAACATTGATGTTTACATCCTAGCTGCTTGCTCAATATTTTGGGTCTCAATTTTTAAGCATCTTTAATGAGATTTTCTTAGCTAATTCCTTTAAGTGGAAAACAATTTCTAAAAAAATCAAAAAGCAAAATGTTCTATCGGTATCCTACCCCTTTTTTCCCCCCAATTTTTGCTTTTCATTTATTTGGAACTGTTACTAAGGTTTTCAATAAATTCTCTTTACCGCCACCATTTAAACGCGTTTATCAGGACACGGTGAGCCACATGCAACCACGGCCCCCATTACTCGTTTGAGTACTGCAAGGGGGGTAGGATGTAGTGCTGTCATCCGCACGGTTGGCAATGTACATGCATGATGACATTATCAAGTAATCCGTGCTTACTCTAGCCAGGCGGCCATCTTCAATGATTTGGCCCTTACTCACTAACATAAATTGTACACCCACAACAGGGTAAGTAGGGAGTTCGTTATTGTAGTTTAAGCATAAGGTAATGACTGCTGTTCCTCTCCAAGTCCTTCTCTCTCTCTCTCTCTTCCCGTTCAGAATCCCCACACTCCAATCCTCACAATTACACTGCTAAGGAAATTGTTCCAAAGTGGCATTAAGCACCTTTTCCAGCCCTTCAACAGTGCTTAACGCCATTAGCACCGTTCCATGGACTGGGACTGGGCTAATAAAAAGAATGTTCGTTCCGTGAACGGGATGTATCGCAGTGTCCCGTACGCGGAAGGAATATCCTATTCAAAGATGGCCACCATGGAAAGGGAGGGCAGCGTGCCATAAGGAGCCCCTCTTTCCTTTTCATGGTGGCCTTCGGGAGCCGAGAGGAAGGGGTGGTCGAAATTAGGTAAGTGTGGGGGGTGGCGGGGAATGATTAAAAAAAGAGGGTGGGGAAGATGGTGTGGTGACCCGGCCATCAGGCAGCTTGAGACGCGCGCCGAGATCGCCGGTTTCAGCCCACATACCTAGCCACCTGATTGGCTGGCTACCCTCATCATGGTGCTAATTAAGAATACAAAAGTACGAAGGAAGAGAGAGAGCCGATTCAGTCTGCATGTAAATGAATATGAGAAGAGTGCACTTTACAACACATACCTATGGGACAGATTAAATACATGCAAGATTTAATTTGCAAGCAAACATACAGAATGGCTATATTAAGGAATCATCCTTGTATGTTGTTTATATGAGATATCAGACCTAATAGATTCATTGTGATCTCTAGTGAAAATGTATTCCTATTCATACAGAATGGAACTTAATGGTGCAATAAATATTTAAATTTGCTCAGATTGTAAACCATTGTATATCTTCATTTTAAACTAGCTGACAGCTTTTAGTTAGTAATGTGAGTTCCTGCTATTTTGTCAATAGTCTCCGATTTATAGAATTAATTGGACAGTCCATTTTTAGTTTTGGCTATTAGGTGGGGATGAAAGCGCTACCTATAAAGCTGAAACTATTGTTATTAAATTAAGAGCTTTAACATGAGAGCTTGAAATAGGGGCTTTGGATGCAGGTTTGTTGTAATGCTTTTCAATGCAAGTTGGCAATGAGGATGGATAGGTGTTGCTTGGCCTATGTGTCCCACCCATTTACGGCCATCTCTAAGTTAAATCAATAGGATTTTCCTCCCATATCCACGCATCTGTCGGCAAAACACACCCTTGTTGCACTCTTTGACTGATTTTCTACTGTGTGTTGAAGTTGTCGGCCATGTTTACTTCCAACATGGCGGCCGCCATGTGTCAATGTTATTAAAACGTTATTTGACTAGATGTTTGCTATAAGAAATATTTACTACAGATTTAAATGCATGTTACACATTTTAGTGTATTTTGTATTTAAAATAAACAAGTTACTGTAATAATTACGTTTTGTTCAAAAATGTCCCCTACTTGCTTGTGGGTGTGGGTGTCTAGTGTTTTCTGCTGTTAGTACCTGATTGGATATGCTGTATGTTAGTAGGCTGTGATTGGTTCTGCAGTATGTGATTTATTTCAGCACGGTAGCCATTTTTCCCTCCTGCATCGAGAGTCTGGTTTAGAGCTTGTTTTCCACAAGCATTTGTACTGTTTCTTTATTGCATAGTGAAGTGGGGGGTGACTGTCACCAGTCGCCACTCGGTTAGGAGAGGACAAAGTCACTGCCAACATTCCTGAGAAGCCACGCTTGGCCAATGTTACGTTGCCCCTCAAACGTGCAGACAGGTGGAGGCGTGCTGCAGCAGATGGCTAGTCACAGAGCTGGCACCGGGCGCTGCTGCCCCCAGACACAGTGCCTGGGGAAGCGAGCAGCCCCATCTGCCGGCGCGTCTGAGACGGGCCGATCCATCCCCAGCAGCAGAATCAGCTCTGCACTCTCGCACATTCCGAGCGGTGCCCACAGGCTGCGTTCATTCTAATCAGCCCGATCTTGCTCCCGTGGATCCATCACTGCTGGATGCAGGAGCCCGTTCTGTGTGTGTTCCCTCCTCCCGGCTTCCTGCACCCAGAGTTAATAGCCTGTCTGAGTGAAAAGGCCATTTCAGCGGGGCTGACGTGTTGGGGGGTGCACTGATGATGAACAGTCTACAGTGAGGGAGGAGAGGAAAGAAAAGAAGGGAGCTGGGGGTTAATTGGAGTGTAATCGAGAGTAAGTAGAAAAAAGGAACAACCCTGTCTAGGCGCCCGCTAGGAGGCCACGGAACAGGGCTTTAATGCTCCAATTATCTGCTCTGAAGCAACCTCTTACACATTGGGCCTCATTACGAGGAAGGAGGTAACCATGCTGCTTTTTGCGGCATGGCTACCTCCATTTCTGGTACCGGGTCCGGGTTCCCTGAAAGGGGAAGTACCGGGCCATTCCAACCTTGGAGGGCCCGGTATTTCCCCATTCAGGGAACCCGGACCCGGTACATTGCTATTCCCATTTGAGTCCCCATAGGGCTCAATGGGAATGGGGAGGGTGCTAACAACGGCCCGTTAATGACGGGCCCGTTGTTAGCATGCTGGGCTGCTCGTGGGACCCGCTAAGGATGCCTGGTAAAACCAGGCGTCCTTAGCGGGTCCTGCGAGCAGACCTCGTAATAGGGCCTTAAAGGGTTAATGGCTCCGGCACCTTTACCGGTGCTGTTAACCCCTTACCACCCTCCTCGTAATGAGGCCCATTGTCCTTTTTATTCACCTGGAGTGCACATGCCTTTCAGTGACCCTACACTGCACCTCGTGTCTTTCTTTTCACAAAACCTACAATCTAGGCCGTGACAACACACCACCAGTGCTGAGCAGCCATCGTACAAACCAGTGCGCTCTGGGGGCTGTAGTTCAGTGACTTCAATTGGACTTAAGCATCTGATGGGAATAGTTCATGAAAGGGAAAGTCAAGTCAAGAAACGAGGTCTACCAGTGACAGCGTCACGTGATCATTCCACTCCAGACACTGCCCTGGCTTCCCTCCCTCCTCTCCAGCCTCAAGCAGGCGCCCTGTCTAGGCTCACCAATGCAGAGAAATCGGGTTGCCCATGTCAGACACGAGGACCTGCTTTTATTGTTAGCACTCTGGTACTTGTAGTTTTGCTTATCCTTTATAAATGTAGGACTAT
This sequence comes from Ambystoma mexicanum, assembly GCF_040938575.1. NCBI lineage: Eukaryota > Metazoa > Chordata > Amphibia > Caudata > Ambystomatidae > Ambystoma > Ambystoma mexicanum. Next base: position 1,337,883,166 of record NC_090923.1, on the reverse strand, counting down.
ACGTTTTAGAAGCCAGTGAAAAAACAGGATTAGTTCATTTGCACATATTAAAACAACATGTATTTCCACTGCAAGTTCCTTAACTGAAATCTAAGCAAGCAATGCGGCTTTATTCTCGATGCATTTGGAGTTCCGCTATGTGTTTGCTTGTATAATTTTTTATTTATTTTTATAACTCGCTTAAATACCCAGAGGTTTCTAAGCGCGGATCTGGAGAACGAACATGTGTTGCTTCCTGTCGTCTTGCTTCCAAGGAACGTTGCGCTGAGCTATGCTCTCGGGACAATAGCTGCGTATGTCTCGTGGTTTAATTGTATTTGTATAGCGCCTTGAGACGGGAAATGCGTAAGAAATGAATGTTTGGACTACTACTCACTATAACCACCGACCTGACACGGAAGAAATTGAGAGATCTGCAGTCATGAATGGCTCATATGAACCTAGTTTTTCTTTTTACGTTCTAATGCTTGCTGTTTAGCTTTCAATTTTCAAAGCAGGACTGTAAGTTCCAAGGTTGCAAAGAAACAGATATGACTGTCAGAGCTCTGAAATGTCCAAACGTATGTCTGGGTATACCGTTCGGCCATAATTTTGGTTTTCATACGTGCTGAAACGTGGAGTTTTGCATCATTTCCCCATAATAAATTCAGGACCACAAGTCCCATTTATATATATTTAAAAAAATGCCTGGATAGGCAAAGAATGGGGTCATTTGAGAGCTCTGCTACTGCCTGGCTGAATTGCTCACACCTGGACTGGGGCGAATTGAGAGTTTTGCAAACCAAGACTTTACATTCAGTCTCACTTTGGAGCTCATGCAGCCCCCAAGATGGCCAGAGTCTCTCCCACCACTTCCCTCTCCCTTCACCTCCCCTTTGCTGACTCCAACCCTTTATTCGCACCACTCCCAGATTGGCAGTAGAGATGAAAACAGACAATAATGTGGACGCCTGTTTTACCACACCACCTGATTATGGGTTTTGAAACACGTGGGCAAGAAACCGTGCCGGCTGAAGATGTGTCACCGCTCGTGGGGGCCCATTTAAACATGATGTCTATGGCCCCCTTTTTCTTAGAGTGGAGAACAGTCTGAGCTACCCAGGGGTGCATACATTACAGCGGAGATAAAGAACTACAGCCAGGGGAAAATAGCCGCCGATTTTCACGAGATGGCCAGGCAGCAGGGAGATGAATCTATAAACATCCACTAAAAAGCTATTAATCCTTCCTTGAAAGCAAGGGGAAAAACCGAAATAAAAAGGAACTGGAGAGGCTCGAGGCAGGTGACGCCCTGAAGGGCTCCAGCAAACGCAGCTTGTATTGCGAGCAGTGCAATGGGCATATTTAAAGTCCGCAGTGAAAGTCGTATATTGCCATGTCATGAGACTGCTGACTGCGAAAATGGGGGCAGTGGCTGGGGACTGCTTTGAGGCTGAGGGCCCCTTTCAACTAAAAAGACTGAAAGGCCCTGACACTGTCCCTGGCAAGAAAACGACCTGCTTGCGAGTGGAGATATTAGTGGAGTGGTCTTGCTCCTCAGTACCTGTCTGAGTGCATCTCTCTCTACTCACCATTTACTTCCCTCCGTGCACCCAAACGCTCACTGTACTGTACCCCAAAGCGTGCCTCCTCGCGCTTCCGCTCTTGCTCCTTGTTCCACTGGAACCCACTGCCTATCACCACCCAAGCCAGCCCGACTGTGGATCTCTTCAAAGCTCATCTTCAACTTGACATGCTTGCTAAAGGCGGAGCTCCCATTGCCCTCTCTTGCGTCCTCCCTGACGAACCCATCTAATAATGTAACTGTGTGCATTTTGAGCGCACTTTAGTTTGGAGTACCTGCCTCCCTAAGGTATGTGTTACCTTTGCAAGTCACCTGTTTCTTATATGATTTTGGTTTGTTTTATTTTGTCCCTGTTTTACGTACCCCTTTATTCACGCCCTCATAAACTGGCTCAGCACCTGTTCTCATCTTCCTGCTATTGTACAGGCATGCTTCAGGGGAATGCCTCTGCACTCTGTAAATGTGCTATTGGAAGTCATTTCTTATCGAAGTGGACTTCCCTGCTCTTCAAATAAGTAGAAATGCAAGTATATTGGTCGTCACAGGGCTGCGGTATTACCACATGCAGCAATACAGTCCCTCCTCGATGAATTCCTTTGAGCAACTGGCTGGAACAGTAGTCTGGTTTGGTGGCATTGGCACTGCAAGTGCCGCCAAACTGGTAGTGAGGCCTATAGTCGCCTGGAAACAGTCATTTTAGCCCCACTTGTGGCACCATCCTTCTTAAGTCCAGAGGTGTAGACAGGCCAGGGCCTGAGCGGGCAAGGTCCACCCACAATCTGTAAATACCCACTCCGCAGCACTGTGTGGGCATTTACAGATGTTTATGACACTGTGGTGGGTCCAACTAGATCAGCTTCATGCCCCACTTGTTAGACAATCCTGGCTGCGCGTCCGCTGATGTCTCCCATCAAAATCAGCCAAGGGGTCGGTAGGATGAATTGCTGTATGTGGGGGCCTTCTTGCTGCTAATTAAACATGCCTGCCCATGCGTGTTATATGGAGATAGCGCCACCGACCGCGATAGTCGTATGTAGTGATTGTGATCTATACATACATGTAATGATGCCATTTCTTGCATCTGGTAGGCTCATATGCACAACAAAACGTGGTATGATGATACATTATCAAATGATGTTTCATAGCAAATGCTCTGCCTTTTATTAGCGTGAGATGTGGACATGGGACTGACAGGGGTCGATCAACACCATTTGAACATAGCACTGACCTGCACAACCTTTTGCTGTCAATCAAAGACAAATGGTTCCTCGCAGTCACACCACAATGCTCAATGCGCTACATATTCCAGCTCAGACATCATTATGACACACAGATGATCAAAAAGAGGAGGCGGGTTGCCTTGAATCATAACTCTGAGATTGAGTGCACCAGAATCCTGATCCCCCCCCCAATGCGAAATGTCAATGCGCTGCTTATTGATGGACATTCATCTGAACTCCCCTTTGATTTCTGTGGCCAGCATTTGGAGTCTGGGACAGATCCTTTTTTTCGTGATAATAACTTGACCTATTCTAACCCTTTCTAAAAACACGCACCCAAATAACACGTCGTTGGTGATTTCAATTTCTAGGTGTGCATGGAAGACAGCAAACAAGCAAGTGAAGTCATCGATGACAAGGATACACTTGAAGCAACCCAACCGAAACCGGTCCATCACACAGGACTGGTCACACGCTGGACTTGGTCTTCACAAACAATCTCTCTGTCGAAAGCCTCAAAGTCCAAGCCCAATCAGAGTCTAGTCACTTTTGATCATCGTCTATTTAACAGAAGGATCCCCTCACCAATGTCTCATGCCCGTCAGAGCCAATACAAACTGCAGCCAGATTGCTTAAAAAGGTGACCAAGGAAGATTTCATGACAACTTATCCCTGCCCCAACACTCTACGGCTGAACGGCTGCTGTCTGTTAATAAAGCTTAGTAGGATCCCTTAGGCAACTGATGGCTCCTGATTGATGTTGGGGTCCCGGTAATATTTGCAATGGCGTCAGTGGGGTGCAATCCCCTTTAACAGCAAGTCAAACATTCCTGAGGCGAGCCTTGATGTATACCATTGAGCCTTTGAGGATGGGGCGAAGGGAGCTACTCTGCCCAATGCTACTACCATCGACTGATAAGAGCATGTGCTTGTCTCGTATGGGCCTCAGTTCATAGCAGTCTATGATTTGGGGAGGCAGCTCTGTGTTGTATGTTTTTGATGGGGCCTTCAGAAGTGTGAACGCGGTAGTCCGCACAGCAGCAATGCGGTGACTTGTGTGGAATTGCTCATCAGCACTGCCTTGCGTTGCTTCTCAGCTCTGGAATCAAGCCTAGATTTACCCATCTATGAGGAATGTCTATACCACATCACGGGCTCCGAATGTCTGGCTCGGCAAGATCCAGCTCCTTTCATCTGTGTTCACATCATGAGTGCCAGAGCAATAAAAATATGTGTTGCAATAAAATTATGTGCAGCCATAAAAGTATGTGTACAAATAAGAGAACATGTTTGTGTTGGAGTGTGGAGGTAGGCCTGCTATTAAAGGCAGATAGTTCGGCTCGATTGACCACGAGGTGCCCCGATTATGCTCCAGGTTCTAGCATCTACGTGCTTGCGACACAGGTACCATGAGCCTGAATGGGCAGAGGGCTTGCTTTTTGAATTTCCTCCTTTCTTCCCGATAGCTATCACCCTCTTCAAGATCAGGCACCGTGCAGCGGAATAACTGCTAGTAGTTACATTTAGGCACAGGAGGCCCTAATGTCCTCTCATGGTTCAATAGCACCCGCTGCCTGACATATAGACACTCTATAGGGTCCCCTCTCAGTTAGGTGCCAACGCACTCCGACTCAGGCCAACAAATGGCTAATGTCAGTGTGGAGCTTGAAGGGCAGGGCCTTCAGAAACGTGGTCCCTCAAGGGCCATCCAGCAATCTAAGATGCTGCCCGAGTCCTATTTCCTACGTCGGCATTGGAAGTCCATTCAGGCGTGGTGTGGTGCTATCTTCTGATCTCTCGGATATGTTGCACTTTCTGCAGGGTGGGTTTGCACAGGGACTTGCAGTATATTCCCTTAGGGTGTTTAAAGAATCCTGAGCCGGGTCCTCTGAAGGAGGCGGTTCACTTGGTGGGTATGCTTTTTAAGATGTTGGCATGGTTCAGGCCACTTCAAAGAGGCTGCATACCCCCTGGGTGCCAGAACATGCTCTTCACATTCACCAATCTTAGTGCTTTGAGCATCTGGAGGAAATTGATCTCAAGTATTTGACTCTAAAAAGAGTGTTTTTGATAGTAATCCCTTCCTACCTGTCTAATGACCTATATGTATACATACACACCCTTCCGTTCAGCCTGACGCCATCATTCTATGTTGTGACCCCTCTTTCCAGCACAGGGTTTTTTCAAACCTTCTTTTGGGCAAGAACATTCTAATGCCACCCTTTTTTTGCACCTTCTTCATCTTAGTAGGAAACACACTGGCACTGCCTAAGTTTATCTTGATACAAATACTTCGGTTCTACTCAATTTTTGTGTTTCAGGCAGGGGTAGGAAGGATTCCAACATCTACTGGAGTAGGTGGATTAGGAATACGATCACCATAGCCTTCTCCAATTCTCAACCCTGGATTACCGCATTTATCGAGCAGAGGTCCACCAGCGTAATGGCAGCTGTACGGGCCGCGTTGCAGGGAGTATCTCGCCAGGCAATATGTAGGCGGGCCACCTGGTGTGATCCTTTAGCTTTTGCCAGGCCTTATCCTATTCAAGTTATAAGCAGGTTGTAGGCTAAGCGTCTTAGTCCCTAGAAAATGAGATCCTCAGGTCAGCTAGTGTTAGAATATGTAAGAATAGACATTACGTGGTGGGCAACCGGGTCTGTTGTTATGTTTCCACAGGCCCATGTAGTGTATTTGGTTCACCTCAAGCCTCCCTCACCCGTCTCACACATGGTTGTGGACGCCCTTCTGACAGTGGGCATGTAACAGGATGAATGCGGGTTCTGTGGATTGTTAGACAACCGCCTCCCAAGCGCTCGGGATTCCAGAAAGAGATACATGGAAAAGCACCCTTTTTGCACGGCCAGACCAACCATGAGTAATAACTGTGACAAGGAAGAGTAATGGATATTAACAGCCACGTTATATGGGCATTCATTGCTGTGGCTACCTATTGGAGTCTAGAACAGATCAATCTTTTATTGGAAGCACTACTGCACGTGCTCTTACTTCTCCTTAAAACAAAATGTAAAAACACACTGTTGATGATTTCAATCTCTTGGCCAACATGGAAGACCGCAAACAAGCATGTCAAGTAATCAAGAACATAGAAATACTTGGAATCACTGAACAAATACACACTCCATCACACAAGGAAGGCCACATGCTGGACTTGGCCTTCATATACGATGTGTTCATTGTCACAGATGGCACACTAGTCACTCCTGAGACTCAAGGACAGTCCAAGACGTTTTATTAAAGGTTTGTGGGCCCTACGGCCATCCCTCTCTCACTTGTCTCCCATGGGATGTCCTTCCTAACCCAGAATTCTGTTACCTCAGGTTAGTACTATCGACTGATAACCCCCCTACTGTCTGTTTTTTTGTCTTAGGCTACGGATGACTCCCTAAAATGCTGGCTCTCTAAACGTCCTCAGGGACTTCCTATCTGTCCCTACTCTATCCAACTGTTAGTATTCTGAGGGAATTAGGAAAGTACCTTGCACTTGCCCAGTTGGATTCAGGCGTGTTCACTCATGTCCATGCTTTCCTTTCCTCTTCTACTCTCACTGTCTCCCTCTTCCTCTGACTCCTCCCACCAATTCTCTGTTTTAATTCACCTAGATATCCCCTCCACCCTTTGATGTTACCTATTTCTCGTACCTGTTCAACTCTACTGTTCCCTACTCCACTCCTCTGCTCCCTCCTACCCTTCACTGCTCCCTGCTACAATCTACTGCTCTCTCTCATAGGTCTCAGGTTAGAGCACTCACAGTAGTCCTTGTCCATAGGCCTCAGTTTCCAGCATTAACAACAGGCCTCTCTCTTATGCCTGTGGTTACAGGACTTATACCTGGACCTTTCCAGCCCTCTGGTTCACTGTAGGCCTTCCTCCTAGACAGTGCCCCTTATGCCAGGACATGGAATCCTTATTGTCTTTCCCCAGAGGTCGATGGTGGAAAGCCCCAAGCTTTGGCTTTCCAGTTGCTCCAAGGAGATGAGAGGCGCTGTTGCATCCATCTGGGTAGACTTCCTCCTCCAAGGCTTCCCGGGCTCACCAGCTTTCCAACTCTCCAGGCATGCCCAGCCTTCCTCCAGGCAGCAGTCCTTCCAGTATGCCTTCCAGTAGTCCTCCCTATAGCTACCACAGTGCCACCCCTTGTATCAATGGAACATCAACAGGTATGCATGCATACTCTGGGTCCAATACACTGAATGCATTTCCCCAAATCCTTTTATACCCACGAGGCTGTGGGGTGTTTTATAAGGCTGGCTTGTTGGTTCTTCCATCTGTGCTTTTATATTCCCTCCTGAGATTGGCCATTCCCCTTGTGAGTCTTAATTCACCTTAATGTCTGATTATTGGCTGAGCCCAGTGATTAGTTAATAAGGCAATGGCGTATAGCAGGGTTTGATTGTACCCTCAATATTTTATTAACGTCTTGGACGTGTGGTGCCATTTTGGAATTTGCAATCTGCCACATTCTGCGTTCTCTTATGCTTGGTATGACATTTCCCAAACTTTGGGCAATGGAATATGTGGTTGGTGAGTGCTCCACTGATCTTTTCTATATTCTGGTTCATGGGCTGGTCTGCTCCTTGTGGGTGTGGGGTATTCTGGGAAATGGAGTTCCTGGGTGGGAGACTGCAAAGGTTTGTTCTTACATCTAAGCTACTGCATCTTTCTGGGACCCCTAGTGCCTGCCCCCAATTCTATACCCTGTACCTGGGTAATGTTGTGTCAATCCCACTCTCTTTGTCTAACCACCCTCATATGGGACTAAGTGTAGTTCCCACAATTCACCACACCCAGTATCGTCCATTTATTTTCCCTATTGAAAAGGGCCCAGGGACTTTCTGGGGCCTGGCCATCTATTCTTGCGATCTTTCAACTAGCTTCTCACCCGATTGTCCATGCCCCCCCACAGAAAGACAAAATTCACATTGACAGGCTGGTTCCACCAGTGCTTGATTCTTGGGAAACTGGTTCCCAGGAGCAGGTCTGTGGGTAGTTCTAGCACCACTGTGGCAGTAATCCTCCAGGACTGTTTTTGGATCCTAAACATAGTCTTGATGGAGGGACATCTTCTCCTGTCCAATGGAAGCAGCAGGTCGGGACCTTCTGTTGGCTACGTTTATAGGCTGGAAGTAGGAGCTCAGGACGAATGGCTAGATATTTAGTACCAGAGTCCAGCTGTTCTGGATCATCTTGGTGTTATACTCATACTGGCAGCTGGAATCGTCTCACCTTTCCAATGGAAGTGGCATAGAGACACGTTGAAGATGTTCCTCTCCTACTCACTCTTTTCTGTGTCTCCTGACATGGAGGCAAAGGGATCAACTTACCGGTCAGACCACAAGTACTGTTTACTCTGTGCTTTATTAAGGGTAAGTGTACAAACAGGTGTCAAATATAATTGTACCATGGTCTTATACCTTTCATGGGTTTCCCTAACACTTCTCTTAAGTCTAGTCTTATTATGGACTTTTGGCTTTCTCACACCCTTTGTCTTAAGTTCTCGAGTTCAGACTTGCCCCAGCCTGCAGGTCGAGTTGGGTTTCCTGAAGGAGGAAGTGGTTGCATTGGGGTTTCTTCACCAACTGCATGCCAAGTTTCTTGGGTAATACCAAATGCAAGGGCAGCTGGTTCCTTGGTATTCAGTAGAACCGCAGAGGAGGGTCCTCTAGCCTCCCCTGCGCTGATTCTCGTGGATCTGTTTGTCCCTTTCTCCCAGGGTCTTGGTCTCTCCCTTCTCCTCTGTCTCTGTGAACTTGATGTATGCTCCCTGCAGGGTGTTCGTGACTCCTCCCACCTCTATCATCTGCCTTGAGCAATGAGGCTGCTGGGTGCTTCTTAATCTATCTATGTTTCCTCCTCCTAATGCTCTTTGACCCTTGTTTCACTTTTGTCTTCCACCTCCTCCTGGTGTCCTTCAAACTCCTCCTGATGTTTCTCTCCCACTACCTCCTCCTTACGATCTTCAAATACCTCAGCCTCCCCTTCCCATCTCCAGTCTCTTCTTCAAACTCTCCTTGTGCACTTCTGAAGAGTTCTCCTTTGCTTCTTCACCCTCCTTTTGGCCAGTAGTCTGCTTGTGGTCTTCCAATCTTTCACCAAGGAATTCCACCTCCTCCTGATCTCCTTCACCATTCTCCTCACCAACCTCTCAAACTTCTCCACCTATCTCTTGATTAACTCCCTCATTTTCCCCAACCTCCTGATCTATTCAATGAAATTCTTCACCAATCTCCCGCTATTCTCCACCTTGCACTTCAAGGTGTTTTTCTTACTGTTGTCACCCTTCAGCACACCATTTCCGCCCTTCTAATATTTCCCATCATCCTCTGTACTATTCTAAGCTCCTTCATAGTATCACTGAGCCGCTTAGATATTCACCAGTCTCTTCCTGATTTTTCCCATCCTCTTCCTTACCATCTCCAATCTCCTCCCTTTTCTCCTCCAATCTCTATGCTCCTCCCCACCTTGTTCTTGCAGTTCATGCCTTCATCTCCCTCTTTCAAACTCTTCCATGCAGGTCCAACTCCTTATCCAGACTCCAATCTTCAAGCTCCCATCTGCTTCCTCCTCCACCTACATCAACTGACTGGACCCTGGGGATCATAAAGGGGAGTAGTCCCTCCTCCTGTCATATGCTTCCTGTAAGGGTATGCCTTTTTGTGGCAAAAGGGGTAAGCGACTGTGACTGCCTGCACCACAGCGGGGCACCTAGGTACAGTGTTGGGCTTGTTGGCCGGCTCAAATCTTCATTAGCTTATTTGCCATCTTTAAGTGCTTTCTTTTGGCGTTAGGGTGGCTTGTAGATGAGTGTTTCCATGGTTTCCCTGTTTTCTATGTCTGGGTCTGCAAATCTTTGGGTCCGTGGATTTGCACTGGACAAGCCTTGTGGATGCATCCGTGACTTATGTGGCTCAAGCAGTGAGTAATGTGGTGACAAACTGAACCATCCACCTATGCAAAGTTGTTGCCAAGCAAACCGCAGAGCTGATTGGTTCATTTGGCTCCAGAAAGAAAATCAGCAGGAAATCTGAGTCTGTATTTACAGGTGTGATGGGGTCCAGGGATTCATTATGCTAAATCTTGCGGCGTGCCTCCACAAAAACGGAATGCGTTCCTGCCACTGCACCTGTGGGTGTCAAGGCCACCATGGCCGAGCTTTGCTATGTTTTCTTAGTGTGTCTCTCCAGTCCAAAGGTTTCTACCCTGGAAGACTCCCCAGATCTAAGAAACCCCAGCCACTGCATGTGGACTGGTGGTGGTAGCCAGGGAGTCCTCTAGAATTGCTGCACTCACCCCCAGCAACCCTGCCATCCACTACGAATGCTAGGCAAGGGACTTTATCACACTCCAAAAGAGGGAATCTGCTCACTTTGCTCCTCTGGGGCCCATAACTGTTTTCCAGTCCTACAGACTTTGTGGCCACGTAATCTCAAGATATGAGGACAGTAAGCGTAGAACAATATTTGTGTGGCCTGGAAGGAACCCCTGTCTGCATGGGTCAAGACGGTGAGGGTCTACAGGGAAACTAGTGCACATACCGTGAATGGTGGCCACCCCAATGTCAATGAAATCCTGTAAAACCTTACAATTTACTGAATTCATTTCAATTCATGCAATTAATAAAAACAATGTACATGCAATCTGCAATGTACAGGGTGTGTGGAAGGTGGGGGGGTAGGGGAGTCGGACAGGGGGTGGGGGAGGGCTTTATTTGTACAAGTATTTGGAAAATCAATAAAAACAAGTTTAAAAAAAATATGGTAGTGTAATGGTAGACTCGGAGGCGGCCTCTATTCGTAACTGCTGTTGCCGTTGCTGGCGTTACGAGGTCACGAGGTGCAGCTTGAGTCACACTGCGTTGACTGCGTTCGATAGCGTGCAAGTGATCGAGGTCCTTTCCTCGAAACCTACGAGGCTGCGAGGCTGAGGCTGAGCACTGTGTTGAGCACTGTGATACGAACCCGCGTTCATATCGGCGTCGTATCCGTGGAACCCGACTGAGTCAGAGCCCACCCTCCTTCTCGTCGGCATCCAGCATCCAGTACCTCGCATACACGGATTCAAGGAGTGTGGCAACTGACTGAGGGGGAGCTACGAGACCTGCAGAGGGCCGTTATTCTCACTGCTGCACCTACGGTGGACAAAGGTGGAAAAGGGGACGAGCTGCACCTAATGGTACAGGTACATTGCCTAGTAGGCTGTACTGCTCTTTGAGCTGAGCCCCTCCCTGCCCTACCTCCCCCCCCCCTTCTCTTTTCTGTACTCGTATACGGATTTATATAATAGTACAGCCCCATTGGGTTAGTGAAATAACCCTGTGGAGGCGAGTCCGTTGGGGAGGAGGAGGACCTACGCTAGTAGCGGCAGAGTGTGGACACAGCTAGGACTGTGCTTGTGCTGTGGGTACAGCAGCACCAGGGGATACTTGGTACTGTGCCTGCGCTGCATAGTAAGGGCGCAGCAGGCTGCTCGCAGAGACCTCCGGTATTATGTTATTGCTGGGCATATTGTGTCTTTGTTGAGTAGGAGTGGAGCAGTGATATCTGGCCACCTACTATAAGTGTCTCAGTGATTATTGTTGTTAGTACATCTAGCGTCAGGCCGGAGGCGGCCCTGCAGGTGGCCTTATAACAACGAAGCAAATGTGTAGTACCTGTAGAGGTGCAGCCTGACATAGTGGAAAGACTGACCGCCTAGTAGGTACGAATGTGCAGGAGGCCTATTCATACCCTGTAGAGAGGATCACTTGACTCCGATAAACACCTGGAGACTGTGGGCCTATGCTTTTGATCCAGGAGTAGAATAATAACAGGCGTGCAGTAGAGCAAGCATTGTGGAAATTGAGAGCCACTGAGGAAAGTAGATTGATCACTGGCTGGGATCCCATTTGTGGCCCTTTCAATGCAATCAGGCAAGAACCTGAACCATCAAGCGTACAATCTAAGGAAAACCAAGTCAAGAGCAGTTGCCCAGGGCTCTGCTAACAAGAAGGTTGAGATGGAAAAACTGATACTTAAAGCAAAAGCAAAAAAACCTCTCCCATCAAGCAAGGTGTGATTACTTCGTTCTTTCCTCCTCGAGAAATACATTCGACCATAATTGAAGAAGATATACCCGACCAACAAGAAAATGCTTTATTGAATGCGTCAAACTTCGAAGATATTGACAATAACTCATTATTAGACTTATGCTTAAATATCCAAAGAAGTATGACACCACAATCTGTAGCAAGACAATAATAACAGTGGATCACAGACAGATAAGCCAATGATCATACTCTCAGGGACATCTATGGTAGGAGGAGGATTAGAGAGACTTTCTACTTCACCTAATAGGGCATTGGCTTCGATGGAAGATGATCCCGATGAAGAAGCGGAATGCTCAGATAAACCATACTCGGGTGCAGCCGAAATTGCTGAGATTCAGGCATCAGTAGCTTCATTACACAGCGCGATGTGAACTGTTTCGTTCCCGTTACCCATTTCAATGTGGCGTTGCAGGCAGGACACGTTAGCATTCTAGCGTCGACTGCAGCAGAAGTAGCGTTGCATCTGGAGAAAGCCACGCCCACAACAGAAGGAGTAAACAATTTAAATGGCTCCTTTCCTTATTTCATTGGTAGGCTGTTATTTCCTTCTCTTATCACCGCAACTCGACCTCTCCGTGTGTTCAGAGTCATTGTATATCTTGCTTTTCCTATTCAGGAAACGGTGTCCGTTTGGGTAGGATTACGAATAACACAGATCGGGGGAACCACCATCCCCAGATTCCTTGGCGGATTATTCTTTTCTAAGCCTTCCAAACCTTCAGGTTAGAAGCAACTCCTTCATTTCTTTAGAAGTACCGACCCTCACATAGCCTTCAGTTTTTATTTGAGCATTCTCTTGTGTTCATGTGACATTAGCACTTCCTGTAAAGCAGAGTTCTGCGGTCTCGGATCCACTTCATTCAAGCTAATAATCTTGTCACATTTCCATCTAGGGTAAGGGCTCTGTAGTTTCACCAGAACTAATTTTCTTTCTAAAACCTCCTCTGCTCTTCGTGTGATAATTATTTTTACTTCACACACCTACAGCTGGGCAGAACTAAGGAATTAACATCATCCTGAGAACCGGAAATCACGGTCTACACTTCTCAACAGCTGGTGTAGGAGAGTACAGGAACCGCGCTCCCTAGCAGCTCAGCACAGGGTTTTCTCCCCATGAGGATTTCCCTGGGACTTCCTCCGTGGTGTAGCGTTTACAGTGCTGAGTCGCGCAGGGGATCTCAGGGGGATTCTTCCTTACTTCTTGGTGCAGTACATATCCCCAAGAAAGGACATCTGGAAGAAACGGTAGGACCTTCCAAAGAATTGTAATATTAACTGTATTGGCGGCTATAATTGGAAGACCTGTGAGGCTTCCCAAAGTTGGGTTTGTTACAGAGGTTACAGATAGCTACGCCCATAGTACCTATAAGTATGTCTTGGGAGAAGGCATCTGAACGCCAAACTCAGGCGCTGCAAGAGATATTCGGTCATAATGGACCCCCAACAACAACAAGTCCAAAAGATACAGCAATTAATCGCTGCAGTCCAATCTTTAACCGCGGAAGTACAGCAGCTAAAACAGGAAAATATTAATCTACGGCAGCAGCAACAGCAAGATACTGCAGCCTTAAAACAGCAGCAAATGCAGGTACAACAGGATAACCAGACACCATATTGTTCGGCGGTCCCACCAGGTCCCTTACCCGGGGGGCAATTTGATGGTAACCCCATAAGGTAAAGGAGTTTTTAAACTCCTGTTCCATACAATTCACCTTTTAGGGTGTCTATTTTCATACAGATCGCGATAAAGTTGGTTATATGATTTCCCAGATGATGGGACCTGCCTTAGCCTGGGCCACCCCACTGGTGACCATGGCTAACCCGATCCTTGATTCTCATACCGCATTCTGTAATAGTGTTAAAGGTATATTTGGTTATCAAGAGCTCACAGTGGCCACTCAGGAACATTTATTGGATCTAAAACAGGGGAATCAAGACATTCTATCTTAAATTACCAGATTCAAACAAATGGCAGGGGAAACCAGATGGTCTGACGAAGCATTAACGACCATATTTCGCAGAGGAATTTCTGAAGACCTTAAAGATGAGGTGTCACGAGTGCCTTGCCCGCCGTCTTTGGTGGGATCTATTGCCCTGGTTCTGCAGACAGATTACCAACTAAAGGAACACCAACTGGAGAGGAAAAAGGGACAGACATATCGACCGTCTACCGAAACCCCTTCGAAACCCCTAAGATCTCCTCTTCGGGAGACAAACCTATGCAACTAGGGCTACGGCCAGAGGTCCATTATCTCCAGAGGAACGGTCTCGCCAGCGTACTTTCGGATTGTGCATGTATTGTGGGGCAAATACACATACTGTTCAGGAATGTCAATTGCACCTCTAAGAAAGTCCGGAAAAGCCAACGCCCGGCCGTAAGAGGAACCACGGTCCGGGAACATTTTACATCTAACAGGTTCCTCAGCAAATGCCACACAGAATCCAGTGCCTATTTCTTCGGGCGTTGGAGCAATGGAAGCTGGGATTATGGTATTGAAGGTCTCCTTGTGTCAGGAAAGGAAGAAGGCGATGGATATGGCAGGGGAAATGTGCACAAAATACACAGTAAACAACCTTGAATATAACAACGTGCATTCAATACCCAAGACTCGTGTATACCACTTTAAGAAAAGGAATGTAGGGTAAGCACTTAGAACCTCCTTATGACTGAAAGGAAAGTCGGCAAACTCCTTACCCACTATGCTATTACAGATACTGACAGCGCTAAGCCCATGTAGAGGGCAAGCAGGGACAGAATCTGTAAGCTGACACTCTAGACGGTACTGGATAAGGAATTTGGAAACAGTACTCACAAGGACCGGAATGACCACATGAATGCCAGTACTCACGAAGACCGGAAAGACCACTTGGATGTCCGTATTCACGAGGACCGGAAAGACCACTCAGAAGTCAGTACTAACCCACAACCCTGTAAATCAAACAAGAACCCAGAAGGCAGTAAAGGCAAAGAGTGAGGATGATTAAATACCTAAACCCAAGTCAAGAGGCAAGAAGGAATAGTACAGTGTGGAAAACAAAAGATAATCACACAGGGGCTAGTTACAACAGCTTCCCATACCTAATAATAAAATAGGAAATAAATGTAAAAGTGTAAAGGAAAACATGGCATGGATCCCAATAGAAGGCAAGGATCAGGAGCAGTGAAAACGATTTCAAAAGGGAAACTTTCCCACCCATCCAAGGTGAAAAGGCAGGAAACTAAACCTGTAAAGGAAAGATTAATGCAACAAGTCTTTCAGTAGCAAAGGACAATTTCTAGGAAACAGTGAACACAGGCAATTGGGCTACAGCAAAAGGAAAGCTCAGAGAAAGGCTGCCTGCAGACAGAGAAAGGGAGAAAGGGATTTCCAAAAGGCAGAAATCAATTAGGCATACAAATACGAATTCCAGGACAAGGAACAAGAAACACTAACTAGAACTGGGCACAAAAACTAGGAACCAGGAACAAGGGACAAGGGACCAGTCACGACAGGAACGCTGCAACAATGACCAGCGCTGGACTGAAGCAGACTGAGGCTTTTAAAGCTGCTTAACTAGCACACCCCTCAGGCGTGTCGCCTGCTGCACCTGCAGCCACAGGTGTTGCCTATCCTCCACCCAGCCTTGTCCTGCAAGGGAGGAGGTGAGGCAGTGAGCCAGGCATTCTGGGAAGCATAGTCATTTGATTAAAGTAGCAGTAGCATGCTGGCTGCCAAAAACCTGGAATGGATTCGGAAGGGAAGTAATTTGGGAAATAAGGTTTTAGCGCTCCCAATTCATCAGGACACTGTAGCATAAGGTTCGGAGGAAATGTCCAGTAGGGAAGAAACCCCAAAACATGCCCCCAAGTGGCGGGAACGGGAGCGAAGGGAGCAAGCCGTGACACCTTGAGATTTGGGGATAAAGTGGTGCAGAACATTCCTGCACTCATTGACAGTGGGGCCGCAGGAAACTTTGTGGACGATATCTGGGCCACTGAACAAGGTATTCCTCGATCTTCCAAGAATGTGTCTATCCTAGTAGAGAGTGTGGGCGGAAGTCCTTTGGTGTCAGGGCCAATCAAGGATCAAACAGGGTTGATGGAAATGTCTATTTCTTCACATTCTGAAATACTCACATTCGACATTATTCGAGCCGCACATCATCCGGTGAATCTCAGACTGCCATGGCTGAAAAGACATAACCCTTTCATTACCTGCTCAGCTGGGTCATTCTTTTGGGGTTCTGAGTATTGTTTGCAACACTGTATTCGGAGTCATTCTTTGGTACCCATGGGAAAAGTGTCTACCATCCAGGACACGCTGAAATAAATGTCTCTTAACCAGATAACAGGCTTGCCGGATGAATATCAAGAATTCCAACCAGTATTCTCGTCATCCGAATACTCAGAGTTACCTCCCCATAGGAGAGATGATTGTGTCATCGAATTGATTCCTGATCAACCACTACCTTTTGGGAGAATGGATATTTTATCAGCATCAGAGAAGGAGGTGCTTTGTGAATATCTGCAGGCAAATCTCAAAAATGGCCTTATCACTGAATCCACTTCACCTGCTGCAGCATTGTTATTTTTAATTCCCAAGAAAAATACCAAAGGTTACGTCCCTGCATCGACTACCGGGGTCTCAACAAAATTACAGTCCCAGATAAATATCCCATGCCATTAATTCCAGATATCTTGAAGCAGTCAAGGGTGCCAAAGTATATACTAAACTAGGCCGAAGAGGAGCTTATCATCTTATTCGCATAAGAACTGGAGATGAGTGGAAAACCGCGTTTCGCACCCCATTTGGTCATTACCAATACCGGGTGATGCCAACTGGTCTTTCAAATGCCCCAGCGGTTTTCCAAAGGTTTATGGACCATCTCTTCGTGGATATCCTCCTCCATTATGTCATCGTACATTTAGATGACATTCTTGTCTTCTCCAAATCTCTGCAAGAACATCAGAAGCATGTGAGGTAAGTGTTATCAAGACTCCACCACAATGATTTGTATTGCAAGATTGATAAATGTGTATTCCATCAGTCCTAAGTCACGTATTTCAAACACCGGCATGGCGATGGATCCTTCTAAGATTTCAGCCATTCAAGACTGGCCCGCTCTGACTACAGTTAAAGAGATACAAAGGTTTGTCAGGTTTGCAAACTTTTACCAAAGATTCATCCCTCATTTTTCTACCTTGACACATCCCCTCACCTCTCTATTAAAGAAGGGAGTTCCCTTTCATTGGTCAGACATCACCCAACGAGCATTTGAAGAATTGAAAAGAAGATTCACATCTTCATCGGTTTTGATGACTCCAGATCAAAACAACAGTTTTATCGTGGAAACAGATGCATCTCATTATGCCCTGGGAGCAGTGTTACTTCAAGAAGATCCTGATGGCCAAGAACGCACAATCGCGTTTTTATCGAAAACCCTCTCTTCCGCTGAATTAAACTACTCAGTGTTGGAAAAAGAATTATTGGCGATCAAACGGGCCTTCGAAGAGTGGAGACATCTATTGTTAGGGGCAAAGCAGGCCATTGAGGTCAGGACTGACCATCATAATCTGAGAGCTCTTCAGTATGCACAGACTTGTAACAGCAGGCAGGCCAGATGGGCTCATTTTTTTCTCCGTTCAGATTCCTCTTTACCTTTATTCCAGGAACGAACAATTTGGGAGCAGATGCTCTTTCTCTAAAAGAATTTTACAACAAAAACAGTTCAGATCTGAACCCATCTTTCCACAAACTCATGTGACTCAAGTGCTCATTAAGGATCTACTTAGTCATATTCAGGAACAAACAAAAAGGTTGACAAGGAAACAGAGAGAGAAACTCTCCACTTGGTGCATGGTCAAGGAGGAAGGATGTTACTTTTTGGGACAACAAGTGTTTATACCAAATGATTCCTTACGAAGAGAAATTCTAAAACTTTGTCATGATTCAAAGGTAGCTGGTCATAGGGGAACAACTACTACTGAAGAACTGGTAGCAAGATATTTTTGGTGGCCGTCTTGGAAGAAGGATGTGACAGAATATGTAAACTCTTGTCCTCTTTGTTTACGACGAAAACGCCACGTCATTCTCCATTGGGAAAACTGGTCCAAATGCCCTTACCGTCACGTCCGTGGCAAATTATTTCTACTGAATTTATAGTCGATCTGCCTCCCTCAGGGGGATGTTCCTCAATTATGGTAACAGTGGATTCTTTTTCGAAACTTGCACATTTCATTCCGTTGAGCAAACTACCCTCAGCTTCAGAGATGGCAAGGGTATTCATCGAGAGAATGTTTTCCCTACATGGGTTACCCGAAAGAATAATATCAGATCAGGGATCACAATATACATTGAAATATTGGAGACAAGTGTGCTTCAAATTGGGCATTTCAAGAGCCCTTAGTTAAGGGTATCATCCACAAACAAATAGTCAAACTGAAAGTTTGAATCAAATGCTGGAAGGATATTTAAGGACTTATGTATCCGCCGCACAGGATGACTGGAAGGAATTATTACTTTTGGCTGAATACGCATAAAATAATTCCTTTCACTCCACGATCAAAATGAGTCCATTTCTTTGTACGTATGGATTTCATCCTTTATCCTTTCCGGAGCCAACTCATTCCGCTTCACAATTCCCAGATGTGGATCACCTCATAAAACAACTCGGCAGGTGTCATTTATTAGCCAGAAAGGCGCTTCAAAATTCACAAGTGCGGATCAAGAGGTTTGCAGACAGACACCGAACACCAGCGCCTGACATCAAATTCAGATATTATGTATGGTTGTCATCTAGATTTCTCCCCCGACATCTGTTGCCATCTAAACTGTCACCTGTGCTTTCATTGCAGGATTAATAATGGTAAGAGGTGCTGCTGAAAGGAGGAGCAGGAATAGGTAGGAGTATTATCCGAGGGCAAGGGGAGAATTGACGGACAGAGGAGCAGGAAGAGAAGGTAGTACTATTTGAGGAGGAGGCGCTGAAGGAAGGAACAGAGGAGGGGGAGGGGGTAAGATCCGATGATGAGGTGTTGTAAGGTGGAACAGAGGAGCAGGAGAAGGATGAGGTATGGTCTGTGGAGGAGGTGGTAAAAGGAGGAGTAGAGCAACAGGAGGAGGGAGAAGATTTGAGGAAGAAAGGAGAAAGGAATAGCAGGAGGATGGAAAACGATTTTAGGGCGTGGTGGTGAAGGAAGAAGCTAAGTAGAAGGATGGAAACACTGCCTTAGCCAGACAGAACGGGAAGATTCCAGTCGGTCAGGTTGGTCCTAAGAAAGACAAGGAGGAATGGGGATTACCATCTAAGGTGAAGGTGGCGAAATGCAGAGCATAGGAGTAGGAGGAGAGAGCAGTAATATCTTAGGAAAAGATGGTGAAAAGAGGAGCAGGGGAGCAGGAAGAATATGGAGTAATATCTAAGGAAGAAGAGGTGAAAGAAGGAGAAGAGGTGCAGGAGGAGGGATTCAAATCTGAGGAGAAGGTAGTGAAAGGAGGAGCAGTTAAAGGGAGTAGTTTAGGTGAAAGAGGGATCCATCCCTTGAAATGCCAAAACAGAGAGGTTCCAGTGGGCCAGTAGGCAGGACAAGAAGGTGGGAGGAGAAATGAGACTTAGGTAAGGAGACCAGAGCAAGACGAGTCAGGGAATCCAAGGGGAGAAACCGCAGTTTAGGGAAGGAGGAAACATTGTCCTATGGTTAAGAAAGGGGCTAGGACATGGAGAAGGGTATTCCTGGCTCCATCTTACCCCGAGGGATAAGGTACACCTAGACCACCAGTTGATCAACCAAACAGACTTACCCAAAGCATTGTGGCGGAGCACCAAATGGAAACTACACCTGGGAAACCCGTAATGGGACTGAGAGCCTTTCATGGGGTCGGGAACCCCTGAGAAACCCACAACACCACTGGGAAGTGAGAAGCTTTCACCCACAGTGTGAGAGACTTGGTTTTTTGTTTCATCATTAATCTGTAACCTTTACCGCATTGGTTAATGTGTGCACCAATAAATGCCTGTGAACTATCTTTCCTGAAGTCTAGTCTTTTATGCAATCCATGTGGGCGTCCTGACAGAGGACTGCATGGCTGCAATGTCTGTTTCCCCATTGGGGTCCGAGGGCCATCCTCTTTTCTTTTATGGCAGTAAGGGTTCTCCCCAAACCTTGAGTACCTTGCTGCATTTTAGAAGAGGATGAGAGTCTTGCTCTGTGCATCCCCAGTGCTCAATGCACCGATATCCCTAGACAGGTAAACATAGTATTCAGTGAAAATCTTTATTTGAAATGATGTTAATGCGGCGTTTTAATGCAACAAAACTCTGGAATTCAGCAGGAATTCACCCTAACCCAGAGCCCACCCTTGCACAGCCCATGAGCACACCAATGACATCACAAATGTCATCACTTACAAAATCCCTGGAAAGTACATGTCAGTATAACACATCATGTGCTTTATTTGAAGACATTCCAGAAACATTCTACCGCTTGGCATTACGTGTATGCTGAAAGGAGACACGGGCCCTTTCACTATCCCTGCATACTCAATTGAATGGTGAAAAGTAATATGCCTGATCCTAAAAATAAAGAAATTAAGCCTTTCGAAATGCACATCAAGGTCCAGAAAAATAGAAAGATCACATGCCATCTTACCAAAGCATTGCCATGTTGCTTGCTATGGACCTACCTTCCCCTTGCCATCTTACCAAAGCATTGCCATGTTGCTTGCTATGGACCTTCCTTCCCCTTGCCATCTTACCAAAGCATTGCCATGTCGCTTGCTATGGACCTACCTTCCCCTTGCATCTTACCAAAGCATTGCCATGTCGCTTGCTATGGACCTACCTTCCCCTTGCTATTTTACCAAAGCATTGCCATGTCGCTTGCTATGGACCTTCCTTCCCCTTGCCCTCTTACCAAAGCATTCCCATGTCGCTTGCTATGGACCTACCTTCCCCTTGCCATCTTACTAAAGCATTGCCATGTTGCTTGCTATGGACCTACCTTCCCATTGCCATCTTACCAAAGCATTGCCATGTTGCTTGCTATGGACCTACCTTCCCATTGCCATCTTACCAAAGCATTGCCATGTTGCTTGCTATGGACCTACCTTCCCGTTGCCATTTTACCAAAGCATTGCCATGTTTCTTGCTATGGACCTCCCTTCCCATTTCCATCTTACCAAAGCATTGCCATGTTGCTTGCTATGGACCTACCTTCCCCTTGTGGACCTATGGACCTACCTTCCCCTTGCCATTTTACCAAAGCATTGCCATGTTGCTTGCTATGGACCTACCTTCCTATTGCCATCTTACCAAAGCATTGCCATGTTGCTTGCTATGGACCTACCTTCCCCTTGCCATCTTACCAAAGCATTGCCATGTTGCTTGCTATGGACCTACCTTCCCCTTGCCATCTTACCAAAGCATTGCCATGTTGCTTGCTATGGACCTACCTTCCCCTTGTGGACCTATGGACCTACCTTCCCCTTGCCATTTTACCAAAGCATTGCCATGTTGCTTGCTGTGGACCTACCTTCCCCTTGCCATCTTACCAAAGCATTGCCATGTTGCTTGCTATGGACCTACCTTCCCCTTGCCATCTTACCAAAGCATTGCCATGTTGCTTGCTATGGACCTCCCTTCCCATTTCCATCTTACCAAAGCATTGCCATGTTGCTTGCTATGGACCTACCTTCCCCTTGTGGACCTATGGACCTACCTTCCCCTTGCCATTTTACCAAAGCATTGCCATGTTGCTTGCTATGGACCTACCTTCCTATTGCCATCTTACCAAAGCATTGCCATGTTGCTTGCTATGGACCTACCTTCCCCTTGCCATCTTACCAAAGCATTGCCATGTTGCTTGCTATGGACCTACCTTCCCCTTGCCATCTTACCAAAGCATTGCCATGTTGCTTGCTATGGACCTACCTTCCCCTTGTGGGACCTATGGACCTACCTTCCCCTTGCCATTTTACCAAAGCATTGCCATGTTGCTTGCTGTGGACCTACCTTCCCCTTGCCATCTTACCAAAGCATTGCCATGTTGCTTGCTATGGACCTACCTTCCCCTTGCCATCTTACCAAAGCATTGCCATGTTGCTTGCTATGGACCTACCTTCCCATTTCCATCTTACCAAAGCATTGCCATGTTGCTTGCTATGGACCTACCTTCCCCTTGCCATTTTACCAAAGCATTGCTACCTTCCCCTTGGTGGAATGGACAGTTGGTTGTGATATAAAAGAGAAATGGGTGTGGCCACCGGTTCCCTCTCTTGTATGTTCCTACCCTTCACTGGACTGCTGCAAGCACAGAGCTGCATTCTGCGCATCTTCTTTTCGGTTCATCACCAGGCTTTGAAAGAGTATGGCGTGGATCTTTTAACATGCCCTGTTGCACACAGACTACATTGCGACATATGCTGCAAGCTGAAATTAGTACTTTTCAAATAGTTTTAGTTTGCAACTTAGTAGAGACTGATTTCATGCAAACAGTATTAGTTTAGAAACAGAGTGGTTCACATCAAATAACTGCACTGGGATTTCTTTGATTTGGAGATACTCGTCCATTACTATCTGACTCAGGGATGTTGGAATGATATGATATGATAGGTTATTTATAACGCGCTTAATACCCAGAGAATTCTAAGCGCGGACCCAGGGATCGAACCTATGTTGCTCCCTGTCGTCTTGCATCCAAGGCGAGCACGTTGCCGCGGAGCTATCCTCCCGAGATGGCTGAATCTGATGGCTGAGACACTGTGTTGACGTATGAGGAGGTAGATGTGAAACTAAGACTAACAACGCATTTGAGTCCATCCACAGACCTTAAGAGCTGCACTTCTTGAAAAACATGTGAACACTCTCCCAACTCTCGCATTTCAGTGAACTTGAAAGATTCTCCTTTTCCAATTTACTCTCTTTGAGGGTCTGCGGGCCACTGGCTGCAGGTCATGACCTGGGGTGCTACACCACTGAAAGTAGCCTTTGACCCCAGCCTGCGGCCAGGTCCAATAGCTCCTTCATCTCCATTAGTCCATGGGACTCTGGCCATGTTTTCCAACCTTTGCTACCGGCCAGTTTTCTCTGGGCATGGCCCTTGGCTATGCTCTGTGCCCTTCCCAGCCACTGGGCCTGGAATGTGGTCAAGCCAAGTGACTACCTTTTCAGTTTGTGGGTCTGTTGACCTCCTTGTGCTCACCTTCACAAATCCTCCTCGTCTACCCTCCCGACATCCTCGCTGGGACCAAATGTACCCAAACACACCTTTTTAATATCACTTTAATACATTTAATTTTATAAAATTCTTGAAAGTAATGTATTTGCAAGAATGCACAACCCTGCCTCCCCTAGCCTCTCCACTGCACATGTTTATTTTTTATTAATTTTTTGGATTTGTAGAGCGCACTACAGCCCATGGGCATCGAGGCACTATAAAAAGAACGTAAGAAGGCTTAATTCAGGGTTACGTGAATGCTGCCCAGCAGAAGTGATCTTGGTACAGGAAACATGGTTACACATACAGAGATAGATACGGTACAGGTTACTTAGTTACAGATCCAGAGGTATATACAGTATAAATATGTTGCGCAACTGAATGAAATGCTTGCAAGATATACCTGCAAATATTTACAAGCAGACAAACAAAGTGCTTCCCTAGACCACCTATGAACACCAAACTTTCACAGATCATCACAAGGCCTTGTGGCGAGTCAGAAGAAGAACACAGACTCTATCACACTGTTGCAGTTTATTAAATGAAAGGTGAAAACTCCTAACATCACCTAGAATATGGGTGTTCCCCACCTAACAAAGCTAACTAAGGTATTCATCAGTCATCAGTGGGAGTCCCAAACCAAGTTCTGTCCACTGTCCAAACTAACCTGTCCTGACCCTACCAATAGAAGAACAACTGAGGCACAGGAGAATGACTTCCTTCGCCTGTGAGCTGGTTTCTCACCAAGTTTAGATCAATAAAGTATTCTTAGTAAATACTTTTAGCAACTCGTACAATTCAGATACTGGGTTCTCCAAGGTCTCAACAGTCTCTTTTACTCGATTGTTCTTTCCTTTGTGTTCTCTTCTTGTTTGATCCTATTTGGGATTATCCCTTTACTTCTGCAGGAAAATTCTGCTTCTTTCTCTTTAATCAAACTTCAGAATTTCTCTTTAGTCAATGTCCACTCTTTACATTGACTGGGACGAGCTTGCAGAATCAAATAATGATTCTCTTGTCTTTTGTTCGCTTTCAATAATACATCTCAACTGGGACGGGTATGAGTGTTCCAGTAATGATTCGCACTCTCTACATTGGCTCTTGCCACTTTATCTCGACTGGGACGAGTATGAGTGTTCCAGTCAAGCTTTTTACGCTCCTCATGCATTCTTGAACATTTATCTTGACTGGGACAAGTATGAGCGGTCCACTAATGATTCTCACTCTCCTTATATACTCTTGACATTTGGTCTCAACTGGGACGAGTATGAACGTTCCAGTGATGATTCTCACCTTCCTCAGATACTTTTGACAGTTTGTCTCAACTGGAACGAGTATGTGCGTTCCAATAATGATTTCCACCTTCCTCATATATTCTTGAAACCTCGTATTGACTGAGATGAGTATGCACGTTCTAGTAGTTATCTTAAGTCCCCCTCCCGGGTCTCCCTCTTTCCTTCTTACCTGTATTGGTCAGGGATAATGTCACTGGGATTTCTGGCAGGCCGGGACCCTCTTTCTCAGATGTCAGGTTGGCTTCTTGTTCCTTCGTTCCTCCTTCAATCGGCTTGCTCTGTGATACCCTTATGAACATGGTATCAGTGTCATTTATGGACTTCCAAGTCCACCATGGTACGGTTATGCCACCACTTGTCACTCACTCTGTCTCAGGACGCCTTGCATCAACCTCAGTCTCTTGCATCTCATTGCTCCTCCAGCGCCACGCGTTAGAAGTTGCACTTTGGCTTCTTTGCACCATCGGACGCTGAGCGTCCAAGTTTCTTTCAGCGTCTCTCTCCCAGCTGATTTGAAACTCACAGGTTCTCCTCTCACAAAGGTCTCTGCCTCCATGATTTATGACACTGCCGAGGGACTGTCCTGGAATAGTGTCAAAGTCCTTCTTCTCTGTTTTATTTACACTCTGTATTCTTTCAGTGGTTTTCTTTGTCTCAGTACCATATAAGTGTTTCTTAATAGGTACAATCAGAGTGTTTGGTTGAAAATAACACATTTTAGTTTGTTCTTCATGTTTTCTTTCACTAGATGTTTTTGAAGACGCGCTAGGAATATGTTGCTTATGGAGTTCCTCATGGGAACGGGAGTCCTTGTCCCCAGAGGGGGAGTCTCTCCCTGTGAGGCCCTGCTTGCCTCTACCCCTAGGGAGGGTATTGCCTAGCAGGCTCACCACCCTAGCCTTGCAGGGAAAGGCTTTCCTTGGAGAGAAGTGATGTAATCCTCAAATTCGTTGCATTCTTCTCATCTACCCTTCCAACATTCTCCCTCCACTGTTTAAAAAGAATTCCTAGTGAGCATTTGCATTTGAAAATGCTCAGGGCTACGCCCAACACCTCATCTGCTCATGCTGTGCTCCTAATTAAAATGCTTGAGAGGGATGTTCTTAAGCATTTGCTAGTGAACACCAAACTTCTTACCTAGACCACCTACAAACCCCAAACTTAAGAAATGCCACTCATTATCGGTCCCCATTTACTTTCTGTGGTCACACACAACTTGGCTCCCCCGCCCTGTCACCCTTTTCAGGACTTTCGATTCTCACATGTTTTCTAATGCTCAAAAGATTTAATATTCCCAAATCTCTTGAGAATTCACCAGGGAGCAGCAAGTTGCTTTCCTAGACCACCTCCACTCATACAGACTTCATAAATAGGACCCATTGACACTTTGGATATATTCCCTGTGGCCAAACACATCCTTGTCCCCCCCCTTCTTCTGTCCTTTTAACCACTTTTACATTCAAAATACTCAAGAAAATTTTGGAAATGCTTCTAAGAAAAAGATGGAATTTCAGGACTGAAAAGACCCAGCTCTTGCAATGCACCAGGAGAGGATATAGAAAAGGTTTTGGACCAGGGCACCCCACACTCCATCTCATTTTCAAAAAACTACTGGAAGGATTTCCACCAAAATACAAATGACCACTACTCCAACGCTTTCTGCCACACCCAGATTTTGGTTAAAATGCATCCAGCAGTTTAGGTTGCGCATGTGTTAAAACATTGTGCATTTCCCAGACGAGAAAACCAATGCAAAAAGCTAAAAACGCACCTTTTTGAAGCTTTATAACTTTATAATGGTTGGACGGATTTGCAGCAAACTTTCCAATTCTTTTCTCCCAAGGCCAAAGAAATGAAAATGTAATGCTGACACATCTAACGGCTACAAAATATATTAGCCATAGAATTGCGAAAGTCATTGGATTAGTGGTTTCGCCAAAACTCTAGGGCAATGACCGTCGCATTATTCATGATGTCATCAGTTCACTCGAGAAGTGCAGTATGAAAGGAACAGAGTTGTGGTGGCGTAGATTCCCACAGTTGCCGAATTTCCAGGGTTTTAAGGTATTAAACCGCACCTTTACGCCACTTCAACTTTCGTTTTTTCCACTGAATGTCAAGGGTTTTGTTGTGTTGAACTGGTTTAACTTAATTGTGTCTTCACTAAAAAAGACTGCTACATTTCAACAGTTTTGTTATGATGTACATCCCGCCACCTTTATTACTAATGGGTTTTTCCTTGTTTTTTTAAAAAAAGATTTCTTTATTGACATTTTACAATAAGCAACAACATTAGAAAACAAACCCGCCTTTATTTTTTCAGTGATATCAACACTGTACTCTACTCTTGAGCTACAAAATGGCGGTTTCAAGTTTTACATCTGATCCTTACCTGAAGTACTGAATTTCTGGGCCTTGATTACATCCACGTCCTCCTACAAGAGAAAGAACGAGCGAGAGATTTGCCAAAAAACAGCCATAGAGAGGCGGAAAAAGGAGGATCTCTTGCCAACACAAAGCTCTCCAATGGGGGGAATGGGCACAGACCAGTACCGGCGGCTATCCCTACACTAATCCTTTTTTATAAGACGATAAAAACCACGTCAGCTTGTATGGGAAAAAACTACAGTTTCCTATGACCCAGCCCCACAGACGGTGCAAGGCATAATTCTCGCAACTCCATGGGTACAGCAAACATATCAGATACTTTCTGGATTTACCAACCTATTCTTAAATGTAGAAATGATATCGTGCTGCATTAAATAAGTCCCCACTGAGTGCTAAGCGTAGGGGTACACGTCTAGTCGCATGACCTACCTTTGAGATGATCTCTTGACATCCATTAGCAACTGTAGGCATGACGAATGCAGACGCCTCTATTTTCCTATGGTTTTGCCAGCATTAAATTCTCGGGGAAAGGCAGAAAAAAAGTCCGTCATATCATAGTTGAAAATCATCCCTGTCTAGAAATCGGCAAACTCCAATAATTTTCCTTGCCCTCCGTTAAAAACTGTCTCTGGGTCACTCAACGAATTTAAGTGGGTACGCAGCAGCCCGCTGAAGAATTGCAAAGTCCAAATGTCTCGCGCAAGTTCAGAATATATTTCGGGAAGCAGGTACGTGGATTTGGGCATCGCAAGAGGATTCAGCTGAGAATGTCCAAATGACAGGATTTGGATATACCTTGTCGATTTGGCCAGGTTCTTAGGCAGAAAATCAGTTTGGTTGCCTATGTAAAGAGCCAGCAAAGACCTGTTTCCTTTTTTGTGGGTTGCATTTGGCTGCAGGGCAGATCCACAATGGGGGTTGGAGGAAGAGAACATGTTTTCAGGGGTTAGGAAGGATTTATTTTTTGGTGGTGGGCGGACTTTGGGGGTCTATTTTTATATATTTGAAAACTTTGTTGTTTTTAGCGGGGACACCTTTATTTTTGTTTTATTACTATGTGAACGAGGTACTCGGGCAGTTTATTTGGGAACCCTATATTTTGTTTTATAGGGAATCCTTTTGTTTTGTGTTGTGATTTGGGATTTGAAAAACTTTGTTACTCAAGTTGGATAAACCACCTTTATTTCTTACCTTTGTGGCCAGTTCACTTGGGAAGCCAGTTATTTTGGTAGGGAAGACTTTGATATTTTAGTTGAGAAACATTCATTTTTGTAGAAATGTATTTTGTTGAGGAGAACCTCTTTTTGTTGGGAAAATAGCAGGGATGCAGGGAGAGGAATCCAGTGCGATGCGATACGTACAGGAGGTGTAGAAGAACGTGGATCCACAGGATGTGGAACTCGTATCCTCCTAGTCTGGATCTGATGGGGGGAGCACAGTTGATCAGAATTCTCTGGATGAGGTGCACAATCTGCCTCCTCCAGAAGATGATGCTTCTGCAGAAGTTGTTGATGCAATTGGTGTTTATGGTGAGCATGCATGCTACTCAGGGTGATGGTGGAAAATGGTGTAGACACAGAGGTGGGGGAGAAGCCTGAGCCGGTCACACAACCAATAACGCAGAGATCAGAAAGAGAAGCAAGAAGGCCTGTGAAGGATCCAGCAAGGCCTAGGAGTTCCACACAAAAAACAGGGAGGCCAGTAAAACAGCCACCCCATTGCCACCATTCTCTTTGGCCTGGTATTACTTTAAGATGCCTGATGGGGTTTCAGTAGCTGAGGCAGAATCTGTGGCGTGCATCTTGTGCCCGTTGTCACAAGAGGGGAAGATGGCTGCGGCCCATTCACTGGGTACCACGGCACTCCTGAACCATCTTTGGTGTTGGCACTGGGATATGTATGACAAGTTCCACCCACCCAAAGCCCATACTAGTGATGATGAGTCTGCAACAAGAATCCCATAGGAGGGCACAGGGAAACTGCAATGCCATTGTTGAAGCGCAGACTGTTCCATGCAGTGAGTGAGTCCTATTCACGCAGTGACGGGTTGGCTCCTCATGTATGCCATTTCGGGGAATATGGGAGACCAGGTCAATGTCCTGGACGGCAGTGCCATGACCATCACTGCCTGGAAGATCTGGACATTGTGACGATTGTGCAGGGGAGAATTGGTGCTTGCGGCAGTAATGGCCAGTGCACAGCACCATTTCGAGAAGCACCATCCCAAGTGCATTTGAGTTTTGGCGAGGAACAGTGGTGCTTTGTAAATAAGGTTTGTTTTGTGTCTGGTGGGGGCTATATTTATAATAGTTTTGTTTTCTTCTTCCCTCTCTTAATGAAAAATGACAAATTGCAAAGGGTACACATTTGAAAAAGAAAATAAACACCAAATAATAAATATCCCCAAAAAAAGACATGCTCAACTTTCTTCAACGCAGTTTGCAGTAATGTTTTGAGTGACCAAGAATAAAGATTGATTTGAGGGTAGAAATTTGAAAAGCAGTGCTCCTACTTCAGGATGCAGAATGGATTCTTTTAGAAAGGAATGGAGTTATATCGCACTCACCGAGACTTTGGTCTCGATCATCGTCTCTTAGATAGGCGGTGCACTATTCACTGGTCTAGGCACCATTATCTTGCCTAACACATGTTGCGATGCTTGAGCGTCTACCCGGTGGCAACGGTGTAGTATGCCTGCTGAGATTTGGTCATGATGATTTGCAGAGTCCCACCACCTAAAGGTACTCAGCTCAGACTGGAGAGTGCTTCATGGAGCAACTCCTCTCTATTTTATTCTTTTATTTATTCTTTTTAAAAAGCACTTTATAATTGATACAAATATGGTACAATGTTAGGAAGAAAATGCAAAGCAAATATGATGAAGCACAGACTATTCTAGTGAATATGATGAAAAACAGTAGAGAATAAATGTTGATTTAAAGGTTTCTTGATTGGAAATGTGAGCGTTGTTTTGCATGTGAGAGCTGGTTCGGGAGGCCCCGTGTGCAGTAACCGTATGGGTAGGACTCAGTGCATCTGATGTGTGCTGGTGTTAGTGTTGGTGTGTGTGTCGTGTGATGTTAGGGTGGATTGTGGTTTTGCGCACTGGTTAGATGTATCCATAAGGTGTCCAGAGTTGCGGATGGCTGTTGGTGTATGACTATCTGTTGTGTCGATGTGTATTTGTGTAATTGGTGGATTTATGGACTATGTGCCGGGGAGTTCCCTCTAGGTTTGCTTCCAGAATCTCACAGCGATGGTAGGGTGCAAACTTAGATTGATTCTTGGTGTGATTATGTGTAGTGTGGCTAGACCCGAGTCAAGTGTAACGGCACTGGCTATGTTGGAGGAGCAGGAAGGGGAAAGGTGTTAGTAAGTTGGTCAGTTTGGTGAAGTTTCTGGTGTGAGACTTTGGTTGCCGCTTAATGGTATCTACCAACATTCTGGGTTGTGGTTCGTCAGCCCATCTCACCTCCTCTCTAGGTCAGGGGGCTGACTTCCCTGCGGGTTATGGTGGCAGGTGGGTGGTAGTACCTAGTGTGTTTCTAGTTACTCGTCCAGGTTAGTCGTGGCCGTTGGGTGTGGACCTGATGTCCTGTCGCGTGCCGAAAGGGTGCACAGCAGGAGTTATAAAGATAGAAGAGCGGTGCTCGGCCGGGTGGCCCTAGTTGTGGGTGGGCGGGTTGTGTTGATGCTCGGGTTTTAAAAGTTTACCTGTCTGAGTTTCTTTGGTGCATAATTTCACGTGGGTGTTATCTCTAAATCTGTCCATTGGTTGGGCGGCCTTCTCTTTGTTGATCACTGTAATTGTTGGGCATGGTTGGGGGTGAGCGGGTGGTGGGGGGTGGTGCTGTGTACTGGTCCTCTAAGTTATTGCCGCTGTTATCTGTGACTGGTGTCCCTTAGTCTTTCTTTTTGGTCTGCGTTGTTATTGCTGCCGATATCCCTTTGTGGTTTGTTAGTTTGTTTGTTTGTTTGTTTATTTATTTGTATGGCGCACCAAACCTGTGGGACTGGGCGCAAGCAATACATGACAACTTTAAGCTTAGGATACAGTACATGAGGTTAGCAAGGTTTCACATTATGATATACAACAATTTACATGGTGCAGGTACAATAACATGTATATTTACATAGAGATCAGAAATGTATAATGATTACAAAGTGTATCAATTACAGTTGGTCAGTAAATGGGACCAGGCTATGTGCTATGTACGAAAATATGAATCAACTGGGCATTGTTATTCGCAAATTTGTGTTGAAGCAAGAATTAGGTTGTGCAATATTTTTGGGATTCGATCCCAGGGTGATTATCGTTAGTTCTCAACCATTTCTGTATATTGCGTCTGAAGCTAGGGTAAGTTTGATTGGTACGGACTCTAAGAGGGAGTGAGTTCCATGTTTGAGCTGCCAAAACTGGGAAGCTTCTACCATGAGATTTGGTTAGGTTAAAGCGAGGTACATTTAGACAGAAGGCATTGGTAGTCCTGGAGGGGCAATTAGAGGTTTTCCTGACAATGCGGTTGGTGAGATAGATTGGGGACGCGTTGTTCAGGCATGTCGTTTCGAGCAGTATTCTGTCCTTAATAGTCAGCCAATGATTTTGTCTTCTGTATTCAGATATATGATCTTTGCTTGGGATCTTTAGGGCTGTTCTTAAGGCATTGTTCTGAAGTGTCTGAATCTTGTTTAAGATATACTTATTGGCACCCAGATAGAGCGTGTTACAGTTGTCTAGTCTTGAGAGTATAATGGTGTTAGCTAGAGTAATGCAACTGGGTGCGGATAAGTAAGGTCTACAGGCCCTCATTAGCTTGCATGTGTATCCTGATGTCGACGCCAGTGAGTTGACTTGTTTGGTCATTGAGGTTGATCTTGATTAGGAGGGATTCACAGTCTTCTACGTCAATTGGGTTAAGTGGAGTGGCTCGGATGTGCTCTTTGTTGCGATTCTGCCTCCTCTTCAGTTTTCTCTGTTGGCGTGTATTAATTTGAAATTGTCTGGTAAGGCTTCACTCGCGATGCCTTTGTAATTGTCATTATAACCAGGTTTCTATAAGAAGAGCATGCCTGTGCCTCATTCGCTTAGTAGGTCATGGATTTCTGTTGAGTGTTTTGCCATGGATCTAACGTTGAGCAGGTTGCAGTGTAGTTTGTTTAATTCCCTTTGTGGGTTATTGTTTGTTCTGCTGTCAGTTCAGTTTAGTGTGTTGTCGGTTGGGTTTCATTGCTGGTGGTTCTCTCCTGGTTGTGCCTGTTGGTAGGAGGAGTTCTTTGGTGGTTAGTCTCTTCGTCAAGTAGTCTGCTTAGATTGACTGCAGGGTTGTTTGGTTTTGGTTCGTTCTGGCTGGTGAATTGTGTTGCTGGTGGTGTTACTGCTGGTGAACCTTGTGGTGGTGGATGTACAACTTGTGCTTATTGACTCATGTTGCACTATTCTACTACCTAAGATTCATGCATCTCCAGCAATTGCAGCAGCCACTGTTTCTGCAGTGAACCATACAACATTCACACAACCCTTTCTTGCCCCGTCCCACATTTGACTTTTGGCGCTGAGGACATCATCGGTGGCTCTTTCCGTCTCAAATACCACAAGCACTCCCATAAGAAGATAGTGCTGTGTTCTTACCGGCTCTGATTACTGCCACCACCTCCATCAATTTCTTTGGCACCCCAAATTCTTTTCTGTTTCCCAAAACAATTCAACATGCTTGCTCTGTGTGTGAGTGTGTCTGTTCAAACAAAATGGCCCAGCACAAATTACTCCTCCAGCCTACTTCCCAGCGTGCTCAAACAGGTGATGTGCTGTGTCACATAGCCAATCAACCTTCCACTAATGCCCACCCACTGTTAACACTGCCACCACTGCCAATACATTTTTGGCACCCCATAATTCTTTTCTGTTTCCGCAAAACAATTCAACTTCTTGTTTTGTGTGAATGCGCCCGTTCAAATAAGCTGGCAGCTGGTTTGTTGCATCACACAGCCAATCCACCTGCAATTTATTCCCACTGTCTGAAAACATCTCCAACAAATAAACTCAGCTACGTGTGTGGGAGTGAGTGTCCTATCAAGCCTCAGTGCATACATGCCCAGTAACATGTTGAGGTGCATTGCAGAGAAAATTAAATCTCTGTAAACATATCTGAAAAGTTAGCTGCCCTTTCTGTGAAATGCAGATTGATTTTAAATGGTGTTTGCAAAAAATAAATATATATATATATAATTATATTCTGATGAGCACTGCCTAAAATCACCCTACCTATGTCCTCTCCTATAATATTAAATGCACAACATGCAATGATGTTTTGTTTCAAAGTCCAAAATGCCCTTCCTAAAAACGAAAGTCAAATGTCCCAGCTCCCAAACAGCAACAGACACCTTAAGCTTCCTTTCATTTAAAATGTCCCCTTTTCTGTCCCTCCCTATAATAATGCACAAGCACAAAAAGCCCTACTTAGAAAAGAAAGTGAAATGCGTCAGCTCTCAAACCAACAAAAGACACCAGTGCACACCACCAGATTCCCTCTCTGAAAGATTCCCAGTGACTGCAGAAGAGCTCCACTGGGCTTCCCTATATGTAGCCAGGCAAATTAGCCTGCACAAAGGTATTTACGCGACTCTCTTCAAAGTTTATGAAATTATGGGAATCTCAAATATGGTCATTCGGGATTCAGATTAATAATTTGGCCAAGGCTTACTCATGTCCCCCACGTTTATGACTGCTCTACCTAGGTTTCTATTTTTCAAGAACTTAACAAGACATGCTACACCCACATGCCTGCACACTATCACCTGGCACCTTCTCACTAGACACCCTGAAACCAGCTACATCAGATGCCTCCACATATCAGACCCCCCAGCCTTCTTCACCCCATATCAGCCAACCAGGCTCTTCCAATCCCCACATCAAACAACAAGCCATCACAATTCCCATATCAGACACCCTCCCTATCCCCTTATCGGACGCCCTAGCTATCCCAATCCCCATATCAGACACCAAGGCCCTCCCAAACCCAATATCAGACAGCTAGGCCCACCAAATGTCAATATGGGAAGCATAGAGACGTCCAAACTCCATTAAAAACCACTACCCTCTCAATCCTCCACAGAGACCTAGGCCCTCCTACTCCCCATCCAACACCCATCCCACTTCCACCACCTCATACCCATGCCACTCCCCTCATTAGTCCCTCACAAAACACTTCCTGACAGACTTAGATACAGCCCTGACACCCCCTCCAGAACATCTTAAAAACCTGGCTTTTCAATAAACACTAAGGCCAAGACAATTTGTATTACCGGGACCATCAAAATAGTTCCACTCCCTCCCCATTCTGCAGGGTTGACATTTGCGCTGAAAAGTATTTGCAATAGATCTCTGTCTGCTCTCTAAGATCTAGTATATTAACCCTGATCCTTGCCTGTAATATAACATTTCTCTATTGCCTGTGTAACAATTATCTCACTGTAACCAGAGATCAAAGCTTTCTGTAACCTATGCCGTGACACTGCCGGGTTTGGGCATATATATAACAAATAAATAAATAAATAAATAAAATGCACACATCTCACAGCCCTAAGGCCATTAGACATGAAAGCACCCCAATCAGGCACACCCATCGGACACCCAAACAACCAACTCCAAATAAGATCCCAGGTGAATTTGACATGCACTTTTTTTAACTGTGTACCGCATTGCTCTATAATACATTTGTATGCCATGGTTATGATGGCTGTGCCCAATATAATTGTCACAAAATTAAGTGGACCCTACTGAGGCAGTGAAAAACGGGTCAAATTACAACATTAAAAAATAACACTAGATTCACTGCATGGCCATACCAGTAAACAGCTATCTTATAAACATATTTCTAAAATAGCATTTAAGACCTGACATGATTTATATGCAAATAATCACATTTAATTATTTAAACATGGTGCAAAACATGTTCAAAGTGTAGTCAATGCATTCCAAAGTAATAAACAACCATTCAACAATGTAATATCTGCCATCCATCAATATCTCCCATTCACCAACACGTGTTTCGACATGCAGGGAGTGGGTGAATCACATTGATAACTCTTAAATGGATAGCTTCCATATCTTCATCAGGGCTTGGTTAGATATTGAAAAATCTTGAAAATGTAGTTATTTCTTCAAGCCCACATAACCGAGTATTATGTAAAAAACCAAAAAACAAGTTATCTATCCATTCTATAATAGTAATTGATCAAAAAAAAACAAGCATAACAATACCCACCCTCAAGACTCAATCAATAAGACACAACAAGACAACATATATCAGAAAGACTAAACATAAAACACCACCATCCCATCCCGTAAACCCAACTAACATCTACCAGAAGGCTACAATTCCCTCACCTATACCTCCCCATATAGATCCTTAAAGGTTCCCCATCTTTCCAAAAATTCACTCTCCTGATTGAGTCTAATTGATTGAGATTTCTCAAAATGCGATAATAATAGCAAGTCTGTCTGCCAGTTCTCCAGTTGTGTTTTTTTTTCTAGTTTTCCACACTTTCATAATTGGTACTTTATGAATGCGCTTATAAGATAGCGGCTTGTTAGTGTGAAGCAGTGAATCTAGTGCTTTGTTGTGTGGATAAATATATGCCAGCATTCCATGTTCAGATACATGATGCCACTGACCCCAATATAAGCCAGCATGGCCTGGTGTTTATAATGTCCATGATTGCTATGCTCAGGCCTCTGTGCGCTTGTGCTTAGTTTCAAGTCATCTTGCTTATGCTCCTTCTTCCTCTTCTCTGTCTTGAACCTTGATGACTTCCTGTGCTTCCCTGGATGTGTCAGTGAAGGCTTTTGTTATTGTTATTGTCGTCACTTGTGCTTGTGTAATTCCTTTGTCCAGAGTTTGCTTGCTGGGTTTTCCAGTAGGCAATCACTGTCCATTTCCTTTGCCACAGCGCAGTACTGTCCATCCTGCCATATTTGATAACAGTTCTGGTTCCCGTGTCAGGAGGAATTCACTGTTCAGTGCCTGCTAGACCTGTACTGGTTTCTGTCTTCTGGGTATTGTTGGCATATTCATGTCTTAGTGTCCAGACAGAGAAGCCCTCTCCTACTGCTCATTTTCATAAGCATTCAGAGTGAGGCACTGTAATAACAACCTACTCAGAAGGCCAGAGTTTCCCCTGCCGCTGAGGAAACCTCACCCCTGTTCTGTGTACAACCCAAGTGGGAACCAAGTGTGCTTGTCTTAGTTGTATTCCCTGCCCTTTTCGGTTCACTGCCTTGCTGTTTGAATCTAGGTGCCCCCTATCCTTTCTTGTCTGCAGAACTCCTTTCATTCATTTCTCCTGTGTACTATTCTACTTTCCGCTTCGGTGGCA
This sequence comes from Ambystoma mexicanum, assembly GCF_040938575.1. Lineage (NCBI taxonomy): Eukaryota > Metazoa > Chordata > Amphibia > Caudata > Ambystomatidae > Ambystoma > Ambystoma mexicanum. The sequence continues at coordinate 1,337,847,026 of NC_090923.1, read as the reverse complement.
CTGTCCTCTCCTCCTTCTTGAGCCTCTGACAGCATGCCTCTTTAAAATACATGATGCCTATGTCCACAATATATGCCAGCATGACTTGTCAAGACCTTTCTCAACCTGCACCGAAATATCCTAGCATGGCCCCTTTATGATTCCTATGTACACAATATATGCTATCATGGCCCTGTAACATATTTGGTCATGCTGCCTTTGCTAAATATAGGACACCATGCAACTTTAAAATACATGATTCCTCTCTCCATAATATACGCCAACATGGCCTATTAAGCACTTGCTAATTCTGGGCACTGGTGCCCGTAGTGTAATTTGCTGGGGCTCAAAATTTTCACTATACGCATGTCCACAATACAAACCAAGATACCTCTGTTAAATATTTAGTCATGCTGGTGTGGCAAAAAATATACCAGCATGCCACTCTGATATACTTGATAACTCTGTCCAAAATATATGCCAACATAGCCTACTTGGTAAAGCTGGACACATAGGGACAGATTCTCAAAAAGTAGCGCAAATGTAAGGAGCTCAGAGAATGCGCTACTTTCAGAAATGCTCAGGTCGCCTCATTCTGTAAGGTGACCTGCGCATTTCAGGAGGGGCTGGACAGTGGCGCAGAGATGTGCAGTCCAGCTGCCTTCCATACATTAGAGTCGGGAGCAGGCTCCCGACGCTGATGCGTGACAAGCTCCCAGCGCATTTCCCTTAGAGGGCCCGTCGCGGTGAAAGGTTTGGAAACAAACGCCTTTCCATCCATGTTTGGTTGATGGAAATGCAAGAGTTGCAGTTTACGGTTTAAACTGCGGCCATCACACTTAAAAAACGACAGGCGCATGGGGTTGACACTCCTTTATGCATTGGTGAATTCTGGATGTGATTTTAAGATCCCTGAAATGCCCCCTGGCAATGGCGTAAAAAAAGAGCATCTGAATTAACCCATCTAAGATGTGCTCATTCAGATACCCTTTGCGACTGGGCCCACTCCTTTGTTTGATGCAAGTGATGAGACACACTAGCACATGTCATCACTTGCCCCAACAACTTTGAGAATCCGGCCCTGAGGCCCCAATATATGTCCCTACTTATTTATTTATTTATTTATTGATCGTGCATTTGTAAGGCGCTTAGAAATCAAGTAAATTGTGTTTCAAAGCTACAAAAGGGCAAGAGGGAGGGAACATGAGAATGAAAACCAAATATAACAATGAAAGATAGAGGTGGACCTACTAGGCCTTGTGAGCATTCAGAGCGTGCAATTGCAGAGAGAGAGATGGGATGAGGAGTGGAGGCTACGTGCTAGGTGGATCAAGAGGGAAGTGCTAGGGAATGAGCAACTGTAAGTGTCTAGGTGGAGTGGTCAACTGCCAATAAATAAGTGCAGTCCTGTGGTGGCACAGGCCAGTGGGTGCCAAGGCAGCTGTTGGGAGGGGTGGAGGCTGTAGGTCATTGGGTGTGGGAGGCCGGGACCCAGGAGGACACATAAGGGCCCTGGTCACCAATCTCAGCAATTGTGGCATTTAGCAGAGGAGGGGGGAAGGGAAGGAGGAGGTGAAAAGGAAAGTCTTGAAAAAGCTTCCGGAATTTGAGGAGATCTGGCTCAAGACAAAGAGGAAGACAGCGGCTGCTCCATAGGAAAGAGATTGGTCACCAGCTCGCTGTTTAGCGAGCTGCTGGCCGCTAAATATATATATAGCTCAAAATGCTTGTGACATTTATGTCCACACTAAATGCCAGCATGATCCTGTAAAACATTTGGTCATGTTGGTGCTGTCGAAGTAGAAGCCTGCATGCCATTTAAAACATTTGATGCCTACATGGCATGCTGATAATACCTCCTCTCTAGCGCAGCATTCACAAAATGGAAACACACACACATCAGGGGTCAAGTCCTAAAAATTAAAGTGGGGGGACTCATCAACAAACGCAATGGGATATGATGTCACCAGAAGTTAGCATATCAAGGTGAAATATGCACATTTTATTAAATTGGCTTTGCATAACCACCCAAATTGGCCGGGACTAATGGCATTTGCCTTCCATAAAATCAACACACACAAAAAACCAAGCGAGGATATTTTCTTCTAAAGGTGTTTTTGAAAACGTTAAAAAGTGTGCATGTTTTAATATCCAAGAACCAATCCTAATGTTTTCCCTGGGATTTGCAGGACCGAAATGGGACATTTCACCTTTAGTCGTTTGTTATTATTCATCAGGTTATGTAGTGCAGTGGGGAAGTTTCCGGCCTGCAAACCTAACAACTGCATTTCGATCTCCGAGGTCGGCTTAATTGATGAATTCAAAGAGGACATTCAATGTTTCTCATTTAAGCTGGGGGGGGCTGAGTCCACCCTGTGAAAAAAGTGGGTGGACTCCGTCCCCCCGCGTGTACCCTCCACTTGAGCCCTGACACACATGAACACACAGCACTTTCACATTAATTTCAAGAGACCTGCATGAACATGCACACACACACACAGACGCACACATGCACTCATTTGCGCACATACACACACTCGCTCGCAGACGCCCAGGCCTCTCATCCCCTCACACATGCGCGCACACACTTGCAGTCACACTCATCAGAACTCACCCTCTCTCACACAGACATCACCCATGCCCGCAGACTCTCTCACTCATGCGTGCACACACTCTTTCAAAATATCGTGTACACAGGCACGCTTACCTTGCATTTTAAACACACTCTCACACACGCCCGTTTGTTTTTGTTCTCGCTGACCCTGGCAAGTGGAGGACAGTGTGTCGGGAGCCCTGACTCCTGCAGGCCCCACTTCCATCGGGTGAGTGGCGGTGCTGTGGGCAATTCCGGGTCAGCCCGGAGCAAAGTTAAAAAGAAGACCCCTCCTCAGCTTCACAGCACACTCCACGACACTAGCACCCTGAGACCCTTTTAGAGGAAAGATCGAAGCTTTCCTTTCCCCTGATCCAATCACTGAACGGACATCATTTGCTTGGCCTTAGCCTCCAGAGTTCGAGGCGCCTTACACAGGAACATGATTGGTTGATTGATCAGAGGGGCAGCGTGGCAGGGGGCAATTCTGCTGTCCCTCTCAATTATTCTCCCCTGGGGCAGACCGAAGTGCCTTGCCAGAAAACTCACAGGCGGCTCTCCCTCCCGGGGTCGGACTGAGACAAGAAATAGGCCCGGTAACCCTCCAAAAAAAGTGGCCCACCCCTCGCCTCAAAAAAGTGGCCCACCCCTCGCCTCACGACCCTTGACCTCTGATGACATCACCAGAAGTGATGTCCTTTGACCCCACACCAAAGTGACATCCCGGGAAGCATGAAACACGACCTTTCATCCTTTGACAAAACAGGAAGTGGCAACAAATAGCATTGTGCCTAAGTACACTAAATTACTGTGAATCCAAGCAGACGTCCAAGGCCGAATGATATGTTATTGTATAGCACTAACGCTTAAGCTCTTTCTTATAGAACAAATATGCATAAAATATCACCCAACTTGTGTTGGTACTCATTTATCGACCTAAGAGGGATGAAAGGCTTTTTTTAAAAAACATTTTTTTCTTCCGAACCGGCCCAGACAGCCATAAACCGGCCCCCCACTCCCCAGGAACGATTTCGGCACAGCCACGGGCCGAAAGGCAGAAGGGCCAATCCAACCCTGGCTCCCCTCGCACGCCACTGTTTACGGACGTTGGGCCTAATTACACATTTGGTAGTATTGCTGCAGTAAATCGGCTGCAATACCGTCAAACGGAATTACCATTATCGCCACTTGGTCCCACGATTTTACCGGTAGTTGAGGGAGGTACAAAACCCCATTTCTGCAGTCCACTAGTCTCCATAGGGATTTCGGCAGAATTACTGCCAGGTAATCCCGCCACGGTAATTCTGCCAATTCTTGGAAGTAGGGAGGAGGTTTTGCCCCAGATTTTTTGTTTGAGGTAATCCTACCTCCGTACCGCCAAACACAGTGCGGTAATTTGGCTAACAGAATTACCACCGCATCACTGTTGTTTTTATTGCACCACCATACTCATTTCCCCACATCCTGCCACGTCTCCTTGCACTTATGTGTTTGGCAGCGGCCTCAGTGCGAACGTGCAATGCTGCAAAGTGCACACAAAGAGAGCAGCCTGCTGCCGCCCCCTCTACCTCATCACTGTTTTATCATAAAAAGACACAAACTTATTTCCCTTTTCCAAGATGACATTGTCTTGTCACAAAAACAGATGCGAAAAATAATTGCGCTTTCCACTTCTGCAACGCTTCAGCTCCTGCAAAGCATCACGGGAGAGCAGGGAGCCCTGCTCTATGCTTATTTAAAATAATAACGAATGGACAGATTTCTGCCAAACCAACAAAAGCACCCATTTCAATGCCTTCCCAAACCTGCCAAGAATAATTGGGAAAATCCTTCCAGCGGTTTTGGATGTGTCCTTGAGAAAGTATTGCACGTTTTGTTTCCAATGGGGAAACCTATGCAAAAAGCCCCAAACACACCTTTTTGGCCATTTATAACGTTTGATCCGTGGGAAAGATGTTCTGAAGTACAAGTAGCTGGATTGTACACAATCATTGGCCTGCGTTCAAGACATGTCAGAGCCTGTTGTGTTGCATTCGAAAATGTTTGTGTTGTGTCCGAACTGCTTTACCCTTCGGGTGTGCATTGGCTGAGAAAAGTTTTCTTGCTGCCGCATAGTGTGAGCCAGTCTCTTTAGGTGCCGCGGGGCATTTTCTCCAGAAATCCTTATGTGGCTTGGAAGCCTATGGCTGAAATGTTCGAGGGAGAAAAGACCGAAAATTATTTTTCTGAAAATGTTTGGCCTTTTCTCCCCTGAACATTGCAGCCACTGGCTTCTAATCCCACTCACACCCACACCCCCATCCTCACCCTCCTACTTACCTTGCGGTGGCACACTTCGCAGTGTGCTGCTGACTCGCTGTGTCCCTGCAACGCCTGTTTCCTTTCACTTCCGTGATTGGGAACCAGTGCCGGAAGGTCCTTCCCTTTTTTTTTCACTTTGTTTGGGATCGGCTTTGTATAGTGAACAAGGGTGCGTGGACGCCCCCGCAGCCCTTGCCACTGAATGGGGAATTTGGTCGGAATCTTCGCGCATTTGGAATTTTTTCGCACGGCCGAAATTCAGCCAAATCTCCCATTCAGGCTTTTTGGATGATACCTCCTTATGTATGGTGCAGAGAGCTGTTGATGTGTTCCTTACTACCACTGGAGGCCAGTTGAGTACTTTGAAGCCTGGTTCCCCATGGTCTTGCTATAAATCGCTCAGGGACATTCTGCATGCTTGGTTCCGCGATCTCTAAAGTTTATAGTGAGACGGCATAAAATATAGCTTCATACACCACCCATGCAGGCTACAATTGCCCGGAAGCCAAAGTTTATGCCCAAGCAAGATTAGGGACATGACTAATCCAGTGTCACCTACAAGATATTAGGAAACCCGTAAAAAGCGGTGATTGCCACTGCAGCCAGGGGGCATTCATCTGAGGCCCCTAGATTCAGTATAGAGTAAGACATGGGGGCTGCAGTGTGCATCAGGTGATTCAGGGCAGAGGAGATTGCTTGGAGCAGCGGGGAACACTGGAGCTTCTGATGGAGCGGGCTTCAAGGCCCCAAAGAAGAGAGGGTTGCTGGGGCAGGGGTGGAGGGGAGTGAGCTATGGGCAGAGAGAGAGCCTATGAAGCATTGCTCTAGAGTAATGGTGTACTGGCGAACTGACGGTGTAATAGTGAAGGACACACAGGACGAAACAGAGGGCTATACTGGCTCATATAGCCCGCAGACTGACCAATGGGAGCATGGATTTGCCAGGACGCCATTAGTGCAAAAAGTACGCATGGTATGTGGTGGTTTTACAGAAACAAAATGGATAGTGGTAAGTTTGTTCGACCTACTTCAGGTAGTTTGACCTAAAATAGATATATGTAGAGGGGGAGGGTAATGGGTGCGAGAGGGGATGGGTTGCAGGGGGGAGGGGGAAGCCCATTCAAAGAAAAAAACAAGCTACCAAAATTAGGTAATCCAAAATGACCACTCATTACAAATGTGTAATAAAACATTTCTTATAACCATTCCACCCCAGTCTTCATCAAGATCCTTCACCCATGACTCTGGTCCCAAAAAGGTGTTCATGCACATAGTCAAAGGCAAGAGCCCTGAAGTTATGTTATGTTTTTTGATATTTGCATAGCATTCAGCCACCACTGTTGTGGCCTTGAGGCACTTTTGATAAACAGTGGGTTATATTGCAGGAGATGGACATCACATACAAGTGTACATTAAGCTTTACAGGCAAATTACAGTTTTGACAGAGGTGATTAGCAGTTGTATACGTTGGGTATAGGGGCTGTGGGGGTGGCTGTGTCAGTGATTATGTAATTCTGGACTGAACTTGCCACGGGACTCACCCATCTAATGTGTGACAGAGTCCCCGGCACTTTGGCAAGGGGTAGTCACAGGGTGGCCCCATAAAGCCTAAATATGGCCACCAGGGCCTGTCAAGACTGCCAGGGTGCAGGGACACAAAGCACAGGAGCACTTAGTGTTTGAAGGAAGCCTGATGCGCCCCCCCACCCCCCCAGCCAGATGCAAACACTCTACATTGAAAGCAACCTCTTTCCCTGTAAAGGAACAAAGTTGCAACACTTAAAATCATTTGATGAATGATTGGATACAGTAACTTCTTTTTCAACGATGCTGGAGTAATTCTTTTTACAAGTTTGACGGACAAGGGTGGTTCATGTAACCAAGCAGTCCTCTTGTAAAAGCGCCTCGATGCTCTCGGGCTGTTTGCGTGCTTTATACATTTAATTTTTTTTAAATGTGATGCCTGCGAAGACATTGCTGCACTCAATAGACACCTCGAAGTGACAGAAGCATACATGTGTCTCCTGTGCAAAGGGCAAGGCAAGGGAACTTTGGTCTCCCTCTCCGGCAGTCATCATGATAGTTACAATGTTACATTTTCCCACAGCAAATATGTGGAAAGGGAAACACATTATTTCATATTATCTCAAGCTTTCCAGAAATCAGATTTAGATGCAGGAGGAAGGAGGGACACTGTTCCATGCAGGCTGCCATGGCAGAGCTCATAGAGTAAGAAAAGGAGAATCACTGTATAAATACTAAAGGTATCGAGATGTATTGAGGGTGAGGAATATTATGTAACATGGCTTATAATCAATTACCAAGGTATTGAAATGTAATTTAAAAGGAGTAATGTTGTCTATATATGTTTTAATGTTCTATATACAAAGCCTATATGGCTATTAAGTATATTAATAAACTCAAACGCAAACAGAACACTGATAGGTACTGGGCCATTTTAAAATCCAAGATGGAAGCAAGTCATGATGTAGCATTAGGCAGTTCCTTTGTAGCTCACATGACCCTAAGCACAAGTCCCAGTGACAGGCCAGATATGCCCATACCGCACAGGTTTAGCAAGTGCCCATTAGCACCACCCAAGGAGAGGGGAGCAAGGGGTTTAAAAGCCAACCAGCCCAGCCAGTCAGTGTAATTCCTTGAGGGAGCTGGCAGGAGGAGAGCTGCAGACCCTGGATGACTCCGGTCATAGACACGCTGAGTGAGAGGAGCATGTCAGCTGAGAATGGAAAGGAGGCGGAACTCTTGAGTAATGAGGTGAGAGTAGCAACAAGGGCAGAATAATTCTGGAGAAAGAGTGTGTGGTGTTAGAGGAGTAGAGAAACAATAGTGTGCAGAACAAAGGAGGACCTAGATTGTTGGCGGCAAAGGGAGAGGGAAGAAATGGGTGCCATCTTGGAGAGAGGAGGAAAGGAATATTGGAAGGAGAGATTGCTTGGAAGAAAATAATAGAGGAAAATGTGGTGTTGGAGGAGGACAGAAATATTATGGTGGAAATATTATGGTGGAAAAGACCAAAAGGAGAGAGATACCATCCGGGAGAAAGCCAAGCGTGAAACTGATTTGGAGAGAGGAAAGGGAGATGTTGGATTAAAGAGGGGAGAAGAGAAAGAGATCAAATATGAGACTAGTTTTGGGAAGAAGAGTAAAGAACCAGGAAACAAGTATTGTTGTCTGGAGGAGAGAGGTGACAACTTGGAATTGAAATAGAATTACGAGAGGGAGAGCTACCATCGAGAAGGGATTATTGTGGACATGAGTAGGAAAAGAGATAATCATCAGGAGGAAACAGGGATTGGGCCACAAGAAATGGTGATAGAGTTGGATCATCTTAGACTGAATAGAGAAAGAGAGGCTCCACCTTATGTAATAAGGATAGGGAGGTTCTGGAGGACCACACCAGTGCAGGGTGGTTGGTAGAGGTGGGAAGAGGAATGAGATGGCACCACTGCACAGGGAGCAGGAAGGAAAGTATAGGAGTAGTCTGGAAGGAGAAAGGTCCCAAAGTGAACCTCACAAGATAAAGTGGGTTCGGTGAAAGTATAAGGCATTGCTTCTCTGCAGAACACCACCAGGGTGCACTAGACCAACCTACAGGCACCAAAGATGGTCCCAGCCTGACAAGCAGTCATTGCTGACCCGCAAGAAGAGAGCCTCCCTAGGGTGCACTAGATCAACCCATAGGTTCTAACCCTGGGGCCAGGCCCTCACCAGTTTACAAGAACAGAACCCAACATGGGTGCAGTATACTAACCCGTAGACAACAACCTTGCACTGTACTGGCAGAAAGTCCCTGTCAGCCCGCGGATCGAGGCCTGGGGAAAACCCCTAAGAGGCAGAGAACCAGAGTGCGGAGGAAACCTATCCATCGGAGAACCATGAGTCTGTGATTGGGGGAACTTGAAGCTAGTGAAGAGGGCAGAATCGAAGGAGCAACAACACACTCCCTTAGAAGGGAAACCCTGTTGGTGTGAAGGCATCAAGAAGCAAGACACAGAACACAGACCTAAAGTTCAAACAAAAGATATGTATTAACTTAAATCTCAGGATGGTAGACAACCTAACTTTCCCTATACTAAGGTGGGATTTCCCTACCTGAATGAAACTAAGCAAAGTCAGAGTCAAAAAGCTCAACTTAAAAGTCTGTATGTGTCCAAAACCTATTCTTGCCCTCACAACCAAAGCTAACCAATGTCTAGTAATGTTAATAACAAAAGAAATGGTGTTCAACTCAAAGTTCTGAGCTTCTTCCAGCTCCCAGCTCTCTTTTCAGCTGCCCTTACCCAAGTGCAAAAGGTTCCACAAAAGTCTCAAGATTGCCTTTCTCACGTTCAAGGCAATACATTTCCAAACCATCTTCAGGGTACCCTTCCCCAAGTTCCAAACAACACAGTTCAAAAACAAAGAGGTCTTCAGGCTCCGTTCTCAAGACGGCACATGCAGTGCTTCAAATCTCAGGGTTCCTTTTCCCAGGACTTTAAACTATGCCACTTATACTTGTTTCAGTCTTTTCAAAAAGTGCAACATAACTTGAGGTCAGTCTGACCCTCCTTCTGGTTTGCTTCACCAGTTATAATGCTTCTCCTTGGTTTGGTTTCACAATGTCTTTGGTTTTCCTTATGCAGGGCGCACTGGTCCAGGCACAGTTGTCAGACCACACGGTTCACCCATCACAGGTCACGCAACCAGGATCCCTAGGCTCTACAGCCCACAAAGGTTCTTCAGAACTTGCCCCTGTGCACCACGTCACCTTTACTTAACTCCCCTTTGTTGGTCTCTTGGCTTTATGTGCAATTTTACACTTCTCTGGCTTCTTCTTGCCAACCTCTTGGTTCTGCCATCACGTGTCACACACCTCTTGCCAGTCTTTGGCCTTCCCGCCCTGCATTCACTCATAAATGTTCACTTAGTGAGGGTCTTGTTCATACCCCCCTTTCAATGGCCCTTCTTCACACTTGCGGACCCTTTTCAGTAGTTTGCTTTCACGTGGGCACTTTGGCTGTCCCCGGATATTTGCTTTGCCCACGAAGTGTTATTGCATTCAGTATTTAATTTGTCTAACTTTAGGGTTCCATTCACTTCAGTATTCAATATGCATCCATTATGTTCAATTTCATAATTTTCATCATTTCGGCATTTAAGAAAAATGTGTTACACTTAATTTCACAGTTCTATTCAGTTCGGTGTTTAAGATGTATTCGGTACGCTTAATTTAATATTTCTGTTCAGTTCGGTATTCAATACACACTCGTTGTATTAACTATCAAAGACCTTTATATGTTTACGGTCCATTAGGAGCACCCCAGTGCTTTCTCTAACACTCACCGGCTCTCTGTGTCTGCTTCTGACCGCCTCCGTAGCTTCCTCTCTGTTTGCCAGGCCAACGGGCCACCTGTTGTGAGCCCTGCTCACCTGCTGGGTCTTTTCTTCCGTACGGCAGCAATGAAAGAGGTTTCGCTCCAGACGCGGATGGCGTCCGCTCCCTCCCTAGTTCGCTCGCCGCTCCTACTGCTGGCTTTTTGTCCTGGAGGCTCCCATACCTGTGGCAAAGGCACGGCTCATTTGTCTTGGGCCCCACAAATTCCCTGGGGTATCTGGCTCCTGCTCCGGTCCCACCATGGCTGCCTCCACATGCACAGGATCCCCTGCTGGTCTCTCCCACGCAGGCCTCCCTGTTACTCTCCCTCTGCTGTTCTCTGACCCTCATTTCATACACCTGCAACCAGTTAACAGGTTGCAGGTGTGGACCCATACTCAGGTTTGCCGAACGATGATTAAGGGGACATGCCTGATTCTCAGCATACTTTTCAGGCATCTTCTTTGTCTCAGTACCAGAGTCGTAAAATGAAGTTGTCTTAATTACTCTGTCTCCTCTTCCTCATCCCAGTACTTTTAAATGTTAAATGTGTGGAAATGCAGGGAGAGGTCTTGCAGTAGTCCATAAAGGTTGGGGGAGGGTTAGGTTGGTCAACATTAGGGAAAGGGTGATACTATGTCTCGCCTGTGGGCACCCCACTCCCAATCTTTGAGCACCCTCCACCCAGGTTATCCTCCCTGGCTTCTCCACCCCAAGGACCGGGATCCAAGAGCGGTGGCCTTTCCCAGGCCACCTTAGAAGAGGATTTGGGGGTTTAGGAGTGAGAATATCTTCAGGTTTCTGACAGTGGACCATTTATGTTTTTTTGTTGGGCTTTGGAGGAGCTTTTGATCATTTTGTTTTACATCTTTCCCTAGGCTTCGATAGTTTGTTTTCGCAGGAACCTTGCGGCTCTCAACATTTCTTTAATGGTCCCTTTTGGAGGACGAGGGAAGCTCCCAGATTTCCGTTGTCTATTTTGAGTCTCGCTGGCCCATTCCCATGTTAACACATTGTAGGAGAAGAACATGACATGCAACTATACATTCATGATTACAGGCACATTTTTTTCTACAGAGATGACTAGTCCATTAACATTATATGAGCAGTTTCCTATTTTGGATATGGGTGCTGTGTGATTTGCTGCGTCACTGAATATGTGATAGTTGGACTTAATTACGCACTCAACCGTCTAGCATGTTGCTACTCTCTATCCCTTGGGCAAATGTTTTCCACTGAGGGCTCTGCAATACAATACATACATGCACATTACATGCCCTTTTGGCAAACCTTTACATTTTTAACGGCACATTACTGCGGTTGATATTTTGGATGCTGGCACTGAATCGATCACCAATAATACACGTGTAAAACAAATAGTTTTGTGGGTAAAGGCTTTGCATGGCAGCACCACAATTTAAGGAGATGCTGCATTTGGCCTCCCTTTTAGGGCTATCAGATGTGTGAACCTGGAAGGCCGCGCGGTATTAGCGCGCTGCCTTATGTGGAATTGCTCACCAGCACTGCCCTGGGGTGTTTCTCAGTTCTGGAATCAAGCCCGAGGTGCAACCATCTATGCAGAAGGGCAAATACCACATCATGGGCTCCGCTTGCGCAAGATCCACCTCCTTTCATCTGCGCTTAGCTCGTGGGTGCCGGAACAATACAAATACGTGTTGCAATAAAGTTATGTGAAGCTATAAAAGTATGCATGCAAATAAGAGAAAACATTTGTGTTGGAGTCCTTATTCATGCAGACCTTGCTATTAACTGCGGGAACTGCAGCCCGATTGGCCCGCGGGCTGCCTTTCCTTGTTATTCTCATTTGATGTATTTGAAATTGAGATGTGTGCATACTTTTAATTAATCGAGAGCGTGCATCTTAATGGAGTTGTTTTCAAGCCTGGAAGTTGTTTTCAAGCCCTGGAAGTATGACCTCAGAATTGAAGTCATAGCTCCTCCACCCAAATTACAGGGCAGAATGGGGAAATACTGGGAGATGTGTTCAAACTGGCACCAACAGACCTGCCTCACTCCACACAGCCAAGAAGAGACTATGCGGTGAGACCCTGTTTGGAAAACACCTACGCCTTCCTTCCAGGGCACCGTAGTCCACGGTAGCGTACAGTGAGAACAGTTGCTGAACAATCCCAAAAAAACAGAAACTAAACCGAATTCGGTAGGGTGCTCACATCCTCCACGTGTTTGGATTCCCTCAAGATCTCAAAATCAGGTTACCGCTCTGGTGGCATCGCCATCGATGCATTCCACGCCCCGCCTCCTCATTGAGGGCTGAAGGTAATCCTTGGTATGGGCTGGTCTCCACATACTGGGCGCGTAAATCAGTGTAAGGGCCAGTTTCAACCTTTCGGGTGCACTTCTTCCGAGCTGTGGGTGCACAACTGGCTCAGTGCAGTCACTGAGGACTTCAACCAGCCTTCCCGGGGACATAAATATTCCTGGAGTGCTCTTCGGTCTTACATCCTCTCCGGCTGCCGTCAATGCCCTCTCCAGATCCTCCAAGCTACAGTTCATCTAGACACACTCTCTCACACAGCCAACCGCACTGGTTGGATTGCTTGATTGGCTGCCTCTTCTGGTCAAGCATTCTTAGCCGCTTAACCCTGGTACTCGCTCCTTGTCAGGTGTGATGTTACTTCACTCCCACACTGGAAAGCTCAGGTGGATTAAAACAGGCCACCCGTTTACAAGCGGCCATTCATTCTCATCAGACAGCGTCAGATGCAAAACAAGTAATCGATGATAACACCGAATCCCCCGATATGGAGGGATCTGACGTTATCATAGAAGAGAAAATGCAAGAGCCTGTGAAAAAAGGAACCTAGTGCTTACTTTGGTAATGATTGCAGCTGGACGAAAAGGAAGATCCAGTGATCATCAGGTCTCTACAGACCTCGGGCTCTGCCAATGTGCCTCGGCGATGAGGTCTTCAACTCTTTCCACCTTATGAAAAGAGTTACTTGAGTCCTGACGTGGGACATCAGGGGTGAACACAAAGAGTGCCACCATTATGCTGGAGATGCCTATCCGGTTTCATTCAATAATGGGACCAAGGTGTTGCTAGGGTGACAAAGATGGTGAAAGTAATATGCTTAATAAAGCGATCAAACTAGGGCGTCCATGCGCCAACCAGGACAAATCTCCAATTTAGACCATCCATTATGAAGGGTTTTGTCTAAAGATCTGAACGATGTCTTCTCTGCCCTTCTGCAAGGTACGGCTATACAACATTCACAGAACACAATGATGAATCAAGGTCCCAATGGAGGTCACTGTGGAGGAAACAAGAGGGGAAAGTCAATAACCTTTGATCACTTGTAACTTAACCAATGACTATGGAAAACAAATACCTAGTCCTCTCCTGCCCGGTACAGCTTTACGAAACGGAAATATTTTACTGCGGAATGGTACAGAGTTATGTAGCCACATTGTGACATGCTTAAGGCAGAAGGGCCTAAACTCTTTAAAATTGAACAAATTGTGGTGCAGAGGGAAGGAGACTAAGCAATTCTTCAGGAAGGCAGGTCAGGAATACATTTCAGTACTCCAGAGTTCACAGTGCGTGCTATTGCTTTGCGTACTGATGTACTGACGTGTTCGCTCATGTCTTGGTGGAATATATAATTAATGTATATCCATGCTCGATGTCCAACACTCTTGGTCTTCCTCTGAACAATACACACGGAGACGAAGTCCCTTGCCTTGGTCTAGTAGATGGGAATGGCAAGACCATGGGGGAAGTGGGCCACCACCTGCTACGTGATGTAGAGCCAGCGGAAGAATAGGGGAGGGTCCACCAAGTTCCCCAGTCCATATCTAACCTCTGGTGTTCCCCCCACTATCCTGCTGACCCATATCTGAAATCCCATCACATACCCAGAAGGACAAAGTTCCTCCATTTCCAAAACCCTGGTGTTTGTTCAAGGTTGCATTAACTACAATGCCCTTTGCCCCAACAAATACCCCAGGCACAACAGACTTATTTTCAGCATCATTTGCCCCTTAATGGCAGAACCCGGTCTTGTGCATCAGACAACCAATGCATGCCAGCAGAACCTATGAGAAACTCATGGGCTGCAGGTTCCCACTCTACACAGATAAGAAATATTTAACCTTGGTGCCACATTAGAAAAAGCACTGGTTACTTCCCTTGGTGTGCTAGCCCACTTGCAGGAAGTTCTCCTCAGGGTCAGGGTGAACACTGCATCAATACGTGGCATGCTGTGAGCGGGGAGAGTATTTGTGGCTGTGCAATATGGAAAGCAAGATGGCCGACACCCCTCACGACTGATGCTAGTCTCGTGGAGCTGTGCTGTTATGGACAGGACCAATCATTGTAAAATACCTACATTTGATTGCAGCCAACGAACCCAGTGCAATGTGAATTGTGAACTCAGTTGTTTGGAATCAGACCTTTGCAGACACGGGAGGCGGGTCTACGCAAGCATAGAAGGTTCTGCCGGTCAAGCCAAAGGTGGGTGGCAGAAGGAGCGCAGCACCAGTACGCATAGCAAGGGAGACGGCCCGTGAATAGGAGCAGTCCTGTTTCTAGGGTCAGGCACGGACACATTTTGGAGCAAGGGGCACAGCAGGCAGCCTGTGAATCCCCCACCTGGGAAAGCAGGGAACTGTCACATTTAACATCTTTGAGTGCCCCCGGGCAGAGTACAAAGCCCTACCCTGCCCATAGCTATCAGCCTCCCATGATGCAGGCAACGGCTTAATACTCTGCTGAGATGCTTTAATAAGCTTCCTCCTCCCAAATGAGATCTTTTTTTTTTAAACTAATCATGCTTGAACAGTGTGATAATTTCTGCATAGCGCTGGCATGCCAGAATGGAGAGTTGGTCGTTTATGTTGGACAGAAAAGGCTGTTGTTTTCTTGTGGCTGGCCGAATCAGAAGGGCCAGAGATAGCCTGCATGAGTGGGGAACTAAAGTAAATGGTCAAAGGAAGGTATAATACGAGGACGGGAGGAATTGGCATTAATTCATAGGGCCTCATCAGGGGTTGGGTGGAGCCATAAAAATACGGTAGAAACGCTATTACCACTACATTACCGCTCTGCCCAATCCCCAGATTGGGCAGAAACTCAGTAGATTTACCTCCAGCCCTGGGCTGGAGGTAAATCTGTCAAATTTCCGCCCATTTTTTTCACAATCAGCGCTGCGCTAATTGCGCCCAAAATGCCCTATTGGGTCCAATGGACCCAACACAAATGGGGACTTACTGCCTTGCCACAATTTGGAATCTGGCGCTAATAGCGCCGGACCGAGTTGCAGTAACACTATTTGTGTTGGGCGTTATCCCGGCGGATTTATCGCCGGGGATACCTCCCAACTTGTGATGACCCAAATAGTCTTTTAGCAGCTAACTTGACTTATTTTCCTTTTTTGTGGTATGTCTTAGGGCAATCAAATGAGTGACTCAATGTCATATGCACACCACTGGGGGTTCCCGTTGAACACTATAGTTTTCTTCAGTGTCTAATTTGTGGGGGGATCAGACCCGGCACTTATTTCTGAGCACCAGCACTTATTTCTAATCCTAGGTTGATTATGTTGTGGTATTTTGGCAACCTTATTGTTTTAACTGCCTGTCGGTCATACTAGAATAAAAACAACAGTGTGCACTGACTTGGGTCTCTCCATCCTGCTCTTGCTCATTATTTACAAACTTGAGAACCCAGATTGCATGGCTATTTATTCATTTTCATGAAGTTCGAAGGTTACAATTTTGGGCACTGATGCTGGAAATGCCCGCAACACTGCTCCAATCAACCTGCTTGACATTGCTGTAAATTCTCTACTCTGGTAACCAGCAACAGGACAGTCGCCAGCCAGCAGCCACAACACAGGGGAAAGTCAGTGAAAAGGCCAATATCAAAGAGGAGTGACTAGCATGGGTGCCAAACCCAGGAAGGTGATCTTGCTGCAGAGTTTGACAGGCACGGTCATCAGTTCAGTCATGATGTTGCCCGCATTTGTCCAATAATTTACCATAGGAGGAAAGCATGCTGGCTCTTATTTTCTATTGATAGATTGTTAGGATGTTCCACTTGCCACTGATAGGATCAGAGCAAAATATTAACAATGATGTGTTTTAAAAGAAACACTTCAGTTTTTATATTATTTCAAGACACAATATGTTAAGTCGCTTGGTATCTGCAAATCACACCATTTATCGATTATCCTTTATGAACCAGTGGTATTTGCAACCATAACACCAAGTATGTTGGTACTGTTTGGAGCAGGCATGGGTGGTGTCAGAGGGCTGAGAGCTGCCCGCCCCGATGTGCAAGAACATATTTGGGCCCTGGCACTTATTTTCTTACAAATTAAGCACAGTTTTCTGGCGTGTCAATCTACTTGAAACAAAAGACTACAGCACCCTGAATGCAATGATCTGAAATACATGAAAGATCAGGACTGGAAACACGTGCTCTGGTGACATGGAGTCACCTTTCCGAACTGTGCTCTTCACTGGGAGGCAAAAACAGCTTAAGTCTGGAAAAAACAATTGTATACACATTTTATTTGTTGCTGCTCTTTAAGCTTCGGGAAAAGGGCTGTAGATGGAAAAATGGAAAGGTTGAAGGCTGAAGGGATTGCACTTAAGGGAATTACTTTGTTTGCATGAGTGTCTTCTATTTACTGTGAAACGAAATGTATGTGCAAAGATAGAAAACAATTATTGTAGCAACAATTAATCACAAAGCCAACAGCTTTGACATGTGTCTATTGAAAAGCGTTTCTTTCTTATTACTGTATGTATTCCGACCCCGTGCCCATGCACACTGATGATTTGCCCAGCATTACACTTGCATACCACCTGTACCATCATTTCATAGGTTTTGCCAGGATATGTTAATATGAAATCTATCACAGGTATAGTCATCATACAGTAAGCAACTCGCACCATTGCCCGATAGTCACACACATGGACAGCTTTTGCCATCGGACAACAGCAACAAGCCCAATTGCCTAGACATTTCAAAACATTGTCATTGTGCTTGTCCCATATAATTTGCTGATTTGTATAGAGTTTCATGTGGATGGACCGCTTCTAAGCTCTGCATTAAGGTTTGCAGTGATAAAATCGCGGGAAAAATGCCGCCTGTACAAAAAATTGCGGCAAAAATGTTGTGGTTTGAACCGTTAAAGGTGTACCCCATTACACCATTTAAGGGGAGCAGGGGCAGCGGGGGTGTCCCCCGCATCCTTTACATGGTTTGCGGCGGCAAAACCACTGCCTTTTTGCCGCAATATTTTGTGTCCACAGCCATTTCTGCCTCGATTTTAACACATGGAACCTGTATTAATTAGTGTTCATTTTACCCACTGATGATACACTATTGATCACCGTCAGAATGAAGACGGGCCTATTCAGTGCCCACCCGGGTTTCAAACTTGTCTCATGCCATTGCCCATTCCCAAAACCAGCACTTTGCACGTGAGCTATCCATCCTGCGTGCAACTATTTGCCAGAAATTACCATTATATGCCCAGGAACGCACTTCATTCGCTGGATGTTGCCATCACATGCCTATGTACTCATGCCATTTTCTAGATACTGCCATCGTATGCTCGGGTGCTCTCACCATGTGCAAGGTTTTCCCTTTAAATGCTTGTGCACTCACACCGTTTGGAAAGTATTGCTATACTTTGTCAAGGTACGCAGATCATATGGCAACATGTCTGCTTCACCTCATAGCCTATCTGCTTCTCTGGTCTTGCCCTATAGTGCTTTGAAGTGGTTTAAGGCATTCCTTATGACCCAACCTTACTTAATACAGCTGGGACTGCTGTCTTTTTCACCATCATCTAACTCATTCCCTTTATTTCACACCCATCTTCCATTCTTCTGCTGGAGCATTGGGAAAGGCATCTGAGCCCTGTGTCCATGAGAATGCCCTTCATTTAGACAATGAACAAAACCATGAGATAGAAAATTAATTTCTGTTTAAAATATTGTTGTACACATTGTCTTCTTATACATTTTACATACAAGTTGATAACGGTATTTAAATTGCAATGATTATATTATTTTAGAGAGGGAGTGTGCAGTGTAGCAGTAGAGGAACAACGTGGGTTGGGGGATGCATTCTGGTGTTTCGCCCTGGCTGCGATATTGCCTAGAAACTGCCCTGAATAGAGTGCAGAGACAGTTAGAGGCAGAACATGAAGCTGGGAGAGTGAGCACGAGAGAGAGTGCGGAAGAGCTGAAAGCAGCAGTAAAGCTGGATGAGCCAACAGGAGACAGAGTGTGGGAGAGCTGGATGCAGCAGCAAAGCTGGACGAGCCAGCAGACGAGAGAGTGCAGCAGAGATGGATGCAGCGGCAAAGCCGGACCAGCCTACAGGAGAGAGAGTGCGGGAGAGCTGGATGCAGCAGCAAAGCTGGATGAGCAAGAGGAAGAGTGCGTGCGGGAGCGCTGGATACAGCAGCAAAGCTGGACGAGTTATCAGACGAGAGAGTGCAGGAGAGCTGGATGCAGTGGCAAAGCTGGACAAGCCAGCAGAAGTGAGTGCTGGAGAGCTGGATGCAGCAGTAAAGCTGGACAAGCCAGCAGAAGAGCGTGTGCGGGAGAGCTTGATGCAGCAGCAAAGCTGGACGAGCCAGCAGACGAGAGAGTGCAGGAGAGCTTGATGCAGCGGCAAAGCTGGACGAGCCAATAGGAGAGAGAGTGTGGAAGAGCTGAATGCAACAGCAAAGCTGGATGAGCCAGTAGGAGAGAGAGTGTGGGAGAGCTGGATGCAGCAGCAAAGCCGGACGAGCCTACAGGAGAGAGAGTGCGGGAGAGCTGGATGCAGCGGCAAAGCTGGATGAGCCAGCAGAAGAGTGCGTGCGGGAGCGCTGGATGCAGCAGCAAAGCTGGACGAGTCATCAGACGAGAGAGTGCAGGAGAGCTGGATGCAGCGGCAAAGCTGGACAAGCCAGCAGAAGAGCGTGTGCGGGAGAGCTTGATGCAGCAGCAAAGCTGGACGCGCCAGCAGACGAGAGAGTGCAGGAGAGCTTGATGCAGCGGCAAAGCTGGACGAGCCAATAGGAGAGAGAGTGCGGAAGAGCTGAATGCAGCAGCAAAGCTGGATGAGCCAGTAGGAGAGAGAGTGTGGGAGAACTGGATGCAGCAGCAAAGCTGGACGAGGCAGCAGGAGAGAGAGTGCGGTGGAGCTGGATGCAGCGGCAAAGCTGGACGAGCCAGCAGAAGAGAGAGTGTGGGAGAGCTGGATGCAGCATCAAAGCTGGCAGAGCCAGCAGAAGAGAGAGTGCGGGAGAGCTGGATGCAGCAGCAAAGCTGGAAGAGCCAGCCGGAGAGAGAGTGCGGTGGAGCTGGATGCAGCGGCAAAGCTGGACGAGCCAGCAGAAGAGAGAGTGTGGGAGAGCTGGATGCAGCATCAAAGCTGAACAAGCTATCAGGAGAGAGTGCAGGAGAGCTGGATGCAGCGGCAATGCTGGACGAGCCAGCAGGACAGAGTGTGGGAGAGCTGGAGGCAACAGCAAAGCCGGACAAACCAGCAGGAGAGAGTGCAGGAGAGCTGGATGCAGCAGCAAAGCTGGACGAGCCAGCAGGAGAGAGTGCGCGGGAGCTGGATAAAACTGCAAAGCTGGACGAGCCAGCAGAAGAGAGTGTGTGGGAGAGCTGGATGCAGCAGCAAAGCTGGAAGAGCCAGCAGGAGAGAGAGTGCAGTGGAGCTGGATGCAGCAGCAAAGCTGGACGAGCCAGTAGAGAAGAGAGAGTGTGGGAGAGCTGGATGCAGCAGCAAAGCTGAACGAGTCAGCAGGAGAGAGTGCGGGAGAGCTGGATGCAGCAGCAAAGCTGGACGAGCCAGCAAGAGAGAGTGCGGGAGAGCTAGATGCAGCTGCATAGCAGGACGAGCTAGCAGGAGAGAGAGTGCGGGAGAGCTGGGTGCAGCGGCAAAGCTGGATGAGCCAACAGGAGAGAGAGTGCAGGAGACATAGATGCAGCGGCAAAGCTGGACGAGCCAGCAGGAGAGAGAGTGCGGGAGAGCTGAATGGCATGGCAAAGCTGAATGGCATGGCAAAGCTGAACGAGCCAGAAGGAGACAGGGTGTAGAAGAGCTGGAGGCAGGGGCAAAGCTGAATGAGCCAGCAGGAGAGAGAGTGCGGGAGAGCTGGAGGCAGCAGCAAAGCTGAACAAGCGAGCAGGAGAGAGAGTGCGGGAGAGCTGGATGCTGTGGTAAAGCTGGATGAGCCAGCAGAAGAGAGAGTGTGGGAGAGCTGGAGGCAACAGCAAAGCTGGACGAGCCAGCGTAAGAGAGAGTGCGGGAGAGCTGGATGTAGCAGCAAAGCTGGACGAACCATCAGGAGAGAGAGTGCAGGAGAGGTGGATGCAGCAGCAAAGCTGAACGAGCAGGAGAGAGAGTGCGGGAGAGCTAGAGGTAGCAGCAAAGCTGAACAAGCCAGCAGGAGTGTGTGCGGGAGAGCTGAATGCAGCGGCAAAGCTGGAAGAGCCAGCAAGAGAGAGAGTGCGGGAGAGTGGGATGCAGCATCAAAGCTGGACGAGCCAGCAAGAGAGAGGGTGCAGGAGAGCTCGAGGCAGCAGCAAAGATGAGCGAGGCAGCAGGAGAGAGTGTGGGAGAGCTGGAAGCAGCAGCAAAGCTGGAAAACCCATCAGGAGAGAGAGTGCGGGAGAGCTGGATGCAGCAGCAAAGCTGAATGAGGCTGCAGGAGAGAGAGTTTGGGAGAGCTGGAGCCAGCAGGATAAAGAGTGCGGGAGAGCTGGATGCAGCTGCAAAGCTGGACAAGCCAGCAGGAGAGAGGGTGCAAGAGAGATGGATGCAGCAGCAAAGCTGGACGAGCCAGCAAGAGAGGGAGTGCAGGAGAGCTGGATGCAGCGGCAAAGCTGAACGAGCCAGCGGAAGACAGAGTGCGGGGGGAGCTGTATACGGCAGCAAAGCTAGACAAGGCAGCAGGAGAGAGAGTACGGGAGAGCTGGATGCAGCAGCAAAACTGGACGAACCATCAGGAGAGAGAGTGCAGTAGAGCGGGATGCAGCGGAAAAGCTGAACGAGCAAGCAGGAGAGAGAGTGCAGGAGAGCTGGATGCAGCAGAAAAGCTGGAAGAACCATCAGGAGAGAGAGTGCGGGAGAGGTGGATGCAGCGGCGAAGCTGGACGAGGCAGCAGGAGAGAGAGAGAGTGTGCGGAAGAGCTGGATGCAGTGGCTAAGCTGGACGAGCCAGCAGGAGAGAGGGTGCGGTAGAGCTGGATGCAGCGGCAAAGCTGAACGAGCCAGCAGGAGAGAGGGTGCGGGAGCTGGATGCAGCAGCAAAGTTGGACGAACCATCAGAAGAGAGAGTGCGGTAGAGCTGGAAGCAGCAGCAAAGCTGGACGAGGCAGCAGGAGAGAGAGAGAGTGTGGGAGAGCTGGAGCCCTCGGGAGACAGGGTGCAGGAGAGTTGGAGGCAAGGGCAAAGCTGGACGAGCCAGCAAGAGAGAGAGTGCAGGAGAGCTGGAAGCAGCAGCAAAGCTGGACGAGGCAACAGAAGAGTGAGTGCGGGAGAGCTGGATGCAGCAGTAAAGCGGGACGAGGCAGCAGGAGAGAGAGAGTGTGGGAGAGCTGGAGCCCTCGGGAGACAGGGTGCAGGAGAGTTGGAGGCAAGGGCAAAGCTGGACGAGCCAGCAGAAGAGAGATTGCGGCATAAAGAAGAGCAGACGAAACAGTGAGAGAAGGAACAAAGCATGCGGGGAGAGGAGAGAAAGGAACAGAAGACAAAAAGCTGAAGGAAAGAGGGGACTTAATTGTTTGTCGGTTTGAATTAACACTATTTAATAAAAGGCCTATTTCTGCTTTCACATTGTATTACCTTTTTATTACATTAAAAAAAAGAAAACTGGCTCTATTTTTGCTCAGACTTAATCTATTTGTTTTTCAAAAATGTCCTTTGTAAATATGTTAGGATCCCCTCTTTGTACTTACTATATATCGTCCAATGGTTCCAATTAAAGGACAGCCTTGTGTCTCATACGGGAAGGGGGGGAGAGAAGACAGTAGAAGCAGGAGAAAGAGAGAAGAAGGTAGAATACAGCACAGAGGAGCTGGTACAGGACAGGACAGGGAGAGCACAAAGGGGAGACAAGAGTGACCCGAAGAGAGCCTTAAGAAAGAGGGAGAGTGGCAAAGAGGAAAAGGAGAGCACAGAGAACGCTGAAAAGCCAGAATCACCCAGAGAAGGGAACAAGAAGCTAGGATGGAGGGGGGGGGGGGAGGGCCTGGTCAGTGAGGACATCGAGGAGAAGGAAAGAGGACGCGAGATTGAAAGGGCATCAAACTAGGGGGCTCAGAGAGGAAACGGGTTAGTCCTGTGAAAGCAGCACTGTTTCCATCCTGAGGTGGCGACAGCAATGGCAGAGCCGGCACACAGCTCCCCTGCGCCACGTCCCAAAAGATCTGTGGGCCCAGTGAGACCTTGGAGATGAGTAACCCAGGTGCAGCAAGGCCCGAGGCACTCCTGGGCCCCTTGAGTATGGCAGATGCGGAGGAGCACCTCAGATGACCTCAGCACACTGACTACAGCAACGACAACAGAAAGCCCCGTCGAAGCGAAACAAGAAGCACAGGGCAAACTTGCACCGCCATTGTCTCGGAGGGACTTTTCTTTGACCGTCTGGAGGCGGAGCCTCAGGGAAGGGAGGGATAGACTAAGGGAGCACAGTCCTCAGGAAAGCTGGAAAGACTCCTTTCTAGTTTCTCGGAAATCCCTTTACTCATTAATCCTCACCATCCAAAGCTCAGGGCATTTTTTTGTTGTGCAATGAACCTATTTCAATCACACCTCTTTAGTCCAGTCTTGTCTCCTGATCACTCAACTGTAGCAGAACTCACTGACTAACCCCCGCAGCAGGGGGTGCCAGTGACTGTACAGCGCTAACTCCCAAAAGTGCAAGAATTGGAAGCAGAAGGTCCCCTCAAAAAGTGGTCATTGATAAGTAATGATGTTGTTCTCATATAACTCTTCATGCAGATTGTTCCTGCGTCTGAGCGCTGTAAGTACTGGTGTTATCGCCCCATTAAATGATACTGTTTTTATCTACCACAGTGAGATAAAGGACAGAGTAGACCTTGTCACGGGATTCGAACTTACTAAGTGCAGGCTGGGCCCTTATGAGAGGCCGGCACTTAACAGGTGAGCTATTGTCTGCTGCGCACCCAGGCAATGAAGAGGCGGAGCCTCGTGCATCCCAGAAAGAAAAAGAACAAAAAGAAAATGAAACAGCAAACAGAATAAAGTGGACAGAGCCAAGTGGTAACGAGTCGAACGGGTAGACTCACAAGATGGCGCACTCCATTTGCAGAGCATCACACCTCTCAATATTTCAAAGGTAAAAGGAAGCAACAGAAAAAAAGAATTGTCCCTCAAAAGATCTCACAAAGTGGCTAAAAGGCGAGGCTGCTGCACCCCAGAGGTGGAAGGGAGGGCTTTTGGAGGCCATCTCGTAGGAGCCAAGAGTGCTCGCCAAATTGATCGAGCTTGGCCAACTTTAGAAAACAGAATGAGCAAAGCAATCATGCAACTCGGTATCAGTTGAGGGCGCTTATCCTCAGGTGAGCATCGACGGGAGGTTGCACTCTGCAAGGACCCTCCAACGCAAGAGGCCCAGCCTAAGACATCATTGGAAGATGGTGAGACAGGGCAAATAGATGACTCTCCCCTGCACCTCTTCTCTAGCGAGAGATCTTTGCTGATCACCCTGAGCTGCAATAATGTTTTTCTGATGCCTTTGCTCGTCCTTTTTGCATAGACTTTCATAATAGCCTGGCAGCAGAGCTGGCCTTGGGGGGGGGCGAGCCGGGTGACCGCCCGAGGGGCCATGCCCATGATGGCGCCATTAGCCCACTCCACGCCAGCTCGGGTGAGTCTTCCAAGGGCTCCTCCGAGCTGGCGTAGTGGGAGGCGGCGTGGCAGGCAGGCTTTTGCTGTCAAATGAGCCTGCGGCGGTGGGCGCATTTAAAATGCACCCCTCCGCTGCGGGCATCACTAATGACAAAAGGTGCCATTAGCCCCCCACCATGCCAGCTCGGGGGAGTCTTTCAAAGGCTCCCCTGTGCTGGCGTGGTGGCAGAAGGCATGGCAGGTGCCTCATTGTCATTGAATGCACCCGCGGGGGCAGGCTCATTCAAGGACAATGGACTTCTCACAAGCCCTATTAATATCATTACCTCCTCGTCGGGGCAAGGAGGGTAAAAATAAAAAAAAATAAAAAAGTGGCACATCCTGGCCCCACCCGGGGGTGGGAGGTGCCAATTCGCCCAGGGCGCTGCTGCCCTTAAGACCGGCCCTGCCTGGCAGTTAAGGGGTTAAGGCAGGGAAGGTGTTGGGGCATGATGCTCTCTATCCCAGAGGCGAGGGTGATCTGCTCATCTGATACGTTATTCATTTTGGGAATATTGATGCGAATGGAGGGGGTTAAAGTAATTTTAACAATGGCATGTCCATCTGGTCATCTAATATACAGATCACTGTAGAAAATCGGCGTTGATATCCTATCAGTGAAGGTGGATATGGTGGCTTCTGAGCAGCCAACCAGGAAACAAGAGGAACAGAGTACTTTGTGCAGTCTCTGGAGAGATCCATCCCCACGGGCAAATCAGGATAACAAATTGGCTTTGGGATCAGTGATAGAAGGAGGCACGTGAAACACCTTTTTCAAGGGTTGCAGTCATGCTGGTTGACAGCCAATGGAGTTGAAATAGATTTCAGTTTAGCTGTTAATGATATCAGGTGGTTAAGTGGAGAAGTGTGCTTTAACTTCATAAAGAACAGTGTGTGCAAAAAGATGATACTGAGGAGTTGGAAGTCTCTAACAACACCAATGGTTGTGGAGTGGATTGAGGAGATGAATTGTCTTGCCAGTATGGAAAGGATAATCTACAGGAAATAAAAGAAGCTTGGCTTGTATGCTAAGATCTGGGATGAGTTTCTAAACATGTACTAATTTATTGTTTGTAAATATGTGCTCTATTATATGCGTGCCTTTATATTGTTTTAATTCCATTGCTTGCTCTTTGCTGTTTTGTCGAAATTACAAATAAATGATAAAAAAAAAAGAACAGTTCCTGAATTTCTATTGACACTATTGTTCCCCCTTCCTCGTCCATTGGTAGCTCAGCCCTGAATAGGTATTCATTTGGAACTTGTCACACCTTCCCTACAATTCTTGGAAGCCATGCAATGGCGATGTTATTTCCATACTGGAACATTTCTGCATCTATTGACACCCCCCTCTGCATTGTGCACCCACAATATTCTTGAAATATCTGTCTTACATTGAGCATGTGTATTCCTGGTGTAGAGCACACTATTCCCTTGTCTGTGAATGAAATGCTCATGTTCAGTCTGCTCATAATGTCTCGTCCTAGTATGTTTGCGAGTAAAGGCAGAGATAGATTGTGATCTCCCAAGGATAGTGAAATGTTGTCTGTAAAAGGAACCACTTCTGGAGCCCCAGAAAATCCTTGAGTGTTCATGGCATCACCTGAAAATATAAATGCTCCTTCCCTAATGCAGGCCCTAGTTGCCCCTGTGTCAACAAGAAAGGAAAAAGTGTTGTAACCTGTGTGAGGTTCCTCTGCAGGGTTGGGTGTGATCAACAGGGTGGGACATATCAGGTTTTCCTGTGGGCTGTCCTATTGAGGGTACAAGGACATTTAATTCCCCATAAAGGGGTTGTTCCCTACCATGGTAACCCCTCCCAGTTGTCGTACAGGAACTGTTACCATTGAGTCCACGTGTGCTGCTGCGTCATTGCTCTGTATCTGTGCTAACTGCTGTGTGTTTCCTCGAAATCTTTGGTGCTTTTAAATATTGCGGTACTGTGCTGAAATCTGTGTTTGTGGGCTCGTACTTGTGGCATCTGTTGAGGTGTGCCCTGCATCTGTCCTTGCTGTTGTTGGTCCTGTGAATAGTAATTGTTCTGGTCCCCTTGATAGGGCTGCTGGCCCTGAGCCCCCCAGTTTTGTTGCATCCCCCTGTACCTACACACTCTTGAAATGTGTCCTAACTGCCCATACATCCAACACTTTGGTGGCTCCCTCCCTTGCCCTTGGCAACCCCCAGAGAAATTCCCTGGGTTTTGCTGCATCTGTTGCCCATATCCCCAAAACCCTTCTGGAAAGCCCCCTTGGTTGTGATGCATCTGTGGTCCGAATCCATGCCCTCTCTGTTGCCCCCCCTTCCTCGAACCCTTACTGTGGACCATCCCGTCCCATGAGCCCTCCCCCATGGGCGGTGAAAACTGCTGTGGTTGTTGCTGCTGCTGCAGCTGTTGTGCCTGTGGGGGTGGGTCTGGTTTAGATCGCCCTTTCCATCGCGTATTCCGATAGTATTTTCTGTACTAGTTTTACTTTGTCTATCTTCCTGTCCTTTGCCTTTTTCCTAATCTTCTCCTGCCATAGACTACAATGGTGAACAATCCTATGTTGTATTTCTGGCCACCCCTTTGCATCCAACCCTCAGACTTTTCTGGACAGGCTCTGGCAGCACCTGTACTAGTATGTGATAGAATATTGCTACTGTTTTGTCCCATGGCTCTCGAGGTTCAAGGCACCCAAGCTCTTGAATCTCCTGAATGCACTGCACAGGGTCTTCGTCTTCCCTCATTTCATTTTCTGAGATGTAATCGCCCCAATGGCTGATGTGTCTGGGTATTTTGTTCTTAGTGCTTGCCATACTGCTGCCCTACAGTTTGCAAACGGTGAACCACAGTGCGCTGTGTTTTGTGTAGTCACCCCGGGAAGCCCGCCCTTTTCCATACGTCATCAGCTGCATCCCCTAGGATCGACACTAGCAGTCCTTTTAGATCTCCCACAGCTAGCCTATTTCCTGCTGTCATCTTCTCCATTTCATAGATCCACTTCCCCGCCCTTGCACTCAACGAGGACAGTCTACCCTTCACATTCTCCTTATCTGCGTGCTTCCATGGTATATACTGGCATCGTACTCCTCTCCTCTCTAATAAGGGAATTTGTGTAAACCCCTCCTCCTTCACATGCATTCTTCTAGTCAGTCTGACCTGCCTATCCTCTCTTTCGCTCTCAATGCCTGCGCATACATCCACTGGTTCTAATATGGGTATTCTGATACGGTCGTCATATCTCCTTGTTATCCTTTCCCTTGAACAAGCCAGTGCTGTCTCCCCTTTCCTTCTTCCTGGGAGGTCTCTAAGTCTATTGGCATATGTAGTGGTGTCATGTAGGGTGTGCAAGTCATTCATCAGTTGTGCCTGCTCATTAGAGCAGCCCCCTCCTTCTCCCTCTGTGTGCGTCCTAAACTCCCATGACACCTGCTTGTCTGTCCGCGTTGACTGGGGGTGGAACTGCTCACCCCTCTCGTCCCCATTGGTCCTGTCTTCATTGTCAGATCCTGTGTCCATGTTGCTACAAAAATCATCTGCAAAACTCAGTCTCCTCAATGTCAAGTCCATGTTAGTTTTTATGCTGAGGTCAATGTCCGTCAGGTAATACCTGCTTCCTCCCCCCGAGGCCCCTGGGCCTGCACTCTCTCTCTGTTGTGCACCTGCCTCATGAGCCTGTTCTATATGGTTCTGTCTGTCTGTCCTCCTCCAGTCTCTACGCCTCCCTGTCCAGAGCTCCTTGTGTCTTTACCGCCCTTATTGCTTCTTTGTCCTCCTCCCTGCTCGCTCGTTCCCTTGCCAGTATATCCAACTATAACTTCCTCTGTTCTCTCTCAGCCAACTTGCGTTTTTCCCGCTCTGCTACTTCCCTTCACCTCTCGATCTCTTCCACTTCCCTTGTCTTTCTTTCCTGCTGCTCCCGCTCTGCTCTCTTCCTTTCCTTGAGGTCTCTTTCAATCATCTCCTCTCATTCCCTTTCCATGTCCTCCTTCTCCTCCTCCTTCCTTCATTCCCTATCCTCCCTCTCCAACTTCTCTTCTCTCCTCCTCCATCTGTCCTCTCGTTTTAATTTCTCCTCCCGTTCCTTCTGGCTCCTGTCCTCCTTGTCTCTGAGTAGTATATGTATCTACTACTCAGTCCGGATCCGGCATTAAGAACATTTATCTTGAAATTACGCACTAATCAACTTCCCTTATGTACAATAACGGGCTCTCACCTGGGTTTGGGAGTTGAGGAACGATATTGTCGTATCTGTACACTTAAAATGAAAATGGAATCAGCTAGACACGTACTCACTCAATGTATTAAAATGGGCGACATTTATATGAATAATTATGGCCCTTTTGTGCATAACTACGAAACTATACTCAGTGAAGCTTTCTGGGATACTTGTTTGAATACGGAATCACTATCTTTACAAATTGCACTGTGGCAAGTATGGAGACAAGTGTCAACCTATCTTATATAGGCCCTATTAGATTGTATTGAATTGTGTACAGATATAATGGTATAATGGTATTACACAAACAGGTTAAATATGTTTGACATTGATTAGAGCCTATTGTGTGTTATGCAAGAAGTTGATATGAGAGGTGATGGGTGTACTGTGTATTGGGACCCCAAAGTGGGGGACTGGCCTGAATGGAAATGCAGTAGTAAATTAGTTGGTGAGTTTGGAGTTTTAGAGATTTTAGGTGACATACTGTTTAGTTATAGGGTGGTCAGAATTTGACATAATTATTATCATGCTTAATATTATTATTATTAACTTTCCTTTCATTTTATATGGATCAATATTAACATTTCTACTATGTGTGATGATTGTTTGATCAATTAATTAACTTTGATGTAGGTGATATATGATAAGTGTGATACATTTGATATGTGGTATGATAATGATTTTTTTAATCATAAATTGTCTATTTGTGTAAAGTTCTTAATTGAACTAATCACAATAAAGATTATATATATATATATATATATATATGTATATATATATATATATACACCTACTATGTGGTAATTATATATTAGTTTACAACTTGCTAATAATTATAGCGTGATTTTGGATGTTCGTTTTTTTAATTTCAATGTTTTCGGTTGCGATATAATCAGGTAGATTCTTTCTGCATAGGCATCCTCCAAGCGTATTTTTGTGGATCTACAAAAAACCAAATGCAAAAAAGACCCAGGATTTTTCAGAATATATTATTTTTTACAGGAAAACGTTAATGAAACTTCATCAAATTCACATGAGTGTTCGGATCCGGCCAAACCAGGTGTTTGCCACATTAGGTGAACTTTCATGAATGGGGTCACAAGTTGCAGATGAAAAGGTTTTTCAGTTTTCCTACCCATGTATATATATGTATATATATATGTATATATATATATGATTTGGATTATCGTCTATATGTGCTCCCGCTCTTTTAGTGCCAGTGGGAGGTCACAACTTCAATTAAACATTTTATTAAAATGTGTGCTTCTGTGCCACTGCCACCTGCACTCGGGCTTACCAATAGGATACCTATCTGGGTCCACACGGTCCGCTGCTATGCCCCTGTCTGGGGGGAATCATGCATCTCAACTCACCGCCATTTGGCGTGTGTATTCGGCCGTGTACTCATTGCAAGCTCTAAGCCCTCCATAGAGTTCAGCGGGCGCTCTCCCACCAAAAAACATCAATTTCACAGCCTTGGAGTCTAGGTAGTTCGGAGAAGGCAGACTCGTCCAGCTTTGGAAGCAGATTTCCTAGAACAAGCCACACATTTTATGGAGAGGTCGCATAGCAAGTCATTGAAGAGTAGGCTTCTTCATCAAGCTGCGGTTTCTTTAAGGCGGGCCGAAGCAGAAAATTGTTGGTCATCGTTCGTAGCAGCCCATGTGTTCTCTTGCCGCCCTTACATAGTCCAGACTAGTGCAAACCATCTCTAACAGGCATTTATCCTACATTTGTTGTTTGGAACTCAACACGTCACCCCATTTGCACTGATGACTACTTTGGGCCTCATTACGAGCCTGGCGGTAACTGTGCCCGGTAACTCGTATTACCATTCCGTCTCCGTGATTCCCAAAATCACCGGGGCATTACGACCCCGCTGACCCAGGAATTCCAGAGGCAGAATTCTGTAAGTCCCCATTCCCATGGAGTCCAATCGGACTCCATGGGAATGGGGAAGTGGAAACACCGGCACCATGCTGTAATGGTGCTGGTGTTTCCACGTCCGTCTGCAGGCGGTGGCGTTATTCCCGCCAGGTCAGACCTGGCGGGAGTGATACCTCCTGCCTGCAGAACTCGAGATCAGCCGGTCCGGAAACAACGGTGGCGGCGGGTTTACCACCACCGTTATTTCCGGACCAGTTGACTCCTAATGAGGCCCTTAGTATTGTAAGATTTCTGATATTCAGGAAAATCCACCACCAGGTTGTGTTCTACAATTGTTCTTCCACCACCCAAAAAAAGGTACGCGTCAAAGCCAAGGCTAGAACTTTGTTTGAATTAGGAAATTGGAAACATTTTACCAAACAATTGGCCCATGATTGCACAAGCAATATGGCCCGGAAGTTGTTCCAGCGAGTTCCTGCTGAAGGTACAGGAGTGTTGATGATGGATAGTTGTAACTGTAATTGTAATGGGTTATTTATAACATGCTTAATACCGAGAGGTTTCTAAGCGCGGACCCGCGGATCGAACCTGTGTTGCTCTGCGTCGTCTTTCCAAGGCGAGCATGTTGCCCCTGAGCTATGCTCCCGAGACCAGTTAATGGTAGGCGGCCCTTTGCCAACATACAACATGTGGGGACTCAAGCACCCATTCAGTGCCTTGCTTTACTTCCTCTCCATGCCCGCTTTCCCCACATGGAGACACTCAGCTCTGCGGCAGCCGCAGATCAGTCCTGTCTCAGGCGAGGCTCTGCACCATGCCGCAGCACACTTATGTGGCTCACTGCCGCCATGGAATTTGTGTGTGTGCAGGCTGCTCTGGGACTGCTATACTGTCTCCTATCTGGGAAATGGCAAGGCCGGGAGCTGGGGTACTTACTTCTGTGGTGGTCCATCTCTTTGCGGATACCCTGCATTGGACTAGATCGCTTCCGTACCACCCCTTTGCCCCATAGTGGCCTTGCAATATCTCCATCATTGTGAGTGCACACTACCTAACTGGAGACCCTGCCACGTAGCACTGTCACCCGCCACAATGGAGGCTGTATTTAGACCCATCTCCCAATGAGTAAAAACTCACTGCATCCTGTACTTGTGTCAAAAATGGACTGAACTGGGCTGCAACAATGCCTAACTGCCCCGGTCTCAGTCCGACCTTACGCTGTTCTCCTCCATGAGGAATGGGACTGTCTCAAAAGAGATCCTAGATTCTGATTCATCGCTGTCAGTCGGCTTCACTTCTCTCTACCTCAATACGCCCTATATTCATGCCATACTTGCCATCCCGTCCCCAGTCTCACTGGAGGCACTGTGCTGGACTACGGCACCTTCACCATGCCGCCTGTCTGTGTGGATTGAGCCTTTTCCTGCTGTCTTCTGTCTTGATCTGTATCCTTAGCTTGAAACACCACCTGAGTATCACCTTAATGATACCTTAGGATCAGCTTTGCAGTGCGTCTTCCACCTTGAAGAGACCCTAGATCCAACACAGCCACATTGCCTCCATCTCTATGTAGACCTGGCTCCACAACTCCCATACTGACATAGCCCTGCTGTAATCTTCCTGATACGCAGAATCTGCGCTACTACCGCCATGCATGGCTGGCCAACTGGAGGGCTCGGTAGCAGGATAGTGCCATTGACCGTAAAATGGTCCTCATTCAAACACATGGAAAGTCATTCGGACACAGCATGGTAGCCCCAAAACATGGCTGAACCCTTATCCTCTTTATTGCCTGGTTTTTCCGTGCCATGCCCAGCGCGCGGCCTTAAAGAACACTTCACAATCAATGCACAGGCATGAATGTTAACTCAATCATAGGCCATAATGTACCATCTCAATTGACGCTCGGTGCTGGGTTACTCCCATGTTGTCTGCGGTCAGGATTGAAGCTTTATTGTGGTATCCATCACTGCCACAGTATCCGCAGGGACGTCATTTAGAAAGCCAGGGGTCGCAACTGCAACCCCTGAGGTCTCCCTTGCTACCCCTAAAAAAAATTAAAAAAATAAACCCCCTTTTTTATGCAAGCTCCTGGGCTGTAGCCAGCGCCATGTGGCTCTTTGCTTCTGGAGGGGCTGGCTTTCTTGTTCACACCTCTTTAAAAAAAAAAGACGAAAAGAACAAGGGTCCACAAGTGTATTACTTTCAGCAGTGACCCTAAATAAGAAAGTATAGGAATAACAAATAATGAGTCTTTCTGGAATTCTATACAATAATTGCTAGACTCATTAAAGGTTTATTTCAGGCACACTTCAGGGGGTGAGTCACTGATTTAGTCTGTTCGTAAACACCTCAACTCAGCCTGTCATCCTTCTGAGGTCGATAAATGAGTACCAACACAGGTTGGGTGATATTGGGTGTATGTTTTTTCTATATAAAGCGCTTAAGCGTAATTGCTATATAATAACACATCATTATCATTTGGCCTTGGATGTCTGCTTGCATACACAGTAATTTGGTCATATGGGCCTATGTACACTGATCTTAATGATACATATTGCAATCCATTCTTGTATGAAATGTGTATCACATTATAGTGATGTCGTAACCATATTTTTCGTACTGTACTTAGGAACAATGCTATGTGATGCCACTTCCTGTTTTGTCAAGGGATGAAAGGTTATGTTCCATCGCTTCCTGTGATATGACTTCAGAGTGGGGTCAAATGACATCGCGTCCTGTGATGTCATCAGAGGTCAAGGGTCATGTGATGTCGCTTCCGCTACCCCTGGCATTTTGGTGAATTGACGTCCCTGAGTATCCACCGTCATGCTGGATTCTTTACCGTAGGATTTTGCACGGCCATACCACACTGCATGTCGGACTTGGAAGCAGCACTGCCATAATGCACCACATATCACAATGAATGCGCTGTACTTGGAGGTTCACTACTGTACTGAACCAGGGGGTCACAACAGATGCTCTCTACTTGGGAGGGAGCACCAGCATAGTGTGCCTTCCGCTACGTTGAATTTCTAGAGCACATCCCTTCCATGTACGCAACCTCGTGGTGTTAATCCCCTTCTCCTTCGATCACTGGAAGCCAGATAAGTGGTGAGAAGTTATGGTGTGCATCGAATGGGTAGTGGATGGGATGGCCTGGGTGGGGGGAGTGGAATAGAAGGGCATTCACAACCCCCTTCCAATCTGGGTTTGTTGAGGTGGTGTGTGTGCATCTGTGGGGGTTCCCGCTCTGTGTCGTCAGATATGCGGCTAGGATGTGCATGGGGACCCACAGCTCCTTCAAGGAGTGCGATCCTGTGTGTCTGCCTGAGGTTAGTAAGCATTACAATGACCAATTTGCTATGTTAAGTGGGATTTGTATAGCACACCAGTTACACAAGCTTGTGGCAGCGTCTACCTAACTGCGTGGTTGCGGAATTCCTGACCCGTGGTGGGGGAAGACATGGGAGATCAGTGTTGCCAAAGTGGAAATTGCATAGAGGGGGCCGGCTCCGTTGTCACTTTTGTGCAAAAGGTTCTCTCTTGCACTTTGTATCCTTTCCACCAGGTTGCGGAAAAGCAAAGTGTAAAATGCAGGCAAAATCGCCTTTACTCTTCACATCTTTAGAAAAGTGTAAATTCCACCTGCAATTAACGATTGAGGGTGGCATCTACAATGAATTCCTGTGGACCCCCTCTGTTTTTATTAGGTGGCAAAGTCTGATGGATGACATAGGAATCCATTGGTTTTCTGCCAGGATGAAACTACAGGCAAGTGGAAAAGCACGCAGGTTTGGCAGCTGGAAGACCAGGCTGACACGCTGCATTCGCTGCATTCCAACTCCTCCAGCCACATAACTCCAAATCTTGCAGAGCACCAAAGGGGGTGGTTTTCAGGGGGGTGCCGCTTTTACCGCCAGACTTGTGGGGAATGGACCAACAGGATGTGTGTGTGTTTGAGGGTAGCTGGGGGGTGGTTGAAAAGAAACAGTGTGCCCATCCCTGTCCAGTCTGTGTTCTGTGAGGGGTGATCCTAGCCAGTGACGGTGTGTGCGACCCCTCTGTGGAGCGATAGATAGATGCCCTGTCATTGAATACCGCCCTCCACCTCCCCCCCCGCTTCAGTAGATGCCCGATCTGGCATCTGCCCTGCCATACTTTCTCGGCCTCTCTTCTATGCAGGGGGAGTCTAGCACTGCACTGTCCTTCCGACCCTGTCTCACAGGAGCGTCTCTAATGGGCCTCCTTGGTTGTGCGCCATTGGCTCACGTCTGCCCTAGCGTTTGGCTTAGAAATGGCGCTTACACCGCATGAAGTCTCCTCACTGATGACAACTGGCGTAGTTCTGCCCCGCCGTGACCTAAAACACCCAGTCATTTCCCTACTTGTGAGCGCGTGCCGCCTGTGATGTGGTGCCACCTCGCCAGCAGCGCATTCGTATGCCTGCGTCAGGCTTCAGCAGGCAGGAGGAGACTTGGCCTCTCCGAGCCACGCTCTAGTGCTGCCAGGGGAATGGGGCCAGGCCCATTTAAAACCTGCAAGTACCTGCAGTGTGCTCTGTGGCTGCGTTTGGTGTACGCTATGCAGTTGTCTGTCTGGAAAGAATGTTTTAATGCTGAACTCTAGGCAGTAAACATCACAGGAAGAGTTGGCGACTTGACCTAAAAGAGTTGGATTAATTAAGTAACCGCGCCGTTTTGCCTGGAGCTTACTCTACTTTTTATGATTTTTTAGCAATTGTAAACATATCATTCTGAATCATATTTAGGGGAAAGGGAGTGCTAGCGGACAGCTTGTGTAAAAAAAAAAAAAAAAAGCATAACACCCCCGACCCCCTCCTCCGATCCCGTGCAAGATGTATCGTTTGAGGTTTGGTAAAATAGTCCAATATAAGAAATCATAATTATTTATTTATGATTTGAACATAGCGCTATGTGTAACAGCTATCAATCATTTCAAGGCACAATCCTATAGCCGAGCAGGATCCACAAAAAGGCTGAAGACAATTTCCCATGTAAAACAATTTTATGAACTACACAAAGGTTTTCATCTTGGTCAAACTCAAAATAAAAAGCGTCTGGCTAGTCTCTTTTCAAAGGTTAATAGGGTCGGGGTTGCCATAAAAGGTAAACAATTTTCAGGTAACGTCCACATCACTCACAGTCTCAACAATGTGTTCCATCCAGATTCAAATAATTTGGAAACATTTTAGCAGCCGCTGCATTGCAGCCTCTGCAGCCTGATCCCCCTTCCTGCTCCTCCCTCCCCTGACCCGTGATTGGGCATGCTGCCCTTTGTTTAACTCCAGTGCGGGTGTTACTTTTCCGGCGCTCTGTGCAGCATTTACCATCTTGACTGCACTTAGGGTGAGTTATTTTTCATCTACCTTCTCCCGCTCCATTTCATAAGTCAAATCTTATGTTCCGACCAGTTTGAAATAATTTTGAAATGTCTTAGCACCTGCCGCATCACGGCCTCTGGAGCCTGATCCTCTTCCTGCTCCTCCATCCTTCCTGCCCTTTCCCCCGACTCCTGACTGGGCGTTCTGCCCTACTTAAGTGAACCCTACAGGGCAGCCTCCTCCGGCTAAAGGCCCAGAGGCAAAGGGCAGCTCCTTCAGTAGCAGCTCTAGTCTATGTTTGAATGTGTGCGCTGTGGGAGCATCCAGCGCAGCCGTCAACCAGCAGCGACCGATAAGGTAAGATAGGTGCGGGCAGGGGTAACAGCCATTACTGCTCCCTGTGTAACTGTCTCGCCTCTATTATTACTACTATTAGCTACGTTTGCAGTCTGCTGCAAGCCGCACTTGTATGTTATCCATATCCGGCATTAGGTGAACTATCTTAGATGGCCATTTGGGGCTTTCTCCCTCTATGTAGGAAAGTCAAATCTGTGTGTTTTGTTTAGGCTTTTCCCTATATCCCCTATCTAGGATTTTCCCTCTTTCCAGAAAACGAGTTTCTAGGTGTCTTGCTTTTCGGCTGTATGATGCGACCTAGGCTTTTTCCCTTCTCCTGGACACTTGATTCTAAATTGTTGCATTGCTGTAGTTCGGTGTCGTGCACTGCAGTTTCTCCCTCTCTCCCCCTTCTGTCACTATGCGCTCTCCCTCAGTGGTGCTCTCAATCTCCCCTATCTTCTGTAACTGCTATTCTATCACCTATTCTATCCCTCTGTCGAAGCCTGGAAGGAAAAAGTTCAAGAAAGATCTCCTGGTCTCCAATCCAGGCTTGCCGATCGTCGACACCTATGCCAATGCTTCTTCCAGGCAGACTGTTATCCAGATACTCTTTGTTGTTCCCTCTCCGGACCTTTGGGTTCCCCATATGGTCTCAGTGCTCCCCTTTTTCTCTTCCTCTCCCATTAATGGTGGTGTCATGATCCCAGTGAATGAGCACAGTTCCCATTCAGGGGGATAACGCTACCGGCGTCTCTCCTCACAGAACCTGTCAAAGGAGAAAAACAGAGACATTAGTTTTTACAGAAAAAACAACAGAATTACGTAGTATTTGAAAAGACTTACCGAACCAAAGTATTTCCGCAGCGTTTATTCGGTTAGCCTTTTTTGTCTGTAGCCGCAGCATCTTCTGTCAGAAGTTCCCTCACAGCTGCAGCATCTTCTTCGCAGCAGTCTTCGGTACCGGTCGCAGTGCCTTCATTCAGAAGTTTCCTCAGCAGACTCTGCATCTTCCGAATGTATTTCTTCTTCACCTTTCCGAAAACCTGCAAACAAAAAGGTATTTCATTAACGAACAAACTTAATAGAAATAAGAAAGAAGAAGTTTAACTAAGTTACGTCCCTGTAGTTTCCTCAAGTTTTCACTGCATAGTTTTTACAGCGCTCTTCCCTGATGGCTGCAATTACTCTGCATAGACGAACTTACGTTTGTTAAACGTTTCTTCATTTTGAGTAATTTCACAGTGATTCCACAGCCACTAACCTTTCCGAAATCCAAGAACCTGCAAGATTAAGGGAAAAATATTAGAGAGAGAGATCTCTCCAACATAGGGACTATTCAGAATCTAACAAACTATCATATTTTCACCAAATACCTACTCAAGACAACTCTAGAAAAGCAAGGACATTATAAAGACAAGAGTCCATTGAACAATGCAGCCTCCCAAGTTCAAAGTTTGTCATTCCAATGCACCCCTGTAGAATACAGGATGCAGAGCTCCAAAAAATCAACACAGGTGAGAAGGGAGGGATTACCAAAGGCACGCTGCTATACAGTAATTTCCCAGAAAATAGATATTGTAGTAGTTCTATTGTTATTATTGTCGTTTACACAGAAAAGGAATCCTAAAAGTGCCCAAGTAACAGATCCATTGGCTGAGAAGGCATTACGCTCCCGAGGAGTCCAGAGTGTAATGGAGGACACAGGAATTGGCAATTTATCCCTGCTTTTGGGAGAATTAAGGGCAGAAGTCCATGCAGCTAGGTCTGAAACCAACTCTCTTAGGAGAGAGTTGGTGGTTAACATAGAGCGCACTGATGAATTGGGTCGACAATTGCTACAGTCCCAAGCAGGACAAACACCACTTCCTAGTGGTGTTTCACAGGGTCAAATATCCGCTCCCATTCCTCCTCTACAAGTAGTTTTACCCAGGAACATTCACTAGCAGCCCCAGAGAGATTTACAGGGGACCCAGGGCGTTTTGCAGTTTTTATGAACCAAAGTAATTTGCACTTTCTATGTAGACCTGGAGTCTTTCCTTCAGATGAGGCCAAGGTGGAATTTGTGTTGTCATATCTGGGTGGACATTGTGCGGACTGGTCCATACCCTTAGTAAATCGAGATGATCCATTACTGAGGAATTTTCCTGGTTTTCGGCAGGAGTTAGAGAAACATTTTCCTCATCCTGCTCTGGGACAGTCCTTAGATAATGCGCTGCTCTCTTTAACCCAAGGTAACCAAGAATTGTTGGCTCATATAGCCACCTTTAAACGATTAGTGGCAAAGACCAATTGGCCTGAGGAGAAGAGACCCACACTCATTTATCGAGGATTAAGAGGAGAACTCAAAGATATTTTAGCGCAAGTAGTGAATCCTCCTACAGGGTGTGCTGAATTCATAGACCTGACAATACAGCTGGATCACCGATTGCAGAACTGGCGCTCTGATCGGGCCGGATCAGAGGCTAGATAATTTTATGTTTGTTCAAAAGACTCTGGAACTCGTCCAATGACTGAAAGTAATCCGGAGCCAATGCAGTTGGGAGGTGTTCGGGGTCCCATATCTAAGGAAGAAAGATACAAAAGAAGACAGCAGAACTTATGTCTCTATTGTGGTTCAGCGGGTCACCTTCTGTGAAACTTTCCAGTGAAACCACCATGAAAACCAGTGGGAGTAGTAGACAAGGTGGACAGGAAATTCACAGAAAATGAACAGCCAGAAAACTCCAATGCCTGACAAGTGTAGAGGTCGACTTGTCGAGCCAGAAGAAGGAAATTCATATCTCTCATTCTTTGTTCCAGTCATCTTAAGTAGTGACCTTCAACCTTCCAAGATATAAGCTCTGGAAGCATATGTGGACAGTGGTGCGATTGGGAACTACATGGATTACGAACTAGGAGGCAAGATGGGTATTGGTATGCACCCAAAGGCTGTGGTAGAAAATGTCACTGCAGTAGATGGTACTCAACTAATATCCGGACCAGTGATGAAGTGTACTGAAGCTTTCACCTTGCTTTGCCAGGAAGGACATTGGGAAAAGATCTTGTTTGACCTAATTAGTGCTCCACAGTTTAAAGTGATTTTAGGAATTCTATGGCTAGAGAAACATAATCCACAGATCGATTGGCGTGCCAAAACCTTAGTTTTTACTGAGGAATGCAGGTATTCCTGCTATATTCAAGGCGGAACCTTTAAAAGAGAAGTTCCAGTGATCTCAAGTGAAAAACCCACCTTAGGGTTGATAGGAACCCTTCCACAGGAGTATCAAGATTTTCAAGAAGTATTCGAAGAAGTACAGGCAAACGTGGTGCCACTTCATCGGCCATATGATTGTCAAATTGATTTGATCCATGGTTCAAAAACCCCATGCAGCAGAATTGATGGCCTAACCGAACAAGAAAATATTAATTTGAAGACATATTTGGATAATTACCCTGCCAATGGTTTTCTTCGGCCCTCTAAGTCCCCTATGGCGTCTCCTCTGTTTTTTGTGCCCAAGAAATAAGGGGACCTTCATACTTGCATAGACTACTGTGCCCTCAACCAGATCACAATCAAGAACTGGTACCCCTTTCCACTCATTCCAGTGTTAATGGATCAAAATAAGGATGGCAAATATTTTTACTAAACTCGACCTTAGAGGAGCTTACCACTTAGTGAGAATCAAAGAAGGAGATGAATGGAAGACTGCTTTCTGAACAAAATGCGCATTGTATGAATACCAAGTCATGCACTTTGGCTTATGCAATGCCCCAGCAGTTTTCCAGAATTTCATGAATGATGTTTTATGTGAATTGCTAGAAGACTGCACTGTAGTATACCTGACGACATTCTCATTTATTCAAACTCGGTCCAAGAACACATAACCCATGTACGAGCAGCACTCCAGAAACTGTGACAATACAAGCTCTTTGTCAAACTAGAGAAATGCTCCTTTCATGCGACCTCAGTGGAGTTTCTGAGATTCGTCCTGTCACCTATGGAAATCCAAATGGATAACCGAAAGGTTGACGCAGTTTTAAATTGGCCTTCCCCCTACATCAGTGAAAGGAGTCCAAAGATTTTTAGGATTTGCACATTTTTACAGACGTTTTGTTGCAGGATTTTCACAACTAGTCCACCCAATAACTTTGTTACTGCGAAAGCACAAGACATTCTCCTGGACTGAGGAAGCAGAAGAGGCTCTCCAGACATTAAAAGACAAATGTACCACCGCTCCCATTTTAAGACACCCAAACCCTGAGCTTCCATTTATAGTGGAAACTGATGCATCCAGTGCAGCAATGGGAGCTGTATTATTCCAGAAAGATACCGAAACCGGTCAACTTCTTCCAGTGGCCTTCTAGTCCAAGAAGTTTTCAACAACCAAATTAAACTACAGCATCACAGATAAGGTATTGCTAGCAATCAAACACGCGTTCATGGAATACGATTTTGTTAACACTTATCGTCCAGGGGGACCTAATGGCAAAGTGAATGCCTTGTCAAGGATTGGAGAGAGAGAAGAGATCCAAAGTACAACAGATCCCATAAACATAATTCTAGAAGAGAAGGTGCTGGGAGTCACTGGATCTTCAGAAGAAGACTTGAAGGCACAAATTCTACTTAACATGACCACTTCAGAATTAGAGGCTTGGGCATCAAGAGGACCTAAATTCTGCCTTCGAGAAGGTTTACCTTATTTCCAGAGTCGGCTTTACCTACCCAATCAGGAGTTACAAAAGAAAGTTATGGCAGATTACCATTGAGCCACATTGGAAGACCACCCTGGAATCGCTAAGACCACAGCCAAAATCAAAAGGCTTTTCTGTTGTCCAACATTATGCAAGGATACCATAGATTTCATCCAAACTTGTGGTATTTGTGCTCAAAACTAAAGCTTAAAGCAGAGACCAGCAGGACTGCTTCAACCGTTACCCGTCCCACCGGCAACATGGCATACCATTTCTATGGACTTTATTACGGAGCTACCTCCTTGTTCGGGATATAATGCAATCCTTGTAGTGGTGGACTTATTTTCCAAAATGGCGCATTTCATTGCCCTTAAAGGGCTTCCTACTTCCTCAGTCTTAGCAAAGGTGTTCCTGGAAAAAATTGTACATCTTCATAGATTTCCATCTACAGTTATCTCTGATAGAGGGAGCCAATTTGTATCCCAATTTCGGAGAAAATGTTGTGAGTTGGCTAAAATTGAAGTGCGTCTATCTACTAGTCACCATCCACAAACTGACGGTCAAACAGAGATAACCAATCAGACTCTTGAACAATACCTTCAATGTCTTCTCCACCAGATAAATTGTTCCTGGGTGGATGTCCTTTCGATCGCAGATTATGCTTATAATAACTCCGAACACACTTCCACAGGTTATACTCCTTTCTACATACTTAACGGTTTTCACATCCTCAGACCTCTACCTTTGATCCCACAGAATCCTTAGAGATGCCAGCAGTACGGAGTCTTCCTGATAACATTACCAGAGTACAAGAGGTTCTATGACATTTGACTACAGCAAAGGAAAACCAAAAGAAATGTGCAGATAAACTTTGAAGAAAATCTCCAGAGTATAAGGTGTGAGACAAGGTATGTTTGTCCTCTAAACACATTGCACTAGGCCCACGTAAATTCCAACCTAGATTTCTGGACCATTTCTGGTGGAAACTATTGTCAACCCAGTAGCTGTAAGATTAAACTTGCCATCCCACATGCAAATTCATCCGGTATTCCATGTTTCTTTGATAAAGCCAATGAATCCAGGGACCAGATTACAACCACCACCAAAACCCCTAATCATAGAAGGTGAACACAAATTCATAGTAAAAGAAATTTTAGATTCCAAGATTGTCAAACATACATTTTTCTACCATGTAGATTGGAAAGGGTTTGGTCCACAGGACAGGACTTGGGAACCTAGCACAAACATTGATGCCCCAAATTACTTCAGAAGTTTCATAAAAACCACCCTACTAAGCCAGGACTGGAGGGTTCATCCTTGGGAGGGGTCTGGGGGGGAAACTGTCATGATCCCAGTAAATGAGTACAGTTCCCATACAGGCATACAGGAGAAGCAAAGGACATCACATCAGTCAGCAGGTCAACAGTGGGTACAAGCCTGGCACAAACGGCATTTGTACCATTCTTAGCATGTGCACCCATAGGCTCTCATAGTGCTTACAGTGGTTTTCATACACTAAACATGGCTGCCACTAGGTCCATTGATAATTTACAGCACACTGTATACATATTGCAGAGGGAGCTACATAAACCCCACCTCCGCTGGAGTGCTCGATTCCCGTCTGCTCTACTGACAGCGGGTAAAGCTACCAGCGTCTCTCCTCACAGAACCTGTCAAAGGAGAAAAACAGAGACATTAGTTTTTGCAGAAAAAACAACAGAATTCCATAGTATTTGAAAAGACTTAGCGAACCAAAGTATTTCTTCAGTCAGCTTTTTTTGTTCATAGCCACAGCATCTTCTTCAGTAGTTCCCTCACAGCCGCAGCATCTTCTTCACAGCAGTCTTCGTTCACGGTTGCAGTACCTTCATTCAGAAGTTTCCTCAGCAGACTCTGCATCTTCCAGAGGTATTTCTTCTTCAGTTTTCTGAAAACCTGCAAACAAAAGGTTTTTCATTAATGAACAAACTTAATAGAAATAAGAAAGAAGAAGTTTAACTAAGTTACGTACCTGAAGTTTCTTCAAGTTTTTACCGCTTGGTTTTTATTGCGCTCTTCCCTAAAGGCTGCAATTACTCCGCGTAGAAAAACTTACATTTGTGAAACTTCTCTTCATCCCAAGTAATTTTGCAGTCATTCCGCAGCCACTAACCTTTCCGAAATCCAAGAACCTGCAAGATTAAGAGAAAAATATTAGAAAGGAGAAATAAAAAGTATGGTGAGCATTGTAGTGCAATTCATACGTTCGGCGTTGATGAGGGTTATTTCCAAAAGATCTTCGAATCCCATTGGAACAAGGGGTCTATTTAGGCAGGACAATTATTTGTCGACCAGCTCTGCATTGTAATATCAAGGCTGTGTTACTTAAACATATTAAAATGTTTTACTGTATTTTGTTGACTCCAATGTTTTCAGTGTGATGAAATCCCTGGCATAACTCGCTGGTGGATGATGGGGGTTGCCAATGAGGCTGGGTGCCACCACTGGGCAACAGATGCTGGGTCCAGGTGCAGCATGAGGCGGGCACCCCCCCCCCCGCACTCTTCCCCCTCTCCATGTATGGCGACTATGCCATGCACGAGAGTCGGAGGCTCGTCACATTGCCGAAGTAGATGCATCTGCCCCTGCAGAGCTGGTCGCTCCTTCTTGCTCAGCTCCCCTCATGTGGGTGCTGAACCCAAAACCTTAAACCACAGGGGGAACTAATATGACCTGAACCAAGAGATGGAATGCAAGCAATTCACACACGAGTCAATTACCAAAGAGCTCCACACTCATACAAATGAGATTGGCTAGGGTAAAAGAGCCCACCCCGGGAGCAAGGGCCAGGGTGTGGCAGGCAGGGAGAAAGGCGAATTCCCCAAAGGAAAGGGAAGACAAGACAAAGTCACCACCCATGGGCAGGCCCTGTAATTCTATCCCCATCCCAGGTACCAAAGGAAACATACAGGAGTGCCCTTGTGGTAGAATGCTGTGGTAGTAAATGGGGAATATATATTTTTAAGTTGGCTGGAGAAGTGAACAGAATAAGCTGGTAAAAGAGTGGGGGGGACTGAAGGAGTGCCCCTGGAACTTGGTGACACCAGGAGCAGAAGGCTGCAGAGGCGACCCAGAAGGCTGGGTAAAGGTGGACCTTGGAACTGGGGAACTAAGAGCCGTAGAGGTGTGAAACATGAATGTATCATGGGTCTGGGGAGTGAAAGGCCCAGAAGGTTGGGTGCAGAGTGACCCAGAATGCAAGGAGCAGACAGATCTAGAAGGCTGGGATGAGAAAGACACAGAGATATCAGACCAAGAGAGGTGGAAAAGGAAAGAGAAGGAAATAGATAAAGAGTTGGCTAAAGAGTTATTGAAAAGCGGAGAAATATTTGGAAGGAAGGGGGAAGAAGTGTTAGGGAACAGTGAGCGAAGATGGTGGAACCAAAAACACCAAAAGGCTGCACCAAGAAGAGGTGACGGAGCGAACTTGTATTGAGGCCCAGGGCAGGATGCTTTCGGAACAAGACTCGAGGCAAGATGCTAAAAGCAAGAGAGGGACTGTAAGGGGCTGGAAAACACAGACCTGGTGGGTGTTAGGGGAGTTAAGAGATCTAAGAAGGATCCTGAAAAGTCCTTAGAGCAGCCTCCAGTGTCCTTGCAGCTCCAGGCCTACAATGTTATACCCTACCTCCCCCCTCTGCTTCGCCCTCTGATTGTATCTTCTTAAACATCTCGATTTTTGGACTATTGTAATTCGCTTTTTCTTGCTCAACCTGCTTTTCGTCTCCAGCAATTGCAAATTCTCCAGAATTCTGCAGCCAGGCTGGCCATTGTTGCTGCTAGTTATTCCTATGCATCTCCCATGCTGAACAGTTTGCACTGGTTGTCTGTGGCTAAACAGATCAAGTTTAAGGCCCTTTGCATCATCCATCGGGCCTTTTATAAAACAGGACCTGAATAACTGCAAGTTCAATTTTGTCAGTATGCCCCCTCCCCCCCCCCGCTCCACCACTGTTCATTCCGCTCCTCTTCTGCCTTGCAGATTCTGGTTCCTTGCTTCGAGTTTTCTTGTGTGGAAGGTCACTCTTTCCCTTTGGCCACAGCTCAGCTGTGGAACTCCATCCTCCTGTCCCTTCATGAGATTGTTGACCATCTGTCCTTCTGGAGCGCCCTGAAGACCTTTCTGTTCACATCTTGAACTTTTGCTTGCTGCCCCTTTTCTTGCTCCCTTTACAGTTTCTACCCCATGATTTCCTAGCTGGTGATGGTTGCGCTTAAGAAATGCAGTTAGCATAACATTGAAGCACAACCTCACTGCAACATCACCTGGATCCCGCTAAAAGGCTCCCATTCGTGACTGACCATAGAAGAAGGCTGCAGGAATGTCTTAAGCAC
Source organism: Ambystoma mexicanum (assembly GCF_040938575.1). Classification (NCBI taxonomy): domain Eukaryota; kingdom Metazoa; phylum Chordata; class Amphibia; order Caudata; family Ambystomatidae; genus Ambystoma; species Ambystoma mexicanum. Next base: position 1,337,802,050 of record NC_090923.1, on the reverse strand, counting down.
AACAATTAGTACCAGAGAGAGAGAGAGAGAGTTCCCAAGAAGACTATGAAATAAAAGTGCAGGAAACTCTTAACTTGGAAACTGAGGCCCCCAAGGAGATCATGGAAGAAGGGCCTGTAGCCCATTAAACCCAAGTCTACAATCGTACAGGTCATTTCATCAACCTGGGTGGGACCTGGTCCTAGGATTACGTTGAACTGGGAGACCTTTTTTTTTTTAACTTGTTTTTATTGAGCTCGACAACACACAGAGATACACAGTTAATGCAAGCAAGTCATGAAATCAGTTTACAATCCACAACACAGAGGCATCACTATACAAGCATCAGATCTAAACAAAGCACAGGTGCATATAATTAGGGGAGATTGCAACCAGAGTGAGGACAGTATATACATCATAGAGCGTTACTGAGAGGAGCGTGGCGGAGAAGAGGTCTCCGAATCTGAGGCCAAGGCAGACATATAATCGCGGAATCTGCACCAGATGTCTCTTGGTCTTGAGTACGAGTGTTGTGTCGCCCCCCAGGCTTCCTCGGTATCATGCGCCGAGGTTACTGCCCGGAGCCACTGCGCATGTGTGGGTGCCCTGGGGCGAAGCCAGCACAACACTATACAGCGAACCGCCAACATCAGACAAAGACCTGCCAACTTCTTTGAATCACGTTTCAAACCGGGAAGGTCATGGAAAAGGCAGCGCATTGGGGAAGGGTCTATGGTGCAGTCTAATATGTCTGATATAGTGGAGCATACGTCTTACCAGTATTGTGTCAGGTGTGGGCAGTTCCATATCATGTGTATGTAATCAGCCTGGCCAGTGCCGCATCTGGGACAATTAGGAGAGGTCTCATGAAACATACGATGCAGTCTAGTCGGTGTGTGGTGATACCTGAGTAACAACTTGAATTGCAGTAGTTTAAATCTGGAGTTATATGATACCTCTTGGGTACGTGCACACATATACGGGCCCAACGCACATCGTCAATCTCAACTCCAAGATCCTCCTCCCACTTCATTTTAAGTTTAACAAATGAGGGGGCGGCCCTGGTCTGTATTAAATTATAGAGTCTGGATACTTTCCCTCTGAAGGAATCGGATGCACAGAGTTCAGCTATCAAAGGTTCATCCGGTGGGACCGAAGGAAATTCGGGGAATTTAGTTTTTAGGACCTTCCTGAGTGAGGAGTATTGTAGCCATGCCGATGGTCCACGCTTGAGCGCCAAAGGGAGATCCGACCACTCCAGGAAATTGCCTTCAACAAAGACCTCACGAAGGGACAAGAAACCTGCCATCGTCCAACGAGCGACCACGGATGGAGGGATACAGGGGACATCAGGGAGGAAATTCCAGAGAGGGAGGTCACCATGAAACGGGTCAGGGGTAGCAACCGTGTTCCACATTTTAGTAAGAGCAAGTGATGTGCTCAGCACAGGGTCTATAGAATCAGGATCTGATGGGGCTGGCTTAAGAATGAGGGAACCAATCGCACGCTCCTTAACCTTAAGTTTCTCAAGACGGACATGAGGAGGGGTATTCGACGTGCTGAACCAACAGGAAGCAAATTGGGACTGAGCTACTATCCAGTATCTAAGGAAATCAGGGGCACCGAACCCGCCCAGTGCCTTGGGAGTGGTGAGCGTGTTTAGTTTAAGTCGAACCGCTCCAGAGTGCCAGAGAAAGGAGTTGACAATGCCGCGAAGCGTCTTAAAGAATCCCTCGCCTGGCCACAATGGAATGTTTGTGAAGCGGTATAGGAGTTGGGGCAGAACAATCATTTTTAGAATTCCTATCCTGCCAGCAAGGGAAATAGGGAGACGGGCCCAACTCGCGGTTTTGGTGGTCAGGGCGGCTAGGTAATTCTGGTAGTTATCAGCGCGTAGTTTCTCAGCGTGGCGTGAGACCAGGACTCCCAAGTAGGTGAAAGTGGATTGGGACCAAGTAAGGCCCAGCAGGTCGGACGGTGGCTGTGTGCCGTCCGTGAGTGGGAATATGGACGATTTAGAGCAGTTAACTTTAAGACCAGAGATATATCCAAAGCGGGTGACATCATTGAGAATTGGAGCGAGGTTCGTTTCGGGAGAGCGGACGTATAGTAGGGCATCGTCCGCGTATAGGGAAACAATGTCTGCTTGTCCCGCTGAGCGCAGGCCTCTATGAGAGTGTGAATGTCGCATCATGTCGGCAAAGGGTTCGATCGCTATTGCAAAGATCAATGGGGAGAGAGGGCACCCCTGTCGCGTCCCTCTGGCTACCTGGAAGAGGGCGGAACACCTATCCTCAGTGCGTACTCTAGCCACTGGGTTGGTGTATAGCAGTCTGACCCAGGACCGAAAAAAGGGGCCAAATTTGCACTTTTCCATGACTCGCCACAGATACTCCCAGGACACCGAATCAAATGCCTTCTGCATATCAAGTGTGACTGCCACTGCTTGTGTTCGGGGATTAATTCTGCTGATCACGTTAAAAAGCCGCCTACGGTTTAGTGATGTGGACCTACCTGGGACAAATCCCGCTTGATCAGGGTGTACGATATCAGGCATGAATACGGCCAGGCGGTTAGCCAGTAGTTTAGCAAATATTTTTACATCGCAGTTTATTAGCGAGAGGTGGCGGTATGAGCCACACCGAGTAGGTGGCTTACCCGGTTTAAGAAGGACAGTAATCATTGCCTCGCGGAGTGAAGGGGGAAGCGTGCCTGTTTCGCAAGTTTCTTCCCACAGAGCCAACAAGTGTGGCACCAGGATTGATTTATAACGCTTGTAAAAGTCCATAGGGAGACCATCCGGGCCGGGGGCCTTCCCCGCAGCAAGTGACTCAATGGCCTTAGTCAGCTCCTCCGGCGTGAAGGGTCTGTCCAAGGAAACGGTAGCGTCAAAGGATAGGGCTGTAAGAGGGAGCTTCTCAAGGTAGTCATCGATTTCTGAGATATGGGTTCCAACCACCTTCGAGTAGAGGGACGCATAAAACGTAAGAAACTCTGTGTTGATGTCTTGGGGCAAAGTGGCTAGTGTACCGTCGGATCTCTCTATTGCTGGGATGTTGGGTACTCCAAACTCGTGCCGAATCAGCCTGGCCAGCACCGGGCCCGGCCGCTTGCCCTCCCCGTAGCGCCTAACTGCCTGAGGACTGTCAAGGAATTTAACTTCGCGCTCAGCAAGATTGCGGAATCTATCTAATTCACGACCCAGTGATGCCAGTGCGTCAGGGGAGTGATCGTGTGTGTATTGGGTCTCCAATCTTGCGAGGGTCGACTCGCTGTCAGCGATGTCCTCACGGATACTCCTCAGGATACCACTCCCCTTGGATAGGGCAATACCCCTGATATAGGTCTTGAATGATTCCCAAAGGGTAGCTTGGAGGGGGACTGAATCCGTGTTGACCTCGAAAAACTCCTCAATAGATGACTCAAGTTCGGAGGCGAAGGTATGGTCAAGGAGAGCAGAGGGTCTCATTCTCCACTGCCGTGACCTTTCGAGGTCATGTCCCCACTTCAGGGAAATGACCACCGGGGAGTGATCCGACAGTGTTCTGGGTAGGATTGCCAGATGGGTAAGGCATCTAATCAGTATATCTGACAATAGCCATCTATCTATCCTAGAATGAGAATCGTGGACCGAGGAGTAGTAGGTATACGTGCGGGAGTCAGGGTGCATCAGTCGCCAGGCATCTGCTAGCGCCAGCCGGGGAAGGGTTGTCAGGATTGTGCGAGCTGCCTTCGATAGCTGGCGAGGTCTGGAACCCGATCTATCTAACGTGACATCCAAAATCGTGTTGAAGTCCCCGCCCCATATAATTGGGATCTGCGGGTAACTCTCAAGAAGCGATGCCAGGTTAAGAAATAATTCAGGGTCGTCGATGTTGGGACCGTATATATTAAGGATAGCTACATTTTGATTCTGTAATGTACCAATGATGAGTACATATCTACCGAGGGGGTCAATATGTGATTGGGAACAGCTAAATTTCAGGTTTCTGTGGATTAAGACGAGGACACCTCTGTTCTGGGTGGAATAGGTTGTGTAATATCTCTGGGGCCCCATTGCTTGGCAAACCTCTCACATTGTTTAGCACAGGCATGTGTTTCTTGTAAACAAAGGATTTGTGTACCATGACGCTCTGCGTAAAGTTGTATTTGCCTCATCTTTTTGTAATTGCCCAGTCCCCTAACGTTCCAGCTCATAAAGGCTATGTTGCTATCCACCGTCTATATGGAGGGTATGTTTGGATTGTGCTTTGCATAAGAGGATGGGTTCTGAAAACTGCAGCCAGAACCAACATACTATTCGGTTTACACCTCTGTGTTGCAATGGCGAACCGTGCGTGGTTCCTCTGGTAGGTGTCGAGACTTTTTTAAACATAACTCCCCATCCACCCAATACCCACCCACATCCCTCCCCAAACCTGAGGGATGAGTCCCAAACCCCCCCACAACAGTAACAACTTCTCGGCATCAGCGCCTGGGGGGCTGTTAGCTGACCGAGCAGTGGCGCAACGGACTGTAGAGGGTATAGAAAGGATACATTCAGCTGGAGTCTCTAACAGGCACAGTGAGGACCGTATGAGATGCGAACATAGTATTACCGATCAAAAGGAGACTCGATCATAACACATTAGTGCATTCCCACAATCGCTGAACAAGACATTCGGTACATTTAGTATATAATGCACCGCTAGGGTTCCAATAACCAATAAACATAGTGAGCAAATATCGCCCCGAGGGGCCGTGGTTGAGAGGATAAATACAACAATGATAACTTATCAACGGGCTATCATGAATAAAGTGAAATACGGGCTGTTACCAACCCGACCAACTCAGCAAGAAGCTTCCAAAGCTGAAGATAATAAGGGTTTAGCCGGGAAAGTGTTCATCCAGGAATTTAGAAGCCTCCTCTGGGATTGTAAAGAAAAAGGTTTTGTTAGAGTGTTCGATGCGCAATTTTGCAGGGAACAGCATAGAGTACTTGACTCCTAGGTCTCGGAGTCTTCTCTTCACAGCCACAAATGTCTGACGTTCACGTTGCACCGCCACCGAGTAATCCGGGTAGAGGTGGATTCTGGCCGCTCCAAGGGTAAGGTCGCCCTTGATCCTGGCTGCACGCAAAAGGGAATCACGGTCCCGAAAGTTCAGAATCCTAGCTATAATGGGCCGAGGAGGGGCGCCTGGTTTGGGTTTCGCTGTCAAAGCTCGATGTGCTCTTTCAATAGTGAATTGTGGGGACAATTTAGGAGAGTCTAGGAGTGTCATGAGGAGCCGTTCCAAGTAATCTTCCATCGGTTCCGCAATATTGTCCTCCGGAATGCCAACTATACGCAAATTATTACGTCTCGAGCGAGACTCGAGGTCATCATTTTTCTTCTCCACCACTGCCACACGGTTGGTTAGTGTGGTGACCTCGGCCCGCAGAGAGCCCAGCACATCCTCAGCAGCCCCTAGTCGAGTCTCGACCTCTGTTACTCGACCATCCGTCTTTTCAATGTGGGCTTTTATGGAGGAAATTGACCCATTCATATCGTCTAGTTTGGTATGCAGAGTGGTGAAGCCATCACGGATGTACTCCAACAACTTTTGTGAGTCATCTGAAGTCGATGGGGCTGAGATGGAGAGGGGATCCTCAGTATCATCGGAGGGCGGCTTGGACGGCGTTTTAGCAAACATGTTTAACGAACTTTGCTTTTTCCCCGCGCCGGCTCCCTTGGTCATGATGAAAACCGGAGAAGGACAGGGGCCCAAAAAGAAAATGCGTGAGCAAGTAGCATAGCACCCGGTGGCTAATTTAGTGCAGTGAATACCTGCTGCAGAAGGTTGAGTCCGCCGCCGAGGAGCCCAAGGATGGGGCACGGCTAGGCCTCAACCCCCGCACCGCAAGGCCCCAAATCACTCCGGCCCGGGCTCTCCTCGACCTCAAAGTCCGCGAATATGTGTATACGATGCTGATTCAGGTACACAGGCCGTCGATGAAAGTACTCGCGTAAATGCGGGCCAAGGCTGGCGGCGAACTGGAGGGGAGGGGGGGGGAAAGCTCCCAGCGTGGTGAAAAGGAGTTCCAAGTGGGGAGGCAGCCCCCGAAACTCGCGGGAAGCCCCGAACAAGGACTCCCAATGCGACGTTAATAATGGGCCCTGCGGTCCCACGCAGCACTCCGCGGTATCCAGAGAATGGTAGCTACTAGGTCCCCTCACCTTGTTAAGGTAGTGTTCAGGAACGCCTCGGAGAAGGGGACATGGGCAGCCGTGGGTAGATGAGTAAGCCCGCTGCGTAGTGCCGCGCGGCCCAAGGCGGAGGGAGCCAGCGGTCCCCGCTCCAGCCGCTAGCAAGTATCAGCACAGGGCAGTCCGGTCCTCCCGCTGGTCCGGTAGACTGGTTGCAGGGACGCCCCGCGCGCCCCGGAGGTCACAGCGCCTCTCTCACACAGAGGCCGCACGCGCCGGGACGTCGAGTAGTGGCACAGATCCGCAACCCCCGGAGCCCGCCACGGGGAGAGCCAGGCGTCCGCGGCGCAGCGCTCCCGACAGCAACAGCAGGGCCCACGGATGGTCTACGGGTCCCAGATTCAGGATATCGGTAGACTGTCAGCTCATACCGCGGCTGTAGTAATAAAGGTTGGTAAAGTTGTATTTTAGCGGTCAAATTAGCCAAGATGTGCCCTCGTCGTCCGGAGCTTCACACTCAGGCGGCCATCTTGTTTCGGCGCAACAGCGCCCCCCGAACTGGGAGACCTTTTATTGGGACTCTTAACTTCCCTAAGACCCCCTTTATTTTTAAGATGTCCTGAAGCACTGTCTAGATCCCGGGGGTGAGTCACCATCCTGTCAATTTTGAATACGTTATAGGCCTCCCTGTTTATATTTTTGGGCCCCACTTTGTAAACAACCCATAATAAAGCTTTTGTTAATGACATCCTTGCGTCAATAGGGACATCTGTGCGTCAATGAGTGCGAGCCATGTGATGTGCTATCTTTATTTTTTGTCTCCAGGGGCTTGGGTCATGTCTTAAGGGATTATTAAACTCTTTTCTCATAGGAATTGAATTTCAGTTCGTATAGGCAGTGCTCTTTCTCATCTTTTTCTAATGACCCTTTTCTGGTAGGATCTCGAATCTTTGAGGCGTTGCCCGTCTTTGGTCCTCCCTCCCTAGATGTAGCACTATTGAGGGATTTTCTAGTTCATTTTTGCCAAATGGTTCTCTAAGTGGGACATTCATTTTTAATCTTATAATGTCAGTTTAGGATTAGCTTGTTCCTCATTTATAGGGGAACTCAGATTATGTATTTGACTCTCTACTTGAGTTGTAGTCGTCTGGCCCAAAGGCAGAGAAGAGAATCCCTTTATCGCATATCAGACTCCAACTCTGTACTGCCAAGTGCTGCAGCGGGCGGACATTCAGAGACTCTATTTGCGTTATGAATAGTGTTCTGCATTTACCTGCTTTCAACCTACCAAGCGAAACAAAACTCATTCCCTGGTGCATTCAGCGCTTTGGTGTCACCCAGCAGATGGACTATGGTAGCAGGGTTCTTTCCAAAAGGCAGAGGGCTGCAGGAGGAACCTTGATCTTTCTCGGTCGCTTCTGGTTGAAGTCGACTCCTCCCACTGTGGGTGTGAGCTGGAGGAGCTCTTACAAGCTGTGTCTTCCTGTGACCTCCCCCAGCTTGCCCTCTGCTCTCCTGACACCACTTTATCTAGCAAGGGCAATAGTATTTCTATTTTGAGATGGTGTTTTTGACTAGCTTGAAACAGGCTAATTTCAGTTGGTTATGAATTAACCATTACTTTGGTGAGGCTAGAAAGATGCCCTTTTATCACTATTCTGCCGCTTCTTTTGCAGTTGGACTTCATATTGGGGGTCATAACTTGTACTGCAAATTGCTTTTAGTGGCTTTATGCCACATGTGAAAAATAAGAGATCTGTGTTGGTCCTGCTTGATGTAGGGCAGATGTATCTATCTGTTAAAGAGGTGTCAGGGTTGGTGAGAGTGGTGGCTTTCTGTATTTCTTCTCAGCAGTTTTCTGTGGAAAGAGCACCAGGAGAGTAAGTGATTGGCAGTTGGAGTACATAATAAAACCATTTGGAGAGATTCTGAGAAATAACAATCTAGGCACTAACCTCTTTCTGGAAAGTGATGGCATGGTGGAGAAAGTGTTGAGGTGATCATTTAGCAGTTACCCTCCATTACCAAAGCGAGGATGTGGAATTTGTACGTTAATTTACTCCGGCCCATAGGCCTATTTTTTGGTATATTTGGGGGTATTGAACAAAGGGCTGCAGGACCTGAAGAAGGGATTGGATGCCTAGATATGAGTGGACAATTATTATCAAAATGTCAAAAAATCCTTCCATTAAGCTAGGGTGCTTGATGGGGTCACCAAGATCTTGAATCAGCCTACGACAGGCTTGAATTGATAAAGGACTAACTAGTGTTTATGTTGGATGGCCTATGTTGGACCTATTGGAAACATTCATTGTGTACATTATGCACTATTCATGTTTACTTTTCATGCACTTTATTTAACCGGATTCATTGAGTAGTCTTTTGCTATTTTTGTACATTGAATGTGTTTTTTGAAAATTGCTTTTTTGTATTTGTGCATATTATGGTTTTATTTAATATGTGGTTATGTATTTATATTTGGTATGTGTATGTGGCAATTATAAATATTGATGTGTTGCCTGTTTTTGGTTTTTCTATGATTAATACAATTATGTGAATAATTTCCTGGGTGTGGCCATCAATGATCCCTGCCCGAGCACCAGAATAAGATTGATTTATTATTATTTAAATTATAGCCACAGTTTGTTGTGAGATACCATTTTGTGTTTATACCATGTTGGATCTAGGCACAGCTAGCTTGAGATCCACATCTGGACATACCCTTCCCACTCTGGGTGACCTTTGCAAAACAGAAGCATGATGAATGGGAGGTTTTAAAAATAACCATAACTGCCTATTTAAAACCTTCTTTTCTGATCTCGCTGTGCCTAGAAACACAAGCTACTCTTCAATGAGGTAAAAACATGGTTGTGGTTGCTCGTGCGGAAGGGATGTTATCTGACTGGGCTGAACTGCGGCTTTTGGGGTTCGACTAAGCCTGGTGTGGATATGGTGTTTCCCATTCTAGAATGATCTGGCAGGATTTATTCAAAACCTTCCACTCATCACTCTTAGGTTTTGATGTTTTTTCTTCTCTATACACCCATTATGATGGTAATGGGTTAAGCCCACTACCTTATTGTTATATCCTAGAGGGGTCAGGGACCAGAGTTCTATCTACATTTGCAAGATGCAGTGCAGTCTTAGAAACCATTGTTTGTAATGGGGCGCAGCAACCCAAAACATTGACATCAACACCAGAGTCAGCAAAGAACCCACCCTTATTGGGTCACAATGGTCCAGAGTCATATATTTACACTTTACTCATATGGTTCTTTGTCTTCATGAAGCCTTTGCTTTTTTTGTCCAGACAGACCTTTACTCCGGGGCCCTCTTTGTGCAAGTCTGCCTGGGATGGAACCTCTATCTATCAACGGTCTTGATGCTGGTGGTCACCGCTATGTACACCATTGCAGGTAAGGCGGCACAGAGCAACCACTTGATTTGGCCTTCAGGAATCTCCACTGTACATTGTCTCCAGGACAGTGGATACGCTGTTTGCTGTCTCCCCGCCCAGGTTTTCTTTTGCTCTCCTTGTTCCTGTGCGTTGTAAACAGTTAGACAAAAAAATATGAACGACATCCCTTTGATCATAACTTGAAGAATAGGAAGTACTCACAAGATGCATAGGTTGCCATCTACACGGCAAGGTTATGCCACGTTTGCATTTGGGTGAAAATGGAGCAAAACCATTTTGTACGACTTCTGGTTATGTAAAGAGGAAAGAGCAAGCCCTTTTCATTAGCCCATCTAAATAAAAAATGGAAGGTGGTGCGATTGGAACAAATTACATTTTGCAAAATGCTTGCTGTTCACTTAATAGACAATTGGAAACACCATGTGGTCTCGAGGTAATCCTATCTTTCACACTTCCTCCATCAGAATATTACATACAGGCTATGAATGGAAGATGCTGCCTGCCAATGACATGGTCTTCTGTCATAATTATAATATGCATCTCAGATAACATCAAAAATGGAACACCCAGCTGCCAGAAATAATGATTAAAGAGGAGAAATCCTTAATGAAAAATAAACAATCAGTAGGAGGAGAGGTCAGATCATCAACACAGATCTCTTCTTTTTCACATGTGGCCCTGTTCCGCCAGCTAACCACCCAGCAGAGAACATATATTAAGTGGACTGAGCTTTTTATAGCATAGGGCCTTTGATTCTTTTTTATCTATGTTACTAACATCCTACTCTACTGCTTCTAGCTTCCACTTCTCGCCTGCCACGGGTCACTCTATTCCATAGAAAAGGATGAGCGGCAGATGCTTTTTGGTCTTGCTACCTCAGCTGTGGAATGATCTTCTCCCCCATCCGTGCTGCATGAATGATGGCATAGGGTCTGAAACACAAATATTTGCAATTGAACACATTTAGGGGGTGGTTGTGTGCATCCCATATGTGCAACTACTCCCTTGTATTCGATTAACAGAGCACAGAACTGGAGCAAATCAGGATACAACTGGGGCCTGTCTGATACGCCCTCAAGTAGATCTTTGTCAATTGCATTTCTGATGAACATTTCAGAGATGCCCCTGGAAACTCCAGATTTGCTCCAGTTTTAGGCTCACTGGCTTCTCTTCATTCGTTCCAAAGCAAATTTGTGTGAATCAGGACATAAATATTTAGGCAAGCAATGAAGACACTTCAGTTTTCCCAATAATTGGTCCCTTATGTTGGTTAGACTCTGTATACTTAATGTCAAGAAGCCATATCCATGGCAGCTGTAAAAAGGTTACTTACCAGGTTCTAGTATTTCTGCTGTTTGCATCTGTTTAGAGTCACGTGCTATGCACAGTCTATTATCAAGTGGTAGTTCCAGAGTATTACAAGTTATTTTGTTTAGAAGTAAAATTCGGCATTGACAGGGGCATTTATGCCACACTATCTCTACCCTAAGTATTCAGATACCCGCAGTGCCTATGTCATCTGTTTGTTTTCCATATTATGATGGTGAGCGTGTAGTATGAATACATAATTTATCCCCCCAATAAAGTGATGTTTTCTTTTAAGTAATGTTTTTCCTCCAGGGCTTGTGAATAAGATTCACATGCTATGCATAGATTACCAAGCAGCATTTGTTGTTGGATGCAAGTGTGCAGTTGGCAGGACAGAAAACATGTTCCAGAAAACCAACTGGGCCACCTAAGCATCTGCTTTTGTTTGACTGTCTATGAAATAGTGCTGTGTGAATGTATGTATATGAGCTGCTTTGAAAATAGTCACCAATTGACATTGGCTATAAAATCTGGGACTGCCCCTGTGCCTCGAATAGAATGAGCCTGGGGCTTTCCTTTTAGTGTTTTGTGAGCAAGTGTGCAGCATTCTTGAAAGCAGCTTACTAACTAAACCAAGTGTCTAGCTAAGCTTGGTTTACTTACAGGAGTTCCCCCTTGTCCTTTCACAAAAGACACCAAAATTGACTTGTTTTAGTGTGCGTTTGGTTGTGAGCATATAGAACATTACCGCCATTCACACATCTAGGGAATATACAATCTTTCTGTCGTTTCTGTGTTCTGAAAGAAAGTGGGTAGCTCAATGGATTAGTTCACGTGAACCTTTGGAGAAAATAAATGTGGCTGTGCTTGAACACCACTTTGTCTCTGTGCCAATGGTGATAGATGGTTCATATGCGGTAGCAGGAGAGTTGCAATCACCACTGAATATCGAGGAGCTACAGAGAGAACCTGACAGGTGCAAAGTGATGTCATAAGGAGAAGATACAATGACACACTGAAACAATATAACAATACTTAAAGAACTAAGATGTAATTAAAGAAACAAGAGTAAGCATGCATACAAGTGAGATGAAACCATATACACAAAGATGAGTAGTGAATGTATATACGCAGAAACGCAAGGTAGAGGAGCCGCATAGAAGCTTGCTGCACTAGAAAACATAACATGGTTAAAGCGGCCATGTTGGTAAGATGGACGCTGACTCTCAATGATAGTAGTCGAAAGGCTCGAAGGAGAGAGACCAGCGCTGCAGAGCTAACAGAGGCTGGAAATACAAATTTGTGCATAACCAAAGAATACCTGTTGGCCAGAGATCAAGGATGCCACAGAGAGAAGCTACTCAGGGGTACAAGGGGAGTCAATGAGGATAAGCAATGTACGTAGGACATATTTTTCTTAAATTAAGTAAATGAGCAAACAATTGTGAATGCCAAGTATTAACGATTAAAGATGCAGAAAAGCATTTCTGAGACGGAACAAACAAGTTTCCAGAGGCCGAAGAGGGTAATGACACCTAGGATAATTGAATCAAATAGCACTAAATAAAACACTAAATTAACAAAATCGTGGTCTCTTCACACGTGATTCAGGACTCGAAAACAAGGCATATTCATTAGGCTCCAACTGAAGATAGTGGTGTACCTACACTCCCTTAAATTTCCAAAGAAGAGAACATCCAGCAAGGTCAAGTACAAAGGAGTAGCCTTGGCCGATGAGAAATGGTAGACTAATTGGGCAAGTGGGCAGTAGTCTGACGTTGTTCTCTCCACCCGGGTTTCAATTTGCTTATGTGATGCTAACATGCTGAGTATCCAAGGTTGGGAGAGAACGCCAACCAATCAAAAGGCCTATGCAATAGTGAGCATACATTGTTGCAGAAGCCAATCCACTGTTTTGCTGCTATAGTCCGTATCATACATAGTTAGATGGAAGTTCGAAGCTGGCCTGCCTGAAGTGGGGCATTCAATAATGTTACGAAGACCTAAATGAGCTATGAGTAGATATGTTGCCCTAACGGTTAGGGCCTAACCAATCCTTCCGACCAACAGGTTTTATTATTTGCCACATAGGATGTCATAGCTGACACACTGAGTTATAAAGCCTTTGTATAACCAAATTATTGTGTGTGTGTGTGTGTGTACTACGAATCGTTTGCCAGATTGCCCTACTTTATTTAATTGATAACAAAGTAGTACATTGCCATATTCTTTGAGTCTGTCCAGTTATTTGGGCCCAAGATTATTTGTTATGGGAATTCCATCCTGCGCATGGACATGCCCAAAAAGTGCAACTGTGCATTTGGTAGCGGTGGGATGGTTCAGATCGAGATCCTCGGATTCTGGATGTCTTCTACCATTACGGGAAGACCGCTGAGTTTCCTGCGGAGAGCGGTGCTATAACATGTGTGACCTGAGATGGTTGACAGGTGCCCCTTTGAAGACATTCCTGTCCGGTCCCCACAGGCGCCCTGTGGACTGAAAGCAAACTGGTTGATTGGGAAAGAGTCGACAATGAAGGCCTCGAGATGAATAGCAGATGTAAGTAGAAACATTGAAAGTGGCAAATTAAAGTGGCGGCCTAGGTTTGTGTGTATATGTATGTTTGTGTACATACATGTATAGGGGGAAAGTAACAGGATTTGTTAGGAAAACGGGGTTACCTCAATAACCTTTCTCAAAGAGGAAGAAGGGGCCACACCACACTCCAGAACAGAGTATTATTTAAGGGATTCCTGCAACTACAGCCAAAGAAGGGTGCGTGACATACTCTAAAAAGAAGTAAAATAGAGATGAGATATGTCTATCAGGAAGATAGGAAAAGACGATCATACAAAAAGTGTGCACACGAGTTTTGGGGGCTTTTAAAAATTATCAGTGTAAAAAATATACTGATGCATTTTGTATTAATGATGATAAAATAGGATGGAAGTTTGAAAAATATAAGAAATATAGCAATCAAAACAGACAAATTATTAAACCCTCGAAAAGCAAGCAATTGGGGCCAATCAAACCTAGGAGGGATAACATCTGAGAAAAAATAAGATGAAGTAAGATTCTTAAACTATCCATAATAATAACAGAATAGTAAGAATTGATAAAAACTATAAACAAAGAGACAAAATGGGTGTCATTGTATACATTTGAAATGTTTTTGGGAGAAATTGGTTTGTTGGTGATCAGCAGTGATTAATAGTGCTGGCCAAAGTGATTGTTGAAGTGTGATTAATTAAATAATAAACAAGAAAACCTGGTAAACATTGACAGTCAAAAATGACTTGTCATTGTGGGGGACACTAATTTTTTACATCTATGTAGGACATTACCAAGATACACATCTAAGATCAGGAAGTACCACGCTGAATGGGTAAAAGACACGACTAATAAAACACTTAAGCCGTGGCCTCAAGAAGGGTAATTATCAAAGGCAGTGCTGTGACACATGAAAACATACTTGCATTCTGCATACATGGGGAAGAAGCTACAGAAAAGGTTGGCTGTTTTAGAATTATGGAAGATGTACCAAAGTGAGATGGAAGATCCACCCGAGATGGAGTGGTGCTTAATCAGCATAAAGCGGAGGGCGTAATGCCCTCAGCTCCCCTTTCTCATCCTAAAAACGATAGTACAATAGAAGATAAACAGGGGATTTATCCTCTAAAGAAATTAAAAGCAGCAGAGGGGTATGTTAATCCAACATACGCACCTCCCGCTTTTAGCAGCGAAGACAGCATGGAAGATAGCACGAATAAAGAACTATGTGCACATGCGATGAACATAAAAAGCATGGTGAGAAAGGACACACCGATAGAAATAGAGGAGGAAGCCAGAAGACAGAAAAGAGAGAAAGACAAAATGGATGACAATAGTACAAGACGAGTGGAAGGGAAGACAGATGTTGCTTAAATTAGATTGAAAAGGTATTGACAATGTTAAAGAGAGAGAAGAAAGAGGAAAGGAATGAAAAAGGGCATATAAGAGAAGGAAAAAGAAAAAAGAGGAAGAACAGAGAAGATATGAAGAACAGAGAAAAGAGAAAGAAAATAAGAGAAGAAATGTGCAGAAATAGAAGCCCAAAGATTGAAAGAAGGTAGGTTACAAAGAATGTGAGAGGAAGAAGAGAACAGGGAAATGAGAATGAGGGAAGAAGAAATGAGAAAGAGTAGGGGACAAAGAGATGACAAAATAGATTGTATTATTTATAGAAACATGATACCCATTGAAGCATGAGGATGATGGGAAGAAGAGAGAGATTCACAGCAGTCCCACCGGGAGCTGTAAGGGATACAGAGAGTACAGACATGGGCCGATGAGCATGAGGCAGAAGGCATAGGGAAAAGGATTGGGGATCTATATAAGCAAATGAGAGAGAAGAGTGGCTATGAGGCTATGGGGAGCATTGCAAGAAACCCATCAAAAGAAACAGGAGATAAAGTGGACAACACACTGATGGATGAGCATAGAACGCTGTCCCTAAGTAGGCTAGATCTTGATGACGAGGAAAGAGATAATATTCATACCAGTTGGGGTATAATTATGTCAGATGAAGAGAGGGAGGAAAATGAGAAAGCACAAAGAGAAGACACATGTGGCTTTTTGATAGACCTGAACATAGAGAGAGGTGTAAAATGGTCAGAATTAGAAGACCCAGAAGAATAAACACCAGAACTGACACCATATTCTGAGTGACCACTAGCACAGTTGTGCAGTGCTGGGGATATGTCCCCACCTTATCTAAGCAGGTTAAAGTCATTACCAGGAAGAAGGTGAATGGGCGAATCCATCCCCACATGGAAGAAGCAAAGCACAGTGGGGTATGATTTTAGACCATGATTTACACAATTCCGGTTATTAGAGAAAGGGGGAGGATGACAGTAGTATATTCCATGGCCACAAATGGACAAAAATAATCTGAAATGTAAATGACCTAGTTTAACTGCAGGTGCAGGAAAATGGATTTATGAGTTAGAATGCCAGCGGGAATTACGTTAGCAGTGGGTGATGTAAAAGGCCTACTGGCAGCTATTCTTGGGGAGAGAGCTGACATCATTTGGAGACAAGCAGGGTATGCAAGTGTAACTGCACAGAACATATGACTTTCACAATTAACCTTGATGATGCCAGACAGACTTCCAGCAGACATTAGTATGTACTAAGCAAATGTGCCCTAGTTCTGAGCACTTCATATTTTTCACTTCTGTTGTACTTTGAATACCTTAGTTTCGAGTGCTGTGGAATCAGCAGCACTGAGACACATATCTTTCTTTTTGTGTCCATAGCTTCAAAGCATATTTCATAGGAGTGAAGCCATGTACATCCCGGTCACCTCCTAGCAGACTTATCCTTGAGAGGTCAGTATATTTCTTATTTAAACCCACAACTGTTACGCTCACCTGGCTCCCACAGAGGCATCGATCGGAACTGGACAGCTGCGGTCTCCACCAATGTGATGCGTAGGGCCGAGATGACCGTCTGGACTGGCCCACCTAGCTTCGTTTGCTTGGCCCGTAGGAATATTCTTCTGCAAATGGAGAAAAGGGGATTAACCACCCGTGAGTTGAGCGTAAATCCCCCACCCCTGCTGTTCTCCCCACAGATCACCTTTGATGTCCCCTCTTATAGTCTCACCTGATGGTTTGAAAAGATGAGCTCTCCATCCTGCATTGAGCGCAGGGGCGCTTTGATAACCAGTTGCTTCACTGGCTCGAAGGAATTGGTGAGTTCCAGAACAATATTGACTCCGAGATTCCCGGCAAGACACCGTAAGTATAAAGTTCGTAAGAGTTCAAATGCCTGATTTTCACTATTGTCCGATTCCTTGCAGGTTGCAGCTTGACCTAATGAAGAGTTCCTCGTGGCAACTGGTAGTATTCTGTAAGGATTTGTATTTTCCAACACAGTTCGATAAAATAATGTCAATATGTAACCTGTTGCTTTCTCCCTTATTCAGGCGCTGAGAGAAGTATGAAATCTCAGGGAATAATACCTCCGGCGGTAAAATCAGGTAAGTCTATTGTGGTGAGGAGGGTTCCCCTTGTTAGTTCCTTTGTTTCACCTTGCTGTCCTTTTGTTTCCCCTTAGGGGCCGGGGTTCAGCGAAGATGAAGTGGAAGCTGCGCCGACCCGTGAAGAGGAATAGTACCCCTGGTGGTAAAATCAGGTAAGTCTATGGGGGGGTAACTAATATTCCTCTGTGTATTCCCTTGGCTCACCTTGCTGTTCTTGTCTTCTCCTTAGGTGCCAGAGTGCGGCGGGAACATGCAGGAGGATGCGGTGGAATGTGAAGATGCTGCGAAGGCCAGTGAGTTCAGCGCGGCGCTGCAGCAGGCAAGGCGACGCGCATAAATAGCTTCTTTCTTCCAGCTCGAAGGCGCGATGGATCGGGAATTCAGGTAAGGATCAAAGGTATTGCTCTTGTTCTAACCTTTTCTCCTTCTTTCTCCCTTTTTCTAGGATCTCCAAACTCGAGGCGGGCGTGGCAGAAAGCTGGATGCAGACCTGCAGGCATGGTGAGCGTTACGCTGCTGGATGCAGAATAACGCGAAGCGTGTGCTGCTCTTCGGGCGTGGTTTAAATAGCCTCCAAAGTAGTCCCAGGTAAGTATTCCTCCTCAGCCCCGCCCGAGTAAAAAATAGTCCCTAAGTAAAGTAGTCCCTTCCAAGCCTCTTTGGCTTGGAGCTCTTGCAGCATGGTCTGCATCAGGTAAGTTTTAATCTATGAGCCTGGCGCGTATGGCGCCAGGACTGACTCTCCATATGAGCCAGGACTGGACCCAAATAGCCCCTAGAAGGGGTTGTTGGGCTTGCTTGGGAAAACTTGATGCCTGCTTCCGGGATTGCTGGACTTGGTCTGGGTCCCCAGGGGTAGGCATCATGACAGCACTCCCCCCCCCCCCCAAGGCCCCTCCTAAAGTCGTTCTTCCCTGTGGTTTCGGTTTGTCTGGGAAATTTCGGTGGAATTTTTTCACCAATCGGGGTGCATCAACATGGTCACTAGGTTCCCATGACCTTTCCTGTGGTCCGTAACCTTTCCAGTCGATTAAATAAAAGTTTTGACTTTATCAGCTTGGAGTCCAGGATGTTCTTAACTTCAAATTTGGGTTCTCCGTCTACAAGGATAGTGTCTGGTGGCTTGGTTAGTCTTGTCCCTGGTTGCACTGGCTTCAAAAGTGACACATGAAAGACGGGGTGCATTCGCATATTAGCAGGTAAGTCCAACTTGATAGCCACCGGGTTGATAATGGCCTTAATAGAGTAAGGTCCCAAATATCTGGGGTTAAAGGTCCGTGTTCCGTTTAGAGGTATATGTTTTGTGGCTAACCATACTTGGTCCCCTATCTGGTATTGTGGAGTATCACTTCTATGCCGATCAGCATCATTCTTGTATTTTTCTTTCGCCTGTTTTAAATGTGTAGTTGCTTCTTTAAAGGCTTGCGTAATCGTAGCGTGCAGATGGTCCACTGTGGGCATTTCTAAGTGTTGGGGTGAGTCAAGGTCTGAGGTTCGAGGATGGTGCCCATATAAGGTATAAAAGGGGCTTTGTCCAGTTCCAGAGTGTACTGAATTATTGTATGCATATTCGGCGATCCAAAGAATGTCTTTCCAATTACTCTCAGTCTGATGTAACATACAACGCAGGTATTGTTCGAGAGTCTGGTTGGTCCTCTCCGTTTGACCATCGGTCTGGGGGTGGTGACTGGTCGATAACCTCACATCGATTTGCGCCAATTGACAGCATTTCTTCCAAAAATGTGAAATGAACTGACAGCCCCGGTCAGAGACCAATATGGACGTAAATCTGTGTATGCGAACAATGTTTTCGAGGAACTCCTTGGCCAGGATTGAAGTTGAAGGTAATCCCTTTAATGGAATAAAGTGGGCCATCTTGGAAAAAAGATCCACAATAACTAGAATGATGTTAAATCCATTGCATGGGGGTAGATCAGTAATAAAGTCTAACGATAAGGTGTGCCATGGTGTAGGCGAATGTCTAAAGGTTGTAGGAGTCCAGCTGTTTTTTTCTTTTGACTTTTGTTTTGGGCGCAAATGCCACAAGACATCACAAATGATTTAATATCCTTTCGCCAGGTGGGCCACCAGAATTGTCTTTTAATTTTAGCTTCAGTTTTTGCAATACCGGGTGTCCCTCCATTAGGGTATCATGATAACGGGAAATTACTAACTCTTGTAGTTCCTTGTGTGGCAGAAATAGCCGCCCTTAGTAATAATGCAGATTATTGGTGACAGAGTAGTCCGGGCCTTTTTTTACCCAGTCCTGCAGGGCTGTAGGATCAAAGAGTTGCTGGATCTTTACCTGAATGTCCTCTAGTGTCTGTAGAGTAGTCATGCCAAGAATTCTTTCGTTTGGGAATTATAGGTACTGGTTCTGGGTTCACTTCTGTCTCTCCCATCCCTATTTGGGATAAGGCGTCTGCTTTACCATTCTTACAACCTGGTCGATAGGTTATTACGAAATCGAACTCGGCAAAGAACAATGCCCATCGGAGTTGACGTGACGATTGGGCTGTGGCTGTCTTTAAATACTGTAAGTTCCGGTGATCGGTGATCACAGTAATGGTATGCCTGGCACCGAGAAGATAGTGCCGCCAAGCCTTGAAGGCAGATTTAATGGCTAATAACTCCTTGTCGGTAACCGCATAGTTCAACTCGGGTGCCGAGAACTTTATGGACCAAAATGCTACTGGATGAAGCTGGCCAGTTTCAGGGTCCTTTTGAGACAGGACAGCTCCCATGGCTAGACTGAATGCATCAGTTTCCACTATGTATGGAAGTTCAGGGCGCGGGTGCTTTAATACAGGTGCAGACGTGAATTTCGCTTTCAGCTCTTGGGAGGCATTTTCAGCTTCTTCAGTCCACATAAAGCGTTTATTTTCTCGCAAGAGTGCTGTGATGGGATGTACAACATGTGAAAAATCCGGGATGAATCTGCGGTAGAAATTGGCAAAGCCGAGCATGCTTTGTACTCCTTTAACTGAACTTGGTGATGGCCACTTAAGGATTGCATCCACCTTTCGTGAGTCCATTTGGACTCCCTTTGGGGTCAGGATAAACCCAAGGAATTCAACTTCTGTGGCATGAAAAACGCATTTTTCCAGTTTTGCATCTAGTTTGTGCTGGCGCAATTTCTCAAGGACTGCTGGGACGTGCTTCACATTCTGAAGAGGAGTATACTAGAAAATCATCGATATATATACGACAACACAAACGACAATGAGTTCACGAAGGACATCGTTCATGAAGTATTGGAAGGCTGCTGGTGCATTGCACAAAACGAAAGGCATCACCTGGTATTCGAATAACCCATACTTAGTGCGGAAAGCAGTCTTCCATTTGTCGCCTTCTTTTACACGTACCAGATGTTATGCCCCCCGGAGAACTAATTTAGTGTATATACAAGCGTCCATCACGTGGTCTAGTAGTTTAGGGATCAGAGGCAATGGGTATCGGTTCTTAACAGTTATCTGGTTCAATGCGCGGTAGTCTATGCACGTTCTGAGGTCACCTTCCTTTTTGGGCACGAAGAACAAAGCTGAAGATGCAGGGGACTTGGATGGGCGAATAAAGCCATTGGCAAGGTACTGGTCTAAGTATTGTCATAGGTGAAGGTTCTCAGGTTCCGTAAGGGCATAGATCCTGCTACAAGGGGGTTGTGCACCGGGTATGAGATCGATTTGACAATCGTACGATCTGTGAGGAGGTAAGGTGTTTGCCTGTTCTTTTTGGAAGGCATCCTGGAATTCTTGGTATTCTGGAGGTAGTTGCATGACTGCTGTGGTTACTGTGGCCAGGGCTGCATTCTGATTTTTCTTTGGGTAACAGGTTTGTGCACAATCCGGGAAGGTTATTTTCTTCTCTCGCCAATCAATACAAGGATTATGTGTTTCCAACCAAGGTATCCCCAGTATTATTTGGAACTGTGGGGCTTTGATTAGATCAAACACAATAGTCTCTCGATGCCCATCCTGACCCAATAGTGTCATCTCTGCGGTGGAATGAGTTACAGGCCCAGAGGCAATTTCAGTTCCATCGACTGTGGTGATGACATCTGAGGTGGTCTTTTGGCAGAGAGGTAGATTCATCCTGGAAGCCAATTCATAGTCCACATAGTTTCCTATGGCCCCGCTATCAATGTATGCCCTTACTGCGTACATACGCAATGGCTACCCTGGATCTACAAGGACCATTGGTATGATGAAATGCGAGGTCTGAGTATCCTTCTTCAAGCTCGGCAAGCGGACCTCTACGCTTGTCGGGCGTGGGCATTTCCCGAGTCTGACTCCATATGGCTTTTATCAGCAGCTCCTACCACCTTCTTGGGTGAATCATGAAAGCCTAAAGTCATGGGCCAAGTATTCAAATTACTGACATGGGTTGAAAATGAAGCAGGACCAGTATCCATTCTACCAACGGAAAATGCGACCCTGTGTTTCAGAAACAAAGGCCTGATCTCAGTTGGAGAAAATAAGAGATGCAACCAAATAATTGATGTACCATGAATGAATGGAGGAACTGCCATGCTGATGGATCATTATTGGGCTTGTGGATCCATAGCCTAGATGCAATTGCCTACAAATTGAGGAGGAAAGTGTTCCTTAGTGATCATACATGTTCCTGCATTGGTGTTCCCCAAAGTGATCTCCATATTGACAGCTTTCCGAAAATGGATACACACCTTAGAAGGAAAAGATCGCTTAGCCTCATTCGACGAAAGAGGGAGAACTATTTTTCTGCAAAATCCATAGAAGCTTATCACGGCAGTCCAGATGAGCATACATGGTTCAGTAGAACAGCAGTGATATTTACAGTATATTCATGCCTGGAATCCAGACTGAATTAATGGCCAAGTGATTACAGATCACTAGGTGTGAGCTGCTAAATCCATCAACACAACAATAAAAAGATTCAACGCGATCAGAGAAGAACTGAGGGCCATCAGACGTATGACCCCCCAGAACAGGTATTTCCTGGACTTGATTACAGCAATGGCATGAGGCGTGTGTGCCAAGATCGGGCCTTCTTGCAGTACATTCACACCTGCCCATGATGGAGAAAATTGAATCCTGACAGAGGTAAATAACTATGCTGTCAACCCTGCATACGAAAATGGTAGATGAAGTAGACAAGACCGATGATGAAGATTGGTTTTTGGCCCTGTTTCCATGCGTTACAACCTGGTTGGCAAATGCCTTCAAACTACTTGGAGCAATACTAGTGTAAGCATTGTTGGGATTTTGTTTCATATGAATAATCATAGGACTGTGCAAGAAGACAGCAAAGAAAGCAATTAGGATGGAGATAATGAATGATGTGAATGTTGCGACTAATGTGCACACACAGACTGAAAATACCACCCATGAGCACCTAAAAGAAAGTCATCTGGCACCCCCAGGAACAAAGTACTGTTACCCTAAGGATCATAAGAACTATGTAGCGTATTGGGTGTTCTGCCTACCCAGTGGAGCGTGGATGAACACATTAAGAATGCAGATGACCTGAGCGGGGGTGACTAAGATATGGATCGTGAATAAGTCATTCTGTGGAAGAATGAAGAGAATTGAGGAAGAGGAGGTGGGTGAGGACTCAACCAGAGGAGGGAATGTAGAGGAACAGATGTACATGGCACTGATAGGCCCCTCCCCTCACCTCCACACTATTGGATGAATAACAAGAAGACACTGTGCATGACACCTGATATAATTACAATACTGCATTGAGTGTATGAGAGAAATTATGCACTCAGACAACCGTACCAAATGTATCCTCGCACTGAGGTGGTAGCACGAGATTTGCAATCACCGCTGAACATCAAGAAGCTATAAAGAGAACCTGACAGGTGCAAAGTGATGTCATAGCGAAAAGATACAATGACGCACTGACACGATAGAAGAATATTTAAAGAACGAATATGTAATTGAAGAAACAAGAGTAAGCATACATACAAGTGAGAAGAAACCATATATGGGATGCATTACTCACCGTAATCGTATTTCTGATGCTTGTATCTGCTTAGATTCACATGCTGTGCATAGGCCGACATCTAGTGGAAGCTGCGGAGTATTACAGTTTGTTTTTCGAAACTCGAAAATGGGCGTCGACGCAGGGCGTGCCAGTAATACTATCCCTAGTGTGACGTCCACTGTACCCAAGATCCCTCACGCGTCTAGGATCCTCAGATTGTATTTTTTCTGACATGAGGTAGCATGAGGAGTAGCGTGAGTACAGATAATCCAAGCAGATAGATAGAAAGGTAAGACTACAAGCAACCATGCGCCTTCTCTCAGAGGGGAGGAAGGGTGGGTCGCATGTGAATCTAAGCAGATACAAGCATCAGAAATACGATTACGGTGAGTAATGTATCCCTTCTGAGGCTTGTGGAATCTGCTTAGATCACATGCTGTGCATAGATTAGCGAGCAGTACCTGAAGAAGAAGGTGGGATGTGAGAAGGGTCATGCGCAAATAGATGTCTTAGAACCGCTTGTCCCACTTGTGTATCTGCCTTGGAATGGGTGTCAATGCAGTAATGCTGAGTAAAAGTGTGACTAGAGCTCCAAGTAGCTGCTTTGCAAATGGTGTCAAGGGGTACATTTGCAATGAAAGCCTGAGTGGCCCCAATGCCTCTAGTAGAGTGGGCTCTTGGCGTGAAAGGCAGAGTTCTTTCAGAGAGTGAGTAACACAGCTGGATACAGTTAATAATCCAATTCGAGATGGCACCTTTAGAGACGCGATCCCCCTCTCTGCCTGTAGCTACGGAGACAAACAGTTGATCTGTTTTTCTTAGCGGTCTGGTTTTATTTACATAGTCGAGGACCGCCCTACGCACCTCTAGGGTGTGTAGTTTCACATCAGCGGAGCTTTGAGTGTCCTGGAAGAAAGCCGGAAGCTCGATGGACTGGTTTACGTGGAATTTACATATAAACTTAGGTGAGAACCTAGGGTGTGTGCGTAAAACCAGTTTGTCTTTATGGACAGTAAAGAAGGGATCCTGCACTGACAGAGCCTGAATTTCACTGACCCTTCTTATAGAAGTAATAGCTACTAAGAAGGCCGTTTTATAAGTCATGTGTTTGAGACTGCTTTTATGCATGGTCTCGAAAGGGGGGCCCATGAGCTTGGATAGCACCACATTAAGGTCCCACCCTGGTGGTGGGTTTGAAATAGGAGGGTGAAGTCTCTTTACTCCTTCCATGAAGGCTTTAACTACTGGTACTTTCCACCACGAGACCTTGCTATGGGAAGTGGTGTATGCCGACAGGGCTGCCAGGTGTACTTTCAGTGAGTTAAAAACCAATCCTGCATCTAGCAGGTGGAGCATGTATGTAACAATAGTGGAAGGAGTGCAATCAACAGGGTTGATTTGTCTACTCTGGCACCCGATAACAAACCTCTTCCACTAGTCAAAGTAACAGTGCCTTCTGTTTGGTTTCCTAGATTCTTTTAGGATGTCCATACACCTCTGTGGTAAATTGAGATGTCCAAACTCTATGACCTCAGGAGCCATGCTGCCAGGTTCATTGAGTTGGGTTGCTGGTGCACTGTTTGACTTTGGTGCTGGGACAGTAGGTTGTACCAGGCTGGAAGTTTGATGGGCTCGCACACCGCCATCCTGCGTAGGTGTGGGAACCACGGTTGTCTTGCCCACATGGGAGCAACTAGGACGAGCGTCATCGACTCTCTGTTCATCTTGTTCACCACCTTCCTGATGAGAGGAGTTGGTGGAAAAGCGTACGCAAACATCCCTGATCAGTTCATCCACAGGGCGTTCCCCTGGGAGTCTGGTTGGGGGAACCTGGATGCAAATCCTGGGCATTGCCTGTTTTCGCTTGTGGCGAATAAGTCTATAGTGGGGAAACCCCACTGAGAGAAGATATCTTCTACGACATCTCTGTGTAGAACCCATTCGTGTTCCTCTGGGAGGGAGTCTCTGCTCAGAGCATCCGCTAGGGAATTGAGCTCCTCTGGAACATGTTGTGATGACAGGAAGATGTTCCGTCTGAGTGCCCATATCCAGATTTTCTGGGCAAGCTTGGACAGATTTGGTGAACGAGTCCCTCCTTGCTTGTTCAGGTAGAACATGGTTGTTGTGCTGTCCGCCGGATTTGCACTGACAGGTTTAGTAGGTGGGGCTCGAACGCTTGAAGCGCTCTGAATACTGCCAGAAGCTCTAGCAGGTTGATGTGGTTCTTGGCCACTGAGGGAGACCAGAGACCCTGAGCTGTGTGGTGGAGATGGTGAGCTCCCCACCCTGTCAGACATGCATCGGTAGTGACTACTGCCTGTACTTCGGGATCGTAAAAGGGTTTTCCCTGTGCAAGATTCTCTCTTGTCCACCAGTGAAGGCTTTGTACTAGTGTTGGCGAAACGACCATTAGATCGTCCCACTGACCACTTGCCTGAGACCACTGTTTCGCCAAGCATTCCTGCATGGGACGCATGCCCAGGCGCGCGTGGGGGACCAGGTAAATACATGACGCCATCATGCCCAGTAAACGCATTGCTTTGCGTACCGTTATTCGGTGACCGGACTGATAATGCAGAATTTGCAGTAGTATATTCCGAATTCTTTCCTCTGAAGGAAAGGTCAACCCCTCTTGAGTATCTAGGATTGCTCCTAGGAACTGTTTGGAGGTGCTTGACTTTTTCTCGTTGATTGAGAAGCCTAACTCGTGGAGGAGGTCGATCGTCCTTTGAATGTTTGTCTTGCAAATTACTGGGGTTTCCCCCGTTATGAGCCAGTCGTCCAGATAAGGGTACACGGGATTGCCTCCCTGCGTAGGTGTGCAGCCGCCACCACCAGTACCTTGGTGAATAGCTTTGGTGCCGAAGCTATCCCAAAGGGCAGTACCTTGAATTGGTAGTGCCGACTGTCCACCTTGAAGCGCAAGTACCTTCTGTGCGCTGGGATCATGGAAATATGAAAATAGGCATCTTTCATATCCAAGGTTGCCATGTAATCCCCCTTTTTTAGGAGGGGGATTACCTCTTGTAGCGTAGTCATACGAAACTTTTGGGGCTTGACATACTTGTTGGCAGGCCGCAAGTCCAATACTGGGCGCATTGTCAAATCTTTCTTTGGCACAAGGAAGTAAGTTGAATAAATACCCTTGTATACCTGGTGTCCCGGGACGAGTTCTATCGCGTCCTTTTCTAGCAGAATGGCGATCTCCTCGAGGAGAATCTTCTAATGTTCTAAAGAGTGTACTCTTTGTCGTGGAGGATGGTTCCGGGGACGCTGCAGTAGTTCTATACAGTACCCTGAGGATACTGTTAACAGCACCCATCTGTTTGATGTGATCCCTTCCCAAGCCTGGGTGAAGTTGGAAATGCGTCCCCCTACTGGGGTTGTGTGAGAAGGGACCCTGAACTGAGCGTCACTTCTTTGGTGGAGGCATGCCGCCTCCTTTGCTGGGGCTGCCTCTGCCTTTACCACGTCCTCTCCTATTACCCCTGCCGTAACCCTGGGTAGACTGTTGGCTGTTGTTCCACTGTGTACCCTGCCCCTGGGAATAGTTAGATCCTCTCTGGGAATTTTGGCCGCGTGGGCGACGAAAATTACTATTCCCTCTCTGGTTAGGGGGTTTATTGGTTAACTGGCCAAGGGACTTGAGTGTCTCATATTCGTCCTTGGCATTCTTCAGTGCGTCCTCGACCGCCTTACCAAACAACAGATCGGCTTCCACCGGTTTGTCCAACAATGATGCCTGGGTTTCTGACTTAAAACCAGACTGCCGTAAGCACGCATGTCTCTTGATAACAGTGCCTTCTGCTATCAATCTGCCTGCGTTGTCCGCGGCGTCAAAAGTTGCTTTCAAAATGCAACCAGACACGGCTCTACCCTCTGCGGAAATCCAAGCTAACTGGCCCTTTAAAGGTTCCGGAGCAGAGGCTATGAGTGCCGCGACTTCTTCCCACTGATGGCAGTTGTAGCTGGCCAACAGGGTGGTGGAGTTTGCAATCCTTGCTTGATAGGCGGACGTTGAGGCTACTTTCCTGCCGAAACCATATAGTTTTTTGCTCTCCTTGTCGGGAGGAGCTTCGGACGATGACAAGGGTGTTCCTGCCTGGCTTCAGATGTCTTCTTATATAGAGAGGGTCAGACTGGGCTGCCCTGAAAAAATTTTCAACCCTGGGATTGACTGCTCTGGTGAGGTTCGGGTTCACCAGGGACGGGTCTATTCTTCGCTGAATGGACTTAAGGATAGGGATGGTCTGGGCAACAAGCCTCCTTTCTCCCACTAACTCCTCTGCGAAGTCCCTATCCTCCTGGACCGTGGGTGTCAATATGGAAATGTTCTGCTGCACGTGCGAGAACCTCGTTTAGGAGGGGTTGGTTATCGACAGGGGAGTCGGTAACCGGGGCTTCGTTTTCTACCGGGGAATCTACTCTGTAGGTTTCAGGGTCTTCCTCTTCCTGGTCCTCATCATCCCCATAGTAGCCCGTCCCGGTTTGCTCTTCTATGATGCCAAATTCTTGGTCCTCACCAAAGGAAGCCTCTCCTTGATACAGTGAGTATGGTCGTGAGTATGGTTGTACCTCGAAGGGGTCTGTAGACCTCATCTGTGTCTCAAACCGGGGGTTCTTACTCGGGGGGGATAGGATCGTTAGAGCCTGAGGGTGTCACCCCTTGTGGATCATACGAAAGGAAATGGTCTGGATTTTTATCGTAAAAGTCAGCCAAAGAAGACATCCTTGACATGACCCTATCTATGTCTTCAATCAACCATTTTTTGGAACTGGGAATGACTCTCTCAGCAAGTCTCGGGGATTTATCTTGAGTAGATTTGCTTGTTTTAGACATAACAGCAGACCTGGTCTTGTCTGTCTGTTTAGGGGGAGTGATGTGTTTCACAGGTGTGGAAGAGTGCAAAGGCTGCTTCTTCTGCTGTTTTCCCCCCTCCCCGTGAGTGGAAAAATGTTTTCCCTGTCCTTTTGTGGCTCCGGAGGTTTTCAACGCCTGGCGTCGAGGATCGGGGGTAGAGTCCCTGTCCTTCGAGCATGGGGCCTTGCTCATCTTGTCTGCGGGCTCCGACTCCTGGAGCGCGGCCTGGGGGTGGAAGTCGTCTTCGTCCTCCGACAATCTAACTTCTGTTAGCCTAGGGAGCGAGGCACTCTTGGCAAGAGTGGATGATTGCCTGGAGTCATGCAGCGATCTCGATCGAGAACGCCCAGAGGACACCGAATCGGACCGTTCTGTTTGTGCCTCTTTCCGAGAACTCGACGCCGTCGAGTCTCGGTTGGACTTCGTGTGTTTAGTGTGTGTGGTGTGTGAAGCGCTTGTGTCGCCAGGGGTCTTCCCCATAGCCGCCCTGCCGGACGACCTTCCGAGGTCGGGGACCTGCGCTCTGCTGTCTTTCGACGCCGTAATGCCCTTGCCGTCCGAAAGTACGGCGTCGCTGCAGTCGCTGAAGGTGCCCTCCGCTGCCATGGCCGCCTGCCTGGCGTGGTGGGCCCAACGCTTCGTCGAATGGTCCTTAAGTGTCTTAAGTTTAAACCTACTATACGCTTTGCAGTTCGCTTCGGGGTGGTCCCTCGGCAAGCAGAGATTGCACGTGGCGTGCCTGTCGACCCAAGGGTATTTGCGATTGCACTTGGGGCAGAATTGAAAAGGGTTACCCTCCATACGCACCTTGAGGCAGCGGGCTGTTAAGTGTAGGAAATGTATAAGGTGTACCTATATAACAAGAGTGTAGAGTATGTCCAACCCCCCACTCTCCCTACTTGCAGGGCTGAGGCCAGAGGCCTTCCAAGGCCTTGGCCGAGGCCAGAGGCCTTCCGAGGCCCAAATCCGTCGTGCAGCAGCCGACGGTCGATTTCTTCTCCAGCCGGCGTCGAGTGTCGAAGTTCGACGTTGGGATGGGGAAGGATGTCAATAAATTAATATTTTAGCAAAAGTATGGCTAAGGCCAGGGGACTCCGCAAAATGCTTCCAACCAGTATGGCGGAAAAAAACAATCTGAGGATCCTAGACGCGTGAGGGATCTTGGGTACAGTGGACGTCACACTAGGGATAGTATTACTGGCACGCCCTGTGTCGACGCCCATTTTCGAGTTTCGAAAAACAAACTAATACTCTGCAGCTTCCACTAGATGTCGGCCTATGCACAGCATGTGATCTAAGCAGATTCCAAAAGCCTCAGAAACAAAGATATAACCAGATGAGTAGTGAATGTATCTACGTAGAAACGTAAGGTAGATGAGTCGTATAGAAGCTTGCTGCAGTAGAAAACATAAAATGACATGTTGGAGAGCTGGACTCCGGTTTTCAATGATATTAGGCAAAAGGCTTGAAGGAGAGAAACCAGGGCTGCAGAGCTGACGGAAGAAGGAATTACAAATGTGTGCATGAAGAAAGCATGACTGTTGGCCAGAGAGCAAGGATGGCATCGAGAAGCTACTGAAGCGTGCAAGGGGAGCCAATGAGGATAAGCAATATACGGAAGACATATTTGTCTTAGATTAAGTAAATGAGCGAAGAATTGTGAATGCAAAGTATTAACAATTAAAGATGCAGAAAAACATATATGAGACCGAACAACCAAGTCTCCAGAGGACGAAAGTGTAATGACATCCAGGATAATTGAATCAAATAGCACTAAATAAAAGGCGAAATTAATAAAATCGTGATCTCTTCACACGTGATTCAGGACTCGAAAACAACTGAAGATAGTAATGCACCTACACTCCCTTAAAGTTCCAGAGAAGAGAACATCCAGCAAGCTCAAGTACAAAGGAGAACCCTTGGCTGAAGGGTGGGCCGATGAGATGCTAGACTAATTGGGCAGTAGTCTGACCTACATCTGGGTTTCGATTTGCTTACGTGCTGCTAACGAGAATGCCAACCAATCAAAGGGCCTATGCAATAGGGAGCATACATTGTTGCAGAAGCCAATCCACTGTGGTTATGCTGCTATAACCTGTATCATACGTAGTTAGAGGGAAGTTCGAAGCTTGCCTGCCAGATGTGCGGCATCTATTAATGTTACTAACAACTAAATAAGCTATATGTAGATATGTTCCCCTAATCAATCCCTCCATCTGATTATTATTTGCCACGTAGGATGACGTCATAGCTGACACCCTTTCAGGTATACAGGCTTTGTATAACCATTTATTGTGCGAGTGTGTGGACTATGAATTGTTCGCCAGATTGCCCTACTTTATTGAATTGATAATAAAGTAGTACTTTTTACATATTCTTTGAGTCTGTCTGGTTATTTGGGTCCAAGATTATTTGTTATGGTAATTCCATTTTGCGCATAGACACACCCGAGAAGTGCTACTGCACACCAGTATCACAGTGTGCTTGCATCCCAGGTAGGTGCCAGTTTGGTTATTGGATTGCGACTACATTTGACACTCTCCACAAAAGCTTTAACCACTTGCATTTTCCACCATGAAACTTTATAATGTGACCTTGTGTAGGTGGCCAGTGCTCCAAGTGCACTTTTAGCGAGTTATATGCAAGTCCAGAGGATAGAAGAAAACACAAGTACACACACTGTTGGATTGATAGAGCACTTTGTAAATCAGAGTATGAAACATTTCCACTTATTAAAGTAGCATGTTTGTGTATTTTGTTTGCATGCCTCTTTCACGATGTCCATTCTACAAGGTAGTAACTGCAAATGGGCAAACTCTATGACTTCAGGAGCCATGCTGCCAAGTTCACAGCCTGTGAATTGAGTGTTTTATCAGTTGATGCTGCTTTGACAGTAGTTCGTGTTTTGGATGTAACTAGAGTGAAGGCTTCATTGCCACCTGCAGTAGATGGGTTACAACACCCGCCAAGCCCCTGTTGGAGCCGTTAGGATTAGTGTTGCGCGTTATTGAATTAGCTTTTGTACCAGTATCCATAGGATATTCCATGGTGACCACTTCTGAGGGTACCTGGATGTGAAGCTGTGGCATTTTGCATTGTTCATAGTTGCTAATAAGCATATATTTTAGTGCCCAATTTTTGTGATATGAGTTTGAGTGCCTTTGTGTTGACTTCCTATTGATGTTCCTGCTGGACCTCTTTGATGAGGTTGTCTGCTTACTCCTACTTCTGGCTGGCACACGTTGACGTACTAGCCAAATTCTTCCGTTTATGCACCAATGCTAAATTATTTGTGCTATTTGTGGCAGAGGGAAGAAATGTGTACTTCCCATCTCTTCAAGTAAAACAAGAGTGTGTGGTTGTCTGTCAATATGGGAACACAATTGTTGTGTAAGAGGCTCTGTAAGTTGAGAAGTGCTTTGTGCACTGCTATGTGTTCCACAGTGTTGATTTGAAACACTATTTGCTGTGGGCCTGCTAGCATGGAAGAGACTGTTGCAATGGTGACCTCTACTGGAGAACATTTAAGAAAGGGTGCAGTGTTAACAAACTGTCTGCATTCTACAGCTGCTGATCTGTTAAAACTCTTTTGATATTACCACTATATCTTCCCAGTCCCTGGTTGCTTGTGACCATTATGGACTAAGAAAATGCTGAGGCGGCCTCATGTGAAGTCTTGCATATGGTATCATATAAATTCACAACGCCATCATGCCCAATAGATGCAAAACCTCTCTCAAAGTTCTTGTGAGCAATGGCCGATAAAAGGTGAACAATTTCCTGGAGTGATGAACCCTTTCTTGAGATGGTGAACCACGTTGCATTGCTTGCTGTGCATGTTTGAAGTGTTGCTGGGTGCTGCTTCCTGTTATGAGCCAGTCGTCTAGACAAGGATAGATGTGTATATGCCTGGCCCATACAGATGCGCAGCCATCATGGCCAGTACACGTTTGTGAACACACGGTGCCGGTGTTAAACCAAAGGGCAGTACTTTCAACTGGTTGTGGTGGTTTACCACCTTGAAACTGGGACATTTTAGATGCTTTAGGAGCATTGAAATATAAAAAGAATGCATCTCTCATGCCTAGGCTATCTATGTAATCATCCTTGTCGAGAAGTGCAAGTATCTCGCGTCAGATGGTCACCCTGAACTTCTGGACCTTGACAAACGGGTATCATGTCATCACTGCGCCAACGAAAACGTTGAATACAAAAATACCGAAATGCATATTTCCACGAAATTATGTGTCGAGGGGGGTATTTAGGGTAATAAAAAAATACAAGGGCGGTATGGGGGAGTTAAGGCCCCACCCCCTTCTCCCACCACCCCCCGCATAGATAATTTTTTTTGAATTAGCAATTTCTTTGCTGGAGTGAACACACATGAGTATGCTGTGCTAAGGTCTAGGGCTGGGCGCATCGCTAGGTCTTTCTTTGGAGCCAAGGAGTAGGTGGAGTATACTATGGTGATCCTCTTCAGTGGAGGATCCGTTTGATGGCCTCCATATACAGCATCACTGCCACCTCAGCTTCTAGAAGCAGCTGCAGTTTTTATTTGCTGAATGTTGTTTGGAGAAACGTTGTACAGTGGTGTGTCAAATTCTCCAAAGTAGACTTATATAACGGTGTCCAATACCCAGGGGTCAGTGATCATCCCTTCCCATGTGTGGGTACAATTGTGTATCCTTCCCCTGTAGGGGTTGTGTTGGAGGGGTAATGTGTATAAGCATTGTGTGGGGGCTTCTCCACTTCTGGCAGCATCCCCTGAACAATGACCTATTCCTCATCATGGTATGCCGAAATAGCTTAGGTATGATTGCCCCCGCTAGGCTCCTAATTGGAAATGTGACCATGTGCCCTGGGTGGAAATAACACCCTGATTGGGCGTTGAGAACCCTGATAACTTTTGGGTGTGGTAACCCCGCCTTAGGTTTCCTGTGCCGCTGTATGGGAAATGGTCATCCAGGGAGTTGGCGCTGGCCCTTTATGGTCTCTTTTGGCTTTCTCTAGTGAGGCATCCACCACCTTCCCAAACAGCAACTCACCATCGATAGGTTTATTAATGAGGGTTTGAAAGCCACGATAAGGAGCCATGAGTATTGCTTTGGTACTGCAGCATTACACAGCTGTCTGTCGGCCTGCATTTCCTGCTGTGCCAAGGCTACTCTTGATGAGTGCATTTGATGCCAGATGACTCACCCGAGGCTCGTGCTTTGTTTTGAAACTTTCTAGCATCTCAATTTATTAATTCCTGCATCGTTGCTGATAACTTCTGTGTTTGGCTATTTGTTTCCCCACAATGTGAAGTCTTTTGCTCTCCCTGGTGCCTCGGTTGTTGGCGTGGCTGCCCCACATGCATTAGGCGCAGTGCTGACCACCATGGCATCTGCGTTTAGCAGACCACGTATTATAAGTAGATCTGATGGCTATTGCTTATATGTTTTCTCGACGCGGCTGTTGACCACAATGGTTCCGGCTTCCATGAATATTCGGAGTTATCTTTTGACAGACCACATCACGGAGAAATATTGTTTGGGTCTCCTCTAATATTTTCTCAATAAAATCTCTTTCTTCAGGCCTTTGTTGGATGATAATACTGAATAATGCCCTTGCCCTTTTAAGCAGTGCTTTGGAGCTACAAATATCCCCTGTAGGAGAATTTAGAAGCTGGAGAGGTGGGGTTGGGGTAGTCAGTATGCCCTGGGGAGGCAACTTTATAATTGTGAGGGTAATCCTCAAAGTCTAAATTGTCGGATGATTCTTTCACTCGGGAGAGAGTTGCCTCTTCTGGGATTATTTGGGGCAAAGTTTCAGCTCTTGGTGGTTTTGTAGGTGGTATTTTACATCCCTTCCCCCATGAGACATTTCCTCTTTCCTTTTTTCTCTCCTTCCACGCGCCCTCATTAACACGTTCATAGTTGCCAATGTTTGTGCAAATGCTTGCGTGGTGGGGGGATTGGGGTCCTCTTCCTCCATTCCACTATGTATATCCTCTTGATATTCCTTCCTCTGCTTCACTCTGAGGACTTGTAGCTTCAGCGTGTGAAGGGTGCTGGAGACTGTAGTTGTTGCTGATAAAGTGACTGGTTTCACAGTGGACTGAATAAGGACTAGTATAGGAATGTTGAAAAATGCGACAGGCGTCTACTTTTACTTGGTGTTCATGTGGGGCCAGGCCTCTGAATTTTATTTTGCTGTGCCCTCAGGCCTGGAATATTCCCGTTGGTGTCTTTCCTCAATGACTGTTGCGTAGGGCGCCGGCTTTCCAACATTCTGTATCCGTTTCTTAGTGCCAGTTTTCCAGGTATGGCCTTCAGCGGCTGCCTATTTGGCGGGTGGCCTTCTTTTTTCGCTGTGCTTTCTTTTTTTAAATTCAGTTTTATTGGTTTTCAGTATGAGTAAGAGGCACATTCAATTTAAACAACTTTGGGCACATGCCCCAAAAACACACATAAAGAGGCCCCGGTTCTCTGCTGTTTTTCACACCCCTCCCCCCCCTGCCCCCCACCTCTTATCTCAGAGTACCGATTCAGCTTGTCCATTAGGAAGCATCTCTGGGCAGCTCCCCCCGGGCTCATGTCCGTCGGTGATAGGCCGACTCCCTTGGGTCAAGTACCGAGTGTTCTGTACTCGGGAGGGTTTTGCCGGGCCAGGTCGAGCCCCCATGAGGTCATCAGGTCTTGTCTCCAGCGTTGCCAAACGCCTCCATGAACTGTAGCCACTCGGATTCTATATGCGAGCTCAAACCCTGCATTGCTTCCGTTAGCCTTTCCATGTGATAAATGTCCTTAGCTACTGCTACCCATTCTCTCCTCACGGGAAGGGCAGCTCTCTTCCAGGTTCTAGCTCGAGCGGCTCTGGCCGCCAGTAATAGAGTGTGTGTCAGATCCAGAAGCTTTTCCCAGTGTTCGTCTTTTCATTGCAACCCAAATATTAGTAACATGGGGTCTAGCGGGTAAGGCCCCTCTCCTGACTCCTTCAGCCAGCTGAGGACTTCCGTCCAGAATGCTTGGACCCTATTGCATGTCCACCACATGTGCCAGTAGTTTGCTTTTTCTCCACAGCCATGCCAACACATGGTGACAACATCCAGGAACATCCTGGAGAGTTTGATTGGATCGTACTGCCACCTGTGGAGAAGTTTAACGGCATGTGTTTTATATTGGCAGGAGATCGAAGTCTTGTATGCCCTACTACAGAGACGCCCCCAGAGTTTATCTCCAATTCTAATGTTCAGGTCCCCCTCCCATTTTCTCCTGAGACTTTTAGTTGTTCCTTCTCGGGTAGTCAGGAGGGCTCTGTAGAGGAGTCCTTTAATTTCTACGTGGGTGTCCAAGATTCTATTAACGGGGGAGAGCTTTCGTTGTACGCATGGTTTTAGTTTGGGTTTCATTAGAACTCCTTTGAGCCGTAGGTATAGGAGAGGGGAGAGAGTACCAATTCCCAGTGCCTCTTCCAGTTCCTGGATACCTATGAACGTCTCCTCTCTCACGAGTTGGCCGACCCTACAAAGTCCAGCATCAAACCAGGGTTGGTAGTGTTCGTGCCCCGGTATTTCTTCCAATACTGGCATGGACCAAATGTGGCTCAAAGGGGAGGGCCATGTGGTTATTTTGTCGCTATTACCCTTTCCTGCCAATGCTTTCCACATGGTGCCTAGAATCGGGTGGGTCTTAATTCTGTTAGGAAGCTTTTTCAGAGGGACCCATAGCCATTCTCCTACTGTGACTGGGCTCAGGTGGAAGTTCTCAAGATATATCCATTTTTTATTGGTGTCTTCTCTGACATGGGGGGCCAATACTCTGAGCTGGGCCGCTCTGTGGTAGGTCTGAAGGTTGGGAGGGCAAGTCCTCCTCTTTCTTTGGGGAGTGTGAGGGTCTTGTATCCTACTCTGGGTGTTTGGCCTTGCCATATAAATTTCAGCATCTGCCGTATAGCTTCTATGAGATATGCCTCTGGGGCTTCTAACGGGAGCATCTGGAAAACGTATAGCACCCTGGGGAGAAAGTTCATTTTTATGGCATTTATTCGTCCCATCCAGGATATTTGTCCTTTCCCCCATCTCTCCGTGTCTTTAAATATTTTGTCGAACAGTGGGGGATAGTTAGCCTGATTTAGATCTTCGTTGGGTCTAACAATGTTAATTCCCAGGTATTTTATCCCTTCGGTACAGACTTGTAGGCCCAGAGGGGACAGTTCCTCCAGGTTCCTATCCATGTCTGGTGCAAAGGGGAAGATCATTGATTTACCTATGTTTATCTTGAAGCCTGAGAAATTACCAAACCGTTCAATCACCTGTAGGGCAGCTGGGACTGACCTGGCGGGGGTCTCTCAAATGTAGCAAGATATCGTCAGCGTAGAGTCCCAGCTTGAAGGTGCAGTCACCTACATCTATGCCCTGTACCCTAGCGGACCCTCTAATGTATTCTGCGAGTATTTCCATAATCATGGCGAACAGAAGCAGGGAGATGGGGCAGCCCTGCCTGGTCCCCCTTTGGAGGTTGAAGGTGCCCATTTACCGTGACTCTAGCTGATGGGGTCACATATAGGGCCTTAATCGCCTGGCAGATTCCCTCCCCCAGACCTAGATTTTGGAGCACGCTATGTAGGAATCCCCAATCCACCCGGTCAAATGTCTTTTCGGCATCGATGGACACCAGAACTGGATTGTTCCCCCTTGGCGCTGCCTCTCTCATGAGGTGTAGGGCCTTCCTAAGGGTGTCTGATGGTCTTCGAGCCTTGTGGTAATGATTCTAGTGAATAGTTTAGCATCCACATTGAAGAGTGAGATTGGTCTATATGACCGGCAGTCTGCCGGGTCCTTCCCCTCCTTCGGGATCACTGTGATTAGGGCTTTACCAAAAGATGGAGGGGCTTTCCCTGTTGTCATTATGTTGGAAAAGAGGCCTGCCAGAAATTCCGCCAGATGGTCCGAGAAGGCCTTGTAAAAGCCTGCAGTGAACCCATCTTCACCCAGGGCCCTACCCAGCTTCAAACCCGAAATTGCCCTGAGTACTTCCTCCTCCGTTATCGGGGCGTCTAAGGTGGTCACCACTGTGGATCCGAGGGCGGGGAAGGAGACCCCATTGAGGTATGCGCCCAGCGCTTCCTGGTCTATGTTCCCTGACCTTGCGTACAAGTTCTCATAGAAACCTGCACATTTTTCCACTATACCCTCTGGGTCTGATTCCCCCCGCCCCCTCTCCGCTTGTTATCCTAGTCACCCATCTATCCGCTCTCTGGCCCTGAAGTTTGGCTGCTAGCATGGCGTCGGCCTGGTCGCCTTTCTCGTAGTATCTTTGGCGGAGATGTTGTAGGCCGGCTACTACTTTGCCCATCTCCAATTCCCTCCGTTCCTGTCTCTTCCCTCTTGCATTATCCAGGTCCCTCTCCTTCTCGTCCTCCCCCTTTCTCTCTGACTGTATTTCCGACCTCAATTTATGTGCCAGGAGGGTCCTGAGCCTTTTCTTGGAAGCCCCTTCTCTGATCAGCCTGCCCCTCCAAGTAGCCTTCACCATACCATCTCACGGCAAACTTCGCCCGTATCATTGCATTTGAAGAATTCTCTAATTGCTGTTGTCATCTCCTCCTTGAACACAGCGTCCCTAAGGAGGAAGTCATTGCATTTCCATAAAAATTCCCTGGGCTTCAGGCCTGAAATGCTGATGTCTGACCAGACCATGTCGTGATCAGTCCAGCTGACTGGTCTTATCACACAGGCCTCTATCCTAATCGTATGCTGATGCCCCGTGAATAGGTAGTCAATTCTGGTTCTAGTGCCATGGGCCGCAGAGAAGAAAGTGTATCCTTTTCTGATTGGATGTAGTTCCCTCCACATGTCTACCAGCCCATGCTCCCACATCAGATCCTGGAAGCTCCCCTGTGGTCGTCTCCCTCTACTGTTTAGAGGGATGGTTTTCCTGCTATGGTCCTGCTCCCGATCTGCCCATATATTGAAATCCCCCCATGAGTAGGAGTCCCTTGGCCTTAGTCATCACCTCTCCCAGGGCTTCTCGAAGGAATTCCATCTGACCTACATTGGGACAGTATATTGCTGCCAAGGAGACTCTTGAGTTATACAGGTTACCCGACACCACCATGGCTCTCCCATCCTCCCTTTCCCATCGTGACACTTCTGTGAGCTTTTGGTTTCTGTGGCCAGATGCCCAGAAAGTCTGACCCACATGTGCTCCCGGGATGGCCCTCTCCTGTCCTTTTATCGTTCTAGTTTCTTGCACAAAGAGGACGTCCACTCTTGCGTTCTTCATTTCCCTCCCCAGCAGGGAGCGCTTCACTGGCGAATTAAGCACCTTCACATTAAGCGAGCCCAACCTGAGCGTCTCGACCCGGCCCCTCCTCTCATTGTCTAACATTGGGACGTTGCCTTGTTATCCTCTCTCATCCGGTTTTATGGGAGCTGCTCTGGTCCCATTTATGGTTGGATCTGTGCTGAATCTGTAAATGTATGACTCCAATCCCCTTCTTAACCCCTACCCCTTCCCTCCCATGTTCAGGACGCCTGCCCAGGGGCAAGCCATCAGGGTGGAATTATGCCCCTCCACCACAGTTCTCCTGATTAACTCTGTGTCCCTGGCCAGGGATGTAAAACTTTTACCTTTGCAACCTCCATTGGAGTGTTTCCATGATCTTATCCGTTTCCTTCTTTCCTC
The DNA here is from genome assembly GCF_040938575.1 of Ambystoma mexicanum. Lineage (NCBI taxonomy): Eukaryota > Metazoa > Chordata > Amphibia > Caudata > Ambystomatidae > Ambystoma > Ambystoma mexicanum. The sequence goes on along the minus strand of NC_090923.1, from coordinate 1,337,763,652 downwards.
TTCGGGGTGTTTGGTTTTCTGAATTTTCTTCTGCCATTTGCTTTCCTCTTCGTGGACCAGGGACCCTCCGGTTCCCTTCTGTTTTCCGGCGATGCTTGTGTGTCTTCTTCATTACTTTCTGTCCGGATGTCTCCCTTTAGAACCTGCAACACTTGTGGTCACTCTATAGTCCACCCTGGTCCTCTCGAAGGAAAGTGCAAATGGGAACGACCATCTATATCTTATGTCTTGACTTGTTAGCCACTGCGTGAGCGGGCGACATTCTCGTCTGCGGGTGAGCGTGGACAAATCCTGAAAGATCTTAATTGTGTCCCCTTCGAAGAGGAAGCTTCGTAGTCTTTTAGCTTTTTCCAAAACCTCAATGTTTTCTCTGTAGCGGAGAAAGCGCACCACAATCGATCTAGGGCCTCCCCCTCCGCCGGCAACGCCTCGATGCTCTCTTTCTAGCTGGACTTCCTTAGCCCCTTCAAACGCAAAGAGCTGGTTTATCAGGCCCTGAACCTTCCGCCCCACATCCACTGCGGTCTCTCCTTTTTGCTGGGTCACCCCTATGATGCAGAGATTGTTTCGGCGTTCCCTGTTTTCGAGGTCGTCCATCTTCAGGACCATGTCCTCCTCCCTCATTTCCAAATCCGTTAGCCTCGCCTCATATTTCATGTCTAGCAGATCCGTCTGGAGGTGATTGTTTTCCATCCCCTCCATTTTTTCTTCTACGGTGTCCACTCTCCCCTGAGGTCCAACACGGAGGCCTGAATATCCGTACGGATTGTCTTGATCTCTTGGAGGATATCTTTATGGTCTTCTCTAGTGAGTGCCACAGAGGGGGGGAGCGTCCTCTGCTGGCATGGTGGCTCCAGGGTTTTCGTTCCAGGCTGAGGGTGCCCAGCTGAATCACCAGAGCTAGAGGATTGTGCTTTTAGGCGAGGCTTGCTCCAGGGTGGCTCTCCCTGGTTTCTCCTTAAGATGGTATCCCCAACGGGGCCCTCGTGGTGAGGTTCTTTGGCCCTCTCTGTGATTGAATTGCTTCTTAGCCCTAGGGGTGCTCCGCTCTGGTATGGGGCTCTCCAGCTGCTCTGCGGCGTTGTGCGGGTACCGGTGTCGCGTGCCGGGGGCCTTTTCCCCTACCCTCTTTTCTGTGGCATGTGTGGGAGAGGCCGTCCAGGCCCCATTCTCCCAACAGGTGGGGGTCCACTTTATGCCGCTGGGGAGATGGGACTGGGGGGGTTCTTCACCCCTGCGCCCCCGTCAATCTGGTTCCCCCTCCTCTGCCTCCTCACCTCTCTCCCGCTGGGGTCCCCTGATCCGCTGTGTGCCTGGCGCGTAACTCCGGCCTGGGCTCAGGCACTCCTCACGTGGGACGCTGAGCTGGCTCTCTCGTTCTGACTGGGGGTCGGCGGGCATCTGGTGTGCCAGAGGGTGCCTCCTTCACCTCCGCTGGTCCAATACTCTGCTCTTCGCTGCGGCGCACAAGCCAGCCTCTGCCTCTCTCCTCGTGCGACATGGCGCAGTGATCCAGCTGCTTCCACGATGCGGAGCTCCTCGTTCAGGGCCGCCGTCGGAATGGGTGCTTCACTCGGCGTCTGGCCTTCCCGTTTCTTCTGTGTGCGCGGTGGGTGGCCCTGACACCTCCAGTCTTCTCCGGCCTCCTCCCGGGGGCTTACGACACCGGGGTGCGAATAGTCTCCCAGGTCCGAGGCGCGTGGTATACTCAGCTGGGTGCGGCACCGCCGCTATCCTCCTCCCGTGCCGCTCTCCTGGACGTGTGGATGTGGGTGATTTGTGGGAGGGGGTCTCCGAACCGGCGTGGCGCACTGGGTGGTCCGCCCAGGGACCAATCTCCCTCGGCTCAGCTCTGAAATCCCAGCCGGGGATTGTTACAGCATACTAGGCCCAGCGGTGGTGGCGGAGCGCGAGCCACAGAGGTCCGTCATGCTCCGCACCCCCTGGTGGTCTCCTCTCGCTGTGCTTTTTTGTCACTGCATTTTCTGGATCCTGTAATGTGGCTGGTCTTTTGACTCCTAACTTTTTCGGCGCCATGTTTGGAGCCTTGCTTGGCAAACAGAACTTTGACTGTGTGTGGACATTTCTCTGCTGCCACATTTTCAGGGTCTAGTGTCCATTCCTGTGGGTATCCCAGAGCAAACAGAGCTATTTTTGGAACACGCGCACATCCCTATTTGAAACCCTTTAATTGAGGCAGTTGCACTTTGTGGGCACTACTTTTGTATATTTTGGCACTGAGCTTGCGGTCTTTCCTCCAGCTTTATAGCTGCCTTTTTTGAGGCTCTGGTTTTGGAATCAGAGAGGACCGTCTCTTCGTGGTCCATTCACGGCTCATTCCCCTGCTGACTCAACTCAACACAGCCCAAATTTAAGCTTGACAGTTTTGGCGGCATCATCTTCGCTGTTCAGGCTCCACTTGTATGGAACAAGCTTGCTACACAGCTATGGCTGGCCAACTCCATCCTTGAATTTAAAAGGGGAATTAAGACCCCTCTGTTCAATCTAAACCCAGATTAATCTTCTGTTCATTTTACTGTGTTTTACACCATCGGGGTTTCAGTCTGTCAATATTGTTGCGATTGTTATGTGCGGTCTGAGGCATTTTGGCGATATAACGCGTTATAAAAATAAAAATAAACCAACGTCATATACTTCCATGCACGTGTCAAATTGTCAGCCTCCATCGCATTTGCTGCCCAGCTCTGTACGCTGCAGCTTATACATGTTTTTGCCATAAACCTTTTACAAGGTGTGGACATAGTCTCTATCAGGGGTCTGCAACATTTGGCTCTCCAGATGTTTCAGACTACAACTCCCATCAGCCCTAGCCAGCATAGTAGATGGTTAGGGATCAATGGAGTTACAGTACAAAACATCTGGACAGCCAAAGGTTGCAGAAACTAGTGTAGGCAGACACGAGTTACACACCCTCAGGGTGTCCAGTCAAAGGCAGCATCCATTGCATTCCATGCAGAACAGAAGCAGATAGCGGGGTTTAGAGACTGAAAATGTAAATGCAGAATGTCAGTCATTCTCCTTTATACGTTACTCCTTCGTCGGGAACAGTGAGGGGGCCGCACCAACCCTGTAGACCAGGGGTGTGTAACCTTTGGCTCTCCAGATGTTTTGAACTATGGCTCCCATCAGCCCTAGCGAGCATAGGCAATGGTGCGAGGCCGTGGGAGTTATAGTGTTGGGGAGGAAGGATAGCTCAGGGGCAACATGTTTGTCTTGGAAGCAAGACAACGCGGCGCAACACAGGTTTGAATCCCGATCCCGCGCTTAGAAACCATTCGTTAGTATAAAGCGCGCTATTAAAGAACAATTATAATTATAATCCAAAACCTCTGAAGAGCCAAAATGTTACAGATCCCTGCTGCACACTTTGGGGCAGCACAAACATTTTTCCAATTAATGTCCATAATAACATGATGCCAATTTCTGCTCCAGTGGCTGTGTAGTGATATTTTCGCTTTCTGCTCCACTCCTGCGATGGTACCAATGGCGGGGAAAAAAGCAATCTGAAGACATGGCCACTGCATGGCAGTATCGGTTTCTGCACCTGTAGAGTACGCATAGTGTAACAGAACACCCCTTTCAACACCTACCTTGAGGTCTAAAGAAAACAACTCCAAATACTACGGACCTGACACTAGATATTGGACTATGCATAGCATGAGACTCAATAGATTCACAAGCACCAGATAAATGATTGCAACATAGCAATAAACACCATGAAAGCAATAGTTCATGAGACACTATAACGAGGCACATAAAAAAACGAAAATATGCAGTTCAGTAAGACAAGGAGTCGTCTCTGGTCTTTTAAGTTGTCGCAGAAGGTATTTTATGTTAAATTATTGTAGGTCAAAAGGCCTAAGCCTTTTAGGTGTGATGCTTTAAGTCGTTTGTTTGAAAACCCAACTAGTGGCCATCTAGGTAGGGCCTTAGTGATGATCAACGCATGGTCTGCTTTTGCTCAGTCAACTGCCTGCAGAACAGGTCCAGAAGATTTTATGAGCAAAACGCCAAAAATATGAGTGAGCTTACGAAATGTGCCTGAAAAACACCTCTCTTTGCCATCCGTGAATGCCGAACACAGGATGCTGTGTCAGCACAACGTACATTTTGATCTGAAAACCTCCACAATGTGCAGGAGTCGTACAGGTCAAATTTTCTAGCAGCCATTATACCAGGGGACTACTACGTCTGTGTAATATTTAGACTCATTAGGTTATATTAATGGCTGAATAAAGGATTAAAGACATCAACAAAACAAGCATTGGCAATGCTAACAGTTCGGCTTTTATGTAGACATTTCGAGGCACTGCCAAAGTGGTATTAATTGGCAATTGATGGTAGCAGGAGCCAAATGGTGCGAGTACCTGGGCCTCTAATAGCAATGCCTGGAAAATGCGTACTACTAATGCACAAGCCAAAACTGTTGGCTTTGCCAATGCTTTTACTTAACAGGACTTAAGTGAAGGGCGGTATACAGCTTATAAGTCGAGTGCCAAGGCAGACCTGGTTAAGACATTTGTATTACACCAGTAATGCTTACAACTCCAATTAAGACATTAACTCTCAGAAGACTACTTTGAGAAAACACTGGCAGGCACTTGAGTGCAAAGTTTGATGGTAAGGCTTGAATAAAGTGAGCTCAAAGAGCTCCCATGAGGAGGTGTTTCGGGCAGAGAGGGGCAGGAACTGGGTGGGAATGGCCATAGGGATTAGCATGGCCATGGGCAGTCAATGGGTTGACAAAGAACCAATCAACACCTACAAGCTTTGTGGCTATCCTCATATGAAATGTCATATACTGTACTGTAATACAAATGTTTCGGTTTATGGGTGGCGCTCGCCACCAAAATGGCCCCGTACTTAACTTTTATCGGAAAATGCGGTGGTCTTTATGCCAAGTTACCTTCTTCTGTTTCCTTGCACAGGTGGCCTTGCAGCTGTTATTTACACGGACGCCCTGCAGACGGTGATCATGATGGTGGGAGCCATTATATTAACTGTTCAAGGTGAGGATGGGTTGTGGGGGTACGTGTGTGCAAGCGCTGTGGGTCTGGGGGAGGAGAGAAAAGTGTGTGATACCCTCTGTTCCCAGACCATCCTCCTTCATCCCCACAGTGAATGACGCAGTCACTGAGAAACACATGCGCAGATCGGCAGCAGCGGGTTAGGGCGCTACAAGGAAACAAAGCAGCGATATCCCGGCGTGACTTGAAAATAATTCGAAACTAGACAATTTTGAGCTGTACAAATTTCAAGTCTTTTATTTGTTCCGTTTTGCCTTGCACCTTTCAGTTCAGAAATACAGGTTTTCAACTCTACTAAATAAATAATATTGAAAAGTGATAGCTCTGAGATGTGGGGCAGACAGCTGCGCCACTGCACAGCACCCAATGAGCGAATAGCATACAGATGTGCAAACAACCTTTCACAGAGCCCCCGGGCCTGGTGCCTACCTGGGCAATGCTGGCCTCACATTGCCACAATCCCGTACTCTGTGCACTGTGTTCATGATACGTTGTGGGTTCACACAGAAAGGTTGATCTTACATGAGAGGCCTACAAGTCCACTCCCCACCACACCAGCTTTTCATCATAAACACAGGCTATGGATCTAACTTCCATTTAGATTTACTGTATTCAAATGTGTTTCGTGTGGATATCTGCCTCGCATAAACGTGCACAAGGACCCCAACACAGAACGTCCTGCCCTGTCACGTGACCATAATTCATCCACTTAGGCTGCTCTGCTCACAAATAATTTGTTATGAATGAAACAGACTGATCAAGCAGCAGGCTTAATTCAATATTGCTGTAGATACATTAGGTGTGAGCTTACTCCTCCTTGAGCCGTTCACATTTTCGATTGCAGCAAAGCAGCAGAGACAAGCGTTCATTGAAAACTGTACAGGTTGGCGAAAGTCTTCAGGTATCTGCCGTTTCTAACACGTCAATCAAAAGCAAACACACAACAGCTGACCTATCCAGGACATTACCCGTCTCATGGTAACCACGTGGGAAGTCTAGTATTCTTATCACACTTTTATGTGATGTCTTTGACTTCGGCTCAGCAGCAGTATTATTTTTATTACCAAAGAAATATGCTTTTATAGAACATCTAGAATAAATATGTATTTTTGGGGAAAGTAACCAGTTGCTGTTTGAAGACGGCTGCTGGTGAACCTTTCCACCTTTCTCTTTCGTTTGGTCTCCGCAGCGTCACACGTTTCTTCGATTCGCTAGAAAGCAATAATCATGGGCTGAGATAGGAAATGGAATGATATTCGGTGTGGATAGCAGGCACATTTCCTGAATGGCTAGAAGAGGCAAGATGGACAACAATGACACAAATGCTTGGGTGAACCGACACAGGTCTCAGTCACCTCTGGTGCCCCCCCAAGGTTCGGCTCTTTCACCCAGTCTATTTAACGTTTATTTGCAGCCTCTTGATTAACTCTCACGGTTTTCGGTGTATACATACGCGGATGACACACAAATTGTGGTCCGTCTTGACCTCAAACAATCAGAAGCTGCTACCAGGCTCAGCGTTTGCATTGAGTCAGTGGGCAGCTGGATGTGCCTTAACTGGCTCAAGCTTAACGTTGAAAAAACCAAGGTATTGGTGGTTGGGTCTTCTACCGTTTCTGCTCTTTGGACCACAGATGTTTGGCCCCCCTCATTTGGTTCGTTTCCCTCCAGTGTAACCATTGTGAAACACCTGGGAGTCAAGATCACTGCCTCTCTGTCTAGGGAGGCTCAAATTAGCTCAGTCTCTCAGAATGGTCATTTTAAACTCCAAGTCCTTTGCAAGGTCCTTCCCTTCCTGCCCTCCCAACTCGGTGCGCCTGGTGTTGCATCTGCAGTATTTGGTCCTACCGCACAACTGGCATGCTTGCTACACCGGCTCCAAGTTCTTCAGGATTCTGCCACTAGAGTGGCCTCCGGTGCTTCATATCATGCACATTTTTCTCCCATTCTACGGGTCCTACACTGGCTCCCTGTGGCTGGCAGAATTACATCTACAACCCTCTGCATTGTCCTCCATGCCTTTTATGGGCACAGCAGGGAATTTCTTCGAGATATATTTTGACCTTATATTCCCGCTAGATCTCTCCATTCAGCGAAGGCCCTGTGCATTCAGGTGCCTCTGTTCCATTGCACTAGAGTGGGGGTCGTGCCTTTTCTGTCACAGCTTCCATCCTTTGGAATACTCTTCCATTTTCTATCCGCTCTACTAAGGATCATCTTGTGTTACGTCATCAAATCAAAACATTACTGTTCTAGAACCCTTCTGTGACTCACACTTGCCTTTGGTGTTTTTATCCTTTCATCAGTGACATGATGCCTCCTGGCGACCTCTGCACTAGTTTGTAACATAACAGAACTTCCTGCTTTTCAGCGGTACGGGCGATGTGGCTTACCAGCGGAGTTGCCAGGAGCAGCACCCTGGGGACCCAAGTTCTAATCTCAATGTCTCCAGTTGGCCCAGCATTGAGATCCTGCAGACATCACTTCCTCTCTCTAAACTGCAGTTCCTTCTCGCCGCAAAGAGTGGCCGTGCTTAGTAGCAAGCTACCCTCAAGTATTAAGTGCTATATCAAGGACAGGGCACAGACTACACTCTGTTCAGATGGAGTAGCCCCCCCCCCCTGCTATATAGAGTTGTGCACTTTACAAATGCAAAGTGCAGCCAGTTCATTGAGTGAAACTATTTTTGTGGCATGGTATAAGCTAGAACGCTAGGGATGAAAAATGAAATGTGGCATTATTGACAGTGGACATTTCGAGCGCCTACTTTGTATATGGGTCATTGGCTATCAGTGCTGACTAAGCACTAATGAGGTAAGGAACCCGAAACAGAGAACAGCCTGTCTTCTTGAGAAGGGGAGATTTCCAGAGAGTTTGGTGGTGATGAAATGCGGGTAACCTGATATGTGAGTGGCTCTGGCCCAGCCCTTCTACCCTTCCCAGGATCTTACAAAAGCCAGTCTGTTTCAGCCCTAAATTGACAGTTAACTGCATGAGGAATAATGCAGGCCTTTATCACCAGTTACAGCACGGAAGCCACCATAGGTGCAACTGGACAACCAAAAGCTCCACGATCTAACCTTTCTCAGGGTAAATGAAATCGTTTTATTTAGGTGTGCTTTCGGATTCCAATGACAAACCCAACGAGAAAGGAACTACACATACACGCTCCTCACCAAGCTCATGGTTTTGTAACGGAGCGGGCAAGACCGCTCCAATAACACCCGATATATAATGCAGCATCTGTTAAAAAAAATTAAAAAATACGACCCAACACAAGATATTTACACTAGAAAAGCATCTGCACAGTTTTAAAAAACAATCTGGCCAGTCACGCCCTTGGCCTGCATGCTAGCACTCCTTGGAAACAGCCTTAAAGTTGGAACCATGCTGTTGGCCAGCGCGCCTTTAATGGCCAGCGATGAAGAAAAGCGGCGACTTTTCCAGTAATTTCACCGCCCCATATGTTGAACCCACAAAAGGCCCAAACGTTACAAGATTGTACAATGTCTGTCCGATAAGTTCTACTTACACTAAATACATACATACATCATTATAACAATCGGCGCTTTTTAAAAACAAAAATATCCTTAATACACAAGAAAATATAACAGGCGCCAGTTACAGCACGATTTCATTCCGAAAATAGGAACATAATTTAAAAACTTGGAAAGTAAAAAGTTGTTAGAACAGTAAGTAAAGCTAAGCAATAAAACCCTCTGTTATAAGAATTGTATCAGGATGAGGGCCCTCCAAGCTTAGAAGGCCCAGGCCACGCCCACATTAGCCAGTCTAGACCAGTGGAGATGGGCCGTGGAGTGCACCAATTAGAATTCCTTTTTTAAATGCAGAACTACCAGTCTCAACAGACATCAACGCCCCTAGGTATTGCGATTTGTTTTTGGTTTGAAATGTTCTGTGGTATGGCATGCCACCTTGCTTCTTGTTGTCCCTGCCCATCACATTTAATGTGAAGGGGCACGCGGGCCATGGCGCTTCAAAGCACTCACACCAACACATTTTGCCTTTGCATTTCATAACTGATCAAGGCTGAACAGTTTTACAAATAGTCTCAA